>NC_046672.1:16807775-22337775 GCF_004382145.1 Drosophila mauritiana | reverse complement strand
AGCACTACGGGTACATAACCACTAACAGAACTAACTAGTGACTAAGCCAAAACTTAGCTAACACTAAGCGTCAAATCAAGTTAAGCTAGCACCACTATTTCCGTCCGACTGAGTGACCCTAACCAATTTATTTACGAATCGAAAACATGAGACAATATTGAGATCGAGAGCCACAGATAAGTTTATAATTTACTACAAAAGTGCCTTTTAACTAATTGACAAATAACGTTCATCGTAGATTATGCTAAGTTTATTTTCCGTTGCTTTTAACATATTGTGCGACTGCGACAAAAAAAGATAGAAACAAGTTTAATAAATCAATTAGGCGTCAAATAATTTTGATGCAATGCAATTAAGTGGACTTGTGCGTGCACTGACGTCATAGGCCTCTATATGTACATTTGTATGTACCTGCACAATGGTACGCATACACAAGTGCATGCACATATCTATGTACGCCTTAAAATTCCGGGTGTGTGTGTGTATGTATGCGTATCTCTTTATTCCCCGTGAGAGCATGTGTGTGTGTCTGAGCGCGTAAACTATGGCATGTGGAGCAATTGTCTAAATTGGCTCATTAAGTGAACCTTAATGACATTTACTATGCATAGTGATAACCAAAACTGTTTCGTTTTTATACCCGTTACTCGTAGAGTAAAAGAGTATACTAGATTCGCTGAAAAGTATGTAACAGAAAGAAGGAAGCGTTTCCGACTATATAAAGTATATAGTTTCAATAGCCGTCTGTCCGTATGAACGTCGAGATCTCAGGAACTATAAAAGCTAGAAGGTTAAGATTCAGCATGCAGATTCTAGAGACAAAGACTCAGCTCTCAGCACTTGTTGACTCATGTTGCCACGACCACTCTGACGCCCACATTTTTGAACCATTTTTCGAAATTTTTTCATAATTTAATTAGTCTTGGAAATTTCTATCAATTTCCCAAAAAAATTTTTTGCCACGCCCACTCTACCGCCCTAAAGCCGCCGAACCGGTCGCTTTCGCACTTTGGAAAAATTTTAAAATTTTTTCTCATTTTATTCCCCAATATCTATCGATACACCAGAAAATTATGCATTTTCGCGTTCGAATTCACACTAGCTGAGCAACGGGTATCTGATAGTCGGCGAACTCGACTATAGCATTCTCTCTTCTTAATTTCATTTATACCATTTTATATCTTCCATTTATTCGCGCAACGTTAATGTGACCAACAAATCGTTAGCTGCATGGGGCGTATGCGCAATGTTCCTCATATAGGTATTTTCACAGAATAACGTACGAAAAATATGTACTATTAACTTCTCACTCTCTTTGTTTGCTTAATCATGGAAAAGTTAGGTAGAAGGAACCTAGTATCGTATACCTGCTATGTGAGTACCGGC
This sequence comes from Drosophila mauritiana, assembly GCF_004382145.1. Lineage (NCBI taxonomy): Eukaryota > Metazoa > Arthropoda > Insecta > Diptera > Drosophilidae > Drosophila > Drosophila mauritiana. Next base: position 22,336,389 of record NC_046672.1, on the reverse strand, counting down.
GGTCAGATTAAAAAGAAATATAACTTCAACTGGTATCTGGTAGTATTCTTCGTACGTAAGCTCGGATCTGGAGTACGCGATTTTATTTTATGTAGTCTATTTACTAAACAAAGAACTGGGAATACTTTGTATGTAAAATCTTTTTAGGCCCAAACGGCTGATGATAGACTATTTTTCATACATATGCAGAGGATATATTTTATTTTGTATTTTATTTCGGTCAGAAGCTTTTAACGCAGTGAAGTATATTTTTTGTGTATTTGTCTTGCCAATTGATATACAAAATATACATTTTGGCCTCGACCACTTTAATGACCACAATTCTTCAAATATTTCTTAAAATATATTTTCATTTTATTATTTTCTTGCCATTTTCTTGGCATGGACACTGCACTCCCGCTGCCTTGGTTTCTGAAAGTCTGGAACTTGACGATTATATATACCGGTAAAATTGCATTATAGATATTTTTATAACATATTAAAGTATATTTATTCTTAATCAGGGTCAAAAGCCAAACCGATCTAACTGTGTCCGCCTGTCCGTCCGTATAAACCTGTAGATTTAAGGAACTATAAAAGCTAGAAAGTTGCTAAGGATCAGGATTAAGATCAATAGCCGAGTCGATCTAGCCATTTCCGTCTGTCCGCATGAACGCCTCGATCTCAAGATCTATAAAAGCTAGAAGGTTAAGATAACGCATACAGCTTCATGTGACATAGACGCCGCGCCAGTTTGGTGACCCATGTTGCCACGCCCACTCTAACGCCAACAAACCGCTTAAAAACTGCCACGCCACTTTTCAAAAATATTTCGATTTTTCTTCGTTTTATTATTTGTCTTACCAAATTCTATCAGTATACGAAAAACACTTTGGCCACTAACCTTCTTACACCCACAAAACGGCCACGCCCACTCTTATAAACAATTTTTAATTTTTTTCTCATCTTATTCACTAATTTCTATCTAAAAATTGTTAAATTTCGTGTTCGCATTCTAATAGTCGGGGAACTCGGCTTACTGCATTCTTTGTTGTTTTCTATGGAAGTCAGACAGCCCCAAAATTGAGAAATGAGATTGCATAGAAGCGGACGGACGGATAGACGGACATGGTTGTTGATACTCAATAATATGCATTTACTTGAAATGGTTGCAAGTGACTTCTTTACTACGTTGCATACTTTTGAAAGAAACCAATATATATTTAGCCTTTTTGAAGCTAAACCGCATCAGATTCAACCTTATTCCTGTTTTTGTCAGAACTATTGTCTTGGGTGCAGGTAAACTCACTTCTAAAAAATATGGAGACAGCACCAAGTAAGACTAACTAACTAAAAATGGGAAAGAATATACACAGACAAAAGCCACAAAGCATGGATCTTTTAGAAAATGTTTCTTTAAACGAAACACAAAAGTCATATTAATACGCATTGTCACACTGATTTCCCTTACTTATGATCAGATATAAACTTACATATGGGTAGACACATGGTTAGTACAGACCTTTTTGTGTGGTTTGTACGGCGATGTGCTTCAAGTAAGTCTATAAAACAATTGTGACAATGATGCGGATACGTAATATGAAATCTTCCATTTCACATTTACTATATTTTGCTTTGAGTTTGAGTAATTGATCGAAAGCTGAAAATTAAAATAGCAAAGGCGCAAAGGCGGTGGAAGGCGGATTTCTAGCATTACTTATTAAAAATATCTTTACATCAAATTTCTACCGTGCAAGTATATACCTACAGATCTCCTCAGAAAAGACCTGTTTACGATATGACCGGACTTACTAGGAAATTGTACATATTTATATTACAAATATTATAATAATATTACAAATCCAAGTAAATACGGGAGCAGTTTACTGATGGCATTTGGCAAATGAGACGTGACCAAACTTTGCTCATATTTTCGTATTCGATATGACCTGACCCAAGAGGGTGCTTTTACACAGAGCTCAATCCATTTTGCATTTTTGACAGCGTTTGATTGCTGTGAAAAATAAACAAAAATATTGTTTTTCTGCAAGGAAAGCCGGAGAGATTGTTATGTGTTTGATTGTTATTGTTTGAAATTTTATGTGTTTGTTTGCCACAATGATTAATTACCATTTTGGTACTGCAAACATTGCTTAGAGTTTATATATTTCAAAAAGGCGTATAATGAAGACTATAGTTGCATAAAAACGAATAAGACTGAGTACCAAAGAGTTCAATCGCGGAAAATTGCACGAAATCGATACGCTTTTACTGTTTATGCTTCGCTTATTCAATTAAAGTTAACTTAATTTACTCTGATTGAATGTATTTTTGTTATCATTAAATTGATTGTTAAATTGATTATCATTAACACTCCTCCTCCCTTGTGCTGTGGAGCAGAGCTGCTTCATTTCCTATAACTAGGGAACTCTGTAAATGTTTATTAAGCATCATTGCATTATGCGGGTTGGCGGTTACAAAATGAGTTTGTCTCAATTGACCCCGGGCTCCGACTTTCTGTGTCCGTCAATCGCGCATGTGAGTCTTCACTTCTATATAGATAGGTATAAATATATAGTAGGTATAAATTTATGTTTGTTGTATTTCTACGCACCAAGTCCTACATCGGACTGGGGTCCATTGCGCATAAAGAGACTCAAAATTGAGAAGAGGAGAAAACCTAAGATCCTTTAAGTTATTTTCTGTACATATTAATTTTACAATTTGTTGATTGTTGGTGTCCAAATGTTGCCTATTTGAGCCCGGAGCACTATATTTATTGTCCGAAATTCAGCTAATTGCTTAAATTAATTCTCCAAGACTAATGGCAATCATTAACCCCGGTGTTAACGTCAGATCAAAAGCTCACAATCTGATGATTTCCGAACCGAACGAAACAAAGCTAATTTTGTTTGATTGGGTCAGATGTACAATAGCCTGTCATATACTTGGCTGACTACTTTCTCTGGGTATTTAATTACACTATGCTACCATTCCTTGGTTCTGGGGTGAAGTGTATGTGTGTTTTGGTAGTACTCATTGATGCTTTCTAAGCCCTATTTGTGAAGTTACAAAATCTTAATGCAAACATACAGAATGTACAAAAATGGAACGCAAAAACCGTTTATCTTTAAATTGTTGGGTAGATTTGAGATCTCAATTTAAGGGGTTATGGTATTAAGATGATAGTGATGCTGAAACTTATTTGCACAAGTCCACAGTTACCGTGCTGCAGAGTGCCTACATTGTACCTACATATGTATATTTGTATTTCGACCTACGGTCACCGCAATATCTATGCCCGTATCTTCTTTATGTCTCTATCAACTTATGTAGCTCAATCGATTGTCATTATGAGTGGCAAGTGAGTTTAGCCATTGCGTTTAGTTAGCACTTATTGTTTTAATTTGCGGATTGAAGTCTGTATATTGCTCCTTGTTCTCGGTACCGGCTGCCGAATTAGGTACTCTGCATGGAAAAAAATTCAACATTCCTATAAATTACCATGAGGTGCTCTATGTGGAATAAGTATTTAGACGCCCGATTTAGGATTGAAATTGATATCTCAATATTACATTAACATTTTAAGTATCGAAGTGTTATAATTATTTGTACATCCCTTCTATTCTATGCTATTTATTTTCACGGCATTAATCTTAAAATAGGAGCCAATATAATTTGTTTAAATAAAAATACATTTTGATTAAATATTTAATATAATAATTGCATATATGAGACACAAATTATGTAAAAATGCTAGTTTTGATTGATTAAGTATTCGAAGTAAGAGACAATGAAATATAATATACAAATGAATTAATAATTTTAATTTGATTTTTCGAATTATATAGAATTGATTTAAAATTTTTTATAAAACTATAGCAGAAACTCTTTTTATTAAAGAAAAAAAAAAGACATTTAGCAGTAATTTACATACTTTTAACGGTCGATGTTTCCTGGATTTCAAACTAAAGTAACAATAATTTGCATGTGAAGTGCAAAAATAGGAATTTAATATACGATTTTTCCGCGTGTTGATATGTTTTCAGTTTTTAGCTGGGGCATAGTTTTCGGTTTCAATTTAAAGCTTCGGATGAGGTTTTATCGGTTTTTTGTTTTGCAATACAATTTGATGACATCAAAGGCGAATTTATCGCTTCCGCTGCCGATCGTTATTTGGATCGGAGGTCCGTCGCATTTTTGATCGATGATCAAATGTATCTATGAGCTACGATGATAAAAAAGCTGGGCTTCGGCTTCTATTTTTGTTTCGGTTCCAGTTCGCCTTATGTTCTGGAACCAGCAGATGTATTTGTATCTGTAGCTTACTGCTCGTGTTGCGTTTGTATGAGTATCTGGTGTAATTGTGTCTGTATCTCGTGCAGTTTCCATTTCGGCTTCTGTTTTGAGTTTCGATTCCTGGGGTGTGAGGTACTGGGTGCCACGTTCTGGATTCTGATCGCGCCAGTCTTATGGTCTTTCTTGCAGCTCTGCTGGTTTAGTTCATTATCAACGCTTGAGACTCCGACTTGTGATATACAAAAATAGAAAGACGAGGCAGTCGGAATAATTCGGCAATTCGGAAGCCCTTGTTCCCCGATCTTCTGAAGCGTTTTTTTTGTTCGGTGAAAATTTGTTGCAGTGCAGCATGAAATGTGCGCAAACCAAGTGATTTTTATTCTTTTTCGAAGTTTAGATAAGGGCCTATGATATTATTAAAAATTCTGTTTAATTGCAAGCCACTTATTTATTGTGAGAATAGCTGCTTATAAGCTTTGTCAACTCGTGGTTTCATTTTTCCAGCAACGACACGAGACACCCTTTTAAAAAATGATTTTTTTTCATATTTTCCGATTTTGTAATTCGTCAATATCATTTTTCCTATTCAATTTTTTTTTAGCTTAAGACTTTGTTTATTAGATTCAAAACTCGAAGTTAAGAAAATTAAACACTTTTGATTAGTTAAAGAAATAATCGACTATCGCATCTTCGACATAAAAAAGTTCAGATAACAAGTTTTATTACGATTAAAATGATTTGAAATTCTACTATATAATTACACTCTGGCTTTACGAAATTACCTACAAGCCGGATTATTGCCGAATGGTTGACAGTGCTTTAATTTGCTCAAATTTACTCCAAACATTATGAGGGACACGCCACACAAAGGTAGTGCAAAACAAAAGAGAATGCTATAGTCGAGTTCTCCGACTATCAGATATCCGTTACTCAGCTAGTGTGAATTCGAACGCGAAATTTCATAATTTTTCTGCGATATTGATAGATTTTGGGGAATAAAATGAGAAAAAACTTAAAAATTGTTCCAAAGTGTGAAAGCGACCAGTTCGACGGCTTTAGGGCGGTAGAGTGGGCGTGGAAAAGTTTACAAGACTTATTAAATTATGAAAAAATTTCGAGAAATGGTTCAAAAATGTGAGCTCGGCAGCTTTGGGTGGTTTGTGGGGTCTATAAACTTGCGCTGCGTCTTTGTCTCTAGAATCTGTATCCTGAATCTTAACTTTCTAGCTCTTATCTCGGCGTTCATAGGGACAGACTGACATGGCTAGATCGACTCGGCTATTGATCCTGATCAAGAATATATATACTTTATATAGTCGGAAACACTTACTTCTGCCTGTTACATACTTTTGAAAGAATATAGTATACCATTTTACTCTACTAGTAACGGGTATAAGAAATAAAGACTGTGCGACAATTAAATGTTTTAAACAAAAGAGAGGGCACAGTGTAAATGAGCATATTTTATAAACTGCAGATTATGTATCCAGAAAATAGTATAAAAAACTATTGCTTAAACGAGAAACTGATTGTAAGATGACTTAAAATCCGATGATCCGGTCGAATGATACTCTCAAAACAAGATTTAGTACATTTTGAGAATTAACAGTTAATTGAAAAAAAAATAAACCTGGACCTTCACCCAACCGACCCCAATAGCTCAAACTTTCTAACTTTCTAGGCTACCGAAATGAATGTTTTGATGGTTTGGTTAAGCATAAGTTTGTTTAGTTTGCTTAGGTAATATGAGTTAATTTCTAAAGTGCTGAAACTAACATCCAAGAAGTAATCTTTGAATTTGACATATCTTGCAGATATAAATTGCACTCAGCCCGCCATCGATGACTTCCCCCGAGACCTGTTCTCGGAGGCGCAAAGACAGTCTGGTGCTGTTGTACTTCATGTTATAGCCAGTTTATATTTATTTGTAGCCTTAGCCGTAGTGTGTGATGAGTACTTTGTGCCAGCAGTTGAGAAAATATGTGCAGGTATGTGTGCAGTGATTCTTAAATCCACTTTGAAAAGCTAATGCACGCATACTACCACTTAACTAATCTAGCACTCAACATGTCCAATGATGTGGCGGGTGCCACGTTCATGGCCGCGGCCACCTCCGCCCCAGAGCTATTTGTCAACGTGATAGGAACCTTTATCACGGAGGGCGACATCGGAGTGGGCACGATTGTCGGATCGGCGGTATTCAACATCCTGGCAGTGGCCGCGTGCTGCGGAATCGGAGCTGGCATGGCAAGTCTATTTAGCATAATCAGCTATTTCCTAATCCCCTCCTGAAATGCAATCCAGACAATACCCCTGGACTGGTGGCCACTTACGCGGGACAGCATCGCATACGGAGTTACAGTGGCCATTCTCATTTGTGTGATGCACGACGAGCGCGTCGAGTGGTATGAGGCCCTCATCCTGGTCTCCCTGTATGCCGTCTATCTTGCGGTCATGTATTTCGACAAATCTTTCCAAAAGTGCGCCAAAGGTGAGTGATACCCCTGCGGAACATTTGTTCCAAAGTGTCAGCCTTGGCTAACTATAACTATATAACTAACTATAACTATAACTATAACTATAACTATAACTATAACTATAACTATAACTATAACTATAACTATAACTATAACTATAACTATAACTATAACTATAACTATAACTATAACTATAACTATAACTATAACTATAACTATAACTATAACTATAACTATAACTATAACTATAACTATAACTATAACTATAACTATAACTATAACTATAACTATAAATATAAATATAACTATAACTATAACTATAACTATAACTATAACTATAACTATAACTATAACTATAACTATAACTATAACTATAACTATAACTATAACTATAACTATAACTATAACTATAACTATAACTATAACTATAACTATAACTATAATTATAACTATAACTATAACTATAACTATAACTATAACTATAAATATATATACTGTCGAATAGGATCACTAGCCAAGCCAATCTAGCCATGTTTGGAATTTTTTTCATTTCTCGATTTTTGTCATGCCCATGTTGATCGATATGCGGAATCCTTTTTGACCATACCCATTGCATGCATATTACCAAACCATTTTAATAACAAATTTGGAAAAAATTAGTTGAAAGTAATACATTTTGATTTTTTGTTTAAATTACAAATTTATTCGTTTCCAAAAACAGAGACTTATTAAATAGATATGTCTAGTATTAGATAATTAAACTAATTTTTATTTTAAATATAGGCAACAAATTTTATAAAATAAACAAATTTACAAATAAACATTTACAAACCGAGCAGTAAATTATACAGATTATATATTAGAGTGAGCGTGTTAAAATCATCCATATAAATTGGGAAGATTAGTAAGAAAATATAAAACAATCAAATAACTTTTAAAAATGTGGCCTCGAAAGTTTTGCCAAATTATTTTCGCACAGCGATGAAAATTGAGTGAAGTCTTTACTAGAACACGCACTCCCTATCTAAAACTTCTAAGTTTTTTAGTTCCCGAGATCCGAGCGTTGATACGGATAGGCAGATTGACGGTTAGTGATCCTGATCACGAACATATATGTTTATACATCAACCTTATACGGTCTGAAACGCTTCCCTCTACCTGTTGCATAATTTTCTATGAATCTACCTCACCCTTTTGAACATTAGATACCTACCACTGTGGTCGACTTCTCCGACTATTGGGTTCCCGTTACTCAGCTAAAAGGGAGTGCAAGAAGACGATGTGATAATTTTTTTTATATTTGCATACTTTAACTCCGGTAGTTCCATATATTAAAGTTTATACGTACAGACGGACATGGTCAGATTGGCTCGGGTGAGCTTCCTTCTATTTATTACATACTTTTATTGCAGTCGAACACCATCACTATTAGATACCCGTTACATCGCTTAACAAATTGAAAGTAAATACTTCTCCACATGTACATAAAACATGATACATAGAGAGTTAATATTCACTCTGCATCTAGTAAAGTAATTTGAATCTGAAAAGTATACCCCTAATGTACTACTGAATTGAAAGTATGTAGCATATATATCTAGGGAACTATACAAGGTAGATATTTGGGTCTTAAATTTGAGTACCGTATTACAATTTTTAGCTACTACAAGCTGCATATATATATATGCATATATACATATATACATATATATATATATATATATATATATATACATCATATACGCAATACCTTACTTTCATGACACTACACAGGTGGCGTCAAGCAGGCTCGTTCTCGCAGCCGGTCCTCCAACTGCAGCATCCATACAAAGAACAGCAACGAGAAGGAACCAGGTACACACGACACCACCATTTCCAATTTACACTAGCCAATACTGCCCACCTCTTATTCCTAATGTCTGACCCCCAACCTCTCACCCACGCACCCGCTTTCAGAACACAACTAATAGCTGATATTAATGTTCTCTAAAACGCACTCCCACAGAGCTCGTGGAAAACCGCATTTGCCAGAACATGGCGAACATACAGCTAAACGGAGGACTTAACAATGAACAGGCCAAGGCCACAAGCACAGCCGGAACCGGTACCACCACCGTTTCGATAACCACCTCGACCATGACCACAACTTTGAGCACCACCCAAAGTGCCGGAGCAGGAGGAGGAGGTGGAGCAGTTGGTTCAGCACCAGGGGCCATTGTGCAGATGGCACCAATAGACGGTGCCGAGGCAGAATCTCAGGTGGCCGTAGCAGGCGCTGACGAGGAACGTAAGGAGGAGGGATACTCGCTGCTCACATACCCGAAGGACAAGAGCTGCTTTTCCCAGTTTACCTGGCTCATCATTTGGCCGATCCATCTGCTATTTCGCATTGCCATTCCAGACTGCAAGAAGGCCAAAAACAATAAGATTTTCCCACTGACCTTCATCATGTGCATAGTTTGGATCGGATCGCTTTCCTATGTAGTTGCGTGGATGATAACCATAATTGGTAAGATACATGTTAAAATCATAAAAGTCGCTTATATTGTATATTACATATATATATATATATATATATATATATATATATATAGTATATATTGTATATATATAATATATAATATATAATATAAACGACGATTTCACAAACTAAACGTCTTCCCTCGTTAAATGTATCTATATTTCTCCACAGGAGACACACTAAAGATTCCTGACTCGGTGATGGGGATAACGTTCCTGGCAGCTGGTACCAGTGTTCCTGAAGCGGTGTCTAGTGTTATTGTGGCGAAGCGCGGTAAGTGGTGGACTAGTAATATCTGGAAAAGCATGTTTATTCAATTATCTGTTAAAGGTCACGGATCGATGGGAATCTGTAACTCTATTGGGTCAAACACCTTCGATATCCTGCTGTGCCTGGGGGTTCCCTGGCTGATCAAAGCAGTATTTTTCCCGATCCAACCAGGCCAAAACTACGTGGCCATAAACTCCGCCGGATTGGAGTACTCGGCGATCACTTTGTTGTCGACACTGTTCCTGCTTTACCTGACCTTCTCCACAAACAAGTTTAAGCTGGACAAGAAGGTGGGCACTGCCTGTCTGGTGATGTATCTGGTCTTCATGGTTTTCGCCTCCCTCATCGAACTTAATGTGTTCTTCCGCGTCAACCTGCCCACCTGCGGACGATCATGAAATTGGTCTGCGTCTAAGAGTTGTGGGATATACGAAGGACGACCTGTAAAATGTGACGTTTTGATGAGCGATATACCATTTCGGATGAATAGATGGAGTGAAGAGATGACAGTCTTCTGGCGCTAGCTCCGTTTCCGATTCAGTTTGCGGCAGCTGGCTGGAACAACCCTAAGTGCAGTGGTTTAATTAATTAATATGTATTTTCTGTTCTATTCTATCTACTTTGATAGTTGAGTTACGTTATACGTTATGCTGTTATTGTAATAATATTTTTTTTTTTATTATTATTAAAGTAGACTCTTTCACAATCTACGGTTGAAACCCAAAAGATAAATTCAAATGAATGAGAAGAAATTATATAATTTACGGAACGGTGCAAAGGGAGAAATGAAAACTAATAACAAACCAAAAAAATTAATAATGTATTTATATGATTAATATACATATATGAGATTTAACAAAGTCTTTAGTGATAGTGGATATTGTTAATTGGATTGCCCTGGCTTGTAGGACAGAGTATCACTGTGGACGGCAGTCCACGTAGTGACGAGTGCTCCCGAAAATTGATCGAAGGCGCTGTAGTAGTCCGATCATTCAAGTGATACCACACATCGAAAGGTAAAAGGGATTGCAAATAAAGTCTTCTGAATAAATATATACTCTTATTGTTTACGAAAAAAAAGCATTGAAAGTGAAAAGTACATAATTAAAAAATTGTACTATTCAAAATAAATGAAAATTTATATCGGTTTGTCGGTCTGCAAATAAACTTTGTTTTAAAATTCTAAGCAGCTCGATATAAGAAACTTTAGCCATTCCACATGGTTTTAAAGAGGGAAAAATACTCTATAAATAGATCAATTTCACACTAATAAAAGTGTCGTTAAAGAACTTTCCAAATTTGTTTTCTGTATCTAAAGTAAAGTTCCAAAGTTCTAAAGCGTATTCACCCTAATACAAAAACATTGCTAACACCGTGTGCATTAGTTTATATATATGGCGTTTAATTCTGTTTTTAGTTAACACTTTCCTTCTTATTTTCGGTTACAAGAAATCTATTGAGCATTATCTAGCATTCAGTTGAAGTTAATTAGCTTATTAAGCGGGAAACATCTATAAAAGTGTCTTCTAGATTGCTACCTAACCAAAACTTGGTGGCGAGTAAAATGTACATTTATTGTACTGTATTTGTAATGTGTGGATTAAACAACCAAAATCAAAATTGTTTGCTTAATAGAATGTTGTGCTTTGTGGTAGCAATAGAATATGGCAATACAAATATTAAAACGAAAATTATCAAAATATTTTTCAAATGAGTGACAATTGTGGGCAGTTTCTATACATCAATTCGGAGTCTCTTGTGTTGGCCATTTGCAGTTGTAATCCAGTAAACTGAAATCGTTTTCAAGATAAAATTATCTTTAATAACTTTAACTTTTATCAAATGAAAATAACATATATTATTTTAATCAACTACATGTAATATTTTGTTTCAAAAATCTTCAGATCAATATTGTTGAGAACGGGTTTTTCTCTGATTGTATATAATAGAAAAAGTTGTCATTACCGAAAACAAAACAATGCAACTCTGATTTCTTTTCTAGTATATATCATTATTTTCATACCATGTTTAAACCGTAATGAAACGCGGAAAAAAATAATGAACGAACATGTTTTAGAATAATTGCACTTCGGACTGCACCAGTATCAGTTATATATAAGTGACGTATAGGCAAACCCCTAAACCACCAGTGCCAGCCAACAACATGTATATCCTGAGATGTAAAATAAAATGTATCCCAAAGCAAAAGACGTTATTTATATATGTAAATTTCCACTTTCAACTGACCCAGTATTATTTATATGTGTATGTACATATGTATATTTAAAAAGAATATTGAAACTACTGGATGCAACATTATATGTTTAGACTAAATCGGCAAAGGAATAAAGTATATACATCTGGATTTAAAATGGCTCCATCTCCTCCTTGTAAACAGTTGTAACATTCAACTATGAAGGGTAACAATCGAACCATTTTATTATCAGGCGTAGCCTTGACTAGTTAATCAAGACACATATTTTACTTGTTTGAGCTGTTATACAAATCAAAAATATCTGGAAAATTTAAATGTTCAATGGTAAATTAGTTCTATCAGCACTGACTGAAGGATAATGTTCTTCGACTGGAGCTCAACTGACTTTAAGCCCAACGGTAATCGTATGCACTCCATAACTTACAGATTTTTTATAAACACAAATGTAAAAGTGTGGTCAATGATGCCAAAAATTAGCTAACAATAATCTAAGTAACTGACTAGTTTATTATTGGCAAAAGTTCTTAAACAATAGTTTCCTTTATATATATTTACAGCAAGGGTACATACATATATAAGCTTTGGTTTCCATACTTTTATCCATATTTTTCTTCATATATTGTATATCTGGAGTTGTAACGCATTATATATTTTTTGCCATTTTAGAATGGAAGTATTACCCGCTTGCATATAGACATGATATGAGCTATGATATTGATGCCCTTAACTGTACTTTGCCGGCCATCGTGGAGTTCCCTAACCTTATGCGACAAAAAAGTTGGATAGCAATCGTAGTGTCATCTTTGGTCAGCATGTACCTTTTTGTCATCCTAGCGATTGTGTGTGACGATTATCTAGTGCCAGCCATGGAGCGCCTTTGCTACAGTAAGATTTAATATGCCCAATTTTAGATATCACCCAAGTAACACAGAAAGAAATAAAATAACCTTAAGAAAAATGTTATCTTGCTTGAATAACAAAGATGACGTTGATGTTTTTTGACTAATTGTTGAAAGTCAGAATTCTTGCATTTATATGCTAAAAGTAATTTAAAAAAGGCTTGGTTCGACACAGTTAGGGAAATTAAACAATTTGTTGTCAAATTTAGGCAATTCAGAATTTTAACAGTTTCGGAAATAATCTAATGAAACTTAACTCTAGAGGGGTATCACTGTCATTTATTTATGGAAGTTGGACTTTCCTTTTGTTATGCCTATTATATACAATATACTAAAGAATCGTTACATATTTAAAACTGAATATCATTTATTAATACGAGCTTGCATAAGCACATTAATATTTAATTAATTAATTAAAAGCACACTACATATTATATACTGTAAGTGGGTATATCGATTTCAATCAGTAGTTTGCAACGCAGTAAAGGATACATGTGAGACAATGCGAGTTTAAGCCATATGTATACATTTTTTTAGTTAGCTTCCTAGCTTCGATGGTTTTATTTATAAAACGGTATTCGCAATTCGGTATACATCAGTTTTTTTCTATATGTATATAATTACTGCAAGGGTATATAAGTTTCGGAATGCCAAATCGAGAGTCCTTTCTTGATTTTTCTCATGTTTTTTACAAGAATATTTTAATATATTTTTGTAATGCACATCGATGCACATTATTATTTATGTAGAGTCAAATTTCGGTATTACCTGAAAGTTACAAGTTGTGAACTAATTTGCTACAATTTAGGATAGGATATTATATTCTATTTTTTTGCTAGTCGTCACGAGCTAGCGCAATTTTATCTTTCTCCCTGACCCTCATTAAAAATGTATATTTCATAAAGATCAATATAAAGATCATAATATGTAGGCAGTGTTTGCCGACCTCTCATATTGTTCAAAACTTATGTATTCATATGATTTTGCTAATTATATGAGTAGATTAAATGAAAATTAATATCTATTATATTTATAAAGAAAAAATGCTGAAATATTTCCATATTCTCTTAGTATTATAGAGAAAAGCCATTTTAGTGAAAGAGTATAGTAGTGTAAGCAACCTGATGCACGACAGAGGATTCAAAAAGTATTACAAAAGTTTCAAACTTATACTTAAACTATATTTTATATTTGTATGTATATTATACAAGGAAGAATGCTATAGTAGAGTTCCCCGACTATCATATACCCTTTACTCATCTAGTGTGAATTCGAACGCGAAATTTCATAATTTTTCTGGGATATGGATAGATTTTGGGGGAAAAAATTACAAGAAAATTAAACAATTTTCTAAAGAGGGGGCGTGACCCGTTTGGTGGCTTCAGGGCGTTAGAGTGGACGTGACAAAAAGATTTTTTTGAAAATCGATAGAAATTTACAAGACTAAAAAAAGTGTGCTCGTGGCAGTTTTGTGCTGTTTGTGGGCGTTTGTGAGTGGCACATTACTCTACTAGTAACGGGTATAAAAAGGTCATAACTTTTACCAAAAAAATTGACTTAAAATTTGGATTTTTTCCACTTCCTAGGCTTAGAAAACAAATTTCGGTTTCTCGATTTTATGCGTTATCAGGTATCCTAAAAATTGTGGTTATGTTTGCCCTCTTTTAATTGTGGTATAATGTTTGTCTTACAATAGCCCTGCGCATGACCTATGATGTGGCGGGAGCCACTTTTCTAGCGGCTTCCACATCGGCACCGGAACTGTTTGTAAACTTTGTGGGAACTTTCGTCACTAATGGCGACATCGGACTTGGCACTATCGTGGGATCTTCCGTGTTTAATGTCCTGGTAATTGCAGGAGTTTGCGGCATATTTACTCAACCGGTGCGTACTATTCACTATTTAAGCTGCAGTTCTATCTCACATATTTTTTTTTTTTGTTTTCGTTTTTGCATATTTTGCAGAGCAAACTGGATTGGTGGCCGGTGACCAGAGACACAGCCTGGTACCTCATAGCCATAGCGTCGCTCACATATGTGTTGTATGATTCGTTGGTTACGTGGTATGAGGCTTTTGCCTTTTTACTACTATACATTGCTTATGTCATTCAATTGTCCTTTGACCGTAGGATCCAAAATTTGGTTCGACGTAAGAAGAGTTATTTTTCAACGTTAATTTATTTTATATATCTTTTAATTTTGAAACAAGAGAGAATGCTAAAGTCGAGTTCTCCGACTATCATATACCCGTTACTCAGCTAGTGAAAATGCCAACGCGAAATTTCAACATTTTTCTGGCTTATTGATAAATATTGGGAAAAAAAAATGTAAAAAGAATTAGTACGTGTGGGCGTGGCAAAAAGTATTTTAGCAAATCGACAGAAATTTACAAGACA
Organism: Drosophila mauritiana; assembly: GCF_004382145.1. Taxonomy (NCBI): domain Eukaryota; kingdom Metazoa; phylum Arthropoda; class Insecta; order Diptera; family Drosophilidae; genus Drosophila; species Drosophila mauritiana. Next base: position 22,321,334 of record NC_046672.1, on the reverse strand, counting down.
ATAAAAATTGAAATATTTGCAAAAATGTGGGCGTGTCAGTCAAAATTTGTGGGCGGTTTGTGGGCCTTAGAGTGGGCGTGGCACCATGGGTCAATAAACTTGCGCTGCGTCTATGTCTCTAGAATCTGTATGCTTAATCTCAGCTTATGCTCCTGAGATCTCTATGTTCTTACGGGCGGAAGGACGAACGGACAGGGCCAGGTCGACTATTGATCCTGATCAAGAATATATATACTTTATATGGACACGCTACCTTTTACCTATTACCTGTTTCAACGAATCTAATACACCCTTTTACTCTAACGGGTATAATATTACAATATGGTTGACTAAAGATTGGGCTGATATTTGGAAACAATGCAACATTGACAATGAAAATTAAATTTAATTCGGTTAGTAACGATGCGAACATCCGATTATGACCCCTGAATCAAGGACTCAGAGAAATAGGACCTTGTAATTGAAATAAATCTTCGCATTCATAAACACCAATAATAGATACTTTGCCAGTACATTTCTAAAAAAAAATGTCGTGAGGGGCAGACTGAAAAAATGAGAGAGAGGTAATGAGAGCAAAATCCTCTAGAAGTTATAAGGGATCTACCGATTATAGATTAGTCTCCTTGTCAACTAAAATATTAGTTCGTTGTTGCGAAAAGTGGTATAAATGAAGTTCGAAGACGAGAAGTAAAAAGCCTTCCCTAATAAATCCCTAATTCCGCTATTTAAAGTCATTCCCCATCTGTAACTGTGTAGTACCATATTCAACTAATATAACGCTTAAAAAGCAATGCTTTAATTTATGTGTGAGCATTTTACATATTTAATGCAGTTCATTCATGAGCAAATTCAAAATAAGCAAAAAAAAAGCCTTTTCCCAACTCAGTTCAGAGTCCTTGCTTCATGCAATTATAGGTGACCAGATTCAAAATTTTTATTCGTAATCAACCCAATTTTGTGTCTCTCTAGCTATATTATTTCTAACACAGTGTTATTATGATTCTAAAACTTGCATTCATGTTAAAGTTGAGCACTCTGTACAGCCACGAGGGAATTGTCATACACAAATTTAAGAAAATTAAGTGCAAGAATATAAATTTAAGAATTAACTAGATAAATCTTCCTTAGATGAACACGCTGAGTCGGAGCTGTTGGACGAAGATCCGATGACCCGCGAAGAAGAGCCGCTGAAGGGATTTCGCGACCACGTGTGTGCGAAACCCCAAACGGAATCCAATTTTTACCAGTGGACGTGGTGGGCCGTCAAATATCCGGCAGAATTGATGCTTGCCTGCACTGTTCCCAGTGTTAGATCCATCTTCTTCCTTTCCATGATTTTAGCCGTCCTTTGGATTTCCTTGATATCCTATCTTCTTGCTTGGTTTCTCACAATTTTGGGGTACAACCTCAAAATTCCAGACGCGATCATGGGCCTTACTGTATTGGCCGCCGGCACTAGTGTCCCGGAAGTAGCGTCCTCGTATATTGTGTCCAAAAAAGGTAAGTACCTATGGTACTCCTTCCGCATACGTGTGCCGAAATATATTAAGTGCAGAAATGATTCTATGTACGAACAAAAAAAATATATATATATATATAAAATATAAAAATATGTTACCGAAAAATTTAAAATGTCCTGTTCCGTCTTATATACTACCTGCTTTATCGACTGTTGACACTGATCAAGAATCTAAATACTTTATATGGTCAAAAATGTCTGCTTTACCTTCTGCAAGGGTATATAAATTTACTCAGTTTCGATTTCGAAACTAAGCTGGAAAAAACTAGCCTTGTACCGAGAGAATTCATAGGCAGCGTGAAAAACTAGAAACTTGTTGAATTATTTGTATAACCTATTTGTAAATGTTAATCTAAATTAAAGGTGATCAAGGTTCAATGATCACCTTGATTGCAATGCTTTAAGAGAAATTTCTATAGCTTATTTCGAATAAAATGTTATCCAATTGTTTTTATTTCAGGATATGGGTCAATGGCCATCTGCAATGCCATTGGGTCGAACACATTCGACATTTTTATATGCCTAGGTCTACCCTGGCTTCTGAAAATCCTTATATACCAGCAAAAGATCGAGATCGACTCCACGGCCCTTACCATCACCACGGCCATGCTAGTGATAACTGCCGCCGTTCTTTATTTGGGTCTTCTGGCAAGTAGGTTTGTGATGGGCAAGATCGTCGGATATCTCAGCATAATCTTCTATGTGCTTTTTCTGATTATCGCCTGTACACTAGAGATATTATTGAACAAAGAAAACATGTGCGACATCGAGGATCCAAGTGGATTTTCTGGATAAGCAGTAAGTTAATTGAGCCTAATTAAGGAAAATAAACTTTTGAAATGAGATGGTAATGGAAACAGGAATTATCCCCACCCTTTATTATGAACATTTCGTTTTTGCTAGTAGAGTGATCGGGTAATAGAAACAGTTGGATCAATTGAAAATAATTGAAAGAAGTCATAGTTTGGATGTTTTTTTTATCAATATCTGATCTTATTCGCTATATACCACTACTTTTAATTATATAAATACAGTACCACTTCAACCTCCGAAGAGATAAGTCGTGCCACTCAGTCTAAAGCCTCGCTTCGCGTAAGCCCAAAACTCTTATCAGCAAAATCTTGATAAACAAATATCAACCACAAAGAGAAAATAAAAAACTTAACAACAAAAACAACAATACCGCTAATCCGGGCTCAAGCCCTTAACCAACAATCATGACAGACCCACCAAACATTTACAAAATCACTTCAAAAACATACCAATCCCAATTAGGCGAACCTAAATTTATAATTATTAAAAGAAATGACAACAACTCTTTCGAAAGAACTTCACCATTCATCATAAAAAAATCGGTGGACTTTGCCTGTGGAGGAGAAGTTGAGGGATGCAAACGTACAAGAGACGGCAACCTGCTAATAAAAACCAAAAATGAATTACAAGCCAGAAAACTCCTAAAACTAACAAAAATTGCAGATGTGGATGTAACAGCAAGTGAACATAAAACATTAAACTTCTCTAAGGGAGTTATTTACTGTAACGACCTTAGACACATCGACGAAGACACAATTCTACAAGAACTAAAACCACAAAAAGTATCTGAAGTTAAAAAAATAATGAAACGGCAAAACCCCAACTCTAACTCCGACACCAACAACATCACATTAGTTGAAACTGGACTTATAATTATAACCTTTGAATCGCATAAGCTCTCCGAGATAGTACGAATCGGGTACGAAACAGTCCGAGTACGAGACTATATCCCACTCCCACTTCGATGCAAAAAATGCCTCCGCTTCGGTCATCCAACACCCATATGCAAAAGTGTAGAAACTTGCATCAATTGCTCTGAAACAAAACACACAACCGACGGAGAAAAATGCACAAACGAAAAAAACTGCTTAAATTGCCGAAATAACCCAGAACTTGACCATCAACACAGCCCAATTGACCGCAAATGCCCTACGTTCATAAAAAACCAGGAATTAACAGCAATTAAAACCACACAAAAAGTTGACCATAAAACGGCCCAACACATATATTTCGAACGTCACGGCTTCCAAACGAAAAACACCTATGCCAAAACACTTACAAACGGCACAACCCAGAGGACAACAAACACTCTGTCACCTAATATTCACCTAATAATACAACCCAACAACACCAAAATCCGCACCACACACCCACATCAGCAGCACAAAACACTTCATCTAAGACACCAACAACTGAACCAGCCAAAACAACCTTACTATCCAACCAACCACACCAACACCACCACCACCACAGCTACGACAAACTAGAAGACATGGATACCGACTACACACCTACCAGAAAACCATCTACGGCATACTCATCACAACTCACAGAAGACCTAAAAATAAAAATCTTCCCGAAAGATAAGTCCAATAACCTATCCATAAACCTTAAAGCATCTAAACTAAAGGCCAAAGCCCACAAAAACAAACACACTAACAACAGCGACAGCGAATCCATATAGAACCTTAAACTCTACACAAAACCCTAACCGTTAACACTACCTTTAAGTAAGTTATAAGCTTTAATTTTTTCTCAAATGTCACTAACTATAATCCAATGGAATCTAAAAGGATATCTAAACAACTACAGCCATCTCCTTATTCTAATCAAAAAATACTCCCCTCACATAATTTCCCTCCAAGAAACCCATATACAATACACTAATAACATCCCAACCCCAATAAACTACAAACTATTAACAAATATTGCCACCAACAGATTTGGGGGCGTAGCACTACTAGTGCATAAGTCAATACAACACACTGTCCTCAACATAACAATCGATATAGAAGCAATAGCCATAAATATAGAATCTAAACTTAAATTAAACATATTTTCCACATACATTTCTCCGACCAAAAACATAACTAACCAGACACTCCATAACACATTTAACATTCAACAAACACCCTCTCTAATTACGGGAGATTTTAATGGATGGCACCCATCCTGGGGCTCCCCAACAACAAATAAACGAGGAAAAATAACTCATAGATTCATTGACAACATGCACCTTATCCTGTTAAACGACAAATCTCCCACACACTTTTCAACACACAACACATACACACACATAGACCTCACACTCTGCTCTCCAATCCTAGCCCCCCACGCCAAGTGGAAAATACTAAACGATCTTCACGGTAGCGACCATTTCCCTATTATCACAACACTATTCCCAACAACCAATCCACAAAAATTCTACAGACCCTTTTTTAAACTCAAAGAAGCCAACTGGGAACAGTTCAACGCTCTTACCCACCAAACCAACAAGAAATACCCCACCTCCCACAACGTAAACAAAGAAGCCGCCCTAATCAACAGAATCATCCTATATAGCGCAAACCTCTCCATCCCACAAACCTCACCTAACACACATCCATACAGGGTTCCATGGTGGAACAAACACCTCGACCAATTACGTAAAGAAAAACAACTTGCCTGGAAAAAATTAAACCGCACAATTACTGTTGACAACATTCTAGACTATAGACGCAAAAACGCAATATTTAGATACGAACTAAAAAAGAGGAAAAAAGAAGCTTCCAGCTCTTTCACCTCAACCATCCATCCCACTACTCCCTCATCCAAAATATGGGCCAATATAAGACGCTTCTGCGGACTTAACCCAGCAAAACAAATTCATGCCATCACAAACCCAGTAAATAATGAGACTACATTGGCTAGCAACGAAATTGCTAACATATTCGCACAACATTTCTCTGACCTCTCCGGCGACTGGAACTTTTCAGAGGAGTTCCGGAACAATAAATATAGAAACAACCTACATCTCTACACCCCCTCTCCAATAGCCCAAACCATAGAAGAGAACATAACGTATCTAGAACTTAGCTCAGCACTACAAACATTAAAAGGATGTGCTCCAGGACTAAATAGAATCTCGTATCAAATGATCAAAAATAGCTCCCACACAACAAAAAACCGAATAACGAAACTATTTAATGAAATATTCAATAGCCACATACCTCAAGCCTACAAAACAAGCCTAATCATACCAATCCTTAAGCCAAACACCGATAAAACGAAAACTTCCTCATACCGACCCATCTCCCTCAACTGCTGTATAGCTAAGATACTTGATAAAATAATTGCGAAAAGACTCTGGTGGCTAGTGACATATAACAACCTAATTAACGACAAACAATTCGGATTCAAAAAAGGCAAATCGACTTCGGACTGTCTACTCTATGTAGACTATCTCATAACGAAGTCAAAAATGTACACCTCCCTCGTCACTCTTGATTTTTCAAGAGCCTTCGATCGAGTAGGTGTGCACTCCATAATCCAGCAATTGCAGGAATGGAAAACGGGCCCCAAAATAATAAAATACATTAAAAACTTCATGAGCAACAGAAAAATAACTGTCAGCGTCAGTCCGCATACATCAAACCCATTACCCCTGTTCAACGGAATCCCCCAAGGTTCACCCATATCCGTAATACTTTTCCTCATAGCATTCAATAAATTATCCAACATCATATCCCTACATAAAGAAATTAAATTCAATGCATATGCCGACGACTTCTTCCTTATAATAAATTTCAACAAAAACACAAATACAAATTTCAACTTAGACAATCTATTCGACGATATAGAAAATTGGTGCTCCTACTCAGGGGCATCGCTTTCCCTATCCAAATGTCAACACCTCCACATATGCAGAAAACGTCACTGCACATGCAAGATAAGCTGCAACAACATCCAAATTCCTAGCGTTACGTCCTTAAAAATTCTAGGAATGACCTTAAACAACAAATACAAATTCACACATAAACCTACTTCTACCCAAACTACACAACAAGCTAAATATAATAAAATGCCTATCTAGTCTTAAATTTAATTGCAACACGCATACACTACTTAATGTCGCAAAAGCAACAATTATAGCCAAACTAGAGTATGGTTTGTTTCTGTACGGCCATGCTCCCAAAAGCATTTTAAACCAAATAAAAACACCATTTAACTCCGCTATCCGTCTAGCTCTCGGCGCCTATCGCTCTACCCCAATAAATAACTTACTTTACGAATCGAATACTCCCCCCTTAGAAATGAAACGAGACCTTCAAATAGCCAAACTATCCCAAAACCTAATCTTCTCCAAAAACACACCAATACATAAGTTCTTGAAGCCTAAAAAAGCTAATAAGAAAAAAACATCAACAATAGACCGAACAATCAAGCTTAGCCTAGAACTTAATCTACCCTACAAACCAATAAAACTCCATAAAAACAGACCACCATGGACCCTCCCCAATCTAATAGACACGTCACTTAGAATCCATAAGAAAGAACAAACATCTCCAGACCAATACAGAAAATTATACGAACACACAAAGAATAACCTCAAAACACATAATTTCATATTCACTGACGGTTCAAAAATTAATTACACAATATCATTCGCCATTACAACGGAGACAGACGTCTTGAAATACGGCATACTGCCCCCATATTCATCCGTCCTCACCTCCGAAACAATCGCCATCCTAGAAGCAATAGAACTTACTAAAAACCGAAGAGGCAAATTTATTATCTGTTCCGACTCCCTATCCGCAGTAGATTCAATTCAAAACACAAATAATAACAGCTTTTACCCAAGCAGAATACGATCGCTAATAACGCAACACGCACCTAAAATTAAAATAATGTGGATTCCTGGCCATTCAGGAATAAAAGGAAATGAACTAGCCGATCAAGCTGCAAAATCAGCAAGCAGTATGCCACTTATCCTCACCCCAAACATAAATACCACAGATATAAAAAAACACCTTAAAGCCGACCTTGCGACAAAACAGAAAGAACACATAATAAACTGCAGTCCATGGTACCAATCTATTAACACGAACACCTCACACACATGCGATTACCTTAAACAATCCCACCCAAATTGGACCAGACTCGACCAAATAAAAATAATACGACTTCGACTAGGACACACAAACATAACCCACCAACACTACCTAAATCCCAATTCAATACCAACTTGTCCGTTTTGCCAAGGTGATATTTCTTTAAACCACATATTAAACTCATGCCCATCCCTCCTACAAACCAAGCAAGATATATTTAACAACACCAACCCTCTAGACCTTCTTAGCAAACCCAATCCAGATAACATACAAAAACTCATACTTTTCCTCAAAGAAACTAAATTATACCACAAAATCTAAAAACAAAACAGGCATTTGTACATAACAAGCCAGCAATTAGTTACCAAATTAGATATTAACTAAATTAAGATTGTAAATAAACATTGTAAATAAATATAGCTGTAAGCCCCGTAGCTAATGCTATACTATCTAAGTTAGTCTAGTTTTGTAAACTATTCTATCTATCATAATAAATAAATAAATAAATTATATAAATATTGCAGTGTTCTTTAATCGTTGTATGGCATTCTTGGTGCAAGTCTAGTAAGGGGTCTTTCGTTACTTCATATTTTCTGACTCCGCGATCTTGAGCATGAGCAACTTTATAAGAAAAAAGCGTTAGGATAATTATACCCGTTACTCGTAGAGTAAGAGGGTATACTAGATTCGTTAAAAAGTATGTATCAGGCAGAAGGAAGCGTTTCCGACTATATAAAGTATATATATTATTGATCAGTAGCCGAGTTCGTCTTTCCGTGTTCGTCTTTCCGTCTGTCCGTCTGTCCGTATGAACGTCGAGATCTCAGGAACTATAAAAGCTAGAAGGTTGAGATTTAGCTACAAGCATACAGATTCTAGAGACAAGGACGCAGCGCAAATTTGTTGACCCCTGTTGCCACGCCCACTCTAACGCCTACAAACTTCACAAAACTGCCACGCCCTCACTTTTAAAAAATTTGTTGATATTTTTACATTTTCATTAGTCTTGTAAATTTATATCGCCCACTCTGACGCTATAAAACCGCCGAAAGCTTCGCGCCAACATTTTTGAAATATTTTTGGATATTTTTTCATAAATTTATTAGTCGTCGATCTATCGATTTGAAAAAAAAACTTTGCCACACCCACTCTAACTCCCTAAAGCCGCCAAAGCCTGTTGCTTTATTGCTATTAGAGGCAGTAAATCAAAGACATGTTATATCATAATTGGAAAATTATAATTGGGAAATGTAACGAGAAATAAATAATTGTACAAATAAAGTTTTATATCGAGTTGTTTTCCATCATTTATCTGGGTGGTTTGGATATAAAAAAGCAATGTAAAAATTACTTTTTCTGCATTCGCAATGTGCCTAGTTTTGTTGTGCAATTTCAAACGCCGAAGAACATTTTTTCATTTTGTTCAAATGTTACTATAACAATTCCCCAATAATAAAACCAGAGAGAATGCTATAGTCGAGTTCCCCGACTATAAGATACTCGTTACTCAGCTAGTGTGAATGCTTACGCGATTTTTCATAATTTTTCTGGGATATCGATAGATTTTGGGGAATAAAATGAGAAAACATTTTGTTTAAAAGTGTGGACGGGGCAGTTTTAAGCGGTTTGGATGGTAACAACATAGTTTTACTTATCGATGACAAGGAATGGGGCATGGAGCGCCTGGTGCGAGCTCAGCAAGTGGTGGAGCTGCGGCCCTATGACATCGAGTCCTGGAGTGTCATGATCCGCGAGGCCCAAACGCGGCCAATCCACGAAGTACGCAGCCTTTACGAGTCGCTAGTTAATGTGTTCCCGACAACCGCTCGGTACTGGAAGCTATACATTGAGATGGAGATGCGCTGCCGGTACTACGAACGCGTAGAGAAACTTTTCCAACGCTGCCTAGTCAAGATTTTAAACATCGACCTATGGAAGCTCTATCTTACCTACGTGAAGGAAACCAAGTCGGGTCTAAGCACTCACAAGTAACTGTTCTACCTTATTTAACATAATTTGAAATCTTAGAAACTATTATAATTTTTGTCAAAACTTGCAATGCAGCGAAAGAATAATTTTTTTTTGTTTAAAGCATATTGGTTTTTTCGATGCACAACATGTTTTTAATTCTGACACGCTTATTCTATTGGACTTAACTCTGTCCTCAGAGAAAAAATGGCCCAGGCTTATGATTTTGCACTGGAGAAAATCGGCATGGATCTACACTCGTTCAGCATCTGGCAGGATTACATATACTTTCTGCGGGGCGTTGAAGCAGTGGGCAACTATGCTGAGAACCAGAAGATCACAGCAGTGCGCCGCGTATATCAAAAGGCGGTAGTCACACCTATCGTGGGCATCGAGCAGTTGTGGAAGGACTATATCGCATTCGAGCAAAACATAAACCCTATTATATCAGAGAAGATGAGTCTGGAGCGATCTAAGTGAGTGTTACACGCAGCGTTTGCTAAATGTTCTTTCTAAATTCCCACTTTAAACCAGGGATTACATGAACGCCCGTCGTGTTGCCAAAGAGTTGGAATACCACACAAAGGGTCTCAATCGCAACCTGCCAGCCGTCCCGCCCACACTCACAAAGGAGGAGGTGAAGCAAGTGGAGCTGTGGAAGCGCTTTATCACGTATGAGAAGTCTAATCCGTTGCGCACTGAAGATACGGCCCTAGTCACCCGTCGCGTCATGTTCGCCACAGAGCAATGTTTGCTGGTGCTCACCCACCACCCGGCAGTGTGGCACCAGGCTTCCCAATTCCTGGACACCAGTGCTCGCGTGCTCACCGAGAAAGGCGTGCGTACTAGTGTTGAAAACATTTCACCTATTCTCTGCGTTACTGTAGTGAATCAAATAGAGCGGGTTATGCCCTTTGCTTGGTGGTGGGCAAAGGTCAAAACCAAAAACGAATCAAATATAGTCTCTTGTTTGCTGAGAAGTGTCGCCCCTCGGGTAAGGGAGCACGCAGTGGCACAACACAGATGCCTTTCCGTGGCTTGCCCCGTTGCCCCTGGCCAGGCCGCACGCGTTTTACTCTTTATAACTAAGTCGAACTTTGTGTATTTACATGTTTAATTCCTTATTAAAACGTTGCAGGACGTCCAGGCGGCCAAGATTTTTGCGGACGAGTGCGCTAATATACTGGAGCGGTCTATAAACGGCGTGCTAAACCGAAATGCGTTGCTATATTTTGCCTATGCGGACTTTGAAGAAGGACGGCTAAAGTACGAGAAGGTGCACTCCATGTACAACAAGCTGTTACAGTTGCCAGACATTGATCCCACATTGGTAGGAACACACATATTGAATATGTTTCATCAAATATTTGATACCATTGAAATGGAATACTCCAGGTCTATGTTCAGTACATGAAGTTCGCCCGTCGTGCTGAGGGGATCAAGTCGGCCCGTAGCATTTTTAAGAAAGCTCGAGAGGACGTAAGGTCGCGCTATCACATTTTCGTGGCCGCTGCTTTGATGGAGTACTATTGCTCAAAGGACAAAGAAATTGCGTTCCGCATCTTCGAGCTGGGATTGAAGCGTTTTGGTGGCAGTCCAGAGTATGTGATGTGCTACATTGACTACCTGTCCCATCTAAACGAGGACAATAATACGCGCGTCCTGTTTGAACGGGTACTTAGTTCAGGTGGTTTGTCGCCGCACAAGAGTGTTGAGGTCTGGAATCGCTTCCTCGAGTTCGAGTCTAATATTGGGGATCTCTCCAGCATCGTTAAGGTCGAACGTCGCCGTAGTGCCGTTTTCGAGAACGTACGTCTTTTACTACTTTTTTTTTATAAATATCTTATAATAATTTTTGTCTAAAGCTTAAAGAGTATGAGGGCAAGGAGACCGCCCAGCTGGTTGACCGCTACAAATTTCTGGACCTTTACCCCTGCACCAGCACCGAGCTCAAGTCAATAGGATATGCTGAGGTGCGTAACCGCCGAATTTACTTATTTATAAAAACATAAACAAACAAAACAAGCTAGCATCCATAACCGTGAAATAATTGGAATTTCTTGTTATACTACAACAAACGATAACATGTGATCGTGTAGTAATCGCCATAACAGTTGAATGTCTGAAGACATTTCTTGAAAATTGATTACATTCATTAAAATGTTTCCAATTTGAGACAGTTTGTAGGAACTCATTTGAAATGAAAGAGCACGACTATTTTATTTTATTTTATATGTGCGAACAAGAAAGGGATAGCCGAACTTTTTTACAATACTTTTTATAGGATCTTGTTTGGTCTATGCAAGTACGATTTTACCTATAAATCGCTCTGTCAGTATAGTGCTCTTTTTTGTTGGCACATGCTTCACAAAATGTTTACCTTTACTTACTTTTCTCGTTTCGATCACCTTCGTTCTTGCAGAATGTGGGCATTATACTGAACAAGGTGGGTGGTGGAGCTCAAAGCCAGAACACCGGAGAGGTCGAGACAGATAGCGAGGCAACGCCACCGCTGCCACGTCCAGATTTCTCCCAGATGATTCCATTTAAGCCGCGTCCATGTGCTCATCCTGGTGCCCATCCACTTGCAGGTGGTGTATTTCCGCAACCGCCAGCTCTGGCCGCTTTGTGCGCCACCCTGCCTCCACCGAACTCCTTCCGTGGACCGTTCGTTAGCGTAGAGCTACTATTCGATATCTTCATGCGTCTCAATCTTCCGGACTGTGAGTGTACCTGATTGAAATTCCCTTCAATTTACTTTGAACAATTATCTTACTTAGCCGCACCGCAACCGAATGGAGACAACGAATTGTCGCCTAAGATCTTCGATCTGGCTAAGTCGGTTCACTGGATCGTGGACACAAGCACGTATACGGGGGTGCAGCACAGTGTTACGGCCATTCCACCGCGCCGGCGACGACTGCTGCCTGGAGGCGATGATAGTGACGACGAGCTGCAGACCGCTGTGCCGCCCTCCCACGATATATATCGCCTGCGGCAGCTAAAGCGTTTCGCCAAGTCTAATTAAGGAACGTTAAAAAACATATTTTCACTTTTTTCTTTCAATTTATGTATTTACAAGAAATCCAATAAAGCAAACCACATTAATTAGGTTTCGTTTTGTTGGAAGGTGCTTCGGAATTTGCGTTCATGCCTTTGGCATCATTGTCCATTGTGGTACTTTCAAATTTTCCTTTAAGAAATCAACTGCGTGTTCGGTTACCAACTTCTTCTCTTCATTTAGCCCTTCTTTTATGCGTTTTCCCATCTCCTGGTTTTTAGCATTACCCAATTTTTTCACTTCACAGTTGCTCTGCACATGGATTTGGTGACCTACTACATTCTCAAAAATCTTTCTACGAACAGCACACACATAAGGTTCGATGTGCTTGTGCAGGCACTCCATTTCCGTGTAGTGTTCGAACCCGGATATAAATTCGGGTTCGAACACTTTCCCTCCACCACACTTTGCAGATAGCTTATCTTTTCCAGTCGATATCGCTTGCGCAGCGGTTGCAACCGTCGCTGGATAACCACGGGCGACAGGCTAATCCCCGAAAGTCGTGATGCCATTTGGAGACCCAGGAGAGCGTCACATCGAACCCGTTTGTGTGCATTGTGCCATAGGACCGGATATTGTTCGTAAAGCTGTAGTAGACGGCTGTTCTTTCGGGCATAGTGACGATGCCGTTTTTATAAAGATTGCTGCTTGCACAGGAAGCTCAATTGTTCAAAATGCGTAAACTTGGTAATATCATCCAATTCACAGTCCGCCTCCTAGCGCTTCCTTTGCTTGGGAAATCTTTGACACAGCGTCGAGACGCGTATCCGAACTTCCGTCACGCCGAAGCTTCGGCAGCAATAAGTACTCCAGGCATTCGTTATCCTACTCCAGGAGTCGCGGCACAGCTCCATGTTGAGGAATGCGACTGGTTCCAGAGACGATGCTCCGAGCAGTACAAATCGATCAGGCGGTGTATATGGTGGGTCGTTAGACGTTGGCCCTCTAAAACGGGTGATACCTCCTGGGGAAGAAGATTGAATTGCGATAAGAATAAGTTTAATCTTCATTTTATAACTGTGATATTCAACGCAGTGACGAAGGCGACTACTTTATGCACAGGGAGAAATATTCAAAAGTGAGGAAGCCAATAGTCATATACCAAAGGTATCAAAAACTAATACGGTAAAATTATTTTTCACCACAAATCATCACATGTTTTTACATTCCTATAAAGGTAATATTTTGGGAAGCACTTGAACCTGCATTGTAGAATCTGGAACTGGTTTGGGCTTTTTAGCTTCTGTTCTAAATTTTCTGGCGTGCTGCAATCATTTTTGACAGGTTCTTCTGGTCCACCGCAACGAATAAAAATTCTCCAGGATCACGCAAATACTCCGAGTCCTCAACAAATTTAATTGCTGCACAAGCTGATGGTTAAGTTCATTATCCTCGCCATTTGAGCGCTGCTCAGCTAGCACATCATGCATGAGGTCATCCTCAGGATTGGCTCCGTCATTGCTATCAGCTTCAGGCGCCTGCCAGTCGGAGTGCCACACGTCCATGTGATCCGATTCGTCATTCGGAGAAAGCGCATAAGGGACGCTCCCCGCACAATGATCATTCAATGCCATACAGCTCCCCGGCGCAATACCAAGTGTAAATCCTGCCACACTGTCTCCGCATCTCATCGATTCCTATCCGCGGGAGAGTGCAACCTAAAACCAGAAGAGGAAAGGATAGTGTTATTGGTGTTTACCCTTTCAATTGTAAGTTCTAGGTTTGGAGACAAGATGAAAAGTTGATAGATGTATTTTTGTTGTAAAAGTTGTATTTTTTATGAATCAATTTCGTGATTGAAAAATCATATTTTGGATGCAATACGAATCTTATACAAATTTGAATTGAATTTGTTTTAATATGTACAAATAATCTTTAAAAGAAAGAAAAACCTCTAACACATCTAGAACTTTCAGAAGCACTAAACACACTAAAAGCTAACACACCTGGACTGGACAGAATCAGCTATACTATGATATAAACCCTGGACAAAAGAAAACAAAAGATAGAATTATAAACCTCCAAAATAAATAACATTCTAAACAAATATATGCCCCAGGCATACAAAAACACTCTAATAATACAAATTGCAAAATCAGACGAACGGACTATCCCACTGAACTCGTGCTTATCAAAAATTCTGGATACAATTATAGCTTAAAGACTGTTTGTATTTGTATTAAACGAGAAACTAATCTTGTTGTGGATTTAACTGGTTTCAAGGAAGGGAAATCGGCCACAGACAGTCTACTTCTAATAGACCACCTATTAGCTATCTTGAGCTATATCCAGGAGAAACCATACATCCATAATATAACTAGATTTCGAATAAAGACACAAGAATAATAATATTCTAGTAGATACGAGAATAATAATATTCTAGTCTCTTTGGATGCACTCTATCCTAGAGCAACTAGTAGCTTGGAAAACTGGACGTAAAATAACAAACTACATCAAAAGTTACATGACTAATAGAAAAAATCTTATGCACATCAACTCCGACCTTTTAGTCATTCTCTTCACAATAGCCTATTAAATTACGCATCACTCGACGACTTTACCATCATAATAAAATCTAAAAACAAAAAATTAATTAACCTTAACTTTAAACCTATTCTCTCTACAATACTCGACTGGGCTGTATATTCTGGGGCACTGCTCCTCTCACCAACAAAATGCAAATGCTATTTACTATCTGAGAGCATGCAAATACAGAACGTTACATCGCTAATAATACTACGAATACACTTTATTAACAGAAATAGATGGAAAACACCCAATTTCATTTTTCTGGGATATCGTAGATATTGAGGAATAAAAGGAGAAAATATTTTAAAATTGTTCAAAAGTGTGGGCGTGACCGGTTTGGCGGTTTTAGGGCGTTAGAGTGAGCATGGTAAAAAGTTGTTGGCAAATCAATAGACATTTAAAAGACTAATTAAATTATGAAAACATATACAAGAATTTTTCAATAATGTGGGCGTGGCAGTTTTTAGGGCGTTAGAGTGGGCGTGGGAAAAAGTTATAATTTCCTTTTGCAAATCTATAAAAATTTACAAGACAAATAAAAATATGAAAAAATATCAACAAATTTTTCAAAAGTGTGGGCGGTGCAGTTCCTTTAGGTTTGTTGGGGCTTGAATGGGTGTGGCAAAAACAATTTTTTTTGGAAATCGATAAAAAATTTATAAGGCTAATATGTGAAAATATGTCAACACATTTTTCAAAAGTGTGGGCGGGGAAGTTTTGTGCGGTTTGAGGGGGGTTAGAGTGGGCGTGGCAACATGGGGCAACAAACTTGCGTTGTGGCTTTGTCTCTAGAATCTGTATGCCTAATCTTAACCTTCTAGGTCTTTAGTTCCGGAGATCTCGACATTCCTACGTACAGACGGACAGACGTACATGGCTAGATCGACTCGACTATTGATATTGATCAAAAATATATTTACTTTATATAGTCGAAAAAGCTTCCTTCCGCCTGTTACAGACTTTTCAACAACTCTAGTATACCCGTATACTCTATATAAATATGCCGGCAAATCTCACCTGCATGGAACACCAATCTTTCTAGAATCGACACAACACTCACTAAGTTCAACAAAAACAACACGACCCCACAATTTTTCAGGAAACTATTAACAAATAAGCAAACTAACGATCTTTCCTATGCCTACATTTACACATATGGATCTCAAACAAACGAAATTACCGGCTTCGCTATAACCTACTAAATCGAACCTATCAAACGGCACATCCTACCCCACTCCACTTAAGTCTTCACACCAGATCTTCAAGCCATTTTAGAGGCCCTAAAAAGTCAAAAAAGAACACTTCAAGAAATAACCTAACCAACATCGCCAAAACCTCAACTTGGCATCAAACATCAAACCAAAATCATCTTAACAGCTACCTTTTTCTTAACTTTTCAAAATTGTCTATCTCACGAGGAGAACAAATAAAAATCACACGAAACTCGGGCACACACCTCAACCAAACCGAACAGACAACCTGACCGTTCTGCAACGACAACCTATCACTGGAACACCCGTTGTCCACCTGTATCCATCTTAGAACCCAAAGAAGCAACATTTTTAACAACACCAGCCCAATCCCATCAAACAAATTATATATCCTTAAATACATTAAAATCACCAATCTGTACCACCATATATAATGTAACCTTAACAAGATTACTTTATCTATCTAAATGTAAGCAAGGGAACATCAAATTTTGCATGAAACATTAACTGAAGGCCTCTGCTGTCATAGCTCTAATTAATTTGCTAGCTCCTAATTTAATTAATTGTTAGCTTTTAAAAAAATAATAAAAAATTAAATAAATTATTCAAAAAATAAATGAACAAGAATATATATGTATGTATACTTTGAATGGACTTAAGTGTCTCCTTACTGCGTTAGAAGCTTCTGTCTAAAATCAATATATCATCTGCAAGAGTTCCTCGTAATCGTAACTCATCTAGTGGAAAAGCGAGGAAGAAAATTTATAAATTCTCTTGAAATATATCCAGAAAGGGTAATTAGCAGATATGATACAAAAAAAAGAAAGTCTCTACAATTATAGTCTCGCCCGAAAGAGGATATAGCTGGTGCCCTGTGCTCGAAAGACCAGTAGCAGGATTACTATTTACCTATTAATTTTTTCTGGATCCATCCCTTAAGTTTTGTGAACTGCATTGAGATCGTTGCAGCTTTAACACCATCCAAGTAGATTTCTATATCCCCTGCTTTGTCCCGCTCATCAGATGGAATCTGATGGCTGTGTAGGGCTCCGATTCAGTAACAAACGTGAACGTAAGTGATCGAAATACATATTGCCGAATCGGTACATAGTGGCATATCTACAATACAAGTTAGCCCGAAAATCAGCCAGACGCCAAGTCAGCGAATTCCAATGCTGCACTCGCATCCGCTCCACTGCACAGTGGTTCCGCTTGTATGGAGCGGCGGCCATCTAATAGAGCTTATGAAAACACGCGAAAAAAATGGTTGAGATTGGGGCTCTCCAACCCCCCAAACAAAATATTCTTTACCCCGTAGAAGTATGCAGCATTTTTTTAAATACATCATGGAAGACTGATAAAATCATAACTTATGGTCTAAAAAATATTTTTAAAATGTGGTAAGAACATGTTTAAGATTTGGCGTAATATACCTCCCCCAGGGAACCCCAAACTCCAAAATAATCAGAAACAAATATAAACAAAGTGAGGAAACGTTAGATTGATGCAATTATTATTAATTAAAGGTAATGAAAATAAACAGTATGATAGTAATTAATTAATAATGAAGTCGAGATAAACCAAATACAAAATATTCAGTTTTTACGTCTTTTCTCATACATTTTGCCAAGTTATTCATTTCTGTGGGACTTGCTCCACATAAATAACATTTCATAGACGAAGATTCACTTAAGGCGTTGCATATTTTCCCATCCACCATGGTTAGTTGTAAGCTATGTTCAACTTTTACCTTTTTATCATTTTTAAATACTTCAGTTGGATTCAGAAGGTTTATTTTTTCCTTAAAATACTTTTCCTCTTCGATTGAAAGTTTGGTTGTCTCTTTTTTAAATTGATATCGTACCGGCCTTCAGTAACGTGTTGACGATGGTCTGTGGTTATCCTTTGAAATTAGTTTGAGAGGTACGTAGGATGTAACAAATAAACTTTTATCCTGTAAATCATTATTGGAAGACTTTTGATTATATTCGCTAAGACCGGTACTTCCATTAAATCTCCACTTTCCAATTAATAAAAATTTGTTAACACAATCATCAGTGAGTGTTTCGACTCCCTCAGCTTGAAGCTCCAATATATTTGACAAATCTTTTCAACACATTCAGTTAATTCAGTTACTATAGGGATGTGTCCGCTATTTCCAATATTACATTTTACAATATTGATGACTTGAATTTGTGCACCATAAATCAAAAATATATAGGTGTGGAAACACACAGAGCTCTGAATCGTCTTCCATAAGCAAAGATAAATTTAAACAAATCGATATAATTACTTGTTTAATATAATAAAAGTTAAATTGACATGGAAGATTATGCACAAACACAAAAGACAAAACGACACAAACTTAACCCAAAAAGAAAAAATATTTCCGCAGCTGAACTCAACACTTTTATTATTTTAAAACTATGGTTAATTTAATATATAAGGAGTCTAGCTCTGCATTTTTGAGGAACACAACTAAAAGTTTAAGTAATCATGAAAATACGCACAAAAAAAGACAATAAAAAGGCCGTTTGAAGATATTAATTTTACTTAACTTAGTTAACCGATTACTGCACAGTGCACTGTGGACTGTCTTGATTTCGTATAATGCTTGACGATTCAAAAAATTAAATTGTTTAATAAGTGATAGAGATATATTTTCATTATTGGTATGTGTGAAAGTGGCGTAAAATAAAGAAAGATCTGAACTTTTCAGTTTTTTATTGAATGGCTCGGTACTAATAACTTTAAGGACTGGATTTGGGTTAATTATTAATTGGGATTTTATAACTCTCCTGAATCTTGCGGCTCTGTTCCGCTGTCATTGTTAAAATACAACCCTTTACACTCCACCCAGAAAACTACTTCAAACACTCACAACAACGCCCATCCACCAGTGGAACCAGTGGAATTAGCTAACGAATAGAAGATCTTATCCTTTTTCCAGTAGAGAGTTCAGTGCAAAACAGAACTTGACCGGAACTTCTCCTATCAAAGACAAATTCGTATATCAAATAATTGGGGGTAAACAAGTACTAAAATAGAGTCGAGTGCTAATAAAATATATGTGCATAGCTTACTCCGTACTTGTTATTATACATAAAGCATGTGCCTAAGACCTCGTTGCTTATATAGATGCGATTACCGATACCCAGATACCCGGCACAAATATAATATAATAAGTATTTTAGCTTTTAGCAATAAGTTGTCCTTTGCCAGATCGACATATGTATATACATTATCTTGAGCCCCTACATATATATAAGTAGTATATATTGCGTTGGGCTAATTGATTCGAGGACAGGTGTCAAATCTGTTTCCGGCAATCGCTAGTCAATCTGCACATGGTGACGTCAATTAGCCATGTTATGACATCAAACGTATAGAGATACTGCAGTATCACGTTCTCATTGGTAATATATTTCTGTATTTGGTGGAGTATAATTAGTATTATTGATAAGGGTTTTTCAATTTCTTTGTCCACTTGTGATTGCTTGAAAAGCTATTTATTCTGAAGATAATATTGCATAGAACAATTATTATTCCTCAGCTTTTCGTCGCCTCCATTTTGGAGCACCCCGAATTGTGCCACCTGTATTAATTATTATATTATATTTAACAATGGGAGAAAGAGGGCACTTGACTGTGGCTTAAAATAAAATAAACTTAAATAAACTTTCCTATTACACATTGTTAATAATATAAAAGGGTTTATTACATTTTGTATTTGTATTACGTGTTCATA
Organism: Drosophila mauritiana; assembly: GCF_004382145.1. NCBI lineage: Eukaryota > Metazoa > Arthropoda > Insecta > Diptera > Drosophilidae > Drosophila > Drosophila mauritiana. The sequence continues at coordinate 22,301,392 of NC_046672.1, read as the reverse complement.
ATATAAAACTTGGGTTCTTCTGTCACATTTGCTATACGGCAATTGGGTCAGTAACTATTAATGTATATACCTCCAAAACATCCAACATAAACATATATATGTACATACATATACTCCAAAACAAGAGGGAAAGCTATAGTCGAGTTCCCCGATTATCAGATACCCGTTTCTTCATTTTTCTGGGATATCGATAGATATTGGGGAATAAAATGACAAAAAATTTTACAAATTTTTAAAAGTGTTGACGTGACCGGCCTGGCGGCTTTAGAGCGTTAGAAATTTACAAGAATAATAAAATTAAAAAAAAATATCGAACAATTTATCAAAAATGTGGGCCAGTTTTAGGGCGTTAGAGTGGGCGGGGCAAAATGGGTCAACAAACTTGCGCTGCGTCTTTGTCTTCATTCCCCAATATCAATCGATATGCCAGAAAAATTATGAAATTTCGCGTTCGCATTCCCATTAGGGGAACTCGACTATTGCATTGTCTCTTGTTTTGTCTCAAGGAAGTGGGTATGATAACTCACAAGGCAGTTATTGTTTGGTGTATAGGTTAATGGACGTTTGGATGCCGCTTTGGCTTCAGCGTTCACGTTTTCGATTCCTTTAATACCTTTATGGCTAGGGATCAAGATGACGGTTATTTTTTACAGTGGTGGCGTAGTGGGAGTGATTGCGTGATTGCTGATAGCGGAGATGGGGAAAGAGGAGTCGGTGCTTTAAAGATAATACCTGGCATCTTGGTGCAGATTTTAAGAGCTTCGTGGATTGCTCGCTTCAAGGGACTGATTACACTTATTTATATCAGGGGGATTACTCGGTACTGATTTTTTGTTTTGCAGACAATATTTTTTGTGAATTTGGCCCAAGGGCCCAAAAACGAAATAGAAGGCATTATTGGGGATATATCTCTAAGCATTAAAAAATAAATAAAAATAAAATAATATGAATAAAGCAAACTGGGTTAAGTTCCCTTTCTCAACCGTCGTAAACAAAGAGGCAGCCATAATTAACAAAATAAGCGCACACCCTACAATACCATGCACAGAAACCTGGTGAAATAAAAACTTAGCACGACTTCACAAAATTAGGAAACAAACCTAAAAAGCCAAAAGACACGTAAGTCAAATTTATAGGAATGATAACGCACTATTGAAAAGAAAATTCAAACAAGGAAAGGGAAATCCACACCTTATTCACATCAAGTATCCAAACAAACACGGCAACATACGCCTCTCTAGCGGCTTAAAACCAATAATACAAATTAACTGCATGACAACCAACAAAAACGAGACTGCCAACGACAAGGACATGATCTTTCTGTAGAAGTTCTCTTTCATCGTCCTCCTCGCCCTCGTCGATGTCCTGGCAATCACCATGATCATCATGACCGCTTCCAACGCATGGTGAAATCATCTGAATTAAAATCATTCACATTCATAAATGCGATGGCTTTGCTCCGCAAATCGGGCAACATTGGCAAGAGTTTCATCATGTTAATATGTTTAGGACTAATAGACGGTAACGTTTATTAGTGTCATTTGACCGACATATTTTACAAATATATTAATGTTGTCTATTTTATGCAAATATATGTGCAGATTACGAGTCTGGGTATCCAAGTTTTCTTTTTCTGCTAATATAAGCTCTCGTGTTTCCTTAATAAATTCAATTTTAAAGGACGACAAAACCGTATATATTGTGGCGATCTGTTGATCCAAATTATTTTTTGTTCATTGTCTACTAACTTTAATGGCACAATTGTAGTAACAAACAGCATCGATTTCCTCATAACGTTGCTTATAAATACTCTGACCAGTTGATCCATCATATCCATAGCTAAATATTAATTGGCATTCCATCGAGTTGGTATTTGCTTTGAAAGTTTCATACTGCATTTCAAGAATCCGCGAAGTTGTGCGGTTTAAGAGTTGTTGTAACTCAACTTGCGCTTTATACTCAAAATACTCGATGCGTTTAAATTGATGTATTGGCTTTCTGTAAATCCGTTTTCAAATAAAAAGGCTAATGCATTGTCGACGGACATTTGTGTGGGCTCAGAAGAGAACATTTTTCTTTTTATATTATTGATATTATCGCTGTTACCAGCTGCTTTTAATACAACTGCCATGTCCTTTTCATTTCCTTTTTTAGCCGAAACTAAAGCAGCATGCAAGAGTAATGGTACAGAATTATTATTTTCATCCGCAAGGTCCGAAGCTAATTTTCTTTTAAGTCGGTCACTAGCCCTTTCATAAACTAGTTTTGGACGACCAACTTTGTTTGGAGTTTTCCAATCAGCGATTATACTAATACTAGATGCCAGCCATTTGAAGTGTTTTTTCTTCAACCTGTCTAACGATCTATTGCAACCTGGCAAATGTTTCCTGTAATCAAGGATGGACTTTACTTTTTTATTTACTAATGAAATACAACATTCATTTAAAATATTATGACGAATTTTTTTAAATATATGCTGCGTAACTGCATCGTCAGAGCGACAATTTTTGCTCCAAATGTCTAGCAACTCTGCATGCCCAAAAAAGTATTCATCTACAAAAACGTAACTTTTTCAAAAAGGAACAAAAGGGAGCATATGAAACTAGTTGTATAATATTATACACATGTTAGTTAACTATAACTTGCCGTTAAAATTCTTTTGAAGTGGTTTGCCATACAAAAGTTATATTCCACGAAACACAGCTACATTTGTTAAGTTGACTGTAAAAAAGGCACATAAACAAAACACGATACAACACACAAAAACATATAACATACACAAAAATATTTGTGAACTAGAAATCTACATACCTGTGCTACTGTTTTCCATGACAACACTTTAAACTTTTTTAATTCTCTGAGGAAATATAAACCACAAATGTTGCAAAATGATTTGCCGCCAATTTTGTCTTACGCCTGTTATCAACAATCAGCTGTCTTTGAGAGGTAGGCGATAAGCCAGTGCTGCATAAAAACGTAAAAATTGGCTTTTATCTAATTAAACTATCCTAAATATAAAGAAACCATACATTTTTTTATTCCGTTAAAATTTATTTTTGACTTTCTGCCAAAAAAAACACATAAAAAACCAGTGCACTGGTCGAATCTATCTAAAGACACGAACTTCAGCTATGAATTCAAAACACATAATCCAAACCAAAAATCCTCAATCAGCACTAGAATGAGAAAATCCCATACCAAAAATCGAACTAGACATAGCTCTTCAATCCCTCAAAGGTTCAACACCAAGTATTAGCAGAATACCTACCCTATGATAAGAAACTCATCACCAATAGTTCAAAACAGAATACTCATCCAAATTGAACAATACCTTCATAGCTTAATCATACAAAACGAGCGCAATACCTTTACTTAAGCCCGAAAAGGATAAGACTGACATACCGACCCGAATACCGAATTGCGACACTTGATAAAATAATAGCAAATAGACTGTGGTGATTCCTAACGAACAACGATAACACTAACAAACACCTCACTCATCTCCCTTGACTTCGCAAGAGAATTTGATCAATAATTGACCAACTAATAGAATAAAACCAAAAATAATAAATTATGTTAAAAAACTTAGCAAAAAACAGAAAAATAACAGTAGAAGTAGAACCAAAAACATTAAAAATCTATGCCCTAGAGAACGGCACAAGGATCACCAATATCGGCAGTCCTTTCTTAATCGCCTATAAAAAGGTTGCCAACGTCATAGCAAAATTCAAGAAAATACATTTTTGTGCATATGCAGACGATTTCCCCTTAATGTTTAAATTAAGAAACAAATTAAAAATTACATTTTATGCAGTACTCAGTCTTAGTAGCTAGCTTTTCGCACAAAACCGACGATCAAATTGCTGTACGAAACCAACATATGTATGTACCAACGATTGAACAAAAACGCGACCACCTCACAGTTAAACTCTTTAAAAATATCATAAAAGCCAACAATATACAAATATCGAAATACCAAAAAACCAAAGCAAGAAGAAAAATCGAACTTCACCATTAGATAGAGTAATAGAAACATGTCAACTCCGCTACATACCCTACAAACCAATTAAACTACTCAAAGCAAAACCACAATGGAAACATCCGGAAAATATAAATAACACATCTCTACACATCTACAAAAAAGACAACACTCCACCTGAAATATTTAAATAAAAAACGTTTATATGAAACAAAAGAAACCTACAAAAACCACACATTTATCTACACAGACGGATCCAAGCAAAACTCAAACATTTCATGCGCCATCACCACCGAAGCTGAAACTCTGCATTGCGGTTCCCTACCACCCTACTCATCTATTATAACAGCAGAAACAATCGCAACCCTTGAAGCTATCAAAATCGTGATAAACAGGAGAGGAAAGTTTGCCTCCCTGGCAGCGTTTGAAGCTGTCCACAACACATCCAACAACAGCAAATACCCAACAAAATCAGGTCACAAGCACAACTGAAAGAATCTAATATAAAAGTCTTGTGGACCCCAGGATAAATTAAAGGAAACTAATTTGCAGGCAATATAACAAAAAATAAGCCAATAAAATGTCACTTATTTACTCCCGCAACGACAGCACAAAAGACATAAACAAACCCCAAAAACGACAATTACAAATAGAAAACATAACCTTAATAAAGAAATGCAACACATGGTACAAAAACAATACAACACAAGCAACAGCCACACAACAAGCTTTTCTAACATAATACAAGAAAAACTGACGAGAAGAAGCGACCAAATCAAATCAAATACATATGTACATAAATATAGTAGATATGTAGATCCCTCAAGCGTAACTAAAAACATCTTCTTGATCCCAAAACCACATGCACCTGTCCGCTACGCCAATCCGTAACCCGCATAAGCATGGATGACATCCGGGAAACATGCCCAGCTATCACAGAAAAAACAGGGAGGTAAATAATCGAAAAACCACAGACCTCCTTAAAAATTCAACAATACAAAGCATTGCAACCATAATAAAACTCATCTAATCTAAAAAGATAGTTTTTTAGCTCATTAAAGTAAGCTTTTATTACGTTCATAAGCCCTTTGCGATGAAAGTTAGAAAATATAGAATGTTAGAATGTTAAAATTGAGCATGCAGCTTTCAGAGACATACAGAGGTGGTCAAAAGTATTTACACAACGAGCTTTTTTTTCAATTAGTTGACAATTGAAAAAAAAGCTCGTTGTGTAAATACTTTTGACCACCTCTGTAGACCAAAATGTTAACACCCACAAACGGCCCAAAACTTTCGACTGTCATGCCCACACATTTGAAAAATGTTTTGATTTTCCTTCTATTCATTGTCTTGTTTGTCCTTCCCACTTCTGTCGTATACCAAAAACACATTGGTCACGCCCCTGCTTACACCTACAAACAGGCCAAACTGTCACGCCCACACTTTGGAACAATTTTTAAGTTTATTCTCATTTTATTTACCTATATCTATCGATACCCCAGAGAAACTATGCAATTTCGCGTCCGCATTTCCACTAGCTGATTAACGGGTATCTGATAGTCGGGGAAGTCGACTATAGCATTCTCTCTTGTATTTTTAACGGCCATCAAAGAATTTGAACAACATGTTACTTCCGCACGTGGCTGTACAAATCTTTTGTATGAAAATATCTTATCAAATCAAATGGTCAAAACATCTGTTTGCATTAAGTTGTCCAAAAAAAATCGAATATTGCTGGTGTTTTGGAGTAGAGCAGCTGCCCGAGCTATTTTATCGCCTTTTGATTGATATATCAATGTACTGATAAACAACAACACATATATATTCTTAGAGCACCTGTCAGGTTCTACGCCATCGTTTTGCTGAGATCCATGACGTCTAAATATATTTTTAACGTCATGAACACCAACAAAACCCCCTAGAAATAAAAATTCCCAGAAAGAGAAACGAAATCTGAATCGAAATCAAATTCAAACGCGTATTGATTTAATGCGCTGGCTATCGACTTGCTGAAGAATGTCTATAAATATTAGTTTATTATTTTTTATTTGCAATTGGATGAAATTATCTATGAAAGCAAAGGCACGAAATATATAAAAGCAACTACGTCATAACATTGGTCATTTTGAAATGATATATGAAATACATATCGAATGGCAATCATGTGCAATTTACATTACATCGCCCACTCCAACGCTTGCACGCCCAACAAATTTAATGTTAGTTAAGTAACGGGTATCAGATAGTCCACGAACTAGACTATGAAGCTGCCTTTTGTTAGAGCTGATACTTCACTATTTAGCTAATTTTTCACAAGTTAAATTATAAAAGAAAGGCCAAGATTTAATATTAAATATGAAGCACTTATGTACAGAGGTGGTCAAAAGTATTTACACAACGAGCTTTTTTTTCAATTGTCAACTAATTGAAAAAAAAGCTCGTTGTGTAAATACTTTTGACCACCTCTGTATATTAAGTATCGAACAAATCGGAAGACAATTTAGAATTATTGGCTTTAAATGGACACAAAGAGTCTATGCGTTATGCCCAATAAGCAAATCGCAAGTTGCGTTTTTCTTAATTACTCAACAGTTAATGGTTCATTAACACTTTTTGTTAAGGTGTTTACAGAATTTCTTTTCATTTCAAACAATAAATTCTTGACTGACAGCTAAAAATGAAATTCCACTTAGTACACGATCATATACAGTGTACATACAACAAATGAGAATGCTATAGTTAGGTTTCCCGTTCCCCGATAACCATTTTCACCCCGGGGAAATGCGAAAGCGAAATTTTATAATTTTTCTGGGATATTGATAGATATTGGGAAATAAAATTGTGGGCGTTACCGTTTTGGGCGTTTTGTAGGTGTAATAAAGGACGTGGCCGAAGTGTTTTTTGTACACCTATAGAAATTGGCAAGACAAACAATAAAACAAAGATGAATCGAAACATTTTTAAAAATTGTTGTAGTGGCAGTTTTCATGGCTAGATCGACTCGGCTATTGGTCCTGACAGAAAATGTATATACATTATATGGTCAGATGATTGTTATTCTGTTACTAGAAGATTTGAACCGTTCCCTAAAAGCAGATATTCAATCAGTAACAGAGGATCGTGCATATGTGTTTGTAATCGGTAAGTGACTACTGGCAAACGATTGATAAAATGTCAACCCAATTGTTGTTTTGCCGTCTTATCAGAACTATTACTGGTGTATTTACGACTATATACCTACATAGATTTTGGGGCCTCCTTACACTTATCTGGATTGGCATTTACTTCAACATACCACTGTGTGATATGTTGTGGGTTTGGCGCTATTCTGGCTCTTGATTTTATGCCCGTTACTCGTAGAATAAAAGGGAATACTAAATTCGTTGAAAAGTATGTAACAGGCGTTTCAGACCATATAAAGTACATATATTCTTGATCAGGATCAATAGCCGAGTCTGTCCATATGAACGTCGAGATCTCTGGAACTAAAAAAGCTAGAAGGTTGATTAAGCATACAGATTCTAGAGACTAAGACGCAATGCAAGTTTGTTGACCCATGTTGTCACGCCCGCTCTGACGCCCACAAACCCGCACAAAACTCTTTTGAAAATTTCTTACAATTTTTGTCAATTATTCCCCAATATCTATCGATATCCCAGAAAAATAATGAAATTTCGCGTTCGCATTCACACTAGCTGAGTAACGGGAATCTGATTTTCTGGGAAAATGACTCTTGAATTTTATTGTAATCTTTCTTATAAACTGCTTTTCTCTTACTGAAGGCAATTACCAATTCTATTTTAACCGGTTACTATAAGAATAAACGGGTATACTCGATTTGTTGTATTATATAGGATGTAGAAGGACGTTGATGAGAACAACCCTCCGAGTTGTATAAACTTCAAGATCTGAGAAACTAAATATAAAAATAGATATTAGGATAAAAATAGATATTAAGAATGAAGTCTACGAAAGTTTGTTTCGACTCTAACGTCTACAAACCGTCAAAATCTGTCACGCAACACCTTTACAAAAGTTTTGAATTGTCGATTTTATTTTTCTTTTGGAAAAGGTATTTTTCGTTTATTCAGTCAACATCTAGCGAAACAGTAAAAATCAATGCATACGATGGTCATTGACCCCAGAGAGTCGTTACAAATAAATGTAACAGCCGCCAGGTGGCGCGCATCAGCAATATCGAATAAAGTCTTTTTCCTCTATTGAGCTTTATATGTTTTCCTGATCGCTTTATATGTTTTTAATTACAAGTTTATAAAGGCCCATATATAAATACTACACAAACTTTATTTAAAAACTCCATTTGTCATAATCAAATAAAATATATATTTAATGTACTTGCCAATAAATTTCCCTTTAGATTACAATTACGAGCAGCAAGTGAGAGTAAAGGCATATCGAAGCAAAAAAAACTTTGGGGGGATTACACACGAGATCTCCCTTATCAGGGGTACTTCACGACTGATAGGCAAATAAAAAGCAAATATGAATCATGCTGAAGAAAGGAGGTTAAATATGGTAAAACGGCGGAGGAGCCATAGAGGAGGAGGTATAACAACTGGCCATAAAACAGGCAACGGGCACCGACTTACTTGAGTTGACTAGACGTACTATAGAGATATCTTTATAAAACCGTCAATTCGAAGGTACGCCTCTGCCGACGCTACTGCTGCTGCCTCTGCCAACGCTACCATCGACGTCGCTGTTTATTATTAAGACGGGCGCGAGCGGACCCCGCTTTATTAGTTGTGCAATACTATTCTAGCCAAACGGTTTGCTGGAGTTTGCCAGCGAGTAGCGACTCGTACAAAATACCGGGAACGGAAGTTCGAAAATTCGAAAACCGAACGCATCGAAAGTCGAGTTTCCGCCAAAGAATCGAGTTCGGGCGCTCCGCTACGCATTCACCGTGTGTGCTCAATTTTTCCCTATTCGGCGCTTTAAAATATATTTTCAAAGACGAAGTGTCAGCAGCACGTGTATTTTCTTCATTTTTTTTTACGTTCAGAAGCCATTTATTTTCTTTTTTATAAGTACTATAGTTCGAGATGGTCAAAACTGCCACCTTTTGGCGTTGCCTTTTCTTTACATTATGTGGAAGCTTTTTGACGGTTACTCAGGCCAAAGGTGAGACACAAAATTAAGAGGATACAATCTTAATAATGGTAAATAATTTAATAGAAGCATGCTCGCTATGCCCTCGTATTGTTGCACTATTAACTATTATATCATAAAATAATTAATTCTTAATCTAAAAGTAAGGTTATAACATGTTATTTCCATTTAAAATTTGTTTGTCGAAGCAGTCTTTTTATCTTAAATTTTACTTTCGTCAACATTTCATTTAAATTTCCATAAAGTTACCCTCCTCTAGCAATCATTGGGCGCTAGGTAAATATGGCCCTTGAAATGTTTACTTTTAAAAAGGAAATATTTACCAAATATTTTCCGGCTTATCCGGCTTATCCGGCTTATCCGGCTCTCCGCTAGTTCAAATGTTTAAACCTTTGTATAATCATTAGCCGCTAGCTTATCTAGACTTCCTGTCACCCCAAAGCGATTCAGTTCGCACTTATTTGTGGAACAGATGGATGGATAGTTGATCGATCGATCAATCAAGTAGCACTTATCCAATGCCCGCAAATGGATCCATCCTAACCACTTAACTTTGTGGGTTCGTGCTTTTTGTTCGAAGATGCGCCATCCATGAGTGGCAGTTTGCCCTCGCGCTTTCCGCCCTTATCAGAGGATCCGGAATAACATAATGTGGTTTCCCCGCGATTTACACCTGCGAACGAAACGTGCGATTAACTTGATAGCTTAATGAGTTCAACAGCAAATGAGACTTAGATTCGGAATAGGTAAGCTTGCAATAGCTACTTTTACCACCTGTCGTATTCACCACCCATTACCCATTAACACATACTTTGCGCTAACAAATGTGTCGATTCATGATCTTGATCTTAGTTTGAGCACCATCATCGCCGTAATCAGCTATAATAAAGATGTGTGCTGGGAGGCGGCTTCAAATCGGTAATCGATAGCTGGACCGGTCCAAGTGATTCCCGGGTTCTTTGGAAACGCAAAATCACATCCCAAATCCCACTGCCCAAGCTGCCCACATTCAGTGCTATATGCGACGCGATTAGTATGCTCATTATATGTTTGTTTGGTAATTCCAAATAACGATTTTCGCTGGAACGATGAGAAGGAATTTGTGGTTCTAGCCCGGTGACGTTCGACGTTGGTTGCAATAAAAGCACCGGTCAAAATTGGGCAATGCCAGCAGGGGACTTTCGGCCCAGCCATATTTGTGCACGGGGGCCAGCAATTATAGTCGTTTACAACAGCCCCTTTTAATGTTTGCCGATCTTGAGCCTAAGCTTGAGCATTACTATCAATTTATGTTAATTCGCTTATTTCTGTGGTGCTGTTCGTTATTGTTTTGCATTATTTTCCGCCGTCCGTCAAGGCGGGATAACACCATACAACATGGCACAAAAGCCCCGCAACATTTCTACTTTTAAGATCCCGGAGGACAAAAAAGAGCTTGCACACATGAATTTCACGTTGACGCGTATGAAAAGAGATCCATCATCTTTACAAATCCGCGTACATATGGATGTATATTATTGATCGATTGTAGCTGTTCTTCGAATCTGTATTATTAAATGTTGATTAAAGACGAAGAGAAGGGTTATCTTCGAGAATTAAAAATGTATTTTTTAATTTAGCGTAGGCTTTATCATAATCCCTCATATGGATGCATTCCGTTACCATTCCCTTTTTATATCGTCCCCACAATATTTTTGGGTAAGTAGCAGTAACCAGTAGCTGTAGAACTTCAAAAGATGTTCAAATTCATTCGACACTTTTATCATTACTCAGTTTTGTTGACCAGTGATGGCGCATAATCACTTTACCATACCATTACCATTACCATTACCATTACCATTGTACAGACAACTGGCACCGAACCAATGAATCGTGCTTACCCTGCCAGTACTTTTCGCATTGAATCCATTTGCATTGGCTTTAGTTCCAATTATTGCACTTGCATTCGAATTCACTACTGTTTCAAAACATAGAAAAGACTGCCGATGTTTTTTTACAAAACATACAGAAGACCTTGGCAGTGTGGTGTTCCACAACCAGCTAACTGGTGGGCGGGCCTACAACTCTGGGGATCCCCACGGTTTCCGATTTAGCTCTGAACGACGGGTTTCGGCTCCCAGTGCAAAATTTCCCCGATTTCCGCAAGTCGGCCTGACACTGAGGAACAAAACTCGACTCTGACTGGGCCTTCGACTTGACTTGAGTTTGGATTTTCCTGTACATCTCATAAGCTTAGCGCAACACTCAAAGAAACTTTGGTCACGATTTAAGGGGGATTTCCTTTGCTTTTACAATGCCGTCGGTGAATTCGAATGTAAGTGCAGTGTTTTACTGGGGAAAATGGAAAATTGCACGTAATAACAAACGAAATAAAAATTAACAAGAATACGTTTATATTTCGTATGCAAAAACCATATTCCTATAAAAGAGTTTTTATAACGTATTGTAAATCTACAAGTGTTGAGTGTCGTTTATTACATAAGCAGGGTTGCTCCACCCTGCATTCATTTGTTTCGAAATAAGCATATATTTTACAGCGTTAGGCCGGTGAGAGGGTCTATTTAAAACATTTCTCTTCTTTCTGCCCTTCTAGTAGTTTTCCAAATTTCTTCGAGTGCGTTTTAAACTGACAGCACATGCGAACAAGTTCAATAAACTTGTTTGTCAGCTGAGTTCGGATTTGTTCGGGTTCGTGTTCGGGCTTTGGGCCGTGAAACTGTAAACGCGTTCTGCGAGTGCGCCTATGGCTAGTGACTAGTGCATTCCAGATGCATTCAGTCGGCCAAGACTTTTCTTCACGATGGAACGCGACATTAGTGCCCTTGGTTGTCGATGTGAATTTGACCAGTTGGGCTTGAATGCAGGGAGTATGTAAGATCGCCCGATGTTTGCTTGAGTTATTTTCCTTTGTTTTCTTGCCGCGATTGTGTTAACGTTTTAATTTTCGACCTGGAGACTGCAGGTGGAAAACAAATAAACATTCATTGCTCTTGTCGCGCATGTTGCTGCCGCGCAATCGTCGATGTTACTGTGAATCAGGTGCCTCAATTCTTCGCACGCAATATACAAAGATACAACAAAAAGTCCAATACAATGGTATGGTGATGAAAACCCAAAGAGCGTGGCCGGAGCATCAAGTTCATGTGAATAATGGGGTCAAGTTGTTGCTCCCACTGTTTATTGGACTTGGTCAACAAAACGGATCAAAAACAGAAACAAAAATAAACTAAAAACGAAACAGAATATAATGGCTGACATTGGAAATTCATTTACTGGCGGAGGGTGTAAAGCTGATAAGACTGTGGAGTCTAGACCCAGACGGAGAACCTTCCCCAAGATAATGAAGCCCCCCGTCCGGGAATCATAAAACAATCACTCAAAGCCAAACAAACATAAACAAATCATCAGCGAATGCCCATGACGGTCTCACTCATTTAGGGCCCAATGCAATTCTTAAAATTCAATCAAGCATGCGGCGCATTGGTATTGGCATCTACTCTAATTGTCTAATTGTCCCACGGCCAAAGACACTAGAATAACACGGCTATATGTATATTTGACTGTCCGGCCACGAATTTGAACGGAACGTTTTTTTTTCTTGGGCGTTTCGTGTAAACTGCAGATATTATAATGAAATCATAATAATCGGAATACGCAAAGGTTTATTTTAAAGCCAATATAAGCTACCCAGTGGATTAGTAACATTCTACGAATAGCTGCATACTAGTTGTTTTGTTAGACGTTGTTTTTAAACAATTGAAACAGCTCTAACCAGGTGAGATAAAAGTTAATGGTAGATTCAATTCAAATTTTGTGCCGTATAATTAATTTAAATTCCTAAAAACAAATTTATTACAAACTATAACATAAAATTTCTGCTGTATTAACAGGCATACAATATTGTGGCAAATAATACTAATACCATAATAATAATAATATAAAAAAAAATGCAGTTTTGATTCTAGCATTAATCTGTATTAAGTCTAGCCTTCTAGCTAAATATTTATTTGTAATACATTGTTTGTCAGTTAGCGAAAATAAATGATTATCCTTCTTTCAATTAAAATTAAGTCCCCATTCGAATTGTTATGGGAAATAACCGAAGTGGAAATCAAAGTTGCCTTACAAAAAAAAATTATACAAAACACCAAATAAACAAATTTTGGATGGTTGAGATTTTTGTGGTCCAGGAGTTTTAAAATATAAGAAGTTCGGCTATAACGAGTAATAAGATAGGCACGGGGAAATCATTAACAACCGCTTAAAACATCAACTTATTTCATTTAAAACAATTGGTTTTAAGTTTCCTTAGCTTGGTAAAAGGCCTTATTCTAGTATTGTATCACATACGATTTTGATTGCGATAATAACACGGCTTTCAATTGATTTCTCCGTAATCTTATCGTCAAACGTATTTTCCATTAAACTGGAAAAAGTGAGGCCGCGGAGATATGCATCTCGAGTCCCTGATGAATATTAGTTTCATTGCCCGGTTTTGGTTTGTCTTTCCAGCAGCAACTAGCAACGCAAGCAGTTTTTTGGAGGTCTCGCTGCGCTATTTTGATGAGCAGCTTCTGCTGGACATCCTGCCACGCGCCCCGTGTCCTGGCGAGGATGAAGGATCTCCGATGGACGAGTTTGCCGACCTGTTTACGGGTGAGTTTAGTTCCGTCTCACGCATAGATAACCGTACACACATAGTAACTCTAATCAGCTAAAAATGTGCGCGCTGTTAAAAAAATTTGGACTGCACTTGAACTTGTCCGCGGACAGTGTCCGTTGTCCGCTATCCGCTCTGTCCGGTATCTTTTTTCAATGTCTTTCCTGCTTCAGCGATATCAGCTGCGATAAGGGGCTATTCAATAGCCAATAAATCGGGTATGCCGCATAGTCTGTTTGCAGGGGCGTCGTCATATATAGTACTTACTGGAGTTACGGACGAACGGACACGAGACAGCAGTTGGGGAACGCTCTTTTATCGTCAGCAATTGTAATCTAGAGCACTTACATTCGAATAGCGATATAACCAGCGAACGGGTCTAGATTTTAATGGAACCGCGATAAGATTTTGCTGCTTTACGGTGTCCCGTCCAACACCAAACACAAAGCTGTTTAATAGTCTAAATTTAAGAAATGACGGAGATCGATCGAGTATCCGTATCTAATCCCCTGCCTGTTGCCAGGTATATTTTGTTAAATCTATAAAGTGCGCGAACAAAATTTAATATTTTGGGTTATCAACCATTTCTAGCGTTGCCTTTCGAAAGCTCTTAGAGTTTGCCTATGAAACGAATTTTCTACATAAATTTAATTTATTTTCATATTTTAATCAGATTTGCAATGATCCATTAAGCTTATATTTCTGCCCGTAATTTTAAACGGAAAGATGTTTGAAGTTACCTGTGTACAATCAATATAAAAAAATATTATTTTTCATTTTGTTGATACAATAAATGTTAAGGCTTTTTGTTGCTTTTCATATTAACTATATTTTCTAAATAACAAGGAGTAATATAAAATTTTGAATGCTAATACTATTACCGATTCGATGGAAAATATGAAGCAGGCAGAATGAATCGTTTCCGGCCATATATATGGTAGTATATACATTCTTGATCAGGATCAATAGTCGAATCGATCTAGCCATGTCCGCCTGTCCGTATGATGAATGAATGCAGCTTCCAGAGACATAGTTGCCACGCCCACTCTAACGCCCACAAACCGCTCAAAACTGCCACGTTCACACTTTTGAACAAGTCTTGGTATTTTTTCATAGTTTTATTAGTCATGTAAATTTCCACCGATTTGTCAAAAATCTTTTTGCCATGTCCACTCTAGCGCCCTAAAACCGCCCAAAAGTACCGCACCCACATTTTTGAACCATTATTGGATATTTTTTATAATTTAATTTAAGTAGTCTTGTAAATTTCTATCAATTTGCCAAAAAACTCTTGCCACGCCCACTCTTACGCCCTAAAACCTCACAAAACTGCCGAAACATATTTTCATATTTCTTCGATTTATTGTTTGTCTTGCCAATTTTTATCTGTGTACCAAAAAGACTTTGGGAACGCCCCTCCTACCTAAAAAATGACCAAAACGCTCACGCCCACACTTTTGAACAATTTGAATCAATTTTTTCTCATTTTATTTTCCAATGTCTATCCATATAGGATATCACAATAAAAATGTATAATGTGTAAATGAACAATGATAAAATGTCGCGTTCGCATTTCCACTAGCTGAGTAACGGGTATCTAATAGTCGGGGAACTCGACTATAGCATTCTTTCTTTTTTTAACAATTTTAGTGCGGAAGGGTTTCGTCGACGATAATATCAATAATTATATCAACATTTGTGAATCACATTGACACAAAATGCATAGATACTGAATTCGCAAGGAATCCGATTCTGGTTAGGTGAATTGTTTGAAATCGTGGGCACGAGTATCATTTATTATTTGAAAGGCTTACTTCGGATTCATTTTAGGACTTTTACGCTTTTTAACGGAGATATTATTGCTCGGACAGCGGTAAAAGTTCGTCGAACCTCATCATTTAAAAGAGAAAATCAATTTTTGCAAATGCGCATCTTAACCTAATTTGGGATCCATTACACACAATTACTTTAATATTATTCGTTCAATCTTCAGTGAATCAACTCCGGCAGGGATGGGTGGTGCTGCACGTCTTCGCTGCGGTTTACTTCTTTATCCTGCTGGCCATCATTTGCAACGACTACTTCCTGCCGACGGTGGAGTGCATCTGCGAGGACTTGCAACTTTCGAAGGACGTGGCAGCGGCCACTTTCATGGCTACCGCCACCTCCATGCCCGAATTCTTCACGAACACGATCAGCACGTTGATTCTGGAGTCAGATATGGGCCTGGGCACGATTATCGGCTCGTTAATGTTCAACACATTGGGAGTGGCCGGCCTAGCTGCGCTCGCCATCGATAAGGTAAGGAAGCTACTTTTGAAGAACAAATGTAGTCTATCTAAACAAGGTAATTTTGCCCAGCTTAAACATTGGTCTGGAGACTGTTTACTGGTTATTTAATTTTTATCATGTTGACCGTTTATATGATTGAGTTTCATGCCGTGCTTGCGGAGTAAAAGGGTATCCCTATTTGTTAAAAAGTAGTAGGTTATTTGTAATGGAAATGTACGTTGTGGTCCTTGAACGTTTTTTATTTTTATGGTTGTAATAATACCCGTTACTCGTAGAGTAAAAGGGTATACTAGACATAGACGCAGCGCAAGTTTGTTGCCCCATGTCGCCACGCCCACTCTAACGCCCACAAACCGTACAAAACTGCCACGCCCACACTTTTTAAAAATGTGTTGATATTTTTTCACATTTTTATTAGTCCTGTAAATTTCTATCGATTTGCAAAGAAACTTTTTGCCACGCTCACTCTAACGCCCTAAAACCGCCCAAAACTGCCATGCCCACGTTTTTGAAACATTGTTCCATTGTTCCATTCCAATTTAGGCCTAAGAAGTTTTTTGGACCGATTAAATACGGTACGAGTGAAAAACGTATTGCGGACTCCAAACAGGCGATCCATACGCCAAAAACGGACGGACTAGCGATCTGAATAAGGTCGTGGTCACGTATCGATAATCAAATTCCTTTGACAAACTTTTTATAAAAACCAGGCACACCCCTGGCATTATGACAATAGTCGAAATATGGTCTGAAAATTGTAGTTTAGGATCCAGAAGAACACCAAAGTCATCAACCCGTGTTATCCTGTCCAAAGAGCAGCCCCTTAGAGTGTAGGTCGTGTGTATTGTGTTGACACGACAAAAAATCATAATTTTACACTTGGAGCCATGTAAGTTTATTATGTATTTTATCGCGGAACCATATTTGAAAGCTACATATCTAGATCGGATTTTAAGTCAGAGCGGCAAGAAATGTCCTCCTCTTAGCTTATCTCTCAAGATACAATATGCAGGCCTCGATCGGGTGGCTCCGTCACCACTCGGTCATTGTGTACATCACAGTATCTCGTCCAGAACAATTTTTCTTCAATTGCTGTCGACATTTTATTGTAGGTAGGGTAGGGTAGCTATGTATGATGACTTAATAATTCCAGTCCCCACGTGACAACATTTATAATTGATTTTCAGCCGGTGCAACTGGACTGGTGGCCCATAGCTCGCGATTGCTTCATTTATATCTTCAACACGATTATCCTGCTGGTCTTGGCCTGGGGCGGAAGCATTAGTTTCACGGAGTCCTGCATCATGATGGGATTTCTCGTGCTTTACTACATTATCACGTTCAACAACAACAAGTTCATGCCCGCCATCCGGGTGTTTATCGAGGATCGTATGAACTGCTGCTTCTCCACGCGATATGGTATGTTGGCCTAGGAATATTTATAGCCTCGTGTTAGTTACAATAAATTTTTTAATTTTTGTAAATTAGATCTAACGGAGCCCCCAGAG
Source organism: Drosophila mauritiana (assembly GCF_004382145.1). Lineage (NCBI taxonomy): Eukaryota > Metazoa > Arthropoda > Insecta > Diptera > Drosophilidae > Drosophila > Drosophila mauritiana. Next base: position 22,283,820 of record NC_046672.1, on the reverse strand, counting down.
AACAGTGCCAAGGCGCAGCTTCCGCTCAAAAAGGATCCTCTGTCCGGCGATGGCCTCTTTGTTGTCAATCTTCCCGAAAACACCTCTTCCATGTCTTCCACCGCTAACCTAACACATCCCAAGCATCGTAAGCTGAGATTATTTCCATATAACAGATTTGTTGAAATCATCTAACAGAGTGAGGAATGCGTTGCCGACCCTATTAACTTTACCATCTGTCCCTCCGTATAGAGGTTGGGATCTCAGTTATAATAAGAGCTAGAGAATTGGAATTCTCCCATCTCAAATAATATTAATATCTAGTTACTGATTCCGCCCTCGCACTTTGTTTAGCTTAATATCGGATATAAAATAGTCGATAGTTATACCCGTTTCGAAAAATGGTTCAAAAAATTTGGACGTACGTTTGGCCACATTTTTGAACCAATTTTCAAAATTTATTCATAGTTATATTAGTCTTGAACTTTCCATCGATTTTCCAAAAAACTTTTTGCCACTCCCACACTTTGGAACATTTTTAAAATTTTTTCTCATTTTATTCCCCAATATCTATCGATATCCCAAAAAGATTATAAAATTTCGCGTTAGCATTCACACTAGCTGAGTAACGGGTATCTGATAGTCGGGGAACTCGACTATAGCATTCTCTCTTGTTTTAATCTTGAAAATAATTATCGATTCCAGTTAACGACGAGGACGACGTCGCGGACGGAGTGCCCGAGAGCATATACGCTTACCCTCGTGACGCATCCGGTTGGAGGCAATTCTGGTGGATCTTCGTCTTTCCCATTAAGGTCACGCTATCCCTACTGATCCCGCACCCGATGAAGTACCGCCGACTGTACCCATTATCATTTATCATGTGTATCCTTTGCATTGGCGGAAACGCCTACCTTATTGTCTGGATGCTGACTGCCTTTGGTGTGGCCATTCATGTGCCTACCATTGTGATGGGTCTGACCTTTCTGGCTGCTGGCTCTACCATGCCGGAAGCCGTCTCCAGTCTTATTTCCCTTAGAAATGGTAAGTGGTGTTTTAATTAATTTCTTCCCCATTATGACTTTTAAGGGAGGTTGGTTTATACGACACGCTGACAAACGAAACTATAAACTCCAAATACTTTATATGGTGGCAAATGTTGCCTTTACTGCTGAGCAATCTTCGGAAAAACTATGCATCCTAAGAGAGATAATTAGAGAGGTATTAAAAGATCCTCGATTGTCACATATCCGTTACTCAGTTAAAGGGAATCTCGTTGCAATGAGCCTTGAAATTTGAATTGGCGGCTACATTAATTGCCTACTACCTAAAGTCGGAAGGTCTAATGTAATGAAGTAATTCGGACAATTATTGGTGTTTAACAATACACTGACAAAACAAATATAAAGTAAAACAAAATATAAAAACATGTACTGAAAGAGGCGCTTAATTTTGGTCATATTGAAGGACATTTCAAGAAAAATAGTATAATACAAAAAAAGAATTCAAACATTTTTTTAGACGTATAGACGTGGGAAAATGGTCTCGGCTAGTAATTGTGGTCCGGAATATTTTTACTGCATAGGTAACGCTTCATTCTACCTGATGTCCCAAAGTCATAAAAACACTATTGTACCCATTATTTTTAACTAATATTAATATGTTTATGTTGCAATTTATAGGGGAAAATGGCATTGGAGTTTCCAATTCGTTGGGCGCCAATTCCTTGGCCATCTTGTTATCCCTTGGAGTGCCTTGGTTCATTAAGAACTGTATACACTACGGAACTGGGGAGCCCCAGCAGGTTGGCACCCAGGGCATCGAGTATAACATCCTGATCTTGATCATATCCACTGTGGCGCTGTTCATAATCCTAAGCTTCAGTGGATATCGGCTGACGAAGCGAGTGGGTGTAGCCCTCTTCACGGTGTACGGAGTCTTTATTGTTCTACAGATCCTCATCGAGATGAATGTATTCTTTCCCAGAGATTGCAGTAGCTAGTGATGGACAAAGATTTCTTGTGAAAAAATCACCCTTGCACAAATCATTTGGTGCTGGCACCAGGAGATTATCACTATTACAAAGAAAACCTATTTACACGACCTACATTTTTGTGTAGTTATATTTAGGAAGTACTATACCATCTAAAAAAATTTGAATATTTTAAATGATAAGTACAACAATTTTATGGCTTGACTGTACTTTGTAATTATCATTTTAATACTCCATCAGGAATCAGAGGCAGTAGACACTCTGTATTTCTTACCCTACTTTACGATTTAATTAATATGTAAGACTGTCTATAGATTTAGAAGACGAAGCTTCCATCAGCTATTTGTATTTATTTCGTGTTGAATATGTTTATATAGCCCGTAGTACGACCTACAAATGTTTAAACCGTTACCAAAGCACAAAACGAGATACTAGCAGTTAAGAAAATAATACACGCTTATCAGGAAGAGTTCATGATATTCACCCATTATGCCCAGGTCCGCCAAAACGCTGAGAAGAAATTCTCAACATCATACACAACGTTCTGTTGATATTCCGCGTATATGCTTTGTCTAATATACTTGATACCATTATTATTCATTTATAAATATACCCTAAGACAATTCTTACCGAATCAATTTAAAGACAATTTAATGTCTTTCAAACTGATCCCGAGACTATCTAGGGTCCAATTGATTAGACTCTGAAGCCAGTTTTTAAATAAAACAGAGATAATTGGGTTGCGGTCTGTCGTTAGGCTTTTAGTTTCTTTCAGGGGATTTACAAATTCGCATTGGGGAATAATTTAAATTACCTTGAAGTTGTTACATCACAAATAATATCATTGAATGAGATCAAGTACACCTTAATACACATCCAATATGCAAAATTCGTGGAACGATACCCAAGTTAATTAATTGGTGTGTATCTAGGCGTGTACACTATTTATCTTAAAGATATATAAGTACATATGTAAATATATGGGAAACTTTATGTCTCCATTACCACTAAATATAAATAAGTTTAATAAAGGACTTTGTTTTTGTTTGCACGCATTGGGTTGTCTTGGAGTTTCTCTGGGACTAATCATATTGTTCACACAAAAAAATACTTAGAATTAGTTGGTTTGTACGCCCATTTTTTTTAACACAATACGCATACTACACGCATATTTCAACAAATGCATAAAACATATATAGAAATCAAGGAAGTCTTTGAAACTTCCAGTCTTTGAAACTTTCAGGGGTTCTCGGAGGCTGCACCGTATGCTCGTGCCACCTGTCCCATCATTTATTCCTTATTCTTCTCAACCCTTTTACGTTCCATAAACAAATCAGTCTGAGCAATTACAATTCAGAAATTCCAAATATGCCGCAATTGCGAAATGGCAACTTTAAGCTGCCTCCTAACCCATTGGCACAAAGCTCAATTGATATGCCTCCGCATATGGATGGCTGTGCTTAGTAAATGATAACTAAAGGCGGCGTGTGTAAACCATAACACGCTGTCCATCTCAGGACATGTTCAATCGCTAGTCGGAATGCCCATTATTAGGTGCAGCAATGGTGACCGTTCTTAACGTAGTAATTGTGCATGGCAACAGTACCATTCTTGCTATAGCTTCCGCTGCCACTGCTGCCATTATACTGCATGTTGGACATGGAGCTGCCAATTCCGGAGCCACCTCCCGGAATGGGTGCGTCGTCGGTGCTGGTGGAGGCGTCAAAGGCCTTAATGGGATTCTGGATAATCTTGCAGGTGAATTGACGATGAGGGCCACGCTCCTGCTGAAGAAGTACAAATTTTCAACTTCGTATTGCCTAGTTAACATACATACCTTAGGCTGTATGGGAAAGCAGCACCAAAGGATAAAGGCTATAAATGCCACCAGGGTGCCCACCAGCAGTATGAAGTCCTCGATGGTCTACAGAAGGCCGAAAGGGCATGCCAGGTGAGTACTGAATGGTATTGGCCCCATGATGCCCACTTACCGGCTCCTCGCCCAGCAGCACATGATTGATTAGATAGACAAAGTCATCAAAGGGTGTCATCGTGAGGATTCGCACTTTTGTGCGTTAGGCAACTGCAACAGCTGCTACTGACAAATGCCGCTACAATCCGCACAGCACAACAGCATGGCGGTCCGGAGGATTACACCGCAATTACCACTGCATATCCTCCGGGTTTTATGAATTTCTCGATTTTCGCACGGCTTTTCGACTGTGTGACCAGGTGCGACCAGCTAACAGACACAACTTTTAAACAGCTTATCGCGAAATGCATGTGTTAGCAAATGTACGTGTATTTTAAGAAATTAATTGCATAAATTGAATTGAACAAACTGTAGGCCCTTAAAACAGTCCTCCTTTGGGTAAACTCGTAGTGATTTTTAACCTGTTCATTCGGACAGGCTGCGCTTGAAGCGGCTTCTTCCCTAAGTAGTACGCGAAAGAGATACGCAAAGCAACAAAAACTTGCTTGGGCGAAAGAGGTGCCGTTGTATACGAAGAAACACCCAGTAATCTTTATTTCTATGAGACTTTAGTGTATTCAAGTGTAAACACTTTTTCAGAGTAATCGATATGGCTGCAAAATCGATAGAAAATACGATAATTTCTCTTATTATTTTTTCTTTTGGTCACACTCGTTTTAACAGCTGACTGTATCAATAAATAGCCATTTTATAAGTTTTGGTTTGTTTTCCATCGATTTCCGGAATTCGACGTGCATCATACGGAAAATGAACAAGCGACGCCACAAGGAGCGTGAACTGGAACAGCAACGCAACGGTCAGGAGGGAGACACTAAAATGAACGACCGCAACTTATCCAAAACGAAGAAGATTAAGCAAAGGGCGACCCGCGATTCCTCTAGCTTATCAGATTCCTCCAATGAAAGCAACAAATCCAATCACAGCTCCCTGTCGCCTAACAGAAAGCAGCCGGCGATCGGTAAGCGACAAAGGGACTCTTCTGATTCGCAGGAGAAACGCCCCAAGCAGTTAACAAAGCCGTCGGAGGACGTACATGAACAGCGCTCTAAGTGGGACAGTCCGGAACGCAGCAGCTCCCATCGCAACAGTACAAGGCAGCGCCGGAACAGCCGGAGTCGCTCAAGGGAACGTAGCGAGAGAGAACGGGATAGGGATCGTGAGCGAAACCGCGAGCAGGACTGTAACATGCAATCTAGCAAAGAGCGCTGTCACCGTTCGTCTGCTCAGCGGCATCGTTCAAGGAGCAGCGAACGCAAAAATAGGGAGCGCGATCACCAGCGGAGGTCTACAGAAAGGCGCCCGGTTCGGTAGGTTTTCCTAAATCTTCTGTGCTAAAACGTGTAATCAGTAAAAACTCATTCCGTATTATGATGCCATATGCCTGCAATATTTTTTTGCATCAATATCGAATTTGATTCGTTTTACACAAACGTATTTTACCATAATTCCAATTAAATCTGTAACTAGCTTAACTTAGGTACTATTTATACTTTTATTCTGCTGTTATACTTAATCTAAAATGCTATTAAATTGTTTTAATTAGTAAGGCTTGCGTTATATTTAAAGAAAAATCTTTTTAAATTAGTTAAATTTAAAGGCATTGTAGCAAAAATATTTATCCAACCCTTGAATGGCTAATATATTTCTTATTATTATTATACTTATTCGCAGCCGTAGTCAAAGTCCACGAGATCGGTACCACCACGGCGGGCGGGATCTTGACCAGAGACGCCAACGAAATCAGCGTCGCGACAATAGCAACAAGAATGAGGATGATCACTACGTCTGGGGAAAGGAAGTCGACGATAAAGTTCCAGGCGAGAACGACGTGCCGGTGGACAAGGAAAAGCCCAACTTCGGATTAAGTGGCGCGTTAACAGAAGACACTAATAAGTTAAACGGTGTGGTGGTTAAATACTCAGAGCCTCCGGAGGCACGTAAGCCCAAACGACGCTGGAGATTGTACCCGTTCAAGGGCGAAACAGCATTGCCGACGCTGCACATTCATCGACAGAGTTGCTTTCTGGTTGGACGCGATCGAAAAGTGGTCGATCTGGCAGTGGATCATCCTAGTTGCTCCAAACAACACGCCGCCCTGCAATATCGACTGGTGCCCTTCGAGCGGGAAGATGGTAGTCACGGAAAACGCGTGCGATTGTACCTTATCGATCTGGATTCGGCAAACGGAACGTTTCTCAACAACAAGAAGATCGATGCCAGGAAGTACTACGAGCTAATAGAAAAAGACGTCATCAAGTTCGGATTTAGTTCGCGCGAGTATGTTCTGCTCCACGAAAACAGTAAAGAGGACGAGGAGGACGATGATGTGCATATCAAGGATGAGCCGCAGGATGCACCTGTGGAAGTGGCGAATCCCTAGATGACATACGTGTCATAATGGTTTAATATGTTTATTCCGAACCCAAGTTTATGTATCGCGTTTTGTACCCCCAAACCTTCGGCGAAAGATATGTAAAAAATCTGCTATGCTATGAGTGTTCACTCCCAACACAATAATAAATTCTCACACACATCTTTCTTGTTTCGATGAAGCTCCATAAGGTCAGGCGGAAAGTGCTGACAACGAACATTTTCCGGCGAGCTATATCTCTAAAGTTTCAGCTTTCATTTGATTGTTAACACGATGCGATGGCAGTTGGCAATTATGTGGCTTTTCGCCTCGGCGTTTGCAGTACCTGTCATAAAGTGGCGCCGCCAAATAGTGACGCCGAAGCACTTGATGGCACCACCTTTGTTACCCATCGCACAGGACAAAGTTGTGGTCACCCCGCAGAAGCTTAGAGAAGTGGCTGACTTGAAGGCCATGATTCAAAAGGCCGTCGATGAGAACACTTCCGTGGTGTCCGCTGCACCATCAAAGGTGAGTCATCAAAGTATCATCAGAACTTCATTTTATTTTAACATAGACGGTCTGTACGAAGATTTAAATAGACTTTTTCATGAAACAATAATAAGTCTTATACTACAAACAATTACAGACTTAAAAAAATCAACGAATACTTATGTGGACTTATTGAGTCTCGAATTATAAACGCCGCGAATGCGATATTTACCGCTAATACCCCACAAAAGTTTGTGGGAACTAGAAATGTCTAGCTCTTATTGTTTCCAAGATTTCGACGATCTAATACAAAGAAACAAACAGTCGTTTTTTGAACCGTCATTATGTTGGTCATCCTGTTTTTAGATTTTTTATATTTACTGATTGTCTAATTGTATCATTACCACGCTTTACCAGGATTTTCTAGCAACACTGGGTGGAAATTGGGGAACACCTTTATCCTTGCCTCCTTCCTGGACTGCGCCAGCCTTTAATCTTAAATTTTCTTGGCATGGATTTGGCTAACAACATGCAACGAATTTGATCAAAGTCGTAGCGCATACTCGTAGTATAAGTCAACATTAATCGAAGAGGTGTGGAAATCGCATAAGCTTTGAGCCGCGCCTTTTAAGGAACTGCAAGACGAGAGATCAAATGCGACCTCTGATTAATAATTAAACAAGAGTCAAGCAGTGACTAGCATTTGTAAGCTTTTATTCTTCATCCAATCGACATGAAATCGGGGAGAAACTACGGAACGTTATGGTCTAGCGAATCTTTTATGTCATGAATTGATAATGAATGTTTGTCCTGTACAAAATCATCTTAAACCACTACATAATAATTTTAGTTATATATATAAGGTACCGTGAACAACAAAAAAGCTCTAAAATATGTTTAACATTATTTAATGAATCTGTGTTTCTACGTGGAATCGCAACTGAAAATAATTTACATTTTATAGGTTAATGGAGACAACAACAATATATGTTGTATAACTAGGACATGTTCATTCCAATATATCAATATACATACATATACGTATGGTTAAAGCTTATATAGTAGCTAAATATATTTTAGGTGTTGACGCACAATACATCATTTTCTAATTTTTTCTAATGCGGCTTTATAAGTTTTGTTCCCATTGCAGTGAAAAAACAAAATCTAACAAATTACAGGCACATAACTTATAATTGATATCTACGATATGACTATTGCTGCCCAGCACTTTGTGATTTACCTTTTTTACTGTACTAATAACAAAGATTTGGTTATTTAGTTCGTGCCCATTAAGCAATAATTTCTGAAAAATTTAACAGATTTTAAGTCCTCAGCATATTGACTAGTATTAAAAGGAAAAAAAAAAAACAATTTCAATTTCAATTGGAATTCAATTGGAAAATGTAAATGTGTAGGAGTGTTGTTTGTGAGCATAATTTCCAGATTATCATAGTTAGGTTCCCTCTGCCTAGCTCCAAAATAGATTTGATTACAAAGGACTTTCACGTTTCACTTTCAAGTGCATAATTCAAAGTCAATTTAGGCAAACGAATGGAATGTTCTCATAAATTATTAGCTTAATTACAGTGCTGGGCGCTGAAACAATGCAAACTCAATACAATTAAATTGGTTGAAGTACGTTAGAAGTAAGACGTTCAGGGGCAGCTTTGTTTTACTTAAATGTATAAATCTGCTTAAATAATGAACGTGACAAGGCTGCAAAGTTTAGAAAAATATTGATTCCGTGCTCTGCAGATGATGAAGACTGGCCTCAGTCCGTCAACAATAATACTAAATACGAAACTAATATGGCTCACTACATGCTAACACAACAGGGGGCTAGGCTAGTCTCAAGGTTGCACGACGTTTTAAAATATTCGTAAGTAAGCAAAATTCAACTCAAGCAGCAGGGACATTTAAAGCAAATCCGATTGTCCCTGTTGTTCAAATGGCAATGTTCCGTATATGGTTGTTACTTCTTAACCAGGCGGCTGGAGGTGCTCTTGTGACTGCTCAGGTTTCTGCGGATGATGCTTCGGCTGCTGATGGAGATGTTCGGAATGGGCGTGGGATCATACATAGGGTTCATAGGGTATTTAGATCTTATCTAACCTCATCGATGTCCTCGCCTTCCGAAGAGCTGCGGATAGTATTGTATTGTGAGTTGCGGCTGCGCAGCATACGCAGGAAACTGCCCACGGCAAAAATAGTACGGCGGTGCCGATGAAATATTCCCTGGTATAAGGCCTCTCGTAATGTCTTCCTGTCCTCTAAATCCACCGATGACGTTATCGACGTTTGATGCGGCAATCGTGCTGGAAACACAAAATAATATATAAAAGACAATTCATAATAGGGTGAGCGAGAAATAAACCGTAAACAGAAAGCAATCGAAATAATGAATTAGTGCGATAAGAAGAGCTCCACAAGGAGAATTATTCTAGAAGTAAGGTCAGATTTCTGGCGCAAGCATTTGACGTACATATGGGAATAAACAAAAAAGAATGCAAGGGCAATAGCCTGATAAGGTACAAATTTTCAAAGAAATTTTATAACTAAGCCTTAATTTTGTAAAAATAAAAAAAATATATATATATTAAAGATGACGACGAATTATTAAAGAATACACAATTTTTGTATTGATATGTTAATACTCGTGCAATATAACGAATTCGTGGTAAAGAACATAAAGGACCCCAATAAAATATCGCTTAATTCAAGCAGAAATTTATAATTTCCACTTTATATATATATACTTTTTATGGTCTGCTTGTAACAACAAGAAAACACTGTAGTCTAGCCACTTCAGCAGGTGGGAGTGGGAATGATACAATTCAGCATTATTTTTTGGCATATCGATAGAAATTGGCAAGAAATTTTACATAATTAATAAAAATTAAAACAATTCAAAAGTTGAGATGTTTTAGGCATCAGAGTGGGCGTGGACAAAAAGTTTTCGGCATATAGAAATGGTGATTAAGCATATATACTTTATATGGTCGGAAACACTTTCTTCTACTAGTGACATACTTTTCAACGAATCTAGTATACCCTTTTACTTTACGAGCATCGGATATAACAATACAATCATACGTACTCCTTATTTGAGTTTTTTTTGCCTCGAAATACAAATGTCAAAAAACAATCACACTTTATACTTAATTGATGTAATACTTAATTGATGTAATACTTAAATTGGTATACTAACCAGCTATAGGTGACTTGGGCGATTTAAGTGAGTATTCGTCGAGGTTCTTGCCGCCAAGATCTAGTTTGAGCATCTTCTTCGTTAACTGTTGGGTGACCGCCTCTATGTTACTGGTCCTTTCTATCTTGATATCCACGTTTCGCTGGCTGACGGCACTCTTGGTGGGAATGGCATCCATTGACCCCGTCGATTCCGTCGTTGTCGTTGCTTCGGCCGCATCAGTCATGTTGTTATTGTTGATGTTATCAATGTCGCTTGCGTTGATTTTTACCTTTTTTTGAAAAAGGTTCTTTTGAGTATTCCTTGACGTTTGCTGGCGTGAAACACTGTCATCTAGCGCCTCTTGTTCCGCCCTTGTTGTTGTGGTGTGCTTATCAGTATAATTGTTATTAACCACAGCAGTGTCTGGTGTAGAACCTACAAATGATGGAGACACTGGGGAACCACTACTTTCGTTGACCCCGCTTCTGCTACTGTTGCTTTCAACGACGTCGGCAGCGACAACAGCAACAACCATTGTTCGGTAGCGCGAGCGTCGCTAATTTTTATTTGTTTTCTGTTTTTTTTGTACTAAGCATATAAACGATGTCCGCTGACGTGCGCGCGCTTTTGAAATCTGTTCGGTTCTGCTGTCGGTTTTGCTATAGTTTTTTTGTTCTTTTTGATTTAATGCGATTTTATTCGATTAAATTGTCGATTGTTTTTATATATATTGATTCTATGTCGCTTTCAGATCAAGGTTCGGTGGTCTATCTTCATTGGGTATTTTCATTGTAAAAATGTCGAAGCTGGTGCTATGCGGCGCCACCTGTTGAGCGGTGCAGTCAGTGAACGTAATCTGGGGCAAGGTCAGTATCAGTTGCTGCCTGCGACAACTGTCCTCCCCAGTACTCAGGTAGCTTAGATTGTCGATGATCTCATAGAGACGTCGTTGGTCACCGGATGTGTGTGCGACTTGGATAGCAGCTTGGCTCGTTGCTGCAGTCAGTGTGTGTTTTATAGTTCTTTCTCCTTCTTCTCCTGTTGGTTCATCCAATTCTGAAGTTGTACAATCCAAATCACTATAATCACACATGCTAGTAAGCTGATAAGCTGCGTTCGATTTCAGCTCTGAGTTCAAGTCCGAATTCTCATCCGAACTTTGCACTTTTTCCAGATCCTCTCGCTTTACTGTTCTTATGTTCACCCAAATACCGTGGTCGCCTGCTTTCTTCTTTGCCTTGCGTGGCAAACGCTTGAGCAACGTCACCAGTCGACTGGCCGTTTCTTGAGCCGGACTCTCGTTACGCTGCACTTCGTCAAAGGGTAAGCCCGTCGCTGGCCTTATTGCATTACGCTTTCTCTGGCCAATCGATTGCAGGTACTTTATATTAGCCTGTAACCCCCGTTCGTAATAGCTGCTGGCCAGTTGCAAATAGCCGTGGAAATTCACCGGAAGTTGCTGTTGTGGGCTTTCCGCGGGACACTTATTAATATTTATCTTATAATTGAGGCGGCCCCAGGCCCTGGTTTGGCTTCCGTGCACGGAGGCCACCTGCACCTCATCACTGGGTCCAATTTGGCTCTCCCTTCTCCATGGAATCCGGTTGAACAGGTGGCGTAGCTGCTCGCAACTATGAGCACTTCTAATCCGACGCACTGCGTCGTTGTAAGTCTCGTCAGACAATTTACCAGACCACACTGGACGTTGGCTGCGAGACGAATAGGTAGTATCGTCGGATCTGCAATTAGTGAAAGCACCAATTAGTCATGAGCGGAAAATAGAATGGAACCAAACAAAACATTAATTAGAATGGCAAGTGAAAACACGACAAATGCGAACGCAAAATTTCATCATTTTACTGGGATATCGATAAATATTGCGGAATACAATGAGAAAAAATTTAAAAATTTTTTAAAAGTGTTGTCCGTTTTGCCGTTTTGAGCGTTTTGTAGGTGAAAGGTGGGGCGCGGCCAAAGTGTTTTTGGTATAACGATAAAATTGGCAAAATAAACAATAAAAACAAGAAAAATCAAAACATTTGGGAGGTTTGTGGGCGTTAGAATGGCCGTGGCAAAAAGAATTTTGTCAAATCGATAGAAAATTAACAAAACTTATAACAATATGAAAAATGAACAAAATATTTTTTAAGTGTGGGCGTGGCACTTATGGGCGGTTTGTGAGCGAAAATGCTTCGTTCTGCGTGTTACATACTTTTCAACGGATCTAGTATACCCTTTCACTCTACGATTAACGTGTGTAAAAATTAATCTCAGTGAGTAAAATTGATTTTATATGGTGTGATGTAATTTTTATACCCGTTACTAGATTCGTTGGAAAGTATGTAGCAGGCAGAAGAAAGCGTTTCCATATAAGGTATACATTCTTGATCATGATCAATGTTTTGATTTTTCTTCGTTTTATTGCTGGTCTTGCCAATTTCGATCGGTATTGGCCACGGGTGGAGGGGCGTGGGACACCTACAAAACGCTAAAACGGTCACGCCCACACTCTTGATAAATTTTTTAATATTTTCTCATATTATTTATCTTTATCCCAGATATCCTACAACATTCTCTCATGTTTTTAATATTCACTCTTTCACCTTCTGCTATAGTTATGATCGGACTACCACAAAAGATTAAAATTTTTTCGTGTTGCTTGGTATATAACATTAGGACCTAGATCGACTGTGAGCAGGTAGGTAACTCCGTGCAAATGCAGTTGCCAGAAACGCAAACAATTTGGATGAATTGAGTTTGAAGAACAAGAATATGGCAAAAAGCTTGTATAAAGGTGGAAAGAAAGAAATGAGAGAGACCGGAGAGCGAAAAGACAAGAGTACAGAGAGCGTTTACGTGACAGTCGCAAGGTAGTAACCGTCCAATGTTAAAATTTCAGCGGGACAAGCAGTAAAACCAAAGACACTAGACACTTAGACCTGGAGAATAGAGATATCAGAAATTAACGTTACAAGGAGGCCTGTAAAAGCAGGTCAATCGCTGGAAGCGACACAGTCATCGAGAAACTGAACGCATGCGAACAATGTGCAGCAAGTAAATGTCAAGGGAGATACGGCTGTGAACTTCGACAAGGGATAAAATTGCTTTATCGAGACGTTCGGGCCAAAGAAATAGTTACAATATATTGTGGGGTTGGAAACGGCGTGATTACCAATAGAGAACGCTATAATCGATTGCCTTCAATACTTGATACCCGCACAAAACGGCAAATACATATTCATATATTCTGTGCCGAATGAACAAAATTGTTGATATAATATTTTCTTACTTGAATGCAAATTCACATCAGCCCTTTTTATAGGTATATTGTACTCCCAAAGTAAAAGGTAGGAAGATAACAGGTATAGGTGGCAGGTAACAGTCAGGAGTAAGCGTAGCCGCCGCAATGAAGTATATTAATTATTGATTAGGATCACGTTCTCTCTTGTATTTATTGCATTGGGAGGTATTTTTGATTAATTTGCTTAATATGTTATTTTAGAGTTTCTTTGTTTGCTTTGTTTTTCCATTTTTATGATAGGGGTACCTCCAGGGGAGTAAATCTCTCAACAGCTAAAACAAGCTAAAAGGTATTGGTATTGGCTTAAAGAGTGTTGACACCATAAACAACCTGCCATCAGCTGGAATGAAGACGTGTGAAACATATTGAGTGAAATCACTAGCGTTAGACATGCGGAAGCCATATCTACGTAAATTGAGCTGTATGATTTTTTCAACATGTTTATGGTAGTGACTATCAAATTTTCAGTTGGCTATATCCACCCATAATTAAAACACCACCAAACCTGGGGAAGTAATGCACATGAGTTGGCCACACATCGCGAAACTGCACATATCCTGACGCTAATAAAGCAGGCTCCCGAGATTTTTTCACCGAGGGTATCCTCTTTCGTCGCCGATGGCTTGCATTTCGGGATACACATCCAGATCCAAGCTGCTGCTGCAAATGGCATTGTAACTTGTAATCCCTATAGTGGTTAGCTACTTCGTGACAAAAGAGATCCGGCCAAAAACACTTTGTATTGTACTCTCTTTTCATGGTCATTCGTGAAAAATACTGGCTTCCACTGCCCAGAGCAACGCCTTCTACAACCAGGCCGACAGAGGAGCACATGCCTCAGGCCCTTGGAAAATTTTACGGCATCAAGCCAAAAGATATAATAGACCGTTAGCACGCTTCAAGCCAACTTGCTCGTCGGAGCCAACAATGTAAACTGCGTGGGTTGACATTGATGGCTTCTCCTCGTCGCTTGTTGTTTCGAGATATAATTGAACATTTATTGAACAGTCGAACAATACAATTTATGTTAGCAACAGCAGTTTGCGGTTATTTGTTATCACGTCAGGTCGCGATTTGTTTTTGTTTGTTCGACGACGGATTGGAGTTGAAAATGAACAAAAAGCTGAATTGTTGGGTTACTGAACTGTATCTATTAATACCCTCTAAAAAATAAAAAAAACCATTTAAATATGTATAACCACAAAAATAATTTTGGTACACAATAAAGGTTCTGAAAAAACGATAATCACGAAAATATGTTTAACCTGGATTATCAAGACATTGCCACTAATGTACTACTCTGTGAATATCGGTAAAAATTCAGGGTAAGACAAATTTAATTAAAAAGATCCCGACAAACACACCCAACCATACCCACTTTCACATGCATTGCCCCCATTCACTACCACATTCACTTCCACACCCAACAATCTAAAGACACTTAGGCTTAGTGGGCGTGGACCACCCTCAATAGAAAAATTACCAACGTTCATGTCGTTAACCATTGTAACTGGAACATCTTGCATGTAACAACCCCTTTTTTAGAAGCCAATCTGTCCAATTTGCATATCTCGTCTCACGATAAACAACAATAAAATACGACACAGAACGAACTATGTCAAAAATCGTTAATAGAGTTGTTGGATAGATCCAGAGTTATACAATCTAGGAGCAAGAACTCGCAAGCCGTCGAAAGACACTATGTAACGATGTCCCAGGGATTATTTAAAAAAAATGTACCACATATTTATAAAGAAAATTCGTAGCATTAAAGGTTCAAAATTAAATGAGTTACAGTCAAGGGAGAATGCTATAGTCGAGTTCCCCAGATATCAGATACCCGTCACTCAGGTAGAAGTGTGAACGACATATTTAAATATTTTTTAGATTTACAAATTTAAAAATTGTTCCAATGTAGGCGTGACAGTTTTAAGTGGTTTGTGGGCGGTAGAGTGTGCGTGTCAAAAAGTTTTTGGCAAACTAAAACAGAAAGACCGATAAAATCATGAAAAAAAATTTTAGTTTTAGGCGGTTTGTGAGCGTTAGAGTGGTCATGGTACCATTTGGCTAATCTCGACATTCGAGCTATAACGGACCATAAACGCTTTCTTCTACCTGTTACATATGTACTTTTCAACGAATCTTTTACTCTTTACTCTTTTACCTCTTACTCTACGAGTATTTTGTATCTTTGTATTTTGTATTTCGATGTCGTAGAATTTAACATCTGGTACCATGTTCAGAAATATCTTTATGCTCTTTAGAACTAAGCAGAACGATTTTAAAGGAGGATAGTTAACCCTAAAGTGACTGGCAGATGGAAACGATTCGGCCTTATGGGATATACATATACATATATTTGTACAATATTCCTGATTAGGATCACTAGCCGAATTGGTGTGGTAATGAATATCTGTCCGTATGGACGCTATGATCTCGAAAACTATAAAAGCTTTGAAGTTAAGATAATGTATGCATTTCTTTTCTTTCCTTCTTTTCTGATTTTCGAAGCAATCATGTTTTAATTATCCGTAGACCTTGATTCGGAACTTTATATGTTTTTTCGATTAGTGTTCTAAATATTTTGCTAATATAGACAGAACGCACTTAATGTTCCATCTATTAAATAAAGTGATATTTAAAGTAACCAAACTCGTTTGGGAATATATTGACAATTTCCAACTTAATTATCTCTGTCTCTTGTATATTTAGGAAAATTAACGTTATAAAGACAAAGGGAACGGGTATTGTAGATTTTCTCTTAACTATTGGGAGAGCGAGGGAGAAACTTTGAAATTTGATTATCATATCCATTAAATTGTTTAGAAAAAGAAGAGAGAATGCTTTAGTCGAGCTCCCCGACTATGATATACCCGTTACTCAGCTAGTATTAAATTAACTAATTTTGTATAGGAATTTCTCTAATTTCGTATGATTAATTGTATAGTCCAAGCAAAAAAAAACCACTGATTTCATGGTAGTGATTGCATATTAAATTACTTTACAAATAATAACCACAAAAATAATAACAAATTAATGAAAAAATGTACCAACAGACTTCTTTAACTCCATTTTAGCTGAAATTACTTTGCACTTGAAAAATTAGTGTTAGGTCCTAAGACTAAAATTTCTCCCAAAATCGCGAAAAATTCACTTTTTAATTATAGAACAAGACTTAAATAAGCTGCAAAATGAGGTCTATTTCATGAATGCGTTTGGCTGCATTCACTTTAAATCCTTTTCGAAAGTTTTATAACAAAAATATTTTAGTATGACTACTTACATTTTTAAGGTATTAACGGGCAGAGCGATTTTTTGTTAGTTTTCACAGCCAAAAAAAAAATACAACAAACCACACTGAATAAAACTCATTTTTTAGAATGAAAAAAAAACGATATGGTTCAAACAAAGACACTAGAATAACTAGTTAACTATAACTAGTATAATTAGTAACTAGTAATGCTACTGTCTTTGGTTCAAAAGATATATAAATATTTGTATCAATGGAAAAACTTATTATTGCAGACATTATTGTGCGTGCAACAGCTGTTTCAACAGCTGATTTCTGTGTTCATTAAATGGGTTTTCGCCAAAAAAAAGGGTACATACAGCTGTGTTCAAAAAAATAGCAGTGCTTGAGACCTGCGAGTTTAAGATTAAAAATTCCTATGATTTACAATTTTAATGGTCAAATTTTTTTTATAATATCGTTAGGTATTTAATTTCAAACAATAAAGCAAATGTATCACTTTTATTTCTTCAATAGTTTCGAAAATATAGTTTCAAAACAACATACATAATAGGCAGAAATGCAGGTGTTCACTAAAATATCAGTTTTCGGGGAGTTTTTCGACAGTTTTCTATATTCGTCAGAATATGACAGTAAGACATCACTAAGTATATTTGCATATGCGTTTTGGTCTACCTTTGTATTTCTTAGCTTCCGTCGCACTGCAATTTGAAAAAATTGAACACAGCTGCACTTAAACTCAAATGTCGGGCTTATATACAGAGTTCACGAGATCTCTCCGTTAATTCAGACAGACCGACGTGGCAAGATCGAGAAAATTCATACTTTATACGGTCGGAAAAATTTCCTTATATTTCTTGCATACGTTTTAACGATTCTAGTATATCCTTTTTCTCTACGAGTAACGGTCATACCAACAACAGTGTGCGCTGCTCAAAAATAGGCAATACCGCAATGTGGGACAGAAGAATTTGGTAACGGAAAAGACGAATGCCGCTAAATTGAGCCTTAAGTCATGCACAATTAGAACAGAGGAAAACCTAAAGCATAGGTAAGGTGTTCGTGCGTATGTGAAAGGGATACACACACACAGTGTTTGTTCCACTTTGAAATACAAAACAGCGTCAGTGTGACACACTTATTGCGCCTTATTACACACACACACACAGTCAAAGGTATTAGGAAAGGGAGAGTGGCGCACGTACGCTAATATTTTTCACTAGCTTATCGATAATAAACGGTCTGAGGATTAATAAGGAGAACAAAAAACTAAGCAGTAACCAGCCACACGACCTGCAGCTTTTCGTATTCGCGATGCAAAATTTATTCTCCGTAGTGTCAAAAAAGAAAACTAGCAAAACCCAGGGTATTCATTACAAATTCTTACTCCAAATATACCGCTAAGACATCAACAACATCTGTTGGCCTCTGCGTCTGCAATGATTGTGTTGCTCTCCTGGAACACGCACATGTGTGTGTGTATCTTTTTTACCTTGGCAGTTTAATCAATCAGTTTCAATGAACGACACTATAACTATCTCTCGGCTAATAAATGCACTTTGTTTTGTTTGATTGCCACTCTTGATTGTTTAACGTTTGTTTTAAAACTTTTTTTGACACTTCGCCAATGTGACCGTATACTGGTACTGAAAAAATACCGATAAATATACCAATATATTCCTAGGATTAGATTCTTGGTATTCCTTAAACTGTTAAATTGTTGGACACTCAACATTATACAGGCTAACAAAAAAAAAATTTTAGCGCAACTATATTTCAATAACACAATTCTGTGTATGTATATTCTTAGAACAATTTAACACTAGAGTTGCTGGAAAAAAGTGCGTTTCTCTTTCTATTATTTATATTCAGCAAAAAATAGGTACCGTTTACCGTTTGAATTTTGTTATCACTCGGACTCGTAATTAAAACATTCGAAAACAATTTATTGGCTTAAATTAAAATATTTTCGTATGTTTTCATAGTTCATTTTGTTCGAATACCACAATACCAAGAATACCCCACGTCATTTTATGTAATATTATTTTAATGTATAATTTATAAGGTAAACAGGAACATTTTTTAACTAGTTACGCTACTAGGCATACAATTTTAGGCTTCCTAAAAAAGCCTTTTAATTAAATATTACCTTGGACTTCAACTGTCCAACTTAGACGTAGAAACGGGTCAAAGTATAGCATATAAGATCTGTTAACAACCTTCATCTTAGCAATGTACGCGTCAAGAAAAATGTATTAGTGGAAACCGGCTATAATATATATTGCTACTGCTTGAATTCATAATTTACAGATTTAGTACCTTTAACGGATTTTAAAACAATATATCTTATTTTTGTTTATAATTAGTGACCGCTGTACTACACATACCTCGTAAATCTTCCGTTTCAATGGTAAGGCCCGCGATGTGATTGGCGATGACACTATCGCAGTTTCATCCAATCAGTCGTCGATATCCAAGCCGCCGCATTGCAACACTTCTAAAAAATTAGGAAAAGCGGCATCCAAGCGTTGCTCCATGTGATTGCGTAGCGAATCCACCAACAGGAAGTCCAACGGAAGGAAGGAACTTTCCTGAGCCAAGGAGCAGCGCAAGTAAGACACAGGCAAAAGGGTCAAAAGAGCGGAGGCAAATTGTCCAGGAAATACAACGACAACTTGCAAAGACTATAAGCAATGTCTTCGGCCAGAGACCTTATCAAAGTCGACATAGTAAGTAAAACATGGGCTTTATTTGGATGGTAACAACATAGTTTTACTTATCGATGACAAGGAATGGGGCATGGAGCGCCTGGTGCGAGCTCAGCAAGTGGTGGAGCTGCGGCCCTATGACATCGAGTCCTGGAGTGTCATGATCCGCGAGGCCCAAACGCGGCCAATCCACGAAGTACGCAGCCTTTACGAGTCGCTAGTTAATGTGTTCCCGACAACCGCTCGGTACTGGAAGCTATACATTGAGATGGAGATGCGCTGCCGGTACTACGAACGCGTAGAGAAACTTTTCCAACGCTGCCTAGTCAAGATTTTAAACATCGACCTATGGAAGCTCTATCTTACCTACGTGAAGGAAACCAAGTCGGGTCTAAGCACTCACAAGTAACTGTTCTACCTTATTTAACATAATTTGAAATCTTAGAAACTATTATAATTTTTGTCAAAACTTGCAATGCAGCGAAAGAATAATTTTTTTTTGTTTAAAGCATATTGGTTTTTTCGATGCACAACATGTTTTTAATTCTGACACGCTTATTCTATTGGACTTAACTCTGTTCTCAGAGAAAAAATGGCCCAGGCTTATGATTTTGCACTGGAGAAAATCGGCATGGATCTACACTCGTTCAGCATCTGGCAGGATTACATATACTTTCTGCGGGGCGTTGAAGCAGTGGGCAACTATGCTGAGAACCAGAAGATCACAGCAGTGCGCCGCGTATATCAAAAGGCGGTAGTCACACCTATCGTGGGCATCGAGCAGTTGTGGAAGGACTATATCGCATTCGAGCAAAACATAAACCCTATTATATCAGAGAAGATGAGTCTGGAGCGATCTAAGTGAGTGTTACACGCAGCGTTTGCTAAATGTTCTTTCTAAATTCCCACTTTAAACCAGGGATTACATGAACGCCCGCCGTGTTGCCAAAGAGTTGGAATACCACACAAAGGGTCTCAATCGCAACCTGCCAGCCGTCCCGCCCACACTCACAAAGGAGGAGGTGAAGCAAGTGGAGCTGTGGAAGCGCTTTATCACGTATGAGAAGTCTAATCCGTTGCGCACTGAAGATACGGCCCTAGTCACCCGTCGCGTCATGTTCGCCACAGAGCAATGTTTGCTGGTGCTCACCCACCACCCGGCAGTGTGGCACCAGGCTTCCCAATTCCTGGACACCAGTGCTCGCGTGCTCACCGAGAAAGGCGTGCGTACTAGTGTTGAAAACATTTCACCTATTCTCTGCGTTACTGTAGTGAATCAAATAGAGCGGGTTATGCCCTTTGCTTGGTGGTGGGCAAAGGTCAAAACCAAAAACGAATCAAATATAGTCTCTTGTTTGCTGAGAAGTGTCGCCCCTCGGGTAAGGGAGCACGCAGTGGCACAACACAGATGCCTTTCCGTGGCTTGCCCCGTTGCCCCTGGCCAGGCCGCACGCGTTTTACTCTTTATAACTAAGTCGAACTTTGTGTATTTACATGTTTAATTCCTTATTAAAACGTTGCAGGACGTCCAGGCGGCCAAGATTTTTGCGGACGAGTGCGCTAATATACTGGAGCGGTCTATAAACGGCGTGCTAAACCGAAATGCGTTGCTATATTTTGCCTATGCGGACTTTGAAGAAGGACGGCTAAAGTACGAGAAGGTGCACTCCATGTACAACAAGCTGTTACAGTTGCCAGACATTGATCCCACATTGGTAGGAACACACATATTGAATATGTTTCATCAAATATTTGATACCATTGAAATGGAATACTCCAGGTCTATGTTCAGTACATGAAGTTCGCCCGTCGTGCTGAGGGGATCAAGTCGGCCCGTAGCATTTTTAAGAAAGCTCGAGAGGACGTAAGGTCGCGCTATCACATTTTCGTGGCCGCTGCTTTGATGGAGTACTATTGCTCAAAGGACAAAGAAATTGCGTTCCGCATCTTCGAGCTGGGATTGAAGCGTTTTGGTGGCAGTCCAGAGTATGTGATGTGCTACATTGACTACCTGTCCCATCTAAACGAGGACAATAATACGCGCGTCCTGTTTGAACGGGTACTTAGTTCAGGTGGTTTGTCGCCGCACAAGAGTGTTGAGGTCTGGAATCGCTTCCTCGAGTTCGAGTCTAATATTGGGGATCTCTCCAGCATCGTTAAGGTCGAACGTCGCCGTAGTGCCGTTTTCGAGAACGTACGTCTTTTACTACTTTTTTTTATAAATATCTTATAATAATTTTTGTCTAAAGCTTAAAGAGTATGAGGGCAAGGAGACCGCCCAGCTGGTTGACCGCTACAAATTTCTGGACCTTTACCCCTGCACCAGCACCGAGCTCAAGTCAATAGGATATGCTGAGGTGCGTAACCGCCGAATTTACTTATTTATAAAAACATAAACAAACAAAACAAGCTAGCATCCATAACCGCGAAATAATTGGAATTTCTTGTTATACTACAACAAACGATAACATGTGATCGTGTAGTAATCGCCATAACAGTTGAATGTCTGAAGACATTTCTTGAAAATTGATTACATTCATTAAAATGTTTCCAATTTGAGACAGTTTGTAGGAACTCATTTGAAATGAAAGAGCACGACTATTTTATTTTATTTTATATGTGCGAACAAGAAAGGGATAGCCGAACTTTTTTACAATACTTTTTATAGGATCTTGTTTGGTCTATGCAAGTACGATTTTACCTATAAATCGCTCTGTCAGTATAGTGCTCTTTTTTGTTGGCACATGCTTCACAAAATGTTTACCTTTACTTACTTTTCTCGTTTCGATCACCTTCGTTCTTGCAGAATGTGGGCATTATACTGAACAAGGTGGGTGGTGGAGCTCAAAGCCAGAACACCGGAGAGGTCGAGACAGATAGCGAGGCAACGCCACCGCTGCCACGTCCAGATTTCTCCCAGATGATTCCATTTAAGCCGCGTCCATGTGCTCATCCTGGTGCCCATCCACTTGCAGGTGGTGTATTTCCGCAACCGCCAGCTCTGGCCGCTTTGTGCGCCACCCTGCCTCCACCGAACTCCTTCCGTGGACCGTTCGTTAGCGTAGAGCTACTATTCGATATCTTCATGCGTCTCAATCTTCCGGACTGTGAGTGTACCTGATTGAAATTCCCTTCAATTTACTTTGAACAATTATCTTACTTAGCCGCACCGCAACCGAATGGAGACAACGAATTGTCGCCTAAGATCTTCGATCTGGCTAAGTCGGTTCACTGGATCGTGGACACAAGCACGTATACGGGGGTGCAGCACAGTGTTACGGCCATTCCACCGCGCCGGCGACGACTGCTGCCTGGAGGCGATGATAGTGACGACGAGCTGCAGACCGCTGTGCCGCCCTCCCACGATATATATCGCCTGCGGCAGCTAAAGCGTTTCGCCAAGTCTAATTAAGGAACGTTAAAAAACATATTTTCACTTTTTTCTTTCAATTTATGTATTTACAAGAAATCCAATAAAGCAAACCACATTAATTAGGTTTCGTTTTGTTGGAAGGTGCTTCGGAATTTGCGTTCATGCCTTTGGCATCATTGTCCATTGTGGTACTTTCAAATTTTCCTTTAAGAAATCAACTGCGTGTTCGGTTACCAACTTCTTCTCTTCATTTAGCCCTTCTTTTATGCGTTTTCCCATCTCCTGGTTTTTAGCATTACCCAATTTTTTCACTTCACAGTTGCTCTGCACATGGATTTGGTGACCTACTACATTCTCAAAAATCTTTCTACGAACAGCACACACATAAGGTTCGATGTGCTTGTGCAGGCACTCCATTTCCGTGTAGTGTTCGAACCCGGATATAAATTCGGGTTCGAACACTTTCCCTCCACCACACTTTGCAGATAGCTTATCTTTTCCAGTCGATATCGCTTGCGCAGCGGTTGCAACCGTCGCTGGATAACCACGGGCGACAGGCTAATCCCCGAAAGTCGTGATGCCATCTGGAGACCCAGGAGAGCGTCACATCGAACCCGTTTGTGTGCATTGTGCCATAGGACCGGATATTGTTCGTAAAGCTGTAGTAGACGGCTGTTCTTTCGGGCATAGTGACGATGCCGTTTTTATAAAGATTGCTGCTTGCACAGGAAGCTCAATTGTTCAAAGTGCGTAAACTTGGTAATATCATCCAATTCACAGTCCGCCTCCTAGCGCTTCCTTTGCTTGGGAAATCTTTGACACAGCGTCGAGACGCGTATCCGAACTTCCGTCACGCCGAAGCTTCGGCAGCAATAAGTACTCCAGGCATTCGTTATCCTACTCCAGGAGTCGCGGCACAGCTCCATGTTGAGGAATGCGACTGGTTCCAGAGACGATGCTCCGAGCAGTACAAATCGATCAGGCGGTGTATATGGTGGGTCGTTAGACGTTGGCCCTCTAAAACGGGTGATACCTCCTGGGGAAGAAGATTGAATTGCGATAAGAATAAGTTTAATCTTCATTTTATAACTGTGATATTCAACGCAGTGACGAAGGCGACTACTTTATGCACAGGGAGAAATATTCAAAAGTGAGGAAGCCAATAGTCATATACCAAAGGTATCAAAAACTAATACGGTAAAATTATTTTTCGCCACAAATCATCACATGTTTTTACATTCCTATAAAGGTAATATTTTGGGAAGCACTTGAACCTGCATTGTAGAATCTGGAACTGGTTTGGGCTTTTTAGCTTCTGTTCTAAATTTTCTGGCGTGCTGCAATCATTTTTGATAGGTTCTTCTGGTCCACCGCAACGAATAAAAATTCTCCAGGATCACGCAAATACTCCGAGTCCTCAACAAATTTAATTGCTGCACAAGCTGATGGTTAAGTTCATTATCCTCGCCATTTGAGCGCTGCTCAGCTAGCACATCATGCATGAGGTCATCCTCAGGATTGGCTCCGTCATTGCTATCAGCTTCAGGCGCCTGCCAGTCGGAGTGCCACACGTCCATGTGATCCGATTCGTCATTCGGAGAAAGCGCATAAGGGACGCTCCCCGCACAATGATCATTCAATGCCATACAGCTCCCCGGCGCAATACCAAGTGTAAATCCTGCCACACTGTCTCCGCATCTCATCGATTCCTATCCGCGGGAGAGTGCAACCTAAAACCAGAAGAGGAAAGGATAGTGTTATTGGTGATTACCCTTTCAATTGTAAGTTCTAGGTTTGGAGACAAGATGAAAAGTTGATAGATGTATTTTTGTTGTAAAAGTTGTATTTTTTATGAATCAATTTCGTGATTGAAAAATCATATTTTGGATGAAATACGAATCTTATACAAATTTGAATTGAATTTGTTTTAATATGTACAAATAATCTTTAAAAGAAAGAAAAACCTCTAACATATCTAGAACTTTCAGCAGCACTAAACACACTAAAAGCTAACACACCTGGACTGGACAGAATCAGCTATACTATGATATAAACCCTGGACAAAAGAAAACAAAAGATAGAATTATAAACCTCCAAAATAAATAACATTCTAAACAAATATATGCCCCAGGCATACAAAAACACTCTAATAATACAAATTGCAAAATCAGACGAACGGACTATCCCACTGAACTCGTGCTTATCAAAAATTCTGGATACAATTATAGCTTAAAGACTGTTTGTATTTGTATTAAACGAGAAACTAATCTTGTTGTGGATTTAACTGGTTTCAAGGAAGGGAAATCGGCCACAGACAGTCTACTTCTAATAGACCACCTATTAGCTATCTTGAGCTATATCCAGGAGAAACCATACATCCATAATATAACTAGATTTCGAATAAAGACACAAGAATAATAATATTCTAGTAGATACGAGAATAATAATATTCTAGTCTCTTTGGATGCACTCTATCCTAGAGCAACTAGTAGCTTGGAAAACTGGACGTAAAATAACAAACTACATCAAAAGTTACATGACTAATAGAAAAAATCTTATGCACATCAACTCCGACCTTTTAGTCATTCTCTTCACAATAGCCTATTAAATTACGCATCACTCGACAACTTTACCATCATAATAAAATCTAAAAACAAAAAATTAATTAACCTTAACTTTAAACCTATTCTCTCTACAATACTCGACTGGGCTGTATATGATATTCTGGGGCACTGCTCCTCTCACCAACAAAATGCAAATGCTGTTTACTATCTGAGAGCATGCAAATACAGAACGTTACATCGCTAATAATACTACGAATACACTTTATTAACAGAAATAGATGGAAAACACCCAATTTCATTTTTCTGGGATATCGTAGATATTGAGGAATAAAAGGAGAAAATATTTTAAAATTGTTCAAAAGTGTGGGCGTGACCGGTTTGGCGGTTTTAGGGCGTTAGAGTGAGCATGGTAAAAAGTTGTTGGCAAATCAATAGACATTTAAAAGACTAATTAAATTATGAAAACATATACAAGAATTTTTCAATAATGTGGGCGTGGCAGTTTTTAGGGCGTTAGAGTGGGCGTGGGAAAAAGTTATAATTTCCTTTTGCAAATCTATAAAAATTTACAAGACAAATAAAAATATGAAAAAATATCAACAAATTTTTCAAAAGTGTGGGTGGGGCAGTTCCTTTAGGTTTGTTGGGGCTTGAATGGGTGTGGCAAAAACAATTTTTTTGGAAATCGATAAAAAATTTATAAGGCTAATCAAAAAACTTTTTGCAACGCCCATTCTAACGCCTTTAAGCCTCCAAATCGGTCACGCCCATACTTGGGAACATTTTTTAAATCTTTACTCATTGTATTCCCCAATATCTATAGATATTCCAGAAAAATGATGAAACTTCGCGTTCTCATTAGCTGAATAATGGGTATGTGATAGTCGGGAATTCGATTATAGCATTCTGTTTTGTTTTAACGTTAGTTCAGCATTTAATTTTTAACTTAACGTATTACTACAACTTCCTTGTTCCCTTCTCACTGACACGACTAAATTAACTCTGATAGTAATACAAAAAGTTTACATATGATGTATGATGTATGTACGTACGTATGTATACTTTCTTCTTTATGTCTGTTACATTGCAGCCTTTTTATAAATTAAATATGCATGTATGCTTTTTTTTGACGATCGGACGAAGCCTAATGCAAAACAAAACTAGAAAGAAGCGATTTGCATTAACTTTTTCTTTTCTGAAACTCTTTTTACTCTGCCTGCACACTGATTGACAAGACAAAAGGTGAAAATATATCGCCCATACCTAAATACATATGTAGATATGTAAGTACACACATATATACATATGTATGTATATTGTGTAGCTACTCGTTTTCCACGCAAGAGCGACAATAAGTTCTATTCACAAAGACTTGTGAGTATTAATTAATTAATCCCTTAATCCCCGTCCGCAGAAGGCAGGCCTAGGAAGAAACCCATACGCGATTTGTGGCTGCTCACCTGTAGACACTTGACGTAGTCACCTCCCAGGGGTGGTTTCACTTTTTAAGCTGCCCGAAATTGGACAGAACGTCGGCAAGTGCAGCGCAAGATGTTATCCCCCCAGCGTACAAACCAGCGACTGCGGTTGCGCAGCGTGAATTGGACTCAGTCGACTGGAGTTATTCAGGTTGTAAAAATGGAAATGCGAAAATAAAGAAGCAACTGCAAGAGCAGTGGAAACAAGCTGGCTTGAAATGGCGCATAAAAATAACAGTCACACATATGAACATGTATACATGCATTGGCATCTCGTTCAAGCCCTTCTTCGGTAATCCACGACCATCTTAGTCTCGATTCCATAATCGTACATATGTACATATTCATGTATATTTCACATTTTACATATGAATGCACAAATGTGTATTGTGGGAGGGTATAATTTAAAAAGTGCCTCTCTTGTTTTATTTAAATTTTTCAATAACAAGTACTCAATACTTTTGCTTTTAGATTGTATTTAAATATTTTTCGGTATCGTTATAAATTCATACATATATTAATTTATATACATAACTGCAAATTCAAAAAAATCGATTATATAGTAATCAAAGCACATTAAATCAATGCTTAACAATAATCAAAACACTACAAATTTAATTCAGTAGTATGCAGTAACTTATTTAAAACAATATCTACATAATGCTTGTGTTCTAACTACATCAGCCGGTTGACCCTTTCAGGAGTAAGAGAGAACGCCGCATTCTGATACCACGACTATTATATATTTCTCACTCAGATAATGAAAATGCGAGAATGATGGAGTTAGTTAAGTTTAAGTTTTTAATTAATCGATATATCGATAAGAGATTTTTTAAATGCTATAAAAGTATTTTGGTTTTTTGAGTGTCCTATTGAGGAAACCAATGTATTTTAAGGATTTACCCAAAGTTTCGCATGTTATGTACATGCGTTCTATCGCTTGTGAATATAATTGCTAATCAATGTTTTTTTATGGAGCATTGAAATTTAGTTGACAACAATTGCAAGAAGTAGCTTAGTTATATAACAAGGTGCAATTACTATTCTGATATTATTTAGCACGCATTTAATTTGTTGTAATATATATTTCGTCACAAAATTCCATTTATTTAGCAATAATTTTTCAAGCTGCATATGGCTCCGTTGGCATAAAATTAAAAGCTTTTTATGATTTCATATAACGGTGTATGCTGTAAAGTGTACACTTTAAATTAACGCGCGATATTTAGAATTTCACGAAATATCTAATATCTGTTCTTTACCATCAAGGCGATAGTTGCGTTTAAGTTAGACATCGAAGAAGGATGATGATTAATCGATACTATCGAAAGTGCCCATTCGGCCGATAGCTAAACAAAAACAAAAAAAAATAAAAACATAAACATAAACAAACAACAGCACAAGGAGCTAGTCAAACACAACAACGCAATGGGTTTTCCGCGCATCCTCAGCAAGAACAACAAGATCTACACCAAGCTTGGCGAGTTCTGTTTGTCGGGGGATAGCTTCTGGATTGTTTGTCACACGTGCCAAGAGGAGCTTCAGACACAGGATCAGTTCTGGAAGCACATACAGGATGAGCATAATTTCCTGCACGGGGTGGCAAAGGTATGCTTTGTGTGTTTTTTTTTGGCGGAGGGCTTATAAACCTCGGTCTATTTGCACAGGAACACAGTCGTACATCCAGCTACTGCCTAACGGATGTGGAGGCTGCGGCGGCAGCAGCAACGCCAGGAAGCAGCTCCCAGCAAGGCGCGACAGCGATCAGTGTGCCACTGGCCCTTTACACCTGCTCAACCAAGTACTCAGAGGAGGAACAACGGGAGGTGGAACTGCACGAACAGCAGGTTCAAGTACAACAGCAGGTGCAACAACAAGTGCAACAACAGCAAGCGCAGCAGCAACAACAACAACAGTCTCAGCAGCACGGGCACCAGCAGCACCAGGTTCAACAACAACATGCCCACCAGCAGCTCCAACAGCAGCGGGATGTTGCCAAGGAGCTGGCTGAACTCCATGCCAATGCGGTAGCTGCCGCTGCAGCCGCTGCAACTGTGGTATCCACAGGCGAGGGAACTACACGTAGCAACAGCGCCATCGACATTAAGATAGAGCCCAGCAGTCTGACACTTACACCCGAAATGCAGGCTGCTGCTGCAGCTGGTGGGACCATTTACCATCTGCCACAGCTAGTTCCACCACCTGTACCGCCTCCACCGCCAGCGTCCGGATTTGTTAGCGTCAGCGCCAGTACCAGCACCTCCACGGTCAGCACCACGCCCCCTAATGCTCTACAGCAGCAGCAGCAACTAAACATGTCTGTCGTTCCTTCGGCCGCCGCTATGCTAGCCGCCAGTCAGGAACAGCTGCCTAAGGACTCTAACAGCACGACGGCCAGCGCCGGGAGTGCTGTGTCTTCAGATGACGGAGAACGGTGGTACGTCTGCGATTACGAGACTTGTGGTTTGAAGTTTAAGTATAAGTCTAGAATGGAGCTGCATCGTGTAGTTCACAGCAAGGAGCGGCGGTTCAATTGCGAACTGTGCAGTGCCTCCTTCAAGCAGTCGTGCAACCTATCAACGCACCGAAAAAAAAAGCACGCACTGAGAGGCATCAAAAGCGAGATATTGCCGCAGCGCTTTTAGGCTATAGACTAAACAGACCCAGCTCAACGATTCCCCAATTAATCACATAGCATCTCTAAAAAACCCTGTTTGAAAATGTTGATTTAGGTTCAAGAAAATTGCTTGCTTGCCACAAAAAACGTTCATTGTGCAAGGAGCAAGGAGATTTGTTGAATTGGTAAGGTGTGCACAAAAATATTGTACATTTTGTCTCTTGCATAATGTCTTTGGTTTTGCTAAGACTCAATAAAGTTATAGACTTTATATTGAGTAAATTAAATAATTCTGACTGTAAATTGAAATTTAGCACTTCGTCAACATTGTGGCAGGCAAGTGACATACATATATATATATATATATATATATATATATATATATATCGTATATATCGTGTATATGTATATATATATATGATCTACAAATGAATACACATATATTGTATATAATTATATAATATAAATATATATAACATGTATTCATAATTAATATATAAATATACAAATATATAATGTAGGCTTAGGTTGTCTTGTAAATGTAATGTAAATGTTTAAGCGGGGTTATGTTAACCCCCCGTTATCTTTTACGCTCTAAGTGTACATGCAATCACTTAAACATACATAGGCATATGTGTATGTAAAGGAGACCAAAATTTTCGGGACGGAATTAAGCCCAACCAAAAAATATGTTGGTGTCCAGACCGTTGTTAGTTTTGTTTTAGAGTAAATTGGTTCACAATGTGTTAAAACCGATCAGTCGCCCTTGTGTAAGTCTTTTACTTTAAGTTTAAATGGATTCTAAGGACAGTGAGATTTCTGGGACATTTCTAGTGGTTGCTGAAATTGTGTCAGTTACAGTTACAGGTTAGACCTGTTATTTTGTCTAGGTACACAATATATATATGAACATATATGGCCATATATACAGCTGCGAAAAATTAAATAGCACTTGCCC
The DNA here is from genome assembly GCF_004382145.1 of Drosophila mauritiana. Classification (NCBI taxonomy): domain Eukaryota; kingdom Metazoa; phylum Arthropoda; class Insecta; order Diptera; family Drosophilidae; genus Drosophila; species Drosophila mauritiana. The sequence goes on along the minus strand of NC_046672.1, from coordinate 22,253,574 downwards.
AATCAAGGTTTGAATAATTCCCAATTTGACGGTTTTAAAAGAGCTAAAATACCCTTTTAGAAAGGTTAAATCATGCACTTATTAGAAAATAAAAAAATATTACAATTAAGTTCTTAACTTAATTAACTACTTCATAAAAAATGCTTAAATTTTTTATTTTAAACAACTGTTCAACGTTTTGGCACGGATTCATCCAGGTCCTGGCACGATTTTAGGGATATTTTGGTCCCGGACTTCTTAAATACTGTCCAAAGTTTTTCATTGTTTGTTGGTCGAGAAGCTACAACTGCCTTTTTAATATTCGCAGAAGATTATCGATGGGAGTGCAGCCTACTCCAAAATAGGAACATACATATTTATTTTGGAACTAATCCTTGGCTGGTGTGCTTGGGGTCATATTCTTGTTGGAAGACCCACTTTAGCGGCATATCGCATTCGGCAAAGAGTAGAGTATCCAATGTATTTGCCCTACGCAATAGTACGAGAAACGAGCCCATCCCATTACACTGGGTCCTCCGCGTTTAAGTGTTTCCGACCATATGAAGTATATATATTCTTGTTCAGGATCAATGGCAGAGTCGATCTGGCCATGTCCGTCATAGTTTTGTCAATCTTGTAAACAAAACACTTTTTACGACGTCCACTTTAATGCCCTAAAACCGCCGAAAACTGCCACGACCACATTTTTGAAAAATTGTTTGATATTTTTTCATAATTTTATTAGTCACAATTCTTTATTGAACAATTCTTACATTTTTTCTCATTTTATTCCCCAATATCTATAGATATCCCAGAAAAATTATGAAATTTCGCGTTTGCATTCACACTAACTGAACAAATGGTATCTGTTAGTCGGGGAACTCGACTATAGCATTTTCTCTTGTTTGCCTTTTATTCGGTGTTTTTAGGGAGCCGTACGTACGATCAAGATCCATTGCCCACAAAAATAACAAGCTTAATCACATCTGACCATAAAATGTTCCATTTTCAATGTTCAATTTTTCGCATGGCACATTGAAATGTTCATTTGGAAACGTAATACGCTTTCTTTCCTTGGACTTCAGGCTTTTAAACCATGTTCCCTGAGACAGTTCGAAAACTGTTTGTGCTATTGCGGATATGCTGAGCTCCCTTTTCAGTTCCATAGCATCTTTAAATAGTTTTTTTTTTTAATATTTTAGTAAGACGACTTACATTTTTACGGTATTAGGGGGACAAAGCGATTTTTTATTAGTTTTCACAGTCACAAACACATATAACAAACCACACTGAATAAAACTCATTTTGCAGAATGAAAAAAAAAAAAAGAAAACGATGTGGTTCAAACAAAGACACTAGAACAACTAGTTAACTATAACTAGTAACTAGTTATTCTAGTGTCTTCGGTTCAAAAGATATATAAATATTTGTATCAAGGGAAAAACTTATTAGTGCAGACAAATTGTTTTTGTGCGTGCAACAGTTGATTTCTTTGTTTATTTGTTTTTGGTATGCAGAAATAACAATTGGTCAATAATAAATGCAATTTAAAATTGTTACTCTTAAATTATTTAAAAAATAATTTTTATTTTGTTATAATTTAATATTTTATTGGTGATTATTTTCACTTATACTATCACAAAATACACTTCTTATGAACTATCTTTAATTTGAAACTGTTCACGATCTTGTCCCGATTCAGACTGATCTTCTAAATCTTAATCCTGATCCAATCAACCTCGGCCTCGGTTTTCTTTAGAATTTAGAAGAATTCTTGAACTTTCAAATATGTTTAGGATAAATAATATGTTTATACTGAAATTATTTCACAACATTGTGAAATTAAAATTTGCTGACTGGTGTTTACTTTAAGTTTTGTTATTTATCGGGTAGCTGGCGACAAAAACGGACAAAAGAAATGCAGCTGAAATTTATTAACTGGGGCAAAATGCTATATTTACGGGTTGGATAATTGAGATGCTGCTGAGATTGGAGTTTAAAATTTGTTCTTCTAAAATGAAGCGCCCGCTTCATTATGTATTTCGGTTAAATGCTCTCTTAATTCTGTTAAAAATTCATTCTCAGTATTTGGTGTTTCTAGTTCTGGCCGTTTTTGTTTGGTTACAAATATAATATATCTGAATTTTATTATTAATGTAGTAATCAAATACAAAATGATTAAAATTAATAATATAAATGAAATTCCAATTCCAATATTTTCCAATTGTAAATTTCAATAAATGGGTTTAAAATATTAATGTTGTCAAGAGTAAGTTCTGAATTGTTAGATCTTATATAATCTGATATTTCCAGATTCTTAAAGTGTTTAGTGGTTATGTACTCAAGTATATTGTTTTCTAAATTTGGTGTATGAAATATTATTTATTGTAGTTGTGCCGTTAAATGTTATTAAATATTACCCGTCTAAATGAGAATTATTTACAATATTATTTCCATTTATTAGAATGGCACCTTCTTGAATGATAACTATATTCTTAATTTTTACTCGTATTTATTTAGTAAGCGGGTAAAACAAGTTTTATCTTTACTTAAAATGCCATAGTTATTAAAAAGTACGTTCTTAAAATTAGATATTTCATAAAAATAATTTTCGCATTCTGCGACCTGATTGAGTTTCCATCATTATGTGAAATGGATCTGGCATAATACATTTCGCACAAATTAAGTATTTCAGGGTATTTGATATAAATAATTATGAGTTCGTGATGTAGTACAATGTTGAGATATCCATTAGATCTGCAATAATTACAGGCTTTTGTTGGTGATTTAATATTTCTTTAATGTCTTCATTTTTTAAAATTTTTGTGTTAAGTACATCGTTTTTTGCCAGTGTAATAGTATCAATAATGTTTTGCATGTCGAATGTTAGCAATCGTAATCGATGTTTTCTTAAAGTGATTGGAAAGTGATTTTATCTCATTAAACAATTGGGAATTAATAATAAATTGTTGGTTATTGTTTTCAATTAAGTCGTTAATTTTATTCTGTATTGTAATGAAATCATCGTGATTCGGAGTTCCAGCTAACCATTTCCAAACAGTGCCTAACTCATTTAGTTGATATCAGCTGTGACAAAATAATTCGATTAATTGCAGTTCGTAAGTTATTACCCACTGTGACCTTTTTTATAAGTAAGAAGTAAGAACATCCTTTTTGTCTTTGAACAGGAAAAATTCGTGATTGGAGTTAATCAATTATTTCTAAAGTGGTTATCATTATGAATGGTGTTAAAAGTAATAACAAATGCATTTTCTGTAATTTTAAAAGAAATATAATGTTTGGTAAAACTTTATATTCTCTTTGTGAATAATTCTGTTTCTACTATTAATTATTATTTTGCTTGATAAGTTTTCCTTAACAACCTGTTGCTTATATCTTGTTTTCAGTTTATTTCTTTCTCCATGTTTCTTTTCATAGACTACTTGCACTACATGATATTCTTTTCCTTACGACCATCATTATGCGTTTTTAACATTTTTTCTTGAGTGTTTTTTAATATTTTTACTATGTTTTTGTGTACAATTTTATTATATAGAATATCAAAAGGTTTTTGATTTCTTGTAGAATGCATGCTCTGACTGAATTCTTTTGCGGCTCTAATAATTATTTCTGAATAGTAATGAGATTAAATTCTTCCTTTATGCATTCTTCCTCTTAATGCTATAGCGTGAACAATATCTTTTGTTTGTCCATCTTTAGCTAACACAAACAAACTGGACGGTTTTCCCTCTCGAGAGCATGACACCTGTAGACATCTGGCGGAGATAACTAATTAAATGACGATTGATCAGTTTTTGACCGGAAAGAAAAATTGATTAATTTACTAAAATGGCTATTCAAAAATAAGGGTCAATCGTAGAAGGGTACAAATTGCGGATTGTATATATTGGTCTATGTTATATCATAAAAATATAGAAATTAAAAATGTTGTCTAAAGAATAAAAAAAATGAGGGGTGGACTACCCCTCATATTTAGGGGGATGAAAAATATAAGTTGGATAAGCACAAAAAAATGTCATCAAAATCGGTAAAGCCGTTTCGGAGGGGTTTCGGAGGCAACGAAAACTGTAACACGAGGTTTTTATATATATAGATGATACTGAATGAAATACGAAAAATTCAGATTACTATTTATTCACATACATTCAAAAAAAGAACAACAAAAATGAATTAAATTTTACATAAATTAGGAACGCCAAAAATATACAATGATGGTATTGTTTGTCCAAGAATTAAATAAAAATGTATCATCAAATTTCTACTAAAAATTAATATCTCTTTCGTATATTTTTTTAGTTTTGTAATTCTATTAATAATTTCGAAGACAGAAGAGAACAGTATAGTTCTTCAACTATCCGATATCTGGAACTCTGATGGTGGCCAATTTTCGGCATATTGATAAAAATATATAATATATGCAATTAAAACATGTTTTAAAATATGACCGTTTCTACTTTTTACATACTTTTTACCGATTCCAGTACGGGATTTTTTTTTAGATTTCTTGTATGCAACACTAAAGTCTAATCTTATACTAATATAATGACGTAATCAAAACTTAGTATTTTGGCCACAAAAAGGTATCATAGGTGTCACTACGATCTGCATGCTTAATCTAGATATTGAATCTTCAAGAATTTTTATGTATATGTATACCAAAGGCATTAGAATAAAATGCCTTGTGCCACGCTCACCGCTTCGTAGACAGCTGTCTGCCCTATCAGTCGCTTGCAGGTCGCTGCTCGATATCCGTAGCACAGACACTTGTAGCATCTCGTGGGCCGGACGTCCTGGGTGACACCTGGGTGACACCTTGACCATCCAACGGTTAAAGTGCCCTATTTTAGGACCGCTGTCGCTTAGTTCGCGTTCATCAGCACTGAGGCTATCTGCGTCCCAACCCGAATCCAAAATTGCAAAAAAAAAAACCTTTTTGCCACGCCCATATTTTTGCACCATTTTTCGATATTTTTGCATAATCTTATCAGTCTTGTAAGTTTCTATCAATTTGCCAAAAATGTTTTTGCCACGCCCACTCTAACGCCCCAAAGCCGCCGAACAGGTCACGCCCACACTTTGGAATAATTTATTAATTTTCTCTCATTTTATTCCCCAGTATCTATCAATATCCCAGAAAAATTCACCCCAGCTGAGTAACGGGTTTCTGATAGTCGGGGAACTCGACTATAGCATTCTCTCTTGTTTATATTTATAAGCTGGTCCTATCAGTAGTGTAGTATGTGCCTATGCAATATTAAGAACAATTAAATAAAATAGCATATTAACATATGCCAGCACTTTGTTGCTATGTTTATGTTTATGTTTATGTTTATGCACGCAGTAAGGCCCAGGGCGGATGTAACATGATCGCCCACTTGAAGGCCACAAAGTACAAGTGCATTGCCCACTCGGAGGCCACAAAGTATAAGTGCATGGTCAGCATTCCCACGCCGACCAAATGCATATTACATACGTACATACTTAGCTCGCTCTCCCGATAAGCCTAGATATATAAGATATACATAAGAACGCCGCTCCGCCGCTGGCGTACCCGGCAGCGCAGCTACGCGGATTAGCCTAAGTCCAAATATATTCAAAACTGACAAATCAGACACTCTGTAGACGTTGAGCTGGCAGAACCATTTCTGCCTACTCTAAAATCAAAAGAAGAAATTGAATAAATATAAGTCAGCCCGACGGCTGCATTCAACTTAAAACGGACTTGTGTTCTTATTTGGAGTTCATCATTACATGGCGACCGTGACAGTCGTCCAACGCTGGACGAATTGACCAAAGCTGGTGACGACAAAGGAATACTGGACTGGAAGAAGACCCATCACCAAGGAATAATTAAATGGAATTGCCAAAACCAAGGAAAAATCTGAGTGAGTAGAGTTCTATTGAGTATGGGCAAACACCGTGGCGGTTTGAAAACTAAGCTGAATAAACGTATAGCCCACGTAAGGTGGCTAATATACGGTCAGCAAACGCCACCGGTTTGGTCGAAAGCTCTAAAGCTAGAGCTAGAGCTAGCTCTGCAGAGCTAGACCACTTGTTGCAATATCAGCAAGAATTAAAGACCCATAAACTCGAGAAAACTCACTCAGATAATATTAAAAATATACCCACAATTAATGAAGTTCCGAAATACCAGGCATGTCCAGCACCAGCACCAGCATTAACAAAGCCGAAGAAGTCCTGGCCCCCTGGATGCGAAGGAATCTGGAGTCCTCACTGCTTGGGGACTTGTGAGCAGCCATCGACATCGTCAGCGGACAAACAATAGACAGCAGCGAGGGAGTGTCAGCGTGCCACCCCCGGCGACGCCCAGCTGACACCTGATGAGCATCAGCAGCAGCAGAACATCAAATATATAATAAATATAAAATATAAATATAAGAAAATTGTAAGAAATATTGTAAAACGGAGCATATACTATTATGCCCTGTTAACCCAATATGGCCCGTGAAGCCATAGCTAGAATCAGGCAGGCAACAATGTAAAATACAATTTTTTTACTCTTGCGAACATTGAAAAAAAAAAATTGCATAAATAAAAAATTCCATACATAAATGTCTATAGAGACAAATGGAATAAGTAAAACTAAAAATATAAATATATATATATATATATAACGATACCGTAGCACTGCTAACGGTTTAGATAATATTTAAGGAAGATCTTGAAGAGACTCAATTATGAATGAAATATGAGAAAAATTTTATGAAGAAAAAAAAATAATAAATAAAAATATAAACGTAATATTGAATTTATCTAGATTAGAAAAAAAAATATACAAATGCATAAATTTGAAGATATGAGTATACCACAGCATGGACTGGGAAAAGCTTGTTGATCAGATAAAAGATCCAAATGAAAATTTCAGAAAATCTTATAAATGCTTAACGCAAAACAGATCAATACAAGCTGTAACAATTAATAAGAATGCCCAAATCCTGGTAAATAGTTATAATGAAGTCAGAGAGCTGATCCAACAAAATAGAAAGAATTTGGACAGCAAACAGTGTGCTAAAGCTTTGGAACTACTGGTGACATTAAGAGAAAAATTAATATCTATTAAAAATATATTCTGTCTCCAGATAGAAATTCCAAACATAGTAAACACACCACTAAGAATAAATTTGAATGAAGACATCACTAACTCTGACGAAGAAGATAGGACTATAGTCAAAGAAGATATTAAAGAGGAAGATCTTCACGATCTAACTTTACCAGCAAAATTAATGCTGAGGGTCGAAGAAGAAACGAACAACGCAGCTGACTCCGAAAATAAAGTAACCATGGCAGAACAAGCAGCAGCCATTAGGTCGTACATTAAGGAAGTCGCTTGCGCAGTGCCAGAATTTGATGGGAAAAAGATCCATTTACAACGATTCATTAAGGCAATCAAATTGGTAGACCTAGCTAAAGGACCATATGAAGACATTGCAATTGAGGTCATTAAGTCAAAAATAGTTGGCACAATTTTGAACTCAGTTGAAAATGAAACGACGATTCCGACAATTATAAACAAATTGCAGAAAGTAGTCGTAGGTGAAACATCCAGTAATGTCAAGGCAAAACTAGCAACAGTTCAGCAAAGAGGTAAAACTGCAATGCAATTTACCGCTGAAGTTGATAGGCTGAGAAAGCTACTAGAAGCTTCCTTTATCGATGAGGGTTTACCTCTCGAACATGCCACTGGTCTAAGCACTAAAGAGGCAATAGACACAATGATAAATCGTGCTGAGCACGAAAGTATAAAAACAGTACTGGAAGCAGGGACTTGCACCACTATGGATGCAGCGATAAGCGCATACATAAGAACGAGTGAAAGAGTTACCGGTGACATCAATAAAGTGATGTACTTTAGAGGTAACAGATCCAACAGAGGATACGGAAATGCCAATAGAGGTGGTAACCGAGGTAGAGGCTTCAACAACAATAGTAATAGAGGCAACTACAATAACGGTTACCAAAATAACGGTTACCAGAATAACGGTTATCACAACCGCTATAATGGAAATAATAATAATAACCGCTATAATGGCTATAACAGAGGCCGCAATAATGGAAATAGAGGCCGTAACAACAATCAGAACAACTATAACGGAAATAATGCAAATCCAAGATCAGGGAAACTCGCAACTCGCAAGGTACTCAGTAAAAGAAGATCGAAGAGTATACACCATCAATTATAATCTCAACATATTTTCTACTTTCATTCATGCCGAAACAGGCGTAAAACTAGTTTTCCTACTTGATACAGGTGCAGATATCTCTATTCTCAAAGAGAACTCTGACAAATTTTCTAATATTCAAATAACTAACAAAATAAACATTCAAGGCATAAGCCAACAGAAAATTCAGTCGCGAGGACAGACTTTTATTGAGATACAGACAGGTAAATACATTATCCCACACGACTTTCATTTAGTAGATAAAAATTTTCCCATACCGTGTGATGGAATAATAGGAATAGATTTCATTAAAAAATATAATTGCCAAATTGATTTAAACCCAGAAGAAGATTGGTTTATAATTAGACCAAAAAATTTGAAATTTCCAATTTATATTCCCATAACATACAGCTCTGGTATTAACACAACTTTATTACCAGCAAGATCCCAAGTTGTCCGAAGATTAATAGTATCATCCAAAGATGATAACATTTTAATTCCAAACCAGGAAATTCAAACTGGTATTTATGTTGCAAATACAATCGCAACATCAAGTAATACAGTTGTCCGAATTTTAAACACGACAGATTCTGACCAATTAGTCAATATGGACACTTAAAATATATGAGCCGAACTTTCGAACTACAATGTAGTTCAGGCAAATAGTGAAAATAGAAATAAAACTGTCTTATCTCAATTAAAGAAAAATTTCCCCGAATTGTTCAAATCACAATTAGAAAATATATGCAGCGAATATATAGATATATTTGCATTAGAATCAGGACCAATAACGGTTAATAATTTTTATAAACAACAGTTGAGATTAAAAGATGATGAGCCGGTATACACAAAAAATTATAGAAGTCCTCATAGTCAAGTAGAAGAAATACAAGCCCAAGTTCAGAAATTAATAAAAGATAAAATAGTCGAACCATCAGTTTCACAGTACAATAGCCCTTTTCTATTAGTACCTAAAAAGTCAAGCCCAAATTCAGATAAAAAGAAATGGAGATTAGTAATAGACTATCGCCAAATTAATAAGAAACTTTTAGCTGAAAAATTTCCACTACCGAGAATAGATGATATTTTGGACCAACTTGGTCGAGCAAAATATTTCTCCTGCCTTGATTTAATGTCAGGTTTTCATCAAATCGAACTAGATGAAGGCTCGAGAGATATAACATCTTTCTCAACCAACAATGGCTCATATCGTTTCACGCGATTGCCATTTGGCTTAAAAATAGCGCCTAATTCATTCCAAAGAATGATGACTATAGCATTCTCCGGAATAGAACCGTCTCAGGCATTCCTTTATATGGATGACTTAATAGTCATAGGTTGTTCCGAAAAACATATGCTTAAAAACCTCACTGAAGTTTTTGGTAAATGCAGGGAATACAACCTAAAGTTACATCCTGAAAAATGTTCATTTTTCATGCATGAAGTCACATTTTTGTGACATAAATGCACAGACAAAGGAATTTTGCCGGATGACAAAAAATATGATGTCATTCAGAACTACCCAGTTCCACATGATGCGGACAGCGCTAGACGTTTTGTAGCATTTTGCAATTACTACAGACGTTTTATCAAAAATTTCGCCGACTATTCGCGGCACATAACAAGATTATGTAAAAAGAATGTTCCATTCAAGTGGACAGATGAATGTCAAAAAGCATTCATACATTTAAAATCTCAGCTAATTAACCAAACACTCTTGCAGTACCCAGACTTCAGCAAAGAATTTTGCATAATAACAGATGCAAGCAAGCAAGCGTGTGGCGCAGTTTTAACTCAAAACCATAATGGCCATCAACTCCCAGTTGCTTATGCATCAAGAGCTTTTACGAAAGGTGAAAGCAATAAGAGTACAACAGAACAAGAGTTAGCAGCAATCCATTGGGCAATAGTACATTTTAGACCATACATTTACGGAAAACACTTCACTGTGAAAACAGACCATAGACCATTGACATATTTATTCTCGATGGTGAACCCCAGTTCTAAATTAACAAGAATAAGGCTTGAATTAGAGGAATATAATTTTACGGTAGAGTATCTAAAGGGCAAAGACAATCATGTAGTTGATGCGTTATCAAGAATAACCATCAAAGAGCTAAAAGAAATAACTGGAAATATATTAAAAGTCACTACAAGATTTCAAAGTAGACAAAAATCCTGCGCAGGAAAATAACAATTGGATTTGCACGAACAAACCAAAGAAAAAGCTTCAGAGCCCAACGTATACGAAGTCATAACAAATGACGAGGTACGAAAAGTAGTGACATTGCAATTGAATGACACGATATGTTTATTTAAACATGGAAAGAAAATCATTGCAAGATATGATGTTGGTGATCTTTATAATAATGAAATTCTTGATTTAGATCAATTTTTCCAAAGGCTTGAATTGCAAGCCGGTATATATGATATCAGCCAAATCAAAATGGCACCGTGGAAGAAAATCTTTGAACACGTTTCAATAGATAAATTTAAAAATATGGGCAATAAAATATTAAAGAATTTAAAAGTAGCGCTACTTATCCCGGTGACCCAAATAAATAATGAAAAAGAAAAAGAAGCTATATTGTCTACATTACATGACGATCCAATACAAGGAGGGCATACAGGCATTACAAAAACCTTGGCCAAGGTCAAAAGACATTATTACTGGAAAAATATGAGTAAATACATAAAAGAGTACGTAAGAAAATGTCAAAAATGCCAAAAAGCAAAAACAACAAAGCACACAAAGACTCCAATGACTATAACTGAAACACCAGAACATGCTTTCGATAGAGTTGTCGTGGACACAATTGGTCCACCACCTAAGTCAGAAAATGGTAACGAGTACGCAGTCACTCTCATATGTAATTTAACCAAGTACTTAGTTGCCACTCCAATAGCAAATAAAAGCGCAAAGACAGTCGCAAAAGCTATATTTGAATCTTTTATTCTACAGTACGGTCCAATGAAGACCTTCATAACGGACATGGGAACAGAGTATAAGAATTCAATAATTACTGACCTATGTTAATATTTGAAAATCAAAAATATAACATCAACAGCTCATCACCACCAGACAGTTGGAGTGGTAGAAATAAGTCATAGAACTTTAAACGAGTATATACGATCCTACATATCGGCGGACAAAACCGATTGGGACGTATGGCTTCAATATTTCGTATACTGCTTCAACACGACCCCATCTATGGTACATAATAACTGTCCATATGAATTAGTTTTCGGTAGAACAAGTAATTTACCAAAACATTTTAATAAACTACATAGCATAGAACCAATAATAAATAACATAGATGATTACGCTAAGGAGAGTAAATATAGGTTAGAAGTAGCATATGCTCGAGCAAGAAAACTGCTTGAAGCACACAAAGAGAAAAATAAGGAAAATTATGACTTAAAAGTAAATGACATAGAGTTAGAAGTAGGAGATAAAGTTTTACTAAGAAATGAGGTAGGTCATAAATTAGACTTTAAATACACAGGGCCCTATAAGATAGAAAGCATAGGAGATAATAACAATATTACACTACTTACTAATAAAAATAAGAAGCAAGTAGTTCATAAAGATAGATTAAAGAAATTTCATTCATGATTGATTTTAAACTTATATTTTCCTTAATCATTATTACAAAATTTTCCATACACTATGTATATTTTTATCTTTGCATTACAAAATCAACTTTTATTTTAATAATACTATGGTTGTTCAAACAAAAACACAAACAAAATTAAAAAAAAAAATTTAAAAATAAAATAATTTGCATTTAATAATTAAAATAACTTCACTAGGTTACGTTATTTTTCAAAAGGAGGGAGATGTAGTATGTGCCTATGCAATATTAAGAACAATTTAATAAAATAGCATATTAACATATGGCAGCACTTTGTTGCTATGTTTATGTTTATGTTTATGTTTATGCACGCAGTAAGGCCCAGGGCGGATGTAACATGATCGCCCACTTGAAGGCCACAAAGTACAAGTGCATTGCCCACTCGGAGGCCACAAAGTATAAGTGCATGGTCAGCATTCCCACGCCGACCAAATGCATATTACATACGTACATACTTAGCTCGCTCTCCCGATAAGCCTAGATATATAAGATATACATAAGAACGCCGCTCCGCCGCTGGCGTACCCGGCAGCGCAGCTACGCGGATTAGCCTAAGTCCAAATATATTCAAAACTGACAAATCAGACACTCTGTAGACGTTGAGCTGGCAGAACCATTTCTGCCTACTCTAAAATCAAAAGAAGAAATTGAATAAATATAAGTCAGCCCGACGGCTGCATTCAACTTAAAACGGACTTGTGTTCTTATTTGGAGTTCATCATTACAGTACTCTATTATCGACGAGGTGCAAATAATTATAATAGAGGCGCCCGAGGTTATAATCGTGGAAGAAATAACTACCACAACAATTACAACCGAGGCAGCAATAACAACAATAATAATAACTATAATAACCGTGGAGGTAGGCGAGGCCAAAACCAAGGGAGAGGCCGCGGAAACTACAACCATGGTAATAAAAATAATAGCAGTGTGAGAATCGCGCAAAATACGTCGGAAAACTAACAGAACCCTTTAGGAAACAACCAATAAATGTAAAAGTTCATTCCATCAATTATAGTCTTAATATATTCGTAACCTTCTATAATCATTCAACTGAAAATAAACTAACATTTCTCATAGATACTGGTGCAGATATCTCACTTTTGAAAGTAAATTCTGATAACTTCATAATTCAAAATGAAAAAATAATAAACATCGAAGGCATAGGCCAAGGTGTGATAAAGTCTCAAGGAACAACCTTAATAGAACTCCAATCAACAAAATATATTATTCCACATGAATTTCATTTGGTAAACCCAAATTTTGCAATACCATGTGATGGAATAATAGGCATTGATTTTATAAAGAAATTCAATTGTCAATTAGATTTCAAACCAAGTGAAGACTGGTTTATAATTAGACCCCAAAATTTAAATTATCCAATATATGTTCCGATAACATATAGCGCTGGCAACAATACAGTTCTTCTGCCAGCCAGATCACAAGTTATTCGGAAAATAGACATTAATGTTGTAAATGATTTCATATTTGTTCCTAATCCAGAAATACACAATGGGATTTATGTTGCAAATACAATAGCAGCATCCAAACATGTATACGTTCGACTTCTAAATACAACTAATTTCGACTAATTGGTCAAAGTAAATAAAATACAATATGCAAATTTAAAAGATTATGACATTCATAATACCGACACTGGAAATATCAACAAATAATTTTTATAAACAAACATTAAGACTTAAAGATGATGAATTTATATAAAAAAATATAAAAGCCCGCATAGCCATATTGAGGAAATTCAAAAACAAGTAGGGAAATTAATAAGCGACAAAATCGTCGAACCGTCTGTATCTGAGTATAACAGTCCACTCTTGCTAGTTCCTAAAAAATCATTACCAAATTCACAAGGGAAGAAATGGCGATTAGTAATTGACTATCGTCAAATAAACAAGAAACTACTTTCTGACAAATTTCCACTCCCTACATTTTAGATCAACTAGGTCGAGCTAAATACTTTTCATGCCTTGACTTGATGTCAGGTTCCCACCAAATATAACTTGAGGAAAACTCTAGGAATATAACATCCTTTTCAACGAGCAATGGCTCAAATCGCTTCACGCGATTACCATTTGGTCTTAAAATAGCACCAAATTCATTTCAGAGGATGATGACTATATCATTCTCGGGATTAGAACCCTCTCAGGCATTCCTTTACATGGATTACATAATGGTGATAGGATGTTCCGAAAAACACATGATTAAAAACTTAACTGAAATTTTTAATGTATGTAGGAAATATAACCTAAAGTTGCATCCAGAAAAATGTTCATTTTTCATGCACGAAGTGACATTCCTAGGTCACAAATGCACAGACAAAGGAGTATTGCCAGATGACAAGAAATATGACGTCATCAAAAATTATCCTGTCCCTCATGATGCGGACAGTGCAAGACGATTTGTAGCATTCTGCAACTATTATCGTCGATTTATAAGGAACTTCGCCGACTATTCACGGCACATAACTAGATTATGTAAAAAGAATGTCCCTTTTGAATGGTCAAGCGAATGCCAGAACGCATTCGAATACCTTAAAGAAAATCTTATGCACCCCACACTATTACAATATCCTGATTTTCGCAAAGAATTTTGCATTATAACGGATGCTAGTAAACAAGCTTGCGGAGCGGTTCTAACTCAGAACCGTAACGGGATTAAGCTCCCAATAGCTTATGCATCACGTTCATTTATTGATGAACGAAGAAGTTGAAAGAAGAAGCACCATTATCACCCCTGTGGAAATTCCGTTAAATTAAATAAATTTAGCTTAGCTTAAGTCTGAAAGTAAAAGCACAATCAGTTCCATTCTGGACGCCAAAAACTGAGATTGACTTTTTTCGGAGATCTTCTTCGGCGCTTCTCTTGCAACGCCTTGCCTCCGTGGTACTGCTGGCTCCTTGACGTGGACGACGAGTTGGCCCGGCCGGGACTAGGATATTATGGGGCACGGTGTATCGTCCTGGGGCGAGGCAACGCTCGTCCTGGGACCACCTGTACCGACCACTGACTCCACTGTCCTTCAGGAACCCGCTTCGTCGCAGTCGTCTCCACCCGCCGGTCGGTCTGGGTTTAGGATGTTATGGGGTAGGGTGTAGCGTCCGGGGGCGAGGCAACGCTCGTCCTGGGACCACCTATACCGACCACTGACTCCACTGACCCTTATGGAAACGTCGGGTTCTTGCCTTTCCTTCTGAAGGTCATGGTGTTATGGTGCAGGGTGTATCGTCCTTGGGCGAGGCAACGCTCGTCCTGGGACCACCTTCGCTGGCCACTGACTCCAATGATCCTTACGACACGTCAGATCCTTCTACTCCACTCCAATCTCTCTGTCTCATTAACTGTCTCTCTCTCTCTCTCTGTGCTTGCTCTTTTATTACAATCCGCAAACTCCGACGTTCGTCTGCATCAAAGAATCGCTCCAAAGCAACTGAGCGTCTATAGAATCGCCGGCGCGACTTAATGGCTCGATTTTCTTATCGCCGAACCCCAACACCAATGCAAAGAGATCCATGTGTGTGCGTGTGCGTGTTTTTTTTTTTTTTTTTTTTAATTCGTTTATTGAATACAACATAATAACATTTAGGAGGGCAAATCCAGGACTCCCCGCGGTATGGCCGTGAAGCATTGCTTCGCGAGGACGATCAGGATTTGCTCACTCGTGGACCCTCCTGGCTTTCTCGGCTCTTCTGAGCTCGGTGGTTATCGCTGCGGCGAAGCTGTTGACCGCTTGCCATTCCGCCTCCCCCTGCAGCATGAATGGGACTAGGTTGTCCGCATTCAGTCTGCCGCCAAGTACGGTTTCCAGAGAGCTCCGTTCCCTAGCGTATTTAACGCACGAGAAGAGAACGTGCTCAGCTGTTTCGCTCCGACCACCTCCGCACCATGGACAGTCATCCGCATCCTCGTGTCCAAAGCGCATCAGGTAGCTGCGAAAGCAACCGTGCCCGCTGATCAGCTGCGTTAGGTGGAACGTAATATCGCCGTGCTTCCGCTCTAACCACGGCTTGAGGTTGGGTATCAGCTGCTGCGTCCAGCGACCCTTGGGCTCGTTGGTCCACCTGTGCTGCCATGTCTCCAGGGTGTGCTGCCTTGCTTCAGCTCGTATTGCCTTCTTGGCGCCGGGGGAAAGTCTTCGACCGTGGGTTTGGTTGAAGACCACTTCGTTTTCCTTCGCTAACAGGTCCAGAGGCGGTATCCCTGCGATCACCAATGCCGCCGCGTTGGACACTGTTCTGAAGGCGCAGCAGACACGTAAGGCCGAAAGTCTGTGGGTAGCATTTAGGCCCTGGGCGTAGCTTTCGGTACCAAGCGCTTTTGCCCACACCGGGGCGGCTATATGCATGGTAGCTCGGGTGACACTCGTCAGCAGCCTTCTGCTCGGCTCCTTGTCTGCTCGCCATGGGTAGGAACTGCTCTCGAAACACCTGCGTGTCCAGAGAGTCCGTCTTGTATTTAATCCTGGCCTGGGCTGGTGTCTGGGCTTGGGACGAGGGTGGGCTTCCCAGGTCGCAGATGATGGCCAGGTGGTCGCTGCCAGTGTAGTCCTCGCTGAGTCTCCACCTCGCTAGCCTGTACGACGAGCCGCTAGTGAAGGTGAGGTCCACCACAGAGCCCAGTCCGGCGCGCCTGAACGTGTGCCGGTTTCCATGGTTAAGAAGAGCCAGGTCCCACGTCGCGAATGCCTCCAGTACCATCCTGCCTCTCGCATTGGTGGTTGAGCTGCCCTAGCTCTCTGACCATGCGTTGAAGTCGCCCGCTATTAGGACCTGGGTGCGGCCTCTAGCATCCGCTGCCAGTCTGTCCAGTGCCCGGCTGAATGCGGTTAGGGTCAGGCTGGGAGCTAGGTATACGCTGTACACCCACCATCTGCCTACCCTGGCACTAACAAATCCGATGTCCGAAAGAACATCGGTTATTTGCTGGGTTTCTCTGCTGCACCTCCAGATCGCTGCTTTCTTGGTGCGGTCGAAAGCCCAGTCTGGGCTAGCCGCCGTTCGGTAGGGCTCGTTAAGTAGCGCGAGCTCCACTCTGCGTTTACGCACCGTCTGCACTAGCAGGTCTTGGGCTGCCGTGCAGTGATTCAGGTTTACCATAGCTGAATCAGCCGCATCATTGCAGTGCCTTTGGTGCTCCTTTACCCGCCAATGGGCACTTCCGGGTGCCCATTTGGTGGTTGGTCGCTTGGCTACCTCTGTTTGCGCACAAGAAGCACTTAGCTTCGTTAGGGCACTCGGCGGCTTTGTGTCCCGCGGTCCCGCATCTGAAGCAGCACTGGCTTCTGTCAACGGTGCTTCTGCAGTGGGCCGCTATGTGGCCTTCTTCCAGGCATCTGAAGCATCTTTGGCGTGGCTCCAGCTCCTTGATCAAGCATTGGGACCATCCTACCCTCAGCTTGCCACGCTTGATCAGCGGGTCCGTCAGATTGGCTGGGACTGCTATCACCGCAGTCTTCCCTCCGTACTGCGATTGCCGAAGGCTCTTGATAGCCACCACTGCTGCAGGGATCTCTGCCTGGGCCTCCAAGGCACTCTTCAACTCGTCTTCCGTGGTGAGCTCGTCGAGGTCGCGAATCACAAATACCTTAGTTTGTGTTAACGCGAGAAGTCTGGCGCGGTCTCCTAGCACCGCTCCCATGTCCATCTTGAGCTTCTGCGTCAGGTCTTGGGCTGAGGCACGTAGTTCGAGGAGCAGTTCGCCTTTGGCCGTCCTCTTCACCCTTGCTACGTTTTCCCCGATGGCCCTGAGCCTAGCGTCCTGCCCTCTTGTGACCAGGGACAGCACTTCGCTGTAGGGTAAGCCAGCTGTGGGGGCGTCTCTTCTTGCGCGGTCCGGGCGGTTGCTGCAAGTTTGGTTGCGACTTCTTTCCCGCTACAGTGGCTTGGGGCGGAGCCCTTGGTAGGCGCTTGGGTCCCGCAGCCTTCTGGTGGTCGGGTCGCTGGGCACTCTTCGCAGACAGCGCCGTGAGATCCTTTGACTTAGGGCTGCCCTTAACGTTGCACGGTTCTTCGAGGCCGAATGGGAGCTTGGGGGTGGTCTGTTGGCTAGCATCTGCTTACGCCGTACGTCCAACCTGCGTTTTCTCCGCCTCCGGCAGCCTAGTGCGCAGCTTTAATTGGAGCTCCTTCAATCTGGCGAATGAGGTCTTCATTGCCAGATTAATGCTCCACACCCCGTTGAGGTTGACCTTCGTCAGAAGGTCGTCCAGGATTGCTCCCATCTCCTCGATTTCTAGCTGGGGGGTCTTGACCCGCTTTGCTAGTTGAGCTCTGGTAGGGGGTGATGTCGCTTCCAATGGTCTCTTGGGGGTGCCATCGCTCGGGTTTTGGGGTGGGGTCCTTAGAACCTTTGACCTTTTCCCAAACGCCAAGCTCTCTTCATCTTTACTTGCACTTGTTGCATTGCTTGTTCCGATGGCCAAGTGTGCCGCCGTCGGGGCGGGGATGGGGGGAATGTTGGGTAGGGCCTCCAGAATCCGTGCCCTAGCCTCGGGATTAGCCGAGGGTGGATTTCCACATATGTGGCTGCCACCTGGAGTAATAGTGTTATTTCCAGACATTCTGATTTTTTATTGCATTTTATTCCTACTGCCAGGTTTGCGGCTTTATACCTATCGCCAGGTTTTAGGTTCACTGCCGGCCGATGCGGCGCAGACGCAGACCATTCTGCCGGCCAACTTGGTACAGACGCAGAATGGGTTTTAGTTGTGCTGATGCCCGGCTGCCAAGAGTACAGGCACAGGCCACGTAGCCGCCCAATTTGGGTCAGACGCGCCGTGGGCTTTGGGTGGGGGTGGGGGGGTGTGGTGTTGTGAGCAGGGCAAAAAAAGGTTGCTGCGGTGGGAGATTTACCGCTCCAGCTCGGTCGCCAGAGCCCCGAGTTTAAAGTGTGCCGCATACGCGGGGGGGGGGGGGGGGGGGGGGGGGGGGGTTGGCTATTGGTCTGCTCCTTGACTTTTTACACACATCTTCTGCCTCTCCTGCTCGATTCATGGGTCTGTCTCCGGGATTCCATGGGATGTTGCCAAGGATAACCGTTGGCCGCCCATGTATGTATGCTACGCCCGGAGAACAGATCGTTTGGTGGCTTCCGTAGCTGCTAGCTTTCGTCAGTGAGTGCACTGGGTAGAAAGCGCCACCTATGCCAGGGGGCTCGTGCAGCCGACCAGCGCTGCCAGACCTGGGAGCTTTTGCCGTTTACCAGCACTGCTATCCCAGCTGACTGCGTGATCAGCTGGCGGGACTGGCACTTGTCAGCCACCACAACAACACGGAAGGAAGAGAAAATAGTGAAGAGAAAGTTGTTTCCTACTCTCACCCTGTCCAGCCCCATGGCCCTGAAGATCGTCGACGGCGGGCGATCCCTGGACCCTTGGAGTTGTGCCTACTGCTGGTGAGTACGGCCCAACTTTTGTGCGGTGGGGACAGCCGCTCCTGTCACTGTCGGGCCGGCGCGACCCGGAAAATTTCGAGATTTCCCAGGAGCGCCAATTCAATGAACTTCGCGCGCGCGCAACTCACACACCTCCTCATCTGTGCGTGTGCGTGTGTCTGTGTATGTGTGTGGGCTTAGAGTCGAGTATAATGCTGATTTGGTAATACCCTACAGTTTTCCAAATAGCTGATAACCGCGCTTAAGTACCATATAGTATAGTAGAATTCATTTTTGGCAATCTATAAAGCTATGCTTATTGCGTGACTTATTTTTATTGGTCCTATGGACCGTTTATTTTGCTATTTACAAAAAAAAATATTTTCTATTAATTTGGTGACTCTAAATTTAGAATTTTTCTTGATATTTGGCCATTCTCCACCTCCTGGCATCCAGCTCCTGCTTATCCTGCTCATGCTGCTTATCCTGCTCATCCTGTGATCCTGATCTGTGTCTCTCTTTCTCTCTCTCTGGTAGGTAGCCTCTTTATCGTCTTGTTGGCCGCACTGCTCTTTTTGGTGACTTGTGTGTGTGTGTGTGTATGAAAGTTTTCTTGCTTTTGGGGGAAAAAACCTATAATTCTGGTGAACCCACCTCCGTGTAACTTGCTCCTCCTAGTATTCCAAACGTGTGTGCATTGCGTTGTCGTCGTCTTCAGTTCTTCTGTGTGAAAATATAATTTTCCGAAGCAGCCACTTCACAAGTGGTTTACTGGAGTGTATGCCTTCTTTTCGGCGGTGTTCTGGTTTCAAAACTATATTGGTTTATAGTTTGATTCTCTTCCTCCGTGTCCCATTCCTTATCGTCATCCACATCCATCACCATTATGCCATTCAGTGTGGGAAACTTTATGACGGGCAAAGTTATGCCCTGCTGATTGCCTTCATTCATCAGCTTCTGGATGAGATTGGCGATATCCTCGCGCTTCTTGGTTACTGTGAGCAGGTCAAACCAATCGATCAGCTCCCTAATGGGCAGCTTATAGTTAACGATGGGTTTTGTGAAGAATTGCTCCGCATACTGCAGCAGATAGAGGCCGCAATCGGTGAGATTCTCCTGCTGCGGCACCTCCACAATGAGACCTGGCATATTATCCCCGTTGAAGATGCGCGCCCGCTCTTTCGGATACTTTGCCTTGTACTCGAAGTTGAGGTAATCATGCAATATGGCAATATCTCGATAGCGTGAGTTGCCCGCCAACGAATCGAAGATGAGAATCAATGGCTGTTTGATTGGAATGTCTTCGCCGGGTGTCTGTACATCATGGTTAACCACGGAGGTCTTCAGGTTTGGAAAACATATGATGGCCAGTATCCAATGGGACTTCTCGTTGAATGGTATTATGATGAAATCCTTCTCGAATATATTCACGGTTCGTGTCCACTTCTTTCGTGACGCCTCTTGGCCACCGGCTCCTTCGTGTTGTTGGGACTCGTCTCTGTGGTCAATCTCATGTGGAAAAATGTGCTAAAGATGTGCGTCCTATCGCGCTGACCCTCTGGTATGATGTTATTCTTTAGTCAGCGCAGATAATAATCAATGATTATGTCGTTCAGAAATGAGCCTTCCTTTAGACACATATAGTCCTTAATGGTGATGCTCAGGCCACCGGTTCCGGTGGGCGGATATGTGAAAAGCGTTTGATTCTCGTCGACGGAGAGTCTTCCCTCTGTTTGGCCATTGTCGGCGGCAGTGGTCTCCTCATCCTCGCTGCTCAACAGCACAATGACTTCATCGTCAAAGTCCCTGCTTATTATCCAGTTGCTGTTCCGGCGCAGGCGACTCTTCTCTGGGCGTTCTGCAGGTGTGGGTATAGTGTCATTAGTTGCTTTCTGGGCTGGCGCCGGTATGGATGCAACATTCGGTTGCACCCGCGATTGAGATCCACCAGCTGTCTCTTCCGATTTCTTGCTAACAGTGGCATGTGCGACTTGGTCCTTCGACTGGATTGACTGGGAGCTTGCGAGAGTGTCTCCAGCTGGTTGCACGCCCTGGAGACCATTGCTCTTCTTTGGAGAATTTGAGGTTTTACTCGTAGGGGTTTGATTTCCCTGTTTATTGCCAGATGAACCTGGGTTGTCTTGAGCACCAGCAAGTTGATAACCATTCCTGTCCTTTGTAGAATGGCCCTTCTTATGTTTCTTGGCCTTGAAAGTATTGGCGTCTTGATTCGGCGACGATATCGCTTTGTCAGCATTGGTGTCTCCCGAAGCGCTTCTTTTCTTGTGCTTCTTGCCTTTGGTTGCAGCTGGCTGGCAACCATTGTTGGCCACCGAAGTCTCCGATGGCTTGACAACCGCACGAGATGCTGGCACTTCAATGTTTTGTTGGGTCATGCAGCCGCCAAAACTGTGCAGTAGACTGCGAGTGAAGAACTATCGTTACTCGATTGTGCCCAGTCGCCTAGACCCAGTCGAACATCGCGACCATAACGAGCCCAATTCCTCCATTACCGCCGCCCCGGAACATAACCGGCTGCAGGAGAGGATCTCGAGTGGAACCAGTGCTGCCATGGATGACAACCAGGGGCGCGATGAAGAACTCACACCAAAAAACACCCAACCACTAAAGAGGGTAAATGCTGAGCCGCAAGGGCAAACTAATTGATGGAGGAAAATTTCAAATGTAAACCTTTAATAAATTGAACTAAAATCAAATAAAACCAACTTAAGGGAATATAATTACACATTAAGTGCTAGCCAGATTTCTCTTTGAGCTAAATCCATTTGCGCCTATAAAGAACACAGTAACGAGCGAATCAACTTCCTGTAGGTAATAATTCCTGCGAGTAATCCCCAATTAGTTTCGCAGATCCTTTGGCGGGTAAACTAAGCCCACAAACGACTGCAGGATGGCCGCTTGGCCTGATGGCCGGTGCGGTCCGCAAAGTCCACTCCTTCCATCTGATCGACGTGCGGCGAAGGCAATCCCTGAATCCCAGGCGACTTGTGTGTCAGCTGCATTGGGGGCCCACTGCCTCCTCTCGACCGGTTGCCAGCAGCTAAACGGTCTAATTGAAATGCAACTCGAAGGCAGAGTGCCCGATGTCCGATGTCCTAGACTCCACCCCGCGACCCCTCTGAGATGTGCACATTCAAGGCGGCCTTCAAAATATAGATGGTAATCGATAGCCGATTACTTAGGGAGCCCCGGTTGAAAATCGTGGTAACGCTTTTTTTAATACTGAAAATTGGTGATATAAAAATATCCTTTCTAATAAAGTAAAAGTATTTAGTAGGCATTGACTTTGATTTCGCATTACTTATCATGTGCTCTTTTAGATATTTTTTGTTTTTCTGTAAATCTTAACGATATTCAACAAATTTTCCAAGTAAATTTCAAATAGAATTTTTTTTTTTTTTTGATTATTACTATAACGATGCCACACTGCGGACCGCGCCCCAAAAAACCTGTGAATGAATTCTTAATGTGGATAAATTCCGCCGGGCGCAATTACATAAGAGCGATGCATCCCGGCATCAGTCCCCAGGAAGTGTTAATGAAGGGCAGTGAGATGTGGGGAGCCATGGTCGATGAGGAGAAGGTCGTGTGGCAGGAGGCGGCACGCACGGCAATGGCCGATTACAAGAAGAAATTGGAGAAGTGGAATACACACAAAGAGCAGTCGGAGGTAGGTCTTTCGCAGACGTATCCCCATAACTATGAAGCTCAGTTGTCCTCTCGATTCTAGAAAACTACCCAAACGGATGAGACGGTGGATCGATCTGCATGAAGTGCGTTTAAACGTAAACGTTTTGTTGGGTCATGCAGCCGCCAAAACTGTGCAGTACACAGTACACAAGTCTTTTTGGTGACTTGTGTGTGTGTGTGTGTATGAAAGTTTTCTTGCTTTTGGGGGAAAAAACCTATAATTCTGGTGAACCCACCTCCGTGTAACTTGCTCCTCCTAGTATTCCAAACGTGTGTGCATTGCGTTGTCGTCGTCTTCAGTTCTTCTGTGTGAAAATATAATTTTCCGAAGCAGCCACTTCACAAGTGGTTTACTGGAGTGTATGCCTTCTTTTCGGCGGTGTTCTGGTTTCAAAACTATATTGGTTTATAGTTTGATTCTCTTCCTCCGTGTCCCATTCCTTATCGTCATCCACATCCATCACCATTATGCCATTCAGTGTGGGAAACTTTATGACGGGCAAAGTTATGCCCTGCTGATTGCCTTCATTCATCAGCTTCTGGATGAGATTGGCGATATCCTCGCGCTTCTTGGTTACTGTGAGCAGGTCAAACCAATCGATCAGCTCCCTAATGGGCAGCTTATAGTTAACGATGGGTTTTGTGAAGAATTGCTCCGCATACTGCAGCAGATAGAGGCCGCAATCGGTGAGATTCTCCTGCTGCGGCACCTCCACAATGAGACCTGGCATATTATCCCCGTTGAAGATGCGCGCCCGCTCTTTCGGATACTTTGCCTTGTACTCGAAGTTGAGGTAATCATGCAATATGGCAATATCTCGATAGCGTGAGTTGCCCGCCAACGAATCGAAGATGAGAATCAATGGCTGTTTGATTGGAATGTCTTCGCCGGGTGTCTGTACATCATGGTTAACCACGGAGGTCTTCAGGTTTGGAAAACATATGATGGCCAGTATCCAATGGGACTTCTCGTTGAATGGTATTATGATGAAATCCTTCTCGAATATATTCACGGTTCGTGTCCACTTCTTTCGTGACGCCTCTTGGCCACCGGCTCCTTCGTGTTGTTGGGACTCGTCTCTGTGGTCAATCTCATGTGGAAAAATGTGCTAAAGATGTGCGTCCTATCGCGCTGACCCTCTGGTATGATGTTATTCTTTAGTCAGCGCAGATAATAATCAATGATTATGTCGTTCAGAAATGAGCCTTCCTTTAGACACATATAGTCCTTAATGGTGATGCTCAGGCCACCGGTTCCGGTGGGCGGATATGTGAAAAGCGTTTGATTCTCGTCGACGGAGAGTCTTCCCTCTGTTTGGCCATTGTCGGCGGCAGTGGTCTCCTCATCCTCGCTGCTCAACAGCACAATGACTTCATCGTCAAAGTCCCTGCTTATTATCCAGTTGCTGTTCCGGCGCAGGCGACTCTTCTCTGGGCGTTCTGCAGGTGTGGGTATAGTGTCATTAGTTGCTTTCTGGGCTGGCGCCGGTATGGATGCAACATTCGGTTGCACCCGCGATTGAGATCCACCAGCTGTCTCTTCCGATTTCTTGCTAACAGTGGCATGTGCGACTTGGTCCTTCGACTGGATTGACTGGGAGCTTGCGAGAGTGTCTCCAGCTGGTTGCACGCCCTGGAGACCATTGCTCTTCTTTGGAGAATTTGAGGTTTTACTCGTAGGGGTTTGATTTCCCTGTTTATTGCCAGATGAACCTGGGTTGTCTTGAGCACCAGCAAGTTGATAACCATTCCTGTCCTTTGTAGAATGGCCCTTCTTATGTTTCTTGGCCTTGAAAGTATTGGCGTCTTGATTCGGCGACGATATCGCTTTGTCAGCATTGGTGTCTCCCGAAGCGCTTCTTTTCTTGTGCTTCTTGCCTTTGGTTGCAGCTGGCTGGCAACCATTGTTGGCCACCGAAGTCTCCGATGGCTTGACAACCGCACGAGATGCTGGCACTTCAATGTTTTGTTGGGTCATGCAGCCGCCAAAACTGTGCAGTAGACTGCGAGTGAAGAACTATCGTTACTCGATTGTGCCCAGTCGCCTAGACCCAGTCGAACATCGCGACCATAACGAGCCCAATTCCTCCATTACCGCCGCCCCGGAACATAACCGGCTGCAGGAGAGGATCTCGAGTGGAACCAGTGCTGCCATGGATGACAACCAGGGGCGCGATGAAGAACTCACACCAAAAAACACCCAACCACTAAAGAGGGTAAATGCTGAGCCGCAAGGGCAAACTAATTGATGGAGGAAAATTTCAAATGTAAACCTTTAATAAATTGAACTAAAATCAAATAAAACCAACTTAAGGGAATATAATTACACATTAAGTGCTAGCCAGATTTCTCTTTGAGCTAAATCCATTTGCGCCTATAAAGAACACAGTAACGAGCGAATCAACTTCCTGTAGGTAATAATTCCTGCGAGTAATCCCCAATTAGTTTCGCAGATCCTTTGGCGGGTAAACTAAGCCCACAAACGACTGCAGGATGGCCGCTTGGCCTGATGGCCGGTGCGGTCCGCAAAGTCCACTCCTTCCATCTGATCGACGTGCGGCGAAGGCAATCCCTGAATCCCAGGCGACTTGTGTGTCAGCTGCATTGGGGGCCCACTGCCTCCTCTCGACCGGTTGCCAGCAGCTAAACGGTCTAATTGAAATGCAACTCGAAGGCAGAGTGCCCGATGTCCGATGTCCTAGACTCCACCCCGCGACCCCTCTGAGATGTGCACATTCAAGGCGGCCTTCAAAATATAGATGGTAATCGATAGCCGATTACTTAGGGAGCCCCGGTTGAAAATCGTGGTAACGCTTTTTTTAATACTGAAAATTGGTGATATAAAAATATCCTTTCTAATAAAGTAAAAGTATTTAGTAGGCATTGACTTTGATTTCGCATTACTTATCATGTGCTCTTTTAGATATTTTTTGTTTTTCTGTAAATCTTAACGATATTCAACAAATTTTCCAAGTAAATTTCAAATAGAATTTTTTTTTTTTTTTGATTATTACTATAACGATGCCACACTGCGGACCGCGCCCCAAAAAACCTGTGAATGAATTCTTAATGTGGATAAATTCCGCCGGGCGCAATTACATAAGAGCGATGCATCCCGGCATCAGTCCCCAGGAAGTGTTAATGAAGGGCAGTGAGATGTGGGGAGCCATGGTCGATGAGGAGAAGGTCGTGTGGCAGGAGGCGGCACGCACGGCAATGGCCGATTACAAGAAGAAATTGGAGAAGTGGAATACACACAAAGAGCAGTCGGAGGTAGGTCTTTCGCAGACGTATCCCCATAACTATGAAGCTCAGTTGTCCTCTCGATTCTAGAAAACTACCCAAACGGATGAGACGGTGGATCGATCTGCATGAAGTGCGTTTAAACGTAAACGTTTTGTTGGGTCATGCAGCCGCCAAAACTGTGCAGTAGACTGCGAGTGAAGAACTATCGTTACTCGATTGTGCCCATTCGCCTAGACCCGGACGAACATCGCGACCTTAACGAGCCCAGTTCCTCCATTATCGCCGCCCCGGAACATAACCGGCTGCAGGAGAGGATCTCGAGTGGAACCAGTGCTGCCATGGATGACAACCAGGGGCGCGATGATGAACTCACACCAAAAAGCACCCAACCACTAAAGAGGGTAAATGCTGAGCCGCAAGGGCAAACTAATTGATGGAGGAAAATTTCAAATGTAAACCTTTAATAAATTGAACTAAAATCAAATAAAACCAACTTAAGGGAATATAATTACACATTAAGTGCTAGCCAGATTTCTCTTTGAGCTAAATCCATTTGCGCCTATAAAGAACACAGTAACGAGCGAATCAACTTCCTGTAGGTAATAATTCCTGCGAGTAATCCCCAATTAGTTTCGCAGATCCTTTGGCGGGTAAACTAAGCCCACAAACGACTGCAGGATGGCCGCTTGGCCTGATGGCCTGATGGCCGGTGCGGTCCGCAAAGTCCACTCCTTCCATCTGATCGACGTGCGGCGAAGGTAATCCCTGAATCCCAGGCGACTTGTGTGTCAGCTGCATTGGGGGCCCACTGCCTCCTCTCGACCGGTTGCCAGCAGCTAAACGGGCTAATTGAAATGCAACTCGAAGGCAGAGTGCCCGATGTCCGATGTCCTAGACTCCACCCCGCGACCCCTCTGAGGTGTGCACATTCAAGGCGGCCTTCAAAATATATATGGTAATCGATAGCCGATTACTTAGGGAGCCCTGGTTGAAAATCGTGGTAACGCTTTTTTAAATACTGAAAATTGATTATATAAACATATCCTTTCTAATAAAGTAAAAGTATTTAGTAGGCATTGACTTTGATTTCGCATTACTTATCATGTGCTCTTTTAGATATTTTTAGTTTTTCTCTAGATCTTAACGATATACAGTCCAATTCTACAACAAATTTTCCAAGTAAATTTAAAATAGAAATTTTTTTTTTTTTTTTGATTATTACTATAACGATGCCACACTGCGGACCGCGCCCCAAAAAACCCGTGAATGCATTCTTAATGTGGATAAATTCCGCCGGGCGCAATTACATAAGAGCGATGCATCCCGGGATCAGTCCCCAGGAAGTGTTAATGAAGGGCAGTGAGATGTGGAGAGCCATGGTCGATGAGGAGAAGGTCGTGTGGCAGGAGGCGGCACGCACGGCAATGGCCGATTACAAGAAGAAATTGGAGAAGTGGAATACACACAAAGAGCAGTCGGAGGTAGGTCTTTCGCAGACGTATCCCCATAACTATGAAGCTCAGTTGTCCTCTCGATTCTAGAAAACTACCCAAACGGATGAGACGGTGGATCGATCTGCATGAAGTGCGTTTAAACGTAAACGTTTTGTTGGGTCATGCAGCCGCCAAAACTGTGCAGTAGACTGCGAGTGAAGAACTATCGTTACTCGATTGTGCCCAGTCGCCTAGACCCGGACGAACATCGCGACCATAACGAGCCCAGTTCCTCCATTACCGCCGCCCCGGAACATAACCGGCTGCAGGAGAGGATCGCGAGTGGAACCAGTGCTGCCATGGATGACAACCAGGGGCGCGATGAAACACTCACACCAAAAAGCACCCAACCACTAAAGAGGGTAAATGATGAGCCGCAAGGGCAAACTAATTGATGGAGGAAAATTTCAAATGTAAACCTTTAATAAATTGAACTAAAATCAAATAAAACCAACTTAAGGGAATATAATTACACATTAAGTGCTAGCCAGATTTCTCTTTGAGCTAAATCCATTTGCGCCTATAAAGAACACAGTAACGATCGAATCAACTTCCTGTAGGTAATAATTCCAGCGAGTAATCCCCAATTAGTTTCGCAGATCCTTTGGCGGGTAAACTAAGCCCACAAACGACTGCAGGATGGCCGCTTGGCCTGATGGCCTGATGGCCGGTGCGGTCCGCAAAGTCCACTCCTTCCATCTGATCGACGTGCTGCGAAGGCAATCCCTGAATCCCAGGCGACTTGTGTGTCAGCTGCATTGGGGGCCCACTGCCTCCTCTCGACCGGTTGCCAGCAGCTAAACGGGCTAATTGAAATGCAACTCGAAGGCAGAGTGCCCGATGTCCGATGTCCTAGACTCCACCCCGCGACCCCTCTGAGGTGTGCACATTCAAGGCGGCCTTCAAAATATAGATGGTAATCGATAGCCGATTACTTAGGGAGCCCTGGTTGAAAATCGTGGTAACGCTTTTTTTAATACTGAAAATTGGTGATATAAAAATATCCTTTCTAATAAAGTAAAAGTATTTAGTAGGCATTGACTTTGATTTCGCATTACTTATCATGTGCTCTTTTAGATATTTTTTGTTTTTCTGTAAATCTTAACGATATTCAACAAATTTTCCAAGTAAATTTCAAATAGAATTTTTTTTTTTTTTTATTATTACTATAACGATGCCACACTGCGGACCGCGCCCCAAAAAACCTGTGAATGAATTCTTAATGTGGATAAATTCCGCCGGGCGCAATTACATAAGAGCGATGCATCCCGGCATCAGTCCCCAGGAAGTGTTAATGAAGGGCAGTGAGATGTGGGGAGCCATGGTCGATGAGGAGAAGGTCGTGTGGCAGGAGGCGGCACGCACGGCAATGGCCGATTACAAGAAGAAATTGGAGAAGTGGAATACACACAAAGAGCAGTCGGAGGTAGGTCTTTCGCAGACGTATCCCCATAACTATGAAGCTCAGTTGTCCTCTCGATTCTAGAAAACTACCCAAACGGATGAGACGGTGGATCGATCTGCATGAAGTGCGTTTAAACGTAAACGTTTTGTTGGGTTATGCAGCCGCCAAAACTGTGCAGTAGACTGCGAGTGAAGAACTATCGTTACTCGATTGTGCCCAGTCGCCTAGACCCGGACGAACATCGCGACCATAACGAGCCCAGTTCCTCCATTACCGCCGCCCCGGAACATAACCGGCTGCAGGAGAGGATCTCGAGTGGAACCAGTGCTGCCATGGATGACAACCAGGGGCGCGAGTATTTAGTAGGCATTGACTTTGATTTCGCATTACTTATCATGTGCACCTTCAGATATTTTTAGTTTTTCTCTAGATCTTAACGATATACAGTCCAATTCTACAACAAATTTTCCAAGTAAATTTCAAATAGAAATTTTTTTTTTTTTTGATTATTACTATAACGATGCCACACTGCGGACCGCGCCCCAAAAAAACCGTGAATGCATTCTTAATGTGGATAAATTCCGCCGGGCGCAATTACATAAGAGCGATGCATCCCGGGATCAGTCCCCAGGAAGTGTTAATGAAGGGCAGTGAGATGTGGGGAGCCATGGTCGATGAGGAGAAGGTCGTGTGGCAGGAGACGGCACGAACGGCAATGGCCGATTACAAGAAGAAATTGGAGAAGTGAAATACACACAAAGAGCAGTCGGAGGTATGTCTTTCGCAGACGTATCCCCATAACTATGAAGCTCAGTTGTCCTCTCGATTCTAGAAAACTACCCAAACGGATGAGACGGTGGATCGATCTGCATGAAGTGCGTTTAAACGTAAACGTTTTGTTGGGTCATGCAGCCGCCAAAACTGTGCAGTAGACTGCGAGTGAAGAACTATCGTTACTCGATTGTGCACAATCGCCTAGACCCGGACGAACATCGCGACCATAACGAGCCCAGTTCCTCCATTACCGCCGCCCCGGAACATAACCGGCTGCAGGAGAGGATCTCGAGTGGAACCAGTGCTGCCATGGATGACAACCAGGGGCGCGATGAAGAACTCACACCAAAAAGCACCCAACCACTAAAGAGGGTAAATGCTGAGCCGCAAGGGCAAACTAATTGATGGAGGAAAATTTCAAATGTAAACCTTTAATAAATTGAACTAAAATCAAATAAAACCAACTTAAGGGAATATAATTACACATTAAGTGCTAGCCAGATTTCTCTTTGAGCTAAATCCATTTGCGACTATAAAGAACACAGTAACGAGCGAATCAACTTCCTGTAGGTAATAATTCCTGCGAGTAATCCCCAATTAGTTTCGCAGATCCTTTGGCGGGTAAACTAAGCCCACAAACGACTGCAGGATGGCCGCTTGGCCTGATGGCCTGATGGCCGGTGCGGTCCGCAAAGTCCACTCCTTCCATCTGATCGACGTGCGGCGAAGCCAATCCCTGAATCGCAGGCGACTTGTGTGTCAGCTGCATTGGGGGCCCACTGCCTCCTCTCGACCGGTTGCCAGCAGCTAAACGGGCTAATTGAAATGCAACTCGAAGGCAGAGTGCCCGATGTCCGATGTCCTAGACTTCACCCCGCGACCCCTCTGAGGTGTGCACATTCAAGGCGGCCTTCAAAATATAGATGGTAATCGATAGCCGATTACTTAGGGAGCCCTGGTTGAAAATCGTGGTAACGCTTTTTTAAATACTGAAAATTGGTGATATAAAAATATCCTTTCTAATAAAGTAAAAGTATTTAGGCATTGACTTTGATTTCGCATTACTTATCATGAGCTCTTTTAGATATTTTTTGTTTTTCTGTAAATCTTAACGATATTCAACAAATTTTCCAAGTAAATTTAAAATAGAAATTTTTTATTTTTTTTTTGATTATTACTATAACGATGCCACACTGCGGACCGCGCTCCAAAAAACCCGTGAATACATTCTTAATGTGGATAAATTCCGCCGGGCGCAATTACATAAGAGCGATGCATCCCGGGATCAGTCCCCAGGAAGTGTTAATGAAGGGCAGTGAGATGTGGGGAGCCATGGTCGATGAGGAGAAGGTCATGTGGTCATGCAGCCGCCAAAACTGTACAGTAGACTGCGAGTGAAGAACTATCGTTACTCGATTGTGCCCAGTCGCCTAGACCCGGACGAACATCGCGACCATAACGAGCCCAGTTTCTCCATTACCGCCGCCCGGAACATAACCGGCTGCATGAGAGGATCTCGAGTGGAACCAGTGCTGCCATAGATGACAACCAGGGGCGCGAGTATTTAGTAGGCATTGACTTTGATTTCGCATTACTTATCATGTGCACCTTCAGATATTTTTATTTTTTCTCTAGATCTTAACGATATACAGTCCAATTCTACAACAAATTTTCCAAGAAAATTTCAAATAGAGATTTTTTTTTTTTTTGATTATTACTATAACGATGCCACACTGCGGACCGCGCCCCAAAAAAACCGTGAATGCATTCTTAATGTGGATAAATTCCGCCGGGCGCAATTACATAAGAGCGATGCATCCCGGGATCAGTCCCCAGGAAGTGTTATTGAAGGGCAGTGTGATGTGGGAAGCCATGGTCGATGAGGAGAAGGTCGTGTGGCAGTAGGCGGCACGCACGGCAATGGCCGATTACAAGAAGAAATTGGAGAAGTGGAATACACACAAAGAGCAGTCGGAGGTATGTCTTTCGCAGACGTATCCCATAACTATGAAGCTCAGTTGTCCTCTCGATTCTAGAAAACTACCCAAACGGATGAGACGGTGGATCGATCTGCATGAAGTGCGTTTAAACGTAAACGTTTTGTTGGGTCATGCATCCGCCAAAACTGTGCAGTAGACTGCGAGTGAAGAACTATCGTTACTCGATTGTGCCCAGTCGCCTAGACCCGGACGAACATCGCGACCATAACCAGCCCAGTTTCTCCATTACCGCCGCCCCGGAACATAACCGGCTGCAGGAGAGGATCTCGAGTGGAACCAGTGCTGCCATGGATGACAACCAGGGGCGCGAGTATTTAGTAGGCATTGACTTTGATTTCGCATTACTTATCATGTGCACCTTCAGATATTTTTAGTTTTTCTCTAGATCTTAACGATATACAGTCCAATTCTACAACAAATTTTCCAAGTAAACTTCAAATAGAAATTTTTTTTTTTTTTTGATTATTACTATAACGATGCCACACTGCGGACCGCGCCCCAAAAAAACCGTGAATGCATTCTTAATGTGGATAAATTCCGCCGGGCGCAATTACATAAGAGCGATGCATCCCGGGATCAGTCCCCAGGAAGTGTTAATGAAGGGCAGTGTGATGTGGGAAGCCATGGTCGATGAGGAGAAGGTCGTGTGGCAGTAGGCGGCACGCACGGCAATGGCCGATTACAAGAAGAAATTGGAGAAGTGGAATACACACAAAGAGCATTCGGAGGTATGTCTTTCGCAGACGTATCCCCATAACTATGAAGCTCAGTTGTCCTCTCGATTCTAGAAAACTACCCAAACGGATGAGACGGTGGATCGATCTGCATGAAGTGCGTTTAAACGTAAACGTTTTGTTGGGTCATGCAGCCGCCAAAACTGTGCAGTAGACTGCGAGTGAAGAACTATCGTTACTCGATTGTGCACAATCGCCTAGACCCGGACGAACATCGCGACCATAACGAGCCCAGTTCCTCCATTACCGCCGCCCCGGAACATAACCGGCTGCAGGAGAGGATCTCGAGTGGAACCAGTGCTGCCATGGATGACAACCAGGGGCGCGATGAAGAACTCACACCAAAAAGCACCCAACCACTAAAGAGGGTAAATGCTGAGCCGCAAGGGCAAACTAATTGATGGAGGAAAATTTCAAATGTAAACCTTTAATAAATTGAACTAAAATCAAATAAAACCAACTTAAGGGAATATAATTACACATTAAGTGCTAGCCAGATTTCTCTTTGAGCTAAATCCATTTGCGCCTATAAAGAACACAGTAACGATCGAATAAACTTCCTGTAGGTAATAATTCCAGCGAGTAATCCCCAATTAGTTTCGCAGATTCTTTGGCAGGTAAACTAAGCCCACAAACGACTGCAGGATGGCCGCTTGGCCTGATGGCCGGTGCGGTCCGCAAAGTCCACTCCTTCCATCTGATCGACGTGCGGCGAAGGCAATCCCTGAATCCCAGGCGACTTGTGTGTCAGCTGCATTGGGGGCCCACTGCCTCCTCTCGACCGGTTGCCAGCAGCTAAACGGTCTAATTGAAATGCAACTCGAAGGCAGAGTGCCCGATGTCCGATGTCCTAGACTCCACCCCGCGACCCCTCTGAGGTGTGCACATTCAAGGCGGCCTTCAAAATATAGATGGTAATCGATAGCCGATTACTTAGGGAGCCCTGGTTGAAAATCGTGGTAACGCTTTTTTAAATACTGAAAATTTGTGATATAAAAATATCCTTTCAAATAAAGTAAAAGTATTTAGTAGGCATTGTCTTTGATTTCGCATTACTTATCATGTGCTCTTTTAGATATTTTTAGTTTTTCTCTAGATCTTAACGATATACAGTCCAATTCTACAACAAATTTTCCAAGTAAATTTCAAATAGAATTTTTTTTTTTTTGATTATTACTATAACGATGCCACACTGCGGACCGCGCCCCAAAAAACCTGTGAATGCATTCTTAATGTGGATAAATTCCGCCGGGCGCAATTTCATAAGAGCGATGCATCCCGGGATCAGTCCCCAGGAAGTGTTAATGAAGGGCAGTGAGATGTGGGGAGCCATGGTCGATGAGGAGAAGGTCATGTGGTCATGCAGCCGCCAAAACTGTACAGTAGACTGCGAGTGAAGAACTATCGTTACTCGATTGTGCCCAGTCGCCTAGACCCGGACGAACATCGCGACCATAACGAGCCCAGTTCCTCCATTACCGCCGCCCCGGAACATAACCGGCTGCAGGAGAGGATCTCGAGTGGAACCAGTGCTGCCATAGATGACAACCAGGGGCGCGAGTATTTAGTAGGCATTGACTTTGATTTCGCATTACTTATCATGTGCACCTTCAGATATTTTTAGTTTTTCTCTAGATCTTAACGATATACAGTCCAATTCTACAACAAATTTTCCAAGAAAATTTCAAATAGAGATTTTTTTTTTTTTTTTATTATTACTATAACGATGCCACACTGCGGACCGCGCCCCAAAAAAACCGTGAATGCATTCTTAATGTGGATAAATTCCGCCGGGCGCAATTACATAAGAGCGATGCATCCCGGGATCAGTCCCCAGGAAGTGTTATTGAAGGGCAGTGTGATGTGGGAAGCCATGGTCGATGAGGAGAAGGTCGTGTGGCAGTAGGCGGCACGCACGGCAATGGCCGATTACAAGAAGAAATTGGAGAAGTGGAATACACACAAAGAGCAGTCGGAGGTATGTCTTTCGCAGACGTATCCCCATAACTATGAAGCTCAGTTGTCCTCTCGATTCTAGAAAACTACCCAAACGGATGAGACGGTGGATCGATCTGCATGAAGTGCGTTTAAACGTAAACGTTTTGTTGGTTCATGCAGCCGCCAAAACTGTGCAGTAGACTGCGAGTGAAGAACTATCGTTACTCGATTGTGCACAATCGCCTAGACCCGGACGAACATCGCGACCATAACGAGCCCAGTTCCTCCATTACCGCCGCCCCGGAACATAACCGGCTGCAGGAGAGGATCTCGAGTGGAACCAGTGCTGCCATGGATGACAACCAGGGGCGCGATGAAGAACTCACACCAAAAAGCACCCAACCACTAAAGAGGGTAAATGCTGAGCCGCAAGGGCAAACTAATTGATGGAGGAAAATTTCAAATGTAAACCTTTAATAAATTGAACTAAAATCAAATAAAACCAACTTAAGGGAATATAATTACACATTAAGTGCTAGCCAGATTTCTCTTTGAGCTAAATCCATTTGCGACTATAAAAAACACAGTAACGAGCGAATCAATTTCCTGTAGGTAATAATTCCTGCGAGTAATCCCCAATTAGTTTCGCCGATCCTTTGGCAGGTAAACTAAGTCCACAAACGACTGCAGGATGGCCGCTTGGCCTGATGGCCTGATCGCCGGTGCGGTCCGCAAAGTCCACTCCTTCCATCTGATCGACGTGCGGCGAAGGCAATCCCTGAATTCCAGGCGACTTGTGTGTCAGCTGCATTGGGGGCCCACTGCCTCCTCTCAACCGGTTGCCAGCAGCTAAACGGGTTAATTGAAATGCAACTCGAAGGCAGAGTGCCCGATGTCCGATGTCCTAGACTCCACCCCGCGACCCTCTGAGGTGTGCACATTCAAGGCGGGCTTCAAAATATAGATGGTAATCGATAGCCGATTACTTAGGGAGCCCTGGTTGAAAATCGTGGTAACGCTTTTTTAAATACTGAAAATTGGTAATATAAAAATATCCTTTCAAATAAAGTAAAAGTATTTAGTAGGCATTGACTTTGATTTTGCATTACTTATCATGTGCTCTTTTAGATATTTTTAGTTTTTCTCTAGATCTTAACGATATACAGTCCAATTCTACAACAAATTTTCCAAGTAAATTTCAAATAGAAATTTTTTTTTTTTGATTATTACTATAACGATGCCACACTGCGGACCGCGCCCCAAAAAACCTGTGAATGCATTCTTAATGTGGATAAATTCCGCCGGGCGCAATTTCATAAGAGCGATGCATCCCGGGATCAGTCCCCAGGAAGTGTTAATGAAGGGCAGTGAGATGTGGGAGCCATGGTCGATGAGGAGAAGGTCGTGTGGCAGGAAGCGGCACGCACGGCAATGGCCGAATTTCAAATGTAAACCTTTAATAAATTGAACTAAAATCAAATAAAACCAACTTAAGAGAATATAATTACACATTAAGTGCTAGCCAGATTTCTCTTTGAGCTAAATCCATTTGCGCCTATAAAGAACACAGTAACGAGCGAATCAACTTCCTGTAGGTAATAATTCCTGCGAGTAATCCCCAATTAGTTTCGCAGATCCTTTGGCGGGTAAACTAAGCCCACAAACGACTGCAGGATGGCCGCTTGGCCTGATCGCCGGTGCGGTCCGCAAAGTCCACTCCTTCCATCTGATCGACGTGCGGCGAAGGCAATCCCTGAATTCCAGGCGACTTGTGTGTCAGCTGCATTGGGGGCCCACTGCCTCCTCTCAACCGGTTGCCAGCAGCTAAACGGGTTAATTGAAATGCAACTCGAAGGCAGAGTGCCCGATGTCCGATGTCCTAGACTCCACCCCGCGACCCCTCTGAGGTGTGCACATTCAAGGCGGGCTTCAAAATATAGATGGTAATCGATAGCCGATTACTTAGGGAGCCCTGGTTGAAAATCGTGGTAACGCTTTTTTAAATACTGAAAATTGGTAATATAAAAATATCCTTTCAAATAAAGTAAAAGTATTTAGTAGGCATTGACTTTGATTTTGCATTACTTATCATGTGCTCTTTTAGATATTTTTAGTTTTTCTCTAGATCTTAACGATATACAGTCCAATTCTACAACAAATTTTCCAAGTAAATTTCAAATAGAAATTTTTTTTTTTTGATTATTACTATAACGATGCCACACTGCGGACCGCGCCCCAAAAAACCTGTGAATGCATTCTTAATGTGGATAAATTCCGCCGGGCGCAATTTCATAAGAGCGATGCATCCCGGGATCAGTCCCCAGGAAGTGTTAATGAAGGGCAGTGAGATGTGGGAGCCATGGTCGATGAGGAGAAGGTCGTGTGGCAGGAAGCGGCACGCACGGCAATGGCCGAATTTCAAATGTAAACCTTTAATAAATTGAACTAAAATCAAATAAAACCAACTTAAGAGAATATAATTACACATTAAGTGCTAGCCAGATTTCTCTTTGAGCTAAATCCATTTGCGCCTATAAAGAACACAGTAACGAGCGAATCAACTTCCTGTAGGTAATAATTCCTGCGAGTAATCCCCAATTAGTTTCGCAGATCCTTTGGCGGGTAAACTAAGCCCACAAACGACTGCAGGATGGCCGCTTGGCCTGATGGCCGGTGCGGTCCGCAAAGTCCACTCCTTCCATCTGATCGACGTGCGGCGAAGGTAATCCCTGAATCCCAGGCGACTTGTGTGTCAGCTGCATTGGGGGCCCACTGCCTCCTCTCGACCGGTTGCCAGCAGCTAAACGGTCTAATTGAAATGCAACTCGAAGGCAGAGTGCCCGATGTCCGATGTCCTAGACTCCACCCCGCGACCCCTCTGAGGTGTGCACATTCAAGGCGGCCTTTAAAATATAGATGGTAATCGATAGCCGATTACTTAGGGAGCCCTGGTTGAAAATCGTGGTAACGCTTTTTTAAATACTGAAAATTGGTGATATAAAAATATACTTTCTAATAAAGTAAAAGTATTTAGGCATTGACTTTGATTTCGCATTACTTATCATGTGCTCTTTTAGATATTTTTTGTTTTTCTGTAAATCTTAACGATATTCCACAAATTTTCCAAGTAAATTTCAAATAGAAATTTTTTTTTTTTTTTATTATTACTATAACGATGCCACACTGCGGACCGCGCCCCAAAAAACCCGTGAATACATTCTTAATGTGGATAAATTCCGCCGGGCGCAATTACATAAGAGCGATGCATCCCGGGATCAGTCCCCAGGAAGTGTTAATGAAGGGCAGTGAGATGTGGGGAGCCATGGTCGATGAGGAGAAGGTCGTGTGGCAGTAGGCGGCACGCACGGCAATGGCCGATTACAAGAAGAAATTGGAGAAGTGGAATACACACAAAGAGCAGTCGGAGGTATGTCTTTCGCAGACGTATCCCCATAACTATGAAGCTCAGTTGTCCTCTCGATTCTAGAAAACTACCCAAACGGATGAGACGGTGGATCGATCTGCATGAAGTGCGTTTAAACGTAAACGTTTTGTTGGTTCATGCAGCCGCCAAAACTGTGCAGTAGACTGCGAGTGAAGAACTATCGTTACTCGATTGTGCACAATCGCCTAGACCCGGACGAACATCGCGACCATAACGAGCCCAGTTCCTCCATTACCGCCGCCCCGGAACATAACCGGCTGCAGGAGAGGATCTCGAGTGGAACCAGTGCTGCCATGGATGACAACCAGGGGCGCGATGAAGAACTCACACCAAAAAGCACCCAACCACTAAAGAGGGTAAATGCTGAGCCGCAAGGGCAAACTAATTGATGGAGGAAAATTTCAAATGTAAACCTTTAATAAATTGCAGCTGAAGGCGCTACACATCAAGAAAACCCCTGGTTACGATAGCATCGACAACCGTGCTGCGAAGTCTCTGCCACGCAAAGGAGTCCTAGCCTTAGTAAACATTTTTAATGCCATGCTAAGGCTAGGGCACTTTCCAAGGCAATGGAAGCGAGCACGTATCATCATGATACCTAAAGCCGGAAAGCCGCCAACGCAGATCGATGCATATCGCCCAATCAGCCTGCTATCAACATTCTCTAAGATTTTTGAGAGAATACTCTTAGCCCGCCTGATGGAACTGCCGCAAGTAGTGAACCACATACCTCCACACCAATTTGGTTTCAGGAAGTCCCATGGCTGCCCTGAACAAATACATCGACTGGTAAACCAGGTGACGCATGGCTTCGAGCACAAACTCTACACGGTCGGCGTCTTTCTAGACGTGAAGCAAGCGTTTGACAAGGTGTGGCATGAGGGCCTTCTATACAAGATGAAAGCTCTCCTTCCTGCTCCCTACTATGCCATCCTGAGATCGTTCATCTCTAATCGGACGTTCGACGTTGCAGTGCGTGATGCTCGATCCAGCCTGGAGGAGATTCATGCAGGAGTTCCACAGGGAAGTGTTCTTGGGCCCTTCCTATATACCCTGTACACTGCTGACATGCCATCTCCCGCAAACAACGCCGAAGTCCCCCCGGCTCAGCTGCTCCTGGCCACTTACGCCGATGACACTGCCATGCTGGCGTCTCATCATCCACTGCAAACTGCCTCCAACGCAGTCCAGGAATGGCTGCACGCAATCGAAAAATGGACTGCCAGATGGAATGTGGCCATTAACTCCTCAAAGTCAGCCTGTGTAACTTTTTCCCTGCGACCCGGAACCTGCACAGATCTGACCTTCAATGGAAGCCCTATCACCAATGCTAGATCGCACTGCTACCTAGGAGTTCATCTAGATCGGAGACTGACCTGGGGGGCCCACATCACGTCGGTCAAATCTAAGTCACTGGCGAAGCTAAAAAAGCTCGACTGGCTCTTCCACTCCAGCAAACTTCAAATGAGCTCTAAGGCTCTTTTAATCAAAGCCATTCTCGCTCCAACGTGGAGTTATGCCATCCAGGTGTGGGGAAGCCCACAAACGACTGCAGGATGGCCGCTTGGCCTGATGGCCGGTGCGGTCCGTAAAGTCCACTCCTTCCATCTGATCGACGTGCGGCGAAGGCAATCCCTGAATTCCAGGCGACTTGTGTGTCAGCTGCATTGGGGGCCCACTGCCTCCTCTCAACCGGTTGCCAGCAGCTAAACGGGTTAATTGAAATGCAACTCGAAGGCAGAGTGCCCGATGTCCGATGTCCTAGACTCCACCCCGCGACCCCTCTGAGGTGTGCACATTCAAGGCGGGCTTCAAAATATAGATGGTAATCGATAGCCGATTACTTAGGGAGCCCTGGTTGAAAATCGTGGTAACGCTTTTTTAAATACTGAAAATTGGTAATATAAAAATATCCTTTCTAATAAAGTAAAAGTTTTTAGTAGGCATTGACTTTGATTTTGCATTACTTATCATGTGCTCTTTTAGATATTTTTAGTTTTTCTCTAGATCTTAACGATATACAGTCCAATTCTACAACAAATTTTCCAAGTAAATTTCAAATAGAAATTTTTTTTTTTTTTGATTATTACTATAACGATGCCACACTGCGGACCGCGCCCCAAAAAACCCGTGAGTGCATTCTTAATGTGGATAAATTCCGCCGGGCGCAATTACATAAGAGCGATGCATCCCGGGATCAGTCCCCAGGAAGTGTTAATGAAGGGCAGTGAGATGTGGGGAGCCATGGTCGATGAGGAGAAGGTCGTGTGGCAGGAGACGGCACGAACGGCAATGGCCGATTACAAGAAGAAATTGGAGAAGTGAAATACACACAAAGAGCAGTCGGAGGTATGTCTTTCGCAGACGTATCCCCATAACTATGAAGCTCAGTTGTCCTCTCGATTCTAGAAAACTACCCAAACGGATGAGACGGTGGATCGATCTGCATGAAGTGCGTTTAAACGTAAACGTTTTGTTGGTTCATGCAGCCGCCAAAACTGTGCAGTAGACTGCGAGTGAAGAACTATCGTTACTCGATTGTGCACAATCGCCTAGACCCGGACGAACATCGCGACCATAACGAGCCCAGTTCCTCCATTACCGCCGCCCCGGAACATAACCGGCTGCAGGAGAGGATCTCGAGTGGAACCAGTGCTGCCATGGATGACAACCAGGGGCGCGATGAAGAACTCACACCAAAAAGCACCCAACCACTAAAGAGGGTAAATGCTGAGCCGCAAGGGCAAACTAATTGATGGAGGAAAATTTCAAATGTAAACCTTTAATAAATTGAACTAAAATCAAATAAAACCAACTTAAGGGAATATAATTACACATTAAGTGCTAGCCAGATTTCTCTTTGAGCTAAATCCATTTGCGACTATAAAGAACACAGTAACGAGCGAATCAACTTCCTGTAGGTAATAATTCCTGCGAGTAATCCCCAATTAGTTTCGCAGATCCTTTGGCAGGTAAACTAAGCCCACAAACGACTGCAGGATGGCCGCTTGGCCTGATGGCCTGATCGCCGGTGCGGTCCGCAAAGTCCACTCCTTCCATCTGATCGACGTGCGGCGAAGGCAATCCCTGAATCCCAGGCGACTTGTGTGTCAGCTGCATTGGGGCCCACTGCCTCCTCTCGACCGGTTGCCAGCAGCTAAACGGGCTAATTGAAATGCAACTCGAAGGCAGAGTGCCCGATATCCGATGTCCTAGACTCCACACCGCGACCCCTCTGAGGTGTGCACATTCAAGGCGGCCTTCAAAATATAGATGGTAATCGATAGCCGATTACTTAGGGAGCCCTGGTTGAAAATCGTGGTAACGCTTTTTTAAATACTGAAAATTGATGATATAAAAATATCCTTTCTAATAAAGTAAAAGTTTTTAGTAGGCATTGACTTTGATTTCGCATTACTTATCATGTGCTCTTTTAGATATTTTTAGTTTTTCTCTAGATCTTAACGATATACAGTCCAATTCTACAACAAATTTTCCAAGTAAATTTCAAATAGAAATTTTTTTTTTTTGTGATTATTACTATAACGATGGCACACTGCGGACGGCGCCCCAAAAAACCCGTGAATGCATTCTTAATGTGGATAAATTCCGCCG
This sequence comes from Drosophila mauritiana, assembly GCF_004382145.1. Classification (NCBI taxonomy): domain Eukaryota; kingdom Metazoa; phylum Arthropoda; class Insecta; order Diptera; family Drosophilidae; genus Drosophila; species Drosophila mauritiana. The sequence continues at coordinate 22,212,012 of NC_046672.1, read as the reverse complement.
GGCGCAATTACATTAGAGAGATGCATCCCGGGATCAGTCCCCAGGAAGTGTTAATGAAGGGCAGTGAGATGTGGGGAGCCATGGTCGATGCGGAGAAGGTCGTGTGGCAGGAGGCGGCACGTACGGCAATGGCCGATTACAAGAATAAATTGGAGAAGTGGAATACACACAAAGAGCAGTCGGAGGTATGTCTTTCGCAGACGTATCCCCATAACTATGAAGCTCAGTTGTCCTCTCGATTCTAGAAAACTACCCAAACGGATGAGACGGTGGATCGATCTGCATGAAGTGCGTTTAAACGTAAACGTTTTGTTGGGTCATGCAGCCGCCAAAACTGTGCAGTAGTGTAGCATATTGGACTAATCTACCCTAACAATACAATACATGATTGGGTATAACTTAGCGTCAATACATTGTGACACTTTGTCATAATAAATATAAATATACAAATATACATAAAGACCACCAAAGAACTACGTAAGCACTCCAGCGCCCCAGTAATACGATCTAACGCTTATACATAAGCCGATCGCGGAGCGTGGGAATGCTGAGCATGCACTTTGCAGCTCAAGTGGTCAATGCCTTCTGCATACATATGTATATGTATAAATGTAAGTAAGAATATCATACATAGATATAAGCAATGTATGTGCGGGTTAGCTGAACCCAACTTCAGCACACTTTGATTATTCAAATAAATAATAATAATAAATTATTATCAAATAAATAATAATAAAGAACCTCGAACAGAGCACAAGCTAAGCTCTTCTTTTCTTAAACATCAAAATAGCACCCTTCACAATAGCGCCCTTCACATGGCGACCGTGACAGGACGATTGCAGGACGCACACGAAGTGTTTAAAGTATTGTGCTAATAATAAAAGTCGACTGATCTTAGTTTGACTATAAATTAAATAAATAAATAAATACAAATGACATTATAAAACATAATAATTGATATTTCATAATATTTCGCAAGGTGCGAAACAACGCAAACGGGCTGCATAAATAAATGCCAATGCCCCAATTTGCCTTAATTTTAATTTCTAAACCCAAGCCGATGCGGGAAACCGCTGCCTGAAAAACACTAATATCTGTTAAGCTTTTTACTAACAATGCGGTTGGACAATTTTTTTTATATTGTAAACAAATATGTGAGCCAACCACATTTATTAACAACTAATATTTCCACGTCTTCGCTACTGAGTATATATATATATATTCAGCTGCAAAAATTTTTTTAATGACAGAATATAACAATTCTTATCTTCATTAAACGTAAACCTTTTTTATTTTTGATTTTCTAGAAGAATAAATTAATATTATAATAATGAGAGAAAACTCATAAATAGAAAATCTCAGTTTTTTTCTTCTCCTTCAAAAAAAAAAATATTTTTCATTTTTTTCATTGAAAATAAACAAAAAAAAAATGGGATGGTTTAGCGATTCTAGTGAGGCAAAGGACAATACTGCCAAAGTAGTGAATAACGTTAAAATTATAGATCACACAGACGATATAAATGCGTTGTGGATCTTATTGCTGATCATTACAATAGTACTACTTCTACAATTTTTGCTTACAATTTATGTTAAGCATAACAAGATCATCAAAAAACGATATATAAATAGGGCAAATCGTTTAGACCAGATTTAAAATAAAATAATATGGATTAGAAGAAAGCTTAATAAAAACTTTTTTTTTAAAGACAAGAATGGAATGGAGCGAAATAGCGATACGAATAGACGAATTTCGCTTCAGGTTTGATAAGTCTTATATATGTATCAATAGAGACGCAGTAATAAAATCCGAAACTTTGAAAAATCATATAGAGATATTAGTAGGTGAATATAATAATATAGTTACATTAGTAAATAAAAATGCAAATAGGCTCACATCTGAACATAATAACAAATGTTTAAGGGTTATAAAATCCCTAAACACAAGATTAAATAATATCAGAAAAAGAAGGCATATTCTGATAGATGTACCAGAAAGTCTAAGTCAATTGGTTGAATTCAACACAGACCAGTTCAAAGAACTAGACGAATCTGTTCAATCAAGCGGCGCTGAGTCCGATAGTGACATTGAAACGCTAGAAGGAAGCGACCGAATTGAATTTAAATCTGAACCAATAACAATTTCTGAAATGGCACAGACAGTGATAGAATTTATCAGGCTAGCCACATCTCTGATACCAGAGTTTGATGGTAAACCAGAAAATCTACAAAGTTTTTTGGATGCTCTAGGTCTACTAGATAGCTTAAAGAGCACACATGAAATGACAGCAATAAGCCTAATAAAAACTAAACTTAAAGGCCATGTTAGAAACCTTATAAGTAATGAGCAGACGATTGCTGCAATCATTACCCAACTGTCAAGTGCAGTAAAAGGAGAATCGGTAGAAGTGATATCTGCCAAGCTTCTGAATCTACAACAGAGAAATAAAACGGCTAACCAATACACCCAAGAGGTGGAGAAACTGACAAAGGCCCTTGAAGGTGCCTATATCAGTGAAGGTCTCAGCCAATCCTTAGCGAATAAATACAGCACTACAACAGCTGTAAAAGCAATGACACAGAATTGCTCCATTGATAAGGTAAAACTTATCATGCAAGCAGGCACATTCACAAACATGAATGATGCCATCTCCAAATTTGTAAACAGTTGCACAGAGATAACAGGTCAAAGTAACACTGTACTCTATTATCGACGAGGTGCAAATAATTATAATAGAGGCGCCCGGGGTTATAATCGTGGAAGAAATAACTACCACAACAATTACAACCGAGGCAGCAATAACAACAATAATAATAACTATAATAACCGTGGAGGTAGGCGAGGCCAAAACCAAGGGAGAGGCCGCGGAAACTACAACCATGGTAATAAAAATAATAGCAGTGTGAGAATCGCGCAAAATACGTCGGAAAACTAACAGAACCCTTTAGGAAACAACCAATAAATGTAAAAGTTCATTCCATCAATTATAGTCTTAATATATTCGTAACCTTCTATAATCATTCAACTGAAAATAAACTAACATTTCTCATAGATACTGGTGCAGATATCTCACTTTTGAAAGTAAATTCTGATAACTTCATAATTCAAAATGAAAAAATAATAAACATCGAAGGCATAGGCCAAGGTGTGATAAAGTCTCAAGGAACAACCTTAATAGAACTCCAATCAACAAAATATATTATTCCACATGAATTTCATTTGGTAAACCCAAATTTTGCAATACCATGTGATGGAATAATAGGCATTGATTTTATAAAGAAATTCAATTGTCAATTAGATTTCAAACCAAGTGAAGACTGGTTTATAATTAGACCCCAAAATTTAAATTATCCAATATATGTTCCGATAACATATAGCGCTGGCAACAATACAGTTCTTCTGCCAGCCAGATCACAAGTTATTCGGAAAATAGACATTAATGTTGTAAATGATTTCATATTTGTTCCTAATCAAGAAATACACAATGGGATTTATGTTGCAAATACAATAGCAGCATCCAAACATGTATACGTTCGATTTCTAAATACAACTAATTTCGACCAAGTGGTCAAAGTAAATAAAATACAATATGAAAATCTAAAAGATTATGACATTCATAATACCGACACTGGAAATAGAAACGAACAAATACTTTCAAAACTAAAGAAAAATTTTCCAGACCAATTTAAAAATCAATTAACAGAATTATGCACACAGTATAGTGATGTGTTCGGACTGGAAACCGAACCAATATCAACAAATAATTTTTTAAACAAACATTAAGACTTAAAGATGATGAACCCATTTATATAAAAAACTACAGAAGCCCGCATAGCCATATTGAGGAAATTGAAAAACAAGTAGGGAAATTAATAAGCGACAAAATCGTCGAACCGTCTGTATCTGAGTATAACAGCCCACTCTTGCTAGTTCCAAAAAAATCATTACCAAATTCACAAGAGAAAAAATGGCGATTAGTAATTGACTATCGTCAAATAAACAAAAAACTTCTTTCTGACAAATTTCCATACCCTAGAATTGATGACATTTTAGATCAACTAGGTCGAGCTAAGTACTTTTCATGCCTTGACTTGATGTCAGGTTTCCACCAAATAGAACTTGAGGAAAACTCTAGGAATATAACATCCTTTTCAACGAGCAATGGCTCATATCGCTTCACGCGATTACCATTTGGTCTTAAAATAGCACCAAATTCATTTCAGAGGATGATGACTATATCATTCTCGGGATTAGAACCCTCTCAGGCATTCCTTTACATGGATGACTTAATGGTGATAGGATGTTCCGAAAAACACATGATTAAAAACTTAACTGAAATTTTTAATGTATGTAGGAAATATAACCTAAAGTTGCATCCAGAAAAATGTTCATTTTTCATGCACGAAGTGACATTCCTAGGTCACAAATGCACAGACAAAGGAGTATTGCCAGATGACAAGAAATATGACGTCATCAAAAATTATCCTGTCCCTCATGATGCGGACAGTGCAAGACGATTTGTAGCATTCTGCAACTATTATCGTCGATTTATAAGGAACTTCGCCGACTATTCACGGCACATAACTAGATTATGTAAAAAGAATGTCCCTTTTGAATGGTCAAGCGAATGCCAGAACGCATTCGAATACCTTAAAGAAAATCTTATGCACCCCACACTATTACAATATCCTGATTTTCGCAAAGAATTTTGCATTATAACGGATGCTAGTAAACAAGCTTGCGGAGCGGTTCTAACTCAGAACCGTAACGGGATTCAGCTCCCAATAGCTTATGCATCACGTTCATTTACAAAAGGAGAAAGCAATAAGAGTACAACGGAACAAGAACTAGCGGCAATTCATTGGGAAATTCCCCATTTTAGACCATACATTTATGGCAAACATTTCACCATTAAAACGGACCACAGACCATTAACGTACCTATTTTCTATGACTAATCCCAGTTCTAAATTAACTCGCATGCGGCTAGAGCTTGAAGAATACGACTTCACAGTAGAATACCTAAAGAGGAAAGATAATTTTGTAGCAGACGCACTCTCACGTATAAATATAAAGGAACTCAAAGACATGCAACATAAAGTCCTGAAAGTCACTACCAGGCAACAAAGTAGACAAGAAAACTGTACAGTAACAAATAAGGAACTATTGCCTAGGCAAAGTATCCAAAATGTATCTAATCCCAACGTACACGAAGTCATAACAAATGATGAAGTATGAAAAGTTGTGACCTTGCGAATAACTGAATCTATTTGTTTACTAAAACGAGGAAATAAAGTTATTGCAAGAATTGATGTTAACGATTTATATACCAATGGAATTTTTGATTTAGGTCAGTTCTTCCAAAGGCTTGAAATGCAAGCCGGTATACTAAAAATTAGCCAACTCAAATTGGCACCGAGTGAAAAAATCTTTGAAACCATTTCAATAGATAATTTCAAAAATATGGGCAATATAAAATTGAAATCATTAAGAGTAGCGCTACTCCAGCCGGTGACCATTATAAAAACTGAAAAAGAAATACAATCGATACTGTCTACATATCATGACGATCCAATTCAAGGAGGTCATACAGGCATTACGAGAACGCTAGCGAAAATAAAAAGACACTATTATTGGAAAAATATGACTCGTCATATAAAAGAGTACATACGTAGATGTCATAAATGCCAAATGTCAAAAACAACGACACATACAAAGAACGACACATACTCACACAGAAACCCCAACAAATGCTTTTGATATAGTGATATTGGACACAGTTGGTCCACTACCGAAATCAGAATATGGCAACGAATACATCGTAACACTAATATGTGATTTCACGAAGTATCTAGTAACCATACCTGTTGCGAACAAGAGCGCAAATACTGTCGCAAAAGCTATATTCGAAAATTTTATACTAAAGTACGGTCAATGAAGACGTTCATTTCGGACATGGGTACCGATTATAAAAACAATGTAATTCAATATATGTGTAAATATATGAACATTAAAAATCTTACATCCACCGCATATCACCACCAGACCTTAGGGACACTCGAACGAAGTCATAGAACATTCAATGAATACATTCGTTCATACATCTCTGCAGATAAAACTGATTGGGACGTTTGGATACAATACTTTACATATTGTTTCAACACAACACCATCAGTCATGCATAATTACTGTCCATATGAACTAGTCTTTGGAAGATTACCAAGGCAGTTCGCAAATTTTAATAAAACAGATAGAATAGAACCACTGTATAATATAGAAGATTACTCAAAGGAAATAAAATTTAGATTAGAAATAGCATATAAAAGAGCTAGACTTATGTTAGAAAAAGCTAAGTCTTATAGAAAACAACTTTATGATAAGAAAACTTCAGATTTTCAATTAAAAATAGGAGATAAAGTTATACTAAGGAACGAATCGGGTCATAAGTTAGATCCAGTATATCTAGACCCTTATACTGTAGAAACCATAGAAGACAGAGATAACATAGTAATTAGAGATATAAAAAAAAAGAAGCAAAAAGTACATAAGGATAGACTCAAAATATATAATCAATGAAACGTTTCATTTCACTTAAGAAAAGGTCTGATCAACCTCAAAACAAAAAAAAACACAAAAAATATTAATTATTTTTCCTTCTAAGAAAGTTAAACATAAATCCAAAAATATCGTAATTCAACATAAATTTTTTGTATTATTCTGTCATTATACAAAAATGCTTTGAAACAAAACATTGCTAATAATTAATAAGAAAAATCAATATCATTTAAAAAAAAAAATTTTTCCTTTCTAAACACAATATTATTATTGAGAACTAAATGATTACATATATTACGTCATTTCTTTAAAAAGGGAGGTGTAGCATATTGGACTAATCTACCCTAACAATACAATAAATGATTGGGTATAACTTAGCCTCAATACATTGTGACACTTAGTCATAATAAATATAAATATACAAATATACAAAAAGACCACCACCAAGACCAAGACGCTTACTACGTAAGCACTCCAGCGCCCCAGTAATACGATCTAACGCTTATACATAAGCCGATCGCGGAGCGTGGGAATTCTGAGCATGCACTTTGCAGCTCAAGTGGTCAATGCCTTCTGCATACATATGTATATGTATAAATGTAAGTAAGAATACATAGATATAAGCAATGTATGTGCGGGTTAGCTGAACCCAACTTCAGCACACTTTGATTATTCAAATAAAGAACCTCGAACAGAGCAGAAGCTAAGCTCTTCTTTTCTTAAACATTAAAATAGCACCCTTCAAAGGAGCGCCCCGATAGCGACTATCGATCGATAGTATGATCAATAGGATGCTCGTATGCGGCCACACTGGAGGTATCGATGGGCACGAGATGGCAACACCGGAATATCGACAGTGGCAACGACGCGTTGATATCGATACCAAGAGTTCGGCGATGTGGCCAGGCGGAAAAAAGGATGAGCGGTGAATGGAAGCCGGGAGAATTTGAATGTCGAACAGATGGAGCAGAATCGACAGCAGCACCGCATGGAAGGAACAGGGAAGCTGCCTATACGAAGGGACACCGGGGCGGAGGACCGCCGGGACCAACAGTTTTTTTTTAAAAACTTACGAAGGAAGGGGGAGATGTGAGGAGTCTTAAAACTCCCCACAAATCTCGTGTAGGGGAGCGGCCTAGCAACAGCCGCGATGAAAGGCAAAGCGGAAAGACCGTGAACGGTACCGCTTTGGACCTTGGACTCCAGCGAGTCAAGGGCAGATAGGTCAAACGGTAACGGTGCGTGAGCAAAGAGGACGCACCGTGAATCAACGGCACAATACGTGGACATTGTACCCGAGCGGGCCGTGCGCAAAAAGGGAAATAACGGGATCCCTGCGGCCTATTAAGGGTAGATGCGAGCACAGATGCGGGACAGTTAATGAGACAGAGAGATCGTGTGCGGAAGGAGGCCGAGCGTCGGAGTGTTAACATAAGGATCTCGGAAGTGTGGACGCGCGGTCAAACGAGAAGAAAAGGAGCAGTGCAAGCATCGGGCGGCAAGAAGCCCGAAGGACTCAGAAGGACGAATCACCACAATCAAGTGGAGATCCTGGGAGTGGAGGAGAAGGATCTGACGTGTCGTAAGGATCATTGGAGTCAGTGGCCACCAAAGGTGGTACCAGGACGAGCGTTGCCTCGCCCAAGGACGATACACCCTGCACCATAACATCCTAAGTCCGTTCCGGCCGGCAGAAGGACCTTCAGGAGGAAAGTCAAGAACCCGACGTGTCCACAAGGGTCAGTGGAGTCAGTGGTCGGTATAGGTGGTCCCAGGACGATTGTTGCCTCGCCCCAGGACGATACACCCTACCCCATAACATCCTAAACCCAGACCGACCGGCGGGTTCGAGAAGGACAGTTGAGTCAGTGGTCGGTACAGGTGGTCCCAGAACGAGCGTTGCCTCGCCCCAGGACGTTACACCGTGCCCCATAACATCCTAGTCCCGGCCGGGCCGACTCGTCGTCCACGTCAAGGAGCAAGCAGTACCACGGAGGCAAGGCGTTGCAAGAGAAGCGCCGCAGGAGTAGTGAGGTCTCCAAAGATATAATATAAGAAGCAGCAGAATAAACGGCTATATTAAGAACCCGTTGCTTTTCCTTGGTCGGGCAATCACACAAATCATGAATTTGGTGAGACGAACGCACGAACTCTCTGAGCTAGCCGCTGCAATCAGTAGCAAGCGAAATAAAGAAAATCAGTTCGTTACATCTGGCGCCCAAGCGTGATTGTCCGGGCAAAAGGAAAACAAAGCAAGATGGGGAACTCGTGGCTGTACAGCTTAAAGAAGGATGAATTTCCCGCCATAGCAAGAGCACTGTGGATAAAGCTGGAGGAGCCTCGACTTCGCTAGCATGGCGGAGGCCAGCGGAAGCAGATCTGAAAGGCAAGAGATCGGACAGGAACGCCGAGACAGCAGCCGCGAAAGAAGGGAGCGGCGGAAAGCCAGCCGTGACAGGCGGGAGACCGCAAGGGCAGCACCGCAGGACTACGCAAAGGTTCCCGTTACGACGGGAACGAGAAGCCGCTGGAGTTCCTGGAACAGGTGGAATGGTCAGCAATGACATATGGACTCGACATCAACCAGATCCCAAGAGCGATGCCGGAACTACTAACGGGCAGAGCCCTGAAGTGGTTTATTGCCAACAACAAGTTCTGGGAGACATGGGTCGAGTTCATACAAAGCTTCCAGGAATTTTTCCTGCCTAGAGGGTTCATGACAAAGCTGGCGGACCAGGTCAGGCAGAGGAAGCAGCGACACGGCGAAAACTTTAAGGACTACATGGTGGACATGCAGACCCTGATGCGGCCCTTAGGAATGGAGTAGGAGTAGAATGGAGTTAGGAGTAGAGATAGAGGCCACGGTGGACACTGGAGCCACGGCCAGCTTTATTAGCGAGGAGCTGGCGGACAGGTTGCAGGCGGCACGAGAAGTCTTACCTACGAGAAGAGAAGTTAGAATGGCAGATGGACGATACGAAGATGTCACATCGATGATCGAAGTCGACATAGGTCTCGGTGAGAGGACCGTTCGGATGCAACTGCTGATCCTACACAACATAATCGACGCACTGGTTTTGGGTTGGGATTACCTAACAAGAGTGGGAGCACGTGTAGAGTGCGCCGGACTGACCGTAACAATACCAGTGTGCTCAACGGGACAAAGCAGGCCAAAGAAAAAGCTTTCAGTGTCAGTCGTGGAGAGGGCTTCTTCAGAGGAGGACGTGGACGAATTCCTGAGGTCGGAGTTGACCAGTTTAGAAAACGTTCAAGGGACGTCAACCGTGGCAGAGCACCGGATAACGATGAAGGACGATCAACTAGTCATGCAGCGGTACTACCCAAAAAACCCCAAGATGCAAGTGGAGATCAACGTTAAGGTCGACGAGCTGATGGGGAAAGGATGCATAGAGCCGTCTAGAAGCCCGTACAGTTCACCGATAGTGATGGTGAGAAAGAAAACAGGGCAATGGAGACTGTGCGTGGATTTCCGGCAGATAAGCGCAAGGTCCGTAAAGGATGCGTACCCGATGCCGATGATAAATTACATCCTGGACCAGCTAAAGGAGGCGAAGTACATAAGCAGTCTAGACCTAAAGGATGGATACTGGCAAATTCCGTTGGAAGAAAGGAGCCGGCAGTATACGGCGTTTACGGTGCCGGGAAAGGGCCTGTTCCAATGGAAAGTGATGCCATTCGGACTGCACTCAGCGTCGGCAACGTTTCAACGGGCATTGGACCAAGTAATAGGGCCCGAAATGATGCCGCACGTGTTCGCATATCAGGACGACATCATAGTGATCGGACGGACGCTGCAGGAACACATGCGCAACTTGAAGGAGGTGTTCAAGAGGCTACGGGCGGCGAACCTGAAAGTAAATGCGGATAAGTGCAAATTCTTTAGGAAGGAGCTACAATACTTGGGTCACCGCGTGACGAATCAGGGCATTGGAATCCTGAGAAGGTAGCGGCAATAGCGCAACTGAAGCCGCCAGGAAACGTAAAGGAGCTGAGGCAATACTTGGGAGTCGCATCGTGGTACAGACGCTTCGTGCCCGATTTTGCGACGCTGGTACAACCTTTGAATGCGCTCCTAAAGAAGCAGGCAAAGAAAAGAAGTAAAGAAGTTCGCCGACCCGATTCTGGCGTGCCCCGACTTCACGAAAACGTTTGTATTACAGACGGATGCCAGCGACTATGGGCTGGGGGCAATCCTTACACAGCATTCCGAGCGAGGCGAGCGAGTAATCTCCTACTCCAGTAGAACGCTGAACGCAGCGGAGAGGAACTACTCGGCAACGGAAAAGGAATGTTTAGCAATAGTATGGGCGGTCAGGAAGTTGAGACCGTACCTGGAGGGTTACCACTAGTGTTGTGTCGTTCGTGAACGAACGAACTAAATTGAACTATTCACCAAACTGAACGAACGAACTAGGTCTGCCTTTATAGTTCAATATAGTTCGATAGTTCAATTTAGTTCACTTAGTTCAATATAGTTCACTTAGTTCACGTCGTTCATTTTGATCTCTTACCCTGATCGTTCGTTCGTTGTTCACTTAGTTCGATAGGTCGGTCTGAGTTCACTTAGTTCGATAGGTCGGTCTGAGTTCACTTAGTTCGATAGGTCGGTCTGAGTTCACTTAGTTCGATAGGTTGGTCTTAGTTCATTTAGTTCGAAAGTTCGCTTATCGAATAAGCTGATTAATTTTCGCATACATTTAAAACTACGGTTTACAAGTTTGTGCGTATCTATGGCTTCAAAACGAAAGCATAGCAAAGTTTGGAATTTCTTTGATTCAGTGGATGAGAAGAGTGCTAAATGCAAATACTGCAAAACTGTGCTTAGTGTGGCTGGTGAATCGCAAGGAAACTTATCGCGTCACCTTAAAAATAAGCACCCAGCAGCTTTGGAGGAAACAAAGCGCCAAACCAATGAAAGCCGACAGGAAGCAAATGTAAACATAATATTTTGATTTATTCATTTAAGTAGGCTTACTAAATTCTTGATTTCTTTTAACATAGACTCCTCAGATAATTGGACCCCAACAGCAAGTAATAACTTCGTTCATTCAACGACCACCGGCTGCCGGGAAAGCTGAGAAAATTGATAGGCAACTAGTTCGTATGATTGCAAAAGGTCATCATGCATTGCGAATTGTAGAAGAGCCTGATTTCAAGCAGCTCATAGATGATGTGTCTAATTGCCCCGGTTACAAGATGCCCACTCGAAAAACGCTGTCCAACGTGCTTCTTCCAAAGCTTCGGGACGAAATTGTTGGTAGCGTCAAAGAAAAAATGGAGCTGGCATCTGCAGTTTGTTTGACAACGGATTGTTGGACCTCTCTTGCAAATGAAAGTTATATTGCTGTTACAGCTCATTTTATTGAGAGTGAGGCAACTGTTATGAGCTCACATATGATTGCATGCGAGGCATTCGTTGAGCAGCACAGTGGTCAAAATCTGTGCGCATTTTTACAAAAAATAGCAGAAAGATGGAGTATAGAGAACAAAATATCTGCTGTGGTTTCCGATAATGCTGCAAATATTGTCAATGCCATTAAAACAGGAAATTGGACACATATACCATGTTTTGCACATAGCTTGAACCTAATTGTGCAAAAAGGACTCCGCGAAATCAGCGTTGTACAAAACAAAGTCAAATTCATTGTGGAGTTTTTCAATCGTAGCACTTTCGGCCTTAAGAAGCTGAAGTCAACTCAAACCCAATTGAACTTGCCCGATCTCAAATTGATTCAAGATGTGTCAACTCGTTGGAATTCAACTTTTAAAATGCTAGAAAGGCTTGTTGTGTTGAAAGATGCTCTTATATTAACACTTTCTACTCTGCGTTCTGAATTAAACTTATCTCAGAATGAGTGGGCGATAGTAGAAGAGTTACTGCCTATATTAAAACCATTCATGGAGGTAACAGAAGAAATATCAGCAGAAAAGAATGTAACCCTTTCAAAGGTTATAGTTCTTGCGATTTTGCTACAGAACTGTTTGAATAACAAAACGCCTAAGGATAAATGTGTTGCTGCACTTGTTGCAGTTCTAAAAGCTGAGATGAATCGACGATTTTGCAAGCTGGAAAGTAACGAACTCTACGCAGAGAGTAACATTTTAGATCCTCGATTTAAAGGTCGTTGGTTCAAGTCAAAAGAAGAATACGAAAAAGCTGTTTGTAATCTTAAAAGGAAAGTAACTCCAATTCGTCTCAACAGCGAAAATTATGAATTCGAATCACCTGCGTTTGAAACTAATTCAGCCAATCAGAGTTCGGTTTGGTGTGATTTTGACAGTGAGTTCAAGAACACGACAAAGGCTGCAAACACTACCGGTTCTGCCGAGAAAGAGATGGAAAAATACCTCGAAGAGGAATTTATACCGAGGACTGCTGACCCTTTGGTTTGGTGGGAACAAAGAAAGAAATTGTATCCGCATCTATATTCTTACAGCCTTAAGCGACTATGCCTTATGGCTACATCAGTTCCTTGCGAACGCCTATTTTCATGTGCTGGGGAAATCATCCGAAAAAGACGGATGCTACTAAAACCTAATAAAGTGGAAAATCTAATGTTCCTTCATAGCAACATGTAGATGGATCACAGGTATAAACATAATTTTATTATATGTTATTGAAAATGTTCCCTAATAAACTTCTCTATTCTCTTTTCAGAAATCAAATAAATGCATTAAAATTACTATATTATCTGTTTGTAAACTCTTTATTATTTCTTATTATTATTATGTATAAGTGTTTTTGACATAAATTGAATAAATAATATTAATTTTCAATGACAGCATTGTATGAAATAAATTCATAACATTTTTTTTTTTTGAAGCACCTTTAAGCAAGTTTAAAAAATGAACGATTGAACTAAATGAACGACCTAGTTCATTGATTTTAAACGAACGAACGAACTTATTCCTCAAATTGAACTAGGATTACCCAACACTAGTTACCACTTCAAGGTCATCACGGACCATATGGCTCTGAAATGGCTGAATAACATCGAGAGTCCGTCCGGCAGGATAGCGAGGTGGGCGTTGGAGCTGCAACAGTACGATTTCGAAATCTCGTACAAGAAGGACCAGCTGAACATCGTCGCCGACGCGCTTTCAAGACAACCACTGCAGGAGACGAGCCGAAGAGTGAGCGTGGAGGACGACGAACAACCGAGAGAGCAGCAGGGATGTAGGTGGTTGGAGGAGATGCGAAGAAAAGTGAAGCAGCAGCCACACAAATTTCCGGACTATTTGGAGGAAGACGGCAAGCTGTACCGGCACAAACCGCATCGGGCGGGCAACGAGGAGGTGGCATCGTGGAAGATGTGTGTACCGATCGAGCAGAGACAGCGCGTCATGACCGAAAACCACGACATGCCAACTGCGGGACACTTGGGAAGCCGCAAGACGATTGCCAGGATTGCAGCCCGGTATCATTGGCCGGGAATGCATCGAGACGTAAGGAAGTATGTGCGAAACTGCGAGATGGGAAGATGTTAACACAGGTGCCAGAAGAACCATGGGCAACCGTGTGCGCAGACTTCGTGGGCCCTTTGCCACGATCGAAGCATGGGAATTCGATGCTGCTGGTCCTGGTGGACAGATTTTTAAAGTGGACCGAAATCGTCCCTATGAGAAGGGCGACCACTGAGACGCTGCGAAAGGCCGTTCGAGAGCGGATAGTGGCCAGATACGGAGTGCCCAAAGTGATGATCACAGACAACGGCGTGCAGTTCACAAGTAGGGCGTTCAGGAAGTTTCTGGAGGAGCTGGGGGTACGACACCTGCTCACGGCTCCATATACTCCGCAAGAGAACCCTACGGAAAGGGCCAACAGGACCGTCAAAACAATGATCGCGCAGTTCACAGGTGCCGATCAGAGGACGTGGGACGAGCACTGGCCGGAGCTGCAGCTGGCGGTCAACACAAGTGTGGCGGAGACCACAGGATACTCGCCGGCGTTCATAACGCAGGGAAGGGAGCCGAGGCTGCCCAACGCGTTGTTTGACGAAAAAACGACCGGGACCGGAAAGTGCATCCAGACACCGGCGGAAAATGCGAAAAAATTGAAAGAAATCTTCGAACTGGTGCGGAGAAATATAGAGAAGGCGGCACAGGATCAGGCACGACATTATAATCTCAGAAGACGCGCATGACTGGATTAACGACGTAAGAGTTTTCGTTGCGCTCGTGTACAGATTGCGAAGAACTAGGTTTTCCTTGTTTGGAAAGTAATTAAATCGGTGAATTAGTGCTCCGCGAAAGTCGTGTGCTAATTTTCGTGTGTTATAAACAAGCGATTTGGAAGCAATTAGCAATAAATTATTGCAAATTTTCAACTCAGCACGTGCTGCGAGGCGAGCTTTCGAGTAAGCTTCTTGAGCAGCGGTCACAAAGCTTATTGGTGGCAGTCACTGCTAAGTTTTGTGTCTAGGGACAATTTTAGTGCTACCAGACTCCACCGATAGGTGGAGCTCTAGTTCCAGAGCAACTACCTCGTGTCAGCGAGCATACGGTTGCTGGCGTAGACGGTAGGAGGAGCCACCACCGTAGTTATGCCGATGGAGAGCGACAGCAGCGCGAGTGCCTTGAGCGGAAGCAGTGCCTCGAGGAAGTCAAGACGAGACAGGCGTAGAGGCCATCTAGCCATCAGGCGAAATTGGTTGCCCTGGCATCGAATGGAGTGCCAGAACCCGTTGGTGTACTGGAGGAGGCGTTTTCGTCGCTGGATGACGCCCGGGCGGCTACGGCAAACGCTGCCATCGATGCGGCACCCCTCAAAAAGATTCGCTCAAGTTGGACTGAATGTGGCACGGAATGCGGCCGAGAAGCCGAAGGTCGTCGTCTATGACGTCGACACAGCTATCGGCCCAGAGGAATTTATGAAGGAGCTCCATGAAAATAACTTCGATAGCGAAATGACTC
The DNA here is from genome assembly GCF_004382145.1 of Drosophila mauritiana. NCBI lineage: Eukaryota > Metazoa > Arthropoda > Insecta > Diptera > Drosophilidae > Drosophila > Drosophila mauritiana. Next base: position 22,196,526 of record NC_046672.1, on the reverse strand, counting down.
TGTCCCAGTTTAAGAAGTCCGTGCACCTGGAGACCAAGGCGTGGTCGGTAACTGACGCCACAGTAAATGTGACGCTAGAGGTAGACGACCGGGCGATGGCGAAGCTTGATGTAGGTCGTGTTTACATCATACATGGTTTTCATTTCGATGCCGATCACAGGTCCGCACATACGCCTGCCACAGATGCGTGGGTTTCGACCACAAGGTCAGCGAATGCCGGCAGAAGGACAATGTTTGCTGCCAGTGCGGGCAACAAGGCCACACCGCGGAAAGTGCCAAAACCCGGTGGACTGCCGGAACTGCCGTCACAGAGGGCAACCCTCGGGGCATTACATGCTCTCGAGCGTTTGCCCGATATACGGGGCGTTGCTGGCGAGGGTGCAAGCTAGACACTAATGCTTAGCTTCATCCAAGCGAGCTGTAGCCGAGGACGAGCTGCGACCATCGAGCTCGGAGTCCGACTCAGGAGATCAGAGTTAATGTTGGCGCTGGTGCAGGAGCCGTATCTCGGCGGGGACGGAATGGATGTGCTGCCTGAAGGAATGAGGGTTTTCACCGACCGGCGAGGGAAGGCAGCCATCCTAGTGGATCATCACGAAGCCATCTGTATGCCAGTGGAGACCCTCACCACAGACTATGGCGTATGTCTGGTCGTTAAAGGGAGCTTTGGCTCAATCTTCCTTTGCGCCGCATACTGCCAGTTCGATGCACCTCTGGAACCGTACCTCCGGTACATGCTGCAGGCCAGCAGAACCCCCGCAATCCTGGGCCTCGACGCGAATGCAGTGTCCCCCATGTGGCTTAGCAAACTCTCTCGTCATGCCGAGGGGCAAGCTAACTACAGACGGGGTGAGCTGCTGTCAGAGTGGATGCTGGAGGCAAGAGTCGCTGCCCTAAACCAGTCAACAGAGGTGTACACGTTCGATAATCACAAAGCTACTAGCAATATCGACGTGACAATCGGCAGCATCTATGTAGCAAGTTTCTATTATAATGTGTTACTTTATTGTTTAATGACAATTGGTTATAGTACACTTTATATTGTTTGATGACAATAGTTCTCACTTATTATAATTTAATTGTTTGATGACAATTGTTTGGCTCTAGTTGCGTAAGTATATAGCGCGATTGAAAAACTTGGGACTGCTCTCGTTCACCATTCTACTCAAAGTCCTCTTTTTGTTCTTTCCGTTAATAAGCGTTGCCACTGCGCGTTACTCTCTTGCTCTCTGTGTTATCGATCATTTTAGTTCGCTGATATGGTTCATTTCCCACAATCGGCCCTCCTGATACATCATTCGACCCGAATGAAATTCCCCACGGCTTCATATATTCTGCGACTGTCGATGTCTTAAAAGGTCCATAGCCGTCTCCAAGTTTTTCTACGTCATACCTTCCGTGCTTGTTTTCCTTAACAATTTTGTAAGGTCCTAGAAATTTTTCTTTCAAGTTTAACCCAGTTCCGTACTGAGTACGCTTAATAGCTACTAAATCATCCATCTTATAAATTATTTCACCTTTGCGCTTTAAATCGAAAACCCTTTTATTTTCTGTCTGCAACTGTTTTATGTTTTCGGAAGCTCATGCGCGCACCAGCTCTCTCCTCATTCAAATCCATCACTAAGGATTCCTTTATTAACAAATTAAGCTCTAGATCATTCGGAAGACGCATTTCAGTGCCAGTCAAGATTTTAAAAGGCGACACTAAGTGCTGCTAGGCGGTGTACTATTGATTATTTGCTGCACTTTACTGACATGCTTATACCAGTCTCCTGCACTTTCATGACTTAACTTCGACAACATCGACACTGCTGTCTTATGCATTCTCTCAACTTGACCATTTCCACGTGGTACACCTGTTGTAATCACTAGATGCTGAATTTTCTGCTCCTCACAATACAACTTAAATGCCTGTGCAGTGAACGCAGTTCCCCTATCAGAGATAATCCGTAAAGGATTTCCAAAATTAGTAGCCTGACGCTCTAGACAACTTACAACTTCCTCTGCTCCTGTGCTACGGGTGGGCTAAAATGTGGTTGTAGCGCTTGCTCGTCATCTCCATTGGCCCAACATGGTCAATGTGATACGTCATCAACGGCCTATCTCCCTTTTCAATCGGGGTCAAGAAACCTTCTTTCTTCCCAGCTTTCGAATTAAATATAATACACTCCACACAACTGTCCACAACCCGAACAACCTTTTCTTTAAGTTTTGGTATGAAGTAAGATTTCTCAACTAAATCTTGCGTTTTCTTCGCAGCAAAATGTCCTTTCTTATGAGCAATCGTAATTATTTCATTTTCCATCTGCGACGGTACAACAATAAGCTCGCGATTAGGATCTTTAAAAAGTATTTGATTTTCTATATAAAAATCTTCATACCCTTTATTTTCTTTCTTTACTTTCGTCTATTCATCGAGTAATTGTGCTTGTTTCAAGCGATGTACAACAGTACCGCTCAGCATAAAACACGATACTCTACTCAACGCATCAACATGTCTCATTCTCGTCCCTGAGCGATGTTCTATTTGATAATCAAAGTCTTGAAGGTATAATGCCCACCTAGCTACCCACAAAGGAACGTCCTTCTTCTTCATCGTCATAGTGAACGCGTTGCAGTCAGTCACAATCTTAAATTTCAAACCCAACACATACACACGCCACTTCATTAATGCACCGATAACTGCTAGAACCTCAAGCTCATAAGAATGATACTTTTCTTCGCATTGGTTAGTCTTACGACTCATGTATTGAACCGGATGAAACAAACAATCTTCTGGGTCTTTTTGTAACAATACACCACCGAAACCATATTTTGAAGCGTCTATGGATTTCCGTTTCTAATTTGGGATTGTACAATTTCAATACGGGATTAGAAGTTAGGGCTACTTTCAACTGTTCAAACGCTACCTTCTGCAGCACATCAAATTTAAACTTAGTATTTTGCCTTAAAAGGTCCGACAAAGGCTTAGCAGTCACTGCAAAATCTTTGACAAATCTACGAAAATACGACGTCAATCCTAAGAATCTTTGAACACCTTTTTTATCATTTGGCAACGGAAAATTAACGATAGCACTTGTCTTCTCTCCAGAAGGCTTAATAGTACCACCCTATAGTTGGGGTACCTACCCCAAAAAGTTAACTTTCTTTTGCAACACCTGACATTTCGACCAATTTATTTGTAATCCATTTTCACTGGCAACACTCAACACCTCAACCTCAACTCAACTTCTCCAGCTTTACCAATCCTTCACACACATTTTTACTGGGCACAATCACATCGTCCATGTATACTACTACATCTCCACTGTTGATTAGTTCCCTTAAGACTGCCATTATGAATCGAGTAAAAACTGCAGGTGAGTTTGTAATACCAAAGGGCACATACAGAAATTCGTACTGTCCCTTTTGTGTTACAAAGGAGGTATATTTCTGGGATTCCAACTCAACGGGCACATGAAAGAAACCGTTAGTTAAATCCAAAGTCGTATACACCAAAGCACTCTGAAGCTTTTCGATAACAACGTCAACCTGAGGCATTGGAAAGTGACCACGAATTATCTTTTCATTTAATTTCCGATAGTCACAACCAATCGTTTTTTCCCATTCTTTTTCGAAACAAGCACCACTGGTGATGCGTATTCTGACACACTCGGCTTTATAATCTTGTCTCGCAACCATTCCTGAACTTGATCATCCACGATCTTTTGTTCACACTCTGCCAAACGTCTTGGTTGTTGGAATACTGGTAAATCATCGGTTAACAGTATTTTTAATTTTTTCTTTTTGCACACTACTCAAATGTGATAAATCAACCTCATCCAATATGTCAGCCTGCTCCACCCCCAACATGCACATACTTTTGAATTCAACAAACAACTCAGCACATGATCCTTTGTCCAATGGCTGGATTCTCTGACTCTCAACCTTTTTTTGGTTTACAACTCGACTTATAAACTCCGTGCCACCTTTGGTTACTTTCATATCCACGCTGTTTAAAATTGTTCTTCCTAAAATCGAATCAAAACCCATATCCTCATCAGGAACTACGTGAAATTCAACTTGCATGTCTATACCATCTACCTCAACCGAAATTATAAAGCTACCGAATGTAAGCACCTGGCTATCACCTATGCCAGTCAAACACTTCGCTAAGCCTGTCAACTTATTTCTGCCCAACTTAGTATAAACACTTTTGCGTATAAGACAAAGGTCAGCACCTGTATCAACTAATCCTTGAAACATCATTGACTTATACTGCACAGTTTTCAACTCTAAGCCTGAAGGAGTGAAAATGCTTAATGGCTTTAACTCTTCCTTCCTATCTTGTACAACATTTGTATTTTGATCCTGCTTAACTTTTCCACCTATTTTACACTCTGATGCTCGATGTCCTGGTTGGTTACACTTAAAACAAACAAAATCTTTCTTCCTACAATCTTTTAGCAAATAAGTATCATCACCGCACTTAAAACATTTACGTGTCTTGTTGTCACTGTTAATCTTCTTGGACTCAGAACTCTGTTTATCAACGAATGATCCAGGCTTGTTTAATGACTTGCTTGAACTACAAACTTTTTTGTAAATATCCAAACTAAGTTTTAGCTCTTTTAATGTTTTTGCTTGATACAGCACTACTTTTTTTGCAGGGGAATCCTGAATGCCACTAATGAAATAATCTATAATACTCTCATCTTCAAGCTTTGCTGGCTTAGCTATTTCCATCAGTGCGTACAAGAATTCATGTAAACTCTCATCTTTTTTCTTTTGCCGTCTATTTAATCTTCGATGTATTTCTGCTGATGATACTTTAACTTCGAACTTATCTAGCAATACAGTTTTCAATATTTCCCAACTTCGAATGTTTTGTTGACTTTTGACAAACGATCTAGTAGCATCTCGTAAAAGCTGCTTCGCATAGACAAACATTTGTAATTGGTTCCACTGAACTGTACTCCCACATTCTTCTACCTCATTTATCCACTGGTCAACATCAACACTACCTATAGTACCTGAGAATTCAGAAATACTACCATCGACATCTTTTAGAGTAAACCATGACCTATTATTTTCATTTGTCATCATTGGTGCAGTTGCTACTGACTCATCGTCCGAAATGTTTTGTTCTTCATTGTTTAATCTGTAGTGAGCAAGGAGCCGCTGCTGCAGCATGCTTTTAGTACCACTTGTCTGCAAATTTAACTCAGACAGCTTATTTCGTAGGTCATCAACGCGCAGCGCAAGAATTTCAACCCGATCCATTCTAAATGATATAAAATTTATCAGTACAAAATTCTCAATACGAAATAAAATCTACAGTTGATTTCTTTGCGTCAAGCTGCAAAACTACTTAACATACCCTCTCTTTAAAGTTTTCAAAACTACTTAGCCAACTCTGTTAAATCTATGTTAACAGCAAACGATACACAACTTGCCGCGTCGTTTTCGCCTCTTCGTTGTCCTCGCCTCTTTCGTTCCTACTGCCTCGCCTCTTTCTCTGTTGCTTCGCCTCTCTCGTCGCTGTTGCCGCTCGACCGCCTTCGTATATGTGGCGGCGTATTTCGTTGCGCCGTTATTCTTTTTCTGCTTCCTCTGCCACTGAAGCGACCGTCGTTTTTCTGATTGCTACACCGTTCTTCTTCTTCTGCTACACCGTAACCGTCGTTTTGCCGTTCTTCTTCAATTGTCTGCTTGCAATTTCTACGGCGTGGCCTTCAACTTTTGGTCACCGCCGTTGCCCTTTGAATAAACACAACGTCTCCAACACCTTTGGCTGCTGCCGTTTTCTTCAATTGTCTGCTTGGAATTTCTACGGCGTGCCCTTCAACTATTGCTCACCGCCGTTGCACTTTTGAATAAAAACAGCGTCTCCAACACCTTTTGGCTGCTGCCGTTTTTCTTCGAGCACTAGATACGGAATCTCCAACACCTTTCGGCCTCCGTCTTCTTAAGTCTTCCAATGAACACTGCGTCACAAACACCTTTTGCTCGCCGTCGTCGATTGACTTCTAATTGCTTCAGCTTCACCGCGACTCCTCTTGCGTCGTTGTCGTTTTCCTTTTAATCGATGCGGCGTCACGTTCTGTCTCGCTCGCACTCATTAAATTCGCACTTATGCATACACAACTTGGGCCATCCCGGTTGAGCCCCCAAATTTGTAGCAAGTTTCTATTATTATGTGTTACTTTATTGTTTAATGACAATTGGTTATAGTACACTTTATATTGTTTGATGACAATAGTTCTCACTTAGTATAATTTAATTGTTTGATGACAATTGTTTGGCTCTAGTTGCGTAAGTATATAGCGCGATTGAAAAACTTGCGAATGCTCTCGTTCACCATTCTACTCGAAGTCCTACGAAGTTCTACTTCGTCGCCTACTCCAAGATGGAAGGCGTCGTGATGACGGTGCCGCTATAGAGCGTGTAGTGGTCGAGCTGAGGCAGGCCTCAGCCAACTACAAGAAGCTCATTGGGAGGGCGAAAATGGATGACTGGAAACGCTTCGTGGGAGATCATGTCGACGACCCATGGGGGCGCGTCTACAAGATTTGCCGAGGCCGCCGAAAGTGCACGGAGATTGGGTGCCTCCGCGTGAATAGCGAGCTGATCACTGATTGGGGTGACTGTGCACGAGTGCTCCTCCGCAATTTCTTCCCAGTTGCGGAGTCCGAAGCACCGACTGCCATCGCGGAGGAAGTCCCACCGGCCCTCGAAGTATTCGAGGTTGATGTATGTGTTGCCCGGTTGAAGAGCAGGCGCTCTCCCGGCTTGGACGGCATCAATGGCACTATCTGCAAGGCAGTCTGGCGCGCCATACCCGAGCACCTAGCATCGTTGTTTTCCCGATGCATCCGATTAGGATACTTTCCCGCCGAGTGGAAGTGCCCACGAGTTGTCTCGCTGCTCAAAGGGCCAGATAAGGACAAGTGCGAGCCCTCCTCATATATAGGAATATGCTTGCTACCAGTCTTTGGTAAGGTGCTCGAGGCCATCATGGTGAATCGTGTGAGAGAAGTTCTTCCGGAAGGCTGCAGATGGCAGTTTGGATTTCGCCAAGGACGATGTGTGAAGGATGCTTGGAGGCACGTGAAGAGCAGTGTTTGTGCCAGCCCGGCGCAATACGTGCTCGGCACATTCGTGGACTTCAAAGGAGCATTCGACAACGTTGAATGGAGTGCTGCACTCCGCCGACTAGCCGACTTGGGATGCCGGGAGATGGGCTTGTGGCAGAGCTTTTTCTCCGGCCGAAGAGCAGTGATCCGAAGCAGTTCCGGTACTGTAGATGTACCGGTAACTAGAGGCTGCCCGCAGGGGTCAATCAGCGGCCCATTTATCTGGGACATACTGATGGATGTACTGCTTCAGCGTCTCCAGCCGTATTGAAAGCTGAGTGCATACGCGGATGACTTGCTGCTTCTCGTCGAGGGAAATTCCCGAGCTATGCTAGAGGAAAAAGGAGCACAACTGATGTCCATCGTAGAAGCGTGGGGAGCTGAAGTTGGCGTTGCCGTCTCGACCAGCAAGACGGTAATAATGCTGCTGAAAGGTGCCTTGAGACGTGAGCCTACGCTGAGGTTTGCTGGAGCGAACCTTCCGTATGTGCGTAGCTGTCGGTACCTTGGCATCACGGTCAGTGAAGAAATAAAATTCCTCACGCACATAGCTTCGCTTCGCCAGCGGATGACCGGAGTCGTTGGAGCATTGGCGCGTGTGCTTCGAGCCGACTGGGGCTTCAGTCCTCGAGCCAGGCGGACCATATATGACGGACTCATGGCACCTTGTGTGCTGTTTGGTGCCCCGGTATGGTATGACACCGCCGAACAAGTAGCCGCCCGGAGACGACTAGCCTCCTGCCAGAGGCTAATCCTGCTTGGATGCCTTTCGGTATGCCGAACAGTGTCCAAAGTGGCACTGCAGGTACTTGGTGGAGCTCCCCCGCTTGACTTGGCTGCTAAGTTTCTAGCGGTCAAATACAAGCTGAAGCGTGGATACCCGCTGGAGGAGAACGACTGGCTATACGACGAGGACATTACGTGTCTAAGCTGGAAGCAGAGGAAGACTCGCCTAGAAGAGTGCTTACTGCAGAGTTGGCAGAACAGATGGGATGACTACAGCGAACCAGGACGGGTGACGCATAAATTCATCCCATACGTCACTCTTGCCTATCGGGATCCAAGCTTTGGATTCTCGATGAGTACGTCTTACCTGTTGACAGGTCACGGGTCATTCAACGCATTTTTGCAAGGGAGAGCCCTCAGCGATACCACTGCTTGCGCTTGTGGAGATCCATATGAGGACTGGATGCACATATTGTGCGCTTGCCCCCTATATGCAGATTTGCAGAACCTCGATGGACTTGGAGTGCAGCGCCTTGGCGAAAACTGGACCTTCGATAGAATCCTGAAAGATCAACAGAGGACTCAACGGCTGGCAGAGTTTGCGGACGAAGTGTTCCGGAGGAGGAGGGGTGTTTAGCCCAACATCTTCGCCGTGTGGTTAGCGGGCGAGAATACTTCCACAGTCCGCTATTGCTTGTCGTAAAAGGTGACTTATATAGCGACAGGTTCCTCTAACCATGCTTGTCGGAGCAAAAGGAGGAGGCCCACCGAGCCTCTCTTTCGGTACCACGGGTTGTGCAGCTATCCAAGACTGCACATTGAGGTAGGCCCCCTGGTGGTAGTATCGTGGTGGCTGTGGTTGGTACCCATATAGCGGGTAGAGCCTTCGTGTTCGACGTTTGAGTTACGGTGCTGGTTGCGCAAAACTCGGGTGCTGTGACCCAGAGATCAGTAGAGATTTTAGGTAGATCTCGCTCCTCAGCAAGGGGGAGTGCTTGCCCGGCAAGCAAGTACTCGAATTGCGACCGGGGTGGTCGCTATGTACATAGCTATAGCTTCTAGTCCGGGACGCTTGTCTGGCGTATCCAGACACATGCACCATGTTGATACATGCACCACTTGTGGGTGTTCAGGGTGTCGTGGTTGTAATCCCTTCAGTGTGGAACACGCCACGTAAAACAAGTTCGGAGGGATCCGAAAAGTCATCATCAATCTCAGAAGACGGCCGTGAAAACCCAAGGTGCGGGACACAGTATGGGCCAAAGAGCACCACCTGTCAAAGGCAGCCGAAGGTTTAGCGGCAAAATTGGCCCCAAGATTTGACGGGCCGTACACGATAAAGAAATTCACGGCACCAGTTATATGCGTCCTAGAACACAAAACGACCAAGAAAGAAAAGACTGCTCACATCAGGGATCTGAAGCCGGGAAGTGCGGGCGCCGGCGGGCCAGGAGACTTCGAGGAATAAACAAAAAAAAAAAAACACAAATCAAATCGTTGGGGAGGAAAGGGGGAAGACGATACAAGGTATCGATACGGAGCAGAAGTCAACAACACACACACACACACAGGGCCGTCCGAGCGCGAGAGCGGAACAGGGAGGGTACGCAGCCAAGAACCGTTAACGGTTAACACACACACACACAGCTGCGAATTCCGTGGGAGGCGAGTGTACGGACGGGAAAGGCTCCGTTACCGGTACAGGCCCACGGAATAACGGCACAAGGAGCAGAAGCAAAACCGAGGTTTCGTCGCGAAGAGCGCTCGAGCTGGTCTTTTGAGATCACCATGGCAGCACAAGTTTTTCACGTCTGGGAAGTACGAGAGACCCGCGCCGGGGAACAGCCTGGGGCGATATGGAGTAGGGATTCCGATTCCTACCTCCAGCTCCTGGCGTTACCCCTGGTGTCGCGATCTCCATCCCCGGGAAGTGTGGATGACCCGGAGGAAATTCCGGACGTCGAACTCGAGGACGACCAGTCAATGGCGGAGACGGAGGGCGCGGCCGAGGTCATCACCCTCTCCTCGGAGAGCGAGGAAGACGATGACGGAGGCGAGACGGTCACGCCGGAGGTGTCATCAGACGAGGATGAGACCGCGCGGTTGGCTTACCGGAGCGTCCGGCGGATAAGCCTCGGAGTCGCGCCGCCGACCGAGGATCCGGTGGATATGAGACGATTCATGGAGGCACGACTCTCCACTCTGCGTTTCCAGCAGATGGTGGAGGCGCGAAAGGTCGCCGACGCCGAGGCCGCATGGCAGGGGCGTTTGGCTCGGCTGCAAGAGGAGGAGGAAGCATTGTGGGCACCAACCACGGAGCAGCCGGAGCCCACGCAGCCGCTGGCAAGACAGCTACCGCCGACATCGCAGCCACCATTGCCGTTGACGCCGCCGCCGACTCGACCACCGCCGCCGCAGCCGCCGTTGCCGTTGACGCCGCGGTCACCGCCACCGACACCATCACGGATGACGCCAGCGCAGGCGCCGCTGCCGACACTGCCGCGGACGACGCCGGCGCCGCTGCCGACGCCACCACGGCCGACGCGCACGAGTTACCGAATCGCCTATACAGAGTATACACAATTCGGTACCACCCGCCAAGCCACCTAGGAGCAGTTCATCGCTCCACTAACTCCAACACTGTTGCAATGCACTAACTCCAACACTGTTGCAATGCTGACGCAGCAGTGGACAGGATATCGATTCCGACAGTTCTGGTAAACAAAACTAGAACTGCCGCAGCAGCATTTCGGACAATGAAAACACAGCACATTCTTGTAAACATTTTAGCTTAAGTTTTTATTCGACTAATAAATTAGAGTTCAGTTCATTTTGAAACACAAACCAGAGCAGTCGCTTGTTTTCTTAATTAAACTACTTGGATTTAACCACTTGGATTCAAATACATACAAGGACACACACACACTCACTCACCAGCTGCAGGAGACACTGGTAACTCACGCCGTCAACACCACCGCCGCAACCTCGCACGCCGACACCACCACTCCAGCAGGGGGAATGCCCACGATATGACAGGCAACAGGCGTGGGATATTCCGCAGGCACACGTCGGCCAGGTGGTCCGCACGATCGAGATGGGAGGGCGTCTGTGGCACCAACAGTCGGTGACGTGGACGTGGCCCGCATCGATGGAGACCGAGGACGTGCCGGAAGCCCGGGCTTGGGAAGAGGCGGAAGCGATCGGCTGGAGAACGCCGGACCAGGAGTCACGCGATCCGCGATTACGCGCCCGGGCAGAGGGTAAGAGGCCGGAGAAGGAGGTCCCGAGGGAGTAGAGCCCGGGAGAAGCAAAACCGGAGAAAAGGGAGTGGAGCTGGCCTGCACCAGGTGAGGCGCCGCCACCACCAAGGCTGCCGAGGCAATCGCCGTGCCCGGAAGCGCGGCAACCGCCGCCGCGCCCATGCCACTGCAGGCAGGCGTCGCTGGACGGGCAGAAGTGGAGGGAGGTGCCAACGGAAGACTGGCCGCTCTGGGTGGCCGAGGAAGCGGCTCGACAAGGAGCACGGAACCGAAGAGTGCACCGGGCCAAGTTATTCGAGCTTGGCGGGCAGCGCTACCGCCTTAAGGTACGGAGGGGCGGGGATGTAAGGGTAGCAGTCGCCGAATAAAGAACGCCAGACGGCAATAGAAAACCGTATGTCCGGGTTTTTTTTTGATAAACAACACAGGCACAGTAACAGTCAAAAAAATGGGTACGGGTGACCTTACCTTACCTTACCTTACTTACCGGACCCAGTGCGGCGCGGTTTTGTGCCAAACCCAGCACAAGCCTGCCACAGATGCGGTGGTCAGGGCCACTGGTCTCAGGAGTGCAGGAACCGGCCAATCAATTTTTGCAGGATTTGCGGGAGAATCGGGCCAAGGACTTCGGAATGCTGCCACAGATCGGGAAACGCCATGCGACCCCACTGGAGCCACGGCCAGCTTTATTAGCGAGGAGCTGGCGGACAGGTTGCAGGCGGCACGAGAAGTCTTACCTACGAGAAGAGAAGTTAGAATGGCAGATGGACGGTACGAAGATGTCACATCGATGATCGAAGTCGACATAGGTCTCGGCGAGAGGACCGTTCGGATGCAACTGCTGATCCTACACAACATAATCGACGCACTGGTATTGGGTTGGGATTTCCTAACAAGAGTGGGAGCACGTGTGGAGTGCGCCGGACTGACCGTAACAATACCAGTGTGCTCAACGGGACAAAGCAGGCCAAAGAAAAAGCTTTCAGTGTCAGTCGTGGAGAGGGCTTCTTCAGAGGAGGACGTGGACGAATTCCTGAGGTCGTAGTTGACCAGTTTAGAAAACGTTCAAGGGACGTCAACCGTGGCAGAGCACCGGATAACGATGAAGGACGATCAACTAGTCATGCAGCGGTACTACCCAAAAAACCCCAAGATGCAAGTGGAGAACAACGCCAAGGTCGACGAGCTGCTGGAAAAAGGATGTATCGAGCCGTCTAGAAGCCCGTACAGCTCACCGATAGTGATGGTGAGAAAGAAAACAGGGCAATGGAGACTGTGCGTGGATTTCCGGCAGATAAACGCAAGGTCCGTAAAGGATGCGTACCCGATGCCGATGTAAAATTACATCCTGGACCAGCTAAAGGAGGCGAAGTACATAAGCAGTCTAGACCTAAAGGATGGATACTGGCAAATTCCGTTGGAAGAAAGGAGCCGGCAGTATACGGCGTTTACGGTGCCGGGAAAGGGCCTGTTCCAATGGAAAGTAATGCCATTCGGACTGCACTCAGCGTCGGCAACGCTTCAACGGGCATTGGACCAAGTAATACGTAAAGGAGCTGAGGCAATACTTGGGAGTCGCATCGTGGTACAGACGCTTCGTGCCCGATTTTGTGACGCTGGTACAACCTTTGAATGCGCTCCTAAAGAAGCAGGCAAAATGGGAATGGCCGCATTCGAGGCCAAGCCGCATTCGAGGCCGTCAAGGCCAGACTGGTCGCCGACCCGATTCTGGCGTGCCCCGACTTCACGAAAACGTTTGTATTACAGACGGATGCCAGCGACTATGGGCTGGGGGCAATCCTTACACAGCATTCCGAGCGAGGCGAGCGAGTAATCTCCTACTCCAGTAGAACGCTGAACGCAGCGGAGAGGAACTACTCGGCAACGGAAAAGGAATGTTTAGCAATAGTATGGGCGGTCAGGAAGTTGAGACCGTACCTGGAGGGTTACCACTTCAAGGTCATCACGGACCATATGGCTCTGAAATGGCTGAATAACATCGAGAGTCCGTCCGGCAGGATAGCGAGGTGGGCGTTGGAGCTGCAACAGTACGATTTCGAAATCTCGTACAAGAAGGGCCAGCTGAACATCGTCGCCGAAGCGCTTTCAAGACAACCACTGCAGGAGACGAGCCGAAGAGTGAGCGTGGAGGACGACGAACAACCGAGAGAGCAGCAGGGATGTAGGTGGTTGGAGGAGATGCGAAGAAAAGTGAAGCAGCAGCCACACAAATTTCCGGACTATTTGGAGGAAGACGGCAAGCTGTACCGACACAAACCGCATCGGGCGGGCAACGAGGAGGTGGCATCGTGGAAGATGTGTGTACCGATCGAGCAGAGACAGCGCGTCATGACCGAAAACCACGACATGCCAACTGCGGGACACTTGGGAAGCCGCAAGACGATTGCCAGGATTGCAGCCCGGTATCATTGGCCGGGAATGCATCGAGACGTAAGGAAGTATGTGCGAAACTGCGAGAGCTGCATGAAGTACAAACCCAGCCAGCTACAGGCGGCCGGGAAGATGTTAACACAGGTGCCGGAAGAACCATGGGCAACCGTGTGCGCAGACTTCGTGGGCCCTTTGCCACGATCGAAGCATGGGAATTCGATGCTGCTGGTCCTGGTGGACAGATTTTCAAAGTGGACCGAAATCGTCCCTATGAGAAGGGCGACCACTGAGACGCTGTGAAAGGCCGTTCGAGAGCGGATAGTGGCCAGATACGGAGTGCCCAAAGTGATGATCACAGACAACGGCGTGCAGTTCACAAGTAGGTCGTTCAGGAAGTTTCTGGAGGAGCTGGGGGTACGACACCAGCTCACGGCTCCATATACTCCGCAAGAGAACCCTACGGAAAGGGCCATCAGGACCGTCAAAACAATGATCGCGCAGTTCACAGGTGCCGATCAGAGGACGTGGGACGAGCACTGGCCGGAGCTGCAGCTGGCGGTCAACACAAGTGTGGCGGAGACCACAGGATACTCGCCGGCGTTCATAACGCAGGGAAGGGAGCCAAGGCTGCCCAACGCGTTGTTTGACGAAAAAACGACCGGGACCGGAAAGTGCATCCAGACACCGGCGGAAAATGCGAAAAAATTGAAAGAAATCTTCGAACTGGTGCGGAGAAATATAGAGAAGGCGGCACAGGATCAGGCACGACACTATAATCTCAGAAGACGCGCATGAATGGATTAACGACGTAAGAGTTTTAGTTGCGCTCGTGTACAGATTGCGAAGAACTAGGTTTTCCTTGTTTGGAAAGTAATTAAATCGGTGAATTAGTGCTCCGCGAAAGTCGTGTGCTAATTTTCGTGTGTTATAAACAAGCGGTTTGGAAGTAATTAGCAATTAATTATTGCAAATTTTCAACTCAGCACGTGCTGCGAGGCGAGCTTTCGAGTAAGCTTTTCGAGTAAGCTTCTTGAGCAGCGGTCACAAAGCTTATTGGTGGCAGTCACTGCTAAGGTTTGTGTCTAGGGACAATTTTAGTGCTACCAGACTCTACCGATAGGTGGAGCTCTAGTTCCAGAGCAACTACCTCGTGTCAGCGAGCATACGAGCATACGGTTGCTGGCGTAGACGGTAGGAGGAGCCACCACCGTAGTTATGCCGATGGAGAGCGACAGCAGCGCGAGTGCCTTGAGCGGAAGCAGTGCCTCGAGGAAGTCAAGACGAGACAGGCGTAGAAGCCATCTAGCCTCTAAGATCTCGGCGTCAACGCAGGCGAAATTGATTGACTTGGCATCGAATGGAGTGCCAGAACCCGTTGGTGTACTGGAGGAGGCGTTTTCGTCGCTGGAGGACGCCCGGGCGGCTACGGCAAACGCTGCCATCGATGCGGCCCCCCCCCCCCCCCCCACGCTGCTGCCGACGCTGCTGATCCTTCTGCTGCCCCTGCTGCTGTCCCTGCTGCCGACCACACTGCTGCCTCCGCCGTTTCCACTGCCGTTAAAATTGTTGCCACCACTGCCACTGCCGCCACCGCTGCCGCCCGTGCTGGGCATGCAGCCATGATGGCAGAGCTGTCGGCCACCCAGCGCATGGTGAGAAGCAGCTTCCGCAGCCTAGGAGAAGTGGACACGGAAGAGCTCTCGTATGCTATCAGCCGCTACGACGAGCTAGTTTTGAAGTTAATGCTCCGGTGTGGAGAACTGGAGACGCGGCTCGCTAAGCCGCCACCGCCGCCGCCGTCGTCGAATCCGTTGAAGAATACGGCCGCCAATGCTCCCCAGATGCAGCAGGTTGCACCCACCGCTGCCCCGCGGACCAGCAGTTGGAGAGCTGCATCAAAAAGATTCGCTCAAGTTGGACTGAATGTGGCACGGAATGCGGCCGAGAAGCCGAAGGTCGTCTTCTATGACGTCGACACAGCTATCGACCCAGAGGAATTTATGAAGGAGCTCCATGAAAATAACTTCGATAGCGAAATGACTCTGTCCCAGTTTAAGAAGTCCGTGCACCTGGTGACCAAGGCGTGGTCGGTAACTGACGGCGCCACAGTAAATGTGACGCTAGAGGTAGACGACCGGGCGATGGCGAAGCTTGATGTAGGTCGTGTTTACATCATACATGGTTTTCATTTCGATGCCGATCACAGGTCCGCACATACGCCTGCCACAGATGCGTGGGTTTCGACCACAAGGTCAGCGAATGCCGGCAGAAGGACAATGTTTGCCGCCAGTGCGGGCAACAAGGCCACACCGCGGAAAGTGCCAAAAGCCGGTGGACTGCCGGAACTGCCGTCACAGAGGGCAAGCCTCGGGGCATTACATGCTCTCGAGCGTTTGCCCGATATACGGGGCGTTGCTGGCGAGGGTGCAAGCTAGACACTAATGTTTAGCTTCATCCAAGCGAACTGTAGCCGAGGACGAGCTGCGACCATCGAGCTCGGAGTCCGACTCAGGAGATCAGAGTTAATGTTGGCGCTGGTGCAGGAGCCGTATCTCGGCGGGGACGGAATGGATGTGCTGCCTGAAGGAATGAGGGTTTTCACCGACCGGCGAGGGAAGGCAGCCATCCTAGTGGATCATCACGAAGCCATCTGTATGCCAGTGGAGACCCTCACCACAGACTATGGCGTATGTCTGGTCGTTAAAGGGAGCATTGGCTCAATCTTCCTTTGCGCCGCATACTGCCAGTTCGATGCACCTCTGGAACCGTACCTCCGGTACATGGATGCGGTCCTGCTGCAGGCCAGCAGAACCCCCGCAATCCTGGGCCTCGACGCGAATGCAGTGTCCCCCATGTGGCTTAGCAAACTCTCTCGTCATGCCGAGGGGCAAGCTAACTACAGACGGGGTGAGCTGCTGTCAGAGTGGATGCTGGAGGCAAGAGTCGCTGCCCTAAACCAGTCAACAGAGGTGTACACGTTCGATAATCACAAAGCTACTAGCAATATCGAAGTGACAATCGTCAATGAGGCAGCATCTATGTAGCAAGTTTCTATTATAATGTGTTACTTTATTGTTTAATGAAAATTGGTTATAGTACACTTTATATTGTTTGATGACAATAGTTCTCACTTATTATAATTTAATTGTTTGATGACAATTGTTTGGCTCTAGTTGCGTAAGTATATAGCGCGATTGAAAAACTTGGGACTGCTCTCGTTCACCATTCTACTCGAAGTCCTCTTTTTGTTCTTTCCGTTAATAAGCGTTGCCACTGCGCGTTACTCTCTTGCTCTCTGTGTTATCGATCATTTTAGTTCGCTGATATGGTTCATTTCCCACAATCGGCCCTCCTGATACATCATTCAACCCGAATAAATTTCCCCACGGCTTCATATATTATGCGACTGTCGATGTCTTAAAAGGTCCATAGCCGTCTCCAAGTTTTTCTACGTCATACCTTCCGTGCTTGTTTTCCTTAACAATTTTGTAAGGTCCTAGAAATTTTTCTTTCAACTTTAACCCAGTTCCGTACTGAGTACGCTTAATAGCTACTAAATCATCCATCTTATAAATTATTTCACCTTTGCGCTTTAAATCGAAAACCCTTTTATTTTCTGTCTGCAACTGTTTTGTGTTTTCGGAAGCTCATGCGCGCACCAGCTCTCTCTCCTCATTCAAATCCATCACTAAGGATTCCTTTATTAACAAATTAAGCTCTAGATCATTCGGAAGACGCATTTCAGTGCCAGTCAAGATTTTAAAAGGCGACACTAAGTACTGCTAGGCGGTGTACTATTGATTATTTGCTGCACTTTAATGACATGCTTATACCAGTCTCCTGCACTTTCATGACTTAACTTCGACAACATCGACACTACTGTCTTATGCATTCTCTCAACTTGACCATTTCCACGTGGTACACCTGTTGTAATCACTAGATGCTGAATTTTCTGCTCCTCACAATACAACTTAAATGCCTGTGCAGTGAACGCAGTTCCCCTATCAGAGATAATCCGTAAAGGATTTCCAAAATTAGTAGCCTGACGCTCTAGACAACTTACAACTTCCTCTGCTCCTGTGCTACGGGTGGGCTAAAATGTGGTTGTAGCGCTTGCTCGTCATCTCCATTGGCCCAACATGGTCAATGTGATACGTCATCAACGGCCTATCTCCCTTTTCAATCGGGGTCAAGAAACCTTCTTTCTTCCCAGCTTTCGAATTAAATATAATACACTCCACACAACTGTCCACAACCCGAACAACCTTTTCTTTAAGTTTTGGTATGAAGTAAGATTTCTCAACTAAATCTTGCGTTTTCTTCGCAGCAAAATGTCCTTTCTTATGAGCAATCGTAATTATTTCATTTTCCATCTGCGACGGTACAACAATAAGCTCGCGATTAGGATCTTTAAAAAGTATTTGATTTTCTATATAAAAATCTTCATACATTTATTTTCTACAAGGCTTCTCACTAATTTCGTCCATTCATCGAGTAATTGTGCTTGTTTCAAGCGATGTACAACAGTACCGCTCAGCATAAAACACGATACTCTACTCAACGCATCAACATGTCTCATTCTCGTCCCTGAGCGATGTTCTATTTGATAATCAAAGTCTTGAAGGTATAATGCCCACCTAGCTACCCTCAAAGGAACGTCCTTCTTCTTCATCGTCATAGTGAACGCGTTGCAGTCAGTCACAATCTTAAATTTCAAACCCAACACATACACACGCCACTTCATTAATGCACCGATAACTGCTAGAACCTCAAGCTCATAAGAATGATACTTTTCTTCGCATTGGTTAGTCTTACGACTCATGTATTGAACCGGATGAAACAAACAATCTTCTGGGTCTTTTTGTAACAATACACCACCGAAACCATATTTTGAAGCGTCTATGGATTTCCGTTTCTAATTTGGGATTGTACAATTTCAATACGGGATTAGAAGTTAGGGCTACTTTCAACTGTTCAAACGCTACCTTCTGCAGCACATCAAATTTAAACTTAGTATTTTGCCTTAAAAGGTCCGACAAAGGCTTAGCAGTCACTGCAAAATCTTTGACAAATCTACGAAAATACGACGTCAATCCTAAGAATCTTTGAACACCTTTTTTATCATTTGGCAACGGAAAATTAACGATAGCACTTGTCTTCTCTCCAGAAGGCTTAATAGTACCACCCTATAGTTGGGGTACCTACCCCAAAAAGTTAACTTTCTTTTGCAACACCTGACATTTCGACCAATTTATTTGTAATCCATTTTCACTGGCAACACTCAACACCTTCTCCAGCTTTACCAATCCTTCACACACATTTTTACTGGGCACAATCACATCGTCCATGTATACTACTACATCTCCACTGTTGATTAGTTCCCTTAAGACTGCCATTATGAATCGAGTAAAAACTGCAGGTGAGTTTGTAATACCAAAGGGCACATACAGAAATTCGTACTGTCCCTTTTGTGTTACAAAGGAGGTATATTTCTGGGATTCCAACTCAACGGGCACATGAAAGAAACCGTTAGTTAAATCCAAAGTCGTATACACCAAAGCACTCTGAAGCTTTTCGATAACAACGTCAACCTGAGGCATTGGAAAGTGACCACGAATTATCTTTTCATTTAATTTCCGATAGTCACAACCAATCGTTTTTTCCCATTCTTTTTCGAAACAAGCACCACTGGTGATGCGTATTCTGACACACTCGGCTTTATAATCTTGTCTCGCAACCATTCCTGAACTTGATCATCCACGATCTTTTGTTCACACTCTGCCAAACGTCTTGGTTGTTGGAATACTGGTAAATCATCGGTTAACAGTATTTTTCATTTTTTCTTTTTGCACACTACTCAAATGTGATAAATCAACCTCATCCAATATGTCAGCCTGCTCCACCCCCAACATGCACATACTTTTGAATTCAACAAACAACTCAGCACATGATCCTTTGTCCAATGGCTGGATTCTCTGACTCTCAACCTTTTTTTGGTTTACAACTCGACTTATAAACTCCGTGCCACCTTTGGTTACTTTCATATCCACGCTGATCACGATTGTTCTTCCTAAAATCGAATCAAAACCCATATCCTCATCAGGAACTACGCTAAATTCAACTTGCATGTCTATACCATCTACCTCAACCGAAATTATAAAGCTACCGAATGTAAGCACCTGGCTATCACCTATGCCAGTCAAACACTTCGCTAAGCCTGTCAACTTATTTCTGCCCAACTTAGTATAAACACTTTTGCGTATAAGACAAAGGTCAGCACCTGTATCAACTAATCCTTGAAACATCATTGACTTATACTGCACAGTTTTCAACTCTAAGCCTGAAGGAGTGAAAATGCTTAATGGCTTTAACTCTTCCTTCCTATCTTGTACAACATTTGTATTTTGATCCTGCTTAACTTTTCCATTTACACTCTGATGCTCGATGTCCTGGTTGGCTACACTTAAAACAAACAAAATCTTTCTTCCTACAATCTTTTAGCAAATAAGTATCATCACCGCACTTAAAACATTTACGTGTCTTGTTGTCACTGTTAATCTTCTTGGACTCAGAACTCTGTTTATCAACGAATGATCCAGGCTTGTTTAATGACTTGCTTGAACTACAAACTTTTTTGTAAACATCCAAACTAAGTTTTAGCTCTTTTAATGTTTTTGCTTGATACAGCACTACTTTTTTTGCAGGGAAATCCTGAATGCCACTAATGAAATAATCTAAAATACTCTCATCTTCAAGCTTTGCTGGCTTAGCTATTTCCATCAGTGCGTACAAGAATTCATGTAAACTCTCATCTTTTTTCTTTTGCCGTCTATTTAATCTTCGATGTATTTCTGCTGATGATACTTTAACTTCGAACTCATCTAGCAATACAGTTTTCAATATTTCCCAACTTCGAATGTTTTGTTGACTTTTGACAAACGATCTAGCAGCATCTCGTAAAAGCTGCTTCGCATAGACAAACATTTGTAATTGGTTCCACTGAACTGTACTCCCACATTCTTCTACCTCATTTATCCACTGGTCAACATCAACACTACCTATAGTACCTGAGAATTCAGAAATACTACCATCGACATCTTTTAGAGTAAACCATGACCTATTATTTTCATTTGTCATCATTGGTGCAGTTGCTACTGACTC
This sequence comes from Drosophila mauritiana, assembly GCF_004382145.1. NCBI lineage: Eukaryota > Metazoa > Arthropoda > Insecta > Diptera > Drosophilidae > Drosophila > Drosophila mauritiana. The sequence continues at coordinate 22,175,873 of NC_046672.1, read as the reverse complement.
ATCGTCCGAAATGTTTTGTTCTTCATTGTTTAATCTGTAGTGAGCAAGGAGCCGCTGCTGCAGCATGCTTTTAGTACCACTTGTCTGCAAATTTAACTCAGACAGCTTATTTCGTAGGTCATCAACGCGCAGCGCAAGAATTTCAACCCGATCCATTCTAAATGATATAAAATTTATCAGTACAAAATTCTCAATACGAAATAAAATCTACAGTTGATTTCTTTGCGTCAAGCTGCAAAACTACTTAACATACCCTCTCTTTAAAGTTTTCAAAACTACTTAGCCAACTCTGTTAAATCTATGTTAACAGCAAACGATACACAACTTGCCGCGTCGTTTTCGCCTCTTCGTTGTCCTCGCCTCTTTCGTTCCGACTGCCTCGCCTCTTTCTCTGTTGCTTCGCCTCTCTCGTCGCTGTTGCCGCTCGACCGCCTTCGTATATGTGGCGGCGTATTTCGTTGCGCCGTTATTCTTCTTCTGCTTCCTCTGCCACTGAAGCGACCGTCGTTTTTCTGATTGCTACACCGTTCTTCTTCTTCTGCTACACCGTAACCGTCGTTTTGCCGTTCTTCTTCAATTGTCTGCTTCCAATTTCTACGGCGTGGCCTTCAACTTTTGGTCACCGCCGTTGCCCTTTGAATAAACACAACGTCTCCAACACCTTTTGGCTGCTGCCGTTTTTCTTCGAGCACTAGATACGGAATCTCCAACACCTTTCGGCCTCCGTCTTCTTAAGTCTTCCAATGAACACTGCGTCACAAACACCTTTTGCTCGCCGTCGTCGATTGACTTCTAATTGCTTCAGCTTCACCGCGACTCCTCTTGCGTCGTTGTCGTTTTCCTTTTAATCGATGCGGCGTCACGTTCTGTCTCGCTCGCACTCATTAAATTCGCACTTATGCATACACAACTTGGGCCATCCCGGTTGAGCCCCCAAATTTGTAGCAAGTTTCTATTATAATGTGTTACTTTATTGTTTAATGGCTGTTGTTTGACTCTAGTTGCGTAAGTATATAGCGCGATTGAAAAACTTGCGAATGCTCTCGTTCACCATTCTACTCGAAGTCTTACGAAGTTCTACTTCGTCGCCTACTCCAAGATGGAAGGCGTCGTGATGACGGTGCCGCTATAGAGCGTGTAGTGGTCGAGCTGAGGCGGGCCTCAGCCAACTACAAGAAGCTCATTGGGAGGGCGAAAATGGATGACTGGAAACGCTTCGTGGGAGATCATGCCGACGACCCATGGGGGCGTGTCTACAAGATTTGCCGAGGCCGCCGAAAGTGCACGGAGATTGGGTGCCTCCGCGTGAATGGCGAGCTGATCACTGATTGGGGTGACTGTGCACGAGTGCTCCTCCGCAATTTCTTCCCAGTTGCGGAGTCCGAAGCACCGACTGCCATCGCGGAGGAAGTCCAACCGGCCCTCGAAGTATTCGAGGTTGATGTATGTGTTGCCCGGTTGAAGAGCAGGCCATCATGGTGAATCGTGTGAGAGAAGTTCTTCCGGAAGGCTGCAGATGGCAGTTTGGATTTCGCCAAGGACGATGTGTGGAGGATGCTTGGAGGCACGTGAAGAGCAGTGTTTGTGCCAGCCCGGCGCAATACGTGCTCGGCACATTCGTGGACTTCAAAGGAGCATTCGACAACGTTGAATGGAGTGCTGCACTCCGCCGACTAGCCGACTTGGGATGCCGGGAGATGGGTTTGTGGCAAAGCTTTTTCTCCGGCCGAAGTGCAGTGATCCGAAGCAGTTCCGGTACTGTAGATGTACCGGTAACTAGAGGCTGCCCGCAGGGGTCAATCAGCGGCCCATTTATCTGGGACATACTGATGGATGTACTGCTTCAGCGTCTCCAGCCGTATTGCCAGCTGAGTGCATACGCGGATGACTTGCTGCTTCTCGTCGAGGGAAATTCCCGAGCTATGCTAGAGGAGCACAACTGATGTCCATCGTAGAAGCGTGGGGAGCTGAAGTTGGCGTTGCCGTCTCGACCAGCAAGACGGTAATAATGCTGCTGAAAGGTGCCTTGAGACGTGAGCCTACGCTGAGGTTTGCTGGAGCGAACCTTCCGTATGTGCGTAGCTGTCGGTACCTTGGCATCACGGTCAGTGAAGAAATAAAATTCCTCACGCACATAGCTTCGCTTCGCCAGCGGATGACCGGAGTCGTTGGAGCATTGGCGCGTGTGCTTCGAGCCGACTGGGGCTTCAGTCCTCGAGCCAGGCGGACCATATATGACGGACTCATGGCACCTTGTGTGCTGTTTGGTGCCCCGGTATGGTATGACACCGCCGAACAAGTAGCCTCCCGGAGACGACTAGCCTCCTGCCAGAGGCTAATCCTGCTTGGATGCCTTTCGGTATGCCGAACAGTGTCCACAGTGGCACTGCAGGTACTTGGTGGAGCTCCCCCGCTTGACTTGGCTGCTAAGTTTCTAGCGGTCAAATACAAGCTGAAGCGTGGATACCCGCTGGAGGAGAACGACTGGCTATACGACGAGGACATTACGTGTCTAAGCTGGAAGCAGAGGAAGACTCGCCTAGAAGAGTGCTTACTGCAGAGATGGCAGAACAGATGGGATGACGACAGCGAACCAGGACGGGTTACGCATAAATTCATCCCATACGTCACTCTTGCCTATCGGGATCCAAGCTTTGGATTCTCGATGAGTACGTCTTACCTGCTGACAGGTCACGGGTCGTTCAACGCATTTTTGCAAGGGAGAGCCCTCAGCGATACCACTGCTTGCGCTTGTGGAGATCCATATGAGGACTGGATGCACATATTGTGCGCTTGCCCCCTATATGCAGATTTGCAGAACCTCGATGGACTTGGAGTGCAGCGCCTTGGCGAAAACTGGACCTTCGATAGAATCCTGAAAGATCAACAGAGGACTCAACGGCTGGCAGAGTTTGCGGACGAAGTGTTCCGGAGGAGGAGGGGTGTTTAGCCCAACATCTTCGCCGTGTGGTTAGCGGGCGAGAATACTTCCACAGTCCGCTATTGCTTGTCGTAAGAGGCGACTAATATAGCGACAGGTTCCTCTAACCATGCTTGTCGGAGAAAATGAAGGAGGAGGCCCACCGAGCCTCTCTTTCGGTACCACGGGTTGTGCAGCTATCCAAGACTGCACATTGAGGTAGGCCCCCTGGTGGGAGTATCGTGGTGGCTGTGGTTGGTACCCATATCGCGGGTAGAGCCTTCGTGTTCGACGTTTGAGTTACGGTGCTGGTTGCGCAAAACTCGGGTGTTGTGACCCAGAGATCAGTAGAGATTTTAGGTAGATCTCGCTCCTCAGCAAGGGGGAGTGCTTGCCCGGCAAGCAAGTACTCGAATTGCTACCGGGGTGGTCGCTATGTACATAGCTATAGCTTCTAGTCCGGGACGCTTGTCTGGCGTATCCAGACACATGCACCATGTTGATACATGCACCACTTGTGGGTGTTCAGGGTGTCGTGGTTGTAATCCCTTCAGTGTGGAACACGCCACGTAAAACAAGTTCGGAGGGATCCGAAAAGTCATCATCAATCTCAGAAGACGGCCGTGAAAACCCAAGGTGCGGGACACAGTATGGGCCAAAGAGCACCACCTGTCAAAGGCAGCCGAAGGTTTAGCGGCAAAATTGGCCCCAAGATTTGACGGGTTATATGCGTCCTAGAACACAAAACGACCAAGAAAGAAAAGACTGTTCACATCAGGGATCTCAAGCCGGGAAGCGCGGGAGTTACCACATCAGCTATACCCACGTCCTCTTCCCCGCCCCCTAAGCCTCCACGAGCAAACTGTTAGCGTCAGCACCCACATTCACGAGCCGCCTCCACCCCCAATTTCTGCAACATAGTTCGTCGTACTCTTGTGCAAGAGTACAAGCCACTTCAGACGACAACTCAGCAAACGGAAACTCTCCCCAAATCTGCTGGGTCAGCAGATCGACGATCACCAGCGGGCCACTTGGACTCTTTTAAGTTAGACATAAGATCAGTTTTTAGCTACCCATTGTCGAATAAAGAGCCTTTTATAATTCTTTCCGAAACAACATTTATTCTTGGGAAACTTGGACAATTCTGGAAGTTTGCAGGAGCATCACCCGGGACACTCCACTTACCATCTAATATAACTGGCGCAGTCGGAATCCGAATCAATGCAGCTCCTCTGCAGTGTAATTATATGCAAGTGAGTAGAGTGAGAATTGAGATGCCAAAATGTATATTAAAAAAACACAAGCCCTTATACACACAAACAAATGCCAAAGTGTACACATACAAAATAAGTGCCACAGTATATACATTACATAAATAAATTCTACAAGTAAAAAGTAAAACAAAGTAACAAGTTTATTATTTCAAATGTACCCGCAAAAAGTGATGCAAAATGCTCTACAGTGAAACTGCAAATTAGTGTCTGACCACGAAAGAGTTCAAATAGAACAAATTTGTTGACCGGAATATATAGTAAATACACCTGGGCATATAAGGTTCAAATAGAGCAATTATGGTGCCCAGAGTAAGAATGAATTGCAAATAAAAAAAAAGTTACATTCATGTCTAATAGACCAAAATATGTACAAGTGCATGTTTGAGGCTCAAGGTCGAGCATAATAAGTGAACCGCGTCAAACCTGTGTGAAAGCAATTCAGCAGCGACGATACACTGGCGTGTCGAGCGGTTGCGTTGTTGTTCAAACGGGTTACAGCCGGTCGAGCATATGTTCGAAACAACTCAACAGTGACGATACACTGGCGTGTCAAACGGTTGGGTTGTGGTTCGAACAAGTAGCCGATTGAGTACAGTTTGAAAACGATTCAACGGCCACGATACACTGGCGTGTCGAGCAGTTGAGTTGGGTTCGAACAAGTTGCGCTAATTATTTTATTTATAATTAGGTCTGCGGTACTCTAGCGGGGTTGACTCTCAATCATTAGACTTACAATAAATGCAACCAACACTGCCTATTGGCAAATAATCAATGTGGCAACGACAAGTAATAACAAATATACAAGCATTCTTTTCTCTCACTCCCAATATTGAGTAAATAAAATAGAGTATTGACTCATATTAATAAACCTATAATTACAGTTCTACACGAGGACAAAAACACATCTAACAATCCAACAACAACACTACCTTCGCCACGACGAATACATCAAACTCAATAATTAATTAATCTCAATTGGTATCTTACACACATTCATATTTTCTTTTTCAATTTCATACATACACAATTAATTTCAAATAGATTAAACACAACATATTACACATACACCATATTTAAGTTTACACGTATAATTAAGTTCAATACACAATTACATATATAACAACATTTAAACACACAACGTTATTCACAATTAAAGGATTTCTCTAAGAGAGTAAATGTCTCAGATTTCAAAAGTCAAAAGACTTATTCCGGTAACTAGAAGTAGAGCTCGGTTGAGTGCAAGTCTTTCAGACGTTAGGGAAGATCAGGTGGCCTTACAAGCCGTTACTAGGCCCTCTACCAGTAGTGCCCCTAGCACGATGGATACTTCTTCTGGCTCAAGCCAATCCACACCAATACCTTCCATAATTTCCCCTCTGGACATTTGTCAATCTTTAAAAATTCCGGATGGTATTCGTTATCTCATTCCGTATGAAGGGAATCCAGCTACCCTAAATGACTTTATAAACAATGTCGAGGAAATTCCGCTTCTTATTAGAGGCACGGATAAGACTCCGTATGGGCAGTTTTTATTAAGAGCAATAAGGAACAAGATAGAAGGAAAGGCAAATGAGCTATTAATATCGTCAGGCGTAGGCTTAAACTGGGACGACATTAGAGATACCCTAATAAGGAAATTCGCGGACAAAAGAAGTGAGGAAACACTAAATTTTGAGTTACACGGACTGGTACATAAAAGATTGCCACTGCAGGAATTTTTCGAACAAATTTTAGACATCAAGGCAACGTACTGGAGAGTTATAGAAAACACGGAGATATAGAAGTCAGCTTTAAAATTTAAAAAGGAATCCTTTGAAAACCTGTTTGTATACATTTATACATGGCATCAAAGGTCCATTAGGAGCGACTGTTAGAACCTTTAGACCTAGAACCCTCCAGGAAGCCTATGACGTGGCTATCAAAGAAGGGGACATTTTCCTGAGAGAAAGTCGCAATAGGCAAATACAGAACCCAATATATAATAATAGCAGCTACAACAGAAACGACTATCGTAGAAATGAAGGACCCCGGAATAACAGAACTAATAGGAGACCAAACTACTATGGAAAATATGAAGCTAGGGATCAATCCTCGTATCGCGATAAATCCAGGGATAATGGCAGGTCTTATAATAAAATGAAGGCGATCATGCCAAAACAAGACGACAGAAGTCGTGAGGACAGAAATAATCAACATTCAAAGAATTACGGAAATTCGGGACAGCAAAGACCAACACCACTGAATCACATAGAAGCGACAAATGAACAGGAGCTACACAATATTGATGACGGAAATTTTCAGTTAAAGGCCTCGTCGGACAGACGGGATACTTAGAGAAAGTTGAAGTTGGAGATTCCCTACTTTACATTTTAATTAATTTCGGTTCAAATAGACCACTAAAATTTCTAGTGGATACTGGTGCCACTTCATCTTTCATAAATCCAGAACTCGTTAAAGAACAGAACCAACAAATACTTGAGAGACCGATTTTAATTACCACAGCCCTAGGCTCTCATAAAGTAAATAAAATGACCCAAGTCAAGCTATTCAATAAATACAACTGTAAAGAAAATTTTCCATTGTTGCTCTTCAAATTTCACAACTATTTTGTTGGCCTTATAGGCATGAATACTCTGAATACAATGTCAGGAGTAATAGACATTCCGAGCAAAACTCTAATGACACCCAGCTTCACAATTGGACTTTTCCAACAAGTAAAACAAAAAGCAAAATTATTTAACATTGAGGAATCTTCCAAGAAATTGGTAATGCTACCAGTTTCAATTAAGGAAGGTACATTTTTGTGTGAAGATCAACAAATTTCGAACGATTTATTTATCACAGGTGGATTATACACAGCCCACAATTATTACAGTTGTATGGAAGTGACAAATTACTCTGTTAATGAAAAACAATTACATTTAGAGACACCATTAGAAGTGAACTATCTTAACACGGACGAATTTATAATAATAAACGATGTTAAGGACTATGGCTCGGTAGTTTCGGACAGTAAGAAAGAGAGTAACAGCAAACTAAGATTAGAACATTTAACCTTAGAAGAAAAAGCTGCATTCGCAAAACTACACAAACAATATCCAAATATATTTTACAGAGAAGGAGATAAATTAACCTTTACCAATATAGTCAAACACAATATTAATACTACAGACGAAATCCCTGTATTCAAAAAATAATTCAGATATAGTCCGTCAGAAAAGACAGAAATAAGCGAACAAATCAATAAACTTCTGGAACAAGATATAATTAAACACAGTCATTCACCCTGGAGTGCTCCAGTTTTCTTGGTCCCAAAGAAACTAGACGCTTCAAACAAACGAAAGTGGAGATTGGTCGTAGACTTTAGATTACTAAATGAAAAGACTATCAAAGATAGATAGCCAATGCCACAAATAAACGAAATACTAGACAAACTAGGCAGGGCCCAGTATTTTTCAGCCTTAGATTTGGCAAGTGGTTACCACCAAATTGAAGTGGACCCTAAGGATAGACCGAAAACAGCATTTTCCGCAGTAGGTGGACATTATGAGTTTGTTCGAATGCCATTTTGCTTATCCAATGCACCCGCAACTTTCAAAAGGGTAATGGATAATGTCTTAGCAGAGTATAATGGCAAGTTTTGTTTGGTCTATCTAGATGATATAATAGTATTTTCGACCTCGCTCGAGGAGCACATGAATCATCTAAATTCTATTTTCAAGAAACTCACGCAGGCAAATCTAAAACTTCAGCCGGATAAATCAGAGTTTCTAAAGAAAGAATTAGAGTATCTTGGTCACATTGTGACAGAAAAAGGTGTTAAACCTAACCGAAAGAAAATAGATACGATTAAGGCTTTATCGGGAAACTTAACGTCGATAAAACCCCACCCTTAGAGGTACAAGAGGGAGACACAATCTTCAGAAAAGAAAATAGAAGAAACAAATTAACACCCAGATTCACCAAACACAAGGTAGCTAGTGATAACGGAATAACTTTGACTACCAACAAGAGACAGAAAATACACAAATCAAAGATTAAGAAAAAGACTAGACGTAATAGTGACTAACTTCTGTATAATAATATCGTTACAGATTATGCATGATAGCAGCTCAACTGCTTCATGTCCAACATGTTAAGGAAAATACGCCCCTAGCAGAAATCAATCTGGGAGAAGCGAGGATCATTCAGACCTATAGTTCAGTGGCACATGTAATAGAACTAACGGAATTGACTAACTACCTAAATAAACTAGAAACCAACTTATACAACTTACGGGACGAAGATTCGGAGGATTCGATATCTTCATTACAAAGGAAAATAGTTCAAGCTAAAGAAAAAGTTTACTCACTGACCCCAAACCAAAGAAAAAAGAGAGGTTTGATAAATGGATTAGGTCACGTAATTAAAAGAGTAACAGGAAATATGGATGCAGATGACGCATCCGCTATTGCAACCAATTTCAACAAGGTATTTGAAAACGAAAAGACCATTAACAAAAACCTCTGGCAACAAATAGCCAATAATAACGACATAATTTTAAATTTCAATAATATGTCCACACACTTTGTTAAAGAACAAGAAAAGATTGAGGAGTACATTAACCATTTTTGAAATAGCATTTCTAAGGAATTAATGATAGAAGATAAGAAAATCAAAAGTTTACAAATATTAAATATAATAAATAACAATATAGACATTCTTCAGAATCATATAAATGATATAGCCGAGAGTGTTTTATTAGCTAAACTCAGGATATTCCCAAGTTTTATTTTACCTATAGGAGAACTAAAAGATATTGCACAGAGTTTCAAAATTCAAAATTTTTCAAAAAATTCCGAAGAACATATATACAGACTACTCGACTTAGAGGTAAAATCCAAAAGAACACAAATTATTTTTCAAATAAAAATACCTATATTTGATAAGAACATCTATTCACTATCTCATTCAATTAACTTACCCATAAACGGCTCTCACTTTCTCATTCTACCTAAATTCATTTTGCATGATAACAATTTTAATTTTACAACGAGTTTTCAAGAGCAATGCCCGAGGATACATGGAACTTATATCTGCGACCCCAGATTGGCGGAGAATATTATGTACAACAATAAGTGTGTTAAACAGATTAAATTAGGAATGAAACCAAGCTGCGAGGCAAAGAATGTGGACACCGACGAAATAGTGGTGGAGCCGGAGCAACAGTGGATCGTGGTCATCAGCAGGAACCAAACGTGGGCCGAACCGAGTTGTGCAGAACCCTTCCTCATTGAGGGAACAACAATTATTAACCATATCAACTGTTCCATACTCATTGATGGAGTCACATATGATGACACCGAATTATTTTACAAGGAATTTTATTTTACAAACTGTCACTACCGGCAGTCAAAATATAACAATAAATGCGACAGTGGAGGATTTGAATCTTGATAAGATCGTGTTTCACCTCCAAGAAAACAACGCAAAATTTTTTCGAGTCAAGCAATCTACAACCGATCTTCGATTCCTGACCTACATATCGGCTGTCATCCTGGTCATCTTTATAATCTATACCTTGGTAGTAAAAAGAAAAATCACTTACTTACCCAATCCTGCACCATCGGTCAACTACATTTCGCCCATTCCTTCGTTATGGCCGTCACTACATTCTAGGGGGGGAGGAGTTGCCACATCAGCTATACCCACGTCCTCTTCCCCGCCCCCTAAACCTCCACGAGCAAACTGTTAGCGTCAGCACCCACACCATTGCAGCAGTCTACATTCACGAGCCGCCTCCACCCCCAAATTCCACAACATAGTAACTGCAACATAGTTCGTCGTACTCTTGTGCCAGAGTACAAGCCACTTCAGACGACAACTCAGCAAACGGAAACTCTCCCCAAATCTGCTAGGTCAGCAGATCGACGATCACCAGCGGGCCACTTGGATCCTTTTAAGTTAGATATAAAGTCAGTTTTAAGCTAGCCATTGGCAAATAAAGAGCCTTTTATAAATTTCCGAAAACATTTATTCATTTCATTGGGAACTTGGACAATTGTGGAAATTTACAGGAACATCACCCTGGACAGGAACACACTCCACCTACCATCATACATAACTGGCGCAGTCGGAAACCGAATCGATGCAGCTCCTCTGCAGTATAATTATATGCAAGTGAGTAGAGTGAGAATAGAGATGCCAACATGTATATAAAAAAAAATTAATATAAAAAATATATTAAAAAAAAAAAAAAACAAAAAAACACAAGCCCATTCCTTATACACACAAAACAAATGCCAAAGTGTACACATACAAAATAAGTGCCACGATATATACAATACATAAATAAATTCTACAAGTAAAAAATAATACAAAGTAACAAGTTTATTATTTCAAATGTACCCGCAAAAAGTGATGCAAAATGTTCTACAGTGAAACTACAAATTAGTGTCTGACCACGAAAGAGTTCAATAGAACAAATTTGTTGGTCGGAATATATATTAAATACACCTGGGCACATAAGGTTCAAATAGAGCAATTATGGTGCCCAGAGTGAAAATGAATTGCAAATCTGAAAAATAAATTACACTCATGTCTAATAGACCAAAATATGTACAAGTGCGTGATTGAGGCTCAAGGTCGAGCATAATAAGTGAACCGCGTCAAACCTGTGCGAAAGCAATTCAGCAGCGACGATACACTGGCGTGTCGAGCGGTTGCGTTGCTGTTCAAACGGTCGGTTGCGTTGCTGTACAGCCGGTCGAGCATATGTTCGAAACAACTCAACAGTGACGATACACTGGCGTGTCAAACGGTTGGGTTGTGGTTCGAACAAGTAGCCGATTGAGTACAGCTTGAAAATGATTCAACGGCCACGATACACTGGCGTGTCGAGCAGTTGAGTTAGGTTCGAACAAGTTGCGCTAATTATTTTATTTATAATTAGGTCTGCGGTACTCTAGCGGGGTTGACTCTCAATTATTAGACTTACAACAAATGCAACCAACACTGCCTATTGGCAAATAATCAATGTGGCAACGACAAGTAATAACAAATATACAAGCATTCTTTTCTTTCACTCCCAATATTGAGTAAATTAAAAAATAGAGTATTGACTCATATTAATAAACCTATAATTACAGTTCCACACGAGGACAAAAACACATCTAACAATCCAACAACAACATTACCTTCGCCACGACGAATACATCAAAACTCAACAATTAATTAATCTCAATTGATATTTTACACACATTCATATCTTTTCAATTTTATATATACAAATTATCATTTTAATAGATTTTCCATATATTTATTAGTGTAAGTTTATTAATTATAATAGGGCTTGCGCGGTCTGCACTTAATGAGACGAATAGTAAGTACGTGGCGATGACCGACGCTTCTAATCTTCCAAAATCGACTGACTTGAGTATAGCAAGAGTTCTTATCTCTAAAGCTTAACAAGTTACAGTTTCTTATAGGTAAAGCTCGATCTATAGATGGGAAAAGCACTTGAGGCTTACGACTATATTTCGGGTGTTTGGTGATTGTGTTAACTCCTCCCCTTCTAAGACGAAGGCTGTCCACAGACTTTTTACAATTGGCAAATCTATTTCAAAGCGGATCTTACGGGTAACATTGGTTGTGCACTAAGTTCCCATACTGCCAACTTGGTACTGCGTTAAACCATCGAAGGGAAGGCAGCTCTGCGTATCTGGATGATCCGAGAAGTTCATAAATGCTGCTGATTCTCCATGTCATGGGTTCGCAACAAGGTTCTGGAGATGATCGTAGCGAACTTGGAAAAAATCTTTATTGTAACCGTCGACTTGTTGACGACGATGATGCTGATGTTGGTTGAACTAGTTGACCATCAAAACGAATGTGTTGAACGCACTCTGGATGGCGTCTGATGGCAGATATTATTCAGTTCGTCGTTTCAGTACTCAGGCGCAGAAATAGTTGCCGCATCTTTACGTCTTTAGCAGATACTACGTTGATAGATCTTAATTCCCTCTTCTACTCTTCTCATCTACTTAAGAGGTAGTTACAGTTTTAATACTAAAGTTTTGACAATAATTAAGTATAACAATTATAATTTTATAATAAAGTTCATTCAGATATTTTTTGATATTAAAGTATGTAGTAAAACGCTTATTGATTGCAAGTATTGATTTTCCTATTTAGTTGAACATAATCAGAAAAGGGTATTGATAACATTAGTGTTTTTTTTATTTTAATCGGGAGTTTGAAATCTAATTAGAGTGAGTGCGCTATACTGTTATTATGCCGTTTTGGTAATGCATTTATTTTCTATGGTAGTTTCAGGAAATATTTGTGGTTGCGTGGACTTTAAGTTTTCAAATCATTCGGGTCTAGCATTTCATCACATACCTTTAAACTTGTCTAAAGAGGATGAAGCGGAAATAATACAAAATGTTTAAAGATTAAATAAGTAGGATTTGACAAATATTTAATTGAAAAATGTTTGCAAACTCTTTTACTATTGTTCAGATTTCACGTTTGTATTTTGCTAACTTGGCGATGGTCACAAAAGGAAAAGAAATACTAAACCTAGCGTAGATTATCTTTATGAACGACCCTCCCTTTTATGAGGACCGTTGTCCCGAGGTCTGCTTCGATTAGCTTCCCTATACCGTGGGGTTAGTTTATTTGCCAAGCGATTGTTTTGTTTTACCATGACGGTTTCTCCCACCTCAAAGTTTCTGTCTCGTCTTGTTACATTTTCTCTTCTTAGCTGTTTTTCCTGAGCTTCGTTAACCATTTCTACTATCTCGTTAGCCAATTCGGGAGGAGTTGAATGAATAATGTCGATCGGTCTTCTATTGGTGACTGAGTGCACCGTCTTATTGTATTCTATTGTTGCCTGAAGAATAAGGTTGACTGTACCATTCATTCCACTGTCAAGTTTCAGGCATCGAGCTATTTCTAAAAGCGTGCTGTGAAACCTTTCAACCTGTCCGTTTGAGGTACTATGAAGTGGAGGTGCGTTCGCTATGTCAACATTAAAACGATTTTTCAAAAGTGACTTGATTGACTCGGAATTTATGGACGGTTCATTGTCACAAAATATTGTCCTTGAATGGGGAAAAAAGTTCATTAGTTGCATAATTGCAGGTTCTAAATCAGTTATCGTTCGAGAGCCGATTGGTTGCACAATAGCTAATTTGGAAAATTTGTCAATACACGTCAAAAAGTAATTCCTGTCCGTAGAAAATATATCAATATGCAATGTCTCGCCTACATGTGACGGAATAGGTGTTCTCCCGAGGATTTGCTTTTGCGGATGGCGGTCGTATTTGGCTTTTTGACAAACCAAGCAGTTAGCAACAAAGGTAGCGGCTATTTGTGACATTTTAGGGAAAAAGTAGTATTGAAGATTTTGTTTTACATTCTCCTGTGCTGCCCTATGCGCTCTGTTGTGCTCCAAAGACACTATTTCCCGTTGCTCAGTTTGATTAAAAATGTCGCTGACCATTTTCATAGTGTGTCGGAAGGTTGTTGCTGGAAAGTCATTTACAAGACTGTTTTGAATGAAAGCTAGTACAGGTAATTCGCAGTGTATCGCATTCACTACATCCGGCTTAACCACATCACGAATTCTTCCGATTAAGGTCTCTTTGTCTAGAAACTGTATTAGATGCCTTGTCTTGCTTCCGAAAATAACAAAAGTTCGAGTTGAGTCTGCGGTGCCCTCATCTATTACAATTTGGTTTCTAAAACAGTTAACCGGCTTGTCGATAGTCTCGATTGTAAAAGTCAATGAAATTTCGCTATGTATTGTTGCAATGTCTGACTGGGGTTCGTCCTCTAGGACATGAATAGCCTGCCTGGATAGTGCATCGGCAACATAGTTCTCCTTGCCAGGTTTATAGAAAATTTTGGCATTATGTTCGTCTATAAACGCCTTCCATCTCTTGATTTTTGCATTTGGATTCCTATCTGACACGGCGTATGTTAACGGTTGGTGATCTGTAAAAATGTTTAAGTTTTTGACACCATATAGATAGTTCCTAAGAGACTTTAAAGCCCAAACGATGGCCAAAAGTTCTCGTTCATTTGTTGCGAAATTAAGTTCTCTATCCTGTAAAGTTCTCGAAATCATTGTAACAGGCTTGCCATCCTGTGATAAGACTGCCCCCAGGCCAAAAGCCGAAGCGTATGTTGTTAAGTCAAAGGCTTTTCTATAATCGGGATACAATAACATTACATTTTCGGAGACAAGAACATTTTTAAGCTTCTCAAAAGCAGAACATTGTCTTTCATCGAAAGAAATTGGTATCTTTTTAGACTGGCTTGCGGAAACTTTTCCGTTTTCACCCTTCAGAATGTCAGTGAGTGGTCTAGCAATAGAGGCGAAGTCCTTAATAAAGCAGCGGTAATAACTTGCTAGCCCTAAAAACGATCGAACACTAAACAGATTAGTAGGTTGATTATATTTCTGAATAGCCTCTACTTTGCTAGGACTGGTTGTGATACCCCCACTTGACACCATGAATCCGAGATACTCGACGCTTTCCTTGAAGAAAAACGATTTCTCTTTAGAAACCCTCATGTTTGCCTCAGACAGTCTGTCTAGTACCCAAGCAACGTCGTTTACGTGGTCCTCAATTCCGTTTGAAAATATTATTACGTCATCAACGTAAACGTAACATGACTTTCCTATACGGTCCCTAAGAACATCATCAATAGCACGTTGAAAAATACTTGGGGCATTTTTCAAGCCAAACGGCAATCGGCAAAACTCGTATTTTCCATTTCCTACTGAAAAGGCAGTTTTCTCTCTATCCTTTTCTGCGAGCAGAATTTGGTGAAACCCCGATTTAAGGTCAAGGGTTGTAAAGAACCTGGCTTTTCCCAAATTTGACAAGATGGATACTACGTTTGGTATAGGGTACTTGTCGTCGATTGTTTTTAAATTTAGTTTTCTAAAATCTATAACCAACCTTTTCTTAGTATTTCCCTCTTCATCTGTACCTTTTTTATCGACTACCCAAACCGGATTGTTGTAAGGTGACGACGAGGGCCTGATAATTCCGTCCTTTAACAAAGCATGTGTCTCCTTATTCACAAAATCTGATACGCCCATGGGGTACGGATAGAGTTTTGAGTAAATGGGTTGGTCGTCCTCAGTACGTATTGTGGCAACAATGTTGGTATTATACGGCAGTGCTTCTTCCGGTTCCGCAAAGACGGCCAATCGGTTTCGAAGCATTGTATGGAATTTATTAGATATCTGATTTGGAACCACAATATTCTCTATGTTGGTGAAATTTACGCTGTCACATCTCAAAAACTGAATAGATTCCACTTCATTGTTGATATTCAACGTTTTGTTCTTAAAATCTAACGTTGCATTTCCCTGTTTCAAAAGGTCAAGTCCTATTATTGCGTCAAAACTAGAGAGACTTGGAAGAATAAAGAATTGAACAGATGTGTTAAATAGCTTAATAAAGCATTTCTGTTTGACGGTGTTGCAACCATGAAGCGATTTTACCGTGAATTTATTTTGTACCGGCATTATGTTTTTTAATTCAGGGAGGGGCTGTATGTAATTTTTCGAAGCCCCGGTGTCAATCAAAAGTTTTATGGTTCTCCCTGCTATCTCTCTTTCTATGTACGGTAGCAGGGATTTGTGGCTAAAAAATGAACATGATCGTAATTCACTAGTTCGTCCTCATAATCATCAACCTCCGCTTCTGCCTCCTTTTGATAACCGTCTGTGTCTTCCTCACATTGACCTATCTCATGAGGTAAGTAGTTGATCCTCTGCTGTTTTGGCCATGTAAACCTTGCACTGCCACTCGTTGGTCTTTTTGATGCTTGCGCATACCCAAAATGTCCCTGAGCCTGACTTGTGTTTTGCTGTTGGGGTTGCGATGCGAATTGATTTTGTGTTCGAAATGAATTTTGTTGTTGGGATGGCCAAGAATATTGTTGTTGAGATGGCCAAGAATTTTGCTGTTGGGATGGCCAAATATTTCCCTGAGTCGGAAATGGAGCTTGTCCAAAATTTCCAGTTCTTCTAGATCGCATGGATACATCAGGATTTGTTAACTGGACTGGATCTTGTCTTTCCTGGTTATCATAAGTATGCACCTGACGCTTGCTAAAATATGGGTTTTTAGTTTGCATGGGCATGATTGAATTTCTATCCTTATCGCTGTGCTTTTGTTTGATTTTCTGACCCCTGTCTCCAATATTTTTAGAATAAATAAGGGCGAATTGGTAACGCTCATGGTTCGACTCGACCTCTTGCGCTAAAGCGAGAGCAGTTGGTAAATCTTTTGGACCTTTTGCAAAAAGAATGTCGCTCAACGATTTCTTAGCTCCGGTTACAAATACACGTAACGCGTCCGCCCTGTACTTTTCATTCAGTGACATCGCCAAGGCACTATCAAATGTCATTATTGTCTTGTTGGTAAGTAGGGTTAGTTTTTTCTCGACTTCATCGTAGAATTCAGTAAGAGTCATGTCTCCCTGTCGCAAAGTTGATAGCTCTTGTTCGATTAGATAGATCGGCCTTTTGTCAGAATATGTGAAATCAAGACGGCTGATCATTGCTTTGAAATGTAACGGAGTATTAAAAGAAGCCAATACTGTATTCGCTGGACCTTTTATTTTATTTCGCATAATACCAAGAGCTTGGTAAAATGTTGAACTTCCCTCGTAATCTTTGAAAACTTTAAAAGCGACATGAGCCGCTTTTCTCCACGACACATGTTTCACTTTTGCCATCAAAATCTGGCAGAGATTTAATTATATCTAGAGGCTCGTTACAGACAACACCTGGTCTAATTTCAGCATCTACATAAGTTTCCACCTCTGGGGTGTTCACTGTTAATTTCCCGATTCGCTCATTCATCTCCTGCAATTGCTTTTCAAATGATTGTTTTTGGACTGCGAGCGCACCGGCAACAGCACTCTCTACGATCGCTTTTAACTGAGCTTCAAATTCCATTTCGCTTGTTGTCTTTGTTTTTGACCACCAATTATCTGATGACTTATTACTTTTTTCTGCACTGTTTTGCCTACTTGCCTGGTGCGCTGACCATTTATCTAAGCTTGACACGAGGTTGTCTAAAAGGTTATCACTGTCACTCATGTATTTTTATTATCAATACTCTTTGCATAGGTTATGTAATAATAATAATATTTTTAATTCGTTCAATAAGCGTTATACTTACAATATAATAATAGTGATTAACAAACAATTTTAAGGTAGATGGTCTTAGTAATTAATATTATATTTTATGTAATCAGGAAATTTTTATTTCTTAGGTTAGAGTTAATTAGCCAATGCCGCTGGTTTTATCTCCGGATCCTCCTTTTGTTATTTATTTATAATTAATCAGTTATCGTAGGTTTTTATATCCGTTTGGGCGCCAATTATCATTTTAATAGATTTTCCATATATTTATTAGTGTAAGTTTATTAATTATAATAGGGCTTGCGCGGTCTGCACTTAATGAGACGAATAGTAAGTACGTGGCGATGACCGACGCTTCTAATCTTCCAAAATCGACTGACTTAAGTATAGCAAGAGTTCTTATCTCTTAAGCTTAACAAGTTACAGTTTCTTATAGGTAAAGCTCGATCTATAGATGGGAAAAGCACTTGAGGCTTACGACTATATTTCGGGTGTTTGGTGAATGTGTTAACTTACACATTTAAATTCAAAATAGATTAAACACATACACATACTTTTAATTCACTTACACAATTTAATCTAAACACAACATATTACACATACACCATATACACCAAGTTTTTCCATAATTTCCCCTCTAGACATTTGTCAATCTTTAAAAATTCCGGATGGTATTCGTTATCTCATTCCGTATGAAGGGAATCCAGCTACCCTAAATGACTTTATAAACAATGTCGAGGAAATTCCGCTTCTTATTAGAGGCACGGATAAGACTCCGTATGGGCAGTTTTTATTAAGAGCAATAAGGAACAAGATAGAAGGAAAGGCAAATGAGCTATTAATATCGTCAGGCGTAGGCTTAAACTGGGACGACATTAGAGATACCCTAATAAGGAAATTCGCGGACAAAAGAAGTGAGGAAACACTAAATTTTGAGTTACACGGACTGGTACATAAAAGATTGCCACTGCAGGAATTTTTCGAACAAATTTTAGACATCAAGGCAACGTACTGGAGAGTGATAGAAAACACTGAGATTGAGAAGTCAGCTTTAAAATTTAAAAAGGAATCCTTTGAAAAAACCTGTTTGTATACATTTATACATGGCATCAAAGGTCCATTAGGAGCGACTGTTAGAACCTCTAGACCCAGAACCCTCCAGGAAGCCTATGACGTGGCTATCAAAGAAGGGGACATTTTCCTGAGAGAAAGTCGCAATAGGCAAATACAGAACCCAAGATATAATAATAGCAGCTACAACAGAAACGACTATCGTAGAAATGAAGGACCCCGGAATAACAGAACTAATAGGAGACCAAACTACTATGGAAAATATGAAGCTAGGGATCAATCCTCGTATCGCGATAAATCCAGGGATAATGGCAGGTCTTATAATAAAATGAAGGCGATCATGCCAAAACAAGACGACAGAAGTCGTGAGGACAGAAATAATCAACATTCAAAGAATTACGGAAATTCGGGACAGCAAAGACCAACACCACTGAATCACATAGAAGCGACAAATGAACAGGAGCTACACAATATTGATGACGGAAATTTTCAGTTAAAGGCCTCGTCGGACAGACGGGATACTTAGAGAAAGTTGAAGTTGGAGATTCCCTACTTTACATTTTAATTAATTTCGGTTCAAATAGACCACTAAAATTTCTAGTGGATACTGGTGCCACTTCATCTTTCATAAATCCAGAACTCGTTAAAGAACAGAACCAACAAATACTTGAGAGACCGATTTTAATTACCACAGCCCTAGGCTCTCATAAAGTAAATAAAATGACCCAAGTCAAGCTATTCAATAAATACAACTGTAATGAAAATTTTCCATTGTTGCTCTTCAAATTTCACAACTATTTTGTTGGCCTTATAGGCATGAATACTCTGAATACAATGTCAGGAGTAATAGACATTCCGAGCAAAACTCTAATGACACCCAGCTTCACAATTGGACTTTTCCAACAAGTAAAACAAAAAGCAAAATTATTTAACATTGAGGAATCTTCCAAGAAATTGGTAATGCTACCAGTTTCAATTAAGGAAGGTACATTTTTGTGTGAAGATCAACAAATTTCGAACGATTTATTTATCACAGGTGGATTATACACAGCCCACAATTATTACAGTTGTATGGAAGTGACAAATTACTCTGTTAATGAAAAACAATTACATTTAGAGACACCATTAGAAGTGAACTATCTTAACACGGACGAATTTATAATAATAAACGATGTTAAGGACTATGGCTCGGTAGTTTCGGACAGTAAGAAAGAGAGTAACAGCAAACTAAGATTAGAACATTTAACCTTAGAAGAAAAAGCTGCATTCACAAAAATACACAAACAATATCCAAATATATTTTACAGAGAAGGAGATAAATTAACCTTTACCAATATTGTCAAACACAATATTAATACTACAGACGAAATCCCTGTATTCAAAAAATCGTTCAGATATAGTCCGTCAGAAAAGACAGAAATAAGCGAACAAATCAATAAACTTCTGGAACAAGATATAATTAAACACAGTTATTCACCCTGGAGTGCTCCAGTTTTCTTGGTCCCAAAGAAACTAGACGCTTCAAACAAACGAAAGTGGAGATTGGTCGTAGACTTTAGATTACTAAATGAAAAGACTATCAAAGATAGATAGCCAATGCCACAAATAAACGAAATACTAGACAAACTAGGCAGGGCCCAGTATTTTTCAGCCTTAGATTTGGCAAGTGGTTACTACCAAATTGAAGTGGGCCCTAAGGATAGAGCGAAAACAGCATTTTCCGCAGTAGGTGGACATTATGAGTTTATTCGAATGCCATTTGGCTTATCCAATGCACCCGCAACCTTCCAAAGGGTAATGGATAATGTTTTAGCAGAGTATAATGGCAAGTTTTGTTTGGTATATCTAGATGATATAATAGTATTTTCGACCTCGCTCGAGGAGCACATGAATCATCTAAGTTCTATTTTCAAGAAACTCACGCAGGCAAATCTAAAACTTCAGCCGGATAAATCAGAGTTTCTAAAGAAAGAATTAGAGTATCTTGGTCACATTGTGACAGAGAAAGGTGTTAAACCTAACCCAAAGAAAATAGATACGATTAAGGCTTTCCCTATGCCCAAGACCAGGAAAGAGATTAAATCATTCTTGGGGTTACTGGGATATTATAGAAGATTCATCAGGGACTTCGCCAAAATTACAAAACCTCTAACTCAGCAACTAAAAGGGAAAGCAGAAGTAACTATCAACGAACAATATATTAAAACTTTTAACCACTGCAAGACACTCTTGTGTAACGACCCAATACTACAGTACCCAGATTTCAATAAGCCATTTATCTTGACTACCGACGCTAGTAATGTAGCTATAGGAGCAGTTTTATCACAGGGTACAATAGGAAAGGACAGACCCATAGCATTTGCTAGTAGGACATTGTCAGAATCAGAAACGCATTACGCCACCATTAAAAAAGAACTACTGGCTATAGTATGGGCAGTGAAATATTTCAGACCATACTTATTTGGGAACAAATTCCTTCTGGTCACTGACCATAAACCTTTAGTTTGGTTAAAAAATTTAAAAGAACCAAACTCCATGCTAGTGAGATGGAAACTCCAACTATTAGAATATGACTGTGAAGTCATTTATAAAAAAGGTTCCCAAAATGTAGTGGCGGATGCATTGAGTAGAATTGTCGTAGAGCTCAACACCAACGAGACCAGACCAATTAACATAGATTCGGAAATTTTGACCTCCAACAAACCCATAAATGAATTTGCAATACAAATCATTTTGGAAGATGCAAAACTTGCAAACGATTCAGTAGTGTCCCCTTTTAAAAACAAAATCAGACGCATTATCGCCAGACCTTCGTTTAACGACAAAGTAATGATTGACATATTAAGGACAGTCTTAAAATCGAATAAAACGCATGCAATTTACACCACTGATTCAATTTTCGAAACAGTACAAAAGATTTATGCAACATTTTTTGCTCCTAACAAATTGTATAAGATCATAAGGAGCACGACGTATTTAAAAGAATTACAAACTACAGAAGATCAGATTAACTACATATCAGATTATCACATTAAAAATAATCATAGAGGTATGGACGAAACATATAATCATATTAAGCGACAGGTCTATTTCCCCGGGTTAAGAGAAAAGATTTCAAAACTTATTAACAAATGTGACATTTGTCAAACTCTAAAGTATGACAGACAACCTCAGAAATTAGAATTTCAGTTAACAGAGACACCGAACAAGCCATTAGACATAATACATATAGACATATACTCGATTAATAAAAGACTTATTTTAACGATAATGGACAAATTCTCAAAATTCGCGGAAGGTTACACTCTACCTGCTCGAGATGCAATTAATATCACCAAAAACATGATGTTCTTTTTCAAGACTCACGGTATACCCAAAGTAATAGTTTGCGATCAAGGTCCAGAATTCGCGGGAATTCTTTTTAAAGATCTTTGCAACCAATATGGTATAACCCTACATGTAACATCTTTCCAACAATCAAGCAGCAACGCCCCTGTAGAAAGACTGCATTCATCGTTAACAGAAATCTATATGGTAGAATCATTTTCGAAAAGAAAAAAGCACTACAACTTGATCTAGACCACGACCTGATAATGGCAGAGACCTTTATAACTTATAATAATGCTATTCACTCAACAACAAAGCTTACCCCACACGAAGTATTTACAGGACGAACTCATATTTTCGAACAAACGCTCAAAGCGGTGAGTCAACAAGATTACTTGAGGGAACTAGAGACCTTTAGAACCAAATTATATCCAGAATTAAAGGAGGAATTAGAAAATCAGAAACTAAAAAAGGTCGAGAAACTTAACGTAGATAGAACCCCACCCTTAGAGGTACAAGAGGGAGACACAATCTTCAGAAAGGAAAATAGAAGAAACAAATTAACACCCAGATTCACCAAACACAAGGTAGCTAGTGATAACGGAATAACTTTGACTACCTACAAGAGACAGAAAATACACAAATCAAAGATTAAGAAAAAGACTAGACGTAATAGTGACTAACTTCTGTATAATAATATCGTTACAGATTATGCATGATAGCAGCTCAACTGCTTCATGCCCAACATGTTAAGGAAAATACGCCCCTAGCAGAAATCAATCTGGGAGAAGCGAGGATCATTCAGACCTATAGTTCAGTGGCACATGTAATAGAACTAACGGAATTGACTAACTACCTAAATAAACTAGAAACCAACTTATACAACTTACGGGACGAAGATTCGAAGGATTCGATATCTTCATTACAAAGGAAAATAGTTCAAGCTAAAGAAAAAGTTTACTCACTGACTTCAAACCAAAGAAAAAAGAGAGGTTTGATAAATGGGTTAGGTCACGTAATTAAAAGAGTAACAGGAAATATGGATGCAGATGACGCATCCACTATTGCAACCAATTTCAACAAGGTATTTGAAAACGAAAAGACCATTAACAAAAACCTCTGGCAACAAATAGCCAATAATAATGATATAATTTTAAATTTCAATAATATGTCCACACACTTTGTTAAAGAACAAGAAAAGATTGAGGAGTACATTAACCATTTTAAAAATAGCATTTCTAAGGAATTAATGATAGAAGATAAAAAAAAACAATATAGACATTCTTCAGAGTCATATAAATGATATAGCCGAGAGTGTGTTATTAGCTAAACTCAGGATATTCCCAAGTTTTATTTTACCTATAGGAGAGCTAAGAGATATTGCACAGAGCTTCAAAATTCAAAATTTTTCAATAAATTCCGAAGAACATATATACAGACTACTCGACTTAGAGGTGGAATCCAAAAGAACACAAATCATCTTTCACATAAAAATACCTATATTTGATAAGAACATCTATACACTATCTCATTTAATTAACTTACCCATAAACGGCTCTCACTTTCTCATTCTACCTAAATTCATTTTGCACGATAACAATTTTAATTTTACAACGAGTTTTCAAGAGAAATGCCCGAGGATACATGGAACTTATATCTGCGACCCCAGATTGGCGGAGAATATTATGTACAACAAGGAGTGTGTTAAACAGATTAAATTAGGAATGAAACCAAGCTGCGAGGCAAAGAATGTGGACACCGACGAAATAGTGGTGGAGCCGGAGCAACAGTGGATCGTAGTCATCAGCAGGAACCAAACGTGGGCCGAACCGAGTTGTGCAGAACCCTTCCTCATTGAGGGAACAACAATTATTAACCATATCAACTGTTCCATACTCATTGATGGAATCAAATATGATGACACCGAATTATTTTACAAGGAAAAGATCAAACTGTCACTACCGGCAGTCAAAAACATAACAATAAATGCGACAGTGGAGAATTTGAATCTTGATAAGATCGTGTTTCACCTCCAAGAAAACAACGCAAAAATTGTTCGAGTCAAGCAATCTACAACCGATCTTCGATTCCTGACCTACATATCGGCTGTCATCCTGGTCATCTTTATAATCTATACCTTGGTAGTAAAAAGAAAGATCACTTACTTACCCAATCCTGCACCATCGGTCAACTACGTTTCGTCCATTCCTTCGTTATGGCCGTCACTACATTCTAGGGGGGGAGGAGTTGCCACAT
Organism: Drosophila mauritiana; assembly: GCF_004382145.1. Lineage (NCBI taxonomy): Eukaryota > Metazoa > Arthropoda > Insecta > Diptera > Drosophilidae > Drosophila > Drosophila mauritiana. Next base: position 22,151,869 of record NC_046672.1, on the reverse strand, counting down.
CAGCTATACCCACGTCCTCTTCCCCGCCCCCTAAGCCTCCACGAGCAAACTGTTAGCGTCAGCACCCACATTCACGAGCCGCCTCCACCCCCAATTTCTGCAACATAGTTCGTCGTACTCTTGTGCAAGAGTACAAGCCACTTCAGACGACAACTCAGCAAACGGAAACTCTCCCCAAATCTGCTGGGTCAGCAGATCGACGATCACCAGCGGGCCACTTGGACTCTTTTAAGTTAGACATAAGATCAGTTTTTAGCTACCCATTGTCGAATAAAGAGCCTTTTATAATTCTTTCCGAAACAACATTTATTCTTGGGAAACTTGGACAATTCTGGAAGTTTGCAGGAGCATCACCCGGGACACTCCACTTACCATCTAATATAACTCGGGCGCCGGCAGGCCAGGAGACTTCGAGGAATAAACAAAAAAAAAAACACAAATCAAATCGTTGGGGAGGAAAGGGGGAAGACGATACAAGGTATCGATACGGAGCAGAAGTCAACAACACACACACACACACAGGGCCGTCCGAGCGCGAGAGCGGAACAGGGAGGGTACGCAGCCAAGAACCGTTAACGGTTAACACACACACACAGCTGCGAATTCCGTGGGAGGCGAGTGTACGGACGGGAAAGGCTCCGTTACCGGTACAGGCCCACGGAATAACGGCACAAGGAGCAGAAGCAAAACCGAGGTTTCGTCGCGAAGAGCGCTCGAGCTGGTCTTTTAAGATCACCATGGCAGCACAAGTTTTTCACGTCTGGGAAGTACGAGAGACCCGCGCCGGGGAACAGCCTGGGGCGATATGGAGTAGGGATTCCGATTCCTACCTCCAGCTCCTGGCGTTACCCCTGGTGTCGCGATCTCCATCCCCGGGAAGTGTGGAGGACCCGGAGGAAATTCCGGACGTCGAACTCGAGGACGACCAGTCAATGGCGGAGACGGAGGGCGCGGCCGAGGTCATCACCCTCTCCTCGGAGAGCGAGGAAGACGATGACGGAGGCGAGACGGTCACGCCGGAGGTGTCATCAGACGAGGATGAGACCGCGCGGTTGGCCGACCGAGGATCCGGTGGATATGAGACGATTCATGGAGGCACGACTCGCCACTCTGCGTTTCCAGCAGATGGTGGAGGCGCGAAAGGTCGCCGACGCCGAGGCCGCATGGCAGGGGCGTTTGGCTCGGCTGCAAGAGGAGGAGGAAGCATTGTGGGCACCAACCACGGAGCAGCCGGAGCCCCCGCAGCCGCTGGCAAGACAGCTACCGCCGACATCGCAGCCACCATTGCCGTTGACGCCGCCGCCGACTCGACCACCGCCGCCGCAGCCGCCGTTGCCGTTGACGCCGCGGTCACCGCCACCGACACCACCACGGATGACGCCAGCGCAGGCGCCGCTGCCGACACTGCCGCGGACGACGCCGGCGCCGCTGCCGACGCCACCACGGTCGACGCGCACGAGTTACCGAATCGCCTATACAGAGTATACACAATTCGGTACCACCCGCCAAGCCACCTAGGAGCAGTTCATCGCTCCACTAACTCCAACACTGTTGCAATGCACTAACTCCAACACTGTTGCAATGCTGACGCAGCAGTGGACAGGATATCGATTCCGACAGTTCTGGTAAACAAAACTAGAACTGCCGCAGCAGCATTTCGGACAATGAAAACACAGCACATTCTTGTAAACATTTTAGCTTAAATTTTTATTCGACTAATAAATTAGAGTTCAGTTCATTTTGAAACACAAACCAGAGCAGTCGCTTGTTTTCTTAATTAAACTACTTGGATTAAACCACTTGGATTCAAATACATACAAGGACACACACACACTCACTCACCAGCTGCAGGAGACACTGGTAACTCACGCCGTCAACACCACCGCCGCAACCTCGCACGCCGACACCACCACTCCAGCAGGGGGAATGCCCACGATATGACAGGCAACAGGCGTGGGAGATTCCGCAGGCACACGTCGGCCAGGTGGTCCGCACGATCGAGATGGGAGGGCGTCTGTGGCACCAACAGTCGGTGACGTGGACGTGGCCCGCATCGATGGAGACCGAGGACGTGCCGGAAGCCCGGGCTTGGGAAGAGGCGGAAGCGATCGGCTGGAGAACGCCGGACCAGGAGTCACGCGATCCGCGATTACGCGCCCGGGCAGAGGGTAAGAGGCCGGAGAAGGAGGTCCCGAGGGAGTAGAGCCCGGGAGAAGCAAAACCGGAGAAAAGGGAGTGGAGCTGGCCTGCACCAGGTGAGGCGCCGCCACCACCAAGGCTGCCGAGGCAAACGCCGTGCCCGGAAGCGCGGCAACCGCCGCCGCGCCCATGCCACTGCAGGCAGGCGTCGCTGGACGGGCAGAAGTGGAGGGAGGTGCCAACGGAAGACTGGCCGCTCTGGGTGGCCGAGGAAGCGGCTCGACAAGGAGCACGGAACCGAAGAGTGCACTGGGCCAAGTTATTCGAGCTTGGCGGGCAGCGCTACCGCCTTAAGGTACGGAGGGGCGGGGATGTAAGGGTAGCAGTCGCCGAATAAAGAACGCCAGACGGCAATAGAAAACCGTATGTCCGGGTTTTTTTTTGATAAACAACACAGGCATAGTAACAGTCAAAAAAATGGGTACGGGTGACGCGGGGCCAGGGGCAGCCGCCCCGGAGCACGAAGGGGGCATTCATGTATTGGTGGAGCTGGAAGCAAGAGAGGATTTATTAATATGGCGATACGCAAGAAAACGTTAGACTTACCTTACCTTACCTTACCGTACTTACCGGACCCAGTGCGGCGCGGTTTTGTGCCAAACCCAGCACAAGCCTGCCACAGATGCGGTGGTCAGGGCCACTGGTCTCAGGAACCGGCCAATCAATTTTTGCGGGATTTGCGGGAGAATCGGGCCAAGGACTTCGGAATGCTGCCACAGATCGGGAAACGCCATGCGACCCCAGCCTCAGAGGGGCAACCAGGGTTCGCAAGATGCAGCCCCTCAAAATTAATGGGCAATCTGAAGGCGGAAGAAAGGCCACTGTCCGCCACAGTGCTCATAGACGGAGTAGAGATAGAGGCCACGGTGGACACTGGAGCCACGGCCAGCTTTATTAGCGAGGAGCTGGCGGACAGGTTGCAGGCGGCACGAGAAGTCTTACCTACGAGAAGAGAAGTTAGAATGGCAGATGGACGGTACGAAGATGTCACATCGATGATCGAAGTCGACATAGGTCTCGGCGAGAGGACCGTTCGGATGCAACTGCTACACAACATAATCGACGCACTGGTATTGGGTTGGGATTTCCTAACAAGAGTGGGAGCACGTGTGGAGTGCGCCGGACTGACCGTAACAATACCAGTGTGCTCAACGGGACAAAGCAGGCCAAAGAAAAAGCTTTCAGTGTCAGTCGTGGAGAGGGCTTCTTCAGAGGAGGACGTGGACGAATTCCTGAGGTCGGAGTTGACCAGTTTAGAAAACGTTCAAGGGACGTCAACCGTGGCAGAGCACCGGATAACGATGAAGGACGATCAACTAGTCATACAGCGGTACTACCCAAAAAACCCCAAGATGTAAGTGGAGAAGAACGCCCAGGTATCGAGCCGTATAGAAGCCCGTACAGCTCACCGATAGTGATGATGAGAAAGAAAACAGGGCAATGGAGACTGTGCGTGGATTTCCGGCAGATAAACGCAAGGTCCGTAAAGGATGCGTACCCGATGCCGATGTAAAATTACATCCTGGACCAGCTAAAGGAGGCGAAGTACATAAGCAGTCTAGACCTAAAGGATGGATACTGGCAAATTCCGTTGGAAGAAAGGAGCCGGCAGTATACGACGTTTACGGTGCCGGGAAAGGGCCTGTTCCAATGGAAAGTAATGCCATTCGGACTGCACTCAGCGTCGGCAACGCTTCAACGGGCATTGGACCAAGTAATACGTAAAGGAGCTGAGGCAATACTTGGGAGTCGCATCGTGGTACAGACGCTTCGTGCCCGATTTTGCGACGCTGGTACAACCTTTGAATGCGCTCCTAAAGAAGCAGGCAAAATGGGAATGGGAAGACGCCCACCAAGCCGCATTCGAGGCCGTCAAGGCCAGACTGTTCGCCGACCCGATTCTGGCGTGCCCCGACTTCACGAAAACGTTTGTATTACAGACGGATGCCAGCGACTATGGGCTGGGGGCAATCCTTACACAGCATTCCGAGCGAGGCGAGCGAGTAATCTCCTACTCCAGTAGAACGCTGAACGCAGCGGAGAGGAACTACTCGGCAACGGAAAAGGAATGTTTAGCAATAGTATGGGCGGTCAGGAAGTTGAGACCGTACCTGGAGGGTTACCACTTCAAGGTCATCACGGACCATATGGCTCTAAAATGGCTGAATAACATCGAGAGTCCGTCCGGCAGGATAGCGAGGTGGGCGTTGGAGCTGCAACAGTACGATTTCGAAATCTCGTACAAGAAGGGCCAGCTGAACATCGTCGCCGACGCGCTTTCAAGACAACCACTGCAGGAGACGAGCCGAAGAGTGAGCGTGGAGGACGACGAAGAACCGAGAGAGCAGCAGGGATGTAGGTGGTTGGAGGAGATGCGAAGAAAAGTGATGCAGCAGCCACACAAATTTCCGGACTATTTGGAGGAAGACGGCAAGCTGTACCGACACAAACCGCATCGGGCGGGCAACGAGGAGGTGGTATCGTGGAAGATGTGTGTACCGATCGGGCAGAGACAGCGCGTCATGACCGAAAACCACGACATGCCAACTGCGGGACACTTGGGAAGCCGCAAGACGATTGCCAGGATTGCAGCCCGGTATCATTGGCCGGGAATGCATCGAGACGTAAGGAAGTACGTGCGAAACTGCGAGAGCTGCATAAAGTACAAACCCAGCCAGCTACAGGCGGCCGGGAAGATGTTAACACAGGTGCCGGAAGAACCATGGGCAACCGTGTGCGCAGACTTCGCGGGCCCTTTGCCACGATCGAAGCATGGGAATTCGATGCTGCTGGTCCTGGTGGACAGATTTTCAAAGTGGACCGAAATTGTCCCTATGAGAAGGGCGACCACTGAGACGCTGCGAAAGGCCGTTCGAGAGCGGATAGTGGCCAGATACGGAGTGCCCAAAGTGATGATCACAGACAACGGCGTGCAGTTCACAAGTAGGGCGTTCAGGAAGTTTCTGGAGGAGCTGGGGGTACGACACCAGCTCACGGCTCCATATACTCCGCAAGAGAACCCTACGGAAAGGGCCAACAGGACCGTCAAAACAATGATCGCGCAATTCACAGGTGCCACTCAGAATACATGGGACGAGCACTGGCCGGAGCTGCAGCTGGTGGTCAACACAAGTGTGGCGGAGACCACAGGATACTTGCCGGCGTTCATAACGCAGGGAAGGGAGCCGAGGCTGCCCTACGCGTTGTTTGACGAAAAAACGACCGGGACCGGAAAGTGCATCCAGACACCGGCGGAAAATGCGAAAAAATTGAAAGAAATCTTCGAACTGGTGCGGAGAAATATAGAGAAGGCGGCACAGGATCAGGCACGACACTATAATCTCAGAAGACGCGCATGACTGGATTAACGACGTAAGAGTTTTCGTTGCGCTCGTGTACAGATTGCGAAGAACTAGGTTTTCCTTGTTTGGAAAGTAATTAAATCGGTGAATTAGTGCTCCGCGAAAGTCGTTTGCTAATTTTCGTGTGTTATAAACAAGTGATTTGGAAGTAATTAGCAATAAATTATTGCAAATTTTCAACTCAGCACGTGCTGCGAGGCGAGCTTTCGAGTAAGCTTTTCGAGTAAGATTCTTGAGCAGCGGTCACAAAGCTTATTGGTGGCAGTCACTGCTAAGGTTAGTGTCTAGGGACAATTTTAGTGCTACCAGACTCTACCGATAGGTGGAGCTCTAGTTTCAGAGCAACTACCTCGTGTCAGCGAGCATACGAGCATACGGTTGCTGGCGTATACGGTAGAAGGAGCCACCACCGTAGTTATGCCGATGGAGAGCGACAGCAGCGCGAGTGCCTTGAGCGGAAGCAGTGCCTCGAGGAAGTCAAGACGAGACAGGCGTAGAAGCCATCTAGCCTCTAAGATCTCGGCGCCAACGCAGGCGAAATTGGTTGCCCTGGCATCGAATGGACTGCCAGAACCCGTTGGTGTACTGGAGGAGGCGTTTTCGTCGCTGGAGGACGCCCGGGCGGCTACGGCAAACGCTGCCATCGATGCGGCTATCGGGGAAAGCTATAGCGGAAAAGGTGCGAACGATGGTTGCACCCTCTCTCGGAGTCAGAGTACATGAGGTACGTGAGCTCCGTCGAGGTGGTGGTGCGATCATTCGTACTCCTTCAGTTGGAGAGCTGCAGAAGGTGGTAGCATCAAAAAGATTCGCTCAAGTTGGACTGAATGTGGCACGGAATGCGGCCGAGAAGCCGAAGGTCGTCGTCTATGACGTCGACACAGCTATCGACCCAGAGGAATTTATGAAGGAGCTCCATGAAAATAACTTCGATAGCGAAATGACTCTGTCCCAGTTTAAGAAGTCCGTGCACCTGGTGACCAAGGCGTGGTCGGTAACTGACGGCGCCACAGTAAATGTGACGCTAGAGGTAGACGACCGGGCGATGGCGAAGCTTGATGTAGGTCGTGTTTACATCATACATGGTTTTCATTTCGATGCCGATCACAGGTCCGCACATACGCCTGCCACAGATGCGTGGGTTTCGACCACAAGGTCAGCGAATGCCGGCAGAAGGACAATGTTTGCCGCCAGTGCGGGCAACAAGGCCACACCGCGGAAAGTGCCAAAACCCGGTGGACTGCCGGAACTGCCGTCACAGAGGGCAACCCTCGGGGCATTACATGCTCTCGAGCGTTTGCCCGATATACGGGGCGTTGCTGGCGAGGGTGCAAGCTAGACACTAATGTTTAGCTTCATCCAAGCGAACTGTGGCCGAGGCCGAGCTGCGACCATCGAACTCGGAGTCCGACTCAGGAGATCGGAGATTATGTTCGCGCTGGTGCAGGAGCCGTATCTCGGCGGGGACGGAATGGATGTGCTGCCTGAAGGAATGAGGGTTTTCACCGACCGGCGAGGGAAGGCAGCCATCCTAGTGGATCATCACGAAGCCATCTGTATGCCAGTGGAGACCCTCACCACAGACTATGGCGTATGTCTGGTCGTTAAAGGGAGCTTTGGCTCAATCTTCCTTTGCGCCGCATACTGCCAGTTCGATGCACCTCTGGAACCGTACCTCCGGTACATGGATGCGGTCCTGCTGCAGGCCAGCAGAACCCCCGCAATCCTGGGCCTCGACGCGAATGCAGTGTCCCCCATGTGGCTTAGCAAACTCTCTCGTCATGCCGAGGGGCAAGCTAACTACAGACGGGGTGAGCTGCTGTCAGAGTGGATGCTGGAGGCAAGAGTCGCTGCCCTAAACCAGTCAACAGAGGTGTACACGTTCGATAATCACAGAGCTACTAGCGATATCGACGTGACAATCGTCAATGAGGCAGCATCTATGTGGGCCACATATGAGTGGAGAGTGGACGAGTGGGAATTGAGTGACTACAACATCATTACTGTTGTGGCCGAACCAACTACCGCGCGCGCAGTTGAGAGCATAGCTCCTGTGCCGTCCTGGAACTTCTCCAATGCACGTTGGCGATTGTTCAAGGAGGAAATGGTGAGAAGAGCAGCCAAACTTCCGGAAATCTTCTCAGAGTCGCCGTTGGACCAGCAAGTTTTGCCAAGGCCGCCGAAAGTGCACGGAGATTGGGTGCCTCCGCGTGAATGGCGAGCTGATCACTGATTGGGTTGACTGTGCACGAGTGCTCCTCCGCAATTTCTTCCCAGTTGCGGAGTCCGAAGCACCGACTGCCATCGCGGAGGAAGTCCCACCGGCCCTCGAAGTATTCGAGGTTGATGTATGTGTTGCCCGGTTGAAGAGCAGGCGCTCTCCCGGCTTGGACGGCATCAATGGCACTATCTGCAAGGCAGTCTGGCGCGCCATACCCGAGCACCTAGCATCGTTGTTTTCCCGGTGCATCCGGTTGGGATACTTTCCCGCCTAGTGGAAGTGCCCACGAGTTGTCTCGCTGCTCAAAGGGCCAGATAAGGACAAGTGTGAGCCCTCCTCATATAGAGGAATATGCTTGCTACCAGTCTTTGGTAAGGTGCTCGAGGACATCATGGTGAATCGTGTGAGAGAAGTTCTTCCGGAAGGCTGCAGATGGCAGTTTGGATTTCGCCAAGGACGATGTGTGGAGGATGCTTGGAGGCACGTGAAGAGCAGTGTTTGTGCCAGCCCGGCGCAATACGTGCTCGGCACATTGTGGACTTCAAAGGAGCATTCGACAATGTCGAATGGAGTGCTGCACTCCGCCGACTAGCCGACTTGGGATGCTGGGAGATGGGCTTGTGGCAGAGCTTTTTCTCCGGCCGAAGAGCAGTGATCCGAAGCAGTTCCGGTACTGTGGATGTACCGGTAACTAGAGGCTGCCCGCAGGGGTCAATCAGCGGCCCATTTATCTGGGACATACTGATGGATGTACTGCTTCAGCGTCTCCAGCCGTATTGCCAGCTGAGTGCATACGCGGATGACTTGCTGCTTCTTGTCGAGGGAAATTCCCGAGCTATGCTAGAGGAAAAAGGAGCACAACTGATGTCCATCGTAGAAGCGTGGGGAGCTGAAGTTGGCGTTGCCGTCTCGACCAGCAAGACGGTAATAATGCTGCTGAAAGGTGCCTTGAGACGTGAGCCTACGCTGAGGTTTGCTGGAGCGAACCTTCCGTATGTGCGTAGCTGTCGGTACCTTGGCATCACGGTCAGTGAAGAAATAAAATTCCTCACGCACATAGCTTCGCTTCGCCAGCGGATGACCGGAGTCGTTGGAGCATTGGCGCGTGTGCTTCGAGCCGACTGGGGCTTCAGTCCTCGAGCCAGGCGGACCATATATGACGGACTCATGGCACCTTGTGTGCTGTTTGGTGCCCCGGTATGGTATGACACCGCCGAACAAGTAGCCGCCCGGAGACGACTAGCCTCCTGCCAGAGGCTAATCCTGCTTGGATGCCTTTCGGTATGCCGAACAGTGTCCACAGTGGCACTGCAGGTACTTGGTGGAGCTCCCCCACTTGACTTGGCTGCTAAGTTATTAGCGGTCAAATACAAGCTGAAGCGTGGATACCCGCTGGAGGAGAACGACTGGCTATACGACGAGGACATTACGTGTCTAAGCTGGAAGCAGAGGAAGACTCGCCTAGAAGAGTGCTTACTGCAGAGTTGGCAGAACAGATGGGATGACGACAGCGAACCAGGACGGGTGACGCATAAATTCATCCCATACGTCACTCTTGCCTATCGGGATCCAAGCTTTGGATTCTCGATGAGGACGTCTTACCTGCTGACAGGTCACGGGTCGTTCAACGCATTTTTGCAAGGGAGAGCCCTCAGCGATACCACTGCTTGCGCTTGTGGAGATCCATATGAGGACTGGATGCACATATTGTGCACTTTCCCCCTATATGCAGATTTGCGGAACCTCGATGGACTTGGAGTGCAGCGCCTTGGCGAAAACTAGACCTTCGGCAGAATCCTGAAAGATCAACAGAGGACTCAACGGCTGGCAGTGTTTGCGGACGAAGTGTTCCGGAGGAGGAGGGGTGTTTAGCCCAACATCTTCGCCGTGTGGTCAGCGGGCGAGAATACTTTCACAGTCCGCTATGGCTTGTCGTAAGAGGCGACTAATGTAGCGACAGGTTCCTCTAACCATGCTTGCCGGAGCAAAAGGAGGAGGCCCACCGAGCCTCTCTTTCGGTACCACGGGTTGTGCAGCTATCCAAGACTGCACATTGAGGTAGGCCCCCTGGTGGGAGTATCGTGGTGGCTGTGGTTGGTACCCATATCGCGGGTAGAGCCTTCGTGTTCGACGTTTGAGTTACGGTGCTGGTTGCGCAAAACTCGGGTGTTGTGACCCAGAGATCAGTAGAGATTTTAGGTAGATCTCGCTCCTCAGCAAGGGGGAGTGCTTGCCCGGCAAGCAAGTACTCGAATTGCTACCGGGGTGGTCGCTATGTACATAGCTATAGCTTCTAGTCCGGGACGCTTGTCTGGCGTATCCAGACACATGCACCATGTTGATACATGCACCACTTGTGGGTGTTCAGGGTGTCGTGGTTGTAATCCCTTCAGTGTGGAACACGCCACGTAAAACAAGTTCGGAGGGATCCGAAAAGTCATCATCAATCTCAGAAGTCGGCCGTGAAAACCCAAGGTGCGGGACACAGTATGGGCCAAAGAGCACCACCTGTCAAAGGCAGCCGAAGGTTTAGCGGCAAAATTGGCCCCAAGATTTGACGGGTTATATGCGTCCTAGAACACAAAACGACCAAGAAAGAAAAGACTGCTCACATCAGGGATCTGAAGCCGGGAAGCGCGGGCGCCGGCAGGCCAGGAGACTTCGAGGAATAAACAAAAAAAAACACAAATCAAATCGTTGGGGAGGAAAGGGGGAAGACGATACAAGGTATCGATACGGAGCAGAAGTCAACAACACACACACACAGGCCCGTCCGAGCGGGAGAGCGGGACAGGGAGGGTACGCAGCCAAGAACCGTTAACGGTTAACACACACGCACAGCTGCGAATTCCGTGGGAGGCGAGTGTACGGACGGGAAAGGCTCCGTTACCGGTACAGGCCCACGGAATAACGGCATAAGGAGCAGAAGCAAAACCGAGGTTTCGTCGCGAAGAGCGCTCGAGCTGGTCTTTTGAGATCACCATGGCAGACAAGTTTTTCACGTCCGGGAAGTACGAGAGACCGGCGCCGGGGAACAGCCCGGGGCGATATGGAGTAGGGATTCCGATTTCTACCTCCAGCTCCTGGCGTTACCCCTGGTGTCGCGATCTCCATCCCCGGGAAGTGTGGAGGACCCGGAGGAAATTCCGGACGTCGAACTCGAGGACGACCAGCCAATGGCGGAGACGGAGGGCGCGGCCGAGGTTATCACCCTCTCCTCGGAGAGCGAGGAAGACGATGACGGAGGCGAGACGGTCACGCCGGAGGTGTCATCAGACGAGGATGAGACCGCGCGGATGGCTTACCGGAGCTTCCGGCGGGCTACGCAGGGCCAGGGACGGAGTCGCGCCGGCGACCGAGGATCCGGTGGACATGAGACGATTCATGGAGGCGCGAGTCGCCACCCTGCGGCGTTTCCAGCAGATGGTGGACGCGCGAAAGGTCGTCGACGCCGAGGCCGCATGGCAGGAGCGTTTGGCTCGGCTGCAAGAGGAGGAGGAAGCATTGTGGGCACCAACCACGGAGCATCCGGAGCCCACGCAGCCGCTGGCAAGACAGCTACCGCCGACACCGCAGCCACCATTGCCGTTGACGCCGCCGCCGACTCGACCACCGCCGCCGACTCGACCACCGCCGCCGCAGCCGCCGTTGCCGTTGACGCCGCCGCCACGACAGCCGACGCAGTCACCACCACGGATGACGGCGACGCGGTCACCGCCACCGACACCACCACGGATGACGGCGACGCAGACACCGCCACCGACACCACCACGGATGACGCCAATGCAGGCGCCGCTGCTGACACCGCCGCGGCCGACGCCACCACGGCCGACGCGCACGCCGTCAACACCACCGCCGCAACCTCGCACGCCGACACCACCACTCCAGCAGGGGGAATGCCCACGATATGACAGGCAACAGGCGTGGGAGATTCCGCAGGCACACGTCGGCCAGGTGGTCCGCACGATCGAGATGGGAGGGCGTCTGTGGCACCAACAGTCGGTGACGTGGACGTGGCCCGCATCGATGGAGACCGAGGACGCGCCGGAAGCCCGGGCTTGGGAAGAGGCGGAAGCGATCGGCTGGAGAACGCCGGACCAGGAGTCCCGCGATTACGCACCCGAGCAGAGGGTAAGAGGCCGGAGAAGAGGTCCCGAGGGAGGAGAGCCCGGGAGAAGCAAACCCGGAGAAAAGGAGAAAAGGCGCCGCCACCACCAAGGCTGCCGAGGCAAACGTCGTGCCCGGAAGCGCGGCAACCGCCGCCGCGCCCATGCCACTGCAGGCAGGCGTCGCTGGACGGGCAGAAGTGGAGGGAGGTGCCAACGGAAGACTGGCCGCTCCGGGTGGCCGAGGAAGCGGCTCGACAAGGAGCACGGAAGCGAAGAGTGCACTGGGCCAAGTTATTCGAGCTTGGCGGGCAGCGCTACCGCCTTAAGGTACGGAGGGGCGGGGATGTAAGGGTAGCAGTCGCCGAATAAAGAACGCCAGACGGCAATAGAAAACCGTGTGCCCGGGTTTTTTTTTATAAACAACACAGGCACAGTAACAGTCAAAAAAATGGGTACGGGTATAATCCGCAGCAGCCGTGATAACGCGCGAGGGGGAGACGCGGGGCCAGGCACGCGGGCCAGCATACGACGCGGGGCTGCTGCAGGCGCGGGACGGGGAGGCACTCGCAGAACGCAGGCGGGCCTCAGTTGACAGCGCAAGCAGGCCTCCAGGGGGGCGCGGGGCCAGAGGCAGCCGCCCGGAGCATGAAGGGGGCATACATGTGTTGGTGGAGCTGGAAGCAAGAGAGGATTTGTTAATATGGCGATACGCAAGAAAACGTTAGACTTACCTTTCATTGAGCTGCTACACCGAAGCACGTGAGAAAAGAATTGGGATGGGAGCGCCCCGATAGCGACTATCGATCGATAGTATGATCGATAGGATGCTCGTATGCGGCCACACTGGAGGTAGTGATCGGCACGAGATGGCAACGGAGCGTTGATATCGATAACAAGAGATCGATTATGTGGCCAGGCGGAAAAAGGGATGAGCGGTGAATGGAAGGCGGGAGAATTTGAATGTCGAACAGATGGAGCAGAATCGACAGCAGCACCGGATGGAAAGAACAGGGAAGCTGCCTATACGAAGGGACACCGGGGCGGAGGACCGCCGGGACCAACAGTTATTTTAAAAAACTTACGAAATAAGGGGGATATGTGAGGAGTCTTAAAACTCCCCACAAATCTCGTGTAGGGGAGCGGCCTAGCAATAGCCGCGATGAAGGGCAAAGCGGAAAGACCGTGAACTAACGGTACCGCTTTGGACCTTAGACTCCAGCGTGTCAAGGGCAATGACAATGACTTTTTTTCGGATCCCTCCGAACTTGTTTTACGTGGCGTGTTCCACACTGAAGGGATTACAACCACGACACCCTGAACACCCACAAGTGGTGCATGTATCAACATGGTGCATGTGTCTGGATACGCCAGACAAGCGTCCCGGACTAGAAGCTATAGCTATGTACATAGCGACCACCCCGGTAGCAATTCGAGTACTTGCTTGCCGGGCAAGCACTCCCCCTTGCTGAGGAGCGAGATCTACCTAAAATCTATACTGATCTCTGGGTCACAGCACCCGAGTTTTGCGCAACCAGCACCGTAACTCAAACGTCGAACACGAAGGCTCTACCCGCGATATGGGTACCAACCACAGCCACCACGATACTCCCATCAGGGGGCCTACCTCAATGTGCAGTCTTGGATAGCTGCACAACCCGTGGTACCGAAAGAGAGGCTCGGTGGGCCTCCTCCTTTTGCTCCGACAAGCATGGTTAGAGGAACCTGTCGCTATATTAGTCGCCTCTTACGACAAGCAATAGCGGACTGTGGAAGTATTCTCGCCCGCTAACCACACGGCGAAGATGTTGGGCTAAACACCCCTCCTCCTCCGGAACACTTCGTCCGCAAACTCTGCCAGCCGTTGAGTCCTCTGTTGATCTTTCAGGATTCTATCGAAGGTCCAGTTTTCGCCAAGGCGCTGCACTCCAAGTCCATCGAGGTTCCGCAAATCTGCATATAGGGGGCAAGCGCACAATATGTGCATCCAGTCCTCATATGGATCTCCACAAGCGCAAGCAGTGGTATCGCTGAGGGCTCTCCCTTGCAAAAATGCGTTGAACGACCCGTGACCTGTCAGGTAAGACGTCCTCATCGAGAATCCAAAGCTTGGATCCCGATAGGCGAGAGTGACGTATGGGATGAATTTATGCGTCACCCGTCCTGGTTCGCTGTCATCATCCCATCTGTTCTGCCAACTCAGCAGTAAGCACTCTTCTAGGCGAGTCTTCCTCTGCTTCCAGCTTAGACACGTAATGTCCTCGTCGTATAGCCAGTCGTTCTCCTCCAGCGGGTATCCACGCTTCAGCTTGTATTTGACCGCTAGAAACTTAGCAGCCAAGTCAAGCGGGGGAGCTCCACCAAGTACCTGCAGTGCCACTGTGGACACTGTTCGGCATACCGAAAGGCATCCAAGCAGGATTAGCCTCTGGCAGGAGGCTAGTCGTCTCCGGGCAGCTACTTGTTCGGCGGTGTCATACCATACCGGGGCACCAAACAGCACACAAGGTGCCATGAGTCCGTCATATATGGTCCGCCTGGCTCGAGGACTGAAGCCCCAGTCGGCTCGAAGCACACGCGCCAATGCTCCAACGACTCCGGTCATCCGCTGGCGAAGCGAAGCTATGTGCGTGAGGAATTTTATTTCTTCACTGACCGTGATGCCAAGGTACCGACAGCTACGCACATACGGAAGGTTCTCTCCAGCAAACCTCACCGTAGGCTCACGTCTCAAGGCACCTTTCAGCAGCATTATTACCGTCTTGCTGGTAGAGACGGCAACGCCAACTTCCGCTCCGCACGCTTCTACGATGGACATCAGTGGCGCTCCTTTTTCCTCTAGCATAGCTCGGGAATTTCCCTCGACGAGAAGCAGCAAGTCATCCGCGTATGCACTCAGCTGGCAATACGGCTGGAGACGATGAAGCAGTACATCCATCAGTATGTCCCAGATAAATGGGCCGCTGATTGACCCCTGCGGGCAGCCTCTAGTTACCGGTAGATCCACAGTACCGGAACTGCTTCGGATCACTGCTCTTCGGCCGGAGAAAAAGCTCTGCCACAAGCCCATCTCCCGGCATCCCAAGTCGGCTAGTCGGCGGAGTGCAGCACTCCATTCGACATTGTCGAATGCTCCTTTGAAGTCCACGAATGTGCCGAGCACGTATTGCGCCGGGCTGGCACAAACACTGCTCTTCACGTGTCTCCAAGCATCCTCCACACATCGTCCTTGGCGAAATCCAAACTGCCATCTGCAGCCTTCCGGAAGAACTTCTCTCACACGATTCACCATGATGGCCTCGAGCACCTTACCAAAGACTGGTAGCAAGCATATTCCTCTATATGAGGAGGGCTCACACTTGTCCTTATCTGGCCCTTTGAGCAGCGAGACAACTCGTGGGAGACCGGCGCCGGGGAACAGCCCGGGGCGATATGGAGTAGGGATTCCGATTTCTACCTCCAGCTCCTGGCGTTACCCCTGGTGTCGCGATCTCCATCCCCGGGAAGTGTGGAGGACCCGGAGGAAATTCCGGACGTCGAACTCGAGGACGACCAGCCAATGGCGGAGACGGAGGGCGCGGCCGAGGTTATCACCCTCTCCTCGGAGAGCGAGGAAGACGATGACGGAGGCGAGACGGTCACGCCGGAGGTGTCATCAGACGAGGATGAGACCGCGCGGATGGCTTACCGGAGCTTCCGGCGGGCTACGCAGGGCCAGGGACGGATAAGCCTCGGAGTCGCGCCGGCGACCGAGGATCCGGTGGACATGAGACGATTCATGGAGGCGCGAGTCGCCACCCTGCGGCGTTTCCAGCAGATGGTGGACGCGCGAAAGGTCGTCGACGCCGAGGCCGCATGGCAGGAGCGTTTGGCTCGGCTGCAAGAGGAGGAGGAAGCATTGTGGGCACCAACCACGGAGCATCCGGAGCCCCCGCAGCCGCTGGCAAGACAGCTACCGCCGACACCGCAGCCACCATTGCCGTTGACGCCGCCGCCGACTCGACCACCGCCGCCGACTCGACCACCGCCGCCGCAGCCGCCGTTGCCGTTGACGCCGCCGCCACGACAGCCGACGCAGTCACCACCACGGATGACGGCGACGCGGTCACCGCCACCGACACCACCACGGATGACGGCGACGCAGACACCGCCACCGACACCACCACGGATGACGCCAATGCAGGCGCCGCTGCTGACACCGCCGCGGCCGACGCCACCACGGCCGACGCGCACGCCGTCAACACCACCGCCGCAACCTCGCACGCCGACACCACCACTCCAGCAGGGGGAATGCCCACGATATGACAGGCAACAGGCGTGGGAGATTCCGCAGGCACACGTCGGCCAGGTGGTCCGCACGATCGAGATGGGAGGGCGTCTGTGGCACCAACAGTCGGTGACGTGGACGTGGCCCGCATCGATGGAGACCGAGGACGCGCCGGAAGCCCGGGCTTGGGAAGAGGCGGAAGCGATCGGCTGGAGAACGCCGGACCAGGAGTCCCGCGATTACGCACCCGAGCAGAGGGTAAGAGGCCGGAGAAGAGGTCCCGAGGGAGGAGAGCCCGGGAGAAGCAAACCCGGAGAAAAGGAGAAAAGGCGCCGCCACCACCAAGGCTGCCGAGGCAAACGTCGTGCCCGGAAGCGCGGCAACCGCCGCCGCGCCCATGCCACTGCAGGCAGGCGTCGCTGGACGGGCAGAAGTGGAGGGAGGTGCCAACGGAAGACTGGCCGCTCCGGGTGGCCGAGGAAGCGGCTCGACAAGGAGCACGGAAGCGAAGAGTGCACTGGGCCAAGTTATTCGAGCTTGGCGGGCAGCGCTACCGCCTTAAGGTACGGAGGGGCGGGGATGTAAGGGTAGCAGTCGCCGAATAAAGAACGCCAGACGGCAATAGAAAACCGTGTGCCCGGGTTTTTTTTTATAAACAACACAGGCACAGTAACAGTCAAAAAAATGGGTACGGGTATAATCCGCAGCAGCCGTGATAACGCGCGAGGGGGAGACGCGGGGCCAGGCACGCGGGCCAGCATACGACGCGGGGCTGCTGCAGGCGCGGGACGGGGAGGCACTCGCAGAACGCAGGCGGGCCTCAGTTGACAGCGCAAGCAGGCCTCCAGGGGGGCGCGGGGCCAGAGGCAGCCGCCCGGAGCATGAAGGGGGCATACATGTGTTGGTGGAGCTGGAAGCAAGAGAGGATTTGTTAATATGGCGATACGCAAGAAAACGTTAGACTTACCTTTCATTGAGCTGCTACACCGAAGCACGTGAGAAAAGAATTGGGATGGGAGCGCCCCGATAGCGACTATCGATCGATAGTATGATCGATAGGATGCTCGTATGCGGCCACACTGGAGGTAGTGATCGGCACGAGATGGCAACGGAGCGTTGATATCGATAACAAGAGATCGATTATGTGGCCAGGCGGAAAAAGGGATGAGCGGTGAATGGAAGGCGGGAGAATTTGAATGTCGAACAGATGGAGCAGAATCGACAGCAGCACCGGATGGAAAGAACAGGGAAGCTGCCTATACGAAGGGACACCGGGGCGGAGGACCGCCGGGACCAACAGTTATTTTAAAAAACTTACGAAATAAGGGGGATATGTGAGGAGTCTTAAAACTCCCCACAAATCTCGTGTAGGGGAGCGGCCTAGCAATAGCCGCGATGAAGGGCAAAGCGGAAAGACCGTGAACTAACGGTACCGCTTTGGACCTTAGACTCCAGCGTGTCAAGGGCAATGACAATGACTTTTTTTCGGATCCCTCCGAACTTGTTTTACGTGGCGTGTTCCACACTGAAGGGATTACAACCACGACACCCTGAACACCCACAAGTGGTGCATGTATCAACATGGTGCATGTGTCTGGATACGCCAGACAAGCGTCCCGGACTAGAAGCTATAGCTATGTACATAGCGACCACCCCGGTAGCAATTCGAGTACTTGCTTGCCGGGCAAGCACTCCCCCTTGCTGAGGAGCGAGATCTACCTAAAATCTATACTGATCTCTGGGTCACAGCACCCGAGTTTTGCGCAACCAGCACCGTAACTCAAACGTCGAACACGAAGGCTCTACCCGCGATATGGGTACCAACCACAGCCACCACGATACTCCCATCAGGGGGCCTACCTCAATGTGCAGTCTTGGATAGCTGCACAACCCGTGGTACCGAAAGAGAGGCTCGGTGGGCCTCCTCCTTTTGCTCCGACAAGCATGGTTAGAGGAACCTGTCGCTATATTAGTCGCCTCTTACGACAAGCAATAGCGGACTGTGGAAGTATTCTCGCCCGCTAACCACACGGCGAAGATGTTGGGCTAAACACCCCTCCTCCTCCGGAACACTTCGTCCGCAAACTCTGCCAGCCGTTGAGTCCTCTGTTGATCTTTCAGGATTCTATCGAAGGTCCAGTTTTCGCCAAGGCGCTGCACTCCAAGTCCATCGAGGTTCCGCAAATCTGCATATAGGGGGCAAGCGCACAATATGTGCATCCAGTCCTCATATGGATCTCCACAAGCGCAAGCAGTGGTATCGCTGAGGGCTCTCCCTTGCAAAAATGCGTTGAACGACCCGTGACCTGTCAGGTAAGACGTCCTCATCGAGAATCCAAAGCTTGGATCCCGATAGGCGAGAGTGACGTATGGGATGAATTTATGCGTCACCCGTCCTGGTTCGCTGTCATCATCCCATCTGTTCTGCCAACTCAGCAGTAAGCACTCTTCTAGGCGAGTCTTCCTCTGCTTCCAGCTTAGACACGTAATGTCCTCGTCGTATAGCCAGTCGTTCTCCTCCAGCGGGTATCCACGCTTCAGCTTGTATTTGACCGCTAGAAACTTAGCAGCCAAGTCAAGCGGGGGAGCTCCACCAAGTACCTGCAGTGCCACTGTGGACACTGTTCGGCATACCGAAAGGCATCCAAGCAGGATTAGCCTCTGGCAGGAGGCTAGTCGTCTCCGGGCAGCTACTTGTTCGGCGGTGTCATACCATACCGGGGCACCAAACAGCACACAAGGTGCCATGAGTCCGTCATATATGGTCCGCCTGGCTCGAGGACTGAAGCCCCAGTCGGCTCGAAGCACACGCGCCAATGCTCCAACGACTCCGGTCATCCGCTGGCGAAGCGAAGCTATGTGCGTGAGGAATTTTATTTCTTCACTGACCGTGATGCCAAGGTACCGACAGCTACGCACATACGGAAGGTTCTCTCCAGCAAACCTCACCGTAGGCTCACGTCTCAAGGCACCTTTCAGCAGCATTATTACCGTCTTGCTGGTAGAGACGGCAACGCCAACTTCCGCTCCGCACGCTTCTACGATGGACATCAGTGGCGCTCCTTTTTCCTCTAGCATAGCTCGGGAATTTCCCTCGACGAGAAGCAGCAAGTCATCCGCGTATGCACTCAGCTGGCAATACGGCTGGAGACGATGAAGCAGTACATCCATCAGTATGTCCCAGATAAATGGGCCGCTGATTGACCCCTGCGGGCAGCCTCTAGTTACCGGTAGATCCACAGTACCGGAACTGCTTCGGATCACTGCTCTTCGGCCGGAGAAAAAGCTCTGCCACAAGCCCATCTCCCGGCATCCCAAGTCGGCTAGTCGGCGGAGTGCAGCACTCCATTCGACATTGTCGAATGCTCCTTTGAAGTCCACGAATGTGCCGAGCACGTATTGCGCCGGGCTGGCACAAACACTGCTCTTCACGTGTCTCCAAGCATCCTCCACACATCGTCCTTGGCGAAATCCAAACTGCCATCTGCAGCCTTCCGGAAGAACTTCTCTCACACGATTCACCATGATGGCCTCGAGCACCTTACCAAAGACTGGTAGCAAGCATATTCCTCTATATGAGGAGGGCTCACACTTGTCCTTATCTGGCCCTTTGAGCAGCGAGACAACTCGTGGGCACTTCCACTAGGCGGGAAAGTATCCCAACCGGATGCACCGGGAAAACAACGATGCTAGGTGCTCGGGTATGGCGCGCCAGACTGCCTTGCAGATAGTGCCATTGATGCCGTCCAAGCCGGGAGAGCGCCTGCTCTTCAACCGGGCAACACATACATCAACCTCGAATACTTCGAGGGCCGGTGGGACTTCCTCCGCGATGGCAGTCGGTGCTTCGGACTCCGCAACTGGGAAGAAATTGCGGAGGAGCACTCGTGCACAGTCACCCCAATCAGTGATCACCTCGCCATTCACGCGGAGGCACCCAATCTCCGTGCACTTTCGGCGGCCTCGGCAAATCTTGTAGACGCGCCCCCATGGGTCGTCGGCATGATCTCCCACGAAGCCTTTCCAGTCATCCATTTTCGCCCTCCCAATGAGCTTCTTGTAGTTGGCTGAGGCCCGCCTCAGCTCGACCACTACACGCTCTATAGCGGCACCGTCATCACGACGCCTTCCATCTTGTAGTAGGCGACGAAGTCTCCGGACTTCGCGCCTTGCAGCGCAGAGGTCGGCAGTCCACCAACGTGCTCTCCTGTTGGGCGATCGAATCGACTTTCTTCCCAGCGCAATATCACATACATTATGTACTATACTGCGCAGGGTCGAAACTTGCTGGTCCAACGGCGACTCTGAGAAGTTTTTCGGAAGTTTGGCTGCTCTACTCACCATTTCCTCCTTGAACAATCGCCAACGTGCATTGGAGAAGTTCCAGGACGGCACAGGAGCTATGCTCTCAACTGCGCGCGCGGTAGTTGGTTCGGCCACAACAGTAATGATGTTGTGGTCACTGAATTCCCACTCGTCCACTCTCCACTCATATGTGGCCCACATAGATGCTGCCTCATTGACGATTGTCACGTCGATATCGCTAGTAGCTCTGTGATTATCGAACGTGTACACCTCTGTTGACTGGTTTAGGGCGGCGACTCTTGCCTCCAGCATCCACTCTGACAGCAGCTCACCCCGTCTGTAGTTAGCTTGCCCCTCGGCATGACGAGAGAGTTTGCTAAGCCACATGGGGGACACTGCATTCGCGTCGAGGCCCAGGATTGCGGGGGTTCTGCTGGCCTGCAGCAGGACCGCATCCATGTACCGGAGGTACGGTTCCAGAGGTGCATCGAACTGGCAGTATGCGGCGCAAAGGAAGATTGAGCCAAAGCTCCCTTTAACGACCAGACATACGCCATAGTCTGTGGTGAGGGTCTCCACTGGCATACAGATGGCTTCGTGATGATCCACTAGGATGGCTGCCTTCCCTCGCCGGTCGGTGAAAATTCTCATTCCTTCAGGCAGCACATCCATTCCGTCCCCGCCGAGATACGGCTCCTGCACCAGCGCCAACATTAACTTTGATCTCCTGAGTCGGACTCCGAGGTCGATGGTCGCAGCTCGTCCTCGGCTACAGTTCGCTTGGATGAAGCTAAACATTAGTACCTCTGTGACGGCAGTTCCGGCAGTCCACCGGGTTTTGGCACTTTGCCGCGGTGTGGCCTTGTTGCCCGCACTGGCGGCAAACATTGTCCTTCTGCCGGCATTCGCTGACCTTGTGGGGGGTGGTTCCAGGACGAGCGTTGCCTCGCCCCAGGACGATACACCGTGCCCCATAATATCCTAGTCCCGGCCGGCCCGACTCGTCGTCCACGTCAAGGAGCAAGCAGTAGCACGGAGGCAAGGCGTTACAAGAGAAGCGCCGCAGGAGTAGTGAGGTCTCCAAAAATATAATATAAGAAGCAGCAGAATAAACGGCTATATTAAGAACCCGTTGCTTTTCCTTGGTCGGGCAATCACACAAATCATGAATTTGGTGGGACGAACGCACCAAGTCTCTGAGCTAGCCGCTGCAATCAGTAGCGAGCGAAATAAAGAAAATCAGTTCGTTACAAGCCACTTAATATGGGCTATTCTTTTATTAATTTTTTTGTTTTCGCCTCCGCGCTTACCCATATCACACTTAAACTTTACTCACTCAGTTTATTTTTGCCATCCTTTTTGTATTCTTTTTGTAATCGAACACCAACGATTTTTATTAGTAGCTTTGGTGTTCCATTTTTTTAGGTCTCCCGCGCTGGTGTTGTTGTAGTTGGCATCTGCATATCTTCCAACGTTGGTACAAGTGACGGATTGCCAGATGTACTTGTTGTCGCTTTTATTTAAAAAAAAATTTATTTTTTTTTGTATTTTTGGTTCTTCCGAAGATTGTCCTGTCACGGTCGCCATGTAGTTAATTAATTACAAACGTTATTAGTTATTTTCATCTTTATTTGATTTTTCTTCACCACGTGTACTTCTTGATATATTCTTATTTTATAACTGAAACTTCGCCTGGCCTGCAGGCCGATCGCTCGTGACAGCAAAGTGCTGACACTAGCAAAATCTGTAATATGTATGGAAGTTCATACTCGATAACCAATGGGAGTCAAGTGTGACCCCTAAAGGCGTACATTGCTGAGTTTGCATATTTAGGATTAGAATGGACTTAAGGATCTAGGGTGGTCTTAAGTTTACTTACTTGGTTGTCTTATTATTATGATTCATATTATAATTATTATTAATATTATTATTATTATTATATTCGTATATACTACATTACAATAGCTAGCTGAGTCTTTAGGCCAGTAGCCAAAGGAAGACAGTCATTGCCAACGACCCATAGAAATCTTTGTAAAGATTTAGCTTAGCTTAAGTCTGAGAAATAAAAGAACAGTCAGTTCCACTTTGGACTACAAAAAGCAGAGATTGATTTATTATAAAGAAGTCATCTGGGCATTTTTCTGGGACTACCAACTACTCTTGGCAACCACTTCAGGACCCGGTGTACCTCTACTCTGGTGTGGCGCAGTCGTTTCAAGAACTCTACAATCCCAAGGACAACTTCAGGATGAACGTCATCATAGCACAGGTACTGTAAGAAATTATTAATTGACCTAAGTGGTGCTAAAGTGATGTTAAAGTTGTCTAAGAATGAGAAGAAAAAAAAGCAATACAAAAGGAAAAAAAAATATAGCTTTACTTCAATGCAATAAATTCTCCGGTTTTTATATAATCGATGTATTAACGCAAATATGGTACAAAATTCCACCATTATAAAAAAAAAAATAATAAAAAATAATATGTTTAAAAAACAAAAAAAAAAATATATAGTGACATATCCATAAGTCCCTAAGACTTAAGCACATGCCTACACAGCACACCCAAATACACCCTACACTACTCCGGATGTACCTAATGGATTCCAGGTAAGAATAATATGATCCTCAAGATTGGGTTGAGTGGAAAATTCCCAACTCCAAATAAGTCACCCACTGGTAGAATCCGTCCCGTAATTTAAACATTCCTTGCCTAAACCCTCACCCCATCGTCATGTTCCCACGTTCAAAGCTCGGACTCGCAATTCCGAAAACAAAAGTATTAGATTTCAATAAACAAAACTATAAGAATCTAAGATTGTATCCAATCTTGTAAGATCTTGTATCCAAGAGCGAATGCACTTAAATCCAAGAGAAATCCAAAGACAATTAAAGTCAGCAACTCCAAAGCTCTTTCTCTTTACTTGATCAGATCCCTTAAGTCCAAAGTCCATATCAGAAAAGCTCGATACCGAGGCTTGAACGTCAATCAAATCAGAATAATTAGATGAGTTCAGTTTGAGACCTAATTGTAATCGGTCGGTGTTCTTCAACAAAATAAAAATTGTAATCATTCAGTGAATTAAAATTAAATTCTTTTTCACATATGAGTATTGCAAACATTTAATTGGCGCAGTCGGTAGGATCTGTTAAATAAAGAGTCCTTTTAGTACGGTACTGATCCAATGAAGGATACGTTATACAACTAACTATAGAGGATCGGCGAATTAAAACAGTGATTCTAACATTATTTTGAGAATCTATGTGAAAATGGAATTTAAACAAAATCCCGTGCGGTCGGAACCAAAGTTAATTAAAAACTTTCAATTCCGTAATCTAAACTTAAAAACTTAAACTTATAGTTTAAAAACACAAATACAGCATGGCGGTTCCACAACTATCGGAAATCCATTTAAGCCAACTACTAAATCAAATAAAAGAATTAAACTACTACGATTGCACACCTGGCAGACTATCTGGATTCGTAAATCAAGTGGAACAATTACTCAATCTATACCCAACCCAAGATGCGAGGCAAGCACACGTCGTATATGGAGCAGTGAAGCGGTTACTAGTGGAGTCAGCATTAGAAGTCGTAACCCAGGAAAGAGCGACAACATGGATGGACATGAAGGAAGCACTGACAATGGCATTCAAGGACCACAGACCATATACAACCATCATAAAGCAATTAGAAGAAACACCATACCCAGGAAGCATCAGTAAGCTTATAGAGAAATTAGAAATACAGTATTGGATTATATTTGATGAGTTAGAATTAGAAAATGATCCCGTTGATAAATCAAATTATACAGAAATGTTGATTAGGACTGCCAAAACTGTAATAGATCGAAAACTGCCGGATAGAATTTATATGTCATTGGCACGTAAAGATATTGACACCATTTATAAATTAAAACAAGTATCAATGGAGCTAGGACTTTATGATGCCAGTCCAGAAAACTACCGTCCAAATAGATCAGAAGTGAACAAACGTAGGAACAGGGGAAACTATAATCAAAATAATAATCAAAAATATTACAGTAACAGAAATCACAATTATTATCATTCTGGCATGAATCCGAACAATAATACACAACCCCCTCAAAATTCGAACCAATTTATACCAAATCAAAACCAGTACTCACCTCGTTTCATACCAAATCATCACACATATAGAAGGGATTTAACACAAGCTCAACAAAATAATCCCCTTAACTTCCAACCCTCGACTTCAAATAATTTAAATAGTCAAAAACCGATAAAAAGACAACGTGAGAGTCAAAGTGACCAGAGCAGAATGGATGTAAATTTTCATCAAGCTGCCTCGGACACTCAAGTGACACAGAAGGACGCACCAGTCCCTATGTAGAAATAAGTTATCATAATAAAATTTACAAAGGAATGATCGACACAGGATCACTTCAGTCTGTCCGTCTGTTCAGAAATTCTATGTCCACAAATTTTCCGACAATTATGATTTCCTGTTAGGTCGAAAGTATTTAGAAGATACAAATGCTAAGATAAACTATGATAATAATACAGTAATTTTAGGCTCAAAAACATTTAAATTTTTGTATGGACAAAAGAAGGGCGAGACCGCATCCAAATGCCTCGACCCACAGCTAAAGATTGATTCTGCCCCAGTGGAGAAAATCAATCCAAAGATGCAAAAGGTTAAGACCACATCTAAAGGCCTTAAAGCGTCAACAACAAAAGAAGGAGGCCGCATCATCTAAATGCCTCATTTCAAATGTTGTTAGTGACACAGTGGACAATGATGTAACACATTTCGATCCCATGTCCGTTGACGACGATATAGTCAACTTCGCGAGTAACAATGAGTTACACGAATGTAACGAGTATAGACTCAAACATTTAAATGTAGAGGAAGTTGAATGTTTAAAGAAGGTCCTATACGAATATAGAGACATTCAGTAGAAAGAGGGTGAAAATTTGACCTTCACAAGTACTATTAAACATGTCATCCAAACTCAACATGAAGATCCAATATACCGTAAACCCTACAAGTACCCCCAAAGCGTTGACCAAGAAGTCAACAAACAAATCAAAGAAATGATAGAACAAGGGATTGTTCGCAAATCAAAATCCCCTTACTGTTCTTCTATTTGGGTGTTTCCCCAAGAAGGCAGACGCCTCTGGGAAACAAAAATTCAGTTTGGTAGTCGATTACAGGAATCTAAATGAGATAACTGTTAATGACAAATTTCCCATTCCCCCGAATGGATGAAATATTGGACAAATTGGGTAGATGCCAATATTTTACAACAATAGATAGTCCCCAAGAAGGCAGACGCCTCTGGGAAACAAAAATTCAGGTTGGTAGTCGATTACAGGAATCTAAATGAGATAACTGTTAATGACAAATTTCCCATTCCCCGAATAGATGAGATATTGGACAAATTGAGTAGATGCCAATATTTTACAACAATAGATCTACCTAAAGGTTTTCACCAAATCCAGATGGATGAGAATTCTATTGCAAAATAGGAGCCCGCACGGAGCACTCGCGGAGCGAGTGATCGGCCTGACGCAGAAGTGCTGACCTGGCCTTCTGCCAGCAGTTCTGCTGCGGACCAGAGGCCTGGAGTTGAACCGGGACCGAATTCTTAAGTTAGTTTTTAATCATACTCCGAGGCTTACGCCTTGCAATTATAAATACCCAAATATTGTGACCCTCGCCCTAACGGGAGAGTGGTAAATAAATATAATTAAAATAAACCAACGACTTATAATTGTCGCCCAACGTAGAAATCGGACTCACGCGAGACCGAATTCGCGAACAAAAAACAATCACCCGAAGTGAAAAGAAAAAAAGTGAAAAAATTAAAATCACCAAAATTAAAATTCCATAAATTGGACAGATCGAATCAAAAAACCACCCGAAAGGAAAAAACACAAGTCCCAACTTTCACCAAGCGGAAAATTCTCAACCAAATAGAGAGGCAGAAGCGACATCGGCAGCGACGACAGCAGCAGTACTGGTGGCAAAAGAAAGCCGTCGGCAAAACACCTCGACAATAAAATTAATTTATTAACATGTGAGTAGGCTTTTTGTCCAAAAGTTCACCAATAGATAAAAAATATTGAGCTTAAAACTTAATAAATACATTCTCATGTACTAGAAAATCCAAGTAAAAAATAATAAATAAAAAATACACCAATTAAATGATATCCAGCAAGTTGTGAAGTTGAAATTTTAGCGAACCACAAATTAATTTGATATTTAACTCTTGCTAAGAAATGCAACAAATACTTATAATTAATATTCTACAAACTCTTGATTTAGTTCTATAACACCTGCATAAAGAACTGTCTCATGTGTAGGGATACTGGGAACATTTCCTCAGACTCCTAGAACTTTTACACAGAAAAGTGCCAGAAATAAATAGAATTGAAATATCGTCAAACAGAAGGGCAACAGAAATGCAGGCGGAACGAATTGCGAATATGGAGGCTGCCATAGCCTGCGCACTTCAAAGGCAGGAAGAACTATTCGAAGCAAAACTAACCGCAATTATGGGGAGTTAGGTTTACTTAAAGATAAAAAACCGAAAATACAGACATTCCAAGAAATCGAATTGAATCCAAACATTGAGTGTAGTGAGCCCCTTGATATGGTCAAATCTGTTCCAGAATTTGACGGTAAGCAGGAAAATTATGTTTCCTGGAGACAGGCCGCCACTGCAGCCTACAAAATATTTGCGCCTTACGAAGGTAGCAGCCGACATTATCAGGCCGTCGGAATCCTAAAAAATAAAGTAAGAGGCACAGCGTCTGCTGTATTAGCCTCATTTAACACGGTATTTAATTTCCACGCCATAATAGCGCGCTTAGACTTCACGTATGCGGACAAAACTCCGGCACACGTAATAAAACAAGAATTAAGTTTGTCAAGGCAGGGAGAGTTATCCCTACTCAAATACTATGATGAGATAGAACGGAAGCTAACGCTTCTTACAAACAAAACAATAATGACACACGACGCAGCCGCAGCGGCCATCCTTAATGAGCAGCACAGGGGTGACGCTTTACACGCGTTCATATCTGGCTTAAAGAAATCATTAAAAATTGTCGGTTTTCCGGCACAACCGCGGGACTTGCCATCAGCATTGGCGTTAGCTCAAGAAGCTGAGTCAAGTAACGACAGAAGTATTTTCGCGGCCACGTTCGCCCGACATAACGAAGAAAGAGCCTATAGGCCAAACAACCAGAAACAGGCAGGTTGGAAAAGTTCGCAGTCATACGGCGAACCCAACCAAAATTCGGGGGCGCTTAAAAAGAAAAGCCCCCATTTTGTTAGAACTCTAAAGGGAGCAAACAATCAAAGCGGTTCCTTTAAGCAAGGGCCACACAACAGTGCAGGTAATGGCCAAAGTCAACCGGCGCTAGAGCCAATTGAAGTTGACCCTTCCTACCGGTCCAAACAAACCACAACATGGCAAAGAGGGCGGTCGGCACGGTCTCAGCAAAAAATCAACTTCATGCCGGAAGAAAACACCGACGAAGAAGATTATGACTCCGTTGCCCAGGCAAGCGCCATACAAATACAGGACGAGCTGGATGCAGAGGACTCCTGCAATTTTTTAGGGTAAAGTCCCTGCTCCCCTACATTACACGTATGGTGGCAGGAGGAGAAATAAAACTATTACTCGATACAGGCTCCTCAAAAAATTATATTACTCCACTCCCGGGGCTGAAAGGCGTCGTGGCAGCTGAAAAACCCTTTACTGTGAAGTCAATTCATGGCTTTACCAAAATCGATAAAAAATGTATAGTTTCGGTGTTTAACGTAAAGACACCCTTTTTTATTCTGAACAATATTAAAGACTTTGACGGTATTATTGGTCTCGACTTACTTAAACAAGTAAATGCGAAACTTGATTTTACTGGAAATGTTTTAAATACTAGTAACGGAACTGAAAAGATCCAGTTTGCTAGGGCGGAAAACGTTAACTTCATTAAAAACGATGATAGAGACGTTCCTCTTGCTATTAAAAACTCGCCCGATAAAATGATAGTTAAAAATCACAAAGCCTTCGCTGACCCAGACGGGGCATTACCATTCAATATAAATACTATCGCCACAATTAAAACAGAGGGGAGCCGATATACTTAAAATCATAGCCGCATCCCATGGGTGTGACCGAATTCGTCAATGCAGAGGTTAAACAACTTCTAGCGGACGGCGTAATAAGGCCATCCGAATCTCCCTACAACAACCCGACCTGGGTTGTAGATAAAAGGGGAACAGACCAAAATGGGGTAAAAAGAAACGACTAGTTATCGATTTTAGGAAACTAAACCAGAGAACAGTTGACGATAAATACCCTATCCCAACAATTTCGACAATACTGTCAAATATGGGAGATTTTACGACACTTGATCTTAAGTCAGGCTTTCACCAGATAGAGCTGGCAGAAAAGGACAGAGAAAAGACGGCATTTTCAAAAAACTACGGCAAATACGAATTTTGTAGATTACCATTTGGGCATAAAAATGCCCCAAGCATTTTCCAAAGGGCCATTGACGATGTCCTAAGAGATGGAATTTCAAAAATATGCTACGTGTACGTGATGACGTCATAATATTCTCCAAAACAAAGGAAGACCACGTTAAGGACGTGGATTGGGTTTTAAGATAACTCTTGGAGGCAGGCATGAGAGTATCCCAAAAGAAATCAAAGTTCTTCAAACAGAGCGTTGAATACTTGGGGTTCATAGTGTCGGGGTCTACGAACTTCACCTGAAAAGGTCAAAGCCATAAAAGAATTCCCTCTACCTAAAACGCTTTTCGAACTCAGATCATTTCTGGGACTAGCAATCTACTATAGGAGCTTTATAAAAGACTTTGCGACAATCGCAAGGCCTTTAAAGAATATCCTGAAGGGAGAAAATGGAAAAGCAAGCAAATATCAGTCAAGGAAAATCGACATCGATATGACCAAAGAACAGAAAGAAACGTTCAACGGGTTGAGAGAAGTCTTGGCATCGGAAGACGTTCTGCTTTCATACCCAGACTTTAAGAGACCATTCAATTTGACAACGGATGCGTCAGGTTTTGGTCTAGGAGCGGTACTATCTCAAGACGACCGCCCGCTCACAATGATAACACGCGCCCTTAGAGATAGTGAAAAAAATTATGCAACCAACGAGCGAGAGCTCCTCGCCATAGTTTGGGCACTGAAAAACCTCCGAAACTACTTATACGGAGTAAAAGGGTTGCGGATCTTCACCCATCATCAACCACTTACCTTTGCCGTCTCGGATAAAAACCATAACGCGAAACTAAAACGCTGGAAGGGAATTATCGATGATCACGGCGCCAAATTGGTCTACAAACCAGGCAGGTTGCAGACGCGCTGTCTCGCCAAAAGATAAACGTCCTAAATGACGTACAGTCAGATGTAGCAACAATACACAGCGAACAGTCGCTAACTTACACTATTGACACAACGGACAACCCGGTAAACTGTTTCAGAAATCAAACAATAATCGAAGAAGGAAACAGTTTTTCGGTTGACACATTCATCTTGTTTAAAAACAAGGTGAGACACATAATAAGGATTTCTAAACGAGAAAATCTTCTTAATGCATTACAAGACGTGGTAAATGCTGAAGTAGTTAACGCAATACATTGCTCCCTACCGATCTTGGCATTTATCCAGCACCGATTAGTTGAATTGTTCCCAAGCACCACTTTCAAGCATGCGAAAAGCTTTGTGCAGGACATAACGGATACAACTGAGCAGAGAGAAATTGTTATAACAAAGCAAAACAGAGCCCACCGAGCAGCACAAGAAAACGTTAAGCAAATCTTGAGGGACTGTTTTTTCCCTAAGATGCTACGGTTAGCAACAGAAACCACTTTGAACTGCAAGACCGGCTCAATTGCTAAATACAATCGTCATCCATCCAAACAAGCGGTAGCAGAAACACCTATACCTTCCTATGTGGGGGAAATCCTCCACATCGACATCTTTACAACAGATGGAACCCTTTTTCTTACATGCATTGATAAATTTTCGAAATTTGCCACAGTGCAAACCATCGCATCGAGGGCTATTGTGGACGTAAAATCTCCCCTATTTCACATAATACATTTCTTTCCAAAAATAAAAACCATTTACTGCGATAACGAAAGATCCTTAAATTCCGAAACCATTAAAACAATGTTGCTAAATCATTTTAATATCACCATTTCCAACGCCCCGCCTCTGCACAGCACCTCAAACGGTCAGGTAGAAACCCTTCACAGTACCCTGGCAGAAATAGCCAGATGCTTAAAGCTGGAAACTGGCCTAAATTACACAACCGAATTGATTGTGTTGGCAACCAACAAGTACAACAATTCAATTCACTCAGTAACTAGTGAAAAACCGATAGAAATTATCCACTCGAAGTCTGCGGGATTCGAAGGAAAAATCAGCAGAAAAATTAAACAAGCACAGAAAAAGATCAAGTAAATAAAGATAGAACCTACAAGGACTATCAAGTTGACGAAAAGGTGTTCTTAAAAACCAACAAACGCTTAGGGAACAAGCTTTCCCCACTATGTTCAGAAGAAACCATAGAGGCAGACCTTGGGACCACGGTCCTAATAAAGGGGAGGGTGGTCCACAAGGACAATCTACGATAAACATCTTCGCAAGAGTCCTGACCCCGTTTCCAATCTTTTTATATCTTTTTAGGTTACGGTATCCCATTCTAATTCTTATACTAATAGCTGTTAAGACAGACGCGACGGTACGACTTAACGACTATACGAACGCAGACTACATCCCAATTGAGGACAATGAAATCGTCATCTGGGAATCGTACGGATACTTGCAACACTCGACAAACATAAAAACATAACAACGTACGAGGACTACGCCGATCAGACCAGGATGCAGTTAATGTTAATAATTTTAATGTAAGGAAAACAGTGAGTATAGTGCAGTGTAAAATGGAGGTGAAAGTAGTAAAAGCCGCGAGTAATCAAGTAAAAAGAGTCAAGCAGTGGGAATATGAAACGCAAGTGAAAACCAATATAATCAAAAAAATAAAAGAATATAATAATAAAACAAAGGCTAAACTAAGCCAAACTGAAAAAAAAATTAAATTAAAAGGATATATAATTAAGGCCATAAGGATGGAAGCTAAGAGCTAACCCTCGTGGGTAATCACAAAAGAAGTAGTTGCAGGGCCGAGTCGTTGTTTAAATAAAAGAATTAAATTAATTTCAGTTGTGACTAAATAAAGTACAAGAATGGGTTCGAACAAGCGGATGGTCGGTGGTGAATGTCGTGGCTCGACGTCGCAGGGAACGGCTCGATCAAACGAACGGCCGTCAGAGTACGGCAGTGGTTGTCGGCAGTTCGATGCGACTAGGGGCTCGGTGATCGAACGATCGCCGAACGATGTCATACCGTCGGTCGGTAGCAGGGAAGTTGGCCAACAAGTTCGACTGTTGTGGAGAACCTAGAGGTCGAGCAGAACGGCTCGATGGTTGGATAGAAGTTTGATGGTCGCCTCATTCGCATGTATTCGGCGGAGCGCCGTAACGCACAGGGCGGCTGCTTAGCATGAAGACAAGTTCGGTGGGGTAAAAATAGAGGGTAACCATTCACATGTATTAGGCGGCGTACTGTAATGCACAGAGCGGCTGCTTAGCGTAGGGATGGTTATACAGAGTGATATTGAGAATAACAACAAATTAAAGTGGAAAATTAATAAGACGAAATCTAGCGATCCGGCCATTCACATGTATTAGGCGGCACACTGTAACGTACATGGCGGCCGCTTAGCGTAGGAATGGCTGGGAGTAAGATATGCTCAGTGCTACAAGTCAAGGGGAACACCGGGGTGCAGGACTGTCCGCAGTTGGTTCCGAAGCTGTATCGCACAGCCGAGGAGCTAGCTTCAGCATGCAGGGTGTTACGATAGAGTAGATTATACCATAGCAATGACTGTCCGCAATTGGTTGTGAGGCTGTATCGCACAGCCAAACAACTAGCTTCAGCATGCGAGGTAATTTAAATGAATAAAGAATGAAATAAAATAAATACATAAATAAATAGTCAGAAGGAATAAAATAAATGGAAAAGATTATTAAGAAATAAAGAAGGAAAAGGAAACAGGCGACAAATATTGTTAAGCCCCATTTTGCTAAGTTAATGTCGAGCATTAGAAAATAAATTTACTCATAACAATTAATTACAGAACTCCATTTCACACGGACACTTGAGGACTCGCTACTCACACTATACAAGTTAACACAAGCAGTTCTCACGGAGTGAAACTGCTGAATTGCAGGCCATATCCGGTGGTCTGCACGCGCACTAAACAAACTGCTGATCGCGTACTCCAGGTGCAATTGCCCGGAGCCCGCACGGAGCACTCGCGGAGCGAGTGATCGGCCTGACGCAGAAGGGCTGACCTGGCCTTCTGCCAGCAGTTCTGCTGCGAACCAGAGGCCTGGAGTTGAACCGGGACCGAATTCTTAAGTTAGTTTTTAATCATACTCCGAGGCTTACGCCTTGTAATTATAAATACCCGAATTTTGTGACCCTCGCCCTAACGGGAGAGTGGTAAATAAATATAATTAAAATAAACCAACGACTTATAATTTACACAATAATTTGGAAATTCAACAACGCTACTTTCAACGCTACTAAGCGATCAACTACATAATTAAAATAAGTACACAGCGGCTCACCGCTTATCACAACACATATCTTATTAATTGATAAATCCAAATACTAAGTTAAGCACACAGCGGATTAGCGCTTTGCACACACTTCTCATTAAGTAATAAGTCAGAAGGCTAGGCACACAGCAATTTTAGCACAGCACAACAGTGCACAGATACGGAGACAAGTATGTCGAATCCAACAGACGGACAGGAGGTTAGGGGGTCAACAACCCCAAGCGTATTGGAAGCCATCAAGGTAATTGACCTGGTGGAAATTATCCCCAAATATGATGGCGAAGGGGGGAAATAAGATGGGTTCATAGCAGCAGTGGAACAGATATTAGGTCTGATTAGAGGAAAAGAGAGATCGAATATAGGAGTAATAGCACTACGGGCTATTCGAAGCAAGATAGTAGGGGCGGCAGACAAGGTGTTAGATTTGGATGAGTCGGAGTTAAAGTGGGATGAGATCAAAAGAATATTGATCTCCCACTTTAAGGACAAACGATCTGGGCAAGACTTGATAATGGAACTAACCCATATCAAAGAAAATAAACTGGACGTAGAAGCCCTCTACAGTAGGTTTATAACACTAAGGAAAGCTTTGGTGAGTTTATCCAAAACAGGAGAGAACAGCATACTGCTAAGGAGTGAGAAAATTAAATGGTATGAAGAAATGGTGCTCAACGCCTTTATTTCAGCCCTAAAAGGACCGATAGGTGTAACCATAAGGAACATGGGGGTTCCAAATATAGCCAAGGCTTATGAGATAGCCTGTAGGGAGGAAAAGTTAGTTGCCTTAGAAAGTGGCGGCTCAGAACCTAAGACTCAAGGGTCGGTAGAGTCGCGAGATAAGGCTATTAAAGAAACTGAGAAACAGGATCAGAAGAAGGAAGAGCCACCGATTTTTGAAGCTCACAGAGAAACAGGCATTTGGTCGCAGTACCAGTGGGGAGGAAACAATCCTCCTCCGTTTTCAATGCCATTTGCCATGCCAAGTATGAATGGATGGCCAGGTTTCGGAATTCCATACCCGATGATGGGCAATCCATGTAGGGCAGGTAATTTCAACCAGGGGGAGTCTACAGGCTATCAAGGTCCGAATCGCAGTTATCAGAACAAAAATCCCAGATGGAATCAGAGCCAAACGAACCGAGGTAGACAGTGGAACAGTTATAACAGTAACAATTATAACAACAACAACTATAGTAACGGAAATAACAACAACGGTTATAATAGTAACAATTATGGCAACTCCAACTATAACAACGGGTATAACAGCAATGGTTATGGCACCAACAGTGGCAGGGGACAGTTAGCAATTGAACCACAATCAAACACAGAAGGCAGCGGCCAGTCCAGGATGTCCAGGAATTCGAACAATTCAGGACAGTCCAGGCAGTCTTATAATTCAAACAATTCTAAGAGATCGTTTAATTCAAGCGGCACTGCGGATAGGAGCGGCAGTAGGGCCTCGATCAGTGGCCAGCTGCATAAGGAGGATGACGCAAATTTTCCACAGTCAGCCTCAATCTACAGGATATTTAGGAACGAGGAAAAGCCATTCAACGTTGCCCGAAAGATCAATAAAACTGTTAATCGATACAGGATCAACCTTTTCATTTATTTGACCAGAATTGGTACATCCCCAGTACATAAGGAAATTGAAAGACCCAATAGCCATTAAAACCATTGCACAGTCATGGTCCATTGCCGGGGCCGAAGAGAACAAGTTTGAAGTCATACCGTTGAAAGGAAATGAACCGTTAGCTCAAATACAACTGGGAGCAGCAAGGGTAATTCAGACTCATAAGACATTCATCGATGTTGTAAGATTACAGGAATATAAAGAAACGATAGAGAGAATGGAAAATACACTTGGGGAGATTGTGGAAGAAGCCGAAACCAGAGACCTAGTTAAGTCACTGCAGAACAAACTGCAGATGATGAAAACAAGATTAGAAAGCATATGTCCCAACCGCAGGAAAGCAAGGGGATTTATCAATGGATTAAGATTAGTTATTAAATCGGTAACAGGAAATTTAGATAGTAAAATTCAGCTGAACATGCGAAATACCAAATAAACCAAAGAGGCTAACTCCTGCGTTTGTGTTTTATTTAAATAAGAGGACTTATAGTATCCCTACAATATCAGAAGTGGGCCGATCACTAGCCAAAGAAAAAAAAAATGAATATAAGCAATGCATCGACGGCGCAATTAAAAGGGTGGTTGAGTGAAGTAAAAGAACCAACCACGGGAACAAAAAGAGAATTGATTTTGCGTTTGAATAATTTAACAAACGAAAAGCGAAATTGAAATTATTATTAAAAAGCAAGGAAGAAGATTTCTACGGAAGCAGCAATAATAATGCTCAAAAAGGAAAAAGAAATAACGCAAAAGACGGAGAGCATAAAGACGACGAAAGTGACGGCGAAGCTGGAGATAGCAACGAAGACGGCGATGAGAAGAGCACTGTGCGCAACAACAAAAGTAACGGCGAACATGACGACAGAAGCGGGGTACGCAGTTACAAGAACAACAGTGCAGACGGTGCCCGAGTTACCACATCAGCTATACCCACGTCCTCTTCCCCGCCCCCTAAACCTCCACGAGCAAACTGTTAGCGTCAGCACCCACACCATTGCAGCAGTCTACATTCACGAGCCGCCTCCACCCCCAAATTCCACAACATAGTAACTGCAACATAGTTCGTCGTACTCTTGTGCCGGAGTACAAGCCACTTCAGACGACAACTCAGCAAACGGAAACTCTCCCCAAATCTGCTGGGTCAGCAGATCGACGATCACCAGCGGGCCACTTGGATCCTTTTAAGTTAGATATAAAGTCAGTTTTAAGCTAGCCATTGGCAAATAAAGAACCTTTTATAAATTTCCGAAAACATTTATTCATTTAATTGGGAACTTGGACAATTGTGGAAATTTACAGGAACATCACCCTGGACAGGAACTCACTCCACCTACCATCATACATAACTGGCGCAGTCGGAAACCGAATCGATGCAGCTCCTCTGCAGTATAATTATATGCAAGTGAGTAGAGTGAGAATAGAGATGCCAACATGTATATAAAAAAAAAATTAATATAAAAAATATATTAAAAAAAAAAAAAAACAAAAAAACACAAGCCCATTCCTTATACACACAAAACAAATGCCAAAGTGTACACATACAAAATAAGTGCCACGATATATACAATACATAAATAAATTCTACAAGTAAAAAATAATACAAAGTAACAAGTTTATTATTTCAAATGTACCCGCAAAAAGTGATGCAAAATGTTCTACAGTGAAACTACAAATTAGTGTCTGACCACGAAAGAGTTCAAATAGAACAAATTTGTTGGTCGGAATATATATTAAATACACCTGGGCACATAAGGTTCAAATAGAGCAATTATGGTGCCCAGAGTGAAAATGAATTGCAAATCTGAAAAATAAATTACACTCATGTCTAATAGACCAAAATATGTACAAGTGCGTGATTGAGGCTCAAGGTCGAGCATAATAAGTGAACCGCGTCAAACCTGTGCGAAAGCAATTCAGCAGCGACGATACACTGGCGTGTCGAGCGGTTGCGTTGCTGTTCAAACGGTCGGTTGCGTTGCTGTACAGCCGGTCGAGCATATGTTCGAAACAACTCAACAGTGACGATACACTGGCGTGTCAAACGGTTGGGTTGTGGTTCGAACAAGTAGCCGATTGAGTACAGCTTGAAAATGATTCAACGGCCACGATACACTGGCGTGTCGAGCAGTTGAGTTAGGTTCGAACAAGTTGCGCTAATTATTTTATTTATAATTAGGTCTGCGGTACTCTAGCGGGGTTGACTCTCAATTATTAGACTTACAACAAATGCAACCAACACTGCCTATTGGCAAATAATCAATGTGGCAACGACAAGTAATAACAAATATACAAGCATTCTTTTCTTTCACTCCCAATATTGAGTAAATTAAAAAATAGAGTATTGACTCATATTAATAAACCTATAATTACAGTTCCACACGAGGACAAAAACACATCTAACAATCCAACAACAACATTACCTTCGCCACGACGAATACATCAAAACTCAACAATTAATTAATCTCAATTGATATTTTACACACATTCATATCTTTTCAATTTTATATATACAAATTATCATTTTAATAGATTTTCCATATATTTATTAGTGTAAGTTTATTAATTATAATAGGGCTTGCGCGGTCTGCACTTAATGAGACGAATAGTAAGTACGTGGCGATGACCGACGCTTCTAATCTTCCAAAATCGACTGACTTGAGTATAGCAAGAGTTCTTATCTCTAAAGCTTAACAAGTTACAGTTTCTTATAGGTAAAGCTCGATCTATAGATGGGAAAAGCACTTGAGGCTTACGACTATATTTCGGGTGTTTGGTGATTGTGTTAACTCCTCCCCTTCTAAGACGAAGGCTGTCCACAGACTTTTTACAATTGGCAAATCTATTTCAAAGCGGATCTTACGGGTAACATTGGTTGTGCACTAAGTTCCCATACTGCCAACTTGGTACTGCGTTAAACCATCGAAGGGAAGGCAGCTCTGCGTATCTGGATGATCCGAGAAGTTCATAAATGCTGCTGATTCTCCATGTCATGGGTTCGCAACAAGGTTCTGGAGATGATCGTAGCGAACTTGGAAAAAATCTTTATTGTAACCGTCGACTTGTTGACGACGATGATGCTGATGTTGGTTGAACTGGTTGACCATCAAAACGAATGTGTTGAACGCACTCTGGATGGCGTCTGATGGCAGATATTATTCAGTTCGTCGTTTCAGTACTCAGGCGCAGAAATAGTTGCCGCATCTTTACGTCTTTAGCAGATACTACGTTGATAGATCTTAATTCCCTCTTCTACTCTTCTCATCTACTTAAGAGGTAGTTACAGTTTTAATACTAAAGTTTTGACAATAATTAAGTATAACAATTATAATTTTATAATAAAGTTCATTCAGATATTTTTTGATATTAAAGTATGTAGTAAAACGCTTATTGATTGCAAGTATTGATTTTCCTATTTAGTTGAACATAATCAGAAAAGGGTATTGATAACATTAGTGTTTTTTTTTTTAATCGGGAGTTTGAAATCTAATTAGAGTGAGTGCGCTATACTGTTATTATGCCGTTTTGGTAATGCATTTATTTTCTATGGTAGTTTCAGGAAATATTTGTGGTTGCGTGGACTTTAAGTTTTCAAATCATTCGGGTCTAGCATTTCATCACATACCTTTAAACTTGTCTAAAGAGGATGAAGCGGAAATAATACAAAATGTTTAAAGATTAAATAAGTAGGATTTGACAAATATTTAAGTGAAAAATGTTTGCAAACTCTTTTACTATTGTTCAGATTTCACGTTTGTATTTTGCTAACTTGGCGATGGTCACAAAAGGAAAAGAAATACTAAACCTAGCGTAGATTATCTTTATGAACGACCCTCCCTTTTATGAGGACCGTTGTCCCGAGGTCTGCTTCGATTAGCTTAGTTTATTTGCCAAGCGATTGTTTTGTTTTACCATGACGGTTTCTCCCACCTCAAAGTTTCTGTCTCGTCTTGTTACATTTTCTC
This sequence comes from Drosophila mauritiana, assembly GCF_004382145.1. Classification (NCBI taxonomy): domain Eukaryota; kingdom Metazoa; phylum Arthropoda; class Insecta; order Diptera; family Drosophilidae; genus Drosophila; species Drosophila mauritiana. The sequence goes on along the minus strand of NC_046672.1, from coordinate 22,113,107 downwards.
TTCTTAGCTGTTTTTCCTGAGCTTCGTTAACCATTTCTACTATCTCGTTAGCCAATTCGGGAGGAGTTGAATGAATAATGTCGATCGGTCTTCTATTGGTGACTGAGTGCACCGTCTTATTGTATTCTATTGTTGCCTGAAGAATAAGGTTGACTGTACCATTCATTCCACTGTCAAGTTTCAGGCATCGAGCTATTTCTAAAAGCGTGCTGTGAAACCTTTCAACCTGTCCGTTTGAGGTACTATGAAGTGGAGGTGCGTTCGCTATGTCAACATTAAAACGATTTTTCAAAAGTGACTTGATTGACTCGGAATTTATGGACGGTTCATTGTCACAAAATATTGTCTTTGAATGGGGAAAAAAGTTCATTAGTTGCATAATTGCAGGTTCTAAATCAGTTATCGTTCGAGAGCCGATTGGTTGCACAATAGCGAATTTGGAAAATTTGTCAATACACGTCAAAAAGTAATTCCTGTCCGTAGAAAATATATCAATATGCAATGTCTCGCCTACATGTGACGGAATAGGTGTTCTCCCGAGGATTTGCTTTTGCGGATGGCGGTCGTATTTGGCTTTTTGACAAACCAAGCAGTTAGCAACAAAGGTAGCGGCTATTTGTGACATTTTAGGGAAAAAGTAGTATTGAAGAATTTGTTTTACATTCTCCTGTGCTGCCCTATGCGCTCTGTTGTGCTCCAAAGACACTATTTCCCGTTGCTCAGTTTGATTAAAAATGTCGCTGACCATTTTCATAGTGTGTCGGAAGGTTGTTGCTGGAAAGTCATTTACAAGACTGTTTTGAATGAAAGCTAGTACAGGTAATTCGCAGTGTATCGCATTCACTACATCCGGCTTAACCACATCACGAATTCTTCCGATTAAGGTCTCTTTGTCTAGAAACTGTATTAGATGCCTTGTCTTGCTTCCGAAAATAACAAAAGTTCGAGTTGAGTCTGCGGTGCCCTCATCTATTACAATTTGGTTTCTAAAACAGTTAACCGGCTTGTCGATAGTCTCGATTGTAAAAGTCAATGAAATTTCGCTATGTATTGTTGCAATGTCTGACTGGGGTTCGTCCTCTAGGACATGAATAGCCTGCCTGGATAGTGCATCGGCAACATAGTTCTCCTTGCCAGGTTTATAGAAAATTTTGGCATTATGTTCGTCTATAAACGCCTTCCATCTCTTGATTTTTGCATTTGGATTCCTATCTGACACGGCGTATGTTAACGGTTGGTGATCTGTAAAAATGTTTAAGTTTTTGACACCATATAGATAGTGCCTAAGAGACTTTAAAGCCCAAACGATGGCCAAAAGTTCTCGTTCATTTGTTGCGAAATTAAGTTCTCTATCCTGTAAAGTTCTCGAAATCATTGTAACAGGCTTGCCATCCTGTGATAAGACTGCCCCCAGGCCAAAAGCCGAAGCGTATGTTGTTAAGTCAAAGGCTTTTCTATAATCGGGATACAATAACATTACATTTCCGGAGACAAGAACATTTTTAAGCTTCTCAAAAGCAGAACATTGTCTTTCATCGAAAGAAATTGGTATCTTTTTAGACTGGCTTGCGGAAACTTTTCCGTTTTCACCCTTCAGAATGTCAGTGAGTGGTCTAGCAATAGAGGCGAAGTCCTTAATAAAGCAGCGGTAATAACTTGCTAGCCCTAAAAACGATCGAACACTAAACAGATTAGTAGGTTGATTATATTTCTGAATAGCCTCTACTTTGCTAGGACTAATTGTGATACCCCCACTTGACACCATAAATCCGAGATACTCGACGCTTTCCTTGAAGAAAAACGATTTCTCTTTAGAAACCCTCATGTTTGCCTCAGACAGTCTGTCTAGTACCCAAGCAACGTCGTTTACGTGGTCCTCAATTCCGTTTGAAAATATTATTACGTCATCAACGTAAACGTAACATGACTTTCCTATACGGTCCCTAAGAACATCATCAATAGCACGTTGAAAAATACTTGGGGCATTTTTCAAGCCAAACGGCAATCGGTAAAACTCGTATTTTCCATTTCCTACTGAAAAGGCAGTTTTCTCTCTATCCTTTTCTGCGAGCAGAATTTGGTGAAACCCCGATTTAAGGTCAAGGGTTGTAAAGAACCTGGCTTTTCCCAAATTTGACAAGATGGATACTACGTTTGGTATAGGGTACTTGTCGTCGATTGTTTTTAAATTTAGTTTTCTAAAATCTATAACCAACCTTTTCTTAGTATTTCCCTCTTCATCTGTACCTTTTTTATCGACTACCCAAACCGGATTGTTGTAAGGTGACGACGAGGGCCTGATACTTCCGTCCTTTAACAAAGCATGTGTCTCCTTATTCACAAAATCTGATACGCCCATGGGGTACGGATAGAGTTTTGAGTAAATGGGTTGGTCGTCCTCAGTACGTATTGTGGCAACAATGTTGGTATTATACGGCAGTGCTTCTTCCGGTTCCGCAAAGACGGCCAATCGGTTTCGAAGCATTGTATGGAATTTATTAGATATCTGATTTGGAACCACAATGTTCTCTATGTTGGTGAAATTTACGCTGTCACATCTCAAAAACTGAATAGATTCCACTTCATTGTTGATATTCAACGTTTTGTTCTTAAAATCTAACGTTGCATTTCCCTGTTTCAAAAGGTCAAGTCCTATTATTGCGTCAAAACTAGAGAGACTTGGAAGAATAAAGAATTGAACAGATGTGTTAAATAACTTAATAAAGCATTTCTGTTTGACGGTGTTGCAACCATGAAGCGATTTTACCGTGAATTTATTTTGTACCGGCATTATGTTTTTTAATTCAGGGAGGGGCTGTATGTAATTTTTCGAAGCCCCGGTGTCAATCAAAAGTTTTATGGTTCTCCCTGCTATCTCTCTTTCTATGTACGGTAGCAGGGATTTGTGGCTAAAAAATGAACATGATCGTAATTCACTAGTTCGTCCTCATAATCATCAACCTCCGCTTCTGCCTCCTTTTGATAACCGTCTGTGTCTTCCTCACATTGACCTATCTCATGAGGTAAGTAGTTGATCCTCTGCTGTTTTGGCCCTGTATGGTAAACCTTGCACTGCCACTCGTTGGTCTTTTTGATGCTTGCGCATACCCAAAATGTCCCTGAGCCTGACTTGTGTTTTGCTGTTGGGGTTGCGATGCGAATTGATTTTGTGTTCGAAATGAATTTTGTTGTTGGGATGGCCAAGAATATTGTTGTTGAGATGGCCAAGAATTTTGCTGTTGGGATGGCCAAATATTTCCCTGAGTCGGAAATGGAGCTTGTCCAAAATTTCCAGTTCTTCTAGATCGCATGGATACATCAGGATTTGTTAACTGGACTGGATCTTGTCTTTCCTGGTTATCATAAGTATGCACCTGACGCTTGCTAAAATATGGGTTTTTAGTTTGCATGGGCATGATTGAATTTCTATCCTTATCGCTGTGCTTTTGTTCGATTTTCTGACCCCTGTCTCCAATATTTTTAGAATAAATAAGGGCGAATTGGTAACGCTCATGGTTCGACTCGACCTCTTGCGCTAAAGCGAGAGCAGTTGGTAAATCTTTTGGACCTTTTGCAAAAAGAATGTCGCTCAACGATTTCTAAGCTCCGGTTACAAATACACGTAACGCGTCCGCCCTGTACTTTTCATTCAGTGACATCGCCAAGGCACTATCAAATGTCATTATTGTCTTGTTGGTAAGTAGGGTTAGTTTTTTCTCGACTTCATCGTAGAATTCAGTAAGAGTCATGGCTCCCTGTCGCAAAGTTGATAGCTCTTGTTCGATTAGATAGATCGGTCTTTTGTCAGAATATGTGAAATCAAGACGGCTGATCATTGCTTTGAAATGTAACGGAGTATTAAAAGAAGCCAATACTGTATTCGCTGGACCTTTTATTTTATTTCGCATAATACCAAGAGCTTGGTAAAATGTTGAACTTCCCTCGTAATCTTTGAAAACTTTAAAAGCGACATGAGCCGCTTTTCTCCACGACACATGTTTCACTTTTGCCATCAAAATCTGGCAGAGATTTAATTATATCTAGAGGCTCGTTACAGACAACACCTGGTCTAATTTCAGCATCTACATAAGTTTCCACCTCTGGGGTGTTCACTGTTAATTTCCCGATTCGCTCATTCATCTCCTGCAATTGCTTTTCAAATGATTGTTTTTGGACTGCGAGCGCACCGGCAACAGCACTCTCTACGATCGCTTTTAACTGAGCTTCAAATTCCATTTCGCTTGTTGTCTTTGTTTTTGACCACCAATTATCTGATGACTTATTACTTTTTTCTGCACTGTTTTGCCTACTTGCCTGGTGCGCTGACCATTTATCTAAGCTTGACACGAGGTTGGTTATCTAAAAGGTTATCACTGTCACTCATGTATTTTTATTATCAATACTCTTTGCATAGGTTATGTAATAATAATAATATTTTTAATTCGTTCAATAAGCGTTATACTTACAATATAATAATAGTGATTAACAAACAATTTTAAGGTAGATGGTCTTAGTAATTAATATTATATTTTATGTAATCAGGAAATTTTTATTTCTTAGGTTAGAGTTAATTAGCCAATGCCGCTGGTTTTATCTCCGGATCCTCCTTTTGTTATTTATTTATAATTAATCAGTTATCGTAGGTTTTTATATCCGTTTGGGCGCCAATTATCATTTTAATAGATTTTCCATATATTTATTAGTGTAAGTTTATTAATTATAATAGGGCTTGCGCGGTCTGCACTTAATGAGACGAATAGTAAGTACGTGGCGATGACCGACGCTTCTAATCTTCCAAAATCGACTGACTTAAGTATAGCAAGAGTTCTTATCTCTTAAGCTTAACAAGTTACAGTTTCTTATAGGTAAAGCTCGATCTATAGATGGGAAAAGCACTTGAGGCTTACGACTATATTTCGGGTGTTTGGTGAATGTGTTAACTTACACATTTAAATTCAAAATAGATTAAACACATACACATACTTTTAATTCACTTACACAATTTAATCTAAACACAACATATTACACATACACCATATACACCAAGTTTTTCCATAATTTCCCCTCTAGACATTTGTCAATCTTTAAAAATTCCGGATGGTATTCGTTATCTCATTCCGTATGAAGGGAATCCAGCTACCCTAAATGACTTTATAAACAATGTCGAGGAAATTCCGCTTCTTATTAGAGGCACGGATAAGACTCCGTATGGGCAGTTTTTATTAAGAGCAATAAGGAACAAGATAGAAGGAAAGGCAAATGAGCTATTAATATCGTCAGGCGTAGGCTTAAACTGGGAAGACATTAGAGATACCCTAATAAAGAAATTCGCGGACAAAAGAAGTGAGGAAACACTAAATTTTGAGTTACACGGACTGGTACATAAAAGATTGCCACTGCAGGAATTTTTCGAACAAATTTTAGACATCAAGGCAACGTACTGGAGAGTTATAGAAAACACGGAGATATAGAAGTCAGCTTTAAAATTTAAAAAGGAATCCTTTGAAAACCTGTTTGTATACATTTATACATGGCATCAAAGGTCCATTAGGAGCGACTGTTAGAACCTTTAGACCTAGAACCCTCCAGGAAGCCTATGACGTGGCTATCAAAGAAGGGGACATTTTCCTGAGAGAAAGTCGCAATAGGCAAATACAGAACCCAAGATATAATAATAGCAGATACAACAGAAACGACTATCGTAGAAATGAAGGACCCCGGAATAGCAGAACTAATAGGAGACCAAACTACTATGGAAATTATGAAGCTAGGGATCAATCCTCGTATCGCGATAAATCCCGATCATGCCAAAACAAGAGGACAGAAGTCGTGAGGACAGAAATAATCAACATTCAAAGAATTACGGAAATTCGGGACAGCAAAGACCAACACCACTGAATCACATTGAAGCTACAAATGAACAGGAGCTACACAATATTGATGACGGAAATTTTCAGTTAAAGGCCTCGTCGGACAGACGGGATACTTAGAGAAAGTTGAAGTTGGAGATTCCCTACTTTACATTTTAATTAATTTCGGTTCAAATAGACCACTAAAATTTCTAGTGGATACTGGTGCCACTTCATCTTTCATAAATCCAGAACTCGTTAAAGAACAGAACCAACAAATACTTGAGAGACCGATTTTAATTACCACAGCCCTAGGCTCTCATAAAGTAAATAAAATGACCCAAGTCAAGCTATTCAATAAATACAACTGTAAAGAAAATTTTCCATTGTTGCTCTTCGAATTTCACAACTATTTTGATGGCCTTATAGGCATGAATACTCTGAATACAATGTCAGGAGTAATAGACATTCCGAGCAAAACTCTAATGACACCCAGCTTCACAATTGGACTTTTCCAACAAGTAAAACAAAAAGCAAAATTATTTAACATTGAGGAATCTTCCAAGAAATTGGTAACGCTACCAGTTTCAATTAAGGAAGGTACATTTTTGTGTGAAGATCAAAAAATTTCGTACGATTTATTTATCACAGGTGGCTTATACACAGCCCACAACTATTACAGTTGTATGGAAGTGACAAACTACTCTGTTAATGAAAAACAATTATATTTAGAGACACCATTAGAAGTGAACTATTTTAACACGGACGAATTTATAATAATAAACGATGTTAAGGACTATGGCTCGGTAGTTTCGGACAGTAAGAAAGAGGGTAACAGCAATCTAAGATAAGGACATTTAACCTTAGAAGAAAAAGCTGCATTCGCAAAACTATACAAACAATATCCAAATATATTTTACAGAGAAGGAGATAAATTAACCTTTACCAATATAGTCAAACACAATATTAATACTACAGACGAAATCCCTGTATTCAAAAAATAATTCAGATATAGTCCGTCAGAAAAGACAGAAATAAGCGAACAAATCAATAAACTTCTGGAACAAGATATAATTAAACACAGTCATTCACCCTGGAGTGCTCCAGTTTTCTTGGTCCCAAAGAAACTAGACGCTTCAAACAAACGAAAGTGGAGATTGGTCGTAGACTTTAGATTACTAAATGAAAAGACTATCAAAGATAGATAGCCAATGCCACAAATAAACGAAATACTAGACAAACTAGGCAGGGCCCAGTATTTTTCAGCCTTAGATTTGGCAAGTGGTTACCACCAAATTGAAGTGGACCCTAAGGATAGACCGAAAACAGCATTTTCCGCAGTTGGTGGACATTATGAGTTTATTCGAATGCCATTTGGCTTATCCAATGCACCCGCAACTTTCAAAAGGGTAATGGATAATGTCTTAGCAGAGTATAATGGCAAGTTTTGTTTGGTCTATCTAGATGATATAATAGTATTTTCGACCTCGCTCGAGGAGCACATGAATCATCTAAATTCTATTTTCAAGAAACTCACGCAGGCAAATCTAAAACTTCAGCCGGATAAATCAGAGTTTCTAAAGAAAGAATTAGAGTATCTTGGTCACATTGTGACAGAAAAAGGTGTTAAACCTAACCCAAAGAAAATAGATACGATTGAGGCTTTATCGAGAAACTTAACGTCGATAAAACCCCACCCTTAGAGGTACAAGAGGGAGACACAATCTTCAGAAAAGAAAATAGAAGAAACAAATTAACACCCAGATTCACCAAACACAAGGTAGCTAGTGATAACGGAATAACTTTGACTACCAACAAGAGACAGAAAATACACAAATCAAAGATTAAGAAAAAGACTAGACGTAATAGTGACTAACTTCTGTATAATAATATCGTTACAGATTATGCATGATAGCAGCTCAACTGCTTCATGTCCAACATGTTAAGGAAAATACGCCCCTAGCAGAAATCAATCTGGGAGAAGCGAGAATCATTCAGACCTATAGTTCAGTGGCACATGTAATAGAACTAACGGAATTGACTAACTACCTAAATAAACTAGAAACCAACTTATACAACTTACGGGACGAAGATTCGAAGGATTCGATATCTTCATTACAAAGGAAAATAGTTCAAGCTAAAGAAAAAGTTTACTCACTGACCCCAAACCAAAGAAAAAAGAGAGGTTTGATAAATGGATTAGGTCACGTAATTAAAAGAGTAACAGGAAATATGGATGCAGATGACGCATCCGCTATTGCAACCAATTTCAACAAGGTATTTGAAAACGAAAAGACCATTAACAAAAACCTCTGGCAACAAATAGCCAATAATAACGACATAATTTTAAATTTCAATAATATGTCCACACACTTTGTTAAAGAACAAGAAAAGATTGAGGAGTACATTAACCATTTTTGAAATAGCATTTCTAAGGAATTAATGATAGAAGATAAGAAAATCAAAAGTTTACAAATATTAAATATAATAAATAACAATATAGACATTCTTCAGAATCATATAAATGATATAGCCGAGAGTGTTTTATTAGCTAAACTCAGGATATTCCCAAGTTTTATTTTACCTATAGGAGAACTAAAAGATATTGCACAGAATTTCAAAATTCAAAATTTTTCAAAAAATTCCGAAGAACATATATACAGACTACTCGACTTAGAGGTAAAATCCAAAAGAACACAAATTATTTTTCAAATAAAAATACCTATATTTGATAAGAACATCTATACACTATCTCATTCAATTAACTTACCCATAAACGGCTCTCACTTTCTCATTCTACCTAAATTCATTTTGCATGATAACAATTTTAATTTTACAACGAGTTTTCAAGAGCAATGCCCGAGGATACATGGAACTTATATCTGCGACCCCAGATTGGCGGAGAATATTATGTACAACAAGAAGTGTGTTAAACAGATTAAATTAGGAATGAAACCAAGCTGCGAGGCAAAGAATGTGTACACCGACGAAATAGTGGTGGAGCCGGAGCAACAGTGGATCGTGGTCATCAGCAGGAACCAAACGTGGGCCGAACCGAGTTGTGCAGAACCCTTCCTCATTGAGGGAACAACAATTATTAACCATATCAACTGTTCCATACTCATTGATGGAGTCACATATGATGACACCGAATTATTTTACAAGGAATTTTATTTTACAAACTGTCACTACCGGCAGTCAAAAATATAACAATAAATGCGACAGTGGAGGATTTGAATCTTGATAAGATCGTGTTTCACCTCCAAGAAAACAACGCAAAATTTTTTCGAGTCAAGCAATCTACAACCGATCTTCGATTCCTGACCTACATATCGGCTGTCATCCTGGTCATCTTTATAATCTATACCTTGGTAGTAAAAAGAAAAATCACTTACTTACCCAATCCTGCACCATCGGTCAACTACATTTCGCCCATTCCTTCGTTATGGCCGTCACTACATTCTAGGGGGGGAGGAGTTGCCACATCAGCTATACCCACGTCCTCTTCCCCGCCCCCTAAACCTCCACGAGCAAACTGTTAGCGTCAGCACCCACACCATTGCAGCAGTCTACATTCACGAGCCGCCTCCACCCCCAAATTCCACAACATAGTAACTGCAACATAGTTCGTCGTACTCTTGTGCCAGAGTACAAGCCACTTCAGACGACAACTCAGCAAACGGAAACTCTCCCCAAATCTGCTAGGTCAGCAGATCGACGATCACCAGCGGGCCACTTGGATCCTTTTAAGTTAGATATAAAGTCAGTTTTAAGCTAGCCATTGGCAAATAAAGAGCCTTTTATAAATTTCCGAAAACATTTATTCATTTCATTGGGAACTTGGACAATTGTGGAAATTTACAGGAACATCACCCTGGACAGGAACACACTCCACCTACCATCATACATAACTCCCGCAACAAAAACAGCGGCGATGGGAATAGCGACGAAAACGAAGTTGGCGGCAGCGAAGACGGCGACAAAGATGGCAGCGGTGAGAAAAGCAACAAAGAATTTGGCGAGAATAAACGAAATACAGTGGGACAAGCTGTGCAAAACATGGATTTATTATTGCGTATGGAAACCGATGCAGTAAATGAATTTTCGGGAGATACATGTGCACGCAAATGGATCCTACAGGTGAAAAATATAGCCAGCGTTTATGGAATAAATGAACCGTATATAAAGATGTTGATCGTCAGTAAGATAAAAGGAAAAGCATGCATGTGGTTGCATGCAGATCCAGAACGTGTATTGCTACCAACGGAGCAGTTGGCGGCTGAGCTGATATCAATGTTTGGTGAGAGGAAGTCGAAGTTAGAAACAAGGCGAAAATTTGAGGAACGAAAATGGACAGCGGGAGTTACCGGTTCCAACCGGCACACAGGCCCTCCAGCAAAGCCACCCCGGCTTACCCTGGAATTGGTACAAAGCAACCAAAATGTGAGCACTGGGTTGAATTAGGCCACCCAACGACCGTCCAGCGAACGGTCGTTGCCAGCAGCGGAGAAATGTTTACATTGCATTTCAACAGGAAACCCCTACTCCTCCGGACTGGGTAATAGGAGCACGACATCAGCAAAGAACTAACCCACTCAAGAATAGGCAACACAGCGCTTCACATTTTCGGCATTTATGGATTACACTTACACATGTAGTATTTAAGGCACTCTCATTGTGACCGCCGCTGAAATAAAGAATCAGATCAGTTTTGTCATCGAACAAGAATCAACGTCTTCTCTCTAAAACAAAACTCGGAACTTCGGGCAACTAACACCAAACCCTCAACACCAGCAAAACTACCTTAAGGACTTCGCATCCTTAATCATAACTCGGGCGAAAGCTTTTTTGCTTATGCAGTTGCTTATAAAAATGGATGATGAAGAATTGGTGGCGCTCCTCATTGAAGGTATTCCGAATCAAACGCTACGTAACCAAGCCCGTATCCAATGCTTTGAAGATATCCAGCACATAAAGCGGGCATTTGCCGAAGTGAAACTACCGAAAATTGATGAAGCCGACAAGAAGGTGACATCGGTGAACAATAATAACAGCACAGTCTTGCGTTGTTTCAATTGCAATTCGCCAAAGCGCGAAAAAGGGTCATGCTATGCCTGTGGTGAGATGGGGCACTTTGCAGCAAAGTGTCTGAAAAACAAGAATGGGGATGAAAACAATTACGTAAGATATTTTGAAATTAATTTTATGAACAATTCTAAATCAAAATTTATTACAGCATGCCTCATAGACACGGGAAGCCCCATTTCGTTCATAAAAATTAGTAAAGTACCTAAAGATGTTATTGAAGTACCAGTTTCAAGTTCATTTTACGGATTAAACAAAAGTTCCTTGAAAACATATGGAAAAATACTGTGTTACATTATGAAAAATTTGAATAAAATACACTTTAATTTAATAATGGTGGCAAACGAGTCTATGAGTCATGATGTAGAATTGGGAAGAGATTTTATGGAAGCATGCAACTTATGCTTGAATCTGGACACCTTGAAAATGAATACAGTGGATAAAATTGAAAGTCGATGTAACAAGAAAAGCGATAAAATGTTAGAAGAAACAAATATGTACAACAATAGTATAACAGCTAGCGATAGTGATAGTCAAGGTAGTAGTAAAAGTCAAATGATTAGTGACAAGGTTTAAAAAAAAAATTAGAGAAAGCTGTCTATGCTGAAATAAGCACAGCGGAGAGGGAAATGCTTGAAATTAATGTATGGTAATAGATGACTCAATTGATTACAAAATAGGTGATCAGGTGGATTATAATATGAAATGTCAATTTATTGAGTTGGTAGAAAACTGTTATGTTAATAAAGAAAGACCGAATGAACCGGAGATTCGGTGTGAAATACAATTAAGATTAAATGACCCGAAACCGTTTAGTTGTTCTCCTAGAAGATTAGCATATACTGAAAAAGAAAAGCTGCAGATTATCTTAGATGAGTATCTAAAAAACGGAATTATTAAACCGAGTGATTCTGAGTATGCATCTCCGATAGTGTTAGTGAAAAAGAAAACAGGAGACCTAAGGTTATGTGTTGATTACAGAAAACTTAACAAAACAATGGTCAAAGATAAATATCCTTGACCATTGATTGATGATCTGTTGGATAGATTAGTAAATAAAACGATATTCTCGAAGTTAGATCTTAAACATGGCTACTTTCATGTTTTTGTTAATAAGGAATCAATGAAATATACATCTTTTATGACGCCTTTAGGACAGTTTGAATTTTTAAGTAGGCCAATGGGTCTGAAAAATGCACCGGCGGTCTTTCAGAGATTTATTAATAGAATTTTCGAGGATATGATAAGGCAGGATAAAGTTATTATATATATGGATGACATTATGATAGCTAGCAAAGGAATTAAGGAACATATGGAAGTACTTAGGGAAGTTTTTGACAGGTTGACGAGGAACAAATTAGAGCTGAGAATAGATAAATGTGAGTTTCTGCAATCGAGTGTACAATATTTAGGATTTTTAATAACAAGTTAGGGAATACAGGCCAATGACAAGGAAATAGAATCAATTAGAGATTTTCCAGTACCAGATAAGGTGCATGATGTCAGAAGCTTTTTAGGATTGTGTTCATATTTTAGAAGATTCATTAAGGGGTTTCAACGATTGCAAGACCTTTATATGACTTATTGAAGAAAGACAAAGAATTTTCGTTTGAAGAAAAAGAGTTAGAATGTTTTAAGACACTTAAGAAAAAGTTAGTGGAAGCTCCAGTGTTAGGGTTATATTGTTATATGGATGAAATAGAGTTACATACAGATGCAAGTGCACAAGGCTTTGGTGCAGTGTTATTGCAAAAGAAAGAGGATATGAAATGGCACCCTATATCTATTTTATTACTCGAAAGCCACAACAAAGGATGAGGCCAAATATCATAGTTTTGAACTTGAAACAATGCACTGTGGTCCAGAATTCGATTTTTTTGGCATAAAGTCTAAAAATTGAGATACAAACTTGAAACTTTGTACATTTTGTTGTTAAATCACAAATAGTTTGCGCACAAAATTTGGAGTCTGTGCGACCACGCCCTCTCTTGCCTCCCATATTAACTACTGGTATGACTCAGGAGTCAACAAAATATTTTTTTTTTTTTTTTTTAAAGTCGTGTATATTGTTGTTTTAAAAATAATCGCCCTCTTCTTCTTCTAGTTCTACATTATAAATTTCCGAATCTGAACTCGAATGAGAATCAGAATGTGAATCCAATATTTGGTCTCATGGATCAGGTTTAAAATTAGACTGTATTTCCAAAAGACTTATTACTGCCTTCGGAAGTGGTTTTTCGTTTTTTTTCTCTCTCTCTTTTTTAAACTAATTGTTGATAATAGTGGGTCCGAGTAATCAATCGCTCTGTGGAAAATATTACTCATCCTATGATCCGACTATTTTTCCTTGCATGTGATAGTCGGTCCCTTTTGTAAAGCTTATTCCGGGCTTCACTCGCATTTTCAGTTTCCTTTTTAATCTTTCTCCTGCATTTTGTTAAGACAAGTTTCGGCGTCCCATTTGCTTCGGTGCCTTGGAGTTTTCAAAATCACTAACAAGAATTCTTATCTTAGACGCCATCCACTTGGTATGTTTGGAAAAAAAGTCGGTCTAGTTATCTGTTACACTCGGGCAGTTTTTTTTTAATAAATAATTCAAAATTTACTATTTTTTTGTAAATCTCTTCTGTCTTTTTTGATTCCTGATTATTGTTGTTGATTGCGGAATAAACGTAATCTGAAACATAACTTATTTGCCTATTGTTACGCCTCCAAATGTCCAGGAGGTCGCTATGTCTGAACTCGAACTTGCCTATATAAAATCAAATTTTTAAGAAAACGAGCAAAAATGGGCAAAAGATATTACTTTACCGTGAAAGACAATAGTTAAAGGTACAAACTGACGTTTTTAACTTTTGTCAGAAATTGTCAGAAAATTAGTTATACTCCACGAAACACAGGGGACACGTTAGAATTTTCTGTTAAAATACACATAAATTGGATGTCACACAACATAAAAACAGTACAACTATACATATATTTCCTACATAAGTTAAAAACATCATACCTTGGCATTTATTTTCCATATTTTACAATAATTTTTGGATGCGTATTAACGATCATACCACATGCAAATGTAAGCAAATAATTTTTCCGAAATTGCATTCTCTCAATCAGCTGTTTAACACTTCACCTTTAAAAGCTCATAAAACGATTTAGTGAAGCTTTCGGTCAATTTTGTTTTTGGTTTTTATTTATATGATTAATTTTCTATTAGAAAATAATTGCTAAAGGACGATATATTGACATAAAAATTTTGACTTTATGCCAAAAAAACGAATTCTGGACCATAGTGCAATGGCCATCCTGTATGCATTAAGAAGATTTAGAATCTATGTACAGGGAAAGAGATTTAAAATTGTTACGGATTGCAACGCATTAACTCTAACGTTAAATAGAGTAGAATTAAATCCTAGGATTGCAAGGTGGGCATTAGAACTATTAGAGTACGATTTTGAGTTAGTTCATAAAGCAGGAAAGCATATGCAGCATGTGGATGCATTGAGCAGAAATACGAACATATTAGTGATAGAAACTAATAGTTTTGAAGATAATTTAACTATTTGTCAAGCAAAAGATGAAAAGTTGAAAGATATTAGGAAAAAGTTAGGGAAAACGGAAGATAAAATATTTGAAATGAGAAATGGTGTACTTTATAGGAAGGCAAATGGTGGAAGATTGTTGTTTTGTGTACCAGACGAAATGGAAGAAAACATTTTATATAATTATCACAATGAATTAGGTCACTTAGGGAGAGATAAGGTTATAGATGCTATTGTTAAGACTTATTGGTTTTCGAACATGAAAGAAAAAGTTGTTAGGCATATAGGAAATTGTTTGAGATGTGTGGCATTTTCACCGAAGTCGGGAAAAGAAGAAGGAATGCTGCATAGCATCCCAAAGGGAAACGTGCCGTTTGAGATAATACATATCGATCATTATGGACCGGTAGATGACGGTAGAATAAAGAAACATCTGTTTGTAATAATAGATGTTTTCACTAAATATGTTAGGTTATACGCAACAAAAACAACGAACACAAAGGAAGTAATTCTAGCTTTAAAGGATTATTTTAGATCATATAGCAGGCCGAAAGTTATAGTATCAGATAGGGGGACCTGTTTTACATCCGAAGATTTTGCAAAATGTATGGAAGAGTATAATATTAAACACATAAATATAGCGACAGGTTCACCCCAGGCCAATGGACAGGTAGAAAGAGTCAATAGAATATTAGGGCCTAGGATAGCGAAATTAACAGACATTGAAAAGGGATTGCATTGGGATGCAGTTATTGAAGACGTAGAATTTTCTCTGAATAATACCAAACAAAGAAGTGTAGCGGAATCTCCCAGCAAGATGTTGTTTGGAATTGAACAAAAGGGAAAAGTTGTTGATGAATTAAGACAAAAATTAGAAGAGTTAGATAATGTTAGTGAAATTAGAGAATCGCAATTAAAAGCACAGAGGGATAATGAAAATGGATATAATAATAAGAAAAAGAAAATACGCAGTACAAAGTAGGAGATTACATTATGGTTAAGAATTTCGATATGATCCACCTCAAATCTGGATATCCGCTAAAATTCCTAATAGACACAGGGGCGACCATGTCATTCATCAGCCCAGAGTTGATATTCCACACAGACAAAATTAACTTGTCCGACCCAATCTCAATTAAAACCGCACTTAACGTGCATCAAGTTTTTCAAAAAGTAATAATACCCGTATTTGCATAATTTTCTGATAAAACGCGTTATCAACTAATACTATTCAAATTTCACCCATTCTTTGATGGGTTAATCGGGATGGACATTTTACAAAAGTTAGGAGCAACAGTTAACATTCCAAAAGCAATTCTAAAAACTCAACGTTACAATATTAAATTACACTCGGAAAATAACACAACTTCAGAACTACACGTTTTAGACGAAGTTTCTAAAAACATAGTTAAGCTACCAGTCACCATCGATAACGGGGAATTCTGGTACGGAACTACAAAAATCTCCGACAATCTACTCATATCAGGAGGTCTATACCAAGATATAGACAACTCCAGTTTTATGGAAGTAGTCAACATTTCTCAAGATAAACAGAAATTGTGTCTTGACGCAAAACTACAGGTTGAGATATACCGGAAACGATTTTATCGAGGTAAATGCTATATCCGAGTTTAGCAACAACACCCCACAAGACAGAACGAATATAATTACCAAACTAAGAAGAAGAATTTACTGCATTAAAGAATCTCTGTAAAAGGTTTCCAAAATTGTTCCAACAAGAGGGGGACAACTTGACTTTTACTAATCTTGTTAAGCGCAAAATACAGACTACAGATGAAATTCCACTACATTCAAAGCCATTCCGGTATAGTCCAGAAGACAGGAAATTCAAAGACAGATCACTAAGACGTTAGAACAAGACTTTATCAGATACAGCCACTCTCCATGGGGCGCACCCATTTTTCTGGTGTCAAAAAAACCTGACGCTTCAGGTAACAAATAATGGAGGTTGGTAATAGACTATAGAAAGTTAAATGAGAAAACCGTAAAAGACAAATACCCTATGCCAAATATGAACGATGTCCTAGTGTAGCATATTGGACTAATCTACCCTAACAATACAATAAATGATTGGGTATAACTTAGCGTCAATACATTGTGACACTTTGTCATAATAAATATAAATATACAAAAAGACCACCAAAAACTACGTAAGCACTCCAGCGCCCCAGTAATACGATCTAACGCTTATACATAAGCCGATCGCGGAGCGTGGGAATGCTGAGCATGCACTTTGCAGCTCAAGTGGTCAATGCCTTCTGCATACATATGTATATGTATAAATGTAAGTAAGAATACATAGATATATGGAATGTATGTGCGGGTTAGCTGAACCCAACTTCAGCACACTTTGATTATTCAAATAAAGAACCTCGAACAGAGCAGAAGCTAAGCTCTTCTTTTCTTAAACATTAAAATAGCACCCTTCACAATAGCACCCTTCAAACTAGACAGCATTGGTAGAGCTAAGTATTTCACAGCTCTAGATTTGGCAAGCGGATATCACCAAGTAGAAATGGACCCCAAAGATATCAGTAAAACAGCTTTTTCGGCAATTGAAGGACATTTCGAGTTTGTGAGAATGCCATCCGGTCTCACTAACAGCAAACTTTCAGAGGGTGATGGATAACATTCTAGCAGACCTGGACGGTAAATGTTGTCTTATATATCTTGACGATATTATACTTTTTTCAGCATCACTCCAAAACATGCTAATGATCTGAAGCTAGTATTTGACAGACTAAGTAGAGCAAATTTGAAGCTCCTACCGGAGAAATCCAAGTTTTTCAAAAAGGAAATTGAGTACCTGGGTCATGTAGTCACCAATTCGGGCATAAAGCCCAACCCCAAAAAACTGATTGCTATTTAAGCTTTTCCCATGCCTCAAACACAAAAACTAATTAAATCCTTTTTAGGATTTAATAGCCATTACTTGGCTATTATAGGAAGTTCATAAAGGATTTCGCAACCACTGACACAACAGTTAAAGGGCAAAGTCATAAAGAAAAAATTAAGAGAAGAACAAAATAGTAATATTGGTCATATTTTACAGATTTTGCTGCGTAACGGCAAAAGTTATCAAAATTCAAACACTGGAGGAGTATGACAAAATCGCAAAAATAGACCTGGGAGACGCAAGAGTCATACAGTAATACAAACATTTACTCCACAAAATTAATACACAGTACCTTTTAGAAAATATTATGAACTTTGAAGCAGCACTTAATAAGCTAGAAGAAGTAAGAGTTTCAGATAAAATTATAAACGGCTTAAGAGCCAAAATAGATCAGCTAAAAACCAAAATAAATACCTTACATATTACCCAAAGAAAGAAAAAAAGAGGTATTGTAAACGGTCTTGGTAGCATAATAAAAAACTATTGACGAAAAGTTTAACGTTGTTCAAGAAAATGAAAATCAAATAACAGAAAAAATCAACAAACAAACACTATTTAACAAAGAAGCTATTCTAAGGATTGAGAATATATCAAAACACATTAATTAAGAGCAACTAACAATTAACAATTTTATTAAGAATTACAATAACAACATTTACAAGACTCTGAATGATGAGCATAAAGAAATACACCTACTCCAATAATTCACTAGAATTAATTTCAATATAGATGTCTTAAACAACCACATAAGTAACATAGCCGAAAGCATCTTAATAACTAAGTTAAATCTTATACCCAAATTAATATTGTCAGAAAACGAGATAAAATCTATCAACGAATTCATAATAAAACAAGATCATTCGAGCAGATGAATATAAAAAACACTTTCGAAGACATAAACCTGCACAAACTCTATATACAAGCCTTATCAGGCCAAGATGACATCATCACCATGAAGACTTCGGCTACAAGTCACCTCTTCACAATTTATATATTATTCGTATTCCTGACCATATGCACAATATTGACCCTAATGTTGAAAAGAAGAAGCACCATTATCACCCCTGTGGAAATTCCGTTAAATTACGTTTCGGCCATTCCTTCGATGTGGTCGTCACTTCATTCCAGGGGGGGAGGAGTTACCGATATCGCAGTACAGAGTATACACGATTCGGTACCACCCGCCAAGCCGCCAAAACAGTCATTGCCCTTATGAGCTGATTCGAAACTGCTACTATGTTGCAAATGCAGACACAGCACTTTGACAGGATGTGATTGCGACAATTCTCGATTAAGAAACAAGAACCGCCGCACCAGCACTTCGATATATACATGTTGCCAACGAACACTAGAATTCTTTTGTAAACATTTAGCTTAGCTTAAGTCTGGAAAGTAGAAGCACAATCAGTTCCATTCTGGACGCCAAAAACTGAGATTGACTTTTTTCGGAGATCTTCTTCGGCGCTTCTCTTGCAACGCCTTGCCTCCGTGGTACTGCTGGCTCCTTGACGTGGACGACGAGTCGGCCCGGCCGGGACTAGGATATTATGGGGCACGGTGTATCGTCCTGGGGCGAGGCAACGCTCGTCCTGGGACCACCTGTACCGACCACTGACTCCACTCCTTCTGGAACCCGCTTCGTCGCAGTTTCTTGCCTTTCCTTCTGAAGGTCCTTCTGCCGGCCGGAACGGACTTAGGATGTTATGGTGCAGGGTGTATCGTCCTTGGGCGAGGCAACGCTCGTCCTGGGACCACCTTCGCTGGCCACTGACTCCAATGATCCTTACGACACGTCAGATCCTTCTCCTCCACTCCCAGGATCTCCACTTGCTTGTGGTGATTCGTCCTTCTGAGTCCTTCGGGCTTCTTGCCGCCCGATGCTTGCACTGCTCCTTTTCTTCTCGTTTGACCGCGCGTTCACAATTCCGAGATCCTTCTGTTAACACTCCGACGCTCGGCCTCCTTCCGCACGCGACCTCTCTGTCTCATTAACTGTCTCTCTCTCTCTCTCTGTGCTTGCTCTTTTATTACAATCCGCAAACTCCGTCTCGTCTGCATCAAAGAATCGCTCCAAAGCAACTGAGCGTCTATAGAATCGCCGGCGCGACTTAATGGCTCGATTTTCTTATCGCCGAACCCCAACACCAATGCAAAGAGATCCATGTGTGTACGTGTGCGTGTATCTGTGTATGTGTGTGGGCTTAGAGTCGAGTATAATGCTGATTTTCCAAATAGCTGATAACCGCGCTTAAGTACCATATAGTATAGTAGAATTCATTTTTGGCTATCTATAAAGCTATGATTATTGCGTGACTTATTTTTATTGTTCCTATGGACCGTTTATTTTGCTATTTACAAAAAAAAATATTTTCTATTAATTTGGTGACTCTAAATTTAGAATTTTTCTTGATGTTTGGCCATTCTCCACCTCCTGGCATCCAGCTCCTGCTTATCCTGCTCATGCTGCTTATCCTGCTCATGCTGCTTATCCTGCTCATCCTGTGATCCTGATCTGTGTCTCTCTTTCTCTCTCTCTGGTAGGTAGCCTCTTTATCGTCTTTTTGGCCGCACTGCTCTTTTTGGTGACTTGTGTGTGTGTGTGTGTGTATGAAAGTTTTCTTGCTTTTGGGGGAAAAAACCTATAATTCTGGTGAACCCACCTCCGTGTAACTTGCTCCTCCTAGTATTCCAAACGTGTGTGCATTGCGTTGTCGTCGTCTTCAGTTCTTCTGTGTGAAAATATAATTTTCCGAAGCAGCCACTTCACAAGTGGTTTACTTGAGTGTATGCCTTCTTTTCGGCGGTGTTCTGGTTTCAAAACTATATTGGTTTATAGTTTGATTCTCTTCCTCCGTGTCCCATTCCTTATCGTCATCCACATCCATCACCATTATGCCATTCAGTGTGGGAAACTTTATGACGGGCAAAGTTATGCCCTGCTGATTGCCTTCATTCATCAGCTTCTGGATGAGATTGGCGATATCCTCGCGCTTCTTGGTTACTGTGAGCAGGTCAAACCAATCGATCAGCTCCCTAATGGGCAGCTTATAGTTAACGATGGGTTTTGTGAAGAATTGCTCCGCATACTGCAGCAGATAGAGGCCGCAATCGGTGAGATTCTTCTGCTGCGGCACCTCCACAATGAGACCTGGCATATTATCCCCGTTGAAGTTGCGCGCCCGCTCTTTCGGATACTTTGCCTTGTACTCGAAGTTGAGGTAATCATGCAATATGGCAATATCTCGATCGCGTGAGTTGCCCTTCAACGAATCAAAGATGAGAATCAATGGCTGTTTGATTGGAATGTCTTCGCCGGGTGTCTGTACATCATGGTTAACCACGGAGGTCTTCAGGTTTGGAAAACATATGATGGCCAGTATCCAATGGGACTTCTCGTTGAATGGTATTATGATGAAATCCTTCTCGAATATATTCACGGTTCGTGTCCACTTCTTTACCCTTTCGTGACGCCTCTTGGCCACCGGCTCCTTCGTGTTGTTGGGACTCGTCTCTGTGGTCAATCTCATGTGGAAAAATGTGCTAAAGATGTGCGTCCTATCGCGCTGACCCTCTGGTATGATGTTATTCTTTAGCCAGCGCAGATAAAAATCAATGATTATGTCGTTCAGAAATGAGCCTTCCTTGAGACACATATAGTCCTTAATGGTGATGCTCAGGCCACCGGTTCCGGTGGGCGGATATGTGAAAAGCGTTGGATTCTCGTCGACGGAGAGTCTTCCCTCTGTTTGGCCATTGGCGGCGGCGGTGGTCTCCTCATCCTCGCTGCTCAACAGCACAATGACTTCATCGTCAAAGTCCCTGCTTATTATCCAGTTGATGTTCCGGCGCAGGCGACTCTTCTCTGCGCGTTCTGCAGGTGTGGGTATAGTGTCACTAGTTGCTTTCTCGGCTGGCGCCGGTATGGATGCAACATTCGGTTGCACCCGCGATTGAGATCCACCAGCTGTCTCTTCCGATTTCTTGCTAACAGTGGCATGTGCGACTTGGTCCTTCGACTGGATTGACTGGGAGCTTGCGACAGCGTCTCCAGCTGGTTGCACGCCCTGGAGACCATTGCTCTTCTTTGGAGAATTTGAGGTGTTACCCGTGGGGGTTTGATTTCCCTGTTTATTGCCAGATGAACCTGGGTTGTCTTGAGCACCAGCAACTTGATAACCATTGCTGTCCTCTGCAGAATGACACTTCTTCTGTTTCTTGGTCTTGGGAGTATTGGCGTCTTGATTCGCCGACGATATCGCTTTGTCAGCATTGGTGTCTCCCGGAGCGCGATGTCTTTTCTTGTGCTTCTTGCCTTTGGTTGCAGATGGCTGGCAACCATTGTTGGCCACCGAAGTCTCCGATGGCTTGACAACCGCACGAGATGGTGGCACTTCAACGGGCACCGCGTTGGGAAGAGCGGCACCAGCGGACGCCTTTGACTGATGCACCTTCTTGTTGAACTCCTCCGCATGGGCAATCGTATCGGCAATGGTATCACCGATGGCGAAGCCCACCGAGACCACCGATGGCTTGACAACCGGAAGAGATGGTGGCTCTTCAACGGGCACCGCGTTGCGAGGAGCGGCATCAGCGGACGCCCTGGACTGATGCACCTTCTTGTAGAACTCCTCCGCCTTGGCAATCTTATCGGCAATGGTATCACCGATGGCGAATCCCACAGAGACCACCAAATGGATAATACCACCGGCATTCTCCATGCAATCAATCGTGATGTTATCCTCCATATGAAGGTTCATCTTGAGAAACAGCTTTTGCACTGTAAACGCATGGATGGGCAGCTTGAAGGTGACGATGTGCTGCTTTCCAGTGCTGTAGATAATGAGCACCTTGGCACTCCGTTTGTCCTTATCCGTGTCGGCTCGATTGATCAGCAATTGACGGGAGACTATAATGAAGTCGTTATGGGCGATTCGACTTACCATTTTCGGAGCCGATTCAACACAACATATGTACGCTAACGTTATGAATGTTATGAACGTTATGGGCTCATCTGAAACTGAAGTTTCTGAATACGATTGCAAAGTCTCGGGCTGCTTGATGTACAAGTTCACTGGATGGGTGAAGTCACCTTACACGGTGACTTCGATCACTATATTCCTTTCATTTTGCAACCAGTGTGATTTATGCGATATTTGATACCACAAAAATTTGGTTTCTCCCGATTTTATGATTTGTTTAAACGGCGTACCAAGTATCCAAAAATCATCTGAGAGATCGCGTGCGGAAGGAGGCCGAGTGTCGGAGTGTTAACAGAAGGATCTCGGAAGTGTGAACGCGCGGTCAAACGAGAATACCATATGCACAATATTGACCCTGATGTTGAAAGAAGAAGCACCATTATCACCCCTGTGGAAATTCCGTTAAATTACGTTTCGGCCATGCCTTCGATGTGGCCGTCACTTCATTCCAGGGGGGGAGGAGTTACCGATATCGCAGTACAGAGTATTATAAATGAAATGAAAGTAAATGAAATATTAACCAAGTAACCTCTGATTAAAGTGTGTGGTAATCTGCTGGATAGGCTGAGTGGTGTGGAGGCACCCGAGAAAGCAGCCCAGAGGATTGTGTGGCAACCGTACCATTAGTAGGCCAAGGCCAAAAAGGAAGAATACGGACCACCGCGCCCAGTTCAACTGTTCACTAAATTCACTCGTCACAAATGAAACATAAACGAGCATTAAACATAAACTAATATAAAAAAAATATTGTCCAGAATTATTATTCGAATTTTCTAAAAAATCTTTATCTTTTTTCAGATTTTAAGATGAGTACACACCTCAACACGCATACATCAATTGTCAAGGTTGAGTGAAACCACATTTACATCCAGTTTACGCTCTTCGAAATACCGCAAATACCTTATAATTAGCTAGCGCTTTCCTAAAAAAATTAAATTCCGCTGATACGTTTCAAGTATTAAGTGAACAACTCCGGTGCCATTGGTTTAGTATGCGCCTATGTAATATTAAGAACATTTAAGTATAATAGCATACTAACATATAGCAGCACTTTGTTTCTATGTTTATGTTTATGTTTATGCAACCAATAAGGCCCAAGGCGGATGTAACATGATCGTACACTTGAAGGCTACAAAGTATAAGTGCATGGTCAGCATTCCCACGCCGACCAAATGCATAATACATAAGTACATAGATCGCTCTCTCGATAAGCCTAGATATATAAGATATACATACATAAGAAAGCCGCTCCGCCGCTGGCGTATCCGGCAGCGCAGCTACGCGGCTTAGCCTAAGACGAAATATATTCAAAACTCACAACGCAGACACTGTAAAGACGTTGAACTGGCAGAACCATTTCCGCCAAACAAAAATTTAATAAAAATCAAATAAAAACCTAATTCAGCCTGACGGCTGCAATCAAAACCAAAAGACTTGTGTTATCAATGAACGACCCATTACATGGCGACCGTGACAGTCGTCCAACGATGGACAAATTAACGAAATAAAAAACACATATTGGAGGAAAACTGGACTGGAAGGCTGAGGAAGAAGACCGAGGAATCATTACATGGAACTTACAATTGCCAAAACTAAGGAAATATCTGAGTGAGTAGAGTTGTATTGAGTTATGGGAAAACACCGTGGCGGTCTAAATACCAAGCTGAACAAACGTATAGCCCACGTAAGGTGGCTAATATACGGTCAGCAAACGCCACCGGTTTGGTCGAAAGCTCTAAGGCTACATGCAGAGCTAGACCACTTGCTTCAATATCAGGAAGAATTGAAGACCCAAAAACTCGAGAAAACTTACTCAGAAAATACTAAAAATATAACAATAATTAATGAAGTTCCAAAACCAAAGGCATGTCCAGCACCAGCACCAGCACTAACGAAGGCTAAAATGTCCTGGCCCCGGACTGCGAAGGAGTCTGGAGTCCTCACTGCCTGGGGACTTGTGAGCAGCCATCAACATCATCACCAGCCCAGAAATAGACAGCAGCGAGGGAGTATCAGCGTGCCACCCCCGGCGACGCCCACCTGACACCAGGAGATGAACATCAGCAGCACTAAAATATTAACTAATTAACAATAAATATAAATATATATATATATATAAGAAAAATTTCAAGACACATTGTAAAATGGAGCATAAACTACTATGCCCTGTTAACCCAATATGTCCCGTGAAGCCATAGCTAGATTCAGGCAGACAATAATGTAAAAGAAAATTTTTTTTTTTGACTAACATTGACAAAATAGAAAAAGAAAGAAAGAAAGAAATAATTCCCAATATAAATGTATATAGAGACAAATGGAATAAGAAAACTAAAAACATATATAAAAATAAAGAAGATTTTCTACCAAACTGTAAAAGTAGTATTGTAGTATGCACACATATCGATTAATTACTGTACTGTATAATCATAACTTAAAAGCACATTGTAGCACTCCGTTACAATGTGTACTTATACAGTCAAGCCCTAGTGTATGCGTAATACAAAGCTCCCACCTGCATATATATCTCTCTGTCTCATTAACTGTCTCTCTCTCTCTCTCTCTGTGCTTGCTCTTTTATTACAATCCGCAATCTCCGACCGACGTTCGTCTGCATCAAAGAATCGCTCCAAAGCAACTGAGCGTCTATAGAATCGCCGGCGCGACTTAATGGCTCGATTTTCTTATCGCCGAACCCCAACACCAATGCAAAGAGATCCATGTGTGTGCGTGTGCGTGTGTCTGTGTATGTGTGTGGGCTTAGAGTCGAGTATAATGCTGATTTTCCAAATAGCTGATAACCGCGCTTAAGTACCATATAGTATAGTAGAATTCATTTTTGGCTATCTATAAAGCTATGATTATTGCGTGACTTATTTTTATTGTTCCTATGGACCGTTTATTTTGCTATTTACAAAAAAAAATATTTTCTATTAATTTGGTGACTCTAAATTTAGAATTTTTCTTGATGTTTGGCCATTCTCCACCTCCTGGCATCCAGCTCCTGCTTATCCTGCTCATGCTGCTTATCCTGCTCATGCTGCTTATCCTGCTCATCCTGTGATCCTGATCTGTGTCTCTCTTTCTCTCTCTCTGGTAGGTAGCCTCTTTATCGTCTTTTTGGCCGCACTGCTCTTTTTGGTGACTTGTGTGTGTGTGTGTGTATGAAAGTTTTCTTGCTTTTGGTGGAAAAAACCTATAATTCTGGTGAACACACCTCCGTGTAACTTGCTCCTCCTAGTATTCCAAACGTGTGTGCATTGCGTTGTCGTCGTCTTCAGTTCTTCTGTGTGAAAATATAATTTTCCGAAGCAGCCACTTCACAAGTGGTTTACTGGAGTGTATGCCTTCTTTTCGGCGGTGTTCTGGTTTCAAAACTATATTGGTTTATAGTTTGATTCTCTTCCTCCGTGTCCCATTCCTTATCGTCATCCACATCCATCACCATTATGCCATTCAGTGTGGGAAACTTTATGACGGGCAAAGTTATGCCCTGCTGATTGCCTTCATTCATCAGCTTCTGGATGAGATTGGCGATATCCTCGCGCTTCTTGGTTACTGTGAGCAGGTCAAACCAATCGATCAGCTCCCTAATGGGCAGCTTATAGTTAACGATGGGTTTTGTGAAGAATTGCTCCGCATACTGCAGCAGATAGAGGCCGCAATCGGTGAGATTCTTCTGCTGCGGCACCTCCACAATGAGACCTGGCATATTATCCCCGTTGAAGATGCGCGCCCGCTCTTTCGGATACTTTGCCTTGTACTCGAAGTTGAGGTAATCATGCAATATGGCAATATCTCGATCGCGTGAGTTGCCCTCCAACGAATCGAAGATGAGAATCAATGGCTGTTTGATTGGAATGTCTTCGCCGGGTGTCTGTACATCATGGTTAACCACGGAAGTCTTCAGGTTTGGAAAACATATGATGGCCAGTATCCAATGGGACTTCTCGTTGAATGGTATTATGATGAAATCCTTCTCGAATATATTCACGGTTCGTGTCCACTTCTTTACCCTTTCGTGACGCCTCTTGGCCACCGGCTCCTTCGTGTTGTTGGGACTCGTCTCTGTGGTCAATCTCATGTGGAAAAATGTGCTAAAGATGTGCGTCCTATCGCGCTGACCCTCTGGTATGATGTCATTCTTTAGCCAGCGCAGATAAAAATCAATGATTATGTCGTTCAGAAATGAGCCTTCCTTGAGACACATATAGTCCTTAATGGTGATGCTCAGGCCACCGGTTCCGGTGGGCGGATATGTGAAAAGCGTTGGATTCTCGTCGACGGAGAGTCTTCCCTCTGTTTGGCCATTGGCGGCGGCGGTGGTCTCCTCATCCTCGCTGCTCAACAGCACAATGACTTCATCGTCAAAGTCCCTGCTTATTATCCAGTTGATGTTCCGGCGCAGGCGACTCTTCTCTGCGCGTTCTGCAGGTGTGGGTATAGTGTCACTAGTTGCTTTCTCGGCTGGCGCCGGTATGGATGCAACATTCGGTTGCACCCGCGATTGAGATCCACCAGCTGTCTCTTCCGATTTCTTGCTAACAGTGGCATGTGCGACTTGGTCCTTCGACTGGATTGACTGGGAGCTTGCGACAGCGTCTCCAGCTGGTTGCACGCCCTGGAGACCATTGCTCTTCTTTGGAGAATTTGAGGTGTTACCCGTGGGGGTTTGATTTCCCTGTTTATTGCCAGATGAACCTGGGTTTCCTTGAGCACCAGCAACTTGATAACCATTGCTGTCCTCTGCAGAATGACACTTCTTCTGTTTCTTGGTCTTGGGAGTATTGTCGTCTTGATCCACCGACGATATCACTTGGGCAGTACTACTCTTCTTTGGAGAATTTGAGGTGTTACCCGTAGGGGTTTGACTTCCCTGTTTATTGCCAGATGAACCTGGGTTGTCTTGAGCACCAGCAACTTGATAACCATTGCTGTCCTCTGCAGAATGACACTTCTTCTGTTTCTTGGTCTTGGGAGTATTGGCGTCTTGATTCGCCGACGATATCGCTTTGTCAGCATTGGTGTCTCCCGGAGCGCGATGTCTTTTCTTGTGCTTCTTGCCTTTGGTTGCAGATGGCTGGCAACCATTGTTGGCCACCGAAGTCTCCGATGGCTTGACAACCGCACGAGATGGTGGCACTTCAACGGGCACCGCGTTGGGAAGAGCGGCACCAGCGGACGCCTTTGACTGATGCACCTTCTTGTTGAACTCCTCTGCATGGGCAATCGTATCGGCAATGGTATCACCGATGGCGAAGCCCACCGAGACCCCCGATGGCTTGACAACCGGAAGAGATGGTGGCTCTTCAACGGGCACCGCGTTGCGAGGAGCGGCATCAGCGGACGCCCTGGACTGATGCACCTTCTTGTAGAACTCCTCCGCCTTGGCAATCTTATCGGCAATGGTATCACCGATGGCGAATCCCACAGAGACCACCAAATGGATAATACCACCGGCATTCTCCATGCAATCAATCGTGATGTTATCCTCCATATGAAGGTTCATCTTGAGAAACAGCTTTTGCACTGTAAACGCATGGATGGGCAGCTTGAAGGTGACGATGTGCTGCTTTCCAGTGCTGTAGATAATGAGCACCTTGGCACTCCGTTTGTCCTTATCCGTGTCGGCTCGATTGATCAGCAATTGACGGGAGACTATAATGAAGTCGTTATGGGCGATTCGACTTACCATTTTCGGAGCCGATTCAACACAACATATGTACGCTAACGTTATGAATGTTATGAACGTTATGGGCTCATCTGAAACTGAAGTTTCAGAATACGATTGCAAAGTCTCGGGCTGCTTGATGTACAAGTTCACTGGATGGGTGAAGTCACCTTACACGGTGACTTCGATCACTATATTCCTTTCATTTTGCAACCTGTGTGATTTATGCGATTTTTTTTTTCTTTTTTTATGAATTTTTTTTTTATTTATTGAATCTTTTTGTATAAGAACTAAAAATAAAAATAATAATACTCCTAGGTACGCTACCTCATCTGCTTTCGGGAGTGGTATGTTGTTCAACAAGAGCGGAGGACAGTCTTGTCTGTTTAGCGTAAACGTCACGTGCTTGCATTTTTGCTCGTTTACTTTTATTCGCCAGTCAGAGAGCCACTTCTCAATGTCGATGAGGTACAGTGCCAACTGTGCTGTAGCTTGGATAGGGGACCTTGAACGGCTAAGGATAGCTGTATCGTCGGCAAATGTGGATACCGTTAAGCGACTATTTGTAGGGATGTCGGCTGTATAGATGAGGTATAAGGTTGGTCCAAGAACGCTGCCTTGGGGGACTCCAGCCTCAATTGTATGATCAGTGGAAGTGGCAGTGTTGCACCGTACTGCAAACTTTCTGTCATAGAGGTAAGACTTTAGAAGTTTGTGTGTGCTTTCGGGTAGGGATGTTTTGATTTTAAACATTAGGCCGTCGAGCCAGACTCTGTCGAATGCTTGGGATACGTCTAAAAATACTGCTGTACAGTATTCGCGATATTCAAATGCAGTTCTTATTTCCGTTGTAATACGATTCACCTGTTCAATGGTTCCATGGCTTTCGCGAAATCCAAATTGGTGGGCTGGGATTATATTGTGGTATATCAGATGTTGATTAAGACGGATCAGCAGGCATTTTTCGAATAGTTTCGAAATACATGAGAGTAGACTTATTGGTCTGTAAGATGAAGCGACTGTGTGGTTCTTACCAGGCTTTGGAATCATTATGATAATCGACCTCTTCCATCGTTGTGGAAAGTAACCAAGTTTGGTGATGGCATTAAAGAGCTTGGTTATGTAGCGAACTGCAGAATGTGGCAGCTGGATGATCATTTCCGGTGTTATAAGGTCGCAGCCGGGGGATTTTTTCGGGCTGAGATTGTCTTTGATTATTTTAGTTACTTCTTTAGGACGAAACACAATTGGGGTGTGTTGCTGGTGGCGGTTTACGGGATAGGACGGTAGCGCGAATGTACTAGTAGCCTGGTTTGGCGTGAACACATTTTGTAGGTGAGCGGCAAATGTGGTGGCTCTGTCTTCATCACTACGGGCCCAGCCACCTGAGGAATTCCTTATCGGCAAAACGGTTTCAGTCGGTGGGCGAAGAGTTGAGTGGGCTCGCCACAGTGACTTTTGTTTTGTGCCTGTCGGTGTGAGTTGCTCTATGTATCGGCGCTGATCGTCGTCCTCTTCTTGTTTCAGAGCGTTGGCCAGTTTCCGTGTGGCTACTTTTAGCTTTTGTTTTGCAGTCGGGGATCTGGAAGATTGCCATTCTCTGCGTAAGCGTCGTTTTACGTGGAAGAGTTGCTCGATTTGTACGTTGGTCTTTTTTGAATTAATTGTATTATTTGTTATTTTGGGTGTTGCAGTAAGAGCTGCTGCAGTAAGGATGGATTGCAATGCACACGTGCAGCTCTCTATATCAGATTCAGTATTGAGTTTTGGGCTTAGCTCAATATGTGAACTTATATATTTTTTATACCTGAGCCAGTTGGTTTTGTGAGAAGTCAATCTGAGTGGTGGTTTCACGTTTTCTGCGTACCGGCGGAGGTGAAAGTACAGGCGAGTGATCAGATGACAGATCCGGCAGACATTCAGCTTTAACCAAACTGCGGGAAATATTTTTCTGCGATATTTGATACCACAAAAATTTGGTTTCTCCCGATTTTATGATTTGTTTAAACGGCGTACCAAGTATCCAAAAATCATCTGAGAGATCGCGTGCGGAAGGAGGCCGAGTGTCGGAGTGTTAACAGAAGGATCTCGGAAGTGTGAACGCGCGGTCAAACGAGAATACCATATGCACAATATTGACCCTGATGTTGAAAGAAGAAGCACCATTATCACCCCTGTGGAAATTCCGTTAAATTACGTTTCGGCCATTCCTTCGATGTGGCCGTCACTTCATTCCAGGGGGGGAGGAGTTACCGATATCGCAGTACAGAGTATAATAAATGAAATGAAAGTAAATGAAATATTAACCAAGTAACCTCTGATTAAAGTGTGTGGTAATCTGCTGGATAGGCTGAGTGGTGTGGAGGCACCCGAGAAAGCAGCCCAGAGGATTGTGTGGCAACCGTACCATTAGTAGGCCAAGGCCAAAAAGGAAGAATACGGACCACCGCGCCCAGTTCAACTGTTCACTAAATTCACTCCTCACAAATGAAACATAAACGAGCATTAAACATAAACTAATATAAAAAAAATATTGTCCACAATTATTATTCGAATTTTCTAAAAAATCTTTATCTTTTCTCAGATTTTAAGATGAGTACACACCTCAACACGCATCAATTGTCAAGGTTGAGTGAAACCACATTTACATCCAGTTTACGCTCTTCGAAATACCGCAAATACCTTATAATTAGCTAGCGCTTTCCTAAAAAAATTAAATTCCGCTGATACGTTTCAAGTATTAAGTGAACAACTCCGGTGCCATTGGCATACTAACATATAGCAGCACTTTGTTTCTATGTTTATGTTTATGTTTATGCAACCAATAAGGCCCAAGGCGGATGTAACATGATCGTACACTTGAAGGCTACAAAGTATAAGTGCATGGTCAGCATTCCCACGCCGACCAAATGCATAATACATAAGTACATAGATCGCTCTCTCGATAAGCCTAGATATATAAGATATACATACATAAGAAAGCCGCTCCGCCGCTGGCGTATCCGGCAGCGCAGCTACGCGGCTTAGCCTAAGACGAAATATATTCAAAACTCACAACGCAGACACTGTAAAGACGTTGAACTGGCAGAACCATTTCCGCCAAACAAAAATTTAATAAAAATCGAATAAAAACCTAATTCAGCCTGACGGCTGCAATCAAAACCAAAAGACTTGTGTTATCAATGAACGACCCATTACATGGCGACCGTGACAGTCGTCCAACGATGGACAAATTAACGAAATAAAAAACACATATTGGAGGAAAACTGGACTGGAAGGCTGAGGAAGAAGACCGAGGAATCATTACATGGAACTTACAATTGCCAAAACTAAGGAAATATCTGAGTGAGTAGAGTTGTATTGAGTTATGGGAAAACACCGTGGCGGTCTAAATACCAAGCTGAACAAACGTATAGCCCACGTAAGGTGGCTAATAAACGGTCAGCAAACGCCACCGGTTTGGTCGAAAGCTCTAAGGCTACATGCAGAGCTAGACCACTTGCTTCAATATCAGGAAGAATTGAAGACCCAAAAACTCGAGAAAACTTACTCAGAAAATACTAAAAATGTAACAATAATTAATGAAGTTCCAAAACCAAAGGCATGTCCAGCACCAGCACCAGCACTAACGAAGGCTAAAAAGTCCTGCCCCCCGGACTGTGAAGGAGTCTGGAGTCCTCACTGCCTGGGGACTTGTGAGCAGCCATCAACATCATCAGCAGCCCAGAAATAGACAGCAGCGAGGGAGTATCAGCGTGCCACCCCCGGCGACGCCCAGCTGACACCAGGAGATGAACATCAGCAGCACTAAAATATTTACTAATTAACAATAAATATAAATATATATATATATAAGAAAAATTTTAAGACACATTGTAAAATGGAGCATAAACTACTATGCCCTGTTAACCCAATATGTCCCGTGAAGCACAATACAAGTAGTATTGTAGTATGCACACATATCGGTTAATTACTGTACTGTATAATCATAACTTAAAAGCACATTGTAGCACTTCGTTACAATGTGTACATATACAGTCAAGCCCTAGTGTATGTGTAATACAAAGCTCCCACCTGCATATATTTGTCTCCAATATATCACTAGAATTAATTTCAATATAGATGTCTTAAACAACCACATAAGTAACATAGCCGAAAGCATCTTAATAACTAAGTTAAATCTTATACCCAAATTAAAATTGTCAGAAAACGAGATAAAATCTATCAACGAATTCATAATAAAACAAGATCATTCGAGCAGATGAATATAAAAAACACTTTCGAAGACATAAACCTGCACAAACTCTATATACAAGCCTTATCAGGCCAAGATGACATCATCACCATGAAGACTTCGGCTACAAGTCACCTCTTCACAATTTATATATT
Source organism: Drosophila mauritiana (assembly GCF_004382145.1). Classification (NCBI taxonomy): domain Eukaryota; kingdom Metazoa; phylum Arthropoda; class Insecta; order Diptera; family Drosophilidae; genus Drosophila; species Drosophila mauritiana. Next base: position 22,080,678 of record NC_046672.1, on the reverse strand, counting down.
ATTCGTATTCCTGACCATATGCACAATATTGACCCTAATGTTGAAAAGAAGAAGCACCATTATCACCCCTGTGGAAATTCCGTTAAATTACGTTTCGGCCATTCCTTCGATGTGGTCGTCACTTCATTCCAGGGGGGGAGGAGTTACCGATATCGCAGTACAGAGTATACACGATTCGGTACCACCCGCCAAGCCGCCAAAACAGTCATTGCCCTTATGAGCTGATTCGAAACTGCTACTATGTTGCAAATGCAGACACAGCACTTTGACAGGATGTGATTGCGACAATTCTCGATTAAGAAACAAGAACCGCCGCACCAGCACTTCGATATATACATGTTGCCAACGAACACTAGAATTCTTTTGTAAACATTTAGCTTAGCTTAAGTCTGGAAAGTAGAAGCACAATCAGTTCCATTCTGGACGCCAAAAACTGAGATTGACTTTTTTCGGAGATCTTCTTCGGCGCTTCTCTTGCAACGCCTTGCCTCCGTGGTACTGCTGGCTCCTTGACGTGGACGACGAGTCGGCCCGGCCGGGACTAGGATATTATGGGGCACGGTGTATCGTCCTGGGGCGAGGCAACGCTCGTCCTGGGACCACCTGTACCGACCACTGACTCCACTGTCCTTCTGGAACCCGCTTCGTCGCAGTCGTCTCCTCTGGAAGACCACCCGCCGGTCGGTCTGGGTTTAGGATGTTATGGGGCAGGGTGTATCGTCCTTGGGCGAGGCAACGCTCGGCCTGGGACCACCTTCGCTGGCCACTGACTCCAATGATCCTTACGACACGTCAGATCCTTCTCCTCCACTCCCAGGATCTCCACTTGCTTGTGGTGATTCGTCCTTCTGAGTCCTTCGGGCTTCTTGCCGCCCGATGCTTGCACTGCTCCTTTTCTTCTCGTTTGACCGCGCGTTCACAATTCCGAGATCCTTCTGTTAACACTCCGACGCTCGGCCTCCTTCCGCACGCGACCTCTCTGTCTCATTAACTGTCTCTCTCTCTCTCTCTGTGCTTGCTCTTTTATTACAATCCGCAAACTCCGTCTCGTCTGCATCAAAGAATCGCTCCAAAGCAACTGAGCGTCTATAGAATCGCCGGCGCGACTTAATGGCTCGATTTTCTTATCGCCGAACCCCAACACCAATGCAAAGAGTTCCATGTGTGTGCGTGTGCGTGTGTCTGTGTATGTGTGTGGGCTTAGAGTCGAGTATAATGCTGATTTGGTAATACCCTACAGTTTTCCAAATAGCTGATAACCGCGCTTAAGTACCATATAGTATAGTAGAACTCATTTTTGGCAATCTATAAAGATATGATTATTGCGTGACTTATTTTTATTGGTCCTATGGACCGTTTATTTTGCTATTTACAAAAAAAAATATTTTCTATTAATTTGGTGACTCTAAATTTAGAATTTTTCTTGATGTTTGGCCATTCTCCACCTCCTGGCATCCAGCTCCTGCTTATCCTGCTCATGCTGCTTATCCTGCTCATGCTGCTTATCCTGCTCATCCTGTGATCCTGATCTGTGTCTCTCTTTCTCTCTCTCTGGTAGGTAGCCTCTTTATCGTCTTTTTGGCCGCACTGCTCTTTTTGGTGACTTGTGTGTGTGTGTGTGTGTATGAAAGTTTTCTTGCTTTTGGGGGAAAAAACCTATAATTCTGGTGAACCCACCTCCGTGTAACTTGCTCCTCCTAGTATTCCAAACGTGTGTGCATTGCGTTGTCGTCGTCTTCAGTTCTTCTGTGTGAAAATATAATTTTCCGAAGCAGCCACTTCACAAGTGGTTTACTGGAGTGTATGCCTTCTTTTCGGCGGTGTTCTGGTTTCAAAACTATATTGGTTTATAGTTTGATTCTCTTCCTCCGTGTCCCATTCCTTATCGTCATCCACATCCATCACCATTATGCCATTCAGTGTGGGAAACTTTATGACGGGCAAAGTTATGCCCTGCTGATTGCCTTCATTCATCAGCTTCTGGATGAGATTGGCGATATCCTCGCGCTTCTTGGTTACTGTGAGCAGGTCAAACCAATCGATTAGCTCCCTAATGGGCAGCTTATAGTTAACGATGGGTTTTGTGAAGAATTGCTCCGCATACTGCAGCAGATAGAGGCCGCAATCGGTGAGATTCTTCTGCTGCGGCACCTCCACAATGAGACCTGGCATATTATCCCCGTTGAAGTTGCGCGCCCGCTCTTTCGGATACTTTGCCTTGTACTCGAAGTTGAGGTAATCATGCAATATGGCAATATCTCGATCGCGTGAGTTGCCCTTCAACGAATCAAAGATGAGAATCAATGGCTGTTTGATTGGAATGTCTTCGCCGGGTGTCTGTACATCATGGTTAACCACGGAGGTCTTCAGGTTTGGAAAACATATGATGGCCAGTATCCAATGGGACTTCTCGTTGAATGGTATTATGATGAAATCCTTCTCGAATATATTCACGGTTCGTGTCCACTTATTTACCCTTTCGTGACGCCTCTTGGCCACCGGCTCCTTCGTGTTGTTGGGACTCGTCTCTGTGGTCAATCTCATGTGGAAAAATGTGCTAAAGATGTGCGTCCTATCGCGCTGACCCTCTGGTATGATGTTATTCTTTAGCCAGCGCAGATAAAAATCAATGATTATGTCGTTCAGAAATGAGCCTTCCTTGAGACACATATAGTCCTTAATGGTGATGCTCAGGCCACCGGTTCCGGTGGGCGGATATGTGAAAAGCGTTGGATTCTCGTCGACGGAGAGTCTTCCCTCTGTTTGGCCATTGTCGGCGGCGGTGGTCTCCTCATCCTCGCTGCTCAACAGCACAATGACTTCATCGTCAAAGTCCCTGCTTATTATCCAGTTGATGTTCCGGCGCAGGCGACTCTTCTCTGTGCGTTCTGCAGGTGTGGGTATAGTGTCACTAGTTGCTTTCTCGGCTGGCGCCGGTATGGATGCAACATTCGGTTGCACCCGCGATTGAGATCCACCAGCTGTCTCTTCCGATTTCTTGCTAACAGTGGCATGTGCGACTTGGTCCTTCGACTGGATTGACTGGGAGCTTGCGACAGCGTCTCCAGCTGGTTGCACGCCCTGAAGACCATTGCTCTTCTTTGGAGAATTTGAGGTGTTACCCGTGGGGGTTTGATTTCCCTGTTTATTGCCAGATGAACCTGGGTTGCCTTGAGCACCAGCAACTTGATAACCATTGCTGTCCTCTGCAGAATGACACTTCTTCTGTTTCTTGGTCTTGGGAGTATTGGCGTCTTGATTCGCCGACGATATCGCTTTGTCAGCATTGGTGTCTCCCGGAGCGCGATGTCTTTTCTTGTGCTTCTTGCCTTTGGTTGCAGATGGCTGGCAACCATTGTTGGCCACCGAAGTCTCCGATGGCTTGACAACCGCAAGAGATGGTGGCACTTCAACGGGCACCGCGTTGGGAAGAGCGGCACCAGCGGACGCCTTTGACTGATGCACCTTCTTGTTGAACTTCTCCGCATGGGCAATCGTATCGGCAATGGTATCACCGATGGCGAAGCCCACCGATGGCTTGACAACCGGAAGAGATGGTGGCTCTTCAACGGGCACCGCGTTGCGAGGAGCGGCATCAGCGGACGCCCTGGACTGATGCACCTTCTTGTAGAACTTCTCCGCCTTGGCAATCTTATCGGCAATGGTATCACCGATGGCGAATCCCACAGAGACCACCAAATGGATAATACCACCGGCATTCTCCATGCAATCAATCGTGATGTTATCCTCCATATGAAGGTTCATCTTGAGAAACAGCTTTTGCACTGTAAACGCATGGATGGGCAGCTTGAAGGTGACGATGTGCTGCTTTCCAGTGCTGTAGATAATGAGCACCTTGGCACTCCGTTTGTCCTTATCCGTGTCGGCTCGATTGATCAGCAATTGACGGGAGACTATAATGAAGTCGTTATGGGCGATTCGACTTACCATTTTCGGAGCCGATTCAACACAACATATGTACGCTAACGTTATGAATGTTATGAACGTTATGGGCTCATCTGAAACTGAAGTTTTAGAATACGATTGCAAAGTCTCGGGCTGCTTGATGTACAAGTTCACTGGATGGGTGAAGTCACCTTACACGGTGACTTCGATCACTATATTCCTTTCATTTTGCAACCAGTGTGATTTATGCGATATTTGATACCACAAAAATTTGGTTTCTCCCGATTTTATGATTTGTTTAAACGGCGTACCAAGTATCCAAAAATCATCTGAGAGATCGCGTGCGGAAGGAGGCCGAGTGTCGGAGTGTTAACAGAAGGATCTCGGAAGTGTGAACGCGCGGTCAAACGAGAATACCATATGCACAATATTGACCCTGATGTTGAAAGAAGAAGCACCATTATCACCCCTGTGGAAATTCCGTTAAATTACGTTTCGGCCATTCCTTCGATGTGGCCGTCACTTCATTCCAGGGGGGGAGGAGTTACCGATATCGCAGTACAGAGTATAATAAATGAAATGAAAGTAAATGAAATATTAACCAAGTAACCTCTGATTAAAGTGTGTGGTAATCTGCTGGATAGGCTGAGTGGTGTGGAGGCACCCGAGAAAGCAGCCCAGAGGATTGTGTGGCAACCGTACCATTAGTAGGCCAAGGCCAAAAAGGAAGAATACGGACCACCGCGCCCAGTTCAACTGTTCACTAAATTCACTCGTCACAAATGAAACATAAACGAGCATTAAACATAAACTAATATAAAAAAAATTTTGTCCACAATTATTATTCGAATTTTCTAAAAAATCTTTATCTTTTCTCAGATTTTAAGATGAGTACACACCTCAACACGCATACATCAATTGTCAAGGTTGAGTGAAACCACATTTACATCCAGTTTACGCTCTTCGAAGATTAAAAATAAATACCGCAAATACCTTATAATTAGTTTGCGCTTTCCTAAAAAAATTAAATTCCGCTGATACGTTTCAAGTATTAAGTGAACAACTCCGGTGCCATTGGTGTAGTATGCGCCTATGTAATATTAAGAACATTTAAGTATAATAGCATACTAACATATAGCAGCACTTTGTTTCTATGTTTATGTTTATGTTTATGCAACCAATAAGGCCCAAGGCGGATGTAACATGATCGTACACTTGAAGGCTACAAAGTATAAGTGCATGGTCAGCATTCCCACGCCGACCAAATGCATAATACATAAGTACATAGATCGCTCTCTCGATAAGCCTAGATATATAAGATATACATACATAAGAAAGCCGCTCCGCCGCTGGCGTATCCGGCAGCGCAGCTACGCGGCTTAGCCTAAGACGAAATATATTCAAAACTCACAACGCAGACACTGTAAAGACGTTGAACTGGCAGAACCATTTCCGCCAAACAAAAATTTAATAAAAATCAAATAAAAACCTAATTCAGCCTGACGGCTGCAATCAAAACCAAAAGACTTGTGTTATCAATGAACGACCCATTACATGGCGACCGTGACAGTCGTCCAACGATGGACAAATTAACGAAATAAAAAACACATATTGGAGGAAAACTGGACTGGAAGGCTGAGGAAGAAGACCGAGGAATCATTACATGGAACTTACAATTGCCAAAACTAAGGAAATATCTGAGTGAGTAGAGTTGTATTGAGTTATGGGAAAACACCGTGGCGGTCTAAATACCAAGCTGAACAAACGTATAGCCCACGTAAGGTGGCTAATATACGGTCAGCAAACGCCACCGGTTTGGTCGAAAGCTCTAAGGCTACATGCAGAGCTAGACCACTTGCTTCAATATCAGGAAGAATTGAAGACCCAAAAACTCGAGAAAACTTACTCAGAAAATACTAAAAATATAACAATAATTAATGAAGTTCCAAAACCAAAGGCATGTCCAGCACCAGCACCAGCACTAACGAAGGCTAAAAAGTCCTGCCCCCCGGACTGTGAAGGAGTCTGGAGTCCTCACTGCCTGGGGACTTGTGAGCAGCCATCAACATCATCAGCAGCCCAGAAATAGACAGCAGCGAGGGAGTATCAGCGTGCCACCCCCGGCGACGCCCAGCTGACACCAGGAGATGAACATCAGCAGCACTAAAATATTTACTAATTAACAATAAATATAAATATATATATAATTAAGTAGTCGTAACACTCATAAGTTAAAAAAATATAATTTTATTTAACTGAATAATTACAACTATAATTTATGTTGAAGAACACCGACCGATTATAATTAGGTCTCAAACTGAACTCATTTTCTTATTCTGATTTGGTTGACGTTCAAGCCTCGGTACCGAGCTTTTCCAATATGGACTTTGGACTTAAGGGAAATGATCAAATGAAGAGAAAAAGCTTCTGACTCAATTGTTCTATGCTTCTCTTGGATCAAGTGCATTTGCTCTTGGATACAAGTGCTTTGGTTTATAATTTGACACTTTTGTTTTTCGCAACTGCAAGTCCGAAGTTTGAACGTGGGGATGTGATGTTTAGTCTACTTGTGGGTGGTTTATTGGAGTTGGGATTTTTCCACTCAACCTTGGTTTTGAGGATCTTATGACAGTCCGTTATGGTTCTGGGTTTTTTCCAGACAGTCAATTATGGTTCTGGGTTTTTCCATTCAACCTTGGTTTCGAGGATCTTATTACAATTTGTTCTTATCTGATATCTGTTGGGTACATAGGGAGTGTATTTGGGTGTACATACTGTATGTGTAGTGGTGTGTAGTGGTGTGTAGGCATATGCTTAAGTCTTAGGGACTTATGGATATGTCACTCCCCCAACCTTTGAATTTGGCCTGTCCTCAGGTCGATAAATTTGGGTATATCATAATATTATTTCCTATCTGAATATCTTCATTGACATTAGTTTCTAGGTGCGGATGTTCTTCTTTTTGTTTGCTATATTTGACAATAATTTTCTTAGGTACATTTTTAAACTTATATGTTAAATACAGACTTAAGCTAATTATCATGATGATAAATGTTGTAATGCATATAATTTGATGGAAGTTATAATGTTTTACATGGTCTCTTATCATTTCTTTTGTTTGTAAATGATTTATCGGTTCTAATCGTGTAACATTATTAGTGATATAAATTGTTTCTGTAAAATCTGCTAAGTTGTTTGAAATTAGAAACTCATCTATTTGCATGGTACAATTTTTAATTTTTATAATGTTGTTTCCTGAGATTGTTATTTGGTTATTTGTACAATCTTGGTTAACAATTGTTTCAGGAATATTCCATGTTAAAAGTATATTTGGTTCTATGTAATTTATTTGAAAGTTTCTATGGGTTTTAGTATATTTGCATTGAGTTTGTTCTTGTTTTATAAGTCCAATAATACATTTGTCGAATATTATTTTATCTGTATCTTTATAAAATACTTGGTTATTGAATATATAAAACTTATCGAATACTTGCTCGGTTAGAATATAGTTATGTTCATCTGGGTACGGAACTATTTGGAATATCGGAACTTTAGTGACTTCGCTAGGAACGTGGGAAATAATCAAAATTTCGTTCGTATCTGTTTTGAGCCAAGTTGATGTTTTTATCTTTAGCATTTTCTCCGAATTTACATGTCTCAAATAATCGTGTTTTAATAATTTTGGGTTAAAAATTCCCAGTCTGGTTAATTGCATACCTAATTCTATATCTTCTATGTATTCTGTGAACTGTTGAAGATTGAATATAATTATCGCAATTTGCTGGCTTAATTCTTTTTCTAATTTGAGTTTATTAATTATGTCGATGCCGCTGTTGATTATGTCGATAATCATATTTAGATCATGAGTCTTTACGGAGTCTTCTGACATATTATTAATTCTTTCCTCTAGTTCTTCTCTATCGTCTTCATCTAGTGTACGAATAGGTATTTATAAGCTTTACCTACTACGTTTAAAAGACCTCGTTTGCTTCGCTGAATAATTCTTAAACCATTTATTTCCCTTTTTAGTTTATCAACTAAATATTGTATCTGTGGTACATTGGGATAATCATTTGCTTCAGTTACTAGGTTGTCGAACATTAGCATTGTCTTTGTTATATTTATACTCAAATAATGATATTCGTAGCTGGTTGGAATTTCCATTGTTCCAGTTTGGAATATAAGATATCCATTTTTCGCGCTTATTGGGTTTACTTCAATATTGCTGCATTTAACCATGGTGATAAATGATAGCATGCAACTAAGCATTATTAGGAATGTGATGTGTATCTTGCTCTTCATTGGTCGGTCTGGAATTATCGTATTTACTCTTATTAAATTTTTTCTTTTTCTTAAACTTTGATTTATAATGTACGATTTTCCTGCCGCGAAAACACCGTGGCGGTCTAAATACCAAGCTGAACAAACGTATAGCCCACGTAAGGTGGCTAATATACGGTCAGCAAACGCCACCGGTTTGGTCGAAAGCTCTAAGGCTACATGCAGAGCTAGACCACTTGCTTCAATATCAGGAAGAATTGAAGACCCAAAAACTCGAGAAAACTTACTCAGAAAATACTAAAAATATAACAATAATTAATGAAGTTCCAAAACCAAAGGCATGTCCAGCACCAGCACCAGCACTAACGAAGGCTAAAAAGTCCTGCCCCCCGGACTGTGAAGGAGTCTGGAGTCCTCACTGCCTGGGGACTTGTGAGCAGCCATCAACATCATCAGCAGCCCAGAAATAGACAGCAGCGAGGGAGTATCAGCGTGCCACCCCCGGCGACGCCCAGCTGACACCAGGAGATGAACATCAGCAGCACTAAAATATTTACTAATTAACAATAAATATAAATATATATATAATTAAGTAGTCGTAACACTCATAAGTTAAAAAAATATAATTTTATTTAACTGAATAATTACAACTATAATTTATGTTGAAGAACACCGACCGATTATAATTAGGTCTCAAACTGAACTCATTTTCTTATTCTGATTTGGTTGACGTTCAAGCCTCGGTACCGAGCTTTTCCAATATGGACTTTGGACTTAAGGGAAATGATCAAATGAAGAGAAAAAGCTTCTGACTCAATTGTTCTATGCTTCTCTTGGATCAAGTGCATTTGCTCTTGGATACAAGTGCTTTGGTTTATAATTTGACACTTTTGTTTTTCGCAACTGCAAGTCCGAAGTTTGAACGTGGGGATGTGATGTTTAGTCTACTTGTGGGTGGTTTATTGGAGTTGGGATTTTTCCACTCAACCTTGGTTTTGAGGATCTTATGACAGTCCGTTATGGTTCTGGGTTTTTTCCAGACAGTCAATTATGGTTCTGGGTTTTTCCATTCAACCTTGGTTTCGAGGATCTTATTACAATTTGTTCTTATCTGATATCTGTTGGGTACATAGGGAGTGTATTTGGGTGTACATACTGTATGTGTAGTGGTGTGTAGTGGTGTGTAGGCATATGCTTAAGTCTTAGGGACTTATGGATATGTCACTCCCCCAACCTTTGAATTTGGCCTGTCCTCAGGTCGATAAATTTGGGTATATCATAATATTATTTCCTATCTGAATATCTTCATTGACATTAGTTTCTAGGTGCGGATGTTCTTCTTTTTGTTTGCTATATTTGACAATAATTTTCTTAGGTACATTTTTAAACTTATATGTTAAATACAGACTTAAGCTAATTATCATGATGATAAATGTTGTAATGCATATAATTTGATGGAAGTTATAATGTTTTACATGGTCTCTTATCATTTCTTTTGTTTGTAAATGATTTATCGGTTCTAATCGTGTAACATTATTAGTGATATAAATTGTTTCTGTAAAATCTGCTAAGTTGTTTGAAATTAGAAACTCATCTATTTGCATGGTACAATTTTTAATTTTTATAATGTTGTTTCCTGAGATTGTTATTTGGTTATTTGTACAATCTTGGTTAACAATTGTTTCAGGAATATTCCATGTTAAAAGTATATTTGGTTCTATGTAATTTATTTGAAAGTTTCTATGGGTTTTAGTATATTTGCATTGAGTTTGTTCTTGTTTTATAAGTCCAATAATACATTTGTCGAATATTATTTTATCTGTATCTTTATAAAATACTTGGTTATTGAATATATAAAACTTATCGAATACTTGCTCGGTTAGAATATAGTTATGTTCATCTGGGTACGGAACTATTTGGAATATCGGAACTTTAGTGACTTCGCTAGGAACGTGGGAAATAATCAAAATTTCGTTCGTATCTGTTTTGAGCCAAGTTGATGTTTTTATCTTTAGCATTTTCTCCGAATTTACATGTCTCAAATAATCGTGTTTTAATAATTTTGGGTTAAAAATTCCCAGTCTGGTTAATTGCATACCTAATTCTATATCTTCTATGTATTCTGTGAACTGTTGAAGATTGAATATAATTATCGCAATTTGCTGGCTTAATTCTTTTTCTAATTTGAGTTTATTAATTATGTCGATGCCGCTGTTGATTATGTCGATAATCATATTTAGATCATGAGTCTTTACGGAGTCTTCTGACATATTATTAATTCTTTCCTCTAGTTCTTCTCTATCGTCTTCATCTAGTGTACCGAATAGGTATTTATAAGCTTTACCTACTACGTTTAAAAGACCTCGTTTGCTTCGCTGAATAATTCTTAAACCATTTATTTCCCTTTTTAGTTTATCAACTAAATATTGTATCTGTGGTACATTGGGATAATCATTTGCTTCAGTTACTAGGTTGTCGAACATTAGCATTGTCTTTGTTATATTTATACTCAAATAATGATATTCGTAGCTGGTTGGAATTTCCATTGTTCCAGTTTGGAATATAAGATATCCATTTTTCGCGCTTATTGGGTTTACTTCAATATTGCTGCATTTAACCATGGTGATAAATGATAGCATGCAACTAAGCATTATTAGGAATGTGATGTGTATCTTGCTCTTCATTGGTCGGTCTGGAATTATCGTATTTACTCTTATTAAATTTTTTCTTTTTCTTAAACTTTGATTTATAATGTACGATTTTCCTGCCGCGATTTGTTTCTTCAAAATGTTTACTATCTACTTGTTCAATTTGCCCTGTCTTTTTAAATGGGTTAGTAACTTTACTCTTTACAAGTGGAGCCTGTCTATATATTGTGTCAACTTCAAAATCATGCCTATTTTTATTAAGGTATTCTATCTTATCAATTTTGTTTTGTTATACGTTAAAATCTGGGCTACCTGCATATAAAAATATGTCCGCTGGATATCGTTTAGTGCTGTTATGTTTGGTTTTATGATTGTATACGTATAATATTGTTTCAAATTTTGTACACCTATCTTCAATGTTTTGTTCGTTTCCGATAATTCTTAATTTTTCATTTACTGTTTTATGAAATCTTTCTATATCTGATACACCATTTTTACTTGTTGTTACGGAAATTTTAACACCTTCGGATCTTAACCAGTTTTGTAAAGCTATACACATAAAAGCTGAGTCTTTGTCTGCTTTAATTTCCTGCGGCTTTCCCATATCATTGAATATTTTGGTAATGGCTCTTTTTGCTTCTAGCCAATCTCTACTTTTTACTTCTACTAGGGAGGCAAATTTCGAATAAATATCAATACAAGATAGGAAGATCTGGTTTCCTGTGAGATAAAAATCTATCACGTATTTTTCCCTTGTGTTAAATATTTCAGGTGTTGTTTCGTATATCAATTTTGTGTCTCGATGTTCTGTTTTTGCAAGATTACATATTTCACAGTCATTGATAATGTTTTGAATTAGCTTTTGACTATCGGGGTAGTAATATTTTTCTTTAAACCAATTAACGGTTTTTTCAATACCTGGATGTAAAAGTTCCTTATGTTTCTTTAAGATTAAGTCCTTAAATTCCGCATAAGTTAGTATGTCAATTAGCTTGGTTGTACATCTCAATAATTTTGTGAAATTGTTAGGGCTTATGATTTCGATAAATGCCCTCTGAAAAATCAGAAAATCTTCATCATTAGGGAAGTAAATTGCACTTTTCTTGGTACACACATATTCCTTAATGAGATTTTTAGCGAATTCAAGTGTCATTTCTTTATAAATTATTTTAATCTTTAATTTTTGAAAGTAATGAGTTACACTTGTTGTTTCATTGTCGCCTTTTTCTATCTCTATTTGTCTAGAGAAGAAATTGATTGGTCTTTCTGTTATGGATATATAATTCAAATTATCTTCGTTGGCACTATGTATAGTTGCGTTTGCGCTATTTGCGACTTCACCAACCATGACTTCTTCTATCTTTGTGCGGGAAAGAGCATCCGCGACATGATTTTCTTTGCCTGGAAGATACTTTATTTTATAATCAAATTCATTAAGTTTGATTTTCCATCTTTGTAGCTTCATGTTTGGTTCCTTGATATTATTGAGCCATACCAATGGCTTGTGATCACTCAATATTTCAAATGGCCTTCCGAATAAGTATGAGCTGAAATATTTTGTCGCCCAAACTATAGCTAACAATTCTTTTTCAATAGTAGCATAGTTGATTTCGTGTTCGTTTAGCGTTCTGCTGGCATAACAAACGGGCTTATGATTCTGTGATAACACTGCACCAATAGCTACATTACTTGCGTCAGTTGTTAGAGAAAAGGGCTTTGAGAAATCAGGGTAGATTAATATCGGATCTGATGTTATCAAAACCTTTAGTCTTTCAAATGCTTCGATGTAGTCTTTGCATTTCGTATCTATTACAGCACCTTTCTTTAGCTTAAGAGTCATGGGTTTAACTATTTTTGCAAAGTTAGAAATAAACTTGCGATAGAATCCACATAATCCCAAAAATGACTTTATTTGTTTAGGTGTCTTAGGTAATGGAAAGTTTGTGATAGCTTTAGTTTTGTTTGGGTTGGGTTTGATGCCATCTGTTGTGACGATATGTCCTAGGAATTCAGTTTCTTTTTTCATGAATTCACATTTATCTAGCTGCAATTTCAAATTGGCTACTCTCAGTTTTTCAAAGACTTTCTTTAGGGATAAAATATGTTCTTCCAATGAAGTGGAATAAATAATAATATCGTCTAAATAGACTAAACAATCTTTGTAGATCAAATCTTCCAGAAGATTATTCATACATCTCTGAAAAGTAGCTGGAGCATTTTTTAAACCAAAGGGCATACGAGTATATTCATAATGCCCATGCTTTGTGGAAAAAGCAGTTTTTGCAATAGAATTTTCATCCATCTGTATTTGGTGAAAACCTTTAGCTAGATCTATTGTCGTAAAATATTGACATCTACCCAATTTATCCAATATTTCGTCCATTCGGGGAATGGGAAATTTGTCATTAACAGTTATCTCATTTAGATTCCTGTAATCGACTACCAACCTGAATTTTTGTTTCCCAGAGGCGTCTGCCTTCTTGGGGACCACCCAGATAGGAGAACAGTAAGGAGATTTTGATTTGCGAATAATCCCTTGTTCTATCATTTCTTTAATTTGTTTGTTGACTTCTTGGTCAACACTTTGGGGGTACTTGTAGGGTTTACGGTATACTGGATCTTCATGTTGAGTCTGGATGACATGTTTAATTGTACTTGTGAAGGTCAAATTTTCGCCCTCTTTGTACTGAATGTCTCTATATTCATATAGGACCTTCTATAAACATTCAACTTCCTCTACATTTAAATGTTCGAGTCTATACTCGTTACATTCACGTAACTCATTGTTAAGCGCGAAGTTGACTATATTGTCGTCAATGGAATCGAGATGTGTTACATCATTGTCCACTGTGTCATTAACAACGTTTGAAATGAGGCATTTAGATGATGCGGTCTCTTTCTTTTGTTGTTGACGCTTTGACTTAAAGCCTTTAGATGTGGTCTTAGCCTTTTGCATCTTTGGATTGATTTTCTCCACAGGAGCAGAGTCAATCTTTTGTTGTGGGTCGAGGCATTTGGATGCGGTCTCGCCTTTCTTTTCATCATACAAAAACTTGAATGTTTTTGACCCTAAAATTACTGTACTATTATCGTAGTTTATTTTTGCTTTTGTATCTTCTAAATATCTTCGACCTAACAGGAAATCATACTTGTCGGAAAATTTGTGGATATAGAATTTCTGAACAGACGGACAGACTGAAGTGGGTTTTATTATTATACTTTTCTTTAGTATAATCGGACCTTTAATAGTGTATACTGTTAAATTTTTTTCGTTTTCTTCTATGTTTTCAAAATTTTCCCTTATAATATTTATTGATGACCCTGTGTCGATCATTCCTTTGTATGTTTTATTATGATAGGATATCTCTACATAGGGACTGGTGTGTCCTTCTCTTTCACTTGAGTGTCCGAGGCAGCTTGATGAAAATTTACATCCATTCTGTACTGGTCACTCTCACTCTCGCGTTGACTTTTTATTGGTTTTTGATTATTAAAATTATTCGAAGTCGAGGGTTGGAAGTTAAGAGGATTATTTTGTTGGGCTTGATTCAAATCCCTTCTATATGCATGATAATTTCCTCTTAAATGATTTGGTATAGGACGGGGTATATACTGATTTTGTTGGGGTATATACTGATTTTGTTTTGGTATAAATTGGTTTGGATTTTGCGGTGGCTGGGTATTATTATTCGGATTCATGCCAGAATGATAATAATTTTGATTTCTATTATTGTAATATTTCTGGTAATTATTTTGATTATTGTTTCCCCTGTTACTATGTTTGTTCACTTCTGATTTGTTTAGACGGTGATTTTCTAAATTAGCATCATAAAGTCCTGCCTCCATTGATGCTCTTTTTAATTTGTAAATGGTATCAATATCTTTGCGTGCTAATGTCATGTAAATTCTATTCGGCAATTTTCGATCTATTACTGTTTTAACAGTCCTGTTCAACATATCTGTATAGTTTGATTTAACAACAGAATCATTTTCTAACTCTAACTTATCGAATATAATCCAATATTGTACTTCTAGTCTTTCTATGAACTTACTGATGCTTCCTGGATATGGTGTTTCCTCTAATTGTCTCATGATGGTTGTATATGGCCTGTGATCCTTGAATGCCATTGCTAGTGCTTCCTTCATCTCTACCCATGTTGTAGCTCTCTCTTGGGTCACGACCTCTAGTGCTTCGTCCACTAATATTCGCTTCACTGCTCCATATACGACATGTGCTTGTCTCGGGTCTTGTGTTGGATACAAGTTGAGTAGTTGTTCTATCTGATTTGCAAATCCAGATAGTTTTCCAGGTGTGCCATCGTAATGATTTAATTCTTTTATCTGGTTCAACAGTTGGTTTAGATGGATTTCTGATAATTGTGGAACTGCCATGATGTATTTGTTTTCTTTGGTTGTAGTTTTTAAATTTTTAATTATTTGGGTTTTTTATATTAGATTTTCGGAATTGAAAGTCTTTAGTTAACTTTGGTTCCGACCGCACGGGATTTTTGTTTGAATTCTTCTACTTTCACGTAGATTCTTTTACGGATCTCAAAATGTTAGAATCACTGTTTTTAATTCGCTAATCCTGGATAGTAAGTCATATAACGTATCCTTTTAATGGATTAGTACCGTACTAAAAGGACTCTTTTTATTTTTAGATCCTACCGACTGCGCCAATTAAGTAGTCGTAACACTCATAAGTTAAAAAAATATAATTTTATTTAACTGAATAATTACAACTATGATTTATGTTGAAGAACACCGACCGATTATAATTAGGTCTCAAACTGAACTCATTTTCTTATTCTGATTTGGTTGACGTTCAAGCCTCGGTACCGAGCTTTTCCAATATGGACTTTGGACTTAAGGGAAATGATCAAATGAAGAGAAAAAGCTTCTGACTCAATTGTTCTATGCTTCTCTTGGATCAAGTGCATTTGCTCTTGGATACAAGTGCTTTGGTTTATAATTTGACACTTTTGTTTTTCGCAACTGCAAGTCCGAAGTTTGAACGTGGGGATGTGATGTTTAGTCTACTTGTGGGTGG
Organism: Drosophila mauritiana; assembly: GCF_004382145.1. NCBI lineage: Eukaryota > Metazoa > Arthropoda > Insecta > Diptera > Drosophilidae > Drosophila > Drosophila mauritiana. Next base: position 22,064,793 of record NC_046672.1, on the reverse strand, counting down.
TTTATTGGAGTTGGGATTTTTCCACTCAACCTTGGTTTTGAGGATCTTATGACAGTCCGTTATGGTTCTGGGTTTTTTCCAGACAGTCAATTATGGTTCTGGGTTTTTCCATTCAACCTTGGTTTCGAGGATCTTATTACAATTTGTTCTTATCTGATATCTGTTGGGTACATAGGGAGTGTATTTGGGTGTACATACTGTATGTGTAGTGGTGTGTAGTGGTGTGTAGGCATATGCTTAAGTCTTAGGGACTTATGGATATGTCACTCCCCCAACCTTTGAATTTGGCCTGTCCTCAGGTCGATAAATTTGGGTATATCATAATATTATTTCCTATCTGAATATCTTCATTGACATTAGTTTCTAGGTGCGGATGTTCTTCTTTTTGTTTGCTATATTTGACAATAATTTTCTTAGGTACATTTTTAAACTTATATGTTAAATACAGACTTAAGCTAATTATCATGATGATAAATGTTGTAATGCATATAATTTGATGGAAGTTATAATGTTTTACATGGTCTCTTATCATTTCTTTTGTTTGTAAATGATTTATCGGTTCTAATCGTGTAACATTATTAGTGATATAAATTGTTTCTGTAAAATCTGCTAAGTTGTTTGAAATTAGAAACTCATCTATTTGCATGGTACAATTTTTAATTTTTATAATGTTGTTTCCTGAGATTGTTATTTGGTTATTTGTACAATCTTGGTTAACAATTGTTTCAGGAATATTCCATGTTAAAAGTATATTTGGTTCTATGTAATTTATTTGAAAGTTTCTATGGGTTTTAGTATATTTGCATTGAGTTTGTTCTTGTTTTATAAGTCCAATAATACATTTGTCGAATATTATTTTATCTGTATCTTTATAAAATACTTGGTTATTGAATATATAAAACTTATCGAATACTTGCTCGGTTAGAATATAGTTATGTTCATCTGGGTACGGAACTATTTGGAATATCGGAACTTTAGTGACTTCGCTAGGAACGTGGGAAATAATCAAAATTTCGTTCGTATCTGTTTTGAGCCAAGTTGATGTTTTTATCTTTAGCATTTTCTCCGAATTTACATGTCTCAAATAATCGTGTTTTAATAATTTTGGGTTAAAAATTCCCAGTCTGGTTAATTGCATACCTAATTCTATATCTTCTATGTATTCTGTGAACTGTTGAAGATTGAATATAATTATCGCAATTTGCTGGCTTAATTCTTTTTCTAATTTGAGTTTATTAATTATGTCGATGCCGCTGTTGATTATGTCGATAATCATATTTAGATCATGAGTCTTTACGGAGTCTTCTGACATATTATTAATTCTTTCCTCTAGTTCTTCTCTATCGTCTTCATCTAGTGTACCGAATAGGTATTTATAAGCTTTACCTACTACGTTTAAAAGACCTCGTTTGCTTCGCTGAATAATTCTTAAACCATTTATTTCCCTTTTTAGTTTATCAACTAAATATTGTATCTGTGGTACATTGGGATAATCATTTGCTTCAGTTACTAGGTTGTCGAACATTAGCATTGTCTTTGTTATATTTATACTCAAATAATGATATTCGTAGCTGGTTGGAATTTCCATTGTTCCAGTTTGGAATATAAGATATCCATTTTTCGCGCTTATTGGGTTTACTTCAATATTGCTGCATTTAACCATGGTGATAAATGATAGCATGCAACTAAGCATTATTAGGAATGTGATGTGTATCTTGCTCTTCATTGGTCGGTCTGGAATTATCGTATTTACTCTTATTAAATTTTTTCTTTTCTTAAACTTTGATTTATAATGTACGATTTTCCTGCCGCGAAAACACCGTGGCGGTCTAAATACCAAGCTGAACAAACGTATAGCCCACGTAAGGTGGCTAATATACGGTCAGCAAACGCCACCGGTTTGGTCGAAAGCTCTAAGGCTACATGCAGAGCTAGACCACTTGCTTCAATATCAGGAAGAATTGAAGACCCAAAAACTCGAGAAAACTTACTCAGAAAATACTAAAAATATAACAATAATTAATGAAGTTCCAAAACCAAAGGCATGTCCAGCACCAGCACCAGCACTAACGAAGGCTAAAAAGTCCTGCCCCCCGGACTGTGAAGGAGTCTGGAGTCCTCACTGCCTGGGGACTTGTGAGCAGCCATCAACATCATCAGCAGCCCAGAAATAGACAGCAGCGAGGGAGTATCAGCGTGCCACCCCCGGCGACGCCCAGCTGACACCAGGAGATGAACATCAGCAGCACTAAAATATTTACTAATTAACAATAAATATAAATATATATATAATTAAGTAGTCGTAACACTCATAAGTTAAAAAAATATAATTTTATTTAACTGAATAATTACAACTATAATTTATGTTGAAGAACACCGACCGATTATAATTAGGTCTCAAACTGAACTCATTTTCTTATTCTGATTTGGTTGACGTTCAAGCCTCGGTACCGAGCTTTTCCAATATGGACTTTGGACTTAAGGGAAATGATCAAATGAAGAGAAAAAGCTTCTGACTCAATTGTTCTATGCTTCTCTTGGATCAAGTGCATTTGCTCTTGGATACAAGTGCTTTGGTTTATAATTTGACACTTTTGTTTTTCGCAACTGCAAGTCCGAAGTTTGAACGTGGGGATGTGATGTTTAGTCTACTTGTGGGTGGTTTATTGGAGTTGGGATTTTTCCACTCAACCTTGGTTTTGAGGATCTTATGACAGTCCGTTATGGTTCTGGGTTTTTTCCAGACAGTCAATTATGGTTCTGGGTTTTTCCATTCAACCTTGGTTTCGAGGATCTTATTACAATTTGTTCTTATCTGATATCTGTTGGGTACATAGGGAGTGTATTTGCAAAGACACTAGAATAACAAGATGCGTAACGGCCATACATTCGTTTGGCACTATGCAGCCACTTTTTTGGTGAAGGCCAAATTTGCTCTCTTTCCGCTCGCTCACTTTGAGAGCGTAAGAAATATAAAAATAGAATTTGCTTGCTTGCGTGAGTAAAAACAAGAGACGAGAACGCGTATATGTGTGCGTGCTGTGCTAGAAGACGATTTTCGGGCCGAAATCAATTCTGATCGAAGAAACGAATTTACATATTTGGAGTTGTGGCCAATTTCGTAGCAATATGATGAAATAAAATAAAAATTCCCTGACTATTATAATAATTATTATAATAATAATTAAAGCAAATACAAAGGAAATTATTATAACTACTGTAATTTTAAACATAAATTTTCCAAAAAGAAGACATAACATTGAGAAATAAATATTTCATAAAAATAATAATTATTTTTTAATTTCATAAAAAAATAATAATTTAATTAATAAATAATAAAAATAATAATTTTATTAATAAATAATAAAAATAATAATATTTCATAATAATATTTCATAAAAAATAATAATACGTAGTAGAAAATAAAAATTAATAAAATAAATAAAAATATGAAAACAGTTCGTTGCAAAAGTCATATCGTCAGGCACGAAGTGCGGACACAAGCACTCAACAATCATTGCCTTATTAATTTTTCTCACGCCGCAAGCTGAATACCCTAATGACAAGTATTCTAATATAAAGTCATTTTCGAAATTTATTTTGTGATGTACATAGATTCGTCTATTACTATTTCTAAGCTTTATTTAAATAATAATAACGTTGAGGCAATACAAAACAAGAATTTTTCGCATGGTGCCAATTGATAAAAAATAATATAGATTTAAAGTCAACGAACTTCTAAGGTAAAGGGCATATTTTGTCAAATTTACAATACATGAGCATACGTGTGCACACATACAGTTGTATGCTATCACTGTATGCGTAGAAAAGAGCTGTTTGCTGTAGCGCTCTCCGCTCTTTCTCTCTCGAACAAAAACTCAAGAGAGCCTGGAGCCACCTCTAGAGCCACGGCCAAAAAATCGCGTGCCAAAAATTTGTATGGCCGTTACGCATCTTGTTATTCTAGTGTCTTTGGTATTTGGGTGTACATACTGTATGTGTAGTGGTGTGTAGTGGTGTGTAGGCATATGCTTAAGTCTTAGGGACTTATGGATATGTCACTATATATATAAGAAAAATTTTAAGACACATTGTAAAATGGAGCATAAACTACTATGCCCTGTTAACCCAATATGTCTCGTGAAGCCATAGCTAGATTCAGGCAGACAATAAGGTAAAAGAAATTTTTTTTTTTGATTAACATTGACAAAATAGAAAAAGAAAGAAAGAAAGAAATAATTCCCAATATAAATGTATATAGAGACAAATGGAATAAGAAAACTAAAAACATATATAAAAATAAAGAAGATTTTCTACCAAACTGTAAAAGTAGTATTGTAGTATGCACACATATCGGTTAATTACTGTACTGTATAATCATAACTTAAAAGCACATTGTAGCACTCCGTTACAATGTGTACATATACAGTCAAGCCCTAGTGTATGCGTAATACAAAGCTCCTACCTGCATATATATCTCTCTGTCTCATTAACTGTCTCTCTCTCTCTCTCTGTGCTTGCTCTTTTATTACAATCCGCAAACTCCGACGTTCGTCTGCATCAAAGAATCGCTCCAAAGCAACTGAGCGTCTATAGAATCGCCGGCGCGACTTAATGGCTCGATTTTCTTATCGCCGAACCCCAACACCAATGCAAAGAGATCCATGTGTGTGCGTGTGCGTGTGTCTGTGTATGTGTGTGGGCTTAGAGTCGAGTATAATGCTGATTTTCCAAATAGCTGATAACCGCGCTTAAGTACCATATAGTATAGTAGAATTCATTTTTGGCAATCTATAAAGCTATGCTTATTGCGTGACTTATTTTTATTGGTGCTATGGACCGTTTATTTTGCTATTTACAAAAAAAAATATTTTCTATTAATTTGGTGACTCTAAATTTAGAATTTTTCTTGATGTTTGGCCATTCTCCACCTCCTGGCATCCAGCTCCTGCTTATCCTGCTCATGCTGCTTATCCTGCTCATGCTGCTTATCCTGCTCATCCTGTGATCCTGATCTGTGTCTCTCTTTCTCTCTCTCTGGTAGGTAGCCTCTTTATCGTCTTTTTGGCCGCACTGCTCGTTTTGGTGACTTGTGTGTGTGTGTGTGTGTGTATGAAAGTTTTCTTGCTTTTGGGGGAAAAAACCTATAATTCTGGTGAACCCACCTCCGTGTAACTTGCTCCTCCTAGTATTCCAAACGTGTGTGCATTGCGTTGTCGTCGTCTTCAGTTCTTCTGTGTGAAAATATAATTTTCCGAAGCAGCCACTTCACAAGTGGTTTACTGGAGTGTATGCCTTCTTTTCGGCGGTGTTCTGGTTTCAAAACTATATTGGTTTATAGTTTGATTCTCTTCCTCCGTGTCCCATTCCTTATCGTCATCCACATCCATCACCATTATGCCATTCAGTGTGGGAAACTTTATGACGGGCAAAGTTATGCCCTGCTGATTGCCTTCATTCATCAGCTTCTGGATGAGATTGGCGATATCCTCGCGCTTCTTGGTTACTGTGAGCAGGTCAAACCAATCGATCAGCTCCCTAATGGGCAGCTTATAGTTAACGATGGGTTTTGTGAAGAATTGCTCCGCATACTGCAGCAGATAGAGGCCGCAATCGGTGAGATTCTCCTGCTGCGGCACCTCCACAATGAGACCTGGCATATTATCCCCGTTGAAGATGCGCGCCCGCTCTTTCGGATACTTTGCCTTGTACTCGAAGTTGAGGTAATCATGCAATATGGCAATATCTCGATCGCGTGAGTTGCCCTTCAACGAATCAAAGATGAGAATCAATGGCTGTTTGATTGGAATGTCTTCGCCGGGTGTCTGTACATCATGGTTAACCACGGAAGTCTTCAGGTTTGGAAAACATATGATGGCCAGTATCCAATGGGACTTCTCGTTGAATGGTATTATGATGAAATCCTTCTCGAATATATTCACGGTTCGTGTCCACTTCTTTACCCTTTCGTGACGCCTCTTGGCCACCGGCTCCTTCGTGTTGTTGGGACTCGTCTCTGTGGTCAATCTCATGTGGAAAAATGTGCTAAAGATGTGCGTCCTATCGCGCTGACCCTCTGGTATGATGTTATTCTTTAGCCAGCGCAGATAAAAATCAATGATTATGTCGTTCAGAAATGAGCCTTCCTTGAGACACATATAGTCCTTAATGGTGATGCTCAGGCCACCGGTTCCGGTGGGCGGATATGTGAAAAGCGTTGGATTCTCGTCGACGGAGAGTCTTCCCTCTGATTGGCCATTGTCGGCGGCGGTGGTCTCCTCATCCTCGCTGCTCAACAGCACAATGACTTCATCGTCAAAGTCCCTGCTTATTATCCAGTTGCTGTTCCGGCGCAGGCGACTCTTCTCTGCGCGTTCTGCAGGTGTGGGTATAGTGTCACTAGTTGCTTTCTCGGCTGGCGCCGGTATGGATGCAACATTCGGTTGCACCCGCGATTGAGATCCACCAGCTGTCTCTTCAGATTTCTTGCTAACAGTGGCATGTGCGACTTGGTCCTTCGACTGGATTGCCTGGGAGATTGCGACAGCGTCTCCAGCTGGTTGCACGCCCTGAAGACCATTGCTCTTCTTTGGAGAATTTGAGGTGTTACCCGTGGGGGTTTGATTTCCCTGTTTATTGCCAGATGAACCTGGGTTGTCTTGAGCACCAGCAACTTGATAACCATTGCTGTCCTCTGCAGAATGACACTTCTTCTGTTTCTTGGTCTTGGGAGTATTGTCGTCTTGATCCACCGACGATATCACTTGGGCAGTGCTACTCTTCTTTGGAGAATTTGAGGTGTTACCCGTAGGGGTTTGACTTCCCTGTTTATTGCCAGATGAACCTGGGTTGTCTTGAGCACCAGCAACTTGATAACCATTGCTGTCCTCTGCAGAATGACACTTCTTCTGTTTCTTGGTCTTGGGAGTTTTGTCGTCTTGATCCACCGACGATATCACTTGGGCAGTACTACTCTTCTTTGGAGAATATGAGGTGTTACCCGTAGGGGTTTGATTTCCCTGTTTATTGCCAGATGAACCTGGGTTGTCTTGAGCACCAGCAACTTGATAACCATTGCTGTCCTCTGCAGAATGACACTTCTTCTGTTTCTTGGTCTTGGGAGTATTGGCGTCTTGATTCGCCGACGATATCGCTTTGTCAGCATTGGTGTCTCCCGGAGCGCGATGTCTTTTCTTGTGCTTCTTGCCTTTGGTTGCAGATGGCTGGCAACCATTGTTGGCCACCGAAGTCTCCGATGGCTTGACAACCGCACGAGATGGTGGCACTTCAACGGGCACCGCGTTGGGAAGAGCGGCACCAGCGGACGCCTTTGACTGATGCACCTTCTTGTTGAACTCCTCCGCATGGGAAATCGTATCGGCAATGGTATCACCGATGGCGAAGCCCACCGATGGCTTGACAACCGGAAGAGATGGTGGCTCTTCAACGGGCACCGCGTTGCGAGGAGCGGCATCAGCGGACGCCCTGGACTGATGCACCTTCTTGTAGAACTCCTCCGCCTTGGCAATCTTATCGGCAATGGTATCACCGATGGCGAATCCCACAGAGACCACCAAATGGATAATACCACCGGCATTCTCCATGCAATCAATCGTGATGTTATCCTCCATATGAAGGTTCATCTTGAGAAACAGCTTTTGCACTGTAAACGCATGGATGGGCAGCTTGAAGGTGACGATGTGCTGCTTTCCAGTGCTGTAGATAATGAGCACCTTGGCACTCCGTTTGTCCTTATCCGTGTCGGCTCGATTGATCAGCAATTGACGGGAGACTATAATGAAGTCGTTATGGGCGATTCGACTTACCATTTTCGGAGCCGATTCAACACAACATATGTACGCTAACGTTATGAATGTTATGAACGTTATGAGCTCATCTGAAACTGAAGTTTCAGAATACGATTGCAAAGTCTCGGGCTGCTTAATGTACAAGTTCACTGGATGGGTGAAGTCACCTTACACGGTGACTTCGATCACTATATTCCTTTCATTTTGCAACCAGTGTGATTTATGCGATATTTGATACCACAAAAATTTGGTTTCTCCCGATTTTATGATTTGTTTAAACGGCGTACCAAGTATCCAAAAATCATCTGAGAGATCGCGTGCGGAAGGAGGCCGAGTGTCGGAGTGTTAACAGAAGGATCTCGGAAGTGTGAACGCGCGGTCAAACGAGAATACCATATGCACAATATTGACCCTGATGTTGAAAGAAGAAGCACCATTATCACCCCTGTGGAAATTCCGTTAAATTACGTTTCGGCCATTCCTTCGATGTGGCCGTCACTTCATTCCAGGGGGGGAGGAGTTACCGATATCGCAGTACAGAGTATAATAAATGAAATGAAAGTAAATGAAATATTAACCAAGTAACCTCTGATTAAAGTGTGTGGTAATCTGCTGGATAGGCTGAGTGGTGTGGAGGCACCCGAGAAAGCAGCCCAGAGGATTGTGTGGCAACCGTACCATTAGTAGGCCAAGGCCAAAAAGGAAGAATACGGACCACCGCGCCCAGTTCAACTGTTCACTAAATTCACTCCTCACAAATGAAACATAAACGAGCATTAAACATAAACTAATATAAAAAAAATATTGTCCACAATTATTATTCGAATTTTCTAAAAAATCTTTATCTTTTCTCAGATTTTAAGATGAGTACACACCTCAACACGCATACATCAATTGTCAAGGTTGAGTGAAACCACATTTACATCCAGTTTACGCTCTTCGAAGATTAAAAATAAATACCGCAAATACCTTATAATTAGTTTGCGCTTTCCTAAAAAAATTAAATTCCGCTGATACGTTTCAAGTATTAAGTGAACAACTCCGGTGCCATTGGTGTAGTATGCGCCTATGTAATATTAAGAACATTTAAGTATAATAGCATACTAACATATAGCAGCACTTTTTTTCTATGTTTATGTTTATGTTTATGCAACCAATAAGGCCCAAGGCGGATGTAACATGATCGTACACTTGAAGGCTACAAAGTATAAGTGCATGGTCAGCATTCCCACGCCGACCAAATGCATAATACATAAGTACATAGATCGCTCTCTCGATAAGCCTAGATATATAAGATATACATACATAAGAAAGCCGCTCCGCCGCTGGCGTATCCGGCAGCGCAGCTACGCGGCTTAGCCTAAGACGAAATATATTCAAAACTCACAACGCAGACACTGTAAAGACGTTGAACTGGCAGAACCATTTCCGCCAAACAAAAATTTAATAAAAATCAAATAAAAACCTAATTCAGCCTGACGGCTGCAATCAAAACCAAAAGACTTGTGTTATCAATGAACGACCCATTACATGGCGACCGTGACAGTCGTCCAACGATGGACAAATTAACGAAATAAAAAACACATATTGGAGGAAAACTGGACTGGAAGGCTGAGGAAGAAGACCGAGGAATCATTACATGGAACTTACAATTGCCAAAACTAAGGAAATATCTGAGTGAGTAGAGTTGTATTGAGTTATGGGAAAACACCGTGGCGGTCTAAATACCAAGCTGAATATACGGTCAGCAAACGCCACCGGTTTGGTCGAAAGCTCTAAGGCTACATGCAGAGCTAGACCACTTGCTTCAATATCAGGAAGAATTGAAGACCCAAAAACTCGAGAAAACTTACTCAGAAAATACGAAAAATATAACAATAATTAATGAAGTTCCAAAACCAAAGGCATGTCCAGCACCAGCACCAGCACTAACGAAGGCTAAAAAGTCCTGCCCCCCGGACTGTGAAGGAGTCTGGAGTCCTCACTGCCTGGGAACTTGTGAGCAGCCATCAACATCATCAGCAGCCCAGAAATAGACAGCAGCGAGGGAGTGTCAGCGTGCCACCCCCGGCGACGCCCAGCTGACACCAGGAGATGAACATCAGCAGCACTAAAATATTAACTAATTAACAATAAATATAAATATATATATATATAAGAAAAATTTTAAGACACATTGTAAAATGGAGCATAAACTATTATGCCCTGTTAACCCAATATGTCCCGTGAAGCACAATACAAGTAGTATTGTAGTATGCACACATATCGGTTAATTACTGTACTGTATAATCATAACTTAAAAGCACATTGTAGCACTCCGTTACAATGTGTACATATACAGTCAAGCCCTAGTGTATGTGTAATACAAAGCTCCCACCTGCATATATATATTTGTAACGTAGATAAGCATTGATAATAAGCATAAATAAGCATCGCTAAGCTGCAGGCTACGCCGGCAGCGCTGCATCCCGACCTAGGCTAAGAAATCTTTGTATGCAGATCTGGCAGTCAATTACGATTTGACTTCGAATGGAGCGGAACCTTCCCTGCTTCTAAAAACAGAAATAAAAATCGAATGGAGCGGGACCTTCCCTGCTCCTAAGAACTGAAATAAAAATAATATTATAAAAAGAAATATTGCGCAGTTGGTTTCAATGCAAGCGGCAACTACAGTATACCCAAAATGGGTCCGATAGACACTAAAACTGTTGACTCAACAGCAAATGTTATAAATAAAGTGGAAGTCCAAAATGCAGACTTGTTCTGGATAACCATAATACTAATTGTAATTGCTCTAATTATTATTATTTTTTTTTTTCTCTCTCTCTTTTTATTTACAATCTGTCTAAAAAATTATGACAATAAGTAAATTTTATAATTAATCTTAAATTAACAGAGGCAGTAGTTATCCATTAGTATAAATATAAAAATATATAAAAGTTAACAAAACGCTTTACCAAAATCTCATAAAGAAAAGCTTAGGTCAGCGTCTGCATTATTTCCTGCACGCGCCAACATAATATCAGAGCATTGAACTGCAGTTGCAAAACAGTTCACACGCGCACCTGCAATTCTTACGAAATATTGGCAACAACAGGAAATGGCCAAATTTATTAAGAAGTCATCAGCAGAAATGCAATTAACCAATTACAGCGGACTGCACAACTGACAAACTGATGTCAAACTTTGATTAAACTTAATTAATAAACTTATAAATTAAATGGCGCCCGAACAGGGACCGGTTTATAACATAACAGAGCAAAACGCCTCTACGCTCGCGTCGTGAAGAAAAACAAAAAAGTGTAAGTCGCGAATAACCGTGTTCCGTTAAATAAAAGGGAAGACTCCCACCCACTGTGGTGGCCCTAAAAGCAACTCAAAGGCAACTCATCGCCTACAAGGACCAACGCCGTGCAAGGCCCGCAAGGCCCCCACGGAACCTTCCGAAAGAATTATCGCACCTGGATCCTTAGTAGAGAGAGCAAACAGGACAAAATCCAGACGATCGGGAAGGATGGCAACAATAACTTATTCGTAAGATAGTCTTAGGAAAAACGAAAATTAAAAAAGAAAATATTAACAATACAAATTAACCAAAAATTCCAAGTAAAATTAAGAACACAAATTACACAAAATACAGTTATAAGAAAATGAAAGTGAAGTGATCAACCAAAGTGAATATATAACACACCGTAAAATTATAAACAACCAACTGACTACAAAATACTGTAGTATAACAATTTCCAACTTTGCGATTCCCACGAGGACCCTCCAAAGTAGAAGGAAGAAACCAGGTTTTTACACATAAAAAATTTGTTTTTAACTAAAATATTTCGGAATTTTGTTGAATCACTTTCACGAAGAAAAAGTGTATTTAAAAACAAACAAACATTTACGATATCTATTTGTACTAACCTGTATACAATACATACAATTAATACATTTTAAATTTTAAATTAATACATTTTAAATTTTCCAAATTTCCGTGACCGTTAATGGCAAATTCTAATAACTTAATTAGACAAAAACCGATACCAATGCCCAGAACCCAATACTTGAATAATTCAATTCCTCGAGCAACTCAGAACATGCAGACCAATGCACAACATGACATTCTTTAACAACCAAGCAGCAATACAACAACCGTACGTACAACAACTATACGCACAACAATTATACGCAAGACAGCCGTTCACACCAAACCCAACTTTCATACCGAATCGCCCCACGGCACCAAAGCCGCTACCTCGTCCTGAGGTATGCCTATGGACGTGGATCCAAGCACCCGCACAAGACAATTGAACTATATGAACAGACCATCGAACATGGAAATGGGTAAACGACCAGGAAACCCCATTCCCCCTTTTCCACAGGGTGACAAACGACAACGTACTTTCAATATAGAAAGTAACGAACAGAATGACGACACTACTACACCTAGTAGCAATGACCAGAACGCAGATAATGAACAAAAAAATATGAACAATTAGCGTACAGCCAAGCAGACTCAAAAGAATACGGACAAACGTTAGACGAATACCAAGAACAATACGAGTACTGTTACGGGACCGATGTAGGACAAGAACCATACGCCGACCTCCATTTTTTAGAGTAAATAGCTCCTCCTTACCTTATTTTGAGGTGAAAGTAAGAGCAAAAGTTCTGAGAATACTTATTGATACAGGATCTAATAGAAACTATATTAAACCTAGTTTAGTTAGCAACCCCGCTCCAACCGAGAAACCATTTCAAGCCGTTACAGTTGGAGGTAACGTTAAAATTACACACTATAAAATGGCACACCTGTTTAATATTCGAGATGTGCGTATTAAATGTGACTCACTTAATCATATTAGCCCCCGTACAGACCATTTGTCCGATCAACAAAAAAATAAGTTAGAAAATCTACTCCAGCCAACGATTGCTGGATTTTTTATTATTATATTTTCTCTCAAGTTTGTTATACTTCGCCCACTGTGTTGTGACTGACTCCTCTAAAATATTGTACATCGTCGCCAGACCCTGACTTAGCTACAAGTGTTGGCCAACTAAAAGCGGTGCGCGAAACGCAAATTTTACCTTTATTCGCCACCCATATTACTGCCAATTAATTCAATCAGCTTCATTTGCGGCCGATGAATTGGGAATATAGGGAAGTGAAGCAAGAAGTAGACAGTGACGATAGTGAGGAAATCGGATTTTGCCCCGCAGTGAGACAACCAGACTCATCAGAAATGAATGCAGAAATGGTCCAAGCGCTCATAACAAATGCCGTCAACGCCGCGCTAACCGCACAGGAGCAGCGCTGGCGGGCAGAAATTGAATCAGTTAGAAACCAGGTCAGCTTGTTAACTGTGCAGGCACCCCAAGTAGAAGTTTATGAAAGGGTAACGCCGGACCTCAGCATAAAGTGTGATGTCAAGTTAGATATTGTGAAATCGCTCCCAACCTTTAGCGGCAGCCACGATGAATACGTGTCTTGGAGGCAGGCCGCATCAGATGCGTACGAGGTATTCAATAGATACAAGGGCAGCGAGGCCCACTATGAAGCAGTGGTAATTATTAAAAACAAAATTTGTGGTAACGCGCGAGCGCTCCTTACGTCACATAATACTGTGCTAAATTTCGATGCAATTCTGGCTAGGCTGGACCGCACATACGCGGACAAAACGTCCCTATGAGTATTACGTCAAAATCTCGAGATGGTTCAAGAACGTGATGCCGATCTTATGGCATACTATGACGAAGTCGAGAGGAAACTCACGCTCGTCACAAACAAAATAGTTATGTCGCATAGTGCGGACACGGCAACTATCTTAAATAAGGAGGTTAGGGACGATGCCCTACACGCATTTATTGCTGGGCTGAAAAGACCGCTCAAAGCACTGGTGCTACCAGCACAACCAAAAGACCTTACGACTGCGTTAGCGCTTGCACGGGAGGCTGAAAATAGCATTGAAAGAAGTGCATTCGCGGCGTCATACGCACAGGCCATCGAAGACAAGGCTCTTGTGCACGATGGCAACAGGCGTACTAATACATTTCAGGGAAAGCAATGGAAAGGAGAGGATAAAAATCCACACTTTATTCCTAAGTAATTCCAAAGCAAGCCCCAAGAGGACAGCCCCTGGCAGAAGCGCGGGGACCCCGAAATTGTAGACCATAACAAAGTACAGCCTTTGGAGATCGACCCTTCGACAGCCAAATCTAGGCAGGAAACAAATTGGGGAAAGCCTCAGAATAATAGCAACAACAAAAGACGGAATTCATCTCAGCGTTATTCGGGACAAAGACGCCAGCGTGTTAATAATATAACTCAATCCCACGAGCAGGAAGAGTCAGGGTATTCCGTCACAGCTGAAGCGGAAGTCGCCAGCATTGAAGAAGGTAACGACTCAGATGAACTTAAAGATCTGCTACATTTTTTAGGGAACGCTCCCGACTGCCGTTTATCGAACGACAGTTGGCTGGTAGAACACTAAAAATACTTATCGACACGGGGGCGGCAAAGAATTACCTTAAGCCCGTAAAGGAGCTAAGAAATGTAATGCCGGTCGAGACCTCCTTTACTGTGAGCTCTATTCACGGCTCCAGTGACGTCAAGAACAAGTGCATAATGCGCATTTTTGGGTTAGACGCCCCAATTTTCCTGTTGGTCACACTGAGCACGTTCGATGCTATAATAGGCTTCGACTCGCTATCGCGAGCAGGAGTGGCATTGAACTTAGGCGACAGCGTAATAAAATACGCAAACGTCACTGAAAAGCTCAAATTCTTTGACTGTGAAAACGTTAATTTCACTAAAATTGATGACATAATGGTACCAAATTCGGTGAAAGCCGAATTTAAAAATGTTATTCTGAAAAGAATAAAGGTGCTAACTTTCAACACCTCGGTCACCGCCACTATTCGAACTAACAGTGACGAACCCGTCTACTCCAGATTATACCCCTATCCCATGGGGGCAGCAGACTTTGTTAACAACGAGATCAAGGAGCTGCTGAGCAATGGCATAATAAGGCCTTCCAGATCCCCATACAACAGCCCTGCTTGGGTAGTTGACAAAAAAGGGACTGACGATAACGGCATCAAAAATAAGCGCTTGGTAATCGACTTTAGGAAACTAAATGAACAAACAATTGCTGACCGCTACCCTATGCCAAGCATTCCCATGACTTTAGCGAACTAGGGAAAAGCCAGATACTTTACTACCCTAGACTTAAGGTCAGGGTATCACCAGATATACTTGGCCGAGAAGGACCTGGAAAAAACCTCTTTCTCAGTTAACGGAGGGAAATACGAGTTTTGCCGATTACCTTTCGGATTAAAAAACGCAGGTAGCATATTGTTAAGCACATCGATATAGTGCTTAAGCGACTGCTCGAGGCCAACATGAAGGTGGCACGAGAAAAGACTAAATTCTTTAAAGAAAGCGTAGAATTCTTAGGCTTCATAGTCACTAGGGGGGAACGAAAACAGACCCTGAAAAAGTCAGGGCAATACAAGAGTTCCCCGAACCCAAAAATCTGTTTAGCCTTAGGTCTTTCCTCGGCCTGGCGAGCTATTACAGAAGCTTTGTGAAGAATTTTGCCTCCATTGCCAGGCCTCTCACTCATATTCTCAAAGGGGAAAACGGTACAGTGAGTAAAAACATGTCGAAAAAAGTTTCTGTTACATTTGATGAAACCCAGCGCAATGCGTTTGATCACCTGCGTAACATCCTAGCATCAGAAGATGTCATTTTGACGTACCCCGATTTCAAATTACCATTTGACCTAACCACCGATGCTTCAGGCAGTGGTATAGGCGTGGTATTGGAAGAAATCATTTTGGAAGAAGCAAACCAACCGCTTCAGCGAGACTTCATAATCTTCGGAAATAGAACTCGCCATATCATTAACTTTAATGACAACGACTCGCTTGTAGAATCCGTTAAAGAAATTGTCAACGCCAATGTCGTGAACGCGATTCACTGTGATTTCCCTACCCTGGCGCGTATTCAACATGCCTTGAGGCAGGAGTTTCCTCCGACAAAGTTTTGGCATTGTAAAGCCTTCGTCAGTGATATTACCAACGTCAATGAACAGCTTATGACATAGCCATCAAAGAAAGGAATTTGTATTTTGCTGAAGGTTCGACGTACAACCAACAAAGGCAACCAATCAGGCAGAACGATCGTTTTCGCCCAAATTATAATCAGTACCAAAATAGGGACAGAGATCAGTTCCAAAACAGGGCCTATAATCAGTACCAGAGTAGGGAGCGTTACCAATACCAGAACAGGGACAATAATCGCTTCAATCGTAATACGTACGAGAACAATAACAGAAACTCTAGATATCAGGCCATCCTGCCAAACGATGATACGCCTAGTACATCAAACGCTGCGGCGAAGAAAAACACTAATACGAACAGGCCAATTACAAACGGACAAAGATTGTTTAACATCGAGACAAACAGCATGACAAACGATAATGAATCAACGCATAATTTCGAAGAGGAAGGAAATTTTCGGTCAGAAGCCTCGAAAACTAAACAGGATTCTTGAGTAAATTTCAGTTGGACGCTAACTTGCCCTACATAATTTTATCATTCCAAAATAATAACAACTTAAAATTCCTGGTGGATACGGGAGCTCAAGGCTCTTTTATCACCCCCCAATGTGTACCAGATAGTGCAAGGATCATTTTGGAAAAGCCTATTTCTATTAGTACAGTTTTACAAGAACACCCAATTTCACAGATGGCAATATTACCCATTTTCGAGCAAGTTAATGATCAAAGGGAATTCCCGTTTCTAATTTTTGACTTTCACCAATTTTTCGATGGTTTAATAGGCATGAATATTCTTACCCAGTTGCCAGCCATAATAGATATCGCACAATTGACTTTTACCTTGCCTAATACAGTTCTGCCCTTGAGGGTAGAGCCTAATCGTTCTTAGGAGGTTTACGAAATTAAGGAGGAATCTAAATCCTTAATCAAGGTTCCAGTTAGTGTCAAAGAAGGACAATTTTTGTGTGACCACATTCGTCTCGGTGACGACTTTTTCATCACTGGGGGAATTTACAGGGCGCACAACAACACCAGTTTAGTCGAAGTTAATAACTTTTCCGTGGAACAGAAGAGGTTCGTTTTGGTTTCGATGTTAGAGGTAAAGGAATTTAATGAAGACGAATTCGCCTACGTTAAGGTGATGACCAATAACATCGAATACAGGGAGGAAGATCCATCTTCTATACTCGACGCCATTCGTGTGGAGCATTTGAATGATGAAGAAAAACAACAACTTTATCGATTATGCAGAAGATTTTCAAACCTAGTGTTTCGGGAGGGGGATAAACTCTCATTTACAAACCAGGTGAAACACGAAATAAAGACGACAGACGAAAGACCCATATTTTGTAGACCATTTAGGTTCAGTCCAACGGAATTTGCGGAGATCCACAATCAGATAGGTAAACTGTTACAGCAAAACATTATTAAACACAGTCATTTACCGTGGAGCGCCCCAGTGTTTCTTGTTTCTAAGAAAATGGACGCTTCAAATACAAAGAAGTGGAGAATGGTAGTGGATTTCAGGAAACTGAACGAAAAAACGATTAAGGATAGGTATCCCATGCCCAACATTATGGATGTACTCGACAGAATCGGTAGGGCGAAATATTTCACGGCATTGGATTTGGCCAGCGGGTACCACCAAATTGAGATGGATCCCAATGACACACCTAAAACGGCCTTCACGGCACTAGGGGGGCATTACGAGTTTGTTCGTATGCCATTTGGCCTCACAAACGCTCCAGCAACATTTCAAAGAGTAATGGATTGCGTGTTAGCCGACCTCAATGGAGTATGTTGTTTAGTTTACCTAGACGACATCATAATTTTTTCACCATCCTTACAAGATCACATCACCCATTTGGACGCAGTGTTTTGCAGATTAAGTCAGGCTAATTTAAAGATTCAACCAGATAAATCGGAATTTTTAAGGAAGGAGATTGAGTATTTGGGACACATTGTCACGGAGGATGGAATTAAGCCAAACCCCAAGAAGATTGCGGCGGTGAAGGCTTTCCCAATTCCGACTACCAGGAAGGAGATCAAATCCTTCTTAGGCCTTCTGGGATATTATAGGAAATTCATTCGGGATTTTGCCAAAATAACGAAACCAATGACACAGCAGTTAAAGGGCAAAGCACCGCTATTAGTATCGGAAGAGTTCAAAAGATCGTTTGAAACGTGCAAGACCCTGCTGTGTAACGACCCTTTGCTGAAATACCCTGATTTCAAGAAACCCTTTATATTGACAACAGATGCTAGTAATGTGGCGATAGGTGCGGTACTGTCACAAGGTACGGTAGGTTCAGACAGGCCAGTTTCCTTTGCGAGCAGAACACTAAATCCACGGGAGGGAAATTATTCCACCGTGGAGAAAGAAATGCTAGCAATCATTTGGGCCACCAAATATTTCCGTCCGTACCTGTTTGGTCAAAAATTTAAGATCATTACGGATCATAGACCGTTAACTTGGTTAATGAATTTCAAAGAACCAAATTCAAAATTGGTCCGATGGAAACTCCAGCTGTTGGAGTATGATTACGAGGTAGAGTACAAGAAGGAACCACAGAATGTAGTAGCTAATGCGCTAAGTCGCGTAAGAATTGAAACTAATTGCATATCCAACCCAACGTCTCAAGATGAAATAGTTAAGACAGCCGATAGACCATTAAATGAATTTAAATCACAATACACTTTTGAGCTTGGAAATGAAGACAGGACTAGGAATTATATTCTATTCAAAAACAAATTTAGACGTTCAATAGTTAAAGTCAAGTTCGACTTGCCCATAATGACCGAAATGTTGAAATAAATTCTTACGCCTAAAAGATTACACGCTATTTTCGCAGCCGACCCAATTTTTGACTTAATAAGGGAGTCACACGCCCAACATTTCAAGGAGTACAAACTAATCAGATGTAAATCCCTTCTAACGGATGTTACGGGGAGGGAAGAACAAGAACAGGCTATCAAAGAGTACCACGTAAAGAATAATCATCGGGGAATTGAAGAAACCTTGAATCACCTGAAAAGAACTCTTTACTTTCCGTATATGAAACAGAAGATTGCCCAGATAGTTAATCTGTGTGACATGTGTCAAACACTCAAGTATGACAGAAGACCACCTAGACCAGAGTTTCAAAAAACCGAGACGCCGGGGGTACCCTTGCAGATTGTTCATATGGATATTTATACTATAAACGGACAGACCATTCTAACACTTTTTTTTAATTAATTTATTTATTAAGGCATACGGGGAAGTCATGAAGCCCCTTTGTGTCCTTCTTATCTATTAATTCAGCCCATTTTGGGCTCGCCGGCTAACTATAGTTAGCTTTTTCAAATTTACAGTAATTTAACTAGAATTACATAACAATCACATATAACAAATAGGATTTAAGATAAGCGTCAGCTTCTGCGGACCCTTGTCAAAGGAGATCGGGTAATGAGATCCCTCGGTTGCCTTCTATTGAGCCTCCTTGGTGGGCGAGATCTATTTAGAGCGCTGGCCAGCCGATTTCTGTGGCGCTCCAGCCTGTCACGGTATCTGCTCGAGTGCTGGTTTATTTCGTCAAGAACCGTTGCTAGTTTCAGGTCTCTGTGCAGAGTGGTGTTTCGAACAAACCACTCGCAGCCGGTGATAAGTCTTGCTACCTTATTTTGAATAGCCTGGATTCTTTTGATTTGGCTGTCGCATGCCAAGCCCCAGATTTGGCACCTATACTTCCAGTTTGGTGCTAAGATCTGTTTGTAAATTGTCAGCTTGTTGGATAGCGACAATTTACTGCGCGAACAAAGTAGCCAGTAGTGCTTCGCCACCTTAGCACGTAGGCGCGTTCTGATGTCGGTCACATGCTTGGAAAATGTGAGTCTGCGATCCAGAAGCACTCCAAGGTACTTTGCTGCGTTCGGCTGTGGTACGGGGGCTTCCTCGATGTAGACGGGCGGTGGCGTTTTCCGCTTTAAAGTAAAGCAGACGTTGTTGGATTTACTGCTATTGATGCCAATGTTCCAACGTCTTGCCCATTCCGAGAACCGGTATGCAAAGTCCTGGATACCATCGGCAGCGTCGTGCTCGCATCGGGACCTGTAGGTGACGCACACGTCATCTTCAAATGTGGCCAACATAGATTTCCCGTAAAGGCTTACATCCGGCTGCGGCATGTCGTGGCTATACAGGCAGTAGAGCAGGGGGCCGAGGACACTACCTTGTGGAACACTAGCTGCCACGTTGTGCTCGGTGGAAATTGCTGAATGAAAGCGCACAGCGAACCTCCTTCCTTCCAGGTACGATTTTAGCAGCCCAAAATATGGAGCAGGCAGCGTCTGCTTGATTTTCAGTTGGAGTCCAATGTGCCACACTCGATCAAACGCTTCTCGAATGTCCAAGAAGAGGCTGTTACAATATTCCTTACTGTCGTAGGCCGTCAGAATTTGCTCGACGACTCGATGGAGCTGCTCGACAGTACAGTGGCCAGCACGGAAACCGAACTGGTGCTCAGGGGTAATCCCCTGGGCTTCCATAATCCTTACAATCCGTACAGCAATCAGTCTCTCAAACACCTTCGAAATTGAAGGGAGGAGACTGATCGGCCGGTAGGAGGCGGGCTCCCTTTCCGGCTTGCCAGGTTTGTGGATCATGGTGATTATCCCGAGCTTCCACTGATAAGGGAAGTATTGCAACCTCACAATAGCGTTGAAAACCAACGTTATGTAGAGGATCGCTTGTCTGGGCAGGGCCTTCAATGTGGCGTTGCAGATGACGTCATGTCCAGGTGCTTTGTTGTTACTCTGGCGCACAATGACTTCGGCTACCTCGCAGGGTTCAAACGGCGTGATTGGCATATCCATTTGAAGCGCTTGGTTCAGCTGGTCCTGAGTTTCTTCAACCTGTTGCAGGCTGGCAAGCTTGAATGGTTGAAATCGCTCGGCGAGGTGCGCAGCGAATACCTCCGCTTGTCCCAAGTCGGTCCGACACCATGTCCCATTGCTATCGACTAGAGGCGCCTTCCTCGTGCAACGCCTTTTGATTGCGCGCGTGGCCTTCCACAGCGAATGCGTCGCTTCGCTTTCGACTCCAGTATTGGCAAGCCTTTCGTCGAACCATGCGTCTTTGTGCAGCACCAACGCGCATCGGAGCCTACTCAGCGCTCGATTCCATTCCGTTCTGTCCAACGGGTGCCGAGACCTCATCCACCTAGTGCGTAAGCGCCTCTTCTCAGCTATAAGCAGCAGGATCTCCCTGGGTATTGGGATTCGATCTGCTGCGGGCTGCCGAGATATTCTGCGAGTTGCCAATCTAGCTACTGACTTTATATTGTTGGTGAGCAGTTCGATAGCATCATCAACGTCCTGTCCAGAGTTTAATGCAGTGTTGAGGGGCAGTGTGGACTCCAGTTGCGATTGGAATACCTCCAGGTTAGTACGCCTAGTGATAAGCCGCTCCATCTTAGGGTAGGATATTGCCCCCGCATCCAGCGTAATTACCAGAGGCAGGTGGTCGGAGCTAAGCTCAACAACCGCACTTATGCTAGCGTGGATGCCCAGCACACCCTTTGTCAGTGCAAAATCGATGTATCCTGGTGAGCCTCTACTGCCGTACGGGTATCTTGTTGGTCCTCCTGTTGCTAGCGAGTCCACCTCCGAATTTAGGACGAGATTCGCTAATGCAATGCCTCTTTGGTTGCTCCTTCCCGCACCCCAGAGCCAGTGGGACGCGTTCCAATCGCCTGCAACAATGAACTTCGTCTGGAACTCTTCCAAAATGTCCTTAAACTCGTCCGTAGTCCATGCAAATCTCGGTGGGCAGTAGACCGCTCCAAAGCTTATAGGACCAAGTGCCGTTTCAATAACCGCCGGCGCAAGTTGCACCTTGGCAGTGGCTATTGGTGTTAGCGGAAAGTGGGCAAGGCTAGATTTGATTAAGATAGCTGCTCCGCCTTTGGCGTTGCCAAAGTGTAGTGTAGTTGGCAGTGTAGGCTACAAATCCGAATAGCTTAGGCGTCTCTGCCCCCTTGCAGTGTGTCTCGCTGAGCAGTAATACATCGATTTCGT
Organism: Drosophila mauritiana; assembly: GCF_004382145.1. Taxonomy (NCBI): domain Eukaryota; kingdom Metazoa; phylum Arthropoda; class Insecta; order Diptera; family Drosophilidae; genus Drosophila; species Drosophila mauritiana. The sequence continues at coordinate 22,042,874 of NC_046672.1, read as the reverse complement.
GACGTCGCACGAAGCACTCTACTTCAGGCAACTTCGTGGATACGCCGTCGGCGTTCCACACTAGGATGCGCAGCGGCATCATTATGGCGCTTGACGCGCTTGGAGAGCAGTGAGTAGATTGATAATCTGCCCCTGCTGATGTGACTGTTGTTGCTGTTGCTTCATCATCATCATCATTAATTCCATCTGCTTCTCTTGAATCGAGCGCAAAGAATTAATGTTTTCATTAAGCGTCTGCAGGATGGCTTCAAAGCTGCTGCTAGCATCCGTCGAGCGCTGAAGTGTACCCCTAGACGTTCTTGTCCGGCTGCGGCTCCTTTGACGACTGGGACTTCCATCATTGGGCTGTTGCTGTTGCTTCTGTTGTTGGTGCATCAGGCTCAGTGGTTGCTTGTGGTGAATGGACCCTCTAGCCACATCTGTATAAGATATTCCGCCTCGAGAAGAGGGGATCTCCTTACCTCCAGCTAAGCCCCGTGAAGTTGGTCGCTCGTTTACTTCTGTTCTTCCAGCCACTCCACTTCTGGGTCTGGATCGCTGCAGGAACGCTTGTAGCTTGCTGCAACCTTTATAGTTTGCAGGATGCTGACCGCCACAGTTGTAGCAAGTGCACAGCTCGATGCGTGGCCTGGTACAGTCCTTGGCTGGGTGTTCGCCGGCACATTTCACACAAATGTGGGCCTTACGGCAGTATTTGGCTGTGTGGCCAAACTGCTGACAACGATGGCACTGGACAATAGCGTTACGCTTGCGGAGAGGCTCAATAAATACTCTCATATGGCATAGTGCCTTTACCGCCAGGATCTCCTTATTGTTTGCCGCAGCAGCAATATTTAGGAAGAACATGTTGACTGGCGACGCTTTTGAGGTACCCGGTTCGTTTCCCCTAAGCGGTGTATGAATATCGAGAACCTTGTGCCCGATCTTTTCCAGCTCATCCTTGATTTGGTGATGTAGCGTACTGTGGTGCAGGCCTTTCACGCATACCCTGTAAGGCCTGTCCTCTTTAAGCTGGTAGCAGTGGAACTCATATTCTTCGATCTCGAGCCAGTTCACTATGGCGCGAAATATATTAGCGTCAGCCGCGTAAAGCCTTAGGACACCGCTCATTGACGCCCTAGCCTCAACCTTTTCTAGGTCCACTATACTTTCAATGCTCTGCATCATCAGGCATACGTCGTCCACTCCCTCCATTACTATAGGAGGTGGTTTGGACTGCGCCTTTTGACTGAACTAGTGGTACCAGCGGAGGCTGCATCCCGCTTAGCGGCAGCAATAGCAGCTTGATGACTGGTACTGGGCTGGTCATACAGATCGTCAATTTCAATGCCTACTTGTTTGTCGGCTGTGAGATGCGCAAGTAAACCAAATCGGTTTGAATTGCCGCCATATCTAGGTTCTGTAGTCGAAGGGTTTTCCCCTTGTTTGCCGATGCTTGATTTTGGTTTTTTCCTTTCAGTCTCCGGAGAAGCACGAGACTTTCGCTTTATTTTTTGAAAGCGCTGCGGGGCAGCACATTGGGGGCTCGGGAGAAACGCAGTATCCAACGATTCATCAGCCGCAGTGGTTTCATTTAAAGGGTTCATATTTAAGTGTGCACCAAATCACCAGGGTTCTAGCCAAAACTTGAACCCTGGGATAGAAAGCTTTAAGCTCGCAAACAGCTGTTTGTGCGATCGCGTGGCAGCTGGGCAGCGGAGCCCCAGTTCGAGTAACTTAACTTTGTATTTTTGAATGAAAATGTTTTCGTTTCACTATTATTTCACTGTTAGTGACTTGGGGGGTCACTATTTGCTATATGCGCCAGTATTCTGGACTTGTCCATAAGTTTATTACCGCGAAAACTAATTTCACTTTATCCACTTTGTCAGGTGCGTATTGTTAGACACGAACCTTTTATGACAGCTCCATTCTAACACTGATTGACAAGTTTTCAAAGTTTGCCAGTGCTTATACAATCCCAGCTAGGAGTTGTATAAATGTGGTAAAATCCTTAAGACACTATTTTTGTGTCGTGGGTATACCAACAGAGCTAGTGTTCGACCAGGGCACGGAATTTTCTGGAAAGATTTTTACGGATTTTTGAAACCAATATAATATTGAGACACACGTGACTTCGTTCCAACAATCTTCTAGTAATTCTCCAGTGGAGAGATTACATTCATCCCTCATTGAAATTTACAGAATAATCTTTGAAAACAGGAAGGCTGAAAAGTTGGATTGTGACCACGAAGAAATATTATGTGAAACGCTAATTACATATAATAACGCCATAAATTCAGCCACGAAATTCACGCCGTTTGAATTATTTTCGGGGAGAACACACGTGTTCAATAAAGAAGTTTCTTTCGATACTGAACACGATTATTTGCAAAAATTAAATGAATTCCAAAACACATTGTATCCTAGAGTCAAAGCTCAATTACAGCAGAAGATGGAGGCTAGAATTGAGAAATTAAACAAAGATAGGGCCCAACCAATCTCAGTAGACCCAGAAGATATAGTTTTCAGAAAGGAGAATAGAAGAAATAAACTCACACCTCGTTTTTCAAAGCATAGAGTTCTAAAAGATAACAGAATCACGCTAGTTTCAGCTAGAAAACAAAAATTACACAAAGCCAAAATCAGAGACCAAATTATTAAGAAACAAATCCCTATTGATCTTTCAGGTTCACTTCCATCGCAGCCCAAGACTTAAAAGTACAGAATTTAGGCAATGAAACACCCTTACTAAAGATTAACCTGGGACAAGCTAGAGTTGTTCAGTCCTATAAATTCCTTGTCCACAGAATTAACCTCCAGGATTTTATCGATGGTACGATCAACTTCAAGAGAGCTATTAACAAGCTTGAGAGGAACACACAGTCGGAGTTTGCAATCGAAAGCTTAACAACAAAGGATGGACAATTAATGGATAGTGTGGAGACATTGTTGCCAAAGAAGAGAGACAGAAGAGGGGATTGGTTAATGGATTGGGAAATGTAATTAAAATCATAACAGGGAACCTAGACGACTCAGATGGACTCAAAATGCAAGATAGTTTAAAGACAATCTCTGAGAATCAGAAAGACCTCACGCTAAAGGTAAACAGGCAGGAGGTGATTAATAACGACATTTTGAATAGATTCGACAACATAACGGAACACATTAATAGGGAGCAACAAATAATCAAGAACTTTTTGAATACCTATAAAGATAACATGTTTAAGACTGTTAGCGCTGAACACCATCTTTTACATACTATGCAATATGTCTCTAGAATAAATATGAATTTGGATATTTTATCAGACCATTTAAAAAATATAGAGGACAGAGCTTTCGGATGAATACATATTTCAAATGTTAGAATTAGACACTTTCATGATTGGAATTAAGATACACTTTAGAATAAAAATACCTACATTTAAGCAACACTTTTATAAATTCACACACACTATTCCACTTACCATTAATGAATCTAAGTTTTTAATTGTACCTAATTATATGGCCTATTTTAATGCTAAGGAGGTCTATTATTTTTCCGAATTATGTACCAAAGTCTATAAATATTATATTTGCGAAAATACAATGTCTATCAAAGAGGATGTCAAAGCCGAATGTCTCAGTAGCATCCTTACGATGGAGACGGCAAATTGTAAAACGAAAGATATGGGTAATCAAGAAATAATAACTGAAATAGAACCAGCACATATTTTAATTTTAAATACACAAAACACTATTATTGAATCTAATTGTACCACAAACATATCCATAAAGGGATCCGCTTTAGTAACGTTCGAAAATTGTAAAGTATTCATAAACCAAATTCCTTATGACTAGGAAATATAATTATATGAAGAAAAGTTAGATGCCCATATTCCAATTATAAAGAATATAAATTTCACCGAGAGTACAGAAGACATTAATTTACACAAATTAAATTTAAGATCCATCCACGCCAATAACTCGATCATTTATTGGAAACAATTCACAACAACAAATCTGGGAGCATTATACATATTACTAATAGTTGGAGTAGCAACGACAACATGCCTCATCTACACAAGGAGGAGGGTGGAATTTACTACAGTAGCAGAGCCAAGTTTCGTGACGACGACTCCTTCGTTGTGTCCGTCACTTCAATCCGGGAGGGGAGGAGTTACCGGTTCCAACCGGCACACAGACCCTCCAGCAAAGCCGGCTTACCCTGGAATTGGTACAAAGTAACCAAAACATAAACACTGGGTTGAATTAGGCCGCCCAACGACCGTCCAGCGAACGGCCGTTGCCAGCAGCGGAGAAATGTTTACATTACATTTCAACAGGAAACCCCTACTCCTCCGGACTGGGTAATAGGAGCACGACATCAGCAAAGAACTAACCCACTCAAGTATAGGCAACACAGCACTTCACATTTTCGGCCACCCACTTCAGAGTCTGCGACGCAGCATTTATGGTTTAGACTTACACATGTAAATTTAAGGCACACTATGTATTTCCTATTTACTCTTCTCAGCGGAGGTCTCGATTGTGACCGCCGCTGAAATAAAGATCAGTTCAGTTTTGTCATCGAACAAGAACAAACGTTTTTTTTCTCCAACCAACTTCGGAACTTCGGGCAGCTACACTAAATCCTCAACACCAAGCAAGACTTCCTAAAGGACTTCGCATCTTTAAACATAACTCACGAGGGGGTGACGCGGGGACAGGCACGCGGGCCAGCATACGACGCAGGGCTGCTGCAGGCGCGGGACGGGGAGGCACTCGCAGAACGCAGGCGGGCCTCAGTTGACAGCGCAGGCTGTCATCCAGGGGGGCGCGGGGCCAGGGGCAGCCGCCCCGGAGCATGAAGGGGGCATACATGTGTTGGATCGATGGAGGTAGCGATCGGCACGAGATGGCAGCGCCGGAATATCGACAGTGGCAACGTCGCGTTGATATCGATAACAAGAGATCGATTATGTGGCCAGGCGGAAAAAGGGATGAGCGGTGAATGGAAGGCGGGAGAATTTGAATGTCGAACAGATGGAGCAGAATCGACAGCAGCACCGGATGGAAGGAACAGGGAAGCTGCCTATACGAAGGGACACCAGGGCGGAGGACCGCCGGGACCAACAGTTTTTTTAAAAAACTTACGAAGGAAGGGAGAGATGTGAGGAGTCTTGAAACTCCCCACAAATCTCATGTAGGGGAGCGGCCTAGCAACAGCCGCGATGAAAGACCGTGAACTAACGGTACCGCTTTGGACCTTGGACTCCAGCGAGGTCAAACGGTAACGGTGCGTGAGCAAAGAGGACGCACCGTGAATCAACGGCACAATACGTGGACCTTGTACCCGAGCGGGCCGTGCGCAAAAAGGGAAATAACGGGATCCCTGCGGCCTATAAAGGGTAGAGGCGAGCACGGATGCGGGACAGTTAATGAGACAGAGAGATCGCGTGCGGAAGGAGGCCGAGCGTCGGAGTGTTAACAGAAGGATCTCGGAAGTGTGAACGCGCGGTCAAACGATAAGAAAAGGAGCAGTGCAAGCATCGGGCGGCAAGAAGCCCGAAGGACTCAGAAGGACGAATCACCACAAGCAAGTGGAGATCCTGGGAGTGGAGGAGAAGGATCTGACGTGTCGTAAGGATCATTGGAATCAGTGGCCAGCAAGGGTGGTCCCAGGACGAGCGTTGCCTCGCCCAAGGACGATACACCCTGCACCATAACATCCTAAATCCGTTCCGGCCGGCAGAAGGAGCTTCAGGAGGAAAGGCAAGAACCCGCCGTGTCCACAAGGGTCAGTGGAGTCAGTGGTCGGTATAGGTGGTCCCAGGACGAGCGTTGCTTCGCCCCAGGACGATACACCCTACCCCATAAAATGAGTTGTCAGATATAACTGATAAAAACGAACAGTACGAAATTGTCACTGCAGAGCACAAAACAAGTCCTTCGAGACTACTATTTTCCAAAAATGACCGGCATGACAAAGGAAGTGGTTGCTAATTGCAGGGTATGTACCAAAGCAAAGTACGACAGGCATCCGAAAAAGCAAGAGCTCGGGGAAACGCCCATCCCCAGTTATACTGGCGAAATGGTGCACATTGACATATTTTCAACAGACAGGAAGCTGTTCTTGACGTGCATTGACAAATTCTCTAAGTTTGCAGTAGTGCAACCGGTTACATCTAGGACCATAGTGGACATCACAGGCCAAGTTGAACGGTTCCACAGCACCTTGGCAGAAATAGCCAGATGCCTGAAGTTGGACAAAAAGACAAATGACACAGTAGCGCTAATTTTGAGAGCCATGGTGGAATATAACAAAACCGTGCACTCAGTTACTCGTGAGAGACCAATTGAGGTTCTTCACTCAAATCAAGGCAAGATTAGCAAAGGCTCAGCAAGACAGCATCGGAAGATGCAACCCTTCCCGTCAAAACCGTGTGTTTGAGGTAGGAGAACACGTGTTTGTAAAGAACAACAAGAGGTTAGGAAATAAACTAACTCCACTATGTACGGAATAAAAAGTGCAAGCAGACCTGGGAACGTCTGTTCTTATTAAGGGGAGGGTGGTCCACAATTCGAATTCGCTGTTATGATAGACGAGACAGAAAAATTATCCGAGTCTTTTCCCCAATCGCATATGCGTAAGTTACTAGAGGTCGATACGGACCACCTTAGAACTTTGTTGTCCGTCCTTAAGGTCCATCATAGGATTGCCAGGAGTCTAGATTTCCTAGGTACAGCTTTAAAGGTAGTGGCTGGTACTCCCGGTGCCACGGACCATCGAAAGATAAAGATCACTGAGGCTAAACTAGTTGAGTCTAATTCCCGGCAGATAACAATAAATTCCGAAACCCAGAAACAGATTAACAAGTTAACTGACACCATCAATAAGGTGATCAGTGCCCGTAAAAGCGACTTGGTTGACACTCCACACTTGTATGAAGCGTTATTGGCAAGAAATAGGATGCTTTCTACTGAAATTCAAAATTTAATTCTCACTATTACTTTGGCCAAATCAAACATTGTAAATCCCACGATTCTTGACCATGCCGACTTGAAGTCTCTTGTAGAACAGGACACCCCTATCATCAGCTTAATAGAAGCATCCAAGATTAGAGTCCTCCAGAACAGTATTCATATTTTAATTGCCTATCCCAGAGTCAAGTTTAGTTGCAAGAAAGTCGCCGTTTACCCTTTATCCCACCAACACATCATCTTACGCCTCGACGAGGATACGTTGGCCGAATGCGAACATGACACCTTTGCGCTCACAGGATGCACAGATACCACACACTTCACGTTCTGCGAGCGGTCTCGGCGCGAATCTTGTGCGCACTCACTCCACGCAGTGAGCGCAGCCCAATGCCACACTCAACCCAGCCACTTGCAGGAAGTAACTCCCGTAGATGACGGCGTTGTGATTATCAACGAAGCTTCAGCTCGCGTTAGCACCGATGGCAGCCCAGAAATACTGGTCGAGGGAACGGCGACCATCAATGGCTCCGAGTTCGTAAACCTACGGAAAGCATTAAGCAAGCAGCCAGGCATTGCGCGAGTTACCACATCAGCTATACCCACGTCCTCTTCCCGCCCCCTAAACCTCCACGAGCAAACTGTTAGCGTCAGCACCCACACCATTGCAGCAGTCTACATTCACGAGCCGCCTCCACCCCCAAATTCCACAACATAGTAACTGCAACATAGTTCGTCGTACTCTTGTGCCAGAGTACAAGCCACTTCAGACGACAACTCAGCAAACGGAAACTCTCCCCAAATCTGCTGGGTCAGCAGATCGACGATCCCCAGCGGGCCACTTGGATTCTTTTAAGTTAGATATAGAGTCAGTATTAAGCTAGCCATTGGCAAATAAAGAACCTTTATAAATTTCCGAAGACATTTATTCTTTTCATTGGGAACTTGGACAATTGTGGAAATTTACAGGAACATCACCCTGGACAGGAACTCACTCCACCTACCATCATACATAACTGGCGCAGTCGGAAACCGAATCGATGCAGCTCCTCTGCAGTATAATTATATGCAAGTGAGTAGAGTGAGAATAGAGATGCCAACATGTATATAAAAAAAAAAATAATATAAAAAATATTAAAAAAAAAAAGCAAAAAAAAACACAAGCACATTCCTTATACACACAAAACAAATGCCAAAGTGTACACATACAAAATAAGTGTAAAGTAAAAAAGTAAAAAAGTAAAAAAAGTAAAAAATAATACAAAGTAATGTGGTAGGATGAACACTCATAAGGCCCACTGTACCATGTAGTAGCATAGTCTTAGGTATGAAGCCCTTAGTGGCAGAGATAAGCATACGATCATATCCCCGTTAGGAATAAGAATATTATTGTTATCTCGCTCTTACTTATAAGCTAGCATTAAGAGATAAGAATGTATACCTAGCTCACTCACACTAGCTCACGAATAAAGGCAGTGTGAAATTATTTAAAGGATTGAGTGCATACATTCATTTTTCGGCGTCCACAGTAACAAGTTTATTATTTCAAATGTACCCGCAAAAAGTGATGCAAAATGTTCTACAGTGAAACTACAAATTAGTGTCTGACCACGAAAGAGTTCAAATAGAACAAATTTGTTGGTCGGAATATATATTAAATACACCTGGGCACATAAGGTTCAAATAGCGCAATTATGGTGCCCAGAGTGAAAATGAATTGCAAATCTGAAAAATAAATTACACTCATGTCTAATAGACCAAAATATGTACAAGTGCGTGATTGAGGCTCAAGGTCGAGCATAATAAGTGAACCGCGTAAAACCTGTGCGAAAGCAATTCAGCAGCGAAGATACACTGGCGTGTCGAGCGGTTGCGTTGCTGTTCAAACGGGTTACAGCCGGTCGAGCATATGTTCGAAACAACTCAAGAGTGACGATACACTGGCGTGTCAAACGGTTGGGTTGTGTCTCAATTGATATTTTACACACATTCATATTTTTTCAATTTCATATATACACAATTAAATTCAAAATAGATTAAACACATACACATACTTTTAATTCACTTACACAATTAAATCTAAACACAACATATTACACATACACCATATTTAAGTTTACACGTATAATTAAGTTCAATACACGATTACATATATAACAACATTTAAACACACAACATTATTCACAATTAAAGGATTTCTCTAAGAGAGTAAATGTCTCAGATTTAAAAAAACAAAAAACGTTAGGGAATATCAGGTGGCCTTACAAGCCGTTACTAGGCCCTCTACCAGTAGTGCCCCTAGCACGATGGATACTTCTTCTGGCTCAAGCCAATCCACACCAATACCTTCCATAATTTCCCCTCTAGACATTTGTCAATCTTTAAAAATTCCGGATGGTATTCGTTATCTCATTCCGTATGAAGGGAATCCAGCTACCCTAAATGACTTTATAAACAATGTCGAGGAAATTCTGCTTCTTATTAGAGGCACGGATAAGACTCCGTATGGGCAGTTTTTATTAAGAGCAATAAGGAACAAGATAGAAGGAAAGGCAAATGAGCTATTAATATCGTCAGGCGTAGGCTTAAACTGGGACGACATTAGAGATACCCTAATAAGGAAATTCGCGGACAAAAGAAGTGAGGAAACACTAAATTTTGAGTTACACGGACTGGTACATAAAAGATTGCCACTGCAGGAATTTTTCGAACAAATTTTAGACATCAAGGCAACATACTGGAGAGTTATAGAAAACACGGAGATATAGAAGTCAGCTTTAAAATTTAAAAAGGAATCCTTTGAAAACCTGTTTGTATACATTTATACATGGCATCAAAGGTCCATTAGGAGCGACTGTTAGAACCTTTAGACCTAGAACCCTCCAGGAAGCCTATGACGTGGCTATCAAAGAAGGGGACATTTTCCTGAGAGAAAGTCGCAATAGGCAAATACAGAACCCAAGATATAATAATAGCAGCTACAACAGAAACGACTATCGTAGAAATGAAGGACCCCGGAATAGCAGAACTAATAGGAGACCAAACTACTATGGAAATTATAAGGGCTGGGATCAATCCTCGTATCGCGATAAATCCAGGGATAATGGCAGGTCTCATAATAAAATGAAGGCGATCATGCCAAAACAAGAGGACAGAAGTCGTGAGGACAGAAATAATCAACATTCAAAGAATTACGGAAATTCGGGACAGCAAAGACCGACACCACTGAATCACATAGAACCGACAAATGAACAGGAGCTACACAATATTGATGACGGAAATTTTCAGTTAAAGGCCTCGTCGGACAGACGGGATACTTAGAGAAATTTGAAGTTGGAGGTTCTCTACTTTACATTTTAATTAATTTCGGTTCAAATAGACCACTAAAATTTCTAGTGGATACTGGTGCCACTTCATCTTTCATAAATCCAGAACTCGTTAAAGAAGAGAACCAACAAAGCAGCAGAATAAGCAGTAGGATCTCCCTGGGTATTGGGATTCGATCTGCTGCGGGCTGCCGAGATATTCTGCGAGTTGCCAATCTAGCTACTGACTTTATATTGTTGGTGAGCAGTTCGATAGCATCATCAACGTCCTGTCCAGAGTTTAATGCAGTGTTGAGGGGCAGTGTGGACTCCAGTTGCGATTGGAATACCTCCAGGTTAGTACGCCTAGTGATAAGCCGCTCCATCTTAGGGTAGGATATTGCCCCCGCATCCAGCGTAATTACCAGAGGCAGGTGGTCGGAGCTAAGCTCAACAACCGCACTTATGCTAGCGTGGATGCCCAGCACACCCTTTGTCAGTGCAAAATCGATGTATCCTGGTGAGCCTCTACTGCCGTACGGGTATCTTGTTGGTCCTCCTGTTGCTAGCGAGTCCACCTCCGAATTTAGGACGAGATTCGCTAATGCAATGCCTCTTTGGTTGCTCCTTCCCGCACCCCAGAGCCAGTGGGACGCGTTCCAATCGCCTGCAACAATGAACTTCGTCTGGAACTCTTCCAAAATGTCCTTAAACTCGTCCGTAGTCCATGCAAATCTCGGTGAGCAGTAGACCGCTCCAAAGCTTATAGGACCAAGTGCCGTTTCAATAACCGCCGGCGCAAGTTGCACCTTGGCAGTGGCTATTGGTGTTAGCGGAAAGTGGGCAAGGCTAGATTTGATTAAGATAGCTGCTCCGCCTTTGGCGTTGCCAAAGTGTAGTGTAGTTGGCAGTGTAGGCTACAAATCCGAATAGCTTAGGCGTCTCTGCCCCCTTGCAGTGTGTCTCGCTGAGCAGTAATACATCGATTTCGTGACGTCGCACGAAGCACTCTACTTCAGGCAACTTCGTGGATACGCCGTCGGCGTTCCACACTAGGATGCGCAGCGGCATCATTATGGCGCTTGACGCGCTTGGAGAGCAGTGAGTAGATTGATAATCTGCCCCTGCTGATGTGACTGTTGTTGCTGTTGCTTCATCATCATCATCATTAATTCCATCTGCTTCTCTTGAATCGAGCGCAAAGAATTAATGTTTTCATTAAGCGTCTGCAGGATGGCTTCAAAGCTGCTGCTAGCATCCGTCGAGCGCTGAAGTGTACCCCTAGACGTTCTTGTCCGGCTGCGGCTCCTTTGACGACTGGGACTTCCATCATTGGGCTGTTGCTGTTGCTTCTGTTGTTGGTGCATCAGGCTCAGTGGTTGCTTGTGGTGAATGGACCCTCTAGCCACATCTGTATAAGATATTCCGCCTCGAGAAGAGGGGATCTCCTTACCTCCAGCTAAGCCCCGTGAAGTTGGTCGCTCGTTTACTTCTGTTCTTCCAGCCACTCCACTTCTGGGTCTGGATCGCTGCAGGAACGCTTGTAGCTTGCTGCAACCTTTATAGTTTGCAGGATGCTGACCGCCACAGTTGTAGCAAGTGCACAGCTCGATGCGTGGCCTGGTACAGTCCTTGGCTGGGTGTTCGCCGGCACATTTCACACAAATGTGGGCCTTACGGCAGTATTTGGCTGTGTGGCCAAACTGCTGACAACGATGGCACTGGACAATAGCGTTACGCTTGCGGAGAGGCTCAATAAATACTCTCATATGGCATAGTGCCTTTACCGCCAGGATCTCCTTATTGTTTGCCGCAGCAGCAATATTTAGGAAGAACATGTTGACTGGCGACGCTTTTGAGGTACCCGGTTCGTTTCCCCTAAGCGGTGTATGAATATCGAGAACCTTGTGCCCGATCTTTTCCAGCTCATCCTTGATTTGGTGATGTAGCGTACTGTGGTGCAGGCCTTTCACGCATACCCTGTAAGGCCTGTCCTCTTTAAGCTGGTAGCAGTGGAACTCATATTCTTCGATCTCGAGCCAGTTCACTATGGCGCGAAATATATTAGCGTCAGCCGCGTAAAGCCTTAGGACACCGCTCATTGACGCCCTAGCCTCAACCTTTTCTAGGTCCACTATACTTTCAATGCTCTGCATCATCAGGCATACGTCGTCCACTCCCTCCATTACTATAGGAGGTGGTTTGGACTGCGCCTTTTGACTGAACTAGTGGTACCAGCGGAGGCTGCATCCCGCTTAGCGGCAGCAATAGCAGCTTGATGACTGGTACTGGGCTGGTCATACAGATCGTCAATTTCATTGCCTACTTGTTTGTCGGCTGTGAGATGCGCAAGTAAACCAAATCGGTTTGAATTGCCGCCATATCTAGGTTCTGTAGTCGAAGGGTTTTCCCCTTGTTTGCCGATGCTTGATTTTGGTTTTTTCCTTTCAGTCTCCGGAGAAGCACGAGACTTTCGCTTTATTTTTTGAAAGCGCTGCGGGGCAGCACATTGGGGGCTCGGGAGAAACGCAGTATCCAACGATTCATCAGCCGCAGTGGTTTCATTTAAAGGGTTCATATTTAAGTGTGCACCAAATCACCAGGGTTCTAGCCAAAACTTGAACCCTGGGATAGAAAGCTTTAAGCTCGCAAACAGCTGTTTGTGCGATCGCGTGGCAGCTGGGCAGCGGAGCCCCAGTTCGAGTAACTTAACTTTGTATTTTTGAATGAAAATGTTTTCGTTTCACTATTATTTCACTGTTAGTGACTTGGGGGGTCACTATTTGCTATATGCGCCAGTATTCTGGACTTGTCCATAAGTTTATTACCGCGAAAACTAATTTCACTTTATCCACTTTGTCAGGTGCGTATTGTTAGACACGAACCTTTTATGACAGCTCCATTCTAACACTGATTGACAAGTTTTCAAAGTTTGCCAGTGCTTATACAATCCCAGCTAGGAGTTGTATAAATGTGGTAAAATCCTTAAGACACTATTTTTGTGTCGTGGGTATACCAACAGAGCTAGTGTTCGACCAGGGCACGGAATTTTCTGGAAAGATTTTTACGGATTTTTGAAACCAATATAATATTGAGACACACGTGACTTCGTTCCAACAATCTTCTAGTAATTCTCCAGTGGAGAGATTACATTCATCCCTCATTGAAATTTACAGAATAATCTTTGAAAACAGGAAGGCTGAAAAGTTGGATTGTGACCACGAAGAAATATTATGTGAAACGCTAATTACATATAATAACGCCATAAATTCAGCCACGAAATTCACGCCGTTTGAATTATTTTCGGGGAGAACACACGTGTTCAATAAAGAAGTTTCTTTCGATACTGAACACGATTATTTGCAAAAATTAAATGAATTCCAAAACACATTGTATCCTAGAGTCAAAGCTCAATTACAGCAGAAGATGGAGGCTAGAATTGAGAAATTAAACAAAGATAGGGCCCAACCAATCTCAGTAGACCCAGAAGATATAGTTTTCAGAAAGGAGAATAGAAGAAATAAACTCACACCTCGTTTTTCAAAGCATAGAGTTCTAAAAGATAACAGAATCACGCTAGTTTCAGCTAGAAAACAAAAATTACACAAAGCCAAAATCAGAGACCAAATTATTAAGAAACAAATCCCTATTGATCTTTCAGGTTCACTTCCATCGCAGCCCAAGACTTAAAAGTACAGAATTTAGGCAATGAAACACCCTTACTAAAGATTAACCTGGGACAAGCTAGAGTTGTTCAGTCCTATAAATTCCTTGTCCACAGAATTAACCTCCAGGATTTTATCGATGGTACGATCAACTTCAAGAGAGCTATTAACAAGCTTGAGAGGAACACACAGTCGGAGTTTGCAATCGAAAGCTTAACAACAAAGGATGGACAATTAATGGATAGTGTGGAGACATTGTTGCCAAAGAAGAGAGACAGAAGAGGGGATTGGTTAATGGATTGGGAAATGTAATTAAAATCATAACAGGGAACCTAGACGACTCAGATGGACTCAAAATGCAAGATAGTTTAAAGACAATCTCTGAGAATCAGAAAGACCTCACGCTAAAGGTAAACAGGCAGGAGGTGATTAATAACGACATTTTGAATAGATTCGACAACATAACGGAACACATTAATAGGGAGCAACAAATAATCAAGAACTTTTTGAATACCTATAAAGATAACATGTTTAAGACTGTTAGCGCTGAACACCATCTTTTACATACTATGCAATATGTCTCTAGAATAAATATGAATTTGGATATTTTATCAGACCATTTAAAAAATATAGAGGACAGAGCTTTCGGATGAATACATATTTCAAATGTTAGAATTAGACACTTTCATGATTGGAATTAAGATACACTTTAGAATAAAAATACCTACATTTAAGCAACACTTTTATAAATTCACACACACTATTCCACTTACCATTAATGAATCTAAGTTTTTAATTGTACCTAATTATATGGCCTATTTTAATGCTAAGGAGGTCTATTATTTTTCCGAATTATGTACCAAAGTCTATAAATATTATATTTGCGAAAATACAATGTCTATCAAAGAGGATGTCAAAGCCGAATGTCTCAGTAGCATCCTTACGATGGAGACGGCAAATTGTAAAACGAAAGATATGGGTAATCAAGAAATAATAACTGAAATAGAACCAGCACATATTTTAATTTTAAATACACAAAACACTATTATTGAATCTAATTGTACCACAAACATATCCATAAAGGGATCCGCTTTAGTAACGTTCGAAAATTGTAAAGTATTCATAAACCAAATTCCTTATGACTAGGAAATATAATTATATGAAGAAAAGTTAGATGCCCATATTC
The DNA here is from genome assembly GCF_004382145.1 of Drosophila mauritiana. Classification (NCBI taxonomy): domain Eukaryota; kingdom Metazoa; phylum Arthropoda; class Insecta; order Diptera; family Drosophilidae; genus Drosophila; species Drosophila mauritiana. Next base: position 22,027,779 of record NC_046672.1, on the reverse strand, counting down.
CAATTATAAAGAATATAAATTTCACCGAGAGTACAGAAGACATTAATTTACACAAATTAAATTTAAGATCCATCCACGCCAATAACTCGATCATTTATTGGAAACAATTCACAACAACAAATCTGGGAGCATTATACATATTACTAATAGTTGGAGTAGCAACGACAACATGCCTCATCTACACAAGGAGGAGGGTGGAATTTACTACAGTAGCAGAGCCAAGTTTCGTGACGACGACTCCTTCGTTGTGTCCGTCACTTCAATCCGGGAGGGGAGGAGTTACCGGTTCCAACCGGCACACAGACCCTCCAGCAAAGCCGGCTTACCCTGGAATTGGTACAAAGTAACCAAAACATAAACACTGGGTTGAATTAGGCCGCCCAACGACCGTCCAGCGAACGGCCGTTGCCAGCAGCGGAGAAATGTTTACATTACATTTCAACAGGAAACCCCTACTCCTCCGGACTGGGTAATAGGAGCACGACATCAGCAAAGAACTAACCCACTCAAGTATAGGCAACACAGCACTTCACATTTTCGGCCACCCACTTCAGAGTCTGCGACGCAGCATTTATGGTTTAGACTTACACATGTAAATTTAAGGCACACTATGTATTTCCTATTTACTCTTCTCAGCGGAGGTCTCGATTGTGACCGCCGCTGAAATAAAGATCAGTTCAGTTTTGTCATCGAACAAGAACAAACGTTTTTTTTCTCCAACCAACTTCGGAACTTCGGGCAGCTACACTAAATCCTCAACACCAAGCAAGACTTCCTAAAGGACTTCGCATCTTTAAACATAACTCACGAGGGGGTGACGCGGGGACAGGCACGCGGGCCAGCATACGACGCAGGGCTGCTGCAGGCGCGGGACGGGGAGGCACTCGCAGAACGCAGGCGGGCCTCAGTTGACAGCGCAGGCAGGCATCCAGGGGGGCGCGGGGCCAGGGGCAGCCGCCCCGGAACATGAAGGGGGCATACATGTGTTGGATCGATGGAGGTAGCGATCGGCACGAGATGGCAGCGCCGGAATATCGACAGTGGCAACGTCGCGTTGATATCGATAACAAGAGATCGATTATGTGGCCAGGCGGAAAAAGGGATGAGCGGTGAATGGAAGGCGGGAGAATTTGAATGTCGAACAGATGGAGCAGAATCGACAGCAGCACCGGATGGAAGGAACAGGGAAGCTGCCTATACGAAGGGACACCAGGGCGGAGGACCGCCGGGACCAACAGTTTTTTTAAAAAACTTACGAAGGAAGGGAGAGATGTGAGGAGTCTTGAAACTCCCCACAAATCTCATGTAGGGGAGCGGCCTAGCAACAGCCGCGATGAAAGACCGTGAACTAACGGTACCGCTTTGGACCTTGGACTCCAGCGAGGTCAAACGGTAACGGTGCGTGAGCAAAGAGGACGCACCGTGAATCAACGGCACAATACGTGGACCTTGTACCCGAGCGGGCCGTGCGCAAAAAGGGAAATAACGGGATCCCTGCGGCCTATAAAGGGTAGAGGCGAGCACGGATGCGGGACAGTTAATGAGACAGAGAGATCGCGTGCGGAAGGAGGCCGAGCGTCGGAGTGTTAACAGAAGGATCTCGGAAGTGTGAACGCGCGGTCAAACGATAAGAAAAGGAGCAGTGCAAGCATCGGGCGGCAAGAAGCCCGAAGGACTCAGAAGGACGAATCACCACAAGCAAGTGGAGATCCTGGGAGTGGAGGAGAAGGATCTGACGTGTCGTAAGGATCATTGGAATCAGTGGCCAGCAAGGGTGGTCCCAGGACGAGCGTTGCCTCGCCCAAGGACGATACACCCTGCACCATAACATCCTAAATCCGTTCCGGCCGGCAGAAGGAGCTTCAGGAGGAAAGGCAAGAACCCGCCGTGTCCACAAGGGTCAGTGGAGTCAGTGGTCGGTATAGGTGGTCCCAGGACGAGCGTTGCCTCGCCCCAGGACGATACACCCTACCCCATAAAATGTCGTGTCAGATATAACTGATAAAAACGAACAGTACGAAATTGTCACTGCAGAGCACAAAACAAGTCCTTCGAGACTACTATTTTCCAAAAATGACCGGCATGACAAAGGAAGTGGTTGCTAATTGCAGGGTATGTACCAAAGCAAAGTACGACAGGCATCCGAAAAAGCAAGAGCTCGGGGAAACGCCCATCCCCAGTTATACTGGCGAAATGGTGCACATTGACATATTTTCAACAGACAGGAAGCTGTTCTTGACGTGCATTGACAAATTCTCTAAGTTTGCAGTAGTGCAACCGGTTACATCTAGGACCATAGTGGACATCACAGGCCAAGTTGAACGGTTCCACAGCACCTTGGCAGAAATAGCCAGATGCCTGAAGTTGGACAAAAAGACAAATGACACAGTAGAGCTAATTTTGAGAGCCATGGTGGAATATAACAAAACCGTGCACTCAGTTACTCGTGAGAGACCAATTGAGGTTCTTCACTCAGGGGCCCACGAGCGCTGCCTGGAAATCAAGGCAAGATTAGCAAAGGCTCAGCAAGACAGCATCGGAAGATGCAACCCTTCCCGTCAAAACCGTGTGTTTGAGGTAGGAGAACACGTGTTTGTAAAGAACAACAAGAGGTTAGGAAATAAACTAACTCCACTATGTACGGAATAAAAAGTGCAAGCAGACCTGGGAACGTCTGTTCTTATTAAGGGGAGGGTGGTCCACAATTCGAATTCGCTGTTATGATAGACGAGACAGAAAAATTATCCGAGTCTTTTCCCCAATCGCATATGCGTAAGTTACTAGAGGTCGATACGGACCACCTTAGAACTTTGTTGTCCGTCCTTAAGGTCCATCATAGGATTGCCAGGAGTCTAGATTTCCTAGGTACAGCTTTAAAGGTAGTGGCTGGTACTCCCGGTGCCACGGACCATCGAAAGATAAAGATCACTGAGGCTAAACTAGTTGAGTCTAATTCCCGGCAGATAACAATAAATTCCGAAACCCAGAAACAGATTAACAAGTTAACTGACACCATCAATAAGGTGATCAGTGCCCGTAAAAGCGACTTGGTTGACACTCCACACTTGTATGAAGCGTTATTGGCAAGAAATAGGATGCTTTCTACTGAAATTCAAAATTTAATTCTCACTATTACTTTGGCCAAATCAAACATTGTAAATCCCACGATTCTTGACCATGCCGACTTGAAGTCTCTTGTAGAACAGGACACCCCTATCATCAGCTTAATAGAAGCATCCAAGATTAGAGTCCTCCAGAACAGTATTCATATTTTAATTGCCTATCCCAGAGTCAAGTTTAGTTGCAAGAAAGTCGCCGTTTACCCTTTATCCCACCAACACATCATCTTACGCCTCGACGAGGATACGTTGGCCGAATGCGAACATGACACCTTTGCGCTCACAGGATGCACAGATACCACACACTTCACGTTCTGCGAGCGGTCTCGGCGCGAATCTTGTGCGCACTCACTCCACGCAGTGAGCGCAGCCCAATGCCACACTCAACCCAGCCACTTGCAGGAAGTAACTCCCGTAGATGACGGCGTTGTGATTATCAACGAAGCTTCAGCTCGCGTTAGCACCGATGGCAGCCCAGAAATACTGGTCGAGGGAACGGCGACCATCAATGGCTCCGAGTTCGTAAACCTACGGAAAGCATTAAGCAAGCAGCCAGGCATTGCGCGAGTTACCACATCAGCTATACCCACGTCCTCTTCCCCGCCCCCTAAACCTCCACGAGCAAACTGTTAGCGTCAGCACCCACACCATTGCAGCAGTCTACATTCACGAGCCGCCTCCACCCCCAAATTCCACAACATAGTAACTGCAACATAGTTCGTCGTACTCTTGTGCCAGAGTACAAGCCACTTCAGACGACAACTCAGCAAACGGAAACTCTCCCCAAATCTGCTGGGTCAGCAGATCGACGATCCCCAGCGGGCCACTTGGATTCTTTTAAGTTAGATATAGAGTCAGTATTAAGCTAGCCATTGGCAAATAAAGAACCTTTATAAATTTCCGAAGACATTTATTCTTTTCATTGGGAACTTGGACAATTGTGGAAATTTACAGGAACATCACCCTGGACAGGAACTCACTCCACCTACCATCATACATAACTGGCGCAGTCGGAAACCGAATCGATGCAGCTCCTCTGCAGTATAATTATATGCAAGTGAGTAGAGTGAGAATAGAGATGCCAACATGTATATAAAAAAAAAAATAATATAAAAAATATTAAAAAAAAAAGCAAAAAAAAAACACAAGCACATTCCTTATACACACAAAACAAATGCCAAAGTGTACACATACAAAATAAGTGTAAAGTAAAAAAGTAAAAAAGTAAAAAAGTAAAAAAAGTAAAAAATAATACAAAGTAATGTGGTAGGATGAACACTCATAAGGCCCACTGTACCATGTAGTAGCATAGTCTTAGGTATGAAGCCCTTAGTGGCAGAGATAAGCATACGATCATATCCCCGTTAGGAATAAGAATATTATTGTTATCTCGCTCTTACTTATAAGCTAGCATTAAGAGATAAGAATGTATACCTAGCTCACTCACACTAGCTCACGAATAAAGGCAGTGTGAAATTATTTAAAGGATTGAGTGCATACATTCATTTTTCGGCGTCCACAGTAACAAGTTTATTATTTCAAATGTACCCGCAAAAAGTGATGCAAAATGTTCTACAGTGAAACTACAAATTAGTGTCTGACCACGAAAGAGTTCAAATAGAACAAATTTGTTGGTCGGAATATATATTAAATACACCTGGGCACATAAGGTTCAAATAGCGCAATTATGGTGCCCAGAGTGAAAATGAATTGCAAATCTGAAAAATAAATTACACTCATGTCTAATATAGAATAGCAAGTTCTAAAAACTACAACAGTATAGTGAAAGTTAAACACAAAGTGTAAAGTGCAGTTTGCACAACTAACAATTATTGACTATAGTAATTATTTACTAAAATAAATAATTATTCCATATTGTTCTGGTAATTGTTATATGTGGACTTAGAACAATGAATCAAAACGACATACGTTCTCAGCGACAATGTGAACAAGACGAGCGCCGGCTCTCTTTACAACGCAACAATGCATACTTTTCTTTCGTCTCACCGCAAATCGGTGATCGAGCACCCTCACCTTCAACTAACTCGAAACTTTTGCCCTCAGCGAACGACAGACCGCGTTCTTGCTCTCCCTCTCTGCCTGCTTCGGCTCACAAGTCGTGGAGCGAAGAGACCGCCTCTCCTACCCCGCTCCTCTCGCAGCGCCAAACGACCGTCCCGGGTAACTGTAACACTGCAATAACGAGTGCAGTGACCTCACTGGCAACTGCCACAACATCAACTTCGTCAGCGGCCCAACTAATTATCGCTGTGCCAGCTGTAAATAATTCAGCAGCACTGACCGTTTGCAACAACAATAATGCACGTAAAGAAGAATCAAAACAAAAGCAGAAGTCGATTTCGACTGTGCAGACTGGCATGGATCGCTACATCCAAATCAAGAGAAAGCTCAGCCCTCAAAACAATAAGGCAGGTAATCAACCCAAAATCAATCGAACCAACAACGGCAATGAAAACTCTGCAGTAAATAATTCAAACCGATATGCTATCTTGGCTGATTCTGCGACCGAACAACCCAACGAAAAAACGGTAGGGGAGCCAAAAAAGACCAGGCCTCCACCAATTTTCATACGAGAACAAAGTACAAATGCACTTGTAAATAAACTCGTTGCTTTGATTGGTGACAGCAAGTTCCACATTATCCCACTTAAAAAAGGAAATATTCATGAAATAAAACTACAGATCCAAACAGAAGCAGACCACCGTATAGTGACTAAATACCTAAATGATGCTGGTAAAAACTACTACACATACCAATTAAAAAGCTGCAAAGGGCTACAGGTAGTACTTAAGGGCATTGAAGCAACAGTGACACCAGCTGAGATAATTGAGGCTCTGAAGGCCAAAAACTTTTCTGCAAAGACAGCTATTAATATTTTAAACAAAGACAAAGTTCCGCAGCCACTATTCAAAATAGAACTCGAACCAGAGCTCCAGGCACTAAAGAAAAACGAAGTGCACCCAATATACAATTTACAGTACTTGCTACATCGGAGGATCACCGTGGAGGAGCCGCACAAACGTATCAATCCAGTTCAATGTACTAATTGCCAAGAATACGGCCACACCAAGGCATACTGCACCCTTAAGTCCGTATGTGTTGTCTGTAGCGAACCTCATACTACCGCAAACTGCCCCAAAAACAAGGACGATAAGTCTGTGAAGAAATGCAGTAACTGCGGGGAAAAACATACTGCAAACTACAGAGGCTGTGTGGTGTACAAAGAATTGAAGAGCCGCCTAAACAAACGTATTGCCACAGCACATACATACAACAAAGTCAATTCCTACTCTCCGCAACCGATTTTTCAACCACCCCTAACTGTCCCAAGCACTACTCCAACAATTTCTTTCGCTAGCGCCCTAAAATCCGGACTAGAAGTGCCCGCCCCACCGACAAGAACTGCTCATTCCGAACATACACCGACAAACATCCAACAAACACAACAAAGTGGCATCGAAGCTATGATGCTATCCCTACAGCAAAGCATGAAAGACTTCATGACGTTCATGCAAAATACTTTGCAAGAGCTCATGAAAAACCAAAATATCCTGATTCAACTTCTTGTATCTTCAAAATCCCCATAATGGCTTCCCTACGGATATCTCTGTGGAACGCAAATGGCGTTTCACGGCATACACAAGAGCTCACACAGTTCATTTACGAAAAAAACATCGACGTAATGCTACTATCAGAAACGCACCTCACAAATAAAAACAATTTTCATATACCAGGATACTTGTTCTATGGTACAAATCATCCAGATGGTAAAGCTCATGGAGGCACTGGAATACTGATCAGAAATCGCATAAAACACCACCACTTAAACAATTTTGACAAAAACTACTTACAATCTACGTCCATAGCCTTACAACTCAACAATGGTTCAACGACTCTAGCCGCAGTCTACTGCCCACCGCGCTTTCCAATCTCTGAGGATCAATTCATGGAATTCTTTAACACACTAGGTGACAGGTTCATCGCAGCGGGTGACTATAACGCCAAGCACACCCATTGGGGATCTCGACTTGTGTCGCCAAAGGGTAAGCAATTGTACAATGCGCTTACGAAGCCAGAAAACAAGCTAGACTATGTATCCCCGGGTAAGCCTACATACTGGCCAGCAGACCCAAGAAAAATCCCAGACCTGATCGATTTTGCAATTACTAAACATGTCCCCCGCAACATGGTCACCGCCGAAGCACTAGCAGATTTATCATCAGATCACTCACCTGTTTTTCTAAATATGCTAACTCGCCCCCACATCGTCGACCCACCGTATAGACTCACAAATTTTAGAACAAACTGGCCAAGGTATCAAAAGTATGTCTGTTCACACATAGAACTAACGACGGCATTATCTACAAAGGAGGATATAGACAAGTCAACGGAAACTCTTGAAAACATTTTAGTTTCGGCTGCAAAGGCTTCAACCCCGCCAGTGACGTATGCAAAACCAAACTACATCAAAACTAATCGCGAAATCGAGCGGCTGGTATTAGATAAACGACGCCTACGAAGGGATTGGCAGTCTAATAGATCACCAATTACTAAGCACATGCTTAAGATAGCCACACGCAGGCTTACCAATGCTCTCAAACAAGAGGAAAAAAACAGCCAACGTTCATATATCGAGCAACTCTCTCCCACCAGCACTAAGTACCCTCTTTGGAGAGCTCACAGAAACCTAAAGACTCCAATAGCGCCAATTATGCCACTCCGAAGTCCCTCTGGCACCTGGTTTCGAAGTGATGAAGAAAGAGCCAGTGCTTTCGCTGACCATTTACAAAATGTATTCCGACCAAATCCCTCTACCAACACATTTATTCTCCCTCCTTTAATAGCAGCCAATCTAGATCCTCAAGAACCCTTTGAATTCCGACCATGTGAACTAGCAAAGGTTATCAAAGAGCAACTGAACCCAAGAAAATCGCCTGGCTACGACCTAATAACTCCAAGAATGCTCATTGAACTCCCAAAGTGTGCTATTCTTCACATCTGCCTGTTGTTCAACGCAATCGCCAAGCTTGGATACTTCCCTCAAAAATGGAAAAAGTCGACCATAGTAATGATTCCAAAGCCAGGAAAAGATAAAACGCAGCCATCATCATATAGACCGATAAGCTTACTAACATGTCTTTCAAAGCTGTTTGAAAAAATGCTACTCCTTCGGATTAGCCCTCATCTTAGAATAAACAACACACTTCCAACACATCAATTTGGCTTTAGAGAAAAACATGGAACCATCGAACAGGTCAACCGAATCACGTCAGAAATTCGTACTGCTTTTGAACATCGAGAATACTGCACAGCCATTTTTCTAGACGTCGCGCAGGCATTTGACAGAGTGTGGCTCGATGGACTTTTGTTTAAAATAATCAAGCTGTTGCCCCAAAACACACATAAGCTACTGAAGTCATACCTATATAACAGAGTGTTTGCAATAAGATGCGATACAAGCACTTCACGCGATTGCGCAATCGAAGCTGGAGTGCCGCAAGGCAGTGTACTGGGTCCAATCTTATACACCCTGTATACGGCGGATTTCCCCATAGACTACAATCTAACAACCTCCACGTTCGCTGATGATACCGCGATACTCAGTCGCTCGAAATGCCCAATAAAAGCCACGGCACTCCTATCCCGACACTTAACATCTGTAGAACGATGGCTTGCCGACTGGAGAATTTCAATAAATGTTCAAAAATGCAAGCAGGTTACCTTTACCTTAAACAAACAAACATGCCCACCACTGGTCTTGAATAACATATGCATTCCACAAGCCGACGAGGTAACATATCTGGGAGTTCATCTGGACAGGCGGCTCACTTGGCGCAAACATATAGAAGCCAAATCGAAACATCTTAAACTTAAAGCAAGGAACCTCCACTGGCTCATAAATGCTCGCTCTCCACTTAGTCTGGAGTTCAAAGCTCTTCTATACAACTCCGTCTTAAAACCTATCTGGACTTATGGCTCCGAGCTGTGGGGCAACGCATCCAGAAGTAACATAGACATTATTCAGCGAGCACAGTCAAGAATTCTGAGAATTATCACTGGAGCGCCGTGGTACCTTCGAAACGAAAACATACACAGAGACCTAAAAATCAAATTAGTAATCGAAGTAATAGCTGAGAAAAAAACGAAGTATAACGAAAAGCTGACCACCCATACAAATCCCCTCGCAAGAAAACTAATCCGAGTATGCAGTCAAAGCCGGCTGCACCGCAACGACCTCCCAGCCCAGCAATAAACTTATTAGGGCATTAATGAAAAAAAAAAAAAACTATCACTAAGTGAAAGTTAATTAAGTTAGATTAAGATTTGAACACTTATTGTTAGTCTCTTAACACAAAGGGAAGATTCAATAAATAATAAAAAAAATTAAAAAAAAAAAAAAAAAAATGTCTAATAGACCAAAATATGTACAAGTGCGTGATTGAGGCTCAAGGTCGAGCATAATAAGTGAACCGCTGTAGTGTATCTACCCTCACTATAACTCTACTCTACATATATATAAGTAACGTACATACATTGTGACACTTTGTTGCAAACACAAATAAACATAATTCACATCAAAGACCACATGCACTTACATAAACACTCCAGCCAATGAAATACGATCTAACGCTTATACATAAGCCGATCGCGGAGCGTGAGAATGCTGAGCATGCACTTAGCAGCTCAAGTGGTCAAGCCATACATAACATATGTATGCCTTCTGCATACACATGTATATGTATATACAATATGTACAATATGTAAGAACACCATGTACGGGTAGCTGTACCCAAAGACAGCAACATAGCAGGCATTCAAATAAAACGATTCAAACGGAACAGACGCTCTGAGCTATTCAATATCTATTACACTGAGCTATTACTTATTACTTATTACATGGCGACCGTGACAGGATCTCGAGTCTGCCTCTGTGTTGTGCCTCTGTGTATTGTGATTATGTATCGTGTATTGTGTTTGTGTTAAAAAAAAAAAAAAAAAACAACATTTTGTGCCTATTATATTCAACGTGTGAACACACAAACATAACTAAAATGTACTTGTAGTACTTGGACGCATTAAATGCAAATATATGTTCAATTGAAACAAACAAAGCACAAAAACACACAAAAACACACACAAAAAACGCACAAAAACACGCAAACACAGCACACACAGAAGAACAAGCGGCGATTGATGGCAGACGAGCCACAATTCGCCAATGCACAACCACAAGTGCAACGGGACCAGCCAACGCTAGAGGAAGCGTTGCAGTTAAACAACGCCGATGGACCACGCCCACTCACAGTAGCTGAGTACCGGGCACGGCAGGAGAAGAAACAACTACGAAAGCACAAACGCTCAGGACGGAGGATTAAACTACTACAACAACGCCGACTGGTCAAGGAAATGACCCAGTTGGCAAAAGAAGAATCAGCACGACAACGCTACCAAGAGCGTTTGGAAGCCATTGAACAAGAACTTCGCCAAAGTGCGAAGACACGCAAACGGGCTGCTTAAATGCAAATGCCCCAATTTGCCTTAGAATTAAAATAAACCCAAGCCGAGGCGGGAAACCGCTGCTTGGAAATACTAACAAAACTTTATGCTAGGCTTTATACTAAAAAATGTGGTTGGAGATTTTTTTTTAAAATCCTATTGAATTGTAAATTGTGACTTGTGAGCCAACCACATTAGCACTATCAAATTTCCATGTCTCTGGCACTGAGTATATATACTCAGTTGCAAATAATTTGTGTAACTTTAACAACTTTAAATTTTCTATTTCAAAAATAAAATTTTACATTTTAAATTTAAATGAATAACATTTTAAAAATGGATTAAAAAAAAAAAATAACTTTCTTAAAGAGAATTTTCTTTCTAAAAATACAAGAAAAAAATAGATTTTTATTTTTCATATTATATATAATAACATTATATATAATACTTCAAAAAAAAAAAACGTTTCATTGAATATATAAAAATATTCAACACAAATTAAAATAAATTTTCTCTTCAATTTAAAATTAGGCAAATCAAATAAAAATTAGAAATAAAATTAGGAAACCTAATAAGTAAAACAATTATATTACATGTCATTAAAATTGAATGAGCATTAAAGATAATTCCATACCGAAGATAGACCCCCTAAAGACAATCATTTCGGAACTGTCTACTATGTTAGACAAAAATTCCAATATAGCGGACTCCACCGCAAACGTAATCAATACAGTTCAGGTATCACAGCCCGAACTTAAAATAATTACGGTACTCCTCATAATAATAGTAGTACTGCTATGTGCGAGTATGATAACGAAATTGTACAAACTACATAACAGATGCCTCAAGAAGAAATACTTGAGTAAGGCATTGGACCTAGATAAGGTCTAAAGTAGTACCCTGCGTACAAATTTCGAATATTCAATTAAATAGAAATTATCTTTACATATATATATAAAAAAAAAAAAGAATATCAAACATACTATAAATGAAATATTAAGTAGAGACCCCCACTTCGCAAGTAGACTATATTTTATACTTGCCGAGCAACCCGTAAGCCTTTACGAGTTGCAAATATTATACATTAACACCTACAACTGCGAGTTCTTTCCAATGTTCGGGTTGGAAAGAGAACAAGAAATCATGGTATTAAATTCAATACCAAATGTTATCGCAGAAGTTGTAGAAATATCAAACCCAATACTAGGGTCAGCAGAAATAATAACAGTTCGTAAGAATTAGAGCATGGAATGGCATGAAATATGCACAACAATTAAAAATATTAAAACTAAATTCGATAAGACATATAAATGCTTATCGCCCAATAGGCCTATACAGGCTGAAACAATTAAAAAACATGCATCTACATTAGTCGACTGCTTTAATGAAGCACGAACACTAATATACGAACATAGAGAAACACTTAATTCTGAACACTGGTCTAAGTTATCAAGACTATTAACCAAACTTCGATTAAACTTGATAGCAGTTAAAAGGAAATTTAGTTTGGAAATTTCAATTCCAACAATACTAAATACCCCTTTTACGATTGATACAGACGAACAATCTGAATCAATAGAACCAGAAGAAATCGATTTAGAGGTCACCGAGTCGGAAGAAAAATATACCGACATCGAGGATAAAGACCTACTAAACCTAACAATCCCAGCTATATTAACATTAGCTGAAGACACTAATCAGGAAAAATTTAAAACAGAAAACATAATGGCACAGTCCAATATTGATTTTCTGAATACAGCATCAAAGCTTATACCCGACTTTGACGGTAAGGCTGAAAACTTAACAAGTTTTATAGATGCTCTAAACATTGTAGATACAATCAAAGGTGAGCATGAGTCTCTAGCTGTTTCGGTTATAAAAACCAAACTTAAAGGCCATGCAAGAAACCTCATAAGTAATGAGCAGACAATTGCTGCAATCATTACTCAACTGTCAAGTGCAGTTAAAGGAGAATCGGTAGAAGTTATATCAGCTAAGCTTCTCAGTCTCCAACAAAAGAGTAAAACGGCCAACCAATACACCCAAGAGGTGGAGAAACTGACAAAGGCCCTTGAAGGCGCCTATATCAGTGAAGGTTTAGGCCAAACTCTTGCCAATAAATACAGCACTACCACAGCTGTAAAGGCCATGACGAAAAATTGCTCCATTGATAAGGTAAAACTTATCATGCAAGCAGGCACATTCACAAACATGAATGATGCCATATCTAAATTTGTAAACAGCTGCACGGAGATAACAGGTCAGAGTAACACTGTACTCTATTATCGACGAGGTGCAAATAACAATAATAGAGGGGGCCGAGGTTATAATCGCGGCAGAAAAGGCAACAATTACAACCGAGGCAACAATAATAGTAATAACTATAACAACCGTGGAGGAAGACGAGGCCGAAACCAAGGTAGAGGCCGCGGCAACTCCAACCAAGGTTACAATACCAACAATGTGAGAGTGACGCAAAACACGTCGGAAAACTCACAGACCCCTTTAGGAAACAATCAATAAATGCTAGAGTTCATTCCATCAATTATAGTCTTAATATATTCGTAACTTTTTACAATAATTCAACTGATAACAAGTTAACATTTCTCATTGATACTGGTGCAGATATCTCACTTTTAAAAGTTAATTCAGATAACTTCAAAATTCAGGATGACAAAATAATAAACATCCAAGGCATAGGCCAAGGTGTAATAAAGTCTCAAGGAACAACCCTAATAGATCTTCAATCAACAAAATATATTATTCCACATGAATTTCATTTGGTAAACTCAAATTTTTCAATACCATGTGATGGAATAATAGGCATTGACTTTATAAAAAAATTCAATTGCCAACTTGACTTCAAACCAAGTGAAGACTGGTTTATAATTAGACCCCAAAATTTAAATTATCCAATATATGTCCCAATAACATATAGCGCTGGCAACAATACAGTTCTTCTGCCAGCCAGATCACAAGTTATTCGGAAAATAGACATCAATAGCGTAAATGATCAAATATTCGTTCCTAATCAGGAAATACATAATGGAATTTATGTTGCGAATACAATAGCAGCATCAAAAAATGTATATATTCGACTTCTAAATACCACTAATTTCGACCAAATGGTCAAAGTAAACAAAATCAAATATGAAAATCTTAAAGATTATGACATTCATAATACCAATCTAGAAGATAGAAGCGAAAAAGTACTATCATTACTGAAGAAAAATTTTCCAGAACAATTTAAAAGTCAATTAACTGAATTATGCACAAAGTATAGTGATGTGTTCGGACTGGAAACCGAACCAATATCAACAAATAATTTTTATAAACAAACATTAAGACTTAAAGATGATGAACCCATTTATATTAAGAACTACAGAAGCCCGCATAGCCATATCGAAGAAATTCAAAAACAAGTAGGGAAATTAATTAACGACAAAATCGTAGAACCATCTGTATCTGAATATAACAGCCCACTCTTGCTAGTTCCGAAAAAATCATTACCGAATTCAGAACAAAAGAAATGGCGATTAGTAATTGACTATCGTCAAATTAATAAGAAACTACTTTCTGATAAATTCCCACTCCCTAGAATTGATGACATTTTAGATCAACTAGGTCGAGCTAAATACTTTTCATGCCTTGACTTGATGTCAGGTTTCCATCAAATAGAACTTGAAGAAAACTCAAGAAATATAACATCTTTTTCAACAAGCAATGGCTCATATCGCTTCACGCGATTACCATTTGGTCTCAAAATAGCACCAAATTCATTTCAGAGAATGATGACTATATCATTCTCTGGTTTAGAACCTTCTCAGGCATTCCTTTATATGGATGACTTAATGGTGATAGGATGTTCCGAAAAACACATGATTAAAAACTTAACTGATGTTTTTAATATATGTAGGAAACATAACCTAAAGTTGCATCCGGAAAAATGTTCATTTTTCATGCATGAAGTGACATTCCTAGGTCACAAATGCACAGACAAAGGAGTTTTGCCAGATGACAAAAAATATGACGTCATCAAAAATTATCCTGTCCCTCACGATGCAGACAGCGCAAGACGATTTGTAGCATTCTGCAACTATTATCGTCGATTTATAAAGAACTTCGCCGACTATTCACGGCACATAACTAGATTATGTAAAAAGAATGTTCCTTTTGAATGGTCAAGCGAATGCCAAAACGCATTCGAATACCTTAAAGAAAAGCTTATGCACCCCACATTATTACAATATCCTGATTTTCGCAAAGAATTTTGCATCATAACGGATGCTAGTAAACAAGCTTGTGGAGCGGTTTTAACCCAGAACCGAGACGGAATTCAGCTCCCAATATCTTATGCATCACGTTCGTTTACAAAAGGGGAAAGCAATAAGAGTACAACGGAACAAGAGTTAGCGGCAATTCATTGGGCAATTACCCATTTTAGACCATACATTTATGGCAAACATTTCACAATCAAAACAGATCACAGACCTTTAACATATCTATTTTCTATGACCAATCCCAGTTCAAAATTAACTCGCATGCGACTAGAGCTTGAAGAATACGACTTCACTGTAGAATACCTAAAGGGAAAAGATAATTTTGTGGCAGATGCACTGTCACGTATCACTATAAACGAGCTGAAAGACATATCAGCAAATGTACTAAAAGTCACTACAAGACAGCAAAGTAAACAGAAAAATATCTGCGCAGATACTAATATAAATAAACAAGAAGAAACTCTTGTTAACGCTTCTAAGCCCAACGTATATGAAGTCATTAATAATGACGAAATACGAAAAGTAGTGACTCTGCGAATAACTGAATCAAAATGTTTATTCAAACATGGAAATAAAGTTATAGCAAGAATTGATGTTAGCGATCTGTACACCAATGGAATTCTAGACTTAGGTCAGTTCTTCCAAAGGCTTGAAACACAAGCCGGTATACATGAGATCAGCCAACTCAAAGTGGCACCGAGCGAAAAGATCTTTGAAACAATTTCAATAGACTCTTTTAAAAAAATGGGCAATAAATTATTGAAAATATTGAGAGTAGCGCTACTCAAGCCGGTGACCCAAATATATGATCAAAAAGATCAAGAAGCGATACTGTTTACATACCATGACGATCCAATTCAAGGAGGTCATACAGGCATTACAAGAACGCTAGCAAAAATTAAAAGACATTATTATTGGAAAAATATGACACGTCATATCAAAGAGTACGTTAATAAATGTCAAAAATGCCTTACGTCTAAAACAACGACGCATACAAAAACACCCCTTACAATAACGGAAACACCAACTTGCGCTTTCGACAGAGTGATAGTAGACACTATAGGTCCACTACCCAAATCGGAAAATGGTAATGAATATGCAGTCACTCTAATCTGTGACTTAACAAAATATTTAGTTGCCATACCAATTCCCAACAAAAATGCAAATACAGTCGCAAAAGCTATATTTGAATCATTCATTCTGAAGTACGGTCCAATGAAGACGTTCATTACGGACATGGGAACAGAATACAAGAATAGCATTATAGCCGACTTATGCAAATATCTGAGAATAGACAATATAACGTCTACAGCACACCACCACCAGACATTAGGTACCGTTGAAAGAAGTCATCGAACCTTCAATGAGTACATTCGTTCATATATATCAGTAGATAAAACTGACTGGGACATATGGTTACAATATTTTGTGTACTGTTTTAACACTACACCATCCGTAACGCATAATTACTGTCCATATGAACTAGTATTTGGTAAGACTAGTAATTTAGCAAAACAATTTAGTAACATAGATAATATAGACCCTATATATAACATAGATGATTACGCTAAAGAAGTTAAATTTAGACTAGAAAACGCGTATAAAAGAGCACGCATATTATTAGAAAGTAATAAAGTAAAACAGAAAACCAGTTATGATAACAAAGTTAGCGATTTTAAACTAAAAGTAGGAGATAACGTTTTAATAAGAAACGAAACAGGTCACAAACTAGAACCAACGTATCTAGGGCCATTCGAAGTAATTAGAATCGAAGAAAACAATAACATAGTAATTAGGAATAAAAAGAACAAAGAACAGAAAGTTCATAAGGATAGGTTAAAAATATATAATTAATGAAACGTTTTATACAAAATAAATAACTAAAAAAAAAAAAAAAAGGTCTGATCAACCGAAAAAAAAAATTAAATAAGTTTTTGTCTAAGAAAGTTAAAAATAGAAGCATAACGTAATTATAAACAACAAAAAAAAAAAAAATATAAAAAAAAAAAAAAATTCTTTTACACAAATTATTCTGAGACCAAACTTTTTCTAATAGAAAGGATAAATAAGAAATAATATAAGAAAAAAAATGTTTTAATTAATTAAATGACTACATATATTACGTCATTTCTCTAAAAAGGGAGGTGTAGTGTATCTACCCTCACTATAACTCTACTCTACATATATATAAGTAACGTACATACATTGTGACACTTTGTTGCAAACACAAATAAACATAATTCACATCAAAGACCACATGCACTTACATAAACACTCCAGCCAATGAAATACGATCTAACGCTTATACATAAGCCGATCGCGGAGCGTGAGAATGCTGAGCATGCACTTAGCAGCTCAAGTGGTCAAGCCATACATAACATATGTATGCCTTCTGCATACACATGTATATGTATATACAATATGTACAATATGTAAGAACACCATGTACGGGTAGCTGTACCCAAAGACAGCAACATAGCAGGCATTCAAATAAAACGATTCAAACGGAACAGACGCTCTGAGCTATTCAATATCTATTACACTGAGCTATTACTTATTACTTATTACACCGCGTAAAACCTGTGCGAAAGCAATTCAGCAGCGAAGATACACTGGCGTGTCGAGCGGTTGCGTTGCTGTTCAAACGGGTTACAGCCGGTCGAGCATATGTTCGAAACAACTCAAGAGTGACGATACACTGGCGTGTCAAACGGTTTGGTTGTGTCTCAATTGATATTTTACACACATTCATATTTTTTCAATTTCATATATACACAATTAAATTCAAAATAGATTAAACACATACACATACTTTTAATTCACTTACACAATTAAATCTAAACACAACATATTACACATACACCATATTTAAGTTTACACGTATAATTAAGTTCAATACACGATTACATATATAACAACATTTAAACACACAACATTATTCACAATTAAAGGATTTCTCTAAGAGAGTAAATGTCTCAGATTTAAAAAAACAAAAAACGTTAGGGAATATCAGGTGGCCTTACAAGCCGTTACTAGGCCCTCTACCAGTAGTGCCCCTAGCACGATGGATACTTCTTCTGGCTCAAGCCAATCCACACCAATACCTTCCATAATTTCCCCTCTAGACATTTGTCAATCTTTAAAAATTCCGGATGGTATTCGTTATCTCATTCCGTATGAAGGGAATCCAGCTACCCTAAATGACTTTATAAACAATGTCGAGGAAATTCTGCTTCTTATTAGAGGCACGGATAAGACTCCGTATGGGCAGTTTTTATTAAGAGCAATAAGGAACAAGATAGAAGGAAAGGCAAATGAGCTATTAATATCGTCAGGCGTAGGCTTAAACTGGGACGACATTAGAGATACCCTAATAAGGAAATTCGCGGACAAAAGAAGTGAGGAAACACTAAATTTTGAGTTACACGGACTGGTACATAAAAGATTGCCACTGCAGGAATTTTTCGAACAAATTTTAGACATCAAGGCAACATACTGGAGAGTTATAGAAAACACGGAGATATAGAAGTCAGCTTTAAAATTTAAAAAGGAATCCTTTGAAAACCTGTTTGTATACATTTATACATGGCATCAAAGGTCCATTAGGAGCGACTGTTAGAACCTTTAGACCTAGAACCCTCCAGGAAGCCTATGACGTGGCTATCAAAGAAGGGGACATTTTCCTGAGAGAAAGTCGCAATAGGCAAATACAGAACCCAAGATATAATAATAGCAGCTACAACAGAAACGACTATCGTAGAAATGAAGGACCCCGGAATAGCAGAACTAATAGGAGACCAAACTACTATGGAAATTATAAGGGCTGGGATCAATCCTCGTATCGCGATAAATCCAGGGATAATGGCAGGTCTCATAATAAAATGAAGGCGATCATGCCAAAACAAGAGGACAGAAGTCGTGAGGACAGAAATAATCAACATTCAAAGAATTACGGAAATTCGGGACAGCAAAGACCGACACCACTGAATCACATAGAACCGACAAATGAACAGGAGCTACACAATATTGATGACGGAAATTTTCAGTTAAAGGCCTCGTCGGACAGACGGGATACTTAGAGAAATTTGAAGTTGGAGGTTCTCTACTTTACATTTTAATTAATTTCGGTTCAAATAGACCACTAAAATTTCTAGTGGATACTGGTGCCACTTCATCATTCATAAATCCAGAACTCGTTAAAGAAGAGAACCAACAAATACTTGAGAGACCGATTTTAATTATCACAGCCATAGGCTCTCATAAAGTAAACAAAATGACCCAAGTCAAGCTATTCAATAAATACAACTGTAATGAAAATTTTCCATTGTTGCTCTTCAAATTTCACAACTATTTTGATGGCCTTATAGGCATGAATACTCTGAATACAATGTCAGGAGTAATAGACATTCCGAGCAAAACTCTAATGACACCCAGCTTCACAATTGGACTTTTCCAACAAGTAAAACAAAAAGCAAAATTATTTAACATTGAGGAATCTTCCAAGAAATTGGTAACTCTACCAGTTTCAATTAAGGAAGGTACATTTTTGTGTGAAGATCAAAAAATTTCGTACGATTTATTTATCACAGGTGGCTTATACACAGCCCACAACTATTACAGTTGTATGGAAGTGACAAACTACTCTGTTAATGAAAAACAATTATATTTAGAGACACCATTAGAAGTGAACTTTTTTAACACGGACGAATTTATAATAATAAACGATGTTAAGGACTATGGCTCGGTAGTTTCGGACAGTAAGAAAGAGGGTAACAGCAATCTAAGATAAGGACATTTAACCTTAGAAGAAAAAGCTGCATTCGCAAAACTACACAAACAATATCCAAATATATTTTACAGAGAAGGAGATAAATTAACCTTTACCAATATAGTCAAACACAATATTAATACTACAGACGAAATCCCTGTATTCAAAAAATCATTCAGATATAGTCCGTCAGAAAAGACAGAAATAAGCGAACAAATCAATAAACTTCTGAAACAAGATATAATTAAACACAGTCATTCACCCTGGAGTGCTCCAGTTTTCTTGGTCCCAAAGAAACTAGACGCTTCAAACAAACGAAAGTGGAGATTGGTCGTAGACTTTAGATTACTAAATGAAAAGACTATCAAAGATAGATAGCCAATGCCACAAATAAACGAAATACTAGACAAACTAGGCAGGGCCCAGTATTTTTCAGCCTTAGATTTGGCAATTGGTTACCACCAAATTGAAGTGGACCCTAAGGATAGACCGAAAACAGCATTTTCCGCAGTAGGTGGACATTATGAGTTTGTTCGAATGCCATTTGGCTTATCCAATGCACCCGCAACTTTCAAAAGGGTAATGGATAATGTCTTAGCAGAGTATAATGGCAAGTTTTGTTTGGTCTATCTAGATGATATAATAGTATTTTCGACCTCGCTCGAGGAGCACATGAATCATCTAAATTCTATTTTCAAGAAACTCACGCAGGCAAATCTAAAACTTCAGCCGGATAAATCAGAGTTTCTAAAGAAAGAATTAGAGTATCTTGGTCACATTGTGACAGAAAAAGGTGTTAAACCTAACCCAAAGAAAATAGATACGATTAAGGCTTTATCGAGAAACTTAACGTCGATAAAACCCCACCCTTAGAGGTACAAGAGGGAGACACAATCTTCAGAAAAGAAAATAGAAGAAACAAATTAACACCCAGATTCACCAAACACAAGGTAGCTAGTGATAACGGAATAACTTTGACTACCAACAAGAGACAGAAAATACACAAATCAAAGATTAAGAAAAAGACTAGACGTAATAGTGACTAACTTCTGTATAATAATATCGTTACAGATTATGCATGATAGCAGCTCAACTGCTTCATGTCCAACATGTTAAGGAAAATACGCCCCTAGCAGAAATCAATCTGGGAGAAGCGAGAATCATTCAGACCTATAGTTCAGTGGCACATGTAATAGAACTAACGGAATTGACTAACTACCTAAATAAACTAGAAACCAACTTATACAACTTACGGGACGAAGATTCGAAGGATTCGATATCTTCATTACAAAGGAAAATAGTTCAAGCTAAAGAAAAAGTTTACTCACTGACCCCAAACCAAAGAAAAAAGAGAGGTTTGATAAATGGATTAGGTCACGTAATTAAAAGAGTAACAGGAAATATGGATGCAGATGACGCATCCGCTATTGCAACCAATTTCAACAAGGTATTTGAAAACGAAAAGACCATTAACAAAAACCTCTGGCAACAAATAGCCAATAATAACGACATAATTTTAAATTTCAATAATATGTCCACACACTTTGTTAAAGAACAAGAAAAGATTGAGGAGTACATTAACCATTTTTGAAATAGCATTTCTAAGGAATTAATGATAGAAGATAAGAAAATCAAAAGTTTACAAATATTAAATATAATAAATAACAATATAGACATTCTTCAGAATCATATAAATGATATAGCCGAGAGTGTTTTATTAGCTAAACTCAGGATATTCCCAAGTTTTATTTTACCTATAGGAGAACTAAAAGATATTGCACAGAGTTTCAAAATTCAAAATTTTTCAAAAAATTCCGAAGAACATATATACAGACTACTCGACTTAGAGGTAAAATCCAAAAGAACACAAATTATTTTTCAAATAAAAATACCTATATTTGATAAGAACATCTATACACTATCTCATTCAATTAACTTACCCATAAACGGCTCTAACTTTCTCATTCTACCTAAATTCATTTTGCATGATAACAATTTTAATTTTACAACGAGTTTTCAAGAGCAATGCCCGAGGATACATGGAACTTATATCTGCGACCCCAGATTGGCGGAGAATATTATGTACAACAAGGAGTGTGTTAAACAGATTAAATTAGGAATGAAACCAAGCTGCGAGGCAAAGAATGTGAACACCGACGAAATAGTGGTGGAGCCGGAGCAACAGTGGATCGTGGTCATCAGCAGGAACCAAACGTGGGCCGAACCGAGTTGTGCAGAACCCTTCCTCATTGAGGGAACAACAATTATTAACCATATCAACTGTTCCATACTCATTGATGGAGTCAAATATGATGACACCGAATTATTTTACAAGGAAAAGATCAAACTGTCACTACCGGCAGTCAAAAATATAACAATAAATGCGACAGTGGAGGATTTGAATCTTGATAAGATCGTGTTTCACCTCCAAGAAAACAACGCAAAATTTTTTCGAGTCAAGCAATCTACAACCGATCTTCGATTCCTGACCTACAAATCGGTCATCTACATATATACATATATCCTGGTCATCTTTATAATCTATACCTTGGTAGTAAAAAGAAAAATCACTTACTTACCCAATCCTGTACCATCGGTCAACTACGTTTCGCCCATT
Organism: Drosophila mauritiana; assembly: GCF_004382145.1. Taxonomy (NCBI): domain Eukaryota; kingdom Metazoa; phylum Arthropoda; class Insecta; order Diptera; family Drosophilidae; genus Drosophila; species Drosophila mauritiana. The sequence continues at coordinate 22,005,477 of NC_046672.1, read as the reverse complement.
CCTTCGTTATGGCCGTCACTACATTCTAGGGGGGGAGGAGTTACCACATCAGCTATACCCACGTCCTCTCCCCCGCCCCCTAAACCTCCACGAGCAAACTGTTAGCGTCAGCACCCACACCATTGCAGCAGTCTACATTCACGAGCCTCCTCCACCCCCAAATTCCACAACATAGTAACTGCAACATAGTTCGTCGTACTCTTGTGCCAGAGTACAAGCCACTTCAGACGACAACTCAGCAAACGGAAACTCTCCCCAAATCTGCTGGGTCAGCAGATCGACGATCACCAGCGGGCCACTTGGATTCTTTTAAGTTAGATATAAAGTCAGTTTTAAGCTAGCCATTGGCAAATAAAGAACCTTTTATAAATTTCCGAAAACATTTATTCTTTTCATTGGGAACTTGGACAATTGTGGAAATTTACAGGAACATCACCCTGGACAGGAACACACTCCACCTACCATCATACATAACTCCCGCAACAAAAACAGCGGCGATGGGAATAGCGACGAAAACGAAGTTGGCGGCAGCGAAGACGGCGACAAAGATGGCGGCGGTGAGAAAAGCAGCAAAGAATGTGGCGAGAATAAACGATATACAGTGGGACAAGCTGTGCAAAATATGGATTTATTATTGCGTATGGCAACCGATGCAGTAAATGAATTTTCGGGAGATACATGTGCAAGTTATCCAACCCATGAACATAGCTCCCTTCCACAATTTATAAACAAATTCCAATTCTCAATCTCGTCGGAATTGCCCTTGTCTTTGTTTTTGTCATTGCCTTTGCCAGCACTCAGCTACCCGCTAACATAAGCAACCCAAACTTAACGTAAACACAGCTTCCGCTTGGAGACCAAGCCACGGCCGACTTATTGCGTATCAATCAAAAATTGCATCGATCAGCATAATTGAATTTCACAATGCAGTGGAAAATTTCCAGCATAAAGCTTTTATCGAAAGTTCGGTAATTTTCCGAAAGAAAAGCTTCTGGCCGAGGTTGATTGGATTAGGACTTAGAATTTGAAGATCAGTCAGTCTGAATCGGGAGTCTGAATCGGGACGAGATCGTCAACAGCTCGAAGTTAAACATAAGTTACCAAGTGTCTCGTAATAGTATAAGTGAAAAAGTTTATCACCAAATAAATGTTAAATAATAAAAAATAAAATTTATTTTTTTAAATAAATAAAGAGTAACAATTTTAATTGGCGCCCAACGTGGGGCGGCGTATTCAAAAGTTCTAAATAAATATTAACGATAATAAGTTAAAAATAAAACGGAACTCGCGCCGCCAACAATCCATATTTTTAGTGGAAAAATTAAAACATCCACAACAATACAACGACGCCTAACTAATGTGAAAGTGATCGTGAAAAAAACTTAATTGGAAATCAATAAATGCAATAATCCAATTAAGTATTTAACATAAAAAGGTGGACTGAATACTTAATACAAATTACGAGAACATAATAATAATAAACATAACATAAACATAACATAATAATAAAAATTCAGAACTCAACTACGAAACCAAAGAAATCCAAACAAATTCAATTTCAAAAGACAAATTCAAAAATAAAAAGACTATATAAAAAATTGAAGGAAGACCCCAATAAATAATTATCAAGACGACCCAATTGAAGGAAGACTCCAAAAAAGAATTATTAAGAACAACCAATTGAAGGAAGACACCAAAAAAGAATTATTAAGAACAACCAATTGAAGGAAGACCCCAACCCTCCACCAACTACGCTGAAGGAAGAACTCCCACGGAAAGTATCGTGAGCAGATAAAAACAACACTAAGTCTTAAAATAAAATTTAAAAAAAATTAAGATTAAGATACAGAGAATACTACTTTGAAATTAAATATTACAATATCAATTTAATTTAAAACAATCTGGAAGATTTGATAAATAGTTTTGATAATTTAAATTTAAAAATGGCAACCGGAGGTTCAGTATCAACCCTTTCTGCGGGCGGGATATCCAGCGCCAGTAATCTGACAATGGAATTAATAAACAGATTAATAAATGTACAGTTGAGTGAAGTAACCAGAAAACTTGAAGGGTTAGAAGAGCAGTTAGCCGCTAACAAAAATGAGGTAGAAGACTATAAGATCCAAACAATAGACCGAACCATAAAATGCGAAACTACATTAGAAGTAATTAAATCCTTACCAAAGTTCACAGGAGAAATAACCCAATATGTAGGCTGGAGAGAAGCGGCGGAAACCGCAATGAGTCTATATAAAATTGAAAGTGAACAATACTTTATCGCTTTAACAATTTTACGTAATAAAATCATGGGAGCAGCACACGATGCTCTAACCAACCATGGTACCGTTTTAAACTTTCAAGCAATTCTTTCTAGATTGGATTTTATTTATAACGATAAAAGACCAATCCATATACTCGAATCAGAATTAAGCATCTTAAGACAGGGACGCATGACCATTAACGAATTCTACAACGAAGTAAATAAGAAAATGACGTTACTTATAAATAAAACTATAATGACTTATGGAAAGGACAGCCTAATAACCAAGGACACAAATAAAACAATTAGGAGCAACGCGCTAAGAATTTTTATTTCTGGATTAAACGGTTCAATCTCAGAAACACTCTTCTCTCTCAACCCACCAGATTTGCCAAATGCTTTGGCAAAGTGTCAGGAATTAGAGTCTAACAACTTTAGAGCTCAATTTGCAAATAGGTATAATGGATTTAGGAGTGAAAACAGAAATCAAGGAAACAACCTTAGATTTGCCCCTAGACAGATTAATAATACACCAAATAGGATAAATAATAATTGGCCGCAAAACGGGAACTTCGGAGCGAATAACAATTGGAATTTTAATAATAATTCCAAAGTTCAACCACCACCACACCACAACTTCGGAACGAATAACTATTGGAATTTTAATAATAAATCCAAAGTTCAACCACCACCAGAACCTATGGAAGTAGACGACTCCATAAGAGTTCAAAATCGTCCGTTTAAAAATTATAATCATCCTAGGAATAATAACAACCAGTGGAGTTATAATAATAACCGACACAATTTTAATAATAATTTCCAAAGAAATAATTATAATCAATACCCAGCGCAAAAACACAACACAAGTGCAGGTCTTGTAAATCATTCCGAAACAAACCCCCCGATAAAACGGGAATCAACGGGAACAGTCAGCCAGCCAGCTCATAAAACAATGAGAGTAAATAATATCAACGAGAACCATTTTTTAAATCAGCACCTTACAGAGGGATGCCTCATATCACAAGGGTAGACAGAAAAACTAAAAGACAATTCAAAATATTAATAGACACAGGAGCCACCGCGTGTTATATAAAAAAGGGTATTTATGAGAATAAAAGGGAATTATCAATACACAAAAGAGTATCTACAGTTCATGGATATTGAATCATAAAATATTATCATTTGATAAATATATTTGGGGAACAACATTTATTCTATGAAATTGAGGGTTTAGAATCTGATCTATTAATTGGATTCAATTTGTTAAGAAAGATTGGAGCTAAATTAGATAACGAGAAAGGAATCATGGAGTATAAAGGAAATAAAGAGCGTAGATTTATCCGCTAATAAAAAATATATCAGTTTGGGATTAAAAAATCCTGAACAAGCCGACGATGTTAATTCCGTCAGTCTTAAATTAAATAGCTTGGAATCCACAAATACCGAGCACGCAGTCGTTGAGTTTTCCGACAAAGAAAAAATTCATAACCTAAATATTATTTCAAATCAAATAAAAGAATTTGAAAATAAAGTTATGAATAAAATTGAAAAGGAGCATTCTAAAATAAATACGCAAATTCCTTTTCGTACCGATATTCGAGGAGAAATAAATACAGTCAATGACAGAGCAATTTATAGCAAACAATATCCTTATGCTATGTCAGTCTCAGATTTCGTTAATAATGAAATCGATAGAATGCTAAAAGAACAAATTATAAGACCAAGTAGAAGACCCTACAATTCACCAGTCTTAGTAGTGCCCAAAAAAGGTCAAAACGAAGATGGATCTCCAAAACATCGATTAGTTATTGACTATAAAAAATTAAATGAAAGCACAATACCTGACAGATATCCGATGCAAGATCCGTCTGTAATATTATCTAAATTAGGGAAGTCAAAATATTTCTCAACCATTGATCTGGAATCAGGATTCCATCAAATTTTAATGAAAAATTCAGATATTGACAAAACAGCATTCTCTATAAATAACGGAAAATTTGAATTCTTACGTATGCCATTTGGGTTAACAAACGCCCCTAGAATATTTCAAAGAGCAATGGATGACATATTGAGAGAACAAGTCGGAAAAACTTGTCATGTTTATATGGATGATATAATAATCTTTTCTAATACAATTGAACAACATTACACAGATTTAATTCAAATAATAAATATATTACAACAAGCTAATATGAAAATTTCTCTAGAAAAATCAAAATTCTTTAAATTAGAAACAGCATTTCTAGGTTATATAGTATCTCACAATGTAATTAAAACAGATCCTGAGAAAATCTCCACAATTATGAAGTATCCGATTCCACAAAACATTAGAGAACTTCGAAGTTTTCTAGGCCTCACCGGCTATTACCGTAAATTTGTCCGAAATTATGCAAAAATTGCAAAACCTTTAACCAAATACCTAGGAGGAGATAATGGAAAAATTTCTAGGAGAATGTCTACAAAAATTACAATACAGTTAGACGACCCAGCTGTTAAAGCTTTTAAAGAACTTAAAGATAATTTAATAGCACAAGTGGAATTAGTTCAACCAGATTATAACAAAAAATTCACTTTAACAACAGACGCATCAGATGTAGCTATCGGAGCAGTTTTATCACAGGATAATAAACCAATTACTTTCATATCCAAAACTCTAAATAAAACCGAACAACTTTATGCCACAAATAAAAAGGAATTGTTGGCAATAGTTTGGGCTCTTAAAAATCTCAGGAATTACTTATATGGTGTAATTGGTATAGAAATACAAACAGACCATCAATCTTTATCTTTCACAATCTCAGATAAAAACCCGAACGTAGAAATGAGAAGATGGTACTCCTTTATAGAAAGTTTCACCCCGAAAATAATATATAAACCCGGAACAACTAATGTCGTAGCCGACGCATTATCTCGAATAAAAATAAATAATATTACTAACAGCGACTTAGAACAATCAAACTCAGATCAAAATACACAGCATTCTGCAGAAAGTAGTTTTGAAAATGTAATACAAGAGACCCGAAAACCGTTAAATCAGTTTCAACAACAACTGTTATTAACAAAGGGGAGGTATACAATACATGAGTCATTGAATGTTTTTGATAAGACTAGACATATAATTGAATATGATACGCCAGAAAACTTAATAGAAATATTAAGGGAATATCTAAAACCAAACATAACGGTAGGAATTCATTGCACTTTAGAAGATCTTTATCATATTCAATTACCATTAAAAAATAACTTTAACAACAAATTTCTTTATACTAAAATATTTCTAAAAGACGTGGAAAATAACGAAGATAAGGCTATCATAATAGAAGAAACACATAGTCGTGCTCACAGAGGATTAGACGAAAATTATAAACAAATCAATAGATTATTTTATTGGCCAAATTTATATATCAAATTAAAGGAATACATAAAAAATTGCACAATTTGCAACGAAAATAAATACAACCGGCATCCTATTAAAATCCCTATTGGAGAAGCTCCTATTCCAACTAAAGAAGGAGAGAATTTACACATCGACATTTTTTACGCGCAAAGTCTTATTTTCTTAACCTGTATTGACGCATATTCAAAATTCCTGGTTGTAAAAGAAATTCAAAATAAACTAAACATCGAGAATAAAGTAATGGAATTACTCCAACATTTTCCCCGCGCCAAAGTAATTATGACAGATAATGAACCGAGCTTCACCTCTGCTCAATTTAAATCCTTTGCACAAAGATGCGGTTTAACTCTACATTTCGCCGACCCCAGACACAGTACCTCGAACGGACAAGTAGAAAGAGCACATTCAACATTAACAGAATTAGCTCGTTGTATAAAAGAAGAATTTAATCTCACTGACTATTCTGAAATAATTATTAGAGCCGCAAAAGAATTCAATCAAAGCATTCATTCTACAACAAACCAAAAACCCTTTGATATTCTATATAATAAAATTAATCACGAAAACATTTCAAGAATTCTAAAGAACACACAAGAAAAAATGTTAGTAACACACAATGAAGGTCGCAGAGAAAAAGAATATCACGTAGGTCAAGTTGTTTATGAGAAAAAACACGGCGAAAGAAATAAGCTAAAAACTAGATATAAAAAACAGGTTGTTAAGGAAAACTTACCTAACAAAGTTATAATAAATAGTAGAAACAGGACTATTCACAAAGACAACATTAAGTTTTAACAAATACCATATTTTTTTTTATTAAATTACAGAAAATGCATTTCGTATTACTTTTAATAACATTCGTAATGATAACCACTTCAGAAATAATTGATTACTCCAATCACGAATTTTTCCTGTTCAAAGACGAAAAGGATGTCCTTACCTATGAATCATATGCTGACTTATACCACGTAACTAACTTAAGTTTTTATAAAGAAATAATCAATCTAGAATCAGGATATGTAAGAAAAGATAAAAATACACGGACACAATGGGAAATTACTTACGAAATACAGATAATAGAATTAATTTTGTCACAACTGATACCAACTAGATCAAAAAGGGGAATAAATGAGTTAGGCACTGTTTGGAAATGGTTAGCTGGAACTCCGGATCACGATGATTTCATTAAAATACAGAGTAAAATAAATGATTTAATTGAAAACAATAACCAACAATTTATTATTAATTCCAAATTGTTTAAAGAGATAAAATCACTTTCCGATCATTTTAAAATCATTTTTATCGATCAAGAATTGCCATTACGAAAACATCGTTTACGTTTATTAACATTTGACTTACAAAACATTATTGATACTATCACATTGGCCAAAATTGATTTATTCAACACAAAAATTTTAAATAATGAAGACATTAAAGAAATATTAGATCACGAACAACAGCCTGTACTTATTGCAGACTTAATGGACATCGCCATATTCAAAATTGTATTGCATAAAGAACTCTTAATAATTTATATAAAATACCCCGTTATAACAAACAGATGCGAAATTTACTATGCCAGATCCATTTCACATAATGATGGAAAATTACTTATAAGTAATCAGGTCGCAAAATGCGAAAATACCTATTATGAAATATCTAATTTTAAGAACGAACTTTTGAACAACTATTGTATTATAAGTAAAGATAAGACTTGTTTTACCCGCTTACTAAATGGAGAAAAATCAATTTGCACTAAAATTCTAGAAAAGAATAGGAATATAGATATCATTCAAGAAGGTGCCATTCTAATAAATGGAAATAATATTGTGAACGATTCTCATTTAAATGGGTCATATTTAATAACATTTAACAGCACAACTACAATAAATAATATTTCATACACCAATTCAGAAAACAAAATACTTGAGTACATAACTACCAACCACTTTAAAAACTTAGAAATATCAGAATATATAAAATCAAACAATTCAGAACTTTCTTTTGACAACATTAATATTTTAAACCCATTTATTGAAATTTACAATTGGAAAATTTCAATTTCATTTATATTATTAATTTTAATCATTTTGTATTTCATTACTATATTAATAATAAAAATCAGGTATTATATATTTGTAACCAAACAAAAACGGCCAGAACCAGAAAAACCAAATAATGATGTAGAATTTTTAACAGAATTAAATGAACGTTTAAACGAAATTAATAATGAAGCGGGACGCGTCATTTTAGAGGGGGGAGAGTTATCCAACCCATGAACATAGCTCCCTTCCACAATTTATAAACAAATTCCAATTCTCAATCTCGTCGGAATTGCCCTTGTCTTTGTTTTTGTCATTGCCTTTGCCAGCACTCAGCTACCCGCTAACATAAGCAACCCAAACTTAACGTAAACACAGCTTCCGCTTTGAGACCAAGCCACGGCCGACTTATTGCGTATCAATCAAAAATTGCATCGATCAGCATAATTGAATTTCACAATGCAGTGGAAAATTTCCAGCATAAAGCTTTTATCGAAAGTTCGGTAATTTTCCGAAAGAAAAGCTTCTGGCCGAGGTTGATTGGATTAGGACTTAGAATTTGAAGATCAGTCAGTCTGAATCGGGAGTCTGAATCGGGACGAGATCGTCAACAGCTCGAAGTTAAACATAAGTTACCAAGTGTCTCGTAATAGTATAAGTGAAAAAGTTTATCACCAAATAAATGTTAAATAATAAAAAATAAAATTTATTTTTTTAAATAAATAAAGAGTAACAATTTTAATTTGCGTGTTATCTGGTTGTTTACATCAAGCGCTTAGTTAAGCAACTTTAACACAGCAGCAGCCACGTGCAGTGGTTGGTTCACCGACCAACTGTACCCAGCTCCAAGGGATAAAGCGGCACTCAACAGAGCCAGCAAGGAGCTTAAGGTCAAGCTTTGCACACTACGGCAGGACTCATTCAATCGATTCCTTGAAGAGCTGGAACCTGGTGACCCGCAACACAATCTGTGGCATATCACACGCCACATCAGGAGGCCTGCAAAAAAGGCGTCGCCAGTGCGCAAAGCGGATGGCTCTTGGTGCCGTTCCGATGATGAAAGAGCAGAAGCATTCGCAGATCACCTCCAGAACGCATTCACCCCATTCAACAGATGCACTGGTGAAGAGCGTGCTGCCACCACCAGGTTCCTTGAGAGTCCATCTCCACCCAGCTTGCCGATAGAGCCCGTCACCCCTGAAGAGGTTGCGCAGGAGATCGCCTCCCTAAAGGCCATCAAATCCCCCGGACTGGATCGTATCGACGCCACTTCCCTCAAAATTATGCCTCCTCCTTGCTCCCAGATGTTGGCTAACATCTTCAACAGCTGCTTCTCACTAGGGTACTTCCCGAGATCATGGAAACGTGCAGAAGTCATCCTCATCCTTAAACCCGGAAAACCTGAAGCCAATCTTGCCTCATATAGACCGATTAGTTTGCTGGCAATACTCTCCAAAATACTCGAAAGAGTATTTCTGCGCAGAGTGTTGCCAGTACTGGACGAGGCTGGTTTGATCCCGGATCACCAGTTTGGATTCAGGCGATCTCATGGAACACCCGAACAATGCCACCGGCTCGTATCAAGAATCCTCGATGCATTCGAGAAGAAAGGATACTGTTCGGCCGTCTTCCTCGATGTCAAGCAGGCGTTTGACAGAGTGTGGCATTCCGGTCTCCTCCACAAACTCAAGTCCCACCTTCCCAGTTCCCACTACGCTCTACTCAAATCTTACACCGAAGGAAGAGAATTCCAAGTGCGTTGCGGATCCTCATCCAGCACGCCAAGGCCCATAAGAGCCGGAGTACCTCAAGGCAGCGTCCTTGGTCCCATCCTCTACACCCTCTTCACAGCAGACCTTCCTATAATACCCTCCCGTCACCTCACAATAGCCACCTATGCCGACGACACCGCGTTCCTCGCCACCGCTACTAATCCAGATAGAGCTTCAGCCATCATCCAGAGGCAACTGGATGCTCTGAATTCATGGCTAAAACGATGGAATATTGCGGTCAACGCCGAAAAATCCTCCCATACAACATTTTCCCTGCGCAGAGGAGAATGCCCTCCGGTCACTCTTGACGGCGACACGATCCCCACTACCAGCACCTCCAAATACCTAGGGCTTACACTTGATAGAAGGCTTACATGGGGCCCTCACATTGGTAGGAAGCGTACCCAAGCCAACATACGCCTTAAGCAACTCCACTGGCTTGTTGGGAAAAGTTCCAAGCTGCGGGACAAAACGAAGATGCTTGTCTACAAGACTATTCTCAAGCCAATATGGACTTATGGAATCCAGCTGTGGGGCACTACAAGTGCTTCACACAGAAGAAAGATCCAGCAATTCCAGAACCGATGCTTGAGAATAGTCTCCAACGCCCATCCCTATCACGAGAATACTGCCATCCACGAGGAGCTCGGAATTCCGTGGGTGGAAGATGAGATCTACCGACTCAGTGAGAGATACGCCAGAAGACTGGAGAATCACCCCAACCACCTGGCCATCAATCTGCTAGACAACAGCCAATCCACAAGACGTCTGCAGAGAACGCACCCGCTTGACCTCACGCAACATTAATGTATATTTGTAACCCCAACCCCAAGTACATTCTAAGTACTCCCCGTATGTCAATGTTCCCCCACATAAAATTTAATTATTGTCCATTAGGACAGATTTTAAATAAATAAAACAGATACACCAAAAAAAAAACTAAATTGAACAGTCGCGATCGAACACTCAACGAGTGCAGACGTGCTTGCGGACCGCAAGCAAGAAATTGTTTCGCTTTTTTCGTGTTTCTTTACCTCCGTTATTCGCATACCGGTTACCGCGTCGCGAGATTTCGCCGCGCGCTCTGATTGGTTCAGCTCGCGTGCCTAACGGACACGCACCAACACTAACGCACACTGGAGCGTGCGTGTTATCTGGTTGTTTACATCAAGCGCTTAGTTAAGCAACTTTAACACAGCAGCAGCCACGTGCAGTGGTTGGTTCACCGACCAACTGTACTCGAGCGATGAGGAAGACAATGACGACGACGACCAAGCCGCCTCAGACGAAGAACCTGTACCCGCTGCCAACAAAACTCCGGACAAACCCAGGCCTACCCCGAGGACTTTCAAGCCACCCCCGATCTTCATCCCGGACGTGACCAACATTTCTGCTCTGATCAAGATGATTACGACTCTCGTGGGTCCCAGTAAAGACTTCACATACAAATCGGAACGCAACAACGTGCGTGTAATGATGCCTGACAAGGAGTCCTACTCCGAGCTTCTTAGGCAGCTGGTTTCCCAGAACAAAAGGCATCGCACGTTCCAGCCCAAAGATGAGAGGGCATACAGAGTCGTAATCAAGGGATTACACCACACCGCCGATCGTGACGAGATTCAAGAGGAACTTGAAAGACTAGGGCATAAGGTCAGAGACCTGCATAATCCTATTGGTAGGAAAACCAAGAAGCCACTCGGGATATTTTTCGCCAACATTGAACCCGCCAGTAACAACAAGGAGGTCTACCAAATCAGGAGACTGTGCAGGTCGGTCGTCACCATCGAGCCTCCCCGTAAATTCAACGACGTGCCTCAGTGCTTTAGATGCCAAGGGTTTGGACATACCCAGCGCTACTGCTTCCTCGAGCACCGATGCGTGAAATGTGGTGGCCAACACGACTCCAGGACTTGCACTAAGAAGGAGGATGAGAAGGCATGCTGCCTTCACTGCCAAGCTGACCACCCCGCTTCATACAGAGGATGCCCTGCCTACAAGAAGGCCAAGGCACAGCAAGCCCCTAAACCCAGACCGGCCACACCCACCAGCAAGCCCAGCACCATCCAGATCCCAAACATCTCCAACATGAGCTATAAAGACGCGCTCAAGGCTACTCATGTACCACAGCAATCCGATCCCAACCAAAACCGCCAAACCCCACCTGAAGCTCCGCAATCCAATAACTTGGAACAAATCTTTGCCCGTTTTCAAGGAATGGTTGAAAGTATGATGGAGAAAATGTTCACCCAAATGACGCAGCTTATTGCTTCCATCCTCAATGCCAAATCATGGAAATAAGCCTGAACATAGTCATTTGGAATGCTAACGGCCTGCAGAGGAGCAGAGCCGAGGTAGAATACCTTATAAAAACGGAAGCGATTGACATACTCCTTGTATCCGAAACCCATTTTTGTCCCCGTTCCCACTACAACATCAGCGGCTATGATGTCTTACTCGCCAACCATCCATCTGGCAGAGCGCGCGGAGGAGCAGCCATGCTCATCAGGAGTGGTATCCAGTACACGGAGCTACCTGCGTTCCAGGAGGAATGGGCCCAGTGTGCCCTGGCTCGAATCTCCAGCCTTCAGGGGGACATCACCATTGGAGCGGTCTACTTTCCCCCCAGACACTCAGTCACCGAGACTCGCTTACAAGAGCTTTTCGAGTCCTTTGGTCCTCGCTTTATAGCAGCCGGTGACTTTAACCAAACATTCTTGGTGGGGGTCCCGCTCCATCAACCCCAAAGGCAGAACGCTCCACAAGTTCGTGCAGAGCAGAAGACTGGATTGCCACTCCACTGGTGAGCCAACCCACTGGCCTACTAACCCTGCCTTGTCTCCCGACCTCTTGGATTTTGCCATCTCCAAAGGCATAGGACAAGCCAGACTCACATGCACCACTTACAACAAGCTGCTATCCGACCACAGTGCAATAAGAATGCTTCTCAATATCCCCGTCCTAAAAAAAGACCTGCCCCGAAGACTCACCGGGAAGCATACCGACTCCTCCAAATTTACCTTCTGGATGCTATCCTCCCTGGACCTGGATCCTCCTCTTTCCTCCCCAAGTGACATTGATGCGGTGATTAATACACTCACTGAGGAGATGCACAATGCGGCTAAGTTCGCCAACCCTCCTCCTCCAACTACCCCGAGAACACCTGAGCGAGATCTCCACCTTTGGTCTCCAGAGATTGCGGCCTTCGTGGCGGAGAAGAGGCGCCTCAGACGTATTTGGTTCTCCTCGCGCAACCCAAGGGATAAATCGGCACTCAACAGAGCCAGCAAGGAGCTTAAGGTCAAGCTTTGCACACTACGGCAGGACTCATTCAATCGATTCCTTGAAGAGCTGGAACCTGGTGACCCGCAACACAATCTGTGGCATGTCACGCGCCACATCAGGAGGCCTGCAAAAAAGGCGTCGCCAGTGCGCAAAGCGGATGGCTCTTGGTGCCGTTCCGATGACGAAAGAGCAGAAGCATTCGCAGATCACCTCCAGAACGCATTCACCCCATTCAACAGATGCACTGGTGAAGAGCGTGCTGCCACCACCAGGTTCCTTGGAGTCCATCTCCACCCAGCATGCCGATAGAGCCCGTCACCCCTGAAGAGGTTGCGCAGGAGATCGCCTCCCTAAAGGCCAGCAAATCCCCGGACTGGATCGTATCGACGCCACTTCCCTCAAAATTATGCCTCCTCCCTGCTCCCAGATGTTGGCTAACATCTTCAACAGCTGCTTCTCACTAGGGTACTTCCCGAGATCATGGAAACGTGCAGAAGTCATCCTCATCCTTAAACCCGGAAAACTGAAGCCAATCTTGCCTCATATAGACCGATTAGTTTGCTGGCAATACTCTCCAAAATACTCGAAAGAGTATTTCTGCGCAGAGTGTTGCCAGTACTGGACGAGGCTGGTTTGATCCCGGATCACCAGTTTGGATTCAGGCGATCTCATGGAACACCCGAACAATGCCACCGGCTCGTATCAAGAATCCTCGATGCATTCGAGAAGAAAAATACTGTTCGGCCGTCTTCCTCGATGTCAAGCAGGCGTTTGACAGAGTGTGGCATTCCGGTCTCCTCCACAAACTCAAGTCCCACCTTCTCAGTTCCCACTACGCTCTACTCAAATCTTACACCGAAGGAAGTGAATTCCAAGTGCGTTGCGGATCCTCATCCAGCACGCCAAGGCCCATAAGAGCCGGAGTACCTCAAGGCAGCGTCCTTGGTCCCATCCTCTACACCCTCTTCACAGCAGACCTTCCTATAATACCCTTCCGTCACCTCACAATAGCCACCTATGCCGACGACAACCGCGTTCCTCGCCACCGCTACTAATCCAGATAGAGCTTCAGCCATCATCCAGAGGCAACTTGATGCTCTGAATCCATGGCTAAAACGATGGAATATTGCGGTCAACGCCGAAAAATCCTCCCATACAACATTTTCCCTGCGCAGAGGAGAATGCCCTCCGGTCAATCTCACATTGATAGGAAGCGTACCCAAGCCAACATACGCCTTAAGCAACTCCACTGGCTTGTTGAAAAAAGTTCCAAGCTGCGGGACAAAACGAAGATGCTTGTCTACAAGACTATTCTCAAGCCAATATGGACTTATGGAATCCAGCTGTGGGGCACTACAAGTGCTTCACACAGAAGAAAGATCCAGCAATTCCAGAACCAATGCTTGAGAATAGTCTCCAACGCCCATCCCTATCACGAGAATACTGCCATCCACGAGGAGCTCGGAATTCCCTGGGTGGAAGATGAGATCTACCGACTCAGTGAGAGATACGCCAGAAGACTGGAGAATCACCCCAACCACCTGGCCATCAATCTGTTAGACAACAGCCAATCCACAAGACGTCTGCAGAGAACGCACCCGCTTGACCTCACGCAACATTAATGTAAAATTGTAACCCCTACCCAAGTACATTCCAAGTACTCCCCGTATGTTAATGTTCCCCCACATAAAATTTAATTATTGTCCATTAGGACAGATTTTAAATAAATAAAACAGATACACAAAAAAAAAAAAAAAAAAAAAAAAAAAAACTAAATTGATGACGAGGTGTTTGGCTACAGGAAAAATCATTTATTTATCGAATCATCAAGCAAAGGATAAGCTTCAGTGGATCGCAGTATGGCAGCTGCTCAACCACTTACAACACCTTGCCTGTTACAAAAGTCGTTTACAATTGATTCTAGGCTTTGTCATTGTATTAAATAATGCTTTTATATGTAACTAGCGCGGCATCAGGTGATCGAAGATCCTCCTAATTTACTATGTTACAAATTACATTGGCATCACATCCATTGTCGTTTATAAAATAAATTATAAACTTTAAATGGTTTAGAAGCCATACAATGCACATTGCCCCTTATTTATCACTGCAGTCCAGCACGGATACGACCTTAGAGGCGTTCAGGCATAATCCAACGGACGTAGCGTCATACCACTGTTCGCTCGAACAAGTATTGTGCCATTGGTCCGTACCTGCGGTTCCTCTCGTACTACGCAGGAATGCTGTCGCAACAACGTTTTGTCATTAGTAGGGTAAAACTAACCTGTCTCACGACGGTCTAAACCCAGCTCACGTTCCCTTGCATGGGTGAACAATCCAACGCTTGGTGAATTTTGCTTCACAATGATAGGAAGAGCCGACATCGAAGGATCAAAAAGCGACGTCGCTATGAACGCTTGTCCGCCACAAGCCAGTTATCCCTATGGTAACTTTTCTGACACCTTGTTAAAAACTCTTTAAACCAAAAGGATCGATAGGCCGAGCTTTTGCTGTCCCTGTGTGTACTGAACACCGAGATCAAGTCAGCATTTGCCCTTTTGCTCTATGTGTGGTTTCTGTCCGCACTGAGCTGACCTTGGGACACCTCCGTTATTATTTGAGAGATGTACCGCCCCAGTCAAACTCCCTACCTGGCAATGTCCTTGAATTGGGTCATACCTGAGTAATTGGAGTTATACCAAATTTTCAAATCAAAAATACATAAATGCATCGTTTTATTAAAGAATTTGTTTGCGATTATATAACAAACTCGTGATACTTTGATCAAGAAGCTTGCATCAAAACCCAATACCATAAGATATAATAAATATATCCGTATAATGGCTAGGAAATTATACACGTTCCATTTAATCAAGTAAGTAAGGAAACAATAAGAGTAGTGGTATTTCATTGACGATACCAAACCGACGTCTAATATCTCCCACTTATTCTACACCTCTTATGTCTCCTTACACTGCCAGATTAGAGTCAAGCTCAAAAGGGTCTTCTTTCCCCGCTAATTATTCCAAGCCCGTTCCCTTGGCTGTGGTTTCGCTAGATAGTAGATAGGGACAAAACGACGACTTTTCAGATCTCTCCGAACTTATTTTACGTGGCGTGTCCCACACTGAAGGGATTACAACCACGACACCCTGAACACCCACAAGTGGTGCATGTATCACATGGTGCATGTGTCTGGATACGCCAGACAAGCGTCCCGGACTAGAAGCTATAGCTATGTACATAGCGACCACCCCGGTAGCAATTCGAGTACTTGCTTGCCGGGCAAGCACTCCCCCTTGCTGAGGAGCGAGATCTACCTAAAATCTCTACTGATCTCTGGGTCACAGCACCCGAGTTTTGCGCAACCAGCACCGTAACTCAAACGTCGAACACGAAGGCTCTACCCGCGATATGGGTACCAACCACAGCCACCACGATACTCCCACCAGGGGGCCTACCTCAATGTGCAGTCTTGGATAGCTGCACAACCCGTGGTACCGAAAGAGAGGCTCGGTGGGCCTCCTCCTTTTGCTCCGACAAGCATGGTTAGAGGAACCTGTCGCTATATTAGTCGCCTCTTACGACAAGCAATAGCGGACTGTGGAAGTATTCTCGCCCGCTAACCACACGGCGAAGTTGTTGGGCTAAACACCCCTCCTCCTACGGAACACTTCGTCCGCAAACACTGCCAGCCGTTGATCTTCCAGGATTCTATTGAAGGTCCAGTTTTCGCCAAGGCGCTGCACTCCAAGTCCATCGAGGTTCCGCAAATCTGCATATAGGGGGCAAGCGCACAATATGTGCATCCAGTCCTCATATGGATCTCCACAAGCGCAAGCAGTGGTATCGCTGAGGGCTCTCCCTTGCAAAAATGCGTTAAACGACCCGTGACCTGTCAGCAGGTAAGACGTCATCGTCTCATGGATTCTCATCGAGAATCCAAATCTTGGATCCCGATAGGCGAGAGTGACATATGGGATGAATTTATGCGTCACCCGTCCTGGTTCGCTGTCATCATCCCATCTGTTCTGCCAACTCTGCAGTAAGCATTCTTCTAGGGGAGTCTTCCTCTGCTTCCAGCTTAGACACGTAGTGTCCTCGTCGTATAGCCAGTCGTTCTCCTCCAGCGGGTATCCACGCTTCAGCTTGTATTTGACCGCTAAAAACTTAGCAGCCAAGTCAAGCGGGGGAGCTCCACCAAGTACCTGCAGTGCCACTGTGGACACTGTTCGGCATACCGAAAGGCATCCAAGCAGGATTAGCCTCTGGCAGGAGGCTAGTCGTCTCCGGGCGGCTACTTGTTCGGCGGTGTCATACCATACCGGGGCACCAAACAGCACACAAGGTGCCATGAGTCCGTCATATATGGTCCGCCTGGCTCGAGGACTGAAGCCCAACGACTCCGGTCATCCGCTGGCGAAGCGAAGCTATGTGCGTGAGGAATTTCATTCCTTCACTGACCGTGATGCCAAGGTACCGACAGCTACGCACATACGGAAGGTTCGCTCCAGCAAACCTCACCGTAGGCGCACGTCTCAAGGCACCTTTCAGCAGCATTATTACCGTCTTGCTGGTCGAGACGGCAACGCCAACTTCCGCTCCGCACGCTTCTACGATGGACATCAGTGGCGCTCCTTTTTCCTCTAGCATAGCTCGAGAATTTCCCTCGACGAGAAGCAGCAAGTCATCCGCGTATGCACTCAGCTGGCAATACGCCTGGAGACGCTGAAGCAGTACATCCATCAGTATGTCCCAGATAAATGGGCCGCTGATTGACCCCTGCGGGCAGCCTCTAGTTACCGGTACATCCACAGTACCGGAACTGCTTCGGATCACTGCTCTTCGGCCGGAGAAAAAGCTCTGCCACAAGCCCATCTCCCGGCATCCCAAGTCGGCTAGTCGGCGGAGTGCAGCACTCCGTTCGACGTTGTCGAATGCTCCTTTGAAGTCCACGAATGTGCCGAGCACGTATTGCGCCGGGCTGGCACAAACACTGCTCTTCACGTGTCTCCAAGCATCCTCCACACATCGTCCTTGGCGAAATCCAAACTGCCATCTGCAGCCTTCCGGAAGAACTTCTCTCACACGATTCACCATGATGGCCTCGAGCACCTTACCAAAGACTGGTAGCAAGCATATTCCTCTATATGAGGAGGGCTCACACTTGTCCTTATCTGGCCCTTTGAGCAGCGAGACAACTCGTGGGCACTTCCACTAGGCGGGAAAGTATCCCAACCGGATGCACCGGGAAAAAACCGATGCTAGGTGCTCAGGTATGGCGCGCCAGACTGCCTTGCAGATAGTGCTATTGATGCCGTCCAAGCCGGGAGAGCGCCTGCTCTTCAACCGGGCAACACATACATCAACCTCGAATACTTCGAGGGCCGGTGGGACTTCCTACGCGATGGCAGTCGGTGCTTCGGACTCCGCAATCGGGAAGAAATTGCGGAGGAGCACTCGTGCACAGTCACCCCAATCAGTGATCAGTTCGCCATTCACGCGGAGGCACCCAATCTCCGTGCACTTTCGGCGGCCTCGGCAAATCTTGTAGACGCGCCCCCATGGGTCGTCGGCATGATCTCCCACGAAGCGTTTCCAGTCATCCATTTTCGCCCTCCCAATGAGCTTCTTGTAGTTGGCTGAGGCCCGCCTCAGCTCGACCACTACACGCTCTATAGCGGCACCGTCATCACGACGCCTTCCATCTTGGAGTAGGACTTCGCGCCTTGCAGCGCAGTCCACCAACGTGCTCTCCTGTTGGGCGATCGAATCGACTTTCTTCCCAGCGCAATATCACATACATTATGTACTATACTGCGCAGGGTCGAAACTTGCTGGTCCAACGGCGACTCACTCTCTGGAAGTTCGGCTGCTCTACTCACCATTTCCTCCTTGAACAATCGCCAACGTGCATTGGAGAAGTTCCAGGACGGCACAGGAGCTATGCTCTCAACTGCGCGCGCGGTAGTTGGTTCGGCCACAACAGTAATGATGTTGTGGTCATTCAATTCCCACTCGTCCACTCTCCACTCCTATGTGGCCCACATAGATGCTGCCTCATTGACGATTGTCACGTCGATATCGCTAGTAGCTCTGTGATTATCGAACGTGTACACCTCTATTGACTGGTTTAGGGCAGCGACTCTTGCCTCCAGCATCCACTCTGACAGCAGCTCACCCCGTCTGTAGTTAGCTTGCCCCTCGGCATGACGAGAGAGTTTGCTAAGCCACATGGGGGACACTGCATTCGCGTCGAGGCCCAGGATTGCGGGGGTTCTGCTGGCCTGCAGCAGGACCGCATCCATGTACCGGAGGTACGGTTCCAGAGGTGCATCGAACTGGCAGTATGCGGCGCAAAGGAAGATTGAGCCAAAGCTCCCTTTAACGACCAGACATACGCCATAGTCTGTGGTGAGGGTCTCCACTGGCATACAGTTGGCTTCGTGATGATCCACTAGGATGGCTGCCTTCCCTCGCCGGTCGGTGAAAATTCTCATTCCTTCAGGCAGCACATCCATTCCGTCCCCGCCGAGATACGGCACCAGCGCGAACATAGACTCCGATCTCCTGAGTCGGACTCCGAGCTCGATGGTCGCAGCTCGGCCTCGGCCACAGTTCGCTTGGATGAAGCTAAACATTAGTGTCTAGCGTGCACCCTCGCCAGCAACGCCCCGTATATCGGGCAAACGCTCGAGAGCATGTAATGCCCCGAGGCTTGCCCTCTGTGACGGCAGTTCCGGCAGTCCACCGTGTTTTGGCACTTTGCCGCGGTGTGGCCTTGTTGCCCGCACTGGCGGCAGACATTGTCCTTCTGCCGGCATTCGCTGACCTTGTGGTCGAAACCCACGCATCTGTGGCAGGCGTATGTGCGGACCTGTGCTCGGCATCGGAATGAGAACCACTTGATGTAGACACGACCTACATCAAGCTTCGCCATCGACCGGTCGTCTACCTCTAGCGTCACATTTACTGTGACGCCGTCAGTTACCGACCACGCCTTGGTCACCAGGTGCACGGACTTCTTAAACTGGGACAGAGTCATTTCGCTATCGAAGTTATTTTCATGGAGCTCCTTCATAAATTCCTCTGGGCCGATAGCTGTGTCGACGTCATAGACGACGACCTTCGGCTTCTCGGCCGCATTCCGTGCCACATTCAGTCCAACTTCAGCGAATCTTTTTGATGCTACCACCACCTATGATCGCACCACCACCTCGACGGAGCTCACGTACCTCATGTACTCTGACTCCGAGGGAGGGTGCAACCATCGTCCGCACCTTTTCCGCTATAGCTTTCCCCGAAAGCGCAGGGTCGTCGCACTTCACCACCGCTGACCACGTCTCGCGAACCTTGGTGGTCCGCGGGGCAGCGGTGGGTGCAACCTGATGCATCTGGCACTGCTTCCGCTCAAGGTACTCGCGCTGCTGTCGCTCTCCATCGGCATAACTACGATGGTGGCTCCTCCTACCGTCGACGCCAGCAACCGTATGCTCGTATGCTCGCTGACACGAGGTAGTTGCTCTGGAACTAGAGCTCAACCTATCGGTAGAGTCTGGTAGCACTAAAACTGTCCCCAGACACAAACCTTAGCAGTGACTGCTCGAAAGCTCGCCTCGCAGCACGTGCGGAGTGGAAAATTTCCAATAGTTTATTGTTAATAATTTCCAAACCGCTTGTTTTTAACACTCGACAATTTTCACTCGACTTCCGCGGAGCACTAAATCACCGATTTAATTACTTTCCAAACAAGGAAAACCTAGTTCTTCGCAATCTGTACACGAGCGCACGTCACTGAGTACTCACTCACAGCGGAGTCAATGGTCGGTACAGGTAGTCCCAGGACGAGCATTGCCTCGCCCCAGGACGATACACCCTACCCCATAACATCCTAGTCCCGGCCGGGCCGACTCGTCGTCCACGTCGAGGAACTAGCAGTACCACGGAGGCAAGGCGTTGCAGGCGAAACGCCGCAGGAGTATTGAGATCTCCAAAGAAATAATATAAGAAACAGCAGAATAAACGACTGTATTAAGAACCCATTGCTTTTCCTTGGTCGGGCAATCACACAAATCATAAATTTGGTGGGACGAACGCACAAACTCTCTGAGCTAGCCGCTGCAATCCGTAGCGAGCGAAATAAGAAAATCATTTCGTTACAATACATAGAAGACTTAGAGATGGGCATGCGTGAGAGTTACGCTTAGGACTTTTCAACCCAAAAATACTTGCTTACGACAAATTAAATAACGTTAACAGCCAAAACATACTACTGATTAAAACATCAACTTGGATGAATTTCAAAGACAACGAACTACTAATCATATCACGCATACCTATTAACCAAACACTGATCAACACAATTAGAATTATCCCTTATCCTGATCAAAACGGATACCAGTTGGATTACTCAGACCATGAGTCTTACTTTGAAAATAAAAATAAAATCTTTAATCAAAAAAATGAAGAAATAAATAATGATTGCTTCACAAACATAATTAAGCGTAAAAATCCAATTTGCAATTTTATTCAAATCCCCACAAAAGAAATGATTAAATATGTTGAACCAAATATAATTTTAACATGGAATTTAACTGAAACTAGCATAGTAGAAAACTGTCAAAAATTGAACAACAATGTCAAGATAAAGGGAATCAAAATTATTACAGTAAATCAATGCAGAATTGAAATCGAAAACATTATCTTAAGTAAAAATTATTTTATCCCGGAAATAGAAAACAACGTTATACGCACCACTGGATATAATTAAGATAAAGACGATAAAACACGATGACGTTGTGAAACTAATAAAAAAAAAACAATACCATATTTTATATCATCGTAACACTTATTATTATTGTACTTATTATACTATACGGATTATCAAACTATGTAACCCATAATCCATTTATAATTTTATATAGGAAAATAAGAAAACAACCGAAAACAAATCAAGAACAGCCTCAAGAAATGGAAATTGAACGAAATCCATTACCCCCTTATTGTACCCAACAGCATCAGCCTATGCATAGGCTTCTCTTTAAGGGGAGGGAAGTAACGTAATTATGCCCCTCAGAATTCACTTATACAAAAGACCGACCGCGGTGGTCCGCCGTATCGATTCCTCGTTAAATAAACAAACATTACTCGATATTGCGCATCCACTCAAGCCGAAATCAGAACCCAGCCACTAGGCAGGCAGCCAAGTTACACATAAGAATTCTTTTTCATATGTATGCACATAAGCATAAGCAAGAAGCGCTCTCGCGCAGATCAAGTAAACAACTCACTAACCCAGTACATCTAAGACTTTTTCACACCAATTCTTTCAGTCTTAAGCTGATATTCAATTAATAAAAACGCAATGCGGATTCATTCTGAGTTTTTATTTATTTCGGCGTTGATCTTAGTTCAAATACGGATCATTTATTCGACTCAAAACAAAAACTATTTTACTATATATAGTGACGTATTTGGGTGGTCCAAACCAGCCACTTCTATTATTTCAAAGAAAACAGTAATGAACTCTAGTAATTTTCCATAATGTATCCCAGCTGCGCAGCATTCGTTTATCTCTGGCAGCGCAGCTGTTCTTGTAAACATCATAAAGCCTGACCTAAGCAGATTTGACTGCCCTCTTTCAACACTTCCTAATCTTAAGAACCCAAGAGCGATGCTCTCCCGAAACAAATATTGTTCAAATACTGAGGCTTCTCCTCAATCCAATTTGCATTCGATTTTTAGTCTTAAGCTGAGATCCAAAGAATAAAGTCGTGAAACTATTTCTCCTAAAACTATTTTTTTATTTTTTGTCGTTGTCCTTAGTCAACTGACGGGACATTAGTTCGACTCAAAAATAAAACAACAATTTTACTGGCGCAGTCGGTAGGATACAAAAAGTATCCGAAAAAAAGAACCTTCGAGTGGAAAATAAGTTAAATTTTATAGTCCAGTGCTCGAAACATCTCCCAAAATAAATTCGTGAAAACTCTTCAACTTGGATTATAATTCCAATTCGGTTATCCAATAATAAGTGGAAGTGAAATACGAAACAAAAACATTAAGTCCAAAGGCAAATAAGTTTTAAAATCAACATATAAAAATAAAAATAAGAACAATATAGAATTTTAATAATACAACACAAAAATTTACAATAAGAAAAAAAGTGAAACTAGAAAGCTTAAAAATAATAATAACATTGAATCCGAAACAAAACAAAATAATAAAACACAAAATTTAAAAATTATACAATAAAATGTCACAACCAATTATTGCCGCACCCCAAATCGTTGCGCTGAGCGACAACAACCTTGCCGAAGCCCGTCGGCAGCTTAAAGACATTATGCCATTCAAGGGTGATCCAGAAACCCTTCACACCTTTGTCAGCAGAGTGGATTACGTAATTTCGCTCTACCAAACAAATGATGTCCGACAACAGAGGATTCTACTGGGAGCCATCGAAAGGAACTTGGACGGACAGGTTACACGATCCTTGGGACTTCCGAACATCGAAGATTGGCCTACCCATAAAGCAAGACTCATCGCGGAATTTAAAACTCAAACACCTAACTACAAACTTCTGGAGAACTTCAGGGAGACACCATACAGAGGAAACCTAAGAGCATTCTGCGAAGAAGCGGAAAGACGACGTCAATTATTAATTTCGAAACTACACCTGGAAGGTAACCAATCGGATTTTCTTATTTATATTCAGGCTATTAAAGACTCTATTAAGATACTGATAAGGAAACTACCAATACAATTATTCACTATTTTAGCCCATCACGATATTACAGACTTAAGATCCTTAATTACCATTGCACAAAATGAGGGAATTTATGGAGAACACATTAATTTTGAATTTTATAAAAACCCAGAATATCGTAATAAAAATTCAAATTCTAATCAGAATTCGAAAGCACAAAAATTCAATACAAATGTTCAAACTCAATATCGACCAAGTTATTCACAATATTCCCAACCCTTCCAACCTAATTTTAATCAATACATTCAACCATTTAGACCTAGCTATACACAGCAGATGACTAACAACCCACCCATGTGGCACGCACCTAATTATTTCAGACCCAACCAATACATAAACACACAACCCATTATTCAAAAAAATCCTTTCCAACAATATCCCAACAAAGCCCAAAATCCCCAAACAACACATTTTAGAGGAAATACATACCCTCGACTACAACAACCCTCTACATATAAAAATACTAGCTTCCCGATTACTAAACGACTAAGACCATCGGACAGTGAACAAACTAAAATGTCTATTGACGAAATTAGATTCCAAGACGCGCATGAATTCGAACAAGTCCAACCTAATTATTACGAGCAACAGTATCATAACCAAAATCAATACAATCCGTATCAAAATCGTGGCTTCATTAATGAAGGGCAACAACAAGTCCAATCTGTACAAATTAATAATAAACAAAACCAAAATAATTCTGAACTAAACGAAAATTTTCGGTTAACAGCCCCGGACCAAAGACACTAGAATAACAAGATGCGTAACGGCCATACAAATTTTTGGCACGCGATTTTTTGGCCGTGGCTCTAGAGGTGGCTCCAGGCTCTCTTGAGTTTTTGTTCGAGAGAGAAAGAGCGGAGAGCGCTACAGCAAACAGCTCTTTTCTACGCATACAGTGATAGCATACAACTGTATGTGTGCACACGTATGCTCATGTATTGTAAATTTGACAAAATATGCCCTTTACCTTAGAAGTTCGTTGACTTTAAATCTATATTATTTTTTATCAATTGGCACCATGCGAAAAATTCTTGTTTTGCATTGCCTCAACGTTATTATTATTTAAATAAAGCTTAGAAATAGTAATAGACGAATCTATGTACATCACAAAATAAATTTCGAAAATGACTTTATATTAGAATACTTGTCATTAGGGTATTCAGCTTGCGGCGTGAGAAAAATTAATAAGGCAATGATTGTTGAGTGCTTGTGTCCGCACTTCGTGCCTGACGATATGACTTTTGCAACGAACTGTTTTCATATTTTTATTTATTTTATTAATTTTTATTTTCTACTACGTATTATTATTTTTTATGAAATATTATTATGAAATATTATTATTTTTATTATTTATTAATAAAATTATTATTTTTATTATTTATTAATTAAATTATTATTTTTTTATGAAATTAAAAAATAATTATTATTTTTATGAAATATTTATTTCTCAATGTTATGTCTTCTTTTTGGAAAATTTGTGTTTCAAATTACAGTAGTTATAATAATTTCCTTTGTATTTGCTTTAATTATTATTATAATAATTATTATAATAGTCAGGGAATTTTTATTTTATTTCATCATATTGCTACGAAATTGGCCACAACTCCAAATATGTAAATTCGTTTCTTCGATCAGAATTGATTTCGGTCCGAAAATCGTCTTCTAGCACAACACGCACACATATACGCGTTCTCGTCTCTTGTTTTTACTCACGCAAGCAAGCAAATTCTATTTTTATATTTCTTACGCTCTCAACGTGAGCGAGCGGAAAGAGAGCAAATTTGGCCTTCACCAAAAAAGTGGCTGCATAGTGCCAAACGAATGTATGGCCGTTACGCATCTTGTTATTCTAGTGTCTTTGCCCGGACAACATGAATACATAAAAATAGTATACAAAGGGTGCTCATACAAATGCCTTCTAGACACAGGATCAACAATTAATTTGATCAATGAAAATATATTTTGTCTTCCCATTCAAAATAGTAGATGTGAAGTTTTAACATCAAATGGCCCTATTACCTTGAACGACTTGATTATGTTACCCAGAAATAGTATTTTCAAAAAAACCGAACCATTTTATGTGCACAGATTTTCTAATAATTACGATATGCTAATTGGCAGAAAATTGTTGAAAAATGCTCAATCAGTTATTAATTACAAAAATGATACAGTTACCCTTTTTGATCAAACATACAAATTAATTACTTCAGAATCCGAAAGAAACCAAAATTTGTATATCCAAAGGACACCAGAATCAATTGCACGCTCAGATCAGGAATCAATAAAAAAATTAGAGTTTTCACAGTTTCGATTAGATCACCTAAATCAGGAGGAAACTTTTAAGTTAAAAGGCTTATTAAATAAATTTAGAAATCTTGAATATAAGGAGGGAGACAAATTAACATTTACAAATACAATTAAACACGTACTAAATACAACCCATAACTCCCCAATTTATTCGAAACAATACCCACTTGCGCAAACACACGAAATCGAAGTAGAAAACCAAGTACAGGAAATGCTGAATCAGGGATTAATTAGGGAAAGTAATTCGCCATACAATAGTCCTACTTGGGTCGTACCAAAAAAACCGGATGCTTCTGGCATAAATAAGTACAGGGTAGTAATTGATTATAGAAAACTAAATGAAATAACCATACCAGACAGATATCCAATTCCAAATATGGACGAAATTCTTTGCAAACTGGGTAAATGCCAATATTTTACAACGATCGATCTGGCAAAAGGATTTCATCAAATAGAAATGGACGAAGAATCAATTTCTAAAACTGCATTCTCCACAAAAAGCGGTCATTACGAATACCTTCAAATGCCATTTGGCCTTAGGAATGCACCCGCTACTTTTCAAAGGTGCATGAATAATATCCTTCGACCGTTGCTTAACAAACACTGTTTGGTGTATCTGGATGATATTATAATTTTTTCAACATCCCTTACAGAACATTTAAATTCAATACAATTAGTTTTTTCAAAGCTTGCTAACTTTCTTGGTCACATAGTTACCCCTGATGGTATTAAACCAAATCCTATTAAAGTTAAAGCCATAGTTTCATACCCAATTCCGACAAAAGTAAAAGAGATAAGAGCTTTCCTTGGATTAACAGGTTATTATCGCAAATTTATTCCAAATTATGCAGACATATCAAAACCCATGACTAGCTGCTTAAAAAAAGAGCAAAGATAGATACACAAAAACTTGAGTACATAGAGGCATTCGAAAAACTTAAGGCTTTGATAATTCGTGACCCAATTTTACAATTACCTGATATTGAAAAGAAATTTGTTTTAACCACAGATGCAAGTAACTTGGCCCTCGGGGCCGTCCTTTCTCAAAACGGTCATCCTATATCTTTTATTAGTAGAACACTTAACGATCACGAATTAAATTACAGTGCTATCGAAAAAGAATTACTCGCCATAGTTTGGGCCACAAAAACTTTTCGACATTATTTACTAGGGCGACAATTTCTCATTGCCAGTGACAAACAGTAATGCACTCTAGTAATTTTCCATAATGTATCCCAGCTGCGCAGCATTCGTTTATCTCTGGCAGCGCAGCTGTTCTTGTAAACATCATAAAGCCTGACCTAAGCAGATTTGACTGCCCTCTTTCAACACTTCCTAATCTTAAGAGCCCAAGAGCGATGCTCTCCCGAAATACAAATATTGTTCAAATACTGAGGCTTCTCCTCAATCCAATTTGCATTCGATTTTTAGTCTTAAGCTGAGATCCAAAGAATAAAGTCGTGAAACTATTTCTCCTAAAACTATTTTTTTATTTCTTGTCGTTGTCCTTAGTCAACTGACGGGACATTAGTTCGACTCAAAAATAAAACAACAATTTTACTATATATATGCAAACCACCAAAACAAAAACATATGCACATACAAAGACTCTAAATACGAATAATGTTATATGAACGGTGAAGTGTATGGTTTCTAAGGCTGGATACAAAACCACAAAATCACATATATATTGCACACATTAATAAGAAGAAAAGAAAAGAACAAAAATAATAATAAACAAAAGGAACATTTTTTTTTAAACATGCACCCATAATCTCACTCTTTCAACACGAATAAAGTATTGAAATTATACATACATACACTAATACCACTATATTACAGAAATTAACGCACAAGAAAACACACACTATCCAACAACAAACATATAATTAAGAGTCATTAAGTACATTGTAAACTGTATATATTTTTTTTTCTTAAATGTCAAAGAAATTAACACAAACTATAAAACAAACAACTCGTTCCGTGTTAGGATCATACACAATTTCAAAAAGTGTTACACGATCAGTTTCTAAAACAAACACCCTCCCCGTAATTAGAAAAATTATCCCCTTATCGCCCCCTTATCAACCTATAAATATGGATTCGGGCAACGCCTCCGTGGGTAATTCCGTCCCCCGTAACACCTACTGTCAGTGGCTTTAGCAGGATTGCTACGGCACTTAGTGCCACCGATATTTTAGCCTTCGTCAAGGAACTTCCGACTCTCGACGGTACTCCAGGCCAACTCGACAAATATATAACTAGCGTTGAGGAAATAATCATGCTCATTAGGGTTACCGACCAAACACCGTACGGACTTCTGACACTCAGGGCAATTAGGAATAAAATAGTTGGATGAGCAGACGAAGCTCTAAACCTAGCCAACACCAAACTTATATGGGACGATATCAAAAGTAACCTACTATGTTTATACTCTAGCAAGAAAAGCGAAGCTACCCTCTTATGCGAGCTCCAGTCTCTCCCGGATAACCTAACCCTAGGGCAATTGTTCTTCGGCTTATCGAGGATTAGTGTGATCAACGGGACAAAGCAGGCCAAAGGAAAAGCTTTCAGTGGCAGTCGTGGAGAGGGCTGACTTCTCAGAGGAGGACGTGGACGAATTCCTGAGGTCGGAGTTAACCAGTTTAGAAAACGTTCAAGGAACGTCAACCGTGGCAGTGCACCGAATAACGATGAAGGACGATCAACCAGTCAAACAGCGGTACTACCCAAAAAACCCCAAGATGCAAGTGGAGATCAACGCCAACGTCGACGAGCTGCTGGTAAAAGGATGTATCGAGCCGTCTAGAAGCCCGTACAGCTCACCGATAGTGATGGTGAGAAAGTAAACAGGGCAATGGAGACTGTGCGTGGATTTCCGGCAGATAAACGCAAGGTCCGTAAAGGATGCGTACCCGATGCCGATTATAAATTACATCCTGGACCAGCTAAAGGAGGCGAAGTACATAAGCAGTCTAGACCTAAAGGATGGATACTGGCAAATTCCGTTGGAAGAAAGGAGCCGGCAGTATACGGCGCTTACGGTGCCGGGAAAGGGCCTGTTCCAATGGAAAGTGATGCCATTCGGACGGCACTCAGCGTCGGCAACGTTTCAACTGGCATTGGACCAAGTAATAGGGCCCGAAATGATGCCGCACGCGTTCGCATATCAGGACGACATCATAGTGATCGGACGGACGCTGCAGGAACACATGCGCAACTTGAAGGAGGTGTTCAAGAGGCTACGGGCGGCGAACCTGAAAGTAATTGCGGATAAGTTCTTTAGGAAGGAGCTATAATACAAGGTATTGGAACGGATCCTGAGAAGGTAGCGGCAATAGCGCAACTGAAGCCGCCAGGAAACGTGAAGGAGCTGAGGCAATACTTGGGAGTCGCATCGTGGTACAGACGCTTCGTGCCTGATTTTGCGACGCTGGTACAGCCTTTGAATGCGCTTCTAAAGAAGCAGGCAAAATGGGAATGGGAAGACGCCCACCAAGCCGCATTCGAGGCCGTCAAGGCCAGACTGGTCGCCGACCCGATTCTGGCGTGCCCCGACTTCACGAAAACGTTTGTATTACAGACGGATGCCAGCGACTATGGGCTGGGGGCAATCCTTACACAGCATTCCGAGCGAGGCGAGCGAGTAATCTCCTACTCCAGTAGAACGCTGAACGCAGCGGAGAGGAACTACTCGGCAACGGAAAAGGAATGTTTAGCAATAGTATGGGCGGTCAGGAAGTTGAGAACCTGGAGGGTTACCACTTCAAGATCATCACGGACCATATGGCTCTGAAAGGCTCCGTTACCGGTACGGGCCCACGGAATAACGGCACAAGGAGCAGAAGCAAAACTGAGGTTTCGTCGCGGAGAGCGCGGCTCGAGCTGGTCTTTTCAATTTGAGATCACCATGGCAGCACACGTTTTTCACGCCCGGGGAGTACGAGAGACCGGCGCCGGGGAACAGCCCGGGGCGATATGGAGTGGGGATTCCGATTCCTACCTCCAGCTCCTGGCGTCACCCTTGGTGTCGCGATCTCCATCCCCGGGAAGTGTGAAGGACCCGGAGGAAATTCCGGACGTCGAACTCGAGGACGACCAACCGATGGCGGAGACGGAGGGCGCGGCCGAGGTCATCACCCTCTCCTCGGAGAGCGAGGAAGACGATGACGGAGGCGAGACGGTCACGCCGGAGGTGTCATCAGACGAGGATGAGACCGCGCGGATGGCCAAGGCGCGGATAGCCTACCGGAGCGTCCGGCGGGCTACGCAGGGCCAGGGACGGATAAGCCTCCGAGTCGCGCCGCCGACCGAGGATCCGGTGGATATGAGACGATTCATGGAGGCACGAATCGACACCCTGCGGCGTTTCCAGCAGATGGTGGAGGCCCGTAAGGTCGCCGACGCCGGGGCCGCAGGAGCGTTTGGCTCGGCTGCAAGAGGAGGAGGAAGCATTGTGGGCACCAACCACCAACCGCAGCCGCTGGCAAGACATCTACCGCCGACACCGCAGCCACCATTGCCGTTGACGCCGCCACCGACTCGATCACCGCCGCCACAGCCGCCGTTGCCGTTGACGCCGCCGCCGCCGACGCAGTCACCGCCACCGACACCACCACGGGTGACGGCGACGCGGTCACCGCCACCGACACCACCACGGATGACGGCGACGCAGTCACCGCCACCGACACCACCACGGATGACGCCAGCGCAGGCGCCGCTGCCGACACCGCCGCGGCCGACGCCGGCGCCGCTGCCGATGCCACCACGGCCGACGCGCACGCCGTCAACACCACCGCCGCAACCTCGCACGCCGACACCACCACCCCAGCAGGGGGAATGCCCACGATATGACAGGCAACAGGCGTGGGAGATTCCGCAGGCACACGTCGGCCAGGTGGTCCGCACGTTCGAGATGGGAGGGCGTCTGTGGCACCAACAGTCGGTGACGTGGACGTGGCCCGCATCGATGGAGACCGAGGACGCGCCGGAAGCCCGGGTTTGGGAAGAGGCGGAAGCGATCGGCTGGAGAACGCCGGACCAGGAGTCACGCGATCCGCGATTACGCACCCGAGCAGAGGGTAAGAGGCCGGAGAAGGAGGACCCGAGGGAGGAGAGCCCGGGAGAAACAAACCCGGAGAAAAGGGAGTGGAGCTGGCCTGCACCAGGTGAGGCGCCGCCACCACCAAGGCTGCCGAGGCAAACGTCGTGCCAGGAAGCGCGGCAACCGCCGCCGCGCCCATGCCACTGCAGGCAGGCGTCGCTGGACGGGCAGAAGTGGAGGGAGGTGCCAACGGAAGACTGGCCGCTCCGGGTGGCCGAGGAAGCGGCTCGACAAGGAGCACGGAAGCGAAGAGTGCACTGGGCAGCGCTACCGCCTTAAGGTACGGAGGGGCGGGGAGGTAAGGGTAGCAGTCGCCGAATAAAGAACGCCAGACGGCAATAGAAAACCGTATGTCCGGGTTTTTTTTTTATAAACAACACAGGCACAGTAACAGTCAAAAAAATGTGTACGGGTATAATCCGCAGCAGCCGCGAAGGGGTGACGCGGGGCCAGGCACGCGGGCCAGCATACGACGCGGTGCTGCTGCAGGCGCGGGACGGGGAGGAACTCGCAGTACGCAGGCGGGCCTCAGTTGACAGCGCAGGCAGGCCTCCAGGGGGGCGCGGGGCCAGGGGCAGCCGCCCCGGAGCATGAAGGGGGCATACATGTGTTGGTGGATCTGGAAGCAAGAGAGGATTTGTTAATATGGCGATACGCAAGAAAACGTTAGACTTACCTTTCATTGAGCTGCTACACCGAAGCACGTGAGAAAAGAATTGGAATGGGAGCGCTCCGATAGCGACTATCGATCGATAGTATGATCGATAGGATGCTCGTATGCGGCCACACTGGAGGTAGCGATCGGCACGAGATGGCAACGCCGGAATATCGACAGTGGCAACGGCGCGTTGATATCGATAACAAGAGATCGATTATGTGGCCAGGCGGAAAAAGGGATGAGCGGTGAATGGAAGGCGGGAGAATTTGAATGTCGAACAGATGGAGCAGAATCGACAGCAGCACCGGATGGAAGGAACAGGAAAGCTGCCTATACGAAGGGACACCGGGCGGAGGACCGCCGGCACCAACAGTTTTTTTAAAAAACTTACGAAGGAAGGGGGAGATGTGAGGAGTCTTAAAACTCCCCACAAATCTCGTGTAGGGGAGCGGCCTAGCAACAGACGCGATGAAGGGCAAAGCGGAAAGACCGTGAACTAACGGTACCGATTTGGACCTTAGACTCCAGCGAGTCAAGGGCAGACAGGTCAAACGGTAACGGTGCGTGCACAGAGAGGACGCACCGTGAACTAACGGTACCGCTTTGGACCTTGGACTCCAGCGAGTCAAGGGCAGACACGTCAAACGGTAACGGTGCGTGAGCAAAGAGGACGCACCGTGAATCAACGGCACAATACGTGGACCTTGTACCCGAGCGGGCCGTGCGCAAAAAGGGAAATAACAGGATCCCTGCGGCCTATAAAGGGTAGGAGCGAGCACGGATGCGACACAGTTAGTGAGACAGCGAGATCGCGTACGGAAGAAGGCCGAGCGTCGGAGTGTTAACGGAAGGATCTCGGAAGTGTGAACGCGCGGTCAAGCTAGAAGGAAAGGAGCAGTGCAAGCATCGGGCGGCAAGAACCCCGAAGGACTCAGAAGGTCGAATCACCACAAGCAAGTGGAGATCCTGGGAGTGGAGGAGAAGGATCTGACGTGTCGTAAGGATCATTTGAGTCAGTGGCCAGTGGTGGTCCCAGGACGAGCGTTGCCTCGCCCAAGGACGATACACCCTGCACCATAACATCCTGAATCCGTTCCGACCGGCAGAAGGACCTTCAGAAGGGAAGGCAAGAACCTGACGTGTCCGTAAGGGTCAGCAGTCAGTGGTCGGTACAGGTGGTCCCAGGACGAGCATTGCCTCGCCCCAGGACGATACACCCTATCCCATAACATCCTAGTCCCGGCCGGGCCGACTCGTCGTCCACGTCGAGGAACAAGCAGTACCACGGAGGCAAGGCGTTGCAGGCGAAACGCCGCAGGAGTATTGAGATCCCCAAAGAAATAATATAAGAAACAGCAGAATAAACGACTGCATTAAGAACCCATTGCTTTTCCTTGGTCGGGCAATCACACAAATCATAAATTTGGTGGGACGAACGCACAAACTCTCTGAGCTAGCCGCTGCAATCCGTAGCGAGCGAAATAAGAAAATCAGTTCGTTACAATACATAGAAGACTTAGAGATGGGCAGGCAACTCTCACGCTTACGACTTTTCAACCCAAAAATACTTGCTTACGACAAATTAAATAACGTTAACAGCCAAAACATACTACTGATTAAAACATCAACTTGGATGAATTTCAAAGACAACGAACTACTAATCATATCACGCATACCTATTAACCAAACACTGATCAAAACAATTAAAATTATCCCTTATCCTGATCAAAACGGATACCAGTTGGATTACTCAGACCATGAGTCTTACTTTGAAAATAAAAATAAAATCTGTAATCAAAAAAATGAAGAAATAAATAATGATTGCATCACAAACATAATTAAGCGTAAAAATCCAATTTGCAATTTTATTCAAATCCCCACAAAAGAAATGATTAAATATGTTGAACCAAATATAATTTTAACATGGAATTTAACTGAAACTAGCATAGTAGAAAACTGTCAAAAATTGAACAACAATGTCAAGATAAAGGGAATCAAAATTATTACAGTAAATCAATGCAGAATTGAAATCGAAAACATTATCTTAAGTAAAAATTATTTTATCCCGGAAATAGAAAACAACGTTATACGCACCACTGGATATAATTAAGATAAAGACGATAAAACACGATGACGTTGTGAAACTAATAAAAAAAAAACAATACCATATTTTATATCATCGTAACACTTATTATTATTGTACTTATTATACTATACGGATTATCAAACTATGTAACCCATAATCCATTTATAATTTTATATAGGAAAATAAGAAAACAACCGAAAACAAATCAAGAACAGCCTCAAGAAATGGAAATTGAACGAAATCCATTACCCCCTTATTGTACCCAACAGCATCAGCCTATGCATAGGCTTCTCTTTAAGGGGAGGGAAGTAACGTAATTATGCCCCTCAGAATTCACTTATACAAAAGACCGACCGCGGTGGTCCGCCGTATCGATTCCTCGTTAAATAAACAAACATTACTCGATATTGCGCATCCACTCAAGCCGAAATCAGAACCCAGCCACTAGGCAGGCAGCCAAGTTACACATAAGAATTCTTTTTCATATGTATGCACATAAGCATAAGCAAGAAGCGCTCTCGCGCAGATCAAGTAAACAACTCACTAACCCAGTACATCTAAGACTTTTTCACACCAATTGTTTCAGTCTTAAGCTGATATTCAATTAATAAAAACGCAATGCGGATTCATTCTGAGTTTTTATTTATTTCGGCGTTGATCTTAGTTCAAATACGGATCATTTATTCGACTCAAAACAAAAACTATTTTACTATATATAGTGACGTATTTGGGTGGTCCAAACCAGCCACTTCTATTATTTCAAAGAAAACAGTAATGAACTCTAGTAATTTTCCATAATGTATCCCAGCTGCGCAGCATTCGTTTATCTCTGGCAGCGCAGCTGTTCTTGTAAACATCATAAAGCCTGACCTAAGCAGATTTGACTGCCCTCTTTCAACACTTCCTAATCTTAAGAGCCCAAGAGCGATGCTCTCCCGAAATACAAATATTGTTCAAATACTGAGGCTTCTCCTCAATCCAATTTGCATTCGATTTTTAGTCTTAAGCTGAGATCCAAAGAATAAAGTCGTGAAACTATTTCTCCTAAAACTATTTTTTTATTTCTTGTCGTTGTCCTTAGTCAACTGACGGGACATTAGTTCGACTCAAAAATAAAACAACAATTTTACTGGCGCAGTCGGTAGGATACAAAAAGTATCCGAAAAAAAGAACCTTCGAGTGGAAAATAAGTTAAATTTTATAGTCCAGTGCTCGAAACATCTCCCAAAATAAATTCGTGAAAACTCTTCAACTTGGATTATAATTCCAATTCGGTTATCCAATAATAAGTGGAAGTGAAATACGAAACAAAAACATTAAGTCCAAAGGCAAATAAGTTTTAAAATCAACATATAAAAATAAAAATAAGAACAATATAGAATTTTAATAATACAACACAAAAATTTACAATAAGAAAAAAAGTGAAACTAGAAAGCTTAAAAATAATAATAACATTGAATCCGAAACAAAACAAAATAATAAAACACAAAATTTAAAAATTATACAATAAAATGTCACAACCAATTATTGCCGCACCCCAAATCGTTGCGCTGAGCGACAACAACCTTGCCGAAGCCCGTCGGCAGCTTAAAGACATTATGCCATTCAAGGGTGATCCAGAAACCCTTCACACCTTTGTCAGCAGAGTGGATTACGTAATTTCGCTCTACCAAACAAATGATGTCCGACAACAGAGGATTCTACTGGGAGCCATCGAAAGGAACTTGGACGGACAGGTTACACGATCCTTGGGACTTCCGAACATCGAAGATTGGCCTACCCATAAAGCAAGACTCATCGCGGAATTTAAAACTCAAACACCTAACTACAAACTTCTGGAGAACTTCAGGGAGACACCATACAGAGGAAACCTAAGAGCATTCTGCGAAGAAGCGGAAAGACGACGTCAATTATTAATTTCGAAACTACACCTGGAAGGTAACCAATCGGATTTTCTTATTTATATTCAGGCTATTAAAGACTCTATTAAGATACTGATAAGGAAACTACCAATACAATTATTCACTATTTTAGCCCATCACGATATTACAGACTTAAGATCCTTAATTACCATTGCACAAAATGAGGGAATTTATGGAGAACACATTAATTTTGAATTTTATAAAAACCCAGAATATCGTAATAAAAATTCAAATTCTAATCAGAATTCGAAAGCACAAAAATTCAATACAAATGTTCAAACTCAATATCGACCAAGTTATTCACAATATTCCCAACCCTTCCAACCTAATTTTAATCAATACATTCAACCATTTAGACCTAGCTATACACAGCAGATGACTAACAACCCACCCATGTGGCACGCACCTAATTATTTCAGACCCAACCAATACATAAACACACAACCCATTATTCAAAAAAATCCTTTCCAACAATATCCCAACAAAGCCCAAAATCCCCAAACAACACATTTTAGAGGAAATACATACCCTCGACTACAACAACCCTCTACATATAAAAATACTAGCTTCCCGATTACTAAACGACTAAGACCATCGGACAGTGAACAAACTAAAATGTCTATTGACGAAATTAGATTCCAAGACGCGCATGAATTCGAACAAGTCCAACCTAATTATTACGAGCAACAGTATCATAACCAAAATCAATACAATCCGTATCAAAATCGTGGCTTCATTAATGAAGGGCAACAACAAGTCCAATCTGTACAAATTAATAATAAACAAAACCAAAATAATTCTGAACTAAACGAAAATTTTCGGTTAACAGCCCCGGACAACATGAATACATAAAAATAGTATACAAAGGGTGCTCATACAAATGCCTTCTAGACACAGGATCAACAATTAATTTGATCAATGAAAATATATTTTGTCTTCCCATTCAAAATAGTAGATGTGAAGTTTTAACATCAAATGGCCCTATTACCTTGAACGACTTGATTATGTTACCCAGAAATAGTATTTTCAAAAAAACCGAACCATTTTATGTGCACAGATTTTCTAATAATTACGATATGCTAATTGGCAGAAAATTGTTGAAAAATGCTCAATCAGTTATTAATTACAAAAATGATACAGTTACCCTTTTTGATCAAACATACAAATTAATTACTTCAGAATCCGAAAGAAACCAAAATTTGTTTTCACAGTTTCGATTAGATCACCTAAATCAGGAGGAAACTTTTAAGTTAAAAGGCTTATTAAATAAATTTAGAAATCTTGAATATAAGGAGGGAGACAAATTAACATTTACAAATACAATTAAACACGTACTAAATACAACCCATAACTCCCCAATTTATTCGAAACAATACCCACTTGCGCAAACACACGAAATCGAAGTAGAAAACCAAGTACAGGAAATGCTGAATCAGGGATTAATTAGGGAAAGTAATTCGCCATACAATAGTCCTACTTGGGTCGTACCAAAAAAACCGGATGCTTCTGGCATAAATAAGTACAGGGTAGTAATTGATTATAGAAAACTAAATGAAATAACCATACCAGACAGATATCCAATTCCAAATATGGACGAAATTCTTTGCAAACTGGGTAAATGCCAATATTTTACAACGATCGATCTGGCAAAAGGATTTCATCAAATAGAAATGGACGAAGAATCAATTTCTAAAACTGCATTCTCCACCAAAAGCGGTCATTACGAATACCTTCAAATGCCATTTGGCCTTAGGAATGCACCCGCTACTTTTCAAAGGTGCATGAATAATATCCTTCGACCGTTGCTTAACAAACACTGTTTGGTGTATCTGGATGATATTATAATTTTTTCAACATCCCTTACAGAACATTTAAATTCAATACAATTAGTTTTTTCAAAGCTTGCAGATGCAAATTTAAAATTGCAACTAGACAAATGTGAGTTCTTAAAAAAGGAAGCTAACTTTCTTGGTCACATAGTTACCCCTGATGGTATTAAACCAAATCCTATTAAAGTTAAAGCCATAGTTTCATACCCAATTCCGACAAAAGTAAAAGAGATAAGAGCTTTCCTTGGATTAACAGGTTATTATCGCAAATTTATTCCAAATTATGCAGACATATCAAAACCCATGACTAGCTGCTTAAAAAAAGAGCAAAGATAGATACACAAAAACTTGAGTACATAGAGGCATTCGAAAAACTTAAGGCTTTGATAATTCGTGACCCAATTTTACAATTACCTGATATTGAAAAGAAATTTGTTTTAACCACAGATGCAAGTAACTTGGCCCTCGGGGCCGTCCTTTCTCAAAACGGTCATCCTATATCTTTTATTAGTAGAACACTTAACGATCACGAATTAAATTACAGTGCTATCGAAAAAGAATTACTCGCCATAGTTTGGGCCACAAAAACTTTTCGACATTATTTACTAGGGCGACAATTTCTCATTGCCAGTGACAAACAGTAATGCACTCTAGTAATTTTCCATAATGTATCCCAGCTGCGCAGCATTCGTTTATCTCTGGCAGCGCAGCTGTTCTTGTAAACATCATAAAGCCTGACCTAAGCAGATTTGACTGCCCTCTTTCAACACTTCCTAATCTTAAGAGCCCAAGAGCGATGCTCTCCCGAAATACAAATATTGTTCAAATACTGAGGCTTCTCCTCAATCCAATTTGCATTCGATTTTTAGTCTTAAGCTGAGATCCAAAGAATAAAGTCGTGAAACTATTTCTCCTAAAACTATTTTTTTATTTCTTGTCGTTGTCCTTAGTCAACTGACGGGACATTAGTTCGACTCAAAAATAAAACAACAATTTTACTATATATATGCAAACCACCAAAACAAATACATATGCACATACAAAGACTCTAAATACGAATAATGTTATATGAACGGTGAAGTGTATGGTTTCTAAGGCTGGATACAAAACCACAAAATCACATATATATTGCACACATTAATAAGAAGAAAAGAAAAGAACAAAAATAATAATAAACAAAAAAAAAATTTTTTTTTTAAACATGCACCCATAATCTCACTCTTTCAACACGAATAAAGTATTGAAATTATACATACATACACTAATACCACTATATTACAGAAATTAACGCACAAGAAAACACACACTATCCAACAACAAACATATAATTAAGAGTCATTAAGTACATTGTAAACTGTATATATTTTTTTTTCTTAAATGTCAAAGAAATTAACACAAACTATAAAATAAACAACTCGTTCCGTGTTAGGATCACACACAATTCCAAAAAGAGTTACACGATCAGTTTCTAAAACAAACACCCTCCCCGTAATTAGAAAAATTATCCCCTTATCAACCTATAAATATGGATTCGGGCAACGCCTCCGTGGGTAATTCCGTCCCCCGTAACACCTACTGTCAGTGGCTTTAGCAGGATTGCTACGGCACTTAGTGCCACCGATATTTTAGCCTTCGTCAAGGAACTTCCGACTCTCGACGGTACTCCAGGCCAACTCGACAAATATATAACTAGCGTTGAGGAAATAATCATGCTCATTAGGGTTACCGACCAAACACCGTACGGACTTCTGACACTCAGGGTAATTAGGAATAAAATAGTTGGATGAGCAGACGAAGCTCTAAACCTAGCCAACACCAAACTTATATGGGACGATATTAAAAGTAACCTACTATGTTTATACTCTAGCAAGAAAAGCGAAGCTACCCTCTTATGCGAGCTCCAGTCTCTCCCGGATAACCTAACCATAGGGCAATTGTTCTTCGGCTTGTCGAGGATTAGTGTGCTCAACGGGACAAAGCAGGCCAAAGGAAAAGCTTTCAGTGGCAGTCGTGGAGAGAGCTGACTTCTCAGAGGAGGACGTGGACGAATTCCTGAGGTCGGAGTTAAGCAGTTTAGAAAACGTTCAAGGAAAGGATGAATACTGGCAAATTCCGTTGGAAGAAAGGAGCCGGCAGTATACGGCGCTTACGGTGCCGGGAAAGGGCCTGTTCCAATGGAAAGTGATGCCATTCGGACGGCACTCAGCGTCGGCAACGTTTCAACGGGCATTGGACCAAGTAATAGGGCCCGAAATGATGCCGCACGCGTTCGCATATCAGGACGACATCATAGTGATCGGACGGACGCTGCAGGAACATATGCGCAACTTGAAGGAGGTGTTCAAGAGGCTACGGGCGGCGAACCTGAAAGTAATTGCGGATAAGTTCTTTAGGAAGGAGCTACAATACAAGGTATTGGAACGGATCCTGAGAAGGTAGCGGCAATAGCGCAACTGAAGCCGCCAGGAAACGTGAAGGAGCTGAGGCAATACTTGGGAGTCGCATCGTGGTACAGACGCTTCGTGCCTGATTTTGCGACGCTGGTACAGCCTTTGAATGCGCTTCTAAAGAAGCAGGCAAAATGGGAATAAGAAGACGCCCACCAAGCCGCATTCGAGGCCGTCAAGGCCAGACTGGTCGCCGACCCGATTCTGGCGTGCCCCGACTTCACGAAAACGTTTGTATTACAGACGGATGCCAGCGACTATGGGCTGGGGGCAATCCTTACACAGCATTCCGAGCGAGGCGAGCGAGTAATCTCCTACTTTAGTAGAACGCTGAACGCAGCGGAGAGGAACTACTCGGCAACGGAAAAGGAATGTTTAGCAATAGTATGGGCGGTCAGGAAGTTGAGACCGTACCTGGAGGGTTACCACTTCAAGGTCATCACGGACCATATGGCTCTGAAATGGCTGAATAACATCGAGAGTCCGTCCGGCAGGATAGCGAGGTGAGCGTTGGAGCCGCACGTACGATTTCGAAATCTCGTACAAGAAGGGCCAGCTGAACATCGTCGCCGACGCGCTTTCAAGACAACCACTGCAGGAGACGAGCCGAAGAGTGAGCGTGGAGGACGACGAACAACCGAGAGAGCAGCAGGGATGTAGGTGGTTGGAGGAGATGCGAAGAAAAGTGAAGCAGCAGCCACACAAATTTCCGGACTATTTGGAGGAAGACGGCAAGCTGTACCGGCACATACCGCATCGGGCGGGCAACGAGGAGGTGGCATCGTGGAAGATGTGTGTACCGATCGGGCAGAGACAGCGCGTCATGACCGAAAACCACGACATGCCAACTGCGGGACACTTGGGAAGTCGCAAGACGATTGCCAGGATTGCAGCCCAGGAATGCATCGAGACGTAAGGAAGTACGTACGAAACTGCGAGAGCTGCATGAAGTACAAACCCAGGCAGCTACAGGCGGCCGGGAAGATGTAAACACAGGTGCCGGAAGAACCATGGGCAACTGTGTGCGCAGATTTCGTGGGCCCTTTGCCACGATCGAAGCATGGAAATTCGATGCTGCTGGTCCTGGTGGACAGATTTTCAAAGTGGACCGAGATTGTCCCTATGAGAAGGGCGACCACTGAGACGATGCGAAAGGACGTTCGAGAGCGGATAGTGGCCAGATACGGAGTGCCCAAAGTGATGATCACAGACAACGGCGTGCAGTTCACAAGTAGGGCGTTCAGGAAGTTTCTGGAGGAGCTGGGGGTACGACACCAGCTCACGGCTCCATATACTCCGCAAGAGAACCCTACGGAAAGGGCCAACAGGACCGTCAAAACAAAGATCGCGCAATTCACAGGTGCCGATCAGAGGACATGGGACGAGCACTGGCCGGAGCTGCAGCTGGCGGTCAACACAAGTGTGGCGGAGACCACAGGATACTCGCCGGCGTTCATAACGCAGGGAAGGGAGCCGAGGCTGCCCAACGCGTTGTTTGACGAAAAAACGACCGGAACCGGAAAGTGCATCCAGACACCGGCGGAAAACGCGGAAAAATCGAAAGAAATCTTCGAACTGGTGCGGAGAAACATGGAGAAGGCGGCGCAGGATCAGGCACGACACTATAATCTCAGAAGACGGTCGTGGAAACCCAAGGTGCGGGACACAGTATGGGCCAAAGAGCACCACCTGTCAAAGGCAGCCGAAGGTTTCGCGGCAAAATTGGCCCCAAGATTTGACGGGCCGTACACGATAAAGAAATTCACGTCACCAATAATATGCGTCCTGGAACACAAAACGACCAAGAAAGAAAAGACTGCACACATCAGCGATCTGAAGCCGGGAAAAGCGGGCGCCGGCGGGCCAGGAGACTTCGAGGAATAAACAAAAAAAAAAAAAAACACAACTCAAATCTTTGGGGAGGAAAGGGGGAAGACGATACACGGTATCGATACGGAGCAGAAGTCAATAACACACACACACAGGCACACACAGGTCCGTCCGAACGCGAGAGCGGGACAGGGAGGGTACGCAGCCCAGAACCGTTAACGGTTAACACACACACACACAGCTGCGAATTCCGTGGGAGGCGAGTGTACGGACGGGAAAGGCTCCGTTACCGGTACGGGCCCACGGAATAACGGCACAAGGAGCAGAAGCAAAACTGAGGTTTCGTCGCGGAGAGCGCGGCTCGAGCTGGTCTTTTCAATTTGAGATCACCATGGCAGCACACGTTTTTCACGCCC
Organism: Drosophila mauritiana; assembly: GCF_004382145.1. Taxonomy (NCBI): domain Eukaryota; kingdom Metazoa; phylum Arthropoda; class Insecta; order Diptera; family Drosophilidae; genus Drosophila; species Drosophila mauritiana. Next base: position 21,963,357 of record NC_046672.1, on the reverse strand, counting down.
GGGGAGTACGAGAGACCGGCGCCGGGGAACAGCCCGGGGCGATATGAAGTGGGGATTCCGATTCCTACCTCCAGCTCCTGGCGTCACCCTTGGTGTCGCGATCTCCATCCCCGGGAAGTGTGAAGGACCCGGAGGAAATTCCGGACGTCGAACTCGAGGACGACCAACCGATGGCGGAGACGGAGGGCGCGGCCGAGGTCATCACCCTCTCCTCGGAGAGCGAGGAAGACGATGACGGAGGCGAGACGGTCACGCCGGAGGTGTCATCAGACGAGGATGAGACCGCGCGGATGGCCAAGGCGCGGATAGCCAGGGCCAGGGACGGATAAGCCTCGGAGTCGCGCCGCCGACCGAGGATCCGGTGGATATGAGACGATTCATGGAGGCACGAATCGACACCCTGCGGCGTTTCCAGCAGATGGTGGAGGCCCGTAAGGTCGCCGACGCCGAGGCCGCAGGAGCGTTTGGCTCGGCTGCAAGAGGAGGAGGAAGCATTGTGGGCACCAACCACCAACCGCAGCCGCTGGCAAGACATCTACCGCCGACACCGCAGCCACCATTGCCGTTGACGCCGCCACCGACTCGATCACCGCCGCCGCAGCCGCCGTTGCCGTTGACGCCGCCGCCGCCGACGCACTCACCGCCACCGACACCACCACGAATGACGGCGACGCGGTCACCGCCACCGACACCACCACGGATGACGGCAACGCAGTCACCGCCACCGACACCACCACGGATGACGCCAGCGCAGGCGCCGCTGCCGACACCGCCGCGGCCGACGCCGGCGCCGCTGCCGATGCCACCACGGCCGACGCGTACGCCTTCAACACCACCGCCGCAACCTCGCACGCCGACACCACCACCCCAGCAGGGGGAATGCCCACGATATGACAGGCAACAGGCGTGGGAGATTCCGCAGGCACACGTCGGCCAGGTGGTCCGCACGTTCGAGATGGGAGGGCGTCTGTGGCACCAACAGTCGGTGACGTGGACGTGGCCCGCATCGATGGAGACCGAGGACGCGCCGGAAGCCCGGGTTTGGGAAGAGGCGGAAGCGATCGGCTGGAGAACGCCGGACCAGGAGTCACGCGATCCGCGATTACGCGCCCGAGCAGAGGGTAAGAGGCCGGAAAAGGAGGTCCCGAGGGAGGAGAGCCCGGGAGAAGCAAACCCGAAGAAGAGGGAGTGGAGCTGGCCTGAGCAGACGAAGCTCTAAACCTAGCCAACACCAAACATATATGGGACGATATCAAAAGTAACCTACTATGTTTATACTCTAGCAAGAAAAGCGAAGCTACCCTCTTATGCGAGCTCCAGTCTCTCCCGGATAACCTAACCCTAGGGCAATTGTTCTTCGGCTTATCGAGGATTAGTGTGATCAACGGGACAAAGCAGGCCAAAGGAAAAGCTTTCAGTGGCAGTCGTGGAGAGGGCTGACTTCTCAGAGGAGGACGTGGACGAATTCCTGAGGTCGGAGTTAACCAGTTTAGAAAACGTTCAAGGAACGTCAACCGTAGCAGTGCACCGAATAACGATGAAGGACGATCAACCAGTCAAACAGCGGTACTACCCAAAAAACCCCAAGATGCAAGTGGAGATCAACGCCAACGTCGACGAGCTGCTGGTAAAAGGATGTATCGAGCCGTCTAGAAGCCCGTACAGCTCACCGATAGTGATGGTGAGAAAGTAAACAGGGTAATGGAGACTGTGCGTGGATTTCCGGCAGATAAACGCAAGGTCCGTAAAGGATGCGTACCCGATGCCGATTATAAATTACATCCTGGACCAGCTAAAGGAGGCGAAGTACATAAGCAGTCTAGACCTAAAGGATGGATACTGGCAAATTCCGTTGGAAGAAAGGAGCCGGCAGTATACGGCGCTTACGGTGCCGGGAAAGGGCCTGTTCCAATGGAAAGTGATGCCATTCGGACGGCACTCAGCGTCGGCAACGTTTCAACGGGCATTGGACCAAGTAATAGGGCCCGAAATGATGCCGCACGCGTTCGCATATCAGGACGACATCATAGTGATCGGACGGACGCTGCAGGAACACATGCGCAACTTGAAGGAGGTGTTCAAGAGGCTACGGGCGGCGAACCTGAAAGTAATTGCGGATAAGTTCTTTAGGAAGGAGCTATAATACAAGGTATTGGAACGGATCCTGAGAAGGTAGCGGCAATAGCGCAACTGAAGCCGCCAGGAAACGTGAAGGAGCTGAGGCAATACTTGGGAGTCGCATCGTGGTACAGACGCTTCGTGCCTGATTTTGCGACGCTGGTACAGCCGCTTCTAAAGAAGCAGGCAAAATGGGAATGGGAAGACGCCCACCAAGCCGCATTCGAGGCCGTCAAGGCCAGACTGGTCGCCGACCCGATTCTGGCGTGCCCCGACTTCACGAAAACGTTTGTATTACAGACGGATGCCAGCGACTATGGGCTGGGGGCAATCCTTACACAGCATTCCGAGCGAGGCGAGCGAGTAATCTCCTACTCCAGTAGAACGCTGAACGCAGCGGAGAGGAACTACTCGGCAACGGAAAAGGAATGTTTAGCAATAGTATGGGCGGTCAGGAAGTTGAGAACCTGGAGGGTTACCACTTCAAGATCATCACGGACCATATGGCTCTGAAAGGCTCCGTTACCGGTACGGGCCCACGGAATAACGGCACAAGGAGCAGAAGCAAAACTGAGGTTTCGTCGCGGAGAGCGCGGCTCGAGCTGGTCTTTTCAATTTGAGATCACCATGGCAGCACACGTTTTTCACGCCCGGGGAGTACGAGAGACCGGCGCCGGGGAACAGCCCGGGGCGATATGGAGTGGGGATTCCGATTCCTACCTCCAGCTCCTGGCGTCACCCTTGGTGTCGCGATCTCCATCCCCGGGAAGTGTGAAGGACCCGGAGGAAATTCCGGACGTCGAACTCGAGGACGACCAACCGATGGCGGAGACGGAGGGCGCGGCCGAGGTCATCACCCTCTCCTCGGAGAGCGAGGAAGACGATGACGGAGGCGAGACGGTCACGCCGGAGGTGTCATCAGACGAGGATGAGACCGCGCGGATGGCCAAGGCGCGGATAGCCTACCGGAGCGTCCGGCGGGCTACGCAGGGCCAGGGACGGATAAGCCTCGGAGTCGCGCCGCCGACCGAGGATCCGGTGGATATGAGACGATTCATGGAGGCACGAATCGACACCCTGCGGCGTTTCCAGCAGATGGTGGAGGCCCGTAAGGTCGCCGACGCCGAGGCCGCAGGAGCGTTTGGCTCGGCTGCAAGAGGAGGAGGAAGCATTGTGGGCACCAACCACCAACCGCAGCCGCTGGCAAGACATCTACCGCCGACACCGCAGCCACCATTGCCGTTGACGCTGCCACCGACTCGATCACCGCCGCCGCAGCCGCCGTTGCCGTTGACGCCGCCGCCGCCGACGCAGTCACCGCCACCGACACCACCACGGATGACGGCGACGCAGTCACCGCCACCGACACCACCACGGATGACGCCAGCGCAGGCGCCGCTGCCGACACCGCCGCGGCCGACGCCGGCGCCGCTGCCGATGCCACCACGGCCGACGCGCACGCCGTCAACACCACCGCCGCAACCTCGCACGCCGACACCACCACCCCAGCAGGGGGAATGCCCACGATATGACAGGCAACAGGCGTGGGAGATTCCGCAGGCACACGTCGGCCAGGTGGTCCGCACGTTCGAGATGGGAGGGCGTCTGTGGCACCAACAGTCGGTGACGTGGACGTGGCCCGCATCGATGGAGACCGAGGACGCGCCGGAAGCCCGGGTTTGGGAAGAGGCGGAAGCGATCGGCTGGAGAACGCCGGACCAGGAGTCACGCGATCCGCGATTACGCACCCGAGCAGAGGGTAAGAGGCCGGAGAAGGAGGACCCGAGGGAGGAGAGCCCGGGAGAAACAAACCCGGAGAAAAGGGAGTGGAGCTGGCCTGCACCAGGTGAGGCGCCGCCACCACCAAGGCTGCCGAGGCAAACGTCGTGACAGGAAGCGCGGCAACCGCCGCCGCGCCCATGCCACAGCAGGCAGGCGTCGCTGGACAAGCAGAGGTGGAGGGAGGTACCAACGGAAGACTGGCAGCTCCGGGTGGCCGAGGAAGCGGCTCGACAAGGAGCACGGAAGCGAAGAGTGCACTGGGCAGCGCTACCGCCTTAAGGTACGGAGGGGCGGGGAGGTAAGGGTAGCAGTCGCCGAATAAAGAACGCCAGACGGCAATAGAAAACCGTATGTCCGGGTTTTTTTTTGATAAACAACACAGGCACAGTAACAGTCAAAAAAATGGGTACGGGTATAATCCGCAGCAGCCGCGAAGGGGTGACGCGGGGCCAGGCACGCGGGCCAGCATACGACGCGGTGCTGCTGCAGGCGCGGGACGGGGAGGCACTCGCAGTACGCAGGCGGGCCTCAGTTGACAGCGCAGGCAGGCCTCCAGGGGGGCGCGGGACCAGGGGCAGCCGCCCCGGAGCATGAAGGGGGCATACATGTGTTGGTGGATCTGGAAGCAAGAGAGGATTTGTTAATATGGCGATACGCAAGAAAACGTTAGACTTACCTTTCATTGAGCTGCTACACCGAAGCACGTGAGAAAAGAATTGGAATGGGAGCGCTCCGATAGCGACTATCGATCGATAGTATGATCGATAGGATGCTCGTATGCGGCCACACTGGAGGTAGCGATCGGCACGAGATGGCAACGGCGCGTTGATATCGATAACAAGAGATCGATTATGTGCCAGGCGGAAAAAGGGATGAGCGGTGAATGGAAGGCGGGAGAATTTGAATGTCGAACAGATGGAGCAGAATCGACAGCAGCACCGGATGGAAGGAACAGGAAAGCTGCCTATACGAAGGGACACCGGGCGGAGGACCGCCGGCACCAACAGTTTTTTTAAAAAACTTACGAAGGAAGGGGGAGATGTGAGGAGTCTTAAAACTCCCCACAAATCTCGTGTAGGGGAGCGGCCTAGCAACAGCCGCGATGAAGGGCAAAGCGGAAAGACCGTGAACTAACGGTACCGCTTTGGACCTTGGACTCCAGCGAGTCAAGGGCAGACAGGTCAAACGGTAACGGTGCGTGCACAGAGAGGACGCACCGTGAACTAACGGTACCGCTTTGGACCTTGGACTCCAGCGAGTCAAGGGCAGACAAGTCAAACGGTAACGGTGCGTGAGCAAAGAGGACGCACCGTGAATCAACGGCACAATACGTGGACCTTGTACCCGAGCGGGCCGTGCGCAAAAAGGGAAATAACAGGATCCCTGCGGCCTATAAAGGGTAGGAGCGAGCACGGATGCGACACAGTTAGTGAGACAGCGAGATCGCGTACGGAAGAAGGCCGAGCGTCGGAGTGTTAACGGAAGGATCTCGGAAGTGTGAACGCGCGGTCAAGCTAGAAGGAAAGGAGCAGTGCAAGCATCGGGCGGCAAGAACCCCGAAGGACTCAGAAGGTCGAATCACCACAAGCAAGTGGAGATCCTGGGAGTGGAGGAGAAGGATCTGACGTGTCGTAAGGATCATTTGAGTCAGTGGCCAGTGGTGGTCCCAGGACGAGCGTTGCCTCGCCCAAGGACGATACACCCTGCACCATAACATCCTGAATCCGTTCCGACCGGCAGAAGGACCTTCAGAAGGGAAGGCAAGAACCTGACGTGTCCGTAAGGGTCAGCAGTCAGTGGTCGGTACAGGTGGTCCCAGGACGAGCATTGCCTCGCCCCAGGACGATACACCCTATCCCATAACATCCTAGTCCCGGCCGGGCCGACTCGTCGTCCACGTCGAGGAACAAGCAGTACCACGGAGGCAAGGCGTTGCAGGCGAAACGCCGCAGGAGTATTGAGATCCCCAAAGAAATAATATAAGAAACAGCAGAATAAACGACTGCATTAAGAACCCATTGCTTTTCCTTGGTCGGGCAATCACACAAATCATAAATTTGGTGGGACGAACGCACAAACTCTCTGAGCTAGCCGCTGCAATCCGTAGCGAGCGAAATAAGAAAATCAGTTCGTTACAATACATAGAAGACTTAGAGATGGGCAGGCAACTCTCACGCTTACGACTTTTCAACCCAAAAATACTTGCTTACGACAAATTAAATAACGTTAACAGCCAAAACATACTACTGATTAAAACATCAACTTGGATGAATTTCAAAGACAACGAACTACTAATCATATCACGCATACCTATTAACCAAACACTGATCAAAACAATTAAAATTATCCCTTATCCTGATCAAAACGGATACCAGTTGGATTACTCAGACCATGAGTCTTACTTTGAAAATAAAAATAAAATCTGTAATCAAAAAAATGAAGAAATAAATAATGATTGCATCACAAACATAATTAAGCGTAAAAATCCAATTTGCAATTTTATTCAAATCCCCACAAAAGAAATGATTAAATATGTTGAACCAAATATAATTTTAACATGGAATTTAACTGAAACTAGCATAGTAGAAAACTGTCAAAAATTGAACAACAATGTCAAGATAAAGGGAATCAAAATTATTACAGTAAATCAATGCAGAATTGAAATCGAAAACATTATCTTAAGTAAAAATTATTTTATCCCGGAAATAGAAAACAACGTTATACGCACCACTGGATATAATTAAGATAAAGACGATAAAACACGATGACGTTGTGAAACTAATAAAAAAAAAACAATACCATATTTTATATCATCGTAACACTTATTATTATTGTACTTATTATACTATACGGATTATCAAACTATGTAACCCATAATCCATTTATAATTTTATATAGGAAAATAAGAAAACAACCGAAAACAAATCAAGAACAGCCTCAAGAAATGGAAATTGAACGAAATCCATTACCCCCTTATTGTACCCAACAGCATCAGCCTATGCATAGGCTTCTCTTTAAGGGGAGGGAAGTAACGTAATTATGCCCCTCAGAATTCACTTATACAAAAGACCGACCGCGGTGGTCCGCCGTATCGATTCCTCGTTAAATAAACAAACATTACTCGATATTGCGCATCCACTCAAGCCGAAATCAGAACCCAGCCACTAGGCAGGCAGCCAAGTTACACATAAGAATTCTTTTTCATATGTATGCACATAAGCATAAGCAAGAAGCGCTCTCGCGCAGATCAAGTAAACAACTCACTAACCCAGTACATCTAAGACTTTTTCACACCAATTGTTTCAGTCTTAAGCTGATATTCAATTAATAAAAACGCAATGCGGATTCATTCTGAGTTTTTATTTATTTCGGCGTTGATCTTAGTTCAAATACGGATCATTTATTCGACTCAAACCACCAAAACAAATACATATGCACATACAAAGACTCTAAATACGAATAATGTTATATGAACGGTGAAGTGTATGGTTTCTAAGGCTGGATACAAAACCACAAAATCACATATATATTGCACACATTAATAAGAAGAAAAGAAAAGAACAAAAATAATAATAAACAAAAGGAAAATTTTTTTTTTTAAACATGCACCCATAATCTCACTCTTTCAACACGAATAAAGTATTGAAATTATACATACATACACTAATACCACTATATTACAGAAATTAACGCACAAGAAAAGACACACTATCCAACAACAAACATATAATTAAGAGTCATTAAGTACATTGTAAACTGTATATATTTTTTTTTCTTAAATGTCAAAGAAATTAACACAAACTATAAAATAAACAACTCGTTCCGTGTTAGGATCACACACAATTCCAAAAAGAGTTACACGATCAGTTTCTAAAACAAACACCCTCCCCGTAATTAGAAAAATTATCCCCTTATCGCCCCCTTATCAACCTATAAATATGGATTCGGGCAACGCCTCCGTGGGTAATTCCGTCCCCCGTAACACCTACTGTCAGTGGCTTTAGCAGGATTGCTACGGCATTTAGTGCCACCGATATTTTAGCCTTCGTCAAGGAACTTCCGACTCTCGACGGTACTCCAGGCCAACTCGACAAATATATAACTAGCGTTGAGGAAATAATCATGCTCATTAGGGTTACCGACCAAACACCGTACGGACTTCTGACACTCAGGGCAATTAGGAATAAAATAGTTGGATGAGCAGACGAAGCTCTAAACCTAGACAAAGCAGGCCAAAGGAAAAGCTTTCAGTGGCAGTCGTGGAGAGGGCTGACTTCTCAGAGGAGGACGTGGACGAATTCCTGAGGTCGGAGTTAACCAGTTTAGAAAACGTTCAAGGAACGTCAACCGTAGCAGTGCACCGAATAACGATGAAGGACGATCAACCAGTCAAACAGCGGTACTACCCAAAAAACCCCAAGATGCAAGTGGAGATCAACGCCAACGTCGACGAGCTGCTGGTAAAAGGATGTATCGAGCCGTCTAGAAGCCCGTACAGCTCACCGATAGTGATGGTGAGAAAGTAAACAGGGTAATGGAGACTGTGCGTGGATTTCCGGCAGATAAACGCAAGGTCCGTAAAGGATGCGTACCCGATGCCGATTATAAATTACATCCTGGACCAGCTAAAGGAGGCGAAGTACATAAGCAGTCTAGACCTAAAGGATGGATACTGGCAAATTCCGTTGGAAGAAAGGAGCCGGCAGTATACGGCGCTTACGGTGCCGGGAAAGGGCCTGTTCCAATGGAAAGTGATGCCATTCGGACGGCACTCAGCGTCGGCAACGTTTCAACTGGCATTGGACCAAGTAATAGGGCCCGAAATGATGCCGCACGCGTTCGCATATCAGGACGACATCATAGTGATCGGACGGACGCTGCAGGAACACATGCGCAACTTGAAGGAGGTGTTCAAGACTACGGGCGGCGAACCTGAAAGTAATTGCGGATAAGTTCTTTAGGAAGGAGCTATAATACAAGGTATTGGAACGGATCCTGAGAAGGTAGCGGCAATAGCGCAACTGAAGCCGCCAGGAAACGTGAAGGAGCTGAGGCAATACTTGGGAGTCGCATCGTGGTACAGACGCTTTGTGCCTGTTTTGCGACGCTGGTACAGCCTTTGAATGCGCTTCTAAAGAAGCAGGCAAAATGGGAATGGGAAGACGCCCACCAAGCCGCATTCGAGGCCGTCAAGGCCAGACTGGTCGCCGACCCGATTCTGGCGTGCCCCGACTTCACGAAAACGTTTGTATTACAGGCAGATGCCAGCGACTATGGGCTGGGGGCAATCCTTACACAGCATTCCGAGCGAGGCGAGCGAGTAATCTCCTACTCCAGTAGAACGCTGAACGCAGCGGAGAGGAACTACTCGGCAACGGAAAAGGAATGTTTAGCAATAGTATGGGCGGTCAGGAAGTTGAGACCGTACCTGGAGGGTTACCACTTCAAGATCATCACGGACCATATGGCTCTGAAATGGCTAAATAACATCGAGAGTCCGTCCAGCAGGATAGCGAGGTGGGCGTTGGAGCTGCAACAGTACGATTTCGAAATCTCGTACAGGAAGGGCCAGCTGAACATCGTTGCCGACGCGCTTTCATTACAACCACTGCAGGAGACGTGCCGAAGAGTGAGCGCGGAGGACGACGAACAACCGAGAGAGCACCAGGGATGTAGGTGGTTGGAGGAGATGCGAAGAAAAGTGAAGCAGCAGCCACACAAATTTCCGGACTATTTGGAGGAAGACGGCAAGCTGTACCGGCACATACCGCATCGGGCGGGCAACGAGGAGGTGGCATCGTGGAAGATGTGTGTACCGATCGGGCAGAGACAGCGCGTCATGACCAAAAACCACGACATGCCAACTGCGGGACACTTGGGAAGTCGCAAGACGAATGCCAGGATTGCAGCCCAGGAATGCATCGAGACGTAAGGAAGTACGTACGAAACTGCGAGAGCTGCATGAAGTACAAACCCAGGCAGCTACAGGCGGCCGGGAAGATGTAAACACAGGTGCCGGAAGAACCATGGGCAACTGTGTGCGCAGATTTCGTGGGCCCTTTGCCACCATCGAAGCATGGAAATTCGATGCTGCTGGTCCTGGTGGACAGATTTTCAAAGTGGACCGAGATTGTCCCTATGAGAAGGGCGACCACTGAGACGATGCGAAAGGCCGTTCGAGAGCGGATAGTGGCCAGATACGGAGTGCCCAAAGTGATGATCACAGACAACGGCGTGCAGTTCACAAGTAGGGCGTTCAGGAAGTTTCTGGAGGAGCTGAGGGTACGACACCAGCTCACGGCTCCATATACTCCGCAAGAGAACCCTACGGAAAGGGCCAACAGGACCGTCAAAACAATGATCGCGCAATTCACAGGTGCTGATCAGAGGACATGGGACGAGCACTGGCCGGAGCTGCAGCTGGCGGTCAACACAAGTGTGGCGGAGACCACAGGATACTCGCCGGCGTTCATAACGCAGGGAAGGGAGCCGAGGCTGCCCAACGCGTTGTTTGACGAAAAAACGACCGGAACCGGAAAGTGCATCCAGACACCGGCAGAAAACGCGGAAAAATCGAAAGAAATCTTCGAACTGGTGCGGAGAAACATGGAGAAGGCGGCGCAGGATCAGGCACGACACTATAATCTCAGAAGACGGCCGTGGAAACCCAAGGTGCGGGACACAGTATGGGCCAAAGAGGCAGCACCTGTCAAAGGCAGCCGAAGGTTTCGCGGCAAAATTGGCCCCAAGATTTGACGGGCCGTACACGATAAAGAAATTCACCAGTAATATGCGTCCTGGAACACAAAACGACCAAGAAAGAAAAGACTGCACACATCAGCGATCTGAAGCCGGGAAAAGCGGGCGCCGGCGGGCCAGGAGACTTCGAGGAATAAACAAAAAAAAAAAAAACACAACTCAAATATTTGGGGAGGAAAGGGGGAAGACGATACAAGGTATCGATACGGAGCAGAAGTCAACAACACACACACAGGCACGTCAGAGGGCGAGAGCGGGATAGGGAGGGTACGCAGCCAAGAACCGTTAACGGTTAACACACACACACAGCTGCGAATTCCGTGGAAGGCGAGTGTATGAACGGGAAAGGCTCCGTTACCGGTACAGGCCCACGGAATAACGGCACGAGGAGCAGAAGCAAAACCGAGGTTTCGTCGCGAAGAGCGCGGCTCGAGCTGGTCTTTTGAGATCACCATAGCAGCACAAGTTTTTCACGTCCGGGAAGTACGAGAGACCGGCGCCGGGAACAGCCCGGGGCGATATGGAGTAGGAATTCCGATTCCTACCTCCAGCTCCTGGCGTTACCCCTGGTGTCGCGATCTCCATCCCCGGGATGTGTGGAGGACCCGGAGGAAATTCCGGACGTCGAACTCGAGGACGACCAGCCAATGGCGGAGACGGAGGGCGCGGCCGAGGTCATCACCCTCTCCTCGGAGAGCGAGGAAGACGATGACGGAGGCGAGACGGTCACGCCGGAGGTGTCATCAGACGAGGATGTGACCGCGCGGATGGCTTACCGGAACGTCCGGCGGGCTACGCAGGGCCAGGGACGGATAAGCCTCGGAGTCGCGCCGCCGACCGAGGATCCGGTTGATATGACACGATTCATGGAGGCACGAGTCGCCAGCAGATGGTGGGGGCGCGAAAGGTCGCCGACGCCGAGACCGCATGGCAGGAGCGTTTGGCTCGGCTGCAAGAGGAGGAAGAAGCATTGTGGGCACCAACCACGGAGCAGCCGGAGCCCACGCAGCCGCTGGCAAGACAGCTACCGCCGACACCGCAGCCACCATTGCCGTTGACGCCGCCGCCGACTCGACCACCGCCGCCGCAGCCGCCGTTGCCGTTGACGCCGCCGCCACGACAGCCGCCGCCACGACAGCCGCCGACGCAGTCACCGCCACCGACACCACCACGGATGACGCCAGCGCAGGCGCCGCTGCCGAAACCGCCGCGGCCGACGCCGGCGCCGCTGCCGACGCAACCTCGCACGCCGACACCACCACCCCAGCAGGGGGAATGCCCACGATATGACAGGCAACAGGCGTGGGAGATTCCGCAGGCACACGTCGGCCAGGTGGTCCGCACGATCGAGATGGGAGGGCGTCTGTGGCACCAACAGTCGGCGACGTGGACGTGGCCCGCATCGATGGAGACCGAGGACGCGCCGGAAGCCCGGGTTTGGGAAGAGGGGGAAGCGATCGGCTGGAGAACGCCGGACCAGGAGTCACGCGATCCGCGATTACGCGCCCGAGCAGAGGGTAAGAGGCCGGAAAAGGAGGTCCCGAGGGAGGAGAGCCCGGGAGAAGCAAACCCGAAGAAGAGGGAGTGGAGCTGGCCTGAGCAGACGAAGCTCTAAACCTAGCCAACACCAAACTTATATGGGACGATATCAAAAGTAACCTACTATGTTTATACTCTAGCAAGAAAAGCGAAGCTACCCTCTTATGCGAGCTCCAGTCTCTCCCGGATAACCTAACCCTAGGGCAATTGTTCTTCGGCTTATCGAGGATTAGTGTGATCAACGGGACAAAGCAGGCCAAAGGAAAAGCTTTCAGTGGTAGTCGTGGAGAGGGCTGACTTCTCAGAGGAGGACGTGGACGAATTCCTGAGGTCGGAGTTAACCAGTTTAGAAAACGTTCAAGGAACGTCAACCGTGGCAGTGCACCGAATAACGATGAAGGACGATCAACCAGTCAAACAGCGGTACTACCCAAAAAACCCCAAGATGCAAGTGGAGATCAACGCCAACGTTGACGAGCTGCTGGTAAAAGGATGTATCGAGCCGTCTAGAAGCCCGTACAGCTCACCGATAGTGATGGTGAGAAAGTAAACAGGGTATTGGAGACTGTGCGTGGATTTCCGGCAGATAAACGCAAGGTCCGTAAAGGATGCGTACCCGATGCCGATTATAAATTACATCCTGGACCAGCTAAAGGAGGCCAAGTACATAAGCAGTCTAGACCTAAAGGATGGATACTGGCAAATTCCGTTGGAAGAAAGGAGCCGGCAGTATACGGCGCTTACGGTGCCGGGAAAGGGCCTGTTCCAATGGAAAGTGATGCCATTCGGACGGCACTCAGCGTCGGCAACGTTTCAACGGGCATTGGACCAAGTAAAAGGGCCCGAAATGATGCCGCACGCGTTCGCATATCAGGACGACATCATAGTGATCGGACGGACGCTGCAGGAACACATGCGCAACTTGAAGGAGGTGTTCAAGAGGCTACGGGCGGCGAACCTGAAAGTAATTGCGTATAAGTTCTTTAGGAAGGAGCTATAATACAAAGTATTGGAACGGATCCTGAGAAGGTAGCGGCAATAGCGCAACTGAAGCCGCCAGGAAACGTGAAGGAGCTGAGGCAATACTTGGGAGTCGCATCGTGGTACAGACGCTTCGTGCCTGATTTTGCGACGCTGGTACAGCCTTTGAATGCGCTTCTAAAGAAGCAGGCAAAATGGGAATGGGAAGACGCCCACCAAGCCGCATTCGAGGCCGTCAAGGCCAGACTGGTCGCCGACCCGATTCTGGCGTGCCCCGACTTCACGAAAACGTTTGTATTACAGACGGATGCCAGCGACTATGGGCGGGGGGCAATCCTTACACAGCATTCCGAGCGAGGCGAGCGAGTAATCTCCTACTCCAGTAGAACGCTGAACGCAGCGGAGAGGAACTACTCGGCAACGGAAAAGGAATGTTTAGCAATAGTATGGGCGGTCAGGAAGTTGAGAACCTGGAGGGTTACCACTTCAAGATCATCACGGACCCTATGGCTCTGAAATGGCTGAATAACATCGAGAGTCCGTCCGGCAGGATAGCGAGGTGAGCGTTGGAGCCGCACGTACGATTTCGAAATCTCGTACAAGAAGGGCCAGCTGAACATCGTCGCCGACGCGCTTTCAAGACAACCACTGCAGGAGACGAGCCGAAGAGTGAGCGTGGAGGACGACGAACAACCGAGAGAGCAGCAGGGATGTAGGTGGTTGGAGGAGATGCGAAGAAAAGTGAAGCAGCAGCCACACAAATTTCCGGACTATTTGGAGGAAGACGGCAAGCTGTACCGGCACATACCGCATCGGGCGGGCAACGAGGAGGTGGCATCGTGGAAGATGTGTGTACCGATCGGGCAGAGACAGCGCGTCATGACCGAAAACCACGACATGCCAACTGCGGGACACTTGGGAAGTCGCAAGACGATTGCCAGGATTGCAGCCCAGGAATGCATCGAGACGTAAGGAAGTACGTACGAAACTGCGAGAGCTGCATGAAGTACAAACCCAGGCAGCTACAGGCGGCCGGGAAGATGTAAACACAGGTGCCGGAAGAACCATGGGCAACTGTGTGCGCAGATTTCGTGGGCCCTTTGCCACGATCGAAGCATGGAAATTCGATGCTGCTGGTCCTGGTGGACAGATTTTCAAAGTGGACCGAGATTGTCCCTATGAGAAGGGCGACCACTGAGACGATGCGAAAGGCCGTTCGAGAGCGGATAGTGGCCAGATACGGAGTGCCCAAAGTGATGATCACAGACAACGGCGTGCAGTTCACAAGTAGGGCGTTCAGGAAGTTTCTGGAGGAGCTGGGGGTACGACACCAGCTCACGGCTCCATATACTCCGCAAGAGAACCCTACGGAAAGGGCCAACAGGACCGTCAAAACAATGATCGCGCAATTCACAGGTGCCGATCAGAGGACATGGGACGAGCACTGGCCGGAGCTGCAGCTGGCGGTCAACACAAGTGTGGCGGAGACCACAGGATACTCGCCGGCGTTCATAACGCAGGGAAGGGAGCCGAGGCTGCCCAACGCGTTGTTTGACGAAAAAACGACCGGAACCGGAAAGTGCATCCAGACACCGGCAGAAAACGCGGAAAAATCGAAAGAAATCTTCGAACTGGTGCGGAGAAACATGGAGAAGGCGGAGCAGGATCAGGCACGACACTATAATCTCAGAAGACGGCCGTGGAAACCCAAGGTGCGGGACACAGTATGGGCCAAAGAGGCAGCACCTGTCAAAGGCAGCCGAAGGTTTCGCGGCAAAATTGGCCCCAAGATTTGACGGGCCGTACACGATAAAGAAATTCACCAGTAATATGCGTCCTGGAACACAAAACGACCAAGAAAGAAAAGACTGCACACATCAGCGATCTGAAGCCGGGAAAAGCGGGCGCCGGCGGGCCAGGAGACTTCGAGGAATAAACAAAAAAAAAAAAACACAACTCAAATATTTGGGGAGGAAAGGGGGAAGACGATACAAGGTATCGATACGGAGCAGAAGTCAACAACACACACACAGGCACGTCAGAGGGCGAGAGCGGGATAGGGAGGGTACGCAGCCAAGAACCGTTAACGGTTAACACACACACACAGCTGCGAATTCCGTGGAAGGCGAGTGTATGAACGGGAAAGGCTCCGTTACCGGTACAGGCCCACGGAATAACGGCACGAGGAGCAGAAGCAAAACCGAGGTTTCGTCGCGAAGAGCGCGGCTCGAGCTGGTCTTTTGAGATCACCATAGCAGCACAAGTTTTTCACGTCCGGGAAGTACGAGAGACCGGCGCCGGGGAACAGCCCGGGGCGATATGGAGTAGGAATTCCGATTCCTACCTCCAGCTCCTGGCGTTACCCCTGGTGTCGCGATCTCCATCCCCGGGATGTGTGGAGGACCCGGAGGAAATTCCGGACGTCGAACTCGAGGACGACCAGCCAATGGCGGAGACGGAGGGCGCGGCCGAGGTCATCACCCTCTCCTCGGAGAGCGAGGAAGACGATGACGGAGGCGAGACGGTCACGCCGGAGGTGTCATCAGACGAGGATGTGACCGCGCGGATGGCTTACCGGAGCGTCCGGCGGGCTACGCAGGGCCAGGGACGGATAAGCCTCGGAGTCGCGCCGCCGACCGAGGATCCGGTTGATATGACACGATTCATGGAGGCACGAGTCGCCACCCTGCGGCGTTTCCAGCAGATGGTGGGGGCGCGAAAGGTCGCCGACGCCGAGACCGCATGGCAGGAGCGTTTGGCTCGGCTGCAAGAGGAGGAAGAAGCATTGTGGGCACCAACCACGGAGCAGCCGGAGCCCACGCAGCCGCTGGCAAGACAGCTACCGCCGACACCGCAGCCACCATTGCCGTTGACGCCGCCGCCGACTCGACCACCGCCGCCGCAGCCGCCGTTGCCGTTGACGCCGCCGCCACGACAGCCGCCGCCACGACAGCCGCCGACGCAGTCACCGCCACCGACACCACCACGGATGACGCCAGCGCAGGCGCCGCTGCCGAAACCGCCGCGGCCGACGCCGGCGCCGCTGCCGACGCAACCTCGCACGCCGACACCACCACCCCAGCAGGGGGAATGCCCACGATATGACAGGCAACAGGCGTGGGAGATTCCGCAGGCACACGTCGGCCAGGTGGTCCGCACGATCGAGATGGGAGGGCGTCTGTGGCACCAACAGTCGGCGACGTGGACGTGGCCCGCATCGATGGAGACCGAGGACGCGCCGGAAGCCCGGGTTTGGGAAGAGGGGGAAGCGATCGGCTGGAGAACGCCGGACCAGGAGTCACGCGATCCGCGTTAACGGAAGGATCTCGGAAGTGTGAACGCGCGGTCAAACGAGAAGAAAAGGAGCAGTGCAAGCATCGGGCGGCAAGAAGCCCGAAGGACTCAGAAGGACGAATCAGCAGATCCTGGGAGTGGAGGAGAAGGATCTGACGTGTCGTATGGATCATTGGAGTCAGTGGCCAGCAAAGGTGGTCCCAGGACGAGCGTTGCCTCGCCCAAGGACGATACACCCTGCACCATAACATCCTAAATCCGTTCCGGGCGGCAGAAGGACCTTCAGGAGGAAAGGCAAGAACCCGACGTGTCTACAAGGGTCAGTGGAGTCAGTGGTCGGTATAGGTGGTCCCAGGACGAGCGTTGCCTCGCCCCAGGACGATACACCCTACCCCATAAAATGTCGTGTCAGATATAACTGATAAAAACGAACAGTACGAAATTGTCACTGCAGAGCACAAAACAAGTCCTTCGAGACTACTATTTTCCAAAAATGGGCAGCATGAAAAAGGAAGTGGTTGCTTATTGCAGGGTATGTACCCAAGCAAAGTACGACAGGCACCCGAAAAAGCAAGAGCTCGGGGAAACGCCCATCCCCAGTTATACCGGCGAAATGGTGCACATTGACATTTCAACAGACAGGAAGCTGTTCTTGACGTGCATTGACAAATTCTCTAAGTTTGCAGTAGTGCAACCGGTAACATCTAGGACAATAGTGGACATCACAGGCCCCCTATTGCAGATTGTTAACCTTTTCCCCAACATCAAAACAATCTATTGCGACAATGAGCCCGCTTTCAACTCAGAGACAGTCACGTCAATGCTCAAAAACAACTACGGCATCGACATTGTGAACGCGCCTCCTCTGCACAGCGTGTCCAATGGCCAAGTTGAACGGTTCCACAGCACCTTGGCAGAAATAGCCAGATGCCTGAAGTTGGACAAAAAGACAAATGACACAGTAGAGCTAATCTTGAGAGCCATGGTGGAATATAACAAAACCGTGCACTCAGTTACTCGTGAGAGACCAATTGAGGTTCTTCACTCAGGGGCCCACGAGCGCTGCCTGGAAATCAAGGCAAGATTAGCAAAGGCTCAGCAAGACAGCATCGGAAGATGCAACCCTTCCCGTCAAAACCGTGTGTTTGAGGTAGGAGAACACGTGTTTGTAAAGAACAACAAGCGGTTAGGAAATAAACTAACTCCACTATGCACGGAATAAAAAGTGCAAGCAGACCTGGGAACGTCTGTTCTTATTAAGGGGAGGGTGGTCCACAATTCGAATTCGCTGTTATGATAGACGAGACAGAAAAATTATCCGAGTCTTTTCCCCAATCGCATATGCGTAAGTTACTAGAGGTCGATACGGACCACTTTAGAACTTTGTTGTCCGTCCTTAAGGTCCATCATAGGATTGCCAGGAGTCTAGATTTCCTAGGTACAGCTTTAAAGGTAGTGGCTGGTACTCCCGATGCCACGGACCATCGAAAGATAAAGATCACTGAGGCTAAACTAGTTGAGTCTAATTCCCGGCAGATAACAATAAATTCTGAAACCCAGAAACAGATTAACAAGTTAACTGACACCATCAATAAGGTGATCAGTGCCCGTAAAAGCGACTTGGTTGACACTCCACACTTGTATGAAGCGTTATTGGCAAGAAATAGGATGCTTTCTACTGAAATTCAAAATTTAATTCTCACTATTACTTTGGCCAAATCAAACATTGTAAATCCCACAATTCTTGACCATGCCGACTTGAAGTCTCTTGTAGAACAGGACACCCCTATCATCAGCTTAATAGAAGCATCCAAGATTAGAGTCCTGCAGTCCGAGAACAGTATTCATATTTTAATTGCCTATCCCAGAGTCAAGTTTAGTTGCAAGAAAGTCGCCGTTTACCCTGTATCCCACCAACACATCATCTTACGCCTCGACGAGGATACGTTGGCCGAATGCGAACATGACACCTTTGCGCTCACAGGATGCACAGATACCACACACTTCACGTTCTGCGAGCGGTCTCGGCGCGAATCTTGTGCGCACTCACTCCACGCAGGGAGCGCAGCCCAATGTCACACTCAACCCAGCCACTTGCAGGAAGTAACTCCCGTAGGTGACGGCGTTATGATTATCAACGAAGCTTCAGCTCGCGTTAGCACCGATGGCATCCCAGAAATACTGGTCGAGGGAACCCACCTGGTGACCTTCGAGAGAACGGCGACCATCAATGGCTCCAAGTTCGTAAACCTACGGAAAGCATTAAGCAAGCAGCCAGGCATTGCGCGAGTTACCGCCTCAGCATTTACCCTCGGCGGTCCCCCGCCAAAGCCGCCTCGACAACCAGAGCCATAGAGAGCTGAGACAGAGTATCAGCTAACTGACGAAATGCTGCATCGACGATCCTAACATTAAGACCACTCGACAAACATAAAACCGCATCCGCTCCACTTCTACTTTTCAGCCAGATCAGCACTTTAAGTAAACAATATGTAACAAACAGAGTTGCGAATAACTCGAGGTAGAAATAAAACATTCATTCTGAATATTAATTTAATTTTAATCTAAATTTGGATCCAAATTGATTACAAAATCGAAGACAGCCCGCAAACTTCCCGCAAGGACTATCAACCACGAGAACCTACTTACCATAACTGGCGCAGACGGAGGCCCTTGGACTAAGGACGAATTCATCAACAAGAAATTCGCGACGACCAAGGATGTGGATTAGATTAACAATAGCATTGTAAGATCATGTGAATAGAGTGAAGTATGTGCAATGGAGGTGGCGATCATAAAAGCGGAAGTAAAATTAAATAATAAATTTCCAAGCAATGGGAAGAAAGGGAACAAGTGCAATAACAGAAAATCAAAATAAAATAAATAAATAAATCCAGAAATAACAAAAGAGTGAGGGAAAATATATGAAGAAAAAATTAATTAATTAAAAGAATGGAGGAGAAACGATATGCATGAGATGAACTTGGTTCGAAAACGAACGAGAGGTCGAGGCTCGATGGCAACCACCCGAATGTGAGTCGAACTTCTACGACAACCGCCGAGTTCGCTCGGTATGGCAGCGGCCGACGCTTGTTTACTCGGACGTACCGCTTCGGAACGTCGAACAGTCGACATTCGACTAGGTTCGATGTCGTCTGATCGAGTCGGTCGTGGCGACATTCGGTTCGGGTCGAACATTTCCGCTTATCAGACCACTCGTTCGATCCTTGCATACAAGTTCAGGGACGGATTAAAGGGCGTAGTGGCGCCCAAAGAATAATAGGAAATTAAACAATGCGGCCATTCACATGTATTGGGCGGCGCACTGCAACGCGCAGGGCGGCTGCCTAGCGTAGGAATGGTAACGCATAGGTATATTTGAAAAAAAAAAAAAAAAAAAAAAATTAACAAAAGGTGAAGTTAAAATAATAAAGTTGAATTTTAGCGATCTAACCATTCACACGTATTAGGCGGCTCACTGTAATTTACAGGGCGGCCGCTTAGCGTAGGGGTGGTTAGCTGAAAATACATCGAGGAAAATAAACAAGAATCAAACGGGAAAGAATAAATTAGAATCCAACGATCCAATCATTCACACGTATTAGGCGGCGCACTGTAATGCACAGGGCGGCCGCTTAGCGTAGGAATGGTTGAGATTAAGCATTACTCAATGTTACAAGTCAAGGGAGAATACCATAGCAATGACTGTTCGCAATTGGTTGTGAGGCTGTATCGCACAGCCGAACAGCTAGCTTCAGCATGCAGGGTATTATATTATATTAAATAAAGAAAGGAAATAAATAAAATAGATAAAAGAGATTAAATTAAATAAATTAAATTAATGAAATAAATAAACAAATAAATAAAGAAAGAAAAGCAGGCGACAAATATTATTAAACCCCATTGCGCTAAATTAATTTTGAACCTTAGAAGGAGAAAATTACTCATAATAATTAATTACAGAACTCCATTTCACATGCGGATACTCGAGGATCCACCGCACACACTATATACAAGCAATTCGGAATTCAACACGTATCCTTAAGTAAACTACACAACTATAATAAGCACACAGCGATTCACCGCTTTTCACAAACAACACACTTCTATTAATTTATAAGTCAGAATATTGAGATAAGGTACACAAACGTTAACACTAACACAAACAATACATAGACGTGATAGAAGGATGTCGAATCCAACAGAAGGACAGGAGGTTAGGAAGCCAACGAGCGTACTAGAGGCCATCAAGGTAATAGACCTGGTGGAAATAATTCCGAAATTTGAAGGTGAAGGGGGAAAGTTAGATGGTTTTATAGCAGCAGTAGAACAGGTATTGAGCCTGATTAAGGGAGAAGAAAGATCAAATATAGGAGTGATAGCACTTCGAGCTGTCCGAAGCAAGATAGTAGGAGCGGCGGACAGGGTCCTGGATTTGGACGAAGCAGAGTTGAATTGGGATCAGATCAAGGGAATATTGGTCTCCCATTTTAAGGACAAGAGATCAGAGCAGGATTTAATAATGGAGTTGACCAACATTAGAGAAAGGAAGTTGGAAGTGGAGGCCTTGTATACCAAGGTCATGACATTGAAAAAGGCGCTGGTGAGCCTTGTTAAGTCTAGCGGGAATAATATACTGTTGAGAGGAGAAAAAGTTAGATGGTATGAAGAAATGGCACTAAATGCTTTTGTGTCAGCATTAAAGGGCCTAATAGGGGTGACCATTAGAAATATGGAGGGGAGGGAACATAGCAAAAGCTTACAAAATAGCTTGCAGGGAATAGAACCTGTTAGCCTTAGCGGAACCCAAATCAGATCAGAAAGCACAGGACTCAACGGAGTCAAAAGATAAGGCTACTGAGGAAGTTCAGAAACAAGAGGAGAAAGAGGAGTCCCAACCAAGTGGAACCCATAGTGAAACAGGCGTTTGGTCGCAGTACCGGTGGGGAGGAAACGACCAACCTCCGTTTCCGTTGCCAAATATGAATGGTTGGCCTGGATTTGGGTTCCCATACCCGATGATGGGAAATCCATTTAGGGCAGGCAACTTTAATCAAGGAGAGACCTCCAATTATCAAAGACTGTATCGTAATTTTCAGAATAGGAATTCGAGATGGAATCAAGGACAGGCAAACAGGGACCGACCATCAACTATGGCATATAATAACAACAATGGCAGAGATAGAGGACAGTTAGCAATAGAAGCACCAACGAACACAGAGGGCAGCGGACAGTCAAGAATGTCCAAGAACGTTAATAACTCGAATAACTCAGGACAATCCAGGCAGTCTTACAACTCGTACAGATCCAACAACTCGAACAATTCCAACAATTCAGGTCGATCTTTGTTGTAGTTTATAATTTATATTTCCTTTCTTAATAAATAAATAAATAGTCAAGTTTGTATTTGAGTTTTATGTTTTATATTTTAAGTTATTTTCAACTGAACAACTCAACAACAACAACAACTCAACCAGCACCACGACCTACTCACAGCAAAAAACGTACAAGAATGAGAGAACAAATAAAAGGTGTGGCCATTCATGTCAAATATAAAGTAGTGTTGTTTAACATTATTTTTGTAGGTTGAATAGTATATTCCAACACGCCCCCTCAAAAATAACGTCTATAATTAAAAACATAACAATAATATTCATTAGTAACTATCAAATGTGGGTGGTGTGCATTCTGGGAAGTGTTAACTGATCCAGCATTTGCTGCGAGGATACGGGGAAAACCCAGAAAAACCCGATCAGATCATTGTAACAAAATATGTTTACAGGAATTTAAATTTGAAAAATATATATAAAAATTTCATTCAGCATTCGATTGGTCGTCTTGCAGCAAACCCAATTTGTCTCGTAACTCCACAAATCTCGCAGCAGGCAACGATTTTGTAAATATGTCAGCCAGTTGATTCTCTGTAGGAATATACTCAAGACAAATCACATTATTCTGAACTTGCTCTCTGGCAAAATGATATTTAATATCAATATGTTTAGCTCGTTTATGACATGAGGGGTTGTTTGCTATGCTAATACAGCCTTGATTGTCTTCATAAATTTTAACGGGGTTTTCTAGTTTAATGTTAATACTAGTTAATAAAAATTTAAGCCATAGAGCTTCTCTCACGGCTTCAAATAGGGCCATATACTCAGCTTCAGTTGATGAGGCTGCTACTGAGTTCTGTCTCTTTGTATTCCAACAAATGAGATTAAAATCAAACATTTTGAATAAATACCCTGTTGTACTTTTTCTATCAATTTCACTACCACCCCAATCAGAATCCACATAACCAATAATTTTATTTTCAAATGCCAAGTTCTTTTTAAAAATCAATTTCATATCGATAGTGCCCTTCAAATATCTAAGAACTCTTATTAAGTTCTGCCATAACTCGGAGTTATTTTTGCTACTATATCTGCTCAAGATATTTACTGCAGTAGTTAAATCTGGGCGTGTACAAAGCATTATGTACATTAAACATCCTATGAGGTTACGGCATGGGGTATTGCAGTCTTCATCTGAATTAAGTAATTCATAATTTATTTTACTAGGTAAAGGAGTACTAACTGCATTACAATTTTCCATGTTAAATTTACTTAAAATTTTTTTAACATATGCAGATTGGCTTAAATAGATTTTATCTTCATGCATTTCTATCCTAATTCCAATAAAATGTTTTATTTCATTTAGGTCAGTCATCCTAAACTTTTCCATTAAATACCTTTTGAAGTTATTCAATCTTGTCATATCTCCTGTAGCTATAACCACATCATCTACATATAATAATACATATATGTTTTCATTGATGTTACCTTTGTCTAAAATATATATACAGCGATCAACTGAAGAGTTTACAAACTCACACTCTTTCAATGCTTGCTCAAATACTTCAAACCAGCATCTAGCCGCTTGCTTGAGTCCGTAAATTGCCTTATTCAATTTACACACATTGTCACTATTACACGATATACCTTGAGGAAGTCTCATATAAATTTCCTCTTTTAACGTGCCATTTAAGAAAGCTGTTTTTACATCCATTTGATGGACTTTCAAGTTATACTGTATTGCTAATGACAATATAAATCGGAAACTTGAAATTCTAGCTACAGGAGCATGTCTCTTCATAGTCTATTTGGTATTTTTGAGTGAATCCTCGTGCAACTAATCTAGCTTTGTATCTAATTGGATTTCCAAGTTCATTATATTTAACAGAAAATACCCATCTGCTATCTACAATATTTTTGTTTTCAGGCCTTTTTGTAATTGTCCAAGTATTATTAATTTTATGAGCATTTAACTCTGTATTGATGGCTTCTTCCCAAGAAGATTTATCATCCCTATATTGAATTTCATCAAATGAATTTGGGACATCGTTAAATATAGTGTGAGCATTTAGAACAACTTTATTTAGACTATTATCCTCTTCATTATAGGATATCTGAGGCTTAGTCTTTAATCTCTCACTTCTTCTATTAATAATTTCTATGCCATCATTTTTAGTTGGATTATCAATTCCAATTTCTTTTAAGTGCTCTGCTGTTTCACTTTCCCTACTCTCATTCGGGTTGCCTGATCCCTTACTTTCATTCAGGTGATCATCTTGCTTTCTTTTCTTACTCTCATTCAGAAAATATTTATTACTTTCCTTACTATCTTTCAGGAATTGTATGTTGTCGCATTCCTTACTCTCATTCGGGAATTCTGTTTGTATTATTTTCCTACTGTCATTTGGTCTCCCATTTTAAGGACAAGAGATCAGAGCAGGATTTAATAATGGAGTTGACCAACATTAGAGAAAGGAAGTTGGAAGTGGAGGCCTTGTATACCAAGGTCATGACATTGAAAAAGGCGCTGGTGAGCCTTGTTAAGTCTAGCGGGAATAATATACTGTTGAGAGGAGAAAAAGTTAGATTGTATGAAGAAATGGCACTAAATGCTTTTGTGTCAGCATTAAAGGGCCTAATAGGGGTGACCATTAGAAATATGGAGGGGAGGGAACATAGCAAAAGCTTACAAAATAGCTTGCAGGGAAAAGAACCTGTTAGCCTTGGCGGAACCCAAATCAGATCAGAAAGCACAGGACTCAACGGAGTCAAAAGATAAGGCTACTGAGGAAGTTCAGAAACAAGAGGAGAAAGAGGAGTCCCAACCAAGTGGAACCCATAGTGAAACAGGCGTTTGGTCGCAGTACCGGTGGGGAGGAAACGACCAACCTCCGTTTCCGTTGCCAAATATGAATGGTTGGCCTGGATTTGGGTTCCCATACCCGATGATGGGAAATCCATTTAGGGCAGGCAACTTTAATCAAGGAGAGACCTCCAATTATCAAAGACTTTATCGTAATTTTCAGAATAGGAATTCGAGATGGAATCAAGGACAGGCAAACAGGGACCGACCATGGAACAACTATGGCTATAATAACAACAATGGCAGAGATAGAGGACAGTTAGCAATAGAAGCACCAACGAACACAGAGGGCAGCGGACAGTCAAGAATGTCCAAGAACGTTAATAACTCGAATAACTCAGGACAATCCAGGCAGTCTTACAACTCGTACAGATCCAACAACTCGAACAATTCCAACAATTCAGGTCGATCTTTGTTGTAGTTTATAATTTATATTTCCTTTCTTAATAAATAAATAAATAGTCAAGTTTGTATTTGAGTTTTATGTTTTATATTTTAAGTTATTTTCAACTGAACAACTCAACAACAACAACAACTCAACCAGCACCACGACCTACTCACAGCAAAAAACGTACAAGAATGAGAGAACAAATAAAAGGTGTGGCCATTCATGTCAAATATAAAGTAGTGTTGTTTAACATTATTTTTGTAGGTTGAATAGTATATTCCAACACGCCCCCTCAAAAATAACGTCTATAATTAAAAACATAACAATAATATTCATTAGTAACTATCAAATGTGGGTGGTGTGCATTCTGGGAAGTGTTAACTGATCCAGCATTTGCTGCGAGGATACGGGGAAAACCCAGAAAAACCCGATCAGATCATTGTAACAAAATATGTTTACAGGAATTTAAATTTGAAAAATATATATAAAAATTTCATTCAGCATTCGATTGGTCGTCTTGCAGCAAACCCAATTTGTCTCGTAACTCCACAAATCTCGCAGCAGGCAACGATTTTGTAAATATGTCAGCCAGTTGATTCTCTGTAGGAATATACTCAAGACAAATCACATTATTCTGAACTTGCTCTCTGGCAAAATGATATTTAATATCAATATGTTTAGCTCGTTTATGACATGAGGGGTTGTTTGCTATGCTAATACAGCCTTGATTGTCTTCATAAATTTTAACGGGGTTTTCTAGTTTAATGTTAATACTAGTTAATAAAAATTTAAGCCATAGAGCTTCTCTCACGGCTTCAAATAGGGCCATATACTCAGCTTCAGTTGATGAGGCTGCTACTGAGTTCTGTCTCTTTGTATTCCAACAAATGAGATTAAAATCAAACATTTTGAATAAATACCCTGTTGTACTTTTTCTATCAATTTCACTACCACCCCAATCAGAATCCACATAACCAATAATTTTATTTTCAAATGCCAAGTTCTTTTTAAAAATCAATTTCATATCGATAGTGCCATTCAAATATCTAAGAACTCTTTTTAAGTTCTGCCATAACTCGGAGTTATTTTTGCTACTATATCTGCTCAAGATATTTACTGCAGTAGTTAAATCTGGGCGTGTACAAAGCATTATGTACATTAAACATCCTATGAGGTTACGGCATGGGGTATTGCAGTCTTCATCTGAATTAAGTAATTCATAATTTATTTTACTAGGTAAAGGAGTACTAACTGCATTACAATTTTCCATGTTAAATTTACTTAAAATTTTTTTAACATATGCAGATTGGCTTAAATAGATTTTATCTTCATGCATTTCTATCCTAATTCCAATAAAATGTTTTATTTCATTTAGGTCAGTCATCCTAAACTTTTCCATTAAATACCTTTTGAAGTTATTCAATCTTGTCATATCTCCTGTAGCTATAACCACATCATCTACATATAATAATACATATATGTTTTCATTGATGTTACCTTTGTCTAAAATATATATACAGCGATCAACTGAAGAGTTTACAAACTCTTCACTCTTCAATGCTTGCTCAAATACTTCAAACCAGCATCTAGCCGCTTGCTTGAGTCCGTAAATTGCCTTATTCAATTTACACACATTGTCACTATTACACGATATACCTTGAGGAAGTCTCATATAAATTTCCTCTTTTAACGTGCCATTTAAGAAAGCTGTTTTTACATCCATTTGATGGACTTTCAAGTTATACTGTATTGCTAATGACAATATAAATCGGAAACTTGAAATTCTAGCTACAGGAGCAAATGTCTCTTCATAGTCTATTTGGTATTTTTGAGTGAATCCTCGTGCAACTAATCTAGCTTTGTATCTAATTGGATTTCCAAGTTCATTATATTTAACAGAAAATACCCATCTGCTATCTACAATATTTTTGTTTTCAGGCCTTTTTGTAATTGTCCAAGTATTATTAATTTTATGAGCATTTAACTCTGTATTGATGGCTTCTTCCCAAGAAGATTTATCATCCCTATATTGAATTTCATCAAATGAATTTGGGACATCGTTAAATATAGTGTGAGCATTTAGAACAACTTTATTTAGACTATTATCCTCTTCATTATAGGATATCTGAGGCTTAGTCTTTAATCTCTCACTTCTTCTATTAATAATTTCTATGCCATCATTTTTAGTTGGATTATCAATTCCAATTTCTTTTAAGTGCTCTGCTGTTTCACTTTCCCTACTCTCATTCGGGTTGCCTGATCCCTTACTTTCATTCAGGTGATCATCTTGCTTTCTTTTCTTACTCTCATTCAGAAAATATTTATTACTTTCCTTACTATCTTTCAGGAATTGTATGTTGTCGCATTCCTTACTCTCATTCGGGAATTCTGTTTGTATTATTTTCCTACTGTCATTTGGAAAATTTTTATTTTCACTTTCCTCACTATCTTTCAGGAATTGTATGTTGTCGCATTCCTTACTCTCATTCGGGAATTCTGTTTGTATTATTTTCCTACTGTCATTCGGAAAATTTTTATTTTCACTTTCCTTACTATCTTTCAGGAACACTGTTTCAAATTTAACAGCTCTAGAATTAACCATATTGGTTTCATCGACAACAACATCTCTTGCGACAATAAATTTTTCATTTACAGCATCCCACAACTTAAAACCATTGGGTTCATAGCCCACAAAAATACTTTTAAATGATTTATCATCAAACTTTCCTTGTTTGTTTTTAATATGCACATAAACAGTTGCACCAAACACTCTCAAATGTTTTAAGTATGGCTTCTTATTGTGCCACATCTCATATGGGGTCTTTGAACTATCAACAAGTGCTCTGCTAGGAATTCTGTTGATTAAATAAGTAGCAGTTAATACTGCTTCGCCCCAAAAGCTTTTATCTACTTTTGCACCACTAACCATGGTTCGAGCTTTTTCCGTAATGGTTCTTATCATTCTCTCAGAAACACCATTTAACTGAGGTGTATGTGGCACTGTTAAGTGATAAGAAATTCCTTTCTTAACACAAAATTGTCTCATCTCATTTGACAAGTATTCTCTACCATTGTCAATGTATAAATACACAACCTTTAAATTAAAATGAGCTTCACTCTTGGCTACAAAATCTTGAAACATGCTAAACACATCAGATTTATATTTAATTAAATAAGTTACACAATAATGTGTAAACTGATCAACAAAGATCACAAAATAATTTTTATCATCTAAAGTAACTGGAGTAATAGGCCCACAGACATCTGAGTGTACTACAAAAAGTGGTCTTTTAATATGGGTCTTATCTTTCAATTGTTTAAAAGGAAGTCTTGCCTGTTTACCATTTAAACAGGGTTCACAAATTTCACATGATAACTCTAAGTTGTTTAGAAGACTTTGATCACTAAACATATTCTTTCGTTTTATTTCTAATAATTTGCCATCGCTTATATGGCCAAACCTCTCATGCCATAAACGAAAATTATTTTTATGCTTAGCATTTATAGAATATGCTTGAAAATTGATCACAGGTACATTGTTTAACATACCTGAATTTTTGACAACCATTAACCCATTTTTCGAAATGGTTACACCGCTTTTGTCAAATTCGATCGACATTCCTGCCTCTTGGAGACGCTTTACGGACATCAAATTACCAGCAGCTTCCTTACAAAAGAGTACATCCTCCAGTGTAATCTCATGGTCATTCCGTAGTCGGACAATACCACGCTTAGTGGCATAAATAAATTTGCCTTGCTTGGCCACTGCAATCTTAAGTGGAGGCACAACCTCCACACTGTCGGTATACAGCGACTCATCATTTATAAGATGGTCACTAGCACCAGAATCAAGGACAAACCCGCAGTTATCCATCACTGAAGTATTATTCACTTCTTTTACCATAAACGCAATGCTGTGTGATGTTGCAGTTTGAACTTGTTTTTCATTTTCTTTATTTTTATTATTTAATATTCTTTTATAATGGAAGCAGTCTTTTTTAATGTGGCCTTCTCTGCCACAGTGGTGACACTTGACTTTATACTTTGAATTTCCCTTGGTTAAGTTACCCGATTTTTAAACAAATTATTTT
Organism: Drosophila mauritiana; assembly: GCF_004382145.1. Lineage (NCBI taxonomy): Eukaryota > Metazoa > Arthropoda > Insecta > Diptera > Drosophilidae > Drosophila > Drosophila mauritiana. The sequence goes on along the minus strand of NC_046672.1, from coordinate 21,934,212 downwards.
TATAAGTGTTATTTTTGTTGTGCACGATCGCGTTCATAACTTTCTTGCTTGTATCGTTGTGGTCATTTTTAATTTTAATTTCTTGATCCAGCAATCTATTTTTTCACAAACGCCAATGTCAAATTTTCTTCAGATAATGTCTCTATCGCTGTAATAATTCCATCGTAACACGAAGGCAATGTGATCAGTAGATGAGAAATTTTATCCATCTCTTCTATTTTTTGCACCAGCTGCCAACAATTCACTTATAAGTTCGTCAAAAATATGAAAATCGCTTAATAGTGACATCTCACTCGATAGCTTCAGAGAAAGCAAACGTTTTCGCAGCGCCAGTTGCGACGCCAGACTTTTTCGTTCATAAACGGCGTCCAAATTCTCAAGAATCTGACGCGCCGTAATGTCGCTTGTTGCGAAATTTAAAAACGAGTCGCTTAGGTACTCTATTATTGTACTTTTTGCACAAAGCTCTGCCTTTTTCCAGGAGTCATCTACCTCGTTAGGCATTAAACCATCAACTACTTTAAGTACATCTTGCTCGGCTAAAAGAGCCCTAATTCTAAATTTCCAAATCGCGTACTTCTCGCCATCAAACGGCTTAATATTACGTTTAGCCTTGTCCATTTCTCACTCAAATTCTGAGAAGGAATTAATTTCACAAGAATGTGAAAAAAAATGCTATTTCACAATTTATTTTCACAATCTTTAATTCACAATTTAATTGTTTATTAGGCATGGACTGGGCCCATAACCTGTTGTAGTTTATAATTTATATTTCCTTTCTTAATAAATAAATAAATAGTCAAGTTTGTGTTTGAGTTTTATGTTTTATATTTTAAGTTATTTTCAACTGCAACACCAGCACCACGACCTACTCACAGCAAAAAACGTACAAGAATGAGAGAACAAATAAAAGGTGTGGCCATTCATGTCAAATATAAAGTAGTGTTGTTTAACATTATTTTTGTAGGTTGAATAGTATATTCCAATAATCTTTTAATGCAAATAACACCTCAGATAGGATGGGTAATCAGGCATCGATTAGGGGACAATTGCATAATATCCAAGAGGACGATGCAAATTTTCCCCAATCAGCCTCGAACAACCCTCAGGATATTTAGGAACTAGAAAAACCCATTCAACGTTGCCCTATTTGTTAATACAGATTACACCCGAAAGATCAATAAGTCCGGGTATCACCAGATCGTCTTAGCGGAAAATGACCGCGAAAAAACTTCCTTCTCCGTAAACGGAGGGAAGTACGAATTCAAGAGACTTCCCTTTGGCTTGAGAAATGCTGCCAGCATCTTCCAGAGAGCCATTGATGACATTCTCAGAGAACAAATCGGCATGACTTGCTATGTCTACGTCGACGATGTAATAATCTTCTCAGAAAATGAGAATGCTCATGTCAAGCACGTGGATTGGGTTTTAAAAACCATAAGCGATGCAAATATGAGAGTCTCAGTAAAAAAGTCAAGTTTTTTTTAAAAAAGCGTTAACTTTCTCGGCTTTATAGTCACCAGCGATGGCACTACCACAGACCCAGAGAAGGTCAGGGCCATAAAAGAGTTCCCTGAACCAAAAACAGTATTTGAGTTTAGGTCGTTCCTAGGTCTCGCGAGCTATTACAGACGCTTCATTAAGGACTTTGCGGCCATAGCAAGGCCTATTTCCGATATCTTAAAGGGCGAAAATGGAAGTGTAAGCAGACATAGGTCGCGACACATCCACGTACAATTCGATGAGGCGCAAAAAAATTCTTTTGAAAAACTGCGGAACATTTTGGCATCCAAAGATGTTATGCTTAGATACCCGGATTACAAGAAGCCATTCCATCTAACGACGGATGCTTCAGCCTACGGTATTGGCGCAGTTCTTTCACAAGAGAACCGTCCTATTACAATGATCTCGAGGACATTGAAGGATAGGGAAATGAACTACGCCACAAACGAAAGGGAATTATTAGCCATCGTTTGGGCGTTGGCCAAGCTGCGACACTATTTATATGCGGTGAAAGATATAACTATCTTCACCGATCATCAGCAATTGTCATTCTCGGTAACAGATTCTAACCCTAACGCGAAAATTAAAAGGTGGAAGGGTCGCATCGAGGAAACGGGTGCGAAGGTAGTCTATAAACCGGGAAAAGAAAATTTAGTTGCTGATGCCCTATCTAGGAAGCAAATTAATGCCATAGAAGAACAGGACACAGAATCATGCGTTGCGACCATTCACAGTGAGATTTCCCTCACTCACACCATAGAAACAACGGATAAGCCCCTAAACTGCTTCCAGAACCAACTAGTTCTTGAAGAGGCCCGCTTTCCGCTGAAACGCTCTTTCGTTCTCTTTAAAGACAAGAAACGACATTCGATCAACTTCACCGATAGGGAGTCATTAATCAATGACCTTGCGGATACAATAGTCCCCAGGGGCGTAAACGCCCTCCATTGCGATTTGCACACGCTAGCAACGGTACAGGACGAATTAGTCCGGAGATTCCCGACTACAAAATTCTGGCACTGCAAAAACCGTGTTACAGACATTTTTGGGGTCGAGGAAAGAAGGGAAATCATATTAGCAGAACACAATAGGGCCCACCGGTCGGCCCAGGAAAATGTGAAACAAGTTCTCACTGGCCAATGAAATTGTCCAAAACTGCAAAACATGCGCGAAAGCCAAATATGATAGGCGTCCGAAGAAACAAGAGATTGGTGAGTCACCGATTCCCTCTCATATAGGAGAGATGCTACACATAGACATTTTCTCGACGGATAAAAAATATTTTCTCACTTGCATTGACAAGTTTTCGAAATTCGCCGTCGTACAGCACGTGCCGTCAAGAACGATTGAGGATTTGAAACCGGCCTTGTTACAGGTCATGAATTTCTTCCCAAAGGCCAAAGTGATTTACTGCGACAACGAACCATCGTTAAAATCGCACACGATCACGGCCATGCTAGACAACCATTTCGGCGTCAGCATCACCAATGCGCCACCCCTTCACAGTGTATCAAACGGGCAAGTGGAGCGTTTTCACAGCACTCTACTGGAGCTCGCCAGGTGCCTAAAAATTGACAAGGGCTTAAGTGATACCGTGGAAATAATCTTGGTAGCCACTACCAGATATAACAAATCAATCCATTCGGTCACCGATAAGAGGCCAGTCGACGTAATACAATAATACACGGACGGCACACAAGAACGGATTGCTGCCAAAATTAAGAGGGCCCAGGACGCGCTAAGGTCTAGGGAGAATGCTTCTCGACAAAACAAAGTCTTCGAAGTGGGCGAAAAGGTTTTGGTCAAAACTAACAGAAGGCTTGGCAATAAACTCCCTCCCTTGTGTGAGGAAAAAACCATACAAGCAGACCTGGGGACCACGGTCCTCATTGAAGGGAGGGTGGTCCACAAGGACAACTTAAAATGACTCTCTCGCTTAATTTTAAATTTTGTATTATCACCAGCCATTTGGCAAACTTCCATTTAGTAGACATTAAGTCCGTTGCCAAAGGCGCGATGTTTTAGTTTTAGGATAAAAGTAATTGGTGATGGGATAAACCTCAGCGAACAAGAAAAAGCGACTAAAAAAATCACGACAAGGCCCAAACAAGAGCTCCAGGGGTAGCGAGTTCCCCATCATTGAATATCACCGCCAACAGAGATATTCTGAGTCTCCCCTACCTTCACCAGCTGAGTGAACGTAACTTGGAGTTCATCAAAGAGTTCGGGGGAGAAATTGATACTAACCATTCACTTCGCATAATACTCATCGCAGCAGCGATTTGTTGTGCAATGATTTGTATCGGCATCACCTTTCTACGGTTCATCGGAGCGCGTAGATCTGCAATCCAACTAAACGGGATGATCGCTGAGTTAGGACCAACCGAGGACGGCCGGAATCTTGAAGGGGTAGTAGTTAACACAAGCCAACGTACTAGAACAGTTGGCTCAGTGTGCGAAATATGATATAAAAACGTCAAAAGTGCTGACCCGGCATTGGGCCGGAAACTTGTGCGCAGACGGCAATCACAGCATATTTGTGTGGCCGCTGCGATTCTTTTGTTAGCTTTAAGAATCATTTTATATTTCAGTTCGTTTCGAAGCCTCATTGAATAAAGAGCACAAGCTCATATGAGAACAACTCCGGCAATAGCCGTTATTCTTTTATTAAAATAAAACTGACTGAGTCCCTAGGCCAGCAGTTAAGAAGGGTAGTCCCCCTTCCATCATAATCTTCTTAATTTACAAATTACCCCCGAAAGATCAATAAAACTATTGATCGATACAGGATCAACCTTTTCGTTTATTCGGCCAGAGTTGGTACATCCCCAGTACATAAGGAAATTGAAAGACCCAATAACCATTAAAACTATTGCACATTTACATGAGGTTGAGAGGGAAGCATTCTTACCAATGTTCACGGAGTTAGGTGGAATTGGTAAAATGAGAGTGCTCCTCTTTAAATTTCGCAACGTCTTTGAGGGACTGATCGGAATGGATATGCTACACCAGTTGAAGGCAGTTATTGATATGCAGAAAGGATGGTTCGAGGTAGAAAGGGTGAAACATAAAATTCACTTCGAAACCTACAAACCATCAGAACGGTATTCAATAAAGGCCGGGTCAAAAAGGGTCATATCTATTCCGGTGCGGCTGGAAGACGGAGATTTCGTAATTAACAGAACCATAGTAAAAAAGAATATGGAAATATCAGAGGGAATCTATAGGGCAGTGTTGTGGCAAAGCTGGATGGAGGTCACGAATTATGCAGATTCGGACCAGGAATTATTTTTAGAAGAAGATGTTGTAGAATTCAAAACTAATCAACATTTTGAATTAAACACGATAGAGGAAGAAAGGAACAATAGGACTAGCATTCCGTTTGACAAAATCAGGACAGATCATTTAAACAAAGAGGAACTTGGAGAGCTTCGCAGAATTTGTAGGAAGTATCCGAGTATATTCCACAAGGAAGGGGACAACTCATTTTATTTATTTATTTATTTATTTTATTTATTTATTTATTTTCTATATTTTACAAACGTGGTCAAACACCAAATAAGAACAAAAGATGATATTCCCATTTATGCCAGGCCTTATAGATATGCGTTTAAGGAAAGGCAGGAGGTGAGAAGACAGTTGGAGAAGTTATTAGACCAAAAGATAATAAGACATAGCCATATGTCCGAATGCCATTCGGCTTGAACAATGCTCCCGCAACCTTTCAGAGATTGATGAATAACATCTTTGGAGAGTTGCTGGGTGAATGTTGTCTCATTTATATGGACGACATCATGGTGTTCTCAGCGTCCTTGCAGGAACACATTACGGACTTAGGAAATGTTTCAAAAAGCTTACGGAAGCTAATTTTAAACTGCAGTTAGATAAGACGGAATTTCTGAGAACAGAGGTAGAATACTTAGGACATGTGGTGACCCCACAAGGGATCAAACCAAACCCGGGAAAGATTAAAGCAATTAAGAAATTCACCGTCCCGAGGACGAGGAAGCAGATAAAATCCTTCCTAGGGTTATTAGGTTACTACAGAAAGTTCATTAAGGACTTCGCAGCAATAACGAAACCTCTCAGTAAACAACTTAAAGGGAAAAGGCAGTACAGGTAGACGAGGAATACTCAGAAGCATTTGAGGTGTGCAAAACCCTCCTATGCAATGACCCAATTTTACAGTTTCCCGATTTCGAAAAGCCATTCATCCTGACCACGGATGCAAGTAATTATGCTATTGGAGCGGTCCTATCACAGGGAAACCTGGGAACGGACAGACCAATAGCATACGCAAGTAGAACCCTGTCAACATCCGAAAGAAACTACGCCACGATAGAGAAAGAAATGCTTGCCATTATTTGGTCGATAAAACATATCAGACACTACCTGTTCGGCACTAAGTTCAAAATAGTGACGGATCATAGGCCATTAACCTGGCTAATGAGCATTAAAGAGCCCGATTCTAAACTTGTAAGATGGAGACTCCCGATGTTGGAATATGACTATGAAATAGTATACAAAAAGGGTTCCTTGAACGTAGTGGCGGACGCACTGAGCAGAATCCAACCGGAGCTTAACGTATTGGAAAACGCCTCGGAAGTGGCAACAAATGGCGAGACGATACACTCCGCGGGGGAAGATTTGCAGTTGGGATTTCCAATTTCTGAAAAGCCACTTAACGAGTATAACATTCAGGTGGTTGTAGAGAAAGGGAAAACGTCTAAAGTAATGAAGCAAGTTCCATTTAGGAACAAAATGCGGATAATTTGGACAGAAAATAACTTTGATGACGAGACAATTGGCCGTAAACTCAGGGAAATTTTAAGACCAAAGAGAACGGTAGCATTGCTGATACCGGAGGAGTTCCGGTATACCATCCAAGAGGTATACTGCAAATATTTTGCTTACAGTAAATTTTATAGGGCGATAAGATGTACAATCTTGTTGCCAGATACAGTTGAGAGGGATCAGCAAGAAGAGGTTGTTAAAGATTATCACCTGAAGAGTAACCACAGGGGGATAGAGGAAACATTAGCACATTTAAAAAGGGAGGTCTTCTTTCCTCATATGAAGCAGCTAATAACGCAAACAATTAACAATTGCGATAGTTGTCAGACACCGAAATATGACAGAAGGCCTCACAAGATAAAATACAGTATGACGGAAACTCCGGACAGACCCTTAGAAATAGTGCATATCGACTTATATTTCGTTAATAAGAAAAACGTTTTCACGATTATTGACAAATTTTCGATATATGCATGGGGAGTAACTATTCCAGCCAAGGAAAGTATTAAAATTGTCAAGGCAATGAAAAACTTTATGGCCCTGTTTGGAATACGCAAGAAGGTAGTCTGTGACCAGGGATTCCAGTTCTCGTCAAACCTCTTTAAGGATTTTTGTAGGCAGTACGAACTCGAACTGCATACAACATCATTCCAGCAGTCGTCGAGTAACTCCACGGTCGAAAGACTGCACCCAACAATAACGGAAATATACCGGTTAATTATAGAGAGCAAGAAGGCAGGGAAGTTAGAACTCCGACACGAAGAGATACTGAGCGAAGCGTTTATAACGTACAATAACGCCATCCATTCAGCAACGAAACTGACACCTCAGGAACTCTTTACGGGCAGAACGCAGGATTTTCTGAATAACGTGACTTTCAGTAATGAACACGATTATTTGCAGAAAATCAATGCGTTTCAAGCCGAGATCTATAAGAAGGTAAAAGAAAGAGTGGAAAGCCAGAAGGCGAAGAGAATTGAGGCAGCCAATATACATAGGCAGGAACCAGACCCGGTACAGGTGGGAAACATAGTATTTCGAAAAGAGAACCGGAGGGATAGGCTCACCCCCAGATTCTCTAAACACAAGGTGTTAGAAGATAACAACCTAACACTGACATCAACCAAACCACAGAAAATTCACAAGGAGAAAATCCGAAGAATTACTAAACCAAATGAATAATTTTGCAGGTGGTCCATGGCCATGGCTGAAAGAAGCAGGGTTGAGATCACGACCTTGGAGAAAAACGACCCGTTGGCCCAGATAGAAATGGGAACGGCAAGGGTAGTACAAACGTATCAAACGTATATACACATCGTGAAACTGCAGGAGTACAAGGAAATAATAGACGGTATAGAAAAGACACTTGGAGAAGTCGAAGACGAATCGGGAACAAGGGACGTAATTAGAGCACTTAAAAACAAACTACAGATGTTGAAAACAAGGCTGGAAGGAATTTGGCCTAGACATAGAAGAGCAAGGGGATTGATAAACGGATTGGGTTCGGTAATCAAAGCGATAACGGGGAATTTAGACGCCAATGACGCCGAAAAATTAGAAGAGGAAATAAGAAAAATGAGAGAAGAAGAAGAGAAATTGAGAAAGAGTATTAACTCACAGGAGAGAACAGGCAACAAGGTCAGTTTCATGTTCAAAAATTTAACGAAATACATAAATGAGGAGCAAAGCAGGGTAAATGCATTCATTAACAAATATAATAATTCCATAAGCAAGTCCTTTGTAGAAGAGGATAGGAGAATTTATAAATTAGAGTATATTGACAGAATTTCGCTCACTATAGATATGCTAAGATTAAACTTGAATGACGTGACAGAGAGCCTGTTGCTGGCTAAGTTAGGAGTGATTTCTAGATTTTTGTTTGACAAGAAGGAAACGGACAAGTGTGTCCAAGAGTTAGAGAGACAAGGGATACGATTGGTATCAGACGAACACATGTACGAGTTTCTAGAATTAAGTGCAATTATGAATAACACAGATATAATATTTTCGATCAAATTACCATTGTTTAAAAAGGAAATATTTACATTCAGAAGGTTAATACCACTTCCCATGAACGGCACAGAATTTGTGATAACTCCAAATTATGTAGCGATTCATGGGAATGAAATACTTTACTATAAGGAAAAATGTCAACTAGTAAGAAACATGTATATTTGTAAGAATGATAGGAGTATAAGCCAGATTAATTCTAAATGTATTAGGAAGCTGTTAAGTGGACAGGATGCGGAATGCGAAACGAAGGACGTCGGGCTACTTACAAACAATCTTCGAACCGGAGGCCGGCCACATCGTAGTTTTCAACGGAAAGAATGTCAAACTTCAGACAGATTGCGGAGTTGATAAGACACTAAATGGATCAGTCCTTATAAGATTTACCAACTGCAAAGTGATGGTCAACAACGTACAGTATGAAGCGGAAGAAGGACTTAGCACAGCAAAGTTGGGATTAGACATACCTCGGATAGAGACGGTTAAGAGGAACAGGACAACCCAAGAATTGGGAATACACGAGCTGAGGATGGAAGACCTAGAAACAAAGGTACAGATCAGCAGAATGCAATGGGGAACCACGATCCATACAACAACGACCTATACGATACTCGGCGTACTGCTTCCCATAGTCCCATAATAGTCGTCGTGTCCTGCTTCCCAAAAAAGACAAAAATTTTCAAACCAGAGGTTACACCACGCGCCACCTTCACTCCCGCCATCGCTGAACCTGCTATGATAACAGCAGCTATGCCCCCGCTATGGTCGGTAGTTCAGTCTGAGGGGGGAGGAGTTACCGCCTCAGCATTTATCCTCGGCGGTCCCCCGCCAAAGCCGCCTCGACAACCAGAGCCATAGAGAGCTGAGACAGAGTATCAGCTAACTGACGAAATGCTGCATCGACGATCCTAACATTAAGACCACTCGACAAACATAAAACCGCATCCGCTCCACTTCTACTTTTCAGCCAGATCAGCACTTTAAGTAAACAATTTGTAACAAACAGAGTTGCGAATAACTCGAGGTAGAAATAAAACATTCATTCTGAATATTGAAATCAAATCGAACAGACGTCTTATTTCTCTAAATTTAAATCCAAATTAATTACAAAATCGAAGACACCCCGCAACTTCCCGCAAGGAGTATCAACCACGAGAACCTACTTACCATAACTCGCGCCCGCTCTTTCGGATACTTTGCCTTGTACTCGAAGTTAAGGAAATCATGCAATATGGCAATATCTCGATAGCGTGAGTTGCCCTCCAACGAATCGAAGATGAGAATCAATGGCTGTTTGATTGGAATGTCTTCGCCGGGTGTCTGTACATCATGGTTAACCACGGAGGTCTTCAGGTTTGGAAAACATATGATGGCCAGTATCCAATGGGACTTCTTGTTGAATGGTATTATGATGAAATCCTTCTCGAATATATTCACGGTTCGTGTCCACTTCTTTACCCTTTCGTGACGCCTCTTGGCCAACACCTCCTTCGTGTTGTTGGGACTCGTCTCTGTGGTCAATCTCATGTGGAAAAATGTGCTAAAGATGTGCGTCCTATCGCGCTGACCCTCTGGTATGATGTTATTCTTTAACCAGCGCAGATCAAAATCAATGATTATGTCGTTCAGAAATGAGCTTTCCTTGAGACACATATAGTCCTTAATGGTGATGCTCATGCCACCGGTTCCGGTGGGCGGATATGTGAAAAGCGTTGGATTCTCGTCGACGGAGATTCTTCCCTCTGTTTGGCCATTGTCGGCGGCGGTGGTCTCCTCATCCTCGCTGCTCAACAGCACAATGACTTCATTGTCAAAGTCCCTGCTTATTATCCAGTTGCTGTTCCGGCGCAGGCGACTCTTCTCTGCGCGTTCTGCAGGTGTGGGTATAGTGTCACTAGTTGCTTTCTCGGCTGACGCCGGTATGGATGCAACATTCGGTTGCACCCGCGATTGAGATCCACCAGCTGTCTCTTCCAATTTCTTGCTAACAGTGGCATGTGCGACTTGGTCCTTCGACTGGATTGACTGGGAGCTTGCGAGAGCGTCTCCAGCTGGTTGCACGCCCTGGAGACCATTGCTCTTTGGAGAATTTGAGGTGTTACCCGTGGGGGTTTGATTTCCCTGTTTATTGCCAGATGAACCTGGGTTGTCTTGAGCACCAGCAACTTGATAACCATTGCTGTCCTCTGCAGAATGACACTTCTTCTGTTTCTTGGTCTTGGGAGTATTGTCGTCTTGATCCACCGACGATATCACTTGGGCAGTACTACTCTTCTTTGGAGAATTTGAGGTGTTACCCGTAGGGGTTTGACTTCCCTGTTTATTGCCAGATGAACCTGGGTTGTCTTGAGCACCAGCAAGTTGATAACCATTCCTGTCCTTTGTAGAATGGCCCTTCTTATGTTTCTTGGTCTTGGAAGTATTGGCGTCTTGATTCGCCGACGATATCACTTTGTCAGCATTGGTGTCTCCCGGAGCGTAATGTCTTTTATTATTATTTATCAGCGGATGCCCTGGACTGATGCACCTTACTGTAGAACTCCTCCGCCTTGGCAATCGTATCGGCAATGGTATTGATCTCGATACTCGATTGATTTTCGGAGCCGATTCAACACAACATATGTACGCTAACGTTATGAGTGTTATGAACGTTATGGGCTCATCTGAAACTGAAGTTTCAGAATACGATTGCAAAGTCTCGGGCTGCTTGATGTGCAAGTTCACTGGATGGGTGAAGTCACCTTACACGGTGACTTCGATCACTATATTCCTTTCATTTTGCAAATTTGGTTTCTCCCGATTTTATGGTTTGTTTAAACGGCGTACCAAGTGCTGTATCCAAAAATCATCTGAGAGATCGCGTGCGGAAGGAGGCCGAGTGTCGGAGTGTTAACAGAAGGATCTCGGAAGTGTGAACGCGCGGTCAAACGAGAAGACCATATGCACAATATTGACCCTGATGTTGAAAGAAGAAGCACCATTATCACCCCTGTGGAAATTCCGTTAAATTACGTTTCGGCCATTCCTTCGATGTGGCCGTCACTTCATTCCAGGGGGAGGAGTTACCGATATCGCAGTACAGAGTATACACGATTCGGTACCACCCGCCAAGCCGCCAAAACAGTCATTGCCCTTATGAGCTGATTCGAAACTGCGACAATTCTCGGTTAAGCGTCTTCATAAAAAAATAATAATAAAGGCCTGTGGTAGGACCCACTGCGGCGATTTGCCTACACTCGCTGTAGCCTAATCGCGAGTGCAATGTGCATAGCGCCGAAGTAAAAGGAAAAGAAGAAATAAAATAATGAATAAATGAAATATTAACCAAGTAACCTTTGATTAAAGTGTGTGGTAATCTGCTGGATAGGCTGAGTGGTGTGGAGGCACCCGAGAAAGCAGCCCAGAGGATTGTGTGGCAACCGTACCATTAGTAGGCCAAGGCCAAGGCCAAAAAGGAAGAATACGGACCACCGCGCCCAGTTCAACTGTTCACTAAATTCACTCGTCACAAATGAAACATAAACGAGCATTAAACATAAACTAATATAAAAAAAATATTGTCCACAATTATTATTCGAATTTTCTAAAAAATCTTTATCTTTTCTCAGATTTTAAGATGAGTACACACCTCAACACGCATACATCAATTGTCAACGTTGAGTGAAACCACATTTACATCCAGTTTACGCTCTTCGAAGATTAAAAATAAATACCGCAAATACCTTATATTTATTTTGCGCTTTCCTAAAAAAATTAAATTCCGCTGATACGTTTCAAGTATTAAGTGATCAAACTCTTGGTTAACCGTCTGCCTGTCCGATTCAGTCTGCTTCCGATACCCCTACGCTAGTTACCAATGGAGGAAATTAAAGAATCCCTTGAAGGATGAAATGAAAAAGATGAATAGTAGGCTTAGTACGCTAGAATCCGAAAACGAAAGCCGTAATCCGGCGGTCACGCCTCCGGTGCCATTCGTGTAGTATGCGCCTATGTAATATTAAGAACATTTAAGTATAATAGCATACTAACATATAGCAGCACTTTGTTTCTATGTTTATGTTTATGCAACCAATAAGGCCCAAGGCGGATGTAACATGATCGTACACTTGAAGGCTACAAAGTATAAGTGCATGGTCAGCATTTGAACAGTTGTGATGCCTCACTGCTTTGGCATCATAGTAATGGGGTTCGCAAATACGAATTATATGCACGATTTATTCAGTTTATTCAGTTTATTTCTCGTATACATAAAACACTACGTCTTATCGCTATGACCGCAAAATTACAAGAGACCTTTAGAATGAATACAGCTGAGTTCAATTAGCATCGACACATAGAATGTTAATCTGCTGTTATGACAGCTGTAGCACCGGGTGACTCCGCTCATAATCCGTACATGCCGCCCGCCAATGCGTCGTCCAGCATGAAGGCTCCTTGTTATTCTTGATCCGTGTGTTGATCATAATTATGTTGAAATAGGAAGTGGACAAAGCTTTGTGATTGACCTCTTTTGAATGCCAGATTTCGTCTTTAATGTAACCAGTCTGACGAGCGAGTCCGATCCAGGGTGCAGTTCGACGACTCGGCCTGTAGTCCATTTAGCTGGTGGTAGATTATCATCCTTTATAATGACTAAGTCGTTGATGTTAAGATTCTCTTTGATTTGGCACCACTTAGGCCGAGTTTGCAAGTGTGACAACCAATCACGAGACCATTGGGACCAGAATTGTCGCGTCATGTGTTGTTGTGCAAGAAATAGTTCACGCAAAGGCTTATTATTCGGCCGACCTTGTGGCGGTGCCAGTAGTGCGTCACCAATTAAGAAATGTGCTGGAGTTAGCACTTCTAAATCGTTAGGGTCGGCGGTTAGCGTGCAAAGTAGACGTGAGTTCAAACATGCTTCAATCCTGATCAAAACTGTGGTAAGCTCCTCATACGTCTGCTTGTGGCTGCCGACGATCCGTTTAAGATGATGCTTCATTGCTTTCACGTTTGCCTCCCAGATGCCACCAAAATTGGGAGAATATGGAGGTGTGAAATGCCACCTTGTCCCATTTTGGCATGTCGATTCATTTAGGGCTGCTTTGCAAGTGATGGGCTGGTGAAGCGATGTACTTGCGCCAACAAAATTTGTGCCGTTATCACTATACATATGTTGAACTTGTCCTCGACGTCCGGTGAATCCCGTAAATGCTTGCAGAAAGTGCTCTGTTGAAAGTCCAGTGACGGCTTCCAAGTGGACTGCCTTGGTTGCTAAGCATATAAAAATGGTTACATAGCCTTTGTAGTTAGTAGATCCTCGTACACGCGCGGCTTGAAGTTCAATCGCACCGGTGTAGTCAACTCCTGTTGTAATGAACGGACGAGTTGGGGGGTTGACTCGATGTAATGGTAAGTCACCCATTAATTGCTTCGCTACGACTGCAGCTACCTTAAAACATGTGACGCATTTCCGGATGATTCGCCTGACTGCTTGTCTGCCTCTGGGAATCCAGAATTTGTATCGTATGTGAGCCAATGTTAATTGAGCGCCGCCATGTAGAGTGAGCTGATGAGAGTGTTGAATTACCAAATCTGTAAATAGGTGACAATGAGGTAATATAATTGGATGTCTTCGAGAAAAAGAGAGATTTGAATGCTTGAGACGGCCACGAATCCTCAAGATATTGTTGTCAAGAAACGGTGTAAGATTTGAGAGTGTGCTACGGGGTGGTAACGGCTTGTTCCTTTTCAGCGCTTGGATGTCGGCGTGAAATGTATCGGATTGTGCAAGGCGAGCTATGCAGCACAGGGCCTCATCCAGTTCGTCTGGAGAGAGTGATCCGTGACTTCGTTGTGCTCGAGCATGAGCATTGTGGCAGAATCGTAACATGTATCATATGCCGTGATACGTAGCAGTTTTGTATACGACGATAATCGGTCAATAATAGAATCCTTTGTGTCTGACAAGGTAGTGAAGGCTCTAATTTTTATGGATTTGGCCTCCAGATCCCGTTCTTCTGGATTGAGCAATTGTGATTGCGTGTTCGGCCTAATATTGTGGGGTTTGCATAGCCAGGATGGGCCATGCCACCAAATATCAGGTATTTGGCTCGGTGGTAAGCCTCTGGTTGCGCAATCTGCTGGGTTTTCCGACGTGTCTATGTGGTGCCACTGAGCCGCTGAGGTGTAGTCGAGAATGTAAGACACCCGGTTGGCTACAAACGTTTTCCATCTAGTAATGTCTCCTTTAATCCAGTGCAGAACAATGGTAGCATCGGTCCAGTAAAAGGTAGATATGTGTGCATTGGTCCATCGGTTATTCTCCAGCACCCATTTGGTGAGTTTGGTAGCTAATACTGCACCGCATAGCTCAGTGCGCGGTATTGTTAACGGCTTGGTTGGCGAAATTTTTGATTTTGCAACGATGAGAGTTGTATAGAAAGTCGCATCAGACTGTTGGATGCGTGCATACACTGCTGCTGCGTAAGCACTGGAGGATCCATCGCAAAAGGTGTGCAGTTGTATCTCACTACTAAATTGTGGTATAAATTTGACGCTGCGTGGTATTTTGATCGTGTCAACATTCATTAGTTGCTGTCGAAATTGTTGCCATTTGACGGCAATGGTGTTGGGAACTGGCTCATCCCAATCCAGTGATGTATTCGATCCGTCCTCGCGATATTGCTTCGCTAGTGTAATTTCTTTCAATATAATCTTTGCTGAAATGACAACTGGAGCGATTAATCCAAGAGGATCAAATAAACGTGCTATGGTCGATAGGATTTCCCGTTTTGTTATACCGGCTGGAGTATTTGCTTGTAATTTATAGGTGAAGCAATCTTGCTTGGGCAACCAGTACATACCCAGTGTTTTGATGGTGTCCGCATTGTCCCAACTGAGGGATGTCTGCTTGCATCGACGCTCGAGAGGTATCGTTGCCATCAGATCCTGGTCATTACTAGCCCATTTTCGTAGCTCCATGCCAGAGGATTTTAAAGCTAGCATAGTTTGCAAACTTTTCCGTACTGCTGCCTCTTGTAAATGATCGCCTGAGAGAATGTCGTCGACATATATCTCATTTTTGAGAACGTTGGATACCATAGGATATTTTGTCTGTGTGTCTTCAGCTATTTGATGGATGACTCTTATAGCTGTATAAGGTGCAGACGCTGTTCCAAACGTGACAGTAGTTAAGCAATGCTGTTTGATGACTCCATCCGCCGCCCGCCATAAAATCCTCTGGTACTGCGTGTCATCAGGGTGGACATTGATACAGCGATACATTCGTTGTATATCGGCAGTGAAAACAAACTGATATTGTCTCCAATTTAAGAGAACGGCTGGCAGATCATTTTGCAGCGTGGGACCTACACATAGTACATCGTTTAACGATCTGCCATTTGAGGTCCGGGCGTTTTCGCTCGTCTCTGCCAACGTGATTTGACCTAGTTGAAAATATTCTTCAATTCCTTTGCAGTATCTGCTCCATTTGTCTGGGTCCCTTTGAGTTGAAGATATCTGTTCAGGGCAATCTGATGAGATTTTCCGAGCGTCATACTGGGATCAAAGCTCCTCTTGAATGGCAAACGGACTTGATAACTGCCGTCTGGTTGACGTTGATGGGTCTGTTTAAAGAAAGACTCGCACCATTGATCTTCTTTGGAGAGCTTTGGGCGTTCTGGAACTGATTCTACCTCGCAGAATACTTTAAGCAGCTCTTCGGAGTTTATTATGGCATGATTACAACGAATGTGGCGTGTAATATGCGTGTTGCCAACATTGCCTAACAGAACCCATCCGAGTTGAGTATTCTGCTCTATGGGTTCGTTTGGCAAGCCAATCTTAGTTACAGGTAACAAGAGTTGTGCCATGAGGTCGGCTCCAAAAATGATATCGATTCGCTTGGATCTATAATAATAGGGGTCTGCGAGCATGAGACCATGGATATGACTCCAGTTTCCTGCTGGAAAACTTTGACTTGGCATGTGTGATGTCAACGTGTTCAAAACATAAGCATCGTCGACCTTTAACGAGAAATTTGGGTTAGTTGCTGTTTGCACCGAACAACTTACGATGAATTTGCAGCGTCGGCCTGAATCTTGACCGACTCCGGTGATTGAAGTGCGAGTTGCACTTCGGGAGAGCTGGAGAGACTGTACAGCATGCTCCGAAATGATAGTTGCTTTTGATCCTTGGTCAAGAAGCGCGTTTACCGCGGCCTGGCATCCTGTGTGGGTGTTACTGAGTACAACCCAAACTGTTGCTAGTAGTACCTTTCGATGAGTCATAGGTGAAGTTGTAGCTGACATGCACTGTAGAGTCGGCTTGGCATCTGAACTGGCTGCCGAACTTTGGCATGATGTCGAGGAGGCTATCAGCATTGGCTGTGTTACTGGAAAATGTAACATCGTGTGATGACGTTGACCACAATGAAGACAATTCTTATTGCTGGGGCAGCTTGCTTGTGTGTGCGATTTTCCCAGGCAATTTAGACATAATTTTGCCTTGCTGGCCACTTCTTTCCGTTGGTAGCAATCCATTGAAAGAAATTGCGGACATCTTCGAAGGATGTGTAAATTGCCACAATGATAGCAGGCGGACGCGGAAGCACCCGACCTGGTGTGGGCGCTGTGCACACGCACGCGTTTAGTACCGTCTGAAGTTTCATTTGACTGTTTCATGCCGCTGCACGCGTTACGGCTTTCAATAGCGTCTAATGTAACAAGTCGATCATTGAGGAACTGTTGCAGATCTTTGTATGAAGGAACGTCAATTTTGCTGCCCAGACGATGCTCCCACGCTGTGTGAGTGTCTTTAGGTAGTTTGGTTGTTAGATAATGAGTCAGCCAAAAATCTCCTCCCTGTAGTGGCGCCTTGACGGTATTGCAAGCGGCAATGCAGACGTTGACTGTACTAACCATAGACCGTATGTCAGCAGATTTTTCTTTAGAAAGATTCGGTAAGTTGTAGAGCATGTTCATGTGGCTGGCGAACACAATGCGTGGGTTGTTATACCGTTGTAGGAGTGTGGTCCAAGCGACTTCATAGTTTGCTTCAGTTAAAGCGATTTGGCGAATGTCGTTGTCCAGGCCTACTGGTAATGCTTCCTTTAAGAAATGGAACCTTTGAATCTTATCCAGACGTTCATTATTGTGAATCAAGCATAAAAATGCATCATGAAAACTTGGCCAGTCCGCGCAGTTGCCAGAGAATTTCGGAACTGGTAATTTTGGCAATGGTATCCGTACTTCCTCTACATGTGTTGTTATTGTGGAGTTAGTTGATTCGTTGTGCGTCACTGTAACTGGATAGATTCGTTCCTTTTCTTCTGCCACAAAACAGTAAACTTCCATGCCTAGGTCTTCGTATTGGCTGATTGTATTTTGTTGCTTATACACACTTTCTTCGTATTCTGCCATGCATATAAGTGTGTGATGCGTCTGATGAAATTCTTTGTTATACTCGTCGATTTGATTCAAACGTTTTTCGAAATATATTTCCGTTTTTCGCACACTCGAGTCCCTTTTCACATTACTGAACAAGCGCTTCAAAGACTCAATGCGGTCCGTTTGAACTCGCACCAGTTGATCAAACTTCGACATTATTTATACTGACTTTGCTCCACTGTATGTAATGTGCACAAATGCTCGTATGTTATCTATGTTCTTCTTTGACGTCTTGTTTTTGAGTAGAAAGAGATTTCGGCAAATGTAACGGAATCGAAGGGCAGCGGGACTTAGCTCTGTCGTGATGAGAGCGAGCGCGAATGTTTGCGTATACTGCTTTTTCGTGATGAGAGCGAGCGCGATAGAAAACGTAGGCACGTTGAACGTCGATTTATCTGGATGAAGCCGACAACGAAGATAAATTGCCAAACCGCTTTTAGCAATTATTACTTATGATTCTTAGAGCAAGGCTTCCCTCATGGGCCACCAATGAACAGTTGTGATGCCTCACTGCTTTGGCATCATAGTAATGGGGTTCGCAAATACGAATCATATGCACGATTTCTTCAGTTTATTCAGTTTAATTCTCGTATACATAAAACACTACGTCTTATCGCTATGACCGCAAAATTACAAGAAACCTTTAGAAAGAATACAGCTGAGTTCAATTAGCATCGACACATAGAATGTTAATCTGCTGTTATGACAGCTGTAGCACCGGGTGACTCCGCTCATAATCCGTACAGCGTTCCCACGCCGACCAAATGCATAATACATAAGTACATAGCTCGCTCTCTCGATAAGCCTAGATATATAAGATATACATAAGAAAGCCGCTCCGCCGCTGGCGTATCCGGCAGCGCAGCTACGCGGCTTAGCCTAAGACGAAATATATTCAAAACTCACAACGCAGACACTGTAAAGACGTTGAACTGGCAGAACCATTTCCGCCAAACAAAAATTTAATAAAAATCAAATAAAAACCTAATTCAGCCTGACGGCTGCAATCAAAACCAAAAGACTTGTGTTATCAATGAACGAACCATTACATGGCGACCGTGACAGTCGTCCAACGATGGACAAATTAACGAAATAAAAAACACATATTGGAGGAAAACTGGACTGGAAGGCTGAGGAAGAAGACCGAGGAATCATTACATGGAACTTACAATTGCCAAAACTAAGGAAATATCTGAGTGAGTAGAGTTGTATTGAGTTATGGGAAAACACCGTGGCGGTCTAAAAACCAAGCTGAACAAACGTATAGCCCACGTAAGGTGGCTAATATACGGTCAGCAAACGCCACCGGTTTGGTCGAAAGCTCTAAGGCTACATGCAGAGCTACATGCCACTTGCTGCAATATCAGCAAGAATTGAAGAACCAACAACTCGAGAAAACTCACTCAGAAAATACTAAAAATATAATAATAATTAATAAAGTTCAAAAAAAAAACCTGCCCCCCGGACTGCGAAGGAGTCTGGAGTCCTCACTGCCTGGGGACTTGTGAGCAGCCATCAACATCATCAGCAGCCCAGAAATAGACAGCAGCGAGGGAGTGTCAGCGTGCCACCCCCGGCGACGCCCAGCTGACACCAGGAGATGAACATCAGCAGCACTAAAATATTAACTAATTAACAATAAATATAAATATATGTCGGAGCACAATTATTATTCTCCATTTCGCGCAGCGAGTTTCGAACGCACCGAAGTTCTACACACAATTAATTCGTGTCACTCACTTCTTCTCCGTGCTAACCTTCGAACCACACTCGGCGACAGCGACCACACGCTGCCGCCGCGCTGTAACGGGAGATGCCAAAGCTACAAAAATACAGCCGACCAATAGCAACGCAGTATGCAATATTGTAATATGATGAAATACCAATGATTTCCCCGAAATGATGAAATTACTGTACTTCTGGAATATTCTAACACATAATACAATATGCTGACATACCAATGATTTCCCCGAGCTGATGGAATTATTATTCTTGTGAAATATTCTAGCACATCCACCAGCTTACAAAAGTATGCGCCGACACGGCCATCCTGACCTTTACACGTCCTCGTGAAATATTACCAAAATGATTCGTTCTCTACAATTTTATTGCAAAACTATTTTTACATCATTTTAAAATAAATATTAGCCAATTAACAAATCAAATATCCAAATTTAAATTTCCGATAAAAATTTCTTTTCTTTAACATAATTCATTTTCTTCTTATTCATATGTAATGCGCAACACGCCATGATCAAGACATTTGCCTTGCACTTGTGCTTACATTATACTTAAAAATTTCATTATTAGCCCTTCAGGCATCCATACTGTCTCTTTCAACAGCTTCAATAATTTCGCTACTGTCTCTTTCAACAGCTTCAACAATTTCGCTACTGTCTCTTTCAACAGCTTCAACAAATTCGCTACTGTCTCTTTCAACAGCTTCAACAATTTCGCTACTGTCTCTTTCAACAGCTTCAACAATTTCGCTACTGTCTCTTTCAACAGCTTCAACAATTTCGCTACTGTCTCTTTCAACAGCTTCATTACAATTTTCAAATTCTGCTGGTACTTGCCAATTTGGCATTTTCCTTATGTCATCGTGAGCATATTTATATTTTCTATTATTTGTCAGTGACCTGAGCATATACCTGTCTCCGTCTAACAATTCAGTTATTTGAAAAGGCCCTCTGAACTTCGGGCTTAATTTTGTTTGATGCCTCTCTTCATTCTTTAACAATACAAAATCTCCGACTTGACATCTATCAACTTTAGCTTTGTTTTTATCAAATTGCGCCTTGTTATATGCTGCTGCAGCTGAAATACTCTGAACTGCACGTGCTCTTACTTCTTCTAGATTAACCTCATCGCAAGGTGGAACCAACCCCAACGGCCGAGCAACTTTGCCAATAAACAATTCTAAAGGGCTTGCCTTTGTCACTCGACTAACCGTACAGTTTAATGCTAACTGAACCTCACCTAATGCGTCTTGCCAAGAGCGACTGCTAGTCTCGACTGCGGTTAGTAAGTTTTTTAAGGTGCTCATAATGCGTTCTACTTGACCATTTGCTCTACTTGCACCAGTCGCAATCAAGTGCAAATTTATTTTCTGTTGCTCACAGAAATCACTAAATCTACTGCTGGCAAAACACCTACCCTGATCTGCAATAATGCGATTTGGTACTCCAAACAGAGATATAGCCGACGTCACTGCACTTACGCAATTCTCTGCGTCAATTTTATGCGTGTGAGTTAAATAAACAAATTTAGTAAAGGCATCCACTTGAACGATGATATACTCTTTCTGATCAGACTTGCCGCTTAACTTTCCAGTTATGTCGATGTGAACAGTGTGCCAAGGGATATTTACTTTTGGTATTGGATGAAGGCTAGCTTGAATTTTGCCCGAGGAGGTCTTTGACATTTTACACGTAATGCAGTTTTCAACGAATTTTCGAATATATTTAGACATGTTATCGAACCAGTAATAGTCATAGGCCTTGTCTAACGTCTTCTCCCATCCCAAGTGCATGATTGACTCATGAATTTGGTTTATAACAGACCATCTAAATACCTTGGGAACAATTGATAACGATCGAGTTCTACCATTTCGCTGAATTTTTCGATATAATTTTCCTCCTCTTAACTCATAAGTTTTTGCAACGTCCTCAGCCAGGGAATTGTCTTTCAATTTATTTACAATATTTACTATTTCGAAATCTTGACGCTGTTCAGCCAAAAGCCAATTACTTGATATTTCAGCCAAATTAATTCGTTTTTCAAGAACTTTGGGAGTTGTAATACTCAAATCAGCTGAAGGCACATTTCTTGAAAAGAAGTCAACATGCGCCATTCGTTTGCCCTCCCTATATTGTAAATCAAATGTAAATGATTGTAAATAAGACCACCATCTCTGTACTCTAGGAGATAGGTCTTGTTTTGTCCTTGAGGCCTTAAGAGAGTTACAGTCAGTAAAGACAACAAAGTTTCTACCCAGTAAATAATGGCGAAAATGTTTCATTGCTAGAACAACAACAAGAGTCTCCAGTTCATATGAGTGGTAACGTGACTCAGCCGGAAAAGCTGCCTTACTAAAATATTCAACGACATGAGACTTGTTGTTAATTTTGTGTAATAAGATGGCACCGTATCCACGAGAACTTGCATCTGTATGCAACTCGATGGGATGCTGCGGATCAAAAATTACTAAAACAGGCTTCTGGGTAAGAATAGAAATAACCTTTTGTCTTATTTCTTCATGCTCTTGCTTCCAAATAAATTCATTCCTTTCTGAAGTCAAAAGATATAACGGCTTCATAAAACAAGAAAATCCTTGCATAAATTGTCGAAAGTAAGACGCTAATCCGATAAATTGTCGCAAAGCAGGGACCGACTGAGGAGGTGGTAAAGCAGTTAACGCTGCAATTTTAAGCGAATTTGGCCGGATTTCACCTGCACTCACTTCGTATCCCAAATATTGAACCTTTGACTTTAAAAAAGAACATTTGTTTATATTGAATGAAAATCCAGCTTTTGTGAGACAATCAAGAGTAATCTGCAACCTTTCTAAAGCTTCACTTTTCGTTGAAGCAGCCACCATTACATCGTCCATATAAACGACTACAAATTTATTTGCAAGGTCTCCGAGAGCTTGCATGACTGTACGCTGGAAAACAGATGGAGCATTTCTGAGCCCAAACGGCATTGCCAAGAATTCATATTGTCCATCTGGGGTGACAAAAGCTGTACACTCTACTGAATCTGGGTGTAATGGAATTTGATAATATCCACTTGCCATGTCCAGACATGAAAAATATTTCGCTCCATGAAGTCTCGCTATTTGGTCTGATATAAGGGGCAAGGGGTATCTGTCTGATACCGTATTAGAATTTAATTCTCTATAATCAACAAACAAACGATGAGAGCCGTCCTTTTTGTTGACTAACATTATGGGACTTGCAAAAGGTGAACAGCTTGGTTTTATAATGTTACACTCTAATAATTCATTAATTTTGTCTCGCACCAATTCCCTTTCATTTGGACTAAGTCTATATGGTCGTCTTTGAACAGTTCTTTTTGGGTCAACTAATTTAATTTTCATTTCTCCCGAGCTGACTCTGGTCAATGGAATTCCGGCAATAAAAGATTTTGAGTATTTTTCCACTAAGTTTTTTAGTTTATCTCTGTCTTCACCAACAAGATCAGTATTTAACTCAGAAAATTTCTCATCATTAGAACAATAGTTTACAGTTTTTGCTCTGACAATTTCAAATTTACCAGGTGATATTATAACATTAAATTCTGGAAACAATACTTCACGACCAATAATTATGTCATTTTTCAAATATATGTCATTCAAGACATGAAACAATATTTCAATACAATGATTGTTAATTATTACGTTACTAAGTATCTGCAATGTACTACAAATACTACCATTGCCAATACCTTTCAACATCACTACATTGTTAATTCTTTTACCAACTAATTTGCTACTTAGCTTTTGTTTAATTAAAGAACATTCCGCTCCAGAGTCAAACGTTGTCGAAAATGTCTCGCCTTGATGAATCATCTCTCCCTTGGGTTCGACAACCTCGCATAGCTCCAACCTTTTCACCTGATGCGTGCCTTTGTCCTTTTTGGGCTTGCTGCAGTGTGTTGAAATATGACCGCGCTCGCCACAATTAAAACAAGTCACATCCGATTTTTGACGGTGACCAAAGGGGTTCCTGTCGTTGCTGTCCTTGGCATTAGACGAAAATTGCTGCTGCTGTTTAGCTCTACATTCGATCATCTTGTGACCGAGTTTTCCACAGAAATGGCATCTCATTGTTGAAAGTCGCTGGCGCTTTATGTCAGCTGGAGGCATTTCTTCTTGCGGAGTTTTCTTTCGTTTATTAAACGTAAATGCTTTAAGCTCAGTTTGTAATTCACTTCTTGTGCGCACATTTGAAGTAAATGTTAATCGTTGCAGCCTGCTATCTACATGAGCCAACTTAGCAAGCGTCACAGAAACAGCTATTTCCTCCACATCCATCTCACGCCACTTCATAATAAGCGACGTCATCATGCGACTAGCATAATTGGAGAGACATTCGCCGTCAGTTGGACAGCCTGCTAGCATTGCTAAAAACATAGCCGCTGGAGTTTCCACACTAGCAAAACGTTGCACGAATAGTTCCTTAAACTCGGGCCAAGTTATTTCCGGATAGCATATTTGAGCAAACCACTGCGACGCGCTTCCTTCCATCGCTGCACTTAAGGCCATAACTAACGCGCTGCCTTTTATAGTTGATTCAGCCAAAATAATATTTGCCGTAGAGCACCACGCCGTTGCGTCTGCGCCATCAAGGTCCGCGTTGAATTTAGGTAACACCACAATATTTTTGTTTGTTGTTTCGGATGCCGTTGTTTGTATTGCTTTAACAAGTTCGATCAAGTTTTTATTTTGTATTTCCATTAAAACGCGCCACGGCCCATCTATAGTGTTAGGCAGCGAGCCAGATCCCACTTCTGATGTCGGAGCACAATTATTATTCTCCATTTCGCGCAGCGAGTTTCGAACGCACCGAAGTTCTACACACAATTAATTCGTGTCACTCACTTCTTCTCCGTGCTAACCTTCGAACCACACTCGGCGACAGCGACCACACGCTGCCACCGCGCTGTAACAGGAGATGCCAAAGCTACAAAAATACAGCCGACCAATAGCAACGCAGTATGCAATATTGTAATATGATGAAATACCAATGATTTCCCCGAAATGATGAAATTACTGTACTTCTGGAATATTCTAACACATAATACAATATGCTGACATACCAATGATTTCCCCGAGCTGATGGAATTATTATTCTTGTGAAATATTCTAGCACATCCACCAGCTTACAAAAGTATGCGCCGACATATATATAGTAACATATCTACACCCACAACTCCCCAATCACAACCACGCACACTATTGTAAACAATCACACACACACATTAATGTCTAAGTACGAAATGTATTCAAAGATCGAGAGCCCTTCGATTATGCTTAGCTTTCATCTACGCACAGCAAAGTGCAAAAGTCCGAAGTCCAAAGTCTAGACTCTGGGGCGAGCCAATGTCCACGTCCCCTAAACATTCCATCACTTGGCGAGCCAACTGAAATAACAAAAACTTCCGCCCACACAATCGTCTCAGGATTATCAAATTACTCCTATTTTTCGGGGCTCCTCTCTTAACGGGAGAATAGACACCTCTCTTTCCGGGAGAATAGACGTTGATAACTTTATTCTCTTAAACTTCGCTCTTAAGCTATCCCAATCCGCCTATATAAACCCAAACATGTCCCCATACACCAGTTCAGTTCTGAGTACGTTATCAATCGCGATAACACTGCTAAGCCCACTTCAACCTCGAAGTCCATTATCCAACCTAGTGATAATCCAAAGGCTCTAGTTCTTCCTTTACTGGAAATAATAAAACGTTTAATAATAAATAAAATAACTTCCTGTGTTCTTTTTTTATTAAACACTCGGTCTGAATTCGTAAATGGCGCAGTCGGTAGGATAAATAGAAAAAGTTGTGCGAATTGTTTACAAATATCAATCTAGTGACAAAAGAACCTTGTACGACCAAGCGTATCTTTTAAGATTGAACCACGCGAATCGGCGCTAAAAGTGAACATAATATCGTAATACAATTAACTCTTTTTATCCGCAAAAGAACTACGTATAATCGGTGGTTGACACATAATAGTCAAACCTACTGCATACGGTTAACGAAAGTGTAAAAACAAAAAACGAAAAATAATAAAACCAACAACCATGGCAACCGAGCAAGTACAATTGTTATCGGAATCCCATCTTAATCAAGCCCTAAGCCAAATTAGGCAAATACCAATATTCAGCGGTAACACCCAAGAACTCAGTGCCTTTATCCGAAGGATTGAGTTCATACTTCAGCTCTATCCATCAACGGACATCAGGCAAAGGCATGTATTCTTCAGCGCAATTGAAATGCAACTTGCAGGAGATGCTCAACGTGTATCCCAGTTATCCGGAGCAACAACCTGGCCAACCCTCATGAATGCGCTCATCAGCGAGTATAAAACCCAAACACCATGTGAAGAACTACTCCGTCGTATTTACAACACACCCTTCAACGGAAGTATCCGTAAGTTCGTCGAAGAATTAGAAATGAAATCATTCACGATATCGAATAAACTTATGCTAGAAAATGATATCAATAATACTGTATTATACACAAATGCATTAAATAATACAATCAAAGATGTAATCATGAGAAAATTGCCCGATAGGTTATTTATGACTCTTGCTAGATTTGACATTACGACAGTATCTAAACTCAAACAAATAGCGCAACAAGAAGGCGTATACGAAATAACTTTCAATGACAGAACAAGACCCCAAAATTATTCCGATCCTAACAAAATCCAACCCCAAACCTCTAAGAATAAGGGAAACTATCAAAATTTCGTGAGCAATGCTATGCATAACACAACTAAGTCAAATCCAAGCACTACTCCGAAACCCTGCGAACTAAATCCAAGGTTAGCAAGAGAACTCACACAAAAATTAAATACAGGAAGAGTCCAGAATCCATTAAATTTTCAACAACGAAATAATAGTGCCCCAAACCCTCCCGTCAAACGACAGAGAGAAAGTGATAGTGCCCAATACAGAATGGATACAGGATGCGAAAATTTTCTTCAACCAGCCTCGGAATCAGAAAGCGATTCAGAGGAGGAGGAAACCCATTCTTAAAAATTACAATGAATAATATTACTCTCAAATGCCTAGTAGACACCGGTTCGTCAATTAATATTATGAAACAAAATTTCTTTAATTTCCCAATCAAACCTTCTAAAGTTAAAGTCCACACTATTAATGGCATTATAACGTTAAATCAAAGCGTTTCATTGCAGTCAAGCAAACTTTGTCCCATTAAACAAACATTCTATATTCAAAACTTTTCAGAAAAATATGACTTACTATTAGGCAGAAGCTATTTAGAACCAACTAACACTCAGATTAATTATTCAACACAAACAGTCATCATAAATGGCTACACATTTAAAATGTGGTACGACCACATCCAAACAGATGAATCCAAGGCCATCAATGAGTGCCCCAAGTCATCTAACTCAGAGGAAACCCCTCTAGATACCCCAAAAAAGGAGAAAACCCTCCGGAAAATTAAGCGGAAACCCCACTTAAAATCAGATGAGTCAAAGGTTACCAATGAGTGCCCCAGATCATCCAATTCAGAGGAAACCCCTCTACATATACAAAAAAAGGAGAAACACCTCCAGAAAATTAAGCGGGAACACCACTTAAAAATAGATGAGTCAGCATCCAATCAGTGCCCCAGATCATCTAACCCAGAAGAGTCCAAGACTACCTATGAGTGCCCCAAGACTTCTAAATCTGAGGAGACCTTCTCGAGTACGATTAAACATTCCATTCATACAAAACACGAAGACCCTATCTATAAAAAACCATATAAATACCCCCAAGCGTTTGATCAAGAAGTCAACAGGCAAATCAACGAAATGATAGAACAAAAAATAATTAGGAAATCTAAGTCCCCCTATTGTTCTCCAATTTGGATTGTGCCAAAGAAAAGTGATGCTTCTGGTAAACCAAAATTTCGATTAGTCATAGACTATCGCAGTCTCAATGAAATAACCATCGACGACAAATTCCCTATTCCAGTAATGGATGAAATATTAGACAAGCTTGGACGCTGTCAATACTTCACAACCATTGATTTAGCTAAAGGTTTCCATCAAATTCAAATGGACAAGCAATCAATATCCAAAACAGCATTTTCAACAAAACATGGACATTACGAATATACTCGTATGCCTTTTGGTCTGAAAAATGCACCAGCAACATTTCAACGCTGCATGAACAATCTTCTAGAAGACTTAATTTATAAAGATTGTTTAGTTTATTTAGATGATATTATCATTTATTCCACTTCATTGGAAGAACATATAATGTCACTAAAAAAGGTATTTGATAAGCTACGATTAGCTAATCTAAAATTGCAACTTGATAAATGTGAATTTCTGAAGAAAGAAACAGAATTTCTCGGTCACATTATCACAACAGACGATATAAAACCAAACCCTAACAAAATAAATGCAATTATTAATTTTCCTATTCCTAAAACCACAAAAGGAATAAAATCATTCCTTGGACTCTGCGGATTCTACCGTAAGTTCATTCCCAATTTTGCAAAAATAGCAAAACCTATGACGTCCAAATTAAAGAAAGGAGCAGTAATTAACACAAAAGATAATGAATACATGTCCGCCTTCGAGAAACTAAAAGTACTCATCACGTCCGATCCAATCCTAATATACTCCAACTTCGAAAAGAAATTTTCACTGACAACAGACGCTAGTAATATAGCCATAGGTGCTGTATTATCCCAAGAACATAAACCCATCTGCTATGCAAGCAGAACTCTAAACGAACATGAACTTAACTATTCGGCTATAGAAAAAGAACTATTAGCTATAGTATGGGCAACAAAATATTTCAGGTCCTACCTATTCGGTAGAAAGTTCGACATATTAAGTGATCATAGACCACTTGTATGGCTAAATAACATAAAAGATCCCAATATGAAATTACAGAGATGGAAGATAAAACTTAACGAATACGATTATAATATTCAATATCTACCCGGTAAAGAAAATCATGTAGCTGACGCCCTATCTAGAGTTCAAATTAAGGAAAACTTCCTAGGAGAAGATGACCCAGTTTCCCTGCTCACAACAGCTACTGTGCACAGTGCACAAGAAGACAATCAAAATCACATTTCTATAACAGAAAGACCTCTTAATTATTATAACAGACAATTCGAATTCATAAAAGACAATTTTGACGACGTCCAAATAATAAAATATTTCCATAAAACCAGAATTAAAATTAGTTATAAATAAATGACTGATACCCTTGCTAAAGATATCATTAAATAATACATTTGCACTAAAAAAAGTGTTATTTACTTTCCTGATGAGATCGACTTTCAAATATTTCAAAATGCGTATATTCAAATCATAAGTCCCGACAGTTTCACTAAAACTATGAAAACCAGCAGAAAACTAATAGACATTCAAACATACGCCCAATTCAAGGAAATCATTCTCAAAACACATAAAGAATTATTACACCCTGGTATAGAAAAACTTACACTTCAGTTCAAAGAACTTTACTATTACCCTGATTACCAAAAACTTATCCAAAACATCATAAACGAATGTAAAATCTGTAACATCGCTAAAACTGAACATAGAAACACAAAATTAATTCTTGAAACAACCCCAGAATCCTTTAGTCCCAGAGAAAAGTATGTCATGGATTTTTACTTAGTAAACAATAAACAATTCCTATCATGCATTGACATTTATTCTAAATACGCCTCCCTGATAGAAGTAAATAGTAGAGACTGGCTTGAAACTAAAAGAGCTATTTTACGCATATTCAACGATATGGGTAAACCCATAGAAATAAAAGCCGACAAAGACTCCGCCTTCATGTGCATTGCACTTAAAATTTGGTTAGAATCAGAAGGAGTAACTTTAAATATAACAACAAGTAAAAATGGAATCTCTGACGTTGAGCGATTTCATAAAACCGTTAATGAAAAATTAAGAATAATAACAAGCGAAAATGAACCTGAAAACCAATTCACAAAATTTGAAAAAATACTTTACATTTACAATCACAAAACAAAACACAACACAACTGGTCGAACCCCAGCAGACATCTTCATTTTTGCAGGAACCCCTGCCTATAACACTCAACAAAATAAAGTACACAAAATTGACAAACTCAATGAAAATAGACACGACTTTAACATAGACACAAACTTCAAAGAATCCCCTCTAGTTAGATCAAAAACGACTAACCCATTCAAAAAGACAGGAAATGTAAGACAAATAGATGATAAACATTTCGAAGAAACAAATAGAGGTAGAAATATAACACACTATAAGTCTAAGTTTAAAAAGAAAAAGAAAATTAATAAAAGTAAATATAATAACGATAATTCCAGGCTTACTCCCGAGCATGATACTCATGTTATGCCTCATATCGACAATTAACACACAATACCTAGAAGTAACACCTATCCAGGCCAAAAACGGTTACCTAATCTTTCAAACCGGATCAATAGATTTACCGATAAACCACGAATATCATCACTTATCTATTAACTTAACTAAAACAGAAAATACTTATGAAGAACTTATTAAACAAACTCAACATTTTAATAATTCACCACAAATACAGTATCTAGTAGAAAAACTTAACAGAGAAATGAACGGTATACGAATTGTAAAACGTAGTAAACGCGGTCTTGTTAACTTTATGGGAACAATTACAAATACTTATTCGGTACCTTAGATCAAGAAGATAAAGAAGAATTACAACAAAAAATAGCCGACATCTCTAAAAATAATGTACAAATAAGCGAACTTAACCACGTAATAGAAGTCATTAACCAAGGAATCGAATTGACCAACCATCTAAATAATAACTTTGAAGGAGAACAAATGATAAATCTAATAATTTTCAACTTACAACAATTCACTGAATATATTGAAGACATAGAGCTTGGTTTGCAACTGACACGCTTAGGTATCTTTAATCCAAAACTTTTAAAACACGACTCATTAATTCACGTCAATTCTGAAAAACTTCTTAATATTAAAACTTCAGCTTGGCTTAAATCTGATACAAACGAAATCCTGATAATATCCCAAATTCCAAGAGAAATAACCAAGACACCTGTTTTTAAAATAATACCCTACCCAGACGGAAAAAGTTACATACTAACCGAAACAATACATGACAAATATTTTTCACACAATAATCAAACATACACGGCAAGTTCTCAAAGCTTAGTTGTAAATAAGTGTATAATTGGTATACTAAACCAGGTCCCAACACAATGTAGATACAGTAAAACACATTCTGATTTTGAAATAAAATATGTAGAACCTAATATAATCACAACTTGGAACCTTCCCAAGACTATCCTAAACCAAAACTGTATCAATAGAGAAACTATAATAGAAGGCAATAACATGATAAAAGCATTTAATTGTTCGGTCCAATTAGAAGAAATATTAATTACCAGCACAATGTTAGACTATACTCAAACTATCTATGTAAACAATAATGTAACAAAACTTGAACCACTCGAATACATCCAGGCAAAAGAAATAATCGAACAACACAATCAGACGAATAATATCTTTCAAATAATAACACTTGCAACATTAATCATGATAGTTATTATTGTAATATTGTACTTTATCTATAAATATAAAACTATACCCCAAAAGTTAATTGTAAAATTTAAAAATCAAACGCAAAAAAATGAAAATATTATAAGTCCTGGAACAGACAATACTGCACCCCCCAATACCCCTGTATTGTACCCTACTCTAAACGCCTGAGGACAGGCTTTTTTCTTAAGGATGGGGAAGTAACATATCTACACCCACAACTCCCCAATCACAACCACGCACACTATTGTAAACAATCACACACACACATTAATGTCTAAGTACGAAATGTATTCAAAGATCGAGAGCCCTTCGATTATGCTTAGCTTTCATCTACGCACAGCAAAGTGCAAAAGTCCGAAGTCCAAAGTCTAGACTCTGGGGCGAGCCAATGTCCACGTCCCCTAAACATTCCATCACTTGGCGAGCCAACTGAAATAACAAAAACTTCCGCCCACACAATCGTCTCAGGATTATCAAATTACTCCTATTTTTCGGGGCTCCTCTCTTAACGGGAGAATAGACACCTCTCTTTCCGGGAGAATAGACGTTGATAACTTTATTCTCTTAAACTTCGCTCTTAAGCTATCCCAATCCGCCTATATAAACCCAAACATGTCCCCATACACCAGTTCAGTTCTGAGTACGTTATCAATCGCGATAACACTGCTAAGCCCACTTCAACCTCGAAGTCCATTATCCAACCTAGTGATAATCCAAAGGCTCTAGTTCTTCCTTTACTGGAAATAATAAAACGTTTAATAATAAATAAAATAACCTCCTGTGTTCTTTTTTTATTAAACACTCGGTCTGAATTCGTAAATATATATATATAAGAAAAATTCTAAGACACATTTTACAAATGGAGCATAAACTACTATGCCCTGTTAACCCAATATGTCCCGTGAAGCCATAGCTAGATTCAGGCAGACAATAATGTAAAAGAAAAAATTTTTTTTTTGACTAACATTGACAAAATAGAAAAAGAAAGAAAGAAAGAAATAATTCCCAATATAAATGTATATAGAGACAAATGGAATAAGCAAAACTAAAAACATATATATAAATAAAGAAGATTTTATACCAAACTGTAAAAGTAGTATACCCAAAATGGGTCTGATAGACACTAAAACTGTTGACTCAACAGCAAATGTTATAAATAAAGTGGAAGTCCAAAATGCAGACTTGTTCTGGATAACCATAATACTAATTGTAATTGCTTAATTATTATTATTATTTTTTTTTCTCTCTCTCTTTTTATTTACAATCTGTCTAAAAAATTATGACAATAAGTAAATTTTATAATTAATCTTAAATTAACAGAGGCAGTAGTTATCCATTAGTATAAATATAAAAATATATAAAAGTTAACAAAACGCTTTAACAAAATCTCATAAAGAAAAGCTTAGGTCAGCGTCTGCATTATTTCCTGCACGCGCCAACATAATATCAGAGCATTGAACTGCAGTTGCAAAACAGTTCACACGCGCACCTGCAATTCTTACGAAATATTGGCAACAACAGGAAATGGCCAAATTTATTAGGAAGTCATCAGCAGAAATGCAATTAACCAATTACAGCCGACTGCACAACTGACAAACTGATGTCAAACTTTGATTCGTCGCTGCCACCGTCGCCGCCAGCACTACACCAAATTCTGATTCACAAAAGGCCAGATTAGGTAATCAGAGTAGAACTTTAAACACAATCAATAAAGTACCCAAAATAAATTCGTAAAATTTATTTTTTTATTTTAATTAATAAACTTATAAATTAACTGGCGCCCGAACAGGGACCGGTTTATAACATAACAGAGCAAAACGCCTCTACGCTCGCGTCGTGACGAAAAACAAAAAAGTGTAAGTCGCGAATAACCGTGTTCCGTTAAATAAAAGGGAAGACTCCCACCCACTGTGGTGGCCCTAAAAGCAACTCAAAGGCAACTCATCGCCTACAAGGACCAACGCCGTGCAAGGCCCGTCCCCACGGAACCTTCCGAAAGAATTATCGCACCTGGATCCTTAGTAGAGAGAGCAAACAGGACAAAATCCAGACGATCGGGAAGGATGGCAACAATAACTTATTCGTAAGATAGTCTTAGGAAAAACGAAAATTTAAAAAGAAAATATTAACAATACAAATTAACCAAAAATTCCAAGTAAAATTAAGAACACAAATTACACAAAATACAGTTATAAGAAAATGAAAGTGAAGTGATCAACCAAAGTGAATATATGGTATAACACACCGTAAAATTATAAACAACCAACTGACTACAGTTGTTTCCAACTTTGCGATTCCCACGAGGACCTTCCAAAGTAGAAGGAAGAAACCAGGTTTTTACACATAAAAAATTTGTTTTTAACTAAAATATTTCGAAATTTTGTTGAATCACTTTCACGAAGAAAAAGTATATTTAAAAACAAACAAACATTTACGATATCTATTTGTACTAAAGTGAATTAATACAATACATACAATTAATACAAGTTATGAACCCTCTCTGAATATCTTCCCTCTTTCCACGCGATGTCTTCATTCGAGGAGTCGGTAACGACGCCTCTAGGCTATTGGGCATGCGTAGACCGAAAGATTTGCAGGAAGCTTACTTCTTCTGTAAGGAACTGCAGGCAGTTGGTCCGAGAGAAGGCTCATTCGCCCGCTCCTCCCCACCAAATTTTACTCCAAATACCCGGTTCTATCGACCGCCGAGTGGCCCTTGCCTTACTTCTTCCTATCAGGGAAATGTTAGACCTTCAATAGGTTCAGGATATGGAGGCTCACAAAATAGTAATCGCTTCCAAGGCCCAAGACCGGCCATTAAAATGGAGTCGAACCGGTCGGGTCAGTCCCACCGTTCTGATTACAGGGTCCCCCAGAGCGAGGGTTCTGGGATGAAAAGAACGTCGTATGAATATCAGAATCCGTTCAAAAGGGCTACCAAGCTTTATCATATGGAGCCCGTGCTTCATCATTCGACAATGCCTGCCGAACATGGCGAAGATCCCTCTACCGACCCTTACTATAACCAAATCGGTGCCGAAAATGCCGGCATGGCCCCTCAAGATATCATGGAGGAAAGGGACGACCCTGAAATAGGGGCTGAGGGTCAGAATTTTATGACCGAGGCCTCTCGAGCGTCCCTTACTTAGAATACGAGGGGAAAGATGGGGCTAAATTACAATTCTTGATCGATACCGGCGCTAACAAAAACTTCATCAGCCCCAAAATCGCCGCCGGATCGACTGTCCTTCCTACTCTCTTTTGCGTTCAATCGGCCACAGGTTCTGTTAGAATAACACGTCACGTAGCCGGAAAATTTTTCGAAAAACTAGGAAATGACTCGACACTCACTTTTTTTGTCCTCCCCGGTTTAGATACCTTCGATGGTATCATAGGGGACGACACGCTCAAAGACCTGAAAGCATTAGTAGACAGAAAGAATAATTGTTTAGTTATATCCCCCGGGATAAAGATTCCCCTCCTTGCTAAAAGGTCCCTTAATGTCAACACTTTGTTGGACTCAACACACCCAGAAGAAGCAAGAAGGATCTTAAAGGCACTGATTGACGAGTACTCGCACCTTTTTGACCCTTTGTCGCCGGGCGAGGCCGTCGACACCAGTGTAAGGGCAGAAATACGAACGAACACTTCAGACCCAATTTATACCAAGAGTTATCCGTACCCGGCTAACATGAGATCTGAAGTGGATAGACAAATTGGGGAACTCCTTAGCGAGGGTATCATACGCCCGTCGAGAAGCCCTTACAACTCTCCGGTGTGGATAGTGCCGAAGAAAGCGAAACCAGATGGCGAGAAACAATGGCGTTTGGTCATTGACTTCAAACGTCTAAATGCGGTTACAAGAAGAAAGTGGAGGCTATAACCAAAATGAAGCCTCCTAAGAATGTCAAGGGACTGAAGAGTTTCCTCGGCATGACATCGTACTATAGGAAGTTTATTCGCGATTATTCTAAAGTTACTAAACCCTTGACTAATTTAACTCGCGGAGAATCCGCTCGGGTTAAAGCGAACCAATCTAAGAAGGTCCCGGTTGAGCTTGACGACGCGGCTTTGCAGGCTTTCGATGGCCTTAAAACGATTTTGTCTTCTTCAGAAGTGCTCGCCTTCCCAGAGTTCGGTAAGCCGGATCATTTGACCACAGACGCGTCCAACTACGCTCTTGGAGCCGTATTGTTCCAGGACACTGAGGGAAAAAATCGTCCTATAGCTTATATCTCGCGCACCCTGTCGAAAACTGCCACTATAGAAAAAGAAATGCTTGCTATAGTGTGGGCATTGGACAACCTCAGGTCTTACTTGCATCGGTTAAGGTTTATACCGACCATCAACCTTTGACCTTTGCGCTAGGGAGCAGAAATTTCAAAGCCAAACTTAAACGTTGGAAGGCTAGAATAGAAGAGTATAATTGCGTACTCATCTACAAGCCCGGCAAATCTAACGTCGTCGCTGACGCCTTGTCCCGTATAGTTGCAATAAACCACTACTTTGATTGGTGCCGTTCGGATACTGCGTCGGCTACCGAGGGCGGTTCCACCGTCCATAGTGCGGATGAGGACGCATCTCATTTGCTACCTCACGTAGAAGTACCTATCAACGTTTATCGTAACCAACTTGTCTTTGACCCCGAGCGTTCCGAATACCTGTGTGAACGTCATCTCATTCCCGTCGGTACTGGTCTTTTGTCCGAGTTAGTTGTTACTCTGGCAAAGTACCTCAAACCCTCAGTGATCAACGGGGTTAAAATACCCGAAACTTACCTACCATCGTTCCAACGCCTTTGCTTGGCGAATTTAGCTGCGTTCAAAATTCGCATAACGCAGAGGCTGGTGGTAGATTTGTCGGACCCTGAAGAGATCTGCGAAGCCATTGAGCTAGAACATCGCAGGGCTCATAGGGGTGCTAAAGAGGTGCGCCTGCAGCTTTTGGAGAAATATTATTTCCCCCAGATGGCTAGTACCATCCGCAGGCAACTCTCGTCGTGCGAGTGTTGCAAACTCTTCAAGTACGAGAGGCACCCCAATAGACCTTTCCTTCAACCGACACCTATCCCGAAATATCCGTGTGAAATTCTTCACATTGACATTTTCACTTTAGAGAAGAAAATTTACCTAAGCTGTATTGACAAGTTTACCAAATTTGCCAAGCTTTTCCTTCTCGAATCAAAATCCTCTATTCATCTCCGGGAAAAACTTGTTGAAGCACTACATTACTTCACCGTCCCAAGGGTACTAGTCTCAGACAATGAAAGAGGTCTTCTGTGCCCGACGGTCTTAAATTATTTACGTACCTTGGGTATCGGTTTGTACAATACACCGACCCAGAAAAGCGAGGTCAATGGTCAAATCGAGAGGTTTCATTCCACCTTCCTCGAGATTTACCGATGTTTGAAGAGCGAACACCCTGACTTCAAATTTAATGAACTGGTCGCCATTGCGGTGGATAGGTACAATAATTCTATCCACTCAGTAACCAATAATAAGCCAGCTGATCTATTTTTCGACCGCTCGGCTAGAATAAATTACCAGGGGTTAACTAATTTCAGAACTAAGGCTCTCGAAGACGTTAGGGGTTGATAGAATACCGCCAGGAGCTCGCGAACGCGGCTCACAACAAAACTAGAAAGGAACCTTTATCATATAACGTGGGCGATAAGATCTTTGTTGCCAATAAGCAAATTAAAACAAAAGAGAAGCAGCGCTTTAAGGCTGAAGAAATTGCCGTGGATAGAAGGGTAACGGTAAAAACCAAGAAGGGCAAGATATTGCATAAATCAGACCTGCGTAATTAAAATGGCACCGGCTCGTTGTGTATGTTTCACGCGCTTCCATTACAAAATACACTTTTTACATTTCAAAATACTTTACCAATTGACACCCTTTGCTCAAAAATAATTCAATAACATTTAATTATTAAATCCCTTATCTCTAAGCTAATGTAAGCAACACCACAAAAATAATGTTACTCATAAGATAACTTTTTCAACCAATATTGCAAGTATCATTGTCACCCATATGGTGGGGGCTGCAGACGTCTTCAAGTACGAGGCTCCGCTCGCCCCGCTACAAGAGGGCACCGTTTGGCGCGTCAATGGACATTTCAAACTGGCGCACGTCATCGACTTGAGAAGGTTCGAGTCGATGGACCAGGAAGCTCGGCGTGAGGCTGTGCAACTGACGGATCCCAGGATTGCGGCGTTGGTGGCACATTATCTGGAGGAATCGCAAGAGGGCTTATCTAGACTGACGGGCACTCGGCGCGGACGTCGATCACTGGACTGGATTGGGTCTGCGTGGAAGTGGATTGCGGGATCACCTGATGCGGCGGACTGGGACGCCATTCTTCACGCCCAGGAAAGCATCGTGAAATCGGCTGACCAGCAGGTACGGATAAACGCTGGATTGTTCGATGCCTCACACGACTCCCTGAGGCAGCTGAACGAAGTTGCCGCTAGGGTTAACGCAATCGACGGGGATGTTCACACGGCTATGACCTTATTGCATAAGGCCTTAATTATCAATAGTTAGGTCGGCGAGCTGACACAGGCGTGCCAACTAGCCAAGTCAGGGATCGTCAACTCTCGCCTGTTGGATCACGAAGAAGTGCAGGCTATTCTGACTGAGGTTAGGAATTTGCCTTACCAAAATGCCGTGGAGGCATTGGAGTTCTCACGCCCGTCGGTACTAACTAATGGAACGACGTTGCTGTATATCTTGGCCATGCCCAAGGTCGCCCCCAAGGAATACCGCTTGCTTCTTCTCCTCCCTGCCACGTTCGAGGAAAAGCAAGTTATGCTGAGGCATGACAAAGTCGCCGTTAGCACCGAGGAAACATATGCTGTGGTGAACGACTGCCTTTTCATAGGCAACACGACTGTTTGCCCGGAAAAAAGTCTCCTGAAGATGGACGAAAACAGTTGTGTCCCAAAATCGCTGAAGGGTGGTCAGGCTAGATGCGAGTTCCTCAGGAATAACGAAGCTCGCGTGGAACTGGTTGAGGACGGGATGATGTTTCTTTCTAACTTTAACGGGACACTTGAGGCCGGACCCAACACTCATAACTTAAATGGGACCTACATAGTACAGTTCGCTAACGAGACGATTAGTGTGGCTGGAAGAACCTATACAAGTTACTCATCAAGTCACTTCATGGTCATGCCTGCGATACTGACTACAGTCACCGCCACCGGGTACGCGCCTTCACTTCACTACGTCAATGACTTCAACATGGAGAACTTGAGGAGACTCTCTGGGATGTCCGAGAAGGTCTCTTTCTCCTTCCTACTGGAGGCATTGGTAGTCCTGATTGTCGGGGCGCTCCTCTACATCATATGGTGGAAGCTGACATCAACCAAGGGTATTCCTGTCGTGGCAAACTGTGCCTCGGACCCTGAGACGCTAGGCGCTGGCGGGGCACCTAAAGCTCAATAATCTGCGGGACGCATATCTTGAAGGGGGAGGAGTTATGAACCCTCTCTGAATATCTTCCCTCTTTCCCCGCCCCGCTGCTTTTATATACGCTTCCCCCGTTAGACCACTTTACACCACACAGTGGTCTCTCACATACCCCAAGAAACGCTGACTTCGGCCCCCGCCTTGCCCACCAATTTCACGATACATTCAACAGCCACGCCGGCTACTATGTGCTGCGTCCGCAAGAGGCACTTTGTTGCCGATCGCGCCCGCTGCAAAACTGCTGCGCCTGCAAATGACACATTGTTGTTATGAGCAGCGCAGCCGCCGGATGTTGCGCAAGCGACCGCCGACACAGCATAGCTCATATTTCGGCCGCTGGCCCAGCAGCTATGCGGGGTCGCCCCTCGTCCCAAGTCGCCTGTTGACGAGGCGTTCAAACACTGGAGCCGGAGCTCTGGTGAGACCTGGCGAAGACTGCAGAAGGCAGTCTTGGACTAACACCCGAACACTCCAACTGGAGAACTGCCCCGAGCTATTAAAATTAAATTAACTTTGTAAAACATTGAACCTAAGTTGGACTTAATAAAATTATAACGTGAAACGGAGCTGTTCACTCTTCTCTTCATTTTGGGAGCCGATCTCCAAGAACCCTAGGAATGCTTATCATATTGATTAGGTGAGCTGTGCGGCTACGAGAGCCGTAGTAGCAGAGCGAGAAGTAGTCTCGCTTAACTTACATTTTAAATTATAAATGAATACATTTTAAATTTTCCAATTTTCCGTGGCCGTTAATGGCAAATCCTAATAACTTAATTAGACCCCCCGCTCTTTCAGTAAGCCAGACAGAACAACACAGAGTCAATATGAACCAACAAGAGCTTAACGCACACATTAGTAGAATAGTTTCAGAAGCTATTTCTTCTCAGGTTCCCCAAATAATCAGACAACAAAATAACCCGAATAGTGACTTCTTAGACGTACCAAACCAAACTATTCAGCCTCAACATCGGGGAAATCTTAACGACTTAGACAAAATACCGGATGTAGTAAAAGCATCCGAGAGTTCTCAGGCGACCGCGGAGAGTTTAGTTCATGGAAAAAGGGAGTAGATAGAATCACAGAGAACTACGCGGCACTACAAAGCACTGCTAAATATTTCGGTATAATACATACCATAAGAAACAAAATTGTTGGCAATGCAGACACAGCCTTAGAATCCTATAACGTGCCACTAGATTGGAATGCAATTTAAAAGTGCTTAACAATGCACTACGCAGATAAGCGCGATTTGAGTACATTGGAGTACCAATTGACAACCATTACTGAGGGTGTCAATTAAACAGTAGAGGACTTCCATTAGGTAGTCCTGTCACCTGTCCTTACTACTGAATAAAGTTGGTTGTATGGAATTATCTCGCGAGTCAGAACAAATGATGAATAAGCTTTACAGAGATAAAGCTCTAGACACTTTTATTCGTGGATTGAGAGGAGATCTACCTCGCCTTCTTGGAATGAAGGAGCCTGAAGATTTACCTCAAGCTTTGCATCTGTGTTTGAAAATCGAGAACCAAACATACCGATCAAACTATGCTACAGGCAGAATTCAATCTACGGTTTTTCGATCAAACCAAAAACCGATACCAATGCCCAGAACCCAATACTAGAAAAATTCAATTCCTCGAGCAACTCAGAACATGCCTCAAAGAGTACCAATAGCTCAACAATATAGCAGACCAATGCACAACATGACATTCTTTAACAACCAAGCAGCAATACAACAACCGTACGTACAACAACTATACGCACAACAATTATACGCAAGACAGCCGTTCACACCAAACCCAACTTTCATACCGAACCGCCCCACGGCACCAAAGCCGCTACCTCGTCCTGAGGTAGGCCTATGGACGTGGATCCAAGCACCCGCACAAGACAATTGAACTATATGAACAGACCATCGAACATGGAAATGGGTAAACGACCAGGAAACCCCATTCCCCCTTTTCCACAGGGTGACAAACGACAACGTACTTTCAATATAGAAAGTAACGAACAGAATGACGACACTACTACACCTAGTAGCAATGACCAGAACGCAGATAATGAACAAAAAAATATGAACAATTAGCGTACAGCCAAGCAGACTCAAAAGAATACGGACAAACGTTAGACGAATACCAAGAACAATACGAGTACTGTTACGGGACCGATGTAGGACAAGAACCATACGCCGACCTCCATTTTTTAGAGTAAATAGCTCCTCCTTACCTTATTTTGAGGTGAAAGTAGGAACAAAAGTTCTGAGAATACTTATTGATACAGGATCTAATAGAAACTATATTAAACCTAGTTTAGTTAGCAACCCCGTTACAGTTGGAGGTAACGTTAAAATTACACACTATAAAATGGCACACCTGTTTAATATTCGAGATGTGCGTATTAAATGTGACTCACTTAATAATATTAGCCCCCGTACAGACCATTTGTCCGATCAACAAAAAAATAAGTTAGAAAATCTACTTGAAAATTATCCCAAATTATTCTCAAAACCAGACGAAAAATTGACGTACACCACTAACGTGATAGCAGAAATACGCACGAACAATGAAACACCCGTATACTCTAAGTTCTACCAATATCCCAGTTCTTTAAAAGACGAGGTTAATAAACAGATTTCAGAACTTTTGGCAAATGGTAGAATACGACCATCTTGTTCTCCATACAATTCACCTGTGTGGATTGTTCCGAAGAAGCTCGACGCTTCAAACGAAAGGAAATAACGAATGGTATTAGATTATAGGAAACTAAACAAAGTAACAATAGCTGATAAATATCCTATCCCCGAGATAAATGAAGTGCTTGCCCAATTGGGTAACAACAAACTTTTTTCCGTTCTCGACTTAAAAAGCGGATTTCATCAAATAAAACTAAAATCCTCAGATATAGTGTAGTATGCACACATATCGGTTAACCACTGTACCTATATGTATTCATAATATAAGTTAACACGCGCAGGGCCAAAATCGCTAACTCCACGATAAGACCGGACGCGGCCGCAGTAACGTCAGCGCGACTGCAACTAAGTCGCGAAGTCGTCTATTAGCTTTCAAAGCGAACGGTCCTGTTTTTTTTTGCTCCCCGGTTTTTATTTTGTGTTTGTTAAACCAGCCGTGGTTTTTAAATAATTTTCTGTAATTATCATATATTTAAACATAATAAAGATCCGTTCGCTTCGCGATTGATTCTTTTGTGATTTGTGCAGTAGTTTAAACAAATATACAAAGTAGTTTGCATTTTTCGTCTCTTTGTTTTGTTTACTCTCCCTTTTTGAGCGTTGTTCGCATTGGTGTTTGGTGTTGTTTTTTTTTTGCATGCACATAAACTGCACTTTGCGCTCTCACTCTCTCTCTCTCTCTCTTTCGCTCTCCCACACAAAATCTAAATTTCTAAGCGTGCAGACTGCTCTCGTGCGGTTCTTTTAACAGCTCGCTTGAAAGTTTTGGTCTTGTGTTTTCGTGCACGCACAGTGGTCTGATTTCAGTTGAACATGGAAACCGTAAATGTTGTCTGCTTTTATAAAAATTGTTGCCAGGTTATAAAACCTGAGCAGCCAAAAATGACTTGTTGGCTATGTGATAGAATGGTGCATACTAAGTGCGCTGGTTTTAATGGCCGTACAAGTGATGACCTAGCAAAGGGTAAAAATCTAAATTACTGTTGTGATGCTTGCCTTGTGGTTGCGAACGAGATGAAATCGTTTATGCGCCAAACTAAAGGTGGCTTGAAAGAACTGATCAACAGTTTTGGCGTAGCTAGAGATAGTTTTCGTCGAGCCGATGATCTTCTTTCCGCGCTTAATTCACAGTTTAATGGCCTTAAGCTATTAGATGAATCTCCAAAGCGCAAAAAAGCCGCTGGTGGTAGGCTGCCTAAGGCCCCGCAACCACGGGCAAATGATCAACAGGACTCCACAACTGATCAGCTGTCAATCGCAGCAAATCCACATATGCTGCTAAGATCGGCAGCTAAAAAAGATTCGGAGCAATCCGATCAATCAGCTGTGGATGGACCCCACCCTGTGATTGCTAAAAATTCCGAATTGTCTGCACTGGTTTCTCAACCAGTGATTCCACCTGTCTCGATTAGTTTACCACCACAAGGGAACATTGAGTCCGGACTACCGGCACAAGTTGGCGCTTCAGAAATACAATCTGCAGCGCCAAAACCCCTCGCGGTGGTTCCACTAAAGAAACAATTTTTTGTTTCTCGGCTTTCCCCTGATCAAACATCGTCGGATGTATTGTCTTATATACAAGACAAAACAAAAGCCGATAATATAAAAGTGGAAAAATTTAATTTCTCTTATGCTAGGGACATATCATCTTTCAAGATAACTGTCCCAAACGAGCTCTTTTCGACCATATGTTCGGGTGATTTTTGGCCGGATAGTATGGTGGTAAAAGAGTTTGAAGCTAAGACCAAAAATAAGAAAAAGGTGCCCGTGGGAATTAAACTTCCCTTACGTGGCCAGACCACTGCACCATCCGCCTCTTCATCTTCTTCCTCTTCAAAAAACTAACTACAAAACTTACTATCTCCTATCAAAATGTTAGAGGCTTGCGTAGCAAATTAATCAAATTGTATTGTGATAGTCTTTCATTTGCATCCCATATTATAGTGCTCACAGAGACTTGGTTAAAGCCGGAGATACTCAACTCCGAAGTCTTCCCAGGTATGTACACTATATATAGGTTTGACCGTCCCTCCAGACGGGGAGGTGGAGTCTTAATTGCAGTTAGATCTGCCCTCGCGTCGGAGGAGTTACTTTTGGACTCGGAACGGACTCTCGGAATTCGTATGTGTAAAGCTGTCTTTTTCCGACAGATCAGTTTATATTACGTGCTCCTATATTCCGCCATCTTCTGAATTCCCGGAATATCAGAATCATCTGTCCGCTATCCAGTCCATCTTGAATAAACTTTCTGACAGGGACCAATTGGTAGTTCTAGGTGATTTTAATATACCTGGCACAATATGGTCCCCAGAAAAACAATCGAATATCCTTCTCCCTTTAGCACAACATGACTTTATTGACGGCTTGCTCGACTTATCACTGTCGCAAGTTAATTATATTCAAAATTCTCTTGTTCGACTTTTGGATCTATGTTTTGTAACAAGTCCTGAAAGTGTGTTTCTGTCCAGGGTAGTACCTCTTACTCAACCTGAAGATCAATATCATCCTACTTTCGAGGTGGAAATCGACTTAGGTACGGTATTAAAAGTAAATTCGGAGAAATCAACAAAGCGAATTCCCTGTTTTCGCAAGGCAAATTTTCGGAGGCTAAACAATTTTATAGCTGGCTTTAATTGGTCCGATCTTTACTCCTGCAACATAATGGCGGATGCGATTAATATGTTTTATACCGCAATTAAATCATTTTTTGACTCTTGTGTTCCGATGTACTATCCGTCAACCTCTAAACCTCCTTGGTTTAATAAAGAGTTGACACACCTAAGAAATGTAAAGTCCAGACTCTATATGAAATTTAAAAATACCGGTTCTCAGTCCATCCTTTGTAAATATTTAAGCGTGCTTAATGCTCAGTGCTACAAAAATTATTTAAACCGTTGTAAGTTCCAGTTTGCACAGGATCCGAAACAGTTTTATAATTTCGTTAGCACTAAGCGAAAAACAAGTTCTTACCCTTCCTCGCTATTTTTTGAAAACACTACGGTTACATCGGATCAGGCAATAGCCGATCTATTCGCCAAGTTTTTTCAAACAACATATTCAACTTTACCTCATTCCGAACAGCCATACTCTTATGCGGTATCTAAGTCGAATTTAATATTTTGCCCCACTATAAACGAAAGCTCACTGCTTAACGATCTTCAGCGTGTTAAACCGGTCTATTCGCCAGGTCCCGATGGAATCCCTGGCTGTGTGCTCAGATTCTGTGCGGAAGCCTTGTGCAAGCCTCTACTGAAACTGTTTACCTTATCTTTGGAATCTTCACAATTCCCTCATATATGGAAGGAGTCCTTTGTGATTCCTCTTCATAAAAAAGGTAGCAAACTGGATGCAAGCAATTACAGAGGAATCTCTAAATTGTCGGCTATCCCAAAACTTTTCGAAAATGTTATCACTCCTCATTTGCAGCACCTTTGTAGATCAATCATATCACCGTGTCAACACGGTTTTATGAAACGCAGATCTACAACCACTAACCTCTTGGAGCTAACTTCTTTTGTAATACAGGGTTTCAAAAATAATCTTCAAACAGATGTCATCTACACTGATTTTAGTAAAGCATTTGACTCTGTTAATCATTACCTTCTAATAAAAAAACTTGATCTTATAGGGTTCCCTGTTTATCTTCTAAATTGGATTTCAAGCTATCTGAATGGCAGGACACAACAAGTCCTCTTTAAAAATTCGTTATCTTCTATTCTCCGAGTCACATCCGGTGTCCCACAAGGGAGCCATCTTGGTCCGCTTCTT
Organism: Drosophila mauritiana; assembly: GCF_004382145.1. NCBI lineage: Eukaryota > Metazoa > Arthropoda > Insecta > Diptera > Drosophilidae > Drosophila > Drosophila mauritiana. The sequence goes on along the minus strand of NC_046672.1, from coordinate 21,889,224 downwards.
TTTACCTTATTCATTAACGACCTCCCCTTAATAATAAAACATTCGCGTGTACTTATGTACGCAGACGATGTTAAATTATGCCTCCAGTACAAGGACACTTCGTGCCATTTGGACTTACAATCCGATCTAGACCGATTTCAAATATGGTGCCGTGATAACATATTAGACTTAAATGACTCCAAGTGTAAAGTTATGACCTTTTGCCGTGCCAACCCAATACGCACGACTTACACTCTAAGTGGGTGCTCTCTGGACAGAATAACACGAGTTGATGATCTTGGTGTTCTTCTGGACCCAAAACTAAAATTTTCTGACCATATTTCGTCTATTGTCAATAAGGCCAGGGCTGTGCTTGGTTTTATAAAAAGGTGGTCTAAGGAATTTGATGATCCCTACTTGACTAAAACCTTATTTATTTCGTTAGTCCGTCCGATTCTCGAGTACGGATCACCTGTTTGGAGTCCACAATACGCAGTCCACTCGGACCGCATTGAATCGGTCCAAAAAAACTTCCTACTTTTTGCCTTGCGGCGCCTACATTGGGATGCAATCCGTATATTACCTCCTTATTCCAGTAAACTACTTTTAATTAATTCACCGTCCCTAGCTAACCGTAGAACTAAGCTTGGAACAGTCTTTATTTGTAAGCTTATTCGTGGGGATGTTGAGAGTCCCGACTTGATTAGTCGGCTTAACTTCTCGGTTCCAAGTAGATTCACTAGAAACTTTATACCCCTTATCTTAAATCATTGTAGATCTAATTATGAGTTGCATGACCCTTACAAAGTTTTATGTTCTGACTATAATAGACTTTATCCTATTATCCGTAATCTTGACTCTCTGCCGCTATTAAAGCAATCGATTTTATCTTTTCTATTACATAATTAGATCCTACTAACACTAATATTTAACATAGTTATTCCACATTATATTCATTTCCTCGTTCCTATTCTATTTTTTATATCGCGTATATATCTTCTCGCGAATCGAGCCGTACGATACACGGCAGCGCCCCTCGGTCGGTTGGGCGAGAGGTGTGGCCGTGGGACCCGTGCGACAAAAAAAAAATATGACTCCTGCATTCCAATATTCTACTGCCCGGAGCGCGTGAAGCGCAATGTCAGCATTCTGCCGTGAGCGCTGCTTCAGAAGACGGGCTACTTCATATTAAGCTTAAGTTTTCTGTCTTCAGTTTAAAAACTCATCAGAACGCGCATAGTCGCATAATAAATCGCAATAATTAAAATAGTGTCTGTTAATTGGCGCCCACGGCACTCTTATAGAACTCACAATATTTGTTCACCAGCCAAAGCTGTGACAAATAAACGGAAAAGTGCGAAGCGAACTGTGACAAACAAATTACAAGTGCAAAGCTAATTATAGAACTCAGAATATTTGTTCACCAGCCAAAGCCGTGACAAATAAACGAAAAAGTGCAAAGTGAAGTATTTTTTCCGACCAAGAACACAACAAACCAGCAAACAAAGTGAAAACAAGAATAAAAATAAAAAAGCTAAACAAACGGTTAAAACAACATACAAGTTAAAAAAAAAGAACCCCAACACGAAGTGTTGAGAGAGTAAAGAAAAAATCAACAAATCAACAAGTGCACGCATCGGCAGTTTAAGCAGTCACCCAGAAATGAAATACATGTAAGTGATTTGTTCATTGTGCCATTATAAATGCAGAAAAGATTTAGCGACAGTAGTTTAGAAGACTATATCCCCTCTTACCGAGAATACAAAAACCGCACAATGACGCAACAAGAATCAATACAGATTGACCTTCACATACGAAATTGTCTGGCAGAGCAAGCACAAATATTTGACCAAAAAATAGCAACTTTAACAGAACAACTGAACGCTTTAAAGGCTACTGCGCCAGAGGTGACAGCTTATAAGCCTATAGAAATCATACCAGAAGTTAGATGTGAAGAGCCCCTAGACATAGTTAAATTTATTCCTGAGTTCGACGGCAAACAAGAACATTATATCTCTTGGCGCCAAGTGGCCAACGCCGCATATAAAGTCTTCGAAGCTTATGACGGAAGTTCTAGGCATTATCAGGCTGTTGCCATAATACGCAACAAGGTTAGGGGATCTGCAGATGCGATCTTAGCATCATTTAATACAGTTTTAAATTTTCACGCGATAATTGCTAGACTGGATTTCACATATTCGGACAAAACTCCGGTTCACGTAATTCAACAAGATTTAAGTACTTTAAGGCAGGGTGACCAGCCCCTTTTGAAATATTACGATGAAATAGAAAGAAAGCTGACGCTTTTAACTAACAAAACTCTCATGACCCACGACGCAGCTTCGGCAGCTGTGTTAAATGACAAATATAGAAACGATGCGATTCACACATTTATCTCAGGCCTGAAGAAATCTCTAAAATGGGCAGTTTTTCCAGCCCAACCTCGAGACTTACAGACTGCCCTGGCATTAGCACAAGAGGCAGAATCAAGTAACGAGAGAAGCACTTTTGCCGCAAACTTTGCTCGGCACATAGAGGAAAAAGCGCAAAAATCTGGGAATCAGAGGTCCCAAGGTTCGCGTCAAAACCCTCAGCAAGAGAGCGACGCTCCCACTATCTTTAGGAAAAATCCCCATTACCAGAAAGGCAACGGTCAAAAGCCGAACACTTCAGGTAGCGCTAGACAGAGATATTACCAGAAGCCACAAGAATCAACTTCCGAACCCATGGAAGTAGACACGTTATCAAGCTTTAGACAGCCCACTCAAGCAACAAATTTTAAAGGTGGTCATTCAGCGAAAAGTCGCCAATCATTGAACCACATGCCCCAAGACCAAAAAACCGAATACGAGGAACAGGCAGAATCCGAGGCAAATGCGGCTGAAGACGATTTGTCTGAGGTCGAAAGCTGTAATTTTTTAGGGGTCACTCCCTGCTTCCGTACATCACACGTACAGTAGCAGGGCAGACCGTAAAACTTCTTATCGATACAGGGACTTCGAAAAATTACATTACGCCACTTCTAAGGCTGCCACACTTTGTGCCAGTCGACAAGCCATTCCAGGTAAAATCACTACATGGTCATACAAGAATTGAACGGAAGTGCCAAATTCAACTTTTTAAAACTAAAACATATTTTTTTATTTTAGAAAATCTGAGTGATTTTCACGGCATTATTGGCCTAGACTTACTAAAAAAGATTAACGCCAATGTTGATTTCGAAAAAAATTGTATCACTTATGATCGCGGTTCAGAGCCAATCAAGTTTACAAAACGCCAGAACGTAAACTTCATTAAACGATGTTCCTGAAGTCATTAAAGATGACTTTAACAAAATGATTAATAAAAGAACAGGGTCATTTGCAGATGTTAATGAGTCCCTGCCCTACAATATCAATACAGTTGCCACAATACGAACTGACGGCGAGCCAGTATATTCTAAACTGTACCCTTACCCAATGGGCGTATCCGAGTTTGTCAACGCAGAGGTTAAACAACTTCTAGCGAATGGCATAATAAGACCGTCTAAATCACCTTACAACAACCCGGTCTGGGTTGTCGATAAAAAGGGGGTAGACCAATCGGGCCACAAGCTAAAGCGTATGGTCATCGATTTTCGTAAACTTAACCAAGAAACGACTGATGATAAGTACCCCATCCCAAGTATTTCAACCATATTATCAAATATGCGCGAGGCACAGTACTTTACTACTCTTGACCTTAAATCGGGATTTCATCAAATCGAATTAGCGGAAAGGGACCGGGAAAAAACCGCTTTCTCCGTAAACAACGGAAAATATTAATTCTGTAGACTCCCTTTTGGTTTGAAAAATGCACCAAGCATACTTCAAAGAGCCATTGATGATGTCTTAAGAGAGCAGATAGGGAAAACCTGCTATGTCTACGTCGACGACGTAATTATCTTCTCTAACAACAAAGAAGACCACGTTAAACACATCGATTGGGTGTTAAACAGTCTTCAGACGGCTGGCATGAGGGTGTCTCAAGAAAAATCCAAGTTCTTCAAAAAGAGCGTGGAATATCTGGGATTCACGGTATCCCGCGGCGGGATTTAAGCTTCGCCAAGTAAGGTTCAGGCCGTAAAAGACTTCAAACCGCCAAAAACCTTGTTTAGTCTCAGATCATTTTTGGGGCTAGCAAGCTATTATAGGTGCTTTATAAAAGGCTTTGCCAACATCGCACGACCCCTAACGAACGTCTTAAAAGGCGAAAATGGTAAAATAAGTGCCAACAATTCAAGGAAAGTAAACCTTGAATTAACACAAGATCAACTAAAGACTTTTAATAGACTAAAAGACGTATTAGCCTCTGAGGACGTTATTTTAGCATACCCAAACTTTAAAAAACCATTCGATTTAACTACGGATGCCTCAGGGCACGGTCTTGGAGCTGTGTTGTCTCAGGACGGACGTCCAATTACCTTGATTTCTCGAACATTACGAGACAACGAAGTAAACTTTGCAAAAAATGAGAGGGAACTCTTGGCCATTGTTTGGGCCCTAAAAAATCTTCGGAATTATTTATATGGCGTAAAGAATTTAAATATCTTCACGGACCATCAACCGTTGACTTTTGCCGTGTCGGAAAGGAACCCAAATGCGAAGATAAAACGCTGGAAAGCTTTTATTGACGAGCACAACGCAAATATTTTTTACAAGCCTGGCAAAGAGAATTTCGTGCAGACGCCCTATCTCGCCATAATGTAAATGTACTCGAAGATTGCCCAAACTCTGATATTGCCACAATACATAGCGAAGAATCTCTTACCTATACTATCGAAACGACCGAAAAGCCTGTAAATGGCTTTAGGAACCAGATCGTAATTGAAGAATCTAACGCCCCATCAGTTAGATCTACTATTTTGTTCAGGGAAAAAACCAGGCACGTTATAAGATTTGTCGACCGTAACACACTTTTGCAAACAGTACAAGACGTCGTAAATGCCAAAGTAGTTAACGCAATACATTGCGACCTACCCATTTTGGCATTCATACAACACAGTCTAGTAAAAGCGTTTCCGTCAACCACATTCCGACACTTCAAAAATATCGTGAAAGACATTGTCGATAAAACCGAACAGAGAGAAATAATTATTGCAGAGCATAACCGAGCGCACTGAGCAGCGCAGGAAAATGTGAAGCAAATTCTCCGGTTCTATTTTTTCCCAAAGATGAATTCGCTGGCAACAGAGATTGTCGTAAACTGTAAGGTTTGTTCAATGGGTAAATATAATCGACATCCGGTCAAGCAAGCGATGGGTGAGACCCCAATCCCATCATATGTTGGGGAAATAATGCATGTTGACATATTTAGTACCGACAAAACATTTTTTTAACATGCGTCGATAAAATCTCAAAGTTTGCGGTCGTCCAATATATTACTTCACGCGCAATTGTGGACGTAAAGGCACCGATTTTACAGCTGGTAAACCTGTTTCCCAAAATAAGGATCATTTATTGCGACAACGAAAAATCTTTAAATTCCGAAACAATAAAATATATACTAAACAATTTTAATATTCAGATTTGTAATGCCCCACCACTCCACAGCACCTCTAATGGTCAAGTGGAAAGATTCCACAGTACCCTTACAGAAATAGCCCGTTGTCTAAAAATAGATAAACACCTTAACGAAACCAGGGACATAATCCTTTTGGCGACCATTGAGTATAATAGGTCAATTCACTCAGTAACAAACAGAAAACCGACAGAATTAGTTTACTCCGCCCCTTCGGACTTATTAACAGAAACTAGGGATAAAATTGTACTTGCGCAAGAAAAACAACTTGGGTACATGAACCGAGATAGAATCCATAAAAAGTATAAAGTAGGCGAAAAAGTATGGCTAAAATCGAACAAACGATTGGGTAATAAACTGTCACCACTGTGCACGGAAGAAGCCATTGATGCTGACTTAGGTACGACGGTTCTAATAAAAGGGAGGGTGCTCCATAAGGACAACCTTAAGTAAACCCAAAAAAAAAAAAATTAAAAAAACAAATATAAATAAATAAAAAATTTCATCGCTTATAGTACTTTTAATTTTAATATTTTTATTACAGGTTAGGATATTTGTGTGTGCTGGCTTCCGCAATCACCTTGACAATAACGACTATGAAACTTAATGACTATTCACACGCAGACTACATACCTATAATAGACGGTGACTTAACGATATGGGACAGATACGGATATCTCGGACACACTTCTAACATAACTTCATATGAAACTTATGTTGAAGATACCAGAGGGCAACTGAACTACTTTGGAAAAGACCATATGCGAAATTTAATAACTACTGACTTGGGGCACATAGAATCACTAATAGCTACGATTAGGGTACACCATACACATGCTCGCAGTATAAATCTACTAGGTACAGCACTCAAGGTAATAGCCGGAACCCCAGACTTCGACGACTGGGAACAGATTAAATTTAAACAAGGGCAATTAATAGATTCAGCAAATAGACAGATCGAAATAAATACGAAACTTCAATCTCGACTAAACGAAATTACGAGGTCAATGAATGCAATAAGTAAAACAGACAACGCGGACTCAGAACACCTATTTGAAAGTATACTTGATAAAAATAGAATAATTATTACAAACCTAGAAGACTTGATACTGTCGGTAACTCTAGCTAAAATAAATTTAATAAGCCCCCTTATTTTGGATAGTGTCGACATTCATTAGCTGGCCAATGAACTTCTCACAAATACGAGCTTAGCAGATATTTTAAGAGTATCTAGCGTTAAAGCCTTTCAGAACAACGACTTGCGCTCAACAATTGGTGTCTGGAGCCGTCGCACAGTGCACCACTCTCCTTGGCCATCTGGATCCGGTGACACTTGTTGAAGAAGGTGTCCTGATTATCAACGACGCAACCTTCAGGGTCGAAGATAGCCTAGGCAGCAGTAAGATGATCTCGGGAACCTACTTAGCCACCTATGACGATCGTACGGCACCCACTACGAAAACCACCAGGGCGTCCTAATGAAGAAACCCGCTGCGGCAGTGGCCTCTCAGATCAATGTGACTAGCCATCGAGATCAACTAAGCTTGCCGTTCTTGCACGAGCTGTCGCTGCAGAACCTCCAACATATTGGTAGTCTGAAATCTGACATCATTTCGAGACCCATTTTAAGCAGCGGCGTCACCATCGCCGTGGTCCTAATTGTTTATGGGATCATCCAAAGCATCCGTTACTGTCGAGTCAAAAGACGACACCCCGACTCCAGAATCGAGATGACGATACCTTCCCGAAAAGCCGAGGACGACTTTAACCTAACGCGGGGAGGAGTTAACACGCGCAGGGCCAAAATCGCTAACTCCACGATAAGACCGGACGCGGCCGCAGTAACGTCAGCGCGACTGCAACTAAGTCGCGAAATATGACTCCTGCATTCCAACATTCTACTGCCCGGAGCGTGTGAAGCGCAATGTCAGCATTCTGCCGTGAGCGCTGCTTCAGAAGACGGGCTACTTCATATTAAGCTTAAGTTTTCTGTCTTCAGTTTAAAAACTCATCAGAACGCGCATAGTCGCATAATAAATCGCAATAATTAAAATTGTTGTCTGTTAATTTATACAAGCACATTGTAGCACTCTGTTGCAATGTGTAAGTTAACACGCGCAAGCTTAAGTTTGCTGATAACGCTGCTACGCCGGATGCCGTCGCGACAAAGTTGCAGCCAAAACCAGAAACCCGCACGCGCAAGCGGCCTGACCGCCCGTTGCAGACGCTGACACAACATTCAGCTGACTTTCCAGCGGCAGCGGCGGCTTCGTGGTCCGGCGGAGCTTGCCCTAAGTTTCAGTTTTTATTTTGTTCTCCAATTGTCACGTACAATAAATAAAAACAAATAAATACAATTAATAAATAACAGTCGTATTCTAATTGGCGCCCACACGAAAAGTAACCCAGTTACTCTAACTCTTCGAACTAACGCAAAGAGTCGCGGTACGGTTCAATGAAGTGAATAACAAAATCAACAAGTGAACAGTTACTCTATTATCTAACCGAAATAACTCTTCGAGCTAAAGCAAAGAGTTGCGTTATGATTTAATAAAGTAAACAAAAAACACAACAAAACCAATTTAGTGGAAAAAAAACCACAATAACAGTGCAAGAATTCACCTTATTCTTCAACAAAAAGAACAAATTTTGTGGAAAAAACACAAAAACAAAAATAGTGCAAAAATACACACACAACAAATACAAAAAAATTAAGAACCCCAGCCAAAGAGCTGAGCGAGTTAAAAAAATCAAATCAACAAGTACGAGCGGCCGACGGGAAACAGCATATCGCAGCGGCCACCACACCACTTGATCGAAGTTCGAATTTCATGTATAAAAAAATGTAAGTGAGATGTTCATTTTTATTTTTCGAATAAGGTAAATAAAATACTCAGAGCTGTCAGTGTGAGATCTCAGTGTTTATAAAAACAAACTTAAATAAATTTCTGCCTGTTGCAATAAAGCGTTAAAGAGCCTCTATAAGCTTAAACAAAAAATTAATTCCGAAACGATTTGAGTCTTTTTATGCTGCGTCCAGGGCAATACCAAAACAGAGCGGACGACAGCCTCATACTTAGAGCGGACTTTAGAACAATCAAAAAAAATGAATGCTGAACAGGTTGCCCGAATGGAGGCAAAGGTGCAGGCAGCCCTTGAGCAATAAGCCCGCTTATTTGACGAAAGATAGCCTCCCTGACAAACCAGCTTGGTAAAGCTAGAGTTTCTGCACCACAGATAGAAATTTTCCAAGAAGCTGAAATAGTGCCAGGAACCCGCTGCGATGAGCCCTTAGATGTAGCAAAGTCCATCCCCGAGTTCGACGGAAAGATAGAAAGAGACAGGCCGCTTCCGCAGTCTTCGAACCATACAGCGGCACCTCAAGGCACAGATACCAGGCAGTAGCTATAATCAGAAACAAAGTAAGGGGACCAGCAGATGCTGTGCTGGCCTCATTCAACGCAGTGTTGAATTTTAAAGCCATTATTGCCAGGTTAGATTTTACATACGCGGACAAGACACCGGTTCACGTAATCCAACAGCAACTAAGCACGCTTCAGCAGGGCAACTTGCCACTACTACAATATTTCGACGAAGTCGAAAAAAAACTCACACTATTGACAAATAAAACACTAATGACGCACGACTCCGTCGCAGCAGCTATATTAAACGAAAAATTTAGAAGCGACGCGCTTCACGTTTTCGTCTCAGAATTAAAAAAATCTCTGAAGTGGGCAGTCTTCCCGGCGCAACCCATAGATCTCCCCTCAGCCTTAGGTCTAGCCCAAGAGGCTGAATCAAGCAATGAGAGAGGCTATTTCGCAGCAAATTTTGCAAGAAATCTTGAGGAAAAACCCCAAAAACAAAATTTGCAAAAGTCTCAGAACTGCCGTCAGAACGCCCAACAGGCAAAGGAAGAAAATCCTCAAAACAGGAATCCCCACTTCCAAAAGAACCAAAAAGACAGAAATGACCAGCAAAACCCAAATAGCGCAAAACAGCGCTTTAACAACCAAAAGTCCCAAGGACGGGGTCCCGAGCCAATGGAGGTGGATTCCTCCTCGCGCTCCAGGCAACCTAACAGGGTTACTGGAACAATCAAAGGCACGGCGACCAGTCCATGAGGACCCAACAAAACCTAAATCATCTACCCCAAGAAGAGAGTAGCGGTGACTACGAGTCACGGTCACAGCATGAAACGACACAGGTTGAGGACGATTTGTCCGAAGTCGAAAGCTATAATTTTTTAGCGGGAGCTCCCTGCTTCCGTTCATAAGACGAACGGTTGCAGGGCGAATTATCAGACTTCTGATGGACACAGGGGCCTCAAAAAATTATATAAAACCCCTTCCCGAACTGGCACATTGGGTGTCAGTTGACAGCCCTTTTCAAGTCAAATCAATTCATGGGCACACTAAGATCGAGCAGAAATGCCCCATCCACCTTTTCGGTGTAAAGTCCTATTTTTTCATGCTAGAGTCACTTAATGACTTTGATGGCATAATTGGCCTTGACCTGCTAAAACAGATCCATGCCCAAATAGATCTGACAAACAACGTCATTACACATGACCATGGGATGGAAAAAATGGAGTTCACTAAATGTCAACAGGTGAACCATATTCAAATTAATGACGCAGATGTCCATCCTGCTATCAGACCCACTTTTGATAGTATGATCAAAAAAATGGTAAAGACATTTGCGGACGTTAACGAGTTCCTACCGTACAACATAAATACGGTTGCCACCACACCAACGGATGACAAACAAGTTTACTCAAAACTATATCCGTATCCAAAGGGCGTGTCTGACTTTGTCAATGCAGAGGTTAAACAACTTCTAGCGAATGGCATAATACGACCGTCAAAGTCCCCTTACAATAACCCGATATGGGTCGTCGACAAAAAATCATCGACGAAGCGGGTCACAAACAAAAGCGTCTGGTTATTGATTTTAGGAAACTAAATCATAAGACAACCGACGATAAATACCCTATCCCATCCATTTCGACTATATTGTCAGATTTGGGCGAGGCCCAGTATTTCACTACGCTGGACCTCAAGTCAGGGTTTCACCAAATCGAATTGGCTGAAAGAGACAGGAAAAAGACAGCGTTCTCTGTCAACAACGGGAAGTACGAGTTTGGTAGACTCCCCTTCGGGCTGAAAAATGACATATGTATATGTATGTAATGTAAGTAAGAATACATAGATATAAGCAATGTATGTGCGGGTTAGCTGAACCCAACTTCAGCACACTTTGATCATAACAATAAAGAACTTCAAACGGAGGGGGGTTAGATTCATTGTGTCACTTCAAAGGTTTTACAAAGATCAGAAGCTAGTTGTTATCATTAGGAAGTGCGATGCATCCCTTGATGTCCTTTCTGGTGTGGTGAAGTCGGGACTTGTGACAAACAAGTTGAAGTCCGAAATGGCGTTATGTTTTTTGGCCAAATACTATGCTGAGCTACAGGGGTCTCCTCTCACAGCAGAATGGAAATCCTACAATGTGGTTATAGGAGCTGCTGATGAGGTATTGACTCCACTGAATCTGGTGACTATTAAGGATGGGACAGATTACCCAATCGGTGAATACCCCACCCAGAGTGTCTTACCAGGGGAATCCCATGCCCTCGCCTTGTATATATTGAGTATATACAGACTATTGAGGACCTCACATCCTACTCACATCAAGCTAATACAAGATCGAATCACCGACATTATGAAGGGATATATGCAGGGGCTCACAATGCTTCCCTATAAGTTGGACTATGTCAGGTCCCCGTACTCCGGGTGGGTTTCAATCCCAGATTACTTGGAGATGGTAGCGGCCTTCGATATGTTCATGTTCGCCTTCAAGTCTCATCCGCAAGCATCTTTGAGAATTGCCACGGTTTCTTCACGTTTTAGAGATTGTGCAGGATTGACATCCATTAACCATATTTTCAAGATACTCGGGTACTCGTCCTGTGCCTTAATTGGATACTGGTGCTTTACCAAGGAACTGGGCTCAGATTTTAATAACCTGTTCCAGGGATCTGAAGAGCTGGACTTCCAGTCATCATACTTCACGTATCAGGTGGATTTCCTCCTGACTTCCAAATCCGCTTATTCCGCCACTGTCAATCAAATTATGTACTTCTTCGTACATGCAGTAGGATCCCTCATGGGGAGCACTCGGTCTGCAAATGCCATGTTCTTTCTGGATAGCTCTATTCAACAAACCACCCATATGGCAATTTGGATTGCTTTAATCCATTATACAGCAGGTACTTACACACGAGTCTTTGGGGACATTGACGAGGTGTCTAGAGCGGGAGGTCTTCTGCTGGAGGATGAGGATGATATTGAATCCCCTGATGTGCAACCTCGGCCCTTGGATTTGGATCCAAAGGGATGGTATGATTACTTGGCCGACAACCAGTTCAAGTTTACAGAATCAGATGTGGAAAAGTTTGAGAGGATGAAAAAGAATATGGGAACAGAGTTCAGGGAAGGTTCAATCGGCTCATACATTTCCTCATTTACCATCGGAGCAAACTAAATTCGCATTCAGCACTTCTCTCCCAATTCACCACGGATACCTTTAACCCCGATGAATCAAACCCAGAGGTAGCAATTAAGAGCACTTTTTTATCCGTGGTGTGCCACGCAGGGCTTCAGGAATATTTTTGGCTGCAGGTCCTCCTTGCGTCAGCTGGACGTCGCCGGCCTGGCACGCTAACGCTGTGTGGTGGCGTTTTTGTGAATAGTAGCCTGTGAGGAGTCTTAAAACTCCCCACAAATCTCGTGTAGGGGAGCGGCCTAGCAACAGCCGCGATGAAGGGCAAAGCGGAAAGACCGTGAACTAACGGTACCGCTTTGGACCTTGGACTCCAGCGAGTCAAGGGCAGACAGGTCAAACGTGCGTGCGTGAGCAAAGAGGACGCACCGTGAATTAACGGCACAATACGTGGACCTTGTACCGGAGCGGGCCGTGCGCAAAAAGGGAAATAACGGGATCCCTATGGCCTATAAAAGGTAGAGGCGAGCACGGATGCGGGACAGTTAATGAGACAGAGAGATCGCGTGCGAAAGGAGGCCGAGCTTCGGAGTGTTAACGGAAGGATCTCGGAAGTGTGAACGCGCGGTCAAACGAGAAGAAAAGGAGCAGTGCAAGCATCGGGCGGCAAGAAGCCCGAAGGACTCAAAAGGACGAATCACCAGATCCTGGGAGTGGAGGAGAAGGATCTGACGTGTCGTAAGGATCATTGGAGTCAGTGGCCAGCAAAGGTGGTCCCAGGACGAGCGTTGCCTCGCCCAAGAACGATACACCCTGCACCATAACATCCTAAATCCGTTCCGGGCGGCAGAAGGACCTTCAGGAGGAAAGGCAAGAACCCGACGTGTCTACAAGGGTCAGTGGAGTCAGTGGTCGGTATAGGTGGTCCCAGGACGAGCGTTGCCTCGCCCCAGGACGAAACACCCGACCCCATAAAATGTCGTGTCAGATATAACTGATAAAAACGAACAGTACGAAATTGTCACTGCAGAGCACAAAACAAGTCCTTCGAGACTACTATTTTCCAAAAATGGGCAGCATGACAAAGGAAGTGGTTGCTAATTGCAGGGTATGTACCCAAGCAAAGTACGACAGGCACCCGAAAAAGCAAGAGCTCGGGGAAACGCCCATCCCCAGTTATACCGGCGAAATGGTGCACATTGACATTTCAACAGACAGGAAGCTGTTCTTGACGTGCATTGACAAATTCTCTAAGTTTGCAGTAGTGCAACCGGTAACATCTAGGACAATAGTGGACATCACAGGCCCCCTATTGCAGATTGTTAACCTTTTCCCCAACATCAAAACAATCTATTGCGACAATGAGCCCGCTTTCAACTCAGAGACAATCAAATCAATGCTCAAAAACAACTACGGCATCGACATTGTGAACGCGCCTCCTCTGCACAGCGTGTCCAATGGCCAAGTTGAACGGTTCCACAGCACCTTGGCAGAAATAGCCAGATGCCTGAAGTTGGACAAAAAGACAAATGACACAGTAGAGCTAATCTTGAGAGCCATGGTGGAATATAACAAAACCGTGCACTAAGTTACTCGTGAGAGACCAATTGAGGTTCTTCACTCAGGGGCCCACGAGCGCTGCCTGGAAATCAAGGCAAGATTAGCAAATGCTCAGCAAGACAGCATCGGAAGATGCAACCCTTCCCGTCAAAACCGTGTGTTTGAGGTAGGAGAACACGTGTTTGTAAAGAACAACAAGCGGTTAGGAAATAAACTAACTCCACTATGCACGGAATAAAAAGTGCAAGCAGACCTGGGAACGTCTGTTCTTATTAAGGGGAGGGTGGTCCACAATTCGAATTCGCTGTTATGATAGACGAGACAGAAAAATTATCCGAGTCTTTTCCCCAATCGCATATGCGTAAGTTACTAGAGGTCGATACGGACCACCTTAGAACTTTGTTGTCCGTCCTTAAGGTCCATCATAGGATTGCAAGGAGTCTAGATTTCCTAGGTACAGCTTTAAAGGTAGTGGCTGGAACTCCCGATGCCACGGACCATCGAAAGATAAAGATCACTGAGGCTAAACTAGTTGAGTCTAATTCCCGGCAGATAACAATAAATTCCGATACCCAGAAAAAGATTAACAAGTTAACTGACACCATCAATAAGGTGATCAGTGCCCGTAAAAGCGACTTGGTTGACACTCCACACTTGTATGAAGCGTTATTGGCAAGAAATAGGATGCTTTCTACTGAAATTCAAAATTTAATTCTCACTATTACTTTGGCCAAATCAAACATTGTAAATCCCACGATTCTTGACCATGCCGACTTGAAGTCTCTTGTAGAACAGGACACCCCTATCATCAGCTTAATAGAAGCATCCAAGATTAGAGTCCTGCAGTCCGAGAACAGTATTCATATTTTAATTGCCGGGGTCAAGTTTAGTTGCAAGAAAGTCACCGTTTACCCTGTATCCCACCAACACATCATCTTACGCCTCGACGAGGATACGTTGGCCGAATGCGAACACGACACCTTTGCGCTCACAGGATGCACAGATACCACACACTTCACGTTCTGCGAGCAGTCTCGGCGTGAATATGTGCGCACTCACTCCACGCAGGGAGCCACTTGCAGGAAGTAACTCCCGTAGATGACGGCGTTGTGATTATCAACGAAGCTTCAGCTCGCATTAGCACCGATGGCAGACCAGAAATACTGGTCGAGGGAACCCACCTGGTGACCTTCGAGAGAACGGCGACCATCAATGGCTCCGAGTTCGTAAACCTACGGAAAGCATTAAGCAAGCAGCCAGGCATTGCGCGCTTCCCATTACTTAACATCGTCGGGCACGACCCCGTGCTCAGCATCCCTCTGCTACACCGGATGAATAACGAGAACCTGCTCTCCATCCAAAGCTTTAAGGATGACGTGTAATCAGAAGGTTCGCATACTAAACACTGGTTCGTAGCTGGTGTGGTCCTAAACATTGGTTTAATTGGCTCCTTCGCACTTTATCTGGCATTAAGGAGAAGACGAGACTCCATGGAGATACAGCGTACCATCGACACATTCAACATGACCGAGGACGGTCATAAACTTGAGGGGGGAGTAGTTAACAACTCTTAACATAATAATTCATAGCAACTAAGTAGCTCTATGTATAGAATGTTGACGCGCCAGAATTGAGTTCAGCGCTCTGCGCAAAGAACGTCCTGCAACGGAAAGCTGACACTTCTTATTCGGAGTGTTGCTTCGCGCTGCAGGGAATGCTGAGTCGGCTTTGCCGACTAGTCTGGTTGGCGCGATGCATTTGCCGTTAGGGCAAACTTAGCTGTACGTTTTGTTATCTCTTGAGTCTCAGTTTTGTATCCAAATAAATCAGAACGTGCTCCGGCTTACAGCCGCAAATAATAATTGTACTTATTATCTACATTGCTACGCCACAAGGCTAGTCAATAAACCTAAGGGGGCGAAGTCAAGCCCTCCAACGTAATCTTCAGAAGAAGACTCTACAGACGCAAACGTCTAGCCACCGCTACCGGCCGTGAGAGAAGTCTCTGGATCAACGCGGGAACACCCAACTTCATAATTTATATGTATAAATGTAAGTAAGAATACATAGATATAAGCAATGTATGTGCGGGTTAGCTGAACCCAACTTCAGCACACTTTGATTATTCAAATAAAGAACCTCGAACAGAGCAGAAGCTAAGCTCTTCTTTTCTTAAACATTAAAATAGCACCCTTCACAATAGCACCCTTCACATGGCGACAGTGACAGGACGATTGCAGGACGCACACGAAGTGTTTAAAGTATTGTGCTAATAATTACAGTCGACTGATCTTAGTTTGACTATAAATTAAATAAATTAATACAAATGACATTATAAAACATAATAATTGATGGCGGAAGAGCCACAATTCTCAAACGCACAGCCCACGACACAAAAGGACTTGCCAACGTTGGAACTAGCTCTGCAGCAAAATCCTGCAGATGGACCACGCCCACTCACAATAGCTGAGTACCGGGCAAGGCAGGAAAGGAAGGAACCAAAGAAGCACAAACGCTCCGGAAAAAGGGTAAAGCAACTTAGACAACGCCGACTGGTTAAGGAAATGGACCTGTTGGCCAGAGACGAGGCATCCCAACAACGCTACAAAGAGCGTCTTGAGGACATCGAAAGCAAGATTTCGCAAGGTGCAAAACAACGCAAACGGGCTGCATAAATAAATGCCAATGCCTCAATTTGTCTTCATTTTAATTTCTAAACCCAAGACGATGCGGGAAAGCGCTGCTTGAAAAACACTAATATCTGTTAGGCTTTTTACTAACAATGCGGTTGGACAATTATTTTTAATATTGTAAACAAATATGTGAGCCAACCACATTTATTAACAACTAATATTTCCACGTCTCCGCTACTGAGTATATTTATATATTCAGCTGCAAATTTTTTTTAAATGACAGAATATAACAATTCTTATCTTCATTAAACGCAAGCATTTTTTATTTTTGATTTTCTAGATGAATAAATTAATATCATAATAATGAGAAAAAACTCATAAATAGAAAATCTCCTTTTTTTCTTCTCCTCCAAAAAACGTTTCATTGAAAATAAAAAAAAAAAAATGGAATGGCTTAGCGATTCTAGTGAGGCAAAGGACAATACTGCCAAAGTAGTTAATAACGTTAAAATAATAGATCACACAGACGATATAAATGCGTTGTGGATCTTATTGCTGATTATTACAATAGTACTACTTCTACAATTTCTGCTTACAATTTATGTTAAGCATAACAAGATCATCAAAAAACATCGTGGAAGATGTGTGTACCGATCGAAAACCACGACATGCCAACTGCGGGACACTTGGGAAGCCGCAAGACGATTGCCAGGATTGCAGCCCGGTATCATTGGCCGGGAATGCATCGAGACGTAAGGAAGTACGTGCGAAACTGCGAGAGCTGCATGAAGTACAAACCCAGCCAGCTACAGGCGGCCGGGAAGATGTTAACACAGGTGCCGGAAGAACCATGGGCAACTGTGTGCGCAGATTTCGTGGGCCTTTGCCACGATCGAAGCATGGAAATTCGATGCTGCTGGTCCTGGTGGACAGATTTTCAAAGTGGACCGAGATTGTCCCTATGAGAAGGGCGACCACTGAGACGCTGCGAAAGGCCGTTCGAGAGCGGATAGTGGCCAGATACGGAGTGCCCAAAGTGATGATCACAGTTAACGGCGTGCAGTTCACAAGTAGGGCGTTCAGGAAGTTTCTGGAGGAGCTGGGGGTACGACACTAGCTCACGGCTCCATATACTCCGCAAGAGAACCCTACGGAAAGGGCCAACAGGACCGTCAAAACAATGATCGCGCAATTCACAGGTGCCGATCAGAGGACATGGGACGAGCACTGGCCGGAGTTGCAGCTGGCGGTCAACACAAGTGTGGCGGAGACCACAGGATACTCGCCGGCGTTCATAACGCAGGGAAGGGAGCCGAGGCTGCCCAACGCGTTGTTTGACGAAAAAACGACCGGGACCGGAAAGTGCATCCAGACACCGGCGGAAAACGCGGAAAAATCGAAAGAAATCTTCGAACTGGTGCGGAGAAACATGGAGAAGGCGGCGCAGGATCAGGCACGACACTATAATCTCAGAAGACGGCCGTGGAAACCCAAGGTGCGGGACACAGTATGGGCCAAAGAGCACCACCTGTCAAAGGCAGCCGAAGGTTTCGCGGCAAAATTGGCCCCAAGATTTGACGGGCCGTACACGATAAAGAAATTCACGTCACTAGTAATATGCGTCCTGGAACACAAAACGACCAAGAAAGAAAAGACTGCACACATCAGCGATCTGAAGCCGGGAAGAGCGGGCGCCGGTGGGCCAGGAGACTTCGAGGAATAAACAAAAAAAAAAAACACAACTCAAATCTTTGGGGAGGAAAGGGGGAAGACAATACAAGGTATCGATACGGAGCAGAAGTCAACAACACACACACAGGCACGTCAGAGCGCGAGAGCGGGATAGGGATGGTACGCAGCCAAGAACCGTTAACGGTTAACACACACACACAGCTGCGAATTCCGTGGGAGGCGAGTGTATGGACGGGAAAGGCTCCGTTACCGGTACAGGCCCACGGAATAACGGCACAAGGAGCAGAAGCAAAACCGAGGTTTCGTCGCGAAGAGCGCGGCTCGAGCTGGTCTTTTGAGATCACCATAGCAGCACAAGTTTTTCACGTCCGGGAAGTACGAGAGACCGGCGCCGGGGAACAGCCCGGGGCGATATGGAGTAGGAATTCCGATTCCTACCTCCAGCTCCTGGCGTTACCCCTGGTGTCGCGATCTCCATCCCCGGGATGTGTGGAGGACCCGGAGGAAATTCCGGACGTCGAACTCGAGGACGACCAGCCAATGGCGGAGACGGAGGGCGCGGCCGAGGTCATCACCCTCTCCTCGGAGAGCGAGGAAGACGAGGACGGAGGCGAGACGGTCACGCCGGAGGTGTCATCAGACGAGGATGTGACCGCGCGGATGGCTTACCGGAGCGTCCGGCGGGCTACGCAGGGCCAGGGACGGATAAGCCTCGGAGTCGCGCCGCCGACCGAGGATCCGGTGGATATGAGAAGATTCATGGAGGCACGAGCCGCCACCCTGCGGCGTTTCCAGCAGATGGTGGGGGCGCGAAAGGTCGCCGACGCTGAGACCGCATGGCAGGAGCGTTTGGCTCGGCTGCAAGAGGAGGAAGAAGCATTGTGGGCACCAACCACGGAGCAGCCGGAGCCCACGCAGCCGCTGGCAAGACAGCTACCGCCGACACCGCAGCCACCATTGCCGTTGACGCCGCCGCCGACTCGACCACCGCCGCCGCAGCCGCCGTTGCCGTTGACGCCGACGCCACGACAGCCGCCGCCGCCGACGCAGTCACCGCCACCGACACCACCACGGATGACGCCAGCGCAGGCGCCGCTGCCGAAACCGACGCGGCCGACGCCGGCGCCGCTGCCGACGCAACCTCGCACGCCGACACCACCACCCCAGCAGGGGGAATGCCCACGATATGACAGGCAACAGGCGTGGGAGATTCCGCAGGCACACGTCGGCCAGGTGGTCCGCACGATCGAGATGGGAGGGCGTCTGTGGCACCAACAGTCGGTGACGTGGACGTGGCCCGCATCAATGGAGACCAAGGACGCGCCGGAAGCCCGGGTTTGGGAAGAGGCGGAAGCGATCGGCTGGAGAACGCCGGACCAGGAGTCACGCGATCCGCGATTACGCGCCCGAGCAGAGGGTAAGAGGCCGGAGAAGGAGGTCCCGAGGGAGGAGAGCTCGGGAGAAGCAAACCCGGAGAAGAGGGAGTGGAGCTGGCCTGCACCAGGTGAGGCGCCGCCACCACCAAGGCTGTCGAGGCAAACGTCGTGCCCGGAAGCGCGGCAACCGCCGCCGCGCCCATGCCACTGCAGGCAGGCGTCGCTGGACGGGCAGAAGTGGAGGGAGGTGCCAACGGAAGACTGGCCGCTCCGGGTGGCCGAGGAAGCGGCTCGACAAGGAGCACGGAAGCGAAGAGTGCACTGGGCCAAGTTATTCGAGCTTGGCGGGCAGCGCTACCGCCTTAAGGTACGGAGGGGCGGGGAGGTAAGGGTAGCAGTCGCCGAATAAAGAACGCCAGACGGCAATAGAAAACCGTATGTCCGGGTTTTTTTTGATAAACAACACAGGCACAGTAACAGTCAAAAAAATGGGTACGGGTATCATCCGCAGCAGCCGTGATAACGCGCGAGGGGGTGACGCGGGGCCAGGCACGCGGGCCAGCATACGACGCGGGGCTGCTGCAGGCGCGGGACGGGGAGGCACTCGCAGTACGCAGTTGGGCCTCAGTTGACAGCGCAGGCAGGCCTCCAGGGGGGCGCGGGGCCAGAGGCAGCCGCCCGGAGCATGAAGGGGGCATACATGTGTTGGTGGAGCTGGAAGCAAGAGAGGATTTGTTAATATGGCGATACGCAAGAAAACGTTAGACTTAACTTTCATTAAGCTGCTACACCGAAGCACGTGAGAAAAGAATTGGGATGGGAGCGCCCCGATAGCGACTATCGATCGATAGTATGATCGATAGGATGCTCGTATGCGGCCACACTGGAGGTAGCGATCGGCACGAGATGGCAACGCCGGAATATCGACAGTGGCAACGGCGCGTTGATATCGATAACAAGAGATCGATTATGTGGCCAGGCGGAAAAAGGGATGAGCGGTGAATGGAAGGCGGGAGAATTTGAATGTCGAACAGATGGAGCAGAATCGACAGCAGCACCGGATGGAAGGAACGGGGAAGATGCCTATACAAAGGGACACCCGGGCGGAGGACCGCCGGGACCAACAGTTTTTTTTAAA
Organism: Drosophila mauritiana; assembly: GCF_004382145.1. NCBI lineage: Eukaryota > Metazoa > Arthropoda > Insecta > Diptera > Drosophilidae > Drosophila > Drosophila mauritiana. The sequence continues at coordinate 21,868,804 of NC_046672.1, read as the reverse complement.
AAACTTACGAAGGAAGGGGGAGATGTGAGGAGTCTTAAAACTCCCCACAAATCTCGTGTAGGGGAGCGGCCTAGCAACAGACGCGATGAAGGGCAAAGCGGAAAGACCGTGAACTAACGGTACCGCTTTGGACCTTAGACTCCAGCGAGTCAAGGGCAGACAGGTCAAACGGTAACGGTGCGTGCACAAAGAGGACGCACCGTGAACTAACGGTACCGCTTTGGACCTTGGACTCCAGCGAGTCATCCGCTGGCGAAGCGAAGCTATGTGCGTGAGGAATTTCATTCCTTCACTGACCGTGATGCCAAGGTACCGACAGCTACGCACATACGGAAGGTTCGCTCCAGCAAACATCACCGTAGGCGCACGTCTCAAGGTACCTTTCAGCAGCATTATTACCGTCTTGCTGGTCGAGACGGCAACGCCAACTTCAGCTCCCCACGCTTCTACGATGGACATCAGTTGTGCTCCTTTTTCCTCTAGTATAGCTCGGGAATTTCTCTCGACGAGAAGCAGCAAGTCATCCGCGTATGCACTCAGCTGGCAATACGGCTGGAGACGCTGAAGCAGTATATCCATCAGTATGTCCCAGATAAATGGGCCGCTGATTGACCCCTGCGGGCAGCCTCTAGTTACCGGTACATCCACAGTACCGGAACTGCTTCGGATCACTGCTCTTCGGCCGGAGAAAAAGCTTTGCCACAAGCCCATCTCCCGGCATCCCAAGTCGGCTAGTCGGCGGAGTGCAGCACTCCATTCAACGTTGTCGAATGCTCCTTTGAAGTCCACGAATGTGCCGAGCACGTATTGCGCCGGGCTGGCACAAACACTGCTCTTCACGTGCCTCCAAGCATCCTCCACACATCGTCCTTGGCGAAATCCAAACTGCCATCTGCAGCCTTCCGGAAGAACTTCTCTCACACGATTCACCATGATGGCCTCGAGCACCTTACCAAAGACTGGTAGCAAGCATATTCCTCTATATGAGGAGGGCTCACACTTGTCCTTATCTGGCCCTTTGAGCAGCGAGACAACTCGTGGGCACTTCCACTCGGCGGGAAAGTATCCTAATCGGATGCATCGGGAAAACAACGATGCTAGGTGCTCGGGTATGGCGCGCCAGACTGCCTTGCAGATAGTGCCATTGATGCCGTCCAAGCCGGGAGAGCGCCTGCTCTTCAAACAAACTTGCTGGTCCAACGGCGACTCTGAGAAGTTTTCCGGGAGTTCGGCTGCTCTACTCACCATTTCCTCCTTGAACAATCGCCAACGTGCATTGGAGAAGTTCCAGGACGGCACAGGAGCTATGCTCTCAACTGCGCGCGCGGTAGTTGGTTCGGCCACAACAGTAATGATGTTGTGGTCACTCAATTCCGACTCGTCCACTCTCCACTCATATGTGGCCCACATAGATGCTGCCTCATTGACGATTGTCACGTCGATATCGCTAGTAGCTCTGTGATTATCGAACGTGTACACCTCTGTTGACTGGTTTAGGGCAGCGACTCTTGCCTCCAGCATCCACTCTGACAGCAGCTCACCCCGTCTGTAGTTAGCTTGCCCCTCGGCATGACGAGAGAGTTTGCTAAGCCACATGGGGGACACTGCATTCGCTTCGAGGCCCAGGATTGCGGGGGTTCTGCTGGCCTGCAGCAGGACCGCATCCATGTACCGGAGGTACGGTTCCAGAGGTGCATCGAACTGGCAGTATGCGGCGCAAAGGAAGATTGAGCCAAAGCTCCCTTTAACGACCAGACATACGCCATAGTCTGTGGTGAGGGTCTCCACTGGCATACAGATGGCTTCGTGATGATCCACTAGGATGGCTACCTTCCCTCGCCGGTCGGTGAAAATTCTCATTCCTTCAGGCAGCACATCCATTCCGTCCCCGCCGAGATACGGCTCCTGCACCAGCGCCAACATTAACTCTGATCTCCTGAGTCGGACTCCGAGCTCGATGGTCGCAGCTCGTCCTCGGCTACAGTTCGCTTGGATGAAGCTAAACATTAGTACCTCTGTGACGGCAGTTCCGGCAGTCCACCGGGTTTTGGCACTTTGCCGCGGTGTGGCCTTGTTGCCCGCACTGGCGGCAAACATTGTCCTTCTGCCGGCATTCGCTGACCTTATGGTCGAAACCCACGCATCTGTGGCAGGCGTATGTGCGGACCTGTGATCGGCATCGAAATGAAAACTACTTGATGTAAACACGACCTACATCAAGCTTCGCCATCGCCCGGTCGTCTACCTCTAGCGTCACATTTACTGTGGCGCCGTCAGTTACCGACCACGCCTTGGTCACCAGGTGCACGGACTTCTTAAACTGGGACAGAGTCATTTCGCTATCGAAGTTATTTTCATGGAGCTCCTTCATAAATTCCTCTGGGTCGATAGCTGTGTCGACGTCATAGACGACGACCTTCGGCTTCTCGGCCGCATTCCGTGCCACATTTAGCCCAACTTCAGCGAACCTCTTTGATGCTACCACCTTCTGCAGCTCTCCAACTGAAGGAGTACGAATGATCGCACCACCACCTCGACGGAGCTCACGTACCTCATGTACTCTGACTCCGAGAGAGGGTGCAACCATCGTTCGCACCTTTTCCGCTATAGCTTTCCCCGATAGCGCAGGGTCGTCGCACTTCACCACCGCTGACCACGTCTCGCGGACCTTGGTGGTCCGCGGGGCAGCGGTGGGTGCAACCTGCTGCATCTGGGGAGCATTGGCGGCCGTATTCTTCAACGGATTCGACGACGGCGGCGGCGGTGGCGGCTAAGAGCTTTTAGCTGGGTCGACCTGGCAGACTGGAATGGACCGCTACATTACAATAAAGCGAAAGCTCAGCCCGGAAAATTCAGATTTGGAAAACAAGCCGAAAAATACACGCGACAACTCTACCTTGATCAAAAATGTAGCCCCTGCAAATACCAACAGATTTGCCTTGCTGGTAGACACCGCTGAGGACGTGCCGCTGGGATCTCGAACCGAAGAAAACAAAACCTCCGCCAATATACATCCGCGAGAAGAGCACAAGCGGTTTTGTAAATACTTTGATTGGCCTTATTGGAAAAGATAGCTTTCATATAATTCCCCTCGTAAGAGGTACTATCAACGAAATCAAACTTCAGACGAAAACGGAGGACAACTACAGAAAAGTCACAAACTATTTTACCGCACAAAAAATAGGCTTCTACACCTACCAGCTTAAAAGCAGCAAGGGCCTGCAAGTAGTCCTGAAGGGCATTGAGTCTGATGTTACGCCCGAAGAGATAACTGAGGCGCTAAAGGAAAAGGGATTTTACGCCAAAAGCGTGTTCAATATCAAAAACAGAAACAGGCAGCCCCAACCACTCTTCAAGATTGAGCTTGAACCAGAAAACAAGCCTCCTAGAAAAAACGAGGTTCACCCAATTTACAAACTCCAGCTCCTTCTGCACCGTAGGATCACGGTAGAAGAGCCGCACAAACGTAACGCTCCTGTACAATGTACAAACTGCCAAGAGTATGGCCACACGAGGTCGTATTGTACACTTCGCCCGGTGTGCGTAGTCTGTGGAGATCTCCACGACTCCAAACAGTGTCAAACTAACAAAAAAAATGCATGCGAGAAAAATGCAATAACTGTGGGGGCAACCACACAGCAAACTACAGAGGCTGTCCAATCTACAAAGAGCTGAAAATCCGTCTTCACAAAAGAATGAACACGGTGCGGGCAAACCAAGGAACAGCTACGCTGATACCATCAGAGACAAATCCTGAAGTAATTTTCTCGAAAGCAGCAAGTTTCGCTCCCTGGCCTACATCCAACACTAACAAGACAACATTTGCAAACGTCTTAAAATCAGGTATGACGCCTCCAACCCAAAATTCCCGAACTCCACATGAAGTGCACACAAAATTAGACACACAACAAAACTATAACCCAGCTGCGCAGCAGGAAACAAAAACTGAAGCTATGATGCAAGCCTTACAACAGAGCATGATGGAATTTATGACATTTATGAAGACCACCATTCAAGACATGATGCGTAATCAAAACCTTTTGATACAAATGCTTGTAGCCCAACAATCAAATAAATAATGGCTACCTTACGCATAGCTACGTGGAACGCCAATGACGTCTCACAGCGCAAACTTGAGCTAGCTCAATTCCTACATGAGAAGCATATCGACGTAATGCTTCTTTCGGAAACTCATCTCACAAGCAAATACAATTTTCAAATAAGAGACTACCATTTCTACGGTACAAATCACCCCGACGGAAAAGCACACGGTGGCACCGCCATACTCATAAGGAACCGTATGAAGCACCACTTTTACAAAGAATTTGCGGAAAATCATCTTCAGGCCACATCCATCAGCATTCAGCTGGATGACAACACTCTCCTTACACTAGCGGCCGTATACTGCCCCCCCCCCCCGTTTCACAGTATTAGAAGCTCAATTCCTGGATTTCTTCCAAGCACTAGGGCCACACTTCATTGCAGCAGGCGACTACAACGCTAAACATACTTACTGGGGATCGCGACTTGTGAACCCAAAAGGAAAACAGCTTTATAAGACTATAATAAAAGCCACTAATAAACTTGACCATGTTTCCCCCGGGAGTCCTACATACTGGCCATCAGACCTCAATAAGCTGCCTGACCTGATCGACTTCGCAGTTTCGAAAAATATTTCCCGCAGTTTGGTTAAAGCTGAATGTCTGCCGGATCTGTCATCTGATCACTCGCCTGTACTAATTCACCTCCGCCGGTACGCAGAAAACGTGAAACCACCATTCAGATTGAGTTCTCACAAAACAAACTGACTCAGGTATAAAAAATATATAAGTTCATATAAGCTCAATATTTTCATATTGAGCTAAGCCCAAAACTCAATACTGAATCTGATATAGAGAGCTGCACGTGTGCATTGCAATCCATCCTTACTGCAGCAGCTCTTACTGCAACACCCAAAATAACAAATAATACAATTAATTCAAAAAAGACCAACGTACAAATCGAGCAACTCGTCCACGTAAAACGACGCTAACGCCGAGAATGGCAATCTTCCAGATCCCATACTGCAAAACAAAAGCTAAAAGTAGCCACACGGAAACTGGCCAACGCTCTGAAACAAGAAGAGGACGACGATCAGCGCCGATACATAGAGCAACTCACACCAACAGGCACAAAACAAAAGTCACTGTGGCGAGCCCACTCAACTCTTCGCCCACCGACTGAAACCGTTTTGCCGATAAGGAATTCCTCAGGTGGCTGGGCCCGTAGTGATGAAGACAGAGCCACCACATTTGCCGCTCACCTACAAAATGTGTTCACGCCAAACCAGGCTACTAGCACATTCGCGCTACCGTCCTATCCCGTAAACCGCCACCAGCAACACACCCCAATTGTGTTTCGTCCTAAAGAAGTAACTAAAATAATCAAAGACAATCTCAGCCCGAAAAAATCCCCCGGCTGCGACCTTATAACACCGGAAATGATCATCAGCTGCCACATTCTGCAGTTCGCTACATAACCAAGCTCTTTAATGCCATCACCAAACTTGCTTTTTCTTGATACTTTCCACAACGATGGAAGAGGTCGAATATCATAATGATTCCAAAGCCTGGTAAGAACCACACAGTCGCTTCATCTTACAGACCAATAAGTCTACTCTCATGTATTTCGAAACTATTCGAAAAATGCCTGCTGATCCGTCTTAATCAACATCTGATATACCACAATATAATCCCAGCCCACCAATTTGGATTTCGCGAAAGCCATGGAACCATTGAACAGGTGAATCGTATTACAACGGAAATAAGAACTGCATTTGAATATCGCGAATACTGTATAGCAGTATTTTTAGACGTATCCCAAGCCTTCGACAGAGTCTGGCTCGACGGCTGTACCTCATCGACATCGAGAAGTGGCTCTCTGACTGGCGAATAAAAGTAAACGAGCAAAAATGCAAGCACGTGACGTTTACGCTAAACAGACAGGACTGTCCCCCGCTCTTGTTGAACAACATACCACTCCCGAAAGCAGATGAGGTAGCGTACCTAGGAGTACACCTTGACAGAAGACTCACATGGCGCAGGCACATTGAAGCCAAAAAAACCCAACTTAAACTCAAAGCCAACAACTTACACTGGCTCATCAACTCTGGTTCTCCGCTCAGCCTAGATCACAAGGTCTTGCTCTATAATTCTATATTGAAACCTATCTCGCAATGCCAGCAACAGCAATATTGACATCATACAGCGAGCACAATCAAAGATTCTGAGAACCATCACTGGGGCACCGTGGTACGTTCGGAGTGAAAACATCCAAAGAGACCTAAATATCCCATCAGTTACCAACGCAATCACGGAACTTAAGGAAAAATACCATAGCAAGCTTTACACGCACCCCAACCACCTAGCGCGAGGTCTAATCCAGCTCAGCAGCCGTTCCCGTCTCCGGCGAAAGGACCTACCAACCCAGCGAATAAATTATTAGCGCCGTTTAATCATAGAACAGTTGGAAAAATAATACAACTGTTCAAAAAATACTTGTTATAGTTAAGATTTTTAAACTTATTGTTAGTTCTTATACAAGAAGATTCAATAAATAAAAAAAATTCTAAAAAAAAAAAAATAAAAGCTGAAGTTAAAATAATAAAGTTGAATTTTAGCGATCTAACCATTCACACGTATTAGGCGGCGCACTGTAATTTACAGGGCGGCCGCTTAGCGTAGGGGTGGTTAGCTGAAAATACATTGAGGAAAATAAACAAGAATCAAACGGGAAAGAATAAATTAGAATCCAACGATCCAATCATTCACACGTATTGGGCGGCGCACTGTAATGCACAGGGCGGCCGCTTAGCGTAGGAATGGTTGAGATTAAGCATTACTCAATGTTACAAGTCAAGGGAGAATACCATAGCAATGACTGTTCGCAATTGGTTGTGAGGCTGTATCGCACAGCCGAACAGCTAGCTTCAGCATGCAGGGTATTATATTATATTAAATAAAGAAAGGAAATAAATAAAATAGATAAAAGAGATTAAATTAAATAAATTAAATTAATGAAATAAATAAACAAATAAATAAAGAAAGAAGAAGCAGGCGACAAATATTATTAAACCCCATTGCGCTAAATTAATTTTGAACCTTAGAAGGAGAAAATTACTCATAATAATTAATTACAGAACTCCATTTCACATGCGGATACTCGAGGATCCACCGCACACACTATATACAAGCAATTCGGAATTCAACACGTATCCTTAAGTAAACTACACAACTATAATAAGCACACAGCGATTCACCGCTTTTCACAAACAACACACTTCTATTAATTTATAAGTCAGAATATTGAGATAAGGTACACAAACGTTAACACTAACACAAACAATACATAGACGTGATAGAACGATGTCGAATCCAACAGAAGGACAGGAGGTTAGGAAGCCAACGAGCGTACTAGAGGCCATCAAGGTAATAGACCTGGTGGAAATAATTCCGAAATTTGAAGGTGAAGGGGGAAAGTTAGATGGTTTTATAGCAGCTGTAGAACAGGTATTGAGCCTGATTAAGGGAGAAGAAAGATCAAATATAGGAGTGATAGCACTTCGAGCTGTCCGAAGCAAGATAGTAGGAGCGGCGGACAGGGTCCTGGATTTGGACGAAGCAGAGTTGAATTGGGATCAGATCAAAGGAATATTGGTCTCCCATTTTAAGGACAAGAGATCAGAGCAGGATTTAATAATGGAGTTGACCAACATTAGAGAAAGGAAGTTGGAAGTGGAGGCCTTGTATACCAAGGTCATGACATTGAAAAAGGCGCTGGTGAGCCTTGTTAAGTCTAGCGGGAATAATATACTGTTGAGAGGAGAAAAAGTTAGATGGTATGAAGAAATGGCACTAAATGCTTTTGTGTCAGCATTAAAGGGCCCAATAGGGGTGACCATTATAAATATGGAGGGGCTGAACATAGCAAAAGCTTACAAAATAGCTTGCAGGGAAAAGAACCTGTTAGCCTTGGCGGAACCCAAATCAGATCAGAAAGCACTGGACTCAACGGAGTCAAAAGATAAGGCTACTGAGGAAGTTCAGAAACAAAAGGAGAAAGAGGAGTCCCAACCAAGTGGAACCCATAGGGAAACAGGCGTTTGGTCGCAGTATCGGTGGGGAGGAAACGACCAACCTCCGTTTCCGATGCCATTTACTATGCCAAATATGAATGGTTGGCCTGGATTTGGGCTTCCATACCCGATGATGGGAAATCCATTTAGGGCAGGTAACTTTAATCAAGGAGAGACTGTATCAAAGACTGTATCGTAATTTTCAGAATAGGAATTCGAGATGGAATCAAGGACAGGCAAACAGGGACCGACCATGGAACAACCATGGCTATAATAACAACAATGGCAGAGATAGAGGACAGTTAGCAATAGAAGCACCAACGAACACAGAGGGCAGCGGACAGTCAAGAATGTCCAAGAACGTTAATAACTCGAATAACTCAGGACAATCCAGGCAGTCTTACAACTCGTACAGATCCAACAACTCGAACAATTCCAACAATTCAGGTCGATCTTTTAATGCAAATAACACCTCAGATAGGATGGGTAATCAGGCATCGATTAGGGGACAATTGCATAATATCCAAGAGGACGATGCAAATTTTCCCCAATCAGCCTCGAACAACCCTCAGGATATTTAGGAAATAGAAAAACCCATTCAACGTTGCCCCATTTGTTAATACAAGTTAACACAAGCCAACGTACTAGAACAGTTGGCTCAGTGTGCGAAATATGATATAAAAACGTCAAAAGTGCTGACCCGGCATTGGGCCGGAAACTTGTGCGCAGACGGCAATCACAGCATATTTGTGTGGCCGCTGCGATTCTTTTGTTAGCTTTAAGAATCATTTTATATTTCAGTTCGTTTCGAAGCCTCATTGAATAAAGAGCACAAGCTCATATGAGAACAACTCCGGCAATAGCCGTTATTCTTTTATTAAAATAAAACTGACTGAGTCCCTAGGCCAGCAGTTAAGAAGGGTAGTCCCCCTTCCATCATAATCTTCTTAATTGGCGCTCAACTAGTGGTAGGAACCACCACCCACCACCACCACCATCACCAACACCGCTCACACAGCGAGAAATTTACGAAATTTACGACAGCGGCGCGGGAAAAGTGAAGGGAATTAGTGATCAAACAAACACACATACACCAGAAAAAAATTATGTGAGTGGAAACCGATGCTAAATGCATTTTAAGTCTACACAGAAACGTAAATTTTTTAAATAAAAAGTACAAAATATAGTAATAAAATAAATTAATAACCAGCAGGTACACTGAAACATGGTCTCGTGTCAATGGGAATGAAAAAATAATATAATTATTCTTCATAACAGCGCATACGTTCATTTGTTATTGTTGTTTTTTGTTTCCGTTCGATGTAAGCGCGACATTCGACGCTGCAGTCTTTGTCTTTATTTTTTTTTTATTTGTCTTTGGTCAACTGCTACCCACACAGGCAGCTTTTGCATACCCAAGTGAATTGGACTGCTCATGCAGCCCACATTCTCACGGTATAGAAATAGTAAACCGTACTCCACAGACTCAGAGTCTGATAACGAAAATCAAGCTTCCCCTCTAAGATACGTAACCGCGAATCCCCCTGAAATGGCGATCGACCCAGAACAGCTCAAAGCTGTAATACAGGCAATTGTGGCCAATACTTTGGCGGACGAAGCTGCCAGAAATGAACTCGCGCGAAATGAAATGCGTCAGAAAATTCAAGAGCTGGCCAGCCAGTTGGCAACAACACATGTCGCGTCCACCTCAGCAGTGGCCCCCGTTATTAGAACATACGAGCCCATAGACATAACTAATAATTCCCCATGTAGCATGACTTTAGATGCCGTTAAATATTTGCCTGAATTCTCGGGATCACAGGAATCGTATGTTTCGTGGCGACAAGCGGCGATTGCTGCGTATCGCATATTCAAAGATTTCAACGGCACCTCTCGCCATTACGAGGCAGTGACAATTATTAGGAACAAAGTTAGGGGCGCGGCCAATAACGTTTTATCCTCGTTTGGCACTGTACTGAATTTCGATGCTATTATAAATCGGCTCGATTTCACTTACAGTGACAAGCGTCCAATGCATGTCATTGAACAGGACATGAGTACTTTAAGACAGGGGAACAACATGACCCTGTTACAATATTATGATGAGGTCGAGAAAAAACTCAGCCTACTCACAGATAAAGCTCATATGTCCCACGAGCCATCGGTGGCAAAAATATTGTGCGAAAAGTTCCGAGAGGACGCCTTGCGTATTTTCATCTCGGGACTTAAACGTAACCTCACTGATGTGCTTTTCGCGGCAAAGCCGAAAGACATGCCGTCAGCTTTGGCCTTAGCACAAGAAGTGGAATCTAACCACGAGAGGTACGTTTTTGCAGCCAGTTTTGCAAAAAGTCAAGAAGACAAAGATCGCAAACCTGCTGCGACCACCGTGACCTACAACATTATAGCGCCCAACTCAAGTGGGGTAAGGAAGTTGAGAAGATTTCATTCCATAAATGCACCGACGTCAACTTCACTAACTTGGAGTGCACAGATGCACCACCCTTGGCGAAGAAGGCATTTCTGGGGATGTTAAGGAGCCGAAAAGACGCCTTCGCAGATCCCAACGAGGCCCTGCCATATAACACATCGGTAGTGGCCACGATAAGGACGACTAGTGAAGAGCCCATTTACGCAAAATTATATCCATACCCAATGGGGGCAGCAGATTTCGTCAACAACGAAATCCAAGACCTGCTTAAAAATGGCATAATTCAGAAGTCGGTGTCTCCTTATAAAAACCCAATATGGGTGGTTGATAAAAAAGGAACCGACGAGGCCGGCAATCAAAATAGACGATTGGTCATAGACTTTCGTAAACTAAACGAAAGAACTATCCCAGACAAATACCCGATGCCAGATATCTCCATGATACTGGGCAACTTGGGCAAGGCCAAATTCTTTACGACACTGGACCTCAAGTCCGGGTATCACCAGATCGTCTTAGCGGAAAATGACCGCGAAAAAACTTCCTTCTCCGTAAACGGAGGGAAGTACGAATTCAAGAGACTTCCCTTTGGCTTGAGAAATGCTGCCAGCATCTTCCAGAGAGCCATTGATGACATTCTCAGAGAACAAATCGGCATGACTTGCTATGTCTACGTCGACGATGTAATAATCTTCTCAGAAAATGAGAATGCTCATGTCAAGCACGTGGATTGGGTTTTAAAAACCATAAGCGATGCAAATATGAGAGTCTCAGTAAAAAAGTCAAGTTTTTTTTAAAAAAGCGTTAACTTTCTCGGCTTTATAGTCACCAGCGATGGCACTACCACAGACCCAGAGAAGGTCAGGGCCATAAAAGAGTTCCCTGAACCAAAAACAGTATTTGAGTTTAGGTCGTTCCTAGGTCTCGCGAGCTATTACAGACGCTTCATTAAGGACAAAAAAATTCTTTTGAAAAACTGCGGAACATTTTGGCATCCGAAGATGTTATGCTTAGATACCCGGATTACAAGAAGCCATTCCATCTAACGACGGTTGCTTCAGCCTACGGTATTGGCGCAGTTCTTTCACAAGAGAACCATCCTATTACAATGATCTCGAGGACATTGAAGGATAGGGAAATGAACTACGCCACAAACGAAAGGGAATTATTAGCCATCGTTTGGGCGTTGGCCAAGCTGCGACACTATTTATATGCGGTGAAAGATATAACTATCTTCACCGATCATCAGCAATTGTCATTCTCGGTAACAGATTCTAACCCTAACGCGAAAATTAAAAGGTGGAAGGGTCGCATCGAGGAAACGGGTGCGAAGGTAGTCTATAAACCGGGAAAAGAAAATTTAGTTGCTGATGCCCTATCTAGGAAGCAAATTAATGCCATAGAAGAACAGGACACAGAATCATGCGTTGCGACCATTCACAGTGAGATTTCCCTCACTCACACCATAGAAACAACGGATAAGCCCCTAAACTGCTTCCAGAACCAACTAGTTCTTGAAGAGGCCCGCTTTCCGCTGAAACGCTCTTTCGTTCTCTTTAAAGACAAGAAACGACATTCGATCAACTTCACCGATAGGGAGTCATTACTCAATGACCTTGCGGATACAATAGTCCCCAGGGGCGTAAACGCCCTCCATTGCGATTTGCACACGCTAGCAACGGTACAGGACGAATTAGTCCGGAGATTCCCGACTACAAAATTCTGGCACTGCAAAAACCGTGTTACAGACATTTTTGGGGTCGAGGAAAGAAGGGAAATCATATTAGCAGAACACAATAGGGCCCACCGGTCGGCCCAGGAAAATGTGAAACAAGTTCTCACAGAGTACTACTTCCCAAAAATGGCCAAACTGGCCAATGAAATTGTCCAAAACTGCAAAACATGCGCGAAAGCCAAATATGATAGGCGTCCGAAGAAACAAGAGATTGGTGAGTCACCGATTCCCTCTCATATAGGAGAGATGCTACACATAGACATTTTCTCGACGGATAAAAAATATTTTCTCACTTGCATTGACAAGTTTTCGAATTTCGCCGTCAAGAACGATTGAGGATTTGAAACCGGCCTTGTTACAGGTCATGAATTTCTTCCCAAAGGCCAAAGTGATTTACTGCGACAACGAACCATCGTTAAAATCGCACACGATCACGGCCATGCTAGACAACCATTTCGGCGTCAGCATCACCAATGCGCCACCCCTTCACAGTGTATCAAACGGGCAAGTGGAGCGTTTTCACAGCACTCTACTGGAGCTCGCCAGGTGCCTAAAAATTGACAAGGGCTTAAGTGATACCGTGGAAATAATCTTGGTAGCCACTACCAGATATAACAAATCAATCCATTCGGTCACCGATAAGAGGCCAGTCGACGTAATACAATAATACACGGACGGCACACAAGAACGGATTGCTGACAAAATTAAGAGGGCCCAGGACGCGCTAAGGTCTAGGGAGAATGCTTCTCGACAAAACAAAGTCTTCGAAGTGGGCGAAAAGGTTTTGGTCAAAACTAACAGAAGGCTTGGCAATAAACTCCCTCCCTTGTGTGAGGAAAAAACCATACAAGCAGACCTGGGGACCACGGTCCTCATTGAAGGGAGGGTGGTCCACAAGGACAACTTAAAATGACTCTCTCGCTTAATTTTAAATTTTTTATTATCACCAGCCATTTGGCAAACTTCCATTTAGTAGACATTAAGTCCGTTGCCAAAGGCGCGATGTTTTAGTTTTAGGATAAAAGTAATTGGTGATGGGATAAACCTCAGCGAACAAGAAAAAGCGACTAAAAAAATCACGACAAGGCCCAAACAAGAGCTCCAGGGGTAGCGAGTTCCCCATCATTGAATATCACCGCCAACAGAGATATTCTGAGTCTCCCCTACCTTCACCAGCTGAGTGAACGTAACTTGGAGTTCATCAAAGAGTTCGGGGGAGAAATTGATACTAACCATTCACTTCGCATAATACTCATCGCAGCAGCGATTTGTTGTGCAATGATTTGTATCGGCATCACCTTTCTACGGTTCATCGGAGCGCGTAGATCTGCAATCCAACTAAACGGGATGATCGCTGAGTTAGGACCAACCGAGGACGGCCGGAATCTTGAAGGGGTAGTAGTAGCGAAATATGATATAAAAACGTCAAAAGTGCTGACCCGGCATTGGGCCGGAAACTTGTGCGCAGACGGCAATCACAGCATATTTGTGTGGCCGCTGCGATTCTTTTGTTAGCTTTAAGAATCATTTTATATTTCAGTTCGTTTCGAAGCCTCATTGAATAAAGAGCACAAGCTCATATGAGAACAACTCCGGCAATAGCCGTTATTCTTTTATTAAAATAAAACTGACTGAGTCCCTAGGCCAGCAGTTAAGAAGGGTAGTCCCCCTTCCATCATAATCTTCTTAATTTACAAATTACCCCCGAAAGATCAATAAAACTATTGATCGATACAGGATCAACCTTTTCGTTTATTCGGCCAGAGTTGGTACATCCCCAGTACATAAGGAAATTGAAAGACCCAATAACCATTAAAACTATTGCACATTTACATGAGGTTGAGAGGGAAGCATTCTTACCAATGTTCACGGAGTTAGGTGGAATTGGTAAAATGAGAGTGCTCCTTTTTAAATTTCACAACGTCTTTGAGGGACTGATCGGAATGGATATGCTACACCAGTTGAAGGCAGTTATTGATATGCAGAAATGATGGTTCGAGGTAGAAAGGGTGAAACAGAAAATTCACTTCGAAACCTACAAACCATCAGAACGGTATTCAATAAAGGCCGGGTCAAAAAGAGTCATATCTATTCCGGTGCGGCTGGAAGACGGAGATTTCGTAATTAACAGAACCATAGTAAAAAAGAATATGGAAATATCAGAGGGAATCTATAGGGCAGTGTCGTGGTAAAGCTGGATGGAGGTCACGAATTATGCAGATTCGGACCAGGAATTATTTTTAGAAGAAGATGTTGTAGAATTCAAAACTAATCAACATTTTGAATTAAACACGATAGAGCAAGAAAGGAACAATAGGACTAGCATTCCGTTTGACAAAATCAGGACAGATCATTTAAACAAAGAGGAACTTGGAGAGCTTCGCAGAATTTGTAGGAAGTATCTGAGTATATTCCACAAGGAAGGGGACAACTCATTTTATTTATTTATTTATTTATTTATTTTATTTATTTATTTATTTTCTATATTTTACAAACGTGGTCAAACACCAAATAAGAACAAAAGATGATATTCCCATTTATGCCAGGCCTTATAGATATGCGTTTAAGGAAAGGCAGGAGGTGAGAAGACAGTTGGAGAAGTTATTAGACCAAAAGATAATAAGACATAGCCATATGTCCGAATGCCATTCGGCTTAAACAATGCTCCCGCAACCTTTCAGAGATTGATGAATAACATCTTTGGAGAGTTGCTGGGTGAATGTTGTCTCATTTATATGGACGACATCATGGTGTTCTCAGCGTCCTTGCAGGAACACATTACGGACTTAGGAAATGTTTCAAAAAGCTTACGGAAGCTAATTTTAAACTGCAGTTAGATAAGACGGAATTTCTGAGAACAGAGGTAGAATACTTAGGAAATGTGGTGACCCCACAAGGGATCAAACCAAACCCGGGAAAGATTAAAGCAATTAAGAAATTCACCGTCCCGAGGACGAGGAAGCAGATAAAATCCTTCCTAGGGTTATTAGGTTACTACAGAAAGTTCATTAAGGACTTCGCAGCAATAACGAAACCTCTCAGTAAACAACTTAAAGGGAAAAGGCAGTACAGGTAGACGAGGAATACTCAGAAGCATTTGAGGTGTGCAAAACCCTCCTATGCAATGACCCAATTTTACAGTTTCCCGATTTCGAAAAGCCATTCATCCTGACCACGGATGCAAGTAATTATGCTATTGGAGCGGTCCTATCACAGGGAAACCTGGGAACGGACAGACCAATAGCATACGCAAGTAGAACCCTGTCAACATCCGAAATAAACTACGCCACGATAGAGAAAGAAATGCTTGCCATTATTTGGTCGATAAAACATTTCAGACACTACCTGTTCGGCACTAAGTTCAAAATAGTGACGGATCATAGGCCATTAACCTGGCTAATGAGCATTAAAGAGCCCGATTCTAAACTTGTAAGATGGAGACTCCAGATGTTGGAATATGACTATGAAATAGTATACAAAAAGGGTTCCTTGAACGTAGTGGCGGACGCACTGAGCAGAATCCAACCGGAGCTTAACGTATTGGAAAACGCCTCGGAAGTGGCAACAAATGGCGAGACGATACACTCCGCGGGGGAAGATTTGCAGTTGGGATTTCCAATTTCTGAAAAGCCACTTAACGAGTATAACATTCAGGTGGTTGTAGAGAAAGGGAAAACGTCTAAAGTAATGAAGCAAGTTCCATTTAGGAACAAAATGCGGATAATTTGGACAGAAAATAACTTTGATGACGAGACAATTGGCCGTAAACTCAGGGAAATTTTAAGACCAAAGAGAACGGTAGCATTGCTGATACCGGAGGAGTTCCGGTATACCATCCAAGAGGTATACTGCAAATATTTTGCTTACAGTAAATTTTATAGGGCGATAAGATGTACAATCTTGTTGCCAGATACAGTTGAGAGGGATCAGCAAGAAGAGGTTGTTAAAGATTATCACCTGAAGAGTAACCACAGGGGGATAGAGGAAACATTAGCACATTTAAAAAGGGAGGTCTTCTTTCCTCATATGAAGCAGCTAATAACGCAAACAATTAACAATTGCGATAGTTGTTAGACACAGAAATATAACAGAAGGCCTCACAAGATAAAATACAGTATGACGGAAACTCCGGACAGACCCTTAGAAATAGTGCATATCGACTTATATTTCGTTAATAAGAAAAACGTTTTCACGATTATTGACAAATTTTCGATATATGCATGGGGAGTAACTATTCCAGCCAAGGAAAGTATTAAAATTGTCAAGGCAATGAAAAACTTTATGGCCCTGTTTGGAATACGCAAGAAGGTAGTCTGTGACCAGGGATTCCAGTTCTCGTCAAACCTCTTTAAGGATTTTTGTAGGCAGTACGAACTCGAACTGCATACAACATCATTCCAGCAGTCGGAATCGGAACGGAAATATACCGGTTAATTATAGAGAGCAAGAAGGCAGGGAAGTTAGAACTCCGACACGAAGAGATACTGAGCGAAGCGTTTATAACGTACAATAACGCCATCCATTCAGCAACGAAACTGACACCTCAGGAACTCTTTACGGGCAGAACGCAGGATTTTCTGAATAACGTGACCTTCAGTAATGAACACGATTATTTGCAGAAAATCAATGCGTTTCAAGCCGAGATCTATCCGAAGGTAAAAGAAAGAGTGGAAAGCCAGAAGGCGAAGAGAATTGAGGCAGCCAATATACATAGGCAGGAACCAGACCCGGTACAGGTGGGAAACATAGTATTTCGAAAAGAGAACCGGAGGGATAAGCTCACCCCCAGATTCTCTAAACACAAGTTGTTAGAAGATAACAACCTAACACTGACATCAACCAAACCACAGAAAATTCACAAGGAGAAAATCCGAAGAATTACTAAACCAAATGAATAATTTTGCAGGTGGTCCATGGCCATGGCTGAAAGAAGCAGGGTTGAGATCACGACCTTGGAGAAAAACGACCCGTTGGCTCAGATAGAAATGGGAACGGCAAGGGTAGTACAAACGTATCAAACGTATATACACATCGTGAAACTGCAGGAGTACAAGGAAATAATAGACGGTATAGAAAAGACACTTGGAGAAGTCGAAGACGAATCGGGATCAAGGGACGTAATTAGAGCACTTAAAAACAAACTACAGATGTTGAAAACAAGGCTGGAAGGAATTTGGCCTAGACATAGAAGAGCAAGGGGATTGATAAACGGATTGGGTTCGGTAGTCAAAGCGATAACGGGGAATTTAGACGCCAATGACGCCGAAAAATTAGAAGAGGAAATAAGAAAAATGAGAGAAGAAGAAAAGAAATTGAGAGAGAATATTAACTCACAGGAGAGAACAGGCAACAAGGTCAGTTTCATGTTCAAAAATTTAACGAAATACATAAATGAGGAGCAAAGCAGAGTAAATGCAAGTTATCCAACCCATGAACATAGCTCCCTTCCACAGTTTATAAACAAATTTAAATTCTCAATCTCGTCGGCATTTCCTTTGCCTTTGTTTTTGTCATTGCCTTTGCCAGCACTCAGCTACCCGCTAACATAAGCAACCCAAACTTAACGTAAACACAGCTTCCGCTTGGAGACCAAACCACGGCCGACTAATTGCGCATCAATCAAAAACTGCATCGATCACCATAATTGAATTTCACAATGCAGTGGAATAATTCCAGCATAAAGCTTTTATAGAAAGTTCGGTAAAAAAAAAAAGCTTCTGGCCGAGGTTGATTGGATTAGGACTTAGAATTTGAAGATCAGTCTGAATCGGGACGAGATCGTCAACAGCTCGAAGCTTAAGATAAGCTACCAAGTGTCTCGTAATAATATAAGTGAAAAAGTTTATCACCGACTAAATGTTAAATAATAAAAAATAAAATTTATTTTTTTAAATAAATAAAGAGTAACAATTTTAATTGGCGCCCAACGTGGGGCGGCGTATTTAAAAGTTCTAAATAAAAATTAACTATAATAAGTTAAAAATAAAACGGAACTCGCGCCGCCAACAATCCATATTTTTAGTGGAAAAATTAAAACATCCACAACAATACAACGACACCTAACTACTGTGAAAGTGATCGTGATAAAAACTTAATTGGAAATCAATAAATGCAATAATCCAATTAAGAATTTAACATAAAAAGGTGGACTGAATACTTAATACAAATTACGAGAACATAATAACAATAAACATAACATAATAATAAAAATTCAGAACTCAACTACGAACCCAAAGAAATTCAAACAAATTTAAAAAAAAAAAGGCTATATAAAAAATTGAAGGAAGACCCCAATAAATTATAATCAAGACGACCCAATTGAAGGAAGACTCCAACAAAGAATTATTAAGACCAACCAATTGAAGGAAGACCCCTACCCTTCACCAACTACGCTGAAGGAAGAACTCCCACGGAAAGTATCGTGAGCAGATAAAAACAACACTAAGTCTCTAAATAAAAATTAAGATTAAGATACAGAGAATACTACATTAAAATTAAATATTACAATATCAATTTAATTTAAAACAATCTGGAAGATTTGATAAATAGTTTTGATAATTTAAATTTAACAATGGCAACCGGAGGTTCAGTATCAACTCTTTCTGCGGGCGAGATATCCAACGCCAGCAATCTGACAATGGAATTAATAAACAGATTAATAAATGTACAGTTGAGTGAAGTAACCAGAAAACTTGAAGGTTTAGAAGAGCAGTTAGCCGCTAACAAAAATGAGGTAGAAGACTATAAGATCCAAGCAATTGACCGAACCATAAAATGCGAAACTACATTAGAGGTAATTAAATCCTTACCAAAGTTCACAGGTGAAATAACCCAATATGTAGGCTGGAGAGAAGCGGCGGAAACCGCAATGAGTCTATATAAAATTGAAAGTGAACAATATTTTATCGCCTTAACAATTTTACGTAATAAAATCATGGGAGCAGCACACGATGCTCTAACCAACCATGGTACCGTTTTAAACTTTCAAGCAATTCTTTCTAGATTGGATTTTATTTATAACGATAAAAGACCAATCCATATACTCGAATCAGAATTAAGCATCTTAAGACAGGGACGCATGACCATTACCGAATTCTACAACGAAGTAAATAAGAAAATGACGTTACTTATAAATAAAACTACAATGACTTATGAAAAGGACAGCCTTATAACCAAGGAAACAAATAAAACAATTAGGAGCAACGCTCTAAGAATTTTTATTTCTGGATTAAACGGTTCAATCTCAGAAACACTCTTCTCTCTTAACCCACCAGATTTGCCAAATGCTTTGGCAAAGTGTCAGGAATTAGAGTCTAACAACTTTAGAGCTCAATTTGCAAATAGGTATAATGGATTTAGGAGTGAAAACCAAAATCAAGGAAACAACCTTAGATTTGCCTCTAGACAGATTAATAATACACCAAATAGGATAAATAATAATTGGCTGCAAAACGGGAACTTCGGAGCGAATAACAATTGGAATTTTAATAATAATTCCAAAGTTTAACCACCACCACACCACAACTTCGGAGCGAATAACAATTGGAATTTTAATAATAATTCCAAAGTTCAACCACCACCAGAACCTATGGAAGTAGACGGCTCCATAAGAGTTCAAAATCGTCCGTATAAAAATTATAATCATCCTAGGAATAATAACAACCAGTGGAATTATAATAATAACCGACACAATTTTAATAATAATTTCCAAAGAAATAATTATTATCAATACCCAGCGCAAAAACACAACACAAGCGCAGGTCTTGTAAATCAGTCCGAAACACACCCCCCGATAAAACGGGAATCAACGGGAACAGTCAACCAGCCAGCTCAAAAAACATTGAGAGTAAATAATATCAACGAGAACCATTTTTTAGATCAGCACCTTACAGAGGGAAAAAAAAAAGACAATTCAAAATATTAATAGACACAGGAGCCACCGCGTGCTATATAAAAAGGGTATTTATGAGAATAAAAGGGAATTATCAATACACAAAAGAGTATCTACAGTTCATGGATATTCAATCATTAAATATTATCATTTAATAAATATATTTGGAGAACAACATTTATTCTATGAAATTGAGGGTTTAGAATCTGATCTTTTAATTGGATTCAATTTGTTAAGAAAGATTGGAGCTAAATTAGATATTGAAAAAGGAATCATGGAGTATAAGGGAAATAAAGAGAAACTCCAATATTTTGATGAGGATAAAAACGATTTGTGTTTAATTATAGGAGGAAAAAAATATTCTTCCATTAAAAGAATATATAATTAAAAAATATTTAGATGAGCAAAAGATATATAAGACCGAAACGGTAATTGCTGAAGGCAGTTTATATAGCTTGGGATCAATGAATCCTGAGCACAACGACGTTGAATTATCCGTCATTAATAAAACTAATAGTTCGGGATTTGAAAATCCTGAGCACGCCAGCGTAGATTTATCCGCTAATAAACAATATATCAGTTTGGGATTAAAAAATCCTGAACAAGCCGACGATGTTAATTCCGTCAGTCTTAAACCAAATACCGAGCACGCAGTCGTTGAGTTTTCCGACAAAGAAAAAATTCATAACCTAAATATAATTTCAAATCAAATAAAAGAATTTGAAAATAAAGTTATGAATAAAATTGAAAAGGAGCATTCTAAAATAAATACGCAAATTCCTTTTCGTACCGATATTCGAGGAGAAATAAATACAGTCAATGACAGAGCAATTTATAGCAAACAATATCCTTATGCTATGTCAGTCTCAGATTTCGTTAATAATGAAATCGATAGAATGCTAAAAGAACAAATTATAAGACCAAGTAGAAGACCCTACAATTCACCAGTCTTAGTAGTGCCCAAAAAAGGTCAAAACGAAGATGGATCACCAAAACATCGACTAGTTATTGACTATAAAAAATTAAATGAAAGCACAATACCTGACAGATACCCGATGCAAGATCCGTCTGTAATATTATCTAACTTAGGGAAGTCAAAATATTTCTCAACAATTGATCTGGAATCAGGATTCCACCAAATTTTAATGAAAAATTCAGATATTGAAAAAACAGCTTTCTCTATAAATAACGGAAAATTTGAATTCTTACGTATGCCATTTGGGTTAACAAACGCCCCTAGAATATTTCAAAGAGCTATGGACGACATATTGAGAGAACAAGTCGGAAAAACTTGTCATGTTTATATGGATGATATAATAATATTTTCTAATACAATTGAACAACATTATACTGATTTAATTCAAATAATTAATATTTTACAACAAGCAAATATGAAAATTTCTATAGAAAAATCGAAATTCTTTAAATTAGAAACAGCATTTCTAGGTTATATAGTATCTCACAATGTAATTAAAACAGATCCTGAGAAAATCTCCACAATTATGAAGTATCCGATTCCACGAAACATTAGAGAGCTTCGAAGTTTTCTAGGCCTCACCGGCTATTACCGTAAATTTGTTCGAAATTATGCAAAAATTGCCAAACCTTTAACCAAATACCTAGGAGGAGATAATGGAAAAATTTCTAGGAGAATGTCTACAAAAATTACAATACAGTTAGACAACCCAGCTGTTAAAGCTTTTAAAGAACTTAAAGATAATTTAATAGCACAAGTGGAATTAGTTCAACCAGATTATAACAAAAAATTCACTTTAACAACAGACGCATCAGATGTAGCTATCGGAGCAGTTTTATCACAGGAAAATAAACCAATTACTTTCATATCCAAAACTCTAAATAAAACCGAACAACTTTATGCCACAAATAAAAAAGAATTGTTGGCAATAGTTTGGGCTCTTAAAAATCTCAGGAATTACTTATATGGTGTAATTGGTATAGAAATACAAACAGACCATCAATCTTTATCTTTCACAATCTCAGATAAAAACCCGAACGTAGAAATGAAAAGATGGTACTCCTTTATAGAAAGTTTCACCCCGAAAATAATATATAAACCCGGAACAACTAATGTCGTAGCCGACGCATTATCTCGAATAAAAATAAATAATATTACTAACAGCGACTTAGAACAATCAAACTCAGATCAAAATACACAGCATTCTGCCGAAAGTAGTTTTGAAAATGTAATACAAGAGACCCGAAAACCGTTAAATCAGTTTCAACAACAACTGTTATTAACAAAGGGGAGGTATACAATACATGAGTCATTGAATGTTTTTGATAAGACAAGACATATAATTGAATATGATACGCCAGAAAACTTAATAGAAATATTAAGGGAATATATAAAACCAAACATAACGGTAGGAATTCATTGCACTTTAGAAGATCTTTATCATATTCAATTACCATTAAAAAATAACTTTAACAACAAATTTCTTTATACTAAAATATTTCTACAAGACGTGGAAAATAACGAAGATAAGGCTATCATAATAGAAGAAACACATAGTCGTGCTCACAGAGGATTAGACGAAAATTATAAACAAATTAATAGATTATTTTATTGGCCAAATTTATATATCAAATTAAAAAATTAAAGGAATATATAAAAAATTGTACAATTTGCAACGAAAATAAATACAACCGGCATCCTATTAAAATCCCTATTGGGGAAGCTCCTATTCCAACTAAAGAAGGAGAGAATTTACACATCGACATTTATTACGCGCAAAGTCTTATTTTCTTAACCTGTATTGACGCATATTCAAAATTCCTGGTTGTAAAAGAAATTCAAAATAAACTAAACATCGAGAATAAAGTAATGGAATTACTCCAACATTTTCCCCACGCCAAAGTAATTATGACTGATAATGAACCGAGCTTCACCTCTGCTCAATTTAAATCCTTTGCACAAAGATGTGGTTTAACTCTACATTTCGCCGACTCCAGACACAGTACCTCGAACGGACAAGTAGAAAGAGCACATTCAACATTAACAGAATTAGCTCGTTGTATAAAAGAAGAATTTAATCTCACTGACTATTCTGAAATAATTATTAGAGCCGCAAAAGAATTCAATCAAAGCATTCATTCTATAACAAACCAAAAACCTTTTGATATTCTATATAATAAAATTAATCACGAAAACATTTCAAGAATTCTAAAGAACACACAAGAAAAAATGTTAGTAACACACAATGAAGGTCGTAAAGAAAAAGAATATCACGTAGGTCAAGTTGTTTATGAGAAAAAACACGGCGAAAGAAATAAGCTAAAAACTAGATATAAAAAACAGGTTGTTAAGGAAAACTTACCTAACAAAGTTATAATAAATAGTAGAAACAGGACTATTCACAAAGACAACATTAAGTTTTAACCAATACCATATTTTTTTTATTAAATTACAGAAAATGCATTTCGTATTACTTTTAATAACATTCGTAATGATAACCACTTCAGAAATAATTGATTACTCCAATCACGAATTTTTCCTGTTCAAGGACAAAAAGGATGTCCTTACCTATGAATCATATGCTGACTTATACCACGTAACTAACTTAAGTTTTTATAAAGAAATAATCAATCTAGAATCAGGATATGTAAGAAAAGATAAAAATATACGGACACAATGGGAAATTACTTATGAAATACAGATAATAGAATTAATTTTGTCACAACTGGTATCAACTAGATCAAAAAGGGGAATAAATGAGTTAGGCACTGTTTGGAAATGGTTAGCTGGAACTCCGGATCACGATGATTTCATTAAAATACAGAGTAAAATAAATGATTTAATTGAAAACAATAACCAACAATTTATTATTAATTCCAAATTGTTTAAAGAGATAAAATCACTTACCGATCATTTTAAAATCATTTTTATCGATCAAGAATTGCCATTACGAAAACATCGTTTACGTTTATTAACATTTGACTTACAAAACATTATTGATACTATCACATTGGCCAAAATTGATTTATTCAACACAAAAATTTTAAATAATGAAGACATTAAAGAAATATTAGATCACGAACAACAGCCTGTACTTATTGCAGACTTAATGGACATCGCCATATTCAAAATTGTATTGCATAAAGAACTCTTAATAATTTATATAAAATACCCCGTTATAACAAACAGATGCGAAATTTACTATGCCAGATCCATTTCACATAATGATGGAAAATTACTTATAAGTAATCAGGTCGAAAAATGCGAAAATACCTTTTATGAAATATCTAATTTTAAGAACGAACTTTTTAACAACTATTCTATTATAAGTAAAGATAAGACTTGTTTTACCCGCTTACTAAATGGAGAAAAATCAATTTGCACAAAAATTCTAGAAAAAAATAAGAATATAGATATCATTCAAGAAGGTGCCATTCTAATAAATGGAAATAATATTGTGAACGATTCTCATTTAAACGGGTCATATTTAATAACATTTAACAGCACAACTACAATAAATAATATTTCATACACCAATTCAGAAAACAAAATACTTGAATACATAACTACCAACCACTTTAAAAACTAAGAAATATCAGAATATTTGAAATCCAACAATTCAGAACTTTCTCTTGACAACATTAATATTTTAAACCCATTTATTGAAATTTACAATTGGAAAATTTCAATTTCATTTATATTATTAATTTTAATCATTTTGTATTTCTTAACTATATTAATAATAAAATTCAGATATTATATATTTGTAACCAAACAAAAACGGCCAGAACCAGAAAAACCAAATAATGATGTAGAATTTTTAACAGAATTAAATGAACGTTTGAACGAAATTAATAATGAAGCGGGACGCGTCATTTTAGAAGGGGGAGAGTTATCCAACCCATGAACATAGCTCCCTTCCACAGTTTATAAACAAATTTCAATTCTCAATCTCGTCGGCATTTCCTTTGCCTTTGTTTTTGTCATTGCCTTTGCCAGCACTCAGCTACCCGCTAACATAAGCAACCCAAACTTAACGTAAACACAGCTTCCGCTTGGAGACCAAACCACGGCCGACTTATTGCGCATCAATCAAAAACTGCATCGATCAGCATAATTGAATTTCACAATGCAGTGGAATAATTCCAGCATAAAGCTTTTATAGAAAGTTCTGTAATTTTCCGAAAGAAAAGCTTCTGGCCGAGGTTGATTGGATTAGGACTTAGAATTTGAAGATCAGTCTGAATCGGGACGAGATCGTCAACAGCTCGAAGCTTAAGATAAGCTACCAAGTGTCTCGTAATAATATAAGTGAAAAAGTTTATCACCGACTAAATGTTAAATAATAAAAAATAAAATTTATTTTTTTAAATAAATAAAGAGTAACAATTTTAATTTGCATTCATTAACAAATATAATAATGCCATAAGCAAGTCCTTTGTAGAAGAGGATAGGAGAATTTATAGATTAGAGTATATTGACCGAATTTCGCTCACTATAGATATGCTAGGATTAAACTTGAATGACGTGACAGAGAGCCTGATGCTGGCTAAGTTAGAAGTGACTTCTAGATTTTTGTTTGACAAGAAGAAAACGGACAAGTGTGTCCAAGAGTTAGAGAGACAAGGGATACGATTGGTATCAGACGAACACATGTACGAGTTTCTAGAATTAAGTGCAATTATGAATAACACAGATATAATATTTTCGATCAAATTACCATTGTTTAAAAAGGAAATATTTACTTCCCATGAACGGCACAGAATTTGTGATAACTCCAAATTATGTGGCGATTCATGGGAATGAAATACTTTACTATAAGGAAAAATGTCAACTAGTAAGAAACATGTATATTTGTAAGAATGATAGGAGTATAAGCCAGATTAATTCTAAATGTATTAGGAAGCTGTTAAGTGGACAGGATGCGAAATGCGAAACGAAGGACGTCGGGCTACTTACAAACAATCTTCGAACCGGAGGCCGGCCACATCGTAGTTTTCAACGGAAAGAATGTCAAACTTCAGACAGATTGCGGAGTTGATAAGACACTAAATGGATCAGTCCTTATAAGATTTACCAACTGCAAAGTGATGGTCAACAACGTACAGTATGAAGCGGAAGAAGGACTTAGCACAGCAAAGTTGGGATTAGACATACCTCGGATAGAGACGGTTAAGAGGAACAGGACAACCCAAGAATTGGGAATACACGAGCTGAGGATGGAAGACCTAGAAACAAAGGTACAGATCAGCAGAATGCAATGGGGAACCACGATCCATACAACAACGACCTATACGATACTCGGCGTACTGCTTCCCATAGTCCCATAATAGTCGTCGTGTCCTGCTTCCCAAAAAAGACAACAATTTTCAAACCAGAGGTTACACCACGCGCCACCTTCACTCCCGCCATCGCTGAACCTGCTATGATAACAGCAGCTATGCCCCCGCTATGGTCGGTAGTTCAATCTGAGGGGGGAGGAGTTACCGCCTCAGCATTTATCCTCGGCGGTCCCCCGCCAAAGCCGCCTCGACAACCAGAGCCATAGAGAGCTGAGACAGAGTATCAGCTAACTGACGAAATGCTGCATCGACGATCCTAACATTAAGACCACTCGACAAACATAAAACCGCATCCGCTCCACTTCTACTTTTGAGCCAGATCAGCACTTTAAGTAAACAATATGTAACAAACAGAGTTGCGAATAACTCGAGGTAGAAATAAAACATTCATTCTGAATATTGAAATCAAATCGAACAGACGTCTTCTTTCTCTAAATTTAAATCCAAATTGATTACAAAATCGAAGACACCCCCCAACTTCCCGCAAGGACTATCAACTACGAGAACCTACTTACCAAAACTCGCGCCCGCTCTTTCGTATACTTTGCCTTGTACGAAGGCAAAGGTAATCATGCAATATGGCAATATCTCGATAGCGTGAGTTGCCCTCCAACGAATCGAAGATGAGAATCAATGGCTGTTTGATTGGAATGTCTTCGCCGGGTGTCTGTACATCATGGTTAACCACGGAGGTCTTCAGGTTTGGAAAACATATGATGGCCAGTATCCAATGGGACTTCTCGTTGAATGGTATTATGATGAAATCCTTCTCGAATATATTCACGGTTCGTGTCCACTTCTTTACCCTTTCGTGACGCCTCTTGGCCACCGGCTCCTTCGTGTTGTTGGGACTCGTCTCTGTGGTCAATCTCATGTGGAAAAATGTGCTAAAGATGTGCGTCCTATCGCGCTGACCCTCTGGTATGATGTTATTCTTTAGCCAGCGCAGATAAAAATCAATGATTATGTCGTTCAGAAATGAGCCTTCCTTGAGACACATATAGTCCTTAATGGTGATGCTCAGGCCACCGGTTCCGGTGGGCGGATATGTGAAAAGCGTTGGATTCTCGTCGACGGAGATTCTTCCCTCTGTTTGGCCATTGTCGGCGGCGGTGGTCTCTTCATCCTCGCTGCTCAACAGCACAATGACTTCATCGTCAAAGTCCCTGCTTATTATCCAGTTGCTGTTCCGGCGCAGGCGACTCTTCTCTGCGCGTTCTGCAGGTGTGGGTATAGTGTCACTAGTTGCTTTCTCGGCTGGCGCCGGTATGGATGCAACATTCGGTTGCACCCGCGATTGAGATCCACCAGCTGTCTCTTCCGATTTCTTGCTAACAGTGGCATGTGCGACTTGGTCCTTCGACTGGATTGACTGGGAGCTTGCGAGAGCGTCTCCAGCTGGTTGCACGCCCTGGAGACCATTGCTCTTCTTTGGAGAATTTGAGGTGTTACCCGTGGGGGTTTGATTTCCCTGTTTATTGCCAGATGAACCTGGGTTGTCTTGAGCACCAGCAACTTGATAACCATTTCTGTCCCCTGCAGAATGACAGCATTGGTGTCTCCCGGAGCGCAATGTCTTTTCTTGTGCTTCTTGTCTTTGGTTGCAGATGGCTGGCAACCATTGTTGGCCACCGAAGTCTCCGATGGCTTGACAACCGCACGAGATGGTGGCACTTCAACGGGCACCGCGTTGGGAAGAGCGGCACCAGCGGACGCCTTTGACTGATGCACCTTCTTGTTGAACTCCTCCGCATGGGCAATCGTATCGGCAATGGTATCACCGATGGCGAATCCCACAGAGACCACCAAATGGATAATACCACCGGCATTCTCCATGCAATCAATCGTGATGTTATCCTCCATATGAAGGTTCATCTTGAGAAACAGCTTTTGCACTGTAAAGGCATGGATGGGCAGCTTGAAGGTGACGATGTGCTGCTTTCCAGTGCTGTAGATAATGAGCACCTTGGCACTCCGTTTGTCCTTATCCGTGTCGGCTCGATTGATCAGCAATTGACGGGAGACTATAATGAAGTCGTTATGGGCGATTCGACTTACCATTTTCGGAGCCGATTCAACACAACATATGTACGCTAACGTTATGAATGTTATGAACGTTATGGGCTCATCTGAAACTGAAGTTTCAGAATACGATTGCAAAGTCTCGGGCTGCTTGATGTACAAGTTCACTGGATGGGTGAAGTCACCTTACACGGTGACTTCGATCACTATATTCCTTTCATTTTGCAACCAGTGTGATTTATGCGATATTTGATACCACAAAAATTTGGTTTCTCCCGATTTTATGATTTGTTTAAACGGCGTACCAAGTATCCAAAAATCATCTGAGAGATCGCGTGCGGAAGGAGGCCGAGTGTCGGAGTGTTAACAGAAGGATCTCGGAAGTGTGAACGCGCGGTCAAACGAGAATACCATATGCACAATATTGACCCTGATGTTGAAAGAAGAAGCACCATTATCACCCCTGTGGAAATTCCGTTAAATTACGTTTCGGCCATTCCTTCGATGTGGCCGTCACTTCATTCCAGGGGGGGAGGAGTTACCGATATCGCAGTACAGAGTATAATAAATGAAATGAAAGTAAATGAAATATTAACCAAGTAACCTCTGATTAAAGTGTGTGGTAATCTGCTGGATAGGCTGAGTGGTGTGGAGGCACCCGAGAAAGCAGCCCAGAGGATTGTGTGGCAACCGTACCATTAGTAGGCCAAGGCCAAAAAGGAAGAATACGGACCACCGCGCCCAGTTCAACTGTTCACTAAATTCACTCGTCACAAATGAAACATAAACGAGCATTAAACATAAACTAATATAAAAAAAATATTGTCCACAATTATTATTCGAATTTTCTAAAAAATCTTTATTTTTTCTCAGATTTTAAGATGAGTACACACCTCAACACGCATACATCAATTGTCAAGGTTGAGTGAAACCACATTTACATCCAGTTTACGCTCTTCGAAGATTAAAAATAAATACCGCAAATACCTTATAATTGTTGTTTGTTGAAAAGGTGCTCCAAGTGTGGAACACTGACAACCATATTGGGAAGATCCTAATCTTCACCCAAACTCAGCGCATTGAGAGCAAAGGCCGAAAGAGTAAACGCGAAATAAAAAGTCTTGAGCCGCGCGTCCGAACACAAAGAAGTTTTATTTGAAACTAAAACTGATACACATAAAAATGCCAGCTTCATGCGGCTGCTTATTTACTAATATATATACATACATACAGTTCATGTGTATGTATGTATGTTCTCATACAAAATTACATACGCACATGTGGGCATTGCTTATATTCAACAGCCTTCCTCAATGCCAACATGTTTACAAAAATTAAAACAAATTTAACATTTTCATAAACCCATTATGCTTTCCCTTTGAAAGATTCTTTGTCATAATGTCTGCTATCATCTCATTCGTAGAAGTGTACTCTAACACAACGTGACCCTCTTTCATGACTTCTCTAATGAAATGATATCGAATGTCGATGTGCTTCGTCCTTGAGTGATGAACCGGGTTCTTCGCTAAGTGCTGCGCACTCAGGTTGTCGCCATGCATAACCGTCGGGGTCTTCAGATCACCGCATCCGATCTCCACAATTAGCCTTCGTAAAGCTATAGCTTCCTTGCAAGCCGTGGTCAGAGCCATATACTCGGCTTCAGTACTGCTCAACGCCACGCTCTGCTGCTTCTCGGACCTCCATGATACTGGTCCGCCAGACAGGAAGAACACATACCCTGTGTATGACTTTCGGTCCAAACGGTCGCCTCCCCAATCTGCATCCACAAAGCCGGTAAGTGCCTGACCGCACTTTTGATAATGCAGCTTGACGTCCACAGTTGACGCCAAGTACCGGAGGATGTGCTTCACAGCCACCATGTGCTCAGAATGCGGGTCCTGGTTCCTCTGAGCCAACTTCGCCACCGAATGTAGTATGTCTGGTCTGGTAGTAAGCCCAAGCTACATTAGCTCACCAATTGTAGACTGATACTGCCCTGCGTCGACCTTCTGGCACTGCTCGCCCGAGCACACCACTTGATGTCCTGCATCCAAAGGTGTCGCCCGCAATAGTTCCTTGATATATTGCGAATGGCCCAAAGTGATTTCTCCAAGGTCGCCATCTCGTTGCACCTCCATGCCTAAGAACAAATGCAGTGGACCCTTGTCCGTGCACTCGAAAGACTCTGAAATCTTGGCTTTCAGATCCTCCATATCTTCCATACTAAGATGAGCATCAGATTACCTTGACCACTTTGCTGATAAAGACATGGTTCATGATTACAGGCCTTAAATCCCAAATCTTTTAGAACACCGTCGAGCTTGGAGTTCCACTCTCTGCCTGACTGCTTCAAGCCGTATATTGCCTTCCTCCATGTGATGCAAGTACAATTGCATCTCTGCTGCCAATGCCAAAATGAGCCTCACACTCTCGAGCATGCACACGGGTGAAAAAGTCTCGAAGTAGTCCACTCCGAACTTCTGCGAACACCCCTTTGCTACTAGTCGTGCCTTGAAGCGCTCAATTCTACCAGAGACGTCTCGTTTCAGGGAATACACCCACTTGCAAGCCACACACCGGCGATTTCTTGGTAAATCAGCCAGCTTCCATGTCTCATTTGCAAGTAGCGCCTTGTACTCCAGGCCCATTGCCTCTTCCCACTTTGCAGAATACTGCGAATTGATGGCCTCCTCATAGGCCTTGGGAATTTCGACGTCGCTAGCCATCAACACGCCAAGTACATTGTATTGCTTCTTCGGGCGCCCTGGTCTACCCGACCGAACAATCTTTGGCCGTCCAGGCCCCACATGTACTTCAGCTTCTTCTGCCTCAGCTGCACTCTCATAGTCGTTGCTGCTGCCCACGGGTTCCGTATCGTCACCTTCCTGTGCATTCGAATCACTCTGCGGCTCCGGGTCATCAGTTGCGGGAAACTGGAACTCAATGGTATTTCCATGATTTACCAAACTACCGGACTCATCAAAAAGGACATCTCGCTTCTCGATCACACACCGCTTCTCTTTGTCAAACAGACGGTACCCCTTAGCCGCTATTGAATATCCAATCATACGATATTCCTTTCCTTTGGATTCGAATTTGCCTTTATGGACTCCTTTGTCCAATGCCACTGCTATGGCACCAAAAACCCTCAAGTGGCTCACTGCTGGTATTTTTCCGGTCCACTCTTCCATAGGGGTTTTGTTTTGTAATGCTCTGCTCGTTGATCGGTTCCTCAGATACACCGCAGTGTTTATCGCCTCAGCCCATAGAGCCTCACCCAACTCCGATTGCAGCAACATGCACCTAGCCATTTCTACTAGCGTGCGGTTGGCTCGTTCTGCAACTCCATTTTGTTGGGGAGTGTGTGGAACAGTCAGCTGTCTAGCGATCCCATGTGCCTTTAAGTAGTCATCAAAAACATTATTGACGAACTCACCACCATTATCGCTCCGGATACATTTTATCTTTCTACCTGTTTGTCGCTCGACCAGTTTCTTAAACTCGACAAACTTAGCGAAGACCTCGTCCTTCTTCCGCAAGAAATATACAAAAATCCGCCTGGACTTGTCGTCTATGAAAGTGAGAAAGTACTTTGATCCAGCAAGTGACGGATTACTAAATGGCCCGCACAGGTCTGAATGGATCATATCCAACAGCTCCTCAGCTCTGCTCCTCGTTGTCTTCGGAAATGGTTGCACATGGATTTTTGCCAGCATGCACGTCTTGCATACTGCGTCTGGTTTGAAAACGACCTTTTCAACACCGTAAACCATCTTCTTCCTCACCATCTCCTGTAGGCTGCTTGTATTCAAATGGCCATACCTTTTATGCCATAGTGAACCATCAGCATCAACGGCCGCAAAGCAACTGTTATGTTTCCCTTGAAACATATACAAATTACCAGCTCTCATTACACGCAGTATTCGCTCGCCTTCCTGAATGACGTCAGCGTAATGTGGTCCAAAATTGACAAAACATTTATACTGAGCTGCACGGCTGACTGACATAAAGTTGCCGTTCAAATCTGGGACGAAGAGTACGTAGTATTCAATACCAGAGTACATAAATCAGTCTTCAGCTTCACTGTTCCTATGCCCTTTGCTAGTAGGAATCCATTTCCAGCAAGACTAATTTTTTCAGTGTGCTCTTCAAACTCAGTAAAAACACTTCTGTCACAGCACATGTGGCTGGTAGCCCCGCTATCGAGACACCACTGTGTTTTGCCAAAACCACCACCATCCAGTGCATTTAACAAGGAGCATTGTTTTTGTGTCGCGCTCTCTTTGTTTACTTTCTCGCGACGACAGTTCGCTTTAAAATGCCCACGCTCTCCACAGTTATAACAAACTACGTCTTTCCTCTTCTTTGCGCTCGGCCGAGCTTCTCTCGCCGGCGCCTGTGGCTTATGTACTGCAGTAAATGCCTTTGCGCTCTCCGTTTGTTTTTCTCTCTGCTGCTCCGCTCCTTCCCTTCTCGTGTCTTCCTCGATCAGCTTTATACATAGAGCATCGAAAGACGGCAGCTCGTCGCGCGTCTCAATGGCGACAACGAAATTCTCGAAACTCTCTGGAAGGCTCGACAGCAAAACAACACTGCGCAATTTCTCGGTGATACCAATTTCCACCGCATCAAGGGCATCAAAGATTTCCTTAAATTCTTTAATATGTGACGATATACTCTGCCCTTCCAACAAACGTTTGCTCAGCAACTTCTTATATAGCATGACCGTTCGTAACGGCCCTTTCGGCTGGTGGACATCCTGTAAAACTTTCCATGCCTCAGCCGCAGTGAGACACCCTTTTACATAACCAAGTTGCGAAGACTTCACACTCAAGATGATCGTGGCCAATGCTTTTTCATCTTGGGATTGCCAAGCACCTCCAGTATCAACCTCAGGTTTCACGGACTCTCCTGAAACCACCTTCCACAAACATGCGTGCACCAACACTGAACGCATCTGGATGCTCCACGTTTCATAGGAGCCATCCTCCAGCTTATCGATCTGATATAGGTTACTCATTCCGGCAATCTTGAGTAGACTCCAAAATCTAACTCCTGAGTTTCACTACACGTTTTTCCTTTAGGCAGCTCCTAGGGCGCTGGGCCCATAACCTGTTGTTTGTTGAAAAGGTGCTCCAAGTGTGGAACACTGACAACCATATTGGGAAGATCCTAATCTTCACCCAAACTCAGCGCATTGAGAGCAAAGGCCGAAAGAGTAAACGCGAAATAAAAAGTCTTGAGCCGCGCGTCCGAACACAAAGAAGTTTTATTTGAAACTAAAACTGATACACATAAAAATGCCAGCTTCATGCGGCTGCTTATTTACTAATATATATACATACATACAGTTCATGTGTATGTAAGTTAACAACAGAAACTTTTGTTACTCCTCTCGACGGCCGATACAATGAACCCTTAGTACTTTTCCTGCAAGAATTGTGCAACAAAGTATTCTAAGAAATACAAGAGTTCAAAAATCCTAAATCAACAATATTATAAACATCCGCCGCGACGAACCCACGCAACACCGAAATTGCAGAGATTGCAATTCGATCCAGTTCAATCGAGTTCAAACCACTCCAATGCTCCGCCTAGCTGCCGATCACGCCATCAGCGACGACGACAACGTTCTGCCGACGCCTCTGCCAGACACCCACAGCTTACTTAGGGCTTACTCTAATTCTCAATGTTTAGTTCTTAATTTGAATCCGAAATAAAAGGTCAACCTCGCAAATTGGACTCGTTTAATTTCCACAAAGGAAAAGATTAACTGGCGCCCGAACAGGGACCTGATGAGAAGGAAATCTTGTTAAGTCAGATTAGTACATTAGTACGACTCCATCAGTCCCAAAAACCCCTGTTGCATTCTTTGGTACGCGGATTTACTAAAGGCAACCCATAGGCGGTCTACGTGTTCTGTAAGGTACGACCGCAGAACATCCTCTACGTGTGTGCATCGCAGGATCCCGAGTAACAACGTAAAAAGGACAACATCCGGATCACCAGGAGGAGTAGCCGTATCAAGTTAGCAATGTAAGTAGAGTTAAGTGAATCAGATTACCTAAAACGTAATAAGAAGTCAAGAAAACTAAAATAATTCAAAGTAAAAATAGCGATATGTTAAAAGCAAAAACAAAGTGAAAGTGTTTAAAGAAATTGACGAAAGTTTGTGAATAAAATAAATAAGCGTAAAGCAATAAAATAAAATATCGCTGCACTACCAATAAAAAAAGCAGTATAACAAGCTCAATCTTGCGAATCCCAAGGGACCCTCCAAGGTAAAAGAGCAAAACCAGACACTGGTTTTCAACAATTAAAATAAATTAAATTCACTTTAAACAGAACACAGTTCTTTGATCACGTTCCTTTGCTAAAACTAAATAAAGTAAAATTCGAAACTAAAAGAAATTACAATTCATACGCAACTAAATAGGTTTAAAAAGAATTTTTATGATTCATAATTTAAATTTCAATTAAATAAAATTTTTAATACGCGATTAAATTTTACCATAAAATAATTAAATTAGGAGTAAGTTTCAATATTAACGTGCTATAAAATTTTGCTACTAAACACTATTGATTATTAAGACCTATTTAAATTTTAAATCAAACATAAATTAACTAAATAATTGAACGGATCTATCAACAAATCTTAAGTGACACAATTTAAAATATTTTGTTCCCTCATTCATTTTATACACTTAAATAATTGATTCTATTGCTATAACCATACTTAGCTACGCGTAACCATACTAAACAAGTTGACTATTCGATATCACAGTAATTCTTTACCTCAATGGAAATTTCTCCTTATGGCAAATTTCAACAATTTAATTAGACCACTAGTGCTCAACTTAGAAACAGAATCTGAGGCAATAAACCGAACAGAACCTAACGCACCTAATCTAATTCAACAACACGGACAAGTCGCAAGACAACAAACACACCAACAAAACAGAAACATAATGGCACAGCCCGAACAACTAGCCGAAATCGTTCGTCAGATTCTGGCCGAACAACTCCCAACTCTCTTGCATCAAAGTCAAAGCTCTAGCTTTGATTTCGCAAATGTCGAGAACCAGGGTATTAATCCAGAACATCAACATAATTTACAAGATTTAGACAAAGTCCCCGATATTGTAAGATCTTTGCATGATTTTTCCGGTGACCCAGCTGAATTCGGTTCCTGGAAAAGGAGTGTAGATAGAATATTAGAAACTTATGCTCACACCGTAGGTACAGCAAAGTATTTCGGTATTTTGCACACAATTCGAAATAAGATAAAAGGCATCGCAGACATTGCCCTCGATTCTTATAATGTCCCGTTGAACTGGGCAGCAATCTCAAAGTGCTTAACATTACATTACGCAGACAAACGAGATATTTCCACCTTGGAATATCAAATGACAACAATATTCCAAAAGCCCAATCAGACAGTTGAAGAATTCCATCAAGTTGTTTACAGACATTTGTCTCTAATACTCAATAAAATAAGTTGCATGGAATTGGGCAGGGAATCAGAATTGGTTATGACCAAGTTGTACAGGGATAAAGCTTTAGATACCTTTATCCGAGGTCTCCGTGGCGACCTTCCCCGGTTGCTGGGCATAAAAGAACCCACTGACTTGCCATCTGCTTTGCACTTGTGCCTAAAGTTGGAAAACCAGACTTACCGTATCAATCACGCTTCGGGCAAAATTCAACAGAACAATTTTAGAAGCACACCTCAAGGGCCGCCTCCACGCCCACTACCTATACCCAATAATATGGGTTACCAAACCAGACCAATACTACCACCCAGACCCATGCCAGCAGGAGTGTTTAATGCTAACTTTGGACACCCACAATACCGACCAGCACCGAATAATTTTGGGCAACAATTCCGACAAGCTCCGATAGCACAACCCCCAGCACACCAACCGTATCCACCACCTCGTCCGATTGCAACAAAACCCCAACCACGACCAGAGCCAATGGACGTGGACAGAAGCCTTCAATCTAGGCAAATTAATTATATGAACAGGCCTCAATTTGATGCCTCTGGTAAACGACCCCCAATACCTATTACAGATCCAACCAAAAGACAAAGAAATTTTAATATCCAAACTGAAATCGAACAACAAACTGAGGCAGAACAAGGAGCACCGACAATGGCCGATTACGAACAGACTTTAGCAGAACAAAATGAACAGACAGACTATGAACAAACACTTGGTGAATACACAGAAGTGATTGACAGCAATGACCAAGAACCAGAGCATGACTATTCCTATCTCAATTTTTTAGGGTAACTGACTCTTCACTGCCATATTTTGAATGTAAGGTGAGGAGTGGAGAAATCTTAAAAATATTAATTGATACCGGCTCTAATCGAAATTATATTCAACCAAAACATGTCTCAAACCCGTTACCAAACAAAACCATATTCAATGCTGTCTCTGTAGGTGGCGATATAAAAATAACTCATCACAAAAACGCCAATTTATTTAACGATCTGAATACAATAGTTAAATTTTTCCTATTACCAACCCTCAAAACTTTTGACGCGATATTAGGCAATGACAGCTTAAAAGAATTAGGCGCAGTCATTGACACAAAAAACCAAATAATGCATTTAAAAAATGGCTCGAATATTCCCATTAAAGAAAAAAAATTTGAATCAGTCAATGTAATAATACCAAGGTTGGATCACCTTACACACAATCAGCGATTTGAATTAAATCGCTTACTCAAAAATTACCCAACCTTATTTGCCGAACCGGATGACAAACTGACCTACCTCACAAATGTGAAAGCCGAAATACGAATAAATACTGACACACCAGTTTACTCTAGATTTTATCAGTACCCAATGGCTTTAAAAGCTGAGGTTGACAAACAGATTAAAGACCTTTTAGAGAATGATATAATACGACCATCGCGTTCCCCATATAATTCACCTGTGTGGATCGTTCCAAAAAAACAGGATGCTTCCAACGTAAAAAAATATAGACTGGTCATTGATTATAGAAAACTGAATAATGTAACAATAGCTGACAAATACCCTATACCTGACATAAACGGAGTCATTGCACAGTTAGGTAATAACAAGCTTTTTTCCGTTTTAGACCTTAAAAGCGGATTTCACCAAATTCCATTAAAAGAGAAAGATATAGAAAAAACAGCATTTTCCGTAAACAATGGAAAGTACGAGTTTACTAGGCTCCCCTTTGGTTTAAAAAATGCCCCTTCAATATTCCAACGCGCCCTTGACGACATCCTTAGAGAACACATAGGAAACATTTGCTACATTTACATTGATGACATTATTGTTTTTAGCAAAGACGAAGAGTCTCATTGCAAAAATCTGAAAACAATTTTTGAAACACTAAGTGCAGCAAACGTTAAATGCCAACTAGACAAGTGCGAGTTCTTTAAGAACAAAGTAGAATTCTTAGGATTCGTTATATCAGATAAAGGAATAGAGACTAGCCCAACAAAGGTAGAAGCTATAGCTAACTATCCGAGACCAAAGACCTTAAAGGAATTAAGATCCTTCCTTGGGCTATCAGGATACTACAGGAGGTTTATACTGGGCTATGCGACAATGGCCAAGCCACTGACCGATTTGCTTAGAGGGGAAGACGGACGCATTTCAAAGGGAATGTCGGCAAAGAAATTGATTCACTTAGACGATAAAGCAATAAAAGCATTCGAACAGTTGCGCAGTACACTGATATCCAAAGATGTAATACTCCAATACCCAGACTTTGATAAGGAATTCACACTAACGACAGACGCCTCTGACTATGCGATAGGAGCAGTATTATCACAATCCAACAGACCGATTTCATTTATATCTAGAACACTTTCCAAAACTGAAGAACAATACGAAACGGCAAAGAAAGAAATGTTAGCAATACATTGGGCTGTTAATTTCTTCAAGGGATATCTTTACGGTGGTTCAAAGGTCAAAATCTATACCGATCACGAACCACTTACGCACGATTGCAATTGGAAAGGTGGGATAGCTATTAGAAGGTGGAAGTCTTATTTGGATGAATATAATAAAGAATTGCTCTACAAGCCAGGGAAAGAAAATGTAGTAGCAGACGCACTATCGAGGGCACCAAGACAAGTTGAAATTAATTCATTGACAGCAACTCAACATAGCACTCAAAGTTCTAGCCACAATTTGATATCAAATGTTGAATCTCCGATTAATGTTTTTAAAAACCAAATTTTTATACTTAAAGAAGAGCCACCTGACTATAAATTTACCCTTCCATTTCCCACATTCCATAGGCATACAGTATCGCAGCCAACATACTCAGACGATGATTTAATACAAATTTTAAGAAAACATCTTTATCCCACAGTCATTAATGGCATTCACACAACAGAAGATATAATGGGCCAAATACAACGAATTTATCCAGAACATTTTCGATCTTTTAAAGTCAGATTTAGTCAAAACCGGGTAGAAGACATAGTTAATGAAACAGATCAAGACGAACTTATCCTTAAAACTCATAATAGGGCACATAGAAATGCTGAAGAGAATAAAATCCAATTATCCGAAAAATGCTATTTTCCCAAAATGAAATCTAAAATTTTAACATTAGTAAAACAGTGTCAGGTGTGCAAGGAAGGAAAATATGATAGGCATCCCACAAACCCAGAAATAATGGAAACTCCAATTCCTGAGTTTCCGGGACACACAATCCATATAGATATTTTCTCTACAGAAAAAAAACTGGTACTAACGGCAATTGACAAATTTTCTAAACTTGCGCAAGCTAAATTAATAAATTCAAAATCAATAGAAGACATAAGAAACATGACATGAATTACATGACATCCTATTCTATTTTGGCGTACCAAAATACGTCGTAATGGATAATGAAAAATCTTTTAATTCCGCTACAATAACTTTTATGATGAGAGACCAGCTGGGCATACAAATTTTTAAAGCACCCCCTTATAAAAGTTCCGTAAACGGACAAATAGAACGGTTTCATTCTACCCTCGCTGAAATTATGAGATGCTTAAAAACTAAACAGGTACACCGAACTTTTGAAGAACTATTAGATTCAGCTGTCTACGAATACAACTTCACAATTCACTCTGTAACGAAAAAGCGTCCATTAGAAATATTTTTTGGCAGAAATATAACCACTGACCCAGGAGAATATGACAAAAGCAGACAAGATAACATTGAAAAACTGAAATCAAAACAAGCAACAGACTTAAAAAACCATAATGAAAAACGCAATAAGATCAAAGACTATGAGCCAGGGCAAATAGTGTTTATAAAGCAAAACACAAGACTAGGTTCTAAACTTTCCCCACGGTACAAGAAAGAAACAGTAAAAGAAAATAGACATACAACTATTATCACAGAAACAGGAAGAATCGTTCACAAGAGTAACATAAAACAAGAGTAATAATACCCTCTAACTCAGTATTTTTGTCCGTTTGCGGGTATCGATCCGATCGTGAGGGATCGGCCTATACCCGTAAAAAATTAATTCGTTCACTGAATAAATGATTTTTCTTCTTCTCCTTTTCCCCATTACAGGATTTTCTTATTTTTAATGCTTCTGCCATTAGCATTGGCAAATATGGAAATCACTAATTACACCGACGCTCAAACCGTCTCAGTGTACAAAGGATTAGGGAAACTACAAATATCATCAACTAAATTAATCCATCTAATAGACCTAGAACAGCTAGAAACAGAATTGTACAAAATACGAGAACACACAATTAATGACTTAAAAGGAAGCTACCTCTACCATACACTAACACACGAAATAGCTCAGGCATTTACCGCATTAAGTACTCTGACCTCAAAATATCGCAAAGCTCGATCAATCAATTGGATTGGTTCCGCTTGGAAATTTGTGGCAGGAAATCCGGATCATGACGACTTAACTATGATCGAAAATAATTTAAATAGCCTTATAACTAACAATAACGATCAGGTAATAGTTAATAAACAACTGCAAAGTAGAATCAATAATTTAACAACAATCTCAAATATGCTTACGAACTCAATAAAAAAGGATAACAATTTTAACAATGAAATAGCAACGAGTCTGCAAAATCAGGTCAGATTGATAAAAGAAGAAATTGTAAACATTAAATATGCCATTCAATGGGCAAAAATTAACGTAATTAACACACTCCTTTTAAACGAATTTGAACTAAATGAAGTAAATAAAATATTTCAAAAAAACAATATTACCTCTTTATCAATCGAAGAAATGCTAGAATTTGTTGATGTTTCAGTGTTACATAATAAAACAGCGATTATCTATATCATCAAAATACCAGAACTAGACCCCACTACCTATCAAGATATGTTGATAAAACCCGTTATAAAAAATAACTTTATTGTACACTTAGAAACGAATGAAATATTCATAGCGCAAAAAGAAATCATTAATGTACCCAAAAACTGTAAAATATCCAATTACTTAAAAATATGTAAAAAAGAAAACACTGTAAATCTAAAACAAACAAAATGTATTGCTAAGTTAATTGAGGGAAAGGAAGCGCTGTGTGACTTCAGTAATGCAGAACATATTCAGAAAATAGAGGAGATCGATGGCAGCTTAATATTACTTAACAACTACACCGGCAACTTAATACACAACAACATAACTTACAATCTAAAAGGAACATACCTGGTTCATTTCTGGAACGATACCGTTCAAATAAATAGCAAGCAATTCAACAATAAAGAAAAATCTATCCTAAAACCCGGAACACCAATAATTCAAATGTCACCCATAGAAGTGGAGAGGTTAAAAATTTTGTCATTGGAATCACTGGAGGCCCTCAACATCAAAAACACAAAGCACTTAAATAACGTAACAACACACTCTACCATAAACCGCATCGCGATCTTGTGCTTACTGGGCACCGTCATACTTCTTTCAATAATCTCCAAAATCCACTTTAAGCCCAGAGAGAAAGTAACCATTCAAATTCAACAAGAGCCTCCCACGCTTAATAGTAAACTTAAGCCAAGGCCGATACAGCCCGAATTCAACAATATTCCCTATTTCTAACACCCACTTGAGGACAAGTAGGATCCTGAGGGGGGAGAGTTAACAACAGAAACTTTTGTTACTCCTCTCGACGGCCGATACAATGAACCCTTAGTACTTTTCCTGCAAGAATTGTGCAACAAAGTATTCTAAGAAATACAAGAGTTCAAAAATCCTAAATCAACAATATTATAAACATCCGCCGCGACGAACCCACGCAACACCGAAATTGCAGAGATTGCAATTCGATCCAGTTCAATCGAGTTCAAACCACTCCAATGCTCCGCCTAGCTGCCGATCACGCCATCAGCGACGACGACAACGTTCTGCCGACGCCTCTGCCAGACACCCACAGCTTACTTAGGGCTTACTCTAATTCTCAATGTTTAGTTCTTAATTTGAATCCGAAATAAAAGGTCAACCTCGCAAATTGGACTCGTTTAATTTCCACAAAGGAAAAGATTAACTTGTATGTATGTTCTCATACAAAATTACATACGCACATGTGGGCATTGCTTATATTCAACAATAATTAGTTTGCGCTTTCCTAAAAAAATTAAGTATTAAGTGAACAACTCCGGTGGCATTGGTGTAGTATGCGCCTATGTAATATTAAGAACATTTAAGTATAATAGCATACTAACATATAGCAGCACTTTGTTTCTATGTTTATGTTTATGTTTATGTTTATGCAACCAATTAGGCCCAAGGCGGATGTAACATGATCGTACACTTAAAGGCTACAAAGTATAAGTGCATGGTCAGCATTCCCACGCCGACCAAATGCATAATACATAAGTACATTCATAGCTCGCTCTCTCGATAAGCCTAGATATATAAGATATACATAAGAAAGCCGCTCCGCCGCTGGCGTATCCGGCAGCGCAGCTACGCGGCTTAGCCTAAGACGAAATATATTCAAAACTCACAACGCAGACACTGTAAAGACGTTGAACTGGCAGAACCATTTCCGCCAAACAAAAATTTAATAAAAATCAAATAAAAACCTAATTCAGCCTGACGGCTGCAATCAAAACCAAAAGACTTGTGTTATCAATGAACGACATCAGTCGCGATCGAACACTCGACGAGTGCAGACGTGCCTGCGGATCGACAGCAAATTGTTAGCAAATTGTTCACAGTTGTAAGTCCCGTTACTTGTGCCCAGCCACTTCGCGTCGCGTGATCTTGTCGCGCGTTTTGATTGGCCCAGCCAACGTACCTAACGGTAGTTCGCACTAACACCATCGCACACCCGAGTGTGCGTGTTATCAGCGCAAAAAACCCAGTGCTCGAAGCAGCGGTATAATTGCAAAGCAGCAGCCACGTGCTGCCTGGCTCACCGGCTTACGGTGCCCAGCTTCCCCCCCCCCCCCCCCCCCCCTCACT
Organism: Drosophila mauritiana; assembly: GCF_004382145.1. Taxonomy (NCBI): domain Eukaryota; kingdom Metazoa; phylum Arthropoda; class Insecta; order Diptera; family Drosophilidae; genus Drosophila; species Drosophila mauritiana. The sequence continues at coordinate 21,825,868 of NC_046672.1, read as the reverse complement.
CCTTATCAACTTTGGAGAAGATGGACTGGCAGGCCCCCCCGCGCACCCACAAGCTTGGAACAACACCACGCAAAAAGGCTCTGAGAACACGCAAGAGCAGCTCCAGCAGCGAGGGAAGCACCTCGCATACAGAGCCGGGCGAGATAAAGCGAAAACCGGCAAAGAAAGCACAGGGAGAGGAGCTGGAAGATAAGCCAAGCACTAGCGCAGCTCTGCGCAAGAAGCTCGCCAACAACGCCTTCGCTTTACTCTCGACCGAAGAAGACGAGTACGACCAAGAGAGCTCTGATGACGAACCCGGACCTAAAGACGATTCCAAGCCCAAGACCCCCGAGAAACCAAAGCCCACCCCGAAGACCATCAAGCCACCTCCGATTTTTATCCCCGATGTGACCAACATCTCGGCACTCGTCAAGATGATCACGACTCTTGTAGGCCCGAAGAACAATTTTACCTACAAGACCGTGAATGGCAACAACGTACGTGTCATGATGCCGGACAAAGAGTCCTATACAGCTCTGCGTCTCCAACTTGTGGCCCAAAACAAGAGGCATCGGACTTTCCAGCCGAAAGATGAACGTGCATACAAGGTTGTCATCAAAGGACTCCACCACTCCACCGATCGTGAGGAAATCATTGAAGACCTTCGCAGACAAGGGCACGCTGTTAGAGATCTGCACAATCCCATTGGCAGAAGAACTAAAGAACCGCTGGGAATATTCTTCGCCAACCTGGAGCCTTCCAGCAACAACAAAGACGTCTACCAAGTCAAGCGGATCTGCAGGTCGGTAGTAACCATTGAACCGCCGCAGAAGTTCAACGACGTGCCTCAATGCTTCAGGTGCCAAGGATTCGGTCATACACAGCGTTACTGCTTCCTGGAATACCGATGTGTAAAGTGTGGAGGCCCTCACGAATCGAGGGCATGTGAGAAGAGGGAGGACGACAAAGCGTGCTGCTTCCACTGCCAGGCGGACCATCCTGCGTCTTTCAAGGGATGCCCTGCATACAAAAGGGCCAAAGCACTCGCTGCTCCGAAAACAAGGCCCGTCGCTAATGCTAACAAGGCGCCGCCCGTGGCATCACCAAACGTCACCTCTGGCAGGAGCTACCGAGACGCCCTCAACGGAGTGCACGCAGCACCGCAGAATCCCACAACCCCAGTCCAAACCCAAACAGAAACCCCACACTCCGGTCAGATAGAAGCGATGTTCGCTCGCATGGAAGGAATGATGGAAAGGATGATGGAGCGCATGTTCACCCAGATGACACAGCTGGTGGCCACCATTCTCAACAGCAAGTCATGCAACTAAAGCTCCACCTAGTCGTCTGGAATGCGAACGGCCTGCAGAACAGCAAGGCCATAGTCGAGCACCATCTGAAGACCCACCAGATCGATATCCTACTCGTAGCCGAAACCCACTTCTCCCCCAGATCCCACTTTAATATCAGCGGATATGACCTCATCCATGCAGACCATCCTTCTGGCAGAGCACGCGGTGGAGCAGCCATCCTCATCAGGAGCGGTATTCAATACCTAGAGCTGCCCGCGTTTCAGCAAGACTGGGCACAATGTCCTGTCATCAGGATTGTCAGCCCGCAAGGAGATTTAGACATTGGAGCGGTCTACTTTCCCCCCAGATACCGCATAACAGCATCTCACCTCAGTGAGTTCTTCGAGCATTTTGGGCCCCGCTTCATAGCAGCTGGAGATTATAACGCCAAACATTCTTGGTGGGGATCGCGCGCCAACAACCCCAAAGGGAAAACTCTGTTTGGGTACCTGCAACGCCACCGACTGGACTGCCACTCCACTGGCGAGCCCACTCACTGGCCAACGAATCCCCTCAAGACTCCAGACCTACTGGACTTTGCTGTGTCGAAAGGCATAGGGCATGCGAAGATCAGCTGCACAACAAATGCTGATCTCCTGTCAGACCACTGTGCAATAAACGTGCTAATCAACACGCCAGTCCTCAGGAAAACCCCGCTCAGAAGGCTCACTGGAAAATATACCGACGCCGCCAAGTTCGCGTCCTGGATGCTCTCCACCGTCAATCCGAACCCCATCCTCAACACACCCAGGAACATTGATGAAGCTATCGGGAATCTCACCAGGCAGATGCAAAACGCTGCGGAATTCGCAAGCCCACCGCCACCAAAGACTGCGAGAACACCTAGCAGGGACCTCCACCTCTGGTCCCCGGAAATTGCGGCACTCGTGACTGAGAAGAGGCGTCTCAGGAGAGTTTGGTTCTTGACGCGCAATCCAAGAGACAAAACAGCGCTCAATCACGCCACAAAGGAGTTGAAGGACAAGATCTCCAGCCTACGCCAGGACTCCTTCCTCAGATTCCTCGAGGAACTCTCTCCCGGGGACCCAGACCACAATCTGTGGAACGTCACCCGCCACATTAAACGACCAGCCAAAAAGGTTTCCGCAGTGCGCAAAGCAGATGGATCCTGGTGCCGTTCGGATGCTGAAAGAGCAGAAGCTTTCGCCGAACACCTTTACAACGCCTTCTCTCCGTTCGACTGCTGCACTGCCGAAGAACATGCTGAAACAGCCCGGTTTCTCAATAGCCCAAGCTCTCCCGGTCCCCCGTTGGAACCAGTCGACCCTGAGGAAGTTGCGCAGGAGATTGCTCTACTGAAGAACAACAAATCTCCAGGCCTGGATCGTATAGATGCGGCGGCCCTAAAAATGCTCCCATTCCGCTGCACACAAATGCTGGCCAGCATTTACAACAGCTGCTTCCGGCTAGGGTACTTCCCGGAAGAGTGGAAAAGAGCAGAGGTTATTGTCCTCCTCAAGCCTGGTAAGCCTGAAGCCAATCTCGCCTCCTATCGTCCGATTAGTTTGCTGGCAATCCTCTCCAAAATACTCGAAAGAGTATTTTTGCGCAGAGTATTGCCAGTACTGGATGAGGCTGGTTTGATCCCCGATCACCAGTTTGGCTTCAGGCGCTCCCACGGAACACCAGAGCAATGCCACCGGCTAGTCGAACGGATCCTCGAGGCATTCGAGCAAAAGAAATACTGCTGCGCTGTAATGCTCGACGTGAAGCAGGCATTCGACAGAGTTTGGCATCCTGGACTCCTCCATAAACTCAAATCCTACCTCCCAAGCCCCCATTTTACCCTCCTCAAATCCTACACTGAGGGAAGAGCATTCCAAGTCAGATGCGGAAGTGCAATAAGCCTACCCAGACTGATCAGAGCTGGAGTTCCGCAAGGCAGTGTGCTCGGACCAATACTGTACACCCTTTACACCGCAGACCTTCCCATAATCCCCTCCAGGAACCTAACTATAGCGACTTATGCAGATGACACGGCTTTCCTCGCCTCCTCATCCGACCCACGAGAAGCCTCCGAAACAATCCAAAGGCAAATGGACGCGCTACATCCCTGGCTCAGCAGGTGGAACATCGTAGTGAACGCGGAAAAATCTACCCAAACAACATTTGCACTAAGGAGAGGAGACTGCCCACCGGTCACGCTAAACGGAGTCATCATTCCCAACGCACCCGCACCCAAGTACCTAGGACTTACCCTGGACCGCAGGCTCACTTGGCGTCCCCACATCGTCAGCAAACGCATACAGGCCGATGCGCGTCTGAGGCAGATGCATTGGCTTATTGGGAGAGGGTCCAAGCTAAGGCAGAACCACAAAATCCTGGTGTACAAGGCAATTCTCAAGCCCATCTGGACCTACGGGATACAGCTATGGGGCACGGCAAGCCACACGAATCGCCTGCGTATACAGCGGTTCCAGAATAGGTGCTTGAGAATTGCCTGTAATGCGCATCCCTACCACGAGAATGTCGCCATACATAGGGAACTTGGAATCCCACAAGTCGCTGATGAAATCTCCAGGCTCAGCGAGAGATACCTGAAAAGGCTCGAAAACCACCCTAACCACCTCGCCACCAACCTATTAGACAATAGCCAAACAAGCAGACGTCTCATGAGGAGACACCCTCTCGATCTTCCACAACAATAGACAACTCATATAAAACCCGCCACAAATACATGTACAATAGTATCCCTTAAGCTAATGTTCCCCCGCAAAACCATTTAATTATTGTCCACTAGGACAGATTTTAAATAAATAAACGCACGCTAAAAAAAAAAAAAAAAAAAAAAAAAATCAATGAACGACCCATTACATGGCGACCGTGACAGTCGTCCAACGATGGACAAATTAGCGAAATAAAAAACACATATTGGAGGAAAACTGGACTGGAAGGCTGAGGAAGAAGACCGAGGAATCATTACATGGAACTTACAATTGCCAAAACTAAGGAAATATCTGAGTGAGTAGAGTTGTATTGAGTTATGGGAAAACACCGTGGCGGTCTAAATACCAAGCTGAACAAACGTATAGCCCACGTAAGGTGGCTAATATACGGTCAGCAAACGCCACCGGTTTGGTCGAAAGCTCTAAGGCTACATGCAGAGCTACATGCCACTTGCTGCAATATCAGCAAGAATTGAAGAACCAACAACTCGAGAAAACTCACTCAGAAAATACTAAAAATATAACAATAATTAATAAAGTTCCAAAAAAAAACCTGCCCCCCGGACTGTGAAGGAGTCTGGAGTCCTCACTGCCTGGGGACCTGTGAGCAGCCATCAACATCAGCAGCAGCCCAGAAATAGACAGCAGCGAGGGAGTATCAGCGTGCCACCCCCGGCGACGCCCAGGTGACGCCAGGAGATGAACATCAGCAGCAGTAAAATATTAACTAAATAACAATAAATATAAATATATATATAGTAACGTAATTATGCCTTCCTCATAATTCACTTATACAAATGACCGACCGCGGTGGTCCGCCGCATCGATGCCTTGTTAAATAAACAAACATTTCCCGATATTGCGCATCCACTTTTAAATACACAAATATTTCCCGATATTGCGCACCCACTTAAGCCGCGCATCCAATTAAGCCGAAATCAGAACCCAGCCACTAGGCAGGCACATAGCCACGTAGCACATAAGAATTCTTTTTCATATGTATGCACATAAGCATAAGTAAGAAGCGCTCTCGCGCAGATCAAGTAAACAACCCACTAACCCAGTACATCTAAGATTTTCTCACACCAACTGTTTCAGTCTTAAGCTGATGTTCAATCAATAAAAACGCAAAGCGGATTCATTCGGAGTTTTTATTTATTTCGGCGTTGATCTTAGTTCAAATACGGATCATATATTCGACTCAAATTAAAAACTATTTTACTGGCGCAGTCGGTAGGATACTAAAAAAGTATCCAAAAAAAAGAACCGCGAGTGGAAAATAAATTAACTTTTATAATCCGGTACTCGTAAACAATTACGCTTGTGATTTTCGTTACTTCAACTTGGATTATAAGTCCATTTCGGTTGTCCTAATAAAGTGGAAGAAAACAAAGAAAATCCCCAGTTAAAATTCATCCCATAAGTCCAACGGCAGGCGAAAGAAACATTACAAATAATAAAATTATAGAATAGTAAAAATTGTTTAACTAAGCTACCAATAAGCAAAAATCAAAATAATAAAAACGTAAAAACATAATAAACTCTATCTAAATAAAAACTAATAGAAAATACAAAATGAAACAACCTAAGATTGCCGCACCACAACTCGTAACTCTAAACGAGAACAACCTAAGTGAAGCGAGAAGACAACTCAAAGACATTTTCCCATTTAATGGAGATCCCTCAGCGCTTTATACGTTCATTAGTAGAGTGGATCACATCGTAGAACTCTACCAAACTAACGACTTGCGACAACAACGCATTCTACTCGGAGCTGTGGAACGAAACATAGATGGACAAGTTATAAGATCATTGGGACTACCAAACATCGAGGACTGGTACACCTTGAGGTCAAGGTTAATTGCTGAATACAAACCCCAAACGCCAAATTACAAACTTTTGGAAAATTTCCGAGAAACACCATACAAAGGAAATTTACGAGCATTCTGCGAGGAAGCTGAAAGTAGGCGTCAACTCTTAATAGCTAAACTACATCTAGAAGGTAATAATACCGACCTCATCATTTATTTGCAAGCAATTAGGGAATCTATTAAGGCACTTGTTCGAAAATTACCAACTAATTTGTTCTGTATTTTGGCTCACCATGAAATTCCCGATTTAAGAACCTTAATAAACATAGCACAAAATGAGGGGATTTATGAAGAACATGCAAATGTTTATATTAAGCAAAATTTCGAAAAAAATATTAAGACGAAAATTGAAAATAATACTTTCCATGCAAATACAAGTAAAATGAATCCAAACTTTCAAACTCACTATCAATCCAGATATCCATCATATCAACAACCATTACAGCCTTTTCCTAATCCATACCAGTATCCACCCATTCAATCACAATATCGATATCCACTCATGCAAACTCAACAACGACGAATGTTCAACAGACCATCCATAAGACCTAGACAAAATCAATTTGGTGCAAATAGATTTGCAAACCCACAACCTAATTTTAATAGGAATCCATTTCCACAAACGCAACAAACTATAAGACAAATTATTAAACGTCCTAGACCAGCTGACAGCGATCAATCAAGAATGTCTGTCGACGAAGTTAGACTACAAGACGCACAAGAATATGGACCAACTGACCCAAACTGTAATCAACACTTTTATGAACAAGAACTTCTTGACTACAATCGATACCAAACCCAGGCTGACAGAAACCAACTTTTAACGCCATCAGAATTAAATGAAAATATTTCTCAATCTAACGAGAATTTTCGGTTACCAGCCTCGGCCAACACCAATACATAGAAATAACACACAAAGGTCATAAATACAAATGCCTCATTGACACAGGATCGACCATTAACATGATGAGAGAAAATTTCTTTAGTCTCCCAATTCAAAACACTAAATGCAAAGTTTTTACATCTAACGGTGCCATAATACTAAACAAGTCTATTACCTTACCCATTAACAATACTTTTAACAGGCCTGAACAATTTTATCTACATGATTTCTCAAAAGATTATGATTTATTAATTGGTAGAAAATTACTTAGTAATGGACAATCCATTATAAATTATAAAAATTCCATCGTTTCAATTTATAATAAAGTATACCCATTAGTTAATTCAGACCCAAATAAAAATCATTCTTTTTACATTCAAAAACAAAAAATACCAATATCAGATGAGAAATTAATTCCAACTTTCATAAAAAAAATAGATTTTAAATTGTTTCGATTAAATCACCTAAATGAAGAGGAAAGTTCTAAATTAAAAATATTATTAAATAAATTTAAGAATCTTCAATATCAAGAAGGAGATCATTTAACATTCACTAATACAATAAAACACGTAATAAACACAACACACAATTCTCCTATTTATTCTAAGCAATATCCACTTGCTCATATGCATGAAATAGAAGTAGAAAATCAGGTACAAGAAATGCTTAGGCAAGGTTTAATTAGAGAAAGTAATTCACCATATAATAGTCCTACTTGGGTAGTATCAAAAAAACTCGACGCTTCAGGTGAACAGAAATACAGAGTTGTAAATGACTATAGAAAGTTGAACGAAATAACAATTCCAGATAGATATCCAATGCCAAACATAGATGAAATACTCGGTAAACTAGGACAAAGTCAATATTTTACAACAATAGATCTAGCGAAAGGCTTCCACCAAATAGAAATGGACCCAGACTCACTGCATTCTCCACCAAGAGCGGACATTACGAATACGTTCGGATGCCATTTGGTCTCAGAAACGCACCCGCAACATTTCAAAGGTGCATGAATAACATTCTCCGACCACTGCTCTACAAGCATTGTTACATAGATGACATAATTGTTTTCTCTTCATCGCTTGATGAACACCTTAATTCATTAAGATTGGTTTTTCAAAAATTGTCCGAAGCAAATTTAAAATTGCAATTAAACAAATGCGAATTCTTAAAAAAGGAAGCCAGTTTTCTTGGTCATATTGTAACTCCAAATGGAATTAAACCAAACCCTCTTAAAGTAAAATCTATAGTTTCATACCCAATTCCAACTAAAGTAAAAAAGATCAGAGCATTCCTAGGACTAACCGGTTATTACCGTTTATTTATCCCTAATTACGCTGACATAGCAAAACCTCTGACACAATGTCTAAAAAAAAGAATGAAAATAGACACAAAAAATCAAAATTATTTAGATGCATTTGAGAAACTAAAAGCCTTGATAATAAGCGAACCAATTTTACAACTCCCCGATTTTGAAAAAAAATTCGTGCTTACTACAGATGCTAGTAAAGTAGCCCTTGGTGCCGTTCTCTCACAAAACGGTCATCCAATATCTTTCATCAGCAGAACACTAAACGACCATGAATTAAATTACAGTGCGATAGAAAAGGAATTACTCGCCATAGTATGGGCAACTAAAACTTTTCGCCACTACTTACTTGGACGACAATTCGAAATAGCTAGTGACCATCAACCTCTTAGATGGATACATAAATTAAAGGAACCAAATGCTAAACTCCAAAGATGGAGAACTAAATTACAAGAATTTTAGTTTACTATCGACTATATTAAGGGCAAACAAAATGTAGTAGCTGATGCATTATCACGGATCAAAATTGAAGAGAATCAGTATAGCAAAGCCACCCAACATAGTGCAGAGGAAGACAATAGTGAACTTATTCACTTAACAGAAAAACCAGTAAACATTTTTAATAAACAAATCATATTCGTTAAAACAGATCAAAATAAAGTAGAAAAGTCAACCTATTTCGGTAAATCAATTACTACTATTTTGTATGATAAAATGACAAGAGAAAGAGCAAAACAATTTTTACTTCACCATTTCATTTACAAATACATTACCATGTATATTATGAGTGATGCAGATTTTGAACTTATACAAGCAGCACATAAAGAAATCATTAATACCAATTACACAAAGATTATTCGAAGTCTCATCTTATTAAAGAATGTACATTCATATGCAGAATTTAAAGAAATCATATTGCAATCACATGAAAAACTCTTGCACCCCGGTATCCAAAAAATGACAAAGTTATTTAAACAAAACTACTATTTTCCAAATTGTCAACCTCTAATTCAAAACATAATAAATGAATGCTACTTGTGTAACTTGACCAAGACAGAACACAGAAATACGAAAATGCCCTTCAAAATTACACCAAATCCTGAACACTGTCGAGATAAATTTGTAATAGACATCTATTCATCTGAAGGCAAACACTACATTAGTTGTATCGACGTTTACTCGAAATTCGCCACCCTTGAACAAATTAAAACAAAAGATTGGATAGAGTGTATCATAGAAATGCATTAATGCGAATTTTTAATCAATTAGGCAAGCCCATATTATTAAAAGCAGATAGAGACGGCGCATTCTCCAGCTTAGCCCTTAAGCGATGGCTCGAAAGTGAGGAGATTGAATTACGACTTAACACAGCCAAAAACGGAGTAGCAGATATAGAAAGGTTACATAAAACAATAAACGAAAAAATTCGAATAATTAATTCATCTAACGATAAGGAAGCTAAACTAAGCAAAATTGAAACCATTCTCTACATATACAATCACAAAACTAAGCATGACACTACTGGACAGACCCCTGCTCACATTTTTCTTTACTCTGGTCGACCAATTTTAGACACTCAAAGAATTAAAGAGAGGCAAATAAAAAAAATAAATTATAACAGACAAGAATTTGATATAGACACTCGATTTAGAAAAGGTCCTCTACAGAAGGGAAAATTGGAAAACCCATTTAAAGCAAACAAAAATGTAGAACAAATAGACTCCGATCATTATAAAATCACAAATCGAAATAGAGTCACTCATTACTATAAAACGCAGTTTAAGAAAAAGGAAACTTTTAATAAAGTCCCAATTTCACAGGAATCTGGCGTATAATGATGATGTTACTTTTATTATTTGGGACGGCCCACACCCAACAAATTCAAATAAACAACATTGACACCAATCACGGCTATCTCCTTTTTTCAAGTAAACCAATTCAAATACCATCAGCATTTGAATCTGAAATTAACACTTTGACTACTTACTTTGGCCATAAAATACAAAACAACACAGACACACCCCGCATGAAATATCTGTATAATAAATTGCTTAAAGAATTAAACGGAATAATTATTCACCAACAAAATAGACAGAAGCGTGGACTTTTAAACGTAATAGGTTCATCTCTTAAATTCCTATTTGGTACACTTGATGAAAATGATCGAGTGCATTTTCAAGAAAAATTAGATTCAACCGCTAAAAATTCAATACAACTTCATGAAATGAACAATGTTATACAATTTTTGAACGACGGACTACAACGACTATTATGAGAATAATCGCAATAGTATCGACACTCTTGTATACGAACTTATGCAGTTCATTGAATACATAGAAGACTTAGAGATGGGCATGCAACTCTCACGCTTAGGACTTTTCAACCCAAAACTACTTGCTTATGACAAATTAAATAACGTTAACAGCCAAAACATACTACTGATTAAAACATCAACTTGGATGAATTTCAAAGACAACGAACTACTAATCATATCACACATACCCATTAACCAAACACTGATCAACACAATTAAAATTATCCCTTATCCTGATCAAAACGGATACCAGTTGGATTACTCAGACCATGAGTCTTACTTTGAAAATAAAAATAAAATCTTTAATCAAAAAAATGAAGAATAAAACAAAAGAAATGATTAAATATGTTGAGCCAAATATAATTTTAACATGGAATTTAACCGAAACTAGCATAGTAGAAAACTGTCAAAAATTGAACAACAATGTCAAGAAAAAGGGAAACAAAATTATTACTGTAAATCAATGCAGAATTGAAATTGAAAACATTATCTTAAGTAAAAATTATTTTACCCCGGAAATAGACTTAACACCGTTATACGCACCACTGGATATAATTAAGATAAAGACGTTAAAACACGATGACGTTGTGAATCTAATAAACAAAAATAATACCATATTTTATATCATAGTAACACTTATTATTATTGTACTTATTATACTATACGGATTATCAAAATATGTAACCAAAAATCCATTTATAATTTTATACAGGAAAATAAGAAAACAATCGAAAACAAATCAAGAACAGCCTCAAGAAATAGAAATTGAACGAAATCCATTACCTCCCTTATTGTACCCAACAGCATCAGCCTATGCATATGCTTCTCTTTAAGGGGAGGGAAGTAAAGTAATTATGCCTTCCTCATAATTCACTTATACAAATGACCGACCGCGGTGGTCCGCCGCATCGATGCCTTGTTAAATAAACAAACATTTCCCGATATTGCGCATCCACTTTTAAATACACAAACATTTCCCGATATTGCGCACCCACTTAAGCCGCGCATCCAATTAAGCCGAAATCAGAACCCAGCCACTAGGCAGGCACATAGCCACGTAGCACATAAGAATTCTTTTTCATATGTATGCACATAAGCATAAGTAAGAAGCGCTCTCGCGCAGATCAAGTAAACAACCCACTAACCCAGTACATCTAAGATTTTCTCACACCAACTGTTTCAGTCTTAAGCTGATATTCAATCAATAAAAACGCAAAGCGGATTCATTCGGAGTTTTTATTTATTTCGGCGTTGATCTTAGTTCAAATACGGATCATTTATTCGACTCAAATTAAAAACTATTTTACTATATATATAAGAAAAATTGTAAGACACATTTTACAAATGGAGCATAAACTACTATGCCCTGTGAACCCAATATGCCCCGTGAAGCCATAGCTAGAATCAGGCAGGCAATAATATAAAAGAAAATATTTTTTTTTACTAACATTGACAAAATAGAAAAAGAAAGAAAGAAAGAAATAATTCCCAATATAAATGTATATAGAGACAAATGGAATAAGCAAAACTAAAAACATATATATAAATAAAGAAGATTTTATACCAAACTGTAAAAGTAGTATACCCAAAATGGGTCTGATAGACACTAAAACTGTTGACTCAACAGCAAATGTTATAAATAAAGTGGAAGTCCAAAATGCAGACTTGTTCTGGATAACCATAATACTAATTGTATTTGCTCTAATTATTATTATTTTTTTTTTTTTCTCTCTCTCTTTTTATTTACAATCTGTCTAAAAAATTATGACAATAAGTAAATTTTATAATTAATCTTAAATTAACAGAGGCAGTAGTTATCCATTAGTATAAATATAAAAATATATAAAAGTTAACAAAACGCTTTACCAAAATCTCATAAAGAAAAGCTTAGGTCAGCGTCTGCATTATTTCCTGCACGCGCCAACATAATATCAGAGCATTGAACTGAAGTTGCAAAACAGTTCACACGCGCACCTGCAATTCTTACGAAATATTGGCAACAACAGGAAATGGCCAAATTTATTAGGAAGTCATCAGCAGAAATGCAATTAACCAATTACAGCCGACTGCACAACTGACAAACTGATGTCAAACTTTGATTCGTCGCTGCCACCGTCGCCGCCAGCACTACACCAAATTCTGATTCACAAAAGGCCAGATTAGGTAATCAGAGTAGAACTTTAAACACAATCAATAAAGTACCCAAAATAAATTCGTAAAATTTATTTTTTTATTTTAATTAATAAACTTATAAATTAACTGGCGCCCGAACAGGGACCGGTTTATAACATAACAGAGCAAAACGCCTCTACGCTCGCGTCGTGACGAAAAACAAAAAAGTGTAAGTCGCGAATAACCGTGTTCCGTTAAATAAAAGGGAAGACTCCCACCCACTGTGGTGGCCCTAAAAGCAACTCAAAGGCTACTCATCGCCTACAAGGACCAACGCCGTGCAAGGCCCGTCCCCACGGAACCTTCCGAAAGAATTATCGCACCTGGATCCTTAGTAGAGAGAGCAAACAGGACAAAATCCAGACGATCGGGAAGGATGGCAACAATAACTTATTCGTAAGATAGTCTTAGGAAAAACGAAAATTTAAAAAGAAAATATTAACAATACAAATGAACCAAAAATTCCAAGTAAAATTAAGAACACAAATTACACAAAATACAGTTATAAGAAAATGAAAGTGAAGTGATCAACCAAAGTGAATATATAACACACCGTAAAATTATAAACAACCAACTGACTACAAAATACTGTAGTATAACAATTTCCAACTTTGCGATTCCCACGAGGACCTTCCAAAGTAGAAGGAAGAAACCAGGTTTTTACACATAAAAAATTTGTTTTTAACTAAAATATTTCGGAATTTTGTTGAATCACTTTCACGAAGAAAAAGTATATTTAAAAACAAACAAACATTTACGATATCTATTTGTACTAAAGTGAATTAATACAATACATACAATTAATACAAGTTATGAACCCTCTCTGAATATCTTCCCTCTTTCCCCGCGATCCGAGAGTCCGCGATTGGTCCGAGAGAAGGCTCATTCGCCCGCTCCTCCCCACCAAATTTTACTCCAAATACCCGGTTCTATCGACCGCCGAGTGGCCCTTGCCTTACTTCTTCCTATCAGGGAAATGTTAGACCTTCAATAGGTTCAGGATATGGAGGCTCACAAAATAGTAATCGCTTCCAAGGCCCAAGACCGGCCATTAAAATGGAGTCGAACCGGTCGGGTCAGTCCCACCGTTCTGATTACAGGGTCCCCCAGAGCGAGGGTTCTGGGATGAAAAGAACGTCGTATGAATATCAGAATCCGTTCAAAAGGGCTACCAAGCTTTATCATATGGAGCCCGTGCTTGATCATTCGACAATGCCTGCCGAACATGGCGAAGATCCCTCTACCGACCCTTACTATAACCAAATCGGTGCCGAAAATGCCGGCATGGCCCCTCAAGATATCATGGAGGAAAGGGACGACCCTGAAATAGGGGCTGAGGGTCCGAATTTTATGACCGAGGCCTCTCGAGCGTCCCTTACTTAGAATACGAGGGGAAAGATGGGGCTAAATTACAATTCTTGATCGATACCGGCGCTAACAAAAACTTCATCAGCCCCAAAATCGCCGCCGGATCGACTGTCCTTCCTACTCTCTTTTGCGTTCAATCGGCCACAGGTTCTGTTAGAATAACACGTCGCGTAGCCGGAAAATTTTTCGAAAAACTAGGAAATGACTCGACACTCACTTTTTTTGTCCTCCCCGGTTTAGATACCTTCGATGGTATCATAGGGGACGACACGCTCAAAGACCTGAAAGCATTAGTAGACAGAAAGAATAATTGTTTAGTTATATCCCCCGGGATAAAGATTCCCCTCCTTGCTAAAAGGTCCCTTAATGTCAACACTTTGTTGGACTCAACACACCCAGAAGAAGCAAGAAGGATCTTAAAGGCACTGATTGACGAGTACTCGCACCTTTTTGACCCTTTGTCGCCGGGCGAGGCCGTCGACACCAGTGTAAGGGCAGAAATACGAACGAACACTTCAGACCCAATTTATACCAAGAGTTATCCGTACCCGGCTAACATGAGATCTGAAGTGGATAGACAAATTGGGGAACTCCTTAGCGAGGGTATCATACGCCCGTCGAGAAGCCCTTACAACTCTCCGGTGTGGATAGTGCCGAAGAAAGCGAAACCAGATGGCGAGAAACAATGGCGTTTGGTCATTGACTTCAAACGTCTAAATGCGGTTACAAGAAGAAAGTGGAGGCTATAACCAAAATGAAGCCTCCTAAGAATGTCAAGGGACTGAAGAGTTTCCTCGGCATGACATCGTACTATAGGAAGTTTATTCGCGATTATTCTAAAGTTACTAAACCCTTGACTAATTTAACTCGCGGAGAATCCGCTCGGGTTAAAGCGAACCAATCTAAGAAGGTCCCGGTTGAGCTTGACGACGCGGCTTTGCAGGCTTTCGATGGCCTTAAAACGATTTTGTCTTCTTCAGAAGTGCTCGCCTTCCCAGACTTCGGTAAGCCGTTCCATTTGACCACAGACGCGTCCAACTACGCTCTTGGAGCCGTATTGTTCCAGGACACTGAGGGAAAAAATCGTCCTATAGCTTACATCTCGCGCACCCTGTCGAAAACTGCCACTATAGAAAAAGAAATGCTTGCTATAGTGTGGGCATTGGACAACCTCAGGTCTTACTTGCATCGGTTAAGGTTTATACCGACCATCAACCTTTGACCTTTGCGCTAGGGAGCAGAAATTTCAATGCCAAACTTAAACGTTGGAAGGCTAGAATAGAAGAGTATAATTGCGTACTCATCTACAAGCCCGGCAAATCTAACGTCGTCGCTGACGCCTTGTCCCGTATAGTTCCAATAAACCACTACTTTGATTGGTGCCGTTCGGATACTGCGTCGGCTACCGAGGGCGGTTCCACCGTCCATAGTGCGGATGAGGACGCATCTCATTTGCTACCTCACGTAGAAGTACCTATCAACGTTTATCGTAACCAACTTGTCTTTGACCCCGAGCGTTCCGAATACCTGTGTGAACGTCATCTCATTCCCGTCGGTACTGGTCTTTTGTCCGAGTTAGTTGTTACTCTGGCAAAGTACCTCAAACCCTCAGTGATCAACGGGGTTAAAATACCCGAAACTTACCTACCATCGTTCCAACGCCTTTGCTTGGCGAATTTAGCTGCGTTCAAAATTCGCATAACGCAGAGGCTGGTGGTAGATTTGTCGGACCCTGAAGAGATCTGCGAAGCCATTGAGCTAGAACATCGCAGGGCTCATAGGGGTGCTAAAGAGGTGCGCCTGCAGCTTTTGGAGAAATATTATTTCCCCCAGATGGCTAGTACCATCCGCAGGCAACTCTCGTCGTGCGAGTGTTGCAAACTCTTCAAGTACGAGAGGCACCCCAATAGACCTTTCCTTCAACCGACACCTATCCCGAAATATCCGTGTGAAATTCTTCACATTGACATTTTCACTTTAGAGAAGAAAATTTACCTAAGCTGTATTGACAAGTTTACCAAATTTGCCAAGCTTTTCCTTCTCGAATCAAAATCCTCTATTCATCTCCGGGAAAAACTTGTTGAAGCACTACATTACTTCACCGTCCCAAGGGTACTAGTCTCAGACAATGAAAGAGGTCTTCTGTGCCCGACGGTCTTAAATTATTTACGTACCTTGGGTATCGGTTTGTACAATACACCGACCCAGAAAAGCGAGGTCAATGGTCAAATCGAGAGGTTTCATTCCACCTTCCTCGAGATTTACCGATGTTTGAAGAGCGAACACCCTGACTTCAAATTTAATGAACTGGTCGCCATTGCGGTGGATAGGTACAATAATTCTATCCACTCAGTAACCAATAATAAGCCAGCTGATCTATTTTTCGACCGCTCGGCTAGAATAAATTACCAGGGGTTAACTAATTTCAGAACTAAGGCTCTCGAAGACGTTAGGGGTTGATAGAATACCGCCAGGAGCTCGCGAACGCGGCTCACAACAAAACTAGAAAGGAACCTTTATCATATAACGTGGGCGATAAGATCTTTGTTGCCAATAAGCAAATTAAAACAAAAGAGAAGCAGCGCTTTAAGGCTGAAGAAATTGCCGTGGATAGAAGGGTAACGGTAAAAACCAAGAAGGCAAGATATTGCATAAATCAGACCTGCGTAATTAAAATGGCACCGGCTCGTTGTGTATGTTTCACGCGCTTCCATTACAAAATACACTTTTTACATTTCAAAATACTTTACCAATTGACACCCTTTGCTCAAAAATAATTCAATAACATTTAATTATTAAATCCCTTATCTCTAACCTAATGTAAGCAACACCACAAAAATAATGTTACTCATAAGATAACTTTTTCAACCAATATTGCAAGTATCATTGTCACCCATATGGTGGGGGCTGCAGACGTCTTCAAGTACGAGGCTCCGCTCGAATTAACGAGTGAAGCCTTCCAGTGTCTTCCTTCTGTGGTCTTTTGTGTTTCTTTTCCCTCTATTGTTTCTTCCCGATTTTAATTAAAAAAAGGTATTTCCCTTTAAGGTGGTGATTTTATTTAGATCTCACTCCCATCGAGTGTAGCTTAAGACTGCCTTATTACAAAAAAGAATCAAGTATTATGTATGGCTCTGTGTTGTCGCGAATCTGCTGACCCAGCGGATTTGGGGAATGCCTCCGTTTTGCTGAGCTGTTTCCGCCTACACTGTTGCAACATGAGGGGACAACGAACTAGCGGCTCAGCGTGGAGGTTTAGGGGGGTGGGGAAGTAGTGGCGTGGACTGCTGATGTGGTCAGATGTGGGCCAACGAACTAATGGTTCTGGCGTGGAGGTTTAGGGGGTGGGGAAGTAGATGTAGATGTGGTAACTCCTCCCCCCCTTGAATAAAGTGACGGCCATAACGAAGGAATAGACGGAACGTAGTTGACTGAGGTAACAGGGTTGGGCAGGTAAGTAGTGTTTCTCCTTACTGCTAAAGCATACAGTATAAATATGACCAGGATGATACTTGATGCGTAGGTTAGGAATCGAAGGTTAATCGTAGATTCCTTGACTTGGAATATTTTAGCTTTATTCTCTTGAAGATGCAGTACTATTTTGCTTAGGCTTAAATCCTCCGATGTTGCATTTATAGATATGTTCTTCGTTACTGGTAGTGATAATTTAATCCTTTCTTGGTAGAACAATTCGCTGTCATCGTATTTGGTACCGTCTATAAATATGGAACAGTTTATGTGATTGATAATCGTCGTTCCCTCAATAGTGAACGGTTCAGCACAACTTGGTTCAGCCCTTAGTTGATTCTTGCTGATAATGACAATCCACTGTTGTTCCGGTTCTACTACCGCCTCGTCCGTGTTGATATTCTTTGCCTCGCAAACAGGGTTCATTCCTTGCAGCACTTGTTTTACGCACTCCCTGTTGTCCATGTTACTTTCCGCAGTTCCGGGGTCGCAGATGTAAGTGCCATGTATTCTTGAACATTTTTCTTGAAAACTTAACATATAATTAAATTTATCATCGTACAATATATATTTGGGTAGAGTGAGAAAATTCGTGCCATTGATAGGTAATTTAATTAGGTGAGAAAGTGTGTAAGTGTACTTATCAAATATTGGAATCTTAATATGAAATATTATTTTTGTTTTTTCGGATTCTATCTCTATGTTGAGTAGTCTGTAAATATGCTCTTCTGAATTAATAGAAAAATTTTGAAGTTTAAAAATCTGTGCAATATCTTTCAATTCTTGTATAGGTAAAATAAAATTGGGAATTATTTTGAATTTAGCCAATAGTATACTTTCAGCTATATCATGTATGTGGTTTTGGAGAATATCTATATTATTATTTATTATATTCAATATTTGTAAAATTCTAATTTTCTTATCTTCTACTATTAATTCCTTAGAAATGCCATTTTTAAAGTTATTAATGTACCTCTCAACTTTCTCCTGTTCTTTATAAAAATGATCAGACATATTATTAAAATTTACGATTATGTCGTTGTTATAAGAAATTTGTTGCCCGAGGTTCTTGTTAATGTTCTCTTCATTTTCAAATACTTGCTTAAATTTTGTCTCGATTTTAGCTGCGTCCTCTGCGTCCATGTTCCCAGTTACTTTCTTTATAACATTACCTAGACCGTCTATTAAGCCTCTCTTTTCTCTTCGGTTTGGGGTCAAGGAATAGATCTTTTCTCTTGCTTGGTCTATCTTTCTTTGTATGGGTGTTATTGAATCATTAGAGTCTTCATCTTGTAAATTTTGTAGACTTGATTCTAATTTATTCAAATTATTTTTTAACTCCGTTAGTTCTATTACATGGGCCACTGAACTATATGTTTTAATGGTCCTTGCTTCTCCCAGTTTGATCTCTGCTAGGGGGGTATTTTCCTTAACATGTTGAACATGGAGCAGTTGAGCTGCTATCATGTATAACCTGAAATGATATTATTATATATTTATCTACTATTTTGTCTGATTCTTTTTTAATTTTTGATTTATGTATTTTCTGTCTTTTGTTCGTTGTAAAGGTTACCCCGTTATCATCAGCTACTTTGTGTTGGGTAAATCTGGGTGTTAGCTTATTTCTCCTATTTTCCTTTCTAAAAACAGTATCTCCTTCCTGTACCGCTATTGGT
This sequence comes from Drosophila mauritiana, assembly GCF_004382145.1. NCBI lineage: Eukaryota > Metazoa > Arthropoda > Insecta > Diptera > Drosophilidae > Drosophila > Drosophila mauritiana. The sequence continues at coordinate 21,806,786 of NC_046672.1, read as the reverse complement.
AATACTCTGTCCTCATTTAGTTTTAGAATTTTGTTGAGTTTTTGTCTTTCAAATTCTTCCTTTACTTCTACATATAAGTTGTTCTTATAACTTTCCAGTTCCCTCATGTAGTCTTGTTGACTGACTGCCTTATAATTTTGTTCGAAAATATGGGTTCGTCCTGTAAAAACTTCATATGGAGTCAATTTTGTAGACGAGTGTATGGCGTTGTTGTACGTTATAAATGTTTCTGTTAGGATACAATCATGGTCTAGGTTGAGTTTTAATGCCTTTTTCTTTTCGAAAATTATCCTATAAATTTCCGTCAACGATGAATGTAATCTTTCAACTGGGGCATTACTACTTGATTGTTGAAAAGATGTTACATGTAAAGTTATATTGTATTGATTACACAATTCTTTGAAAATAATTCCTGCAAATTCGGGGCCTTGATCGCAAACTATTGTTTTGGGAATACCATGGGTCTTGAAGAAGAACATCATATGTTTAGTGATGTTAATGGAATCTCGAGATGGAATAGTGTAACCTTCTGCAAATTTTGAAAATTTGTCTATTATTGTTAAAATGGTTTTATTGTTAATTGAGTATAGATCTATGTGTACAATGTCTAGTGGTTTATTAGGTGTTTCTGTTAGCTGAAATATTGGTTTCTGAGGTTGTCTATCATATTTGAGGGTTTGACAAATGTCGCATTTGTTTATCAGTTGGGAAACCCTCTCTTTTAAACAGGGGAAATAAATCTGTCGTTTAATATGACTAACGGTTTCGTCAATGCCCCTATGGTTGTTCTTGATATGGTAGTCAGATATGTATTCGACCTGTTCTTCTGGTGTTCGGAGTTCATCTAAATATGTTGTACACCTTATAATTTTATATGATTTACTTGGAGCGAAAAATGCTGCATAAATTTTTTGCACTGATTCGAAAATTGTATCAGTGGTATAAATTGCATGCGTCTTATTTGATCTTAGTGCCGTTTTTAATACGTCTATCATTGTCTGATCGTCGAACAGAGGTCTGGAAATAATTCGTCTGAGTTTATTTTTAAAAGGTGTTTCCAATAAGTCGTTTGCACAATCTGCAATCTTTAATATGATCTGAATTGCAAATTCATTTATTGGTCTGTTAGAGGTTAAAATTTCTGTATCTGAGGTTATTGGTCTGGCTTCATTAGTGTTGAGTTCGACAACAATTCTGCTTAATGCATCTGCCACCACGTTTTGAGAACCTTTTTTATAAATGACTTCACAGTCATATTCTAAGAGTTGGAGTTTCCATCTCACTAACATGGAATTAGGCTCTTTTAGGTTTTTTAACCAAACTAAAGGCTTGTGATCAGTGACCAGTAGAAATTTGTTTCCAAATAAGTATGGTCGAAAATATTTCACTGCCCACACTATTGCCAGTAATTCTTTTTTTATGGTGGCATAATGCGTTTCGGACTCCGATAGTGTCCTACTTGCATATGCTATAGGTCTATCATTTCCTACAGTTCCTTGGGACAACACTGCTCCTATTGCTACATTACTAGCATCTGTTGTTAAAATAAACGATTTAGTGAAGTCGGGATACTGTAGTATGGGGTCATTACATAAGAGTGTTTTACAAAATTCAAATGTTTTAATATAGTTATCGTCGATGGTCACGTCTGACTTTCCTTTAAGTTGCTGAGTTAGAGGTTTAGTGATTTTGGCAAAATCTCTGATAAATCTTCTATAGTAACCCAGCAACCCCAGGAATGACTTAATTTCTTTTCTGGTTTTAGGCATAGGGAAGGCTTTAATAGTTTCAATTTTCTTTGGATTCGGCTTAACGCCTTTTTCGGTCACTATGTGGCCAAGATATTCTAATTCCTTCTTGAGGAATTCCGATTTATCTGGCTGAAGTTTTAAATTTGCCAGAGTGAGTTTTTTGAAGATCGAGCTTAGGTGGTTGATATGTTCTTGTAAGGACGTCGAGAATACTATTATGTCGTCGAGATAAATCAGACAAAATTTGCCATTGAATTCTGCCAAGACATTATCCATCACCCTTTGGAAGGTTGCGGGTGCATTAGATAAGCCGAATGGCATTCGGATGAATTCGAAATGACCACCTACTGCGGAAAAGGCTGTTTTCGATCTATCTTTAGGCTCCACTTCAATTTGGTGGTAACCACTTGCTAGATCTAGGGCCGAAAAATACTGAGCTCTCCCTAGTTTGTCTAGAATTTCATTGATGTTGGGCATTGGGTATCTATCTTTGATCGTCTTGTCATTTAATTGTCTGAAATCTACAACCAGTCTCCATTTCTTCTTATTTGAAGCGTCCAATTTCTTTGGGACCAGAAAAACTGGAGCACTCCAAGGTGAATGGCTGTGCCTAATTATGTCCTGCTCTAGGAGTTTGTTAATTTGGTCGGTTATTTCTGTTTTTCTGCAGGACTGTATCTGAAAGGTCTTTTGTGTACTGGTATTTCGTCAGTGGTTTTAATGCTATGTTTGACTCTATTAGTGAATGTTAATTTGTCTCCTTCTTTGTAGAATATATTAGGAAATTGTTTGCATAATTTTTTGAACGCCGTTGTTTCTTCTGAATTTAAAAGTTCTAATCTTAGGGTACTGAACTTTTCTTTTTCCTTTTCGGAGTTTGTCGTACCATAGTCTTTAATATCATTTACTATATAGAATTCGTCCGTGTTAAAGTGATTTACCTCTATTGGTGTTTCTAGGTATAATTTTTCTTGCTTCTTGGAATAGTTTACCACCTCCATACAACTGTAATAGTTGTGGGCCGTGTACAGGCCTCCGGTAATAAACAAATTTCCTGAAACCTTTTGGTCTTCAAATAAAAATGTACCCTCCTTAATTGTGACGGGTAGCATTACCAATATCTTGGATGCTTCTTCTATGTTAAATAATTCAGCTTTTTGTTTTACTTGCTGCAGTAATTCAAAATTGAATTTGGGTGTTGATAAGATTTTACTTGGTATATCTATTACTCCTAAAATTTTATTCAACGTGTTCATGCCTATAAGACCGTCAAAATAATTATGAAATTTGAAGAGAAGTAACGGAAAGGTATCGTTACAGTTGTGTTTAGTAAATAATTTTATTTTGGCTATCTTGTTTACTTTATGAGAGCCTAGTGCTGTTGTGATTAAGATTGGTGTATTTAGGGTTTGTTGGTTATGTTCCTCAATAAGTTCTGGATTAATGAAGGAAGAAGTGGCACCTGTGTCCACTAGAAATTTTAGTGGACTGGTTGGACCGAAGTTAATTAAAATGTACAATAAGGAACCTCCAACTTTAAATTTTTCTAAGTATCCCGTCTGTCCGACGAGGCTTTTAATTGAAAATTTTCATCATCAATATTATGTAACTCCTGTACACCTGCTGTCTCAATATTGTTAAGGGTCTGTCTTTGCTGTCCCGGATTTCCGTGATTTCGTGAGTAATTATTGTCTCTGTCATAGCGTTTTCTGTCCTCTTCTTTTGGCATAATAGCCCTCATTTTGTTAAAATTTCTGTCGTTGTCTCTGGGCTTTGAATAACTTTCTCTTTGATCCCTAGATCTGATGTTTCGGTCGAACTCCGATTTCTTATTATATTTCTCAACCCGATGTTCGTCATTTCTACGATAATCTCTCCCATTATAATTGTAATTGTGTAAAAAAAAAAAATTAAGTGTATGTATTTAATTAATAGTGTATATCTGTGTACGTGAACTTAATTAATTGTGTGTTTTTATGTATACTTAATTAATTGTGTGTTGAATATTTTTGTTTGCAGATGATGAACGATGGATTCGTGTTGAATCTGTAATTACAGATGCATTAGTATGTGTTTATAATTTCATATTTATATCAATCTTTATTGAGAGAGAGAGAAGAAAAATATATTCTTGTATTATTATTTTGTCTTAATTTGTTGGATTGTTTGCCTAAATCAGGCCGTAGGTGTTTTTTATCTCATACAGGTTTGATGGATCGTTTTGTTGCCGCATTGGATATTCGCCCTGAATACCAATGTCGATTGAATCAGTTTAATAATTGAGGGTCAACCACGTCACGAATGCCGTCGAACCAATTGTTTCTTATGAACAACTAGTGCAACCTCTTCGAACATCAGTCCAACAACTAGACACGCCAGTGTATCGTCACTGCTGAACTGTCTTCGAAGTGCAATCGACAACTAGCGCAACTTGTTCGAGTTTCAACCCAACCGCTAGACACGCCAGTGTATCGTCGCCGTTGAGCTGTCTCGACATGTATTGACAACTAGCGCAACTTGTTCGAACATCAACCCGACCGCTAGACACGACAGTGTATCGTCGCTGTTGAGTTGCCTTCGAATTTGAATTAAACCGTCAGCGATCTGTTCAAACATCAACCCAACCGCTGAGGCCAACTTTCACACAAGTTTGACGCGATCCACTAACTACGCTCCAACATACGAGCCTCAATCACTCATTTGTATATTCTGATTCACAACATAAATATATTTTTAATATTTTCTGATTTGTCTAAATCATTTTACCAAGATTTTTATATTTTGTTTAATCACTATAATTGTTCTATTTGAACTTTTACATGATTAGATATTTAATTTCTTCTTTTATAAAAATTTCTTTAGTTATGTAATTTTCATTAAATATGATTGCATCTTTTTAACTCGCTTATTTATTTGTTGTGTATTTTGTGTGTTGTGGCAATTCATTTTGTGTATTGGCATTTTATTATTCTTTATTCTCTCACTCTACTCACTTAAGTACAATTGTGATGAAAAGGAGCTGCATCAGGTCCAGTTTCCGACTGCGCCAATTAACGAGTGAAGCCTTCCAGTGTCTTCCTTCTGTGGTCTTTTGTGTTTCTTTTCCCTCTATTGTTTCTTCCCGATTTTAATTAAAAAAAGGTATTTCCCTTTAAGGTGGTGATTTTATTTAGATCTCACTCCCATCGAGTGTAGCTTAAGACTGCCTTATTACAAAAAAGAATCAAGTATTATGTATGGCTCTGTGTTGTCGCGAATCTGCTGACCCAGCGGATTTGGGGAATGCCTCCGTTTTGCTGAGCTGTTTCCGCCTACACTGTTGCAACATGAGGGGACAACGAACTAGCGGCTCAGCGTGGAGGTTTAGGGGGGTGGGGAAGTAGTGGCGTGGACTGCTGATGTGGTCAGATGTGGGCCAACGAACTAATGGTTCTGGCGTGGAGGTTTAGGGGGTGGGGAAGTAGATGTAGATGTGGTAACTCTCGCCCCGCTACAAGAGGGCACCGTTTGGCGCGTCAATGGACATTTCAAACTGGCGCACGTCATCGACTTGAGAAGGTTCGAGTCGATGGACCAGGAAGCTCGGCGTGAGGCTGTGCAACTGACGGATCCCAGGATTGCGGCGTTGGTGGCACATTATCTGGAGGAATCGCAAGAGGGCTTATCTAGACTGACGGGCACTCGGCGCGGACGTCGATCACTGGACTGGATTGGGTCTGCGTGGAAGTGGATTGCGGGATCACCTGATGCGGCGGACTGGGACGCCATTCTTCACGCCCAGGAAAGCATCGTGAAATCGGCTGACCAGCAGGTACGGATAAACGCTGGATTGTTCGATGCCTCACACGACTCCCTGAGGCAGCTGAACGAAGTTGCCGCTAGGGTTAACGCAATCGACGGGGATGTTCACACGGCTACGACCTTATTGCATAAGGCCTTAATTATCAATAGTCAGGTCGGCGAGCTGACACAGGCGTGCCAACTAGCCAAGTCAGGGATCGTCAACTCTCGCCTGTTGGATCACGAAGAAGTGCAGGCCATTCTGACTGAGGTTAGGAATTTGCCTTACCAAAATGCCGTGGAGGCATTGGAGTTCTCACGCCCGTCGGTACTAACTAATGGAACGACGTTGCTGTATATCTTGGCCATGCCCAAGGTCGCCCTCAAGGAATACCGCTTGCTTCTTCTCCTCCCTGCCACGCTCGAGGGAAAGCAAGTTATGCTGAGGCATGACAAGGTCGCCGTTAGCACCGAGGAAACATATGCTGTGGTGAACGACTGCCTCTCCATAGGCAACACGACTGTTTGCCCGGAAAAAAGTCTCCTGAAGATGAACGAAAACAGTTGTGTCCCCAAACTGCTGAAGGGTGGTCAGGCTAGATGCGAGTTCCTCAGGAATAACGAAGCTCGCGTGGAACTGGTTGAGGACGGGATGATGTTTCTTTCTAACTTTAACGGGACACTTGAGGCCGGACCCAACACTCATAACTTAAATGGGACCTACATAGTACAGTTCGCTAACGAGACGATTAGTGTGGCTGGAAGAACCTATACAAGTTACTCATCAAGTCACTTCATGGTCATGCCTGCGATACTGACTACAGTCACCGCCACCGGGTACGCGCCTTCACTTCACTACGTCAATGACTTCAACATGGAGAACTTGAGGAGACTCTCTGGGATGTCCGAGAAGGTCTCTTTCTCCTTCCTACTGGAGGCATTGGTAGTCCTGATTGTCGGGGCGCTCCTCTACATCATATGGTGGAAGCTGACATCAACCAAGGGTATTCCTGTCGTGGCAAACTGTGCCTCGGACCCTGAGACGCTAGGCGCTGGCGGGGCACCTAAAGCTCAATAATCTGCGGGACGCATATCTTGAAGGGGGAGGAGTTCTGAACCCTCTCTGAATATCTTCCCTCTTTCCCCGCCCCGCTGCTTTTATATACGCTTCCCCCGTTAGACCACTTTACACCACACAGTGGTCTCTCACATACCCCAAGAAACGCTGACTTCGCCCCCCGCCTTGCCCACCAATTTCACGATACATTCAACAGCCACGCCGGCTACTATGTGCTGCGTCCGCAAGAGACACTTTGTTGCCGATCGCGCCCGCTGCAAAACTGCTGCGCCTGCAAATGACACATTGTTGTTATGAGCAGCGCAGCCGCCGGATGTTGCGCAAGCGACCGCCGACACAGCATAGCTCATATTTCGGCCGCTGGCCCAGCAACTATGCGGGGTCGCCCCTCGTCCCAAGTCGCCTGTTGACGAGGCGTTCAAACACTGGAGCCGGAGCTCTGGTGAGACCTGGCGAAGACTGCAGAAGGCAGTCTTGGACTAACACCCGAACACTCCAACTGGAGAACTGCCCCGAGCTATTAAAATTAAATTAACTTTGTAAAACATTGAACCTAAGTTGGACTTAATAAAATTATAACGTGAAACGGAGCTGTTCACTCTTCTCTTCATTTTGGCAGCCGATCTCCAAGAACCCTAGGAATGCTTATCATATTGATTAGGTGAGCTGTGCGGCTACGAGAGCCGTAGTAGCAGAGCGAGAAGTAGTCTCGCTTAACTTACATTTTAAATTTTAAATGAATACATTTTAAATTTTCCAATTTTCCGTGGCCGTTAATGGCAAATCCTAATAACTTAATTAGACCCCCCGCTCTTTCAGTAAGCCAGACAGAACAACACAGAGTCAATATGAACCAACAAGACCTTAACGCACACATTAGTAGAATAGTTTCAGAAGCTATTTCTTCTCAGGTTCCCCAATTAATCAGACAACAAAATAACCCGAATAGTGACTTCTTAGACGTACCAAACCAAACTATTCAGCCTCAACATAGGGGAAATCTTAACGACTTACACAAAATACTCGATGTAGTAAAAGCATCCGAGAGTTCTCAGGCGACCGCGGAGAGTTTAGTTCATGGAAAAAGGGAGTAGATAGAATCATAGAGAACTACGCGGCACTACAAAGCACTGCTAAATATTTCGGTATAATATATACCATAAGAAACAAAATTGTTGGCAATGCAGACACAGCCTTAGAATCCTATAACGTGCCACTAGATTGGAATGCAATTTAAAAGTGCTTAACAATGCACTACGCAGATAAGCGCGATTTGAGTACATTGGAGTACCAATTGACAACCATTACTGAGGGTGTCAATTAAACAGTAGAGGACTTCCATTAGGTAGTTTACTGTCACCTGTCCTTACTACTGAATAAAGTTGGTTGTATGGAATTATCTCGCGAGTCAGAACAAATGATGAATAAGCTTTACAGAGATAAAGCTCTAGACACTTTTATTCGTGGATTGAGAGGAGATCTACCTCGCCTTCTTGGAATGAAGGAGCCTGAAGATTTACCTCAAGCTTTGCATCTGTGTTTGAAAATCGAGAACCAAACATACCGATCAAACTATGCTACAGGCAGAATTCAATCTACGGTTTTTCGATCAAACCAAAAACCGATACCAATGCCCAGAACCCAATACTTGAAAAATTCAATTCCTCGAGCAACTCAGAACATGCCTCAAAGAGTACCAATAGCTCAACAATATAGCAGACCAATGCACAACATGACATTCTTTAACAACCAAGCAGCAATACAACAACCGTACGTACAACAACCATACGCAAAACAATTATACGCAAGACAGCCGTTCACACCAAACCCAACTTTCATACCGAATCGCCCCACGGCACCAAAGCCGCTACCTCGTCCTGAGGTAGGCCTATGGACGTGGATCCAAGCACCCGCACAAGACAATTGAACTATATGAACAGACCATCGAACATGGAAATGGGTAAACGACCAATAAACCCCATTCCCCCTTTTCCACAGGGTGACAAACGACAACGTACTTTCAATATAGAAAGTAACGAACAGAATGACGACACTACTACACCTAGTAGCAATGACCAGAACGCAGATAATGAACAAAAAAATATGAACAATTAGCGTACAGCCAAGCAGACTCAAAAGAATACGGACAAACGTTAGACGAATACCAAGAACAATACGAGTACTGTTACGGGACCGATGTAGGACAAGAACCATACGCCGACCTCCATTTTTTAGAGTAAATAGCTCCTCCTTACCTTATTTTGAGGTGAAAGTAGGAGCAAAAGTTCTGAGAATACTTATTGATACAGGATCTAATAGAAACTATATTAAACCTAGTTTAGTTAGCAACCCCGTTACAGTTGGAGCCGTTACAGTTGGAGGTAACGTTAAAATTACACACTATAAAATGGCACACCTGTTTAATATTCGAGATGTGCGTATTAAATGTGACTCACTTAATAATATTAGCCCCCGTACAGACCATTTGTCCGATCAACAAAAAAATAAGTTAGAAAATCTACTTGAAAATTATCCCAAATTATTCTCAAAACCAGACGAAAAATTGACGTACACCACTAACGTGATAGCAGAAATACGCACGAACAATGAAACACCCGTATACTCTAAGTTCTACCAATATCCCATGTCTCTTAATGACGAGGTTAATAAACAGATTTCAGAACTTTTGGCAAATGGTAGAATACGACCATCTTGTTCTCCGTACAATTCACCTGTGTGGATTGTTCCGAAGAAGCTCGACGCTTCAAACGAAAGGAAATAACGAATGGTATTAGATTATAGGAAACTAAACAAAGTAACGATAGCTGATAAATATCCTATCCCCGAGATAAATGAAGTGCTTGCCCAATTGGGTAACAACAAACTTTTTTCCGTTCTCGACTTAAAAAGCGGATTTCATCAAATAAAACTAAAATCCTCAGATATAGTGTAGTATGCAAGTTAACAACGAACTCCCAGGTTAGCATCAGCAGGCCTATTTTTATTCCTCCTATTAATATTAATCATTTTATTACCCATAATTTATTAATATTAAGCATTTACTATTATAATTATTACTCCACTCATGTATGGTCCACCCCAAATTGGGTCCACCCTAATTGGGCCGAGAGCTGAGCCAACATATTGCGCCCTTATCGGCCGTGGCTTTGTCCCATTGGCTAGCAGCGATCGTATGACTTCTGCAAAATGTGCATGGTCAGTGGTCTGCCACGGGCATCCGGTCATGCATGAGCTTTTGTTAGTTCTTAAGTTCAGTTCTGATTTGATATTCAATTAATAAAGAGCACAAGCTCATATAACGAAACTCCGGCACTTAGCCGTTAAACCTTTTTATTACAAAATATACCGGCTGAGTCTCTAGGCCAGCGGTATTGAAGGACAGTCTCCTTCCAACGTAATCATCCTATTTCATCATAGAAACAGGACGGCCAACTGGCCCCCCACTGGACAACCAGCAACAGCCAACCGGCTACCTACACTGGGAGGCAACGGCGAGGGATATATTATTGCCAACCTCCCACCCCACTAATAACTGGCGCCCAACTACTCTTCGAACCTACCATGAAGATCATAAAATGTAAGTGACTGTGCGACAAAGATAGCACCAGGTCATGATACTGTAATAAACGAATAAATAAAGTGTGCCTGTGAGTTCTGCAAAAATCCCGATATATATATTTCTTTGCATTATTGTGTGGCGATTATGCCCCGCACCTTTCCCCTGGAGTATTCTGTGAATTTACTTAATTTGCATATGTCTAATTTTAAATAAAGAAACGTAGAAATTTTGTGCCCAGTGTATCCGTGTGTTTGCTAAGCCTGTGCTTCGCTCCAACCATTTCCCAACTGGAATTTTTCTTGGGATGTATAACTCAGCGTTTTTATTGCGATGTTTTCTCGAATTTTCTGTGACTCCACTCTCTGTGCAGCAACTCCAGCCAACGATTGCTGGATTTTTTATTATTATATTTTCTCTCAAATTTGTTATGCTTCGCCCACTGTGTTGTGACTGACTCCTCTAAAATATTGTACATCGTCGCCAGACCCTGACTTAGCTACAAGTGTTGGCCAACTAAAAGCGGTGCACGAAACGCAAATTTTACCTTTATTCGCCACCCATATTACTGCCAATTAATTCACTCAGCTTCATTTGCGGCCGATGAATTGGGAATATAGGGAAGTGAAGCAAGAAGTAGACAGTGACGATAGTGAGGAAATCGGATTTTGCCCCGCAGTGAGACAACCAGACTCATGACAACCAGAAAATGAATGCAGAAATGGTCCAAGCGCTCATAACAAATGCCGTCAACGCTGCGCTTACCGCACAGGAGCAGCGCTGGCGGGCAGAAATTTAATCAGTTAGAAACCAGGTCAGCTCGTTAACTGTGCATGCACCCCAAGTAGAAGTTTATGAAAGGGTAACGCCGGACCCCAACATAAAGTGTAATGTCAAGTTAGATATTGTGAAATCGCTCCCAACCTTAAGCGGCAGCCACGATGAATACGTGTCTTGGAGGCAGGCCGCATCAGATGCGTACGAGGTATTCAAGAGATACAAGGGCAGCGAGGCCCACTATGAAGCAGTGGTAATTATTAAAAACAAAATTTGTGGAAACGCGCGAGCGCTCCTCATGTGCTAAATTTCGATGCAATTCTGGCTAGGCTGGACTGCACATACGCGGACAAAACGTCCCTATGAGTATTACGTCAAAATCTCGAGATGGTTCAACAACGTGATGCCGACCTTATGGCATACTATGACGAAGTCGAGAGGAAACTCACGCTCGTCACGAACAAAATAGTTATGTCGCATAGTGCGGACACGGCAACTATCTTAAATAAGGAGGTTAGGGACGATGCCCTACACGCATTTATTGCTGGGCTGAAAAGACCGCTCAAAGCACTGGTGCTACCAGCACAACCAAAAGACCTTACGACTGCGTTAGCGCTTGCGCGGGAGGCTGAAAATAGCATTGAAAGAAGTGCATTCGCGGCGTCATACGCGAAGGTCATCGAAGACAAGGCTCTTGTGCACGATGTCAACAGGCGTACTAATAAATTTCAGGGAAAGCAATGGAAAGGAGAGGATAAAAATCCCCAAGAGGAAAGCCCCTGGCAGAAGCGCGGGGACCCCGAAATTGTAGACCATAACAAAGTACAGCTTATGGAGATCGACCCTTCGACAGCCAAATTTAGGCAGGAAACAAATTAGGGAAAGCCTCAGAATAATAGCAACAACAAAAGACGGAATTCATCTCAGCGTTATTCGGGACAAAGACGCCAGCGTGTTAATAATATAACTCAATCCCACGAGCAGGAAGAGTCAGGGTATTCCGTCACAGCTGATACGGAAGTCGCCAGCATTGAAGAAGGTAACGACTCCGATGAACTTAAAGATCTGCTACATTTTTTAGGGAACGCTCCCGACTGCCGTTCATCGAACGACAGTTGGCTGGTAGAACACTAAAAATACTTATCGACACGGGGGCGGCAAAGAATTACCTTAAGCCCGTAAAGGAGCTAGGAAATGTAATGCCGGTCGAGACCTCCTTTACTGTGAGCTCTATTCACGGCTCCAGTGACGTCAAGAACAAGTGCATAATGCGCATTTTTGGGTTAGACGCCCCAATTTTCCTGTTGGTCACACTGAGCACGTTCGATGCTATAATAGGCTTCGACTCGCTATCGCGAGCAGGAGTGGCATTGAACTTAGGCGACAGCGTAATAAAATACGCAAACGTCACTGAAAAGCTCAAATTCTTTGACTGTGAAAACGTTAATTTCACTAAAATTGATGACATAATGGTACCAAATTCGGTGAAAGCCGAATTTAAAAATGTTATTCTGAAAAGAATAAAGGTGCTAACTTTCAACACCTCGGTCACCGCCACTATTCGAACTAACAGTGACGAACCCGTCTACTCCAGATTATACCCCTATCCCATGGGGGCAGCAGACTTTGTTAACAACGAGATCAAGGAGCTGCTGAGCAATGACATAATAAGGCCTTCCAGATCCCCATACAACAGCCCTGCTTGGGTAGTTGACAAAAAAGGGACTGACGATAACGGCATCAAAAATAAGCGCTTGGTAATCGACTTTAGGAAACTAAATGAACAAACAATTGCTGACCGCTACCCTATGCCAAGCAATTTCATGATTTTAGCGAACTTGGGAAAAGCCAGATACTTTACTACCCTAGACTTAAGGTCAGGGTATAACCAGATATACTTGGCCGAGAAGGACCAGGAAAAAAACCTCATTCTCAGTTAACGGAGGGAAATATGAGTTTTGCCGATTACCTTTCGGATTAAAAAACGCAGGTAGCATATTCCAAAGAGCCATCGATGATGTGCTGAGGGAAGAAATAGGCAAGATATGTTACGTCTATGTCGATGACGTCATTATATTTCCCGAAAACGAAACCGAACATGTTAAGCACATCGATATAGTGCTTAAGCGACTGCTCGAGGCCAACATGAAGGTGGCACGAGAAAAGACTAAATTCTTTAAAGAAAGCGTAGAATTCTTAGGCTTCATAGTCACTAGGGGGGGAAGGAAAACAGACCCTGAAAAAGTCAGGGCAATACAAGAGTTCCCCGAACCCAAAAATCTGTTTAGCCTTAGGTCTTTCCTCGGCCTGGCGAGCTATTACAGAAGCTTTGTGAAGAATTTTGCCTCCATTGCCAGGCCTCTCACTCATATTCTCAAAGGGGAAAACGGTACAGTGAGTAAAAACATGTCGAAAAAAGTTCCTGTTACATTTGATGAAACCCAGCGCAATGCGTTTGATCACCTGCGTAACATCCTAGCATCAGAAGATGTCATTTTGACGTACCCCGATTTCAAATTACCATTTGACCTAACCACCGATGCTTCAGGCAGTGGTATAGGCGCGGTATTGGAAGAAATCATTTTGGAAGAAGCAAACCAACCGCTTCAGCGAGACTTCATAATCTTCGGAAATAGAACTCGCCATATCATTAACTTTAATGACAACGACTCGCTTGTAGAATCCGTTAAAGAAATTGTCAACGCCAATGTCGTGAACGCGATTCACTGTGATTTCCCTACCCTGGCGCGTATTCAACATGCCTTGAGGCAGGAGTTTCCTGCGACAAAGTTTTGGCATTGTAAAGCCTTCGTCAGTGATATTACCAACGTCAATGAACAGCTTGAAATCACTAACACCGAGCACAATCGCGCCCATCGGGCTGCACAAGAGAACGCTAAACAAATCCTCAGGGATTATTACTTCCCGAATATGTCTAAACTAGCTAGCGAAGTGGTCGCAAATTGCAAAGTCTGCAATAAAGCCAAATACGACCGCCATCCTAAGAAACAGGAATTAGGAAATACCCCTATATCTTCATACGTTGGAGAAATGTTGCATATTGACATATTTTCCACTGACAGAAAAATCTTCTTAACCTGTATTGACAAATTGTCCAAATTCGCCATCGTACAACCCTTAGTTTCTAGGGCAATCATCGATGTACGAGCCCCTATTCTCCAATTGGTAAACTTCTACCCAAATACCATATCAAAACCATATACTGCGACAACGAAGCCTCTTTCAACTCTGAGACAATCACGTCGTTGCTTAAAAACCAATACAGCATCGATGTTGTCAATGCGCCACCGCTACACAGTAGCTCCAATGGCCAAATTGAAAGGTTTCACAGTACACTGGCAGGTCGCTACATTCGGTCACAAAGTTTAGACCAGTGGAGGTTATCCACGCTGGCAATGACGAGATCATGTTGGCAATCAAAGATAGAATTGACAAGGCACAACAAGCTAACCTGGACAGAATTAACCCTTCTAGACAAAACCGAATCTTTGAAGTTGGTGAAAAAGTACACCTACGTAACAACAAAAGGTTAGGTAACAAATTGACTCCGCTTTATTCAGAAGAGCGTGTGGAAGCAGATCTGGGAACATCTGTTCTCATTAGGGGGAGGGTGGTCCATAAGGACAATATCAAATAGGCATTTCATCTGCCACATTCACCCTTATATTAAACACTCACCATTTGCTATAATTTCCACAGGCTTGCCGTAATATCCATCATATTTCTAACCACCGCAAGCGCGCGAGTCACCGACTTCTCGCATGCAAAATACATCCCGGTGTTAGACGGGAATGTATTAGTATGGGAACAGTATGGCCTGATTAGGCACTCGACAAATCTGTCTGAGTTAGTTCTTAAGTTCAGTTCTGATTTGATATTCAATTAATAAAGAGCACAAGCTCATATAACGAAACTCCGGCACTTAGCCGTTAAACCTTTTTATTACAAAATATACCGGCTGAGTCTCTAGGCCAGCGGTATTGAAGGACAGTCTCCTTCCAACGTAATCATCCTATTTCATCATAGAAACAGGACGGCCAACTGGCCCCCACTGGACAACCAGCAACAGCCAACCGGCTACCTACACTGGGAGACAACGGCGAGGGATATATTATTGCCAACCTCCCACTCCACTAATAACTTGCACACATATCGGTTAACCACTGTACCTATATGTATTCATAATATACAAGCACATTGTAGCACTCTGTTGCAATGTGTAAGTTAACACGCGCAAGCTTAAGTTTGCTGACAACGCTGCTACGCCGGATGCCGTCGCGACAAAGTTGCAGCCAAAACCAGTTTTTTTTTTTTGTTTTTATTGAACGATGATGTTTTTATTATTTGATCAACGCACTGTTACCCATGCGGCAACTTAATTTGATCTGCTTAAATTATTTTATTTTACAATATGTCTTGGTTACTTAAGACTAACAGATTTTTAATCCTAAAAATGATAGGGAGAATTATAATAGTTGATATAACATAATAATTATTATTTATTTGATTATTCTAATGAATTTTAAAACTAAGACTTTCTAGGTCAAAACCAGGTCAGGGAGGTCATGAGGGTGGTGTCGCTTGAGTCTTCTTTTGACTCTAGTCCGAGGGTCAGCATTGACCACAGCTGCAGTTCCTAGCTTCCTTGCTAGGCTGTTGGGGTGTACATTAAGCCTTTCCATATATTTTTGGGCGATGTTCTGGAGCTTGTCTCCTAATTTGGGCACCTTGAGGTCGCGTTCGATGTCTCTTGTTCTCATATACCAAGGAGCCCCCGAAATTCTTCTTAAGGTCTTCGCCTGTAAGATCCGCATCTTATTAAGGTGACTCTTCGCAGCAATGCCGTATACCTGCAGGCCGTAGAACAGGCAGGGGGCCAATATGGACTTGTATATATTGACCTTGCAGCCAAGCGACAGTTTGTTGCGTGGTGCAATGAGCCAAGACATCCGAGCAACCTTGGTCCTGAACGCTTGCTGAATATTTGTGATGTGCCTGCTGAAGGTGAGCTTCCTATCGAGGGTAATACCAAGGTATTTATAAGCCTGATGGTGTCTGATCAGTCTCCCATTCAGACTGACACCCGGACAGCTACCTGTTCGGTTGGAGAACGTCACATTGGCACACTTCTCAGCGTTGATGCGCACATTCCAGTTCTCAGCCCATTGCTGGAATGCATCCAGGTATTCCTGTAGACCAGAAGTGGCAGCCAGGATACTTTTACTTTTCGTGAGCACAGCAGTATCGTCAGCGTAGGTGGCTATGAGCACATCTTCTTCGTCTACCTCTGTGACTGGTGTGTGAGTAGGCATGTCCGAAGCAAAAACTGAGTATAGGGTTGGGCCAAGAACGCTTCCTTGAGGAACTCCAGCTGCAATTGGCTTGATTGACGATTTGTACCCATCAACAGAGACGTGGAATGTGCGTTCTTCCAGGAAACTTTTAACAACCAAATATAGCTGCGGCGGGAACAGCCTCTTCGCTTTGTACAGGAGCCCAGGGTGCCAGACTCTGTCAAATGCCTGTTGAATATCAAGAAAGGCACCTACTGCATACTCCTTGTTTTCCATAGCTTCCAGAGCAAAGTTCACTACTCTATGTAGTTGCTCAGGAGTACCGTGCTGCAACCGGAAGCCAAACTGAAATTTGGGAATCGCTTTGGTAACATCCTTGCAAGTGAGCAGCCTGTTTAGGATCAGCCTCTCCATAATTTTACCCAGAGATGGGAGTAAGCTGATGGGCCTGTACGAGTGAACGTCTGTCGGTGTTTTTCCAGTCTTATGGATCATAATTATGCTCGCCGATTTCCAAGCTTTCGGAAAGTAGCCAACATCAAGAACGCTGTTGAATATTAAGGCAAGGAACTGCAATGCTTGATCTGGGAGAAGTCTAATGGTTCTATTATCAAGAAGATCTTCTCCAGGAGCTTTCTTAAGTGGCAGCTTGGCTATTAAATTCTTCACTTCTTCCAGTGTGACAGCACTCGGAGGCAGGCTCATTTGAAAGGGCGATTCCAAATATTCTTCAACCTGACGACAGAGACTTTCCGGTGCATAGTTATAGGGTGTAAAACGTTGCTCAAGGTTGTTAGCGAACACTTCAGTTTTTTCCAAGCTAGTGCGACACCAGCCACCAGACGGATTTTTGATTGCTGATTTTGGGGTGGGCTGAGCTTTGAACCGTTTCGTGATACGCCACAGTGAGTAATTTGTGCTCGCGTCAGTACCCAAGTTATCCAAGAAGGTATCTATTTGGGCCTGCTTTCTTCGAGCAAGGGCCTTATGCAGGCAGTTGGCCAGTCTACTGTGGATCTGTTGCATGCGGGGATCACCTGTTCTAGCATATTCTTTTCGAACTCTTCGTTTTAGCCTGAGCAGTACCAATATTCTGGGAGGAAGTTGAAGTGGTCTGGAGGCCTCTACTTCATGCCGATTTCTCGGTGCAGCAAGCTGAGCAGCCTCACTTAGTTTGCTCATGAAAAGGCTTGTGGCATTATCAATGTCCACCGCCTCCAGAATTTGCATATTTACCTCACTCAGCTGTTCAAGATGGGTTTTGAATATGTTTATGTCAGCATTATGGGCAAGTAGTCGTACGCGTTGTGGTTTCTTTAACGGCGTAGCGTGCAATACAGCCAGAATAGGAAGATGGTCCGACGAGAGTTCCTGGAGAGTTTGTACATCTAGCCTGCCCATACCGTACCCACAGGTTATAAAAAAATCAAGGGCTGATGGTGTTAACAAAGGGTTGTAAGAGTAGAAAGTGGGTTCGCCCGTAGCCAGAACTTGGTATTGCCCATGTGCAATGACTTCTTGCAACATTTTACCTCTAGGACAGGATCTTGGGTTCCCCCACCATGCATGTTTGGCATTGTAATCACCACCAGCAATAAATTTGTTGCCTAACGCAGCAAACATGGATTTTAAGTCATCTACTATCCATCTTTCTGCTGGAGGTAGATATACAGCAGCTACAGTGACGGTCCCAACCGATGTTTGCAGGTGCACGCTCGCTATCTGCCTGTCATTAGTAGAGATAGGTGTCAGAGGGCTGTGACAAAGTCTAGATTTTATGATGACTGCAAAGCCACCTCTACTGTTACCACTGGGGTGGTGGGCGTGATACATAAGATACCCTGGGAGATAGATGCGCTGACCAACTCGCATGTGTGTTTCCGTGGTAAGCATTACGTCTATATCGTGATCGCTGAGGAATATCCGAAGCTCCTCAGAGCCCCTTGTTAATCCGCGAGCGTTCCACAATCCGATTTTTAAGGTTGGTTGGGTCATTTAGGAATACGTGTAATTAGAACCTGAACCAGTTCTCTGAAAGCTTTATTAGCCTCTACAGTTTCTTGTATAAGCTTAAATAGTTGGTTCATTCTCGTATTGATGGCCCGAATGGAGTTGTCTAACGCCATAAATTTATTGTTAAGGCTATTGTCCGACGTTGGTATAACTTCAGCCTGCACAGTAGCACGAGCCCTAGATTGAGTCGTGTTGCGTCGAGCAATATCAGCATAAGAGATGTTGGTTCTTAATGCCTCAGCTGGTATGTAACCGCTTGAAGAACGTTGTGGAGGTTTGAGTGTGGCAATATTATTAGTCATCGGTAGCCTGGACCTTGGTTTTAGCTTCTTGGCTTTCTCTGCTCTGACAGGGCAGCTTTTGTCTGTCGAGACATGATCACCACCACAATTTACACACAGACATACGTCACTTATGCACAAAGCGGACCCGGTCATATGGGGACCACTACATTTACCACAAATAGGATCCTGGGCGCAATAGTTCTTAGAGTGTCCAAAAATTTGGTATCTTTGACATTGTAGCAGTTCTTTTCTACGTGTAGCGCGCTCAACAGTGACTCTGTATCTGCCAAGTCGAGTTATCTTAAGAGACTCTTTAACATTCGGGCCTTGCTTAAGATTAATATAAAACAAATTTTGTCTAGTTTTGAAGTTTTTTGTAGCTTCATTATCATCTTCGTTTACCTGAATGTTCTTCCAGTCAGACTTTCTGGGGCAATAGATATTAAGGACCTCATAGCCGTGATCACTAAATGCTTGTTCTATCTGCGAACTAGGAACATTAGCATGGATTCCTTTAAGCACTACTCTGTAGGGTTTTTCTTCTTTAAGTTGGTGATGCCAGAATTGACAATTTAACTTATTTAGTTCTTTTACAGCGGTGCGGAAAGCATCAGAGTTGGCTGTATAGATTCTGGATACACCAAATCTAGAGGTGCGGATGTAGTAGTTTGAGGAGCCAATACTCAGATTAAGAGCCCGTTCCAAGGTGACCGGATCACTTACACTTGGTACGCATATGGCTGGGGGTTTGCTATATTTAGCGGATTGTCCACCACCATCTCGGGCAGCAGAGTCTTCAATGTCAGAATCAGCACCCGACACGTCTTGCTCCATATTCTCCGCTTCAGCAGACAAAAGCGCGAAGCGATTGTTATTTAATGCTGCTGCAGTGGAGGTAGAGGCCTCCTCATTGAGTGGCATAGTGGCCTGCCTTTTAGTTTTACGGCTTGGAGAAGGGGTGAGGATAGGTAATGGGGGCTGAGACACGCCTTTTCGTTTCCTGTTGACAGTACGATCATGTGCTTGAAAGGGGCATTTCGCTTTAGATGGCTTATTGGGCAGTGATGACAGAGGTGTCGGCAGTCCATTGTCATAAGGCGTAGTTGGGCAAATGCTAGTGGTCACGGATGTGCAATCGGTGTATGTAGGAGTACAGATCATGTTGGCCTGTACGTTAGAAATAGTGCAGGTAACACTTGCATTGGTGTTGCTGCTGATTGTCACCATTAAGCTGGAGACCGTAGATTGAGTTGGCATACCTTCCAGGTTAGGGGAAACACCTGCACAGCTGGCGCGGAGTTGGGAGCGTATTTCTCCTGGCTCAACACCTGCTACTTTCCTCATTTTCTCAAATTTATCGCACCCATTGCTAGGTCGCGATTGAGCAAATGAATTCTCCATTATATCAATTGTCGTTATACTTATGCCGTATAATGCAATTGATATTTACTAAACACGATAAGATTTACCGGTTTACTTGTAAGGTAAATTGTAACAACCTCCCGCTTGCGCAGCGCGCAGGGCGAGGGGCAAAAACAACACAGCTTAGAACTTGCTAGTTGCTGATAAGTTTCGCGAACCGAAGCCGTCACCGTTATGCAGTGACTAAAAATAGATTTTGTTTGTGAGATAAGCACACGATCTGCGCAAATGTTTGTGATGGATCACAATTACGTTTTTGTTTTATCCGCGACTTCTGTGAACACGTCCACTCGATTAAACAACACAATCTGAACTGCAGCCAAAACCAGAAACCCGCACGCGCAAGCGGCCTGACCGCCCGTTGCAGACGCTGACACAACATTCAGCTGACTTTCCAGCGGCAGCGGCGGCTTCGTGGTCCGGCGGAGCTTGCCCTAAGTTTCAGTTTTTATTTTGTTCTCCAATTGTCACGTACAATAAATAAAAACAAATAAATACAATTAATAAATAACAGTCGTATTCTAATTGGCGCCCACACGGAAAGTAACCCAGTTACTCTAACTCTTCGAACTAACGCAAAGAGTCGCGGTACGGTTCAATGAAGTGAATAACAAAATCAACAAGTGAACAGTTACTCTATTATCTAACCGAAATAACTCTTCGAGCTAAAGCAAAGAGTTGCGGTATGATTTAATAAAGTAAACAAAAAACACAACAAAACCAATTTAGTGGAAAAAAAACCACAATAACAGTGTAAGAATTCACCTTATTCTTCAATAAAAAGAACAAATTTAGTGAAAAAAAAAAACAAAAACAAAAATAGTGCAAAATACGCAGACAACAAATACAAAAAAATTAAGAACCCCAGCCAAAGAGCTGAACGAGTTAAAAAAATCAAATCAACAAGTACGAGCGGCCGACGGGAAACAGCATATCGCAGCGGCCACCACACCACTTGATCGAAGTTCGAATTTCATGTATAAAAAAATGTAAGTGAGATGTTCATTTTTATTTTTCGAATAAGGTAAATAAAATACTCAGAGCTGTCAGTGTGAGATCTCAGTGTTTATAAAAACAAACTTAAATAAATTTCTGCCTGTTGCAATAAAGCGTTAAAGAGCCTCTATAAGCTTAAACAAAAAATTAATTCCGAAACGATTTGAGTCTTTTTATGCTGCGTCCAGGGCAATACCAAAACAGAGCGGACGACAGTAGTGGCGACGAACTAATAGTCTCATACTTAGAGCGGACTTTAGAACAATCAAAAAAAATGAATGCTGAACAGGTTGCCCGAATGGAGGCAAAGGTGCAGGCAACCCTTGAGCAATAAGCCCGCTTATTTGACGAAAAGATAGCCTCCCTGACAAACCAGCTTGGTAAAGCTAGAGTTTCTGCACCACAGATAGAAATTTTCCAAGAAGCTGAAATAGTGCCAGGAACCCGCTGCGATGAGCCCTTAGATGTAGCAAAGTCCATTCCCGAGTTCGACGGAAAGATAGAAAGAGGCAAGCCGCTTCCGCAGTCTTCGAACCATACAGCGGCACCTCAAGACACTACCAGGCAGTAGCTATAATCAGAAACAAAGTAAGGGGACCAGCAGATGCTGTGCTGGCCTCATTCAACACAGTGTTGAATTTTAAAGCCATTATTGCCAGGTTAGATTTTACATACGCGGACAAGACACCGGTTCACGAAATCCAATAGCAACTAAGCACGCTTCAGCAGGGCAACTTGCCACTACTACAATATTTCGACGAAGTCCAAAAAAAACTCACACTATTGACAAATAAAACACTAATGACGACTCCGTCGCAGCAGCTATATTAAACGAAAAATTTAGAAGCGACGCGCTTCACGTTTTCGTCTCAGAATTAAAAAAATCTCTGAAGTGGGCAGTCTTCCCGGCGCAACCCATAGATCTCCCCTCAGCCTTAGGTCTAGCCCAAGAGGCTGAATCAAGCAATGAGAGAGGCTATTTCGCAGCAAATTTTGCAAGAAATCTTGAGGAAAAACCCCAAAAACAAAATTTGCAAAAGTCTCAGAACTGCCGTCAGAACGCCCAACAGGCAAAGGAAGAAAATCCTCAAAACAGGAATCCCCACTTCCAAAAGAACCAAAAAGACAGAAATGACTAGCAAAACCCAAATAGCGCAAAACAGCGCTTTAACAACCAAAAGTCCCAAGGACGGGGTCCCGAGCCAATGGAGGTGGATTCCTCCTCGCGCTCCAGGCAACCCACACAGGGTTACTGGAACAATCAAAGGCACGGCGACCAGTCCATGAGGACCCAACAAAACCTAAATCATCTACCCCAAGAAGAGAGTAGCGGTGACTACGAGTCACGGTCACAGCATGAAACGACACAGGTTGAGGACGATTTGTCCGAAGTCGAAAGCTATAATTTTTTAGCGGGAGCTCCCTGCTTCCGTTCATAAGACGAACGGTTGCAGGGCGAATTATCAGACTTCTGATGGACACAGGGGCCTCAAAAAATTATATAAAACCCCTTCCCGAACTGGCACATTGGGTGTCAGTTGACAGCCCTTTTCAAGTCAAATCAATTCATGGGCACACTAAGATCGAGCAGAAATGCCCCATCCACCTTTTCGGTGTAAAGTCATATTTTTTCATGCTAGAGTCACTTAATGACTTTGATGGCATAATTGGCCTTGACCTGCTAAAACAGATCCATGCCCAAATAGATCTGCCAAACAACGTCATTACACATGACCATGGAATGGAAAAAATGGAGTTCACTAAATGTCAACAGGTGAACCATATTCAAATTAATGACGCAGATGTCCATCCTGCTATCAGACCCACTTTTGATAGTATGATCAAAAAAATGGTAAAGACATTTGCGGACGTTAACGAGTCCCTACCGTACAACATAAATACGGTTGCCACCACACCAACGGATGACGAACAAGTTTACTCAAAACTATATCCGTATCCAAAGGGCGTGTCTGACTTTGTCAATGCAGAGGTTAAACAACTTCTAGCGAATGGCATAATACGACCGTCAAAGTCCCCTTACAATAACCCGATATGGGTCGTCGACAAAAAAGCATCGACGAAGCAGGTCACAAACAAAAGCGTCTGGTTATTGATTTTAGGAAACTAAATCATAAGACAACCGACGACAAATACCCTATCCCATCCATTTCGACTATATTGTCAAATTTGGGCGAGGCCCAGTATTTCACTACGCTGGACCTCAAGTCAGTGTTTCACCAAATCGAATTGGCTGAAAGAGACAGGAAAAAGACAGCGTTCTCTGTCAACAACGGGAAGTACGAGTTTTGTAGACTCCCCTTGGGGCTGAAAAATGACATATGTATATGTATAAATGTAAGTAAGAATACATAGATATAAGCAATGTATATGCGGGTTAGCTGAACCCAACTTCAGCACA
Source organism: Drosophila mauritiana (assembly GCF_004382145.1). NCBI lineage: Eukaryota > Metazoa > Arthropoda > Insecta > Diptera > Drosophilidae > Drosophila > Drosophila mauritiana. The sequence continues at coordinate 21,783,374 of NC_046672.1, read as the reverse complement.
CTTTGATCATAACAATAAAGAACTTCAAACGGAGGGGGGTTAGATTCATTGTGTCACTTCAAAGGTTTTACAAAGATCAGAAGCTAGTTGTTATCATTAGGAAGTGCGATGCATCCCTTGATGTCCTTTCTGGTGTGGTGAAGTCGGGACTTGTGACAAACAAGTTGAAGTCCGAAATGGCGTTATGTTTTTTGGCCAAATACTATGCTGAGCTACAGGGGTCTCCTCTCACAGCAGAATGGAAATCCTACAATGTGGTTATAGGAGCTGCTGATGAGGTATTGACTCCACTGAATCTGGTGACTATTAAGGATGGGACAGATTACCCAATCGGTGAATACCCCACCCAGAGTGTCTTACCAGGGGAATCCCATGCCCTCGCCTTGTATATATTGAGTATATACAGACTATTGAGGACCTCACATCCTACTCACATCAAGCTAATACAAGATCGAATCACCGACATTATGAAGGGATATATGCAGGGGCTCACAATGCTTCCCTATAAGTTGGACTATGTCAGGTCCCCGTACTCCGGGTGGGTTTCAATCCCAGATTACTTGAAGATGGTAGCGGCCTTCGATATGTTCATGTTCGCCTTCAAGTCTCATCCGCAAGCATCTTTGAGAATTGCCACGGTTTCTTCACGTTTTAGAGATTGTGCAGGATTGACATCCATTAACCATATATTCAAGATACTCGGGTACTCGTCCTGTGCCTTAATTGGATACTGGTGCTTTACCAAGGAACTGGGCTCAGATTTTACTAACCTGTTCCAGGGATCTGAAGAGCTGGACTTCCAGTCATCATACTTCACGTATCAGGTGGATTTCCTCCTGACTTCCAAATCCGCTTATTCCGCCACTGTCAATCAAATTATGTACTTCTTCGTACATGCAGTAGAATCCCTCATGGGGAGCACTCCGTCTGCAAATGCCATGTTCTTTCTGGATAGCTCTATTCAACAAACCACCCATATGGCAATTTGGATTGCTTTAATACATTATACAGCAGGTACTTACACACGAGTCTTTGGGGACATTGACGAGGTGTCTAGAGCGGGAGGTCTTCTGCTGGAGGATGAGGATGATATTGAATCCCCTGATGTGCAACCTCGGCCCTTGGATTTGGATCCAAAGGGATGGTATGATTACTTGGCCGACAACCAGTTCAAGTTTACAGAATCAGATGTGGAAAAGTTTGAGAGGATGAAAAAGAATATGGGAACAGAGTTCAGGGAAGGTTCAATCGGCTCATACATTTCCTCATTTACCATCGGAGCAAACTAAATTCGCATTCAGCACTTCTCTCCCAATTCACCACGGATACCTTTAACCCCGATGAATCAAACCCAGAGGTAGCAATTAAGAGCACTTTTTTATCCGTGGTGTGCCACGCAGGGCTTCAGGAATATTTTTGGCTGCAGGTCCTCCTTGCGTCAGCTGGACGTCGCCGGCCCGGCACGCTAACGCTGTGTGGTGGCGTTTTTGTGAATAGTAGCCTGTGAGGAGTCTTAAAACTCCCCACAAATCTCGTGTAGGGGAGCGGCCTAGCAACAGCCGCGATGAAGGGCAAAGCGGAAAGACCGTGAACTAACGGAACCGCTTTGGACCTTGGACTCCAGCGAGTCAAGGGCAGACAGGTCAAACGGTAACGGTGCGTGAGCAAAGAGGACGCACCGTGAATCAACGGCACAATACGTGGACCTTGTACCCGAGCGGGCCGTGCGCAAAAAGGGAAATAACGGGATCCCTGCGGCCTATAAAGGGTAGAGGCGAGCACGGATGCGGGACAGTTAATGAGACAGAGAGATCGCGTGCGGAAGGAGGCCGAGCGTCGGAGTGTTAACATAAAGATCTCGGAAGTGTGAACGCGCGGTCAAGAAGCCCGAAGGACTCAGAAGGACGAATCACCAGATCCTGGGAGTGGAGGAGAAGGATCTGAGTGTCGTAAGGATCATTGGAGTCAGTGGCCACCAAAGGTGGTCCCAGGACGAGCGTTGCCTCGCCCAAGGACGATACACCCTGCACCATAACATCCTAAATCCGTTCCGGCCGGCAGAAGGACCTTCAGGAGGAAAGGCAAGAACCCGACGTGTCCACAAGGGTCAGTGGAGTCAGTGGTCGGTATAGGTGGTCCCAGGACGAGCGTTGCCTCGCCCCAGGACGATACACCCTACGCCATAACATCCTAAACCCAGACCGACCGGCGGGTTCGAGAAGGACAGTGGAGTCAGTGGTCGGTACAGGTGGTCCCAGAACGAGCGTTGCCTCGCCCCAGGACGATACACCCTACCCCATAACATCCTAAACCCAGACCGACCGGCGGGTGGTCTTCCAGAGGAGACGACTGCGACGTAGCGGGTTCGAGAAAGACAGTGGAGTCAGTGGTCGGTACAGGTGGTCCCAGGACGAGCGTTGCCTCGCCCCAGGACGTTACACCGTGCCCCATAACATCCTAGTCCCGGCCGGGCCGACTCGTCGTCCACGTCAAGGAGCAAGCAGTACCACGGAGGCAAGGCGTTGCAAGAGAAGCGCCGCAGGAGTAGTGAGGTCTCCAAAGATATAATATAAGAAGCAGCAGAATAAACGGCTATATTAAGAACCCGTTGCTTTTCCTTGGTCGGGCAATCACACAAATCATGAATTTGGTGAGACTCTCTGAGCTAGCCGCTGCAATCAGTAGCGAGCGAAATAAAGAAAATCAGTTCGTTACATCTGGCGCCCAAGCGTGATTGTCCGGGCAAAAGGAAAACAAAGCAAGATGGGGAAGTCGTGGCTGTACAGCTTAAAGAAGGATGAATTCCCGCCATAGCAAGAGCACTCGGGATAAAGCTGGAGGAGCCTCGACTTCGCTAGCATGGCGGAGGCCAGCGGAAGCAGATCTGAAAGGCAAGAGATCGAACAGGAACGCCGAGACAGCAGCCGCGAAAGAAGAGAGCGGCGGAAAGCCAGTCGTGACAGGCGGGAGACCGCAAGGGCAGCACCGCAGGACTACGCAAAGGTGGCGAAGCAGGTGCGAGAGTGGAGTTTCCGTTACGACGGGAATGACATATGGACTCGACATCAACCAGATCCCAAGAGCGATGCCGGAACTACTAACGGACAGAGCCCTGAAGTGGTTTATTGCCAACAACAAGTTCTGGGAGGCATGGGTCGAGTTCATACAAAGCTTCCAGGAATTTTTCCTGCCTAGAGGGTTCATGACAAAGCTGGCGGACCAGGTCAGGCAGAGGAAGCAGCGACACGGCGAAAACTTTAAGGACTACATGGTGGACATGTAGACCCTGATGCGGCCCTTAGGAATGTCGCAGAAGGAGACGCTGGCAAGAATAAGGGAAAACAGCACGCCAGCCTTACGCATGTTCATACGCCCGTATGAGTGCCGACATCTGGATGCCCTGATGGCTCTGGCCGACGAGTTCGAAGAGCTGGACACCCAAAGGGAACGGTTCGATCTAGAGCGGAATAATAGGGCCCGCCACCAGCGAGAATTCCCGAGTGGAGATCAGAACGCGGTGTGCAGAAGGTGCCAGGATGACACCGTAGGCCCGTCGAGGAACATCAACAACAGAAGAGAACCGGACCCAGTGCGGCGCGGTTTTGTGCCAAACCCAGCACAAGCCTGCCACAGATGCGGTGGTCAGGGCCACTGGTCTCAGGAGTGCAGGAACCGGCCAATCAATTTTTGCTGGATTTGCGGGAGAATCGGGCCAAGGACTTTGGAATGCTGCCACAGATCGGGAAACGCCATGCGACCCCAGCCTCAGAGGGGCAACCAGGGTTCGCAAGATGCAGCCCCTCAAAATTAATGGGCAATCTGAAGGCGGAAGAAAGGCCACTGTCCGCCACAGTGCTCATAGACGGAGTAGAGATAGAGGCCACGGTGGACACTGGAGCCACGGCCAGCTTTATTAGCGAGGAGCTGGCGGACAGGTTGCAGGCGGCACGAGAAGTCTTACCTACGAGAAGAGAAGTTAGAATGGCAGATGGACGGTACGAAGATGTCACATCGATGATCGAAGTCGACATAGGTCTCGGCAAGAGGACCGTTCGGATGCAACTGCTGATCCTACACAACATAATCGACGCACTGGTATTGGGTTTGGATTACCTAACAAGAGTGGGAGCACGTGTGGAGTGCGCCGGACTGACCGTAACAATACCAGTGTGCTCAACGGGACAAAGCAGGCCAAAGGAAAAGCTTTCAGTGGCAGTCGTGGAGAGGGCTTCTTCAGAGGAGGACGTGGACGAATTCCTGAGTTGGAGTTGACCAGTTTAGAAAGCGTTCAAGGGACGTCAACCGTGGAAGAGCACCGGATAACGATGAAGGACGATCAACCAGTCAAGCAGCGGTACTACCCAAAAAACCCCAAGATGCAAGTGGAGATCAACGCCAAGGTCGACGAGCTGCTGGAAAAAAGAATGTATCGAGCCGTCTAGAAGCCCGTACAGCTCACCGATAATGATGATGAGAAAGAAAACAGGGCAATGGAGACTGTGCGTGGATTTCCGGCAGATAAACGCAAGGTCCGTAAAGGATGCGTACCCGATGCCGATGATAAATTACATCCTGGACCAGCTAAAGGAGGCGAAGTACATAAGCAGTCTAGACCTAAAGGATGGATACTGGCAAATTCGGTTGGAAGAAAGGAGCCGGCAGTATACGGCGTTTACGGTGCCGGGAAAGGGCCTGTTCCAATGGAAAGTGATGCCATTCGGACTGCACTCAGCGTCGGCAACGTTTCAACGGCCATTGGACCAAGTAATAGGGCCCGAAATGATGCCGCACGCGTTCGCATATCAGGACGACATCATAGTAATCGGACGGACGCTGCAGGAACACATGCGCAACTTGAAGGAGATGTTCAAGAGGCTACGGGCGGCGAACCTGAAAGTAAATGCGGATAAGTGCAAATTCTTTAGGAAGGAGCTACAATACTTGGGTCACCGCGTGACGAATCAGGGCATTGGAACGGATCCTGAGAAGGTAGCGGCAATAGCGCAACTGAAGCCGCCAGGAAACGTAAAGGAACTGAGGCAATACTTGGGAGTCGCATCGTGGTACAGACGCTTCGTGCCCGATTTTGCGCCGCTGGTACAGCCTTTGATTGCGCTCCTAAAGAAGCAGGCAAAATGGGAATGGGAAGACGCCCACCAAGCCGCATTCGAGGCCGTCAAGGCCAGACTGGTCGCCGACCCGATTCTGGCGTGCCCCGACTTCACGAAAACGTTTGTATTACAGACGGATGCCAGCGACTATGGGCTGGGGGCAATCCTTACACAGCATTCCGAGCGAGGCGAGCGAGTAATCTCCTACTCCAGTAGAACGCTGAACGCAGCGGAGAGGAACTACTCGGCAACGGAAAAGGAATGTTTAGCAATAGTATGGGCGGTCAGGAAGTTGAGACCGTACCTGGAGGGTTACCACTTCAAGGTCATTACGGACCATATGGCTCTGAAATGGCTGAATAACATCGAGAGTCCGTCCGGCAGGATAGCGAGGTGGGCGTTGGAGCTGCAACAGTACGATTTCGAAATCTCGTACAAGAAGGGCCAGCTGAACATCGTCGCCGACGCGCTTTCAAGACAACCACTGCAGGAGACGAACCGAAGAGTGAGCGTGGAGGACGACGAACAACCGAGAGAGCAGCAGGGATGTAGGTGGTTGGAGGAGATGCGAAGAAAAGTGAAGCAGCAGCCACACAAATTTCCTGACTATTTGGAGGAAGACGGCAAGCTGTACCGGCACAAACCGCATCGGGCGGGCAACGAGGAGGTGGCATCGTGGAAGATGTGTGTACCGATCGGGCAGAGACAGCGCGTCATGACCGAAAACCACGACATGCCAACTGCGGGACACTTGGGAAGCCGCAAGACGATTGCCAGGATTGCAGCCCGGTATCATTGGCCGGGAATGCATCGAGACGTAAGGAAGTACGTGCGAAACTGCGAGAGCTGCATGAAGTACAAACCCAGCCAGCTACAGGCGGCCGGGAAGATGTTAACACAGGTGCCGGAACCATGGGCACCTGTGTGCCATGGGCAACCGTGTGCGCAGACTTCGTGGGCCCTTTGCCACGATCGAAGCATGGGAATTCGATGCTGCTGGTCCTGGTGGACAGATTTTCAAAGTGGACCGAAATCGTCCCTATGAGAAGGGCGACCACTGAGACGCTGGGGAAGGCCGTTCGAGAGCGGATAGTGGCCAGATACGGAGTGCCCAAAGTGATGATCACAGTCAACGGCGTGCAGTTCACAAGTAGGGCGTTCAGGAAGTTTCTGGAGGAGCTGGGGGTACGACACCAGCTCACGGCTCCATATACTCCGCAAGAGAACCCCACGGAAAGGGCCAACAGGACCGTCAAAACAATGATCGCGCAGTTCACAGGTGCCGATCAGAGGACATGGGACGAGCACTGGCCGGAGCTGCAGCTGGCGGTCAACACAAGTGTGGCGGAGACCACAGGATACTCGCCGGCGTTCATAACGCAGGGAAGAGAGCCGAGGCTGCCCAACGCGACCGGAAAGTGCATCCAGACACCGGCGGAAAATGCGAAAAAATTTAAAGAAATCTTCGAACTGGTGCGGAGAAATATAGAGAAGGCGGCACAGGATCAGGCACGACACTATAATCTCAGAAGACGCGCATGAATGGATTAACGACGGACGTGTTTTCGTTGCGCTAGTTACGGGTGCCTCCGTTGGATCGGGGGTCCTCCTTTCTCTACTCTTAGTTAGTTGCTGCCCAGGCTGATGTGATGGGAGTCAATAATGACTTTATTGTGTACTTATGATATATGTAGGTTATATATATTTGCCACTTTAAATAAATCAACTGCTCGGTTTGGTGTCAAGATCAAGAATGATGAAAGCTTTATTATTAATGTATACGCACGGGCAAGCAGCAGTGCTTTTGATCCCGTTAGTTCTAGATAGCGAGTCTAGACGAGGACGTCGCGATTACGCAGTGTGTATGTGTGTGTGTAGGTTCATGTTAATTTCAACGTCGAGAGCGTCGCCACCACGCAGTATGTGTGAATATGTGTGTGTGTGTGTGTTCATGCCGATTTCATCATCGGGTGCAACAGAGTTTCAGGTAGCGGGGGACGAGGCTATGCTGGCATGGTAGCTCGTGATCAATATATATATATACAGCGTTGGCACTTTGCTGATGTCGCCTACCGGGCGGGCTTCATAGGCGGAGGTGGTTGTTGAGGGGGGTTAATGCTGGGCATGGTAACTCCTCCCCCCCTAGTGTGGAGAGATGGCCATAACGAAGGGATAGCCGACTCGACAACGTGAGGTGTGTGGGTGGGTTGCTGGGTAAAAATCGTTTTCTGCCTTTTACAGGTTCGGAGACAGATCACAAGTATTAGTACTATGCTCAATGCAAGGTACGTAGCGGTAAAGTATTGTTGAGTTATGTAGTCCATTTTCCCGGTTGTTGCCAATGCCTCCAGGTGCAGTTTTTCGAGTGATAGGACTTTCAATGTTTTGTTATTTTCTATTCGTTCCATCGGTGGTATCTCGATGGTAAGTTTGTCGTGGGAGACAATGAAGTATGAACAATGTATAGGTAAGGGAATTGTTTGAATGAAATGATACATTTGCTAGTTGAAAAATGGATTTTTAACCTTAAATAATAGTTTGGTGTTGCAAGTAAGAGTTTAACAGGATGGTAACAAAAGTTGTTAATGTGTTCATCCAATTCTATGGTTATATTTTGCTTATTAAATAAAATTCGTATGTCTTCTAATTGTTGTGTATTAAACATAAATTTGAAAATGAGGCCTAACTTACTAGCAAGTAAGCTTTCGGCCACGTTATTGCTCTTTAAAAATTTGGTTCTGGTAATTTTCGAAAAATTTCTATATCGAAACTTGTTTGTTATTTACGTGTTCTATTTTATATATGATCCTGATAATAATGTCCCTGTCTGTTTATCAAATTTGTCTTTTAATTGTTACATTTTCATGTTTAGTTGAATTCATTAAGTGTTAGTGTTTGATTGGGACTGGGTGTTCACAGTTCTTTTAATGTGTTTCCTAATTTTTTGTTTATGTAATTTCTGACCTCTGGTAGTTATTAGTGTTATCCCTCTGTCTCTTTCTACCTTGTGTAGAGAAAATCTAGGTGTTATTTTGTTTCTTCTGTTTTCCTTCCTATATATAGTATTATTTTCCTCAACTAGAATTGGCGGTTCCCTGTCCTTATTTAACTTAGCCAATCTCTTATCGGTGGTGTTTTGTAGGTGTTGTTGTATTTGGGGGTATAGTGTTTGTCTGAATTGATTTAGTTTTGAGAGGTAGTCATGATGATTGTCATAAGTTATGGTTTTTCCAAATATGTGTGTCCTGCCGTGAAAGAGTTCGAAAGGGGTGTGATTTGTGCTAGAATGTATCGCGTTATTGTAGGTTGTTAATACTTCGCTAAGTATTTCGGTATGTTCGCACTGTAGGTGTAATTCTTTTCGACGGTTCATAACTATTCTGTACAATTCTGTTAACGTAGAGTGAAGTCTTTCGACGGGTGAATTACCAGTCGATTGTTGGAATGAAGTAGTATGTTGGAGTATATCGTATTGAGCAAGGAAATCGTTAAACAGGTTTCCGGAAAATTCTGTTCCCTGATCGAAAACAAGTTTTTTGGGTATGCCAAAGTTGCTCATGAACTGAGACAAGGCGGCAATGATTTTTATGGAGTTTCTGTTATCAAGCGGGTATGCTTGTGCGAACTTTGAAAATTTGTCAATGACAGTTAGATTATAAGTACCATTGACGAAGTAAATATCTATGTGGATCACCTCTAAAGGTCCTGGTGGGGCAGGTGGTGATTGCATAGCTGGTTTATGGGGTTGCCTGTCGTATTTAAGTGTAAGGCAAATGTCACAGTCTTTTATTACTTGCGTAATAATATCTTTCATGCGGGGGAAATAAATATCTCTTTTTAGGTGTTGAAAGGTTTCGTCGATACCTCTGTGGTTGTTCTTTAAGTGGGGTTGCCTGTCGTATTTAAGTGTAAGGCAAATGTCACAGTCTTTTATTACTTGCGTAATAATATCTTTCATGCGGGGGAAATAAATATCTCTTTTTAGGTGTTGAAAGGTTTCGTCGATACCTCTGTGGTTGTTCTTTAAGTGGTATGTAAGTATTCTTGTTTTTTGGTCTTCCGTTTCGGTTATTTCGGGTAAGAACAGTTTGCAACGGGAGATTTTATATGAGTCGTTCACCGAGAAGTAGTTGTTATACGCTTCCTCTATGAGCAAAAAGATTTGATCTGGGGCAAATATTGCAGTCATTTTGTTTGGTTTAAGAATTGATTGCAAGATGTTAGAAATAGTGTCAAAGGTATATGTAGGTTCTGAAATGACTTGTCTTGTTTTGTACGTAAATGGTGTTGTGATTTGTACTGAAGACTTTTCCCCAATGTGGAACACAATTTGTGTATTGAAATGATTTAATGGTTGTTGGACAACTGGGATTTTTTGTGGGTCTTCGTTTATGTTTAAATTTGGTTCTATTCGACTAAGCGCATCAGCGACCACGTTTTGTTTGCCTTTTTTATACACTACTTCGTAATCGTATGCGGCTAGGGTAGTTTTCCACCGAAGTAGTTTAGGGTTTTGACCATTAAAGCTTTCTAACCAGACTAATGGTTTGTGATCTGTGACTATTTTAAATTTCTGGCCAAAAAGGTATGGCCTAAAATGACTTACTGACCAAATAATAGCTAGCATTTCTTTTTCTATGGTGGAATATCGAACCTCTGTGTCTGATAGCGTTCTACTAGCGAAGGATATGGGTCTGTCGTTGGTATCGGGGCCTTGTGATAGCACTGACCCTATGGCGTAGTTGCTTGCGTCGGTCGTCAACGTGAATGGTTTTGTAAAGTCGGGGAATATAAGTATTGGGTCGTTGCATAATAAATTCTTTGAAATTTCGACTGCTTTCCTAAATTCGTCGTCTATTACTATTGATTTTTTTCCTTTTAATTGTCTTGTTATAGGTTTTGTTATTTTTGCGAAATCTTTGATAAACTTCCTATAGTACCCAAGTAATCCCAAAAATGACTTGATTTCCCTGATGGTTTTGGGGCAGGGAAAGTCTTTAATAGCTTGTATTTTGTTTGGGTTGGGCTTGACTCCCTCCTGAGTGTCCCAAAAAGTCAATTTCTTTCCTTAAGAAGTTACACTTAGCAGGTTGGATTTTTAGATTCGCATTCAGTAGCTTAGAGAAAACAAGTTTAATGTCGCTAATGTGTTTCTGCAGTGAGGGTGAGAATATAATAATGTCGTCTAGGTAAACCAGACAAACATTACCTATAAGGTCTCCTAGAACGTTGTCCATCACACGTTGAAAAGTGGCTGGTGCGTTCTTCAGACCGAAGGGCATTCTTGTGAATTCGTAATGCCCATTTTCGACTGTGAAAGCTGTTTTGTTCGCGTCTTGTGGATTCATCTCAATTTGATGGAATCCACTTGCCAAGTCTATTGTTGTGAAGTATTTTGTTCTACCTATTCGGTCCAGTATGTCTGCTATGTTAGGTATCGGATAACGGTCGGAGATGGTTTTTTCGTTTAATTTTCGAAAATCTATTACCAACCGCCATTTTTCTTTGCCTGTAGTGTCGGCTTTTTTGGGTACGATCCATACGGGTGCACTCCAAGGAGAGTGACTGTTTTTAATAATATTTTGTCGAAGCATTTCTGATATTTGTTTACGAACTTCTTCTTTGTGTACATATGGGTAACGGTATGATTTAGTGAATATCGGAACATTGTCTACTGTTGGTATGGAGTGTTCAACGACATTAGAAAAGGTCAAATGGCTCTCTTCATAATGGAAAAGTTTCCTAAAGGTTTTGCATAGATTGATTAGATTAAATTTTTCTTCTTGGTTTAAATGTTCTGTCTTAATATTAAGTTCTTGTTGGGTGTCCGTCTGAGTAGTATCCGCCATTGTAGACATGCAGTGTAAAAGTCCATAGTGTTGTAAAGAGAGTTCTTCTGCTATTAATGGTTCTTCTAAATAAAGTGTTTGGTTGTAGTCTGAACTGTTACAGACTTCGAAATAGGCTATACCTGCGGTTGCAGTATACAGTCCACCTGTTATTGATAGTTGGTTGTCAAAATCTGTGGTCCCGTATATAAAGTCTCCTTGCATGAAGTTTACTGGTAGTGGAAGCCTTACCTTGCTATTTGATGGTACAGTATGCAAAATGTCTACAGGGTTTGGTCGTGTCAAAATTGGAACTGCGGTTTCAGGTGTTTCCAAAATGGAATCCGCGATGTTTATTTTTGCATTCAGAGTGGATAGAAGATCCATGCCTAAGAGGCCATTGAAGTGTGGATGAAAATTGAACAAAAGAAACTTCTGATTTGACAATTCTTTGAATTGTTTAAATTTAATAGTGTCTGTGAATTCCGTAATTTGGAATGTATTAAGTACTGTATGAATGGCTATGCTTGAATTAAGTTTTTTTATATTGTCTTCTGTAATGAGGGCCGGGTTTATAAATGAATAAGTGGACCCAGTGTCTATTAGGAATTTAAGTGGTTGTGAAGGGACAAATGTTGGGGATAGCATTACATAAGGTAATGATGACCCGTGGGCTTTTTTAGTTATGAATCCGACTGGTCTTCCGAGGCTCTTTGCGGAAAATTTGTGTCGTCATTTATGTTGCACAAATTTACATTTGTGTTAGTATTGTTTCTGTATTGTTGGTGTGTTGAAGTTAGTTTTTCGTAGTTGTGGGATGTGTTTTGATTTCTCATCGATTGTCCCCCTTGCTGATGATTGGTTTGTTGGTGCGAAATGTTGCGACCATTATTATTTGATAGTTTCGGTTCTTGTTGGTTATTTTTTGGGTATGGGCGTCCTCTGTCCGTTGGATTGTCACGACGACGGCCCTCTACTTGTCTGTTTGAGTTTTGGAAGAAAAAACTTTGTTCCATTTGTCCGTATTCGTAAGCTTTTTCGATAGTGTCCGGGTTCCTAATTCTTATGATTGTTCTTAATGGATCCTTTAATCCGATGATAAATGCGTTGAGACATATATCATCGTAGAGGGTACGTTTAGTTGCGAGTGCATTACCCGTGGTATCCATGTCTTTAGCTATTGTTATAAGTTCGTTTCTCATTTTAATTATACTGTAAAAAAGTTTTCCCATTGTAAGGTCATTTGGGAGGGTCTGTATTTCCCTAAGTATCATCGCTTCGGTTCTCTTGCTGGTGTAGAGTCGTTTGAGATTAGTCTTGATGTCGTCCCAGTTCAATCGAGTGTCGCAAAGGGTCAAGGCATCGTCTGCTTTTCCTACGATTTTGTTGCGGACGGCCCTTAGAAGTAGTTGTCCATAAGGGGTCTTGTCTACTGATCTAATGAGGAACAGCAGTTCCTCAGCGCTAGTTATGAACTTGTCGAGATTGCTAGGATGACCTTCAAAAGTGGGGAGTTGTTCGATAAAAGCCAAAATGTCGGTTGGGTTAAGGTTGGTGTTAATAACTGTGGAAGTAGCGGAAGTAGTCGGACTTAAAGGGGCTGATGCGTTTCCCGAGTCCATGTTGTTGCTGTTGGTGGATTGTTCTACTTGTTCCCTAATTTGAGGAAGGCTGCCTCCACTTCTAAGTCCAAGTCTTCTTTTACTTTGGGTATTAAACGGAATTCTCTTTGGCATGTAGGTGTTTTTGATTTGTGTAGTCTGTGTGTTGTACTTAAAAATATGGTATATGTGTTATTGTGCTTATATACTTTTGTATACGTGTACCTATATGTTGTGTATATGTTTAGTGTAATAATGTTTTAGCTTAAATAATAAGGTGTAATTAAGTAATTGTAATCTTATATATAGATAATCTTAAAATGTAGTGTGTATTTATAATATGAATCCGTTTGTTTCTTTCTAAGTAAGTGTTGGCTCCAATGTTTGACTGTAATATATTATGTACATTAGTGTTTGGGAACGAGACAGCCTGTCTACGCGAACAAGTCACCCTTTATCTTTGTTTACATTTGTCTGCAGCTTCAGCGGAGCTTATCAGCGGAATCAATGTAAGCATCGCACTGCTGTAATTGTCCGCGAGCTTGCCCAGTACTTTTCCAAACTTCTAACTCTCTTCTAACTGTAACTTGTTTACGTCTTATGCTAGTTTAATCGTATGGCGTGAGTACAGCCAAAGCTTAAGTTAGTCACATTTTTGATCGTCGAGAAAACGTACGCATCGGTGTCGAATTAATTACTATTAAGTGTCTGAAGTAACCAATAAATCAAACTAAACAGTAACACTGGCGGGTTTTATTTATGAACATAAAAATTGGTCCTTCGAGCCGGATTACCGGAACTGCGTTTCTTTCGGGCATTTGATTTTGATTATTGGCCTTTTGGCAAACGATAATCTATAGATTCCTACATCGTATAGAATCGTTCCCTTCTTTCGACCACCATGCGGAGTGTGATTCAACAACGGGGCTTCTGCAAAAGCCAAATTACTCGTGCGCATAATAATGCCTTAAAATTTGTTGATGACATTCATTCAGTGCAAACAATAGTTGTCCGCCTGGCGCAACTACAGGAAAATTATTTGCGGTTCGTACGGCTCTCGGAAGAGCTGTATGCATTTAAATCGGAAGCCGATTGGGAGAACCCTGACGAGGATTTTGACGCATATGAGGACAAACATTATGCTACACACGCTATTCTCAGCAATACTTTGGAGGAGTTGAGACGGGATGTCACCTCAAACAGTATTGATGCCACAGTTCAAGCCGCAGACACATCCCAGAGAAGTCATGTCGATTTTCAGTTCGAGCGAATTAAACTTCCGACTTTTTCTGGAAATTATGAGGACTGGAAACATTTTTCGGACATGTTTATTGGATCGATTGCTTCCAATTCGAGCCTGACGGATTGCCAACGATTTCATTATTTAAAATCGTACCTTGCCGGAGACGCGCTTGCATTAGTTAAACATATTCCAGTTACTAATGACAACTATCGGGAAGCATGGGATCGGCTGGAACAGCGATATAACAAACAATCGCTAATTATTCGATCGTTCTTAAACAGTTTCATGAGCCTTCCGAGTGCTATAAATTCAAATATCGGCACAGTGCGGAAAATTGCCGATGGTGCAGACGAAGTTATTCGTGGTCTACGAGCTCTTAATTGCGAAGAGAGGGATCCCTGGCTAATTTTCATCTTACTTTCAAAATTAGATAGCGATACCCGCCAAGCCTGGGCTCAGTGCGCAGAATCCGAGGAAAAAGGTGTGACCATCAACCGATTCTTGAAATTTCTCACATCACGCTGCGATACGTTGGAGGCTTTTGAATTAACTCGATCAACCCAAGCTCGACGCGCAGCTACCACGCACCACGCAGACACGCATCCAAGACGGGAAGAGCCGAAGTGCACATCGTGCCAGCAGAATCACCATCTGTTTAAGTGTCCTCAATTCATCGCACTCGACATTGCATCTCGCCGAGACTTCCTCAATTCAAGAAAGCTCTGTTTCAATTGCCTCAGCCCGGCTCATATGATGGGCAACTGTACATCGAGGCATACTTGTCGGATCTGCCGCCGCAAGCATCATACTTTGGTTCATGGCTCGTCGCAGCCAATTCAAAATGGCAACAACATTGACACCGCAAGTGTTGACAGCCGCGATCGACCAGCAGTCTCACATGCGGGATCTACAATTGGCCACAATCAACCGCTAGCTCGAGAAGGTCATCGCTTGGGAAGCGAGCCTCCCGCGGAAAACAACTTTACGCATCATACTCTGGAGAATATTCCGGCGGCTGGTTCTCAGACTCTGTTGCCAACCATCCTTGCTGACGTCATCGACGCCTGGGGAAACACTACAACCTGCAGGCTGCTCCTGGACACTGGATCTACAATAACCTTGGCATCGGAATCATTTGTTCAGCGAATAGGCGTGCGTCGAACGCACGCACGGATTTCTATTCTCGGTCTCGCCGCCAACAGCGCGGGCGTTACCCGAGGACGCGCACATATCAAGCTGCGCTCTCGACATTCGGGCCAAACTGTCGAATTGGTCTCGTTCATTCTCAACTCGCTGACGTCATCACTTCCTGCCCAAGTTATTGACACCTCATCCTCTACGTGGAGGCAAATCTGCGAGCTTCCTTTGGCAGACCCAACGTTCTGCACACCTGGAGCAATCGATGTCATTGTTGGATCGGATCAGCTTTGGTCTCTATACACAGGAGATCGGAAACACTTTGGTAACGACTTTCCTATCGCTCTCAATACTGTATTTGGTTGGATTCTTGCAGGCTCTTACTCTGCATTCGATGATCACCTTACTTCTGCGGTTACTCATCACGCGGACCTAGACACGATGGTTCGTTCATTCATGGAGATGGACAGCATTCAGCCTAACCAGGCTCTCCTGGACGCCAGCGATCCCACAGAGCGTCATTTTGCTGCCACACACAAGCGCTCGACGGACGGGGTGTACGTCGTCGAGTATCCCTTCAAGGAGAAGGCACCGCCTATTGATTCAACCTTGCCACAGGCCATCAATCGCTTCTTCTCGCTGGAACGCAAATTTCGTCGGTATCCAGAATTGAAGCAGCAGTACGAAGCTTTCCTGGACGACTACTTGCAACGTGGACATATGGAACAACTGACCTCGGCTCAGGTTGAGGAGTCCCCAGACACCTGCTTCTATTTGCCGCACCACGCTGTCATCAAACTGGACAGTCTGACAACCAAATGTCGTGTAGTTTTTGATGGATCAGGAATGGACAGCTCTTGAGTATCGCCCAATGACAGACTACATATTGGTCCACCGATTCAACGCGATCTTTTTGGCGTTTGTCTACGCTTCCGGCAGCACCAATATGTTTTATGCGCAGATGTCGAAAAGATGTTTCGAGGCATTAAAATCTTTAAGCCACACGCCAATTTTCAGCGCATTGTTTGGCGCACGACTGAGAATGAACCTCTGCTTCATTTTCGCCTGCTGACGGTTACCTACGGATTGGCACCGTCACCATTTCTGGCTGTTCGAGTTCTAAAGCAACTTGCCGACGATCATGGCCATGAATACCCTGCAGCAGCTCACGCTCTTCTGCACGATGCCTATGTGGACGATATCCCTACAGGCGCCAACACATTCGAGGAGCTTATGATTCTCAAGGACGAGCTTATAGCCCTCTTGGATAAGGGAAAATTCAAGCTACGCAAATGGAGTTCTAATAGTTGGCGTCTTCTGAAATCATTACCAGATGAAGATAGATGTTTTGAACCTATCCAGCTCCTCAACAAATCAGCTGCGGATTCACCTGTCAAAGTTCTTGGTATCCAATGGAACCCTGGGAAGGACGTTCTGTATCTCAACCTAAAGGGATGCGATGCGACCATTTCTCCGACGAAAAGAGAACTCTTGTCTCAGCTATCAAGAATTTATGATCCGCTTGGACTGGTAGCGCCGGTCACAGTTCTACTCAAGCTAATCTTCCAAGAAAGCTGGACAAGTGTCCTGCAGTGGGACGACCCCATTCCTGAAAGTCTACGTACGCGCTGGAGAGCCTTAGTAGAGGATTTGCCAGCACTTACGCAATGCCAAGTACCACGGTATATTGCGTCACCATTTCAAGATGTTCAACTACACGGATTCGCCGACGCATCCTCGCAGGCCTACGGTGCGGTAGTTTACGCTCGAGTTGCAGTTGGATGCAGCTTTCAAGTAACTCTGGTTGCCGCCAAAACACGAGTGGCCCCGATCAAGCCCGTATCAATTCCACGTTTGGAGCTAAACGCTGCGTTACTTCTATCTCGATTGCTTTCTATTGTCAAAACATCATTAACAATTCCTCTTTTCAGCACGAGCTGCTGGACAGATTCAGAAATTGTGCTACATTGGCTTTCAGCTCCCCCTCGACGGTGGAACACCTACGTCTGCAACCGAACTTCTGAGATATTGAGCGACTTTCCCCGTAGCTGCTGGAACCATGTTCGCACGGAAGACAATCCTGCAGATTGTGCTTCCCGAGGACTTCATCCGTCAAAGCTTCTGGAGCATCGACTGTGGTGGAAAGGTCCGTCCTGGCTGGCCACACCCACCTCTGAGTGGCCACCTTCTACAAGCAAGTTCAGCGTATCTTCAAGTTTCGATGTCAACACCGAAGAACGAGCCATAAAGCCCACGACTCTACATAACTTTCCTGATGAAAGTATACACGAGTTACTCATCCACAAATTCTCAACCTGGACGCGTCTTATAAGGGTATCTAGCTACTGTCATCGCTTTATTCACACTCTTCGATCCCATCATAGGAATTCGGCACCATTCCTTACGTCTGAAGAGTTGCTGGACGCACAGCGCCGACTTCTTCGACATGTGCAACAAAAATCCTTTGCCAGAGAATATGCGCAGCTAGAGAATCGACGCCAGCTTAACGCTAAATCGCATCTTATCCGGTTTTCTCCGTTTCTGGATGATTATGGAGTAATGCGAGTCGGTGGGAGAATCGAGCAATCTACACTCAACTACAACGCCAAGCACCCGATTCTGATACCTAAAGATACACCACTAGCTGGACTGCTGGTTCGACATTTTCATGTCTCCTATCTGCACACTGGAGTTGATGCAACGTTCACCAATCTTCGTCAGCAGTACTGGATTCTGGGAGCCCGCAATCTCGTCAGAAAGGCAGTCTTCCAATGCAAATCCTGTTTTCTTCAACGAAAGGGCACAAGCAACCAGATCATGGGAGAGCTACCAATTCCTCAAGTTCAAGCTAGCCGCTGCTTTCAACACACAGGGCTGGACTACGCTGGACCGATCGCAATCAAGGAATCAAAGGGAAGAACTCCACGCATCGGAAAGGCATGGTTTTCTATTTTCGTGTGCCTCACTACAAAGGCACTTCACATCGAGGTTGTTAGTGATCTAACTACACAGGCTTTCATTGCAGCCTTTCAACGATTCATTGCCCGCCGAGCGAAGCCTACTGACCTGTATTCGGACAATGGAACTACATTTCATGGAGGCAAGCAAACTTTGGATGACATGAGACGTCTGGCCATTCAACAAGCCAAAGATGAGGAACTAGCAGGATTCTTTGCCAATGAAGGGATTTCTTGGCACTTTATACCCCCGTCTGCTCCCCATTTTGGAGGGATGTGGGAAGCTGGAATTCGCTCAATTAAACTCCATATGAAACGGATACTTGGATCAAAGGCTTTAACGTTTGAGGAGCTCTCTACTGTCCTGACCCAAATTGAAGCTATCCTGAATTCACGCCCGCTGTGCCCAACTGGGGATAATTCTTTGGATCCACTGACGCCTGCTCACTTTTTGACTGGATCTCCGTATACTGCATTGCCTGAACCCTGTCGTCTGGATATGCAAGTCAATCGATTGGAGAGGTGGAATCAGCTGCAAGCCATGGTTCAAGGCTTTTGGAAAAGGTGGCATATGGAATATCTGACCTCTCTTCATGAGCGGACAAAGTGGCATCTGGAAACCGAGAATCTGAAGATCGACACACTGGTAGTACTCAAGGAGCCCAATCTACCGCCCTCTAAATGGATTCTTGGCCGCATCACCGCAGTGCACGCAGGAATCGACAACAAGGTCCGAGTCGTTACAGTGAAGACTGCTCACGGATTATACAAACGCCCAATTGCCAAAATCGCTGTACTGCCTCTCTGCTGAACAACCGTTCAGGGGGGCCGGTATGTTTGGGAACGAGACAGCCTGTCTACGCGAACAAGTCACCCTTTATCTTTGTTTACATTTGTCTGCAGCTTCAGCGGAGCTTATCAGCGGAATCAATGTAAGCATCGCACTGCTGTAATTGTCCGCGAGCTTGCCCAGTACTTTTCCAAACTTCTAACTCTCTTCTAACTGTAACTTGTTTACGTCTTATGCTAGTTTAATCGTATGGCGTGAGTACAGCCAAAGCTTAAGTTAGTCACATTTTTGATCGTCGAGAAAACGTACGCATCGGTGTCGAATTAATTACTATTAAGTGTCTGAAGTAACCAATAAATCAAACTAAACAGTAACACTGGCGGGTTTTATTTATGAACAATTAGTAAGTATAAAAAATTTATATTCAGTTTGTATAAGTAAATGAACACATGGCAGTAACACAATCCGAAGTAGTAAGTTGAGTGTATTTGTAATTTGACAAATGTTTCTCAATTGGGAACATTCGCGAACAAGTATATGGCTTTTAAGGAAAGGTTCAACCTGACACACATAGTGATTTTATTACTGATTTATTGTTTAATTTCTTTCAATGTTGTGGTCCCAGTGCCTTTTCAGCGATTGATGTACACATATTCGGCCACAACATTGAACTAGATTTATTTGTTTTGCTTATTTATGTATGGTCCCGGTGTCTCATCAGCGATTGATGTACACATATTTGGCCATAGCACTGAATGATGTTAACTTTTTATGTATGTCATAAGTGATCCCGGTGCCCTTTCAGCGATTGATGTGCACATATTCGGTCACTTTGAATGTAAAGACATTTTTTTTTATGTGTGATCCCGGTGCCCTTTCAGCGATTGATGTGCACATATTCGGTCACAATAGTTTGTAATTATACTGTATGTCACTGTTGAACTTGTTTGTGTGAAGTTTTTTCCTTTTCTTCTCTTTTTTTGAGAACCATATATTTACACTTAACTCCTCAAACTTGTGTTTTTTTTTTTTTTTCTGCCACTTGTTCACTTACTTACCCGTTTACAGAAGTGGAACGAAGAACGTGAAAGGCGTTGTTAATCCTTTTAGTTCTAGTCCGGCTGCGCCAGTTACGGGTGCCTCCGTTGGATCGGGGGTCCTCCTTTCTCTACTCTTAGTTAGTTGCTGCCCAGGCTGATGTGATGGGAGTCAATAATGACTTTATTGTGTACTTATGATATATGTAGGTTATATATATTTGCCACTTTAAATAAATCAACTGCTCGGTTTGGTGTCAAGATCAAGAATGATGAAAGCTTTATTATTAATGTATACGCACGGGCAAGCAGCAGTGCTTTTGATCCCGTTAGTTCTAGATAGCGAGTCTAGACGAGGACGTCGCGATTACGCAGTGTGTATGTGTGTGTGTAGGTTCATGTTAATTTCAACGTCGAGAGCGTCGCCACCACGCAGTATGTGTGAATATGTGTGTGTGTGTGTGTTCATGCCGATTTCATCATCGGGTGCAACAGAGTTTCAGGTAGCGGGGGACGAGGCTATGCTGGCATGGTAGCTCGTGATCAATATACAGAGGTGGTCAAAAGTATTTACACAACGAGCTTTTTTTTCAATTAGTTGACAATTGAAAAAAAAGCTCGTTGTGTAAATACTTTTGACCACCTCTGTATATACAGAGGTGGTCAAAAGTATTTACACAACGAGCTTTTTTTTCAATTAGTTGACAATTGAAAAAAAAGCTCGTTGTGTAAATACTTTTGACCACCTCTGTATATACAGCGTTGGCACTTTGCTGATGTCGCCTACCGGGCGGGCTTCATAGGCGGAGGTGGTTGTTGAGGGGGGTTAATGCTGGGCATGGTAACTCGCTCGTGTACAGATTGCGAAGAACTAGGTTTTCCTTGTTTGGAAAGTAATTAAATCGGTGAATTAGTGCTCCGCGAAAGTCGTGTGCTAATTTTCGTGTGTTATAAACAAGCGGTTTGGAAGTAATTAGCAATAAATTATTGCAAATTTTCCACTCAGCACGTGCTGCGAGGCGAGCTTTCGAGTAAGCTTCTTGAGCAGCGGTCACAGAGCTTATTGGTGGCAGTCACTGCTAAGGTTTGTGTCTAGGGACAATTTTAGTGCTACCAGACTCTACCGATAGGTGGAGCTCTAGTTCCAGAGCAACTACCTCGTGTCAGCGAGCATACGAGCATACGGTTGCTGGCGTCGACGGTAGGAGGAGCCACCACCGTAGTTATGCCGATGGAGAGCGACAGCAGCGCGAGTGCCTTGAGCGGAAGCAGTGCTTCGAGGAAGTCCAGACGAGGCAGGCGTAGAAGCCATCTAGCCTCTAAGAGCTCGGCGCCAACGCAGGCGAAATTGGTTGCCCTGGCATCGAATGGAGTGCCAGAACCCGTTGGTGTACTGGAGGAGGCGTTTTCGTCGCTCGAGGACGCCCGGGCGGCTACGGCAAACGCTGCCATCGATGCGGCCCCCCCCCCCCCCCCCCACGCTGCTGCCACCGCTGCTGATCCTACTGCTGCACCTGCTGCTGCCCCTGCTGCTGCCCCTGCTGCCGACCACACTGCTGCCTCCGCCGTTTCCACTGCCGTTAAAATTGTTGCCACCACTGCCACTGCCGCCACCGCTGCCGCCCGTGCTGGGCAAGCAGCCATGATGGCAGAGCTGTCGGCCACCCAGCGCATGGTGAGAAGCAGCTTCCGCAGCCTAGGAGAAGTGGACACGGAAGAGCTCTCGTATGCTATCAGCCGCTACGATGAGCTAGTGTTGGCGTTAATGCTCCGGTGTGGAGAACTGGAGACGCGGCTCGCTATGCCGCCACCGCCGCCGCCGTCGTCGAATCCGTTGAAGAATACGGCCGCCAATGCTCCCCAGATGCAGCAGGTTGCACCCACCGCTGCCCCGCGGACCACCAAGGTCCGCGATACGTGGTCAGCGGTGGTGAAGTGCGACGACCCTGCGCTATCGGGGAAAGCTATAGCGGAAAAGGTGCGAACGATGGTTGCACCCTCTCTCGGAGTCAGAGTACATGAGGTACGTGAGCTCCGTCGAGGTGGTGGTGCGATCATTCGTACTCCTTCAGTTGGAGAGCTGCAGAAGGTGGTAGCATCAAAGAGCTTGGCTGAAGTTGGGCTAAATGTGGCACGGAATGCGGCCGAGAAGCCGAAGGTCGTCGTCTATGACGTCGACACAGCTATCGGCCCTGAGGAATTCATGCAGGAGCTCCATGGAAATAACTTCGATAGCGAAATGACTCTATCCCAGTTCAAGAAGTCCGTGCACCTGGTGACCAAGGCGTGGTCGGTAACTGACGGCGCCACAGTAAATGTGACGCTAGAGGTAGACGACCGGACGATGGCGAAGCTTGATATAGGTCGTGTTTACATCAAGTGGTTTTCATTTCGATGCCGATCACAGGTCCGCACATACGCCTGTCACAGATGCGTGGGTGTCGACCACAAGGTCAGCGAATGCCGGCAGAAGGACAATGTTTGCCGCCAGTGCGGGCAACAAGGCCACACCGCGGCAAAGTGCCAAAACCCGGTGGACTGCCGGAACTGCCGTCACAGAGGGCAACCCTCGGGGCATTACATGCTCTCGAGCGTTTGCCCGATATACGGGGCGTTGCTGGCGAGGGTGCAAGCTAGACACTAATGTTTAGCTTCATCCAAGCGAACTGTGGCCGAGGCCGAGCTGCGACCATCGAGCTCGGAGTCCGACTCAGGAGATCGGAGTTTATGTTCGCGCTGGTGCAGGAGCCGTATCTCGGCGGGGACGGAATGGATGTGCTGCCTGAAGGAATGAGAATTTTCACCGACCGGCGAGGGAAGGCAGCCATCCTAGTGGATCATCAGGAAGCCATCTGTATGCCAGTGGAGACCCTCACCACAGATTATGGCGTATGTCTGGTCGCTAAAGGGAGTTTTGGCTCAATCTTCCTTTGCGCCGCATACTGCCGCATACTTCGATGCACCTCTGGAACCGTACCTCCGGTACATGGATGCGGTCCTGCTGCAGGCCAGCAGAACCCCCGCAATCCTGGGCCTCGACGCGAATGCAGTGTCCCCCATGTGGCTTAGCAAACTCTCTCGTCATGCCGAGGGGCAAGCTAACTACAGACGGGGTGAGCTGCTGTCAGAGTGGAGGCAAGAGTCGCTGCCCTAAACCAGTCTACAGAGGTGTACACGTTTGATAATCACAGAGCTACTAGCGATATCGACGTGACAATCGTCAATGAGGCAGCATCTATGTGGACCACATATGAGTGGAGAGTGGAAGAGTGGGAATTGAGTGACCACAACATCATTACTGTTGTGGCCGAACCAACTACCGCGCGCGCAGTTGAGAGCATAGCTCCTGTGCCGTCCTGGAACTTCTCCAATGCACGTTGGCGATTGTTCAAGGACGAAATGGTGAGTAGAGCACTTAGAGTCTTAGAGTCGCCGTTGGACCAGCAACTTTCGACCCTGCGCAGTATAGTACATAATGTATGTGATATTGCGCTGGGAAGAAAGTCGATTCGATCGCCCAACAAGAGAGCACGTTGGTGGACTGCCGAACTCTGCGCTGCAAGGCGTGAAGTCCGGAGACTTCGTCGCCTACTCCAAGATGGAAGGCGTCGTGATGACGGTGCCGCTATAGAGCGTGTAGTGGTCGAGCTGAGGCGGGCCTCAGCCAACTACAAGAAGCTCATTGGAGGGCGAAAATGGATGACTGGAACGCTTCGTGGGAGATCATGCCGACGACCCATGGTGGCGCGTCTACAAGATTTGCCGAGGCCGCCGATTGGGTGCCTCCGCGTGAATGGCGAGCTGATCACTGATTGGGGTGACTGTGCACGAGTGCTCCTCTGCAATTTCTTCCCAGTTGCGGAGTCCGAAGCACCGACTGCCATCGCGGAGGAAGTCCCACCGGCCCTCGAAGTATTCGAGGTTGATGTATGTGTTGCCCGGTTGAAGAGCAGGCGCTCTCCTGGCTTGGACGGCATCAATGGCACTATCTGCAAGGCAGTCTGGCGCGCCATACCCGAGCACCTAGCATCGTTGTTTTCCCGATGCATCCGATTAGGATACTTTCCGCCGAGTGGAAGTGCCCACGAGTTGTCTCGCTGCTCAAAGGGCCAGATAAGGACAAGTGCGAGCCCTCCTCATATAGAGGAATATGCTTGCTACCAGTCTTTGGTAAGGTGCTCGAGGCCATCATTGTGAATCGTGTG
This sequence comes from Drosophila mauritiana, assembly GCF_004382145.1. NCBI lineage: Eukaryota > Metazoa > Arthropoda > Insecta > Diptera > Drosophilidae > Drosophila > Drosophila mauritiana. The sequence goes on along the minus strand of NC_046672.1, from coordinate 21,759,465 downwards.
AGAGAAGTTCTTCCGGAAGGCTGCAGATGGCAGTTTGGATTTCGCCAAGGACGATGTGTGGAGGATGCTTGGAGGCACGTGAAGAGCAGTGTTTGTGCCAGCCCGGCGCAATACGTGCTCGGCACATTCGTGGACTTCAAAGGAGCATTCGACAACGTCGAATGGAGTGCTGCACTCCGCCGACTAGCCGACTTGGGATGCCGGGAGATGGGCTTGTGGCAGAGCTTTTTCTCCGGCCGAAGAGCAGTGATCCGAAGCAGTTCCGGTACTGTGGATGTACCGGTAACTAGAGGCTGCCCGCAGGAGTCAATCAGCGACCCATTTATCTGGGACATACTGATGGATGTACTACTTCAGCGTCTCCAGCCGTATTGCCAGCTGAGTGCATACGCGGATGACTTGCTGCTTCTCGTCGAGAGAAATTCCCGAGCTATGCTAGAGGAATAACGAGCACAACTGATGTCCATCGTAGAAGCGTGGGGAGCTGAAGTTGGCGTTGCCGTCTCGACCAGCAAGACGGTAATAATGCTGCTGAAAGGGACCTTGAGACGTGAGCCTACGGTGAGGTTTGCTGGAGCGAACCTTCCGTATGTGCGTAGCTGTCGGTACCTTGTCCTCACGCACATAGCTTCGCTTCGCCAGCGGATGACCGGAGTCGTTGGAGCATTGGCGCGTGTGCTTCGAGCCGACTGGGGCTTCAGTCCTCGAGCCAGGCGGACCATATATGACGGACTCATGGCACCTTGTGTGCTGTTTGGTGCCCCGGTATGGTATGACACCGCCGAACAAGTAGCTGCCCGGAGACGACTAGCCTCCTGCCAGAGGCTAATCCGCTTGTCGGAGCAAAAGGAGGAGGCCCACCGAGCCTCTCTTTCGGTACCACGGGTTGTGCAGCTATCCAAGACTGCACATTGAGGTAGGCCCCCTGGTGGGAGTATCGTGGTGGCTGTGGTTGGTACCCATATCGCGGGTAGAGCCTTCGTGTTCGACGTTTGAGTTACGGTGCTGGTTGCGCAAAACTCGGGTGCTGTGACCCAGAGATAAGTAGAGATTTTAGGTAGATCTCGCTCCTCAGCAAGGGGGAGTGCTTGCCCGGCAAAGAGCACCACCTGTCAAAGGCAGCCGAAGGTTTAGCGGCAAAATTGGCGCCAAGATTTGACGGGCCGTACACGATAAAGAAATTCACGGCACCAGTTATATGCGTCCTAGAACACAAAACGACCAAGAAAGAAAAGACTGCTCACATCAGCGATCTGAAGCCGGGAAGCGCGGGCGCCGGCGGGCCAGGAGACTTCGAGGAATAAACAAAAAAAAAAACACAAATCAAATCGTTGGGGAGGAAAGGGGGAAGACGATACAAGGTATCGATACGGAGCAGAAGTCAACAACACACACACACACACAGGCCCGTCCGAGCGCGAGAGCGGGACAGGGAGGGTACGCAGCCAAGAACCGTTAACGGTTAACAAACACACACAGCTGCGAATTCCACCCTGCGGCGTTTCCAGCAGATGGTGGAGGCGCGAAAGGTCGCCGACGCCGAGGCCGCATGGCAGGAGCGTTTGGCTCGGCTGCAAGAGGAGGAGGAAGCATTGTGGGCACCAACCACGGAGCAGCCGGAGCCCACGCAGCCGCTGGCAAGACAGCTACCGCCGACACCGCAGCCACCATTGCCGTTGACGCCGCCGCCGACTCGACCACCGCCGCCGACGCCACCACGGCCGACGCGCACGAGTTACCGAATCGCCTATACAGAGTATATACAATTCGGTACCACCCGCCAAGCCACCTACGAGCAGTTCATCGCTCCACTAACTCCAACACTGTTGCAATGCACTAACTCCAACACTGTTGCAATGCTGACGCAGCAGTGGACAGGATGTCGATTGCGACAGTTCTGGTAAACAAAACTAGAACTGCCGCAGCAGCATTTCGGACAATGAAAACACAGCACATTCTTGTAAACATTTTAGCTGAAGTTTTTATTCGACTAATTAATTAGAGTTCAGTTCATTTTGAAACACAAACCAGAGCAGTCGCTTGTTTTCTTAATTAAGCTACTTGGATTAAACTACTTGGATTAAACCACTTGGATTCAAATACATAGAAGGACACACTCACACACCAGCTGCAGGAGGCACTGGTAACTGGCACAGTCGAATTACGAACAAGATACAACCCAGGGGACACCTGCAACCAGGATGAGAATCATAATAAGTCTAATACTGTGAGTAGCTGTGTAGTGATGTGAAAGATGGTGTAAAAAAAAAAATCAAAATCAACGTATAAATAAATAAATATGATAATAAACTAAATAAAGTAATCGAAATTTAAAAAAAAAAAAGAAAAGAAGTTAAATAATAATAATTATTTAAATATTCAACGATGATATAAACCACAGGAAAAAAAATGATGCCAATAAACTTAGCGTCAGGCCATACGCCCACATATCGCTGGCAGCTCGCTGCAACCGAGCAACAAGTTCGATGCGGCCCCTTTTTCGGCTTTCACAACGTGTTCGGTGTGACGTGCAAACAGTGTCGGGGCAAACGGCTGATACATAGCTAACAACATGGCTATGTGACAAACCGCTGGTTGTATCAATACGCTGGACGCGAACGGTTCGATGTTGAACAGGTCACTGAAGCAAGTCAAGCAGACTCTCGACACGCTGGACGCAACACGAACTCGTTCGAATAGGTCACTGAGGCGTATGATACAACTATCACGGCGGTCCGACAGTTGTAGATATAAGAAAGAATAACATATCACTACATTACAGATATTGAACACTTACAACAAGGGAAGAAGTCTACTACACAAAATAACATAAGCAACCTACAATTAATCTATTACACAAATAATATAAGCCATCTAGAATTAGATTATTACACAAATAACAACTACACTACTTGTCACTATACCTTGACAACGTTCAATTTAAAGAGAATAACGATAAAGTAAAAAGACCGAATCACCAAACAAACTCACAGTTTAGAGATAGTGTTGGGTCATGCAGCCGCCAAAACTGTGCAGTAGACTAAGCTCATATTCTTTAATATTATAAGCCAAATTAGGCAGTGGTAGCAGTTGCGATGCCCATAGTGCAAACCGCTGCTCTCGCACGCATTTATCTGTACGGCGCTCATTCCTTGTTTGTTGTTGTTAGCTACCTACGTTTAGCTTGGCGCTGCATTTCGGCTGCCTGCCCCGCCAATTGCCAATTCGTCGTGTTTCGGAAAAGACTTAGCTTAGGCCCTAGCTGCCTTAAACAATTCGCAAAATAAACCGTGTCGTAATATAAACAAACTTTCTTCGGTTGTCTTTATTTTTCGCAACAGCTATTGAAAAAGCTCAATAGCTAAACAGATAGAAAGACAAATTATTAGATGTCGACTATTGGGAAAGTCAAAAAGCTTATCCCAAACACCAGGAGCAAGATCAGGGATAGCACTAGCTTAACGGACGTTAGGGAAGAACCCGAACAACAACAACTCCAGGCCGTGTTTAGGTTGCCTTCAACATCGTCGATGAATTCGTCAGCAAGCTCTCCGCCACTAAATCAAGCGGCATGGACTTGGTTTCGTCCCTTAAGATTCCGGACGTAATCCGTCACCTACCGCATTATGACGGCAACCCCAAAAAACTTAGCGACTTCATTAATAACGTAGAATAAATTCTATTAATCAGAGGAACCGATAAGACACCCTACGGTCAAATGCTCTTAAGGGCAATTAGACAAAAGATCGAAGGAAAGGCCGACGATGCGATTCACACATCTGGAACCAGTCTTAATTGGGATGAAATTAAAGACGCATTGATTCTGCATTGTTCCGGAAAGCGAGACGAACAAACTCTCTTGACCGAACTACATAGCCTCGCTGATTTTAAGCTTCCAATTCAAGCTCTATTCGAAAAAATTTGCGAAATCAAAACGACTTTTTTCAAACTAACCGATACCAAAGAATACGAACCAATATCTATTAGAACAAAGAAGAAATTGTTCGCTGACACCTGTCTGAATACGTTCGAAAGGGGTATCAAAGGTCCACTCGGTCTAACGGTAAGGTCCATGAGATTTACCAACCCCCAAGAAGCTTTCGAATGGGCTATCAAGGAAAGGGACATTTATTTCCAAGAAAATAAGAAAAAGCAGCAAACTACGCGGACAGAGTACAGACGACAAATCGGGTCTTCTAACGAATACCAAAGACGATATCAGGGCAACCAAATCGATAGCCACAGACCAAGAGACTACGGTAGAAAGAGGACTTACCAACAATACACCCCGAACGTAAGAGATAACTTACAATACAGAAGAAATGACGTACCGGCAATAATGCCCAAAAATATGCAGACTAACCGTAACTACGAACACAATAGACCCGATAATTCAAACCCCAACAGGACTAGGGGTACCATTAATGATATGGAACAGGCTTCAAACGAATATACCCTTAACACTCAGCTACACAATATAGACGAGGACGCAAATTTTCTACCAAGTGCCTCGAGAAACAAACAGGGTACTTAATTAAACGAGAGACCGGGTCCCCCTTACCATACATAATTATCCACCTAAATTCCGGATACCCTTTAAAATTCCTAATAGACACAGGGGCGACCATGTTATTCATTAACCCTGAATTAGTCCTAAACTCAGAACGAATTAACCTAACAAACCCAATTTCAATTAAAACCGCACTTAACGTGCACGAAGTCTTCCAAAAGACCAGAGTTCCTTTATTCAAAAAATTCTCGGATACTACATCTCTAATTCTGTTCAAATTCCATCAATTATTCGATGGATTAATCGGTATGGACGTCTTACAAAGAGTAAAGGCAATAGTCAATATTCAAAAATCGGTACTAAAACTCAACACTTTAAAACTGTAATGCACATAGAGAGGAATTACTGAACGATTCCTTTTGAAACCTTAATAAATAGAATTAGTTACTGGAAAAAAAAAAAAATGCACATAGAAATTAATTCAGCCTCAGAACTCCACGTTCTAGAGGAAACTTCCAAGAATATAGTGAAGCTACCCGTTAACATTGATAACGGCGCATTCTGGTGTGAAACAACAGAAATTTTCGAAGACATCCTCATATCAGCAGGATTGTACCAGGCTAGGGACAACCTTAGTCTCATGGAAGTAGTCAATAAATCACGAGACAAACTGAAACTGTACCTCGACTCAGAGTTACAAGTTGAAAAGTACACCGAGAACGATTTTATTGAATTAAATGCCATGTTTGAGGTCAGTGACAACATACCCAAAGACAAGACCGATATTCTTACCCAACTGCGGACCGACCACTTAAACGTAGAGGTGCTTACTGCATTAAAAAACCTTTGCAAGAAATTTCCGAAACTCTTTCACCACGAGGGAGATAACCTAACCTTCACAAATCTGGTTAAACATCAAATACAGACTACAGACGAAATCCCACTACATTCAAAACCATTCCGGTATAGCCCCGTCGAAAGACAGGAGATACAAAGACAAATCACAAAACTTCTGGAACAAGATATCATTAGACACAGCCACTCCCCTTGGGGTGCACCTATTTTCCTGGTGTCCAAAAAACCGACAACCCAAATAAAAAAAAATGGAGATTGGTATTCGACTATAGAAAGCTGAATGAAAAGACTGTCAAAGACAAATATCCCATGCCCATTATTACCGATGTTCTAGATAGGATAGGTAGAGCAAAATATTTCACAGCTCTAGATTTAGCAAGCGGATACCATCAAGTGGAGATGGATCCCAAGGACATTGACAAGACGGCCTTCTCGGCATTAGACGGACATTTTGAATTTTTAATTCGCCGCCGCATCCGCCGTTGCCGTTGACGCCGCCGCCACGACAGCCGACGCAGTCACCACCACGGATGACGGCGACGCGGTCACCGCCACCGACACCACCACGGATGACGCCAGCGCAGGCGCCGCTGCCGACACCGCCGCAGCCGACGCCGGCGCCGCAGCCGACGCCACGACGGCCAACGCGCACGAGTTACCGAATCGCCTATACAGAGTATATACAATTCGGTACCACCCGCCAAGCCACCTACGAGCAGTTCATCGCTCCACTAACTCCAACACTGTTGCAATGCACTAACTCCAACACTGTTGCAATGCTGACGCAGCAGTGGACAGGATGTCGATTGCGACAGTTCTGGTAAACAAAACTAGAACTGCCGCAGCAGCATTTCGGACAATGAAAACACAGCACATTCTTGTAAACATTTTAGCTGAAGTTTTTATTCGACTAATTAATTAGAGTTCAGTTCATTTTGAAACACAAACCAGAGCAGTCGCTTGTTTTCTTAATTAAGCTACTTGGATTAAACTACTTGGATTAAACCACTTGGATTCAAATACATAGAAGGACACACACACACTCACACACCAGCTGCAGGAGGCACTGGTAACTGGCACAGTCGAATTACGAACAAGATACAACCCAGGGGACACCTGCAACCAGGATGAGAATCATAATAAGTCTAATACTGTGAGTAGCTGTGTAGTGATGTGAAAGATGGTGTAAAAAAAAAAATCAAAATCAACGTATAAATAAATAAATATGATAATAAACTAAATAAATAATCGAAATTTAAAAAAAAAAAGAAAAGAAGTTAAATAATAATAATTATTTAAATATTCAACGATGATATAAACCACAGGAAAAAAATGATGCCAATAAACTTAGCGTCAGGCCATACGCCCACATATCGCTGGCAGCTCGCTGCAACCGAGCAACAAGTTCGATGCGGCCCCTTTTTCGGCTTTCACAACGTGTTCGGTGTGACGTGCAAACAGTGTCGGGGCAAACGGCTGATACATAGCTAACAACATGGCTATGTGACAAACCGCTGGTTGTATCAATACGCTGGACGCGAACGGTTCGATGTTGAACAGGTCACTGAAGCAAGTCAAGCAGACTCTCGACACGCTGGACGCAACACGAACTCGTTCGAATAGGTCACTGAGGCGTATGATACAACTATCACGGCGGTCCGACAGTTGTAGATATAAGAAAGAATAACATATCACTACATTACAGATATTGAACACTTACAACAAGGGAAGAAGTCTACTACACAAAATAACATAAGCAACCTACAATTAATCTATTACACAAATAATATAAGCCATCTAGAATTAGATTATTACACAAATAACAACTACACTACTTTTCACTATACCTTGACAACGTTCAATTTAAAGAGAATAACGATAAAGTAAAAAGACCGAATCACCAAACAAACTCACAGTTTAGAGATAGAAAGACAAATTATTAGATGTCGACTATTGGGAAAGTCAAAAAGCTTATCCCAAAAACCAGGAGCAAGATCAGGGCTAGCACTAGCTTAACGGACGTTAGGGAAGAACCCGAACAACAACAACTCCAGGCCGTGTTTAGGTTGCCTTCAACATCGTCGATGAATTCGTCAGCAAGCTCTCCGCCACTAAATCAAGCGGCTATACCAAGCAACATGGACTTGGTTTCGTCCCTTAAGATTCCGGACGTAATCCGTCACCTACCGCATTATGACGGCAACCCCAAAAAACTTAGCGACTTCATTAATAACGTAGAATAAATTCTATTAATCAGAGGAACCGATAAGACACCCTACGGTCAAATGCTCTTAAGGGCAATTAGACAAAAGATCGAAGGAAAGGCCGACGATGCGATTCACACATCTGGAACCAGTCTTAATTGGGATGAAATTAAAGACGCATTGATTCTGCATTGTTCCGGAAAGCGAGACGAATGAACTCTCTTGACCGAACTACATAGCCAATTTAAGCTTCCAATTCAAGCTCTATTCGAAAAAATTTGCGAAATCAAAACGACTTTTTTCAAACTAACCGATACCAAAGAATACGAACCAATATCTATTAGAACAAAGAAGAAATTGTTCGCTGACACCTGTCTGAATACGTTCGAAAGGGGTATCAAAGGTCCACTCGGTCTAACGGTAAGGTCCATGAGATTTACCAACCCCCAAGAAGCTTTCGAATGGGCTATCAAGGAAAGGGACATTTATTTCCAAGAAAATAAGAAAAAGCAGGAAACTACGCGGACAGAGTACAGACGACAAATCGGGTCTTCTAACGAATACCAAAGACGATATCAGGGCAACCAAATCGATAGCCACAGACCAAGAGACTACGGTAGACCATGTTATTATTATGTTATTCATTAACCCTGAATTAGTCCTAAACTCAGAACGAATTAACCTAACAAACCCAATTTCAATTAAAACCGCACTTAACGTGCACGAAGTCTTCCAAAAGACCAGAGTTCCTTTATTCAAAAAATTCTCGGATACTACATCTCTAATTCTGTTCAAATTCCATCAATTATTCGATGGATTAATCGGTATGGACGTCTTACAAAGAGTAAAGGCAATAGTCAATATTCAAAAATCGGTACTAGAAACTCAACACTTTAAAACTGTAATGCACATAGAGAGGAATTACTGAACGATTCCTTTTGAAACCTTAATAAATAGAATTAGTTACTGGAAAAAAAAAAAAATGCACATAGAAAACAATTCAGCCTCAGAACTCCACGTTCTAGAGGAAACTTCCAAGAATATAGTGAAGCTACCCGTTAACATTGATAACGGCGCATTCTGGTGTGAAACAACAAAATTTTCGAAGACATCCTCATATCAGCAGGATTGTACCAGGCTAGGGACAACCTTAGTCTCATGGAAGTAGTCAATAAATCACGAGACAAACTGAAACTGTACCTCGACTCAGAGTTACAAGTTGAAAAGTACACCGAGAACGATTTTATTGAATTAAATGCCATGTTTGAGGTCAGTGACAACATACCCAAAGACAAGACCGATATTCTTACCCAACTGCGGACCGACCACTTAAACGTAGAGGTGCTTACTGCATTAAAAAACCTTTGCAAGAAATTTCCGAAACTCTTTCACCACGAGATAACCTAACCTTCACAAATCTGGTTAAACATCAAATACAGACTACAGACGAAATCCCACTACATTCAAAACCATTCCGGTATAGCCCCGTCGAAAGACAGGAGATACAAAGACAAATCACAAAACTTCTGGAACAAGATATCATTAGACACAGCCACTCCCCTTGGGGCGCACCTATTTTCCTGGTGTCCAAAAAGACCGACAACCCAAATAAAAAAAATGGAGATTGGTATTCGACTATAGAAAGCTGAATGAAAAGACTGTCAAAGACAAATATCCCATGCCCATTATTACCGATGTTCTAGATAGGATAGGTAGAGCAAAATATTTCACAGCTCTAGATTTAGCAAGCGGATACCATCAAGTGGAGATGAATCCCAAGGACATTGACAAGACGGCCTTCTCGGCATTAGACGGACATTTTGAATTTTTAAGAATGCCTTTCGGCCTCACCAACGCCCCAGCAACCTTCCAAAGAGTGATGGACAACATACTAGCAGACCTTAACGGCAAATGTTGTCTAATTTATGTCGACGACATCATAGTCTTTTCGTCATCACTCCAGGAACATGTCAACGATCTAAAGTTAGTATTCGACAAACTAAGTAAAGCAAATGTAGCATATTGGACTAATCTACCCTAAAAATACAATAAATGATTGGGTATAACTTAGCGTCAATACACTGTGACACTTTGTCATAATAAATATAAATATACAAATATACAAAAAGACCACCAAAAACTACGTAAGCACTCCAGCTCCCCAGTAATACGATCTAACGCTTATAGATAAGCCGATCGCGGAGCGTGGGAATGCTGAGCATGCACTTTGCAGCTCAAGTGGTCAATGCCTTCTGCATACATATGTATATGTATAAATATAAGTAAGAATACATAGATATAAGCAATGTATGTGCGGGTTAGCTGAACCCAACTTCAGCACACTTTGATTATTCAAATAAAGAACCTCGAACAGAGCAGAAGCCAAGCTCTTCTTTTATTAAACATCAAAATAGCACACTTTAAAATAGCACCTTCCATATGGCGACCGTGACAGGACAGAAAAGAAGCTATTCTCTCCTTCTTCTTAATAACAACAAAATACTTTAAAGTGTTGTGCTAATAATTAGGGTCGACTGATCTTAGTTCGACTATAAACTAAATAAATTGATAAATAAATATGACAACATAAAACATAATAATTGATGGCGGAAGAGCCAGAATTCTCAAACGCACAGGCCACGACACAAAGGGACTTGCCAACGTTGGAAGAAGCTCTGCAGCAAAACCCTGCAGATGGACCACGCCCACTCACAATAGCTGAGTACCGGGCAAGGCAGGAAAGGAAGGAACCAAAGAAGCACAAACGCTCCGGAAAAAGGATAAAGCTACTTAAACAACGCCCACTGGTTAAGGAAATGACCCAGTTGGCCAGAGACGAGGCATCCCGACAACGCTACAAAGAGCGTCTTGAGGACATCGAAAGCAAGATTTCGCAAGGTGCGAAACAACGCAAACGGGCTGCATAAATAAATGCCAATGCCCCAATTTGCCTTAATTTTAATTTCTAAACCCAAGACGATGCGGGAAAGCGCTGCTTGAAAAACACTAATATCTGTTAGGCTTTTTACTAACAATGCGGTTGGACAATTTTTTTTTATATTGTAAACAAATATGTGAGCCAACCACATTTATTAACAACTAATATTTCCACGTCTCCACTACTGAGTATATATATATTCAGCTGCAAACAATTTTTTTTTTAATGACAGAATATAACAATTCTTATCTTCATTAAACGTAAACATTTTTTATTTTTGATTTTCTAGAAGAATAAATTAATATCATAATAATGAGAAAAAACTCATAAATAGAAAAAAAACGTTTCATTGAAAATAAACAAAAAAAAAATGGGATGGTTTAGCGATTCTAGTGAGGCAAAGGACAATACTGCCAACGTAGTTAATAACGTAAAAATTATAGATCACACAGACGATATAAATGCGTTGTGGATCTTATTGCTGATCATTACAATAGTGCTACTTCTACAATTTCTGCATACAATTTATGTTAAGCATAACAAGATCATCAAAAAACGTTATATAAATAGGGCAAATCGTTTAGACCAGATTTAAAAAAAAAATATGGATTAGAAGAAGGCTTAATAAAAACTTTTTTTTTAACGACAGGAATGGAATGGAGCGAAATAGCGATACGAATAGACGAATTTCGCTTCAGGTTCGATAAGTCTTATAAATTTATCAATAGAGACGCAGTAATAAAATCCGAAACTTTGAAAAATCATATAGAGATATTAGTAGGAGAATATAATAATATAGTTACATTAGTAAATAAATATGCAAATAGGCTCACATCTGAACATAATAACAAATGTTTAAGGGTTATAAAATCCCTAAACACAAGATTAAATAACATCAGAAAAAGAAGGCATATTCTGATAGATGTACCAGAAAGTCTAAGTCAATTGGTTGAATTCAACACAGACCAGTTCAAAGAACTAGACGAATCTGTTCAATCAAGCGGCGCTGAGTCCGATAGTGACATTGAAACGCTAGAAGGAAGCGACCGAATTGAATTTAAATTTGAACCAAAACAATTTCTGAAATGGCACAGACAGTGATAGAATTTATCAGGCTAGCCACATCTCTGATACCAGAGTTTGATGGTAAACCAGAAAATCTACAAAGTTTTTTGGATGCTCTAGGTCTACTAGATAGCTTAAAGAGCACACATGAAACGACAGCAATAAGCCTAATAAAAACTAAACTTAAAGGCCATGTAAGAAACCTTATAAGTAATGAGCAGACGATTGCTGCAATCATTACCCAACTGTCAAGTGCAGTAAAAGGAGAATCGGTAGAAGTGATATCTGCCAAGCTTCTGAATCTACAACAGAGAAATAAAACGGCTAACCAATACACCCAAGAGGTGGAGAAACTGACAAAGGCCCTTGAAGGTGCCTATATCAGTGAAGGTCTCAGCCAATCCTTAGCGAATAAATACAGCACTACAACAGCTGTAAAAGCAATGACACAGAATTGCTCCATTGATAAGGTAAAACTTATCATGCAAGCAGGCACATTCACAAACATGAATGATGCCATCTCCAAATTTGTAAACAGTTGCACAGAGATAACAGGTCAAAGTAACACTGTACTCTATTATCGACGAGGTGCAAATAATTATAATAGAGGCGCCCGAGGTTATAATCGTGGAAGAAATAACTACCACAACAATTACAACCGAGGCAGCTATAACAACAATAATAGTAACTATAATAACCGTGGAGGTTGGCGAGGCCAAAACCAAGGGAAAGGCCGCGGAACTACAACCATGGTAATAAAAATAATAGCAGTGTGAGAATCGCGCAAAACACGTCGGAAAACTAACAGAACCCTTTAGGAAACAACCAATAAATGTAAAAGTTCATTCCATCAATTATAGACTTAATATATTTGTAGCCTTCTATAATCATTCAACTTTTTTTTTTAATAACTAATTCTATTTATTAAGGTTTCAAAAGGAAACGTTCAGTAATTCCTCTGAACTTAACCTAATGTGTGATAAAGATAAATGAGACCAAGTGGTATCTTAATTATAAAGTACAAAAGAAAGAAAAATCTAGTCTAGTTATCAATTACTTAAAATGTAATATGTTATATTATCCTCCGGGTAAGGAGATCGCTGGGGTGTACCCTTTTCAGTCTTCGGAGGGAGATGGGATCAGCTAGGATAGTTGCTAGTCGGTTCGGGTGGGCCATAAGCCTGTCGGCATAACGGCTGCTATGGAAATTAATCTGATCTCCAAGAAGGGTAACTTTCAGATCTCTTTCGATGACCATGTTCGTCACGTACCAGGGGAGCCCAGATGCGTGACGTGCAGCTCTCGACTGGACCACACGGAGCCTATTAAGCTGGGATTTGGCGGCAGTTCCCACACCTGGATGGCATAACTCCACGTTGGAGCGAGAATGGCTTTGATTAAAAGAGCCTTAGAGCTCATTTGAAGTTTGCTGGAGTGGAAGAGCCAGTCGAGCTTTTTTAGCTTCGCCAGTGACTTAGATTTGACCGACGTGATGTGGGCCCTCCAGGTCAGTCTCATAGGTAGCAGTGCGATCTAGCATTGGTGATAGGGCTTCCATCGAAGGTCAGATTTGTGCAGGTTCCGGGTCGCAGGGAAAAAGTTACACAGGCTGACTTTGAGGAGTTAATGGCCACATTCCATTTGGCAGTCCATTTTTCGATTGCATGCAGCCATTCCTGGACTGCGTTGGAGGCAGTTTGCAGTGAAGGATGAGACGCCAGCATGGCAGTGTCATCGGCGTAAGTGGCCAGGAGTCGCTGAGCCGGGGGGACTTCGGTGTTGTTTGCGTGAGATGGAATGTCAGCAGTGTACAGGGTGTATAGGAAGGGCCCAAGAGCACTTCCCTGAGGAACTCCTGCGTGAATCTCTTCGAGGCTGGATCGAGCATCACGCACTGCAACGTCGAACGTCCGATAAGAGATGAACGATCTCAGGATGGCATAGTAGGGAGCAGGAAGGAGAGCTTTCATCTTGTATAGAAGGCCCTCATGCCACACCTTGTCAAACGCTTGCTTCTAGAAGCGTCTAGAAAGACGCCGACCGTGTAGAGTTTGTGCTCGAAGCCATGCGTCACATGGTTTAGGTGACGTAGCTTCTCCAGTTGCAACGATGTCGATACCTTTGCCCGCCAGAGCGGAGAACAGCACCCTGCCTCTAGTGCACATCCTGTAGTTTCCCCACCATCTGTGCTTTGCGTTCCAATCACCTGCCGCTAGGAACTTTGTGCCAAATTGAGCGATGATCAGCTCAAAGTCAGCCTCCGTCCACCTGAGGTTAGGAGGGCAGTATACTGAGGCAATGTTAAAAGTACCCCTGCTTGCCGTCAGCTGGATAACTGCTGCCTGGATGTGATTTTCCGACAGGGTGGAGAAGAGTTGATGGGAGATGAGTGATCTAATAAGGATCGCCGCACCTCCGCGTTGGCTGTCATCCGGGTGGTTGGCAGTGTGGAGTGTAAAGCCAGGAACTCTGAAAGTGGACCGGGAAACGAAATGGGTTTCCGACAGCAGGAGGATGTCGATTTCGTGAAGCTCGACGAAGGCGAGGATCTCATTGGTCTTCGAGGAGGCCCCATTGGCATTCCAAGCTGCTATCTTAAGAGGACCCATTTTGAGCAGCAGGAGGGAAGGTGCGATTTTGCAGGAGCAGTTGCATTAGTGTTTCAACTAGTGACATCATCCTGTCAAGCCTAGAAAACAGCTGTTCCAGCTTGGACTCAAGGTTGGCGCTTGCAGGGGGGACAGTAACGGCAGGCTTGGCGACGGGCTGACTTCCTCTGACTATACTAGCAAAGGAAGGCTTTCCAGACATGTGGACTGGTGGACTGGGTTGGTGTACTCCTCTTGCAGGACCAGAAACAGAGGGTTCATTGACCTTCCGTTGGCTGCATGGGGGCCGCCACAGTGAAAACAGAATCTGGCCTCGTCCTGTTCCAGCTTGCACTCTGCAGTGGGGTGATTTTCTCCGCATTCTCTGCATATATAGTGCCGAGAACAATATGCCTTGGTATGACCATAGCCTTGGCACCTGTGGCATTGAATCGGTTCCGATTGCTTACGGGGTTTCTCCCAAGTTACCCTGTGCCTGCAGACAACCGGTATGCCCTTTACTTGGTTGTTGTTCTCAGCTTTTTTGAGGTCAATGAACCTCATATTAAGAGGAAGAGAGGTAGCCTTGTTGCGCGGAGTATAAATCCGTACAACGTTATGTCCTTCGTTCTGGAGGGCTGCGATGATATCCTCCGATGGGACTCCGTGGTGAATATTGCGCATGACAATCTTGTAGGGTCGGTCCTCCGGTAGCTGATGGTGATGGAAAAGGGATCTGTTGGGTCATGCAGCCGCCAAAACTGTGCAGTAGACTAAGCTCATATTCTTTAATATTATAAGCCAAATTAGGCAGTGGTAGCAGTTGCGATGCCCATAGTGCAAACCGGTGCTCTCGCACGCATTTATCTGTACGGCGCTCATTCCTTGTTTGTTGTTGTTAGCTACCTACGTTTAGCTTGGGCGCTGCATTTCGGCTGTCTGCCCCGCCAATTGCCAATTCGTCGTGTTTCGGAAAAGACTTAGCTTAGGCCCTAGCTGCCTTAAACAATTCGCAAAATAAACAGTGTCGTAATATAAACAAACTTTCTTCGGTTTTCTTTATTTTTCGCAACAGCTATTGAAAAAGCTCAATAGCTAAACATTAGTGACCCCGACGTGATAGTGTTAATTTGAATGCATTAATTAATGCACTTATCCCGTTTATAAATAAATATAAATACATTAAATCGCAATCGGTTGGACAAGTGAGTGAAGATTTCGGTGATAGTGGCTGTGTTTAAGCGAGCTAGCATTGCATATATACATACATTGCTACATATATCGTTACGTGCATTGACCCCGCTTGCATTTCGGCATTTGTTTTGTGCTCATCTTCCCGCTGAACCGAATTAAAGGCGATTTGTTGCTATACCCGCTGAAGGTGAAAAAAACAGGGTGACCTTTTTAAAGCGCAAAGCCAATGCGCTGTTCAGCAGGTTGCAGAGGCTACAAACGTCGCTGTCTAATGAGACGCTAAGCGGATACGACGAACCCACTCTTACGGTGAGGCTGGAGCAGATTGATGAGCTGCAAAGTGCCTTCAATGTTCTGCATACAGAACTGGAGGAATTGGACTTCGACGAAATTGGCAGTGAAATGAGCGAGTCTTTCGATGAATTCATCGTTGAATTCAAGGCTAGTGTGCGCGCGGAAATAGCCAAACGCAATGTGCATTTCGCGCCGCACTCAACGCTTGCGGAAGGTGTTGTGCCCCACCAGTGTAGTGGTTTTCAAACGCAGCCGCGGCCGAGGCCGATGCCGTTGCCGCCTGTGCAGCTGCCAACGTTTGGCGGAGGTTACGCAAACTGGGCCGATTTTTACTCCGTGTTCACGAGCATAATCGACAGCCATCCGGACCTCTCCAACATTGAGAAATTTCTACATCTGCGGTCATGTTTGAGGGATTCAGCGCTGGAAACTATCCGATCATTGGAGATTTCAAACAGCAATTACGACGCGGCTCTAGAGTTGCTTCAAAAAAGGTTTGATAATCGGCGTCTCGTTTTTCAGGCGCACATTACCGAGATTCTGGGTTTAAAGGTAGTACGGAATGATTCAGTGGCATCGCTTCGGGAATTGTCGGACAAGTTTAACGCTCACATTCGTGCGTTGAAGGGTTTGGGCACCACTGAGCAAATCGCTGGCTGCATCATAGTGCAAGTGCTGCTGCAAAAGCTGGATGCGGCGAGCCAAGCTAAGTGGGAGGAGCGCTTGGAGGATCCGGTCTTGGCCAACCTTATTCCGTCGTGGGAATCGATGGCTGCATTCCTGGAACAGCGATGTAGGACTTTGTAGGCCGTGGATTGCGCCATGGCAACCTATGCGCCAGACGTTCAGGTGGGCAGAAATCGATCGATGCTAGTTGCTACCACCCAAAATTCTCTTGGTTGCATGCTTTGCCATAGTGCAGAGCATGCCATATATTATTGCCCGCAATTTAGAGACTTAGCGCCAGTAGATCGTCTGCGCGAGGCAAAGAGACTAGCACTATGTCTAAATTGCCTAAAGGCAGGTCATCAGCTACGGCAATGCAGCTCGAGCCGCTACCGCACCTGTGGAATCAGGCATCATACGCTGCTCCATCTGGATGGTCGGCCTTCCTCGCAGCCACGTGTTCCGGTGTCTTCAAGCTCCCACACTGAGCCTTCTGCCCCGCTTTCGAATTCTTCTACTCTAATTGCCCAGGATCTCGGTAGTGGCCTTGTGCTGCTAGCCACTACAACCGTTCTAGTGCAGAATCGATCGGGACTGTTCGTTCCCTGCAGGGCCTTGTTAGATTCTGGCTCTCAACTGCACTTGGTCACCTCTCGGTTTGCAAATCAACTGCAACTTAAGAGGTCGAGGTCGTCCGGTTCCGTCACTGGAATCGGGGATTCCAACTTCGCGACTGATGGATTCTCGGTAGGAATTGCGATTCGGTCTGTCACTTCGGACTTCTCAACGAACATAACAGCAGTTATCGCTCCCAATATCACGGATCGCCAGCCAAGTTCTAATGTGGACATTGGGGACTGGAAGATTCCAGAAAACCTGCAGCTCGCCGACCCGGAGTTTCATAAAGCTCAGCGTGTTGACATGTTAATAGGAGCTAGCCAGTTTTATGAGCTGCTGTGCGTAGGTCAGATAAAGTTGTTGCCAGGACTGCCCCTGCTTCAAAAAACTCGCCTGGGCTGGGTTGTGTCTGGAGGCTGCGCGCGCCCTTGCGGTAGCGCCTTAATAGCTTCACGCGTTCCTTCTTCAGCCAGCAAGGAAAACATATTTGTGGCAAATAGGGTTGCTGCCATTCAGGAGCTTACAGATGTCACGGCTTGGCGTTTTGTTCCAACAGCGTTAAATCCGGCTGACATCTTATCCAGAGGATCCCTGCCGTCTGAGCTTAGCGAATCGTCACTCTGGTCGCATGGACCCGCCTATCTTACGGAGCCTGAAAGAGATTGGCCAACAGCTGTTTGTCCTGACAAACCGGTGCTTGAGCTTCGTCGAAGTGTGTCGCCGTACGTGTATGTAATTGCTAGCTCCAAATTTGCAAATTCTTACCCCTCACTGCAACGAGTATTTGCATACATTTACAAATTTTGTAATGGAATTCGTCATCCTGGGCTCACCGTCGCACACATTCAAGAGGGTACTCATATGATGCTGCGGTTGATGCAGCGCGCGCATTTATGGGAGGACCTGCAGTCCCTAAAAACGCTGGGAAGAGTTTCCTCGTCTAGTCCCATATCATCGCTCTCGCCGTTCCTGGATCAATTTGGACTTCTTAGAGTAGGCGGTCGCCTCCGGAATTGGTCATTGGACTTTGATGGCCGCCACCCGAATATCCTTCCAAGGTCCCATCCGGTGACTCTAGCAATTATCTCGCATTACCATGAAAGCAATCTTCATGCCGGACCTCGAGCTCTTCTGGGTGCAATTCGATCCCAATATTGGCCTATTGGGGGGAGGAAGACGGTTACCAAGGCCGTGAACAGGTGCATCAGATGTTTTCGGATTAAGCCGCGGCTGATAGAGCACATAATGGCGGACCTTCCCAAGGAGCGCTTGGAAGGATCTCACGCTTTTGAGGTGGCTGGTATAGACTTCTGTGCACCCTACTTTCACAAGTCGGATAGTCGCAACAAGCCCGCGGTGAAATGCTACGTCTGTGTATTTATATGCTTTGCAACCAAGGCAGTGCACCTGGAGCTGATCAAGGATCTCTCGACAGTTGCGTTTCTGTGGGGACTCAAGAGGTTCATATGCACCAGGCGGAAGCCGAAGCAAATTTGGTCAGACAACGCCACCAATTTTGTCGGCGCCAAAAATGAACTTCTGGAACTTCGAAGGTTATTTCTCAGCAGCGAGCATCAAGGCTCCGTTCAGAATTTTTGCCTTTCGGAGACGATTGACTGGCGGTTCATCCCTCCACGGTCGCCCCATTTCGGTGGACTTTGGGAAGCAGCGGTGAAAACGGCCAAGCATCATTTCTACCGCGCTGTGGGTACGGCGGTTCTGACCTTCGACGAGCTGAGGACGCTGGTGTGCCACATCTCGGCAGTTATTAACTCCAGACCTTTAGTTCCCATTTCAGAGAACCCTGCCGATCTGGATGTCCTCACTCCGGCGCATTTTCTCAATGGTGGTCCGCCTTCGTCGTTTGACGAGCCAGATATAAGGGGCCTAAACTATAATCGGCTTGACTCTTGGCAGCGCATCTCCTTTCTTCAGCAAATATTTTGGTCGCGATGGAAGGAAGAGTACTTGACGTTGCTCCAGCAGCGTTCCAAGTGGCGCACCCCAAAGCCTGGCGTTGCCGTGGACAACGTCGTTCTTGTTAAGGACGAGAATCTACCCCCAATGAGATGGCCTTTGGCGAAAGTTATGCAGTTGATTCCTGGCAGAGACGGCGTCGCTCGAGTTGCAGAATTGAGGACCGCGTCTGGAGTAATAAGGCGGGCAGTGAACAAGCTGTGTCTGCTTCCCCTTGAGGACTCTGTTGGAAGCCAAGCTTCCAATGGGGGGAGGATGTTGGGTAATGCAGCCGCCAAAACTGTGCAGTAGACTAAGCTCATATTCTTTAATATTATAAGCCAAATTAGGCAGTGGTAGCAGTTGCGATGCCCATAGTGCAAACCGCTGCTCTCGCACGCATTTATCTGTACGGCGCTCATTCCTTGTTTGTTGTTGTTAGCTACCTACGTTTAGCTTGGGCGCTGCATTTCGGCTGCCTGCCCCGCCAGTTGCCAATTCTTCGTATTTCGGAAAAGACTTAGCTTAGGCCCTAGCTGCCTTAAACAATTCGCAAAATAAACAGTGTCGTAATATAAACAAACTTTCTTCGGTTTTCTTTATTTTTCGCAACAGCTATTGAAAAAGCTCAATAGCTAAACAGGATCCTTTGTCGAGAAAGTGCCGGGCCACCAGCCTTTAGCTTTCTGGGGAGTTGCACTGAACAGCGCAATCTCCCGAATTCAGGGCCTTGATTGTATAGGAGTCTCCCACAAGAGCGTCCAGCTCGCCGCGAAATGATGTGAAGTTCACCACATTGGGAAACATCATTCTAGGTACCTTAGAGTGACGGCTTGATTTTGGGGCTGGTACAGTTTGGTGAGCACCTTTCAGCTGTTGTTTTTGTCCTGCTTTCCTAGCGGCACGGTTGAGGGCGGTATTCGAGGAGCATGGCTCGTCGTTGTCACTCGAAGATATCTCGCCCAGGACCATATCTTCCTCGTCGCTAAGGGCTTGGAAGCGATTGGCAGAGATTTTTGCCGGCTTAACAGATACCACCTTTTTTACCATTTTAGGGGAGAGGACCGCGCCTGCTCTCTTTATAATTCCTCTATTCCTAGATTTAAAGGAGACATCCTGAAAGCCGGTGGCAGATTGTGGCTTCGCAATTGAGCTGACAGATGCACTGTTGTGAGTTGTACTGGCAGCAGTAGAGCATACGTTGCCGCTCAAGGAGGAGGTGAAGATGTACGCAGACGAGATAGTCGAGCTGGTGGAGGTCAGTGTGAAGGTCGAGCTGCAGTAGGTGTTAGAAATACTGGTAGTAGCGAAGGCTGGATCTTCACTTAGCCAGCTCTTTGTCAATTGCTCCCGTATCTCTTTAGGGCCAGCGCCAGCAATTAGCTTCATCGACTCATAATCGATAGATTTTTGCTGTGGATGGCTATCCATATTCAAAAAGTGCTTAGTGACGACTCTAACCAGCTAAAAGCTTAAAGTTCAAGCAGCAGAGAGTCTAAGACACAAGCGACCGCGTGGCCTCTGGGCAGCGGAGCCCCACTTCGTGCAAACAAATTCACAGTCTTCATTATAAGTTAAAGTCGTTAAGTTCCACTACAATATCACTGATAGCGACTTAAGGGTCACTATTAACCATTTGTGCCACTATTTTGGGTTTGATTTTAGTTTATAAATTCACGAACAAAAACTATAAACGTAGGAGTTAGCAAACATGCTTCTCTCTATGCTTGCCTCTGCTTCTCTAGCTAAGGCCAGTGCAGATGGCAAGTCTTTTGGTTGGGCCGGGAAGACCACAGCTCTAAGGGCCTTTTTGAGCCCTAAAATAAAAGCATGCAGGGCGTCGACTGAAAGGTGCTCACCAAACTGTACCAGCCCCGAAATCAAGCCGTCACTCTAAGGTACCTAGAATGATGTTTCCCAATGTGGTGAACTTCACATCATTTCGTTGCGAGCTGGACGCTCTTGTGGGAGACTCCTATACAATCAAGGCCCTGAATTCGGGAGATTGCGATGTTCAGTACAACTCCCCAGAAAGCTACAGGCTGGTGGCCCGGCACTTTCTCGACTAAGGATCCCTTTTCCATCACCATCAGCTACCGGAGGACCGACCCTACAAGATTGGCATGCGCAATATTCACCACGGAGTCCCATCGGAGGATATCATCGCAGCCCTCCAGAACGAAGGACATAACGTTGTACGGATTTATACTCCGCGCAACAAGGCTACCTCTCTTCCTCTTAATATGAGGTTCATTGACCTCAAAAAAGCTGAGAACAACAACCAAGTAAAGGGCATACCGGTTGTCTGCAGGCACAGGGTAACTTGGGAGAAACCCCGTAGGCAATCGGAACCGATTCAATGCCACAGGTGCCAAGGCTATGGTCATACCAAGGCATATTGTTCTCGGCACTATATATGCAGAGAATGCGGAGAAAATCACCCCACTGCAGAGTGCAAGCTGGAAAAGGACGAGGCCAGATTCTGTTTTCACTGTGGCGGCCCCCATGCAGCCAACGGAAGGTCAATGAACCCTCTGTTTCTGGTCCTGCAAGAGGAGTACACCAACCCAGTCCACCAGTCCACATGTCTGGAAAGCCTTCCTTTGCTAGTATAGTCAGAGGAAGTCAGCCCGTCGCCAAGCCTGCCGTTACTGTTCCCCCTGCAAGCGCCAACCTTGAGTCCAAGCTGGAACAGCTGTTTTCTAGGCTTGACAGGATGATGTCACTAGTTGAAACACTAATGCAACTGCTCCTGCAAAATCGCACCTTCCCTCCTGCTGCTCAAAATGGGTCCTCTTAAGATAGCAGCTTGGAATGCCAATCCTCCTGCTGTCGGAAACCCATTTCGTTTCCCGGTCCACTTTCAGAGTTCCTGGCTTTACACTCCACACTGCCAACCACCCGGATGACAGCCAACGCGGAGGTGCGGCGATCCTTATTAGATCACTCATCTCCCATCAACTCTTCTCCACCCTGTCGGAAAATCACATCCAGGCAGCAGTTATCCAGCTGACGGCAAGCAGGGGTACTTTTAACATTGCCTCAGTATACTGCCCTCCTAACCTCAGGTGGACGGAGGCTGACTTTGAGCTGATCATCGCTCAATTTGGCACAAAGTTCCTAGCGGCAGGTGATTGGAACGCAAAGCACAGATGGTGGGGAAACTACAGGATGTGCACTAGAGGCAGGGTGCTGTTCTCCGCTCTGGCGGGCAAAGGTATCGACATCGTTGCAACTGGAGAAGCTACGTCACCTAAACCATGTGACGCATGGCTTCGAGCACAAACTCTACACGGTCGGCGTCTTTCTAGACGCTTCTAGAAGCAAGCGTTTGACAAGGTGTGGCATGAGGGCCTTCTATACAAGATGAAAGCTCTCCTTCCTGCTCCCTACTATGCCATCCTGAGATCGTTCATCTCTTATCGGACGTTCGACGTTGCAGTGCGTGATGCTCGATCCAGCCTCGAAGAGATTCACGCAGGAGTTCCTCAGGGAAGTGTTCTTGGGCCCTTCCTATACACCCTGTACACTGCTGACATTCCATCTCACGCAAACAACACCGAAGTCCCCCCGGCTCAGCGACTCCTGGCCACTTACGCCGATGACACTGCCATGCTGGCGTCTCATCCTTCACTGCAAACTGCCTCCAACGCAGTCCAAGAATGGCTGCATGCAATCGAAAAATGGACTGCCAAATGGAATGTGGCCATTAACTCCTCAAAGTCAGCCTGTGTAACTTTTTCCCTGCGACCCGGAACCTGCACAGATCTGACCTTCGATGGAAGTCCTGTCACCAATGCTAGATCGCACTGCTACCTAGGAGTTCATCTAGATCGGAGACTAACCTGGAGGGCCCACATCACGTCGGTCAAATCTAAGTCACTGGCGAAGCTAAAAAAAAATCATTCAACTGAAAATAAACTAACATTTCTCATAGATACTGGTGTGCAGATATCTCACTTTTGAAAGTAAATTCTGATAACTTTATAATTAAAAATGAAAAAATAATAAACATCGAAGGCATAGGCCAAGGTGTGATAAAGTCTCTAGGAGCAACCTCAATTGAACTCCAATCAACAAAATATATTATTCCACAAGAATTTCATTTGGTAAACCCAAATTTTGCAATACCATGTGATGGAATAATAGGCATTGATTTTATAAAGAAATTCAATTGTCAACTAGATTTCAAACCAAGTGAAGACTGGTTTATAATTAGACCCCAAAATTTAAATTATCCAATATATGTTCCGATAACATATAGCGCTGGCAACAATACAGTTCTTCTGCCAGCCAGATCACAAGTTATTCGGACAATAGACATTAATGTTGTAAATGATTTCATATTTGTTCCTAATCAAGAAATACACAATGGGATTTATGTTGCAAATACAATAGCAGCATCCAAACATGTATACGTTCGATTTCTAAATACAACTAATTTCGACCAAGTGGTCAAAGTAAATAAAATACAATACGAAAATCTAAAAGATTATGACATTCATAATACCGACACTGGAAATAGAAACGAACAAATACTTTCAAAACTAAAGAAAAATTTTCCAGACCAATTTAAAAATCAATTAACAGAATTATGCACACAGTATAGTGATGTGTTCGGACTGGAAACCGAACCAATATCAACAAATAATTTTTTAAACAAACATTAAGACTTAAAGATGATGAATTTATATAAAAAACTATAAAAGCCCGCATAGCCATATTGAGGAAATTGAAAAACAAGTAGGGAAATTAATAAGCGACAAAATCGTCGAACCGTCTGTATCTGAGTATAACAGCCCACTCTTGCTAGTTCCAAAAAAATCATTACCAAATTCACAAGAGAAAAAATGGCGATTAGTAATTGACTATCGTCAAATAAACAAAAAACTTCTTTCTGACAAATTTCCACTCCCTAGAATTGATGACATTTTAGATCAACTAGGTCGAGCTAAATACTTTTCATGCCTTGACTTGATGTCAGGTTTCCATCAAATAGAACTTGAGGAAAACTCTAGGAATATAGGAAAACATCCTTTTCAACGAGCAATGGCTCATATCGCTTCACGCGATTACCATTTGGTCTTAAAATAGCACCAAATTCATTTCAGAGGATGATGACTATATCATTCTCGGGATTAGAACCCTCCAGACATTCCTTGACATGGATGACTTAATGGTGATAGGATGTTCCGAAAAACACATGATTAAAAACTTAACTGACGTTTTTAATGTATGTAGGAAATATAACCTAAAGTTGCATCCAGAAAAATGTTCATTTTTCATGCACGAAGTGACATTCCTAGGTCACAAATGCACAGACAAAGGAGTATTGCCAGATGACAAGAAATATGACGTCATCAAAAATTATCCTGTCCCTCATGATGCGGACAGTGCAAGACGATTTGTAGCATTCTGCAACTATTATCGTCGATTTATAAGGAACTTCGCCGACTATTCACGGCACATAACTAGATTATGTAAAAATAATGTCCCTTTTGAATGGTCAAGCGAATGCCAGAACGCATTCGAATACCTTAAAGAAAATCTTATGCACCCCACACTATTACAATATCCTGATTTTCGCAAAGAATTTTGCATTATAACGGATGCTAGTAAACAAGCTTGCGGAGCGGTTCTAACTCAGAACCGTAACGGGATTCAGCTCCCAATAGCTTATGCATCACGTTCATTTACAAAAGGAGAAAGCAATAAGAGTACAACGGAACAAGAACTAGCGGCAATTCATTGGGCAATTCCCCATTTTAGACCATACATTTATGGCAAACATTTCACCATTAAAACGGACCACAGACCATTAACGTACCTATTTTCTATGACTAATCCCAGTTCAAAATTAACTCGCATGCGGCTAGAGCTTGAAGAATACGACTTCACAGTAGAATACCTAAGGGGGAAAGATAATTTTGTAGCAGACGCACTCTCACGTATAAATATAAAGGAACTCAAAGACATGCAACATAAAGTCCTGAAAGTCACTACCAGGCAACAAAGTAGACAAGAAAACTGTACAGTAACAAATAAGGAACTATTGCCTAGGCAAAGTATCCAAAATGTATCTAAGCCCAACGTACACGAAGTCATAACAAATGATGAAGTATGAAAAGTTGTGACCTTGCGAATAACTGAATCTATTTGTTTACTAAAACGAGGAAATAAAGTTATTGCAAGAATTGATGTTGACGATTTATATACCAATGGAATTTTTGATTTAGGTCAGTTCTTCCAAAGGCTTGAAATGCAAGCCGGTATACTTAAAATCAGCCAACTCAAATTGGCACCGAGTGAAAAAATCTTTGAAACCATTTCAATAGATAATTTCAAAAATATGGGCAATATAAAATTGAAATCATTAAGAGTAGCGCTACTCCAGCCGGTGACCATTATAAAAACTGAAAAAGAGATACAATCGATACTGTCTACATATCATGACGATCCAATTCAAGGAGGTCATACAGGCATTACAAGAACGCTAGCGAAAATAAAAAGACACTATTATTGGAAAAATATGACTCGTCATATAAAAGTACATACGTAGATGTCATAAATGCCAAATGTCAAAAACAACGACACATACAAAGACCCCAATGACTCACACAGAAACCCCAACAAATGCTTTTGATATAGTGATAGTGGACATAGTTGGTCCACTACCGAAATCAGAATATGGCAACGAATACATCGTCACACTAATATGTGATTTGACGAAGTATCTAGTAACCATACCTGTTGCGAACAAGAGCGCAAATACTGTCGCAAAAGCTATATTCGAAAATTTTATACTAAAGTACGGTCCAATGAAGACGTTCATTTCGGACATGGGTACCGAGTATAAAAATAATGTAATTCAAGATATGTGTAAATATATGAAGATTGAAAATCTTACATCCACTGCATATCACCACCAGACTTTAGGGACAATCGAACGAAGTCATAGAACATTCAATGAATACATTCGTTCATACATCTCTGCAGATAAAACTGATTGGGACGTTTGGATACAATACTTTACATATTGTTTCAACACAACACCATCAGTCATGCATAATTACTGTCCATATGAACTAGTCTTTGGAAGATTACCAAGGCAGTTCGCAAATTTTAATAAAACAGATAGAATAGAACCACTTTATGATATAGAAGATTACTCAAAGGAAATAAAATTTAGATTAGAAATAGCATATAAAAGAGCTAGACTTATGTTAGGAAAAGATAAGTCTTATAGAAAACAACTTTATGATAAGAAAACTTCAGATTTTCTATTGAAAATAGGAAATAAAGTTATACTAAGGAACGAATCGGGTCATAAGTTAGATCCAGTATATTTAGGCCCTTATACTGTAGAAACCATAGAAGACAGAGATAACATAGTAATTAGAGATACAAAACAAAAGAAGCAAAAAGTACATAAGGATAGACTAAAAATATATAATCAATGAAACGTTTCATTTCACTTAAGAGAAGGTCTGATCAACCTCAAAACAAAACAAAAAAATTATAAAAAAAAACCACAAAAAAAAATTAATTATTTTTCCTTCTAAGAAAGTTATACATAAATCCAAAAATATCGTAATTCAACATAAAATTTTTAGATTATTCTGTCATTATACAAAAATGCTTTGAGACAAAACATTGCTTATAATTAATAAGAAAAATCAATATCATTAAAAAAAAATTTTTTTCCTTTCTAAACACAATATTAATATTGAGAACTAAATCACTACATATATAACGTCATTTCTTTAAAAAGGGAGGTGTAGCATATTGGACTAATCTACATTAACAATACAATAAATGATTGGGTATAACTTAGCGTCAATACATTGTGACACTTTGTCATAATAAATATAATATAATAAATAATATTATATAATATTATTATAATATAATATAATAAATATATATATACAAATATACAAAAAGACCACCAAAAACTACGTAAGCACTCCAGCGCCCCAGTAATACGATCTAACGCTTATAGATAAGCCGATCGCCGAGCGTGGGAATGCTGAGCATGCACTTTGCAGCTCAAGTGGTCAATGCCTTCTGCATACATATGTATATGTACATTTGTAAGTAAGAATACATAGATATAAGCAATGTATGTTCGGGTTAGCTGAACCCAACTTCAGCACACTTTGATTATTCAAATAAAGAACCTCGAACAGAGCAGAAGCTAAGCTCTTCTTTTCTTAAACATTAAAATAGCACCCTTCAAAGGAGCGCCCCGATAGCGACTATCGATCGATAGTAGGATCGATGGGATGCTCGTATGCGGCCACACTGGAGGTAGCGATGGGCACGAGATGGCAATGCCGGAATATCGACAGTGGCAGCGACGCGTTGATATCGATAACAAGAGTTCGGCGATGTGGCCAGGCGGAAAAAAGGATGAGCGGTGAATGGAAGGCGGGAGAATTTGAATGTCGAACAGATGGAGCAGAATCGACAGCAGCACCGCATTGAAGGAACAGGGAAGCTGCCTAATCGAAGGGACACCGGGGCGGAGGACCGCCGGGACCAACAGTTTTTTTTAAAAACTTACGAAGGAAGGGGGAGATGTGAGGAGTCTTAAAACTCCCCACAAATCTCGTGTAGGGGAGCGGCCTAGCAACAGCCGCGATGAAGGGCAAAGCGGAAAGACCGTGAACGGTACCGCTTTGGACCTTGGACTCCAGCGAGTCAAGGGCAGACAGGTCAAACGGTAACGGTGCGTGAGCAAAGAGGACGCAACGTGAATCAACGGCACAATACGTGGACCTTGTACCCGAGCGGGCCGTGCGCAAAAAGGGAAATAACGGGATCCCTGCGGCCTATAAGGGGTAGAGGCGAGCACAGATGCGGGACAGTTAATGAGACAGAGAGATCGCGTGCGGAAGGAGGCCGAGAGTCGGAGTGTTAACATAAGGATCTCGGAAGTGTGAACGCGCGGTCAAACGAGATGAAAAGGAGCAGTGCAAGCATCGGGCGGCAAGAAGCCCGAAGGACTCAGAAGGACGAATCACCAGATCCTGGGAGTGGAGGAGAAGGATCTGAGTGTCGTAAGGATCATTGGAGTCAGTGGCCACCAAAGGTGGTCCCAGGACGAGCGTTGCCTCGCCCAAGGACGATACACCCTGCACCATAACATCCTAAATCCGTTCCGGCCGGCAGAAGGACCTTCAGGAGGAAAGGCAAGAACCCGACGTGTCCACAAGGGTCAGTGGAGTCAGTGGTCGGTATAGGTGGTCCCAGGACGAGCGTTGCCTCGCCCCAGGACGATACACCCTACCCATAACATCCTAAACCCAGACCGACCGGCGGGTGGTCTTCCAGAGGAGACGACTGCGACGTAGCGGGTTCGAGAAAGACAGTGGAGTCAGTGGTCGGTACAGGTGGTCCCAGGACGAGCGTTGCCTCGCCCCAGGACGTTACACCGTGCCCCATAACATCCTAGTCCCGGCCGGGCCGACTCGTCGTCCACGTCAAGGAGCAAGCAGTACCACGGAGGCAAGGCGTTGCAAGAGAAGCGCCGCAAGAATAGTGAGGTCTCCAAAGATATAATATAAGAAGCAGCAGAATAAACGGCTATATTAAGAACCCGTTGCTTTTCCTTGGTCGGGCAATCACACAAATCATGAATTTGGTGAGACGAACGCACGAACTTTCTGAGCTAGCCGCTGCAATCAGTAGCGAGCGAAATAAAGAAAATCAGTTCGTTACATCTGGCGCCCAAGCGTGATTGTCCGGGCAAAAGGAAAACAAAGCAAGATGGGGAAGTCGTGGCTGTACAGCTTAAAGAAAGATGAATTTCCCGCCATAGCAAGAGCACTCGGGATAAAGCTGGAGGAGCCTCGACTTCGCTAGCATGGCGGAGGCCAGCGGAAGCAGATCTGAAAGGCAAGAGATCGAACAGGAACGCCGAGACAGCAGCCGCGAAAGAAGAGAGCGGCGGAAAGCCAGTCGTGACAGGCGGGAGACCGCAAGGGCAGCACCGCAGGACTACGCAAAGGTGGCGAAGCAGGTGCGAGAGTGGAGTTTCCGTTACGACGGGAACGAGAAGCCGCTGGAGTTCCTGGAACAGGTGGAATGGTCAGCAATGACATATGGACTCGACATCAACCAGATCCCAAGAGCGATGCCGGAACTACTAACTGGCAGAGCCCTGAAGTGGTTTATTGCCAACAACAAGTTCTGGGAGACATGGGTCGAGTTCATACAAAGCTTCCAGGAATTTTTCCTGCCTAGAGGGTTCATGACAAAGCTGGCGGAGGTCAGGCAGAGGAAGCAGCGACACGGTGAAAACTTTAAGGACTACATGGTGGACATGCAGACCCTGATGCGGCCCTTAGGAATGTTGCAGAAGGAGACGCTGGCAAGAATAAGGGAAAACAGCACGCCAGCCTTACGCATGTTCATACGCCCGTATGAGTGCCGACATCTGGATGCCCTGATGGATCTGGCCGACGAGTTCGAAGAGCTGGACACCCAAAGGGAACGGTTCGATCTAGAGAGGAATAATAGGGCCCGCCACCAGCGAGAATTCCCGAGGGGAGATCAGAACGCGGTGTGCAGAAAGTGCCAGGATGACAACGCAGGCCCGTCGAGGAACATCAACAACAGAAGAGAACCGGACCCAGTGCGGCGCGGTTTTGTGCCAAACCCAGCACAAGCCTGCCACAGATGCGGTGGTCAGGGCCACTGGTCTCAGGAGTGCAGGAACCGGCCAATCAATTTTTGCTGGATTTGCGGGAGAATCGGGCCAAGGACTTCGGAATGAGCTACAATACTTGGGTCACCGCGTGACGAATCAGGGCATTGGAACGGATCCTGAGAAGGTAGCGGCAATAGCGCAACTGAAGCCGCCAGGAAACGTAAAGGAGCTGAGGCAATACTTGGGAGTCGCATCGTGGTACAGACGCTTCGTTTTGTGACGCTGGTACAACCTTTGAATGCGCTCCTAAAGAAGCAGGCAAAATGGGAATGGGAAGACGCCCACCAAGCCGCATTCGAGGCCGTCAAGGCCAGACTGGTCGCCGACCCGATTCTGGCGTGCCCCGACTTCACGAAAACGTTTGTATTACAGACGGATGCCAGCGACTATGGGCTGGGGCAATCCTTACACAGCATTCCGAGCGAGGCGAGCGAGTAATCTCCTACTCCACTAGAACGCTGAACGCAGCGGAGAGGAACTACTCGGCAACGGAAAAGGAATGTTTAGCAATAGTATGGGCGGTCAGGAAGTTGAGACCGTACCTGGAGGGTTACCACTTCAAGGTCATTACGGACCATATGGCTCTGAAATGGCTGAATAACATCGAGAGTCCGTCCGGCAGGATAGCGAGGTGGGCGTTGGAGCTGCAACAGTACGATTTCGAAATCTCGTACAAGAAGGGCCAGCTGAACATCGTCGCCGACGCACTGCAGGAGACGAGCCGAAGAGTGAGCGTGGAGGACGACGAACAACCGAGAGAGCAGCAGGGATGTAGGTGGTTGGAGGAGATGCGAAGAAAAGTGAAGCAGCAGCCACACAAATTTCCGGACTATTTGGAGGAAGACGGCAAGCTGTACCGGCACAAACCGCATCGGGCGGGCAACGAGGAGGTGGCATCGTGGAAGATGTGTGTACCGATCGGGCAGAGACAGCGCGTCATGACCGAAAACCACGACATGCCAACTGCGGGACACTTGGGAAGCCGCAAGACGATTGCCAGGATTGCAGCCCGGTATCATTGGCCGGGAATGCATCGAGACGTAAGGAAGTACGTGCGAAACTGCGAGAGCTGCATGAAGTACAAACCCAGCCAGCTACAGGCGGCCGGGAAAATGTTAATACAGGTGCCGGAACCATGGGCACCCGTGTGCCATGGGCAACCGTGTGCGCAGACTTCGTGGGCTCTTTGCCACGATCGAATCATGGGAATTCGATGCTGCTGGTCCTGGTGGACAGTTTTCAAAGTGGACCGAAATCGTCCCTATGAGAAGGGCGACCACTGAGACGCTGCGAAAGGCCGTTCGAGAGCGGATAGTGGCCAGATACGGAGTGCCGAAAGTGATGATCACAGACAACGGCGTGCAGTTCACAAGTAGGGCGTTCAGGAAGTTTCTGGAGGAGCTGGGGGTACGACACCAGCTCACGGCTCCATATATTCCGCAAGAGAACCCTACGGAAAGGGCCAACAGGACCGTCAAAACAATGATCGCGCAGTTCACAGGTGCCGATCAGAGGACATGGGACGAGCACTGGCCGGAGCTGCAGCTGGCGGTCAACACAAGTGTGGCGGAGACCACAGGATACTCGCCGGCGTTCATAACGCAGGGAAGGGAGCCGAGGCTGCCCAACGCGTTGTTTGACGAAAAAACGACCGGGACCGGAAAGTGCATCCAGACACCGGCGGAAAATGCGAAAAAATTTAAAGAAATCTTCGAACTGGTGCGGAGAAATATAGAGAAGGCGGCACAGGATCAGGCACGACACTATAATCTCAGAAGACGCGCATGAATGGATTAACGACGGACGTGTTTTCGTTGCGCTCGTGTACAGATTGCGAAGAACTAGGTTTTCCTTGTTTGGAAAGTAATTAAATCGGTGAATTAGTGCTCCGTGGAAGTCGTGTGCTAATTTTCGTGTGTTATAAACATGCGGTTTGGAAGTAATTAGCAATAAATTATTGCAAATTTTCCACTCAGCACGTGCTGCGAGGCGAGCTTTCGAGTAAGCTTTTCGAGTAAGCTTCTTGAGCAGCGGTCACAAAGCTTATTGGTGGCAGTCACTGCTAAGGTTTGTGTCTAGGGACAATTTTAGTGCTACCAGACTCTACCGATAGGTGGAGCTCTAGTTCCAGAGCAACTACCTCGTGTCAGCGAGCATACGAGCATACGGTTGCTGGCGTCGACGGTAGGAGGAGCCACCACCACCGTAGTTATGCCGATGGAGAGCGACAGCAGCGCGAGTGCCTTGAGCGGAAGCAGTGCCTCGAGGAAGTCCAGACGAGGCAGGCGTAGAAGCCATCTAGCCTCTAAGAGCTCGGCGCCAACGCAGGCGAAATTGGTTGCCCTGGCATCGAATGGAGTGCCAGAACCCGTTGCCGCCGCCGTCGTCGAATCCGTTGAAGAATACGGCCGCCAATGCTCCCCAGATGCAGCAGGTTGCACCCACCGCTGCCCCGCGGACCACCAAGGTCCGCGAAACGTGGTCAGCGGTGGTGAAGTGCGACGACCCTGCGCTATCGGGGAAAGCTATAGCGGAAAAGGTGCGAACGATGGTTGCACCCTCTCTCGGAGTCAGAGTACATGAGGTACGTGAGCTCCGTCGAGGTGGTGGTGCGATCATTCGTACTCCTTCAGTTAGAGATCTGCAGAAGGTGGTAGCATCAAAAAGATTCGCTCAAGTTGGACTGAATGTGGCACGGAATGCGGCCGAGAAGCCGAAGGTCGTCGTCTATGACGTCGACACAGCTATCGGCCCAGAGGAATTTATGAAGGAGCTCCATGAAAATAACTTCGATAGCGAAATGACTCTGTCCCAGTTTAAGAAGTCCGTGCACCTGGTGACCAAGGCGTGGTCGGTAACTGACGGCGCCACAGTAAATGTGACGCTTGAGGTAGACGACCGGGCGATGGCGAAGCTTGATGTAGGTCGTGTTTACATCAAGTGGTTTTCATTTCGATGCCGATCACAGGTCCGCACATACGCCTGTCACAGATGCGTGGGTTTCGACCACAAGGTCAGCGAATGCCGGCAGAAGGACAATGTTTGCCGCCAGTGCGGGCAACAAGGCCACACCGCGGCAAAGTGCCAAAACCCGGTGGACTGCCGGAACTGCCGTCACAGAGGGCAACCCTCGGGGCATTACATGCTCTCGAGCCTTCGCCCGATATACAGGGCGTTGCTGGCGAGGGTGCAAGCTAGACACTAATGTTTAGCTTCATCCAAGCGAACTGTGGCCGAGGCCGAGCTGCGACCATCGAGCTCGGAGTCCAACTCAGGAGATCGGAGTTTATGTTCGCGCTGGTGCAGGAGCCGTATCTCGGCGGGGACGGAATGGATGTGCTGCCTGAAGGAATGAGAATTTTCACCGACCGGCGAGGGAAGGCAGCCTAGTGGATCATCAGGAAGCCATCTGTATGCCAGTGGAGACCCTCACCACAGATTATGGCGTATGTCTGGTCGTTAAAGGGAGTTTTGGCTCAATCTTCCTTTGCGCCGCATACTGCCAGTTCGATGCAGCTCTGGAACCGTACCTCCGGTACATGGATGCGGTCCTGCTGCAGGCCAGCAGAACCCCCGCAATCCTGGGCCTCGACGCGAATGCAGTGTCCCCCATGTGGCTTAGCAAACTCTCTCGTCATGCCGAGGGGCAAGCTAACTACAGACGGGGTGAGCTGCAGTCAGAGTGGATGCTGGAGGCAAGAGTCGCTGCCCTAAACCAGTCAACAGAGGTGTACACGTTCGATAATCACAAAGCTACTAGCCATAACGACGTGACAATCGTCAATGAGGCAACATCTATGTGGGCAACATATGAGTGGAGAGTGGACGAGTGGGAATTGAGTGACCACAACATCATTACTGTTGTGGCCGAACCAACTACCGCGCGCGCAGTTGAGCGCATAGCTCCTGTGCCGTCCTGGAACTTCTCCAATGCACGTTGGCGATTGTTCAAGGAGGAAATGTTCAGAAAGTGCACGGAGATTGGGTGCCTCCGCGTGAATGCCGAGCTGATCACTGATTGGGGTGATTGTGCACGAGTGCTCCTCCGCAATTTCTTCCCAGTTGCGGAGTCCGAAGCACCGACTGCCATCGCGGAGGAAGTCCCACCGGCCCTCGAAGTATTCGAGGTTGATGTATGTGTTGCCCGGTTGAAGAGCAGGCGCTCTCCCGGCTTGGACGGCATCAATGGCACTATCTGCAAGGCAGTCTGGCGCGCCATACCCGAGCACCTAGCATCGTTGTTTTCCCGATGCATCCGATTAGGATACTTTCCCGCCGAGTGGAAGTGCCCACGAGTTGTCTCGCTGCTCAAAGGGCCAGATAAGGACAAGTGCGAGCCCTCCTCATATAGAGGAATATGCTTGCTACCAGTCTTTGGTAAGGTGCTCGAGGCCATCATGGTGAATCGTGTGAGAGAAGTTCTTCCGGAAGGCTGCAGATGGCAGTTTGGATTTCGCCAAGGACGATGTGTGGAGGATGCTTGGAGGCACGTGAAGAGCAGTGTTGTGCCAGCCCGGCGCAATACGTGCTCGGCACATTCGTGGACTTCAAAGGAGCATTCGACAACGTCGAATGGAGTGCTGCACTCCGCCGACTAGCCGACTTGGGATCCCGGGAGATGGGCTTGTGGCAGAGCTTTTTCTCCGGCCGAAGAGCAGTGATCCGAAGCAGTTCCGGTACTGTGGATGTACCAGTAACTAGAGGCTGCCCGCAGGGGTCAATCAACGGCCCATTTATCTGGGACATACTGATGGATGTACTGCTTCAGCGCCTCCAGCCGTATTGCCAGCTGAGTGCATACGCGGATGACTTGCTGGTTCTCGTCGAGGGAAATTCCCGAGCTATGCTAGAGGAAAAAGGAGCACAACTGATGTCCATAGTAGAAGCGTGGGGAGCTGAAGTTGGCGTTGCCGTCTCGACCAGCAAGACGGTAATAATGCTGCTGAAAGGTGCCTTGAGACGTGAGCCTACGGTGAGGTTTGCTGGAGCGAACCTTCCGTATGTGCGTAGCTGTCGGTACCTTGGCATCACGGTCAGTGAAGGAATAAAATTCCTCACGCACATAGCTTCGCTTCGCCAGCGGATGACCGGAGTCGTTGGAGCATTGGCGCGTGTGCTTCGAGCCGACTGGGGCTTCAGTCCTTCAGAGCCAGGCGGACCATATATGACGGACTCATGGCACCTTGTGTGCTGTTTGGTGCCCCGGTATGATATGACACCGCCGAACAAGTAGCTGCCCGGAGACGACTAGCCTCCTGCCAGAGGCTAATCCTGCTTGGATGCCTTTCGGTATGCCGAACAGTGTCCACAGTGGCACTGCAGGTACTTGGTGGAGCTCCCCCGCTTGACTTGGCTGCTAAGTTTCTAGCGGTCAAATACAAGCTGAAGCGTGGATACCCGCTGGAGGAGAACGACTGGCTATACGACGAGGACATTACGTGTCTAAGCTGGAAGCAGAGGAAGACTCGCCTAGAAGAGTGCTTACTGCTGAGTTGGCAGAACAGATGGGATGATGACAGCGAACCAGGACGGGGACGCATAAATTCATCCCATACGTCACTCTCGCCTATCGGGATCCAAGCTTTGGATTCTCGATGAGGACGTCTTACCTGCTGACAGGTCACGGGTCGTTCAACGCATTTTTGCAAGGGAGAGCCCCAGCGATACCACTGCTTGCGCTTGTGGAGATCCATATGAGGACTGGATGCACATATTGTGCGCTTGCCCCCTATATGCAGATTTGCGGAACCTCGATGGACTTGGAGTGCAGCGCCATGGCGAAAACTGGACCTTCGATAGAATCATGAAAGATCAACAGAGGACTCAACGGCTGGCAGAGTTTGCGGACGTAGTGTTCCAGAGGAGGAGGGGTGTTTAGCCCAACATCTTCGCCGTGTGGTTAGCGGGCGAGAAGACTTCCACAGTCCGCTATTGCTTGTCGTAAGAGGCGACTAATATAGCGACAGGTTCCTCTAACCATGCTTGTCGGAGCAAAAGGAGGAGGCCCACCGAGCCTCTCTTTCGGTTCCACGGGTTGTGCAGCTATCCAAGACTGCACATTGAGGTAGGCCCCCTGGTGGGAGTACGTGGTGGCTGGTTGGTACCCATATCGCGGGTAGAGCCTTCGTGTTCGACGTTTGAGTTACGGTGCTGGTTGCGCAAAACTCGGGTGCTGTGACCCAGAGATCAGTAGAGATTTTAGGTAGATCTCGCTCCTCAGCAAGGGGGAGTGCTTGCCCGGCAAGCAAGTACTCGAATTGCTACCGGGGTGGTCGCTATGTACATAGCTATAGCTTCTAGTCCGGGACGCTTGTCTGGCGTATCCAGACACATGCACCATGTTGATACATGCACCACTTGTGGGTGTTCAGGGTGTCGTGGTTGTAATCCCTTCAGTGTGGAACACGCCACGTAAAATAAGTTCGGAGGGATCCGAAAAGTCATCATCAATCTCAGAAGACGGCCGAGAAAACCCAAGGTGCGGGACACAGTATGGGCCAAAGAGCACCACCTGTCAAAGGCAGCCGAAGGTTTAGCGGCAAAATTGGCCCCAAGATTTGACCGTACACGATAAAGAAATTCACGGCACCAGTTATATGCGTCCTAGAACACAAAACGACCAAGAAAGAAAAGACTGCTCACATCAGCGATCTGAAGCCGGGAAGCGCGGGCGCCGGCGGGCCAGGAGACTTCGAGGAATAAACAAAAAAAAAACACAAATCAAATCGTTGGGGAGGAAAGGGGGAAGACGATACAAGGTATCGATACGGAGCACAGGCCCGTCCGAGCGCGAGAGCGGGACAGGGAGGGTACGCAGCCAAGAACCGTTAACGGTTAGCACACAACACAGCTGCGAATTCCGTGGAAGGCGAGTGTACGGACGGGAAAGGGTCCGTTGCCGGTACAGGCCCACGGAATAACGGCACAAGGAGCAGAAGCAAAACCGAGGTTTCGGCGCGAAGAGCGCTCGAGCTGGTCTTTTGAGATCACCATGGCAGCACAAGTTTTTCACGTCCGGGAAGTACGAGAGACCGGCGCCGGGGAACAGCCCGGGGCGATATGGAGTAGGGATTCCGATTCCTACCTCCAGCTCCTGGCGTTACCCCTGGTGTCGCGATCTCCATTCCCGGGAAGTGTGGAGGACCCGGAGGAAACCGAGGATCCGGGGGATATGAGACGATTCATGGAGGCACGAG
Organism: Drosophila mauritiana; assembly: GCF_004382145.1. NCBI lineage: Eukaryota > Metazoa > Arthropoda > Insecta > Diptera > Drosophilidae > Drosophila > Drosophila mauritiana. Next base: position 21,722,667 of record NC_046672.1, on the reverse strand, counting down.
TCGCCACCCTGCGGCGTTTCCAGCAGATGGTGGAGGCGCAAGAGGAGGAGGAAGCATTGTGGGCACCAACCACGGAGCAGCCGGAGCCCACGCAGCCGCTGGCAAGACAGCTACCGCCGACACCGCAGCCACCATTGCCGTTGACGCCGCCGCCGACTCGCCCCCCGCCGCCGCAGCCGCCGTTGCCGTTGACGCCGCCGCCACGACAGCCGACGCAGTCACCACCACGGATGACGGCGACGCAGTCACCGCCACCGACACCACCTTGGATGACGCCAGCGCAGGCGCCGCTGCTGACATCGCCGCGGCCGACGCCGGCGCCGCTGCCGACGCCACCACGGCCGCCGCGCACGCCGTCAACACCACCGCCGCAACCTCGCACGCTGACACCACCACCCCAGCAGGGGGAATGGCCGCGGTATGACAGGCAACAGGCGTGGGAAATTCCGCAGGCACACGTCGGCCAGGTGGTCCGCACGATCGAGGTGGGCGGGCGGCTGTGGCACCAACAATCGGTGACGTGGACGTGGCCCGCGTCGGTGGAGACCGAGGCGGAAGCGATCGGCTGGAGAACGCCGGACCAGGAGTCACGCGATCCGTGATTGCGCGCCCGAGCAGAGGGTAAGGGGCCGGAGAAGGAGGTCCCGAGAGAGGAGAGTTTGGGAGAAGCAAACTCGGAGAAGAGGGAGTGGAGCTGGCCTGCACCAGGTGAGGCGCCGCCACCACCAAGGCTGCCGAGGCAAACGTCGTGCCCGGAAGCGCGGCAACCGCCGCCGCGCCCATGCCACTGCAGGCAGGCGTCGCTGGACGGGCAGAAGTGGAGGGAGGTGCCAACGGAAGACTGGCCGCTCCGGGTGGCCGAGGAAGCGGCTCGACAAGGAGCACGGAAGCGAAGAGTGCACTGGGCCAAGTTATTCGAGCTTGGCGGGCAGCGCTACCGCCTTAAGGTACGGAGGGGCGGGGAGGTAAGGGTTGCAGTCGCCGAATAAAGAATGCCAGGCGGCAATAGAAAACCGTGTGCCCGGGTTTTTTTTTTATAAACAACACAGGCACAGTAACAGTCAAAAAAATGGGTACGGGTATAATCCGCAGCAGCCGTGATAACGCTCGAGGGGGTGACGCGGGGCCAGGCACGCGGGCCAGCATACAGGCGGGCCTCAGTTGACAGCGCAGGCAGGCCTCCAGGGGGGCGCGTGGCCAGAGGCAGCCGCCCGGAGCATGAAGGGGGCATACATGTGTTGGTGGAGCTGGAAGCAAGAGAGGATTTGTTAATATGGCGATACGCAAGAAAACGTTAGACTTACCTTTCATTGAGCTGCTACACCGAAGCTTATTGGTGGCAGTCACTGCTAAGGTTTGTGTCTAGGGACAATTTTAGTGCTACCAGACTCTACCGATAGGTGGAGCTCTAGTTCCAGAGCAACTACCTCGTGTCAGCGAGCATACGAGCATACGGTTGCTGGCGTCGACGGTAGGAGGAGCCACCATCGTAGTTATGCCGATGGAGAGCGACAGCAGCGCGAGTGCCTTGAGCGGAAGCAGTGCCTCGAGGAAGTCCAGACGAGGCAGGCGTAGAAGCCATCTAGCCTCTAAGAGCTCGGCGCCAACGCAGGCGAAATTGGTTGCCCTGGCATCGAATGGAGTGCCAGAACCCGTTGGTGTACTGGAGGAGGCGTTTTCGTCGCTGGAGGACGCCCGAGCGGCTACGGCAAACGCTGCCATCGATGCGCTACTGAATGTGGCACAGAATGCGGCCGAGAAGCCGAAGGAAGAGGAATTTATGAAGGAGCTCCATGAAAATAACTTCGATAGCGAAATGACTCTGTCCCAGTTTAAGAAGTCCGTGCACCTGGTGACCAAGGCGTGGTCGGTAACTGACGGCGCCACAGTAAATGTGACGCTAGAGGTAGACGACCGGGCGATGGCGAAGCTTGATGTAGGTCGTGTTTACATCAAGTGGTTTTCATTTCGATGCCGATCACAGGTCCGCACATACGCCTGCCACAGATGCGTGGGTTTCGACCACAAGGTCAGCGAATGCCGGCAGAAGGACAATGTTTGCCGCCAGTGCGGGCAACAAGGCCACACCGCGGCAAAGTGCCAAAACCCGGTGGACTGCCGGAACTGCCGTCACAGAGGGCAACCCTCGGGGCATTACATGCTCTCGAGCCTTTGCCCGATATACAGGGCGTTGCTGGCGAGGGTGCAAGCTAGACACTAATGTTTAGCTTCATCCAAGCGAACTGTGGCCGAGGCCGAGCTGCGACCATCGAGCTCGGAGTCCAACTCAGGAGATCGGAGTTTATGTTCGCGCTGGTGCAGGAGCCGTATCTCGGCGGGGACGGAATGGATGTGCTGCCTGAAGGAATGAGAATTTTCACCGACCGGCGAGGGAAGGCAGCCCTAGTGGATCATCAGGAAGCCATCTGTATGCCAGTGGAGACCCTCACCACAGATTATGGCGTATGTCTGGTCGTTAAAGGGAGTTTTGGCTCAATCTTCCTTTGCGCCGCATACTGCCAGTTCGATGCACCTCTGGAACCGTACCTCCGGTACATGGATGCGGTCCTGCTGCAGGCCAGCAGAACCCCCGCAATCCTGGGCCTCGACGCGAATGCAGTGTCCCCCATGTGGCTTAGCAAACTCTCTCGTCATGCCGAGGGGCAAGCTAACTACAGACGGGGTGAGCTGCAGTCAGAGTGGATGCTGGAGGCAAGAGTCGCTGCCCTAAACCAGTCAACAGAGGTGTACACGTTCGATAATCACAAAGCTACTAGCCATAACGACGTGACAATCGTCAATGAGGCAACATCTATGTGGGCAACATATGAGTGGAGAGTGGACGAGTGGGAATTGAGTGACCACAACATCATTACTGTTGTGGCCGAACCAACTACCGCGCGCGCAGTTGAGAGCATAGCTCCTGTGCCGTCCTGGAACTTCTCCAATGCACGTTGGCGATTGTTCAAGGAGGAAATGTTCAGAAAGTGCACGGAGATTGGGTGCCTCCGCGTGAATGCCGAGCTGATCACTGATTGGGGTGATTGTGCACGAGTGCTCCTCCGCAATTTCTTCCCAGTTGCGGAGTCCGAAGCACCGACTGCCATCGCGGAGGAAGTCCCACCGGCCCTCGAAGTATTCGAGGTTGATGTATGTGTTGGCCGGTTGAAGAGCAGGCGCTCTCCCGGCTTGGACGGCATCAATGGCACTATCTGCAAGGCAGTCTGGCGCGCCATACCCGAGCACCTAGCATCGTTGTTTTCCCGATGCATCCGATTAGGATACTTTCCCGCCGAGTGGAAGTGCCCACGAGTTGTCTCGCTGCTCAAAGGGCCAGATAAGGACAAGTGCGAGCCCTCCTCATATAGAGGAATATGCTTGCTACCAGTCTTTGGTAAGGTGCTCGAGGCCATCATGGTGAATCGTGTGAGAGAAGTTCTTCCGGAAGGCTGCAGATGGCAGTTTGGATTTCGCCAAGGACGATGTGTGGAGGATGCTTGGAGGCACGTGAAGAGCAGTGTTGTGCCAGCCCGGCGCAATACGTGCTCGGCACATTCGTGGACTTCAAAGGAGCATTCGACAACGTCGAATGGAGTGCTGCACTCCGCCGACTAGCCGACTTGGGATCCCGGGAGATGGGCTTGTGGCAGAGCTTTTTCTCCGGCCGAAGAGCAGTGATCCGAAGCAGTTCCGATACTGTGGATGTACCGGTAACTAGAGGCTGCCCGCAGGGGTCAATCAACGGCCCATTTATCTGGGACATACTGATGGATGTACTGCTTCAGCGCCTCCAGCCGTATTGCCAGCTGAGTGCATACGCGGATGACTTGCTGGTTCTCGTCGAGGGAAATTCCCGAGCTATGCTAGAGGAAAAAGGAGCACAACTGATGTCCATAGTAGAAGCGTGGGGAGCTGAAGTTGGCGTTGCCGTCTCGACCAGCAAGACGGTAATAATGCTGCTGAAAGGTGCCTTGAGACGTGAGCCTACGGTGAGGTTTGCTGGAGCGAACCTTCCGTATGTGCGTAGCTGTCGGTACCTTGGCATCACGGTCAGTGAAGGAATAAAATTCCTCACGCACATAGCTTCGCTTCGCCAGCGGATGACCGGAGTCGTTGGAGCATTGGCGCGTGTGCTTCGAGCCGACTGGGGCTTCAGTCCTCGAGCCAGGCGGACCATATATGACGGACTCATGGCACCTTGTGTGCTGTTTGGTGCCCCGGTATGGTATGACACCGCCGAACAAGTAGCTGCCCGGTGACGACTAGCCTCCTGCCAGAGGCTAATCCTGTTTGGATGCGTTTCGGTATGCCGAACAGTGTCCACAGTGGCACTGCAGGTACTTGGTGGAGCTCCCCCGCTTGACTTGGCTGCTAAGTTTCTAGCGGTGAAATACAAGCTGAAGCGTGGATACCCGCTGGAGGAGAACGACTGGCTATACGACGAGGACATTACGTGTCTAAGCTGGAAGCAGAGGAAGACTCGCCTAGAAGAGTGCTTACTGCTGAGTTGGCAGAACAGATGGGATGATGACAGCGAACCAGGACGGGTGACGCATAAATTCATCCCATACGTCACTCTCGCCTATCGGGATCCAAGCTTTGGATTCTCGATGAGGACGTCTTACCTGCTGACAGGTCACGGGTCGTTCAACGCATTTTTGCAAGGGAGAGCCCCCAGCGATACCACTGCTTGCGCTTGTGGAGATCCATATGAGGACTGGATGCACATATTGTGCGCTTGCCCCCTATATGCAGATTTGCGGAACCTCGATGGACTTGGAGTGCAGCGCCATGGCGAAAACTGGACCTTCGATAGAATCCTGAAAGATCAACAGAGGACTCAACGGCTGGCAGAGTTTGCGGACGTAGTGTTCCAGAGGAGGAGGGGTGTTTAGCCCAACATCTTCGCCGTGTGGTTAGCGGGCGAGAAGACTTCCACAGTCCGCTATTGCTTGTCGTAAGAGGCGACTAATATAGCGACAGGTTCCTCTAACCATGCTTGTCGGAGCAAAAGGAGGAGGCCCACCGAGCCTCTCTTTCGGTTCCACGGGTTGTGCAGCTATCCAAGACTGCACATTGAGGTAGGCCCCCTGGTGGGAGTACGTGGTGGCTGTGGTTGGTACCCATATCGCGGGTAGAGCCTTCGTGTTCGACGTTTGAGTTACGGTGCTGGTTGCGCAAAACTCGGGTGCTGTGACCCAGAGATCAGTAGAGATTTTAGGTAGATCTCGCTCCTCAGCAAGGGGGAGTGCTTGCCCGGCAAGCAAGTACTCGAATTGCTACCGGGGTGGTCGCTATGTACATAGCTATAGCTTCTAGTCCGGGACGCTTGTCTGGCGTATCCAGACACATGCACCATGTTGATACATGCACCACTTGTGGGTGTTCAGGGTGTCGTGGTTGTAATCCCTTCAGTGTGGAACACGCCACGTAAAATAAGTTCGGAGGGATCCGAAAAGTCATCATCAATCTCAGAAGACGGCCGAGAAAACCCAAGGTGCGGGACACAGTATGGGCCAAAGAGCACCACCTGTCAAAGGCAGCCGAAGGTTTAGCGGCAAAATTGGCCCCAAGATTTGACCGTACACGATAAAGAAATTCACGGCACCAGTTATATGCGTCCTAGAACACAAAACGACCAAGAAAGAAAAGACTGCTCACATCAGCGATCTGAAGCCGGGAAGCGCGGGCGCCGGCGGGCCAGGAGACTTCGAGGAATAAACAAAAAAAAAACACAAATCAAATCGTTGGGGAGGAAAGGGGGAAGACGATACAAGGTATCGATACGGAGCAGAAGTCAACAACACACACACACACACACAGGCCCGTCCGAGCGCGAGAGCGGGACAGGGAGGGTACGCAGCCAAGAACCGTTAACGGTTAACACACACACATAGCTGCGAATTCCGTGGGAGGCGAGTGTACGGACGGGAAAGGCTCTGTTACCGGTACAGGCCCACGGAATAACGGCACAAGGAGCAGAAGCAAAACCGAGGTTTCGTCGCGAAGAGCGCTAGAGCTGGTCTTTTGAGATCACCATGGCAGCACAAGTTTTTCACGTCCGGGATGTACGAGAGACCGACGCCGGGGAACAGCCCGGGGCGATATGGAGTAGGGATTCCATTATGCCGTAGACGAGGATGAGACCGCGCGGATGGCTTACCGGAGCGTCCGGCGGGCTAAGCAGGGCCAGGGACGGATAAGCCTCGGAGTCGCGCCGCCGACCGAGAATCCGGTGGATATGAGACGATTCATGGAGGCACGAGTCGCCACCCTGCGGCGTTTCCAGCAGATGGTGGAGGCGCGAAAGGTCGCCGACGCCGAAGCCGCATGGCAGGAGCGTTTGGATCGGCTGCAAGAGGAGGAGGAAGCATTGTGGGCACCAACCACGGAGCAGCCGGAGCCCACGCAGCCGCTGGCAAGACAGCTACCGCAGCCGCCGTTGCCGTTGACGCCGCCGCCACGACAGCCGACGCAGTCACCACCACGGATGACGGCGACGCGGTCACCGCCACCGACACCACCACGGATGACGGCGACGCGGTCACCGCCACCGACACCACCACGGATGACGGCGACGCAGTCACCGCCACTGACACCACCACGGATGACGCCAGCGCAGGCGCCGCTGCTGACACCGCCGCGGCCGACGCCGGCGCCGCTGCCGACGCCACCACGGCCGCCGCGCACGCCGTCAACACCGCCGCCGCGCACGCCGTCAACACCACCGCCGCAACCTCTCACGCCGACACCACCACCCCAGCAGGGGGAATGGCCGCGGTATGACAGGGACCGCACGATCGAGGTGGGCGGGCGGCTGTGGCACCAACAATCGGTGACGTGGACGTGGCCCGCGTCGGTGGAGACCGAGGCGGAAGCGATCGGCTGGAGAACGCCGGACCAGGAGTCACGCGATCCGCGATTGCGCGCCCGAGCAGAGGGTAAGGGGCCGGAGAAGGAGGTCCCGAGAGAGGAGAGCCCGGGAGAAGCAAACCCGGAGAAGAGGGAGTGGAGCTGGCCTGCACCAGGTGAGGCGCCGCCACCACCAAGGCTGCCGAGGCAAACGTCGTGCCCGGAAGCGCGGCAACCGCCGCCGCGCCCATGCCACTGCAGGCAGGCGTCGCTGGACGGGCAGAAGTGGAGGGAGGTGCCAACGGAAGACTGGCCGCTCCGGGTGGCCGAGGAAGCGGCTCGACAAGGAGCACGGAAGCGAAGAGTGCACTGGGCCAAGTTATTCGAGCTTGGCGGGCAGCGCTACCGCCTTAAGGTACGGAGGGACGGGGAGGTAAGGGTAGCAGTCGCCGAATAAAGAATGCCAGACGGCAATAGAAAACCGTGTGCCCGGGTTTTTTTTTTATAAACAACACAGGCACAGTAACAGTCAAAAAAATGGGTACGGGTATAATCCGCAGCAGCCGTGATAACGCGCGAGGGGGTGACGCGGGGCCAGGCACGCGGGCCAGCATACGACGCGGGGCTGCTGCAGGCGCGGGACGGGGAGGCACTCGCAGAACGCAGGCGGGCCTCAGTTGACAGCGCAGGCAGGCCTGCAGGGGGGCGCGGGGCCTGAGGCAGCCGCCCGGAGCATGAAGGGGGCATACATGTGTTGGTGGAGCTGGAAGCAAGAGAGGATTTGTTAATATGGCGATACGCAAGAAAACGTTAGACTTACCTTTCATTGAGCTGCTACACCGAAGCTTATTGGTGGCAGTCACTGCTAAGGTTTGTGTCTAGGGACAATTTTAGTGCTACCAGACTCTACCGATAGGTGGAGCTCTAGTTCCAGAGCAACTACCTCGTGTCAGCGAGCACACGGTTGCTGGCGTCGACGGTAGGAGGAGCCACCACCGTAGTTATGCCGATGGAGAGCGACAGCAGCGCGAGTGCCTTGAGCGGAAGCAGTGCCTCGAGGAAGTCCAGACGAGGCAGGCGTAGAAGCCATCTAGCCTCTAAGAGCTCGGCGCCAACGCAGGCGAAATTGTTTGCCCTGGCATCGAATGGAGTGCCAGAACCCGTTGGTGTACTGGAGGAGGCGTTTTCGTCGCTGGAGGACGCCCGGGCGGCTACGGCAAACGCTGCCATCGAAGTCCGTGCACCTGGTGACCAAGGCGTGGTCGGTAACTGACGGCGCCACAGTAAATGTGACGCTAGAGGTAGACGACCGGGCGATGGCGAAGCTTGATGTAGGTCGTGTTTACATCAAGTGGTTTTCATTTCGATGCCGATCACAGGTCCGCACATACGCCTGCCACAGATGCGTGGGTTTCGACCACAAGGTCAGCGAATGCCGGCAGAAGGACAATGTTTGCCGCCAGTGCGGGCAACAAGGCCACACCGCGGCAAAGTGCCAAAACCCGGTGGACTGCCGGAACTGCCGTCACAGAGGGCAACCCTCGGGGCATTACATGCTCTCGAGCGTTTGCCCGGGGCGTTGCTGGCGAGGGTGCAAGCTAGACACTAATGTTTAGCTTCATCCAAGCGAACTGTGGCCGAGGCCGAGCTGCGACCATCGAGCTCGGAGTCCGACTCAGGAGATCGGAGTTTATGTTCGCGCTGGTGCAGGAGCCGTATCTCGGCGGGGACGGAATGGATGTGCTGCCTGAAGGAATGAGAATTTTCACCGACCGGCGAGGGAAGGCAGCCATCCTAGTGGATCATCAGGAAGCCATCTGTATGCCAGTGGAGACCCTCACCACAGATTATGGCGTATGTCTGGTCGTTAAAGGGAGTTTTGGCTTAATCTTCCTTTGCGCCGCATACTGCCAGTTCGATGCACCTCTGGAACCGTACCTCCGGTACATGGATGCGGTCCTGCTGCAGGCCAGCAGAACCCCCGCAATCCTGGGCCTCGACGCGAATGCAGTGTCCCCCATGTGGCTTAGCAAACTCTCTCGTCATGCCGAGGGGCAAGCTAACTACAGACGGGGTGAGCTGCTGTCAGAGTGGATGCTGGAGGCAAGAGTCGCTGCCCTAATCCAGTCAACAGAGGTGTACACGTTCGATAATCACAAAGCTACTAGCAATAACGACGTGACAATCGTCAATGAGGCAACATCTATGTGGGCCACATATGAGTGGAGAGTGGACGAGTGGGAATTGAGTGACCTGTAGTGTATCTACCCTCACTATAACTCTACTCTACATATATATAAGTAACGTACATACATTGTGACACTTTGTTGCAAACACAAATAAACATAATTCACATCAAAGACCACATGCACTTACATAAACACTCCAGCCAATGAAATACGATCTAACGCTTATACATAAGCCGATCGCGGAGCGTGAGAATGCTGAGCATGCACTTAGCAGCTCAAGTGGTCAAGCCATACATAACATATGTATGCCTTCTGCATACACATGTATATGTATATACAATATGTACAATATGTAAGAACACCATGTACGGGTAGCTGTACCCAAAGACAGCAACATAGGATTCATTCAAATAAAACGATTCAAACGGAACAGACGCTCTGAGCTATTCAATATCTATTACACTGAGCTATTACTTATTACTTATTACATGGCGACCGTGACTTGGTCTCGAGTCTGCCTCTGTGTTGTGCCTCTGTGTATTGTGATTATGTATCGTGTATTGTGTTTGTGTTAAAAAAAAAAAAAAACAACATTTTGTGCCTATTATATTCAACGTGTGAACACACAAACATAACTAAAATGTACTTGTAGTACTTGGACGCATTAAATGCAAATATATGTTCAATTGAAACAAACAAAGCACAAAAACACACAAAAACACACACAAAAACGCACAAAAACACGCAAACACAGCACACACAGAAGAACAAGCGGCGATTGATGGCAGACGAGCCACAATTCGCCAATGCACAACCACAAGTGCAACGGGACCAGCCAACGCTAGAGGAAGCGTTGCAGTTAAACAACGCCGATGGACCACGCCCACTCACAGTAGCTGAGTACCGGGCACGGCAGGAGAAGAAACAACTACGAAAGCACAAACGCTCAGGACGGAGGATTAAACTACTACAACAACGCCGACTGGTCAAGGAAATGACCCAGTTGGCAAAAGAAGAATCAGCACGACAACGCTACCAAGAGCGTTTGGAAGCCATTGAACAAGAACTTCGCCAAAGTGCGAAGACACGCAAACGGGCTGCTTAAATGCAAATGCCCCAATTTGCCTTAGAATTAAAATAAACCCAAGCCGAGGCGGGAAACCGCTGCTTGGAAATACTAACAAAACTTTATGCTAGGCTTTATACTAAAAAATGTGGTTGGAGATTTTTTTTTTTAAAATCCTATTGAATTGTAAATTGTGACTTGTGAGCCAACCACATTAGCACTATCAAATTTCCATGTCTCTGGCACTGAGTATATATACTCAGTTGCAAATAATTTGTGTAACTTTAACAACTTTAAATTTTCTATTTCAAAAATAAAATTTTACATTTTAAATTTAAATGAATAACATTTTAAAAATGGATTAAAAAAAAAAAAAATAACTTTCTTAAAGAGAATTTTCTTTCTAAAAATACAAGAAAAAATAGATTTTTATTTTTCATATTATATATAATAACATTATATATAATACTTCAAAAAAAAAAAACGTTTCATTGAATATATAAAAATATTCAACACAAATTAAAATAAATTTTCTCTTCAATTTAAAATTAGGCAAATCAAATAAAAATTAGAAATAAAATTAGGAAACCTAATAAGTAAAACAATTATATTACATGTCATTAAAATTGAATGAGCATTAAAGATAATTCCATACCGAAGATAGACCCCCTAAAGACAATCATTTCGGAACTGTCTACTATGTTAGACAAAAATTCCAATATAGCGGACTCCACCGCAAACGTAATCAATACAGTTCAGGTATCACAGCCCGAACTTAAAATAATTACGGTACTCCTCATAATAATAGTAGTACTGCTATGTGCGAGTATGATAACGAAATTGTACAAACTACATAACAGATGCCTCAAGAAGAAATACTTGAGTAAGGCATTGGACCTAGATAAGGTCTAAAGTAGTACCCTGCGTACAAATTTCGAATATTCAATTAAATAGAAATTATCTTTACATATATATATAAAAAAAAAAAAAGAATATCAAACATACTATAAATGAAATATTAAGTAGAGACCCCCACTTCGCAAGTAGACTATATTTTATACTTGCCGAGCAACCCGTAAGCCTTTACGAGTTGCAAATATTATACATTAACACCTACAACTGCGAGTTCTTTCCAATGTTCGGGTTGGAAAGAGAACAAGAAATCATGGTATTAAATTCAATACCAAATGTTATCGCAGAAGTTGTAGAAATATCAAACCCAATACTAGGGTCAACAGAAATAATAACAGTTCGTAAGAATTAGAGCATGGAATGGCATGAAATATGCACAACAATTAAAAATATTAAAACTAAATTCGATAAGACATATAAATGCTTATCGCCCAATAGGCCTATACAGGCTGAAACAATTAAAAAACATGCATCTACATTAGTCGACTGCTTTAATGAAGCACGAACACTAATATACGAACATAGAGAAACACTTAATTCTGAACACTGGTCTAAGTTATCAAGACTATTAACCAAACTTCGATTAAACTTGATAGCAGTTAAAAGGAAATTTAGTTTGGAAATTTCAATTCCAACAATACTAAATACCCCTTTAACGATTGATACAGACGAACAATCTGAATCAATAGAACCAGAAGAAATCGATTTAGAGGTCACCGAGTCGGAAGAAAAATATACCGACATCGAGGATAAAGACCTACTAAACCTAACAATCCCAGCTATATTAACATTAGCTGAAGACACTAATCAGGAAAAATTTAAAACAGAAAACATAATGGCACAGTCCAATATTGATTTTCTGAATACAGCATCAAAGCTTATACCCGACTTTGACGGTAAGGCTGAAAACTTAACAAGTTTTATAGATGCTCTAAACATTGTAGATACAATCAAAGGTGAGCATGAGTCTCTAGCTGTTTCGGTTATAAAAACCAAACTTAAAGGCCATGCAAGAAACCTCATAAGTAATGAGCAGACAATTGCTGCAATCATTACTCAACTGTCAAGTGCAGTTAAAGGAGAATCGGTAGAAGTTATATCAGCTAAGCTTCTCAGTCTCCAACAAAAGAGTAAAACGGCCAACCAATACACCCAAGAGGTGGAGAAACTGACAAAGGCCCTTGAAGGCGCCTATATCAGTGAAGGTTTAGGCCAAACTCTTGCCAATAAATACAGCACTACCACAGCTGTAAAGGCCATGACGAAAAATTGCTCCATTGATAAGGTAAAACTTATCATGCAAGCAGGCACATTCACAAACATGAATGATGCCATATCTAAATTTGTAAACAGCTGCACGGAGATAACAGGTCAGAGTAACACTGTACTCTATTATCGACGAGGTGCAAATAACAATAATAGAGGGGGCCGAGGTTATAATCGCGGCAGAAATGGCAACAATTACAACCGAGGCAACAATAATAGTAATAACTATAACAACCGTGGAGGAAGACGAGGCCGAAACCAAGGTAGAGGCCGCGGCAACTCCAACCAAGGTTACAATACCAACAATGTGAGAGTGACGCAAAACACGTCGGAAAACTCACAGACCCCTTTAGGAAACAATCAATAAATGCTAGAGTTCATTCCATCAATTATAGTCTTAATATATTCGTAACTTTTTACAATAATTCAACTGATAACAAGTTAACATTTCTCATTGATACTGGTGCAGATATCTCACTTTTAAAAGTTAATTCAGATAACTTCAAAATTCAGGATGACAAAATAATAAACATCCAAGGCATAGGCCAAGGTGTAATAAAGTCTCAAGGAACAACCCTAATAGATCTTCAATCAACAAAATATATTATTCCACATGAATTTCATTTGGTAAACTCAAATTTTTTAATACCATGTGATGGAATAATAGGCATTGACTTTATAAAAAAATTCAATTGCCAACTTGACTTCAAACCAAGTGAAGACTGGTTTATAATTAGACCCCAAAATTTAAATTATCCAATATATGTCCCAATAACATATAGCGCTGGCAACAATACAGTTCTTCTGCCAGCCAGATCACAAGTTATTCGGAAAATAGACATCAATAGCGTAAATGATCAAATATTCGTTCCTAATCAGGAAATACATAATGGAATTTATGTTGCGAATACAATAGCAGCATCAAAAAATGTATATATTCGACTTCTAAATACCACTAATTTCGACCAAATGGTCAAAGTAAACAAAATCAAATATGAAAATCTTAAAGATTATGACATTCATAATACCAATCTAGAAGATAGAAACGAAAAAGTACTATCATTACTGAAGAAAAATTTTCCAGAACAATTTAAAAGTCAATTAACTGAATTATGCACAAAGTATAGTGATGTGTTCGGACTGGAAACCGAACCAATATCAACAAATAATTTTTATAAACAAACATTAAGACTTAAAGATGATGAACCCATTTATATTAAGAACTACAGAAGCCCGCATAGCCATATCGAAGAAATTCAAAAACAAGTAGGGAAATTAATTAACGACAAAATCGTAGAACCATCTGTATCTGAATATAACAGCCCACTCTTGCTAGTTCCGAAAAAATCATTACCGAATTCAGAACAAAAGAAATGGCGATTAGTAATTGACTATCGTCAAATTAATAAGAAACTACTTTCTGATAAATTCCCACTCCCTAGAATTGATGACATTTTAGATCAACTAGGTCGAGCTAAATACTTTTCATGCCTTGACTTGATGTCAGGTTTCCATCAAATAGAACTTGAAGAAAACTCAAGAAATATAACATCTTTTTCAACAAGCAATGGCTCATATCGCTTCACGCGATTACCATTTGGTCTCAAAATAGCACCAAATTCATTTCAGAGAATGATGACTATATCATTCTCTGGTTTAGAACCTTCTCAGGCATTCCTTTATATGGATGACTTAATGGTGATAGGATGTTCCGAAAAACACATGATTAAAAACTTAACTGATGTTTTTAATATATGTAGGAAACATAACCTAAAGTTGCATCCGGAAAAATGTTCATTTTTCATGCATGAAGTGACATTCCTAGGTCACAAATGCACAGACAAAGGAGTTTTGCCAGATGACAAAAAATATGACGTCATCAAAAATTATCCTGTCCCTCACGATGCAGACAGCGCAAGACGATTTGTAGCATTCTGCAACTATTATCGTCGATTTATAAAGAACTTCGCCGACTATTCACGGCACATAACTAGATTATGTAAAAAGAATGTTCCTTTTGAATGGTCAAGCGAATGCCAAAACGCATTCGAATACCTTAAAGAAAAGCTTATGCACCCCACATTATTACAATATCCTGATTTTCGCAAAGAATTTTGCATCATAACGGATGCTAGTAAACAAGCTTGTGGAGCGGTTTTAACCCAGAACCGAGACGGAATTCAGCTCCCAATATCTTATGCATCACGTTCGTTTACAAAAGGGGAAAGCAATAAGAGTACAACGGAACAAGAGTTAGCGGCAATTCATTGGGCAATTACCCATTTTAGACCATACATTTATGGCAAACATTTCACAATCAAAACAGATCACAGACCTTTAACATATCTATTTTCTATGACCAATCCCAGTTCAAAATTAACTCGCATGCGACTAGAGCTTGAAGAATACGACTTCACTGTAGAATACCTAAAGGGAAAAGATAATTTTGTGGCAGATGCACTGTCACGTATCACTATAAACGAGCTGAAAGACATATCAGCAAATGTACTAAAAGTCACTACAAGACAGCAAAGTAAACAGAAAAATATCTGCGCAGATACTAATATAAATAAACAAGAAGAAACTCTTGTTAACGCTTCTAAGCCCAACGTATATGAAGTCATTAATAATGACGAAATACGAAAAGTAGTGACTCTGCGAATAACTGAATCAAAATGTTTATTCAAACATGGAAATAAAGTTATAGCAAGAATTGATGTTAGCGATCTGTACACCAATGGAATTCTAGACTTAGGTCAGTTCTTCCAAAGGCTTGAAACACAAGCCGGTATACATGAGATCAGCCAACTCAAAGTGGCACCGAGCGAAAAGATCTTTGAAACAATTTCAATAGACTCTTTTAAAAAAATGGGCAATAAATTATTGAAAATATTGAGAGTAGCGCTACTCAAGCCGGTGACCCAAATATATGATCAAAAAGATCAAGAAGCGATACTGTTTACATACCATGACGATCCAATTCAAGGAGGTCATACAGGCATTACAAGAACGCTAGCAAAAATTAAAAGACATTATTATTGGAAAAATATGACACGTCATATCAAAGAGTACGTTAATAAATGTCAAAAATGCCTTACGTCTAAAACAACGACGCATACAAAAACACCCCTTACAATAACGGAAACACCAACTTGCGCTTTCGACAGAGTGATAGTAGACACTATAGGTCCACTACCCAAATCGGAAAATGGTAATGAATATGCAGTCACTCTAATCTGTGACTTAACAAAATATTTAGTTGCCATACCAATTCCCAACAAAAATGCAAATACAGTCGCAAAAGCTATATTTGAATCATTCATTCTGAAGTACGGTCCAATGAAGACGTTCATTACGGACATGGGAACAGAATACAAGAATAGCATTATAGCCGACTTATGCAAATATCTGAGAATAGACAATATAACGTCTACAGCACACCACCACCAGACATTAGGTACCGTTGAAAGAAGTCATCGAACCTTCAATGAGTACATTCGTTCATATATATCAGTAGATAAAACTGACTGGGACATATGGTTACAATATTTTGTGTACTGTTTTAACACTACACCATCCGTAACGCATAATTACTGTCCATATGAACTAGTATTTGGTAAGACTAGTAATTTAGCAAAACAATTTAGTAACATAGATAATATAGACCCTATATATAACATAGATGATTACGCTAAAGAAGTTAAATTTAGACTAGAAAACGCGTATAAAAGAGCACGCATATTATTAGAAAGTAATAAAGTAAAACAGAAAACCAGTTATGATAACAAAGTTAGCGATTTTAAACTAAAAGTAGGAGATAACGTTTTAATAAGAAACGAAACAGGTCACAAACTAGAACCAACGTATCTAGGGCCATTCGAAGTAATTAGAATCGAAGAAAACAATAACATAGTAATTAGGAATAAAAAGAACAAAGAACAGAAAGTTCATAAGGATAGGTTAAAAATATATAATTAATGAAACGTTTTATACAAAATAAATAACTAAAAAAAAAAAAAAGGTCTGATCAACCGAAAAAAAAATTAAATAAGTTTTTGTCTAAGAAAGTTAAAAATAGAAGCATAACGTAATTATAAACAACAAAAAAAAAAAATATAAAAAAAAAAAAAAAATTCTTTTACACAAATTATTCTGAGACCAAACTTTTTCTAATAGAAAGGATAAATAAGAAATAATATAAGAAAAAAAAATGTTTTAATTAATTAAATGACTACATATATTACGTCATTTCTCTAAAAAGGGAGGTGTAGTGTATCTACCCTCACTATAACTCTACTCTACATATATATAAGTAACGTACATACATTGTGACACTTTGTTGCAAACACAAATAAACATAATTCACATCAAAGACCACATGCACTTACATAAACACTCCAGCCAATGAAATACGATCTAACGCTTATACATAAGCCGATCGCGGAGCGTGAGAATGCTGAGCATGCACTTAGCAGCTCAAGTGGTCAAGCCATACATAACATATGTATGCCTTCTGCATACACATGTATATGTATATACAATATGTACAATATGTAAGAACACCATGTACGGGTAGCTGTACCCAAAGACAGCAACATAGGATTCATTCAAATAAAACGATTCAAACGGAACAGACGCTCTGAGCTATTCAATATCTATTACACTGAGCTATTACTTATTACTTATTACAGACCACAACATCATTACTGTTGTGGCCGAACCAACTACCGCGCGCGCAGTTGAGAGCATACCTCCTGTGCCGTCCTGGAACTTCTCCAATGCACGTTGGCGATTGTTCAAGGAGGAAATGTTCAGAAAGTGCACGGAGATTGGGTGCCTCCGCGTGAATGGCGAGCTGATCACTGATTGGGGTGACTGTGCACGAGTGCTCCTCCGCAATTTCTTCCCAGTTGCGGAGTCCGAAGCACCGACTGCCATCGCGGAGGAAGTCCCACCGGCCCACGAAGTATTCGAGGTTGATATATGTGTTGCCCGGTTGAAGAGCAGGCGCTCTCCCGGCTTGGACGGCATCAATGGAACTATCTGCAAGGCAGTCTGGCGCGCCATACCCGAGCACCTAGCATCGTTGTTTTCCCGATGCATCCGATTAGGATACTTTCCCGCCGAGTGGAAGTGCCCACGAGTTGTCTCGCTGCTCAAAGGGCCAGATAAGGACAAGTGCGAGCCCTCCTCATATAGAGGAATATGCTTGCTACCAGTCTTTGGTAAGGTGCTCGAGGCCATCATGGTGAATCGTGTGAGAGAAGTTCTTCCGGAAGGCTGCAGATGGCAGTTTGGATTTCGCCAAGGACGATGTGTGGAGGATGCTTGGAGGCACGTGAAGAGCAGTGTTTGTGCCAGCCCGGCGCAATACGTGCTCGGCACATTCGTGGACTTCAAAGGAGCATTCGACAACGTCGAATGGAGTGCTGCACTCCGCCGACTAGCCGACTTGGGATCCCGGGAGATGGGCTTGTGGCAGAGCTTTTTCTCCGGCCGAAGAGCAGTGATCCGAAGCAGTTCCGGTACTGTGGATGTACCGGTAACTAGAGGCTGCCCGCAGGGGTCAATCAACGGCCCATTTATCTGGGACATACTGATGGATGTACTGCTTCAGCGTCTCCAGCCGTATTGCCAGCTGAGTGCATACGCGGATGACTTGCTGCTTCTCGTCGAGGCAAATTGCCGAGCTATGCTAGAGGAAAAAGGAGCACAACTGATGTCCATAGTAGAAGCGAGGGGAGCTGAAATTGGCGTTGCCGTCTCGACCAGCAAGACGGTAATAATGCTGCTGAAAGGTGCCTTGAGACGTGAGCCTTCGGTGAGGTTTGCTGGAGCGAACCTTCCGTATGTGCGTAGCTGTCGGTACGTTGGCATCACGGTCAGTGAAGGAATAAAATTCCTCACGCACATAGCTTCGCTTCGCCAGCGGATGACCGGAGTCGTTGGAGCATTGGCGCGTGTGCTTCGAGCCGACTGGGGCTTCAGTCCTCGAGCCAGGCGGACGATATATGACGGACTCATGGCACCTTGTGTGCTGTTTGGTGCCCCGGTATGATATGACACCGCCGAACAAATAGCTGCCCGGAGACGACTAGCCTCCTGCCAGAGGCTAATCCTGCTTGGATGCCTTTCGGTATGCCGAACAGTGTCCACAGTGGCCCTGCAGGTACTTGGTGGAGCTCCCCCGCTTGACTAGGCTGCTAAGTTTCTAGCGGTCAAATACAAGCTGAAGCGTGGATACCCGCTGGAGGAGAACGACTGGCTATACGACGAGGACATTACGTGTCTAAGCTGGAAGCAGAGGAAGACTCGCCTAGAAGAGTGCTTACTGCTGAGTTGGCAGAACAGATGGGATGATGACAGCGAACCAGGACGGGTGACGCATAAATTCATCCCATACGTCACTCTCGCCTATCGGGATCCAAGCTTTGGATTCTCGATGAGGACGTCTTACCTGACAGGTCACGGGTCGTTCAACGCATTTTTGCATGAGAGAGCCCTCAGCGATACCAATGCTTGCGCTTGTGGAGATCCATATGAGGACTGGATGCACATATTGTGCGCTTGCCCCCTATATGCAGATTTGCGGAACCTCGATGAACTTGGAGTGCAGCGCCTTGGCGAAAACTGGACCTTCGATAGAATCCTGAAAGATCAACAGAGGACTCAACGGCTGGCAGAGTTTGCGGACGAAGTGTTCCGGAGGAGGAGGGGTGTTTAGACCAACATCTTCGCCGTGTCGTTAGCGGGCGAGAATACTTCCACAGTCCGCTATTGCTTGTCGTAAGAGGCGACTAATATAGCGACAGGTTCCTCTAACCATGCTTGTCGGAGAAAATGAAGGAGGAGGCCCACCGAGCCTCTCTTTCGGTACCACGGGTTGTGCAGCTATCCAAGACTGCACATTGAGGTAGGCCCCCTGGTGGGAGTATCGTGGTGGCTGTGGTTGGTACCCATATCGCGGGTAGAGCCTTCGTGTTCGTATGGGAGTTACGGTGCTGGTTGCGCAAAACTCGGGTGCTGTGACCCAGAGATCAGTAGAGATTTTAGGTAGATCTCGCTCCTCAGCAAGGGGGAGTGCTTGCCCGGCAAGCAAGTACTCGAATTGCTACCGGGGTGGTCGCTATGTACATAGCTATAGCTTCTAGTCCGGGACGCTTGTCTGGCGTATCCAGACACATGCACCATGTTGATACATGCACCACTTGTGGGTGTTCAGGGTGTCGTGGTTGTAATCCCTTCAGTGTGGAACACGCCACGTAAAACAAGTTCGGAGGGATCCGAAAAGTCATCATCAATCTCAGAAGACGGCCGTGAAAACCAAAGGTGCGGGACACAGTATGGGCCAAAGAGAACCACCTGTAAAAGGAAGCCGAAGGTTTAGCGGCAAAATTGGCCCCAAGATTTGACGGGCCAAACACGATAAAGAAATTCACGGCACCAGTTATATGCGTCCTAGAACACAAAACGACCAAGAAAGAAAAGACTGCTCACATCAGCGATCTGAAGCCGGGAAGCGCGGGCGCCGGCGGGCCAGGAGACTTCGAGGAATAAACAAAAAAAAAAACACAAATCAAATCGTTGGGGAGGAAAGGGGGAAGACGATACAAGGTATCGATACGGAGCAGAAGTCAACAACACACACACACACAGGCCCGTCCGAGCGCGAGAGCGGGACAGGGAGGGTACGCAGCCAAGAACCGTTAACGGTTAACACACACACACAGCTGCGAATTCCGTGGGAGGCGAGTGTACGGGCGGGAAAGGCTCCGTTACCGGTACAGGCCCACGGAATAACGGCACATGGAGCAGAAGCAACCCGGAGACCGGATATGGAGTAGGGATTCCGATTCCTACCTCCAGCTCCTGGCGTTACCCCTGGTGTCGCGATCTCCATCCCCGGGAAGTGTGGAGGACCAGGAGGAAATTCCGGACGTCGAACTCGAGGACGACCAGCCAAAGGCGGAGACGGAGGGCGCGGCCGAGGTCATCACCCTCTCCTCGGAGAGCGAGGAAGACGATGACGGAGGCGAGACGGTCACGCCGGAGGTGTCATCAGACGAGGATGAGACCGCGCGGATGGCTTACCGGAGCGTCCGGCGGGCGACGCAGGGCCAGGGACGGATAAGCCTCGGAGTCGCGCCGCCGACCGAGGATCCGGTGGATATGAGACGATTCATGGAGGCACGAGTCGCCATCCTACGGCGTTTCCAGCAGATGGTGGAGGCGCGAAAGGTCGCCGACGCCGAGGCCGCATGGCAGGAGCGTTTGGCTCGGCTGCAAGAGGAGGAGGAAGCATTGTGGGCACCAACCACGGAGCAGCCGGAGCCCACGCAGCCGCTGGCAAGACAGCTACCGCAGCCACCATTGCCGTTGACACCGCCGCCGACGACTCGACCACCGCCGCCGCAGCCGCCGTTGCCGTTGACGCCGCCGCCACGACAGCCGACGCAGTCACCACCACGGATGACGGCGACGTGGTCACCGCCACCGACACCACCACGGATGACGGCGACGCGGTCACCGCCACCGACACCACCACGGATGACGGCGACGCAGTCACCGCCACCGACACCACCACGGATGACGCCAGCGCTGGCGCCGCTGCTGACACCGCCGCGGCCGACGCCGGCGCCGCTGCCGACGCCACCACGGCCGCCGCGCACGCCGTCAACACCGTCAACACCACCGCCGCAACCTCGCACGCCGACACCACCACCCCAGCAGGGGGAATGGCCGCGGTATTTTTTTTTTTTTTTTATTATTCGACTTACGGTAGGAAAATTAAAATCTTCTAAAGATACCACCTACTGTCCGTAGGTGGCATGCACGATTCATAAGCCCTATTGGAATTATGCCTACGTACTAAAACAAAAACCTCCGCGTGCTCTTCAGTCCTTACTCGCTCACCGGGACTGCCAGTCAAGGTATGACTTCGGTGAGCAGGATGTGAGGCCAGGTCGCACTCCCTGCCTTCAGTGTAGTCCATCGGGGCTCCTCCTTCCACCCTTTAGTCGGTTTTTACGACGAGCTGGGAACGCTGAGGTAGAGTTCTTCGCTCGCCGTCACCCAGGGCGCCAGTTTGGGCTTAGACATCCACTCTGTTGGCCATCTCGTCTGATCGGACACGCTTCATCATATTAATGATAAGGCTGTGTCCCAGCTCCCAAGCATCGCTGTTCGCCAGCATAGCCGCGAACAAGCCACTAGGGCTGAACGGGGTACCTGACAGTGTCTTTAGCTGCTCCCTCTCCGCCGTGAACCTGGAGCAGTGCATTAGCACATGTTCTGCTGTTTCCTCACCGTCAACGCAGAACAAGCATCGAGCTGACTCTACGTGACGGAACCGGAGTAGGTAGGCCCGGAAGCACCCATGGTCCGTAAGAAACTGGGTTAGATGGTAGTCCAAGCATTTGTGCTGGCACTCTGCCCAAACCGTCATCTCAGGGATGAGCTGGTAAGTCCATCTCCCCCGTCGCGAAGTTTGCCATCTATTCTGCCATTCACCTGTTAGCCACTCGTGTGCCTCTTGCTTGGAAGTGCCACTTCGCATTAGGCTGAGAGCCTTGATCTCCAGATCAATTGGCGGCAGGCCTGCCAGCGCTAGCGCCGCGTCCTCGGATATGGTCCTGAAACCTCTAATGAGCCTGAGGGCCATAGACCGTAGCACCGAACGAGCTCCTTTCAGGTATGAGCCCTTGCTAGTGGCATTGCTTCATATTGGAGCAGCGTATAGCAGAGAAGCCTTTGCTACTGACACCAGCAGTTTCCTGGCCGGGTGTCTTGGGCCTCCGACGTTGGGCATAAGCCTAGCCAACGAAGAGGCTGTGACTGCTGCCTTCTTGCTGGCGTAGCTCGCGTGGTCCTTGAATGATAGTCTGCGATCTATCATTACCCCCAGGTACTTTAGTGACTCTTGAGAGGTCACCTGTGTGCCATTGACGGAGACCAGCATGTTCTCCACCTTTTTCCTGCTGCTTAGTAGGACTGCTTCGGTCTTGTGAGCCGCTATTGCTAGCCCGGCTTTCTCGAGCCACAGGATGGCCGCACCGATCGTAGAGTTGCATTTGTCTTCCAACCCTGCGATTGTTTTAGAGACAGCTGTGATTGCCACATCGTCAGCAAAACAGTGCAGCTCTACTCCTACGGGCCTGTTGATGCCCAAGATCCCATCGTACATAATGTTCCATAGGATTGGTCCAAGTACCGATCCTTGGGGAACACCTGCCGAAACTCGGTATCTTTTTGGGCCATCTTCCGTATCGTACCATAGGACCCGGTCCCTAAAGTAGCTGCCAACGACTATCCTTAGGTACTCCGGGATCCCCATGCGGTTCATGGCTGCGAGGATTACGGGCCATCTGGCGGTGTTAAATGCGTTCCTTACGTCCAGAGTCACAATTGCGCAGTATTCCTTTCTGCCCCCTAACCATCTATCACCAGAAAGAGCGGTCTTGGCGATGTTACTAACGGCCGAAAGAGCGTCCAGTGTGCTCTTTCCTTTTCGGAAGGCATATTGATGGCTTCCCAGGCCGTTGGTGCTCTCGGTGATTGCCTCTATTCTAGTATACAAGATACGTTCGAACAGTTTTCCTACTATATCCAGTAGGCATAGAGCGCGGTAGCTGTTTGCAGCATGTGCTGGTTCCTTGCCTGTCGGCAACAGGACTAGCTTCTGGCTTTTCCACCTTGTTGGGAAGATTCCGTCCAGAAGGCATTGCTGGAAGGTGGCCCTGAAGATTTCAGGTCTAGCTAGCGCCACTGCTTTTATTACAGCTCCAGGAATACCGTCTAGTCCAGGGGCTTTGTTTGGTTTGATGCGCTTGGCTGCCTCGACGACTTCAAGTTCTGTGACGCACTGGAAATTTGTGGCAGGGGCTGCCACTGTTGGCCTCCATAGAGTGGTTTGCTTTGGAAATAGCTCCCCTACTATGTTAGCCAGGACCCCCGGGTCGGACGGGGTTGCCGCTCTCCTCCTTAGCTTGTTGCTAACCAGCTTATGGGCGAGGCCCCAGGTATCGTTGTCTACGCTATCCTGCAGCTCCTTAAACGACCGCGCTTTGGCAGCCGCGATGCCGTGCTTGAACTCTAGGCGTTTCCTTTTGAAAGCCTCCAAGAGTTCCGCGTGGTGGGTACTGCCTCTGGCTCGTTGCGCCGTTCTCCTAGCCCTGAGGCAATCAGACCTTAGTTGTCTTAGGGAGGCACTCCACCAGTAAACGGGTGGTTTGCGCTGTGCCTTATTTTTTCCTAGGCATGGATGCGTCGCAGATTCTTCCGAGCATACTCATGAGGCCTGCCGCCATGCTCTCTGCGTCCCCATTTGGGATTTCCAGGGAATTGATCTGATAGGCCAGCATGGCCTCATCGATCTTCCTGGTGTCCCATGCTTTCCTGGCTGTTCTGCTCTGCCGTCTCCTGGGCATGCCCTCCGGGGAGAGACTGAAGGAGATCAGGGCGTAGTCGCTCAGCGTCATGACGTCATGGACCTACCAGTTGTTGTTTTCCACTAGCCCTCTGCTGACAAATGTAACGTCAATAAAGGACGTACCCCTATCGTTGTTGAACGTCGGCTTCCGTCCGTCGTTCAGCAGTATAAGGTCCAGCATTCCCATGGCGTCAATCACAGCTCGGCCTCTGGCGTTGGACGTCCTGCTGCCCCATCCACTGCCCAGGCATTAAAGTCGCCGGCGACGACCTTCGGGCTTCGCCCTCTCGCGTGGTCCACGAGCGCCTCCAGAAACTCCTCGAACTGATCGGGGGTGTCGCTCGGCGGAGCGTAGCAGCTGTACATGTGCACGTGTTTTAGCTTCGCATAAGCGATACCCCGCATAGGTAAAGCAGCCAGTTCCTGGACGTGGAGAGAGCTGCAGCATTTGATAGCTACTTTACCTGTCTCGTCAAGGATCATGGATGATTGTCCACTACCAGAGACGTAGGGTTCGCTTAGGAGCATGATGTCTACATTGCGCTCAGCCGCGGTCTTGGGCCGGAGGCTCTGGGCTGCTGCGCAATGATTGACATTGAGCTGTACTACGCTAATATGGGCGTGCATTAAGGTGGTTCTTGGCTTCTTTTAGGGTCGCTCTGTAGGTCGGGCACGCAAAGCTGATCGCTGCTGCAGATCAGGCATTTTGGTGCTGCAACGCACCCCTTTGCCTTGTGCCCATGCTCACCGCATCTAAGACAGCAGTCTGCCCTGTCAGTGTCCTTGCAGGTTGCTGATCGATGACCATAGCCCAGGCACCTGTAGCATCTCGTGGGTCGGACGTCCTGGGTGAAACTACATCTTGACCATCCAACGATTAAGGTGCCCTGTTTAAGGACTGGTATCGCCACGTTCGCGTTCAGCAGCACTGAGGCTATCTGCGTGCCATCCCGCATTCTGCGAAGGCCCCTGATATCCTCAGGATTTATCTGCAGACCCTGAAATTGGGCGACCATGCAGCTGTGGAGCTCATCTGCTGTCGTAGCCTCGTCCAATCCGCTGCAAGATAGAGCTATTCTTTGCGCTCCCGTGCGCACAGAGGCCAAGTCATTAAGCGCCGCTTCCAGGTCGCTCTTAAACTTGGGAACGCTTTCCGAAGCTTTCCCGTCTACCTCAAGCAACAGCTCACCTTTCTGCGTTCTCCGGATTTTTCGCACGTGGCTGCCCAGTTCGCTAAGGCTCGGGTCCGATCTTAGCTTCCGAAGCATCTCTGCGTACGAAGCCTCTCCTGTCTTTTTTACTATGAGTGCCTCAGGTTTTTTACGCAGGCGCGTAGGCTTCACCTTGGTCCACTCTGCACCCGTGCTAGCATTCTTGGCGACTGATGCGTAGCTGCCAGGCTTGGACTCGTTTGGTCTGAGTGGCGCCTTTTCATCACCGTTGCCACCCAACGCAGGGTTGCTCGGTTTGGGCGCCTGGGCGTTTGGCACTTGCACCTTGGGTACTTGCGCCTTTTGAGGGGCCTTTTTGGAAGGCTTTCGTACCTCCGTCTGGGTAGCACTGCTCTTTAAGCGGTGCTCGCTAGAAGTACCTTCGTACAGCTCCATCGCCCTGTTGTTAAGGGCTGAGAGTTCGGAAGCTATGCCCTTTGTCTCTCGTGTCACGTGGCGTTGGGTCTCGAAGGCGGTTAGCAGGACGTTGATCTTGCCATTATCCTGGTGAGAATGCCCCTCAGGTCCTCGTTCTGGAGAGCCGTGGTCAGGTCCGAAGACCGATGAGGGGAACCAGCTGGGGACTTCCCTCCCGTCTTTTGCGATGGCACGGCGATGTGGTCCATCGTCTTCTGACTTGTCGCGGTCGTAGATGCTGTAGGAGCCAAGTTCTCCACCTCTACAGCATCACTGCAGTCGCTAGTCAACGGCGGCTGGGAGCCTGCGTGCTCACCCCTCGCCACCGACGGGACTGAGACTCCGTCACCATGGGTCGGGTTACCAACTCCTCTGGTGGGGGATCTCGAAAGTCGGGAGCTTCTCCTGAACGGGTCGTTGCGATCAGGGGGACTGCCCCCCACTGAGCTGTCCATCAACTGAGGGATGGCCTAAGGTTACCTATTTCCCCCTGGCTTTTACAGGTTTGTACCGCCTCGACTCGGACACCAGAGCCTCTGCTTAGGCACCAGTACGGTGAGAGGATGATATTTGGTCTGTCCGCGACCTTTGTGCCTTTTCCCCTTTCTTAACGACTTGTGCGCTCCCAGCAACCAGTAACAAAATTAAATTAAATTAAATTTCAACGGTTTAATTTTGAATTTAATTTTGAATTTAATTTTGAATTTCGCGCCCTACTGTCGCAACACAACACTGATCACCCGGTTGATCTGGCAACGCCGCCCTCTCCAGATCACCCGTTGCGCCGAGTTGGCAGCGCTATCAGCTGTTTTATCCGCTGAAACAAACGCCAGCTAATAGATTACCTATTTACCTGAAACAGGCGCGCAATTAACTCGCGTGATTGCAACGCAAAGCTGTGGCGCGACTCCACCGGGTGGTTATGTCAGTTTGCCGTGCACACCGGCCGACACAACTTCTATAATTTCGGATTTTTCGCGCAGCGTTACTTTAAGACGTCCGTCTTCGCGGTCTCAACGCGTGTGGCCGCGGTATGACAGGCAACAGGCGTGGGAAATTCCACAGGCACACGTCGGACAGGTGGTCCGCACGATCGAGGTGGGCGGGCGGCTGTGGCACCAACAATCGGTGACGTGGACGTGGCCCGCGTCGGTGGAGACCGAGGCGGAAGCGATCGGCTGGAGAACGCCGGACCAGGAGTCACGCGATCCGCGATTGCGCGCCCGAGCAGAGGGTAAGGGGCCGGAGAAGGAGGTCCGGAGAGAGGAGAGCCCGGGAGAAGCAAGCCCGGAGAAGAGGGAGTGGAGCTGGCCTGCACCAGGTGAGGCGCCGCCACCACCAAGGCTGCCGAGGCAAACGTCGTGCCCGGAAGCGCGGCAACCGCCGCCGCGCCCATGCCACTGCAGGCAGGCGTCGCTGGACGGGCAGAAGTGGAGGGAGGTGCCAACGGAAGACTGGCCGCTCCGGGTGGCCGAGGAAGCGGCTCGACAAGGAGCACGGAAGCGAAGAGTGCACTGGGCCAAGTTATTCGAGCTTGGCGGGCAGCGCTACCGCCTTAAGGTACGGAGGGGCGGGGAGGTAAGGGTAGCAGTCGCCGAATAAAGAATGCCAGACGGCAATAGAAAACTGTGTGCCCGGGTTTTTTTTTATAAACAACACAGGCACAGTAACAGTCAAAAAAATGGGTACGGGTATAATCCGCAGCAGCCGTGATAACGCGCGAGGGGGTGACGCGGAGCCAGGCACGCGGGCCAGCATACAGGCGGGCCTCCGTTGACAGCGCAGGCAGGCCTCCAGGGGGGCGCGCGGCCAGAGGCAGCCGCCCGGAGCATGACGGGGGCATACATGTGTTGGTGGAGCTGGAAGCAAGAGAGGATTTGTTAATATGGCGATACGCAAGAAAACGTTAGACTTACCTTTCATTGAGCTGCTACACCGAAGCTTATTGGTGGCAGTCACTGCTAAGGTTTGTGTCTAGGGACAATTTTAGTGCTACCAGACTCTACCGATAGGTGGAGCTATAGTTCCAGAGCAACTACCTCGTGTCAGCGAGCATACGAGCATACGGTTGCTGGCGTCGACGGTAGGAGGAGCCACCACCGTAGTTATGCCGATGGAGAGCGACAGCAGCGCGAGTGCCTTGAGCGGAAGCAGTGCCTCGAGGAAGTCCAGACGAGGCAGGCGTAGAAGCCATCTAGCCTCTAAGAGCTCGGCGCCAACGCAGGCGAAATTGTTTGCCCTGGCATCGAATGGAGTGCCAGAACCCGTTGGCGTGCTGGAGGAGGCGTTTTCGTCGCTGGAGGACGCCCGGGCGGCTACGGCAAACGCTGCCATCGATGTTGCCACCACTGGCACTGCCGCCACCGCTGCCTCCCGTGCTGGGCAAGCAGCCATGATGGCAGAGCTGTCGGCCACCCAGCGCATGGTGAGAAGCAGCTTCCTTAGCCTAGGAGAAGTGGACACGGAAGAGCTCTCGTATGATATCAGCCGCTACGACGAGCTAGTGTTGGCGTTAATGATCCGGTGTGGAGAACTGGAGACGCGGCTCGCTATGCCACCACCGCCGTCGCCGTCGTCGAATCCGTTGAAGAATACGGCCGCCAATGCTCCCCAGATGCAGCAGGTTGCACCCACCGCTGCCCCGCGGACCACCAAGGTCCGCGAAACGTGTTCAGCGGTGGTGAAGTGCGACGATCCTGCGCTATCGGAGAAAGCTATAGCGGAAAAGGTGCGAACGATGGTTGCACCCTCTCTCGGAGTCAGAGTACATGAGGTACGTGAGCTCCGTCGAGGTGGTGGTGCGATCATTCGTACTCCTTCAGTTGGAGAGCTGCAGAAGGTGGTAGCATCAAAGTAGGTGGTAGTAGGGATTCCGATTCCTACCTCCAGCTCCTGGCGTTGCCCCTGGTGTCGCGATCTCCATCCCCGGGAAGTGTGGAGGATCTGGAGGAAATTCCGGACGTCGAACTCGAGGACGACTAGCCAATGGCGGAGACGGAGGGCGCGGCCGAGGTCATCACCCTCTCCTCGGAGAGCGAGGAAGACGATGACAGAGGCGAGACGGTCACGCCGGAGGAGTCATCAGACGAGGATGAGACCGCGCGGATGGCTTACCGGAGCGTCCGGCGGGCTACGCAGGGCCAGGGACGGATAAGCCTCGGAGTCGCGCCGCCGACCGAGGATCCGGTGGATATGAGACGATTCATGGAGGCACGAGTCGCCACCCTGCGGCGTTTCCAGCAGATGGTGGAGGCGCGAAAGGTCGCCGACGCCGAGGCCGCATGGCAGGAGCGTTTGGCTCGGCTGCAAGAGGAGGAGGAAACATTATGGGCACCAACCACGGAGCAGCCGGAGCCCACGCAGCCGCTGGCAAGACAGCTACCGCAGCCACCATTGCCGTTGACGCCGCCGCCGACTCGACCACCGCCGCCGCAGCCGCCGTTGCCGTTGACGCCGCCGCCACGACAGCCGACGCAGTCACCACCACGGATGACGGCGACGCGGTCACCGTCACCGACACCACCACGGATGACGGCGACGCGGTCACCGCCACCGACACCACCACGGATGACGGCGACGCAGTCACCGCCACCGACACCACCACGGATGACGCCAGCGCAGGCGCCGCTGCTGACACCGCCGCGGCCGACGCCGGCGCCGCTGCCGACGACACCACGGCCGCCGCGCACGCCGTCAACACCTCCGCCTCGCACGCCGTCAACACCACCGCCGCACCCTCGCACGCCGACACCACCACCCCAGCAGGGGGAATGGCCGCGGTATGACAGGCAACAGGCGTGGGAAATTCCGCAGGCACACGTCGGCCAGGTGGTCCACACGATGGCGGGCAGCGCTACCGCCTTAAGGTACGGAGGGGCGAGGAGGTAAGGGTAGCAGTCGCCGAATAAAGAATGCCAGACGGCAATAGAAAACTGTGTGCCCGGGTTTTTTTTTATAAACAACACAGGCACAGTAACAGTCAAAAAAATGGGTACGGGTATAATCCGCAGCAGCCGTGATAACGCGCGAGGGGGTGACGCGGGGCCAGGCACGCGGGCCAGCATACAGGCGGGCCTCAGTTGACAGCGCAGGCAGGCCTCCAGGGGGGCGCGCGGCCAGAGGCAGCCGCCCGGAGCATGACGGGGGCATACATGTGTTGGTGGAGCTGGAAGCAAGAGAGGATTTGTTAATATGGCGATACGCAAGAAAACGTTAGACTTACCTTTCATTGAGCTGCTACACCGAAGCTTCTTGGTGGCAGTCACTGCTAAGGTTTGTGTCTAGGGACAATTTTAGTGCTACCAGACTCTACCGATAGGTGGAGCTCTAGTTCCAGAGCAACTACCTCGTTTCAGCGAGCATACGAGCATACGGTTGCTGGCGTCGACGGTAGGAGGAGCCACCACCGTAGTTATGCCGATGGAGAGCGACAGCATCGCGAGTGCCTTGAGCGGAAGCAGTGCCTCGAGGAAGTCCAGACGAGGCAGGCGTAGAAGCCATCTAGCCTCTAAGAGCTCGGCGCCAACGCAGGCGAAATTGTTTGCCCTGGCATCGAATGGAGTGCCAGAACCCGTTGGCGTACTGGAGGAGGCGTTTTCGTCGCTGGAGGACGCCCGGGCGGCTACGGCAAACGCTGCCATCGATGCGAGAAGGTGGTAGCATCAAAGTAGGTGGTAGTAGGGATTCCGATTCCTACCTCCAGCTCCTGGCGTTGCCCCTGGTGTCGCGATCTCCATCCCCGGGAAGTGTGGAGGATCTGGAGGAAATTCCGGACGTCGAACTCGAGGACGACCAGCCAATGGCGGAGACGGAGGGCGCGGTCGAGGTCATCACCCTCTCCTCGGAGAGCGAGGAAGACGATGACGGAGGCGAGACGGTCACGCCGGAGGAGTCATCAGACGAGGATGAGACCGCGCGGATGGCTTACCGGAGCGTCCGGCGGGCTACGCAGGGCCAGGGACGGATAAGCCTCGGAGTCGCGCCGCCGACCGAGGATCCGGTGGATATGAGACGATTCATGGAGGCACGAGTCGCCACCCTGCGGCGTTTCCAGCAGATGGTGGAGGCGCGAAAGGTCGCCGACGCCGAGGCCGCATGGCAGGAGCGTTTGGCTCGGCTGCAAGAGGAGGAGGAAACATTATGGGCACCAACCACGGAGCAGCCGGAGCCCACGCAGCCGCTGGCAAGACAGCTACCGCAGCCACCATTGCCGTTGACGCCGCCGCCGACTCGACCACCGCCGCCGAAGCCGCCGTTGCCGTTGACGCCGCCGCCACGACAGCCGACGCAGTCACCACCACGGATGACGGCGACGCGGTCACCGTCACCGACACCACCACGGATGACGGCGACGCGGTCACCGCCACCGACACCACCACGGATGACGGCGACGCAGTCACCGCCACCGACACCACCACGGATGACGCCAGCGCAGGCGCCGCTGCTGACACCGCCGCGGCCGACGCCGGCGCCGCTGCCGACGACACCACGGCCGCCGCGCACGCCGTCAACACCTCCGCCTCGCACGCCGTCAACACCACCGCCGCACCCTCGCACGCCGACACCACCACCCCAGCAGGGGGAATGGCCGCGGTATGACAGGCAACAGGCGTGGGAAATTCCGCAGGCACACGTCGGCCAGGTGGTCCGCACGATCGAGGTGGGCGGGCGGCTGTGGCACCAACAATCGGTGACGTGGACGTGGCCCGCGTCGGTGGAGACCGAGGCGGAAGCGATCGGCTGGAGAACGCCGGACCAGGAGTCACGCGATCCGCGATTGCGCGCCCGAGCAGAGGGTAAGGGGCCGGAGAAGGAGGTCCGGAGAGAGGAGAGCCCGGGAGAAGCAAACCCGGAGAAGAGGGAGTGGAGCTGGCCTGCACCAGGTGAGGCGCCGCCACCACCAAGGCTGCCGAGGCAAACGTCGTGCCCGGAAGCGCGGCAACCGCCGCCGCGCCCATGCCACTGCAGGCAGGCGTCGCTGGACGAGCAGAAGTGGAGGGAGGTGCCAACGGAAGACTGGCCGCTCCGGGTGGCCGAGGAAGCGGCTCGACAAGGAACACGGAAACGAAGAGTGCACTGGGCCAAGTTATTCGAGCTTGGCGGGCAGCGCTACCACCTTATGGTACGGAGGGGCGGGGAGGTAAGGGTAGCAGTCGCCGAATAAAGAATGCCAGACGGCAATAGAAAACTGTGTGCCCGGGTTTTTTTTTATAAACAACACAGGCACAGTAACAGTCAAAAAAATGGGTACGGGTATAATCCGCAGCAGCCGTGATAACGCGCGAGGGGGTGACGCGGGGCCAGGCACGCGGGCCAGCATACAGGCGGGCCTCAGTTGACAGCGCAGGCAGGCCTCCAGGGCGGCGCGCGGCCAGAGGCAGCCGCCCGGAGCATGAAGGGGGCATACATGTGTTGGTGGAGCTGGAAGCAAGAGAGGATTTGTTAATATGGCGATACGCAAGAAAACGTTAGACTTACCTTTCATTGAGCTGCTACACCGAAGCTTATTGGTGGCAGTCACTTCTAAGGTTTGTGTCTAGGGACAATTTTGGTGCTACCAGACTCTACCGATAGGTGGAGCTCTAGTTCCAGAGCAACTACCTCGTGTCAGCGAGCATACGAGCATACGGTTGCTGGCGTCGACGGTAGGAGGAGCCACCACCGTAGTTATGCCGATGGAGAGCGACAGCAGCGCGAGTGCCTTGAGCGGAAGCAGTGCCTCGAGGAAGTCCAGACGAGGCAGGCGTAGAAGCCATCTAGCCTCTAAGAGCTCGGCGCCAACGCAGGCGAAATTGTTTGCCCTGGCATCGAATGGAGTGCCAGAACCCGTTGGTGTACTGGAGGAGGCGTTTTCGTAGCTGGAGGACGCCCGGGCGGCTACGGCAAACGCTGCCATCGGTTCGGCCCTATATATAGGAAGTATATTGCAGCTTTCAAAGCGAACGGTCGTGTTTTGTTTTTGCTCCCCGGTTTTTATTTTGTGTTTGTTAAACCAGCCGTGGTTTTGGTCTTGTGTTTTCGTGCACGCACAGTGGTCTTATTTCAGTTAAACATGGAAACCGTAAATGTTGTCTGCTTTTATAAAAATTGTTGAAAAAAGATTCGGAGCAATCCGATCAATCAGCTGTGGAAGGACCCCACCCTGTGATTGCTAAAAATTCCGAATTGTCTGCACTGGTTTCTCAACCAGTGATTCCACCTGTCTCGATTAGTTTACCACCATAAGGGAACATTGAGTCCGGACTACCGGCACAAGTTGGCGCTTCAGAAATACAATCTGCAGCGCCAAAACCCCTCGCGGTGGTTCCACTAAAGAAACAAATTTTTGTTTCTCGGCTTTCCCCTGATCAAACATCGTCGGATGTATTGTCTTATATACAAGACAAAACAAAAGCCGATAATATAAAAGTGGAAAAATTTAATTTCTCTTACGCTAGGGACATATCATCTTTCAAGATAACTGTCCCAAACGAGCTCTTTTCGACCATATGTTCGGGTGATTTTTGGCCGGATAGTATGGTGGTAAAAGAGTTTGAAGCTAAGACCAAAAATAAGAAAAAGGTGCCCGTGGGAATTAAACTTCCCTCACGTGGCCAGACCACTGCACCATCCGCCTCTTCATCTTCTTCCTCTTCAAAAAACTAACTACAAAACTTACTATCTCCTATCAAAATGTTAGAGGCTTGCGTAGCAAATTAATCAAATTGTATTGTGATAGTCTTTCATTTGCATCCCATATTATAGTGCTCACAGAGATTTGGTTAAAGCCGGAGATACTCAACTCCGAAGTCTTCCCAGGTATGTACACTATATATAGGTTTGACCGTCCCTCCAGACGGGGAGGTGGAGTCTTAATTGCGGTTAGATCTACCCTCGCGTCGGAGGAGTTACTTTTGGACGATTCCCGTAACTCGGAATTCGTATGTGTAAAGCTGTCTTTTTCCGACAGATCAGTTTATATTACGTGCTCCTATATTCCGCCATCTTCTGAATTCCCGGAATATCAGAATCATCTGTCCGCTATCCAGTCCATCTTGAATAAACTTTCTGACAGGGACCAATTGGTAGTTCTAGGTGATTTTAATATTCCTGGCACAATATGGTCCCCAGAAAAACAATCGAATATCCTTCTCCCTTTAGCACAACATGACTTTATTGACGGCTTGCTCGACTTATCGCTGTCGCAAGTTAATTATATTCCAAATTCTCTTGGTCGACTTTTGGATCTATGTTTTGTAACAAGTCCTGAAAGTGTGTTTCTGTCCAGGGTGGTACCTCTTACTCAACCTGAAGATCAATATCATCCTACTTTCGAGGTGGAAATCGACTTAGGTACGGTATTAAAAGTAAATTCAGAGAAATCAACAAAGCGAATTCCCTGTTTTCGCAAGGCAAATTTTCGGAGGCTAAACAATTTTATAGCTGGCTTTAATTGGTCCGATCTTTACTCCTGCAACATAATGGCGGATGCGATTAATATGTTTTATACCGCAATTAAATCATTTTTTGACTCTTGTGTTCCGATGTACTATCCGTCAATCTCTAAACCTCCTTGGTTTAATAAAGAGTTGACACACCTAAGAAATGTAAAGTCCAGACTCTATATGAAATTTAAAAATACCGGTTCTCAGTCCATCCTTTGTAAATATTTAAGCGCTCGGTTAAACTTTACCGTGCTTAATGCTCAGTGCTACAAAAATTATTTAAACCGTTGTAAGTTCCAGTTTGCACAGGATCCGAAACAGTTTTATAATTTCGTTAGCACTAAGCGAAAAACAAGTTCTTACCCTTCCTCGCTATTTTTTGAAAACACTACGGTTACATCGGATCAGGCAATAGCCGATCTATTCGCCAAGTTTTTTCAAACAACATATTCAACTTTACCTCATTCCGAACAGCCATACTCTTATGCGGTATCTAAGTCGAATCTAATATTTTGCCCCACTATAAACGAAAGCTCACTGCTTAACGATCTTCAGCGTGTTAAACCGGTCTATTCGCCAGGTCCCGATGGAATCCCTGGCTGTGTGCTCAGATTCTGTGCGGAAGCCGTGTGCAAGCCTCTACTGAAACTGTTTACCTTATCTTTGGAATCTTCACAATTCCCTCATATATGGAAGGAGTCCTTTGTGATTCCTCTTCATAAAAAAGGTAGCAAACTGGATGCAAGCAATTACAGAGGAATCTCTAAATTGTCGGCTATCCCAAAACTTTTCGAAAATGTTATCACCCCTCATTTGCAGCACCTTTGTAGATCAATCATATCACCGTGTCAACACGGTTTTATGAAACGCAGATCTACAACCACTAACCTCTTGGAGCTAACTTCTTTTGTAATACAGGGTTTCAAAAATAATCTTTAAACAGATGTCATCTACACTGATTTTAGTAAAGCATTTGACTCTGTTAATTATTACCTTCTAATAAAAAAACTTGATCTTATAGGTTTCCCTGTTTATCTTCTAAATTGGATTTCAAGCTATCTGAATGGCAGGACACAACAAGTCCTCTTTAAAAATTCGTTATCTTCTATTCTCCGAGTCACATCCGGTGTCCCACAAGGGAGCCATCTTGGTCCGCTTCTTTTTACCTTATTCATTAACGACCTCCCCTTAATAATAAAACATTCGCGTGTACTTATGTACGCAGACGATGTTAAATTATGCCTCCAGTACAAGGACACTTCTTGCCATTTGGACTTACAATGCGATCTAGACCGATTTCAAATATGGTGCCGTGATAACATATTAAACTTAAATGGCTCCAAGTGTAAAGTTATGACCTTTTGTCGTGCCAACCCAATACGCACGACTTACACTCTAAGTGGGTGCTCTCTGGACAGAATAACACGAGTTGATGATCTCGGTGTTCTTCTGGACCCAAAACTAAAATTTTCTGACCATATTTCGTCTATTGTCAATAAGGCCAGGGGTGTGCTTGGTTTTATAAAAAGGTGGTCTAAGGAATTTGATGACCCTTACTTGACTAAAACCTTATTTATTTCGTTAGTCCGTCCGATTCTCGAGTACGGATCACCTGTTTGGAGTCCACAATACGCAGTCCACTCGGACCGCATTGAATCGGTCCAAAAAAACTTCTTACTTTTTGCCTTGCGGCGCCTACATTGGGATGCAATCCGTATATTACCTCCTTATTCCAGTAAACTACTTTTAATTAATTTACCGTCCCTAGCTAACCGTAGAACTAAGCTTGGAACAGTCTTTATTTGTAAGCTTATTCGTGGGGATGTTGAGAGTCCCGACTTGATTAGTCGGCTTAACTTCTCGGTTCCAAGTAGATTCACTAGAAACTTTATACCCCTTATCTTAAATCATTGTAGATCTAATTATGAGTTGCATGACCCTTACAAAGTTTTATGTTCTGACTATAATAGACTTTATCCTATTATCCGTAATCTTGACTCTCTGCCGCTATTAAAGCAATCGATTTTATCTTTTCTATTACATAATTAGATCCTACTAACACTAATATTTAACATAGTTATTCCACATTATATTCATTTTCTCGTTCCTATTCTATTTTTTATATCGCGTCTATATCTTCTCGCGAATCGAGCCGTACGATACACGGCAGCGCCCCTCGGTCGGTTGGGCGGGAAGTGTGGCCGTGGGACCCGTGCGATAAAAAAAAAAAAAAAAAAGAGGTAGACGACCGGGCGATGGCGAAGCTTGATGTAGGTCGTGTTTACATCAAGTGGTTTTCATTTCGATGCCGATCACAGGTTCGCACATACGCCTGCCACAGATGCGTGGGTTTCGACCACAAGGTCAGCGAATGCCGGCAGAAGGACAATGTTTGCCGCCAGTGCGGGCAACAAGGCCACACCGCGGCAAAGTGCCAAAACCCGGTGGACTGCCGGAACTGCCGTCACAGAGGGCAACCCTCGGGCCATTACATACTCTCGAACGTGTGCCCGATATACGGGGCGTTGCTGGCGAGGGTGCAAGCTAGACACTAATGTTTAGCTTCATCCAAGCGAATTGTGGCCGAGGCCGAGCTGCGACCATCGAGCTCGGAGTCCGACTCAGGAGATCGGAGTTTATGTTCGCGCTGGTGCAGGAGCCGTATCTCGGCGGGGACGGAATGAATGTGCTGCCTGAAGGAATGAGAATTTTCACCGACCGGCGAGGGAAGGCAGCCATCCTAGTGGATCATCAGGAAGCCATCTGTATGCCAGTGGAGACCCTCACCACAGATTATGGCGTATGTCTGGTCGTTAAAGGGAGTTTTGGCTCAATCTTCCTTTGCGCCGCATACTGCCAGTTCGATGCACCTCTGGAACCGTACCTCCGGTACATGGATGCGGTCCTGCTGCAGGCCAGCAGAACCCCCGCAATCCTGGGCCTCGACGCGAATGCAGTGTCCCCCATGTGGCTTAGCAAACTCTCTCGTCATGCCGAGGGGCAAGCTAACTACAGACGGGGTGAGCTGCAGTCAGAGTGGATGCTGGAGGCAAGAGTCGCTGCCCTAAACCAGTCAACAGAGGTGTACACGTTCGATAATCACAAAGCTACTAGCCATAACGACGTGACAATCGTCAATGAGGCAACATCTATGTGGGCAACATATGAGTGGAGAGTGGACGAGTGGGAATTGAGTGACCACAACATCATTACTGTTGTGGCCGAACCAACTACCGCGCGCGCAGTTGAGAGCATAGCTCCTGTGCCGTCCTGGAACTTCTCCAATGCACGTTGGCGATTGTTCAAGGAGGAAATGTTCAGAAAGTGCACGGAGATTGGGTGCCTCCGCGTGAATGCCGAGCTGATCACTGATTGGGGTGATTGTGCACGAGTGCTCCTCCGCAATTTCTTCCCAGTTGCGGAGTCCGAAGCACCGACTGCCATCGCGGAGGAAGTCCCACCGGCCCACGAAGTATTCGAGGTTGATGTATGTGTTGCCCGGTTGAAGAGCAGGCGCTCTCCCGGCTTGGACGGCATCAATGGCACTATCTGCAAGGCAGTCTGGCGCGCCATACCCGAGCACCTAG
Organism: Drosophila mauritiana; assembly: GCF_004382145.1. NCBI lineage: Eukaryota > Metazoa > Arthropoda > Insecta > Diptera > Drosophilidae > Drosophila > Drosophila mauritiana. Next base: position 21,685,316 of record NC_046672.1, on the reverse strand, counting down.
CATCGTTGTTTTCCCGATGCATCCGATTAGGATACTTTCCCGCCGAGTGGAAGTGCCCACGAGTTGTCTTGCTGCTCAAAGGGCCAGATAAGGACAAGTGCGAGCCCTCCTCATAGAGAGGAATATGCTTGCTACCAGTCTTTGGTAAGGTGCTCGAGGCCATCATGGTGAATCGTGTGAGAAAAGTTCTTCCGGAAGGCTGCAGATGGCAGTTTGGATTTCGCCAAGGACGATGTGTGGAGGATGCTTGGAGGCACGTGAAGAGCAGTGTTTGTGCCAGCCCGGCGGAATACGTGCTCGGCACATTCGTGGACTTCAAAGGAGCATTCGACAACGTCGAATGGAGTGCTGCACTCCGCCGACTAGCCGACTTGGGATGCCGGGAGATGGGCTTGTGGCAGAGCTTTTTCTCCGGCCGAAGAGCAGTGATCCGAAGCAGTTCCGGTACTGTGGATGTACCGGTAACTAGAGGCTGCCCGCAGGGGTCAATCAGCGGCCCATTTATCTGGGACATACTGATGGATGTACTGCTTCAGCGTCTCCAGTCGTATTGTCAGCTGAGTGCATACGCGGATGACTTGCTGCTTCTCGTCGAGGGAAATTCCCGAGCTATGCTAGAGGAAAAAGGAGCACAACTGATGTCCATCGTATAAGCGTGGGGAGCTGAAGTTGGCGTTGCCGTCTCGACCAGCAAGACGGTAATAATGCTGCTGAAAGGTGCCTTGAGACGTGAGCCTACGGTGAGGTTTGCTGGAGCGAACCTTCCGTATGTGCGTAGCTGTCGGTACCTTGGCATCACGGTCAGTGAAGGAATAAAATTCCTCACGCACATAGCTTCGCTTCGCCAGCGGATGACCGGAGTCGTTGGAGCATTGGCGCGTGTGCTTCGAGCCGACTGGGGCTTCAGTCCTCGAGCCAGGCGGACCATATATGACGGACTCAGGGCACCTTGTGTGCTGTTTGGTGCCCCGGTATGGTATGACACCGCCGAACAAGTAGCTGCCCGGAGACGACTAGCCTACTGCCAGAGGCTAATCCTGCTTGGATGCCTTTCGGTATGCCGAACAGTGTCCACAGTGGCACTGCAGGTACTTGGTGGAGCTCCCCCGCTTGACTTGGCTGCTAAGTTTCTAGCGGTCAAATACAAGCTGAAGCGTGGATACCCGCTGGAGGAGAACGACTGGCTATACGACGAGGACATTACGTGTCTAAGCTGGAAGCAGAGGAAGACTCGCCTAGAAGAGTGCTTACTGCAGAGTTGGCAGAACAGATGGGATGACGACAGCGAACCAGGACGGGTGACGCATAAATTCATCCCATACGTCACTCTTGCCTATCGGGATCCAAGCTTTGGATTCTCGATGAGGACGTTGTAGCATATTGGACTAATCTACCCTTAAAATACAATAAATGATTGGGTATAACTTAGCGTCAATACATTGTGACACTTTGTCATAATAAATATAAATATACAGATATACAAAAAGACCACCAAAAACTACGTAAGCACTCCAGCTCCCCAGTAATACGATCTAACGCTTATACATAAGCCGATCGCGGAGCGTGGCATGCACTTTGCAGCTCAAGGGGTCAATGCCCTCTGCATACATATGTATATGTATAAATGTAAGTAAGAATACATAGATATAAGCAATGTATGTTCGGGTTAGCTGAACCCAACTTCAGCACACTTTGATTATTCAAATAAAGAACCTCGAACAGAGCAGAAGCTAAGCTCTTCTTTTCTTAAACATTAAAATAGCACCCTTCACATGGCGACCGTGACAGGACGATTGCAGGACGTACACGAAGTGTTTAAAGTATTGTGCTAATAATTACAGTCGACTGATCATAGTTTGACTATAAATTAAATAAATTAATAAATACAAATGACATTATAAAACATAATAATTGATGGCGGAAGAGCCACAATTCTCAAACGAAAGCAAGATTTCGCAAGGTGCGAAACAACGCAAACGGGCTGCATAAATAAATGCCAATGCCCCAATTAGCCTTAATTTTAATTTCTAAACCCAAGCCGATGCGGGAAACCGCTGCCTGAAAAACACTAATATCTGCTAGGCTTTTTACGAACAATGCGGTTGGAGAATTTTTTTTTATATTGTAAACAAATATGTGAGCCAACCACATTTATTAACAACTAATATTTCCACGTCTCCACTACTGAGTATATATATATTCAGCTGCAAAAAATTTTTTTTTTAATGACAGAATATAACAATTCTTATCTTCATTAAACGTAAACATTTTTTTATTTTTGATTTTCTAGAAAAAAAAAAAAATAATATCATAATAATGAGAAAAAACTCATAAATAGAAAAAAAAACGTTTCATTGAAAATAAACAAAAAAAAATGGGATGGTTTAGCGATTCTAGTGAGGCAAAGGACAATACTGCCAACGTAGTTAATAACGTAAAAATTATAGATCACACAGACGATATAAATGCGTTGTGGATCTTATTGCTGATCATTACAATAGTACTACTTCTACAATTTCTGCATACAATTTATTTTAAGCATAACAAGATCATCAAAAAACGTTATATAAATAGGGCAAATCGTTTAGACCAGATTTAAAAAAAAAATATGGATTAGAAGAAAGCTTAATAAAAACTTTTTTTTTAACGACAGGAATGGAATGGAGCGAAATAGCGATACGAATAGACGAATTTCGCTTCAGGTTCGATAAGTCTTATAAATTTATCAATAGAGACGCAGTAATAAAATCCGAAACTTTGAAAAATCATATAGAGATATTAGTAGGAGAATATAATAATATAGTTACATTAGTAAATAAATATGCAAATAGGCTCACATCTGAACATAATAACAAATGTTTAAGGGTTATAAAATCCCTAAACACAAGATTAAATAACATCAGAAAAAGAAGGCATATTCTGATAGATGTACCAGAAAGTCTAAGTCAATTGGTTGAATTCAACACAGACCAGTTCAAAGAACTAGACGAATCTGTTCAATCAAGCGGCGCTGAGTCCGATAGTGACATTGAAACGCTAGAAGGAAGCGACCGAATTGAATTTAAATTTGAACCAAAAACAATTTCTGAAATGGCACAGACAGTGATAGAATTTATCAGGCTAGCCACATCTCTGATACCAGAGTTTGATGGTAAACCAGAAAATCTACAAAGTTTTTTGGATGCTCTAGGTCTACTAGATAGCTTAAAGAGCACACATGAAACGACAGCAATAAGCCTAATAAAAACTAAACTTAAAGGCCATGTAAGAAACCTTATAAGTAATGAGCAGACGATTGCTGCAATCATTACCCAACTGTCAAGTGCAGTAAAAGGAGAATCGGTAGAAGTGATATCTGCCAAGCTTCTGAATCTACAACAGAGAAATAAAACGGCTAACCAATACACCCAAGAGGTGGAGAAACTGACAAAGGCCCTTGAAGGTGCCTATATCAGTGAAGGTCTCAGCCAATCCTTAGCGAATAAATACAGCACTACAACAGCTGTAAAAGCAATGACACAGAATTGCTCCATTGATAAGGTAAAACTTATCATGCAAGCAGGCACATTCACAAACATGAATGATGCCATCTCCAAATTTGTAAAGAGTTGCACAGAGATAACAGGTCAAAGTAACACTGTACTCTATTATCGACGAGGTGCAAATAATTATAATAGAGGCGCCCGGGGTTATAATCGTGGAAGAAATAACTACCACAACAATTACAACCGAGGCAGCAATAACAACAATAATAATAACTATAATAACCGTGGAGGTAGGCGAGGCCAAAACCAAGGGAGAGGCCGCGGAAACTACAACCATGGTAATAATAATAATAGCAGTGTGAGAATCGCGCAAAACACGTCGGAAAACTAACAGAACCCTTTAGGAAACAACCAATAAATGTAAAAGTTTATTCCATCAATTATAGTCTTAATATATTCGTAACCTTCTATAATCATTCAACTGAAAATAAACTAACATTTCTCATAGATACTGGTGCAGATATCTCACTTTTGAAAGTAAATTCTGATAACTTCATAATTAAAAATGAAAAAATAATAAACATCGAAGGCATAGGCCAAGGTGTGATAAAGTCTCAAGGAACAACCTTAATAGAACTCCAATCAACAAAATATATTATTCCACATGAATTTCATTTGGTAAACCCAAATTTTGCAATACCATGTGATGGATTGGCATTGATTTTATAAAGAAATTCAATTGTCAACTAGATTTCAAACCAAGTGAAGACTGGTTTATAATTAGACCCCAAAATTTAAATTATCCAATATATGTTCCGATAACATATAGCGCTGGCAACAATACAGTTCTTCTGCCAGCCAGATCACAAGTTATTCGGAAAATAGACATTAATGTTGTAAATGATTTCATATTTGTTCCTAATCAAGAAATACACAATGGGATTTATGTTGCAAATACAATAGCAGCATCCAAACATGTATACGTTCGACTTCTAAATACAACTAATTTCGACCAATTGGTCAAAGTAAATAAAATACAATATGCAAATTTAAAAGATTATGACATTCATAATACCGACACTGGAAATAGAAGCGAACAAATACTTTCAAAACTAAAGAAAAATTTTCCAGACCAATTTAAAAATCAATTAACAGAATTATGCACACAGTATAGTGATGTGTTCGGACTGGAAACCGAACCAATATCAACAAATAATTTTTATAAACAAACATTAAGACTTAAAGATGATGAACCCATTTATATAAAAAACTATAGAAGCCCGCATAGCCAAATTGAGGAAATTCAAAAACAAGTAGGGAAATTAATAAGCGACAAAATCGTCGAACCGTCTGTATCTGAGTATAACAGCCCACTCTTGCTAGTTCCAAAAAAATCATTACCAAATTCACAAGAGAAAAAATGGCGATTAGTAATTGACTATCGTCAAATAAACAAAAAACTTCTTTCTGACAAATTTCCACTCCCTAGAATTGATGACATTTTAGATCAAATAGGTCGAGCTAAATACTTTTCATGCCTTGACTTGATGTCAGGTTTCCATCAAATAGAACTTGAGGAAAACTCTAGGAATATAACATCCTTTTCAACGAGCAATGGCTCATATCGCTTCACGCGATTACCATTTGGTCTTAAAATAGCACCAAATTCATTTCAGAGGATGATGACTATATCATTCTCGGGATTAGAACCCTCTCAGGCATTCCTTTACATGGATGACTTAATGGTGATAGGATGTTCCGAAAAACACATGATTAAAAACTTAACTGACGTTTTTAATGTATGTAGGAAATATAACCTAAAGTTGCATCCAGAAAAATGTTCATTTTTCATGCACGAAGTGACATTCCTAGGTCACAAATGCACAGACAAAGGAGTATTGCCAGATGACAAGAAATATGACGTCATCAAAAATTATCCTGTCCCTCATGATGCGGACAGTGCAAGACGATTTGTAGCATTCTGCAACTATTATCGTCGATTTATAAGGAACTTCGCCGACTATTCACGGCACATAACTAGATTATGTAAAAATAATGTCCCTTTTGAATGGTCAAGCGAATGCCAGAACGCATTCGAATACCTTAAAGAAAATCTTATGCACCCCACACTATTACAATATCCTGATTTTCGCAAAGAATTTTGCATTATAACGGATGCTAGTAAACAAGCTTGCGGAGCGGTTCTAACTCAGAACCGTAACGGGATTCAGCTCCCAATAGCTTATGCATCACGTTCATTTACAAAAGGAGAAAGCAATAAGAGTACAACGGAACAAGAACTAGCGGCAATTCATTGGGCAATTCCCCATTTTAGACCATACATTTATGGCAAACATTTCACCATTAAAACGGACCACAGACCATTAACGTACCTATTTTCTATGACTAATCCCAGTTCAAAATTAACTCGCATGCGGCTAGAGCTTGAAGAATACGACTTCACAGTAGAATACCTAAGGGGGAAAGATAATTTTGTAGCAGACGCACTCTCACGTATAAATATAAAGGAACTCAAAGACATGCAACATAAAGTCCTGAAAGTCACTACCAGGCAACAAAGTAGACAAGAAAACTGTACAGTAACAAATAAGGAACTATTGCCTAGGCAAAGTATCCAAAATGTATCTAAGCCCAACGTACACGAAGTCATAACAAATGATGAAGTATGAAAAGTTGTGACCTTGCGAATAACTGAATCTATTTGTTTACTAAAACGAGGAAATAAAGTTATTGCAAGAATTGATGTTGACGATTTATATACCAATGGAATTTTTGATTTAGGTCAGTTCTTCCAAAGGCTTGAAATGCAAGCCGGTATACTTAAAATCAGCCAACTCAAATTGGCACCGAGTGAAAAAATCTTTGAAACCATTTCAATAGATAATTTCAAAAATATGGGCAATATAAAATTGAAATCATTAAGAGTAGCGCTACTCCAGCCGGTGACCATTATAAAAACTGAAAAAGAGATACAATCGATACTGTCTACATATCATGACGATCCAATTCAAGGAGGTCATACAGGCATTACAAGAACGCTAGCGAAAATAAAAAGACACTATTATTGGAAAAATATGACTCGTCATATAAAAGTACATACGTAGATGTCATAAATGCCAAATGTCAAAAACAACGACACATACAAAGACCCCAATGACTCACACAGAAACCCCAACAAATGCTTTTGATATAGTGATAGTGGACATAGTTGGTCCACTACCGAAATCAGAATATGGCAACGAATACATCGTCACACTAATATGTGATTTGACGAAGTATCTAGTAACCATACCTGTTGCGAACAAGAGCGCAAATACTGTCGCAAAAGCTATATTCGAAAATTTTATACTAAAGTACGGTCCAATGAAGACGTTCATTTCGGACATGGGTACCGAGTATAAAAATAATGTAATTCAAGATATGTGTAAATATATGAAGATTAAAAATCTTACATCCACCGCATATCACCACCAGACCTTAGGGACACTCGAACGAAGTCATAGAACATTCAATGAATACATTCGTTCATACATCTCTGCAGATAAAACTGATTGGGACGTTTGGATACAATACTTTACATATTGTTTCAACACAACACCATCAGTCATGCATAATTACTGTCCATATGAACTAGTCTTTGGAAGATTACCAAGGCAGTTCGCAAATTTTAATAAAACAGATAGAATAGAACCACTTTATGATATAGAAGATTACTCAAAGGAAATAAAATTTAGATTAGAAATAGCATATAAAAGAGCTAGACTTATGTTAGGAAAAGATAAGTCTTATAGAAAACAACTTTATGATAAGAAAACTTCAGATTTTCTATTGAAAATAGGAAATAAAGTTATACTAAGGAACGAATCGGGTCATAAGTTAGATCCAGTATATTTAGGCCCTTATACTGTAGAAACCATAGAAGACAGAGATAACATAGTAATTAGAGATACAAAACAAAAGAAGCAAAAAGTACATAAGGATAGACTAAAAATATATAATCAATGAAACGTTTCATTTCACTTAAGAGAAGGTCTGATCAACCTCAAAACAAAACAAAAAAATTATAAAAAAAAACCACAAAAAAAAATTAATTATTTTTCCTTCTAAGAAAGTTATACATAAATCCAAAAATATCGTAATTCAACATAAAATTTTTAGATTATTCTGTCATTATACAAAAATGCTTTGAGACAAAACATAGCTTATAATTAATAAGAAAAATCAATATCATTAAAAAAAAATTTTTTTCCTTTCTAAACACAATATTAATATTGAGAACTAAATCACTACATATATAACGTCATTTCTTTAAAAAGGGAGGTGTAGCATATTGGACTAATCTACATTAACAATACAATAAATGATTGGGTATAACTTAGCGTCAATACATTGTGACACTTTGTCATAATAAATATAAATATACAAATATACAAAAAGACCACCAAAAACTACGTAAGCACTCCAGCGCCCCAGTAATACGATCTAACGCTTATAGATAAGCCGATCGCGGAGCGTGGGAATGCTGAGCATGCACTTTGCAGCTCAAGTGGTCAATGCCTTCTGCATACATATGTATATGTATAAATGTAAGTAAGAATACATAGATATAAGCAATGTATGTTCGGGTTAGCTGAACCCAACTTCAGCACACTTTGATTATTCAAATAAAGAACCTCGAACAGAGCAGAAGCTAAGCTCTTCTTTTCTTAAACATTAAAATAGCACCCTTCAAAGGAGCGCCCCGATAGCGACTATCGATCGATAGTACGATCGATGGGATGCTCGTATGCGGCCACACTGGAGGTAGCGATGGGCACGAGATGGCAATGCCGGAATATCGACAGTGGCAGCGACGCGTTGATATCGATAACAAGAGTTCGGCGATGTGGCCAGGCGGAAAAAAGGATGAGCGGTGAATGGAAGGCGGGAGAATTTGAATGTCGAACAGATGGAGCAGAATCGACAGCAGCACCGCATGGAAGGAACAGGGAAGCTGCCTAATCGAAGGGACACCGGGGCGGAGGACCGCCGGGACCAACAGTTTTTTTTAAAAACTTACGAAGGAAGGGGGAGATGTGAGGAGTCTTAAAACTCCCCACAAATCTCGTGTAGGGGAGCGGCCTAGCAACAGCCGCGATGAAGGGCAAAGCGGAAAGACCGTGAACGGTACCGCTTTGGACCTTGGACTCCAGCGAGTCAAGGGCAGACAGGTCAAACGGTAACGGTGCGTGAGCAAAGAGGACGCAACGTGAATCAACGGCACAATACGTGGACCTTGTACCCGAGCGGGCCGTGCGCAAAAAGGGAAATAACGGGATCCCTGCGGCCTATAAAGGGTAGAGGCGAGCACAGATGCGGGACAGTTAATGAGACAGAGAGATCGCGTGCGGAAGGAGGCCGAGAGTCGGAGTGTTAACATAAGGATCTCGGAAGTGTGAACGCGCGGTCAAACGAGATGAAAAGGAGCAGTGCAAGCATCGGGCGGCAAGAAGCCCGAAGGACTCAGAAGGACGAATCACCAGATCCTGGGAGTGGAGGAGAAGGATCTGAGTGTCGTAAGGATCATTGGAGTCAGTGGCCACCAAAGGTGGTCCCAGGACGAGCGTTGCCTCGCCCAAGGACGATACACCCTGCACCATAACATCCTAAATCCGTTCCGGCCGGCAGAAGGACCTTCAGGAGGAAAGGCAAGAACCCGACGTGTCCACAAGGGTCAGTGGAGTCAGTGGTCGGTATAGGTGGTCCCAGGACGAGCGTTGCCTCGCCCCAGGACGATACACCCTACCCCATAACATCCTAAACCCAGACCGACCGGCGGGTGGTCTTCCAGAGGAGACGACTGCGACGTAGCGGGTTCGAGAAAGACAGTGGAGTCAGTGGTCGGTACAGGTGGTCCCAGGACGAGCGTTGCCTCGCCCCAGGACGTTACACCGTGCCCCATAACATCCTAGTCCCGGCCGGGCCGACTCGTCGTCCTCGTCAAGGAGCAAGCAGTACCACGGAGGCAAGGCGTTGCAAGAGAAGCGCCGCAGGAGTAGTGAGGTCTCCAAAGATATAATATAAGAAGCAGCAGAATAAACGGCTATATTAAGAACCCGTTGCTTTTCCTTGGTCGGGCGATCACACAAATCATGAATTTGGTGAGACGAACGCACGAACTCTCTGAGCTAGCCGCTGCAATCAGTAGCGAGCGAAATAAAGAAAATCAGTTCGTTACATCTGGCGCCCAAGCGTGATTGTCCGGGCAAAAGGAAAACAAAGCAAGATGGGGAAGTCGTGGCTGTACAGCTGAAAGAAGGATGAATTTCCCGCCATAGCAAGAGCACTCGGGATAAAGCTGGAGGAGCCTCGACTTCGCTAGCATGGCGGAGGCCAGCGGAAGCAGATCTGAAAGGCAAGAGATCGAACAGGAACGCCGAGACAGCAGCCGCGAAAGAAGAGAGCGGCGGAAAGCCAGTCGTGACAGGCGGGAGACCGCAAGGGCAGCACCGCAGGACTACGCAAAGGTGGCGAAGCAGGTGCAAGAGTGGAGTGTCCGTTACGACGGGAACGAGAAGCCGCTGGAGTTCCTGGAACAGGTGGAATGGTCAGCAATGACATATGGACTCGACATCAACCAGATCCCAAGAGCGATGCCGGAACTACTAACGGACAGAGCCCTGAAGTGGTTTATTGCCAACAACAAGTTCTGGGAGGCATGGGTCGAGTTCATACAAAGCTTCCAGGAATTTTTCCTGCCTAGAGGGTTCATGACAAAGCTGGCGGACCAGGTCAGGCAGAGGAAGCAGCGACACGGCGAAAACTTTAAGGACTACATGGTGGACATGTAGACCCTGATGCGGCCCTTAGGAATGTCGCAGAAGGAGACGCTGGCAAGAATAAGGGAAAACAGCACGCCAGCCTTACGCATGTTCATACGCCCGTATGAGTGCCGACATCTGGATGCCCTGATGGCTGTGGCCGACGAGTTCAAAGAGCTGGACACCCAAAGGGAACGGTTCGATCTAGAGCGGAATAATAGGGCCCGCCACCAGCGAGAATTCCCGAGGGGAGATCAGAACGCGGTGTGCAGAAGGTGCCAGGATGACACCGTAGGCCCGTCGAGGAACATCAACAACAGAAGAGAACCGGACCCAGTGCGGCGCGGTTTTGTGCCAAACCCAGCACAAGCCTGCCACAGATGCGGTGGTCAGGGCCACTGGTCTCAGGAGTGCAGGAACCGGCCAATCAATTTTTGCTGGATTTGCAGGAGAATCGGGCCAAGGACTTCGGAATGCTGCCACAGATCGGGAAACGCCATGCGACCCCAGCCTCAGAGGGGCAACCAGGGTTCGCAAGATGCAGCCCCTCAAAATTAATGGGCAATCTGAAGGCGGAAGAAAGGCCACTGTCCGCCACAGTGCTCATAGACGGAGTAGAGATAGAGGCCACGGTGGACACTGGAGCCACGGCCAGCTTTATTAGCGAGGAGCTGGCGGACAGGTTGCAGGCGGCACGAGAAGAGAAGTTAGAATGGCAGATGGACGGTACGAAGATGTCACATCGATGATCGAAGTCGACATAGGTCTCGGCGAGAGGACCGTTCGGATGCAACTGCTGATCCTACACAACATAATCGACGCACTGGTATTGGGTTTGGATTACCTAACAAGAGTGGGAGCACGTGTGGAGTGCGCCGGACTGACCGTAACAATACCAGTGTGCTCAACGGGACAAAGCAGGCCAAAGGAAAAGCTTTCAGTGGCAGTCGTGGAGAGGGCTTCTTCAGAGGAGGACGTGGACGAATTCCTGAGTTGGAGTTGACCAGTTTAGAAAGCGTTCAAGGGACGTCAACCGTGGAAGAGCACCGGATAACGATGAAGGACGATCAACCAGTCAAGCAGCGGTACTACCCAAAAAACCCCAAGATGCAAGTGGAGATCAACGCCAAGGTCGACGAGCTGCTGGAAAAAAGAATGTATCGAGCCGTCTAGAAGCCCGTACAGCTCACCGATAGTGATGGTGAGAAAGAAAACAGGGCAATGGAGACTGTTCGTGGATTTCCGGCAGATAAACGCAAGGTCCGTAAAGGATGCGTACCAGATGCCGATGATAAATTACATCCTGGACCAGCTAAAGGAGGCGAAGTACATAAGCAGTCTAGACCTAAAGGATGGATACTGGCAAATTCCGTTGGAAGAAAGGAGCCGGCAGTATACGGCGTTTACGGTGCCGGGAAAATGCCTGTTCCAATGGAAAGTGATGCCATTCGGACTGCACTCAGCGTCGGCAACGTTTCAACGGGCATTGGACCAAGTAATAGGGCCCGAAATGATGCCGCACGCGTTCGCATATCAGGACGACATCATAGTGATCGGACGGACGCTGCAGGAACACATGCGCAACTTGAAGGAGATGTTCAAGAGGCTACGGGCGGCGAACCTGAAAGTAAATGCGGATAAGTGCAAATTCTTTAGGAAGGAGCTACAATACTTGGGTCACCGCGTGACGAATCAGGGCATTGGAACGGATCCTGAGAAGGTAGCGGCAATAGCGCAACTGAAGCCGCCAGGAATCGTAAAGGAGCTGAGGCAATACTTGGGAGTCGCATCGTGGTACAGACGCTTCGTGCCCGATTTTGCGACGCTGGCACAACCTTTGAATGCGCTCCTAAAGAAGCAGGCAAAATGGGAATGGGAAGACGCCTACCAAGCCGCATTCGAGGCCGTCAAGGCCAGACTGGTCGCCGACCCGATTCTGGCGTGCCCCGACTTCACGAAAACGTTTGTATTACAGACGGATGCCAGCGACTATGGGCTGGGGGCAATCCTTACACAGCATTCCGAGCGAGGCGAGCGAGTAATCTCCTACTCCAGTAGAACGCTGAACGCAGCGGAGAGGAACTACTCGGCAACGGAAAAGGAATGTTTAGCAATAGTATGGGCGGTCAGGAAGTTGAGACCGAACCTGGAGGGTTACCACTTCAAGGTCATCACGGACCATATGGCTCTGAAATGGCTGATTAACATCGAGAGTCCGTCCGGTAGGATAGCGAGGTGGGCGTTGGAGCCGCAACAGTACGATTTCGAAATCTCGTACAAGAAGGGCCAGCTGAACATCGTCGCCGACGCGCTTTCAAGTACAACAGTACGCAACAGTACGATTTCGAAATCTCGTACAAGAAGGGCCAGCTGAACATCGTCGCCGACGCGCTTTCAAGACAACCACTGCAGGAGACGAGCCGAAGAGTGAGCGTGGAGGACGACGAACAACCGAGAGAGCAGCAGGGATGTAGGTGGTTGGAGGAGATGCGAAGAAAAGTGAAGCAGCAGCCACACAAATTTCCGGACTATTTGGAGGAAGACGGCAAGCTGTACCGGCACAAACCGCATCGGGCGGGCAACGAGGAGGTGGCATCGTGGAAGATGTGTGTACCGATCGGGCAGAGACAGCGCGTCATGACCGAAAACCACGACATGCCAACTGCGGGACACTTGGGAAGCCGCAAGACGATTGCCAGGATTGCTGGTCCTGGTGGACAGATTTTCAAAGTGGACCGAAATCGTCCCTATGAGAAGGGCGACCACTGAGACGCTGCGAAAGGCCGTTCGAGAGCGGATAGTGGCCAGATACGGAGTGCCCAAAGTGATGATCACAGACAACGGCGTGCAGTTCACAAGTAGGGCGTTCAGGAAGTTTCTGGAGGAGCTGGGGGTACGACACCAGCTCACGGCTCCATATACTCCGCAAGAGAACCCTACGGAAAGGGCCAACAGGACCGTCAAAACAATGATCGCGCAGTTCACAGGTGCCGATCAGAGGACATGGGACGAGCACTGGCCGGAGCTGCAGCTGGCGGTCAACACAAGTGTGGCGGAGACCACAGGATACTCGCCGGCGTTCATAACGCAGGGAAGGGAGCCGAGGCTGCCCAACGCGTTGTTTGACGAAAAAACGGCCGGAACCGGAAAGTGCATCCAGACACCGGCGGAAAATGCGAAAAAATTTAAAGAAATCTTCGAACTGGTGCGAAGAAATATAGAGAAGGCGGCACAGGATCAGGCACGGCACTATAATCTCAGAAGACGCGCATGAATGGATTAACGACGGACGTGTTTTCGTTGCGCTCGTGTACAGATTGCGAAGAACTAGGTTTTCCTTGTTTGGAAAGTAATTAAATCGGTGAATTAGTGCTCCGCGAAAGTCGTGTGCAAATTTTCGTGTGTTATAAACAAGCGGTTTGGAAGTAAGTAGCAATAAATTATTGCAAATTTTCCACTCAGCACGTGCTGCGAGGCGAGCTTTCAAGTAAGCTTTTCGAGTAAGCTTCTTGAGCAGCGGTCACAAAGCTTATTGGTGGCAGTCACTGCTAAGGTTTGTGTTTAGGGACAATTTTAGTGCTACCAGACTCTACCGATAGGTGGAGCTCAGCGAGCATACGAGCATACGGTTGCTGGCGTCGACGGTAGGAGGAGCCACCACCGTAGTTATGCCGATGGAGAGCGACAGCAGCGCGAGTGCCTTGAGCGGAAGCAGTGCCTCGAGGAATCCAGACGAGGCAGGCGTAGAAGCCATCTAGCCTCTAAGAGCTCGGCGCCAACGCAGGCGAAATTGGTTGCCCTGGCATCGAATGGAGTGCCAGAACCCGTTGGTGTACTGGAGGAGGCGTTTTCGTCGCTGGAGGACGCCCGGGCGGCTACGGCAAACGCTGCCATCGATGCGGAGACTGGAGACGCGGCTCGCTATGCTACCACCGCCGCCGCCGTCGTCGAATCCGTTGAAGAATACGGCCGCCAATGCTCCCCAGATGCAGCAGGCTGCACCCACCGCTACTCCGCGGACCACCAAGGTCCGCGAGACGTGTGCAGCGGTGGTGAAGTGCGACGACCCTGCGCTATCGGGGAAAGCTATAGCGGAAAAGGTGCGAACGATGGTTGCACCCTCCCTCGGAGTCAGAGTACATGAGGTACGTGAGCTCCGTCGAGGTGGTGGTGCGATCATTCGTACTCCTTCAGTTGGAGAGCTGCAGAAGGTGGTAGCATCAAAGAGGTTCGCTGAAGTTGGGCTAAATGTGGCACGGAATGCGGCCGAGAAGCCGAAGGTCGTCGTCTATGACGTCGACACAGCTATCGGCCCTGAGGAATTCATGCAGGAGCTCCATGGAAATAACTTCGATAGCGAAATGACTCTGTCCCAGTTTAAGAAGTCCGTGCACCTGGTGACCAAGGCGTGGTCGGTAACTGACGGCGCCACAGTAAATGTGACGCTAGAGGTAGACGACCGGGCGATGGCGAAGCTTGATGTAGGTCGTGTTTACATCAAGTGGTTTTCATTTCGATGCCGATCACAGGTCCGCACATACGCCTGCCACAGATGCGTGGGTTTCGACCACAAGGTCAGCGAATGCCGGCAGAAGGACAATGTTTGCCGCCAGTGCGGGCAACAAGGCCACACCGCGGCAAAGTGCCAAAACCCGGTGGACTGCCGGAACTGCCGTCACAGAGGGCAACCCTCGGGGCATTACATGCTCTCGAGCGTTTGCCCGATATACGGGGCGTTGCTGGCGAGGGTGCAAGCTAGACACTAATGTTTAGCTTCATCCAAGCGAATTGTGGCCGAGGCCGAGCTGCGACCATCGAGCTCGGAGTCCGACTCAGGAGATCGGAGTTTATGTTCGCGCTGGTGCAGGAGCCGTATCTCGGCGGGGACGGAATGGATGTGCTGCCTGAAGGAATGAGAATTTTCACCGACCGGCGAGGGAAGGCAGCCATCCTAGTGGATCATCAGGAAGCCATCTGTATGCCAGTGGAGACCCTCACCACAGATTATGGCGTATGTCTGGTCGTTAAAGGGAGTTTTGGCTCAATCTTCCTTTGCGCCGCATACTGCCAGTTCGATGCACCTCTGGAACCGTACCTCCGGTACATGGATGCGGTCCTGCTGCAGGCCAGCAGAACCCCCGCAATCCTGGGCCTCGACGCGAATGCAGTGTCCCCCATGTGGCTTAGCAAACTCTCTCGTCATGCCGAGGGGCAAGCTAACTACAGACGGGGTGAGCTGCTGTCAGAGTGGATGCTGGAGGCAAGAGTCGCTGCCCTAAACCAGTCAACAGAGGTGTACACGTTCGATAATCACAAAGCTACTAGCAATAACGACGTGACAATCGTCAATGAGGCAACATCTATGTGGGCCACATATGAGTGGAGAGTGGAAGAGTGGGAATTGAGTGACCACAACATCATTACTGTTGTGGCCGAACCAACTACCCGCGCGCAGTTTAGAGCATAGCTCCTGTGCCGTCCTGGAACTTCTCCAATGCACGTTGGCGATTGTTCAAGGAGGAAATGGTGAGTAGAGCAGCCGAACTCCCGGAAAACTTCTCAGAGTCGCCGTTCGACCAGCAAGTTTCGACCCTGCGCAGTATAGTACATAATGTATGTGATATGGCGCTGGGAAGAAAGTCGATTCGATCGCCCAACAGCACGTTGGTGGACTACCGACCTCTGCGCTGCAAGGCGCGAAGTCCGGAGACTTCGTCGGCTACTTCAAGATGGAAGGCGTCGTGATGACGGTGCCGCTATAGAGCGTTTCAAGTTTCGACCCTGCGCAGTATAGTACATAATGTATGTGATATGGCGCTGGGAAGAAAGTCGATTCGATCGCCCAACAGCACGTTGGTGGACTACCGACCTCTGCGCTGCAAGGCGCGAAGTCCGGAGACTTCGTCGCCTACTCCAAGATGGAAGGCGTCGTGATGACGGTGCCGCTATAGAGCGTGTAGTGGTCGAGCTGAGGCGGGCCTCAGCCAACTACAAGAAGCTCATTGGGAGGGCGAAAATGGATGACTGGAAACGCTTCGTGGGAGATCATGCCGACGACCCATGGTGGCGCGTCTACACGATTTGCCGAGGCCGCCGAAAGTGCACGGAGATTGGGTGTCTCCGCGTGAATGGCGAGCTGATCACTGATTGGGGTGACTGTGCACGAGTGCTCCTCCGCAATTTCTTCCCAGTTGCAGAGTCCAAAGCACCGACTGCCATCGCGGAGGAAGTCCCACCGGCCCTCGAAGTATTCGAGGTTGATGTATGTGTTGCCCGGTTGAAGAGCAGGCGCTCTCCCGGCTTGGACGGCATCAATGGCACTATCTGCAAGGCAGTCTGGCGCGCCATACCCGAGCACCTAGCATCGTTGTTTTCCCGATGCATCCGATTAGGATACTTTCCCGCCGAGTGGAAGTGCCCACGAGTTGTCTCGCTGCTCAAAGGGCCAGATAAGGACAAGTGCGAGCCCTCCTCATATAGAGGAATATGCTTGCTACCAGTCTTTGGTAAGGTGCTCGAGGCCATCATGGTGAATCGTGTGAGAGAAGTTCTTCCGGAAGGCTGCAGATGGCAGTTTGGATTTCGCCAAGGACGATGTGTGGAGGATGCTTGGAGGCACGTGAAGAGCAGTGTTTGTGCCAGCCCGGCGCAATACGTGCTCGGCACATTCGTGGACTTCAAAGGAGCATTCGACAACGTCGAATGGAGTGCTGCACTCCACCGACTAGCCGACTTGGGATGCCGGGAGATGGGCTTGTGGCAGAGCTTTTTCTCCGGCCGAAGAGCAGTGATCCGAAGCAGTTCCGGTACTGTGGATGTACCGGTAACTAGAGGCTGCCCGCAGGAGTCAATCAGCGGCCCATTTATCTGGGACATACTGATGGATGTACTGCTTCAGCGTCTCCAGCCGTATTGCCAGCTGAGTGCATACGCGGATGACTTGCTGCTTCTCGTCGAGGCAAATTGCCGAGCTATGCTAGAGGAAAAAGGAGCACAACTGATGTCCATAGTAGAAGCGAGGGGAGCTGAAATTGGCGTTGCCGTCTCGACCAGCAAGACGGTAATAATGCTGCTGAAAGGTGCCTTGAGACGTGAGCCTTCGGTGAGGTTTGCTGGAGCGAACCTTCCGTATGTGCGTAGCTGTCGGTACCTTGGCATCACGGTCAGTGAAGGAATAAAATTCCTCACGCACATAGCTTCGCTTCGCCAGCGGATGACCGGAGTCGTTGGAGCATTGGCGCGTGTGCTTCGAGCCGGCTGGGGCTTCAGTCCTCGAGCCAGGCGGACCATATATGACGGACTCATGGCACCTTGTGTGCTGTTTGGTGCCCCGGTATGGTATGACACCGACGAACAAGTAGCTGCCCGGAGACGACTAGCCTCCTGCCAGAGGCTAATCCGCTTGTCGGAGCAAAAGGAGGAGGCCCACCGAGCCTCTCTTTCGGTACCACGGGTTGTGCAGCTATCCAAGACTGCACATTGAGGTAGGCCCCCTGGTGGGAGTATCGTGGTGGCTGTGGTTGGTACCCATATCGCGGGTAGAGCCTTCGTGTTCGACGTTTGAGTTACGGTGCTGGTTGCGCAAAACTCGGGTGCTGTGACCCAGAGATCAGTAGAGATTTTAGGTAGATCTCGCTCCTCAGCAAGGGGGAGTGCTTGCCCGGCAAGCAAGTACTCGAATTGCTACCGGGGTGGTCGCTATGTACATAGCTATAGCTTCTAGTCCGGGACGCTTGTCTGGCGTATCCAGACACATGCACCATGTTGATACATGCACCACTTGTGGGTGGGAGTTCGGAGGGATCCGAAAAGTCATCATCAATCTCAGAAGACGGCCGTGAAAACCCAAGGTGCGGGACACAGTATGGGCCAAAGAGCACCACCTGTCAAAGGCAGCCGAAGGTTTAACGGCAAAATTGGCCCCAAGATTTGACGGGCCGTACACGATAAAGAAATTCACGGCACCAGTTATATGCGTCCTAGAACACAAAACGACCAAGAAAGAAAAGACTGCTCACATCAGCGATCTGAAGCCGGGAAGCGCGGGAGTTATGTATGATGGTAGGTGGAGTGTGTTCCTGTCCAGGGTGATGTTCCTGTAAATTTCCACAATTGTCCAAGTTCCCAAGTATAAAAGGTTCTTTATTTGCCAATGGCTAGCTTAAAACTGACTTTATATCTAACTTAAAAGAATCCAAGTGGCCCGCTGGAGATCGTCGATCTGCTGACCCAGCAAATTTGGGGAGAGTTTCCGTTTGCTGAGTTGTCGTCTGAAGTGGCTTGTACTCTTGCACAAGAGTACGACGAACTATGTTGCAGTTACTATGTTGTGGAATTTGGGGGTGGAGGCGGCTCGTGAATGTAGACTGCTGCAATGGTGTGGGTGCTGACGCTAACAGTTTGCTCGTGGAGGTTTAGGGGGCGGGGAAGAGGACGTGGGTATAGCTGATGTGGTAACTCGGGCGCCGGCGGGCCAGGAGACTTCGAGGAATAAACAAAAAAAAAACACAAATCAAATCGTTGGGGAGGAAAGGGGGAAGACGATACAAGGTATCGATACGGAGCAGAAGTCAACAACACACACACACACACACAGGCCCGTCCGAGCGCGAGAACGGGACAGGGAGGGTACGCAGCCAAGAACCGTTAACGGTTAACACACACACACAGCTGCGAATTCCGTGGGAGGCGAGTGTACGGACGGGAAAGGCTCCGTTACCGGTACAGGCCCACGGAATAACGGCACAAGGAGCAGAAGCAAAACCGAGGTTTCGTCGCGAAAAGCGCTCGAGCTGGTCTTTTGAGATCACCATGGCAGCACAAGTTTTTCACGTCCGGGAAGTACGAGAGACCGGCGCCGGGGAACAGCCCGGGGCGATATGGAGTAGGGATTCCGATTCCTACCTCCAGCTCCTGGCGTTACCCCTGGTGTCGCGATCTCCATCCCTGGAAAGTGTGGAGGACCCGGAGGAAATTCCGGACGTCGAACTCGAGGACGACCAGCCAATGGCGGAGACGGAGGGCGCGGCCGAGGTCATCACCCTCTCCTCGGAGAGCGAGGAAGACGATGACGGAGGCGAGACGGTCACGCCGGAGGTGTCATCAGACGAGGATGAGACCGCGCGGATGGCTTACCGGAGCGTCCGGCGGGCTACGCAGGGCCAGGGACGGATAAGCCTCGGAGTCGCGCCGCCGACCGAGGATCCGGTGGATATGAGAAGATTCATGGAGGCACGAGTCGCCACCCTGCGGCGTTTCCAGCAGATGGTGGAGGCGCGAAAGGTCGCCGACGCCGAGGCCGCATGGCAGGAGCGTTTGGCTCGGCTGCAAGAGGAGGAGGAAGCATTGTGGGCACGAACGGAGCAGCCGGAGCCCACGCAGCCGCTGGCAAGACAACTACCGCCGACACCGCAGCCACCATTGCCGTTGACGCCGCCGCCGACTCGACCACCGCCGCCGCAGCCGCCGTTGCCGTTGACGCCGCCGCCACGACAGCCGACGCAGTCACCACCACGGATGACGGCGAGGCGGTCACCGTCACCGACACCACCACGGATGACGGCGACGCGGTCACCGCCACCGACACCACCACGGATGACGGCGACGCGGTCACCGCCACCGACACCAAAACGGATGACGCCAGCGCAGGCGCCGCTGCCGACACTGCCGCGGACGACACTGCCGCGGACGACGCCGGCGCCGCTGCCGACGCCACCACGGCCGACGCGCACGAGTTACCGAATCGCCTATACAGAGTATACACAATTCGGTACCACCCGCCAAGCCACCTAGGAGCAGTTCATCGCTCCACTAACTCCAACACTGTTGCAATGCACTAACTCCAAAACTGTTGCAAAGCTGACGCAGCAGTGGACAGGATGTCGATTGCGACAGTTCTGGTAAACAAAACTATAACTGCCGCAGCAGCATTTCGGACAATGAAAACACAGCACATTCTTGTAAACATTTTAGCTTAAGTTTTTATTCGACTAATAAATTAGAGTTCAGTTCATTTTGAAACACAAACCAGAGCAGTCGCTTGTTTTCTTAATTAAACTACTTGGATTAAACCACTTGGATTCAAATACATACAAGGACACACACACACTCACTCACCAGCTGCAGGAGACACTGGTAACTCACGCCGTCAACACCACCGCCGCAACCTCGCACGCCGACACCACCACTCCAGCAGGGGGAATGCCCACGATATGACAGGCAACAGGCGTGGGAGATTCCGCAGGCACACGTCGGCCAGGTGGTCCGCACGATCGAGATGGGAGGGCGTCTGTGGCACCAACAGTCGGTGACGTGGACGTGGCCCGCATCGATGGAGACCAAGGACGCGCCGGAAGCCCGGGTTTGGGAAGAGGCGGAAGCGATCGGCTGGAGAACGCCGGACCAGGAGTCACGCGATCCGCGATTACGCGCCCGAGCAGAGGGTAAGAGGCCGGAGAAGGAGGTCCCGAGGGAGGAGAGCTCGGGAGAAGCAAACCCGGAGAAGAGGGAGTGGAGCTGGCCTGCACCAGGTGAGGCGCCGCCACCACCAAGGCTGTCGAAGCAAACGTCGTGCCCGGAAGCGCGGCAACCGCCGCCGCGCCCATGCCACTGCAGGCAGGCGTTGCTGGACGGGCAGAAGTGGAGGGAGGTGCCAACGGAAGACTGGCCGCTCCGGGTGGCCGAGGAAGCGGCTCGACAAGGAGCACGGAAGCGAAGAGTGCACTGGGCCAAGTTATTCGAGCTTGGCGGGCAGCGCTACCGCCTTATGGTACGGAGGGGCGGGGAGGTAAGTGTAGCAGTCGCCGAATAAAGAATGCCAGACGGCAATAGAAAACCGTGTGCCCGGGTTTTTTTTTATAAACAACACAGGCACAGTAACAGTCAAAAAAATGGGTTCGGGTGACGCGGGGCCAGGGGCAGCCGCCCCGGAGCATGAAGGGGGCATACATGTATTGGTGGAGCTGGAAGCAAGAGAGGATTTGTTAATATGGCGATACGCAAGAAAACGTTAGACTTACCTTTCATTGAGCTGCTACACCGAAGCACGTGAAAAAAGAATTGGGATGGGAGTGTAGCATATTGGACTAATCTACCCTAACAATACAATAAATGATTGGGTATAACTTAGCGTCAATACATTGTGACAATTTGTCATAATAAATATTAATATACAAATATACAAAAAGACCACCAAAAACTACGTAAGCACTCCAGCGCCCCAGTAATACGATCTAACGCCTATAGATAAGCCGATCGCGGAGCGTGGGAATGCTGAGCATGCACTTTGCAGCTCAAGTGGTCAATGCCTTCTGCATACATATGTATATGTATAAATGTAAGTAAGAATACATAGATATAAGCAATGTATGTGCGGGTTAGCTGAACCCAGCTTTAGCACACTTTGATTATTCAAATAAAGAACCTCGAACAGAGCAGAAGCTAAGCTCTTCTTTTCTTAAACATTAAAATAGCACCCTTTACAATAGCACCCTTCAAAGGAGCGCCCCGATAGCGACTATCGATCGATAGTATGATCGATAGGATGCTCGTATGCGGCCACACTGGAAGTAGCGACCGGCACGAGATGGCAACGCCGGAATATCGACAGTGGCAACGACGCGTTGATATCGATAACAAGAGTTCGGCGATGTGGCCAGGCGGAAAAAAGGATGAGCGGTGAATGGAAGGCGGGAGAATTTGAATGTCGAACAGATGGAGCAGAATCGACAGCAGCACCGCATGGAAGGAACAGGGAAGCTGCCTAATCGAAGGGACACCGGGGCGGAGGACCGCCGGGACCAACAGTTTTTTTAAAAAACTTACGAAGGAAGGGGGAGATGTGAGGAGTCTTAAAACTCCCCACAAATCTCATGTAGGGGAGCGGCCTAGCAACAGCCGCGATGAAGGGCAAAGCGGAAAGACCGTGAACTAACGGTACCGCTTTGGACCTTAGACTCCAGCGAGTCAAGGGCAGACAGGTCAAACGGTAACGGTGCGTGAGCAAAGAGGACGCACCGTGAATCAACGGCACAATACGTGGACCTTGTACCCGAGCGGGCCGTGCGCAAAAGGGGAAATAATGGGATCCCTGCGGCCTATAAAGGGTAGAGGCGAGCACAGATGCGGGACAGTTAATGAGACAGAGAGATCGCGTGCGGAAGGAGGCCGAGAGTCGGAGTGTTAACATAAGGATCTCGGAAGTGTGAACGCGCGGTCAAACGAGATGAAAAGGAGCAGTGCAAGCATCGGGCGGCAAGAAGCCCGAAGGACTCAGAAGGACGAATCACCAGATCCTGGGAGTGGAGGAGAAGGATCTGACGTGTCGTAAGGATCATTGGAGTCAGTGGCCAGCAAAGGTTGTCCCAGGACGAGCGTTGCCTCGCCCAAGGACGATACACCCTGCACCATAACATCCTAAATCCGTTCCGGGCGGCAGAAGGACCTTCAGGAGGAAAGGCAAGAAACCGACGTGTCTACAAGGGTCAGTGGAGTCAGTGGTCGGTATAGGTGGTCCCAGGACGAGCGTTTCCTCGCCCCAGGACGATACACCCTACCCCATAACATCCTAAACCCAGACCGACCGGCGGGTTCGAGAAGGACAGTGGAGTCAGTGGTCGGTACAGGTGGTCCCAGAACGAGCGTTGCCTCGCCCCAGGACGATACACCCTACCCCATAACATCCTAAACCCAGACCGACCGGCGGGTGGTCTTCCAGAGGAGACGACTGCGACGTAGCGGGTTCGAGAAAGACAGTGGAGTCAGTGGTCGGTACAGGTGGTCCCAGGACGAGCGTTGCCTCGCCCCAGGACGTTACACCGTGCCCCATAACATCCTAGTCAGGGCCGGGCCGACTCGTCGTCCACGTCCAGGAGCAAGCAGTACCACGGAGGCAAGGCGTTGCAAGAGAAGCGCCGCAGGAGTAGTGAGGTCTCCAAAGATATAATATAAGAAGCAGCAGAATAAACGGCTATATTAAGAACCCGTTGCTTTTCCTTGGTCGGGCAATCACACAAATCATGAATTTGGTGAGACGAACGCACGAACTCTCTGAGCTAGCCGCTGCAATCAGTAGCGAGCGAAATAAAGAAAATCAGTTCGTTACATCTGGCGCCCAAGCGTGATTGTCCGGGCAAAAGGAAAACAAAGCAAGATGGGGAAGTCGTGGCTGTACAGCTTAAAGAAGGATGAATTTCCCGCCATAGCAAGAGCACTCGGGATAAAGCTGGAGGAGCCTCGACTTCGCTAGCATGGCGGAGGCCAGCGGAAGCAGATCTGAAAGGCAAGAGATCGAACAGGAACGCCGAGACAGCAGCCGCGAAAGAAGAGAGCGGCGGAAAGCCAGTCGTGACAGGCGGGAGACCGCAAGGGCAGCACCGCAGGACTACGCAAAGGTGGCGAAGCAGGTGCAAGAGTGGAGTTTCCGTTACGACGGGAACGAGAAGCCGCTGGAGTTCCTGGAACAGGTGGAATGGTCAGCAATGACATATGGACTCGACATCAACCAGATCCCAAGAGCGATGCCGGAACTACTAACGGGCAGAGCCCTGAAGTGGTTTATTGCCAACAACAAGTTCTGGGAGACATGGGTCTAGTTCATACAAAGCTTCCAGGAATTTTTCCTGCCTAGAGGGTTCATGACAAAGCTGGCGGACCAGGTCAGGCAGAGGAAGCAGCGACACGGCGAAAACTTTAAGGACTACATGGTGGACATGCAAACCCTGATGCGGCCCTTAGGAATGTCGCAGAAGGAGACGCTGGCAAGAATAAGGGAAAACAGCACGCCAGCCTTACGCATGTTCATACGCCCGTATGAGTGCCGACATCTGGATGCCCTGATGGCTCTGGCCGACGAGTTCAAAGAGCTGGACACCCAAAGGGAACGGTTCGATCTAGAGCGGAATAATAGGGCCCGCCACCAGCGAGAATTCCCGAGGGGAGATCAGAACGCGGTGTGCAGAAGGTGCCAGGATGACACCGCAGGCCCGTCGAGGAACATCAACAACAGAAGATAACCGGACCCAGTGCGGCGCGGTTTTGTGCCAAACCCAGCACAAGCCTGCCACAGATGCGGTGGTCAGGGCCACTGGTCTCAGGAGTGCAGGAACCGGCCAATCAATTTTTGCTGGATTTACGGGAGAATCGGGCCAAGGACTTCGGAATGCTGCCACAGATCGTGAAACGCCATGCGACCCCAGCCTCAGAGGGGCAACCAGGGTTCGCAAGATGCAGCCCCTCAAAATTAATGGGCAATCTGAAGGCGGAAGAAAGGCCACTGTCCGCCACAGTGCTCATAGACGGAGTAGAGATAGAGGCCACGGTGGACACTGGAGCCACGGCCAGCTTTATTAGCGAGGAGCTGGCGGACAGGTTGCAGGCGGCACGAGAAGTCTTACCTACGAGAAGAGAAGTTAGAATGGCAGATGGACGGTACGAAGATGTCACATCGATGATCGAAGTCGACATAGGTCTCGGCGAGAGGACCGTTCGGATGCAACTGCTGATCCTACACAACATAATCGACGCACTGGTATTGGGTTGGGATTACCTAACAAGAGTGGGAGCACGTGTGGAGTGCGCCGGACTGACCGTAACAATACCAGTGTGCTCAACGGGTCAAAGCAGGCCAAAGGAAAAGCTTTCAGTGGCAGTCGTGGAGAGGGCTTCTTCAGAGGAGGACGTGGACGAATTCCTGAGTTGGAGTTGACCAGTTTAGAAAGCGTTCAAGGGACGTCATCCGTGGAAGAGCACCGGATAACGATGAAGGACGATCAACCAGTCAAGCAGCGGTACTACCCAAAAGACCCCAAGATGCAAGTGGAGATCAACGCCAAGGTCGACGAGCTGCTGGAAAAAAGAATGTATCGAGCCGTCTAGAAGCCCGTACAGCTCACCGATAGTGATGGTGAGAAAGAAAACAGGGCAATGGAGACTGTGCGTGGATTTCCGGCAGATAAACGCAAGGTCCGTAAAGGATGCGTACCGATGCCGATGATAAATTACATCCTGGACCAGCTAAAGGAGGCGAAGTACATAAGCAGTCTAGACCTAAAGGATGGATACTGGCAAATTCCGTTGGAAGAAAGGAGCCGGCAGTATACGGCGTTTACGGTGCCGGGAAAATGCCTGTTCCAATGGAAAGTGATGCCATACGGACTGCACTCAGCGTCGGCAACGTTTCAACGGGCATTGGACCAAGTAATAGGGCCCGAAATGATGCCGCACGCGTTCGCATATCAGGACGACATCATAGTGATCGGACGGACGCTGCAGGAACACATGCGCAACTTGAAGGAGATGTTCAAGAGGCTACGGGCGGCGAACCTGAAAGTAAATGCGGATAAGTGCAAATTCTTTAGGAAGGAGCTACAATACTTGGGTCACCGCGTGACGAATCAGGGCATTGGAACGGATCCTGAGAAGGTAGCGGCAATAGCGCAACTGAAGCCGCCAGGAATCGTAAAGGAGCTGAGGCAATACTTGGGAGTCGCATCGTGGTACAGACGCTTCGTGCCCGATTTTGCGACGCTGGTACAACCTTTGAATGCGCTCCTAAAGAAGCAGGCAAAATGGGAATGGGAAGACGCCCACCAAGCCGCATTCGAGGCCGTCAAGGCCAGACTGGTCGCCGACCCGATTCTGGCGTGCCCCGACTTCACGAAAACGTTTGTATTACAGACGGATGCCAGCGACTATGGGCTGGGGGCAATCCTTACACAGCATTCCGAGCGAGGCGAGCGAGTAATCTCCTACTCCAGTAGAACGCTGAACGCAGCGGAGAGGAACTACTCGGCAACGGAAAAGGAATGTTTAGCAATAGTATGGGCGGTCAGGAAGTTGAGACCGTACCTGGAGGGTTACCACTTCAAGGTCATCACGGACCATATGGCTCTGAAATGGCTGAATAACATCGAGAGTCCGTCCGGCAGGATAGCGAGGTGGGCGTTGGAGCTGCAACAGTACGATTTCGAAATCTCGTACAAGAAGGGCCAGCTGAACATCGTCGCCGACGCGCTTTCAAGACAACCACTGCAGGAGACGAGCCGAAGAGTGAGCGTGGAGGACGACGAACAACCGACAGAGCAGCAGGGATGTAGGTGGTTGGAGGAGATGAAAGGAGGAGGAAAGTGAAGCAGCAGCCACACAAATTTCCGGACTATTTGGAGGAAGACGGCAAGCTGTACCGGCACAAACCGCATCGGGCGGGCAACGAGGAGGTGGCATCGTGGAAGATGTGTGTACCGATCGGGCAGAGACAGCGCGTCATGACCGAAAACCACGACATGCCAACTGCGGGACACTTGGGAAGCCGCAAGACGATTGCCAGGATTGCAGCCCGGTATCATTGGCCGGGAATGCATCGAGACGTAAGGAAGTACGTGCAAAACTGCGAGAGCTGCATGAAGTACAAACCCAGCCAGCTACAGGCGGCCGGGAAGATGTTAACACAGGTGCCGGAAGAACCATGGGCAACCGTGTGCGCAGACTTCGTGGGCCCTTTGCCACGATCGAAGCATGGGAATTCGATGCTGCTGGTCCTGGTGGACAGATTTTCAAAGTGGACTGAAATCGTCCCTATGAGAAGGGCGACCACTGAGACGCTGCGAAAGGCCGTTCGAGAGCGGATAGTGGTCACAGTGATGATCACAGACAACGTGATGATCACAGACAACGGCAAGCAGTTCACAAGTAGGGCGTTCAGGAAGTTTCTGGAGGAGCTGGGGGTACGACACCAGCTCACGGCTCCATATATTCCGCAAGAGAACCCTACGGAAAGGGCCAACAGGACCGTCAAAACAATGATCGCGCAGTTCACAGGTGCCGATCAGAGGACATGGGACGAGCACTGGCCGGAGCTGCAGCTGGCGTTCAACACAAGTGTGGCGGAGACCACAGGATACTCGCCGGCGTTCATAACGCAGGGAAGGGAGCCGAGGCTGCCCAACGCGTTGTTTGACGAAAAAACGACCGGGACCGGAAAGTGCATCCAGACACCGGCGGAAAATGCGAAAAAATTTAAAGAAATCTTCGAACTGGTGCGGAGAAATATAGAGAAGGCGGCACAGGATCAGGCACGACACTATAATCTCAGAAGACGCGCATGAATGGATTAACGACAGACGTGTTTTCGTTGCGCTCGTGTACAGATTGCGAAGAACTAGGTTTTCCTTGTTTGGAAAGTAATTAAATCGGTGAATTAGTGCTCCGCGAAAGTCGTGTGCTAATTTTCGTGTGTTATAAACAAGCGGTTTGGAAGTAATTAGCAATAAATTATTGCAAATTTTCCACTCAGCACGTGCTGCGAGGCGAGCTTTCGAGTAAGCTTTTCGAGTAAGCTTCTTGAGCAGCGGTCACAAAGCTTATTGGTGGCAGTCACTGCTAAGGTTTGTGTCTAGGGACACTTTTAGTGCAACCAGACTCTACCGATAGGTGGAGCTCTAGTTCCAGAGCAACTACCTCGTGTCAGCGAGCATACGAGCATACGGTTGCTGGCGTCGACGGTAGGAGGAGCCACCACCGTAGTTATGCCGATGGAGAGCGACAGCAGCGCGAGTGCCTTGAGCGGAAGCAGTGCCTCGAGGAAGTCCAGACGAGGCAGGCGTAGAAGCCATCTAGCCTCTAACAGCTCGGCGCCAACGCAGGCGAAATTGGTTGCCCTGGCATCGAATGGAGTGCCAGAACCCGTTGGTGTACTGGAGGAGGCGTTTTCGTCGCTGGAGGACGCCCGGGCGGCTACGGCAAACGCTGCCATCGATGCGGAGACGCGGCACGCTATGCCGCCACCGCCGCCGCCGTCGGCGAATCCGTTGAAGAATACGGCCGCCAATGCTCCCCAGATGCAGCAGGTTGCACCCACCGCTGCCCCGCGGACCACCAAGGTCCGCGAGACTTGGTCAGCGGTGGTGAAGTGCGACGAACCTGCGCTATCGGGGAAAGCTATAGCGGAAAAGGTGCGAACGATGGTTGCACCCTCTCTCGGAGTCAGAGTACATGAGGTACGTGAGCTCCGTCGAGGTGGTGGTGCGATCATTCGTACTCCTTCAGTTGGAGAGCTGCAGAAGGTGGTAGCATCAAAAAGATTCGCTCAAGTTGGACTGAATGTGGCACGGAATGCGGCCGAGAAGCCGAAGGAAGAGGAATTTATGAAGGAGCTCCATGAAAATAACTTCGATAGCGAAATGACTCTGTCCCAGTTTAAGAAGTCCGTGCACCTGGTGACCAAGGCGTGGTCGGTAACTGACGGCGCCACAGTAAATGTGACGCTAGAGGTAGACGACCGGGCGATGGCGAAGCTTGATGTAGGTCGTGTTTACATCAAGTGGTTTTCATTTCGATGCCGATCACAGGTCCGCACATACGCCTGCCACAGATGCGTGGGTTTCGACCACAAGGTCAGCGAATGCCGGCAGAAGGACAATGTTTGCCGCCAGTGCGGGCAACAAGGCCACACCGCGGCAAAGTGCCAAAACCCGGTGGACTGCCGGAACTGCCGTCAAAGAGGGCAACCCTCGGGGCATTACATGCTCTCAAGCGTTTGCCCGATATACGGGGCGTTGCTGGCGAGGGTGCAAGCTAGACACTAATGTTTAGCTTCATCCAAGCGAATTGTGGCCGAGGCCGAGCTGCGACCATCGAGCTCGGAGTCCGACTCAGGAGATCGGAGTTTATGTTCGCGCTGGTGCAGGAGCCGTATCTCGGCGGGGACGGAATGGATGTGCTGCCTGAAGGAATGAGAATTTTCACCGACCGGCGAGGGAAGGCAGCCATCCTAGTGGATCATCAGGAAGCCATCTGTATGCCAGTGGAGACCCTCACCACAGATTATGGCGTATGTCTGGTCGTTAAAGGGAGTTTTGGCTCAATCTTCCTTTGCGCCGCATACTGCCAGTTCGATGCACCTCTGGAACCGTACCTCCGGTACATGGATGCGGTCCTGCTGCAGGCCAGCAGAACACCCGCAATCCTGGGCCTCGACGCGAATGCAGTGTCCCCCATGTGGCTTAGCAAACTCTCTCGTCATGCCGAGGGGCAAGCTAACTACAGACGGGGTGAGCTGCTGTCAGAGTGGATGCTGGAGGCAAGAGTCGCTGCCCTAAACCAGTCAACAGAGGTGTACACGTTCGATAATCACAAAGCTACTAGCAATAACCACGTGACAATCGTCAATGAGGCAACAACTATGTGGGCCACATATGAGTGGAGAGTGGACGAGTGGGAATTGAGTGACCACAACATCATTACTGTTGTGGCCGAACCAACTACCGCGCGCGCAGTTGAGAGCATAGCTCCTGTGCCGTCCTGGAACTTCTCCAATGCACGTTGGCGATTGTTCAAGGAGGAAATGGTGAGTAGAGCAGCCGAACTTACGGAAAACTTCTCAGAGTCGCCGTTGGACCAGCAAGTTTCGACCCTGCGCAGTATAGCAAAAATGTATGTGATTAGCGCTGGGAAGGAAGTCGATTCGATCGCCCAGCAGGAGAGCACGTTGGTGGACTGCCGCCCTCTGCGCTGAAAGGCGCGAAGTCCGGAGACTTTGTCGCCTACTCCAAGATGAAAGGCGTCGCGATGACGGTGCCGCTATAGAGCTTGTAGTGGTCGAGCTGAGGCGTGCCTCAGCCAACTACAAGAAGCTCATTGGGAGGGCGAAAATGGATGACTGGAAACGCTTCGTGGGAGATCATGCCATGAGATCATCACATGAAAGTGCACGGAGATTGGGTGCCACCGCGTGAATGCCGAGCTGATCACTGATTGGGGTGACTATGCACGAGTGCTCCTCCGCAATTTCTTCCCAGTTGCGGAGTCCGAAGCACCGACTGCCATCGCGGAGGAAGTCCCACCGGACCACGAAGTATTCGAGGTTGATGTATGTGTTGCCCGGTTGAAGAGCAGGCGCTCTCCCGGCTTGGACGGCATCAATGGCACTATCTGCAAGGCAGTCTGGCGCGCCATACCCGAGCACCTAGCATCGTTGTTTTCCCGATGCATCCGATTAGGATACTTTCCCGCCGAGTGAAAGTGCCCACGAGTTGTCTCGCTGCTCAAAGGGCCAGATAAGGACAAGTGCGAGCCCTCCTCATATAGAGGAATATGCTTGCTACCAGTCTTTGGTAAGGTGCTCGAGGCCATCATGGTGAATCGTGTGAGAGAAGTTCTTCCGGAAGGCTGCAGATGGCAGTTTGGATTTCGCCAAGGACGATGTGTGGAGGATGCTTGGAGGCACGTGAAGAGCAGTGTTTGTGCCAGCCCGGCGCAATACGTGCTCGGCACATTCGTGGACTTCAAAGGAGCATTCGACAACGTCGAATGGAGTGCTGCACTCCGCCGACTAGCCGACTTGGGATGCCGGGAGATGGGCTTGTGGCAGAGCTTTTTCTCCGGCCGAAGAGCAGTTATCCGAAGCAGTTCCGGTACTGTGGATGTACCGGTAACTAGATGCTGCCCGCAGGGGTCAATCAGCGGCCCATTTATCTGGGACATACTGATGGATGTACTGCTTCAGCGTCTCCAGCCGTATTGCAAGCTGAGTGCATACGCGGATGACTTGCTGCTTCTCGTCGAGGGAAATTCCCGAGCTATGGTAGAGGAAAAAGGAGCACAACTGATGTCCATCGTAGAAGCGTGCGGAGCTGAAGTTGGCGTTGCCGTCTCGACCAGGAAGACGGTAATAATGCTGCTGAAAGGTGCCTTGAGACGTGAGCCTACGGTGAGGTTTGCTGGAGCGAACCTTCCGTATGTGCGTGGCTGTCGGTACCTTGGCATCACGGTCAGTGAAGGAATAAAATTCCTCACGCACATAGCTTCGCTTCGCCAGCGGATGACCGGAGTCGTTGGAGCATTGGCGCGTGTGCTTCGAGCCGACTGGGGCTTCAGTCCTCGAGCCAGGCGGACCATATATGACGGACTCATGGCACCTTGTGTGCTGTTTGGTGCCCCGGTATGGTATGACACCGCCGAACAAGTAGCCGCCCGGAGACGACTAGCCTCCTGCCAGAGGCTAATCCTGCTTGGATGCCTTTTGGTATGCCGAACAGTGTCCACAGTGGCACTGCAGGTACTTGGTGGAGCTCCCCCGCTTGACTTGGCTGCTAAGTTTCTAGCGGTCAAATACAAGCTGAAGCGTGGATACCCGCTGGAGGAGAACGACTGGCTATACGACGAGGACATTACGTGTCTAAGCTGGAAGCAGAGGAAGACTCGCCTAGAAGAGTGCTTACTGCTGAGTTGGCAGAACAGATGGGATGACGACAGCGAACCAGGACGGGTGACGCATAAATTCATCCCATACGTCACTCTCGCCTATCGGGATCCAAGCTTTGGATTCTCGATGAGGACGTCTTACCTGCTGACAGGTCACGGGTCGTTCAACGCATTTTTGCAAGGGAGAGCCCTCAGCGATACCACTGCTTGCGCTTGTGGAGATCCATATGAGGACTGGATGCACATATTGTGCGCTTGCCCCCTATATGCAGATTTGCGGAACCTCGATGGACTTGGAGTGCTGTAGTATGTGCATATATCGAGGGTACACTGTACCTATAAGTACACAGCAACACTTAGTTGCATTGCATAAATAAATAACTCAAGTGAGCGTGATATAAGATCACCCATTTATGCTTCAAGCTAAGTCAGCATCCCCACGCTGGCCGCTGGCCATATATGCGCATAAGCTCTCTCTCTCATATACATATATATATACGCTGCTCTTCTGCCGCTGTCGACGGCGGCGCAGTCGACAGCTTTCTTATGTATTTACCATAGGTAAGATCAGACACTCTGTAGACGTTGAGCTGGCAGAACCGTTTCTGCCTACTCGAAGAGATAAGAAGAAAATCGAAGAAATAAAAAGGTGGCCTGACGGCTGCACTCAACTGCAAGGCAAACACGTGTTCTCAATTGGTGCACCTCTTTACAACTATTCTACCTTGCATTCAACTACTGGACTTACATGGCGTTGATTGATTTATTACATGGCGACCGTGAGGCAGGAGCCTGCGATCTGAGGACTACTGAGGAAATGCTGCTAATACTGCCGATTTGATTTAAGAATTCGAAACAACGACAACAAGTGTGAGAGGCAGGCCGCCCCTTACACCAGTGCGGGAGACCTAGAGACGGGACACTGATGGAAAAAAGAAACAAAAAAAAAAAAATACTGAGTGAGTAGAGTGTGGTAATGGGCAAACGCGGATGTCAGAAAAACAAAATAAATAAAGGTATAGCACATATTAAGTGGCTATTATATACAAATAAAAGACCGCCCCCATGGGCAACGGCACAGAAATTAACTGCCGAATTAGACTTTCTGAAAGAAAACCTCCAGCAAAGAAAGCCGAATACCACAACTCACTCAGCAAAAATAGAAATAATCAATGAAGAAATAACCGAAAATTCACCATCTCCCAAGCCGAAAAGACCCGACGTCTGCCCGAACGACTGCCCTCGACCATTGTACGCCGCAACAGCAATTAGCACGGCATCCTGCGAGGATAGGAAAAATATAAAGGATTAGGATAAAGGATAAAGGATTCCACCGGCGCGCCGCACATGACAACAGCGAATGTCTACAAAGCAGACGTTCGAACACCCTGCTCCTGTCGAGCAAAGGGATCTGCCAAGTCTCAAAGAGGTAATAGAGGTAGATCCGTCCGCGGGACCAAAGCCCATGACCATACAGGAGTACAAGGCACGGACTGCGGCGAGGGAGCAGCCACCTAAAAAGAAGAGGGGTGGCCGCCGGATTAAGTCGCTCAGCGCCCGGAGGCTCAACATCGAACTACTGAAGACGGCAACTAATGAGGAAGACCGGCAGCGCTACAAAGAGCGCCTTGCAGCCATCAAAAAACAACTTCGTGGTGCGAAGTAAAGCGGCGGGCTGCTTATACGCCATAGCCTCAACCGCCCAAATATTATATTAATGTTGTCGATGCGGTTTCCGCTGCAACAAAATTACTAACTTATCAGGGACCCATTTCATAACTAACACATTATACTCAGTCTTAAACTTAAAATAAGTAATAATATTGTAAAATTGCAAATTGCAACCGATGTAAACTGAGAATAATGAATTCATCCATCAAGTAAAAATATGTTTAACAACAGTTTAGACCTATTAAAATTTCGAACTATATTTATATCTGATCGAGATAACAATAATTGACCAATTCTCAAAGTTAAAATTCTATTTGGACTTTTGATATACAAATAAAGACTAATTTTCCCCATATCAAAATGGGACATAAACAGTCGAAAGCGGACGACAACACCGCAAATGTTGTCAATACAATAGAAGTCGTGGATACAACCCCACAGTTAAACTCAATGTACTTACTACTTTTGATTTTAGTTATCCTATCAGCCTTTAACCTGGCCTTAAAACTTTATCAGTTTCACAAAAGATCGTTGAAAAAGACTTACATGAGTCGAGCCAATGATTTAGACAAAATCTAATAGAAACTACACCAAAAAGGTACAAGTGCGATTACATCGCTAAAAGGTACATACATGGAATGGCTAAACTTAACCATATCCATAAACAATATTAGAGATGCTTTTGATAAATCCTATAAATGTATTAATAAAACCGCGTTGATAAAAACTCAGACGCTTATTTTTCACATAAAGGTATTGATAACACAATACAACACATTACAAAACCTAATAGTAACAAACAAAAGCAAACTCACTGAAGAACATAAAGTCCAATGCTTCAAAGTTCTCAGTTCATTTGGTAAAAGACTACATAATACCAGTGTTAGACACAGTATTATAATAGAAGTCCCAACAGAACTAACCAAAATAGCAGAATTCGACGAAAGCCAGTTAAGAGACTTGGACGAGTCGCAGCCGCTAGAAGATTTAGATATCGAAAGCGATATCGAATCAATAGAAGAATTAAAATTTAATACCGTACAACCAAATACAAGAAACATGGCCAACGCATTAGAAGCTCAGAGAGCATACGTTAAACAGGTATCTGCCACAGTACCTGAATTCGATGGTAAGAAACTCCATTTAAATAGGTTTGTGACAGCACTAAAGTTGACGGATCTAACTAAAGGAGATCAAGAAACTTTAGCAGTAGAGGTCATAAAGACCAAAATTATTGGCCCATTAAACTATAAAGTAGAACATGCGACAACGATACAGGCAATAATTACCATATTGCAGGCAAACGTAAAAGGCGAATCGCCTGACGATATAAAGGCCAAATTAATAAATGCCCAACAAAGAGGCAAGACCGCGTCTCAGTACGTTACAGAAATAGACAGTATGCGTAAGCAGCTCGAGGCAGCTTACATAGACGGCGGATTAGACGCCGATAATGCTGACAAATTCGCGACTAAAGAGTCGATATCAGCAGTGACCAAAAACTGTGCCAACGAGGCACTTAAAATGATCTTAACTGCAGGTACATTTAGTACATTCAACGACGCAATGGAAAAATACCTACATTGCAGTACAGAAATAACCGGCAATTCAAACACAGTCATATTCTATAATGGGAATAATAGACGTGGTAATTATAATGCCTACTATCGCGGTAGAGGCAGAAATAATTATAACCAGAATTATAACCAGGGTTATAACCAAGGTTATAATAATAACAACAGAGGTCGCGGAGGCTACCGCGGCCACGGTAATAACAGAGACGGAGGTAACCGAAGGGGTAACCAAAGTCAGAATAATAATCACAACCGAAATGTGCGTAACGTACAATCGGAAAACAGCCAGACCCCCTTAAGCGATCAACAGTAAAAGTGTTTAAAGTAAACCTAAATCTGAGTATTTTCATTAAGACAAAAAACCAGGAAACAAACACAGTTCTTACATTACTAATAGACACAGGTGCAGAAATTTCATTGCTAAAAGCCAAAGCAAAGGAATATAATAATATAAATTTCAGTAATATATCAAATATTACAGGTATTGGGCAAGGAACCATACAGTCTATAGGAACAGTAGATCTTGACATACGCATTCAGGATGTTCTAGTGCCACATGAATTTCATGTAGTACCTGAGAATTTTCCGATACCATGCGATGGCATAATCGGTATAGATTTTATCAAGAAATACAATTGCGTATTAGAGTTTCAAAATAACAAAGACTGGTTCACAATAAGACCCAATAACTTCAGTAGACAGATTAGTGTACCAATTACACATAACTTAGACTCCAACACACTCTTATTGCCAGCTAGATGTGAAGTAATCAGACAAGTCAAATTACTCACTAACGAAAAAACGGTGGTAGTACCAAATCAGGAGCTGCAACCGGGTATAATAGTAGCAAGCACCATTGCCGATAGCAAAAACGCATTGATTCGCATTATAAATACAAATAATAAAGACGCCATAATAGATGGCGCGAAGATCAAATGCGAATCAATGAAAGACTATGACATTTTTACAACACCAGTAGAAAAGGAAAATAGAACTGAAGAAATTTTAAAACAATTAAGATTCCCTAAACAATACAATAATGTACTAACTAAGTTATGCACCGAGTTTAGCGATATTTTTGGTCTAGAAACAGAACCAATATCGGCTAACAATTTCTACAAACAAAAACTCAGATTAGGGGAAAAAACACCGGTCTATATAAAAAACTATCGCATGGCAGAAAGCCAAAAACCAGAAATCGCCAGACAGGTAAAAAAATTAATAGATGATGGAATAGTTGAACCATCAATGTCTGAATTTAATAGTCCATTACTTTTGGTTCCAAAGAAACCACTTCCGAATTCGACGGAAAAAAGATGGCGATTAGCAGTTGACTATCGTCAAATAAATAAGAAACTATTATCAGACAAATTTCCACTTCCAAGAATAGAAGATATTCTTGATCAATTAGGAAGAGCAAAGTATTTTTCATGTCTCGACCTAATGTCTGGATTCCACCAGATAGAACTAGAAAAAAGGTATAGAGATATAACGTCATTTTCAACAGCCAATGGCTCATATCGCTTCACGCGACTATCATACGGACTGAAAGTAGCACCAAACTCCTTCCAACGTATGATGACACTTGCATTTTCTGGTCTTGAACCATCGCAAGCATTTCTATATATGGATGACTTAGTAGTAATAGGTTGTTCAGAAAAACATATGCTCAAAAATTTGACTAACGTATTCGAGCTATGTAGACGACATAATTTGAAACTACATCCAGGGAAATGTTCTTTCTTTATGAAAGAAGTAACATATTTGGGTCACAAATGTACCGATAAAGGTATACTCCCAGATGACACCAAATATGAAGTTATAGAAAAATATCCTATACCAACAGATGCCGACAGTGCTAGGCGTTTCGTAGCCTTCTGTAATTATTACAGACGTTTCATTAAAAATTTTTCTGATCATTCACGCCACTTAACGAGGCTTTGTAAAAAGAATGTCCAATTCGAATGGACAGCAGAATGCAATAATGCATTCGAATATCTCAAAAGAGAATTAATGAAACCAACATTACTACAGTACCCAGATTTCGGCAAAGAATTTTGCATAACAACCGATGCTAGTAAACAGGCATGCGGAGCGGTACTTACACAAGATCACAATGGTCAACAACTTCCAGTGGCATACGCTTCAAGAATGTTCACTCAAGGTGAAAGTAATAAGTCCACTACAGAACAAGAATTAACGGCCATTCATTGGGCCATAAATCATTTTCGACCATACATATATGGCAAGCATTTCATGGTAAAAAGCGATCATAGACCATTGTCATACCTATTCTCTATGAAAAATCCAAGTTCAAAACTCACTCGTATGAGGCTGGATTTAGAAGAGTATGACTTTACTGTAGAATATCTTAAGGGGAAAGATAACCATATTGCGGACGCCTTGTCTCGCATAACAATAAAAGATCTGAAAACAATCAACAGAGAAATATTAAAAGTTACCACCAGATCAAAAGCTAAACAGGAAAATTCCTGTAAAGACGAAGCAATAGTCAAAATACAAGAGGAAAAAGAGCAAACACTAGAAAAGCCCAAAGTCTATGAAGTTGTCAATAATAATGACACAAAGAAATATGTTTTAATCAAAATAGATAAACACAAGTGTTTATTAAAACGAGGAAAAACAATTGTTTCACGCTTTGATGTTGATGACTTGTATTCTAATGAAACATTTGATCTAAATCAATTCTTTCAAAGGCTTATTTCAAAAGCCGGAATGCATAAAATAACAAAAATGCGAATATCACCAAGTGAACAGATGTTCCAATTTGTATCACTAAATGAATTTAAAATAAAGGGCAACCGAGTACTCGAAAAAGTAGAACTAGCTATTCTACAAAAGGTGATAATTATAGACAAAAATGAAAAAGCTCAGATTAAAGAAATTTTGACAAAATTCCATGATGATCATATAGAAGGAGGCCACACTGGTATTTCGCGAACCCAGTCAAAAATCAAAAGATTTTATTATTGGCCCCAGATGACCAAGACAATCTCAAAGTATGTAAAGACTTGTTTGAAATGTCAACAAGCCAAAATTACAACACATACGAAAACTCCATTAACATTGATGCCAACGCCAGCAACAGCATTTGATACTGTTTTAATTGATACCATTGGTCCACTACCGAAATCGGAAGACGGAAATGAGTATGCAGTTACAATCATATGCGATCTAACCAAGTTTTTAGTCACTGTTCCAACACCGAATAAAAGTGCTAAAACAGTTGCAAAGGCTATATTTGAATCATTTGTACTGAAGTACGGTCCAATGAAGACGTTCATTACAGATCAAGGTACGGAATACAAAAATTCACTTATGAATGAATTATGCAAATATATGCATATAGAAAATCTAACATCTAGCGCTCACCATCATCAAACTTTAGGAACAATAGAAAGAAGCCACCGAACTTTTAATGAATATATACGTTCATACATATCGGTTGACAAAAGTGATTGGGACATTTGGTTACCATATTTCACTTATTGCTTCAATACAACACCCTCAATAGTCCATGACTACTGCCCATACGAACTAGTATTTGGCAGACTACCCAGACAATTCAAAGATTTCAGTAAGATAAACAAAATAGACCCAATATACAACTTAGACGACTACTCTAAAGAGCTTAAATGCAGACTAGAAATGTCGTACAACAGAGCAAGAAGAATGTTAGAAAAAGCAAAAGCGGATAGAAAATTAAGATATGATAGGTATACAAATAATTTAGAATTAAAAATAGGAGATAAAGTATTACTTAGAAAAGAAACAGGTCATAAGTTAGATAAAAGATACGAAGGTCCTTATGACGTAGTAGATATAGGAATAAATGATAATATAACCATTAAAACAGGAAGTAAGAAACAACAAATAGTACATAAAGATAGGCTAAAAAAGCACAAATAGAATGAAAAAAAAGGGCAATCAATGCCAAACCTTTCATAATAAAACTTAAATAACGACCTGATCAGCCAAAACAGTATAACAAAGACATAGATATAATCGAATTTTTATTAATTCAAAATACATACATATTTTTTCTTTATTCATTTAAAAATTCTATATCATAAATAATGTTAATTCATTAAAAATAATATTTAAGTAATTTTTATTTTATAATGATAATATATGGTAGTTGATAGAAAATAACTTCATTTCTTTACGTTATTTTAAAAAAAGGGGGGAGGTGTAGTATGTGCATATATCGAGGGTACACTGTACCTATAAGTACACAGCAACACTTAGTTGCATTGCATAAATAAATAACTCAAGTGAGCGTGATATAAGATCACCCATTTATGCTTCAAGCTAAGTCAGCATCCCCACGCTGGCCGCTGGCCATATACAGAGGTGGTCAAAAGTATTTACACAACGAGCTTTTTTTTCAATTAGTTGACAATTGAAAAAAAAGCTCGTTGTGTAAATACTTTTGACCACCTCTGTATATACGCTGCTCTTCT
The DNA here is from genome assembly GCF_004382145.1 of Drosophila mauritiana. Taxonomy (NCBI): domain Eukaryota; kingdom Metazoa; phylum Arthropoda; class Insecta; order Diptera; family Drosophilidae; genus Drosophila; species Drosophila mauritiana. The sequence goes on along the minus strand of NC_046672.1, from coordinate 21,646,083 downwards.
GCCGCTGTCGACGGCGGCGCAGTCGACAGCTTTCTTATGTATTTACCATAGGTAAGATCAGACACTCTGTAGACGTTGAGCTGGCAGAACCGTTTCTGCCTACTCGAAGAGATAAGAAGAAAATCGAAGAAATAAAAAGGTGGCCTGACGGCTGCACTCAACTGCAAGGCAAACACGTGTTCTCAATTGGTGCACCTCTTTACAACTATTCTACCTTGCATTCAACTACTGGACTTATATGGCGTTGATTGATTTATTACAGTGCAGCGCCTTGGCGAAAACTGGACCTTCGATAGAATCCTGAAAGATCAACAGAGGACTCAACGGCTGGCAGAGTTTGCGGACGAAGTGTTCCGGAGGAGGAGGGGTGTTTAGCCCAACATCTTCGCCGTGTGGTTAGCGGGCGAGAATACTTCCACAGTCCGCTATTGCTTGTCGTAAGAGGCGACTAATATAGCGACAGGTTCCTCTATCCATGCTTGTCGGAGCAAAAGGAGGAGGCCCACCGAGCCTCTCAGCTATCCAGCTATCCAAGACTGCACATTGAGGTAGGCCCCCTGGTGGGAGTATCGTGGTGGCTGTGGTTGGTACCCATATCGCGGGTAGAGCCTTCGTTGCGCAAAACTCGGGTGCTGTGACCCAGAGATCAGTAGAGATTTTAGGTAGATCTCGCTCCTCAGCAAGGGGAAGTGCTTGCCCGGCAAGCAAGTACTCGAATTGCTACCGGGGTGGTCGCTATGTACATAGCTATAGCTTCTAGTCCGGGACGCTTGTCTGGCGTATCCAGACACATGCACCATGTTGATACATGTACCACTTGTGGGTTTTCAGGGTGTCGTGGTTGTAATCCCTTCAGTGTGGAACACGCCACGTAAAAAAAGGTCGGAGGGATCCGAAAAGTCATCATCAATCTCAGAAGACGGTAGAGAAAACCCAAGGTGCGGGACACAGTATGGGCCAAAGAGCACCACCTGTCAAAGGCAGCCGAAGGTTTAGCGGCAAAATTGGCCCCAAGATTTTACGGGCCGTACACGATAAAGAAATTCACGGCACCAGTTATATGCGTCCTAGAACACAAAACGACCAAGAAAGAAAAGACTGCTCACATCAGCGATCTGAAGCCGGGAAGCGCGGGCGCCGGCGGGCCAGGAGACTTCGAGGAATAAACAAAAAAAAAAAAACACAAATCAAATCGTTGGGGTGGAAAGGGGGAAGACGATACAAGGTATCGATACGGAGCAGAAGTCAACAACACACACACACATAGGCCCGTCCGAGCGCGATAGCGGGACAGGGAGGGTACGCAGCCAAGAACCGTTAACGGTTAATACACACACACAGCTGCGAATTCCGTGGTAGGCGAGTGTACGGACGGGAAAGGCTCCGTTACCGGTACAGGCCCACGGAATAACGGCACAAGGAGCAGAAGCAAAACCGAGGTTTCGTCGCGAAGAGCGCTCGAGCTGGCCCGGGGCGATATGGAGTAGGGATTCCGACTCCTACCTCCAGCTCCTGGCGTTACCCCTGGTGTCGCGATCTCCATCCCCGGGAAGTGTGGAGGACCCGGAGGAAATTCCGGACGTCGAACTCGAGGACGACCAGCCAATGGCGGAGACGGAGGGCGCGGCCGAGGTCATCACCCTCTCCTCGGAGAGCGAGGAAGACGATGACGGAGGCGAGACGGTCACGCCGGAGGTGTCATCAGACGAGGATGAGACCACGCGGATGGCTTACCGGAGCGTCCGGCGGGCTACGCAGGGCCAGGGACGGATAAGCCTCGGAGTCGCGCCGCCGACCGAGGATCCGGTGGATATGAGACGATTCATGGAGGCACGAGTTGCCACCCTGCGGCGTTTCCAGCAGATGGTGGAGGCGCGAAAGGTCGCCGACGCCGAGGCCGCATGGCAGGAGCGTTTGGCTCGGCTGCAAGAGGAGGAGGAAGCATTGTGGGCACCAACCACGGAGCAGCCGGAGCCCACGCAGCCGCTGGCAAGACAGCTACCGCCGACACCGCAGCCACCATTGCCGTTGACGCCGCCGCCGACTCGACCACCGCCGCCGCAGCCGCCGTTGCCGTTGACGCCGCCGCCACGACAGCCGACGCAGTCACCACAACGGATGACGGCGACGCGGTCACCGCCACCGACACCACCACGGATGACGGCGACGCGGTCACCGCCACCGACACCACCACGGATGACGGCGACGCAGTCACCGCCACCGACACCACCACGGATGACGCCAGCGCAGGCGCCGCTGCTGACACCGCCGCGGCCGGCGCCGCTGCCGACGCCACCACGGCCGCCGCGCACGCCGTCAACACCTCCGCCGCGCACGCCGTCAACACCTCCGCCGCGCACGCCGTCAACACCACCGCCGCAACCTCGCACGCCGACACCACCACCCCAGCAGGGGGAATGGCCGCGGTATGACAGGCAACAGGCGTGGGAAATTCCGCAGGCACACGTCGGCCAGGTGGTCCGCACGTTCGAGGTGGGCGGGCGGCTGTGGCACCAACAATCGGTGGAGACCGAGGCGGAAGCGATCGGCTGGAGAACGCCGGACCAGGAGTCACGCGATCCGCGATTGCGCGCCCGAGCAGAGGGTAAGGGGTGGGAAAAGGAGGTCCCGAGAGAGGAGAGCCCGGGAGAAGCAAACCCGGAGAAGAGGGAGTGGAGCTGGCCTGCACCAGGTGAGGCGCCGCCACCACCAAGGCTGCCGAGGCAAACGTCGTGCCCGGAAGCGCGGCAACCGCCGCCGCGCCCATGCCACTGTAGGCGGGCGTCGCTGGACGGGCAGAAGTGGAGGGAGGTGCCAACGGATGACTGGCCGCTCCGGGTGGCCGAGGAAGCGGCTCGACAAGGAACACGGAAACGAAGAGTGCACTGGGCCAAGTTATTCGAGCTTGGCGGGCAGCGCTACCACCTTATGGTACGGAGGGGCGGGGAGGTAAGGGTAGCAGTCGCAGAATAAAGAATGCCAGACGGCAATAGAAAACCGTGTGCCCGGGTTTTTTTTCATAAACAACACAGGCACAGTAACAGTCAAAAAAATGGGTACGGGTATAATCCGCAGCAGCCGTGATAACGCGAGAGGGGGTGACGCGGGGCCAGGCACGCGGGCCAGCATACGACGCGGGGCTGCTGCAGGCGCGGGACGGGGAGGCACTCGCAAAACGCAGGCGGGCCTCAGTTGACAGCGCAGGCAGGTCTCCAGGGGGGCGCGGATCCAGAGGCAGCCGCCCGGAGCATGAAGGGGGCATACATGTGTTGGTGGAGCTGGAAGCAAGAGAGGATTTGTTAATATGGCGATACGCAAGAAAACGTTAGACTTACCTTTCATTGAGCTGCTACACCGAAGCTTATTGGTGGCAGTCACTGCTAAGGTTTGTGTCTAGGGACAAATTTAGTGCTACCAGACTCTACCGATAGGTGGAGCTCTAGTTCCACAGCAACTACCTCGTGTCAGCGAGCATACGAGCATACGCTTGCTGGCGTCGACGGTAGGAGGAGCCACCACCGTAGTTATGCCGATGGAGAGCGACAGCAGCGCGAGTGCCTTGAGCGGAAGCAGTGCCTCGAGGAAGTCCAGACGAGGCAGGCGTAGAAGCCATCTAGCCTCTAAGAGCTCGGCGCCAACGCAGGCGAAATTGGTTGCCCTGGCATCGAATGGAGTGGCAGAACCCGTTGGTGTACTGGAGGAGGCGTTTTCGTCGTTACGTTCGTTACGGCAAACGCTGCCATCGATGCGGCCCAAGATTCGCTCAAGTTGGACTGAATGTGGCACGGAATGCGGCCGAGAAGCCGAAGGAAGAGGAATTTATGAAGGAGCTCCATGAAAATAACTTCGATAGCGAAATGACTCTGTCCCAGTTTAAGAAGTCCGTGCACCTGGTGACCAAGGCGTGGTCGGTAACTGACGGCGCCACAGTAAATGTGACGCTAGAGGTAGACGACCGGGCGATGGCGAAGCTTGATGTAGGTCGTGTTTACATCAAGTGGTTTTCATTTCGATGCCGATCACAGGTCCGCACATACGCCTGTCACAGATGCGTGGGTTTCGACCACAAGGTCAGCGAATGCCGGCAGAAGGACAATGTTTGCCGCCAGTGCGGGCAACAAGGCCACACCGCGGCAAAGTGCCAAAACCCGGTGGACTGCCGGAACTGCCGTCAAAGAGGGCAACCCTCGGGGCATTACATGCTCTCAAGCGTTTGCCCGATATACGGGGCGTTGCTGGCGAGGGTGCAAGCTAGACACTAATGTTTAGCTTCATCCAAGCGAATTGTGGCCGAGGCCGAGCTGCGACCATCGAGCTCGGAGTCCGACTCAGGAGATCGGAGTTTATGTTCGCGCTGGTGCAGGAGCCGTATCTCGGCGGGGACGGAATGGATGTGCTGCCTGAAGGAATGAGAATTTTCACCGACCGGCGAGGGAAGGCAGCCATCCTAGTGGATCATCAGGAAGCCATCTGTATGCCAGTGGAGACCCTCACCACAGATTATGGCGTATGTCTGGTCGTTAAAGGGAGTTTTGGCTCAATCTTCCTTTGCGCCGCATACTGCCAGTTCGATGCACCTCTGGAACCGTACCTCCGGTACATGGATGCGGTCCTGCTGCAGGCCAGCAGAACCCCCGCAATCCTGGGCCTCGACGCGAATGCAGTGTCCCCCATGTGGCTTAGCAAACTCTCTCGTCATGCCGAGGGGCAAGCTAACTACAGACGGGGTGAGCTGCTGTCAGAGTGGATGCTGGAGGCAAGAGTCGGTGCCCTAAACCAGTCAACAGAGGTGTACACGTTCGATAATCACAAAGCTACTAGCAATAACGACGTGACAATCGTCAATGAGGCAACAACTATGTGGGCCACATATGAGTGGGGAGTGGACGAGTGGAAATTGAGTGACCACAACATCATTACTGTTGTGGCCGAAACAACTACCGCGCGCGCAGTTGAGAGCATAGCTCCTGTGCCGTCCTGGAACTTCTTCAATGCACGTTGGCGATTGTTCAAGGAGGAAATGTTCAGAAAGTGCACGGAGATTGGGTGCCTCCGCGTGAATGGCGAGCTGATCACTGATTGGGGTGACTGTGCACGAGTGCTCCTCCGCAATTTCTTCCCAGTTGCGGAGTCCGAAGCACCGACTGCCATCGCGGAGGAAGTCCCACCGGCCCACGAAGTATTCGAGGTTGATGTATGTGTTGCCCGGTTGAAGAGCAGGCGCTCTCCCGGCTTGGACGGCATCAATGGCACTATCTGCAAGGCAGTCTGGCGCGCCATACCCGAGCACCTAGCATCGTTGTTTTCCCGATGCATCCGATTAGGATACTTTCCCGCCGAGTGGAAGTGCCCCCGAGTTGTCTCGCTGCTCAAAGAGCCAGATAAGGACAAGTGCGAGCCCTCCTCATATAGAGGAATATGCTTGCTACCAGTCTTTGGTAAGGTGCTCGAGGCCATCATGGTGAATCGTGTGAGAGAAGTTCTTCCGGAAGGCTGCAGATGGCAGTTTGGATTTCGCCAAGGACGATGTGTGGAGGATGCTTGGAGGCACGTGAAGAGCAGTGTTTGTGCCAGCCCGGCGCAATACGTGCTCGGCACATTCGTGGACTTCAAAGGAGCATTCGACAACGTCGAATGGAGTGCTGCACTCCGCCGACTAGCCGACTTGGGATGCCGGGAGATGGGCTTGTGGCAGAGCTTTTTCTCCGGCCGAAGAGCAGTGATCCGAAGCAGTTCCGGTACTGTGGATGGACCGGTAACTAGAGGCGGCCCGCAGGGGTCAATCAGCGGCCCATTTATCTGGGACATACTGATGGATGTACTGCTTCAGCGTCTCCAGCCGTATTGTCAGCTGAGTGCATACGCGGATGACTTGCTGCTTATCGTCGAGGGAAATTCCCGAGCTATGCTAGAGGAAAAAGGAGCACAACTGATGTCCATAGTAGAAGCGTGCGGAGCTGAAGTTGGCGTTGCCGTCTCGACCAGCAAGACGGTAATAATGCTGCTGAAAGGTGCCTTGAGACGTGAGCCTACGGTGAGGTTTGCTGGAGCGAACCTTCCGTATGTGCGTAGCTGTCGGTACCTTGGCATCACGGTCAGTCACGCACATAGCTTCGCTTCGCCAGCGGATGACCGGAGTCGTTGGAGCATTGGCGCGTGTGCTTCGAGCCGACTGGGGCTTCAGTCCTCGAGCCAGGCGGACCATATATGACGGACTCATGGCACCTTGTGTGCTGTTTGGTGCCCCGGTATGGTATGACACCGTCGAACAAGTAGCCGCCCGGAGACGACTAGCCTCCTGCCAGAGGCTAATCCTGCTTGGATGCCTTTCGGTATGCCGAACAGTGTCCACAGTGGCACTGCAGGTACTTGGTGGAGCTCCCCCGCTTGACTTGGCTGCTAAGTTTTTAGCGGTCAAATACAAGCTGAAGCGTGGATACCCGCTGGAGGAGAACGACTGGCTATACGACGAGGACATTACGTGTCTAAGCTGGAAGCAGAGGAAGACTCGCCTAGAAGAGTGCTTACTGCTGAGTTGGCAGAACAGATGGGATGATGACAGCGAACCAGGACGGGTGACGCATAAATTCATCCCATACGTCACTCTCGCCTATCGGGATCCAAGCTTTGGATTCTCTATGAGGACGTCTTACCTGCTGACAGGTCACGGGTCGTTCAACGCATTTTTGCAAGGGAGAGCCCTCAGCGATACCACTGCTTGCGCTTGTGGAGATCCATATGAGGACTGGATGCACATATTGTACGCTTGCCCCCTATATGCAGATTTGCGGAACCTCGATGGACTTGGAGTGCAGCGCCTTGGCGAAAACTGGACCTTCGATAGAATCCTGAAAGATCAACAGAGGACTCAACGGCTGGCAGAGTTTGCGGACGAAGTGTTCCGGAGGAGGAGGGGTGTTTAGCCCAACATCTTCGCCGTGTGGTTAGCGGGCGAGAATACTTCCGCAGTCCGCTATTGCTTGTCGTAAGAGGCGACTAATATAGCGACAGGTTCCTCTAACCATGCTTGTCGGAGCAAAAGGAGGAGGCCCACCGAGCCTCTCTTTCGGTACCACGGGTTGTGCAGCTATCCAAGACTGCACATTGAGGTAGGCCCCCTGGTGGGAGTATCGTGGTGGCTGTGGTTGGTACCCATATCGCGGGTAGAGCCTTCGTGTTCGACGTTTGAGTTACGGTGCTGGTTGCGCAAAACTCGGGTGCTGTGACCCAGAGATCAGTAGAGATTTTAGGTAGATCTCGCTCCTCAGCAAGGGGGAGTGCTTGCCCGGCAAGCAAGTACTCGAATTGCTACCGGGGTGGTCGCTTTGTACATAGCTATAGCTACTAGTCCGGGACGCTTGTCTGGCGTATCCAGACACATGCACCATGTTGATACATGTACCACTTGTGGGTTTTCAGGGTGTCGTGGTTGTAATCCCTTCAGTGTGGAACACGCCACGTAAAACAAGTTCGGAGGGATCCGAAAAGTCATCATCAATCTCAGAAGACGGCCGTGAAAACCCAAGGTGCGGGACACAGTATGGGCCAAAGAGAACCACCTGTAAAAGGCAGCCGAAGGTTTAGCGGCAAAATTGGCCCCAAGATTTGACGGGCCGTACACGATAAAGAAATTCACGGCACCAGTTATATGCGTCCTAGAACACAAAACGACCAAGAAAGAAAACACTGCTCACATCAGCGATCTGAAGCCGGAAAGCGCGGGAGTTAACAACGTCGACCTGAGCGTGGAGCGGGACGGTGAGAGTTATCAAAGTAGTCCTGTGCGTGAAACAGGATGGTGACTTGGGTTCCTTTTGTATAATTTGAGTTTGTATGTTTATAAGTTTATTAAAGAACACGTCTTTCTTCGACAAGATTCAGAAACAGAGTGAGTTTTTATTTTCGGAGGTTCTCCACTCGAGCCCTCCGTTTCCAACTTATAGATATACATAGTTTTAATTGTAAACATAATTTCCATGCCACTTCAGCATTTGGTCAGCCGGCTCCCTTTGTCCGACAATGTTGCTGTGCAACATTGACTGCTAAGTCAGCATTTGGCCGGATGCGGTGCTCCAGTTGTCGTCTTCCCGGTTCGGTGTCCGATTCGTTAGAGGCGTGGGGGTTTAGGGGGTGGGGTGGTAACTCCTCCCTCCCCAGTTCGAAGCGACGGCCATAGCGAAGGTATGGGTGGGGCGTAGATGGGAAGGTGATGGTCTTCGTGGACATGAAGAACATGTTTCGTGCGTCGTTTCAGCCATAAGATGACTGTTGAAACTGTTGCCAGGCCCAGCAGGATGTAAAGGCTCCAGGTGTGTTGTAAAGTATGTATATGATGTATTTTAGATTTTAGGTGTGTATTTATTTTTTTGCGTAAAATATGTATATAACGTGTTTAAGAAATTTTTTTTTTTTTTTTTTATATGTGTGTACTTATCTCTGGGTGTGAGTGTGTGTATATTATATATTTTAGATTTTAGGTGTGAACTTAATTTTGTACGTCCTTGATTTTGCAAGCTCTGCAATGTGGTTGATATTAGTATTTATTTGACAAACAGAATTTCACAATGAAAAGAAACAAAGTATATGTATATGTCGACCCTTTTGATACATTGTTTTATTTATTTGTATATGCATACATGAGAGAGGCCACACTTTGTAGGAGAGCGAAAGGCAAAATAGCTCGACGACACTCAAGCATTTATTCTGTACTTCGGCTCCCCAGGAATGGGTGCGCAAATGCTCATGCGGCGTCGTTATCGCAGTGACACTCAAGATGAAATTCGCTTGAATTGAAATGTGATATTTGTTTACATTTCGGCAGAGAGGGTGTCTGTGTTTTGGTTCTTTAGCGGTGTACGTTTGAATGTATGAGTGTGTTGGCTGTATATGTACTTGAAGTTAGCGTGATGATCAACGTTTGATTCCACGCCAACACAGCGGTACAGTACATGAGCGTATTGTGGTGTACTTGGCATTGTATGGTTGAGTATATTTGTATGCAAAAAGGCTTTGGAAATACAATACATATGCACAAGCGGATGGGATTTGCGATACATTTGCCAGCGTAATGTCATACAGATGATGTGGTGATCAGCGTTTGATTCCACATCACCATTGTAATGTTTTACACTGGCATTTGTCAAAAAAAATTGTTTGGTATTCGTATGGTGTATTTGGTAGCGTATAAACATACCGATGACGCGATGATCAGCGTTTGATTCCACGTCACCATAGTAATATTTTACACTTGCACATGTTAATGGGAACCATGATGTATCTGATAGCGCATGAACATATTGATGACGTGATGATCAGCGTTTGATTCCACGTCACCATTGCAATGCTCTACACCTGCACTGTCGAACAGAAATTGTGGTATTTGTATGGTGTATTTGGTAGCGTATAAACATACCGATGACGCGATGATCAGCGTTTGATTCCACGTCACCATAGTAATGTTTTACACTTGCATTGTCGAATAAAAATTGTGGTGTGTTTGGTAATGTATGAATAATAAAACATCGTGATGATCAGCTTTTGATTCCACGTTGTCGCGGGTAATTTAGAATTTTCTGTTTGTTTTGAGTTTCATTTGGGTTTATCACTATTGCAATTTGTATTAAGTATTTATTTGTAATCGCTGTGGCCGACTTTAGATATAATTTGTTACTTTTCTTACATGTTTATTTACAGGTAAGTAAGAATGATGAGGTAGGGCATCCTACCGGCTGCGCCAGTTAACAACGTCGACTTGAGCGTGGAGCGGGACGGTGAGAGTTATCAAAGTAGTCCTGTGCGTGAAACAGGATGGTGACTTGGGTTCCTTTTGTATAATTTGAGTTTGTATGTTTATAAGTTTATTAAAGAACACGTCTTTCTTCGACAAGATTCAGAAACAGAGTGAGTTTTTATTTTCGGAGGTTCTCCACTCGAGCCCTCCGTTTCCAACTTATAGATATACATAGTTTTAATTGTAAACATAATTTCCATGCCACTTCAGCATTTGGTCAGCCGGCTCCCTTTGTCCGACAATGTTGCTGTGCAACATTGACTGCTAAGTCAGCATTTGGCCGGATGCGGTGCTCCAGTTGTCGTCTTCCCGGTTCGGTGTCCGATTCGTTAGAGGCGTGGGGGTTTAGGGGGTGGGGTGGTAACTCGGGCGCCGGCGGGCCAGGAGACTTCGAGGAATAAACAAAAAAAAAACACAAATCAAATCGTTGGGGAGGAAAGGGGGAAGACGATACAAGGTATCGATACGGAGCAGAAGTCAACAACACACACACACGCACAGGCCCGTCCGAGCGCGAGAGCGGGACAGGGAGGGTACGCAGCCAAGAACCGTTAACGGTTAACACACACACACAGCTGCGAATTCCGTGGGAGGCGAGTGTACGGACGGGAAAGGCTCCGTTACCGGTACAGGCCCACGGAATAACGGCACAAGGAGCAGAAGCAACCCGGAGACCGGATATGGAGTAGGGATTCCGATTCCTACCTCCAGCTCCTGGCGTTACCCCTGGTGTCGCGATCTCCATCCCCGGGAAGTGTGGAGGACCCGGAGGAAATTCCGGACGTCGAACTCGAGGACGACCAACCGATGGCGGAGACGGAGGGCGCGGCCGAGGTCATCACCCTCTCCTCGGAGAGCGAGGAAGACGATGACGGAGGCGAGACGGTCACGCCGGAGGTGTCATCAGACGAGGATGAGACCACGCGGATGGCTTACCGGAGCGTCCGGCGGGCTACGCAGGGCCAGGGACGGATAAGCCTCGGAGTCGCGCCGCCGACCGAGGATCCGGTGGATATGAGACGATTCATGGAGGCACGAGTTGCCACCCTGCGGCGTTTCCAGCAGATGGTGGAGGCGCGAAAGGTCGCCGACGCCGAGGCCGCATGGCAGGAGCGTTTGGCTCGGCTGCAAGAGGAGGAGGAAGCATTGTGGGCACCAACCACGGAGCAGCCGGAGCCCACGCAGCCGCTGGCAAGACAGCTACCGCCGACACCGCAGCCACCATTGCCGTTGACGCCGCCGCCGACTCGACCACCGCCGCCGCAGCCGCCGTTGCCGTTGACGCCGCCGCCACGACAGCCGACGCAGTCACCACCACGGATGACGGCGACGCGGTCACCGCCACCGACACCACCACGGATGACGGCGACGCGGTCACCGCCACCGACACCACCACGGATGACGGCGACGCAGTCACCGCCACCGACACCACCACGGATGACGCCAGCGCAGGCGCCGCTGCTGACACCGCCGCGGCCAACGCCGGCGCCGCTGCCGACGCCACCACGGCCGCCGCGCACGCCGTCAACACCTCCGCCGCGCACGCCGTCAACACCACCGCCGCAACCTCGCACGCCGACACCACCACCCCAGCAGGGGGAATGGCCGCGGTATGACAGGCAACAGGCGTGGGAAATTCCGCAGGCACACGTCGACCAGGTGGTCCGCACGATCGAGGTGGGCGAGCGGCTGTGGCACCAACAATCGGTGACGTGGACGTGGCCCGCGTCGGTGGAGACCGAGGCGGAAGCGATCGGCTGGAGAACGCCGGACCAGGAGTCACGCGATCCGCGATTGCGCGAGTTACCACCCCACCCCCTAAACCCCCACGCCTCTAACGAATCGGACACCGAACCGGGAAGACGACAACTGGAGCACCGCATCCGGCCAAATGCTGACTTAGCAGTCAATGTTGCACAGCAACATTGTCGGACAAAGGGAGCCGGCTGACCAAATGCTGAAGTGGCATGGAAATTATGTTTACAATTAAAACTATGTAAGTTAACTAAGTTAACCGGACCGATCGTCCGTATTCCAGCACCGGCCAAATTGCTGACCAAGCGTTTGACCGGAAGCTTTCACATAGCCGGCAAAAGCTCTGCACATTTGCAGAGGCCGCTATGAAGTTCTCATTCTGTTAGCTTTTAAGCAGTTCATTTTGGACATTGACATAATAAAGAGCCATCGCTCATAAGCAAACAACTCCGACACTCTGTCGTTAATCTTTTATATTGATTACAGCATTCTGAGTCTCTAGGCCAGATGCTCCAAGGAAGACAGTCATCTTCCCAACATAATCGTCATAACTCTTCAAGTGAGTTTACTACCCTTGTCCCCCGTGCGAGGGGCACCATCGGTCAACCGGCTTAATATCGGAGACTGCGGCGAGGAAACCTCCAGTGGACACCCGAATTTATATTACTGGCGCCCAACTAACTTGGAAACCCACAACAAAACACACACAAGACACACAGATTATGTAAGTGAGCGCCTATCTCCAAACCCCAGCTGCATTTAAATAAAGTTCTAAAACATTTGTGCGAGCTACACTAAATACTAATCTGTATTTCCATGACAATCCTAACCCTTGTATGTGTTGTGAATTTAAGTTATATTAATGAAATTAAAGTTGAACACGGAATTTTAAATTTTTATTAACTGTGCGGATTAAATTATTCTTTGACACTGTCACAGAGATTTATTTACCTACAACTTACATTGTGTGCATTATTTCGTTCCACTTCTGCATATGTCTGGACATTGTCGTTCCACTCGAACTTGAATTCTCTCCCCGCAGCCGTCTCGGGCCCTCCTATCGTTGCCCCGACACCCGATACAGCAGCGCATGCATTGCTGTGGCAATTTTTTGCCTTTTATATATCTCTTTGTCTTTGCTGTTACGATTTGTTTGTCATTTATATATTTGTTTGGCTTAGCGGATGCAGACTCCCCGCAAGCCCCTCACCGTATCGTTGCTGAACGAACCTACGGCTCCGCTCAACGAGCCCTCGGCCAATGTTATTAAACGCCGACTCAGCCCCCGCGTCCCCTCGCCATACTAGTGCCTCCAATGGGCAAGACGATTATATACTCAGCTCCTCATGAGCAATTCATTTCTACAGTATAGGAATTCTAAACCGCTCGCCAGCGACTCAGAGTCAGAAGGTGACGATTCCACAGAAAACTCTGTGCATAAAAACACCCCGGTTAACGCATTTATTGCATATAAAATGTCGCTCGAAACGGAGCAAATTAAGGCTCTCATAAGAGCTTTACAAGATCAGGCTATTGACAGTCAACGCAGGGAGAACGAATTACGTAATGTAATACAGGATCTTGCCGGTCAAGTCGCGGCTATACGGACTGCCCCGGCGCAAGCCGAAACTCCCCAGATTAAGATTTACAAACCAGTAATTATCACTGGAAAGGTCAGTTGTAGCGAAACATTGGATGCCGTCAAATGTCTCCCAGACTTTATGGGAACCCAGGAGACATACGTCTCCTGGCGGCAAGCGGCAAATGCGGCTTACCATATGTTTAGAGAATATGAAGATAGTTCGCGACACTATCAGGCGGTGGTCATCATCAGGAGCAAAATTAAAGGCCCTGCTGATGCAGTTCTTGCGTCCTTTGGGACCGTACTCAATTTCGATGCGATCATAAGTCGCCTTGATTTCACATACAGTGCTAAACGCCCAATACATGTTATTGAACAAGAGCTAGGCACCCTCAGACAGGGAAGCCTAACGCTCCTTCAATATTATGACGAGGTCGAGAAAAAACTCACCTTGTTGACCAACAAAGTAACCATGTCACATGAAGCGTCGGCAGCGGCGATCCTATGTGAGAAATTCCGGGATGATGCTTTGAGAGTTTTCGTCTCGGGACTCAGGCGCAACCTCACGGATGTGCTGTTCGCGGCAAAGCCAAAAGACATGCCGTCAGCCCTCGCTTTGGCGCAAGAGGTAGAATCCAACCACGAGAGGTATACCTTCGCAACTTCGTTTGCGCAGAGCCAAGAAAATAGGGATCGCAGACAAATTCCCAAAGCGCAAGAGCGCCAGCAGGCCCCCACACAAACCGGGCCGCAGGGAAGTGCCGGGAGGAACCCGCACTTTACCAGGCAACACAGAACACAAGTGCACTCTGCTCCGCGAAGCGGCAGAACGGCCCGTGAAGGCACACCAGAGCCTATGGACGTGGATCCCTCATTGTCCAGAGTACAGCCATCCCACGCCCCGGCTTTCCCAAAATTCAAGCCGGCCGCGTCCGGCCGCTCGGCCCCCTCTAAAAGGCAAAGGGTCAACCATGTTGCTCCGGCCTTAGATGATTCCGACAAGGCTTATGCCACCGCGGCCTCCAGTGCAGCGACTAAAGTTGACGATGATGCCATCCTAGAGTATGACTCAGATGCCATCAATTTTTTAGGGGAAAATCCCTGCTACCCGTCATCAGACGAAGAGTAGCGGGGATTGACATGAAACTACTGGTTGACACGGGCGCGTCAAAAAATTTCATCCGACCATTTAAGGGGTTGAAAGGCGTTCGCCCGGTAGAGTCCCCATTTGTAATCCATTCGATTCATGGTGTGACTACAATCACAAAAAAAAGTTTTGTGTCTATTTTTAACATTAAAGCTACCTTCTTCTTACTACCAGATCTGACCTCCTTCGACGCGATCATTGGCCTAGACCTATTAAAGCAGGCCGGCGCGTCGCTTTGCCTGGCTTCCGGCCACCTCAAATGGGGCTCCGAAACAGAGCGCATTGACTTCCACACCTGCCCCGATGTCAATTTTACCAACGTAGATTGCTCGGACGCACCGCCCTTGATTAAGGGTGCATTTTTGAAGATGCTTGGGAATAGGAAAAAAGCTTTTGCTGATCCTAATGAGGCTCTCCCTTACAATACGTCGGTGGTAGCAACCATCCGGACGACCGACGAGGAGCCCATTTATGCCAAATTATACCCATACCCTATGGGAGCAGCTGACTTCGTCAATGGCGAAATCCAGGAGCTGCTGAAAAATGGCATAATCCAAAAGTCGAAGTCCCCCTACAATAACCCAATATGGGTCGTAGACAAAAAGGGCACCGACGAAGCAGGCAACAAAAAAATGCGTTTGGTACTGGACTTCCGTAAACTAAACGAGAGAACTGTACCAGACAGATACCCTATGCCAAATATCTCAATGATATTAGGGAATCTCGGCAAGGCCAAGTACTTCACGACACTTGATCTGAAGTCTGGCTATCACCAAATCACGCTCGCCGAACGCGACCGTGAGAAGACATCATTCTCGGTAAACGGAGGGAAGTATGAGTTCCGAAGATTGCCATTCGGACTCAGGAATGCTGCAAGCATCTTCCAAAGAACGATTGACGATATTCTGCGAGAGCAGATCGGCAAGTTCTGCTATGTTTACGTTGATGATGTCATCATCTTCTCAGAGGATGAAAATGCGCATGTCAAGCACGTAGATTGGGTTCTGAAGAGCCTGTACGATGCCAACATGAGAATATCTGCAGAGAAGTCACGCTTCTTTAAGAAAAGCGTGAGCTTCCTAGGGTTCATCGTCACCAACAATGGCGCGGCGACTGACCCAGAAAAGGTTAAGGCCATAAAGGAATTTCCGGAACCCAAAAATGTATTTGAGGTGAGGTCATTCTTGGGCTTAGCCAGCTATTATCGATGCTTCATCAAAGATTTCGCATCAATAGCAAGGCCCATTTCAGACATACTGAAGGGCGAGAACGGAAGTGTTAGCCGACACAGGTCTAGGAATATCAAAGTGGAATTTTCCGAAGCGCAGCAACGTGCCTTCGAGAAACTTCGCAACATTTTGGCGTCGGAAGATGTCATACTTAGATATCCGGATTATAAAAAAGCGTTTGATCTAACGACAGACGCTTCGGCCTACGGCATTGGCGCAGTGTTGTCCCAAGAGGGACGCCCCATTACAATGATCTCTAGGACATTGTGTGACAGAGAGGTTAACTACGCTACCAACGAAAGGGAGCTATTAGCCATAGTCTGGGCGCTAGCCAAATTACGACACTACCTGTATGCGGTCAAAGAGATAAACATCTTTACCGATCACCAACCTTTGACGTTTGCGGTATCGGAATCCAATCCGAACGCCAAAATCAAAAGGTGGAAGGCACGCATCGATGAGTCCGGCGCAAGAATTTTTTACAAGCCCGGAAAAAATAATCTCGTTGCGGATGCCCTCTCGAGGCAACAACTCAACGTTGTTGAAAACCAGGAACCCGAGTCGTGCGCGGCCACGGTGCACAGTGAGCTTTCGCTCACATACACAATTCAGTCTACGGACAAACCTGTAAATTGCTTCCAGAACCAAATAGTTTTAGAAGAAGCGCGCTCCCCTTGGAAACGCACTTTTATTCTATTTGGAAATAAGAAGCGTCACGCGATTGGCTTCTCATGCAAAAAGACTTTGCTGGAAGAACTCGCCAACACCATTATCCCTAATGGTGTGAATGCCTTCCACTGTGACCTTCACACGTTGGCACAATTCCAAGACGAGGTGGTCCGACAATTTCCGGCCACAAAGTTCTGGCATTGTAAAAAAAGGGTCACCGACATTTTCGCGGTTGGGGAGAGGAAAGAAATCCTCACCGCAGAGCACGACAGAGCTCACAGGTCGGCCCAAGAGAATGTGAAGCAAGTACTCTCCGAGTACTACTTCCCCAAGATGACCAAATTGGCGAGCGACATTGCCGCCAATTGCAAAACCTGCGCCAGGGCGAAGTATGATAGACATCCAAGGAAACAGGAGCTCGGTGAAACACCAATCCCGGGCCACGTTGGAGAAATATTGCACGTCGATATTTTCTCAACGGATAGGAAATACTTCCTCACCTGTGTGGACAAATTTTCGAAATTCGCCATGGTGCAGCCGATCCAATCTAGAACCATAGAGGATCTAAAACCACCACTACTTCAACTTATGAATGTTTTCCCAAGAGCTAAAGCCATCTACTGCGACAATGAACCATCATTGAAATCGCACACAATAGCGGCCATGCTGGAAAACCATTTCGGCGTCAGCATCTCGAATGCACCGCCCCTCCATAGCGTCTCCAACGGACAGGTGGAACGCTTCCACAGCACGTTGCTCGAGCTCGCTAGATGCCTAAAAATCGATAAAGGCATAAATGACACGGTGGAGTTGATCTTGCTGGCAGCAGCCAGATATAACCAATCCATCCACTCTGTCATTAACAAGAAACCGGCCGAGGTCATGCGGGCAGATCCGGACGAGCTACAAAGTGATGTCCAGGAAAAAATCAAAAATGCCCAAAACATGACAAGAAACCGAGAAAACTCCTCTCGGCGGAACAGAGTCTTCCAGGTCGGCGATAAAGTCCTAGTAAAGTCAAACAGACGACTAGGCAACAAACTCACTCCCTTATGCGAGGAGAGAACTGTCGAGGCGGACTTGGGGACCACAGTCCTAATTAAAGGGAGGGTGGTCCACAAGGACAACCTAAAGTGACACTAACAGAGCCCAGTTGCGGTTCACCCGGATTTTCTTTTCATTGGTTCTTCATTCGTAGCCACTTGGCATAAGTTTCATTATTATTCGTAGCCACTTGGCATAAGTTTCATTATTTTTTGCTTCCTATAGCCACTTGGCGTAAGTTTTCTTATATTCTTCATAGCCACGCGGCTTAATCTTTTAGAGTTTAATTTGCTTCATCTTATTTGTCTATTGGTGGTGGGCAACTCCATTCCGAATATTTATTAATCAACCACGCATATTACAGGTCGTTTACAACGCTTCTACTCTGTCTCCTGGCAGTGGCTTCAGCCCAAGTCACAGATTATACCCATGCAAATTATATTCCCGTCATCGACGGTCAAGTCTTGGTATGGGAGGAATATGCCTACGTCAGACACTCTGCTAACCTCTCCGAGTATAGGCGAGTGATTGACGAAACCAACGGCATGGTCGATATGTTCCCTGAATCCCATATGAAGAAGCTCCTGGGCATTGACATCGCTCACCTTCGTGACATGCTCGACTCGTTGAGCGTCCATCACAGAGTGGCTAGGAGCCTTGACTTCTTGGGAACTGTGTTGAAGGTTGTTGCAGGGACACCTGACGCCGAAGACTTAGAGAACATTAAGTTCACCGAAGCGAGACTTATTGATGCACACAACAGCCAAATCGAAATTAACACCAAAACACAAGTCCGAATTAATGAACTTACCGACACCGTTAATGAGCTTTTAAAAATTTCAAAACAGAAGCAAGTAGACACAGGACACCTTTTCGAAACTTTATTAACACGCAATAGGATCATTGTCATGGAACTGCAGAACCTTTTACTCACAATATCACTTGCAAAAATAAATGTAGTTAGTCCAGTCTTCCTGGACCATGCAGACTTGGAGAATGTTTGGGGCGAGGAGCCCACCAACACCCCCATAAGGGAAATTTTGTCCGTTGCGTCCGTAAAGGTTTTACAGTCCCTTAACGTTTTGTATTTTGTTATAAAATTCCCCAAGATCGTGATGACCTGTAACAAGATCACCGTCTTCCCAGTGGCTCACCATGACACCATACTGAGGTTAGAAAACAATATGGTGGCAGAATGCAATGGAGAAATCCGTACAGTAAAAAACTGCTCCATGTCACCCGGAGCAACATTCTGTCAAATATCTTCGGTGAGCTCTTGCGCCCGAGAACTCCATGCTGGAGTAGTGGCCCATTGCGATACGCAACAGAGCAATCTCCACCCTATCACCTATGTCGACGAAGGGATTATCATTATTAATGATAGACCAGCACTCGTGCGCGTGGATAGTGGAACTACCACCCACATTACAGGCACGCATCTGATTATGTTTACCGATAGTGCTATGGTCAATGAGACCGTGTTTGTGAACCATAACACGATCCAGAAAAAGGCACCAGGAGTAGCTAACTCTCCTGTCCTCAATATCTCTGTGAAACACGAGATCCTGAGTCTCCCATATCTTCACCGCTTGAGTGAGAGAAATTTGGAGCAAATCAGGAAATTCGGAGAAGAAGTCGACGGATGCCGACTGAGCCGGATAGCGCTAATTGCGGGAGTAATTGTCTGCGCTCTTATCTGTGTCGGCCTAACTTACCTACGAGCCACGAGGGCCAAAAGATCCGCGGCCCAACTGACGGATGTCCTCGATCAAATAAGGTCGGCCGAGGGCGGCCTCAATCTTGAAGGGGGAGTAGTTAACTAAGTTAACCGGACCGATCGTCCGTATTCCAGCACCGGCCAAATTGCTGACCAAGCGTTTGACCGGAAGCTTTCACATAGCCGGCAAAAGCTCTGCACATTTGCAGAGGCCGCTATGAAGTTCTCATTCTGTTAGCTTTTAAGCAGTTCGTTTTGGACATTGACATAATAAAGAGCCATCGCTCATAAGCAAACAACTCCGACACTCTGTCGTTAATCTTTTATATTGATTACAGCATTCTGAGTCTCTAGGCCAGATGCTCCAAGGAAGACAGTCATCTTCCCAACATAATCGTCATAACTCTTCAAGTGAGTTTACTACCCTTGTCCCCCGTGCGAGGGGCATCATCGGTCAACCGGCTTAATATCGGAGACTGCGGCGAGGAAACCTCCAGTGGACACCCGAATTTATATTACTTGTATATCTATAAGTTGGAAACGGAGGGCTCGAGTGGAGAACCTCCGAAAATAAAAACTCACTCTGTTTCTGAATCTTGTCGAAGAAAGACGTGTTCTTTAATAAACTTATAAACATACAAACTCAAATTATACAAAAGGAACCCAAGTCACCATCCTGTTTCACGCACAGGACTACTTTGATAACTCTCACCGTCCCGCTCCACGCTCAAGTCGACGTTGTTAACTGGCGCAGCCGGTAGGATGCCCTACCTCATCATTCTTACTTACCTGTAAATAAACATGTAAGAAAAGTAACAAATTATATCTAAAGTCGGCCACAGCGATTACAAATAAATACTTAATACAAATTGCAATAGTGATAAACCCAAATGAAACTCAAAACAAACAGAAAATTCTAAATTACCCGCGACAACGTGGAATCAAAAGCTGATCATCACGATGTTTTATTATTCATACATTACCAAACACACCACAATTTTTATTCGACAATGCAAGTGTAAAACATTACTATGGTGACGTGGAATCAAACGCTGATCATCGCGTCATCGGTATGTTTATACGCTACCAAATACACCATACAAATACCACAATTTCTGTTCGACAGTGCAGGTGTAGAGCATTGCAATGGTGACGTGGAATCAAACGCTGATCATCACGTCATCAATATGTTCATGCGCTATCAGATACATCATGGTTCCCATTAACATGTGCAAGTGTAAAATATTACTATGGTGACGTGGAATCAAACGCTGATCATCGCGTCATCGGTATGTTTATACGCTACCAAATACACCATACGAATACTAAACAATTTTTTTTGACAAATGCCAGTGTAAAACATTACAATGGTGATGTGGAATCAAACGCTGATCACCACATCATCTGTATGACATTACGCTGGCAAATGTATCGCAATACCCATCCGCTTGTGCATATGTATTGTATTTCCAAAGCCTTTTTGCATACAAATATACTCAACCATACAATGCCAAGTACACCACAATACGCTCATGTACTGTACCGCTGTGTTGGCGTGGAATCAAACGTTGATCATCACGCTAACTTCAAGTACATATACAGCCAACACACTCATACATTCAAACGTACACCGCTAAAGAACCAAAACACAGACACCCTCTCTGCCGAAATGTAAACAAATATCACATTTCAATTCAAGCGAATTTCATCTTGAGTGTCACTGCGATAACGACGCCGCATGAGCATTTGCGCACCCATTCCTGGGGAGCCGAAGTACAGAATAAATGCTTGAGTGTCGTCGAGCTATTTTGCCTTTCGCTCTCCTACAAAGTGTGGCCTCTCTCATGTATGCATATACAAATAAATAAAACAATGTATCAAAAGGGTCGACATATACATATACTTTGTTTCTTTTCATTGTGAAATTCTGTTTGTCAAATAAATACTAATATCAACCACATTGCAGAGCTTGCAAAATCAAGGACGTACAAAATTAAGTTCACACCTAAAATCTAAAATATATAATATACACACACTCACACCCAGAGATAAGTACACACATATAAAAAAAAAAAAATTTCTTAAACACGTTATATACATATTTTACGCAAAAAAATAAATACACACCTAAAATCTAAAATACATCATATACATACTTTACATAGGGATAAATATCCACATAAAATTTAAATTACCATTTATATTACATACCTACACACTCTCTTAAGTAAGAAAATTTGTTCATTATTTCCCGACCTACGCAATTTATTAAGTAACTCTAAATTTAATGTCAAAAAAGTTCGTTTATAACCTTAGGAAGACTACACGCTCAGTTGTTGGGGCTTCACCAAACACTAGTAAGCTCCCACGCCCGGTTAGACGTTCTGACCCCCTTCCTCCAATTTCGGAAGAACCTAAATTAACTTCCCCTCAAAACCCCATAATGGACTCAGGAAACGATTCTATACGCCCCACTCCACCCCCTTTAACGCCTACCGTCAGCGGTTTTAGCTCTGCACTTTCAACTACGTTTGGACCCAAAGACGTTTTGGCATTCGTTGAGCGTTTGCCAACCTTTGACGGTACTCCCCGTCAATTAGATAGGTTCATCACTAGCGTAGAGGAAATTCTGATGCTCATTAGAGGAGCGGACCAAACACCGTATGGCCTGCTCACTCTGCGGACTATCAGAAACAAAATTATTGATAGAGCTGACGAAGCCTTGGAGCTCGCAAATGTACCTTTGGTCTGGGATGAGATTAAAAGCAATCTCATCTGTCTGTACGCGAGTAAAAAAAGTGAGGCCAACTTGCTAGCCGAGATTAATTCATTTCCAGACAATCTGACTTTGGGGCAACTCTTCTTTGGTATATCAAAGCTCAGAAGCCAACTCTTCTCTGTACTCAAGAATAGTGAGCACAGCAACGCCGTTGTAGACGCCAAAAAGGATGTTTACAACGAGGTTTGTCTCAATGCATTTATGTCAGGTCTGAGGGAACCTCTTAAAACTTTCGTCAGGTTAAAGTCACCCCCCACCCTTGAACATGCATACGAACAATGTCAAGTAGAACAGAACACATCCAGGTTACAACAAAACCGATCGAACAGAACAGAACAGAGACCTAATGTACCAGATAGTAGGAATTCTCGAAACAACAACGATAATATTGACCGTGGAGGACGAAATGACCGTAAGGGACCATATTCGAACTCTTACCAAAACGGACCGTCCACTTCACGCAATCGTGCACCCCAATCTTACAATAACGTCAACCAAGCTAACGCACCAAATCCTTTCAGACCCCCATCGCATAGTCTGAATAATATAGAGGAGAGCCCTCAACCTAACTCAAATTTTCAACAGGCTGCCTCGGGAAGCCAACAGGGTACATAAGCCCAGCCACACATTGTCCTTCGCTTCCTTTCATAAAAATCAAACTTTTCCAGACAAACCCCCTGAAATTCCTGATCGACACTGGTTCTACACATTCCTTTATTGACCCGAAATATGTCGATCCTAAAAATTGTGTGACTCTAGACACACCTGTAACACTAAAAACAGCCCTAAACAGTTTTATTATCTATCAACACGTATCTATACCATTCCCACCGGAGTTTCAAACCACGGGTGAAATGACTCTCCTTCCTTTCAAATTTCACTCCTATTTTGACGGTTTGATAGGAATGGACTTATTATCCTATTTAAAAATAGAAATAGATTTGCCTAATCTAAAATTAAAAACCCCAAGTACCACTATACCTTTATGGACTCATAACAACTTAACTTCTAAAATATTTAACATCTCTGGACATACTAAAACCGTTTTGCCACTACCAGTGGAAACCAAACAGGGCGACTTCTATATTAATTCAATAACAATCAACAACGACTTAATCATATCAGAGGGTATTTATAACTCTAATAACAATACTGCTAATTTTGTTGTCACGAACTATAGTGAGATGGATCAGTTGTTGTACTTAGAGAACCCGATAAAAGGCATTCCATACTCCACAGCCGACAGTGTCGAACTTTTCAACATCAGTTCAGATGCTTCACAACCCCTAGACTCCACAACATCGTTACAAGCCCTTCAAGTCGAACATCTCTCCTCTGAAGAGAAACGGGGGTTACTTTCACTTTGCAAAAAGTATTTGGACATTTTTTACAACGAGGACAAACCACTTACTTTCACGAACAAGATTACACACACGATTAAAACCACGGACGATACCCCTATTCACACAAAATCTTATAGGTATCCTTATATTCATAAAGAAGAGGTAAAAAACAGATAGAGTTGATGTTAAATCAAGATATCATTAAATCCAGTTACTCCCCATGGAGCGCCCCCGTCTGGGTCGTTCCAAAAAAAGCCACTCCTACGGGAGAACAAAAATGGCGTCTTGTTATCGACTATAGGAAGCTTAATGAAAAAACTATATCCGATAGATACCCCATACCTAACATCGCGGACATCTTAGACAGACTAGGCAAGGCTAAATACTTTTCTACACTTGACTTAGCAAGTGGATTTCATCAAATAGAAATGAATTCTGACGACATACCCAAAACTGCATTTACAGTAGAGGGAGGTCATTACGAGTTCATTAGAATGCCGTTCGGTCTTAAAAATGCTCCAGCCACCTTTCAAAGGGTGATGGATAACATTTTTGGAGACCTTATCGGATCTATTTGCTTAGTTTATTTAGATGATATAATTATTTTCTCGACTTCCTTGCAAGAACACCTCATACACTTGAAAACTATTTTCGAGAGACTCAGGTCTGCCAACTTTAAAGTACAACTAACTAAATCTAACTTCCTCAGACAGGAGACAGAATTCCTTGGCCACATCGTTACCCAAGAAGGCGTAAAGCCAAATCCCAATAAGATTGAGGCCATTAAAAACTTCCCATGCCCCCATAGTAAAAAGTCAATTAAGTCAATGACCCTATTCTACAATACCCGGACTTTACGAAACCTTTTACACTAACCACTGACGCAAGTAATTTTGCAATAGGAGCTGTCTTATCACAAGGTCCAGTACACAGTGATAAACCTGTGCGTTTCGCCAGTAGAACCCTATCAACTGCGGAAACAAACTATTCCACAATTGAGAAGGAAATGCTGGCCATTATATGGGCAGTCCAATACTTCAGACCTTACCTCTTTGGCAAAAGATTCACCATTGTTACCGACCACAAACCATTAACTTGGTTAATGAATTTTAAACAACCAAATTCTAAAATAATTCGGTGGAGACTGCAGTTGCAAGAGTACGATTTCGAAGTCATTTATAAAAAGGGCTCTCAAAACGTAATCGCTGATGCTCTTAGCAGACCAGAGGCTTCTATAAACCATAATGAAGCACTACCGACTAGCCAAAATGCCTTTCCCATTTTTTCGGAGAAACCCCTTAATGACTTTAACATTCAGCTCCTGTTCAAAATAACCCCAAACACAAATTATACCGTACTGACCCCATTTAAACATAAACTCAGGAGAGAATTCTGTAAACCCGATTTTCAATATGAAGAAGTAGTTAATATTCTTAAGCAATCGTTGAAACCAAACAAGACATGTGCAGTATTTGCCCCTGATCATGTTTTCCAAGTGGTGCAACGAGCCTACCATACGTACTTCTCGGCCGACGGTAAATTTAAACTTATTAGATGTCTGACCTTTCTCCCAGAAATGAGTGATAGTGCGGAGATTGAAAAGTTTATAAACGACTATCACTGTAATAGCAACCATCGGGGGATCGATGAGACATATTTGCACATAAAACGGCAACAGTATTTCCCATATATGAAAGAAAGAATAACTCAGTTAATTAGGAAATGCGAAACTTGTTTAAAATTAAAATATGACAGACAGCCCCAAAAGATCACCTACCAAATTCCCGAACTAGCTACAAAACCGTTGGACATTCTACATATAGATATTTACACCATTAATAAAAATTACAACCTGACTATTATCGACAAATTCTCCAAATTCGCAGCTGCTTACCCTATAGCTAATAGGAATTGTATTAACGTAGTTAAAGCTTTAAAACATTTCCTTTCCCAATTTGGAATACCTAAAAAACTTATCTACGATCAGGGAGCAGAATTCGCGGGTGATATGTTCAACAAGTTTTGTACTCAATTTAACATTGATCTACACGTTACATCCTTCCAACAATCGTCCAGTAACTCTCCCGTTGAACGCCTTCACTCGACACTTACTGAGATTTACAGGATAATACTCGACACTAGGAAACAGCAGAAACTCAAAGAAGAACACGACGAAATTATGTCCGAAGCCTTAATTACATACAATAATGCTATACACTCCGCGACTAAACATACCCCCTTTGAACTGTTTAACGGACGTACTCATATATTTGATCAAGCAATCAAGTTCAATAACGAACACGACTACTTAACGAAATTAAATGAATTTCGCGAAAAGTTGTATCCCCTTATCACGGAAAAACTTTCAAATGATGTAGTCAAGAGAACTCTTAAACTAAACGAAAACCGAACAAACCCTGTAGACCTACAGCCCGACATTTTAATCCTCAGAAAAGAAAATAGACGTAATAAAACTACACCTCGGTTCTCAATTCACAAAGTCAAACTTGACAACGGCCGTACACTGATAACAACCAGAAACCAAAAATTACATAAATCAAAGATTCGAAAGACAGTTTTAAAAAAGGGGAAAAGTAATAACTTACCTAATACTGATAATAACTGACCCCACGCCTTCTTAACTTACCATTTCAGGTTCACCCTTGGGTCAACTCAGGCTATCTCTGTTCACTACCTAAATGACAGCACCCCCATAGCCAAGATAGAATTAGGACAAGCCCTTTTAATCGAAAGATATAAAATAATCAATCACGTAATTGATTTGCAAGATTATAGTCGTTGCTTAGAACAGTTCCACATTCTTCATGTATTTCTGATTTATATCTGAACTTAGTGTGGTCTACAGGCAGATCGCTCGTGACAGCCAAGTGCTGAAACTAGAAAATTCTGCAATATGAATGTATGAAGTTCACACTCGATAACCAATGGGAGTCGAGTGCGGCCCCTAAAAACGCACATGCTGAATTCGCATATTTAGGATTAGGGTGGACCTAAGGAATTAGGGTGGTCCTAAGTTTACTTATTAGTTGACTTATTATTATGATTCATATACTAATTATTATTAATATTATTATCATAAATTTTATTATTATTGTTATTATGTTCGTATATACTACAGATTAGCGCTGGGAAGGAAGTCGATTCGATCGACCAGCAGGAGAGCACGTTGGTGGACTGCCGCCCTCTGCGCTGAAAGGCGCGAAGTCCGGAGACTTTGTCGCCTACTCCAAGATGAAAGGCGTCGTGATGACGGTGCCGCTATAGAGCTTGTAGTGGTCGAGCTGAGGCGTGCCTCAGCCAACTACAAGAAGCTCATTGGGAGGGCGAAAATGGATGACTGGAAACGCTTCGTGGGAGATCATGCCATGAGATCATCACATGAAAGTGCACGGAGATTGGGTGCCTCCGCGTGAATGGCGAGCTGATCACTGATTGGGGTGACTGTGCACGAGTGCTCCTCCGCAATTTCTTCCCAGTTGCGGAGTCCGAAGCACCGACTGCCATCGCGGAGGAAGTCCCACCGGCCCTCGAAGTATTCGAGGTTGATGTATGTGTTGCCCGGTTGAAGAGCAGGCGCTCTCCCGGCTTGGACAGCATCAATGGAACTATCTGCAAGGCAGTCTGGCGCGCCATACCCGAGCACCTAGCATCGTTGTTTTCCCGATGCATCTGATTAGGATACTTATCCGCCGAGTGGAAGTGCCCACGAGTTGTCTCGCTGCTCAAAGGGCCAGATAAGGACAAGTGCGAGCCCTCCTCATATAGAGGAATATGCTTGCTACCAGTCTTTGGTAAGGTGCTCGAGGCCATCATGGTGAATCGTGTGAGAGAAGTTCTTCCGGAAGGCTGCAGATGGCAGTTTGGATTTCGCCAAGGACGATGTGTGGAGGATGCTTGGAGGCACGTGAAGAGCAGTGTTTGTGCCAGCCCGGCGCAATACGTGCTCGGCACATTCGTGGATTTCAAAGGAGCATTCGACAACGTCGAATGGAGTGCTGCACTCCGCCGACTAGCCGACTTGGGATGCCGGGAGATGGGATTGTGGCAGAGCTTTTTCTCCGGCCGAAGAGCAGTGATCCGAAGCAGTTCCGGTACTGTGGATGTACCGGTAACTAGAGGCTGCCCGCAGGGGTCAATCAGCGGCCCATTTATCTGGGACATACTGATGGATGTACTGCTTCAGCGTCTCCAGCCGTATTGTCAGCTGAGTGCATACGCGGATGACTTGCTGCTTCTCGTCGAGGGAAATTCCCGAGCTATGCTAGAGGAAAAAGGAGCACAACTGATGTCCATCGTAGAAGCGTGCGGAGCTGAAGTTGGCGTTGCCGTCTCGACCAGGAAGGCGGTAATAATGCTGCTGAAAGGTGCCTTGAGACGTGAGCCTACGGTGAGGTTTGCTGGAGCGAACCTTCCGTATGTGCGTAGCTGTCGGTACCTTGGCATCACGGTCAGTGAAGGAATAAAATTCCTCACGCACATAGCTTCGCTTCGCCAGCGGATGACCGGAGTCGTTGGAGCATTGGCGCGTGTGCTTCGAGCCGACTGGGGCTTCAGTCCTCGAGCCAGGCGGACCATATATGACGGACTCATGGCACCTTGTGTGCTGTTTGGTGCCCCGGTATGGTATGACACCGCCAAACAAGTAGCTGCCCGGAGACGACTAGCCTCCTGCCAGAGGCTAATCCTGCTTGGATGCCTTTCGGTATGCCGAACAGTGTCCACAGTGTCCACAGTGGCACTGCAGGTACTTGGTGGAGCTCCCCCGCTTGACTTGGCTGCTAAGTTTTTAGCGGTCAAATACAAGCTGAAGCGTGGATACCCGCTGGAGGAGAACGACTGGCTATACGACGAGGACATTACGTGTCTAAGCTGGAAGCAGAGGAAGACTCGCCTAGAAGAGTGCTTACTGCAGAGTTGGCAGAACAGATGGGATGACGACAGCGAACCAGGACGGGTGACGCATAAATTCATCCCATACGTCACTCTCGCCTATCGGGATCCAAGCTTTGGATTCTCGATGAGGACGTCTTACCTGCTGACAGGTCACGGGTCGTTCAACGCATTTTTGCAAGGGAGAGCCCTCAGCGATACCACTGCTTGCGCTTGTGGAGATCCATATGAGGACATGATGCACATATTGTACGCTTGCCCCCTATATGCAGATTTGCGGAACCTCGATGGACTTGGAGTGCAGCGCCTTGGCGAAAACTGGACCTTCGATAGAATCCTGAAAGATCAACAGAGGACTCAACGGCTGGCAGAGTTTGCGGACGAAGTGTTCCGGAGGAGGAGGGGTGTTTAGCCCAACATCTTCGCCGTGTGGTTAGCGGGCGAGAATACTTCCACAGTCCGCTATTGCTTGTCGTAAGAGGCGACTAATATAGCGACAGGTTCCTCTAACCATGCTTGTAGGAGAAAATGAAGGAGGAGGCCCACCGAGCCTCTCTTTCGGTACCACGGGTTGGGCAGCTATCCAAGACTGCACATTGAGGTAGGCCCCCTGGTGGGAGTACCACCACGAGCTGTGGTTGGTACCCATATCGCGGGTAGAGCCTTCGTGTTCGACGTTTGAGTTACGGTGCTGGTTGCGCAAAACTCGGGTGCTGTGACCCAGAGATCAGTAGAGATTTTAGGTAGATCTCGCTCCTCAGCAAGGGGGAGTGCTTGCCCGGCAAGCAAGTACTCGAATTGCTACCGGGGTGGTCGCTATGTACATAGCTATAGCTTCTAGTCCGGGACGCTTGTCTGGCGTATCCAGACACATGCACCATGTTGATACATGCACCACTTGTGGGTGTTCAGGGTGTCGTGGTTGTAATCCCTTCAGTGTGGAACACGCCACGTAAAACAAGTTCGGAGGGATCCGAAAAGTCATCATCAATCTCAGAAGCCGGCCGTGAAAACCCAAGGTGCGGGACACAGTATGGGCCAAAGAGCACCACCTGTCAAAGGCAGCCGAAGGTTTAGCGGCAAAATTGGCCCCAAGATTTGACGGGCCGTACACGATAAAGAAATTCACGGCACCAGTTATATGCGTCCTAGAACACAAAACGACCAAGAAAGAAAAGACTGCTCACATCAGCGATCTGAAGCCGGGAAGCGCGGGCGCCGGCGGGCCAGGAGACTTCGAGGAATAAACAAAAAAAAAAACACAAATCAAATCGTTGGGGAGGAAAGGGGGAAGACGATACAAGGTATCGATACGGAGCAGAAGTCAACAACACACACACACACACACACACACACAGGCCCGTCCGAGCGCGAGAACGGGACAGGGAGGGTACGCAGCCAAGAACCGTTAACGGTTAACACACACACACAGCTGCGAATTCCGTGGGAGGCGAGTGTACGGACGGGAAAGGCTCCGTTACCGGTACAGGCCCAGGGAATAACGGCACAAGGAGCAGAAGCAAAACCGAGGTTTCGTCGCGAAGAGCGCTCGAGCTGGTCTTTTGAGATCACCATGGCAGCACAAGTTTTTCACGTCCGGGAAGTACGAGAGACCGGCGCCGGGGAACAGCCCGGGGCGATATGGAGTAGGGATTCCGATTCCTACCTCCAGCTCCTGGCGTTACCCCTGGTGTCGCGATCTCCATCCCCGGGAAGTGTGGAGGACCCGGAGGAAATTCCGGACGTCGAACTCGAGGACGACCAGCCAATGGCGGAGACGGAGGGCGCGGCCGAGGTCATCACCCTCTCCTCGGAGAGCGAGGAAGACGATGATGGAGGCGAGACGGTCACGCCGGAGGTGTCATCAGACGAGGATGAGACCGCGCGGATGGCTTACCGGAGCGTCCGGCGGGCTACGCAGGGCCAGGGACGGATAAGCCTCGGAGTCGCGCCGCCGACCGAGGATCCGGTGGATATGAGACGATTCATGGAGGCACGAGTCGCCACCCTGCGGCGTTTCCAGCAGATGGTGGAGGCGCGAAAGGTCGCCGACGCCGAGGCCGCATGGCAGGAGCGTTTGGCTCGGCTGCAAGAGGAGGAGGAAGCATTGTGGGCACCAACCACGGAGCAGCCGGAGCCCACGCAGCCGCTGGCAAGACAGCTACCGCCGACACCGCAGCCACCATTGCCGTTGACGCCGCCGCCGACTCGACCACCGTCGCCGCAGCCGCCGTTGCCGTTGACGCCGCCGCCACGACAGCCGACGCAGTCACCACCACGGATGACGGCGACGCGGTCACCGCCACCGACACCACCACGGATGACGGCGACGCGGTCACCGCCACCGACACCACCACGGATGACGGCGACGCAGTCACCGCCACCGACACCACTACGGATGACGCCAGCGCAGGCGCCGCTGATGACACCGCCGCGGCCGACGCCACCACGGCCGCCGCGCACGCCGTCAACACCTCCGCCGCGCACGCCGTCAACACCTCCGCCGCGCACGCCGTCAACACCTCCGCCGCGCACGCCGTCAACACCACCGCCGCAACCTCGCACGCCGACACCACCACCCCAGCAGGGGGAATGGCCGCGGTATGACAGGCAACAGGCGTGGGAAATTCCGCAGGCACACGTCGACCAGGTGGTCCGCGCGATCGAGGTGGGCGGGCGGCTGTGGCACCAACAATCGGTGACGTGGACGTGGCCCGCGTCGGTGGAGACCGAGGCGGAAGCGATCGGCTGGAGAACGCCGGACCAGGAGTCACGCGATCCGCGATTGCGCGCCCGAGCAGAGGGTAAAGGGCCGGAGAAGGAGGTCCCGAGAGAGGAGAGCCCGGGAGAAGCAAACCCGGAGAAGAGGGAGTGGAGCTGGCCTGCACCAGGTGAGGCGCCGCCACCACCAAGGCTGCCGAGGCAAACGTCGTGCCCGGAAGCGCGGCAACCGCCGCCGCGCCCATGCCACTGCAGGCAGGCGTCGCTGGACGGGCAGAAGTGGAGGGAGGTGCCAACGGAAGACTGGCCGCTCCGGGTGGCCGAGGAAGCGGCTCGACAAGGAGCACGGAAGCGAAGAGTGCACTGGGCCAAGTTATTCGAGCTTGGCGGGCAGCGCTACCGCCTTAAGGTACGGAGGGGCGGGGAGGTAAGGGTAGCAGTCGCCGAATAAAGAATGCCAGACGGCAATAGAAAACCGTGTGCCCGGGTTTTTTTTTATAAACAACACAACAGGCACAGTAACAGTCAAAAAAATGGGTACGGGTATAATCCGCAGCAGCCGTGATAACGCGCGAGGGGGTGACGCGGGGCCAGGCACGCGGGACAGCATACGACGCGGGGCTGCTGCAGGCGCGGGACGGGGAGGCACTCGCAGAACGCAGGCGGGCCTCAGTTGACAGCGCAGGCAGGCCTCCAGGGGGACGCGGGGCCAGAGGCAGCCGCCCGGAGCATGAAGGGGGCATACATGTGTTGGTGGAGCTGGAAGCAAGAGAGGATTTGTTAATATGGCGATACGCAAGAAAACGTTAGACTTACCTTTCATTGAGCTGCTACACCGAAGCTTATTGGTGGCAGTCACTGCTAAGGTTTGTGTCTAGGGACAATTTTAGTGCTACCAGACTCTACCGATAGGTGGAGCTCTAGTTCCAGAGCAACTACCTCGTGTCAGCGAGCATACGAGCATACGGTTGCTGGCGTCGACGGTAGGAGGAGCCACCACCTTAGTTATGCCGATGGAGAGCGACAGCAGCGCGAGTGCCTTGAGCGGAAGCAGTGCCTCGAGGAAGTCCAGACGAGGCAGGCGTAGAAGCCATCTAGCCTCTAAGAGCTCGGCGCCAACGCAGGCGAAATTGGTTGCCCTGGCATCGAATGGAGTGCCAGAACCCGTTGCCGCCGCCGTCGTCGAATCCGTTGAAGAATACGGCCGCCAATGCTCCCCAGATGCAGCAGGTTGCACCCACCGCTGCCCCGCGGACCACCAAGGCCCGCGAGACGTGGTCAGCGGTGGTGAAGTGCGACGACCCTGCGCTATCGGGGATAGCTATAGCGGAAAAGGTGCGAACGATGGTTGCACCCTCTCTCGGAGTCAGAGTACATGAGGTACGTGAGCTCCGTCGAGGTGGTGGTGCGATCATTCGTACTCCTTCAGTTGGAGAGCTGCAGAAAGTGGTAGCATCAAAAAGATTCGCTCAAGTTGGACTGAATGTGGCACGGAATGCGGCCGAGAAGCCGAAGGTCGTCGTCTATGACGTCGACACAGCTATCGGTCCAGAGGAATTTATGAAGGAGCTCCATGAAAATAACTTCGATAGCTAAATGACTCTGTCCCAGTTTAAGAAGTCCGTGCACCTGGTGACCAAGGCGTGGTAGGTAACTGACGGCGCCACAGTAAATGTGTCGCTAGAGGTAGACGACCGGGCGATGGCGAAGCTTGATGTAGGTCGTGTTTACATCAAGTGGTTTTCATTTCGATGCCGATCACAGGTTCGCACATACGCCTGCCCCAGATGCGTGGGTTTCGACCACAAGGTCAGTGAATGCCCGCCAGTGCGGGCAACAAGGCCACACCGCGGCAAAGTGCCAAAACCCGGTGGACTGCCGGAACTGCCGTCACAGAGGGCAACCCTCGGGGCATTACATGCTCTCAAGCGTTTGCCCGATATACGGGGCGTTGCTGGACGGAATGGATGTGCTGCCTGAAGGAATGAGAATTTTCACCGACCGGCGAGGGAAGGCAGCCATCCTAGTGGATCATCAGGAAGCCATCTGTATGCCAGTGGAGACCCTCACCACAGATTATGGCGTATGTCTGGTCGTTAAAGGGAGTTTTGGCTCAATCTTCCTTTGCGCCGCATACTGCCAGTTCGATGCACCTCTGGAACCGTACCTCCGGTACATGGATGCGGTCCTGCTGCAGGCCAGCAGAACCCCCGCAATCCTGGGCCTCGACGCGAATGCAGTGTCCCCCATGTGGCTTAGCAAACTCTCTCGTCATGCCGAGGGGCAAGCTAACTACAGACGGGGTGAGCTGCTGTCAGAGTGGATGCTGGAGGTAAGAGTCGCTGCCCTAAACCAGTCAACAGAGGTGTACACGTTCGATAATCACAAAGCTACTAGCAATAACGACGTGACAATCGTCAATGAGGCAACATCTATGTGGGCCACAAATGAGTGGAGAGTGGACGAGTGGGAATTGAGTGACCACAACATCATTACTGTTGTGCCCGAACCAACTACCGCGCGCGCAGTTGAGAGCATAGCTCCTGTGCCGTCCTGGAACTTCTCCAATGCACGTTGGCGATTGTTCAAGGAGGAAATGTTCAGAAAGTGCACGGAGATTGGGTGCCTCCGCGTGAATGGCGAGCTGATCACTGATTGGGGTGACTGTGCACGAGTGCTCCTCCGCAATTTCTTCCCAGTTGCGGAGTCCGAAGCACCGACTGCCATCGCGGAGGAAGTCCCACCGGCCCACGAAGTATTCGAGGTTGATGTATGTGTTGCCCGGTTGAAGAGCAGGCGCTCTCCCGGCTTGGACGGCATCAATGGCACTATCTGCAAGGCAGTCTGGCGCGCCATACCCGAGCACCTAGCATCGTTGTTTTCCCGATGCATCCGATTAGGATACTTTCCCGCCGAGTGGAAGTGCCCACGAGTTGTCTCGCTGCTCAAAGGGCCAGATAAGGACAAGTGCGAGCCCTCCTCATATAGAGGAATATGCTTGCTACCAGTCTTTGGTAAGGTGCTCGAGGCCATCATGGTGAATCGTGTGAGAAAAGTTCTTCCGGAAGGCTGCAGATGGCAGTTTGGATTTCGCCAAGGACGATGTGTGGAGGATGCTTGGAGGCACGTGAAGAGCAGTGTTTGTGCCAGCCCGGCGCAATACGTGCTCGGCACATTCGTGGATTTCAAAGGAGCATTCGACAACGTCGAATGGAGTGCTGCACTCCGCCGACTAGCCGACTTGGGATGCCGGGAGATGGGCTTGTGGCAGAGCTTTTTCTCCGGCCGTAGAGCAGTGATCCGAAGCAGTTCCGGTACTGTGGATGTGGACTAGAGGCTGCCCGCAGGGGTCAATCAGCGGCCCATTTATCTAGGACATACTGATGGATGTACTGCTTCAGCGTCTCCAGCCGTATTGTCAGCTGAGTGCATACGCGGATGACTTGCTGCTTCTCGTCGAGGGAAATTCCCGAGCTATGCTAGAGGAAAAAGGAGCACAACTGATGTCCATCGTAGAAGCGTGGGGAGCTGAAGTTGGCGTTGCCGTCTCGACCAGGAAGGCGGTAATAATGCTGCTGAAAGGTGCCTTGAGACGTGAGCCTACGGTGAGGTTTGCTGGAGCGAACCTTCCGTATGTGCGTAGCTGTCGGTACCTTGGCATCACGGTCAGTGAAGGAATAAAATTCCTCACGCACATAGCTTCGCTTCGCCAGCGGATGACCGGAGTCGTTGGAGCATTGGCGCGTGTGCTTCGAGCCGACTGGGGCTTCAGTCCTCGAGCCAGGCGGACCATATATGACGGACTCATGGCACCTTGTGTGCTGTTTGGTGCCCCGGTATGGTATGACACCGCCGAACAAGTAGCTGCCCGGAGACGCTTGGATGCCTTTCGGTATGCCGAACAGTGTCCACAGTGGCACTGCAGGTACTTGGTGGAGCTCCCCCGCTTGACTTGGCTGCTAAGTTTTTAGCGGTCAAATACAAGCTGAAGCGTGGATACCCGCTGGAGGAGAACGACTGGCTATACGACGAGGACATTACGTGTCTAAGCTGGAAGCAGAGGAAGACTCGCCTAGAAGAGTGCTTACTGCAGAGTTGGCAGAACAGATGGGATGATGACAGCGAACCAGGACGGGTGACGCATAAGTTCATCCCATACGTCACTCTCGCCTATCGGGATCCAAGCTTTGGATTCTCGATGAGGACGTCTTACCTGCTGACAGGTCACGGGTCGTTCAACGCATTTTTGCAAGGGAGAGCCCTCAGCGATACCACTGCTTGCGCTTGTGGAGATCCATATGAGGACTGGATGCACATATTGTACGCTTGCCCCCTATATGCAGATTTGCGGAACCTCGATGGACTTGGAGTGCAGCGCCTTGGCGAAAACTGGACCTTCGATAGAATCCTGAAAGATCAACAGAGGACTCAACGGCTGGCAGAGTTTGCGGACGAAGTGTTCCGGAGGAGGAGAGGTGTTTAGCCCAACATCTTCGCCGTGTGGTTAGCGGGCGAGAATACTTCCACAGTCCGCTATTGCTTGTCGTAAGAGGCGACTAATATAGCGACAGGTTCCTCTAACCATGCTTGTAGGAGAAAATGAAGGAGGAGGCCCACCGAGCCTCTCTTTCAGTACCACGAGTTGTGCAGCTATCCAAGACTGCACATTGAGGTAGGCCCCCTGGTGGGAGTATCGTGGTGGCTGTGGTTAATACCCATATCACGGGTAGAGCCTTCGTGTTCGACTTTTTAGTTACGGTGCTGGTTGCGCAAAACTCGGGTGCTGTGATCCAGAGATCAGTAGAGATTTTAGGTAGATCTCGCTCCTCAGCAAGGGGGAGTGCTTGCCCGGCAAGCAAGTACTCGAATTGCTACCGGGGTGGTCGCTATGTACATAGCTATAGCTTCTAGTCCGGGACGCTTGTCTGGCGTATCCAGACACATGCACCATGTTGATACATGCACCACTTGTGGGTGTTCAGGGTGTCGTGGTTGTAATCCCTTCAGTGTGGAACACGCCACGTAAAACAAGTTCGGAGGGATCCGAAAAGTCATCATCAATCTCAGAAGACGGCCGTGAAAACCCAAGGTGCGGGACACAGTATGGGCCAAAGAGCACCACCTGTCAAAGGCAGCCGAAGGTTTAGCGGCAAAATTGGCCCCAAGATTTGACGGGCCGTACACGATAAAGAAATTCACGGCACCAGTTATATGCGTCCTAGAACACAAAACGACCAAGAAAGAAAAGACTGCTCACATCAGCGATCTGAAGCCGGGAAGCGCGGGCGCCGGCGGGCCAGGAGACTTCGAGGAATAAACAAAAAAAAAAACACAAATCAAATCGTTGGGGAGGAAAGGGGGAAGACGATACAAGGTATCGATACGGAGCAGAAGTCAACAACACACACACACACACACACACACACAGGCCCGTCCGAGCGCGAGAACGGGACAGGGAGGGTACGCAGCCAAGAACCGTTAACGGTTAACACACACACACAGCTGCGAATTCCGTGGGAGGCGAGTGTACGGACGGGAAAGGCTCCGTTACCGGTACAGGCCCAGGGAATAACGGCACAAGGAGCAGAAGCAAAACCGAGGTTTCGTCGCGAAGAGCGCTCGAGCTGGTCTTTTGAGATCACCATGGCAGCACAAGTTTTTCACGTCCGGGAAGTACGAGAGACCGGCGCCGGGGAACAGCCCGGGGCGATATGGAGTAGGGATTCCGATTCCTACCTCCAGCTCCTGGCGTTACCCCTGGTGTCGCGATCTCCATCCCCGGGAAGTGTGGAGGACCCGGAGGAAATTCCGGACGTCGAGCTCGAGGACGACCAGCCAATGGCGGAGACGGAGGGCGCGGCCGAGGTCATCACCCTCTCCTCGGAGAGCGAGGAAGACGATGATGGAGGCGAGACGGTCACGCCGGAGGTGTCATCAGACGAGGATGAGACCGCGCGGATGGCTTACCGGAGCGTCCGGCGGGCTACGCAGGGCCAGGGACGGATAAGCCTCGGAGTCGCGCCGCCGACCGAGGATCCGGTGGATATGAGACGATTCATGGAGGCACGAGTCGCCACCCTGCGGCGTTTCCAGCAGATGGTGGAGGCGCGAAAGGTCGCCGACGCCGAGGCCGCATGGCAGGAGCGTTTGGCTCGGCTGCAAGAGGAGGAGGAAGCATTGTGGGCACCAACCACGGAGCAGCCGGAGCCCACGCAGCCACCATTGCCGTTGACGCCGCCGCCGACTCGACCACCGCCGCCGCCGTTGCCGTTGACGCCGCCGCCACGACAGCCGACGCAGTCACCACCACGGATGACGGCGACGCGGTCACCGCCACCGACACCACCACGGATGACGGCGACGCGGTCACCGCCACCGACACCACCACGGATGACGGCGACGCGGTCACCGCCACCGACACCACCACGGATGACGCCAGCGCAGGCGCCGCTGCTGACACCGCCGCGGCCGACGCCGGCGCCGCTGCCGACGCCACCACGGCCGCCGCGCACGCCGTCAACACCTCCGCCTCGCACGCCGTCAACACCACCGCCGCAACCTCGCACGCCGACACCACCACCCCAGCAGGGGGAATGGCCGCGGTATGACAGGCAACAGGCGTGGGAAATTCAGCACGCACACGTCGGCCAGGTGGTCCGCACGATCGAGGTGGGCGGGCGGCTGTGGTACCAACAATCGGTGACGTGGACGTGGCCCGCGTCGGTGGAGACCGAGGCGGAAGCGATCGGCTGGAGAACGCCGGACCAGGAGTCACGCGATCCGCGATTGCGCGCCCGAGCAGAGGGTAAGGGGTGGGAGAAGGAGGTCCCGAGAGAGGAGAGCCCGGGAGAAGCAAACCCGGAGAAGAGGGAGTGGAGCTGGCCTGCACCAGGTGAGGCGCCGCCACCACAAAGGCTGCCGAGGCAAACGTCGTGCCCGGAAGCGCGGCAACCGCCGCCGCGCCCATGCCACTGCAGGCAGGCGTCGCTGGACGGGCAGAAGTGGAGGGAGGTGCCAACGGAAGACTGGCCGCTCCGGGTGGCCGAGGAAGCGGCTCGACAAGGAGCACGGAAGAGAAGAGTGCACTGGGCCAAGTTATTCGAGCTTGGCGGGCAGCGCTACCGCCTTAAGGTACGGAGGGGCGGGGAGGTAAGGGTAGCAGTCGCCGAATAAAGAATGCCAGACGGCAATAGAAAACCGTGTGCCCGGGTTTTTTTTTATAAACAACACAGGCACAGTAACAGTCAAAAAAATGGGTACGGGTATAATCCGCAGCAGCCGTGATAACGCGCGAGGGGGTGACGCGGGGCCAGGCACGCGGGCCAGCATACGACGCGTGGCTGATGCAGGCGCGGGACGGGGAGGCACTCGCAGAACGCAGGCGGGCCTCAGTTGACAGCGCAGGCAGGCCTCCAGGGGGGCGCGGGGCCAGAGGCAGCCGCCCGGAGCATGAAGGGGGCATACATGTGTTGGTGGAGCTGGAAGCAAGAGAGGATTTGTTAATATGGCGATACGCAAGAAAACGTTAGACTTACCTTTCATTGAGCTGCTACACCGAAGCTTATTGGTGGCAGTCACTGCTAAGGTTTGTGTCTAGGGACAATTTTAGTGCTACTAGACTCTACCGATAGGTGGAGCTCTAGTTCCAGAGCAACTACCTCGTGTCAGCGAGCATACGAGCATACGGTTGCTGGCGTCGACGGTAGGAGGAGCCACCACCTTAGTTATGCCGATGGAGAGCGACAGCAGCGCGAGTGCCTTGAGCGGAAGCAGTGCCTCGAGGAAGTCCAGACGAGGCAGGCGTAGAAGCCATCTAGCCTCTAAGAGCTCGGCGCCAACGCAGGCGAAATTGGTTGCCCTGGCATCGAATGGAGTGCCAGAACCCGTTGCCGCCGCCGTCGTCGAATCCGTTGAAAAATACGGCCGCCAATGCTCCCCAGATGCAGCAGGTTGCACCCACCGCTGCCCCGCGGACCACCAAGGTCCGCGAGACGTGGTCAGCGGTGGTGAAGTGCGACGACTCTGCGCTATCGGGGAAAGCTATAGCGGAAAAGGTGCGAACGATGGTTGCACCCTCTCTCGGAGTCAGAGTACATGAGGTACGTGAGCTCCGTCGAGGTGGTGGTGCGATCATTCGTACTCCTTCAGTTGGAGAGCTGCAGAAAGTGGTAGCATCAAAAAGATTCGCTCAAGTTGGACTGAATGTGGCACGGAATGCGGCCGAGAAGCCGAAGGTCGTCGTCTATGACGTCGACACAGCTATCGGCCCAGAGGAATTTATGAAGGAGCTCCATGAAAATAACTTCGATAGCGAAATGACTCTGTCCCAGTTTAAGAAGTCCGTGCACCTGGTGACCAAGGCGTGGTCGGTAACTGACGGCGCCACAGTAAATGTGACGCTAGAGGTAGACGACCGGGCGATGGCGAAGCTTGATGTAGGTCGTGTTTACATCATACATGGTTTTCATTTCGATGCCGATCACAGGTCCGCACATACGCCTGCCACAGATGCGTGGGTTTCGACCACAAGGTCAGCGAATGCCGGCAGAAGGACAATGTTTGCCGCCAGTGCGGGCAACAAGGCCACACCGCGGAAAGTGCCAAAACCCGGTGGACTGCCGGAACTGCCGTCACAGAGGGCAACCCTCGGGGCATTACATGCTCTCGAGCGTTTGCCCGATATACGGGGCGTTGCTGGCGAGGGTGCAAGCTAGACACTAATGTTTAGCTTCATCCAAGCGAATTGTGGCCGAGGCCGAGCTGCGACCATCGAGCTCGGAGTCCGACTCAGGAGATCGGAGTTTATGTTCGCGCTGGTGCAGGAGCCGTATCTCGGCGGGGACGGAATGGATGTGCTGCCTGAAGGAATGAGAATTTTCACCGACCGGCGAGGAAAGGCAGCCATCCTAGTGGATCATCAGGAAGCCATCTGTATGCCAGTGGAGACCCTCACCACAGATTATGGCGTATGTCTGGTCGTTAAAGGGAGTTTTGGCTCAATCTTCCTTTGCGCCGCATACTGCCAGTTCGATGCATCTCTGGAACCGTACCTCCGGTACATGGATGCGATCCTGCTGCAGGCCAGCAGAACCCCCGCAATCCTGGGCCTCGACGCGAATGCAGTGTCCCCCATGTGGCTTAGCAAACTCTCTCGTCATGCCGAGGGGCAAGCTAACTACAGACGGGGTGAGCTGCTGTCAGAGTGGATGCTGGAGGCAAGAGTCACTGCCCTAAACCAGTCAACAGAGGTGTACACGTTCGATAATCACAAAGCTACTAGCAATAACGACGTGACAATCGTCAATGAGGCAACATCTATGTGGGCCACAAATGAGTGGAGAGTGGACGAGTGGGAATTGAGTGACCACAACATCATTACTGTTGTGCCCGAACCAACTACCGCGCGAGTTACCACCCCACCCCCTAAACCCCCACGCCTCTAAACAAATCGTCGGACACTCAACCGGGAAGACGGCAACTGGAACACCGCATCCGGCCGAATGCTGACATTGCACAAAAAGTCGCAGTGCAACATTGTCCCCAGCTAGC
Source organism: Drosophila mauritiana (assembly GCF_004382145.1). Classification (NCBI taxonomy): domain Eukaryota; kingdom Metazoa; phylum Arthropoda; class Insecta; order Diptera; family Drosophilidae; genus Drosophila; species Drosophila mauritiana. Next base: position 21,605,847 of record NC_046672.1, on the reverse strand, counting down.
CAGCCACATGCCGAGTCGGCATGTTCATTATGTTTACAATTAAGAACCTATGTAACTTATTTATAAGATGGAAACGAAGGATTCGAGTAGCCTCTTTCTGACAATAAACTTCACTCTGATTTTGAACTTCAAGAAAGTCAGTCGTATTCTTTATTGGAAATCTTCACACTACAAATATCTGCTGAAACCTAAAAACCTTCATACATTTACACATCATATCTTCACAAAAGGCTCCACCCTCGAGTGCACGGACTTAACTGGCGCAGTCGGTAGGATGGCCTACCTATTAATAATCACCTACCTGTAGGTAAACATATAAGAAACGAAGCAAACTATATGCAAGATGTCGACTGAAAGTGACTAGGAACAAATTTTTATAAAACAAAATTGAAGCTGTGAAGTACCAAATGAAACTCAAACATACATTCAAACACAGAGAAAAAAAGAGAGAGAAAAAATGTAAAATAAATAAATATACAAAAAAAAAGTGCAAGTGTATCGTACTGCCGCGCTGACGTGGAATCTATCGCTGATCATCACGCCATCGGTATGTCCATACGCTGCCAAACGTCATAATTTTTATAAAAAAGTGCAAGTGTACCGTACTGCCGCGCTGACGTGGAATCTATCGCTGATCATCACGCCATCGGTATGTCCATACGCTGCCAAACGTCATAATTTTTATAAAAAAGTGCAAGTGTACCGTACTGCCGCGCTGACGTGGAATCTATCGCTGATCATCACGCCATCGGTATGTCCATACGCTGCCAAACGTCATAATTTTTATAAAAAAAGTGCAAGTGTACCGTACTGCCGCGCTGACGTGGAATCTATCGCTGATCATCACGCCATCGGTATGTTCATACGCTGCAGAACACCATAATTCTTGCCAAAAAAAAAAAAAAAAAAAAAAAAAGTGCAAGCGTACCGAACTGCCGCGCTGATGTGGAATCTACCGCTGATCATCACGCCATCGGTACTTACATACGCTGGCCAACGCATCGCCAAAGCCTCTATATACACTTATATATTTGAGCATACAATATCAACTACAATCCAATACATTCACGTACTGTACCGCCTCGTTGGCATGGAATCAAACGCTGATCACCATGCCACTGTGGTATAAACAAACGAAGCACCAAAGCCTCTCTAATACATTGTACACTCAAAACGTACACTGCCATACGTCGGCGAAAAATCAAAACATAAGCAAAAATCATTTCAAACAAAGCGAGGCCAACTTTTTAAGCGAGCTTAACACATTTTCGGACAACCTGACCTTGGGCCAACTGTTCTTTGGTATATCAAAGGTGAGAAGCCAACTCTTCTCCATACTCAAGAACAGCGAACACAACAACACTGTTGTAGATGCAAAAAAGGTTGTATACAACGAGGTTTGTCTCAATGCTTTTATGACTGGTTTGAAGGAACCTCTCAAGACTTTCGTCAGGATAAAGTCCCCTTCTACACTTGAACAGGCGTACGAGCAATGCCAAATAGAGCAGACCTTATATAGGGCACAAAACAAGCGAACCAACAGACCAGAGCAGGGACCCAATGGATCAGACAATAAAACCTACCGAAATAGTTACGACAGCAATTACCGCAGCGGACGTAACGACCGAAATGACCGTAGGGGACCATACTCTAACTCTAACTCTAACTCTAACTCTGGCCAAAATAGACCATTTAATTCACACAATCGCACACCCCAATCCGTCACAATTTTATAAATGATAACGCCCCTATAGCCAGGATAGAACTAGGGAAAGCCTTACTAATTGAGAGGTACAAAATAATTAGTCATGTAATCAACCTACAAGACTACAGCAGATGTATGGAACAATTCCATCTGACCATTAATAAATTTAACCCCGATTCCACGTTGACGGACTCCGTCACAATTTTAAAAGCCAAATTAACCCAAGCCCAAGTAAAGCTCAAAGCCCTTACACCATCATATAGAAACAAACGGGGTTTGGTTAACGGATTGGGGAGTCTAGTAAAGGTGGTTACCGGCAATATGGATGCCAACGACAATAAAGAAATACATGAAGAACTTGACAATATAAAGAAAAATTCCGAAGTCAGTAATGACAATCTCCAAAAACAAGTAATGTTTAACAACGAAATACTTATCCGGTTCGAAAATATCACGGACCATATAAATAATGAGCAAATTTTGATAAGTAAATTCTTTGATACCTCACAAAACAAAATCTACAAACACTTAAACTTACAAGATACCCTTCTGGAAGAAATACAATATTTAAATAGGATTAATTATAACATAGAATTAGTCATTAACCACCTAAATGACTTAACAGAAAGTATGCTATTGGCGAAAATAAATATAATTCCCAAGTTCATCCTAAATGAACAAGAAATGGATAAAATAAAAACAATACTGGAAAAACAAAATATCACAGTCAAAAATGAACAAAGTATATACAATTTCCTACAAATGAATACACTAAACTACGAACAAAAGATTATTTTTAATATCAAAGTCCCAATTTTTAAACAACCTTTTTATACCCTCGCCAGACTAGTTCCATTACCAATAAATAACACATATTTTGTAATAACCCCAAATTACCTAGCTTATAATATTAATAATAAGAAATTTCATATGACCCGTAAATGCCCCAAACTGGATAATACATTCTTGTGCGACGAGAACTTCTACGTTGATACACCACAGAACAAAACATGCCTGGAACACCTTTTGAACGGAGAAAACAGTTCCTGCGATGTACGGGAAACCGGCCCCATCACCGACGTGTTCGAGGCAGAGAGAGGTTACATCTTCGCATTCAACGTGAACAAACTGAAGGTATCCCTAACAAACGGCTCTGAGCTCTCAATAATGGGGTCAGCCATCATCAGATACATTAACGAAACAATACAGATTAACGGTATCGATTACGACGGCACGGTTGACACGTTCCCTGAACAGACGGATTTTGATCTTCCCCCCATGCGAAAAGTAACTAGGAATACCACTATTACGGTACTAAGCCTAGAAAAACTGCACCTCGAAGCCACCCAAACAATGGATAAAATCCTGGCCGTCCATCACAATACTATACAGCACACCTGGACACTCTACACTCTGCTCGGATTGGTAACGTCCCTAGCAGTCATCTTATGGCTGCACCGACGAACGAAACACATCGTCCACATCCACGAGGATCATCACGTACCAATCTACGCGCCATCCATACCTTCGCTATGGCCGTCACTTCGAACTGGGGGGGGAGGAGTTACCACCCCACCCCCTAAACCCCCACGCCTCTAAACAAATCGTCGGACACTCAACCGGGAAGACGGCAACTGGATCACCGCATCCGGCCGAATGCTGACATTGCACAAAAAGTCGCACTGCAACATTGTCCCCAGCTAGCCAGCCACATGCCGAGTCGGCATGTTCATTATGTTTACAATTAAGAACCTATGTACTTATGTATAAGATGGAAACGGAGGATTCGAGTAGCCTCTTTCTGACAATAAACTTCACTCTGATTTTGAACTTCAAGAAAGTCAGTCGTATTCTTTATTGGAAATCTTCACACTACAAATATCTGCTGAAACCTAAAAACCTTCATACATTTACACATCATATCTTCACAAAAGGCTCCACCCTCGAGTGCACGGACTTAACTCGCGCGCAGTTGAGAGCATAGCTCCTGTGCCGTCCTGGAACTTCTCCAATGCACGTTGGCGATTGTTCATGGAGGAAATGTTCAGAAAGTGCACGGAGATTGGGTGCCTCCGCGTGAATGGCGAGCTGATCAGTGATTGGGGTGACTGTGCACGAGTGCTCCTCCGCAATTTCTTCCCAGTTGCGGAGTCCGAAGCACCGACTGCCATCGCGGAGGAAGTCCCACCGGCCCACGAAGTATTCGAGGTTGATGTTGCCCGGTTGAAGAGCAGGCGCTCTCCCGGATTGGACGGCATCAATGGAACTATCTGCAAGGCAGTCTGGCGCGCCATACCCGAGCACCTAGCATCGTTGTTTTCCCGATGCATCCGATTAGGATACTTTCCCGCCGAGTGGAAGTGCCCACGAGTTGTCTCGCTGCTCAAAGGGCCAGATAAGGACAAGTGCGAGCCCTCCTCATATAGAGGAATATGCTTGCTACCAGTCTTTGGTAAGGTGCTCGAGGCCATCATGGTGAATCGTGTGAGAAAAGTTCTTCCGGAAGGCTGCAGATGGCAGTTTGGATTTCGCCAAGGACGATGTGTGGAGGATGCTTGGAGGCACGTGAAGAGCAGTGTTTGTGCCAGCCCGGCGCAATACGTGCTCGGCACATTCGTGGATTTCAAAGGAGCATTCGACAACGTCGAATGGAGTGCTGCACTCCGCCGACTAGCCGACTTGGGATGCCGGGAGATGGGCTTGTGGCAGAGCTTTTTCTCCGGCCGAAGAGCAGTGATCCGAAGCAGTTCCGGTACTGTGGATGTACCGGTAACTAGAGGCTGCCCGCAGGGGTCAATCAGCGGCCCATTTATCTAGGACATACTGATGGATGTACTGCTTCAGCGTCTCCAGCCGTTTTGTCAGCTGAGTGCATACGCGAATGACTTGCTGCTTCTCGTCGAGGGAAATTCCCGAGCTATGCTAGAGGAAAAAGGAGCACAACTGATGTCCATCGTAGAAGCGTGGGGAGCTGAAGTTGGCGTTGCCGTCTCGACCAGGAAGGCGGTAATAATGCTGCTGAAAGGTGCCTTGAGACGTGAGCCTACGGTGAGGTTTGCTGGAGCGAACCTTCCGTATGTGCGTAGCTGTCGGTACCTTGGCATCACGGTCAGTGAAGGAATAAAATTCCTCACGCACATAGCTTCGCTTCGCCAGCGGATGACCGGAGTCGTTGGAGCATTGGCGCGTGTGCTTCGAGCCGACTGGGGCTTCAGTCCTCGAGCCAGGCGGACCATATATGACGGACTCATGGCACCTTGTGTGCTGTTTGGTGCCCCGGTATGGTATGACACCGCCGAACAAGTAGCTGCCCGGAGACGACTAGCCTCCTGCCAGAGGCTAATCCTGCTTGGATGCCTTTCGGTATGCCGAACAGTGTCCACAGTGGCACTGCAGGTACTTGGTGGAGCTCCCCCGCTTGACTTGGCTGCTAAGTCTCTAGCGGTCAAATACAAGCTGGAGCGTGGATACCCGCTGGAGGAGAACGACTGGCTATACGACGAGGACATTACGTGTCTAAGCTGGAAGCAGAGGAAGACTCGCCTAGAAGAGTGCTTACTGCAGAGTTGGCAGAACAGATGGGATGACGACAGCGAACCAGGACGGGTGACGCATAAATTCATCCCATACGTCACTCTCGCCTATCGGGATCCAAGCTTTGGATTCTCGATGAGGACGTCTTACCTGCTGACAGGTCACGGGTCGTTCAACGCATTTTTGCAAGGGAGAGCCCTCAGCGATACCACTGCTTGCGCTTGTGGAGATCCATATGAGGACTGGATGCACATATTGTACGCTTGCCCCCTATATGCAGATTTGCGGAACCTCGATGGACTTGGAGTGCAGCGCCTTGGCGAAAACTGGACCTTCGATAGAATCCTGAAAGATCAACAGAGGACTCAACGGCTGGCAGAGTTTGCGGACGAAGTGTTCCGGAGGAGGAGGGGAGTTTAGCCCATCATCATCGCCGTGTGGTTAGCGGGCGAGAATACTTCCACAGTCCGCTAACCATGCTTGTAGGAGAAAATGAAGGAGGAGGCCCACCGAGCCTCTCTTTCGGTACCACGGGTTGTGCAGCTATCCAAGACTGCACATTGAGGTAGGCCCCTTGGTGGGAGTATCGTGGTGGCTGTGGTTGGTACCCATATCACGGGTAGAGCCTTCGTGTTCGACTTTTGAGTTACGGTGCTGGTTGCGCAAAACTCGGGTGCTGTGATCCAGAGATCAGTAGAGATTTTAGGTAGATCTCGCTCCTCAGCAAGGGGGAGTGCTTGCCCGGCAAGCAAGTACTCGAATTGCTACCGGGGTGGTCGCTATGTACATAGCTATAGCTTCTAGTCCGGGACGCTTGTCTGGCGTATCCAGACACATGCACCATGTTGATACATGTACCACTTGTGGGTTTTCAGGGTGTCGTGGTTGTAATCCCTTCAGTGTGGAACACGCCACGTAAAAAAAGGTCGGAGGGATCCGAAAAGTCATCATCAATCTCAGAAGACGGTAGAGAAAACCCAAGGTGCGGGACACAGTATGGGCCAAAGAGCACCACCTGTCAAAGGCAGCCGAAGGTTTAGCGGCAAAATTGGCCCCAAGATTTGACGGGCCGTACACGATAAAGAAATTCACGGCACCAGTTATATGCGTCCTAGAACACAAAACGACCAAGAAAGAAAAGACTGCTCACATCAGCGATCTGAAGCCGGGAAGCGCGGGCGCCGGCGGGCCAGGAGACTTCGAGGAATAAACAAAAAAAAAACACAAATCAAATCGTTGGGGAGGAAAGGGGGAAGACGATACAAGGTATCGATACGGAGCAGAAGTCAACAACACACACACACACACACAGGCCCGTCCGAGCGCGAGAACGGGACAGGGAGGGTACGCAGCCAAGAACCGTTAACGGTTAACACACACACACAGCTGCGAATTCCGTGGGAGGCGAGTGTACGGACGGGAAAGGCTCCGTTACCGGTACAGGCCCACGGAATAACGGCACAAGGAGCAGAAGCAAAACCGAGGTTTCGTCGCGAAGAGCGCTCGAGCTGGTCTTTTGAGATCACCATGGCAGCACAAGTTTTTCACGTCCGGGAAGTACGAGAGACCGGCGCCGGGGAACAGCCCGGGGCGATATGGAGTAGGGATTCCGATTCCTACCTCCAGCTCCTGGCGTTACCCCTGGTGTCGCGATCTCCATCCCCGGAAAGTGTGGAGGACCCGGAGAAAATTCCGGACGTCGAACTCGAGGACGACCAGCCAATGGCGGAGACGGAGGGCGCGGCCGAGGTCATCACCCTCTCCTCGGAGAGCGAGGAAGACGATGACGGAGGCGAGACGGTCACGCCGGAGGTGTCATCAGACGAGGATGAGACCGCGCGGATGGCTTACCGGAGCGTCCGGCGGGCTACGCAGGGCCAGGGACGGATAAGACTCGGAGTCGCGCCGCCGACCGAGGATCCGGTGGATATGAGACGATTCATGGAGGCACGAGTCGCCACCCTGCGGCGTTTCCAGCAGATGGTGGAGGCGCGAAAGGTCGCCGACGCCGAGGCCGCATGGCAGGAGCGTTTGGCTCGGCTGCAAGAGGAGGAGGAAGCATTGTGGGCACCAACCACGGATCAGCCGGAGCCCACGCAGCCACCATTGCCGTTGACGCCGCCGCCGACTCGACCACCGCCGCCGCCGTTGCCGTTGACGCCGCCGCCACGACAGCCGACGCAGTCACCACCACGGATGACTGCGACGCGGTCACCGCCACCGACACCACCACGGATGACGCCAGCGCAGGCGCCGCTGCTGACACCGCCGCGGCCGACGCCGGCGCCGCTGCCGACGCCACCACGGCCGCCGCGCACGCCGTCAACACGACAGCCGACGCAGTCACCACCACGGATGACTGCGACGCGGTCACCGCCACCGACACCACCACGGATGACGGCGACGCGGTCACCGCCACCGACACCACCACGGATGACGCCAGCGCAGGCGCCGCTGCTGACACCGCCGCGGCCGACGCCGGCGCCGCTGCCGACGCCACCACGGCCGCCGCGCACGCCGTCAACACCACCGCCGCAACCTCGCACGCCGACACCACCACCCCAGCAGGGGGAATGGCCGCGGTATGACAGGCAACAGGCGTGGGAAATTCCGCAGGCACACGTCGGCCAGGTGGTCCGCACGATCGAGGTGGGCGGGCGGCTGTGGCACCAACAATCGGTGACGTGGACGTGGCCCGCGTCGGTGGAGACCGAGGCGGAAGCGATCGGCTGGAGAACGCCGGACCAGGAGTCACGCGATCCGCGATTGCGCGCCCGAGCAGAGGGTAAGGGGCCGGAGAAGGAGGTCCCGAGAGAGGAGAGCCCGGGAGAAGCAAACCCGGAGAAGAGGGAGTGGAGCTGGCCTGCACCAGGTGAGGCGCCGCCACCACCAAGGCTGCCGAGGCAAACGTCGTGCCCGGAAGCGCGGCAACCGCCGCCGCGCCCATACCACTGCACGCAGGCGTCGCTGGACGGGCAGAAGTGGAGGGAGGTGTCAACGGAAGACTGGCCGCTCCGGGTGGCCGAGGAAGCGGTTCGACAAGGAGCACGGAAGCGAAGAGTGCACTGGGCCAAGTTATTCGAGCTTGGCGGGCAGCGCTACCGCCTTAAGGTACGGAGCGGGGCGGGGAGGTAAGGGTAGCAGTCGCCGAATAAAGAATGCCAGACGGCAATAGAAAACCGTGTGCCCGGGTTTTTTTTTATAAACAACACAACAGGCACAGTAACAGTCAAAAAAATGGGTACGGGTATAATCCGCAGCAGCCGTGATAACGCGCGAGGGGGTGACGCGGGGCCAGGCACGCGGGACAGCATACGACGCGGGGCTGCTGCAGGCGCGGGACGGGGAGGCACTCGCAGAACGCAGGCGGGCCTCAGTTGACAGCGCAGGCAGGCCTCCAGGGGGACGCGGGGCCAGAGGCAGCCGCCCGGAGCATGAAGGGGGCATACATGTGTTGGTGGAGCTGGAAGCAAGAGAGGATTTGTTAATATGGCGATACGCAAGAATACGTTAGACTTACCTTTCATTGAGCTGCTACACCGAAGCTTATTGGTGGCAGTCACTGCTAAGGTTTGTGTCTAGGGACAATTTTAGTGCTACCAGACTCTACCGATAGGTGGAGCTCTAGTTCCAGAGCAACTACCTCGTGTCAGCGAGCATACGAGCATACGGTTGCTGGCGTCGACGGTAGGAGGAGCCACCACCTTAGTTATGCCGATGGAGAGCGACAGCAGCGCGAGTGCCTTGAGCGGAAGCAGTGCCTCGAGGAAGTCCAGACGAGGCAGGCGTAGAAGCCATCTAGCCTCTAAGAGCTCGGCGCCAACGCAGGCGAAATTGGTTGCCCTGGCATCGAATGGAGTGCCAGAACCCGTTGCCGCCGCCGTCGTCGAATCCGTTGAAGAATACGGCCGCCAATGGTGCGATCATTCGTACTCCTTCAGTTGGAGAGCTGCAGAAGGTGGTAGCATCAAAAAGATTCGCTCAAGTTGGACTGAATGTGGCACAGAATGCGGCCGAGAAGCCGAAGGTCGTCGTCTATGACGTCGACACAGCTATCGGCCCAGAGGAATTTATGAAGGAGCTCCATGAAAATAACTTCGATAGCGAAATGACTCTGTCCCAGTTTAAGAAGTCCGTGCACCTGGTGACCAAGGCGTGGTCGGTAACTGACGGCGCCACAGTAAATGTGACGCTAGAGGTAGACGACCGGGCGATGGCGAAGCTTGATGTAGGTCGTGTTTACATCAAGTGGTTTTCATTTCGATGCCGATCACAGGTTCGCACATACGCCTGCCACAGATGCGTGGGTTTCGACCACAAGGTCAGCGAATGCCGGCAGAAGGACAATGTTTGCCGCCAGTGCGGGCAACAAGGCCACACCGCGGCAAAGTGCCAAAACCCGGTGGACTGCCGGAACTGCCGTCACAGAGGGCAACCCTCGGGGCATTACATGCTCTCGAGCGTTTGCCCGATATACGGGGCGTTGCTGGCGAGGGTGCAAGCTAGACACTAATGTTTAGCTTCATCCAAGCGAATTATGGCCGAGGCCGAGCTGCGACCATCGAGCTCGGAGTCCGACTCAGGAGATCGGAGTTTATGTTCGCGCTGGTGCAGGAGCCGTATCTCGGCGGGGACGGAATGGATGTGCTGCCTGAAGGAATGAGAATTTTCACCGACCGGCGAGGGAAGGCAGCCATCCTAGTGAATCATCAGGAAGCCATCTGTATGCCAGTGGAGACCCTCACCACAGATTATGGCGTATGTCTGGTCGTTAAAGGGAGTTTTGGCTCAATCTTCCTTTGCGCCGCATACTGCCAGTTCGATGCACCTCTGGAACGGTACCTCCGGTACATGGATGCGGTCCTGCTGCAGGCCAGCAGAACCCCCGCAATCCTGGGCCTCGACGCGAATGCAGTGTCCCCCATGTGGCTTAGCAAACTCTCTCGTCATGCCGAGGGGCAAGCTAACTACAGACGGGGTGAGCTGCTGTCAGAGTGGATGCTGGAGGCAAGAGTCACTGCCCTAAACCAGTCAACAGAGGTGTACACGTTCGATAATCACAAAGCTACTAGCAATAACGACGTGACAATCGTCAATGAGGCAACATCTATGTGGGCCACAAATGAGTGGAGAGTGGACAAGTGGGAATTGAGTGACCACAACATCATTACTGTTGTGGCCGAACCAACTACCGCGCGAGTTACCACATCAGCTATACCCACGTCCTCTTCCCCGCCCCCTAAGCCTCCACGAGCAAACTGTTAGCGTCAGCACCCACATTCACGAGCCGCCTCCACCCCCAATTTCTGCAACATAGTTCGTCGTACTCTTGTGCAAGAGTACAAGCCACTTCAGACGACAACTCAGCAAACGGAAACTCTCCCCAAATCTGCTGGGTCAGCAGATCGACGATCACCAGCGGGCCACTTGGACTCTTTTAAGTTAGACATAAGATCAGTTTTTAGCTACCCATTGTCGAATAAAGAGCCTTTTATAATTCTTTCCGAAACAACATTTATTCTTGGGAAACTTGGACAATTCTGGAAGTTAACAGGAGCATCATCCGGGACACTCCACTTACCATCTAATATAACTGGCGCAGTCGGAATCCGAATCAATGCAGCTCCTCTGCAGTGTAATTATATGCAAGTGAGTAGAGTGAGAATTGAGATGCCAAAATGTATATTAAAAAAACACAAGCCCTTATACACACAAACAAATGCCAAAGTGTACACATACAAAATAAGTGCCACAGTATATACATTACATAAATAAATTCTACAAGTAAAAAGTAAAACAAAGTAACAAGTTTATTATTTCAAATGTACCCGCAAAAAGTGATGCAAAATGCTCTACAGTGAAACTGCAAATTAGTGTCTGACCACGAAAGAGTTCAAATAGAACAAATTTGTTGGCCGGAATATATAGTAAATACACCTGGGCATATAAGGTTCAAATAGAGCAATTATGGTGCCCAGAGTAAGAATGAATTGCAAATCAAAAAAAAAAAGTTACATTCATGTCTAATAGACCAAAATATGTACAAGTGCATGTTTGAGGCTCAAGGTCGAGCATAATAAGTGAACCGCGTCAAACCTGTGTGAAAGCAATTCAGCAGCGACGATACACTGGCGTGTCGAGCGGTTGCGTTGTTGTTCAAACGGGTTACAGCCGGTCGAGCATATGTTCGAAACAACTCAACAGTGACGATACACTGGCGTGTCAAACGGTTGGGTTGTGGTTCGAACAAGTAGCCGATTGAGTACAGTTTGAAAACGATTCAACGGCCACGATACACTGGCGTGTCGAGCAGTTGAGTTGGGTTCGAACAAGTTGCGCTAATTATTTTATTTATAATTAGGTCTGCGGTACTCTAGTGGGGTTGACTCTCAATCATTAGACTTACAATAAATGCAACCAACACTGCCTATTGGCCAATAATCAATGTGGCTACGACAAGTAATAACAAATATACAAGCATTCTTTTCTCTCACTCCCAATATTGAGTAAATAAAATAGAGTATTGACTCATATTAATAAACCTATAATTACAGTTCTACACGAGGACAAAAACACATCTAACAATCCAACAACAACACTACCTTCGCCACGACGAATACATCAAACTCAATAATTAATTAATCTCAATTGGTATCTTACACACATTCATATTTTCTTTTTCAATTTCATATATACACAATTAATTTCAAATAGATTAAACACAACATATTACACATACACCATATTTAAGTTTACACGTATAATTAAGTTCAATACACAATTACATATATAACAACATTTAAACACACAACGTTATTCACAATTAAAGGATTTCTCTAAGAGAGTAAATGTCTCAGATTTCAAAAGTCAAAAGACTTATTCCGGTAACTAGAAGTAGAGCTCGGTTGAGTGCAAGTCTTTCAGACGTTAGGGAAGATCAGGTGGCATTACAAGCCGTTACTAGGCCCTCTACCAGTAGTGCCCCTAGCACGATGGATACTTCTTCTGGCTCAAACCAATCCACACCAATACCTTCCATAATTTCCCCTCTGGACATTTGTCAATCTTTAAAAATTCCGGATGGTATTCGTTATCTCATTCCGTATGAAGGGAATCCAGCTACCCTAAATGACTTTATAAACAATGTCGAGGAAATTCTGCTTCTTATTAGAGGCACGGATAAGACTCCGTATGGGCAGTTTTTATTAAGAGCAATAAGGAACAAGATAGAAGGAAAGGCAAATGAGCTATTAATATCGTCCGAATACCCTAATAAGGAAATTCGCGGACAAAAGAAGTGAGGAAACACTAAATTTTGAGTTACACGGACTGGTACATAAAAGATTGCCACTGCAGGAATTTTTCGAACAAATTTTAGACATCAAGGCAACGTACTGGAGAGTTATAGAAAACACGGAGATAGAGAAGTCAGCTTTAAATTTTAAAAAGGAATCCTTTGAAAAAACCTGTTTGTATACATTTATACATGGCATCAAAAGTCCATAAGGAGCGACTTTTAGAACCTTTAGACCTAGAACCCTCCAGGAAGCCTATGACGTGGCTATCAAAGAAGGGGACATTTTCCTGAGAGAAAGTCGCAATAGGCAAATACAGAACCCAAGATATAATAATAGCAGTTACAACAGAAACGACTATCGTAGAAATGAAGGACCCCGGAATAACAGAACTAATAGGAGACCAAACTACTATGGAAATTATGAAGCTAGGGATCAATCCTCGTATCGCGATAAATCCAGGGATAATGGCAGGTCTTATAATAAAATGAAGGCGATCATGCCAAAACAAGAGGACAGAAGTCGTGAGGACAGAAATAATCAACATTCAAAGAATTACGGAAATTCGGGACAGCAAAGACCAACACCACTGAATCACATTGAAGCAACAAATGAACAGGAGCTACACAATATTGATGACGGAAATTTTCAGTTAAAGGCCTCGTCGGACAGACGGGATACTTAGAGAAAGTTGAAGTTGGAGATTCCCTACTTTACATTTTAATTAATTTCGGTTCAAATAGACCACTAAAATTTCTAGTGGATACTGGTGCCACTTCATCTTTCATAAATCCAGAACTCGTTAAAGAACAGAACCAACAAATACTTGAGAGACCGATTTTAATTACCACAGCCCTAGGCTCTCATAAAGTAAATAAAATGACCCAAGTCAAGCTATTCAATAAATACAACTGTAAAGAAAATTTTCCATTGTTGCTCTTCAAATTTCACAACTATTTTGATGGCCTTATAGGCATGAATACTCTGAATACAATGTCAGGAGTAATAGACATTCCGAGCAAAACTCTAATGACACCCAGCTTCACAATTAAACTTTTCCAACAAGTAAAACAAAAAGCAAAATTATTTAACATTGAGGAATCTTCCAAGAAATTGGTAATGCTACCAGTTTCAATTAAGGAAGGTACATTTTTGTGTGAAGATCAACAAATTTCGAACGATTTATTTATCACAGGTGGATTATACACAGCCCACAATTATTACAGTTGTATGGAAGTGACAAATTACTCTGTTAACGAAAAACAATTACATTTAGAGACACCATTAGAAGTGAACTATCTTAACACGGACGAATTTATAATAATAAACGATGTTAAGGACTATGGCTCGGTAGTTTCGGACAGTAAGAAAGAGAGTAACAGCAAACTAAGATTAGAACATTTAACCTTAGAAGAAAAAGCTGCATTCGCAAAACTACACAAACAATATCCAAATATATTTTACAGAGAAGGAGATAAATTAACCTTTACCAATATAGTCAAACACAATATTAATACTACAGACGAAATCCCTGTATTCAAAAAATAATTCAGATATAGTCCGTCAGAAAAGACAGAAATAAGCGAACAAATCAATAAACAAGATATAATTAAACACAGTCATTCACCCTGGAGTGCTCCAGTTTTCTTGGTCCCAAAGAAACTAGACGCTTCAAACAAACGAAAGTGGAGATTGGTCGTAGACTTTAGATTGCTAAATGAAAAGACTATCAAAGATAGATATCCAATGCCACAAATAAACGAAATACTAGACAAACTAGGCAGGGCCCAGTATTTTTCAGCCTTAGATTTGGCAAGTGGTTACCACCAAATTGAAGTGGACCCTAAGGATAGACCGAAAACAGCATTTTCCGCAGTAGGTGGACATTATGAGTTTATTCGAATGCCATTTGGCTTATCCAATGCACCCGCAACCTTCCAAAGGGTAATGGATAATGTTTTAGCAGAGTATAATGGCAAGTTTTGTTTGGTATATCTAGATGATATAATAGTATTTTCGACCTCGCTCGAGGAACACATGAATCATCTAAGTTCTATTTTCAAGAAACTCACGCAGGCAAATCTAAAACTTCAGCCGGATAAATCAGAGTTTCTAAAGAAAGAATTAGAGTATCTTGGTCACATTGTGACAGAGAAAGGTGTTAAACCTAACCCAAAGAAAATAGATACGATTAAGGCTTTCCCTATGCCCAAGACCAGGAAAGAGATTAAATCATTCTTGGGGTTACTGGGATATTATAGAAGATTCATCAGGGACTTCGCCAAAATTACAAAACCTCTAACTCAGCAACTAAAAGGGAAAGCAGAAGTAACTATCAACGAACAATATATTAAAACTTTTAACCACTGCAAGACACTTTTGTGTAACGACCCAATACTACAGTACCCAGATTTCAATAAGCCATTTATCTTGACTACCGACGCTAGTAATGTTGCTATAGGAGCAGTTTTATCACAGGGTACAATAGGAAAGGACAGACCCATAGCATTTGCTAGTAGGACATTGTCAGAATCAGAAACGCATTACGCCACCATTAAAAAAGAACTACTGGCTATAGTATGGGCAGTGAAATATTTCAGACCATACTTATTTGGGAACAAATTCCTTCTGGTCACTGACCATAAACCTTTAGTTTGGTTAAAAAATCTAAAAGAACCAAACTCCATGCTAGTGAGATGGAAACTCCAACTACTAGAATATGACTGTGAAGTCATTTATAAAAAAGGTTCCCAAAATGTAGTGGCGGATGCATTGAGTAGAATTGTCGTAGAGCTCAACACCAACGAGACCAGACCAATTAACATAGATTCGGAAATTTTGACCTCCAACAAACCCATTAATGAATTTGCAATACAAATCATTTTGGAAGATGCAGAACTTGCAAACGATTCAGTAGTGACCCCTTTTAAAAACAAAATCAGACGCATTATCGCCAGACCTTCGTTTAACGACAAAGTAATGATTGACATATTAAGGACAGTCTTAAAATCGAATAAAACGCATGCAATTTACACCACTGATTCAATTTTCGAAACAGTACAAAAGATTTATGCAACATTTTTTGCTCCTAACAAATTGTATAAGATCATAAGGAGCACGACGTTTTTAAAAGAATTACAAACTACAGAAGATCAGATTAACTACATATCAGATTATCACATTAATAATAATCATAGAGGTATGGACGAAACATATAATCATATTAAGCGACAGGTCTATTTCCCCGGGTTAAGAGAAAAGATTTCAAAACTTATTAACAAATGTGACATTTGTCAAACTCTAAAGTATGACAGACAACCTCAGAAATTAGAATTTCAGTTAACAGAGACACCGAACAAGCCATTAGACATAATACATATAGACATATACTCGATTAATAAAAAACTTATTTTAACGATAATCGACAAATTCTCAAAATTTGCGGAAGGTTACACTCTACCTGCTCGAGATTCAATTAATATCACCAAAAACATGATGTTCTTTTTCAAGACTCACGGTATACCCAAAGTAATAGTTTGCGATCAAGGTCCAGAATTCGCGGGAATTCTTTTTAAAGATCTTTGCAACCAATATGGTATAACCCTACATGTAACATCTTTCCAACAATCAAGCAGCAACGCCCCTGTAGAAAGACTGCATTCATCGTTATAAGAAATCTATAGAATCATTTTCGAAAAGAAAAAAGCACTACAACTTGACCTAGACCACGACCTGATAATGGCAGAGACCTTTATAACTTATAATAATGCTATTCACTCAACAACAAAGCTTACCCCACACGAAGTATTTACAGGACGAACTCATATTTTCGAACAAACGCTCAAAGCGGTGAGTCAACAAGATTACTTGAGGGAACTAGAGACCTTCAGAACCAAATTATATCCAGAATTAAAGGAGGAATTAGAAAATCAGAAACTAAAAAAGGTCGAGAAACTTAACGTAGATAGAACCCCACCCTTAGAGGTACAAGAGGGAGACACAATCTTCAGAAAAGAAAATAGAAGAAACAAATTAACACCCAGATTCACCAAACACAAGGTAGCTAGTGATAACGGAATAACTTTGACTACCAACAAGAGACAGAAAATACACAAATCAAAGATTAAGAAAAAAACTAGACGTAATAGTGACTAACTTCTGTATAATAATATCGTTACAGATTATGCATGATAGCAGCTCAACTGCTTCATGCCCAACATGTTAAGGAAAATACGCCCCTAGCAGAAATCAATCTGGGAGAAGCGAGGATCATTCAGACCTATAGTTCAGTGGCACATGTAATAGAACTAACGGAATTGACTAACTACCTAAATAAACTAGAAACCAACTTATACAACTTACGGGACGAAGATTCGAAGGATTCGATATCTTCATTACAAAGGAAAATAGTTCAAGCTAAAGAAAAAGTTTACTCACTGACTTCAAACCAAAGAAAAAAGAGAGGTTTGATAAATGGGTTAGGTCACGTAATTAAAAGAGTAACAGGAAATATGGATGCAGATGACGCATCCACTATTGCAACCAATTTCAACAAGGTATTTGAAAACGAAAAGACCATTAACAAAAACCTCTGGCAACAAATAGCCAATAATAATGATATAATTTTAAATTTCAATAATATGTCCACACACTTTGTTAAAGAACAAGAAAAGATTGAGGAGTACATTAACCATTTTAAAAATAGCATTTCTAAGGAATTAATGATAGAAGATAAGAAAATCAAAAGTTTACAAATATTAAATATAATAAATAACAATATAGACATTCTTCAGAATCATATAAATGATATAGCCGAGAGTGTTTTATTAGCTAAACTCAGGATATTCCCAAGTTTTATTTTACCTATAGGAGAGCTAAGAGATATTGCACAGAGCTTCAAAATTCAAAATTTTTCAATAGATTCCGAAGAACATATATACAGATTACTCGACTTAGAGGTGGAATCCAAAAGAACACAAATCATCTTTCACATAAAAATACCTATATTTGATAAGAACATCTATACACTATCTCATTTAATTAACTTACCCATAAACGGCTCTCACTTTCTCATTCTACCTAAATTCATTTTGCACGATAACAATTTTAATTTTACAACGAGTTTTCAAGAGAAATGCCCGAGGATACATGGAACTTATATCTGCGACCCCAGATTGGCGGAGAATATTATGTACAACAAGGAGTGTGTTAAACAGATTAAATTAGGAATGAAACCAAGCTGCGAGGCAAAGAATGTGGACACCGACGAAATAGTGGTGGAGCCGGAGCAACAGTGGATCGTAGTCATCAGCAGGAACCAAACGTGGGCCGAACCGAGTTGTGCAGAACCCTTCCTCATTGAGGGAACAACAATTATTAACCATATCAACTGTTCCATACTCATTGATGGAATCAAATATGATGACACCGAATTATTTTACAAGGAAAAGATCAAACTGTCACTACCGGCAGTCAAAAATATAACAATAAATGCGACAGTGGAGGATTTGAATCTTGATAAGATCGTGTTTCACCTCCAAGAAAACAACGCAAAAATTGTTCGAGTCAAGCAATCTACAACCGATCTTCGATTCCTGACCTACATATCGGCTGTCATCCTGGTCATCTTTATAATCTATACCTTGGTAGTAAAAAGAAAGATCACTTACTTACCCAATCCTGCACCATCGGTCAACTACGTTTCGTCCATTCCTTCGTTATGGCCGTCACTACATTCTAGGGGGGGAGGAGTTACCACATCAGCTATACCCACGTCCTCTTCCCCGCCCCCTAAGCCTCCACGAGCAAACTGTTAGCGTCAGCACCCACATTCACGAGCCGCCTCCACCCCCAATTTCTGCAACATAGTTCGTCGTACTCTTGTGCAAGAGTACAAGCCACTTCAGACGACAACTCAGCAAACGGAAACTCTCCCCAAATCTGCTGGGTCAGCAGATCGACGATCACCAGCGGGCCACTTGGACTCTTTTAAGTTAGACATAAGATCAGTTTTTAGCTACCCATTGTCGAATAAAGAGCCTTTTATAATTCTTTCCGAAACAACATTTATTCTTGGGAAACTTGGACAATTCTGGAAGTTAACAGGAGCATCATCCGGGACACTCCACTTACCATCTAATATAACTCGCGCGCAGTTGAGAGCATAGCTCCTGTGCCGTCCTGGAACTTCTCCAATGCACGTTGGCGATTGTTCAAGGAGGAAATGTTCAGAAAGTGCACGGAGATTGGGTGCCTCCGCGTGAATGGCGAGCTGATCACTGATTGGGGTGACTGTGCACGAGTGCTCCTCCGCAATTTCTTCCCAGTTGCGGAGTCCGAAGCACCGACTGCCATCGCGGAGGAAGTCCCACCGGCCCACGAAGTATTCGAGGTTGATGTATGTGTTGCCTGGTTGAAGAGCAGGCGCTCTCCCGGCTTGGACGGCATCAATGGAACTATCTGCAAGGCAGTCTGGCGCGCCATACCCGAGCACCTAGCATCGTTGTTTTCCCGATGCATCCGATTAGGATACTTTCCCGCCGAGTGGAAGTGCCCACGAGTTGTCTCGCTGCTCAAAGGGCCAGATAAGGACAAGTGCGAGCCCTCCTCATATAGAGGAATATGCTTGCTACCAGTCTTTGGTAAGGTGCTCGAGGCCATCATGGTGAATCGTGTGAGAAAAGTTCTTCCGGAAGGCTGCAGATGGCAGTTTGGATTTCGCCAAGGACGATGTGTGGAGGATGCTTGGAGGCACGTGAAGAGCAGTGTTTGTGCCAGCCCGGCGCAATACGTGCTCGGCACATTCGTGGATTTCAAAGGAGCATTCGACAACGTCGAATGGAGTGCTGCACTCCGCCGACTAGCCGACTTGGGATGCCGGGAGATGGGCTTGTGGCAGAGCTTTTTCTTCGGCCGAAGAGCAGTGATCCGAAGCAGTTCCGGTACTGTGGATGTACCGGTAACTAGAGGCGGCCCGCAGGGGTCAATCAGCGGCCCATTTATCTAGGACATACTGATGGATGTACTGCTTCAGCGTCTCCAGCCGTTTTGTCAGCTGAGTGCATACGCGGATGACTTGCTGCTTCTCGTCGAGGGAAATTCCCGAGCTATGCTAGAGGAAAAAGGAGCACAACTGATGTCCATCGTAGAAGCGTGGGGAGCTGAAGTTGGCGTTGCCGTCTCGACCAGCAAGACGGTAATAATGCTGCTGAAAGGTGCCTTGAGACGTGAGCCTACGGTGAGGTTTGCTGGAGCGAACCTTCCGTATGTGCGTAGCTGTCGGTACTGTAGTATGCACACATATCGGTTAACCACTGTATTCATAATATACAATCACATTGTATCACTCTGTTG
This sequence comes from Drosophila mauritiana, assembly GCF_004382145.1. NCBI lineage: Eukaryota > Metazoa > Arthropoda > Insecta > Diptera > Drosophilidae > Drosophila > Drosophila mauritiana. The sequence goes on along the minus strand of NC_046672.1, from coordinate 21,585,960 downwards.
CAATGTGTACATAAACAGTTCAGCCCAAGCGTATGTTGAGGGCAACGTACCTAATTTGCATGATCAGCAGTACTCACGCTGACCAAGCGCTGACCGCTAATATGTGTGCCTATAGCACCCCTCCTCCAGCACCGTCGCTCGGCGACAATATATATATATATATGTAGGAAACGAATATAAGCGTCGCTGCGCTGCAGGCTATGCCGGCAGCGCTGCTCCTCGACTTAGGCTAAGAAACCATTGTATTTAGATCGCCAAATCATTGACGAATTAACTTTGAATGGAGCGGGACCTTCCCTGCTCCTACAAACCAATAAAGAGTGAATTCAAACTGAAAACCAATCTTTCAACTGGGAGATACAACGTAGCGACCGTGACAGGACACGTATAAGCTGTAGCAGAAGGAAAAGGAAAAAAGGAAGCCGCTTGTGATAAATTCCAACTTACATCAGCTAGCACTGGATGTGAGAAGATCAGCACGCCCGGCATTCGACGCTCCTCAAAAGAAAAAAAAACTTTTGACCACGCAACAACTTCAACAAACAACTGGAGCAAAGAAACAATGATCTGAGTGAGTAGAGTGTGAGTGTGATGGGTAAAAACAGGGGCGGAGTTCGAAATAAGGCAAAAAAGAGAATAGCGCACCTAAAGTGGCTATTATATACGAACACTCCACCGCCAGTATGGTCGAAAGCTCAAAAATTACAAGCCGAGCTAGACCACTGCGTAAAATTTCTTAGTGAAACAAACCCAACCACACCCGCTCACTCAGTAAATAAAATACAATGCATACCAAAAATTAATAATATTCAACCTGCCCAGCCTTCCGGAATTTAAGAAGATCTGCCCGAAGGACTGCGAGGGACCCTTGTTCACACCACATTGTGAACACACTTGCAGGCATTGCAACACCGGCACCCAACACTAACAAGAGGACATTATCATCAACGTGGTGAGCAGCCCGCTCACTACGTCATCGAGGGCGTGTCAGCGTGCCAACACCGGCGACGCCCAGCTGACACAGGATAACGTGGTGTGCAGCCCGCCCACTACGTCAACGCGGGAATAGTATTCACACTGTGGTGCGCTATCCGCACACTACAACAACGGTGGATCTCCAACAACAACTGACAAGAGGGAACCGACAGCGCTTCAAAGAGCGCAAAATTTTTTTTTAATAGCACTGTGTGCAAAATTTTTTTCTGATTGCACTGCGATGCATATTTTTTTTTAATAATTATAAAAACCAATTGTAACATTGAGCGGAACCTTTTCTGCCCGATGAGAAGTTCGGCCTGTAAAGCCAAACGAAAATTTAGGTAGGAAACCTGTAATTTCATACGGATGAATTAATTTTAAATTTCTCACCGCCGCAAGGCGTCTTAACAAAAAAAAAAAAGATATTTAAAAATTAAAAAAAAAAACAAAATCAATAAATACAAAATAAATAAATGTCATTTGACAACTCTATAAGTAAATTTTACCCAGACCCAATATATTCAGAAAATACTGTATTAGGAGAAAAACTCTTTTCAAAAATGGGTCTAGTAGATGTTAAGTCAGTGGACTCCACTGCCAATGTAATCAACAAGGTCGAAGTTGTTCCTTTAAACCTGGATTACATAATAATTTGTTTAATTATTATAACAATAATTATGTTGATAAATATGGTATATGTTATAAACTATACAAAATGCATAGTAAATGCCTTAAGAAAAGATATATAAGCAGAGCTAATGACTTGGACAGGGTTTGATAGCTGAAAGGCAATAAATAAAGCAAAAAAAAAAACAAATTTAACCCAAGTAAGCAAGCATAAAACTGCCATGTCAAAAGCTTCAAAAAGAAAACAAAAAAAAAACAAGCCTAGTTATGAACATATAAATAAATATGAAAATATAAAATGAAATATAAAATATAATTAAATAAATCTTTTTATTAAATTTATTAAATAAATCTTTTTATTAACACCCCAGTTCCTAACTTGATGGATTGGCTAAATATAATAGCTAAAATCAAGAAACTGCGGGAAGACTTTGATAGATCGTTTAAGTGCCTCAATAAGAGTGCACCAATAAGTAACGATACAAAGATAAAACATTTAGAGACACTATTAGGAAAACATAACGAGGTTCGTGTCATAATACTTGACCACAATACGAAATTTTCTTCGTTACAACAGACACAAGTAAAAGATATAATATCTCGATTAAAAGAGAACATATTATATGTGTCACAAAGGCACAAGTTACAAGTACTTGTTCCGAATACACTAAATTTCCCAGCTGAACTATTACTAGACGTAATTGCTGAGGAAAGAAATAAGCCAACAGAAAGTAAAATAGTAAACAAGATGGCACAATCAGTAGTAGATTTCCTAAAAACAGCCTCGTCTCTATTATTTGAGTACGACGGCAAAGCAGAAAACCTACAGAGTTTCAAAGACGCTCTGAACTTGTTAGATTCGATAGAAGGAGAACATGAGACTTTAGCAGTCAATGTCATTAAGACCAAACTAAAAGGTCATGCTAGGAATCTCATTAGCACGGAAAATACTATACAGGAAATTAAAGATAAACTCTCGCGAACAGTAAAGGGGGAATCTGTTGAGGTACTCTCTGCAAAATTACTAAATCTGCAGCAAAAGAACAAAACAGCCAACCTTTACACGCAAGAGGTGGGGCAATTAACAAAAGCTCTAGAAGGTGCTTATATTAGTGATGGTTTGAAACCAGAACTTGCAAACAAATATAGCACGACACAAGCCGTCAAAGCAATGACGAGGAATTGCTCGATTGATAAGGTAAAAGTTATCATGCAAGCAGGCACGTTCAACAGCATGAACGATGCCATATCTAAATTTATAGACAGTTGCACAGAAGCAACTGGACATTCCAACGCTGTTATGTTCTACCAAAATCAGACTCAGCGCGGTACACACCGCGGTCGTTATAACACGAGGGGCTGCCCTTATTACAGAGGCGGTCATCGTTATAAAAATACCAATAATAATAATAATAGAGGAAACTTTAGAGGCCGTGGCAACTCGAACCGAGGCCAAAACAACAATAATCAGAGATATGTAAGAGTAGCCCAAAATAACTCGGGAAACTCCGAACACCCTTTAGCTGCTCATCAATAAATAGACACAAGGTTCACACAATTAATCTTAGCCAAAACATATTTGTTAATTTTGTCAATGTAGAAACAAATAAAAAACTTGTCTTTTTAATAGACACAGGTGCAGATATTTCTCTTCTAAAAGAAAATTCTGATATCTTTAATGATATCCAAGGCAACAATAAAATTAATATTCAAGGAATAGGACAAGAATTAATTCAATCCAAAGGATTAACTTCAATTGAGATACAGACAGGCAATTACATAATTCCACACGATTTTCATATAGTAGATTCACATTTCTTAATCCCATGTGATGGAATATTAGGAATTGATTTCATAAAGAAATTCAATTGTCAATTAGATTTTAATCAAACAGAAGATTGGCTCAAGATGAGACCAACTAATTTGAATTTCCCAATATACGTTCCAATAACATACAGCTCTGGTAATAACTCAATACTTCCACCAGCAAGATCCCAGGTTGTCCGAAAAATACAACTATCCTCAAATGAAGATAGTGTTGTAATAAAAAACCAGGAAATTCAAAAGGGCATTTATGTTGCAAACACAGTTGCAACAACCAAAAATGCATTTGTCCGATTGCTAAATACAAATAATAAAGATCAAGTAGTAAATATAAAAGATCTACAATATGAATCACTTTCGAACTATGACATAGTTCAAACCAATCCTGAAGCAAGAGAAAAAACTGTCATGTCTCAATTAACAAAAAATTTTCCACCACAATTCAAATCTACACTAACAGATTTATGCACCAAGTATAGCGATGTATTCGGACTTGAAACCGAATCAATCACAACAAATAATTTCTACAAACAAAAGCTAAGATTGACAGATGATGATCCAGTATATATTAAAAATTATAGAAATCCTCATAGTCAACTTGACGAAATTCAAGTACAGGTAGAAAAATTAATTAATAACAAAATAGTCGAACCGTCTGTGTCCCCATATAACAGCCCACTTTTGTTAGTTCCAAAGAAATCTCTTCCTGGTTCTGACAAGAAAAAATGGCGATTAGTAATTGACTATCGTCAAATTAATAAAAAATTGTTGTCCGATAAATTCCCACTACCTAGAATTGATGATATTTTAGATCAACTAGGTAGAGCAAAATATTTTTCATGCCTAGACTTAATGTCAGGTTTTCATCAAATTGAACTCGAAGAAAGTTCAAGAGATGTAACGTCTTTTTCAACGAGCAATGGCTCATATCGCTTCACGCGATTACCATTCGGTCTAAAAATAGCACCAAATTCTTTTCAGAGAATGATGACTATAGCTTTCTCTGGGCTTGAACCTTCTCAAGCATTCCTGTATATGGATGATTTAATAGTTATTGGTTGTTCCGAAAAACATATGGTTAAAAACTTGACTGATGTTTTTGAGAAATGCAGGAAATACAACCTAAAGCTACATCCAGAAAAATGTTCATTTTTCATGCATGAAGTCACATTTTTGGGACACAAATGCACAGATAAAGGAATCTTGCCAGATGACAAAAAGTATGACGTCATCAAAAATTATCCAGTCCCACACGATGCGGACAGTGCTAGACGATTTATTGCATTTTGCAATTACTATAGACGTTTTATCCAAAATTTTGCCGAATATTCTCGTCACATAACAAGATTATGTAAAAAAGATGTAAAATTCGAATGGACAGCTGAATGCCAGCATGCCTTCGAACATCTCAAATCGGAACTAGTTAATCCCAATTTATTACAATACCCAAATTTCAGCGAAGAATTTTGCATAATAACGGATGCAAGTAAGCAAGCTTGTGGAGCAGTGTTAACTCAATGCAAAAAAGGTCTCCAACTTCCAGTGGCATATGCATCAAGAGCGTTTACAAAGGGTGAAAGTAATAAAAGCACAACAGAACAAGAATTGGCAGCAATTCATTGGGCAATAACTCATTTCAGACCATATATTTATGGTAGACATTTCAGTGTCAAAACAGACCACAGACCACTTACATACCTGTTCTCTATGATAAATCCGAGCTCTAAACTAACTCGTATGAGACTTGAATTAGAGGAGTATAATTTTACAGTTGAGTATCTAAAGGGAAAAGACAACTATGTAGCTGATGCGTTATCAAGAATAACCATCAAAGAACTACAAGAAATTAACAGAAATATAAAGAAAGTCACTACAAGATATCAAAGTAGACAAAAATCCTGCGCAGGAGATAAAGAAATAGAATTGCCTAAGCAATCTATAGAAAAAGATTCAAAGCCCAACGTATATGAAGTCATCAAAAATGACGAATTACGTAAAGTAGTGACCTTGCATATAAAAAATATGCTATGTTTCTTTAAACATGGTAAGAAAATTATTGCAAGATATGATGTTAGCGATTTATATACTAATGGAATACTTGATTTAGGTCATTTTTTCCAAAGGCTTGAAATGCAAGCCGGTATAAATAAAATCAGCCAACTCAAAGTGGCACCGTGGGAAAATATCTTTGAACATGTTTCAATTGATAATTTCAAAATAATGGGCAATAAAATATTAAATTCATTGAGAGTAGCGCTACTCAACCCGGTGACCCTAATAGAAAAATTAAAAGAAAAAGAAGCTATATTGTCTACATTTCATGACGATCCAATACAAGGAGGTCACACAGGCATCACAAAAACCTTGGCCAAGGTCAAAAGATACTATTACTGGAAAGGTATGTCTAAAGATATAACTGAGTACATTAAAAAATGTCAGAAATGCCAAAAATCAAAAGTGACAAGAAATACAATAACTCCTTTAACAATAACAGTGTAGCATATTGGACTAATCTACCCTAAAAATACAATAAATGATTGGGTATAACTTAGCGTCAATACATTGTGACACTTTGTCATAATAAATATAAATATACAGATATACAAAAAGACCACCAAAAACTACGTAAGCACTCCAGCGCCCCAGTAATACGATCTAACGCTTATACATAAGCCGATCGCGGAGCGTGGGAATGCTGAGCATGCACTTTGCAGCTCAAGTGGTCAATGCCTTCTGCATACATATGTATATGTATAAACATAAGTAAGAATACATAGATATAAGCAATGTATGTGCGGGTTAGCTGAACCCAACTTCAGCACACTTTGATCATTCAAATAAAGAACCTCGAACAGAGCAGAAGCAAAGCTCTTCTTTTATTAAACATACAAAATAGCACCCCTGCAAATAGCACCATTCCATATGGCGACCGTGACAGGACGATTGCAGGACAATTGAAGGACACAGTGTTTAAAGTGTTAATAATTACAGTCGACTGATTCGACTATAAACTAAATAAATTGATAAATAAACATGACAACATAAAACATAATAATTGATGGCGGAAGAGCCACAATTCTCAAACGCGCAGCCCACGACACAAAGGGACTTGCCAACGTTGGAAGAAGCTCTGCAGCAAAATCCTGCAGATGGACCACGCCCACTCACAATAGCTGAGTACCGGGCAAGGCAGGAAAGGAAGGAACCAAAGAAGCACAAACGCTCCGGAAAAAGGATAAAGCTACTTAAACAACGCCCACTGGTTAAGGAAATGACCCAGTTGGCCAGAGACGAGGCATCCCGACAACGCTACAAAGAGCGTCTTGAGGACATCGAAAGCAAGATTTCGCAAGGTGCGAAACAACGCAAACGGGCTGCATAAATAAATGCCAATGCCCCAATTTGCCTTAATTTTAATTTCTAAACCCAAGCCGATGCGGGAAACCGCTGCTTGAAAACACTAATATCTGTTAGGCTTTTTACTAACAATGCGGTTGGAGTATTTTTTTTTATATTGTAAACAAATATGTGAGCCAACCACATTTATTAACAACTAATATTTCCACGTCTCCGCTACTGAGTATATATATATATTCAGCTGAAAAAAAAAATTTTTTTTAATGACAGAATATAGCAATTCTTATCTTCATTAAACGTAAACATTTTTATTTTTGATTTTCTAGAAGAATAAATTAATATCATAATAATGAGAAAAAACTCATAAATAGAAAAAAAACGTTTCACTGAAAATAACCAAAAAAAAAAGGGATGGTTTAGCGATTCTAGTGAGGCAAAGGACAATACTGCCAACGTAGTTAATAACGTAAAAATTATAGATCACACAGACGATATAAATGCGTTGTGGATCTTATTGCTGATCATTACAATAGTACTACTTCTACAATTTCTGCATACAATTTATTTTAAGCATAACAAGATCATCAAAAAACGTTATATAAATAGGGCAAATCGTTTAGACCAGATTTAAAAAAAAAATATGGATTAGAAGAAAGCTTAATAAAAACTTTTTTTTTAACGACAGGAATGGAATGGAGCGAAATAGCGATACGAATAGACGAATTTCGCTTCAGGTTCGATAAGTCTTATAAATTTATCAATAGAGACGCAGTAATAAAATCCGAAACTTTGAAAAATCATATAGAGATATTAGTAGGAGAATATAATAATATAGTTACATTAGTAAATAAATATGCAAATAGGCTCACATCTGAACATAATAACAAATGTTTAAGGGTTATAAAATCCCTAAACACAAGATTAAATAACATCAGAAAAAGAAGGCATATTCTGATAGATGTACCAGAAAGTCTAAGTCAATTGGTTGAATTCAACACAGACCAGTTCAAAGAACTAGACGAATCTGTTCAATCAAGCGGCGCTGAGTCCGATAGTGACATTGAAACGCTAGAAGGAAGCGACCGAATTGAATTTAAATTTGAACCAAAAACAATTTCTGAAATGGCACAGACAGTGATAGAATTTATCAGGCTAGCCACATCTCTGATACCAGAGTTTGATGGTAAACCAGAAAATCTACAAAGTTTTTTGGATGCTCTAGGTCTACTAGATAGCTTAAAGAGCACACATGAAACGACAGCAATAAGCCTAATAAAAACTAAACTTAAAGGCCATGTAAGAAACCTTATAAGTAATGAGCAGACGATTGCTGCAATCATTACCCAACTGTCAAGTGCAGTAAAAGGAGAATCGGTAGAAGTGATATCTGCCAAGCTTCTGAATCTACAACAGAGAAATAAAACGGCTAACCAATACACCCAAGAGGTGGAGAAACTGACAAAGGCCCTTGAAGGTGCCTATATCAGTGAAGGTCTCAGCCAATCCTTAGCGAATAAATACAGCACTACAACAGCTGTAAAAGCAATGACACAGAATTGCTCCATTGATAAGGAAAAACTTATCATGCAAGCAGGCACATTCACAAACATGAATGATGCCATCTCCAAATTTGTAAACAGTTGCACAGAGATAACAGGTCAAAGTAACACTGTACTCTATTATCGACGAGGTGCAAATAATTATAATAGAGGCGCCCGGGGTTATAATCGTGGAAGAAATAACTACCACAACAATTACAACCGAGGCAGCAATAACAACAATAATAATAACTATAATAACCGTGGAGGTAGGCGAGGCCAAAACCAAGGGAGAGGCCGCGGAAACTACAACCATGGTAATAATAATAATAGCAGTGTGAGAATCGCGCAAAACACGTCGGAAAACTAACAGAACCCTTTAGGAAACAACCAATAAATGTAAAAGTTCATTCCATCAATTATAGTCTTAATATATTCGTAACCTTCTATAATCATTCAACTGAAAATAAACTAACATTTCTCATAGATACTGGTGCAGATATCTCACTTTTGAAAGTAAATTCTGATAACTTCATAATTAAAAATGAAAAAATAATAAACATCGAAGGCATAGGCCAAGGTGTGATAAAGTCTCAAGGAACAACCTTAATAGAACTCCAATCAACAAAATATATTATTCCACATGAATTTCATTTGGTAAACCCAAATTTTGCAATACCATGTGATGGATTGGCATTGATTTTATAAAGAAATTCAATTGTCAACTAGATTTCAAACCAAGTGAAGACTGGTTTATAATTAGACCCCAAAATTTAAATTATCCAATATATGTTCCGATAACATATAGCGCTGGCAACAATACAGTTCTTCTGCCAGCCAGATCACAAGTTATTCGGAAAATAGACATTAATGTTGTAAATGATTTCATATTTGTTCCTAATCAAGAAATACACAATGGGATTTATGTTGCAAATACAATAGCAGCATCCAAACATGTATACGTTCGATTTCTAAATACAACTAATTTCGACCAAGTGGTCAAAGTAAATAAAATACAATATGAAAATCTAAAGGATTATGACATTCATAATACCGACACTGGAAATAGAAACGAACAAATACTTTCAAAACTAAAGAAAAATTTTCCAGACCAATTTAAAAATCAATTAACAGAATTATGCACACAGTATAGTGATGTGTTCGGACTGGAAACCGAACCAATATCAACAAATAATTTTTATAAACAAACATTAAGACTTAAAGACGATGAACCCATTTATATAAAAAACTATAGAAGCCCGCATAGCCAAATTGAGGAAATTCAAAAACAAGTAGAGAAATTAATAAGCGACAAAATCGTCGAACCGTCTGTATCTGAGTATAACAGCCCACTCTTGCTAGTTCCAAAAAAATCATTACCAAATTCACAAGAGAAAAAATGGCGATTAGTCTATCGTCAAATAAACAAAAAACTTCTTTCTGACAAATTTCCACTCCCTAGAATTGATGACATTTTAGATCAACTAGGTCGAGCTAAATACTTTTCATGCCTTGACTTGATGTCAGGTTTCCATCAAATAGAACTTGAGGAAAACTCTAGGAATATAACATCCTTTTCAACGAGCAATGGCTCATATCGCTTCACGCGATTACCATTTGGTCTTAAAATAGCACCAAATTCATTTCAGAGGATGATGACTATATCATTCTCGGGATTAGAACCCTCTCAGGCATTCCTTTACATGGATGACTTAATGGTGATAGGATGTTCCGAAAAACACATGATTAAAAACTTAACTGACGTTTTTAATGTATGTAGGAAATATAACCTAAAGTTGCATCCAGAAAAATGTTCATTTTTCATGCACGAAGTGACATTCCTAGGTCACAAATGCACAGACAAAGGAGTATTGCCAGATGACAAGAAATATGACGTCATCAAAAATTATCCTGTCCCTCATGATGCGGACAGTGCAAGACGATTTGTAGCATTCTGCAACTATTATCGTCGATTTATAAGGAACTTCGCCGACTATTCACGGCACATAACTAGATTATGTAAAAAGAATGTCCCTTTTGAATGGTCAAGCGAATGCCAGAACGCATTCGAATACCTTAAAGAAAATCTTATGCACCCCACACTATTACAATATCCTGATTTTCGCAAAGAATTTTGCATTATAACGGATGCTAGTAAACAAGCTTGCGGAGCGGTTCTAACTCAGAACCGTAACGGGATTCAGCTCCCAATAGCTTATGCATCACGTTCATTTACAAAAGGAGAAAGCAATAAGAGTACAACGGAACAAGAGCTAGCGGCAATTCATTGGGCAATTACCCATTTTAGACCATACATTTATGGCAAACATTTCACCATTAAAACGGACCACAGACCATTAACGTACCTATTTTCTATGACTAATCCCAGTTCAAAATTAACTCGCATGCGGCTAGAGCTTGAAGAATACGACTTCACAGTAGAATACCTAAGGGGGAAAGATAATTTTGTAGCAGACGCACTCTCACGTATAAATATAAAGGAACTCAAAGACATGCAACATAAAGTCCTGAAAGTCACTACCAGGCAACAAAGTAGACAAGAAAACTGTACAGTAACAAATAAGGAACTATTGCCTAGGCAAAGTATCCAAAATGTATCTAAGCCCAACGTACACGAAGTCATAACAAATGATGAAGTATGAAAAGTTGTGACCTTGCGAATAACTGAATCTATTTGTTTACTAAAACGAGGAAATAAAGTTATTGCAAGAATTGATGTTGACGATTTATATACCAATGGAATTTTTGATTTAGGTCAGTTCTTCCAAAGGCTTGAAATGCAAGCCGGTATACTTAAAATCAGCCAACTCAAATTGGCACCGAGTGAAAAAATCTTTGAAACCATTTCAATAGATAATTTCAAAAATATGGGCAATATAAAATTGAAATCATTAAGAGTAGCGCTACTCCAGCCGGTGACCATTATAAAAACTGAAAAAGAGATACAATCGATACTGTCTACATATCATGACGATCCAATTCAAGGAGGTCATACAGGCATTACAAGAACGCTAGCGAAAATAAAAAGACACTATTATTGGAAAAATATGACTCGTCATATAAAAGAGTACATACGTAGATGTCATAAATGCCAAATGTCAAAAACAACGACACATACAAAGACCCCAATGACTCACACAGAAACCCCAAAAAATGCTTTTGATATAGTGATAGTGGACACAGTTGGTCCACTACCGAAATCAGAATATGGCAACGAATACATCGTCACACTAATATGTGATTTGACGAAGTATCTAGTAACCATACCTGTTGCGAATAAGAGCGCAAATACTGTCGCAAAAGCTATATTCGAAAATTTTATACTAAAGTACGGTCCAATGAAGACGTTCATTTCGGACATGGGTACCGAGTATAAAAACAATGTAATTCAAGATATGTGTAAATATATGAAGATTGAAAATCTTACATCCACTGCATATCACCACCAGACTTTAGGGACAATCGAACGAAGTCATAGAACATTCAATGAATACATTCGTTCATACATCTCTGCAGATAAAACTGATTGGGACGTTTGGATACAATACTTTACATATTGTTTCAACACAACACCATCAGTCATGCATAATTACTGTCCATATGAACTAGTCTTTGGAAGATTACCAAGGCAGTTCGCAAATTTTCATAAAACAGATAGAATAGAACCACTGTATAATATAGAAGATTACTCAAAGGAAATAAAATTTAGATTAGAAATAGCATATAAAAGAGCTAGACTTTTGTTAGAAAAAGCTAAGTCTTATAGAAAACAACTTTATGATAAGAAAACTTCAGATTTTCAATTAAAAATAGGAGATAAAGTTATACTAAGGAACGAATCGGGTCATAAGTTAGATCCAGTATATCTAGGCCCTTATACTGTAGAAACCATAGAAGACAGAGATAACATAGTAATTAGAGATACAAAACAAAAGAAGCAAAAAGTACATAAGGATAGACTAATAATATAATCAATGAAACGTTTCATTTCACTTAAGAAAAGGTCTGATCAACCTCAAAACAAAAAAAAAAAATAAAAAAAAAAAAAAAAAAAAAAAAAAAATTAATTATTTTTCCTTCTAAGAAAGTTAAACATAAATCCAAAAATATCATAATTCAACATACATTTTTTGTATTATTCTGTCATTATACAAAAATGCTTTGAGACAAAACATTGCTAATAATTAATAAGAAAAATCAATATCATTTAAAAAAAAAAAAAAATTTTTCCTTTCTAAACACAATATTAATATTGATAACTAAATGACTACATATATTACGTCATTTCTTTAAAAAGGGAGGTGTAGCATATTGGACTAATCTACCCTAAAAATACAATAAATGATTGGGTATAACTTAGCGTCAATACATTGTGACACTTTGTCATAATAAATATAAATATACAGATATACAAAAAGACCACCAAAAACTACGTAAGCACTCCAGCGCCCCAGTAATACGATCTAACGCTTATACATAAGCCGATCGCGGAGCGTGGGAATGCTGAGCATGCACTTTGCAGCTCAAGTGGTCAATGCCTTCTGCATACATATGTATATGTATAAATATAAGTAAGAATACATAGATATAAGCAATGTATGTGCGGGTTAGCTGAACCCAACTTCAGCACACTTTGATTATTCAAATAAAGAACCTCGAACAGAGCAGAAGCTAAGCTCTTCTTTTATTAAACATACAAAATAGCACCCCTGCAAATAGCACCATTCCATAACAGAGACACCAATAAAAGCTTTCGACAGGGTGATAGTGGACACTATAGGTCCGCTACCAAAATCAGGAAATGGCAATGAATATGCAATCACACTAATATGTGATTTAACTAAATATCTAGTTGCCATACCAGTTGCAAACAAAAGCGCTGATACTGTCGCTAAAGCAATTTATGAATCTTTTATTCTAAAGTACGGTCCAATGAAGACGTTCATTACGGACATGGGAACAGAATATAAGAATTCAGTTATAAATGACTTGTGCAAATATCTAAAAATAAAAAATATAACATCAACTGCACACCATCACCAGACAGTTGGAACAGTCGAAAGAAGTCACCGAACTTTCAATGAATATATAAGTTAACACAAGCAGTTCTCACGGAGTGAGACTGCCGAATTGCAAGCCGTATCCGGTGGCCTGCACGCGCAGCGAGGATATTGCTGATCGCGCATTCCAAGGGCAATTGCCCGGAGTCCACCCGAAACACTCGCGGAGCGAGTGATCGACCGGATACAGGAGTGCTGACTTAAGCGCTCTGCCGAAAACGCTGCAACAAACCAGAGGCCTGGAGTTGCAGCGAGTTAAGATTTTAAGTCAGTAATAAATTGTACTCCGTAGCTTACGCTACGTACTGTAACAGAAAATATTAAAGACCCTTGCCCTAACGGGAGTGCGGTAATAAAATAATTAAACCTAAACACTGAGACTTATAATTGGCGCCCAACGGCACGAACCCGCCGAGAAGTTCTAATTGGGGATATAAAAAACCTCAAAGTGAAAAATCTAAAACAAAGCTCTTAACAGAGTTGGTTAAATTGATATAAAAAAAAAAAAACCTCAAAGTGAAAAATCTAAAACAAAGCTCTTAACAGAGTTGGTCAAATTGATAAAAATCATCAAAGTGCAGTGCGAAATCTAAAACAAAAGTAACTGGACAAATCAATAAAAATCAACAAAGTACAGTGCAAAACCAAAAACAAGCTCTCAGCAGAGTTGGAAAAATTGATATTAAAAAAAAAAAAAAACTGAAACGGGAAGAATTTCCCTAAAGCAACGACAGCGGCAGCAACGACAGCGGCAGCAACGACAGCGGCAGCGACGACAGCGGCAGCGACAACAGCGGCAGCGACGACAGCGCCAGCGACGACAGCGGCAGCGACGACAGCGGCAGCGACGACAGTACCAGTGGCAAAAAGCCGTCGGCAAATCGCAAAACTCGAAAATTAAAATTAGGAACATAAATACCGATACCGTCGAATCAGACGACGAAGTTTTGGAGGAGTACAGGAAACTTTTAGAAACAAGGGTCATAAGGCAAACGCCAGTGGAAAATCAAACCCAACCGTCAAGCAGTAGGGCACCTCTCATTCGAAACAGCGTTCTCGACCTTGAAAATCAAAAAATCCAACAGGCAGCCGAAATGCAGGCAGATCAAATTGCGAGTATGGAGGCCGCCATAGCCGGCGCACTCCAGAGGCAAGAAGAAATTTTCGAAGCAAAATTATCCAAGATTATGGGGGAGCTAAGCTTACTCAAGGGTAAAACCCCAAGTATCCAGACATTCCAAGAGATCGAGTATAAACCAGAAGAGGTTCCGTGTAACGAGCCCCTCGATATGGTAAAGTCTGTTCCAGAATTCGACGGAAAACAAGAAAATTACGTCTCCTGGAGACAGGCTGCTACCGCGGCTTACAAGATATTTGCGACCTACCCGGGTAGCAGTCGGCATTACCAGGCCGTAGGGATTCTAAAGAATAAAGTCAGAGGCCCAGCAGCAGCTGTATTAGCCTCGTTCAACACTCCTTTAAATTTTCACGCCATACTGGCGCGTCTCGATTTTACATATGCGGACAAAACTCCGACACATGTGATCAAGCAGGAGTTAAGCCTATCAAGACAGGGAGAATTACCCCTGCTTAAATACTACGACGAGATCGAAAGGAAGCTAACGCTCCTCACTAATAAAACGATTATGACCCACGACGAAGCCGCAGCGGCCGTCCTCAATGAGCAGCACAGAGAAGACGCTTTACACGCGTTTGTATCTGGGCTAAAAAAATCGTTAAAAATTGCCGTTTTTCCGGCACAACCTCGAGACTTACCCTCAGCTTTGGCATTAGCCCAAGAAGCCGAGTCGAGTAATGAGAGAAGTGTATTTGCGGCCACCTTCGCCCGGCACAATGAAGAAAAAACCTATAGGTCAAACAACCAGCAAAAAGCGGGTTGGAAAAATTCATACTACGAGCAAAATCAAAATTCGGGGGCAATAAAAAAGAACCCTCATTTTGTCAGAACTCCAAAAGGAGCAAACCAAGGTGGTTCCTTTAAACAAAGGCCAACCAACAGCGCAGGGAATGGCCAAGGCCAACCAGCGCCAGAACCGATGGAGGTCGACACCTCCTCCCGATTCAAGCAACCCACGGCGTGGCAAAGAGGCCAGTCGTCTCGGTCCCGCCAAAAAATTAACTTCATGCCGGAAGAAATCTCCGACGAAGAAGACTATGACACCGTTGCTCAAGCAAGTGCCATAGAAATAGAGGACGACCTGGATGCAGAAGACTCCTGCAATTTTTTAGGGTAAAATCCCTCCTCCCCTACATTACTCGTAAGGTAGCAGGAGGAGAGGTCAAATTACTACTAGATACAGGTACCTCTAAGAGTTATATTACTCCACTCCCGGGGCTGAAAGGCGTCGTGGCAGCGGAGAAACCCTTTACAGTAAAGTCAATCCATGGCTCTACTAGAATAGATAAAAAATGCATCGTTTCAGTGTTTAACGTAAAAACGCCCTTCTTTATTTTAAACAATCTCAAGCACTTTCACGGTATAATCGGACTCGACTTGCTTAAACAAGTGAATGCGAAGCTCGACTTTACCAGAAATGTTCTAAATACTAATAATGGAACTGAAAAGATCCAATTTAGTAAAGCAGCAAACGTAAACTTGATTAAAATTGACGATGAAGACGTCCCTCCTGCAATCAAGGATACTTTTGACAAAATGATCGTAAAAAATCATAGAGCCTTCGCTGATCCAGACGAGGCACTACCATTTAATATAAATACTATCGCCACGATCAAAACAGATGGGGAGCCGGTATATTCAAAATCATACCCGCATCCCATGGGTGTGACTGAATTCGTTAATGCAGAGGTTAAACAACTTCTTGCAGACGGCGTAATAAGGCCATCCAAGTCTCCCTACAACAACCCGACCTGGGTTGTAGATAAAAAGGGAACAGATCAAAACGGGGTGAAAAAGAAGCGACTAGTTATCGACTTTAGGTAACTAAATCAGAAAACAGTCGATGATAAATACCCTATCCCAACAATTTCGACAATACTGTCGAATATGGGTGAATCAAATTTTTTTACGACACTTGATCTTAAGTCAGGTTTTCACCAGATAGAACTGGCAGAAAAAGACAGAGAAAAAACAGCATTCTCAATAAACAATGGTAAATACGAATTTTGTAGATTACCATTTGGTCTTAAAAATGCCCCAAGCATTTTCCAAAGGGCCATCGACGATGTCCTGCGGGATGGAATTTCGAAGATATGCTACGTGTATGTCGACGACGTCATAATTTTCTCCAAAACAAAAGAGGACCACGTTAAAGACGTGGACTGGGTTTTAAAAAAACTATTGGAGGCAGGCATGAGAGTATCCCAAGAAAAATCAAAGTTCTTCAAAAAGAGCGTTGAGTACCTGGGGTTCATAGTGTCACAAGGGGGGCTACGAACATCACCTGAAAAGGTCAAAGCCATAAAACAATTCCCCTTACCTAAAACGCTTTTCGAACTCAGATCATTTCTAGGGTTAGCAAGCTACTATAGGTGCTTTATAAAAGACTTTGCGACGATCGCAAGGCCTCTTACGAGTATCCTAAAAGGAGACAACGGAAAAGCCAGCAAATATCAGTCAAGGAAAATTGACATTGACATGACTAAAGAACAGAAAGAAGCGTTTGACAGGCTGAGAGAAATCTTAGCATCGGAGGACGTTTTACTTTCCTACCCAGATTTTAAGAGACCATTCGATCTAACGACGGATGCGTCAGGCTTCGGTTTAGGAGCAGTACTATCCCAAGATGGCCGCCCGATCACAATGATATCACGCGCCCTGCGGGATAGTGAAAAAAATTATGCAACCAACGAGCGAGAGCTCCTCGCCATAGTTTGGGCATTAAAAACCTACGGAACTACTTGTATTTTCAGAAAAGGTTCGTGTCTAACAATACGCACCTGACAAAGTGGATAAAGTGAAATTAGTTTTCGCGGTAATAAACTTATGGACAAGTCCAGAATACTGGCACATATAGCAAATAGTGACCCCCCAAGTCACTAACAGTGAAATAATAGTGAAACGAAAACATTTTCATTCAAAAATACAAAGTTAAGTTACTCGAACTGGGGCTCCGCTGCCCAGCTGCCACGCGATCGCACAAACAGCTGTTTGCGAGCTTAAAGCTTTCTATCCCAGGGTTCAAGTTTTGGCTAGAACCCTGGTGATTTGGTGCACACTACAATATGAACCCTTTAAATGAAACCGCTGCGGCTGATGAATCGTTGGATACTGCGTTTCTCCCGAGCCCCCAATGTGCTGCCCCGCAGCGCTTTCAAAAATAAAGCGAAAGTCTCGTGCTTCTCCGGAGACTGAAAGGAAAAAACCAAAATCAAGCATCGGCAAACAAGGGGAAAACCCTTCGACTACAGAACCTAGATATGGCGGCAATTCAAACCGATTTGGTTTACTTGCGCATCTCACAGCCGACAAACAAGTAGGCAATGAAATTGACGATCTGTATGACCAGCCCAGTACCAGTCATCAAGCTGCTATTGCTGCCGCTAAGCGGGATGCAGCCTCCGCTGGTACCACTAGTTCAGTCAAAAAGGCGCAGTCCAAACCACCTCCTATAGTAATGGAGGGAGTGGACGACGTATGCCTGATGATGCAGAGCATTGAAAGCATAGTGGACCTAGAAAAGGTTGAGGCTAGGGCGTCAATGAGCGGTGTCCTAAGGCTTTACGCGGCTGACGCTAATACATTTCGTGCCATAGTGAACTGGCTCGAGAACGAAGAATATGAGTTCCACTGCTACCAGCTTAAAGAGGACAGGCCTTACAGGGTATGCGTGAAAGGCCTGCACCACAGTACGCTACATCACCAAATCAAGGATGAGCTGGAAAAGATCGGGCACAAGGTTCTCGATATTCATACACCGCTTAGGCGAAACGAACCGGGTACCTCAAAAGCGTCGCCAGTCAATATGTTCTTCCTAAATATTGCTGCTGCGGCAAACAATAAGGAGATCCTGGCGGTAAAGGCACTATGCCATATGAGAGTAGTTATTGAGCCTCTCCGCAAGCGTAACGCTATTGTCCAGTGCCATCGTTGTCAGCAGTTTGGCCACACAGCCAAATACTGCCGTAAGGCCCACATTTGTGTGAAATGTGCCGGCGAACACCCAGCCAAGGACTGTACCAGGCCACGCATCGAGCTGTGCACTTGCTACAACTGTGGCGGTCAGCATCCTGCAAACTATAAAGGTTGCAGCAAGCTACAAGCGTTCCTGCAGCGATCCAGACCCAGAAGTGGAGTGGCTGGAAGAACAGAAGTAAACGAGCGACCAACTTCACGGGGCTTAGCTGGAGGTAAGGAGATCCCCTCTTCTCGAGGCGGAATATCTTATGCAGATGTGGCTAGAGGGTCCATTCACCACAAGCAACCACTGAGCCTGATGCACCAACAACAGAAGCAACAGCAACAGCCCAATGATGGAAGTCCCAGTCGTCAAAGGAGCCGCAGCCGGACAAGGACGTCTAGGGGTACACTTCAGCGCTCGACGGATGCTAGCAGCAGCATTGAAGCCATCCTGCAGACGCTTAATGAAAACATTAATTCTTTGCGCTCGATTCAAGAGAAGCAGATGGAATTAATGATGATGAAGCAACAGCAACAACAGTCACAGCAGCAGGGGCAGATTATCAATCTGCTCACTGCTCTCCAAGCGCGTCAAGCGCCATAATGATGCCGCTGCGCATCCTAGTGTGGAACGCCGACGGCGTATCCACGAAGTTGCCTGAAGTAGAGTGCTTCGTGCGACGTCACGAAATCGATGTATTACTGCTCAGCGAGACACACTGCAAGGGGGCAGAGACGCCTAAGCTATTCGGATTTGTAGCCTACACTGCCAATGATCCGAGTGGTGGCAACGCCAAAGGCGGAGCAGCTATCTTAATCAAATCTAGCCTTGCCCACTTTCCGCTAACACCAATAGCCACTGCCAAGGTGCAACTTGCGCCGGCGGTTATTGAAACGGCACTTGGTCCTATAAGCTTTGGAGCGGTCTACTGCCCACCGAGATTTGCATGGACTACGGACGAGTTTAAGGACATTTTGGAAGAGTTCCAGACGAAGTTCATTGTTGCAGGCGATTGGAACGCGTCCCACTGGCTCTGGGGTGCGGGAAGGAGCAACCAAAGAGGCATTGCATTAGCGAATCTCGTCCTAAATTCGGAGGTGGACTCGCTAGCAACAGGAGGACCAACAAGATACCCCTACGGCAGTAGAGGCTCACCAGGATACATCGATTTTGCACTGACAAAGGGTGTGCTGGGCATCCACGCTAGCATAAGTGCGGTTGTTGAGCTTAGCTCCGACCACGTGCCTCTGGTAATTACGCTGGATGCGGGGGCAATATCCTACCCTAAGATGGAGCGGCTTATCACTAGGCGTACTAACCTGGAGGTATTCCAATCGCAACTGGAGTCCACACTGCCCCTCAACACTGCCTTAAACTCTGGACAGGACGTTGATGATGCTATCGAACTGCTCACCAACAATATCAAGTCAGCAGCTAGATTGGCAACTCGCAGAATATCTCGGCAGCCCGCGGCAGATCGAATCCCAATACCCAGGGAGATCCTGCTGCTTATAGCTGAGAAGAGGCGCTTACGCACTAGGTGGATGAGGTCTCGGCACCCGTTGGACAAAACGGAATGGAATCGAGCGCTGAGTAGGCTCCGATGCGCGTTGGTGCTGCACAAAGCCGCATGGTTCGACGAAAGGCTTGCCAATACTGGAGTCGAAAGCGAAGCGACGCATTCGCTGTGGAAGGCCAATCGCGCAATCAAAAGGCGTTGCACGAGGAAGGCGCCTCTAGTCGATAGCAACGGGACATGGTGTCGGACCGACTTGGGACAAGCGGAGGTATTCGCTGCGCACCTCGCCGAGCGATTTCAACCATTCAAGCTTGCCAGCCTGCAACAGGTTGAAGAAACTCAGGACCAGCTGAACCAAGCGCTTCAAATGGATATGCCAATCACGCCGTTTGAACCCTGCGAGGTAGCCGAAGTCATTGTGCGCCAGAGTAACAACAAAGCACCTGGACATGACGTCATCTGCAACGCCACATTGAAGGCCCTGCCCAGACAAGCGATCCTCTACATAACGTTGGTTTTCAACGCTATTGTGAGGTTGCAATACTTCCCTTATCAGTGGAAGCTCGGGATAATCACCATGATCCACAAACCTGGCAAGCCGGAAAGGGAGCCCGCCTCCTACCGGCCGATCAGTCTCCTCCCTTCAATTTTGAAGGTGTTTGAGAGACTGATTGCTGTCCGGATTGTAAGGATTATGGAAGCCCAGGGGATTACCCCTGAGCACCAGTTCGGTTTCCGTGCTGGCCACTGTACTGTCGAGCAGCTCCATCGAGTCGTCGAGCAAATTCTGACGGCCTACGACAGTAAGGAATATTGTAACAGCCTCTTCTTGGACATTCGAGAAGCGTTTGATCGAGTGTGGCACATTGGACTCCAACTGAAAATCAAGCAGACGCTGCCTGCTCCATATTTTGGGCTGCTAAAATCGTACCTGGAAGGAAGGAGGTTCGCTGTGCGCTTTCATTCAGCAATTTCCACCGAGCACAACGTGGCAGCTGGTGTTCCACAAGGTAGTGTCCTCGGCCCCCTGCTCTACTGCCTGTATAGCCACGACATGCCGCAGCCGGATGTAAGCCTTTACGGGAAATCTATGTTGGCCACATTTGCCGATGACGTGTGCGTCACCTACAGGTCCCGATGCGAGCACGACGCAGCCGATGGTATCCAGGACTTTGCATACCGGTTCTCGGAATGGGCAAGACGTTGGAACATTGGCATCAATAGCAGTAAGTCCAACAACGTCTGCTTTACTTTAAAGCGGAGAACGCCACCGCCCGTCTACATCGAGGAAGCCCCCGTACCACAGCCGAACGCAGCAAAGTACCTTGGAGTGCTTCTGGATCGCAGACTCACATTTTCCAAGCATGTGACCGACATCAGAACGCGCCTACGTGCTAAGGTGGCGAAGCACTACTGGCTACTTTGTTCGCGCAGTAAATTGTCGCTATCCAACAAGCTGACAATTTACAAACAGATCTTAGCACCAAACTGGAAGTATGGGTGCCAAATCTGGGGCTTGGCATGTGACAGCCAAATCAAAAGAATCCAGGCTATTCAAAATAAGGTAGCAAGACTTATCACCGGCTGCGAGTGGTTTGTTCGAAACACCACTCTGCACAGAGACCTAAAACTAGCAACGGTTTTCGACGAAATAAACCAGCACTCGAGCAGATACCATGACAGGCTGGAGCGCCACAGAAATCGGCTGGCCAGCGCTCTAAATAGATCTCGCCCACCAAGGAGGCTCAATAGAAGGCAACCGAGGGATCTCATTACCCGATCTCCTTTGACAAGGGTCCGCAGAAGCTGACGCTTATCTTAAATCCTATTTGTTATATGTGATTGTTATGTAATTCTAGTTAAATTACTGTAAATTTGAAAAAGCTAACTATAGTTAGCCGGCGAGCCCAAAATGGGCTGAATTAATAGATAAGAAGGACACAAAGGGGCTTCATGACTTCCCCGTATGCCTTAATAAATAAATTAATTTAAAAAAAAAACTACTTGTACGGTGTAAAAGGCTTGCAGATCTTTACCGATCATCAGCCTCTTACCTTTGCCGTCTCAGACAAAAACCCTAACGCGAAACTAAAACGCTGGAAGGGAATTATCGACGATCACGGCGCTAAATTGGTCTACAAACCAGGGAAAGAAAATCTTGTGGCAGACGCGCTCTCCCGCCAGAACATAAACGCCTTGGAAGACGAACAAGATTCGGATGCAGCAACCATACATAGCGAACAATCACTGACATATACCCTAGACACAACAGAAAACCCGGTAAACTGTTTCAGGAATCAAATAATAATTGAGGAAGGAAACAGCTTTTCGGTAGACACATTCATCTTGTTTAAAAGCAAGTTGAGGCATATTATAAAAATCCCCGACCGAACAAATCTGCTTAGCACATTACAGGACGTAGTCAATGCCGAGGTGGTTAACGCAATACATTGCTCTCTACCAATCCTGGCATTTATCCAACACAGACTAGTCGAACTGTTCCCAGGTACCTCCTTCAAATACACGAAAAGCTTCGTCCAAGATATTACAGATGCAACCGAGCAAAGGGAAATCGTTATAACAGAGCACAACAGGGCCCACCGGGCAGCTCAAGAAAATGTAAAACAAATCTTGAGGGACTACTTTTTCCCTAAAATGCTTCGGCTGGCAACAGAAACAACGTTAAGTTGCAAGACCTGTTCAATGGCGAAATACAAACGTCATCCATCGAAACAAGCGGTAGCAAAAACACCGATACCGTCCTTTGTGGGAGAAATCCTACACATTGACATTTTTTCAACAGATGGAACTCTTTTTCTCACTTGCATCGATAAATTCTCGAAGTTTGCCACGGTGCAAGCCATCGCATCGAGGGCTATTGTGGACATAAAATCTCCCTTACTACACATAATTAACTTTTTTCCAAAAATAAAAACAATCTATTGCGATAATGAGCGATCGCTAAACTCCGAAACCATTAAATCAATTCTGTTTAACCATTTCAATATTACTATTTCAAACGCTCCACCTCTACATAGCACCTCAAATGGTCAAGTAGAGAGGTTTCATAGTACCTTGGCAGAAATAGCCAGATGCTTGAAACTAGAAACCAACCTAGATGACACGACCGAATTAATTCTTTTGGCAACTAATAAATATAACAATTCAATCCACTCAGTAACGAACAAAAAACCAATAGAAATTATCCACGTAAGGGCCATAGAATTCGAAAGTGGAATTAGCAAGAAAATCAAACAGGCTCAGGAAAAAACCCTTGACCAAGTAAATAAAAATAGGACCTATAAGGACTATCAAGTTGGTGAAAAGGTATTCCTAAAGACAAACAAACGCCTGGGTAACAAGCTTTCTCCACTATGTTCTGAGGAAACCGTTGAAGCAGACCTGGGGACCACGGTCTTAATAAAGGGGAGGGTGGTCCACAAAGACAATTTACGCTAACCATCGCGAGACTCTGACCCCTTTTCCTATCTTTTTTATATTTCTTTTAGGTTACGTCATTATATCCTAGTTCTTATACTAACGATCGGAAGGACAAACGCGACGGTACGACTTAACGACTATACGAACGCGGACTACATCCCAATAGAAGACAATGAAATTGTCATCTGGGAATCGTACGAATACCTACAACATTCAACGAACATGACAACGTACGAAGACTACGCCGACCAGACAAAGACATTTACAGACGACCACAGGACACCGGTAATCATGACGGACTTGACCCACATTCGCAAGTTAGTAGCCACTCTAAAGACCCACCATAGGGCTACTAGGAGTATCAACTTAATCGGAACGGCACTTAAAGTTATCGCCGGTACCCCCGACTTTAACGATTGGGAACAGATAAAATTTAATCAAGAACAGTTAGCAAGAACAGAGGAAGCCCAGACAGAATTAAATATTAAATTTCAAAATCGCCTAAATGAACTCACAACTGCAATGAACCAAATACAAAAATTCGAACCAAATCAAGAAACTCACCTTTTAGAAATTATTTTAGCAAAAAATAGAATCGTTATCACAGACCTCGAAAACATTGTAATGGGCTTAACCCTAGCAAAATTAAATATTGTAAGTCCAGCGATTTTGGACAACTCCGATATTGGCGAATTCAAGGACAGACAGCTTATTGACGTTAGTTTAATAGAACTATTAGAAGTATCTAGTATAAGCGTTTTTCAAAATTTCGAAATCATACATTTTCTAATTAAACTCCCTAACCCTAAGGTTATATGTAAGAAAATTACTGTCTTTCCGGTCCAACGTAATAACAAGATCCTGAACTTCGAGGACGGAGACAGAGTGGCCGAATGCAAATCCCGGAACATCAACATCGGGTACTGCAGGACGACAGTCGGTGCCACCTTTTGCAAAGAACTGCAGAACGGCACTTGCGCTCAGCAGATAATTTCCGGATCTATCGCGCATTGCTCCACACTTCCGGGACACCTGGATCCAGTGACCATTGTTGACCACGGCACGCTTATCGTGAACGACGCCAATGTAACCATAACCGACGACCAAGGGCAAGAGCAAAGGGTATCTGGAACTTACCTGGTAACCTACTCCAACAAGGTAGCTCTCAACGGCACCTGGTTTGTCAATCAGTTGGGAAATTCGAAGAAGAAACCTGCGGTGTCGGCCATGGCTGTTGTAAACGTCACGGCTCATCACAACCGATTAAGCCTCCCACTCCTTCATGAGTTGAGTTTGAGGAATCTCCATCATATCGGGGCCCTTAAGGAAAGACTTACCTTGGGGTCCCCCCTCAGCAACTCCTTCGCCATACTTGCCGTCCTACTACTCTGCTCTACCATTTGGTTTGGCTACCACCACGTGAAAGCCAAAAGCCGCGCAGAGCCAGGAGTTAACACCGACGTAGAGCAAGCGGGTCCCCAAAACGGCGACCACTTAAGAGAGGGAGGAGTTAACACAAGCAGTTCTCACGGAGTGAGACTGCCGAATTGCAAGCCGTATCCGGTGGCCTGCACGCGCAGCGAGGATATTGCTGATCGCGCATTCCAAGGGCAATTGCCCGGAGTCCACCCGAAACACTCGCGGAGCGAGTGATCGACCGGATACAGGAGTGCTGACTTAAGCGCTCTGCCGAAAACGCTGCAACAAACCAGAGGCCTGGAGTTGCAGCGAGTTAAGATTTTAAGTCAGTAATAAATTGTACTCCGTAGCTTACGCTACGTACTGTAACAGAAAATATTAAAGACCCTCGCCCTAACGGGAGTGCGGTAATAAAATAATTAAACCTAAACACTGAGACTTATAATTTATACGTTCATACATATCGGTTGATAAAACTGATTGGGACGTATGGCTTAAATATTTCGTATACTGTTTTAACACGACCCCATCAATAGCACATAACAATTGTCCATACGAACTTGTCTTTGGTAAAACAAATAATTTGCCAAATCAATTTAATAGCATAACTAATATAGAACCCATATATAATGTAGATGATTATGCTAAGGAAAGTAAATATAGATTAGAAGTAGCCTATAAAAGAGCTAGAATTATGATAGATGAA
The DNA here is from genome assembly GCF_004382145.1 of Drosophila mauritiana. Classification (NCBI taxonomy): domain Eukaryota; kingdom Metazoa; phylum Arthropoda; class Insecta; order Diptera; family Drosophilidae; genus Drosophila; species Drosophila mauritiana. The sequence continues at coordinate 21,560,371 of NC_046672.1, read as the reverse complement.
CATAAAGAGAAAAATAAGAAACTTTATGATCAGAAAGCAAGGAACTTAGATATATTAGTAGGAGATAAAGTTCTATTAAAAAACGAAACAGGTCATAAGTTAGACTCCAAATATACAGGTCCGTATAAAGTAACGGAAATAGGAGAAAATAATAACATTATAATAACTAATAATAAAAATAAAAAGCAAACTGTTCATAAAGACAGATTAAAAATTGCGACGTCGTAAATATTTATAGTATGATCATACATAGGCATAAAAATAAAAATAATAATAATAAAAAAAAAAAATATTTTTCTTTTTGAGGTTTTACTTAAAAATTCTCACTACATAGATGTACTTAAAAATAATCATAACACAATTTTTAATAATGTATAAACTACCTTTAAAACTGTATTCCTAATATACAATCACATTGTATCACTCTGTTGCAATGTGTACATAAACAGTTCAGCCCAAGCGTATGTTGAGGGCAACGTACCTAATTTGCATGATCAGCAGTACTCACGCTGGCCAAGCGCTGACCGCTAATATGTGTGCCTATAGCACCCCTCCTCCAGCACCGTCGCTCGGCGACAATATATATATATATATGTAGAACACGCATATAAGCGTCGCTGCGCTGCAGGCTATGCCGGCAGCGCTGCTCCTCGACTTAGGCTAAGAAACCATTGTATTTAGATCGCCAAATCATTGACGAATTAACTTTGAATGGAGCGGGACCTTCCCTGCTCCTACAAACCAATAAAGAGTGAATTCAAACTGAAAACCAATCTTTCAACTGGGAGATACAACATACAACATCTAATATCTAATTCTGTTCCCATGTCCGTAATGAACGTCTTCATTGGACCGTACTTTAGAATAAAAGATTCATAAATTGCTTTAGCGACAGTATCAGCGCTTTTGTTTGCAACTGGTATGGCAACTAGATATTTAGTTAAATCACATATTAGTGTGATTGCATATTCATTGCCATTTCCTGATTTTGGTAGCGGACCTATAGTGTCCACTATCACCCTGTCGAAAGCTTTTATTGGTGTCTCTGTTATTGTTAAAGGAGTTATTGTATTTCTTGTCACTTTTGATTTTTGGCATTTCTGACATTTTTTAATGTACTCAGTTAAATCTTTAGACATACCTTTCCAGTAATAGTATCTTTTGACCTTGGCCAAGGTTTTTGTGATGCCTGTGTGACCTCCTTGTATTGGATCGTCATGAAATGTAGACAATATAGCTTCTTTTTCTTTTAATTTTTCTATTAGGGTCACCGGGTTGAGTAGCGCTACTCTCAATGAATTTAATATTTTATTGCCCATTATTTTGAAATTATCAATTGAAACATGTTCAAAGATATTTTCCCACGGTGCCACTTTGAGTTGGCTGATTTTATTTATACCGGCTTGCATTTCAAGCCTTTGGAAAAAATGACCTAAATCAAGTATTCCATTAGTATATAAATCGCTAACATCATATCTTGCAATAATTTTCTTACCATGTTTAAAGAAACATAGCATATTTTTTATATGCAAGGTCACTACTTTACGTAATTCGTCATTTTTGATGACTTCATATACGTTGGGCTTTGAATCTTTTTCTATAGATTGCTTAGGCAATTCTATTTCTTTATCTCCTGCGCAGGATTTTTGTCTACTTTGATATCTTGTAGTGACTTTCTTTATATTTCTGTTAATTTCTTGTAGTTCTTTGATGGTTATTCTTGATAACGCATCAGCTACATAGTTGTCTTTTCCCTTTAGATACTCAACTGTAAAATTATACTCCTCTAATTCAAGTCTCATACGAGTTAGTTTAGAGCTCGGATTTATCATAGAGAACAGGTATGTAAGTGGTCTGTGGTCTGTTTTGACAGTGAAATGTCTACCATAAATATATGGTCTGAAATGAGTTATTGCCCAATGAATTGCTGCCAATTCTTGTTCTGTTGTGCTTTTATTACTTTCACCCTTTGTAAACGCTCTTGATGCATATGCCACTGGAAGTTGGAGACCTTTTTTGCATTGAGTTAACACTGCTCCACAAGCTTGCTTACTTGCATCCGTTATTATGCAAAATTCTTCGCTGAAATTTGGGTATTGTAATAAATTGGGATTAACTAGTTCCGATTTGAGATGTTCGAAGGCATGCTGGCATTCAGCTGTCCATTCGAATTTTACATCTTTTTTACATAATCTTGTTATGTGACGAGAATATTCGTCAAAATTTTGGATAAAACGTCTATAGTAATTGCAAAATGCAATAAATCGTCTAGCACTGTCCGCATCGTGTGGGACCGGATAATTTTTGATGACGTCATACTTTTTGTCATCTGGCAAGATTCCTTTATCTGTGCATTTGTGTCCCAAAAATGTGACTTCATGCATGAAAAATTAACATTTTTCTGGATGTAGCTTTAGGTTGTATTTCCTGCATTTCTCAAAAACATCAGTCAAGTTTTTAACCATATGTTTTTCGGAACAACCAATAACTATTAAATCATCCATATACAGGAATGCTTGAGAAGGTTCAAGCCCAAAGAAAGCTATAGTCATCATTCTCTGAAAAGAATTTGGTGCTATTTTTAGACCGAATGGTAATCGCGTGAAGCGATATGAGCCATTGCTCGTTGAAAAAGACGTTACATCTCTTGAACTTTCTTCGAGTTCAATTTGATGAAAACCTGACATTAAGTCTAGGCATGAAAAATATTTTGCTCTACCTAGTTGATCTAAAATATCATCAATTCTAGGTAGTGGGAATTTATCGGACAACAATTTTTTATTAATTTGACGATAGTCAATTACTAATCGCCATTTTTTCTTGTCAGAACCAGGAAGAGATTTCTTTGGAACTAACAAAAGTGGGCTGTTATATGGGGACACAGACGGTTCGACTATTTTGTTATTAATTAATTTTTCTACCTGTACTTGAATTTCGTCAAGTTGACTATGAGGATTTCTATAATTTTTAATATATACTGGATCATCATCTGTCAATCTTAGCTTTTGTTTGTAGAAATTATTTGTTGTGATTGATTCGGTTTCAAGTCCGAATACATCGCTATACTTGGTGCATAAATCTGTTAGTGTAGATTTGAATTGTGGTGGAAAATTTTTTGTTAATTGAGACATGACAGTTTTTTCTCTTGCTTCAGGATTGGTTTGAACTATGTCATAGTTCGAAAGTGATTCATATTGTAGATCTTTTATATTTACTATTTGATCTTTATTATTTGTATTTAGCAATCGGACAAATGCATTTTTGGTTGTTGCAACTGTGTTTGCAACATAAATGCCCTTTTGAATTTCCTGGTTTTTTATTACAACACTATCTTCATTTGAGGATAGTTGTATTTTTCGGACAACCTGGGATCTTGCCGGTAGAAGTATTGAGTTATTACCAGAGCTGTATGTTATTGGAACGTATATTGGGAAATTCAAATTAGTTGGTCTCATCTTGAGCCAATCTTCTGTTTGATTAAAATCTAATTGACAATTGAATTTCTTTATGAAATCAATTCCTAATATTCCATCACATGGGATTAAGAAATGTGAATCTACTATATGAAAATCGTGTGGAATTATGTAATTGCCTGTCTGTATCTCAATTGAAGTTAATCCTTTGGATTGAATTAATTCTTGTCCTATTCCTTGAATATTAATTTTATTGTTGCCTTGGATATCATTAAAGATATCAGAATTTTCTTTTAGAAGAGAAATATCTGCACCTGTGTCTATTAAAAAGACAAGTTTTTTATTTGTTTCTACATTGACAAAATTAACAAATATGTTTTGGCTAAGATTAATTGTGTGAACCTTGTGTCTATTTATTGATGAGCAGCTAAAGGGTGTTCGGAGTTTCCCGAGTTATTTTGGGCTACTCTTACATATCTCTGATTATTGTTGTTTTGGCCTCGGTTCGAGTTGCCACGGCCTCTAAAGTTTCCTCTATTATTATTATTATTGGTATTGTTATAACGATGACCGCCTCTGTAATAAGGGCGGCCCCTTGTGTTATAACGACCGCGGTATGTACCGCGCTGAGTCTGATTTTGGTAGAACAGAACAGCGTTGGAATGTCCAGTTGCTTCTGTGCAACTGTCTATAAATTTAGATATGGCATCGTTCATGCTGTTGAACGTGCCTGCTTGCATGATAACTTTTACCTTATCAATCGAGCAATTCCTCGTCATTGCTTTGACGGCTTGTGTCGTGCTATATTTGTTTGCAAGTTCTGGTTTCAAACCATCACTAATATAAGCACCTTCTAGAGCTTTTGTTAATTGCTCCACCTCTTGCGTGTAAAGGTTGGCTGTTTTGTTCTTTTGCTGCAGATTTAGTAATTTTGCAGAGAGTACCTCAACAGATTCCCCCTTTACTGTTCGCGAGAGTTTATCTTTAATTTCCTGTATAGTATTTTCCGTGCTAATGAGACCTTGGCATCACGGTCAGTGAAGGAATAAAATTCCTCACGCACATAGCTTCGCTTCGCCAGCGGATGACCGGAGTCGTTGGAGCATTGGCGCGTGTGCTTCGAGCCGACTGGGGCTTCAGTCCTTCAGAGCCAGGCGGACCATATATGACGGACTCATGGCACCTTGTGTGCTGTTTGGTGCCCCGGTATGATATGACACCGCCGAACAAGTAGCTGCCCGGAGACGACTAGCCTCCTGCCAGAGGCTAATCCTGCTTGGATGCCTTTCGGTATGCCGAACAGTGTCCACAGTGGCACTGCAGGTACTTGGAGGAGCTCCCCCGCTTGACTTGGCTGCTAAGTTTCTTGCGGTCAAATACAAGCTGAAGCGTGGATACCCGCTGGAGGAGAACGACTGGCTATACGACGAGGACATTACGTGTCTAAGCTGGAAGCAGAGGAAGACTCGCCTAGAAGAGTGCTTACTGCTGAGTTGGCAGAACAGATGGGATGATGACAGCAACCAGGACGGGTGACGCATAAATTCATCCCATACGTCACTCTCGCCTATCGGGATCCAAGCTTTGGATTCTCGATGAGGACGTCTTACCTGCTGACAGGTCACGGGTCGTTCAACGCATTTTTGCAAGGGAGAGCCCTCAGCGATACCACTGCTTGCGCTTGTGGAGATCCATATGAGGACTGGATGCACATATTGTACGCTTGCCCCCTATATGCAGATTTGCGGAACCTCGATGGACTTGGAGTGCAGCGCCTTGGCGAAAACTGGACCTTCGATAGAATCCTGAAAGATCAACAGAGGACTCAACGGCTGGCGAGTTTGCGGACGAAGTGTTCCGGAGGAGGAGGGGTGTTTAGCCCAACATCTTCGCCGTGTGGTTAGCGGGCGAGAATACTTCCACAGTCCGCTTGTGCTTGTCGTAAGAGGCGACTAATATAGCGACAGGTTCCTCTAACCATGCTTGTCGGAGCAAAAGGAGGAGGCCCACCGAGCCTCTCTTTCGGTACCACGGGTTGTGCAGCTATCCAAGACTGCACATTGAGGTAGGCCCCCTGGTGGGAGTATCGTGGTGGCTGTGGTTGGTACCCATATCGCGGGTAGAGCCTTCGTGTTCGACGTTTGAGTTACGGTGCTGGTTGCGCAAAACTCGGGTGCTGTGACCCAGAGATCAGTAGAGATTTTAGGTAGATCTCGCTCCTCAGTAAGGGGGAGTGCTTGCCCGGCAAGCAAGTACTCGAATTGCTACCGGGGTGGTCGCTATGTAAATAGCTATAGCTTCTAGTCCGGGACGCTTGTCTGGCGTATCCAGACACATGCACCATGTTGATACATGCACCACTTGTGGGTGTTCAGGGTGTCGTGGTTGTAATCCCTTCAGTGTGGAACACGCCACGTAAAACAAGTTCGGAGGGATCCGAAAAGTCATCATCAATCTCAGAAGACGGCCGTGAAAACCCAAGGTGCGGGACACAGTATGGGCCAAAGAGCACCACCTGTCAAAGGCAGCCGAAGGTTTAGCGGCAAAATTGGCCCCAAGATTTGACGGGCCGTACACGATAAAGAAATTCACGGCACCAGTTATATGCGTCCTAGAACACAAAACGACCAAGAAAGAAAAGACTGCTCACATCAGCGATCTGAAGCCGGGAAGCGCGGGCGCCGGCGGGCCAGGAGACTTCGAGGAATAAAAAAAAAAAAAAACACAAATCAAATCGTTGGGGAGGAAAGGGGGAAGACGATACAAGGTATCGATACGGAGCAGAAGTCAACAACACACACACACACAGGCCCGTCCGAGCGCGAGAGCGGGACAGGGAGGGTACGCAGCCAAGAACCGTTAACGGTTAACACACACACACAGCTGCGAATTCCGTGGGAGGCGAGTGTACGGACGGGAAAGGCTCCGTTACCGGTACAGGCCCACGGAATAACGGAACAAGGAGCAGAAGCAAAACCGAGGTTTCGTCGCGAAGAGCGCTCGAGCTGGTCTTTTGAGATCACCATGGCAGCACAAGTTTTTCACGCCCGGGGAGTACGAGAGACCGGCGCCGGGGAACAGCCCGGGGCGATATGGAGTGGGGATTCCGATTCCTACCTCCAGCTCCTGGCGTCACCCTTGGTGTCGCGATCTCCATCCCCGGGAAGTGTGAAGGACCCGGAGGAAATTCCGGACGTCGAACTCGAGGACGACCAACCGATGGCGGAGACGGAGGGCGCGGCCGAGGTCATCACCCTCTCCTCGGAGAGCGAGGAAGACGATGACGGAGGCGAGACGGTCACGCCGGAGGTGTCATCAGACGAGGATGAGACCGCGCGGATGGCTTACCGGAGCGTCCGGCGGGCTACGCAGGGCCAGGGACGGATAAGCCTCGGAGTCGCGCCGCCGACCGAGGATCCGGTGGATATGAGACGATTCATGGAGGCACGAGTCGCCACCCTGCGGCGTTTCCAGCAGACGGTGGAGGCGCGAAAGGTCGCCGACGCCGAGGCCGCATGGCAGGAGCGTTTGGCTCGGCTGCAAGAGGAGGAGGAAGCATTGTGGGCACGAACGGAGCAGCCGGAGCCCACGCAGCCGCTGGCAAGACAGCTACCGCCGACACCGCAGCCACCATTGCCGTTGACGCCGCCGCCGACTCGACCACCGCCGCCGCAGCCGCCGTTGCCGTTGACGCCGAGCCACGACAGCCGACGCAGTCACCACCACGGATGACGGCGAGGCGGTCACCACCACCGACACCACCACGGATGACGGCGACGCGGTCACCGCCACCGACACCACCACGGATGACGGCGACGCGGTCACCGCCACCGACACCACCACGGATGACGCCAGCGCAGGCGCCGCTGCTGACACCGCCGCGGCCGACGCCGGCGCCGCTGCCGACGCCACCACGGCCGCCGCGCACGCCGTCAACACCTCCGCCGCGCACGCCGTCAACACCACCGCCGCAACCTCGCACGAGTTACCGGTTCCAACTGGCACACAGACCCTCCAGCAAAGCCACCCCGGCTTACCCTGTAATTGATACAAAGTAACCAAAACATAAGCACTGGGTTGAATTAGGCCACCCAACGACCGTCCAGCGAACGGCCGTTGCCAGCAGCGGAGAAATGTTTACATTACATTTCAACAGGAAACCCCAACTCCTCCGGACCGGGAAATAGGAGCACGACATCAGCAAAGAACTAACCCACTCAAGTATAGGCAGCACAGCACTTCACATTTTCGGCCACCCACTTCAGAGTCTGCGACGCAGCATTTATGGTTTAGACTTACACATGTAAATTTAAGGCACACTATGTATTTCCTATTTACTCTTCTCAGCGGTTCGATTCTGACCGCCGCTGAAATAAAGATTAGTTCAGTTTTGTCATCGCACAAAGAACAAACGTTTTACTCCAACCAACTTCGGAACTTCGGGCATCTACACTAAATCCTCAACACGAAGCTAGATTTTCTAAAGGACTTCGCATCCTTAAACATAACTCGGGCCTCAGTTGACAGCGCAGGAAGGCCTCCAGGGGGGCGCGGGGACAGAGGCAGCCGCCCGGTGCATGAAGGGGGCATACATGTGTTGGTGGAGCTGGAAGCAAGAGAGGATTTGTTAATATGGCGATACGCAAGAAAACGTTAGACTTACCTTTCATTGAGCTGCTACACCGAAGCACGTGAGAAAAGAATTGGGATGGGAGCGCCCCGATAGCGACTATCGATCGATAGTATGATCGATAGGATGCTCGTATGCGGCCACACTGGAGGTCGCGATCGGCACGAGATTGCAACGGCGCGTTGATATCGATAACAAGGGATCGATTATGTGGCCAGGCGGAGAAAGGGATTAGCGGTGAATGGAAGGCGGTAGAATTTGAATGTCGATCAGATGGAGCAGAATCGACAGCAGCACCGGATGAAAGGAATATGGAAGCTGCCTATACGAAGGGACACCGGGGCGGAGGACCGCCGGGACCAACAGTTATTTTAAAAAACTTACGAAATAAGGGGGAGATGTGAGGAGTCTTAAAACTCCCCACAAATTTCGTGTACCGCTTTGGACCTTAGACTCCAGCGAGTCAAGGGCAATGACAATGACTTTTTTTCGGATCCCTCCGAACTTGTTTTACGTGGCGTGTTCCACACTGAAGGGATTACAACCACGACACCCTGAACACCCACAAGTGGTGCATGTATCAACATGGTGCATGTGTCTGGATACGCCAGACAAGCGTCCCGGACTAGAAACTATAGCTATGCGACCACCACGGTAGCAATTCGAGTACTTGCTTGCCGGGCAAGCACTCTCCCTTGCTGAGGAGCGAGATCTACCTAAAATCTCTACTGATCTCTGGGTCACAGCACCCGAGTTTTGCGCAACCAGCACCGTAACTCAAACGTCGAACACGAAGGCTCTACCCGCGATATGGATACCACAGCCACCACGATACTCCCACCAGGGGGCCTACCTCAATGTGCAGTCTTGGATAGCTGCACAACCCGTGGTACCGAAAGAGAGGCTCGGTGGGCAGCCTCCTTTTGCTCCGACAAGCATGGTTAGAGGAACCTGTCGCTATATTAGTCGCCTCTTACACCTAAACGAAGATGTTGGGCTAAACACTTCGTCCGCAAACTCTGCCAGCCGTTGAGTCCTCTGTTGATATTTCAGGATTCTATCGAAGGTCCAGTTTTCGCCAAGGCGCTGCACTCCAAGTCCATCGAGGTTCCGCAAATCTGCATATAGGGGGCAAGCGCACAATATGTGCATCCAGTCCTCATATGGATCTCCACAAGCGCAAGCAGTGGTATCGCTGAGGGCTCTCCCTTGCAAAAATGCGTTGAACGACCCGTGACCTGTCAGCAGGTAAGACGTCCTCATCGAGAATCCAAAGCTTGGATCCCGATAGGCGACAGTGACGTATGGGATGAACTTATGCCTCACCCGTCCTGGTTCGCTGTCATCATCCCATCTGTTCTGCCAACTCTGCAGTAAACACTCATCTAGGCGAGTCTTCCTCTGCTTCCAGCTTAGACACGTAATGTCCTCGTCGTATAGCCAGTCGTTCTCCTCCAGCGGGTATCCACGCTTCAGCTTGTATTTGACCGCAAGAAACTTAGCAGCCAAGTCAAGCGGGGGAGCTCCTCCAAGTACCTGCAGTGCCACTGTGGACACTGTTCGGCATACCGAAAGGCATCCAAGCAGGATTAGCCTCTGGCAGGAGGCTAGTCGTCTCCGGGCAGCTACTTGTTCGGCGGTGTCATATCATACCGGGGCACCAAACAGCACACAAGGTGCCATGAGTCCGTCATATATGGTCCGCCTGGCTCGAGGACTGAAGCCCCAGTCGGCTCGAAGCACACGCGCCAATGCTCCAACGACTCCGGTCATCCGCTGGCGAAGCGAAGCTATGTGCGTGAGGAATTTTATTCCTTCACTGACCGTGATGCCAAGGTCTCATTAGCACGGAAAATACTATACAGGAAATTAAAGATAAACTCTCGCGAACAGTAAAGGGGGAATCTGTTGAGGTACTCTCTGCAAAATTACTAAATCTGCAGCAAAAGAACAAAACAGCCAACCTTTACACGCAAGAGGTGGGGCAATTAACAAAAGCTCTAGAAGGTGCTTATATTAGTGATGGTTTGAAACCAGAACTTGCAAACAAATATAGCACGACACAAGCCGTCAAAGCAATGACGAGGAATTGCTCGATTGATAAGGTAAAAGTTATCATGCAAGCAGGCACGTTCAACAGCATGAACGATGCCATATCTAAATTTATAGACAGTTGCACAGAAGCAACTGGACATTCCAACGCTGTTCTGTTCTACCAAAATCAGACTCAGCGCGCTACATACCGCGGTCGTTATAACACAAGGGGCCGCCCTTATTACAGAGGCGGTCATCGTTATAACAATACCAATAATAATAATAATAGAGGAAACTTTAGAGGCCGTGGCAACTCGAACCGAGGCCAAAACAACAATAATCAGAGATATGTAAGAGTAGCCCAAAATAACTCGGGAAACTCCGAACACCCTTTAGCTGCTCATCAATAAATAGACACAAGGTTCACACAATTAATCTTAGCCAAAACATATTTGTTAATTTTGTCAATGTAGAAACAAATAAAAAACTTGTCTTTTTAATAGACACAGGTGCAGATATTTCTCTTCTAAAAGAAAATTCTGATATCTTTAATGATATCCAAGGCAACAATAAAATTAATATTCAAGGAATAGGACAAGAATTAATTCAATCCAAAGGATTAACTTCAATTGAGATACAGACAGGCAATTACATAATTCCACACGATTTTCATATAGTAGATTCACATTTCTTAATCCCATGTGATGGAATATTAGGAATTGATTTCATAAAGAAATTCAATTGTCAATTAGATTTTAATCAAACAGAAGATTGGCTCAAGATGAGACCAACTAATTTGAATTTCCCAATATACGTTCCAATAACATACAGCTCTGGTAATAACTCAATACTTCTACCGGCAAGATCCCAGGTTGTCCGAAAAATACAACTATCCTCAAATGAAGATAGTGTTGTAATAAAAAACCAGGAAATTCAAAAGGGCATTTATGTTGCAAACACAGTTGCAACAACCAAAAATGCATTTGTCCGATTGCTAAATACAAATAATAAAGATCAAATAGTAAATATAAAAGATCTACAATATGAATCACTTTCGAACTATGACATAGTTCAAACCAATCCTGAAGCAAGAGAAAAAACTGTCATGTCTCAATTAACAAAAAATTTTCCACCACAATTCAAATCTACACTAACAGATTTATGCACCAAGTATAGCGATGTATTCGGACTTGAAACCGAATCAATCACAACAAATAATTTCTACAAACAAAAGCTAAGATTGACAGATGATGATCCAGTATATATTAAAAATTATAGAAATCCTCATAGTCAACTTGACGAAATTCAAGTACAGGTAGAAAAATTAATTAATAACAAAATAGTCGAACCGTCTGTGTCCCCATATAACAGCCCACTTTTGTTAGTTCCAAAGAAATCTCTTCCTGGTTCTGACAAGAAAAAATGGCGATTAGTAATTGACTATCGTCAAATTAATAAAAAATTGTTGTCCGATAAATTCCCACTACCTAGAATTGATGATATTTTAGATCAACTAGGTAGAGCAAAATATTTTTCATGCCTAGACTTAATGTCAGGTTTTCATCAAATTGAACTCGAAGAAAGTTCAAGAGATGTAACGTCTTTTTCAACGAGCAATGGCTCATATCGCTTCACGCGATTACCATTCGGTCTAAAAATAGCACCAAATTCTTTTCAGAGAATGATGACTATAGCTTTCTTTGGGCTTGAACCTTCTCAAGCATTCCTGTATATGGATGATTTAATAGTTATTGGTTGTTCCGAAAAACATATGGTTAAAAACTTGACTGATGTTTTTGAGAAATGCAGGAAATACAACCTAAAGCTACATCCAGAAAAATGTTCATTTTTCATGCATGAAGTCACATTTTTGGGACACAAATGCACAGATAAAGGAATCTTGCCAGATGACAAAAAGTATGACGTCATCAAAAATTATCCGGTCCCACACGATGCGGACAGTGCTAGACGATTTATTGCATTTTGCAATTACTATAGACGTTTTATCCAAAATTTTGCCGAATATTCTCGTCACATAACAAGATTATGTAAAAAAGATGTAAAATTCGAATGGACAGCTGAATGCCAGCATGCCTTCGAACATCTCAAATCGGAACTAGTTAATCCCAATTTATTACAATACCCAAATTTCAGCGAAGAATTTTGCATAATAACGGATGCAAGTAAGCAAGCTTGTGCAAGTAAGCACTGCTCTTCACGTGCCTCCAAGCATCCTCCACACATCGTCCTTGGCGAAATCCAAATTGCCATCTGCAGCCTTCCGGAAGAACTTCTCTCACACGATTCACCATGATGGCCTCGAGCACCTTACCAAAGACTGGTAGCAAGCATATTCCTCTATATGAGGAGGGCTCGCACTTGTCCTTATCTGGCCCTTTGAGCAGCGAGACAACTCGTGGGCACTTCCACTCGGCGGGAAAGTATCCTAATCGGATGCATCGGGAAAACAACGATGCTAGGTGCTCGGGTATGGCGCGCCAGACTGCCTTGCAGATAGTTCCATTGATGCCGTCCAAGCCGGGAGAGCGCCTGCTCTTCAACCGGGCAACACATACATCAACCTCGAATACTTCGTGGGCCGGTGGGACTTCCTCCGCGATGGCAGTCGGTGCTTCGGACTCCGCAACTGGGAAGAAATTGCGGAGGAGCACTCGTGCACAGTCACCCCAATCAGTGATCAGCTCGCCATTCACGCGGAGGCACCCAATCTCCGTGCACTTTCGGCGGCCTCGGCAAATCTTGTAGACGCGCCCCCATGGGTCGTCGGCATGATCTCCCACGAAGCGTTTCCAGTCATCCATTTTCGCCCTCCCAATGAGCTTCTTGTAGTTGGCTGAGGCCCGCCTCAGCTCGACCACTACACGCTCTATAGCGGCACCGTCATCACGACGCCTTTCATCTTGGAGTAGGCGACAAAGTCTCCGGACTTCGCGCCTTGCAGCGCAGAGGTCGGCAGTCCACCAACGTGCTCTCCTGTTGGGCGATCGAATCGACTTCCTTCCCAGCGCAATATCACATACATTATGTACTATACTGCGCAGGGTCGAAACTTGCTGGTCCAACGGCGACTCTGAGAAGTTTTCCGGAAGTTCGGCTGCTCTACTCACAATTTCCTCCTTGAACAATCGCCAACGCGCATTGGAGAAGTTCCAGGACGGCACAGGAGCTATGCTCTCAACTGCGCGCGAGTTACCACATCAGCTATACCCACGTCCTCTTCCCCGCCCCCTAAGCCTCCACGAGCAAACTGTTAGCGTCAGCACCCACATTCACGAGCCGCCTCCACCCCCAATTTCTGCAACATAGTTCGTCGTACTCTTGTGCAAGAGTACAAGCCACTTCAGACGACAACTCAGCAAACGGAAACTCTCCCCAAATCTGCTGGGTCAGCAGATCGACGATCACCAGCGGGCCACTTGGACTCTTTTAAGTTAGACATAAGATCAGTTTTTAGCTACCCATTGTCGAATAAAGAGCCTTTTATAATTCTTTCCGAAACAACATTTATTCTTGGGAAACTTGGACAATTCTGGAAGTTAGCAGGAGCATCACCCGGGACACTCCACTTACCATCTAATATAACTGGCGCAGCCGGTAGGATCCGAATCAATGCAGCTCCTCTGCAGTGTAATTATATGCAAGTGAGTAGAGTGAGAATTGAGATGCCAAAATGTATATTAAAAAAACACAAGCCCTTATACACACAAACAAATGCCAAAGTGTACACATACAAAATAAGTGCCACAGTATATACATTACATAAATAAATTCTACAAGTAAAAAGTAAAACAAAGTAACAAGTTTATTATTTCAAATGTACCCGCAAAAAGTGATGCAAAATGCTCTACAGTGAAACTGCAAATTAGTGTCTGACCACGAAAGAGTTCAAATAGAACAAATTTGTTGGCCGGAATATATAGTAAATACACCTGGGCATATAAGGTTCAAATAGAGCAATTATGGTGCCCAGAGTAAGAATGAATTGCAAATCAAAAAAAAAAAGTTACATTCATGTCTAATAGACCAAAATATGTACAAGTGCATGTTTGAGGCTCAAGGTCGAGCATAATAAGTGAACCGCGTCAAACCTGTGTGAAAGCAATTCAGCAGCGACGATACACTGGCGTGTCGAGCGGTTGCGTTGTTGTTCAAACGGGTTACAGCCGGTCGAGCATATGTTCGAAACAACTCAACAGTGACGATACACTGGCGTGTCAAACGGTTGGGTTGTGGTTCGAACAAGTAGCCGATTGAGTACAGTTTGAAAACGATTCAACGGCCACGATACACTGGCGTGTCGAGCAGTTGAGTTGGGTTCGAACAAGTTGCGCTAATTATTTTATTTATAATTAGGTCTGCGGTACTCTAGTGGGGTTGACTCTCAATCATTAGACTTACAATAAATGCAACCAACACTGCCTATTGGCCAATAATCAATGTGGCTACGACAAGTAATAACAAATATACAAGCATTCTTTTCTCTCACTCCCAATATTGAGTAAATAAAATAGAGTATTGACTCATATTAATAAACCTATAATTACAGTTCTACACGAGGACAAAAACACATCTAACAATCCAACAACAACACTACCTTCGCCACGACGAATACATCAAACTCAATAATTAATTAATCTCAATTGGTATCTTACACACATTCATATTTTCTTTTTCAATTTCATATATACACAATTAATTTCAAATAGATTAAACACAACATATTACACATACACCATATTTAAGTTTACACGTATAATTAAGTTCAATACACAATTACATATATAACAACATTTAAACACACAACGTTATTCACAATTAAAGGATTTCTCTAAGAGAGTAAATGTCTCAGATTTCAAAAGTCAAAAGACTTATTCCGGTAACTAGAAGTAGAGCTCGGTTGAGTGCAAGTCTTTCAGACGTTAGGGAAGATCAGGTGGCCTTACAAGCCGTTACTAGGCCCTCTACCAGTAGTGCCCCTAGCACGATGGATACTTCTTCTGGCTCAAACCAATCCACACCAATACCTTCCATAATTTCCCCTCTGGACATTTGTCAATCTTTAAAAATTCCGGATGGTATTCGTTATCTCATTCCGTATGAAGGGAATCCAGCTACCCTAAATGACTTTATAAACAATGTCGAGGAAATTCTGCTTCTTATTAGAGGCACGGATAAGACTCCGTATGGGCAGTTTTTATTAAGAGCAATAAGGAACAAGATAGAAGGAAAGGCAAATGAGCTATTAATATCGTCCGAATACCCTAATAAGGAAATTCGCGGACAAAAGAAGTGAGGAAACACTAAATTTTGAGTTACACGGACTGGTACATAAAAGATTGCCACTGCAGGAATTTTTCGAACAAATTTTAGACATCAAGGCAACGTACTGGAGAGTTATAGAAAACACGGAGATAGAGAAGTCAGCTTTAAAATTTAAAAAGGAATCCTTTGAAAAAACCTGTTTGTATACATTTATACATGGCATCAAAAGTCCATTAGGAGCGACTGTTAGAACCTTTAGACCTAGAACCCTCCAGGAAGCCTATGACGTGGCTATCAAAGAAGGGGACATTTTCCTGAGAGAAAGTCGCAATAGGCAAATACAGAACCCAAGATATAATAATAGCAGCTACAACAGAAACGACTATCGTAGAAATGAAGGACCCCGGAATAACAGAACTAATAGGAGACCAAACTACTATGGAAATTATGAAGCTAGGGATCAATCCTCGTATCGCGATAAATCCAGGGATAATGGCAGGTCTTATAATAAAATGAAGGCGATCATGCCAAAACAAGAGGACAGAAGTCGTGAGGACAGAAATAATCAACATTCAAAGAATTACGGAAATTCGGGACAGCAAAGACCAACACCACTGAATCACATTGAAGCAACAAATGAACAGGAGCTACACAATATTGATGACGGAAATTTTCAGTTAAAGGCCTCGTCGGACAGACGGGATACTTAGAGAAAGTTGAAGTTGGAGATTCCCTACTTTACATTTTAATTAATTTCGGTTCAAATAGACCACTAAAATTTCTAGTGGATACTGGTGCCACTTCATCTTTCATAAATCCAGAACTCGTTAAAGAACAGAACCAACAAATACTTGAGAGACCGATTTTAATTACCACAGCCCTAGGCTCTCATAAAGTAAATAAAATGACCCAAGTCAAGCTATTCAATAAATACAACTGTAAAGAAAATTTTCCATTGTTGCTCTTCAAATTTCACAACTATTTTGATGGCCTTATAGGCATGAATACTCTGAATACAATGTCAGGAGTAATAGACATTCCGAGCAAAACTCTAATGACACCCAGCTTCACAATTAAACTTTTCCAACAAGTAAAACAAAAAGCAAAATTATTTAACATTGAGGAATCTTCCAAGAAATTGGTAATGCTACCAGTTTCAATTAAGGAAGGTACATTTTTGTGTGAAGATCAACAAATTTCGAACGATTTATTTATCACAGGTGGATTATACACAGCCCACAATTATTACAGTTGTATGGAAGTGACAAATTACTCTGTTAACGAAAAACAATTACATTTAGAGACACCATTAGAAGTGAACTATCTTAACACGGACGAATTTATAATAATAAACGATGTTAAGGACTATGGCTCGGTAGTTTCGGACAGTAAGAAAGAGAGTAACAGCAAACTAAGATTAGAACATTTAACCTTAGAAGAAAAAGCTGCATTCACAAAAATACACAAACAATATCCAAATATATTTTACAGAGAAGGAGATAAATTAACCTTTACCAATATAGTCAAACACAATATTAATACTACAGACGAAATCCCTGTATTCAAAAAATCATTCAGATATAGTCCGTCAGAAAAGACAGAAATAAGCGAACAAATCAATAAACTTCTTGAACAAGATATAATTAAACACAGTCATTCACCCTGGAGTGCTCCAGTTTTCTTGGTCCCAAAGAAACTAGACGCTTCAAACAAACGAAAGTGGAGATTGGTCGTAGACTTTAGATTACTAAATGAAAAGTCTATCAAAGATAGATAGCCAATGCCACAAATAAACGAAATACTAGACAAACTAGGCAGGGCCCAGTATTTTTCAGCCTTAGATTTGGCAAGTGGTTACCACCAAATTGAAGTGGACCCTAAGGATAGACCGAAAACAGCATTTTCCGCAGTAGGTGGACATTATGAGTTTATTCGAATGCCATTTGGCTTATCCAATGCACCCGCAACCTTCCAAAGGGTAATGGATAATGTTTTAGCAGAGTATAATGGCAAGTTTTGTTTGGTATATCTAGATGATATAATAGTATTTTCGACCTCGCTCGAGGAACACATGAATCATCTAAGTTCTATTTTCAAGAAACTCACGCAGGCAAATCTAAAACTTCAGCCGGATAAATCAGAGTTTCTAAAGAAAGAATTAGAGTATCTTGGTCACATTGTGACAGAGAAAGGTGTTAAACCTAACCCAAAGAAAATAGATACGATTAAGGCTTTCCCTATGCCCAAGACCAGGAAAGAGATTAAATCATTCTTGGGGTTACTGGGATATTATAGAAGATTCATCAGGGACTTCGCCAAAATTACAAAACCTCTAACTCAGCAACTAAAAGGGAAAGCAGAAGTAACTATCAACGAACAATATATTAAAACTTTTAACCACTGCAAGACACTTTTGTGTAACGACCCAATACTACAGTACCCAGATTTCAATAAGCCATTTATCTTGACTACCGACGCTAGTAATGTTGCTATAGGAGCAGTTTTATCACAGGGTACAATAGGAAAGGACAGACCCATAGCATTTGCTAGTAGGACATTGTCAGAATCAGAAACGCATTACGCCACCATTAAAAAAGAACTACTGGCTATAGTATGGGCAGTGAAATATTTCAGACCATACTTATTTGGGAACAAATTCCTTCTGGTCACTGACCATAAACCTTTAGTTTGGTTAAAAAATCTAAAAGAACCAAACTCCATGCTAGTGAGATGGAAACTCCAACTACTAGAATATGACTGTGAAGTCATTTATAAAAAAGGTTCCCAAAATGTAGTGGCGGATGCATTGAGTAGAATTGTCGTAGAGCTCAACACCAACGAGACCAGACCAATTAACATAGATTCGGAAATTTTGACCTCCAACAAACCCATTAATGAATTTGCAATACAAATCATTTTGGAAGATGCAGAACTTGCAAACGATTCAGTAGTGACCCCTTTTAAAAACAAAATCAGACGCATTATCGCCAGACCTTCGTTTAACGACAAAGTAATGATTGACATATTAAGGACAGTCTTAAAATCGAATAAAACGCATGCAATTTACACCACTGATTCAATTTTCGAAACAGTACAAAAGATTTATGCAACATTTTTTGCTCCTAACAAATTGTATAAGATCATAAGGAGCACGACGTATTTAAAAGAATTACAAACTACAGAAGATCAGATTAACTACATATCAGATTATCACATTAATAATAATCATAGAGGTATGGACGAAACATATAATCATATTAAGCGACAGGTCTATTTCCCCGGGTTAAGAGAAACGATTTCAAAACTAATTAACAAATGTGACATTTGTCAAACTCTAAAGTATGACAGACAACCTCAGAAATTAGAATTTCAGTTAACAGAGACACCGAACAAGCCATTAGACATAATACATATAGACATATACTCGATTAATAAAAGACTTATTTTAACGATAATCGACAAATTCTCAAAATTCGCGGAAGGTTACACTCTACCTGCTCGAGATGCAATTAATATCACCAAAAACATGATGTTCTTTTTCAAGACTCACGGTATACCCAAAGTAATAGTTTGCGATCAAGGTCCAGAATTCGCGGGAATTCTTTTTAAAGATCTTTGCAACCAATATGGTATAACCCTACATGTAACATCTTTCCAACAATCAAGCAGCAACGCCCCTGTAGAAAGACTGCATTCATCGTTAACAGAAATCTATAGAATCATTTTCGAAAAGAAAAAAGCACTACAACTTGACCTAGACCACGACCTGATAATGGCAGAGACCTTTATAACTTATAATAATGCTATTCACTCAACAACAAAGCTTACCCCACACGAAGTATTTACAGGACGAACTCATATTTTCGAACAAACGCTCAAAGCGGTGAGTCAACAAGATTACTTGAGGGAACTAGAGACCTTCAGAACCAAATTATATCCAGAATTAAAGGAGGAATTAGAAAATCAGAAACTAAAAAAGGTCGAGAAACTTAACGTAGATAGAACCCCACCCTTAGAGGTACAAGAGGGAGACACAATCTTCAGAAAAGAAAATAGAAGAAACAAATTAACACCCAGATTCACCAAACACAAGGTAGCTAGTGATAACGGAATAACTTTGACTACCAACAAGAGACAGAAAATACACAAATCAAAGATTAAGAAAAAAACTAGACGTAATAGTGACTAACTTCTGTATAATAATATCGTTACAGATTATGCATGATAGCAGCTCAACTGCTTCATGCCCAACATGTTAAGGAAAATACGCCCCTAGCAGAAATCAATCTGGGAGAAGCGAGGATCATTCAGACCTATAGTTCAGTGGCACATGTAATAGAACTAACGGAATTGACTAACTACCTAAATAAACTAGAAACCAACTTATACAACTTACGGGACGAAGATTCGAAGGATTCGATATCTTCATTACAAAGGAAAATAGTTCAAGCTAAAGAAAAAGTTTACTCACTGACTTCAAACCAAAGAAAAAAGAGAGGTTTGATAAATGGGTTAGGTCACGTAATTAAAAGAGTAACAGGAAATATGGATGCAGATGACGCATCCACTATTGCAACCAATTTCAACAAGGTATTTGAAAACGAAAAGACCATTAACAAAAACCTCTGGCAATAAATAGCCAATAATAACGATATAATTTTAAATTTCAATAATATTTCCACACACTTTGTTAAAGAACAAGAAAAGATTGAGGAGTACATTAACCATTTTTGAAATAGCATTTCTATGGAATTAATGATAGAAGATAAGAAAATCAAAAGTTTACAAATATTAAATATAATAAATAACAATATAGACATTCTTCAGAATCATATAAATGATATAGCCGAGAGTGTTTTATTAGCTAAACTCAGGATATTCCCAAGTTTTATTTTACCTATAGGAGAGCTAAGAGATATTGCACAGAGTTTCAAAATTCAAAATTTTTCAATAAATTCCGAAGAACATATATACAGACTACTCGACTTAGAGGTGGAATCCAAAAGAACACAAATCATCTTTCACATAAAAATACCTATATTTGATAAGAACATCTATACACTATCTCATTTAATTAACTTACCCATAAACGGCTCTCACTTTCTCATTCTACCTAAATTCATTTTGCACGATAACAATTTTAATTTTACAACGAGTTTTCAAGAGAAATGCCCGAGGATACATGGAACTTATATCTGCGACCCCAGATTGGCGGAGAATATTATGTACAACAAGGAGTGTGTTAAACAGATTAAATTAGGAATGAAACCAAGCTGCGAGGCAAAGAATGTGGACACCGACGAAATAGTGGTGGAGCCGGAGCAACAGTGGATCGTAGTCATCAGCAGGAACCAAACGTGGGCCGAACCGAGTTGTGCAGAACCCTTCCTCATTGAGGGAACAACAATTATTAACCATATCAACTGTTCCATACTCATTGATGGAATCAAATATGATGACACCGAATTATTTTACAAGGAAAAGATCAAACTGTCACTACCGGCAGTCAAAAATATAACAATAAATGCGACAGTGGAGGATTTGAATCTTGATAAGATCGTGTTTCACCTCCAAGAAAACAACGCAAAAATTGTTCGAGTCAAGCAATCTACAACCGATCTTCGATTCCTGACCTACATATCGGCTGTCATCCTGGTCATCTTTATAATCTATACCTTGGTAGTAAAAAGAAAGATCACTTACTTACCCAATCCTGCACCATCGGTCAACTACGTTTCGTCCATTCCTTCGTTATGGCCGTCACTACATTCTAGGGGGGGAGGAGTTACCACATCAGCTATACCCACGTCCTCTTCCCCGCCCCCTAAGCCTCCACGAGCAAACTGTTAGCGTCAGCACCCACATTCACGAGCCGCCTCCACCCCCAATTTCTGCAACATAGTTCGTCGTACTCTTGTGCAAGAGTACAAGCCACTTCAGACGACAACTCAGCAAACGGAAACTCTCCCCAAATCTGCTGGGTCAGCAGATCGACGATCACCAGCGGGCCACTTGGACTCTTTTAAGTTAGACATAAGATCAGTTTTTAGCTACCCATTGTCGAATAAAGAGCCTTTTATAATTCTTTCCGAAACAACATTTATTCTTGGGAAACTTGGACAATTCTGGAAGTTAGCAGGAGCATCACCCGGGACACTCCACTTACCATCTAATATAACTCGCGCGTTAGTTGGTTCGGCCACAACAGTAATGATGTTGTGGTCACTCAATTCCCACTCGTCCACTCTCCACTCATATGTGGCCCACATAGATACTGCCTCATTTGTCACGTCGATATCGCTAGTAGATCTGTGATTATCGAACGTGTACACCTCTGTTGACTGGTTTAGGGCAGCGACTCTTGCCTCCAGCATCCACTCTGACAGCAGCTCACCCCGTCTGTAGTTAGCTTGCCCCTCGGCATGACGAGAGAGTTTGCTAAGCCACATGGGGGACACTGCATTCGCGTCGAGGCCCAGGATTGCGGGGGTTCTGCTGGCCTGCAGCAGGACCGCATCCATGTACCGGAGGTACGGTTCCAGAGGTGCATCGAACTGGCAGTATGCGGCGCAAAGGAAGATTGAGCCAAAACTCCCTTTAACGACCAGACATACGCCATAATCTGTGGTGAGGGTCTCCACTGGCATACAGATGGCTTCCTGATGATCCACTAGGATGGCTGCCTTCCCTCGCCGGTCGGTGAAAATTCTCATTCCTTCAGGCAGCACATCCATTCCGTCCCCGCCGAGATACGGCTCCTGCACCAGCGCGAACATAAACTCCGATCTCCTGAGTCGGACTCCGAGCTCGATGGTCGCAGCTTGGCCTCGGCCACAGTTCGCTTGGATGAAACTAAACATTAGTGTCTAGCTTGCACCCTCGCCAGCAACGCCCCGTATATCGGGCAAACGCTTGCAAACATTGTCCTTCTGCCGGCATTCGCTGACCTTGTGGTCGAAACCCACGCATCTGTGGCAGGCGCATGTGCGGACCTGTGATCGGCATCGAAATGAAAACCACTTGATGTAAACACGACCTACATCAAGCTTCGCCATCGCCCGGTCGTCTACCTCTAGCGTCACATTTACTGTGGCGCCGTCAGTTACCGACCACGCCTTGGTCACCAGGTGCACGGACTTCTTAAACTGGGACAGGTTCATTTCGCTATCGAAGTTATTTTCATGGAGCTCCTTCATAAATTCTTCTGGGCCGATAGCTGTGTCGACGTCATAGGACGAGCGTTGCCTCGCCCCAGGACGATACACCGTGCCCCATAATATCCTAGTCCCGGTCGGGCCGACTCGTCGTCCACGTCAAGGAGCAAGCAGTACCACGGAGGCAAGGCGTTGCAAGAGAAGCGCCGCAGGAGTAGTGAGGTCTCCAAAGATATAATATAAGAAGCAGCAGAATAAACGGCTATATTAAGAACCCGTTGCTTTTCCTTGGTCGGGCAATCACACAAATCATGAATTTGGTGGGATGAACGCACTAAGTCTCTGAGCTAGCCGCTGCAATCAGTAGCGAGCGAAATAAAGAAAATCAGTTCGTTACAAGCCACTTAATATGGGCTATTCTTTTATTCATTTTTTTGTTTTCGCCACCGCGCTTTCCCAATTCACACTTAAACTTTACTCACTTAGTTTATTTTTGCCATCCTTTTTGTATTCTTTTTGTAATCGAACACCAACGATTTTTATTAGTAGCTTTGGTGTTCCATTTTTTTAGGTCTCCCGCGCTGGTGTTGTTGTAGTTGGCATCTGCATATCTTCCAACGTTGGTACAAGTGACGGATTGCCAGTCGTACTTGTTGTCGCTTTTATTTAAAAAAAAATTTAGTTTTTTTTTGTATTTTTGGTTCTTCCGAAGATTGTCCTGTCACGGTCGCCATGTAGTTAATTAATTCCAAACGTAATTAGTTATTTTCATCTTTATTTGATTTTTCTTCACCACGTGTACTTCTTGATATATTCTTATTTTATAACTGAAACTTCGCCTGGCCTGCAGGCCGATCGCTCGTGACAGCAAAGTGCTGACACTAGCAAAATCTGTAATATGTATGGAAGTTCATACTCGATAACCAATGGGAGTCAAGTGCAACCCCTAAAGGCGTACATTGCTGAGTTTGCATATTTAGGATTAGGATGGACCTAAGGATCTAGGGTGGTCTTAAGTTTACTTACTTGGTTGTCTTATTATTATGATTCATATAATAATTATTATTAATATTATTATTATTATTATATTCGTATATACTACATTACAATAGCTAGCTGAGTCTTTAGGCCAGTAGCCAAAGGAAGACAGTCATTGCCAACGACCCATAGAAATCTTTGTAAACATTTAGCTTAGCTTAAGTCTGAGAAATAAAAGAACAGTCAGTTCCACTTTGGACTACAAAAAGCAGAGATTGATTTATTATAAAGAAGTCATCTGGGCATTTTTCTGGGACTACCAACTACTCTTGGCAACCACTTCAGGACCCGGTGTACCTCTACTCTGGTGTGGCGCAGTCGTTTCAAGAACTCTACAATCCCAAGGACAACTTCAGGATGAACGTCATCATAGCACTGGTACTGTACGAAATTATTAATTGACCTAAGTGATGCTAAAGTAATGTTAAAGTTGTCTAGGAATGAGAAGAAAAAAAATGGATACAAAAGGAAAAATAAATATAGCTTTACTTCAATGCAATAAATTCTCCGGTTTTTATATAATCGATGTATTAACGCAAATATGGTACAAAATTCCACCATTATAAAAAAAAATAAAAAATAATATGTTTAAAAAAAAAATATATATATAATTATGTAGTCGTAATACTCATAAGTCAAAAAAATATAATTTTTATTTAACTGAATAATTACAACTATGATTTATGTTGAAGAACACCGACCGATTACAATTAGGTCTCAAACTGAACTCATTTTCTTATTCTGATTTGGTTGATGTTCAAGCCTCGGTACCGAGCTTTTCCAATATGGACTTTGGACTTAAGGGAAATGATCAAATGAAGAGAAAAAGCTTCTGACTCAATTGTTCTATGCTTCTCTTGGATCAAGTGCATTTGCTCTTGGATACAAGTGCTTTGGTTTATAATTTGACACTTTTGTTTTTCGCAACTGCAAGTCCGAAGTTTGAACGTGGGGATGTGATGTTTAGTCTACTTGTGGGTGGTTTATTGGAGTTGGGATTTTTCCACTCAACCTTGGTTTTGCGGATCTTATGACAGTCCGTTATGGTTCTGGGTTTTTTCCAGACAGTCAATTATGGTTCTGGGTTTTTCCATTCAACCTTGGTTTCGAGGATCTTATTACAATTTGTTCTTATCTGATATCTGTTGGGTACATAGGGAGTGTATTTGGGTGTACATACTGTATGTGTAGTGGTGTGTAGTGGTATGTAGGCATATGCTTAAGTCTTAGGGACTTATGGATATGTCACTCCCCCAACCTTTGAATTTGGCCTGTCCTCAGGTCGATAAATTTGGGTATATCATAATATTATTTCCTATCTGAATATCTTCATTGACATTAGTTTCTAGGTGCGGATGTTCTTCTTTTTGTTTGCTATATTTGACAATAATTTTCTTAGGTACATTTTTAAACTTATATGTTAAATACAGACTTAAGCTAATTATCATGATGATAAATGTTGTAATGCATATAATTTGATAGAAGTTATAATGTTTTACATGGTCTCTTATCATTTCTTTTGTTTGTAAATGATTTATCGGTTCTAATCGTGTAACATTATTAGTGATATAAATTGTTTCTGTAAAATCTGCTAAGTTGTTTGAAATTAGAAACTCATCTATTTGCATGGTACAATTTTTAATTTTTATAATGTTGTTTCCTGAGATTGTTATTTGGTTATTTGTACAATCTTGGTTAACAATTGTTTCAGGAATATTCCATGTTAATAGTATATTTGGTTCTATGTAATTTATTTGAAAATTTCTATGGGTTTTAGTGTATTTGCATTGAGTCTGCTCTTGTTTTATAAGTCCAATAATACATTTGTCGAATATTATTTTATCTGTATCTTTATGAAATACTTGGTTATTGAATATATAAAACTTATCGAATACTTGCTCGGTTAGAATGTAGTTATGTTCATCTGGGTACGGAACTATTTGGAATATCGGAACTTTAGTGACTTCGCTAGGAACGTGGGAAATAATCAAAATTTCGTTCGTATCTGTTTTGAGCCAAGTTGATGTTTTTATCTTTAGCATTTTTTCCGAATTTACATGTCTCAAATAATCGTGTTTTAATAATTTTGGGTTAAAAATTCCCAGTCTGGTTAATTGCATACCTAATTCTATATCTTCAATGTATTCTGTGAACTGTTGAAGGTTGAATATAATTATCGCAATTTGCTGGCTTAATTCTTTTTCTAATTTGAGTTTATTAATTATGTCGATGCCGCTGTTGATTATGTCGATAATCATATTTAGATCATGAGTCTTTACGGAGTCTTCTGACATATTATTAATTCTTTCCTCTAGTTCTTCTCTATCGTCTTCATCTAGTGTACCGAATAGGTATTTATAAGCTTTACCTACTACGTTTAAAAGACCTCGTTTGCTTCGCTGAATAATTCTTAAACCATTTATTTCCCTTTTTAGTTTATCAACTAAATATTGTATCTGTGGTACATTGGGATAATCATTTGCTTCAGTTACTAGGTTGTCGAACATTAGCATTGTCTTTGTTATATTTATACTCAAATAATGATATTCGTAGCTGGTTGGAATTTCCATTGTTCCAGTTTGGAATATAAGATATCCATTCTTCGCGCTTATTGGGTTTACTTCAATATTGCTGCATTTAACCATGGTGATAAATGATAGCATGCAACTAAGCATTATTAGGAATGTGATGTGTATCTTGCTCTTCATTGGTCGGTCTGGAATTATCGTATTTACTCTTATTAAATTTTTTCTTTTTCTTAAACTTTGATTTATAATGTACGATTTTCCTGCCGCGATTTGTTTCTTCAAAATGTTTACTATCTACTTGTTCAATTTGCCCTGTCTTTTTAAATGGGTTAGTAACTTTACTCTTTACAAGTGGAGCCTGTCTATATTTTGTGTCAACTTCAAAATCGTGCCTATTTTTATTAAGGTATTCTATCTTATCAATTTTGTTTTGTTGTACGTTAAAATCTGGGCTACCTGCATATAAAAATATGTCCGCTGGATATCGTTTAGTGCTGTTATGTTTGGTTTTATGATTGTATACGTATAATATTGTTTCAAATTTTGTACACCTATCTTCAATGTTTTGTTCGTTTCCGATAATTCTTAATTTTTCATTTACTGTTTTATGAAATCTTTCTATATCTGATACACCATTTTTACTTGTTGTTACGGAAATTTTAACACCTTCGGATCTTAACCAGTTTTGTAAAGCTATACACATAAAAGCTGAGTCTTTGTCTGCTTTAATTTCCTGCGGCTTTCCCATATCATTGAATATTTTGGTAATGGCTCTTTTTGCTTCTAGCCAATCTCTACTTTTTACTTCTACTAGGGAGGCAAATTTCGAATAAATATCAATACAAGATAGGAAGATCTGGTTTCCTGTGAGATAAAAATCTATCACGTATTTTTCCCTTGTGTTAAATATTTCAGGTGTTGTTTCATATGTCAATTTTGTGTCTCGATGTTCTGTTTTTGCAAGATTACATATTTCACAGTCATTGATAATGTTTTGAATTAGCTTTTGACTATCGGGGTAGTAATATTTTTCTTTAAACCAATTAACGGTTTTTTCAATACCTGGATGTAAAAGTTCCTTATGTTTCTTTAAGATTAAGTCCTTAAATTCCGCATAAGTTAGTATGTCAATTAGCTTGGTTGTACATCTCAATAATTTTGTGAAATTGTTAGGGCTTATGATTTCGGTAAATGCCCTCTGAAAAATCAGAAAATCTTCATCATTAGGGAAGTAAATTGCACTTTTCTTGGTGCACACATATTCCTTAATGAGGTTTTTGGCGAATTCAAGTGTCATTTCTTTATAGATTATTTTAATCTTTAATTTTTGAAAGAAGTGAGTTACACTTGTTGTTTCATTGTCGCCTTTTCTATCTCTATTTGTCTAGAGAAGAAGTTGATTGGTCTTTCTGTTATGGATATATAATTCAAATTATCTTCATTGGCACTATGTATAGTTGCGTTTGCGCTGTTTGCGACTTCGCCAACCATGACTTCTTCTATCTTTGTGCGGGAAAGAGCATCCGCGACGTGATTTTCTTTGCCTGGAAGATACTTTATTTTATAATCAAATTCATTAAGTTTGATTTTCCATCTTTGTAGCTTCATGTTTGGTTCCTTGATATTATTGAGCCATACCAATGGCTTGTGATCACTCAATATTTCAAATGGCCTTCCGAATAAGTATGACCTGAAATATTTTGTCGCCCAAACTATAGCTAACAATTCTTTTTCAATAGTAGCATAGTTGATTTCGTGTTCGTTTAGCGTTCTGCTGGCATAACAAACGGGCTTATGATTCTGTGATAACACTGCACCAATAGCTACATTACTTGCGTCAGTTGTTAGAGAAAAGGGCTTTGAGAAATCAGGGTAGATTAATATCGGATCTGATGTTATCAAAACCTTTAGTCTTTCAAATGCTTCGATGTAGTCTTTGCATTTCGTATCTATTACAGCACCTTTCTTTAGCTTAAGAGTCATGGGTTTAACTATTTTTGCAAAGTTAGGAATAAACTTGCGATAGAATCCACATAATCCCAAAAATGACTTTATTTGTTTAGGTGTCTTAGGTAATGGAAAGTTTGTGATAGCTTTAGTTTTGTTTGGGTTGGGTTTGATGCCATCTGTTGTGACGATATGTCCTAGGAATTCAGTTTCTTTTTTCATGAATTCACATTTATCTAGCTGCAATTTCAAATTGGCTACTCTCAGTTTTTCAAAGACTTTCTTTAGGGATAAAATATGTTCTTCCAATGAAGTGGAATAAACAATAATATCGTCTAAATAGACTAAACAATCTTTGTAGATCAAATCTTCCAGAAGATTATTCATACATCTCTGAAAAGTAGCTGGAGCATTTTTTAAACCAAAGGGCATACGAGTATATTCATAATGCCCATGCTTTGTGGAAAAAGCAGTTTTTGCAATAGAATTTTCATCCATCTGTATTTGGTGAAAACCTTTAGCTAGATCTATTGTCGTAAAATATTGGCATCTACCCAATTTGTCCAATATTTCGTCCATTCGGGGAATGGGAAATTTGTCATTAACAGTTATCTCATTTAGATTCCTGTAATCGACTACCAACCTGAATTTTTGTTTCCCAGAGGCGTCTGCCTTCTTGGGGACCACCCAGATAGAACAACAGTAAGGGGATTTTGATTTACGAACAATCCCTTGTTCTATCATTTCTTTGATTTGTTTGTTGACTTCTTGGTCAACGCTTTGGGGGTACTTGTAGGGTTTACGGTATATTGGATCTTCATGTTGAGTTTGGATGACATGTTTAATAGTACTTGTGAAGGTCAAATTTTCACCCTCTTTGTACTGAATGTCTCTATATTCATATAGGACCTTCTTTAAACATTCAACTTCCTCTACATTTAAATGTTCGAGTCTATACTCGTTACATTCACGTAACTCATTGTTAATCGCGAAGTTGACTATATTGTCGTCAATGGAATCGAGATGTGTTACATCATTGTCCACTGTGTCATTAACAACGTTTGAAATGAGGCATTTAGATGATGCGGTCTCTTTCTTTTGTTGTTGACGCTTTGACTTAAAGCCTTTAGATGTGGTCTTAACCTTTTGCATCTTTGGATTGATTTTCTCCACTGGGGCAGAATCAATCTTTAGCTGTGGGTCGAGGCATTTGGATGCGGTCTCGCCTTTCTTTTCATCATACAAAAACTTGAATGTTTTTGACCCTAAAATTACTGTATTATTATCGTAGTTTATTTTTGCTTTTGTATCTTCTAAATATCTTCGACCTAACAGGAAATCATACTTGTCGGAAAATTTGTGGATATATAATTTCTGAACAGACGGACAGACTGAAGTGGGTTTTATTATTATACTTTTCTTTAGTATAATCGGACCTTTAATAGTGTATACTGTTAAATTTTCTTCGTTTTCTTCTATGTTTTCAAAATTTTCCCTTATAATATTTATTGATGACCCTGTGTCGATCATTCCTTTGTATGTTTTATTATGATAGGATATCTCTACATAGGGACTGGTGTGTCCTTCTCTTTCACTTGAGTGTCCGAGGCAGCTTGATGAAAATTTACATCCATTCTGTACTGGGCACTCTCACTCTCGCGTTGTCTTTTTATTGGTTTTTGATTATTAAAATTATTCGAAGTCGAGGGTTGGAAGTTAAGAGGATTATTTTGTTGGGCTTGATTCAAATCCCTTCTATATGCATGATAATTTCCTCTTAAATGATTTGGTATAGGACGGGGTATATACTGATTTTGTTGGGGTATATACTGATTTTGTTTTGGTATAAATTGTTTTGGATTTTGCGGTGGCTGGGTATTATTATTCGGATTCATGCCAGAATGATAATAATTTTGATTTCTATTATTGTAATATTTCTGGTAATTATTTTGATTATTGTTTCCCCTGTTCCTATGTTTGTTCACCTCTGATTTGTTTAGACGGTTATTTTCTAAATTAGCATCATAAAGTCCTGCCTCCATTGATGCTCTTTTTAATTTGTAAATGGTATCAATATCTTTGCGTGCTAATGTCATGTAAATTCTATCCGGCAATTTTCGATCTATTACTGTTTTAACAGTACTGTTCAACATATCTGTATAGTTTGATTTAACAACAGAATCATTTTCTAACTCTAACTTATCGAATATAATCCAATATTGTACTTCTAGTCTTTCTATGAACTTACTGATGCTTCCTGGATATGGTGTTTCCTCTAATTGTTTCATGATGGTTGTATATGGCCTGTGATCCTTGAATGCCATTGCTAGTGCTTCCTTCATCTCTACCCATGTTGTAGCTCTCTCTTGGGTCACGACCTCCAGTGCTTCGTCCACTAATATTCGCTTCACTGCTCCATATACGACATGTGTTTGTCTCGGGTCTTGTGTTGGATACAAGTTGAGTAGTTGTTCTATCTGATTTACAAATCCAGATAGTTTTCCAGGTGTGCCATCGTAATGATTTAATTCTTTTATCTGGTTCAACAGTTGGTTTAGATGGATTTCTGATAATTGTGGAACTGCCATGATGTATTTGTTTTCTTTGGTTGTAGTTTTTAAATTTTTTAATTATTTGGGTTTTTTATATTAGATTTTCGGAATTGAAAGTCTTTAGTTAACTTTGGTTCCGACCGCACGGGATTTTTTTGTTTGAATTCTTCTACTTTCACGTAGATTCTTTTACGGATCTCAAAATGTTAGAATCACTGTTTTTAATTCGCTAATCCTGGATAGTTAGTCATATAACGTATCCTTTTAATGGATTAGTACCGTACTAAAAGGACTCTTTTTATTTTTAGATCCTACCGACTGCGCCATTTAAGTAGTCGTAATACTCATAAGTCAAAAAAATATAATTTTTATTTAACTGAATAATTACAACTATGATTTATGTTGAAGAACACCGACCGATTACAATTAGGTCTCAAACTGAACTCATTTTCTTATTCTGATTTGGTTGATGTTCAAGCCTCGGTACCGAGCTTTTCCAATATGGACTTTGGACTTAAGGGAAATGATCAAATGAAGAGAAAAAGCTTCTGACTCAATTGTTCTATGCTTCTCTTGGATCAAGTGCATTTGCTCTTGGATACAAGTGCTTTGGTTTATAATTTGACACTTTTGTTTTTCGCAACTGCAAGTCCGAAGTTTGAACGTGGGGATGTGATGTTTAGTCTACTTGTGGGTGGTTTATTGGAGTTGGGATTTTTCCACTCAACCTTGGTTTTGCGGATCTTATGACAGTCCGTTATGGTTCTGGGTTTTTTCCAGACAGTCAATTATGGTTCTGGGTTTTTCCATTCAACCTTGGTTTCGAGGATCTTATTACAATTTGTTCTTATCTGATATCTGTTGGGTACATAGGGAGTGTATTTGGGTGTACATACTGTATGTGTAGTGGTGTGTAGTGGTATGTAGGCATATGCTTAAGTCTTAGGGACTTATGGATATGTCACTATATATATATAGTGACATATCCATAAGTCCCTAAGACTTAAGCACATGCCTACACAGCACACCCAAATACACCCTACACTACCCTGGATGTACCTAATGGATTCCAGATAAGAATAATATGATCCTCAAGATTGGGTTGAGTGGAAAATTCCCAACTCCAAATAGGTCACCCACTGGTAGAATCCGTCCCGTAATTTAAACATTCCTTGCCTAAACCCTCACCCCATCGTCATGTTCCCACGTTCAAAGCTCGGACTCGCAATCCCGAAAACAAAAGTATTAGATTTCAATAAACAAAACTATAAGAATCTAAGATTGTATCCAATCTTGTAAGATCTTGTATCCAAGAGCGAATACACTTGAATCCAAGAGAAATCCAAAGACAATTAAAGTCAGCAACTCCAAAGCTCTTTCTCTTTACTTGATCAGATCCCTTAAGTCCAAAGTCCATATCAGAAAAGCTCGATACCGAGGCTTGAACGTCAATG
This sequence comes from Drosophila mauritiana, assembly GCF_004382145.1. Taxonomy (NCBI): domain Eukaryota; kingdom Metazoa; phylum Arthropoda; class Insecta; order Diptera; family Drosophilidae; genus Drosophila; species Drosophila mauritiana. Next base: position 21,528,338 of record NC_046672.1, on the reverse strand, counting down.
AAATCAGAATAATTAGATGAGTTCAGTTTCAGACCTAATTGTAATCGGTCGGTGTTCTTCAACAAAATAAAAAATTGTAATCATTCAGTGAATTAAAATTAAATTTTTTTCACATATGAGTATTGCAAACATTTAATTGGCGCAGTCGGTAGGATCTGTTAAATAAAGAGTCCTTTTAGTACGGTACTGATCCATTGAAGGATACGTTATACAACTAACTATCCAGGATTGGCGAATTAAAACAGTGATTCTAACATTATTTTGAGATCCGCAAAAGAATCTACGTGAAAGTGGAATTTAAATAAAATCCCGTGCGGTCGGAACCAAGGTTAATTAAAAACTTTCAATTCCGTAATCTAAACTTAAAAACTTAAACTTAAAATTTAAAAAACAAATACACCATGGCGGTTCCACAACTATCGGAAATCCATTTAAGCCAACTACTAAATCAAATAAAAGAATTAAACTACTACGATGGCACACCTGGCAGACTATCTGGATTCGTAAATCAAGTGGAACAATTACTCAATCTATATCCAACCCAAGATGCGAGGCAAGCACACGTCGTATATGGAGCAGTGAAGCGGTTACTAGTGGAGTCAGCATTAGAAGTCGTAACCCAGGAAAGAGCGACAACATGGATGGACATGAAGGAAGCACTGACAATGGCATTCAAGGACCACAGACCATATACAACCATCATAAAGCAATTAAAAGAAACACCATACCCAGGAAGCATCAGTAAGCTTATAGAGAAATTAGAAATACAGTATTGGATTATATTTGATGAGTTAGAATTAGAAAATGATCCCGTTGATAAATCAAATTATACAGAAATGTTGATTAGGACTGTCAAAACTGTAGTAGATCGAAAACTGCCGGATAGAATTTATATGTCATTGGCACGTAAAGATATTGACACCATTTATAAATTAAAACAAGTATCAATGGAGCTAGGACTTTATGATGCCAGTCCAGAAAACTACCGTCCAAATAGATCAGAAGTGAACAAACGTAGGAACAGGGGAAACTATAATCAAAATAATAATCATAAATATTACAGTAACAGAAATCACAATTATTATCATTCTGGCATGAATCCGAACAATAATACACAACCCCCTCAAAATTCGAACCAATTTATACCAAATCAAAACCAGTACTCACCTCGTTTCATACCAAATCATCACACATATAGAAGGGATTTAACACAAGCTCAACAAAATAATCCCCTTAACTTCCAACCCTCGACTTCAAATAATTTAAATAGTCAAGAACCGATAAAAAGACAACGCGAGAGTCAAAGTGACCAGAGCAGAATGGATGTAAATTTTCATCAAGCTGCCTCGGACACTCAAGTGACACAGAAGGACGCACCAGTCCCTATGTAGAAATAAGTTATCATAATAAAATTTACAAAGGAATGATCGACACAGGATCAATACATATATGTACATACACGATCAATACCATAAATATTATAAGGGAAAATTTTGAAAATATAAAAGAAAACGAAGAGAATCTAACAGTATACACCATTAAAGGACCAATTAAACTAAAGAAAAGTATAACAATAAAACCCACTTCAGTCTGTCCGTCTGTTCAGAAATTCTATGTCCACAAATTTTCCGACAATTATGATTTCCTGTTAGGTCGAAAGTATTTAGAAGATACAAATGCTAAGATAAACTATGATAATAATACAGTAATTTTAGGCTCAAAAACATTTAAATTTTTGTATGGAGAAAAGAAGGGCGAGACCGCATCCAAATGCCTCGACCCACAGCTAAAGATTGATTCTGCCCCAGTGGAGAAAATCAATCCAAAGATGCAAAAGGTTAAGACCACATCTAAAGGCCTTAAAGCGTCAACAACAAAAGAAGGAGGCCGCATCATCTAAATGCCTCATTTCAAATGTTGTTAGTGACACAGTGGACAATGATGTACCACATTTCGATCCCATGTTCGTTGACGACGATATAGTCAACTTCGCGAGTAACAAAGAGTTACACGAATGTAACGAGTATAGACTCAAACATTTAAATGTAGAGGAAGTTGAATGTTTAAAGAAGGTCCTATACGAATATAGAGACATTCAGTAGAAAGAGGGTGAAAATTTGACCTTCACAAGTACTATTAAACATGTCATCCAAACTCAACATGAAGATCCAATATACCGTAAACCCTACAAGTACCCCCAAAGCGTTGACCAAGAAGTCAACAAACAAATCAAAGAAATGATAGAACAAGGGATTGTTCGTAAATCAAAATCCCCTTACTGTTGTTCTATTTGGGTGTTTCCCCAAGAAGGCAGACGCCTCTGGGAAACAAAAATTCAGGTTGGTAGTCGATTACAGGAATCTAAATGAGATAACTGTTAATGACAAATTTTCCATTCCCCGAATGGATGAGATATTGGACAAATTGGGTAGATGCCAATATTTTACAACAATAGATCTACCTAAAGGTTTTCACCAAATCCAGATGGATGAGAATTCTATTGCAAAAACAGCTTTTTCCACTAAGCATAGGCATTATGAATATTGTAGCATATCTACCCTATAGATATACTAAATTAATGGGTACAACTTAGCTTCAAAACATTGTGACACTTTGTCATAATAAACATAACATTCAAGTACCCAAAAGACCACCAACAATTCCACAAGTATTCCAGCGCTCAAGTAATACGATCTAACGCTTATACATAAGCCGATCGCGGAGCGTGGGAATGCTGAGCTTGCACTTTGCAGTTCAAGTGGTCAGGCTATACATAACATATGCATGCCTTCTGCATACAAGTTAACACAAGCAGTTCTCACGGAGTGAAACTGCTGAATTGCAGGCCATATCCGGTGGTCTGCACGCGCACTAAACAAACTGCTGATCGCGTACTCCAGGTGCAATTGCCCGGAGCCCGCACGGAGCACTCGCGGAGCGAGTGATCGGCCTGACGCAGAAGGGCTGACCTGGCCTTCTGCCAGCAGTTCTGCTGCGAACCAGAGGCCTGGAGTTGAACCGGGACCGAATTCTTAAGTTAGTTTTTAATCATACTCCGAGGCTTACGCCTTGCAATTATAAATACCCAAATATTGTGACCCTCGCCCTAACGGGAGAGTGGTAAATAAATATAATTAAAATAAACCAACGACTTATAATTGTCGCCCAACGTAGAAATCGGACTCACGCGAGACCGAATTCGCGAACAAAAAACAATCACCCGAAGTGAAAAGAAAAAAAGTGAAAAAATTAAAATCACCAAAATTAAAATTCCATAAATTGGACAGATCGAATCAAAAAACCACCCGAAAGGAAAAAACACAAGTCCCAACTTTCACCAAGCGGAAAATTCTCAACCAAATAGAGAGGCAGAAGCGACATCGGCAGCGACGACAGCAGCAGTACTGGTGGCAAAAGAAAGCCGTCGGCAAAACACCTCGACAATAAAATTAATTTATTAACATGTGAGTAGGCTTTTTGTCCAAAAGTTCGCCAATAAATAAAAAATATTGAGCTTAAAATTAAAAGCTTAGAGTTAACAGGGGTATGCAATGAAAATGTTTGGTTTTAAAAAAGTATGCAGCACTTATTTTTATAAGGTATGCAATAGTTTTTATTAAAGGGGTATCTCTAAGGCTCTTTTAATCAAAGCCATTCTCGCTCCAACGTGGAGTTATGCCATCCAAGTGTGGGGAACTGCCGCCAAATCCCAGCTTAATAGGCTCCGTGTGGTCCAGTCGAGAGCTGCACGTCACGCATCTGGGCTCCCCTGGTACGTGACGAACATGGTCATCGAAAGAGATCTGAAAGTTACCCTTCTTGGGGATCAGATCAATTTCCATAGCAGCCGTTATGCCGACAGGCTTATGGTCCACCCGAACCGACTAGCAACTATCCTAGCTGATCCCATCTCCCTCCGAAGACTGAAGAGGGTACACCCCAGCGATCTCCTTACCCGGAGGATAATATAACATATTACATACTAAGTAATTAATAACTAGACTAGATTTTTTCTTTCTCTTGTACTTTATAATTAAGATACCACTTGGTCTCATTTATCTTTATCACACATTAGGTTAAGTTCAGAGGAATTACTGAACGATTCCTTTTGTAACCTTAATAAATAGAATTAGTTATTAAAAAAAAAAAAAATTTTGAAACCTTAATAAATAGAATTAGTTATAAAACCCCTGTTAATAAAAATTGTTGCATACCTTCAACAGATAAATAATTGTTGCATACCCTATAAATAATTATGTACACCCCAACAGCCTAGCAAGGAAGCTAGGAACTGCAGCTGTGGTCAATGCTGACCCTCGGACTAGAGTCAAAAGAAGACTCAAGCGACACCACCCTCATGACCTCCCTGACCTGGTTTTGACCTAGAAAGTCTTAGTTTTAAAATTCTTTAGAATAATCAAATAATTAATAATTATTATGTTATATCAACTATTATAATTCTCCCTATCATTTTTAGGATTAAAAATCTGTTAGTCTTAAGTAACCAAGACATATTGTAAAATAAAATAATTTAAGCAGATCAAATTAAGTTGCCGCATGGGTAACAGTGCGTTGATCAAATAATAAAAACATCATCGTTCAATACAAAAAAAAAAAAAAAAAAAAAAATAATAATTATCATATAGCATACTCTTTCTTGCCACACCACTTAGCCGATCAATTGGGCTCGGCAACAGTAAACCAACACATTGTTGTTGTGCCAACCAACAACCAATGAATTGGGCACATAACTACAGAAGTATTAAGGTCGAATACGAAAGCGAGGATAGCTGGGAGGAGGAGCAAGTAGGCCAAGCAGTAGGTCAGACGTTGGATAGGGCCCCGGTACATGATACTATGGACCCCAGTCAGATTCAAGCTCTTATCGACAATGCCGTGTAGTATGTGCCTATGCAATATTAAGAACAATTAAATAAAATAGCATATTAACTTATGGCAGCACTTTGTTGCTATGTTTATGTTTATGTTTATGCACGCAGTTAGGCCAGGGCGGATGTAACATGATCACCCACTCGAAGGCCACAAAGTATAAGTGCATTGCCCACTCGAAGGCAAAAAGTATAAGTGCATGGTCAGCATTCACACGCCGACCAAATACATATTACATACGTACATACATATCTCGCTCTCCCGATAAGCCCAGATATATAAGATATACATAAGAACGCCGCTCCGCCGCTGGCGTACCCGGCAGCGCAGCTACGCGAATTAGCCTAAGTCCAAATATATTGAATACTGTAAGATCAGACACTCTTTAGACATTGAGCTGGCAGAACCATTTCTGCCTACTCTAAAATATAAGAAGAAAATCGAATAAATAAAAAGTCAGCCTGACGGCTGCACTCAACTACAAAACAAACTCGTGTTCTCAATTGGTGCACATCTTTACATGGCGACCGTGACAGTCGTCCAACGCTGGACGAATTGACCCAAGTTAGTGCCAAGACAAAGGAATACTGGACGGGAAGAAGACACACAAGGAATAATTAAATGGAACCAAAACTAACCTAAAAACTAAGGAAGAATTGACCAAGCTGGAATACTGGACTGGAAGAAGACACACACAAGGAATAATTAAATGGAATTCCCAAAACTAAGGAAGAATCTGAGTGAGTAGAGTTCTATTGAGTATGGGAAAACACCGTGGCGGTTTGAAAACTAAGCTGAATAAACGTATAGCCCACGTGAGGTGGCTAATATACGGTCAGCAAACGCCACCGGTTTGGTCGACAGCTCTAAAGCTACAAGCAGAGCTAGACCACTTGCTGCAATATCAGCAAGAATTAAGGACCCATAAACTCGAGAAAACTCACTCAGATAACATTAAAAATATACCCGAAATTAATGAAATTCCAAAACACCAGGCATGTCCAGCACCAGCACCAGCATTAACAAAGCCAAAGAAGTCCTGCCCCCCTGGCTGCGAAGGAATCTGGAGTCCCCACTGCCTGGGGACTTGTGAGCGACCATCGACGTCTTCAGCGGCGAAGAAATAGACAGCAGCGAGGGAGTGTCAGCGTGCCACCCCCGGCGACGCCCAGCTGACACCTGATGAGCATCATCAACAGCAGAATATAATAATAAATATATATAAATATATAGTAAATATAAAATATATAGATAAGAAAAATTGTAAGAAATATTGTAAAACGGAGCATATACTATTATGCCCTGTTAACCCAATATGGCCCGTGAAGCCATAGCTAGAATCAGGCAGGCAACAATGTAAAATACAATTTTTTTTTTACTCTTGCGAACATTGAAAGATTTTATAAATAGATAATTCCAAACATAAATGTCTATAGAGACAAATGAAATAAGTAAAACTGAAAATAAAAGTATATACAAAGAAAATTTTCTATTCTATTCTCCAAAATATAAAATTAGTATACCCAAAATGGGTCTAATAGACACTAAAACTGTGGACTCTACAGCCAATGTAATAAATAAAGTAGAAGTCCAAAATGCAGACTTGTTCTGGATAACCATAATACTAATTGTAATTGCATTAATTATGGTATCCAATGCATTAATAAAAATATACAAACTGCATAACAAGTGTCTTGTAATGTGCACACATATCGAATAAGCACTGTATCAAATCAGAACATTGGGAACAATCACATTGTAGCACTTTTGCAACAATGTTTATGTAAGACTTTTCAGTTCCCAGGCATATCTTGAGTGCTCAGCAATCTGACCACACAAGAATGCTATTCAGACCAGAAGTGCAGAGTCGGCATAATTAGCATGCGCGACTGCTCGATCTTTATGTGCACATGACTCTCTTAGACAGCGGCGCTCTCGCTGCCAAAGTTAAGTACATAAGAGCAAAGCAACGTCTCTGCCGACGGCCTCTCTGCCGGCGCAGACGGATTGCATTTGGCTAGCTTGGACTCTTCAAGACCAAGTACAAGGCAGTCGTAAAAGAGTCGTCAAAGAGCCTTCAACATGTCCTAATTGAATATTAATGAGTCTTAACAGAAGTTACAATTTTACTGATATCATACTGAATCTCTATTTCAATAAAAGTAATATAAAGAACACAAAAATGCATTACAATTATTACATGGCGACCGTGACATGGTCACTTAAGCCTGTAAAACAATAATAAAAAGAAATATATAAAAGTTAAAATGCGAACAGTGACCATTAAAAAATAAAATTGTGACAATTGATCAAACCCAGACGACAACAGAAGCCGCAAACTGGAGGACTCTGCTCCTATCGAGCAAAGGGACGCACCTACTCTACAAGAGGCACTAGAGGTGTGTCCAAACGATGGACCACGCCCACTCACAATAGCTGAGTATAGGGCAAGAAGACAGCCGAAACCAAAAATAAAGAAGAAAAGAAGCGGCAAAAGGATCAAGCTTCTTCAACAACGGAGATTAATAAAGGACCTAATAAAGACGGCAACTACGGAGGAAGAGAAAACTAACCAAGCCAAAAATCTGGAAGCGATTGAAGCCAAATTGTGCAGTGGTGCGCAATAACGCAGTTGAGGCTGTATTTAATACCAATGCCCCAATCTGCCTTAATATTAAAAATACATACCTCAAGCCGATGCGTGAAAACGCTGCTTGAAAAATACTAATCTCTGTTAGGCTTTTACTAAAAACATGTGTACGGTATTGAATTATATAGAGCAAAACATTGTAAACCGTACACATGCCCTCTAACTAACTTTTTCTTGGACAGACATACGTGTAGGAAGAAATTATAGCAATATACAATTTTTAATCAAAATTTAATAAATAAAAATAAATAATAATCGTTCAATTAACAACTATGGGTTGGTTCGGATCTGACGATAGTCAGACCAAAGACAACACGGCTAATGTCGTGAACAACGTCAAAATTGTAGATCACACAGAAGATATTCAAGCACTGTGGGTTTTACTCCTAATTTTGACAATTACAAGTGTGGCCCAGTTCCTTCTGACGTTGTACATAAAACACAACAAAATATTAAAAAGAAGATATATGAGTAGGGCGAATAATCTAGACAGAGTTTAAAAAAAAAAAAAAAAAAATTTTAGCTTTACAAAAAAAAAAAAAAAAAACAATATATATATTATCAAAAAAAAAAAAAAAAAAAAAAAATATATTTTAAAGAATGAGTATATAAATATATACTAACAAGTAGGAATATATAAAATAGTATGGAATGGAACGAGTTATGTAAAAACATAACAAGAATAAGAAACGAATTTGAAAAATCTCATAAATGTTTGTCACAAAATAGACCTATTTTAGGACCGACAATAAAGAAACATGCAAATATTCTGGTAAATTCCTTCAACGAAGCACGAATACTAGTGTATGATAACAAGGAAAGACTAAATCCAGATCATTGGTCTCAGGTATCGAAAGTTCTCATAAAACTTAGATCGAACTTGTTATCTGTAAAATTGAAACTTGGTTTGGATATATCAATACCAACCATTTTAAATTCGCCAATAAAAATAGAATCGGACGAACAAACAGAAACAGAAATAGAAGACGAAGATTTAAACAACTTAACAATTCCAGCTATACTAACACTAGCTGAATTGACGGAGGAAGAATTGGCTGAGTCAGACATAGAAGAAACAGAAACAAAATCTGTCATCATGGTGGACGAAGCAGATGCCCAGAGGGCATACATAAAAGACATTTCAACGGCGATTCCGGAATTTGACGGTAAAAAGATCAATTTGCGTAGATTTATCACGGCAATCAAGTTGGTTAACCTGACTAAGGGACCACATGAAGCTATTGCCATTGAAGTGATTAAATCAAAAATAATCGGAACAACACTCTATAGAGTACAGAATGAAGTTACAATTGATGCCATAATCAGGAAATTAGAAGAAGTGGTCGTAGGAGAAACAACGGACGTAGTAAGAGCAAAAATGGCAAATGTTTACCAAAAAGGTAAAACAGCCACACAATTTACAAATGAAATTGAAAACCTACGCAAGTCTCTTGAATCTTCATATATAGATGAAGGATTGCAACCAGAACATGCTATCAAATTTAGCACAAAGGAAGCAATCAATACAATGACAAAGAATTGCGATCATGGAAAACTGAAAACAATCCTAGAGGCAGGAACATTTAAGACAATGGACGAAGCAATAAGTAAATACATCCATTGCAGCACTGAGATGACAGGAAGTGCAAGTTCCGTTTTGTTTTACAAGAGAGGACAAGGAAGTTACACCAGAGGTAACTACCGAGGACGAGGAAATGGTCGAGGTGGTAATAATAGAAATAATTATAACCAGAACACCGGCCAATACAACAACTTTAATAATTATAACAATAGCAATGGCAGAGGACGAGGAGGATATAGAGAATATAACTACCAGAACAGAGGCGGTGGTAACTATAACAACCAAAACCGCAATTTCTCAAGTTATAGCCAAAATGGTAATGTCAGACATGCACAAGGCACGTCGGAAAACCAGCAGGCTCCCTTAGGGCATCAAGAACAGTAAAACAAAAGGTTCATACCATCAATCTTAATCTAAATATTTTCATTAAAGTAAAAAATGAACACACAAATAAGATACTTACATTTCTAGTAGACACAGGCGCCGATATATCAGTCATTAAAGAAAACTCAGATGAACTTTTGAATCTTGATCATAATAATATAACACAAATTACAGGAATTGGAAAGGGTTCAATAAATTCAATAGGTTTAACACTTCTCGAGATGAGAACCGGTAACTATATAGTACCGCACAATTTTCATGTTGTGGACGACAATTTTCCGATCCCTGGTGACGGAATAGTTGGAATCGACTTCATAAAAACATTCAATTGCCAATTAGATTTTACTACAGAAAGTGATTTTTTCATTCTAAGACCAAACAATATTAAACAAGCGATACAAATACCAATTTTTCATAATATCGATAACACTGAGATAACCATACCATCTCGTTGTGAGGTTATCAGGCAAATTACCGTAAGTTCGGTGGATAACCAAATTCTAATACCCAATCAGGAAATAGAAGATGGTGTATTTGTCGGAAATTCGATATCAGATTCAAAAAACACGTACATCCGAATACTAAACACAACTAACAGCAATAAAATTTTAAATGTAAACAAAATCAATTTTGAACCATTAACTAACTACAAAATAGCAGACCTAAACGACTCCATAAGAGCCGAATCAATTTTAAGCAGATTAAAGAAAAACTTTCCATCTGCACATAAGAAAATGTTGACTGAACTGTGTTCACAATATACTGATATTTTTGGATTGGAGACAGAGCCAATCACTACAAATAAATTTTACAAACAAAAGATAAGATTGAGAGATGATGAACCAAGCTATATTAAGAACTATAGAACACCCCATTCACAACAAGCCGAAATATCGAGACAGGTAACTAAATTAATAGAAGACAAGATAGTAGAACCAGCTGTATCTGAATACAATAGCCCATTATTGCTAGTTCCAAAGAAATCCTTACCGGATTCAAAATAACCATCGACCAACTAAAAAATATATCCAAACAAGTACTTAAAGTCACTACAAGAAATCAAAGTAGACAGGAATCCTGCGCAGGAAAAGGAAATAAAAATGATAAAGTAGAATTGCCTAAGCAAACTACTCAAGAAGCTTCTAAGCCCAAAGTATACGGAGTCATTAATAATGACGAAGTACGCAAAGTAGTGACATTGCATGTAAATAATATGATATGTTTTTTTAAACATGGAAAAAAAATTACTGCAAGATACAACGTTGAAGATTTGTATATTAATGGAACTCTCGACTTAGGTCAATTTTTCCACAGGCTTGAAAAGCAGGCCGGTATGCATAATATCAATCAACTTAAAATGGCACCGTGGGAAAATATCTTTGATAACATTTCAATAGATACATTTAAGAAAATGGGCAATAAAACATTAAAACTATTAAGAGTAGCGCTACTCAACCCGGTGACCTTAGTGAATACAAAGAAAGAAAAAGAAGCAATCCTGTCTACACACCACGACGATCCAACACAAGGAGGACACGCAGGCATTACAAAAACCCTGGCCAGGATTAAAAGACATTACTTTTGGAAAGGTATGACTCGGGAAATAACAGAGTACATACGGAAATGTCCAAAATGCCAAAAAGCTAAAATTATGAAACACACAAAAACTCCTTTATCAATTACAGAGACACCAATAAGCGCATTTGACAGAGTCATAGTGGATACGATAGGTCCACTACCAAAGTCAGAAAACGGTAATGAATATGCTGTTACACTTATATGCGACCTGACAAAATATTTGGTAACCATTCCAATCGCAAATAAAAGCGCAAATACAGTAGCGAAAGCAATATTTGAATCTTTTGTACTAAAGTTCGGTCCAATGAAGACGTTCATTTCGGACATGGGAACTGAATACAGAAATTCAATTATCAAAGACTTATGCAAATACCTGAAAGTAGAAAATATAACTTCTTCAGCACACCATCATCAGACGGTAGGAACAGTGGAAAGAAGTCATAGAACTTTTAACGAATACATCCGGTCATACATATCGGTTGATAAAACTGACTGGGACGTATGGATAAAATATTTCGAATTTTGTTTTAATACTACACCCTCTATGGCACATAATTATTGTCCATATGAGTTGATTTTTGGTAAAACATGCAATTTACCAAAGCATTTTAATAGCACGGATAGAATAGAACCCATTTATAATATAGAAGACTATGCTAAAGAAAGTAAATATAGGTTAGAAGAAGCATATAACAGAGCAAGAATTATGCTCGAAGAACAGAAGAAAAAGAATAAAGAATTATATGACTTAAAATTAAACGATATAAGTATATCAATAGGAGATAAGGTGTTATTAAAAAACGAAACCGGACATAAATTAGATTTCAAATATACTGGACCATATACGGTAGTAAAGATTGAAGAAAGGGATAATATAGTAATATCAAATGATAAGAAAAAACCACAAACGGTACATAAGGATAGGTTAAAATTGTTTAGTTCTTAAAAAAAAAAAAAAAAAAAAAAAAAAAAAAAAAAAAAATAAATAATATGGTGGCCACCAGCAAAAAAAAATATATATATAGAGAAAAGAGTTAACCCCACATAAGTGCATTGAATGTAAGAAAACATTTTTCTTTTATCATCTTTGATGGTTGAACGATTATAAACTAAAAATTTGAAAAAAAAAAAAAAAAAAAAACAAAAAAAAAACCCCAAGAACACGTATGTTTGTACAGAATGTTCCTTAAATTTCCTTAACATTAAAATTACTTCCTAAAAAAAAAAAAAAAAAAAAAAATATATATATATATATAAAATTTTTAATTATAAAATAACTTCATAAAATTACGTTATTTTCCAAAAGGAGGGAGATGTAATGTGCACACATATCGAATAAGCACTGTATCAAATCAGAACATTGGGAACAATCACATTGTAGCACTTTTGCAACAATGTTTATGTAAGACTTTTCAGTTCCCAGGCATATCTTGAGTGCTCAGCAATCTGACCACACAAGAATGCTATTCAGACCAGAAGTGCAGAGTCGGCATAATTAGCATGCGCGACTGCTCGATCTTTATGTGCACATGACTCTCTTAGACAGCGGCGCTCTCGCTGCCAAAGTTAAGTACATAAGAGCAAAGCAACGTCTCTGCCGACGGCCTCTCTGCCGGCGCAGACGGATTGCATTTGGCTAGCTTGGACTCTTCAAGACCAAGTACAAGGCAGTCGTAAAAGAGTCGTCAAAGAGCCTTCAACATGTCCTAATTGAATATTAATGAGTCTTAACAGAAGTTACAATTTTACTGATATCATACTGAATCTCTATTTCAATAAAAGTAATATAAAGAACACAAAAATGCATTACAATTATTACAGTCTTAAGAAACGATACCGTAGCACTGCTAACGGTATAGATAATATTTAAGGAAGATCTTTAATAAAGTCAATTATGAATGAAAATACGAGAAAAATTATATGAAGAAAAAAATAATAAATAAAAAAAAATATAAAACGTAATATTGAATTTATCTAGATTAAAACTAAAAAAAAAAAAATATACAAATGCATAAATTTGAAGTTATGAGTATACCACAGCATGGACTGGGAAAAGCTTGTTGATCAGATAAAAGATCCAAATGAAAATTTCAGAAAATCCTATAAGTGCTTAACGCAAAACAGATCAATACAAGCTGTAACAATTAATAAGAATGCCCAAGTCTTGGTAAATAGTTATAATGAAATCAGAGAGTTGATCCAACAAAATAGAAAGAATTTGGAACGCAAACAGTGTGCTAAGGCTTTGGAACTACTGGTGACATTAAGAGAAAAATTAATACTTATAAAAAATAAATTCAGTCTCCAGATAGAAATTCCAACCATAGTAAACACCCCACTAAGAATAAATTTGAATGAAGACAGCACTAACTCTGACGAGGAAGATAGGACTATAGTCAAGGAAGACATTAAAGAGGAAGATCTTCACGATCTAACTATACCAGCAAAATTAATGCTGAAGAACGACGATAAAACAAATAACGCAGCCGACTCCGAAAATAACTTAACCATGGCAGAAGAAGCAGCTGCCATTAGGTCTTACATTAGGGAAGTCGCTTGCACAGTGCCAGAATTTGATGGGCAAAAGATCCATTTACAAAGATTCATTAAGGCAATCAAATTGGTAGACCTAGCTAAGGGACCATTTGAAGACATTGCAGTTGAGGTCATTAAGTCAAAAATAGTTGGCACAATTTTGAACTCAGTTGACAATGAAACGACAATTCCAGCAATTATAAACAAATTGCAGAAAGTAGTTGTCGGTGAGACATCCAGTAATGTCAAAGCAAAGCTAGCAACAGTTCAGCAGAGAGGTAAAACTGCAACGCAATTTACCGCTGAAGTTGATAGCCTGAGAAAACTTTTAGAAGCTTCCTATATCGATGAGGGTATACCTCTCGAACATGCCACTGGTCTAAGCACCAAAGAGGCAATTGAAACCATGATACATCGTGCTGAGCACGAATGTATCAAAACAGTACTGGAAGCAGGGACTTGCACCACTATGGATGCAGCGATAAGCGCATACATAAGAACGAGTACAAGAGTTACCGGTGACATCAATAAAGTGATGTACTTTAGAGGTAACAGACCCAATAGAGGATACGGAAATGCCAATAGAGGTAGTAACCGCGGTAGAGGCTTTAATAACAATAGTATTAGAGGCAACTACCATAACGGTTACCAAAATAACGGTTACCAAAATAACGGTTACCAGAATAACGGTTATCAAAACCGCTATAATGGAAATAATAACCGTTATAATGGCTATAACAGAGGCCGTTATAATGGAAACAGAGGCCGTAACAACAGTCAGAATAACTACAACAGAAACAATGCCAATGTACGAGTAATCCAAGAACAGGGAAACTCGCAACAGCCTTTAGGTACTCAGTAGAAGAAGATCGTAGAGTATACACCATCAATTATAATCTCAACATATTTTCTACATTCATTCATGCCAAAACAGGCGTAAAACTAGTTTTTCTACTTGATACAGGTGCAGATATCTCTATTCTCAAAGAGAATTCTGACAAATTTTCTAATATTCAAATAACCAATAAAATAAACATTCAAGGCATAAGCCAACAGAAAATTCAGTCTCGAGGACAGACTTTTATTGAGATACAGACAGGTAAATACGTTATCCCACACGATTTTCATTTAGTAGATAAAAACTTTCCAATACCGTGTGATGGAATAATAGGAATAGATTTCATTAAAAAATATAATTGCCAAATTGATTTAAACACAGAAGAAGATTGGTTCATAATTAGACCAAACAATTTGAAATTTCCAATATATATTCCCATAGCATACAGCTCTGGTATTAACACAACGTTATTACCAGCAAGATCCCAAGTTGTCCGAAGATTAATAGTATCATCAAAAGATGATAACATTTTAATTCCAAACCAGGAAATTCAAACTGGTATTTATGTTGCAAATACAATCGCAACATCAAGTAATACATTTGTCCGAATTTTAAATACAACCGATTCCGACCAATTAGTCAATATGGACACTCTAAAATATGAGCCACTTTCGAACTACAATGTAGTTCAGGCAAATAGTGAAAATAGAAATAAAACTGTCTTATCTCAATTAAAGAAAAATTTCCCCGAATTGTTCAAATCACAATTAGAAAATATATGCAGCGAATATATAGATATATTTGCATTAGAATCAGAACCAATAACAGTTAATAATTTTTATAAACAACAGTTGAGATTAAAAGATGATGAGCCGGTATACACAAAAAATTATAGAAGTCCTCATAGTCAAGTAGAAGAAATGCAAGCCCAAGTTCAGAAATTAATAAAGGATAAAATAGTTGAACCATCAGTTTCACAGTACAATAGCCCTTTGCTATTAGTACCTAAAAAGTCAAGCCCAAATTCAGATAAAAAGAAATGGAGATTAGTAATAGACTATCGCCAAATTAATAAGAAACTTTTAGCTGACAAATTTCCACTACCGAGAATAGATGATATTTTGGACCAACTTGGTCGAGCAAAATATTTCTCCTGCCTTGATTTAATGTCAGGTTTTCATCAAATCGAACTGGATGAAGGCTCGAAAGATATAACATCTTTCTCAACCAGCAATGGCTCATATCGTTTCACGCGATTGCCATTTGGCTTAAAAATAGCGCCTAATTCATTCCAAAGAATGATGACTATAGCATTCTCCGGAATAGAACCGTCTCAAGCATTCCTTTATATGGATGACTTAATAGTCATAGGTTGTTCCGAAAAACATATGCTTAAAACCTCACTGAAGTTTTTGGTAAATGCAGGGAATACAACCTAAAGTTACATCCTGAAAAATGTTCATTTTTCATGCATGAAGTCACATTTTTGGGACACAAATGCACAGACAAAGGAATTTTGCCGGATGACAAAAAATATGATGTCATTCAGAACTACCCAGTTCCACATGATGCGGACAGCGCTAGACGTTTTGTAGCATTTTGCAATTACTACAGACGTTTTATCAAAAATTTCGCCGACTATTCGCGGCACATAACAAGATTATGTAAAAAGAATGTTCCATTCGAGTGGACAGATGAATGTCAAAAAGCATTCATACATTTAAAATCTCAGCTAATTAACCCAACACTCTTGCAGTACCCAGACTTCAGCAAAGAATTTTGCATAACAACAGATGCAAGCAAGCAAGCGTGTGGCGCAGTTTTAACTCAAAACCATAATGGCCACCAACTCCCAGTTGCTTATGCATCCAGAGCTTTTACGAAAGGTGAAAGCAATAAGAGTACAACAGAACAAGAGTTAGCAGCAATTCATTGGGCAATAATACATTTCAGACCATACACTTACGGAAAACATTTCACTGTGAAAACAGACCATAGACCATTGACATATTTATTCTCGATGGTGAACCCCAGTTCCAAATTAACAAGAATAAGGCTTGATTTAGAGGAATATAATTTTACGGTAGAGTATCTAAAGGGCAAGGACAATCATGTAGCAGATGCGTTATCAAGAATAACCATCAAAGAGCTAAAAGATATAACTGGAAATATATTAAAAGTCACTACAAGATATCAAAGTAGACAAAAATCCTGCGCAGGAAAAGAACAATTGGATTTGCAAAAGCAAACCAAAGAAATAGCTTCAGAGCCCAACGTATACGAAGTCATAACAAATGACGAGGTACGAAAAGTAGTGACATTGCAATTGAATGACACGATATGTTTATTTAAACATGGAAAGAAAATCATTGCAAGATATGATGTTGGTGATCTTTATACTAATGGAATTCTTGATTTAGATCAATTTCTCCAAAGGCTTGAATTGCAAGCCGGTATATATGATATCAGCCAAATCAAAATGGCACCGTGGAAGAAAATCTTTGAACACGTTTCAATAGATAAATTTAAAAATATGGGCAATAAAATATTAAAGAATTTAAAAGTAGCGCTACTTATCCCGGTGACCCAAATAAATAATGAAAAAGAAAAAGAAGCTATATTGTCTACACTACATGATGATCCAATACAAGGAGGTCATACAGGCATTATAAAAACCTTGGCCAAGGTCAAAAGACATTATTACTGGAAAATGTCAAAAATGCCAAAAAGCAAAAACAACAAAGCATACAAAGACTCCAATGACTATAACTGACACACCAGCACATGCTTTCGATAGAGTTGTTGTGGACACAATTGGTCCACTACCCAAGTCAGAAAATGGTAACGAGTACGCAGTCACTCTCATATGTGATTTAACCAAGTACTTAGTTGCCATACCAATAGCAAATAAAAGGGCAAAAACAGTCGCAAAAGCTATATTTGAATCTTTTATTCTAAAGTACGGTCCAATGAAGACGTTCATAACGGACATGGGAACAGAGTATAAGAATTCAATAATTACTGACCTGTGTAAATATTTGAAAATAAAAAATATAACATCAACAGCTCATCACCACCAGACAGTTGGAGTAGTAGAAAGAAGTCATAGAACTTTAAACGAGTATATACGATCCTACATATCGACGGACAAAACCGATTGGGACGTATGGCTTCAATATTTCGTATACTGCTTCAACACGACCCCATCTATGGTACATAATTACTGTCCATATGAATTAGTTTTCGGTAGAACAAGTAATTTACCAAAACATTTTAATAAACTACATAGCATAGAACCAATATATAACATAGATGATTACGTTAAGGAGAGTAAATATAGGTTAGAGGTAGCATATGCTCGAGCGAGAAAACTTCTTGAAGCACACAAAGAAAAAAATAAAGAAAATTATGACTTAAAAGTAAAAGACATAGAATTAGAAGTAGGAGATAAAGTTTTACTAAGAAATGAGGTAGGTCATAAATTAGACTTTAAGTATACGGGGCCCTATAAGATAGAAAGCATAGGAGATAATAACAATATTACGCTACTTACTAATAAAAACAAAAAACAAATAGTTCATAAAGATAGATTAAAGAAATTTCATTCATGATTGAATTTAAGCTTATATTTTCCTTAATCACTTATACAAATTTTCCATACACTACGTATATTTTTATCTTTGCATTACAAAATCAACTATTGTTGTTCAAACAAAAACACAAACAAAATAAAAATAAAAATAAAATAATTTGCATTTAATAATCAAAATAACTTCACTAGGTTACGTTATTTTTCAAAAGGAGGGAGATGTAGTATGTGCCTATGCAATATTAAGAACAATTAAATAAAATAGCATATTAACTTATGGCAGCACTTTGTTGCTATGTTTATGTTTATGTTTATGCACGCAGTTAGGCCAGGGCGGATGTAACATGTTCACCCACTCGAAGGCCACAAAGTATAAGTGCATTGCCCACTCGAAGGCAAAAAGTATAAGTGCATGGTCAGCATTCACACGCCGACCAAATACATATTACATACGTACATACATATCTCGCTCTCCCGATAAGCCCAGATATATAAGATATACATAAGAACGCCGCTCCGCCGCTGGCGTACCCGGCAGCGCAGCTACGCGAATTAGCCTAAGTCCAAATATATTCAAAACTGTAAAATCAGATACTCTGTAGACGTTGAGCTGGCAGAACCATTTCTGCCTACTCTAAAATATAAGAAGAAAATCGAATAAATAAAAAGTCAGCCTGACGGCTGCACTCAACTACAAAACAAACTCGTGTTCTCAATTGGTGCACATCTTTACAGCCGTCAGACAGGCATTGTCGCAACAGCAATCCCACTTCCAGGTTCAACTAAATTCCCTAGCTGCGCGGGTACAGAGTTTGCAGGTGGAAGCACCGCAAATCATAACATATGAAAAAGTCTCTGTCAACCCCGAGGTTAGGTGCGAAATTCCCCTTGATATAATAAAATCGGTACCGGAGTTCTCCGGTACCCAAGACGAGTATGTGGCCTGGAGGCAATCGGCCATATACGCCTACGAGCTGTTTAAACCATACAATGGCAGCAGTACCCATTATCAGGCTGTTGCCATATTAAGGAATAAAATCCGTGGCGCAGCCGGGGCTCTACTCGTATCCCATAATACGGTATTGAACTTCGATGCTATTTTGGCCAGATTAGACTGCACGTACTCGGACAAAACATCCTTACGCCTGTTGAGGCAAGGATTGGAAATGGTTAGGCAAGGAGACCTACCATTAATGCAATACTACGATGAAGTTGAAAGGAAGCTAACGCTTGTCACAAACAAAATCGTAATGACGCATGAACAAGAGGGTGCTGACCTGCTTAATGCTGAGGTCAGAGCCGACGCCCTGCATGCTTTTATTTCAGGGCTCAAAAAGGCCCTTAGAGCTGTGGTCTTCCCGGCCAGACCAAAAGACTTGCCATCTGCACTGGCCTTAGCTAGAGAAGCAGAGGCAAGCATAGAGAGAAGCATGTTTGCTAACTCCTACGCCAAGGCCGTAGAGGAGCGAGCGCATTCGGCGGCAGACGGCAAGAGCCGTTTCCAGGGTAAATCAAACAAAGAAGAACAGGGACAGGTCAGAAATCCCCACTTCATGAAACGACAGAAAAACAGCGGTCAAACCAACAAGGACACTCAGGCGCAAGCACCCCAGCCTATGGAGGTCGATCCATCCTCCAGGTTCAGGCAGCGCACTGAACATTATCAGAATCACCCTAATGAATCGAACGCATTTAAGGGGAGAAATTCCTCAGAACGCTCGACAGGACCGAGACGACAACGTCTTAATAACGTTGTCCAAAAGGCCCCTAAGCAAAAAGAGACCAAAGAGGAGTATGAAAAGGCAGCAAAGGCTGCAGTCGAGGAAATCGACAGCGAAAATGAGTACGCTCCCAGTGACGACTCGTTGAATTTTTTAGGGGACGCTCCCGGTTGCCGTTCATCGAACGACGGCTGGCTGGGAGAACTTTAAAGATGCTAATCGACACCGGCGCGGCAAAAAACTACATTAAGCCCGTAAAGGAGCTGAAAAATGTGATGCCGGTCGCCAGCCCTTTCTCGGTGAGCTCAATACACGGCTCCACCGAAATCAAACACAAATGTTTGATGAAAGTCTTCAAGCACACCTCCCCATTTTTCCTTTTAGATTCTCTCGATGCGTTCGACGCTATCATAGGCTTGGACCTGTTAACACAGGCCGGGGTAAAGCTCAACCTTGCAGAGGACTCCCTAGAATACCAGGGCATCGCGGAAAAGCTTCACTATTTCAGCTGCCCCAGTGTTAATTTCACTGATGTAAACGACATTGTTGTACCTGACTCCGTTAAAAAGGAGTTCAAGGACACAATAATAAGGAGGAAGAAAGCCTTCTCCACGACAAATGAAGCTCTTCCTTTTAACACCGCTGTCACTGCCACAATTCGGACAGTTGATAATGAACCGGTGTACTCAAGAGCGTACCCAAACCTTATGGATGTCTCCGACTTTGTGAACAACGAGGTCAAACAACTGCTGAAAGACGGCATCATCAGGCCCTCAAGGTCTCCCTATAACAGCCCGACCTGGGTTGTTGACAAAAAGGGGACCGACGCCTTCGGGAACCAGAACAAGAGGTTGGTCATTGACTTTAGGAAGCTAAATGAGCGAACTATTCCTGACCGGTACCCGATGCCTAGCATTCCCATGATTCTAGCGAATATGGGCAAGGCAAAGTTCTTCACTACCCTTGACCTGAAGTCAGGGTATCATCAAATTTACCTCGCGGAACACGACCGCGAGAAGACATCGTTCTCGGTGAATGGCGGCAAATACGTGTTTTGCCGTCTGCCGTTCGGCTTGAGAAATGCAAGCAGCATTTTTCAAAGAGCCCTAGACGATGTGCTGAGAGAGCAAATCGGGAAAATATGTTACGTCTATGTAGATGATGTCATAATTTTCTCAGAAAACGAGTACGACCATGTCCGCCACATCGACACGGTGCTGAAATGCTTGATCGAGGCGAATATGAGAGTGAGCCAGGAAAAGACAAAGTTCTTCAAAGACAGTGTTGAGTACCTCGGCTTCATCGTAAGCAAGGATGGGACTAAGTCCGACCCGGAAAAGGTAAAGGCCATTCAGGAATATCCTGAACCCAAAAGTGTCTACAGTGTTAGATCGTTCCTTGGTTTGGCCAGCTACTACAGAGTCTTCATTAAAGACTTTGCAGCCATAGCTCGCCCGATAACTGACATCCTGAAAGGGGAAAACGGCTCGGTGAGTAGGCATATGTCTAAGAAGATTTATGTGGAGTTTAATGAAACTCAACGCAACGCATTTCAAAGGCTTCGTAGCATTCTGGCATCAGAGGATGTCATACTCAAATACCCCGACTTTCAAAAGCCCTTTGACCTCACCACAGATGAGTCAGCAAGTGGCATTGGTGCAGTCCTTTCGCAAGAAGGTAGGCCGATCACTTCAAAACTTTCTGTACGGCTCTAGGGAAATCAACATATTCACCGACCATCAGCCTCTCACGTTCGCTGTTGCCGACAAAAACACGAACGCTAAGATTAAGAGATGGAAATCCTATATAGACCAACACAATGCCAAGATTTTCTACAAACCTGGCAAGGAAAATTTCGTGGCAGATGCACTGTCCAGGCAAAATCTTAACGCCTTACAAGACGAACCCCAGTCAGACGCTGCGACTATTCACAGTGAGCTGTCCCTGACCTACACGGTCGAAACCACAGATAAACCCTTAAATTGCTTTAGGAACCAGATCATTCTGGAGGCAGCACGTTTCCCGCTTAAGCGAAGCCTAGTGCTGTTCCGAAGCAAAACTCGCCACTTGATCAGTTTCACTGACAAGAGTTACCTGTTAAAAACGCTCAAAGAAGTTGTCAACCCTGACGTCGTGAATGCTATCCATTGCGACTTGCCTACACTGGCAAGCTTCCAACACGACCTCATTACCCACTTCCCAGCCACTCAATTCCGGCACTGCAAGAATGTCGTGTCGGATATAACTGATAAAAACGAACAGTACGAAATTGTCACTGCAGAGCACAACCGTGCACACAGAGACGCGCAGGAAAATATCAAGCAAGTCCTTCGAGACTACTATTTTCCAAAAATGGGCAGCATGACAAAGGAAGTGGTTGCTAATTGCAGGGTATGTACCCAAGCAAAGTACGACAGGCACCCGAAAAAGCAAGAGCTTGGGGAAACGCCCATCCCCAGTTATGCTGGCGAAATGGTGCACATTGACATATTTTCAACAGACAGGAAGCTGTTCTTGACGTGCATTGACAAATTCTCTAAGTTTGCAGTAGTGCAACCGGTTACATCTAGGACAATAGTGGACATCACTGGCCCCCTATTGCAGATTGTTAACCTTTTCCCCACCATCAAAACAATCTATTGCGACAATGAGCCCGCTTTCAACTCAGAGACAATCACGTCAATGCTCAAAAACAACTACGACATCGACATTGTGAACGCGCCTCCTCTGCACAGCGTGTCCAATGGCCAAGTTGAACGGTTCCACAGCACCTTGGCAGAAATAGCCAGATGCCTGAAGTTGGACAAAAAGACAAATGACACAGTAGAACTAATCTTGAGAGCCATGGTGGAATATAACAAAACCGTGCACTCAGTTACTCGTGAGAGACCAATTGAGGTTCTTCACTCAGGGGCCCACGAGCGCTGCCTGGAAATCAAGGCAAGATTAGCAAAGGCTCAGCAAGACAGCATCGGAAGATGCAACCCTTCCCGTCAAAACCGTGTGTTTGAGGTAGGAGAACACGTGTTTGTAAAGAACAACAAGAGGTTAGGAAATAAACTAACCCCACTACGCACGGAACAAAAAGTGCAAGCAGACCTGGGAACGTCTGTTCTTATTAAGGGGAGGGTGGTCCACAAGGACAACCTTAAGTAGGCACTCTCCTTGCAGTTAGGTAGTAGGTTACTTTAAGAAAGCACTCAAGCAACTTGTCCGAATTCGCGGTTATGATAGACGAGACAGGAAAATTATCCGAGTCTTTTCCCCAATCGCATATGCGTAAGTTACTGGAGGTCGATACGGACCACCTTAGAACTTTGTTGTCCGTCCTTAAGGTCCATCATAGGATTGCCAGGAGTCTAGATTTCCTAGGTACAGCTTTAAAGGTAGTGGCTGGTACTCCCGATGCCACGGACCTTCTAAAGATAAAGATCACTGAGGCTAAACTAGTTGAGTCTAATTCCCGGCAGATAACAATAAATTCCGAAACCCAGAAACAGATTAACAAGTTAACTGACGCCATCAATAAGGTGATCAGTGCCCGTAAAAGCGACTTGGTTGACACTCCACACTTGTATGAAGCGTTATTGGCAAGAAATAGGATGCTTTCTACTGAAATTCAAAATTTAATTCTCACTATTACTTTGGCCAAATCAAACATTGTAAATCCCACGATCCTTGACCATGTCGACTTGAAGTCTCTTGTAGAACAGGACACCCCTATCATCAGCTTAATAGAAGCATCCAAGATTAGAGTCCTGCAGTCCGAGAACAGTATTCATATTTTAATTGCCTATCCCAGAGTCAAGTTTAGTTGCAAGAAAGTCGCCGTTTACCCTGTATCCCACCAACACATCATCTTACGCCTCGACGAGTAAACGTTGGCCGAATGCGAACATGACACCTTTGCGCTCACAGGATGCACAGATACCACACACTTCACGTTCTGCGAGCGGTCTCGGCGCGAATCTTGTGCGCGCTCACTCCACGCAGGGAGTGCAGCCCAATGCCACACTCAACCCAGCCGCTTGCAGGAAGTAACTCCCGTAGATGACGGCGTTGTGATTATCAACGAAGCTTCAGCTTGCGTTAGCACCGACGGCAGCCCAGGAATACTGGTCGAGGGAACCCAACCGGTGACCTTCGAGAGAACGGCGACCATCAATGGCTCCGAGTTCGTAAACTTACGGAAAGCATTAAGCAAGCAGCCAGGCATTGCGCGCTTTTCATTATTTAACATCGTCGTGCACGACCCCGTGCTCAGCATCCTTCTGTTACACCGGATGAATAACGAGAACCTGCTCTCCATCCAAAGCTTTAAGGATGACGTGGAGTCTGAAGGTTCGCCTAAACTCTGGTTCGTAGCTGGTGTGGTTCTAAACATTGGCTTAATTGGCTCCTTCGCACTTTATCTGGCATTAAGGAGAAGACGAGCCTCCATGCAGATACAGCGTACCATCGACACATTCAACATGACCGAGGACGGTCATAAACTTGAGGGGGGGGTAGTTAACAACTATTAACATAATAATTCATAGCAACTAAGTAGCTCTATGTATAGAATGCTGACGCGCCAGAATTGAGTTCAGCGCTCTGCGCAAAGAACGTCCGGCAATGGAAGGCTGACACTTCTTGTTCGGAGTGTTGCTTCGCGCTGCAGGGAATGCTGAGTCGGCTAGTCTGGTTGGCGCGATGCATTTGCCGTTAGGGTAAACTTAGCTGTACGTTTTGTTATCTCTTGAGTCTCAGTTTTGCATTCGAATAAACCAGAACGTGCTCCGGCTTGAAGCCGTAATAAACAATTGTATTAATTATCTAAATTGCTACGCTAGTCAATACACCTAAGGGGGCGAAGTCAAGCCCTCCAACGTAATCTTCAGGAGAAGACTCTGACGCAAGACGTCCAACCACCGCTACCGGCCAGGAGAGAAGTCTCTGGAACAACGCTGGAATAACGGAACCCCATAATCAGACTCTGACGCAAGACGTCCAATCACCGCTACCGGCCAGGAGAGAAGTCTCTGGTTCAACGCTGGAATAACGGAACTTCATAATTTGTATGTATATGGAGATGTATATGTATGTATATGGAGATGTAATGTATGTATATGGAGATGTAATGTATGTATATGGAGATGTAATGCATGGGTAAATGGCGGGAAAATATTTAATTAATATTTTCCTTGGAATGGCCAGCGGGTATGTGTTGTTTGTTTGTTGTTTGTATGTATAGCAGAGCAAATTGTATTAAGCGGACTGCGGAGTTAAGGCATAAAAATGTGTTGAAAATAATTTGGCTTGCGTTGGACACAGTGAAACGAGAACGGAATGTTTGCCACTTTTGGCAGAGCTTTGGACTTTAGAAATTTTCACTTAACTTGGCACAAATTAATCTCACTTTTCCACATTTGAAATTTTGCACTGTTCGGACTGGATGAATATTTAAATATATTCGGAAAATGGGACTTAGAATTTTAGAACGATGGGTAATATGGCGGCGCCCGTGAAAATGGATAAGTAATTTCCTTTAATTGCCTTTTGTCGGAGAAATCCGTTATATCTGACAATAAATCTGGCAGCAAATTGAACGAAATTGGATGTTCGAACCTTTTGCTGCAGACCGGCAATTAAAAGGAATGGAGATTTCGTACTTATCTTATAAGTTGGTCGCCGAAGGACAAACTTGAAAAATCCAGGATATCCGGCTCGAAGGACCAAAATGTAGGGATGCTGGGGTTTGCTGGTCCTGGAAAATTCCTAGTTTGCTGAAAATAGAACACTCGGAAAAACGAACACTTGACTTTTGTAAATGCGCGGGCGCGACCGGGCGTATGTTTTATTGTTCGTGGTTAGTTTTACACTAAAGCTTACACTAATGAGTTGGGTTCTCCCAAGCGCAGCGGAGACTCCTCGGAGACTCTGTGGTGAAGAGCGGGAGAACGTAAGAGGGAGTGGAGAGCATAAGAGGGAGCGGAGAGCGGGTGACAGTCGAAACCCCGTAACTTGAATAAGTAAAACTAAAAATATAAATATATAAGTTATGAACCCTCTTCTTGCACTTCGTCACACCCCCTCCCACCGGCCTGTCTCACACGCGCTTCCTCCGCTTACGCCACTTTACGGTCACTCAACACCCACTTCACAACGCTGACTTCGTTCCCCACCCTTATCCATCAATACAACAATGTACCCAACGATCACGCTGCCGACGAACTGCTGCGTCTGCAACTTACGCCTGTTGCTATGGTGCAGCGGAGCTGCCGGACGTTGGATAAGCGACCGCCGACTTAGCACGGCTCATATTTCGGCGACTTGGCCGACTGCTATGCGGAGTCGCCCCTCACCCTGCCCCAGCAGCGAACGCTGCCTGCGATTCTGGAACCGTAGCTCTGATGGGAACCAGGCCCGGTCCTAGTCTTTAGTCTTTTACGGACACACAACCGAGGCACTAGCTGATCACTAATCTAAACCTTAAAGAATCTAAAATAAAGTTAACTATAAAGCTGAACCCTGTCGACTATTACTCTGGAGAAACACAGCATGTTAGCTGTTACTTCAAGGTGAGGTATTCGGCAACGAGAGCCGAAAGCCCCGGTGCAAGTATGACTTGCGTTAACTGGCGCCCGAACAGGGACCGGCAATGTCCGACCGATAAAAATGACACGAATAAAAAATTGTGGAAATTTGTGCGCAAAAAATGTGGTGTGCATAAGTCAGATCAAGATCTGAAATTCATAAAGAAAAAAGAAGTGTTGCGTGAGCTGTGAATAAAATGATAAAATAGCAATTACCCGCTGCCGGGGGGAATTACGCCCATCCCGGGGCGCAACAAATATTGCATAAATCAATAAAAGGTGTAAAAATTCTAAAATAAAAATGTAAACCTATGTTGCGCCAAGACATAATCTAAAATAATAAAACAACGACCCGCCACCGGAGGACGCCACGTCGTCCATGCCGAGCGCAAAAGTTGTACGATGCCTATAACGTAACTAAAACACAATCAACCCACTGCGGCGGTACGGCTTGTGAAAAAAAAAAAAAAATTTTTTTTTCTCCCCTAAATTGCCAATTCGCGAGTGCAAAAGATTGTGTGGGATAAACCAATAATTAACCGTTGCAGCAGTTTACCTGCGGCAAACAAAGTAATACGAGCGCCCAGCGCGATAAAGTGGTGTGTGGCAGCTTGTTGGATACGTTAAGTGGTGTGGAATGCACCCAAAAAAAAAACCGCCCAACAAGTTGTGTGGCGGCCGTACCTTAGTAGGCAAACAGCCAAAAGGGATACTACGGAACCACCGTGCCCAGTGCCGAAGTAAATTAGAGGCCATCAATAAAAGCCTGTAACAGCACGCACGCAAGAAAAAAATATTATAAAAATGCGTAGCGCATACGCAACATAGAATATCAAAATACACTACAAAAATTGTATAAACACATGCACAACACCACAATTCAAAAGAAAATAAATATAATACAATTTCCTCAATTTCCTGAGATAGAATGAATAGAATGCAAATTCTCTTGTACAACACACTAAGTCACCTTTTTTTACTTATCCCAATAGAATATTCATACTGTGAGGGTACAACCTATAACGACGATAACCAATAAAGAGCATACAAGGGTGAGTGAAATATTTCATTAAATTTTATTGTCACATTTGCTAGATTCAGTAAAATAAAAAAATATAAAGAAAAAGCACGAATTTTCAAAGAAAAACAGATATTCTTTTTTATCAGGTTAAAACCGTTGTCTCACATTTCCGTAAATTAGTAACGAATTCTATTACCCTAAATACTTCCTGCATCTTTCCAACGCAAACTAGAAATCGAAATGGAAGAGACCCTGCGTGCTCTTAGCGAGTCCCTCAATGCCTTGACCAACGTGGTGACAGGCATTAAGGAAGATATTAGGAAGAATAATGATAGGTTGGCTATTTTAGAACAGGAGCGCGGGAACGCTAACCCTACGATCGATCAACCGCAACCCCTGGTGCGCGCACGCACCGAATATGAGCTAAAAGAGATATCGGTCCTCCCTGACTGCGTCAAAGAACTGCAAGCGTTCGAAGGACGGCAGGAGGCTTACCTGTCTTGGATAAATAGGGCACAATCAATATTGACCGACTATGACTTGATTAAAACCAGACCCCTGTATAGGGCAATTGTCTTGCATATTAGACAGAAAATAAGGGGACACGCCGACATGGCCTTGGCGGCCTATGGCGTCCAAGACGACGATTGGGACGACATAAAACGAGTCTTGGCGCTGCATTATGCAGACAAACGAGACTTACGTACGCTTGAGCATGAGCTCGGCGTTATGTCTCAAGGTTCTAGACCACTAAATAGATTCTATATGGGCTTTAATGGCCATCTCTCGTTGATCTTAAATAATTTGAAGGCCAGAAACCACCCTCGTGAAGTAGTCAACGCTTTGATAGAAACCTACAGAGACAAGGCTTTGGATGTTTTTATCCGAGGAGTGGGGGGAGATTGTTCCAAACACTTACTTGTCCGCAGCCCCAAGAATCTACCAGAGGCGTACTCTTTTTGTATGGGATTGCAGAATGTAATGTCGAGGAATTCCGCAGCTCAGAACTATCAACCGTCACGTGCCCCAAGATTCGCAGGCCCATTTCAACATCAGGCCAGGCCACCGTTCCGAACCCCTTTTTCTCCTGGTTCAGGCAGATTTTCGCAAAACTCCTACAGAACTCAGGGTCCTAGACAGGCCATTAAAATGGAATCCAATCGGTCGGGTCAATCTTACCAATCAGGATACAGTGGTTGCCAAGAAGAAGGCTCCGGTATTAAAAGAATGTCCGAAGGCTACAACCCATTCCGAAAGGCACAAAGATTGTACCACATGGAATTGGCACCACCCCCGCTAGCCCCGGCGGCTAGTGAGGATAACCAAGGCCGTTCACACGAGGGTTATTATGATGACGAGTCTCAAGTTGTCGAGGGAACCAACAATTATCCTCCGCAGGAAGATGTGGAAGGAGGTACAGATGCTCCACATAACCTTGAGACTGAGGGAGGGGCAAATTTTATGGCCAACGCCTCTCCAGTGTACCGTACTTAGAGTATGCGACGGAGAGGGGAGAAAGGCTAAAGTTTTTGATCGACACGGGGGCGAACAAAAACTTTATTAGCCGAAAACTTGCAGCCGGTTGTACCACAGTCCGTAAACCCTTCTCCGTACGGTCCGCTGCAGGTAACATCATGATAACGCACCGCCTAGTTGGTAAATTCTTCAAACCACTAGGAAACGACTCGGACATTACCTTTTTCGTACTACCAAATTTACATTCTTTTGATGGTATCATTGGCGATGATACTCTCAAAGACTTAAAAGCCATAGTGGATAGGAAAAACAATTGTTTGAATTAAAATCCCTCTTTTGGCGAGAGCTTCACTAAACGTTAACCCGTTACTCGCCGCCGAACACCCAGACGGTACACAAGAAATTTTGAATTCCCTTCTCGGAGAGTTTCCCCGCATTTTCGAGACGGCCGTCAAGGCTGAAATCCGGACAAACACACAAGACCCGATCTATGCTAAAAGTTATCCGTACCCAGTCAATATGCGCGGAGAAGTCGGACGTCAAGTCGATGAACTGCTGCAGGACGGTATAATTCGACCCTCTAATAGCCCTTACAATTCCCCTATCTGGATAGTCCCGAAGAAACCTAAACCAAACGGGGAAAAACAATATCGCATGGTAGTCGATTTCAAGCGGTTAAATACCGTCACCATACCCGACTTACCCCATCCCAGATATAAATGCTACACTAGCCAGCCTTTGCAATGCCAAATACTTTACCACCCTAGATTTGACTTCTGGATTCCATTAAATCCACATGAAGGAAAGCAACATTCCAAAGACAGCTTTCTCTACTTTAAATGGAAAGTACGAGTTCCTCCGTCTACCATTCGGTTTGAAGAATGCACCTGCAATCTTCCAAAGAATGATCGATGATGTTTTGCGCGAGCATATTGGCAAGGTTTGCTACGTTTATATTGACGATATCATCAGTGGAGATTATGACACACACTGGAAAAATCTCCGATTGGTATTAGCGAGTTTATGAAAAGCAAACCTCCAAGTGAACCTTGAGAAGTCGCATTTTTTAGATACACAGGTAGAATTTTTAGGATATATCGTCACGGCCGATGGCATTAAGGCAGATCCGAAAAAGGTCAGGGCGATGAGCGAAATGCCTCCTCCGACCTCTGTTAAGGAGTTAAAAAGATTTCTAGGCATGACCTCATACTACAGGAAGTTCATTCAGGACTATGCAAAGGTAGCAAAGCCCCTTACGAACTTGACGCGTGGATTGTACGCTAATATAAAATCTTCGCAATCAAGCAAGGTGCCAATTATATTAGACGAGACGGCTCTACAGTCTTTTAATGATTTAAAGTCAATTCTCTCTTCTTCTGAAATACTGGCGTTTCCATGTTTTACTAAACCATTTCATCTAACCACGGACGCTTCTAACTGGGCCATCGGAGCTGTCCTCTCACAGGACGACCAGGGTAGGGATAGGCCGATAGCGTACATTTCCCGCTCATTATATAAAACAGAGGAAAACTACGCTACTATTGAAAAAGAAATGCTCGCGATAATTTGGTCATTGGACAACCTTCGGGCTTACTTATATGGTGCCGGTATTATTAAAGTATATACTGACCATCAACCTCTAACGCTTGCCCTGGGCAACAGAAACTTCAATGCGAAGCTAAAACGCTGGAAGGCTCGTATAGAGGAATATAACTGCGAACTCATCTACAAACCTGGGAAATCTAATGTGGTGGCTGACGCGCTTTCACGCATTCCGCCTCAGCTTAACCAGTTGAGTACCGATTTAGATGCTAATCCAGAAGATGATATGCAGTCTTTGGCTACTGCCCATAGCGCTTCACATGACAGTTCACGATTGATTCCCCACGTTGAATCTCCAATCAACGTTTTCAGGAACCAACTCATTTTTGACACAACCAGGTCAGAATACTTATGCGAGCACCCGTTCCCAGGTTATACTCGCCATCTGATTCCTCTCAAAGTCGGATCACTTGCCGATTTAACCAACTCGTTACAATCGTATCTACGACCTGTAATAATTAACGGCGTAAAATCCCGGAAGCATATTTGCAACGTTTTCAGTCCATCTGCTTAGCGAATTTTCTTTTATACAAAATTCGGATAACGCAGCGCCTAGTGGCGGACGTGTCTGGCGCAGAGGAAATTTGTGAAATAATTGAAAAAGAACACCGTAGAGCACATAGGGGCCCTACGGAGATTCGCCTCCAACTTTTAGAAAAATGTTATTTCCCGCGGATGTCCAGTACGATCCGTCTGCAAACTTCCTCATGTCAGTGTTGCAAACTCTACAAGTATGAGAGACACCCTAATAAACCAAACCTACAACCCACGCCAATTCCTAAATACCCATGTGAAATACTTCACATCGACATTTTCGTGCTCGAAAAAAGGTTATACCTAAGTTGTATTGACAAATTTAGCAAGTTTGCCAAACTTTTCCACCTGCAGTCAAAAGCATCCGTGCATTTGCGAGAAACTCTGGTGGAGGCCCTACATTACTTCACCGCCCCTAAGGTCTTGGTTTCGGATAACGAGCGAGGGCTATTATGCCCCACCGTGCTCAACTATCTTCGGTCTCTAGACATCAATCTGTATTATGCTCCAACCCAGAAAAGTGAAGTAAATGGTCAAGTCGAGAGATTCCACTCTACGTTCCTAGAAATTTATCGTTGTCTTAAAGATAAGCTCCCTACCTTCAAACCCGTTGAACTGGTACACATAGCAGTGGACCGCTATAACACTTCCGTTCACTCAGTAACGAATCGGAAACCAGCAGACGTTTTTTTCGACCGTTCGTCAAGGGTAAACTATCAGGGTCTGACAGATTTCCGGCGGCAGACCTTAGAGGACATCAGGGGCTTAATTGAGCATAAGCAAGTTAGAAGTAATATGGCTCGGAATAAAAATAGGGACGAGCCAAGGTCTTATAGCCCGGGAGATGAAGTTTTTGTTGCAAATAAGCAAATAAAAACAAAAGAAAAAGCGAGGTTCAGATGTGAAAAGGTACAGGAAGACAACAAGGTAACAGTTAAAAATCTGATCACAAATCTGATCTAAGAAATTGAGACGTGGTTTTCACATATAAAAAAGAAACGCGAAAAGAATAACAAAATTAATAAAAATAGGTTGTGGCAAGCTAATGAAATATTCCACCCATTCATACGCTAATTTAACACACATTAACGATATTAAGATTTTATAAAACTATATAAAAAAATATAAATAAGAAATGAATTAAAAAATACTGAAAATATAAAAAAAAGTACAGAATATAAGAAATAAAAAATACAAAAAAATAGAAATATAAGTACACAAAATGTACCGTACCCCCACACACTATGTATTCTTAGAACAACTTGAACGACCAGATATTTACGAATTGTCTTTTTGTAAGCTCGTAAGCTAAATCCTGCCCACGTTTACAAGTACGAGGGGCCGGTGATCCCCTTGCAGCACGGCGAAGTATGGAGAATCAACGGTGTTTTCAAACTGGCACACCTCGTCGATCTTGCAAGGCGGATAAGAGAGCCGAAGCTCTTGTCAACTACTTCCTCAACACAGCTATGGAAGGAGTCAACAGGCTTTCCGGACGAGCGCGGCGCAAATCTCGCTCACTGGACTGGCTGGGGTCGGCTTGGAAATGGATAGCTGGATCTCCAGATGCTGCTGACTGGAACGCCGTCTTGGCCGCGCAAGCGACGGCTTCGAAGAACAGCGACCAACAATTAAGGATAAACGCGCGCTTGTTCGATGCAACACACGAATCCGTCGAGCAGCTAAACAACGTCATTGCAAAGGTGAATGCGGTGGACAACGATTTGTATACCACTACGACGGTGCTACACAAGTCCATTATCCTATCTAATCAGGTTTCCGAAGTCGTCAGAGCTTGCCAGTTGGCTAAAACCGGCATAGCCGACTCAAATTTGCTGGACCATGGCGAAATTGAGACCATACTGAGGGAAGTGGACAACCTGCCATATAAGAATGTGATCGAAGCCATCGAGTTCTCTCGGCCAACCGTTGTAACCAATGGAACCTTGTTGCTATACATACTAGCGTTCCCTAAGGTTGCGGTTGAGAATTACCGCCTTATGCACCTGTACGCGACAATAGGCGAAGGGAAACAGATTATACTGGAACATCATAAGCTAGCCACAAGCTCGAGCGAAACCTATGCGGTCCTAGGAGATTGCCTTTCTATTGGCAATACCACTGTTTGCCGGGAAGAGGAACTGCAAAAACTGGAGGAGGCTAGCTGTATCCCTCGGCTACTGAAGGGCGGCCAGGCTAAATGCTCATATCAAAGATCATACCAAAGGCATGCCCGATTTCCGCGAGATTGCCGCAAACTTAGAAGCATTGGGCCAAACCAAGCTGGGCAAGGCTCATTAATCTGCGGGACGCAGATCTTGAGGGGGGAGGAGTTATGAACCCTCTTCTTGCGCTCTTCGTCACACCCCCTCCCACCGGCCTTTCTCACACGCGCTTCCTCCGCTTACGCCACTTTACGGTCACTCAACCCCCACTTCACAAGGCTGACTTCGTTCCCCGCCCTTATCCATCATTACAACAATGTACCCAACGATCACGCTGCCGACGAACTGCTGCGTCTGCAACTTACGCCTGTTGCTATGGTGCAGCGGAGCTGCCGGACGTTGGATAAGCGACCGCCGACTTAGCACGGCTCATATTTCGGCGACTTGGCCGACTGCTATGCGGAGTCGCCCCTCACCCTGCCCCAGCAGCGAACGCTGCCTGCGATTCTGGAACCGTAGCTCTGATGGGAACCAGGCCCGGTCCTAGTCTTTAGTCTTTTACGGACACACAACCGAGGCACTAGCTGATCACTAATCTAAACCTTAAAGAATCTAAAATAAAGTTAACTATAAAGCTGAACCCTGTCGACTATTACTCTGGAGAAACACAGCATGTTAGCTGTTACTTCAAGGTGAGGTATTCGGCAACGAGAGCCGAAAGCCCCGGTGCAAGTATGACTTGCGTTAACTTATATATAGAAGATTCTTTGCCAAAATATAAAATTAGTATACCCAAAATGGGTCTAATAGACACTAAAACTGTGGACTCTACAGCCAATGTGATAAATAAAGTTGAAGTCCAAAATACAGATTTGTTCTGGATAACCATAATACTAATTGTAATCGCACTAATTATGGTATCCAATGCATAAAAATATACCAATTGCAAAACAAGTGTCTTAAGAAACGATACCGTAACACTGCTAACGGTTTAGATAATATTTAAGGAAAATCTTGAAGAAACTCAATTATGAATGAAAATATGAGAAAAATTTTATGAAGAAAAAAAATAATAAATAAAAATATAAAAGTAATATTGAATTTATCTAGATTAGAATAAAAAAAAAAAAAAAAAACAAATGCATAAATTTGAAGTTATGAGTATACCACAGCATGGACTGGGAAAAGCTTGTTGATCAGATAAAAGATCCAAATGAAAATTTCAGAAAATCTTATAAATGCTTAACGCAAAACAGATCAATACAAGCTGTAACAATTAATAAGAATGCCCAAGTCTTGGTAAATAGTTATAATGAAATCAGAGAGTTGATCCAACAAAATAGAAAGAATTTGGAACGCAAACAGTGTGCTAAGGCTTTGGAACTACTGGTGACATTAAGAGAAAAATTAATACTTATAAAAAATAAATTCAGTCTCCAGATAGAAATTCCAACCATAGTAAACACCCCACTAAGAATAAATTTGAATGAAGACAGCACTAACTCTGACGAGGAAGATAGGACTATAGTCAAGGAAGACATTAAAGAGGAAGATCTTCACGATCTAACTATACCAGCAAAATTAATGCTGAAGAACGACGATAAAACAAATAACGCAGCCGACTCCGAAAATAACTTAACCATGGCAGAAGAAGCAGCTGCCATTAGGTCTTACATTAGGGAAGTCGCTTGCACAGTGCCAGAATTTGATGGGCAAAAGATCCATTTACAAAGATTCATTAAGGCAATCAAATTGGTAGACCTAGCTAAGGGACCATTTGAAGACATTGCAGTTGAGGTCATTAAGTCAAAAATAGTTGGCACAATTTTGAACTCAGTTGACAATGAAACGACAATTCCAGCAATTATAAACAAATTGCAGAAAGTAGTTGTCGGTGAGACATCCAGTAATGTCAAAGCAAAGCTAGCAACAGTTCAGAGGTAAAACTGCAACGCAATTTACCGCTGAAGTTGATAGCCTGAGAAAACTTTTAGAAGCTTCCTATATCGATGAGGGTATACCTCTCGAACATGCCACTGGTCTAAGCACTAAAGAGGCAATAGACACAATGATAAATCGTGCTGAGCACGAAAGTATAAAAACAGTACTGGAAGCAGGGACTTGCACCACTATGGATGCAGCGATAAGCGCATACATAAGAACGAGTGCAAGAGATACCGGTGACATCAATAAAGTGATGTACTTTAGAGGTAACAGATCCAACAGAGGATACGGAAATGAATACAACCTAAAGTTACATCCTGAAAAATGCTCATTTTTCATGCATGAAGTCACATTTTTGGGACATAAATGCACAGACAAAGGAATTTTGCCGGATGACAAAAAATATGATGTCATTCAGAACTACCCAGTTCCACATGATGCGGACAGCGCTAGACGTTTTGTAGCATTTTGCAATTACTACAGACGTTTTATCAAAAATTTCGCCGACTATTCGCGGCACATAACAAGATTATGTAAAA
The DNA here is from genome assembly GCF_004382145.1 of Drosophila mauritiana. Taxonomy (NCBI): domain Eukaryota; kingdom Metazoa; phylum Arthropoda; class Insecta; order Diptera; family Drosophilidae; genus Drosophila; species Drosophila mauritiana. Next base: position 21,492,715 of record NC_046672.1, on the reverse strand, counting down.
AGAATGTTCCATTCGAGTGGACAGATGAATGTCAAAAAGCATTCATACATTTAAAATCTCAGCTAATTAACCCAACACTCTTGCAGTACCCAGACTTCAGCAAAGAATTTTGCATAACAACAGATGCAAGCAAGCAAGCGTGTGGCGCAGTTTTAACTCAAAACCATAATGGCCATCAACTCCCAGTTGCTTATGCATCAAGAGCTTTTACGAAAGGTGAAAGCAATAAGAGTACAACAGAACAAGAGTTAGCAGCAATTCATTGGGCAATAATACATTTCAGACCATACACTTACGGAAAACATTTCACTGTGAAAACAGACCATAGACCATTGACATATTTATTCTCGATGGTGAACCCCAGTTCCAAATTAACAAGAATAAGGCTTGATTTAGAGGAATATAATTTTACGGTAGAGTATCTAAAGGGCAAGGACAATCATGTAGCAGATGCGTTATCAAGAATAACCATCAAAGAGCTAAAAGATATAACTGGAAATATATTAAAAGTCACTACAAGATATCAAAGTAGACAAAAATCCTGCGCAGGAAAAGAACAATTGGATTTGCAAAAGCAAACCAAAGAAATAGCTTCAGAGCCCAACGTATACGAAGTCATAACAAATGACGAGGTACGAAAAGTAGTGACATTGCAATTGAATGACACGATATGTTTATTTAAACATGGAAAGAAAATCATTGCAAGATATGATGTTGGTGATCTTTATACTAATGGAATTCTTGATTTAGATCAATTTCTCCAAAGGCTTGAATTGCAAGCCGGTATATATGATATCAGCCAAATCAAAATGGCACCGTGGAAGAAAATCTTTGAACACGTTTCAATAGATAAATTTAAAAATATGGGCAATAAAATATTAAAGAATTTAAAAGTAGCGCTACTTATCCCGGTGACCCAAATAAATAATGAAAAAGAAAAAGAAGCTATATTGTCTACACTACATGATGATCCAATACAAGGAGGTCATACAGGCATTATAAAAACCTTGGCCAAGGTCAAAAGACATTATTACTGGAAAATGTCAAAAATGCCAAAAAGCAAAAACAACAAAGCATACAAAGACTCCAATGACTATAACTGACACACCAGCACATGCTTTCGATAGAGTTGTTGTGGACACAATTGGTCCACTACCCAAGTCAGAAAATGGTAACGAGTACGCAGTCACTCTCATATGTGATTTAACCAAGTACTTAGTTGCCATACCAATAGCAAATAAAAGGGCAAAAACAGTCGCAAAAGCTATATTTGAATCTTTTATTCTAAAGTACGGTCCAATGAAGACGTTCATAACGGACATGGGAACAGAGTATAAGAATTCAATAATTACTGACCTGTGTAAATATTTGAAAATAAAAAATATAACATCAACAGCTCATCACCACCAGACAGTTGGAGTAGTAGAAAGAAGTCATAGAACTTTAAACGAGTATATACGATCCTACATATCGACGGACAAAACCGATTGGGACGTATGGCTTCAATATTTCGTATACTGCTTCAACACGACCCCATCTATGGTACATAATTACTGTCCATATGAATTAGTTTTCGGTAGAACAAGTAATTTACCAAAACATTTTAATAAACTACATAGCATAGAACCAATATATAACATAGATGATTACGCTAAGGAGAGTAAATATAGGTTAGAAGTAGCATATGCTCAAGCAAGAAAACTGCTTGAAGCACACAAAGAGAAAAATAAGGAAAATTACGACTTAAAAGTAAATGACATAGAGTTAGAAGTAGGAGATAAAGTTTTACTAAGAAATGAGGTAGGTCATAAATTAGACTTTAAATACACAGGGCCCTATAAGATAGAAAGCATAGGAGATAATAACAATATTACGATACTTACTAATAAAAACAAGAAGCAAGTAGTTCATAAAGATAGATTAAAGAAATTTCATTCATGATTGATTTTAAACTTATATTTTCCTTAATCATTATTACAAAATTTTCCATACACTATGTATATTTTTATCTTTGCATTACAAAATCAACTTTTATATTAATAATACTATTGTTGTTCAAACAAAAACACAAACAAAATTTAAAAAAAAAAATAATTTGCATTTAATAATTAAAATAACTTCACTAGGTTACGTTATTTTTCAAAAGGAGGGAGATGTAGTATGTGCCTATGCAATATTAAGAACAATTAAATAAAATAGCATACTAACATATGGCAGCACTTTGTTGCTATGTTTATGTTTATGTTTATGCAAGCAGTAAGGCCCAGGGCGGATGTAACATGATCGCACACTTGAAGGCCACAAAGTATAAGTGCATGGTCAGCATTCCCACGCCGACCAAATGCATATTACATACGTACATACATAGCTCGCTCTCCCGATAAGCCTAGATATATAAGATATACATAAGAACGCCGCTCCGCCGCTGGCGTACCCGGCAGCGCAGCTGCGCGGATTAGCCTAAGACCAAATATATTCAAAACTGACAAATCAGACACTCTGTAGACGTTGAGCTGGCAGAACCATTTCTGCCAACTAAAAATACAAGAAGGAATTGAATAAATCTAAGTCAGCCTGACGGCTGCATCTAACTAAGAAACTGACTTGTGTTATTATTGGGAGTGTTGGGTCATGCAGCCGCCAAAACTGTGCAGTAGACTAAGCTCATATTCTTTAATATTATAAGCCAAATTAGGCAGTGGTAGCAGTTGCGATGCCCATAGTGCAAACCGCTGCTCTCGCACGCATTTATCTGTACGGCGCTCATTCCTTGTTTGTTGTTGTTAGCTACCTACGTTTAGCTTGGGCGCTGCATTTCGGCTGTCTGCCCCGCCAATTGCCAATTCGTCGTGTTTCGGAAAAGACTTAGCTTAGGCCCTAGCTGCCTTAAACAATTCGCAAGATAAACAGTGTCGTAATATAAACAAACTTTCTTCGGTTTTCTTTATTTTTCGCAACAGCTATTGAAAAAGCTCAATAGCTAAACATTGGTGACCCCGACGTGATAGTGTTAATTTGCATGCATTAATTAATGCACTTATCCCGTTTATAAATAAATATAAATACATTAAATCGCAATCGGTTGGACAAGTGAGTGAAGATTTCGGTGATAGTGGCTGTGTTTAAGCGAGCTAGCATTGCATATATAAGTTAACTAAGTTAACTGGACCGATCGTCCGCACCCCAGCTCCGGTCAAATTGCTGACCAAGCATTTGGCCGGAAGCCCATGCATAGCCGGCAAAAGCTCTGCACATTGGCAGAGGCCGCTATGAAGCTCTTCTTTGTTAGCTTTTAAGTTTTAGTTCGTTTTGGACATTCAATGAATAAAGAGCACTAGCTCATAAAACTAACTCCGGCAATCTGTCGTTATCATTTTAACCTACCATAGCTATCTGAGTCCCTAGGCCAGTAGCCAAAAGGAAGACAGTCATCTTCCCAACGTAATCGACATAAATCTTCAAGTGGAAACCACCACCCCCGCCTTCGGACGAAGGCATCAGAAGATCATCGGCCAACCGGCAAATTACCAGTGACGGCGGCGAGGGATTCCCCCCACCTTACAGCATTGGAAAGTAATTAATTGGCACCCAACTACAGGAAACCGAACCCACAAAACTACACACAAATTATGTAAGTGAGCTCCTGATCCAAACTGCACTTAGAATTTTTAATATTTAAAAAAACATTTGTGCGACTAACGAAGGTAGAATAACAAAGTCTGCACTTCCATAACATTGTAAACGTCGTGCATTAAATTAAATGTTGAATTTTAAATTTTAATTGACTATGCGGGTTATTTTATTTCACACTAGTATCTTACTTAGACACTGTCACAAAGATTATTGACTTTGCAATTTTTATTCTATTGTGTGCATTTCGTTCCACTTTGTTTTTCATGTGAATTCGCTACACTAGCTCTGCAGCCCTCTCGAGCTTTGTTGTTGTTACCCCACTCCACTTCGCCAACCGACACCGGCTCATGCATTGCTGTGGCAATTTAGTATTTTTTATTTGTAATTTTATATATCCCTTTGTCTTCGCGGTGGCAAATTTTATCTTTGTATATTTGTTTCTCTTAATGGAAACCCGCCCCCACAGGCCCTTCTCCTTGTTGTTACTTAGCTGGGCAGCGGCTCTGCTCACTGAGTCTTCGGCCAGTGCCTTCAAAGCGGCGACTCAGCCCCCGCGTCCCCCTCGCAGTACGGTTTGGCCCCATGGGCCCAACGGCTTGAGTTTCCCATACACAGCTCCCCATGTGCGAGCCATTTCGGCGGTATAGAACTTCTAAAAAATACGCTAGCGACTCAGAGTCCGAAAGCGACGATTCTACAGGAAACTCTGCACGAAAAAATATCCGAGCGAGTACATTTTCTTCAAGTGAAATGTCTCTCGAAGCGGAACAAATTAAAGCTCTCATAAGGGCGTTGCAGGAACAGGCCTTAGGGAGTCAGCGCAAGGAGGCTGAGTTGCGTACAACAATTCAGGAACTTGCCGGACAAGTCGCAGCTCTACGGGTTGCCCCCGTACAAAAAGAGACCCCACTGATTAAAGTTTATAAGCCAGTGGATGTCTCCGGACTGGTCCCTTGCAACGAAACATTAGATGCCGTTAAATGTCTCCCAGAATTTTCGGGGACACAGGAGACATACGTCTCCTGGCGGCAAGCGGCAAATGCCGCTTACCACATGTTCAGGAAATATGAAGATAGTTCACGCCACTATCAAGCGGTGGTTATTATTAGGAGCAAGATCAAAGGCCCTGCTGACGCGGTGCTATCATCCTTCGGAACTGTATTGAACTTCGATGCGATTATAAATCGGCTCGATTTCACGTACAGTGACAAACGGCCGATTCATGTGATCGAACAAGAGCTGGGCACCCTCAGACAGGGTAGCCTCACGCTACTCCAATACTATGATGAGGTAGAGAAAAAACTTACCTTACTTACTAACAAGGCGAATATGTCATATGAACCGCCGGCAGCGGCAGTTCTGTGTGAAAAATTCCGAGATGACGCCTTGCGAGTTTTCGTCTCAGGACTCAGGCGCAACCTCACAGATGTGCTATTTGCGGCAAAGCCGAAGGACATGCCATCAGCGCTTGCTCTGGCGCAAGAGGTGGAATCCAATCATGAGAGATACACCTTCGCAACTTCGTTTGCAAGAAGCCAGGAAGATAGGGACCGCAAGCAGTACCCCAAAGTGCAGGAGCGCCAACAAGCCCTTCCACAGTCCAACTCGCAGGGAAGTGCCGGGAAGAACCCGCACTTTACCAGGCAGCACAGAGCACAAGTGCACTCTGCTCCGCGAAGCGGCAGAACGGCCCGAGAAGGCACACCAGAGCCTATGGACGTGGATCCCTCATTGTCCAGAGTACAACCATCCCACGCCCCGGCTTTCCCAAAGTTCAAGCCGGCCGCGTCCGGCCGCTCGGCCCCTCCTAAAAGGCAAAGGGTCAACCATGTTGCTCCGGCCTTAGATAATTCCGACACGGCTTACGCCACCGCAGCCTCCAGTGCAGCGGATAAGAACGATGACGATGACATCTTAGAGTACGACTCGGATGCCGTTAATTTTTTAGGGGAAAATCCCTGCTATCCGTCATCAGACGAAGAGTAGCAGGGATCGACATGAAACTCTTGGTTGACACGGGCGCGTCAAAAAATTTCATCCGACCATTTAAGGGGTTGAAAGGCATCCGCCCAGTGGAGTCCCCATTTGCAATCCATTCGATTCATGGTGTGACTACAATCACAAAAAAATGTTTTGTGTCCATTTTTAACCTTAAAGCTACCTTCTTTTTATTACCGGATTTGACCTCCTTCGACGCGATCGTTGGCCTAGACCTCTTAAAGCAAGCCGGCGCGTCGCTTTGCCTAGCTTCCGGACAGCTCAAATGGGGCTCCGAAGCGGAGCAAATTGATTTTCACACCTGCCCCGATGTCAATTTTACCAACGTAGATTGCTCGGACGCACCGCCCATACCCATATCCCATGGGAGCAGCTGATTTCGTCAACGGCGAAATCCAGGAACTACTTAAAAATGGCATTATCCAGAGGTCGAAGTCCCCCTACAATAACCCAATATGGGTCGTAGACAAGAAGGGCACCGACGAGACGGGCAGGAGAAAAATGCGTTTGGTACTGGACTTCCGCAAACTGAACGAAAGAACAGTACCAGACAGATACCCCATGCCAAATATCTCAATGATATTGGGGAATCTTGGAAAGGCCAAGTACTTCACGACACTCGATCTGAAGTCTGGCTACCACCAAATCACGCTCGCTGAACGCGACCGTGAAAAGACGTCATTCTCAGTGAACGGAGGGAAGTATGAGTTCCGAAGATTACCGTTCGGACTCAGGAATGCTGCAAGCATCTTCCAGAGAACAATTGACGATATTCTGCGAGAACAGATCGGAAAGTTCTGCTACGTTTACGTCGATGACGTCATCATCTTTTCAGAAGATGAAAATGCCCATGTCAAACACGTAGATTGGGTTCTGAAGAGCCTGTACGATGCTAACATGAGAATATCGGCAGAAAAGTCGAGTTTTTTTAAGAAAAGCGTGAGCTTCCTGGGGTTCATCGTCACCAACAATGGCGCGGCGACTGACCCAGAAAAAGTTAAGGCCATAAAGGAATTTCCAGAACCCAAAAACGTATTTGAGGTAAGGTCATTCTTGGGCCTGGCCAGCTATTATCGTTGCTTCATTAAAGACTTCGCATCAATAGCGAGGCCCATTTCAGACATACTGAAGGGTGAGAACGGGAGTGTTAACCGACACAGGTCCAGGAGTATCCAGGTGGAATTTTCCGAAGCGCAGCGACGTGCCTTCGAAAAACTACGCAATATCCTGGCATCTGAGGACGTCATCCTTAGATACACTGATTACAAAAAGCATTTGATCTAACGACAGATGCTTCGGCCTACGGCATTGGCGCAGTGCTGTCCCAAGAGGGACGTCCAATTACAATGATCTCTAGGACATTGAGCGACAGAGAGGTTAACTATGCTACCAACGAAAGGGTGCTGTTAGCCATAGTCTGGGCACTAGCCAAATTGCGACACTGCCTTTATGCGGTCAAGGAGATAAACATCTTTACCGACCACCAACCCTTGACGTTTACGGTATCGGAATCCAATCCTAACGCCAAGATCAAGAGGTGGAAAGCACGCATCGACGAATCCGGCGCTCGAATGTTTTACAAGCCCGGAAAAAGTAACCTCGTTGCAGATGCACTCTCCAGACAACAACTCAACGTTTTTGACGACCAAGAACCACAGTCGTGCGCGGCCACGGTTCACAGCGAACTTTCGCTCACCCACACTATCGAGTCAACGGACAAACCCGTAAATTGCTTCCAGAACCAGATAATTTTAGAAGAGGCGCGCTCCCCTTGGAAACGCACTTTTATATTATTTGGGAATAAGAAGCGTCACTCGATAAATTTCTCCTGCAAACAAGCCTTGCTAGAGGAACTTTCCAACACCATTATCCCTAATGGTGTGAATGCCTTCCACTGTGATCTCCACACGCTGGCACAAATCCAGAATGAAGTGGTTCGACAATTTCCGGCCACAAAATTCTGGTACTGCAAAAATAGGGTCACCGACATTTTCGCGGTTCAAGAGAGAAAAAAAATCCTCACCGCCGAGCACAACAGAGCTCACAGGTCGGCACAAGAAAACGTGAAGCAGGTACTCTCCGAGTACTACTTCCCGAAAATGGCCAAATTGGCTAGCGAAATAGCAGCCAATTGCAAAACTTGCGCCAAGGCGAAATATGATAGACATCCGAAAAAACAGGAGCTCGGTGAAACACCAATCCCGGCCCCCGGCCCATGTAGGAGAAATATTACACATTGATATTTTCTCAACGGATAAGAAATACTTCCTCACCTGCGTGGACAAGTTTTCGAAATTCGCCATGGTTCAACCGATACAATCTAGAACAATAGAGGATCTAAAACCACCCCTGTTACAACTTATGAATGTTTTCCCTAAAGCCAAAGCCATATACTGCGACAATGAACCCTCATTGAAATCGCACACAATAATGGCCATGTTGGAAAACCATTTCGGCGTCAGCATCTCGAATGCCCCGCCCCTCCATAGTGTCTCCAACGGACAGGTGGAACGCTTCCACAGCACGTTGATTGAGATCGCTAGATGCCTAAAAATCGACAAAGGCATAGATGACACGGTGGAGCTGATCTTGCTGGCAACTACCAGATACAACAAGTCCATCCATTCTGTCATTGACAAGAAACCGGCCGAGGTAATGCGGGCAAGTCCGGACGAAACGCAAAAGGATGTCCAAGAAAAAATTAGGAACGCCCAAAATGCGACCAGAAGCCGAGAAAACGTTTCTCGGCAGAACAAAGTATTCCAGGTCGGTGACAAAGTCCTAGTAAAGTCAAACAGACGACTAGGCAACAAACTCACTCCCTTATGTGAGGAGAGGACCATCGAGGCGGACTTGGGGACCACAGTCCTAATTAAAGGGAGGGTGGTTCACAAGGACAACCTCAGGTAACCCGAGCAAGACCCAGATGCGAGTCACTCGAGGTTTTCATTTTTTCATTCGAAGCCACTTGGCATAAGTTTTCATTATTTTTTATTATTCATAGCCGCTCGGCATACGTTTTTTTATATCTATTGGTGGTGGGCAACCCTAATTCGGACATGTATTAATCAACCACACATTTTACAGGTCGTTTCCAACGCTTTTACTCTGTTTCCTGGCCGTGACATCGGCCCATATAACAGACTATTCCCAGGCAAATTATATTCCCGTCGTCGACGGTCAAGTCTTGGTCTGGGAAGAATATGCCTACGTTAGACACTCAGTTAACATCTCTGAGTATAGGCGGGTAGTTGATGACACTGCTCGATATGTTCCCCCAGTCTCACATGAGAAAGCTTCTGAGCATTGATATCGCTCATCTCCGTGATATGCTTAATTCGTTGAGCATCCATCACAGAGTTGCCAGGAGCCTGGGCTTCTTGGGAACTGCGTTAAAGGTTGTCGCTGGGACACCTGACGCCGAAGATTTTGAAAAAATAAAGTTCACAGAAGCACGTTTAGTCGATGCGCACAATAGCCAAGTTGAAATTAACACTAAAACACAAGTTCGCATTAATGAACTCACGACCACCGTCAATAAAATCTTGGAATTCTCTAAAAATGCGCAAATTGATTCAGGCCACCTATTCGAGATGTTATTAACTCGTAATAGGATGATTGTTATGGAATTGCAGAATTTGATGCTAACTGTCACACTCGCCAAAATTAACGTAGTCAACCCAAGCATTTTGGATCATGCAGATCTGGAACAAGTTTGGATCGAGGAGCCCACCGACACCCCCATAAGGGAAATTTTGTCCGTTGCGTCCGTTAAAATTTTACAATCTCCTAACATATTACACTTCATTATTAAGTGCCCCAAGATTAAGATGGCCTGCAACAAGATCACCATCCTTCCGGTGGCACACCGCGATACGGTGTTGAGGTTAGAGGATAATGTGGTGGCAGAGTGCAATGGAGAAGTCCGAACCGTGAAGAACTGCTCCATATCACCTGGGGCGATGTTCTGCCAGTTATCTATGGTGAGCTCGTGTGCCCAAGAACTCCACGCTGGAGTCATGGCGCATTGCACTACGCAGCAGAGCGACCTGCATCCGATCACTTACGTCGAAGAAGGGATGATTGTCATCAACGATAGACCAGCACTAGTGCGCGTGGACAATGGAACCAACATCCACATTAAAGGCACGCACTTAATAACATTCATTGAGAGTGCTATGGTCAATGAGACCGTCTTCATAAACCACGACACGGTCCAGAAACGGGCACCGGGAGTAGCTAACTCCCCTGTCCTGAATATATCAATGAAACATGACATCCTGAGCCTCCCATATCTTCACCGCTTGAGTGAAAGGAATTTGGAGCAAATCATAAGATTCGAGGAAAAAGTCGACGAATTCCGACTAAGTCAGATAGCGCTAATTGCAGGAGCAATTTTATGCGCTCTTATCTGCTTTGGTTTATACTGCCTGCGTGCCACAAGGGCTAGAAGATCCGCAGCCCAACTTAAAGAAATCCTCACCCAAATAGGGTCGGACGAGGGCGGCCTTAATCTTGAGGGGGGAATAGCTAACTAAGTTAACTGTACCGATCGTCCGCACCCCAGCTCCGGTCAAATTGCTGACTAAGCATTTGGCCGGAAGCCCATGCATAGCCGGCAAAAGCTCTGCACATTGGCAGAGGCCGCTATGAAGCTCTTCTTTGTTAGCTTTTAAGTTTTAGTTCGTTTTGGACATTCAATGAATAAAGAGCACTAGCTCATATGATAAAACTAACTCCGGCAATCTGTCGTTATCATTTTAACCTACCATAGCTATCTGAGTCCCTAGGCCAGTAGCCAAATGGAAGACAGTCATCTTCCCAACGTAATCGACATAAATCTTCAAGTGGAAACCACCACCCCCGCCTTCGGACGAAGGCATCAGAAGATCATCGGCCAACCGGCAAATTACCAGTGACGGCGGCGAGGGATTCCCCCCACCTTACAGCATTGGAAAGTAATTAATTTATACATACATTGCTACATATATCGTTACGTGCATTGACCCCGCTTGCATTTTCGGCATCTATTTTGTGCTCATCTTCCCGCTGAACCGAATTAAAGGCAATTTGTTGCTATGACCGCTGAAGGTGACAAAAACAGGGTGACCTTTTTAAAGCGCAAAGCCAATGCGCTGTTCAGCAGGTTGCAGAGGCTACAAACGTCGCTGTCTAATGAGACGCTAAGCGGATACGACGAACCCACTCTTACGGTGAGGCTGGAGCAGATTGATGAGCTGCAAAGTGCCTTCAATGTTCTGCATACAGAACTGGAGGAATTGGACTTCGACGAAATTGGCAGTGAAATGAGCGAGTCTTTCGATGAATTCATCGTTGAATTCAAGGCTAGTGTGCGCGCGGAAATAGCCAAACGCAACGTGCATTTCGCGCCGCACTCAACGCTTGCGGAAGGTGTTGTGCCCCACCAGTGTAGTGGTTTTCAAACGCAGCCGCGGCCGAGGCCGATGCCGTTGCCGCCTGTGCAGCTGCCAACGTTTGGCGGAGGCTACGCAAACTGGACTGATTTTTACTCCGTGTTCACGAGCATAATCGACAGCCTCTCCAACTGGACCTCTCTGGACCTCTCCAACATTGAGAAATTTCAACATCTGCGGTCATGTTTGAGGGATTCCGCGCTGGAAACTATCCGATCATTGGAGATTTCAAACAGCAATTACGACGCGGCTCTAGAGTTGCTTCAAAAAAGGTTTGATAATCGGCGTCTCGTTTTTCAGGCGCACATTACCGAGATTCTGGGTTTAAAGGTAGTACGGAATGATTCAGTGGCATCGCTTCGGGAATTGTCGGACAAGTTTAACGCTCACATTCGTGCGTTGAAGGGTTTGGGCACCACTGAGCAAATCGCTGGCTGCATCATAGTTCAAGTGCTGCTGCAAAAGCTGGATGCGGCGAGCCAAGCTAAGTGGGAGGAGCGCTTGGAGGATCCGGTCTTTGGGAATCGATGGCTGCATTCCTGGAACAGCTGCCGTTACAGGAGACATATGTAAAATGTACCGATGTGTAAGGGTCTCGCAAGAAGATAGCTATTTGCAGTGCATTGTATGGAGGGACTCCCCGATCGATGACCTTCAAGTATACAAACTCGACACAGTTACCTACGGCACCAAACCAGCCTCCTTCTTGTCCGTAAGGGCTATGCAGCAGTTGTCAATCGATGAGCAGGCATCGTTTCCCATTGGATCAGAAATCCTTCGGCGTGATTTCTACGTGGATGATCTTATCTCCGGCTCAGGCACGGTAAAGTATGCTATCAGCATAATGCAACAGACGGCTGGCATTCTTGCGAAGGGCAAGCTCAAGCTAAGGAAATGGTGCTCTAACATTCCGCTTGTGCTGGAGGGTGTGCCCGCCGAGGACAAGGAGTCATTCATGAAGTTTGAAGATGGTAGCGATTTCACCAAAACTTTAGGTCTCGCTTGGGATCCCGCCTCCGACCAGCTATTGTTTTCGTTCTCTGCCTTTCAGTCGTCACTGAGACCCTGCAGGCGCTCTATTTTGTCTGCGATTGCTAAATTTTACGATCCTCTCGGCCTGGTCGGTCCGGTAATTACAAGGTGTAAAATCTTTTTGCAGCAGCTCTGCAAGGAAAGGCTGTCCTGGGATGAAAGCCTCCCGGAAACTCATAACACGAAATGGCTTGATATATGTCGCAGTTTTGAAATAATAAGTCATGTTAGTTTCCCTCGGTTGGTGTTTAGCGCAGAGTCTGGTCTTGAGGTGCATGGTTTTTGTGATGCAAGCATTGATGCTTATGGAGCCTGCGTTTATGTGGTTTCTAAAGGGAATCAAAGTTTTAGCCATTTGCTTTGTTCGAAGTCGCGCATAGCTCCGTTGAAGACCATAACAGTACCAAAGCTGGAGCTTTGTGGTGCGGATCTTCTGGCTAAAATCATGAGGGAAATAGTTGGCTTGAAAGTATTTAAAGGACGCTACTATTGTTGGTGCGACTCGACGGTGGCACTTTCCTGGATCCGAGATGAGCCCGCCAGGTTCAACATATTTGTGGCAAATAGGGTTGCTGCCATTCAGGAGCTGACAGATGTCACGGCTTGGCGTTATGTTCCAACAGCGTTAAATCCGGCTGACATCTTATCCAGAGGATCCCTGCCGTCTGAGATTAGCGAATCGCCACTCTGGTCGCATGGACCCGCCTATCTTACGGAGCCTGAAAGAGATTGGCCAACAGCTGTTTGTCCTGACAAACCGGTGCTTGAGCTTCGTCGAAGTGTGTTCATCGTAAAGTCGCCGTACGTGGATGTAATTGCTAGCTCCTAATTTGCAAATTCTTACCCCTCACTGCAACGAGTGTTTGCATACATTTACAAATTTTGTAATGGAATTCGTCATCCTGGGCTCACCGTCACACACATTCAAGAGGGTACTCATATGATGCTGCGGTTGGTGCAGCGCGCGCATTTATGGGAGGACCTGCAGTCCCTAAAAACGCTGGGAGAGTTTCCTCGTCTAGTCCCATATCATCGTTCTCGCCGTTCCTGGATCAAGTTGGACTTCTTAGAGTAGGCGGTCGCCTCCGGAATTCGTCATTGGACTTTGATGGCCGCCACCCGAAAATCCTTCCAAGGTCCCATCCGGTGACTCTAGCAATTATCTCGCATTACCATGAAAGCAATCTTCATGCCGGACCTCGAGCTCTTCTGGGTGCAATTCGGTCCCAATAATGGCCTATTGGGGGGAGGAAGACGGTTACCAAGGCCGTGAACAGGTGCATCAGATGTTTTCGGATTAAGCCGCGGCTGATAGAGCACATAATGGCGGACCTTCCCAAGGAGCGCTTGGAAGGATCTCAAGCTTTTGAGGTGGCTGGTATAGACTTCTGTGGACCCTTCTTTCACAAGTCGGATAGTCGCAACAAGCCCGCGGTTAAATGCGTCTACGTCTGCGTATTTATATGCTTTGCAACCAAGGCAGTGCACCTGGAGCTGATCAAGGATCTCCCGACAGCTCCCATTTCAGAGAACCCTGCCGATCTGGATGGTGGTCCGCCTTCGTCGTTTGACGAGCCAGATATAACGGGCCTAAACTATAATAGGCTTGAATCTTGGCAGCGCATCTCCTTTCTTCAGCAAATATTTTGGTCGCGATGGAAGGAAGAGTACTTGACGTTGCTCCAGCAGCGTTCCAAGTGGCGCACCCCAAAGCCTGGCGTTGCCGTGGACAACGTCGTTCTTGTTAAGGACGAGAATCTACCCCCAATGAGATGGCCTTTGGCGAGAGTCATGCAGTTGATTCCTGGCAGAGACGGCGTCGCTCGAGTTGCAGAATTGAGGACCGCGTCTGGAGTAATAAGGCGGGCAGTGAACAAGCTGTGTCTGCTTCCCCTTGAGGACTCTGTTGGAAGCCAAGCTTCCAATGGGGGAGGATGTTGGGTCTACTGTGCAGTAGACTAAGCTCATATTCTTTAATATTATAAGCCAAATTAGTCAGTGGTAGCAGTTGCGATGCCCATAGTGCAAACCGCTGCTCTTGCACGCATTTATCTGTACGGCGCTCATTCCTTGTTTGTTGTTGTAGGTAGGTTGTAGGTTGTAGGTTGTTGTAGGTTGTAGGTAAACGAGGGAAGCTAGCTTGGGCGCTGCATTTCGGCTGTCTGCCCCGCCAATTGCCAATTCGTCGTGTTTCGGAAAAGACTTAGCTTAGGCCCTAGCTGCCTTAAACAATTCGCAAAATAAACAGTGTCGTAATATAAACAAACTTTCTTCGGTTTTCTTTATTTTTCGCAACAGCTATTGAAAAAGCTCAATAGCTAAACAGGGAGCTTATCTTTACAATAAAAATATTTTTTTTTAAAATAATAAATTAAAATATAAACGTAATATTGACTTTATCTAGATTAGAATCCAAAAATATATAGCAATAGCCAACCACGAGTGTAGCTCAAACACAGCGCACTATAGATAAAGTTTATGAATATGACCCCGATTTTAAGAATAAAGCATTATAAGTAATATTCAAATGTCTAAATTCGAAAGTATAAGTATACCACAGCATGGACTGGGAAAAGCTTATTGATCAGATAAAAGAATCAAAAGAAAATTTCAAAAAATCTTATAAATGCTTAACGCAAAATAGATCAATACAAGCTGTAACGATAAATAAAAATGCACAAACATTGGTAAATAGTTACAATGAAGTCAGAGAACTGATACAACAGAATAGAAAGAATTTGGACAGTAAACAGTGTGCTAAAGTTTCGGAACTACTGGTGGCATTAAGAGGAAAATTAATATTAAAAAAAAAATAATTCAGCCTCCAGATAGAAATTCCGACAATAGTAAACACTCCATTAACAATAAATTTTAATGAAGAAAGCACTGACTCAGACGAAGAAAATACAACTGTAGTCGAGGAAGACATTAAAGAGGAAGATCTTCACGATCTAACTATACCAGCAACACTAGTGCTGAAGGAAGAAAATAAGACAAATAACGCAGCTGACTCAGAAAATAAATTAACCACGGCAGAACAAGCCGCAGCCATTAGGTCTTACATTAAGGAAGTTGCTTGCGCAGTGCCAGAATTTGATGGGAAAAAGATCCAATTACAACGATTCATTAAGGCAATCAAATTGGTAGACCTAGCTAAAGGACCATATGAAGACATTGCAGTTGAGGTCATTAAGTCAAAAATAGTTGGCACAATTTTGAACTCAGTTGAAAAGGAAACGACGATTCCGGCAATTATAAACAAATTGCTGAAAGTAGTCGTAGGTGAAACATCCGGTAATGTCAAAGCAAAGCTATCAACAGTTCAGCAAAGAGGTAAAACTGCAATGCAATTTACCGCTGAAGTTGATAGTGTAGTATGCACACATATCGGTTAACCACTGTACCTATATGTATTCATAATATACAAGTACATTGTAGCACTCTGTTGCAATGTGTACTTAAACAGTCCAGCCCAAGCGCAGGCGTAATACGAGCACCCACTTGAGGGCTAACATACCTAATTGCATGATCAGCAGTACTCACGCTGGCCAAGCGCTGATCGCTTATATGTGTGCCTATAGCACTGCTCCTCCAGCACCATCGCTCGGCGACAATATATATACATATATATAGGAAACGCATATAAGCGTAGCTGCGCTGCAGGCTATGCCGGCAGCGCTGCTCCTCGACTTAGGCTAAGAAACCTTTGTATGTAGATCACCAGAACATTGACGAATTAACTTCGAATGGAGCGGGACCTCCTCCAAATTAAATCAAAAAAAAAGTAAATCTAAAACTATACAACCAATCTTTCAACGTGGGGCGTAACTACAACGGGGCGTAACTACAGTACAAACAATAAAATATTAATATCAGGAAACAACATAATTAATATTAAAAATTGTACCATGCAAATAGACGAATTCCCAATTTCTAACAATCTAGCTGACTTTACACAAACGACTTATATCACCAACAATGTCATACGTTTACAAACAAGAGAAATGATAGAATCCCATGTAAAACACTTTAACTTTTTCCAAATCATATGCATTACAACTTTTGTCATAATAATAATTAGTTTGACTCTGTCTCTGTATTTAGCATATAAGTTTATAAATATACCTAAGAATATTATTGTCATATGAAAATATTTAACAAGGAAACAATATTACGTTATATCCAAATTTGATGATGATGATGACAGGCAAAATTTAAAGGTTGGGGGAGTGACATTTCCATAAGTCCCTAAGACTTAAGCATGCCTACAAACTAATACACATACAACATGTACACCCAAATACACCATACACTACTCCGAATGTACCCAACAAATATCAGATAAGAATGGATTGTCATAGGATCCTCAAAACAAGGTTGAATGGAAAAATCCCAACTCCAATAACCACCCACAAGTAGACTAAACATCACGTTCCCACGTTCAAACTTCGGACTCGCAATCCCGAAAAACAAAAGTGTCAAATTATAAGCTAAAAGCACTTGTATTCAAGAGCGAATGCACTTGAATCCAAGAGAAGCGTAAAACAATTAAAGTCAGAAGCTTTCTCTCTTCACGATCGGAACCCTAAACTTTAGAAAAGCTCGATACCGAAGCTTGAACGTCAATCAAATCAGAGTATGAAGTTAAGTTCAGGTTGAGACCTAATTGTAATCGGTCGGAGTTCTTCAAAAATACAAATTATATTTTTTCACTTATAAGTATTGCAAACATATAATTGTTTCTTAAATTTTGATTTATAATGAACGATTTTCCTGCCGTGGTTTGTTTCCTCAAAATGTTTTGTAGTATGTGCATATATCGAGGGTACACTGTACCTATAAGTACACAGCAACACTTAGTTGCATTGCATAAATAAATAACTCAAGTGAGCGTGATATAAGATCACCCATTTATTCTTCAAGCTAAGTCAGCATTCCCACGCTGGCCGCTGGCCATATATGCGCATAAGCTCTCTCTCTCATATACATATATATATACGCTGCTCTTCTGCCGCTGTCGACGGCAGCGCAGTCGACAGCTTTCTTATGTATTTAGGCTAAGATCAATTATTATGAACAATAAAGATCCAGTTTCGAAGAACAATCATAAAATGGCACTGACGTGCTCGCCTGAGAAGACTATTCTACCTTGCATTCAACTACTGGACTTACATGGCGTTTATTGATTTATTACATGGCGACCGTGAGGCAGGAGCCTGCGATCTGAGGATTACTGAGGAAATGCTGCTAATATTGCCGATTTGATTTAAGAATTCTAAACAACGACAACAAGTGTGAGAGGCAGGCCGCCCCTTACACCAGTGCGGGAGACCTAGAGACGGGACACTGATGGAAAAAAGAAACAAAAAAAAAAAAATACTGAGTGAGTAGAGTGTGGTAATGGGCAAACGCGGATGTCAGAAAAACAAAATAAATAAAGGTATAGCACATATTAAGTGGCTATTATATACAAATAAAAGACCGCCCCCATGGGCAACGGCACAGAAATTAACTGCCGAATTAGACTTTCTGAAAGAAAACCTCCAGCAAAGAAAGCCGAATACCACAACTCACTCAGCAAAAATAGAAATAATCAATGAAGAAATAACTGAAAATTCACCATCTCCCAAGCCGAAAAGACCCGACGTCTGCCCGAACGACTGCCCTCGACCATTGTACGCCGCAACAGCAATTAGCACGGCATCCTGCGAGGATAGGAAAAATATAAAGGATTAGGATAAAGGATAAAGGATTCCACCGGCGCGCCGCACATGACAACAGCGAATGTCTACAAAGCCGACGTTCGAACACCCTGCTCCTGTCGAGCAAAGGGATCTGCCAAGTCTCAAAGAGGTAATAGAGGTAGATCCGTCCGCGGGACCAAAGCCCATGACCATACAGGAGTACAAGGCACGGACTGCAGCAAGGGAGCAGCCACCTAAAAAGAAGAGGGGTGGCCGCCGGATTAAGTTGCTCAGCGCCCGAAGGCTCAACATCGAACTACTGAAGACGGCAACTAATGAGGAAGACCGGCAGCGCTACAAAGAGCGCCTTGCAGCCATCAATAAACAACTTCGTGGTGCGAAGTAAAGCGGCGGGCTGCTTATACGCCATAGCCTCAACCGCCCAAATATTATATTAATGTTGTCGATGCGGTTTCCGCTGCAACAAAATTACTAACTTATCAGGGACCCATTTCATAACTAACACATTATACTCAGTCTTAAACTTAAAATAAGTAATAATATTGTAAAATTGCAAATTGCAACCGATGTAAACTGAGTATAATGAACTCATCCATCAAGTAAAAATATGTTTAACGACAGTTTAGACCTATTAAAATTTTGAACTATATTTATATCTGATCGAGATAACAATAATTGACCAATTCTCAAAGTTAAAATTCTATTTGGACTTTTGATATACAAATAAAGACTAATTTTCCCCATATCAAAATGGGACATAAACAGTCGAAAGCGGACGACAACACCGCAAATGTTGTCAATACAATAGAAGTCGTGGATACAACCCCACAGTTAAACTCAATGTACTTACTACTTTTGATTTTAGTTATCCTATCAGCCTTTAACCTGGCCTTAAAACTTTATCAGTTTCACAAAAGATCGTTGAAAAAGACTTACATGAGTCGAGCCAATGATTTAGACAAAATCTAATAGAAACTACACCAAAAAGGTACAAGTGCGATTGCATCGCTAAAATGTACATACATGGAATGGCTAAACTTAACCATATCCATAAACAATATTAGAGATGCTTTTGATAAATCCTATAAATGTATTAATAAAACCGCGCTGATAAAAACTCAGACGCTTATTTTTCACATAAAGGTATTGATAACACAATACAACACATTACAAAACCTAATAGTAACAAACAAAAGCAAACTCACTGAAGAACATAAAGTCCAATGCTTCAAAGTTCTCAGTTCATTTGGTAAAAGACTACATAATACCAGTGTTAGACACAGTATTATAATAGAAGTCCCAACAGAACTAACCAAAATAGCAGAATTCGACGAAAGCCAGTTAAGAGACTTGGACGAGTCGCAGCCGCTAGAAGATTTAGATATCGAAAGCGATATCGAATCAATAGAAGAATTAAAATTTAATACCGTACAACCAAATACAAGAAACATGGCCAACGCATTAGAAGCTCAGAGAACATACGTTAAACAGGTATCTGCCACAGTACCTGAATTCGATGGTAAGAAACTCCATTTAAACAGGTTTGTGACAGCACTAAAGTTGACGGATCTAACTAAAGGAGATCAAGAAGCTTTAGCAGTAGAGGTCATAAAGACCAAAATTATTGGCCCATTAAACTATAAAGTAGAACATGCGACAACGATACAGGCAATAATTACCATATTGCAGGCAAACGTAAAAGGCGAATCGCCTGACGTTATAAAGGCCAAATTAATAAATGCCCAACAAAGAGGCAAGACCGCGTCTCAGTACGTTACAGAAATAGACAGTATGCGTAAGCAGCTCGAGGCAGCTTACATAGACGGCGGATTAGACGCCGATAATGCTGACAAATTCGCGACTAAAGAGTCGATATCAGCAATGACCAAAAACTGTGCCAACGAGGCACTTAAAATGATCTTAACTGCAGGTACATTTAGTACATTCAACGACGCAATGGAAAAATACATACATTGCAGTACAGAAATAACTGGCAATTCAAACACAGTCTTATTCTATAATGGGAATAATAGACGTGGTAATTATAATGCCTACTATCGCGGTAGAGGCAGAAATAATTATAACCAGAATTATAACCAGAATTATAACCAGAATTATAACCAAGGTTATAACCAAGGTTATAATAATAACAACAGAGGTCGCGGAGGCTACCGCGGCCACGGTAATAACAGAGACGGAGGTAACCGAAGGGGTAACCAAAGTCAGAATAATAATAACAACCGAAATGTGCGTAACGTACAATCGGAAAACAGCCAGACCCCCTTAAGCGATCAACAGTAAAAGTGTTTAAAATAAACCTAAATCTGAGTATTTTCATTAAGACAAAAAACCATGAAACAAACACAGTTCTTACATTACTAATAGACACAGGTGCAGAAATTTCATTGCTAAAAGCCAAAGCAAAGGAATATAATAATATAAATTTCAGTAATATATCAAATATTACAGGTATTGGGCAAGGAACCATACAGTCTATAGGAACAGTAGATCTTGACATACGCATTCAGGATGTTCTAGTGCCACATGAATTTCATGTAGTACCTGAGAATTTTCCGATACCATGCGATGGCATAATCGGTATAGATTTTATCAAGAAATACAATTGCGTATTAGAGTTTCAAAATAACAAAGACTGGTTCACAATAAGACCCAATAACTTCAGTAGACAGGCTCGGTGGGCCTCCTCCTTTTGCTCCGACAAGCATGGTTACAGGAACCTATCGCTGTATTAGTCGCCTCTTACGACAAGCAACAGAGGACTGTGGATTCTCTCGAAGGTCCAGTTTTCGCCAAAGCGCTGCACTCCAAGTCCATCAAGGTTCCGCAAATCTGCATATAGGGGGCAAGCGCACAATACGTGCCAGTCCAGTCCTCATATGGATCTCCACATGCGCAAGCGGTGGTATCGCTGAGGGCTCTCCCGTGCAAAAATGCATTGAACGACCCGTGCCCTGTCAGCAGGAAAGACTTCCTCATCGAGAATCCAAAACTTGGATCCCGGTAGGCGAGAGTGACGTATGGGATAATCTATGCGTCACCCGTCCTGGTTCGCTGTCATCATACACGCAATGTCCTCGCCGTAAAGCTAGTCGTTTTTTTTTTTTTTTTTTTTTTTCAAGCCAGTCGTTTTCTTCCCGTCTGTAGTTAGATTGCCCCTCGGCATGACGAGAGAGCTGGCTAAGCCACATGGGAGACACTGCATTCGCGTCGAGGCCCAGGATTGCGGGGGTTCTGCTGGCCTGCAGCAGGACCGCATCCATGTACCGGAGGTACGGTTCCAGAGGTGCATCGAACTGGCAGTATGCGGCGCAAAGGAAGATTGAGCCAAAACTCCCTTTAACGACCAAAAATCTGTGGTGAGGGTTTCCAATGGCATACAGATGGCTTCCTGATGATCCACTAGGATGGGCTGCCTTCCCTCGCCGGTCGGTGTCCCCGCCGAGATACGGCTCCTGCACCAGCGCCAACTTTAACCCCGATCTCCTGAGTCAGACTCCGAGCTCGATGGTCGCAGCTCGGCCTCGGCCACAGTTCGCTTGGATGAAGCTAAACATTAATGTCTAGCTTGCACCATCGCTAGCAACGCCCCGTATGTCGGGCAAACATTCGAGAGCATGTCATGCCCCGAGGGTTGCCCTCTGTGACGGCAGTTCCGGCAGACCACTGGGTTTTGTCACTTTCCGCGGTGTGGCCTTGTTGCCCGCACTGGCGGCAAACATTATCCTTTTGCCGGCATTCGCTGACTTTGTGGTCGAAGCCCACGCATCTGTGGCAGGCGTAGGTGCGGACCTGTGATCGGCATCGGAAGGAAAACCATTTGATGTAAACACGGCCTACATCAAGCTTCGCCATCGCCCGGTCGTCTACCTCTAGCGTCATATTTACTGTGGCGCCGTCAGTTACCGACCACGCCTTGGTCACCAGGTGCACGGACTTCTTGAATTGGGACAGAGTCATTTCGCTATCGAAGTTATTTTCATGGAGCTCCTGCATGAATTCCTCTGGGCCGATAGCTGTGTCGACGTCATAGACGACGACCTTCGGCTTCTCAGCCGCATTCCGTGCCACATTTAGCCCAACTTCAGCGAATCTTTTTGATGTTACCACCTTCTGCAGCTCTCCAACTGAAGGAGTACGAATGATCGCACCACCACCTCGACGGAGCTCACGTACCTCATGTACTCTGACTCCGAGGGGGGGTGCAACCATCGTCCGCACCTTTTCCGCTATAGCTTTCCCCGAAAGCGCAGGGTCGTCGCACTTCACCACCGCTGACCACGTCTCGCGAACCTTGGTGGTCCGCGGGGCAGCGATGGGTGCAACCTGAGGCATCTGGGGATGCACTCCAAGTCCATCAAGGTTCCGCAAATCTGCATATAGGGGGCAAGCGCACAATACGTGCCAGTCCAGTCCTCATATGGATCTCCACATGCGCAAGCGGTGGTATCGCTGAGGGCTCTCCCGTGCAAAAATGCATTGAACGACCCGTGCCCTGTCAGCAGGAAAGACTTCCTCATCGAGAATCCAAAACTTGGATCCCGGTAGGCGAGAGTGACGTATGGGATAAATCTGTGCGTCACCCGTCCTGGTTCGCTGTCATCATACACGCAATGTCCTCGCCGTAAAGCTAGTCGTTTTTTTTTTTTTTTTTTTTCAAGCCAGTCGTTTTCTTCCCGTCTGTAGTTAGATTGCCCCTCGGCATGACGAGAGAGCTGGCTAAGCCACATGGGGGACACTGCATTCGCGTCGAGGCCCAGGATTGCGGGGGTTCTGCTGGCCTGCAGCAGGACCGCATCCATGTACCGGAGGTACGGTTCCAGAGGTGCATCGAACTGGCAGTATGCGGCGCAAAGGAAGATTGAGCCAAAACTCCTTTTAACGACCAAAAATCTGTGGTGAGGGTTTCCAATGGCATACAGATGGCTTCCTGATGATCCCCGCCGAGATACGGCTCCTGCACCAGCGCCAACTTTAACCCCGATCTCCTGAGTCAGACTCCGAGCTCGATGGTCGCAGCTCGGCCTCGGCCACAGTTCGCATGGATGAAGCTAAACATTAATGTCTAGCTTGCACCATCGCTAGCAACGCCCCGTATGTCGGGCAAACATCCGGAAGGAAAACCATTTGATGTGAACACAACCTACATCAAGATTCGCCATCGCCCGGTCCTCTATATCTAGCGTCACATTTACTGTGGCGCCGTCAGTTACCGACCACACCTTGGTCACCAGGTGCACGGACTTCTTAAACTGGGACAGAGTCATTTCGCTATCGAAGTTATTTTCATGGAGCTCCTGCATGAATTCCTCTGGGCCGATAGCTGTGTCGACGTCATAGACGACGACCTTCGGCTTCTCAGCCGCATTCCGTGCCACATTTAGCCCAACTTCAGCGAATCTTTTTGATGTTACCACCTTCTGCAGCTCTCCAACTGAAGGAGTACGAATGATCGCACCACCACCTGGTGTTGGGCAGCATCGATGGCAGCGTTTGAAGTAGCCGCTCGGGCGCCCTCCAGCGACGAATACGCCTCCTCCAGTACACCAACGGGTTCTGGCACTCCATTCGATGCCAGGGCAACCAGTTTCGCCTGCGTTGGCGCCGAGCTCTTAGAGGCCAGATGGCTTCTACGCCTGCCTCGTCTGGATTTCCTCGAGGCACTGCTTCCGCTCAAGGCACTCGCGCCGCTGTCGCTCTCCATCGGCATTACTCCGATGGTGGCTCCTCCTTCCGTCGACTCCAGCAACCATATGCTCACTGACACGAGGTAGTTGCTCTGGTGCTAGAGCTCCACCTATCGGTAGAGTGGCCCAAAACAGTCCACTGGTCTGGCAGCACTAAACTGTTCCAAGACACAGACCTTAGCAGTGACTACCACCAATAAGCTTTGTCACCGCTGTTCAAAAAGTTTACCCGAAAGCTCACCTCGCAATACGTGCTGAGTGGAAAATTTGCAATAATTTATAATAATTTATTGCTAATAACTTCCAAACCGCTTTTTTTTATCACACGAAAATTTGCACACCACTTCCGCAGAGCACTAAATCACCGATTTAATCACTTTCCAAACAAGGAAAACGTAGTTCTTCGCAATCTGTGGTACCCGTGGTACCGAAAAAGAGGCTCGGTGGGCCTCCTCCTTTTGCTCCGACAAGCATGGTTACAGGAACCTATCGCTGTATTAGTCGCCTCTTACGACAAGCAACAGAGGACTGTGGATTCTCTCGAAGGTCCAGTTTTCGCCAAAGCGCTGCACTCCAAGTCCATCAAGGTTCCGCAAATCTGCATATAGGGGGCAAGCGCACAATACGTGCCAGTCCAGTCCTCATATGGATCTCCACATGCGCAAGCGGTGGTATCGCTGAGGGCTCTCCCGTGCAAAAATGCATTGAACGACCCGTGTCCTGTCAGCAGGAAAGACTTCCTCATCGAGAATCCAAAACTTGGATCCCGGTAGGCGAGAGTGACCTATGGGATAAATCTATGCGTCACCCGTCCTGGTTCGCTGTCATCATACACGCAATGTCCTCGCCGTAAAGCTAACCTTTTTTTTTTTTTTTTTTTTTTTCAAGCCAGTCGTTTTCTTCCCGTCTGTAGTTAGATTGCCCCTCGGCATGACGAGAGAGCTGGCTAAGCCACATGGGGGACACTGCATTCGCGTCGAGGCCCAGGATTGCGGGGGTTCTGCTGGCCTGCAGCAGGACCGCATCCATGTACCGGAGGTACGGTTCCAGAGGTGCATCGAACTGGCAGTATGCGGCGCAAAGGAAGATTGAGCCAAAACTCCCTTTAACGACCAGACATACCCCAAAATCTGTGGTGAGGGTTTCCACTGGCATACAGATGACTTCCTGATGATCCACTAGGATGGGCTGCCTTCCCTCGCCGGTCGGTGAAAACGCTCATTCCTTCAGGCAGCACATCCATTCCGGTCCGCCGAGATACGGCTCGTGCACCAGCGCCAACATTAACTCCGGTCTCCTGAGTCGGACTCCGAGCTCGATGGTCGCAGCTCGGCCTCGGCCACAGTTCGCTTGGATGAAGCTAAACATTAATGTCTAGCTTGCACCCTCGCTAGCAACGCCCCGTATATCGGGCAAACATCCGGAAGGAAAACCATTTGATGTGAACACGACCTACATCAAGATTCGCCATCGCCCGGTCGTCTACATCTAGCGTCACATTTACTGTGGCGCCGTCAGTTACCGACCACACCTTGGTCACCAGGTGCACGGACTTCTTAAACTGGGACAGAGTCATTTCGCTATCGAAGTTATTTTCATGGAGCTCCTGCATGAATTCCTCTGGGCCGATAGCTGTGTCGACGTCATAGACGACGACCTTCGGCTTCTCAGCCGCATTCCGTGCCACATTTAGCCCAACTTCAGCGAATCTTTTTGATGTTACCACCTTCTGCAGCTCTCCAACTGAAGGAGTACGAATGATCGCACCACCACCTCGACGGAGCTCACGTACCTCATGTACTCTCACTCCGAGGGAGGGTGCAACCATCGTCCGCACCTTTTCCGCTATAGCTTTCCCCGAAAGCGCAGAGTCGTCGCACTTCACCACCGCTGACCACGTCTCGCGAACCTTGGTGGTCCGCGGGGCAGCGATGGGTGCAACCTGAGGCATCTGGGGAGCATTGGCGGCAGTAGTCTTCAATGGATTGGACGACGGCGGCGGCGGTGGCGGCATAGAGAGCCGCGTCTCCAGTTCTCCACACCGGAGCATTAACGCCATTACTAGCTCATCATATCGGCTGATAGCATACGAAAGCTCTTCCGTGTCCACGTCTCCTAGGCTGGGGAAGCTGCTTCGCACCATGCGCTGGGTGGCCGACAGCTCTGCCATCATGTCTGCTTGCCCAGCACAGGCGGCAGCGGTGGCAGCAGTGGCAGTGGTGGCAACGATTTCAACGGCAGTGGAAACAGTTGGGGCAGCAGCGTGGTCAGCAGCAGGGGCAGCAGTGGGATCAGCAGCGGGGGCAGCAGCTGGCTGGTCAGCAGCGTGGGGGGGGGGGGGAGGGGGGGCGTTGGGCAGCATCGATGGCAGCGTTTGAAGTAACCCTCCTCCAGTACACCAACGGGTTCTGGCACTCCATTCGACGCCAGGGCAACCAGTTTCGCCTGCGTTGGCGCCGAGCTCTTAGAGGCCAGATGGCTTCTACGCCTGCCTCGTCTGGATTTCCTCGAGGCACTGCTTCCGCTCAAGGCACTCGCGCCGCTGTCGCTCTCCATCGGCATTACTCCGATGGTGGCTCCTCCTTCCGTCGACTCCAGCAACCATATGCTCACTGACACGAGGTAGTTGCTCTGGTGCTAGAGCTCCACCTATCGGTAGAGTGGCCCAAAACAGTCCACTGGTCTGGCAGCACTAAACTGTTCCAAGACACAGACCTTAGCAGTGACTACCACCAATAAGCTTTGTCACCGCTGTTCAAAAAGTTTACCCGAAAGCTCACCTCGCAATACGTGCTGAGTGGAAAATTTGCAATAATTTATAATAATTTATTGCTAATAACTTCCAAGCCGCTTTTTTTTATCACACGAAAATTTGCACACCACTTCCGCAGAGCACTAAATCACCGATTTAATCACTTTCCAAACAAGGAAAACGTAGTTCTTCGCAATCTGTGGTACCCGTGGTACCGAAAAAGAGGCTCGGTGGGCCTCCTCCTTTTGCTCCGACAAGCATGGTTACAGGAACCTATCGCTGTATTAGTCGCCTCTTACGACAAGCAACAGAGGACTGTGGATTCTCTCGAAGGTCCAGTTTTCGCCAAAGCGCTGCACTCCAAGTCCATCAAGATTCCGCAAATCTGCATATAGGGGGCAAGCGCACAATACGTGCCAGTCCAGTCCTCATATGGATCTCCACATGCGCAAGCGGTGGTATCGCTGAGTGCCGTCAGCAGGAAAGACTTCCTCATTGAGAATCCAAAACTTGGATCCCGGTAGGCGAGAGTGACGTATGGGATAAATCTATGCGTCACCCGTCCTGGGTCCACCCACGCAATGTCCTCGCCGTAAAGCTAGTCGTTTTTTTTTTTTTTTTTTTTCAAGCCAGTCGTTTTCTTCCCGTCTGTAGTTAGATTGCCCCTCGGCATGACGAGAGAGCTGGCTAAGCCACATGGGGGACACTGCATTCGCGTCGAGGCCCAGGATTGCGGGGGTTCTGCTGGCCTGCAGCAGGACCGCATCCATGTACCGGAGGTACGGTTCCAGAGGTGCATCGAACTGGCAGTATGCGGCGCAAAGGAAGATTGAGCCAAAACTCCCTTTAACGACCAAAAATCTGTGGTGAGGGTTTCCAATGGCATACAGATGGCTTCCTGATGATCCACTAGGATGGGCTGCCTTCCCTCGCCGGTCGGTGTCCCCGCCGAGATACGGCTCCTGCACCAGCGCCAACTTTAACCCCGATCTCCTGAGTCAGACTCCGAGCTCGATGGTCGCAGCTCGGCCTCGGCCACAGTTCGCTTGGATGAAGCTAAACATTAATGTCTAGCTTGCACCATCGCTAGCAACGCCCCGTATGTCGGGCAAACATTCGAGAGCATGTCATGCCCCGAGGGTTGCCCTCTGTGACGGCAGTTCCGGCAGACCACTGGGTTTTGTCACATTCCGCGGTGTGGCCTTGTTGCCCGCACTGGCGGCAAACATTATCCTTTTGCCGGCATTCGCTGACTTTGTGGTCGAAGCCCACGCATCTGTGGCAGGCGTAGGTGCGGACCTGTGATCGGCATCGGAAGGAAAACCATTTGATGTAAACACGGCCTACATCAAGCTTCGCCATCGCCCGGTCGTCTACCTCTAGCGTCATATTTACTGTGGCGCCGTCAGTTACCGACCACGCCTTGGTCACCAGGTGGACGGACTTCTTGAATTGGGACAGAGTCATTTCGCTATCGAAGTTATTTTCATGGAGCTCCTGCATGAATTCCTCTGGGCCGATAGCTGTGTCGACGTCATAGACGACGACCTTCGGCTTCTCAGCCGCATTCCGTGCCACATTTAGCCCAGCTTCAGCGAATCTTTTTGATGTTACCACCTTCTGCAGCTCTCCAACTGAAGGAGTACGAATGATCGCACCACCACCTCGACGGAATCACGTACCTCATGTACTCTCACTCCGAGGGAGGGTGCAACCATCGTCCGCACCTTTTCCGCTATAGCTTTCCCCGAAAGCGCAGGGTCGTCGCACTTCACCACCAGCACAGGCGGCAGCGGTGGCAGCAGTGGCAGTGGTGGCAACGATTTCAACGGCAGTGGAAACAGTTGGGGCAGCAGCGTGGTCAGCAGCAGGGGCAGCAGTGGGATCAGCAGCGGGGGCAGCAGCTGGCTGGTCAGCAGCGTTGGGGGGGGGGGGGCGTTGGGCAGCATCGATGGCAGCGTTTGAAGTAGCCGCTCGGGCGCCCTCCAGCGACGAATACGCCTCCTCCAGTACACCAACGGGTTCTGGCACTCCATTCGATGCCAGGGCAACCAGTTTCGCCTGCGTTGGCGCCGAGCTCTTAGAGGCCAGATGGCTTCTACGCCTGCCTCGTCTGGATTTCCTCGAGGCACTGCTTCCGCTCAAGGCACTCGCGCCGCTGTCGCTCTCCATCGGCATTACTCCGATGGTGGCTCCTCCTTCCGTCGACTCCAGCAACCATATGCTCACTGACACGAGGTAGTTGCTCTGGTGCTAGAGCTCCACCTATCGGTAGAGTGACCCAAAACAGTCCACTGGTCTGGCAGCACTAAACTGTTCCAAGACACAGACCTTAGCAGTGACTACCACCAATAAGCTTTGTCACCGCTGTTCAAAAAGTTTACCCGAAAGCTCACCTCGCAATACGTGCTGAGTGGAAAATTTGCAATAATTTATAATAATTTATTGCTAATAACTTCCAAGCCGCTTTTTTTTATCACACGAAAATTTGCACACCACTTCCGCAGAGCACTAAATCACCGATTTAATCACTTTCCAAACAAGGAAAACGTAGTTCTTCGCAATCTGTGGTACCCGTGGTACCGAAAAAGAGGCTCGGTGGGCCTCCTCCTTTTGCTCCGCAAGCATGGTTACAGGAACCTATCGCTGTATTAGTCGCCTCTTACGACAAGCAACAGAGGACTGTGGAAGTATTCTCGCCCGCTAACCACACGGCGAATATGTTGGGCTAAACACCCCTCTTCCTCTGGAACACTTTCTCCGCAAACACTGCCAGCCGTTCAGTCGTCTCTTGATCATTCAGGATTCTCTCGAAGGTCCAGTTTTCGCCAAAGCGCTGCACTCCAAGTCCATCAAGGTTCCGCAAATCTGCATATAGGGAGCAAGCGCACAATACGTGCCAGTCCAGTCCTCATATGGATCTCCACATGCGCAAGCGGTGGTATCGCTGAGGGCTCTCCCGTGCAAAAATGCATTGAACGACCCGTGCCCTGTCAGCAGGAAAGACTTCCTCATCGAGAATCCAAAACTTGGATCCCGGTAGGCGAGAGTGACGTATGGGATAAATCTGTGCGTCACCCGTCCTGGTTCGCTGTCATCATACACGCAATGTCCTCGCCGTAAAGCTAGTCGTTTTTTTTTTTTTTTTTTTTTTCAAGCCAGTCGTTTTCTTCCCGTCTGTAGTTAGATTGCCCCTCGGCATGACGAGAGAGCTGGCTAAGCCACATGGGGGACACTGAATTCGCGTCGAGGCCCAGGATTGCGGGGGTTCTGCTGGCCTGCAGCAGGACCGCATCCATGTACCGGAGGTACGGTTCCAGAGGTGCATCGAACTGGCAGTATGCGGCGCAAAGGAAGATTGAGCCAAAACTCCCTTTAACGACCAAAAATCTGTGGTGAGGGTTTCCAATGGCATACAGATGGCTTCCTGATGATCCACTAGGATGGGCTGCCTTCCCTCGCCGGTCGGTGTCCCCGCCGAGATACGGCTCCTGCACCAGCGCCAACTTTAACTCCGATCTCCTGAGTCAGACTCCGAGCTCGATGGTCGCAGCTCGGCCTCGGCCACAGTTCGCTTGGATGAAGCTAAACATTAATGTCTAGCTTGCACCATCGCTAGCAACGCCCCGTATGTCGGGCAAACATTCGAGAGCATGTCATGCCCCGAGGGTTGCCCTCTGTGACGGCAGTTCCGGCAGACCACTGGGTTTTGTCACATTCCGCGGTGTGGCCTTGTTGCCCGCACTGGCGGCAAACATTATCCTTTTGCCGGCATTCGCTGACTTTGTGGTCGAAGCCCACGCATCTGTGGCAGGCGTAGGTGCGGACCTGTGATCGGCATCGGAAGGAAAACCATTTGATGTAAACACGGCCTACATCAAGCTTCGCCATCGCCCGGTCGTCTACCTCTAGCGTCATATTTACTGTGGCGCCGTCAGTTACCGACCACGCCTTGGTCACCAGGTGGACGGACTTCTTGAATTGGGACAGAGTCATTTCGCTATCGAAGTTATTTTCATGGAGCTCCTGCATGAATTCCTCTGGGCCGATAGCTGTGTCGACGTCATAGACGACGACCTTCGGCTTCTCAGCCGCATTCCGTGCCACATTTAGCCCAGCTTCAGCGAATCTTTTTGATGTTACCACCTTCTGCAGCTCTCCAACTGAAGGAGTACGAATGATCGCACCACCACCTCGACGGAATCACGTACCTCATGTACTCTCACTCCGAGGGAGGGTGCAACCATCGTCCGCACCTTTTCCGCTATAGCTTTCCCCGAAAGCGCAGGGTCGTCGCACTTCACCACCGCTGACCACGTCTCGCGAACCTTGGTGGTCCGCGGGGCAGCGATGGGTGCAACCTGAGGCATCTGGGGAGCATTGGCGGCAGTAGTCTTCAACGGATTGGACGACGGCGGCGGCGGTGGAGGCATAGAGAGCCGCGTCTCCAGTTCTCCACACCGGAGCATTAACGCCATTACTAGCTCATCGTATCGGCTGATAGCATACGAAAGCTCTTCCGTGTCCACGTCTCCTAGGCTGGGGAAGCTGCTTCGCACCATGCGCTGGGTGGCCGACAGCTCTGCCATCATGGCTGCTTGCCCAGCACAGGCGGCAGCGGTGGCAGCAGTGGCAGTGGTGGCAACGATTTCAACGGCAGTGGAAACAGTTGGGGCAGCAGCGTGGTCAGCAGCAGGGGCAGCAGTGGGATCAGCAGCGGGGGCAGCAGCTGGCTGGTCAGCAGCGTTGGGGGGGGGGGGGCGTTGGGCAGCATCGATGGCAGCGTTTGAAGTAGCCGCTCGGGCGCCCTCCAGCGACGAATACGCCTCCTCCAGTACACCAACGGGTTCTGGCACTCCATTCGATGCCAGGGCAACCAGTTTCGCCTGCGTTGGCGCCGAGCTCTTAGAGGCCAGATGGCTTCTACGCCTGCCTCGTCTGGATTTCCTCGAGGCACTGCTTCCGCTCAAGGCACTCGCGCCGCTGTCGCTCTCCATCGGCATTACTCCGATGGTGGCTCCTCCTTCCGTCGACTCCAGCAACCATATGCTTACTGACACGAGGTAGTTGCTCTGGTGCTAGAGCTCCACCTATCGGTAGAGTGGCCCAAAACAGTCCACTGGTCTGCCAGCACTAAACTGTTCCAAGACACAGACCTCAGCAGTGACTACCACCAATAAGCTTTGTCACCGCTGTTCAAAAAGTTTACCCGAAAGCTCACCTCGCAACACGTGCTGAATGGAAAATTTGCAATAATTTATAATAATTTATTGCTAATAACTTCCATACCGCTTGTTTTTATCACACGAAAATTTGCACACCACTTCCGCAGAGCACTAAATCACCGATTTAATCACTTTCCAAACAAGGAAAACGTAGTTCTTCGCAATCTGTGGTACCCGTGGTACCGAAAAAGAGGCTCGGTGGGCCTCCTCCTTTTG
Source organism: Drosophila mauritiana (assembly GCF_004382145.1). Lineage (NCBI taxonomy): Eukaryota > Metazoa > Arthropoda > Insecta > Diptera > Drosophilidae > Drosophila > Drosophila mauritiana. Next base: position 21,461,014 of record NC_046672.1, on the reverse strand, counting down.
CTCCGACAAGCATGGTTACAGGAACCTATCGCTGTATTAGTCGCCACTTACGACAAGCAACAGAGGACTGTGGAAGTATTCTCGCCCGCTAACCACACGGCGAATATGTTGGGCTAAACACCCCTCTTCCTCTGGAACACTTTCTCCGCAAACACTGCCAGCCGTTCAGTCGTCTCTTGATCATTCAGGATTCTCTCGAAGGTCCAGTTTTCGCCAAAGCGCTGCACTCCAAGTCCATCAAGGTTCCGCAAATCTGCATATAGGGGGCAAGCGCACAATACGTGCCAGTCCAGTCCTCATATGGATCTCCACATGCGCAAGCGGTGGTATCGCTGAGGGCTCTCCCGTGCAAAAATGCATTGAACGACCCGTGCCCTGTCAGCAGGAAAGACTTCCTCATCGAGAATCCAAAACTTGGATCCCGGTAGGCGAGAGTGACGTATGGGATAAATCTATGCGTCACCCGTCCTGGTTCGCTGTCATCATACACGCAATGTCCTCGCCGTAAAGCTAGTCGTTTTTTTTTTTTTTTTTTTTTTTTTCAAGCCAGTCGTTTTCTTCCCGTCTGTAGTTAGATTGCCCCTCGGCATGACGAGAGAGCTGGCTAAGCCAAATGGGGGACACTGCATTCGCGTCGAGGCCCAGGATTGCGGGGGTTCTGCTGGCCTGCAGCAGGACCGCATCCATGTACCGGAGGTACGATTCCAGAGGTGCATCGAACTGGCAGTATGCGGCGCAAAGGAAGATTGAGCCAAAACTCCCTTTAACGACCAGACATACCCCAAAATCTGTGGTGAGGGTTTCCACTGGCATACAGATGACTTCCTGATGATCCACTAGGATGGGCTGCCTTCCCTCGCGGGTCGGTGAAAACGCTCATTCCTTCAGGCAGCACATCCATTCCGGTCCGCCGAGATACGGCTCCTGCACCAGCGCCAACATTAACTCCGGTCTCCTGAGTCGGACTCCGAGCTCGATGGTCGCAGCTCGGCCTCGGCCACAGTTCGCTTGGATGAAGCTAAACATTAATGTCTAGCTTGCACCCTCGCTAGCAACGCCCCGTATATCGGGCAAACATCCGGAAGGAAAACCATTTGATGTGAACACGACCTACATCAAGATTCGCCATCGCCCGGTCGTCTACATCTAGCGTCACATTTACTGTGGCGCAGTCAGTTACCGACCACACCTTGGTCACCAGGTGCACGGACTTCTTAAACTGGGACAGAGTCATTTCGCTATCGAAGTTATTTTCATGGAGCTCCTGCATGAATTCCTCTGGGCCGATAGCTGTGTCGACGTCATAGACGACGACCTTCGGCTTCTCAGCCGCATTCCGTGCCACATTTAGCCCAACTTCAGCGAATCTTTTTGATGTTACCACCTTCTGCAGCTCTCCAACTGAAGGAGTACGAATGATCGCACCACCACCTCGACGGAATCACGTACCTCATGTACTCTCACTCCGAGGGAGGGTGCAACCATCGTCCGCACCTTTTCCGCTATAGCTTTCCCCGAAAGCGCAGAGTCGTCGCACTTCACCACCGGTGACCACGTCTCGCGAACCTTGGTGGTCCGCGGGGCAGCGATGGGTGCAACCTGAGGCATCTGGGGAGCATTGGCGGCAGTAGTCTTCAACGGATTGGACGACGGCGGCGGCGGTGGCGGCATAGAGAGCCGCGTCTCCAGTTCTCCACACCGGAGCATTAACGCCATTACTAGCTCATCGTATCGGCTGATAGCATACGAAAGCTCTTCCGTGTCCACGTCTCCTAGGCTGGGGAAGCTGCTTCGCACCATGCGCTGGGTGGCCGACAGCTCTGCCATCATGTCTGCTTGCCCAGCACAGGCGGCAGCGGTGGCAGCAGTGGCAGTGGTGGCAACGATTTCAACGGCAGTGGAAACAGTTGGGGCAGCAGCGTGGTCAGCAGCAGGGGCAGCAGTGGGATCAGCAGCGGGGGTAGCAGCTGGCTGGTCATCAGCGTGGGGGGGGGAGGGGGGGCGTTGGGCAGCATCGATGGCAGCGTTTGAAGTAACCCTCCTCCAGTACACCAACGGGTTCTGGCACTCCATTCGACGCCAGGGCAACCAGTTTCGCCTGCGTTGGCGCCGAGCTCTTAGAGGCCAGATGGCTTCTACGCCTGCCTCGTCTGGATTTCCTCGAGGCACTGCTTCCGCTCAAGGCACTCGCGCCGCTGTCGCTCTCCATCGGCATTACTCCGATGGTGGCTCCTCCTTCCGTCGACTCCAGCAACCATATGCCCACTGACACGAGGTAGTTGCTCTGGTGCTAGAGCTCCACCTATCGGTAGAGTGGCCCAAAACAGTCCACTGGTCTGGCAGCACTAAACTGTTCCAAGACACAGACCTTAGCAGTGACTACCACCAATAAGCTTTGTCACCGCTGTTCAAAAAGTTTACCCGAAAGCTCACCTCGCAATACGTGCTGAGTGGAAAATTTGCAATAATTTATAATAATTTATTGCTAATAACTTCCAAGCCGCTTTTTTTTATCACACGAAAATTTGCACACCACTTCCGCAGAGCACTAAATCACCGATTTAATCACTTTCCAAACAAGGAAAACGTAGTTCTTCGCAATCTGTGGTACCCGTGGTAACGAAAAAGAGGCTCGGTGGGCCTCCTCCTTTTGCTCCGACAAGCATGGTTACAGGATCCTATTGCTGTATTAGTCGCCTCTTACGACAAGCAACAGAGGACTGTGGATTCTCTCGAAGGTCCAGTTTTCGCCAAAGCGCTGCACTCCAAGTCCATCAAGATTCCGCAAATCTGCATATAGGGGGCAAGCGCACAATACGTGCCAGTCCAGTCCTCATATGGATCTCCACATGCGCAAGCGGTGGTATCGCTGAGGGCTCTCCCGTGCAAAAATGCATTGAACGACCCGTGCCCTGTCAGCAGGAAAGACTTCCTCATCGAGAATCCAAAACTTGGATCCCGGTAGGCGAGAGTGACGTATGGGATAAATCTATGCGTCACCCGTCCTGGTTCGCTGTCATCATACACGCAATGTCCTCGCCGTAAAGCTAGTCGTTTTTTTTTTTTTTTTTTTTTCAAGCCAGTCGTTTTCTTCCCGTCTGTAGTTAGATTGCCCCTCGGCATGACGAGAGAGCTGGCTAAGCCACATGGGGGACACTGCATTCGCGTCGAGGCCCAGGATTGCGGGGGTTCTGCTGGCCTGCAGCAGGACCGCATCCATGTACCGGAGGTACGGTTCCAGAGGTGCATCGAACTGGCAGTATGCGGCGCAAAGGAAGATTGAGCCAAAACTCCTTTTAACGACCAAAAATCTGTGGTGAGGGTTTCCAATGGCATACAGATGGCTTCCTGATGATCCCCGCCGAGATACGGCTCCTGCACCAGCGCCAACTTTAACCCCGATCTCCTGAGTCAGACTCCGAGCTCGATGGTCGCAGCTCGGCCTCGGCCACAGTTCGCTTGGATGAAGCTAAACATTAATGTCTAGCTTGCACCATCGCTAGCAACGCCACGTATGTCGGGCAAACATCCGGAAGGAAAACCATTTGATGTGAACACAACCTACATCAAGATTCGCCATCGCCCGGTCCTCTACATCTAGCGTCACATTTACTGTGGCGCCGTCAGTTACCGACCACACCTTGGTCACCAGGTGCACGGACTTCTTAAACTGGGACAGAGTCATTTCGCTATCGAAGTTATTTTCATGGAGCTCCTGCATGAATTCCTCTGGGCCGATAGCTGTGTCGACGTCATAGACGACGACCTTCGGCTTCTCAGCCGCATTCCGTGCCACATTTAGCCCAACTTCAGCGAATCTTTTTGATGTTACCACCTTCTGCAGCTCTCCAACTGAAGGAGTACGAATGATCGCACCACCACCTCGACGGAGCTCACGTACCTCATGTACTCTGACTCCGAGGGAGGGTGCAACCATCGTCCGCACCTTTTCCGCTATAGCTTTCCCCGAAAGCGCAGGGTCGTCGCACTTCACCACCGCTGACCACGTCTCGCGAACCTTGGTGGTCCGCGGGGCAGCGATGGGTGCAACCTGAGGCATCTGGGGAGCATTGGCGGCAGTAGTCTTCAACGGATTGGACGACGGCGGCGGCGGTGGCGGCATAGAGAGCCGCGTCTCCAGTTCTCCACACCGGAGCATTAACGTCATTACTAGCTCATCGTATCGGCTGATAGCATACGAAAGCTCTTCCGTGTCCACGTCTCCTAGGCTGGGGAAGCTGCTTCGCACCATGCGCTGGGTGGCCGACAGCTCTGCCATCATGGCTGCTTGCCCAGCACAGGCGGCAGCGGTGGCAGCAGTGGCAGTGGTGGCAACGATTTCAACGGCAGTGGAAACAGTTGGGGCAGCAGCGTGGTCAGCAGCAGGGGCAGCAGTGGGATCAGCAGCGGGGGCAGCAGCTGGCTGGTCAGCAGCGTTGGGGGGGGGGGCGTTGGGCAGCATCGATGGCAGCGTTTGAAGTAGCCGCTCGGGCGCCCTCCAGCGACGAATACGCCTCCTCCAGTACACCAACGGGTTCTGGCACTCCATTCGATGCCAGGGCAACCAGTTTCGCCTGCGTTGGCGCCGAGCTCTTAGAGGCCAGATGGCTTCTACGCCTGCCTCGTCTGGATTTCCTCGAGGCACTGCTTCCGCTCAAGGCACTCGCGCCGCTGTCGCTCTCCATCGGCATTACTCCGATGGTGGCTCCTCCTTCCGTCGACTCCAGCAACCATATGCTCACTGACACGAGGTAGTTGCTCTGGTGCTAGAGCTCCACCTATCGGTAGAGTGGCCCAAAACAGTCCACTGGTCTGGCAGCACTAAACTTTTCCAAGACACAGACCTTAGCAGTGACTACCACCAATAAGCTTTGTCACCGCTGTTCAAAAAGTTTACCCGAAAGCTCACCTCACAATACGTGCTGAGTGGAAAGTTTGCAATAATTTATAATAATTTATTGCTAATAACTTCCAAGCCGCTTTTTTTTATCACACGAAAATTTGCACACCACTTCCGCAGAGCACTAAATCACCGATTTAATCACTTTCCAAACAAGGAAAACGTAGTTCTTCGCAATCTGTGGTACCCGTGGTACCGAAAAAGAGGCTCGGTGGGCCTCCTCCTTTTGCTCCGAAAGCATGGTTACAGGAACCTATCGCTGTATTAGTCGCCTCTTACGACAAGCAACAGAGGACTGTGGAAGTATTCTCGCCCGCTAACCACACGGCGAATATGTTGGGCTAAACACCCCTCTTCCTCTGGAACACTTTCTCCGCAAACACTGCCAGCCGTTCAGTCGTCTCTTGATCATTCAGGATTCTCTCGAAGGTCCAGTTTTCGCCAAAGCGTTGCACTCCAAGTCCATCAAGGTTCCGCAAATCTGCATATAGGGGGCAAGCGCACAATACGTGCCAGTCCAGTCCTCATATGGATCTCCACATGCGCAAGCGGTGGTATCGCTGAGGGCTCTCCCGTGCAAAAATGCATTGAACGACCCGTGCCCTGTCAGCAGGAAAGACTTCCTCATCGAGAATCCAAAACTTGGATCCCGGTAGGCGAGAGTGACGTATGGGATAAATCTATGCGTCACCCGTCCTGGTTCGCTGTCATCATACACGCAATGTCCTCGCCGTAAAGCTAGTCGTTTTTTTTTTTTTTTTTTTTTCAAGCCAGTCGTTTTCTTCCCGTCTGTAGTTAGATTGCCCCTCGGCATGACGAGAGAGCTGGCTAAGCCACATGGGGGACACTGCATTCGCGTCGAGGCCCAGGATTGCGGGGTTCTGCTGGCCTGCAGCAGGACCGCATCCATGTACCGGAGGTACGGTTCCAGAGGTGCATCGAACTGGCAGTATGCGGCGCAAAGGAAGATTGAGCCAAAACTCCCTTTAACGACCAAAAATCTGTGGTGAGGGTTTCCAATGGCATACAGATGGCTTCCTGATGATCCACTAGGATGGGCTGCCTTCCCTCGCCGGTCGGTGTCCCCGCCGAGATACGGCTCCTGCACCAGCGCCAACTTTAACCCCGATCTCCTGAGTCAGACTCCGAGCTCGATGGTCGCAGCTCGGCCTCGGCCACAGTTCGCTTGGATGAAGCTAAACATTAATGTCTAGCTTGCACCATCGCTAGCAACGCCCCGTATGTCGGGCAAACATTCGAGAGCATGTCATGCCCCGAGGGTTGCCCTCTGTGACGGCAGTTCCGGCAGACCACTGGGTTTTGTCACTTTCCGCGGTGTGGCCTTGTTGCCCGCACTGGCGGCAAACATTATCCTTTTGCCGGCATTCGCTGACTTTGTGGTCGAAGCCCACGCATCTGTGGCAGGCGTAGGTGCGGACCTGTGATCGGCATCGGAAGGAAAACCATTTGATGTAAACACGGCCTACATCAAGCTTCGCCATCGCCCGGTCGTCTACCTCTAGCGTCATATTTACTGTGGCGCCGTCAGTTACCGACCACGCCTTGGTCACCAGGTGCACGGACTTCTTGAATTGGGACAGAGTCATTTCGCTATCGAAGTTATTTTCATGGAGCTCCTGCATGAATTCCTCTGGGCCGATAGCTGTGTCGACGTCATAGACGACGACCTTCGGCTTCTCAGCCGCATTCCGTGCCACATTTAGCCCAACTTCAGCGAATCTTTTTGATGTTACCACCTTCTGCAGCTCTCCAACTGAAGGAGTACGAATGATCGCACCACCACCTCGACGGAGCTCACGTACCTCATGTACTCTGACTCCGAGGGAGGGTGCAACCATCGTCCGCACCTTTTCCGCTATAGCTTTCCCCGAAAGCGCAGGGTCGTCGCACTTCACCACCGCTGACCACGTCTCGCGAACCTTGGTGGTCCGCGGGGCAGCGATGGGTGCAACCTGAGGCATCTGGGGAGCATTGGCGGCAGTAGTCTTCAACGGATTGGACGACGGCGGCGGCGGTGGCGGCATAGAGAGCCGCGTCTCCAGTTCTCCACACCGGAGCATTAACGCCATTACTAGCTCATCGTATCGGCTGATAGCATACGAAAGCTCTTCCGTGTCCACGTCTCCTAGGCTGGGGAAGCTGCTTCGCACCATGCGCTGGGTGGCCGACAGCTCTGCCATCATGGCTGCTTGCCCAGCACAGGCGGCAGCGGTGGCAGCAGTGGCAGTGGTGGCAACGATTTCAACTGTAGTATGCACACATATCGGTTACCCACTGTACCTACATGTATTCATAATATACAATCACATTGTAGACTTCTGTTGCAATGTGTACATAAACAGTCCAGCCCAAGCGTATGCGTAATACGAGCACCCACTTGAGGGCTAACATACCTAATTGCATGATCAGCAGTACTCACGCTGGCCAAGCGCTGATCGCTTATATGTGTGCAGGCTATGCCGGCAGCGCTGCTCCTCGACTTAGGCTAAGAAACCTTTGTATGTAGATCGCCAGAACATTGACGAATTAACTTCGAATGGAGCGAGACCTTCCCTGCTCCTCCAAATTAAATCAAAATAAAGTAAATTTAAAACTACACAACCAATCTTTCAATGTGGGGCGTAACTACATGGCGAACGTGACAGGACTCAACAACTTCAACAAACAACCAAGACGGCGGCAATTGCGGAGAAACAGCGATCTGAGTGAGTAGAGTGTGGGTGTGATGGGTAAAAACAGGGGCGGAGTTCGAAATAAAGCAAAAAAAAGAATAGCGCACCTAAAGTGGCTATTATATACGAATACTCCACCGCCAGTATGGTCGAAAGCTCAAAAACTACAACCCGGGCTAGACCACTATGTCAAATATCTTAAGGAAACAAACCCAACCACACCCGCTCACTCAGTAAAAGAAATAAAATGCTTACCAAATAATAATAAAATTCAACCTACCCAGCCAAAAAGCCTGCCGGAATTTAAGAAAATCTGCCCGAACGACTGCGAGGGACCATTGGTTCACACCATATTGTAAACGTACTTGCAGGCATTGCAACACCGGCACACAACCCTAATAAGAGGACATTATCATCAACGTGGAGAGCAGCCCGCTCACTACGTCATCGAGGACGTGTCAGCGTGCCAACACCGGCGACGCCCAGCTGACACAGGATAACGTGGTGTGCAGCCCGCCCACTACGTCAACGCGGGAATAGTATTCACACTGTGGTGCGCTATCCGCACACTACAACAACGGTGGATCTCCAACAACAACTGACAAGAGGGAACCGACAGCGCTTCAAAGAGCGCAAAATTTTTTTTAATAGCACTGTGTGCAAAATTTTTTTTCTGATTGCACTGCGATGCATATTTTTTTTAATAATTATAAAAACCAATTGTAACATTGAGCGGAACCTTTTCTGCCCGATGAGAAGTTCGGCCTGTAAAGCCAAACGAAAATTTAGGTAGGAAACCTGTAAATTCATACGGATGAATTAATTTTGAATTTCTCACCGCCGCAAGGCGTCTTAACAAAAAAAAAACAAAATAGATATTTTAAAATTAAAAAAAAAATCGAATCAAAAACAAAATCAATAAATAAACAATAAGTAAATTTCATTTGACAACTCTATAAGTAAATTTTACCCAGACCCAATATATTCAGAAAAAACTGTATTAGAAGAAAACCTCTTTCCAAACATGGGTCTAGTAGATGTTAAGTCAGTGGACTCCACTGCCAATGTAATCAACAAGGTCGAAGTTGTGCCTTTAAACCTGGATTACATTATAATTTGTTTAATTATTATAACAATAATTATGTTGATAAATATATGTTATAAACTATACAAAATGCATAGTAAATGCCTTAAGAAAAGATATATAAGCAGAGCTAATGACTTGGACAGGGTTTGATAGCTGAAAGGCAATAAATAAAGCAAACAAAGCAAAACAAATTTAACCCAAGTAAGCAAGCATAAAACTGCCATGTCAAAAGCTTCAAAAAGAAAACAAAAAAAAACAAGCCTAGTTATGAACATATAAATAAATATGAAAATATAAAATGAAATATAAAATATAATTAAATAAATCTTTTTATTAAATTTATTAAATAAATCTTTTTATTAACACCCCAGTTCCTAACTTGATGGATTGGCTAAATATAATAGCTAAAATCAAGAAACTGCGGGAAGACTTTGATAGATCGTTTAAGTGCCTCAATAAGAGTGCACCAATAAGTAACGATACAAAGATAAAACATTTAGAGACACTATTAGGAAAACATAACGAGGTTCGTGTCATAATACTTGACCACAATACGAAATTATCTTCGTTACAACAGACACAAGTAAAAGATATAATATCTCGATTAAAAGAGAACATATTATATGTGTCACAAAGGCACAAGTTACAAGTACTTGTTCCGAATACACTAAATTTCCCAGCTGAACTATTACTAGACGTAATTGCTGAGGAAAGAAATAGTAAGCCAACAGGAAGCAAGATAGTAAACAAGATGGCACAATCAGTAGTAGATTTCCTAAAGACAGCCTCGTCTCTATTATTTGAGTACGACGACAAAGCCGAAAACCTACAGAGTTTCAAAGACGCTCTGAACTTGTTAGATTCGATAAAAGGAGAACATGAAACTTTAGCAGTCAATGTCATTAAGACCAAACTAAAAGGTCATGCTAGGAATCTCATTAGCACGGAAAATACTATACAGGAAATTAAAGATAAACTCTCGCGAACAGTAAAGGGGGAATCTGTTGAGGTACTCTCTGCAAAATTACTAAATCTGCAGCAAAAGAACAAAACAGCCAACCTTTACACGCAAGAGGTGGAGCAATTAACAAGAGCTCTAGAAGGCGCTTATATTAGTGATGGTTTGAAACCAGAACTTGCAAACAAATATAGCACAACACAAGCCGTCAAAGCAATGACGAGGAATTGCTCGATTGATAAGGTAAAAGTTATCATGCAAGCAGGCACGTTCAACAGCATGAACGATGCCGTATCTAAATTTATAGACAGTTGCACAGAAGCAACTGGACATTCCAACGCTGTTATGTTCTACCAAAATCAGACTCAGCGCGGTACACACCGCGGTCGTTATAACACGAGGGGCTGCCCTTATTACAGAGGCGGTCATCGTTATAAAAATACCAATAAAAATAATAATAATAGAGGAAACTTTAGAGGCCGTGGCAACTCGAACCGAGGCCAAAACAACAATAATCAGAGATATGTAAGAGTAGCCCAAAATAACTCGGGAAACCTTTTTCTTTCTTTTTTTTTTTAATAGACACAGGTGCAGATATTTCTCTTCTAAAAGAAAATTCTAATATCTTTAATGATATTCAAGGAAACAATAAAATTAATATTCAAGGAATAGGACAAGAATTAATTCAATCTAAAGGATTAACTTCAATTGAGATACAGATAGGCAATTACATAATTCCACACGATTTTCATATAGTAGATTCACATTTCTTAATCCCATGTGATGGAATATAAGGCATTGATTTCATAAAGAAATTCAATTGTCAATTAGATTTTAATCAAACAGAAGATTGGCTCAAGATGAGACCAAATAATTTGAATTTCCCAATATATGTTCCAATAACATACAACTCTGGTAATAACTCAATAATTCTACCAGCAAGATCCCAGGTTGTCCGAAAAATACAACTATCCTCAAATGAAGATAGTGTTTTAATACAAAACCAGGAAATTCAAAAAGACATTTATGTTGCAAACACAGTTGCAACAACCAAAAATGCATTTGTCCGATTGCTGAATACAAATAATAAAAATCAAATATCATAGTAAATATAAAAGATCTACAATATGAATCACTTTCGAACTATGCAATAGTTCAAACCAATCCTGAAGCAAGAGGAAAAACTGTCATGTCTCAATTTTTTTTTTTTTAATAAGCATTTTTGTATTTATTGAATCTTCTTGTATAAGAACTAACAATAAGTTTAAAAATCTTAACTATAACAAGTATTTTATGAACAGTTGTATTATTTTTCCAACTGTTCTATGATTAAACGGCCCTTAAAATTTATTCGCTGGGTTGGTAGGTCCTTTCGCCGGAGACGGGAACGGCTGCTGAGCTGGATTAGACCTCGCGCTAGGTGGTTGGGGTGCGTGTAAAGCTTGCTATGGTATTTTTCCTTAAGTTCCGTGATTGCGTTGGTAACTGATGGGATATTTAGGTCTCTTTGGATGTTTTCACTCCGAACGTACCACGGTGCCCCAGTGATGGTTCTCAGAATCTTTGATTGTGCTCGCTGTATGATGTCAATATTGCTGTTGCTGGCATTGCCCCATAACTGTGAGCCATAGGTCCAGATAGGTTTCAATATAGAATTGTAGAGCAAGACCTTGTGATCTAGGCTGAGCGGAGAACCAGAGTTGATGAGCCAGTGTAAGTTGTTGGCTTTGAGTTTAAGTTGGGTTTTTTTGGCTTCAATGTGCCTGCGCCATGTGAGTCTTCTGTCAAGGTGTACTCCTAGGTACGCTACCTCATCTGCTTTCGGGAGTGGTATGTTGTTCAACAAGAGCGGAGGACAGTCTTGTCTGTTTAGCGTAAACGTCACGTGCTTGCATTTTTGCTCGTTTACTTTTATTCGCCAGTCAGAGAGCCACTTCTCAATGTCGATGAGGTACAGTGCCAACTGTGCTGTAGCTTGGATAGGGGACCTTGAACGGCTAAGGATAGCTGTATCGTCGGCAAATGTGGATACCGTTAAGCGACTATTTGTAGGGATGTCGGCTGTATAGATGAGGTATAAGGTTGGCCCAAGAACGCTGCCTTGGGGGACTCCAGCCTCAATTGTATGATCAGTGGAAGTGGCAGTGTTGCACCGTACTGCAAACTTTCTGTCATAGAGGTAAGACTTTAGAAGTTTGTGTGTGCTTTCGGGTAGGGATGTTTTAATTTTAAACATTAGGCCGTCGAGCCAGACTCTGTCGAATGCTTGGGATACGTCTAAAAATACTGCTGTACAGTATTCGCGATATTCAAATGCAGTTCTTATTTCCGTTGTAATACGATTCACCTGTTCAATGGTTCCATGGCTTTCGCGAAATCCAAATTGGTGGGCTGGGATTATATTGTGGTATATCAGATGTTGATTAAGACGGATCAGCAGGCATTTTTCGAATAGTTTCGAAATACATGAGAGTAGACTTATTGGTCTGTAAGATGAAGCGACTGTGTGGTTCTTACCAGGCTTTGGAATCATTATGATAATCGACCTCTTCCATCGTTGTGGAAAGTAACCAAGTTTGGTGATGGCATTAAAGAGCTTGGTTATGTAGCGAACTGCAGAATGTGGCAGCTGGATGATCATTTCCGGTGTTATAAGGTCGCAGCCGGGGGATTTTTTCGGGCTGAGATTGTCTTTGATTATTTTAGTTACTTCTTTAGGACGAAACACAATTGGGGTGTGTTGCTGGTGGCGGTTTACGGGATAGGACGGCAGCGCGAATGTACTAGTAGCCTGGTTTGGCGTGAACACATTTTGTAGGTGAGCGGCAAATGTGGTGGCTCTGTCTTCATCACTACGGGCCCAGCCACCTGAGGAATTCCTTATCGGCAAAACGGTTTCAGTCGGTGGGCGAAGAGTTGAGTGGGCTCGCCACAGTGACTTTTGTTTTGTGCCTGTCGGTGTGAGTTGCTCTATGTATCGGCGCTGATCGTCGTCCTCTTCTTGTTTCAGAGCGTTGGCCAGTTTCCGTGTGGCTACTTTTAGCTTTTGTTTTGCAGTCGGGGATCTGGAAGATTGCCATTCTCTGCGTAAGCGTCGTTTTACGTGGACGAGTTGCTCGATTTGTACGTTGGTCTTTTTTGAATTAATTGTATTATTTGTTATTTTGGGTGTTGCAGTAAGAGCTGCTGCAGTAAGGATGGATTGCAATGCACACGTGCAGCTCTCTATATCAGATTCAGTATTGAGTTTTGGGCTTAGCTCAATATGTGAACTTATATATTTTTTATACCTGAGCCAGTTGGTTTTGTGAGAAGTCAATCTGAATGGTGGTTTCACGTTTTCTGCGTACCGGCGGAGGTGAATTAGTACAGGCGAGTGATCAGATGACAGATCCGGCAGACATTCAGCTTTAACCAAACTGCGGGAAATATTTTTCGTAACTGCGAAGTCGATCAGGTCAGGCAGCTTATTGAGGTCTGATGGCCAGTATGTAGGACTCCCGGGGGAAACATGGTCAAGTTTATTAGTGGCTTTTATTATAGTCTTATAAAGCTGTTTTCCTTTTGGGTTCACAAGTCGCGATCCCCAGTGAGTATGTTTAGCGTTGTAGTCGCCTGCTGCAATGAAGTGTGGCCCTAGTGCTTGGAAGAAATCCAGGAATTGAGCTTCTAATACTGTGAAACGGGGGGGCAGTATACGGCCGCTAGTGTAAGGAGAGTGTTGTCATCCAGCTGAATGCTGATGGATGTGGCCTGAAGATGATTTTCCGCAAATTCTTTGTAAAAGTGGTGCTTCATACGGTTCCTTATGAGTATGGCGGTGCCACCGTGTGCTTTTCCGTCGGGGTGATTTGTACCGTAGAAATGGTAGTCTCTTATTTGAAAATTGTATTTGCTTGTGAGATGAGTTTCCGAAAGAAGCATTACGTCGATATGCCTCTCATGTAGGAATTGAGCTAGCTCAAGTTTGCGCTGTGAGACGCCATTGGCGTTCCACGTAGCTATGCGTAAAGTAGCCATTATTTATTTGATTGTTGGGCTACAAGCATTTGTATCAAAAGGTTTTGATTACGCATCATGTCTTGAATGGTGGTCTTCATAAATGTCATAAATTCCATCATGCTCTGTTGTAAGGCTTGCATCATAGCTTCAGTTTTTGTTTCCTGCTGCGCAGCTGGGTTATAGTTTTGTTGTGTGTCTAATTTTGTGTGCACTTCATGTGGAGTTTGGGTATTTTGGGTTGGAGGCGTCATACCTGATTTTAAAACGTTTGCAAATGTTGTCTTGTTAGTGTTGAATGTAGGCCAGGGAGCGAAACTTGCTGCTTTCGAGAAAATTACTTCAGGATTTGTCTCTGATGGTATCAGCGTAGCTGTTCCTTGGTGTGCCCACGCCGTGTTCATTCTATTGTGAAGACGGATTTTCAGCTCTTTGTAGATTGGACAGCCTCTGTAGTTTGCTGTGTGGTTGCCCCCACAGTTATTGCATTTTTTCTCGCATGCATTTTTTTTGTTAGTTTGACAATGTTTGGAGTCGTGGAGATCTCCACAGACTACGCATACCGGGCGAAGTGTACAATACGACCTCGTGTGGCCATACTCTTGGCAGTTTGTACATTGTACAGGAGCGTTACGTTTGTGCGGCTCTTCTACCGTGATCCTACGGTGCAGAAGGAGCTGGAGTTTGTAAATTGGGTGAACCTCGTTTTTTCTAGGAGGCTTGTTTTCTGGTTCAAGCTCAATCTTGAACAGTGGTTGGGGCTGCCTGTTTCTGTTTTTGATATTGAACACGCTTTTGGCGTAAAATCCCTTTTCCTTTAACGCCTCAGTTATCTCTTCGGGCGTAACATCAGACTCAATGCCCTTCAGGACTACTTGCAGGCCCTTGCTGCTTTTAAGCTGGTAGGTGTAGAAGCCTATTTTTTGTGCGGTAAAATAGTTTGTGACTTTTCTGTAGTTGTCCTCCGTTTTCGTCTGAAGTTTGATTTCGTTGATAGTACCTCTTACGAGGGGAATTATATGAAAGCTATCTTTTCCAATAAGGCCAATCAAAGTATTTACAAAACCGCTTGTGCTCTTCTCGCGGATGTATATTGGCGGAGGTTTTGTTTTCTTCGGTTCGATATCAACGGATCCCAGCGGCACGTCCTCAGCGGTGTCTACCAGCAAGGCAAATCTGTTGGTATTTGCAGGGGCTACATTTTTGATCAAGGTAGAGTTGTCGCGTGTATTTTTCGGCTTCTTTTTCAAATCTGAATTTTTCGGGCTGAGCTTTCGCTTTATTGTAATGTAGCGGTCCATTCCAGTCTGCCAGGTCGACCCAGCTTTTTTGTTTACGTTTTCGTTTTGTTTTGCTGGTAGTGCAGCAGTACCGTTTATTGCTTGCGGTTTTGCTTTCGCTGACTCAGTCAGAGCGTGAGCGGGTGCAGCCGATGACGAGGTAGAGCGGGCTTTCGGTCTATCTCCAGCTGTTGTTGTTGGAGGTAGCGGGGCTTCTGTCGGAGCTAAGAGAGCGGGAGAGCAGGAGCGCGCTCTTTCTTGATTTGTTGGTAGAAGAAGGTTTATTGACCGCTCGATGTCTGCGTTTGGGATTGTCGGTGAGACGTAGGAGAAGTACGCGTTGTTGCGTTGAATTGAGAGCCGGCGTTCGTCTTGCTCGCGGTGTCGCTGAGCGCGAGTGTCGTTCTGACTCATAGTTTTATAATTTAAGATAACAAATCACTATATATTTAAGCGATCTTGCATCGCATAGAGCGTCTCTTTCGCTTTCGGATTTTTTTATTTAGTTTACTTTATTTGGCGTTCACTTCACTCAAAACAACCGATTTTGTGCGGAGCTCGATAAAAACGTCTTCACACTTCGGCGGTCGAATCAATTAACACAAAATTTTCCACCACAATTCAAATATGTAGCATGTCATATGCTGTCATCATCCCATCTGTTCTGCCAACTCTGCAGTAAACACTCATCTAGGCGAGTCTTCCTCTGCTTCCAGCTTAGACACGCAATGTCCTCGCCGTAAAGCCAGTCGTTCTCCTCCAGCGGGTATCGACGTTTTAGCTTGTATTTGACCGCTAATAACTTAGCAGCCAAGTCAAGCGGGGGAGCTCCACAAAGTACCTGCAGTGCCACTGTGGACACTGTTCGGCATACCGAAAGGCATCCAAGCAGGATTAGCCTCTGGCAGGAGGCTAGTCGTCTCCGGGCGGCTACTTGTTCGGCGGTGTCATACCATACCGGGGCACCAAACAGCACACAAGGTGCCATGAGTCCGTCATATATGGTCCGCCTGGCTCGAGGACTGAAGCCAAAGCGGGTCGAAGCACACGCGCCAATGCTCCAACGACTCCCATCCGCTGGCGAAGCGAAGCTATGTGCGTGAGGAATTTCATTCAATTTCCATCACTGACCGTGATGCCAAGGTACTGACAGCTACGCACATACGGAAGGTTCGCTCCAGCAAACCTCACCGTAGGCTCACGTCTCAAGGCACCTTTCAGCAGCATTATTACCGTCTTGCTGGTCGAGACGGCAACGCCAACTTCCGCTCCGCACGCTTCTATGATGGACATCAGTGGCGCTCCTTTTTCCTCTAGTACCGCTCGGGAATTTCCCTCGACGAGAAGCAGCAAGTCATCCGCGTATTCACTCAGCTGGCAATACGGCTGGAGACGCTAAAGCAGTGCATTCATCAGTATGTCCCAGATAAATGGGCCGCTGATTGACCCCTGCGGGCAGTTTCTAGTTACCGGTACATCCACAGTACCGGAACTGCTTCGGATCACTGCTCTTCGGCCGGAGAAAAAGCTCTGCCACAAGCCCATTTCCCTGCATCCCAAGTCGGCTAGTCGGCGGAGTGCAGCACTCCATTCGACGTTGTCGAATGCTCCTATGAAGTCCACGAATGTGCCGAGGCGTATTGCGCCGGGCTGGCACAAACACTGCTCTTCACGTGCCTCCAAGCATCCTCCACACATCGTCCTTGGCGAAATCCAAACTGCCATCTGCAGCCTTCCGGAAGAACTTCTCTCACACGATTCACCATGATGGCCTCGAGCACCTTACCAAAGACTGGTAGCAAGCATATTCCTCTATATGAGGAGGGCTCACACTTGTCCTTATCTACCCCTTTGAGCAGCGAGACAGCTCGTGGGCACTTCCACTCGGCGGGAAAGTATCCCAAACGGATGCATCGGGAAAACAACGATGTTAGGTGCTCAGCTATGGCGCGCCTGACTGCCTTGCAGATAGTGCCATTGATGCCGTCCAAACCGAGAGAGCGTCTGCTCTTCAACCGGGCAACACATACATCAACCTCGAATACTTCGGGGGCCGGTGGGACTTCCTCCGCGATGGCAGTCGGTGCTTCGGACTCCGCAACTGGGAAGAAATTGCGGAGGAGCACTCGTGCACAGTCACCCCAATCAGTGATCAGCTCGGCATTCACGCGGTGGCACCCAATCTCCGTGCACTTTCATGTGATGATCTCATGGCATGATCTCCCACGAAGCGTTTCCAGTCATCCATTTTCGCCATCCCAATGAGCTTCTTGTAGTTGGCTGAGGCACGCCTCAGCTGGACCACTACAAGCTCTATAGCGGCACCGTCATCACGACGCCTTTCATCTTGGAGTAGGCGACAAAGTCTCCGGACTTCGCGCCTTTCAGCGCAGAGGGCGGCAGTCCACCAACGTGCTCTCCTGCTGGTCGATCGAATCGACTTCCTTCCCAGCGCTAATCTGTAGTATATACGAACATAATAACAATAATAATAAAATTTATGATAATAATATTAATAATAATTAGTATATGAATCATAATAATAAGTCAACTAATAAGTAAACTTAGGACCACCCTAATTCCTTAGGTCCACCCTAATCCTAAATATGCGAATTCAGCATGTGCGTTTTTAGGGGCCGCACTCGACTCCCATTGGTTATCGAGTGTGAACTTCATACATTCATATTGCAGAATTTGCTAGTTTCAGCACTTGGCTGTCACGAGCGATCTGCCTGTAGACCACACTAAGTTCAGATATAAATCAGAAGTACATGAAGAATGTACACATGCTTAATAAAAGCCAAATTAATAAAAGAATGACTGATTGCGTTTTAAATCAAATTAACTACAACTGATTGCGTTTTAAATCAAATTAACTACATGGCGACCGTGACAGGACCGTCATAAGTGGTAGCAGAAACTAAAGGAAACCTCTTCACTAAACGTGAGAGGATCAGCATGCCCGGCATTCAATGCTTATCCACCGAGACGGCGGCAATTGTGGAGAAACAGCGATCTGAGTGAGTAGAGTGTTAGTGTGATGGGTAAAAACAGGGGCGGAATTCGAAATAAAGCAAAAAAGAGAATAGCACACATAAAGTGGCTATTATATACGAACACTCCAGCGCCCGAATGGTCGAAAGCTCAAAAACTACAAGCTGAGCTAGACCACTGTGTCGAATATCTTAAGAAAAAAAACCCAACCACACCCGCTCACTCAGAAAAACAAATAAAATCGTTACCTATTAACAAAACTCCAACTCCCCATCCGAAAAGCCTGCCTGCTTATAAGAAAAGCTGCCCGAACGTTTGCCCGAACGATTGCGAGGGACACCACACATTGTGAATATACGTGCAGACATTGCAGACCCAGCACATAATCCCTAAATGAAGACATCATCATCAACGTGGTGAACAGCCCGCTCACTACGTCAACGTCCAGCTGACGCAAGGAGGGTCAGAGTGCCAACACCAGCGACGTCCAGCTGAAGCAAGTAGGAGCTGAAAAATAAAATATTTTTTTTTTGTTGCCCTGCGTGGCACACCACCCTCGATGCACTCCGCTGCATATTAATATTACACAAAATATTGTAACATTGAGCGGAACTTTTTCTGCCCGATGAGAAGAATGGCCCGTAAAGTCATACACCAATTAGGCAGGAAAATGTAACAATATTTAAAAAAAAAAAAATTCAAAACAACATATTTTTAAAGTAAAATAAACCAAAACCGAAAAATAAGAAAAAAAATAATATTGTAAATTAAATATATACAAAAATGGGTTGGTTTGGATCTGACGATAGTCAGACAAAAGATAATACGGCCAATGTGGTCAATAACTTAAAAATAGTCGACCATACAGAAGACATTCTGTCACTGTGGTTACTCCTTTTGATCTTGACGATAGTAACAGTCGCTCAGTTTATATTAACGCTATATGTTAAGCATAACAAGATAATAAAGAAGCGTTATATGAGCAGAGCGAATAATTTGGATAAAATTTAGAAATAAAAAAAAAAAAGATGAATGAATAAAGAAATACTTTAATATTCATTTAATTAATTTACTTTAATATATATAAACATATAAAAAAAAAAAAAAAAAAAAAAAAACCCAAAATGTATATTGAATTAAGATGATCTAAAATTTTTATTTTAAATATCAGAAAACTAGATTGAAAAGAAAAGATTATTGAAGAAACCTTTTTAGGAGAGGCCACAATTTATAAAGTTCGATTGCACAGATAAATCCATATTATTCTTTAAATGGACTGGCAAGAAATAAAAAACGAGCTTAAAGAAATTAAAACGACTTTCGACAAGTCTTATAAATGCATGACACCAAATAGAGAAGTGCAACAAGACACTCTCAACAAGCATGCGCAGATATTGGTAAGATGCTTTAATGAAGCACGCCAATTAATTCACAGAGAAAGGAAAAGATTAACAAAAAATCAAAAATCATTTATCCCAAGCAGTAAAATTTCTAAACAGATTCCGTGAGAACTTGTTAAACGTCAAGTACAGACATAACTTAAATGTTACTATCCCAACGATTTTAAGCACACCTCTAGTGGCTGAGATCGGTGAGGATATCGAAAGTGTAGGAGAATCGGAAATAGAAATAAAAGAAAAGGACCTCCACGATCTTTCAATTCCAGCAGTAATAACATCACCCCAATTACTTGAAGAAGAACTTTCAGATTCAAATACTTCAAGTATACAGGAAACAGCCAAAATGACAGACTCTGCCGCAACATCAAGGGAATATGTGCGACAAATTTCGTCCACAATACCTGAGTTTGACGGCAAAAAGTTAAACTTAAATAGATTCCTCACGGCCCTCCGGCTAATAGATCTGACAAAAGGAGATCAGGAGATGCTAGCGGTATAGGTAATTAAGACAAAGATACTTGGTCCATTATCACACAAAGTTGAAAATGAAAAGACCATTATCGATATAATAAATATATTAAAAGCATCGGTTAAAGGCGAATCGCCCGGTGTCATTAAAGCGAAAATGCTCAGTACACAACAGCGCAGTAAAACTACAGCGCAATATACCACAGAGATAGAAAACCTACGTGGGTTGCTCGAAGCAGCCTATATAGATGATGGTTTAGATTCAAACAATGCAGACAAATTCGCTACAAAGGAAGCCATATCTGCAATGACTAAGAATTGTGGCACGATAAGCTCAAAACCCTATTGGAAGCTGGAAATTTCAACACAATGAATAGCGTGATTGAAAAATACATACACTGCTGTACAGAAATGACCGGCAATTCAAATAGTGTACTATTCTATAATAATAGAAGCCTCTATCGAGGTAATAATTACCGAGGAAATTATAGCATACCGCTACACGCGATTACCATTTGGTTTAAAATTTTTTATAGGCTGTTCTGAAAAGCACATGCTTAAAAATCTAACCGACGTTTTCAAATTATGTAGGCAGCGAATGCAATGATGCATTCGAATATCTCAAAAGGGAATTAATGAAACCAACACTTCTTCAGTACCCAGATTTCAGCAAACAATTTTGCATAACCACAGATGCTAGTAAACAAGCATGTGGAGCGGTATTATCTCAAGACCATAACGGTCAACAACTACCAGTGGCATACGCTTCAAGAAGTTTTACAAAAGGCGAAAGTAATAAGTCCACTACAGAGCAGGAGCTAGCAGCTATTCACTGGGCAATAAATCACTTCAGACCATACCTATATGGTAGGCATATTTTAGTACAAAGTGACCATAGGCCACTATCATATCTTTTTTCGATGAGAAAACCCAGTTCAAAATTAAACAGAATGAGACTAGACTTGGAGGAGTTTAAATTCGCAGTAGAATACCTCAAGGGGAAAGATAATCATGTTGCAGACGCTTTGTCCCGAATAACCATCGGAGAACTTAAAGCAATGAATAGACAAATACTAAAGGTCACAACAAGATCTACAACAAGACAGAAAAATACCTGCGCAGGTGAAAAATTGCATGAACCAAATAAGAAAGAAAATATAAAAATATAAAAGGTAATCAATAACATTGATGCCAAAAAATATGTTATACTCAAAATAGACAAACATAAGTGCTTGTTAAAAAGAGGAAAACACATTATAACACGTTTTGATATGACTAATTTTTATTCTAATGAAATAATCGATTTAGATCAATTCTTTCAAATGCTTAATGAAGAAGCAAGAATAAATAGCATCATTCAAACACAATTGTCACCAAGTGAACAAATCTTCGAATTTGTCACTATAAAGAATTTTAAAGAATAAAGTCAATAAAATACTAAAAAACTTAAAAATAGCGCTATTAAACAAGGTGACAAAGATAGATACAAATGATAAGGTTCAAATAAAAGCAATACTGTCTAAATATCATGATGATCCGTCAGAAGGAGGCCATTCAGGAATTTCTAGAACCCTGAGGAAAATAAAAAACTATTATTATTGGCCACAAATGACAAAGGCAATAAGTAAATATGTTAAAACATGTTTAAAATGCCAACAAGCAAAGACAACAAAACATACTAAAACACCTTCAACAATAACAGAAACGCCAGCAACAGCATTTGATATAGTTTTGATAGATACCATTGGTCCACTGCCAAGATCAGAAAACGGAAATGAGTATGCAGTTACTATCATTTGCGATTTAACAAAATATTTGGTAACGATACCTATTCCAAATAAAAGTGCAAGATCAGTTGTTAAGGCTATATTCGAAAATTTTATTCTAAAGTACGGTCCAATGAAAACAATCATAATGGACATGGGAACGGAATATAAAAACAAAATTATAGACGACCTGTGCAAATATATGAAGATAAAAAACATTACTTCAACAGCACACCATCACCAGACATTAGGAACAATAGAACGAAGTCACAGAACTTTCAACGAGTATGTTCGCTCATATATATCTGTTGACAAAACCGATTGGGATATATGGATACAATATTTTACTTATTGTTTCAACACAACACCATCGGTAGTTCATGAATATTGTCCATACGAATTAGTATTTGGAAGATTCCTTAGAATTCCTTAGGTCCACCCTAATCCTAAATATGCGAATTCAGCATGTGCGCTTTTAGGGGCCGCACTCGACTCCCATTGGTTATCGTACATACAAGTTATGAACCCTCTCTGAATGTCTTCCCTCTTTCCCCGCCCTGCTGCTTTTATATACGATTCCCCCGTTAGACCACTCTACACCACACAGTGGTCTCTCACATACCCCAAGAAACGCTGACTTCGCCCCCCGCCTTGCCCACCAATTTCACGACACATTCAACAGCCACGCCGGCCACTATGTGCTGCGTCCGCAAGAGACACTTTGTTGCCGATCGCGCCCGCTGCAAAACTGCTGCGCCTGCAAATGACACATTGTTGTTATGAGCAGCGCAGCCGCCGGATGTTGCGCAAGAGACCGCCGACACAGCATAGCTCATATTTCGGCCGCTGGCCCAGCAGCTATGCGGGGTCGCCCCTCGTCCCACGTCGCCTGTTGACGAGGCGTTCAAACACTGGAGCCGGAGCTCTGGTGAGACCTGGCGAAGACTGCAGAAGGCAGTCTTCTACTAACACCCGAACACTCCAACTGGAGAACTGCCGCGAGCTATTAAAATTAAATTAACTTTGTAAAACATTGAACCTAAGTTGGACTTAATAAAATTATAACGTGAAACGGAGCTGTTCACTCTTCTCTTCATTTTGGGAGCCGATCTCCAAGAACCCTAGGAATGCTTATCATATTGATTAGGTGAGCTGTGCGGCTACGAGAGCCGTAGTAGCAGAGCGAGAAGTAGTCTCGCTTAACTGGCGCCCGAACAGTCAGAATTCTGACTACCGGCAATGGTTACCAACTAAACACAATAAAAATTATAAAAATGAAAAAAAAACAAAAAAAAGGAAAAAGTGAACCACGAAATGTGGTAAAACAAGATAACGACAAGTGACGAATGGCACTGATGTGATAGTGGAACTATGAAAGTAAGAAAACGACCACCCGCCGCGGTGAGAATGCCGCTACAACCTGTAACGGGAGAAACATTCTGCACGGGCGCAAAAAGTCGTATGTAACAAAACAAAAGACCACCCGCCGCAGCGTTAACGCCGTCTCCGTCCAGGAGCGGGGCATATTTAACGCGGGCGCAAAGTGTCTACTTCAAATATTAAAAAATGACCTATGTAACAACCCACTGCGGCGATTTGTCTACAGCCCCTGTAGCCCATTCGCGAGTGCAAAGTTCATAGGAGGCCCCCGAAAAAGCTGCCCAGTAGATTGTGTGGCAACCGTACCTTAGTAGGCCAAGGCCAAAAAGGGAAAATACGGACCACCGTGCCCAGCGCTAGGCTTCACTCGTCCGTCACTGCCGTAATACAATACTAAGAAAAAATACGAATACAAATGCTAACATAAAAAATACCAAATACCATACCATAAACCATTGCCTATTACAAGAAAATATAAAAAAAATCTCTTTTTCTCCCTTTAGATACTAGAAAAGACACGAGACACACATTTTTTCTCAACACACTCACACGAGGACCAACACAAATTGTCAAGGGTGAGCGAAACTACACTTAACTATCTCTGTGCCTTTGATAAGAAATATAAAAATATTTGACCACAGACGCGTCCAACTACGCTCTTGGAGCCGTATTGTCCCAGGACACTGAGGGAAAAGATCGTCCTATAGCTTACATCTCGCGCACCCTGTCGAAAACTGAGGAAAACTATGCCACTATAGAAAAAGAAATGCTTGCTATAGTGTGGGCATTGGACAACCTCAGGTCTTACTTGTATGGTGCTGCATCGGTTAAGGTTTATACCGACCATCAACCTTTGACCTTTGCGCTAGGGAGCAGAAATTTCAATGACAAACTTAAACGTTGAAAGGTTAGAATAGAAGAGTATAATTGCGTACTCATCTACAAGCCCGGCAAATCTAACGTCGTCGCTGACGCCTTGTCCCGTATAGTTCCAATAAACCACTACCTTGATTGGTGCCGTTCGGATACTGCGTCGGCTACCGAGGGCGGTTCCACCGTCCATAGTGCGGATGAGGACGCATCTCATTTGCTACCTCACGTAGAAGTACCTATCAACGTTTATCGCAACCAACTTGTCTTTGACCCCGAGCGTTCCGAATACCTGTGTGAACAACCCCACAGGGGCTTCGAACGTCATCTCATTCCCGTCGGCACTGGCCTTTTGTCCGAGTTAGTTGTTACTCTGGCAAAGTACCTCAAACCTTCAGTGATCAACGGGGTTAAAATACCCGAAACTTACCTACCATCCTTCCAACGCCTTTGCTTGGCGAATTTTGCTGCGTTCAAAATTCGCATAACGCAGAGGCTGGTGGTAGATTTGTCGGACCCTGAAGAGATCTGCGAAGCCATTGAGCTAGAACATCGCAGGGCTCATAGGGGTGCTAAAGAGGTGCGCCTGCAGCTTTTGGAGAAATATTATTTCCCCCAGATGGCTAGTACCATCCGCAGGCAACTCTGTACGAGAGGCACCCCAATAGACCTTTCCTTCAACCAACACCTATCCCGAAATATCCGTGTGAAGTTCTTCACATTGACATTTTCACTTTAGAGAAGAAAATTTACCTAAGCTGTATTGACAAGTTTACCAAATTTGCCAAGCTTTTCCTTCTCGAATCAAAATCCTCTATTCATCTCCGGGAAAAACTTGTTGAAGCACTACATTACTTCACCGTCCCAAGGGTACTGGTCTCAGACAATGAAAGAGGTCTTCTGTGCCCGACGGTCTTAAATTATTTACGTACCTTGGGTATCGGTTTGTACAATACACCGACCCAGAAAAGCGAGGTCAATGGTCAAATCGAGAGGTTTCATTCCACCTTCCTCGAGATTTACCGATGTTTGAAGAGCGAACACCCTGACTTCAAATTTAATGAACTGGTCTCCATTGCGGTGGATAGGTACAATAATTCTATCCACTCGGTAACCAATAATAAGCCAGCTGATCTATTTTTCGACCGCTCGGCTAGAATAAATTACCAGGGGTTAACTAATTTCAGAACTAAGGCTCTCGAAGACGTTAGGGGTTGATAGAATACCGCCAGGAGCTCGCGAACGCGGCTCACAACAAAACTAGAAAGGAACCTTTATCATATAACGTGGGCGATAAGATCTTTGTTGCCAATAAGCAAATTAAAACAAAAGAGAAGCAGCGCTTTAAGGCTGAAGAAATTGCCGTGGATAGAAGGGTAACGGTAAAAACCAAGAAGGGCAAGATATTGCATAAATCAGACCTGCGTAATTAAAATGGCACCGGCTCGTTGTGTATGTTTCACGCGCTTCCATTACAAAATACACTTTTTACATTTCAAAATACTTTACCAATTGACACCCTTTGCTCAAAAATAATTCAATAACATTTAATTATTAAATCCCTTATCTCTAAGCTAATGTAAGCAACACCACAAAAATAATGTTACTCATAAGATAACTTTTTCAACCAATATTGCAAGTATCATTGTCACCCATATGGTGGGGCTGCAGACGTCTTCAAGTACGAGGCTCCGCTCGTCCCGCTACAAGAGGGCACCGTTTGGCGCGTCAATGGACATTTCAAACTGGCGCACGTCATCGACTTGAGAAGGTTCGAGTCGATGGTCCAGGAAGCTCGGCGTGAGGCTGTGCAACTGACGGATCCCAGGATTGCGGCGTTGGTGGCACATTATCTGGAGGAATCGCAAGAGGGCTTATCTAGACTGACGGGCACTCGGCGCGGACGTCGATCACTGGACTGGATTGGGTCTGCGTGGAAGTGGATTGCGGGATCACCTGATGCGGCGGACTGGGACGCCATTCTTCACGCCCAGGAAAGCATCGTGAAATCGGTCGACCAGCAGGTACGGATAAACGCTGGATTGTTCGATGCCTCACACGACTCCCTGAGGCAGCTGAACGAAGTTGCCGCTAGGGTTAACGCAATCGACGGGGATGTTCACACGGCTACGACCTTATTGCATAAGGCCTTAATTATCAATAGTCAGGTCGGCGAGCTGACACAGGCGTGCCAACTAGCCAAGTCAGGGATCGTCAACTCTCGCCTGTTGGATCACGAAGAAGTGCAGGCTATTCTGACTGAGGTTAGGAATTTGCCTTACCAAAATGCCGTGGAGGCATTGGAGTTCTCACGCCCGTCGGTACTAACTAATGGAACGACGTTGCTGTATATCTTGGCCATGCCCAAGGTCGCCCCCAAGGAATACCGCTTGCTTCTTCTCCTCCCTGCCACGCTCGAGGGAAAGCAAGTTATGCTGAGGCATGACAAGGTCGCCGTTAGCACCGAGGAAACATATGCTGTGGTGAACGACTGCCTCTCCATAGGCAACACGACTGTTTGCCCGGAAAAAAGTCTCCTGAAGATGAACGAAAACAGTTGTGTCCCCAAACTGCTGAAGGGTGGTCAGGCTAGATGCGAGTTCCTCAGGAATAACGAAGCTCGCGTGGAACTGGTTGAGGACGGGATGATGTTTCTTTCTAACTTTAACGGGACACTTGAGGCCGGACCCAACACTCATAACTTAAATGGGACCTACATAGTACAGTTCGCTAACGAGACGATTAGTGTGGCTGGAAGAACCTATACAAGTTACTCATCAAGTCACTTCATGGTCATGCCTGCGATACTGACTACGGTCACCACCACCGGGTACGCGCCTTCACTTCACTACGTCAATGACTTCAACATGGAGAACTTGAGGAGACTCTCGGGGATGTCCGAGAAGGTCTCTTTTTCCTTCCTACTGGAGGCATTGGTAGTCCTGATTGTCGGGGCGCTCCTCTACATCATATGGAGGAAGCTGACATCAACCAAGGGTATTCCTGTCGTGGCAAACTGTGCCTCGGATCCTGACACGCGAGGCGCCGGCAGGGCACCTAAAGCTCAATAATCTGCGGGACGCAGATCTTGAAGGGGGAGGAGTTATGAACCCTCTCTGAATATCTTCCCTCTTTCCCCGCCCGCTGCTTTTATATACGCTTCCCCCGTTAGACCACTCTACACCACACAGTGGTCTCTCACATACCCCAAGAAACGCTGACTTCGCCCCCCGCCTTGCCCACCAATTTCACGACACATTCAACAGCCACGCCGGCCACTATGTGCTGCGTCCGCAAGAGACACTTTGTTGCCGATCGCGCCCGCTGCAAAACTGCTGCGCCTGCAAATGACACATTGTTGTTATGAGCAGCGCAGCCGCCGGATGTTGCGCAAGCGACCGCCGACACAGCATAGCTCATATTTCGGCCGCTGGCCCAGCAGCTATGCGGGGTCGCCCCTCGTCCCAAGTCGCCTGTTGACGAGGCGTTCAAACACTGGAGCCGAAGCTCTGGTGAGACCTGGCGAAGACTGCAGAAGGCAGTCTTCTACTAACACCCGAACACTCCAACTGGAGAACTGCCGCGAGCTATTACAATTAAATTAACTTGTAAATCATCGAACTTAATTTGACTTTAATAAAATTATAACGTGAAATAGACTCACTCTTGCCTTCATTTGGGAGCCGATCTCCTAGAACCATAGGAATGGTTATCATATTGATTAGGTGAGCTGTGCGGCT
This sequence comes from Drosophila mauritiana, assembly GCF_004382145.1. Classification (NCBI taxonomy): domain Eukaryota; kingdom Metazoa; phylum Arthropoda; class Insecta; order Diptera; family Drosophilidae; genus Drosophila; species Drosophila mauritiana. The sequence goes on along the minus strand of NC_046672.1, from coordinate 21,433,479 downwards.
ACGAGAGCCGCAGTAGCAGAGCGAGAAGAAGACTCGCTTAACTTACATATTGCAGAATTTGCTAGTGTCAGCACTTGGCTGTCACGAGCGATCTGCCTGTAGACCACACTAAGTTCAGATATAAATCAGAAATACATGAAGAATGTACACATGCTTAATAAAAGCCAAATTAATAAAAGAATGACTGATTGCGTTTTAAATCAAATTAACTACAACTGATTGCGTTTTAAATCAAATTAACTACAAATCACATACATTATGTACTATACTGCGCAGGGTCGAAACTTGCTGGTCCAACGGCGACTCTGAGAAGTTTTCCGGAAGTTCGGCTGCTCTACTCACCATTTCCTCCTTGAACAATCGCCAACGTGCATTGGAGAAGTTCCAGGACGCCACAGGAGCTATGCTCTCAACTGCGCGCGCTATAGTTGGTTCGGCCACAACAGTAATGATGTTATGGTCACTCAATTCCCACTCGTCCACTCTCCACTCATGTGGCCCACATAGATGCTGCCTCATTGACGATTGTCACGTCGATATCGGTAGTAGCTCTGTGATTATCGAACGTGTACACCTCTGTTGACGGATTTAGGGCGGGGACTCTTGCCTCCAACATGCACTCTGACAGCAACTCACCTCGTCTGTAGTTAGCTTGCCCCTCGGCATGACGAGAGAGCTTGCTAAGCCACATGGGGGACACTGCATTCACGTCGAGGCCCAGGATTGCGGGGGTTCTGCTGGCCTGCAGCAGGACGGCATCCATGTACCGGAGGTACGGTTCCAGAGGTGCATCGAACTGGCAGTATGCGGCGTAAAGGAAGATTGAGCCAAAACTCCCTTTAACAACCAGACATACCCCAAAATCTGTGGTGAGGATGGCTTCCTGATGATCCACTAGGATGGCTGCCTTCCCTCGCCGGTCGGTGAAAACGCTCATTCCTTCAGGCAGCACATCTATTCCGTCCCCGCCGAGATACGGCTCCTGCACCAGCGCCAACATTAACTCCGATCTCCTGAGTCGGACTCCGAGCTCGATGGTCGCAGCTCGGCCTCGGCCACAGTTCGCTTGGATGAAGCTAAACATTAGTGTCTAGCTTGCACCCTCGCTAGCAACGCCCCGTATATCGGGCAAACATTCGAGAGCATGTCATGCCCCGAGGGTTGCCCTCTGTGACGGCAGTTCCGGCAGACCACTGGGTTTTGTCACTTTCCGCGGTGTGGCCTTGTTGCCCGCACTGGCGGCAAACATTATCCTTTTGCCGGCATTCGCTGTCTTTGTGGTCGAAGCCCACGCATCTGTGGCAGACGTAGGTGCGGACCTGTGATCGGCATCGGAAGGAAAACCATTTGATGTAAACACGACCTACATCAAGCTTCGCCATCGCCCGGTCGTCTACCTCTAGCGTCATATTTACTGTGGCGCCGTCAGTTACCGACCACGCCTTGGTCACCAGGTGCACGGACTTCTTGAATTGGGACAGAGTCATTTCGCTATCGAAGTTATTTTCATGGAGCTCCTGCATGAATTCCTCTGGGCCGATAGCTGTGTCGACTTCATAGACGACGACCTTCGGCTTCTCAGCCGCATTCCGTGCCACATTTAGCCCAACTTCAGCGAATCTTTTTGATGTTACCACCTTCTGCAGCTCTCCAACTGAAGGAGTACGAATGATCGCACCACCACCTCGACGGAGCTCACGTACCTCATGTACTCTGACTCCGAGGGAGGGTGCAACCATCGTCCGCACCTTTTCCGCTATAGCTTTCCCCGATAGCGCAGGGTCGTCGCCACCGCTGACCACGTCTCGCGAACCTTGGTGGTCCGTGGGGCAGCGATGGGTGTGTAGTATGTGCCTATGTAATATTAAGAACATTTAAGTATAATAGCATACTAACATATAGCAGCGCTTTCTTGCTATGTTTATGTTTATGTTTATGCAACCGATAAGGCCCAAGGCGGATGATCCACTAGGATGGCTGCCTTCCCTCGCCGGTCGGTGAAAACGCTCATTCCTTCAGGCAGCACATCTATTCCGTCCCCGCCGAGATACGGCTCCTGCACCAGCGCCAACATTAATGTATAATGGCGGATGTAACGTGATCGTACACTCGAAGGCTACAAAGTATAAGTGCATGGTCAGCATTCCCACGCCGACCAAATGCATAATACAAAGGTATATAGCTCGCTCTCTCGATTAGCCGCTCCGCCGATGGCGTATCCGGCAGCGCAGCTACGCGGCTTAGCCTAAGACGAAATATATTCAAAACACATAACGCGGACACTGTAAAGACGTTGAACTGGCAGAACCATTTCTGCCAAACAAAAATTAAACAAAAATTAAATAAAAATCAAATAAAAACCTAAGTCAACCTGACGGCTGTAATAAAAACCAAAAGACTTGTGTTATCAATGAACGACCCATTACATGGCGACCGTGACAGTCGTCCAACGATGGACAAATTGACGAAATAATAAACACATATTGGAGAAAAACGTGACTGGAAGGCTGAGGAAGAAGACCGAGGAATCATTACATGGAACTTACAATTGCCAAAAGTGAGGAAAAATCTGAGTGAGTAGAGTTGTATTGAGTTATGGGAAAACACCGTGGCGGTTTAAAAACTAAGCTGAATAAACGAATAGCCCACGTAAGGTGGCTAATATACGGTCAGCAAACGCCACCGGTTTGGTCGAAAGCTCTAAAGCTACATGCAGAGCTAGACCACTTGCTGCAATATCAGCAAGAATTAAAGACCCATAAACTCGAGAAAACTCACTCAGATAATAATGAAGTTCCAAAATACCAGGCATGTCCAGCACCAGCACTAACAAAGCCGAAGAAGTCCTGCCCTCCTGGCTGCGAAGGAATTTGGAGTCCTCACTGCCTGGGGACTTGTGAGCAGCCATCGACATTGTCAGTGGCCAAACAATAGACAGCAGCGAGGGAGTGTCAGCGTGCCACCCCCGGCGACGCCCAGCTGACACCTGATGAGCATCAGCAGCAGCAGAACATTAAATAAGTAATAATAAATATAATATATATAGTGACATATCCATAAGTCCCTAAGACTTAAGCATATGCCTACCCACCAATACACATACAATATGTACACCCAAATACACCCCCTATGTACCCAACAAATATCATATAAGAATAAATTGTCATAAGATCCTCAAAACCAAGGTTGAATGGAAAAAACCCCAAATCATAATGGACTGTCATAAGATCCTCAAAACCAAGGTTGAATGGAAAAAACCCCAAACAATAATGGACGGTCATAAGATCCTCAAAACCAAGGTTGAGTGGAAAAATCCCAACTCCAATAATCACCCACAAGTAGACTAAACATCACGTCCCCACGTTCAAACTTCGGACTCGCAGTCCCGAAAAACAAAAGTGTCAAATTATAAGCCAAAGCACTTGTATCCAAGAGCAAATGCACTTGATCCAAGAGAAGCGTAAAACAATTAAAGTCAGAAGCTTTTTCTCTTCACTTGATCATATCCCTTAAGTCCAAAGTCCATATTAGAAAAGCTCGATACCGAGGCTTGAACGTCAACCAAATCAGAATAAGTAGATGAGTTCAGTTTGAGACCTAATTGTAATCGGTCGGAGTTCTTCAACTAAAAATATATTTGTAATCATTCAGTAAAATAAAATTATATTTTTTTTACTTATGAGTATTGCAAGTATTTAATTGGCGCAGTCGGTAGGATCCAATAAATAAAAGAGTCATTTTAATACGGTACTAATCCATTGAAGGATACGTTATACGACTAACTATCCAGGATTAGCGAATTAAAACAGTGATTCTAACATTATTTTGAGATCCGCAAAAGAATCTACGTGAAAGTAGAAATTAAATAAAAATCCCGTGCGGTCGGAACCAAAGTTAACTAAACGACTTTCAATTCCGTAATCTAAAAATAAACTTCTAGTTTTGAAAAAACCAAATACTTAAAAATTAAAAAAACCAAAATCGAAGAAAAACAAATACACCATGTCGGTTCCACAACTATCAGAAATCCATTTAAACCAACTATTGAATCAGATAAAAGAATTAAACCACTACGATGGCACACCTGGAAGACTATCTGGATTTGTGAATCAAATAGAACAACTACTTAATTTATATCCAACACAAGAACCGAGACAAGCACACGTCGTATATGGAGCAGTGAAGCGAGTACTAGTGGATGCAGCATTAGAAGTCGTAACCCAAGAAAGAGCGACAACATGGATGGAAATGAAGGAAGCATTGGCAATGGCATTTAAGGATCACAGGCCATATACAACCATTATAAAACAACTAGAAGAAACACCATACCCAGGAAGCATCAGTAAGTTTATAGAGAAACTAGAAATACAATATTGGATTATATTTGATAAGTTAGAATTAGAAAATGATCCCGTTGATAAATCAAATTATACAGATATGTTGAATAGGACTGTCAAAACTGTAATAGATCGAAAACTGCCGGATAGAATTTATATGTCATTGGCACGTAAAGATATTGACACCATTTATAAATTAAAACAAGTATCAATGGAGCTAGGACTTTATGATGCCAGTCCAGAAAACTACCGTCCAAATAGATCAGAAGTGAACAAACGTAGGAACAGGGGAAACTATAATCAAAATAATAATCAAAAATATTACAGTAACAGAAATCACAATTATTATCATTCTGGCATGAATCCGAACAATAATACACAACCCCCTCAAAATTCGAACCAATTTATACCAAATCAAAACCAGTACTCACCTCGTTTCATACCAAATCATCACACATATAGAAGGGATTTAACTCAAGCTCAACAAAATAATCCCCTTAACTTCCAACCCTCGACTTCAAATAATTTAAATAGTCAAGAACCGATAAAAAGACAACGCGAGAGTCAAAGTGACCAGAGCAGAATGGATGTAAATTTTCATCAAGCTGCCTCGGACACTCAAGTGACACAGAAGGACGCACCAGTCCCTATGTAGAAATAAGTTATCATAATAAAATTTACAAAGGAATGATCGACACAGGATCAATACATATACATACACGATCAATAAATATTATAAGGGAAAATTTTGAAAATATAAAAGAAAACGAAGAGAATCTAACAGTATACACCATTAAAGGACCAATTAAACTAAAGAAAAGTATAACAATAAAACCCACTTCAGTCTGTCCGTCTGTTCAGAAATTCTATGTCCACAAATTTTCCGACAATTATGATTTCCGAAAGTATTTAGAAGATACAAATGCTAAGATAAACTATGATAATAATACAGTAATTTTAGGCTCAAAAACATTTAAATTTTTGTATGGAGAAAAGAAGGGCGAGACCGCATCCAAATGCCTCGACCCACAGCTAAAGATTGATTCTGCCCCAGTGGAGAAAATCAATCCAAAGATGCAAAAGGTTAAGACCTCATCTAAAGGCCTTCAAGCGTCAACAACAAAAGAAGGAGGCCGCATCATCTAAATGCCTCATTTCAAATGTTGTTAGTGACACAGTGGACAATGATGTAACACATCTCGATTCCATTGACGACAATATAGTCAACTTCGCGATTAAGAATGAGTTACGTGAATGTAACGAGTATAGACTCGAACATTTAAATGTAGAGGAAGTTGAATGTTTAAAGAAGGTCCTATATGAATATAGAGACATTCAGTACAAAGAGGGCGAAAATTTGACCTTCACAAGTACAATTAAACATGTCACACAAACTCAACATGAAGATCCAGTATACCGTAAACCCTACAAGTACCCCCAAAGTGTTGACCAAGAAGTCAACAAACAAATTAAAGAAATGATAGAACAAGGGATTATTCGCAAATCAAAATCTCCTTACTGTTCTCCTATCTGGGTGGTCCCCAAGAAGGCAGACGCCTCTGGGAAACAAAAATTCAGGTTGGTAGTCGATTACAGGAATCTAAATGAGATAACTGTTAATGACAAATTTCCCATTCCCCGAATGGACGAAATATTGGACAAATTGGGTAGATGCCAATATTTTACGACAATAGATCTAGCTAAAGGTTTTCACCAAATACAGATGGATGAAAATTCTATTGCAAAAACTGCTTTTTCCACAAAGCATGGGCATTATGAATATACTCGTATGCCCTTTGGTTTAAAAAATGCTCCAGCTACTTTTCAGAGATGTATGAATAATCTTCTGGAAGATTTGATCTACAAAGATTGTTTAGTCTATTTAGACGATATTATTGTTTATTCCACTTCATTGGAAGAACACATTTTATCTCTAAAGAAAGTCTTTGAAAAACTGAGAGAAGCCAACTTGAAATTGCAGCTAGATAAATGTGAATTCATGAAGAAAGAAACTGAATTCCTAGGACACATTGTCACAACAACCGCATAAAACCTAACCCAAACAAAACCAAAGCAATCACAAATTTTCCATTACCTAAGACACCTAAGCAAATAAAATCATTTTTGGGATTATGTGGATTCTATCGCAAGTTCATTCCTAACTTTGCAAAAATAGTTAAACCCATGACCCTCAAACTAAAGAAAGGTGCTGTAATAGATATGAAATGCAAAGACTACATCGAATCATTTGAAAGACTAAAAGTTTTGATAACATCAGACCCGATATTAATCTACCCTGATTTTTCAAAGCCCTTTTCTCTAACAACTGATGCAAGTAATGTAGCTATTGGTGCAGTATTATCACAGAATCATAAGCCCGTTTGTTATGCTAGCAGAACATTAAACGAACACGAAATTAACTATGCTACTATTGAAAAAGAATTGTTAGCTATAGTTTGGGCAACAAAATATTTTAGGTCATACTTATTTGGAAGGCCATTTGAAATAATGAGTGATCACAAGCCACTGGTATGGCTCAATAATATCAAAGAACCAAACATGAAACTACAAAGATGGAAAATCAAACTTAATGAATTTGATTATAAAATAAAATATCTTCCAGGCAAAGAAAATCATGTCGCGGATGCTCTTTCCCGCACAAAGATAGAAGAAGTCATGGTTGGCGAAGTCGCAAACAGCGCAAACGCAACTATACATAGTGCCAATGAAGATAATTTGAATTATATATCCATAACAGAAAGACCAATCAACTTCTTCTCTAGACAAATAGAGATAGAAAAAGGCGACAATGAAACAACAAGTGTAACTCACTTCTTTCAAAAATTAAAGATTAAAATAATCTATAAAGAAATGACACTTGAATTCGCCAAAAACCTCATTAAGGAATATGTGTGCACCAAGAAAAGTGCAATTTACTTCCCTAATGATGAAGATTTTCTGATTTTTCAGAGGGCATTTACCAAAATCATAAGCCCTAACAATTTCACAAAATTATTGAGATGTACAACCAAGCTAATTGACATACTAACTTATGCGGAATTTAAGGACTTAATCCTAAAGAAACATAAGGAACTTTTACATCCAGGTATTGAAAAAACCGTTAATTGGTTTAAAGAAGAATACTATTACCCTGATAGTCAAAAGCTAATCCAAAACATTATCAATGAATGTGAAATCTGTAATCTGGCAAAAACAGAACATCGAGACACAAAACTGACATACGAAACAACACCTGAAATATTTAACACAAGGGAAAAATACGTGATAGATTTTTATCTCACAGGAAACCAGATCTTCCTATCTTGTATTGATATTTATTCGAAATTTGCCTCCCTAGTAGAAGTAAAAAGTAGAGATTGGCTAGAAGCAAAAAGAGCCATTACCAAAATATTCAATGACATGGGAAAGCCACAGGAAATTAAAGCGGACAAAGACTCAGCTTTTATGTGCATAGCTTTGCAAAACTGGTTAAGATCCGAAGGTGTTGAAATTTCTGTAACAACAAGTAAAAATGGGGTATCCGATATAGAAAGATTCCATAAAACCGTAAATGAAAAACTAACAATCATTGGAAACGAACAAAACATTGAAGATAGGTGTACAAAATTTGAAACAATATTATACGTATACAATCATAAAACCAAACATAACAGCACTAAACGATATCCCGCGGACATTTTTCTATATGCAGGTAGTCCAGATTTTAACGTACAACAAAACAAAATTGATAAGATAGAATATCTTAATAAAAATAGGCATGATTTTGAAGTTGACACAAAATATAGACAGGCTCCACTTGTAAAGAGTAAAGTTACTAACCCATTTAAAAAGACAGGGCAAATTGAACAAGTAGATAGTAAACATTTTGAAGAAACAAATCGCGGCAGGAAGATCATACATTATAAATCAAAGTTTAAGAAAAAGAAAAAATTTAATAAGAGTAAATACGATAATTCCAGACCGACCAATGAAGAGCAAGATACACATCACATTCCTAATAATGCTTAGTTGCATGATATCATTTATCACCATGGTCAAATGCAGCAATATCGAAGTAAACCCAATAAGCGCGAAAAATGGATATCTTATATTCCAAACTGGAACAATGGAAATTCCAACCAGCTACGAATACCACTATTTGAGTATAAACATAACAAAGACAATGCTAATGTTCGAAAACCTAGTTACTGAAGCAAAAGATTATCCCAATGTACCACAGATACAATATTTAGTCGATAAACTAAAACGGGAAATAAATGGTATAAGAATAATTCAGCGAAGTAAAAGAGGTATTTTAAATGTAGTAGGAAAAGCTTATAAATACTTATTTGGTACATTAGATGAAGATGATAGGGAAGAGCTAGAGGACAAAATTAATAATATGTCAGAAGACTCCGTAAAAACCAACGATTTAAATATGATTGTCGACATAATCAACAGCGGAATTGACATAATTAATAGGCTCAAATTAGAAAAAGAACTAGGCCAACAAATTGCAATACTTATATTCAACCTTCAACAATTCACAGAATACATAGAAGATATAGAGTTAGGTATGCAATTAACCAGACTAGGAATCTTCAACCCAAAATTATTAAAACACGATTATTTGAGACACGTAAATTCGGAGAAAATGCTAAAGATAAAAACATCAACTTGGCTCAAGACAGATACGAACGAAATTTTGATTATTTCCCACGTTCCTAACGAAGTCACTAAAGTTCCGATATTCCAAATAGTTCCGTACCCAGATGAACATAACTATATTCTAACCGAGCAAATATTCGATAAGTTTTATATATTCGATAACCAAGTATTTCATAAGGATACAGATAAAATAATATTTGAAAAATGTATCATTGGACTTATAAAACAAGAGCAGACTCAATGCAAATACACTAAAACCCATAGATACTTTCAGATAAATTACATAGAACCAAATATACTTTTAACATGGAATATTCCTGAGACAATTGTCAACCAAGATTGTACAAATAACCAAATAGTAATCTCAGGAAACAACATTATTAAAATTAAAAATTGTACCATGCAAATATATGAGTTTCTAATTTCAAATAACCTAGCAGATTTTACACAATCAATTTATATCACCAACAATGTTACACGCTTAGAACCAATAAATCACTTACAAACAAAAGAAATGATAAGAGCCCATGTAAAACACTATAACTTCTTTCAAATTATATGCATTACAACATTTATCATCATGATAATTAGTTTGACTCTGTATTTAGCATATAAGTTTAAAAATATACCTAAGAAAATTATTGTCAAATACCGTAAACAAAGAGAAGAACATCCGCACCTAGAAACTAATGTCAATGAAGATATTCAGCTAGGAAACAATATTATGATATACCCAAATCTAACGACCTGAGGACAGGCCAAATTCAAAGGTTGGGGGAGTGACATATCCATAAGTCCCTAAGACTTAAGCATATGCCTACAAGTTAACAACGCATAACATAATCCATAGCAACTAAGTAGCTCTCCATATAGAATGCTGACGCGCCAGAATGGAGTTCAGCGCTCTGCGCAAAGAACGCCCGGCAACGGAAGGCTGGTTGCCTCACGCTGCAAGAAATGCTGAGTCGGCTTGCCGACTCGTCTCGATGGCGCGATGCATTGCTGCTAGGGTAAACTTAGCTCCATATTTTGTAAACTCTTCAGTCTCAGTTTTGCACCAGAATAAACCAGAACGTGCTCCGGCTAAAGCCGTAAATACAATTGTTTTAATTACAAAGATTGCTACGCCACAAGGCTAGACAATAAATCAAAGGGGGCGAAGTCAAGCCCTCCAACCTAATCTTCAGTAGAAGACTCCGACGGAAGACGTCCTACTACCGCTGTGACCTTGAGGGAGGAACCTCTGGACATCGCGGGAAAACACCATTTCATAATTGGCGCCCAACTGAAATTCGAACTTGACAACTAATTTAACAGGGTAGTTAAGTTAGAAATCATGTAAGTTTTACATTTGACTTCTTCGAAACACAAAGAAAGAATTCGTGACTGGCCACAGTCCGCCCCGTGTTGTTTAATCGAGTGGACGTGTTCACAGAAGTCGCGGATAAAACAAAAACGTAATTGTGATCCATCACAAACATTTGCGCAGATCGTGCGCTTATCTCACAAACAAAATCTATTTTTAGTCACTGCATAACGGTGACGGCTTCGGTTCGCGAAACTTATCAGCAACTAGCAAGTTCTAAGCTGTGTTGTTTTTGCCCCTCGCCCTGCGCGCTGCGCAAGCGGGAGGTTGTTACAATTTACCTTACAAGTAAACCGGTAAATCTTATCGTGTTTAGTAAATATCAATTGCATTATACGGCATAAGTATAACGACAATTGATATAATGGAGAATTCATTTGCTCAATCGCGACCTAGCAATGGGTGCGATAAATTTGAGAAAATGAGGAAAGTAGCAGGTGTTGAGCCAGGAGAAATACGCTCCCAACTCCGCGCCAGCTGTGCAGGTATTTCCCCTAACCTGGAAGGTATGCCAACTCAATCTACGGTCTCCAGCTTAATGGTGACAATCAGCAGCAACACCAATGCAAGTGTTACCTGCACTATTTCTAACGTACAGGCCAACATGATCTGTACTCCTACATACACCGATTGCACATCCGTGACCACTAGCATTTGCCCAACTACGCCTTATGACAATGGACTGCCGACACCTCTGTCATCACTGCCCAATAAGCCATCTAAAGCGAAATGCCCCTTTCAAGCACATGATCGTACTGTCAACAGGAAACGAAAAGGCGTGTCTCAGCCCCCATTACCTATCCTCACCCCTTCTCCAAGCCGTAAAACTAAAAGGCAGGCCACTATGCCACTCAATGAGGAGGCCTCTACCTCCACTGCAGCAGCATTAAATAACAATCGCTTCGCGCTTTTGTCTGCTGAAGCGGAGAATATGGAGCAAGACGTGTCGGATGCTGATTCTGACATTGAAGACTCTGCTGCCCGAGATGGTGGTGGACAATCCGCTAAATATAGCAAACCCCCAGCCATATGCGTACCAAGTGTAAGTGATCCGGTCACCTTGGAACGGGCTCTTAATCTGAGTATTGGCTCCTCAAACTACTACATCCGCACCTCTAGATTTGGTGTATCCAGAATCTATACAGCCAACTCTGATGCTTTCCGCACCGCTGTAAAAGAACTAAATAAGTTAAATTGTCAATTCTGGCATCACCAACTTAAAGAAGAAAAACCCTACAGAGTAGTGCTTAAAGGAATCCATGCTAATGTTCCTAGTTCGCAGATAGAACAAGCATTTAGTGATCACGGCTATGAGGTCCTTAATATCTATTGCCCCAGAAAGTCTGACTGGAAGAACATTCAGGTAAACGAAGATGATAATGAAGCTACAAAAAACTTCAAAACTAGACAAAATTTGTTTTATATTAATCTTAAACAAGGCCCGAATGTTAAAGAGTCTCTTAAGATAACTCGACTTGGCAGATACAGAGTCACTGTTGAGCGCGCTACACGTAGAAAAGAACTGCTACAATGTCAAAGATGCCAAATTTTTGGACACTCTAAGAACTATTGCGCCCAGGATCCTATTTGTGGTAAATGTAGTGGTCCCCATATGACCGGGTCCGCTTTGTGCATAAGTGACGTATGTCTGTGTGTAAATTGTGGTGGTGATCATGTCTCGACAGACAAAAGCTGCCCTGTCAGAGCAGAGAAAGCCAAGAAGCTAAAACCAAGGTCCAGGCTACCGATGACTAATAATATTGCCACACTCAAACCTCCACAACGTTCTTCAAGCGGTTACATACCAGCTGAGGCATTAAGAACCAACATCTCTTATGCTGATATTGCTCGACGCAACACGACTCAATCTAGGGCTCGTGCTACTGTGCAGGCTGAAGTTATACCAACGTCGGACAATAGCCTTAACAATAAATTTATGGCGTTAGACAACTCCATTCGGGCCATCAATACGAGAATGGACGAACTATTTAAGCTTATACAAGAAACTGTAGAGGCTAATAAAGCTTTCAGAGAACTGGTTCAGGTTCTAATTACACGTATTCCTAAATGACCCAACCAACCTTAAAAATCGGATTGTGGAACGCTCGCGGATTAACAAGGGGCTCTGAGGAGCTTCGGATATTCCTCAGCGATCACGATATAGACGTAATGCTTACGCCCACCACCCCAGTGGTAACAGTAGAGGTGGCTCTGCAGTCATCATAAAATCTAGACTTTGTCACAGCCCTCTGACACCTATCTCTACTAATGACAGGCAGATAGCGAGCGTGCACCTGCAAACATCGGTTGGGACCGTCACTGTAGCTGCTGTATATCTACCTCCAGCAGAAAGATGGATAGTAGATGACTTCAAATCCATGTTTGCTGCGTTAGGCAACAAATTTATTGCTGGTGGTGATTACAATGCCAAACATGCATGGTGGGGGAACCCAAGATCCTGTCCTAGAGGTAAAATGTTGCAAGAAGTCATTGCACATGGGCAATATCAAGTTCTGGCTACGGGCGAACCCACTTTCTACTCTTACAACTCTTTGTTAACACCATCAGCCCTTGATTTTTTTATAACCTGTGGGTACGGTATGGGCAGGCTAGATGTACAAACTCTCCAGGAACTCTCGTCGGACCATCTTCCTATTCTGGCTGTATTGCACGCTACGCCGTTAAAGAAACCACAACGCGTACGACTACTTGCCCATAATGCTGACATAAACATATTCAAAACCCATCTTGAACAGCTGAGTGAGGTAAATATGTAAATTCTGGAGGCGGTGGACATTGATAATGCCACAAGCCTTTTCATGAGCAAACTAAGTGAGGCTGCTCAGCTTGCTGCACCGAGAAATCGGCATGAAGTAGAGGCCTCCAGACCACTTCAACTTCCTCCCAGAATATTGGCACTGCTCAGGCTAAAACGAAGAGTTCGAAAAGAATATGCTAGAACAGGTGATCCCCGCATGCAACAGATCCACAGTAGACTGGCCAACTGCCTGCATAAGGCCCTTGCTCGAAGAAAGCAGGCCCAAATAGATACCTTCTTGGATAACTTGGGTACTGACGCGAGCACAAATTACTCACTGTGGCGTATCACGAAACGGTTCAAAGCTCAGCCCACCCCAAAATCAGCAATCAAAAATCCGTCTGGTGGCTGGTGTCGCACTAGCTTGGAAAAAACTGAAGTGTTCGCTAACAACCTTGAGCAACGTTTTACACCCTATAACTATGCACCGGAAAGTCTCTGTCGTCAGGTTGAAGAATATTTGGAATCGCCCTTTTAAATGAGCCTGCCTCCGAGTGCTGTCACACTGGAAGAAGTGAAGAATTTAATAGCCAAGCTGCCACTTAAGAAAGCTCCTGGAGAAGATCTTCTTGATAATAGAACCATTAGACTTCTCCCAGATCAAGCATTGCAGTTCCTTGCCTTAATATTCAACAGCGTTCTTGATGTTGGCTACTTTCCGAAAGCTTGGAAATCGGCGAGCATAATTATGATCCATAAGACTGGAAAAACACCGACAGACGTTGACTCGTACAGGCCCATCAGCTTACTCCCATCTCTGGGTAAAATTATGGAGAGGCTGATCCTAAACAGGCTGCTCACTTGCAAGGATGTTACCAAAGCGATTCCCAAATTTCAGTTTGGCTTCCGGTTGCAGCACGGTACTCCTGAGCAACTACATAGAGTAGTGAACTTTGCTCTGGAAGCTATGGAAAACAAGGAGTATGCAGTAGGTGCCTTTCTTGATATTCAACAGGCATTTGACAGAGTCTGGCACCCTGGGCTCCTGTACAAAGCGAAGAGGCTGTTCCCGCCGCAGCTATATTTGGTTGTTAAAAGTTTCCTGAAAGAACGCACATTCCACGTCTCTGTTGATGGGTACAAATCGTCAATCAAGCCAATTGCAGCTGGAGTTCCTCAAGGAAGCGTTCTTGGCCCAACCCTATACTCAGTTTTTGCTTCGGACATGCCTACTCACACACCAGTCACAGAGGTAGACGAAGAAGATGTGCTCATAGCCACCTACGCTGACGATACTGCTGTGCTCACGAAAAGTAAAAGTATCCTGGCTGCCACTTCTGGTCTACAGGAATACCTGGATGCATTCCAGCAATGGGCTGAGAACTGGAATGTGCGCATCAACGCTGAGAAGTGTGCCAATGTGACGTTCTCCAACCGATCAGGTAGCTGTCCGGGTGTCAGTCTGAATGGGAGACTGATCAGACACCATCAGGCTTATAAATACCTTGGTATTACCCTCGATAGGAAGCTCACCTTCAGCAGGCACATCACAAATATTCAGCAAGCGTTCAGGACCAAGGTTGCTCGGATGTCTTGGCTCATTGCACCACGCAACAAACTGTCGCTTGGCTGCAAGGTCAATATATACAAATCCATATTGGCCCCCTGCCTGTTCTACGGCCTGCAGGTATACGGCATTGCTGCGAAGAGTCACCTTAATAAGATCCGGATCTTACAGGCGAAGACCTTAAGAAGAATTTCGGGGGCTCCATGGTATAAGAGAACAAGAGACATCGAACGCGACCTCAAGGTGCCCAAATTAGGAGACAAGCTCCAGAACATCGCCCAAAAATATATGGAAAGGCTTAATGTACACCCCAACAGCCTAGCAAGGAAGCTAGGAACTGCAGCTGTGGTCAATGCTGACCCTCGGACTAGAGTCAAAAGAAGACTCAAGCGAGAAAGTCTTAGTTTTAAAATTTCATTAGAATAATCAAATAAATAATAATTATTATGTTATATCAACTATTATAATTCTCCCTATCATTTTTAGGATTAAAAATCTGTTAGTCTTAAGTACCAAGACATATTGTAAAATAAAATAATTTAAGCAGATCAAATTAAGTTGCCGCATGGGTAACAGTGCGTTGATCAAATAATAAAAACATCATCGTTCAATAAAAGCAAAAAAAAAAAAAAAAAAAAAAATGCCAGTATTATTTCCACTGCATACTTTTACCAAAAACAAAATTTTTGTAGCATACCCCAAATAATTTTTTTTTTTTAACTAATTCTATTTATTAAGGTTCCAAAAGGAATCGTTCAGTCAATTCCTCTGAACTTAATCTAATGTGTGTATAAAGATAAATGAGACCAAGTGGTATCTTAATTATAAAGTACAAAAGGAAGAAAAAATTTGTTTTGAAATTTCTCGCGCGTGTAATTATCGCACCTCGTATAGCAATCAACCGTGCTCGAAAAAATTTAATTGCGCGGTGCCAACCAATGGTAAATCAGTTGGGCATATAGAGACACCAAAGTCGAATACGAGAGTGACGACGGGTGGGAATTAGAATCAGAAGGCTTTCGGCCTAATACGACAGATAACACAACAGTCATGGAAGCTGCCCATTTAGAAGCAGTTATAGCTGGAGCCGTTAGCCAGGCCTTAGCCCAGCAAGCAGTTAGATTGAAACAGGAATTCCAGACACAGTTAGATGAGGTAAAACAACAGATGAAAAGCTTGTGCGTGGAAGCACCACAAGTGGAAGCTTACGAAAGAATAAAACCAGACCCAACTATTCGATGTGAAGTCAAGCTTGACATCGTAAAGACCATGCCGGATTTTACGGGAGAACAAGATGACTATGTGTCATGGCGGCAATCAGCCGTAGACGCATACGAGATTTTCAAACCGTATTATGGTAGCGAAGCGCATTATCAGGCCGTTTCGATTATCAGAAATAAAATCAGGGGGTCGGCAAGAGGGATACTATCATAGTTGCCCATAACACAGTCTTAAATTTCGATGCCATTATTGCTCGATTAGACTGCACTTACGCGGACAAAACGTCGCTGCGTGTCCTTAGGCAGGGACTTGAAACAGTTAGGCAAGGGGAACTTAGCCTAATGCAGTATTACGACGACGTAGAAAAACGATTAACGTTGATAGCAAACAAGATCGTTATAACACACGAACCGGACAGTGCTATT
This sequence comes from Drosophila mauritiana, assembly GCF_004382145.1. Classification (NCBI taxonomy): domain Eukaryota; kingdom Metazoa; phylum Arthropoda; class Insecta; order Diptera; family Drosophilidae; genus Drosophila; species Drosophila mauritiana. Next base: position 21,417,137 of record NC_046672.1, on the reverse strand, counting down.
CTGTTCAATAATGAAGTTAGAGAGGATGCTCTCCATGCATTTATTGCAGGCCTTAGAAAACCCTTGAGGGCCATAGTCTTGCCAGCGCAGCCCCAGGATTTTCCCTCAGCTTTAGCTTTGGCTAGGGAATCCGAGGCTACCATAGAGCGCACACATATGCAAAGGCTTTGGAGGACAAGACACTCCTCTATGAGCACCGAAAAAATCAAAACCGCTCAAGGGAGCCGCAGGGAAAACATAGCAGGGCCGAAAATGACCAAGGGAAAAACCCTCATTTATACAGAAAGCAAAATAGGCCCCAACAAAATAGTTCTGCAACTACCGTAATCAGTCGCCTGAGCCTATGGAGTTAGGCTCCACCATGACTCAATTTAGGCAACCGACTTCATTTGAAAGCGGTCAGCCTACAAATACCAAGGCCGAAAGTGCTCGGGGCCACAAAAGATTTGGCTCCGCACGCATGACCGGTCAAAGGCGTCAGAGATTGCAACACACCATGCAACAGGCTGACGAAAAAAATGACAGCGAATATGAAGACGCGGACGCAGCGGCCGTTACCGAGATAGACGAAGAGTCTGATGATCATCAGATCAATTTTTTAGGGAGCGCTCCCGACTGCCGTTCATTGAACGACAGCTACAAAGGAGGAAACTAAAAATTTTAATCGACACAGGGGCGGCAAAGAGCTACATCAAGCCCGTAAAGGAGCTAAAAAATGTGATGCCGGTCGATTCCCCTTTCAGAGTTAGTTCCATTCATGGTTCTAACAGAGTTCACCAGAAATGTTTGATGCACATTTTTGGGAAAACATCTGCGGTCTTTCTTTTAGACGCGCTAACACCATTCGATGGTATTATAGGATTTGACCTGCTAGCTCAAGTGGGAGCAAAACTCGACGCAGAGAAAGGTACGATAAATTATGGTTCTGTTTCTGAAAAGCTTCAGCATCATAATTGCGACAATGTAAATTTTACTAACTTAAATGACATCGCCGTACCAGAACATGTAAAAGATCAATTTCGAAACATGATCGCAAACAGATCTAAAGCATTTTCAGCCTCTAACGAGGCACTGCCGTGTAGTATGCACACAAATCGGTTAACCACTGTATCTATAAGTATTCATAATATACAAGCACATTGTAGACTTCTGTTGCAATGTGTACTTAAACAGTCCAGCCCAAGCGTAGGCGTAATACGAGCACCCACTTGAGGGCTAACATACCTAATTGCATGATCAGCAGTACTCACGCTGGCCAAGCGCTGATCGCTTATATGTGTGCCTATAGCACTGCTCCTCCAGCACCATCGCTCGGCGACAATATATATATATATATATAGGAAACGCATATAAGCGTAGCTGCGCTGCAGGCTATGCCGGCAGCGCTGCTCCTCGACTTAGGCTAAGAAACCTTTGTATGTAGATCCCCGAATTAACTTGGAATGGAGCGGGACCTTCCCTGCTCCTCCAAATTAAATCAAAATAAAGTAAATCTAAAACTACACAACCAATCTTTCAACGTGGGGCGTAACTACATAAGACAAAATGTCAACCGTCTAACTCCCATTTACAGACCCAAACACTACGATAACCTTCGATTGCCAAGAACCAAATTCCCTTCTATCATTCTGTTCAACGTGACTTAGTGGCTGGGATAAAGAAGAGTTCATTTTATCCCGTACTGTAATGTCAGATAACTTACAAGGACACCACCATCTCCCATTGCCAGACCTGTGGAAATTTATAAATGTTCAACCAATTCTATGGCTTTATTAAAAAGCGTGAGGAGTGGAGGAGGACAAGTCGTTACTAAGTCCTAGACCCAACTTCCACTGAGGGTCGATTTCAATAATGGAAAACCATTTGTTTCTCAAACATTAGCCGAGCTAATGATGCCACGAGCAACGAATCAGCGAAATTGTAATTCCCAGATAAGCCGAATTGAATGCACCCTTCGTAGTGGCCTAAGTGTAATAAAACAGAGGAATACAACTCAAAGCTTGACCCAAAAAGTTGCAACGAAAGGGTAAAACATTATATGACCAGGGAAATGCAAAGTGTTGGCGGAAGTGTCGACGGGTTTAATGCAATAGATTTGGAGCAGATCCATGTCGAGCTCCTGGAAGGGACCAACACGATGGCATCTGCACTGGAGTGCGTTTGAAGAAAGCCCCTTAAACAGAAGAGAAGGATGTGTTGAGCTCAGTGGGGCAAAATGACAGGAGAGTTACATTCAACTCACGAAGCAAAAAATGTTGGAACAGTCCCGGCGTACGCTCGTCAGAGTCCGCTGTGTCCGAGAGAAATCCTTCGGAGAACACAAGACAGGAAAGAGTTAAATTTCGCATACATTTATATGAGTTAACACGCAGCACTTGCCTTTCCCTCCCAACCCCGCTCGCTGTCCCCACTGCTGCGGCATTCAGTGTTATGCAAGCCGGGCAGTTCCTACCCCACCTTCATCGCAGCGTCAGCATCGGACGACAGGCCAACGACTCTGGAGTGCTGCAGAGCAGCGCTGCGCGAGTGACCGCAGCGGAATGTGCTGATGCCGTGGGATTTGGCTAAGCGTTGGGCCGCGGAGCTTACGAGTGGCCGGCAAAACGCTGGCCAGTCAGTCCAATTTCGGCAATTTGAATTAAATAAACGTGTCTGAATTATCTGAAGACCCAAGGCTTTCAGTTGATATGTAGTATGTGCCTATGTAATATTAAGAACAATTAAATAAAATAGCATACTAACATAAGGCAGCACTTTGTTGCTATGTTTATGTTTATGTTTATGCAAGCAGTAAGGTCCAGGGCGGATGTAACATGATCGCACACTTGAAGGCCACAAAGTATAAGTGCATGGTCAGCATTCCCACGCCGACCAAATGAATATTACATACGTACATACATAGCTCGCTCTCCCGATAAGCCTAGATATATAAGATATACATAAGAACGCCGCTCCGCCGCTGGCGTACCCGGCAGCGCAGCTGCGCGGATTAGCCTAAGACCAAATATATTCAAAACTGACAAATCAGACACTCTGTAGACGTTGAGCTGGCAGAACCATTTCTGCCAACTAAAAATACAAGAAGGAATTGAATAAATCTAAGTCAGCCTGACGGCTGCAACAAACTACAAAAAGGACTTGTGTTATTATTTGGAGCTTTCTTTACAGATATCATTTAAATCCCAAGAATGCAAGGAGTTTTCCAAGGCAGTTTTCGTAACTGCCTACACTTCATATATCTATAATTATCGGTATGCACTGCAATATTCTAATCACATTTATCTGGTAATAGCATATGAACAAGACAAGCAAATAATATATGAGTAAAATATTAATTCTGCCCGATCGGTTTACGACCAAATGCTGAGCTTGTGGGGCAGTGGGGACAGAAGCCCGAAGGACTTCATGATTTCTATAAAATTTTAAAGCACGATGAATTTTATATATGTTAAGCTAGAAATGGAATGGATTCCAAAGGACATCTAACACGAAAACGACCTATTTATTTCCCGATGTTAAGCAATGATCATTCATATTATAAACCAACGCGACATTTGACAGACTCTTAAATACGGTAGAAGGCCACCTTGGCCCTAGTATCAAAAAAGAGAGAGTTCCCCGATATCAGATACCCGTTACTCAGCAAGTATGCATGCGAACGCGAAATTTCATAATTTTTCTGGGATACCGCTAAAAATTGAGGACCGGCTTGCCGCCTTACGAGCTTTAGAGTGGGCGTGGCAAAAATATTTTTGGCAAATCGATAGAAATTTAAGCGACTTATAAAGTTAAAAAAGTATAAATAAATATGAAAATATAAATAAATATAAATAAAGTTAAAAAAATATCCAAAAATTATTCAAAAATGTGGGCGTGCCAGTTTTAGGGCGTTAGAGTGGGCGTGGGAAATCGATAGAAATTTACAAAACTAATAAAAATTTGAAAAAATTTCAACAAATTTTTCAAAAGTGTGGGCGTAACAGTTTTGTGCGGTTTGTGGGCGTGACAACATGGGTTAACAAACTTGCGCAGCGTCTATGTCTCTAGAATCTGTATGCTGAATCTCAATCTTCTAGCCTTATAGTTCCTGAGATCTCGACGTTCATACGGACAGACGGACATGGCTAGATCAACTCGGCCATTGATCTTGATCAAGAATATATACTATATATAGTCAGAAACGCTTCCTTATGTCTGTTACTTTTCAAGGAATCTAGTTTACCCTTTTACTATACGAATAACGCGTATAAAGACTTAAATTCCCGATGGAACGTGAACCACAATTTACATTCATTCCGCTAACTGATAGACCATCCTAACTATAATCGATGAATTCTGTAAATTTGCAAACGAGAAATTTTATGAACGTTTATAACATTCCATAAATGGAATTCCGCATACAAGGAGTTACATCGTCCGAGAACAAATTAAAAATCTCACTGTCCAGCATACACGGAACTGACATTATTGATAACGCGAAGACTTAAACGCACACAAGTCATAAGTGATTAAAATTTGTATTATTGGAAAACTAAACTTTTGCAATAATTGCTAGTAGAATCCCCAGGTACTAGCTTCGAGACGTCTACCCCTTCATCCATTGCCATTATTTCATTTAGGAAGGAGCGCTTCATTCTGACCAACGCTAATTAATATAGAACCAGTTGAAAAAAGAGAATCAAAAGACTCGAGCTATTAATTGGTCCAAAAATCTTCTAGCTCGAGCTCTGGACAAAACTGGATCAATTCCTGGACACAGGACAAAAGTCGCGTGCGTTCTCTTAGTTCTCGCAATCTACCCGTTTGCCTGACACTATTCAGACTTCTAAATTCCATATCTGGTAAAACATGTAAAGGATAAAATCATTTCAATTCTTTATAAAAAAAATGTCGTCTACTTTACTTTTCAATTGGTACTCGTGTACCAATTGAAATCAATATCGATTCTGCTGAGAGGAAAATGGGATTTTCCTATAATGCATTTTATTATTATGCATTTCCTATAATGCCATTATAATGGCCAAAAATACAGCTTGTAGAGAAATGATTAATTAACTAAAAACAGGAGAGAGTTCTATTGGAGAGGACTCGGGCCAATTTATTAGCAATATTAACCACAGGAAATTGTTTTCCTTTAACAAGTTACAAAAAAAGTGAAGTTATAAATTAATAAAGCTTAGCTAATAGTTAGCGTTGCTACCTTACTTTTCAATAAATACTCTAATGTGCCACAAATAATAACATACTTCGCAGATATGGATACGCACCGCAAGCTTAGCGTTAAAACTGTGTTATAATTTATTTTTAATTTGTTAGTTTAACGTGTAACATTTTCCCTAGATTGCAATCGCAAATCTCAAATTTTTGTATTTGCCGCTAAGCGAACTTCAGACTGCGTTTTCGGAGGACCAAAATGATCCATGAAAACTTGGGGCTTGGGTTAAAGTTTTTCGAATATAAAAAGCCAACCATATTTTTTCGAAATAATCTTTTTTTCCCTAGATTGCAATGGCAAATCTCAAATTTTTGTATTTGTCGCTAAGCGAACTTCAGACTGCGTTTACGAAGGAACAAAACGCAACATCAAATCTTAAGGCTTGGCTTAAAGTTTTTCGAATATAAAAAGGAAAACATATTTTTTCGAAATAATCTTTTTCTCCCTAGATTGCAATCGCAAATCTCAAATTCTTGTATTTGTCGCTAAGCGAATTTCAGACTGCGTTTTCGAAGGAACAAAACGTTTCATCGAATCTTGGGGCTTGGGTTAAAGTTTTTCGAATATCAAAAGCCAAGCACATTTTTTCGATATGATCTTTTCTGCTTTCTTGAATTTGTAAACAATTATGTATACTGTGGACTATTTTTTGTTTTTTAACTGGTTAGTATGCTCACGAACATATTATGGTTTATTAAAGTATTTATAAAAAGGTAGGTAAAATTAAAAGGGGAAAGGATATATATATATATCATGTATATAAATATAGAGTAATTGCTCAAAGAAATGCAATTTAAAAAAAATAAATGCAGATATTTTATAAATTAGCATTAATTTAACGAAATGGCTAGGAAACCCTCAGTCGTAAAGTGCAGAACTATCCTCTTTTAAAATGTAACAAAAAAACTTAAGTGAATCCTGAGAAAGGAGAATCCAACTGCTGGTAGGGGCATCTATGGAAAACAAGAGAGAATGCTATAGTCGAGTTCCCCGGCTATCAGATATCCGATACTCAGCTAGTGTGAAAGCGATCGCGAAATTTCACAATTTTTCTGGAATATCCATAAATATTGGGGAGTAAAATGAGAAAAAAATTTACAAATTGTTTAAAAGTGTGGGGGTGATCGTTTTGGACATCTTGTGGTGAAAGGAAGGTCGTGGCCACAGGTGTTTGGTATAAAGATGAAGCAAAATAAACAATAAGACAAAGAAAGATGTAAATATTTTTCAAAAGTGTGGGCGTATTAGTTTTGGGTGGCTTTAGGGCGTTAGAGTGGGCAGGGCAAAAAGTTTTATTCCAGTCAATAGAAATTTAGCAGACTAATTAAATTATGAAAAAAATGTCCAAACATTTTTCAAAAATGTGTGTGTGCAAGTTTGGGGCGGTTTGAGGGCGTTAGAGTGGGCGTGGGAAATCGATAGAAATATACAAGATATACAAGTTTCGCCAAATTTTAAACAGGCTTTAAACATTTGCATGTTGGACAGGTTATCCTAAGGTATTTATTTAGAGGTGAGATTACGAATCTTTGCGTTGCATTCTAGCAATGACTGGGACCATATGACTTAGGAAAGAGAAAGAAAAGCATAGTTTTCTCTATTCTTTTTTAATGGAGTTTATAGGCTAGAGATAACTAACATTTTCATAACATAGTCAAAATTACCTATCTTCTTCAAAAAGTGTCTCCCAATTATTCATTACAAAACTTTTAGTTGAAGCTATCATTTTTAAAGATGTTGAAAGTACTTATGTATATGGAAGTTAACACCAGCTAAACGCTTCCCCTGGCCCCTCACACCATACACGTGCCACGGCTGAACTGGTCAATGATCTGCAAGCGGGACGTTTCTTACCTCACCGCCGCTGCTGCCCCCCGGACCTTTATGCGGAGTTGCTGGGCTAGCACTCTCATGAGTGCAACACTCGAGCGCGACAGCAACAGTCACGTTGCACTTATGCTGGCCGACCGAGGGCTCGACGCTCATAGCGCGGGGCCGGGTGACACTTGCAGAGGAGAACCTTGCTTAGCGGATCATATCTAACTTCAATTGGTCAAGAATAATAACCGAAAACCATAAGCAAGTACTTCACCTTATTATTTCACATGGAACACATAATTAGGTAATATCCGACCTAGTGCCAATCTGGGGTCATTTTCCCAGGTCGTCGGCACATAATTTGGATAACATAATTTTGTAGATAGATTGTTTCCTATACTTTGTTGTGTACACAAACAAATCTGAAAAACATTCAAAGGAATCAGCTCCCAATGTTTATATATTTAATGAAATTGCTATTACGAAATTAAAAATTGCTACTCTGGCTTTCGCTAAAGCTAGATCTTGGGTAGGAAAATCTATAAATGATCGTAAAATATAGAGAATTAATATAGAGAATATCAAGTGTTGGCTCCTGCTGACGCTTTCATTTGTTGTTATAAAAGCACTTCGGAATAAAATGGATAAAAATCCCAATGAAATGGAGCTTCTAGTCATGACTCAAATCTGATCTGTCTTTTTTAGAAATCCAACAAATTGTGAAATACCCAAAATCTTGGGTCAACTGATAAAAATTGTATTGCCAACTTTTCGGCCGAAATATATTTTAGCCCACAGACAAAGCTACAAAAATTGAATAATGTAGGTTCGGGGCCTTAAGTGATAATTCCTCATAACAGTTTGTCCAAAAATCTGTTATCGTGATCATCATAGAATTTAAGCAGCAAATACTTCAAAGCGATTCGTTGCTCAGATAATTGTCCTTTGTTATTTTTTAGGAGTCGTTAACCAAAACTGTCTGATCCAATTTATATATTTTTCCTAAGTTTTAAAGTCCTCATAGCCAAATGGTTATCTGAAATTGTAAAACACATATTCGCTCACTTTTACAAATTAAATATGCAAAAAATATAAAATAAAAATAAAACAAAAGAGAATGCTATAGTAGAGTTCCACGACTATCAGATACCCGTTTTTTAGCTGGTGTGAATGCGACGCGAAATGTCATAATTTTTCTGGGATATCGATAGATATTGGGGAATAAACTGAGAAAAAATTGAAAAATTGTTCAAAAGTGGGCGTGGGCGATGAAAAATATTCAACAATTTTTAAGAAATGTGGACGTGACAGTTTTGTGCGGTTTGTGGGCGTTAGAGTGGGCGTGGCAACATAGGTCAACAATCTAGCGCTGCGTCTTTGTCTCTAGAATCTGTATGCTGAATCTCAACATTCTAGCATTTATAGTGAGATTTCGACGTTCATACGGACAGACGGACACGGCCAGATCGACTCGGCTATTGATCCTGATCAAGAATATATATACTATATATAGTAGGAAACGCCTGTTACATACTTTTCAACGTTACTCTACAAGTAACGGGTAAAATATAAAATATAGAAAATATAAATATTGTCATAATCAAGCCCGTTTTATAAGGAAAGGAATAAGAAATACTATACGTTAAATGGTAAAGTGTGAAGGTTTCAAAACGACCCTCAAAATTTTTAATAAAAACTAATTGTAACTAATAACAACTAACTAATAATAAAAATAAACAAGCAATTTTTTAATTTGTATGCTGCATTCCGATTTAGTAGAATTACTACCAGTATTTCTATGACGATTATTAAAAGAAAAAATAAAAAAATAGTAAAATGTATACATGCTAACATTGCTACCCAAAATTATAAAACCAATTAGTTTAAAAAATGTGTAAAAATAATAATAAAAAAGGGTTTGCAGATGAAAACATACTCAATATATTTCGGTATGTGCACATAATTCTTATAAATCTCCTCCAGTTAATGTTTATGCGTTATACTGTCACTGCAAATACTAATAAAAGTTTCCACATTTCTCATAATAATATAAACCTAAAACCTAAACTTCAATCGAACCACATCGAGAAAAGTGACCCCACCAAATTCCACACATTACCATGAAATACAATCCAGCAAAAACAATTCCAAAACAATACGTTTTATCCCCTTAGTCATCAAAATTTCCTTCTTTCGAATTTAAACAACCCAAGCAGTCAGCCAAATTTTAATAGCCGTTCGTTCCCACCAGCATCGATGTACAAATCTCCAATGTCCCATAAACACGAACGCGCTGACTTAACAATTACCGCTTGCTAATATACAAAATCTTGGGTGACGTAAGTCACCAAGGCCAATATATTTTACACAACTACTGCGCTGAGAATAATGAATAAAATATTAGATTAGGTTTTTGGTTCAAGAAACAACAAAATTAGCCGTAGATCTTTTTAACAGATTTAACTTTATAAATGATTCATGAAATTCTAAAACAGATTTCTTAATTATTTGTTGTACCGCCGTATTCTTATTTTTGTATATTATTATCCTTTTTTAAATTGTTTTTCGTTGTTGTTTCTCGTAGAATTTCAATTACTAAGAATTCCTTTTTCTTCCGTCCATACCGAAACGTTTTCAAATTTAAACAAATTTGTGAACACTTCATTTGAGAATCGTTTTAAATGCGCACGCGCCCGGCGTCAAAAAGCAACTGAGAGAAATGAAAAGAAGACTCTCGAAAGGAACCCAAAGATCAAGTCTTTTAATACACACAAAAAAAAAGTTGGCAAGCCGCTTGAAAAATGTAACGAAAAATTAAAGTGTAATTGTAGTTCGAAAAATTTTAAGTTAATTTCATGTCTTTTTATTTAAAAAAATGCCTTTCTTCTTATTTAATTTTAAAATTCAAATTGGCACATGTGGAAACGCGAATAAAACAATTATATTTAAAATGTTGTCTAACCTTTCTCGTTAAGAATGTTGTTAAAATAGGTGCTATACAAATTTGACACAAGTTCATCGTCAGTGTACATTTTACATATTCGTGGACACCGTAAATTGATTTTAGTCAGGCGCTTGTACCGAAGTGAAAAAAAGTTTTGCGACATTATTTGTTATATAAAAATATTCATCGGATTCCAAACGGCTTGCGAGCTCAGATAGCTGTCGACTTACATTTCCCTAAACCTATAAGAATTAAAATTTTTACGACGTTTTCCTGTTTTGTATTTATAATATTTTAGGTATGCAAGCACACTTAATCTTTGACGTCCTGTTTCGTCTTTGGTACAATGTTGTTCAATTCCTTATCTTAGAGGATTGGAACCTTATAGATTTTGCCCACGCTGCGGACTGCCAAATTGTGTTTGCAAGTCATGAAAACGATTTAATACGTTATCGCATTGCCATTTTCTAACTCGTCGTTTGTGCACAGTGTCTTCAGCTTAAATATTTTAAAAGTACTATACATTTTTGGTCAAAAAATAAACCACGATCATAACAAAAAATTTGTGCGTTAAATTAATAATTTTGTTGCGGGTATGGTTTGAGTTTTATACTATTCTTTTACTGTATTCAAATGTAAGTCAGTCACAAAAAAATTAGAGAATTACCATGAGCACGCTCTAAAAGCTAAAAATTTCTCAAGAAATACAGAAATACTGTTGCAATTTTTAATTTTCGCATTAATTTTTAGACACTTTAAATAGGCATCTTCGTGTTATTTTTATATTATTGTTAATTATTTTAGAAAAAAATCAGTTGTCTGCGCTCATTTTCCGCCGTCTTTCTATCCCTTCACTTGGTTATATTACTATGACCAGTGTGAAATGTCTATAATATATTTAATACAAGAATCGATTTTCAAAATATGTGAAACAAATATCGATATATTTACATATATTCTGATATATGCATTACATCCCTATTTAAGTTTTTCACATCAGCGCAGTAAGCTTATTTCTGTGATTTGAACAGTGAAAAATTAAATTACAAAAACGAAAAAATCAAGATGGAGGGAAATCTTCGTCCACTCGCGGCAAACAACAAGCCATTTGTCTTTGGAGGCATTTACGTAAGAATCTACATTTTTTCCAAGTGTGTGCAGGAGTGTGAGTTTAAACTTCCCTGTGAAGAGATGTGTTCCTAGTGAAAATAGATCACGAAAACAAAAACCATTTTTGGACTCATCCATAATTGATTTGTGAAATAACAAAGTTTTCGATTTTATTTCTATAATTTGCAGCGCACAAAGTGAAAGTGTGTGTATTCATTACAATTGTGAACTCATTTGCAATAGCCACTAAAAGCGGGTTAATCGAAAGTGCAGAGTCTGCACTGCAGATCGTTGTCCGAATTCCACCAGCATCCACAATGCACCCTCCAGCCCACCCCCACCTTTCCCTCTTCCATAGCATTTGTATCCCACCCATTTGGTCAGTGCACTCATTCCACTCCCTTCGTGCTTTCGATCAACCAGAGATGGCTAGCACTGCGATGGTTTCACGCTGGACTTGCGGTTATCGCTAACTTTTATGGCTACTGAAAATGCATTCACCCAAAATTGTAACTAAAATTATTAGTTTTGCGTCAGATAGCAATGCCCATTCACTCCACCGAAAGTGCCCGAAACGAGCCGGCGACCATGAGCTCAGCCGATGACCGAAGGATCCCCATAACTATACTATTCCAAGTCCAAAATGAATTCGTGTTTGATTTGTTTCTTACTAAAATAGAAAAAATTTAACTTATTTTAGAATTGTGTAACTTATAGAGCACTAGTCATTAAAAATTACTCTATTTTTGCATATCGGAGAAAATTCTATTAGAATTTGAATTTGATTTTCTCGAACCTCGCTGCAACAGAATACATTAACGAAAAATTAACTCACCATAAGACTGCATTTATTTCTTAATCGGACTTTGCTGTTTTTAAACCCCTAAAATTAATGAGGTAATTGTTACCCTACCCTAGATCCACAGTAGCTGGGCAGGTGGCTCCGGTGGTGCGGAGCTTCGTTTCGGGGCACTTGGGTCGCAGGAATGGCCATGGCTATTTCCTGAACTATGGTTTTAAGTTGACCAGCCGACCACCCTGACGCTTCCTGGAAATTTGACGACTTGATGGTTTCCGTTGGCCAGCGAGTCGCTTTTCTGTCGACCCACTGGACCAGCCCGTTGCCTTTGCTAACTAATCGGTTAACTCTTTCGCAAACGCAGAATCCCAATGCCACCGTCAAGCCTTTGATCCAAATGCCGTTGCAGGCCGCCAATGTCCAGGAGCAGCAGTCTCCTCCGGTGGCTTCATATCCGACACCGGCCACTCCGGTGGCTGTTCAGCAGCCATCGACTCCTGTCCCCGTTCAAGTGCCGAACTCGTCCGTCCAGCAGGAAAATCCGGATGAGGACGCCATCGCCTCGAAGCTGCCCTTGCCAGTTATCATCAAGGAGGAGCCGATCTCTGTCGAAGATGAACCGTCCGTCGACATTATAGAGGACAATACCAGTGCCAGTACCAGTGCCAGCGGCATCGGGGGCAAGATCCCATTTAAAAAGATCTTCCAAAAGCGCAAGAAGTCGTCTGGTAAGCGTGGAATTCTTTGGTGATCTGTTTTCCCAGACTTTTATCACACACACACACGAATCACTAGAGTTCTTATGGAAGGACAGACTGGAAATTACTCAACATTTTTACAATAACATATATGTCTTTTAACTCGATCGTAGAACGCACTCGGGACAAGAAGCTGCGACAGAACCGCCAGCTGCGCAAGTCCATGCTCCCCAAGAACGCTCTGATGGCCCTCAACGAGGTTAAGGGCGTGACCATCAGCGATTTCACCATCGTCAGCAATACCGACGGGGGATTCACGGCCGTTGTCACTGTGAACTCCAATCAGTACGAGGGCAAGGGTACCTCAAAGATGACAGCCAAGAACGCGGCCTGCGAGAAGGCTTGGCGCGATTTTATAATTGCGAAGATGACGCCTAAGCCTCCCCGTATTCACCAGGTGGAGATAGGTGCGGAGCCAATAGACACTAAAGAGGATGAGGCCGATGCACCGGATGATGATCTGCCCATGTTGAATCTGGCTTCGTTTGCCATCTACAAGCTGTTCGCGGAGTGGGAGCGCGAGGGCTATGTCGTACCCGAGATGCACGCTTCGGCCAATGCTGCCCAGCCGGCCAGAGAGGATGCCGGAACTCCAGTTCCCGCCGCGCCAAAGGAGCTAAAGAAGCCGCCAGTGCGTACGGAGCTACCCTCTGGCTGGGAGACCATGCACCCGGCGACCATTCTTTGCATTGTAGGCCAGCCCACCTCACTATATTCACTGTCAGTAATCAATTCCCCTGCAGATGCGCCCGGAACTCAACTACGTGAACTACGGGTCATCTGGCGACAACGATACCAACGGCATGCAGCATCTGGGAATCACGGTGGACAACCAGGAATTCCACGCCCACGGCAGATCCAAGAAGATCGCCCGTCGCAACGTGGCCGTGAAAGTGTGCAACTCTCTATTCGGCACAAACTTCACCTACGACGACACCACTTAAGACACCAACTCCAGCCGCAGACTCCAACTGCCGACAGCAACACACCTCGCCAACACGCCTCTCTTAACGGCCAGCAATCAGAAGATTGCGTCCCTGACGTCAAATGCGCAACTCAAAGAATTTCTTCTCTGTGAAGGTGAAGAGGCATATTAAACAAGAATTTACCAATTTAGCTTGCATTTGGGACAGCTCTTACTTATGATTTTTTAGGTGGGCCGCAGCCGTTTTCAACCACGAGTAATCTTGAACTGCAAGATTATCCGAATAATTTTAACGCAAGGTTCCTTGGTAATGCTGATGAATTTTTTCCGTGTATTTTGTTACACACTGTTGGCTTGTTTTTTTTTTTTTTTTTGAAAACGCTTCCACAGAAGAGCATTTCGGTGGCAGATTGGGTATCAAATAATAATTATGCTTACCAGTGAATTAAATTTTTTGTCGTTTCTAGATTAAGCTAAATTACTTGATTTTTTAAAACATGAAGACATAAATATATGCATTGAATATAAAATTGTAAAGTGCATTTTGATTTCATGTGTTCATACTCATACACTCATACACATACATCAACACGAAGAATGTTTTTTTTTTTTGAAATCTCTTATTGCTCTAATCTTATGAACTTAATGTGTTGCTTAAAAGATAATATTATGGATACTGTTCCTTAATTATAATGTATACAAATGTAAAATAGCGGGAAATAGGGTCGACAAGATTCGCCAACGAGTTCGGGTGGGCGCTAAGTCTGTCGGCATATCGGCTGCTGTGGCAGTTTATTTGGTCTCCCAGTGGGACAACTTTTAAGTCCTTTTCGATGACTCGGTTGCTCACATACCAGGGTAGCCCAGATGCATGTCGTGCCGCTCGCGATTGTATTACTCCAAGCCCATTGAGCTGAGTCCCGGAGGCACACTCCACACTTGGATTGCGTAGGTCAGTGTTGGACCAATATGGCTTTTATTAAGGGAGCCTCAACTGCCATATGGAGGTTGCTTGAGTGGAAAACCCTGTCCAGCTTTTTCAGCTTCCATGAGGATTTGGCTCTAACTGCCGTGATATGGACTTTTCAACTCAGCGTCCATCAAGGTGAACTCGGAAGTAGCAGTGGGATGAGACGTAGTCAATGGTATTTCCGTCAAAGAGAAGACCTAGGCATATTTGAGGTCGCAGGGTAAATGTGACACAGGCCGACTTAGTGAATGTAATGGATTTGTTCCATTTACCAGTCCATCGCTCGATTGCATGCAGCCATTCCTGAACTGCATTGGGCTGAATTGAAAGGATGAGTGCGACGCAAGCATGGCGGTGTCATCAGTGTAGGTGGCCAGGAGCAGCTGAGCAGGGGAGGCTTCATCGGTGTTGTTGACGGGAGTTGGCATGTCAGCAGTGTACAGGGTATACGGGAAGGGTCCAAGCACACTTCCCTGTGGAACCCCTGCATCAATGTG
Source organism: Drosophila mauritiana (assembly GCF_004382145.1). NCBI lineage: Eukaryota > Metazoa > Arthropoda > Insecta > Diptera > Drosophilidae > Drosophila > Drosophila mauritiana. The sequence goes on along the minus strand of NC_046672.1, from coordinate 21,402,101 downwards.
TTCCAGGCTTGACCGACAGTTTCGTACAGCAACATCGAAGGGCCGATCAGCGATGAAGGAGCTGAGGATGGCATAATGGGCTGCTCGGAGGAGATCTTTCATTTTATATAGCAGACCTTCATGCCACACCTTATCAAACGCTTGTTTCACGTCCAAAAATACGCCGACTGTTCAAAGCTAGTTCTTGTGGGATGTGTTACCTACCTCCGGCAGTTCCATCAAGCGGGTAAGAAAAATTCTCTCAAAAACTTTGGAGAAAGTTGTTAGCAGGATTATCGGTCGGTATGACTCGATCTGTGTTGGTGACTTTCCAGCTTTGGGGATCATTACAATGCGCGCACGTTTTCATTGCCTGGGAAAATTACCTAATCTTAGCATAGCATTAAATATTTTCACAAGAGCACGCACTCCTTTGCGTGGTAAAAATTTCGCAGTTCGGTTGTCTATGCCATAGTAACCAGGGTTTTTTTTGGCTGCAAAGCCTTTAGTTGCATCATTACCTCATGCGGTATGGTATAGGACGTGTCTGAGCGTCGGAGTATGAATATTGCTGGTAAATGCTAGGATCTCCTGTCGCGGTGTATTGTCTTCTGAGGCGTCTTTTGTGGCTAAGCAAGTCCCTAGCCTCCAAGCTTAAAATGGCAGGCCTCTTTATGGCCGTGAGACCAACTTGGTGTAGCCTGCCTTGCAGCTTCAATGATCGCCGATGTGAAGTAGTCGACGTACGCTTCCAGCCTACTGCAAGTGTCAATGAAAATGTTGAGTTCTACAGTAGCCTCGATGTGTTCTTTAAAGATCCGAATTCTCGCTTGTGGAGAAAGCATTTTTTTAACACTTCTAAATGATTGGGCGTCTTCAATCAATGGCAGATGATGGTCAGATAACAGTTCTGTCAGCACTTTCACCCTGATTAGTTGCTGTCTAAAGCCTTTGGAGATCCCAAAATCTATGGCACTTGGAGAGGCAGTTGCACGGTGGGGGTAGCATGTGGCTTCTCCAATTGTGTGTGATGAACTGCCCAGCAATGGCATCTGTCCATCTAAGTGTCGGAGGGCAGTATATTAAGGCAACATTCAAGTTTCCTCTGCTTGCAGTCAGCTGAATAGTTACTTCCTGGATATGATTTTGAGATAGAGTGGCGATGAGAGATATTTGATCTAGCAAGGATGTTGTCTGTCATCCGGATGGTTGGCAGTATGTAGAGTAAAGCCATAGACCAAAGACACTAGAATAACTAGAATATTTTTTGTCCTTGCAATTTAATGTTATTGGGAGCGCTTATTTCTATGTTTATTTTTGTTCGTTTTGTTTTTGGCTGCCGACCGTATACATGAGCATATGGTGTTCTATGCCCAGAGCAATGTATTTTATTTTTAATTATTTCTTGGGTTGCAAGTGTGATAAGTTTCTTAAATCTAAAACTATTTTGTCTAATTTAATTATTTTCCAAGGAGATCATCCTTCCGTCCGTATAATAGCTGTAAAAAAACTTTAGTCGTGCTTAAATATATATACTTGCTTACCTCTGACTAGGATGTATTTCCTGTGAGGGGCCATTCAGGATAATACCTTTTTGTGATTTTCGGTATAGAATGGCCAAGGAAGGACGGGCATTACATGATCCTTCACCACAGTTGAGGATCGAGCGAAAGCTCGTAGCACGCAATCATATCGATAATCGTCACAATGAAATAAGGCTGAGATTCCAGGACAAGAGCACCACCCACATAACCGACAAGGAGCAGGTGGACCTTTGCGCGTGCGTCTTGGAATCAGAGAACTGCAAAGGTGGCATTTTTTACCACTCGACTCACATCCAACAATTTTGTGTGCGGGTGATACCCGCCACGCACATCGTGGGTACTTATGGTACAAACCAAAGACACTAGAATAACAAGATGCGTAACGGCCATACAAATTTTTGGCACGCGATTTTTTGGCCGTGGCTCTAGAGGTGGCTCCAGGCTCTCTTGAGTTTTTGTTCGAGAGAGAAAGAGCGGAGAGCGCTACAACAAACAGCTCTTTTCTACGCATACAGTGATAGCATACAACTGTATGTGTGCACACGTATGCTCATGTATTGTAAATTTGACAAAATATGCCCTTCACCTTAGAAGTTCGTTGACTTTAAATCTATATTATTTTTTATCAATTGGCACCATGCGAAAAATTCTTGTTTTGCATTGCCTCAACGTTATTATTATTTAAATAAAGCTTAGAAATAGTAATAGACGAATCTATGTACATCACAAAATAAATTTCGAAAATGACTTTATATTAGAATACTTGTCATTAGGGTATTCAGCTTGCGGCGTGAGAAAAATTAATAAGGCAATGATTGTTGAGTGCTTGTGTCCGCACTTCGTGCCTGTTTTCATATTTTTATTTATTTTATTAATTTTTATTTTCTACTACGTATTATTATTTTTTATGAAATATTATTATGAAATATTATTATTTTTATTATTTATTAATAAAATTATTATTTTTTTATGAAATTAAAAAATAATTATTATTTTTATGAAATATTTATTTCTCAATGTTATGTCTTCTTTTTGGAAAATTTATGTTTCAAATTACAGTAGTTATAATAATTTCCTTTGTATTTGCTTTAATTATTATTATAATAATTATTATAATAGTCAGGGAATTTTTATTTTATTTCATCATATTGCTACGAAATTGGCCACAACTCCAAATATGTAAATTCGTTTCTTCGATCAGAATTGATTTCGGCCCGAAAATCGTCTTCTAGCACAACACGCACACATATACGCGTTCTCGTCTCTTGTTTTTACTCACACAAGCAAGCAAATTCTATTTTTATATTTCTTACGCTCTCAACGTGAGCGAGCGGAAAGAGAGCAAATTTGGCCTTCACCAAAAAAGTGGCTGCATAGTGCCAAACGAATGTATGGCCGTTACGCATCTTGTTATTCTAGTGTCTTTGGTAAAACACTCGAATATTTTGTATTGCCGCAAGTAGGGTGTCAAAAAACACAGGGGTGCCTAGAGACCGAGTGTTTTTCGGGTGGACGTAGAGTGCCAGTGGCGGGCTGCAGTTCTCTGCTTGGAATATCTTCAAAAAACCACCCGAGCCTTACGCTATGTTCGTCGGATTTCAACGGTTGGCGAGCTCAGTTAGCTGTCGCTTTACATTTCCCTAAATATAGGTTTATAAGAACTATATTTTTAAAATTTCCTGTTTTGTACTTACAATATTTAAGGTATGAACATTATGAAAATATATCGAAAAATGGTTCAAAAATAAGTTATTAGGCAAATCGATCTTGCAAATTTACAAGATTAATACAAATGTGAAAAAAAATCAACACATTTTTCAAAAGTGTGGGCGTGGTAGTTTTATGCGGTTTGTAAATAAACTTGCGCAACATCTATGTCTCTAAAATCTGTATGCTGAATCTCAACCTTCTATCTTTTATATTTCCTGAGATCTCGACGTTCATACGGACAGACGGTCATCGCTTGATCGACTCGGCTATTGATCCTGATCAAGAATACATATAATTTATATAGTCGGCAACGCTTCCTTCTGCTTGTTATATACTTTTCAACAAATCTAGTATAGCTCTACGAGTAAAAGGTATAAAAATTGTATCATTTTGTTTCAGATATTACAATGTAAACATAGATCTATAGTTACCTTGTGGTTTTATTTGATCCGGGTTTGTCTTCATTGTCAATAGTTTTGTGACTTGAGCAGCGAAAAATTAAATTGGATTTTTTGTAAGTGGGTGTATATGAGTTCTCTGTAGTCCATGATTACAAAACGAGTCGTGCTTTCCCATGGTCTTTTGTTCGTCTGCCCGATTGTATGAACTTTGGAACATCGCGAACCTTAAGTGCTAGTTGGGACTAAGCCTGTATGCAGCGCAGGTTGACTACTGCTTCAATTTTCGTAAATTAATAAAAACCGCGATCTGTCCATTTCCGTCCGTATAAATTTCTAGATCTGAGGAACTATAAAAAGTCAGGGCGTTGAGACTTATGCTCCAGATTCTAGAGCAGTTTGTCCAAAACTGCCATGCCAAAACTTTTCAAAAATGTTCCCATTTTTTTCAGAAAATTATTTGTCTTGGAGCTTTCTATAGATATGCCAAAAGAATGTCGAAAATTCTCCATCGAACTACCACTATCTGAGTAACAGTATCTTAGCTTACTTTGAGGAATAATAGTATTTGTTTAATATATGCAATATATTAAAAACTGGGCTAATAATCCCAACCCAGATAGTTAATTCACTTAATTCGGTGTTAATTTTTATAAATTCGCATACTTTCGTATTGCTGTGGTTGAGGAAACGCAAAACTCTTGTTAAAACAGTGTGAACACCTTTTCTGTTTTTCGTTGATTGGAACCTTCTAGATTTCGCCCACGCTGCGGACTGTCAAATTGTGCTTGCAAGTCATAAAAAAGATTTAATACGTTAAAGCATTGCTTTTTTAAACTCGTTAAGAAACAAAGAATTAAGTTTTTATATATTATTTTAAATTTTTGGACACTTCAAATACCGATCTATTCACTTGGTTATATTACTATGGCTAGTGTGAAATGTCTATAATATAGTTAATACAAAAATCGATTTTCGAATTATTTACAAAATACATACATATAGCTTGACATGACATCCCTACTTTAGTTTTTCATAACAGTGCATTAAGGTTGCCTCTGTGATTAGAGCGGTGAAAAATTAAATTAGAAAAAACAGAAAAATCAAGATGAAGCGAAATCGTCATCCATTTGCTGCAAACAACAAGCCATTTGTCTTTGGAGGCATTTACGTAAGAATCTCTGAATATTTTGCAAGTGTGTGCAGGACTGTGAGTTTAGAGTTCCCTGTGACGTCACGAAGAGATGTATTCCGAGTGAAAATACATCACGAAAACAAAAACCATTGTTGGACTTATCCATATTTGATTTGTGAAATAACAGAGTTTTCGATTTTATTTCTATAATTTGCAGCGCACAAAATGAGTGTGTGTGCTCACCACAATTGTGAATTCATTTGCAATAGCCACTAAAAGCGGGTTAATCGAAAGTGCAGACCGATGTCCGAATTCCACCAGCATCCACAATGCACCCTCCAGCCCACCCCCACCTTTCCCTCTTCCATAGCATTTGTATCCCACCCATTTGGTCAGTGCACTCATTCCACTCCCTTCGTGCTTTCGATCAACCAGAGATGGCTAGCACTGCGATGGTTTCACGCTGGACTTGCGGTTATCGCTAACTTTTATGGCTACTGAAAATGCATTCACCCAAAATTGTAACTAAAATTATTAGTTTTGCGTCAGATAGCAATGCCCATTCACTCCACCGAAAGTGCCCGAAACGAGCCGGCGACCATGAGCTCAGCCGATGACCGAAGGATCCCCATAACTATACTATTCCAAGTCCAAAATGAATTCGTGTTTGATTTGTTTCTTACTAAAATAGAAAAAATTTAACTTATTTTAGAATTGTGTAACTTATAGAGCACTAGTCATTAAAAATTACTCTATTTTTGCATATCGGAGAAAATTCTATTAGAATTTGAATTTGATTTTCTCGAACCTCGCTGCAACAGAATACATCAGCGAAAAATTAACTCACCATGAGACTGAATTTATTTGTTAATCGGACTTTGCCGTTTTTAACCCCTTGAATTGAATGAGGGAATAGTTACCCTACTAGTAGAGTACACCTGATTTCCATAGATTAGCATAGACTACCAGGTCCCGGAGTCCTTGGCTGGATGCGATGACCGGAGACCCACAGTCGCTGGGCAGGTGACTCCGCTGCTGCAGAGCTTCGTTTCAGGGCACTTGGGTCGCAGGAATGGCCATGGCTAGTTCCTGAACTATGGTTTTAAGTAGACCAGCCGACCACCCTGACGCTTCCGGGTAACTTGACGACTTGATGGTTTCCGTTGGCCAGCGAGTCGCTTTTCTGTCGACCCACTTGACCAGCTCGCTGCAAGTGATTTTGTCTAGGGTAGCCAGGCGGAACCCGTTGCCTTCGCTAACTAATCGGCTAATGAAAATCTTTCGCAAACGCAGAATCCCAATGCCACCGTCAAGCCTTTGATCCAAATGCCGTTGCAGGCCGCCAATGTCCAGGAGCAGCAGTCTCCTCCGGTGGCTTCATATCCGACACCGGCCACTCCGGTGGCTGTTCAGCAGCCATCGACTCCTGTCCCCGTTCAAGTGCCGAACTCGTCCGTCCAGCAGCAAAATCCGGATGTGGACGCCATCGCCTCGAAGCTGCCCTTGCCAGTTATCATCAAGGAGGAGCCGATCTCTGTCGAAGATGAACCGTCCGTCGACATTATAGAGGACAATACCAGTGCCAGTACCAGTGCCAGCGGCATCGGGGGCAAGATCCCATTTAAAAAGATCTTCCAAAAGCGCAAGAAGTCGTCTGGTAAGCGTGGAATTCTTTAGTGATCAGTTTTCCCAGACTTTTATCACACACACACACGAATCACTAGAGTTCTTATGGAAGGACCGACTGGAAATTACTTAACATTTTTACAATAACATATATGTCTTTTAACTCGATCGTAGAACGCACTCGGGACAAGAAGCTGCGACAGAACCGCCAGCTGCGCAAGTCCATGCTCCCCAAGAACGCTCTGATGGCCCTCAACGAGGTTAAGGGCGTGACCATCAGCGATTTCACCATCGACAGCAATACCGACGGGGGATTCACGGCCATTGTCACTGTGAACTCCAATCAGTACGAGGGCAAGGGTACCTCAAAGATGACAGCCAAGAACGCGGCCTGCGAGAAGGCTTGGCGCGATTTTATAATTGCGAAGATGACGCCTAAACCTCCCCGTATTCACCAGGTGGAGATAGGTGCGGAGCCAATAGACACTAACGATGATGAGGCCGATGCACCGGATGATGATCTGCCCATGTTGAATCTGGCTTCGTTTGCCATCTACAAGCTGTTCGCGGAGTGGGAGCGCGAAGGCTATGTCGTACCCGAGATGCACGCTTCGGCCAATGCTGCCCAGCAGGCCGGAGGGGATGCCGGAACTCCAGTTCCCGCCGCGCCGAAGGAGCCAAAGAAGCCGCCAGTGCGTACGGAGCTACCCTCTGGCTGGGAGACCATGCACCCGGCGACCATTCTTTGCATTGTAGGCCAGCCCACCTCACTATATTCACTGTCAGTAATCAATTTCCCTGCAGATGCGACCGGGACTCAGCTACTCGGACTACGGGTCATCTGGCGACAAGACCAACGGCATGCAGCATCTGGGAATCACGGTGGACAACCAGGAATTCCACGCTCACGGCAGATCCAAGAAGATCGCCCGTCGCAACGTGGCCGTGAAAGTGTGCAACTCTCTGTTCGGCACAAACTTCGCCTACGGCGACACCGCTTAAGACACCAACTCCAACTGCCGACAGCAACACACCTCGCCAACACGCCTCTCTTAACGGCCAGCAATCAGAAGATTGCGTCCCTGACGTCAAATGCGCAACTCAAAGAATTCCTTCTCTGTGAAGGTGAAGAGGCATATTAAACAAGAATTTACCAATTTAGCTTGCATTTGGGACAGCTCTTACTTATGATTTTTTAGGTGGGCCGCAGCCGTTTTCAACCACGAGTAATCTTGAACTGCAAGATTATCCGAATAATTTTAACGCAAGGTTCCTTGGTAATGCTGATTAATTTTTTCCGTGTATTTTGTTACACACTGTTGGCTTGTTTTTTTTTTTTTTTTTTTTGAAAACGCTTCTACAGAAGAGCATTTCGGTGGCAGATTGGGTATCAAATAATAATTATGCTTACCAGTGAATTAAATTTTTTGTCGTTTCTAGATTAAGCTAAATTACTTGATTTTTTAAAACATGAAGACATAAATATATGCATTGAATATAAAATTGTAAAGTGCATTTTGATTTCTTGTGTTCATACTCATACAGAATCAACACGAAGAATGTTTTTTTTTTTGAAATCTCTTATTGCTCTAATCTTATGAACTTAATGTGTTGCTTAAAAGATAATATTATGGATACTGTTCCTTAATTATAATGTATACAAATGTAAAATAGCGGGAAATAGGGTCGACAAGATTCGCCAACGAGTTCGGGTGGGCGCTAAGTCTGTCGGCATATCGGCTGCTGTGGCAGTTTATTTGGTCTCCCAGTGGGACAACTTTTAAGTCCTTTTCGATGACTCGGTTGCTCACATACCAGGGTAGCCCAGATGCATGTCGTGCCGCTCGCGATTGTATTACTCCAAGCCCATTGAGCTGAGTCCCGGAGGCACACTCCACACTTGGATTGCGTAGGTCAGTGTTGGACCTAATATGGCTTTTATTAAGGGAGCCTCAACTGCCATATGGAGGTTGCTTGAGTGGAAAACCCTGTCCAGCTTTTTCAGCTTCCATGAGGATTTGGCTCTAACTGCCGTGATATGGACTTTTCAACTCAGCGTCCATCAAGGTGAACTCGGAAGTAGCAGTGGGATGAGACGTAGTCAATGGTATTTCCGTCAAAGAGAAGACCTAGGCATATTTGAGGTCGCAGGGTAAATGTGACACAGGCCGACTTAGTGAATGTAATGGATTTGTTCCATTTACCAGTCCATCGCTCGATTGCATGCAGCCATTCCTGAACTGCATTGGGCTGAATTGAAAGGATGAGTGCGACGCAAGCATGGCGGTGTCATCAGTGTAGGTGGCCAGGAGCAGCTGAGCAGGGGAGGCTTCATCGGTGTTGTTGACGGGAGTTGGCATGTCAGCAGTGTACAGGGTATACGGGAAGGGTCCAAGCACACTTCCCTGTGGAACCCCTGCATCAATGTGTTCCAGGCTTGACCGACAGTTTCGTACAGCAACATCGAAGGGCCGATCAGCGATGAAGGAGCTGAGGATGGCATAATGGGCTGCTCGGAGGAGATCTTTCATTTTATATAGCAGACCTTCATGCCACACCTTATCAAACGCTTGTTTCACGTCCAAAAATACGCCGACTGTTCAAAGCTAGTTCTTGTGGGATGTGTTACCTACCTCCGGCAGTTCCATCAAGCGGGTAAGAAAAATTCTCTCAAAAACTTTGGAGAAAGTTGTTAGCAGGATTATCGGTCGGTATGACTCGATCTGTGTTGGTGACTTTCCAGCTTTGGGGATCATTACAATGCGCGCACGTTTTCATTGCCTGGGAAAATTACCTAATCTTAGCATAGCATTAAATATTTTCACAAGAGCACGCACTCCTTTGCGTGGTAAAAATTTCGCAGTTCGGTTGTCTATGCCATAGTAACCAGGGTTTTTTTTGGCTGCAAAGCCTTTAGTTGCATCATTACCTCATGCGGTATGGTATAGGACGTGTCTGAGCGTCGGAGTATGAATATTGCTGGTAAATGCTAGGATCTCCTGTCGCGGTGTATTGTCTTCTGAGGCGTCTTTTGTGGCTAAGCAAGTCCCTAGCCTCCAAGCTTAAAATGGCAGGCCTCTTTATGGCCGTGAGACCAACTTGGTGTAGCCTGCCTTGCAGCTTCAATGATCGCCGATGTGAAGTAGTCGACGTACGCTTCCAGCCTACTGCAAGTGTCAATGAAAATGTTGAGTTCTACAGTAGCCTCGATGTGTTCTTTAAAGATCCGAATTCTCGCTTGTGGAGAAAGCATTTTTTTAACACTTCTAAATGATTGGGCGTCTTCAATCAATGGCAGATGATGGTCAGATAACAGTTCTGTCAGCACTTTCACCCTGATTAGTTGCTGTCTAAAGCCTTTGGAGATCCCAAAATCTATGGCACTTGGAGAGGCAGTTGCACGGTGGGGGTAGCATGTGGCTTCTCCAATTGTGTGTGATGAACTGCCCAGCAATGGCATCTGTCCATCTAAGTGTCGGAGGGCAGTATATTAAGGCAACATTAAAGTTTCCTCTGCTTGCAGTCAGCTGAATAGTTACTTCCTGGATATGATTTTGAGATAGAGTGGCGATGAGAGATATTTGATCTAGCAAGGATCGGCGCCCCCTCGTGTTGTCTGTCATCCGGATGGTTGGTAGTATGTAGGGTAAAGCCATTGACCCTGAAGTTTGTCCGGGAGGAGAGTGGGTTTCTGACGAAATTTTGTCAGTGTATCGCAGCACGGTTTGGGTCCGTGCTAGTTGGGTATTCTGGTTTCCGACCCACAAACCTCTTTCTTTTCGTTGTTGTTTCCCGTAGAATTTCAATCACTCAATTATATCGAAACATTTTCGAGTTTAAACTAATTAGTGAACACTGCATTTATTAATTGTTTTAAATGCGCACGTGCATTAATTGTAATGCCTTTCTTCTTATTTAATTTTAAAATTCAAATTGTCACATGTGTATATGTGCACATGTGGAAACGTGAAAAAAACAATTATATTAGAAATGCTGTCTAAGTTTTCTCGTTAAGAATGTTCTTAAAATAGGTGCTATACAAATTTGACACTAGTTCATCGTCAGTGTACAATTTACATATTCGTGGACACCGTAAATTGATTTTAGTCAGGTGCTTGTACCGAAGTGAAGAAAAGTTTTGCGACATTATTTGGTATATAAATATATTATCGGATTCCAAACGGCTTGCGAGCTCAGTTAGCTGTCGACTTACATTTCCCTAAGCCTATAAAAATTAAAATTTGTAAGAAGTTTTCCTGTTTTGTATTTATAATATTTTAGGTATGCAAGCACACTTAATCTTTTATTAAGTCCTGTTTCGTCTTTGGTACAATGTTGTTCAATTCCTTCTCTTAGAAGCGTTTTATTTGGGTGGACCTCAGTTAAAAAAATTGTACCATTTTATTTCAGATATCCCAATTTAAACATAGATCTGTAGTTTAGTGTAGTGATGTTGTGTATATATGTTTGTATTGAGTTCTCTGTAGTCCAGGATCACAAAACGAGTCGTGCTGTCCCATGGTCTTTTGTCCTCGCGAACCTTAAAGGCTAGTTGGGCTAAGCCTGTATGCCTATGCAGCGCAGGTTGACTACTGCTTAAATTTTCGTAAAATAATAAAATCCGCGATCTGTCCATTTCCGTCCGTATGAATTTCTAGATCTGAGGAACTATAAAAAGTCAGGGCGTTGAGACTTATGCTCCAGATTCTAGAGCAGTTGATGCAGCAAGTTTGTCCAAAAACTGCCATGCCAACCCTTTTCAAAAATATTCCCATTTTTTTCTGAAAATTATTTGTCTTGGCACTTTCTATAGATGTGCAAAAAGAATGTCGAAAATTCTCCATCGAACTACCACTATCTGAGTTACAGGTATCTTACCTTACTTTGACGAATAATATTATTTGTTTAATATATGAAAAATATTAAAAACTGGGCGATTAATCCCAACCCAGATAGTTAATTCACTTAATTCGGTGTTAATTTTCATAAATTCGCATACTTTCCTATTGCTGTGGTTGAGGAAACGCAAAACTCTTGTTAAAACAGTGTGAACACATTTTCTGTTTTTCGTTGATTGGAACCTTATAGATTTTGCCCACGCTGCGGACTGCCAAATTGTGTTTGCAAGTCATGAAAACGATTTAATACGTTATCGCATTGCCATTTTCTAACTCGTCGTTTGTGCACAGTGTCTTCAGCTTAAATATTTTAAAAGTACTATACATTTGTGGTCAAAAAATAAACCACGATCATAACAAAAATTTTGTGCGTTAAATTAATAATTTTGTTGCGGGTATGGTTTGAGTTTTAGACTATTCTTTTACTGTATTCAAATGTAAGTCAGTCACAAAAAAATGAGGGAATTACCATGCACACGCTCTAAAAGCTAAAAATTTCTCAAGAAATACAGAAATACTGTTACAATTTTTAATTTTCGCATTAATTTTTATACACTTTAAATAGGCATCTTCGTATATTATTGTTAATTATTTTAGAAAAAAAATCAGTTGTCTGCGCTCATTTTCCGCCGTCTTTCTATCCCTTCACTTGGTTATATTACTATGACCAGTGTGAAATGTCTATAATATATTTAATACAAGAATCGATTTTCAAAATATGTGAAACAAATATCGATATATTCTGATATATGCATTACATCCCTATTTAGGTTTTTCCCATCAGCGCAGTAAGCTTATCTCTGGGATTGAACAGTGAAAAATTAAATTACAAAAACGAAAAAATCAAGATGGAGGGAAATCTTTGTCCACTCGCGGAAAACAACAAGCCAGTCTTTGGAGGCATTTACGTAAGAATCTACATTTTTTCCAAGTGTGTGCAGGAGTGTGAGTTTAAACTTCCCTGTGAAGAGATGTGTTCCTAGTGAAAATAGATCACGAAAACAAAAACCATTGTTGGACTCATCCATAATTGATTTGTGAAATAACAAAGTTTTCGATTTTATTTCTATAATTTGCAGCGCACAAAGTGAAAGTGTGTGTATTCATTACAATTGTGAACTCATTTGCAATAGCCACTAAAAGCGGGTTAATCGAAAGTGCAGAGTCTGCACTGCAGATCGTTGTCCGAATTCCACCAGCATCCACAATGCACCCTCCAGCCCACCCCCACCTTTCCCTCTTCCATAGCATTTGTATCCCACCCATTTGGTCAGTGCACTCATTCCACTCCCTTCGTGCTTTCGATCAACCAGAGATGGCTAGCACTGCGATGGTTTCACGCTGGACTTGCGGTTATCGCTAACTTTTATGGCTACTGAAAATGCATTCACCCAAAATTGTAACTAAAATTATTAGTTTTGCGTCAGATAGCAATGCCCATTCACTCCACCGAAAGTGCCCGAAACGAGCCGGCGACCATGAGCTCAGCCGATGACCGAAGGATCCCCATAACTATACTATTCCAAGTCCAAAATGAATTCGTGTTTGATTTGTTTCTTACTAAAATAGAAAAAATTTAACTTATTTTAGAATTGTGTAACTTATAGAGCACTAGTCATTAAAAATTACTCTATTTTTGCATATCGGAGAAAATTCTATTAGAATTTGAATTTGATTTTCTCGAACCTCGCTGCAACAGAATACATTAACGAAAAATTAACTCACCATAAGACTGCATTTATTTCTTAATCGGACTTTGCTGTTTTTAAACCCCTAAAATTAATGAGGGAATTGTTACCCTACCCTAGATCCACAGTAGCTGGGCAGGTGGCTCCGCTGGTGCGGAGCTTCGTTTCGGGGCACTTGGGTCGCAGGAATGGCCATGGCTATTTCCTGAACTATGGTTTTAAGTTGACCAGCCGACCACCCTGACGCTTCCTGGAAATTTGACGACTTGATGGTTTCCGTTGGCCAGCGAGTCGCTTTTCTGTCGACCCACTGGACCAGCCCGTTGCCTTTGCTAACTAATCGGTTAACTCTTTCGCAAACGCAGAATCCCAATGCCACCGTCAAGCCTTTGATCCAAATGCCGTTGCAGGCCGCCAATGTCCAGGAGCAGCAGTCTCCTCCGGTGGCTTCATATCCGACACCGGCCACTCCGGTGGCTGTTCAGCAGCCATCGACTCCTGTCCCCGTTCAAGTGCCGAACTCGTCCGTCCAGCAGGAAAATCCGGATGAGGACGCCATCGCCTCGAAGCTGCCCTTGCCAGTTATCATCAAGGAGAAGCCGATCTCTGGCGACGATGAACCGTCCGTCGACATTATAGAGGACAATACCAGTGCCAGCGGCATCGGAGGCAAGATCCCATTTAAAAAGATCTTCCAAAAGCGCAAGAAGTCGTCTGGTAAGCGTGGAATTCTTTGGTGATCTGTTTTCCCAGACTTTTATCACACACACACACGAATCACTAGAGTTCTTATGGAAGGACAGACTGGAAATTACTCAACATTTTTACAATAACATATATGTCTTTTAACTCGATCGTAGAACGCACTCGGGACAAGAAGCTGCGACAGAACCGCCAGCTGCGCAAGTCCATGCTCCCCAAGAACGCTCTGATGGCCCTCAACGAGGTTAAGGGCGTGACCATCAGCGATTTCACCATCGTCAGCAATACCGACGGGGGATTCACGGCCGTTGTCACTGTGAACTCCAATCAGTACGAGGGCAAGGGTACCTCAAAGATGACAGCCAAGAACGCGGCCTGCGAGAAGGCTTGGCGCGATTTTATAATTGCGAAGATGACGCCTAAGCCTCCCCGTATTCACCAGGTTGAGATAGGTGCGGAGCCAATAGACACTAAAGAGGATGAGGCCGATGCACCGGATGATGATCTGCCCATGTTGAATCTGGCTTCGTTTGCCATCTACAAGCTGTTCGCGGAGTGGGAGCGCGAGGGCTATGTCGTACCCGAGATGCACGCTTCGGCCAATGCTGCCCAGCCGGCCGGAGAGGATGCCGGAACTCCAGTTCCCGCCGCGCCGAAGGAGCTAAAGAAGCCGCCAGTGCGTACGGAGCTACCCTCTGGCTGGGAGACCATGCACCCGGCGACCATTCTTTGCATTGTAGGCCAGCCCACCTCACTATATTCACTGTCAGTAATCAATTCCCCTGCAGATGCGCCCGGAACTCAACTACGTGAACTACGGGTCATCTGGCGACAATACCAACGGCATGCAGCATCTGGGAATCACGGTGGACAACCAGGAATTCCACGCCCACGGCAGATCCAAGAAGATCGCCCGTCGCAACGTGGCCGTGAAAGTGTGCAACTCTCTATTCGGCACAAACTTCACCTACGACGACACCACTTAAGACACCAACTCCAGCCGCAGACTCCAACTGCCGACAGCAACACACCTCGCCAACACGCCTCTCTTAACGGCCAGCAATCAGAAGATTGCGTCCCTGACGTCAAATGCGCAACTCAAAGAATTCCTTCTCTGTGAAGGTGAAGAGGCATATTAAACAAGAATTTACCAATTTAGCTTGCATTTGGGACAGCTCTTACTTATGATTTTTTAGGTGGGCCGCAGCCGTTTTCAACCACGAGTAATCTTGAACTGCAAGATTATCCGAATAATTTTAACGCAAGGTTCCTTGGTAATGCTGATTAATTTTTTCCGTGTATTTTGTTACACACTGTTGGCTTGTTTTTTTTTTTTTTTTTTTGAAAACGCTTCCACAGAAGAGCATTTCGGTGGCAGATTGGGTATCAAATAATAATTATGCTTACCAGTGAATTAAATTTTTTGTCGTTTCTAGATTAAGCTAAATTACTTGATTTTTTAAAACATGAAGACATAAATATATGCATTGAATATAAAATTGTAAAGTGCATTTTGATTTCTTGTGTTCATACTCATACAGAATCAACACGAAGAATGTTTTTTTTTTTGAAATCTCTTATTGCTCTAATCTTATGAACTTAATGTGTTGCTTAAAAGATAATATTATGGATACTGTTCCTTAATTATAATGTATACAAATGTAAAATAGCGGGAAATAGGGTCGACAAGATTCGCCAACGAGTTCGGGTGGGCGCTAAGTCTGTCGGCATATCGGCTGCTGTGGAAGTTTATTTGGTCTCCCAGTGGGACAACTTTTAAGTCCTTTTCGATGACTCGGTTGCTCACATACCAGGGTAGCCCAGATGCATGTCGTGCCGCTCGCGATTGTATTACTCCAAGCCCATTGAGCTGAGTCCCGGAGGCACACTCCACACTTGGATTGCGTAGGTCAGTGTTGGACCTAATATGGCTTTTATTAAGGGAGCCTTAACTGCCATATGGAGGTTGCTTGAGTGGAAAAGCCTGTCCAGCTTTTTCAGCTTCCATGAGGATTTGGCTCTAACTGCCGTGATATGGGCTTTTCAACTCAGCGTCCATCAAGGTGAACTCCGAAGTAGCAGTGGGATGAGACATAGTCAATGGTATTTCCGTCAAAGAGAAGACCTAGGCATGTTTGAGGTCGCAGGGTAAATGTGACACAGGCCGACTTAGTGAATGTAATGGATTTGTTCCATTTACCAGTCCATCGCTCGATTGCATGCAGTCATTCCTGAACTGCATTGGGCTGAATTGAAAGGATGAGTGCGACGCAAGCATGGCGGTGTCATCAGTGTAGGTGGCCAGCAGCAGCTGAGCAGGGGAGGCTTCATCGGTGTTGTTGACGGGAGTTGGCGTGTCAGCAGTGTACAGGGTATACGGGAAGGGTCCAAGCACACTTCCCTGTGGAACCCCTGCATAATGTGTTCCAGGCTTGACCGACAGTTTCGTACAGCAACATCGAAGGGCCGATCAGCGATGAAGGAGCTGACGATGGCATAATGGGCTGCTCGGAGGAGATCTTTCATTTTATATAGCAGACCTTCATGCCACACCTTATCAAACGCTTGTTTCACGTCCAAAAATACGCCGACTGTTCAAAGCTAGTTCTTGTGAGATGTGTTACCTACCTCCGGCAGTTCCATCAAGCGGGTAAGAAAAATTCTCTCAAAAACTTTGGAGAAAGTTGTTAGCAGGATTATCGGTCGGTATGACTCGATCTGTGTTGGTGACTTTCCAGCTTTGGGGATCATTACAATGCGCGCACGTTTTCATTGCCTGGGAAAATTACCTAATCTTAGCATAGCATTAAATATTTTCACAAGAGCACGCACTCCTTTGCGTGGTAAAAATTTCGCAGTTCGGTTGTCTATGCCATAGTAACCAGGGTTTTTTTTGGCTGCAAAGCCTTTAGTTGCATCATTACCTCATGCGGTATGGTATAGGACGTGTCTGAGCGTCGGAGTATGAATATTGCTGGTAAATGCTAGGATCTCCTGTCGCGGTGTATTGTCTTCTGAGGCGTCTTTTGTGGCTAAGCAAGTCCCTAGCCTCCAAGCTTAAAATGGCAGGCCTCTTTATGGCCGTGAGACCAACTTGGTGTAGCCTGCCTTGCAGCTTCAATGATCGCCGATGTGAAGTAGTCGACGTACGCTTCCAGCCTACTGCAAGTGTCAATGAAAATGTTGAGTTCTACAGTAGCCTCGATGTGTTCTTTAAAGATCCGAATTCTCGCTTGTGGAGAAAGCATTTTTTTAACACTTCTAAATGATTGGGCGTCTTCAATCAATGGCAGATGACAGTTCTGTCAGAGCTTTCACCCTGATTAGTTGCTGTCTAAAGCCTTTGGAGATCCCAAAATCTATGGCACTTGGAGAGGCAGTTGCACGGTGGGGGTAGCATGTGGCTTCTCCAATTGTGTGTGATGAACTGCCCAGCAATGGCATCTGTCCATCTAAGTGTCGGAGGGCAGTATATTAAGGCAACATTAAAGTTTCCTCTGCTTGCAGTCTGCTGAATAGTTACTTCCTGGATATGATTTTGAGATAGAGTGGCGATGAGAGATATTTGATCTAGCAAGGATCGGCGCCCCCTCGTGTTGTCTGTCATCCGGATGGTTGGTAGTATGTAGGGTAAAGCCATTGACCCTGAAGTTTGTCCGGGAGGAGAGTGGGTTTCTGACGAAATTTTGTCAGTGTATCGCAGCACGGTTTGGGTCCGTGCTAGTTGGGTATTCTGGTTTCCGACCCACAAACCTCTTTCTTTTCGTTGTTGTTTCCCGTAGAATTTCAATTACTCAATTATATCGAAACATTTTCGAGTTTAAACTAATTAGTGAACACTGCATTTATTAATTGTCTTAAATGCGCACGCGCATTAAGTGTAATTGTAGTTCGAAAAATTTGAAGTTATTTTCATGTCTTTTTATTTAAAAAAATGCCTTTCTTCGTATTTAATTTTAAAATTCAAATTGTCACATGTGTATATGTGCACATGTGGAAACGCGAAAAAAACAATTATATTAAAAATGCAGTCTAAGTTTTCTCGTTAAGAATGTTGTTAAAATAGGTGCTATACAAATTTGACACTAGTTCATCGTCAGTGTACAATTTACATATTCGTGAACACCGTAAGTTGATTTTAGTCAGGTGCTTGTACCGAAGTGAAGAATTACAATTTTTAAGAAGTTTTCCTGTTTTGTATTTATAATATTTAGGTATGCAAGCACACTTAATCTTTGACGTCCTGTTTCGTCTTTGGTACAATGTTGTTCAATTCCTTATCTTAGAGGCGTTTTATTTGGGTGGACCTCAGTTAAAAAAATTGTACCATTTTATTTCAGATATCCCAATTTAAACATAGATCTGTAGTTTAGTGTAGTGATGTTGTGTATATATGTTTGTATTGAGTTCTCTGTAGTCCAGGATCACAAAACGAGTCGTGCTGTCCCATGGTCTTTTGTCCTCGCGAACCTTAAAGGCTAGTTGGGCTAAGCCTGTATGCCTATGCAGCGCAGTTTGACTACTGCTTAAATTTTCGTAAAATAATAAAATCCGCGATCTGTCCATTTCCGTCCGTATGAATTTCTAGATCTGAGGAACTATAAAAAGTCAGGGCGTTGAGACTTATGCTCCAGATTCTAGAGCAGTTGATGCAGCAAGTTTGTCCAAAACTGCCACGCCAACCCTTTTCAAAAATATTCCCATTTTTTTCTGAAAATTATTTGTCTTGGCACTTTCTATAGATGTGCAAAATGAATGTCGAAAATTCTCTATCGAACTACCACTATCTGAGTTACAGGTATCTTACCTTACTTTGACGAATAATAATATTTGTTTAATATATGAAAAATATCAAAAACTGGGCGATTAATCCCAACCCAGATAGTTAATTCACTTAATTCGGTGTTAATTTTCATAAATTCGCATACTTTCCTATTGCTGTGGTTGGGGAAACGCAAAACTCTTGTTAAAACAATGTGAACACCTTTTCTGTTTTTCGTTGATTGGAACCTTATAGATTTTGCCCACGCTGCGGACTGCCAACTTGTGTTTGCAAGTCATGAAAACGATTTAATACGTTATCGCATTGCCATTTTCTAACTCGTCGTTTGTGCACAGTGTCTTCAGCTTAAATATTTTAAAAGTACTATACATTTGTGGTCAAAAAATAAACCACGATCATAACAAAAATTTTGTGCGTTAAATTAATAATTTTGTTGCGGGTATGGTTTGAGTTTTAGACTATTCTTTTACTGTATTCAAATGTAAGTCAGTCACAAAAAAATGAGGGAATTACCATGCACACGCTCTAAAAGCTAAAAATTTCTCAAGAAATACAGAAATACTGTTGCAATTTTTAA
Source organism: Drosophila mauritiana (assembly GCF_004382145.1). Lineage (NCBI taxonomy): Eukaryota > Metazoa > Arthropoda > Insecta > Diptera > Drosophilidae > Drosophila > Drosophila mauritiana. The sequence continues at coordinate 21,383,061 of NC_046672.1, read as the reverse complement.
TTTTCGCATTAATTTTTATACACTTTAAATAGGCATCTTCGTATATTATTGTTAATTATTTTAGAAAAAAATCAGTTGTCTGCGCTCATTTTCCGCCGTCTTTCTATCCCTTCACTTGGTTATATTACTATGACCAGTGTGAAATGTCTATAATATATTTAATACAAGAATCGATTTTCAAAATATGTGAAACAAATATCGATATATTTCTACATATATTCTGATATATGCATTACATCCCTATTTAAGTTTTTCACATCAGAGCAGTAACCTTATCTCTGTGATTTGAACAGTGAAAAATTAAATTACAAAAACGAAAAAATCAAGATGGAGGGAAATCTTTGTCCACTCGCGGAAAACAACAAGCCATTTGTCTTTGGAGGCATTTACGTAAGAATCTACATTTTTTCCAAGTGTGTGCAGGAGTGTGAGTTTAAACTTCCCTGTGAAGAGATGTGTTCCTAGTGAAAATAGATCACGAAAACAAAAACCATTGTTGGACTCATCCATATTTGATTTGTGAAATAACAAAGTTTTCGATTTTATTTCTATAATTTGCAGCGCACAAAGTGAAAGTGTGTGTATTCATTACAATTGTGAACTCATTTGCAATAGCCACTAAAAGCGGGTTAATCGAAAGTGCAAAGTCTGCACTGCAGATCGTTGTCCGAATTCCACCAGCATCCACAATGCACCCTCCAGCCCACCCCCACCTTTCCCTCTTCCATAGCATTTGTATCCCACCCATTTGGTCAGTGCACTCATTCCACTCCCTTCGTGCTTTCGATCAACCAGAGATGGCTAGCACTGCGATGGTTTCACGCTGGACTTGCGGTTATCGCTAACTTTTATGGCTACTGAAAATGCATTCACCCAAAATTGTAACTAAAATTATTAGTTTTGCGTCAGATAGCAATGCCCATTCACTCCACCGAAAGTGCCCGAAACGAGCCGGCGACCATGAGCTCAGCCGATGACCGAAGGATCCCCATAACTATACTATTCCAAGTCCAAAATGAATTCGTGTTTGATTTGTTTCTTACTAAAATAGAAAAAATTTAACTTATTTTAGAATTGTGTAACTTATAGAGCACTAGTCATTAAAAATTACTCTATTTTTGCATATCGGAGAAAATTCTATTAGAATTTGAATTTGATTTTCTCGAACCTCGCTGCAACAGAATACATTAACGAAAAATTAACTCACCATAAGACTGCATTTATTTCTTAATCGGACTTTGCTGTTTTTAAACCCCTAAAATTAATGAGGGAATTGTTACCCTACCCTAGATCCACAGTAGCTGGGCAGGTGGCTCCGTTGGTGCGGAGCTTCGTTTCGGGGCACTTGGGTCGCAGGAATGGCCATGGCTATTTCCTGAACTATGGTTTTAAGTTGACCAGCCGACCACCCTGACGCTTCCTGGTAATTTGACGACTTGATGGTTTCCGTTGGCCAGCGAGTCGCTTTTCTGTCGACCCACTGGACCAGCCCGTTGCCTTTGCTAACTAATCGGTTAACTCTTTCGCAAACGCAGAATCCCAATGCCACCGTCAAGCCTTTGATCCAAATGCCGTTGCAGGCCGCCAATGTCCAGGAGCAGCAGTCTCCTCCGGTGGCTTCATATCCGACACCGGCCACTCCGGTGGCTGTTCAGCAGCCATCGACTCCTGTCCCCGTTCAAGTGCCGAACTCGTCCGTCCAGCAGGAAAATCCGGATGCGGACGCCATCGCCTCGAAGCTGCCCTTGCCAGTTATCATCAAGGAGGAGCCGATCTCTGGCGACGATGAACCGTCCGTCGACATTATAGAGGACAATACCAGTGCCAGCGGCATCGGGGGCAAGATCCCATTTAAAAAGATCTTCCAAAAGCGCAAGAAGTCGTCTGGTAAGCGTGGAATTCTTTGGTGATCAGTTTTCCCAGACTTTTATCACACACACACACGAATCACTAGAGTTCTTATGGAAGGACAGACTGGAAATTACTCAACATTTTTACAATAACATATATGTCTTTTAACTCGATCGTAGAACGCACTCGGGACAAGAAGCTGCGACAGAACCGCCAGCTGCGCAAGTCCATGCTCCCCAAGAACGCTCTGATGGCCCTCAACGAGGTTAAGGGCGTGACCATCAGCGATTTCACCATCGTCAGCAATACCGACGGGGGATTCACGGCCGTTGTCACTGTGAACTCCAATCAGTACGAGGGCAAGGGTACCTCAAAGATGACAGCCAAGAACGCGGCCTGCGAGAAGGCTTGGCGCGATTTTATAATTGCGAAGATGACGCCTAAGCCTCCCCGTATTCACCAGGTGGAGATAGGTGCGGAGCCAATAGACACTAAAGAGGATGAGGCCGATGCACCGGATGATGATCTGCCCATGTTGAATCTGGCTTCGTTTGCCATCTACAAGCTGTTCGCGGAGTGGGAGCGCGAGGGCTATGTCGTACCCGAGATGAACGCTTCGGCCAATGCTGCCCAGCAGGCCGGAGAGGATGCCGGAACTCCAGTTCCCGCCGCGCCGAAGGAGCCAAAGAAGCCGCCAGTGCGTACGGAGCTACCCTCTGGCTGGGAGACCATGCACCCGGCGACCATTCTTTGCATTGTAGGCCAGCCCACCTCACTATATTCACTGTCAGTAATCAATTCCCCTGCAGATGCGCCCGGAACTCAACTACGTGAACTACGGGTCATCTGGCGACAATACCAACGGCATGCAGCATCTGGGAATCACGGTGGACAACCAGGAATTCCACGCCCACGGCAGATCCAAGAAGATCGCCCGTCGCAACGTGGCCGTGAAAGTGTGCAACTCTCTATTCGGCACAAACTTCACCTACGACGACACCACTTAAGACACCAACTCCAGCCGCAGACTCCAACTGCCGACAGCAACACACCTCGCCAACACGCCTCTCTTAACGGCCAGCAATCAGAAGATTGCGTCCCTGACTTCAAATGCGCAACTCAAAGAATTCCTTCTCTGTGAAGGTGAAGAGGCATATTAAACAAGAATTTACCAATTTAGCTTGCATTTGGGACAGCTCTTACTTATGATTTTTTAGGTGGGCCGCAGCCGTTTTCAACCACGAGTAATCTTGAACTGCAAGATTATCCGAATAATTTTAACGCAAGGTTCCTTGGTAATGCTGATTAATTTTTTCCGTGTATTTTGTTATACACTGTTGGCTTGTTTTTTTTTATTATGAAATCGCTTCCACAGAAGAGCATTTCGGTGGCAGATTGGGTATAAAATAAAAATTTTGCTTACCAGTGAATTACATTTTTTGTCGTTAACTAGATAGAGCAATATTAATTTTAGGTCTTGAGTGGTAAATTACTTGATTTTTAAAAACATGAACACATAAATACAAGTATTGAATATAAAATTGTCAAGTGTATTCTGATTTGTTGCGCTCATACTTGCGAGTATTGGTTCAATGTTGCCCAATTATAAATTTGTTTAGTAAAACGGTATCGCAGCAGGGTTTTGGTCCGTGCTAGTTGGCTATTCTGGCTTCCCACCATAAACTAATCGAACAGCGTTGGCAACCCTTCAGCAGCTGTTAGCTGACTTTTCGTTAGTTTTTATTATCAAACGCAAAAGCGAACGATATGTCGAAATTTCTGTCCCAAGCGGCTATAAATACGCTGCGAAACACGCGCCTGGGGTCGCGGCAACTGTAAGTACTCCACGATCACCCGATGCCCACAGGAGTAACCCATTGCCGCTGTTCTCCAGGGTGCGCAGTTTTGCGGGCATCTCTAACACGCGTAACCATCGCGAAGCGGGTCACCAGGAATGGGGATGTGGTCAGTCTGCGGGACGCGGGCTGCTAGAGTTGCGGATGCCGGTGGCGTGCAGAAGGAGCATGTTTATCCAGACCCAGGACACTCCGAATCCGGAGAGCTTGAAGTTCCTGCCCGGCGTGGACGTCCTGGGAAAGGGGAACACGTACGACTTCCCCAACGGAACCACCGCCCACAGCAGTCCTTTGGGTGAGTAAGGATCCACGTGCGGCTCCCTGCGTATCCCATAAATCGGTTCTCGGGTGGCCGAAAAGATCACATTGCTGTAAAGGTCCAGTTTTCCTGGTTACCTCCAAAATAGGCGGTTATCTTTTAGCAGAGAGATACTTGATGCTTCCACCCCGAAATTGATGCAAAACGTAGGCAGTTTGTGAAGAAAGCGCTATATCTTCAATGGTAGAGCTCAAGGTGGATCTGGTGGCGTTCTTCAGTGTTCTTAGCAAACTAATTTAAATTTTAAAATACTATGCTTTCATTAATTTGAAGTAGTTTTGGTTTGGTAGGGAGTGTAGGGAAAAACTGGACATTTTTATAATTATTCATTCTTGAAAAAGAATGAAAAGGTGCAAAATAATGTAAACTGGGTAATTCAGTTAGAAATAAATCAATATATATAAATACAATTTACATTACTAGCACTATCAGTATATATATATACTGATGATGAAAAATTGAGTATTACTTATTACGTTCCTGGCTGTTCACAAATTCTTAAGGCACAAAGTCGCAGAATTTAGATATTTCTACTGTCACCCATAATGAAAAATGTAAAGAATTATCTAAATAATCACAATTTAATTATTTCAGATTTTAAAGCAGCCTCTCGAAGTGCAACCACTTAGCTTGTTTTTTAAATGCCTTTTTCAATATGTGCAATAATTTCTTTTTTTTAGTTGTTCTAAAAATGGTTTAAAAACAAATTCGTTCTAAAAAAAATGGGGTTTTGTGAATACATTCTTGTAGGTTCTAAAGTGTTGCGTCTCTATCTAATTAATGCGCAACTAGTTTGCGCACAACAAGTGGAAGCACTCCATCTGGAGGCCATAATACTGAATTGTTAGATGTTCTTGGAAACCAAACATTTTTGTTAGATCCACAAGATTAATAATGCATACGGCCGATCGTTGTAACTTTCCAATTTTTGATATTATATAATCCTAATGAAATGTACTTCTATTTGCAATTATCACTGGATCCGCAGCCAAATTGCTGTTCCGCGTGGAGGGCGTTAAGGGCGTGTTCTTTGGCGCCGATTTCATCACCATATCGAAGCAGGAGGGCGCCGAGTGGAGCCTGATTAAGCCAGAGGTGTTTGCCGTCATAATGGACTTCTTTGCCAGCGGCTTGCCAGTCCTCAACGATGCCCAGCCCAATGCGGACACCGAGATTCTCGAGGATGACGACGAGACGGTGATGATGATCAAGGAGCTGCTGGACACGCGCATCAGGCCAACCGTCCAGGAGGACGGTGGCGACATCGTCTTCATGGGCTACGAGGCCGGCGTAGTCAAGCTAAAGATGCAGGGCTCCTGCTCCTCCTGCCCCAGCTCCATTGTGACGCTGAAGAACGGCGTGCAGAACATGCTGCAGTTCTACATACCGGAGGTGGAGTCCGTTGAGCAGGTCTTCGACGAGGCAGACAGGATGATCGACAGCGAGTTTGAGCGCTTCGAAAAGAACCTTAAGACGCTCAAGCAGCAGGAGCCCAGTGGCGGCGGTCCCCATTAGAGGGACTTATTTTAATGTCCCTGCTTACGGTGCTAATTCTCTAGTGAAGCCAATAGTTAGTTGTATACATAAGGTACATTTAGTTGATTGTTTAAATAAATCTACGGCTTTAAGCTTAACTGTTTGTGCATGAACTGATGTACAGAAACTATTATTCGAGCTTTGATCTTTGGGGTTACAAAGGAAATTTACACTTGTTTAAACTGTTAAAATTTCTTTGAGCAAATTTAAATTTATAAATAACTCCTTTAAATTCCCTCTTTAATGGCAAAAGGTGCCTCATTTATAAATGGATATTTATATATTAAAAAAGAAGGGAATATAAGAACGTCCCACTAAGAATATCTATTCAATGCATTCATTCAATACTATTGAAAATGTGGGTTCGATAAGGATAAGGTCTTCAAGCTAATCAATTGAAAACCAACAGCCTAATTAATTCGGCACTAAGCAAGGTCAATAATTGAGAAACTAACTCAGTGGGGCCTACGGCCCAGTCTGACCCTCATTGGCAAGTGGGTCAATAACCCGTGTCATTGCCATCGATTCCACAAATCGTTAAAGGAACCCATTGCCAGGCGATACCGCTGCCAGGCTACCGTTTAATCAATAAGCCCGCCAGAGAAGAAGCCACCGAGCGCTGGCGCTGGAACCATTCTATCCAGAGCCGCAGGACCGCACAGACCCAAAGGAAAGGGATCTCCGAGGAAGAGAAGTGGTAATATATCAAGTCCGTCGACCAATGCTCTGCTGGGCCAACGAGGATCACTATCTGAGCCAACGCTACCCGAATCCACAGCAAAAGGCGCCAGAAACGCTCAAGAACCTGCTGTTGCGATCCAGTGTACCGATAGTGAGTGCTCCAAACCCCGAGTAGGACTCACGTTTCGCCGGCACCATGGCACCGCTCAAGGGGCAGGAGGTGCTCAAGTTCCACAAGCACTCCTACCTCGAGAACCGCATCTTCGATCACCGCCTGGTCAAGGGCAACCTTCTGGACAAGTGGCCCACCGCTGACATGAACGAGTATAACGAGCGCAAGGACCACCGGAACCTCATGGAGTCCTATGTACCACTAACCCATACCATTACCCATTGCACCTATGCATGTATGTATGTAGTTTCGTATCTTGGCATTCATCTACCATAGCAGCACTGAAAAGTAGTGGAGCACCTGGCCAAGATGTAGCTGCTTTAGATGTAGGTGGGCACCCAGAAGGCATATCTATCTGCTTCCTGCATGGAGGACTATCACGTTGATTTCGATATCGCATCAGCCATGTCATTTGATCCTTTTTCGTTCGATATATGGATCGAGCTGGAGTCATGCCACATACCACATTATGCTTTATAGCTTACTTTATTTCTGTTGCAATGCCACTTGGCTAAAATTCGGTGAGCAATCGGAGTAGGCCACTTTTGAACGCTGGGCCCTGTCACCCGGTCACAGTCTGAGATTAGTTTAGTTTACTCCACTCCTCGAATGGGAACCTATCTGTGCTTTTTGAAATCATTCGTTTGTTCCCAACACCCAGTCCAAATTCCAAGTGGCACAAATTACTAGTACTTCACTATCCCAACGATTCGACTTACAACCGATACCATTACCGAAACCTTCGACCACGATGAGTCACAATGGGGCTGGTGTCGGAGCCGGATCCGGCGGATCGCCCATCCCGCCAACCACGGTCATGTATTCCCAATTGCAGCCATGGAGCCAGGCGGGCGCTCCGCCCTGCATGGAGCCCGTCATGGGGCCTTCGATTCCGTCGAGAGTTGGCACCGCCTACGAGACGCCCACGAAGCACCCGTGGCGCCCGGCTATGGCCTATGAGCTAATCCAGGTGAAGCATATGCCCGAGCAGCCGGTGACCAACCAGCTGACCAAGCAGTGCTTCCTGCCCAAGGGCATGAAGACGGACGGCATGATATTCCCCAACCTGGTCACCGGATTCGATCGCAATCCGCAGCACGCCGCCCGGGCTGCCCTCTACACGCGGTACACCAGCAACGAGTGGTACAACAACAACATGACCAAGTACTCCGAGTCGAACATGAATCGGTAAGTGGCTAGCTCCTTATTGAAAAGACAGATATGTATGTATGAATATCTGGTACCATACTATTGCAAGAAGGACAACCGCATGATTCATCGTGTCTTTCAGCAACCTCTCGGAGCGCATGCGGAATGACGCAGTGCGTCTAATGCGGGAGACGGACGAGAAGGCCACCTCGGGCCAGAGGGACGCCGGCCGAAGGCTAGGCGAGCGCATCACTGACCTGACTTTCTGGCGCAACGAGCTGAACGCGGAGCTGGAGAAGCTGATCGCCGAGATGTCGGACATCAATGAGCTGCAGCGGCAGTGCGGCAAGGCGCTCCTCGACCTGGAGATACCGCTGCACATCGCCCAGGAGTGCCTCTTTCACCGTGAGTCGCGCCAGGGCACGGAGAAGGTGCATGACATCGTAGAGAAGGCCCTCCTCGTGGAGTCCAACAACTTGAGGAACTCCCGTGACCGCCTGGGCGGCCTGCACGAGAAGATCTCGAAGCAGGCCCTCGACTGCCGTGGCGCCCAGCATCTCCTCGAGGACGATGTGTCGCACAAGGAATCCTCGCTCGGCATCGACTCCATGTGCCACCAGCTGAACAACCACAGCCGCGGCATCACATACTACGGCGGCATCGAGAAGTTCGATCCCTCGGTCAGCACCCAGGAGTCCTGGGCGCAGGCCAGCAGCGAGCACGTCCGCCGGTGAGTCCATTAGTCTTGTGCCTCGCCTATCGAATACCCATTATTTAGCTTAAAGGAGTAGGAGTAAAGGATGCCTATAGAGGTGATTCGTTCATTGAGCCGAAAGCTAATCATAATCGCATCCAAAATCGAGATTCTTGTACCCTTTTCTATCCCTTGTTTCCACAGCTCCCAGGCGGAGCGCGCGAAGCTCTCCCAGCTGCGGAGCGATGCCCAGAGTGTGGTCAACTCGGTGGCCACCACCGTGTGGGACTTCTGGAGCAACACGAACAACGCCTTCGATCGCCGCTCGCAGGAGATGGCTGAGGCGAAGAACCGGGTGCAGCTGCACCTGCAGAAGGTCCAACAGGAGCTGTTCGACATGGAGAAGCATCTCTTCCTGCTGCAGAAGGCCATCCAGGACAAGTCCGGGCCGTTAAAAGTGGCCCAGACGCGACTGGAAGCCCGCTCCCACCGCGAGGGCGTCGAGCTGTGCAAGGACCACGCCCAGGACCGCCTTGTCCAAGAGGTGCAGGACATCCAGGGTGCCGTGGAGACGCTGCACCACAAGCTGATGGAGGCGGAGGCCACCCACCAGGGCCTACTAAAGACGCGCTGCACCTTGGAGGTAGATCTGCGCAACAAGGTCAATGCCCTGTTCATCGACAGAGAGAAGTGCATGAGTCTCCGGCGCTCCTTTCCGGTCAGCAATCTGATCAAGTACTGATCCGTATCCGTAACCGCACGCCGGGCTCTGGACTCTGGACTCCGCACTCCCACTCGCTTTTCCGCCACCTGTTTTCTTAACTTGGCTTTTCTGTGTGTGTCCACTTCAAGAGCCAAACTGCAGTCTCCCGCTGAAGCACAGTTATCCTTTTTACTGGCACATATGATATACTATCAAATGGAAAAATAGGTGTACTAACTATTCGGAATTATTAGGAGCAAGAATAAAAATAAATTTTAAATCTATATATTACATAAACGGAACTGCTGATAGATTACTTTTAATGGGAATCACGGTGGACAACCACAAGTTCCACGCCCACGGCAGATCCAAGAAGATCGCCCGTCGCAACGTGGCCGTGAAAGTGTGCAACTCTCTGTTCGGCACAAACTTCGCCTACGGCGACACCGCTTAAGACACCAACTCCAACCGCAGACTCCAACTGCCGATAGCAACAAACCTCGCCAACACGCCTCTCTTAACGGCCAGCAATCAGAAGATTGCGACCCTGTCGTCAAATGCGCAACTTTAAGAATTCCTTCTCTGTGAAGGTTTTTTTTTTAATTTATTTATTAAGGCATACGGGGTAGTCATGTCCTTCTTATCTATTAATTCAGCCCATTTTGGGCTCGCCGTCTAACTATAGTTAGCTTTTTCAAATTTACAGTAATTTAACTAGAATTACATAACAATCACATATAACAAATAGGATTTAAGATAAGCGTCAGCTTCTGCGGACCCTTGTCAAAGGAGATCGGGTAATGAGATCCCTCGGTTGCCTTCTATTGAGCCTCCTTGGTGGGCGAGATCTATTTAGAGCGCTGGCCAGCCGATTTCTGTGGCGCTCCAGCCTGTCATGGTATCTGCTCGAGTGCTGGTTTATTTCGTCAAAAACCGTTGCTGGTTTCAGGTCTCTGTGCAGAGTGGTGTTTCGAACAAACCACTCGCAGCCGGTGATAAGTCTTGCTACCTTATTTTGAATAGCCTGGGTTTGGCACCCATACTTACAGTTTGGTGCTAAGATCTGTTTGTAAATTGTCAGCTTGTTGGATAGCGACAATTTACTGCGCGAACAAAGTAGCCAGTAGTGCTTCTTAGCACGTAGGCGCGTTCTGATGTCGGTCACATGCTTGGAAAATGTGAGTCTGCGATCCAGAAGCACTCCAAGGTACTTTGCTGCGTTCGGCTGTGGTACGGGGGCTTCCTCGATGTAGACGGGCGGTGGCGTTCTCCGCTTTAAAGTAAAGCAGACGTTGTTGGATTTACTGCTATTGATGCCAATGTTCCAACGTCTTGCCCATTACGAGAACCGGTATGCAAAGTCCTGGATACCATCGGCTGCGTCGTGCTCGCATCGGGACCTGTAGGTGACGCACACGTCATCGGCAAATGTGGCCAACATAGATTTCCCGTAAAGGCTTACATCCGGCTGCGGCATGTCGTGGCTATACAGACAGTAGAGCAGGGGGCCGAGGACACTACCTTGTGGAACACCAGCTGCCACGTTGTGCTCGGTGGAAATTGCTGAATGAAAGCGCACAGCGAACCTCCTTCCTTCCAGGTACGATTTTAGCAGCCCAAAATATGGAGCAGGCAGCGTCTGCTTGATTTTCAGTTGGAGTCCAATGTGCCACACTCGATCAAACGCTTCTCGAATGTCCAAGAAGAGGCTGTTACAATATTCCTTACTGTCGTAGGCCGTCAGAATTTGCTCGACGACTCGATGGAGCTGCTCGACAGTACAGTGGCCAGCGCGGAAACCGAACTGGTGCTCAGGGGTAATCCCATGGGCTTCCATAATCCTTACAATCCGGACAGCAATCAGTCTCTCAAACACCTTCGAAATTGAAGGGAGGAGACTGATCGGCCGGTAGGAGGCGGGCTCCCTTTCCGGCTTGCCAGGTTTGTGGATCATGGTGATTATCCCGAGCTTCCACTGATAAGGGTAGCGTTGAAAACCAACGTTATGTAGAGGATCGCTTGTCTGGGCAGGGCCTTCAATGTGGCGTTGCAGATGACGTCATGTCCAGGTGCTTTGTTGTTACTCTGGCGCACAATGACTTCGGCTACCTCGCAGGGTTTAAACGGCGTGATTGGCATATCCATTTGAAGCGCTTGGTTCAGCTGGTCCTGAGTTTCCTCAACCTGTTGCAGGCTGGCAAGCTTGAATGGTTGAAATCGCTCGGCGAGGTGCGCAGCGAATACCTCCGCTTGTCCCAAGTCGGTCCGACACCATGTCCCGTTGCTATCGACTAGAGGCGCCTTCCTCGTGCAACGCCTTTTGATTGCGCGCGTGGCCTTCCACAGTGAATGCGCCGCTTCGCTTTCGACTCCAGTATTGGCAAGCCTTTCGTCGAACCATGCGGCTTTGTGCAGCACCAACGCGCATCGGAGCCTACTCATCGCTCGATTCCATTCCGTTTTGTCCAACGGGTGCCGAGACCTCATCCACCTAGTGCGTAAGCGCCAATTTACCAATTTAGCTTGCATTTGGGACAGCTCCTACCCATGATTTTTTAAATGGGCCGCAGCCGTTTTAAACCACGAGTAATCTGGAACTGCAAGATTATCCGAATAATTTTAAAGCAAGATGCTGTGAAGAACTGATTTTCTTATTTCGCTCGCTACGGATTGCAGCGGGTAGCTCAGAGAGTTTGTGCGTTCGTCCCACCAAATTTATGATTGGTGTGATTGCCCGACCAAGGAAAAGCAATGGGTTCTTATTATAGCCGTTTATTCTACCGTTTCAAATATAATTTCTTCGGAGATCTCACTACTCATGCGGCGCTACTCCTGCAACGCCTTGCCTCCGTGGTACTGCTTGCTCCTTGACGCGGACGACGAGTCGGCCCGGCCGGGACTAGGATGTTATGGTGCAGGGTGTATCGTCCACGGGCGAGGCAACGCTCGGCCTGGGACCACCTTTGCTGGCCACTGACTCCACTGATCCTTACGACACGCCAGATCCTTCTCCTCCACTCCCAGGATCTCCACTTGCTTGTGGTGATCGTCCTTTCGCGTCCTTCGGGCTTCTTGCCGCCCGATGCTTGCACTGTTCCTTTCCTTCTGACTTGACCGCGCGTTCTCACTTCCGAGCTCCTTCCGTTAAAACCCCGACGCTCGTCCTTTTTCCGTACGCGATCTTGCTGTCTCACTAACTGTCTCCTACTCCTCCGCCTTCAGACCCCGATCCGACTGCGCGCTGACCGCGCGACTCGCGCCGGTACTCTCCTCGACTATCCTCGAGTACGTACTCCTCGCGTGTTGAGACTGACTGCCTCGAGCTGCACTTCCGCCGTCCCTTTATAGGCCGCCGGGATCCCGTTATTTCCCCTTTTGCGCACGGCCCGTTCGGGTACAAGGTCCAACAGTTGTACCGTTAGTTCACGGTGCGTCCTCTTTGTGCACTCTTGGTTTGGTTTTTTTGAAAACGCTTCCACAGAAGAGCATTTCGGTGGCAGATTGGGTATCAAGTAATTAAATTTTTAATTAAATATTTTAATTTTTAATTGATTAATTAAATTTTTTGTCGTTATCTAGATTAAGCTAAATTAATGTTAGGTCTTGAGTAGTATATTTACTTGGTTTTTAAAAACAAAGACATAAATACAAGTATTGAATACAAAATTGTATAGTGCATTTTGATTTCTTGTGTTCATACTCATACAGAATCAACACGAAGAATGTTTTTTTTTTTTTGAAATCTCTTATTGTTCTGAACTTATGAACTTAATGTGTTGCTTAAAAGATAATATTATGGATACTGTACCTTAATTATAATGTATATGTCGGAAATTCATCATCAAATTCCCTTCATCCTCTTCACTATTCCCGTTGTCTGCGCAACGTTTTCTGGCGCGTGAGCGAGGCATGTGTTCTGCTCAATAATCGATCACTGACTGACTCAATCTCTCTTCACAAAATCAGAATTATGGGTAGTTCTTAACTCTACACGCATTACCAACACATTTTGGAGACCCACTCTAGTCCACATACATCAATACTAATGCACACCGCATTTTGCTGTACGCTTCCGTAATTACTGCAGACATCTACTTCCCCGCGCTCATACACACGACCAGACTACGTTCGGCAGAAACTCTAACGGTTCTCTGCCACGCATCAAAAGAATAGAAAAGGCGCCTGCATGGCGCGTGCCAAGCAGAAACGCGCAATTACTAGAAATGTCGTTACATATAAATGATCTGCGACATATACAAATGTACCGTGGAGAGATTATGCTAGCTTACGTGTAAGGGAAATAGGGGGAAATAGGGTAAACAAGATTCGCCGACGTTTTCGGGTGGGCGCTAGGTCTGTCGGCATATCGGCTGCTGTGGAAGTTTATTTGGTCTCCCAGTGAAACAACTTTTAAGTCATTTTCGATGATGCATGTAGTGCCGCTCGCGATTGTATTACTTGAAGCCTGTTTAGCTATTGAGCTTTTTCAATAGCTGTTGCGAAAAATAAAGACAACCGAATAAAGTTTGTTTATATTACGACACTGTTTATTTTGCGAATTGTTTAAGGCAGCTAGGGCCTAAGCTAAGTCTTTTCCGAAACACGACGAATTGGCAATTGGTGGGGCAGACAGCCGAAATGCAGCGCCCAAGCTAAACGTAGGTAGCTAACAACAACAAACAAGGAATGAGCGCCGTACAGATAAATGCGTGCGAGAGCAGCGGTTTGCACTATGGGCATCGCAACTGCTACCACTGCCTAATTTGGCTTATAATAATAAAGAATATGAGCTTAGTCTACTGCACAGTTTTGGCGGCTGCATGACCCAACATCCTCCCCCCATTGGAAGCTTGGCTTCCAACAGAGTCCTCAAGGGGAAGCAGACACAGCTTGTTCACTGCCCGCCTTATTACTCCAGACGCGGTCCTCAATTCTGCAACTCGAGCGACGCCGTCTCTGCCAGGAATCAACTGCATGACTCTCGCCAAAGGCCATCTCATTGGGGGTAGATTCTCGTCCTTAACAAGAACGACGTTGTCCACGGCAACGTCAAGTACTCTTCCTTCCATCGCCTTAAAAATATTTGCTGAAGAAAGGAGATGCGCTGCCAAGATTCAAGCCTATTATAGTTTAGACCCGTTATATCTGGCTCGTCAAACGACGAAGGCGGACCACCATCCAGATCGGCAGGGTTCCCTGAAATGGGAACTGTCGGGAGATCCTTGATCAGCTCCAGGTGCACTGCCTTGGTTGCAAAGCATATAAATACGCAGACGTAGACGCATTTAACCGCGGGGTTGTTGCGACTATCCGACTTGTGAAAGAAGGGTCCACAGAAGTCTATACCAGCCACCTCAAAAGCGTGAGATCCTTCCAAGCGCTCCTTGGGAAGGTCCGCCATTATGTGCTCTATCAGCCGCGGCTTAATCCGAAAACATCTGATGCACCTGTTCACGGCCTTGGTAACCGTCTTCCTCCCCCCAATAGGCCAATATTGGGATCGAATTGCACCCAGAAGAGCTCGAGGTCCGGCATGAAGATTGCTTTCATGGTAATGCGAGATAATTGCTAGAGTCACTGGATGGGACCTTGGAAGGATTTTCGGGTGGCGGCCATCAAAGTCCAATGACGAATTCCGGAGGCGACCGCCTACTCTAAGAAGTACAAATTGATCCAGGAACGGCGAGAGCGATGACATGGGACTAGACGAGGAAACTCTTCCCAGCGTTTTTAGGGACTGCAGGTCCTCCCATAAATGCGCGCGCTGCACCAACCGCAGCATCATATGAGTACCCTCTTGAATGTGTGCGACGGTGAGCCCAGGATGACAAATTCCATTACAAAATTTGTAAATGTATGCAAATACTCGTTGCAGTGAGGGGTAAGAATTTGCAAATTTGGAGCTAGCAATTACATCCACGTACGGCGACTTTACGATGAACACACTTCGACGAAGCTCAAGCACCGGTTTGTCAGGACAAACAGCTGTTGGCCAATCTCTTTCAGGCTCCGTAAGATAGGCGGGTCCATGCGACGAGAGTGGCGATTCGCTAATCTCAGACGGCAGGGATCCTCTGGATAAGATGTCAGCCGGATTTAACGCTGTTGGAACATAACGCCAAGCCGTGACATCTGTCAGCTCCTGAATGGCAGCAACCCTATTTGCCACAAATATGTTTTCCTTGCTGGCTGAAGAAGGAACGCGTGAAGCTATTAAGGCGCTACCGCAAGGGCGCGCGCAGCCTCCAGACACAACCCGGGCCAGACGAGTTTTTTGAAGCAGCGGCAGTCCTGGCAACAACTTTATCTGACCTACGCACAGCAGCTCATAAAACAGGCTAGCTCCTATTAACATGTCAACACGCTGAGCTTTATGAAATTCCGGGTCGGCGAGCTGCAGGTTTTCTGGAATCTTCCAGTCCCCAATGTCCACATTAGAACTTGGCTGGCGATCCGTGATATTGGGAGCGATAACTGCTGTTATGCTCGTTGAGAAGTCCGAAGTGACAGACCGAATCGCAATTCCTACCGAGAATCCATCAGTCGCGAAATTGGAATCCCCGATTCCAGCGACGGAGTCGGACGACCTCGACCTCTTAAGTTGCAGTTGATTTGCAAACCGAGAGGTGACCAAGTGCAGTTGAGAGCCATTAATTAATGCATGCAAATTAACACTATCACGTCGGAGTCACCAAATGTTTAGCTATTGAGCTTTTTCAATAGCTGTTGAGAAAAATAAAGACAACCGAATAAAGTTTGTTTATATTACGACACTGTTTATTTTGCGAACTGTTTAAGGCAGCTAGGGCCTAAGCTAAGTCTTTTCCGAAACACGACGAATTGGCAATTGGCGGGGCAGGCAGCCGAAATGCAGCACCCAAGCTAAACGTAGGTAGCTAACAACAACAAACAAGGAGTGAGCGCCGTACAGATAAATGCGTGCGAGAGCAGCGGTTTGCACTATGGGCATCGCAATTGCTACCACTGCCTAATTTGGCTTATAATATTAAAGAATATGAGCTTAGTCTACTGCACAGTTTTGGCGGCTGCATGACCCAACAAAGCCTGTTCAAGTTACGGGGTTTGGACTGTCACCCGCTCTCCGCTCCCTCTTACGCTCTCCCGCTCTTCACCACAGAGTCTCAAAGGAGTCTCCGCTGCGCTTGGGAGAGCCTAACTAATTAGAATAAGCACCAGTGTCAAAACTAACCACGCTGAATAAACATACGCCCGGTCGCGCCCGCGCAATTACGAAAAGTCTAGTGGTCGCTTTTCTTCGAGTGTTTTCTTTTCAGCATATTTGGAAAATTCCAGGACAGCAACCCCCAACAACCCATCATTTTTTGGTCCTTCCCCTGGATTTTCAAGTTTGTCCACCAGCGACCAAATTATAAGATAAGTACGAAATTTCCATTCCTTTTAATTGCCGGTCTGCAGCAAAAGGTTCGAAAATCCAATTTCGTTCAATTTGCTGTAAGATTTATTGTCAAATCTAACGGATTTCTCCGACAAAAGGCAATTAAAGAAAAGTACTTATCCATTATCACAGGCGCCGCCATATTACCCACCGTTCTCCTTTCACCCTCATTCGTGAAAATTTCTAATTCCAAATTTCCGAATATATTTAAATATTCATCCAGTCCGAAAAGTGCAAAATTCCAAATGTGAAAAAGTGAAAATATTTTGTGCCAAGTTCAGTGAAAATTTCCAAAGCTCTGCCAAAAGTGGCAAAAATTCTGTTCTTGTTTCACTGTGTCCAACGCAAGCCAAATTCTTTTCGCAACACATTTTTTTGCTTTAACTCCGCAGTCCACTTAATACAATTTGCTTTGCTATCGAAGAATACAACAACGAAACAAACAACACATACCCTCTGGCCATTCCAAATAAAATATTAATTAAACATTTACCCGCCAGTTCCATATATTACATCAACATATACTACATCCATATATATTACATATATAACATTAACATATACTACATCCATATATATTACATATATCACATCAACATATATTATATCCA
Organism: Drosophila mauritiana; assembly: GCF_004382145.1. Taxonomy (NCBI): domain Eukaryota; kingdom Metazoa; phylum Arthropoda; class Insecta; order Diptera; family Drosophilidae; genus Drosophila; species Drosophila mauritiana. Next base: position 21,366,072 of record NC_046672.1, on the reverse strand, counting down.
CATATATTACCGACATACATTGCGCATATTATCTGCATTCCTTTTAAACATATACCAAAGTTTAAATTGTTTCCCGTCGGCAAATCCAAACCACAAATAAAATTTATTCCAAGTGCCGACGCGGAAAAGGCGTTTTGTTTTCCATCAATTTTTTTCCGTAAATTTCCAAATTAATTTCCGAGCAATAAATTAAAAGCGTTTTTTTCTCTTTTTTTTTAACAAATAACTTTTTCAATATTTATTAAATTATTTTTTAAATTTTTTTTGAAAATTTTCAAAAAAAATCATCCATAAATAAATAATACGACCGCCAAATACAAGTCGTTAACCCGACAAATATTTTTTCCTGTATTGTTTGGATATTAATTTGTGTTTGTTTTAGAAGTACTTACAACGCGGAGAAAAGACTCCAATTCCACCATTCCACCGTTTCCAGTTGTAAACAAAAAAATAAAATTTTCTTCGTTCTAATAAACATTTTATTCCACATCCACGTGTTCCACATTCCAAGTTTTCCAACCGTAAAAAAGGTGGACCTAATTACCATAAATCACAGGTCATTTATACAATTCGCTGTTTACTCCGAGTCACCTGTCCAATTAGTCTAAACTACGGCGATTCCACTTCGTAAATTTTACACCACTTTCTCACCCATTACATCCTATACGGTCTTTTTCCGCTGCTTTATACCGTTCACGTCGGCAAGCTTAAATTTATTAAGTGCAGTCTGAGGAATCTGTCTACTTTTTCAAAAGTGTGACCGGGCTCCAAAACCGCTTCCCTTCCATTTCGTATTTCTTCGATTATGCCCATCGGGGACGATAAGAAGAAATTGTCCCAGGTCTATTTTTTCACCACAAGGGCCCAAGAGTGTAAGAATCCCAAGCATTTCGGTGAAAACGCCTGCGCAGATTTCCGACGACTGTGCTACTCCATCCAAAGTCACAGTACAGCGCACAGCTAAAAATATGGCTGCTTCCGATCTAGCGCTACCCAAATTCATTTCGGTTTCTGACCGCTTAAGCGAATTTGAGGCTCAGATCAACACTCCGGAATCCGCAGCTCCAACCGTCACGATGCTTAGCGTCCGTCGCGACCAAGTCCGAACCCTATGGGAAAAGGCTGAAAAGGAATTCGACCTCTGCTCAGAGTGCCTTGTGTCAGCAGGCGAAGCGGCAGCAAGCAACATGCCTATTCTCAGGGCTAAATACAGTTATTGCTATTCAGTCTATGAAAGGTGTGTTGCCCAGCTCGTTGATAAAATCGAGCAGGGCACGTCTCAGTCCATCCCAGCCGCGAACGCTGCGCCCCAGGCCTACATTTCCTCTGGCTATCCGGTTGCCTCCATGCGATACAGAAGTTTTCGCAGGCGACTATCTTCGCTGGCCGACTTTCCGGGATATTTTCACAGCCATTTATATCAATAATCCACGGCTGACTCCGGTTGAAAAGTTATTCCATTTAAATGCCAAAACAAGTGGCGACGCGCATGCCATAGTTTCGATTTCGCCTCTCACCAACGAGGGTTTCCGCTCTGCGTGGGAAAACCTAATAGAGCGTTTCGAAAATAAACGATTGTTGGTAAACAGTCAATTGAAAATACTGTTTAATGTACAGTCGATACCACAGGAATCTGGGGCGGCCTTGAAGGTACTGCAAAGTACTGTTCAAGGTTGCTTGACTGCCTTAGAACTGTCAGGCATCAACACTGAGAACTGGGACTGCCTGCTGGTATATCTGTGTTCATCCAAGCTCCCGAAGATAACTATCTCCTTATGGCCCCCCCGAAATGGGGAGAGCTGAACACCTTCCTCACAGAACGTCATCGAACCCTAGAGGCCATCGATGATGTGAGACCGTCCATACCAAGTCAGTCGCACTCAAAAGCGATGAACTCAAGTAGGCCCTCTAGAAAACTAAATTCCTATGAGACGAAAGTGGCTCCAAAATAGAAAAGTTGAGACTTGTGCAACAAGGAAAATCATCCTGTCCGTGTATGTCCGCGTTTTCTCCAAATATCGGTTGACGACCGGTCAGCCAACATTAAACGGAAGCAGTTATGGTTAAACTGCTTTGCAAAGGGACATCAGCTTCGTGAGTGCAAAAGCGCGCACAATTGTTTTACTTGCCGTGGCCGGCATAACACGTTGTTGCACCGAAACAACCTCTTTTCCAGCAATTCAAGCCCTTCAAATCCTGCAAGGCCAATTTCCGCTAATCAGGCCAATTTCGTTCCAAATGAGCAAGCCGGTGTTCAAAATTATTTCGCCACGGGCTCAAGAGCTATCCTTCTTGGCACTGCCATAATCAATATTTCCCATCTTGGCACTAACTTTAAGGCACGTGCCCTGATCGACTCCGGATCAGAGGCGACATTCATAACCGAGCGACTGTTCAATCTAATTAGATTGCCATTCCAGGTGGTTCAAGCCCAAGTCTCGGGCTTAAACCAAACAGTAGCTGCTCAGTCCAAGAAGCTCTGCAGTTTCACCATCCGATCTCCGACTAGGCCCGCGTTGCAGTTGGAGACGACGGCCTATGTCCTCCCTCAACTAGCCGGAAATCTGCCTTCCTACCCAATTCCGGAAAATTTCCTTCGGGATCTTCCCGATTTTCCACTGGCGGATCCAAAATTCTATGAGAGCGCACAAATAGATGTCCTTATCGGAGCCGACATTCTGCCTTCGGTGCTTCTGAGTGGAGCAAAAACCAACATCTGTGGCTCTCTCTTGGGGCAAGAGACCATTTTCGGCTGGGTACTAACTGATTCCATGTGCGAGAAGAATTTGCATTAAAGGACCACGAGAAACGAGTGCGGCAAATATGTCGTTATTCTGCCTTTTCGCGACCCAGAACATATCGGTTCCGGGCTAGGGCATTCTAGGTCTTTCGCGTTGGCTCAGTTCTTAAGAAATGAGCAGCGTCTAAAAAGAGATGAGGCCTTGAAAGCGAGATACGATTCGGTAATCCAGGAATATCTCGACTTAAAGCACATGTGACAAGTTCTTCCTACCCATGATTGCAACGCCTATTATATGCCACGTTTGCTGGCCACTGAAATCGCCGCCGCCGAGCGGTTCCTAATTTCGAACACTCAGCGCAGAGAATTCCCTGAGGAATGTGTCCACGTCAAGTCCAGTCAGACAATGGCAAAACCTTTGTTGGCGCTGCCACCCTGCTTTCCCGCGATTTCCTTCAAGCCGTAAAAGAGTCGGTGACGAATGCCTATATTCATCAAGAGATGCAATGGCAATTTATTCCTCCGGGGGCACCCCATATGGGAGGCCTTTGGGAAGCAGGCGTAAAAAGTTTTAAGACGCTATTTTACAAATGCACTGCCACACGAAAATACACGTTCGAAGAGCTCTCCACGCTCTTGGCAAAAATAGAAGCGTGCCTTAACTCCAGGCCGCTCTTTCCTATGTCTGAGGATCCGACAGATTTGCTGGCTCTGACGCCATGTCATTTCCTTGTCGGGGGACCCCTTATGTCCACGGTGGAACCCGAAGTAATCTAGCACTAGTCACTAGCACTAATCATCCATTATTTTTCATTTCGTTTCGATCTCCTTTCGACATTCAACTACGCGCAGCATGGCCCCTCGTCAACAAAACGCACGCAGTGCTCGTGCCTTGGAGAGCAGACGTACCCGAGGTATTCAATTCTACCGATGCCGAGTCTGCCGCGGTATCCATCCTCTTCGGAAGTGCGCGAGGTTCCTAAAGCTCAGCGCTGAAAAGCGTTTGCGAGCAGTCCTCATTAACAAATACTGTGCCAATTGCATCGCTCACGATCATTCCACGGGAGACTGCCGAAGCGGTGATCGTTGCAAGAAGTGCGACCGATCCCACCACACGCTGCTCCACATGCACGAGCAGGTTAGCTCGTTGTCGCGTTGGCGAGCGCGCTCGCGTTCCAACCGGTGCCAACCCGGCAAGCAGCTTCGGCCTCGTCCCAACGTTCCCACCGGCAAAATCCGCCAACTCAGCGTGGGAGTTCACCGCCACGACGCCCGGAATCGAACACGCCAGGCCCATCGCTCTCGTCGCTGCTGCAACGCCACAGCGTGAACATCCTTCCGACAACGCTGGTCAAGTTGGAGACCGGGACGAAGACCTTCGAGACCTCAGCACTTATCGATCCGTGCACCCCCATGAGCTGCATCGACGCTTCGTTGGCGTCAGCCTTTACGCTTCCGATGACCAATGTTGGCGACGAGAAGGTCTGCACGACGACGATTCGCTCCAGGATCGACACTAAGCTGGAGGTCGTGCTCAAGATCGAGCCCAGTGTGCGAATCCGCACACCTGTCCGGGCATTGAGCGACACCGTGGTGTCCAAGTTCCGGGACATCATGCTGGCTGATGACCAGTTCCATCGGCCTGCTACCGTCTCCATGGTCTTAGGAGCAGATGTTTATCCAAAGGTTATCCATCCGGATTCCTGACCTTCCACGAGGGAATGCCGGTCGCTCAGAAAACTGTTTTTGGGTGGATCGTGTCCGGTGCCTGCAGCCTGCCGTAGGATGGCTGTGTTGCAACCCCTGTGATTGCAAGGAGGGCGGAATGTTCAAGTTACGGGGTTTGGACTGTCACCCGCTCTCCGCTCCCTCTTACGCTCTCCCACTCTTCACCACAGAGTCTCAAAGGAGTCTCCGCTGCGCTTGGGAGAGCCTAACTAATTAGAATAAGCACCAGTGTCAAAACTAACCACGCTGAATAAACATACGCCCGGTCGCGCCCGCGACCGAAAAGTCTAGTGGTCGCTTTTCTTCGAGTGTTTTCTTTTCAGCATATTTGGAAAATTCCAGGACAGCAACCCCCAACAACCCATCAAAGCCCATTGAGCTGAGTCCCAGAGGCACACTCCACACTTGGATGGCGTAGGTCAGTGTTGGACCTAATATGTCTTTTATAAAGGGAGCCTTATGGAGTTTGCTTGAGTGGAAAAGCCTGTCCAGCTTTTACATCTTCCATGAGGATTTGGCTCTAACTACCGTGATATGGGCTTTTCAACTCAGCGTCCATCAAGGTGAACTCCGAAGTAGCAGTGGGATGAGACGTAGTCAATGGTATTTCCGTCAAAGAGAAGACCTAGGCATGTTTGAGGTCGCAGGGTAAATGTGACACAGGCCGACTTAGTGAATGTAATGGATTTGTTCCATTTACCAGTCCATCGCTCGATTGCATGCAGTCATTCCTGAACTGCATTGGGCTGAATTGAAAGGATGAGTGCGACGCAAGCATGGCGGTGTCATCAGTGTAGGTGGCCAGCAGCAGCTGAGCAGGGGAGGCTTCATCGGTGTTGTTGACGGGAGTTGGCATGTCAGCAGTGTACAGGGTATACGGGAAGGGTCCAAGCACACTTCCCTGTGGAACCCCTGCATAATGTGTTCCAGGCTTGACCGACAGTTTCGTACAGCAACATCGAAGGGCCGATCAGCGATGAAGGAGCTGAGGATGGCATAATGGGCTGCTCGGAGGATATCTTTCATTTTATATAGCAGACCTTCATGCCACACCTTATCAAACGCTTGTTTCACGTCCAAAAATACGCCGACTGTTCAAAGCTAGTTCTTGTGGGATGTGTTACCTACCTTCGGCAGTTCCATCAAGCGGGTAAGCAAAATTCCCTCAAAAACTTTGCAGAAAGTTGTTAGCAGGATTATCGGTCGGTATGACTCGATCTGTGTTGGTGACTTTCCAGCTTTGGGGATCATTACAATGCGCGCACGTTTTCATTGCCTGGGAAAATTACCTAATCTTAGCATAGCATTAAATATTTTCACAAGAGCACGCACTCCTTTGCGTGGTAGAAATTTCGCAGTTCGGTTGTCTATGCCATAGTAACCAGGGTTTTTTTTGGCTGCAAAGCCTTTAGTTGCATCATTACCTCATGCGGTATGGTATAGGACGTGTCTGAGCGTCGGAGTATGAATATTGCTGGTAAATGCTAGGATCTCCTGTCGCGGTGTATTGTCTTCTGAGGCGTCTTTTGTGGCTAAGCAAGTCCCTAGCCTCCAAGCTTAAAATGGCAGGCCTCTTTATGGCCGTGAGACCATAGGCCATATGGCCGTGGTGTAGCCTGCCTTGCAGCTTCAATGATCGCCGATGTGAAGTAGTCGACGTACGCTTCCAGCCTACTGCAAGTGTCAATGAAAATGTTGAGTTCTACAGTAGCCTCGATGTGTTCTTTAAAGATCCGAATTCTCGCTTGTGGAGACAGCATTTTTTTAACACTTCTAAATGATTGGGCGTCTTCAATCAATGGCAGATGATGGTCAGATAACAGTTCTGTCAGCACTTTCACCCTGATTAGTTGCTGTCTAAAGCCTTTGGAGATCCCAAAATCTATGGCACTTGGAGAGGCAGTTGCACGGTGGGGGTAGCATGTGGCTTCTCCAATTGTGTGTGATGAACTGCCCAGCAATGGCATCTGTCCATCTAAGTGTCGGAGGGCAGTATATTAAGGCAACATTAAAGTTTCCTCTGCTTGCAGTCAGCTGAATAGTTACTTCCTGGATATGATTTTGAGATAGAGTGGCGATGAGAGATATTTGATCTAGCAAGGATCGGCGCCCCCTCGTGTTGTCTGTCATCCGGATGGTTGGTAGTATGTAGGGTAAAGCCATTGACCCTGAAGTTTGTCCGGGAGGAGAGTGGGTTTCTGACGAAATTTTGTCAGTGTATCGCAGCACGGTTTGGGTCCGTGCTAGTTGGGTATTCTGGTTTCCGACCCACAAACCTCTTTCTTTTCGTTGTTGTTTCCCGTAGAAATTACTCAATTATATCGAAACATTTTCGAGTTTAAACTAATTAGTGAACACTGCATTTGAGAATTGTTTTAAATGCGAACGCGCCCGGAGTCAAAAAGCAACTGAGAGAAATAAAAAGACTCGCGAAAGGAACCCAAAGATCAAGTCTCTTGATACACACAAAAAAAAAGTTGGCAAGCCGCTTGAAATTGTAATTGTTGTTCGAAAAATTTGCAGTTATTTTCATGTCTCTTTATTTAAAAAAATGTCTTTCTTCTTATTTAATTTTAAAATTCAAATGGTCACATGTGTATATGTGCACATGTGGAAACGCGAATAAAACAATTATATTTAAAATGCTGTCTAAGTTTTCTCGTTAAGAATGTTGTTAAAATAGGTGCTATACAAATTTGACACTAGTTCATCGTCAGTGTACAATTTACATATTCGTGAACACCGTAAATTGATTTTAGTCAGGTGCTTGTACCGAAGTGAAGAATAACAATTTTTAAGAAGTTTTCCTGTTTTGTATTTATAATATTTTAGGTATGCAAGCACACTTAATCTTTGACGTCCTGTTTCGTCTTTGGTACAATGTTGTTCAATTCCTTCTCTTAGAGGCGTTTTATTTGGGTGGACCTTAGTTAAAAAAATTGTACCATTTTATTTCAGATATCCCAATTTAAACATAGATCTGTAGTTTAGTGTAGTGATGTTGTGTATATATGTTTGTATTGAGTTCTCTGTAGTCCAGGATCACAAAACGAGTCGTGCTGTCCCATGGTCTTTTGTCCTCGCGAACCTTAAAGGCTAGTTGGGCTAAGCCTGTATGCCTATGCAGCGCAGGTTGACTACTGCTTAAATTTTCGTAAAATAATAAAATCCGCGATCTGTCCATTTCCGTCCGTATGAATTTCTAGATCTGAGGAACTATAAAAAGTCAGGGCGTTGAGACTTATGCTCCAGATTCTAGAGCAGTTGATGCAGCAAGTTTGTCCAAAAACTGCCATGCCAACCCTTTTCAAAAATATTCCCATTTTTTTCTGAAAATTATTTGTCTTGGCACTTTCTATAGATGTGCAAAAAGAATGTCGAAAATTCTCCATCGAACTACCACTATCTGAGTTACAGGTATCTTACCTTACTTTGACGAATAATATTATTTGTTTAATATATGAAAAATATTAAAAACTGGGCGATTAATCCCAACCCAGATAGTTAATTCACTTAATTCGGTGTTAATTTTCATAAATTCGCATACTTTCCTATTGCTGTGGTTGAGGAAACGCAAAACTCTTGTTAAAACAGTGTGAACACATTTTCTGTTTTTCGTTGATTGGAACCTTATAGATTTTGCCCACGCTGCGGACTGCCAAATTGTGTTTGCAAGTCATGAAAACGATTTAATACGTTATCGCATTGCCATTTTCTAACTCGTCGTTTGTGCACAGTGTCTTCAGCTTAAATATTTTAAAAGTACTATACATTTGTGGTCAAAAAATAAACCACGATCATAACAAAAATTTTGTGCGTTAAATTAATAATTTTGTTGCGGGTATGGTATGGTTTGAGTTTTATACTATTCTTTTACTATATTCAAATGTAAGTCAGTCACAAAAAATTGAGGGAATTAACATGCACACGCTCTAAAAGCTATGAATTTCTCAAGAAATACAGAAATACTGTTGCAATTTTTAATTTTCGCATTAACATTTAGACACTTCAAATAGGCATTTTCGTGTTATTTTTATATTATTGTCAATTATTTTAGAAAAAAATCAGTTGTCTGCGCTCATTTTCTGCCGTCTTTCTATCCCTTCACTTGGTTATATTACTATGACCAGTGTGAAATGTCTATAATATATTTAATACAAGAATCGATTTTCAAAATATGTGAAACAAATATCGATATATTCTGATATATGCATTACATCCCTATTTAGGTTTTTCCCATCAGCGCAGTAAGCTTATCTCTGGGATTGAACAGTGAAAAATTAAATTACAAAAACGAAAAAATCAAGATGGAGGGAAATCTTTGTCCACTCGCGGAAAACAACAAGCCATTTGTCTTTGGAGGCATTTACGTAAGAATCTACAATTTTTCCAAGTGTGTGCAGGAGTGTGAGTTTAAACTTCCCTGTGAAGAGATGTGTTCCTAGTGAAAATAGATCACGAAAACAAAAACCATTGTTGGACTCATCCATATTTGATTTGTGAAATAACAAAGTTTTCGATTTTATTTCTATAATTTGCAGCGCACAAAGTGAAAGTGTGTGTATTTATTACAATTGTGAACTCATTTGCAATAGCCACTAAAAGCGGGTTAATCGCAAGTGCAGAGTCTGCACTGCAGATCGTTGTCCGAATTCCACCAGCATCCACAATGCACCCTCCAGCCCACCCCCACCTTTCCCTCTTCCATAGCATTTGTATCCCACCCATTTGGTCAGTGCACTCATTCCACTCCCTTCGTGCTTTCGATCAACCAGAGATGGCTAGCACTGCGATGGTTTCACGCTGGACTTGCGGTTATCGCTAACTTTTATGGCTACTGAAAATGCATTCACCCAAAATTGTAACTAAAATTATTAGTTTTGCGTCAGATAGCAATGCCCATTCACTCCACCGAAAGTGCCCGAAACGAGCCGGCGACCATGAGCTCAGCCGATGACCGAAGGATCCCCATAACTATACTATTCCAAGTCCAAAATGAATTCGTGTTTGATTTGTTTCTTACTAAAATAGAAAGAAATAATTTAACTTATTTTAGAATTGTGTAACTTATAGAGCACTAGTCATTAAAAATTACTCTATTTTTGCATATCGGAGAAAAACTATTAGAATTAGAATTTGATTTTCTCGAACCTCGCTGCAACAGAATACATTAGCGAAAAATTAACTCACCATAAGACTGCATTTATTTGTTAATCGGACTTTGCTGTTTTTAACCCCTTAAAATGAATGAGGGAATTGTTAGATCCACAGTCGCTGGGCAGGTTGCTCCGCTGGTGCAGAGCTTCGTTTCGGGGCACTTGGGTCGCAGGAATGGCCATGGCTATTTCCTGAACTATGGTTTTAAGTTGACCAGCCGACCACCCTGACGCTTCCTGGTAATTTGACGACTTGATGGTTTCCGTTGGCCAGCGAGTCGCTTTTCTGTCGACCCACTGGACCAGCCCGTTGCCTTTGCTAACTAATCGGTTAACTCTTTCGCAAACGCAGAATCCCAATGCCACCGTCAAGCCTTTGATCCAAATGCCGTTGCAGGCCGCCAATGTCCAGGAGCAGCAGTCTCCTCCGGTGGCTTCATATCCGACACCGGCCACTCCGGTGGCTGTTCAGCAGCCATCGACTCCTGTCCCCGTTCAAGTGCCGAACTCGTCCGTCCAGCAGGAAAATCCGGATGCGGACGCCATCGCCTCGAAGCTGCCCTTGCCAGTTATCATCAAGGAGGAGCCGATCTCTGGCGACGATGAACCGTCCGTCGACATTATAGAGGACAATACCAGTGCCAGCGGCATCGGGGGCAAGATCCCATTTAAAAAGATCTTCCAAAAGCGCAAGAAGTCGTCTGGTAAGCGTGGAATTCTTTGGTGATCTGTTTTCCCAGACTTTTATCACACACACACACGAATCACTAGAGTTCTTATGGAAGGACAGACTGGAAATTACTCAACATTTTTACAATAACATATATGTCTTTTAACTCGATCGTAGAACGCACTCGGGACAAGAAGCTGCGACAGAACCGCCAGCTGCGCAAGTCCATGCTCCCCAAGAACGCTCTGATGGCCCTCAACGAGGTTAAGGGCGTGACCATCAGCGATTTCACCATCGTCAGCAATACCGACGGGGGATTCACGGCCGTTGTCACTGTGAACTCCAATCAGTACGAGGGCAAGGGTACCTCAAAGATGACAGCCAAGAACGCGGCCTGCGAGAAGGCTTGGCGCGATTTTATAATTGCGAAGATGACGCCTAAGCCTCCCCGTATTCACCAGGTTGAGATAGGTGCGGAGCCAATAGACACTAAAGAGGATGAGGCCGATGCACCGGATGATGATCTGCCCATGTTGAATCTGGCTTCGTTTGCCATCTACAAGCTGTTCGCGGAGTGGGAGCGCGAGGGCTATGTCGTACCCGAGATGCACGCTTCGGCCAATGCTGCCCAGCCGGCCGGAGAGGATGCCGGAACTCCAGTTCCCGCCGCGCCGAAGGAGCTAAAGAAGCCGCCAGTGCGTACGGAGCTACCCTCTGGCTGGGAGACCATGCACCCGGCGACCATTCTTTGCATTGTAGGCCAGCCCACCTCACTATATTCACTGTCAGTAATCAATTCCCCTGCAGATGCGCCCGGAACTCAACTACGTGAACTACGGGTCATCTGGCGACAATACCAACGGCATGCAGCATCTGGGAATCACGGTGGACAACCAGGAATTCCACGCCCACGGCAGATCCAAGAAGATCGCCCGTCGCAACGTGGCCGTGAAAGTGTGCAACTCTCTATTCGGCACAAACTTCACCTACGGCGACACCACTTAAGACACCAACTCCAGCCGCAGACTCCAACTGCCGACAGCAACACACCTCGCCAACACGCCTCTCTTAACGGCCAGCAATCAGAAGATTGCGTCCCTGACGTCAAATGCGCAACTCAAAGAATTCCTTCTCTGTGAAGGTGAAGAGGCATATTAAACAAGAATTTACCAATTTAGCTTGCATTTGGGACAGCTCTTACTTATGATTTTTTAGGTGGGCCGCAGCCGTTTTCAACCACGAGTAATCTTGAACTGCAAGATTATCCGAATAATTTTAACGCAAGGTTCCTTGGTAATGCTGATTAATTTTTTCCGTGTATTTTGTTATACACTGTTGGCTTGTTTTTTTTTATTATGAAATCGCTTCCACAGAAGAGCATTTCGGTGGCAGATTGGGTATAAAATAAAAATTTTGCTTACCAGTGAATTACATTTTTTGTCGTTAACTAGATAGAGCAATATTAATTTTAGGTCTTGAGTGGTAAATTACTTGATTTTTAAAAACATGAACACATAAATACAAGTATTGAATATAAAATTGTCAAGTGTATTCTGATTTGTTGCGCTCATACTTGCGAGTATTGGTTCAATGTTGCCCAATTATAAATTTGTTTAGTAAAACGGTATCGCAGCAGGGTTTTGGTCCGTGCTAGTTGGCTATTCTGGCTTCCCACCATAAACTAATCGAACAGCGTTGGCAACCCTTCAGCAGCTGTTAGCTGACTTTTCGTTAGTTTTTATTATCAAACGCAAAAGCGAACGATATGTCGAAATTTCTGTCCCAAGCGGCTATAAATACGCTGCGAAACACGCGCCTGGGGTCGCGGCAACTGTAAGTACTCCACGATCACCCGATGCCCACAGGAGTAACCCATTGCCGCTGTTCTCCAGGGTGCGCAGTTTTGCGGGCATCTCTAACACGCGTAACCATCGCGAAGCGGGTCACCAGGAATGGGGATGTGGTCAGTCTGCGGGACGCGGGCTGCTAGAGTTGCGGATGCCGGTGGCGTGCAGAAGGAGCATGTTTATCCAGACCCAGGACACTCCGAATCCGGAGAGCTTGAAGTTCCTGCCCGGCGTGGACGTCCTGGGAAAGGGGAACACGTACGACTTCCCCAACGGAACCACCGCCCACAGCAGTCCTTTGGGTGAGTAAGGATCCACGTGCGGCTCCCTGCGTATCCCATAAATCGGTTCTCGGGTGGCCGAAAAGATCACATTGCTGTAAAGGTCCAGTTTTCCTGGTTACCTCCAAAATAGGCGGTTATCTTTTAGCAGAGAGATACTTGATGCTTCCACCCCGAAATTGATGCAAAACGTAGGCAGTTTGTGAAGAAAGCGCTATATCTTCAATGGTAGAGCTCAAGGTGGATCTGGTGGCGTTCTTCAGTGTTCTTAGCAAACTAATTTAAATTTGAAAAAACTATGCTTTCATTAATTTGAAGTAGTTTTGGTTTGGTAGGGAGTGTAGGGAAAAACTGGACATTTTTATAATTATTCATTCTTGAAAAAGAATGAAAAGGTGCAAAATAATGTAAACTGGGTAATTCAGTTAGAAATTAATCAATATATATAAATACAATTTACATTACTAGCACTATCAGTATATATATATACTGATGATGAAAAATTGAGTATTACTTATTACGTTCCTGGCTGTTCACAAATTCTTAACGCACAAAGTCGCAGAATTTAGATATTTCTACTGCCACCCATAATGAAAAATGTAAAGAATTATCTAAATAATCACAATTTAATTATTTCAGATTTTAAAGCAGCCTCTCGAAGTGCAACCACTTAGCTTGTTTTTTAAATGCCTTTTTCAATATGTGCAATAATTTCTTTTTTTTAGTTGTTCTAAAAATGGTTTAAAAACAAATTCGTTCTAAAAAAATGGGGTTTTGTGAACACATTCTTGTAGGTTCTAAAGTGTTGCGTCTCTATCTAATTAATGCGCAACTAGTTTGCGCACAACAAGTGGAAGCACTCCATCTGGAGGCCATAATACTGAATTGTTAGATGTTCTTGGAAACCAAACATTTTTGTTAGATCCACAAGATTAATAATGCATACGGCCGATCGTTGTAACTTTCCAATTTTTGATATTATATAATCCTAATGAAATGTACTTCTATTTGCAATTATCACTGGATCCGCAGCCAAATTGCTGTTCCGCGTGGAGGGCGTTAAGGGCGTGTTCTTTGGCGCCGATTTCATCACCATATCGAAGCAGGAGGGCGCCGAGTGGAGCCTGATTAAGCCAGAGGTGTTTGCCGTCATAATGGACTTCTTCGCCAGCGGCTTGCCAGTCCTCAACGATGCCCAGCCCAATGCGGACACCGAGATTCTCGAGGATGACGACGAGACGGTGATGATGATCAAGGAGCTGCTGGACACGCGCATCCGGCCAACCGTCCAGGAGGACGGTGGCGACATCGTCTTCATGGGCTACGAGGCCGGCGTAGTCAAGCTAAAGATGCAGGGCTCCTGCTCCTCCTGCCCCAGCTCCATTGTGACGCTGAAGAACGGCGTGCAGAACATGCTGCAGTTCTACATACCGGAGGTGGAGTCCGTTGAGCAGGTCTTCGACGAGGCAGACAGGATGATCGACAGCGAGTTTGAGCGCTTCGAAAAGAACCTTAAGACGCTCAAGCAGCAGGAGCCCAGTGGCGGCGGTCCCCATTAGAGGGACTTATTTTAATGTCCCTGCTTACGGTGCTAATTCTCTAGTGAAGCCAATAGTTAGTTGTATACATAAGGTACATTTAGTTGATTGTTTAAATAAATCTACGGCTTTAAGCTTAACTGTTTGTGCATGAACTGATGTACAGAAACTATTATTCGAGCTTTGATCTTTGGGGTTACAAAGGAAATTTACACTTGTTTAAACTGTTAAAATTTCTTTGAGCAAATTTAAATTTATAAATAACTCCTTTAAATTCCCTCTTTAATGGCAAAAGGTGCCTCATTTATAAATGGATATTTATATATTAAAAAAGAAGGGAATATAAGAACGTCCCACTAAGAATATCTATTCAATGCATTCATTCAATACTATTGAAAATGTGGGTTCGATAAGGATAAGGTCTTCAAGCTAATCAATTGAAAACCAACAGCCTAATTAATTCGGCACTAAGCAAGGTCAATAATTGAGAAACTAACTCAGTGGGGCCTACGGCCCAGTCTGACCCTCATTGGCAAGTGGGTCAATAACCCGTGTCATTGCCATCGATTCCACAAATTGTTAAAGGAACCCATTGCCAGGCGATACCGCTGCCAGGCTACCGTTTAATCAATAAGCCCGCCAGAGAAGAAGCCACCGAGCGCTGGCGCTGGGACCATTCTATCCAGAGCCGCAGGACCGCACAGACCCAAAGGAAAGGGATCTCCGAGGAAGAGAAGTGGTAATATATCAAGTCCGTCGACCAATGCTCTGCTGGGCCAACGAGGATCACTATCTGAGCCAACGCTACCCGAATCCACAGCAAAAGGCGCCAGAAACGCTCAAGAACCTGCTGTTGCGATCCAGTGTACCGATAGTGAGTGCTCCAAACCCCGAGTAGGACTCACGTTTCGCCGGCACCATGGCACCGCTCAAGGGGCAGGAGGTGCTCAAGTTCCACAAGCACTCCTACCTCGAGAACCGCATCTTCGATCACCGCCTGGTCAAGGGCAACCTTCTGGACAAGTGGCCCACCGCTGACATGAACGAGTATAACGAGCGCAAGGACCACCGGAACCTCATGGAGTCCTATGTACCACTAACCCATACCATTACCCATTGCACCTATGCATGTATGTATGTAGTTTCGTATCTTGGCATTCATCTACCATAGCAGCACTGAAAAGTAGTGGAGCACCTGGCCAAGATGTAGCTGCTTTAGATGTAGGTGGGCACCCAGAAGGCATATCTATATGTCTGCTTCCTGCATGGAGGACTATCACGTTGATTTCGATATCGCATCAGCCATGTCATTTGATCCTTTTTCGTTCGATATATGGATCGAGCTGGAGTCATGCCACATACCACATTATGCTTTATAGCTTACTTTATTTCTGTTGCGATGCCACTTGGCTAAAATTCGGTGAGCAAACGGAGTAGGCCACTTTTGAACGCTAGGCCCTGTCACCCGGTCACAGTCTGAGATTAGTTTAGTTTACTCCACTCCTCGAATGGGAACGTATCTGTGCTTTTTGAAATCATTCGTTTGTTCCCAACACCCAGTCCAAATTCCAAGTGGCACAAATTACTAGTACTTCACTATCCCAACGATTCGACTTATAACCGATACCTTCGACCGCGATGAGTCACAATGGGGCTGGTGTCGGAGCCGGATCCGGCGGATCGCCCATCCCGCCAACCACGGTCATGTATTCCCAATTGCAGCCATGGAGCCAGGCGGGCGCTCCGCCCTGCATGGAGCCCGTCATGGGGCCTTCGATCCCGCCGAGAGTTGGCGCCGCCTACGAGACGCCCACGAAGCACCCGTGGCGCCCGGCTATGGCCTATGAGCTAATCCAGGTGAAGCATATGCCCGAGCAGCCGGTGACCAACCAGCTGACCAAGCAGTGCTTCCTGCCCAAGGGCATGAAGACGGACGGCATGATATTCCCCAACCTGGTCACCGGATTCGATCGCAATCCGCAGCACGCCGCCCGGGCTGCCCTCTACACGCGGTACACCAGCAACGAGTGGTACAACAACAACATGACCAAGTACTCCGAGTCGAACATGAATCGGTAAGTGGCTAGCTCCTTATTGAAAAGACAGATATGTATGTATGAATATCTGGTACCATACTATTGCAAGAAGGACAACCGCATGATTCATCGTGTCTTTCAGCAACCTCTCGGAGCGCATGCGGAATGACGCAGTGCGTCTAATGCGGGAGACGGACGAGAAGGCCACCTCGGGCCAGAGGGACGCCGGCCGAAGGCTAGGCGAGCGCATCACTGACCTGACTTTCTGGCGCAACGAGCTGAACGCGGAGCTGGAGAAGCTGATCGCCGAGATGTCGGACATCAACGAGCTGCAGCGGCAGTGCGGCAAGGCGCTCCTCGACCTGGAGATACCGCTGCACATCGCCCAGGAGTGCCTCTTTCACCGTGAGTCGCGCCAGGGCACGGAGAAGGTGCATGACATCGTAGAGAAGGCCCTCCTCGTGGAGATCAACAACTTGAGGAACTCCCGTGACCGCCTGGGCGGCCTGCACGAGAAGATCTCGAAGCAGGCCCTCGACTGCCGTGGCGCCCAGCATCTCCTCGAGGACGATGTGTCGCACAAGGAATCCTCGCTCGGCATCGACTCCATGTGCCACCAGCTGAACAACCACAGCCGCGGCATCACCTACTACGGCGGCATCGAGAAGTTCGATCCCTCGGTCAGCACCCAGGAGTCCTGGGCGCAGGCCAGCAGCGAGCACGTCCGCCGGTGAGTCCATTAGTCTTGTGCCTCGCCTATCGAATACCCATTATTTAGCTTAAAGGAGTAGGAGTAAAGGATGCCTATAGAGGTGATTCGTTCATTGAGCCGAAAGCTAATCATAATCGCATCCAAAATCGAGATTCTTGTACCCTTTTCTATCCCTTGTTTCCACAGCTCCCAGGCGGAGCGCGCGAAGCTCTCCCAGCTGCGAAGCGATGCCCAGAGTGTGGTCAACTCGGTGGCCACCACCGTGTGGGACTTCTGGAGCAACACGAACAACGCCTTCGATCGCCGCTCGCAGGAGATGGCTGAGGCGAAGAACCGGGTGCAGCTGCACCTGCAGAAGGTCCAACAGGAGCTGTTCGACATGGAGAAGCATCTCTTCCTGCTGCAGAAGGCCATCCAGGACAAGTCCGGGCCGTTAAAAGTGGCCCAGACGCGACTGGAAGCCCGCTCCCACCGCGAGGGCGTCGAGCTGTGCAAGGACCACGCCCAGGACCGCCTTGTCCAAGAGGTGCAGGACATCCAGGGTGCCGTGGAGACGCTGCACCACAAGCTGATGGAGGCGGAGGCCACCCACCAGGGCCTACTAAAGACGCGCTGCACCTTGGAGGTAGA
The DNA here is from genome assembly GCF_004382145.1 of Drosophila mauritiana. Lineage (NCBI taxonomy): Eukaryota > Metazoa > Arthropoda > Insecta > Diptera > Drosophilidae > Drosophila > Drosophila mauritiana. The sequence goes on along the minus strand of NC_046672.1, from coordinate 21,348,734 downwards.
TCTGCGCAACAAGGTCAATGCCCTGTTCATCGACAGAGAGAAGTGCATGAGTCTCCGGCGCTCCTTTCCGGTCAGCAATCTGATCAAGTACTGATCCGTATCCGTAACCGCACGCCGGGCTCTGGACTCTGGACTCCGCACTCCCACTCGCTTTTCCGCCACCTGTTTTCTTAACTTGGCTTTTCTGTGTGTGTCCACTTCAAGAGACAAACTGCAGTCTCCCGCTGAAGCACAGTTATCCTTTTTACTGGCACATATGATATACTATCAAATGGAAAAATAGGTGTACTAACTATTCGGAATTATTAGGAGCAAGAATAAAAATAAATTTTAAATCTATATATTACATAAACGGAACTGCTGATAGATTACTTTAAGACTAGATGGCATTTGTTGAAAACTCCTTCGAGATGATCCAACATTCTCTTTCTCATTGGCCCTATAAAACATACATACATATGCATGACAAGGGATGGGCTACAAGTGCTATAGCTAATTTTAGTTTCCTTGCCTTATATAAACAAATATACATATACATGTATATATAATATACATACATATATATATAATATACATACATATACATTAAATATACATGCATGTATGTGCATAACAGAGTTGTAAACTATTAATGTAACCGACTTGTAAATTGAAGAACAGTTACTGAATTGCACTATAAAAGATAGCTTATGATGTGTATGTTGGCACAAATTACGAAAGTTGGGTCTGTGTGTTTCTGAAGTTTTCGTCTGTCACTTTTGATTATTGGAATCCATTAGCTCTTAGCTTCTCCTAGCTTAGAAAATGTTTTGATGCTTTGGAAACACTAAGAATATTGACATTTTTTAAAATTGCCGCCATAAAATAAACGTACAGGCACACTAATAGTGGGGTTGGTATTTTTGCTATGTTTGGTATTAAGTGAACACTTTGGTGTATGTACTGCATCTTTAAACAGCCAAGCGACGGTCACATTGATTGTGTCCTATGCAAGATTTTTAATAAAAGTTATTAACCAGAATTCAACCGGAGGCGAGCTGTTTGAAACTTAAAGGTTTGGAGTTACACGAAGACGGATGCACGGCCAATGTTTTAATGGATCAGCGGATCTCCCGAAAGTCCTGCAGCGCAAAGTGCATTAATAACCGGCGACATATTTTTACGACCATAATCAAAACTTTTCCGTGCTAGTCAGCTGCACCACACACCAACACCATCTGATTTTCCCCGCAAGTGCGCATATCCCCTGCCAGGGGTTGATTAGAGGGTAATCCGTAGCCCAGCTGCATGCAAGCTGCATTTTCCGACCATTTTCGCCTAACGGCTCCGTCCCACCTTCTGGGCCACGACTGACGTGTACATTCATTTTGCAGCGGTGGGCCCCACACACACACACGCGCGCGCACACACACGATGGCTTGAAAGAATGCCGTTTGTGTGTAAGCAATGTAAGAGCGAAGCAACAGGATCGAATTCCCTGTAATCTTGACAGTTACATTTACTGTTACTGTTACAGTAGGCCGCGTCGTGTAGAGCAAAATAGGATAATACTAGAAAACAAAATCGAAAATCGGACGAGTCCGTAGTAGTTTGTTAATTATATATTTTCCCGCTCTTCAGGTCGAAACACAGGACAAGCCGCCATGCGATTCGCTCTGGCCTTCGTGGCCATCATCTGGGCTTTTTTCGTCCTGGCCGACGGAGTGGACCCCGGGAACTTTAAGACCTGCGAGCAGAGCAGTTTTTGTCGGTAAGTCTGGCTTTGTACACGATGCACTGCATACGTACGGGGATATTTTTTCACATTTGTATTAGTCTTGTAAATTTCTATCGATTTGCAAAAAAAAAGTTTTTGCCACGCCTACTCTAACGACTTAAAACCGCCCAAAATTGCCACTCCCACATTTTCGAAAAGTGATGGATATTTTTTCATCATTTTATTTTTCTTGTAAATTTCTATCACGCCCACTCTAACGTCCCAAAACCGCCCAAAATTGCCATGCCCACATTTTTGAAAATTGTTGAATATTTTTTCATAATTTTATTAGTACTAAATTACTATCGATTTTCCAAAAACTTTTTGCCACGCTCACTCTAACGCCCTAAAGACGCCAAACCGGTCACGCTTACACTTTTGAACAATTTTTGTCATTTAATTCCCCAAAATCTGTCGATATCACAGAAAAATGATGAAATTTCGCGTTTGCATTCACACTAGCTGAGTAACGGTTATCTGATAGTCGGGTAACTAGACTGTAGCATTCTCTCTTGTTTTTTCTCCAAATATTGATATTTTCGTCAATGAAACGCACTAGGAAGGCAGACTTTACCCTCTGTAGCTTTGTGTTGTTTTTAAATGTCCACTTAAAAAGAAAGTGTCTAGTAGTTTCACAACGTTTAAACTCAACATTTTGGTGCTCAAGTTGGCTGCACTCAAAGTGCTAGTCCACTGTAATTTCGAAAATATTTAGCGAAATAAGCCCACATATTGATAATTCAAGTTGTTTTTGCGGCTGTAAAGGACTGCTTTATAGGAACACCATAACTTGATGATGATTTTATTTATGGTTTTCAGACGCTCCCGAAAGATTCAGGGATCGGGCAGCAAGTACGCCTTAATTCCCGGCACCTTGAACACCTATGCGGATTCGTTGACCGCTGATCTCGTTAACAAGGAGAACCATCACCAGTTCGCCTTTAAGCTAGAGGCTCTGGAGGGCAGTACCTTCCGCTTGCAGATAGATGAGAAGCAGCCACTTCGACCACGATATCGCGTCGAGCACGCTCTTAAGGGCCCAACCCAGGCCGGACGCATTCGTGTCCAGCGGGAAACAGATGGAGAGATCGTTATCACATCGGAGAAGAACAAGGCTGTGATCCACGGAGACCCGTTCCGCATCGATTTCTTCGAGAACGACGTGCTGGTGGTCTCGGTGAATGCCAAGAACTGGTTGTACTTCGAGCATCTGCGGCAGAAGGCCCAGGAACAGACCTTCCACCCGCCGGAAAACGAGAATCAGCAGGAGCAGGATGCCGCTGTCGAAACTCCTAAAGCAGCAGATACTATCGATGATCCTGGTGCATGGGAGGAGAACTTCAAATCGCACCACGACTCTAAGCCCTACGGTCCGGAAGCTGTGGCTCTGGACTTCTCGTTCCCCGCAGCCAAAGTTCTATTCGGTATTCCAGAGCACGCCGACAGCTTCATACTAAAGTCCACCTCGGGCACGGATCCTTACCGCCTGTACAACTTGGATGTGTTCGAATACATTGTGGACAGCAAGATGGCCCTATATGGCTCAGTGCCGGTAATCTATGGTCATGGGTGAGTTTCCTTTGAGTTCTTTTACTACTATAGGTAAGTTAAAAGCTTAAAAACTGGCGAACTGCTGATCGCCCATAGTGGCTGTGTACACTGTTTAATGCTATAATACGAAGTGTTGTTTAGAACAAATTTTAACATCTAATTTCTAATATCTTCCAGAGCGCAACGCACTGCGGGTGTTTACTGGCAGAATGCCGCTGAAACTTGGGTGGACATCCAAACCTCGGAGACCAATGTTGTATCTTCGCTGGTAAATTTTGTATCCGGCTCGCAGAAGACTCCTCCTCCGGCTGCCCACTTCATGTCGGAGTCGGGCATCGTGGACGCCTTCATCATGCTGGGACCCAAGCCCATGGACGCTTTTAAGCAGTACGCGGCTTTGACTGGAACGCACGAGTTGCCTCAGTTATTTGCTCTGGCCTACCACCAGAGTCGCTGGAACTACAACGACGAGAGGGATGTAACCTCCGTGTCAGCGAAATTCGACGAGTACAACATACCCATGGACACCATGTGGCTGGACATCGAGCATACAGATGGCAAGCGCTACTTCACCTGGGACAAGTTCAAGTTCCCGCACCCGCTGGCAATGATCAAGAATCTTACAGAATTGGGTCGCCACTTGGTGGTGATAGTCGACCCGCACATCAAGCGGGATAATAATTACTTTTTCCACCGCGACTGCACGGATCGTGGTTATTATGTGAAAACGCGCGAGGGCAATGATTACGAGGGCTGGTGTTGGCCGGGAGCGGCTAGTTATCCAGATTTCTTCAACCCCGTGGTCAGAGAGTACTACGCCAGCCAGTACGCGCTGGACAAGTTCCAAACAGTCACCGCAGATGTGATGTTGTGGAACGACATGAACGAGCCATCGGTGTTCAATGGTCCTGAGATCACGGCGCCCAAGGACTTGATCCACTTCGGCAACTGGGAGCACCGCGACGTGCACAATTTGTACGGTCACATGCACTTGATGGGCTCCTTTGCGGGCCTGCAGCAGCGCGATCCCAACCAGCGGCCCTTCATCCTCACACGCGCCCACTTTGCTGGGTCCCAGCGTTATGCTGCCATTTGGACGGGTGACAACTTTGCGGACTGGTCTCATCTACAGCACTCCGTCAAGATGTGTCTCACGGAAGCGGTGGCCGGCTTCTCCTTCTGCGGTGCCGATGTCGGTGCCTTCTTTGGAAACCCAGATACTGAGCTGCTGGAGCGCTGGTATCAAGCCGGTGCCTTCCTGCCCTTTTTCCGGGCTCATGCACACATCGACACTAAGCGCCGGGAGCCATGGCTCTTCCCAGAACGCACTCGCCAGGTAATCCAAAATGCTGTGATCAAGCGTTATTCATATCTGCCCCTGTGGTACACCGCATTCTACGAGCTGGAGCTGACTGGAGAGCCGGTAATTCGCCCATTATTAGCTCACTATCCACTGGATAAGGAGGCCTTCGGCGTTGACAGCCAGCTGCTGGTGCAAGATCGCCTGCTTGTAAGACCCGTCATGCAGCAGGGCGTCAGCAAGGTGGACGTGTACTTCCCGGCAATAGATGACAAAAAGAACAGCGACTGGTGGTACGATGTGGATACTTACCAGCGCCAGGAACGATCCGGCTATGTGTCGGTTCCAGTAGATGATTTCAAGGTGAGAGGCGTTTTTCTGTTTTTGAAAGGTCACATTAATTATGTTTTATGCTTTCAAACTCCTTACAGATCCCCGTTTGGCAGCGTGGTGGCAGTATTGTTCCTAAGAAGGAGCGACAGCGCCGCGCCTCAACCTTGATGCTGCACGATCCGTACACACTGATAATCTGCTTAGACCGTCAGGGCAAGGCAGCCGGTTCCCTTTACCTAGACGACGAGAAGTCCTACGCGTACCGCCAGGGACAGCGCATCCACGTGAACTACGAGTTCGCCCACGACCAGCTGGTCAACAGCTTCGTGGGCAAGCCCAAGTACAAGACCCTTGCCTGGATCGAGCGAATCGTGATCGCCGGACTTGAGAAGGTGCCCAGCAGCGCCAGCATTACGGTGAATGGCGTCAGCCAGCAGTTGGAGGTGCTCCAGCATGATAACACCGTCGTCGTGCGCAAGCCGGGCGTCAAGATGGACGTCGACTTCGCCATTAAACTCAACTTTGCGTAGTCTGTAGTCGCAATGTGCGCCGTGTATTAATGTTCTCCTAAATATTTTAATTTTGTGCATCTTAAAAATTGCCATTAAATGTTTTAAGCATCACCTCGACCGTCTCCTATTCCAGGCAAACTCAAATAATAGATTCCCTAACTGCCTTCGTTTAGTATCCCCCGCTCCTTCTTTGCAATTCCATCAATTCAACATTCGGAGAGTGCAACTCAAGTTGAACGCAATTTATGTTTCAATAAATATACAAATTTTTCTGTACGAACGATTTCTTATTGGTAAAATTATTGCCCAGAGGGAAAGTAGCAATAAGCCCAGCACCATTTAAAGTATCTGTCAATATGTATATATTCTTGTTCGAAACAAGCCCTAGCTAGTAATCTGCTTGAATCTTTTCAAAGTCTTGTGTCTGTTCTACATGTCGAACATGACAAACCGCAGTTTTGAGCGGCTATACCAAAAATTGGCCGAAGAAACACTCAATACTTAAGTTATTAGTAGACCATTCAGTGTGGGGCGTAGTGACGAAGTGCACCATAAAAATGAAAACCTGCTGTGGTCCTTCGATCATACGAGTAATAGCAATGTGCCGGTAAAAGTGCACGGTTCAGGAGAAAAGGCGAATGTCCTAGAATGTCCCAGTTATGTTGCATTGTTGTGTTCATGTTTGAAATGTCGAATGGTAAGTGAATTTTTATGGTAATATATGATACAGGACCGTTTTGTTCTACGGCTTTTGTGAAGGATGCCAGCGGGTAAGCATTTCAGTTCCCATAGGTAATCAAGCTAGAGATTTGTGCAAAATGCAGTTGAAAAGACAAAGTTTTATTTAAATGTTATCTTAATTCCACTGCTTAAGAAATTTGCCAAACTTTTAACGTCTCGTTTTAGGGTTATTAAGCAATTAATTATCGTACGATCGAATGATTGCTTTCTTGGTTTTCGATCTGATTTTAATTCGAACTTCTTTACCATAGTTGTGTGCATTTTTTATTTTGTGCGGAATTAAATGCTCATGGGATTTATCTTACCCATAAGATATTGATATTGATAAGTTTTGTTGATCTTAACGAATTTATTCCAACTGCATCCCGATTTCGCTTGGTGGCTGTTCTTATTCATTTCCTTCCCGGATGTGGGCAACATTATCAAAGTTATTTCAATTAAAATGTGGCTCCAAGTCAGTGGGGCGAGAAAATGGGCTGCGGCGCCCCCACTTCACTTGCTGACCTCTGACCCCCGACGGCCTTAGATGTATTTTCATAAAAATGTTCATAACTTTTCGTTTCGGTTGAGCTTAAGAATGTTGTTAAAATATTTTTGCAGCCTTCCTTCGGTTCCCTTCCACTGCCACTTTCTCTCTGCGGTCATTTCCCCCTATACTCGTACTTGTGTACCACCCCATACACATGTGCATGCATATATATTTTAGCATTTTGAACGGATGTGGCCATGTGAGCACTTGTATGGAGGTCAGCAGATTTTCCGGCAGCATAAGCATAATTATTTTTAATGCGCTCTGTAAGAATTTGAAAGGGGTAAGCGAGCGAAGCAAAAACAATAATAGCAACAAGCACATCCTTGGCATTTCTGGGATCCTTGGCTTTTCCGTGGCCTGCGAACTCCCCATCGCAACCCACAGGCTAACCTAGCGCATTACATTGCAAAATTAGAAAATTAGCTGAGCTTTTAGGTCCATTCGTCGCAGTCCGATAGTATCTCCAAAAACCACTGAAGATGCTAGATACTCCTAATTGTTACTCGAGCAGTGGGGACTGTTAGTTTTGGAGATAAGTATGCAAAATGCACAAGGAATCATATTTCACCAAATATAGTCTAGTAGATCCATTTACTAACAGTAGGAGTCGATTCAGGTCCTTCTTGATATAAAAACGCAGCAATATATCCATTTCAGAACTGTTTAATGTATAAAATATTCCAACAGCTGGCATTTTTTGTTTTTTAATTATATTTTACTTGTAGTTCATTTGGGCAGTTGCTACCATATTGCGGTGTTTGAAACTGTCTCAGGCTAACCAATCCAAATTTTTTGTGTGCAACATTGAACGCAACGTCAGCAATAGAACAAATGTCAGTAGCACTTCTCGTCTCCCATCATTTCAGGGTCCTTTCACCACACTCCCGTCCAATTCCCAATCCCCATTCCACAATGCTTAAGCCCCAATTCCGACTTCGTTGACAGCAGCATCCCTGCTCGACCAGCAATGGGTGGATTTGAATTCCGAAAATTGGGTGGTGTACTGAAAAAAATGGCAATGCCATTCCAAAGTTCTGTGCAGTTAGAGTAAAAAAGTGAAAAGTATGTAACAGGCAAAAGGAAGCGTTTCCGAATATATTAAGTATATATGTATATTCTTGATCAGGATCAATAGCACAGTCGATCCGTCCGTCTGTCCGTATAAACGTCGAGATCTCAGGAACTATAAAGGCTAGAAGGTTGAGATTCAGCATTCAGATTCTGGAGAAAATGACGCATCGCAAGATTGTTGACCCATGTTGCCACGCCCACTCGAACGCCCACAAACCGCCCAACACTGACACACCCACCCTTTTGGAAAACGTGTTTATATTTTTTCACATTTTTAGTCTTGTAAATTTCTATCGATTTGCAAAAAATTTTTTTAAACGCACACTCCACACCCAAATATTTTTTCATTTTATTCCCCAATATCTATCGATATCCCAGAGAAATAATGAAATTTCGGCTTCGCATTCACTAGCAGAGCAACGGGTATCTGATAGTCGGGGAACTCTAATATAGCATTCTCTCTTGTTTGTATTTTTTTTAGCCAAAGTTTTTCGCCACCCAAAGATGCGTTTTAAAACTTAAGTTTCAAATTCGAGCACAATATTCGCAAAAATTGTTTTTGTTTTTCTCAATGCATTGGCTTTGATGCGTTTGAATTATGTGCGTCATGCTCAAATTGTTGTTCACAAGCACAGTGTCTAATGTGTTTGTTAGACATCCTTTTAATGTGGTATAAAATTACAGGGTGATATATGTATATATGTTTTTAGATATACCTGTTTTATATTAATCTTATTACATATAGCATAGCTATTCAGTCGGGTCCAAGTATTGGCCTGAATTCAACTGAGTTATGGGTATCCGATAGTAGAGAAACTTGTCCAAATTTTTCAATATATGGCACGACAGCTTTATGGAATAGTCCGAAAATAGGTTGTTTAGAAAATGTGAAGTCATTGAAGTTTCGAATAATTGTCATTTTAGGCCTATTTCTTTCGGCCACTGTGCAGTTTGGCGAAGCCAGTGCGAGCGAGAGGGTGGTATGTTGGGGGAAAGATAAGGGGATAGTGGCATGACGGGAAGGGGGATGGGGATGGCGGACATACATATGTATGTATGTAGCTGACTGACTGACGACAGCACTTGGCTGACTTGCTGACTGTCAAGTTAAGTGCGGATGCACACACGTAGTGCGGCGCCACGCCCCATGTCAGAACGCCTTTGCCACGCTACCAAACCAAAGCCCCCCTCCCCCCCACGCAATGTAATCCAGAGAAAATAGTGGAGGGATGTGGAGGGGCCAAGATCGGGGGGAGGCGTGTTAGTTTCGGGGGACCTGCCGCAAAACACAGTAAAACGCGCGCATATTTATAACGAAATGCTCAATTTAAATTCCCATCAATCTTGGTCGAATGCCACACACACACACACTTACCCTCGCACACACAGATGCGTACACGTTCATGATTTGGATTTCGGTATTCTCCTTCCTATTTGAGTTCCTCCGATACTGAGAAAAATTGTCTTTTACTTTAGATCGAAGAGGACGAATCGAATAGCCTTTACTACTCGCAATAGAGACAAAGTGTGTTGCCTAAAAATGAATTTATAATCGCAGAACTAACCAATAGCCATATAGTGAAATTTTAGTAGACCTGTTCTTTCTCTCAGTGTGCGGCACACTCAACTAAATGTAGTTGCTCTCCCCTAAAGCCATCTACATGATACACACATACATACATATCTCGTCTTTGCTGCGTTTTAGACAGCAAAAAAAATTAAGCGCATCCAAAAAGCAGAGTGAGAGAATGAGAATGAAGGACCAAAAACCAAATAAAAAACATTATACAAAAACAAGAACGGAAAACCAAAACGAAACGCGGCAAAAGCTTATTGAGCGTTAAATTAAAAAATTCTTATGAAAAAACAAAACAAAGGCGGAGAAAAAATAGCCAAACGCAGACAGATTTGGATAAAAACGCAAAAATGGTAAGAACACCACGCATAACAAGAAAAATTGTTTAAAGGCGACGGATATGACCACCATTCATCTGGAATTTTGCATATGCAGTGCCAATTTGAACGCAGAAGGTCCGCCAGAAGCGAAGGCTCATTTCATAGTTTTCCCTCGATTGTCATGTCTTCTAAGCAAATTCAGCAATTGGAAAACAATTGGAAATGTATTGCAAAGTAATCTCTTAATTAGCGAGAGCCAAAAAGTGTCACACACAAGTCTAGATCGTTCTGGAGGGGAGTGCAGTGCTTGCAGTGCAAGGAGCGGCTGGAAGATAGATCTGATATAGGATGACGAGCTAGAAGACGCCACACCCTAGGACACCTGACGATCGAGTAGGTGCCCAGAATGCCCAGTTAGTTGGGACCGCAGAGTAGGTGTCTGGAGGATGAAGTGCTGTAGGATCGATTGGTCGTGAGCTAACCAGGCGACAAATGGTTATATTCGCAGTAAAAAACACTTTCTTCTCGACTTTCCTGTCTTACAGCACTTCCAGAGTGATGTAAACCATCTTTTTTTAAGATCTCTCTAGTTTTCATGGATCGCTGTCGTAAATGCGTTTTGAAAACTAGAAAAGTATAAAACCTATAACCTTTACCTAGGTATATATGGATGGAACGCATTCGCATTCAATACTAATTCCCAAAATGACTGTTGCAAAAACCTTGTAACCTCTTAGCTTCACTGTAAATTTCAAAAAATAATAATAGCTACCCATTAAGATGTTGAACTTTAACTGATGAACCCAGTAACAAAGATTTTCTATGTTTTGATAACATTTTCAGGTTTGCACTTAATAGAAGGACTAAACAATAATGTACGAGTAATTTAAAGTTTTGACGATTTGGGAAAAATTCGAATATGTATTTTAAAAATATTGAGAACAAAATGTATTCCTGCCTTGGCAGGCTTCAATTGAAGCTGGCCGCAAATTGGATTCGAATGGCTCGGTAAATATATGTAAGCGACTTTTCTCTTATTAAATAAAGCCAACAAACGACATTGCAATTGGTCAAAGGGCGTCGGTAAGAGGGGGTCCACTTGGTCATCGCTCGGCGAGATGCAATACAAATATTATACTATACATGATGACCAGGCGGAGGAGTCGGACTTCCAATTGAAAATGAAATTGTGGCAACAAAAAGTGGGTAATAAAAGGGGAGGCGGGCAGCGGGGCAACACTCATCTCACTGTGTTTACCCCTTTGCCGCCTTCCTAGACCCGCTTTAGCCAACCGCTTCCACCTATTTATTTACCCCCTTACGGAGCCCCCTTCCACCTTGGAGTCCCCTCACCCTCCTATGCACTACTCACGTCGCGCTTTTTCATTACGGGTCCACGCACACAAGTGCAGCACTTGACCAGGGGCGTGGTGAAAGGGGAGCTGTCACTTTGATCTGTGATGCAGGTGCAAAGAGACACAGAGCCGGAATAGGATAGCACATACATATAGGGCATATAGGACATGGGACATGGGTCATGGGGCACGGGCGTGGACGTGGAAGGGGTGGGCATGGGTATGGGGATGTGGAACCTGGGACCATCACGCAAATGCCACCGTCAGCAAGTCAAAGTTTATTGTTTCACTCTTTTTTTTTTGCAGACGCCTCTCCCCATCGAGCCCTGCGTTTTTTTTCTCTTTTTACGCTTGTGCTGCATTTATTTTAATTGAAGCTCTCTCGCTTTATGTTGTTATTGCCGAGCACTAACTTGGATGAAATTTGCAAAGTAAAATTCCATCGGTGGTGCTTGAAAGGCGGCTTTAGTAAGTCGGATAATGCCGACGTATTTCGATCGAGGACTATCAGTTGTGAAGGTAAGGAAATCACAAAATAGTAATTGTAAAACGCGATTAAAATGTTGATTATATCGATAATTCCGATATTATCCGATAAGTATGTCGCTGTCTCGATAACAGAAAATTCTGCTCGGACTGTCTAGACTTTTGGTTGTTCTCCGCACTTGTTGAACGTAAAACGTTGTGCAAAAATCCAAATGTAGTTCATGCAATGACTAGTAAATATGAAATGTATATATTAGGTATCAGCAGAATTCAGTTGGCTTGACTATAGTTATTATTATAAAGATATTACAATTGTGTTGACATTAATATGTACTTTAAAGTAATTTTCTAATACTTCCGTTTTATTTTATATACATCATGTACTATACTAAACATTAATGTACTGCTCTATTCAATATTATAGCGCTTATCATTTGGTTCATAAAGGTATGATTTTCACAAAGAAATATCACTTATTGCCCCACTGTGCGACGCTAGATGAAAAAAGGGGATCAGAGGCAGAACTGAGGGGACTCCGCTCCTTTGCGTTCGAGTGCCGCGTGTTTATGCAGCATTTCGCTTTTGTTTGCCTTTCACTTTGGTAGTGTAGGGCCAAAGTCAAACCCTGCAATAATATTTATTGATATCTGCCCGATCTCGGCGTTGTCTGATTAATTACTCAGCAAGTGGGATGAAGAACTACTGAATTTCATCCGGCGAGTTGAAAGGCGCAGTATCTGTTCGAATAAAGCACCAAATTATGATGTAGTGTTAGAAAATGTACTTTCAGGTGTTGGTATCAGTAACGTTCATTATTTACTTAACGGTGATTTCTGATTAGAAATATTATATTTCCCTCTTTGAAATGTTAGATGTCGAGAATTTGGTTTTTGCATATTTATTTTCAATTTCTTTAGGAAGTGTTTTTTATTTTTGCATTTATGTATCTTAAGGAACTGTATTATATACATTAACGTTAATTTATTTATGACATCTGGAACGGATGACTTTTTAAGCTGAACTGAAAAGTTTAGAACTGTTTACACTGTTCGATGGATTAGTCTAAGCCAAAGTTGCTCTTTTTATAGTTTGTCTTATTCTAGAGACTATAGTTAACCGACTAACTTTGGTGATAAGCCATGGCGATTGCAAGTGAGTTGATCAGTTAAATGGACTACGATTCTATGCACTTCATTAAATGACTTTGTAGTGTTTCAGTGTTTGTAGTCGAATATATTTAAATTTCCGCACTACATCCTAAAACTGGCGAGCCTGGGGAGTAACTTAAAGGCGTGGTGCCAACCAAAAAGCACCCCAACGCACCGAGTGCCTGATGCTTCCCTTATCTCTATTGCTGGCGTCAGTAAAAAAATAATGTATAAATAAAACTAAAATAAAAATTGAAAGCCAAACAACGGGGCGACACGCAATAAACTGGCTGCTCGCGGCTTCCAGACGCTCGCTCGTGGCTCAAAAATTCCCAAAAAATGCCCGTGGATGCCGATGCCTGGGCCACGGATGATAACTTGGTCGCCTTTCCTCGAGTGGCAAGCTCCGCGCTCGGTGCCGCCTGACATCGCTTTATGCATAAGCAAACATGTCAAGTCGATGCCGGGATCCTCCTGGCAGCCACTTCCTCCGCCCGCCCCAAGATTCTGGCGCATCCAGGCACACTCGCAAAAATATGTATTAGTATAATAAAGACTCTCGATTCAAGAAAGTCCAATTAGTAATTTAGTTAATTACCTAATAAATTAAATAAGTTAATAGTTGATTTGTTTTAAGTTAAACTTATAAACTATAATTTACAACGGAAAGTGGAGAGCACCGTGCTTAATAAAATTGTATAGACTTTGCACAACTGAACTCAGAACTCAGCGCCGATTTCTCCTAGTGCTGGTACCCCTTCCCAGTCGTGCCCGTCCTGAAGCGTAATGTTTATCCAGCCGGCTAAGTCAGGCAAAAGATGTTCCGCGTGATTTGGAGCTGGCGAAAGGGAGGGGGGTTTGGCGGACGGAGTTCATTTCGGGTTAATGTTAATGCGCTGCCCGGGCGCTGCAGGATGCGTGTGTCCTTACAGATTTCGTGTGAGTTATGGCTGGAGCTGGCAATGAATACGGAGCTCCGAGTGTGCAGCTGGAACAGATGCAGGTTGTCTTGGCTTGGCTTGGCATTAAAGCCGCCTTAAGTCCTCCTCCCTCGGCCCATACTCCCGACTTTTTCCGCCTGCGACTACGTGCGGCGACTGAATTGGCGGAAAATTAAATTTGCACATATTGCTGCAGTGCCGATTGCCAAAGTGCGACGGGGACATCCTTAAGCTGACAGTTTCACATTTTCTAGCAATTTCCCAGTCACTTCCTGATTTTACGCTAAGACTTGAAGATTGAACAATTTTAGTCTGAGATCCATATCCAGTTTTATGAACTGACAATATAAACAATCTGTAACTCCTATATCAACAAGGGGTCATGTCACTCGTTGCATTTGTACAGCGTTGCATTTGCAAAGGAAATTAGCACAGAAATTCGTGGCTTACATACATTGTACTTATTATGCCATGCTGACTAGGTTCGATGCAACGGCTTGGTCCTCTCGACCACGTTAACCCTTTGTTGACCATTTCCCCCTTACCAGGTCGCCAATTCTTTGTTTATTGCCCCTGTAAAGTGCGGCACACAAGCGACAAGCGACGAGCAGTGGCGGCGAAAAAGGGGGCATCGGTGGGGCTTTCTTGCATATGATGTGAAAAAGCGAAGGGGAAGCGATTCCGGCTTTTGAATTTTCAATTGGCCTGAAGTTTGATTATGGAGCCAGGAGTGGATTTTTAAGCCTTTGTCACGCATTTTTTATGGCTCAAACACGTGGCCATGTACGTATGTATGCATGTCCTGCGGAAATTTAATTGATTCAATGTGCAGCGATGGAAGTTTTTGCTCCTGTTCCTGTTCCTGAATATGTCGATTGCTGCGACGAGTGGAAGGCTCTTCCAAGTCAGCCCACTTAGCTGTGCGGAAAACTATACTATACTTTTCAGAGAAGGTAATGCCTAGGACTTGATTTGAAAAATGAATACAGTTTCTTTTGGTGCAAAATATAAATAGATCGGGTTCATGCTTCCAAGCCCTTAATGTTTTGGCGAAACTCGCTTCTAAGCTGCAAGTGTCTGTGTCGGTAATGAAGTGATTTTAAAACGGCTTACAGCCGAAGACGAAGGAAAAGCGCAGGCATTATTTTTAATTTCCCTCTCACCTAAAGAACAAACACAGCGCACATGCGAATATATCGAAGGTGGAGGGGGGGGCCTTGGGTTGTCAGAAGTCAGTTTTGTTTATTTTAAAATTCAGCTCCTCGGAATCATTTTGTTGGAAAATGTTGCACATAATTCTTGTTTAAGTATCTTGTAAATTGCTTAATAACGCCAAAGGGACTACCTTACCCTCTCCACAACTCTCCCACCCACACACACACAGTGGCAATTACCCCTTCCGGGGCCGGGTCGTGTCGGGGGGCGTGGCCGGGTTGAAGGTCGCGCTGGGTGGCAACTTTGTATTCAAGTGCGAAACGTAACGAAACGAGCGAGAACAATTTAAGACAAAAACTTTTGAGCCAAGATGGCAGCAAGGCAACTGCAAATTAATAACAGACTGTGTGTGGGTCGTAGGGGGTTGGGGGGGGGGGGGTTTCGTTCGTTGTACGATGATGTGGGGGTGGAAAATGCGTTTTGTAGGGGTGGCGGGGGGGGGGGGGGGGGGGGGGCGGATGGGTGGCACTTGTTAAATTTAATAACGAAATAAATGTTCACGCGCACGCTAATTTATGAGTTGAAAATGTTCTCGCATTGCACACATTAACACGTAAGGGCGTCTTTTCCTTTCACCCCTAATCTTTTCCGCATATTTAAGGCATAACTCCCATTTTCTGATGGCAGTGGAAAACTCAACGCTTCACTCAAGGATTCTCGGCACTGGCTTGAGCGCGAAATTGTTGCGAAATTACTTTAATTGCAAATGCAAGTATGGGAATTCGAAGCGAAATCTTCGCTCTGCTTTTTTTCCATACCGCCATACAAAGCCAATGATCCTTTTTTTTAGATCTGAACCACCTGGGGAAATCCTTTCGCTACTACTTTTCCCTGCTAAGTCTGGGGAGTTCTAAAGAGCGTTCGGCTGAAAAGTGCCCCTTGATGTCCTTGTTGAAACAATATTTCCTTAGGTCGTCAATTTGGTCATATTCCTTTCGAAGTAAAACCAATAAGCGGAGTGAGTTCCTGAAGTTTTGGATAAAATCGATGTGCACTCGCTTAGCGATATAGAGCTAGGACAGCGCGGATTAATCAGTGAGATAGCCATGTCCGTCTGTCCTTCTGTCTTACAGATTCTAGAGACAAAAACGCGGCGCTAGCTTGTTAACCCATGTTGCCACGCCCACTCTAAAGTCGCCAAAGCGGTCACGCCCACATTGTTGAAACATATTTAAATTTTTTCTCATTTTATTCCCCAATATCTATCTATATGCCAGAGAAATTACGAAATTTCGCGTTCGTATTCAAACTAGCTGAGTAACGGGTATCTGATAGTCGGGGAACTCGATTATAGCATTCTCTCTTGTTTAGTGCTCAAGTTGCACTTGGGCGGGTTAACTAGATCCGTCCATTAACTTTAAGCTAGGAGCTTTTTCCAGTACTAAATCGCGTGCTCTGCAATATACTCATGTGCCCATATGTACTTTTTATTAAAATCATAAAGAAATTATTAATCTGCTTATAGGTATACAGTTTAAAGCTGGTGGTGCGAGACACCGTTGAAAAAAGACGCTCGATATGAGCAAGCTGCAAATTGCGCTGTGGAAATTCATAATTAACAAACACAAGACGCTGCTGTCATGGAAAAGCTTGCAGGATCTCGGGCTGTCAGGCTCCTTACGCCACATCGTTATCCTGGCCAAAGAGAGTGGCAGCTGGGCAGGAATCGAGGGGTCGGAGCCCAAATTATGCAAAGTGTTTGACAAATTAGCTAAAGAAACTTGTTAAAAGCGCAAAAGCGCATGCATAGCAACGAGACCGGCCAAATCCTGCAACCCGCCATCAGCTTAAAATTGTTTTAATAATTAGCATTTTAAGCGGACCAAACTCTCCCTATACCGTTTCAAGCATTTTCACACACGGAGTGCTAAGAAGAGGAGCCGTGACAAGTTTGGGTCGGCGGACTTCTTTACCAGGATAATTACCGGCCAGGATCACACTGGAAGCCCTTAACTTTAAAGCACCCGCATATGCATGTTTTGTGAGAGCATAAAAAAGGATTAGCAGGAGTTTCTACCCGTGGAGGCAAATTAATTTTCGGCCCAATAGGGTATATATAAACTGCTTGTACATATGTGTAAAACCCATCTTTAAGTTACCCATCTGTGCATAAACGAGTCATTTTGGCTTAAGCATTGATAAAACGTGTTTTAATATTTAACATATATGTAGCAAAAAATACCATTTATCCGTTACAAGGTAGGCCCGAGAATATATGTATATGTATATAACAATAAATGAAATATGAAGAAAACATGGGAACTGTGTTCCGTCAAACTGACCCCACCTTAATCTTGGGCTATGAGATCTCGATGCGTTAGATCCTTGTTGTTTTCAGACATGTACACATACACATATACATACATATGTAGTTCTTCGTTTATGTAGTTTTTATTAAACAAGTATTAGAGCTTATTAGTGTAGCAAATCATTTATGTTCTTCAAGATTACACGTTTAATTATTTAGACTCATGACGAAATTTATTATTTAGATTTAGGAACAACCGCTCTTGGCAACTTTTTCACTAGACTCCACTTCACTCTACACTCGCTCCCTTTCTATCGATAGCTTGCTCTTGTCAGGGCTGCAATGTGGAAGTATCGAAAGATCTAATACCTATTACCACTGCGAGTATTCTTACTCGAACCAATTCCCACATATATATATAAGCGTACCAACAAATTGTAGATTATACAAAAGCGTAAAAAAAGTACACACTAAAATTATTTGTATATATTTATATGTGTATATAATTGCTCCGCAATCTGAGAAGTAATTGTTGTTAATTGGTTTTGCCTCGGTTCACTATTTTTGTTTTCTTGCTATGCGAGTTTAATATGGATTATTGAGACTGCTGGATAGTGGACACAATCTTTTCCAATGTAGGGTGATTATCACGACGCCACTTCACTGACCACTTGTTCACTAATTTCAATACCGCCAGAACCACCAACATTACCGCGATGAATGTCAGGGTATGGAGCACGCCTAGGATCCGGTCTTTATGGTCGATTACTTCCACGGTCTTGATCACATTGGCCGTATTGCAGCCCATCTAGGAATTTCCTGTATCTTGCTTTGAAAGGCAAGTCTTTCTTCACAAGGCGCCCTCTTGAATTCCTGTCTGTTGCATTGA
Source organism: Drosophila mauritiana (assembly GCF_004382145.1). NCBI lineage: Eukaryota > Metazoa > Arthropoda > Insecta > Diptera > Drosophilidae > Drosophila > Drosophila mauritiana. The sequence goes on along the minus strand of NC_046672.1, from coordinate 21,330,760 downwards.
AAAAGTGAGTCTTCTTTTACGAAGTGTCCTTTTGCCTGTCAGGTCCCCTTTCCAGTTTAGGTCCATGAAATCCCGCTATTTTGTACAGGATCGGAACGACGATGTCCTATCTGGGCTCTCGGGGCTCTCGATCGCGGGATCCTTTTGCACCGATGACTGTAGCTCTTTGGACGATCTCCTCAGCGGAACGGCTCCTTTAGGAGCCGCCTAAAAGAGTCCCTTCTTGAGACTGTCTTTTCCTAAGCGGGTCCCCTCTCAACATTCTTCTAGTAGGCTAAAGTCGTTTTATACCATCTTAGATCTTTCTCTGGTCTACTTCTATAATCGGTTCTATGGGCCAAGTGTTCCCGCCTATGAATAATATTTAACTACTTCTCCTGTTTTGGGAGTCAATGCCCTGCTGATAAGCTGTGCCATTTACTGGAGAAAAATTTCCATGTGAACTATTGCGACCGCTGGAGTGGACATCTGACACTTGCTTATTGCTGAACTGCATTTAACTCATTTGACTCATATTCTCTGCTTCAGATTCTGGCTGTTTCATAGGTGAATCTTCACAGTCTTATGATCTTACATAGAGGGTGTACGTGAGAACATTTACTATTAATTTCATCCGTAGCCTTTCTTAGCTCTAAGTAATTTACATATTTTACAAAAATTAAAAAGGCAAAAATTCATTGTTATGTCACAAGAAAAAGTATGCGAAAAAGCAGCAAAGTTGCCAGCGACATTGGCGGTTAAAGCAATTGCATAACACTTTGAATACTTATTGGCACAAGCAAAGAAAATATATACTCTTTTCCAAATCGAAGGCGTTGTTTCAACAAACTTTCCACGGCTGAAATGGGCCAAGACATTAAAACATTGGATAAGCCGAGAATCTCGACTCGGCTAGTGCCCTAAGAATATACTTACTTTTAGCGATGGAAACTCTTCTTTATGTGTAGCAGTCATGTGCTTTTGAACGAATACGGACAGAGCAACGGACAGAGGGGCGGACGAACGGACAAACGGACAAACGGACATGGTCTTGGCTTGGTATCCTGATCAAGAGAATATTTATGTACATACGAACGTATGGAACGGCTCGCCTTACCTGTTTTTTAATTTAACCAACCATCGAGTATAAAAAAAAACATATATTCACTGGACTTAAATAATTTATGTAGTCTTCAAATTCTAATTTAGTATAATACATTGGCAGTGTTATTACGTTGCTTGCAAATTAAAACAGACCATTTGTATGTGGGTTTCTCTGCAGACAAGCTTAGATATATATATATATAATAATACACTTGCAGGTGTGGCAGGCAGAAAGGATATGCGAGCTGTTTTGGCAGCGAAAAGACAGCTCCTGTGACAAGCTCCCTGAGCGCTTATTTGAGAATCGTTTTATTTTTATTGCGAGACTCCCAGGCGACGAGTGCTCAGTGTCAGTGAATGTCATTTTAGCTCCGCCGGAGTCGCAGGCGGAGAGGGATATGCGGATGGTCGGAATCCAGACACCGCATCCCCAAAGTCCCTCGTATCCTGAGAGTCCTACATCAAGTTGGATCATCTGGCTTGATGGACTCAGAGCAAGGTTGCTTAGTCTGTGCCAAAAAGGAAGGGAAGCCGCATTAAATACATTAAATAAATACATTAAATACATTAATAAGTATAACCAGCACGTTTACACTTATTCGCGGGGATTGCCAAGGTTTAATATTGATGTAAAATATCTGAGCTTTTTAAGTGGTACACGCTTCTATAACTTAAAAATACATACATACTGTATCAATAAATAAGGTGCAACTCGAATATTATTTCCCGAGGTAAGGATGTTAGTCAATTTGACTTATGTAAGTGCTCCTTGTGCTCTCGCATTCACTGCTGTATTTTCAAGAGGGAAAGGGTGTACAAGGTTCCGCCCGGTATTCCAAGATCCCATTTGTCTGCTACAAGTGTCATTGCTGGTGAGGCCGATGTGGGAACCCTTTTTTGCTTTGCTGAGAATGAGTGTGTACTTTTGCCCCTGCATACCAACGTCTCTGATGTCTGGAGCATTTGACAAATCAAATGGGGATCAAGTGGCGCGGGGAGTTCGTGTTCGTGGGGGTGGGAATTGAATTGCTGTCACTGAAAATGTTCAAAATGAAAACGTTGAAGGTTAATACGATGCGATTTGCCTGAACGGATTTTAAGACAACCCCGTTTTTCTCGTTTCCGGAGCGGCCATAAAATGTTCCAGGAGGTCATGACATGACACGACAACTGACACGATATACTCATGCCGAAAACTTTTACGACTTCCATCGGGGGCTTCCCCTTTTTAAGATTGGTTGGGGTTTTAGGTCAGGGAAGTGGCCTTTTATAGGCCACTAAATCATTGCCTCCGCTGTCCAGTCAACAGCTTTCAGTTTTTTCCTCGATTTTTTTTTTTTGCGTTTTTCTGGATGCTGGGGTGCGACACTCAGTCAGCTGTGAAATCCACTTAATTCCATTTACTTAAGCTAATTTCACGCCATATTCAATTTAACACATCATGGTCGTTCATTATTTATTCACAGCATGTAAAATCAATGGCCAACACGGGCAGCTGGAGTGGGCGTAAAGAATCAAATTGTTGAATGTCCAGGGGTGCAGAGCCACACACACTCAAGATAAAAAAAGCCCAGAAAGGAAACGGGACTAAAACATGTCGTAACGATCATAAAATACCGTGATTTTAGAATATTTGTTTTTCATTGGTGCAAATACAAGCAAATTCAGGAAAATGTATTCACTTAATTAGTATCAGGAATACATGTAGATAGGCGTCTGAACTGAAAACAAAATATATTTGATAGCATAACTAAATATAAAATATGACACTTTAGGTCAACTGCATGGGATAAGACTTTCTTTTGTATGGAACTAATTTTTATGATTCTATTTTTAAGGCATTTCGAGAATGGATTTTTTTTTAAATAATTGCAGATTGTTACAAGCGCTTTAGAAATTCAAAATACACTCGGTAATTTTAGTACTGAGCATAAAACAACCGGGGCGCCCATCAAAAGGCGATGACGCTCGCTTAATTTGGAGCGCTGGAATAATTTATGGGGCATCGTTGAACGAAGGACGAAGAACGGGAAGCTGGAGAATGGAGCAAATCCAACGCTATTGGGCATTTCTGGGAACTCCAGGAACGAGTGGAAAGGAGAGGGACGTGGAACGTGCCGAAAAACCGCGCTGTGGGGAAAGCGGAAAACTACGTCCGCGTATGGAGTGCGCTTTGGGGGCACCTGGCTGGCCTTAACTCCCATAATGGGGATTCTTTGTAATGTGCCTACATGTGGGGCCACAAACGGGAATCCTGCGAAAAATCGATCGATAGGGAATGTTAAATGGTAAATCTTGAAATTACCGAAGGGATTTCAGTGCGATCCTATCAATTGAACTCGGTTAAGATTAGGCTATTGGTTTTTAAAGTTGTATAGTTATAAGTTATAGCTTAGTTGTTCTCACACCACCAAGAGTTCACTGGGTGCCAAACTTCAGTAATTCCATTTTGGTTTCCTGCTCAAATTTAGACTGTTCGATGTTGCTTTTATTTTTCTGTACAATGCATCCAAGCATCTTTTGGTTTTATGTAAATAAATTCTTCTTATGAGTGTAGTTTATCCACGCTAAAATCACGCTTGAATTAATTAATGTTGTGACATAACTAGCAACTATTAATAAGCTATTATTGCATTGCTATTTAAAGATAATTGATCAAGTTACACGTTGAGTTACTATTCGAGTAACTTAACTTGAGCACGGATGACGTTTAAGAAGCATCCTCTGGGACTGTGCTACAAACAGCAATTCCCAAATTCAATGCAGTCCATGTTTTCCATGACCGACGACAGTTCTACATAGTTTACCATTTTTGGGGAGTGGTAGGGACGAGCGGGCAGTATTCAAAGCCGACCGTGGACACTGTGTACATAAGTGGCATAGGCACAGTCCGCACTCCCGTTTCCGTTTCCGTTCCCCGCGTCCCATTCCATTTGTTCCCCCGGTCAGGTAACGGTAAAAGCGCCAGATGTTTGCACGCCCGTCGCCGTGGGAACTGGAACAATATTTGCGTAACGTGTTTGACAAAGAAATGAAAACTGAAAGCGCCAGCTTGGAAAATCAAATGAAAGCACACACTTACCACCCACACCCATACATGGACGGGGGGGAAGGGGAGGAGACGTGGCCCCACAGAAGCTAGAAAAGGAATTCCAATGAAACAAAGCATGAATAAATAGATACATAATAAATAAATAGTTAAATGAACAGGCGGTTCTAGAGTAAACCCAATGCACTATTTATACAGCACTCCATGGACGGATACTTTTGAGTTAACAACTTTTGGAGTCTACATTCCGTTAAATTATGTTTTGACATCTCTTTAAAATCTATGTTGTAGCACGCCCACGCCTAAAAATAAAAAACACGTACTTAGTAGAGATTTTTTTATAGTTATTCCATTTTCCGTCAACATCTAGTTTTGCTTACCTTGTTGTATCTTGTGATCTTAATGGGATTTAAAGCCTCTTTGACCGATCAAACCTATTTTAAGATTTACTGAGTAGTTGCTGTCTTTGAACAAAAGTATCGCACGAAAATAGAAAAAAGGTATAAAATGTTCACATGCAAAATAATGACACCGTTCAGGATTTGAAACAAACACTCCAGATTACGTTGGGACTGTCTTTATTCCTTCTGTTCAACAACTCAGATCCAACTTCTATTAAGAGTCGAAAAATATTTCGTGGAATTGTACAAGTTCCACCTTTGGACAAAACCATACCATATAAAACTGGTAACCAACTTTAATAAGCTAGTATACACGTGTCTAGCAGCTGAAGTGTGATCATGTCTTGGCTAAAAAGAATACCATATCAAGGAAAACATTATTTGAAGAAGTCGAACGATTTCCATGAAAGCATACGATTGCCAATGATTTTGGGCTTGAGCGCCAGGAACGATCGGCCTGCGATATCAGGGTGAGAAGCACCATCAAATTTCCCAACAATTTCTCTGTGATTCCAGGAATTCAACATTCAGGAAGTGCAAACGTAAAAAATGTTGTAATAAATATAAATGTTTGAAGAACGGAGGCGGTTGGGAGGAGGTCATAGAAAGATGCATTTCATATTATTAAAGTACAAAACCAAACTGTTTCTCAGTCCCCGAAAATCCGACTTGGGCTAAAACCCTGCAAAGCAGTTTCTTTAATGACGCTCTGCAACACCTGCACTGTACATTTTGCAGTGTTGAGAATCGTGTGCTTTGGGAGGCGCATTCGGACTTGCATTACTTACGCACACACACGGAAGTCTTTGCAATGACGTGTTCATTTAGCCTATCTATTGTGCATTGATGAAATTATTAGCATAGTCAAACTGGCCATGTACGTTATGTATTAACGATAGGCGTGCGTATTTTAGTGCCACGCAGTAAAGCCACACTCTCGTAATATGTCTAAAAACTATTATTATTTCAACAAAATATTCATTGTGAAGCCATTGCTTTGGGACTTCACTTTATATCAAGGAAGTGATGAAGAATCTCCGAATACTTGCCTAAAAAATGGCAATCACTTTGGCAATTCCATTTCCGTTTTTCATTCAGCTGGCCAGAGCAACACACATGCGCTTCCCCATATAAATTCCACCCCTGCCTTAAACTTCATCAGCTTTTGCCTCTTTTTTCAATTATTTTATGGGCCGCGGGAGGGGTTCGTTGGTCGGTTGGTGGTTGGTAACAACAAACAGATTTCAATTTGATTGATAAATACGGCAGAGCGTGTAAATGATGTTGCAATCGAAGAAAAGGACACTAAAAATTACAACCCAACGGAATCATCATCATGTGGGTGGTGGAGGAGGGGCTGGTAGGGATTTCAGAATGGTGGTTGGGGAATCTACCATCTGATACGCTTGACGTTCCATCTCTTATTCTCCACACACACACACACACACACCCAAACAAGCCCACCAATACAGCACCCACACAATCACAATAAGTGGCTGTTACATTTCACACCAAAACATTGATGAAGCGACCAAAAGGAAGATGAGGAAAGAAGGGAAACGGAAGTGGAGCGCATGAAGAAGAAACAAGCCGCAGAATGGACAAGCCGAGCGAGATGGCTATATGTTTGTGAAACCCACCAGGAAATATAAAAAACTATGTCAGCTGCTGCTAAAAAAAAAATAATAGCACCGACTAAGTAAATATATATACTTTAAGCTCAATAAAAAAGACAAAACAAAGTTCACTCGAACAATTTGCAGATTATAAAAGAACCCATCGTTCGTTTAATACCATATAGAAATTTAGCATAGATGTAATATTTGTGTTCCCCATAAATGTTCCGTTCTTTGTTTCAAGCTGGTAATCTGTAGAAATTTCCGAGCTATGTGAAGTTACCTATTTTTGAACTGATCCACCAACTGAGGCACCCACGCATAGGGTATCAAAATCATTGAAAGGAAAGGAAGAAAAAAATCACAGAATTTTCACAAAGATGTTTATCATTTTCACTTCGAAAGTTTTTCCACCGAGGCAAAAAAGGCGAGACGTTGTCGGTGATGGACAAAATATTTTCTGCATACAGATTTGGCCAGTAGATAAAGTGGTAGGAGCAGAAATAAAGTAACGAAACAAGAAAAATTGTGTGAAAAAAACGAAACAATCAACTGGGCAGAGTGGAAACGTTAGCCAAACGGGGGAAACTCCCGGCGAGCAAGCAGGAAAGGCGTGAGGACTGAGGACTGAGGACTTGGGGAATAATGGCAAAAGGCACCCAAAGGACATAATCGGCCATTGGTCCAAAAACTGTGCGGACGTTGTAAACTGCCAAAGAAGGAAGTCGGCCAGGAACCCGAAGCATTGGGGGAAGCACAAGGGACCGGAATGGGGAATCGGAAATAACGGCAAACAGCAGAAGTGGCAGTTAAAATTGTGCTGGGAATAAATCTATCATCTAATGCAATATTACATCGTAATGCCATTCAGCAGGAGCCACTCCTGCGGGAGTCCACCCACCAAATGCTCAGCTGTGGTTCACTGTTTTTCAGTTAAATGAAGTCGATTATTCGGGTGCCTCTGGGATTGCTGGAAATATGATTGAACAAATGATTGAATGCCAGACAATATACCATATAGTATAAGCGAGAGCATATGGGGGAGTTGGGTTTAAATCAGAAATGATGCGATCAGGATGATGCATGTACGGAAACCTGTTTCATGATAGTTGCCTTTTTTAAGAGTGATATGAGAATCTATCACTTATTAGAGCCTCATTTTAGGGCTTACTAGGTCATTTTTTTTGCACGCCAACTTAAGCAGTGTGATCTAAAGAGGAATAGTTTACTTTCGACATGGCATGTGCGATTTGTTTAAAATTCAGTTTTTCTGAAAAGTTAGTTTTCAAGACCTTTTAGCTTTTGAATACATTCCGAAAAATCACAAAAGCAATACGCCTGCTTCTATGCAACACTTTTGGCTGGAAAGCCCCTGGCACAATGCTACATCTTGGCTTCTCTCGGGCAGGACACTCGGAGGCGGTTGGTGTGGAAACGACCCGCGGCCATCGAGGATGGATGAAGGACGTGGCCCGAAGGACGATGGAGCTCGGTAGCTAGCCCTGATTGGGGTTAGACGTTATTTAAACGAGGCTAACACAAACACAATCAGAAACGAATGTGTATTTATGGGGAGGGGAGATACCACATCGCAGTGTGCATATCCTGGAGCACAATTGAATTAGGTTAGTCATGCTTTAATGCACATCAACATACGTGCAGCCAGGCAGGACATTTCCCGCTCCAACGTGTATATGTGTCTGTGCATGTGTGTGCGTGCGTGCGTTTGTGTGTTTAAATGTACACATATAACAGTTCCCTCATAAATCTCATTGTCAGTGTTTAACTTTCTTGTTGGCTTAACTTCACTTGGGGCAACAACAACAGCTACAAGAAGCCGAAGCCGAAGCAAAGCAAAAGCAAAAGTCATTTGTCATTTCAGTTGGCAACACTGGCGCACACCCATACACACACGTGTAAGCAGAGTTACGCACACATATGTCAGTCACATGCACTTGTATTCGTATTTGCATGCATTAGTTAACTGTCCAAAATGGGTAATATAGCTACTCGAGACAATTTGGAAAATTGGAGTTACTAAGGCAAACCATATAATTTTCTAAAAATAAGGTTTAGATAACAATTCAAAAATGTAATACTTTGTTGGTAAAAAGTTCCTTCTATTGTATAATTGTCTTATTGCCATATTTACTGTCAAACTGCATAAAAATTGTATATCTGCTTAAGTGATTAACATCAAGCTACTACATCATTGGTTGTTAGTTTTTAAAGGGCATTCGTCGTTTCTTTTTGAGTTCCTCAAACTTGCATTTGCATTCTCGTGTTTTGCTTGTGCAGTCAACTGCAATAAATATTAAGTCAAAGGATGTTGCAAGTTTTTCTTTCAAAACATAAATACGTAGAAGGATCGGCGCGCAGTACGGGTTCTCGGGAATCCCCCGTGTTTGTGTTTGTTTGTCAAAACGCTTGCGTTGTCAGCCATTTTGCGAGGAATTCAAGCACCCCCACTCCAAGCAGACCCCCCTCCTTTGCCCAACGAAACACTTAATTAATTAGCTGCAAATTAGGTGTGCGTCTATTTCGCCTGCATCCCGTCCAACAACAACTCACTGCTTGTATCTGCGGTTTTCTAATTGACAAAATGGTAGCCCAATGCCGAAGCCGCAGTTTTGCCTTCCCCTTAAAGATTAAAGATAAGAAATCTTCATTTTGTAAGTTAAAAAATAAATTATTGTGCTACGCCATTTAAATAAAATCGTCGTCCCGTATTTAATACTTCTTATTTTAATATTTAACCAACATTTTTATATCATATCCACACAGTGTAGGGATAAACAACAAAACTTTTTTTTACTTCTTCGGGAAATGCACAACTATTATGAATATAAGCCCTTACTAGTAAAAATGTATTATACGTGTAGCAAAATATAACTATTTGAAACCGCAAAAAAAAACCTTATGTTAGTGTGAAATTTGGTTCTCAAAAAATATACATAATAAGATCACTAGCCTAATGGAATCGTGTCTACAATCGTATTTTTGTCCAACTAAGATGCAATTTAGTATACTATAATTTTTTCAATTTTATATAACGTCAGAGGGCATTTATGTACATATCCAGATCATGAAGCATGTACATTACAGATCATGAAAGCTTATTAAATTCGAGAAGCAAAATCGTAGGCTTTAGACTAAATTAAAGTGATTAATTTCTATCCTGACCCGATCACCTAAATCGAAAAACAACTTTGACAGCCAGGACCTGCCCACGAAATATCTCCGTCTTCGATGCGGATTTCGACTCTCTGGTTCTTTGGCTTGTTTTGGGACAGTTTACCAGAACTCGCAGAACTCCCTTCCCCCGAAAAGGGAGAAACTTTTTCGATTATATGCTTGTGAAAGTTTTCGGTGTTTGTGCGCAAACACTGGCCACCCACCCACCCACCACCGACGGGCCAATGCCTTTTGGTCCTGGCCAACTGAACTGAGTTGGCCAAAAGCGAACCGCAATTCAACCGCACATCGACAACAACAGCAGAAATAACAAGAACCGACGGAACTAAACCTCTCATTTTGTTGTTGATATCGGAGCGATAAAGTGGCGAGGAAGTGGGCGAGGGGAGCCCCAAAGCAAAGTAAAACCGAAAAGCAGCTCGTAAACAAGCAATCAAATTGTAAAAAGGACAACGCCAGGGTTGCCCCCAATTGGCATTGTCAAAGGATATGGCCTGGCCTGCTCCACGTGAGTGTGTCTGTGTGCGTGTGTGAGAGGAGAGAGAGAGAGGGGCCAATGGACACCCTTACAGCCCCTTCGCATTTCAATAGTTTTCCCTTTCGCACAGCTAGGAACTCTGGATGTGTGCAATACGGATGTGCAGTCCTGGCCGGGATTATTAACTCAATAAGATGTGTGGTCGGGCTTTGGCCATTCACCTAATTAACATGCATCGAACGCCTCTTTCAATTATGTTAATGTGCCCGTTTAAGCCAAAATGAGGAGTACATATGTACATATGTATATGCTCGTTTCAAACTAATTTTTGTATATTTCGAACAAATCAAAACGGTTAATTTGTTGCATTCCATGGAAGATTTATTAACGGTATTACTACGGTAGATGACAATTGTTGTATTTGATGTTCTAAAATCTATAATTTCATTTCAAGAAAAGGTAAAAAATCAAATGCAATTTAGCATAATGAAATACATATGTTTATACCCGTTACTCGTAAAGTTAAAAATCTAAAAATCTATCGATTTTCCAAAAAATCTTTTTTAAAAGAAATTTTGCGTTTGCATTCACACTGGCTAAGTATCGGGTATCTGATAGTCGGGGAACTCGACTGTAGCATTCTCTCTTGTTCTTGAGTTTTGAAGGGGAGCCTTGGCAATCTGACAACTGCAGCTTTACATACCTTCAAATTTTAGTATACATATATCTTATAAACAAGGTAGAATTGAAGTGACACATTCATTAATTAAAAATGTATAGGTCGCTATGAAAATAAATTCTTAAAGGCAACTAAAGGACTCTTTGACTCGTCCTATTTTTAGCAAACTAATATTTTTCGAAATTTCCCGAAATTAATGCATCATATTATCACAATTTCGACAATGGTCCAGTCTTAGTAGTTAGATTATCCTTCATGTATGGTCCTAAAAAAAAACCAATTTGCCGTAAAACTCGGTATTTCTTTCGTAGCTTTTCATGTTAAATTCACAACCACGTGGCATTGTCCACCTGCCCAATCTGCTAATTGATTAACACCTGAATGTGCTAAATCATCTTGAGATGCGATTTGTTTGCCACTAACAGATATTAGAGCGAGTCCTTCGTCCTGCGCAAATCTGGGCACAAGCCAAGTGGGGGAATGTGGATGTCGGCAGCCCGCGGAGCGAGTCCCTCTAAATGCGTCATTAAAAAATTAAAAGCAAATTCCCGCACAGTCCAGAGCAGGAGGATGCGGACAACATTGTTGATGGCCGAAGGCGGAACGCTGGCAACTAGCGAAGAATCAGAAGGCGAGGCAGGAGAATGTCCTTCGAAGACGTCGAAAGCCAGATGCCACATTAATGTGCCTGTGCACCCGGCGACGGGGAATTGGAAGCGGTGCGGATAATTCTGGGTAACATTGCCTCTGGAGGACGAAGGCTCGAGATTATACAATGCAGCAGCGGAATCCTCGTCCCGCCCCTTCCGGAAAATGCCGTCAGAATGAAGTGGTTGCTGTCACCAGCGTTTCGGGCTTGTGCGGTTTTCACACTAATAAATTGTGAGTTTCATTATTACTTCAATGAGATTAACGTTTTAAACATACATTGTTGACTTACGGGTAAAAAAGTTTTCAATTACCCAATTAAATTTGTAGAGGCTAAGTTTTAGTAGTGTAGGTAGTTGAATGAGTTAATAGCCATGTGTTCAATATATATACAGGGCTTTTGAAAGTTGTTCTAAATTAAGATTTTTGCTTGGATCTTCAGCTTGTATTCATGTGGGAATTGGTTCGAGTAAGAATACTCGCAGTGGTAATAGGTATTAGATCTTTCGATACTTCCACATTGCAGCCCTGATCAAAATGCAACCCTAGACAAGGGCAAGCTATCGATAGAAATGGAGCGAGTGTAGAGTAAAGTGGAGTCGAGTGCAAAAGTTGTCAAGAGCGGTTGTTCCTAATTTTAAATAATACATTTTGTCATAAGTCTAAATAATTAAATGTGAAGTCTTGAAGAACATAAATGATTTGCTACACTTATAAGCTTTACTACTTGTTTAATAAAAACAACATAAACAAAGAACTACATACACTTGCACCGCGATAATAGGCATTCAGCATTGGAGTCCTGTCGTCCATAAATGAGTGGCGACCAAATCAAATTACCCGCCACTGTCACTCACTGAGTCACATGTACCGAGAACTCGAACGCCGGATCCCAAAAAGTGTCCCAAATTCATGTAGCCCCCGCACCCCGCAGAGACTCCGCAAACCCTTTCCGCTCACCTATCCGCAGACTGACGCTGATTGCTTTTAGTCGATGAGCGATTGCGGTAGTGGGCGAGCGGACTGTCAGACCTTATGATTTTAAAATACTTCATTAATTCAATTAAGTATACATTTTTGTACGCGGGTGTTGGATGAAAAAGTGCAAAAAAGCCACAAGTGGGCGGTGCAAAGGTGGTTATATATCTTTTTAAAACAGATTAATTTAAAATAATAAAACATGCAAAGTGCGGAAAAAACATAATTTTAAATAGTTTAAATTGAAATTACGAGTCCATACTTTGCCTACGAAAGTTCCGAACTCGAAATATAAATTTTAAAATATTTATTTATTTATTTGGCGGAAATGGCTGAAAAGTTAAGGCTTAAAGGTAAACTAAACCTTATGAGAAATATTAAATTGAGTAGATGGCAATTGCTAAAGGATAACCTTTGTGCAGTTCCTATTAAACCTCTGTCCAATACGCCAGAATCCCTTAACTCTTGTTTAAGTGTTCGGCAATTGAGGCATTATGCCGAAAGTTGCGTTCTGCATTAATTTAATTGATTTTAATTCACTTACAGCGTGCCCTGAGAAGAAATCTCGGAAAGTGTCAGAAAAGTGCCAAAAGTGGAAGACAATCCGGCAGGAGTGGCGACGGGGTTAGTGGAGGACTTCTTGCAGTTGACAAAGTCTCCCCGGAAGTTTCGATTTATAATTAGCATGACACACACACCGAGTGAAAAACTGCAAAGAAGTTGGTGTCGGTCGAGTCTGGCGAAAAATGCAAACTTTGGCCTCTCGACGCCGTTGGCGGAATTTCGGTGGGGCGTAGGGCATACGGTAGAGTGCCAGACGAGAATCAATATTTCCGCAGGGCATGCGACAGATTCCTGCTCCACGAAGTCCTGCTCCTCCGGATCCAGATCCAGCTCCTCCAGCTCTGGTGGGGACGAAGGCTGGCTTCCCACACTTTCGCCGAAGGAAAAGTTGGCATTTTCTTACCTCAATCGATTTTCTGCTGGCGTCTTCAGTTCCTTGCAGTACCGACCTGCAGCTACCCTACCTAATAGGTAAATATAAAATGTCTCACAGGAGTTTTCTTAAATGCCACTGTTCACTTTAGTGGTTGTGCCTAAGTACCCTTCGCAAATTACAATAAGGCCAAGGAGCTGCCTGTAGCTGATCTGATCTACTTAGAGATCAATGTCGAACGGGGTGTGGAGCCTGTGGGTGGTTCGGCCTGACTTGTTGGCTCCGTCGCGACTTTGGCTTCAAGGTTTTAATTACAACTTTCGACGCGTTCTCGCCTTGAGACAGTTTTAAGAGTGTCGCCCACTCCCGAAGCGCCTCGCATTCCCAGTGCCCCAGCTCAGAAATCAATGTGAATCAAGTGCTGGAAATATGCTTACTCCGCTCAACCCCCCTCCTCCTCCTGCAGCGAGTTGGAGCGCCCTCTAGCCCCTTCACTAGCTTCTATAAGTCCCCTCTAGCCCCTTAGAACCCCTGAAAAATCGAGCGTAAACTTTATCTGGCTCGGCGACTTCAAGTGCTGCAAGATTTGGCTTTTTATGTTAGTTTTAAGTTTCCAGCAGCCCCCTTCGCCCCCTTTCGCTCCGTCTGAGCTTTTTAAGCACCCCCTCGTTCGCCGCCTCTGTTTCTGTTTCTTTCGGTCTGCAGCGGCATTTAAAACTTTATCTAGCTGACGCTTGAGGAAAGTGGGAAACTCGGAAGCTTTGAGAATTTCCCCGACTTTTTTCGCTTCCTTTTGTCTTTGCTCTCTGAGAAAATTTTATTAGCTCTAGCCCACTCCTCGGGAATCGTGGCTTTTCGAGCTGCGAATCCCCGAGTGGATTGAAAAAAATAATAACATTCAATTTGCAGAGATTACAGTTCGATTTTGTCGGGGGATCGGCGTTAACAGAGCAAACAAGTGTTGCAAAACGTCGCCTGTTTTGCTGAGCAATCAAAGCTTCCGCTGCGAATTGACTTCCAATCGATCTGCGGCCCACATCTTCAGTATGTTTTTAATCTTCGATCGGTTAAGATTTCAGAGCTAAGTAATAATTGAGTTGGAGCTCGACTTTGTGTAGTGAAGTATTCCCTCAAGGTCTAGAAAGTAGAGCTCAGTAATTTTACAAATTTGGCAATGCATTCAAGACCTGTGCGGAGTTATTTACACGTCGTCCATCAAAGTGTTTTGTTTTGCTGGTTTGAAAGCATTAGTATTTTAACAAATTACGGGATCTGTGCGACTGCAAAAAGATTTATTTACTAGAAGAAAAAATATTACATATTTCCCAGACTTTTTGAGTACATATATAAGGCGTTAAGTGAAAATGCCAGAGAAAGTGAAGTTTTATTATTATATACATTATATTATCACTTCATTTATTATCTGAATTTGAGCTTAGAAAGGATATATAATATATTGCTCTATACCCTATCTAATTTGATGAAGCAGCGGGATTTCGTGGGAATTCTGGCTTCTGGCGTTAGTCCTTAGGTAATCTGTTGAACCAAAAGCATTGAGTGGCGTGTGAAATAATCAATTTCGGTTGTAATTAGACGCCAGAATGTCCGACTCCCAGCCCTTTTTGGGCGATTTCTGTGGAAGGCTGGCGTATCAGCAAACAAAATCAACAAATCAACGAAGGCAGCGCAAATTTCCGCGGTTGGGGCGACAAAAAAAGCATTAAACTTGGTCTCGTGGATTGTTTCGGGGAGCTATTTATCCGCCCGAGAGTGCCACATCAATTTCGTGTAAACAAAAACAAAAGCGTGAGGAAATCTATTATGACATTTGGGCGCTGACAAGTTGACGGAAAGTCATTAATGATTAAGCCCGCCTCCGCCTTTCCTTGGCCGCAAGTCCTCGTCGGTAATTATTGTATTACCAAATTAGTAGCTTCTCATTCCAGTCGCCCGTTCCATCGCCACCCACCTAATTTTCCCGTTTTGTCGGAAGGGCGACAAAGTCATAAAAATGCCAACACGAACGTCAAACTCCCGGCTTAGAAAGTTGAAATCAAGAAGGGAAAACGGTGGAACGACTCAGAAATTCCGGGGGATGCGGACTTTTCGTTTGAAATTTAAATGCTCTAGCAAGCAAAGTGTACGGCCTAAATAAAGCTATTTTGCACCTTCAAATTAAGGTTGCATTATAAATTCTTACGATTGAATGATAAATGGATTTCATTTAGATTGCTTTAAATATTTACTTTTGTAATAAGACTGAGATAATGTGAAACTTTAAGGGAATTATCCTTGCGAGGCTTTTCTGAGAATAAAATATTTAACTTAGCTAGATAGTGATTAAAATCGCAAAGTATGCCCTGTTTGTTGGGTAGTAGAAATTCCCTATTAACGACATCGAATGATATAATTTTATGTACTTATATTTATTACATATTATTATACTATTCAAAAATGAGATATTAGATGACAAAACTATAGCTAATCCGCCGCCCGAAAGAGCTTTGAATTCGAAAGGAAAGCAACTTGACACATTTCAGCTTGTCAGTCATCGGAACTTTCCTCTGTGTGTATGGTGTCAGGGGGGGCTGTGTGTTGGTGTGTGTGACATGTCAACTATTTAGCAAGGTCGTTGGCTATGGTGGATGCGCCACGCCCCTTGGCGGTACTTCAAAGGCTTTGATTTGGCGTCCTGTTTGTTGTTGCTGGTCGCGTGCTCTTTGCTTGGAAAATTGAATCCTTTCGCTTTCCTTTTATGAGGGAAAAGGCCGCGCCGCTGTCTTGAGATTGAAAACTGCACAAGTTTTCCTTTTCCTTTGTTTGTGTGTGGGTGGGTGCTACTTTATCTTTTTAAAACTCTTTTCTGCTCACATATCGGCGAGGGGCGGAATCGCCGGGGAGGCTGTGAAAACTTAATCGGATTTGGCGAGCGCTTTGCGTCAGAAAAGGGAGAATTTTAAAATTCAACCGGCATAAATCAAACACTGGGACGGCAATTTTCGTGAGCTGCCTGGGAAAAAAGGATAAACATGGGGCCCAGGGGTTGGGAAATTCGGGGGCGGGGCTGTTCGAATGGCAAACGGGGAGAAAAAGCCAACCGTGCTGAGCCGGCTGCTACACAAAATATTTACGCCTCGCCAAACTTTTTACCAAACTCATATTTAAACTTTGCGCCTGTGGATGTTCTGGGGGCGGGGAAAAGGGGCGGGGTCCGCTAATGTCCTCGTCCCAGTCAGTCATGTGCGTGTGTGTGTTTTTATTTATTTTGAAAATCTAATTTTGAGTTAAATTGATTTTTTCTTGCCCATTTCATTCTGCCTTCAGCACTTGCAAAAATTTGTTCTTTGAATTTCATCTGTTAATAAAACTATAAATTGTACTCAAAAGTCAATACACAAAACGTAGGCTATGGAGCTTTTCTTTCAGATATCATTCCTTACTTTTTTTTAATTAAATCGAAATTTAAAATTGATCCATTCCTGATTCAATTTTGCCCTGTGTAGGAACAGAGAGAAACATAATCTTAGCTCATAACACATAAGATAGTATCCTTTTTGTTGGTTTTCATTAAATTGCAATGCTTTGTTTGGCTTTCATCTGCGCTCCAATGCGCTCCTTGATTGAGGATCTCAGCCGTATAATCATCGTTGAGTCACTTAGCCAAATTAAATATCCTTAAGACCGGACCTAAAGGATACGTGAAAGACCGACCGACTAAAAGCCGAAAAGCAGAGCTGTGCTTTCCTTTGGTGTCCGCGTGCCCACAGGCCAGATACAAATTGAAATTTTATAATTAATATTGCAAATTTGTAGCGGTTGAGTAAGCCTACGGCAAATAAGAAATGCGATCAGCAATGTGATTAATAGTGAATTAAAAATGGACAGTCGAATGCGGGAGCATTCGATAAAAACTCAAATGTAATGGTAAGTTAACCGGTGCTGAATATTTTATATTTGTAAATTTCGTAAAGTTCCTAAACACAAATTGGGTAAGGATACATTCTGAACTTATATTTTTATCTTTGCTTTTGGCTTAAGGTTGAATGAATTACCTTAATCAAATGACATAGTTATTGTTTCCCCAGATAAATAAATATTTTTTTTAATTGCCAAAAATCATTAATACATGAATAATTCCTTATTTTTTCAAAAATTACAGCAAATGAATCTCGTCTTGGAAAATAATTTTTTTTTTCATTTTATCATGATTCAAATTGCGCCATTTAGATTGTAAGCATGCTGTGGGTTTTAACTTTAACTACCTTAAGCGAAAGTGGCAACCTAAAGATATCAAGTTGGTTAGTTGAAAATAAGAGAATAGTCTATTGCCTAAAAATGTACATTTTATAAAAAATGTGTTGTAATTCAATCAAATATGAAAATTAAATCAAAATGCTGCGGTAGTTTAGTCGCATTCGCGAGGAAATTAATTTAGACAAACTATTTCTTTTTCTTCTCCAATATAACTTTTTGTTTCGATTTGATGATAGGTGGAAAACCTTTCATCCTTAAACAGAATGCACCATCCGCAGGTATCCGCAGCGGAGGAAAAGCAACTACTTCCTGGAACTACATTTTCATGACAGACGTTAGCAGCTGGGCAAATTAAAGGAACTTAAAATAAAGAAAAACGTGGAGTGTCTTTTTAGTGGGTTCATTGTTGCTGCGCCAATGAATAATTTAGAAGTGCTCCTTGTTCTTGCTTTAAAATGGCACTCAAACACACACCCGAAAGGTGCGGATAATGAAATTCTAGATGCTCGTGCATATGAAAGGAGGCGGGCGGCGGAGAGGCGGGGCGTGGCGCGACTTGCGCTTTGAATACCAAATAAATAAATGAAATGAATACTGCCGAAAAGAAGAGGAAAATGAAATGGGAAAACCCCAGTGGACAAAGCACGAGGTCAGTAGTGAAGGAAACCCACCGCCAGCCGGAGGTGGGATGTTCAATTTTTAGCAGCCACAATTTGAAATATTTCTCCAGCATATTTGACAGACAGCCAAAGTTGCGGTCCAGGGGGTGGTGAATGTACCAGGTGAATCAGGCGATCCAGGCGAACCAGGCTTACCCACCTCCAGCGGGAGGGTAGGGGCTTTCCGGGGCGCATGGAGTCGCTTTTCGGAGCGGAGGGGGTGTGACACATTGCAATGCAGAAGGTAACGCCAGGACTGATGCTCATCTCCCAGTTGGCCGGGACATTCCCTTTGTTTATGTGCCAAGTGTGAGAAGGGAATGCGAAGGACAACAAATGAAATGCTGTTGTCCTGTGGCCAGAGTGTCCGCCCAGCCCTTCCACCACCAGCCACCAGCCACTAGCCAACTCCCAGGACTTCTCGCCTGTCGAGCTACGTGAGTCCTTCAGCAGGAGCCACCTTTGCACTGCAATCAAAAACAATCCATATTCATTGGAAAACATATGGTATTTCATTTAAATTTTAGTTAATTCTAACCCCAAAACCAGTATATGCTTAGCTCATTCGATAAAAGTACGTTCCCTTTCAAATTGCTGATAATGTACAATAACGTGATTGGGCATATACATCTAGTCACATTTTAACAAAATCATTATTTTCACTTGACCATCGAATTCTGCCCGCTGTAACAAGCAACACGTGCACAATTGAGGGCAATAATGAAGTATTTCTTGATGCGCCGCCAAATGGTAAGCTGGGGAGGTAATGTGTATTGGGAGGCATGTGTTTGGGAGGTAGTCATGCCATTTGGGCAACGGGGGTCATCGGGTCGTCGGATGACAATGGCCGGCAACTAACTGCAAGGGACAGACGGGACAGACTGCACTGTGTGCTTTTGTGATTTCCGTGCTAAAAACCGAGTTCTTGCCGGCATGCTCACATCGCTCAGCTTCAGCTCCTCCAGCGGATCCCCTTGGATCCCCTTCGAACGCCTGTGGAACACCCCTGGAACTGTTTCCTCCGCGGAAACCCCGTCGAACTGTTCGCCAGCTCCAAGCCAATCCCGACCAAAAACCGATCCATTCCACGAAGCTTCCCACTCCCATTTGACTCAACCCACTGCTGCGGGGATTGCTCCGCTTCGTTCTTTGGTTTGTGGGTGGTGTTGTTGTGTCTGTTTATTTGTTGGACCCCTCCTCCTCAATTTCCCGACCCGCCGCTGAACAGTCAGTCACATGTGGGACGAAAGGGGGCAAAGGTTAGATGTTAGATGCGCATTGTGTGAAATTCCTTGCTTCTAGTTCATTTAGCATTTGGCTCGAAGTGAATGAGGACAACCCGGCAGCTGGCAAAACGAACGCAGAAATTCACTTGACTGACCATCATTGAAAAGAATTTTTGTGTTTTCCACTGACCAAAAGAGAATAGGCGATCTGTTGCTCCACTCATCGCATATCAGATGTCGTTAAGTTAATACAGTTCATTATCGTTCTAATGAGTCGTTTGTTTGGCAGTAGGTTTACTTCCACATTGTGGTCTCTGTTCGGCTTTGGCACCTTGAAGGCTAGCAAAATGCAGTCATATTGTCACTCCAGTCTGTTTAAAGTCTAGAATTTTAATTTAAAGTTAATTTAAAGTTTCAGATATGAACGCTCGGCGGTAGATTCAGAAACATGTTCGTTACCCAAGTCATACAAAAAAAAAGATGGGGAGATCTGCTCTTAAACAGCTATGTTTGGTTAGCCCGTATGCCTTAATAAAGTCAAAAAAAAAAAAATTATTTAAATTCAGACTTTGTCGAGATGCGTAACTTATAAATACATATGTATAAATAAAGCAATTTTAGGTTACCCCCGAAACCAAGTAATGTAAAATTACCTTCACCTTCCTATCGACGTACTTGGCTCTCAATATTTACCTCAAAAATCAGCTTCCTTAAAGCCGATGCCATTTAAATTCGCTGAAGGCTCGGTGGGGATTTAAGCCATCCATCATTCGGGCTTTTTTCGACGTATGCGGGTCAAAATTCTTTGGCCAAAAGGTCTCCAAACAGACAGGTGAGGGGCGTGGCGGGGCGTGGCGGGGGCTGCAAGGAATGCGCATGAATATGTGGCAGCTGTTGAAGGTCAAAAAGAGTTGGCAGGGGGCGTTGGGCGCCAAAGCCGCCAAGATGAACCGACATCACCGTTATCATCATCGTCAGACATCGGTGCAGTCTCTTTCTCTCTCCGTCTCTTTCGTCCACCACTAGCCGTCTCTTTCTACTCTTCCGGCTGTTTGTGCATGATGAGCAAATGAATTTTTAATAAAAGCGCCACATGTTGCCAATAGAAGTGCAAGCACAAATGGGATAGGGCGTGCCCCCGCCCCTGGCTGCAGTGACGAGCCATTAGGCGAATGAATTTTTATGCCTGCCGAACCTCCTGTTCCTCCCGTCAGGTGGCGCCACTGCAGACGGCTAGGGGACTTTTAATGCCGGCTCAAAGCCTTTCGTGCTCCATTTATCTTGGGGCCAAACACTGCCAGGTGGAAAGAAGGCAAATGGGAACAGGACCTGGATCAGTTACTGATTTTTTCCACAACAAAACAGAACAGAAGGGAAATATTATTGAGTGCAAGATTTTATACAAGTGTTCTTTAAAAGTTACCGTTTTTGCCAATGAAATTCTTTTTAATAAACCACCTGTCCGGATTGTGTGGAGTCTTGATCAAGTCTCAAAACAGAAAAAAAAAACAAATAAAATGCTAAAAATGTGTTTAATAAGATGGATGGATTGCTAGGGTTTCATGTAAGAGTAGCACGCGGCAAAAGTTCTGGCTGATCAGTCTCTTAAAATTTGTAGTCAAGAAGTTTCCACGTCTCAATTTAGTGTACCACGCCCAAACTTTTGAAAAATGTTGGAATTTTTCCTTGTTTTATTATTTGTCTTGCTAATTTCTATGGGTATACCGATGACACTTTGGTCACGCTCCTCCTTGCGCCCACAAAAAATTTTTAAATTTTGTTCGCATTTTATTTGCCTATATCTATCGATATCCCAGAAAAAGTACTACATTTCGCGTTCGCATTTCATCTACTCCACAGATGAGTAGAGGGTATCCAATAGTCAGGAAACTGGACTATAGCACTTTCTCTGGTTTTAATTATGTTTTATTTTACATAATCCACAAGGAACTTTGCAGGGAAGCTTAGCGAATCTGCTTTCTATTGCTTTACATTTGTTGTGTTTGCTTAACATGCCAGGTCACTCGAATAATGTCAGACTTAGTTTCGCTTCTTTTTCCTGACATCACTTTTTTCGCCTGTTCTTTTCGCAGTACTTGCCCAATGACAGATAAATGATTTTTCCGCCTGATATCATTTCCATTGTGTTGATTTTATCCATTGTGCAGTCACTAGGATGATTAATTCTTCAGCTGGAGAACTACTTAATACAAATATTGTACAAATTCAATACAATTCACGTAGCATTTATATTTTAGCCACCTAAAGATAAAAAGAAAATTATTCAGATCCCTAAATGGTCTCAAATAAACCAATTTATTAAAAAGATAAATTATTAATGTTAAATCTTATCTCCTTTTGAAGAAGAGGTACAACTTTTGTACATAACGATCCTGAGAGGTTTTTATTGAGGCGTTTAATTTACTTAAATAATTATTGGGTATGGGTATACTAGATTCGATGAAAAGTATTTAACAGGTGGGTAAGTCTTAAATGAAGTCTGATAATTTGACTACAAGGATTGTTAACTGCCAAAAAATAGAACAATATTGAAAGCTAGCTTTGACAAGCCAACCTGTGTGGTAATTATAAGCTTAAGCGTTATGTCCAAAAACGTCACTTATGTACATACATATATTAATGTCACCCCCAAACCATTTAATTATTGCCAACTCGCACTGATGTTATTATGAATTATGTTATGAATTAAAAGAGTTCAAGAACAACTTAGCTATATTATTTTTGTATTTTACTTTTGCAGAGAGTATATTGTGGTGATTAAGTAAAACAATAGAATGATTTGACCAAATTATCAAGCTACCTATACTTTTCAAAAATGTTGAAATTTCATAATTTTTCTGGGATATTGATAGATATTGGGGAATAAAATGAGAAGCAGTTTAAAAATTGTTCAAAAGTGTGGGCGATAGATAGAAATTTACAAGACTAATAATATTATAAAAAATACCGAAAAATGGTTAAAAAATTAGGGTGTGGCAGATTTGAGCGCTTTTAAGGTGTTAGAGTGGGCTTGGAAAAAAAATTTTTTTTTTTTCAAATCGATAGAAATTCACAATACTAATATAAATGTGAAAAAATGTCAACACATTTTTCAAAAGTGTGGGAGTGGCTGTTTTGTGCGGCTTGTGGGCGTAAGAGTGGGTGTGGCAACATGGGTTGGCCCATGTGGCGAGTGTGCATCTCAACCTTCTAGTTTTTATACTTCCTGAGATCTCGACGTTCATACGGACAGACGGACGCGGCTAGATAGACTCGGCTATTGCTTCTTATCAAGAATATATATATTTTATACAGTCGGAAACGCTTCCTTATGCCTGTTGCATGCTTTTCAACGAACTCGAACTCTACGAGTATTACCCGTTAGAAATATCAAAACCTTTTTCAAATGTGTGGGCGTGACAGATTAGGGCGGTTCTCGTTTTAAGTACCAGCAAACTGATTTATATAGTTATATTTGCCTCTGCAGTGTTATGAATAAAGTTAACCTGTAGGAGAAAGGATAATAAAATGCCTTGATTTATTTATTATAGATAGTCAAACAGATGACGACATATATTTTATATAAATATTGGTACTTTTACTAATTATAAATTTAAATAGTTCTAATTAATCGATTGCGATACAAAGTCATTAACATATTAAGATATGCTTACCATAGCATAACTAAGAAGCAAGATCAATGTCTTGGCGCTAAATTGGAATTTGTGAAGCGCTGTCCTGCTTAATTTCCAGCTTCCTCTTTGTGCTGACAGGCTCGATTGTGTTTATTGTATTTAAATTAACTTATTTATTGTTATTACCCAGCTGCGGTCGCATCAAATGCCCAGCGCCTACTTTTCCGTTCGTTCCGAGCAATTTCTGGAAAATTCCGACAAGTGGGTGGCCCCGACGTGGCGATGAGGTGACCCAAAGAGCGGTCGCGAAGGAAAGTTGACAACGAAAGTAATAAAACTGAAATTTGTCGCCGCATGTAAATGGAATTGTTTAAAGGTGAAAGCGATGCGGGAAGGGCAAGGGCCACAAATAAACAAATTAAGAAGTTGCCAAAGGACGACGACGAGGACGAGGGCGAGGGCGATGGCGATGACAAGGGGGATTGGGCACGAGGATGCTCTGTCTGGGTAGAGCGAAATCCGCAACGGATACGTATTATTTGTGCCAGGCCAGCGAGCACTGGCCAAGAGCGGCAACAATAAGCCAAACGAGCAGTTGCAATTCGAGTCGGTCAAAGGGGGAGGGTTACGTACAACGTCTGGGAATTGCAGACGACGGCGGCCCATGGCAATGGCGATTTAATCTTTGCAGACATTTTTATTCAAATTTATTTTAATATTTTCTTTTCATGCCAGCGATGGATGTTGCTGGCGCTGCCATGGCTTATGCATGCTGATTGCTGCAGCCGTTGCCCGCGATCCTGTTGCCCCAGTTGCCTATGTGTTTGGTGGAGTGGCGCCCCCTGTTGCTGATACTGCTGATTTCTGCCCGTGTTGCAGCAGTTGTTGCTCATGTTGCTCATGTTGCTCATGTTGCTTATGTTGCTTACGTTGCTGGCTTTGCCGCTTCAGTGTCCTAATTTGTGTTGCAAGCGTTGTTACTGCAAGACTGACATTCGTGTTGCAGGTGCAACTGCTGATGCTGCTACTTGTGGGTTTCCCGCTGTTGCTGTAAATAATCTGACTGCGATGTTTCCTTGAGATCTAACTTCCGCTGCTAGGATGTGTTGACTTGACATTCGATTAATTTTCGCGCCTCTTTCTTCATATATACATACATATATCCATGCACTGAGGCTCTGCTCTTTTGCATTAATTTTTAATGTTGCTCTTGCTGCCTCTGATTTTTTTGCATTGTTGCGGCTCTGGCGGATGCGGACATGCCGTGCACACAATGCACTGGAATTATGGCCCAGATCCGGGAAGGGGAAGGGGAGTCCTGGCGCAGGACACAGAGCCACACGGTCGTCCCTTCTTCTGGGTGGCACTGCGGCGACACTTTATCATGTTAACCCGAGGAAGTCCGTGCAATTCTGCTTTAAACTGCCAGCTCCTCCAGCCGCAGCGCTGAAAATACTTTCACCTTGCCATCTTGGCGAGGGAGACGATAATGAAAACGAATCCCCTATACAAGGCATCCTTCTCGGATTGACGATTTCAGCCCCAATAATTGGGGGCTGATATATATGTATTGGAGAGAAATTAAGTGCTTCCTACCATGTGATTTGGTTTCAGGACATTTCTTCACTAGCTTTCAGTTCCTTCAATGCCCATCTGTGACATGTATGTAATGAAACGATTTACTAGGGTTATCCTATTACGTATTTTTTGTTACCGTATAATGCGGCATAACCCAGTGGTATACAATCCTGTTGATATCGATATATATATTAATTGCACTGCTTGATTCGTTTTTATGTGCTCAAAAGACTTAAAGTTTTCTCTTTGCAGTCGGAATTACAGCCAAAATGAGCCCTAGGTACGTCGGACACATTAAGCCGCGCACTAATGGGTCAGGACTCTAAACCAACTTTAAGGACACACAAGGCCGACATGTGGGCAAGACGCATATGATGCTGTGCCGCTGAAGACCTGGAGAGCCGGACAGCCGGACAGCCAGACAGCCGGACAACGGACAGCCGGACAGCTGGACAGCTGGACAGACATGTTGTCAACTTTGCAAAAAGCGGAAGTTAGAAATTTCACAGTGTGCTGCCGTACCTCTCCTCCCTCCCGCCCCCCTTCCTCACCGCCCTTCGTTCTCCGTTCCCGGCTGCTGTTACGTTGAATTCATTACGGCGGAAAATGTAAAAGGCATAAACAGCATCGCACAACATCCGCTTGTCCACTGGCCCACACAGACACAGACACACGCACCCGTATCCGGCAGAGCACGACAGCGAGACGACCAGCTTTACTCCGGACTCGAGCCGGAGTCCTCAGCCCGGAGTCCGCAGTCCGCTGTCCGCTGTCCGCTGTCCGTAGTCCAGGCCCCGCTGTCCGGCGAGTCCAGTCTGCTGTGAGCCGGTTACGGCTAGGTAACCCGTGCCCGCTTAATATGCTAAATGTTGAAACTCGTACGAATTTAATGCGAGTTAGCCAAAGGTCTGCAGGCCAGACAGATGGAATTGAGATTGCAGTGGTCGGCGGAGCGGTTTCGGCACTGCGAGAAATTCATACCGCAACTTGCTTCAGCTTCTCCAAGAAGCCTATAAGCATCAAATTTGATCGCATTACCATCCAGGAATGGGAATTCGGAATGGGTACGTAAATTATCTTTATCTTTATAATAATATTGTATGACAAATTTCCCCATTAAAAAAAAAAAATTTGACCTTGATAAAATGTGGGAAAATACGTTTCAATTAAATGATTTCTCTATTTATAGATTCGCTATGTTATTCCAGTATTTTATTATATTTATTTATATATATTATATTTATTTGATGCGCTGATTTAGAAACCAAAGAAGAAACTAGCTAAATATTCATGTGCGATATACAATGTTTTACAAACTATTAAAAGGTCGATAAGGTCAATACCAATATATGTAATATCTTTCTATGTTCAATGTGGTTAAAAGTTCTTCTTGCTTTTCAAGGTGTAAGCCAACAACTACTTCGTATCTAGACAGGGTTGTCACCCTTTTTCTCGGTCGCCTGTTTAAACAGATTGAAGTGGTGGCAGAGCAGAATGGAGAATGGTGAATAATCAGAGGGATTAAAAAACGAGGCAGCCGTCAACGCACGATAAATCAAGAGGCCCCTCCCTTGTCGATGGTCGTGATCCGAGAAGTTCGGGCAATTAATACTCAACTACTCGACTACGACGACCTGAAGTAATTAAGTGCTGGCTGCTGCGGGGGGAGTGGCAACTTTTGTGCATTGAAAATGCGCGGAAAAGTGCGGAGAAAGAAGAAGAAAAGGAAAGCGGAGGGAAATCGGAGCGGGTTGATGTTGGTTGATTTTATTAAATGCCAAACTGTTTATCGATTTCATTTGAGTGTATGTCGCGCACAGGCATCGAATGCTGGTACCACAATTTTCCACCCATTCTGCAACCCCCCCGCCGCCAGCCATATGCAAATGGTACGGCAATTTGTGGCCTGAAGGAGCTGAGCTGCACGCAAATCGGAATCGAAATGAAAATCTACAACTTGTTGGCAGGGGAGGTGAATTTTTCTGAAAATCTGAAAAATCCAGCGATGGCTCCACTTCCTTCTCCGCGCTTTTCTCCAACTTCTGCTCCTTTTCCCCGACATCCTGTTATCGCCATCGCCCATTGTCAGGCTAATTCATGTGTCGGCTGCAGGATCCGTTGGCTGCCGGCTGTCGGCGTGACTCCTAAATCGATTAAAAAGTCAACGGATTCGGATGTCGATTGTAAGGCATAAGGTTTAAGGGGCCTGACATCGAGCAGATTAGGCCACGACTTAATTGGCCAAATGGAGATGCAAGTTCAAAACAATAGTGTGTACTTCCAGTCCTGCAAATTCTGTCATATCCCCTTAACTTGATTTCAACTTAAACAACTGAAAAACCGGTGCCTTTTTTTCAAAGAAACCAAAGCACATTAAAATGTGTAAAAGTATAGATGCTCCTACCAATTATAGTTAAACAAATGCGCAAATGTCTAAAATTAATTTCAATTACACCGGACAGACCGCAAATGCACACTGAAATAAGCTCGTGTGACATTTGTAAATTTCATAATTAAATGAATAGCTGACGCCTCGTTCGCCGTCACTTAATATTTTTGTAATTGCAATACCATTGATGTGTGCATGTGGCCAGCAAACAGGGTGCAACCGAAATGTCAACACAAGCGTGGTTTCGATTTTGATTTAAATAATGCTTCATTAGCAGCAGCCAACTTGAATGCAGCCAGCCATTTCAGCACAGACAATCACAAGGATCGCAAAATCCCTATTGTCAGGATTAGTGAAATGACTTAGCCGAGTCATTTGCTATAATGGGATAATAGTACACATAAAGTACATACGTTAAGTTGCTTACCCAAACGTGTGTTTAAATATTCTGCCGCACCTTGTGTGCCGCAAATTCTTTATCCATAGAGAACAAGGACACCGCCAGAGTGGAGCACTTGAAGAAGGAAAAGCTGAAAACACCGCTCGCAAATTCAACGTCCTTGTGGCAGTCAACATTTTTACCATACTAATTAGCCTTTTGAATGATTCATTATCATAATTGTAATTAACAAACGCGTCGCGGGCTCGTCGTGTCACCTCTAAGCTCGGGCGGGCGGAGGGCGGAGGGCAGGTGTGCAATGTCCTGGGAAAATTAAAGGGAAATCCAACGAGGAACGCCACTGAATGCAGGGCTCCAGCGCCAACGGCCTAGTCCCTTCTGCTCTCACCTTTTGTCGGGAATCCACGTGAGTGCTGTCTAGGATGAGGACTGGATGTTAGTAAGGTTCGTTTCATGTTAAAGCTGCATTTCAGAATTCGATCGATGCATCAGTGGGTTCAAAATGATTGTAGATTCCAGCTCCTGAAGGTTCCGAGATATTGGCGTTCATACGGACATATAGAGGGACAGACGGACACGTCCAGATTAACTAGTATACTTTTAAAGGATTTAAGTATGATCTCTTACTTTTCGAATGGAGCTATGTATATAAATAAATAAACCTTATAAATACACGTTATTGCTGTACTTGGTAGACTCGTAGATATCCCTTTACTCTGCGAATAATCCTTTTTGATGTTTTAATGGTTGTTTTTTAGCGGTCTAACCCGACCAACCACTTGAGGATCTCTTTGATGGACGGCTAATTAAGCAGCACGTTCGTGGGAAATTGAGGCAGTCTAAGATCGAATAAATGGGCCAATTGGTGCTTCATTTTGACCCTGTACATACACACAATCCGGAGAATAGATTTTTAGACTGTGCCAACATCACTGGTTACTAAGTTCATAGCAATTTTTGCAATCCATTTGCATGAATAGTCAGTTTAGCTGGATCAACTCACATTATCCTTTTATGTATATTAAGACAAGGAAAAATATATCAACAACTATTACTAATATATTGTTATCTACAATTTTACCTGCATATACATACATTATACTTTGCAAAAACCATTTGTGGAAAAGTGACGGCTCAAAATGTCCGAGCGCATTATCATCCGTTAAGAGTGCATTTATTTCATAATACTCGGCCGAATCAAATTAAAAGTAAATCATTCGCGGCAAAGCCGTATGTTTCCCCCGATGATCCCAGATCCCCGACCAACCGCGCTTTAAATCGCATGGGTGGGGTGGAAATGGACATACCGCAGTCAGTCATGGGTAATAATTTATTATGTAATCATTTTAATGAACTCTAATTGAATTACACTGCAAGCTGGGATTTCTGATATGATTATTCAGTGCTTCTCGTATTTGACATGACCCAACGTGGCGTTTGAGCGCGTTTTTTGTTTGTTATTCTGCTTGCGTAATTAGAAATAAGAGTTCAGTGAAATAAATACAATGTGTCCTGACACTATTCAAGTGCGAAAAAAGTGCGCTGCTATCCCATTTCAAACATTCGAAAGAACACTAATACAATTCAAGAACATGACACTAGAGGTGTAGGGTAAATTGAGTTAGTTATGTCAAAATGTAGATATACATATATACATACATGTAGATAGATAGCTGTATTACAGTGCACTGAGGTGGTCAGAGTTCGACCTAGCCTTATATGGATACAACCTATTTGATATCCATCTCAATCTCAATACCCATTAACTGAGTATTAATGGGTATCTAATGGTCGAGTTACTCGACTGTAGTGTTATCTCTCGTTTAGCACTAGGTAAGTGCTACATACATTTAGAACACTGATCAAAATAACCAAATTGTTAAAACTCTCGTGTACCTTAAGCGTTATTTTCCACTTAGAATCGCAAAAGCTTAATGAATTGTTGTCAAAGGAATGCCCCGCCCACTAGATACCACCCACCACCCACCGCCCATCGAGTTCGTGTGTGCTGGCGAAAGCAGACAAGGAAACACAAAAGCCATAAAATTTCAATTAGGCAAACCATTCAAGAAATTAATTGACAAACCTTATTCTTGAGTTTTTCGCCAACTCCACAACCACTCAAACGCCATCCCGCCCACCACACGTACGCACCACCCAAGGAAGCAACCACCCAAGCAGGCAGCCAACCCACCGCCATATCTCTTTCTTGCCGCTTTCCCTGCAATTTGCAGCTTTTCAACATGAAAATTAATTTTCGACAATTTACTGCGCAATCTTACGCAAAAGTTCAACAAAAGCGGCCGCACCACCTGCACCACCGCCCACCATCCGGGCGCCCACTTTGCTGGCAGAGTGGGTGGCACTTCGCGCCACAGTTAAGCCAAACAATCTGCCAGAACTGCGTCAGTGAGCGTTAAAATTCCTTTACACTTGGACTGATGCCACGCGTAGAAACTGGAACTCGGGGCAAGCGCTCCCAAAAATTGTGTAAAACTCGATGAAAAATTACTTGGCCCCACCAAATACTCCGACGTGTACGAGCATGTATGCATGCGCTGGAGAAAGCGGAGTTATCTGCCCTTTTCCCTGTACTCCATCCACATCTACCTCCAGTTACAACAAACTTGACGCCGCGGCCCCATCTTTGCCTTCTTCAGCTACATATACATACATTGTCATTTAATTTTGGCAATAAATGTGAACCGCTTTCGGGTTTCTGGTTTCTGGGTCGAGCACTCCAGGACTCTGGGACTCCAGGTCTCCGGAACTCCGGGACTCCAGTATCCTGGCAGCAACTTCGCCACCGACGACATTGTGTGCAAACTGTCTGATAATCGTCTTCCGCCTATTTTAATGTGCCCAAACCATTCCCCCCACCAAAATCCACTCCAGCCAGCACCTCGATGCGCACATGTGCGCGCTTAAATTATTCAACGGAAGTCGCTCCAAAAACTCCCATTTCCCCGCGCCCAGCGTGAAATATGATATTATGGCGCTCAAATAAATTACGCGGAAAATTATTATGGCCGAGTAGCAGTCGCCCCCACTCATGTGATAATAGTAATGTAAAATTAATGCAGCTCAAGCCCACTTTCCCTGCCCCCGAGCCGCGAGATGTTGGCCATTCGGATGGCAGTTGGTGGTGGTGGCAGTTTTATTGCAATCGCCTTTCGATTGACTCGCAAGTGGCAGTTGAACCTGTCTGGGTTCCTCTTGAGCCACAATGTATCTAATTGCCGATGCTGTTTAATATGGTAATGTTGTTGGAAGTGTCCATCGATTTCCATCGATTAGGCTATCAAATTCCTGTGCACAAAGGATGACATTTTTTTACTATTTCATAAATGTGTTTGCTACGAAATTCCCGATTTGAGTAACTCGGCCTCTTTAGAATGAACATACATAGATAGTATCAATTGTGATTTAAGTACATGCATATAAAAATTGATTTGTGTCCACGTTTATACGGACGGACACGCATACGGACAGATTGAATCGATTGATGTTTTGATACGGAAAATGAAAAATAGATCTAGTATACAAAAAATAGTTCATCATATTCTCTTCTAACTTTCAGATAGAGAATATTGATGTATTCTATTTTTAAACTTACATATTATCGATGAACTCGCATTGGTGCGATCGGATTACTGCGTTACTAAGCATTTGTGGTGTGACGGCGGGATCGGCAATAATCGATGTGCCGCCGATGAATCTACACTTATAAAAATGCTTAACTAAAATCACCCTAAAACAACAATAATATAGAGAAATTTCTAAAGAAGGACCCATTATCAACTTGAACCAATTTTAGAAAAATGAACACCAAATCACTGAACATAATATTGCTCTTTTTTTATGTGTATTTTCGAGAGTTAAGACATAGTTTTTATTTTTAAATGTGGGCCAAGTTAATTACCAAAAAATTCAAAAAAACTCCAACTTAAATCATGAAAACAACTATATGTATGGCAAATGTTTCCTACAAAAGCGATTTTCTAAAATACTGAAAAGCTTTTCTATGACCACAATTTTCTAAAATACTGAAAAGCTTTTCTATGAGTGCAGGCGGCTGCCGTTAAATAGGCACTTAAGATAAGATAAGCGATTAGATAGCGACGAACAATCAATTAAGCTGGTGCATACATATAGTCACTGTGCACCAACCGCGGGTGCAGTTCTGGCCGGACACTCTCCAAGTAACCATGATCGTTGTTTTTGCACTTATTGCGGCCACTCTTGCCGTTGGATTCCTCGTTCTGCTCCCCGTTGTCGTGAGCGGTGGATGTCTACTTGTCGTAACAATCGTTTGGCTGTGGCAACTTCTACACTTCGGGCACTGGCGACGTCTGGGCGTCCCCTCTGTTCCGGCTGCCCCCTTTGTGGGGAATGTGTGGAACCTTTTGCGTGGAGCCTGCTGCTTTGGCGATCAGTTTCGCGAGTTGTACGAGAGTAAGGAGGCTGCCGGCCGCGCCTTCGTGGGAATCCACGTGCTGCACAACCACGCACTGCTTCTCCGAGATCCGGCTCTGATCAAGCGCATTATGGTGGAAGACTTCGCTCAGTTCTCGAGCCGCTTTGAGACGACTGATCCCACTTGTGACACAATGGGTTCGCAGAACCTTTTCTTTTCCAAATACGAGACTTGGCGGGAGACGCACAAGATCTTTGCGCCCTTCTTTGCTGCCGGAAAGGTGCGCCATATGTACGGGCTGTTGGAAAACATTGGACAGAAGCTCGAGGAGCACATGGAGCAAAAGCTAAGCGGCAGAGATAGCATGGAGCTGGAGGTCAAGCAGTTGTGTGCCCTCTTCACTACGGACATCATTGCATCACTGGCCTTTGGCATAGAGGCGCACAGTCTGGAAAATCCCGAGGCAGAGTTTCGACGTATGTGCATTGAGGTCAATGACCCCAGGCCAAAGCGCCTCCTACACCTCTTCACCATGTTCTTCTTTCCGCGACTAGCGCACAGGGTTCGCACCCATCTTTACTCCGAAGAGTATGAGCGGTTTATGCGCAAGTCCATGGACTACGTTCTTTCCCAGCGCGCGGAAAGTGGGGAGAATCGCCACGATTTGATCGATATATTCTTGCAGCTGAAGCGTTCGGAGTCGGCGGAAAGCATAATCCATCGGCCAGATTTCTTCGCAGCCCAGGCAGCTTTTCTGCTTTTGGCCGGCTTCGACACCTCGTCGTCCACCATAACGTTTGCGCTGTACGAGCTGGCCAAGAACACCACGATTCAGAACCGCCTGCGGACGGAGCTACGGGCTGCCCTGCAGTCTAGCCAAGATCGGCAACTGAGCTGCGACGCCGTCACCGGATTGGCTTACCTGCGACAGGTAGTTGATGAGGTCTTGCGACTTTATCCGCCCACAGCTTTCCTGGACCGATGCTGCAATTCCCGAACGGGCTATGATCTCTCGCCTTGGAACGGTGGATCGCCATTCAAACTGCGTGCGGGCACCCCTGTCTACATATCGGTGTTGGGACTCCATCGTGATGCACAGTACTGGCCAAATCCCGAAGTCTTCGACCCGGAGCGCTTCTCAGCGGAGCAACGGCAACAGCACCATCCCATGACCTATTTGCCCTTTGGCGCAGGACCAAGAGGTTGCATCGGGACTCTTTTGGGGCAGTTGGAGATCAAAGTTGGACTGCTGCACATCCTGAAGCACTTTCGGGTGGAGCTCTGCGGGAGGACGCTACCAGAAATGAGGTTCGATCCCAAAGCCTTTGTCCTCACTGCTCACAATGGGGCCTTCCTACGTTTTGTTAGGGATTCTCTTTGAATTACATCCAGTGATAGTTATATTAGGTCAGCTTTAGCTGGACAATTGCTGTTGAACATGCACCTTAGAAATTCCTAAAAAGTAAACCACTCTTTAGGCAAGTTTAAATTTAAGGGCATTTTTCCGGGAATATCAAGTGGCCTTTCAAAAATATGTATTTACATTGTTTTATGCGCATTGTTTCACTATATTATGTATTCTATAAGAGCTACAGTTATCGTGCATGTTTCTATATACCATACTTATTAGCAGGTGAATTTTTAAATAATGGAACAGTGAATACATTAATGTCAATTCCAATTCACATTTGAATAGTGCCACCCGTACGGCAAACAATCTGTGCACGTGAAACAGATACATAGCTTACCCAACGAGCATACCATTTGCATAATTGAAAAGGGGGAAAATGGAAGTTGGAAATCAATCTGGCAATTAGTCTGCATTAATTGCAAGGGTCCTGGCCGTTGCCAATCCTCGTAAATGTGTCTGGTTAATAAAGATGTAATACCGACAAAAGATGACCCGGCCTGGCACCTCCACCAGCCGAACAATTAAGCCATGCTCTCGTCCAGGACTGACTGTTCTCGACATCGGCTTTTGGTCGAGCATTAATTACACACAAATTGGAGCCTAAATGTTGGCTAACTGTGAGCTGATCTGTGCGAGAACAAAGGAGCCGGAGCCGGACCACTAGGAGCCCTCTCCGAATCCTTGACCATCGAGGAGCCACCTGTTGCAAGAAGCTGGAGCCGCACAAAGCAGGTAACTCTGGCAGCTCACTAATCGCAAAAGTCTCGAATACGGAGTTGCATAAATGCCGAAACCTTCAGGCATTCACCTCTGCCTTTGCCCAGTTGCGTTTTAAATTTGTGTTGCCCATTGACCCGACAGCACAATCAAATATTAGCACTCGGGTTAGCAAGGCCAAAGGGTTCGGCTTGTGGGGTCCTGGGAATGAAATGAGCTGCAAATCCTTTTGACAACAGCCCCGCCCCGAACTCTGGTGGAAACCCATTCGAAAATTTACTTTACTGAGCCCCTGTAATCTCCGTGCTTACGCTGGCTTCGCCTCTCATTTCCGACCCCCTGAACGCCCCTGGAAGGCCCGGACCCTCCGACCTCCCTCCTCCCCCTCCCCCTCCCCCTCCTTCCCAACACAACACCAAAAGCACTGGCAGCCTAAGCCCTTAACGAAACTGCCGTCAGCAGTAAATATTTATGCTTGTGTTTTATTTATTTACATTGTCAAAACCAATTTCGCCCAAGGGTTCAATTGTTTTTCACTTTTATGCTCCGCTCCGGAACCTCTCAAACGGCCCCCAGAATCAACCCCCCCCACCCCCCCCCCCCCCCCCCTCTCCCCACAAAACTAAGCCACCTTGGCAGTGGAGTGCGCAGCTCACATTTCACTTTCGATGGCCACTTTGGGCAACCCGCAAGCTCCCACTGTCTGCAGATATGCCGCCCCCAGCAGTAACCCTTAACGCCTCCAACTGAAGTCTCCCCCGAAATCCGAGTCCTCCGCCCCGACCAACAACTGTCAACGTCAGCGACACGCATGCAAACAATCTGCGAGGTGGCTGTGGGTCAAAGGTGGCCCCGAGATCCAAAGTTGGCTTAAGCCTTGTTTGTTTTCAATTAAAAACCTTCAAAAAGGCCCCCACCCCAGCCACTAAGTCCGGTGAACGACCATAACTCCCCCGGAACCAGAAACCCAAAAACCCAGGAACCCAGAGATCTAGAAGGCGGAGCAGATTTGCGGAGGCGTGGACGCGGCAGGCATTCATTTTTTATGGCAAATGGGCAACTTAAAATCAAAGGAGCAGATTGCTCCCCGGTTGGCAGTCAATGCGAATTGCATTGCGCCTCCTCCGTGGCATTGGTTGCCCGATTTCAACTTGACATATGACTCAATTAGCTGCGGGCCCATGTGGGAGAAATAGATATGGGTACGAGTACGTACGTATCCTCTGGCTGGGGGTGCTTTGAAATATTTCTTATTGTTAGGGGAAATGGCTCTTACTCGCCAGTTTGCTTACCAAAAATAAATTAAATTGCGAACAGCCAATAATGCAATGGCACTTGGCTGGTTTCTAACTTCTTGTGGGACATCTGGGGCTAGATGAACTAGATTATTCGACAATTGCCACTCCGTACTTTATCTCGTTATTGATCTATTTATTTTAGAGCAAGATGGGAAGTAGTTTGGCTTTATTCTGGTACATCCACTTTGAAGGTCTTACTAAAATAAAATACTTATTCATACTATATATATAAGCTACCCTAGCCATTGGGGTATAGCAAATACATTGCAAAATGATCTTGAGTTTGTCTAAAAAACTGATTTCTCAGGATAAGGAAATACGATAGGATGATAGAATGATTCAGGGAGTACTTCTGCTCCTTATCTTTTACCTTATATTACCTATTACTGTTGTCCTGGCATTGGATTCCATATCCCACACCACCAACCAAAAACCAAGTGAGCTGAGGAAACGCGTCGGGCTGTATTGTCCCAGTAAAGTTATCCTTTGTGTCAGAATCGCAGGGCATCTATTCAATCTTTTTAACGTGATAAACTGCTTAATGCACTGAGACCGATACAGAGACACCGACCCAACCGGAACGGGATACAAATAGCCATTGAACTGACCCAGCCGTTTCCTCGTTTTCCGACCTCCTTTGAGTGGGATGACTAAGTAAATTGGATTTGAAATGCCCTCTTTTCCATTGTGAAAGGACAAAGGAGTCGAAGGGCAGCCCAGAGGCCAAGCATTTGCATCGGATGATCTGGCAAATGTGAGGAATAATCCGGCGTATTATTCAAACAGGGACTACAGTCTTAAAGATGGTTGAGGGTCTATCTGCAACTAAAGAATCGGAGCTCTCTTTAAATGTTTAACGCTGCCTTATATATATGAAAAATTGAAATTAGCCGTGCTTTAATTGGTTCGGTGACACTTCCCAGAGCGGCTTTCCTCAACGCTTAACGACGACACTTCTTGGCCTTATCTTCTTGTTGGGCGCCATCCTTGTGTCTTTGCAGTTGGCTTCATTATGCGCGTGGAATTATGCAAGCAACTTTAATCCCTGCAACCGTTAGATGGATCTCACGGAATGGCTGTTCCGGGGAGGCACCATAAAAAGCTGCGACCACGCCCCCAGCTTTCGCACTTATCTCTGCCACTTTATGCATTAATGGCGCGACTTTGTCGTTGTCATCCAGCCACTCCCCCACCACTTTGAGCTTGAATGTGGGGCGAGTAGGCGTGTCTGGGTGGCTTAAATCAAGTGCAGCAGGCTATCAGCTATCTGTAAGATGCAAAACGGAACTACATCCAGAACCAGAACCAGAACCAGCACCAGATCCAGAACCAAGACCAGACCCCAAGCCAGCACCAAACTCGCATCCCGCACGGAGTCCAAGCCACATCTCCATCCCAGGCTTAACCAAAATGCAATTAGTGGCCACAATATGGCGACAGACGATTTTATTGACGTCACTTTGGTCTCGGCCAGGGCCAAAATGTAAATGGAAAATGAAAACTGAATGCCGGGCCAAACCAAACCCAACCAAACCAAACCCAACCAAACCGTAGTGAAACCGAAAACGCGAATCAATGTGAAAATGAAAGATGTGGCTGGCGGCGACCACAAGTTTCAAAAATCACTAATGGATTTTTAATATAATAAATAATATGCACTAACATAAAATGTCCATAAAAGTGCTTTTGTCATCCATTAGGGCGCACTGGTGTGAGGTTTTTGGGTTCGCCGCTTTTTCGGAGGGATCGGTAACGGAATCGGGAGCACCTGACCTCCGAAAGCGAGATCCTGAAGGCAAAGCAACGGCTTCGATATAATTGAATAGATACCACATTATTTCCATTGTTGCCTCCTCTCTGCGCAACCTTTCGATGGGCAAACAAAGTGCTATTTTAGGCCACAACAACCACACAAAGGTCTCACACCACGCTGCACTCACACACAAACGGCCACGCACACCAGTGCCAGTGCCAGTACACTCGTACACACGCACTCACACAAATGCACAAAGGAAATAAAAGGGAAATCCCCTTACTTAAGTTGAGAGCAGGAAGAAAGAGGCAAGTCAGTTAGTAGTTATCAATGCGTAAGATACTTCGCACACTGCCAAAATGGATTGAATGGAAATAAAGCATTATAAATTACATGGAAATAGACACACGCACACTACCGCCCACACACACTAGCACCTCCATCAACATCGACACCCACGCACACAAGTACACAAGCAACTTGTTTGGCTTTACTGATAGTTACTGATATTAGGGATAAAGGTTAGGCCAATTTTTGATAAAAATGATTAACAGATTTGCATAAAACCGTGTTCTGAGTCGAACTGGCTTTAAAGCAAAACGGTACCCTTTCATTTAATTACCCAGGAACTTACACGAAATTATTTGATATCCCTTGTGAAGAGCAAGTCATTCATTAAAGTCACTAAATAATTTTTCTTTTTGTCCAATAAATGAATTCGAAGGCTTATGAAAAAGATCTTACAAACTCAGTTAGTAGTATAATCTAATCAACGAACTCTTCAAAAGTTTTATGCTTTTTTAGCCTATAAATTCCAAGTGTGCTCTTGTACATAGTTGCTTATATGTATTATTGGACACAAAATTTACCCAGTGCAGTGGTCGAAATAAGAGTATTTCACAGTTGCTGAGCTGGAATTGGGCGCCCGGCCAAGTTATGGAATCGAACGAAATCAATAATTCATTAAAATAATGTATGCATAAAGGCTGCATGTTTATGGTCAATGGCTGTGGTGCTATAACAACGGCAACACCGGCGGCGGGAAAAGGATCTGCGCACACAAACATTCCGGATAATCCATGCAAATCGAGCGACCATATATAGCCCAGATACCGCCGTCCATGGGCATGCCTGCATATATTTATTGACCCGTCGTCGGTGGCCAATTGGTGTCAAAAGCCCGACGTAATCCCCGACAATGTTGTTAACAAGTGGCCCAGGGAACTAGCACTAGCTGCTCGCACGGGCGGATAGCGATGGCGCCGGGTGGGTTAAAACTTCGCCATAAAGTGCAGGCCCCCAGTTCCGAAATTGCTCGAAATAAATGAAGACGGAGCAGGCGCGGGCAAAACAATCAAGGAAGCACTTAACCGAATGAAACACAAGTCCACAAATGAAAGTAAGCAAACACAAGACAAGCCGTAGAGCAAATAGTTGTAGCGAGGCGCAGATAAAGATGCAGATAGAGATGGAGCCACAGAGACAGATGCAGATGCAGATACAGATACAGATGCCCGTATCTGTGGTTCGGGCCAAGTCCAAGTCCAAGTGCAAGGAGATGAGGACCAGGTCCAGACGATGCGACCTCGTCCCTTCCGCCTTCCCCCATCCACCATCCCCCATCCCCCATCCCCCATCCCCCATCCCGTTGGCCTGGTCAAAACTAAAGCAATGAAATAAAATGAAAATGCATTAAGTATGCAGATGGAGTGCAGATCCCACTCCACAGTGAACTCCGCTCCGGAGTCCATGAAGTGGAGTAGCTGCACTCAGGAAAATGCCATTTCCTCTTAAATTGAGTTCAAGGAGGGGAATCTCAGATCTTGTTTCTTAAGAAGAAGTCTTGTGGTGAATAGGCTTGAATTATTTCCATGGTAATGGACGAAAGTTATTAGCCCTATTGACTAGCGCATGCAACTTATTTGCTGAGGCAGTGGAATTTAATCATGATTTTTATGCTTAAAAATCTCACACTAAGCCCAGATAGATGATCCAGAGAGCCCATTCACAAGCTAAACTTTGGTATTATTTTCCCAGTGTGGATCGGAGTTTGGTTCCGAGTCTGGCAAATAGAGCTGCTAACGGTCATAACGAAGTTGCCACCGGTCAGCCATCAACTTGATACATGGCCTCGAGCAAGGAGCTTGTCACTCAACGAGTTCCCAGCCAGAAAGAGAGACTCGGAGTTGGTCCTGGCCAGTAAGCTCGTAATGCAGCTAGCCGCCTGCATTTAAATCATTTTTATGTGCCGCCCTGGCCTGGAAAGTGCAGCAGGCATTGAAACTGCAGCTCTGCAATTGTTTTCACTATTTAGCTTTAATGCCGAAGGGTATGGCCCCTTGGAAATGGAAAAGGAAGATGGAAAGTGGCAGTGGCAATGGCAGCGGCAGCAAATCGGCAGCCAAATGGGACAGGACAGCCGGAAAAACCCAGAAACATGGCCGGCTGCTGCCACAACTTTTTCTATTAGTTTGATGCTTGATGAATTCTGATGTGTCTTTAATGCCACTTCTGTTGTTTACCACCCCATCCGGTGGCTTCGATTATCATCAGTTGGAGTATCGGGCCGAGGCAGCTGTTGTATCTGTAAACTATAAGTTGTCGATGGACCACTTTTCCTGATGGCCTTACAGGCGACGCAGCCAACGCCTATCGATGGGCATTTCCTGCAAGGATCGATTTCTAAAGAATTAACAACAAGTCCAGTGTTTCAACGTTTCAACGAAGTCTTCTCGGACTGTGTACATAACTATCAAAAGTGGAGCAATGTAGTCCGACTTTTGTTTAAATTTTTGCCGTAAAGCTACCAACGGTAATCCTCCATTATACAATTTTAAATTTTAAAAATAGTGCGTTTACTGTTTTGTATCCGGAGGGCGGAAACAAGGCAGCAAAAAATATCTAGAGAAGTCGATTTCAGACGGTCTTCTCATAGACGGTCTACTCAAGATTTTTAATTAACAATATATTCATAATTTCGCTTTAGTAAAGCTTCCTGAAACTTACAAATAAGTTTTTGTGAATAAAATGTTTGTAAATAAAAATGCCAAAAGCTTTTCCTCGACTCCAATAAATCAAGTGCGGGGTGTGTTGACTGCGAATCAATGAACCTGTCGTCGGTTGATAGTTGTTGGAAAGATTTTCAATGCAGTCTGCGCCTGAGCCGCTAATTTACTAACGTTAATTAATGGCGAAATCGAAAATGTTCGCTTTGAACTTTGGCGTTTGGCTATGGAAGTGAAAACCGCGCTGCCACACTTAAAGAGCTGCCCCACCCACTCTGCCCACTCCAAACCTCGAATTTTCACGGCACAAAGGAAATGGAACACTTTGCCGAAGAAGAAGGAAGCTGCCTTGCGGTTGCCACTTCCACAGAAGGGGGAAAAGCGGCTGGGAAAATGCGCTGTAAGGGGAAGACTGGGTGGAAGACAGGAAAAGTTGCAAATTGACTTGGTCTGCGTGTGCAGGAGTGTGGAAAACCTTTCAAGTTCCAACGGAAATCAGGAAACGGATCCTGCCAATAGATCTTCGACCAGTGCACCAATAAAGATTGTGAGAACTAGCTATTCAAGCGTGTTCCAGATTTCATCCACTGAAATATTTTTAAGCTTAAATAAGACAACCAGGTAGTTTATGCGATTTTAGTAATACGTTACTATAAATCCTTTCACCGTTCTGTTTTAAACTGGTTCGTAATAACAATACTAATAGGTATTTAATGTTAGAAAGTATGGTATTTCTTTCCTTAAACTAAATGAGTCCGAAAGCCAAAGGGGCTATCAACGAAAAATGGGGATTTTAAATTCGCAGTAGGTACGTATCGACTGTATATATTTATTTATATTTTTTTTTCGCAAGCCATTTCTTAATTGGCCCGAAAATCGAAGACTACCGGCGTAGGCTATCGAATCGGAGAGGCACGCGCTGAATTGAAAGCGACTCTTCGACGAGTGCCGGAAACGGAAATGGATATGGTATAATGCTCCGGGGGGAACGGAGCTAAGCAGGATGAGGACTCAAGGTCTCCAAACATTTCATTTTCTCTCGCCCGGCTAATTTTGCATGCAGCGCACAAAGGCGTCGCATTGGGGGCGTCCGGGAGAAGGGGGCGTGGCATGGTCACGCAGACGATTGATTTGGAAACGGGCCATTGTCACGCCGTCTGCGAAAATGGCCAGACGGAGCGGAAAAGTCGGTGGGGGAATGGACCGGAGTGTTTGCCGGATTGTCCCGAAAACTGGCTGAAAAGGATTTGCTTAAAGTCGACATCATGGCCAGGGAATTGAGTATCGGCTAGTGGGGACCGGCATGGGGATATTTGAGTGCGGAACATGGGATATGGGATATGAAATGTGGCA
Organism: Drosophila mauritiana; assembly: GCF_004382145.1. Classification (NCBI taxonomy): domain Eukaryota; kingdom Metazoa; phylum Arthropoda; class Insecta; order Diptera; family Drosophilidae; genus Drosophila; species Drosophila mauritiana. Next base: position 21,289,601 of record NC_046672.1, on the reverse strand, counting down.
ACTGCACGTACGCATTGTGTATTGAAAAACACACTGGCACACACGCTATCCGGAACCCATTGAATCGGCAAAGTTTGTTAGTTCGGACACGAAATATTTTATTATTATATATAATTTGCCATTATGATGATTATACGTGGACACCCTCCACCGACTACCGACTACCGACTACCGACTCCCGAGCCCCAAGCTCCGAGTCCCGATTCACTATCCACTGCCCCCGACTCCATTGTGAATTCAGTGGGCATTGGCTCGTCCTCGCTGCGAGTGTTGCATACTTTATGTCCTTGGCGCAATCACAGTCATGTCTGCACCTTGGGACTCCCAGTGGGCTGGTGGTCACCGGGAGGTCGTAGGCAATCCAATTGAATCCACATTGCCGGGCAGATGATGATGGGCCACTACAGGAGGACTGGGTGGCTGGATGGCACAACATACTCGCAGCGAGGACTTTCTTAAAGCGCCAAGCCGAAGGCTCCTTTAAGATTCACAGCGGTCACGAGCGACTGAGATACCTAATATAAGGCTGGCAGCATTTCGGACAAGAAACTGGATAGGTTACCAAGCCGGGCATTTGATACCCTGGCATTTAAGCCAAGAGTGTTTTGCTAATTGGTCAATATACTCAAATGAGATGCATGTACATTTGGTTTCATTTGCAAGCCAGATGGTTGGATAGAGTGTGCAGATCCTTCGAGCTCGATATTCATAAAGGATAGACTGCTGCCATAGAAACTGTTCGGAGTTAAACAATCTTCATTGCAAAGTGATCTGAAATTATCGAGTCCTTTGAACCTCTGTAAAGTTCAAGGTACGTGCACCGACCATTCGAGCCTAACCCATATATTTTAGAGCTTAAACCCTTAGCTTTGGCCCAAAGCAGCATGTCTGATAATTGCTGGGTGTTTCTATTATCCCATTCTGCTCAATGCGTGACTTCTTTGAATTTCTGGCAGCGAGTTGCACTTGATTATCATTGTTGGCATTGTTGGCTGATTGTCGGCTGATTGCCGGCTGATTGTCAGCACTTTGACATGCACAGCAACTGTGATGGAAAGAGGCCGCATAAATTAAAACTGAGCATTTGCCGCCTTGGCCCGCTGTTCCCCGACTTTCCGTTGACGGCAACTCAAGTTTCACTTAATTAACTGCAATAAGAAACTGAAATTAACCCCGGGCCCGAACTCTCACCCAAAAGGAGGGACGGCGGCTGACGAAAGTTTTCCTTTCCTTTCGACGATGAAGATGACGCTGGAGCCGGCGCGGATGACGATTATGATGATGGAAAGTGCTGGAAGAGAGGCGAAACTTTTCCCCCACTGCACTCATAATTCCGTTAGCTAATTTGCATCGTTATAGTTGAATAGAAGGACGTGACCGGGCCCAGGAAATCCCCATACCCGGATCAAAGTCACACCCTCTTTCGAGCCGTGCGACAATAATTGCGTTAATAATTAGTAATGGGCAATCGTTTGCGTGTTGCGTGGCGTGTTGCGCGCTGCAAGTTGCATGTTGCACTCGGCATGTTGCTGGCGCCGCAGCAACATGTCCCCGACAGCAGCAACAATGTTGCCGGCCGTGTGGAAAGCCTCGTCCAATTGGCTCACTGGGGCTTTCCCGACTTCCCGACTTCCCGGCTTCGTGCCTCGGCCGCGGCCAAGTCGGAAAAGTCGGAAAAGCGGACCTGTCTTTTTGCGGCACAGTGTTCGTGCAGCAACGAGGCGCATCGGTGGTTACAGGTTACAGGTAGCTGTTGGCTGGCAGTCCAAGGTGCAAGTTTAGATGCAGTGGCCGTTGCAGTTCGATTGCCCGGCAGCTGAAGGCTCTAAGAATTTCAAGTATTTCCGCTTGCCGGTCGGAAAAGCGGAAAAACGGAACGGGAGCTGGAGAACATGTGCGTTGCCTTTTTGCATTCCGCGCGAGCAAAGGAGGCAAAAAGGAAAACTCCGGGCGGATAGAAAAGGGGAGAATGAAAATAGTCGGGGCATGGAAGCGGCTATGGCAATGGCAATGGCAATGGCAATGGCAGTGCATATGGAGATGGAGATGGCAATGGGAAGCCAAAAACCCCGAAACCAACAGCAGAACCTGGAGCAGAACCACAACCGAATCGTAACGAAACGAACTAAAATGAAATGAAACTGGAGTTCAACTCAAACGGAGCTTAACTTAACCTTTGGCCCCACCACAATCCCCCAAGTGGGTGGTGCAGTGCTGCAGTCGATGTCACTCTTAAAGCTGCCCTTTTGGAGGTCCTGAACTTTCAATTGTCGCCCCAAAAGCCATGCATTTTCCACCTTTTCCAATCGGAAATATTCTTCGCCACTTGAGCCGCGTCTGTTTAGCGGTTTGTTTAACAGGTTGACTTCATTTAAATGGTGTCGCCTTACCCCTGATTCTAACTGTTTTGGCGTGGCTTTCGGGGTTTATTTGAGTTTATTTTAGAACATAATCTATACAAGTAAAATTTGTGTAAGCCAATAAATAATTTGTCTCTTCATGGTTAACATATGATACGTTGACAAAGTTCTATAAATGCTTAATATTGAAAGGCAGCTATATTATTTTAAAGAACATTATTACAAAACTGTGATATTTAATTTGTAGGTTATTTTGTATTCGTATTAGTACAAACAAGAGAGCATGCTATAGAGTTCCCCGACTATCAGATACCCGTTACTCAACTAGTGGGAATGCAAACGCGAAATTCCATCATTTTTCTGGAATATCAATCAATATAGATATCTTTGATATCAATATCAAAGATATTGGGAATAAAATGAGAATAAATTTAAAAATTGTTCCAAAGTGTGGGCGTGACCGGTTCGGCGGCTTTATGGCGTTGGAGTGGGCGTGGCAAAAAGTTTTTTGGCACATCGATAGAAATTTTCCTTAAATTGTGAAAAAATATCGAAAAATTTTTCACAAATGTGGGCGAGGCAGTTTTGGGCCGTTTTAGGGCGTTAGAGTGTGCGTGGAAGAAATTTTCTTTTGCAAATCGATAGAAATTTACAGGACTAATAAAAATTGAAATAATATCAACACGTTTTCCAAAAGTGTGAGCGTGGCAGTTTTGTGCTGTTTTTGGGCGTTGAAGTGGGAGTGGCAACATGGGTCAACAAACTTCGCTGCGTCTTTGTCTTCAGAATCTGTATGCTGAATCTCAGCTTTTATAGTTCCTGAGATCTCGACGTTTAAACGGGCAGACGGACAGACAGACTGACATGGCTAGATCGACTCGGCTATTAATCCTGATCAAGAATATATATACTTTATATGGTCGGAAAACTTCCTTCTGCCTGTTACATACTTTTCAACAAATCTAGTATACCCTTTTACTCTACGAGTAACGGGTATAAAATTGATGTAGTACGCAATATTATACACGCTAGAAAATATTTGTAAAAGTCACTAAATAATTTTAAAAATAATGTAATTCGTAATGCTTTTTAAAAAGCATTCCATGACTTTGGTATTCTCATTAAACGAAATTATTAATATAATTAAATTCAATTTTATTTAACCCTTTAAGTCAGGCAAAAAAACCTTTAAAAATATATATTTTATGAAATCTAAAAAATATCGTTTCTTTTAATTCATTCAATGGATTTTTTGGAAAGAATATCATAAAGCTTGGCTAATAAAAGTAAATCAAATTTAATCCCGAATTGGATCAGAGTTCTTCCCTAATTAGCCGGCTACATACGTGCCAAAGCTTAAATTTCATAGAAGCTTAAAGGCAAATCACTCATGCGGAATTAAAATGCCGAAAAGTGGCAAAGACAAAGCAGACACAATTTACTTAAAGCAACTTAAACTAAAAGTAATTCCACTAAAATGTTTATAACCAAATCCAAATACAAGTGCGCTGCTGGCGAAGACTGTCAGCGGGAGGGGGTGGAATGGCGGTGGAAAAGCGGTGGGAAATCGGAAAACGGGCAGGTGAACTAAGCTGAGCTGAGCTGGCGCATTACTCGTATTTACCCCCGTGTCTGAGCAAGCAGATGAAATTTAAAAGTGAAATCAAACAATGCGAAAATAACTTGCAAAACAGTGTCAAGTGTTTGGCGAATGAATCGGCATGCCTGGGTGGATATATTCGTATACACGCGTATGTTTTAAAGGATTGGAATTGGCAGAGTGGCGGAGCGGAAACGGAAACGAAAATTGCACGACAAGAAACAGGAAATGAATGGGACAAGCACAACAAACAGAAACAAAGAATCGTTACCTTTCCTAATTCCCCAATTATCAACTCGAACTCGGATTTACTTACAGAATCAGAATCAGTCACAATCAGTCTCTGGAGCACCTAGCAGAACATATTTTTGGTTATTTTATTATTATTTTAGTGCACCCAAAAATAGAATATTTGCTGGAAAATATATATATTTTATTGCATTCCTATGCAATTTTGCATTATTCTTCTATGTTTGAAGTCAGCTCATTAGTCCATTATTTTGCACAGTTATTTAATCTGGTTGAAAAATGTTATTTGATATTTTTCTAGAGAGCGTACAACGTAAAATTGTTGTTGTTATAAATTGTGAAGCACTTTGGAATTCACCATTTACTTTTTATAATAAGAGATGTTTGGGATTTTACGTTGGCGGGAAACTAATCACTCGGAAGTAACTCAATACTTGCCTTTCCATCCTATTCAAATGCACTCCACTCCATTGATCCCCTGCGATTTCTGCAAGTGTAGGCCACTCGGCGCCTCACTTGGCCAATGGATTGGCATGGCTTGCTGCCGAGGCTGCATCCCTTGTTGTTGGCCGACCTGACCTGGTGTGCGTCTGTGTTAGCCAAGCCAAGTCGAGCCAAGCCAAGCCAAGCCAAGCCAATCCAAGGCAAGGCAACCCAACTGGTTGTAGATACAACCGCAACAGTTGTGGCGACACTTGCCGCTTTGAAGCAGTCGAGAAGGCCACTTGAGTCAAGTGCAGTGGGGACAACTGGCTGGGGTTGAGTGGGTAGGGTGCGGAAGGGGGCTTGTTGGCGAAGAAGATGAAGAAGGTAGAAAGGTATGCCTGGCGACGACCTTCGTCCTGTGGCGCTCCGTCACAGCCTCTTGCTGCGTCAACATTGAAACACATTCACGGTTCTGGCCCAGAACCCCCTGCCATCAGCCCCTTTTATCCTGCCCCCGGCGACCGGCTCGTCCTTTCCGCTGACAAAGCCAAGCAAAAGTTAACTTAAGCAGCTGCCAAGTGACTTGAAAGTACTTGAGCGCATCCTTAAGCAGGATATCAACTGGCAAAAGCGCTGAAAGGAGCCGGCTCCCCCAGATCCTTCCCCCTTTTTGCTCCCCTTTCCCTTTCCCTTTCCCATTCCCATTCCCGCCTCCCGCTTTCCGCTTTCCGTTTCCCGCGTTTTGTCTCAGCGAAACGCATGAAAGTATTGTAAGTTGAACGGCGACATCGGGCGAAGGTCTCCGCTGACTGCAGCCAGTGACAGGAAATCTCAGTCGTCAGTCCCACGCCCCCCACATTCCGCCAGAGATGATGGATTCAGTCACCGTTTTCGATTATATACCGTCGTGTATTTTCCTGTGCCACATAACCCTTCGGGGTATTTGAAATCACTTAAAACCGTGAATGCTAAAAGAAGAAGTTGAAGTCTTGAAGATGCAAATATAGCTTAAGCAACCGGAAAATACAAATGCATGGTGAAAGTATTTATAATTAACACGTGCTTAAGTAATATATATACATATGTCCAGAATGCTTAAGTATATTCCGTACTCTTGTTAGTCTCGCCATTGGCATATGAGACTGTGACCTTGCGAACCCGTGACCGTTCCCGCTGGCGTGACTGCGTGCCTCGCGTCCGCCCATCTCCGGCGGCAGGAGGGATGGGACGAGGCAGGGGCAGCGGCTGGGGCGCTAGTCGCTTGTCGCGACCACGACGCTGGCATCACGTTGTGGCCTTTTATTAGATACGTGCTGTATCTCTGTTTACCAACTTTGATGGTGTTAATGCTGGTTTGTTGCTCGTGGTGTTGGCGCCTTTGCCGCCGCTGCTCGTTTTGGTCCTTTTGCTCCTTTATATATATATCTGTCTGATGGTCCCACACACACACAGGCACACTCACGCGCACATGTGTGTGGACAGGGGCATAAAAAGTGCAGCGTGCTTGGAAATTGTTCAAGATTGGGCGCAGGGCGGTGGTAAATCGCCAGGGGGAGATGGTGAAACCTTGACTCCGAGGAAAACTTAAAGCCCGGCCAGCAGCTGAGCAGCTGAGCAGCTGACACAGTTGACGATGCTTTCCCCTCGAAACGAAACAGAAATTCGTATACAAATTTAATTAAAAGTGCAATTGCCCGATTTGCACAGCGCTATATGCTCGATTTCGGCGATGTTCGTATGCATTTGCACTCGGATATATGTGTGCGTGTGTATGTGTGTGGATACACCGCAGTAACACTCAAAGCGCATTAAAAATTCAGCTGTTGTGTTTTTGGGCTCCAATTGGAGGTCAGCAGAATCTCGTGAGTATTAGTGAGAACAGTGGCATGGTTAGCAGGGGGCAACTCGAAGAAGAACACGAATAGATCGAACGAGTTAACCTATCGACGTTAATTGACAAAATATGCAAAATGAAATAGTTATATTGTTACATAATTCATTTGTTGTGGATTTCGCAGTGGACAAATGCTTGCTTGTTTACTATAAACTTTAAAATACAATTTAAGGCGCTAATATTTCACGCAGACTTTCGGCAGTTAAAATTAAAGTGGATGGCAAGAAGGGAGGGAGTCTCGGCCATCATTCAGTTCAGTTGCCACCACGCCCCTGTGATCTGTGCTCCGTAGTGCCACCTCCACCTCCAGCTCCAGCTCCACCAGATCCAACTCAGACTCTGCAACTCCCCAACTCCGATTCCGATTCCGGGTCCAACTGCAGCGCAGCGCCGGCAATCGCATGAACCGGAAATGCGCAAAACTAACGGATAATGGAAAATGGCGTTGGCAACTGGCGCAACCGAGTGTGGCCTTAAATGGCGCGACCCGGGGAATCCCCCTGCATTCCGGTTCCTGGCCAAAAGTTAGCAGCCAGGATCCGGAATGGAGACTGTGTGGCCGCATAAACTCCCGAATAACGCTAAATGTCATGGTTATGTTTACATGCGGTGAAATTATGCGGAAGTGGCCGTTAAAGTTTTCGCCCAGCTCTCGCAATTAAAGCAAATTAATGCGGAATTAATTCATAGACCTCGGCGAGCCAGATGCTCGCCGACTGCACTGCGATGATGTGTTTACTGCACCCACCGACTCCGACTCCGACTCCGATTTCGATTCTGATTCTGAATCTGAATCTGGTTATGATGATGACGATGATGATAGTGGCCGTGCTGAAGGAGGATTTACCCGGACATGGTTACCTCCATGTGGAGGGCTGTGCAATCAGCAAAGCCGTAAATTATCAAACGCATCATTCAATGAGCCCACCGATCAGACTGCAGTGCACTGCGGGGAATTCGGTTAAGTGGATAAAAGGTTGCAAATGGTGAAAACCAGGTTGAAATATGGATTTTTGGACCTGCTCTTGATTTTCGCTGGGCCGAAGTGGATTTCTGCCCCAACACCGGATTATTGCCTCATTAAAAAATATTTTATTTGATCAACTTATTAATAGCCATATCCATTGTTGGTTGATTCAATTATAATGCTTTAGAACTGAAGCATTGGCGAATGGTATACAATTGATGGCATGTTTTTCCCAAGCAATGTAATAAATAAATTTGGAAATTTTTCAATTAGAAGCTTCACCCTGTCATTGCCTAAGATATGTTATGTTTTTGCAGTAATCACTTGTGGGAATTTGGGAAGTTCATACTACACGTGTGGAAACTTTAAATGTCACGACTAATTAGCTTTTAATTGAAGAAAATGAAACGTCGAAAGTGTCGAAAGTACATATGAAATTCTTTGGCCTCAGTGCAGCGTAAATAGGAGCGTGCAAGGTGGTCGAGAGGGGATAGATGAACCGGGGGGTAATAAAGCAAATGCCACTCCGCCGGCTGCAGGTCTCGCTAACTGAATGGCCAAAAGGGCGAAGGACGAGGACGAGGGCGGACGCGCATGGAAATGGATGGACTGCCTGATGGCAGGATGGCCCAATGAGCTGGGTTTTGGCCTGGCAAACAACCAGCAAGCATCGATTATTCCGAATGCATCATTTTCGGTGGCTTGTGGAAGGGTGCAGGTGCGATTAAATGCAGCACACCTGAATAAATGCCAGACGGTAGTGTGCACGTTACATATGGGTTTTCCGAGGGACTCCACTTTTGCAACCCTTTAAAGAGACAGAATTTGTACTGAAAGGTGTGGTAAAGGTTATATAAGGTTGAACAAGGAGCTAGAATTATTTAAATCTACTAGAATTGGTGGAAAATATAGCTGATGAATAGTCAGGATAAATAGCCAATTTATTAAGACAAAAGTAAAAATTTCCTTTTGCACTCTCATTATTCTCACTATTAAATTGGCTTCTGTTACTCACTACCAATTGTTGCAACGATTTTAAACAATAGAGATCGCTAAAGTCAAGTTCCTCGACTATGGGATACCCGTTAGTCAGCTAATTGAAGTGCCAGAAATATGGTTAGAGCACTGCGAAATCGAATGCGACACCATTCAATGAACTTTTAGTTAACTTTTAATTATCTTTTAATGTTCCGATTTAAAGAATCATATAAAAAATCATTGACAACCGAATACTTGAGGTATGAGGGTCTCAGATAATCTTCTTTTCATACTGCTATTTCTTAAAGATTATCTTTCTTAGATAGAGCCAACAAGTTTTCCCCATATTTAAGTGGTAGTGTTCGCATTAATAGACTTTGCATCTAAGGATGGATTAGTCCCGGAAGCTTAGCTCATCGACAAATAGCCGAACAAGTTGCAGAATTTCAGTTGAAGTGCATAGGCCGGCTAAGAGGGCATGGGCGACTAAAAGTTGGCTCTATGAAAACGAAATTGTGGCCACACATTAATGGGCATGGTCGGCGGACTTGAGGCCCGTTTTGAACCCCCAACAACACAAGACCCCCTCCACCCTTTTGTGGCACGTGCACGCACATTTGCAGGTGGTTGGTGGGGCCTCCCAGTGGGTGGCACACAGTTTGTCCCCAAACTTGGCTTTCCTTTTTGGCTCCGAGTCGACGACTCTCATCGCCTTAATTGCTATTCTAAGCAGGCTGCACTTCATTGTTGTTGGCGCAACAGGAGAGGCGCGTGCCACGCCTCGAATTGCGGTAATTAAATTAGACAGCCTGGCCCCAATCCACCCGGCTCCGGAAAAGAGCGATTGGCGGGATGTGTGGATGAACAAGACAGGCTGCCAACTTCACCGAGCAAATTAAGAGCAATTCAAGCTGGAAATGCGACATCCTAAATGGGTAACTGGTTGTCTTCGTTATAAAATGCCTTTTAAAATTGTAATAGCAGTACGTATATATATACGTACATATATGGTGCCAAGGAATCCGCACACCTCACATTACGGGAACCTTAAGGTCAAATTTCAGTTTTCATCACCATCTAATGATGGTGGTTTTTTTTTTGGACAAAGCAATGTTGCAATGTTAATGTTGCCTCGTGAAATTTCAAAGTTGTTACTCATATTGACTTAAATCATGGGGAAACTTATGTATTTATGTACCTACGTATATACATATTGTAAATGTGGCCGGCTTACCTCCTCTAAGCTAAGGCGTTCAGTCTAGATTTTAATTATGCAGCTACAAGATATTTTTTGAAGTTCTATTGGCATTATTTGTAGAACAATTTTCTTTAAATTATGCATTGTTGTCGCTCTCGCAAATAAATAGTCGGCAGACAGAATCAATTTGGGTGCCCATCAAAGGTCAGAACGGGCTCGGGATTAATGCGATGTAGTCCGGTTTCACCTCGAGTAAATTTCCGGACCCCCACTCTGTTGACAATATATCAATCAGCAGATGGCTCGAACCGGAGACTCCTGGCCAGTCCTTGGTTACTCGAACTATTCCGCTCGCCCTTCGGCCAATTCAACAACAATTGCAAATACTTAATATTTATTTATTTGGCATTTTGTTGTGTTTGCCTGCTTGCATTGTCCTAGGTGCTGCATCCTGTTGCTGCTCCTTGCATGCTCGCATCCTTGTGCTCGCTTGGCTATATTTGACTTTGGTCGTCATGTGTTGCAGTTTTCCCAGATTTCCCCTCTCTGGCCCAAGGAAAACCAAGAACTCAAGGCTTTTGCTTTTTGCGTTCGACCAAAAGTTTCATGCAGACCTTCAAGTGAAGGAGAAGGCTGCTCGCAAATCGCTTGCTATTTTAATTAGTTTGTCCAAAAGGCTAACAACTTGGGCAAACAAACAAATACTCGGACCTGCAGGGCAGGCGGAATTCAATTATGCTGGCTTAATGGCTCAAAAGCTCGAGGAAGGGTCTCGACAGGCGGGGAGACTGGAGGCTCAGATCTAGTGATTGAGGCGGGAGTGGAGGGGATTAAATCTATAATCGGATAACATACTTGCCATACAGTCATTGTTAGCAAATTATCGATTCATTCAAGATGAGAGAAACATAATTAGGCATCAATTAACTTATTTTTGCGCAAATTCCAGTAATTATTAGTATTGATAATAATTAGATTTCTGAAAATGTTCCAAGACCAGAAAGATATCAAAAGATATTAATAAAAGCTGTTTGAATATTGTTTTTTTTTAATAATATCCGTGCAGATCAGATTATGCTGATTAAGGTGTCGACACGTATTTTAAGCTAAAGTAAGCAGTCTGGACATTTTGATCCGACGGGTCTAACAGGTCCACAAAGTGTTGTAAACTAATCCTCTTTTGTTTATTCAAGATATTAGATGCAGTTTCAAAATACCTTAATATCCAGATGCAAACTTGATTGAATCGGACTACCACACTTGCGCTGCACTTCGTCACTACGAGGATCCAGCCAAGCAGTACGTTTCTTGAACAAAGCGCAAATGATTCACCAACCTCGAGAATTAAATTTCGTTTTTGCCATTGCTTTCAGTTTTATGTTTCGCTACGATACATTTTTTTATCCAATTGTTTTGATTTATAATTAATAGATAAGATATATTATTAATACAACTATTTGGATTTCATTGCAGCCATCGTTGGCTGACGGCACATGGTTAGAGAGTTTAAAAGTTAGACTCTGGGCAAATGCCTATCTTTTCTTTTTATTGCATTCCGGGCAAATTCAATATATTTCTCCTAAATTTTATATTTCATGCTCAGGACTGGCGCCCTGCCAGTTTCCCATTTTCCCATTTTCCCTTGTAATCCCGTTCCTATCTGGAAATCATCATCGTTGATGGTGCCCGCGGCGTTTTCTATAACGCGTCCGATTTTATTACATATTGTGTGTTTATTGTCAACGCACACAGGCTCACTCACAAAAATAGAAGCACACACTATTGCAATTTCGTTAAAAAAAATATAGAAAATGTGGGTGTCGGAAAGGGGAAGGCTAAGAAAATGGCATAAGTGGGTTGAGGAAAACTCGGGAGGAAAATGCCCCAGAGCACAATAAGGGATGATGGGAATTTTACTAAGAATTTTTCATTTCCTTTAACTCTGTGTGAGTGTGACCATACAAGCATACATATGTGTGTAACTCACAGAGAGAAAAATCCCCATGGAATTCAGTGGTATCTTGAAGATACTCATGAAGGTGCAATTCGATTTATTCGCCAATTAATGTATTCCAAATTAATTTAATTGATTTAATTGGTACTAGAACGAATTTAACACAGTTTTCATATTGTATAGTAATTAAGCTTAGAACATGAAATGTATAAGTCGCATTTTTCATAACTCTTACCACATATAAAAATCATTGAATAAAAATCCAATATGAAGTGTGCGGTTTTTCTCAGTGCATGTGCGTTACTGTATGCCGTCCTGCGAATGTGTGTGTGCGACTGCCCAAGTAGGAGGAGCAAGAGCTCGGCCGATACTGATGATATGGTGACTTCTTCCGATACTCCTCTTATATTCCAGCAGACAACGGCCAGAACGACGACAGCCAACTACGACTATTCAATATTTCCTTGGGCGTCCTGTTTTGCCGCAGAAGGAGAACAAGGACGAAGGCGGCCACCTTCAGGGGGCCAATGGAGTTTGTCTCCTGGGCTGCCACGCCTGCCAATTGGACGGTGTCGGCACCGGAAATTGGCCAACTCGGATTCCGAATTGCGTTCATCATCTTTCACTTTGCTGGTTGCCGACCAAGAAAATGACCTAATTTTTCATTCGAATGGAGCAGTTAATTTGTGGTGACCACTTGCCTATTAATGAGGCTAGAATTCGACCTTGGGTGGCTTTGTTTTCTTCGGTGGTTTTGTGGTTGTGAAAAAGTGGAAAACAGCTCCAAACAGGATGCACGAAAAGGTTTTCCATTTACGAGCCATATTTTCGCCAATGGCCTGGATTTTGTTGGATTTGACCGGCATAACACTTTCTATGCGTCCTTAACAAAACTTTATTTTATCTTCAACATTATTTAAAATGTTGAACAGTTTATTAGACAGTCATAAGTTAAATTTGAACAACTTTAAGCATCAGGGGCAAAACTGAAGCAAACTGATCAAACTGTATTCAAATTGTGTAACTAATTTTGTGCGATCAATCGATTTTGCAATTAATTTTCATTATCCTCTCGGTACTTGGACTTTGACTTAAAGGCGATACTTGACTTTCAAAATTGACAAACTTACAAAGTCATAGTTTTTATAAAAATAGGTAAAAACTGGCTTGATCAGTTCGACATGTTCGAAAAAGTTGACTTAACTTAACTAGATTAAGTAAAATTTATGTAATTTTAAATATAAAACGCGTGTATACCCTTGTAGTAAATTTATATTTAAAATAAATGTGCTGCATAGGAAATTAAATTGAATAACAACGATACCGATGATTTCTCTTGTATTATTTCCAATTAATTTTCCAACTGTTCCAAAAGTTAAAGATATATGTATATATATATATATATATGACCAAGTCCTTTCGACTTCTATATTACCTTCAACAGAATGAAGCCGAGAGACGGACGGACATACGATAATCTTCCGGTACAAAACTTGCACTGCGTAATTGTAACTTAGTATCTAAAAGCTAATTCGAAAATTTCAAGGTTTTATAATTCTCGAGATCTCGAAGCTCATACAGACTTGGCTGGTGACCCGGATTAAGAATAGGAAGCGTTTCCTTCTGCCCTTATATATTTTTCAGTGAGTCTGAAAAGTATACCCATCTAGCTTATCGTGTCATCCCAATTCGAAAATAATCAAAGCCTCAGTTCTTCCTACCTCCCAAATATTTCCCCTCTGCGCCACTGTCAAGTACAATAAATGAAATCAAAATGGCAAAAACCGATTACAAAACTTGTCAAACTTCCGTTTCGCGAGCTTGTGAGCCCGGCTGACCAACAACAATCCACTGATAATTACTATCTGGGGAGCACTAACTTATAGCGGCCCCGGGAACACTTTTCCAATTTCCCGAAAAAAAAGCGGGAAAATGGGTGTGAGGTCAACTTGTCGGCACTTTGCTGCAACTTTTGGCTCCTCCAGTTTGTTTTTCCCCAACATCTTCTAGCCCAGGATGGATGTCGCGATGGCAATCAAGGAGCGGCAATACGTGTGTCAGCAGAAATCCAGGCGATGGCACGCCCCCTTCGCCATCTGGCATCTTCCACGAACTTGGCTTAGATTTCCATCACTCGGTGCGTGCAATTATTTAACTTTTCACAACTCATACAAACTAATAATGCAATATAGCGACAAATATTTGTTGACAACACACACACGCACACGCGCTCACAACTGTGTAATCAGCGGATTGGTGGGCGGGAATGTGGGGTGCTGGTGCGGTGGTGTGGGGCGTGGTCCTGGACAACTACAGTAAATGCAACAACATTGTTGACTTATTTCTTCTTCTTGTGAGTGGCGAAAATTACTTTATAACAGCCAAGTTGGCAGCGGCTGAGAGCGGGAAAATCCCTGGGGGAATGGGGCTGCAAAACAACTGAAATTAGGACTGCACGACTGGCCATATTTTGTTGCTGTTGTTGCACTGCACTCCGCTTACTAATTAAATATGATAAATATGAGTAGATGGGGAAAACTTTGGTGCATCGCTTGTCACCAACTGAGAAGCGAGAAAATCCCAGCCCTACCCCGATCACCCCGATTTCCCCGGCATTGCCTGCACGCTTTTCACTGTGCTTGTCAAAGCTAATAAAGTTGCAGCTCGTGTTGCAGCTACTGTATTTTGTTGCAGTTTTCATAGCCTGTCGCGAATGTGGCAACTAATTGGTGGCATTCGAGCCAGCTTAAAACTACCGATGGCAATTGAAATTACAGACTAGTGGATTTTCAGCAGCCCAAAGACAAATTCAATGAAGGAACCTGAAAGTATTTCATCAGCATCAGTAGAAATTAATAACACTCCATGTACATATATTTTCCCTGCACTCAATTGGAAAAAGGTTAAAATTGTGTTGCAAGTTTCGCACAGATTAGTTCAATATTAGGTAAGCTATAAAGTTCGTATAGCTCGTTAGTTTAACTAGGCGTTACCCACCTGTTCACATAACTCTTGCAGATTATTAAAGTTTTAAATATAATATATAGTATATATTGTATAATTTATAACAAATTCATTGGCTAGCCCAGCCAAGCATTTCATGTCATAATTTTTCGCCAAGGCCAAGTGCCACGCCCCCCCATGGCCGTGTCTGAGACCCCTCCACCCCGCCCACAGATACTCGCACAACAATTAGTGTGGCAAGAAAAGAAGGCAGACAAATGGGAAATCAAAAAGTCGCGCACACAATTAGCCAGAGGCGGATGTTTTCAGACATCGAACAATGAAAAAGTTGTCCGGCTGCTCATATTGTCGCTGCCTTTGTATTTTGTATTCAAAGCAGCTGTTTACCACGGGGGCCGCTGGAAAGGGGCACTTTCCCGGGGGCGGGGCTGCACACGAGGAAAATGACTTTAGGCCTGCGTTGCGCCCCCATCTGTCAACCCACCATGTCATACGTACCCCACACCCACATCTACATCCTTATCCATAACCATATCCAAACCCCAAAGCGCCCCAAACTTCGCCTCCCGCTAGGGAAGTTTTTCGATTATGCGCTCGTAAAACTCGCCTCGCTTTTGTTTTTACACGTGCACTGAAACAAACAGTATCTCCTTTCATCATACAGATTTTAAGTTGCTTTCTATGCTATTACAGCTATTAACATATTTTTATGGATTTTTATAGATATATAAAAGATTAGAGGAATAACATCAATGGGAACTTTGTTCATCATATATGTTAGGACCAAACCCGGTCTGCCAGATCCTGCCTAGAGATCAATATCAACACACATTCTTTTCATTTATTTTCTTTTTATTGGCGTGCAATACATTAACATAATTACTTGACATTATACATATACGCTTTGCTCCCAAAATTAGGCAATACTTTTTTTCCAATTGTACGAGACAGTTAAGAGCTGTAATTGCTAATGAACTAATCATATACGATCAAATGTGTATGCATTTGTACTTCTTCCGACAGGAATCCATTTTTTCCTGCTTTTGTGTTGCCGAATCTAACAGCTCTGGCAACTCGCACGCACATGCAGTGCTAACAAATATCCTTTTGTCCAAAAACACACACACACACCAACAAACAGCCGAAACAAAAGATGGTGGAAAGTAGGCGCGGGGCGGTGCGGGGCGTTGGTCTGGAGGTGGGTGGTGGCCCCGCCAACGACAATGTCATAAACAAGCAATAAAAAGGCATAAAAAGCTCGGCTGGCGTAACAACAACAGCGCGACGGAGCACGATGCAAGAAGCAGTGATTACCATGTGATCAACATGGAAGAGACACCCCCTCCCGCTCCATCGCATTGAAAGCCCCCTGCTGATGACCCCCCGGGCGGCCGACCGCCCACTCCCACCACCCATCGGGAGGGGACGGATTTCCAATGTCCATGGCAAGGACCTTGTCGAAAAAGCTTGAGCCAGTGTGAGATTTTCCCTTTCTGGCTTTTATTGCCTCCTCGATTTCGTTTTATTATGTTCATCGCTGCTTTCTGCGGCTTTTCACCCCTTCGGGCCATATATAAATGCCATAAATAAATACGCTTTTGTTATTTCTGGTTGGCTTTATCGAGTGCATCAAGCCATCTTGCGAGGAGGAGGGCTTAAGTGCATTTACATTGGGAAGGGAATTATTCAATTGCTTGGGACTTGGCAAAATCCTCTCTTAAACAAAACTTAGCAAACGTATTTACAAGAAATATGTGTCATATTTACATATGAAATCTAAAATACTTTAAAGTGGGCGTCAAATAAAACGTTATATTTAAAAATCCAGAAAATTGGGATTAGGTAGCCAATGCATGTTTTTATTTTACAGCTATTCTATACTATTGTTTTAAAATCCAAACCGCCTTCACGCATCCAACAAGTATCTGATGGTAGAGGCAATCAACCTAACGTTCCTTTTTGCTTCAAAACATGTATGTAGTTCTTTTTGTTCTTTGTTCAGGTAGTTTTTATTAAACAAGTAGTAGAGCTTATAAGTGTAACAAATCATTTATGTTCTTCAAGACTTCACATTTAATTATTTAGACTTATGACGAAATGTATTATTTAGACTTAGGAACAACCGCTCTTTGCAACTTTTTCACTCGACTCCACTTTATTCTACACTCCCTCCATTTCTATCGATAGCGTGCTCTTGTCTAGGGTTGCATTTTAATCAGGGCTGCAATGTAGAAGTATCGAGAGATCTAATACCTATTACCACTGCGAGTATTCATACTTGAACCAATTCTCACATGTATCTGCCTATCTTTTCCCTCGAGCAATTTGAGCTGTACTTACCTTTCAGAAAGTTATGTATACAACTTTCAATTCAAATAAAACTAGCTTAATATCGTTGGCGGAACTTTCAGTCCAGTTTACTTTAAAGACTTAACTTAAAGGCGGCGATTGCAAATGCGTTTATGGTTGCTTGGATTGCAGCACGTACTTTAGCTTATTGGCACACTTAGGGGCGCCTAACCCCTTCAAGCCCCCTGGAACCCCCAGTAGCCCCATCCTCTCCTAATCTGCGCCCGTTAACCTGAACATCATTCATGGGACATCTTGCAGGGGCTGGAGTCCTCGAATTTATCGTGTGCCTGAGGTTTCATTTGCGCTTTTCCTGTTTATGCAGCGGGTGTGTGTTTATGTGTGCGCGACTGTGTTGCTTAAAGGTGTGTTGGTGCGTGTCTATGTATGTAGGTGGTCTTTAAAGTCAGCTCTGTTAGTTTCTCGCAATTCCTTTGGACTTCCGTGAAGTGAGTGAACCTAAACATTCTCTTCCAACCTGAATAACAAAACGAAAATTTGACACCGATAGTTTTGTAAGGAATTTCGTTGGCTCGAAAGTAGTGGCTTAACTTTCAGCAATGTGTTGCACTTAAATGGTTTAAGTAAATCTAAATCTCTTGCCCTGTTGTGCGTCCCTGAAACCAAAACTCCTTGTCGAATGCTTCCTGCCTACACCTACACAAACAAGTCATTTTTAATGCAAATATTTTTCCTTACCTTTTTTGCACACTCTTCAAGCAGGTGCCAAACGCTGGCAGCGACGTCGACTGAAGCAGAGGCAGTGGCAGCGGCAGAGGAGGAGCAGGGGCAGAGGCTCCGATCAAAGGTTAAAATAAACTGGAGCACGTCATGTAAATGTTTACACATCATCACCAACATTCAGCTAAGCAAACATATCGACCTCATCGGAGCAAGGACGTGGCAGCAGGTCCTGTTTGCCACCCCTAACCCCTAACCCCCAGCACCCATCCCCCAACACTCCCCTGGCCCAGTGAGTGAGTGCTTGGTGGCGAGTGGCGGGGGGCAAGGGGCAAGGGGCAAGGGGCTTCAACATTATTGGCGCATATGCTCAACACAAATTCCACAGATTGATGTTGGAATTTTTTTATTAGCATTTCTATTTGCCGTAAGCCGCTGTCCCAGTCCCCCGTTCAGCCCCCAATATCTGACCCCCTTTTCGGGACCCCCACCCTCTTTCTGATCCACACACGACGCTCTTGTTTTTGCCATTGTTGCATTTGGTATATCCCCAAAATGTTCGTCGTCCTGTGCCATTGTCCTTTGTTTGCTCCGTGAACCAGGGCCAGGCGTACCCCCATCACCCCCATATCATCCCCCCAAACAGAGGCATTTTTGAATTGCTCGTTCTTTTTTGCGTACAATTTTTGTTGCTCTGTTTCCTGAAAACAATGGAGGGCGACAAAAGGGAATAGCAAAGTAGGAAAATCGAATTGAAAGCGCCTAAAAGAGCAAATCGATTGATTTCATGTTGATTACCTTGATTTGTTGCCAGCTTTGTTTTGCTATTATTTTGGTAAGCGGCTTACGGAGTATCTCTCGATTTACTGGCTCCAATCCGATGTTTACATAGCCCCAGATGTAATCAGAATACGCGTTCCCATCAGTTCGATAAACGCTGCGATTTACAGATCACCAACTTTTCGCCATTCGAATCTGTCGCTGATTGTCAAATCATCGGTTTGGATGAGTTACTTTCTGCCAGTCGGGCTGTCAAATGTGTGGACTTATTCCCACATTATTATTTTTGGCTTAAAAGCGAACAAAAATGTCTGTAACTCTGCACAAGCGAAACGTAACGTTTTTTTTCCAAAAAGCACTTTAAAAAGTGTGGTCGAGTGAATATAAATTTGATTGTTATTTGAATAAGCTATTATATTATTATATTATATTATAATATACATATATTATTTTTATTTGTTATAAAGTATAAATCACTACTTCAATGTGTATATCATTATATATATTTATTAATTTACTAAGTACACATTACAATTTCCTCTTTCGGAATCTTTCACAAGAAATGAAATTCTAATAGAGCCGGTCATCAAGTCATAGAAAGTGAAAACTCGCAGTCGGCATCGCTGGATATTTACAAGTACATCAGCATAAGCACGCCATCAGAAGCAGCCAAATTCAATAATTTATACGTCCATCTTATCGGCTTTAACCTCGGCGCAAAAAGAGCCAAAATAGAAAATTCGGAAATCTGCAAATTGAAAGCAGCAAAGGCTGCACTGGCAAAAAAGTGGGTACATTTGGCCGAGGCGGGCGTGGCAGGAAGTCGAAGTGGAAGGCAGGCCAGAAAAAATACCCCCATTACGTATGCCAAACACGAATCGAAACTTAAAAACTTTGCACGATAAGCCGAGGGGTTGAGCTTGGTTGAGGCCATGGGGCGATGGGGCGATGGGGCGGTGGGGCTGGCAAGGTCAGGGGGAATTTCTCCTTATAGCAGGTACTGGGGGATTGTAAGAAAGATGCGAGTGGATTCTCAGCAACAAAAAGAAATGTATTCAAAAAAAAAAAACGAAAAGTATAAAGTGAATGAGTGGATCCATATAGAGGGGGCCAAATTGTCAGAGGTTGTCAACTAAAAAATGGCATTAAGGTGGAAAATCACGTACGCCGGATTTCTCTTGTCTTCCCTGTCTGAGCGCCCCTCCGCTCATCCCTTCATCTTTTCGAGAAGAATTTATCGGTCGCTGGGTTAAGATCATGATGACGTTTATGCATGTCGTAGGCCGTCGACGAATTGAAATCAAAGTGGAAATCATACGGGTAAGTGGGGGTGTATATCCTGCACACAGAGAAAAAGCACTCATTAGCAGGGCAAATTCAGCAAATCGTTGCTGAACTCTAAACTTATATTTTTATTACATGAAATAGATTCATAAGAAGTAGTTTTATGCACTCATATTTTTTTATATATTTATAAAAACAGCTTTAATTCATTCCACGTGCTAAAAGGATTAAAACCCATATACTACCATCTGCTTCTCGGAACCGTCAATTCAATCAGCCATTTTATTGGCAGTGTATCTCTGTGTGGGCCTGTTTCTGCACGGGACATCTGAATCCGTATCTGTATCTTTTGCTGTATCCGAATCTGAAGCTGACAATGTCGAGGCTTTGGGGCCCGGTCCTCATTCCTCATTCCTCATTCCTCGAGCTGCTCGGCGATGATGAAGTTGCCGATAAAGTTGTTAAGTGAATTGGCCTGGCTCAGAGTTCGTTAGCAGGCTTAGTTTGGGCTCATGTGGCTGACCACGCCCACGGCCGTCCGCTTAAGCCCTTCCCCCGCTTAACCCTTAGTTGGCTGGTGAAATTTCGCGCATAAATGCGTTTTATCTTGAAGCAGAAGAAGGAACCGCAGGTTGCAGAGCGGCTTGGCCCGCAGATTTTCTCTCCCGCCTTCTCTTTGCCGGCTCATGCAGCAGCGTTAAATAAACACAATTTTCGCAGCTGTCCCGCCCCCTTTTCCATTTCCTTCGCCTTGCGGTCGCTTGTTTCATAGTTTCCAATTGCCAAGAGTTCAGCGGTTGTTGTCGCAGTTTTCCCTGTTTTTCCATTCTTTTCCCAGCGAACTTTCCACCAATTTTCCACTCTCCGTTTTCCCCAGCCCGCATCTGCATCTTATGCAGCCCCTCGTGGCTGCGTTCCATTTGCTGGTTTCGGCTAACGAAAATTTTATTACAAGTTTTCTATAATCGACTTGCGGTCTGCGGTCGCCAAGAGCTGCAGTTTCCTCCATTTTCCACCCGCCCTCTGCGTTTTCACTCGCTAATATCGTAAAAATTCTTATCGAAAGTCCAAAACTTGTGCGAGTTTTGGCATTTTTGCCAGTGCATTTAACGAGATTTTTCAGCGAGAAGGTCTGTCTAGTTTTTATCGGTCGGGTGTCATCACAATCTACGAGCTTATCGTCTCTGCAAATTGAAATCCTTAAACGAAAGATACTCTGTGTGTTTTCAAGGGAATGGTGGGCAATAAACATGCTTGTTCATTTACATTTAATTATGTGTGTAAATATCACTCTAGACAGCAGTACATTAGCAATAAGGCGAATCAGAACTTTTTAACAATATAACAATATTTTTTCTCCAAAACTTGGCTATGACTTTTCGTTACTTTTGGGTCGTGTATCTCTTAGATTTTATAAAACCGTTTCTTAGTTTCCGTAAAAAACATATGCAAATATCTGTGTTTGCCACAAATGTCACTGCTTAATATAAATCAAAATAATACTATATCAAAACCAATGTTTATCTGAAAAAGCCTTCGGACTTATTTAATTTTTAATACACATCCAATGTTCTGTCCCGATTTCTCCTCTTCCATCCGGTCCAACTTTCAACCGACTCCCAGCCGGTTGGATTGGCCACAGAATCTGCTCGCTTGAATCGCAAAAGGGTCAGTGGAGCACATTTGAATTTTATTTTGGACCAATTGGCATCTGACAGGCGAAATCGAAATCGAAATGTTAAGTTACCCCCTAAAAAGGTGTTGTACACGGACGCACACACACACGCACACACTCACCTGTTCCACAAACAAGAAGTGGAGGAGCCAAAAGCCAAAATAGAAATAGGAGCACATACAGAAATGAAAATAGAAACGTGCTAAGTTCTTTGGACTGTTGTTGTTGCTGATTTTGTAGGCTTGTGGGTGCCCAACAACAAATTGCGGTACTCGTTATTATCATGACAGTTACACACACATTTACGTACAAGCGCGCGCACACACACTCACTCGCAGTGCGGAAAACTGGAGCGTGAGGCACTTGTGTCATTTGTAATTGAAAATGAAAATGCAAAAACAACAAAGGGATATGCCAGGCAATAAGAACGGAAAAACACTCACCCACACAGAGGCACTCAAACAAAGAATAAAGACAAAACGGGAACAATGGGGAAATGGTGCACTGAAAGAAAAGCCTGATAGCAAACGTTGCCTTTGGTCGGATTTTCTTCCTAGGTTTTTATAAATTCGTTGAGAGCTAACTCGGAAATCTAGCTAAAGTACGAAGACTTGACAAAGTCAATCATATAAGGAAACCGTTGGCATACGCTAATATATGAAATGTACTCAAAATTTGCATATTGGCAGAACTGGAATAGTTAAAAAGTTTAAAAAAATATAACATAACGTACAAGACAATATTATGATTTTATTTATATACCCCTCTTACCCATAGAGAAAACGATAGAAGGAAGCGTTTTCGACCATATAATATATAACTATGAAAGCTAGAAGGCTGAGATTAAGTATACAGATCCTAGAGGCAAGTTTGTAGACCCATGTTGGCCACTCTAAAGGCCGCAATCCGACCAACTGCCGCGAACACACTTCTAAAAAATGTTTGTTTTATTGTTTGTCTTGCTAATTTCTATTGTCATACCAAAACCAGGCCCTCCTCACACCTACAACACGGTCACGCGCACACTTTGGAAACATTTTTAAGTTCTTTCTAATTTTACTCCCAATATCCATCGATATCCAAGAAAAATGATTTCGCGTTTGCATTCCATTAGCTGAGTAACGGGTATCTGATAGTCGGATAAGTCGACTATAGAATTCTCTCTTGTTATTTGTTTCTTTACTCTGATATTAAAAACGCCCACGGAGAACTCAAATCATTTTGACCAAAATCAATATAATTTTTGCTAATTACGGTGAGATATTTTTATCGTGTAGAAGAAAAGAGTGCTAAAAGCGTTGAGTTGCTTCTTTGACATAAATGCTGTGCAAAAAGCTGGCGGAAAGCGGAAAAGGGGGGAAATCCGAGGGAGACAGACACTGATAGCCCCTCTCCCTCGCTCTGCCTCGCCATATCTCTCTCCCTCGCTCATTTGCTGTCTTGCTCTTGGCACGCGAACAACTGTCAATTTATATGCCGTTAGCGTGCTGTCAATGAGCATGAATATGGAGTGCTGTGTGCTGTGTGCTGCCAAGGCCACCCTTTTGCCACCCCCTGCCATCGTACAACCGTACCTCCGTACCATCCAGCCCCCCCCCCCTCTCCCCACCCCCATCAGTGTAAAACGGAAACGCATTCGTCAGTTCCATCGGAAGGCACTAAAAACTAAGGACACACTAATCAACAAACATTTACGCTGACATTGCGTGCATATTAAATAAACAGTTTACTTTGCACAGGGGCTGCCTGAATGAACACCACCCGCAGACCACCCACCTACACCCTTCGCCTGCGGAAAAGCCCATCCCCCTCGGAAAAGCCAAAGGCAACAGCGCAAGAGTTATTAACTGGGCCTGCCACGACGTCAACGTCAAAAGGAGCAAATGCTTATCCTGGCACCCCTTCTCGGCAGTCCCCCTCCACCTTCCACGTAAATTATATTCAGCAATTTATCATTTAAAAGTTTAATGTGTTTCTATAAATTTAAGTTGCATGGCTCAAGTGTCGAGTCAGGGGTCCACGGGCGTAGGGTAGAGGGGTAGAAGGGGTAGATGGGGTAGAAGGGAAGACGGGGTCAGGGCGCAGGGGCGGAGCGCTATTAGTTGCAAAATAAATTGTTCCCACACAGACCAGAAACCAAAAACAGGTTCATGTTCATGTTCGGTTCGGTTTTGGTTTAAGTTTCGGTCCTCAAAAGAAGAACACCGCCAACCACCCGTACCCGCACCCATTCCCATCCCACTTCTGGGCACTCCTTGCGGAACTTGCGGCCCTCTTGAAGGTCAAATGCCGTGCCAAGGTGAAATGGATAAATGCTTTAACATGAATTTCAATTGCCAATCGACAAATGGCCATTTGTGGGCGGCGGGTGGAATTGTGCTTCGAGAATAAACACCACTTACCACAAATTGGAGAGCTTGAAGGGCACATTCATTATAAAAGTCAACTAGAATATATATATATATATTTACACTCGATACCTCATTGATTGAAATCAGCATTTCTACAATAGATACATATTTATACTTTTAAACGATAACATGCAGCCCAGAAAAGTATGCCATTAGTGCGACAGACACTCCCCAGCACTGCGTTTTTACAGGGTATCATAGTATGATCTCAATTCTGAAAGTGTTCAGTGGCTTACGAGCCTTTATAGGATCGAACTGTCAATTAGTAGTACATATTTATATCATGGTTTTATAATCGGATTGATCTAAGCTTTAATTTTGATCTTTAATAATATATGTACAAAAACTATGTGCATACATGTATATAAAAAATATGCATGAAATCCATCCACATATGCAGCCCATTAAATGCATTATGTTTAACAATGGATTCGATGCTCTTCTGTGCACTAGAGGACGCATCTGGCGCCTCGGAATGAGCTGCGGTTGCACGGAGGAGTCCGATGCGTGAATGGAATTGCGGTGGATTCGGCATGGTTGAACCGTTGCCGGACCAAGGAGCCGTGAGTCAAGGGAATCCAACCAGGCGACGAAATTCCAGCTCCTGGGCATCCGCACAGCAGGGCACATTATGGAAACTATTTGCCACCTAGTGGAAGATGGCAAGCGGAATGGTGGGCGGGAAACTGGGAAACTTGGAAACTGGGCGGTGGAGGTGGAAAACGGGGTGAAGTTTCCCGGCAGAGTCGGCAGAGGGACACTTCACTCTGTCGGCATGTAATTTGTTTAGTGTGTGAAAATGAAACATTTTTGTTGTCGCTGCCACTCCCCCAATCTGCTCGCGCCAGGGTTTTCTGTGTCGTCCTGGAGGACATCGTAAAACACGGCGAATGATTGATGGTTTTTCTTAACGAAGAACGGGACAAACAAATGAAACTTTTGTTTCTTGCATAATAAAATAGCGTAAACAGTGGCGAGGGGGGGATGTGGAGCCAGGACTCACCAGGACTCTCCAGGACTCTCCAGGACTCACCAGGACTCACACACATAGCAACCGAAAAGCGAAGACAGAAAAAAAACTGGGCAGAAAACAAAGAATCAACTTACTCCTAATTCCTTATACAAAAGAATTTTTCAATTTTACGCCAAAATAAGTTTGGCCATGCCAGTAATTTTTCACCCCAATGCGGGAGTGGGGCCGAAAGTGCGGGTGGCTCCTGCCGGAGCCCAGGTTGAGGACTTACCGAAGCCTAAGTGCATCGTAATTAGTTGTAATCATTTCAATGTACCGACGTTTTAAACCCATCCGTGGTTGCAGGGGGTGGGAAACGGCCACAGGGGGTGGGATGGGGCGGCTGGAAAACCCTGCCGAGTGGCTCGACATGTTACCGAAAACCGAAAGTGTCAAAGCTTATAAACGTCAGCCATAATTATGCCTGCAGGATAATTGTTTAGACACATGAGCATAATGAAAACATGACATGGCATCCTGCGAGAATCAAAGTGCGCCCACCGCCAGCTACCCGCCCCCCTTCACCATCACCACCTAACCACCCCCATCCCCCCGCACACACACACACCATGGAGTGAGTCTGTGTGTCTGTACTGATGTGTAAATGTTTGCTCGCACATACTCCCATGTTTGCCGTGTGGATGGCTGTGTGTTGGTATCCTGGCTCTTGGCAACACTTGGGCAATAAACAAGCGCCCAAGGTGGCATGGACGGCGGGCCGGGGGGATTAGCCGGGGGACGGATGTGCGGATGTGGATCTGCATGAGGATGAGATGTTGTTTTTCCCGCCCAGGAAGCGCCGGCAGTAAAAAGTACAAGGAAGCAAGCATGCGGCGGCCACTATAACGAACAAAGTGCGGCGAGGTGAGCAAAAATAATATTTAGTACGCTTGCTTCGAAAACTGTTTCAAATTTGTGCATTAACATTAGGTAGTTGCATCTCTTTTTCACTGATTTCATAAAACTTAAGATATTATTATATGCAATTTAAACTGTGTTGAAGAATTGAATTTATGATAGTTTTTCTATTTTTCAATTTAATATTTCGTAAAGAATTTAATCAGTTTAGAAGTCTTAAAACGTACCAATAGAGAGTAATACAACAGTGTAATAATATCATATTCGAATCTTATTCGGGTGCTGACTATCCAGGTACGATCCTTCTGAAGAGTGCGAGTTCGTGAATTGGGCCACCGCATAAACGTAGAAAAGAGCAGCGCCGGCAGCGAGTCAAAGTTCATCAGAGGCGGGTGCTTTGATGAAAGGACGTGGGGATGTGTGTCATACACACACACAGGCACACATGTTAATTACTGTTATCATTATGAATCGCATACAGGACTAATTAGTGTGTTACACTTTCATTTATTGTTCAGGGGGCGAGCGAGCTGCGATGACGAGGCTGACAACAACTCTCTTGTATAACAACCGAAATGCAAACACACACGTGCACCAGAGGCAACCATCCCCACCCCCTCTACTCACCACTCACACACACCATGACACAACACAACACAACACAACACAGCATAGCAGAGCGCACACACACGGTCACGCACACCCACGCATGTTAAGTGTTTAACATAATGAACACGCGTATTACGAGGGAATTAACATGACATTTAACAACGCAACCGAGACAAAACCCAACGAAAGCTACAACAATTTGTTGCTGTCTGTGATTAAAAGTGCGACATTCTGAACTTTTGCTGAGTAATCCCAAAACTCCGAGTCCAGATTTTCTTTACATTCTTTTTTAAAGCGAAAATCGTTTCCGCTTCCGGCTTTGGCGGCCTGAACGGATTTCTCGCCCTTTTCGGCCAGGCCCGTCGCATTATCGTCGTCCTAGCCACTTCTATTGGATTTTATTGTTATGCTTATGTGGCACTTTTCAGTCCGGTCCCTTCATTTTCCGCGATTTTCCTCCCCGGCTCATCACATTGTCATTGCATTCCGCCATTCTGCGCAAACTTTCTGGCCGAGTTCAAAGGAAGAGAGAAAGAAAAGCACTGCAAACTGTTGGCCAACTAAGTTTAAGTAGCTGCAACATAGATTCTTAGGACTTCCGCCAGTCCGCGAGGCCACGACCATAGCCCAAGGAAGAATCAGGATGCGGCGCACAGTGCGCCAGGATACGCCATTGCACCTCGAAATTAGCAGAAACTGGAAGCTGGAAAACTTTAATAGGCGTACTCACAACTCGTGATTCGTGTTTCGTATTTCATGGGCCAAATGTGAATGCTATGTAAAACCATAATATAACCTATTAAGGAGACGCCATAAGTAAAAATGCTTAAAAAGCTTGTTAGCTAATATATAATAAAAATATAATATGGTAACGCTTAATACTAATAATCTCCGATCTGTACAATTAGGGAACGATTAGAAGCCATGGAAACAATTCTTGGTCTATTGAACAAAGGGCCCATAGTATACATCAAATTATTTTATTAATTTTTTCCAGTTTTTTTATGATTTTAATGGACAGATAATTTAATCAGTTGAATGACATGCATTTATTTAAAAACCACAATTTGTAAGGCATAAAAACTTTGTTATATTATTTCACTTTTTAAGGATATTAAGGTGATCAGACACAATAGCCTTAGATTCCAATTGGCTTCAGATTAAATACATATCAAATTTATTATATTGTAAATAAAAATGAAGTTAATTTTATTACCGTTACTCGTAGAGTAAAAGAGTATACTAGATTCGATGAAAAGTATGTTACAGGGAGAAGGGAGCGTTTCTGACTATAAAAAGTATATATATTCTTGATCAGGATCAATATCCTAGTCGATCTAGCCATGTCCGTCTGTCCGTATGAACGCCGAGATCTCAGGCACTATAAAAGCTAGAAGGTTGAGATTCAGCATACAGATTCTAGAGACAAGGACGCAGCGCAAGTTGACCCATTTTGCCAAGCCCACAAGCCGCACAAAACTGTCGTGCCCACACTTTTAAAAAGTTGGCTGATATTTTTTCAAATTTGTATTAGTCTAATAAATTTCTATCGACATGAAAAAAAATTGTATCACGCCCACTCTAACGCCCCAAAGCCGCCCACAACTGCCACGCCCACATTTTTGAAAAGTTGAATATTTTATCATAATTTTTACATTACTAAAATTTCTATCGATTTGTCGAAAAACTTTTTTTCCACGCCTACTCTAACGCCCTAAAGCCGCCGAACCGGTCACGCCCACACTTTGGAACAATTTTTAAATTTTTTCTCATTTTATTCCCCAATATCTATGATATCCCATAAAAATGATGGAATTTCGCGTTCGCATTCACACTAGCTGAGCTGAGTAACGGGTATCTAATAGTCGGGGAAGTAGACTATAGCATTCTATCTTGTTTATTAGTTATACATGCTATTTTTATTTTGTATTCTTGTGTTAAATCTGACTGAAATCTAGCTTCACTATGGTTATTATGTCTAAGACTTTAATTGGCCAGGATAACGCCATATTAAGCTCGTTTGTTAGCGCAAAACCCGTAACAGATAAAATTAAAATAAATTAATTTAGCAAGCCCCAATAATAACATCCATTTAATTTAATTAATAGCGTTACGTACATATTTTTCAATGATTTGACAGCGAATCAATAACAAACTTAAACAGAACAAAAATGCCAAACGCCCATATGGTAATCCTATCAGGAGCATTAAATAATTTATCACGAATTAAACAAATACGAGAGCATTTTTCATTAATTTTGCTGCTGTATGCGATTTGCTGTATGAGCAGGGGGTGTGTGGGCGAACCGCGGCGATCGGGATCGGGGGGAGCGGAGGAGGAGCGTGTTGAGCAGCTGGACAGGAGCAATCAAAAATGCAAAATGCAAACATTGTTCGGCACTCGCAGTTAATAAATGGCGTCAAAAGGACATGCCCGCAAATATGCGTGTGTGTGAGTCGCATTGTTTTTTGATTTTATTTCAGATTTAACGAATTCCCTTTCTTCTTTGTCCTCGACGTTGAAATATGCCAGCAATGTTGATGCTTCTCCTGCCACGCCCCCACACCCACACAATGCCGCCCTCAAAGCTGCGCTAATGTTGTGTGTGGATGTGGGCAGGAGTGTGTGTGTGTCTGTCCATTATGCAAATTAATTTTTGGTAACACCAACACCAAACACCTTCACTCACTCAGACCAACATTCGCAGAGGAAAAGCAGCGATAATAGTGTTTAGGCTGCCGACAAAAATAGCAACAACACCAACAATAACAATAGCAATAATAACGAGAACAACAGCAACAACAACAACAACAATTGAAGCGACAACAACAATGTCGGGCGCACCACAAGAATGACGACAAAGTGATGACCAAAAACGCAGTCAGCAACTTTGTGACCATTTGAACAACAAATTTTTCCACCCCCCGATCCCTCTATCCCCGACCATCAAGGTCCTAATGCGAGGACTATCGTCCACAGCCCGCCCCACTTCCATGACCATTTTCATTTCCATTCCCGGCCCAGTTGCATCTGCCCAGAGAGCTGCATTGTTTTTGTATGGTTATATCGCGGGGTGCAGATGGGAAGATGGTCAAAGTGGGGCTGGACAGGTAATACCACTAAGGTCCAGGGTAATCCCTCCGTGAATCGTTTTCAAAAACATGGTCAAGCGACAGTTTTAATAGTGTACAAAGGTAGATTATTCAAATGTCAGTTATGGTGGAAAAAACTCGACAACCAAAGTATGATCAAATCTTCCAAAGAACTGTCGATCGGTCGAGGGAAGACATAAATCATTTTTAAAATTTAGTTTAAACGTCGGTCTTGGCGAAATCAACTGTGTTACCTAGTGCATTGACACTTTCGATTATTTACAATATATTAATTTTTTCCATATAATTTAAATGCACTCTAAACTATGGCCCCTCATCTGACAGTTTTAACGAAAGTTTCCTCACCCAGACAGCCTTGATCCAAAGCATTCGAAAAGGACACTCGCCGATCGCTGGAAGGTGGCTTTGCCAGCCCTGGCAAGTTGATGTGGCCGCAAAACACTCGTTCATGAATAAACTTTGCATACTTTGCAGGCATTCATGCGTGGCTATGTGTGTGTTGGTGAGGCCCCAACACCCCTAACACCATGCCATGTGTGGGTGTGTGGGACGGCGGGAGTTGCGTGTGTGTGTGCATGTGGTCGCCATCAAAATTGACAAAAATGCAAATTTATTTACAACTGCAGCCAGCGTCAGGGTCGAGTTGACGATGACTATGGCGATGGCGATGCCACGTGAATGAATGCCAATGGCAGCTGAAGGTTTAACGTTGTAGGATGGGAGCAGGGGTGTAGAGGCGGAGGAGGTCCACAAAACAACTCGGCAAAATCAACATGCAACACACGGATACAGATACGCGCACAGATACACCCGCAGCCGCACCTGCTCACACTCACACACACACAGACAGCGACACACCGAGCACATTGCACTGACAGTTGGAGCTGTCAAATGTCGCAAGTGTATTTGAAAAACGCGGCGGCGAAATGCGCAAAACATTTCGCCTGGAAATACTTGCGTGGGAACCCGTCGCATACTCTCCGTTCTTTCCGACCGTTTTTGGCGGCCTTTCCAGGGGATTTTCGCCCAAAAGGTGGGCTCCCCAAAAAGGTGACACAGGTGAGTGGTCCACTTCGGCCAAAGTAACCGAGTTAGGCGCACCGAAACAACTAGTTCGAAATGCGCTGATTTCTTGTGTTGTTGCCGGACTTTTCTGGTTTTGAGTCAGCTTTCATTGCTTGAGTTTGAAGGCATTCTTCTATCGGTTATTTTGATTTCGTTGATGAATAGGGTAATTGGGAATTTTGAACGTTTTTTTAAACGTAAAATTCCGCATATCTTTATTATATAATATAGCATACACTAGTCGGCATAAGGGTTTTGACAAAATAAACGCTGCAAGTTTTACCACACCAAATTTTGTCAAAATAATACAAAGATCGGAGCACACCGTATCCAAAAACTTTATTCATAGCCAGCCATTTTTTAATCGTAGAAGTATGGTAATACTAGGAGAGTAGTCCATAAATTGGACTATAGGATTCACTCTTTTTAGATTGAATGTCCTATTTATAGTGTACCAAGAAACATTCAGTTCAACGAAATGTCCAGTTCCAACCTCATGGCTCCAGGGCAAATACTAGGGAGTTGCAATGCCCGAGCCACCACGTTGAGCAAACAATGCGATTGCCACTATGCAATCGTCCTCGGTCAATTATACCGGATGGCTCCCGATAAGGAGCGAGGTGCAGACCACGTTTCAGACCAAAGTTGTGAAGCCCGTCAGTCGATTCCTTCGATGTCGGCGACATGTTGGCAAGCTTGAACCGGATCACTGGCCTTCCCGCCGAACTGCTGGATCTCTACGGCCTGGTGGTTCACTTTCTGCTGAGGGGAGAGACCACACTGGTGTACTACAATCCCGCAGGACTCGACTGCAGTTGGGGGGTTCTGTGGCAGCGGAACCTGACTGTCCATCCGCAGATCGTGTGGCAGCGCAACTATTCATACCCGGACCTTAACGATCAGTTTAATGCGGAGCTCTTTGTGCTGGCTTGCTTGCCGATGGACTCCACAGCTGCAATTCAACTAGAAACACTAGCCAATAGCCTAAACCACCTGCGTACGGTGGTTCGATTGCTTATCGAAGTGGCAGGTCCTGATCAAGAATCGCTGGCCAGGCAGTATCTCTCGTTTTGTCTGCGCCGGAGCATGCTGCATGTGGAGCTGTACTTCCGGGACTACCACCACTCCCTGATCCTCTACTCCTTCCAAGTGTTTCCCAGTTTCGAGCTGGTAATGCGTCGGATTGCAGGCGGTCAAGGCGTGAAATTGTTTCTCCATAAATTGGATGATCTGAGGGGACATCGTCTGCGTGTAATTCCGGATCTCTCGCCGCCTAACACCTTCTTCTATCGCGATGCCAGGGGCGACAACCAGGTGACCGGTTACCTGTGGGACTTCTTGGCCACTTTTGCCGGTCGGGTTAATGCTGGTCTGGAGGTAGTTCGTCCCAGTTGGCGGGCGGGTTCGGCCTCTGATAGTTCCTACATGTTGGAGTACTCCGCGAAGGGCCTCATAGACGTGGGCCTGACCACCACGCTGATCACGAAGCGGAATCACTGGGCCATCCATCAGTATACCTATCCGCTATTGGTCTCCAGCTGGTGCACTATGTTGCCGGTGGAAAAGCCATTGGCAACTCCAGATCTATTTGGACGGATCGTGTGTCCAGCGTTGGCGATGACCCTGCTACTCATCATCCTCGTAACGTGGCTGGTGTTCAGGCATCTGCGTTGCCTGGCACGTTGGAAGAACTCAAGACCGGCGCGGATCGTGCCCCACCTGCTGGCCCTGCTCCTGCTGACCACCTGCAGTGCCCAACTGCTATCGCTCCTGATCTTTCCGCCCTACCACGTGAGAATAGCCAGCTTTGAGGATCTGCTTCGCGGTGACCAGAAGATCCTGGGCATGCGAAACGAGTTCTACGACTTGGATGGGGCTTTCCGGGCGCGGTATGCAGGCGTATTTCACCTGATTGACGATCCCAACGAGCTGTACGATCTGCGCAACCACTTCAACACAACGTGGGCCTACACCATGGCCTACATAAAGTGGCTGGTGATTGAAACCCAGCAGCGACACTTTTCCAAACCGGTTTTCCGTTGGTCTAAGGATCTCTGCTTCTTCGACTTCATGCCCACCAGCGTTATTGTGGCCCCCGATTCGATTTACTGGGAGTCCTTAAAGGACTTCACCTTTCGAATCCACCAAGCAGGTCTAATGAAGCACTGGGTCCGAAAGAGCTTCTACGATATGGTCAAGTCCGGCAAGATGAGCATTAAGGACTATAGCGATCTGGAGACTATTAAGCCCCTGAATATCCGGGACTTGGATATCGTCTGGCGGGTCTGTGGAGCAGCTATCGCAGTGGCCTCTGCGATTTTCCTGATGGAGCTGTTGTACTTTTACATCAACGTATTTCTCAATAGCTTGTAAGGTGTTTTTTGAAATTAATTATATAACATAACATATAATATTCAAACATCATTCGAAGAGTGTAGCTATCAATGCATATTGTCTTTACTATATAAATAAATAATAAATAATTTATTTATAATATAAAATAAAATATAATCATCATACTAATGAGGACTTCAATATGTATATAAGTTTCATTACTTTCGTAAAATGCTATTAATATATAAAACTTAAATGCCTAGTGTAATTGCCGCTACAAATGCTATTTTTGTCTTACAATACAATATTATTCATTGCAAAAACTTTTGCGTTCAGAATCCTTGGAAATCTGTTGGGTTACGCCTGGGAAACTAGTTAAAGTTCATGGGGAAAATTGGCGCTGGCAAATAAAATATGGGACTGTGGAAAAAGAATACGAAAACGAAACTTGACGCCAAGGAGATACAGTAAAATTAGCTCTGTTTGTTTTCCTTCAAACGCAACGAAAAGCGATTAAGTGAAAAGTTCTGTACGCTTCGGAAAAGCGGCGTTTGGCGGTGAATGTCTTCTGCTCGATTTGCTGGCAGCGGCAGCATTCAAATTGTGTTTGCATTCGTCTGGAACAGAGGGAAAACTTTAATTCTTTTTTTTATTTTACTTTTACTTTACTGCTGCAGCACGCCCAAGGTCGTCGCGGAAGAGGCGAGAGGCGGCGCGTCAATTGGAAAATAGCCCTCCAAAAGGTCCTTTAATGCCGTACTTTAAATTGGCGCTTTCTTGCGGCCACATGCCGTACATATGGTTCATACGTAAATACGAGTACAGCAGTCTGTACATTAACTGCCGATATTCAATGCCGACCGCCGTCCAAGTTCTCGTCCTTGTCGTCCTTGTCGAACTTCTCCTCCCCCGCGCTGCCGGAAGTGGCGATGATAACACCCCAGAAAGGAAATGAACACTTTTTGGGCAATGGGGTGCGATGGAGTTACTGCAAACAACAACGAGAGCAACTCACGAGACCAACAACATCGCCGAATGGCTATATTCACTCCACATAACAACGAATAGGGGACACTCTTGCAAAGCTTCTAACTTCTTATTGATCTCTGTTTAGCGAGCTTCGAGTGCTTGGACCTAAGATTGAAACTTGATTTAACTAAATAATTAAGCCAAAAGGGTAACTAAATATACATATATCATTTATTTGAACGATATGAAAAGTGGTCGATATAAGCTAACAACTTTGATTGCAGAGTATTCGGTGGCTGGGACTTCTCTTGCTTCCCCGCCCCCTTCGTTATCGGTTGTCTTCGCCTGTGACCTCTGGCACCCCCCACTCCTTTCGTCTGCAGCCTTTGGGCGTAAATTTTATTGAGGTCGAATTGAAAATGTGGCCAAGTGGGCGAAAGGCGTCAAAGGGGGATGAAAGGTGCACTGTGCAGGGGTGGGCGGAATGAAGGGCGTGACCGGAGGGGGCGGGACAAGGCGGAGGCTGTTGTCTGAGAGCAGCAACAGTAACAACAACAACAACAAGCGAGGACAAATGTAACGAAAATTAAAAGCATTTTATGTGCAAATGGCGCGCGGTGTTTAAAACGAATGCGAAATATGGTAACACGCGATTTGGCGGCCCCAGCTGACAACTCCACCTAAACACCAACAACAACATCAACTTGGGTCTAACCCACCCACCGACCGGCAGAGGCACCGCCCCTCTACCCGCGGCCATCGCAGTGCGTATAATTTATGTGGCATTTAATGAAAACGGAATTGAAATTTAGTGCGAATTTATTAAATGATTTTAAATTGATGTTGGCCTGTTGGCCCCCAGCCGAAAAACATTTAAATTATTGGCCGGGTGAGGATGAGTTTTGAGGTTGCTGATGACAGCCGCGCTGCGAAAGTTCGGCGGCGGAAGTTGGGGGGGCGG
Organism: Drosophila mauritiana; assembly: GCF_004382145.1. Lineage (NCBI taxonomy): Eukaryota > Metazoa > Arthropoda > Insecta > Diptera > Drosophilidae > Drosophila > Drosophila mauritiana. Next base: position 21,254,909 of record NC_046672.1, on the reverse strand, counting down.
GTCAGCGCGCTTGTTGCTGTTTCAGCGAGTCGAATCGAAGATAATTGCATTTCGAAAAATGTACAAATGTGCGACTAGGAAAGCGCGGGAAGTTATTCAACAAATAAAATGTTATATTATCGTATAACTTTAAAGAACACTCATTATATAACTGTACAAGTTAAGTGCCTACAATTATCTAAAACAAGTTAAGTGCCTACAATTATCTAAAACTTAAAAGTCTAGCAAAGCGCGACTTGCTACTTGCTACCTATAGCGAATTAGTTGTAATTGAAACAAGTAATTTGGTTTGCATAGCTTCGTAAATTGGGGCTGCGAATTTTCGAACGGCTAATTAAGCGTAATTCATCAACTCGGATAACAATAAACGGAAGTGGGAGGCGGCACCAGGGGGTGGGGCACATGCGATTCGACGGTGGTCAGAGGCATACTAAAAACAAAATGCCAACTGCACTAAAAGTGAAAATTGCGCATTAATTAAATATAAAACGAGAGGAGACCGCGCATCATTAGAGTCGCACAATTAATGCGAATATTGTTGCACATGCAACTCACTCTGCGCCACGTGAAAAAAACCGCAGAAGGTAAACTTTTGGGCCAAATGGCCAATGCTCCTGTTTGCGGCTCGTGTGTGCAATTAAATTGTATAATTTTACAAAATTAACAAACAAACAGAGTGAAAAATTGGAAAATCTCTCTGCAAACAAACGGTTAACATATGTGCGGCAGTGGCGGTGTCCTGTGTGCGTCCTTCTTGCATTAATCACGCGCATTGCACCCGAATCGGAATAATTTCAGGTGTTATTAATTTAAAAAAAAATACGCCCTTAATTATTCACATAAATAATGTAAGCCCCCGGACGGACGGACGAAAAGCGTGGGCGGAACGCGCGGAAAATACTGCTCATTATTCACATTTGTCGAGCATTCCATCAAACTCGGATTGCAATGGTTCGAAGGACCTCGAAAACGGGATACATGACCCGAAAGGATCAGCTGCAATCGGTTGATTTTACAGTCGCTCCTCGCCTGTAAAGTTAATTAAAATCGGTAAATTTATCTAGCACTTACGAATTACAAGTTTACACCTTGGTATCTTCATATATTCTTGAGTGCTTGAATTGCATTGAGATCTGTTTTATTACCTACGAATATGCCTGCAGCGATCTTATCGATTTGGGCGTAAATACCTTTCCATTTTAAGATTAAATAATGCTACCATCAATTTTTTATTGCAACAATTAATTGTTCATTGATTGCAGTACCGTTATGCCCGGCCAAAGGCCCTGCCACACAATTCATGGGCCGTAAAAAGGACATGAATAATAAAGTCGGACTGCAAACTGCTCACTTACTTTTTCAGGTCGAGTTGGCTGAATCATTAAATCCGTCTGCGGCCTGTTGACAGCACTTATGCCTCATCATCGCCATCATTCGCATCATAACCGACTCGATCGCATTGTGGCGACATTTTTGGGGGCTGTGAAAAGCGGGGAGTGGAAAGTGAAAATCGGCCAACAAGTTACCCAACGTGGGCGAAAATAAAGACCGCAGCGCCAACAATGACAACAATTGACCAACCGACCGACTGGGGGGCGAACAATCCCCGGCGAGCCCCGCTCCACCCCCTGCAGGATACCCTGCACCCACCCGCTGGACTTCCCTTTTAATTCCGAAAATACCGCCAAACGCTGCCGCAAAATGTGAGTTATTAAAATTGTGCAATATTTGTTTGTATTTTGCCATTCCGTTTGCCACCGCCGCCGCTTGCCGCTTGCCGCTTGCCGCCTTCCCCCTCAAATGCCATTTCTCTTGGTCCACTATTTTCTTTTTATTGTTATTTGCATTTGCTGTCGCCTTTTGTGCACTTTCCTACTTTTCTTTTCCGTTTTTTTTTCCATTTTTTGCAGGTTGCACCCCAGGTCGAAGGGGCGGATGAGCACAAGTCGGCCCAGTTTTTATCCTTTTCTGTTTCGGCATTCGGTGAGCCTAAATATGTTTTGTGCCCTCGTTCGAATGCCAAGCTCTGCAGTGGAAATAAAGCCGCACAGTGACTACGTGACTGCGTCCAGATCATAGATCGATCGCAAGTCCAGAAAAAGATTGCCAAATATAGATTAAAAAGCCAATATGGTCAACTATAAAGTAGCCTAGTAGCAGCCTAGTTCTAAGACGTTTCTCATCTTGCAAAACTTTGGATTAGACCCAAAATTTAACAGAGAAAAGCAAATGAGATTTGATTTTTAACACGGTGTTAGACGGACTTTACTGATTGATAGTTACTCTTCCTCTTACTTACTAAAGTAAGGCGACACTCTACCTACCTACCTAATTTAGATGATACAAAAGACCCACTTTGATGAGGCCTGATGAGAGCTTAATAAGGGACCAGAGCCTGGCCACGGTGATTACTCGCATCCACGACCCGCCGCCACGCTGCAACAAAAACCGGACCGAACGAGAGTGGAGAATGCAACAATTTTTATTTGTTCTCGCGTGGCCATGTCGCTCAAACGTTTTGGCTGACATCCCATCAACGTGGCTGTCTGGATTTCGGTGTTTGGTATTTGGAATTTGGCCCCTGGCTGACTTCTAATGGCGGCACACACACACATGTGCTTCCCTGCTTCAGTGTGTGAGTGTCCGGACATTCATTATTGCCCCCTCCATTTCCCACTGTGTCTGCATCTGTATCTGTGTCTGTATCTATATCTATATCTGTATCTGTATCTGTATGAGATTAGATTTTTATCTGTACCTGTATCTGTATCTGTATCTGTATCTGTATCCGTATCTGTAAATGTATCTGTATCTGTATGAGATTTGATTTTGATCTGTATCTGTATCTGTATCTGTATCTGTATCTGTATCTGTATCTGTATCTGTATCTGTATCTGTATGAGATTAGATTTTTATCTGTATCTGTATCTGTATCTGTATCTGTATCCGTATCTGTAAATGTATCTGTATCTGTATGAAATTTGATTTTTATCTGTATCTGTATCTGTATCTGTATCTGTATCTGTATCTGTATCTGTATCTGTATCCGTATCTGTATCTGTATCTGTATCTGTATCTGTATCTGTATCTGTATCTGTATCTGTATCTGTATCTGTATCTGTATCTGTATCTGTATCTGTATCTGTATCTGTATCTGTATCTGTATCTGTATCTGTATCTGTATCTGTATCTGTATCTGTATCTGTATCTGTATCTGTATCTGTATCTGTATCTGTATCTGTATCCATGGTCTATCTGTATTTGTATTTGCGCCTGTATCTTCCCGCTGTTTCCTCCATCTTGGTTTTATTTCTACTGCTGCATTGTGGCACTTATTAAAAATTTTCTGGTATTTTTTCTGGGTTTTTGTTACAGCAGGAACCTTGGAGCCTTTGTCTGTCCACCGAAGCCACCAACAGTATGGGTGGTAGGCGGTAGGTGGTAGGTGGTGAGCGGTTGTTGCTTTGCGGGGGAGTGGGGCTGTGGTGGCATGGCTAGAAAAGAGAAGGAATCTTCTTTTGTTTATTTATCTTTTCGCTCGGTTTCGAATAACAAATCCTTTTGGCTTTACACATATTATGCGGTGGCAGCCGAGCAACACAGCCGCAGCCCCCAGCAAGCCCACTGTCATTGTGCAACGTGCAGGCTGCAGCCGTTGCAGTTGACTCCACTTTTGTCAAACGTATTGTTTTAAGCTGAACCAAGCCCCTCATTCGCGGGGAGGAGTGGAAAGCCCAAGCCGATCCCAATTCGTTCTGCTGCCGGTTTTTTCTTCTTTTCACTTGCCGCTTTCCCCGTGGCTTCCACTGCGTGTTTCTTTCCTTTCAGTCCTTCCTTTTTTATTGTTGCCGCAGATTGTCATAGATACAGATGCTAACGGTCTGCTCTTCCCGCCCTTCCGTCATTTAACCCTTTTTTCTGCGCCTCTGCCCGCCTTAGATACATTTTATTGTTTTTGCTGTGGCGCTTCTTCATCAATCTTGGTTCTTTTTTATGCCTTCTCTACAGGGACGTAGGCAGAAGGGGGCGGCAGTGGGGATAGGCAGATTTCTATTGTCATTGTCGCGTTTGCCTCGCATCTAACAACAATTTCGCATTCATTGTTGTTGTCTAACTGCATAAATGTCAGCATCAGGCCATTGTCTCAGCTCGCAAGGGCTGCTGGTTCCCAAACTCATTACAACATCATCGTCATCATCGTTACTACCATTATCATCGGCGAGGTGCGCGCTTAGCAACCACAATATATCTTAAAGACTTCGACCTTTTGACTTTATAACAAACATTGTCAACAAGTCGCGCAAAGTCTTAAGGTACAGATTATTTTGTGAAAATATATTAAGAGCTTTAATATCTACATTTTTAAAAATGATATGGAATACTTGCTCGTTATATTTTATCTTTTTCCTATTACCTTCTACCACAGATATAAATAAAAGCAATTTCTTTTTTATCTAATTGAGATGGTCTAGCAAGTGTATGAAAATTGAAAAGAAAACTTTCTAAATAATTAAAGATCCGAAATTTCGAAAAAATCAAATGGATGTTATAATTGTGGCATGGGTATTTCGATTACGAGATTTACCACCTGCACGGCGCAAATCTACTTTGCGGAAGAATGTCCGACACAGCGTTCTTCGATCGGGCTTAGGTTGCAAGCCGATTTGAAATGGCTGCCTTATCGTGCAGCTACGGCCACACTGGCAGAAAGTGTGCCTTCTAAGCAGCTTTGTTCACATTTCCTCCTTGGCGACTTTTGCTGCCTCACCCAACGGACTTCGCCTGGGATTCCCCGGCCAGGGTGATTGTTACGGCCAAATACGAAGCGCAGCAGGCGGAGAGGCGAAAGGGCTTAAGCCTGTCAAACTGTTGCACCTTAAATTGCGACTCTTATTCCCCGAGTCCCGGCTGTCGACTCTTGGTTCCTGAGTCCCAGGATACCAGGGTCCCAGGTTTCTCTGGCCTGGCTCTTATCGCGTCGCCAGTCCGCTCTTCACGCTCCAGAAGCGAAACCGGATGTGACATCCTTTTAAAGTCGGAAGTACTTATGCTTAAGCGTGCGTCCACCAGCGACGACGTCGTCGCCAGTCCTTCGGCCCTTTAGTCCTTTAGGCGTCCTACCCCCCTGGCTGTCAACCTGAAATTCCGTCCACCCCGCCACCGCGAACTCCACTTCCCCACCGCCCTCTCGTCGGCTGTCTTGCGTCATTTTTGTGCTACTTAAAAATTGTTGGCAACATTAAAAACGCCATCAGCTGTCCCTGTAGCCCTGCACCGCCTTTCCGATCCCATTCCCTCCTGGTCCTCATTTCACGTCTTTCTACGCCCACATTTTGGACGAGGGCCGGGCCAATATGATGTTCTCGGTTGCAAATACATCATTTGGACGGAGGCTGACGGTCCTGAAAAAGTTAATTCGCTAAGAAGGCGACTAAAGCTACTGAGCTTGGATGGAATCAGTTTAAGTAAAGTTAAATTAGTCACTCTTCAAAATTTGACTTGATGCATCTTCCTTGTTATAGTCATTAGATTATAGTAAAGTCGAAAGTACATTAATTTGCAACATTTATATAGCTTAAAAAACCAGAGAGAAGGGCATAGTCGAGTTTCCCGACTATCAAATATCCGTTATTCAGCTAGTGCAATGCGAACGCAAAACTTTATAATTTTCTCGACGTTCCTTCGGACAGACCTAGATCAACTCTATTGACCCTGATCAAGAATATATATACTTTATATGGTCGAAAACGCTTTATTCTACTTTTTATATAGATTTTTATTTTTTTTATTTTAAACGGGAACTCAATGCCTAGACAAAGGGTCCCAAGACAAATTTCAAAGAGAATAAAAATTTTTTTTTAAGGAATCGAGAATATCCTTTTACTCTACGTGTAACGGGTATAAAAACAAGTGAAAATGAACGAGAAATTGCAGTGACTACTTATAAAATGTAATGTAATTCTATATAATGGCTTATTTACTAATTTTTTGACCGATTATACGTGTCCTTATGCTATTGAAAAATATATTGAATGTTTTGAAATTAAATATTTAAATATATTGTTTATTAATTAGCTTTATTAACAGTAAGTGAATTTCCTTTTAATTTTTTCCTAAGCTTTTCGTAATCCTATCAAAAATGGAGCTGAACAAGATACCTATTTATGAAATCAATAATGATTATATTATTGTTGGTTTATCAACTAGCTGAGATGCCTTTTTGTTGAAGTATGATGCTAGTATTTGGTCAGCCACTGTACGTGCTTATGTACCCGCTAATGCCCATTCCAGATCGACCGAAACGCCAACACTCCTGCCCAGCTCCTGACCAAATCGCTTTACACCCGCCACTCGAACTTCGAACAGCATTCGGCGCTGTCTTTACGGCTATTTAAGTGCCGTGGTACCAGCCGGAATGGAATGCCAGTCCTGTTCAGCTCAGCTCAGTTCAGTTTGGTTCGGGTCCGTTCAGCCCGAGTGGTCGTGGTCCAAGGATTCCTGACTCCGATTCCGATTCCTGCCGGGTGCCCCGTATTTATTGGAAACAGACACGCGACCGCTGCATATTTTATAAGCGCTAATGTCGGACGCGGTGGAAGTCCTCCAAGGCCCCCGGAGCCACCAAGAAGCCACCAAAGAGCCCCACGAACTGGCAGGACACCCGGAGCTTTCGGGGCTCTCGTTACAAATTGTAATAAACCTGCACATCCGCTGCCATTAAGTGACTTCTAATCAACTTTATGGCATCATTTTTTCAGCAGCCAGGCGAGAGTCCAGGTGTTAATGATTCAATAACATTAGCCTTTGATAGCCGCTGGCGTTTGCGAGACAACCACCGACATTAACGTGGTTACTTCCGCTTTATTGAGTTTTTTTTTTTTTCTTATTTTTATAGCGGTAAGAGGACAGCTTCGAATGGCTGGGGCTGGTCAATTGTTGCGTGACTTTCAATTTGTTAAACATTTTCGCCCGTAATGGGAACAGTCGGTCGACGGGTGGGTGGATGTCGGTGGATGTGGATGGGTGTCCTTAATGTATGCCATGATTTTTGCCTTTAAACCTAATCAATTTGCCTGTCTGGTGACACTGCCACCGACCGGAAGCTGAAGCTCACCCGCTCCGAGGCACAAGTCCGATTCGCGGGCATTAAAAGCAGTCAATAACTTTTAAATGAAGCAACGGAAACAAGATAAGCACGTGAGGTGGCAGGCGAGCCCGCGACCCTCTGATCCCGAACCGCGTCCGACCCCCGCCCACAGCCCACCGCCACGCCCACCACGTCGCCGCAACCAAATGACCCATAATTATTCAATAAGAAATAATAAAGTGTGGGACAGAGGAAGTCGCAACGAAAACGGGGGGCACATATTTCCACTGATGGACACGCCAAGGCTCAAAGGATGCGGGGGAAATGGGAAATTGGGATTTTGAGGGTACACTGCAAAAAGAATCCAAAGCTCGGGGGCTCAGCAAATTGAACACTCTTGTGGTGACTGTATTAGACATATTAAAAATTAGTTTGTGAAAAAAAACGTTGCATAAAATGAAATTTCAGTTTTAACAAATCTTTGATTTGGGCTTCAGATTACAGAGCTTGGTTTAAAATATTTGTAATACCATCTGTTACATAACCTACTGACAAGAAATATAAAGTAGATTTCATTTCGTTTCTAAGTTTAATTTTTTCTGTGTAACTGGTATTTGTTGACGTTGACTCGGCCCAAATGATTGTTGCGTGACTGGCAAGTTTTTTTCAATGAAAATTCCTTAATTTGCCAAGCCATAAGGTCCTCCGAACGCCCGCTGACCCGTGACCCCTGAACTCCGCAACGCCCTGCGGCAATGTTGTCGCTGTTAAGTAGTTACATTTTGTAGCGATTTGCCCGACAACACCAATATAGCATCAAACACAAGGGACGGCACGGAAAAATAGGGATTTCGATGGGGGCAGGGGCCAAGTTTGTTGATTTCCGAACATCAAATTATAGCCGTGAAAGTCGGGACCTCACATTCTATTTCGAGGGCAGGGGAATGCGAAAAGTGACTGATTGGGGACTGGGACTCAATCTCGATAACTTCCCCACGAGAGTGACTGACCTCTCGTTCTCTAGAGCATTGAATAGTTGTTGCGTTCAAATATATTAAATTCATAAATGTAGAAAGCAAGCTTGTAGTGTTTTGAGCATTTAACAATTCATTAGTTTAGTTGCCAAATACCGGACGAAAAGGACTTTGCCATAACTACTGAGGTCGCGATTTCTTTCGTGAACATTCAACACGGTAGCTTACAATGCATCGATAAACATAACATATTGTTCAAAACCTTTGGAACTTATTTTTTTTAGCGCATACATCGAACAAATTATAGGAAGAAGTTGGCTTATCATTCGCAAGAATTTTAATATTACCCAAAAGAACCAACACCACACCGCCTCGGCTATCATATACCCGTTATTTTTTTTATTTAATAAAAATTTCAAAGATTTTTCGGACAAACATCCGTCCCTTATCAAAAATATATTTTTTTTATTGGGTCGTACTTGTTATTTACATTTTAAATCTATTCCACACACGTTACACTAAGAGTTAGGCTTGTATACGGGTATGTAAAGTAGTTCACTCGTTTTTTATGACAAAGATATGCTTAAATTGTATTCCTTTATTACCGTATGCTTAAAACTCCAACTCGAAAATTACAAAATTCAACAAACTAACACAGTATTATTTCTGAATTTGAATTAAAACTAGAATAATAATAAACACTAACCCCAAACCGTGATTTCCCTAGATGCCGCAAACTTACAACAATTCCGATTAGTTACATGCCCCATAACCCAAACGCTATCAAGGTTAGCCATATCCCAAATTGTATGGTTTTTAACACGCATCTTTTGGTACCTCCGGTCCAAAGGTTTGGGAAACCGGAATCCGAGGACGGAGTCCACTAATTATATGATGTGCTGTCATCTGTTTCGAATGGGAGATGTTTATTGTTTTTGGCAGGATGCATTGCGGATTAGTGGAAACAGGAACACAAGGCTTTGTTATGCAAAAGTTCCGGCCCAAACAGGATGCGGGGCTTTCGAAGCCTTCGTCGAGTATTTAGTGTCACATCATTGAAATCGACAAACAACTTTTGTGAAACAACAATTCAGCAGAAACTAGGATGCTACACCCGCCCGGCCCATCCGTTCATCTATTCTAACTACGAGCGAAAATCTACAAAATTAATGAGTCATCGTAAAAGTTAACAACTTGCACAAAATTGTTTATCTAAAGTGCTAAGCTCCTCCGTTGGCAACTCTATAAATTGATGTCCTCGATTGGATTGCTCCCAGCAAAGAAGGGTCTCTCCATCGGAAAGGAGCAAAGTAACGGGGGTGGAACACGCAGACGTAATCACTTTTTAAGTGTTAGACAATTTATGATACATGAAAATGTTTTTCCTGCTTAGCACTCACACCTGTGCACCCTTCGTAGGCTGACAGTAAGACTCAAAGATTACTTTGGGCTCGGTTTACCTCAGTCCTGCTCAAAGGGTTTTCCCCGACCCTCGAAGCTCTGTGATGTATTTACATGTTTTGGAGATGAGTGCGTGACATCTCTGGGAAGTCAGCATTCACGCTAATCAACTCTCTTCCAGGATTATATTTCTTTCGTAGGGCCCAGTCTGTTTTGTTTCGGAAGCAACTTGCTCAGCTTGAGTACTGAGCCCAAGTCGGGCTTGCAGCGCAAATTAAGTGATTTTGAAGTCTTCTCATTGAAAATTAAAATCCACTCACGCACCCACCGCTGATGTAATTCTTGGCCGGGTTGTCAGCGCAATAAACACCTCAAAGTTGAAGACATTTCATTAAGCCCTGGGTGGGGGTCGCGGGAGGAACAGGCTGGCGTGCCAAATGAATTTACTTATGAAGCATGAAAGTGGGTTTCTTTGGTTACTTTCGGGTATACGTAGACCCCCATTTCGCCCATTTTGTCCCAGACATTGATGAAAATTTTCGTGTTCATTTGGTGAAAGGTTTGACGACGTCGCCGCCGTCGACGCATTGAATTTCATTAAAACAAGCGCAAAAGTGCTTTTACCTAGCTCACCTATGCCCATCCACCCACCTATCCCACACATGGAAGGACGACTTATGATAGGCAAGGACTCTCGCTCTCATCGCGAGCTGGCTGACTAAGTGTTGCCGCCTTTTTGCCTTTATTGGTCTCCTTGATTTGCCTAAGTGATGTGTGGATGGGAAGGCCCGGATTGGAGAATGGGGAACGAAGAAGGGCAGGGTAAGAAGTCCTTTTTTAAGCACCTGTGAGTGAATTTCCCAGATGGAAGGAGAGCGCCAACAAAGTGACTTTGATTGCAAAAGCCGCAGTTATTTAAGTTATTTAACGCTCCTTTGCCGCCTGCAGTCGTAATTATATTTTGAGAAGGAGGAATCCAGAATATAAGGAACATCTCAGCTGTTCAAAGACATTTGGAAGTACCTTCAAATGATCGCCACAGCTAACCGCCTGTCTTGCTTTACTTAATTACAATTGAAGTCCTTATTTTTAATGTGTTTAAATGTGTTTAAAACTTGTCTTACTACAAGTAAGTATGTATGGTAAGTATGGCAAGTATGTAACAGGCAAAAGGAAGTGTATAAATACTAGTGACTAGTGACGCATTCACAGCAAAAGTTATCTTCAAACGTTATAGTTATAGTAGCAGTTAAAGTCTAGCTATAATGTTCCTAACGTTCCAACACAAATATAAGTGTCAAAAACTGCTTAAATCGAACTATTGCAAACCTCTTAAAAGTTAAGTAAATGTCTTTTGAGACATCTGCACGCTCGCTGCTTCCACGTTTTCATCTCCCTTGCACAGTCCTTAGGTGATTAATAGATATCTGATAGTCGCGACACTCTACCACAACGTTCTCTCTCATTCATTAAATTCGTTTTTGGACACTTAATCAAAATGTTTTAAGAAGTGAGCATGCAAAATAAAGATATATTTTCAAACGTTCGAATTATTTTCCATATGCTTTCGACTTTCTTTTACTTTTCCTAACTTAATATCCGCACAAGATAAAGTTAAAAATATCTTCAAAAGTCGGCTGATATAAATTCTATACGTATTTCAAAACAGCTAAAAATGTTACATCTCCTTAGAAAAATTATGAAAGCGAACAACCGATTATCTCTCATTAAAACATACAGTCTGTCATACTTCAGCAATTGGTTTCTGTATAACCTTAACTCGTTTTTGTTTTCTTTTAGAATGATTTTCAGCCAATAATAATGAAATGGGCTAAACTAACCACTTATGCAGATCTCTGCGCTTCAAGGAAAGGCAATTGCTTTGGTAAATTTACCAGCTTCGAAATGTTGCTGGCAACATGTTGACAAAGGACAAGCGCTGACGCCTTCGTCCGCCACACGAGGGGTCCTTCGGAAGCACTTCCTCGCTTCGGCTGGCCTCGGGATGGCAGGCACGGGACACGGGACTCCACAGTGCCAGGACATCGGAAGTCGGGAAATTGGGAAATCGGGATGGCCGTGCTGCCGAAGGACGAGCACATTGCGCTAGGTCGGTCCAATGCGAAACGCGCTTGGCGCGACAGGTTCAGTGCTCGGGCAACTTCCTAGCGCGTCGGTTCAGTTCAGTCCAGTGGATTCGAGACACGAAAGGACTCAGTTCCAAACTAAAAATTCCAAAGTTTCGAAAAAGGTTTTCGAGTGGCGCGAAACAACAACGAGTGATACAATTACTCTAGCTGAAAGTCAAGAGAAGAGTTTTTGACAAGTGTTAGTTGATTATTTTCCAAGTTTTTTTTTTTAGTGTTGGCCAGTGCTTTGGACCAGTTTCGAAGCTTCGCTTGTTTTTCGAACAAGGTAATTCTAAAACCCAAAAATTCAAAAGTTTTTCGCGGAGCATCCGATGTGAGCTGTGACTGCGTATTCAGAAATTACTACACCAGTGAGGTGAAGTCAATCCCTCGTTCAGTCCTTTACTCCATTGCCCGTCGATCGCTGCCTAAATCATTTCACATACGCTTGTTCACTCAGTTGTCAATTGCATTATCGGTATGTTAGCATTCCCATTCTTTTCTCAGCCTTTCAACCAATTGTTACACCAATCAAGTTGTTTCCTTGCGAATTCCCTCGCCTGTTCATGAGTGAATACCTTTTCAGTTCATTGCATTTCTACGTCCTTTCCGTTTTCTTATTTGTGTGTGTCTTAAGTCACTCGTTGGAATCCTTTATCCTCGTTTCTTGTTTTCAGTAAATAAAACAGTTGATTTGCCAAGTTGCAAATTAACTTTTGCCAGTATTTTCCCAACAACAACTATCTTTGTACTTTCGTGTATAATAAGGCATTCACCGTTTCTTACTAGTGTTGTGCAGGGAAAATGTAGTCACCTTTTTTGGTCAGAATCGTATCGTACATTTTGGTGCAATGTAATGTCAAACTCCACTAAATGTAATTGCAGAGAAGAACGACAAAAGACTTGTCGCATACTAACGATTTGATATATTGTTTAACATAATTATAAAACTATCAGGCTGTCTTATTTTTGTTTTTAATTGTTTGTAATTGCTTATTCTGTATAATATGATAGCATATAATTTTTTTTAATATACATATTGCACATTACAGATTGCAAAAATTAAGAAAGGTTTTCCATATCTTTTTTACTGGTTTGTAAGACTATCCGAGTAATATTTTATTTTAAACCTGGCATCCATGTATTGCTTTGAACCCGTTTTGTGTTTCGGATTTCCTTGAAGAACTTCCACCCACCTGAACTTTAAAACCCCATTCAATCTCTCGCTCATCCCTCGCCATCCGCCACCAGTTTGGCACATTCTTGAGGTACCTTTTCTGGAAGACTCCTCCGAAACTTTTTGCCATCGAACAAAAGGCGCCAAAATGAGACTGCAGCATCCAACTAGCAGGCCAAGTTTTTAGTTGGCAATGATTTATGTTTTATTAATATTAAAAGTGATTTATTAGCCACGAAATTTGTGAGCCAACTTGGTCGTTGGCCCTTATTCGACCAGGTGAAGGGATTGCTTGGCTGCATGCGCGATTGTTTAATTACAGATGGAGTGGGTCAGGGAGTCCTGTCCGGCTGCAGGCTCCATTATTCTTTAGCGTGGACCCGGCCGCTCATTATCCCGCCGTCCGAACTTAAGCTAAACTGCTGCACAGCGAGATTAAAATTGTAAATGACAGCCAGCGTGACAGGACAAGGAAGGAGCAGGCATCTGCTCGTCCTTTAATGTCCTGCGCCGCCCAGCCACGCCACGCCCCTCCGCGCCCCGCCCACCAGCCGTCGCATTTTGTCGTGTTTTTAATGAAAATTAATTAATTAAATAACGTTTTTACTCATTCGCATCGCCTTGCCCAGCAATTGTCTTCCCTTGTGCGTGTGAGGATGCATTTTATATTAAATAATGAAGTGTGTACAATGTATGCAGTGGCACACAAAAGGAGCAAAGAGGCAAATGAAAGGGCTTTATGCGGCAAATGTAAATTTGGACCTTTTTGGGGACAGGAAATCTCGAGCTCCGCAGTGCACAGAGAGAATTGTAAAATTTGGGGAACTTTACTTGTGGCACGTAATTAATTTGATTATTGGTGTCGAATAAGAAAAATGTATGTGCCACATTTTGTTAATATTTTTTTGGAATCCTTTTGATACGGCTGCTGTTAAGCTGTTCCAAATACCTAAGCAAAATACAACGAAAAAATGTTTATTGAACTCATGATTTTTGTGCTTATCTGTTGAGAAATTCCCCGAAGTTTCCCAAAGCCATTGCCAAATTTTGGCATCTCGCTCAAAACAAAGGTCATGCACTTCAATTAGCATTAATTTGAAATTTGACTCAGACTCATCTCGATTCCATCTGGTTAACCGGAACCAAGGCAATAAGCTTGGCAACTCCGGTCTCGCCTTCGGATCTCCGTGTCCGCCGTGTTAATCAACTAATGTCCATTAATATCCGAATGCAATCCATTCGAATCTATAATAGAAAAGGGGTCTTTGGTTTTGTGCTGCGTCTGGCAGATTTGAAATATTTCTGGATCTTGCAAGACATTTTTGCTTGGCGTCCATAACCCTAGAACCTGTCTGGTATTCAGGCTCAGGCTTTAACATCATGTTGAAGGTGGAGAGGAATATTTGATTATCACTATCCATCCACATGCCAAAAATTGTTTGCATCCATTCATTAAAATGTTACCAGCAAATAATGTAACCGCCACCGGCGGAGCTCCTAACCACATCCTCCATTTACCTAGCCCTTGGAGTTATAATTAAAAATGAGGTCTAATTAAAACTGTAGTTTACCCTCAAAATACGTTTATTTTTCAAGCTACTCTGTCTCAAACTCTGGCGTAGCTTTCGAGACTTTGAAAGGATATTTCAATGTCGGCTTATTGGGTCCAAGCGAAACAAGTTATGTACATATGAATAGGTAAGTTTATGTAACCGAACAATCGAAGCACAGTAATAACAATAAATTCGAGCAAAAGCTGCACTCCAAGTCGGATGCACTCCGCATTGTGCCTGGAATTGCGAAGCTCCGATTTCCCTGTCGAATGGAGCAAGCTGACGGGCTGCCTAGGGCATTTAATCGGCGCTATTTGGAAATAGGATATGTCCGAGCAATCCGAGTGCTGACTGATGATGTGGGCATCAAAGTGCAACGGAGGGAACATGAATTTTGGGAAAAGTGACTGGTCATGTTACCTGCAATTAGTTGGCAGTCGTTCGAATCAAATCTACATTAAATTATGGAATCATATTTCCCAAAATTTTGTTTTCGGAACCCCCTCTTTTCGATTCAAAATGAAACTTCGAACAATAATTATGGGGAAAATCGGCAACAAAAGACATTGCCGAACAAAGGACGACCACGGCCACCGCCCAGCGAAAATTAAACGAAATTTCGCAAGCATTATTTTTCGGTGCAGACCCGTTTCCGCTGCCCAATTCGCCCCGAATCCTGTTGTAAATAACCCCATTTGCTTGTTTAATTTTTTGTTCCGGCGAAGGCAAACGCAGCGGAGAATGGCTCCTGCATATAATGCAAAATGTCAGCGAATAAATCAGGCTGCGATACATATTTAACCCCAAGATTGATCGAGTCCCCAGTGAAGATATATGTATGTTTGGTGGAGTGAACGAAAAAGTTCTTAAAGCAGCACGATTTCCGTTTTTTGTGGGCTAATAAATGACGTGTCATAGCGAAGCGGAAACAAACACAATTAAAAACGCATCAGTGGCGAATGGTTACACATGTGAGAGTTGGCGCTCGGGCAGCAAATGGTTAAGGACGGGGCTTGGATGGCCAACAAAGCAAACCACAAACAACCAGCACTTGCACATTAACAAAAGGCAAACAACGGCGGCAGCAGCAACACAATAAAAGAAATATTTCCATACATTAAAAGAAAATTGCACAAACAATTGAGAGGAAATGCCGAGCGCAACGGTTTCAGTTGCTTTAAGTGAAAAAAAAATAATGCCACTGCAACAAAACCGAGAAATGGCAATGGCAAAAGCTTTTCCCCAACAGACCACGCTGCGTATGCGTAATGTAGTTGAGCAGGGACAGAATGCATAGAAAAGCGAGGGCAATTTGACAACAGAAATTAGCCCGCGAGACAATAACAGGTAAATAGCGAAGGGAGGTGGTGGTGGAGAGGCCAAGAAGGGGGCAAATGCATCCTGGGAAATACAAAAAACTATAGCTGTTTCAGGAAAATTGAAAAGATCAACTGCGCACGTACAATAGAAGAAAATAATGCGAAGTATATCTAGGCGGCTGCACGCGGAAAACAAAAATATTATTGAAATTTACAAAAGTAATTGGCCATTATAAACTAGACCTTTTTCGAAATGAATAGAAATTCTGTCTTTAAATGCACTCTGCGAAATGCTCAACTGGCTTTTATAAACAATTATATACAAATAATACTACACCTGAATTAAAGATTACAGTACGGAACATGGTCTGTTTAGAGAAAAGGTTTTCTAAAAATGAATATTTGTTTCGATTCATATTCGATAAATATTACTCTCAGTTGTGTAAAAACTATAAAATCAGCTTTTTTGATGCATTTAAGATACATTTTCTAACCGAATATAAAATTTAAACACGGCGTAGCTCAATTGTTACTAAGGTTGCACTAAAAAATAATAATACGGGTTGAGTCCAAAATAGTGCATAAAGTACCATTAAAGATGAGTATAATTTCCTTTTTTTACTGACCGCATCACCACCTTAATTACAAAGATTGAAACTTACCTATTTAGTCTTGAAGTCCGAATTCATATTCGATTTCCGTGCTGTAGAAAAAAGAGAGAAGAGAGTCGAGTTCCCCGACTATCAGATACCCGTTACTCCTCTACTGTGAAGAGAAAAGCGAATTTTCGTAATTTTTTCTTGGATTTCGATAGATATTGGGGAATAAAATATGAGAAAATTTAAAAATTATTCAAAAATGTGGTCTTGTCAGTCGTGGGTGGTTTTAGGGCGTTAGAGTAGGCGTGGCAACTTGAGCAACAAACCTGCGCTGCGTCTTTATCTCTAGAATCTGAACCTTCTAGCGTTTATAGTTTCTGAGATCTCGGCGTTCATACGGACAGTCGAACAGATGGACATGGCTAGATCGACTCGGCTATTGATCCTAATCAAGAATATATATATTTTATATAGTTGGAAACGTAACGGGTATAACTATTGCTTATGCACTCACGAATTGCTCCTTTTCATGCAAAGAGGGAAAACGTAAAATGGCTATTGCATAAACCCAAGATGTATCGAACTGTGGGCTCTTCCCTCCGCTTTCCACAATTTCAACACCCATTTCAGCTATTTTCGAAAGCCTTGCATGCCACCCTCCCCCCTTTCGCATGTGTAGCTGCAATAAGCAAGTTGAGCAGATCATTTACACAATATTTGCATCGGGCCAAAATCAAATAGAACACGGAGTGCTGCGTGGGTGTATTTGGTGGTAGGCCACTTGAATTT
The DNA here is from genome assembly GCF_004382145.1 of Drosophila mauritiana. Taxonomy (NCBI): domain Eukaryota; kingdom Metazoa; phylum Arthropoda; class Insecta; order Diptera; family Drosophilidae; genus Drosophila; species Drosophila mauritiana. Next base: position 21,237,881 of record NC_046672.1, on the reverse strand, counting down.
TGATTAGACTCGCTCGCAAAAATGTCGACACAAATATTCAGTTGAATATCAACAATAAAGGCCGAAACAAGAAAGCGAACAACTTAATGCATGGCAGCAGTGGCATATTAAGTGTAATAAATACAGACGTGCGTGTGCAGGTATTAACATACATACTTACGTATGTGAGTATTTTTGGCCTGATTAAAGTACCTGCCTCAAGTATGGGCTTAGGCCGAATTTAGCTTGTGGCTGCCCAGTAAATTGAGTAAGTATGAGCCCTTTGGCAGTTATGGCTTGCCCAAGATATTTCACACTTGATGGCAAATATTTGCAGACATCGAGGCACAGCTTAGCTTGGCCATAATTAAAGCCGATTTAATCGAAATTAATATTGCAACTTAGGGGCTCTTTAAAAAGACAAAGGAAAGTATAATGTTGATTAACTGGGCGGCCATGAAAGGCATTTTCGCATTGATTGATTCGCACAGTCGGTGGGTATTTATTGCGAAATAAGGACTCAAATCAATTGGCCATTTCCATTTGCTTTCGGCAAACAACAAAGGGGGCCCAACAATTCTGCAGCGGTGTTTATAAATAATATGGAGTAAATTCTACAGGCAATTGCAAGTTCATTGCTTTTGTTGTAAATCTGCTGTTGTTGCCGCCTGGCATTGCCAACTGGCCACGAAATTTAATTAAAACGATTTTCCATTGGCAAACAAACTGCGGTGTGGTGCAAAAGCGAAATTCCTCCCCATATCCCAAACCATTTTTGTCTCGCGGTGCTCGTTTTGTCATTAATTTAAAAATTTGTCTGAACCCTTTTCAACTGACAAAATCGGGACATGCAGGAACACGCCCCCACAACGCCCACCTCGCCCAGGCCGCACCAAAGTCCACACTGAAAAAAAGAATATTCGAAAAAAGCTAAAAAACCTTTGGTGCTGAGCGAAATTCCTTTCCCTGATGAACGCTTTCACATTGCTGAATATGAGCAATTCGCCAACTTTAAAACACAAGAATTACATTTTGACATTACTTTTTATATCGCAATAGGCGTATCCTTTAAGCGAGTCATTTGTGTTACTCACTGCTCCTGTGGGATGCATGATGCACCTACCTGGAAATTTTTCCCAGTGCAGGCACACACATATGCATATGGCAAGCCCTGCTTTCGTTTGCGGTTTCCATCCTCTCGCTCTGCCCGCTCTGTCGGTCTCTTTCTCCGACATGAAAAAGGATGTGTCCTTGCGACGTTGACTCATTGCATTGCACACACAATCGCACACACGCGCCCAGCCAGCCGCACACAAGCACACCACACACACGCTTACACCCACACAGCTAGAGAAAGAGCAAGAGCAACAGCAACAAGTCAGCGAGTCATGTTTTGCTTGCCATTTGTAGAGTTGACCTCAGCCTTTTCCTCTCTATTGAATGGGATTCAGCTATTTGTAGCATTTAATACACATCCGCATGCCCCAAGTGGTTACCCCAGTTGACCCCACACTGACCCCACACTGACGCATCCCTCCTGCTCCTGCTCCTGGCACTTGTCACTTGCTCCATGCTCGTCTATGGTGCTGCACCACCTCATTCGCTCTCTGCTGCTGGCATCTCCTGCTTGATGGACTTGGAGGCGACACACGAAATGTTAGCAAATTGTTGGGATTCACAGCCTGTCACCACGAGAATACAGTGCGCACTCGCTAAATGCCATTTGCTGCGGGCCCGAGTTCGAGTATATGTTGGAATGTGTTTTGTTAATTAATGAACAGCGTGGAACTGTACACATACGAGCTGCTAAATTGTTTTAAATACAATTTTGATATTCGCAACTCGAATGTTTTGCAAGTTCGCGTTGAGGCAGCTCATCGTCGTTTCAGAACATGAAGCATTTATTCGCAAACACTAACACTGACGCACATTCAAATAATGTGTGACATATTCTGAACAGCCTTTCCAGCGACTATCAATCACGGATTACATTGTTTCGCCATTAAGTCAGTTCTGAGCAAGAAGGCAGTATTTGTGACCTGATTATGCGCCCTCATAGATGGGCAACACCCAGCCCACATGTCCACGCCCTTTGCTTTGCCTGCCCCAAGAAGTAGGCAATATTTCGTTGGCAAACAAGGGACCAGGTAAACAGAGTCCTGAAATAACGAAATTCATTCGCCCCAGCAATCGGATTTCTGCATGTCAACGGGCGACAAAGAAACACAAACGGTCAGACAGACAGACAGGCAGACAGACGGACGGACAAACATCAACCGCAGAGTGACAGTCGCTTGAGTGCCGGTGTGCGGGACAGGTGGACAACAGGCGGCCAGTCAATGACCCACCCACTAGCCAGCGCACTCCATTGGGTGTCCAGACGACAGTTAATTTCCTATTTGATATTTGCTGTTAATCTAATAAATTTGCACGTTGGCTAAATCGACAGGCGAGCGAATGAATTGAAAGGCAGCAGACAGGATAAGTGTGAAGGGGTGTTGGCACACACACACACACACACACACACTTGTCCAGGGAAAGGACATCCAGATCCAGATCCCTGCGGCGGCCATTGTTGTGTTCCTGCTTAATCTCGGAATTAATCTCATTTAACCTACAAACTGCACTGGCCACAGCCACGAAGCCACCTCCGCCAGAATCCTCCTTGTAATCCTTTTGTCACAGTTCATGACTTGCCAGCTTTTCGGCGCTCCTGCTCCCGCTCCACCTCCACCTCCACCTCCAGATCCAGCCTCAGCTCCAGCTCCGTGTCCAACTCGATCTTCGCTTTCTCCATCTGCTCCACTTCCATGCACACCGCTCCGCTTCGTCGGCAGCCGAAAATGGGCAAGAGTTGGGCGAAGTCTGCTGCTCATAAATTGCTTTTCCGGCAGGATAGGAATGGACCCAAGATTACCTCGAGCCGAAGTGTATCGAAGTTTAGCAATGAGAAATCAATTTTAAATAATATACATACACACAAGTATATAAAAAAGGGAGTTGAATAAAAGGATTAAATTTATAGATTTAACTATATGTTTATAGATAATGCATTTTCAACTGATTACCCTGCGCTTTCACCTAGAAAACTGTCTAGGATTTATTTATGAAATATTATGTAATGAATGTTAATCTCCTTGGGCACATTGTACACATTGGAGAACCAACAGAACCCTTTTTCAATTGAGTTTTAGCTGAAGCCCCTTTCTATTGTTTATTTTACACCTTCATAGGAACTGAATCCACAACAAAGCTACCCCGGACTACCCCTCACTGCGTACCCTCTCTCATTTTCGCAGCTCTAATAACATTTTACATTTCCCATAGTTTTTCTTTTCGCCTTTTTGTTTTCCCCCATTTTTTTGGTTGTTTTCTCTGACTCGAGTTGGGCAAGATTAAAACTGAAGCTGTGGCTCCGACCAGACATGGGGTGCCCCTCATCCCGGCTCATTCCCAACCCTTCACCCCGTCTGAGGAGATAGTCTGTCGGGGATCTGAGGGTCTCGGTTGCCATCTCTGTTACACGGCAATTACATGACAGGAGCGTGGAAAGCTGGGAAAAGCAGCTTCTCAGCTTTTTTGGGCGACGCGGGACAGGGGCAAAGTCGTTTGTTTGCATACCTGGCTAGCTGGTGATAACAATAATCCTTGACAAGCCATAAACATCTTAACGTCCTTGTACCCGTCGCCGCTTCTCCGCTTCCCATGTACCATTCCCCGTTCAGCATTCACCATTTACCATTTACCATTCGCCATTCGCCATTCGCCATTCACCATTCACGATTCACTATTTCCATCCAGCGCAGACAAATAGACTAGAGTTACAAGTGTCGCAGGAGTCACAGGACTCGCAGGAGTCCTGGGGTCGCGGGTTGCGGGGTCGCTCTTTGAAATTGTAAGCCCAACAAGCGCTCTCAGTCGCCAAGTCAATTTAAATGTTTGTCCGGGGGATTTGCCTTTTTGTGCGACCTTAGCACCCGCTTTTTTACCAAGAGCCCTCGGGTCATGGTCCTTGAATAAGCAGCTAATTCGTTTATTATTTTTATTGTTGCGTTGACATTATTTACGTAAGCTGCTTGTCAGCTTTTTACTTAGGGAAAAGTGGGCGGAAGAGCGATGGCGGAAGACTCCGCGTCGGAGACTTTGTTATATTCATTTCCATTTTATTTGCCCATTTACAAGTTTCCATCTTTATGCCTTAAGTTTCGGCCCGTTCGCCCCTCGTCGTCTCATCTTCGTGGCCATATCCTTTTGGGCAGGTCGGATGTCGTGCCCTGACTGCCGAGTTATGCCTTTATTTGGCACTTGACGGCAATTGCCTTCACTCAACTCAGCCAAACCGAATCCTGAACTCAGCTGAGCCGTTGCTCCTTGCTCGCTTATTGACTTGGCCGGCTATTGATAGAGCTTATTACGGATTACGGATTGGGGTTTGCGGATTGGGGATTGGAGAGTGGAGAATAGAGATTGAGGACCGAGGACTGAGGCCAACGGAGCGGATGGGTGATGGGTCATGGACTTGGGTGCCAAGTGACTCGGTATTTTCGCTTCATTGCCGTTGCCCAGGGAGACGTTCTGGCAGTTCATTTTCAATCGAAATCTCATAAATTCTAAAAGCTTCCGTCTTAAAAATTTCAAATCATAATACTCCATAACACGATTTCAAGACATACGGATTGTTTTATTGTAGATCATCTTAAATGCGGCTACTTAGTTATTAATAAAACTTTACGTTTTCATTCTGAACTTTCAAATAAAGGATATAATACATTGTCGAACATTTGAAATACGTTTATGCAGCTATAAACAAATACACTTTTTCTTTCGAGCTTTCGAAATACAGTTTCTAAAATCTTTACGAGATTTAGAAATCTGAACTTACGTTCAATTAAAAATACCTCACAACCCAAGAGACTAAATTAAGGAGATTTGCGGCTAAGAAGTGGCCGCAAAACGGGAAAACAAATCCTCAGATCTGGGCTTTCGACTTCCTTCTCCATTCCCATCTCGGAGTAAGGCACTTTTCCACTTGAGCGCGGGCACACACAGCATAACTAAGGATAACTAAGGATCAGGCCAATACGACAATTGTCCAGCCATGGTCGTGGCATATCAACTGCCCCTTTCCGACCCGCTACTCCTCCTTTTAACCGGCTCAATGGCCGCCAGGTCAGGTTGGTAGAGATGATATTGAAGTTAAAGCTAAAGCCAAAGCGAAAGCCAAAGCCAAAGCGGTCAATTAGACCACAAGGCGTGGTGGGCAATGGGCGGGGAGCAGTGGCCGGTGGGCGGTGGGCGGTGGGCGGTGCACGGTGGGCGTGGGCAAGTAACAAACGACAGAGCCAAAGAGGTGGAAAGTTGGTGAAAAACTGGGAGTTGTGCCAGCAAATAAAAATATGACACGAACTGGCATTTTTCTCGTGCATGTGGACCAGTTGACACCCACGCATATTCAGGCATTTTCTCGCTCTGGCCAGCGGGGGTGCGACAGGGGCGTGTCATGGGGCTAGAGAGCCCCAGCCCCCGCCCCGCCTACTGGGCGACAATTGCGCCGCTGGCCACACGAGGCGAGAATCTCTGGCCTGGACTGCTCATTTACACTTTGCCACATGTCCCAGTGTCTCGGAAATCTGTCGCATCAGCACTAAAGTCCCAGACTAACACGAGGTGCATGTGGGCCATTCCAAGGGCGGGGCATATGGGGGTCTTTCAACAATGGTTGGGGCAAGTCAAACGGTTTGCTGCATTGTTGAGCGAGGTATCTGAGCAGCTGGAGCTCGAATCGCAGCTAATGAGCACATGGGCCTTGGCTTATGGTTTCTGGTTTTGGATTATGCATAACTTTGATAACTATAGTGCTATTTATCCGTTAAATTGAAAATTATTACCAAAAGATAACGATATTTTCCACATGGTGTGAGCACATGTCGCTTTGGGAAAACATAAGCCCAGTCTAAAAACGTCTTAAGGGCTTTTAATGATATGTATATGCATATATTTTTGAAAACACTTGCATGAAATTGGCACAGAACATTTGGGTAAGGGGTACCAAATAGTTGGACCACTCAGCTCGATTGCTAGATATTTGGATTTCATACACACACACAACTATGGCATGTGGAATTCTCGGTGTGTGTGCTTGTTAGATGTTAAGCAAATACAGTTATACCAGTTGTTCAGCGATGTCCAAGCCCATTCCAGTCCCCAGAAATCTCCGTCCCCATTTCCAAAAGCGCCGCGAGAAGTAAGTTTTGCTGACCATGACAACGACCACGTTGGGGAAAATTGGGTGGGAAAGTGGGAAAGTGGGAAAATGAGCACGTTCCATGGCCAGTCGATGGCCAGTAGTCATCTGGCCCTCAGCCACCCACTATCCCCCGAAACTATCTGTTTAATTCTGTTTACTTTGAAGCAAAACTTGGCATTCCCAAGTGTGTAATTTAAAATGTCAGCAACAAAAGCACACAAGCTTACTTGGCCGCAAACACAAACTGATTTACTTAAAGTTTTCGGCAGGGAAGGCAGAGAGGAAAATATTTTGCTGCAAGGAAAAATCACGGAAAGAACACGGGGGTAGATGCAAGGAGAATGCCACTTAGGCAACAAGCAAAACAATTAATAGCCAGCAATTTCCGTTCGCCTTCTGCACAAACAGAAATTATATTAGGCTTCCTGAGCCTGAGATCTCGGATCCCCTGCCCTGTCCCTTCCCAAGGAATATTATTTCGAGGCACCGGCAATATTTACCCTAATATTGAGTTTCAGCCATGGCACTTTGTTTCAATTAAAAGCCTGAAATGCCTGTTGAGCTGGCAAAAGGGCTGGAATGCAGATTGGCCGGCTGTGGAGGCCACCTACCTGCTGCTACCTTTCGACCTGACCCTAATAAGAGTGCACCCGACAGAACCGTCCATTTGCCCTGTTACAAGGTAATTTTTAACCATATTGTTAACTCTCCCTGTGTGCAGCCCAAAATCAATATAGTATTATCCCCGGTAATTCAATTTGTTCCGTCGAAAGTGCAGCGTAAAGTAAATGCGCTCTCCACGCGGCACACGTACACATTTTTAAAGGACACCAGATTTATTTAAGCAATATTATTCACATTCTCCCACAGTTTTCATTTAACCAATTGTGCCCAAAAGCTCAAAAAATTTCAGCTCGAGCAGAACAAGAGTATCAAATAAATGCGCCTGAGTATTTTGGGTATTGGGTATGGGTATTGTGCACTTGCAGTGAATAAACTGAATTTTTTGTGAATTTCTTTACGTAACTATAATCAAGTTTTTAATAGAGCAAAGAGAATAAACTGAGATGAAATGCCAGAAAACTATATAATGTCCTTTCAAATAGCATGAACAGGTTTTATGTACCTACTCAATTTTAATCCAATTACTTACCAAAGCTAGAAATTTGTAATAACTTTTCGCTTTTCAGCTAGGGTAAAACATAGTAACGGCATCCGTGTTTGGTTGAGTATTTGCTAATAATAAATTAATTCATGTAATTATTCAGCCAAGCACAATAGTGATTAACTGGTAAATATCCGAGAATCCAGTTGCGCAAACTGTGTCACTCATGGTGCAGTCAGACAATTATTTATATGGAATTGGGGTTGTCCTCTGGTATCGGGACTACACCCACCTATCATTTGGCGATCTCAACCGACTGGGCCACCAAACTGGAACGGCAACTGGGACAAGTGTACACAGTGTGGAAAGTGTTTGAGTGACGAGTGCACAAAAGACGCCCGCATAGGCGACATCAGAAGATTATTGTGGGGCGACAAGGACCGAGGACTAAGTGCTGAGGAGCTAGGATTGGACATGGGCGACAGATAGGACACGTTTCCAATAAAACCCCTGGCACACGTCCCCCCACTAATGTGCTGGCTTCGATCCAGACATCGCAGCTCAAATATTTGGGACCAGCTTTTGTGAGCTCATTAAATTTCGTCAATGTAAATATGTGTGCCGCTGCAAAGGAGAATGCAACACGTTGGTCCGTGTCCGTGTCTGCGTCCGTGTTGGTCTCCTTCGAAAGACGAGAGAGGAGGAGGCTGAAGGACGGGGAAGCCAAACGACAGCCGGCATATGCACTTCCGGCACATATCCTGTTACGACTCCTAGTCCTCGTCCTTCGCTCTCTGAATTTATTACGTGCAAATGTAAATAGCGGCACGTGCGGGCTCCGTACCCAGAGCGCTCCGCTGTCCTTCGGCTTTGTGAAAGGATCTAGTGCCATGCCAAGAAGAACCAGATACACGTTAGAAAACCATGCTAAATATTTTTCCAAAAGACTCAGCTATATCAATAACTTATTACATATTTAACATTTTGAATACACTGACTGACTACCTTGCTTGAGATATGAGATATGTATAAGGATAGCATTGCAGAGGGAGTTATAATATTGAAAAACTACTCAGGCACATCTTTCTATCCGTTACTCGCAGAACTGTGCCTTTCGAAGTTCCTAAGGACGAACAGACAGACGACGGACACGGCTGCATTCACCGCCAAATGTTACTGACCTACAATATGTACACCTGATAATATGGGTTACGATTCATTCAGCTTGTTAAGAAGTTTTAAACGAACCTGCTATAATAATTAACTCTTCGAGTGGAGGGTGTAAAACGCTTTACCCTATCCCTATGAAAAGACGTTTTTCCTCTGTACTCAAAAGGTTGTCGCTCTTTGTTGCCTTTAAAATTCCTACCGCCGATCCTTCGTTGGCTCCTCCGCTCTGGCAATAAAAAAGTTGGCGTCGCCAAACAAAGGCGAGGCAGCTCGTCGTCTGGAGTCCCTGAAGTCGGGTCCGGAGTCCTTGTGCTCTGTCGACTAGTTGCCACACTGGGCATGCAACGCTCTGTCAATAGATAATGCAGCCACAAGATACAAGATACAATATACAAGCTACCAGAAACCAGATACCATGGCAAATAGTGCAATATGTACGTACGTATATTTAGATTCTTTATTTTGACAATTTGACAGTGCGGAAAATGTGAACGGAATTGGAGACAAACACAAGCATTAGAAAGGCAAAGAAAGGAGTGCTTAAAGTGGAAGACCTTTATTTAGCTAATTAGAGTTAATCGGTGGTTCTGTTGTGGATAACTGAGTATCACTTTATTGCTTACTATTTGGATGGGAGAAAAACGGAAAATTAAAATGATCGGTGTATACTCATACCCATTGATTTTATTTAATTACTGTGAATCAAACATATTGAATCCTACAAACATTCGATATAAGTATACTCGTACCTATAATTGTTAAAACATTTGAATTCCGAATTTATACTTATTTCAGCATCCCCATCAAAGTAAACACATGAAAAGTCATGCCAATGGAAGCTAGGACAGTATTATGATGAACTTGCTGGTGGTGAAGGAGAGCGGCGAGCGGATCGCCGACATCAGCTGTAGCCAGGAGCATACTACCCAATATTTACCAAAACTGTCCCAAGTAGCCAAACATCGCAAGCTGGCGCAGCTCGAGATTGCATCAGGATCGGGATTTTTGGGATCAGGAACGGGAACCGGAACCGGAAGTGGGTGCGGTCCAGCTATTCGGTGGCAGCTACTGCTACTGCTGCTGCTCTGTAACTGCATTGGTAAGTGATGACGGATCCTGAAATCAACGAGCTCTGGCGCTGGGCAAATGCCGATTAATGTTTTCGCTTTGCTTCCTTTATTACGATAATCCTGCACTATCGAATGGCTGGAATATGGGTAATCGAGCACTTTACTGTAATCGATTTACCTGTATTGCAGCTTTTACTACGTTATGCCTGCTTGATTTTCCCGTTTAGGTCGATGGCAGTTATCGACCTAATTGGTTTGTTCAGCTTAACCATATTGATTTGCCTACCGTTAAAAGGCCGCTCGATACTGACACTAATCCACTTGTACAGAAGCATATGCACGGAGAAAAAATATACAACACCATTTTAAGACACGGCTATAATATATGAACATTCTAATAAATTACCCGAATAGCCGTAAAAAAAATTCTAAGGATTTCTTTATGATTCTATGGCATTAACATGGCGTTCAAAGCATTTTAAAATACAAAAAGAAAGCGGGATTTCCATTTTGTGATGGTTGTTGATTTGGACATACATTTTTCTTCTCTGTGCACTATCGCTCACACGCACACATAAACATCCACTTACACGCACACACAACACATAGCATATGTAAATTTGTTCGAAATTGTGTTAATTGTTCAATCAATGTCTTCTCTTCATGGAAATGTCAATTGAAATGAAGATCTTACCGTTTCGAACAAAATCTCCTCAGTGGGCGCCTTCGAGCCGGACTTTGTGATTCCGCTGGAGAACGTGACCATCGCCCAAGGTCGGGACGCGACCTTCACGTGCGTGGTGAACAATCTCGGGGGTCATCGGGTGAGTGGTGACGGTTCGTCAGCCCCAGCCAAGGTATGTATCGGTTTCAAGCGCAGCGTTGAATTCTCAACTTCCGTTCCGTTCCGTTCCGTTTCGATTAGTTTCCGGTTCGTTTCGTTTCGACTCCTTTCGTTTTGTTTCCGATCTCTTCCGTTCCGTTTCATTTGTCATTTCAAGTGCACAATATGCATATAACTTAATACCGTTTTAACGATTTTCCAATCTAAAAGGCACCAATAACAATAACGAGTTCCCAACTGCACCACAATTATCGCAATTATGTAACCGTTAAGCGCACCTATTCCTATTATACGCATATCTATAGTTAACTACCAGTATAACAATCATAGCACCATACAATATTTACGATATATATAGTACCCACAAAAAATATGTATATAGAGCACTCTGCATATTAAACGCCCCGATGCACAGCAAAAGCAACAGCAACGACTGAGGCAAAAGGATCAAACAATAACAGTAGCGAAAATATCAACAATCGCATTGAATCGATTCGAATCGATTTGAATCGCATCGACGAATCGAACAGCGGCATCAAAATAAATTTAAATAAACATGACACAATTTGTGCGATGCGAAACCGAAACCGAAAAATGCATAGCTTATTGTTTTTATCATCGTATTATATTATTATTAGCACTCACATTTAATTTATAACACTCACAAAGCGGGGAGTCCGGGGACCCGGGGATCCGGGGATCCGGGTTCCCGACTCCGGCATTGTGCCAAAGAATTTAAGCGACAAAAGAGCAGTGCACAAAAACCACCAGCTGAAAGCGATTGTTGTTAACAACAATAAACAATCGTGAATCGTTAAAACACAAAAAAATTAATATTACAATAATAAATGCGAAATAGCTTTTATTCAGCGCATCCCAGGGGGCTGTACTTACATATATGAGGTCGCATCGCACTGCGTAAACAATGAAAACAAATTAAGTCGTTGTATCAGCGAGGATTTAATCTCTTTAAAGCCTGGTTATCCCTTAATCGCGAAAGTCATTCGTTCTAAGCGAACAACATGGGATTTTATGCGATTGTTGAATTCCATGAGTAGGCGTACGAAGCACGATTGGTTAATTGATAATTCTTTCTTTTAAATCCCTGTAAAAACATGAAATGCATACAAAAATTAAAAGGAGTTTTAAATTATGTAAGCATTACATGTCCATTTTCTAAGACAAAATCCATGAATTCGTTTGTAATATCCTCTAAATATCTATTACCTAGAGTAATCGTATCGAAATTATTGAAGGGAAAATATTCCCGTGAAACTAAACAACAACTTTAAATGTGACCCTGTCGGTCAAATTCTGTAAAATTTCTTCTGCTTCAATTTTCGATGCATTCGAGTTAAGTGCGTTTTTGAGTGTACAATGTCCACACTATTCGGAATACCCATTAAATAAAATTCAAATGAGGTCTTTCTAGTTTCTGAATTAATAATAAAAGGTTTAGTTTCAGATTATCCAAATTTAGTCACATCTAGCCATTGAATCCCCTTAATATCGACTAATATCTTACCGAAATGCATGACTTCACGTATATTCTTGGGTTCCACAGTTTTTGTAACCCCATCAAAAAGGGTATCTGGTAGTCTTTGCTACCACTATTTCTTTCGTCCGACTATCCGACTTTGTCTCTGTCCCTGTCGTTTGCGTCGCGCATCAAAGAGTGTTAATCAACGAAATGGCATCATAAATAAAAACGCCATTTCATATAAATCCTTCGATGTTTCAATCAAACAAAGAGAACAAAGCCAAACTGCAATGAAATGGCTGAATCGGACAGAAAAAGGAAAGTAGTAATGCCCCATGTCATTTCATTTAAACTACGAATATATTCCAACAAATAAGTTGTTTTCAACGTAATAAAACAAATGGCAAGGCGATGAATAACAGCTAACATTGAAGAATATTGGATGCCCCAAAGTTTAACTACAATTAATTTTGTTGGTGATAAAAAAAAAAAAAATTCCATATTCTGATCATTCGTTTTCTAGTTATATATTAGCTAGCATTAAAGCAGACTTGATCAAATGGTCAGGTCGATAACATCTTCAGGTTTTGTATTCATGGGGCTGTTCTGCATAACAATCCCCTAACATAGAATGTCAAGTGTGACCAGGATTCAATCTGAAGCAGTCGCTTGCAATACACTCAATTCCTAGTCGGTCTTGCATAATTAAAGATTTCTTTCACAGAAAACTTTGGATGAATTTGCGAAACGCGACTTCTGCTGCTCATCCATCATCTGCGAACAATGCGATGGCATTGGCATTGTTTCATTTGTATGTTACCCTCTCGGTCGCACTCGCACTCCGGGTCTATCTCTATCTCTGTCCCTCTGTTTGTACTTTCCTTTCCGCTTTTCGGTTCGTTTTTAGCCCAAATTCTCGGGCATCTTTTACTGTTTTTATTTTTGGTTAGTAAAATACAGAAAAATATTAATAAAAATAAATTCAAGCGCACCGAGTTCAAACCGAAACAAACTTTGCACCATTTTTGTATATGTATATAACATACGTATGTATAATCCATGAGAGTGCTGGTGTGTGAGTGTGTGCGAATGTGTTTGTGTGTGCGTGAGAGTTGTACTTTATGTAGTAGTGTGTTGTCCATGTAGTAACTGTAGATTTACTTTATGACATTTGCTCGCTTTATTTGCATTTACATTTGAAAATTTTTTGCAATCCGTTTTACATATCCACTTCCCCGCTCAGATTTTTTGTTGGCCCACTCTTTGTTTGCCTGATTTTCGTCACAATCCGTTTGAGCCTTTGTTTGAAGTCCCCGACCCTCCAAAAAGCCCCCGGTCTTCCCATCCCAACCATGCATTACTCAATAAATTTGCTTTATTGAGTAAATAAATAAAACGCCAGTGCCGCCGTCGCGCTGCAACATCAAACGTTCGTCCTGGCTGCCGTCCATGGGTATTTATTTTCCAAGAGGGCTCATAACCCATCACCCGTACCCCGCACCATCCGCTCCACGTTTCCGAGCAGCCACCTTGCAACACCACCCCCACACCCACCGAACGTCCCGCTATTGACACACTCAATATAAAACGAGCGAAAAAACGAAATGCGAAGTATGGGTCTCAGCTGTATTGGCATTCCTGCTTATTGGATTGCCGGACCCGCTACAATGTAAACGTGCAAAACGGCTGCCTGGTTGGCGGATCACAAAGGACTAATGGCAAATATTTTATCACTTTTTAGTCAAAAGTTGTATCAATCAGCAGCGATTAAAAAAAGAACCAGGGCCATGGGGATTTCAGTTTCTAGCTTTTAGAGATTCAACACAGTGCAAGGGTTTTGCATCTGCACTTTGTGCTTTGGAGCTTACAGAGAATTGCATTACTTAAAAGAGGCCAGAGGCATTCTCTAAATACACCAAAAGATATATTAACGCAGTATTCTAGAACAAAAGTTTGACAAAGTCGTAAATATAGGAAAAAATTTAAATATTTAACAGAAGCACGAGAATTTGGTAAAGTTTTAATTATTATACTTTTTAGCCTTAACATAGAGAATGACAAAGAGTAGGCTATATTGCAATAGCAATAGTTTTCCATGTTAAATTCATCGTAAAATACATATTTCCATTAAATTGTCTTCTTAATGCTTGGGCGATCTAATATTCGCTTTTAAATTAATACTCTCTAAAAACAAGTCCAGCTCATTTCAATCACCTTTTCATCAAATAAATAAATGTGCTATCATCAACTAAATAAATGTGATATTTGAAATTGTAAGCCAAGGGCTCTAATTGTTTGGTGACCTTCAAAATACTTAAAAACAAAATTTCAAATCAAAATCGCCATGAGTTACCAAATAAATAGGCTTAAAAATTAAACTGTTAATTGAAAACTTTTTTCTTAAAGCCATATATATACGCTACTTCCTCAGAATAATGACTTGGGAATTCTAAGCCGCGAAGACACCATTCGGAAATGGAAAAAATTCGTACAGGTTAGAAGATTTTTCGTAATACTCGTACAAAGCCTATATGTCCAGTTTTCTCCTGAGTGTACCGATCCGACTTTATCGTTCGCTAGTTCCTTTTCCACCGTTCCCGTTTCCTTCCTCCGTCCCCGTTCCCTTTCCCCGTTCCACTTTCCGGATTTGCGAAACCCGTTTCGTTTCGTCCGCACAAAGCCGCTTAAGCCTATTAGCTAAAACCCCCAGACTGCTCTCAGTCGGGACATCATAATGTTAATTAAAACTAGGCGGAGTAGAGCAGCTGGGAGGGAACGGGGTGGGGCTGGGATTAGTGGAATGGGGGAGCATTGCGAGTGTTGCAACGTTTGCCTGCCTGCACCATACATGTACTCATATTTATCCTTTTAGTCGTTTTCCCTGTACCCATCCTCTTCCCGTGACGTTCATCCACTCTTTTTTCTAATTGTGCATGCGATGTTAATGCCAACTGATTAGCCGCTTTACAACGCACCGCCAACTGCACCCATAATTCATGACTCTTGTGTTTCCTTTCCCTTCGTTTCTGTCTGTCAGACTATCTCTTTTTCTCTCACACTGTCTCTGTGTGTGTGTCATGCACATGTGAGCGTTACTTCCTGTTGTATGTACGTTTGTTTTATCATTGCTCTTTGGTTACGAACAAAAGGAAAAGAACATGTATAGAAACGCATAAGAAATAAGAAGCGATTGCATAAGCGCAAAATGTTAACTAATTGTTGAATGTTCTTCTCTCCACACACACACACACACACACGCACACAAACTGAAACCCATATCAACAAAAAATACACTAAAATCCATTCGCCAAATGGCCAACGATGGACGCTGAAAACCGAAACCCGAAAACCACAAACCCAATTCCACTAATTGCACTTGAAATATCCCTTTTCATATCCACCGACCATAACAACACCACCAACAATGACTCTAACAATCTGCTCTCGACGCCAAAACCACCGAAAAAAAACAAAACCCTCCAACCCAAACCAACCCATCCCACCCCAAAACCAAAAACTTGCAAAAACTTCTCCACTGCTCCTGTGCGAAATGGAAATGGCGTCAAATTGCGCTGACATCTGACGATGACAACAACAAAAATACCAATAACAATGCTACTCCAACACAATACAACAACGACCTCAAATCTGAAACCAAACTGACTATCAACACTATCGCCGGCTCCTTTGAATCCATTGCAACGGCACTGGCGCAAATGGCCAACCTTGGGAAATCCGTCACACAATTGAAACCCCACCCCTGCCCAACCCTCCAATGGACATAACCTTAACATGGTCAAACCAATAAACCGTGTACCCCAAACATTCAATAATATTTCAAAAACAACAATGCTAATATTCCACAATATTCAACAACTCATTTGGTGTTTCTTCAACAACCGTACTTAACCATACGAATGTTCGAAACCCAACTTAACCTGGTGTTAATTCCACAACCATATGATCCCGTGAACCTGCGTTCGTTGAAATCGACACCAACATTGGACCATCTTAACGCTCGGGTAACCAAACAACAACACAACAACGCGACAACGCGCGAATGTTGCCCACAATGGCATTAACTAAATATAATGACCCCGAAACTTTTCCTGTGGGTGGATATCAAACTGCAATTTCCGAACATCTGGCGTCCGCTCACATCCTCACGTTCACATATATCCTGAAACACAAACACAAACAACACTTTGACATGCAACAACGGCCAACCGCTGTCTTCATCAACGCACTCGGACACACACACACGCATGGACATCCAAACCGGCGCTGTCATCAACTCAACAACAACAATGGTCATCCCTTTATCCCCACTACCATTTCCCCGATTTCCCCGTTTTCCCACAACTTACCCCGACTTACCCCGATTTTCCTCGATTTCCCTCGATTTCCCTGGATTTCCCCCCATATTGTGCCCATTGTGCCCGACGTCACCCCCGTTTCCATTTGGCAAACTGGCACCATCAGGTCGCCTGGATTAAGGCCGATGCCAAGGCAATTCTGGCCATTCACGAGCACGTGATAACCAACAATGATCGATTATCGGTGCAGCACAACGACTACAACACATGGACGCTCAACATACGCGGCGTCAAAATGGAGGACGCCGGCAAATACATGTGTCAGGTCAACACGGATCCCATGAAGATGCAGGTGAGTGCGTCGATTGCACAGCGGGCTCCGACTCTCCAACTGTCTTGCCCGGAAAAACGAATCATTTGTTTTCTGTCCAGATTATAATAAATGTCGCTGCCACCGGTTACTCTGCCAAGTTGAAAAGGCCATAAGGGCTTGCCACAAGCCCTCCTTGACTTGATACAAAGTAGAACTGTTGGCCAACTCGCTACCCACAATATTTGCTATTTGTTGCATTTTTAATATTGTTTGTAAGCAAAAAGATTGAGATGGTAGCATTTTTTGAGAGCTCAAGGGTCTGCTAGCTGTAATAAGTTATGCTGATTAAAAAGGAACAAGAATATAAGCTGCTTGTCTCAGGTTAGACGCATTTATTTTATGAATAACGATAGAAAATAAGTTGATATGCAAAAACGTTTCATATTTAATTATACTACCATAAAAATATAATATTCCTTCGTATTCCTTTCGTGTTAGCCACCCCCAAACATTTTCAGTTATGTTAAGATCTGGAGAATTATGAATATGAATTTTCATGTTAAAAAATCCAAGGAATTGGTCCAAAGAGATCTTTTAATTTTGGAAATACGGACACAACAATGTTTTGAAGCGATCGCCATTCATCTTTCGATCGATAAAAATCAAGACAATTGTTCGATAAAATGTGATAGCACCCCACACCATTATTCCCCCTTCTCGACTTAAATATAGCTCATCTTTCCGCTAATCGTCATCAGGGCCATCTAAATTAAAACGTTTTTCATTAGTAGAGACAACTTAAAGCTTCATGTATTCTTATATTTATATATGCGAATAGAAGCCACTTTTCCATTCGTATTGCATTCAAAGGGGCCTTTTTCTTGATTTTAAGACGCTTCAGGTGTTCTGCATTTCTGATCGTACGCTGAATAGTGGAAGCAATTCTAAAACTGATTGTTTTGATAGTGCCTTTTTTTGAGCCCTTACTTGTTCGACAATGTTCCAATTGGAAAGTCCTTGCGAGTTAAGAAAGTACTTTTTCACATTCCAATAAGCTCATAGGCATTTCTCATTTTGTATTATACCCGTTACTCGTAGAAAAATTTGTTGGATATTTTTTCATAATTTTATTAGTCCTGTAAACTTCTATCAATTTGCAAAAAACTTTTTTCCACGCCCACTCTAACGCCCTAAAATTGCCCAAAACTGCCACGGCCACATTTTTGAAAAATTGTTGGATATTTTTTTCATAATTTTATTAGTTTTGTAAATTTCTATCAGTTTGCCAAAAAACTGTTTGCCACGCCCACTCTAACGCCCTAAAGCCGAATTTCAGAAATCTTGAATGTACCGCTATTTCTTCGCAAATCAAGCAGCTGTGATAATTTTTTTTTCGAACAAGATACGAACTTACTCTATATACATTGCTGTATGGCGGTGCACTAGGCGTATGCGTAATATGCGTACAAGATGTCGAGTAAGCGAAACCTTATGGGGAATTTAATGTGTATCCTTAATGCTTTCGCTTGCAGACGGCCACCTTGGAAGTGGTCATCCCACCGGATATTAAACGAAAAGCGTTTTAGACAATTAGAACAAGCATGATAATAAATAATGGACTTTGTTAAAAAAAATCGATGGTGCGTCTAACCTAAGACCAGCAGTGTAAAAACTTTTCGTGCAATAGGATTATTCAATACTCCATTTAATGACTACTTTCGCCTGTATAGTTTGAGTAATGTTCACCTGAATTTGCTAGTTTGCATTGAACTTTAGATAAAAGTTTAGAATGTTCAGCACATCAATTAATTTGGCAATTAGCTTATGCTTTTGAAATGAATCAAAAAGTTTTTTATGAGTAGAACGAAGCGATATCAACCATTGCAAACAACACACATCACAAAAATTGATGATAACTTTTAATTACAAGGGGTGATTTAAGAAAAGGAATAAGTGCCATTTATTTTGAAATTTATTTATTTATTTGATTAGTTCACATAATTCAAATCAACTCTGGTTTGTGTTGACGTATAAAATAAAGTATTTTAAGATTAAATACTAAAAGGACATCTGCTATATGGTTATATAATCAAGATATTACTGGCCTCAACTGATGAATAAAGAAGAGTGCTTGCAATGGCAATTGTAAGAACCAGAACATGCACTACCCTTGAAAGGTATCATGTTCTCCTTTAACAAAGTGTTGCCTAATCCTTTCCGTTATGCAAATGTTCGGCATAAGGCGATACAAAGAGGTTCACGTATGTACATCAATCCCGTATTTTTTTGGATCTATTGCTGAGGCGAGGCACCAAGTATTTGCATCTCCCGTGAAAGGCTTTCATTTTTTGCTGCAGCCTAATTTCTTGAAACTTACAAAGCATCAAAGCTATCAACTTTCAGTTGCCTCTCTCCGAAGGCCGGCGCAAAAAATTCCTAAAAGAGTAGGGTATAATGAAATTATTCCGAGAATGTTGGAGATCCCTCTTGGGCCTTCGCTTGTGTTGGTGTGTGCGTGTGTGGAGTGTGTGTGTGTGTGTGCATATATCCTGGCCTCCTTCTACTTTTTCCCACTTCTTTGTGTCTGTGCGGGGTGACATTTAAACACGATATATAAACAATGAAGCGCTTTAATGACAAAAATAAATAACAAACACAGCGCCGCTGCAATGTTGACGTCACCAAAGAGCGCTTGTGTGTGTGCGTGTGTGTGTGTTTGCGGGGGTCCTCTGGAATTTTGCGGGGAATTTCCCTATGTGTGTGTGCGCGTCGTTTTCATCTGACGTTTGGTGTTACTCGAGTCGAGGCAAGTCGAGTCGAGTTGAATTGAGTTTTTTTTTATGCAGCACCACCCCGCCATTAAGCGACATGTGGAAAACGATTGCGTTTTCAATTTCATTTCATTTATGCTGCAAAGATGGCGATGAGGAAGACGTGGGTGGGGGTGGCGGTACCACCCATCCCCGGCCGCCACTTCCCACTTTCCACTCCCCCCCATCCCCCCGTTGTAATAAAATCAACCTAACAAAGCGAATTGAGTGAAAAGCAAATATGAGACAAATAAAACGCAAACAGGCTTGACATTTCTCCAGCTTTCTCGCATGCCGTCCTGCTTTCCAGCATTTTTTACCCACTGCCGTATAAATTTCGCGCTTGGCTCGTTTGGGGTTTTCCCTTTTTTTGCTGCCAGCCAGCCTCTCCTTTTTCCCAGTGACGTCAACTTTATTTTATGACACAACTGTCAACTGACAACGACAATGATAGCAGCAATTCGGTTATTGTTGCTAGCAGCCGGCAACCGCAGAATGAAACAAATGTTAAAAAAGGCAAAAAATGGTACAAAAAAATGGAAAAAAAAACATTGGGCATGGGACATTGGGCTCTATAATGAGACGGCTATTTGTCGCTGAGTGCAGCTAAAATGTTGACCAACACTTATTAAAAGGGCTCACATTAGTGGCACCTACAATTGCATAAAGCGTTGAACATTGATTCAAATGTACGTATTTTAAACTCGATTAAAGAAACAAATTATTTCGAAAAATTGCGCTCTAACGAATGAAATTTTAAACATTAATTTAAGTGAGCATGCTTAAAACTCTATTAGGGCAACAAATGATTTAAAAAACAGCTTAGTAAATACTGATTCGAAATCATCAAGTTCTGCGTTAAAGGATAAAACTTTAAAATTATCAAAAAGAACTAACTTTATATATGTATGTATATATACCATGCTGTATGGCGGTGCACTAGGCGTATGCGTAATATATATACAAGATGACGAATAAGCGAAACCTTATGGGGAATTTAATGTGTATGCGTAATGCTTTCGCTTGCAGACGGCCACCTTGGAAGTGGTCATCCCACCGGACATTATAAACGAAGAGACCTCCGGAGACATGATGGTCCCAGAGGGCGGATCCGCCAAGCTCGTTTGCCGAGCACGTGGTCATCCGAAGCCGAAGATCACGTGGCGACGCGAAGATGGCAGGGAGATTATTGCCCGCAACGGCTCGCACCAGAAAACCAAAGGTAAGTGATATGATTCCTACTCACCACCGACTTGCAAAACTGAATGATTGCATTTAAAAAAACATTTATGCTTCCTGCCTGATTTAAAGACAACTGCAGACGCATCGAACTACACATGTACACAATTATTTAAACAAAGGGCTCCATTTTAAAGCAACCACCACATATTGTTATATACTCACCCCTATACACCAATACTCATTTCCTCGCCCACAGCACAATCGGTGGAGGGCGAAATGCTGACGCTGTCGAAGATCACGCGATCGGAAATGGGCGCCTACATGTGCATTGCCTCCAACGGAGTGCCGCCGACGGTGAGCAAGCGGATGAAGCTACAGGTGCACTGTGAGTACCACTACACTATATATATCTATCCATATATGATACATGATAAATGGGTAGCGCCACCTGCAGCTGTTGGCCAAGAAAATGGCCTGATTTATGGCAGTCGAAGGCAGCTAATGCCGCATAATAATCATAATGGTAACATATAGCCCCGTTCGGATGTGCTGTGCTGTTCTTGTTCCAGAAGGGGGCTGCTCCGTATCGGAGTCGCATGTATGGCAGAACTATAACCGGAAGCGGAAGAGGAACAGGAACAGGAACAGAACCGCAGCAATAACGCAGCGGCGGCAACTGCAAGTGTTTCCGTTTCGATATCCGGCAGCTTCCTTCACGTGGCCGACAAACTTTCCAAATGCATTAGGGCGCCAAACTTGTGGCTGTTGGGTCAAAGGGCATTTTTCCCTACGAATATGGGGAAAGGGGAACGGGAAAACGGGAAAAATGGAAAACCTGGGGGGGAAATAGTGTTTCTTGGGGTAACGCAACGTCACGTTTCTGCAGTAAAACTTTAAACTTGTGTGTGTTGGCGAGTTTGTGTATCATGTGAAGTGGTAATTGTTAAGGGCAGTTCTGCACTATCCCACTGTCTGCCCACATAAAAACCCCCTTTAAGACCCCTTAAAACCCCCCTGTAACTGTTTTACCTTCCCGCATCAAAGTTAATGAAATTTCCAAAAGGAGCAAAAGTTCAAACGACGACAATTTGGCAAGCGCAAAAGCTAGAGGAATGGGAGAACACAGAAAAAATGCGGAAAAGGGGGAAAAGTACGGGAACATGAAGGGAAGCCGTAGGGGAAAGTGGAAGAGGGACAGCGAAGAATACCCAGCAGCATCAGATTCTCTGAAAACCCAAAAGATTGTATCCGAAAATTATATTGACACGGTGGTGAAAATGTGGCGCCAGTTTCTTCAGCCACACACACATACTTTTGACACTCGACTTGCCGCAAAAATTAATTTTCAAATTTCTTTTTATTTTTCTTTGTCATTTCATTTTCATTTGACTCCAAACGAAGTCAAACCCACCTTCCGGTCCTCGAAATTTCAATTTAAAAATCCATATGTGCGGAAAGCGGGAAAACTCGCGATTCTTAAACGCCACCCACTCCCGCCGCCCAACCAGGTGTCCTTGTCCCAGCCGCACATTTCACTCGACGCCCTGATTGATTCTAATCAGAAAATTAAGTGGCTCCTCGAGGTCTTTTGCCATGTATTAGCACTAATGTTAAAGATTTCTCTTCCTCGACATCCGCAACTCGAATTGGGAAAGTCAGAAAATCTGCTCAGCCTTACTTTTCAGAAACTTAATCCACATCTAAGCCTTTAATGAGGGTATTCCTCTTGTTTCTAAACTCTATAATGTTCGATATTCTATCCATCTTTTTTATTATTATAAGAAATATATGTTTATTACTTGATACAAACATTGAAGACTAAAGGCGTAAATATAACTTATAAAACTGAAATCTTGGTAGTTGGTGTGGATAGATTTTAGACATAAATAAATGAACACATATTTAATGAAAGAAGAGAGAATGCTATAGTTCGACTATCAGATACCCGTTGCATGTGTTTCAACGAATCTATATACCCTTTGGCTCAGCAAGTAACGGGTATAAATATGTAAATGAATAAATGAACAAAAAATCGCATTTTTCCGACTGAATCAAAGATTTTAAGATAACTTTTAAACGAGTGCTATTAGAATAAGAAAAAAAATAACCGCTTGTTTCTCTGATTAAGTAACCCAGTTGTTGACTTTTTCCTCAAATAAACATAATAAATAAACAAAGATTTGCAGTAGGGTTATAAACCTTCAAATATACATTCATTTTCTTCTAAGCAAATTTACAATCCGTCTTAGTATTTGGTTAACATTATGATTGTTTTTTGGTTGATTGTGAGGATTCTGCGTAAATGTCTGTAAATCTCCCCCTCTGACACCGCACTTTTTTCAAACTTAAACGGTTGTATTAAAATAGAAAACAATGGAACTAATTCAAACATGTACCAGCTGTTGCCACACGAGGAAAAAAACAAGAGAAACACACGGATTATTAGATGCGAAGAATTCGCGCTCAGCTCTTCAGGGAGTTCTTCGCTCTATGTTCCATTCTTCGGAGTATCCAGCTAAGCACACAGCCGATGCTGACGTCACGGGGGATTCTTGGCCGGCTGATGGATGATTTCGACACCGAATTTTTGGGTATAAAAGGGGCTTCTTGTAGGTAACTAAAATCAGTTGCGATTGGAGCAAAAGTCCGACAATGCGTGCCTACATTGCAATTACCCTGCTGGCCCTGGTGGCAGTTGTCGTGGCCCAAGGAGGAGGCGGAAGACGTGGAGGACGCGGTGGCGGCGGAGGCGGTGGCCGCAGTCTTGGAGGATTCGGAGGACGTGGAGGCGGTCCAGGTGGCTTCGGCGGTGGTCCTGGTGGCCCCGGTGGCTTCGGCGGACCTGGTCGCTTTGGAGGCCCTGGAGGATTTGGTGGTCGTGGAGGATTCGGAGGTCCTGGCCGCTTTGGCGGGCCCGGAGGCTTCAATGGTGGATTCGGCGGTCCTGGCAGATGGGGCCCACGTCCACGTCCTCGTCGCCCAAGACCTTGCTGGACGACAACGGAGAGTTCCTTGGCCTCCAGCTCCACCGACAGCAGTTCCTCTGACAGCTCCACTGATAGCTCCTCTGACAGCTCCACTGATAGCTCCTCTGATAGCTCCACCGATAGCTCCACTGATAGCAGCTCCACGGAGAGCACCACTGGTTCGGGATAGATTCTAAATCTCGATTGCAGAGTATTGAAAACATTCAGGGAATGGGTATGAAAAATGTATGAAAATAAAATCTAATTGGCACATTGAAACTTCACATCTTTAACTTGGAATATATTAGTCACATATCATTAGGCTATCCATATCTAATTTAAAGCCAATGAAAGTTGTCTCATAAGAGAAGTATAATTTCTGGTATTTCTTCGATATCGACACCCAGCTATTCCAGCTTGTGACGAGCGGACATGCCCAACCAGACAGCAGTCACTGGATTAGATCGTAAGGATGTGCTGATTGCAACATTTGCTGACGACACCGCGGTACTGACAAAAAGCAACAGCATTATCGAGGCCTCAGACGCACTGCAAGAGCACTTGGACGCATTCCAGAATTGGGCGGAGTTGTGGAACACCTGCATCAATGCCGACAAATGACCACAAGTCATCATACAAATATCTTGGAGTGATTATAGATAGATACAGCAGTCCTTTAAAAGAAAGGTTTCTGGTTAATTGCTGCTCGCAACAAGCATTCCCTCGCCAACAGGGTTAAAATTTACAAGAGCATTTAGCTCCTGGTCTATTCTATGCCATACAGATGCATGGAATCGCTGCCAAAACGCACCTGAATAAAATTCGGGTTCTTCAGGCAAAAACTCTGCGGAAGATCACAGGTGCAAGGTACGCTCCTTGGTACATGAGGACCAGAGATATCGAACGTGATCTGAATGTGCCCAAAATTGGGGACAGAATCTCATACTAATTGTCTAGATAGATGACTAAGTATCGCAGCCCAAAGCCATCGGACAGGGACTTGACATTAATTATAATCTTCTAAATATTACTGCCTAAACATTCCATTTCCTTAATACTCTTAATCATATAATCTTTGTAAATAACTTAGATATTAAGAATCGTTAAAATTGATACCGATTAGATTAAGTTGCCTAAGAAGGGTAATAGTGCACTAGTCAATTAATCTAAATAATTTCATTTGATAAAAAAAAGATCATTTATTATGGCAAAGTAAACAGCATAAAGGCTAGTTGTTTTGATAATTTAATCCCGAAAATAGTAAATGATTTTAAATGTCTGCCGCTCGCCAGCTGCCGCCTGCCAAAAAGCTCTATTAGGGCAAATTGAATTTTCAATAAGTGGTAGGCTAGGCGGGAATTGGGCATAATGATGGGGCACACCCGACACCGCTGAGAACACCACATGACATATACGGTGGCACGGGAAACGTACGGGGAACGTACGGGGAACCTACGGAGTAGGGACCGAAAATCCGGACGCCATATGGAGCCGGGCTGAGAGTGCGGAATGCCCAAATCCAATAAATTGACCAATAATGAACGCTCGAATGCAGCTCGAGGCGAGAGCGCTGTGCAGTGGGTGGATGTACATAGCAAAGTTGAATAGCCAAAAAACAATGATGGTCAGTGGCTCTGGCCTGCGGTACTTTGGTCCTTCGCTTTGCCGTCTGCGCTCCCTGGGGCGGCTTCAAGACAACGCCAAAGACAAGGGCGAGGGGCCAGAAGCTCGAAAAAACACGAAAAGAACGCAAAAATCAACTTGCAAAAAATCCGAAAAGAACAAAAAAAACAAACTCAACACGACACGGACAACAGGGAAAGGCTCCAAAGGGCAAACCCAATGAATTAATGGCACGTCCTTGGCGAACTAAAAATGCTCTATTCGAAGGAAGGCAAACGTAAAACAATTAACTCGTTGCTTAAAAAGCGTTGAAATCCCTTTCTTACAAAATCACACTTACAGTGTTTTCCAAACACACGTGCAATATGAAGATACAAACTTGCTTAATCGATTTCATATATTTTTTCAATATTTAACTTTATGCTTTAGATCCCGAAAACTTTTGATTTTAAGTAGACAGATTGAGCTCTTTTGTTGCGTAATAGTTCCTGAATGAAAATCTTACAAATCGCTGAAGCAAGTACACGAGTTCAAACGAAAGACGCTTTAGCAGAGGAATCATTAAACCGTTCTGGGATCATCACTCCTCCGACAAGGAAAGCCAATTCCCAGTCCAGCCAGATAAGTGACTGTATTCCTCGTAGGGAGTGGAAAATAGGAAAACCCGGAGAGAAGCTGGCAATATGGCTTGCTCGTTTTATTTGCCACTGACTGACCACTGGGCGAAAACGATGGATGATGCTGCTGCTGCTGCAGGCTCCTGGTCCTGCTGCTGGTCCTGATTGCTGGCCAGGATTGCTGGCTCCCACTCTAACAACAAAATAATTCATTTTCAATTAAAATCGTATCAGTTGTTGTTGGCGCTGCCATTAACCGACAGCGAAAAAAAACAAAACAAAAATCACAGCTGGAATCGGGAATCCGGAGTCCGACAAAGGGTTTGAAGTTTAACTTTGCTCCCTGGTGGCCAGCTTAATTGCCGCTCTAGTCCGCGGGGGCAACGTTGGGGGTTACGAGTTGGGGGTTAAGGGCGGAGGGCAAGCAGATTCAGCGAATTCAGCGGGTTCACGGGGTTAGCGGGCGGGTAGGCAAGGTCACAAGGCCACTGATGGCTTATCAATTGGCACTGCCACCGGGCGCGGGCTCATCCACCACCCACACTGACTCACCCCCATTTGCTCCGTCTTCTCCTCCGCAGTTCATCCGCTGGTGCAAGTGCCAAATCAATTGGTCGGCGCCCCGGTCCTTACGGATGTCACATTAATTTGCAATGTCGAGGCATCGCCGAAGGCCATCAATTATTGGCAGCGCGAGAATGGTAAGTTGCACAGCAACATCTTAAATGTCATTTCCCTGATTTCCATTTCTCCCACAAATGAACTGCCTGATACCCAACTTTTTTATTTTCAAAAATTATGCAAAATCTATTTTTTAATTCATTTTAATTCTAAATAAATTTAAAAATAATGCGAAGTCGGGTAGTTTCATTGTCACGATCATTGATCTGATTAAAATTTATTTAATTCGCCTGGGGTTTTCATAACACTATATCGACTTAACACTGAGCTCATTGCGAAAAAGCTTCATGTTCCCTTTTTATTCAGAAACTGTATAGTGTCACTATGTACCTTACATTTACTGCATTTTTCCTCAGTGTGCCTGAT
This sequence comes from Drosophila mauritiana, assembly GCF_004382145.1. Taxonomy (NCBI): domain Eukaryota; kingdom Metazoa; phylum Arthropoda; class Insecta; order Diptera; family Drosophilidae; genus Drosophila; species Drosophila mauritiana. The sequence goes on along the minus strand of NC_046672.1, from coordinate 21,211,112 downwards.
GAGCGGGGAGTGGCCACGAATTGAATTTTTTATTCAGCATCCGCTCGAGTTGGAACTCGGACTGGTTCAAACTTTATAAACCTTTCAATGCCGCAATTTGTCTTTATTTGGTTCGTGTTCCCAGCTCAAATATTTTGTTGTCCCCCCGGGAAAGGGGGTGGGGGGAATGTGGAGCAGCACGAGCTGGGGAGTACTGGCTGGCTGGATCTTTCGTCAAGAGCATTTGACGTATATTGCAGACGTGACGAGAGCCGCCGCGTAAACGTGAATCGCTCGACGGCAATGCCAGAAATGTCATCATCCATGGCTCGTCTCCTCGTCAACGGAGTCCCTTCAGCCCCTTTCTCCGCATTTCTCCGCCTTTCTCCTACGGTCTTCCCCTCCCTTCTCCACCCTTGCACCTTTCTCCTCACGTAACTCGAGCTCATTTGGCCCGATTCCCTGCTTCGTATTCATGACTTCATTCACACCTCAACTCATCACATCACATCACATCTCGTTTTCATCGTTGCTCATTTCGATTGTTCTAAATTTTCTTTTACCTTTTTGGCCTGGGAACAGGTGAAATGATTATTGCCGGCGATCGTTACGCGCTCACCGAAAAGGAGAATAATATGTATGCCATCGAGATGATTCTGCACATCAAGCGGCTGCAGTCAAGCGATTTCGGCGGCTACAAATGTATATCGAAAAACAGCATTGGCGACACGGAGGGCACCATCCGTCTATATGGTAAGAAAAAACGTCTTGCACACTTTTAAAGAGCCACATTTAGCCACATTAACGACACCTAAAAGTTGCTCGATTTAATGGCAAATATGGTCAAAATACTCAGGAATACGAGCTAAATTGAAATAACCAAACGATGCTAATCTAATTCACCATGTTTCGCGTTTGGAAAAAGATACAACGAATAACAGCTAAATCCAATATACATAGATGCCACTAAATGATTCCCTGATTGATTTCCTGACTTATAGCAATTAATTAATAATTTAATTAATTTAATTAATTAAAAGCACACGCCCTCTGCTCCCTCCTTTGTATTTTCAGAAATGGAGCGTCCCGGGAAGAAAATCCTCCGTGATGATGATCTCAACGAAGTGTCGGTAAGTTGAGGCCGCACATTAAGGTCCTTCGCATCCCCGAACCCATATATTTAAGAACTTGGCCCAACCTTTACCGAGACAATTGAAACGGAGCATAACGAAACAAAACAAAACGCACTTGCCTTCTTTCATTCCGCAGAAAAACGAGGTGGTGCAGAAGGACACGCGCAGCGAGGATGGCTCACGCAACCTGAACGGCAGACTCTACAAGGACCGCGCTCCGGATCAGCACCCGGCCAGCGGGAGTGACCCGCTGCTCGGACGCGGGACAATGCGGCTAATCGGGACATTTCTATTAGCCTTATTGGTATTATTCACGGCGCTGGACGAGGCCTGGCCAACAACATTGTCCTGCCGCACAAAAGGCGGCAGACAAAAGAAGGCCAAGGAAACGAGCTGGAACGGGCGGCGGGGCAGGGACGGCAGAGAGGATGGGCACGCGGCTGAGTGGAGGCAGTGCTGGGAGAGATCGGCGCTTAGTTGGAGGCGGTCAGCGCCTCCGGAGTTAGATTATTATAGCTTAATTCAATTGTAATTATACAAACAAGATTATGATGCAAGGGGCTCCTGCTCCCGAGTCCCGCTCCTCACTCACACACACGCTCACACGGGCCAGGAAACGAAGGCATTAATCAATGGGGATGGCGGGGCACCACCACTTCACTGGCTAATCATCTACGCCCATGCTAATTGCAAGGGGGGACGGGACAGGGCTAATTGAATGCATATTAAATCAAAAGGAAGAGAGAAAACTAAAGTGTCGTAGTTAAGTGGAAAAGAAAACTCGTTTAAATGTTACCTCGTTAGTGGAAAATGATGGCAAGGAAACCCCCAGTCCCCCACAACTGGACGTCAACTATAAACCATATTACGATTAAATGGTGTTCGGCTCTTTAAATGGCTTTAGCTACTATAAAGTAAACAAAAGTACGCCCGCAGAAGGACATTTGCGTACTATAAATATTGATTACGGTAAAGACATTGATACGGATATTTCTACATGTCTATATAATAAGTAACGTTTGTTTCGTTCAAATAAGACCCTAATTTGTTGAGTTCGTGTTTCTAGATGAAATATACATATACACGTATACATGAATCTATATGTATTAGGTGTTTAATCAGAAGTTCTGTATATATATTTAAGGCGCCTGCTCAAAGAGAAGGACATCCGCGGCTAAAGAAATACGTTTAGACGATCCTTGCATATCGTAAGCTGTAAATATTTACACCCTTAGTGAACCCGAGAAAGTTTCGTTGTTATTATGGTAAAAATGGTTCTATTTTGGATCCCTTTGTTGTCACCTTCGTTCTCACGGCTCAAAAGACTAATACGGCCCTAGATTTAAGCCATATTTGGAATCCCATAAGCATAGTATCCGCCAATGGTGTGTGTGTGCGTGATTTTAGCTTAGAAAATTTAACACGACTAATGTTCTTATACTTTAAAATATCTACAACACTGGAATGTTAGATTCAATTTTGATTTCGGTGTGTTGAGTTGAAGTCTGGGCACTCTAAACTCGATACATTGGGAATTGCATGTGGTATAAAAAACGCAATAACGTGCATACTTTCAGGCGACTTTAAATTGTTTACTATGTAGGAAAGCATTATTATACTTTTGAAAATTCTTGATTGTTTGAATGTAGAAATTCAAATAGTTCTTCAGACCTTATTTTATTTATAAAGGATATTTGGGGTCCTTCAATATTAGATTTGCGACATACATTTCCTAACGCCAGACTCACACACACACACACTGAAGCCAGTCGCATACTTGTTTCCGTATTACTTATGTGTGCGTGTCCAGCTCAATTCCATGTTTAAATAGAACGTAAAGCAAAGGAAAGGAAATCAGAATAAACAGAAATAAATGTGCCAAAAGCATTAAAAGCAACTCGAATTAAATCAGTGCGCGAGGCGAAGAAAATAAGCAGAGGTAATACCGAATAAAATGTGTGTGTTCATATCTGAAATACAAAATACAAAATACAAGATACAAGATACAAAATACAGTAATACCCAGACATATGTATAATCCGCATACCCAACTCCGTTCCCCCAAAATCCAGTTGGTAAGAATTATTTGAAGGCCGACTACTCAGATGTACTCTGACTCATATATACGTACCAAAAAGCAAACGAAGGGAGTATAATACATTTTAAATTTAATGGAGATATGAATAAAGTAAAGTTAATTAAATATAGGGAATATTTTTTTTTGCGGGTACGCGAGTAACGTAATCGCCTAGCAAATCAAAGTTACGTTTAACCTACACGTGTAAGGCAAGGAAAATAATGATGAACTCATCGAAATGGAATCCCACAGGCCATCGCATTGTTGAAAAATGATAACTACGAGTACATTTAGTGGAAATTGCGGGCGGGGATGGCAGGCAAGGTAAACTAACCTATAGTAAAACTTAAGAATTAACGAACTAAGCCAGAAAACCATTCAAGTCATAAAGCATTCAATGTCTACGCTACAGCCATACGAAAATAAACCATAAACGAGAAGAGTATACAAATATTTGACAACTACATATCCAATGAGAATATCCAACAATTTCAAGATGTAAACCCCATGTAAAACAAAAACGAAAGTTTGCTGCGTAATAATGCGAAATTCCATGATTCTTGATTCAACAAAATAACGTAAAGATAAAATAGCATTTAGTTGGATTTGTGTTTATGTATGTACATAAGAAATGAGCGAAAACAAGTGTTTGTACTGTAAAATCTGATAATGAAACTGAATATTCAAAACGCGCAATCGAAAAGACCCCACAAACAAAAAAAAGAGATAATAAAAAAAAGGAAAGTAAATAAAGAGAAATACCTATGGAAACCTAATAAGCATTCAATCAATTTAACATAGCACGGTAAGTGGAAATGGTGTGATGAAAGTTATCCCCAGTCAACGCATTATGTATTTTATTAACTTTCCAGCGGTTTGATACCCGGAAAATTATTCTCAGCCGAAAACTGTGCTGTAAAATAGATTAATGGCAATATTTGTATCTTTGGCAGCTTAAAACTGAGGTACCCTTAAATCCCCTGAAACTCTAAAGCGTCACAAAATGAACTGTGAATGTGAAATGTATTTCAAAAGAAGAGAGAATGCTATAGTCGAGTTGCCTGACTATCAGATACCCGTTACTCAACTAGTGTGAATGCGAACGCGAAGTTTACCATTTTTCTGGGATATCGTTAGATATTGGGGAATAACATGAGAAATTTAAAAATTGGGCGACAGAGTGGGCGTGGCAAAAAGTTTTTGGCAAATCGATATGAATTTTCAAGACATAATAAAGTCTTTTTTTTCAAGACTTAAAATTATGGAAAAAATATCGAAAAATTGTTCAAAAATGTGGCCGTGACAGTTTTGTGTGGTTTGTGGGCGTTAGAGTGGGCGTGGCAACGTGGGTCAACAAACTGGCGCTGCAAGTGTGGAATTTGTATGATGAATCTTAACTTTATAGCTTATATATTTCCAGAAATCTCGACGCTCATACGGACAGTCGAACAGACGGACGTGGCTAGATCGACTGATACTGATTAAGACTATATATACTATATATATAGTCGGAAACGCTTCCCTCTGCCTGTTACATACTTTTCAACGAATCTAGTATACCCTCTTACTCTACGAGTAACGGGTATAACTATTACTTTTGCATACATTCATGAGTCTGATTAAAAAAAGAAACCACAAGGGCAATATAGAAGCTGAGGCATCGGAATATGAGGACTGAGCTCGATTTGTCTCGTGAAGAATAAATACAAAATTCGAACGCAAACCGAAACACAAACACAAACAGGAGCTGTGCAAATATTTTCGATGTGTGTGCGAGTGTGTGTTTTGAATTGGTCAAATGGTGGTTGCCTGCAGCAGAGGAACTAACTAACATTTTGTATTTATTTTAAGTTGTACGGGCAGTTACAAAATATGCACACAACTCCGGCCGAGTTATTTATATTGCACGCCCCGCTCTGCCACACAATGGATGAAACTGTGCGACAATGTTGCCCCAGAACGTTGCACTCACCGCAACTCAGCACAGAATCCGAACCCGAATCCGAATCTGAATCTGAATCCGTATCCGACTCACAGCCCCGCCGCATGGCCATCGCCATCTCCGCCTGCTGCCAGCCTAAAACAAAAATGGAAAATGGAAAAAATATCTTTGCATTTGCATCTTTTATATTCACACGACACAAATAAAGGCCAAGGGAGGAAGCGAAGATTGCGTTTATAACAATGTGCAGGGTTATGTCAACCAGAACCAGATCCTGGAGCAGAATAAGGACGAACATTGCCGAGGGAACAGCCGGGGGTGGGTGTGCCGGAAATGCACTGGGGGAAAGGATCAAGGTTTCCAAATGAATATGCCCAACAGATCTACTTAAGCAAGACGAAGCTATTATTTGCTAGGCTTATGGCTGTCCTCGTTGTTTTAATGGATTTCAAACTCATATATGTACCTATTTATTATTCTTTGTGAAGTCTTTTTGTTATTATTCAATGCACTTCTTCACAATCTATATTTATATTGTCATGTTCTAACAATTGTATATCTGCTTATTGGATAATAACGAATAAGAACAAATCAAATTATGCCCTAGGTATTTTAACTTAAATCGCTGATCTCTAAAGGGATCTGTAAAACTAAAATTAAAATTGTACAAATTGGGCATCTTTGATAACAATTTTTTAGGTAACAGTGTGCTGATCAATAAAAACCTCATTATATTGTTGATATATCTTTCGAATTCAAGGTACATATATTGTTGCATACTCTTAGCCACCTTTTGCATACTTTTACACTTCTCGCACGACGTATTTTTCGCCAGTGTAGTGATGAGCTGGGAAATCCCAACGGAATCCAGCTGCCTAACGATGGATGCACCTTGCAGGCGGATGAGAGTCCAACATTGTTGGCAGAGTCAGTTCGCTCCATTCTTTCCTCTTGCCACTGCTAATAGCTTAAATTCATCTGCATGTCTGTGCCTGGTTTCACGCTTTATGCACTGCTAATGATTTGATGTCGTCTCCCTTTTCCGGAGGAAAAGCGGGAAAGCTAAGGCCTGGAAACGTGGGCGGGAGGAGTGGGGCCAGCAATACAGCAGCAACCACGTGACGACGTCAAATGCAAAACTCTCCGGCTAATGCTTCTTCATCCGCATCCACACATCACATCTAAATGTAGGTACATACATATATCTCGAATATTTCCCAGCAATGTACGCTGACTTTTTGTGTGCCGATGACTGGCTGCAGGAAATGCAGAGTTTGCATATCAGGCTGCCACCTGCGACTAGCTGCTCGGAGAAATCGATTAGCCCAAATTATAACGTAGAAGCCACTCCAATTGGGCAGGCAAACAAATACCGAATCGATGAAAAATATGAGCTTGGTGTTTGAATGTGGAAACAATTTCCAAAAATGGACTGCCCAAAGAAGTATTCGATTTGAACTGCTTGAAACAAGCCTAATTTCATTTTATTGCGTTTGTGTAAGTATGAAATATGAATTTGCTTGCACGAAAAAGGTAAAACCGAAATTCAATAAGCGAGGCAAATTCAAGAATGTATATTTAAAAGCAAAGTGCACACTTGTATGGCCGTGTAAGGGTTTGTTAAATCAAGTCTCGTATTAAATTGGGGGAGTAAAACAGCCTTGAGCTTGATTCAATTTTACAGCTATTAGTCATTTTTTTCTATACCTTGGCCAAGGAATCTTAATGGCTTAAAGCAAGCAATACTGGCAGACTAGGCATTGTAATTGTAATGACTTCAAGTTTTTCACTTGTATGAATAAATAAGGGTTATTTTTGAGTTGATAAAACAATAACAGCTGATGCATAAGTTGGGTGCAGAAATCAAAGGCCTAAATTCTATTTAAATGAAAGATAAGCAAACTAATACTCGTATTGAAAAACTATATATATCCCCACAACTTATGTATATGAGAGTTACACTACATTGTATACAAATGTATTGAAATGGCCAATTTGGGGGAAAACTCCCTACCAACTGGCCAAATGTTGCTCTTGTCCTGGTTGCTTACCTACATATGCTTTGTATTTCATCTTAAAGAGCCAGCACAGCAGCAACACTGCGTATGCGTAATGATATTTGAAAATTACGTATACGTAGGGGTAAATTTAAATGTGAAGTGCAGCTGCCATTCGCAGACAATTTAAGCACACGGCGTGTATAAGATGATGGAACGGTAAAAAAGGTGGACAGACAAAAGTTAAGGTGAGTGAGGAGGAAATGGTGGAAAAAACGAAAGCGGCAGCGAATTTTTATTTATATCTGTGGAAATTGCTGACCAACTTCAACGTAAAATGCCCGCTTTTCCGAGCGCTGCTTTCCCGCTGCCCCTTTCTTTTCCTTTTTCCTCGTACTTATTTCTTTGCACACTGAGTTCACATTTGTTTTTTGCAGTTGGCGCAAATATTTGAGGATTTTAATTGTTTGTATTTGCGAGCGAGAGCGAGAGAGAGAGGGGGAGAGGGAGAGGGCAGATAGGGCTAGAAAAAATGCAGCAACAATACAGCAACAAGCGACGCAAAAAGAAGAGCGAAAATATTTGAACAATTCCAAAATGCGATAGTAAAGTGTTTTAAGCGGTTTTTGTTTGAATGTGGCGAAGGGGTTTTCCTGGGGGTTATTGCATACTTTTAGGCTCTGCTGTTGGTTTACTTGCCAGTGTGTGTGTGTGTGTGTGTGTGTGTGTATATGTGCCTGTGTGTTTGCCCTTCTGCAGCCTGTTTACACTCACATGTGCATTTATTTACTATGTTCATGTTTTATTGTTAACATTTAAAATATTTGCGCCTGCATAAAATTTGACCCGTCGTCCATTCTGTCCTCGCTTTTTTTCTCCTTGCCTTTCGTTTGCCCCTTTGCCTTTTGTTTACCCGCCTGAATATGCTTATTTACTCACTGCTTTTTGCTGCCTTTTTTCCCAATTTCAATCCACCCGCGTAGTGTTTTAAATCGTTTAAGCATTTAGTTTGTTTGCCATTTGCAACAACCAGAAATTAACAAATAAATAAACGCAAACACGGGTTGTTTAACGCAAGGCATGTCCTGCTTTGAGCTCCGTTTGCGTTGAAATGCCACCGACAATCGCCGAGCACTAAGCTAATTTGTTAATTAATTGATTTATTAAATATTTTCTTTTGTTTGCACACAAATATGTTTGGCGCTGCCAATACAAAACTAGTTTGGTGGGCTGGCAGCAGAAAGCAAGTTTTAGGCAAGCAAACTATATTTTATTAGCCCAAGATTCACTATTTTATATAAAAAGCCGAATATAAATTTTGATTCGGCAAAGTAGAAAAAATCGAGTTAGTAAGCACACAGCAAATAAATCGATATTGGTAATAAAATAACTCGGATATATAGAAGCATACTTTTATATTCAGCAGCCAGGACTCTTTATTCAAAACTATTTATTATAATTATAATAATAAAATTCCAAAGTTAATTTCAAAGACTGAAGCCACACATAACTCCGTTAATTAACAATACTTCGAGGGAAACCCTAGTATAACTTTCACAAAATTCAGACAGTATTTAGATGGCCACGCCCACCGTTTGCAAGTCCGCCCCTGGTCGTGATTGCATGCTAGCCGGTGGAAATGAGGAATAATGGAAATGGAAAATGGAAACGGATATCCAACGTGTTGCCCAGGAGACCTCGTGCTCTCAGCCAACAAAGAACCTCATATGGCAGTGTTGTTATTGTTGCTGTGATGCAAGGACGGGGCACGCCGGCGGAACTGAAACAGACAGACAGACATTGAAGCAAACGGAAAACCTAAAATTTTCAAGCAGCCCCACATTAATGTGGAGCACATTAGTGCACGTAAGTGTATTAAGGATAATGGATGCACTCATAGATATTTCGCCAAGAGGAGCACGACTGCAGGACAGCAAGAGGAGGCCATGGACGAGGGGTGTCCCGATAAATATGCAGGTGGGCCGCCAGGAGGGTTCTTCAAAAGCAACGCGAAACATCCGAGAATCTGCACGGACTCCATGCGGATTCGGTTGGGCTAAAGGCGCACTTGTGTGGGCGAGATCGTCTAGATAAATTACATTTACCTGCGGGCCAGAGCTCTACCTCTTCCTATGTTTATATGGCATAGGGGTTTAGGCCAAACTTGCAACGTGGTATCACCTTTTAGCCTTTTGGGCCCACTTTGGGCTTAAGAGCTGTATAATGTGTATTTTGCAATATTACACAAGAGAAGAGTGCCAGACGAAACTCATATCAGTTTGTGAACAAGAGTAAATCGGCTTTAAAGAGCGCAAGAACAGGGATAACAGTTCCGAAACAAAGTCGTTTTCGAGCAAACTCAAAATGGATATTTTTCCAACGACGCTCATCAATCGGAATTGAATTTCAATTGTCCTTGCCGCCCGCTCAGTCTCGTTATCCTCCTTCCCATTCCCATTCCCATTCCCATTCCCATTCCATTCCCTCCCCGCCTTTCCATTTCACCTCACCTCACCTCAGCTCACCTCACATCACCTCAACCGAACTGAACAGCCTGAAAAAAGCGACAAAAAAATATATCCCAATGAAAGAGAGCTTCGTGGGGGGTAAAGCATTTTTATTGCCATCATTGTCAGCGGGAATTGTCATCATAAATATTTGATTGTTGCATCAATAAAAGCTTATGACACATAAAATCCATAATTTCAATTGTTGGCCCCCGGGTGAAGTTGCGCCGCTGGATGCGGATCAGCCCAAGGTTAATGCAGCCAAAGGAGGCAAACAATAAATAAAGAATAAGCCGTGGAGGCGGAAGAGCGGGCCAGTTGGCACCCTCCGCCAAATCGGGCCGGGCTCATAAATCAGCGTTATTATGCCACCGCCACTTCCGCCCAATGCTGATTTTCGAAAATCATGCTTAAATAAGGAGGCATATCGGCCTCGGATCGGGGCCGATTCCGAAGTAGAGAGCTTCTCCCGCCCGCTGACCAGACCAATCAGTGGTTTTTGTTATTTAAATCTCATTTGAGGCGCATTTAAAATGGCGAAAAATATACGAATATTCATAATTTACGCATTAATTGAAAACTTAAACTGTTCGAGGATTGCGCGGAGTCTTTTGCAGGGATATATCGCCTCACTTCATGCATCGCTACATATGACAAATTAATGAAGCGAGCCGGTACAGATATACGTGCTATGTATCGCTCATGAATACGTTTATTCATACTCGTATGTGTATTTTCGCACATATATACGTATATGTATATATAATATGTGGGCATTTATGTAGTATCTCTGCGGCTGTTCATAAATCAAAATTTATGCCCATCAGGCGAAACATCGCAGACGTCAGATATAACACATTTTCAACTGTTCGCCGAGGACACCAACAATTGGCGAGTAATTGACATGATTGAGGGCTCTGGGGGCGCCTCCAGGAGGCGGTGGCAGGTGGTGGGAGTTGGTGGAAGGTGTTGGAAGGGGTCACGGATACAGGGGCCACCGCTGGTTAATATGGCATATGTAACATTGACCAGAACACAACAATTTCCCACTGCCGACGTCAGCAAAAGTTTCGAGCGAGCAGGCAATCCAAATGCTCGTGTGGAAAGTGGAAAGTGCCAAGCTAAGCAGGAAAAGCGCTCCTCCTTCCCCCGTATTCCACATTTTCCACCACACACAACACCACTCCGCACCGCCGGAGGCACTGTGAGAAACGGAACGGGAACGAAATGAAAAGCAATCGAAAGTGTCAAAGAGGCGACAGCTCATCGAGCAAAGGGGGCGTGGCCAAGGAAAATCAGTGGATGGGCGGTGACTCGGTTGCATGTCCAGCCAGTAATTGGTTTGGTCGAGACCTTGACAACCCCACCATCCGCCCGAATTTGCACTGCGATGCCTGCGTGCCAACGGTGCGAATGCTTTATGGACGCACGGACACCATTTGTCGGTATCAAATTATAGGCTTAAGTAGTAAGTGTTGTTAATTTCTTGAAAGCATGTGCAAACTCGCAGCACATATTGTGCCATTAAATATAATTCTTTGAAATATTACCAGGGAAAATATTTTAGATTTTGATCCATTAGTATGGGAGGAGCATAGCTTAAAATAGTTTAATGGTCTATAAATCCAGAGGAACATAAGAAACAATTCTTACCAAATGATTCTGGCATATTATGCAGCTAAGATTTTTGGACCACAGTTTATGAGGTATGCGATTTAGTTGTGAAAATGATTTCACCCAATGTGTGTATTTCAAAATAGTTATTTCCAGAAAACCAAAACTGAACGCAAAGCCACACTAGATGATCGCATGGACCAAAACCAATTTGTGTGTCAAACCGCGACAAAGTGCAATATGCGGATTTGGCAAATTACATCAAATAATTGCACAGCAAACTGAAAAAAGGAAGAAGCCAAATGGGATGCCGAGCTATCAAAAAATTTGGCAAAGGAAATTCCATTCGTGACCAACTTTTTGCTAATCCAGGACTCCGACCTCCTTGGCACTTGCCACACACACACATACACGTATTCACATACACATGCACTTGTATCATATACGTACTCGTACTCATATTGTTGCAGTTCTGGCTGCTCACCTCAACTTTCCCCGACCTTTGACCCTTTCATCTTCACCCTTTGTTTCATGTGTTTGTTGCACATTTTATTTCATTTAATTTTGTGCTCTCTGGGAACTGATTTTTTTTATTTATTTACTTTTACTAAGGTACATATACATACACATATACATATGGAATATATGTATTTTCTGCTTCGTTTTATTTTAATTTTAATCCAATTTCTGCACACACACAAAAGACCAACGAAGAGAATTTATTTTTATTTGTATTTTTTTTTATTTTCCTCTCATTTTTTCCCCCTGGCTTGTGGCAAAATATATTAAAAGCTACTTACGAAGTGCAGAGCCAAACGCTTCGGCCCGTGTGCATTCACACACACACACACGTACACTGAGCGAAAATGGGGTTATGGTGGCACACCCACTCGCAAACACACAGATATTTGCAGTGTTGTGGTTCATATATGTGTGCATGCATGAACATACATATATGTAGTGCGGCGTTGGCAACGAAAACTGGCCATGATGACGATGGCGATGGCGATGGCGATGATGACGATGATGATGATGATGATGCAAGTGATTCATGCGGAAAACGAGCAACAATTTTGGTTTACCAGACAGACAACGCCGGCACCAACAACAAAGGCAACAATAACAAGAATAGCAGAGGGGGGAGAACAACAAAAAGGGCAACAACAATCGAGCAAGTCTTACATGTGTTTACACAATGTTTGTTGCCGTTTTCTCGTGTTGTTATTATTATTTTTTTGCGGCCATTTGGGCCTGGTTGTAAGCCATGTCCTGTGTCCTTTTCCCCCAGCCGAGCTGCATCCTTCGGCCAGCCGCCTGCTGTTTCAATTTTATTATGAGTGCAATGCCCATTTTTCCTTCACCGGATTTTTTTGTGCCTTCGAGCCATTTTCATTTCCACCAGCGGTTGAAACCTCAGCACATATTAAAAATAGATTAAATCAGTTGCAAAATGTACTTGACCAATACGCGGCCGAAAGCAAATGTGTGTCTATTCGTTATAATGAACAACGTTGCGTATGCGTCATATTTGGAGCGTATGAACTCTTGATCAGTGGGCTGATCGGCGTTTTGGCCGATATACAATTTCTACATTAAAAAATACACAATAACAATAAGTTTGATATTAATAAGAAGAGCGAGTGTTATAGTCGAGTTCCCCGACTATCAGATACCCGTTACTCAGCTAGTGTGAATGCAAACGCGAAATTTCATCATTTTCTGGGATATCGATACATATATATTTTCAAAGACTCTATACTATATATAATTTACAAGACATAAAGTTATGAAAAAATATCGAAAAATGGTTCAAAAATGTGGGAGTGGCAGTTTTGTGCGGTGTTGTAGATTCCTCTAGAATCTGTATGATGAATCTCAACCTTCTAGCTTTTATAGGACAGATGGACATGGCTAGATCGACTCGGCTATTGAACCTGATTAAGAATATGTATGAATATGAAAATAGTTCAATATACTTTCATTGTCTGTCCTTTAACAATTAGGTTTTTTTTAATGCTTAATATTATATGACATATAATAACTTATAGCGTTTTTCCTCAAGAAATTTATTTTTTATCACTGACAAGGTATCCTTAAACAAATTTTTAGATTCTTACAATTTTCCAAACAATTATAAATTGAAATTAGCAAAATTGTCGCTAATAGATAACATTTTCCCATGACTTTAAACCGTCGAAAAAAGGTTTTATTGTAAGAGCGTATGACAAATATTTCTGTTTTTAGTAACTTCGATTAAAGTGTATAAAATTTGCAAAATATATTTATTCGTGCGAAAATATACACTCTCGTCTAAAAGTTTTAGTAAGGCAGTAATTTATCTCATTGTGAGTTGGGCAGAAAACTATCGAGTTTCAACAGAAACTCTGCGAAAACGAACAGTTAATTGATCGATTCATTCATAAAGAAAGTCTAGAGATGGGAAAGCTCTATGGTTACCTCTTATTTATTTCTGTTCGTCCACTAATTTTCTTCAAGAGATCTCCAAATTAGATTCACACAATTTAAAGGTAGAGGTAAAAACATAAACATAACCTCTGTACTAAGTAAGGTTTAAATAAGTTACATTTACTTAGAATACAAGTTTACAAATGTAAGAAAACAGTTTAAAGGACTGATATACTTAAGTCAACTATTTAAGGGAGAATTTCAAAAGTAGCGCATATTAAGAGAACACTATGATCTAGTAATTGAAAGACTAGGATGGGATTGTTACTTTATTGGTTCGCAAATCGGTGTTCATGTGATAGTTTAGTCTGTATATGGACTAGCATTATTAACAGTAGTAAATATATAAGCATATTCAGTATATATTAGTTTACGATAATATTGATATAAATCCAGTAAATTGAGTAACGGCCATCGATAAGTCGGGACACATATGTAACTGTAGTGTCTCATCATCCATAGCTTAGTGCCTTCAAAAGCCATTTTTGGTAGAGAAGAATATGTTAAGAGCAGCGAACAACAAAAGTATATCCTTTTGCTCAGTAAATTGCATTCCTCTCCAAATGGCACTGCCCCCACTCGCAACCCCAAATACCAATTTGAGTGCACTGAAGTGCCAGCGAGCAAGTAAGTGTCTTTAGCCTGGCTGAGTGCCCACAAGGACTCGGGGACTCGGATTGATTGCCAGCCAAATGAGCATTGATCTTGCACCGCAAACGCACACATCTTAATTTATGCACACACACACGCACACACGCGCGTGTAAGCCCTGCGTGTTTCGAACCCCTTCTGCACCCGTGGATGACGTCCCACCAAAAACACCTTTGGCATCATGGAAAGAAGTCAAAATGCACTCATGTGAATAATTCGATATTGGGAACAAATTGTTTTAAACACGTTTCATTAGATTTCGCATCGCAAATGCCATTACAGATGTCTGTAGTGCATAAACATATGTGTATATGTATGTATCTGTGTTCGATTTCGATCCTGAGATGCAGGCAACACACGGAGCAACCGATGCATCCTTTCCCTTATTGTTTTTGCCAGTGACAACTGAATGATTGAATTGAACTTTGCATTCGCGCGAATGTGGATGCGAATGTGCCTGGTACTGGGAATGCGGATGCGGATGGGGATGGGGATGGGGATGGGGATGAGATTGAAGCGGCAGTTCCGTAATTGTGAATTGATTGCTCGAGTGTAGCGAATTTTCCGGGGAACTTTTCCCGGGGGCAAGGCGGCGCTGGCAAAGTCGGGCGATCAATTCGGCAGTCGCCTCAATGCGATTTGTCTTGTGTCAGATTTGAGTGACAGAGCCGTTTGTTTCCCTTTCGCTGGCTGCACGTGGGCAAAAGGATGTTCAACGGGAGGCATCCACATGCAGCTATGCAGCGAATGCATTAGTCCTTTGACAGGCGACAAAAATGTCCTGTGACGGGGTCACAAAAAATATGTTTAGGTTCTGGCTTTCAGAAATTGTATCCTTGTTTCAGATAATCCCGCACCATTATTGTTTTTAAATGGTGGGAAAAATACAAAATCGCGTTGAATACATTTGGCCAATGTTTAAAATGTTTATCAAATAAAAAGAACTTTTCAACTGGTCAAATTTTCATTCTATGAATGGCGTTTTTAGTTTTATTTATCATTACTCTTGCAAAAAACGTTAAGTTTATCTTTTGAATTCTTCGCAACTCGTGCTTTGTTGAAAACTATTCGCTTTGATTTAGGCCCTTCGTTTAAACCCAGCTAATGGTTTGGCTCTTTAATTGAACTTTAAATGGTAGATTTTTAAAATCGATAGCAAAAATATCAAAAAGTAACTAAAGAGTTTAAGGTTTTCCAATTCAATGAACATGTATTTTTGGGTTTTAAGCGAATATAAAAGTAAAAAAATATATAAAAAATTGAATATCAATGCACTTACTGACTTATTTTCAGCATCGTTTACTTTTTGGTAGTTCTAGTGAACTTCGCATTGAACAGGGATTAAAAAATGAGACTGTTGAACTTTTTAGTGATAAAAAATCTTACCAGAATGTGCATTTTTTATGCCCGCCCTGCAATACTCAAGTTGAGTCTCCCCTCCAGCCTACCGGCAAAAACACACCGGCAGGCATTTCATCTCCCCCGAAAAGCGAAAAGCGGCCCCAAAGACCAACCCACACCCTTCCTCCCAAAAACTCCCCGATCCGGCCACCAAGCCAGCAATCCAAGGACTTCTTCAAGTGGCTCCCAGGGCAGAGTTCACGTTGAGGGCGGCAGGTTCATTGTGAGCCCAGTGCATTAGGGCGATGGATAATGCGCTTTCCCTGCGCGACCACGCCCCCAATCGCCCGGGTCCCTTTGTCTTGCTCTTGAGATTGCTTCACGCCAACTTTTGCCTCATAATTTGGCAGTTTGTTGTTTGTCGGCCTTTTATTATATTACCCTGTATTGTTGTCGCTTGTTGCTTTAATCTTGGCTCCCCCATTTCCCCGCCCGTCGCTCCGCCCACGAAAATCCCCCTCCGTTGCGACTCATTATGCGCTTAATTTTCGCTTTTCATTTTCAATTGCCATAATTTAGTTTTATTTTGCTTCATTTTCAGGGAAAACGGAGGGCGGCAGCGGCAACTCACCTGGCGAAAGTTTTGCCGCAAAAAGCGCAAGGAAAACTGGCGGGGCGGGCAGAGAATTCTCGATTCCGGATTCAGGTTGCGAATGCGGGTGGGGATGCGGATACGGAAATGGGCATAAGGATGGCATATTTTCATTTGAAAACCAAGCTGCGTCTGATTACATCATAAGAAATGCGTAATAATTGCGTTAACATAACGGCCTGCGAGATGGGAACCAACAGCAGTAGTAGCTGGATATCCGGATGAGATGGCGGAGCAACTTTCAACCAGGCCCAAGACATCTCCGTCCCCGTGCTCCACCGCCATCCCCAGCCTCGCAAACGCCGCCGAGCACGCAGTGTGGGTGGTGGGTGCATAGCATATAGGAGCATATGGCATGTAGCGTATACCATATAGCACTGCGAAAAGGCATAATATAAAACTTCATCAAATTGTCTTCGCAGCTTTCTTTAACGTACCAAGTTGGAATTTAATTTACGCAACAATTTGAAGTGGCGGATAATAAGCTCATCCTTTTATTTCATATCGTTTTGTTAGGTTTCGCTTTATTGCCACAGTTTCAAAACGGCAGATAGGCCTATGATAAAAATAATAATTGACTAATTTAGTTTTATTATCCAGAGCGTTGTTAGGACGTTAGAGCTTCTACAAATACGAGTTAGACTATCTGCAGGATAGTCTAGTGCGTATCAGCCCTTGCAGACATTATTTTAATGAAGTTTAAGACAAATTTAAGGCTTTACTTTACTCCTACCCTAGGGTATTTCTGTGTTACATCAGAATCATGAACTAAGTTGTAGACAAATTCGGATTAAATATTAATAAATTAAATAAAGGTCAATGCAAATTGCACATAATTATTGTATTGGGGCAGTTATTTCAGTGTACTGCTTAGAGTGGCAAATGGGTTTGGAAAAGGGCCATAATGCCACCTGTTGACTCATTACCTTCCCTGTACGAACTTCTTCGCCTCCGTTATCAATGCAAAAGACAAGGTGGAGGGGTGAACAAAAAAACCCGGGTAAGAAGCAAACAACTGGACATAAATCAGAACCAATGAAATGTCATTAGTGCCAGACTCAGAGCCAGGAGAAACTGCATTAGGAGCTGGCGAGAAAAGGACACGAAATGTGCACCGCAAGCTGCAACAAAAACCGATGGCAAGCTCCTCTTGCTTCACGCCCTTTTCCTGGCTGTAAAAACTTGAAATATTGATTGAGCGCGTGAATAACAGCAAGTGAAATGGCTTGCTGAGGGCGTGAGTCCTTCAGAGGATCCTTTTCCAGGCGATTCCGGACGATTGCGGGGGTCTAAGTGGAGCAGCACATACATGCTCGCCCATACAAATGTATCTGCTTACGACTCCCGACTCGAGTCGAATCGGCGGAAGGCAATAAAGTGTACAATGTACCAGTTGGTGGCCCGAAAAGGGTGAAAAGGGGCACTACGGGGTATCTGTAAACGCCACCAAGAACTGCAGCTTGCGCATTTGTATGCCAAAAGCTGCCAGCAGGAGATATGCGACTTGACTGAAGGTCGAACTCAGAATTTCCCTACAAGTGTAGGCACAATCTGTAATTAGTAATACTTAATACATATTACTGGGAAATATAGAAAATTCTTAAATAATTATCGTGCAGCATGGATTTCCGTTTCCATGAATAGTGATAGCACATTTGTTGGTGTATAAAAAGCTAAGAGGCATCCCAAGTGCAAAATCCTTTTTTTCTGCCAGTTGGAAATGGAAACATAGAGCCGACAAAATGCAAAGGGTTCCACTTATCGGCAGAGTACAACAAAGGGAAATAGTTGAGTGGCTTTCTGCCGTCCTTAGTCCTGGCCAAAAGTAGCACGGCACAAGCCCAGACACATTGAGACAGTCGAACAGATATGGCAACAGTATCATTCCACGGCATTCCCTCCGCCGCATCCACGAGCACAGCCCCCTCTCGTATTTCCATGGACAGGCCGACCCGCTTGGCTCCCCGGGCATAAACAGCACGTAGTCGGGAAGCTAAAACACCACGTAGCATTATCGATGTAATCACCGGATAAGCTAACAAGTTGCCAAGATTTTCACGCATACTCCGTTGCACTGGGCGGCGGTGGAGGAGCGGGAAATCGGGAAAAGCGGGAAACGGCGGGAAGAGACCGGAAGAGGCGACTGCAAGTGCTTCGAAAGCGTGTGGAAAACAAAAAAGTTGCAGTGCAAACTTTTCCCGCCCCTCCACCTTTGCCACGTCTAGTTCATCCTAACTCTTGCTGTTTTCTTTTATTTTTTTTGACTG
Source organism: Drosophila mauritiana (assembly GCF_004382145.1). Lineage (NCBI taxonomy): Eukaryota > Metazoa > Arthropoda > Insecta > Diptera > Drosophilidae > Drosophila > Drosophila mauritiana. The sequence continues at coordinate 21,192,486 of NC_046672.1, read as the reverse complement.
GCATTTCATAGTTTCGCAGTCGATGGAGGAGAACAAAACTGATGAGGGTCTTTGGAGAATGGGTATGCTCCAGGAGTCACCCAGCATCGTACTTAGTATGGATAAACTGTTGTTATAACTAAAAACGTTCAAGTTATTGATACTGCAAATATTGTGTGGAATTTGCTTTCATTCTTGCGACTGCAACTGCAACAGCGAAAAGTACTTTATGAGCTCGTGTGTCTCCCCGAGAGCTATACAATGATAGAGAAAGTTGTTGAGCCGTTTAACCACTGAAAAGGAATATCAATTAAGGGGATTTACTTAAGCCGTAAACAACGGTATAATTAATTTTTATACAGCAGGCAAGCCTTTCCGGTGGGGTGTTGATTAAAGGTGCTTGGTGAAGCCGTAAATAAGTTACTGTTAATTACAAGCTGCTTTCGCTTATTTAATCGCCGAATGTATTTCCAATTACTCTATTCTTAAGCTAGTTAATATCCGACCTTATAAGTTATATTGGAAATGCCCACGGGATGGCCCGAAACCTCGATAGATCATAACCCAATCCTTTTCGACTGAATGAGCCGCCAACATGCATTACAGATTCTTTCCTCGAACCCCTCCCCATCTTATCCACTTTGTTCCACTTGACTTGAATCCCTTGGTTGCTTTCTTTGGGTCAGCTCCTCGACGACCACCAAACTGATTAGGAAAGCCAACAGAAAAATAAAGGATAACAGATCGATAGCAAGGGCAGGGGACATGTGGGAAAACAAGAGGATTGAGGGGCGGCATCGCTTGCACCTCGTATTAAAGAGGGTCCAATTTATGGCCACACTTGGGGGAATGCCGAACACGAAATTGCAAATATTTAGCCATATACTTATACGGCAACACACGCAGCTATATATATGGTGCACTTTCGAAAATGGGTCCACCCAGTGGACAGCTTTAAAGTGCTATGTAAATCTGGCCTTTGAGGCCTTCACTTTTTAGTCCTGTTCAGAAAGGAGCAATCCCTTCACATTTAAAAATTATTTCCTGAATTGTATTTCCGATCAATCGCCTTATTTTACGACTATAGCTGAAAGTATGGAAAGATAAGAACTCAGCCCATGCTGGAAATGCTGGCAACAATACCCGAAGAACTGGCTCCCAGTTCGACTGATTTTCGCTCAGTGTACTTCTGGCACGAGTGCACATGTGCTCGATTGTATGTATCTGTCTATTGCTCATGTCTATGACAGCGGAGGCGAAGCCGCAGCGACGTGCCGCAAAATATTCGCCAAAAGCATGCAACCAAAATTGGTGGGGCGGTTGAGAAAGGGGCTGGGGGATCAGGGACCGGGGACCGGGGACCGGGCCGGCTGGCCTTTGCAACATGTTGCCTTTGCCCTGTTGTCTCGCTATATTGTTTCGACGGCATGCGCATCAATTTCTAGACAAATTCAGCACACACCAACTTCAAAAGGACCGACAGAACGTAGTATGTAGGTAGGTACGTACGAGTAGATACGAGAAGGAGCCCCAAAAAAGCAGCGAAATCAGCCGGTGGTTCAGTAGGTGGCTCTGGCTGCGCTTCATGTGTGCAATATCAAATTTGAAAACACAAACACAACACGGATGGCCGCAGACACAGACGGAAACCAGAAGGGGGTGCGGGGATAGTGGGGCGGACGCCAAGGATTCCCCCGGTGCAGGCGCTTAAGAAGTTTCAGACATGAAATCAATTTGTCTTCCAACTCCCACGAAAACGAAAACGAGCCAAGAACGGCAAATGCAACAGCGAGGGGAATCCCCGATCCACGGCCCCAAAAACGGAATGAAAAGAGCCAGAAAACTGCTGCGGGAAAACAGAGGCGGTTCCCAGATACCATCAACACGAATCGGGAATACGCTTATCCATCGATGCGAGTATACCTGCCATTCGGCTGTATGTTAAATAAAGTTGGAAAATAAGGAAGAGTTCGAAATGTGCTCAATACAGGTAATCTAAAGTCGTTACTATCCTCTTGACTCTAAACCACTAATCGCTGCTTTCGTTACGTTTTCCTAGCTTGAGCTCTGCTTGGCATTCAAGGCAGAATGGGTAAATATTTATGCATTTAAATATATATGTAATATTAAATACATATAAATACATATATAATAGAGTGGCTTGTGCGAGGATTTCGTAATCAAAATATTTCCCTAAATTGTTAATCTGTAATCCTATAGCCCATGATAAGACTAGTTTCTTGGGTATTAAATGGGAACTACAATTACTTCACCGAATACTGTGGATGCCCTGCCATCGAAGGTCTTTCAATGGCATGAAATGAGCAGGCAGCTCGGAACAGATCCGCATTCGCATTCGCATTCGCATCCGCATCCGTATTCACATCCGGACTCACATCCTCAAGACCATCTGCATCCGTAGGACTCGAGTAGAAGTCGTAGTCGTAGTCGTAGTCGGAGTCGAATGCAGTCATGAGGCAACTCGCATGCTGGGATCCACACATGTGAAACGGTTTGTGGTGTTGCAATAACTTGTATTTTAAGTTTACTCACTGCTGGGATTCAAAATTTAATTTCATAGTGCGATGCGTTGTTATTATTTTGCATAATAACATTTCTGGCCCCAGTTCACTCAACCGAGCTCACTGATGGTTTGGGGTTGGAAATGGGCGTTTGGCTGATTGGTAGTTTGGGAGCTTTCGTAGTTTCGCCAGATTCACCAGTTTCGGGAGTGGAAACTCGAAATTGGAGCTTGGCCTGCGGACTGACCGATTGTGCAATCGAATCAGGCCTATTAGAGCCCGTTTGGCGCATTAGCAGTACGTTCCGGATGGATATGGATGCGGATGCGAATGAAGATGCGGATGCGGATGCGGAGGTGGGGCAGCCGATCCCATGACCATGCGAACCGGACTTCGACACCAGACACTAAATGCCTCATCAGCATTCCGGTGAGTGTTTATCTGAGTGTGTGAGTGGATTTGCGTTCGGGTTAATCAAAATGTGACCGATGGCAACGACAGCTGACCGCAAATCAAGGGGACGCCCGGGCGGCCCATTACCCCAATAATCAAGCCCGTTGGGGAATCTTTCTAATCGTCCTTGGCAGCAGTCCTGTGGAAGGCTACTTGGTATAAATAACTACTAGCTAATAGCTGGGGTGTGAAAAATCAGCTAGTATCGATATCCGTATCCTTTAAGCTCTCATTAAATACTGTTATACACGAATAACAAATTAAGTTAAGATGAACTGATGGTGGAGAAAATTTAATTTCTATCTGGAGAATTAAATCACTTATGCCATAATTGAAGCGACCGCCAATTCCTGAGGTCATGGCGATTATCCTGTTCCCACCGATTGAACTCAGAAATGAATCCTGACAACTAGAGCTTTGTATCGCATCCTGCGAGTCCCTGTCGTACACCCATGCTCTTCATAAAGCTACCACATAACGGCAGCCACATACGAAAAGTGGAAAGTGCGGTGCTGAAGGGGAATATCCAGTCCACCGAGCTGGTTTTAGAGCGTCGAAATTGCCTTTTTATTGACAATTCACAGCACGCGCCGTGGAAACAGATCATCAAAGGTTATTACGAGTACGGAAAAGGTCCTTTCGTTGCTGTTGTAAATAGATTCATAAGCAACACTACATGCCGGCAATTGCGAGACAGGAAAATAAGCGAAAAGAAATCCAGCGAGTGAAAGTGTTAACACTTAGGGTACGCTATACACTCGCTGCAAGGATACTATGTGGATATACGAGAGTGGGTGCGTGCTGTTCTCCGCGGGATAAAGGCAAATTTCAGTCTGAATGTCAAAGTTTGAGCCTGGCAGTACTTTGAAATATTCATAAGAATGTACACTAAGGAAAACAGGGTTAAAGTTGAGAACTACAACTAAATATAAACTTAAGCTGGAGCACGAAGTACAAACATTAAAAGCAAGGTCGCTGAAAAGAGGCTCCTGTTTCAAAAAACCGGAAAGCAAGAGGCCGAATCTCAATGTTGAAACACTTTTTAGTACCAGAGAGACGACTGACATTTCCACGAATTTGCCCACCCTTGCAAGTAGAACTCACACACAGTCATAAAGCAATAAAGCGGAATCATGTGCAGAAATTTTTATAAGTTGGGTGTATCATCCAAGTGGCAAATGCTCCAGGATCTTCGAAATGCGCGGAGTGGCGGATTTGTGGGGGCGAGACAAGTGCAAGTACTTTCCACTTTCTTTGGCCAAATCCCAGCAAGCAGCTTAAGGTTTCAGCTCAATTGTTTTGCCCGACTTTGTTTCATTGCCATTTTTATATTTCCCCATCTCGGGTGTGCTGAGAAGAGCTTTAACCGAAATCAAAATGCATATTTACGGAAAAGAAAAATCTATGAAGCTGAAATCCAATAGTTTGATATTCTGCTAAAATGAAAAAGAAACGAATCAAACTGAAGCTGTTCTTACAAATCTACATATTATTCATTAGATCATCCGGAATAGCTTTAAGAAGTCAAGAATCTAAAGTTTCATAACCACGAGGTTAGTTTGTTTAATATTTTAAGATCACCAGTTCACCAGTTGGCCAAGTATTTCCGTTACGAGGGGTTTACACAACTCCACTTGGCGCATCGCTGTTTGCACAAAGTTTCTGTTTGTCCATCGAAAACATGGAATTGCAAAACACCTGCAATAGATCCGATTCCGTAGAGATTGAGGTATATATAAGGCTCGGGTGCAGTTGGTGAAGTCAGTTGAATTTGCTAAGTCAATCATCTACAAAATCAAAATGCGTGTATTCTTCCTCATCGTTCTGCTCGCCTTGGTGGCTCTGGCTGCTGCCCAAGGACGTCGTCTTCCAGGACTTCTGCAGGGAGGTCTGGGACCACTTCAGGGCCTTGGAGGACTCGGCCTGCCGCAGGGACTTCCCCAGGGACTCCCGCAAGGACTTCCCCAGGGACTCCCGCAAGGACTTCCCCAGGGACTCCCGCAAGGACTTCCCCAGGGACTCCCGCAAGGACTTCCCCAGGGACTCCCGCAAGGACTTCCCCAGGGACTCCCGCAAGGACTTCCCCAGGGACTCCCGCAAGGACTTCCCCAGGGACTCCCGCAAGGACTTCCCCAGGGACTCCCGCAAGGACTTCCCCAAGGTGGCAACTCATCCTCCTCCGAGGACTCTTCCTCCCAGGAGAGCTCCAACGAGTAATTCCTCCAGTGAGGCGTCCGCCTAGAAACTCGATCGCCGAGTCCTCCATGTAAAAACATTCAAAACTCTTTGAATAAAGATATATATTCTGCTTATTTCAATACAAACCCGTCCACCGATTCCATTAACCGCACCGATTTCCATTTCGAACTCCGAGTAATGGTTGCTCCGGCCCGAGGAATGGAAATGGAAGTGGAAATGGGCAAGGGTGTGGGTGTGGGGGCGTGTCTCAAATCGGCTGCCTAAATAAGAAATCATTTTATTTGAAAAGTTTCCCTTTGGCACGCCCCCTCCAGCTGCCGCCCCACTTTTCGAGGGCAGAAGACGGCGACGTCTGCGTTGGCGACACCAGCAACATCGGGCGAAACAAAAGCAACAAGAGCAAAAGCGGTACAACAAAGCGAAGACAGCAACAATAAGGACAGCTGAAGGCGGTACGAAGTACGCAAACGACTTGGAAATACCCATTATACCTGTGAATTAAAAGCAAAAAGGACATTTCCACCGAAAGTAACTTTACTTTAACAGAGCAGCATAAAATATTACTTTAAAAATGCGTAAAGCTACTTAACTAAAAGGGCAACTAGATAATAAGCTACTAACATAACAAATATTTAAAATAAATTAAGACTTAATACTCCTATTTGTTAAATGACATTAAATGATTAGGTACAAATCAAAGGATATTCCCCGCGGATATTTAGAAATGATAATTGTGACTTCTGATAAATTATGCAACTGTTTTAAAACCAACGATAACTGGTTTCAAAAAATTAAATTTATATATGATTCTACAGCGATTTTATCCATCTAAAACACATATGTATGTATCATTTTTAAACTTTTAATGGGTAATCAGATAGCGCATATCCTGTCAAAAAAGTGACTGCCAAAATAAGACCAAAACGATGAATAGCAAAGGCAACAAAGTTAAACTGTAACAATAACCAAAGTCAAAGTTTGTCGGCAAAGTTTTCGCCTCTTTCGTCCTTGTTGCTCTCCTTGTTGTTGTTGCATGCGTGCGCCTGTGTGTGTGTGTGTGTGTGTGTCCACAGGATACAAATTCATTTCAATTGGTTATATGTAGAGAAATGGGTTGGAGTGGCTTGGCTGAAGGAAGTTGAAAAGTGGGAACGACGAGGAATCTGTGTAAAATGAGTTTGTTTTTTTTCCCGCATTTTATTTTATTTAATTTTTTTGTGTTGTATTTTTTGCAGCCATTGCTGTGTTGTACTTTTCAAGATGAAACAAGTTTCACGTGAACAGGGACCTTCCCCTGGGCCGGAAAGCCATCCTGCAGAAGGATCCTGGATTTTGGATTCTGGGCCAGGAATTGCCGCATCGCATACCTGCAGACATCGCTTCACTTTCCTTTGGCAGCGAAATGCCAAAGAAATGCAAATAAAACTTTTCCTTTGTTTTTCTTTCGGCTTTTTGCCCATCGTGGTTAGCAGCTTAACCCTTACAGGGCCCACGCGCCCATCATCCGCCCACCGAGCAGCAACAACAAGTATGTGGAAATCGCAGACAAAAAACTACGGAAACAAAAAGCTGTAAAACTAAGTGTGGCTATTTTAATTTCACTCAAAATGCAACGAAAATCGACCAGTTACGCACTAATCAGAGCGTACTAACGGGAGTACGAAACGGAGGGTGTGGAGAAAGAGAGTTTGAAGAGATAGAATCCGTAGGAAGAGAGTTTGGAGAAACGGAGTCTGTAGAAAGAGAGTTTGGGAGAAAGAGTGAGACTGAACAAAGTAGAGCGGGACAACAGGAGAACCGAAAGCGTCGGTGTGCCGATTTAGGGAAAGCAACGGTACCAAGCCGTGAAATTTGGTTGTGGAGACTGGAAATATCGAGGAATAACGGATAAGTGAGGCCTATATAAGCCGGCTTAGCAAGGACCCGCTTGTGTGGCGGGATTGTGGTGAAGGCCCGGTCGACTGTTTTGATGTTCGCGTAACGTAACCAAGAGATCGCCTGGAGCGTGCGTAAGAACCGAGCAGGTGTGGTACCGGCGCGACCAGACGTGCAGACGTCCGGTTAACGCGTTGTCATCTCGCCCTGCCTGGAACAGGCAGCAATTGACTACCGTGGGTCCGCGGACGACAGTAATTCCCAGCCCAACGAGTCTACCCACCCAGCAGCGAAGCCCATAGCCCATATCCTCGCCACCGATCACGCGTGGCCGCGCCAGTACCTTGTCGAGCGGTCGTCCACTACTGAGGAGAAACCTACCACGGGAGATCGAGTTCCAGTGTAAAGCGAATAATAAAGATCAAGGATCAAGAACAACTAACCGGGTGATCACGATTGATATAAATTTGGTGGGACGAACACACAAAATCCTCTGAGCTAGCCGCACGTATCTCGTAGCGAGCAGACCAATCAAAATCAGTTCGTCATATCTGGCGCCCAACGTGGGGAAAAAAACATAGGAAAGCATCGGAGCAATAGTTTATTGTTTTACGAGCAATGAAACATAAGTAGTTAATGATCATCGACGCTGCAAGCAATATAATTTCGTGGGACATCTTAAATATGGGAGCTTCGTCCTGACCAAATCAGACATCAGACACATCAGATCAAGCCAGCAGTGAATGCGCGATGCGTGCTTGGCAGATGTGGTCAGGCTAATTCTGGTGGTGTAAGGGGCTACGACGGGTGGTGTTGGTCGGTGTTGGTTGGTGTAGGTTGGTGTAGGTTGGTGTAGGTTGGTGTAGGTTGGCGTAGGTTGGCATTCGTTATTCTAGGATGGATGTGGTTCAGTGCAGTCTCTTGTTTTAGCCATCTTCCTTGGGCGGGGTCAACCATCCTGTCGCTTCGTGAAGCTGCACGATAGAGTTGAAGCTCTGCATGGCTCGAACCAAACTGTATTGGACCTGGGCCGGTGCTTCGGTATCCCCGAACTGGATGCGCGCCTTTCCCTTGACGAGAGTGGCCGCAATTTGCACGATAACCGCTTCCACGGTATAGGCCGAGCTCCAGCCATGCTTGGTCAGCAATTCCATGCAGATGGCACCACCGATGAGCACATAGCCGCCTGAGATAATCGGATGGACGACGCGCACAAATGGCGGTTCGAAGGGATACGTATCCTTGAAACGGATGTTGAGCAGTATGCTGTCCATGCCCTCCTTCTCCTTGAGCATTTGCAGATCATTGTGCAGCGGACTGTCAGGGTCGACAGACCTGAGGCTAATGTTCCATTCGTAAATCGAATCATTGACGAGTTCAATAGAAAACATGTTCTTCTTGAAGACGTATGAGCAAAAAATTTCGCGTAGTTCCTTCATTAAGCGATCGGTTGCCTGCGTGGAACCCAAAACGGAACCTTTTAGATAGCCTTGTATCTGATTTTGACGCAGTCTTTTTAGAGTCGCTAACTGTTCCACTTCCATGTCGTCCTTCTTGCTTGTACTTCGTACATCATCCATTTCCAGCGAAACGTCCTCATCGCGCTCGCTCTTCTGTTCGCTTTCGCCGATGGTATCCTTGATCTTCTCCTGATTTGACTCGGTGTCATCGTTGCCGTGGGAACCGCCCTCGCCCCCCGCTCCACCGTCACCTGTTCCCTGCTCGCAGCGGAGGGGGGAATCGGATGTCGGCGTCGTTTGCAGCGGCAGAGCCAAATTATCGATCTCGGGTGGCAGTGGAACGTTGTGAAGGCGGCACAGCTCAAGCAGCAGTATGCCCACCTGATTGATCACGTGATTATCACGTTCATTCGTATTGCTAAGTATTTGAACAGCATTTGTAACGCTCGTCTCCTCGGTCTCGGCGAACCAAACTGGCGGCGATAAGGGGTAGGATCCCGTTATGTGGGCGTGAATATCGTAGCGCTTTCCATTCTTATCGATAAAACAGCAGAGCAGTTCGTCGACGCTGGAATTGAGGATCTGAAAGCGCTCGTGGTTCTTCGGGAAGATCTTCTTTAGCGTTTCGATTTCCTGCTTCAGGGCGTTAAGGCACGCCATATTGTAGCGCTCTTAAAAGGGCAACTGGTCGGGTCTGGGTTTTTCGTGCTTACGGTGCTTATGATTATTTCGTGGTCCAAGTGGAGTTTTGTGATTAGTGGGGTTCTTAAGGAGCTAACTCCCTCCTGTCTTGCGCTTTTCCTTTGCGACTTCCAGGCGTAGAAAGCTGGTATGGGCTTTGTTTTTTGTTTTTTTTTTTGTCTGCCAGCTGCTTTTATTTGCCTACTCCTACTCCCGTTTTAATTTTTGAGTTTTTTGTCAGGGCCCCTTTATGTGAATATTTTGCTTACTCATTTATAGATAGATTGAAAGGGCGATTTCTTGGAGTCGACTCTGTGTTCCTTATTGTTTTCGCTGGCTCTCTTCTCGCTCTACTTCTTCCACTTCACTTCCAGTCAACTTCACTCTCACTGTTTTTTCTTCTTCTACAGCTCCTTCGGCGTCAAGCACAGTCTTGCAAGTACTCTCGGTTTTTTTTTAAGTTCAGATTTGCACTTTGATTTTCCCGACTCATTATCGCTTTCCTATTCTGTTCAGATGTCTTTGTTGGTTTGTGCTGGGCATTAAAGACGCACACGGGTGCAAATATTGTGACAAGAATCAGCACATGACGGGTCACACTGAGAAAATATCAAAATCGCCGAGTGGCAACACCACACCAGCAGGAGATGTCAGAAGGTGGCAACACTCGATCGAAAGGGGGTAGTGCGACCAGGTGACAGAAGGTCGGAAGGACGGACGGAGCTGTGAGCGTCGAGGAAATCTCAGGAGTGTTCAACAAGGACGGCCAGAACGAGCTTATTGTTTCCCGAAGAAAGGGGGGAATGTCAGGAGTTAAAATTCCGCACAAATGCAAATTTCAAAAGGAGGGCCTGCCTGTTGGCAGTTACGCAACAAATCAGAGCGTACTAACGGGAGTACGAAACGGAGGGTTGGGAGAAAGAGAGTTTGTAGAGACAGAATCCGTAGTAAGAGAGTTTGGAGAAACGGAGTCTGTGGTAAGAGAGTTTGGAGAAACGGAGTCAGTAGAAAGAGAGTTAGGAGAGAAATAGTGAGACTGAACAAAGTAGAGCCGGACTACAGGAGAACTGAGAGCGTCGGCGTGCCGACTTAAGGAAAGCAACGGTACCAAGCTGGAGTTTGAACCGGGATAACGGTAAAGCCTTGGATTTTGGTTCTGGAGACTGGAAATATCAAGGAATAACGGTTAAGGGAGGCCCATATAAGTTTCGTTACCATACCTAATCTTAATTTTTTTAGCTTTTTTGTTCCGGAGTTAACACCGTTCATACGAACGGACAGACGGACGGACTGACGTACGGATGTTTTCAAAGAACTGTTTTAGGGTATCATTTCTACGTGTGTAAAGCAGCTCCAAACAGCCATTGCATTTTCTAACTGTTCATTACCAGCATTCTCAATTGCACACTCGCGCAGACGCTTCCACACTCACACACACACACAGCCAGAGGCATTTGGAAAAAGTGTAGGCAAACAACAATTGAAGCAACACGAGCAAAAACTTAATTAAGCATTTTGTTGTACGATGCTGCAACAAAACAAATTCCTCTTTAAATAAAGCACCGAAGCAATTTATTCCAATTAACAACAACAACTTCATGGTATGTATATGTGCGAGCGAGCGACACGGTGGAGTCGGAGAGGGACGAAACGCTACTGGCATCGGATGGAAATAATTGAACAAAAACACTTTTCAACACTGTAAATGACAGTTGCGTAAATTCCTAGAAAATATTCAAGCTCAGTAAAAGCTATAGACGTTGGTTTGTTAAGAGAACGACGCATGTAAATCATACTATTAGAAAGAAGATGAATTTTATATACAAACAAAAACCCTTATGAAATTTCACTTACCTCCACGGCTACCTGCGTACCCAAAAAAAAGAGGAAATATCACAACTTGCTTTTAAAACTTGCTTGCGTTTGATATTAACAATCAGTGCGAGCCGATGAGCAATGCAAATAATGAATATTTAACACACAAAATCCACATTTTTTAGGGCTTGCACGCAGACAACAAATTTTTGTTGGGCACAAATATTTTGACAAGCTCATTTAGTAAATGGTATCCTGCTTTTAAGCACGTGTAAATCAAAAACTGTTTAAACTTTACTATTTTGATTATTAAACGTTCTTAAAAAACCAAAAATTAATTAAAGGCTATGTGTAAATAGTTCAGTTTGTTTATTAGATTATCAATGGTAGCACAATTTAACGTTGGAATTAAAGTAAAAAACATTGCGAAAGAGTTTACATTGTCGCGGAAAACTGTGTAATATCAAATTAAAAAGTTTAAAAAACATAATCATTTATAATACTTAAAAAGAACTAAACCTAAGCGCAGAACAACATTCGCTGACAAAATCCATATACGGGAAATTAAAAAAAATTTTTTGTAAGATTGCCAACTCAGAAAAGGCAAAAAATACGTTTGTCAGAAATTGAACTATGGTGGAGGGCCTGTCATGGTGTGGTGATGAACCAGCTCGATGAACCATAGGCAATATTTGCCGACCCTTAACGGGGAATCATCTATCCCGCAGCAAGATAACGCTCCATGCCACAATTCCCGAATGATAACCCAGTTTTTTTGTTGTCGTCACCGTCTTGAACTGGCCACCTTAAAGTCCAGATTTAAATATTTTTGAGAACATCTGGTCTCTTTTAAAACGCAGCAGAACAGTTTCGTCACACACAACTCGAGAGGAGATGACTTCTGTGATCACCTCTCTTTTGGAAAGAGATAACTCCAGAGATCTTTCTCAATTTGGTCGATATATATCTTATTAATTGGTTCACCCTTAAGCTACCGCTTCATTTACACTTATTTATTTAAGGATTAAAGGCTTGTCAAAATACTTAGGCCAATACAATTTGATAATTTTTAAGTTTATATTACTTATACACAAAAAAAATCATTATTATCATATCAAGCCATTTTAAAGTTTTACTTCCAAAATGCTTGGCGCTTATTTTGTCAAAATACTTATGCCGGCTAATGTACATAGGCGTATATATAGATGTACCATCACATTATATTGAGTAAAGGGCACTAATAAGTGGAAAGCCATATAGCCCCATGAGGATTTCTTGTACTTTCGACATATAACACGAATGCACTGAACTAATGTTGAGTCATTTCTGTTGTATCACAACTTAAATATTTCTATTCCTCTAATAGACGTTCCAGAATTTCTTACGATTTCCTTTCCTTAACGTGTTTTCCACTTTATGTGTTTGCAAATTTGACTTTCATTAAAGCCTAACGAAACCACTTGTCCAAACATCCTTATTCTTAGATAATTCACACTATTGTCAAAGACACGATTGATGCTTTATAAACATCAAGTCCACTGACGCCTGGCCACAAAGTGCATCACATATCGACGGAGCGCAAATATTTAGCTAGATATTGGCTCACGGAGCTTGCTGGTTCTTTTATGTAAGATCCATAAAGCAATCCAAACAGCTGGTAGAAATTATAGGTACTGTACCATGAGGTAAAAGCATTGAGTTCATTAAGTTCTAAACTGAAATAGTTTTAGATGATTGATTTTTATCCAGCATTTACTTTTATAAAATCTTACTTTAACATATGTGTAGTAGTTTCATTTCAATTTGAGCAATCTATTAAATTCAGAAAAAACAGAGAAGAGTATATAAATTTTTTGTCTCATTTACAATTAACTCGGATCAAAGCCTTGTAAACAACAATTTTGGAAATAAACCGAAGCATGAATCAACAAGTGTCTACAAACTCATATTCTTCCCATCTGACGGAACCCCAGAACGAAGGCCAATGTCAATTGCGAAGTGACTGACTGGAAAGTGGAATTTACCAATCCACACTGACGTTAGTTTGCTCAACGCGCAAACGTCACCGGTGGAACACATGTGCCGGCGAGACTTTCCACAGACGGTGGGTATATATACCGCTGGCAGGGGATGCCGAGATCAGTTCGAATCGTTAACTATCAGATAACGAAATGCGTACCCTTATCCTTGTCACTCTTGTTGCCCTGGTCGCAGTGGCCTCCGCCCAAGGACCTGGTCCTTGGGGTCCCCGTGGACCAGGTGGACCAGGTCGTGGTCGAGGAGGACCAGGACGCGGACCTGGTGGACCTGGCGGACCTGGTGGACCTGGCGGACCTGGTGGACCTGGCGGACCTGGTGGACCTGGCGGATTTGGCGGACCTGGTGGACCAGGAGGCCCAGGAGGTCGTGGACCTGGAGGACCAGGTGGCCCAGGAGGACCAGGAGGCCCAGGAGGCCCCAAACCATGGGGACCACCATGCAATCAAACCACATCCACGACTACTGAGGCCTCAACAAGCACTTCCACCACCACAGCTTCTTCCACTACAGTGTCCTCCACCACAGAGTCCTCCACGGAATCATCGACGGAATCCTCCACGGCATCCTCCACAGAATAAATCGCTTGACATGTTCCCGTTCGAGTTTTGCCTATTTGGTTAGGCCGGGTTCAGAAAAAATTGTATATATCAAAAACGGAATTCTGTGCATATTAAACATTTTTTAATCCAATACAAGTGAGCTTTTTAGCTAAGTTAATCCTTGAGCATTAGTGGTTACCCAAAGGATCTTCATCGTAGTTTGGTTTATGATCAACTTGCTGTATCAAGCCAGCAGATACATGTGAGTACCACGCCAGCCATTTAATTACTTCGGCCAACACTAAAGCTTTTCGTGAGTTAAGTAATTCTAGGACAATTACTTAAATGGCTGTATGTAACGCCAGTGCTAAATTATCCACTGGCGATTAGGGAATGCATTGAGAATTTGAAGCAAATCATTCCCCGGGCCAATTGGAGTATAACTTGTTCGAGCCGAACTCGTTTCTGGCTTGGATGAAAGCCAAATTGTTTACCATTTAATTGCAGTTGGTCAATTTGCGACACAACTGGTGCTGGTGGGATTCAAGGAGAAGGCAAAGGAGCTTAACAGGATGAGCCCGAGGAGCAGCAACAGGATTAGGAGGCATTAAAAGTTATAAAACAACAAGATTATGGCTTTGCCATAACGAACACACACATTCACTCAACTGGTTGTGTGCCAGTGAACAAATGCCTTTTTGTTGTCCTTTAATAAATACTCTTGTTTTCATTATGTGTTCGAACAGTTCGAGTATAAACTTCGAGGTCTTCGGTTTCTTATAAAAAATAAATTTGAAAAAACCACTTTAATGTATGAGTTTCTCAGTTCTGGTTACTTACTAGATATTGAATATAAGCCACTGGACAGTGTTGCATTCTAAATTGGAATGATATGTATTATAAATTGCATGTGATAAGAAACGATTGAAGTGTATTTGATTTTGACGGACTTAGTGGTTAAAAGCATTATGGCCCATTAGTATTAAAGAAAGATGTACAATTTTCTTACTGGTTTGATGTCAAAGGTGAGCAGGTAGCAGAATTTGGTTCCGACCCTATAAAGTATATACATTCTTTCTCTGCCTCAATAGCTTAGTCGATCTTGCCATGTTCTTTTGTTTAACCAAATAAAAGAAGAGACCCCGGTAACTCTGTAAGTAGGGTAGAGAATATTTTAATATTTTTGGATATTATTAGTTGGTTTGCCAGTTGAGAACGGTTTGGCTCTGATATGCTGAGCATGATTCAATCTAATCTAGATTTTGAAATCTAAATTCTCAAGTTGAGATCGTTGGGAACGGTTTTTTCTTTGAGTGTAAGTAACGAGTATCTAAGACGAGAAACTCATTTCACTTGATACCCGTTACTCGTGGAGTATACTAGATTCGTTGAAAAGTATGTAACAGGCTGAAGGCAGCGTTTCCGACTATATAAAGTATATATATTCTTGATCAGAATCAATAGTCGAGTCGATCTAGCCATGTCCGTCTGTCCATATGAACGTCGAGATCTCAGGAACTATATGAGAGTCAGCATACAAATTTTAGTGACGAAGGCGCAGCGCAAGTTTGTTGACCCATGTTGCAACGCCCTAAAGCCGTCTAATCGTTCACGCCCATACTTTGGAACCATTTTAAAATTTGTTTTCATTTTATTCCCCAAGATCTATCGATATCTATCTGAGTAACGGGTATCTAATAGTCGGGCAACTCGACTATAACATTCCCCCTGTTTTTATGTCAAATGCCGTAGTGGTTTAGTTTTGATTGAAATCTGATAATTTTTTCCCCGTTATATATTATTTAAGTAGACATCCGTCGGCAGTGGGTCATTGCCAGTGGGGCCAACGATAGTTGGCCTTTCCTCAATGACCACCGGTTACGTCCTTATCAAATCACGCTTCATCCATTCAACAATTAGCACCGATAACTAATTTATGGCCAGGATGCCGCATCTGGGATACGGTTTGGTGAAAAGGGGCAAACGAGAAGCGAGTTGATTGTTTTGAAGTGGAGCATTTACACGTAATAACAATTACAAATTCGCGCGCTCCATAAATCAAGTGAAGCCATCTCCTGGAGGCGCCCCTGCATTCCTTCCCCTTCCCCCTTTCAAATGAACTGGCCAAAAACCCTTCCCCAATCCGGCTCCAACTGGCTGCTCCTGGGCACTAATTACAATTCAGGACGCGTTGCACTCGAAAGTTGTTGCTCATTCAACACTCGACTCCTGGCGTTGAGTGGTGGAGTCGCATGGGGGGAGGTAGCTGGGTGATGGGTGGCTGGGCTGTGGGTGGTGGTGGTGGTGGGTGGCTAACTTCAAAGTGCCATCGCCTCCTGGATGGCTATGGCCCCCAAAAGTGTTGTTGTAATTAAATTATGTGCCAAGTGACGTTCTCGCAATCGTTCTCTTCTCCTTTCGCCTACACTCAAACAATAAACCTATGTAAATGCTCAACATGGCAATAAATTAATTTTAATAAAATGGGTTACATGCTTAAATAGAAAAATACAAGAGAATCGCATACTAGAAATTGGAAAATACATTCGGAAATCAAGCTAGTTACTGCACATAAATATATGAATGTTAAACTGGAATGAATCGAGAATGTTTACCGACCACAAGCGAGACCCCTAATTTCCCCGAGTACAATACAGGATGGCATCCCCTGGTAGCCCTTCTTTGGTCCTCTGCTGTCGTCCTTTTGCTATCTCCTCAGATGTTGTGGCAAATTAAGTTTGCTTTTGTTCTAGATTAAAAAGGCATTGAAATGTCGACATCGAAGGGCGGTCGGTGGGAGGCAGCCGAATGAGTGGGTGGTAGTAAGCGGCAGTTAAAATGACGCCTTCGGCCAAATTTAGCTAACTTTGTTAAGTTTGTTTTGGCCGCGGGAGCCGAGTAGCTCCGCCGGATGATGAAGTGCCCAGACGGCGATGGAACCACAGATATAGCCGGGTGCGGATGATGGGGGCTGCCAAGACGGGCAGAAATTAAAAATCAACTGCCGCGTGGGCGAACAAGCCGAGCACTTAAGTAGCTGACCAACTGAGTAATTGAAGGAGCTAATTGAAAACGAAGGGATAAAGGGATAACGGAGCTCAGGATACAGAGAGAGATAATGTGCGCTTTGTTTTCTGCAATCAGAAATACTAGTCAACTCTAAATCGGGACACCTGGGAACCCATTAGAAACATTGGGGTGTAGAGTCTCGCAATCATAGATTGATCATAAATCGTTAAATACAGCTGAGTGGAATCAAAGCTAATAGTCAACTTCAAAGGGAGATATATCTGTTGAATAAAACTAATTCGAACTGCAATTTTATTTTAAGAAGAAATGTAAAACCTTGACATGTATGGAAACTTTATTGATATTTAACAAATGCCTATGTGATCTTTACTAACTTCAGCAAAGGTCAATTACGAACTAGTGATCCACAAACTTGACGTCACTGGAATCCCTTCAGCCTTGCTAATATGGATCCTCTCCTTTATAAATGAATCGAATCTAGTGAGTACACTTTAAAACCACATCCTCAAGGAGTTCCTCAAGCCAGTCATACTGGTCTAATACCATTCTGCCCGTCCAATAAACGTCTTTATCAAGTGAGTGAGTTAAGTTACTTGCACTTAGACTCGCATAATTTCTACAAGCAGCCCCAGCTTGACTTCAATAACCATCGATACTGATGGCAAAGCCAAGAAGCTACTGCTTAATACTGATTATCTAGAATCCCCCCGGATAATGTCCCAGATCTTGGTGTCTTATTCGACCATAAGATCTGGATCAATGTAGAGCGATCCATAAGTAAACCTTCAATCTATACGTTGCCATTTCTGGTCCCATTTCTGGTCTCCGGAATGCGCGTGGTATCAGTATATAGATCATTGAATCCTACACAAGCCACCTGGAAGGTGCCTAGCTGCTGGACACAACCCGTCAACATTGCCTATGTGCATGTAGAATGACTCCTGGTCTAAGGCATTTCGAGTTTTCAATAATTACGAATTTATGATGACATTAAGTTTCCATGCAATTATGCATTTCGTTCTCAGTGTACCAGTGTCCCAGTTAAAACATTAACTTCTTTTGCGTTTTAGATTGGAGCTGTGCAAATTTGACCTACAAAATGAAACTATTTTGCATGCCTCGCCTGGTTTTATGCCCACATTGCAGGCGCTTAAAGATCCGCCTGATTATTAAATTTAAATTCTACAAAAGCTGACACCCAGTGGCCCAGTGTTTGGATCGGAGCTGGTGCTGCCCACATTAATCAAATACATGTTTTGCAGGTGGGGTGAGTGGCAGGATGTGCAGTGACAGGACTGCATGCTAATGCAAGGACTCGTCCCAATTCACATGGAGACCGAACCGGACCGGACCGGACCGGACCGAATCGAAAATGAAAATGAAAACGAAACGAAATTAAAAGCTGCAAAAAACAATATACGAAATATATACACTCCACTAGCTCGGCAGGCTATTCAATTTGGCATTTCGAATTCCACGCACATATTCCATTAAAGTCGTTGGCGTAATTTTAATTTCGGATTTGGTCCTTTTTCCCCGGAAGCACACCAGCAGCAGCTAGAGAACAGCAGCTGCTTTAAGGACCTGGGCTAAAAAGACGGCAGAATGTTAAAGGAGCGGTGCCAATCAAATTGAAATTTAATTTGCCAAACAATGTGGACGCGCAGGTCTGGTGCGGAAAACTTGACCGGCAAACAGAAAACACTCGCCCAAATTATGAACCCCCTTCTCCAGGCCCTAATCCCAAGCCCAAGCCCAATCCCATCCACCTAGTCGCCGCCCGTTAGCAGTCCATAAAATTGTGATTTACTCCCGTTGAGATTTCAATTACTGCCGCTTTATTGACAATAAATTTCCGTATAAATTAAGCGGCCCAGCTCCCGATCCGATTGGATCCGATCCGTAAGGGTTAAGGTTAAACAAAGCGGCCAGTAGCCGCACGTAGACGTCGCGGAAAGGTGAAGTCGACCAGAAGGGGTCCTTTGGGTCAACGGAGAAGACGGCAACCTAAGCAAAAGACGAATTCCGGTTACCCAGTGATTGCGTAGGTCCATGGAGTTATAGTCTTCTTGAATGGTAAGTATGTAGATTTGTGTTTGATATGAAAATATACAGCGATTGTTGCAATGTTGCGATGTTTTTATTTTACAATTTTATATCCCATAAAAGCGAGAGTTTTTAAAAAAAATCTGTTTCAAAGCTGAAACATTGCCATAGATAAAGGAAATTCAGAAATAAAAGCACACGATGCACATTCATTTAATTTATGTTTAGTACAAGTACTCATTAATCCCAATACAGTTGTTAGTTCAGTTTTTTGACTATACAGTCTATCCTTTTTAATAAAGACTTTTCCAATAAATAAATACGCCCCTGGCCTTTTCGAGGATATCGGGAATAAAAATTGATTGCCATGCAAATAAAAATTCACCGATTTCTTTGGACACGTCCATGTCGTCATGGTCGCACAGTGGGCAAAATGGCACATCCGGCACGCATAATTTAATAACTTCCTAACGGTGAAAGCCAACATTTATTGAACATGACATATAAGAATATTAAAGATTTCCAAACGCAAACACCTATAATTACATATTGTCCTCAAATGTTTTTTAACACTACAAACTTTAGTATGCCAACAAATTATATAACGCGGACAATATTTATAGTAAACAAATGTTTTAAGGCTACGATTTAAACAGCAGATAAATTCAAAGAATTCAGCTGAGGAACTAAAGATATAAATCGATATAAAGATTGGACTTGTAATGACAAACGTTTAACCGCTCAGAATTTAACATTTTTTAAAATACTCATAAAATTGGGAATTTTGCCCACTCTGCGCTGTTGGAAACTTCATTGACGACTCTCAAAATTCTCTGCCCAGACAACACTGTTTTTGTTTTGTTTTGGATATTCCTCGCCTTCCTGGAAACGCGAAAATATCAAAGCCGCTTCCGAGACTGCCAATCACGAAGTGCCGCGGGTGGGGCCACAGCCCATCAACTTCCGCTCCGGGGAAACCTAACCAACCTGACACCTTAGAGGACAAGGAGCATGGCACATAAAGCTTATACTTACAAGCCGTAGCGATGGTTTCGAGAACATTTATAAGCTAAGCAAATCTAATGTGCATCGGGGGGTTGCGTTTGGTCCCCACATCCTCATGAGAGCCGTAAAAATACAATAGATTGAGGTTGGAATTTTAATTTTACAATTTAACAGAAATAAATGCATAAAAACTAGTAAAATTATTTCGTTTGATCTAAATGAAATTATAATTCGGAGTCAAAATAAAATATGACCGAAAGACGAGATTCCACATGAATTCGACTGCATACGCTAGTTTATTTTGTACTTAATCCTAGGCTTATCACAAAATCTTATTTTCCAAAACCATAGCATCCTATAGATACTGCGAGTCTGCGTAAAGGTCGCGGAACTCAAGCAGCTGATCCAGCGCCGTATCGTACTCATCCCGCTCCAAACAAGAATTGGAGTACGCTTGCAACTTGGCCAGCTGCACGCGATGTGATTGGGCGTGCAAGTTGTCCAGATGCTCGCCGAGCTTGGTGGAGTTCTGTAGGGCGGCCAGCATGGGTGCGGAATCCACACGACTACCCGTCCCGCGTTCCGCCCCCTCAGGCAAGCGGTAGCCACCGCCTGATATACCGGCTGCAAACATTTCATAGGGAAAAGGTAGCTGTGTCTTTAGTGGCAATGGTGTGGCTGCCGCATTTGTAACACTTCCATGATAGGTGCACTGGTAGTAGAGCTGCAGCATATGGGATATACTATCGCAGCCATAGGCAGCCATCCGAAGTTGATCGCCGGCCAGCTCCCTGGGCCGTTTCAAACGTTCCACGGGAATGCCACGAGCCGTCACTGATTGCACCACGTAGGATGTGCCAGGCTCACAGCCAGGTGTGAGTTGTGTGAGCAGCGCGTGGTCGCCACTCTGGTCTAGAAACTCTATTAGATCCTGACCCTCCCTCAGCCCAAATGGCAGAGCTAATCCGGCGGCGGTCAACTTTCTGCCCGCTGGAGTGACGCGTTCGCAAAAACGTAGCAAAGATTCTGGCGTTTGCCGCAGGCGGTAACTCAAGGTGGCCGTGTCGAAAAAGGCGGCCAGAAGCGCTGATGTCTGGTAGAGGTTATCCGTCTCCCACTGGAGTCCCGGCAGACTGCGCGACTTCAGATTATTGTTCCGCCAGATGGTCTCCAGCGTGGATAGCGGCGTGAACATCATAGCCTGCTCGCTGAGTTGGTGGTAGCCCAACACATTGTTTACCACCCGTATGCTGTGCGACAGGCGGGAATCTGGGAAATGGGGAAACTGTGTTTATATGCTAGACTTCTTTTAAAATCACCTTACTTACCCGCTTGGGCATAACTAGTGATCCTGGGATAGTGAAGTGGCAGGACGAAACTCGCGCGGCTGTACTCATCGTTTAGGTGCTCCAGGCACTTCCCGGCCAGTCCGCCGAAGCCATCATCAATGTCGAACAGCACGTGGAAGCCCTGCAGGCCATCGCACTCCTCTACATACAAACGGATGCGATCGCAGAACTCCTCGTTAAAGGAGGCTTCCTGCCACATTTCTGTTCCGGCAGAGTAGGTACCCAGCGCTTGGGCAGTCGGATCTCGGATCAACCCCGGCAAGACATTCAAGGTTCTCGGGTGATACCGGGCGTAAAGGAAGTCCGCCCAACTGTTTGCCGTCGCTGCCAGCTGATAGTTCTTCTCAGGCACCACAGCATTCTTGAGCAGATCCCGCTGATATTCGGAAATGGCGGACTTTGGCTGCGCCTGCACTTCCAGCTGCTCCTGTGCGCATACGCCGCTCTCCTCTGCCCGCTTGCGAGCCTGTTCCAATTCCTCTCCTGTGCTCAGGGGCAGCAACTCCTCATCGCGCTGCACAAAATTGCCGTACAGCTCGCCGGTCACCGGCAGATGTCCCAGGGTCCCGGCCAAATCCACGGACAGCAGGCGGGGCGTGTAGGTGGTACGATTGAGGTCGTTGCGCCCTTCACGGTACAAAATATCATTGTTGGGCAGCTGCTCCTCGGCCACCTGTTCGCTTTCGTCTCCGTACCTGAAGTTGGCCTCCTGGAAATGTGTAATTCGTGAGGCTCCCGGCTGCCAAGTGGGTAGGACAACTCACCTGCTGGTTCCAGAAGTGTGCACCCACGTAATTCGCGTAAGTTCCGAGCTGGAAGGTCAAAATTTCACGTGTATGGTCCATAACAGCCGGCGAAAGTAACTAATTCGGGTGTCACGAGCCCGCGGAACTATCGATTTTCGCGGATATATCGATAGCTGTGTGCGGTAATGAGCGCTCTTACTTTCGGCGCTTGGATACTCTGTATTAATGTTTAAATTTATTGTTTATCACTAAACAAATAAATATTTAAAAGTTTTATAGGAATATGTTATGTTTATTTATTAATCTTATGTATGTAAGTATATCGATATGACCTTAATGTCTATCACATTGAAAAAAAACATGAGATATACGAGGATAGATAGAGCAATAGAGCATAACAACCTAATATCTAACCCGAAAAAAGTGACTGGAACATTGAAAACTTATCATAACTTTGTCATCTTTAAAGTCATACGGTAAAATCTCAAAAAATAAATGTTGCGTTTGTACTTCCAATTGTTTAGTTATTGTATAGCAACGGATATTATTTCTGGTCGATACGGCAAAACCTTATAAATAGGATCTCTGAATGAAGAATCTGTAAACGTATTTTTATAGAAATTGTCGATTCCCATAGAGATCCATTCACTGTGAATTTGACGAACGATAAATTAATCAGAAAAGTGTGAATTATGAGATTTCTCTAATAAACAAGAAAGGAAGTTAAGGTGCTATACAATGTTAGCTTAAAATATTTAATTGCTAATTTTTAGACCCGTTACTCGTAGAATAAAAGGGTATACTAGATTCGTTGAAAAGTATGTAACAGGCAGAAGGAAACGTTTCCGACTATATAAATATATATATATTATATTAATGTATATATATTCTTGATCTGAGCTCTAAGGCTCTTTTAATCAAAGCCATTCTCGCTCCAACGTGGAGTTATGCCATCCAGGTGTGGGGAACTGCCGCCAAATTCCAGCATAATAGGCTCCGTGTGGTCCAGTCGAGAGCTGCACGTCACGCATCTGGGCTTCCCTGGTACGTGACGAACATGGTCATCGAAAGAGATCTGAAAGTTACCCCTCTTGGGGATCAGATTAATTTCCATAGCAGCCGTTATGCCGACAGGCTTATGGCCCACCCGAACCGACTAGCAACTATCCTAGCTGATCCCATCTCCATCCGAAGACTGAAGAGGGTACACCCCAGCGATCTCCTTACCCTGAGGTTAATATAACATATTACTTTTTAAGTAATTGATAACTAGACTAGATTTTTCTTTCTTTTGTACTTTATAATTAAGATACCACTTGGTCTCATTTATCTTTATCACACATTAGGTTAGGTTCAGAGGATTTACTGAACGATTCCTTTTGAAACCTTAATAAATAGAATTAGTTATTAAAAAAAAAATATATTCTTGATCAGGTTCAATAGCCGAGTCGATCAGGCCATGTCCGTCTATCCGTATGAACGTCCAGATATGAGGAACTATAAAAGGATTCAGCATACAGATTCTTAAGACAAAGACGTAGCGCATGTTTGTTGACCCATTTTGCCACTCTAAGCCCACAAACCGCACAAAACTGCCACGCCCACAATTTTAATAAGTGTTTGATATTTTTTCATATTTTATTAGTCTTGTTAATTTCTATCGACAAATTATGAAATATCGCTTTCGCATTCACACTAGCTGAGCAACGGGTATCTAATAGTCGGGGAACTCACTATAGCATTCTCTCTTGTTATTTATTTAATTAAATAACTGAAATATATTTTAATTTTATTTTAAATGTATTTGTTTCCCTTTAAAAATAGATTTCAATAGCAGTTCAATTCCACTATCGATAGACTGATGAAATCGCCGATAATTCAAAATACCGATACTCCACTCTTTTTGTTGTTGGGCCAGAAAACGTGCGCTGCGCATTTTCCAGGGTTTTTTATACTGTCGTCCAGCATGAGCCAGAAGACCCAGAAAACGGTGCAGTTCCACGAGCTGGAGCTGGACCAGCGCATCCTTAAGGTGAGTGCCCCGGCATGCGGCCGACAGTTCCAGATTTCAAAGGGTTGTGCTCATATTTCAGGCGGTGGCCCAGCTGGGTTGGCAGCAGCCCACACTTATCCAGTCGACGGCGATACCGCTGCTCCTGGAGGGCAAGGATGTGGTGGTGCGGGCCCGCACCGGATCCGGCAAGACTGCCACCTACGCCCTGCCACTGATTCAGAAGATCCTTAACTCGAAATTAAACGCCAGCGAGCAGTATGTGAGCGCCGTGGTCCTGGCGCCCACCAAGGAGCTATGCCGGCAGTCCCGTAAGGTAATAGAGCAGCTGGTCGAGTCCTGCGGCAAGGTTGTACGCGTGGCGGACATTGCCGATAGCTCCAACGACACGGTGACCCAGCGGCACGCTTTGTCTGAAAATCCCGACATTGTGGTCGCGACACCCGCCAATTTGCTGGCCTACGCCGAGGCTCGTGGCGTGGTAGATCTGAAGCATGTGGAGACCTTGGTGGTGGACGAGGCGGATCTGGTGTTTGCCTATGGCTACGAAAAGGACTTCAAGCGGTTGATCAAGCACCTGCCTCCTATCTACCAGGCTGTCCTGGTCTCCGCTACTCTAACCGACGATGTGGTGCGCATGAAGGGTCTGTGCCTGAAAAACCCGGTGACGCTTAAACTGGAGGAGCCGGAGTTGGTGCCGCAAGATCAGTTGACGCACCAGCGCATTCTGGCTGAGGAAAACGACAAACCGGCTATATTGTACGCCCTATTAAAGCTGAGACTCATACGCGGCAAGAGCATAATCTTTGTGAACAGCATCGATCGGTGTTACAAGTAAGTGAACCATACGAATCCCGCCTTAGATGCACAGGAGCCAATGATGATAAAACCACAAATGGAGGGAGTGGGCAGCTGGCAACAGTTGGCGCACGCATGACCAGCAACAAATCTTCTCGCTGACGGCATTCCCATCTGCCCCTAAATACTTACTATAGTTCTTCCTAATCATTACCCATTAAATTGTTTCAGGGTTCGCTTGTTCCTAGAGCAGTTCGGCATCCGTGCCTGTGTCTTGAACTCCGAACTGCCGGCCAACATTCGCATCCACACAATTAGCCAGTTTAACAAGGGCACCTACGACATAATCATTGCCTCCGACGAACATCATATGGAAAAGCCAGGAGGCACTAACCGAAAATCGCCTCGAAGCGGCGACATGGAGTCGAGTGCTTCCCGCGGCATTGACTTTCAGTGCGTGAACAACGTAATCAACTTCGACTTCCCCAGGGATGTCACGTCTTATATCCATCGGGCTGGCAGGACGGCCAGAGGAAACAACAAGGGCTCCGTCTTGTCATTTGTCAGCACGAAGGAGGCCAAGGTAAACGATTTAGTTGCGAAGAAACTGTGCGATAGCTTTGCAGCTCAAGAGGGCGAAGAGATCATCAAGTGAGTATAGAATAGCATCTTAAAACTTGTAATATTGCTAAGTGTGCCGTCATTTCAGGAACTACCAGTTTAAAATGGAAGAAGTGGAGTCCTTCCGTTATCGTGCTCAGGATTGCTGGCGTGCCGCAACTCGCGTCGCTGTTCACGACACTCGAATTCGAGAGATAAAGACAGAGATCCTGAACTGCGAGAAACTGAAGGGATTTTTCGAGGAGAACAAACGCGATCTGCAAGCGCTTCGGCACGACAAGCCTCTGCGCGCCATCAAGGTACACAGTCATCTCTCTGACATGCCCGAGTACATAGTGCCAAAGGCCCTGAAGCGAGTGGTTGGAACGTCCCTTTCCGCTGCCGGAGCCTCGGAAGCCAAACAGCCACGACAGTTTGCCGCCGAGGCTGCCTTCAAGCGGCAGGCCAATGATCCTCTGATGGCAAGCCATGTGGACTTAGGGAAACGGCGTCCTGCCCACCGGAGAAAAAAGAAGGCGTCGTAGGGGAACAAATTGTATCTATAGTCGCAATAGTCAATAACGAAGTAACTTTAATATTTTAATAATGTTATTTTACCCTAAATTAGAATTGAGTAAAATTAAACGAAAATACTACCTATGTTGGAGATAGCTGCATATTGACAAACCTAGGCTTATTTCTTTATATATATGCAAATTCTGTTAATGTTGCATGTCCGCAAAATGTGTGTGTTTGTACCTATCCAGCCGATAAGCCAGTGAATGTCTTTTTAAACTCAGAAACTTGACAAGTATATGCTTAAAACGGCGCTGTGGCGGCGCGGGTGGCGTTGGGTAACCACTTAACCAAATAGACGGAGAAGGCACTATATCATTTCCTCAACGTTTCTAACTGACAGCGGACGCAAAATGAAAATAAAAAATATCTACGAGTCACTTTACCCAAAGTGCCAGTAGTGTGCCGTAGCTCACAGCGACGATTATCCAGCAGCTGGATACCATTTAAGGTCATTACACCGAGAGTCCCAGGAACAATAGATCACCATTAGGGGCGAAATTTAAGCGATGCATGCGTATTCGTTTTTAACATTTTATTATTGTCATTGAAATAGTTAACATTCATACAATTATTTATTCATTTATTTATAGCGTTTATGCAATACAATAATAATCATGAGTTTAATAATGAAAAACTAGTCGGTTCGATCTGCGTGCCTTAGTATATGGCCAAGTCTGACTGTCTATATCTGTTGTTGTCGTCTGAGAAATCGAAACGCGAAAACAGATATGGATATTGAAAGGTATTGAAAATAGGGGGAGAGTTTTTGTAGCGGGCTCTTATCCATCGACTATCATAGTAATGACTTTTATAATATCGCTCCGTTAAGTGCTAAATTAAACGTACACATTTAAGTTAATTTAGCATAATCGTAATAAAACTCGCTAGGTTTAGGTATAGGTATGCGCGGTTGGTTATCCCAGGCTCCTATGAACAGTATTATTTGACTATTTTAGATGGGATGGCCACGAGCTGGAGGAACAAATGCTCTGCACACTCCCTCTCTCACTGCCATTGCTCTATATAAATATATAGTTTATGGTATAACTTAGGAAAAACGAACATGAAATCACATTGCAAATGAAGAATGGACAACTAACAACTGATAAACTGATACTGAGGAACAGGCACAATCACGAAGTTAATGAATCTAGACTAAAATGCAGCCATACACATACATGTATCTATGTAGATATATCTCTATAAACGTTTGCTCTCATTATATTGTATATAATATGTATATACCATACGTTTTATGCTTTATTTGTTACGATGCTAAAAAATGTTCGCTTTAATTCAATCCCCTTTTTCAAAATCCTCGTTGTGGAAGTCCCACATTCGCTTTCTTACGTTTTTGACGTTTTTCAGTTGGTTTTTTTCTATTTTTTTTCTTTGTAACACACATACAGAACTCGTTTAGATTATTGTTGCAACATGACGTAAAAATATACATATTTTCATCAAAAATTACCACCGCTCAGTGCTACCGTCTCTAATTGAAGTTGTTTGTGGGCGAAGAAGGTCCTGCGGATTCGCAGGACGACACAATGAGTTGAACATTGTCGCTCTTTTATAGGACCTTGGTATATACACAAGTTTTTATATATGTATATACTGTAGATATACCGAAATTTTGTTAGAGTAATATAAGAACGACAAAAAAAAAAACATTAAAATAGGTCCGAAGCGATCGATTTCCTGGCGATATCCTCAGCCGGATATAATTGGCAACCGATTTGCCGCCTCAGGGATGTGTGTGGGTGAGAGTGATTCCATCCATCCAGGCCAGCTTAGATGGGCACGTAATTGCCCTTGGGCTTGTAGAACAACTGACCACGCATCAGACGGCGCCGAATCTCGGAGAGCAGCAGGCGTTTTTCCTTCTTGATCTTCTTGAGCACACCTTTGTTCTCCTGGGCACGACGAGACAAGTAGGGCAGCACCTCTTCGACTGGGCCATATGGTATGTACTTGTACGCCGAGTAGCCCGCTTGACCTGTAGGTTTGAAAGAACTCATATTATATACACATGGAAGGCAAGTGGAAGGGGTAGGCTATGGAAACAGACCCAGTGGAAAGGTAATGTAGTCGCACATGCCCAGCAGTTGGCCGAAGCAGATCACCTTGTCCTCCGGTGAGATGCCGATCTCCTTCATCTGCTGGATGGCAAATCGCACGGTGTCTTCGTTGTGCGAGGCCACCATAATGCCAATCTTCCTGGCATCGTCATCACAGTCCTTCATCAGCTGCGGTTATTAAGAAATACTTGCTTTATTGATAATCACTGATAACCGAAGTCCACAAATTCCCACCTTAATGCGTCGCAAGCACTCCGACAACGTCTTGTGATACATTTCCGTGGTGGCCTCGAACGTGGGATTTACCGGATCCGGGTAGCCGAGCGACTTGGCACGGTCCCGCTCCTGGTCCATATAGGCACCGCGCACCAGCTTGGCGCCAAAGTAGAAGTTCTGACGCTTGGCCTGCTCCAGATCGGTGTTCACCTCGCGGAACGTCTCGCGCAGATAGCACTGGTACGTATTAAAGACAATGGCCTTGTCCTTGTTGTACTTGCGCATCATTTCAAGGGTGATGCGGGATATGGCCGGCTGGAAGTAAGTCTGCTCCGCATCCACCATGATGCGAACATCCAAGTCCGCAGCAGCCTGAGGTTTGGGAATACCATATTAGTACGATTTCACAGCTAGAATGCCAAAATCATTTACCTTTACAATCGTGTTGAGACGACGGATCATGTTCCTGAACATCTCCTCCTCCTTGGGCGGTATTTGTGAGATCAGTCGACGCATCTGTCCTGTTTGGGGATCGGGAACGCGGAACGTGTCGCTCAGCTGCGAGTCCTCGTCAACGATGCCCGACCAGGGGAACAAATGCAAAATTCTAGATGAGGTAGACGAGCATATAACGTCAGATCGGTAAGAGGTTTGCCAATATAAACGGACTCACCCCTCCTTATCGGAAGTTACATTGTTCAGGAACTCCTTCACGTCCTTGTTGTCGCCCAGCGTGGCGTAATACTTTTCGAGATCCTTGATGGTCTTGTGGTGAGTCAGCACATTGCCCTGACCGCCCACCATATCCTCCATGTACTTGCGTGTGCGCATAATTACCTCGGACAGTTGCAGCTGCAAAGGAGGATCGAGGTCATCAGAGTTCATCAGTTGATAAACAAAAGCATATGTATGATAAAGAGCGTATTTCGATTTACAATGCTTCTCTAGTAAGGTAACATTTTAAGAGTTATGATTTTACAATCTTAGCCGCAGCAGAAAGTGATACGTTTACGAATCAGTGGCCTTGACTATGTATCTATTAGCGTCAATTAACTGTGTTCCTTTCCCATTTATTAACACCTATTAACCCCTGTGTTTCCCGCACAAATAAAGCTACTCAATTATGTGGTTCTCAAGGGGATTACTTTGTGCGAACTTACCAGCAATTGTGGACGGCCCAGGGCGGTGAGTTTAATGGCGGTGATGCCAGTTCCGAAGGTGGCGCCTGCAGGTCGATATTCGGATCAATCGATGGTTGGTTGTTGGAAATGAAAAGCGTTTGGAAAAAGAGCAGAGCAATCGGTGAATGCAATGCGATGGCAGAGGCGAAAGTTGTAAAGCGGATTCTACAGATATATAGCACATATGTCTAACTACGGCACATAAAAGCGTCTAGAGCTACGGATACGAGTACGGATTGAGCTGAAGACACAGAGATACGAAGCAACGACAAAAGCTACGACATTGCATTACAGCAACCAACTGAAAACGCACACGAAATGGCTAGAAAGTCAAACTAGTTTGCTTTGTTCTGTCGAAATACGGATTTGGCCATCAATGGTTACTCTTCCGGGTATTTCGGCTACTTGTTGGATAGTTTTCAGAGTTACTTGTTGGCATTTCGGGCTGTGTGTTCGTTAATTTCTCGGCTTACCCGTGGCGACTGCCCGGGGCGCCTTGCGATCATCATCTGTTCATTTTAGCATTCGCAACGAATTCAAATTGATTGTGGGTTTTTGAGTTATGTGGGGGTTATTCGATAATCGATGGGTTGGTGCCATTTTGGGGATATTTGCGGGGCAGAAAAGAGAATTTATTAATATTCAATTTCAATTTATTTCAGGGATAGAGATCGAGAATGTGAAAGATAGAGAATAGGAGAAAGCCTAGCAGGAAATAGCCTGAAACCCCAAAGCATTCAATGCAGGACGGGGCAACTACACAGATCTGGGGCATGTTCTCACCTAGAGCGGTCATATTAGTCATATGTAGTGACATATCGAGTTAGTTGTTTTATACAACATTCTAGTTGTGGTTTCATTTTGTAGGAAATCATATTCTGATTAAAGTAAAGTTAGGCATAAAGATTTGACTTGAAAAAAGTTCATCTGATTGCATAAAGAAAAGCTCAGAGCTCGATATGTCATGACTTTCGTTCAGTACACTAAAAACAAAATAAAAAACAAAATCAAATTGCATGCTTAACGTTTAGCAATGGATGCGTTTGCTTTGCACGTTCTAAATTGAAACATTTGTACAGAGGAAGTCGGGAATGGTGAGATGGAACTCAAGGAACTTGCATGCCGGAGTAGGCTATCGGGAACCAGCGAGTAAAACTGGCCAAGAACATACCCGAAACAGCCTCCAGACACTTGATGAAGATCTCCATGTTCCGCTCGCAGGTGGCCTCGTTCAAGTAGAAGTAGGTGCGAGCACTGCTGACCTTGTAGCGCCGATCCGCAAAGGACTTGTCCACATGGTACTGCGGCATGCTGCCCTCCTCCTTTTTGTCGCCTGCACTGGAGACGGAAGATCTGAAAGGGAATGAATCAGAATGCAAATAAGAGTAATTGAACAACTATGATAATGAATATCAGGCATTGATTATACAATATTATAGGATGTTTTCCCACTACTTAATAGAAGGCCTAGCCTCAGCATATCAGGAACTTACTCAACTTCACGTTTCTCGGCCTCCTCCTGGGTGATATCCTCCTCAACGGAATAATCGAGAATCGGCTTAACGCCAAAGGATCTTAGCCTGTAAGTGCACAAAATACATTAGCTCCCGTTTTCAACAAGCCAAGGAAAATCACCAAATATTAGTTAAATAAAAGAATTTTGAGTATGGCTTGGTTAGCGGTTGAGAAAATTTAAAGTTCTTTCGTTAAGGGGGATCAAATTCGGATTGGCGATTCGCATCTGAATGTTCGAGTAGATCTTTCATGCTGGTACATGCCCAGGACTTGTGACTCCTATTAGTGAGAGCTTAATGCTCGCTTAGCTTGGACATAGTTTTAGAACATTAGTGGGAAAATGTGTGTCATATATGTACATACATGTGTGGCATATACATGGATGGTGGTAATAATAGCACCCAAGCTTTCTGAATTATTCACTCAAATTGGTCATTATTAACTACTCAATCTGCTACTCAGTTAGCATTGAATTAAACCTGTATTTGAAAAGCACGCCATCGTGTTTTCGAGTGCTATTACTTCGGCTGAAACCATTTATATGCACATGTAGTATCGGATATATATATATATTGGGATGCATGGGGTGCTGTGGGGTAGGGGGAGGGGGTTAACCTCTCTAGGGCGGGCACGATCGTGTGACGATTCTCGCCGGCCACAAAGTGTCCGTAGAAGCTGGACTTCATCAGCAGGACGAAGAGCTTTTGGCCGAGCAGGTTGCGCGCCAGTTTCATCAGCTGTTTATCGGCGTTATCGGAGTTCGTTCGATTATTATCGGTAAATGTGTTTGTCAGGGATTCCATTACAATACAAGTGTGGGCATTTAAGCGGGTTTCGCATAACCGTTTCACAGCCCGATTCGCGGCCAAAATAATAACATGAAGTAAACACAAAACCATAGGGCGGCAGAAAGCGATATGGAAACGGAAAAAAACAAGAAAAGAAAAGAAAAGAAAAAGGCGATAAGTGAGTGGGAGTGTCGTGGTGGCAATTACCTTTCCAGTGTGGGTATGATCTTGATCTGATCCTCGCCGGCGACAAAGTGGCCATAGAAGGTCGCCTTCATCAATGCTGTAAATAACCGTTGACCCAATACGTTCTTTGACCATTTCATAAGCTGCGAAATTTTCGTTTGTTTTGATCGGGTTTATGCGGCATACATAGTAAGTTTGTAAGTTTTTGTGAGTCGATTTATTGGTGTGTTTCGGTATTTTGTTATGTTGTTTGCGGCGTCAAAAATTGAATTCGAGATAGTTTTAATTTTCCGTTTTAGGCAATACAAAGTTGATATATGTATCAAGGACAAAAATTTTTTGCAAAATACAACTAATAACCATCGAATCTAGCTGAGAACCCTCCTTCGCCCGGGTTCTTTCAATTTTTCAGCGCCTGGATCGCCCATAAATCATTTGGAACTTGGCCAAGTGGCAAAATAAAAAACGTGAACGGAGTCAAGGCCAAAATCTTTGCCAAAGTCCAACAAAACAGCGTGGAAAAATGTGACAAAAAGTGCGGAGGCGTCAATGTGTATTACTCTTCAGAGGCTGCATGTCATTTAAACGATTGTCAGCTAAATGCGCACATAAACATCACCTTCCCAACATGAGCCTAGTGCCCAAGGAAAGACGATCCGCCGCGGATCCAGAAATAAACACTTCCTTAAAAGCCAAAAAATAACGCAATAGATTGTACAGACTCTTATCCAAACTTAGAGACAACACTATCCCTTGGGGATTATTTATTTATTTCAATAAACTCGCAATGCATTATCCAGCTTTGTGAAAAACGAAAAAATGTTAAACTGCACTTAATAAAACCTGGCGATAAGGACAGGAAGAGATCGTCTAATTTGGGAATCACCAAGTTTCCGGTTTCCGCGCAACCCATTCCTTACAAGGTGGAAAACACAAGAGCATTGGCCTCTGATAAATGATTCCCTTGCACGTGTGTGCTTTGCTTGATGCGGGATCCATCAGATGAATGGGATTCTGAGAAGTGACAGGTGGGGAAAGAAAAGAAAAGAGCATTCTCCGTCTGGGGGAACCGGTTTTTGTCGAGAACACTAAAGTAATTAATTGAGTACAAAGTTGGCGAAAGAACACACTGCCGACAATATAAATACACCATCACCAAAACTGGTTACATAAAACAAATTCTCGTTTCGCATTATATTTGTTTTTGGGTATGGCATGTTTTGCTTTTCTTTGGCAGACAATTCGAAACCGAGGACAGGTGTTTGCCGTTGAGCTCTGGCCCCAAGAAAAAGCTGCCCCAGAGCCAACACCACCCCCGGTCACCTGGCACCTGCCACCGGCCACAGTATCCCACTCTCCACCATGTTTTTTACCCATGAATACCCAACCCATTCTCACATATCACGAGACCCACACCTCTCGGTCCCCAAAAGCAATCGACGCGCTACTGTAAATAGAAATGGCGAAAAATGAGTACACTCTGATACAAATTCAACCGAATATGAGACCTCAATTGTGTTATTGAACTGTGAGCAACAGTTCTTGAGAATGTTCTTACTATATATAGTACCAAAAGTATAACTAATTGAATGCTAGAACGCTCAAAATCGATTGTGCAAACGATGTTTTTTTAATAGATTGCCGAGTCTGGTAAAGGAATGGCTTACCAATTTTTTTCTAGTGCAGCGAATGGCTGAGATATGTGGGCAAAGTCGATGCCTGACTAATGCCACATGTGATGCGATGGCTACGGTCCCAGGGAGCTGTGCGCACATTCCCTGTGACGTCCATTTAGCCACCCATATACCCACATATGCAAATTGCATCGAGCGGGCGGAAAAATGATAAATAAGTAACCGTCTTGGCGACGCAGGGCACTTTGAGTAATCGATAAGCAATCAAACGATCGCCGACGTAATTAAATAGAAGCAAGCTAGCGAGAATGAGGGAAATGCGAGGGGTTTTCCAACGATTCCGATTGGCGCTCATTCGGGGGCCTGACTATATAACGACCTATACTATGCAGTCCCACACAGTCCACACAATCCATACGTCTCGCTGAGTAAATACGCACGAGTTGAGAGCAAACAGCGGACCGGGCAAGGTCGCCATCGCATCGGCAATTTGCATGCCAAAGTTTCCCTTTTTCCTGCCGTCAATCAGGCACTCATTCAATCTTCTGTGCGACTGCAGCACCTGCCAGAAAATGGCAACAAATGCAACAAGCAATTAGCCAGGAATTCATCAACACGAGGAGGGGAGCAGGCGAAAACCCGCTGCGGGTCGGGTGAATTGAAAAGCGGAAGCAGGGCGGAAAATCGGAAGGAAGGCAGCCAGTCACCTGACACGGGCTTCGGTTGCCCGGAAAATCGGACTCAAGCGAATGGAAGCGGGGCAGGATCGAACAAATTCATGAATAAGGCAAATGAATGAATAGAAAGAAGGAAACAAACAAGAAAATTAAATATTCATCTGCGTTCATTTTTACACAACTTTACCATTAGCATGGATTCAATAGCCTTAGCAGTTCATAACTTTTTGTTTACTCTTCAAGTCTCCGAGTATCCATGTACATGAATATATTTAAAGAAAGCATTTTAAAGGAAGTATTTAAACGAAATGAATGAATCAAGGCAGCAGAAGAGTACAGAAGAGGCGAAGAGTCAGTGGACACTGCGAGAGTTGGAACAAATGGTTTCGAAATCGGCCACAATCTATAGGTAGTTACTTAATTGTAATATTAAGAAAACATTCAGTAGGGGTTAAGTACTAACAGAGCCCCAGATTTATCAGCAAAAAGAACCAGAAGCAGAGAGGGATGCTCAGCTAGTCGATGGTTTGGACAATACAAGGGTCAAAGGTCGCAGGACTCGGCAGACGAGGAGCGCGGGACGCCGGTTAACTCACCGTCATGTTGTGCTCGACCAGCTTCTCGCTGGAACATATCATGTAGACGAGATAGGCGCGTATCAGCTCTCCAGTGGTCTTGCTCTTGAAGGCGGCAATCGGATCATTGAAGCTCACGTCCAGGGGATCCCTCTGCGGCGAGCCAGCGGGCGAGGGGTTCTTCTCCTGGGACGACTCCTGCTTCATCGATCGCTTCAACGTCTCGCTGGAGACCAGCTCCGGTTGGACCAGAGTGGAGGCCTGCAACGGCCGTTCGCCGCTGTGCAAGAAGCGCGCTCCATTGACTCCTCTCGTGGACTCCGATGCTGCTCCTTCTCCGGCGATGCTGGTGCTCCTGCTGCCGCGCTGGTGGAAACTCCGGCAGGCGGCGACGGCCACGGAATTGCTCGACTTGTTGCTATTACGGCCGTAGACCAAACTGATGGCTGTTCGTTGGGCGCTCAGCGAACGGAGTAGAGCCATTACAAGGGATTCTGCGGTTTATTTACGCTTTCTGCTCTTCGGCTATTGAGACGGTTATTGAAACGCACTCCGATCTCGGTTGTTGCTGCAAAAAAACAATGCCAATCAGAGGTAATTTCACTATTACCACTACAAATCACTACGAATCTGAGGGAAGACAGTGGCGTACCCCAAAGAGATTACTAAAGGTGGTTATCTCGTTTTCAACTTGATTACAACAAACATTTTTAAAAATTGGATATATGGTAGATTTTTAATTTTTTACGGCTGTTTCAAAATAAGCATTGATTTTCAATAAATCATATAAGATTGATTTAATTGTAATCAGATATCTAATAAATATAATAATAATAAACAAATGCATAATAAAATTCAATTTATAAAATTATTAAAATCAGTACATATTAAATATATTATTTGCAACAATTTGCCTTATTGTGTTTTTGCCCCCAATCCCCCCGCCAACGCCAATGATCACAGCTGATTTTGTCGGAGAGCTTTTCGCTCTCCCTCTTTCGCTCGCTCCGAATGTTATACAACAAATGCGAAAAACGTGAGGCGGGGAGGGAGAGCGAAGCCGAAAAAACAGCACAACAACACAATCACACGTACGCGAGTACACCTTCGAAATGTTCAATTAAAAAACTCAATTTCTGGCCAGAAATCTATCTTTCGCTATTATGTGTCTTTTGGGTTTTCTTCTGACTTCGTTCTTATTATTTATTCTATTACGCTTTGAGCGTTGTATACGCCGCAAAAGCACGAAACCAAATGCGACGAAGACGCGTGAAAATGGGGCGAGTTGTTAGGCGATTGACGGCGAATTCAACGAAGCGAAACCAGGAAGGACCCGAGGGCGAGAAAATCCTTTTCGCCGCTTCGCTCCCGTTTATGTAACTGTAAATGTAACCGAGATTGTACCGTAATTGTAACTGCGACTGTGTGACGTCACAGGCATATGAGCCTCTTTGAATTTGATTTAGATTTTGATTTGGCATTTGTTTTGATTTAATTGAAATGCGCCGAAAGCGCACACTAATTGGTGTTAATTGCGGCTCTCCTTGATTCTCCCCCATTTTCGTTCTCACCCATTTCCACCCATTAACCCCCTTTCCCTTTTTCATTTTATTTATTAATTAGCTGCCCGCTAAATAATCGCCAGACGAGAGGCTGCAATCATCAATCGAAAAAACTTGGCGGGTTTCATTGCACAGATTTCATTACACTTCATTATGGCCTATATCAAGTTTTGTCTCGCTCTGGCCGCCTTAGTTAAAGGGGCACAGGGAGCTGGCGTACTCAAATTGC
This sequence comes from Drosophila mauritiana, assembly GCF_004382145.1. NCBI lineage: Eukaryota > Metazoa > Arthropoda > Insecta > Diptera > Drosophilidae > Drosophila > Drosophila mauritiana. The sequence continues at coordinate 21,156,118 of NC_046672.1, read as the reverse complement.
GAATTCATCTGAATGGTTTCTTGTTTTTTTTCTTCATTTTTTTTTTTGTTGCTATGCGGCGAATTGTACCTATTATATAACACTGCTTACTGCTCTCTACCTCGCTTTTTAGAGATCCTTTTATGATACGAATACAACACAGGCACTCACATGTACACTGCAAAATTTCTCTTGGCTCTTTAACTTTTTCCTCTGTTTTGCAGGTTTCCTCTATTGGCTCGATATAAATTTTGCTTTAACGGTTGTTTTGTCACTTCAAAAAAAACAAACTACGATACATAACTAGCAACAACCCAAAAACAATAAAAAGGGTAAACAATGAAATTTTGTACAATCGCCAAATAATTTTTCCGGAAAAACTCGTGTTTGACAAACTTCTCACAGCAGCCTGCGAGAAAAGTAGAAAAGTTCCCGTTTCTGTCAGCGCATTTGCTCACCTCACAAAAGACACACAAGTACAAGTACAATTATAATTATTTTTCGGTTTTTTCGAGTCAATGTTGTTCTTTTCGAGGGTTTTGGTTTTTGCTGCTGCAGCACAGAGCGTGAGCACGCGCAAGGGTCTGAATTCGCGAATAAACTGAAACACATGAAGCGAAATTAAGGCCAACACGGCGAAAGCTCGTCCAAAAAGCTTGAGAGAAATGGTTGAAGCAGTAGGTGAGGGGCAGAAAGGGGATGGGCCACCCCCAGCAGCTGTTTGCGCTGCACGTGAGCGAAAAAAAGAAACCCGATCGAAAATTAATCGCCATCTTGTCCCCTCTTATTACCCAATTAAAATCGGTACGCTTATCTACGCCCCTGGCGGTTGGCCGGGAATCTTTGGTGCTCTTATCTTATCAATGGACTCCCACACCGCCACCCAACAAAAACGAACCATTCCTTCTATTCTCTCCCTGTCTCTTTCTTGCCAACCTGCGTCTTCCAACACTGGCCTCGCAAGCAGGGTTGCTTTACACACAGATCATTGGAAAAATGTATCGGTACGAAATATACGCTCGAAAATTTGAAAAATGTTTCTGTGTGTAAAGAACACTGACTGTAAGTCCACTATCAAAAGAGTATTAAACAGATTGCTCGATTTTAAGCACACTATTTATGTCAAATATGAGGCCATCAAATGAATATAAGTTTTCTAAATGTTTCTAATCGTACCCGCGTAAGCCAAATATTTCCTTTTGCATTGTGCGAACGAAAGCATTTTAGAAAATGTTGAGTTATTGTTAGTTACAAAATTGAGTATCCGAACTATTTTCTATTTGTTACTTTCAGCTCGCATTATAAACATAATATAAATATCGATAACTATCGCCGTCTCACAACTCTACACACCAGCGATCTCTAACAAGCAAACGAACAAAAAAGTAAACAATAGCAATAAAACAATAGACCAAGCGCACCCACCCAACCTAGGGTACCCATTAAAAATACGTCGGTGTCGCTCCAGGCGACTAGGATGGCTCCATCTCCCCTACAGCTAACATCAGTCAAAAATTTGAAACAAAAACCTTAAAACGTATTCTAATGTATTCAAATGTACAGCTGGGTTCATAAAAATAGCAGTGCGGGGGAAACTAAGAAACACAAAGGTATTTTTCCATGTCCCTTTTCGGAATTCGCCTTTTATTCCACTTATTTTTGTAAAATAGAATGTGTAGATAGGACAAAAAAATAAAATCCCGTTAGTTTTTCGTGTTATCCTCTTTTTATTTACATTCTTGAGCAAATTCACCGCTAAGAATAGCGGTGTCTGGTTTTGTCCAACGTAAAGTCCCGAAATTTAATTCGTAAAAGGGCAATGAATTAAAAAAAAAAATTATATTTTAGTGGGTACAGGCACAGCACTGCTCCCAGGAGAAGAGAATGTTAATTCTTAAGCTAAGAAAGGAAGGAAAAACATATAAGGACATTCAAAAAACCCTTGAATGTTTTGCCAAAATGGTATCCGATGCCATTAAATATAAATGGAAGCCCGAAAACTGTAGTGCCATACGTAAATCCACAGATATAGCAAACTCAATCCTTTAGCATCCTCTAGGGACATAAAGTCGGAGCTGAGCTTGGGAATCAGCGACGTTACAATTCGAAGACGACTACTGGTTCCTTTACTTAGCCCAAGGCATATTAATGCAAGGTTAAGCTTCGCTAAAACCTACCTAAACTGGCCAGTCTCCAAATGGCGTAATATCCCTTGGACTGATGGGTCAAAAATACAGCTATTTGGTGGAACTGGTTCACTACAGTGAATCCAACGACCTCCAAATATGGAGTGCCATCCAAAACACCCACTCAAGACTTTCAATCATGGTGGACCCAAAATCCTGGTATGGGCTTGATTTTTACAATGGTATGAGTCCATAGCATATGATTTATGGTATTACTTAGTGATGTCTTACTGTCATATGCTGAATGGAATATGCCCTTAAAATGGACATTCCAACAGGATAATGATCCGAAACACACAAGCAAATCGGCTAAGAAAATAGAATAGATGTAATGCCTTGGTCAGCACCATCTTCCGGTTTGAACCCGATTGAAAACTTATGGTGGACATTAAACAATGTAAGGCTCAGATTTGGCAAGTTGTGCAGGATGCAAGGGCAAAAATTCCCCCCAAACGTTCCCAGGACCTGGTGGACTCACTTCCGCGTGTAAGGCTGTGCTGGCTAACAAAGGCTATCCAATCAAGTATTAGACCCTAATTAGCACATTAAAAAGAAAAACTAAGTTAGTTCTAAGTCAAGTTGAATTTTGTTACTATTTTTTCATAGCACTGCTATTTCAGAACACCAGAATTTCTGCCTATTATGTTGTTTTAATCTATATTTTCGAAACTATTGAAGAAATAAAAGTGAAACATTTGTTGAATTGTTTGAAATTTAATACCTAATACTATAAAAAAAATTGACCATTAAAACTGTAAATACTAGGATTTTGTATCTTAAACTCGCAGGTCCCAAGCACTGCTATTTTTTTGAACATAGCTGTACATCTAAGTGAGTCACTGTATAAGTTAATAAATATAGTTTATCAAACTTTAAGTCGTTGATTGCACTTTCTGGTAAAGTTGAACTTTTCGATTACAAAAATGTCCTTTGGATTTATTTTATGCGATTTTTCGGCTTCAAATTTCCAACATATTTCTTATTTAAAATCTTTTAAATATTGCAATATTGGCTCTTTAATTGAAAATTCCAAGTTTCCATTTTAAAATGAATATATTTTTGTTTGCAAATTGTTTGCGTTTTGACAAATATAGCAATAAGTTACGACTACATATTAGAAATAATAATAATTAACATTTAATGAGCGTTCGCTGCTGTTGATTTTGCTGCTTGGCGAACGCGGCGCGAAAAAGGAGAAACTTAACAAGAAAAAAACAGAACAAGTTATTTAAATACCAAATATATAGATATATGCGTGTGAAACTGACTCGGGTCTCCTCCTACCGCCGTCATAACAAACAATACATAATTCGCTATCGCCGCTACTCTCTTCTCGCATTCTCTTCGGCTGGCTTGCTTTTCTGTTATTACATAATATTATTGACTAAATTGTAGATCAACGAATGTCTGTTTTTCCATCTCCATTGGGCACCACCAGCAAATAGCTTCAAGCATCGTAAGTATCGAAAATGGGTGCTTAACTTGACCGCAAGACTATCATAAAGGCGAACAATTCAGTTTAAAGTTTTCGATTGATGCGATTAAAACAATTGAATATTAATGCACAGTTGTGCGGATTAGAACTGAATATTTCGGATATATGTGCAACATAGCCCGAAAATCATGTGAAACCTATATATGTATGTAAATAGATTATAAAGTATTATTCCTCAGCTCTGACGTAATGAATGATATGAATAACTGTTAAGGCCATGCTCTTTTGCTTTCTTAAAAACTATATAATAAGGTAAACAGGATATGGTTTAAATGTCTAAACATAATTTCAAATTATTACAATAGGATTTACATATGTGAATATATCTTCCCCAAGTATGACAATCTTGCAGTTCGCTATTTTGATTTGGGCTAACTATTTGGTGGTAATGCTGGACAGCCAGTGGTGCTGCTGATGTTAGTGGTGTTTCAGGCGCTAGTTGGACTTGGTCAGCTCAGTGCGGTTGGCGGCCACTTCGGCCAGAATGAGTAGATCTGAGGTAGAGGAGGTCACGTCGAAGGCCGTCTGCGAGGAGAGCGAGGAGGATGACGACGAGGAGTTCGAAGACAGCGGTGGCGAGGCCGACGACGAGGTTACAGAGGCATTCACCGCCTTGGGAGCACCGCTCTGGTTGAAGTAGTAGCTGCCATTAATGGTCAGGGGCAGAATTGAGGCCACCTCCTGTTCAATGGCACTCACATCGCGCCGAGTGATACTTTCTTTGCGCGCCTTTCGTCGCTGGCTTCCCACAGCCTGCAGTTGCTGCTGCTTGATCCTCACGTGTTGCTCGCTAGATAATGGGACAGCTCCTTTTGCCGCAGCATCTGCTGCTGCCACATTTGAAGCTGCTGATGCACCGCTTGTGCTGTTCGAATTCCTCTGTTTCTTGGTGCCGCTAAACTTCTTCTTCTTTTTGGTGCTACGTTTGCGCTGCAGGTAAGCGTCCAAGCTGAGGGCTGGCAGCTCTTTGATTTTCTCCTCGAGATCAAAGAAACCACTGCTGCTTGACTCGGAAACGCTTCTCATATGTTTTTGCATGGAATCCGGACTGCTACCCTGGCGTTCCGGTGGCGAAACGGGCGGTGTATTGGGGCCCGCATCCAAGGGGATGTCCACAAAGTTTCCACCCATGCTGCCTGCCGGCGGCAAGCGAGCTTTGCTCTTCTTAGCTATGGCCGCCAATTGACCGGAGTTGACCAATTCCTGGTAAATCTTGCCCTTGCAGGAGCGTGATGACTTGACTTTCTTGTTTTGCGGGCTACCACTGGCCGCCTCCTCCTCGCTGGAGTTGCTCGAGTTGTTGTCCTGCAAGGAGCGCTTATTGCCATTCCCATTTGTATTGCCAGCTGGCATATGGGCAGATAGAAACTGGCTGGTCTCGCTGAGCACCTGCTGTAGAGCGAAGTCCTTCTCTTGTACTTGAACTTGCAGTAGGGAGCTTAGCTCGCCCATCTGCGTTTCGTCTGCCAGTTTAAAGTAGTTGGGGCGCAGAATAGCACGGGGCATCTCCCCTCGCTCTGCCCACTGCACTTGCAGCGAAGTCGGCACCTGCTGCTGTGGCTGATCTTCACTGGGAATGAGCAAGCCAGCAGCCGCGTTGCTGGGACGGGTAGCCAGTGTTCGCAGCGGCGGAGCTGGCAGTTTGTACCACTTGAAGTTTGGATTAGCATTGAAGAAGGCGTCCTTGTTCTGCAAAAGAAAATTAATTCGCTCGTTAATATTATAGAACTCAAAGCCCAACAGGCATGTTCAACAGAAGGGTAGTATATTTGCGCGGGTAACTATGGTATGATCCTAACCTGCTGTGCCAGATCCGTGAAGCAGTGTTTCTCCTGTTCGTCGAGAGCGGCCCACCAGTCGCCCAGTATCTTCGTAATGGCACTAAAATAGGAAAGCAGCGAGTGAGTTATCTTTCCGGAACCTAAATGGGTGCAGCTGGCAAAAAACCCACCGGTTCTCCAAAGTTCTGTAACGCTCCTTGACGATACCGCGATGTCTCTTGCAGAATATGAGGAAGGCATTCATGGGGCGGCGGGCATGATGCTCCGGCCGTGCGTTATCCGCTGTCTGATCCTGCTGAAGCTGTCGGTCTTCTACTTGATGGCTATCCTGATCCTGCTCCTGCTGCGGCACTGTGACCACGTCCACGTCCACATGCTCTTCGGCGGCCTCGCGACGAATGCGCGTGACCTCCTGCTGCACAGGCAACTGCACTTGGATTTCCGCCTCCTCCTCATCATCCTCCTCTTCATCGAGATCTTCTTCGTCGTCCTCGTCGTCGGTGTCGCTGCTGCAGTCCTGCAACTTGGCATAGTTGTGCACATCCTCGATGCGCCGAAAGGCATTTTCTTGGTCTTCGGTGCGCTGCGGCTGGGGGTCACCTAAGGCACTTTTGGCAGCTTTACCAGGCGATCCGTGTGATTCGCTTTCTCTGACTGATGTTTTAGCTTCTGCACCTCCTGCGCTCGATGGTTTGTCTTTGGTCCTGGGTATGGGCAACCAGCGGAGTTCGCTTGCTCCCATTTGGGATACCATCTTTGCAGCAGCTGTCAGGAAGTCTCCTGATCTTTGGGAAAGTTCTCTGGATATCAAAATGTCCCTGGACAAGCCTGATACGTAAGATGCCGCTGCCGGAGAATATCCCTCAAGACTTTTTGCTCCTTGGTTGCCGCTCGTTGCGGCGATTACTCCACTTGCTCTCGGTATCTTCTCAACTATTTTCAGCGCTCTGCCTGTGTAGTTCTGGTTGTTCCTCATTTTCGTCTCCGCTGTTTTAAGGCCACTGTAGTTGCTGTCGCTGATGTTGCTGCTGCTACTGATGTTGCTGTTGTTGTTGTAGGCAAAGTGCAATTTAATTGCAGCACCTGTTGGCGTCACCTGCGCCACCTGCTGACCACCGCCAACGCTCAGGCCGTTGATCATGTTCTTAGCTTTCGTTTTCCACCTACTTGTCTAGTCCCGATCCTCGAACATATTACGCTGCAAATATGGAAAAATGTCAGTGCTTTTTAGTGAGTGAGTTTCACAAATGCAAGAAAATGGCGCTGCCAGTGTGTCTGGAAAATAAAAAACTAATTGGCAGCTCTGGTTTTTGCGATATTGAGTTGTTTACAAATTTCCAGAGCGAGAGCAAGATAGATCAGCTGTGCGTGTGTGTTTGTGCGTGCTGTGGCGCCTGTTCGGTTAGCTCTTTCTCTTTTTTTCTCAAGCAAAACTTCGTTAAACAAAAATAAATACTCATCGCACACAAACAAACCCTTATTTTTTTTCATTATTATGAAATTCACGCTAATCCATACTCATGGATATACAAGCAATGCAAAAAATATCACTGTCTATGAAAACATAAGCATAAAAATATTTGCAAAATAAATAAACAAAGCAACAGCTAAGGAATGCACTCAAAAAAGTTACGGAAACTTATTGACTTTCAAAACTTTACAACACTGCTTGTGAAGGTTAACAACGGGAAAAATTTGAATATTATGGTTAATTTGATGAGCCTAATATGATTTCGAACCTTATAAATGCATGTGTCACATGCTCCTTTCCAATTGGAAAAGTTTAAAAGTTTGAGTTTTGTTGACAAAAAAGGTAGTATTGAAATACACAAAAATGCACCCACTTTCTTTAATAACAACGAACATTATCAGTGCTTTTTGTGCACAAGCTACATATTACTTCCAATACTGGCTGCAAAATTTAATAATAGTTTTAAATACCGATAAATATTTGTTTTTTTGTACTGCTATTGCACAATTATGTGCCAAACTAAACACACAAATAAGAAAACAGGTAGTATTGAAATACACAAAAATTCACAAGCTTTCTTTAATAACAACGAACATTATCAGTGCTTTTTGTGCACAAGATACATATTACTTCCAATACTGCCTGCAAAATGTAATAATAGTTTTAAATACCGATAAATACTTGTTTTTTGTACTGCTATTGCACAATTATGTGACAAACTAAACACACAAATAAAGAAATGGAAAAACGAAAACAAAAAAACGAAAACAGGCTACGTGTACAGCTGAGCATTCGCTTGCATGTGTGTGCGTGTGTGCGAGCGGGAGAGCGCTCGAGAAGTGCGTTGGCTTTTCTCATTTTCGCAAAGTTCGCTTTGAACTTGACTAAAGAATTGTTGTTGCTGTTTTGTTCTTGTTTTTCTTTGTTATTCTACTTTTTTGTTTGTGCGAGCAACGCACTGCCTTTGTTTTGTATGTGGACATTTTTGGATGGAAAGAGAGGGAAGAGGATCGCGGTAGCAGCGTTGCCACCTGGCAAAGTAAAGTGCAGCTGTCAGCTGTTGGTTACCGTTGGCCATCTCTATCCATCTCGTTTACTCTCACACACACAGATGCACACGGTCAAGGCCAAGTTTTAAAGGGAGCGGTCGGCGGTGGATAGTGGGGGAGGAACGGGTCTGTTCATAACCTTCAAACGTTTAGTTCTAGTTTTTTAGGTTATGTATTCAACAGCCTCTGAAATGCAATTATTTCAACTCAATAAAAAAAAATAGTAAAATAAAAACAAATATACAAAGCAGCACGCACATAAGCACATTGAGTTCGCCCGTATATAAAGCTCACACAATCACACACACACCAACAAAGAACAGCTGATGACGTTTGTTATTTTGTGCGCGTCGCTTATTTTTTACGGTATTTTCGCATAAAACAATATTGCTAAATGAAAAGTGCTTTTTATTGCCTAGTCGTAAATAAAAGTTTGTTCAAATCGCGCTTTACTTGAATAATATTATTGCCTCGAACCGAAGACTGCTCTCGTTTAATTAAATTTCAATGTTGATGATGTCAAATGAGAATGAAAACTGACTGTGTTTTCTGTTTTTGTGTTTTTGTGCGGCGGCCAGAGGCAGCGACGTCGGCAGCAAAGACGACGATGTGGAGACGTCAACTCGCACTGTGGCCCCGATCGTCAAATTTTTTTCAAACTGTGCAAATTTGTGTGGAGTTCTAACTTTTTTGAAATTGGAATGCACTGAGTGTTTAAATAAATAATTATAAACTCCTTAAAATAAAGTGCGAAAGTAACTGTGACTTTGAATAGTCGAGTTTATTTTTTACTGATATAGAATTGACAGCGAAATCGAATCGAGCCACCAATTGGCCCCACTGTGCGTGGCGTCGCTGCTGACGTTTAATTGCGCTCAGCAGCAACAACAACACTGAGGCGAAATGTATTTTATTTTACTTTTTCTTTCTGCAGGCGCCCCTCTGTACGTGTGAGTGTATGTGAGCTCCCCATATCCGCAACTCATCCGTATTCACACATACACACTTAGTGGCCTCTCTCCAAAAACAATAACAAAGTAACCGTTTGACGAGTGGGACGGAATACTGCAGCCCTCTCTGTTGCACCTGCTGCACTCGCTCAGCTGTTTTGGCTTTGTTCTTGTTGTTACGGAGAAAATCGCACAGAGAGCAGTTCATTTTTTGAAAGGGGATTTGAAGAATAGTAAGTTTTAGAATCACATGAGACTAGACATTGTAGAGATTTTGGAAACATTTTTAAAAACTTTCTAAAAAAATTCGGCATGTATAGGACATGAAAGTAACTAGTTTTAATTGTACTAAATAAATAAAATTGCAATACCCTGAATTGGAAGTACAAAACTATAAAAATATTTTTAAAAAATATAAGTCAAATAAAGATGCACTAGAAATGGTTAGAAATTAGAAATAGCAAATAACAAAAATTCCTGTTCTTAGCCTGCGTGAATTATTCTATTAATCTTCGCGTATTTTTTTTTTGCAACTAGTTGATCCACAAATTGCACTATTAGTGAGTGTGTGCGTATTCTATATAGATTATGTATATGTACATACATATGGAAATACACGAAACTGTTTTTTTTATTGCATAACCGCATTTAACAGTTTTGCTCGAACGGTTGCCGATTCGGTTTGTTTGCAATTTGCATTTTTGCCCAAGCCAGAGGCAACAACAATGTTATTGTTTTTCAAGGTCACACACACATGCAGAGCGAAATGAACGGCAAAACAACAAGCCACCCACCGCCACCCCCTGCAATTCAACACCCTCCGCCCGACGGTTTAGGTTTGGAGGTTCACTTCAGTTCACTCTTCTCTCATTTTTTGGCTGTGAGAGCGACACAAGCGACCCAACAAACTGAAACTGGCTATCTCACACACTCAGTCCGCCAACTACCATCCGCACTCGGTACAGTGAACAACGGCTGACCTACTAAGTGTTTGCTTATAGGTTGTAACTTTTGAGCTGTTGCAAACAATAGACTGTGTTCCAAGAACATTACATTATTTAATTTTCAGAAATGTTAAAATTAATTAAATTTAATAGCTTTTATATGATAATGAATATCATTGAAGCAGAAGTACTCAGTTTAAAATTTAAGACCTTAAAATTTAAGTATATTTTGACTGGTTCACCATTTTGGCCGTGACCTGTATTTACGTATGATTTTGGGGTGGCTGGCTATACCGTTATGCACTATATCTAGCTTTCCTCTCTCTCTTTCCTTGTCACGGTCGTCTGTGAGTATGGTTGCATGTTGCTTGGTGGCAGTTTTCAGGGTCAGGGAAATTCGATTTTTGTGTCCGACTGTCTCCGCCTCTTCTTCCCTGTGGTTTTCCTTCAGCGGGCGGCCCATGAACAACAACAATATGGTCAAGGCCAAACTAAAAGAAGGAAAACCCCATTGGAAACCCCAAATACCCTTTCCCCTATGAAAATATGTACATTGTTTTGCTCAGTGTGTAGTGTGTATTACTAATAATAATGATGCAGAAATCTATAAATATAGTTTTAATTAATTTTAACGAAACTAAAAAAATGTTTATGATGCTTTCGAACACGATTTTGTGAAAAGTTATTAATAGTTAAAGTAGACTGGTTACTAAGAAAAAAGATAGTCGAGTACCGGAGAACCGACGTACATACATATGTACATACATACAAGGAAGTTCTTTAGAGATTTCATTACTCTGTTCAATGCCCTCTAATTAACTTGAATCAAATTTACTCCACATTTGAAACTAAACTAAACATGCGCATGTTCAATCCCAAGTCTCCTATAGTTTCAGAAATCAGGACGTTCATACGGACAGGCGGATTTTGATCAAGATCTTTTACCTTTATAAAAATATAAAAGAATTAATATCGATTGGCTGCGATAACAAATTAAAAATGCTCTCCCCATTCGCACTGTGCTACCTCTTAGTTTGCTTTGTGCTTGTTTTAGTTTAGTAATGTTAATGAACTTTGAAAAAGGGGCGTTCCACAACCGCGCCCAATTCCGCGAGTACGTTATCATAAAACGGAATAATTATTCTATTTGCGGCCAAGAGCCAAACAATGATAAGACGTATCGCACAAACCGCGGAAACTGAAGAGGAAAATGGGGGCGGGTGAAGGGTACATAATGATAAGCGACAGCCGCACCCTAAAGTATTTTTTAAACGATACTAAATATTTAGGGCTTTGGCAAATATTTGCATTTAAATTAGGGAAACGAACATCGCAATGTTGTTTGTTGTTTAATAAAGTATCGGTTGGAGAGACCCAAAAAAATATTAGGTGTCCGTTTTTGAAATGCCAACAATCACTCACCTAAATTGGCCACAAATAGCTTTGAGAAGTGATGTTCTGGTCGGGATTGATCCTACCGCTTGAGCACATTGATGAAGGTCTCGTGGGGCACGCGGATGTTGGCGAACATGCGCATCTTCTTCTTGCCCTCGGCCTGCTGCTTGAGCAGCTTCATCCGTCGGGTGACATCCCCACCATAGAGCTTGGCTGTCACATCCTTGCGATAGGCCTTGATGGTCTCGCGCGCGAGCACCTTGCTGCCCACGCACGCCTGGATGGCGATCTGTACCATCTGCTTGGGAATAAGCTCCCGCAGCTTGAGAACCATCTGCCGAGCCACGCCCGTGGCCTTGGAGGCATGGACGATGCGGCACAGCTCCTCCACGGGCTTGCCGTTCAGATGGATGTCCAAACGAACCAAGTTAGACGGATGATAGCCGTAGTCCTCGTAGCTGAAACTAGCGTAGCCAGAACTCAACGACTTGAGGCGGTCGTGGAAGTCCAGGATGATCTCGCTTAACGGCAGGACGTACTTCATTAGCACACGGGTCTCGTCGATGTTCACTGAACTTTGCTGCAATCCCCGACGCTCCACACACAGGCTGATCACCTGGCCAACATACTCCGTGGGCGTGATGATTGTGCCCAAAACCAAGGGCTCATAGTACTCCTTGATGGAATGCGGTTCCGGGAAGAGGGCTGCATTGGAAATGTCCATGGTATCGCGACCCTGTTGCTTGATCATCTTTGGGTTACTCAAGACCAAACGATATGTGACGGATGGCGCGGTGATTATGGGCTCAGCGCCATGCTCCTGCTCCAGGCGCTGACAGAAGACCTCCATGTGCAGAAGTCCCAGGAAGCCCAAACGCCAGCCTTGTCCCAAAGCCGGGCTGGAATCCACTTTTACCGTGACCGCTGAGTCATTGAGTACCATTTTGTCGATGGCGCTGCGCAGGGCGACATGTTTTGACTGATCGGCGGGAAAAACTCCAGCAAAAACAAGCGGCTGTTGCGGTCGATAGCTTCCTGCGGCGGCGACTGCTTGGTTCTTCAGGTGAATGGTATCGCCCACAATGGACTCCTTGCTGTTGCGCATATTGCAAGCAATCAAGCCCACTTGACCAGCAGATACATCCGGAACGGGACACTCGGCTGGTCTCAACACAGAGATGCTCTTGACGGGATACACCTTCTTGGTGGCCAGCGACTGAATGTCCTGATTCTGCTCTAGCTTGCCATTCAGCACATAAATTAGATTAAGGGCTCCGCGATACTTGTCGAACCAGCTGTCGAAGATTAGGGCCCGAAAGTCGCTGTCCCGTGAAACTTGTGGCGGCGGCACGGTTTCAATAATCCTTTCTAAGACTTCAGATACGCCAGTGCCCAGCTTGGCGGACACGCGCAGCACTTCATCCGGATCTATGCCAAACAGCAGCTTTAGATCCTGGCAAACCTGATCAGGGTTTGCGTGCTTGATGTCTATCTTGTTGAGCACGGGAACCACTGCCAGCTGGCGCTGCTTTGCTAGGTGATAGTTGGCCACGGTTTGAGCCTGGACGCCATGGCATGCGTCCACCAGGAGTACCACGCCGTCGCAGGCAGCCAGAGATCGGGAAACCTGGGTAATGGGCAAATGATTAGCAGAAGAATTAGCTGACTTTTGACATGATACACACTTCATTGGAAAAATCCACGTGACCAGGAGTGTCAATGAGGTTCAGCAGATAGAGCTGGCCCTTGTGACGGTGGAAGATCGATGCGGTCTGGGCCTTGACCGTGATCCCACGCTCCCGCTCCACCTGCAGGTTGTCCAGCACCTGGTGCTGCCCGCCATTCCGCGCAATGGCTCCCGTCAGCTCCAGCAGGCGGTCAGCCAGTGTGCTCTTGCCGTGATCGACATGCGCAATGATGCTGAAGTTCCGAATGCGCTGCACCGGCATGTGGGCAAACTCGCGCAACAGCTCCGCCTGCGAGAGCTCCTCCGTTTCGCCCTTGACCTGATTGGTGGTGCTGAGAGTGCGGACAAAGAAGCTCTTTGACCTAGCCACCAGCCAGGGGGAGTGCCGGTTGTCCCCCAGGCTCTGCAGCAGCCAACGGATTGAAATCGTCCGAATCATTGCTTAATTTACATTTCTTTGCCGGCAAAAAAAATTGTTACCGCACACCATGTGCGCCGTGTGACCGTATGATGAAAAAATACCGAGTAGCCGACAATCATGTGTAAGACAGCAGGAAAATACTGCCCATCTTGCGGCAAACAGCGCCATCTGTTGGTAATCTACGAAACCAGATGTTTACACATGAACAAATATTTACAACTCAATAATCCTTTACTAATTTGTTTTCGGATGCAAATTAAACATATTCTTAGGCGAAAGGTCTTACATCGTAATGCTCCTAGATCTCAGATTGCCTATAGCCCCATATTCATAAATAAATAAGTAAGAAAGCCCGAAATTTTGAGCTATATATCATAAATTTGGGGGACTCAATACTATTAGTCATTTGGCTTTGGATTCCAGTCTTAATAAACTGGTCGAAGTGGAGGATCAAGATGGCAGTACACCCCAAGGACCAGAAGTATCTTGGCCGCCTATATGGACTGCTGTGGACCTATCTGACCAACCGTAGGTAGCGAAGGTAGCTTTCCCGGCTTCAGTCTGAATTGTAATGGTTAGTCCATCAGCCAATAGCTTGGTAGGAATGTCTGGGCAGAAAGACAAGGAAATTTAGCACCCATTCTGAAACAGGAATGCTCAACTCTCAGGCTCTTGGGGCACCACGAATCCAACTAATGACTGGATGGAAGGTCATGATCTGCAACTCCATGCCAACACTCGTTTTTCAACTGCTTTCGTCAGAAAGTCATCATTTCCAGAAGCAGAGGATCTCTTCTTGGAACAGCTTGCTGGAGATGGAGGAACTGCTGCTCCAAGGAAAAGGGGGCTTGACCTCAGCTCGCTTCTTATTTTTTCAGCCTTCCCCTCACGTCGTCTTCTACAATCGGAAACCCAATACTGCTTCCGTCTAAAATATGTATCGTCATTGAGATCGTTTCCGTCTCGAAAACAAGAAGATTTCTTCTCATGAGAATGATTGATACCACTGAGTACGCTTCTCCAACTTTTCTGTGTGTATATTTTTTGATATAATATAATTTTATGATACGTTAAGCAACCAATTAAATGGCAACAAACATAACATGGAAACATAACAGCAATGATGAATTTGAATTTGGAAATTTTGCTAGTTTTAAGCACTCGCGTTTTTTGCCTCCCTCTTTTCGGGTCACTTGTTGGAGTTTGACAACGTACCCCATTTGGATGGTCAAGCTAGGGATACTTGAAGTTGTAAGGATCCTTAAGCTCTTTGTACAAGTAGTAAATAATATTGTTGTTAATATATGTTGAATGCGCATTTTGGTTTCGGTTAAACATAGCATGACAAGCAATTGTGAAAAGTGTCTAAAGGATTTAGAGGATTAAATGAATCCTCTTCCCTATTTGGCAACAAAATATCGGCATCAGGCGAACACAACTGCAAATGTATCTGAAGGATATGAATGCTTAACTATTGTAACCGGATGGACTCGGCTAGTGATTCCCATCAAGAACACAAATACAACTTTATGGACTAGAAGAAAATGCATAAGACGGTCTGGCTTACAAATTGTATAAAAAGCATATTTATGTATTCATAGAGGATTATATTGGGTTAAAAAAGTCTTCATATACATAATAAAAGAGATTTCACATTTTGGTTTTTGTTTCATCCGTTAAAGGAGTGCACTTTTAAGCGAGTAGCCTGCTAAACCGAGCTTCCGCAACCGGGCCATGGGAGCCCGGAACCGCCTAGGAAGGTATCACTGTTTATTCAATCAGATCGTGCTTAGGAATCGGGCGGCCCTGGAGGACAGCGGACCATGGAGGTCAAGAAGGATCGGAAGGGCAGGCTGTCACGCACATATAGTATAACCTAAATAAATTGCTCGCTTTGAGACTACACAGATAAGGGTAAGGTAAACAGACAAAATGAATCAACATACAATATAAATCGGATTGGATTCGCTTAGCCTAGATGCATAGTACAATAATAATCCATTGTTAATCGCGTCTAAATACATAGTAGGAATACAGTTGTTTTCGTGTGTGTTTCGCTTGATAGAAGTGATATGAGTTCGCTGATGGTTGGTGTTCCTTATGTTCTCTGTTTTGCTTCTGATGGAGCAATTGCATTGCAGGCGTTTGCATACGCGGCAGATGTAAGTTGGGTGTGTGTATAAATGTATGTGGTGTGTATACCTAGATACTACGAATATATATATGGAGAATGCGAAATTAATACAGAATACTTAGCGCCCGTCGTTTCACAATTGAGAGTAGAATTAAAGCGCGATCGCAACCAAATCTGCGTACAAAATATATGTTTTGTATAAGTGTATATATACGACTTGTGTGTATAACTATAGATTGCCGCCTCCGCCAAGCGCGTATATAAAAGATATACCCGCCTGCTCACTGCTGGGCCTGCATGCGCGCCTGCATCTGGGCGAGCATCTCCTGCATGCGCCGCAGCTCGGCCTCCTTCTCTTGCAGGATGCGGTCCTTCTCGCCGAGCACGCTGTTCGACACCACCTGCGAGCTGTTGTCCCGCTCGGCCTTCACGCCGTTCTCCTTGCCCTTGATGCCCTTGGCGAGGCGGTCGGAGCGATAGTTCTCGTAGTGCACCTCCTGCGTCACCTCCTGCAGGTCCTGCATGTGGGTACTGTGGGGCAGCAGGATAGGTGGTTAGTTAGTAAGCAATCAATCAGATATTGCAATATTTGCTGCACTTACATGAGCATCGTGCGCAGCTTGATGAAGTCGCAGTGGTCGGGATTCTCTACCTCGACCACGCCCCATGGATACAGACGACCGCGCACCTTCTTGCCCTTGACTTCGAGCAGTGTGTTGGCGCCGCAGACGGCGAAAGGCACAGCTTCCTTCAGTTGCTTCACCTGCTCCTTGTAGTCCTCGTCCTCATCGGAATCACAGTCTGGCAGTGGGTAGATCTTGATGCCGTGGCTCTCGATCTCCTGCATAATGCGGCACTTCAGGCGCAGGATCTCCTTCTTTGTGAGGCAATCGGCCTTTGCGATCACGGGCACAATGTTAACTTTGGAGTGCAGCTTCTTCATGAACTCTACGTCCAGGGGTTTTAGGCTGGGTACAAAAATTGATTGGATACCTCGTTTACTTTCTATTATACAGTTTGGAACACTACTGAGCTTTAAACTCCTTATTTTAAATATGAAATGTTCAAAAGTTAAACGGAAGAGGAACGCACCCATGACCGAACGGCGATATAAAGTAGAAACAGCAATGAATGCGATTGTCCACAATGTTGCGTCTGTTCAGGCCACTCTCGTCGCGCAGGAAGCGCTCGTATTGCTCATCGATGTACTCGAGTATGGCGCCAAAGCTGTTGGAGTTGTCGATGGCATCGCCGAATCCGGGCGTGTCCACCACCGTCAGTCTCAGCTTGACGCCGCGCTCCTCGATCTCCACCGTCGATGCCTCCAACTTTACGGTCTGCTTTTGTTTCTCTGCAAGAGGGGATTGGTTTCCTGGATAAGTAATCAAAGCGAGTGATGAAGAAAGACCGTGCCCACCTATGGCGTCCGGAATGATGCGCTCGGGATAGAGATCCGTGAGAAAGAGACTGTTGACCAGCGTGGACTTGCCCAGTCCGGACTCGCCCACCACCATTAGGGTGAACTCGAATCCCTTCTTCACGGACTTTCGATGCACCTGGTTGGGCAGGTTGGCGAAGCCCACATAGCCGGGCGTCTCGATGCTGGAAAACTGCACGAGAGTAAGTGAATCACATTAGTAGGGAGAATCAAAAGTCCCAGGCTTCAGATATAAAAAAGAATAATTAATATTAAAAACTTTCTGAGAAAAACCAGATATAGGTAATGCCTTTAGTTTCAGAACAGGTAAACAAACAAATATGTGGAGTGTACTATTGCAAAACCAAGAATTACTCAGCTTAATATCAACAAACGTAGACTTTTTTGCAGTCATCTTTGAAGTAAATTTGTATATGGATATTATAATCTTAACGAAGTGCACATAAACTAAATGCATATGTATATGCGAATAATTAAAAACATTGTGTGCTAAGTGGGTCAGCCTATGCTGATTAAGCTATAAAACCATGCAATGCAGACTGACGATAAATCATAGTATTGTATATCTGCGGTCGCTCAATTTATCTACCAATTATTTGGAACTATGTTTCTCGCAAAAGCACTTTTGCGGATAGTGAAGGAAAGTTCTCTGAGTTAAGAACCTAACGTTAAAGGATGCACCTTGAGAAAAGGTTTCAAGGATATGACCCAAAATGGGCAAGTGATTGAAAGCATCCCATATGTCTTATTAACCCGTAAGTACTCAGTTGGGATGGGCTAGTGTCTGTGAGTTAGGGTTTGGGTCTTAGAAAGCGATGGCTTGGCTTGATTTGCATGCCCATCACGCGCGGATCGGTTTTCTCTTGGGCGCCCAAACCATGGGCACGGCACTCATTTCTGCGGACCAGAATGCGCTGCCATGTGGGTCACGGGCGCCCGAAGGTGCTTCGCGAGGGCGACAGAGGTCCCGGGAACAAAGGAACAACGCCGACGCCACCGGCATGTTGTGAATCACTTGACTTCCACTTCCACTTCCTTCTCCACTCCCGCTCAGCAATGCCCGCTCCCACCGAGTGGACGAAGGGCGGTGCAGGAGGAGCGTCCGATGAGCGGGCGCGGAGGAATGAGCGGCAAACAAATCAACAGAAGCGCCGCATTCGGCATTTGATGCACTTGCAACCAGGAGTGGAATGGCACACCACGCCCAGTTTGCGGCGGATCGGGTCCGTTGGGACTGGCCGTTGGCCATTGGCACTTGGACAAGTGAACTGCGGCTACTCACGCCCTTTGTATCGGCCATTTTAAAAAAAAACACGAAACGAACGAAGAAATCAACGTAATGACGAACAAAATAGCAGGGCAACTAGTGTGACCGCAGCGCAACTGGCGGAACCTGCTGCCAGTGGGACCAGTTCGCCGGCAAACAAAATGCCGGTCGTCTGATCAAGATCAAGATGGTATTTCTTTTGAAAATCTGGTTGAACGCGTAGCCATATTTTCGCAGTTATTCAATTTGTATCGTTTTAGTCGACTATATAGTCATGATTTCATGTCATGAACGGAAAATTTAAGCACGGACTATATTTACGGTCTAGTTCGCAGCGTTTTTGACAGTAGATAAAAACTTATGTAGATGTCGAATGTATGTACCATGTCGAATATCTCCTGGCGCCATCTATATCGCAAGATATATATTTTTTAAAAAGTGGATCGTTTTCCAATTCCCTTACTTACACATTTGAAATTGCCTACACATTGGTGGCTTTTATAACTTGTAGTCTTTATTTTTAAAACAATACACATATTAATATTGGATGCACTTAAATTCACAATACATATCTATATAATCCACAATCATAGGCGCTCCAATCAAAACACAAATCATCGGATCTCAAGCGAATCGTGCCGAGCCTTAGCCTTAGGACTCCGGACAGGTGCTTCTGCGATCTGCCGTATCCCCATCCCCACCACCGATCTGCTCCCACTTTCAGATACGCCTTAGTACATAAACACATACATATATCATATCTGCACGGCTCTATACACATATATATGAATTGTTTCGCTTGCTGATTGGTTTTAACTTTTGGTTTTTCGCTGTGATGTGATTCGTTAACAGAACATCGACTAGAAGACGGGTAGAATTGAGAGGAGACGCATGCAAATCAGGATTCGAACAGCGACATATCGCGGGGTAGCATCGAAATTGCGTCACTGCCATCCCTATCCCATCCTAGGTGATTAGCCGCGGAGCGTGCAGTCCATGGACATTCTCGATGGGCGGGCAGTGGGTGGCGCCGGGTGGCCCCCAGTCGTGCAGGCCGCGGGAGTTCGCCAGCCGATGGGTCAGCCGGTGGGCGATGCTGAAGCCGCCACTGCCCTCTAGTTGGGTGAGAACGATGATCACTTGTCTGAAAGCGTTAAGCACACATAAGCAATTAGTTGGGGGAATATTTTAGGTGGTCGATTGGGAGCCCACCTCTGCAGCGGGGGCACAGAGTCCACTGTCTTGAGTTCGCCGCGTGTCGACACCACATTGTAGCTCTCCTGGCAATCACATTTCACATGGATCCACTTGTTCTCATGTCTATTTTCCACCATCACAACCAGACCCGCCCAGCCCTGCAAAGGAAATGCGGTCGAGTTAGTAAAGCCACCGAATCCCGAGATCCCTCGCAACCGGAGCACTTGCCTTGGTCAGATAGTAGGCGGTCATCCCCTCGCGCCCCTCGTGCCGCTGTCCCTTGGTTAGGGTCAGGCTAATGATAGCGTCGGCCAGGAGGTGCGGCGAGGGACTTATCTGCTCCACCAGCAGACGCTTGGAGCTGTGTATCGCTAGGATGCATTGAGGATACTGGTGGGGATCCTCGATGCCCGTGTGCCAATGGTTGAAGGCCAGACACACGAGCAGGTAAATGTCCCGCTCCAGCATCTTGTGGCATCCCACAAAGCCTCGCACCTAAATGGAACGCAATTGTTAGAAATGTTTGACATGGCTATAGGAAGCACCCACCTGACGCTTGCTGTGCTCCACTAATCGACCTATTTCCGGCGCCGCCGGAGACCTGGTGCGGAATATCACAACGCACAGGTCCAGCTGCGATCGCTGCGACTTCTCCGAGTTGCGCTGCCCCTCCTGGAATAGGGTAAACTCCGCCTCCGTCGGCTCCAGCACGGTGAGCAGCACACAGGAGATGGAGCACAGGGGCTGCAATGTCCCCTGCAGACGCACCTCGTTCCAGCCGGAGCGCACCTTGCAGATATCGATGCAGTCGAAGTAGTTAAGCACATCCTCGAACGAGATCCAGAAGACGCCCTCGCTGGCGCCGTGCGGCATCAGAGCGTCCCGAAGGTCGTCCGTCCACAGCGAGGAGTCATCCGACCAATCGCCACGCCACGAATAGTGACCCCACGGATTGCGTAGCTTGAGCAGGCGATGTCCCTGGATGTCCTTCACGTCCAGCACCGAGTAGGCGTGTCGCGGGCGCAGCCCCTTCTGCTGGTACTCCTCCTCGTCCACCTTTGGTAAATGTTGATAATTGATTAGCATAAGAAAGAGAAGACTTCTTAATAACGCAGAACCCACCTTCATGTTGCCACCGCCACAGCTGGCGCCCATGAGGAATCGTACGCAGCGAGAGCTCAGCAGCTGGGCCCATATCAGATCCTTGTCCAGTTCGTCCTCGCTGGGCATGGGCAAGCTACTGGCCTGTAGCGGAATGCTCTCGCAAGGCGCTCCTGTCAGCGTGGCCAGTCCCTCGATCGCCCGGCCCGAGACCAGCGCCTCGTAGCAGCCGTGGATCTTGGCCACAGCCTTCTCGATCAGCGGCACCCATAGCTGCTTGCGCTTGGCCTGCGAGTAAACCAGATGGCCACGCTTGTCGCATGGTAGCAGATCATCCACCAGCACCGTCGTCCACTTGCCGTCTTTGCAGAGGCGCACCTGGTATGCGCCCTGGCCACATATCTCCTTCGTGACCAGCACCTCCTTGACCAGATCTTCGCGCTCCGCCAGCACTGCCAGCGCACTGAGTAGCCAGCAGTTGCCCAAGACGCCCTGGCAGATGTCCGAGGGCAGCGGGGTGCGGAACACAGCCCACGGTGGGTACGCTCCGCCGTCGCAGTTAATCTCGTGCGGCCGTCGCCACTGGACCACAGGATTTCCCTCAGCTGCTCCGCTCGCCGGGTTGTAGTAGAGACTCTTCGGCGCCGGCGGAAACGAATCGTCCACGAAAAGCTCGTTGTTGTCGCGACAGTACTGTATGATGTTTTGCCACTTGGTCAACGCTTCGGTCTCCTCCAGCTGGCGAAGGTTCTCCATCAGCTTGCTCTCCTGCCGAATATCCGCCGGTGTGAGGGCAACTCGAACGGACTTCCTGCCCAACGCCTCACCCAAAACTGCGCTCGCCAGGCCGCGCGGACTCGAGCAGATGTCACAAACGACGGAAGCGGCACAGTTATCGTACGTGCAGGCGGGACACTGCCACTTCTTTGAGCTGGTACTGGCTCCGACAGCTCCAGGTCCAGCTCCAGAGGCAGACACTACCGATGCGGAGCCGACTCCCTGGCCCTGCTGCAAGTTGTAACTGGCCAGACCAGCGATGGAGATGTTCCGGGGCACAATGGAGCCGCCGGTGCTGTGACGTTTAGGTATAGCGCCTGAGGAGCTGGAGTTCCTCTGCTGCTGGAGCGATGGCAGTGGCTGCATCCTGGGCGAGGGACTGCGTGAGCCGCGCAGACCAGCCGCTGACGACGTTGGAAGCTGCAGCATGGGCATGGGCAACGCCACCGAGGCCAGCGGGAGGTTCAAGGCTGTAGGTGCCTTGACCTCGTTGGCGCCCGACTGGTGGGCACTGCCTCCTCCGCCCCCGACGGCTGCAGCATCCTGCTCCTCGTACGATTGGCCATCTGGTCGCTCACGCACCGCCTCCATGGCCATCGAGAGCTGCGGCTGGCGGTGGGACTTGCAGGCACTGCAGACCGGCGAGTGCAGCGAGTTCTTGAGCGTACAGTGGCTGCAGGTCCAGAACTCGCCCTTTCGCAACGTCATGTCCTCGATGGAAGAGATGCTTTTCAGCTTTGAGCCGCCGCACACCACGCAGGCCATCGCTGTCGAGTAGTTAACCAGGGTGCACTTCTTGCAGGTCCAGGGCTCGTCGCGGGGTGCTTCTGGAATGCATTAGGTGTTTGATGTAGCAAGCATTACCTATTTTCCTGAAAACGGGTGACGCACCTGCCTGTTGCTGCTGTAAGTGGTGGTGGTGCTGCTGCTGCTGCTGCAGCTGCAACTGCTGTTGCTGCTGCTCGGCTTTGGCCTCGCACATCTCGCAGGTCTGCAGCCAGAGTCGGTTGTAGGCATAGGAACATTTGATGCATATCCACATCTTACTGCGGCTGCCGTTGCCAAGCTGTGTCTTATTGTCGTGCCGCGAGGCAGCAGCTGCTCCTACGGCTGCAGCTATAGCTCCAGCTCCCGCCGTTCCCGCGGACGCGGTCCCTGCTGCGGCGGATGCGGCTCCTGATAGGCGGCTGCTGCTCCCTGGGTCATGCATACTGCAAATCGAAAGCAAGACCATCAATTGTAATGCAGCCAAGTTCAAAATTGATTCAAGACGGGAGATAGGCGAAATCAAAAGTTAATTAAATTGAACACTTGAACCACAGATTGTCATAGCCGAGAGGAGCATTAAGAATGAATGAGAATAATTACCTCATCCAAGCTATGACAATCTCGTGGCAAGCCAATCATTAATTCAAATCATACCCATAAACAATTTGCTTAAATAATACAACAGAACTTATAGCGGGCAGAAAAAATAAGCTGGTGGCCGAAAAGCGAAACACAAACAGAATGCCGCAGTGACTAAGCGCCACGCAAATTATCAGCAAAAAGAAAAACCTAACCAACTGATAAGCTGCTGGGGGGATAGGAAGTTGGATGGGTGTGGACTAATCTCCGTTGCACGCTCGCTGCCAATTACATTTTCGACTCGGTCGCCTTGCGCGGTCCCTTCCACACCTTGGCGTAGATGGAGTGCTCCTCCACCTGGGACTCGGACTCGCTGGCCTCGCCGCTGCCATCGGTGCTGGTGCCCAGTCCGGCGGTGAGGGATTCACTGACCGCATCCGCGATCTCGCCACTGCCGTTGTTGTTCGTCTGCGACTCGCTGGCAATCTGTTGCTTCTTCTTGAGCTTGTGCTGCTTGTTCACCTGCGCATAGATGGGCATGGTAGCCGGTGGAGCTGGTTCGGCCATAGCCTTAGCTGAAGGCGAGCTCGCAATGGCCACCGCCGTCGCGGCTGCCTGTGCCGCCTGCGCAGCTGCTGCCCTTAGTTGCTGCTGGGCCAGGGCCACGCACTCGTTCTCATACAACTTGTTGCTGCCGCTGGAGCTGCTGCTGTTGTTGTTGATGATGTTGCTGTTGCTGTTGCCGCTGCTATTGCTATTGCTGTTGCTGTGATGGTGATGATGATGGTTGGAGCTAGAGGAGACGGAGGAGCTGCTGGCCAGTGGCTCCGACCACTCGTTGACGGCAATGAAGACGCCGTTCCGCGGAATGGTGAACTGCGTGGGATTCATACTCACTGCTGCTGGCTCCCGCTGGGTCTTCCGCTGCGGCTGCTGCGGATTAGCCGGCGACTTCTGCTGCGGCTCCTGCTGTAGATTCAGATTTAGATTAACGGCCTGACGCAGTGGCTTCATTTGGCCATGGCCGGCATCCTTGGCCGCCGACCGTGAGAGCGTGGTGATGGTAAAGTTGTACTTCCGCTTGGCCCCGCTCTCGCGAACCACCTTGTGATTCTGGTTCTTGTTATTGTTGTTCTGTTTGCGCCTGCAAAACGTGTCGTTGGCGATGGCAAACCGGGAGTTGCTGCAGGCGGCCACGGGGGGAATCCCTGCGAGAAACACATAGGGATTAGAATGCCATATGATTGGATTATCGGATAACAAGTGCGTGCATTCCAGTTATGGGAAACTAAAACATTATCACGTTCATCATGATCTGATTAAGATTAAGAACTTTACAAAGAAGAGAATATACTTCAAACAATTTAGTAGTCCACTTAAAGAGTTTCTCCTAGTAAAAACTTGGAAACGACCTTAAAGTTATTTCCTCTAGTAACCTTTAACCTTTCATTAGTTCGTTCTTAATGGAGTCTCTTTATCTGGGTGAAGCTAGCTGATGAACGCACCTGTCAGCTGCGGCGCCGGCTTGATCTGCGGCAGATTGAAGATGTCCTTGCTCTGGTTGTTCGCATAGCAAATGTGGCAGCTGCGCCCGGAAGCGCTCTTGTCGATGGCGGTGCTCAGGCTCTGGGTGCGGCGCAGTCCAGAACCCGAGCCCGGTCCGGATCCCGATCCGGATGCAGATCTACCTTTGAGGTGCCGCTTGTGCAAGTGCTGGGAATGTAACTGATGCTGGTGATGATGCTGCTCCTCCAGTTCCTGGTGGAGGTAGTGGTGATGATGATGTGGATGTGAATGGTCCGCCGCCAGCAGCTCGCCGCGATTGCCCAGGCTGCCAGCCAGATCCTGGCCTCGGTCGGCGGCGATGGCGTCCTTGTAAATGGGCGCCAGATAGCTGACCGTGTCGCAGATGAGGCAGTGCCAGGTGACCGAGCTGTTGTCCGTGCCGCAGGCGTGGCACACCCACCGCCGATTCAGGGCCGGATTCGAGAAGTGGCGGTACAGCTCAATAGAGCTCTTGATGTACTTGCGCGTGTCCTCGCAATCCACGCAGTTGGCGGGCAGATTCTGGCTGTTCCGCTGTGGTCTTTTCAAGCATCCGCGCAGCAGGGACTTGTACACATGCTTGTACTCGCTCCTGCAAAATAGGTAAATGGGGTTTTTCGTTTTTCGTCGCGTTTGGATGGGATTCAGTGTTCTTGGGCTCTTGGGCTTTCCCCACTTCCTGACCGCAAAGGTTATCTCAATGACTGGCCATTTTCCTACTCTCCGCTCGTCCGCTCGACTCGGAAGTTCTTCAGCTCTTTTGCTCTTCAGATCGCCGAGCGAGTTCGCGAATCGATAAACTTGTAAACAATGCTTCTTTATCCAAATCGATTTTCCCCAATTCTCGCTACTCGGCTGTTTTGTTGTTGCTTCTGCCGCTGCTGTGTATACATGCTCTCACATACACACACTCGCACGCACACACACACACACACACGCTCAGGGACAATCATCAGTGCCGACGGCTTGGCTTTTAAAGCCAGACTTTTGAACTACTTGACTTCACTCATTTCCATGTGCATTTCCCTAGTCGTCTTTCGAAACTCTAGTTCGCAATATTAAAATCTTACGACTATATTCCTACTGGGTTATTCCTATGGATATTGAATCGGGAGTTTCCTAACCGATTTTATTATTTTAATTTCAATCCCAATTACTAATTCTTTAAGTTTCATTAGGCACAAAAGGGTTTGTGAGCTCAGAACTATAAAATTTACTAAGATTTACTCGGTCTGCCCTTTGGATATTAAAGGAGCATAGCATAGGAGTTTAAATTGCTAAGCTTTTGTTATTGTTATTCTTTGAAAGTTGATGTTTTTGATTGAAGAATTTTACCGCAGAAAGTATGTACATATTTGTGTACTGCACAGTGTACATACAATGTGTGTGCGAAAAAAGGTGGATTTGAAAACGCCTCCGATTTCATTACCATATGCGACATGCTTTTAGCTAGCGCTTTTGTCCTCCAATTGGATGCCACCACTGGCGCCCACACACACACACGCACGCACATACAGACACAGACACACACAGGCACATCCTCGCAGAGGAGGCACACAGGCTGTTTGTTTTTGTGGCGACCGCTTCGCTTACCTGGCAACCGCCGCCCTGCCCTTCTCCTTGTCCCTCTCCTGCTCCTTCTCCGCCTGCTCCAGTGCATCATCAGCTGTCCAGGAGGCGGTGATGCTGCTGCTGCGATGCTGGTGCTGCTGCTGTTGGGGGAACACCTTGCGGACAGTGCCGCAATTGAAGCACTTGAGCGACTCCGTGGGATTGATCGTGTTGCACTTGGTGCACGACCACTGCAGCACGGATGAGATGGTGCCCATTGCGCGGGGGAGTCGCAGGAGTTCCCAGATTCCTTTCGACTTGTGAGCTGTTCCTCTTGCTGTTGTTGTTTTTGTTGTTGTTGGCTGGCTGGCGGGGGAGTGGATGTGGAACTGGGACTGTCTGTGGAAACTATGGTGTGTAGGTGCGCTGGCGAGCTGGTGGCCGGGCGGAGATGGAGATCAATAGGAGGACCAAAACCCGGGACCAAAACGAGGACCAAGCAGTGGCTTCCAACAGTTGCACGCCGCGTTCTCCGTCGCCGTTTCACACCATTTTTTAACTGTTGCCGCTAGGGTTGTCGACGTTTGCGAACACCTCCAACGACAAGGTTGCCCGAGTGCGTGAACCCTGCCGGACAGGGTTGCCAGCGACGGCGCGAGAAGCTCGGCTGCTACCCCGCAAAGCCAGTGTTGGCAAGTGCCGTTAATGAAAGAAAACGGTACCTTCAATATTAAGAACAATTTTAATACGTTTTTGGTAATGAATACATACATATATAGATAAAGCTACGCAAATACATGCATACAATTATTGAACCCTCCATAACCAGTAATCAACATTGAAGATCTTGGTTTAGGCAGATTTAAATTTAATATTTAGATATGCATTATTATTTTTTATCCGTTTTCAAATGGAAAGTCAAATTAAACAGAACGCATTGACTTAAGTTACGTTTTCAAGAAATAGAAGCACTTCATTGGTGCTTACTGTATGTGGAACGAAAATACCAGATTCGGTATTAATTAAACGGCTTGGGTATACTGCAACCATCTGGTCACGCTGCATCAGCAGCACGTGTAGTTCGTTTTTTTTGGCACAACATTTGCTGTTATTTAGTTTAAGTGTCGAAGAAAACGCAGCAAAGATGGTTAGCTTGGAGCCGAAAGGACCTGCTAACGTGGCCAACACGGCCTCGCCCCTCAAGGCCAATAAATCGCCCGGCAAGCCCGCCAATGGACAGAAGTTCAAGCCCGGTGGAGCAGGAGGCGCCAAGAAGTTCGACAAATTCGGCGGTGGAGCAGGCAAGAAGTTCGTAAAGCCAGGCGCTGGTGGTGCCAAGAAGTTCGACAAGTCTGGGCCCGGTGGCTTCAAGAAGTTTGACAAATCCGGAGCAACCGGCGACAAGAGGCTTGGTGGCAACAAGTTCGCCGAGGGCAACAAGTTCCGCGGAAAACCACAAACACAGCCACAGGCGCCGGCAGAGGGCGAGAAACAGGACTGGAACAAGTTCAAGAAGGAGAAGAAGGACCTCAAGCTGAAGCGCAAGAGTGCCAAGGACACCTACGAGATCAGCAAGGAGGCCAACCAGATCCACGAGAAGCTGCGATGGTGAGCATACCCAAAAACAAGAGGAACAGCCCAAACATCGAGGATGTCATCATCCTGAGCGGTCAAATTAACTTTACAATTTATGATAACTAATCCAAATCGGACTCTTTCATGCAAATATGTACATTCAGAAAGTACAGTTTTTTAATTTTCATATAGTTATATAGTTATATATAGTTTTAATGATTATAAGTTAATTTGACACATTCCTTTTGGTTCCTTAAAGGACAAGATCTCGATAAACATGGGCATGTGGGTCCCAAAACGAAGCAGTTGTGCGAGGCAAAATCGACCATTCCCTGTTGGTACTTTAAGTTCGAATTCAAAAACACCAAACATTTTATTCATGTTCTTAAAACAATAATAGCTTGTTCTGGGATAAAAAGAAGAATCCATTAATATTAAGCATTTTGTATGTCTGTATAAATGTTGAGTTAGAACCAAAAGCGTAGATTCCATAGACGCCTATTTCGCGCATGCTGTTTGGTCATAAACAAACCAACTTTATCCTCTGTCGCGTTTTTATTCGTAAAATCACAACTAATGAGTGCGCAAATCCTATAACTTCGATATATATAATTTGGTCCTTGTCTTGCAGCCGCCGAACGGAGAACAAGGACAAGCTGGTGGAGCAGATATACAAGGTGCTCAACGTGGGCGACACCATTTCGAAGGTGGTGAAGGCCCACGACACCGCCCGCGTGATCCAGAGCATGCTAAAGTACGCATCGCCAGCTCTGCGGGCCGAGATCTCCGAGAAGCTGCTTCCCTTCACCGTGGACATGTGCCAGTCGAAGTACGCCCAGTTCTGCGTGCAACGGATGCTCAAGTACGGTGCGCCGGCCACCAAAGCCAAGCTGGTGGACAGCCTGTACGGACATATAGTGCGTTTGGCCGGACACAGCATCGGCAGTGGGCTGCTGGACACGATGTATCAGAGCGCCACACCTAATCAACGCATCTTTATGCGCCAGGAGTTCTACGGCGATCTGTACCGGAAGGCCAAGGATTCGAATGTGAAGACTCTGAGCGACACCTATAAGGATGCCACGAACATGAAGGCCTCCATCTTGGGGTCGGTTAAAGCAAACCTGGATCATGTGGCCAACAAGCAGCTGGTGGACAGTGCGCTGGTGCACGCCGTGATGCTGGAGTACCTGCGCGCCTGCGACGAGGATGAGGAGAAGCTGGAGGAGACGGTCACTGCGTTTGCGGCTCTAGTGCCTCACATGCTGTCCACCAAGGAGGGCAGCGAGGCGGGTGTTATATGCTTCTACAAGTCGACGCCCAAGAACCGCAGAGTAAGTGGATCACATATACCGTGTGTTGATGAAACAGAGTCTTATATGTATTCTAACCCCTTCTTCAGGCCATCATTAAGAACATCAAGGAGCACCTGCTCAAGATCGCCACCCACGAGCACGGCCACGTGTTCCTCATCTCGCTGCTAAACGCACTGGACGACACCAAGGCGACCAAGAAGGCGATTTACGATCACCTACACGGAGATCTAAAGGCGCTAATGAGCAGTCCGTACGGCCGACGAGTGATTCAATGGCTGGTGGCTCCGGGCGATACGACATGCTTCCATCCAGAGTTCATTCGCACGGTGGAGGAGGGTCTAGCCTTTGGAAAAAAGGAGAAGGAGCTGCGTCGCAAGGAGATCCTTGAGCAGATAGAGGCGCCGATCGCACAGTCCATCGCCGAGGATGCCGCCTTTTGGCTGTCCAACAGCCACATCGGCCTGGTCACCGGCGACATTCTTAATCACAGTAAGTGCACACTTCTGCAAGCCATAGCAGAGATATATTCGGAAGAATATATTCACGATATAAATGTACGTTTGCATCTCTGCCTTTTAGTTCAAGGCGAGTCCTATGAGAAGGCTGCTTCGGCCCTTGCCCAAGTCGTCGCCCAACCGGAGTGGCGCATTTCAGCAGACGCCGCCGGTCCGCAGCCGCAGGATAAGAAGAAGCCACACAATGACGTGGAGGCCATTATAGCCCAGGCTACCAAACAGCGCAGAAAACTGCTTAATTTCGACAGCAGCAGCGGCGACGAAGATGAAGATGAAGATGAGGAAAGCGACGATGAAGAAGACGAGAAGGAGCAGAAGGAGCAGAAGGAGGCGGCCGAAGATGATGCCGAACCCAAGGTGAAGAAAGCCAAAAAGGAGCCTAAAAAGCCAAAGGCAAAGGAGGAGGAGCCGTCGGCTCCGTTGGTCTCCGGAATCGAGGAGGCCGGCATGCACATTGTATTGAAGAAGATACTCAAGAACGATGGCAAGCGAGAGGGCAACCCGTTCAGCCAGCAGCTGCTCCAAAACTTGTCCTCCGGTGTGGTAAGTACCCAAAAATCATGCCACTCGGTATGTTCCTTTTTTCAGGAAATGAGAAACGCATCGCACGCTTATGAGTTTTTCCTTTTATTTAATGACTTTTCGACATTAGTTTAGTCTAATAAACAAGTAGTGCCTAGGCATGCGTTCGCAAAGTAAACAGCTTCACTCAGATTCCAATTTCTAATTGCGAATCCCCCTTTACAGCTGAAAGCCTGGCTGGGCGTCAACCGGGCCTGTTTTGTCCTGCTCAAGCTGGTGGAGGAGTGTCCCGCACTGCTGGAGGACTGCAAGAAAGCCGTCGCGGCGGAGAGGAGCCTTAGCCAGATACTCGCGGACCGCAAGACGCCCGGAGCCAAGCTACTGGCCGCCAAACTGGACATTGGCAAATGAGAAACGATTCTAGCCTAGACAAGACCTAACATTATAAAATACAATAAATAATTCTATATTGAAATGGCTGTGCATTCCGTTTTATTCATGTGAAGGGACGTGAGTTGTGCTGTGGGTCGGTGCTCGATTAATCTAGGCCTTGCGCAGGATGATGTGCAGGCCGGAGTCGCTGTCGACGATGCCCGACAGCTGGTTGACGTTCAGTTTGAAGGCAGCCTCCTCGAATGCCGCCTGCATCTGACCTGTGAGGAGAAATGTAATTAGAAGCAGTCAGTTTGGTTGGGTGGCCTAAACTCTACGATTGCACATAAGATATAAAAAGTGTAAGGTAGGGAAACATTAAAGAAGAAATGCCGGAGCCAATTGCCAAGTTATAGACAAACACTTTGTCTATAACTATATGTAGTGGTCTATAGCAGTGTCTTTATGGAAAGTAGCAACCTGTTCCTGGATTGCGCCTCGAAAGAGAATCTCGTCAAGTGGGAAGCGCCTTGCTCCCAAACGGACCCACATCGAGGAGCACTCGATCCTGAGCCCGCTTAGAGCTTGTGACAAATTTACAGTGGAAGATATACCTCTGCCGAACTTTCCCAGGTCGCCGCCCCTCTTGGCGGAGCTGCAATCGGAGTAGGAGCGGGCCAGCTCCTCGAAGGTGGCCTCCTGGTTGACGATTTTGTTGCGATAGACCTCGAGGAGCAGCTGGGCCTCCTCCTTGGTGCGCGTGATGTTTGCCTCGCGCCACGAGCTGGGACGCCGGCTGCCCTTGTGCTTCACGAGGAGATGCAGGCACTGCACCTCGTCCGGGGCATCTGCGCCGCCGGCGGACGCTCCGCCCGCCTTCTTCGCCGGCTCTGTGGGCTGATCCCACTGCGACTCCTTCGTGTACATATTGAGATAGTAGCTCATTCCTGCAAAAAGCCGAGCAATCATGTGCAGGTTCAGTTTAGCGTGCCGGTTCTGCATTCCGCCGGAAAACGGCCGGCACGGAACGAGCGATTCTGCACTCAATGCTTACCTGTGGAGCGGCTAGTGCGCTTCTCCCAGCCCTCCGGTAGTTGCTCGGCATCAGGCATGCTGTTTTCACTTAATTTGAATTAAATTACAATAAGTTTTTGGCATAAAATAAACCACCAGTGTGACCACTCCGAGCACGCTTTGAGAACATCCATCAAAATCGATAGCGCCTGCCATCGACGTATCGATACACTTGCTGGCGAATTCGCCAAATGCGGTGCTGGCACGTGCTAACTGCGGTGGGTGCACTCGCTAACCGCAGATACACCTGGGGCCAAAATAATAGCAGCGAACTAACTAAAATGTGTTATTATTTTGAAAAATATGGTTTTCGGTTTAGAATAGAACTACACATATGGGCAAGAGTAGAGCCAATATTAAAAATCGTCAATCTGCCAATTGTTCATCTCTGCTTCCACGGCCTTTAGCAATTAACAAATAACTTTCAAAATAATTCATAATCATTTGATTAAATCCATTCCAATACCTCCTTCAATCCGCGACACGAATAGGAATTGCAATTTTTCTAATGTTTATTCAGGGGATTAATAAAAATAAAATAAATACGTGGCATTTGTACAATTAGTTTTAGTGTTTCCTCGACTTTATTACAGGCTAGCTTTAAGTAGGTTAACATTTTAAAAGGACTAGCACAGGGAGTAATCCTCTCAGCTCAGCGTATTTGTAGGCATATGTGATATATGTATATTTGCGTTAAATATACTCATGGGGTTTTCTCGCAGGGAGTGGGCGAATACTTGGCGTTCTTGGAGTTGTTAGCTAATTATTAGTTAGGGGCGGGAGCAAGTGAGCTAATAAAAAAATTAAATTAATTATACAAAACAATTAAATACATTTTATAAAAGTACAAACATGATCTTCACTCGCGACCTGAAGGGCTTGCTTGCCCTTTCTTTCTTATTCCCTCGATACACCTTTGCTTTGTCATGTCTTCTGGGGCAGCTACTCTGTCACGGCAGCTGCCCAGCATCTTCCCAGCGATCACCATTCGCATCCGGCTAACAGAAGTCTTAACTTAATGCTTTACGACCACGATTTACATCGCGAAGGGGCTCCTCTAACGGGCCAAGATTGGGGTAACACCTCTGAGGTGCCTCTATCCATTCCATAAAACTAAACTCACATTGCAGGCGTGCTCTTCGACTTCTGGTTAATAAATGCACCTCCCGAGGGCGATTCACTAGCTCTGGCAGGACTCGAAGGCGCCCTTTGATTCGCAAGACAAAAACTAGCGCCTTTTAGGCGCTTTCTTTGCGGAGAATTAGGCGGTGCATGAATTAGGGAAATTTAAAAGAACTACTCGACGATGCTCCTTCAGTTGGCTAAAATTATAAATACACCTTGAAGGCGCTCCAGCCGTGGAAGCACTTGGTGAACCGGCGCGACTCCTTGTTCTTCATCGTGAGGAAGAGCTTCCTCGGCCGCTCCGGCTGCTTGATGCGCATGTGCTGGATGTAGACCTGGGCGGACTTGTAGGCCAGCTTCACCTCCACCTCGCTGCAACGCGGCCCCATCCACAGGAAGACGTGCTCGCCGTTGTCCAGGATCATGATGTCGTCGTCGGCCAGATCGTCCTGGCAAAAGTCGGCACACTTCTCGGCCACCGTGTAGTAGCCGCGCTCGTTGGAGCACCGGAACAGCCGCGTGTAGTTCATGTACTCGGCGTCCGTGTCGTAGGGCTTGCGGCCGCCCAGCGCCACCCAGAAGAAGTTCTCCGGCTCGTCGCCCTCGTTGAGGATCTGCAAAGGATGGTTGGACAAAAGATTAACAAAAGCGTGCACCCACATAGTATGTATACTCCGCAAAACAGCCCACTACATGGTTCAACCACATTAACACATGGAACCCACCTGCAAGCTCACCCACGGCGAGTTGAACATCTGCTCGGCAATATCCTGCACCAGTTTGGCCTCTTCGTTGCAGGCCTTGCTGCCTATCCACACGTACACAATCCCCGACTGCGAATCATCCTCCGTTTCAAATGGCACATGGAGTATGTAGCTGGAACCAAGCGTATGGAATATAAATATGGGAGCGAGTACTACTTGTCAAAGTGGACTATGGTCGCTATCTTTGGATATAATACTGCGGCATATCACGTAGGCTTCCAGGAATTTCAGTTTCAACCAACGATAAGACAAGAATGTTGATCCAATAAGATCGCGCATGTCATACATCTTAAAATAGAACCATAATACCCGCAGTAATAAATTATTGGTAATGTACTCACCAGAAGGCCGAGTTGAGATGCACTGCATCCGGATTGATTTGGATAAGGCGCGTGGTGAGCGCACCGCCGTTCGATCGCAGGTGAAAGAACTCAACTGGCGACTTGCCCTTCGCGATGTGCGCCTTGTCCTTCCGCTTGCCGGTGTGGATGATGAACTTCCGCTTGAAGTGGGACATGAACTTGAGGTTCTCCTGCTGCTGGAAGATCCGCACCACCTCCAGCTCCTCGCCGAACATCGCCTTGAACTTCTTCTGCAGCGTAAAAGTAAACGTGAGCCATCCCATATTGCCGGCATTGCGTCCCTGCCAAAAGTAAACGACGCACTGGATCTCGTCCTCTGGCTGATTGTTGGCGCTGGATTTACTGACGTCTGCGGCTGGGTTAGCACCATCTTCGGGGCCATTCTCGGGCTCCTCGATGGGAATGCAGTAGCGGCAGAGGAACACATAGCATTCGCCGGTGTAAAAGCGACCCAACTCCTCCTCGGGCAGCCGGACGAACTTCTTGTTCTCCAATACAAAGGCCTCCATCATCTCCAGATCGTAGTTCCACTCCTCCTCCAACTGTTCCGCCTCGGCCAAGGGCATGGCCGACTGGCGGGGCATAAATAGCGCGGCAAGATCCGTGCGCGTCTCCTGCTGCCGAGCCCACTGTGTGAGATTAGCCCCTGTCTTGGCCACCGACTTCGCCGTTCTCGTGAAGTCCACGGCCATTACCTCATCCCAGCCAGCGAACTTGGTCCGGAAGATCTGCATTTCATTGCCCTCGGGTACACGCATCACCAGCGCGTATTCCGGACGATCCATCATGTTGAAGAGCTCCCGACTCAACTTGACAGCGGCCGCTCGGACCAAACGCGTCGACTTCTTGCCAAACCAAACGAACAGATCGGTGTAACAGTCGAGTATGTAGACGTGCTTGCTATTTAGCAAGGTATGGCAAAGTTTTTGCTCAGGTAACTCCACTTGCGGCAACTCCAGATAACCCATGCCCAGTTGCACCTGGTAGAGGCGAGGCTGCACCGGCTGATAGTCCTCTGGAACGTGCTCCTTTGGTGGCTCTGCGGCGTCTGCCTCCTCCGGAGTCATGTCCAGTCCCTGCCAGAACTCGGCACTCTCCTCGCCCTGCCGCTCCAACTGGATTTCACACTTGTTCTTGCGCTCCGTTTTGCTGATCTTTTCCGCCATTAACCTGGCCTTGGAGTTCAGCGTGTTCTTCGATCTCTCGCCCATCCAAATGTAAATATGGGTGCCCAAATCCAAGACAAAGGCGTGGCGGGGATCCAGAGAGGTAACGGCAGGAGCCACTGGCTCCAGATGAATGGTAGCGCCATAGGCGTGCACTAAATACAATCTGGTGATGTGTATCATCTCTTCTATGGTATAGAAACCAGTAGCTGTGCGTCCGCCCTCAATGTAGATGACTTCCGTCTCGAAGAGGGACAGAAACTGCTCGGATTCATCGCCCTGCTCCTCGCGAACCGTTCGACATCGGGCGCCCAGAAAGTTTCTTAGGTTCACTGCATGAATGGCAGCACAAGCTCGTTTGTCCAGCGTGGCCTCGTTGCCTATCCAAAAGAATATTTCCCAATCGAGCAGGCCGAGGTCATCGAACTTGGTCTTGAGTACTATGTAGCAGTCGCCCTCATAGAATTTTCCATGCACCACCTCC
Source organism: Drosophila mauritiana (assembly GCF_004382145.1). Taxonomy (NCBI): domain Eukaryota; kingdom Metazoa; phylum Arthropoda; class Insecta; order Diptera; family Drosophilidae; genus Drosophila; species Drosophila mauritiana. The sequence goes on along the minus strand of NC_046672.1, from coordinate 21,121,128 downwards.
TCAATTTTGTTGGGCAGGAAGTTCTCGATTTCCCAAATAGTCAAGCCCGGCAGCTGGCCATCGTCCTTCTCAAAGAACTTGGAGTAGTCCAGTTGCGGCTTTTCCAGCGACTCGTCCCATCTTTTAGGTTTCAGCGACTCTGGCTTTCCGTCCTCGGGCAGAGCACCCGCCTCGTTATCCTTATCCTTTGCCACGTCCTTCATGCCCTTGAGCACCTTGGCAGCATCCTGATCGCCTTCACTGCGAGGACCGCGTCGTAAACGGATCTTCCTCGCCGTTGAATCCTTGGGCGTTGCTGACGATGGCATTGAAGGCGGCACAGCAGCCCCAGCTAACCGGAGCTGAGTCTGCAGACTAAAATCTATGTTGTAGAACTCAAGACTGGTGGCTTTACTCGCTTCGCTTGGCTTGGGCGGCATCACAAGCTCCGGATTGTTGCGCAGGTCCAACTGGTCCAGGCCCTCGAGCAGGTGGATGGCATCGGGCAGGGTTATAAGCCGATTGCAGCTCAAGTTGAGCTGCTTCAAAGCACCGCATCGGCAGAGTCCCTCTGGCACCATTTCCAGCAGGTTGTTGGCTGCCGTAAACACCTCCAGAGCTCCGAGTTTGCCGATACCCGAGGGGATGCCCTCGAAGTTCAGCTTATTGTCGTTCACCAGCAATCGCCGCAGCTTTGGTAGTTTGCAGAGGGCAGCCGGCAGCGCAACCAGTTGATTCCGCGACAGATTCAGCGACTCCAGACGCTGCCAAAGCTCCACACCGGCAGTCAGTTCGGTTAGCTCGTTGTCGCTCAGATTCAGTCGCACCAAGGTGACCACATTGTAGACGCAGTCTGGCAGCTTGGGCAGCGAATTGTGCGACAGGTCCAGTTCGCAGAGATTGGCCAAACTGTCTATGCTGGTGGGAAAATTGAGGAGTGTGCGCTGCGTGCCGCTCATCTTGAGGACCTCCAAGCTCTGCAGCGAGGGCAATTGCCGCAGTTGGAACAGCTCCAGCGGATTGTGCGATAGGTCCAGGGTTTTCAGATTAATCAGACGTCGCGTCTGCGGCGGCAGTGTCTCCAGTCGATTGTGCGACAGATCCAGGAACAGCAGATCCGTGAGATGGATGAACAGCGGCGTGGGTATGCTCTCGATCTGATTGTTGCTCAGGTTGAGCACTATCAGGTTCTTGGCCCGCTCCAAGCCCTCGGGCACCTCCTTCAGCTTGTTGTGCGACAGGTCCAGCGTGGTCAGCTCCTCCAGGTGAAAGAGCTCCGGTGGTATGCCGCTGTTCTTTAGCTGATTGTGCCGCAGGTCGAGGGATCGCAGGCAGGACAGCTCTGTCAGCTCGCCAAAGATCTTCTCCAGGCGGTTGTGGTTCAGCGACAGGTGCTCCAGCTTCTGTAGGTGGCCGAGCTCCTCGGGAATCTCCGCCAGCTGCGTGCGATCCAGTGTGAGCCACTGCACCCGCGACATCTGCCGCATGGAGCTGGGGAATGTTGCCTGCAATGGAATCAATCATATTTCGGGATTATCTCTGCTCCGCACTTATGACTAATGCCCAGGTGCTTCTCGGTGACCTGTTTCTTGGCTTCTTTTTTTTAGAACCTGAACCACTCCGAAAAAACAACAGGGCTGCGGCCGTTTTTGCTGGTTGTACTCACGCTGAAATCATTTTTCGTAAAGTCCACACCGCGCACGAACGGCAGCACGCTCATTTTGACCACATAAAATGTTATATTTGTTATATATTTGGGCTCAAGTTGCTGGCCCTGTTTTTCGTTTCTTCTTCTTTATTTTGTTTTTTTTTTGCACTAAAAAAAAGAAGACTAACTGGTGACCGTTCGCCGCTCACCCAGGCAAACGGCTTTACTTCTGGTCGCACCTTTGTATGCAGTTCCCGGAACTGGCCACACTGCGCATATGACGAGCGTTAGGCAACACTGAAGTGTTGGAAATCACAGAAAGCACACTCGCGTCGCTCTTCGTAGGTCCGGTGCAGTTCGATTTTAGCTGATTTATCATATAGAATGGGAGCTTTGTGGGCTTAAAAAATTTGGTTCATATTTGGTTCACGGCATTAATAATATTTGTGACCAAAACAGAATTTCTAGCCTTTGTATATTAATTTTGTATAGCTTTTAACGGTACGTCCACCACTGTATTATACGGGCTTAAGTCGAGTGTGACCGTTAATGTCTAAAAACGGTGTGGTTAATTTACAAATTATTGTGAATTCCCGGAACCTATTTAAAAGCGACTTAAGTTTTGGAGTTTTTGATCCTTTTTGAAAACAAAGCCGTTAGTTTCAAATAGTCCTATGGATTTACAAATGACACATTGAAAACTAACGAAGTAAGTGATCGAAACCAAGGTTTTTGTTTTTAAGTATTTAAATAAATTGAAATACACATATAATTTGAAAACTAAAATTGGTTAACTATACATTTGATATGAGCCATAAGTCTTAAATATAATAAATTCCTTTTTGCTGATCTGTGAGAGCCGAACGCCTCGGTGTATGTTAGCTTGCTCAAGGCGGTCACACTGGATGGGGTTCGGGTTTTTCGAAGGGTCCTTTTCGTCCTGCGAAAAAAACAGCAACATCGTATCGTGAGCATAATCCAGAGGGTGTGACCAAATTGAACGACACGAAATTTTCATACTTTGCCCAGTCTTCGGAATGTGAAGGTCCTCGCTCGTGTGTTTTGTTGCCTTTGCACCGATTTAGCAAAAACATAAAATCAAACCTAGCCTCAAAAACAATACAAACCTGAATGAAATTTAATAGATACGCCAGAAATACGACAAATTAATTGAATTAATGCCAACTGAAAAGAGTGCAGCAAAAAGTAATAATTTCGAATTTTTTGCCGATACACTCGGCACTAGGCTTTGTTTGTTGTGGAAAATTGTGTACCCCCGAAAAAGGGAGTGTTTTCATTTGGCGTCGTTCGTCACTTGCTCGAACGCCAAATTGTTGGCGAATTCATTTATTCCGTTATTGTGTGGATGTATGCGTGCGTGTGTTATTGTTGCATTTGCCGTTGTACAAACGCAAACGCACTTTGCAGTTGGTGTGTGCGCGTTTGCGGGGCTGGGTGGGGGCGACAGCAGAAGCGATGTGGGCGGGGCGGCGGAAAGTGGGCGCAGCAATTACGAGAGAACTGCCAAAAGAAATAAGGATAAGACGAGGATGGGGATGGATATGGAGAAGGGGAAGCAGTGGCCGGAGCGGAGCGAACTTTTAATCAATAGATATACAAACGCACGCGCAGCCGCGTGACCGTTACTCGCACACTCGCTGTCGCCTCTTTGCCATGCCTCTCCGTTGCTGCTGCTGCTGCTGGGGGTGTTGGTGTTGTTGCTGCACTGGACGAAGCAGGAAGAGGAAGACAAGTGAACAAAATTGCTATTGCGCTGGGCAGCATCGTTCGTCCTCAATCCGAAATCAAGTAAAATGAATTGGGGGAAAAGCATTGGAAAATAAAAACATCCGCGTTCGCGCAGTTCATTTAATTCATTTAACGGAATAAGTACATAGCTCAAATACATGCACCGGCTCGCCCGCGGCTTTGTTTTTTAATTGAAAAGTGCCCGAAAGTGTGGGGCAACCTACTTATTGAGCAATTAAGGCCATGCCCACGCATGCACGCCCACATACTCGTGTATGTATGGGTGTGCGTGTGTGTACATGCAGGAGCCGTTAGTTCGAGTATGCCAAAAAGTGGGGTTAAAATCGAAATCGCAGATCCTTGTAGAGCAGGCGGAAGAGGAAGACAAGACAGCTTCTTTTTGCATATCTCAGTGTATCCGAGAAATTATCACGTAGTTCATGAGTTCGCGGTTATTTACCATGCATCTTATTGTGCTCAATTTATCTAAAACAAACACCTGCAACATAACACGGACGATATGAACAATAAGATGATCTAAATAGATGGTCTATAAAATTATTGGCGTTATCCCGAGAGCACAGCTGTTTTTGGAATATATCCATATATATATATTTCTTTGCAGAATGAAAAGAGTATATTGCGTTTTGCGACTCTTTAAGGAATGTATGTATGTATGTGCATAAACAATTTCTTCGTCCGGATCACTAGATATACCAATCAATCAGTCATGTCCGTCTGAACTTAGGATTTTCAACAAAAAACATTGACGAAACGCATTGCAAACATTGCCACGCCCACAAATCGCGTGATTTTGCGGTGTGCACATTTCAAATTCTGTGCGTGTAGAGTTGTTATGCCGCTTTGTATGCAACGTTTTTGTTAACAAACGCTCTGTTTCGCTTTCTTGTTAAATAGCAAACATTTCTATCAAAGCCTCCTCGTAGCTTTGTAACAATTAGCGCTTTTAACATAAAACCAAAAATACATGAGAAATATTCTAATCTGCTTCTTAAGGTAAATTCGTTATCTGTCACACGTGAAATCTATTAACTAAACTTCAGTGATTGTAAATGTTTTGAAAAGCGAATATAGGCTATCTGTCAGATTTCATCGGCTTGCGTTCATTACAGAAAGTGCTTTCGAGGCCTCAGAGCATATACATATAAACTAATTAAGAAACGCTCACTTCTGGTTACTTAATATCCCTTTCCCCCTCTCCTTTACCCTTTCTCCAATTTGGATTTGGTGTCAAAAGGTTAGGAAACTCAGGCCTGAGAGCACGTAGCAGGAAAACGCAGCTGTAACGAGGGAAAGGAAAACCGCCAGGAGCAACAAAGGACAGGAAGAGCAGGAACACATTCCGATTCCACAAGGGGAGGAGCCGAGGAAAGCAGGCCAGGATGGGCGACTATCACGAGTTCACGGACCAGTACAAGGTGCCGGTGATAGCGAAGCTACTCCACGCCCTGCCCCACTACAACATCACGTTCCACAAAATCAACAGCACATTCCGGCCCAACGATGAGATCTACCTGGAGGTGAGTAAAAAATCCTTTTTTAATGGTGAATCGATTACTAACTTTCACATGTTTCAATAATTTCGAGTGTTAAAAAATGAGTTTTTAATATGATGTATAAAGTTATCAGTACACTTATGTTTTTGCAATAATTTCCAATATATCTCAAAGATACTATTGAATCACGAATCGTATCTTTTATTATTTGGTAAATAATATATGTGTAGTTTTTGTAAGTTGGCTGGTAAATCGATCTACATCTTCACTCTCCTTGATTCCTCTTATAGAGCCTGGGCATTCTGGGCTCGGTTCCGGCTGCCCTGCTGATCGTCTCGCTGCTGGGACTGCTCTTCTATCTCATGACCCGCTGCTGTGACCGGAAGCCCCGGCCAGCCCACTCGATCACTAGCCTCAAGGTGGCCCTGTCCATTGTGACGGTGATGTGCTGCGCGGCGATTGGATTGGGATTATACGGAAACGATGATCTGCACAACGGACTGCTGGAGGTGCTGACGGCGGGCAGGAAGGTGGACAATCTGGTCACGACCATCCGCAATCAGACGCACATCTTGGAGAACACACTGACGAATCGCATACGGCCGCAGCTGGTGGAACTGGCGGACATCTTCGATCAGCCGGTGTCCAACCAAACGGCCCTCTCCAAGCTCTTTGTGTCGCTCAATATTGTCCAGGGAAATGTTACCCTAGCCACCAATGCGGCCAGCGATATCCGACGTCCCCTGATGGGCATTTCCATGACGCACTTCCTCACGGTAGGCACTTTACATACACATTGTATTGCCAAATTGATTAAACTTATATCCCATATCCCAATAGCGTGGCGACCAATGGGAACTGATCCGCTGGCCGGGCACGGTGGCCACCTTGGCCCTGCTACTTGTCTTGTGTGCCGTGCTGCTGGTGGGCGTGGCCCGGCACTCGCGATGCGCCCTAATCCTGTTCAGCGTGTGCGGCTTGCTAGCCGTCACCGGTTCGTGGCTCATGTCCGGTCTGTATCTCTCCTCCTCGGTGGCTGTCGGCGATCTGTGCATCTCACCAGCGGACTTCCTGGTGTCCACGGCACCAAGAGACCTGCCCACGAATGTGCTGCTGCACTACACCCAATGCGAACCAGGCCACACGAATCCGTTTACCCAACGCCTGAGGGAATCGCAGAATTCCCTAAACAATGCTCGCAGTGCCATGGCCACGGTTATGAAGATATCGCTGGTGCTCTTCAAGTCCTCGGGGCTGCAGCCCAAGCTTGGTGCTGTAAATGCGGATCTGAATAGCAGTGAGAGATTGCTGACCCAGCTGACGGCGCTCGTGGATTGCAAGGCAGTGCATCACAATTTTTTGGCCGCCGCTCGAGGACTTTGCGAGGGAGGATTATTGGGACTGGTTCTGATGCTGATAGCCAGCTTCATTGCCGCCATTCTGCTAACCATCATGGTGTGGGTGGACTCGCACACGTGGATTTATATACGGAAACGTAATGACTATGCCCAGGTTGACGAGCCGTCGTATATTTCGCATCCGGCACCGCAGAACCACCAGCAGATGATGAACGCCGCCAGGACATTGCCGCGAAATCATAATGGGTACGTTTTAGAAGATCCCTTCGTGACCCGTCCCGCCCGATTCCCGCCTCCATTCTCTCGATCTCTCTTTCTCTGTTCTTTCTCGTCCCGTTTTCTCTGCTCTTGCGCCATATCTGACATTCCAGGCACTTCAGTCCGCCGGTGATCAGCGGCTCCCACACGCTCCAGCATCCCAGCAAGCGCCAGCAGCACGAGATGATGGCCCACGCCCACATCCAGCAGAACATGCGCGCCATGGGCACACACACGCTCGGCCGGCTGCCATCGCATAACCACAGCCCCACCCACATGACCGGTAAGTGGGGAGACCGCACCACCCACTCCCGAAACTCGAAACACACGCCCACTACTCTATCTAACCTACACTGAAGAAAAAACCGCCTAGCTGAAGAGCCACAAATAAACTAAATTGAAACCAAAAGAACCAAGATTTCAAAGATTTTACTCAAAGAATTTGAGCTTTATTCATTATAAACATTTGGTTTATTATGTATGAATTTTAAAAGTATTAGTACTTGTTATTCTTAAATTTGTAATAGCTTTCAGTGAGGCGCTTTTTATCACAGTGTACATGTACATATTTATATCAATCTTAGTATCCATGTGTGTATTAAGCCCGAAGACGAAATTGAGCTGGGAATCAAATAGAAAAATGTTGCGCAATTTAGTAAAGTCTTAAATTAAATTATTTTGTGTCGTAAATAAGTAAAATATGTAAAATGTAAGATATGTAAAATGTGAAATGGCATACATTTTATTTATAAAATTCAGGCAATGTTGAGAATAAATAAACAAAAAGCGTTTAAATCGGTTCATATCCTATTTGGTCGAACTTTGAAAGTAAATAACCGATACTGAACCGATTCGCAACCGTTTCAAATATTTGTAAGGCAACGGCAAACCGCTCAATTCGCTCTCATCACGTATATTCTTCTATATAATCTCATTCCATGCTAAATTCCCGCGCCCATCCATCGACCCGCTCCATGACCACACCATCGTCGCCATCGCCGACCACCTGCACCCTGCATCCTGCATCCGCATCCAACGTCCACATCCACATCCTTCGTCCAACCCGCGCCTATTGCTAATCGTTGTGTGTGTGCATTTTTGTAGGTCCCAATAATGGTAAATATGCAACCCTAAGCAAACAATGCAAGACATTGGAAGCGAATGACTTTTACTGAAAACCGTCGCCACCCCCCGCAGCAGCAGCAGTCGCAGCAGCAGCAAACGCCGCCGCCAACATGCCGCCGACCACGCAGGCCGCCCAACAGCAACAGCAGCAGCAGGCGCAGCAGCAACAGCAGCAGGCACAGCAACAGCTGGGAGGACCACAGCCCATCTACTGCCATCATCCACACCAGCATCCGCATCCCCATCCGCACCAGCACCCGCATTCGCATTCGGCTGCCGCCGTGGCCGCTGCAGTGCAGCACCAGCATGCGATCTACCACCAACAGCAGGCGCAGCAATACGGCACCTATACCACTGCGGCCCACCACGCGCCGCATCATCTGGGGCCGGGCCAGAGTCAGATCTACCAGCAGATTCCGGCGCATTTGGCGCCCCAACTGGCGGCCAATGGCAACCCCCACTCCATTTATCAGCCGCTAGTTGCTGTTAGCCAGGGCTCCATATATGTATCCAATTTGGCCACAATGCGTCGCCAGAACAGCCAGGGCGGCCCACAGATACCGGCGCACCAGCATCCACCCAGCTTGCATCAGCAACAGCAGCAACCACCGCCCCCCTCGCAGCAGCAGCAACAGCTGCATCAGCTCAAGTCCCCGCAGCAGCACCAGCAACAGCTGCAGCAGCACCAGCAGCAGCAGCAGCACCATCAGCAGCAACATCACCAGCAGCAACAGCAGCAGCAACACCATCAGCAGCAACAGCCAAACGAATCGGATGTCGTGCCCATCAGCACGGCCATGGATACCGCCATCTATGATCGGGATAAGCAGATCTATAAGTGCTCCACTTTGCGGCAGGGCGGCAAGTTTGATCCCAAGTACAAGCCATCGATTCTCAACTGCCCACTGCCGGAGATCCCCAAAGATGCGGAGCAGCCCAAGGTGGAGTCCATCTACGAGCAGCGTCAGCAGGCCCACCACCAAAACTACTCCAAGTAGGTGTTGCTTTTATACCAAGGTGCACGAAAAGAGAACTCTAAATTCTGATCATAAGTGCATTAAGAATGATTTAAATGATGATAATGGTTTGATTCTATTAACTATTAATAAGTATAGACAATATTCCACAACATAATAATAAATTATGTACTTATTATTATTTTATGATAAATTTTTTTTTTTTTTATGTTTATTATTATTATTTTAAATGTCTAAATTCAGAAAACTGGTATGTTACAAAGATATCTTAGATTACCAATACCTACTTTCCTTTTTCATCCTATTAATTTCGTTTTTAGAAGAAAAGAAGAAAGTCCGTCCGTTTGTCCGTTAATCCGTCCGTATAAATTGCGAGATCTCTAAAGCTAGACATTTTAGACTATTTTATTTTTAAATTTTAAATTTAGTTTCTGAACGTTGCCGCGCCCCTCTCATCCAGACCAACTTATTGCCCAGCAAATTATATCTTTCTGTTTCCACACCGCCATCTCGCTCGCACTAGCTGGGTAACGGGTATACGATAGTCGAGAAAGTGAAGTAGGGCCTTCTCTCATGTTTTCAAGAAAATGTGCCTTTTTTCCATCTACTACGCTGTTTTAAACGAAAGCCTTAACATCTTTACCTGCCTTGCACTGATATCTCAAACTGAATTTTCTCCCTCCGTCCAGGACCCTGCAGCGTCCACCGATGAAGTTGCCGCCCCAGATGAAGGCGATTCCGCCGCCGCGCATTGGCACGCCCACCTCGCCGCCCCCGCCCGTCGCCCAGCCGCTCAACGAGTCCAACGGAGGAGTGCCGTCGGGTCTGCAGAATGGAGGAGCTGTTGTGGGAGGAGGCGGGACAAACGCCAACGAGGACACCTCGCTGCCGCCGCCGCCGCTGGAAGCGCAAACGGAGGCGACAAAGGCCCGAATGGGAGCAGGACCGGCGGCCAATGGCAAGGTGCTGCACAATGGCGGAGGCGGTGGAGGCGTAGGCGGTGGCGGCGGAGGAGCGGTGGACGACGATGATGATCTGCCGCCGCCGCCGCCAGCGATAACCGACGAAAGCAACTATGCGGTGACGGAGCTGTAAGATGGTTACTGCTGACACACCCCGACAACGCCCAGTGAAGGCGGGCAGGCAGGATATATGAGACGGGAATTGGTCAAGACTTGGGATTGGGGCGTCTTCCTAGGATTGGGGCGGATGTAGGATAGATAAACATATATCGAGGGAATCGGGGAAATGGGACTAAGGATTGCTGGAGCGGCGAGTGTTCCTTCTTGATTTGTTGCATTTAACGTACAGTATCGTATCGTAATCGTATTCTGGACCGGAATCCTGCTTTTCGACTCTTGTACATATTATACACCGAACTATACCCGAACTTTCCGAGCAAGGCGACACGAAGGATTGAAGCACAGATACTAGATACCCGCAGGCGGACAGACGGACAGATGGACGGACACGTGTAACATATATCAGCGATCTATTACTTATATAAATATACATATACATGTATATAAATATATATATACATATATATAAATATATATATATATAAATATAAATATATATATACATATATACATACATATATATATCCATTTAGGACACGGTTATTCCTTTTTGATAATAGCATATTTTTACCAATTTTAAAGCGCTAAATTGTCCGAAGAAACAATTTTACGGGGGCTAACTTACTGTATTATACAACATTAATCTACAAAAATATATAAATTGTATATCCTCTACAACAAAAAACAGAAAAAAGAAGAGAAAATGAATTGAAAAGCATACCGAAATCGAAAGACCGACACTTGAACCTAAAAAAGCAACCACCAAATATTCAAATCGAATTCGGATCGTAGGTCATAAGTTCTAGAATCGAACTGTAGTAGAAAAGTTAGAAAGATTTTTAGGCACTTGTCACGGGAGTCAATTTTTAAGTAGAAAACGGGCAACTGAATGGATGGGCAAATGGGCGTGGCAGGTTCTTACTAGGCTTTTGGTTTGTATAATCAATTCTTTTACTCGTAACTAGGAATTGCTCATTTTCCATCAGAAAAGAATCCAGACAAAATATTTAAGATTAGAATACATTATATATATTGAAAAGTCGATTTTTGAGTCTGGAGATATTCGTGGCACCCCGCTTTTTCGTATTTAGTAGCTTGTTCTATCTATAACGAACTTTCCTAAAATTTCACATGTGTGATAACCTCTAGTCATTCCAAGTTTCGTTAGACCTATGTTTCAATCCGGACACATGGCGGATGTGAATACTTAGTTGTACCTATTTTCATGGCCTAAGTTCCTCACTGACTGCATTTATACCTAATCCTACATAAATGTTCACAAATCGCTTAGCAGTGCTAGGATAAAACAATCCCCACTTACGTTGCAAGCGAATCGAACCGATATAACCTCGAGTATGCCAAACCCACGTTAGTTGAAGGATTGGAGTTATTTAAGCACCCAAGGACTCGTACTGCTACTGCTAAGACCCCGAACCCAACCACTGCCCATCCCCGGTCACATCCATTCAGGGGATTCCCCGTTTAGTGCTCGACTCTGTCCTGGGTCTGGGTTGTGCTGCGGACGATGCCCACGCCTGGATGGAATGCGGTGGGATGCGATGGGATCGTCCGGGACTGGCGGGCTGAATCGGTCGAGGATTCGAGCCCGCGATTTTATTGTGTATTTAACCTAAGCTTAACATGGAATGCATTTATTAAACCTAAACTTAACGATGATACATGTAGATACTTAGCGGGCTAACTGTATATTTAGTAGCTAAACGAAAGGCATGCATAGTACTAGCGTAATCAGTAACCAACTAGACGAGAAGAGATATGAACAATTTGACTTGGCATGAAACCGATAGCAATATGAAACAAACACAAAGTACTGCCCCCCTCCCCCCCAATCGCCAAAGAACGCAAGCCGAAAAAACGAACCCAAAAAAACCGAATTAAAAGCGACATGACAAGAAAACAAGCGAACTACAAAGTTATATAGATATATATACACGCGCGATATATACACGAATAGATATTATAAAATAGTTATAGACAAGATACTTAAGCCTATCGACAACTATATACCAGCAACACGCATCAAGAATAATCGAAGCATTTTAGAGCGATTCCCGGAGGCCAACTTCAGTGGACGCCAGGTGGCCAACCAACTAGGTCGCATCCGAACACTGCCCACACAGCGAAGTTCTCAACATTTACCAATCGATCGATCGATCAAGGGATCGCCCAAATCGATCGATCGATCGATCGATCAATCAATCAATCGATCAATCTAGCCATAATATACATACATACATACACCTAACGAGCCCCAACTAGAGCGATCCCCCCATTGAAATGATCAACTGTAAGATATTAACAATCGGGACTCAGATCGAAGTTGGCTCAATCGCATTTTTAAAGTAAATATGTAAAGACGCTGTAAAGAGAGATCGGAACAAACTAATCAAGTTTTTTATTCGCTTATTATACAATTACCAGTTATAAAAAACAACAAACGAAATACGAACAAATCGAACAACAGTCGTCTCAAGGGGTCCTTCGTCACGAAACCGAACCGAACCGAACCGAATCGAATCGTAATCCTCTAAGAATCCTTTAAGGATCGCCCAATCCCCATGAGCAGTACCGAATTATACTAGTAGATGGTAAAGCTCCGAAGAACCCCCTTGAGAGGCAAAGTTTGGGAGTCATGGGAGTTCCGAGCCCAGATCGGAACTCCACGTACACGTACATATAAATATAACACAATTAGTTCGTAAATATATTTCTGTGTTAAATGTTGTCATCGTACGCGTTGTAGTTATTACAAAAGAAAATCCTTAAGAATAACGCAAAATACATAGGTGCGCCGATCTCGAAGTACACAAAATCCGAGAAAAGGCCAACAGGAGATTCAAAACGAAATTCGCACATTTTTTTCGAAAGCTCGGCGACAGCGGCAATAAGACGAGAGAAGGTCGAGTTGTACAACATATATATTTAAATATATTGTATGCATAGTTAATGAAATGTAAAGACCAGAGGCATAAATCGAAGCGCTTAGTGGCATATTTATAAACGAGTAAAACCAAAATGAACCACACAGGCGATTCTAACGAATCGTGCGAACAGTTTGAAAACTCTTGTAAGAAGTACGAAATACAACTAATAAGTGTGTTCCAGAAACCACTTTTGCCCCGTCAGCTTCTCGGAATTGTTCCAATGAGCGGGAGAAACCAAATTTCTGGAATGAAAACATATTTTATGCGCAAATCGAAATGAGTCGGGTAACGAAAGGCGCGAAGTCGGGAGGAATTTCATTCAAAAGCAAGCAGCGGCAAAGTAAAGCGCTAAAAAACATCCAACAAAAATATTAAATAAAATAAAAATATAAAATTTAATTGCATTAGTTAGATGGAGAACTGTTGTTTTTTAATGGGGGCCGCCAATGGTGTGACGAATGATGAAGGTGAATATGGTCATAAAAACAATCAGTACTTGTGTAAGTATGTAACCACACAAAAGCAACTTTTGATAACCATAAAAAACTTCAAGCAATTAGAAAATTATTCAAAACTATTTTTTTAAACATGTAAGAGAGTTTTTGTGTCTAAAAAAACATCTTATTTGCATAAAATCATAAGCTTAATCATCTTTCTTATTCAATTTAAGATAAATTCTACAAAATTTGTAAATTTTTCGATTTATAAAAAACTGTTGAGAAAATCGGATTAAGAGTTTGGAAACAATCGAGTTAAGTTTGGTGTATGAAACCAAAAACTTCACACAGTCACGTTACTAAAAAAACCCATAAGAATTAAAAAAAAAAAACACCTTTAAAAAGTTCAGGAAAATACAACTAAAAGGGAAAGATTATTACCATTACCATTTAGAGCGAAAGGAAAGAAACACATGCTTTCTCTTTCTAAATGATTTTACATTTTATTTTGTATAGTTTCCTTTTATCATATTTTGTGCAGATATTTTCTTATAGCAGCAATTTGTATAATAAATATATTTTTGTCATCTAATTATTATCTTTCTGCTCGTTTTCTTTAATTTCTTTAGTTTGCTGTCACTTAGCTTAACGAATAAGAATAGCGCAATTTATTGCTTCGCACAATTGAACATTGAAGAATTGCCTATATATATTATGTCTCTCAAAGGTACTTGCATCTGAATAATAATAAATAAGGCAAAGAGTTAAGTTAGGTTATTACAAAAAAATAAAAGCGAAAAGGGGACAAAGTTCCGCACATTTCCCTCTGATCGTAATCAACAACAATGGTGGGAGTAAAGTATAAGGTAAAATAATATAATATATAATAGAGATATATAAAAGATCATAGAAATAGCCATATACATATAAATACATAAAAGCAATTCAATTGGATCATATCATCATCATCTTTTCATTTTTTCGGGCGAACAATCATCCTCTTTGGAATTCTTTTCGTTTAAGTAGGGAAAGTGGAAATGAAGCCGTCCATATATGGTAATCTGTCCAGTTTTAGTCTACGCGTTTCTGTTTCTGTTCTGTTCAAGCCTTGTTTGATATTGCTGCTTTTAAGGCCTCTCCCACTGTGAAATCCATATTGCTGGCTCTGCCTTGATCTAAGTGTTTTCCTCTGCTGTTCAGCAATTGTTAATTTTGCAGTATACTCGTACTTGTGTTATTGTTAGTTATTGTTAATTGCACTGCTGGCGGCCACTAGCTCCGGAACGCTGGACGAGGCGGCACTGCTCTGACTGACGGTGCGGGCATGATCCACATGGTTTTGGGTCGGCGCCGCAGACGGAGTCGCCACCGGGGCTGCTGGCATCGATCCCGAAGCTTCGCCCGACTGCACTGGCGTGCCCTCGCTCGTTCCGGATCCGTTTCCATTTCCGGGTACGGGCTCCACCGTGGGAAAGACGGGCGGCGAGGCAGGCGCGCCCACGGGCGTCTGCACCATGGGTGTGGGAGGCGAACGATTCGCTGGCAACTGATGAGCAGTCGCTCCGGTCATCTGCATGTGGTACCTTTGGAGTAAGATTGATGAACATTAAACCAGGACACTATATCAAACGACCTTTGGAACCCACTTGTAAATGTTCTCGGTGCTTTCGACAACACCTTGGGTGAGATTGAGGCTCCGCCCCTTGATGCCCGACTCCTTGGCCGGTGGGGACCACCAGTTGAAGACGCGTCCCACCACAGGCACGTGGCGCAGGATGCCCTCCTGCCAGAGCTTCTCCTCCGATTCACGCTGCAGATCTGCGGTAACCGCCTCGATGCCCTGAGTGCACAAATAAATTAAAACATGTTACATTAATCCAGCACGAGGCGGTAGCCAACCTTTTTAACAATCTCCGACATGGTGTCCAATACCCGCGAGTTTTCCTGGACGCTCTTGCCCACCGTGACCACCAAGTCTAGCAACTCTTCGACCTCCGTTTCGTGGGTGACCATTCCGAATCGCACACAAATCAGGCCATCGGTGCCCTCGCCGAGTGAAAAGGCATTGTCCGTGGATTTCAGGGCCTCCACCAGGTCGATGTTGAGCTTGTTTAGCTCTGTTTTGGCCTGGTCCGTCAGCAGGGACTCCCAGCCCTCGGGCACGAAGCGAACGCCGCCCATGCCCGCCCATTCGGGCAGTGGAACGAGGCGCAGCACCTCGCTGCGCTCCACCAGATGAATGAACCGTGCCTTGTGCTTGATGGTCGCACGCAGGATGTCCACATGTGCATCTAAGCTCTGAGCGAAGCTCTCCAGGTTCTCGGAGCTCGGCGGCTGCTCACCCAACCCCAATTCCAGTGGACAGTAGCGGATGCAGCTGCCGTGCGTCGGGTGTTCAATTACCTCAAAGTCAAACTGGAAGAACATGGTGATTAGGATCATACAGTGAGGTGATTAATTCACGCTCCATACATTGGGACAGTCGCGTTGCAAGATTTGACCCAGCCAGGAGTTGAGCCGGTCGAAGTAGGAAGCATTGTTAATCTTCTCCAGCGGCTTGAGGCCTTCGGCCGTTTCCCGGTCAGCAGAGGCGGCAGCGGCGGAGGAGCCACTCCCGCCCAGTGGAATGGTGGTGCTACCGTCGAACTGATAGGCGACCACGGGGGCGGCGGCATCAAAAAGCGCCTGCACATCGAAGGGGTTCTGAATGACGTCCGACAAAGAGGCTCCGGTCTGCGCTCCAGGAGTATGGCTCTGAAAATGCCAAGGTCCTTTGGTAAACTAAAAACATTATCCATAAACGTGTGTGCAATAATTTACCAACACCCGGATGCCCTCGCACTTGGAGGCAATCTCGAAGAGAATACTGCACGTCTGGAAGGCCACATGCAGCCGCTCCGCAATCGCCTTCCGGCCCAGCGCCTGCAGACTGGTCCACAAGGACAGGGCATTAAGACGACGCGACAGTATGGGATCGGATTCGAAGGCACTCAGAGCGCTGTTCTGCAGCGGGCGGTGCAGCAGGACGATGGGGAGACTGGGCACACCCAGCCAGCTGCCCAAATTGAGGGCCATCGAGTGGAGTACCTCCTCCACATGGCCCTGATTCTGGGCGCAAACCAAGGCGGCCAGTCCATGACCACTGGCATGCAGCCACATGTTGTGCGCCTTGCATACGTCCCTCAGTCGGAGCAAGTTGTCCACATAGCCACACAGCGAGGCTCCAATGTCGGCGACCACCAGCAGCGGCGTCCTGTTATTGCCCACATCCTGCTGAATTTGCTTTTGCAGCAGCGTCACATCCATTGTCCCGGACTGACTGTGCTCCGGAATGACCTTGATGGCCTCCAGCGGTATGCCCAACTGGCGGCATGCGTAGTGCAGCCTCATCGGCGTCGTATTCTCCGAGATGTAAAACGTAGGCTGCGCCAGGGCGGGTATGCCACCCTCCAAGTACCCCGGACACCTGGCGACGATGGCCAGTCGCACCGTACGCAGCACCGCGTCTGCATTGTCCGCATGGAAGCTGCTCGCCGGGTGGGCAAAGTGAAACAGCGTGCCCAACCAACGGGTGGCGTCCCCGGAAATGCTGTTCGTCACCCGGAGCAGTTGCTGGCGGTCCAGGTGCGACAAATAGGCCACAATGCTGTGCGATATGAGAGCCAAGTGGGAGACGTCATCCAGGGCGGGCAGCGGGAACTCCGGATCATCGTCGCTGTCCGTGTAAGAAACCAATTGTTCCAGCGACTTAAGAATGTCAGAGGGCACGCGGTGCTTCGCCGGCAGGAGGTCCTCGCTGGTCACCCGCTCCCCAGCCTCCTCCTCGTTCTCGACGGGATTTGGGTTCTCCGGCGTGGACGACACCTTAACGTTCTCTAAGCGCTGCAGCACTTGTGAAGATCGCAGCTCCAGCTCCGCCAGGCCCGATCGAATCTATGTGGCGAAGACATGGCTAATTAGGCGGCATAGTGGACAAGGTAAACAACAGCGCTCCAGAAGTTGACGTGTCTTCCGTCGTCGTCAGCAAAAAAAAAAAAGATAGAAGCAGGGCGAAAAACACGAAACACTCACACTGGAAGCGGCTATTTCGGCCACCGCTGGCGTTGATTGGCCCGGATCCGGCTCTTGGTCTACGAGTGGACTCTGGCCGGGATCGTCCTCCGATCTACCAGCCGCTGACATGGTTTCAGTGCGGTCTAAATCACTTTTAACTTATCGCCTGCGATGCAAAATAATTGTTTTCGTTTCGTGCCACTGCGTCTGTATGGGTGGGTGTGTGTGCGTGTATGTGTGGGGCGGGTGAGTGTGTGTGTGTTGATGGGAGAGAGGCTGATGTGGAATGGTGTGACCGTAGTGGGTGCGGCTGACTAATATCGCAAATAGTGTGCGATTGTCGGCCCATGGTTCTGGTGATGGCATGGGTCGCAGGGAAGTTGGTGAACCATCATAATGTCCTTATAATGCGCACTACTAAAAGAAGTTGGGTAGCAGCACACACAGACGTACATACATAGCACCTAATCGTATCCTAGAACGAGGGGATATTAAAGTATTCACAGTGGTTTGTGTCACGGTTTGTGTCTCAGCGATTTTGAAGTCAGCACCGCACGGTCATACTACACAGCCATCGATAGTTGCGGAAAACTCATCGATGCTGCGAAACTGCGATAGTATCGAATAAACATGAGTGTGTGCATAAGTGTGGGAATTTATTAAACAAAAACGAAACGCGGACAAACTATATTTATGTAATAAACGCCAAGCCGCCAACGAGTAATGAACAGTCCATGGTCAGGTCGTACTATACAGACGAACGCACCTCGCAATCGACTGCAATCAAAGTGCAATAGCTCAATCAATTGATTCGTTTTGCTCAACCAAAAACAAAATCTATTCCCAAATCGGTGCGATAGTTGCCAAAATATAAAATCAACTATACAAAAAAACAACATACGCACACACTGGCGTGCAAGACAACAAACGATAAGAAGAAGAGCAGACGCCAGCTATAAAAAAGCCCCCAAAAGAATTGGAAATAAGACCATACCCCTCCATTTCCCCTGAAAAGGGGCCTCAAAACTAAGTGACTAAGTGAATCCAAGTAAAAAACCGGGAAAAGTTTGAGGAAAACACTTTTCTAATAAAATATCTAAAAGCCTTGTTATCGATTTTGTTCCGGGTTTTTTTTTTGTGTGTGTGTTGTGTGAAGCGCGCCCGCAGGTGTGTGGGTGTGTGCTCTCGGCGCGTTATCAAAAACAACAACAATTCGTTGCAAAAAAAAAAAATAAAGTAGAGGAGGCGGAAGAAGAAGAGGAATCTGTTGCAAGTCGCGCCATCTCGCTCGCACCGCGGTCAATCGCGGATCGTGGTCGACTTATCGAATTAATCGACCCGAACAAATAAACCACCGTACAAGGAGTTGCATTATTTCAAATGATTTCGCTGCTGCAAATGAAATTCCGTGCGCTTTTGTTGTTGCTATCAAAAGTATGGACATGCATTTGTTTCATGTTCAATCGCCAAGTGCGAGCTGTAAGTACTGAAATTGCCCGAAAGCAGGAGTAAATCACAAAAAAAAATTCTTATTTTTACCCGCCCGAAACGCCGAAATTATTCCCAACCCGCTCCCGCGATCGGCCCACAAGTACTACTGCTACAGAATAATAATAATAAAAGCGGCCGCACTGATAAGACTTTCAATTATACAGGGAGTACTCGCTAAAGTGCACAGAGAGTATGGATGTGTTTGCCCGGAAATTTATCTCAAGATTTGCATGAATAGAAACGTACTTAAAATTAATGAATATATTCTATATCTTTGAATCTGCAAATCTCCCAAAATAATAATATAGTTTCATTTGTATTTTCGAATTATATTTACGTTACTCCAATGTATGACCTATCAAATTTAGAGTAACATTCAATATATACGAATACAAGATATTTAATCCTAAATATTTGCACAAGTTTTGTGAAATTACATATATTTTAGCTGGGTACCGCCTAGTCAGCGACACCTGTCTTAGAGTAAACCTCTATCAAGATTTTCCGCCACACGTTTAATGGGGCTTGTTCCACCGAATCCCCACTCCTCCCAGAAGTGCTGTCCATGGTTCACCCATCCGCCTTATCGACCACCCGCCTTCAATACTCTCTCAGTACTGGGCCGGCGATTTCGGCCAGAAATCGTGACGCGGCAGAAGCACTGACCTTCGACCTGCTTACTTATACTTTCCTACAGGCTTAAGGAATGCCCATGTACATAGATAGCGCCGAATCCACATCAAAATTATATGCTATTGCTAATAATTAATTGTCTTGTAAAAGCATAATATATAAGTAAATTGGGGTTTCCCGTGCACTAGTGATAACTTGGCCCATTGAGCACCTCTAACATCCCCTTGCACCACAACCCAACCCCAACAGAGTGTAGCGACGCATAGCCACCAACCCCATCATATGAACCCCCCATGTCGAATGCCGTTCAAGTACTGCTCCGTTGATTATGTATTAACTTTCTCAGTTTATCCAGTATCAACCGGTTAAATACGAACTCTTCCCGCTGTCACCCGTCTCGCGGCACCGCCTGAGCCTGGTGCAGCGCAAGACCCTCGTTCTGGACCTGGACGAAACGCTGATCCACTCCCATCACAATGCGATGCCCCGGAATACGGTGAAGCCGGGCACGCCGCACGATTTCACCGTCAAAGTGACCATCGATCGGAATCCAGTGCGCTTTTTCGTGCACAAGCGACCGCATGTGGACTACTTTCTGGACGTGGTAAGTTCCCGACGGGATTGCCCAAACAAATAGATGTACTCCCGCATTTAAGTCAAGACATTAACTTACGCCCTACTGCCCGCAGGTCTCGCAGTGGTACGATCTGGTGGTCTTTACGGCCAGCATGGAGATTTACGGAGCGGCGGTGGCAGACAAGCTGGACAACGGACGGAATATCCTCCGGAGGCGATACTACAGACAACACTGCACGCCCGACTACGGATCTTACACCAAAGACCTGTCGGCCATCTGCAGTGACCTAAATAGGGTAAGCTCGGGAACAAGTGTCTCCATCCATGCCAGCCATCAGTTGCAACTCGATAAAGAAGAAGAAATGATAGATTTAACTACAAATTGAAGTGAAATTTATAATATGTACTGTCCTATGTTCCTTGCAGATATTCATCATCGACAATTCGCCCGGCGCCTATCGCTGTTTTCCCAACAACGCCATACCCATCAAGAGTTGGTTCTCAGACCCGATGGACACGGCGCTGCTGTCGCTGCTGCCCATGCTGGATGCGCTGAGGTTCACGAACGACGTGAGATCGGTGCTGTCGAGGAACTTGCACCTGCACCGTCTCTGGTAGCAGGTGGGCCGCCTGTCGCTAGTTTAGTCTATCTATTTAGAAGGAGCACTGTGGGCCAGCGAAGTGGGGAGGATATCTTCTGAAATTAACAACAAACAAGGTGGTGCTGTGACACATTAACGAATTTGTTCATTATTATTTACAATTTGTACCATTCAGTCAAATGAGTCAAATGAATGATGGGAGATTTGAAAACGATGGTTTTTTGTCCTTTTGTGTATAGACTAACAGTTTTGTAACAATCTAATTATGCATGCATATTTGTCCATATATGTAGAGACCAGCTATTTTTATTAGACATATTTTTTCGCTTGTTTTTTTGCGTGTATATTTTGATATAATATCAAATAGAAACTCTTGAACACAGACAGTATATAGTATAAAGTATATATATACAGTATACAGTATATGTATGAAAGTAAAGCTGAGCAAAGGGCGAAGCCACAACATAAAGAACAAATTTGTCAAGTTATATATCATATTATCATAAATTAAATCTAAGGCCGCTTACGACAAGAGTCTTGTAATTTCGATACCATGATAACATTTTACTATTATGACACTGATGTTGTTTTTGTGCAGATACGAACTAACAAGACGAAGCAAAATACTTATATTTATACAAATTAGTTGATTACGCAACTTAACTGGGACATCATTATTATGGATAATTATTAAACCGATCTAACCGATTCTGTATAGACTTACGTACGTTCTGCCCTTGTTTCCTGTACAAAACTAAACGGATGAAAGATCTTCAAGAGTTTCATTGCTTGCAAACCAAACATAACACTTTTCTATGGATAAGATTTTTGTCTTTCGGGGAAGTTATATATTTATACATATATATATATAAATAAATTTACGACTAAGCAAAAACCAACAACTATAAACTACTATTAAAGTAAACAACAACCGAGGAGCAAGCAAGTAGGGCAAAATTTATATTTTGTAAGGCGAGCCAAGTAGCGAAAAGAATTAAAAATCAAATTAATTCTGATAGGATCGGATCAGATCAGGTTAATGAGCCGCAGACTGGGACAGATATATATAGGGAGTTTAGAGAGCCAAATCACTAATTATACGAGAACCGAGTTAGTCTGAGAATTGAGAAATCGTGGCACATCATCCGAGGCATCACAGGATATTCAGGATATTACGGACAGCAGCAGAGGAATTAGGCGAGAGACATAAAGAAACACGTGAAAACTGCTTCCATAGTTAATGTTATTTCCAAAAGCATAAATACACCACTCTAAACTAAACAACAAAAGCTTGCACACGCCCTTACCCCTAACCCCACCCTTATCCAATTGTTCTTTTGATCGTATTGTACATTTAAAACAATCAATATTTGTTTATTGCAAGGAAAACGAGTAAAATACGTGTGCGATGTTGTTAATTTTAAGTAGTTGGTAGCAAATTTGTTAAACTGAAGAGTAATGAAATAAATGAGAAAGGGAACAGAAAATCAGAAAAAGAATTACAAAAATAAAACAAATTACAAAAATCATGCAAAATCGAAAAAAGTTGTGTTTTCTTTGATCTGCCATTTGAATTTGGCGCTCCCTTTCAGTTCTACAGAACTTCGTCGCTTTACAGATTGCTAGTAGAACCTGTTAGCGCGGATATGTGCTGTTAAGCGCACAAATAATGAATGAAAGCAGCTTATGGTTACTGGACATCAGCTATTTGATACTCTATTTGGAACAATAATATGTGACATTAAAAAAATGATTAGCAAGATAGATTAAAATTAAATCGATTCTAACAGATAAATCTGTTGAAGCCAATAGTTTTAATTATAAGGCATACAAAATAAGCATTTTATTTGTATTACCTATTATTTTAAGAGTAATATAGTTTAAAAATCATTACATTGGCTTTCAAACCAATTAATTACATTTTATTAATAATCTGTGCACTCCTCTGCAGTATCGATTACATACATGAACAAATGTACTGAGACATGTAGGGTATCGCACTGTGCTGTTAGCTGTCACTTTGAGGTTATGACCGCCCGCTTTTCCGACAAAAACAGCAAGTTGCCGTGAAACAGAAACGCAGCAGTATTTACGCAACGCAACTGGTAAGGAGTCGCCCGGAATCCAGATCGCCTTGGCCGGAAGAAGCACAAAAAAAATATTTAACTCAAAGTCTCCCCTCATTTAGCAAAACCGAGTCCATGGCCACCGCCGCAGCTGTAGCAAAAGTCGGAAAATCAGTGCACCGCATTTTCGTGGGCAATCTACCGTGGACAGTGGGCCACCAGGAGTTGCGTGGCTACTTCCGCGAGTTCGGACGCGTGGTGTCCGCCAACGTGATCTTCGACAAGCGAACGGGGTGCTCCAAGGGCTACGGCTTCGTTAGCTTCAACAGCTTGACCGCGCTGGAGAAGATCGAAAACGAGCAGAAGCACATACTGGAGGGCAACTACCTAAACATACAGAAATCTTAGATTCCCCACCTTAATTGTCATTTAGTTTATAAGTTCAGCATTTTTTTTTTTTTTGACATGTCGGACAGCGATACGGATACCGAGGAGGAGCTTTTCCACCTTGCCACCGAGCATGTGGCCAAGCAGTCGACTAGCATTGGTTCCGCGGACCTTTTAATATTTTACGGATACTACAAGCAGGCTACGAATGGCCCCTGCAAGGAGCAAAGTCCGGGTCTGCTCCAGCTGAAGGCCAAGAGCAAGTGGCAGGCATGGCGGAATCTGGGAACAATGTCCCAGTCCGCTGCCCGGCAGGCCTACGTCCAGAAGCTGCAGGAGCTTCAACCCAACTGGCGGTCCTGGCGCAACCCAGGTTGGGTCGTCCATTCCATTGAGTCGGCCCCACTGGAGGACCAACGTTTGGACAGTGAAAAGACCCTGTTTGACCACGTGAAGGAGAACAATCTAGAAAGGCTGAGGGAACTGCTGCAGCCCGGTGACTTGGTTAAGCTGGACGAGCATGGCATGGCGCTCATCCATTGGGCCACCGATCGCAATGCCGTCGAAATCATACAGTTCCTGGTGCGGAATGGGGCCAGTGTAGATCAGCGAGATGCGGAGCAACAGACTCCGCTGCACTACGCGGCCAGCTGTGGACACTTGGAGGCGCTCCAATGCCTGCTGGAGCTACGGGCCAGCCTGGAGCTACGCGATTCTGATGGACAGACTTGTTACGACGTGGCTGACGATGAACAGATCTGCCAGGTGCTTCAAACGGAACGGGAACGACTCGCTGGATCCGCGTCCTGATGTCAAAATCTTAAGTTCGGTGCTCATTTGCTTTAAAAACAGCAAGGTGTTGTGAACCATTGTAAATCTCCGACAAGTCCCCTGTAAGTTCTTTGGAACTTTAATAAACATACATACATAAATGTAATTTTGAAAGTACTTTCCTTTCGGATTTTAGGAATCATTGACATCGAAAAACGTCATCCTTAAAAAAGAAAGAGATGGGTGACCTCTTTTTTGTTCTGATTAAGCAGCCTGTTGAAAACAGTGCAGTCTACTTTTTACTAAGCTCCTAGTCTAATCTGATAATATATTCAATTCTTCAGATATAATTGAACGAAAGTTATCTTTGAAGACCATAACTGGGTTATGGGTACTGACTAAGGAGTAAATCCTATGACACAATAATGCATTTATGTTACTAACTGATGTATTTATTGAATATAAAATAAGGGTTCTTTTGCAATGGCCGATCAACGCCTATTTCCACAGCTTCTTGATAGACATGTTCTTCTCCGAGTCCTTCTGCATCACCTTGGCCACGGCCATCTCGAAGTCCTCCTGGGTGACATGGACGCGTCGTTCGCGCAGCGCATACATGCCGGCCTCCGTGCAGACGCCCTTGACCTCGGCACCCGATGCACCTGGCATGAGCTCGGCGATCTTGCGCAGATTAATGCCACGCGTGAGGTTCATCTTACGGGAGTGGATCTTCAGGATGTCCAGACGCGCCTCCTCGTTTGGTGGCGGGAACTCGATCTTGCGATCAATGCGGCCGGGACGCAGCAGAGCGGGATCCAGGATGTCAATGCGATTGGTGGCCATGATCACCTTGATGTTCTTGGTGGCCTCAAAGCCGTCCAGCTGGTTGAGTAGCTCCAGCATAGTACGCTGCACCTCGGAATCGCCGCCGGAACCTGACTCAATACGTGACGAGCCAATGGAATCGATTTCGTCCATGAAAATAATTGAAGGGGCATGTTCACGGGCCATTACAAAGAGTTCTCGAACCATGCGCGAACCCTCGCCGATGAATTTCTGGACCAGCTCCGAGCCAGAGACGCGAATGAAGGTGCACTCGGTGTGATGGGCAACGGCCCTGGCCAGCAAAGTCTTTCCTGTACCTGGAGGTCCATAAAGGAGCACTCCCTTCGGCTGGGCAATACCCAAGGCATCAAACAGCTCTGGATGCTTTACGGGCAACTCAATCACCTCCTTGATCTCCTTAATCTGTTTGTCCAGGCCGCCAACCATTTCGTATGTGGAGTCTGGAACTTTTTCAACCATCATAAGCGAGACCAGCGGATCCACCTTATTGGGCAGAATCTTGTGCAGCGTATAGCTCTCATTGCGCAGGGCCACACGGCAATTGGGGGTTACGTCGTTGATATCGATGTTTTTGTCCAGATCGACGACGAACTTGCCCTCGGGATGAACCTTAACCAGCACTTTCTTCTTGTCCATGGGCTTCACAACCTCGCCCACATAGCTACCCTGTTCCTGGAGCAGCTGCAGCTCCTCCCGCAGCATCCGAACTGTAAAAGACGTGATAATTATTATTGGTTTCTCAAATTTAAAGATTCTTTGATATTAAGACCAAGAACCAGACTTATATGTTTTCTATATCCCAAGGCTAACCCAACTATGGGCATTATCTATGTGTAATAGTCATCCCGTAGTACATTTACCTTTAGCATTGAGCTCATTGCGCTGGGCCTGCAGTCGTCTCAAATTCTGGTGCTTCTCGGCCACCACCAGCTGCAGTTCCTCGATCTTTTGGATGTAGTAGGACCGGAATCCCTCGCCTTTTTGGTAGGCCGACTCGATTTCCATCTGCGAAAACATGAGCATTGGTTTCTCGCGTTGGAAAAGCTGGGGGACTCAAATGCACATACCCGATTCGTCACCGTCATCTTACGTTTTTTGTTTGAACTTTAATTTGTTATTATTTGTCGAACTGAAGGATCACAATGCAAGATGTCCAATTAATTCGTCTTTATTGTATGACTCGGCATTTGCTTTTCGAGATGGCACATGCTCGTTGTCGCACTGCACTCGGACTATCGATTCAATCGAGTAATCGGTATCGATAAAAACGCTAGGTGGGGAGCCTAGCTAAGGTTTTCGAATTAAGTGTGCCAAGTAACCAATTAAAAGTAAATGTAACAAAACTCGGTGTTACTCGTAGAATATAATTTTACCCGTTACTCGTAGAGTAAATGGTAAATTACGATATTTCTGTGAGTAACGGGTAACTGATAGTCGGGGAATAGGTTTCTCTCTGATTCGTGGAAAAATACATTGGTGTTCTCGTTTGTTTTTGCGTAGCACTGGCGATTTTTAAGTAATGAATGAGAAAAAGCCTAATACCGATGCTAATGAAATAATTTAACGTATTTTTAATTAATTGTGAATACCAAATGTGACAATTTCTGAGACATTCAATATTATCTATCAAGTTTTCAAAACATTGGGCATGCGAATGCGTAGTCTGAATTCATCAAAATGTGCTTTGAGAACAAAGTACTGATATGTTTTAAGTCAAAATAAGAATATTTTCAAAATCCCCTGCCGAAAATCAAACTTCTCACACTTAAACCATCTGTTTTGTGCGGGAGTGCAGACCCGCCAACCAATTTCTGTCGTTTGTTAAATTTATATTTTAAAGTGTAAAATGCCGGCCAGCAAGGGACTTCTGTTCAAGCGCTACATCCGCATCGAGCTGAATCTGTGGCGGCGGACGCTCTTCGAGATCGTCGCCCTAGTGATAATGGTCCTAGTGATCTTCCTAAACCCCATAGCCCACTCCAAAAGGCTTCTCTACACGACCACCGAGAACGAAAACGAGCAGAGCATCGTGTCCCACAAGCTGCAGGACATAAATATATTGACGTAAGTGCAAGGTCTTCACCTACAACCTTTTGAATGTAGCGCCATCCAAAGTGGCAACTTAATGCTCCTACCTATTTATATGGTTTCATTACTTTCCGCAGACGCATGGCAGACTCGAAGCGGGAGAAAACCAAGTACATCCTGGCCTTCACGCCCGAAACGACGTTTACATCGGAGGTGACCAAGAATGTGGCCAAAACGCTGGAGCTGAGCTCAACCGTGGGCTACGACAGCGAGTCCGAAATGCAAAATCAGTTCGACGAGCGGACTACCCTGGCGGGCATTGTCTTCAACGGTCTGCGTGATGACGGCACCCCTTTGACGCTGTCCATCTCGATTCGATTTCCCAGCGAGTTTCGCACGATCGCTCCGTTCCTCACCGAGGATCGCCTGTGGATAACCCGCTGCTCGGGTCGCATTAATCCCGGACGGGATCGGGCCAAGCACGACAAGCAGCAGGATATATATATACGCGAGGGTTTTCTGCAGCTGCAGCACCAGATCTTTGTGGAATGGTTCCACCAATTGCGCAAGGACATAGTTAGCACCTATCCGGAACCCAATGTCGAGGTCTACAACATCCTGCTGAAGGCCGCCGACGAGCCGTGCTCCGTGATGAGTGTCGCTCAGCTGCCCACATTCCTCTATAACTTTATCTACCTACTGCCCTTTCTGAATATCATCAGAGTAAGTACATCATCTACACCACCTAACCAACACGAGACATAAGGATGCTTTCTGGCCCAATTCTTAGAACGTAGCTGCCCAGGTGGAGGATGGGGTGATGGTGCATCAGTGGCACTACGGCTACTCCTTTGGCATGCAGTGGGGCATTAAGTTTTTGGTGCTTTTTCTCAGAATGTGCATTTTAGGTGTCATATATACAGTCATGCTGCTGGTGGGTTCTTGTCACTTGACCATACCCACCTACCATACCGGAACTAATTTAACAAATAAATATATTTAGGCTTTCTGGGCCTTTGGAGGTCGAGAAGGGGAGTTCTCCGGCACTGGAACGATAGCCTTTGTGTGCTTCATCACACTGTACACCGTGGAGATCATTATCACCGGCATGGTGGTGGCCAAACTGTTTGCCAACCCCACGAATGCCGTCCTTTTCGCCTTGATGCTCTGGCTGTTCATGTACGCGGCATTCTGCATTATTCTGGAACGCTACTGGGACATCCACAAGTACTATATTTTCTTCATCCTGGTGGCTTTCTGCAACTGCCAGATGCACTTCAGCATGAGTTTGTTCAGAAACTGCATCGAGCAACCGGAAATGGTGAACACCATTGATTTCGTCTTGATCTTCACATCGGCCATAAGTTCGGCCTTGATTTACTTCCTGATTCTCTTGGCGATTCAGTGGCGAATGCCGGGCACCTTCCTCAGCCGGCGGATAGTGAACAATAGGCCCCGGAAGCAGCAGGAATCGGACACCACCATTATGTACTTGGGCAGGGCTCCGAGCTTTCAAAACTTCGAATTCGGCGACGTGGGCAGTGTGGAGCTCATGCGATTGCGCCATGTCAGCACATCACATCGCGACTCGGAGCGAAAGATCCTCAAGAATATATCTATGCGAGTCTATCGTGGGGAGGTGTTTGTGATCCTCGGCCACATTGGCTCCGGCAAACTTACGCTTCTGAGGATTTTGGCCGGCCTCAAGTTCGCACTTCGCGGCAATGTATATATAATGGGCAATCCCTTTGAACCCAGTGGTAAGTTGGTTGTTTTTTGTGATTATACGCATTTCTCGTACGGTAAAAGTATATAAATTATTGATCGGGATCAATAGCCAAGACCATGTCCGTTTGTCCGTCCGTATAAACGAAAAGAGCTAGGGAACTATAAGAGCTAGATTAGATTAGATTAGGATGATATTAAGCATTCAGATTCTATTTGAAGAGAGCCGTCCCGTTCTGAATTGAAATTGTATTTCAGCAGGTTATCTTCAACTTTCTTACACTTTAATTAGTTGAGTAAAGGGTATACAATAGTCGCGGCATGCTCTAGCCGTACTCATACTCATGAGAACAAATACAACTAGGTGAAGCCCGTCGCCTGGTCGACTTCCGTTTCGATGAGCATGGGCTCAACAAGCATTTGACCGTGGAACAGACCATTGACTACCATGTGCGTCTAAAACTGTCGCCCAGCGAGTCCGACCGCTACGAGATCGAGAGGCGCAAGTGGTTGGCCATACTGGATCAGCACGTGGAGGGTCGGGGTGTCCGGATCGGAAAGCTGAGTTCAGGCTCAATGAAACTGGTGGCGCTGTGCTGCTGCTTGGCCGGAGATACGCCCATCATTATACTGGAGGAGCCGACCACCCAGCTGACGGGACGGGAGGCGCAGATATTCTGGTCGATTGTCCACGCGGAGAAGGAAAATCGCGCCTTCATCATAGCCACTTACAATGTTGGCGAGGCGGAGCACGTCGCAGATCGCATCGGGATCCTCAGCATGGGCGTCCTGGAGGCCAGTGGCACACCCTTCTTTTTGCGCGCCAAGTTCAGCAGCAGTGTGGATCTGGTATTTATAAACCGATTTTATATCATCAGATCTATGTACATATAATAGATAGGACGCAACATTGAATTTGTATCGCTTTCGTTTTCAAGGTCATCATCAAGAAGCCACATGTGCCTGATCAGCCCATCACTGACTACGTAAACCAGTTTATGCAGAACATCGAGCCGGAAAATGAGATCGGTGATTCCCTTACCTACAGACTGCCCGTGATATATCGTCCGAGGCTGCAGAAACTACTGATTCACCTGGAAATCGATCGCAAGATGCTGGGAATTGAGAATGTGAGAGTGGTGGGTGCGGAGCTCTCCGACATCTACATGACACTGGTCACCTCGTTTCGACTGCAGCAGCAGATGATTCCCGATGTCAGTACGTATAAAGCCATCGATCCTGGGGAGTACACATTTGAGGGCACTTGATCTTGTAAAAGACTAAAACCACACTCTTGCTTTATATCTTTATACAAAGATATACATACAGTATGTCAAGAAACTGTTTACACACTGTGAAATATTCAACTTATTACACGGTGTGTAAACAGTTATATGCCAAATGTACATGACAGAAGGGGATGACAATGTTGTGCTTAATGCTAACGGCGATTTGTGCATATTACTTATTATACTTTACAGTATGTCATGTATGATACAGTGCGACCCATATAAATACGTCCTATTACCATATTGGTATCCCATTTATGGTACAGGTGGGGAAGGGAGCAAGCAATAGTTTAAAGAATGTTTACGAATTGAATAGAAATGTTTTACCGTTTCTGCAGCGCAAACTTTCAAGTACCAGGTGGTTTCCCAGAAGCAACTGACCAAACAACGCATGCGGGCCATGTTCTACAAGAAGATGATCCACACGGCGCCCAATGTCTGGCCCATTATCATGATCTTCACCAGCTTCGTTTTGATTGCCATCATTGCCCGTTTGTCCGTGTTGCTCGATATGCCGAAACAGCGCCAGAACTCGATTCACATTGGTTTCAGGGAACCAGCGGACGTGATTAAGTACATACCAAATCTGAAGGACTGCGGCTACATCGACATCCGGTCGGTGGTGAAAGTGAACAACAAGAAAAGCGTCGATGTCTCCCGAACTTTTGATGACGATTCTTTCGTTTGTGAAAAGGGTAGCTATCGGAACGATCTTAGAAAGAAGAACGAGTTGAGGAGTTTTGGGGCAGTGGAGTCGGACGGGGATGAGCACCTAAACGGCTATATAAGCCAGGATATGTTTCACTCGGCTCCCATGATGCTCAATTTGCTGCAAAATGTCATACTTAGGTGAGAATTACCATTCGGAGTTTTTCAAAGACTTCCTCTTGCTTCTGAATTATTGGATTTGATTTAATGGATTCCAGGAGCAACATACTCGTTAAGCAGTAGATTATTTCTAATTCACTCGCTTTTCTGGTTGCGTAACTAGTAACCAATAGTTACTCGAGATTTACTCGACTAAAGCGTTCTCTGTGGCTTCTATTTACAGACTTTCATATCCCACGCAAACGGACCTAGTTGCTCTGGTGGAGAACCATCCGCTGCCCACACAGCTGTCCCAGAAGATCAATGTGCTGGACAACAAGATCGCACACATCCACGTGCCTTTGGTTGTCGGCTGCATCATACCGCTGACCGTATCCGTTTTCGTCATCCCCCTGGTGGAGGAGGAGATATACGATGTTCGATTCCTGCAGCACATGGCCGGACTTGGGTTGAAGGTCTTCTGGGGCATCAATTTGTTTTGGGACTGGTTCACCTTCTTCGTCTACTCGATCATTATTGTGGTTATCATGAGCCTGATGGGTATCGGTGGCTTTGGGTTCTACGAGAATGCCATCATGGTGGTCCTGTTGACCACCTTTGGACTGGCGGCCCTGCCGCTCACCTATCTGGTCTCCATGTTCGTGAATAAGTCAATTGTTCGGGCATTTCTCGTTTCCGTACTCCTGCAGGGAGTGTCCGGCCTGGTCCTATATATCATCTACTGGGACGTCGCGAACAGCAACACAATCTTCTTCTACGCCGCGTGCATGTCGCCAGGATTCTCGCTCTTGGACGGCGTGAGCAATGTCTACGCCCAGTATCTGGAGCAGGCGATCTGCATAGAAAAGTGCGAGGCGCACGACAGCTGCACGGAGGAAAACATGAACGAGGTGGTGCCGAATTGCAAGTGTGAGTCCCCCGGTCTTGATAGTCCATCATTTACCAAAGCAAACTTATCATTCGATCTGATCAGTTTATTTATACGACGATATTTATTGGTCACGAAACGCTAGAATTTGTAATGGACAACTATTTATGTGGCTTATACCCTTTACCACGCCCACTGTAACGCCCACAAACCGTCCAAAACTGCCACGCCCACACTTTTGAAATATGTTTTAATATTTCTTCTTTTCTTTTAGTATTAGTTTTGCAAACTTCTATCGTTTTGCGAAAAAAATTTCTTGCCACGCCCACTCTAACGCCCACAAACCATTCAAATCTTTCAAAGACTTTTGAATAATTTTTAATTTTTTTTTCATAATTTTTTTTTTCCGATTTTGACCGATATTTTAAAAAATATTGAAATTTCTTGTTTACGCATACGGGTAACGGGTATCTGATAGTCGGGGAACTCGACTATAGAATTCTCTCTTGTTTTTATATCGTTTTCGTAAATTAAATTTCGTAAAACTAAGTTTCCTTTTTGGTTCTCTCCAGTTGACACTTTCTTCAAGTGGGCTGCTCCGGGGATCTTACCCCCTATTTTGTACATGGTATTGTCTGCTCTAATTTTCTTAATGCTTATTTTCTGGATTGAGTTGCATCGCAGGGAGAAGAAGTTCCATACCTCCAGAGAGTGAGTTTGTAATATATTGATATGCCTCGTCCTATAAGAGAATTCAACACCCCGGCAGTCTTCGTAAAATGAGAACCGCCACATATCCCTTCGACGATGGCGATGTGGCGGACGTGAAGCAAAAGATCGCTGAAGCGGATAACACCAAGGCCAAGCAGTCCGTCTTCCTGGTGGATCAGGTGGAAGCCAGGGTCCCAGCTGCGGGCAAGAGGATACACACAGTCTCCTTTGCCCTGAACAAGTGAGTCTTGTTTTGCTTTAACTATATTATTAAAATCCATCTAGACAGATATTAAGCTTGTACTTATTGCGAAAAGCAGTGTTGTTTTACCCTAGGTTCATACTTTTAACTTATGCAACTTACTTTTTTGTTTTAGATACATGAGCATGGGTATCTTCGGGCCCCGCAACTCTGGAAAAAGTCACTTGATGCGGCAGCTGGTGGGCCAGCATGGATTCGCCTTTGGCGAGATCTACGTGCGGGGGCTGGACTTCAAGTACGATCTGGAAAGCATCCACACCTACATGGGCTACTCTCCGCAGCACCGAGGACTCCTCAATGAGCTGACACCGCGGGAGCACATCCGTCTGTTGTGCATGATCCGTGGTGTTCCCGAGGCTAAGATCGGCGAGAAGATGCATGACCTGTGCCTCATGCTCAACATGACCGGGTGGATGCACCGAAAGTGCAGTTTGCTGACCGCAGAGAAGCGGCACAAGTTAAAAATTGCCCTGGCACTGGTGGCCTACAACAAGGTGCTCGTTCTGGACGAGCCCACGTGCGGCATGCCGGCAACTACCAGGCGGGAAATCTGGAACATCCTTCGCTATATCCGATACTGCGGCAAGACAATCATTTTTGCCACCAACGATGAGCTGGAGTGCAAGATCCTTGCCGACTTTATTATCCTGTTCCAGGACAGCGAGATGCTGGCCATCGGCAGCCTGCAGTATCTACGATACAAGTACAGCCATGGATTCTATCTAGAGGTTCGGCTCATCCGCGATGGAGCCACCCTCGCCGAATCGGAGGAGAAGTGGGTTTTACACAGCTATGTCCCCTGGTTCATGGATTAATAATAATCGCTTTTTTCCCTCCTTCAGCTTGCGCAAGGATGTGGAAAATTTGGCCAAGTTCGTCAACTTTCTGCACAATAGATCCGAGCTAGTGTAAGTTTCCTATATGAATATACATAAATATCATTAAAGCATAATTGGTGATCGTTCGAATAGGCTCCACATTTATTCGACCGATACCTAAGGTTGTCTTAAATAACTATTGAATTCATTTATATTCGCTTTTAAAGAAGATTTCATAATAATTTACTTTTAATGATTTATGTTTCAGAGGCCGACTAAACAATTGGTTCAAGTTCTACGTGCCAGTGGGCCACATCGTCTACTCATTCCTGTATGGCGCAATGGAGAAGAACAAATTGCGTCTCAACGTGAGTGACTACTGCATCTACCAGGCGGACATGATGAGTGTGGTGGCCCAGGTGCAGGAGACCCGGGCCCAGCTAAAGCACCACCTCGTCCAGACGGAGGGTCCGCTTCCCCTGGACACTGCGTCCCCCAAAAAGGGCAGGGCAAAAAAGTGATTCCGAGCACTTATTGGGGAAGACGTCATGTTTCGCCACGTATATTTTCTAAACAGTGCTCAAATGTAAAATTTATTAATTTTCCAGCACTTATTTACAAATGTTTTAAATGGGAGGACAATTTGAAATAACTGAAAGTTAACCAAATCTTATGTAGGCTCTTGGGCTGACTCATGCGGAGGTCAATGTCTGGCCTCAGTTGTCCAGACACAGGGCCTTGGAAATGTGGGCTTTCCCGCTTTCTAGAAATGAGAACTTTGCTGGTTCCACACGTGTGGCTTTGCATAAATAATAATAATCCCTGGGGAAGTTCATAGGTTCTGGGAAGCTCTGCACGTGCCCGCATTCATTTTTCATTTGCGTGCTCGTTCCTTTGACACATTTCCGACTAGCAATTGATAATTGATGAACAGGCAGTTTAGCGGCAGGACACACTTTGAGATTAAAAACTATATTCTTAGTGCGCTGAGTTTTTGGCAAGGATTCAATTAAAAAATAAATACTGCGATTTACGTTGATTTGAAACTACTTTTAAAATTAATTTTGAAACTTATCAACTAGCGCGCGCATCCGTTATCGATAGACCAATAATCGATGCTTATATTTTTGGCGTTAGAATATTTCTCGCTCCCACTTTCAATGCCAGCTGACGTAACAGTTGTTATTCGTTCTCTTTGCTAGCGCTAGTGCTGCCCACATTTTGGCTTCAAAAAAGCAGCCTTAAAGGCTACACAAACTTTTAGAATGAACTTAAAATTGTTTTTATTTGCGGGATGCTTCTTTCACGACTATTGAAACCAAATAATATTTAGAAAGATTTTGTTAGTCCGTTTACAAATTGTTGCGCGTTACTTATCATAGAACGGAGTCTACCGCAAAGTAGACAAAATCTATAATCTGACTGCTCAGCACTGGTCTGTGCTCTGCTCTCTCCGCTCTCTTTGTTGTTATTAGCTGCCTAACAGTTCGTTTCGTTTCATTTTGTTTGGCATCTCCGGCGGCGTTAGAAGTACTACTATTACTTTATCATTATTTTCCTGTGTTTGTTTCAGTGTGTGTGTCAACAACAGCTGTTTAGCCCCTAAAAACAAATCAGCCAAATTATTGATATAAAAAATAGCAAATAGAAGTGCGGACGGCGTTTCACTAATCGATTTAACTATGAACTTCTGGGCAGCTCAATGACGCAGCAAGAGATAAAAACTAATAAAAGCTAAATATTCGTACAACGCACATATATATTGTTTATGTTTCGCGGTGTTAGTGCGGAATAATCATTAGACAGCACAGTGGGCGAAATCCGAGTTCTTGCCGCAGATTTGCCGGTTCGTAGTTGTTGCTCGATATCTTTGCCAAAACTCAAGCACACACTTGCACGGTTCTTTAAGAGGCGCCTGTGTTGTCTGTATAACGGTGCATACACACATTTTCCCGGGCGTAAAGTGTTGCATGCGCATCCCCAAGTGATGCAGTCATATATACGGTTAGACGGCACCGCCGTTGAACTTTGACCGTTGGGGAATGGGCTGCTAAATGCGATCGTAATGAATTTAATAACACCCTTCATGCAATATATTTTAAGGAAACAATCGAATTTCTTGAAGTTTTATGTTTATCCTTTCATAACTCTGTGCATATGTAAATAAATATATATATAAATTTAAATATTCATAAAAGTGAATTGTGCAAACATCGTATTATAATCTCTTTTTTGTTAATATATATGTATGTAAATTTTTGCATATATTAATGCTTATCCTTAATATTGGAAATCAATCGAAGAGGTTCAAGAGTGTTTGCTTTAAATTAGTTGAAAAATACTTGTTCAGGGCCTAACTAAATGAACTAAAGCTGCGCAACCCTGTTCATGAAAACCTTTTTTGTTTTTGTTATCCCTGCAATATATTCCGATTTCAGTGACAGTGCAAATACGAGTGCAAAAAGGGCAAAGCGTCAGCATAAATAATTAATCGCAATTGCAGCAATTTGATTGGCAATCGATTATGCAGTAATGCTCAATGTCGATCTAATTTTTATCACTAAGTGGGCTCTCACTTAATCGCAAGAACAACAAACAGTGCAAAACCAACAGAGTTGCAATTGCAATTATTGCCTTCAAAACGTTCACGGGGTAAGTGCAAGAGCAATTGAACATTATCTAATTTTCTATGGGTGGTTCCATGTTATTAAAAAGTGACTCAAGATCGTTGGGGATATATATATTCTTATTCTCGATTGAATGAATAAAAAGTCAACATTCCAGATGCTAAACTGCACAATACCCGTCTGCCGCATACTCTTCATTTCAAATCAAAAACAAGGGTATTCCTTATTGTTATCTTAAGAGCGCTTTGAAAGCATGATCTTGGAAAGAGATTGCTAGTATGACTAATTCTTTCAACTTTACATGTGTTGTTTGTTGTCTGATAGGGGAAGGCTTTATCAGTTCTTAAACTTCCTAGTATCGATCAACAGAGAGTTTAACAGATTGCTTTTCAGACCCTTGGGAAGTGAATGGGTAGTGTGCTGTGGGCTTAATGAATTCATCATAATGCCACTATCATCACCGCAATCCACTGTGCACTAGAAATGCTAAATGGGCCGATAGATTGGCCAATCAGTTGGCGATAGTACAGTGCTCCTTCTTTTATGTGCGTCACATGTCAAAATGTCAGGTGCCATTAACGACACTCGTTGATTCATCGTTCCAAATTAGTCAGCAGGTGAGAGGTCCTCGTGATGAATGGAGCTCTTATTGCTTTCGGTACATTCTGCGAAACAATCCATATCAACATTCCGCATCGTATTGCTATTGGGGGCCCTAATACTAGTTTTATGATTCAAGATCGCCCTGGGCAAATTATGGCATTTCGGAGCGTGTCGGGGCCAAAAAAAACAATCCTTCGAGCCGGATTTGAACCAGCGACCTATGGATCTCTGCTCTGTATTCTGCACTCAATATGAAACCATCTACAGTCCACCGCTCTACCAACTGAGCTATCGAAGGTTGTGTCAAAAACTTTGCCCCGCCGACATTGCTTTATTTAAAATTTCTATATAATATATATGCCAGCTACATATGTATATGCATCTCATAGCTTACCTTTCACTTTTACTAGTTCGCGTGGCTTCAATTTTGTAGCTCTTGTTTATCTGCTCGGACGGAGTGCCCATCGCACCTTCGATAGCTCAGTTGGTAGAGCGGTGGACTGTAGATGGTAAATCGCAATGGCAGAGATCCATAGGTCGCTGGTTCAAATCCGGCTCGAAGGATTTTTTCCACTTTAATTTTATTTTTTTGCACACAACAAAGAGATCATATTGCTGATCTGGGAACATCGGACATTTAAATTAAAGTAACAGGAAAGCAGTCGCACTTTCGTAGCTTTCGATCACAAAATATTTAATTATTTTTGCTAATTCTTATCGTTATCCCAAATAAATATTACATTTTTCCCTGGCTCTCTCACCAGCAACGAGCAACGAGTAACGAGTAGCAATGCAACCTCTCACACCTAGATTCGTAACATATATTTTAACCATTCCCAGGCCGTGAGAATTTTAAGTTTTCTGGTACCTTTCCATTCGGTACAACAGTTTGTACCGTTCGCGAACAGTTTGCTCCAAACATTTATTGCCCAAAACGTGCATGAACTCTCGAGCGAACAATAAATTTAAAGCAGCGATATAATACGTCGATGTCATAGTTACCGTTCAAATTAATTTGCGATAAGACCTTTGCGAAGAACAGGTGTCCGTGCAAA
Organism: Drosophila mauritiana; assembly: GCF_004382145.1. Classification (NCBI taxonomy): domain Eukaryota; kingdom Metazoa; phylum Arthropoda; class Insecta; order Diptera; family Drosophilidae; genus Drosophila; species Drosophila mauritiana. The sequence goes on along the minus strand of NC_046672.1, from coordinate 21,083,814 downwards.
TTTCTCCGTATACAATCAAAGATTTTAGCAGCACGGGCTTTAAGAATTTTCCCAAAGTGCCGTTCTGTCTAATCGCAGTAGTCAAGTGTAAACTTCACCATATTCACATGACCACTCAAAAGTTCGCATAATCCAGACAAGCAATTAACCGTAACTAACTTGAATCATTCAACGACTCTACTGGCGTACGTAAATCACAAAAGTGATCCTATACGATAAGAATGTGGCTAAGAGATAATGACAACGGCCACGCGTCTCGTATGATTCACCTCAAGGTGCTGCATTTCTTTAAGTAGAATATGAAGTCCTAAGGGTTTTGGTATTAGTCATTTAGTAAAATGTTTTGATATTTTATATCATATTATAGTTTTTGTTTTTATTTTAATGGATATGCCAAGGTCATTTTGGCCGTCACGCTCACAATTTTCAAAATTCTTACAACTTATTTAAATTGATATGCCGACCATATTTTAAAATTTCACCTAATTTATATTTGGTCTTACCACTATGCGAAAATGGAGCAAACTTAATCCTTTGGATACATCTCGGTTTTTGGCTGAAAACATACAAAACTAACATGAATTGCGAACTCTCTTTAAATGAAGAGAGAGAATATGTAGCTGCAATAAATGCTTATCTTTACATCCAATACTCATTAGATACGGTTAATAAAAATTTGATCAAAGGTTTTGTTTTATATGTCTTTGGGCTTCATGAATCCTCTATCTGTTCTTATTGGTATAGTTTAAGTAGTTTTAAGACCCTGCCAATAATCTATTTGAGTTTTCAAGTTTGTAATCGAGAAACTAAATTAGCTTTTTAATTAGCCAATAGGGATGACATCGAATAGCGAGTAATCCATTACTGTTAGATTCCCTCCGGTCGCAGTGTTCCCTGACCCGTTACATACCAAAATCGAACGCGAACATATGTCAGCGTGTACCGAAAAAGAGTTTGGGCTTATCATTTTTTAGCCAGGCCGAGACAATAAATGCTATTTGTTTTATTGGCCTTCTATGGAACAGGGCTAGATTGCGTTCTATTGATAAAAAAGGAAGATTGGCCCGCGTTGCGATTCAGTTCGAACAAGTCCGCTCGTCGATACGGTCGAGTGTCCGCTGAAGTCCGCGAGTTCTCGATTTACCGATTTACCAATTTACCGAGTTCCCGAGCTTAAGTTCCTGCCTACCCATTCAGATCAATTGTTTTTTCTTTATTTGTTCTTGTGCCGCGGCTGTGTGACACTCTTTGTTTGGCTAAGCTTCGGGTAAGTGCCGGTGCTTGGCAGGTGCAAATGCCACACCCATCGCCAACTGCCCAATCCGCCCTCGGATTATCATATCGCTAGTACACCTGTCGCTGACGCTTGTTGGATTTATGCCGCTATATCTCTGTTTATTCCTGTCCTACACGGGTTTGTGCGTTAGTGCCTTCTCTGCCGGATAAGCGGGTGGTTCGCAATAGCCATTACCATTAGTATCTTGCTAGTTCCGGGCAACCAAAAGCCAATCGATTGTGCAGTAAAGCAAGCATTCAGAAAATAATTCGAAATCGATACATATTGTTATCTCGATAAAAGTATTAAATTACAATTAACAGCCTTTTAGCGCTTATAAGCTTTAAAAGTAAAACCCTAAGGCTGAAAGAGTGTTATTGATTCACAGTAAAGATTTTATGTCTTTTAAATTTCAATAAAATCAACGAGTTAGCTTTGGCAAGTCCAATTTACCAAGATAGTGAACAAACTAGTTAAAACACAACGCATGTCAAACTTATGTAAACATTTTTACTCTGATCAACAATAATTTCAACATATATAAACAAATTAGGAATTAATCAGAAGCAACAGGACGTATACGTGATATATTTTCAAGCACAATAATAATAAAAATAAAATTCGAATATTTCCGTTCGCTTTTGTAGTCCCCACTATCGCTGTACGACTATAAAGTATTGTTGTGAACACCCTTAAGACAATGCTTTAAAAAAAATAAATACGATATTTGAGACAACCATTGCGACCGAGGATATACCCAGGTGCGCTAAAATCGGTCAAAATCGGACGAGTAAATCATATAGGAAGAGTAGAAAAATTAATTGAAAATAATATAAAATAATTCAATTTTTCGCTGATTATAAATTTGTAGTGTTTTTTTTTGGTATATATCAGTTTTTTATTGCTGTAAGGGTACATAATCTTCGACTTTCCTAAGCTATCCTTCTTACTTATGTTGTTAATTGTGGTCTTATCATATAGAAATTTCCATGTAAAAGGGCACGTAGTTTTGACTCATTGGTGATGTATTTTCTTAAAAAAAGTATTATTATTCAAAGAAAAATACATTGCTAAGATAAAAAGTTTACATACCAAAATTTTGAAATTTTACGGTGAACTATCTTTATTAGTATTTATTAACACGATGCAATTCAACGAGATATCGTGAATCATTTTCATATTTCCGACAATAATAGAGGAACTGCAGCGAAAGCCTTCAACTTATCGTATTATGTGTACATTCAACTTTAATTTTATGCGAGTCATCCTTAGATCAGCAAGTTTTTCCGTTCGCGCCCAGATACTTAATGTTTTAATCAGAACCAGTTGCCAGACATGATACCATTTTAATTTTAGCTCCAGTTGGTAGCAGCCAGCTGCCAATGAATCTGATTGTTTTGAATTGTTGTGAATTAATTGTTTCTAGCCGAGTTATACATATGTACCTAGGGAATTCAAACAACACAAACTTTTGGGACTAACGATCTTTATTAGGGTATCAGGCCATAGGAAGATTAAATTACCAGACATTTTGAGTGCATTTGATAATGCAAACTGAAATAGAGCAATAAATGTGTATTTCAAGTTCAATAAAGCGTGTATATTTATGGTAGGTAACTGAAGGGAACGAAGGTTATACGAGTAAAACAAGAGAGAATGCGATAGTCGAGTGCCGCGACTATTAGATACCCAGCATTTAGCATATGCAAACAGAAAAGCGAGTGGTGAAGTGGCAGAACTGGAATGCTTTCGCATGTGAAAAGCACCTGTTATTCCAATAAACTTTTTAGTTAACTTTTAATAGGTTCGTAATAGTTGAATTTTAACTACCTTTGAGATGGATAAGTGAAACAAAACCAAACAGAATAACAATGGTGTTACACGGCATATGTTTTATTTATGTCGGTAAATGTGATTTTTTAGCTTTGGCCACAGTCTTATCAATCTAACATCAGCGGCGAAGATAAGAGTAGACGCAGAATGCATAAACCGAAAGAGCACTTGACATTGAACAATCTATTGTTGTTCACTTACTAAAATCGGGGTTAGTTCGAGTGGCATTTAGTTCCGTAAACATGTAAATATAATAACAAACCGTTTATTTGTTTAGATAATAATTATTTGGTTGAAGTCATTTATAAAAGAAATAAGTCCCATACTATACTTCAAATAAAATTGAATACTAGTTTTAAGAATCAGAAAGAATAGTTATGTACTATATATAAAATACATTATCTATTCGAATATTTAGACGTTCAAGCGAACGGACGAGAGGACGGATAGACTTTGTATACGTTACATACTTTTTAATGTATCTAATATCAGCTACCTTTAAATATCATTTGATATTGGTTTCACTTTTACATTGCTGATTTTTATTAAATGATTTAAGTTAGCACACAAGTTTTGTGAATAATTACAATTTTAGGTGGAAATAAATCATTTAACTAACAAATCTGCCTGTTCTAAGAATTATCCAATCTCATACATCAATACAAACAACAGAGAATGCTATAGTCGAGTTTCCCGACTATCAGATACCCGTTACTCAGCTAGTGTGAAGGCGAACGCGAAATTTCATAATTTTTTTGGAATATCGATAAATATTGGGGAATAAAATGAGAAAACATTATAATATTGTTCCAAAGTGTGGGCGTGACCTGTTCGGCGGTGGGCGTTAGGGCGGTTAGAGTGGGCGTGGCAACATGGGTCAACAAATTTAAGCTGCGTCTTTGTCAACCTTCTAGCTTTTATTGTTTCTGAGATCTCGAGGTTCATACGGACAGACGGACATGGTTAAGAATATATATATTTTATATAGTCGGAAACGCTTCCTTCTGCCTGTTACATAATTTTCAACGAATCTAGTATACCCCTTTACACTACGCGTAATGGGCATAAAAACATCAAGACTAAAAAAACTTTTTTTTTACAGATCCATATTTAAACCAATTTTAATGTCGAGATAATCTATACAAGTCCAAAAGCCAATCGAACAAATCTGCAAAATGGCAAAGGTCACGAACTGGGATAAGTTTGTGCTGCTTTTGTGGAAGAACTGGACCCTCCAATGGAACCACAAGTGGCAGATGGTTATCGAGCTGGTGCTGCCAGCGATTTTCTCCTTGCTCCTCGTTTTGGTCCGCACCTTGGTGGATACGGAGCAAAAAGGAGTCCGGTATTATAATGAGCAGAACTTAACAGACCTCAATCTGCTGCAGTGAGTTTTTACCATGATATCTCGGTATCTGTTCTTGTCTTATCATTTTACTATTTTTTATTTCATTATATAAATTAAATTAGCTTAAGCTCCCTAAGCGCATTTTATGTAATTGATTTAATGATATTATGCTTTTATTTGCTTTAAATAGGTGCTGTATATGCTACATTCTTAACTTACTGCATTTTTTTGCCCAAATGCTAATTTTTGTTATTTTTTTCAGTTCTACTATACGATTACTTATGTTAAATATTCCATTTAAATTTACTATAGCCTTACATGTTACGTATCCTCCATGTCTTTATTTTTTTATATGGATTTCATAATTTTTTTTAATTTTCTTCTTAATATTTTAGTATTATTTGGCTTGCTAGTCTGCTGTTCGGATTCTGCTTTATTATAACGCCTATAAAGCTGATCTTAATAGTAATAGTTTTCTTTCCTATCTTTATTGGCTTCTATGCGAATTTATAATTTTGCTTACTGCTGTTTAGGGCAATCACGCCTTTAGATCTTCCTATATCAAATATATGTAAATGTTTTTTGTCTTGTTCTGGCCACAAAACCTGAAGACATTCGTTGCATAGATCGTCCTACCTTGGCAAGCTCATAGCGCTGATTGCACCCAATCGACGGAGGTAAACAAATCCAAAATAAAACAGAACACAAATCAATCTTTAACCTTCTTAACCGGTCACCCTAACAAAAGCAAATAACAAAATGCAACATTTCGGAATGTTTCACTTGCACGTTTAGAACCCAAAAATCCTAAATACACAGGTACAAGAAAGTGTTAAATGCAATTTTTTGGAGTTATATGATAATTTAAAAGTTGTAGCGTATAAACAAAAATTGAAGATAATATAATTAAACGGTGTAGTGATCTGCCAAATACTCGAATTATATTTTCTGAACTTGTTACAACTTTAAAAGAAGTGATAAGCTTTTGATCATTGTGCGACTTTTTACATTCAAGTCTTTTAGTACCTTTCTAAAACAATCTTTTCATGCACTTAGACGCAGGCACTGCTGACAGATATATATATATATATTATTTTATTTATATTGCTACCAAGCGACACTGTCGAAACGATTAGGGATTAATAATATAATGATAATAAAGTGAAATTCTTGAATTAAAATAAAGGCTGCACTCCCATCCTAACAATAATTCATTAAAATACTAACCATATATGTTATATGCGTACTCATAACCCATATTAATGCCGATTGATTTGCAATGTTTAGGGAGAATGGCGGCTTTTCAAAGTTTGAGTTCACCCTGTGCTACTCGCCCGTCAATCCCGTGCTGAAGAATCTGGTAGAAGAGGCGTGGCAGAGCCTCGGTAAGACCAAGATCTGCGAATCGGAGAATGCCGCCCAACTGGAGTTGGATACGGTCAGCATGAACGCCTTTGCCGGCGTTCAGTTCGACGATGCCTGGGCTAATCTGACGGAGAATGACACTCTACCCGATGACTTTCATTTCGCACTGAGATTCCCAGCGGAGCTGCGAACGGCGACGATAGCCATAGCAAATACGTGGCTTACGATGCGGCTGTTTCCCACAATCGATCTGACTGGACCGCGAAACGAAGGAGACGACGATGGTGGCATTCCGCCGGGCTATTTGCGAGAGGGATTTCTGCCCCTGCAGCACAGCCTGTCAATGGCGTATTTAAGACAAAGATCGGGGGAACAGGATCTGCCGAATGTGGTGATGAAACGTTATCCGTTTCCCGCCTACATCTTTGATCCTCTCCTGGAGGGCATGTCCTCGATAATGTCGCTAATCATACTGCTGAGCTTTATTTATCCCTGCACGTACATCACCAAGGTAAGTGACTATGCCGGGATTGTGGTTATTATACTTAGCGTCTCCACTCACGGCATTTCATTCACTTGCAGTACATCACCGCCGAGAAGGAGAAACAGCTGAAGGAGGTGATGAAGATCATGGGGCTGAACAACTGGCTCCATTGGACCGCTTGGTTTGTCAAGTCCTTCATCATGTTGACCATATCGGCCATTCTGATTGCCATTCTGGTCAAAATCAATTGGTCTGAGGGTGTAGCCGTACTGACGCATGCTAATTTTACGGCTTTGGTCTTCTTTCTGATAATATACATCGTATCGAGCATCTGCTTCTGCTTCATGATGGCCACATTCTTCTCCAGAGCGAGCACTGCGGCCGCCGTTACGGGCTTAATTTGGTTCATCGCCTACATTCCGTATTCATTTACCATAAATAGCTACGACGATCTGAGTCTTTCCTCCAAGCTCGGCTGGAGCTTGATCTCAAACACGGCCATGGGCTTTGGCATCAAACTGATCCTGGGCTTCGAGGGAACAGGCGAGGGTCTGCAGTGGAGCAACTTCTTCACGCCGGTTTCCGTAGATGACACGTTGACTTTGGGAGCCGTGATGATCATGATGCTGGTATCGTGCGTTATTTACATGGTTATCTGCTTGTACGTAGAGCAAGTGATGCCGGGTAGTTTTGGTGTGCCCCGCCCCTGGAACTTCCCGTTCACCCGCGAATTTTGGTGCGGCGAACGGGAGTACACGGGAGTGGAGGACATTCCCAATGGGCATGTGGAGCAGCGGGACCCGAAGGCCTTTGAAACGGAACCAGAGGGCAAGCATATCGGCCTGCAGATGCGACACCTCAAAAAGCGCTTTGGTGATAAAATGGTCGTAAAAGGCCTTTCAATGAATATGTTTGAGGATGAGATAACGGTTCTGCTTGGCCACAATGGAGCCGGCAAAACTACGACCATATCGATGCTGACGGGCATGTTTCCCCCAACGAGCGGGACAGCCATTATAAACGGCAGTGACATCCGAACCAATATCGAAGGAGCCCGCATGTCTCTGGGCATCTGTCCACAGCACAATGTCCTTTTCGATGAGATGAGTGTGTCGAATCACATTCGATTTTTCAGTCGGATGAAGGGACTGCGCGGTAAGGCCGTGGAGCAGGAGGTGGCAAAGTATCTGAAGATGATCGAGCTGGAGGACAAGGCGAATGTGGCCTCATCTAAACTTTCTGGCGGCATGAAACGCAAACTGTCCGTTTGCTGCGCCCTCTGCGGAGACACAAAGGTGGTGCTGTGCGACGAACCGAGCTCAGGAATGGATCCGTCGGCCAGGCGGCAGTTGTGGGACTTACTGCAGCAGGAGAAGGTGGGGCGCACCCTGTTGCTGACTACTCACTTTATGGACGAGGCTGATGTGCTGGGCGATCGTATTGCTATCATGTGCGACGGTGAGCTTAAGTGCCAAGGAACCTCATTTTTCCTGAAGAAGCAATATGGATCGGGCTACCGATTGGTAAGTGGAGATCAGATTTTATTTTAAGATAGATGTACTTATAAAACATGTGAATACCTCAAGATCTGTGTGAAACGAGATGACTGCGAGACGAATGAGGTGACAGCTCTGCTGAACAAGTACATTCCGGGCTTGAAGCCGGAGTGCGATATTGGCGCGGAACTGTCCTATCAACTGCCGGATAGCGCCTCCACCAAGTTTGAGGAGATGTTTGGACAACTGGAGGAACAATCAGACGAACTGCATCTAAATGGCTACGGCGTGGGCATCACATCGATGGAGGAGGTGTTCATGAAGGTTGGCGCAGAAAAAGACAATACCGGCAACATAAAGGACCAACACGAGATTATGAACGGAGGCAGTGGATTCCGTGGCGAGGATGACAACGAATCTGTACAGTGTAAGCAGTGTTTGAACTCGATCTTGGTTCTTGGACTCTTGATAAGCTCAATTAACTGTTTGCAGCGGACGGCATCTTCTCGGAGAATCGACGACTGCTCCAGGGATTGCAGCTGCTGTCGAACCAATGGAAGGCCATGCTCCTCAAAAAGTTCCTCTACACGTGGCGCAACAAGCTCCTTCTGCTCATCCAAAACATTATGCCCGTCTTTTTCGTGGTTGTCACCATTTTGATCATAAAGACGCAGGGAACTTTCCAGGAACTAAAGCCCATTACCATTTCGTTGACTCAATATCCCCTGGCTGTAACTGTTTTGGATCGGTCTAATGCGGAAAGCGGTGCTGGCTATGAAATAGCTAATAAATACGAGGATTTGGCTCGTTCCTATGGTAGCAATTATGGTCTGGAACTAACAGGCACTCAGGGCTTTGAGGTAGGTTATCTCTAATTCTTGTCTTTGCTCTTCCTTACGCATAATTGTATCTTAATTTTAGGACTACATCCTGGATCTGGGAAAAACGATACAGGTGCGCATTAACTCGCGCTATTTGGTGGCCGCCACTATTACCGAGTCCAAAATTACTGCCTGGCTGAACAACCAGGCGTTGCACACTGCTCCCTTGACTGTGAACATGGTCCACAATGCCATTGCCGATAAGCTTTTTGGTTCCTCGGTGAAGATCCAGGTGACAAATGCACCATTGCCGTACACGACCAGCACGCTGCTCTCTCAGCTGAGCACAGGCAATAATCTGGGCACCCAACTGGCCTCCAATCTGTGCTTCTGCATGTGCTTCGTGAGCTCAATATATATTCTGTTTCTGATCAAGGAGCGAGAGTCCAGAGCCAAGTTGCTGCAGTTTGTGGGCGGCGTGAAAGTCTGGACCTTCTGGTTGTCGCAGTTCATCTGCGATTTTGCATCCTACATTGTGACGGCTCTGATCGTGGTGATTACGATTGTATGTTTCCAGGAGCCCGGCCTATCCAGTTTCGGAGAACTGGGCAGATACTATTTATTGTTACTGCTCTTTGGGTTCGCCGTGTTGCCGTTCATCTACATAATGTCGTTGTTCTTTAGGGAACCGGCCACAGGCTTTGCTAGGGTATCCATTGTTAATATCTTCTGCGGCATGGCCCTTTTCATTGTGGTCGTGGTGATGTCCTCGGAATTATTCGATACGAAGGATACTGCGGACATATTAGGCTGGATATTCCGAATCTTTCCACACTTTTCGCTGGCTATGAGTTTGAATAAGGTCTACACCAACACAGCGACAAGGAATGCCTGCGCCAAGGCCGGAGCCCTTCCACCCATTCTCCTCTGCGAGTTGGTGCCACAATGCTGCAGTGAGTATTTGACTTATCTATCCCCGTAACGAGCCATTCTTAAGAAGGCCTTCAGAGATGCCTCATCACACAAAGTAAAACAAATTATTATCTTAATTAATTAATTTTATTCTCCAATTTCAGACATTAAGCCTTACTTCGCTTGGGAAGAGCCTGGCGTTCTGCCCGAGACTGTGTACATGACTGTCACCGGAGTCGTCTTCTTCCTTATCATTATTGTGCTTGAGTTTAGATTGATCAACGAATTGATGTTCAAAATACGTCAAATGCTATCGTAAGTTATGGCCACCCCGGACGTGTGTTCCGTCTAACGATGTGTATCATGTTTAGTAAACCTCCACCGCCACCAACGGAAGGTCAATTGGATGATGATGTTGCTAACGAACGGGAGCGAATTCTGCAGATGTCCTCTAATGAGCTGGCCGCCAAGAATTTGGTGCTTGACCGGGTCACCAAGTACTACGGCCAGTTTCTGGCCGTTAATCAAGTGTCGCTCTGCGTACAGGAGTAAGTTGAATATGTTACTTTTTATGAATTTTTTTAATTATATTTGGAAGTACTGAAAGCTAAAATCTATAGTGTATAAAATAAGATGGCCTCTAACAATAGATCTTTTCTCGCTTCTCCCTTCTCCCCACAGAGTCGAATGTTTTGGGCTGTTGGGCGTGAACGGAGCCGGCAAAACGACCACATTTAAGATGATGACCGGCGATGAGCGTATTAGCTCGGGAGCCGCTTACGTCCAGGGTCTGAGCCTGGAGTCGAACATGAACAGCATTTACAAAATGATCGGGTACTGTCCGCAGTTCGACGCACTTTTGGATGATCTGACGGGTCGCGAGGTGCTCCGCATTTTCTGCATGTTACGTGGTGTCCAGGAGTCTCGCATCCGACAGTTGTCCGAGGATCTAGCAAAGTCATTTGGCTTTATGAAGCACATCGATAAACAAACTCACGCCTATAGTGGCGGAAATAAGCGCAAGTTAAGTACGGCCATTGCTGTGATCGGAAGTCCGTCCGTTATTTACCTAGATGAACCCACAACCGGCATGGATCCGGCGGCCAGGCGTCAATTATGGAACATGGTGTGCCGAATCCGTGATTCGGGTAAATCCATTGTGCTCACATCCCACAGCATGGAGGAGTGTGAGGCACTCTGTACGCGACTGGCGATTATGGTGAACGGAGAATTCAAATGCATTGGCTCCACGCAGCATCTTAAAAACAAGTTCTCCAAGGGCCTTATCCTTAAGATCAAGGTTCGCCGCAATCTGGAGGCATTGCGTCAAGCGCGTTTGAGTGGTGGCTTTGCGCGAAATCCGGATGAGCAGACCGTGCCCGCCCAAATGGCCCAGCAGGACATAGATGCCGTCAAGGAGTTTGTGGAGCACGAATATCCAAATTCTATTTTGCAGTGAGTTTATTTGTTTCTCACTATTGCTTTTATATATCAACCTTTCTTTTTTAAAGGGAGGAGTACCAGGGCATTTTAACATTCTACATTCCATTGACTGGAGTGAAATGGTCTCGCATCTTCGGCTTGATGGAGAGCAATCGCGACCAGCTGAACGTGGAGGACTACTCAGTCAGCCAGACAACGCTGGAGGAGATCTTTCTCGAGTTCGCCAAATACCAGCGCGAGGATACGCGCGCCAATCAGTGAGCTAGCCCCCAAAAAGACCCGACACCCAGTTGATAACACCACCTGGCTTCTTTTTAACGGGCTTCTTGCTTCCTGGCTTCATCTTCTGCCTGTCGCATCGCATCGCATTGCCAGCACCTAAACAAAACGAGCACCGCAACACCGCCAGAACATCCTATTTCTCATGCACAACAGCACTCGGAGTAGTTCATCTGTCATTTTATTGATTTTGTTTAATGATTTTTTGTTTGTAGTTTTAGCCAACACCCTAACATTAATGTAACAAGCTAACTCAGCTAGCTGCATGCGTATATTCCTTAAAGAGCTAACAATTTCCCACTAACTAGCGCCCGCCTTGAATGCCGAGCTGATGCTAACCTTGTTATGTCTGTTCTTTCTTTCTCCTTATGAAATTTGTCCCTCCTATATCAAGTCGCCTCTCGGAATTGAGGAAGCTGTGCAAGTGCCTGCTAACTAATGAGTTTTGAACCAACTACCTGAGCGGGTCCGTTACGATCCGATCTTCACCTGATCTTACACTCACAGATAATAATGTTGTATACCAAAGCAACGCCGATGCCTGAACAGCTAACAAATAGTTTCTAAGCTCGACCTGACAATAGATAGCAGCCTTAGTTCATTGTGATCATCTAGCGAAATTTACACTAAACGACGAGAGATCTTTAATTTTTATGTTCATATATATGTGTATATGTATATATATCCATATACAAATGCTTGATATGTACTATTAGTTCCCAAGATCTTTTAGTTTTGATTTATTCTTTCATTTCGCCTTCTAAAAGTATTGGCCAGATTTGGCCCGAAACTATTCCCAGCGCCCAAAGGAAACTTGTTGCATATAGTAATATGAGTATTTATTTCGATGTACTTAGACCGGCTTACCAAAGCGTGTAAATAAGTCAATTTAATTGTGGCACAAACTCTACGATACATATGAGAATTTACAAACTATGTTAAATGTATACTATATAAATGTAAAACTATACGATTGAATTAAATTTTATCTAAATGTAAACTAATGTTCTTGTATTTAAGGAGGGAATGTGAACTGTTTAAATCCCACAAGGCAATACAATGAATCTTTCCAAATAGCTTGAAACAGACAGATAAACTGCATAGAAATCAAACTAAATCTTATGGATTGTCCTGATGTTGATCGTAGGTAAAGATCTGGAAGCCTACGAGCATGTTGCATGTGATAAAGTAGTCCTCAATGTTCATTTCGAAGGCATCTTTGCGCAGTGTAAGAAATATCTCCGAGAAGGTGGTCGTGCCCAACGGCAACAAAAATACCATCGAGTCATCCCTTTCAATTCTGGAAATTAAACATCATTGATTTGAGTTCAGTAATCCTGCCTACAAAGAGCCAAAGGTTAATCTCACTTGAGCACGGCATCGGGGAACTTGATCTCCATGAAGGCACTGAACTTCTTGTTTGGTGACATGGGAAAGTGGTTGATTAGGTTCCAGGTGGCTCGGGACATGCTGACATTAGGATTGACCTTCCTCTTGAATCGTACCTCTAGCTGGTAGCCGCTCTTATAGTTCTCGGTCTCCGGGTCCATGGGCCGAATCATCCAGAGTTGGCCCTCTAAGAGAAGTGGCGTGCGCAGGGACAGTCGCTCGGCGTCCAGACCTGTGAGCATAGTGTACAAGAAACTGGACCCCATCGCCTGCATGGTGGAGGTCATCATCAGGATGATTCGCTTGCCGGTCGGATCCAGTCCAGCTGGTACACCGTCCACACAGATGAGATCCGGGGATCCCAGCACGGCGTAGGCAAAGTATAATCGCCGGATTTGACCTGTGGTGCACATGCGCACTGACCGATTCCAGCAAGGGGTGAGTCCCACCAGCCGGAGCAGTGCCTCCGACAATTCGCGGCCTATGCGGTGCCTGTGGCCCTGAAACATGGCGTGAATGTACAACAGTTCCCGCGGTGTAAACTCCGCCGGAAGGCTGTCTTTTTGCGGACAGTAGCCCACCATCCGGTAGCACTGGACACGGTGGCTGTTCACCGAGTAGTCATGGATCCAGAGCTGTCCAGCGTTCATCTTTGTCTCATTCACCACCACCTTGAGCAGCGTAGTCTTGCCGGAGTTGTTCGCCCCCGTGATGCTCAAGCACTCCGATCTGGGTATAAATAATATTTATAAGCGTTTGCTTACATTTATTTGTATGAATTCAAAACAAGAAAGTATGCAAGGTTATATAATGCTAATTTCCCTCAACTCACCTAGTATAACTTTTAAATTGCTTAATAATAAAAATAAAGTGCAATATTAAAAAAAAAATTTTTTAGAAATTGTGCGCGTGCCTGCTTTTTACAGTTTTGTTGCAGTTTTTAAACGTTGAAGTTGTCTTGGTCCATATTCAATTTGATATATCTATAGAATTGACAACACAAATGATAACATTTAAGATAAATAGAAACTAAAGTCTTGTCGTGACAATTATGGGCCATATTCTGAAAAAAGTTTACAAAGCTTAGGTGTCTCACAGCGTTCATACGGGCAAATGTAGTGACAGACGGACATGGCCAGATTAGATTGGCTTATGATCTTGATCAAAAGTATATGTACTTTATAGGGCCGGAAAAGCTGCTTCTTTCAGGGTATCTAGTATACTACAATCCAACCCCCAAAAACACTTTAAGGAAAGGCTTTTATACATGTGTTACTCGAATCGTTCCGACTTTATAAAGTATCATATATATGTATATTATTGACCATGTCCGTCTGTCCGTATGAACGTCGAGATCTCAGAAAGAATAAAAGCTAGAAGGTTGAGATTCAGCATACAGATTCCAGAGACAAAGACGCAGCGCAAGATTGTTGACCCTCGTTGCCACGCCCACCCTAACGCCCTAAAGCCGCATACCGGTCTCATTTTATTCCCCAATATCTATCGATATCGCGTTCACGTTCAAACTAGCTGAGTACCGGGTATCTGATAGTTGGGGAACTCGACTATAGCATTCTTGCTTGTTTTTTTTTGTTTTTCTAGCCAATTTCTATCGATATGCGAAATAAATTATGAAATTTCTCCCTAGCACTGCCTGTAGCTGAGTAACGGGTATCTGATAGTCGATGAAATAGATAGCCGATTAGTCTCACATTCTTTTATGTTTAAATTTTGCGTATAAAAATGTAATTCCACAATGAATACTTGCTTGGCCACAGTGAAGTCCAGATCTCTGAGCACGCGATTTCTTCGATATTTGCAGACAATCCCAATCCCGACAGCGGCGCATTTGCTGCGCTCCTCATCATTCAAACGACTAGTGTGTTCTTTATCTACAACAGTCGCGGTGTCATGAGTTAAGATGCCAGGGAAAGGACGGCTTTCCTGGTTCCTATCCGACGATTCATCCGTCCCGGAATCCAGACGGCAGTCTGCAAACCCCAAGATGGAATGATACTCGGAGACAAAAAGGAAAGCCATAAGAATAATATCAAGTAGGGTCAGTAACACCAGATCCTGGTAGATGCCCGCGGTAAAAGTGCCGTAGTTCGATTTTACTATAAAATATAAGAGAGAGATATTTATAGAAAAATTGTGTTTTTTATGGAATCATACTCAACTGCAGCAATTGGGTGTGCTATTGCACTTGAATACCTCGACGGAGGTGAAATTCACGACGGGATCCATGCAGATTAGCTTGAATTCGTAGATCATGAAAAGCTTGCATATAACTGTGGCCACCGTGTACATGGCCAAAAAGGTCGGCTCGAGGAGCATAGATTCTGGATCAGTTCTATAGAATTGCGAGAAGCAGACGAGGCCGATACTGTTAATCCCGCATAGCCACAAAAATCCATAGCACGGGTTCCGGCACAGGCTCGCCAATAAATACGCGAGCAGGATCACCCAGAATCCTCCCAGCATCAATGTGACCGATATGTAACCTGTGGATGGATGTGTCAATAGGCATGATCAAAACTCTGTGTAGCAAACATCTATCAAGTCCAGTGATGATAGAAATGCTTGGCATTTCCCATCTTCGCTTAACCGACAGGTGTTCTATATTGGTGTTGGCTTAGGACGGACATATCACCGTATAGCATGGCGTCGTGGTTGGGATTCTCGTATAAGGCCACCATGACCACAACGCACGCGCAGAAGATCAGCAGGAAGAGCAAATCATATAACACCGTAAACGTCCAGTAGCTGCACACCCTGACTCCGGCCAAAAACTGCTGCTTCTTCAGCAAGCTTCCACGCTCGGTGATCATGTAAATCGCGAATGCTGGCCAGATGAAGGTCAGCACGAAGCAAATGCCAAAGGCTAAGCAGCCACCAAATGTATGGCTGCTGGGCGGAAAGGTGTTAATGACCGTACGGAACGGGAGTGGCGTCAGGGTCACATCAATGGTGGCCTCCTCGTCGAACAAGTGCCTGCGGCATAAGAACTGGTTAGGTTATGTAAGTACAACAGCTGAAAGTGGACGCATCCTACTTCAAATGCATTAGGTTACCACCTGTTTAAACAAATGAAACCCACCTGGCTACCGCATTGTGGACAACATTCAAGGCATAGGGTGCAGCGTGCAGTGGTATATTATTAAACCAGGCGGTGACGATCTTTTGATCGAACGTGGCCCCGAAAATGTAGCGCGAGTTGACGTGGGCGGTGAACTGGTTTTGGGTCAACAGGGCGTACGCGTTATGCCGGTTTCTTGTCAGCGTCGCCACATGAGCGTCGTACCAATAGAGCAGCTCCGTGTAATAGGCGTGCATATCCTTGACATCCTCCTCTTCGGAGAAGAGCTCCACGAAGGCGTCCACAGTGTGCAGCTGGCTGAGGTTAAAGGTCAGCGGTGCCAACTCATAGTTCTTGCCGTAGATGAAAATGCTGGAGAAGGTGCACACCGCCACCAGGGCCATGGCCAGAACCTCAAAAATCAAAACGATCCAGTGTCGGTGGGCCGCAATCCAACGTTTGTAGATCACCGCCCTGGCATTAGTTAATAATTATGTAATTTATAAATATAGATATAGACAGATATATTGACTTTACTATGACAATACATTTACCCTATCATTGCTGCAAGGGTATACGTAAGATTCGGCTAGCCGAAGATTTTGTGGTTAAAAGTAGTTAATGGATCAGCAGCTATTATCACACTTTTGATGGAGCTTTTTTCAAAATACAGAGGTGGTCAAAAGTATTTACACAACGAGCTTTTTTTTCAATTGTCAACTAATTGAAAAAAAAGCTCGTTGTGTAAATACTTTTGACCACCTCTGTAGCTTTTATCGAGTATTGTTTTTCAAATACCTGCCATGCAAAAAAAACAGTTTCCAGCCAGTCCTTCGACCTTTTTCATTGGCCTCGGCCAGTGTGGAATAGTACTCCTCCAGCAGGATTTGCGTGTTTTCGTGCGATTGAAAAGCGCCACTCTGGTCATTGTCCTCGCATCCGAATCGCAGGAAGATTTCCTCCATCGACGTGTCCCGAATCCGAAAACTGACCACACCCAGCTGCTGCATATTCTCCTCCAGATCATCGATTAGCATCGGGAACTGATCCTCGAACTTGTTCTCGAGCACAAAGGTGACCTTGTACCCAATATCCCTCTCGATGCTCATGTTCGGCATGTAGCTGTTCATCATGCCGAACAGTTCATCCCTTTTGTAGTTCTTGCCCTTAACGCAGGTCTGAAAGTAATCAAATGAAGTGTTGATTAAAACTGATAGTTAAATGCAATACGCGATTGCTTAACACTGAAAAAATCGACGTGCAGTTGTAGCGTGCTGCCCGAATAGGATAACCCAAATACTCACCAATCGATAGCCATGTCCGTACATATTCTTCAGAAACGGTTTCGTTCCGGTACACTTGAGCTCCCCGTTGGACATAATGGCCATCCGATCGGCAATGTTTTCGGCCAGAGCCGGCGAGTTGGACACCAGGATAATGGTGCGCTTGGACTTTTCCTCGTTAATCAGGTTCCAGACCAGCGACTGCGTGCGCTTGTCCAGATCGGAGTGAACGTCGTCTATGAGGATTATGGGACTATTACCGACGAAGGCACAGCAGATGCTAACCAGGCACAAATCGCGATCGGTGAGGGTGCGGATTCGTTTGGTCTTTAGGCCTCCGATTTGCAGGACGTTAAGAAAGTAGCTGCACTGCCCATCGATCTCGATGTTGTTGTGCAGTCCCTTAACTCGGCAAATGAATCGTAGGTAATCAATGACTGTGAAGCCGGTCAGGAGCATGTCATGGCCAAATGCGATGCCCAGCTCCATGGAGGCCGCCTTCCTTTCGGTCTGTATATTGTGGCTGGATATCATCACAGTGCCCCGACTGGGCTCCACCAAGCCGGCTAGTATTTTGAGCAGTGTACTCTTGCCACAGCCATTGTGGCCCATCAGAACGGTGACCTCGTTCTCGTATACATTCCACGAGAAGAGATTTAACGCCGGACGATCGTTCGTCGCAAACCGCTTGCACAGCTTCTTGATCTTCAGCTTGAAGCGCCGATGGGAGGGTTCCACCTCGTAGATTTTCGTGGAGTTAACGCCAATGGCCTGACCCTGATGAGTGAAACTGTCCCCCCGTTCGTGGTATGGATCTTCCTGTACACTGGCATTCGTGTTGGGCTTCTTCATCTTCTTGCCCGATCGGTCGCCACCCCGCCACATGTCCACGTAGAGACCAATTGCGCAGTAAACCAACGAGTTCAGCATGAAAATCCAGGTGCTCGAGGTTACCGTTATGTGGCCGCCGTCATAGTTGAGTCTGTACCCAGAGTCCTCCCACGTGATATGGACGATCGACTCGCGTTCGATGAGAAATTCAATCACCAGAGTTGCCACCACATTTGGCAGCGCATACGACACGTAGCGCAGGGCGTGGATATTGCCCTCCAAGTTGTTCGACAGAATGAAGGTGGGCACGTAGGACATTATCCACAAGATCGTCAACACCCGAACGGCGTTGAGGGCGTTCCGGAAAAAGGCTGCCACCATTATTGCAAAGGCAACGGCAGCGCAGTTGTAGCAGAACAGCACTAAGATCAGTATGTACCAGGGTGTTTGGGTCAGCACCCCGTGGTCCTGGTCCCACCTTATCTGTACAGTGAAGAAATTAGAGTATTTGTAAACATAGCGAACTAAAATTATATCTTTGCAAAGCTGACTTATGTAAGTGATGTTGCATGAGGACTTATACAAGAAAGCCAAGACTAAGCATAAACCGTGAATTTGTACTTTACTGATCAAAGGTGGACTTAATAATCGCATAAATGAATAATATTGTACATTGAAATTCACTACCCGCCTAGCTATAGTTAGGTAAGGTACCCATTACAAAGCTATAGAAAGTGCGAGTAAGACAATTTATTAATTTCACCTAAGTACTAGAGTTATTCGGACAACTTCTGTACATAGTTGCATGAATGTTTACTGCCTTAATGTTCCTGCTGTGTTTTGCAATTGGATGCTTAAGGATAGTATATTTTGAATAACCTACCTTCAAAAGTGCTGCTATGATTAGGGAACTTATCATCTCGTATATCAAGCCCTTGAGGTACCACGACACGAAGTGAATGAGATTGCCAATGTTCATGTTGATTAGAAACTGGCGAACTTGGGACTGCTTCTCAGATACCACTTGCTGAAAATAAATGAAATTGGAAGCTTAAAAGCACTGTAAACAAGGAGTTGAGGTCTTCGGCTTACCCAGACGAATAGCTGGGCTGGAAAGAGGAACCCTATTATGATTATAAATGGCATGCCGTAGTCGAGATTACCCATCAATGGATCCTGTTCGCGGCCTGTGATGGGAAAGCGTCTAATCTGAATGGTCGGCAAGGACTTGTGACTGGTCAGGACCAGGAAGGACTCGCTGACGGACTTCTGGAGCCGAATGAAGCCCTCACGGACATAGCCAACGAATCCGCCCTCATACGGCTGGTTGAGTCGGCTAAGGACAAAAGTGTGCGGATCATCATTGTACAGAGTCATCCAGTTGGCCATCCGAAAGTCGCCGTCCAGCAGTCTTAGCTCGCTGGGCAGGAGGATCGTGTAGTTGAGCATCGGCTGAATGTTCGAGTAGCTCTCCAAGGTGTCCTCCTCGAAGACTTGGTCCTCTACGAAGGGACTCCCATCGAAACAGAGGCCCGCAAACAAGCTGTTCTCGATCACCGACTCACGCATCTGTTCGCAATCCTCGAAGCCCACCGAGGTCATCGGCTCGATTTGTTTCTGGACCCTGCGCATCATCGCCTGAAATATGCCATAGCGTTTCGGTGCCCAGCCGATGACCAGATGCGGAGTAAACGGGTTCCCCTTCACGTTGTAAGTATCGGCCACTTGTCGCGCCTTCTCCAGCTTCTCGACCATCTGCATCCAGCTGCGGTCCAGGTCGATCGGATCGTAGACCGTATCAGAGCGATGATCCACCGGTATGAAGAACCGCATCAGCACAGCCACGAGGGTGAACAATGGCGGCACCAGCAATATGACCAGCAGTTCCAACGGATTGGCCAGCTGCAACTTATGGTTCTTCCAGTTCATCAGTAAAAACTTGCGGATGTAGCTGCGCACCGTCATCGTTCCAGGGTTTTCAGATGGGCTCGGGTTCCATATATGATACGTTTGCTTTGATGCGAAACAGGCTACTGCGATGAAGTGTGAGCTGTGAGACGCGTTGAAAATAAAATAAACAAGCGAGAATGCCATAGTCGAGTTGCTCGACTATCAGATACCCGTTACTCAGCTAGTGTGAATGCGAACGCGAAATTTCATCATATTTCTGGGATATCGATAGATTTTGGGGAATAAAATCAGGTGACTTTAGGGCGTTAGAGTGGGCGTGGCATAATAATTTTGGCAAATCGATAGAAATTTACACGACTAATCACATTATGAAAAAATATCCACAAATTTTTCAAAAATGTGGGCGCGGCACTTTTGTGCGGTTTGTGGGCGTTAGAGTGGGTCAACAAACTTGAGCTGCGTCTTTGCCTCTGGAATCTTTTATAGTTCGACTCGCCAATTGATCCTGATAAGAATATATATACTTTATATAGTCGGAAACGCTTTCTTCTGCCTGTTACATACTTTATAACGAATCTAGTATACCCTTTTACTCTACGAGTAACTGGTTATCAAAGTTATTCACTGTTGTTAAAGTTATTAAATTAATACCTATCCTTCTTATCATTTTGTCTACTTTCCAACACCTTCGATCATTTAAACCTTCTATTTCAATGGAGTTCCTTTTGCTGTCAATTTTCATATCCGCTCTTTTTCGCCTCTTTCGTTGGTCATCTTTGGTGCATGTGGCCTCCTTTCTGTATCATATACATACATATATAGTATAGGGCGATAGATCTATCGTGTCAGTCGCATGTTGATTTTTGGCAACTTGCAGGCGTATTTATTTATCCTTTGGCATAACATTTTTATTGCATTCTAAAGCAAACAAACGACAATAAAAGCTTTTACGTATATTTCTCCGGAAGAAAGGCGAGGGAGTGGGCATTAAAATGACACCAGAGTGCTTCCAAAGGAAAAATGAAAATGAGAAAAAATAGTTATAAAAGTCCTGCCGAATGCGGGGGAGGCGCAAGAGGCGCTGACAGGATATTATCTTTAAAATTCAAAGTCTGTTTGAAATATATTTCTAAAAATGTTGAAATCAATTAATTATTTCAGTATTTTTAGGAATACATTTAATACAGCTAAAATTTAATTATATATATATATATAATATATGTATATATATTTGTAGTAATAGTGGCTATAACTTTTCTTCACACATATGATTCAGTGTTATTTGGAAAACCCTTTTCCGAAATGTTCTAGTTACTAGAGCATATCCAGTTTGCGGGTTTCTCTGAACTCGTTTAATTTGTAGTTGCGCCCTTAGCGCTTTTGGACTCGTTTCCATTTCATTCGTGTCTTCGGCTCTGGGCCTCACATTCAATTGCATTTATTGACCAAAGAAATATTTTATTACTTTACGCTTGGCAAATATTAGTTGCCCATCGTCAATGGAGTGAATCCCCTCCAATTTTTTGGGAGAGGGACTTACATGAAATTTGTTGTCATTGACGCAGGCAGCAAAATGAAACGACGATGCTGTCCCTGTCCTGTCTTGGCTAATATATCCGGCCTGGCTTCATCCCCCCGTTGTCGTCAGCAAACCCTCTCACTTTGATTTCTTGGCAACGCTCTTTTACACACTCTCACACTCAGCAAAAATATAGGCATATTTCAGATGTAAATAAGGTTATATAACACAAACGGAACTAGGCCCATGGGAAATGATCTTCCGTAACCAAAAAAAAAAATGTATTTAAAATTAAAGGTACATATATATTTGTATTATAAAATGTATTAAAACAAGAGAGACTGCTATAGTCGAGGTCCCCGACTATCAGATACCCCTTACTCAGCTAGTTTGAATGTGAACGCGAAATTTCTTAAATATTGAGGAATAAATTGACAAAAAAATGTAAGAATTGTTCAAAATTGTGGGCGTGGCCGGTTCGGCGGCTTGAGAGCCTTAAGGTGGGCGTGGCAAAAAGTTTTTTTGCAAATCGATAGAAATATATCAAAGCATTTTTCAAAAGTGTGGGCGTGGCAGTTTTGCGTGGTTTGTGGGCGTTAAACAAATGCAATAAACAATTATCATTCCCTTAAATTCGTAACTCATTAGCATTAAGGTTATGTTTTTTTAATATTTCTACTTATTCGCCTATTTAATATAGCAATGGTCAAACCAGAAAATCAAAGAAATTCATGTTTTCAAATTATGAATGATTCTTATAAAGTTCATGTAACAGGCAACATATGTACATGCATACATATGTGTTCATAATTGAAAGTGGCTCTCAATCCTATAATGTTCAGGGTTGCTTCAAGATTTTATGTTCGGTGTACATTTTTTGTGATTTTTTAGGACTCGACGAGCTTTGGCAAATATTTTGGTCATAGCCGAGATTTGCGTGCCTTGCCAATGGGTTTTGTTTGTTCTGCTGTGTCCAGTCATCCGCCCTCCCCGCGCCCCCTTCGTCTTCCCTCTCGCTCGCACTGGAGGGTCTCTCCTCTCGCTCACACGCCAGCCGAATGTGGGTAATTCGGTCATGAATATGCGAACAATTTCAGCCATTGTCCGAGGAGCATTTTTTGGGTGCGCATATTTGTCGCAAATGGACTACATTACAACATTACAGTTATCTTTGGATATGTGCTAGTGTGTGTGCATGGCACATAATATCTCATAGAGGACATTAAGGCCCAAAAGTCTAAATAAGGAAAGCCAGAAAAAATCCCATAAAATATGCGTCATTTGGGGTGGATTTTGAAAGGAAAAGATCGGAAATTCCTAAAAATTGAAAAAATTAATTTGTACCATATAAGTTATGCTAACTTTTGAAAAACCCATTTATACATAAACATTATTTAATAAAAAAGTACATGATTAATTGTTGTAATTAAAATGGTTATCATTTGTATTAATTATTTCTGTTCAAAACGCACCAGTGTTCGAAATTCAGTTTCGCCTTAAATAATTTCCTATAAACTGCACCGCATGACTTTAAATTTTAGGAACAATTGAAGTCCACCCTGGGGCACTTTTATGAATGTTTTGTGTGCATAAACAAACAAACAAAGGCCGTATAACATTAAAATGTAACACAAAAAGCCACAACAACAGCAATAACCACGGCTCATGTTTTGTGTTGTGTGATTAAAATTAAAATAAGCGGCGACATGTTGAACTTGAAAAATTCGTTCTGCCTTGCTTATGACAACAACACAACTGAAAATATACATACATATGCACATACATAAATGTTACAATAGGAAGAGAAGCGAAATCCGACCGGATCTTAAAGTTCCCTACCAAAAATGTATTGTTTAGGGATATAAACAAATGTGCTGAATAGCCACCTAGCGGACACTTTCGTAACTTGAATTTGGATCGGTATTTAGAATTTATTGTACACAATGTACAATAATTACATACAAATGTATATTTAACGTGGCAGCAAACCAAAATAAAGTAAAAAGATTATGAAAAAATAATAGAAACCATATTTATGAATCCCACACCGTCAGCAGAGAGTGCAAGGGAGTGGGAGACATCATGAGCGGGAGGGAACCCTAATAGCCTTACTAATGACCGAATAACTCATTTGGATTAGAAAAATCTCTGTCCCATAAACGATTCCCAATTAAAATCATAGCGCTGCCAACTTTCTTTTAACTGGCGTTTCTGCTGTTTCTTCTTCTTTGCCAGCCGTCTTCTTCTTTTTACTCCGGCGTGAGTAAGTGCCGTTAGTGGTAAATATGCAGGGTATGCAGGGGCGGATGTGATTCTCATCTTTGATACCAATTAATTTATTTGTTTGGCTTTCATAATGAATCTATTGGAAATGTAATAATTGGATAAGTTATAATCTGTTACAACCGCAATATAGTATGTGTATATTGATTCCGCTACATAAGTTGGGTAAGTATGTTTATTTTTTGAAGGAAGTGTAAATTATACAAATGTAATTTTCAAATCCGATTTATTTATGTGTTTACAACCAGCACACTGCATGTTTTGCTCAATGCCAACATACTTATTAAATGTGTATTTTTGAAGTTTTTTGTTCTTGTCATACATAGTTATTCCTTCTGAAATAACCATTACAATTGTTAGGCTGATCGCTATAACTCTCAATTCGTTCCATCAGCGCTATCTGAAGTTGCACGGTATTCGAAGCGTTGCACTTGCCACCAACAAAACAAAAACGCACACACTCGCGCACGTGCGAGCGCGACAAAAAATCAAAACAACAAAATCCACGCTGGTAACAGCTGCTTTGGCTTGGCATTGAAATCGTTGGGTTGCAACGGTGAGAGCGGGGTATAGTAGGAAGGCTGAACGGGAGCAAGGGAAAGAGCGAGATGATGCGATGCGGACACGAAGGCCAATTTGCCGAAGATGCCCGAGTCCCCATGAACCGTTGAACGTGGAACCGAACCGGTTTTTGGCGCTACACTGGCGCTGCGATAGCGCTCAGTGCAAAACGAAGCACTGAAGGTGTCAGTTGGGCTCCCGACGGTTTAATTTTTAGCTCCCACAACGAACGCAGTTCTCAGCGATTTTGACGCAAATTATAAACGTACGTAAGCCGGTGATTTCACAAAACGCGTTTCGAATCAAAAGAAAACCCAAAAAAAAAACTAACGAACAAAATAACTGAAAATAAACCCAAAACACAATTAAAGTGCTAATGATTTGGGATTTTTTCTCACAACTTAAATATTTTTTTAATTGTGTTGTTCTTTTTTTTCGTTTGTGTGCCATTAAATCATCTTTTCTGCGAAAAAGTGCTAAAAACAAAGTGAATCCAATCTGTGCCGCCAACGTTGCTGCCATTGTTGTTGTTGTGCTCAATTAAAACCTATTTGCATATAGAGTTTTTTCGAGTGTGCGAGATCGTGATCGTCATCTCCGCTTTGCCTTTTCTTATTCGTTTCTCTCTCTTGCTAATTAGCAATTCGAATGTTGTTTTTTCAGCTGATTTTATTGATTGATTCCAATTTAAAAAAAAATGCTAAGCGCTTAAGAATTCCGGAAAAGCTTTCAACTTGCAGATTTATTGTTTAAATTGCCGAATTGTGCCATTGAACTTGTTAGGGCAAAAGTTTTTAAATTTTCTTTTTGAAAAATCCAAAAAAGTTAGTTCACGCGGTTTAAAAGACTACTGTAAAAATCATTTGAATTATATGTCACTTTATATTAAACTTAACGCTGTAATGCAAGAGCCATGCCTTAAATGGGGACATACCAATTGCGATGATCAGTGTTGAGTGTTCCACTTTGTCGAGCAATTTCCTCCGAGGTTCTCCGTGTTTCTTTTGTAGGCCGGTTCGTGTAACGTCATCTAATATACATGGCTAATAATCCCTTTTCTTACGCCTCCGAAGGGGAGGGAGGGGAGGGGGGATGCCGCCCGAAACCACCCACATATCGCGTCTTGTTCGGCGAACTATAAACATTAAATAACAATAATAAACAGCAACAAGAGCCGGGCAGAAAGTTGAAGCAGTTTGTCTAAGTGGCTTGGGGCTTTGTCAAAGCATATAAAATATAATACAATAGAAAGTATATGGAAGCCGCAACAACAAAGTAACAAAAACAACAGCAACAACAATGGCAACGAGTACATCGCAGTTGTTGGCTCCAAAACACGCAACAGTCCGTCAGAATAAAGTCAGCCATGCCCACCGTCGTCGTTTTAGACCCCTTTGCATCCCCCGGAATATACATATAGTAGTATGTAGACCCCGCTCCTTCTCCTGCATATATGTATGTATGTATATCCCCCCCCCACCAAGTAACATCGCGTGTT
The DNA here is from genome assembly GCF_004382145.1 of Drosophila mauritiana. Lineage (NCBI taxonomy): Eukaryota > Metazoa > Arthropoda > Insecta > Diptera > Drosophilidae > Drosophila > Drosophila mauritiana. Next base: position 21,058,203 of record NC_046672.1, on the reverse strand, counting down.
CCGGGGGCCCAGCATGAAGGACCCTCGCCGGGGATCGGGGAACAGCAAAGGGGCTTCAAACAGCGAGGGCTCCAAAGGCTCCCAGTCTCCACTTTACACGGCGGCAAATTCATTAGATTTCGAGATGTTGCATCCGCTAAAATAATGAAGCATTAATATACGGTGTAGCTGTGAACACTTTAATCAGAAAAAAGTGCAAATCTTAAATATACTCAGGATCAGGAGCATTAATCACACTCAGTGAAACAACTAATATAATTTTTGAACTGGAACCAACTTAAAAAACCCAAGTGCAAAATCATTGCTTAGAACTCGCTGATATTGTTTGCCTTCAAAGGGGCGAGTTGCCTCGTTTCGCTCAGTGTACACTCAAGTGCTCTTACTTATAAGCCTATACCACACATAGAGTACAATTTTTTCTATAACAAAATTTTCTATATTTTTTTCAACATATTTTTTTTGTGTTTTATTCTTTATGTTACTATTTTCGCCACTGCCACCGCTGTGCAACGCGCCTCTTCCCGTTCCCGTTCTGGATCCCCAACTCGGGCCCGTGCTCCAACCCGCAACCGGAGAGTAGGTCAGGTCAGTATGTGTTACCATTTGGTCATAGGGGGTTCTGACTGCCCCCCGCGTCTGCGGCAGGCTTATTAATTTACTGCGACTTTTGTTTCGCTGCACTTCAGCCGGGAAAGTCGGCAAAGTCTTGTGTTTTCCGACAAATCAATCAGGAAAACTTTAGGAAAACTGACTGAAATGCGGCAGGGAAAACATTTTAGAAATAACGTGTTTGCAAGAGCTTTTATTGGACATATTAAGCAATCAATTGGTTTGCAGTGCTATGTTTTTTTTTAGGAATTTTTTCAACGAAAATAGAGTAAAGCAGCGTGAAAAAGTATCTATATTAAATTTATTTAAAATTAATTCAACCCTTCTCTCAAATAATTTTTTTTTTAATTCACGAGCGGGCTGAAAATTCAACAGCGGAGTCACAGGACAGTGGTTATTGTTTTTCCATTTAACTGCAGGGAGAAGAATCGAATGTGTGTATAAATTTCAGTTCAAGCTAAAGGTTATATTGGATGAAAAACATAGTTAAACTTGATAAAACTGGTGCCCAATTTCATATGAAAGTTATTTTTCCTATTTGCCAAAACAAGTTAGGTTTACTGCAAACACCTCTTGAAACTATCCATCGAATAAGTAGTAAATCTACAGCTCATGCAAACAATTTAGCAATTAAGCCATCTATCAAAGTCAAGTCTATAATCACAAACATCTGAAGACGGAGGCCGGATTAAATTAGTCTTCTACTATCGATCAAAATCAATTAAATGCTGCCTCTATATCGAAGTTGAAAAATGGCAAAAAATTATATCGCTATTATGCAAAACCAGTCGCAAAGTTTGCCTAGACGGGCAAAACTTTCGCAACAAATAATTTGCATGAGGCTAAGTTATATTCGATTATCCCCCGACCCACACGCAAATTATTTGCAACTTTTTTTTGGCTGGGGGAATTTAATTTGTGTGGAATCTCCGAAAGTTTTTGCCGACGCAAACAATTAGCTGCGATTGCAAGTTATGCTCGGAAAACACACAGTAGATAATTGTGTCTACAGGTATTCGGAGGGTTTTCTTTCGAGCTTTAAACGTATTTTAATAATGCAAACCCGAGAGAACTGCTGCAAAATGTTGCCCGAAGTCCCTGGCAAGCCGCAAAAATAGCCAAGGAAATCGGGAAAGCGGGAAAATTGGGAAAAACGGGGAGGAGGGCGGGCAAGACAAATCGGCTAAGCGCAACGACAACAAAATGTGAAACAAAACAATACTGGAATCGAGAGAAAGGCGAAAAACAAAAGCGCATAGCGCACTTTTGGTTGCTGCGACTGTCAAGCCAAATGCACAGAGACAAAGGCTAAAAGGGGTTGGAAAAGCGGTGAAAGAGGGTCGAAGAGGGGGGTGAACGGATCGAAGGGGGTGCGGGGGTATGGGCCATCTGAGGTGGAAATGTTGCAGGCCATGTTGCACGTCCTGGCCGAAAACTAACACCAAACGGTCGAGAGTCGACCGTTAGGTATCCAATTTATTGTGTCATTCTGCCAGCAAATAATTCGAAAATGTTGCCATGATATTTTCCAAATAATTGTTCAAATGCCAGAAAGCTATTTATAGAGGTCCCTGAATCATTGCACCAAAACAGAGGGGAGAACAACTCAAATGCGATGTTCAATTTAAAATTGAATCAATAATTTCAGTTAAAGCGCGACAAGCATTTAAGTTTGACTTCGGAGTCATAGACAGGATGTGCGTTTTCAAATCAATTATACATTTTGAATCAAGTGTGTTCCAACACTGGCGGCTTTGGTACACTTTGGTACCCGCGGATGTACTCGAATCATCCATTACTGGCCACTTTCCGCAGATCCTTTGCCACTCGGCGGCGACCTGCTTTTGTTGCGCACTGTGGCAGTGGCATTCGGCACTCGCTGCGCTTCGGTTTGGTAGGTTTGGTAGGTTTGGTAACAATGCGCTGCCACACTTTCAAGGTCCCAGAACTGCGGCAGGAGTAAATCATAGGCAGCGTGGAGAAGGGCAGAGAAGCGCAAGGCAAAGCAAAGGGCTAAGGACACATCTTGTGGTCGGCTGAACTCGCCGCCAGGCTCCAGGATAAAGGACAAAGCAGGGATCTCCTCCGAAGCAAACGACACGAAAAGAAGCGAAACTAAATCAAAGCAAAATTCTGGCAAATTAAATAATCAAAAACAATTGTTGGAGAGCTTCTTCGTCGGCGGCGAGGGCAAATTGGATTACGTGTAGATTGGTTAAGATGCCGCAAACACAAAGACAAAGTCAAATACTTGTGTATTTATAGAGATATATGTACACATGTTTATATAAATATATATGTGTAAGCACACGTTTTCAGATAGACAACTGACCCCAAAGGTTATCGCTATCAGCACAGTCTCCGCGTTTTCAGGTCGTTTCGATGATTATTAGAATAATATTATCTCGAACATTTTTTGGTCGGTTTTTTCTTCACGTATTTCCCCACGATGGAGGAACTTTGATTTAGCGTTCGGTGTATAATTTAAAAAATCTCTCAATTCTATAGAATTAAGGTGTCCTCCCATAAATACGCCTCAGAAATATGAATGGAAAAGCGTTTTCATGACTTATAATTTTGTATTCGAGCAAAGCTCTCCCCATGTATTATGGCGCAACTATTAATAATCGGATTATTTCCCTAAACAACGTAGTAAAATGCAAGGGGCTTTGCTGCATATACATATATTTAGAGAAAGATTAAATGACAAAGGCAACTTTAAATTTCAAATTTCATTTGACCCAAATAAATTCCTACTATTCTGTGATGCTGTTCGAAATTGTACTGCGTTTTCCCAGCCGCATTAGAACTCAATCAAAACTTGTATAAATCAAATTGTATTAGCTGTAATTTGATGGCCACTTTGGTGACTATATTTATTTGCTCCTATGCATATAAATTGATTGGACATTAAATAGCCGAGGGGCAAATAAATATTCCGAATGTACTTTATCGAGAGTTTTATTTGCAATCGCTTACCGACAGGACAATGTTTGTTTATCATAAGCTATTTGCTTTCAATTTCCCCCACGGGATTATGTTTAAATATTTAATAACCGACACACAGCCGAAAAAGAAATAAATTAAATGCGACGGAGGGTCTCGTCCAAAGTTGTTTGAGTGATTTGACGCTCGACTTGGTTTTGTGGCACGAAGTAAAAAAATATGAGGAAGAAGTTTTCAATTTTTGAGTGGCCCCATCTTAATCGCCCCTCACAATCTACTGTCGATGTGCTGCCGTTCGAGATTCTGTGAAATTGAAGGGCGGCCAAATTAAAATCGAGGGCAGGAAGTGGAAGACAGACAGGAAACAGTCATAGAAATGCCAGAAGTAACTGAATCAGAATCAGAATCTGAATCTGAATCTGATTCGGACTCGAACTCGAACTCGAACTCGGACTTGGATGCGGAAGAGGATACGAATCCGAGTTGGATGTGAATCGGCAGCACAGCGAGACGGAATGAAATTGAAGTTGTCTGGCTTTCAGCCTTTGGACTTGTTCCATGATTTCGCCACGATTTGGCCAGCGGTAACCTTGAAATGTTCTCTCTCTTAGCCACGGTTGCCAACTTTATAAGCGGATGTGACAATTGAATTGTCAGCACCGTACCGTACCGTCTTCCCCGATTTCTGAATCCTTGCTCACTTTTCTGGATTCTGGTTTCTGGCTCCTGGCTCCTGGCTCCTGGTCTCTGGCTCCTGGTCCATGGCTTCTGCCTTCTGATTTCGATTTTCGATTTAGGATTTCGGGTTGAGCTTCAACTTTGACTGCAGCTCAGCGAAATTTGTCATGTCATCTGCTCACTTCTGAGCCGGATTGGATTGCAGTGGCAAAAATAGTCGAGACCTGCCATTTGCAAAGATTAGATTTAAATAATGTGAGTAATTTAGTGAGGTTTTTGCTGGTTTCCTGATTTGTTCACCATTTCCAATATCCTCACCATGTTTTCAGAGTCCTTAGCTTAGAATGTTTTGAAATAGAGTGTCATTTCTTGAAAAACCACGAACTATTCGTTTAAATTACTTGATATTTTGTCAATTATTTCCACGTTTCTAATTGCCCTTAGCAAGTCGTAGTTAATTCGAAAATGATCTGACAAGATGCACTTTTCCAATTGTGATTTGATTAGTACGTTATAGAAAGTGCCCCTCTTTTCGCTCAGTGCACAACGCTCGCCCACTCGCATTTGCCTTTTTCAATTTGATTCGTTTACGGATACAGCAAACACCATCCAGTAAATAGAAGCAGTAGCAGTTACAGCTCACTCGGACCCACTGCGATGGACTGTCGATAGTTTTCGCATTAGAATTGACTCGGGGCTACTTGTGGGTTAAGGGGCGACACGGGTGCTGGTCGTTGTGGGTTAAGGAAGGGCGGCTGGGACTGTCCCCAGCATAAAGTCGGTGTGTAAGCGCCCAGATAACAGCAGATATTGTGTGTTTGTTGATTTGTTTGCCTTTGTCCTCGTTTGTTTGTCGCTCAAAGCAGAATAAGAATTTTGCAAATAATTTAGTGGGAGTTCCATGACGACTACTACGATCAAAGGCGATGGAAATCGATGCTGGAGATCAATGGAGCCGTGCCATTTTAAAAGTGTCTTGCATGTCATTAATGATTCCCCCAAACAGTTGCCAATTGTGATGTGTTTATTTTTGCATCTGTGCAACACGCAAGAAAAACCATTGGGGAATCACACTGCAATATCTTGATTATTTATGAAGCTCCCAAGAAAATAGACTGTTGCAATACGCGTGTAAGGACAATGGAATATACAAGAATAGCACTCGACTACGCACTGTTTTTTACAAACTCTATTAGAAAAGGATTATATTGTGTCAGCATATCAACACTTTAGATGTGAATTTAGGCAGCATAAAATCACATAAAATAACACACTTAAGACGCGTTTTACTGGCAGGAAAAAGAGGGAAGAGTCTCGCATAAATATCCAAAACCTTAGCAACATCTGCAACTTGAATTTTTGATTAGCTTGAAAGCTTCGGTTCAATGCAGTTCAATGTTCTGTGGGACTTGCACAGCTGCGGTGTATATGCATTTCTATAAGTGGAGTAATAAATATTTTATTACATCCCCCTGGAAATATGAGGACTTATGCGAATTTCTCACGAACTGCCGGCGGGTGAAACCTTTTGATTTTTGCACGAAAATTCGCCATTGCAATCCTAGCTCAACCGCAGCCATTTGCCACCCACTCACTTTTCGTGTGTCGCGGTTTTTGTGGCGCCCTTGAGACAGACGCTTGCCTCGCCAAGGCCCCACTCCCACTCTCTGGAGGATGGGTGGGCAAATTAAAAGAACATAAAACGCTGCAACAGGAGCTGTATGTACATATATCGTAGGTGCTGTATGTATGCACACATGTGCCTGTCTAGCAAGTAGGATATTGCGGTAATGTTTTCCATAAATATTAAGTCATTTGCCAGCTCGGTTTGCATCCAGCGGGGCATAAATCAAATCAAATCAAGACGAGAGTCAGCACGAGCGAGCGGATTGGTGGGTTGATTGGGCCGGGGACCACACGACGTATGCGTAATAAAGCACACCCCCAAGGAAGTCGGCAGCATTCGTCACCTCGCTGGCAACTGGAAATTGGTTCCATGCAGAGCGGCAATTTAATTGCACATTAATTGCGAACTTGGTAAGCAATGGCATCTTTTTGCATGCGTATTTTGAGTTTCGGGATCGAAGTTCAAGTGCAACTGCGGTGGGCTCTGACTTCTAGATCGCATTTTGCGATGTTAGCCATGCTAATGTCTTTGGGCAATATTTCAGTCACCTTACTGCAGTTAATTTCAGCCTTTCTTAGAATTGTAATTTTGAAATCGAATGAAGCCCAGCCAGAACCATCAGCTTTTTCACTTCCATTTTCCATTTCCGAATGGGAAATCCCCAAATAAATCATGTAAATGCAGAAGTATTTGCTAGTCGCTCTGTCACCTACAACTCTGACAATTTTTCCACCGATTTTATCCATTGAGCTGATATAATTGTGCATGTATAATTTATGATTTAATTATAAAGAATCGCCAAAGCGGCTGCCTGTGCGCCTCGTCCGTCACAAAAGAAAGCAATTGAAAAGGCCATTGTGATTTATGAAAATTATGAGCCCAACTTTACCCACCTCAAAAAATATTTGGAGGGTTTTGGGCGAATTTCATTTTCGCTCGCTTCTCACACCTTTTCATGGTTTTTATGCTAAAGTTTTTTAAGTGCCCCGTCGTCTGAGTTGCGTTGCCATTGTTCGATGAATCTATGGGAAATAATAGCGAAATATATGTAACTATACGTATAGATTTTCGTTCACAATTTGTTCAATCAACGGTGGCAGAAATATGAATTATATTTTCATACATATACACTTCGTGCGATTGTCTCCGTTTCAAAGGGAGCCAGACCGGGGTAAAATACTTTCCCTTCCCAAAAAGTTTCCCTTATTCCTACTTTTTTTTTTTTTTGGGTCGCCCATTTACACGTCATTTAGACTTTAACAGCTTAGCGCCTATACATGAAAAGGGGGCGGGGCAAACAAATTGATGTCGCTGATGATGCTGATTATACGCGTCTCCTCGCCGGATTCCTTTGGGTTATTAAACTTTATTGTTGCTTGGGATTTTCCACGAACGCCCCGCACCTCCCCGACCGTCGCTCATTTTCCATTTTCCGCCCTGCGGTTTATCAGCTCTGTGGAAATCGCAAATCATTTATTATGAATATACACGGAATTTGATGTATTTAATATGCCAGGCACAATATTGTATCGATTGAGTGGAAAGATTTCTAAAAACGGCCATTTTTATACCCGTTACTCGTAGAGTAAAAGGGTATACTAGTTTCGTTGAAGGGTATGTAACAAGGCAGAAGGAAGGCGTTTCCAACTATATAAAGTGTATAAGTTCTTGATCAGGATCAATAGCCGAGTCGATCTAGCCATTTCATTGTCCGTATGAACGTCGAAAGCTATAAAAGATAGATTCAGCATACAGATTCTAGAAACAAAGACGCAGCGCACTTTGGAACAATTTAAAATTTTGTTTTTTCAATTCCCAATATCTATCGATATCCCAAAAAAATGACGAAATTTTGCATTCACACAAGCTGAGTAACGGGTATGTGATAGTCGGGGAACCCTCGTTTATATGTATGTTTTATGATCGAGCGGGTGTACTTACACGGTTCACTGGTTTGCCATTCGAATTCATAATTTTAACTAATTGTTTGCAGAGCCATTAACTATTAATAAAGATAATTTGTCATTAAAATTAAGATAAGGACTAAGCTTAAACAGAACGAGTTAGTATGCTATAATTTAAGTGATTGTTTTTCGCATAGGCTTTAGTTGAAAATGAAGTCCGTGAGTCATGGCATCGTTTGCCTTTTTTCTGAATAATTAAAAACGAATTCATTGTGATTGATTTGAATAATATTTGCATTGGCTGCAAAAATAAATGTGCTGGAAAAACTCTGTTCAAAACTAATGACGACGCCGATGATTGAGTGAACTTCGAACGAATTTATCATAAATCCACACAGGGAAAAGTTGACAAATGATATATTTTCACTGGCGGCGCAAGAAAATGCACACGTGTGTGGGTCGTCATCGTGTTAAACCACAATTGAGCATAAATTTATATTTAATTATGAATAAATTTTGCGATCGCATTAAGTTTTGCATTTCCAACTCATCGCCAAAGTCCGCCTGTAAAAATCGCCAAACGTTGATGACCGAACCGAAGTGATATCCTGTAAAGTGAGTGGTTTATAAAACAGACGAATTAGGTGTGTAAAAATAATTGAAATTAGGACGAGTGCGGAAAATGGAATCAAAAGGAAACACTAGTTGGATATTTATATCATAAGGCTTCTCCGATTTCATCTGTTTCTTTATATTGGCATTCAACTCATTCGCATTTAATTCATTGGCCCATTTGGTCGAACATGCCCGCTGGCTGTGTCCTGTTTTACAATGGGCCCATACAATGGCCGTAATGATGAGCCCCAAAACTCCCGGCTTTCATTCAGCCTCGGATAGTAAATCAAGAGATAAATATTCACACGCACACAGGCACGGCCATGCAAACACACAGATACTGGTGTGCACACTAGGGTGACCAAGGTACATAGATGTACATATATAGAGGCGAAAATACGAAAACAATTACTTTTAATTGCTGAAGCAGAATATAAATCATGCTCGGTGTTTTGCGCACTGATACTGTAATTATATATAGTATATTTATATTTGGAATGTTGTATAACTTTGCTTTTAAGCTCAATGATTTGCTCTTCGAATTTCAATCATCACTTCTGATTATCAATTTGCAAAGGCATTTAGTTTCGAATTTTGCTAGATTAAACTCGTACTCGTACGATCGTATAGTGAATGTAAATTTAATCTATGTAACAAATGTGAATGAAAAAAATGGTTCATTAAATGCTTGGGTGTAGAGATACACCCTGCTAAAAATATATATACGCAGTATGAATATCGAGGCATTTCCCTTTGGCGAGTTCACAATTCGTTAAATGCACTGCAAAATTTATTTATGACGCAACAGCAGGCGGCAAATAATAAACGACTTCGTTGAGGTCAGGGGTCGGTTTTCCCGGGGGAGGGGGAAAGCCGCGACTGCGTCAGCATTTCAACTTTGACATGCAGCGCGGGGCGAAATGAAAAGGGGGCGTGGATCGGATCGGATTGGATTGGATTGGATTGGTTTGGAAACCATTCCATGGATTAAATGGGAAGTAGGCGCCTTTCCTCGCCGGTTCGCATTTAATTGCACATCAAAATTAACTTTAATTTCGTTTTAATTGCTAAACACGATTCGGGTTTTGTTTATTATCCGATTTTGCAATGACGAACAATGGAGCCGCGCAACAATTGTCCGTTGTCAATTTAATACGCATTAGCCGTTGTATACATTTTTTTGATTGCTTTGGTTTTGCGCATAACTCAATGAAAGTTGACGGCGATCTGTCAGATGATGTGTCAATGTCAAAATGGCAATGGGAGAGAAAATGTCAAGGGGCTTGCCACCATAAATGTCAAAAACTTGACTCGATTGGTTTTTCTTCCTCAGCTTAACGCCATTTAAAAACTCTCATTTTTTGATGTTTGATTATTATAGCATCCCTTTAAATAAAATATGGTTAAAAATAAACCATAACTATTTCAGTGCTTGTTGCGACTTAAAAACAATGTTTCTCACTCGTTTTAAAACTAAAAGCAAGGCTATTAGTGGGATTGTAGGAATTTTTTGGGGCAGCATGCTTGCCGAATTCCAAATCCGGATCCGAATGTCTCCAAACAGAATTTCGGACTGGGAAAATTATGCAAACATTTCGCAAACGAGGAGAGAGATCAGCGTGGAGAACATATTTTTGTCTCGCAATCGTTCCGTTTGTTGTTGTCGAGGCTTTTAAACAATTTGGCCACCATGAGCGTGTGTCTTTGTGTGTGTTTACGTATGGAAATGGTGGGAAATGGTGAATGCTAAATGGGGAAAATGTTGGGAAATGGGGCTGGAAATAAGCGGCGGAGGGCGGCGTAATGGGGTAGGTTTGTTTTTAGCCACATGGCCACTGACACATGGCGGGCATAAATCTTGCATGCGGCGTATGGCAAATGAATGCGCCAATAACTCAATAAAACAAAAATGACAAAAAAATCATGGCTAAAAAAACAATAAAGAAGGGAAACCAACATGGCGCTGCTGATGCTGCATGCAGCTGCCACTTCCGGCGGCCATCGCTGACTGTCTGGCAATTGACTTCCGTTTTAAATTTTGCACAACTTCCTGCAGGTCTGCCCAGACCCGCCCAGTACCGGCCAGTACCGCCCAGTCCCGCCCTGCCCATATCCGCTGCTCCGCTTTCAAATTACCACAGAAAAAGTACGAGAACGTTGCAAAACACAGAAATTCGGTTGGCCACATTTGATGGAATGTGGCAGCGAAGGATGCGGAACAGCGAAGGATGCGCCACTGGCCAAAAGGAACGCGACCTTGACAAAGGTGCCAGCAAATATGACAAAATGGCCGCCAGGCGACTCAATGAGCTCGGGCCAACCAAGTAAACAACAACAAAGCCCTCAGCGCAAAATATGTACAAAAATGTGTGCCACGTAAAATGTTTCTACATACTTCTGGAGGCGACGAGCAAGGGGTATGTGGCATGGACAGGACTAGGAGGTGACAAATCAAACAAAGCGCGGCTCCTCTTACCGACTCAAATGAGCTATTCATTTTGGGAAAATTTTCGCCTTTAAAATATCTATAATTTGGTGCAACTTTTTATATTTAATAATCCAATCACCTTAAGTGATAAACAGTTTTCTGATTTTCAAATATTACGTTTTAGCAACTACACTTTATGAACGTGATGCTTTTAGTAATACTTTAGAGGGTATGTCACATGCCCGTTTTCTTTGCATAGTTTTTCCTTGTTTTTCTCCTTGCTGGATGCGGCAAAAACAAAAGAAAACCACAAGCGAAAACAAAAAATGCGCGCCAAATGCAAACAATGACAAAACGCCGGCAGAGGCAGCGGCAGCGGCAGCGGCAGCGGCAGAGGTCGCCAAGTGTCGACAGACAAACAGAGGAGGGGGGGAGTGGGAAATTCCACGGGGTGGGGTGGTAGGAAAAGGGGAAGATGGCACCCAAAAGTGGCAAAACAAGTCAGCGTTGCAGCAGCAGCCCATCACCCCTTTAGCAAAATGAGGTCGGCGCCATATATTTTTTGCTTTCGGCTTCTTTTTTTTTCTATCTCGCTTTGTTGATGCTCTTGTTGTTTTTTAATTTTATTTGCACTCGCTCCACTTGAAATACATTGTGCTGCCATCGCCAGCGTCGCCGCTGACCCCTGACCCCGGCGAAGGAGCTCCGCATTTTGGGCGCACGAGGACGGGTACGAGAACTGTGTCACCGGCGCGGAGTCGCAGAGATCCTCAAAAAGCCAAAGACAGCAAGACTAATATGCACTTAGACTTGCTTTCTAATTTTCCTGCATAACAGGCTCACTGAAAGCAAAGGATCTCCTGTTCATCCTCCAAATCGACCTCCAAGTTCCCGTTGGGAAATGTGTAAAAAGAAGACATTATTGCGCGACTGACAGCAATAAAGTCGATTATTGAACTATCTGCCGCATGAATGTGAGCTTTATCCTGCTTAAAGGATCAATGCAGTGGCATCAATGCAGCCACCCACTAAAACGCCGATAAAAAATGACCCAAAATAAGCACTCTTTAATGGCTGCCAGATGGCCGTAAAAGATATCGCATATGAACTTCCGCCTGAACTTGCTATCCAGATGCACACCACATCCAGATAGACACGGTTAAGGCAGATTTCATTTCGTTTTCCACCTGTGAAAGGCCACTTCTAAATGAAATTGCTTGAAACTGGATCCCAGAAATGGAAAAACTTTATGGTGACCCCTTTTGCTGCTGGCTGACTGGCGCACGCTGGGCGAAAAAAAAAAACACACTAAAACAAAAAACAAAAAAAAAATATAGAAAAGTGGGCCAGGCAATTGCATCCTGCTGGCCCCGCCCACCGCCCAACGCCCCTGCCTTCTGATTTATGCTTTGACCTTTTCCGCAGGCAGGGAATATTTTTCTCGTTTTGTTCTGCGCCTTTTCGTGCACTTTTTTCTCCTACTCATTTTTGAGCTTAATTAGCGACGTTAGTCGGCAAATGGCATTAGTGGGTTAATTAGGGGCAGACACACACACACACGTGTACGTATGTGTGTGCGGTTATCAATGTGTGTCAACGTATATCTTTTTGGCCTAATGAGCCTCGGAGGACTTGCGGCCGGGAAATGGAAATGGGTGGCAAACCTCAAGTCAACACATTTCCTGGCCTTTTTTCCCAGCTTTAATTTGATTTTGATTAATTGAAGTGCCGCTTGACAAAATCCAATTAATTAATCTGATTGAGAGATGGACGAAAACACATGAATCCATCCATTTTGGGAATACAAATTGTTGCCTACTTTCGAGTGCTTCCGTAATTAATTGGCGTGGATGAGATTGAAAATATTTGATTTATAATAAATGCCTCTGTTAGGCTAGTTAGTTGTGCTCTTTAATAATCAGTACTATGAGTTTATAGTCTCCTTTGATGCCAACAAAACACATGTCTCTAATGTGTGAAACAAATTTATATTCACCAATGGCCATCAGGTTCTTCATTGTCTTATCCCTTGTTGTTCTTTTAATATCGTTTTTTAATTACTTTATGCAGTCTATCAATCAAAGGAATAACCCCTTTCAGCAGATAGAACTGGATCTAAAAAGTTTAATTGTTGGAAAATCTCACTCAGAATGAAACCCAAATTAATTGAATGACCAAAATAATAATTTCTCTGCTCATTGTGTCTGTAAATTTGATTTGAATGCAGATAACAGAGCCCAGTGTGGCAAATAAATAGATTTCGAATGCAATTTCCGTTCACTTTTGTCCACAAAAATAGACAGGAGACTTGAGCCCAAAGCCATGGAGTAATGAAACGAAAGCTGAGATGATGAAAAAATATCAGAAGGACTTACGCCTGACCAAAAACAGCAATTCATGTGATTACAACGTACAGGCAGTGTATGTGGAATGTGGGCCAACACGGCACACAAGGCCGAAAAATTCGCCAGAAATTCGGCAAGAGAATCCATAACAATGCAGTTTATCAAAACAGATGCAGCAAGGACGAAAGGACACGGCTACAGCTACATACATAGGTGTGTGTGCGCACGTTGGCTTGTGTGTGTGCGTGCCAGAGAGAATTTGGGTTATCCTCCCGAACACAACGACAACTACATTTTGGGGCCACTCTCACCTGGGCTGTGCTGCTGCGCCAATAAAATTAAAATATTTCTGACATAAATCAAACTCCAAATTGGGCCAAGCGAAAACAAATGAGTTGACAATAAACGACTGTCCAGACACTTGGTCATACCCTGGACGCGCAGTGGGAATATGAGATTTATGGCCATCATATGCTTCACACCGTGTGAAAGTTTGATTAAATTCAGTCGTGTCTTTAAAGGCATTTCCTTGCATAATATATAATTTTACATTTTGGTACTTCTTTGATTTCTGACCTCATTAAACTTTTACTTATACTATACACTTGAAAACACTATAAAACAAATTTAATTGTTATAAACATAAAACACGTATATATGTAGCTAAAATAATGAGTTGCTCGATAGCTACGAATCCCCAATATCGCAGTGCGGTGTTTCAAAGCGACTTGCCTATTTATATTTTTTGTTTATAAAGCATTTTTAAAGTTCCACACCAAATGCTGGACATGCGCTGTCTTTTTATTTTATCATTGCTCTTCTCAATCAACACAATGGGCAATTTATAGTTGAGCTGGCTGCAAATGCAGCCTGTCTTGCTATGGAAGAAATTGCATTTCATTGTTGATTTGGATATTTCTCTAATGGTCTTTGGTGTGTCCGAAGTTTGCTGGCGATGCGTACAACGTGCACTAAAAGAAATTTCTTTCATTTGTCAACAATAAAAATATATTTCTAGAAAACGTATCTTCCCAAGTCGCTTGGAATTTGTACACGAATATTTAATGATCGTGTTACTGTCAATATTTCTGAATTCGTTGGGCAGAAGAGGTTCGTTCGAGCTTTCTGGAATCTAGCCCGAGTGCTGGCCACTTTTTCGGCCAGTGTAGGCATTAGCTGTCGGCTTGAATGGCCGTCTGGTCGGTCCGTTCCGATTCGTTCCGTTCCGTTCCTCTGTCCCTGACACCCTGACAGTTGCTGGCTCGCTGGAAATTGAAAATTGATATGGCATTGCTTGTTGGTTACCCCTTCCGCCCATCCGCTCGTCCACTCGTCCGCTCCTCAGCCCCGTCAGTTTTCCCCCCTTAATTTTCCACGCCCCTCCCCTCCGCACGGGCATCGTTGGCTGTTATCGTCAGGCGTCTGTGTCGCGTTTTTAAAACATTACCATGCACTTATAGTGGGAGCAGCATCTGAAGCATCAGAAGCCCTAAACGAGCGCAAATAGTAATGACAATGCCGCACAGTGGGATCAATTGCAGTGCAAGTGCGCACTTTAATGCCCTCGAGTGTGTGTGGATGTAACCGTTTGCGCTCGATAATCCCTGTGGTGCTTGCGGTTTTGTTCCAATATCGAATGTTTGTGAAAGCTGAAAAATTGAGCAAAATACTGGACGAACCTGATACATTTGTGGGGTGCTTATGCCGTCAATGGGGTCAAGCACATAATGGACTTTCATTGGCTAAAAACAAGATTACACTTCAAGGGCATTGAATGCGCTTTAATATGAAGTAGAGCAATAGCAGTTGCTACTAACTTCATAACGGCGAACAAATGAGATATTTAGTGAGTCGCAAAGTGAAATGCGAAATATTTTAAGAATCTAAAAAGTCTGATTCTCCACCGTACAGTGTTTGCGCGCTATGCGCACTCTAAACTGCAGTTGCAGTTGCAGCCCTGCCATCAAACATGTACAACTCCTTCCGTTTCCGCTGTGCATAAGTGTGTGTGTATGTGGATGGCGGGCTGGCACATGTGTGAGTGGGCCTCCATATATTTTGCCGGAGTCTGTGTGTAATTTTACTTTTTCCGACTGCAGCGACTGCTGCTACTTCATCTGACATGATTTCCGCATGTCGTTTGAGTTTTTCTTGCCGCCGAATTTTTCTTCGTTTGCTTGATTTTCTTTTTTTCCGCCTTCTGCTGTGGCTCGCGTTTTATGTATGAAAACACAGCTGTGGTCGCAATAATAGGGAACAGTATTTCAAGTACACAGCTTTCATTTGAGGCATTGTCTTCGAAATGACTATTGCAAATGCTAATATCTCTTTGATTTAAACAAGCTTTTTTCTCCTTTTCAACGGACAGCTCCTATTATTGTGAGCGCTGCTATGCGAATAAGTTTGACTCCATTTTTTCGGGTGCTCGTGTGCTCAATTTCATACAAAAAACGCCAGTTTATGTTGATGTGTGCATGCTTTTCCTGTCGCGCTGCTGCCGCTGCCATTGATATCGCTGACGAAATTGAGAATTATTATGTTTAAACGTGTGTGGCATCGCCGCCATTCGGGCCTCAGCGTTGCCGCGTTTCCCTGCGTTTCCCTCCGTTTTCCCGGCTTTTCCTTCGCGACCTTTCCCGCGACATTCCTCGCCGAAATTCGCCGGGTGACATGCGAGTTGGCATTGCATGTGCTGCCGCCTTCTGTTGCAGACTTTGCGGCGCTTTCTTCAAATTAGATTGCCTTGTGATGACTTTAATGCAAAGCCCCCACTCACAGACACCCGCACACCATACACACCCACACACATGCAAACAGCGAGCTGTCAGTCGCAGTTAAACCCATACAAACACAAATGGCAGGCCAGGAAATGGAGTAGAACTTTATTTATTAAATAAAAGCTGATGCCTTGCCCAGCTAGAGCTTGACTTAAACTGATTATGTTCTAATACAGCTAATGCAGTTTTTGAAATTGCTAGTTTTTAAAAAAGCGTGGAATAAGCGAAAAGAAATGCATTCAACCCAGTAGTTCGATTTGCTGCTTGTTTATCTCAACTTTCCTTGCAGGGAGTTTGAGTAACGCGTATCTAATAGTCGCGGTACTTGACTCGATACTCGATACTTCAAAAAAGTTCTGAAAGGCATTGTGTGGATATTGCCGTCATGTCAACTATAATAATACAATTGCAGGCAAAACATCACGTGTTACCATCCATGCCCATTTGAATACAAACATGTTATCAAATTCAATAGCGAAACTAAAGGTTTAATGGCAAAGTATTTCTATCGAATAAAAATGCTTTGAAACGAGAATATTTCATCGGTTAAAAATCCTTGTTCATTTTTTTTAAAACGTAACCTATAATTGTTGAAAATAAGAACTTTGTATAACTATACACCAAGATCAATGCACGCATGTGTAAAGAGTACAACCATACTGAGGTTATATAGCGATCAATAATAAGCAATAATACTCGTTTTGGGATCCCACGCTCTTTAACTAATTAATTAATTAATGGAATTAAATAAGCATGGAGACCTGTTTTCCATACGTCGTGGACCTACCTCTGCGATTGCATAGGCTGCAGTTTTGTTTTGGCTTCTACAGGGCAATCAATAGAAAATGGCAACAATTCAGGCTCGCAGGACGAGACAAAAGTCAATGCCATGTCCGTGCGGCTATAAGGCACTACGGCAGCATGGATGCGATGTATGCACGTGTAGTGGTGCGGCTGTGTGTCGCACAAAAGGGTCTTTGTTGAGCACACACAGATGCACAGATGCACAGTTACACAGATACTCGTACTGGTAAATACAGGGCGCCTCTGACTTGCTGCCAAAGGCTAATGAAGGCAGTGGGAGCCGGAATGGGGCCCTGAATTTAGAGGAGGACATGCCAGGATGCACTTGCCACTTGGCAGTGCACAGCTCCAGTTGCTGCTGCTCATATGCCTAGGCCATGTTGACATCAAACAAACAAGCAAACAAACAAACAAACAGACAAACAAATACACAGCAACACAGCAACACACAAGCACAAATAGAGAGGCCGGCAAAAGAGCACGGAAAACGGAAAACTGGAAAAAACAAACCGAATAAAATTTGTATAAACTGATCCGAACTCTGATTTGGGCAAGTCCGAAATGGAAAACTCGTGTTCGGATGTTCAAAACTTTCATTTCCAAATAGGCAACTGGTTCGAAGCCCCCGAAGTTGGGGTGAGTTCGCAAATGAACTTCTAAGTCAACTGGAGTCGAGGAAATAATTTCCAAGGAGTGCGGGTACATTAATATATTTTTAAGTTTTTCTCGGTTGAGAACTACATTAAGCTAAGAGACGCTTAAAATATATATTTACCGCCATAATACACATACATGTAGTTCTTTTTTGTATAGTTTTTATTTAAACAAGTAGACATAGACTAGATATAGAAATAGAGCTTATAAGTGTAACAAATCATTTATGTTCTTCAAGTCTTCACATTTAATTATTTAGACTTATGACGACATTTATTATTTAGATTTAGGAACAACAACAACAACTTTCTATCGATAGCTTGCTCTTGTCTAGGGTTGCATTTTAATCAGGGTTGCAATGTAAAAGTATCGAAAGATCTTATCTAACCTATACCCAAATACATACATTAACTTAAGTGCGATGGCTCAAAGTGAATATGATTGTAACCAAAGCTTAGGTTTCGTTCAAATATATTTTTGAAAGTTGCGCTGCAATTGAAGCGCTCTTGAAAAAAGCTAATTTCTGTTGGACCTGACAACTCCGTCTGAATTTCCCCCCCATTTTCCATTTCGCATTTCACCGGAGGCGCGAGGAAATATTAATTATGCCAGATGCAGCTGCTGCCTCCGCCGGAGTAGCTGGGGATTCCTGTCTGCGGATATTGCATCTGTCCCTGCCGCCCAAAACCTGCGGATCCTGCCGTTGAGCGGGCTAATCAGAAATCATGGAAAACAGGCCGGAATCCTCGGCATTTTCCCGCATCAAACAGCCGGTCTCTTTGCAGCCACTACGATATTTATGTAAATTTATTGAGCAACAAGCAGGTTTCAATTAAAACGCAATGCCGGCGGATTTAAAAGGCGTATACACGAAAAGGGGGAGTGGCTGACGGCGGGCAAAATAACTTTAAATTAATTAAAAACGCGCCGGGCAAAAATGTTTTAAGCTTGCGATGACAACAAACGCGGGCGTCAAGGAGTTTTTGCGGCAATCTCAGAGGGGCTGGGAAAATTCAGCAGGGCTGGGAAAATTGCAGCGGGAAACGCCGGGGACTGGCTGAAATTACGGGAGAGAGGACAGCACACATCTTCGCTGGGGTTGCAGCTTCTACGGGCTGCCACGGCGCATCAATGTCGCGAAAATTAATTGAAACGAAGGCAGGAATTTTCGCAAGGACTTTTCCGAGGGTTTTCCGCGAGGCCGAGGCTGCAGCCGATGCGCGGAAAATTAAATAATGAAGATGCGTTCCCATGACAGCGAGGATCCTCCGTTGGGCAAAAATAGTTTAAGGCGGGCGCGTGGCAATGAAATGAAAATTTCAGTATTTCCCCAGAGAAATGAAAACTGCACGATGTGTAAGCGAAATTTGAGGTTCCGTCGAAAGCTTTTTGGTGGCGGAGAACGAGAATACAGTATTATTTGAGAGTTGAGTTAAGCTAATGTATTAATATGCTTAATAACAATAATGTTTGGTGATCCTAAGAGCTTTTATAGTTCCTCGATCCATTGTTAAATATATGTACGTATTCATAAGAAATCTCTTGCTCCATTGCCGAATGCAGCCCTGATTTATACACTGGCACGGATTATTTATGATCCAAAGCCAAGTTGGTTTTTGGCCACTGACCAGTTGGAGAAATTGCGAAAGAGAGAGCGATAAGAGCTGCGAAAGAGACGGGTGGAAGGTGGAAGGTGGAGGAAGAGAGCTTAAGCCAAAACATTACCGCACGTCCGCAGAGCTCCGCTTCAGTTCAGTTCTCGTCCTCTGACCCCCGAAAAGTTGCAGCCAACAAATGAAATTAAGCAAATAAATTTTGAGGCGGATTAGTTGAGGGACAAACTGCTGAGGCGTGAGTGGGCGGGGTTCGGAAAATAGGGGAAAACGGGGGAAATCAGGGGGTAAGATGGCGAGGACAGAGGAAAATGGTACGGGATAAAAACAACTGAAACGAACTGCGGAACGTTTTGCGGCTTAGCGAGTTATCAGGCAAGTCGTTTAGCCTTTTCTATGTGTTTTTATATGGCACCCGGCTACCTTCTGCATTTTCCATCTTCCTCCGGCCAACCAAGAACCAAGAAAATTGCACACGAAATTGGAGTTTTCGAGTTGAAAATTGGAAGTCGTGCGGTAGAAGACTGCGCTCTCCCATCGAGGCAATTAAAATGTTGAGTCCTCGTCGTGGGCCAGGCCAAATGCGTCCGGGCTTGAACTCCAACCCCTTGCGGCTGCCCCATTATCCTGCCACAATTTTTCCACACTCCATATGTGGAAAAGTGGCGGGGAAAACAAATCCGAGCTCTTTATTCACTCAGCAGTGAACTTAACCTCCTCTCGTTAGTTTGATACCCAGGAAAATAGAAAAATGCAATGCTTATAAAATGAAAAGGAATAGATCCCTTGATTTTAATCAGGAAACGATTACTACAAAATTATTTTGTTTGTAGCATTTTAAGCATTATAATTATTCTATGAGCGAAAAATTCAATCTGATCCTATCCTTTCCACATGGAATCACTGCAAATTAAGAAATAGGTGCGAGGGAATCAATCCAAATTAAGAAAATGGAATGCCTTTTGATTTGATTAAGTGCAACACATTTCGAGGACATTCAACCTGGGGCAAAGGATTATCGATGATGATGGATTCAATGGGTTTCTGAGATGCAAAATGTGCCCAAGTGTTGACGGTATTAATCAAAGGAGTGCCGTAGGGATTTGTGGTTTTATTTTCAGAAGTGCTTCGGGTTTCAGTTTATGGAACGTGGAAGGGAAAATAAGATTATTGTAATTAAACTAAGTGATTACAACCATAATTGATGCGACCATTGCATTTCAGTTTTTAGTTATGTAGCTCCAACATTCATTCAAATTATAATTTTGAGTTATTTCGATTGCTTGCTGAGTTTTGGGTTCTCTGATTAAATTGGCTCCCGAATCTGTTCTGGGACATATTTACCCTTAGCTACCCCAAAGTGCATTAAAACTAACAAAAAATTCAAAAAATTCTCTTTTCTGTCATTGCAGGTGAGTGCAGATTCTTTCATCTTCATTTCGGTTCGTTTCACTTCCCCGGACTAAGCCGGGCCAAAAAGAAAAAGGACAACGGGGAAGACGGTAAAATGGAAAAAAGCCGAAACTTTTTTCGTACAACTTTTTTTGGCTTTGTCTGCGGCTCGGCCGTAAGTAAGTAAAAGCAAATTTTTTCGCCTTTTCCGGATGCGTTTTTCTTTCTTCTGCCATATTTTCCGGTGTTTGTATGTATGTGTTTGCGTTTGTGTGAGCTGGGGACTGGGCCGAATATGTCAATGATAAATGGCATAATCTGTTTAGCCCACAACAAACTCGCACAGGCCGCCCCCTTTTGCCCCGCGGCCCTAATGATAATGCACAAAAATTATGCTAATAGCTTAATGCCATAGCACTTAAGCGCTAAGACAGCAGCGCCCAAGACGACAGCACCCAGACGAAATCTCGTCCTCAGAAAGGAGTTGTGATTTTGCATACCCTTTCGGGGGATAAGTATTTACTGTATCAACAGTGAAGCATCTAGGCGTTAGCTTGATAAAAAAATTAGAATTATAACTTCCTTTTCGATCGTATGACAATCAAAAGGTAACTTTTCTAATTTCTCCATCTGAGGAATTAAGTGCATATAGGGCATACGCAATTCGTTGCACTTTTTCGAGGACGGCATTAATTTAGTTTCGCTAGCCTTCTGTTGTCGTTTGTCTGTCGACGCTTCCAAAACTTGGCTTCACTTCTGGTCTGGTTCGGACTTTGGGATTTGGACTCTGCTTGCCCAGTTGTGTTAGCTGACCCCAACACGGGGCTTTTTGGCAGCTGGGACCACAGCAACAACGGCCATTGCAGTGGGCGCAATTGGTTTTGGCCGGACCGAACGCTCTTGGCCGAAATGGGAAAAGCAACTTTCCTGGCCTAATGTGCGACTCCAAATGGCCGTTGCTCTTGCCATTGTTGTTGTGTGTGTTGCTGTTGCTATGGCCGCTGCACAAACTTATGGCCGAGCGAAACTTTCGTGAAAGAATCATTTTTGGATTGGCACAGATGTGACAAGAGGATATACACAACAAGGACTGAAGAAGCCGGGCGGGGGCCAAAGAAGTGGCTGGGACTCGAGGAAATGAAATGATCATAAATCCAGGCAGGAAGGGGAAATGTGCAGAGCAAGATGGACGGGAAAAGCTTTCAACCATTATCTTTGACGTTTCATTTCAGAGTTTAGAAATAGGAATATGCATCAAGTGGGTAAGGAAAAAGACACTTAGCTCCAATGTGCGAATAATTAAAGGTGCAAAAATAACACAGGTGCGGAGTTCAAACGGAAATTGCAGTGTAATTGTTTAAAAAAAGCTAAAAAATATATTTCTAACTAAGCCGAACACTTTAGGCGAACATAAAGGCTAAAAAGGGTAAAAACCCAGCCAACCGAATGGGAAAATTAAAAAGAAATACCCAAGTAGTACTCGCAAAAAGGGGTTGTAAAAGTCAGCAAAAAAGAACGGAGTAGTGTTGCAAAGCAGCAAAAACCAGATAACCAAAGGGGAATTGCGAAAAGCGAGCAGTCCCATGAGCACACGAAAAACGGTTCAAGAGCTGCGTCAGCGGAAGAAATGATTTTTTAAGTACGCACCCAACAAGCACCGAAGAACGAAGAAAAATTTGAAAGCCCGGAAAAACACTAATAGTGCAATGCAACAAATAACGACCAAATATCCATCACCGCAGCGGAGTCCAAGCAAAGGCTTCTCTGATATTAGCGCAAAATGCGGGGGAACGTTGCAAAAATACCAAGCAATGATTTTGGAAAATCACTTAGCAGCACATGAAAAGTGCCAAATCAGCTGAAAAGCGCACAGCGAACGGGGGAAATGCGGAAAATCCCCCGACGAAGTCGATGAAGATTAAGCCGCAGACGAAATATTAAATGATTTGCAGCAGACTTTCCGCGCACACACCGAATGTGTGAATGTGTGTGTGTGCCTTAGGGGCATCATAAGCAGCCAAAGGATTCGGAGTTGCGGGCTAAAGGCAACGAGAGTGCAAATCGTGCCGGGCAGCAGCTAAAGTGAAAAGTGCAGCGCCTTCCACTGAACAATTTTCGGGAGATTCCACATCGTGATGTATGCATTTCCACTAATGCCCTCAAAATGGGCATTTTCTAGCAGGTGATTGTGCTTTCATCTCTTATTTCGGGATCAAATCGAACTGTGGCTAGTTAATTTGTTTCAAAAACCCTATTTCTTTAAAAAAAGATGAGATTTATGGGTCCTGTTCTAGTTAGTTTCCATGTTGGCTGCAATGCATAAGTGATTTAGTATTTCCAGACTTAGCTGAGCGACCCTGTAGGAGAGTGCAAGTCAAAGGGGCAACGCCATGTGGAACGTAGAAAAACACAGCAGTACCAGCAGCACCCATATTAAGACACACACACATAGGGAGATTGCTTTGGAGTTTATTGAGCCTGACATCCAAGGCAGAAGGGGGCATTTGGGGCAGTTCATTTCATTGGCATTATGATTGGAAGCTGTCGTCGTTTGCCTCAAATTGCGCAAGTTTTGTGGATGTGGTGGCTGTGGTTCAGTGCCCACTGGGTGAGGGGCTGCATTTGAGGATATCCGAAAATTTCGCACAAACGGAAATGACAAAAAACGTACGAACGTGGGCGGGTTGGGTCGTGCACTCAATGCTGACCGCAGGTCAACGAGGGCTATAGAGGGTTATGGAGGGTTAAGAGGGATTTGGGAGTGGCATTTTGGGCGTTTTTGTAAATTTCTGGCTACACAGCGAGAAGCGATACGGGGAGACACTGGCAAAAAGCTCGAGAGCTGAGGAGATGGATAGCTGGATAGCTGGATAGCCAGACGACACATTTGGCACATCAGCAAATGATGTGAAAATGTCATTTGCAGGCGCAACTGCCAAAGGTAATGGCCAAAAACGGAACAAGGGGTCCTCCATCCAGAGTCCTGAATCACAGGATCCCAGTGCCCACACACACACATCACATGGCACTAAATTTGTGGCAAGCGAGCGCAAAAAGGTCCACAAACTGCGAACTTAATGATGGGTAAAGAGGATTCAAAGGCGGGGCTTATCAAATTGCGCATACATGGATGTCGCACAGCTTCATTAGGGCGCTGCGATGATATGCCCATCCCCGTGCCACCCAGTTTACCATTTCATCCCCCCCCTGAATGGCAGCAAATCAAATTAAATTGAAGCACAAAAATCTGTTGCCAACTTTTGTAGGCAATGGAACAATTGCGTGACTTCCTGTCCGCCCGGCTCTTTGACCCGTTGCCCTTTTAACCACTGGCAATTGGCTGAAACGGTACTAATTTGGTTGAATGTTTGATTGCAGTTTGGCCAACAGCTCTGTCCGGTGGGTTTAATTATATCTTGTTACGAATACGAGACCTTAGAACACCAAATTTATGGGTGGGTTTACGTCTGTTGACTCCACCCACAATGGCCATTCGGAAGTGGAGTGGTGTCTTGTTTCCGTTGGCATCACCACTTTATAAGCAATTAACAAACTATATTTAAGTTTTTGAACAACAAACTAATTTGAGGTTAAGCACAATCAATTAAGGAAGATGGCCAAGAATCTCCGAAACTTCAAAAAATAAGTCTGTTTTTAACAGGATCCCGAGAAAGAAGATTACCGCATAGAGGGCGAGCACACCAAAGGTGATCACTTCGATCGGTCCCGGTTGGACCATTTGAAAGTGTTGGTGGAACGGACGCATTTTCTCCTGGAATGATTGATTAATCCGGTTGAGTTGGATGCAAATGCGGAATTTCTTGATGACTCACCTTGTCCAGCGTTTGGGGAGTCGTTTCCATCCTGGCTATCCCTATTTCCTCAAGGTTCCGTTGATTATCGGTTTCGATTAAAGGCCGGCTGCGCCGCTTCCCATAGTTCGGATCAATCATGAGTTTCACCATCTTGCGCATAATGGCCTCATGGATGGGCGCAAACTTGTGCTTGGAGCGGCTTACCATATCCATTACTTGAGAAGCCTTAGTAAACTTGCCCCGGCACATGTGGGACATTATCAAGACCATATATTTGAGCTGCATACTGGTCAGTTTGACTTTCCGAGAAGGCATTTTGAAATGTGGAAGCTTTAGTTTGGGATCTGCAACTGGGTTCTGAAGTATGTTTTTTTATCGGACTTTGTTGTCGGAGGCTACTTCGATTTGTAGGTAAAAGAGTAGTTAATAAAGGTTTTTTGTTAAGTCCAAATCTGGTCACTCTTAATATGCCAGGACTTGTTCTTTTTTTACAAGGTCTGGTAGCTCTGCATAATATGTGTAGGAGCATTTAAAAATTTCCTGAATAGATGGAGTACCCCATTGGCATCCAACGGCACCCTAATCTTTTCCTCTTCTGTGCATTTTCAGCTCGCCTAATCACTTTTTGAGCTTTCGTTTGCTTTATTCCACCCAAAAGAACTCTTCCCCATTTCAGCCTGCTTTTTAGTTCAGTTCAGTTCAGTTCAGTCCATTGACCAGGCATTGTGTGGATTTGGACTTGGTCCTGTTCTTGGTCTTTCTTGAAGATTTCTTTGCTTTTCTGGTGTTGCTTTCTCACAATTAATTTGGCGATTTAGTTAGTTCCTCTTCCTGCATCTCGGCCCAATTAAGGGCTTGCTTTTGTTCTATTTTCGATTTTGATTGACGCATTTCGTACGAGGACGTGATCGTCCTGCTCCTGCTCGAGTTATCCGCACTACTCGTACGAGACTTCACTTAATCAAACTTCAAGTTGTGTTTCATTTGCATTCCACGCTGCTTTTTTGTTGGCAAAGCAACAAATGGTGCGTAAGAAATGCTTTAATAAACAGGGAACCAGTTTACTTCCTTTTTTTGTGGGGGAAAGATGGTAGTTTGTTTTCCGGGCCATTTGGCTGGAAAGTCTTTAAGTTGGCCCGCATATATGGCTGATCGGCAGGGTGGAGGGCACCGGAGGTGTAGTTTTCCGAGGGGCCGCACATCTATTCCGTTTGTTTAAGGGCTTAGAAATATTTTAGCCGGCGTGGGGCAGAAAAATATGTTTGCAGCAGTTGGAAACAAACGAGCGAGCAAACGAGTTGAGTAAATCAAGCCGCACTTCCTCTTCCAGCTGGAGCTCGATCCCCATGCCGCAAAGAAGGAGGCTCCTGAAAAGCACCCCAAACCCCTCCCAAAGAGCACCAAAAATCCCCATCCTGCCCTTGCTTGTCTGCTGTCTACTGTCTGCTTTCTAACTGAATGAAAGCCTTGGCTCGTTGACTGATTTCGAATGGATTTTCCACGCTTTGCATGTGTGTGTGCCTCAGTGTTTCACTGTTCGAGTGTTCCAGTGTGTTTCACTGTGTCTGTGTGTGTGTGTGTGAGGCACAAAATCCCGTAGGTGCAAAATAGCGCACTCCAGGCAACGAAGCATGTGCACATTTGTGTTTTTTTTTTCGTTTTCATCCTTTTTGCCGACGCTGTGTTCGTCCTCTGCTCCTTTTTGTGTTTCATTTGTTTTGTTTCATTTTTCACAATGAACAACAGAATTACGGGGTATCACGGGCATATAGGCTATTTAATTTTGAATTAAAATGATTAGAAACCTCCTCATTTCCGTTGCTATCACAACACGAATGCTTTAATTCCCGAAACAAGCTTATAATGAAGAAACTAAACTTAATATGAAAATGTGATTCGAAAAACCCACTAAATTATTGAAAAGATAGAAATTTGACTGCTTATAGATTCCATATTTATTGTTTATCTATTATGGCTTTAAGAGCCAACGACATGCAGATCATTATGCAGGTCGAGTAACCCGGAACTTACTCAGTTTTTTTTGGCCTGGTCCTCGACTGAGGTTGCATTGTGCCCATTGTTGTTGCTGTTGTTTAAGAAACAAGCGGCAGAAGGCGAAACAGAAGACGGAGGGGAGAAGGCGGAGAAATGGTTGAAGGAGGTGGCAAGGAAGAAGGGGCAAAATTGTGCGGCAAAATAAATAAACAAACGTTTGGACGGACGCACTTCTGGGATTGGTTTGCGATGTAATGGAGTGGGGCTGGGCTCTTCCCGGGGTTATTTGTTTCCACCTTTTTTATTTTTCCAGCGATGTGCTTAAGCGGAAAATAACATTTTGCTGCTGGTGTTGCAGGTTGCAGATTGCATGTTGTATGTTCCCAGTTGCGGCGGCTGCAACTGACATCCAGCGAACTTATTGAGGTGTTAAGCCGGAAGCATTTTAAAAATTGAATCTTAGGACGGGGCACGGAATGGAGATGCAGGCAGATTTGGCGGACACTCTTTGGCCAATGCTGCGTATACGTGATATGGCGTATACTCTATTTCGGTGCACTCTAAAGAAATGTGATGATAATCATGGAATCCTATCGAGACAAAGAGACGAGAAAGAGGAAATAAACATACAACCAAGACGGGCACAAGCTGATTGCTTCAGTTTGTAATTTACTCGTCCCAGACGATGTCTACATATGTACATATCTATGTATGTATGTAGTTATGTTGCGGCGGGCCCATGACTTGATTTCTGATCATATATCAAAGCTGACCGTGAACGGAAGTCCCTACAACAGCTGTTCGTGTCTGTGTGCTGGTTTCCTGTTGATTTCCTGTCTTGCCAGCTGCTCAAGTGCGTATGTGTGTGGTATATGGGTTCCTGTTCCTGAGAGCTGAGTAATGTCCCCTTACTGAATATTGCCCAGTGCTGCGAAAAACCCATTCCATTTAAATTCTCAAATACTTATGAATACTGGTATGCACACGTGTTGGACAATTAGGAAAATTCTGTCCAAAGAAAACAGAATTAAATTATTTCTCCCATTTTTCGGTTAGTGCATTAACCCTTCGGTTTGGTGTCCCATTCCGGTTTTTGTCATTCGCTTAGCACAGCAAATTAGCATTCAGCCAACATGTGCTAAGCTGTCAGTCTGGAAAAGTTCCCCCCTGTTTCCCCGCATTTTCCGGCTAAGTGTGTCACATTAAATGATACGCAACACTTGACGCCAAAATGGGAACAAGAAGAAAACTAAAACAGAAAGTCAAGGAAATAGGGGAAAATAGGGGGCAAAGATAAACGAGTTGGTTTATTAATGAGTTGATGGCGGGAAATCAATAGGGGCACAATACAACTATATATGCTACTGGGTAACTCGTCGTTTGATAATTGGGAATGTAATAACTAAGAAAATATATGATATGTTTCGACTTTAAACAAAGGGTTTTTTTGCTATGGAATGTATGCAAATATAGGACCACAAAACGGAAGTTGATTTCAAGTTTCTGTAGGCCGAGGGAAAGACAAAGGTTTTATGGAAAGGCAAAGGAAAAAAGGATGAAAAATAAAAGCGTCGGGGAAAACAAATAGCAGTTGACTCCAGACAAACAAACAAGCAGAGGCCAAGTCAAGAGGTGACAGGAAACAGCAGGCGGAACGTGCTCAAGTTCGGGCGGCACAGATGAGCTGGACAAGTAGGCACTACGTTTTCCCCCAGTTAACACGTCAAGCCGAGACATTCGATTTCGAAATTACCCCCGCTCGACACCACACCGAAATTCCTAGTAAAAACTGAGAGCGACGGATCGGAGAAGAGATTGAGATTTGTTTAGCCAAAATAGTGAAATTATGCCCAAGTCCAAGCAGATATCGCCAACAAAAGCGGCAACAAAGCCGCTTAGCACCAAGAAGCCGCAGCCCAAAGTCAAAAGTGTCGGTAAGACCAAGCCGAAAGTGCAGCAGAAGTCCGTGAAGAAATCCGTGAGGAACCCGCTCAAGAAAGCCATGAGACGATCTCCGCTGATGCGAGCCGCCCTGCAGCCCACGATTTTGGGCTTGGCCAAGGAAAAGCCGGTGAAAAAGTCGCGGGTGACCTTCAAGAAGTCGCATCGTCGGCCGCTGGACGCCCTGCAATCCCTGGGGATGTCCCGCAGGACCAAACTCATCGACGCCAGTCCCAAGAGAACGGCCAAGGGTACTTCGGTGCTGTTCCTGGGTAAGGATTCAAGGACCACCAAGATGCCCAAGAATGTGAAGACCTCAACGGCAGCAAGCGAAAAAAATCAGTTACCCCGGTTGAAAAGACGGATGGAATTCCGAGTAATGACGAAAGACGAGACTAGGGCTACCGACGGCGTAAACTTCTTCTGCAATCTCGGCGTAAAGATGCAGCCGCCGGTGACTCGGAAGTATCAACCGCTGCGACAACGAGGTGAAGCAGGATTTGAGGGTAGATTGGCAGGTGGAGAAGGTACTGGACGGGGTGACTTCGCTTTGCGGACACCAGTGAGAACTCAGCCCTCTGGTCTGTCATCCCTGGTCGGTAAAGTCGCCGGTACCGGCGCGTTCGGCAATGATGTGCTGGTCCCGCTGACCGGCCGGTTGCCCATCATCGACTTTATCTCTACCAAAGAGTTCCAGAATATGTCTGCCGCTTCGAACTGGAAACCGCACTCTCGGAAAAATACCCACTTATAGACGACCAAAGAGTGGCGAGTGGATACGTATAAATTGGTAAAACGCTTTTGCGGCTTTGTCATCCTTTAATTTTCAAGTCTTATTTATCCGTAAATTTAATGGATTTAAGTTAGTTTTTCCCAAATATTAAAAACAAAATATAATACAGGACAAGTGCACATCGCACATAATAAGAAGACTCAAATTGTTCAATCTTACTATTGTACTTATCCAAATTTTATGTTGGCCACGTTAAGAGAATCGCCATTGAAATGGGATCGAGTGAGAAATTCCCAACAAAGCATCCAGTAAAGATATTTATCGTGTAACGTTAAAACGATCAACTAAGCCCCAAAGTCTATATGTTGAGAAATCCTGATATGGATAATGGATTCAGTAATCAACGACTGTGGCATTTCGGAACAAGAAACTTCCTGGCACAACTTCGAAACGAACGCGAAACATTTACATTTCGGTTGGTTTATTTGGACATACCAGAAATACATATTCCCAAATGAAATTGTTGGACAATATGAAATGGGAATCGGTTTTGGGAGATGGGGGATTGGGTCTTGGTTCCTGGGTTTTCGGGCTGGATTTCGGGCTGCCTTCCGCGCAGTCAGCGGGCAGTAAGCGAACTTTTGCGCAAATTATCTGCGTCGCGTTTATTTCGCGCAAACAAATCGCAAAACTTTTGCAGACGGCGACCCAACGACTTGGCCTGGCTGCTTCTCCCGAATCCTCAAGCTCCTTTTTAGCCCCCTCAGTGCCTCCCAATCTCATCATCGTCCTGGTGCAGTTGTAAAAGTTTTCCCGGCACAAAAGTTTTGGGGCCAGAAATCCTTGCTGCCGGCATCGGTTTTTTCGGGGGCATCTTGCAGCAATTTACGGGAAGAAACTTGAGAAGCAAGTGGAAGATGGAAGCCAGGCAATTGATGCAGCACACCCAGGACAACCAGGCGAGTAAAAGGGTGAAAGGTCAGGAGAGCAGGAGGAGAATTCCCATTGCCATTGTTGTTGTTGCAGCGAGAGTTTTTCGGCTTGTTTTCATTTTCGCCGTCGGAGAATTTGCATTTTGCCCAGAAGACCAAGACGACGACTGCGGCTTTTAACCGCAAACCGAACGGAAATTGAGATTCATTTAATTCATTGTGCGCCGAGCTGAATTTTTGGGGTGGCAAAGGGTTAAGTATTGCGTTACACGGTGACAAATACTTTTTCATTCAAATGATATTTCGACAGGTGGCTGCACAAAAACTACATTGAAATTCGTTTTGAAAGTGTTACTTAATCGTTGATGCTACTCGCTGTTTGTTGGAACTAGTTACATTTCGCCAAATAATATTCGTCATTCTATTTGTGACAAATGTTTCCCGGTAATGTAAATGTATATCTAAAAATTTACTTATTTTGCACAAGACAATCTGCCTTCGATGATTTCTTGCCGTGTATATGAAACTTCGTTGACAGGCATAATCACCAGGAACAGGAGGGAAAGGGGTGTACAAAAGAGGAGCAGCAGGAAGTGCTCTGGAGGATCTGAAACCACAACGACCGACAACATTTAAATGACTGCAGCGACGTCAACGGCAACGCCTTTGCTAATATTTATGCCCCGGGCTTTATAATCGTGGCCAGACCGTGATTCAGGCGGGGATTGGGATGATTTTGAGCGGGGCGAAGGCAGAAGAGGGATGCTGGATGTTGGATGTTGGATGGAGTAGGGCCAGTGTCCGCCCCAACGAACACGGCTGAAAGCGCACTTCTGGCCAGTCGAAAAAATCCTTGATTGCATTCAGCTTGAAGAGCAAGGAAGCATTAAAATGAGGGGCTAGTAAAAAAGATCGGTGCCATCACAGATGCCAATTGGAATGGAGCCTCTTTGTGCGGCTAAGTGCGGCTGAATTGGCGATTAGATAAACCCCCTTCAGACGGAGTTATGCAATTTTTGATGGGACGACGATATTAAGCCTATCTTGGCAAATCATTGGGTTAACTACAGCTCACAAGCTGTTTTAAAGAAAGCCTAGGTAGAATTTAATACTTTTAGAATTTGAGTTAAGGCTACTTAAATTATTTAAAAAATACTCGTTTTATTAGCAATTCATATATGTAGGTTATGTCATTTTGAAAACGAAATGGAAATATTAACTTGGCTCAAGTTGCAGTTGGCAAACTTAGCTACATACTCTCTGGACTTTTTCAATTGTTTGTTCCTTTGGATATTTATTCTGATTTTTTGTAGAGGATTTCAGAGAGTTCCCATTGTCATTTCTTTTCACATTTAAATTGTGTGTGGCTAGCAAATTTGGCTTTCGCACGATTTCTCTTCGGATTTCGCATAAATTAATCATTGCCTTGCTCGAAATTTGTGCGGTCAAAGTGGGAAAGTCCAGGAGGCTTCTACGAGGGTAGGGAGGGAGAATGGTGTCATCTTGGATTTTCTGGTTTATGGGGCATAAAATGGGTGGTGCAGATGTGGTGGTTGCCTACAAAGGGAGGTTGGCAGACGTGCTTAGAGTTAAACGCACAAATGCAAGTTGGTTATTTCAATGGGACAACCGCAATTGATAAACCAATTATGCAGGATGCAAGTGACACTCGTCGGCATTCAGGCCATGTGTGCCCTCTCTCTCTCTCTCTCTCATTCCCTCCCCCTCTCTCTCATGTATCCCACTCTTTCTTGCCAAATCTCACCGTCTCATTCTCAGTCCCAGTTCCCAATGTGACCTGCTTATTGAACGCAATTACCTGACACAGTTCCGTAGTTTACGCAAAAACGATGTCAATGCACGGGTCAAAGTTGAACAAAACAGAGACAGCGATAGCGAGCGAGTGCGATAGATATATTTGTATATGTACCATATTTGTATATACCGCAGGGGTGTGCTTAACTTTTCTTTTCAGGACTTTGTTAATTAGGCAAGCCCGTGTACCCGATCCCGAAAGCTGATTTCCCTCAGTGGAGGCCATCCAACCAATTGACCCAGTAATCCGAGCCAGATAAACTTTCCCGAAAAAAAGAAAAACAACAACGTACGGCGAACTCGCAACAAAAGTGCAATATTAAAAAACAAAACCCTCTTTGCCGACAAGTGCAGAAATCGAAAAGCAATGCCAACAAGTTCCAAACTGAAACCGAAATCGTCTCTTAGACAAAAACAACGGAAAACCGCCCCCCACACGAAAGAGTGGCCACGCAAAAAGTAGCGAACGATGCGATACCTAGTACCCAAATTAGTGGTGAAAATGTAATATTACAAAATTATAGACGAACTTACCAAAAGATTGATTGATTGATGCCAGAACAGTTCATAAGTTTTCCTCATCGAGAATGGGGTAATGGAATCAAATCTCGATTGAATTACCAAGAACTATACCATTCATAAGTGATGAAGAAATGAGTAAGGCCGACACCCCCATGGACTGCGATTACAGGGTAGACTGGTACGGAAAGAGGACACCAGTTCGTGGTGACCTCGACCCGGCTATAACTTGTATTTGGTGGCCCATTGTTTTTGGCGGTTTTTCCTCTTTTTTTCATCGTGACTTTTCGATGGGCTACGGGCTTTGGGCAATGGCAAGATCCGCGCTTGCTGACTTGACCATTGGGCAGCCAGTTATCGCAATCACAATTGCTATCCATTTCATTTACCGCAGGACAAATTTTTATTGCTGACCCAAGCAGCAAGGACGACGGCATTGTTTCAATATATAAAATTGCCGGAAAAGTTGGTGCAATTGTCCTCATTTTCTTTCAGTTAAGGACGATTTTATTTGTGTGGGGGACAATAAATGTTGTGCAACATTTTACATAAATAACAAGGACATGGACAGGACAACCTCAAACCCTATCCCCCGCCCCCGCCCCCGCCGCCGCCACCGTCTCATGTCCGTTTTGACAGTCGTCAAGTGCATTGTGCACTTTGCCAAAAACAATTTTGCATTTGCAGGATTCAGTGTTGTGCACTCGGTGCTCGTATTCAGCATCGTCAGTCAAGGACACTCTGCTGAATGTTTTCTGAATGAACAAGTGAGTGTTCCGTGTTCATACATATTCATACACAGCCTGTACACGTGTGCGTTCGAGTGGGCGTGTAACCACAAGTCAAAAGCCTCTTTAATTATGTTGACAATATGCAAATACCGGGTTTTGGACGGACGGCAAAAATAATTGCATTTCGGCTTGCGGTTCCCACTTCATTTTTATATTTTGCGATTAGGAATTTAGCAGTTTGTTTTGGATTAATGGATGAAAAGTGCGCTCTTGTGTGGTAAGAGGCTCTTTTTCAATTTCGTTGTTAAAGTCCTGACAATCTGGATCCTTGTCCTGTGGTTACGTACAATTTTAAGCGATTTGAAGGTTCTTAACTTTTCCGAACGTTTGCCATTTAACTTTAAGAGTTGCATTTGCATAACTATTGCATGTTTTTGCTACTTTTGGGCATCTAAAGAAATTCGCACCCAATACTCTTGAATGTACTATAAAAACCAGTTACAAAAATGTTATGATCACGCGACAATGAGGCAATGTTACACATCACTTCAATATTGGTAAACATTTAACAAAATATTGTTGTGTTTAAATAATACCATTCATTGAACAACTTTCGCATCAATGACTCAATTTGTCCTTTTTGCTCCCGCCTCCTCTGTTTAATTACCCAGAATAATTCGAGGTGCAGCAGATTTGTATTGACATGGCGTTTTTTGTTATTCCACTTAGCTTAACTTTGAACTTTTTCCCAGTGCATGTAGTGTAAATATGTACGTTGTGTTGTTTATCTGAATTTATACGTGAGTGTTCTCTTTTAGCGTTTTTTTCGTGCGCTTACAATCTTTACAAATTTCTATTAAAGCTATCAATAACTTGATGTATGTTCCTATGATTTTTATTTTCTGCTCAAACATTTACCAACGTTGAGTATTAAAGACGAAGCTCTTTGTTCTCAAGCCTAGGAATTTAGCCCAGATTTGTCCTTTAAACTGTGGTTTTTGGCGGTCTAGTGGCAATTTCGCAACGGGTAATTGGATTTCAGCAGGGGCAAATTGAAATCTGTTCCCGATTGATGGGCTGCAATTTGCACAGCCTGATATTGACGGGCTGCTTAACCCATTGCCGCCCCAGCCGCCCAATCCACCCCGTCGAAGCCCACGGATTAAGCGGCCACATAATGCGATTCATAATGATGGCGAGGCGTGTTAGTTAGGGAGTCCAATTGTTTCACAGACAATGAATGCCATGTGGTGATTAGCATTTTGAACTGTCAACTTCGGGGGCATCCCTTCTGCGGGGAGACGGGTGGGGTGGAAAAACCCGGCGAGTGTCGCTGACAATTTCCCAGGCATTAGCTTGTCGGCCAAGCCGAGCCGGACTCTGTGGCTCTTGGCTTTATTGTTGTCATATCAAGTGCGGCGACTTGGCAATTTATGCTGACAGAATGTCTGCTCCACAATTCGTGCCGCCCATCTCATCCTCTTCGTAATTGGATAACATAATATTTAACTAATTTATTTGATATGGCGTACATACTTGTGATAAGGGCTCCACTGCCATGTCGGGCATTTAAATGTAAATTCCGAATTCCGAATTCCGAATTTCGCATTGCAACTTCTGCAATTGCAATTTATGTCAGTGCGGCATCTCAGACATGACAGCCGCAAACCCAAACCCGATCCCCATCCCCACCTTCCGAGCCATTTTCAAGCCATTGTCGGAGGCGTGGCCTAATCAAATTATCGCAAAATTCAATGAATTCGAAATGAGCAACGTCGGACAAGAATGGCAGCCTCTTTGAGAGCGATTCAAGTTGTGTGGTCCAGGGAAGGCGTTGCCGATTGTCGGAGAACAATTATTTGATTTAATTTAAACTCGGAGATTGTCCTAATGAATTGCCACGCTCGACGATTAGGCCGGGATCGAAATGTTTGGCCGGGAATAATTCAATTAAAATGATTGTGGCTGCGGCCCAAAATATCATAATAGGCTGTTTATCTTTGTTGATAGTAAGCCAGTGTCGTATGCTGAGAAATCGGATGTGTGATTGATTGCTCAGCAGTTAAAGGTAAAACAGTATGCTATGCTAGTGGTTTTAGTAAACTTGGGAAATAATACACATTTCTCAATCATTCATTGCTAAGGAATGCGAACAATATGATGGTATGACTTGTGGTAACACAGAGCTTAATAACAAGGATTGTGCCAGAAAAAGTTTGAATGTACATATATGTACATATATGTATGTGTGAAGAATTTAAATGAAATTTTAATATTTAGATATTTCTCATATCGGCCTTCCTTCATCAAAAATTGAACAAATACTATGGAATGTTTCTGGCACATTGCTGACATTCTTTCAAAGTTTGCTGATTCCAGCCTCTCAACTGATTAAGCACCATTTGCAGACCATATCGTTTCGGTGTATCGCAGTGACTTTTCCGATTCCGCAAACTCCTCCACCTCCGAAAGTAATTGGCGAAAGCCACTCCGAACTGGCGCCCAGAAGCAAGGACCATTAGGGGACCACTTGAGTGTGGCAATGTGTCAATTAACAATTTGCGCGCACTGTGTGATGCTGGTTATGATGCTGGTTCGGTTGGCCGGGATGCTAAATTATGCTGCCCAGCTCTGCGCCGTCAACTCTCCTGACCCTGACAAATTTATGCGCATCATTAGGGCCAAATAACTGTATTGTGTGTTACGCATACCCATGCATATAGCAAACCCATACCCTGTTCTACATACATATATACACGTAGATATAGCGCTACAGTCGCAGCTGCAGACAAGCGCCAGCCAAGTCCACTCAATTTGTTTGTTTTCACGAGCATTTAAGTGGCTCAAGTGGCCGAGCTAAATTCCCAATTGCTGTACATGTTGTAACTAAGTGTTAATAGCATGGGTGGGTAGTCCCCCCCACGGAAAACCAGGCCTCCTCCCACCCACTTGGTGTTTGATGAGCTCAAGTGGGAAATTGCAGGGAAATAACTGAGTGCTGAGATCTGATTGCGAAACAAATTGTGGGAATATTAGGTGTATGTTTTATTTATTGATTAACTAATTCAATGGATATAGTTTAATGAAGCTAGCACATAGAGCGAACATAAAGGGCTGAAGAATTTGCTGTATAGAAATTGCAGCCAATTATAACTAGTTATACTAGACATAAAGGCATACCCTTTAAAATCCGAATCCAAGTCATATACATAATGCACAAGTTCAACCGAATGTCTTCGATCAAATACATTAAAAGCCACGTTGCAGGCAGTTACATGTGTGGTCCCAAGGAAGCGACAGAGGTTTCCATTCAACAGCACTCGGTTTCAACGCTTTGAGTAATCACTCGGTCAATTTCCAATCCATTGGGCTGGCCAATTAGGCAAATCAAATTGACCAAGAGCTCGAAACTCGGACTGCGCCGCACAAACACAGAGAAAAGCTAATCAAAAGCCGCCGACAAAGGAAGCGGATAAATGAAAAGCGGGAAAAGTGGGGAAAAGTGGGAAAGTGGAATAAACTGGCTGGATGAGGTGACGAAATCGCATTACAACAATTAAAGCACACACGCTCCATCGGCGTCTTTTTCACCCTTTTTGTTTGCAAGTTTGGCAGTAAACTGTCTAACAAAGACTTAAAAGCTTAAAGCACAAATAATCCAGCAGGCCAATGGGGGGAGGGGCTTAGGGCCATTCAATCAACGAAAATGAAAATGAAAATGAAATGAGGGTGGTGCGTTGTGGGTTGTGGGTTGTGGGTGGGGCGGGCCCTTTCGGGTGCGGTCTGTGTGCGCACTTATTCATTCATTTGTGTACTAATAGG
The DNA here is from genome assembly GCF_004382145.1 of Drosophila mauritiana. Taxonomy (NCBI): domain Eukaryota; kingdom Metazoa; phylum Arthropoda; class Insecta; order Diptera; family Drosophilidae; genus Drosophila; species Drosophila mauritiana. The sequence goes on along the minus strand of NC_046672.1, from coordinate 21,021,508 downwards.
CGCACAATCAGACAAAATGACAGACAATCAGTCAAACAAACAGACAAATATACAAACACACACACACACATACGCCCGAGACAAACAAACATGCAGACAAACAAAGGCGGTTGGCGATGGCAGCCAACAAACGACATTATCCAAAGTCAACAGCACAAACAAATCACACGCACTGAAACACAGTGGTGTTTCAAAAAATAGTGGTATTGTAAGTGATATTTTTAATCAATTTACAAAATAAATATTTAACAAAATTATTGGGGCATTTTAAGCAGCTTTCCAAATTTGGTGTTCGTAGATAGATTGGGGAAATAGCAAGTTTAGCTAACATAATTAAACGTTTTTTAAGCATTGTGTTTTTGTATTGTTTGTATCAACACGTGTTGATCTACAAAAAAACTATTTCAGGCATCAAATGTTTTAAATGACCAGTATGTCGCAGTCATAATTGCTATTCACTTGACCGATGCTGTACACAAGCATACACTTAACACCCGTACGGGCACCCACACACTCGCGCGCTCATAGACCTCAACACACACTCACACTTACACAGGCACGCATTAGGTGCGCTCTTTATGTTTTATCGCAAAATGCGATGCTTGGCTGCTGATGAGTGCCAGCCAGCCACAGCCAACCTCCAACCCTCACCCCCCATCGTTCCCTTAGCTCTCAAGAGATGGAAGCTTGTCATTCACCCATACCCAGGAGCATACCCTCGAAAAACCCCTCGCTGTTCCCATGGTTTTTCTAAGCTAGAGTGAATTTTGTGTTCCGCTTGTTCACTTAATGATTCTGTTTGCTATTTATGATGCAGTCATGCTTTTGGCAGTGTTGGAAAGTGTTTTAAGCAGCAAAAAGTTCATTTTCTGCCTAGTTAATCACCCAAAAAAGATAGATATTTTACAAGAGTTTCTGTTTCGTGTTTATCTTTCGCCTATTTTCGAATGGCGGCTATCAGTGCTGGAAAGTGGTATATAAATCGCTTGGATCAGATTTATGTAGTTTTTTTTATTTTTATTTTGTTTTCAAAGTGTTGGAAATATCTAAGGGCGACAATATAATAAAGTTTAGACTATTTTATTATTATTTAGTGACACGCTATTGGTATAAACATATTTATCGCCATAAAAGAAAAAATAAGTCCCTATGAGTTTTCCTGCTAGCAATTTTCTCACAGACCGAAGGGCATCCACCGAGTTTAGTGAAAAATGCCGGTCGACTTTCTTGTTTACTTGTTAACTTTGACTCACTGCGGATGTTCCTTGTTCTGGCTTTTGGTATTGTTGTTGCTGGCGACTGCATAAACCGCTTAGCGGGCGTAATTTAAATCGCCTTTGTTGCTCAGAAACCCGTGCGGAAAGCCTTTCAGAATGATTATCATAATGGGCCAATGGCAAATGGTGTTAGCAACTGGCTTTTCTTCTGATTACGCCGCGCATGCCGTTCATGTAGGGAGTGTATGAACATACATATGTGGGTGCCTTTGACTCTAAGATGTCCTAATAGGTGGCTCTTACTTTTAGAGCTTGAGAGCTGTATGTCTCTTTCACTTCGTTGATGGGTTAAAGTGAGCCCAGAAATCGAATTTTCCAGCCGCTTAGAGGGCTTACTATTGTTGCTTCTGATAATTTGTTAGCTTTAATATTTTCTCAAGAAAGTCAGGCCAATTTCATCCGAAAAGCTCAGCTAATTATAAGTTTTCTTTTTTGTTTCGCTGCAAAAATGTTGTGAAAAATAAAAACCAAAAGTCGATGTTTTGGTTGGGCTTAGTTTCTCGTGATCCAAAAATTGCCTGTCTCTGGTTACGTGTAACAAGTTAACTTGTCTGGCGAAGCAGGGGCTTAGCCCAAGGGGGGCTATAACCCCTCGGGAAACTAAAGCGAAGACATCCAAGACAGAAAGGCATTCCATACGGTTTTCCTTTTTTCGCCTTATTTCGTGTTATCCCAAGTTATTGATCAAGCTCGCCCAAAAAATGCAGTCTCAGTTTGTAGCCCCGGCCGCACGACGCCCCTGTGTCTGGGACATGACAGCTAGCTGGTAGCTGGGAATCCCTTGCAGTTGATTTTTTTTCGGTGTGTGTTGCCCAAAAGTCTTCAACTTCAACTTGTGTTTCTCGCTTTTTCCACGACTGTCGAACATTTTTCGTGTGCAATGGCAAAATGCTCGTGTCTGGCAGCGGGGGCGGCTGGCAGCACCAAGGAGGCGTGGCAGGCATTGGCAATGTCTGCACGCGATGTTTAACGTCTGCTTTCCCGGATCCTGGCTCCTCTTGCCCGAAAACCCCAACACCATCACCAACACCGCCGCCGCCAAGCCCCACCAAGTTCCAGACGATAGGCAAATGCAAACAAGAAACTTTTTCGGCCGAAACGGAGGAGAAACCGCCAGACCATGCCCCCTTTATGGGCCATGCCCCCAGGCGGAGCCCACCGCCCCTGGAAATCTGTGTGTCTGTGTGAGTCCGCCGCTTCCGCCTTGCCAAGCACCGCCAATCATTGGCGTAAATTGAGCTCATTGTGGTCTAACACCATTACACCGGCCATGTACGACGGCGCCCATGTGTGGGCAGGGGGGTTGGGTTGTTGAGGGGGCTGAGGGTGCTGAGGGTGCTAAGGGGTTCGGGGAGCTAAGGGTCGGCGACGGGCAGACACAGATAGATGGAGCTGCCAAATTCAACTGTGACTGCACAGCGAGAAAAGCTTTGCAAATGTGTTGCAAAAACTTCCTGCATCCACAGAAAGAAATCCTTTCTAATTTTATATGATTATTTTGACAATTTTGAACAATTCGGAAATGTTGCGAAATAAAAAATGATTTACCAAAAATAATAGAAATATTATCCAAGTGTCTGGTTTAGGCCAAGTCTGGCGGCGCCTGTGTGAAGTCGTTAAATGCGGCAAAGTAAAATAAATTGAGCCAAGTCATGTTTCGAGCATGAAATGCATTTTTATTGCACCCAGCAATGGGTTTTTCCAAGGGATTGCGGATGGCGGATGGAAGATTGGTGGATGGGGGATCGAGGGTCGTGGGTCGTGGGTCGCGGGTCGTGGGATGGGCACAACAAGGGTAACCACCGAAATATATGAACTATTGAAATGCACAAGATATTGACTGCCGACTAACGACCCTCGACCGTCGACTGTCGACTGGCGGCCTCTGGAGTTGCCGGCCATAAAGTTCATAAATTTACGAGGACCCAAGCGGCAAGTTGCAAGTTGCACGTTGCAAGTTGCTTGCTGAAAGTCCTTTGAACAGCAGACAAACTTTCATCGAATGGAAATTATTATTTCATTTATCAGTTTTGCTTAAAGGTTTACTTTGGCGACCAGGAAGTGCTCGATAGCTGAATTGCGGGGGGTTTCATTAGGAGTTACATAAAAATGTTGTTACTGAAGTGCCGTGATTGCAACTCTCTTATTTCATTTTTTACGAGCTTTAAGCGAGTTGCAACTTGCTAAATTTAAGTTCAAATATTAATAGATCCACTCAGGCAGTCAGGTGATTTATTAACTGCAGTTTGGTCTTTAATACGCCTCGAAGTATTTCTGTTTTGCTAGAGCGCATTGAAGCTTAAAATATATAGCTTCATTTTAATCTGCGGCCTGTGTGCCTTGAGCATTTTTGTAATTACACCTCAACTGGCCTGCATTTACCTAAGTAATCTCCATTCATTGCTGGACTATTTATTAATTCAACTCTTTATCTCTTCTTATCTCGTTGCAGGTGAGTTTCGCCGGCCGAGGAGAAATGGTTAGCCCACGATTTTCCGCAAGGGGTCGGATGGCTAAAGCTGGCCACTAATTGCCCCCGTTGGCAGATCCCTCAGATGCCTCAATTCCAGACCGCATTCCCCATTTTGACTCCATTTCGGCCCGGGTTCGCCTCCCGCTGTGTGTAACGTAGCCAAGTCCATGTACTCCGGGCTTTCTGGTTCTGGTTCTGGGTTTGGGCTTTTTCGGCTTGTGCCCTCCTGCAGTTTCATAAATTTTAATGTAATATTTCCATGTTGTACAATTCGGTTGGCGGGGTGGGGGACGAAAAACGCTTACAACGCCGAAAATTATGCTATAAAAATGCACTGCCACTAATTAGGCCAACAAACATGGCAGAAGCGCCAGCAGATGCGTACTTAGAAATGTTTCCTTGGCCGCCTTTTGATATTACTTTTTAGTGGCCATATCCTATTTTTTCGTTATTTTCCTTGCTTTCTCTTTATTGTGGATCCTCAATGGCGGCGCTTCGCTTCGCGCGCCCCATTTCTGTTGTAAGTGTAATCATCGCACGATGAAAGCCGCTTACAATAATTGCCCCATCTTGTCCGGACATCGTGTCCCAGGTCCGAGTCTCTATCCGCATCCCTGTCCCTGTCCGCGTCGGTGTCCTGTGTCCTGGGTCCTGGGCCCTGAGCCCTGAGTACGGAGAGCCGGCTTCCGGATGAGGGGCTTCTTTTTTCGCCTTCGCCGGCATTGAAGTCGCTACGTTTTGTGTCGATTTCCGTTCTTTTTTGGCCCCTCGCCTTTCGCATTTTATTTTCCAACAGTAATCGCAATTGCAAGGGGATCGGTGGTGGCTCTTCAGATTTTGTTGGACTAAATGTAAATTGAATCAAGTTATTAGTGAGTTTCCAAGTGAATTAGCCAAGGCAAAGGAAAGGCGAGCAAAAACAGGCAGCTGTTGGCCAGGACGAAATTGTGGTATTTATTCAGCCAACTATAATAAGGTGTAGTGTATTTTGAAGCACAAATATTATTGCTGGCGAATGTATTTATTTTTATTAATTTTCTATAGCTAAGAACGTGAATCAAGTCTACGAAATTTCGGTTGCCAAGTAATATGGTTATCCTTTATTATTTTTAAAATTAGAATTATGCAAGAGTTTCCCATTACTTCTTCCTTTCCTTTTTTTCGCTCAACTTGGGCCACAACTTCGCAGGCTTGTGGTTTATTTTGAATTTTTGCATAAATAATAGAAAATGCCTTATTTTTGCTCATGCGTCGGACCTTTCTTTCCTTTCATTTCCGTTTCCTTCCATTTTCTTGTTTCGGCCGACTGAGATATTAATAAATAATTTTATTCTATTTAAATATTTAAGCGCCCGGTCAGTCATAAATGTAATTTATTGCCGCCTGTGCCACACCCCTTTTTTAAGAGTATTTATGCCGCTCGCCTTTGTTGTCCTGTCAATGTTGTTGTGCTCGTATTGTTGCCGCCTAGACGAGGGTCCCAAAAAATGCTGGAAAACTGAAACTTTTTGTTGCCACCACCGAAGCCGCTGTGTTGTGTGGTCATTTATGTCATTTCATATTTATTCGGTGGCCTTCTGCATAATTGGCAATCCTCTCGCTTCGCAAAAAAAAAAAAACGCAGCCCGAAAGCTTTCAAAAACCACCAAAATAAAAATCGAGAAAGGACCGGGAGCTAACCGATGTCCTGTGGGACCGAGGGCAAGGAGAAGGGAGAGAGGCGGGAGCAGATGGCAGCAAAATTACAAAAACATCACAATTTAAGCAGGCCTTTAAAGGCCACTGTCCTGCGTCAGTCCTGCTGTCTGCTTAAAAATAAATCTATGTAAATGCATTTAACGTGGTCGGGATGGGCGGATTAATTGAGTTGCCACTCGGTGGCAGTTGGTTGCTGAATATTGCAGTGCTCCTCTGATCCTGCACTTTCTCCTGCTGCTCCTGCTGCTCCTGTTCCTTCTGCTCCTTCTGCTCCTCCCATGAATTCACATCACGCATACGCCATGTGGCACATACACTGACTGCGACCTCTCCCAGCTCAAGTTCGCTCTGTTGGCCCGGCTATTGACTTGGGCCGAAAAGTAGCCGAGAAACTTAAAACTGGCAAAGAGTTGAGTAAAGTTGATCCAGTGCTAGTGAATCCCCGGGCATTTTGTGGCTTTTGCGGCCTTCCTTGGCCTAAGTATTTCAGCACTTCTGCATATTTTATTGTATTTTAATTAACTAAATCTCCACCGCCGGTTCCGGACGGGAAACTCTGTCAACTTGCGGTTACGAAAAAGTGCGGAATTTCCAGAGCAAGCGGAACGCTTTTCCAAGACTTTGCTTCTTTTCCACTTGAACATACCCAACATTGTCCTGAAAATTCTTCAAAATGCACACATTAAATATGTCTTGTGTAGAGCATACTCCTCTTCCAAAAAATCAGTAATATGTTTTCTTATGTAGTAAAATTTTGAAAACTATTCAGACGCGATCGTTATCAAATCGTAGCTCACAGGTAAAAACGTCTAGAAATTAGTTTTTTCTAGACCAACCCATTACGAAGTCTTGAAAATATGTTCACTTACAGATTGTAAGCGTGATTTAACTTTTCTGTGCAGGGAATTATCCCCAAACTTGTTGACATTATCAACAAGACAAAAAGGCCAGCACAGCACCGCTTGGCCCAAAAGTGTTTGTCATCCGCCTTTGTCTTCGGTGACCGGGTGATAAATCTGCATTAAAACTTCATTCTCCGGACGGCAGACCATGTTTGTGTGTCCGAAAAATTAAATGTCACGTGCTAAGGTCGGATATGGAAAGCCGGCCAAAAGGAAAGCAACTTTTTAAGCCACTCTCCCTTCGTCAGTGAGATTGACTTTGGCGTTGACTCTGACTCTGACTCTGGATCCGCCTCCGGCTCCGGCTCCGACTCCGGCTAATTTATCAACAAATTGTTAAGTGCCAGCGACTGCAACTGGATGCAGGACCGCCGACAGTGAAATCTCACTTTGACAAATTAAATATTGGCCGGAAAGCGGAAAAATGGGGAGCACGTTGGAGGACTTATCTATCTATCCGTATCAAATGTCTCGGCTTTCTAGCCGGATAAATGCAGTTAAATGGCTTTTGGCATCGCTTTTTCGGCCTACGCGAGGCCAAGGAGGCCTGGAAAATGGTCTTAAGCCCCTTTGGGAAACCCCTTTCCACCACCCACCACCTTCCATATCCCCCCATTTGGTTTCCCAGTTGCGAATCCTCGACTACCCGCTGTCAACATTTTCCGTTCCGTTCCGTTTTCCGTGGGGTTTGAAGGGTCGCAGCTGCACTCAAATATTTGCCGCATTTTTTATGCGACCACAAAACAGTGGGCGCAAGTGAAATGGCAACACATAGTGCGAGCAAGACAGAGCAAGCCTTTTTATGCGATTTGCGTTTCGTCATAAATTTAACAGCAAGTAAATATTTGATTTGATTTTCGCTTCAACCCGACGGATACAGCCAGAAACGGCATCAGTTGATTAAATGACAATTTTCAGCTTTTCAATTTCGGTGATTTTCCTTTATGGATTTAATTGAACATTTTAGGGGCGGAAAAGAACTGCAGAATTGTATATGCTTATGAAAGGGCTGTTTCGTTTGGCAAAGGAGAAACACTGGAAGCGCAAATTTTAATCGGACAGATCCTCATTTCTTATCGCAGTCCGTTGAGCTTGAAATCTTACAAATTGTTTTCTGTGTATGGTGATTATTCTGATATTTCAATTTCTTAAGCGAGGACATCAGTGCGTATGAGTGATATGGCGGATATGGAACCCTTTGTCTTCAACATGGTACAGAAAAACGTCTATTTGTATGCAGGATTTTTCTTAAATCATTCATTAATTCGTGTAAATCATTTAAATTTATATTGTAGTTACGAGCTATGCATGTGTATTTATATTTTAGAATTGGGAATTTCCGTGCAAAGTCCTGAAAAGCTTTGTCCTTTCTGCTTTTTTCGCTTCGCGGCTTTTTTATTTTTCCTTTCGCTTCACTCCACTAATGGAAATAATTTGAAATTAGGAAAATTATGATGAGAGTTCGTCCTGTGCGCTGTGTGTCCTTTTGTGTCTTAGCAACCGGAGGAGGCTTTCCACTCACACTCACACACACACACACACACACATGTGACTAGCCGAGGAAAATGAGCATAAAACAAAGTTTATGTGCAACTTTTTGATTACAAATGCAAATTACAGCGTCGACTGAAGCTCAGAGCAATAACGGCAAAAAATGTCAGGGCGGAGAAGGAAAAAAGCCTGGAAAAGCGTGGCAGAAGGAAAAACTTTTTCATATTGCAGCAGAAATTGCGTCAATGTTTGTTTGTTCGTTCGTTCGTTGGCTCGTTTGTTTGTTTGCCTGCTTATTTGTTCGTTTGTTCGCCTGTTTGTTTGTTTGTCTCTGTTTGCCCATCGCCGTTTGACGCTGTTTTGCCAGTTTAGAGTTGACGAAACATTTTATTTGCAGGCAGTGCCGAAAAGTGCGTAATCATAACTTTGCAGGGGTTTCATGTTGATTTGATTAGGGAAACGAAGTATATATTTAAATGTGACGAAACAGGGAAATTCTGATGGCTTTCATGTCTGCGCCTAGGTGTCGGGGAACCTCAAAAAAGCTGTTGCAAATTGGTCTTGGAAAACCTCGCGTTCTTAAGCGACATCTGAACTTTTTAAATCCCCTCAAATTATCTAGACCATAACTTAGTTTTAAATAGGTAATATTTCAAAGCCCTCTACTTCTTAAAAGAGATTTTCTGGAATCGTTTAAGGATAATTGCAGTTTGAAGCTGTTTTTGCCATTTTCCCGACAGCGACCAACATCATTACTCAATTTGCAGCAATTAATTTCCATGCCAACAACTCGATTTGTTCGCCGACTCCGTTCACTATCTCCATGTGTCCCCCTGCTGCTGCTCCTTGGTCCTTTTTTGTCCTTTTTACCAGTTTTACCAGTTCTGTTGCCTTTGTGCTGCCGCTTGTTTACGGGTGACATCCGTTTTGCTAGTTTTGATGCAGGTTGCCTGCTGCGATAATGATGGTGATGATATGGCCATGATGGCGGTGGATGAGGTGAAGGTGCTGCAGAAGACCCTAATTAATTTCTTCGGCTTTTGTCTGCAGTTATTTGCCTCATATACGAGTACGAGTATATGTATATGTTTCTGTTTTTAGGTGAGCACAGATATGGTACGTAAAACCACCCAGGTATTCACTTGCAGCCGGTGGACACATTTCAACTTATGCTGTGTGTGTGCTCTGCTCTGCCGGAGAAACTTTTTGCAGGCGGAGTGGAGAGCGAAAACTGTTTTTCTGCTTTTCAGCCGGAAAAGTTCGGGCCAAAGGTGGTCGGAGTCGGCCATAACCTCAATTATATGCAAGGCAGCTCATTGTCGTCTGTTTTCCGCCCTGCCTCTGCGCTGGCCGGCCTCCTTCTCCTCTTCGGCCAACTTCTCGATAAGCGTTTAATTGCTGGTCGAGGACCCAACGTCCCGTCTTCTGGGATGCCCGATATTGGGTGGCCCAGAACGGTCTGTTGCCTGGCTGTTACGGGGCCGGGAACGGACGGGGGTCAGAGAGCACCGGAAATGCGTTGAACAATTTCAACCGGATGTTAAATGTCAGGGCGCTTGTCGCCGTTGTTGCCACAGTGGCCATGGCCCATGGCCCATGGCCCTTGTTGTTCTTGCTGTTTTTGTGGAATCTGCAATTTATAAGCGACAGCCGCTGTCAGGCACAGCACGAAATTGATGCCCGATCCGATCGGATCGCCGGCACTTGGAGTGGAAACTCCAATGAAAGTACACCGGGCTGCTATTAAATGCCGCCATTGTAGTGGATTCCAGTGCTTTTAGTTGGTGGTGCTGCACCAGCTTGGGTGGTATTGGTGGTACAGATATGAAACTTGGTATACAGCTAGCTACATTAAGCTATTATTTTGGTTGTCTATTTAGGTTTCGTTAGTTGGATAAAGATCCTCAATCATGTCTGTTTGCTCGTCATTGTGGTGCATTTCTATGCATTTCTAGGCTAGTACCTAGGACCTAGACTTGTTTTGTCCTTTAACCACTACTTACTGACAGTTAATCTGTGGCACAAAAGCAGGAATTTTTGCCATATTTTGAGAATTTACATGTGCCAATCTTTTAGAAAATATATGACTGATTGGATCCTAAAATGAAATAATAAATAACAAAAAGTATAACTTTATCGACCGTGACAGGACTCGAACCTGCAATCTTCGGATCCGAAGTCCGACGCCTTATCCATTAGGCCACACGGTCGCTTGTTTTCAAGCGGATTAAGATGTGAATAAGCCAAACGTGGGGAACGAGTGTGGGAGTGAGACAGCAAGAGCGGATTTAGAAAGAGATAGGGCGAACTAGAATGCGAATAAGAAAGAGAGGGAGAATGGTATGTGCGAAAACAAAGCGAGGCGCTAATTAAGCAACGCTCTAATGAACAACTGACGAAATGCCGGAATGGGTGAACGGCGGAATGGGAAAATGGGGATTGCCGGTGCCGGAGTGACGAACTGACGGACGGACAATAAGGTGCAGCTGCTTCCTCTTCCTGGCTCATGAGCACAAATACCGACAATAGAACACGTTTCATACGCAAGAAATGAGTGTGAAAAAACTAAAGAGATGGGCAAAAAATGAAAGAATAACTAGACGGCGGAAAGTGGGAATAAAAAAATGAAATGTCAAGGAAATGTGCAAAATGACTTGAAAACTCTTGTGTTATTATTATGAGTTTGTTGCTTTTGTCTCTGCAGCGAGCTGAATAGGAGAGAATATTTCCGGCTTCGTATTCCCACTCGTTCTTTCAGAGGAGAGTTGGGCTTCCGTGCCACGTCATTACTGCAAGTCTCAAAGCTTTAAGAATTCGCCTCTCGGCGATCCGCGTTCTATTTTTAGCCTCGTACGCTCCGTCGCCTCTCATTGCGATTTCTCGCAAACGGGATCAACGGCCCATTAGCTCAGTTGGTTAGAGCGTCGTGCTAATAACGCGAAGGTCGCGGGTTCGATCCCCTCATGGGCCACAACTCCTTTTTTCTTAAGGAGGGTAATATTTTCTTTAATTAATTCTTTTTTGCTGTATTCTTTAGTTACGAATTCCTGCAATTTGTATTGCTTAACCCTATAAACTGTGGAATAAGAAATTAATTTTACCGACTACCCAATTACGTTGATGCCAATCAGATCACAATGTATTCAATTCCAAGCACAATGCATTGAGAACAGTCGAATTCATCGGGGGGGCCTCATTAGCATCAGCATCACATCACCATCATAATATAATCAGCAGCCTCGTCATCGGATTGATTGGCCGGGCCAGAGGCATCTTCCGTTTGGTACTTTATTCATTCGCTTTTCTTTCATTTGGCTACATTTCATTTGATTCAATTCGTTTCGTAGTCGATTTCATGCCATTTCCCTCCATTCAATGCCACTTGCCCACTGAAGCCCCACGTACCTCCTGTGTACGAAACCCTTCGATTCCCAGCAATTCCCTTCAATTCATTCGGCTCGATTCATGGCTACCAATTTGCAGGAGGCGCCATTGCCGGCGCTCGAAAACAACATGAGCATATTTTCTTTGGACCATAGAGAGGGGACAGGTCAGTGGGTACTCTGCCCTGTAAATGTTTACATTTCCCCGCCGACCCCTTTAGCTCTTTCGTTTTTTGCCCCCTTTTGGCAAGCATTCAAAATGAAAAGTCGTTGGAAAAAAGCAAACCGAACCGAACCCCACGATAATGTGCATCAAATGAGCTGTGCGCACATTTAGCAGGCGTCGCCTTGGCTATTGAACTTTATTAGCCTTGTACTCGTCCTGGAAACTCCACCTCCCAATTCTCAACGCCCCACACCACGCTGTCTGGCTGGATTTGGTCTGCTGGTCCTATGTTTTTCGAAAAAGCAAAAAATGGCAGCCGTAAACGTTTGAGAACCTCAAAAGACTGTTTGGGGCAGGGGGCAGTTTATCAAAAAGCTTAACTGAAACACGCTCGGACATTTGTCGTGGCTGAAATCCCATGGGGATTTTCCCATAAACGACCAGAAAATGCCCTAATATATGGCCAGTTCTTTTCTGATACGAATCTTTATGGCTGTGAATTAATTCTCGTGTCACACAGCATTTCTTTCCATATATTCTATTACTTGAGATAATAATCAAGTCTGGCCAGCGTGCTGAAAAGGTATTTCATTGGTGATACAAGTATTGCAAATATAGGAGTTTTAAACAACTTAAGTTCAGAAGTACTTTTAAGTGAAAGATAAATATTTCTTAATATAATATTTTGGGAAGATGTGTCACTGAGGATTTTTTTCATCTGATTAGTAATTATTTGCAGAGCTTTTAAGAAATTCTATATAATTCTTGATTTGTTTTTGTAAGATTAATTAATAAATTCGTATTTTTAACGTCTTATTAAGATGCATACGCATTGAACCAGTCCAAAGTTCCAATATTTTAAGAAATCATTTTTGTTCATACATGTATACTGCATAAATCAATCGACCAATTGCATATGCCCCTTTCAGAGCACTAAAAAAAATGAGAAAAACAATATATGGCGGGCCGTAAGAGTCGCACACACACTTATGGCCACTAACAAATCATGGCCGGTCGTGCATGTTTCATGTCCACTTAGCCAAGAAGACGACATAACGACAAAGTCGGCCGCCCACCCATAACTCCAGATCCCGTTTCAGTTGAAAGGACCGGCCCCCGCCAAACGGTCCACAGTTTTTGCTGCCACTGGCACTGAATTACGCTTAAATTATGGTAATTTATTTTAGCCCAAAGAGCGATCTAACAGGGCCATGACGACAACGTGGACACGGCCCCTGGACTCTGGACGCTGGTCTCTGGTCTCTAGTCTCTAGTTTCTGGTCTCTGCTCCCTGGTCCCTGGTTCTTAGTCCCCATTGGACCCAATGTCTGATGTCTGATGGCCCATAGACACTGGCCAGTGGCCAGTTTTAGCCCACTGTTACTGCCGTTATCGTTGGCCTGGTCGGGATGGTTTCCTTTGTCCATTTGTCCGTATTTCCATTTTCCATTTTCCTCATCACACACTCTTCGTCCACTGGACTAGACTTTTCCACGCCCATCAAGAAGAAACAACCCAATTATCTATAAAACTTTCTGTATTCAAATTCATACTTCATACAGGCCACAACTTGCCTAGTTCTTTATCGTTAATTGATAAGATTGGATTCAATATAATTACAAAAATGCTTTAATTAATTCTATAAAGTATTGTTTTTTTTATTGGATTGTTCTGCTTAATGTAGCTTGCTTTCCCCTTTCAGCTTCTTGCTTGAAGAAACTATTTCCAAATTAAGGAAATGGCTTTTTTGTTACATTTTTGATGGGTCCTCAAGTTGCCTCGGATTTATTAACGTAACAGAGAAGTGCTCAATTATGACCAAGTCCGTGCAAACGGAATTTTTCCCCTTATTAATTTATAATTTTCTTTGGCGAGTTTTCCCCATCGTTAAGTTATTGCAAGTGTAAACAGGAATGGTGAATGTGGCTGCAGATGAATGAGTGGTGCATGGTGGGTAGTGATTGCTGGTTGGTGGTGTTAGTCGCGGTGGGTGGTGCTTAGCTGGCGGGCTGAAGAAAATGAAAGAAAAGCAGGCAGCGGCTATGAAGTGGCGACTGGACTGAACGTCGCCGCCTGCCATTGACGCCTCGTCAGCTTCTTGATTTATGCGACTCCATTTCTGACCCACCAAACACCATGCACGACCACCAACTGCACGAACTGCACCACCCCATTCCCATCCCCATCTCCATCTCCATTCCCATCCCTGTCCACCGATAAGTGAGCGTAAAAAATGTGAAAAAAGCTGCTGCTAAATTCGCCCTTTCCAGATCCGGGGGGCAATTAAAACACAAAAATGCATTCGTATGCGCTTACGAAACAAATGCGATGGGGTTTTTCCGGTGGGCGGTGGTTGGCGGTCGGGTGGTTGGGTGGTTGGTTGATTGGGTGGTGTGAGTGGGTGGGGGGCAATCGTGTTGAATGACGACGCCTGAAGCCGGGTCCGTTGGTCCGTAGTGCGGAGTCCATAGTCCGGAGTCGATGCAGTCAGAAAAGTATTCTGTTAAAATCAACTATATCTTATCTAAAGTAATATTTCCGTTGCATTGAAACGATTGAACTGATGCAATTTTAACTTTATATTTTACAATTACAAAAAGTACTATTAATATGCTCAGCATTCATTTTCTTTAAGCCATTAAGGAAGAGAACTATAGTGAAGCATTCCCGATTTCTGGCAGTGCACTTCGTTCAGTCCGGGATGGATTAACATGGCCGCACGGGGCTCATTAAGTGCGTCGTTGACGTTTGTCGTCGTCCTGCGTCCTGCGTGCTTCGTCCTTCACTCTGCATCCTTCGTCACTGGCTCCAGCGAATGACTGAGTGTGCCCCAGTGGCTGCGGAGGGAGGGTGGCTTTCGGGGGGCTTGGGGCTTAGTGTGGTCGGGACTTAAGCGCTGGGACTCCGGTTATGTGTGCTTAGAGCGCGCATCAAATAACAAATTAACGATGACGACGCCACAGGAGCCGCAATCATTTTCACTTGTTTCCTTTTTGATTTGTTTCCGTTCACCTTGTTTTTCTTCTTCCGTTCCGTTCCGTTCCGTTCCGTTCCGTTCCTGTCATTCCCCTGCCAGAAAAGCTGGCAAATATTTGCACTCTCTGAATGAATGATTTGAATGAATAACGCAGATGGACTAATGATGAGTGCGGTTAACATATCAAGTATTGCACTGGAAAATGAGGGGAAATCAATGCGATCATGGTTATCCCTCATGTTATTCTCTATCTTGTATTGAAATGTATTTCCAGAACATTAATTTCGTACATTATGGGAAATCCTTATTTATTTTGCAACCAAGGAAAACCCTTTCATATCAAAACTCGTAAATATCAAATTTCCCTGGCCAATCTTTGTACGCTACTGTTTTCCAAGTATACTTATGGAATTCGTTTTCCATTCGTACGCCCACTTGAGACACTGCACTTGGATAATGGCTCAGTGCTTATGCCAATTGATTATTAGATTTGTGTGGCCTCCATCATCCCCGATCCACAGTTCGATGGGTCTGAATGCCTCTGAATACAAATCGACAGGTCCTGCAGGTTCCGCAGCCATCCCCTCGAAAATCGTTCCACATGGAGCGTGACAAAGTCGCCCAACCACTAGCTCTGGTTCGGTTTCCGAACGCCACCCCAATCTTGTCCTGATCCAGATGCCTCGCTCCTGCGTCTTTCTGCTTACGACTCATTTGCGTTTGGCGCCCGTAAAGCAATTATGACCCAATTGGTTTGGCTTTGGTTTGCATTTCCCTTCAATCCCCGCCCCACCACCCCCCCGCACTCCTTGTCGTGTGTTTAACCTGATTTGTGTACAACTGTCATGCCCGTCGTGTACACTAAAAAAAATGAAAATTCCTTGGAACGTGTGGAAGGAAATTTATAATTCTATTAATTTCGTAGAGTGGGGTATGTACATATATATAAGGGGAAACCATAGTTTATATTTACTCACCGCCCAAGAGAGGATCAAAACTTTGGCCCAGTAGCACCATCATCAAGAACTAAAAAATGCTTCAAAAGTTAAAATTGTTGAAAAATATTTATAAATCCAGAAATTGGTGTTTAACCTCGCAATATCCGAAACTCTTCTGCCAGTGTAAGCATGCAGAAATATATGTAAGCACTCGCTTAAGTTCCAATGTGTGTGTGTGTGTGTAACTGGCCATGGACGTGCCCCGATAACAGTGGAATGGGAGTGAATCGGAAGGGGGGGAGTGAGTGCGAATACGAATGCGGGCGGATCCTTCGTCCTGCGTCTCTGTTTCCGGGCCTCGTGCTCCTCCCTTTGTGCATGATGCAATGAAATTATCACTTTCAATTGCAATTGCCACACACTCGCCAGTTCGAGGGGTGGGTGGGGGGATGGTATGCAGCAGGGGCGTCGGCAGAGCGACTTCAGAGGGGCGAAGCTGCCGGATTGAAGGGTCTTTGGGCAGGTGTTGAGTGCACGTAGCTCAGGTATGGCCGCTTTTATGTCTGCACGTGTGCGTCCCACTCCCTCTAACTGGCAGGTTTCTCTCGCTCTCTCGCTCTCTCTCCCGGATCCTCGGTCCTTAGTCGTGTTTCTCCCTCTGGCGGGGCTGTTCCTAAAATCTTGGGTTTTGAAACTCTTTTATGGCCTTGAAGGTGAGCCATAAAAATATTTCATATTTATTCCGTTTGTCTGGCGGCTGAAAACCATTTGAGGCATAAAACCCCCACTTGAAGCTTTGGAAAAAGCCTTTTTTTTTTTTTTAAATATTTATGATTATAAGTGCCTTGGGTGATGAATTTCAGTTTTATGCTAAACAAAAACAAAATCAACGAATCTAAGTTGGTAAAACCTTTGAAACTGTAGCTCTTATTGCTAGGCCTTGAAAAGGAGGTTTGAGTCTCGCAGATAAATCAGGAACATCCTGTCGCGTCCGCATCCTGTGCTCCCTGCTCAAATTGAACTCTCCCCTCTGCTCGATTTTTAGCCCGTCTCGCAGTGTGCACCATTTGCATTGCATACTTTTGTGCGTTGCCTTCATTTAATTGCAACGCTGTCGCAGGACGACGACGGATTCCGACGCGGGCGGGGGTGTCTCCAAGTTTTTGGGGCGGGCAGGAGCTGTCCTTTTGTGTGACAAACCAACTGTGGACTGCCTGCTGTTGACTGAAAGATATATGATGCCAAGCTCACAAGGCGAAATTCGCTGCTCTTTTTAAGGACACTTTCCCCATCCTTCCCCTCAACATATTTATACATATATTTGTTTTGTCTCTGTGTGTGCCATTTTGTGCAAATTAAATTCTTTGCTCTTTGCTCCGCTTCCATTTGAATTTGCTGTTGTTATTTCTCTCTTTTTTGCGGATTTCCATTTAACTAAGTTCTTAATCAGGCAGCCCCTTGACAACTGTCACCGGCAGGACATTATATGGGCGGGGAGTGGACTCCGCGGGGCGCTGACCCATTAAGAAATATGTGCAAATGGAGCACGTATGCATACAATTTCGAGTCAGCGAAGAAATCCATTTAATAACGAAGAAATGTTGAGCAAAGAGTCGCTTTTCTATAGGCCATCATGGGTGGGTTGGCTTTTAATTCACCGAAAACATAATTTTATGCAAACGAAGTGGTACATTTATTTATTTTAAAACTCCGTTTTTTAATAATAATTTCTGTAGATATAATAAATACGATTTCATCGCTAATCTGTACATCCGCACGGACTCTTGAGGATTTTCAAAGTACGAAAAATGCACTTTCGGAAATAATTCGGGCGTTTAGAATGCTCCAATGTGTTACTCTATTTACGGCCTCTGCGGAATTTTCCTATTTACCGGCAGTTATTTACGAGACTTTCCTTTAATTGGCGCCCAACTAATTTTACGCTCACCAACTAATTTCAATTTCAATTGTTTAACTTTGCTCACTTTCTCCACTAGCCCCTGCTCGCTCGCACACCCCTATGTCCGTCCCTTTTTGCGGCAGCCTAGTTTCAATTTCTCCGGCTCCGACGCTTATTGTTGTTGTTTGCCTTGTTTTGCATACTGCATTGTGACGCCTCCCCTCACTTTTTAACCCTTTGGGTTTTTAATGAGCTGCGGGAATAGTTTTTCGCTGCCGCTGCTGCTTCTTCTTGCCTTTGTTGCTGGCCTGGCCTTGCGCCCATTTCCCTAGAAAAGGGGGCGTGGCGGGCTGAGTTCGCTTGGGTACGGATGGTCGGCGTACGACCCTTGTCGCATTTTTTATACTTTGGCGGCTCATTAGCGGGTCACCGTACCCTAGGGGAAAAACAAACTACTTCTCCTCCATTTCCGTTTCCCATCCGCCTTTCCTATTTTCATATCCCCCTTATATATTTGTGGTGAATTTTTCCTCCGTCATCTTTGGCAATGGGAAATTTTGTATCTTGCCCGCCGCAATGCTGACAAAAGCAAAAGTGTTGAACAGGAAGGCAGCTCTCTCACATGGACTTGTCTCCGTCTCTGTCTCAACCCCCAGCCCCGTCTCTTTCTGTTTGCCCTCTGCCATCTCGCTCTCCCGCGCTCGTTGTGCCTTGTCGCTGATAGCGCAAAAACTGTCAGATGATTATCGGAACTGGGGAACGCCTTTTGTCAACTTTATAAACGAGCTCATCTCGCCATGACGAAAGACTTGGACCGAGGCACGTCCATATCACACAAAAACAAACGCACGTCTTGAGGAGCAGTGGTTCCAACTGCGGTGGGAGTTGGGGAAATCATTTGAAAATCGCTTAGAACACCATTTGCTAAAGCTATCCCTTTGATTTTTTCCACAGCATTACCCACTGACCTTTTCTTATTCGTTACTTTAGGTCGTTAAATCTAAATAAATTATTTTGAATTACTATGCAAATATTCTATAGATTCGATTTCAATTAATATATATTTTTTTGTATATTTTTAGGTAAGCTTATCCTGAAATCCTGAACTACACTATTCAATTGTTTAAAGTGACCGAATTTTGAGAGCGTAAGTTTACAAACGTTTAACATATAAAACTTAGAGATAAAACTAAATTAAGTTTTGTTTTTAATGTAAATCAACTTTCCCAAATGGTTACTCCAGATTTTTGTCAGGACTTTTCCCTGTCTCGTGTCACTGTTCTCGGGCCTTAACCCTTGCGTCCCGATCCTGAGTCTAGCATCCACCTCCAGCACCGCCACGGACCCTTTGCACACTTTGCTCGTTTCTGTTTGACTTGTTGGTGGCGTTCTTTTCTTGGCCACCCCCCGCAGGCCTCCTTCCGCCTTAACCCTTACCCGTGCCTGGGGGATGGCTGCTGTTAATTGGCTGCCACAATTTGACTTTTTGTCGCCTATCGGGCAAACAAAATCAGTTCCAGGGGCATGTCCGTGGGCGACATCATCATTTCCCCAAGACCCTAAGGTCCCCCCGCCACCCGTTCACAAATTTCTTGGCCACGTTTTCTTCCGCCTTCGTGTGCGTGACTATCGAGCTGTGAGGCAGTTTTGCATAGGAAATTGAAAATTTTCACTTGCTGTTTGTGTAGTCGAAAGCGACGTATCCCTGCTCACAAAAATCGAGAGAAGTTCGGAAAAGCTGGGAAAAAAGGCGGGAGGAAAGTGAAGGAAAATTAGAAAGTTGGGGCAAGGGCGCTCCTGCCACTGCGTCACTCATACGCCGTGTGGGCAAACAAAAATTTCTAATGCGATTTCCTTTGCCGCTGCGGGAGCTGCATTTTAGTGCAATTTTAACAAATTTCAGAAGCGAGGATGCTGCCACAGGGACTTTGGCTTTACGATTTGATTTTTCGCTTTGTGTGCCGCAGCTGCAATTCCCATTCGCACACAACTATATGTGTGTATTTCTACACATTTATATACACATTTGTGCATGTGTGCAAAAGGGGGGGGCATGGGCATTATAAACTTATCATAAAATAAAGTTAGCAGCTATTCAAACCGCAAATTTTTGCAACGACGCGTTATTAAATCACCAGGTGTGGGAATATTTGTGTGCACACACGATTCTGTGCGGGAAACTTAACAAAAGCAAAAATATTAAAAAGGAGAAAGGATACAGGATAAGAGGAAGAAGAGGAGGAATACACATACACAAGCACACACGTGGCCAAAATGCAGCCAGCTTCACAAAATGGCTGCGACAAAACGGAAAATGGGAACAAGCAAAACGAAAAGTCAATTTGATGCGGAGACGACGGCGGAAGGGAATGAATCGGGGAATACCCTTTAAGCAACCAGACTCCGAGATCACCCTGGAAAGTCATTATTTATTCGGGACATATTCCAATGGCCATATGTGTGGTTTTCATATGAAAATCTTCCAGCAAGGTAGCTTTTATAAAAGGGTGGTTGGTAACAATTGCAATTTAAATAGTAATTAAATATGTTGTCTATAAGCAATATATGCCATTTGGTGGCAAACGGAGTGAAACTGGCTTGAAACTTATTCACATAGAAATGGCCACAAATATTGAAATTTATATACCTAAGCAACTAGTATCGGTATTGAAGAAATAAGACCACATAAGGTGCGGACCCAACAATAAAGATTATTAGCTTTCTGATGCCGGCGGAATTCGCTATGGGAATTAATGCAGTCTAGCTTGGAAGCTGGAAGAGATCGGCGGGGATATATGCTCCATTGTTCGGTGTATACAAAGGCACAAAGGTGTGGGGAAATACATATTTAGGAGGAACGGCGGTGGTTGGTTGGAAGCGTTGTCAAGCCAAAAAGCAGCAGCGTTGACATTTTCTCAACTTAATTAATTTTGCTGCTACCCTGGCTAATACGCACGCACACTCGTGCCAGCCATTCATGTACCTATGTGTGCATACATACGCGTATGATGCACATATCAAATACACATACATATGTATATATACATATGTGCTCTTGTATGTGTGGACGGGTGTATGAGCTCCCTTTGACTGGCACTTTGTTTAGTTTTGGCTCGCATTTTGGCGCTTGATTAAATTTTGAACGCGACTGTGGGCGAAATATGGGGGTGGGCATAAATATTTCCGATTTCAATTTTCAGTTTCAATTAAATTGGAAATTGCGGCGATAAATTAAATCAGCTTGAGACTGTCAAAGGATTTCAATTACGCACAGAAATGAGTTCATGATCAGAATGGAGAATGGTAAATGGGGAATGGGAAATGGAGTGGCGTCTGCATGATTTATGGCCCGGATTTGTTGCGGGGTCCTTGGCATTGACTTTATAAGGACTTTATTAGTAAATAAAATGCCATAAAATGCAAGCAAGGGGCCAAGGGGTTAATAGGGAGTCGTGCCGTAGGCCATTGCCCATTGTCCCGCATCTTTGGCCCTTTATCCCTGCTCCTTCGGCCTTTCTCCGGCACTCAAGTGCTCGTAGTTCTCCGCTTTTGTGCACTTCGCCCCTCCCCACCCCTTCCCCCTCCCTCTGGCATTATGCAAATCGCAATGCCACGCCCCTTTCACCGCCCTTCCGGAGCACAAAAGAGTCGGCGGACCAGCATCTGGAATGTCGATGCACAACAGCAACAGCAAAGGCAGCAACATCGGCAGCATTGGCAGCTATGGCAACGACTTAAGTGGATTACAGCGGCAACTTGTTGGCCGGGTAAAAGGATCCGGAGATCCCCGGGTTCAGTGTTCAATAAACACACCCCCAGAAAACACCACAGTCCGGATAACCAGTATAGCCAGGATAACCGGCAGGGAGGGGCGGGCACTCAGGGAAAAAACGTTCGAAAGTTGGCAAATCGATCAGAAAACATTTGAAAAGTCACAGGACTTGCGTAGCTCATCGGTCAAGGAGACGGGCTCAAGACTTCCTTTTGTTGCAGTCTGACAAAATATTAAACGTAATATAGCGCAGTTGAGAATTCCTCTAGAACTTAACTTAAACTTAAACATTTAAAAGTAACTATTTGAGGGGAAGTACAACGTACTGATAATTGGTTAAATAGATTCCTTCCTTTGGCCTACTCTTCTATGCCTAGAATCTGGGATTTTCTTTTTGCGACAGTGTGCCGTTTTCGAGTGCCGAGCCTCGAGGAGTTACTCCATCGGAGGACGACAACTGGAGCTCCATTTCCAGCTCATCTGTCTCAGCCCAGTGGGCTCTTTGGGCTTATGGATTTTCCATTTAGCACAGGCCAGGCGACTCTGCTACTCACCGGATTTGGCCGCTTCACCAGCCAGCCAAACACTTCACAACCGGCACTTCATCGATGCACGCGGCGTATACGCAATGCGGCTGCTGAAGCGCCTCGAGTGCTGGGATGTGGACAGGGGTGGGTGAGGGCACTTTCCAGAGACAGCAATTAGCCGGGAAAAGAATGCTGAAGATGCCGCTCCAGGAGAGCTGGTCACATAATTTAAAACTCTCGCCCAACTGCAATTTAAACTTTGTTTGCTGCCTTCGTTTACAACGCGTCGCCGGCTCAGAAATTGTTTTCATTCCTCGTCCTTCGGCACGTCCTTTGCCTTTGGTCCTCGCCATTCCTTTTCTGCGTTTTGCGTTTTTTTTGCGTGTCTGTACTTTTAGCAGTTATGCAGTTGCCTAGCAAATAATAACTTCCGTCTTGACTGCTTTGACTAAGAAATGAAATGATTACAAAACAGAGAAGCGGATCCAGTTACTGTGCATTTTATTGCTAAAAGGGAAATTTACATGACTGAAGCTGACTCTGAAGCTGGAGCTGGAGCTGGAGCTGGGGCAAACTTTATTACCAGGGAAACTTTGCCGGGTAAAAGTGCACCCGCCGCCGGCTGATAGTTATCCTTATGTACTGCTAATAAGTACAACAAATAACAGGGCCAACAACCACGTTGCAGCGACATAAATAAATAACATTCATTTCCGCCCCAGCTTCACCGCCACACCCACTGCCATTTCATATCCAGTGTGGCCCCTCGGGCACTCGAGGATTAAGCGAGCGAGCTACAAGACTGAACACTGAGAGCTGCCCCGCCCACTTGATAGTTTCCCCAATCGAATCCGAAGCCCACTCATTGCCAGTCGATGGAGCGCGAGCGACTGAAGAGTCCTCCAAAGTTTCCTCAAGTTGATCGAAAAATAAAGCGCGGATAGTTGGCGTGGCAATCCAATCCGATGGATGTCGTGAGCCGCTGGCCCCAAAACTTTCGGCCCCCCGATTCATTATGTCGCGCGACAACTCTTTTGGGCCGGCAATCAGCCATGGTTTGTTTGCGAAAAGTCATGGAAGTCTAAGCACCCAAAAGTGGTTCCAAGAGACCCGAAGTCATTGGCTCGATTTATAGTATTGTCAAATTTTGACGGGCCTCAATTTTCAAGTACTTTGCCAACAAGATAATTATTGGTGATGTGCATTTTCTCAATACCAATCGATTTTTATACAGAATTAACGAAATTGCTAATTTTCCATTTCCATTAAAAGTTTAAATTTTCATATTTTTTTTAAATGTTCATGATTGTTAAGTATTTAGAGTACACATACGAGTATATTCACGTGTGCATCTCTACAATCCCGCCTTCTCCGCGATCCAGGCCCTAACCTTGGATATCCTAAGGTAGCCATCAGGAGCCGCTCTTCCACAGCCACCACCGAGAAGCAAGCTGGCCAGCCCGACCACTTTCCCTCCGTAGGTGGCCGGTCCGCCGGAGTCCCCATAACAGGCGCCGATATTCTTGGGATGCAGCAGGCAAATCATGGTTTCCGGCAAAGGAGAGTAGAACATCCAGCGACAGGCCCCCCTCGATATACTCCTCACCTGCACGAACAACAGGCTGTCAGAGAGGGGTCCTTTCTCCGCGATGTTGCCCCAACCGGAGATGTCCACGGCGGCGCAGTTGGGCGGATCCTCGGTGGCCAGCTGGATGGCGGCTATGTTGGCGTCGAAGGTCAGCGGACTCTGTAGTCGGAGCACGGCCAAATCGTTGTGTCCACCAGTGGCATAGTTGGGATGCATGATAACTTCGGCCACCGGAATCCTCACTCCGCCGCTCGAGAGGAGCAGACTGCCCGCTTGGATCGACCATAGATCTGCCGGAACTCTATGGCAGATATATCTTGCAGTGTCGAACCAAAAGGTTTCGATAGTACTCACACATCGTTCCCGTGCTTCACACAGTGGCCAGCGGTGATTACGTGCCTGGCAGAGATTATGACTCCACCGCAGTAGTGTTCTCCACGGAGACGCAGGGAAATCTGGTGCGGAAATTGACCAAGCTTCGCCCTGATTCCGCCCACGATTCGCGGCTCTATCGCGGATGCACTCTGGTTTTGGGCTACGTCCTGTCCCAGTATTCCCTGGACACCACATAGAAGCAGTAGCAAAAGAGTCCACAATGCGGTCCACATGACTTAAAGGGTTAATTTCCTGTTAAGTTTTGCTTGCTAAAATTCATTTTCAGCTGTATATATATAGAACAAGTTATAAATAAGTAATGACGCTCATCATCATTAGTATTGCTATCCAGCTATATGCTAAGTCAGAAGCCGACCTAATTATAAGAAAATTGTAATGGTCTAATTAGAAGACTTTCAGGAAAGGTTCTACAACCTAAATAGCACCACTATCACACATTAAACCAAACCACAATTAAATTCGCATGCGAACTGAAAGTGAATAGGATTCCACGCAACAAATCTTTAACCCTTAACCTCACCAGAATCTGATATAGTTCAGTCTGCGAATGGCTCGCTAACAATTGAGCCCCGAAAACTACCCATACGAGTGGTCTGTTTCAGCAGCTTTCAATGGACAGCCATGCGGAGACAGCAGTCCGAGGAACATCTGCTGCCTCCTCTTTCAGCCATCGGATTAACTCAGTTAGTGGCCACCCACCGCAGCACTGGACCACCGCTTCACTGCACAACCAAACACCTTCCATCGCCGAGTGTCATGCATTTTTCATGGCCCGCCACGAGCTCAGCTGCTCAACTAAATTAACGAAATCAATCATCATCATCGTGTCGGCATGGCACCTGACATACAGAGAAAATACTGCAAACAGCTTGGACTCGTACTTTGCTAATTTGCTGACACAAACGAGAGAAACGAATACTCGAAATATTGTCAGCAGTCACCAAGTTTTCCATATCATAAAAATAAGCTGAAATACGCGCAAATAAAATAACTAAAGGCACTGCCTTCTACAAATACCAAATAAAATTGAAGAAAATGGCAATAACTTTTAAAATGAAGTAGTAGTAGTAGAAAAGAAAATTGTGTTGCGTGACTACTATACTTATATCATTACTCATATTCATAATTGGTAATTGGCCAGTCAGAGAAGTCACTGTTTTCTGTCAGTGCCAAATCGATGACCCATTTCTCGCCGTGCACTTTTGTCCGGCAAGGCGCCACATGCCACATGCCACTTCTCTCACGCTGCGAAATAAAAATGAAATAAAAAAGTGCCAGAGCCAAGAAATGCGAACCCATTCATCACCCGATTGTTGGGGGCTAGTAATTTGTAACCTAATTGAATGCGTAAGCGCCGGAGGCCCAAATCACGCATACGCCCCATTGAACCGCTCTCAATATGGGTTTCAATTTCGGCTGCAGACTTTTTTAATTATGGCTGCAGTCGGAAACTCTTTGGCAGCTTTTCTTTTGTCGCCGCTTTTCCTAGCACACATGCCACGCCCCTTCCCGTCTACACCCGCCCACCCTAGGCTCTTTATGTGAAGTTTTTAATTAACTGCCTTACAAAGATTTTCCTTCTTCCGGTATGTTTTTTTTGCTCCTTTCCTCCCCTTTTTATACCCTTTTCTCGTAGAGTAAAAGGGTATACTAGATTCGTTGAAAAGTATGTAACAGGCAGAAGGAAGCGTTTCCGACTTTATAAAGTATATATATTCTTGGATTAGGACAAAAGCCGAGTCCGTCTGTCTGTCTGTTCGTATGAAGCTTGCCACGCGCCCACTTTTAAACCATTTTTCGAAATTTTTTCATAATTGTATTAGTCTTGTGAATTTCTATCGACATGCATTAATTTGTTTCTCACTTTAATCCCCAACATCTATCAATATCCCAGAAAAATTATGAAATATCGCATTCACACTAGCTGAGTAAAGGGTATCTGATAGTCGGATAGCATTATCTCTTTTCTTTTTTTTTTTGTATTTGCGTTGCCTGCCTTTTTGTGATACGCTGCTGGCCCCGAGCCTGTTCTGGCCACAAATTGACATTTTTTGCCGTGAACGGGACGGAATGGGCTACCTTTTTGACGATTTTCGCCATCCTATTTCTCGATTTTTTTTTGCGCGTTTCCACTTTTTTGTATTTAGCTGACGGAATTTAATAAGCCAGAAATTCGCCAGGCGAACCGAAATAAATTTGAAAAATCAGCCCGCGACGTTTCGTAATTAAAGTTGCTCTCACTGGACAGATCGTTGTGTTTAGAGCTGCACTCAGAGAAAATGTGCGACCGTAAATAATTAAACAATTTCTAAAATTAAAATTCTTCTATTCTCTTACATATAGCCAATATTTCACTGCCTATTAAGCATTTGTAATACATTTTCTACAGTCTTGAAGTTGTTCAAGTACTTGAAATTAAATATTGTAAAATATTAGTTCGACATTCAGTGTTTGTTGCAGTGTAGTGTCGCATGCGCGACCACGCCCCCTAGCCCCAACGCCCCCTGGCTAATGACAAATGGTTGTCAGTTTGTCAGTTGGCCGCTGCAAGAACTGCAGATAAAAAGAGAGCAGCGCTTTTTTGCACCTATTTTGACAGGCTTTTGGCCTTTTGGCCAAACTGTGGACTTTCCCGGGCAGTGGGAGAAGTTTTTGAAATAAATTGGAACTAATGAATGAGGGAATGAGTGAATGAGCTGTGGGGTTGCCAAGCTGGCAGACTGGCGAACTGGCAAGCTGGCAGACTGGCGAACTGGTGAACCGGCGGAGGCAGCAGCTGCTCGTTCGCCTGTGCAATTAACTGTGAAAATGCTGTCACAATATTTAAAAGTTTTAATTGTTTGTTCAATTGCAATTGCAATTTAAAACTGGCGCCAAACTTTGCACTTTGGTTGTTTTAAACTTGTTCAGCGACTCTCGCTCTCTGATGTCGCCTTCTCCGGGTCCTCGTCTGCTCGACTTTTCTGTTCCTCGTTTTTTTGTAGCAAAAAAAAAAAAAAATAATTTAACATGAATATATCGCATTTCATGGAGTCATACATCACGAGGCCGTCGGAGGGTTAAGGAGGCGGCGTTGGGGGGGCGTGGCTGGCCGGCGGGCAAGTGACAGCACTAACATAAACCACAATAATATCCAAAGTCATGAAGGAAGTAACCAAGTGTGAATTTTCGGTTTATGCCTTGCGAACCCAAGCGTTGAAGCGGCGCTGCTGCTGTTTTTCCCGACTTTCAGCCGCCCGCCCGCCCCTCTCGCCCGCATCTCCTCGCCGCTTTTCCGCTTTCCCTCGGGCGGTGCTCGTTGGTGTGGCTTGTTCTCCTTCCTGTTGTCGGTGGGTCAGATGGGCGGGTTCCGGATATATAGCTTCACTTGGCCGCACTGCCGTAGTTGAGTTTGCTGCAAAAATGCCAGGCGAAAACTTAATAGTTTAAGCGGCGTGCACTTGCAGTATTCCAATTAACACTTAATACCTTATTTATGAAGTAGCAGCTTTACTTCTAAGTACCTCACTAAGATTCATTTAAATACTGGGAGATTCCAGAAAGGATTAATTTTGAAAACGTTTTCTCTTGGCTCCAAAAGTATTAGTAAAGTTAAGTTCGCCATACAATGAAGGGAATATTATTATACATTGTTATTATATATTATTATATTATGTATTATATACATTATTATCACAAATCAAGTTGGCAATTACTTTTGATGTACCATTTCCCTAAGGCAACTTTAAAAAAATATGTTTGTTCAATATTACGCTTGCTGTTTTTGTTTTAGTCACCACTTTCCATGCCTGCCTGCCTCACTGGGGCGTCCTGCGGTTTAAGCCCCCCTTTCTGTGGACTCCATCCGGACCCCGAAACCCCCGCCCCGCACATACACAGGTCCCTTCCGACGCCACTGACCGCTTGGCTGGGCACCCCTTGCAGTTGTTTTATTTGCGCTTCCGTTTCGCGGACAGTTTGCTCTGCTGTTTTTACTTCATTTTTCTCGAGTTCTGCACGCCGTATCTAACTGTCTTTGTTGCTCCTTTTTGGCTTTGTTTTTCGATTTTTTTAGTTGGTTTCTTTCGCTTACAACAGAAAAATGTTGCAACAAAACATTTACGACGTCATCGTTTCACAATTTTCGTGCCGCGAGCCCCCTTTTTGCTCACTTTCTCGATGTCCTAGAATCCATGTTTTGTATTTGTGTGTTGTGTCTTGAAATGAAAATTGTTGTTGCCGCTCTCGTTCTTCATGTTGTTGTACAAGGACCGCCCACGCCACCACTCCCCCCCCCCCCCCCCCCCACATCTTCTGTTGCTGCTGCGGCAAAAAAAGAGGCAAAAAATAACAGTGGGAAAAAAGAGAGGCAAACCTTGTGTCATTTATCATGCATTTCCACTTTTGGCTTCCGTCGACCGGGACGTGGCCCGCACAGACAAATGTACGGGGACAGCCGGACGGACAAGCGGACAGACGGACAGGCGGACATACGGACGGACAAACGGCCAGCCAGCCGGACAGTACACGAGCCGAGTTGCGGGCAAGAAAGACGAAAGCGTTTTAAAGCACCGAAGTGGTGCTCTTAGGCTACCCTATGTGCTGGAAAACTTCTCATCTACTCATGTTATTGAAATTAAATTTACAGTATAATAGTGTAGTATATAACATATATAGTATATATATAGTATATATATATATATAGTATATAACAGTATGGTAAATTAACTTTTCAATTGTTTTAATTGCTTATATAAACGAAAAAGAGTGCTTAAATATTGTAATTTAAAGAGCTCTTTTCAAAATCTGCTTCAGTAAATTAAATAAATAAATAAAGCGACATAAATCGCTTGATAGTGAAGTGTCTGAGTGCGACATTTTATTATGGCAGCCTACTCCTTTTCATGACTATTTTATTTTTCACTTTGCAAAATGGGAAACAGCAACATATAGAGAAATTTATGCATCTTCATTTTTCATTTGGTAATTCCCGAAGAATTTCCATTTCATGCCGAAGAACGCAGATCTTTCAGCGGAATTCCAAATTAATAAAGACGAACGAATCCTAAATTCATTTTCTCCACGGCTGAGGAACATTTTCTGGTCGTGTCCCCCGAATAAGTAGCCGAGTCATTTGTAAAATTTGAATATGGAAATGTTGCGAGTGGACGACGGCCAAGAAGGGAAAATGATGAAAAAGTTCTTGAAATTGTTTGATATTGCAACGCGGAAAATATTCGAGACCTCCCCATTTTTTTTCTACTCGCTGGAGGGCAATTGATTAAGAGCCACGGGAGACTGTGATGGTGATGGTGATGGTGATGGAGTGTCTGCTCCAGGTGGGCTGACTGGAATGAGTTGACGGTTTTCAAGGCCCTTGAAGAGTTCAGAAACGGCGAACGAAACTTGGAATTTCCCGCTTTCTTGGGAATTTTCCTCAGAACGCTGGGCAGTTTAATGATTTTTAATATTTTGAAACGATGAACAAATAGCTAAGCTGCCGCGCTTGAGAGGAAAATATTTAGCTGTATATATATATTTGTATATTTTCTCATTTTTTGTTAATATCCTACCAACTTTTTTCTTGTTTGTGCGATTTTCGAATCTTGCCGCGGGGATTTCGATTGGAAACAGAGCAGCTGGTTTGATTGCATGTGGGAACTCGAGTATCCATTTTTTCTGCCAAACAAATGCGACGCCATTTGGTCGCTCTCCATCTGCATTTGGCCATTTCTTTGCCCAAACTTTCCCATTTCTCCCTGTGACGCATCGGGACCGCAATGAACTTGAGCCAGCTGTCAATGTGATAAATAAACTTGGCTTGCCAAAAGGGTACAGCCCCCTGGCTGTGCTGCAGCATATAAATAATAATCAGGAGCGGCTGTCTCAGCTGTCTAGCCACAGTGCGTTTCGCAAGTGTAAGGCTTGCGTGGTACGTGGAATTATTTAATAACCAAGTGGAGCAAGGAGAAAGACAAGCTTTATGCTAGCACGATAAATAAAATTTACTTCGGTTAAGATTACCTGATTTAAATACACGTTTGCCGTTTTCAAAATGTAAATAAATATACAATAAATTTATGGTTATAATATAGAGGGTACAGAAATCAAAACATAATACCAACTGGCATTGCATGCTTGTGATGCACTTTTGATTGGTTACTTCGGGCATATGCGTGTTTTTTGTGAGCAAACTGCCTTCAAAACTTGTTTTAACTCTAGTGCGAAAGTTGGCCAACTGAAAAAAGTATTTTTCCATCTTGTACTTTGCAGCAAGTTTTGATCCAAGGGCGTGACACCGATAGCGAGCAACAGGATGCTGGCACTGCCTTTGCTGACTCTGGCGGTCCTCGCCAGCTGCGGCTACACCGTGGACGCCTACTCCAGTACGTATACGTAATATTCCGGGTGGGGGTTGGCTTTCGTGGACACCGTACCACCCACTACTGTCCCGGAAAGCCACCACCCACGGCCATTTGTTGTGTTGTGTAATCAGTACTCCTGAAATGAGCACCGATCCGTTGGATCGGTGGTGAACCTTTCATGCCTTCATCAACCCTTGCCCCTCCATCATTGACATACTGAAGCCAGATGTGGTATCCCCGATTTTGAGCAGGCTTATAATTTGATTTTCTTTTTTTCCGTATGATTTTGACCCACCCACTGTGATCCACAAAACACACACTGAAACCCGCAATCCGCAACCCGAAATCCGAAATCCGTAATCCGTAACCCGTAAATCGTAATCCGTAATCCTTGAACCTAATCGAATTTCCCGCGGGCGAAGAGTACGGCCGTGGATGCGGGGACATTGGCTGCCTGCCCACCGAGGAGTGCGTCATCACCAGCGACTCGTGCAGCTACAACCAGCGTGACGGCAAGGATTGCGGCAACTATCCCACCTGCAAACGGCGCTCCGGCGGAGGATCAACCGCCTCGAACAGCAGCCCCAACTTGGCAGCCCCCTCGGCCAATCCGTCAGGTATTTAGCTTGGAACCCCCCACTTGATTACTCATTGTGCGCTTCCCTGGGGGAGTTGTCCAGGCGATTGGCATCGTGTTTCGTAATTCGAACTTCGAGGTTTGGCGACCGGCGATTGGCGGCTACATCTTTTTGGTTCCCCAAAACAAGTTATTTCGGGTTGATTTCAACAAATTTCTGGGGGCACAAGAGCTGACTTCGGGCGCCGAAGATTACAATAGCCTCACAGAGACGAGAATGCAATTCAAGAAATAATATTTTCTGCAATATAAAAAACAATAAGTCGTTATTGGCCTATTGCCCAATAATTACGTTTTCACATACTCTTTCTTAGCCTCGAAACTCTGCAAGGCTATAAGCGTTATTCCAAATTATCGAACTTATTTTGTTTTTTTTTTTGTTTGGCCCCAAGTATTTGTTAAGTTGTGTGATCATTTCCATTTATATATATCTATGCTATATACCTGAATGTAATATGTTGTATGGCGATCTAACACCCACACCAACACACTGAGCGCTTCCGCTGACTCAATCAATCTAACACTCAATTCGACTCTCAATCAACCAACCAATCAATCACTCGCTCGCTCGCTCATTCATCGCCTCATTCGCTCAAGGCTTGCAAATACTCGACCGCTAACCACCCACCCGCCCCCGCCACGCCCCCTCTCCGCCGATCACTTCTGCATGCTTTAGGAAGCAACAGTACAGAGAGAAAAAAGGCACCATGCAACGTCTATTTCCACACTCAAGTGACAGTAAAACTCCCATTTTGTGAAGCTACGCATAACATATATCTCAAATTAAATTCAACTTTATTAGCACTAAAAAGCTTTACAACCAAGTAATTCCTTTTTATTTTAAGCTTACACATTCTAGCAGCTGAAACGAAAATAATTTTAATAGCAAACCCAATTTCTTAATGTCCATGTCTTGAAATTAACATCAATTACGAGATCTTGAATTAATATAATAGAATCAAGTTTATAAGGAAGTTTGACTGTTGCCTGATAGATTAACATTTATATAGAATATTTTCTCTGTGCTGTCCGGAGAGGGGGCTAAGAAGAGGCAGGCTGGGCGGGATTGGGATCATACCCAAAACTAGCGCTAACAAGAAAACCCGCTCTCTTCTCCCCGCGTGCCATCGACTGCCACTAACCACTAACAGGATCGAGTCTGGGCCAGGGACCCGAGAACAACATCTTTGCACCCGCCTCATCGAACCCCACGCTTAACACCTACACGTACAACCATCAGCAGGGTGGCGGCGATAGCGGTGGTGATGGCGCTCATGGCCACGGCCACGGAAACGGAAATGGTAACGCCGGAAACGGAAACGATCGCGACAAGGGCGGCAACGCGGGGGCGGCAGGCGCCTCCTCGACGGGCGTGATAGATCCGCACTACGTTTTCGGGGCCAAGCACCACATGCCCGTCATACCGAACATGCCCATCTTCCCGTACAACTCGCCCACGTCGGCGCCTCCGTTCCAGCAGTTCCCTCAACCCAATCATCCAGGCAGCGTCCTCAACCCCGGCTACCCCATGCACGGCCTGCAGCCGGTGAACCCGTACAATCCGCCCTTCATCTTTGGCCAGCTGCCATTCTATGGCGGTGGCGGGCCGACCGGGACTGGCGGTCCGCCCGGCGGCGTTGGAGGCGGCGGCAATGGCGGCGTCGGCGGCGGCGTCGGACTGCCCAGCTCGACGTTGGGCATCCTCGGCGGCGGCGGCGGCGGCCTGGCGCCCTACGGCAGCAACTACCAGGGCTATCAGGGCTACCAGAGCCAGCACTCCAACGCGAATATGTACAACAAGCCGCCGCCGCAGTACCAGAACCAGAACCAACAGAACCCCTACAACCGGCGCACCCAGGCGCATCCCTCGGCAGCCGGCAGTCTGGGCGGACTGGGGATGCCCGCCCTGATCTTGGGGCTCGTCCTGGCCCTCCTGCCGCACACGTAATAGGCTGGGGCGGTAGCAGCAGAATAGCGGCACAAAGCCACAGAACACCACTCCCGAAGACCCCCGGAAATTAAACAACCATCCCATATGCTAGGGATAACCTTTGGAATGAGCCCATTTTCACTGAACTGTTCTACTAACAAAGGATCACTTCCAATTCACCGAACTCTTATCAACTCTTTCTAAGACATGTCTGGTGCTGTCATTCTGAGATTTGCGAAAAATACTAGTTTTATGAAGTAAGTTTCGCATCGATTTAAGCAATATTAAAGCAGTAAACGAGTTATTTTCAAACTAAAAAAGCAGTAAAAATGGGATCTCACACGAAGGTTATGCCTTACTTATTATTTTTTATTTTTTTATTATCCATATTTCTTGATATTTGTTTGACTTTTTGTTTTGGCTTAGGCTTAAGAAAAATGTAAAAGCAGAAGCAGCAGCAGTAAGATTGGCATTTAAAAATTGTACGAGATTACAGTTGGTCGATGATTTACTTATAAAGCCTTTAACTTTGCAGATACTTTTTTGACATATTTGGAACAATTGTAGTTCTGCTTTGCTCTTTAGCCCACGCTGCGTATACGTAATTTCAAGGACTGTAGCTTACTGGATACTTAATTATTGTTTTGATTTGACAAGTCCGAAACATAAGCCGTTTTATAAATGATTTTGTAGATCATGAATTAGTATCTATATTTGTCTGATAAGAAAATACATTTTTGCTGGGCATCTTTTGAAGCTTCGCTTGATGCTAACTTCTCGTACAATTCACTACAATTCAAAGGTTGTATTTTAATTACACTATAAGCTGTAAGCCTTTGCCACACTCGTTCTACGTATTTTGGCATTTTGCTCGGCAGCCTTTGCTGTCTGGCTCACACTGCGAATACGTAATTTCAATTTAATATTGTGTAGAAGAGTGTGCTCGTGTGTGTGTACGAGTATATATGTGTGTGTGTGTGTGAATTTTAGGCTATCAGTCAAGGGGAACTGCCTGCCCCTGCGAGCCGCTCTTTTTTGCAGCTCAATTAAATTGGAATTTAATTTCAGGCTTAGCCAGCCAGCCTCTGGTCAGGGGGGCGTGGCAAGCCTGACCGCCACACACAGGGCGAACATACACACGGACACACACATACACGTGATGATTTGGGCAACTTTGATGTTAATTTCATTTTTGTTGATGCTACGAATTTGCGGCCAGACACTGGCGGATCCAGGGCTTTCGATGATGCCACTGCCACTGCTGCTGCAGTCAGAAATACAGATACAGATACTTAGACGGATAGTGTTGTAGATACAAGATACGCATGTCAATCAAAATGCATAATGAGCTACACTCGATGGCAGAGCACCAAGTGCCCTGCGTGAAAACAAGAACCGATTGTTTTTTTTTATACGATTACGAATACGAATAAATAATCACTAAAGCAAGTTAAATGGCATTTTAAAAAACAAACGAACAAGAATTAAGCTAGCCTAAGGTGTTCAAAACTAATCTAAAGTGAAAACTTAAAACTAAAAACGAAAACTAGGCTCTAAGTGCTGCAGACTCCCAAAGTGAATCAAAAGAAATCAAAAACTGTCGCAGAAAGGCATTTACATTACCAACTAACTGCCAGAAATACAAATACAAATACATATACAAAATCGAAAGCCAAGAAGCAATTTTCCAACACTAAACAAAATAGAAATCACAGAGACAAACAACAAATTGTTAAGCATTTCAAACACTCCGAGTTAGGCAAACGAGGTCCCAGAGATTCAAAGCTTCCCAAGAAAACGAAACAAACCGATTTTGTCGCTGTAAATTCCGGATAAAAAACACTCATGTCGAGCATATTTACTCCGTCCGTTTGTATTTGTATTTGCACACACTTGATTTGGGACACCAACTAATGCTGACTTCATTTGCAATCTCTGAACCGGAACCATGTAAACAGTACGACCAGTATTAACCAAACCGAAATCATTTTATCGATATAAGATACTACCCGCTACCACTACCACTACTACCAATACCAATACCAATACCAATACCAATACCACTACCATTACCCACGACAGTACTGCCCACATTGACTCATACACGGCGAGGAATTGGAGGAGCAAACAATAAGTATTCGAGTATTTACTAATCAAAACCACAAACTAAAGAGTTGTACATAGCATTAAATACACGTAAGCACGTGTGTGCGAAGTCGGATATGGATATATTTAATATATAACACTGAAGCGAAGACTTAACTAGACTAAGTTTGGGCGGACAGAAACTCAAAGTTGTGTAGACTTAAAGCGGTGTGGTAATTAATCAATCGCGTAGGCTAAGTCCATTTATTGCAACCCGACCATTGACTGTTTTAATATTTTCGTTTGTTTATTCACCCGCCTAATTTGTGTTGTTTACGTTTTTGTATTTTATCTTATCTCCCCCTTATGCTTTCCATTCGATTCGAAACCCTGCTTTTGTGGCTAACCAACTGCTTGCGCACTGCTTTGCCGACAGACCCAGAGGTGGGCCATAACGCATACGCCCCGAATGCCCCGAATGCCCCGAGTGCCCCGTTGCCGGAAGCGGGTGCGAACGGTGGTGCTGCGGGCGGTGGTGGAAGCGGCGGATATGGTGGTGGTTTCTCGGCTGGCGGCCACTCCCTGTACCCTAGCCTACCCAACTCCAACGGCGGCGGAGGCGGTGGTGCGGCGCCCTACAATCCATATGGCGGTGGTGGCGGCAACGGTGGATACGGCGGCTACAATCCCTACAACGGCGGCTACCAGCCACCATCCTCTGGAGGCTATCAACCTCAAGCTCCTGGCGGATACCAACCCAGACCGGGCTACACGCCACCCGCCCCAGGCTACGAAAACAATGGTGGTGGTGGTGCCCAGAAACCCAAGGACAAGGAGGGCGGCTTCTTCTCCAATTTCTTCTCGAATCCGGCGGTGAGTCAAGCGGTGTCCGGTATCATTGCAGGCCAGATAGCCAAGCAACTGCAGGGCGGCGGAGCCGGAGGACCCGGTGGTGGCCAGCCTGCTGGCGGCTACCAGCCGAGCGGTGGCTATGGCGGAGGACCGGCAGCAGGAGGCGGCGGTGGCGGCGGATCCGGTGGCAGTAACATCCTTGGCGGTCTCTTGGGATCCGTTCTATCCGGCGGTGGTGGCAATGCAGGCGCTGGCGGCGGTGGTGCCAGCAGCTTCCTGGGGAGTCTGCTCAGCGGTGGAAATTCCAACAGAGGTGCTCAGCAAGGAGGCGGAGGTTCTGGAGGACTGGGCGACATCTTCAGCTCGAAAAACTTTGGCGGCCTCTTCAGTGAGAATCCCTCGTCCAGGGGCGGCGGAGCCTCCTCCTCCGACGGAGGAGCCAAGGGCTATCCCACCCAGGCACCAGGCAACTATTATGGCTAAGCTGCAACGGCTGAATTAGCCTAGCATTCCATGTGGAGATCGACTTTGGAGTCTCCCTTTAAAACAGTCTTTTTTTTCGTCCTTCGGCAATGTAATCAAATGGAGAACTTTCAACGAAATTAACTGAAACAATATTGAAATATATAAGCATATTATACGAAACTATTAATGACGATATACAAATACAATACATATATACAAACCTATATACTCGATAAATGAGAGAACAGTCACATGTAATTTGAGATACCGTGCGCGTAGAATCCCCCAGCAAACAACAGATCCCAATTCGGAGTTCATTTGTAAATAGAAAAGTAACTGATATTGAATTTGAACAAGATAATATACGTAAGAATTGAAAGCCAGCTCATGCGCGTTTTAATTGTGATTGGTTGGTCTGAAGATGGGCCAAAATGTTGATCCTCGAGTTGGTAAGTAGAATTGAAGTTTGAGACAAATTTACGTCCTCGTGGGGATAATTTTAAAGATAGACTTTGCACTAGGGCGCACTTACATACTAATCTTATTTATTTATTGTTTAAACACATATACTCTATTAAGTAAAGTTTAGTTCAAACGACTATTAGGTGGCTATTGCCATAAACAGACAATAAATCGCTTTGCACAATTATTCCACAATTTACCAATAAGTGTAAATAATTATTAACAAAGTTGAATTAAAAAGTGCTACAACTTAATCCTTTGGAATAACATCATTTTAGACATCAACAATTTTAAGTTCTTTTACAATTTTTAAGTTTAGTGGGTCAGATACTAATTCAATGCCACTTTATAACTTAATAAATCCTTTTGTAAGAAAGAGTAACACATAAGTAGTATTAATGTTTTTCATTGGCTGTCAAGTTGTTGGATATAAAAAAGAATTGAGTAGCCACCCAGCCACAATGTAAGTTGGCCAAAAGCATATGTATGTACATCGAGAGTGCTGTGGACTCACGTCTGTTTGGCTACCCGCATACAAATGGAAAGTGTAAATGGCTTTGGAAAAATCCCCAAAAATAACAGAGATCCTTAATCAACGCGATCATAACTTTTTAAGAGGCTGTTGACTGAAGGCAACCGGATTTGCAGCCCGGAAAGTTGCCCGAGCTGGCAAAGTTTCGCATTCTGGCGGCACTCGAAATGCGCTGCGTTTCCGCTGCAGTTTCACCTGTCCCGTCCCGTCCTATGCCATTCCATCCCATTCTGTCCCAGTTCTGTTCCAATCCTGTCCCGCCTGGCACTACACGTGGCCACAGACTCGGCAGCTCTGCACTTGGCAGTTGCAAGTTGGCCGAAGGAGCTGGAGGATTGGAGGCGTGGGGGCGGAGCCATTGCCGCTCTGGCAAACATTTTGTTGGCCGGAATGTTGCTGCTGCACTGCAACAATATATTATGCGCTAAGCTCCTCAACTATGCAGCCGGCGGATGGGTGGCCATTTGGCTTCGGCTTGGCTTTGGCTTTCGCTGTGGCTATGGCTTTGGCTCTGGTTAACCGACTACCGTTTTGTAATTTATTTAAGTAATAAAATAAATATACGTACGTTATATGGTACGTACGTTGCGCACCTGGCCGTCTGAATTGCCTGTGCTCGGGATGCTGCTGGATGTGGATGTGGATGTGGATGTTGCTGCGTGGATGCCGCTCCATGGACGTGGATATGGATGCGATGCTGACGGTGGGTTTGTTGTCAAGCGAAAGTGCGCTTCAAGTGCACCAAGCACCCACTTGGCCAAAGTGAATTTAGTGTCAAGTGCAGGAAAATGTGAAAAGCAGATGCGAGTTAGTTTTTCATATTTAAGCAGCACTTCACCCGGCAGCAGCAGCAGCAGCAACAACAACAACGCGCCGAGCCACTCACACTGGTCGGTTGTCTATGCAAAATGGATTACTTTTGGCCTTCGGGAGGTCGTACTTCTTATGTCCATTAGCCGCCTTTCTTTCGGGATCGAGGAGGAAGGAGCGGCTAGATGCTTTCGCTTTTTTTCTCTGAGCTAATATAAGTTGGTTTTAATTGCGAATGGCTTGTATCAAGCCAAAAATTTATGCAAGCACTTTGAGAACCAAATTTTGCCTTTAAATTAGAGATTGCTATATGCAGGTGCGTGCCCCGTGCACTGAAACCAGAAATGATATTTCCTTTATTTGCATTTGTGCTTTTTTTTTAAGATTTCGATGTAGTTGGCTATGTATGGAATTCATGTGAATTTCAAATCGTTAGCCAGGTTAACTTCACTTTAACACATTTATTTAAAGCCCGTAGCGTTACAAATTCCGTCTAGAGTTTTCAATTTCGGAATATTGGACTGAAGTAATATCGAAATGGAGGAGTATTCGCGCGAACCGTGTCCTTTTCGCATCGTGGACGATTGTGGCGGCGCATTCACGATGGGCTGCTTCGGAGGCGGTCTCTTCCAGGGACTAAAGGGATTCCGGAATGCACCGCAAGGGCTCAAACGACGGTTCGCCGGCGGATTGGCGGCCGTAAAGGCCAGATCGCCGACCATTGGCGGAAATTTTGCCGCATGGGGCTGCGTCTTCAGCATCGTGGACTGCAGCCTGGTGCACCTGCGCCAGAAGGAGGATCCGTGGAACTCGATCATGAGCGGGGCGATCGCCGGTGGGCTTCTGTCCTCCCGGAACGGAGTAGCCGCCATGTTCGGAAGCGCCATCATCGGCGGAGTTCTGCTCTCAATGATCGAGGGCGTGGGCATTCTGTTCACCCGCATCTCCGCCGAGCAGTTCCGCAATTCTGATCCGCAGAGCGATCTGGAAAGAGCAGGCGCGTTTGCGTCTGGATCCGGAGCGGGATCAGGCGACATCAATTCTGCACCGGGCTTTGAATTCCCCGCCGCGCAGCAGGCCAACGCAACAAGCTAAATTTCTGTTCTCATTCTGCCCCTCAAGCCGGAACCTTAATGAATAATTACAATTACTTTCGCTGTTTGCATTCGCTCTATGACTTTGTGTGCCTCCAACTGCTCGTAGAAATCAAAATTTCAAGCTTAATATATTTTGTATATATATATATTAGGCAACATCCAAAAGCTTCGGTCTTCAATTTTCACTCAAATCTGCTTAGAGCCGGTGATTGTTTTCTGCAGATATTGCACCACTGTGCACCATCTAGCAGCGGCGAGAGGGTGGCAGATCGAGGACCAGGACTTTTGGTTCGGGGCAGGGATTTCAGCCGGCAGCTCCTTCAGAGCAAAACAATGACGCGCCGCATTTAGAAGCCTTTCGCTCTCGCTGCCGCACATGCCTCACCGCACCGCCCTTAACCCCATGGTGCCCTCCGAGCGCCAGGACACCGTGCAGCTCCCTACCCATTCCTGCCCCAAGGTGCTCGTTCCGTTGCGGATGTCGTTGACTTTTCAAGTCGCATTAGAAGCGACACGGCGGCGTCGTCATCGCGGCCGTTGGTTGGGTGTTTGGGTGGGCGTTTGATTGGGTGGGGCATAAAAATACATGTAAGAGGCTTTCAGCTTATTGTTTGGCACTGTCGCGTTTTTATGATTGCACGCAAGACTCTCTGGCCACGCCTCCTCCTTGTTCCTCCTGCTCTCCTCCTCCAGCTCCTCTGTCGTATGGCGTCTGGCTTTGGGCCCTTGTCTCGGCTTAATTTTATTGATATTACACGTACTTGACGTCGACGACCAGGTCGAAAACAGCCATACCCATACCCATGCCCATTCCCATTTCCATTTCCATTCGCATTCGCATTCCCATCGTTTGGCTATTAATTTTTACGGCTTACGACTTACGGCTGCCTCGCATAAGCGGCCGGTAGATGGCGCTCCGCAGTTGATCAATTTTTTATATCTATTGGCACTTACTTGCCGCGATATATTATATATTTATGCCTCGTCCTGCTTGTGCAAATCCAATTACGTTTTCATAATCAGGAATCAAGAGCTCCAAGTGTTCCCACT
The DNA here is from genome assembly GCF_004382145.1 of Drosophila mauritiana. Taxonomy (NCBI): domain Eukaryota; kingdom Metazoa; phylum Arthropoda; class Insecta; order Diptera; family Drosophilidae; genus Drosophila; species Drosophila mauritiana. Next base: position 20,981,756 of record NC_046672.1, on the reverse strand, counting down.
TTATTCACCTTATCCACATTTAGTGGGTATGTTTTATGGTTTGATATGAACAGTTTTTCTTTTTCGAAACTTCGAACACATTCAATGCGATTCAACACAATTCTTGCGCGTCGAACTGAGAAGAAACTTTTAAAGATTCTTGCAACTTTTCTTCCGTAATTACTAGGAAAATCTTAATGAAATTCTTTTCGGCCACATATTTCTCGCTGGTATTTCCCCGATTGGCTCCTTTATTTTGTATTCTAACAACAACTATTCTTTAACATGTGTATTATGTAGTTGTTGTTCCTGCTCTTATTGTTGTGGGGCAATAAAAATGCTACAACTTAATTAATTAAGTGCAAATGATAAAAATGACCAAACAGCACGAAACACACACACACACACACACAGGCTCACAAACACACACTTGGCAAACAGAGAGAGAAAAAACTAATTAAGTTTTATGTGCAATTTTCGTGGCTGAAAAGTTTCGTTTGTGTGGCAATTGTGTGGTGTCCGAAGGAGGGGCGTGTGGCAAAGGGGGCGTGGCTGGGGCACGGAGCTCCACGTTACGTTGCCGTCACGTTCTGTTATTTATTTTGATAGTTTGTTGTAGCTGCAGCGCCCCCATACTTTCTCCCCAACTCGCCCACTTCCCCCGGCTTTCTCCACTTTCTCCCCATCCCGCGCTCTACGTTTTTCCATCTCTTTCGGCGGGAAATCTGTGCGCTGACATTTGCCGCGATTAATGAAAGTTAAGCTTTTGTCCGAAGTCTTTAATTTGTGGCCATTAGAGGGCGGCCAACGCCAACAAATATACGAGTATATGTACGTGGGATGACGCACACACATAGAGAATAGAATGATCTCATCATGAGACTCCAATTCGACATGTCGTTTTTGCTTACTTTATCTAAAAGTGCAAGAGTTAAGTTTATTAACTCTTATATTAACTTATTAAGTCAGATATATGCTAAACTTGGCTAAAATTTTGAATTTGGTTCCCCATTTTCCCAGTAAGCACTGCAGGACAATTCCACGTGGCGGCGACTCCAGTTGCGAAAAATTGCATTGCCTACTTATGTGGGCAACATCAGAGGATCTCGTTGCCAAATTGAGTAGCGCATTACGGCGAGTGGGTGGTTTTCCGGGATGGCTCTTCCAGCGGCAGTGCTGGAAAAACACATGCCTGCCCCGACGCTTGTTTACATGCGTTTGGCGCACTCGCCAGATAAATCAGAAGCAACAACAGAGCATCAGAGCAGCAACATCGCAGCAGCAACATCACAACAGCAGCAGCGGCAGCAACAACAACTGCAGCTGCAACATCAACAGACCCGCTCTGATTTAGTCAACGCTGATTGTTAGAGTAAGAACTGCAACCACGACATGGGTAAATTTGCAAAACAAACTCTTCCTTTTTCCACATCCCAGTTTTTCCATTTTCCCACAGGTGTGGTCAGCCTAATAGTGGTGGTGAAATGTTTTGGAAAAACTGTACAAATAAATGTCGTGGCTTATTGCAAATAAAAATATTTGCTGGTTGGTTGTGGGAAATTTAAGAAATGCCATTAAATATTTTTGAACAGAATGGTTGTCACCAGTTACTAACTAACTAGTTATACCTCTATATTTTTACAAAGCAACTCCAGGCATTTAGTTGAAAGCTATGAAGCTTACATATCAGCATCTTGAACGCAACATGTGGCATTGCGTAACTTGGAGTCGCTTGGCAAGCCCTGATCCGCACCATTATTATCCTTGGCCCAGCTGTACGTATGTCTGTGTGTTCAGAGTCTCCGATTGCAGCTCGAATTTAGTTGCATTCAAAGCCCACTAGCAACATTGAGAAGTTGTTGAAAAATATTTGTCCTCCGCCATGCAGAACTTGCAGCTTGGGCCCTGCACCCCGCGCTGCACGGATGTGGATGTGTGCTGGAAAACTTTCGACTTCAGTACACAACTTACCTCAACTTCTGCTGTGGCACAAAAAATTTGTTAACTTTGGCCAAAAGGAGGGCGTAAGGACGAAAACTTTTGCATTCGCCGGCAGTTGAAGTTGGCCGGAGAGTAATTGAGGCACTCGAGGGCGAAAGGAGCCGAGTCCACTTCTCGCAAATCGTCCGTTTTTGCAGGTGATAAATTTTGAAAGGCATTTTAATTGATTTCGACAAATGGAATTAAATTCGGGCGCGCAGGAGGTGTGAGACACATCAAATATTAAACGTTCTGCCATTTGAATTATCAAATTTCGCTTGCGCCTTGCCTCCATGTGAGTTTCAATTATAAATTTACCTATTTGCTCGAAAAAGTTTTTGTGTGGCATTTAGCAGGGCAACTATGAATGGGCGGGGGCGGTGGGCGTGGCATCGGGCCGGAACTCAAATACCGAAATGCTCAAATACAAAACGAGATACAAATGAAGACGGAGATGCAGATGGCACAGACGATGGAATGGTAATGAATAAATTTCCAAGCAGTTGAAATGTTGAACCAAGCGAAGTTTCTGCTTTGTTTTGGCGCCGCAGCTCAAGAAACACACAAAATGAGCAGGCGGCTACAACGGGGCACTGAATGAAAATCTTAGCCCAATCTTCCGGAACAAATTTCACTTTTTTACGCAATAAACTAGCAAAGGAGTAACTTTCTGCTATGTCAACATAATCGATGGTAAGCTATAGAGTTGCTCCAAATATCGATTTTATTTGCACCACTCTTCCGTGCACATCTAAGCGTTTCTTTCAGTGCACTCGCATCCGAGAAATATGCAATAGTTGGCAGCAACTGGAGCCGCATGCGGCTTGTGGTGGCATCTTACTTGCTGCACACTTTGTCGACACCGGCGGGGCGGAATTAGAGTGGCAATGGGAGAGGGGAGGGGGGAGTGGCAAGGCGGACAGGGGAGCAGGGTTCCTGTTCAAGTTGTGCAGCGAAAGCCACAAAAATAAGGAACGACGACAAAGTACGGCCCTCTTGTCGGCCGCCTCTGTGCAAAAATTAGAACCGCAAATCATTTTGAAAACAATGCATATGCCATGTCATATAAGTGGGCGAGAGACTTTTCCGGGGCGCTTCCAGGGAACTGCACAGAATCCTCATCTATCTGGGAAACAGCCACAAAACAAGTCGGATATCCGAGATTCTTCCCATGCTAATTAGTCGGGCTGCGGTTTTTAATTGGGATTAGAAACTGCCGAAGGAGCAACTTTCAACTACTTCAGGAATAATCGCGAGAAACGCTCGTTGTCATAAGCTCATTAGGCCAACCAGATGAAAATTATTCACTTTTGTTAAGGCCGATATAATTGAATTCCAAATACCACAAACACAAGAACCCTTAGGCACGCTCTAGGAATGGTTTTAAAAAAATGTATACGAATTTTCCAATATCCTTGCCTTTGTGTGACTTTCAGGAACTTTACCCAAAAAGGTGCCAAAAGAGTATCCTTTGAGTTGTCAGATTCCCCAGTCTTGGCGATAATAATATTCGAATTTGCCACAAAAGCAATGATTAGAAAGATGAACATGTGGACTAGAGAAGCCGCAAAAGAGTTTCTAAGCCAACCCATTGGAGGCATCGGCTCCGGATTCGGTTTGGGATTGGGATTGGGAGTGGGCTTGGTTGGCCATGTTAATGTGGGCTCAGACATGTCTAACACTCTTTTGCCTAGTCGCCCCCTTTCTTTTGCGTCTTTCACCCCACCACTTGCAATTTAATATTCATTTTGTGAAAAGCCCATTTACATTTTGCGTTTGCCCTTTTTCGTTTTTGTCCTGCCACTCCAGCTCCTTTTCCCACTCCGTCGTCAACTGCGACTCCAAGACCTTCCCCACATTCTGTTTCTGCTTCTGTTGCCATGCATGTGTGTTGCACTTTCTTTGCTCGACCCCATTTCCCCGTACCCCAAGGACCCACTGCTCAACACGGCGTATGCGTAATCTAAGCAGGGCAGAGCAGAGCTAAGCTGGGCTCTCCACGTTCCAGTACCCGTTTTTTGCCAGTGCCTTTTGTTTGTCTTAATTCAACCGCAAAGGCACAAGGATGCGGGATGTAGGGATACTGGGACAGGGATTTGCGTCCGTTGACCACTTGAAAAGATTTTTAACCCGCTGCCTGCTGCTGGCCCCCTTGTTGGCCCCCACCGACTACTTCGCCACCACTCCACTCCACTGTGGGTCGGAAAACCTGCTGCAGCTGTTGATTTATACGCACTGGACCATGTCAATGTCGATGCCGAGCGCCCTGAGGGAAGCAATCATCGCCGGGTGCCATAACCAGATGCCCATGGAGTCCCTGCACAGCGCGAAAGTTCGAATCCCGCAAATGCTTTCTGTCCTTTTAAAAACAAGCAAATCCTAGCCTGGGTATCACTTTAAACTCTGTGGTTAGACAACTAAAAGTAGGGATCTGGTGATTACTTTTCGTCAAATGCTAGGATACAGTTCTCAAACTAATGTAGAAAAACCAAATATACTACATACCTCCCAAAATTATGAGAATTTTAAGTCTCTAAGTTTTCTAACCGTGTAAGCCCGAATCCCATTCAAGCTCGTTGTGGCTCTTCGCTTGGTTGGTTTTCGGCTGCTTGGGTCTGGCAAACAACAAGCGATCCCACTAAACACCCACAATTAGCCGATGGGAAATTGTTTTGCGGACTATCTCGGCGATAGTTATTAAAATACTTATGGACAGTTAAATGTTTAATCAATGTCCTGCCATATGTGATAATTGGGGCGTGGCAGGGTGCGCTGCAAATATTTGGCCGCCGGCCACAAAAACCGGTTTTACTGCCGACCAGCGAAAATGCAATTGAAATGCAAATATTAATTACAATCAAATGGGCAGCCAGGTGCAATCGAGCACTTGCTGGCACAAGGGCTTGCTGATGGGTCGCAAGTTGTCGAGCGAACCTCGCATTTGCGCCTCATGAACCGTTCACGCAACGTGTCGCGTTGTAAATAGAATTTGTGCATAATAAAATTATGCATTCATAAAGCAGTTGCATTCGGAGTGCCGAGTGCCGAGCATGGCCATAAAACACTCGCTGAATGCAATTTTAGCCACCTCCACCGCCATCGCCCCTTCCCCTTGGCGCTGCTCTTCTGATCTTCCCTATTTAGTTGTGCCCCCTCTGCGAATGCATGCACACAAAGCAGTGCCATGGAAACCGGTGCATCGTCTGTCCGATTCTCCGCCATCGCCGCCTCGCCATTGAAGCCGGAATAGTGGGGAGTCCTTTTGAAAGGCAGCGTCATCGACCGTGAGTCCATTTGGCCGAGCCGAAGATGCGACCCCCCGGTGGCTTCCAAAGGGGAACCGCACATGCCTTTTGGAATTGAAATAATCATCATCATCATCATCCTCATCGTCATCTTTTCCTAGCCCGGGGCATCTGCCCAATGCTCCACTGCTCTATGGCAACAGCCAACGAATAATGACTTTAACTCCACCGGACCAACTTCAGACTATTTTCCAAGTCTTGATGGAGTTTCGCTGGGCTGGAGGCGCAATTTCATAGCGATTTTGGCTCAGGAAGTCTTAAAAATAGTAAATTGATTAGCAGCGGACTGAGTTCTATCTTTTTCAAAGTTGTTCAAAGAAGCTTCGCACGAACCAGTATACATAACTAGTTGGGTTATATCAATGAAAACTTTAAATGACTTTAAGATATGAGTAAGATTCTCAAGCGTAGCCCGTATCCAGCCCACCTGATTCCTGTTGCTCCCGCCTGCCGTATCCTGGTTGTCCAACATCCTTGACTAATTCCACAACTCTGAGGGACAGCTAAGTCAGGCCCTCTTTCGGAATGGGTTCCGTCCCGTTTACTTGGATTTCCGAAGAGATTTCGGACGGGGGCGACGTCCATAAACGGATTATAATGCGTGAACCCGCCCCCTTTCCGACCACCCAACGCCTACTTATGCCTGCCCATTGCCGGGCAGTTAAACCGCTTACGGAAATTCTGTTCCTTGCTCCCCGGGCTTATTTTTAACGGTGCACTATGCAAAATATTTTATATTAAGGTCGTAGCGTAAGCCACCTTGTTCGAAATACCTTTTTCTTGAATGAGCCGCACACGTTTTTCCAGCGAGTAAATATATATATGGTATATATATTCTCTTTCCATATTTTGTAGATATAGTCAAAAACTGGCGATTGCGACTAAATCACACAGCATAACTTGTCTCGAATGAAATGAATATGGGATTCCCCGAGTGTACCATCCTGCCGCCCATCCGCGGTGCTTTCTGCGCTTTGTCGAGGCAAAAGTCCATTTTGTCACGTTTTATATTGATATTTAAAAAAAACAACATGCGGAGGGGCGGAGGGGCGGAGGGATGGCAAGGAGGGCGGAAAGCCGGAAAGGGCGGACCGCCGCGGCAACAACTAACAACTAAACAAAATGGCAAAACAAATTTCTGCGCGTTTTGCTCCGCTCAGCACGTAGGCAGGGGCGTTGCAGGGGCTCGGCAGAGGGGGAGGTCGATGGCTTTTCACGTGGCAGCCACGTAGCAAATGGCAGCGGCGGACGGAAATTGCAATTGAGTGCAAATTGCAAGAAGAAAAGGGTCCCATCCCCGTCCCACCACCCTCCACTTCCACTCCGCTCCTACTGCCCAATTTTCACCCACTTCCTGTAGCCCTCTTCCTTTGACCCCGCCATCGCCGCCCACTTTCTCCTTCGATTTTCGTGTACTTCCTGCCGAGAGCCCACTACATTTTTAATGCCACCACTGGCCCGCAGTGATTTCCGAGCCCCACACACTCCGCTAATGAATAAATCTGGCCATCTTGAGCCGTTGGGCCGTGGAGGCGGCTTTAATGATTAACCATCGGCAAGGCTGCGTTGCATTCACCGCCCAGTTTCTGCCACTGTAGCACCCCTCCGCCCTCCGCCACCCACCACCCATATTCAACTTTGGTGGGTCGCATGTTTGCTTGCTCTCGGCGCCTTTAACTTCATCGTCCTTTGTCACGTTCTGGGTGCGATTTTTATCGCCCGCAAGTTGCGCGGAAAAACAGGAGGCTTTAATTAATTTCCACACCGAAAATCAAACCGTTTTGACCTCTTCACAGCCTGGTTACTTCCCTCAATAGGCTTACATCGGATAAGTTCGCCTTGTTTATTAAAGTGATTTCCTTTAACCTTTAAATTAAATGAAACAGGGGACAGTTTTCCAGTGTACATCAATTAATTTAAATGAATTTAAGCAATGACAAATTTAAAGTGTAAGGTGCATTTGTGATGTTTTTGATAGATTGTGCGAATTTGGAACTGTAGTTTTATAGAGTATATGGAAACAATTAACAAGTTAAAAACAAAAGTTATCATATAAGTTATCCATAGCCCATAATAATGGGCTATCATCCTCGACGAAGCCATATTTTACTAGATCTCGATATCATCATGAAACTACTCTCGGTTTGGCCAGTCCTCAAAATCGTAATATAACTCCCTCATGGCATAAGCTTCCTGCTTCCACCGCTCAATGATCAATAGATTCACCTCCACGCCCATCTCCGCAAGATTGTCAACGATCGGCAGCACACATTTCTTTATCTTGAACCGTTAATGGGCTCTACCCGTCGCATTATTATCGAACAACCCGAAAAGTCTTGGACAAACGACCGTCACACATAAGACTATAGGAGGGATTGCATTTCTCAATGTATTAAGTCTTTGGTTTTTCTTGCTCGCACTGGAAAACTTACCGATCCTAATTAGCAAAAGGATGTTGGTGTACAAGACGATTTTGCGCACTACCACCTGGGCAAGCAACATCAAAAGAAGATCAATGATTTCAGTTTGAAAGATGATGAACTGCAGCGTGACCAAGCAGCGATGTGCTGCTTTGATGTGCACATTGACATCGGCGCGGATCAGCCACTCGTAAAGCTGGACTCGCACATACGGCCGGATGAATTTGTAGATCAATATGTTGCTCAGGATCGTCATGCCGAGTATGGCCAGATGCTGCAACGGATTGATGTTTTGAAGGGCCTCGATGGCTTCGAGGATCAGGAAGCCTAGGCTCAAAAATATGTAGATCCACTCGTTGCGCACGAGCAAACCAAACAGAATTTGGGGCCAGGTGAGGGCTGTAATCATCTGATAGACCTCATGGAACGTGTATTTTTGTGGGCGAGAACCCGACTCCACCACGTCCGGGATGTTACCCATGGCACTGGGTGCAGCTGGCCTTATCGCATCCTGCTGTTCATTTCCAAATGTGTCGTCTGGTATATCCATTATTCTCATTTGTCGTCTTTCTTGCTTAACAACCTTTTTATGGAAAAACTTGTAAAAAATTAAAACTAATTCGATTTCGATGTTCAGCCAACGGAGCTCTGGCTGTAACTGAATAGAACGTAAACCTGTAATAGATCCCAAATGACATTCTATGGAGTACTTTCTCAAGGCCTATTTATATGTACTACCAATACTTTACACAAAAATGTTACCAGAAATTTATGCAAAATCTTAAATATGTAAGCGGGTAAGTACCTATTAATTGTGCTCCCGACTTTTGATAACTAAAACTATGATGTTTTCTTGGCCAAGCGTAAAGACTTCTGGGCTGGCCAATAAATTTATTCATGGCCCTGGGGAGACGAGGGAGCTCTGGTCCGCTTTTCGACGTCCAAATATTTCTAAATATTTGCTCAGTTCGTCCGAACAAAGGACCCACGAGGACAAAGGAACGCGCTGTGTTTGGACATGCTGCGTATGCGTAATAAATAACTAAAATCCCATTCGAAGCCGAATTGCGAGGAAACAATTGGTTGGAAGTCCGAAATTGTAAAATGCCAGTAGCAAACTAAATGGAAATAGTAAATTGGAAATTGGAATCGCTGTTGCCGCTAATGAAATGCGATAAAATGAACCGAAATCTAACCGAAATGATGCCGACTTTCAAAGGCAAAGGGGCGATGGCCAGCGCGATCTATTGCAAACATTTTGTGCGGAAATTGGTAAAACTCTTTGATGTCAAAATGCGGAGAGGGATTTCAGGGGGCGGCGATTGCCTTTTCCTGGCTAATTTCCAGTGTCAGCTCGAAACGTAAATCAAAACTGCAGCTTCAAGTGGCTCACTAATTAGATTAACTTGCAGCAGCGGCGAAAAACCGACGCACACACAGTGAGTCGCAAAAAGCTGTTGACTATTTCGCAATTTGTTTTTGCAGCCGGATGGTAAAATTCGTACACTTGGATGAAATGCTGTGCAGAAGCTTTAAAAATATTCTGAAAGTAAGCTATGCTTGTAGGATATCAAGTATACGACTGCTTAGATGAGAAATCCGACTGCTCACATTTTTGTACCTTTTTCACATAAATATATGGAAAAGAAGACAAATATTTTATCCGCTGTGCAGCAGAGCTCAGATATTTTTGACTTGGCGCCAGCGAATTATGCTCGAGTTTCTTGCCCGTGTCTCCGTTGCTGCCATCTCTTGCTTAATTATTTCCTTGGCTAGAGCAAACAATCAACATAATTTCTGACACGCCTCCCACGCCCCCCGGCCAGGCGGGCCCCCGTTTTGCAGCTCCTTTTCATTTTCGCCTTGTCTGCGACATAATGAAAAATGTGGAAAGTTGCAAGTTGGCAATACAAAAAGCAGGCGGAGGCCCCTCATTAGCTGCACTTGAAGAACCACCTCCTAAAATCAATGGCCTTTAATCGCCTGCCCATTTTCCATTTTCCTCATAACTGAACTTTTCCCAAAACAAGCACAAACAAAACAAGAGAGAATGCTAGAGTCAGGTTCCCCGACTATCAGATACCCGTTACTCAACTAGTGGAAAGGTGAAAGTGTTATCGATAGATTTTGGGAAATTAAATGAAAATAAATTTAGAAATTGTTCAAAAAGTGTGTTTTAGGCGGTTTGTAGGCTTTAGAGTGGGCGTGGCAGCATGGGTCAACAAACTTGCGCTGCGTCTATGTCTCTAGAGTCTGTATGTATAATCTCAACTTCCTATATAGGTCCTCCTATATTATAGTTCCTGAGCTCTCGAAGCTCATACGGGCGGACAATGGCCAGATCCTGATCAATAATATATATACTTTATATGGTCGGTAACGCTTCCTTCTACCTGTTACATACTTTTCAGCGAATCTAGGTTACCCTTTTACTCTACGTGTAACGGGTATACCAAACACAAGGGGATAACAGGTGGAAAAGGGGTCGTTGTATTGGGTTAGCAAAACGGCCTTTCCCAACACTTTCCCTCGTTTTCATTTACATTTCGGTTTCAATATTACCAAAAGCTGCATAAATTATCTTTACAACCTAAGCTGTTTTTCCGACTTTTCTCGCATGTGACCGCGTGTGGCTGTGGTTGTGTGCGGGTTTCCCAACTATAACTATCGATCTCACTTCAACCTCCTGGGTCCTGACTTTCCGTCTGTCCATCTGTCCGTCTGCTGGCCCATATGCAAACCGGCAATAAAATCTAAATATTTTGCATATAAATCAAATCGATGGAAATTTTCGGGACAAAGCGAAGGTGCCATGTGTGTGTGCTGCAGATAGAGGGGCATCGGGCATCGGGCATGGGTTGGGCAAGGCGAGGGGGCGTTGAAGGACCCCACTAGAGTTGCCAATGCAGCTGAACAAGGGGGTTGCAACGGAGCGTCCAGTGCTGGCGGTCATAAATTAGAAAAGCTATTGAATGAAATCAGTTTTCATATTTTGCAACATAATTTTTAAATAAAGATATTATTTTCGGCGCTAATTAAAATTTTAGCGACGCTCCACCTTTAAAGGAATCCGACGCAAGCTTAATTCCGGCAAACTAAGATTTCATGTATGACTTTTAAATTTTGAAAATGTATGTCTTATCGAAAAAATTTTTCAATAATTTCTTAATATACGAACACTTATGTATGTATATGTATATGTTTATACTCAGGTTATTAAAATATTGAATAAAATCGATAGACTTTTCTGAAAGAGACCCCATTTGACAAAAGGCTACCGTTTTCTTGTTCTCCCATCTAAGTCAGCGGAATGTTCCTAGTTTGGGCAGACGCATTTGGCTAGAACCAGGCCAAGTGCGCATCAGTGGGGTCAGGTCCAGGGGTTGACTGCCTCTGCCGAGTGTTTTGTGGCCGTGGAGCCCAAACTCCTTGGCTGTGGATAAATGCAGATGCAAATGCTCCGGAACAAATTGCGAGGAGTCGCGCCGATACCTCTACCGTATGTGTCCTCCCAGCTGGGCGATCACGTAGCCATAAGCGGGAATAGCTACCAATCAGTCGGGCCGATTCTATGAAATGGGCGCACACACTGCCTGTGGCAGGTCCTTGAAATGTCCTGCGACTACGTTCGGTAATCACGCGTGACGTCTCAGTTTTGTACTGGATTATTTGCTTACATCAGCACGTATTGATTGATTGATGGGGTAGTATTTTATTTCCGAATTAAGTGGGGGATGTTCAGAGAAGGAAGATGAGCTTAATTCCTTAAAGGCTTAAAGCGCGCGAAAGGTGGCTTGCAGTGCTTGCGATGCCTGAAAAAATAAGCACTTCATATAGTTTATCCTTTCGCATACATACAATTCGATCGATCATTCACCTAAAATCATCTTATTTTTATAAATAGCAACGAAAATTAAAATTAAGGTCCTATGCTGGCGTATAAACAGAGTGCAAGTCAAACAGAGTTCTCAGGTTAATACAGATATCTTAGCCACCGAAAATGTCCTGTCATAGTTAGCACGCTGAAAGCCCACATACACGTGCAAAAGGATAATGGATAGTGGTCATTTGGATGCGAATATGTCCAGGCCGTTGGTCCACCTTCATTTGCATCATTTGGCGCCTCCTAATGCAGCGGAGAGCTCTGGAAGCACCACGAGGATGGACTCCTGGAAAAGCGACATGGACATACGAGAGGATGTGGCATGCAACATTTCGTTTACGTCGAGTGCACTTTCGGTCACATTCATTACACAATTCCTATAAATAACATTTCGCAGGGCTTCCTGCCTGCTAGCTGGCTGCTGTTGCTCCTTTTTGGCCAGCTCCTTCCAGATCCAGACAGTGAAACACCCCCTTTCCCTCACACACACGGACGCAGGACATGCAGGACACACAGACACCACACGTCGGCAACGATTTTCTTTATGGTATTTACAACAACATCGTCAGCTCGTCATCGTTTTGCCGCTGGCCAGAAGAGGGGAAAATCAGAGGCTTCGGGAAACTGATGGGAAGAAAGCGAAAAGGGGCGGAGGCAGGGTATTTTATTTACGAGTATTTTACAACGCTCACACACTCGACCGCAAATAAACAACGCCTCATCTCATACCCTAACTAATTTGCATTATCCTACCATGGATTACCCGTCTTATGTTGAGAAATATTACTATTCTTCCGTGTGCATTTAATATTTTACTGATGAGAACTTTTTGTATATTGTCATAAGTTCAATTTACTACCAATATTTTTTTGCAGCGCACTTAAAAAATAAAACAAATTTGCCGACCTGCAGCCAAACGCAAATATCAGTTCTGCAGGGTATTCTCAACTGGGCAGCAGGGTAAGAGAGTCTGCAGTCGGAGGCTCCTGCAGGATGCTCAACTGCTCGCTTTTGCCGTATATGTGTCTGCAATAAATTTGTGTGCTTTATTGATATTTTATATGATTTTATTTTATGCTTATTCCATTCGGCTATCGCAGTACGACGAGTGCCTGGGCCAGTGCACTTTAAGCGCTGTAAATTTCCCATTTAATTGACAGCCGAATCATAATTGCATTGTTCTGCCTTCGCCGCATTGAATCCGACTTTGCTACCGCTGTTTGAATTTAAATTCAGCAGCTTCAACTGCTGCAGTCTGCAGTCTGCACTGCATATTTATGAAGTTATTGCAATGCCAACTGGCATAAACATATTCATCGGGCGATGTGGGGAACTGTTTGATTTGCCACTCTAACGAACAGCCTGTGTGTAGATGGTGTAGTTGGTGCAGCGCATAGCTTGTAGGGTGTAAGATGTAGGGTGTAGAGTGTAGGGTGTGCCTAGGGTGTGTGTGCCAGAAGTGCTCATTGTTTGCTATGCAAACTTTGCCAGTCGCTGCTGCTTCGCCGGCTTCTGCGACTGCTCTTCCCACTCCTGTTCGCACTGAATCCTCCTGCTTTTGGCCAAATATCAATAGCACGCCGGGATGTGGAGAGCCAAATGGCGAGCCGCACTCCACTTGCATATTTATGTTGCACATGATTATGTTTAATTTTCAACCGATTCCCGCCCCGAGGCTAACAAATTCGTCCTAGTCAAGAGTTGAATACCAAACGATCTGTAAAAAGTCAGACGGAAAAAGGCCCCAACTTATATGATTAGATTCAACCCATAACTAGAAAGGCACTTAAAGGCACTCTGGAGTGCAAAAACTAATGTGGTTGGTGCAGCATTGCATACATGACATGCATGACATGTTCATGTATGTCATCATGAAAACATTTCTTAAAAATGAAAGCCGAATAGACATGTAACTGCTAGTTAAAATATGGATAATACTATGGATTTAAAACGTGGTTCCTAATTTGTAAATAACAAAGTCCGCACAGTAAGCAACCAAAAATCAGGGAAGAAAGCTACTTTTGGCAAGCCGATGTTCATATACCCTTGCAATAATTAAAAATGAAAGAAGCAACTGATGTATTTCAAATAACAACGCTATGATAGTATGGTTTTATTTATATGATATGTATATTGGTATACTAAATTCGTTTAAAATCGTAGTGTATATTAATCATTTATGATAAAAAAGAAAGAAGGTACAAAAGTGTTCGACCTGCAAGTATATCTTTGAATATGTTTCAAGCAAAGCTCCTTAGAACTGAGGGACTAAACAAGTCTCTCGTAGAAACGGATGGACATGGGTATACATATCTATTCTGCTGTTTCAGTACCAGTATCAAGAATATACGTACTTTTAACCGATGTAAATCTGCACTTTAATGCGTTGCAAACTTTTGAGTGAAATCGATGCAATCGATGCATCCTGCAAGGGTATAAAAAGGTGTATGCATTTCGAGGAGCGAGAACTGCACAAAAATCGACTGCGAGTACACTACAGAATTGCAATCAAGAACCGAACCGATTTCCCTGGCAGTTAAGTAATTGACCAATTCCAGAGCACCACTCGATTGTCAGCCATTCGAGTTTGCGACAATATCGATAACCTGTCACAATATCGTTAGCCTTGATGGCAGTTGCTGTGCTCCCTCCGTTTCGTTTTTATGTCCTTTTGTTAACTGACCAGTCCATCCTCCAGGCCATCGCATTGAATCGTTCAATCCATTTTCCCGTTCTCGCCAGCCCCATGGCCAATGTCACAAATTAAAATTTATTTTCTGACCATTTTTATTTAAAGGTTTGCCTCGCCGGCCACCCAATCCCATCCAGACCAAGTTTGAATGTTTGAAACGGTTCTCTGGGCAGCAGATGGCATTCTGGACCAAAATAACAAATGCAAGCACTCCATTGCAGCCAACGTGCAACATTTGAGCCTGGAAAAATGTTTTCGCTATTTAAACGCATTTATTACTCTTGTTTAGCACTACACTTTTTTAGCAAGCAAATTATTGTTCTTAGAGTACGGTTAACATTATGCAATTTTGTCCACGGCAATGTCTAACGGCATTAGAAATTGTGTCTCTTATTCCCATCAGATGTTTGCTCATTTATAAACCATATTTCACTTAATATTAATCAGAGTTAATAACGCTCGTAGTGATATTGTGACCTGTTTTCAACCATCTAGTAAAAAATGAAGGCTCAATAAAAAGTGACAAATCACGCGAATCGCATAGTAAAAACGTGATTTTAAGCGTTTGTTTAGTTTTCAAAATGTTCAAGTATTTTTCCAAAAGGTGAGGGCGTGCCAAATTCGACCTGACAGTGACCCAATAGCCATACCCGTTGTTATCCTTTTTATTGTTGTTATTGTCACATTTATGCACACTTAATGGCAGCGACAATCGACCTATGAATGTTCTTAGCTTTGACTCTCTGTGGGCGGGCGGTTGTGGGTAGCTGTGTGTGGGCGTGGGGGTAGGGTAGAAGCATGAACGGAAAAGTCGTCGGAAGGAGGAACAGGATCTGGCAGAAGCTGCTGCAGCTCCACAATGCTTCATAATGGCAAGTGCAGGAGCTATCCGAATCAGGAATACCCTTTAGTACATCCCAGAGGAAATAATTGTAAGATGTGTATATTAATCACATTTAGTACAATTAAAATAAAAAGTACAATTTTGTGCTAGGCACTATGTTTAAAATTATTTTTTATTTTTTAAATGACTAATAATTAACTTAAGCAAGTTGCAAAATCTTAATCCACTTAATTATCCACTTAATCCACTATTTATTAATGTGTGTCCATTCTTCAATGCACATAGTTAAAAATATTTTTTATATATATTGGTTTGTGTTATGAAAGCTTTTTCAATTTAATTGAAATCGAACTATTTTTGAAAGTGAACCTGCCAAATCTCATAACAATACCCTGCAATCCTTTCTCCATCTACTGGGTAGGCAAACAACGACGAAGAATTGTGCTATCCCCCAATACCGATGTGCTCCCCTTTTTCCGGGAATTTTTGGGCTCGGTTTTCAGTTCGGGCGGCTCTTTTGGTCATTTTGGTTGGAGCATATTGAAAAATTGTTGTTGTAGGAAAAACCCATTTGGCTATTGTTTGTCATACGTTGGAAGGCAGCCGGTGCCGTCGCTTTTCCTGCCGTTCCTGTTTTCCAGCTTCGGTGGATTTTTAATAAATGACTTATGTGTATACACCGCGGGGCTAACTGCTTTCCACGTTCGGATGTGTGTGAGCGTGGAATGTGGTTCTCGAAAACCCCCATACCCACCCATGCTCATGTATTTCCACCCCTTTCAGCCATCTTTCCGTTGTTTGTGCTTTTAACGAGCCCAGCTGCGTGCCGGTTGCGAAAATCGCTTTTAAAAATAATAACAATGTTGTTCGCCACCACGAACAGTTTACCTCCTCGTCCCCACTACGAAGTTTTAGAGAAATTCAAGAGGGGTTAATATAACTGGTCAAGCAATTTAGTGGAGTCCAATCAAGTCATTTGGTTACTGACTTCAACGCACTCCGCATTAATATATCAACGTTATCCGATTTTTCTAGTGTAGTATATGCATATGCAAGACGATTTCATGATTTCCTAACAAAGTGAAATCAAATTAGCCAAAATCCTTGCTTTTATTTTGTTAGCGATTTCCCATACTTGTGTAAAGGCCCTGCCCTGTATTTTAAAGTTATAAATAAAAATGTTTGCTGTTCTTGAATAATATATTTTTAAAACAGCTGATCTACTAATGTAGTACCAAAATCGTGGTTAAATAATAAAATTTTAAGCTTACTTGCCCAGGTTAGACCACAATACTATATATTTCCTACGTATATATGCACATCTACGAAATATAGACGCTCCTCAAATAAAGGGAGTGCAAGATGGATGAAAATACCCAATTAGGGAAGCGATTGTTTTCCAGATTTGCCACTCCAGATCGACTGTGCTAATTATAGTGATCAAGATGGTATATAATTTGTAGGGTTGAAAACGCTTCCTTTTACCTGTTACGTACTTCACATTCACATATTTGTTTGGCAAATCGATCAAAATGAGCCATAAAAAAAGAAAATTAAATAATTTCTTGTGTGTGGGAGTATTGAGCTTTTTAAGTCCCCTGAGACGACCGGGGCACATAAGCAGGTGGCAACACTCACCGACATTCCGACGATCAATCGAGGAACCTCGTTAGGCAACATCCATGCTTCGACGCATCTTGAAATGAAGTGGTATAAGTGTTGGTAGATCCGTAGGAGCACAGCTTGACATCGACTCAGGACCTAAAGAGGATCTTCGACGCACGGCTTAGTTTCCCAACCAGGTTATAATCACTGAGCCCGGCGGTTTCCGATTGCAGTCCCATTCCAGTGTTGTCTAACAAGGTCTTAAGTTTAACTAAAGTCCCCGAGATTATTTTTGCCGACTGGACGAATCACGACCCACCCACAGCGTCGAACCACAGGAAACATCACCCACAAAGCACGGGCACCCACAGCACCTACATATGACGAAAAGCCAAATAGCCCTTACATCATGAAATAGTAATGCCCTAAAATAGTGGAGTAGCTCTGTTTACATACTAGAATGAATTCTCTTATGTTAAAGGTGATCACCCGGTTACCAGTAACAACACTTAGCAGATCTTGTTTCCATGATCTTTATTTGTCTCGTTTTACACTTTCCCGAACGTCTCGACGTACTGATCTTGCGTCTTGTTGACTTTCATGGCTGTAGCTTCCATGCTGCTTGCGTTGCTTAGCGTTGTTTACTCATATTCTCGTTCTCCTCGACTGTCTCGCTTCCAACGCTCAGCCTGCTTATATAGGACTCCTTTAACCGTTATTCCTAGATATTTTCAGTCTCCAGATCCAAAGTCCACAGTGTTGCCGTAAGCCTGGTCCAAAGTCCAGCTTGGTACCGTTTCTCTCCAAAAATCGGCACGCCGACACTATCGGTTCTACTCTTGTTCTGCTCTAATTCATGCCTTCCCACACTTGCTCTCCACACTCTCTTTTGCCATGATCTGTTCTTTGACTTTGTTCTCCAAACTCTCTTTCCGCAGATTACATTTCTCCATACTTCCTTTTTACAGACTCTGTCTCTCCAAACTCTCTTTTTCGCACTGCGAACGCTCTTATTTGTTGCGTAACTGTCAATAATCAGGCCCTTCTTCCGCAGTTGACATATGCATGAGTGCGAAGTTTTAACTTCTCTCTTTTACCGTTTACAGATGAAAATAGAATTAATACTTTTACTTTAAACAACAGTGTTCCTTTAAGCTTTCGAGTCCAGCATTTTGAATTGCCAAAGCTGTCGTCTGGCTTTACAGCACCCCGGAGATCAATGGGTTTTTCTTGGCCTTAAAGTCGTGCCAATATTTGCGAACTACTCGAGAACCTCGCTCCGACTTAATTGACTGGCTTTGCCAGAACTTTCCATTCATTTGGCTTTTGTTTTCCTTTGGTCTCTAATTCTCGTCGCTGCTCTTTCAAACATTTCTCCGTTTTTCTGTTTTTCCAGCTAATGAAAACATTTGCCGGAGCAGAACGAATACGAGTAGTTATTAAAATATTTTCGTCTGTGTCAGCCAATGACATTTACAGGTTTTGCAACTAGCAGTCCGTGCAGGACACTCGAACACATACACACAGACATATGTGTGTGTACCGGGGACAGCAGCCATTTTGTTTGGCTGATGCTGTTGATGCTGATGTCGGTACGTCGGTTTGTCGGTTAGTCGGTACGTCGGCTTGTCGGTTTGTGAGGGCGATGGCAATGGAGATGGGACTCACAGAGGCGTCGGCTGGAAATGGTTGTGGCGGGGGGAGTGGCCGTTGCTTTGGGGGCTTGTTTGCTTTAAAGTGCAACATATTTACCTGAGCAGTACCAACTGAAATGTCGCTTGGTCCTCCCTCCAAAAATCCGGCTCGTGGGCCCGCATGAATGACGCACCGCATGGATCCTTTTGGCCGAATGCCCTGCAGCAACCTTTCACCTCCCACTGCCCACGCCCAATCCTCTGCTGTTTAGCATACCCCTTGATTCACAAAACATATGGACTGTGAACCAAAGTGATAAATGCAAACTATTTGTATATTTACTTATTATAAATTAAGCATTCTGGCTAACAGAGAGTTTCGAAACCGGTTGCAATATAAATATAGAGATAGAGCGGATATTATTTAAAATCAATTACTTTCTTTAGAATTTGTTCTATAGAGACGATTCGCACTTTTAAATAAATCATAAATTATGATAAATAAATAGAAAAATGTATTAGCGCCACGTTCGAAGGTGAGAATAGTTATAGCTTTGTTATACTCTAAATGAAAGCATATGAAAACTAAAAAATAAACATTTCTATTAACATTTAGCAGTTACAATTCCCATCCATCTTGAGCCATTTTTCGAGGGTGTCCCCATGTCGATTGGCTAGACTTTGTTGGCCACAAGTCTGGCCGCATTCCCCGCCTTGGGCGCCTATTGCCATTTCAGCCTTTGTCCTGTGTGTGTTTATGCTGATTTTAATCAACGATTTTAACGTGCGCATTTGTTTGTCATTTACAGTTATTGCTGCATAAACACACACACACACAGAGGTAGACCTTTATTGGTTGGCATAAACAGGTGAGAAGAGCGCGCGACTTTCGTTTGCATATTGCATATTTTCACACAGGCACTTTTTCGATAGAAATTTTTATTGCTCAATATTAAAGCGAAAAACATGAGGAAGTGGTAAGTGGTGCACTATTTTTTCATCGTCTGTTTCCCGCCAAATTAAATAGAATTATTAAACAAATAAAGCGAAAACAAATTAAAATGCATTTAAAATGGGTTTTGCCAAATGAAATTAAGTACAAATTTAATAATAACTGAATATTTAATTGAAACGAAATTGGAAGGAGTTAATTCTGTTTTCCAACCGATCCCTATGATTCTCGATTCCGGGCATCATAAACATAATTTACATGGACTGCCATAAAACGCAGACCCGGTTTTTCACGATTTCCATTTTCCAATAGTAAAATTTAAGCTTTTCCTTTGGCAAGGGGATGGGTAGAACAAATGACTGCCGGCACAAGTAAATCAATTGGCTGCCATTTGTATGCGTAACATGGGCGGGGGCCGCACCCCCCCTCTCATTTTGGCCCGTATATTTTTTTCAACCTTTTACCGAACAGCTGCTGCCATAAATATGACTGGGAAAAACGTTGGAAAAACGGAAAAGCGGAACGAAGGAGACAGACACACAGGGGGTCCTTAAGGTGTAAGTCAAACTAGCGGGCGTGGCTTCCGCACAGACCCCCATTCTACCCACGCCCATGGTAGCTGGTGATATAGCAGCGTTTTATGCGCAAATGCAAATTAAATTTTCACCGAATCGCAAACGGGAAAATCGCTGGAAACAAGTCTCGCAAGAATGTGGGCGTAAGAAAAGTCCTGGCAACCAGTATTTAAAGGTACCCTGTTTTACAGTAGCTATATTATATTATGTCAAGCCCGACACAACGAACACCCTGGATGACCATGATAAATACGTGGAACTGCGAAACACATTGTTACATAAACAATGATCATAAACACCTTTATGATCGATTTAGTGCCACTTTTGCTTTCGCATGGCGCATGTACAGGAACATTTCCAATACGACAGGGTATTCGATAGTCCCCATATAGACCCAATTTTGTCCAACTTATTATTCTTGCCGGATTCGCTGTTTTTACCCGTTACTCGCAGAGTAAAAGGGTATACTAGATTCGTTGAAAAGTATGTAACAGGCAGAAGGAACAGTTTTTATTTATATAAAGTATCAATAGCCGAGTCTAACTGCCCATGTCCGTCTGTCCGTCCGTATAAACGCCTCGATCTCTGGAACTATAAAAGATTGGGCATACAGCTTCCAGAGACATAGACGCAGCATAAGTTTGTTGCCACGCCCACAAGGCGCCAAAACTGCCACGCCCACACTTTTAAAAAATGTCTTGATTTTTCTTCGTTTTCTTGTTCGTCTTGCCAATTTCCATCGGCATACCAAAAACATATTGTCAACGCCCACACTCTTGAACAATTTGAAACAATTTTGTTTCCCATTTTGTTTCCCAATATCTATCGATATATCAGAAAAGTTACGAAATTTCGCGTTCGTATTTCCACTAGGTGAGTAACGGGTATCTGATAGTCGGGGAACTCGACTTTATCATTCTCTCTTGTTTTTGTTTTGATATGCTATTGGGACTAGCTCACGTTTTGTGGCTGTGTTTTTGTCGGCCGGTTCTTATACGTTTTATTGTTGCTTAAAATTTACGCCATGAGCAATAAAATATTTTAATGGCCACATAAAATGCTGCAGCATTTGTAAATAAACCGAGGAGGCCAAAAAAGGGGGACAGAGTCTTGTCTTTGTAACAGATTTCACATTCCCTTCTACATTTTTTATAGCCTCGCGAGCAATTTGCCAAATGAAAATCGCACACGCGCTTATAAACGCACTGGGCTCTGGATTCCCCTTCAAACACTTTGCATCAGTTTTTGTTGTTGCTTGCTTAATTGTTTGCTTTGTTGCAGCAACAATGGGATGTAATTAAAAAGTTTCCTCAAGAAATTCAATCAGCCAAACTCTAGCCCCCCCGGAGGACACGCCCACAATGTAAACAATGAAGCCAATTAAACGCTCATTAAGTGCGCAGTTCCAAGGATAAAAACTCTTGGAGAAGGGCCACATCCGCGTGCTCATCCGCATCCTTAGCGCCGCCATCATCAGCGTCTCAAGTTAATTTTTTAAAGCACAGCTTTGGGCGCTCAGGTGGATGAAACACAAAAACAACAGGTGAAAATCGGGGGAAGTGGGTGATAAAGGCAGCAGCCATAGCGCACTGAAGGGCAAAAGTTTCGCCGAAAACTTGCTCGTACTCCGCTTTCTCTTCCGTCCCGTAAATTCGCCTCCCACACACCGAATTTTCCTGCATTTTCCAGCCGACTGCTCAGTGAAAAATGCAAACCGTTTTTGCTGCTTGAGCCCAAATGAAGGTAATAAACACACTTGCAGGCCAACAACAGCGACGGGACAGGGAAATCGCAGCTCCCAAGACCGAACACCGAAACTGGATTGAAATCTAATTTTGGCTGTTGTTAATTTCTGGGATCGATTCAAGCAAACTACCAAAAATAGTGTTTTGCTTGCCACTCACGGTCACTTACGTAATCTGCTTTCTACATCATGTTTGAACATATAGAAACTGCGTAGCAATATTTAAATGACTAAGCATTTTTCAAGATGTCACCCCTCCATTCACATTAGTTGATGGAAAATGCTCATGCATTAAAGACAAAGGAATTTTCCACCCATTTGGGTACCGCCATTACCATCCATTGTCGGCGCTCTCCTTCGATGAAGATTAGCATATGTCTTCATCGCTATCCTCATCCACGAACAGCACCCGGCACACAGCATCCACATCTCCATCCGAATCCATCGCCAGCGGCTTCTGTCAGCCATCCATTCGCACTCCGTCCCAAGTGCCACGCCCCCTTTGTGTCGCCCTGTTTGGCATTTAAAGGTAAGCAGCTAAGTGCCAAGTCACCCGGCTCTAACTTCTCCTATGGGCTTGCACACGCTCAAAAAATATTGGCTACATTCAGATCAACATATCCGGAAATTGTATCCTAAATTGTTCCATACGCATTGCGCGGAAATGCTGGGATGCTTATTTTAAATTTGAAATTTGTAGTTGCGAAATGTTAGTGAACAAAGCGTCTAATGAAGTGGAAGTAATTTTAAAAGCGTTTTTAGTTATTGAATGGCTGCATAATTTTATTTCTTCCTTATAGGTGATACATTTTATGAGTGCACTCCCCGAAGCGACTTGTCGATGACTACTGTGATGTACACACTGTGAGTGAAGAAACTGGCTTAAAGGAGGTTGCAGCAAGGGGGCTTCCGGGGGGTTAAGGGTCGCAAAAAGGGGCTCGCGGGGGAAGGGGGTAACAACTTACAAAGCGACGTCGTCGGCGTTGTCAAGTTGCATTTGGCTCAATTGAAATCGAAGTTGCATCTTCCAGCATTTCTTTTGTCTACGCAAGCATTCTATGACTAGAAGCCCCTTTAAAAAGGGGGGGGATCACAAAATGGTGGAAATGGGGGCGTGGCCGCGTGTGTGCACACATTTTGACGGCAACATCGCACGGATATCTGCTGGCATCAATGCGCATATGGCGGACGGAAGACGAGAGAAATTTTGGGGGGAAGGAGGTAGGAGCGGATTAGGATGGGGTGGGAACGGGAGCGGAAGGGGAGGAGCCAAAGGATGCTTCCTTTATGTTTAAAAGTCGCAGCGCGTAAAACGAAATTGACAAAATCGTATGGAAGTGGCTGAGGCGAAAAGGGGGAGTTTCTGGGTAACGTATGTATGTACAATGGCAGTCACTTAAATTTAACTGTAACTGTTCCTTATGATAAGTAAGCAAGCTTACGACACGCCAACATGCTATAGCGACCAAAAAAAAATATTTCAAATATTCTGGGGGATTTCCGGATATTGGGAGTGTGGTTGAGTGGCGTCTTAGGCCCGCCAAAGGAGGTGATACGACAGGAGGCGTGGCCGGGGGTAAGGAGATTTCAAAGTCCCCTAGTTGACATTGATTGCTCAGCATCCGTGAAAGCAGAACAACGGTGGGCTGCTGTAATAGCGACAAAAAAAGAAATGAAAAATCAATGAAATCAGGAAAGGATGCTAACGGCAAGCCGAAGTTCATATACCCTTTAAGTAATAAAATATAATTCCTATCGCTGTTATTTGATATGGTCTTTCGATGTGGGTTACCTTCAAACCGACATTATATGTTTTGATATAACTGGTATACAGCAAGTTGTAATGGTTGACTAAGAAAGAGAAGCAGAGGTATGTCCAATTCTCGACACTCGGGGTACCCAAAAAACTGGAGATTCGGGATCTCACTTATCTACTATGTTAGGAATATTGGCGGGTGGAATCCTCTGGTGCTTTTGATTTTTCGACGATGGGATGGGTCGGATTGCCTTCCAATATATAAAATATATTATAAATGAATAAAATGAGAAAAAATGTAAAAATTGTTCCAAAGTGTGGGCGTGATCGGTTCGGCGGCTTAAACGTTTTTTTGCAAATCGATGGAAATGTACAAGACTAATAAAATAAAACAAAAAAATATCGAAAAATGGTTCAAAAATGTGGGCGTGGGAGTTTTGGGCGCTTTTAGGGCGTTCGAGTGGGCGTGGCAAAAAGTTTTTGGCAAATCGATAAAAATTTACAAGACGTATACAAATGTGAAAAAATATTAACACGTTTTTCTAAAATGTGGGAGTTTCAGTTACGCTGCCTCTTTGTCTATAGAATCTGTATGCTTAATATCAACCTTCTAGCTTTTATAGTTCCTGAGATCTTGACTTCAGCCGGACAAACGGACATGGCTAGATCGACTCGACTATTGATCCTAATCAAAAATATATATATTCTTTATATATAAAGTCTATAGTCGGAAACGCTTGCTTCTGCCTGTTACATACTTTTCAACGAATCAACGAATTACTCTACGAGTAACGGGTACTAAAAACAAAAAGTTTTTAAAGACGGCGGCAAGACTAAAGGGTAGCAAGTCCTGTTTTGTTATTGGAAATTCGCTTTCTCTACCTAACCAGACCATAATCTTCACGATAGCATATTCGAAGATTCCCTAGAGAGACTTCCGATCTAATTAAAGTTGCCATGTCAATTCATGATTTCTCCTTGTTCACCAAAAGAGGCTGGGTGCCTTAACAAACACTATTTAGTTTTAATTAATTTTACTTTTTTTTTGCACGGGTCCCATGAACACAACACCCGCCCAACCGACCGAGGGGCGCTGCCGTGTATCGTACGGCTCGATTCGCGAGAAGATATAGACGCGATATAAAAAATAGAATAGGAACGAGGAAATGAATATAATGTAAAATAGCTCTAATAAATATTAGTTTTAGTAGGATCTAATTATGTATTACAAAAACTTAAAATTGATTGTTTTAAGAGCGGCTCTATGCCAAGATTACAGATAATAGGATAAAGTCTATTATAGTCAGAACATAATACTCTGTAAGGGTCATGCAACTCATAGTTAGAGGGTATATAGTTTCTAGTGAACCTACTTGGAACCGAGAAGTTAAGCCGACTAATCAAGTCGGGACTCTCAACATCCCCACGAATAAGCTTACAAATAAAAACTGTTCCAAGCACTAGGTTAACTAGGGATGGTAAATTAATTAAAAGTAGTCTACTGGAATAAGGAGGTAATATATGGTTTGCATCCCAATTTAGGCGATTCAATGCGGTCCGAGTGGACTGCGTATTGTGGA
Organism: Drosophila mauritiana; assembly: GCF_004382145.1. Lineage (NCBI taxonomy): Eukaryota > Metazoa > Arthropoda > Insecta > Diptera > Drosophilidae > Drosophila > Drosophila mauritiana. Next base: position 20,956,807 of record NC_046672.1, on the reverse strand, counting down.
CTCCAAAAAGGTGATCCGTACTCGAGAATCGGACGGACTAACGAAATAAATAAGGTTTTAGTCAAGTAAGGGTCATCAAATTCCTTAGACCACCTTTTTATAAAACCAAGCACACCCCTGGCCTTATTGACAATAGACGAAATATGGTCAGAAAATTTTAGTTTTGGGTCCAGAAGAACACCAAGATCATCAACTCGTGTTATTCTGTCCAGAGAGCACCCACTTAGAGTGTAAGTAGTGCGTATTGGGTTGGCACGACAAAAGGTCATAACTTTACACTTGGAGCCATTTAAGTCTAATATGTTATCACGGCACCATATTTGAAAGCTCTCTAGATCGGATTGTAAGTCCAAATGGCGCGAAATGTCCTTGTGCTGGAGGCATAATTTAACATCGTCTGCGTACATAAGTACACGCGAATGTTTTATTACTAAAGTGAGGTCGTTAATAAATAAGGTAAAAAGAAGCGGACCAAGATGGCTCCCTTGTGGGTCACCGGATGTGACTCGGAGAATACAAGATAGAGAATTTTTAAAGAGGACTTGTTGTGTCCTGCCATTCAGATAGCTTGACATCCAATTTAGAAGATCAACAGGGAAAGCTTATAGATCAAGTTTCCTTACTAGAAGGTAATGATTAACAGAGTCAAATGCTTTACTAAAGTCAGTGTACATGACATCTGTTTAAAGATTATTTTTGAAACCATGTATTACGAAAGAAGTTAGCTCCAAGAGGTTCGTGGTTGTAGATCTGCGTTTCATAAAACCGTGTTGACACGGTGATATGATTGCTCTACAAAGGTGCTGCAAATGGGAGTGATAACATTTTCAAAAAGTTTTGGGATAGCCGACAATTTAGAGATTCCTCTGTAATTGCTTGCATCCAGTTTGCTACCTTTTTTATGAAGAGGAATCACAAAGGACTCCTTCCATATATAAGGGACTGTGAAGATTCCAGAGATAAGGTAATCGGTTTCAGTAGAGGCTTGCACAAGGCTTCCGCACAGAATCTGAGCACACAGCCAGGGATTCCATCGGGACCTGGCGAATAGACCGGTTTAACACGCTGAAGATCGTTAAGCAGTGAGCTTTCGTTTATAGTGGGGCAAAATATTAGATTCGACTTAGATACCGCATAAGAGTATGGCTGTTCGGAATGAGGTAAAGTTGAATATGTTGTTTGAAAAAACTTGACGAATAGATCGGCTATTGCCTGATCCGATGTAACCGTAGTGTTTTCAAAAATTAGCGAGGAAGGGTAAGAACTTGTTTTTCGCTTAGTGCTAACGAAATTATAAAACTGTTTCGGATCCTGTGCAAACTGGAACTTACAACGGTTTAAATAATTTTTGTAGCACTGAGCATTAAGCACGGTAAAGTTTAACCGAGCGCTTAAATATTTAGAAAAGATGGACTGAGAACCGGTATTTTTAAATTTTGTATAAAGTCTGGACTTTACATTTCTTAGGTGTGTCAACTTTTTATTAAACCAAGGAGGTTTAGAGATTGACGGATAGTACATCGGAACACAAGAGTCAAAAAATGATTTAATTGCGGTATAAAACATATTAATCGCATCCGCCATTATGTTGCAGGAGTAAAGATCGGACCAATTAAAGCCAGCTATAAAATTGTTTAACCTCCGAAAATTTGCCTTTCGAAAACAGTGAATTCGCTTGTTGACTTCTCTGATTTTACTTTTACTACGGTACCTATGTCGATTGTCACCTCGAAAGAAGGATGATATGGAGCTTCAGGTTGAGTAAGAGGTGCTCTGGACAGAAACACACTTTCAGGACTTGATTCAAGACATAGATCCAACAGTCGACCAAGAGAGTTTCGAATATAATTAAATTGCGAAGGATAAGTCGAGCAAGCCGTCAATAAAGTCATGTTGTGCTAAAGGGAGAAGGATATTCGATTGTTTTTCTGGGGACCACGTTGTGCCAGGTATTTTAAAATCACCTAGAACTACCAATTGGTCCCTGTCAGAAAGTTTATTCAAGATGGACTGGATAGCGGACAGATGATTCTGATATTCCGAGAATTCAGAAGATGGCGGAATATAGGAGCACGTAATATAAACTGATCTGTCGGAAAAAGACAGCTTTACATATACGAATTCCGAGTTACGGGAATCGTCCAAAAGTAGCTCCTCCGACGCGAGGGTAGATCTAACCGCAATTAAGACTCCTCCTCCCCGTCTGGAGGGACGGTCAAACCTATATATAGTGTACATACCTGGGAAGACTTCGGAGTTCAGTATCTCCGGCTTTAACCAAGTCTCTGTGAGCACTATAATATGGGATGCAAATGAAAGACTATCACAAAACAATTTGATTAATTTGCTACGCAAGCCTCTAACATTTTGATAGGAGATAGTAAGATTTGTTGTTAGTTTTTTGAAGAGGCGGATGGTGCAGTTGTCTGGCCACGTGAGGGAAGTTTAATTCCCACGGGCACCTTTTTCTTATTTTTGATCTTAGCTTCAAACTCTTTTACCACCATACTATCCGGCCAAAAATCACCCGAACATATGGTCGAAAAGAGCTCGTTTGGGACAGTTATCTTGAAAGATGATATGTCCCTAGCGTAAGAGAAATTAAATTTTTCCACTTTTATATTATCGGCTTTTGTTTTGTCTTGTATATAAGACAATACATCCGACGATGTTTGATCAGGGGAAAGCCGAGAAACAAAAATTTGTTTCTTTAGTGGAACCACCGCGAGGGGTTTTGGCGCTGCAGATTGTATTTCTGAAGCGCCAACTTGTGCCGGTAGTCCGGACTCAATGTTCCCTTGTGGTGGTAAACTAATCGAGACAGGTGGAATCACTGGTTGAGAAATCAGTGCAGACAATTCTCCTGTGTACAGCGACCGGAGCTGATCCGATCCAAGGATGACATCGACTGGTGGGCAGAACGTTGGGTCTGCCCAAGGGAGCTCGCAGATATGCTTCCACGTCGAAGATGATGGGAGTGAGGATGTCGCGAGTTGAGATAAACGAGACGAAATTCGAGAGCTTGGCCCGAATGTCGAGAGCGCAGCTTGATATGTTCGCTGATGGCAAGTATTGCAGATCCAGTGTCCAAGGGCAGCCTGCACATTGTAGTCGTCGATGACGTCAGCAAGGATGGATTTTTTAGATTATATTTAGCAACTAGTCATCTTAGCATTTAATTATAACTTTTTCATTGCATTTACAAAAAAAAAAACATTCAAATTTTTCTTTAACTCAGCTACAGACGAGTGGGATAAATATAACTTAAATATAATTAATATAATATAATAATTATATAATATAATGTACCTTTGTATATTTATTGAATGCAACCCTGCATTCGGTAGCCCTGCCTACTTTTGACATTTGGCTTTGCTCTGTCCCTATAGAATTCAGTGCAAATCTAGAAGCCGTACCGGAGAAACCATTTTCATCAGGGTATGCGCAATCAGTCTACCCAGACTAAGACTTCGCCATCCAAGACAGCGAATAAGTCTACCCAGACGGAACCTGTCACTGATGACAACGTGCAAGCTAGGGTGATCGCAATGCTGACAGGATTGGACTCGATCTTGGACTTGCAGCTGCGTAGCAGAAGTCCTTCGTCCGAAGAGCACCAGCGCCTAAATGAGATGTTGACCGGCCACAACTGCGTTTTGCTGCGCGAGTGAGTTCAAGTGATTAGTGGTGAGAGTTCTGACCTAAAGTTTATGGTTTCATCAGAGTCCTGGAGTCAAGGAAGCGAAGGCTTCCCGCGGACGACCTAACCGGGCTTCTAACTACAATACTAGAGCGAAATCCAGATGGGAAACCGCTGCCTAAGCGGCAGAAGCTGGAGCGCCAGGAAGAAGCGTCCTCAGAGGAGGTAAACAAGTCTCACGATCAATCATGTTCATTCTACACAGATTCAATCATACATACTACGTATCTTTTCAGACAACAGAAGATTGGGAATCTGAACCATTCTAACTTGGAAAAGTCGATGAGTTAACGACAAAATGATTGGACAGTCAACTGAGCAGGTCAGATTCAACATTTGCAGGCAACATGCAAAAGAAAGAAAAACATTTAAAAATGCAGATAGCTTTGAATTTGTAAGACTTGTATCGAAACAGCTGTATACTAATTGCTTACAAATAAAAACCGCCAGTTACTGTTTAGTTTATGTTGTTGGTTAATTTCAGCCGCTTGAAATGATTATTTATGTACGTATTTATTGAGAGGCAAAATGTGACTAAACTAAAGCTTCGGCTCTGCACACGCCATACGATTATGCTAGCTTAAGATGTTAAGTGACAGTTAGGACAGTTAGGGTCAAAGCAATGTAATGTAAACAAAAGATAAAGGGTGCCTTGTCCGCGCGCATACAGGGTGTTTTGTTCCCTTAAACAGTTATTCGGCACAGAGACAGCGCAGCAATTTTGGCAATAGGGCGTTTATATGAGAAGTCTTCAACGTTCCGACCCGGCTCCTTGAGTACTTCCAGTGTGTCGATCCTCAGATTGCCGGTTTCCAAACGCCATTTTGTATGTTCCTGAAGAGATGTCAGCTATTCCATGTGCCACCGTTTCCAGAAACCTTGGACCATGGCTTGCAGCTGAGTCCACATCTCCAATCGATTGACTTGCATATCCAGGCGACAGGAATAATGCAATGCAGTGTACGGAGCTTATTGTTAGGTCCTCCTCAAACGTTAGAGCCTTGGATCCAAGTATCCGTGTTATATGGAGCTTAAGTGAGCGAACACCACCTTCCCACATCCCTCCAAAATGGGAAGCAGATGGGGGTATAAAGTAGAAGAAGAATCCTGCTAATTCCTTATCTTTGGCTTGCTGAATGGCCAGGCGTCTTCCAGGGTTTGCTTGCCTCCATGAAATGTGGTTCCGTTGTCCGAATAAAGGTCAGTAGGCTTCGTTTGGCGGGCGAGGAATCGTTGTTGGGCTGCTTTGGAAGTCTTTGTAGTTAGATCACTAACATCCTCGATATGGAGTGCCTTTGTGGTAAGACACACGGAAATATAAAACCATGCCTTTCCGGTGCGTGGAGTTCGTCCTCGGGATTCCTTGAGGGCGATCGTATAAGCGTAATCCAACCCTGTATGTTGAAGGCCTAGCCGCTGCTTTCTCGAGAAATAGCTAGCTCTGATCTGGTAGCCATGATCTGGTTACTGGCGCCTTTGCGTTAAAGAAAGCAGCGTTTGCATTAGAAGACAGATTTTCTGATGAGATTGCGGCTCCCCGAGTCCAGTACTGTTGACGGAGATTAGTAAGCTTTGCATCAACTCCAGTGTGAAGATGGGAGACATGAAAATGTAGAACGAGTAGTCCAGCTAGTAACGAATCCTCGGGTATCCGAATAGGGTGCTTGGCATTGTAGTTTAGCGTAGATTGATCGATTCTTCCACCGATTCGCATTATTCCAAAATCAACCTGGAAGGGAGAGAACCGGATTAGATGCGATTTAGGGTTAAGATGGCGTCGATTCTTTAGCTGGGAATATTCTCTGGCAACGAATTTATTTTACACATGTCGAATGAGTCGGCGTTGTGCGGCCAGCAGCTCTTCAGAAGTGAGGAATGGTGAAGAATTCCTTTGGTGCAATCGAAGAGTGTGAATGAAGCGATAACAATAACTAGATATCCTTATAAGACGCGTCCAGGTTGAGTATTTGTGTACGAGTAACTCGTTGATACTTTCGCCAGGAAAGTTATGTAGAGTTGTGGGCTTTACTGTTCGATCCTACGTGTTGACATCGAAACTTGGAGATACGTTGGCCACTCGGTGTACCCAGCCAAGACGGACCTTTCCACCACAGTCGCTGCTCCAGAAGCTTTGACGGATGAAGTCCTCGAGAATCACAATCAGCAAGATTGTCTTCCGTGCGAACATGGTTCCAGCAGTTGCGGGGAAAGTCGCTCAGCATCTCAGCCGTTCGGTTGCAGACGTAGGTGTTCCAACGTCGTGAGGGAACTGAAAGCCAGTGTAGCACATTTTCTGAATCTGTCCAGCAGCTGAAAAGAGGAATTGTTAGTGAATTGTTTGGACAAGAGTAAGCAATCGAGAGAGCAGTAAGGCAGCATTTAGCTCCAAACCTGGAATCGATACGGGCTTGATCGGAACCACCCGAGTTTTGGAGGCAACAAGGGTGACTCGAAAACTGCATCCAACTGCAACTCGAGCGTAGACCGGTAGTCGCCATAGGCGTGTGTGGATGCGTCGGCGAATCCGTGCAGCTGATCGTCTCGAAATGGTGACGCAATATACCGTGGGACTTGGCATTGCCATCTATCTTCTTTAGGCAATGATTTCAGGAGACGCCAAATTTTGGATCTCCATTTGCGTAGTTTGAATTTGCCTTTGTCCAAGAGTCCAATAAGCTCATCCTTTACAATCATAAGGTCCTCGAAGGTGTTGTACCCTGTTGGAATATCGTCCACATAGGCATCGTGCAGAAGTGCGTGGACTGCTGCAGGGTACTCTTGGCGAGTTGCTTAAGAACTCGAACAGCCAAAAAAGGAAACGGTGCCAATCCGTAAGTCACCGTCATTAGGCGAAAATTAAGCAGAGGTTCATTCTCAGTCTTGTGCCAAACAATGCGTTGAAAATTGGTGTTCGGCTTGAAGATTTGAATTCCGCGAAACATCTTCTCTATATCTACGCACAGAACATATTGGTGCTGCTGGAAAAGTAGACAAACGCCAAGAAGATCGCCTTGAATCGGTTGACCAATATGAAGTCTTTCATTGAGCGGTATTCCAGAGCTTTCCTTTCCAGATCCATCAAAAACTACAAGACATTTGGTAGTCAGGCTGTCCAGTATCTGGGAACACATCAACCAGAGCCGATGTCAGTTGCTCCATGTGTCCACGTTGGAAGAAGTCGTCCAGGAAAGCTTCGTACTGCTGCTTCAATTCTGGATACCGACGAAAATAGCGTTCCAGCGAGAACAGGCGATTGATGGCCTGTGGCAAGGTCGATTCAATAGGCGGTGCCGTCTCTTAGAAAGGGCACTCGACGACATAAACCCCGACCGTCGAGCGCTTATGGGTGGCAGCAAAATGACGCTCTGTAGGATCGTTAGCGTCCAAGAGAGCCTGGTTGGATTGAATGCTGTCCATCCAACCGACCGAGGGGCGCTGCCGTGTATCGTACGGCTCGATTCGCGAGGGTCATGCAACTCATAATTAGATCTACAATGATTTAAGATAAGGGGTATATAGTTTCTAGTGAACCTACTTGGAACCGAGAAGTTAAGCCGACTAATCAAGTCGGGACTCTCAACATCCCCACGAATAAGCTTACAAATAAAAACTGTTCCAAGCACTAGGTTAACTAGGGATGGTAAATTAATTAAAAGTAGTCTAATGGAATAAGGAGGTAATATATGGTTTGCATCCCAATTTAGGCGATTCAATGCGGTCCGAGTGGACTGCGTATTGTGGACTCCAAACAGGTGATCCGTACTCGAGAATCGGACGGACTAACGAAATAAATAAGGTTTTAGTCAAGTAAGGGTCATCAAATTCCTTAGACCACCTTTTTATAAAACCAAGCACACCCCTGGCCTTATTGACAATAGACGAAATATGGTCAGAAAATTTTAGTTTTGGGTCCAGAAGAACACCAAGATCATCAACTCGTGTTATTCTGTCCAGAGAGCACCCACTTAGAGTGTAAGTAGTGCGTATTGGGTTGGCACGACAAAAGGTCATAACTTTACACTTGGAGCCATTTAAGTCTAATATGTTATCACGGCACCATATTTGAAAGCTCTCTAGATCGGATTGTAAGTCCAAATGGCGCGAAATGTCCTTGTGCTGGAGGCATAATTTAACATCGTCTGCGTACATAAGTACACGCGAATGTTTTATTACTAAAGTGAGGTCGTTAATAAATAAGGTAAAAAGAAGCGGACCAAGATGGCTCCCTTGTGGGTCACCGGATGTGACTCGGAGAATACAAGATAGAGAATTTTTAAAGAGGACTTGTTGTGTCCTGCCATTCAGATAGCTTGACATCCAATTTAGAAGATCAACAGGGAAAGCTTATAGATCAAGTTTCCTTACTAGAAGGTAATGATTAACAGAGTCAAATGCTTTACTAAAGTCAGTGTACATGACATCTGTTTAAAGATTATTTTTGAAACCTAATACATGAAAGAAGTTAGCTCCAAGAGGTTCGTGGTTGTAGATCTGCGTTTCATAAAACCGTGTTGACACGGTGATATGATTGCTCTACAAAGGTGCTGCAAATGGGAGTGATAACATTTTCAAAAAGTTTTGGGATAGCCGACAATTTAGAGATTCCTCTGTAATTGCTTGCATCCAGTTTGCTACCTTTTTTATGAAGAGGAATCACAAAGGACTCCTTCCATATATGAGGGAATTGTGAAGATTCCAAAGATAAGGTAAACAGTTTCAGTAGAGGCTTGCACAAGGCTTCCGCACAGAATCTGAGCACACAGCCAGGGATTCCATCGGGACCTGGCGAATAGACCGGTTTAACACGCTGAAGATCGTTAAGCAGTGAGCTTTCGTTTATAGTGGGGCAAAATATTAGATTCGACTTAGATACCGCATAAGAGTATGGCTGTTCGGAATGAGGTAAAGTTGAATATGTTGTTTGAAAAAACTTGACGAATAGATCGGCTATTGCCTGATCCGATGTAACCGTAGTGTTTTCAAAAATTAGCGAGGAAGGGTAAGAACTTGTTTTTCGCTTAGTGCTAACGAAATTATAAAACTGTTTCGGATCCTGTGCAAACTGGAACTTACAACGGTTTAAATAATTTTTGTAGCACTGAGCATTAAGCACGGTAAAGTTTAACCGAGCGCTTAAATATTTACAAAGGATGGACTGAGAACCGGTATTTTTAAATTTTGTATAAAGTCTGGACTTTACATTTCTTAGGTGTGTCAACTTTTTATTAAACCAAGGAGGTTTAGAGATTGACGGATAGAGTCAAAAAATGATTTAATTGCGGTATAAAACATATTAATCGCATCCGCCATTATGTTGCAGGAGTAAAGATCGGACCAATTAAAGCCAGCTATAAAATTGCTTAACCTCCGAAAATTTGCCTTGCGAAAACAGGGAATTCGCTTTGTTGACTTCTCTGAATTTACTTTTAATACGGTACCTATGTCGATTGTCACCTCGAAAGAAGGATGATATGGAGCTTCAGGTTGAGTAAGAGGTGCTACCCTGGACAGAAACACACTTTCAGGACTTGTTTCAAGACATAGATCCAACAGTCGACCAAGAGAGTATATAATTAAGAGAGAATATAATTAAATTGCAAGGGATACCATAAGTCGAGCAAGCCGTCAATAAAGTCATGGTGTGCTAAAGGGAGAAGGATATTCGATTGTTTTTCTGGGGACCACGTTGTGCCAGGTATTTTAAAATCACCTAGAACTACCAATTGGTCCCTGTCAGAAAGTTTATTCAAGATGGACTGGATAGCGGACAGATGATTCTGATATTCCGAGAATTCAGAAGATGGCGGAATATAGGAGCACGTAATATAAACTGATCTGTCGGAAAAAGACAGCTTTACATATACGAATTCCGAGTTACGGGAATCGTCCAAAAGTAGCTCCTCCGACGCGAGGGTAGATCTAACCGCAATTAAGACTCCTCCTCCCCGTCTGGAGGGACGGTCAAACCTATATATAGTGTACATACCTGGGAAGACTTCGGAGTTCAGTATCTCCGGCTTTAACCAAGTCTCTGTGAGCACTATAATATGGGATGCAAATGAAAGACTATCACAAAACAATTTGATTAATTTGCTACGCAAGCCTCTAACATTTTGATAGGAGATAGTAAGATTTGTTGTTAGTTTTTTGAAGAGGCGGATGGTGCAGTTGTCTGGCCACGTGAGGGAAGTTTAATTCCCACGGGCACCTTTTTCTTATTTTTGATCTTAGCTTCAAACTCTTTTACCACCATACTATCCGGCCAAAAATCACCCGAACATATGGTCGAAAAGAGCTCGTTTGGGACAGTTATCTTGAAAGATGATATGTCCCTAGCGTAAGAGAAATTAAATTTTTCCACTTTTATATTATCGGCTTTTGTTTTGTCTTGTATATAAGACAATACATCCGACGATGTTTGATCAGGGGAAAGCCGAGAAACAAAAATTTGTTTCTTTAGTGGAACCACCGCGAGGGGTTTTGGCGCTGCAGATTGTATTTCTGAAGCGCCAACTTGTGCCGGTAGTCCGGACTCAATGTTCCCTTGTGGTGGTAAACTAATCGAGACAGGTGGAATCACTGGTTGAGAAATCAGTGCAGACAATTCTCCTGTGTACAGCGACCGGAGCTGATCCGATCCAAGGATGACATCGACTGGTGGGCAGAACGTTGGGTCTGCCCAAGGAAGCTCGCAGATATGCTTCCACGTCGAAGATGATGGGAGTGAGGATGTCGCGAGTTGAGATAAACGAGACGAAATTCGAGAGGTTGGCCCGAATGTCGAGAGCGCAGCTTGATATGTTCGCTGATGGCAAGTATTGTAGATCCAGTGTCCAAGGGCAGCCTGCACATTGTAGTCGTCGATGACGTCAGCAAGGATGGATTTTTTAGATTATATTTAGCAACTAGTCATCTTAGCATTTAATTATAACTTTTTCATTGCATTTACAAAAAAAAATCATTCAAATTTTTCTTTAACTCAGCTACAGATGAGTGGGATAAATATAACTTAAATATAATTAATATAATATAATAATTATATAATATAATGTACTTTTGTATATTTATTGAATGCAACCCTGCATTCGGTAGCCCTGCCTACTTTTGACATTTGGCTTTGCTCTGTCCCTATAGAATTCAGTGCAAATCTAGAAGCCGTACCGGAGAAACCATTTTCATGTCACAACGGAACTTCAAGATGTCGAATCCGAACAACGAAACCGATTCCTATTTTCTCCGTGAATTCCCGCATTTGGTGCAGCCTCAGATTCCGCGTGGATTTAATCAGGGGATGCGCAATCAGTCTACCCAGACTAAGACTTCGCCATCCAAGACAGCGAATAAGTCTACCCAGACGGAACCTGTCACTGATGACAACGTGCAAGCTAGGGTGATCGCAATGCTGACAGGATTGGACTCGATCTTGGACTTGCAGCTGCGTAGCAGAAGTCCTTCGTCCGAAGAGCACCAGCGCCTAAATGAGATGTTGACCGGCCACAACTGCGTTTTGCTGCGCGAGTGAGTTCAAGTGATTAGTGGTGAGAGTTCTGACCTAAAGTTTATGGTTTCATCAGAGTCCTGGAGTCAAGGAAGCGAAGGCTTCCCGCGGACGACCTAACCGGGCTTCTAACTACAATACTAGAGCGAAATCCAGATGGGAAACCGCTGCCTAAGCGGCAGAAGCTGGAGCGCCAGGAAGAAGCGTCCTCAGAGGAGGTAAACAAGTCTCACGATCAATCATGTTCATTCTACACAGATTCAATCATACATACTACGTATCTTTTCAGACAACAGAAGATTGGGAATCTGAACCATTCTAACTTGGAAAAGTCGATGAGTTAACGACAAAATGATTGGACAGTCAACTGAGCAGGTCAGATTCAACATTTGCAGGCAACATGCTAAAGAAAGAAAAACATTTAAAAATGCAGATAGCTTTGAATTTGTAAGACTTGTATCGAAACAGCTGTATACTAATTGCTTACAAATAAAAACCGCCAGTTACTGTTTAGTTTATGTTGTTGGTTAATTTCAGCCGCTTGAAATGATTATTTATGTACGTATTTATTGAGAGGCAAAATGTGACTAAACTAAAGCTTCGGCTCTGCACACGCCATACGATTATGCTAGCTTAAGGCCACGCGCGCAATCAAAAGGCGTTGCACGAGGAAGGCGCCTCTAGTCGATAGCAACGGGACATGGTGTCGGACCGACTTGGGACAAGCGGAGGTATTCGCTGCGCACCTCGCCGAGCGATTTCAACCATTCAAGCTTGCCAGCTTGCAACAGGTTGAAGAAACTCAGGACCAGCTGAACCAAGCGCTTCAAATGGATATGCCAATCACGCCGTTTGAACCCTGCGAGGTAGCCGAAGTCATGGTGCGCCAGAGTAACAACAAAGCACCTGGACATGACGTCATCTGCAACGCCACATAGAAGGCCCTGCCCAGACAAGCGATCCTCTACATAACGTTGGTTTTCAACGCTATTGTGAGGTTGCAATACTTCCCTTATCAGTGGAAGCTCGGGATAATCACCATGATCCACAAACCTGGCAAGCCGGAAAGGGAGCCCGCCTCCTACCGGCCGATCAGTCTCCTCCCTTCAATTTCGAAGGTGTTTGAGAGACTGATTGCTGTCCGGATTGTAAGGATTATGGAAGCCCAGGGGATTACCCCTGAGCACCAGTTCGGTTTCCGCGCTGGCCACTGTACTGTCGAGCAGCTCCATCGAGTCGTCGAGCAAATTCTGACGGCCTACGACAGTAAGGAATATTGTAACAGCCTCTTCTTGGACATTCGAGAAGCGTTTGATCGAGTGTGGCACATTGGACTCCAACTGAAAATCAAGCAGACGCTGCCTGCTCCATATTTTGGGCTGCTAAAATCGTACCTGGAAGGAAGGAGGTTCGCTGTGCGCTTTCATTCAGCAATTTCCACCGAGCACAACGTGGCAGCTGATGTTCCACAAGGTAGTGTCCTCGGCCCCCTGCTCTACTGCCTGTATAGCCACGACATGCCGCAGCCGGATGTAAGCCTTTACGGGAAATCTATGTTGGCCGCATTTGCCGATGACGTGTGCGTCACCTACAGGTCCCGATGCGAGCACGACGCAGCCGATGGTATCCAGGACTTTGCATACCGGTTCTCGGAATGGGCAAGACGTTGGAACATTGGCATCAATAGCAGTAAATCCAACAACGTCTGCTTTACTTTAAAGCGGAGAACGCCACCGCCCGTCTACATCGAGGAAACCCCCGTACCACAGCCGAACGCAGCAAAGTACCGAAAGGAGTGCTTCTGGATCGCAGACTCACATTTTCCAAGCATGTGACCGACATCAGAACGCGCCTACGTGCTAAGGTGGCGAAGCACTACTGGCTTCTTTGTTCGCGCAGTAAATTGTCGCTATCCAACAAGCTGACAATTTACAAACAGATCTTAGCACCAAACTGGAAGTATGGGTGCCAAATCTGGGGCTTGGCATGCGACAGCCAAATCAAAAGAATCCAGGCTATTCAAAATAAGGTAGCAAGACTTATCACCGGCTGCGAGTGGTTTGTTCGAAACACCACTCTGCACAGAGACCTGAAACTAGCAACGGTTTTTGACGAAATAAACCAGCACTCGAGCAGATACCATGACAGGCTGGAGCGCCACAGAAATCGGCTGGCCAGCGCTCTAAATAGATCTCGCCCACCAAGGAGGCTCAATAGAAGGCAACCGAGGGATCTCATTACCCGATCTCCTTTGACAAGGGTCCGCAGAAGCTGACGCTTATCTTAAATCTTATTTGTTATATGTGATTGTTATGTAATTCTAGTTAAATTACTGTAAATTTGAAAAAGCTAACTATAGTTAGCCGGCGAGCCCAAAATGGGCTGAATTAATAGATAAGAAGGACACAAAGGGGCTTCATGACTTCCCCGTATGCCTTAATAAATAAATTAATTAAAAAAAAAAAAAAAAAAAAAAAAAAAAAAACTTTCGCCAGGAAAGTTATGTAGAGTTGTGGGCTTTACTGTTCGATCCTACGTGTTGACATCGAAACTTGGAGATACGTTGGCCAGTCGGTGTACCCAGCCAAGACGGACCTTTCCACCACAGTCGCTGCTCCAGAAGCTTTGACGGATGAAGTCCTCGAGAATCACAATCAGCAAGATTGTCTTCCGTGCGAACATGGTTCCAGCAGTTGCGGGGAAAGTCGCTCAGCATCTCAGCCGTTCGGTTGCAGACGTAGGTGTTCCAACGTCGTGAGGGAACTGAAAGCCAGTGTAGCACATTTTCTGAATCTGTCCAGCAGCTGAAAAGAAGAATTGTTAGTGAATTGTTTGGACAAGAGTAAGCAATCGAGAGAGCAGTAAGGCAGCATTTAGCTCCAAACCTGGAATCGATACGGGCTTGATCGGAACCACCCGAGTTTTGGAGGCAACAAGGGTGACTCGAAAACTGCATCCAACTGCAACTCGAGCGTAGACCGGTAGTCGCCATAGGCGTGTGTGGATGCGTCGGCGAATCCGTGCAGCTGATCGTCTCGAAATGGTGACGCAATATACCGTGGGACTTGGCATTGCCATCTATCTTCTTTAGGCAATGATTTCAGAAGACGCCAAATTTTGGATCTCCATTTGCGTAGTTTGAATTTGCCTTTGTCCAAGAGTCCAATAAGCTCATCCTTTACAATCATAAGATCCTCGAAGGTGTTGTACCCTGTTGGAATATCGTCCACATAGGCATCGTGCAGAAGTGCGTGGACTGCTGCAGGGTACTCTTGGCGAGTTGCTTAAGAACTCGAACAGCCAAAAAAGGAAACGGTGCCAATCCGTAAGTCACCGTCATTAGGCGAAAATTAAGCAGAGGTTCATTCTCAGTCTTGTGCCAAACAATGCGTTGAAAATTGGTGTTCGGCTTGAAGATTTGAATTCCGCGAAACATCTTCTCTATATCTACGCACAGAACATATTGGTGCTGCTGGAAACGTAGACAAACGCCAAGAAGATCGCCTTGAATCGGTTGACCAATATGAAGTCTTTCATTGAGCGGTATTCCAGAGCTTTCCTTTCCAGATCCATCAAAAACTACAAGACATTTGGTAGTCAGGCTGTCCAGTATCTGGGAACACATCAACCAGAGCCGATGTCAGTTGCTCCATGTGTCCACGTTGGAAGTAGTCGTCCAGGAAAGCTTCGTACTGCTGCTTCAATTCTGGATACCGACGAAAATAGCGTTCCAGCGAGAACAGGCGATTGATGGCCTGTGGCAAGGTCGATTCAATAGGCGGTGCCGTCTCTTAGAAAGGGCACTCGACGACATAAACCCCGACCGTCGAGCGCTTATGGGTGGCAGCAAAATGACGCTCTGTAGGATCGTTAGCGTCCAACCGACCGAGGGGCGCTGCCGTGTATCGTACGGCTCGATTCGCGAGAAGATATAGACGCGATATAAAAAATAGAATAGGAACGAGGAAATGAATATAATGTGGAATAACTATGTTAAATATTAGTGTTAGTAGGATCTAATTATGTAATAGAAAAGATAAAATCGATTGCTTTAATAGCGGCAGAGAGTCAAGATTACAGATAATAGGATAAAGTCTATTATAGTCAGAACATAAAACTCTGTAAGGGTCATGCAACTCATAATTAGATCTACAATGATTTAAGATAAGGGGTATATAGTTTCTAGTGAACCTACTTGGAACCGAGAAGTTAAGCCGACTAATCAAGTCGGGACTCTCAACATCCCCACGAATAAGCTTACAAATAAAAACTGTTCCAAGCACTAGGTTAACTAGGGATGGTAAATTAATTAAAAGTAGTCTAATGGAATAAGGAGGTAATATATGGTTTGCATCCCAATTTAGGCGATTCAATGCGGTCCGAGTGGACTGCGTAATGTGGACTCCAAACAGGTGATCCGTACTCGAGAATCGGACGGACTAACGAAATAAATAAGGTTTTAGTCAAGTAAGGGTCATCAAATTCCTTAGACCACCTTTTTATAAAACCAAGCACACCCCTGGCCTTATTGACAATAGACGAAATATGGTCAGAAAATTTTAGTTTTGGGTCCAGAAGAACACCAAGATCATCAACTCGTGTTATTCTGTCCAGAGAGCACCCACTTAGAGTGTAAGTAGTGCGTATTGGGTTGGCACGACAAAAGGTCATAACTTTACACTTGGAGCCATTTAAGTCTAATATGTTATCACGGCACCATATTTGAAAGCTCTCTAGATCGGATTGTAAGTCCAAATGGCGCGAAATGTCCTTGTGCTGGAGGCATAATTTAACATCGTCTGCGTACATAAGTACACGCGAATGTTTTATTACTAAAGTGAGGTCGTTAATAAATAAGGTAAAAAGAAGCGGACCAAGATGGCTCCCTTGTGGGTCACCGGATGTGACTCGGAGAATACAAGATAGAGAATTTTTAAAGAGGACTTGTTGTGTCCTGCCATTCAGATAGCTTGACATCCAATTTAGAAGATCAACAGGGAAAGCTTATAGATCAAGTTTCCTTACTAGAAGGTAATGATTAACAGAGTCAAATGCTTTACTAAAGTCAGTGTACATGACATCTGTTTAAAGATTATTTTTGAAACCATGTATTACGAAAGAAGTTAGCTCCAAGAGGTTCGTGGTTGTAGATCTGCGTTTCATAAAACCGTGTTGACACGGTGATATGATTGCTCTACAAAGGTGCTGCAAATGGGAGTGATAACATTTTCAAAAAGTTTTGGGATAGCCGACAATTTAGAGATTCCTCTGTAATTGCTTGCATCCAGTTTGCTACCTTTTTTATGAAGAGGAATCACAAAGGACTCCTTCCATATATGAGGGAATTGTGAAGATTCCAAAGATAAGGTAAACAGTTTCAGTAGAGGCTTGCACAAGGCTTCCGCACAGAATCTGAGCACACAGCCAGGGATTCCATCGGGACCTGGCGAATAGACCGGTTTAACACGCTGAAGATCGTTAAGCAGTGAGCTTTCGTTTATAGTGGGGCAAAATATTAGATTCGACTTAGATACCGCATAAGAGTATGGCTGTTCGGAATGAGGTAAAGTTGAATATGTTGTTTGAAAAAACTTGACGAATAGATCGGCTATTGCCTGATCCGATGTAACCGTAGTGTTTTCAAAAATTAGCGAGGAAGGGTAAGAACTTGTTTTTCGCTTAGTGCTAACGAAATTATAAAACTGTTTCGGATCCTGTGCAAACTGGAACTTACAACGGTTTAAATAATTTTTGTAGCACTGAGCATTAAGCACGGTAAAGTTTAACCGAGCGCTTAAATATTTACAAAGGATGGACTGAGAACCGGTATTTTTAAATTTTGTATAAAGTCTGGACTTTACATTTCTTAGGTGTGTCAACTCTTTATTAAACCAAGGAGGTTTAGAGATTGACGGATAGTACATCGGAACACAAGAGTCAAAAAATGATTTAATTGCGGTATAAAACATATTAATCGCATCCGCCATTATGTTGCAGGAGTAAAGATCGGACCAATTAAAGCCAGCTATAAAATTGTTTAACCTCCGAAAATTTGCCTTTCGAAAACAGTGAATTCGCTTGTTGACTTCTCTGATTTTACTTTTACTACGGTACCTATGTCGATTGTCACCTCGAAAGAAGGATGATATGGAGCTTCAGGTTGAGTAAGAGGTGCTACCCTGGACAGAAACACACTTTCAGGACTTGTTTCAAGACATAGATCCAACAGTCGACCAAGAGAGTATATAATTAAGAGAGAATATAATTAAATTGCAAGGGATACCATAAGTCGAGCAAGCCGTCAATAAAGTCATGGTGTGCTAAAGGGAGAAGGATATTCGATTGTTTTTCTGGGGACCACGTTGTGCCAGGTATTTTAAAATCACCTAGAACTACCAATTGGTCCCTGTCAGAAAGTTTATTCAAGATGGACTGGATAACGGACAGATGATTCTGATATTCCGGGAATTCAGAAGATGGCGGAATATAGGAGCACGTAATATAAACTGATCTGTCGGAAAAAGACAGCTTTACACATACGAATTCCGAGTTACGGGAATCGTCCAAAAGTAACTCCTCCGACGCGAGGGTAGATCTAACCGCAATTAAGACTCCTCCTCCCCGTCTGGAGGGACGGTCAAACCTATATATAGTGTACATACCTGGGAAGACTTCGGAGTTCAGTATCTCCGGCTTTAACCAAGTCTCTGTGAGCACTATAATATGGGATGCAAATGAAAGACTATCACAAAACAATTTGATTAATTTGCTACGCAAGCCTCTAACATTTTGATAGGAGATAGTAAGATTTGTTGTTAGTTTTTTGAAGAGGCGGATGGTGCAGTTGTCTGGCCACGTGAGGGAAGTTTAATTCCCACGGGCACCTTTTTCTTATTTTTGATCTTAGCTTCAAACTCTTTTACCACCATACTATCCGGCCAAAAATCACCCGAACATATGGTCGAAAAGAGCTCGTTTGGGACAGTTATCTTGAAAGATGATATGTCCCTAGCGTAAGAGAAATTAAATTTTTCCACTTTTATATTATCGGCTTTTGTTTTGTCTTGTATATAAGACAATACATCCGACGATGTTTGATCAGGGGAAAGCCGAGAAACAAAAATTTGTTTCTTTAGTGGAACCACCGCGAGGGGTTTTGGCGCTGCAGATTGTATTTCTGAAGCGCCAACTTGTGCCGGTAGTCCGGACTCAATGTTCCCTTGTGGTGGTAAACTAATCGAGACAGGTGGAATCACTGGTTGAGAAATCAGTGCAGACAATTCTCCTGTGTACAGCGACCGGAGCTGATCCGATCCAAGGATGACATCGACTGGTGGGCAGAACGTTGGGTCTGCCCAAGGAAGCTCGCAGATATGCTTCCACGTCGAAGATGATGGGAGTGAGGATGTCGCGAGTTGAGATAAACGAGACGAAATTCGAGAGGTTGGCCCGAATGTCGAGAGCGCAGCTTGATATGTTCGCTGATGGCAAGTATTGTAGATCCAGTGTCCAAGGGCAGCCTGCACATTGTAGTCGTCGATGACGTCAGCAAGGATGGATTTTTTAGATTATATTTAGCAACTAGTCATCTTAGCATTTAATTATAACTTTTTCATTGCATTTACAAAAAAAAATCATTCAAATTTTTCTTTAACTCAGCTACAGATGAGTGGGATAAATATAACTTAAATATAATTAATATAATATAATAATTATATAATATAATGTACTTTTGTATATTTATTGAATGCAACCCTGCATTCGGTAGCCCTGCCTACTTTTGACATTTGGCTTTGCTCTGTCCCTATAGAATTCAGTGCAAATCTAGAAGCCGTACCGGAGAAACCATTTTCATGTCACAACGGAACTTCAAGATGTCGAATCCGAACAACGAAACCGATTCCTATTTTCTCCGTGAATTCCCGCATTTGGTGCAGCCTCAGATTCCGCGTGGATTTAATCAGGGGATGCGCAATCAGTCTACCCAGACTAAGACTTCGCCATCCAAGACAGCGAATAAGTCTACCCAGACGGAACCTGTCACTGATGACAACGTGCAAGCTAGGGTGATCGCAATGCTGACAGGATTGGACTCGATCTTGGACTTGCAGCTGCGTAGCAGAAGTCCTTCGTCCGAAGAGCACCAGCGCCTAAATGAGATGTTGACCGGCCACAACTGCGTTTTGCTGCGCGAGTGAGTTCAAGTGATTAGTGGTGAGAGTTCTGACCTAAAGTTTATGGTTTCATCAGAGTCCTGGAGTCAAGGAAGCGAAGGCTTCCCGCGGACGACCTAACCGGGCTTCTAACTACAATACTAGAGCGAAATCCAGATGGGAAACCGCTGCCTAAGCGGCAGAAGCTGGAGCGCCAGGAAGAAGCGTCCTCAGAGGAGGTAAACAAGTCTCACGATCAATCATGTTCATTCTACACAGATTCAATCATACATACTACGTATCTTTTCAGACAACAGAAGATTGGGAATCTGAACCATTCTAACTTGGAAAAGTCGATGAGTTAACGACAAAATGATTGGACAGTCAACTGAGCAGGTCAGATTCAACATTTGCAGGCAACATGCTAAAGAAAGAAAAACATTTAAAAATGCAGATAGCTTTGAATTTGTAAGACTTGTATCGAAACAGCTGTATACTAATTGCTTACAAATAAAAACCGCCAGTTACTGTTTAGTTTATGTTGTTGGTTAATTTCAGCCGCTTGAAATGATTATTTATGTACGTATTTATTGAGAGGCAAAATGTGACTAAACTAAAGCTTCGGCTCTGCACACGCCATACGATTATGCTAGCTTAAGGCCACGCGCGCAATCAAAAGGCGTTGCACGAGGAAGGCGCCTCTAGTCGATAGCAACGGGACATGGTGTCGGACCGACTTGGGACAAGCGGAGGTATTCGCTGCGCACCTCGCCGAGCGATTTCAACCATTCAAGCTTGCCAGCTTGCAACAGGTTGAAGAAACTCAGGACCAGCTGAACCAAGCGCTTCAAATGGATATGCCAATCACGCCGTTTGAACCCTGCGAGGTAGCCGAAGTCATGGTGCGCCAGAGTAACAACAAAGCACCTGGACATGACGTCATCTGCAACGCCACATAGAAGGCCCTGCCCAGACAAGCGATCCTCTACATAACGTTGGTTTTCAACGCTATTGTGAGGTTGCAATACTTCCCTTATCAGTGGAAGCTCGGGATAATCACCATGATCCACAAACCTGGCAAGCCGGAAAGGGAGCCCGCCTCCTACCGGCCGATCAGTCTCCTCCCTTCAATTTCGAAGGTGTTTGAGAGACTGATTGCTGTCCGGATTGTAAGGATTATGGAAGCCCAGGGGATTACCCCTGAGCACCAGTTCGGTTTCCGCGCTGGCCACTGTACTGTCGAGCAGCTCCATCGAGTCGTCGAGCAAATTCTGACGGCCTACGACAGTAAGGAATATTGTAACAGCCTCTTCTTGGACATTCGAGAAGCGTTTGATCGAGTGTGGCACATTGGACTCCAACTGAAAATCAAGCAGACGCTGCCTGCTCCATATTTTGGGCTGCTAAAATCGTACCTGGAAGGAAGGAGGTTCGCTGTGCGCTTTCATTCAGCAATTTCCACCGAGCACAACGTGGCAGCTGGTGTTCCACAAGGTAGTGTCCTCGGCCCCCTGCTCTACTGCCTGTATAGCCACGACATGCCGCAGCCGGATGTAAGCCTTTACGGGAAATCTATGTTGGCCGCATTTGCCGATGACGTGTGCGTCACCTACAGGTCCCGATGCGAGCACGACGCAGCCGATGGTATCCAGGACTTTGCATACCGGTTCTCGGAATGGGCAAGACGTTGGAACATTGGCATCAATAGCAGTAAATCCAACAACGTCTGCTTTACTTTAAAGCGGAGAACGCCACCGCCCGTCTACATCGAGGAAGCCCCCGTACCACAGCCGAACGCAGCAAAGTACCGAAAGGAGTGCTTCTGGATCGCAGACTCACATTTTCCAAGCATGTGACCGACATCAGAACGCGCCTACGTGCTAAGGTGGCGAAGCACTACTGGCTACTTTGTTCGCGCAGTAAATTGTCGCTATCCAACAAGCTGACAATTTACAAACAGATCTTAGCACCAAACTGGAAGTATGGGTGCCAAATCTGGGGCTTGGCATGCGACAGCCAAATCAAAAGAATCCAGGCTATTCAAAATAAGGTAGCAAGACTTATCACCGGCTGCGAGTGGTTTGTTCGAAACACCACTCTGCACAGAGACCTGAAACTAGCAACGGTTTTTGACGAAATAAACCAGCACTCGAGCAGATACCATGACAGGCTGGAGCGCCACAGAAATCGGCTGGCCAGCGCTCTAAATAGATCTCGCCCACCAAGGAGGCTCAATAGAAGGCAACCGAGGGATCTCATTACCCGATCTCCTTTGACAAGGGTCCGCAGAAGCTGACGCTTATCTTAAATCCTATTTGTTATATGTGATTGTTATGTAATTCTAGTTAAATTACTGTAAATTTGAAAAAGCTAACTATAGTTAGCCGGCGAGCCCAAAATGGGCTGAATTAATAGATAAGAAGGACACAAAGGGGCTTCATGACTTCCCCGTATGCCTTAATAAATAAATTAATTAAAAAAAAAAAAAAAAAAAAAAAAAAAAACTTTCGCCAGGAAAGTTATGTAGAGTTGTGGGCTTTACTGTTCGATCCTACGTGTTGACATCGAAACTTGGAGATACGTTGGCCAGTCGGTGTACCCAGCCAAGACGGACCTTTCCACCACAGTCGCTGCTCCAGAAGCTTTGACGGATGAAGTCCTCGAGAATCACAATCAGCAAGATTGTCTTCCGTGCGAACATGGTTCCAGCAGTTGCGGGGAAAGTCGCTCAGCATCTCAGCCGTTCGGTTGCAGACGTAGGTGTTCCAACGTCGTGAGGGAACTGAAAGCCAGTGTAGCACATTTTCTGAATCTGTCCAGCAGCTGAAAAGAGGAATTGTTAGTGAATTATTTGGACAAGAGTAAGCAATCGAGAGAGCAGTAAGGCAGCATTTAGCTCCAAACCTGGAATCGATACGGGCTTGATCGGAACCACCCGAGTTTTGGAGGCAACAAGGGTGACTCGAAAACTGCATCCAACTGCAACTCGAGCGTAGACCGGTAGTCGCCATAGGCGTGTGTGGATGCGTCGGCGAATCCGTGCAGCTGATCGTCTCGAAATGGTGACGCAATATACCGTGGGACTTGGCATTGCCATCTATCTTCTTTAGGCAATGATTTCAGGAGACGCCAAATTTTGGATCTCCATTTGCGTAGTTTGAATTTGCCTTTGTCCAAGAGTCCAATAAGCTCATCCTTTACAATCATAAGGTCCTCGAAGGTGTTGTACCCTGTTGGAATATCGTCCACATAGGCATCGTGCAGAAGTGCGTGGACTGCTGCAGGGTACTCTTGGCGAGTTGCTTAAGAACTCGAACAGCCAAAAAAGGAAACGGTGCCAATCCGTAAGTCACCGTCATTAGGCGAAAATTAAGCAGAGGTTCATTCTCAGTCTTGTGCCAAACAATGCGTTGAAAATTGGTGTTCGGCTTGAAGATTTGAATTCCGCGAAACATCTTCTCTATATCTACGCACAGAACATATTGGTGCTGCTGGAAACGTAGACAAACGCCAAGAAGATCGCCTTGAATCGGTTGACCAATATGAAGTCTTTCATTGAGCGGTATTCCAGAGCTTTCCTTTCCAGATCCATCAAAAACTACAAGACATTTGGTAGTCAGGCTGTCCAGTATCTGGGAACACATCAACCAGAGCCGATGTCAGTTGCTCCATGTGTCCACGTTGGAAGTAGTCGTCCAGGAAAGCTTCGTACTGCTGCTTCAATTCTGGATACCGACGAAAATAGCGTTCCAGCGAGAACAGGCGATTGATGGCCTGTGGCAAGGTCGATTCAATAGGCGGTGCCGTCTCTTAGAAAGGGCACTCGACGACATAAACCCCGACCGTCGAGCGCTTATGGGTGGCAGCAAAATGACGCTCTGTAGGATCGTTAGCGTCCAAGAGAGCCTGGTTGGATTGAATGCTGTCCATCCAACCGACCGAGGGGCGCTGCCGTGTATCGTACGGCTCGATTCGCGAGAAGATATAGACGCGATATAAAAAATAGAATAGGAACGAGGAAATGAATATAATGTGGAATAACTATGTTAAATATTAGTGTTAGTAGGATCTAATTATGTAATAGAAAAGATAAAATCGATTGCTTTAATAGCGGCAGAGAGTCAAGATTACAGATAATAGGATAAAGTCTATTATAGTCAGAACATAAAACTCTGTAAGGGTCATGCAACTCATAATTAGATCTACAATGATTTAAGATAAGGGGTATATAGTTTCTAGTGAACCTACTTGGAACCGAGAAGTTAAGCCGACTAATCAAGTCGGGACTCTCAACATCCCCACGAATAAGCTTACAAATAAAAACTGTTCCAAGCACTAGGTTAACTAGGGATGGTAAATTAATTAAAAGTAGTCTAATGGAATAAGGAGGTAATATATGGTTTGCATCCCAATTTAGGCGATTCAATGCGGTCCGAGTGGACTGCGTATTGTGGACTCCAAACAGGTGATCCGTACTCGAGAATCGGACGGACTAACGAAATAAATAAGGTTTTAGTCAAGTAAGGGTCATCAAATTCCTTAGACCACCTTTTTATAAAACCAAGCACACCCCTGGCCTTATTGACAATAGACGAAATATGGTCAGAAAATTTTAGTTTTGGGTCCAGAAGAACACCAAGATCATCAACTCGTGTTATTCTGTCCAGAGAGCACCCACTTAGAGTGTAAGTAGTGCGTATTGGGTTGGCACGACAAAAGGTCATAACTTTACACTTGGAGCCATTTAAGTCTAATATGTTATCACGGCACCATATTTGAAAGCTCTCTAGATCGGATTGTAAGTCCAAATGGCGCGAAATGTCCTTGTGCTGGAGGCATAATTTAACATCGTCTGCGTACATAAGTACACGCGAATGTTTTATTACTAAAGTGAGGTCGTTAATAAATAAGGTAAAAAGAAGCGGACCAAGATGGCTCCCTTGTGGGTCACCGGATGTGACTCGGAGAATACAAGATAGAGAATTTTTAAAGAGGACTTGTTGTGTCCTGCCATTCAGATAGCTTGACATCCAATTTAGAAGATCAACAGGGAAAGCTTATAGATCAAGTTTCCTTACTAGAAGGTAATGATTAACAGAGTCAAATGCTTTACTAAAGTCAGTGTACATGACATCTGTTTAAAGATTATTTTTGAAACCATGTATTACGAAAGAAGTTAGCTCCAAGAGGTTCGTGGTTGTAGATCTGCGTTTCATAAAACCGTGTTGACACGGTGATATGATTGCTCTACAAAGGTGCTGCAAATGGGAGTGATAACATTTTCAAAAAGTTTTGGGATAGCCGACAATTTAGAGATTCCTCTGTAATTGCTTGCATCCAGTTTGCTACCTTTTTTATGAAGAGGAATCACAAAGGACTCCTTCCATATATGAGGGAATTGTGAAGATTCCAAAGATAAGGTAAACAGTTTCAGTAGAGGCTTGCACAAGGCTTCCGCACAGAATCTGAGCACACAGCCAGGGATTCCATCGGGACCTGGCGAATAGACCGGTTTAACACGCTGAAGATCGTTAAGCAGTGAGCTTTCGTTTATAGTGGGGCAAAATATTAGATTCGACTTAGATACCGCATAAGAGTATGGCTGTTCGGAATGAGGTAAAGTTGAATATGTTGTTTGAAAAAACTTGACGAATAGATCGGCTATTGCCTGATCCGATGTAACCGTAGTGTTTTCAAAAATTAGCGAGGAAGGGTAAGAACTTGTTTTTCGCTTAGTGCTAACGAAATTATAAAACTGTTTCGGATCCTGTGCAAACTGGAACTTACAACGGTTTAAATAATTTTTGTAGCACTGAGCATTAAGCACGGTAAAGTTTAACCGAGCGCTTAAATATTTACAAAGGATGGACTGAGAACCGGTATTTTTAAATTTTGTATAAAGTCTGGACTTTACGTTTCTTAGGTGTGTCAACTCTTTATTAAACCAAGGAGGTTTAGAGATTGACGGATAGTACATCGGAACACAAGAGTCAAAAAATGATTTAATTGCGGTATAAAACATATTAATCGCATCCGCCATTATGTTGCAGGAGTAAAGATCGGACCAATTAAAGCCAGCTATAAAATTGTTTAACCTCCGAAAATTTGCCTTGCGAAAACAGGGAATTCGCTTTGTTGACTTCTCTGAATTTACTTTTAATACGGTACCTATGTCGATTGTCACCTCGAAAGAAGGATGATATGGAGCTTCAGGTTGAGTAAGAGGTGCTCTGGACAGAAACACACTTTCAGGACTTGATTCAAGACATAGATCCAACAGTCGACCAAGAGAGTATATAATTAAGAGAGAATATAATTAAATTGCAAGGGATAAGTCGAGCAAGCCGTCAATAAAGTCATGGTGTGCTAAAGGGAGAAGGATATTCGATTTTCTTCTGGGGACCACGTTGTGCCAGGTATTTTAAAATCACCTAGAACTACCAATTGGTCCCTGTCAGAAAGTTTATTCAAGATGGACTGGATAGCGGACAGATGATTCTGATATTCCGGGAATTCAGAAGATGGCGGAATATAGGAGCACGTAATATAAACTGATCTGTCGGAAAAAGACAGCTTTACATATACGAATTCCGAGTTACGGGAATCGTCCAAAAGTAGCTCCTCCGACGCGAGGGTAGATCTAACCGCAATTAAGACTCCTCCTCCCCGTCTGGAGGGACGGTCAAACCTATATATAGTGTACATACCTGGGAAGACTTCGGAGTTGAGTATCTCCGGCTTTAACCAAGTCTCTGTGAGCACTATAATATGGGATGCAAATGAAAGACTATCACAAAACAATTTGATTAATTTGCTACGCAAGCCTCTAACATTTTGATAGGAGATAGTAAGATTTGTTGTTAGTTTTTTGAAGAGGCGGATGGTGCAGTTGTCTGGCCACGTGAGGGAAGTTTAATTCCCACAGGCACCTTTTTCTTATTTTTGATCTTAGCTTCAAACTCTTTTACCACCATACTATCCGGCCAAAAATCACCCGAACATATGGTCGAAAAGAGCTCGTTTGGGACAGTTATCTTGAAAGATGATATGTCCCTAGCGTAAGAGAAATTAAATTTTTCCACTTTTATATTATCGGCTTTTGTTTTGTCTTGTATATAAGACAATACATCCGACGATGTTTGATCAGGGGAAAGCCGAGAAACAAAAATTTGTTTCTTTAGTGGAACCACCGCGAGGGGTTTTGGCGCTGCAGATTGTATTTCTGAAGCGCCAACTTGTGCCGGTAGTCCGGACTCAATGTTCCCTTGTGGTGGTAAACTTATCGAGACAGGTGGAATCACTGGTTGAGAAATCAGTGCAGACAATTCTCCTGTGTACAGAGACCGGAGCTGATCCGATCCAAGGATGACATCGACTGGTGGGCAGAACGTTGGGTCTGCCCAAGGAAGCTCGCAGATATGCTTCCACGTCGAAGATGATGGGAGTGAGGATGTCGCGAGTTGAGATAAACGAGACGAAATTCGAGAGGTTGGCCCGAATGTCGAGAGCGCAGCTTGATATGTTCGCTGATGGCAAGTATTGTAGATCCAGTGTCCAAGGGCAGCCTGCACATTGTAGTCGTCGATGACGTCAGCAAGGATGGATTTTTTAGATTATATTTAGCAACTAGTCATCTTAGCATTTAATTATAACTTTTTCATTGCATTTACAAAAAAAAAACATTCAAATTTTTCTTTAACTCAGCTACAGATGAGTGGGATAAATATAACTTAAATATAATTAATATAATATAATAATTATATAATATAATGTACTTTTGTATATTTATTGAATGCAACCCTGCATTCGGTAGCCCTGCCTACTTTTGACATTTGGCTTTGCTCTGTCCCTATAGAATTCAGTGCAAATCTAGAAGCCGTACCGGAGAAACCATTTTCATGTCACAACGGAACTTCAAGATGTCGAATCCGAACAACGAAACCGATTCCTATTTTCTCCGTGAATTCCCGCATTTGGTGCAGCCTCAGATTCCGCGTGGATTTAATCAGGGGATGCGCAATCAGTCTACCCAGACTAAGACTTCGCCATCCAAGACAGCGAATAAGTCTATCCAGACGGAACCTGTCACTGATGACAACGTGCAAGCTAGGGTGATCGCAATGCTGACAGGATTGGACTCGATCTTGGACTTGCAGCTGCGTAGCAGAAGTCCTTCGTCCGAAGAGCACCAGCGCCTAAATGAGATGTTGACCGGCCACAACTGCGTTTTGCTGCGCGAGTGAGTTCAAGTGATTAGTGGTGAGAGTTCTGACCTAAAGTTTATGGTTTCATCAGAGTCCTGGAGTCAAGGAAGCGAAGGCTTCCCGCGGACGACCTAACCGGGCTTCTAACTACAATACTAGAGCGAAATCCAGATGGGAAACCGCTGCCTAAGCGGCAGAAGCTGGAGCGCCAGGAAGAAGCGTCCTCAGAGGAGGTAAACAAGTCTCACGATCAATCATGTTCATTCTACACAGATTCAATCATACATACTACGTATCTTTTCAGACAACAGAAGATTGGGAATCTGAACCATTCTAACTTGGAAAAGTCGATGAGTTAACGACAAAATGATTGGACAGTCAACTGAGCAGGTCAGATTCAACATTTGCAGGCAACATGCTAAAGAAAGAAAAACATTTAAAAATGCAGATAGCTTTGAATTTGTAAGACTTGTATCGAAACAGCTGTATACTAATTGCTTACAAATAAAAACCGCCAGTTACTGTTTAGTTTATGTTGTTGGTTAATTTCAGCCGCTTGAAATGATTATTTATGTACGTATTTATTGAGAGGCAAAATGTGACTAAACTAAAGCTTCGGCTCTGCACACGCCATACGATTATGCTAGCTTAAGGCCACGCGCGCAATCAAAAGGCGTTGCACGAGGAAGGCGCCTCTAGTCGATAGCAACGGGACATGGTGTCGGACCGACTTGGGACAAGCGGAGGTATTCGCTGCGCACCTCGCCGAGCGATTTCAACCATTCAAGCTTGCCAGCTTGCAACAGGTTGAAGAAACTCAGGACCAGCTGAACCAAGCGCTTCAAATGGATATGCCAATCACGCCGTTTGAACCCTGCGAGGTAGCCGAAGTCATGGTGCGCCAGAGTAACAACAAAGCACCTGGACATGACGTCATCTGCAACGCCACATAGAAGGCCCTGCCCAGACAAGCGATCCTCTACATAACGTTGGTTTTCAACGCTATTGTGAGGTTGCAATACTTCCCTTATCAGTGGAAGCTCGGGATAATCACCATGATCCACAAACCTGGCAAGCCGGAAAGGGAGCCCGCCTCCTACCGGCCGATCAGTCTCCTCCCTTCAATTTCGAAGGTGTTTGAGAGACTGATTGCTGTCCGGATTGTAAGGATTATGGAAGCCCAGGGGATTACCCCTGAGCACCAGTTCGGTTTCCGCGCTGGCCACTGTACTGTCGAGCAGCTCCATCGAGTCGTCGAGCAAATTCTGACGGCCTACGACAGTAAGGAATATTGTAACAGCCTCTTCTTGGACATTCGAGAAGCGTTTGATCGAGTGTGGCACATTGGACTCCAACTGAAAATCAAGCAGACGCTGCCTGCTCCATATTTTGGGCTGCTAAAATCGTACCTGGAAGGAAGGAGGTTCGCTGTGCGCTTTCATTCAGCAATTTCCACCGAGCACAACGTGGCAGCTGGTGTTCCACAAGGTAGTGTCCTCGGCCCCCTGCTCTACTGCCTGTATAGCCACGACATGCCGCAGCCGGATGTAAGCCTTTACGGGAAATCTATGTTGGCCGCATTTGCCGATGACGTGTGCGTCACCTACAGGTCCCGATGCGAGCACGACGCAGCCGATGGTATCCAGGACTTTGCATACCGGTTCTCGGAATGGGCAAGACGTTGGAACATTGGCATCAATAGCAGTAAATCCAACAACGTCTGCTTTACTTTAAAGCGGAGAACGCCACCGCCCGTCTACATCGAGGAAGCCCCCGTACCACAGCCGAACGCAGCAAAGTACCGAAAGGAGTGCTTCTGGATCGCAGACTCACATTTTCCAAGCATGTGACCGACATCAGAACGCGCCTACGTGCTAAGGTGGCGAAGCACTACTGGCTACTTTGTTCGCGCAGTAAATTGTCGCTATCCAACAAGCTGACAATTTACAAACAGATCTTAGCACCAAACTGGAAGTATGGGTGCCAAATCTGGGGCTTGGCATGCGACAGCCAAATCAAAAGAATCCAGGCTATTCAAAATAAGGTAGCAAGACTTATCACCGGCTGCGAGTGGTTTGTTCGAAACACCACTCTGCACAGAGACCTGAAACTAGCAACGGTTTTTGACGAAATAAACCAGCACTCGAGCAGATACCATGACAGGCTGGAGCGCCACAGAAATCGGCTGGCCAGCGCTCTAAATAGATCTCGCCCACCAAGGAGGCTCAATAGAAGGCAACCGAGGGATCTCATTACCCGATCTCCTTTGACAAGGGTCCGCAGAAGCTGACGCTTATCTTAAATCCTATTTGTTATATGTGATTGTTATGTAATTCTAGTTAAATTACTGTAAATTTGAAAAAGCTAAAAGGGCCGGCGAGCCCAAAATGGGCTGAATTAATAGATAAGAAGGACACAAAGGGGCTTCATGACTTCCCCGTATGCCTTAATAAATAAATTAATTAAAAAAAAAAAAAAAAAAAAAAAAAAAAAAAAAAAAAAAAAAAAACTTTCGCCAGGAAAGTTATGTAGAGTTGTGGGCTTTACTGTTCGATCCTACGTGTTGACATCGAAACTTGGAGATACGTTGGCCAGTCGGTGTACCCAGCCAAGACGGACCTTTCCACCACAGTCGCTGCTCCAGAAGCTTTGACGGATGAAGTCCTCGAGAATCACAATCAGCAAGATTGTCTTCCGTGCGAACATGGTTCCAGCAGTTGCGGGGAAAGTCGCTCAGCATCTCAGCCGTTCGTTGCAGACGTAGGTGTTCCAACGTCGTGAGGGAACTGAAAGCCAGTGTAGCACATTTTCTGAATCTGTCCAGCAGCTGAAAAGAGGAATTGTTAGTGAATTATTTGGACAAGAGTAAGCAATCGAGAGAGCAGTAAGGCAGCATTTAGCTCCAAACCTGGAATCGATACGGGCTTGATCGGAACCACCCGAGTTTTGGAGGCAACAAGGGTGACTCGAAAACTGCATCCAACTGCAACTCGAGCGTAGACCGGTAGTCGCCATAGGCGTGTGTGGATGCGTCGGCGAATCCGTGCAGCTGATCGTCTCGAAATGGTGACGCAATATACCGTGGGACTTGGCATTGCCATCTATCTTCTTTAGGCAATGATTTCAGGAGACGCCAAATTTTGGATCTCCATTTGCGTAGTTTGAATTTGCCTTTGTCCAAGAGTCCAATAAGCTCATCCTTTACAATCATAAGGTCCTCGAAGGTGTTGTACCCTGTTGGAATATCGTCCACATAGGCATCGTGCAGAAGTGCGTGGACTGCTGCAGGGTACTCTTGGCGAGTTGCTTAAGAACTCGAACAGCCAAAAAAGGAAACGGTGCCAATCCGTAAGTCACCGTCATTAGGCGAAAATTAAGCAGAGGTTCATTCTCAGTCTTGTGCCAAACAATGCGTTGAAAATTGGTGTTCGGCTTGAAGATTTGAATTCCGCGAAACATCTTCTCTATATCTACGCACAGAACATATTGGTGCTGCTGGAAACGTAGACAAACGCCAAGAAGATCGCCTTGAATCGGTTGACCAATATGAAGTCTTTCATTGAGCGGTATTCCAGAGCTTTCCTTTCCAGATCCATCAAAAACTACAAGACATTTGGTAGTCAGGCTGTCCAGTATCTGGGAACACATCAACCAGAGCCGATGTCAGTTGCTCCATGTGTCCACGTTGGAAGTAGTCGTCCAGGAAAGCTTCGTACTGCTGCTTCAATTCTGGATACCGACGAAAATAGCGTTCCAGCGAGAACAGGCGATTGATGGCCTGTGGCAAGGTCGATTCAATAGGCGGTGCCGTCTCTTAGAAAGGGCACTCGACGACATAAACCCCGACCGTCGAGCGCTTATGGGTGGCAGCAAAATGACGCTCTGTAGGATCGTTAGCGTCCAAGAGAGCCTGGTTGGATTGAATGCTGTCCATCCAACCGACCGAGGGGCGCTGCCGTGTATCGTACGGCTCGATTCGCGAGAAGATATAGACGCGATATAAAAAATAGAATAGGAACGAGGAAATGAATATAATGTGGAATAACTATGTTAAATATTAGTGTTAGTAGGATCTAATTATGTAATAGAAAAGATAAAATCGATTGCTTTAATAGCGGCAGAGAGTCAAGATTACAGATAATAGGATAAAGTCTATTATAGTCAGAACATAAAACTCTGTAAGGGTCATGCAACTCATAATTAGATCTACAATGATTTAAGATAAGGGGTATATAGTTTCTAGTGAACCTACTTGGAACCGAGAAGTTAAGCCGACTAATCAAGTCGGGACTCTCAACATCCCCACGAATAAGCTTACAAATAAAAACTGTTCCAAGCACTAGGTTAACTAGGGATGGTAAATTAATTAAAAGTAGTCTACTGGAATAAGGAGGTAATATATGGTTTGCATCCCAATTTAGGCGATTCAATGCGGTCCGAGTGGACTGCGTATTGTGGACTCCAAACAGGAGTCCGGAGTAAATAAGGTTTTAGTCAAGTAAGGGTCATCAAATTCCTTAGACCACCTTTTTATAAAACCAAGCACACCCCTGGCCTTATTGACAATAGACGAAATATGGTCAGAAAATTTTAGTTTTGGGTCCAGAAGAACACCAAGATCATCAACTCGTGTTATTCTGTCCAGAGAGCACCCACTTAGAGTGTAAGTCGTGCGTATTGGGTTGGCACGACAAAAGGTCATAACTTTACACTTGGAGCCATTTAAGTTTAATATGTTATCACGGCACCATATTTGAAAGCTCTCTAGATCGGATTGTAAGTCCAAATGGCGCGAAATGTCCTTGTGCTGGAGGCATAATTTAACATCGTCTGCGTACATAAGTACACGCGAATGTTTTATTACTAAAGTGAGGTCGTTAATAAATAAGGTAAAAAGAAGCGGACCAAGATGGCTCCCTGGTCACCGGATGTGACTCGGAGAATACAAGATAGAGAATTTTTAAAGAGGACTTGTTGTGTCCTGCCATTCAGATAGCTTGACATCCAATTTAGAAGATCAACAGGGAAAGCTTATAGATCAAGTTTCCTTACTAGAAGGTAATGATTAACAGAGTCAAATGCTTTACTAAAGTCAGTGTACATGACATCTGTTTAAAGATTATTTTTGAAACCATGTATTACGAAAGAAGTTAGCTCCAAGAGGTTCGTGGTTGTAGATCTGCGTTTCATAAAACCGTGTTGACACGGTGATATGATTGCTCTACAAAGGTGCTGCAAATGGGAGTGATAACATTTTCAAAAAGTTTTGGGATAGCCGACAATTTAGAGATTCCTCTGTAATTGCTTGCATCCAGTTTGCTACCTTTTTTATGAAGAGGAATCACAAAGGACTCCTTCCATATATGAGGGAATTGTGAAGATTCCAAAGATAAGGTAAACAGTTTCAGTAGAGGCTTGCACAAGGCTTCCGCACAGAATCTGAGCACACAGCCAGGGATTCCATCGGGACCTGGCGAATAGACCGGTTTAACACGCTGAAGATCGTTAAGCAGTGAGCTTTCGTTTATAGTGGGGCAAAATATTAGATTCGACTTAGATACCGCATAAGAGTATGG
Source organism: Drosophila mauritiana (assembly GCF_004382145.1). Classification (NCBI taxonomy): domain Eukaryota; kingdom Metazoa; phylum Arthropoda; class Insecta; order Diptera; family Drosophilidae; genus Drosophila; species Drosophila mauritiana. The sequence goes on along the minus strand of NC_046672.1, from coordinate 20,923,676 downwards.
CTGTTCGGAATGAGGTAAAGTTGAATATGTTGTTTGAAAAAACTTGACGAATAGATCGGCTATTGCCTGATCCGATGTAACCGTAGTGTTTTCAAAAATTAGCGAGGAAGGGTAAGAACTTGTTTTTCGCTTAGTGCTAACGAAATTATAAAACTGTTTCGGATCCTGTGCAAACTGGAACTTACAACGGTTTAAATAATTTTTGTAGCACTGAGCATTAAGCACGGTAAAGTTTAACCGAGCGCTTAAATATTTACAAAGGATGGACTGAGAACCGGTATTTTTAAATTTTGTATAAAGTCTGGACTTTACGTTTCTTAGGTGTGTCAACTCTTTATTAAACCAAGGAGGTTTAGAGATTGACGGATAGTACATCGGAACACAAGAGTCAAAAAATGATTTAATTGCGGTATAAAACATATTAATCGCATCCGCCATTATGTTGCAGGAGTAAAGATCGGACCAATTAAAGCCAGCTATAAAATTGTTTAACCTCCGAAAATTTGCCTTTCGAAAACAGTGAATTCGCTTGTTGACTTCTCTGATTTTACTTTTACTACGGTACCTATGTCGATTGTCACCTCGAAAGAAGGATGATATGGAGCTTCAGGTTGAGTAAGAGGTGCTCTGGACAGAAACACACTTTCAGGACTTGATTCAAGACATAGATCCAACAGTCGACCAAGAGAGTATATAATTAAGAGAGAATATAATTAAATTGCAAGGGATAAGTCGAGCAAGCCGTCAATAAAGTCATGGTGTGCTAAAGGGAGAAGGATATTCGATTTTCTTCTGGGGACCACGTTGTGCCAGGTATTTTAAAATCACCTAGAACTACCAATTGGTCCCTGTCAGAAAGTTTATTCAAGATGGACTGGATAGCGGACAGATGATTCTGATATTCCGGGAATTCAGAAGATGGCGGAATATAGGAGCACGTAATATAAACTGATCTGTCGGAAAAAGACAGCTTTACATATACGAATTCCGAGTTACGGGAATCGTCCAAAAGTAGCTCCTCCGACGCGAGGGTAGATCTAACCGCAATTAAGACTCCTCCTCCCCGTCTGGAGGGACGGTCAAACCTATATATAGTGTACATACCTGGGAAGACTTCGGAGTTGAGTATCTCCGGCTTTAACCAAGTCTCTGTGAGCACTATAATATGGGATGCAAATGAAAGACTATCACAAAACAATTTGATTAATTTGCTACGCAAGCCTCTAACATTTTGATAGGAGATAGTAAGATTTGTTGTTAGTTTTTTGAAGAGGCGGATGGTGCAGTTGTCTGGCCACGTGAGGGAAGTTTAATTCCCACAGGCACCTTTTTCTTATTTTTGATCTTAGCTTCAAACTCTTTTACCACCATACTATCCGGCCAAAAATCACCCGAACATATGGTCGAAAAGAGCTCGTTTGGGACAGTTATCTTGAAAGATATGTCCCTAGCGTAAGAGAAATTAAATTTTTCCACTTTTATATTATCGGCTTTTGTTTTGTCTTGTATATAAGACAATACATCCGACGATGTTTGATCAGGGGAAAGCCGAGAAACAAAAATTTGTTTCTTTAGTGGAACCACCGCGAGGGGTTTTGGCGCTGCAGATTGTATTTCTGAAGCGCCAACTTGTGCCGGTAGTCCGGACTCAATGTTCCCTTGTGGTGGTAAACTAATCGAGACAGGTGGAATCACTGGTTGAGAAATCAGTGCAGACAATTCTCCTGTGTACAGCGACCGGAGCTGATCCGATCCAAGGATGACATCGACTGGTGGGCAGAACGTTGGGTCTGCCCAAGGAAGCTCGCAGATATGCTTCCACGTCGAAGATGATGGGAGTGAGGATGTCGCGAGTTGAGATAAACGAGACGAAATTCGAGAGGTTGGCCCGAATGTCGAGAGCGCAGCTTGATATGTTCGCTGATGGCAAGTATTGTAGATCCAGTGTCCAAGGGCAGCCTGCACATTGTAGTCGTCGATGACGTCAGCAAGGATGGATTTTTTAGATTATATTTAGCAACTAGTCATCTTAGCATTTAATTATAACTTTTTCATTGCATTTACAAAAAAAAAACATTCAAATTTTTCTTTAACTCAGCTACAGATGAGTGGGATAAATATAACTTAAATATAATTAATATAATATAATAATTATATAATATAATGTACTTTTGTATATTTATTGAATGCAACCCTGCATTCGGTAGCCCTGCCTACTTTTGACATTTGGCTTTGCTCTGTCCCTATAGAATTCAGTGCAAATCTAGAAGCCGTACCGGAGAAACCATTTTCATGTCACAACGGAACTTCAAGATGTCGAATCCGAACAACGAAACCGATTCCTATTTTCTCCGTGAATTCCCGCATTTGGTGCAGCCTCAGATTCCGCGTGGATTTAATCAGGGGATGCGCAATCAGTCTACCCAGACTAAGACTTCGCCATCCAAGACAGCGAATAAGTCTACCCAGACGGAACCTGTCACTGATGACAACGTGCAAGCTAGGGTGATCGCAATGCTGACAGGATTGGACTCGATCTTGGACTTGCAGCTGCGTAGCAGAAGTCCTTCGTCCGAAGAGCACCAGCGCCTAAATGAGATGTTGACCGGCCACAACTGCGTTTTGCTGCGCGAGTGAGTTCAAGTGATTAGTGGTGAGAGTTCTGACCTAAAGTTTATGGTTTCATCAGAGTCCTGGAGTCAAGGAAGCGAAGGCTTCCCGCGGACGACCTAACCGGGCTTCTAACTACAATACTAGAGCGAAATCCAGATGGGAAACCGCTGCCTAAGCGGCAGAAGCCGGAGCGCCAGGAAGAAGCGTCCTCAGAGGAGGTAAACAAGTCTCACGATCAATCATGTTCATTCTACACAGATTCAATCATACATACTACGTATCTTTTCAGACAACAGAAGATTGGGAATCTGAACCATTCTAACTTGGAAAAGTCGATGAGTTAACGACAAAATGATTGGACAGTCAACTGAGCAGGTCAGATTCAACATTTGCAGGCAACATGCAAAAGAAAGAAAAACATTTAAAAATGCAGAAAGCTTTGAATTTGTAAGACTTGTATCGAAACAGCTGTATACTAATTGCTTACAAATAAAAACCGCCAGTTACTGTTTAGTTTATGTTGTTGGTTAATTTCAGCCGCTTGAAATGATTATTTATGTACGTATTTATTGAGAGGCAAAATGTGACTAAACTAAAGCTTCGGCTCTGCACACGCCATACGATTATGCTAGCTTAAGATGTTAAGTGACAGTTAGGACAGTTAGGGTCAAAGCAATGTAATGTAAACAAAAGATAAAGGGTGCCTTGTCCGCGCGCATACAGGGTGTTTTGTTCCCTTAAACAGTTATTCGGCACAGAGACAGCGCAGCAATTTTGGCAATAGGGCGTTTATATGAGAAGTCTTCAACGTTCCGACCCGGCTCCTTGAGTACTTCCAGTGTGTCGATCCTCAGATTGCCGGTTTCCAAACGCCATTTTGTACGTTCCTGAAGAGATGTCAGCTATTCCATGTGCCACCGTTTCCAGAAACCTTGGACCATGGCTTGCAGCTGAGTCCACATCTCCAATCGATTGACTTGCATATCCAGGCGACAGGAATAATGCAATGCAGTGTTCGGAGATCCAGTCCAAAAAATGAGCAGGCGGATCCAAAGAATTATCTCGGGAATTCAGGAGAGCTTATTGTTAGGTCCTCCTCAAACGTTAGAGCCTTGGATCCAAGTATCCGTGTTATATGGAGCTTAAGTGAGCGAACACCACCTTCCCACATCCCTCCAAAATGGGAAGCAGATGGGGGTATAAAGTAGAAGAAGAATCCTGCTAATTCCTTATCTTTGGCTTGCTGAATGGCCAGGCGTCTTCCAGGGTTTGCTTGCCTCCATGAAATGTGGTTCCGTTGTCCGAATAAAGGTCAGTAGGCTTCGTTTGGCGGGCGAGGAATCGTTGTTGGGCTGCTTTGGAAGTCTTTGTAGTTAGATCACTAACATCCTCGATATGGACTGCCTTTGTGGTAAGACACACGGAAATATAAAACCATGCCTTTCCGGTGCGTGGAGTTCGTCCTCGGGATTCCTTGAGGGCGATCGTATAAGCGTAATCCAACCCTGTATGTTGAAGGCCTAGCCGCTGCTTTCTCGAGAAATAGCTAGCTCTGATCTGGTAGCCATGATCTGGTTACTGGCGCCTTTGCGTTAAAGAAAGCAGCGTTTGCATTAGAAGACAGATTTTCTGATGAGATTGCGGCTCCCCGAGTCCAGTACTGTTGACGGAGATTAGTAAGCTTTGCATCAACTCCAGTGTGAAGATGGGAGACATGAAAATGTAGAACGAGTAGTCCAGCTAGTAACGAATCCTCGGGTATCCGAATAGGGTGCTTGGCATTGTAGTTTAGCGTAGATTGATCGATTCTTCCACCGATTCGCATTATTCCAAAATCAACCTGGAAGGGAGAGAACCGGATTAGATGCGATTTAGGGTTAAGATGGCGTCGATTCTTTAGCTGGGAATATTCTCTGGCAACGAATTTATTTTACACATGTCGAATGAGTCGGCGTTGTGCGGCCAGCAGCTCTTCAGAAGTGAGGAATGGTGAAGAATTCCTTTGGTGCAATCGAAGAGTGTGAATGAAGCGATAACAATAACTAGATATCCTTATAAGACGCGTCCAGGTTGAGTATTTGTGTACGAGTAACTCGTTGATACTTTCGCCAGGAAAGTTATGTAGAGTTGTGGGCTTTACTGTTCGATCCTACGTGTTGACATCGAAACTTGGAGATACGTTGGCCACTCGGTGTACCCAGCCAAGACGGACCTTTCCACCACAGTCGCTGCTCCAGAAGCTTTGACGGATGAAGTCCTCGAGAATCACAATCAGCAAGATTGTCTTCCGTGCGAACATGGTTCCAGCAGTTGCGGGGAAAGTCGCTCAGCATCTCAGCCGTTCGGTTGCAGACGTAGGTGTTCCAACGTCGTGAGGGAACTGAAAGCCAGTGTAGCACATTTTCTGAATCTGTCCAGCAGCTGAAAAGAGGAATTGTTAGTGAATTATTTGGACAAGAGTAAGCAATCGAGAGAGCAGTAAGGCAGCATTTAGCTCCAAACCTGGAATCGATACGGGCTTGATCGGAACCACCCGAGTTTTGGAGGCAACAAGGGTGACTCGAAAACTGCATCCAACTGCAACTCGAGCGTAGACCGGTAGTCGCCATAGGCGTGTGTGGATGCGTCGGCGAATCCGTGCAGCTGATCGTCTCGAAATGGTGACGCAATATACCGTGGGACTTGGCATTGCCATCTATCTTCTTTAGGCAATGATTTCAGGAGACGCCAAATTTTGGATCTCCATTTGCGTAGTTTGAATTTGCCTTTGTCCAAGAGTCCAATAAGCTCATCCTTTACAATCATAAGGTCCTCGAAGGTGTTGTACCCTGTTGGAATATCGTCCACATAGGCATCGTGCAGAAGTGCGTGGACTGCTGCAGGGTACTCTTGGCGAGTTGCTTAAGAACTCGAACAGCCAAAAAAGGAAACGGTGCCAATCCGTAAGTCACCGTCATTAGGCGAAAATTAAGCAGAGGTTCATTCTCAGTCTTGTGCCAAACAATGCGTTGAAAATTGGTGTTCGGCTTGAAGATTTGAATTCCGCGAAACATCTTCTCTATATCTACGCACAGAACATATTGGTGCTGCTGGAAAAGTAGACAAACGCCAAGAAGATCGCCTTGAATCGGTTGACCAATATGAAGTCTTTCATTGAGCGGTATTCCAGAGCTTTCCTTTCCAGATCCATCAAAAACTACAAGACATTTGGTAGTCAGGCTGTCCAGTATCTGGGAACACATCAACCAGAGCCGATGTCAGTTGCTCCATGTGTCCACGTTGGAAGAAGTCGTCCAGGAAAGCTTCGTACTGCTGCTTCAATTCTGGATACCGACGAAAATAGCGTTCCAGCGAGAACAGGCGATTGATGGCCTGTGGCAAGGTCGATTCAATAGGCGGTGCCGTCTCTTAGAAAGGGCACTCGACGACATAAACCCCGACCGTCGAGCGCTTATGGGTGGCAGCAAAATGACGCTCTGTAGGATCGTTAGCGTCCAAGAGAGCCTGGTTGGATTGAATGCTGTCCATCCAACCGACCGAGGGGCGCTGCCGTGTATCGTACGGCTCGATTCGCGAGAAGATATAGACGCGATATAAAAAATAGAATAGGAACGAGGAAATGAATATAATGTGGAATAACTATGTTAAATATTAGTGTTAGTAGGATCTAATTATGTAATAGAAAAGATAAAATCGATTGCTTTAATAGCGGCAGAGAGTCAAGATTACAGATAATAGGATAAAGTCTATTATAGTCAGAACATAAAACTCTGTAAGGGTCATGCAACTCATAATTAGATCTACAATGATTTAAGATAAGGGGTATATAGTTTCTAGTGAACCTACTTGGAACCGAGAAGTTAAGCCGACTAATCAAGTCGGGACTCTCAACATCCCCACGAATAAGCTTACAAATAAAAACTGTTCCAAGCACTAGGTTAACTAGGGATGGTAAATTAATTAAAAGTAGTCTACTGGAATAAGGAGGTAATATATGGTTTGCATCCCAATTTAGGCGATTCAATGCGGTCCGAGTGGACTGCGTATTGTGGACTCCAAACAGGTGATCCGTACTCGAGAATCGGACGGACTAACGAAATAAATAAGGTTTTAGTCAAGTAAGGGTCATCAAATTCCTTAGACCACCTTTTTATAAAACCAAGCACACCCCTGGCCTTATTGACAATAGACGAAATATGGTCAGAAAATTTTAGTTTTGGGTCCAGAAGAACACCAAGATCATCAACTCGTGTTATTCTGTCCAGAGAGCACCCACTTAGAGTGTAAGTCGTGCGTATTGGGTTGGCACGACAAAAGGTCATAACTTTACACTTGGAGCCATTTAAGTTTAATATGTTATCACGGCACCATATTTGAAAGCTCTCTAGATCGGATTGTAAGTCCAAATGGCGCGAAATGTCCTTGTGCTGGAGGCATAATTTAACATCGTCTGCGTACATAAGTACACGCGAATGTTTTATTACTAAAGTGAGGTCGTTAATAAATAAGGTAAAAAGAAGCGGACCAAGATGGCTCCCTTGTGGGTCACCGGATGTGACTCGGAGAATACAAGATAGAGAATTTTTAAAGAGGACTTGTTGTGTCCTGCCATTCAGATAGCTTGACATCCAATTTAGAAGATCAACAGGGAAAGCTTATAGATCAAGTTTCCTTACTAGAAGGTAATGATTAACAGAGTCAAATGCTTTACTAAAGTCAGTGTACATGACATCTGTTTAAAGATTATTTTTGAAACCATGTATTACGAAGGAAGTTAGCTCCAAGAGGTTCGTGGTTGTAGATCTGCGTTTCATTAAACCGTGCTGACACGGTGATATGATTGCTCTACAAAGGTGCTGCAAATGGGAGTGATAACATTTTCAAAAAGTTTTGGGATAGCCGACAATTTAGAGATTCCTCTGTAATTGCTTGCATCCAGTTTGCTACCTTTTTTATGAAGAGGAATCACAAAGGACTCCTTCCATATATGAGGGAATTGTGAAGATTCCAAAGATAAGGTAAACAGTTTCAGTAGAGGCTTGCACAAGGCTTCCGCACAGAATCTGAGCACACAGCCAGGGATTCCATCGGGACCTGGCGAATAGACCGGTTTAACACGCTGAAGATCGTTAAGCAGTGAGCTTTCGTTTATAGTGGGGCAAAATATTAGATTCGACTTAGATACCGCATAAGAGTATGGCTGTTCGGAATGAGGTAAAGTTGAATATGTTGTTTGAAAAAACTTGACGAATAATACCTTGATCAAAAAGTTCCCGGTAGATCGGCTATTGCCTGATCCGATGTAACCGTAGTGTTTTCAAAAATTAGCGAGGAAGTGTGAACTGGAACTTACAACGGTTTAAATAATTTTTGTAGCACTGAGCATTAAGCACGGTAAAGTTTAACCGAGCGCTCAAATATTTAGAAAAGATGGACTGAGAACCGGTATTTTTAAATTTTTTATAAAGGGTGGACTTTACATTTCTTAGGTGTGTCAACTTTTTATTAAACCAAGGAGGTTTAGAGATTGACGGATAGTACATCGGAACACAAGAGTCAAAAAATGATTTAATTGCGGTATAAAACATATTAATCGCATCCGCCATTATGTTGCAGGAGTAAAGATCGGACCAATTAAAGCCAGCTATAAAATTGCTTAACCTCCGAAAATTTGCCTTGCGAAAACAGGGAATTCGCTTTGTTGACTTCTCTGAATTTACTTTTAATACGGTACCTATGTCGATTGTCACCTCGAAAGAAGGATGATATGGAGCTTCAGGTTGAGTAAGAGGTGCTCTGGACAGAAACACACTTTCAGGACTTGATTCAAGACATAGATCCAACAGTCGACCAAGAGAGTATATAATTAAGAGAGAATATAATTAAATTGCAAGGGATAAGTCGAGCAAGCCGTCAATAAAGTCATGGTGTGCTAAAGGGAGAAGGATATTCGATTTTCTTCTGGGGACCACGTTGTGCCAGGTATTTTAAAATCACCTAGAACTACCAATTGGTCCCTGTCAGAAAGTTTATTCAAGATGGACTGGATAGCGGACAGATGATTCTGATATTCCGGGAATTCAGAAGATGGCGGAATATAGGAGCACGTAATATAAACTGATCTGTCGGAAAAAGACAGCTTTACACATACGAATTCCGAGTTACGGGAATCGTCCAAAAGTAACTCCTCCGACGCGAGGGTAGATCTAACCGCAATTAAGACTCCTCCTCCCCGTCTGGAGGGACGGTCAAACCTATATATAGTGTACATACCTGGGAAGACTTCGGAGTTCAGTATCTCCGGCTTTAACCAAGTCTCTGTGAGCACTATAATATGGGATGCAAATGAAAGACTATCACAAAACAATTTGATTAATTTGCTACGCAAGCCTCTAACATTTTGATAGGAGATAGTAAGATTTGTTGTTAGTTTTTTAAAGAGGCGGATGGTGCAGTTGTCTGGCCACGTGAGGGAAGTTTAATTCCCACGGGCACCTTTTTCTTATTTTTGATCTTAGCTTCAAACTCTTTTACCACCATACTATCCGGCCAAAAATCGCCCGAACATATGGTCGAAAAAAAGCTTATTAGGGATAGTTATCTTGAAAGATGATATGTCTCTAGCGTAAGAAAACGTAACTTTTTCCACTTTTATACAATAAGACAATACATCAGATGATGTTTGATCAGGGGAAAGCCGAGAAACGAAAATCTGTTTCTTCAGTGGAACCACCGCGAGGGGTTTTGGCCCTGCAGATTGTACTTCTGAAGTGCCAACTTGTACCGGTAGTCCGGACTCAATGTTATCAATAAATGATGAATGTTTTTGCATATGTACTTATTTTCCATGGTCATTTAATAAATAAATATGAAGCAAGCTTGTTTAGTAGTATAAACGTGCGTCTAACCAAGCAGTGTATCTTCTAGATCAGTCCGTCCGTCTTTCTACTTCGTATATAAGTCATAACGGACCGGATCGGACCACTATATAATAAGGCTTCCGTAAGAATAATTGAAAAAATCATAGTGTGCTTTAATTCGGTACGTACCAGTCTTATGGCAATATTTAAGCTGTCATAAGTTTAGTCGGCAAATAATTAATCAATATTAAATAGAACTCATAGTTTTTAGTATCACTAAATCATGAATCCCGACCGTATTACGCACTAAAACTACTAAACAAAAAGTTGGAAACCAAAGTAAAATTCAGCTCCTCCATGTTTCGTCCTCGGAAGATGTACTATAACGCAACGGCCCAGGCATCCTAAGATGCCTCCTTGTGGAGGATACCAAGTCGGGGAAAGTGGGAACAGAGTTTCAGTTTGTTTGTCAGTTGAAATTCGTCCGCTGAATGATTGCTATTTAGTCTGCTACTTGCGACTAATTTGAGTTCGCTGAGAGCTGCAGACAGATTTCATTATTTATGCACTTGTGTCTGTGTGCTGGAAAATGGTGAAAATCGGGGGTGGCTGCCGACAATTAACTTTGTTTTTCGTTTACATTTTCACGCTATTTTTTGGGCCAACTTCCGCCGCTCACTTTAGTGCTTTTATGTTTTTATTTATTTTCAAGTTTCAGTTAAAGTGGTAGTCAGGGGAATGAGGAGGCAGAGGGTGGTATTTCCCCCTTTTCTCGGCGTTTAGTTTGCTTTTTGTTAGTTGTTTGCTCCCGGTGCTCCTCGGTCCATGTCCTTTTTATGTCCTGCCGCTGGTCTTCACACCTTGCTGCACTTCTTCATCAGCGCGCCCGCTTTCAGCGAAAAGTTTGCAATCGAAGAAACGAAGTTAGCACCAGGAGAAAAAGCCCCATTGGGGCTCCAACGGCTGGCAAGGAAACTCTGACAGCTCTAATTGAGTTATTTGTGTAGCTTGGCCTGCAGCAAGTAAGCAGGAATTAACTTGCCACGCCCACTCGCCAGCGTTATTAATTCGTATACTATATAATTGAGTATTTTCATGATTTAAGGGAGCCCAAAGTGGTCTGCACATTTTTCAACTAACCACTACATCGATTTGGCTTGCTATCATTGTAGGTGGAAATATAAAATAAGAGCCCTAAAAATATATTAAAAATCTCTATTATCATCCTGATGCATTTCGTTTAAGCGGGACCTAAATTTTTGTTTACCTCTTTTTATAGAGAAGTTGACAAGATATTATGAGGCATTAATAATTGTACTACAGTTTAAAAACAATTAATTCGAATTACTGAATTTTCGTTTGCTTTGAACACATTTATTGTTTACTAAAAACTATCTTACTGCAAATATACGACCAACAAATGAGGGCCACATAATCCGGGTAACAAGACTTGCATGCCACCGAAAAAACCTGTTTTAACCTGATTAGACAATTAAAAGTTATAATAATTAGGGGGAAATTGAAATTGAATTTCTCAGAAGAGTCAGTCTAGTTTCGCAATCAATGCAGAAAGAGTGCAATAATCATTGACCCCATTTGAGACTCCCCGTACTCATTAACCCATGGCAACCGACTGTCCTGATCGACCTTGACCCCTCCCCAGTCAGCATTTTAATTTTCCGTTTTCCGTTTTCCATTTTCCGTTTTCATAAATCCAGTTCCACTGCTCCTTAGCCTCGTTACCAATTAGTCCGAATGCCATCGCTGCCAAGGTCAATGGCCCGCACTGGATGGTCAGGAGAAATATGGAAACAGGATAAGGATTGGGATTAGGATAAGGACGTAATGGCGGCGGACATGGAGTCCTGCTCCACGGCCATTAGGCGTACGCTGCAGGCCTAATTAATCATGGCTAAGTGAGTCCGGGACGCAAAAAAACTATTAGACATAAATGTGATTTTTCCGTTGCTTTTTCGTCTATCGCTTTCTTTGCGTTTTCCTTTTCAGGCAGCTTTTGTCTGCGTTTCCGGCTAGCTGTCCTACACTAAGAAAAAACCATTTCCACCCTGTTTAATGGTTAACCTTTCGCAGCACTAATTTCTGTATTTATTATTATAAAATCCGTAAACCGCTGTGATCGTTGTTAAACGCATTTTATGGTAGAATTCAATTTCTATTAATCAGTATATATTTTGCAGAGTGCATAAGACATTGCAGGACCGCGCACAAATTACTTAAAGATAGATAGAGCGACCGGATGGGGTGAAAGATGTGGCTGGAGTCAAGGGGCGGTGGGCGGAGGCCGGAGGTCGGAGCAACGACGCGCTATTTCCGCTTCCGGTCCAGCATTCAACACTCGCATCGAGCCGCATTGAGTGATGAAGTTTCAGAGGCTCCGCAACTGCCACCCGCCCCCCTACCACGCCCCCTGGCCACGATGGCGGACGTTTCGGCCTGGCCTATTCCACAGCATAATCATTTTCTTTTTTCTTTTTTTTTGCATCCACTTGGGCTCTGGGCACCTTTTCCCACTCTTTGCACCCTGTTGTGTCGGGCGAAGTGATAAAATGTTTTATGTGCTCGAGTGTCTGATAACAATAAATAACGCCATCAGGACGAAAACGACCCGAAGGGGGTGTCGGTTGGCATGTAAACAAATTGGTGTTGAAGGCATTTAGCCCTTTGTTGGGCTCAGCTCTTTGGCCAGTTCGTTTGTTTAGGCCACGCTGCTCGACCCCATCGGTTGATGAATCGTAATCAGCCTTAAATTGGCAGCTAGGCCAAGGACAGATGGCCAAAAGGGGCTGTCGTATTAATCATCGAAGTTTGAATGACCCGAATCTGATTTGATAAGTTCGCAAAATATGTATGTTTAAGCAGCCAACGCAACAGTTTGGGCCTTAAATCGATTTGTAGATGATTAAAACTAGTAAACGAACAAAGTTCTCATTAATGTCTCATTAATTAAATTTGTAAAAAGCTGTAAGTAATTGTAAAAGATAAATGTTTCGTTAGATTAAGCTGCTTCGATGGTAGTATTACGCTTTTCCTATAAATATATATTTCCATCTAAAGATAAAGATGTTTAAAGATTATTTTCTGTATCAACGAGAATCGAGAAATTAAAACGGATTTAAATATTCATAGAACGCCGCTGGGTTCCCAATTTAATCTCACCAAAAAATGTGGCATGTCTAATGTCTGTACATAATTAAAACGGAAGAACAAAGTAATAATTTCATCTTAATTTATTAGCATGTTTATTAGGGTCGCAATTAAATTAGTTTAATTATTCCATTTTTTTCGCCACTCCGAATTCAATAAGCGCATAATTAAATAATTATGAAAATGAGACGGCGTGAATTGCACGGAGACTGGTGATTTACATTTGGAACCGTAAGGATGACTTATCAGTGGATTGTAATATTGCGGACCTAATATGCGTTTGACCACCTACGGCTAGGGATTTTGAAGACAAAAATCCGAAAAAGCAATAAAAGCTCGCACACGCGCATTTTTAAATTTGGTTACGCATCGCTTCTTTTCCGCTTTTCGAAACGTGAAAATGGGAAAACGAGAAAATGCACAAATGAACGTGCGGGAAAGGGCGGGGAAACACACACCGAACGCTTTTAATTATGTTGATTTTTCGCTGATTTAATTTTTACCTGTGTTTCTTAAATTTGCATCCCAGACCAAATGGAATTTAATTTAATCTTTTCGCCAAAAAACACCTCTTTTTTTTGTTTAAACTGGCCGCTAAAGGCAACCGCCGAATGGCAAACCAGGGGAAAGGCAAGGCAAATTATAAAAGCGCTTTGGCCAACGAATTTTTCCAGCTCTCTCTAAAAAAATACTTCAAAAGCGTCTATTCAAATGCCAAACGCTGATAACGAGAACAGCAAGGGTTTTTTTTTGGTGCACGTTTTGGTTAATGTTTCACCATTTTGGTTTAATTACTTTTTGGCTTTTAAACCAAGACCAGCACTCCTCTTTGCTCAATTCGGCGGTCATTTTCAAACAGCTTAATTAAATACGGCGAACAAGATGGCTCTCAACATTCACGATTATGTCCGATTGCCGCATTTGCCGATAATTTAATAATTGCCTTGGGCTAATAATCCGATTCAGTTGCATTATGCAGCTTTAACCGTAATTGGGCACATTATGTTTGTAGCGAATTTAACTTTAATTATATTTTAGGCACCTGCATAATTCGCATAATAAAAAAAGGCGTTTTCTGTCCTTATGAACGCAGAGATCTCGGGAACCATTTAAGCTAGAGATGTCTCTTGAAGGATCACTATTAACAGCCGGTCAGCATAGCTGAAACTTTTTCGAAAGATAAGATGAACGAAATGTTCAGAGCTTCATTGGCATATCATTCTTTCAAACTCATGCGTCTTTTTATAATAACATATAACAAGATTTGTGCATATAAATTTATTTATATGATTTATTTCTGAGTATTAACTCAACAACAGCTAACAATTGAAGCTCCATAGCAACCAAGTAGCTTTACATAGATTTGCTGTCGCGACAGAATTGGGTTCTGGAATTGTCAGCTTCTAGCTTTAGTTCGCACTTAAGCGCACTCGAAATAAGACTTACATACATATAATAATAATAATACGACTTGTGTAGTAAATATCATATGTTTCATTCGTTGTCAAAGTCCTAGATTAGCAACAGAAACTCAGTCAGCTATCCAACCTTATCTTCAGACGAACCACCTGAAGACCGCTATCAAGTGAAAGAGAGATGAGGAAGAACCAGCTACCGCCACTGGAGTAACGGAACAGTAAACTTCAGAGGAGTAGTTAACTATTGGCAAAGCTATTGTTTATACATCATTATCTCTATTAGTTTTCAAATTGCAATACAAAACTTCAGACAGATCCTATCTGGATTCCGCCATGACATATGTACACATAAAGTGACGTATTCACATAATGTGGTAAAATCCACACAGTCCACATCCGCTTAATACAATTCATATCCCAAGCGACCGATCTCGCTCCAGAAATAATGTAAACAAAAGGGCAATATAAGAATGATTTTTGTCACTACAATTTAGTCTTAAGCTTTGATCAAAAAAATAAACACTTTAAAACTATTTCTGTGTCTTTCCAATTGTGTGCGCGTTGCTTATCGCGAAATTACCATCGCCCAGCTTATCGCCGTTACATTGATCTTCTTCATCTTATCTTCTTGATCTTCTTTTCAACGCTCTCGTTCAAATACAAAAACACATTTTCAATATCAATAAATTTGTTAACCATGGCCCCCGGGCCACTCAATTTGGGGGATAATCGCTTTGCCAGTCTCAGCTTTAGCCGCAAAGCTAAGAAAAAAAGACCCTTTCAGAAGGGTTGACAGTTGATTGCCCAGACCTCCCTAAAACACAGTCCAAGAATCCGAGATTTTCAGTTGACCTCTTTACCCGGCTCCACAACACTCTTAACTTTGTCAAAGGCGCCATTTGCGCACCTTGTCTTATTAACATTCCAGAAGACGAAATTGTTGAGGAACTAAAATCTCAAAATGTACACAGCGTCTTCAAGTTCACCAAAATGATGAAAAAACCCGAAATCCAGACACGATTACAAACAACGACTTGCCCACCAGCTCGGCAAAAGTTCCAACTCCTCTCTCACCAACGTATCACACTTCTCGGGCCAACTCTATCAATCTCGAAGAGAACCTCTGCCAAAACTGATTTCTCTTACTTAAGCCCAACAAGTAAACTGAAAACATGTATGGAACGATCTCGCTCCCTTGGGTCGGAAGCAAATGCTCTAATAGGACAAACCTACAACGACGACATCAACACATTAATGACCCAAGATCCAACTCAAACGAATCAATCAATTGCCTCACACACCTCAAACCTACAAACAATAATCAACACAACAGACTCAGATGACACTATGTATGATCCCGACTCTTAGTCCTGATCGTCTCACCCTTACTTTCATATGCACAAACTCATACACACACACACCACAAATTAATAATAATCCAATAAAATGTAATCATGACAATTACTATATTACAATGGAACATCCACGGTATTTTAAATAATTACAACGAACTGACACTACTTATTAAAGACCACGCACCCGATATTGTATTTTTGCCGGAAACCAACCTTCCAAGTAATTCTACAAATTGGGAAAAGAGCTGTTTGCTGTAGCGCTCTCCGCTCTTTCTCTCTCGAACAAAAACTCAAGAGAGCCTGGAGCCACCTCTAGAGCCACGGCCAAAAAATCGCGTGCCAAAAATTTGTATGGCCGTTACGCATCTTGTTATTCTAGTGTCTTTGGATAGACCAACCAAACTGGAAACGCTTTAATGAAATTTGCAAAAAATCAGCAGCATATTGGACTGACGGTTGCCTAAATCAGCAAGTCGCACAAATGACGAAAGTCATGCGAGCAGCTGCAAACTGCAGCATTCCCCAAACGAAAAGAGTGATCCACAAAGCCAAAGTGCCATGGTGGAACGCTAACCTTCAACAGCTTAGGTACCAAAAGCATCGCTTGTTCTCGTCCTACAAGGCCAATATAAATGATACAAACCTTATCAGATACAAAAAAAAAAACGCCCTTTTTAATAAGGCCGTACTTGAAAAATGTACTTCCAAAATCTCCCCAGTATCCTTCCCCAAAAAAGTCTGGTCCGATATGAAAAAACGATCTCCCCACCTAAAAACAAAACATTCGGATATCTTTAATCAAATACTGAACACTGGAAAATACCCACATACATGGAGATCGGCTACCATTATCCCTATCTCAAAACCAAACAAACCTCCTTCCGATATTAACAGCTATCGTCCAATTTCTCTGTTATCCTGTATAGGAAAAACACCAGAATAATAGCACAAATACTTATCTGGTTTATTAATCGCCACAACCTAATTTCCCATAATCAAGTTGATTTCAAAAGAAATAAAAGCATTTGAAATGCTTTCCAACACTCATCATCACAGTATCCAACACTTCGCGTCGAACGCTCCTTTGACCAAAAAATCATCTCTCCATCTTGGCTACGGACTTTGAAAGAGCCTACGATCGCGTGGGGATTCACGCCGAACTTTGCAGACTCGAGCGCTGGGGCATTGGTCCAAGGCTATATAACCTAATTAAAGCCTTCATGACCAATCGGTCTTCCAGGGTTCGAATAAACAATGTCACATCGAACTCCCACATTTCATACAATGGAATTCCGCAGGGTTCGCCACTTTCTTTGGTTTTATTTATGTTAGTTGTTGAAGATATAAATGACATTGTAACTCGGCATACAGATATGTACATCTCACTATACGCAGACGACGCAATAATCTTTACAAAAATAAAAAATATTAACACAGTCAGAGCAAAATTTTTAGAAATATTGCAAAAAATTACTTGTGGGGAGCAACCTCTGGGGCCTCTCTTGCCATTGAAAAATGCCAACTGTTACATATTTGTCGGAAACAACTTTGCAACCTTTCC
Organism: Drosophila mauritiana; assembly: GCF_004382145.1. Taxonomy (NCBI): domain Eukaryota; kingdom Metazoa; phylum Arthropoda; class Insecta; order Diptera; family Drosophilidae; genus Drosophila; species Drosophila mauritiana. The sequence goes on along the minus strand of NC_046672.1, from coordinate 20,906,704 downwards.
AACATTGACTTTAACAGCCGCACAATAAAAGATGTAAACTTTTTAAAAATCTTGGGGGCACTGTCAGATAAAAAAAAAACAACAACTGGAAACTAGATTTAACATTATTAAATTCCTATCATCTAAATATTCTTACATACATATTAAGACTCTCATAGATATTACGCATTGCTGCTATCTAAAATTGACTACGGTCTGCCCATCTTCGGTTGGTGTGCTAAATCGCACTTACAAAAGCTACAAGCCCCTTATGTTGACTGCAACCGTAGAATATTTGCGGAGGTATGCTCCCGTCATACAACTCCATATTCATATTCTCAAAGCATGCCAATTCGCTTCCAAAAACGCTGGTAAAGCTGTTATCTGCACAGACAGCCTCTCTCCCCTATATCGGACTATACGCAACTGGAATCATAATGACCCCACAACACAAGAAGTTAGGCACATTCTAAGTTCTCATCAAACAAAAATCACCTTACTCTGGGTTCCCAGTCATCAAGGTATCCATGGGAATGAACTCGCTGACAAAGCCGCCCAAGAGATGAGACTTCCACCATCAATCCTTTTCACTCCGTTTAACTCCAAGGATTTCCAAAGTCGAATCAAGCTATACCTCAAAGAAAAGAAACTCTCCGAATGGGCACTCTTCATACACAGGTATCAGTTTATTAACCCGAATTGCATCATGTTCAAGCCACCAACGGACGTACCTAAACGGGAATGCGCGACCTTCATCCGCCTACGCATCGGACACACCCAATCCACACATCAACACTTACTGAAGAGATCGGCGCGACCAACAAGCCAACTATGCGGGGACGAGCTCACCGTTGACCATATCCATATTGACGCCTGCAGTCGATTGCACTTAATTAGATCTCAATTATTTGGTACACATAGTCTTTCATATTGTTTAAGTAACCCATCTTGTGAAAATATCTCAAAAATTTACAAATTTGTCCAAAAAGCTCAGTTTATTATATAAAGTAATAACCCACAAGTCTCGAGTCGAAGGCCCCGTAGCGAGTACTCATTAAATTTATTAGGTTTAGTGTTGTACACTTTATTTAATTTTGTTAAAAAATAAGACTTTTAAAGCAATCGCCTTTTATATTCGTTTCGGGATTCCGATGATTGATTAAATCATACATTTGTATGCACGTACATATCTATTTATGTGTATAAATTATCATTTTAATAGATTTTCAATATATTTATTAGTGTAGATTTATTAATTATAATAGGGCTTGCGCGGTCTGCACTTAATGAGACGAATAGTAAGTACGTGGCGATGACCGACGCTTCTAATCTTCCAAAATCGACTGACTTAAGTATAGCAAGAGTTCCTATCTCTAAAGCTTAACAAGTTACAGTTTCTTATAGGTAAAGCTCGATCTATAAATGGGAAAAGCACTTGAGGCTTACGACTATATTTCGTCTGTTTGGTGATTGTGTTAACTTATACATATGTATGCTTGTACAAACATATATAAAATAAGTTTTCCCAAATTTGTACATTATGGGGCTGTGGTGAAAATATTAATTGATGAGTACGAAGACGAGCAATTTTAATCTGATCCGATTGCAGATCGGATTGCACACTTAGTTTCAAGAAGATTGTGAAGATGTGGAGTGGTCCTTGCGTTGCAGCCGGGTTGCTGTTGTTATTCGGTGTGAATATTGTCTTTCTGCTCCCAGAAACCAACTATTGTCATATAAAAAACTGCCCAGCGGATAAAAAATTTCCACATATTGGCTGCAATAGCAGTGGGGTAAGAATGATAGTTCGGAAACAGCGGCATAGGTAGATTTGTGGTATTTTATTCCTGTAGGGGTTTGAATTTTATTCAAATCCTTCTAGCAATAGAGCTATTCTTATCTAAGATATGAAAATTTGTTGTTAAATAATACCAATTTGAATTGGAATTACTATGGTAAGCATTATGGAATTACTACTATGGTAAGCAATTGTTGGTAAGCTAGCGTAAAGTTACTAATCCCCATTTTGTAAATCTGAAAACATTGCTATCCATGTGTACCCGTTACTCGCAGAGTAAAAGGGTATACTAGATTCGATACAAAAGTTCATTCTACACTATGACAACACATATCGCGATATTGGGGCCGGCGGCCAATTGCACAGGCTACCCATTGCAGCTCGTATGCTTAAGTTGAGGTGGGACCACGATTTGCGATCTCCAACCCACAGACCACTGCATATCCACGGAAGAGTTCTCGTCTCCAAGCTACCATGTGGCATATAACAAGTTCAAGGCAAAGCAGGATACATTCAGGATTGTTCGATCGCAGCTGAATGCGTGGTATGATCAGTACAAGAACGTTTCTGCATCCAGTCTATTTGGTGGATTTTCCACTGATAAGTATGCTATATTTGTAATCTGGAATTCATGGTCAACTAATAATGCTCTGTTTCAGGAAGGAGATTGGGCACTTTCTAAGGATGATCGTGGGCCCCAGTAACCGATTGGGCTGCGCCATAGCTAGTACCGAAAAAGACGGATGGACCCATCAATGGCTAGGCTGTCTGTACAGCTGTTCACCCCAGAAGAACTCGCTTCTATACGAGTATTCCGGAAAACCGGGAGAATATTGCACCACCGGGATTAATGGCATATTCCAAAATCTATGCAATGACACTGAACCTGTGAAAGACTGCTTGCACTCTGAACTATTCAAAACAATAATCACCAATGACACTACATCATTGATCAGGGGCATGTTGAATAGACAAACGCAAGCCAGAGCTCCTTGGTTAAATATCGGCCTTTTCCATTTTTCATTTTCTTTCAACATAAATTAAAAATCACAATCTGCAGATAATATGAAATTTTAAATATAATTATACCCTTTACTCGTAGAGTAAAATGTTATGCTGGACTCGTTGAAAAAATTTAAAAGGCAGAAGAATTTCTTTCCGATCGACAAAGTATATATATTCTTGATCAGGATCAATAGAATGGTCGATCTGGACATGTCCGTCTGACCGTATGAAACGTGCAAAGAGATGTGCAGAAAACCTTGACTACATAAAAGCATTAGAGAACCGATTCTTCAATAACCCAATTTGTAATTAAATTACAGCCCTTTTAAAAACGAATTACTCGCCATAGTTTGGGCAACTTTTCGACATTATTTACTAGGTCGACGATGTCTCATTGCTAGTGACCATCAACCTCATAGATGGCCGGCTTCCTTAAAGGAACCGAAAGCAAAGATGGGGAGCAAAATTAATTAATTAAGAATATCAATTTAAAATCGATTATATTAATGGGAAGGAGAATTCAGTTGGCGATGCATTATCGAGAATTAAAATTGAAGAAAACCATCAATACCATCAATACAAAAAAGGAGGAGCAGACGTCGAAAGACCAAAGACAATAAACACTAAATGAAAAAATCCGTATAATCAATTCATCCGTTGACGAAAAAGTAAGATTATGCAAGATAGAAAAAATCCTTTACACAAACAACCATAATATTAAACATGACATGACTGGACAAACACTAACAATAAGGTAAACTTCCACAGGAACCTTGTGTATTCTATTATTCACCACGAGCAACAGTAAACAAATTCAAATAACCAACTGGGATTCCGTCCTTGGCTATTCTAATTTAAGTCCAATTCAAAAACCAGTAGACAGTAGATATGAACGTAACTGTCTACGAATTAATTTAACGGATATCAATGTCATCACTCATTCCCAGAATGAAATATATACTATACAATAAACTACTGAAAGAATTATGTGGTTTAACTATTCATCAGCAAAGAGGCAGAAACCATTAACACCGTTACTACTACTACTACTACTACTTCGATTATTCAATGTGAATTCTCAAAGAAGCTAGTTTCAACAATCATATCTTGAAGATGAGAATAAAAGTTAAAATCAATGGAAAAAGAAGTTAATAATGAATGCATTAAAAATATAATTAAGCGTAGGAATCCAACTTGTAGTTTATACCAACTCCCTTAAAAGAAATTATTCAATACGTTGAACCAAATGTAATACTTACATAGAAAATAACTGAAACTACAACCCAGGCTTCGAACCAGGGTTACCACGCTCACAACGTGGGGTCTTAACCACTAGACGATCACGGCTACATCGGGCGATGAAACCGCTGCCAAGCGACTGGTTTCAGCACAGTGCGCAGAAAATCATAGCAATTCAAAGTTGGCAATTGTCCAATCTGTGATTACCAAGCAAGTAATGGAAACCATGTCGTAAACAAATCTAAGTACCAGCAAAACGAATTTTAAGTTGTCTTGAATAATATTGAAGGGAAATGTTCTTTAATCTATTGCTTCTTACAAATAGCTTAACTACGAAATCTTTTATTTCATTTTATGCTTATATACTATAAGATGATAATACTACGGGTTTTTGGCCTTCGCAACTCCCTTGGCGGGTAATTACTGGCTGCTACTGGCTGGGGATGAAGCCGAGGAGGTTGAATTGTCATATCCTCGGTCGCGACGCTGCTGGAGGCGCTTCTCGAACCTATTGCGTAGCGTATCCATGGGCGTGTTGAGGGTGAAGCTCATGTCGGGCAGCTGATAGGCGGTCAGCAGGAAGTTGCAGCGAATCCGCTCGTTGGCGATGCGCTTGATGAGCCCCTGCATCTCATCGCTCTGTACAAAACTTTTGATGGCCGCGCTCACCTTGTCCTGTTTCTTAGATGCCTTGGATCCACCGGCTCCCAGCCCATCTGCAGCAACCGACTCGAGCTGTGAGTCAGCACTTATGCTTCTGGCATCATGCTGGCTCTGCCTGGACCTGTCGCGTCCACTCTTACTGGATACATCAGCCGCAGTGCCAGTCGATGTTTTTGTCTGACCCAAAGTGCATGGATATGCTACATCAGGTACCATTTTTTCGATCTTGACTGTTTTAACATCAAGATCGCTGAATGTCTTAGATTTTCCACCGACACTTCGTTTGGGGGCTTTTGTCTCTTCTTTTCCGATTGAATCGGAGACAATTTCGATGGTCTTAAAGTTGCTCATGCTTCCCAATTGTTGTCTTCAAGCTAATAAAACTACTATGACTTTAATCAACCATTTAACTGACGAGTTTCAGTTACAAACTTACCTTATTTCAACGTTATTAGGCTGCCTGTTCGCATGTGCTTATTGTTGATATCGATAGACTGATTGAACGATAGCAACCAAATAGTGCTGCGTAACGGAATTGGGTGGCGTCATCTGGTGCTCGGTCATATACTTATTATAGTGCAATTATTGTGTAGTTGTATTTAGTACCCGTCTAGTGGTTAGGACCCTACGTTGTGTCCGTGGACACTCAGGATCTCGAATCCTGGTCACGGCAATGTTGAAATAAACATTGTCACTTTTTGCGCCAATCTTATTGTCCCGTTGGTCACCATGGGCATCATCCTGATCCTGGGTGTGGTGGGCGATGGGCCAGCGTGGGATGATTGGCGCCACGCCCTCAACCAGGCCTTTTTGATCTTTCCAATTCATGCTTTGGGAGACGGCTTCCTGGAGTTGTGCAAGAACTATATGGTGGCCTTGGTATTCCGCCGCTACGACATCGAATCGTATAAGCATCCCTTGGCCAGTGACCTGCTTGGGCGCCACTTTACCGCCCTGTTTTTGGTGGGCGTGGCCGCCCTGATCATCAACGTCCTCATCGAGTGTCATTTTCTGCGGCGTCTGTGGCAGCGAGTGGAGCGGTTGCTGGACTGCACCTACCGCCGCGAGCTGGATAAACTGGGTCAGCTGAAGCTGGTAAACATCCAGAGCATCTTCAAGAGCTGCGTGGCCACCGGTGAAGCGGTGCGGGCGGAGAATCTCTGGCTGGCATACCGCCGCGGGTACTATGCGGTGCGTAATGTTTACTTCAGTGTCCAGCGGGGCGAATGCTTCGGGTTGTTGGGCAAGAATGGAGCCGGGAAGTCCACAATCTTCAAGCTGCTCACTGGGCAATTGCAGCCCGACGTGGGACAAATTTACTTCGAGCAAGTGAGTAACTTCTTTTAAGATCCAATTTTAAGCTATGTTAGTATATTTAATTTTTATAACAAACAAACCTCTCATTGAACATGATTTTAAGATTATTATTTATTTTATTTATTATTCATACACAGAAACAATTGAACTGTAGAAGTTTAAAATCATGTTTTAAAAGCCAAAAACAGCCACCATATTTTTGTGCTAATTGAGAATAATTATTTGTGTTATTTCAATAGCTATCTGCAGAATGTTACTTATACGCAGTGTGGCTCGGTCATGTTCTTTGTGGCTTTACATTTGCCTGACAACTGTCGTATTAATTGCAACTCGTTTTTCAGCCCGGCATTTCATACTGCCCGCAGAGCAACCCGCTGGACCCGCTGCTGACGACGACCGAGTGCATCCGCTTCTACGGACGCCTGCGCGGCATTCGCGATCTGGATCCATTTTTGGACCGTGTGCTGGACACGTACGAGCTGCGTCCCTACAAGGATGTCCAGGTGCGGAACCTGAGTGGCGGCAATAGGCGCAAGCTAACTGTGGCTGTGACCTGTTGCGGATGCACGCCCACCGTCCTGATGGATGAACCAACGAGCGACATGGATCCCGTGACCAGGGACATGGTGTATGCCACCATCGAGCAGCTGCTGCTGGCCCGCAGAGCGGTGGTGCTGACCTCTCATTCCGTTTCGGAGATCGAGCATCTGTGCCAAAGGGTGGCGGTGCTTAGGGCGGGCCAGGTCATCGCCAGCGATAGTCCGCAGCGATTGAAATCAGAACATGGTGGTTACTACTCCGTGACCTGCTTCTGCGGCCCCGCCCAACAGGCTATTCTTTCAAGAAGCTTGAGTCAACGATTGCCGGGAGCCCGGGACTTGCAGCACTATGCCCACAGCTTGCGGTTCCTCGTCAGGATCCGTTCGCCTGGCAGCCTGGGCGATGCCCCCCTTCTCTCTGAACTCTTCGCCATCCTTCGCGATGTCTGCGTGAATGTGGCTCGCTTTTCGCTGAGTCGCTGCCGTTTCGAGACCGTTTTCGAACGAATCCTTGACAGCAGCGAGTCGAATGGCAGCAATGGCGTGCACAAGGATCAGCAGCAGCAGGATGCCAGGAAGGATCTGCCAAGCAAATCCCCTGCTGTCGGTGGCACTCTCGAAACCGGCTATATTCATTGTGGCTATGAGGAGACAAGAACTTAAAGGACTCAGTCATGCTCCGATTTTGAAACCAAAAACGACTAAATTCAAATTCCATTTTTTAATCGAATAATCGTTATTATTACGGACTTTTTAGTGTGTTCAAAATTACAGTTGCATCAAAACTAAATTAGAGTAATTAAAAAATTAAAATGACCATTAAGAAAGCTTAGCAAACCAAATTATTTTGTTCTGCTATTATATTCAACTAGACAAATCATATTTTTTGTTTTGTAAACTGATTTCGGTGTACTACTTGTTATTATTTTATCAAATATTGGACGTCATTTGAAGTAATTAGGCAGATAATAATAATTAGAAATTTAAAAGGCAAAGGATTTCCCAGAAAAATTTTATTTATTAATAATTTAGCTGCGTTAATATTTAAAAATGCTAGCTTTATAATGAAGTTTGAAACTTACTATTATCGTGGGTGGAATAAATTAGTTTATAAGTCATGAAACGTTTGTTTATAGCCGACATATGCATATAAATTAGTACCCTAATGCAATTTTTTTTAATAGTTAGACCAGTTTTATGTGATAAGATGTGATAAGTTGGGGCCTACGTGGCAATAATTTACTTAATTCTGGGTGTTCTGTTTAGACATTATGAGTCCCTCCCTTGCCCCAAAACATTATTTCCATAGAGCTTTAATAAATATTTACTGTGTGCGTGAAATGTAAGACCAATCTATCGATAAAAATAGGTATGTATATGTATATGTCAGGGCGGAATTCTAATAGGATCTGTCTGAAGTTTTGTATTGCAATTTGAAAACTAATAAAGAGAATGATGTATATATGAATTCTTATGTCTGATATCTGTTGTTGAGTTAATACGCTTTATATACATAAATGTATGTTTTGTCCAAAATCGAAAATGTGAAATTCAAAATCTTGTCATATGTCATTAAAAAAAGACGCATGAGTTTGAAAATCTATGCATATTTCGCAATACTGAAATCTTAAAGAATGATATGCCAATGAAAACAGACAATATTTATCAGTATTTCTAACTCTGAACATTTCGTTCATCTAATCTTTCGAAAAAATGTTGGCTATTTTGACTTGCTGTTAATAGTGATCCTTCAGTGAAACTTGGGACTGAAATCAATACATGTAAGGGTGTTATAAATTGAATTATTTTGCACAAACTAGACATAAATACTTCCCGATATCTCTGCGTTTATAAGCATAAAGAAACCCCTATTTTAACATGCGCATTATGCAGGTGACTCAAATATACACAAGAAAACATTAAATTCGCTACGATTCCAAGTTTTCGTTGCAAAATAATTGAAAACAAAAAAGTTTTCCATACTAACACTTAATTTCAAACTGATCGTTCATATGACAGCTATATGAGATAGTGGTCCGATCCGGGTGATTTTTTTTTATATAATTTTGCTACAAAAATAAGAAAATTTTGTTTTAAGTGTCTACCTCAACTAGAAGTATTTTTGGCCGCTTTCCCCATACAATGGGAACCACTGTGCAATGCCCAGCACACGTGTCCAGCACACGGTCCAAAAATGGATCCAGATCGCGAATGCCGCGCAGGCGTCCGTAGAAGCGGATGCACTCGGTCGTCGTCAGCAGCGGGTCCAGCGGGTTGCTCTGCGGGCAGTATGAAATGCCGGGCTGAAAAACGAGTTGCAATTAATACGACAGTTGTCAGGCAAATGTAAAGCCACAAAGAACATGACCGAGCCACACTGCGTATAAGTAACATTCTGCAGATAGCTATTGAAATAACACAAATAATTATTCTTAGTTAGCACAAAAATATGGTGGCTGTTTTTGGCTTTTAAAACATGATTTTAAACTTCTACAGTTCAATTGTTTCTGTGTATGAATAATAAATAAAATAAATAATAATCTTAAAATCATGTTCAATGAGAGGTTTGTTTGTTATAAAAATTAAATATACTAACATAGCTTAAAATTGGATCTTAAAAGAAGTTACTCCCTTGCTCGAAGTAAATTTGTCCCACGTCGGGCTGCAATTGCCCAGTGAGCAGCTTGAAGATTGTGGACTTCCCGGCTCCATTCTTGCCCAACAACCCGAAGCATTCGCCCCGCTGGACACTGAAGTAAACATTACGCACCGCATAGTACCCGCGGCGGTATGCCAGCCAGAGATTCTCCGCCCGCACCGCTTCACCGGTGGCCACGCAGCTCTTGAAGATGCTCTGGATGTTTACCAGCTTCAGCTGACCCAGTTTATCCAGCTCGCGGCGGTAGGTGCAGTCCAGCAACCGCTCCACTCGCTGCCACAGACGCCGCAGAAAATGACACTCGATGAGGACGTTGATGATCAGGGCGGCCACGCCCACCAAAAACAGGGCGGTAAAGTGGCGCCCAAGCAGGTCACTGGCCAAGGGATGCTTATACGATTCGATGTCGTAGCGGCGGAATACCAAGGCCACCATATAGTTCTTGCACAACTCCAGGAAGCCGTCTCCCAAAGCATGAATTGGAAAGATCAAAAAGGCCTGGTTGAGGGCGTGGCGCCAATCATCCCACGCTGGCCCATCGCCCACCACACCCAGGATCAGGATGATGCCCATGGTGACCAACGGGACAATAAGATTGGCGCAAAAAGTGACAATGTTTATTTCAACATTGCCGTGACCAGGATTCGAGATCCTGAGTGTCCACGGACACAACGTAGGGTCCTAACCACTAGACGGGTACTAAATACAACTACACAATAATTGCACTATAATAAGTATATGACCGAGCACCAGATGACGCCACCCAATTCCGTTACGCAGCACTATTTGGTTGCTATCGTTCAATCAGTCTATCGATATCAACAATAAGCACATGCGAACAGGCAGCCTAATAACGTTGAAATAAGGTAAGTTTGTAACTGAAACTCGTCAGTTAAATGGTTGATTAAAGTCATAGTAGTTTTATTAGCTTGAAGACAACAATTGGGAAGCATGAGCAACTTTAAGACCATCGAAATTGTCTCCGATTCAATCGGAAAAGAAGAGACAAAAGCCCCCAAACGAAGTGTCGGTGGAAAATCTAAGACATTCAGCGATCTTGATGTTAAAACAGTCAAGATCGAAAAAATGGTACCTGATGTAGCATATCCATGCACTTTGGGTCAGACAAAAACATCGACTGGCACTGCGGCTGATGTATCCAGTAAGAGTGGACGCGACAGGTCCAGGAAGAGCCAGCATGGTGCCAGAAGCATAAGTGCTGACCCACAGCTCGAGTCGGTTGCTGCAGATGGGCTGGGAGCCGGTGGATCCAAGGCATCTAAGAAACAGGACAAGGTGAGCGCGGCCATCAAAAGTTTTGTACAGAGCGATGAGATGCAGGGGCTCATCAAGCGCATCGCCAACGAGCGGATTCGCTGCAACTTCCTGCTGACCGCCTATCAGCTGCCCGACATGAGCTTCACCCTCAACACGCCCATGGATACGCTACGCAATAGGTTCGAGAAGCGCCTCCAGCAGCGTCGCGACCGAGGATATGACAATTCAACCTCCTCGGCTTCATCCCCAGCCAGTAGCAGCCAGTAATTACCCGCCAAGGGAGTTGCGAAGGCCAAAAACCCGTAGTATTATCATCTTATAGTATATAAGCATAAAATGAAATAAAAGATTTCGTAGTTAAGCTATTTGTAAGAAGCAATAGATTAAAGAACATTTCCCTTCAATATTATTCAAGACAACTTAAAATTCGTTTTGCTGGTACTTAGATTTGTTTACGACATGGTTTCCATTACTTGCTTGGTAATCACAGATTGGACAATTGCAAACTTTGAATTGCTATGATTTTCTGCGCACTGTGCTGAAACCAGTCGTCTGGCAGCGGTTTTATCGCCCGATGTAGCCGTGATCGTCTAGTGGTTAGGACCCCACGTTGTGAGCGTGGTAACCCTGGTTCGAAGCCTGGTTTGTAGTTTCAGTGAGATTCCTCGTATTGAATAATTTCTTTTAAGTGAGTTGGTATAAATTACAAGTTGGATTCTTAGCAGCTATTAAAGCTTACATAGACCCAAGCCAAAAGAACTGGGATAGCAAGCTAGCAGCATTTGTTTCGCTTTAAGATCGAGTTCAGGGAAGTCGTATAGAATTGTCTTCTTCTAGTTGAGGTAGACACTTAAAACAAAATTTTCTTATTTTTGTAGCAAAATTATATAAAAAAAAATCACCCGGATCGGACCACTATCTCATATAGCTGTCATATGAACGATCAGTTTGAAATTAAGTGTTAGTATGGAAAACTTTTTTGTTTTCAATTATTTTGCAACGAAAACTTGGAATCGTAGCGAATTTAATGTTTTCTTGTGTATATTTGAGTCACCTGCATAATGCGCATGTTAAAATAGGGGTTTCTTTATGCTTATAAACGCAGAGATATCGGGAAGTATTTATGTCTAGTTTGTGCAAAATAATTCAATTTATAACACCCTTACATGTATTGATTTCAGTCCCAAGTTTCTCTGAAGGATCACTATTAACAGCAAGTCAATATAGCCGACATTTTTTCGAAAGATTAGATGAACGAAATGTTCAGAGTTAGAAATACTGATAAATATTGTCTGTTTTCATTGGCATATCATTCTTTAAGATTTCAGTATTGCGAAATATGCATAGATTTTCAAACTCATGCGTCTTTTTTTAATGACATATGACAAGATTTTGAATTTCACATTTTCGATTTTGGACAAAACATACATTTATGTATATAAAGCGTATTAACTCAACAACAGATATCAGACATAAGAATTCATATATACATCATTCTCTTTATTAGTTTTCAAATTGCAATACAAAACTTCAGACAGATCCTATTAGAATTCCGCCCTGACATATACATATACATACCTATTTTTATCGATAGATTGGTCTTACATTTCACGCACACAGTAAATATTTATTAAAGCTCTATGGAAATAATGTTTTGGGGCAAGGGAGGGACTCATAATGTCTAAACAGAACACCCAGAATTAAGTAAATTATTGCCACGTAGGCCCCAACTTATCACATCTTATCACATAAAACTGGTCTAACTATTAAAAAAAATTGCATTAGGGTACTAATTTATATGCATATGTCGGCTATAAACAAACGTTTCATGACTTATAAACTAATTTATTCCACCCACGATAATAGTAAGTTTCAAACTTCATTATAAAGCTAGCATTTTTAAATATTAACGCAGCTAAATTATTAATAAATAAAATTTTTCTGGGAAATCCTTTGCCTTTTAAATTTCTAATTATTATTATCTGCCTAATTATTTCAAATGACGTCCAATATTTGATAAAATAATAACAAGTAGTACACCGAAATCAGTTTACAAAACAAAAAATATGATTTGTCTAGTTGAATATAATAGCAGAACAAAATAATTTGGTTTGCTAAGCTTTCTTAATGGTCATTTTAATTTTTTAATTACTCTAATTTAGTTTTGATGCAACTGTAATTTTGAACACACTAAAAAGTCCGTAATAATAACGATTATTCGATTAAAAAATGGAATTTGAATTTAGTCGTTTTTGGTTTCAAAATCGGAGCATGACTGAGTCCTTTAAGTTCTTGTCTCCTCATAGCCACAATGAATATAGCCGGTTTCGAGAGTGCCACCGACAGCAGGGGATTTGCTTGGCAGATCCTTCCTGGCATCCTGCTGCTGCTGATCCTTGTGCACGCCATTGCTGCCATTCGACTCGCTGCTGTCAAGGATTCGTTTGAAAACGGTCTCGAAACGGCAGCGACTCAGCGAAAAGCGAGCCACATTCACGCAGACATCGCGAAGGATGGCGAAGAGTTCAGAGAGAAGGGGGGCATCGCCCAGGCTGCCAGGCGAACGGATCCTGACGAGGAACCGCAAGCTGTGGGCATAGTGCTGCAAGTCCCGGGCTCCCGGCAATCGTTGACTCAAGCTTCTTGAAAGAATAGCCTGTTGGGCGGGGCCGCAGAAGCAGGTCACGGAGTAGTAACCACCATGTTCTGATTTCAATCGCTGCGGACTATCGCTGGCGATGACCTGGCCCGCCCTAAGCACCGCCACCCTTTGGCACAGATGCTCGATCTCCGAAACGGAATGAGAGGTCAGCACCACCGCTCTGCGGGCCAGCAGCAGCTGCTCGATGGTGGCATACACCATGTCCCTGGTCACGGGATCCATGTCGCTCGTTGGTTCATCCATCAGGACGGTGGGCGTGCATCCGCAACAGGTCACAGCCACAGTTAGCTTGCGCCTATTGCCGCCACTCAGGTTCCGCACCTGGACATCCTTGTAGGGACGCAGCTCGTACGTGTCCAGCACACGGTCCAAAAATGGATCCAGATCGCGAATGCCGCGCAGGCGTCCGTAGAAGCGGATGCACTCGGTCGTCGTCAGCAGCGGGTCCAGCGGGTTGCTCTGCGGGCAGTATGAAATGCCGGGCTGAAAAACGAGTTGCAATTAATACGACAGTTGTCAGGCAAATGTAAAGCCACAAAGAACATGACCGAGCCACACTGCGTATAAGTAACATTCTGCAGATAGCTATTGAAATAACACAAATAATTATTCTCAATTAGCACAAAAATATGGTGGCTGTTTTTGGCTTTTAAAACATGATTTTAAACTTCTACAGTTCAATTGTTTCTGTGTATGAATAATAAATAAAATAAATAATAATCTTAAAATCATGTTCAATGAGAGGTTTGTTTGTTATAAAAATTAAATATACTAACATAGCTTAAAATTGGATCTTAAAAGAAGTTACTCACTTGCTCGAAGTAAATTTGTCCCACGTCGGGCTGCAATTGCCCAGTGAGCAGCTTGAAGATTGTGGACTTCCCGGCTCCATTCTTGCCCAACAACCCGAAGCATTCGCCCCGCTGGACACTGAAGTAAACATTACGCACCGCATAGTACCCGCGGCGGTATGCCAGCCAGAGATTCTCCGCCCGCACCGCTTCACCGGTGGCCACGCAGCTCTTGAAGATGCTCTGGATGTTTACCAGCTTCAGCTGCCCAGTTTATCCAGCTCGCGGCGGTAGGTGCAGTCCAGCAACCGCTCCACTCGCTGCCACAGACGCCGCAGAAAATGACACTCGATGAGGACGTTGATGATCAGGGCGGCCACGCCCACCAAAAACAGGGCGGTAAAGTGGCGCCCAAGCAGGTCACTGGCCAAGGGATGCTTATACGATTCGATGTCGTAGCGGCGGAATACCAAGGCCACCATATAGTTCTTGCACAACTCCAGGAAGCCGTCTCCCAAAGCATGAATTGGAAAGATCAAAAAGGCCTGGTTGAGGGCGTGGCGCCAATCATCCCACGCTGGCCCATCGCCCACCACACCCAGGATCAGGATGATGCCCATGGTGACCAACGGGACAATAAGATTGGCGCAAAAAGTGACAATGTTTATTTCAACATTGCCGTGACCAGGATTCGAGATCCTGAGTGTCCACGGACACAACGTAGGGTCCTAACCACTAGACGGGTACTAAATACAACTACACAATAATTGCACTATAATAAGTATATGACCGAGCACCAGATGACGCCACCCAATTCCGTTACGCAGCACTATTTGGTTGCTATCGTTCAATCAGTCTATCGATATCAACAATAAGCACATGCGAACAGGCAGCCTAATAACGTTGAAATAAGGTAAGTTTGTAACTGAAACTCGTCAGTTAAATGGTTGATTAAAGTCATAGTAGTTTTATTAGCTTGAAGACAACAATTGGGAAGCATGAGCAACTTTAAGACCATCGAAATTGTCTCCGATTCAATCGGAAAAGAAGAGACAAAAGCCCCCAAACGAAGTGTCGGTGGAAAATCTAAGACATTCAGCGATCTTGATGTTAAAACAGTCAAGATCGAAAAAATGGTACCTGATGTAGCATATCCATGCACTTTGGGTCAGACAAAAACATCGACTGGCACTGCGGCTGATGTATCCAGTAAGAGTGGACGCGACAGGTCCAGGCAGAGCCAGCATGATGCCAGAAGCATAAGTGCTGACTCACAGCTCGAGTCGGTTGCTGCAGATGGGCTGGGAGCCGGTGGATCCAAGGCATCTAAGAAACAGGACAAGGTGAGCGCGGCCATCAAAAGTTTTGTACAGAGCGATGAGATGCAGGGGCTCATCAAGCGCATCGCCAACGAGCGGATTCGCTGCAACTTCCTGCTGACCGCCTATCAGCTGCCCGACATGAGCTTCACCCTCAACACGCCCATGGATACGCTACGCAATAGGTTCGAGAAGCGCCTCCAGCAGCGTCGCGACCGAGGATATGACAATTCAACCTCCTCGGCTTCATCCCCAGCCAGTAGCAGCCAGTAATTACCCGCCAAGGGAGTTGCGAAGGCCAAAAACCCGTAGTATTATCATCTTATAGTATATAAGCATAAAATGAAATAAAAGATTTCGTAGTTAAGCTATTTGTAAGAAGCAATAGATTAAAGAACATTTCCCTTCAATATTATTCAAGACAACTTAAAATTCGTTTTGCTGGTACTTAGATTTGTTTACGACATGGTTTCCATTACTTGCTTGGTAATCACAGATTGGACAATTGCAAACTTTGAATTGCTATGATTTTCTGTTTGTTTGCTTGTGTATATTTGAGTCACCTGCATAATGCGCATGTTAAAATAGGGGTTTCTTTATGCTTATAAACGCAGAGATCTCGGGAAGTATTTATGTCTAGTTTGTGCAAAATAATTCAATTTATTACACCCTTACATGTATTGATTTCAGTCCCAAGTTTCTCTGAAGGATCACTATTAACAGCAAGTCAATATAGCCGACATTTTTTCGAAAGATTAGATGAACGAAATGTTCAGAGTTAGAAATACTGATAAATATTGTCTGTTTTCATTGGCATATCATTCTTTAAGATTTCAGTATTGCGAAATATGCATAGATTTTCAAACTCATGCGTCTTTTTTTAATGACATATGACAAGATTTTGAATTTCACATTTTCGATTTTGGACAAAACATACATTTATGTATATAAAGCGTATTAACTCAACAACAGATATCAGACATAAGAATTCATATATACATCATTCTCTTTATTAGTTTTCAAATTGCAATACAAAACTTCAGACAGATCCTATTAGAATTCCGCCCTGACATATACATATACATACCTATTTTTATCGATAGATTGGTCTTACATTTCACGCACACAGTAAATATTTATTAAAGCTCTATGGAAATAATGTTTTGGGGCAAGGGAGGGACTCATAATGTCTAAACAGAACACCCAGAATTAAGTAAATTATTGCCACGTAGGCCCCAACTTATCACATCTTATCACATAAAACTGGTCTAACTATTAAAAAAAATTGCATTAGGGTACTAATTTATATGCATATGTCGGCTATAAACAAACGTTTCATGACTTATAAACTAATTTATTCCACCCACGATAATAGTAAGTTTCAAACTTCATTATAAAGCTAGCATTTTTAAATATTAACGCAGCTAAATTATTAATAAATAAAATTTTTCTGGGAAATCCTTTGCCTTTTAAATTTCTAATTATTATTATCTGCCTAATTATTTCAAATGACGTCCAATATTTGATAAAATAATAAGAAGTAGTACACCGAAATCAGTTTACAAAACAAAAAAAAATGATTTGTCTAGTTGAATATAATAGCAGAACAAAATAATTTGGTTTGCTAAGCTTTCTTAATGGTCATTTTAATTTTTTAATTACTCTAATTTAGTTTTGATGCAACTGTAATTTTGAACACACTAAAAAGTCCGGAATAATAACGATTTTTCGATTAAAAAATGGAATTTTAATTTAGTCGTTTTTGGTTTCAAAATCGGAGCATGACTGAGTCCTTTAAGTTCTTGTCTCCTCATAGCCACAATGAATATAGCCGGTTTCGAGAGTGCCACCGACAGCAGGGGATTTGCTTGGCAGATCCTTCCTGGCATCCTGCTGCTGCTGATCCTTGTGCACGCCATTGCTGCCATTCGACTCGCTGCTGTCAAGGATTCGTTTGAAAACGGTCTCGAAACGGCAGCGACTCAGCGAAAAGCGAGCCACATTCACGCAGACATCGCGAAGGATGGCGAAGAGTTCAGAGAGAAGGGGGGCATCGCCCAGGCTGCCAGGCGAACGGATCCTGACGAGGAACCGCAAGCTGTGGGCATAGTGCTGCAAGTCCCGGGCTCCCGGCAATCGTTGACTCAAGCTTCTTGAAAGAATAGCCTGTTGGGCGGGGCCGCAGAAGCAGGTCACGGAGTAGTAACCACCATGTTCTGATTTCAATCGCTGCGGACTATCGCTGGCGATGACCTGGCCCGCCCTAAGCACCGCCACCCTTTGGCACAGATGCTCGATCTCCGAAACGGAATGAGAGGTCAGCACCACCGCTCTGCGGGCCAGCAGCAGCTGCTCGATGGTGGCATACACCATGTCCCTGGTCACGGGATCCATGTCGCTCGTTGGTTCATCCATCAGGACGGTGGGCGTGCATCCGCAACAGGTCACAGCCACAGTTAGCTTGCGCCTATTGCCGCCACTCAGGTTCCGCACCTGGACATCCTTGTAGGGACGCAGCTCGTACGTGTCCAGCACACGGTCCAAAAATGGATCCAGATCGCGAATGCCGCGCAGGCGTCCGTAGAAGCGGATGCACTCGGTCGTCGTCAGCAGCGGGTCCAGCGGGTTGCTCTGCGGGCAGTATGAAATGCCGGGCTGAAAAACGAGTTGCAATTAATACGACAGTTGTCAGGCAAATGTAAAGCCACAAAGAACATGACCGAGCCACACTGCGTATAAGTAACATTCTGCAGATAGCTATTGAAATAACACAAATAATTATTCTCAGTTAGCACAAAAATATGGTGGCTGTTTTTGGTTTTTAAAACATGATTTTAAACTTCTACAGTTCAATTGTTTCTGTGTATGAATAATAAATAAAATAAATAATAATCTTAAAATCATGTTCAATGAGAGGTTTGTTTGTTATAAAAATTAAATATACTAACATAGCTTAAAATTGGATCTTAAAAGAAGTTACTCACTTGCTCGAAGTAAATTTGTCCCACGTCGGGCTGCAATTGCCCAGTGAGCAGCTTGAAGATTGTGGACTTCCCGGCTCCATTCTTGCCCAACAACCCGAAGCATTCGCCCCGCTGGACACTGAAGTAAACATTACGCACCGCATAGTACCCGCGGCGGTATGCCAGCCAGAGATTCTCCGCCCGCACCGCTTCACCGGTGGCCACGCAGCTCTTGAAGATGCTCTGGATGTTTACCAGCTTCAGCAGACCCAGTTTATCCAGCTCGCGGCGGTAGGTGCAGTCCAGCAACCGCTCCACTCGCTGCCACAGACGCCGCAGAAAATGACACTCGATGAGGACGTTGATGATCAGGGCGGCCACGCCCACCAAAAACAGGGCGGTAAAGTGGCGCCCAAGCAGGTCACTGGCCAAGGGATGCTTATACGATTCGATGTCGTAGCGGCGGAATACCAAGGCCACCATATAGTTCTTGCACAACTCCAGGAAGCCGTCTCCCAAAGCATGAATTGGAAAGATCAAAAAGGCCTGGTTGAGGGCGTGGCGCCAATCATCCCACGCTGGCCCATCGCCCACCACACCCAGGATCAGGATGATGCCCATGGTGACCAACGGGACAATAAGATTGGCGCAAAAAGTGACAATGTTTATTTCAACATTGCCGTGACCAGGATTCGAGATCCTGAGTGTCCACGGACACAACGTAGGGTCCTAACCACTAGACGGGTCCTAACTACAACTGGTTGTTGGACGCGGCCAGCCAGAATCCAAATCTAAGGCACAGTGTTGCAAAAGGACACACAATAATTGCACTATAATAAGTATATGACCGAGCACCAGATGACGCCATCCAATTATTTCGTTACGCAGCACTATTTGGTTGCTATCGTTCAATCAGTCTATCGATATCAACAATAAGCACATGCGAACAGGCAGCCTAATAACGTTGAAATAAGGTAAGTTTGTAACTGAAACTCGTCAGTTAAATGGTTGATTAAAGTCATAGTAGTTTTATTAGCTTGAAGGCAACAATTGGGAAGCATGAGCAACTTTAAGACCATCGAAATTGTCTCCGATTCAATCGGAAAAGAAGAGACAAAAGCCCCCAAACGAAGTGTCGGTGGAAAATCTAAGACATTCAGCGATCTTGATGTTAAAACAGTCAAGATCGAAAAAATGGTACCTGATGTAGCATATCCATGCACTTTGGGTCAGACAAAAACATCGACTGGCACTGCGGCTGATGTATCCAGTAAGAGTGGACGCGACAGGTCCAGGCAGAGCCAGCATGATGCCAGAAGCATAAGTGCTGACTCACAGCTCGAGTCGGTTGCTGCAGATGGGCTGGGAGCCGGTGGATCCAAGGCATCTGTGGCGCCCAGACTGAAGCCCGGCCTGGTATCACGGCGAAAACAGATACTAAAGCCAAGACCTTTCCTGGAGGACGATATTTTCTGATTTCTTTTTTCTATCCTTTGCCTTTTAAATTTCTAATTATTATTATCTGCCTAATTATTTCAAATGACGTCCAATATTTGATAAAATAATAACAAGTAGTACACCGAAATCAGTTTACAAAACAAAAAATATGATTTGTCTAGTTGAATATAATAGCAGAACAAAATAATTTGGTTTGCTAAGCTTTCTTAATGGTCATTTTAATTTTTTAATTACTCTAATTTAGTTTTGATGCAACTGTAATTTTGAACACACTAAAAAGTCCGTAATAATAACGATTATTCGATTAAAAAATGGAATTTGAATTTAGTCGTTTTTGGTTTCAAAATCGGAGCATGACTGAGTCCTTTAAGTTCTTGTCTCCTCATAGCCACAATGAATATAGCCGGTTTCGAGAGTGCCACCGACAGCAGGGGATTTGCTTGGCAGATCCTTCCTGGCATCCTGCTGCTGCTGATCCTTGTGCACGCCATTGCTGCCATTCGACTCGCTGCTGTCAAGGATTCGTTCGAAAACGGTCTCGAAACGGCAGCGACTCAGCGAAAAGCGAGCCACATTCACGCAGACATCGCGAAGGATGGCGAAGAGTTCAGAGAGAAGGGGGGCATCGCCCAGGCTGCCAGGCGAACGGATCCTGACGAGGAACCGCAAGCTGTGGGCATAGTGCTGCAAGTCCCGGGCTCCCGGCAATCGTTGACTCAAGCTTCTTGAAAGAATAGCCTGTTGGGCGGGGCCGCAGAAGCAGGTCACGGAGTAGTAACCACCATGTTCTGATTTCAATCGCTGCGGACTATCGCTGGCGATGACCTGGCCCGCCCTAAGCACCGCCACCCTTTGGCACAGATGCTCGATCTCCGAAACGGAATGAGAGGTCAGCACCACCGCTCTGCGGGCCAGCAGCAGCTGCTCGATGGTGGCATACACCATGTCCCTGGTCACGGGATCCATGTCGCTCGTTGGTTCATCCATCAGGACGGTGGGCGTGCATCCGCAACAGGTCACAGCCACAGTTAGCTTGCGCCTATTGCCGCCACTCAGGTTCCGCACCTGGACATCCTTGTAGGGACGCAGCTCGTACGTGTCCAGCACACGGTCCAAAAATGGATCCAGATCGCGAATGCCGCGCAGGCGTCCGTAGAAGCGGATGCACTCGGTCGTCGTCAGCAGCGGGTCCAGCGGGTTGCTCTGCGGGCAGTATGAAATGCCGGGCTGAAAAACGAGTTGCAATTAATACGACAGTTGTCAGGCAAATGTAAAGCCACAAAGAACATGACCGAGCCACACTGCGTATAAGTAACATTCTGCAGATAGCTATTGAAATAACACAAATAATTATTCTCAGTTAGCACAAAAATATGGTGGCTGTTTTTGGTTTTTAAAACATGATTTTAAACTTCTACAGTTCAATTGTTTCTGTGTATGAATAATAAATAAAATAAATAATAATCTTAAAATCATGTTCAATGAGAGGTTTGTTTGTTATAAAAATTAAATATACTAACATAGCTTAAAATTGGATCTTAAAAGAAGTTACTCACTTGCTCGAAGTAAATTTGTCCCACGTCGGGCTGCAATTGCCCAGTGAGCAGCTTGAAGATTGTGGACTTCCCGGCTCCATTCTTGCCCAACAACCCGAAGCATTCGCCCCGCTGGACACTGAAGTAAACATTACGCACCGCATAGTACCCGCGGCGGTATGCCAGCCAGAGATTCTCCGCCCGCACCGCTTCACCGGTGGCCACGCAGCTCTTGAAGATGCTCTGGATGTTTACCAGCTTCAGCAGACCCAGTTTATCCAGCTCGCGGCGGTAGGTGCAGTCCAGCAACCGCTCCACTCGCTGCCACAGACGCCGCAGAAAATGACACTCGATGAGGACGTTGATGATCAGGGCGGCCACGCCCACCAAAAACAGGGCGGTAAAGTGGCGCCCAAGCAGGTCACTGGCCAAGGGATGCTTATACGATTCGATGTCGTAGCGGCGGAATACCAAGGCCACCATATAGTTCTTGCACAACTCCAGGAAGCCGTCTCCCAAAGCATGAATTGGAAAGATCAAAAAGGCCTGGTTGAGGGCGTGGCGCCAATCATCCCACGCTGGCCCATCGCCCACCACACCCAGGATCAGGATGATGCCCATGGTGACCAACGGGACAATAAGATTGGCGCAAAAAGTGACAATGTTTATTTCAACATTGCCGTGACCAGGATTCGAGATCCTGAGTGTCCACGGACACAACGTAGGGTCCTAACCACTAGACGGGTCCTAACTACAACTGGTTGTTGGACGCGGCCAGCCAGAATCCAAATCTAAGGCACAGTGTTGCAAAAGGACACACAATAATTGCACTATAATAAGTATATGACCGAGCACCAGATGACGCCATCCAATTATTTCGTTACGCAGCACTATTTGGTTGCTATCGTTCAATCAGTCTATCGATATCAACAATAAGCACATGCGAACAGGCAGCCTAATAACGTTGAAATAAGGTAAGTTTGTAACTGAAACTCGTCAGTTAAATGGTTGATTAAAGTCATAGTAGTTTTATTAGCTTGAAGGCAACAATTGGGAAGCATGAGCAACTTTAAGACCATCGAAATTGTCTCCGATTCAATCGGAAAAGAAGAGACAAAAGCCCCCAAACGAAGTGTCGGTGGAAAATCTAAGACATTCAGCGATCTTGATGTTAAAACAGTCAAGATCGAAAAAATGGTACCTGATGTAGCATATCCATGCACTTTGGGTCAGACAAAAACATCGACTGGCACTGCGGCTGATGTATCCAGTAAGAGTGGACGCGACAGGTCCAGGCAGAGCCAGCATGATGCCAGAAGCATAAGTGCTGACTCACAGCTCGAGTCGGTTGCTGCAGATGGGCTGGGAGCCGGTGGATCCAAGGCATCTGTGGCGCCCAGACTGAAGCCCGGCCTGGTATCACGGCGAAAACAGATACTAAAGCCAAGACCTTTCCTGGAGGACGATATTTTCTGATTTCTTTTTTCTATCCTTTGCCTTTTAAATTTCTAATTATTATTATCTGCCTAATTATTTCAAATGACGTCCAATATTTGATAAAATAATAACAAGTAGTACACCGAAATCAGTTTACAAAACAAAAAATATGATTTGTCTAGTTGAATATAATAGCAGAACAAAATAATTTGGTTTGCTAAGCTTTCTTAATGGTCATTTTAATTTTTTAATTACTCTAATTTAGTTTTGATGCAACTGTAATTTTGAACACACTAAAAAGTCCGGAATAATAACGATTATTCGATTAAAAAATGGAATTTGAATTTAGTCGTTTTTGGTTTCAAAATCGGAGCATGACTGAGTCCTTTAAGTTCTTGTCTCCTCATAGCCACAATGAATATAGCCGGTTTCGAGAGTGCCACCGACAGCAGGGGATTTGCTTGGCAGATCCTTCCTGGCATCCTGCTGCTGCTGATCCTTGTGCACGCCATTGCTGCCATTCGACTCGCTGCTGTCAAGGATTCGTTCGAAAACGGTCTCGAAACGGCAGCGACTCAGCGAAAAGCGAGCCACATTCACGCAGACATCGCGAAGGATGGCGAAGAGTTCAGAGAGAAGGGGGGCATCGCCCAGGCTGCCAGGCGAACGGATCCTGACGAGGAACCGCAAGCTGTGGGCATAGTGCTGCAAGTCCCGGGCTCCCGGCAATCGTTGACTCAAGGACTATCGCTGGCGATGACCTGGCCCGCCCTAAGCACCGCCACCCTTTGGCACAGATGCTCGATCTCCGAAACGGAATGAGAGGTCAGCACCACCGCTCTGCGGGCCAGCAGCAGCTGCTCGATGGTGGCATACACCATGTCCCTGGTCACGGGATCCATGTCGCTCGTTGGTTCATCCATCAGGACGGTGGGCGTGCATCCGCAACAGGTCACAGCCACAGTTAGCTTGCGCCTATTGCCGCCACTCAGGTTCCGCACCTGGACATCCTTGTAGGGACGCAGCTCGTACGTGTCCAGCACACGGTCCAAAAATGGATCCAGATCGCGAATGCCGCGCAGGCGTCCGTAGAAGCGGATGCACTCGGTCGTCGTCAGCAGCGGGTCCAGCGGGTTGCTCTGCGGGCAGTATGAAATGCCGGGCTGAAAAACGAGTTGCAATTAATACGACAGTTGTCAGGCAAATGTAAAGCCACAAAGAACATGACCGAGCCACACTGCGTATAAGTAACATTCTGCAGATAGCTATTGAAATAACACAAATAATTATTCTTAGTTAGCACAAAAATATGGTGGCTGTTTTTGGCTTTTAAAACATGATTTTAAACTTCTATAGTTCAATTGTTTCTGTGTATGAATAATAAATAAAATAAATAATAATCTTAAAATCATGTTCAATGAGAGGTTTGTTTGTTATAAAAATTAAATATACTAACATAGCTTAAAATTGGATCTTAAAAGAAGTTACTCACTTGCTCGAAGTAAATTTGTCCCACGTCGGGCTGCAATTGCCCAGTGAGCAGCTTGAAGATTGTGGACTTCCCGGCTCCATTCTTGCCCAACAACCCGAAGCATTCGCCCCGCTGGACACTGAAGTAAACATTACGCACCGCATAGTACCCGCGGCGGTATGCCAGCCAGAGATTCTCCGCCCGCACCGCTTCACCGGTGGCCACGCAGCTCTTGAAGATGCTCTGGATGTTTACCAGCTTCAGCTGACCCAGTTTATCTAGCTCGCGGCGGTAGGTGCAGTCCAGCAACCGCTCCACTCGCTGCCACAGACGCCGCAGAAAATGACACTCGATAAGGACGTTGATGATCAGGGCGGCCACGCCCACCAAAAACAGGGCGGTAAAGTGGCGCACAAGCAGGTCACTGGCCAAGGGATGCTTATACGATTCGATGTCGTAGCGGCGGAATACCAAGGCCACCATATAGTTCTTGCACAACTCCAGGAAGCCGTCTCCCAAAGCATGAATTGGAAAGATCAAAAAGGCCTGGTTGAGGGCGTGGCGCCAATCATCCCACGCTGGCCCATCGCCCACCACACCCAGGATCAGGATGATGCCCATGGTGACCAACGGGACAATAAGATTGGCGCAAAAAGTGACAATGTTTATTTCAACATTGCCGTGACCAGGATTCGAGATCCTGAGTGTCCACGGACACAACGTAGGGTCCTAACCACTAGACGGGTACTAAATACAACTGGTTGTTGGACGCGGCCAGCCAGAATCCAAATCTAAGGCACAGTGTTGCAGAAGGACACACAATAATTGCACTATAATAAGTATATGACCGAGCACCAGATGACGCCACCCAATTATTTCGTTACGCAGCACTATTTGGTTGCTATCGTTCAATCAGTCTATCGATATCAACAATAAGCACATGCGAACAGGCAGCCTAATAACGTTGAAATAAGGTAAGTTTGTAACTGAAACTCGTCAGTTAAATGGTTGATTAAAGTCATAGTAGTTTTATTAGCTTGAAGACAACAATTGGGAAGCATGAGCAACTTTAAGACCATCGAAATTGTCTCCGATTCAATCGGAAAAGAAGAGACAAAAGCCCCCAAACGAAGTGTCGGTGGAAAATCTAAGACATTCAGCGATCTTGATGTTAAAACAGTCAAGATCGAAAAAATGGTACCTGATGTAGCATATCCATGCACTTTGGGTCAGACAAAAACATCGACTGGCACTGCGGCTGATGTATCCAGTAAGAGTGGACGCGACAGGTCCAGGAAGAGCCAGCATGGTGCCAGAAGCATAAGTGCTGACCCACAGCTCGAGTCGGTTGCTGCAGATGGGCTGGGAGCCGGTGGATCCAAGGCATCTAAGAAACAGGACAAGGTGAGCGCGGCCATCAAAAGTTTTGTACAGAGCGATGAGATGCAGGGGCTCATCAAGCGCATCGCCAACGAGCGGATTCGCTGCAACTTCCTGCTGACCGCCTATCAGCTGCCCGACATGAGCTTCACCCTCAACACGCCCATGGATACGCTACGCAATAGGTTCGAGAAGCGCCTCCAGCAGCGTCGCGACCGAGGATATGACAATTCAACCTCCTCGGCTTCATCCCCAGCCAGTAGCAGCCAGTAATTACCCGCCAAGGGAGTTGCGAAGGCCAAAAACCCGTAGTATTATCATCTTATAGTATATAAGCATAAAATGAAATAAAAGATTTCGTAGTTAAGCTATTTGTAAGAAGCAATAGATTAAAGAACATTTCCCTTCAATATTATTCAAGACAACTTAAAATTCGTTTTGCTGGTACTTAGATTTGTTTACGACATGGTTTCCATTACTTGCTTGGTAATCACAGATTGGACAATTGCAAACTTTGAATTGCTATGATTTTCTGCGCACTGTGCTGAAACCAGTCGTCTGGCAGCGGTTTTATCGCCCGATGTAGCCGTGATCGTCTAGTGGTTAGGACCCCACGTTGTGAGCGTGGTAACCCTGGTTCGAAGCCTGGTTTGTAGTTTCAGTGAGATTCCTCGTATTGAATAATTTCTTTTAAGTGAGTTGGTATAAATTACAAGTTGGATTCTTAGCAGCTATTAAAGCTTACATAGACCCAAGCCAAAAGAACTGGGATAGCAAGCTAGCAGCATTTGTTTCGCTTTAAGATCGAGTTCAGGGAAGTCGTATAGAATTGTCGTCGTCAAATTGTCTATGTTGTGTAAAGTGTAGCGTACTTGTAGGGATCATCTTTTATGTTAACTGGGCATTGCACAGTGGTTCCCATTGTATGGGGAAAGCGGCCAAAAATACTTCTAGTTGAGGTAGACACTTAAAACAAAATTTTCTTATTTTTGTAGCAAAATTATATAAAAAAAAATCACCCGGATCGGACCACTATCTCATATAGCTGTCATATGAACGATCAGTTTGAAATTAAGTGTTAGTATGGAAAACTTTTTTGTTTTCAATTATTTTGCAACGAAAACTTGGAATCGTAGCGAATTTAATGTTTTCTTGTGTATATTTGAGTCACCTGCATAATGCGCATGTTAAAATAGGGGTTTCTTTATGCTTATAAACGCAGAGATCTCGGGAAGTATTTATGTCTAGTTTGTGCAAAATAATTCAATTTATAACACCCTTACATGTATTGATTTCAGTCCCAAGTTTCTCTGAAGGATCACTATTAACAGCAAGTCAATATAGCCGACATTTTTTCGAAAGATTAGATGAACGAAATGTTCAGAGTTAGAAATACTGATAAATATTGTCTGTTTTCATTGGCATATCATTCTTTAAGATTTCAGCATTGCGAAATATGCATTGATTTTCAAACTCATGCGTCTTTTTTTAATGACATATGACAAGATTTTGAATTTCACATTTTCGATTTTGGACAAAACATACATTTATGTATATAAAGCGTATTAACTCAACAACAGATATCAGACATAAGAATTCATATATACATCATTCTCTTTATTAGTTTTCAAATTGCAATACAAAACTTCAGACAGATCCTATTAGAATTCCGCCCTGACATATACATATACATACCTATTTTTATCGATAGATTGGTCTTACATTTCACGCACACAGTAAATATTTATTAAAGCTCTATGGAAATAATGTTTTGGGGCAAGGGAGGGACTCATAATGTCTAAACAGAACACCCAGAATTAAGTAAATTATTGCCACGTAGGCCCCAACTTATCACATCTTATCACATAAAACTGGTCTAACTATTAAAAAAAATTGCATTAGGGTACTAATTTATATGCATATGTCGGCTATAAACAAACGTTTCATGACTTACAAACTAATTTATTCCACCCACGATAATAGTAAGTTTCAAACTTCAAACTTATAAAGCTAGCATTTTTAAATATTAACGCAGCTAAATTATTAAAAAATAAAATTTTTCTGGGAAATCCTTTGCCTTTTAAATGACGTCCAATATTTGATAAAATAATAACAAGTAGTACACCGAAATCAGTTTACAAAACAAAAAATATGATTTGTCTAGTTGAATATAATAGCAGAACAAAATAATTTGGTTTGCTAAGCTTTCTTAATGGTCATTTTAATTTTTTAATTACTCTAATTTAGTTTTGATGCAACTGTAATTTTGAACACACTAAAAAGTCCAGAATAATAACGATTATTCGATTAAAAAATGGAATTTGAATTTAGTCGTTTTTGGTTTCAAAATCGGAGCATGACTGAGTCCTTTAAGTTCTTGTCTCCTCATAGCCACAATGAATATAGCCGGTTTCGAGAGTGCCACCGACAGCAGGGGATTTGCTTGGCAGATCCTTCCTGGCATCCTGCTGCTGCTGATCCTTGTGCACGCCATTGCTGCCATTCGACTCGCTGCTGTCAAGGATTCGTTCGAAAACGGTCTCGAAACGGCAGCGACTCAGCGAAAAGCGAGCCACATTCACGCAGACATCGCGAAGGATGGCGAAGAGTTCAGAGAGAAGGGGGGCATCGCCCAGGCTGCCAGGCGAACGGATCCTGACGAGAAACCGCAAGCTGTGGGCATAGTGCTGCAAGTCCCGGGCTCCCGGCAATCGTTGACTCAAGCTTCTTGAAAGAATAGCCTGTTGGGCGGGGCCGCAGAAGCAGGTCACGGAGTAGTAACCACCATGTTCTGATTTCAATCGCTGCGGACTATCGCTGGCGATGACCTGGCCCGCCCTAAGCACCGCCACCCTTTGGCACAGATGCTCGATCTCCGAAACGGAATGAGAGGTCAGCACCACCGCTCTGCGGGCCAGCAGCAGCTGCTCGATGGTGGCATACACCATGTCCCTGGTCACGGGATCCATGTCGCTCGTTGGTTCATCCATCAGGACGGTGGGCGTGCATCCGCAACAGGTCACAGCCACAGTTAGCTTGCGCCTATTGCCGCCACTCAGGTTCCGCACCTGGACATCCTTGTAGGGACGCAGCTCGTACGTGTCCAGCACACGGTCCAAAAATGGATCCAGATCGCGAATGCCGCGCAGGCGTCCGTAGAAGCGGATGCACTCGGTCGTCGTCAGCAGCGGGTCCAGCGGGTTGCTCTGCGGGCAGTATGAAATGCCGGGCTGAAAAACGAGTTGCAATTAATACGACAGTTGTCAGGCAAATGTAAAGCCACAAAGAACATGACAGAGCCACACTGCGTATAAGTAACATTCTGCAGATAGCTATTGAAATAACACAAATAATTATTCTCAGTTAGCACAAAAATATGGTGGCTGTTTTTGGCTTTTAAAACATGATTTTAAACTTCTACAGTTCAATTGTTTCTGTGTATGAATAATAAATAAAATAAATAATAATCTTAAAATCATGTTCAATGAGAGGTTTGTTTGTTATAAAAATTAAATATACTAACATAGCTTAAAATTGGATCTTAAAAGAAGTTACTCACTTGCTCGAAGTAAATTTGTCCCACGTCGGGCTGCAATTGCCCAGTGAGCAGCTTGAAGATTGTGGACTTCCCGGCTCCATTCTTGCCCAACAACCCGAAGCATTCGCCCCGCTGGACACTGAAGTAAACATTACGCACCGCATAGTACCCGCGGCGGTATGCCAGCCAGAGATTCTCCGCCCGCACCGCTTCACCGGTGGCCACGCAGCTCTTGAAGATGCTCTGGATGTTTACCAGCTTCAGCTGACCCAGTTTATCCAGCTCGCGGCGGTAGGTGCAGTCCAGCAACCGCTCCACTCGCTGCCACAGACGCCGCAGAAAATGACACTCGATGAGGACGTTGATGATCAGGGCGGCCACGCCCACCAAAAACAGGGCGGTAAAGTGGCGCCCAAGCAGGTCACTGGCCAAGGGATGCTTATACGATTCGATGTCGTAGCGGCGGAATACCAAGGCCACCATATAGTTCTTGCACAACTCCAGGAAGCCGTCTCCCAAAGCATGAATTGGAAAGATCAAAAAGGCCTGGTTGAGGGCGTGGCGCCAATCATCCCACGCTGGCCCATCGCCTACCACACCCAGGATCAGGATGATGCCCATGGTGACCAGCGGGACAATAAGATTGGCGCAAAAAATCGACACAATGGCAATGCTTGAATCGCTGAAGATCTTCTCAGCCACATGAACAGATGGAACACAGGCGAAGCTGTGTAATAGAAAATATTGAAAATGATTCGGCATTCATAATTCAGGACTCCCTCTCTCTCCTCAAGAACTCACCTAAAGGCCAGGGACAGTCCAATGATGCCCACCAGCTGCTGGCGGTCCACAAAGACAGGCATTCCGAACATCAGGATTACAACGAGGCAGACAATTAGACCCAGGACCATCACCAGATAATCCCAGATGAGGGCCACCAGCCAGTAGGTTACCGCGCTTACTCCGCACAATCTTTGCTGCAGCTTCTCGCCATTAACACGCTCGTTTACCAAATAAACGGAACCTGAGGCCACTACCAAGCCAAAAGCTATCAGTAAGATAAAGACCATAGACCCGTCACCTGCCTGCCGAAGGATCGAGCTGGTACTAAGTTCGGCATAACCCAGTTTCCACGGTTCATTCAGGGTAAGGATACTGGACTCTGAGTCGTTCATAGTCGTGCGCAGTAGCTCCGAGTTGAGGTCGTTTAACCAGGCCATCATGGAGTGATATCCCTTATTGTTATACCAAACTGTAGCACCTGAACCGTTTAATCCATAGCCGCCGTATCGGCGCTCGCTATACTCGCCCCAAGAGTTCAGGACCCAATCGTAGGCCTGTTCAGAAGTATTGAATACTCTGCACTCTCCCAGATGGTCACATGAGGTTCTTAGCTGTGGATACAGTTTATCGGAGAAGCTGGTTGCCCTTTCCTGTGACAAAAACTGAGTGGTTTGGGGATAGAGCGATCGGGTCAGGGGTAAAACAGTGTCGAAGTCATCTTCCAGACGATAGCTGACGAACCACATGGCACACAGTTCGAAAAGAGCTGGGAGCAGGAGGACATAGAGCAGGAGGCGGTAGTTCCGGGACAGATGCCTCAATCGCTTGCCCATGAGCAGTCGGAATTGCTTGCAAGCGGTTGGTGGTTCGTCTGTTATCATTGCAGGGCCTGCGACGACTCCACTCCGATCGCTGGCAGGACGTCGAGGTCCCGTTTCCTCGCCATTCCTATTCAACTGCTCGAACTCCTCTTCCAGGCTAGAGCTGGCTGTGAGCTCCACATCGCTGATGCTGCCAGCTACCACTTGGGACTGCAGCAGTTCCAGAAATTCGACGGCTCCTGGTGTTAGATGCTCCGCATAGCTGGCATTGATGGTCAGGCTGTGAGGGTAATCTGCGGCTCCCGAATGGGTTACCTGAGTCTGGGGGAGAAGCTGCTGTGCCTTCTGGATGACGAAGGTTACTCCGGTGGCATCGGCGCAACGTAATCGAATGCTATAGTTTGAGGTACACAAACACTGCAGGGAGTCTCGACTATGCTGGGCAATAATGCGACCCTAGAAAGGTAAACAGAAATCGAAATGCACATATTTTAATCACCAGCGAATACTAAATTACAGCTTAATTAATACTAGTAGTAAATATACAAAATTCCCATGCCAATATAGATTCGCATGTTCTTTGCAGATTCAAGAAGATATTCTATAATATGAATCAGATTGCACTTTTGTTTCATACTTACATTCCGCATTATCACAAGTGAATCACTGAGGTACTTGGCCTCATCCAGGAAATGGGTGGCAAAGATGACTGCCCTCCCTTGACGCAATCGCTCAATCAACTGCCAAATGTCCTTTCTGGCCTTGGCATCCACCCCATTGCAGGGCTCATCCAAGATGACCACACTGGGCGAAGCAATGAAGGCTATGGCCACGCAGAGGCGTCGTCTGTAGCCCCCGGAGAGCTGCCACGAAGGATAAGATTCGTGCTTACCAAAGTTTAGACTTTGGAGGGTTTGGGCAACCTCCGAGCGGATCTCCTCCACACCTCCACTCCCACCTTGTGGTATCTTGATCTGTGCATACAGCTGCAGGTGCTCCCGAGCCGTCAGCGTGGGTATTAGGATATTATCCTGCCAGCAGACACCCACTTGGTGCTCTCCGGACAACAGGACCTTGCCACTGCTCTGCCCGATTTGTCCGGTGAGCAACTTGATCAGCGTGCTCTTTCCAGCTCCATTTCGACCCAGAAGACAGCTCACCTGGTTGCGCGCAAAGTCGAGGCTTACGTTTGAAACAGCGCACTTGCTGCCGTACAGTTTGCTAACATTAACCAACGAGGCGCCCAGTTTGCCGTCCAATTGCGAGCGACTGACCTTCACAAAGCTGTAGTTATCTGCTTAATCCGAAAAATAATATTTTGATTTAATGATTCAATCCATCGGAAACCACATACTTTTCTTATAGCGCTGGTAGGCCAGTCCAATAACCGCATACAGCAGAAAATCGAGGAGGAACATGAGCAGCGCCATGGCGCACTCACTTCTCCCAGGACCCACCTGGATGAGATGACGTACTGTCAGTCCCTCCTGCTGCAGCTCCATTCGCATCAGCTCGCCCCAGCCCTTGGCAAAGGCCGTTGTGAAGGAGAGGTCCACCAGGAAGCCCTCGAAAACGCTCAATTTGGCATCGAACATCAGCACAATGATAAAGGGACAAAGGCTAATGAAAAATAGAAGGGCGGAGGCCACAGCACCAATGTTTGCCGAATTAAAGAAGTTGGTGCACATATAACTGGAAGTCGAGCGTAAAAGTTAGTTTATCCATACATGGTGCAATGTAAGAACTACTTACCAGAACGAAATTAGGCAAAGGCCAAAGCTCAGGCAGTAGAACATCATGAAAAACCAGTTGGTATAGCCCAAAATACCGCCACTGTATAGGACCACGCTGATCAGCGCAAAGATTACACAAAGCTCCAAAAAACTTATCAGCGCCCAGGCTACCAGCTCGGAATGCGCCTTCAGACCCATTGATCGCATCAACTAAAGGGGATAGATATAAAATAGGTTTGTAAGAAATTTAAATGTTTAAAATAGCTCATGTTCCATATTGTTTTAGGTGAAAAAAATTATTTATATTCATATTCTCACCATGCTATTACGGCTCTCTCGCATCCAGATGCGTTCCCTTACACAAAGAGCCACGAATACAACCAGACCGAGTAGATAAGCCACCTGGACACCTTGGGCCAAGTACAAGCCACGCTTAAAGCTACAAAAATTAAAAAGAATATATTAAAAGGACTAATTCAATTGATAATGATTAACTCTTACACATCGTTAAGGAAGGACGGATAAGGAAATTGCTTGGTGTAGAACTGCATGTTGTCCACTTCGAATTTGTTCTTTTTTTTGGCATCCCCAGATCCACCGAAGCCTCCAAGCAAATCGAACAGACCCTGCCGTTTTGAGCGCTTCAGCACATCTTCATCCTTGAGCAGGAGGAGATCTGGGTCACCACTTACGACTGTCTGTTCTGTAGTGACCATAACTTCTTCGTTGGTTATCCCATCCAAGGATGAAGGAGAAATGGTTGTTTCCTCCTGATCATTCGCAGACGCTAATACCTTTGGAGTGGCCTGCTCGTCACCGCTTTCCTCCAGACTGAGATCAAAGTCATCATCATCCTCATCGGACGCATCGTTCTCCACTTGCTTGATGCTAAAAAGACCACTTAAGGAACGCCCACTTTCAGGCCCATCCTCCTCCGGCGCAAAGCCCGCCTCTTCTCGCTTGCTCTTGATAATTCCCAGGTCGACCATCTGTTTGAGCTGAACGAAGCCACGATGATACTTGAGATCAATAACCATGCTGTCGGCGGGTCCGGGGAACCAGAATCTGTTCCGGTTCTCAAAAGTCGGCTGTGTGTTATCCGTATCCATATGCAGGCGGTAGGACGCTTGCTTTAGACTTACGTCCTCCAGATTGAGGGCGGCCAAAAACAACTTGTTCTGATTTAGTTCGTAGGCTCTCTTGTGCAGTTCGTCCACACTTTCTACAGCCTCAAAACGATCGGCCGAAACGCAATCCATTAAATCTGCCACGGTGGTAAGAATATCATATATCAGTTGGTTGGTGCGAATGTATTGGAAGACCCTTTCAATTTCCCCAATATCGAAGTCATCGCCGACCAAACTCTTGACCAGTGGCGACTTGGCCAACTTGAGCAGATTATCGAAGGCCTCCTGGAAAGTAGCGTTTGTGTGCAGCTTGGTGAGAATAGTAGCTGCTGCACGACTAAGTTGCTTCAGCCTATCCAGTTCCTCAAAGGTGGCATTACTCTGTAATAATATAATTATTATATTCTCGCGTTTCTTATTAAGGTAAATTGCAAAGAAAAAACCTACAAACTTCACCACGCTTTCGGTCACAGCGTTGGCAGGGGTATACAAGATCCGTCCCTGGATAATCGGCTTGATGGTGTTCCAGGTGAGTTTGCCTTGGTTCGTAGAAGTCACATCCCGGTAGAGGCGCTTGCAGTATTTAGCTGGTGGTTAGAATGGATATAAATACAAAAGCAGGCAATGGCAACTTGGGAAAACTTTTGGAATAGGTTATTGTACACCCTTACAAACAGAATGTACGACCGCGTTTAAAAGATAAGCCCCTTTCATTTAAGCAATAGAAGCAAAGATGGGAGTTAAGAATATAATTTGTTATGTAATTAGGGAGCTTTTCCAATATTAAAAAATATTTGATCATGCTCACTTGGCCTCCAGTCCGTGGGAAGATCTTGGGATCGACGACGACGACGGGCTGGAGGCAGAGCAAGATTGGAAATTTGCAGTGTTTGGGAATTTATAAGGGGACCTCTTCAACTCACTGGGCATTGCATCGAGCTCTGCATCGTTGGCTTGGCTAAAGTCCTCGGATTCCAGGATTTCATTGACCAGCGGTATAGTATCGGTATTGGGAAACGGATGACCACACAAAAGAACGCCCAACTTCACGAAGGTCTCGCGATCTACCAGAGAAATCAGTTGGGATTATTTGGATAACAGCAGTTTACATTTAAACATACTCGAAAACAAATGTTTGATGTCGAAGCTGTAGTTCATTCGTCGTTCGATTTCGGGCACCAGGGAAATTATTTCACTTATGTTACCTGTACAAAAAAAGAAGTAAAAAAGTTGCAAATCAATGAATATTCAAACATATTTATACCGAACAAAAGAGAATGCTATAGTCGAGTTCCCCGACTATCAGATACCCGTTACTCAGCTACTGTGAATGCGAACGCGAAATATAATCATTTTTCTGGGATATCGATAGATATTGGTGAATAAAATGAGAAACAAATTAAAAATTGTTCCAAAATGTGGGCGTGTCCGGTTCGGCGGCTTTAGATCGTTAGAGTGGGTGTGGCAAAAAGTTTTTGCAATGACCAAAATAAGAAAATTATGACAAAATTTCGAAAAATGGTTTAAAAGTGCGGGCGTGGCAGTTTTGTCGAGCGTTATGAGCTTTAGAGTGGGCGTGGAAACATGGACCAACAAACTTGCGCTGGGTCTTTGTCTCTAGAATCTGTATGCAGAATCTCAAGATTCTAGCTTTTATAGTTCCTGAGATTTCGACGTTCATACGAAGATGGCTAGATAGACTCGGCTATTGATCCTGATCAGAAATATATGTACTTTATATAGTCGGAAACGCTTCCTTCTGCCTGTTACATACTCTTCAATGAATCTAGCATACCCTTTTTCTCTACGAGTAGCGGGTATAAAAACCACAAATCCTATACCCAATAACTTAACCCTGCGAAGTTGGGAACATTAGAAAGTTTGTTTACACAGTAATATCTGAATGCAATTATTGTAATTTTAGGGTACTACCACTTACTTCGTATGATGTCGAGCCGATCACTGGTGATCAATGTAGTTATGGCCGACACAAAGTTGGCCTTCTCGGCCAGCTCCACGACGGCCTTGTGGAGCCGTTCGTCGGTTACGAACGCGTTGACGACATCGATCACGGAGTGCAGTCTGAAATTGAGGAGTCTGTAAAAGCGGAATTTGGGAAAAGAGACTAGCATACGGCGCCTCCTTCCAATGGGAATACTCCTCGTAGGGATGCGCCGGCTGGCAGCGGTTCTCAATACTGCATATGTAGGAGAAGGCAGCGGGAACCACTTGGTTCTTGGTGGGCAGCAGGCGGGTGGGATACTGGCAGGCCTCCAGCTCCTCCGATCCGTACTTCAGACGGATCAGGTAGAGCAGCATAAAGACCATCACTGGCCAGGCCAGCAGGATCAGACTCAGCCCTTTCTGTCGCCATCGCACCAGCAAATCCTTTCGCAACAGCTCCCGGACCTCGCGACCATTCAGGTGCACCCTCATTACGGCTGACTTCTCCGTTTCCTGTCACTTGTCCCACTGGCGATCTCTGTGTTGGCTTGATCACTCGGGCATTTTTGTCGTCTGCAAAGGGAAAATCGAAATGACTGACACTTTTTAGCATAGTTCTTTATATCTGGGCCAAACAAATAAATAATAAAAATATCTTCAATCGAAAAGTCAAGGTGACAAATAAAACATTTCGTTTGATAAATATACAAACAATGGCTGTTATAATTATAATCATAATTTTTTTGATTTAGCTAATTTTAATTTTATGCGAATCTTATTGCTACTTAAGGTAAATATTCAGTTGAAATAAAATTCTATATTGATGATACAAAATAATTTATGTTAAGAATTAATACATCTTAGTTATAATTCCAGTTAGTTTGTTAAATATATCAAATTGAAGTTGTTAAGCTATAATTTCCGTTCCTTTAACAAATTGGAAAAATCCACCGAATTGGAAATAAATTATTTTGAAAATAAAAAAATAAAAATTTGTTATGTGAGAGTACTTTTCTAGTAATTTTGCGGAATACATAAGCACCATTGTAACTAATTTACGTAAAAATTAACTAACGGAGTTGGTCAAAACTCACATGCTATTTCTACTTCATGTACATAATAGCGTAATTACTGCTACAAAGTATGGTCGAAACTAAATAAGTTTCTTTTAAATCTGTTGTAACCATCAAAAGGATAGTTAAAAACACTGTTAACCGTTTATTTTTAAAAGTAAGCAAGCAAGCTTACCGGATCCGTCTGTATGAAAAAAAGTTAAAAGCTATTAATGTAGCAGGCGCTAGGTGGAGCTCGTGTGCAATCTTGAAAACAGTCCATCTGGACTCGGATTACCCCTGTTGGTATCGGGATAGTGGAGGCACTCGTCTATGGCGTTCTAAAAAATGTCAGATTACTTAAAATTCATAAGATCTTAGCGACAAATTATAATTATTCCCCCATAAAGTATTTAGAAGTCATTTTCCACTGCTGCAGTTGTAGACAATATACTACCCAATAATTATCGACATATCCAATCGAACTAGCTCTCGTGATATTTTGCCCATATTTAGCAACGGAAGAGAGTTGGGTGTAAATTGTGGGGACAGATGGGATCTCATATCTACGGATATCGCTTCCCCAGCATAATTAGCCCCTGTTGCTTTGTTAGCCGCCTTTGTGCCGTTAGCCGCCTTGCTAATTCAGGCTATTTAGTTATATAGTTGTTCGCCTTGCCGGCAAAAGTGCTTCCCGGTGGCAATCGAAGAGCTAAGCCGCATAGTGCCATTGTGGCAGTTAACGTCATTTTCTGACAATTATTTTAAAACGTGCCTTTATTATTTGAATTAAATTATTCAGCGAAATACTCTGAGTCACCGGCCAACCAGGCAAAACAGATATGTCTTTAAGCAGTCACTCAGTATGCACAAGTTTCAAGATCAAGTAAAATTAACTAAATTCCTTTGTTTTAAAAAAAATTCAAAAATTGTTTCAA
Organism: Drosophila mauritiana; assembly: GCF_004382145.1. Lineage (NCBI taxonomy): Eukaryota > Metazoa > Arthropoda > Insecta > Diptera > Drosophilidae > Drosophila > Drosophila mauritiana. Next base: position 20,869,275 of record NC_046672.1, on the reverse strand, counting down.
AGTGTGAGCGTGACTGGTTGAGCGGCTTTAGGGCGTAAGAGTGGGCGTGGCAAACAAATTTTTCACAAATCAATGGAAATTAACAAGACTAATAAAATTATAAAAAATTATCAAAAAAATGCTGCAAAAAATGTGGGCGTGGCAATTTTTCCCCGTTTTTAGGCCGTTAGAGTGGGCGTGGCAACATGTGTCAAAAAACTGCGTCTTTGTCTCTAGAATCTGAATGCTGAATCTCAACATTCTAGCTTTTATAGTTCCTGAGATCTCGACGTTCATACGGACATGGCTAGATCGACTCGTCTATTGATCCTGATCAAGAATATATATACTTTATATAGTCGGAAGCGATTCCTTCTGCCTGTTACATACTTTTCAACGAATCTAATATACCCTTTTACTCTACGAGTAAAGGGTATAACAATATAAAATTGGGTTCCTGTTGCAAGAAACCCATACTTCATTCACAGTGTTATTCTATAAATTAAATGATACAATGTAAATACAGCATTAATTGAAGAAGACTAATGCAAGAATACTAATTCTAAATTTTGTATTTTAGAGTTTACCATGTGGCCTCGCACAAGGTTTAGGCCCTCGTAAAACTGAAAGATCGGCCAAAGAGTTATGGCCCAAACAGGAGCTCGACGTATTCGAGGTGAAGGTGCCCGAGATCGTAATGGCGTTATGGCGACCAGCTGTCCATTCGAGCCGAGTGCGGATGAAAGATGAGCCGCAGCCATTACCTGGCAGGCAATTGACGGCCAGATTTATGACCCGGACAATGTCGAACTTCGCAAAACCAGTTACAAATCAAATAGACGTACAGCCGAGCAATAAAAGAGTGTTTATTCTTTTCGCCTGTTTCGTATGCAAAGCTCGGGCCGAGACTTTTGATGAACGCCACCCGCTGATGTTGCCAAGATGCCAATCAACTCCGTCCCGATTTAATATGTACATTTTGAATACATATGTACATATGTATGTATGTACATATGTATGCATAGAGCTAGCTCAGTGTTGTGAACACTCTGACTTATGACTTTTGGCTGGGACTTCAATCAAAGTGGGAAAATCTCGAGAGGCGAGACAAAAGAATATTAAGTTGCCTAGAAATATAAACAGAAACTAAAATCTGGCTCAGGGTACTTCAGTACTTAATACGCTCACTAGCCAGTGCTTAAACTTGCTATGGCTTTCGAGTTGGTTCCTAATAAAGCCATTACTTGCATAATGCATTGTAATTGCTAGCTTATAAAATGTATTTGCAAACTACAAGAACCACTTCATCAGAGAGTGATAACATACATATAAGACGTTCCAATTGCTGTTTGCGAATATTGATAAACAAAAACAGAAGCAATCTGCTGAATAATCTTGCTTACGCAATCGTCCCGAATCATTTTTATACCCGTTACTCGCAGAGTAAAAGGGTATACTGGAGTCGTTAATGAAGTATGTAACAGGTTCCGGTTCCGGTTCCGACCGTTTAAAGTATAAAGTATATATTCCTGATCAGGATCAAGCCGAGTCGATCTGGTCACGACCGACTGTCCGTCTCCCCGTATGAATCACTCGATATCAGGATCTATTAACCTCATTTTATTTTGATATCTGATAGACATTGTTTATTATTGGTTAAGGTGGAGTTTCCAGATTAATACGCTGCAAATATTTACCAAAAATTGCAAAATATTTCAACCATCAACTGTGTTCTAGAATATATATTTCCCTTTGGAAATCTTAGAGATATAATTACAAAATATAAATAAAAAAAAATGTGCTTACTTCAAATGGGGCGACCAACACGATGGGCAGTTTCATAATATGTGCAACAGTTAAATTTGTTTCTAACCACGCCAAAATAAATGCCAGCCCCACTGGCAACTCGTTTGGCAAAGCTTATGGAACCAGATCGAGTAAAATACCAGATTTAGTCCCAGTTCCAAATCCACTTTCAGTTGCATTTGCCGATTAGTCAATGGCCTATAGCATAATGTTGCAGTGGACCCAATGTCATCATCAGCGGGGATTATCTAATGCTTGATTGATCCCCGGCTAATGTTGCGTGAACCGATCGTTCCAGTTTCCCGCCGGCAGAAAACTGGGCCAAATATACTATGTACATAGTCGTAGATGGTGTAAATGGTTATTTGCGAGCGGCTTATCAGCTCCATTCCCGCTCGCTCGTCACGGCGTCAGGGAATTTAAGCTGATAATTACAAGGTAGTCTGCGAATAGCAAAAAATGAGTAGCGGCTAGTGCAGTGGCTTTAATTAACAGGTAAAGCCTCCCACAGGCCTGCCACTCCAATCCAGTTCAAGGAAGATATTGCCCGTATGCAAATGTGTTAATGCCTGCGATTCCACCGACAATTAGACACTCCCGGCACGTAGTCCCCCCAGTGGCCAGGAGAAGGCAATGGGCATTATGCCCCCTTTGGCCATAATAGCCAGATGTTTTCGCGTACTTTTTTACAAGTAGGTACCTGCAAAGCGAAACTAATACTAATACTTTTGGGCTAATTAAAATACAGCGAAAATAAGCGAATCTGCGAATCTGATGCAGTTGCGAAACGGGATTTCGTGGCTGTTTCGAGATCCCATCCCACCGCCGCCTCCCCTTTTATATCAAAACTCGTTTAGATCACGTTTGGTTGCTCAATATGCAAATGAATTCCTGGAATTACCCCAGACAGCACTTAAGTGCTGTTTAATCGAAAGTTCGTTCTAAGCCAATGTATTTAGAATCTCCAGAACGACTAGACTTAAGTGTTTTATAACCATATAGCAAGCCGCTGTATTCGAGGCAAGAAAGAGCGTATCAACAGGTTTGTATTATCAGCCGTCCAGAACTCGAAATGCTCCATTGGCCTTTAAGAGAAGGTGCATTTCGGTTACAATAGTTGTATTGTAGCTCAAAGATACCTACATATATCTACTAGCTATTCTTTTTAACAAGTAACTCCACAACTTTTTAGATGTGTGAACTTCTATTCCATTTGCATATACATAAGTACATCTCAGCTGTCCTCGACTGACAGACGCACTAATTCAGATGAGAACTTGACCCACCTGCGCCGTCTCCCTGAAAACCTCTGGTAATCAATCCGCACTAGAAAAATACAGGAAAGTTTTGAAGCTGTTCGATAACCTATATATGCTTAACATTTAGATTCGGTGATCCTGAATGCTGTGTGCCACTTTATAGGAATGGTACATCATCAAAAATATACATTTAAAAATAAATTAAATATGCATAAAAGTGAATACATTTTCTTTCAGTGCCCGAGAGGCAGAATCAGCATAAACATAAAACTTCGCCAGACGACTGCCAACTTGAGTGGATTCTAGCCGCAATTTATCATCGATCTATTGGCTAACTCGGATTTCAGCGCGACCTTGACCATGAGTCTTCACTAATCGCAAAAACTAGCAAGTCGCGCTAACGAAACGAAAACAGTGGTATCAAAGTAAATATAAATAAGGCGAAACTGGTTTGTGGACTGGTCGCCGGCGTGATCCCCTCCACCCTTTAAATGGGTTTGTGTAATGCATTTTGCTTGGATGATTATCCCACTTAAATTGTACATGGAATCTTTCAGTAGCAAACGCCCTTTATGTTCCGCGACAGCTGATTAAATCGCGTGTGTCCAAGCGTTTAAAATCGCACGCGTTTTGCCGGGTTTATAGTGCAGTTTATGCAACATTTCATATCTCGGTACTTTGACTGCAATCCATCTCATAAATGCACTCACCGTTTTTTTTATTTATTTTCTCTTTTTCTTGCGTTCATTGTACAATATTTATGCCAATTTGATTTGATTTACCCTTTTCTGTGCTCTTTAACTGCATTCCAGCTCATTAGCACATTAATTCAATATTAATTGGTATTCTTTTTCAGGAATCAATTGACTAATCGATGGTATATAACCACAATGGGTCTTGAATTTCAACTTTTGACTATGGTGCATTAATTCTAAGAGATTCTATATATTGTTAAATTATAATTAAGCGTGCAGTGTAAGACTGGATGTACTTATAACTTCCGCTTGGGAATAAGAATGACTTACTGTTACAAAATATAAGTTAACCGTATTTCCGATTTAATAACTTAACTTTGCATTAGAAACCGCATTAGTTGCTCTCCGACTTACAAAAACGCGATCGCCGGCACTGAAGCGTTGAAAAACGCACGCGTTTTCCTGTTTATACTTTTGAATATTGATTTTCGATTTGTGAGCCAACTTCAACTTGAATCACATCAAATCGAGCGACCGGCCAACCGATCAGCATGAGTCGGCAAGAACCTGAGCAGACTTGGCTATAATTATATGCCCAATCAGATGTAGATTCTGCCGCATACTCGTATTTTATTTATAAAACCCATTCGGCTGGCCATAGGAAACGCTGCTCACTTTTTATTTATTTATTTATAAGTTGTTGCTTTTTGATTTTTACTTTTAGCCCGATCAGCAGCCAGCAAGGTCGCTGCTTACATGTGCAAAACTTGCAATGCAATTAAGTCTTGATAAATAACCAGTCTGATAATAACGCTCAGTGCCCCTGGTGGCGGAATGCTAAAAGATTTTATGGTAATGCCGTCGATAATCGCGAGACGCTCAGGAAACGGAAGACGAATCCAGAATGCCAACTAGGCTATGGGCCAAACTCACTACTCCTACTATCCTGCTCGAAAGTACCCCTAATTTGAATGGCATTTTAAATCTGTTCCTCTTTTCCGCATACCCAGCTAAAACCAGAGAGAATGCTATAGTCGAATTCCCCCACTATCAGATACCCGTTACTCAGCTGGTAAAGGAAAGAATTAAATATTTTCTGAAATATCGGTAGAAATTGGGCGAAAAAATTAATACAAATAAAAATAAATGTAAAAATTGTTTAAAAGTCTGGTCGTTGCAGTTTTAAGCGTTAGAGTGGGCGTGGCAACAGTTAGAAACAAACTTGCGGCGCGTCTATGCGACTGGAATCGTCATGTTCAATCTCAAAACTCTAGCTTTAATAGATCCTGGGATCGACGGACAGATCAGGAATATACATACATATATTCCGTGTAAGTTCGGAAACGCTTCCTTCTGCCTGTTACATACTTTTCAACCAACCCTATATACCCATTTACTCTACGAGTAACGGGTAGCAAGAGGAATGCTTTGAACGACCAGTCAATTAAATTTATCACAGATAAATAATGCATTTCTGCTCAGAAAGAATGCTTTCAGACCCTTAACTGTTTACCCCACAACCCAGAAATAATATAACACTACATAAATATCGGTCAATAAGAATAAGATTGTATACTATATAGAACAAAAGGTAACTTAATAAAATACCCACAGCTGCTTTGAAAATATCTTTCTTCACATTTTCAGAGATACTACCGATATATGTACATGTGTATGTACATATATTCAAGTGCATCTGAGATGCTTACACACCTGCAGTTGGTTCTTCGCCCCCCACCCCCCACCACTCCGTGGTTCACATGGCGAAATGTTAAAAATCTCTCACGTCGAGATTTTGTAACTTTTAAACTTTAGATGCGATGGCCGGAAAAAACCATGACGGATACCCTCCAGGGAAAATGTCCGTACAACACCAACACGTGATAATTACTTGGCTATGCACATTACAGATCTCATGGATTAGCAAAGCACACCACCGCCTTAAGTTAAAATGGTAGTTTTTAATAGATCTCAAATTTGGGCGTTTTTCAATAGGAAAGGTGGAACAAATTTATTCCTAAACTATCAAAATGAATTGCAACTGTTTTCAGGCCAACCACGACGAGCAATTTATTTGTGTTTCACAACTTTAATAAATATTTTCAATTGAAATGTTTTGAATTTTTACTGCAAGTGCTGAACACATTTGCGTAGGGATTTCCAAACAACTTATTAAAATTTAGGGTATTTACTCTTCCGTTTGTTTGCTTCTTCCTATGCGTTTTCGCTTTCATCGCTTGTTGCTGTTGTTGCTCTCGCCACCTCCTTTTGTGCTGCCCATTTGGCTTTAACTACATAAATCTACAACGTTTGTGGTTGTGTTAAATACGGTTATTCGAATGGACAATTTGTCCAGCGCTTTTGTTTTGCTCCGCACTTCTTGTTTTGTCCAGCCCTTTTTGAGACGCACTCAAAACAACAACGCCGAAAAACGTGCAGAGAAACCTCAAAAACCAGAAACGTCAGATACCGACCAGAAACTCGAACCAACACTGAGGAAAACGTCTTGGTCCTTCTCAAACTTGTTCGCCCAAAAAGCTATTGTTCATACATACAAAAAGTTGTATATGCTTCATTTGTACAGATTTCGCAATTGCACTTCCATTTCAATTGGTTTTTTTAGTAAACATAATTAAAAATGAAAGATACAAAAGGATTCAACTATCGTTTTTTCCTTTTCAATGTTTGAAATAGTGGTGGGCCATTGTTTTCAGTGCACCGAAATTGAAAGTGACCGCGATTGAAAACAGCTGTTGCTGCTTTGATTTAGCAAGTACCCGAATAAATAAAACTACTTACTTATTTAGGAAGCTGGTAAAAACAGCTGAGAAAACTAAAAACTACTAACCGCGCTAATCGAGTTGTTGCTGCTGCTGCTGGTTCTTCTTCGTTGGTGTTTCTTTGTTATTATTTTTTTTTTGTTTTTAAGGTTTTTCGGTCACTGCAACTGTTTACTGCACACGGCGTTTTATATGTGTATATTTTGTTTTGGAGTTTTACTCTTCACTTTGAGTGTTGTCTTTGGGTATTGCCTCTCGCTCGCACAGTTCGCACAGTAAAAAATAAGAATGTTGCGGTAGTTTGCTTCAGTTTTCGTTACTACTTGGCCTTTGGTAACAGCGTATAGAGTGCCGCCTGAAACGTCCGCCAACAAAGCTGGCCGCAATTGAACTGAGCTTGACTAAACGCGCTTACGGAAAATTATTTAATTCCGCTGCCAGTTTGCCGCCGCTGCCGACGTCGAAGAAAAAAAGCGATCGTCGACGTCGATCGCCAACTTCCAACTTCGTTGTTGTTGCGTGTGGGCGGCAACATGTTGCTCCCGGCCATCGCACCAGCAACATGTTGCGCGCTCGGAGCATGGGCGCACATAAGGGATCAAAGGAATAGAATTTTAAATATAGCCACCATTCTTCAGTTAAATGGTGAAATTAAGTGAAAACTTAATTTAATATATTCTGATAGTGTTTGGTGATTCTTAAGAATATTTCTCCACCCTGTGATTTTAAGATACAAAATTTTGATGTACGGATTCTTCACTTAATAAATAGAAAATAAAACAAAAAGTATTTGCTGAACGTGATGTTTGAATTCAAATAATACTTCTTAAGATTAAAATAAATCCAAATGGGGAATACTCCTTAAATGGGATGTTTGGATTCGTAGAAAGTCGTTGATTAACTTTGTGTTCCACATACATATCTTTTGACCTATTTACAGATAATAAGAATAGTTAAAATTATACCGATTAAATCAAGTTGTCCAAGAAGGATAATGGAACGCTAGTCAATTAAATAAAATAATTTCGTTAAATAAAAAAAAAAATTATAAGTGCATTACTATCGTTTATGTGACCCCCTCAAAGAAACATTGAATACGCCCATGCTTCTAACTGTTCTTTTGTTTCCCAGTTGAGTGTGCGTGACACGCAGCAGAAAGCAAAGCTGGTATTAATTAGCCCGTCTTTTCGGGATGTACTAATTGCAGCCCTGGCCCATCGCACAACTGTACTTATATCCAATGAAATGCCAAAACTATATAGGAAACCCTTCCCGAAACACTGAATCCACGAAATAGTGCCACTTTTGAGAGCCAGTCGGCCGTGTAAAGAGGGCTATAACGCTCGCACTTTGTACCTGGACTGCGCTAATGGATCGGAACCCAAGAATGATATAAGCACGAGAATGAGTTGACAAATCTAACGATTCCCGGATGAAGTTACAGATTCTCTTAAGGTCAAAATATATATTAGGAGGAATGCTTGGCATATAAACCTAACCTTCAAATCTATTTTGAATATACATATGGAAAGTCAGTTTCCGACTTGTCAAATAAATATAAATTGATTTTGAAGTGAAATCGAATAAATGTTCGTTTTGCAATTCACCATAAAATAATTTTAATAAATTAATTTGTAATTTAATGTGTATTATGTTTAAGTGTTTGGTATGTTAATGTAATTAAATTTGATAATCAGAGGTGTTACCCTAGCTTGTACAAAATACAGGAGTAATTCAAATAGAAATATTTTTTGGTAAGTATGTATGGTGGAGTGAATTGCACTAAGAATTTCTCAAAAGAGGAAATTCAATCAATTTGCGACACAAAATGAAGCAAATCCGCCAGAGTCAGTGCGTCTGAACCGGTCTAATCACAGAATGCAATTCGCAGCGATTCCTCCATTGGAAACTGGACACCGGGTGACAAGAAGAAATTCCAGGAAGAGAGTGCATACAACTGTCAAGTGCTTTCGAATTCAAATTCGCTTGGGCCACGTCCATGTCGCCGTCCAGAAGCCCGTGTCCCCGCTCCTCCCCCGGAATTATGCCAACCAGAACCATTATCATTCTGAGTCGGTTCTCCATGTCCATGTCCACGGGCCCAGACCACGCTCGAATGTTCAAATGTCCAAAAGATTCGCTTGGCTGCGTATCAGTTAGTTGCGCGTAATGCCCAAAGTCATTATGGCAAAAATCGCAAAAAGACTAAACGTTAAAAATGCTGAAATTAAAACTATATATACGAATTATGAAATTGTTTATCGGAATAAAGCCATGCGAGGAACAAAAACGGCCAACTAGCGATGACAATATGGAAACTGGAAACTAAAGTGGCAAAAAGTTAAGCTAAAGTAATTATAATTTAAAAACAAGCTCGAGACAAAAGAGCACAAGTCACTAATCCATAGTGTAATTCTCTAGATACAATTACAAGATTAGAAACGATTTTATGAAACATTTAAATACTGCAAATGGGCATTGTTTTGGAGTTTAAATTTTTTATAAGCTTAAATCATTTCGGGTTCAGTGGTTGAGTTCACTCATTGCTTAATCATTTCATAGGCCAAAATCGCATCAATTTAGAAGGTGGAATTATATATTATAAAAATTTATGAATTATTTCGTACGAAATCACACTATATGCCGTGTAAACTCGTTTCTTTGTAAATGTCACAAGCCAAAGGCAAGAAACAGGACATTCGCTCAAGAGTATACTTGAGTTTTAGCATCTTTTTAATTATATTTTGGCCTCGTTTTTAAAAACCGTTCGCAAATTAAAATAGGTGCAATTTACAGTCTCCTTGAAATCATTCCGGGTTCAGTGATGGGGTTCATTCACTGCCGATTTCCATTAAGCCCAAGCCATTATTATAGACTGCTCCGGAATAAGTATACGTGGATGCGAAGTGGCTTGAGTCAGCTACTGGCTTCCACGTGCTACCGTAACACCCGACGTCCACTCCCACTTGAGGCACGCATGCGACCGCCTTCAGTTGGAGAAGGGTTGCTGGGGGAAATGGGGGTTCCAAGTGGTGCTGGCTCTTTCCAATCGGTGAATAATGACTGATTGCCAATCGAGAATCGTGAACTGTCTATAGGCTATTTAACCATTCTATTTCGATTTGGATTCTTGCTTTTATATAATTTATTCAAGTATAAAATTTCGTTTTTTTTAATCGTATATGTATGTATATATCACGTGTCTTAGCTTAGCTCTATGAAATAAGCACAAGTATAAAATGTTAAGAAATTTATTGAGTATGATAACTACCAAATTCATTTTCCATTTTTCCACACTTCATTTCATGACAGTAGATACCTTTACGGAGAATTTTTCAATTCGCCCAACAAGAATGTAAACCACGTTTAAAACACACTTGCCGCAGGATACTTTAAGCCTATGGTGCTGTGCCCATTTATACAAGACAATATTTTACATACTATTCACTCTATTTTTTACACATATGTACAATGTACATATAGAAAACCAATTAATTGACTTATAATATTTAGTCTACAGACTTGGTGCGACTTGTATAAATAAATAAATTCTTCGCTAAGCAGATCGCTTTTACAGCAAATCGTGTAAGTTCCGCTCGATTCGTCGACGGGATGAGCTTAGTGGGCGGCGCCCTTTGGCCTCGACAAGGTCACGACTGAAGCCAATCCAGCGCCGCCGTTCGAGCCGGGGTCGAGAGTCAAGCGACAAAAATAATGATAAAAATACAAATAAGCAATGACCAGAGGCGCTAACAAGTTTCAGGTGGCTCCAAACGGTGGATTCTCCCGCTGGCTCGGCGCAATCACATTTTGCAGTTGTCAATAGAAGGGACAGGGGACAGGCATGTACTTATAAATCTCTACATTTTACTATTTGCCTAGTTGGACAAACAGCAGCCGCGAGGGAGGGGGGTATGGGGAGCTGAATGCCACTTAAGTGCCATTATAAGACTACGATTTGCAATATAGACAAGTCATGATTACAGTTATCTTGACAACCGGTTTGGGTTTTCTATATTTTTTGTATAGATATAAAAAAAAGGCAAGTTGAATGCAATCTACTGCTGCAGCATATTGAAATACTCAGTGAGGATCTTCTCCTCCTGGATCAGGGGCAAGTCCAGGTATTCCATGTCGCTCATGTTGAGGTCGGAGTTAAAGCGCTCGTAAGCCTTGTAAGTTTCAATCTCGTCGCGAGCATGATTGATAACAGCTTCGATAAGGGGCGCTGGCAGAGCAGCTTCGGTCTGCCCGGAGGCGGTCGAAGTAGAGGGGCCGTCACGGTTTTGCCCACCAGTTTCGGCCATACGCTCAGCCTGCTTTAAGATCGCAGTCAGCTCCTCCTCGCTATCTATGGCGCACATCAGACTGTCGATGGCCTCTTCCATGTTATTTGATTCATTCTCTAGGGCCACGCGCGAGTCGTTCTCGTGGAATCCCAGTTGGAGAAGCTGAGCCAGTTTGGTCTTGTCTATGGTGACCGGAAGCCGGGGCAAAGCTCCATTAAGTTCGTCCGATTCTGTCTGCAGCAGTTCCACCTAAGAAAAAAATATTTCTATTATTTTTTACAAACACATGTTATCCATTAGCTTATAGTTAAAACAGACTGATCAATTCAGTTCATTTCAACTTAACTATTGAATATATTCTTGGCCACACTTACCGCTTTTAGGATATCATTATTAGCGCGCTGCAAGGCGAGAGTGGCCAGTCCGCTTTCGAATCCCATGTCATTAAGGCTGCAGACACTGCGGGGATTCACCCAGGTGCAATCTTTGGAATTGGAGCGCTTCAAGCGGCGCTCCATAGCACGCTCGGACCCTTTGTATTTCTTGCGTGCATTCTTGAGCTGCTGACGACGCTCGTGAATAAACTCCACAGCCTGCTCGACGGCGGTGCCGCCCTTGAAGGAGCGCAGGGCCATACGCGCCTCGGAGGGATCGAAGCCCATATCGACCAGGACAGCCAGTTGGTCGCTGTTGATCTCTAGTTCGCTTAGCAGAGTTTTGGCCGCTTCGAAGCACTCAAATGCCTGATTGCGAAGATTCTGGTGGAAGAAGATCACGCCCTGGAGCAACCTAAGCCGCATAATTAAAGCTCTCTCGGGACAGTTTTTGCCCTTCAAGGAGTACAGCCTCTCGAAATTGTCGCCATAGCTGATGCCAAAATTGCGACTGCATTGGGCCAAGCGACGCTCAGCATCCGGGAGCTGGGTAATGTTCTTCAGGCAAAAATAGCACCACACTATGTCGAGGTTCAGCAAAGCATAGTTATCCACGGACTCTAGAAATTTTGAGTTACAGGTAGCAAAATGCTCGTCGGCCTCCAAAAGAAGGAGCAGAGCCTCCTCATAATGCTTGCGATTCATGGCCGCACGGGCCTTCTCACAGAATCCCATACCCATAAGCAGGGCTTTATGCTCGGAAGGCGGCAAATACACTTGGCTGCCATTCTGATCCTCCATCTAGGCATGACAAGAAAATACAAGCAATTGTCGTGATTTAAAAAACAAAACTTCTGACAAAAAGTGTTAGTTCCTCGTCGGTTTAGACGTAACCAAAATACCTCCACAAGCAACTTCCCTTGGTCAAGGGCCCATCACTCGATTGATCCCGATTTACTCACCTCTATTAGGTTATTCTTCGAGGACACCACCGCCTGCACATCGGTCCTGATGCGATTGATCCTTTCGTATAGGGCTTCGCCAGTATTATCCCCATCGCCCACAATGACAATCAACTGCTGATTGTTATTCAGCTTCTGGTCGGCCAAAGTGGCATTGGCGGACACCACTTTGCCGGAAGCGATGCACTTGACGTGCGCAGCATTCGGCACTTCCAGTTTCTTGGCTATGTCTGCCAGAAGTTCGGAGCCCATGATGTCCAAGCTGCACTTCACCTCCACCATTGTGGCACCGCTGTGCTGGTCAATGCGGCGAACCTTGAGCGTGGCAATTCCTGTGGAGCTGAACTCACGTCGGGCGGCCAGCGTACGTAGCGCATTTTCCTGCAGCTCGGTCAAAATAAACTTGCAGCGATCTATATCGATGCTCAACGTGCCGGAGTACTTGAGCGCCAGGTTCTTGAATGAAATGGATACATGTCTTATTATAGAATAAAACATTATATATTATAATAATGAATGAGTATGAATGCTGGTAATGTGCTATTCATTTGACTACTATTGCTCTTAATTTAGTTTTAAAATCCCTCAGACCTCTATTTATTGAAAAATGAATAATAATTCAAGAAAGCAATTACATTTTCACACGCAAACTAGTCTATCGGCTTAAACATCACGTTTATTCTAGGCGGTATAAAAGTCGAAACAAAACGGATCGAAAACCTATATAAGGAAACTAACTAATATCTTTGTATCCAGAATTATTATAGTATAATAGGATTTTAATAGCTTCGTTTGGGAATGACCTGTTGTTTTTTTAGGTATTTTTTAATCGGACAATAAGATCGTATGATACTTCTTAAGCGCACCTAGAAATCAAACTAAAATAAGTGTTAAATTTTATAAAAAATAATATGTTAGCTGAAGGGGTATATAAGTTACGGCTTGCCGAAACTAACTTCGTACTAGATTCGTTGAAAAGCATGTAACATGTAGAAGGAATAGGGCATCTAGGTGTGGGGTGGTGGACATATTGTACGTACTTCCAGTGCTCCCTCGATGCTACCGAGATCTTCGGAGTAGTAGGGCTCCTCCCATAGCTTCACGCCATCGGACTGGAGGAGAGCGCGTATCTGGATGAATAGGTTGTCGTGGTGCGACATGTCCAACGATGACCTTGCAAAATGTGTGGCTGAAACTGGCGTGGGTAAGTTACACACACGTCACAAAGGAAGCGGGCATGCTCTTAATATTTACAATTTACAAGTGATGTGGTTCTTCTTCTTCCTGGCACATGTGTTTCTGCGCGCGACAACAAAGATAATCGTGGGGTGGGGAGCAGTTGAGTAGGGTTTGATTTTGGGCGAGTGCCAAATAAACACAAATTACGGAAATTAACTTATTTGATCTGAACTGTGCTGCGTACAAATGCGATGAGCTCTGCCTGGTGAAATATCCACAAATACGTATTTATTGTCGTTTGACAACTGCCGCTCGATATCTATCGGATCTCGCAGCAGACTGCCATCTGTCAGCCACAGCTAAACACTCGCAAAAGCTGACTGACATGGACGTTCTGCCCGTTAATAGTCAAAGTCTTCAATTTTTGTTTTTTATAAAAATGCATTCCCAAACAGCAGCTGTTCTCGTTGATTTTATTATTTGTATACCTTTTAACGCAAAAAACTCATACTTAAGTTTCACCATCAGTGCGGCAATCAGCAATCAGCTGTTTTGCCGACAATTATCTATCGATAGTCAACTGCCAACTTTTTAGCGGCGCTGTTTTGAATTAAAATTCGAATTATTATTATTGTGAAAAATACACGCGGTTCCACAAGAAATATTGCTGTTTTTATATTGTCTCGACAGTAAATACTGCCGCCGTTGTAAGTTTCAGTGAGCAATTACTTATGAGAAATAAGCTTTTGCTTAGAATACCAATTCTTAGAACTGAGTTGTCATATAATGCACTTAATTTTTAGAGCACGCCTCACATAGGGGCAATACAGCTGACGCCTTTGGAGGACCAACCCCCGTCGATCGAGCTGACCTCCTCCCCCATTTCATTCAGTTTCCAGGTGGCAGGGCAGGCTCCGTCCCACCTGTCACATTTCGCCGTTGGTGGTGAGTGTCTCGCGCTCGTGCTCGTTTTACCTGGAAAGTCCAGTTACTCAAACGCGGCGCATGCAAGCGGCGGTCAGAGGTGCTATCCTGCGATTCTCGATCCCATCCGAACCTCCAGTTCCTCCAGGACAGCATGAAGGTCCGCCAGGTGCCGGCGAGCACGACCACGGTATCGTTCCGGGCGAAGCAGCGGGATGTGGGCGGCATCGGCATGCCCTGCGAGCGGGAGCGGAAGCACGAGGCCGCAAAGCGGGAGCGGGAGGAGCAGCTTAAGCAGGAGCGGGCCACAGCGGCGGCGGCGGCGTCAGCGGCGGCACAGCGGGTGCGCCAGCATAATCGTAGGCTCAGCACCGAAGTCGATTCCGCCAGGCGGAAAATACCGCAGTCCAGGGAGCGACTCCAAGCAGGCGGACTGGGCAGACCAGGACCGGGTGGACCATCAAATATAACTAGAGGTGGGACTATTACTATTATAATAATATTAATATTTTTATTATTATTATAATTATTATTTAAATTATTTTTATTATTATTATAATTATTATTTAAATTATTTTTATTATTATTATAATTATTATTTAAATTATTTTTATTATTATTATAATTATTATTTAAATTATTTTTATTTTTATTATTATTACTATTATTATTAGTAGTAGTATTATTATTGTTTATTATTATTATTATTTTTTTTTATATTATTATTAAGATTATTAAAACTATTATTATAATAATTATTAGTATTATACCAAAATTTGCTATTATGTTGCATTTAGAAGGACACATAGACAAAAAAGCCAAATAAAAACTTGCAACTAATTTATCCATATAGTTTACTTGGTATCCATAACAGAACAAACTATATACACAAATTTGTTTCAAAGATAATCTTAAAAATTAAAATATTCAGTACAATAAACCTTTTCGAACTTAATAGCGAATCGATTCATTTTCACTGATAATAGCATTTGGTTTTCAGTCACGCGGGGATCATCATTGCCGCCGGAGGTTGGAGCACACGGATCCCGCACAGGAAGGCCTATCAGAAAGCACGTACCTATTCCTCAGGATCAGATTGAGGAGCAGGATGACTCCGATGCCAGGGCGGAGCGGCTGAGGCAACAGCTCGAGGAACTGGCCGCGATGTCGGAGCACGAGTTCGAGGTGAAGTTCCGGCAGTGGCTGGACCAGGAGGGGATTGCCCGGGAGATGCACTCTCACCTGCGGGTGGAGCTCATTCACTGCTTCAATAGCACGGCACTCGGTGGGTTTGCTAATCAAACTAATGAAAGATATTTTAGTTTAACTTACGAATCCATCTAACCATAAATGCACCCTTTCCAGGCCAGCTTTTAAGCAAGGCTGCTGGTGCGCAGATGGCTCACTCCCATGCTCTGCTCCTCTCGCCACTGTCGATGGTGCTGCACACTCTGGTGGCGGAGTTCCTGCACTCCCAGAACTGCCACTTCACACTGTCGGTCTTCTGCAGCGAGACCCCGCATCGCAGCAAGCTGCCGGACTTCCGGAGTCGGCCGGAATTCCGATTCCAGACGGAGGAACTGCAGAAGGTCGTGGCCGCCATCTTGGGAGAAAAAGAGGCGTTGGCGGATCCGGAATTTGGAAAGCTGGCGGAGGCGCACTACGAGGAGGATCTGGCTGGACAAACGCAGTGCTTGCTGATGGCTCTAATGCGAACGCTGGTGGAGATCAGGAGGACCGTGCCCGAGCAGGAGGTGGAACATCCGGTCCCTGTCTCTCTGCAAGACACCGGCTGTCAAACGGAGCCCTCTGCCTGCGTAGAAGCTCGTCCCGAGGTGGACACC
This sequence comes from Drosophila mauritiana, assembly GCF_004382145.1. Lineage (NCBI taxonomy): Eukaryota > Metazoa > Arthropoda > Insecta > Diptera > Drosophilidae > Drosophila > Drosophila mauritiana. The sequence continues at coordinate 20,853,184 of NC_046672.1, read as the reverse complement.
ACTGGTCTGTACCAGGCGGAGGAGCACGAGCTGATTCTGGGCGCAGATGGCCGAAGTGTCTTTGTCGGCGGTCGTGTCTCGCAATCTCTACACTCCGTGGAGCAGCAGCTTAATCAGTTGATAAAGAATCTCCGCGATTTGGCCAAGTCGTGTGCTCCGCCCGTTGAGGTGATATCCTCGGAAAAATTCGAGGATCTCCTAATAAAAGAGCTGCGCGAAAGGGAGCGACTCTTGAAAGCTGGCCAAGCATTTAAACCGGGCGAACCGGTCATCAAAATTGCCACCGGGGACAAGGAAGAGGAGATGGAGGTAACCAGTGGCAGGAACCAGAAAGATGTGGTTCACTCCAACCTGGGACCCATTCAAGTGCCAGCCCTGGATGTTGCCATTCCTCAGCTGCCCCGTCTCCACAGTGAACAACTGGCCAGCCTGGCCGTGATCCGCCAGTCCCTCGAAAAGGTTCAGAAAAAGAGCCGTCAGCCGCAGGGCCGGATGTACGTCTCCATGGAGCGAATGGAGACCCTGATGGGGGATGTGTGCGGCTGTGTCCAACTACTTAGCAACGTTCTCAATCTCTCCATGGAGCAGGAGCACTCTGTGGGCATGCACAAGGGCTTCAAATTGGGCTACCGCGAGGGCTTTGCCCACGGCCACTTCATGGGCCTGCAGGAGGGCCGGAAACTGGAGCAGTTGGAGCAGAAGAAGTGGCAAAAGGAAATACCACTGCCCGAAAGGCGGGAAAACTCCATGCAAACGGACAGCACGATACCCACTGCAAGTAGAGCCACCCAAACATCGATGAAGTCAGCTCACAAGGAAAATGTCATCACTCAAACGGAGCAAATTCACCTAAGGGACGCTGGGAATCAGGCTAGTTGCGAGCCGCCAATCTTACAAAAGTCCTACGAACAGTGGATCCACGAGATGCTGCACAGCTTCAGTGGCCAAGTGTTCCTCGAACGGGTGGAGCTCTCCCTGAACAAGGCGCTGGAGCTGCAAAAGGAGCGGCTAGACGAACTCTTCCAGGTGAAGTTGCGACACCAGGCCGAGATGCTTCGTCTAAACAGGCGGCAGAACTCCTGGCGGGTAAGTCTCTCGAGGATTAAAGCAACAATAAGCTGCAGCCATTATATTTATTCTGCAGCGGATTACTAAATATGTATTCGAATTCCAGACCCTGTGCAAGCGTGTGGAGCGGGACTCGCAATCGTCGGCGGAGGCGCGCGACCTCGTGAAGCAGATCTTCCGGCTCCTGGAGCACTACGAGACACATCATCAGCAGCTGGCGGAGAAGATCCAACAGACGGAGCTTGCGGCGGAGCAGGCGGCTCGCATCATGCCCATGTGGGCGGATGAAACTGGTGTTGGCTCCGCTTCTGGCAACTGGAACACGGCGATGTCTACCACGCTCATCTCCAGTGAGATTTGCACTCCGCCTCTGGCTCAGCCTGCCGCTGATGAAGCGCTTCTCGGTGAAATCACTGGCAAGGATGTTGTTAAGCCCCATGTGGAACAGCACGCGTATCCTGACCTGGGATACCCCTATCAATTGTTGGCATTGGCTCCGCCAGGTGGAGTTCCAGTTGCAGGCACCTTTGTGCCTGTGACTCGCCTTCCTGCCCACTTGCTTGGGGCTTCTGAACACCCTGTTCCTCTGGTCCCAGTTGCAAGGGTCTACAGTGATCCTACGAAAACGTCGAGACAACCAGTTTTTCGGAGTAGCGCTCCTGCAGAAACTGGCAGTGGTCATCCCGTAGACGGCGAGACCAATGCTTTCACATTCCAAGGAGGCCCCGTATCTGGGAATCTGCATTCAACGGAAAATAGAACCCAGTGAGTTTTTAAATTTGCAAATCTTTTACCCCGTGTTTAGTCATATATGTGGGTTGTTTCCAGAGCTCCTGCTACTCCAAGACAACAGTTTCCTGTTCCTTTACATGTTCCTGCTCCTCGGGACCCTTCACCACGTGCATCACTGGCGCCGTCCGATGAAACGGTACCTCCAGCAGGACCTCCTCAACCTTCTATTCCTCCGAAACCGCCAATGCACTCGGTGGCCACCAACACGATAAATCCACTGCCTCCAAAAGCGACGCCTCTCAAACCGTTAAATAGACAACTTTCAGAAGGGCCGAGCTTTGAGGAGGCTCTACTAAGTGCCAAGTAAGTTTGTGAATTGCGGATACCTACGGATAGTATTCGTAAAATAATGTAACTTTCATTAGAAGCCGAATGCTGCAGTTGGAACAGGAGAGCGACCTATTGGAACAAAGTTTCCTCAGCTACCTGGAGAAGACCAAGCCGAAGACATCCGCCCACAAGTCATCAGAGGATGCCACAAGGGCCCGGAGAATCCGCTCCAGCTGCCAGCGGGAACGAGAGCAGATGCATCGCACTATGGACGGTTTCCAGGATTGGCATCGACGCGTCCGCAAGGAGGACGCAGCTAGTGTGGCTCAACTGGAGGAGCTGCGCAACCAGCGACTTTTACTTGGTCCCATCTTGGACTCCAAGGGGTCGTCGCCGTTGTGGCTATCGGAACTGGACGAGGGCCACGAAGACGACAGCTATCCCTTTACGAATGCCATCACCGAAGCCAGGAACAAGGTGTTGGGCAGGATAGTGCCAGTCAGAAAGGAGGAGCAGAAGGAGAAGCAAGCCGTTAAGAATTGGCTAGCAGATCTGCCATTGCAGATTCCTGAAGCATCTCCGAAACAGGATCGCCTTCTGACGAATGTTAAGCCCGCTGTAACGCGGAGCAGCTGCAATGGTGAGATGAACGTGCTCCTCCAACGGGCCAAAGATGCCCTCGGCCTGAGAACACCAAACCCACTTCTGGATAGCAGCAGCAGCAGTTCCAGCATGGAGCTACCCTCCTTGGGGGCCGGCAGATCGCCCAGCACAAAGTTCCAGCAATCCATGGCCAGGATGCAGACGCTCTTTGGCGGCGCAGAGGCAGTGAAACCTGCAGTGCCCGCAAAAACAGGAAGACCTGTGAGTGCACCCACCGCAGCATCGGAACCGGGGTTGTGTGCACATTTGGAGCTCCCGAAACGCCCCCACACGGCGCCCACTCTTCACACAATCAACGAAAATGAACCAGCCGTTCATCATTTGGATGTCTCCACTTCCAGTTCTTCGCAAAGCACTTTGCCCGGGAGATCGTCGGGCGAAGCTTTCGAGGATTTGGTCATGAGCGCCGTGGCGGATGGAGCCCGGCGGCGGAATGCGGAATCTAGCACGGAGGTTTCGTACAGCCAGGCGTTCTGGAAACGCATAAACCTGTGAAACGATCCAGGAAAGAACTAATTAATATGTTTAAACTGATAAAATATCTGATCAGGTTTCAAAACTCCCTTTATAGAGTCCGCCGTATCTCCGTAAATCGGAATAGATTTGTGTTTGTGGTTGTATATCTCTTAATAAACATTAAAGTGTAACATTAGAATTAATGTACTTTTTTTAACAATATCCGACATTAATCGATATTAAACTGAGTCATCAAAATAGGTGTCAATAGATTTAATCCATCCTAAGACGTGCAAGAGGGCGATCCTTAACCACAATTTCAAGGTTGCGGTTTGTTGCGAAGAACAAAATATTATTAATACAATTAATAAAACTCATTGTTTTTTGGCCAAAATTGTGCGCATTTATTAATTTTTAAAGACCTATTTCGAATTTTACTACTCTTTTCACTTGTGTATACTTTTGATAGATTTTGTGGGCCTGATTGTGCGCTTAGTTTATCAATTTTTTAAGACCTGCTGGGACCATCTATATGTATATTGTATATAATCTTTAAATAGTTTATTTTTGCAATAGACATATATTTATTCTTTTGTCACCTTACTTCCGAAAAAAAATGCTAGCTCTTCGTTTCTTTGGCATTATTGATTACGAGTATGTGGGTACGGGTATCCTAGACGGCGGTGCCATTGATGAGATCGTAGGGATCCCTCACCTGACCCATTCCAAACAGACTGGCATGGGATCGCCGTCGCTCCCGCTCGATCTCGTCCAGGTCGAAGGCATCGCTCACGAAACTGGACCTACGCTGTTGATCATCGAAGGCGTAGCCGCGCTGGAATTTCGCTGGTCCGGAGACCGAAGCCGCTGGCCCAGGTGCTCCACTTCCGGATGTTGGAGCTGGGTAAATGGGCTGCGGATGCTGTTGATAGCCATTCGAGTAGTTCGACGGCGAGGAGGGAATCGCCGTGGGCCACTGCACTTGACTCTTGGGCGCCACCACCTGGGGCAGTGTCAACGTGGAGGACACGAAGCGATTCTGCTGCTGATTCAGCATCAGCTGGGAGAACCGCTGCTGACTGGAGCCCAATGGATAGCCCTGGGAGGCCAGCGAATCGGACGACTGTCGCAGGAAGCAGCGCGGCAAGGTGCGACTCTGGCCGAGATCAGCCGGCTGTGGCAAGGACATCCGCATGCCCGGATAGCCACCCGTTCCGGGGAAACTGAGATCCGTGTGCAGGGACAGATTCGAGTTCAGTCTGCGCAGCGGCTGTCCCATGGAGTCCACGCACATGGACGTGCGACGCGGCACCACCAATTGGGCATGGTCTGGAAAAAAGTATACTTTTCTATTAAACAGAAGTTTTAATAATCATAAATGATAATCGAATGAAAACAATCTATTATTTAAACACTGCCTCAGAATAAAACCTCACCTCCCACCACATAGAGATGATCCTCCTCCATGCGGTTGAACTGCCTGAAGCCGTGGTCATCGCCATCCGCGTCATCGTCATCATTGCGATGCGGATCGTCCGGAACTTCCTCCCGCTTGGCTTGGTCCTCCTGCTCCTCCTCCTCCGCCTCATCCCCGCCACTGATGTAGTATATGTTCTTCGGCTTGCTGCGCATACCAGCTCGTCGACAGAACTCCTGGAAAAGCTCGTCCTTGGTCTTCCGGAGGCCCCGCTTCAGGCCACAAAGCCGCGACTGATCTTCCATCTGCGAGTGGGAGGATGGGGGATTGTTTGAGATCTTCGTGTTCGTATTAGTGGCCATGTTCCGTTGCTGCTTTCGTTTCATTTGGGCGGAGGGCGGAGCTGGAGCCGAAGATGAAGCTGGATATATTTCCGTGGCGGTAGATACGGATCGGGTGAGTGGAAATTCCTGAGGCAAGTCGGCGAATAGGGCGGGGGCGGGCAATGGGTCGGCAGCGGAAGGGAGAAGGGGCGCCGGAACATGGGTGGAGGACACGGACGTATCCGTGCAAAGCTCATTCAGCGACTTGGCGAAGCTGCGCGAGTGCAGATTACACTTGGACACAGCTGGCTTTTCGAAGTAAAAACTAAAACGAAAAGGTTAAATAGTTTATGAATAGCATTAATCAATATACATATATTTATTATACAATAAAACAGAATATTTGCAGCGACATTATTGTCTATCTAACAGGTATCTGGTAGTCGAGGCACCCGACTATCGAATTCTCTCTTATTATCACAATAGCTTAACAGTATTTGTTCAAATCAATATTTGCTAAACACCTAATTGCTTACCGCCTCTCCAGGTCATTATGCAGATAGAGATTTAAGTTCGATCCGGCATTCGGATGCTTGCGACATGCTCCGGGTAGAGTTTGCGTCTGTCCGGGATGGCCAATCTGTCCGGGCATTCCAGGGTGTCCTCGTCCCGCATCGTGGACCTGATGGAGTCGGGAATTGCCGCTCCTCAGGATTCCATGTGGTGGCTGCGCCGTCGGCTGCGGTTGGTGCGTCGTGTGGTGACTCTGTCCCTGGTGACCCTGACCCGCGCTACTAAGTCCTTCTTGGCTGGCTGTGGTGGTGCCGGGCTGCTTGTACCGCTTGTAGGAATCACTCAACGGATGCTGGCCCTCCTTGAACTTGGCGTGGATGTTCGCCACACTAAAGCAGGGCAAGCGCTGGAGGGAAATGTACATATGGAAATAAAGTATGTGAAGCACACAGAGAGCGCAGCAGAAGATGCAGCTAATCCCGAAGGACTCATCCGGCGACGCTTGCATTTAAGCTGAAAGGTTTCTGCAGTCAAGCGCGAGAAAAACGAATCCCGAGGTGGGCTATTCCTAAGGGGAATCCCGGGTGCACCACCAACAGAAAGGCGATGATTGTCACAGATGCAACTTAAAAGTAATGCCATCGAAAATGAACAATTTTCAATTGTTTTTAAGAACAAAAATCATAATATAAAATTAAGTAAAATAATAATGGCAATTTCAAGCGTTATGAATTCTTTAGGCCTAGCTCAGTTACTCACACTGTAGTAGCTAACCTCCTGCAAATTGATGAAGAGGAATATATTCAAGACTCCAACGAATTCCGTGACAATGAATCCAAAGACGAAGAGGAAGAAGCTCTGGCCATAGGAGACCTTGATGAGGGCTGGTTGAAGGGTGGACCGGGGTCTCAACTTCGACCCGATTTCCGCCTTCAGTATTGATATATAGGCAATCAATCCTATCAGCATCACTAGACCTACAGGGTGATTACGCAACTTCGGTGTCATTATTATCCTTAGACCCTTTCAAATTTTTGAAACTCACCACTAACAATGAAAAGAATTCCCGCGCTGAAATAATACAGATTGTTTTGATGCGAGCAAGTGGGGATCAGAAAAACTATGAAGCTGATCACTAGAAATACACCAGCAGCCAGGAAAATAGGACACGACTTGGTGACCGTATCTGTAAGTAAAAATTTTATTACGTTAGAATTTATTTGAAATAACCTATTTTGAATACATTTACATACATTAAAAATCCCATTCAGTGTATTTTTTTATTCGCAACAGTGGTTTTTTAAAAAGCGTGCCCATGTTTTTTTTGATCCCTCTATTAAAGAAAACACTAGTCTGGCCCATGTTTCTGACTTTTAGGCTTTGCTTTCTTTTTGTTTTCGCTCTGACCTGTCAACGAGTGAGAAAATATCCTGCGGCTAAGCAAAAACACGCAGAGACAGCGACAGGACCTGCGAAAAAGACGCACGCACAGCGACATCCATTTTCAGCCGACTGTTTAATAGTTTTATTTTCGAAATTGTCCCCTGAGGCCAGTTTGAAATTAGTTTTGACCGCTCGCACAAAACAAAATTAATGGGAATATTTGAAATCGATGGCCAATTGTGTGAAAATTAATGGAATTTCAACCGGGTGTGGATATTGGTATTTTCGGCAGGGCGTTTAGCAGTTTAATGTGTTTTTGGGCTAGTTGATATTGCCTGCCATGGAATGTGGGCGAAAGTCTTATAATGGATTTTGAAAATGTTCAGCTATTGTCATCGCCTGACTTCAATTACACACTACTTCCTGTTCTTGAAAAGCCCACAAATCACAGGGACAAAAGTTTGTCGATGGAGGCCAAAGGCCTTTAATTAAAATTCATCCAACTAAAGTTGTATTATGTGCATGTGCGTTTCTAGGCCAACTAACAACAATAAATCAATTTCAGTTTAGCCCAGTCATTCCCGGAGTAAGTTGGCTGGAGGTATGAGGAAGGAATTCACCTGGTTAAATGCCAAATGCCATGCCAGTTAAGCCCATTAAGGGTTAGTTGCATGCTTAAACGCGCCAGTAAAGATGGATTCATCAAGCGACCAAAGAACTTCTGGCATAAATAAGCTGAGAAATCATAAACCATTCCCTTACACTGTACAAACAAAATTAAAAATCGTATGGAACAAGACAATGTGTGCAGAAATTAAATATCCCAAAAACAAACCATGTAGTAATTGTCTTAGCTCTAACAGGGAACCATATGGTCGAGTGCCACGCTATAAGATAGCCCTTAGTTAGCTAAACACGTTAAGTCCCAACTCCTCATACTGACGAACGGACATACGGACATATCTAGCTAGATATATGGTATGTACTTGGTACATACATATACCACACAGTTCTTAGACAACTTATGATGCTTTGGCACTTACAGGGTATTGCCGCGGTTGAGTCGTGCGGATCTGGCTGATAACCCTCATTGGAAAAGTAGTCAATCTTAACGCAGTTATACGAATCAGCATCCAGACCTAAAAACAAACAATAAAGTATTCAATATTAGTATAACACCTTCTAGAGATGTGCTTTTTAATGGGCTTTCGCAACACACTTATCGATAAAAATAAAGATTGCAAGGATCAAGAATATTCTAGTGTCTAGTGTCTAGAATATTCTAGTGTCTTTAATTGTTTGCCTTCATCTTAACTGAAAGGAAGCTCAACTTCATACAGTTAGTTTTTGCGGAAGTATGTATTTACATTCCAGACCGAAAAATAGTTCAATTCTGTTGTCGGGAAAATTGGCTCTGTTAGCTCTAAAATACTTATAATTTTTTATAACGAATGGGTACCACTAATAGTTCGTTTATCGTTTGTAACCGATTGTGATAATCGACTTATCAAACAGCCACATTTTTTTACCGAAAATCTTTTTGATTTCGAACTCGAGCTATTTACTTTTTGTAACGCCTAGCACGCGCTGGTAAACAATTCCAAACCCAAATGTAGACAACAGATACACCAGCCACCCAGGAAAATACACCACTGCCCAGGATTATTGAAGTCAGGATGCTGGCGCCCAAAAAGCTGCTTAAAACCAAAAACCAGGTGGAGCCCCTCCAGGATAAGAATCCCCGAAGAGTGAAGACCAAGCCAAATGCGAAGGGCAAGGTCAAGGAAAAGGAAAGGGGCAAGTTCAAAGAAAAGGGTAAGTTCCAGGCCAAGGGCAACGGCAAGAGCAAGAACAAAAACAAGAACAGGGACTCCAATACAAGCACCTCGTTGTCACTGGAGCGGGGCAGCGGGGATGGACCGCATCAGGTGGGCCAGCAGAGCCTGGTTGCGCTCCGCTTCATGGACATCTCGCTGCGCCACTCGGATGTCCAGCTGCTCCAGTCCGCTCACGAGGGCGTCAACGAACGGCTGGTGGCCTTCTACTACGCCTACCTTCAGCACCGCCGTTACCGCTCCGAGTCGGATCTGCACTTCCTGAATCCGGGCCTGGCCGCACGACTGCGCCACATGGACATGCGCCATTTGTGGGCCATGGTGCGCGACCGCCGTCTCAACGAGAAACAGTTCATCTTGGTGCCGCTTTCCACCCATCCCAGGTCGGTAATTTCATTTGGCATGCTTTCTCAATTTTCTAGCTTTTATAGTTCCAAGATCTTTACATACGGACAGATAGACGAACGGGCACAGGTAGTCGCACTTTTCCAGATAGACTTTTCTACGCTTCTTTCTGCCTGTTAGCGATTCTAATAACCCATCTACTCTAGCGGGTTAAATATTAATTATTAACTGTTCAGCGATTATACGTATTCCACAAAATTGTTTTTAACTTTAAATGTAATTCCGCAGACCCCACGGACACTGGTCCCTACTGCTGATTTCGCGGCCGGACAGCAAGTTCTACCACTACGATTCGTTGGACAACTGTCATTCGCCGTTGGCCGCCTCGGTGTCGGAAACTCTACGGGCGCCCCTCGAAGCCTGGAAGTTCGCCCTGGTCACCGGTCGCTGCCTCCAGCAGGAGCGCCAAGCGGCTGGCAAGGAAGGCTCCGGCCGCGACCCTGCATCCGGAATCCACCTGATGTGCATGACCGACCACGTTGCGGACTATGTAGCCAGATGCGGATACGCCACCAGTTCGCTGCTCATCGCAGTGGACCAAATCGCAGCCATGCGCACCCACCTGGTCGAGCTGATCCTGTCGCTCGGCGGGATCCTCCCCTCAAAGAGGGGCCACTAAAAAGGGCAGCATCTTCAAGCCCGTGTGGGCCTACATTCGATTGCCTTTTGTTTGTTGACGCATAAGAAAATCAGAAAAAATTCAAATAATGAGCCTATTTCCTGTTATTATTATTCAGTTCTTGCTCCACCAATAAGACATACTCGTGCATAAATTAATTGTTCAAGTATGGCAACATAAAAGGTGCTATACTTTTGCAACGAATATTATTCGATGGCTTCACAGTAAGGATATATGTATATAATGTAAATTTATTTGGGCTGTGCATTTTATTTTATTTATTTTAGTGCATATATTTTCAACCATCGATTTAACTCATAAAGGCAATTATTATTTTCCAATTGCACAGCCAGTTGCAGCCAAACACAGCACAGGAGTTCCTCTGATCAGATTAATCTTCACATAAAAATACAATAAAAAGGACAGCTGTCAGTTGTGAGCCTTAATTAAGTGACTGGCTGATTGATTGGCTGACCGCCCCACCCGGCTGACTGCAGTTTAATTTGGTCAAATCCGAAGCCCTCAGTCTGCCGCTGCCACTGCCCGCAGTTTTTAAAGCCGAATAAGCCCAAAGGTCATTGTTCCTCGTTCGGTTGGCAGCTGGCAAAAAAAAAAAGAAAAGGGAAACACAAAGACCCCACCCACAACCCAAGCCGGAAAACTGCAGCAGCCCAACACCATGCATGTCATATTTGTCTCCATTTGCTGGTGGTGCAAAAGCTGCCAAGGAATGTGGTGCTGTGATGCTGGACGGACGTCAACTCACCTGGCAGAGTGGTGCACAATATCCAGAGACTGGACTTGGTGTACTTGGTGATGTAGGCGCCATCGTCCAGGGCTTTGAAGTTGGCCGTCCCATTGTAGTTGGCATTGGGCAGCTTCTCCTCCGTGAAGAGCCACTGGGGTCCGGCCAGAGCGGCGATGACAATGGCCACCGAAATGCTGCAAAAAACGAGCAGAGTGGAAATCAGACACTGGCCAAAATCCGATACTGGCAGTTAGATACTCGTAAAAATATTTAATATTTAAATAAATGAGATTGTTTTAAAATGAGGAACATTTATAAATATATATATCATTAATATATTTACTTATATTTTTACATTTACATATCATATATATTGCACAATTTTGTTTGTGTGCAATTGCAGAGTAGAGAAAGTTGCATTCTCTAAATCAAAATCGAAGTGGGCGGCGAGTTGGGTGGTCAGAGTGTAATCAAGGGAAATGCCCATTCCTGGATCTCCGCACTCCAAAAATTGTGTGAGGCTGCTGCTGATTAAAAAATACTCAACCTGTTTTGTGGTCGGGGGACGACTGCCAAAAACGAGGCCGAAAATCCACAAGAACAAACAAACTGAATGGGCACGAAGCTTTCCAGCCACCCACACTCACCCACCCACACTCACACACCCACACACGCGCACTCGCACCCACACACGCAATGATATGCAAATAAATGTTGGCACCCAAAAACGAGGAGCGCACATAAAATTGTTGGCGCTGAAAAATGTGCGAAAAAAAGCAGTGAAAATGCGAAAAAAAAGTTCAAAGGGTGGTGGGAATTTTTTAGAGGGATCTTCAGCTCGTCATCCAGGTATTCGTGAATACATTCATGAGTGCACTTGAACGCCAATATTTGCGCAGTTTGGCACCGCGCGTAGTCACAAGTGCTGAGATGGATTTTATGTGTTGTTTAGTACTCAATGTTGTTTTTAAAAAATGCCAATCGATTTATGCAACAAAAATAGGTGCCAGCACTATTATTTAATCGAATTAAGGCCATACTATTTTAACCGTTTTTTTTTTTTAAGTGGAAAAACGTATATAATAATAAGGATTCTACAACCGCCTACATTGGTTATAACTGCATTAAATTTCTTTTGAAATTTCTACTCCACCATGGGCTGAATGATAACTTTTTGTGACCAAAATTAATAACTCCAAAATGGAGAGAGATATGTATTTAGTTTAGTTTATCCTATTATCTATATTATAATACCAGTAATTGTAGACGTGTCACCGCTACAAAAATACAGCCTAGTACGTCTTTTATTAGTTTTATAACAGCTGATTCCTTATTCCTTTTCCTATTGTTATTCGTAACAAACAGTTACAGTAAATATTATACCAAAACTATGCCTTTGGGCCTTTTTAAAGTAAAAATACGATTTAAGATGCTCTTGGGTTGCTAACGTTTGGTATGAAATTATATTACAAAGAGGCTTATTTCAAAGTTATGAACTAAATTATAATTGCCACCTTTTTAAAGGAGGCAACTCTATCTATCGGTGATTAGTGGAACCAAATTAGATAGCTTAAATCTATCGAACAAAGATGGCGGACTTCTTTTCTTACAGCACGTGTCAAAGGAAAGTGCCTTTGGCGTTTTAAAACTTCATTGTTTACTTTGTTCGCTGCGCGCAAGTCGCATTTCACTTCTGGTTTTTTATTGGGTAATTATTTAACATATTCAATCAATTTAATTATGCGAAGCATGTTTTCGGATCGTTACAACAATAAGCGCCGCGAATTTTACGAGCGCTACGAAGGTAGGTTTTGCAAACACTTCGTATGTACTACATGCAAAATAGTTTGCTCAGCAAAACAGTTCCTTGATATACCCTGCATGTGTCTCTAGCTGCTAGGGTGATCCATTCGAGTCTGCCGGAGTGCCAGCGTCCAGTGGAGCCCACCGAAGTGAAGCATCCGAACAACCCCGTTAATCGTCGCCCCGTTTCGTATCGCCAACTGGCCAATCAGTCGCGGAGGCAGCTGGAGAACGACTCCTGGCTATCCAGTGATCGACTGCCCATAGTGGTGCGCCGCGAAATCGAGATGCGCAACAAAAAAGCTTTGCTGCCCAAATACAACGGGGAAACGGCTACCCATGTGCTAAGCCATAATGGCGGGTCACGACGTGGTCGTCCTCCATCTGCCGCCACTGCGGCCAGATTGGCATCTGAATTCGCCCGTCAAGTCGGTGGCGTTTCCCAAACTCCGACCATCAAAGAAGAAGAGTTAGAGGAGCAGCCGAAGGCCAAGAAGGCGAACAAGATGCCGGACAAGGTGGCAGTCAAGGTGACGGACAAGTTGGCGACCAAGTTGACGACCAAGGTGGCGACCAAGGCGGCGACCAAGGTGGCGACCAAGATGGCGACCAATGTGGAGACCGAGGCGGAGGAGTCTAACTTCCCGGTTAAGATTAAAGTGGAAGGGGTCGCGCAAAATGATGTGGGGTGGCAGCCAAATTGGCTGGACAAAACCAATCAGGGTTCCACAAATAGGTACTTTATTCCAAATTTGAGCTCTTTTCCTAATCCTTACCGTAACATGGATGTTACCTGGACCGAACAATTCAATGCATTATCAAACCAATACTACAATCATATCATGAACTCCGTCTCGTCTTCGAGCCAGATGCAGCCGCTTGATTTACCACCATCAGCCAACACGCCCACTGTCGGTGTTAACCCGGTTCAGTGCCCGTCGGATAACTGCAAGAAAAACTTTGATTCGCGGTAAGTTTTTCAATTTTCAATTTTAATATTTTTCTGTATTTTCTTAAGCCGCCTACACATGGATACATTTTCAAGGCTACTTAAGATCAAGTAGCGGCCAATCCATCATTCCTACAGGTAGGAGGGCTCATAGATCATAAGGAAATGAATGATTAATCCCTACACTAATTGAATAATAATTTATAGTATATTTTATTTGTAAGCGGCTCATCCTTTTCGCTGATAATTTAATGATAATAACAGCTAAGATTATTATTGAGATAGAAAACCAAATTCTGTTGTGAAAAATTAAAATTAAAGATCACCACTTGCCCAATCAAGGTTTGAATAAGTCCCCTACCTACATTTTAGGTTTTAATAGAAACTGAAATGCCTTTTGCCTAATGAATTTAATTAATTTGATATTATTATTAGGGTATTAGGGATATTTTGGTTTTAGGACTCCTTAATTAGAGCCCAAAGGTATTCGTTGTTAATTGGCTTAGAAGCTGCAACTGCCTTTTTAATAACCGACCCTAAGATTTCATGATGGTTTTTTTCCTATGTATTGGCCCAATTCCATAGTACGAGAAACAAGCGCAGACCATTAAACTGGATCGTCCGTATTAATTTTTTACTGTGTAATTTGGCTTATATTCGGTGTTCGTGGGAAATCGTACACACGATCGAGATCCACTGCCAACCTCGCTCTCATCTGACCATAAAATGTTCCTCCATTTTTCGTATGGCCTATTTAAATGTTCCTTGGAGGACTTAATGCTCTTGGCAATGTGTCTCCCATTTAAGAGATGGACGTTACTTGGACTTCAGGCTTTTAAACCATGTTCCCTGAGACATGAAGGATTCGACCAATATTTCTGAATGATTTTGCTTGAGAAATTTTTTTTTTTAATAATGCCTCTTTTCTGTGCAATGCTTTCCACGTTCCGTTTTAATATTTTTAAGGTACGTTTTCCATATTTCGAATATTTGAAAAAATATATATTTTTTTCTCCTCATTTTGGACCTTGCCGCACCAAAAAATTATAAACAAGAGAGAATGCTATAGTTCCCCGACTATCAGATACCCGTTACTCATCTAGTGGAAATGCAAACGGCAAATTTCTTAATTGGGATATGGGAATATCGATAGATACTGGGGAATAAAATGAGAAAATATTTAAAAATTGTTCAAAAGTGTGGGCGTGAATGTTTTGGGTGTGTAGGTGTAGGGAGGGGCGTGGCCAAAGTGTTTTTGGTATTGGATAGAAATTGGCAAAACAAACAATAAAACGAAGCAAAATTAAAACAATTTTCAATAGTGTAGGCGTGACAGTTTCGGGCGGATTGTAGGCGTTGGAGTGGGCGTGGCAACCAGCTTTTTGGCAAATAGATGAGCGTTTACAAGACTAATAATAATATGAAAAAATATCATAATATTTTTTAAAAGTGTGGGCGTGGCAAAAAGTTTTTTTTGGAAATTTTTGAAGAAATTTACAAAACTAATAATATGAAAAAAGTATCTAACCTTTTTCAGAAGTGTGGGCGTGGCAGTTTTGGCCGGTTTGTGGGCGTGGCAACATTTGGAAACAAATTTGCGCTGCGACTATGCCTCTTTAAGCTGCATGCCTAATCTTAACATTCTAGCCTTTATAGTTTCTGAGATCGAGACCTTCATACGGACGGTCTGACATACGGATGGACAGTATATTTGGGTTCCAGAATACGTTTTATTAATATCGCTTAATCTTCTATCTTTTTAGTCGGGCCATGTACAAGCACCAACGCGAGACTGGTCACCACAATTGGCCACACAACTGCAGCAAGTGTGGCCAGGTCTTCCGTACATCAGGCTTTATGCGCATGCACTCCGTGATTGCCTGTCAGCGCAACTTACACAAGTTAAAAATATCTAAGCCAAATTAAGTGCAGCAACTTGGCCAAACCGCAAAGCCGGAATGAATCGGTTCGCATACAGCGAACTATTAATTTACCATTCGTTTACCATTAAATTTCTATTAATTTACTTTATATGAAATAAAGAATGCCATAATGGTAAAAATCTAGATTTTTGTTTTGTGTACTTTCGTGCGAAATAGTTTGCGAGCAAATTAAACCCACTTTGCAGTGATTTGTGTCGCTAACACAATTATTTGTCAAGCAACAAGGATGAAGGAGCCGCATGGAGGTCTGGATGTCCTGGTTGCTCCTGTGACAAGGACCAGCTGCGCTGCGAAGCGCGTGAAACGCATTTCCTCAGTTTATGAACTAAATTTAACTTGCCACCTTTTGGTGTCATTGGAAAGCATAATTCAAGCCCATTCCAATGGTATAATTTTCACGATTCTGAATTAAAAAAATACAATTGAACACCTTCGCGCACAAGCAGTTTTAAGGATGATCGCAAGGAGGTGGATGAGATTTCAAGGGTATGCACGTAACTCTGTCCTGTCTCCATTTTCATTACGTTAGTAGACCCGAAATATACCCCAAATATTTATGACTCTATGAACATATTAGCGAGAAAGTCAAGCGGCTATTTACCTGCATCCAAAACCATATCTCGCCCTCCTTTTCTGACTTCACCATTACAATCTGTGCAGTCGGCAGTCTGTGAAGACTCCTTAATTCGAGAACGAATCAGGTGGGTTCTAAGAGCAGACACCCCTTGTAGATTTCGAACTCTCTAATCCTCGTTTATATTAAATTGGATCCTCCTTAATTGGTCAGGATCAGTTCTTGAAATACCTATCACTGCATACAATGGATCTTACTGTAGAGTTTGTCGACTCAGTAAATGGAACAAATGTTCCATTAACCCTAGACCCTGGCTACCAACTTATAGGAATCGGGTTTTCGATTCTTAAGGAGAGTATTTGAACCATATAGCGTCTCTTGAGCAGATCGTTTTTCCTTTATCAAGGGCTGATATTTGAGGAGCACGTGATATTTGAAAAGCACTCTGGAGGATTCAGAGGATAAGGAACTGATACTAGCTTTGTCCCTGGAGTGATGATGACACTTCGGAAGGACTAGATACGCGTCAGTTTCATAGGCTTCCGATTCTAAGAGAGGAGGCTTTCAATATCATGTACAAATATTATATATTGGCACCGACTCAATTAAAAAACTAAATTGATTTTCCTAAATATCTTGCATTTTTTTTTTAATTAGACTTACATTTAAGTATTAATTTATCATTATATGAAAAGTAATTTCTCTTACAATTTTTTAATAATTTATTTAGCGTTTTCTTTTTACATTTATAAAGACAATACATTATGCAACAATGACCACACGTATTTGAAAAATATCCTTGTAGTTTTTGCTTATTATAGCAATATTTATTAGATTTTTTATTATTAGATGTTAAAAATGTCACGAATTCCTTTTTTCGGGAATTGGTCCATACGAATCCAATTATTCTGCTGATTTGCGACTTTTGAAATAGAATAGAATTCAATGAGTTCCAAGTTGATCTGAAGTGTCGGTGTTTGCAATAATTAAGGCTGGATAAATTAAAATAGTTTTTTGAGGCTGGTCTTAAGGGTCCTTTAAAAATTTATTTTGTCTTTATATGTTATGTACATAAGTATTCATTTTAAATATTTCTATGATATTCACAATATACCAGACAAGAATCGGCTTCCCTAAGAGGTTCTGAAAATCTTCCT
The DNA here is from genome assembly GCF_004382145.1 of Drosophila mauritiana. Classification (NCBI taxonomy): domain Eukaryota; kingdom Metazoa; phylum Arthropoda; class Insecta; order Diptera; family Drosophilidae; genus Drosophila; species Drosophila mauritiana. The sequence goes on along the minus strand of NC_046672.1, from coordinate 20,836,266 downwards.
TCGATTCTTATAGTGTCTTGCGACATCAAATTTGAACATATGGTGGAGTTTGATATAATATAAAACATTTTCTTGGTAATTGGAGGACCCCGATCATAATGTTTGTTATTCCACTTGATCTGTATAGCATTTTATAGCCTCTTGAGCTTTGAACGTTTTCAGAGTTCCATTTACCATTAGATTAAAGCGTCGCATTTTAAAATGCTCCAAATTAAATGGATCTAGTCCTCTGTTGCCTGAGTATGATTGGTTTCTAATCATACAAAAAGCTAGAAAATTTGGTAATTGTCTATTGATATCGTATTGTTTCCTGGGTAAATTGTAAACGATTTTACTTCTACTTTACTGATTGGATAAGGAGAGCATTTTTTGTTTGTAAAACATGATGATGAGCCAATAAAATGCTCGGGTTGACATGGTTCATGAAAAGTTGTGCTTCTAATATTTTTAAAGTCAACATTATTGAGAAGCAGTTTCGTTTGATTACCTTGTTACTTTTTCGAAATATATTTTTCAGAGTTTTTTGCAGGGTTTTATTAGAGCTCGTACAAACGTATTTTCCTGATCTTAATCTTCCGAAATTTGGAAAATATCCTTGCGAGGCCAAGTGGCTTTCCGATGCGTCACTCCCACAGTTTAAAATCACTTGCAGATATGCTCTAAAATTATTATCACTTTGCTATACTAATATGTTATTTAAATATACTGATGAACTTCTAAATATTGAATGTAAGATAGTGTCTACTACTCCAACAGCATTTCCTTCAATGTCGCTTTTATCATTATATCTATATCTATATCTATATATATATATATATAATCGTAGAGTAAAAGGGTATTCAAGATTCGTTGAATAGGATGTAACAGGCAGAAGGAAGCGATTCCGACTATGTAAAGTATATATATTATTGATCAGGATCAATAGCCGAGTCAATCTACCCATGTCCGTATGACCGTCGAGACTTTAGGAACTATAAAAACTAGAAAGTTGAGATTCAGCATACAGATTCAAGAGACAAAGACGTAGCGCAAGTTTATTAACCCATGTTAATTAACCCACATCCACTCTAATGCCCACAAACCGCACAAAACCACGCCCACACTTTTTAAAAATGTGTTATCTTTCTCTTAGAGTTTAATGTGCGCTTTGGACATGAAACGTATCGCAATGCATTTTTTACTTTTTTAAAGCATTTAGACTTTATGATTTAGTGACTATGATTTCCCCGTTATGTATTTAAAACTATTTCTACTATTGTTTTTATCAGCTCATTATCACCATTGCTTTTAATTCCTTCCGTAGTTTGTTGTTGGCCCTTTTGAGAACATACATTATATGTAACCCATTTTCGCCTGAATATATCCTGTATATCCTGAATTAAAAATGTCTGATCTAAATCTCAACAGATGATTTATTCCCTGAGTTGCTCTGTTACTTCTTTAAATATTCTAAATAACTCCATGGGGTTTTCCAGATAAATTTCTCTTGAAAGACATTGAAATCAAAGTTTGTCGCGAGGATTTTTAAATGCAATTATATATTTAGTGTAAAGTGAAATATCTCTGGTATGCGATGACTTGTGAAATATATTTTGAGTAACCACAATAACAGATAAGTTTCGGTGGTGGGAACCTTTAGAAAAGAGTTCACATATATTTTTGTTAAAGGCTCCCATCATCAAATCGTCCAATATCAAGAGAGTAAGCCCATTAATTTCATTTCCGATGGTTTCAGAACCCTTCTATAAAGTATTCAATATTAGTTAAAATAGGCTAACCACGCTCTTCCCCATATCACCAAATAAATCGATCAATTAAAACATTAAAAAGATCATTCTTTTTAGTGATACAATTTTCAAGAAATGTTTTTTTTTCCGATCCCGAGGGTCCGCAAATTAACATTGTGGAAGGATGTATAAATTGTCGAAGCATTTTTAATGTATATTTTATATAAATTATAAAAAGTATATTTTTTCCGTATTTTCTTATATATTTGTTTTCAAATAGCCTATGCTTTTTTATGATTTTTCTTGGAGCAGCTCGGGATTATTACCAAAAATCTTTTTGAGGGAAATCATAGTAATTGATGACCTCAATGGTTTTCAAATTTTTTTTTATTTAACTTTAAAGATATGTGTCACCATTAGTGTATATTCCATAATTCGCATTCCATAATTAGGTATGACCGTTCCGGCATAACCGCTAACTCTTTTACAAAAACTTGTTTATTGTTTTCAAGTAGATATTGAAAGTCTACTATATTCCTTGAATTTCGATCTACAGTGTTCATTATAGTTGGTTGAGACTTTTTAATTAACTGAGTGTGAGTTTGGAAGGTCTTCCTCCTCTATCAGAATCTTCTTTTAGTTTAAATAAGGCGCTCTAAGCCAATGGACGCGGGCATAACTAAAAGAATGAAAGCTTCTCGAAAGACACCCTCAATATAACTTGTAAAATTGTTCAGTTTTCTTGGATCGAAGAAATTTATGTAAATATTTAATGTTTGCGATAGAATTGCGCTATGAGTCAACCTTCCACGAACTGTTTTTTTTTAATTATACATAAATTCAAATTAGTGAAATTGTTTGGGTTCCAGAATACGTTTTATTAATATCGCTTAATCTTCTATCTTTTTAGTCGGGCCATGTACAAGCACCAACGCGAGACTGGTCACCACAATTGGCCACACAACTGCAGCAAGTGTGGCCAGGTCTTCCGTACATCAGGCTTTATGCGCATGCACTCCGTGAATGCCTGTGAGCGCAACTTACACAAGTTAAAAATATCTAAGCCAAATTAAGTGCAGCAACTTGGCCAAACTACTAAGCGAACTATTAATTTACCATTCGTTTACCATTAAATTTCTATTAATTTACTTTATATGAAATAAAGAAAGCCATAATGGTAAAAATCTAGATTTTTGTTTTGTGTACTTTCGTGCGAAATAGTTTGCGAACAAATTAAACCCACTTTGCAGTGATTTGTGTCGCTAACACAATTATTTGTCAAGCAACAAGGATGAAGGAGCCGCATGGAGGTCTGGATGTCCTGGTTGCTCCTGTGACAAGGACGAGCTGCCATTTGCCAGCTGCGAAGCACGTGAAACCCGTTTCCTCAGTTTCTTTAAAAATGTATAGAACGGGCGGAAATTGTGTGTGCGTCCTCTGTAGGAATTCAAGCTCCTGGCATTCAGCAGGCTGTTTCGCCATCAGTTTAAGGGATTCGTCTATTTAGTTCCTTGTCTGAAGGAATTTTGAGTATTTTCCTTGCTACCTTGAAGCTTAAAGTACTATTCAAAGTCGGCGCTTAATAAAAAAGGAGCACCTGTGTAGGTAGTAGTCAAGTATTTTAACTGAAACCAGCCTCAAACATAAAGCAATGAGTACAAATATAGCTTGGTTTACCACTTTGTTCATTTGGGGCATAGTGAAATCGTGGAGAAATTTTAAAGTTGCCAACCACAGGACAATCATCAAGGACACTTTTAAGCGAGCACGCTTCTCAAAAACTCAGGTTTTAGGGCAAGCAAATTATAATCAATAACCTTTATAAACGGATTATTTTGTGTTTGCCTAGTACTATTATAATTTAGTATTAAAAAAGAGATAAGAAGTTTTGCGGAACATAATTTCCAATTTTAAATAGGCGAGTACCAGTAACAATTATTTTAAATTGAAGCATATTCAGAACTCAAATGACTAGAACAGTCAATAGCTTTTTTAATTCATGTCTGTTTCCTCAAACTAATGTGTTCATGATTGATATATGATCACATACTAACCTGGCTGCAACAGGTGTGATGAGCCACAGGTAACCCCCGTTGACGGTGGTCATGTTGCTGATGCCTCCCTGCGGATCGGGAGCACCAGCACCGCCGCTGGCCAGGCGCTCTTGCTGCTGCTTCCGCTGGACATGTTGCTGCTGCGTCTGTTGATGTTGCTGCGTCTGCTGCACCTCTATGGCTGGCTGGAGGCGACTCAAAAGAGGCACCAGTCGCTGCTGCTGCGGCTGCTGCTGCTGCCGCTGTTGCTGTTGCTGCTGCTGTTGCTGCTGCTGCTGCTGCTGCTGCTGCTGCTGCAGTCGTCGGTTGTTGCTGATGCTGTTGTGGTTGCTCCTGCTGTGATTACCGATGTTGTTCAACTGAAGATCACTAAAGCTGCCGGCCAGGGAACTAAATCCCGTGGCCGGAATGCTGCCAGAGATCGTGTTGATTAGGCCAGCTTGCTGATGCTGCTGCGGCGCGAGTCGCTGGCCCCGCGGCAATGTTGCATAGGGCGAGTGTTGCTGGTGGTGCTGCTGCTGCGGGTGGTGCAGCAACTGTTGCTGCTGGTGCTGCGGCTGCTGCGATGGGTGGCTGTGCTCGATGGATGCACTGGTGGTCAGCTGGTGTATGGGCAGCGGCGGCCTTTCGGTGGTGTTGCAGATTACATTCGCTGGTCGAATGTTGTTGTACGGGTTCTCGCTGTTGATGCTGTGCGTGGAGGCCACGCGAAACACATTGGGCACCGAAGGATAATCCCTCATTTTATATTTCACTAGCTGCACTGAGCCAGAACGAAACCAAAAAAAAAAAACAAAACAAAACCAAAATAAATCCAACACTTTGAAAGCGCGCCAAAAGTGGGTTTGTTTTTGAACTTCTGGCTGGGCACGTCCGTTGCGCTGGAGAACTTTCACTCGACTAAGGGAAGCTGTGGTCCTGGCCAAAGGACTCGACTCGGCCATGTAAAACGAACCGAAACGAGTAACTTCGGCTGCTCCGGATGATGATTTCGCTGCCTCTGCCGCTTCTGCTGCTGCTGCTGCTCACTGGCGATTATAAAACACAGGAGCCATATTTTATCTACGCTTTTGATGGTCTCCATCCAACAGCAATCCACGCCTGGTGCCCATCACCAATCCTATGATTCGCCGCTTCCTTGGCAGACCTAAATATAGCGGCTATGACCAATGGAAAATTAACTTTTACATTTGCACAGCTAGAAAATTCCAGGTATCAGGCGTTTCAGCTGCGGCCTGTAGAGTTCCTATCAATTATTCTGAATTCGAGAATTACACACATTATGTGGCCAACATGCGTGCACTGAAACAAAGCTTTGATTTCTATAACAATGCTTAAGATTATAAATTAAATTAATACAAATCAATTAGGTTTTATATAACTGATGCATATTCAAAAGAGTATTTCCTATCTTAGGCGTTGCAGTCGGAGTCGCAGGCGATCGTTTCGTTACATAAACGTGCATTTTGAATACAAATTCTTCAGGTTTTGAAGTTTCCGAGTTCTCGAAGTCCATTTTAACTTAAAGTAAATTCAATTCAATTTCTAACTTCAATTTAGTATATTATATTTTGCATTTGATTGTATGTACATAGGTCATTGTTCGCTGTGCAGTCCAACGGCAACCAGGAGTAGTAATAACAACAACCAGCAGACGTTTGCAACTTCCGTTGTAAGCTAAAAGTGACTTCCGGTCGCTTGGGGATCCCTACTATCTGTCTGTGTGCGTGCCAGTGTATGTGTATGCGCTTGTGTGTGTGTGTGTGGATATGGGATATGGGATATAGTTTGCCGAGTTGTTGTTGCACTCGCCTGCAAATCTAAGCATTTATTGCAGTCCCGGCTCCTTTGGCTGCAACTCTCGTTTATTTAATTGAATTCCCACATGCGATTGAGGTAAGTTCGTGCCATGATTGTGCCCCATTAAAAGGGTAGGGCCAACAATGGTACGCCCACACCACCCCAACCCACCAAATATCCAGCCCACGTCCACACTCGTTTTTGCTCTAAAGCACCTTGTTAAGTGCACCTTGTGAAAGTGTGGAATTGCTGAGTGCAGGCCCTGGAGTGGTGCAGAACAAAACCGAAGATTAAGCTGCCAAATCCACACTGAGAAAAAAAGAGTCGCTTTTGCTTGTGCTCGCACAGTTGCACGATTAGTAATATTCGTGAATGGCTGAAAAAATTACCAATTGCAAATGCCATCGTATGTTTTAGTTTAGCAGCTTCATTAACAGCAATCCAAATTGTAGAATCTTCTTCTGTGCACTTCCTTTGCTGCTCTTTCTTCAGCAGTCCTTAGCGCAAGGATGCAAGGATATGGAAAGGGTATTTCATCAAAATTGGATTCGACTGTCGTGAAGCGTATGCATGTGGGAGCAGCATGTAATCCGGCAAATGGAAAACAAAAGCCGACGATTATTGCCGGAGTGCTTATCCTGATCAAAAAGCGCAAAAGCCAAGGACAAAGGCAATTAATCCAACTGGCAGGAGGTGTATGATGTGAATAGATTCAAGAGGCAGGAGCGCCTAAATAGAGGAGAATTCAACTGGCAATGCAGAGAACACACGCAAAAAACGGCGAAAACACAAAGCTGAACGGAAAACCTTTAATTAAATACAATAGTATTGGCGTGCGTAAATAGCCTCAAGTATTTGCTCACCATTTTGTTTGGCAAGCAAACAAATTAATTAAAATCTTAATTAAATCTCATTCTGGCAGCAAACAAGGATGTGCCATAGCTATTTTGATGCCAACAAGTTGCTGGACGCGCCTTTAATTTGCCATCGAATTGAGCCCTCGACCCTCTCTATTTCAGCATTTAAATACATAGAGCAGAGTTTGCAACTTTCGCAAAAGTTTTCATCTAAATGCGCTGCAAATGCTGGCAACACTTTTCTCCTCTCTCGCTTTCTTTTATTTACCCTAATTTTTTTTTTTTTTTTTTGAACAAGAGAGAACTAACAAAATGTTCGCATTTTTGTTTGTGTTGTGCCTTTTGGCAGTTGGCTTTGTCTTTTTTTCTCGTTTGTTTATTTTGTTGTTTTAATTTGTTGTTATTTTGTTGCTGTTGCAACTGTCAAATGTTTGCCAATGCACACAGACACAGACGCGTCCACGTTGCTAGTCCTGCTTGGAGTTATGCAAATGCTCGGGAGTATGTGAGTGTGTGTGTGGATTTTCGAGAGTGCCAATGTGTGCGGGGTGGCTAATTTATTTCATTTGCATGCGCACATATTGTCTTCCGCTGTCTTGCTTAATTTTTTCTGCACTTTTCTTAATTTTTTCCATATCTAGAAAAAAGGAAAAACGCTCGAGATGTCCTTCAATGAACTGGGTTACATAAATAAATTGAGTAACTTAGTGACAAATAAAATTGGTACACACTTCTATTACACTAAAAGAATTAGCTTATGATGCCAATGTTGGGACTGAATCCTTCTGTATTTTTTAAATCGTTTCCCTTAAAAAATATTCTGGCCTTTGGTGAGATATAAACAAAATCAAAAATTATAAAACTGGATTAAACAAGTGTTTTCAGACTTACCAAAAAAATTGGAAAAAATGTGAAAATATTTTTAATGTTTTCGGTTGCAACGCGGCGTGGATCGCAGCTGTTCTGTTGTTGCTACTGTGACAGCCTCGTGTTGCAAGTTGCAAGCAAGGCTCGGTTTCTTGCCACCGCTTGCTGCGGTCGCCTTTTGTCCTGCGACCATGGACTTGTTTGCCAAAGTAGTCCTTCAAATCCTATTTGGCCAACAGCAAGAGCATCTGGCAAGGCCAATGCGAAACTTTGGCCACCACAGCATTCACTTTCGCATCAGGATTCTGCTGCTGGATGCTCGAAAGTTGTCCGCTTCTCGGACATTTTCCCGACGCTGTGTCAGCTTCAATTTGGCGCGGGATCAGTGCTGCCAGCAGTGGCAATAGCATTTCCCAAATATTGATTAGATGCACAGGACCCAACGAGTCGGATATCCAGCACAGTGACACACATCGACCGCAGGGACAGATTTGTTGCTGTTCTGCTGACTGATTAGCGCCTTTGCCAAGTTGCTGTTGTCGCCGGTTGCTGGTGGCTGCTGGCTGCTGGCTGGCGATGTTGCTGGGAAAATTGATGAGCAATTAAGGTTATTGACCAATCGCTCGGCGAAGGGTTGCTGGCTGCCAGGGGTCGGGCGCAACGCTTCGCTGCCTCGCCGACTGACCCAATCACACATATACGAGTGCATATGGGATGTGGCTGTACACTGAGCGCAAAATCATTTTCAATCTGAGAATGGTTCGATCTCGATCTGAGTATGCTGAGCATGAATCGATCTTGGCTAGGTTTTCAGATCGAAATTCTCAAATCGAGAACGTTGAGAATGGTTTTTTCTCTGAGTGTAATTATTCGAGTTCACAAATCAATTAAAGTGTGTAAATGCAAGTAATGGGATCGAGCGCTTAGAGTTTAACAAAGAGCCGGAATATCAGTACATAAAAAATGTCGCTTTAAGCTAATTGAGTTATCTCTTATCTGTATAAGGGTATACAAACACCTGTAAGTTGAGACCTGCATTCAAAACAAAAGAATAACCAAGTTTCGCTCAGTGGAAATATGGTCGCAGAACCATCGAAGCGACAACAATGCCGACAGCCAGCCGAGGAGCAGCCATAACCAGACCACTTGCTCATCCTGCGCCGGATGGGAAGCGTCAAACGGAAACGGAAGCAATTGACTGAGTGACAGGTTCTCCGACCCCGTCCACCGAGCACCGAGCCAACCCCGCACCTGAAAGGACTAGCAACACCCTGATTAACATTAACTGATTTAAGGTGAACGACTAACCTAAATCCGCGGCAACTCCGGTGGCAACAGAGCCGCAACTTTAGGCGCAAGTGGAGCGGAAGGAGGATGTGGCCAACAAACGAAATGAGCAAAGAGCCTGCAATTTATTTTGCACATACTACACCCACATCCTTCATCCTTCATCCTTCCCCAGCACCAATCCGTCAGCCACATCCGCACTTAAGTTCTGGTTCATAAATTAAGTCTACAAAATTGAGCATTTAATTGTCGGCGCACAATCCAATAAAAAGGACCCTGCGGTCGCCACAAGGGAAGCGCTTTATTTGATTTGCCTTTGGGCGGGAATATGAAAAAATGCAATTTCATTGCAAATAATAATAGGTCAATATTTTCCCGACTTCAGGACATTCTGTCGTGTTTTCCATTCAATAAGGCCACAACGTACGCGTTGCATGTACAGTACAGTCTGACTGTGATGGAAATACGTTCTCATTTTTATTGGCTCATTTAAATTTATCATTGGTATTATATCCGCCAGTGACTCAGTTAAGGTTCATTGATTTTGTTTTATGTTTGTCGCTGGGATATTGAGTTATTATTTATGTACTGAACTGAACTGTATTGCTTGCACACCCCGAAACACGTGACCAGGCGACGAGCTAAAAATAAAGCAAGGACCTGTTAAAAAGGGATTAAGCCCACCTGTTTGTGTTCCAAAGACACACACACACATACGCGCATGCAGGACTTTTCAGGACGCTTTGAAGTCCGCCTAGTTACTGAATGAATACCTGCAGTACTGGAGTAATGGTGATTGACCATGCTCGAACTAGTTACGTAGCTACTTCCACATGGTCCCCACATCCCCATGCCCCGATCCCCCATCTGGTTGATCCTGTGGTGAAGGAACAAGGCAACAGATACGAAAATATGCTGAAATAATGAAAACTTACGTTGTGAAAGCAAGGACAAAAGGAAACCATCAGGTTGCAAGTCTTTCGCAATCACCGAGCGACTTGAAAGCGAAATTTTCGTTCAGTGTAGTTGAGCACTAATATAACTGACTAGTTAATCCAATTTTGAAAAATGCGATGTACATTCTTTAAGAGGTGTGTTTTAAAAGCGCCTTAATTGAATGAAAATATTCTCACATCAACAATTTACTTATATTTATTTTCAACTGACCAAATTAGTTTCTGCGGAGGTTCTTATAGAGCCACAAACAGAGAGCTTTATGTAAGTTTAAATATATTTAAGCTTGTTGATTAAATTCTAATACATATTAGTTTCCTTTACTGACAGAAGCAAATAAAATTCTACTAATAATGCAAAATATTAAATGATTATTTTTTTTATTTTTTTTTTTTTTTTTGCAACATAACGAACATGTATTTCTCACTTGCGTCGATTTAAAATGCTTCCTTTAAAAAACGGGGTAATGTATGCTTGAATGTTTTCTGGGGGCTTGAAGTTTTTCAGGGATCAAAAGTGAAAATGAAGGGGTAAGGGTACACATGGGTTGTGGATTGGCGCACCTCCTCCAGCTCTACCTCCGTCTATCCTCTTGGCGTCCTTGGCGTTTTTCACGAATTCTTCGCGGTCCCTAAGAAACTCATTGGCCAAGTCCACCCGCAGCGGATGCTCCGGCTCAGGCTCGTTGATTAAGTCCAGCAGTGCCTGGACGACCTGGAAGGTGCGTATGACCGGATTCCAGTTCTCCGAACTGATAATGGGCAAGCACACCTTCTCATCGATGTTCGGATGGTAGATGCGTGTTTTGAAGTTAATCTTTGGCGGCTTGAAGGGGTACTCCGCCGGGAAGTTGATCTCGATGCGGAAGGCGCCCTTGTTGTACGGCGGTTTGCCCGGCACAATCAATCCCGTCCAGCGCATCAGGTTGTCATCCTCCGGAAGGCCTTCAGTGCGTTGCCCTGCAAATCGCACAATTCTCTTCGCAGACGTCGCGGCGCAGTCATCGTGACGTCTGTGTGTGGGTTTTCTTATGCTGAAAAACCTCATCAGCTTGCCTTCGAACATCCATATTATTAATTTACCAATCAAAATAACAGAACACCTATGCCTTTACTGTGTAAAAGGAGTTATTTATTCGAATCGACGAAAAACATATATTAAAAAATCTCAGATCACAAAAAGTAGAAGTTAAAAAAATCCACAAATTTAATCTTGTCACATAAACTGATAAAAATCACTTTGAAACTCACAAACTTCCCAGATTTCTTAATTATAGGATACGAAAGAGTCCAAATACGCCCATATATATTCCACTCCCAATGGGCTGCAACTCCTGCTTTCAAATTGGCCATACCGTTCTGCAAGATGCATCTAAGTGCGCTAACTGCAGGGTAGCAAGTCACGTCAACATCACAGAAGGAGAAAGATGTTCAAAAAAGGACAACTCTATAAACGAAAATCATATATCTAATACCGAGCATAGCGCCGTGACAAAAATTGCCCAGTTATTGTAGTGTCGACTACAGATCCCGGAAATCAATTTTGGCCCAGAAGCATGCTACTATCTTGAAAGGTCACGGTTTCTTACCGTGTGACCTTAGTGTTCAGTAAATACACTCATTCAGCAGGTAAATATTATTGGAAAGAGAATTTCGGTGATGGGTTGCTTTCTGTGAAATTCGAAAATCGACAGATTGAACCCAGCAAGCAGTAATCGAGTTCCGGTCCCGAGGAGCACCCCCTAAGCGAGGCATGACAGGCTAGGAAGGAGCATAGGAATGTTATATAATTCTAGTACAGTTAAATCGGCCACCACTGCGGCTGCGCAACTTTCTTCAGTTGCGGAAAATGTTCTTGGAGTCGGAAGTGATCGGTGGCTCAAATGACCCTAGCATGATCTTTGTACCCTTGCGGATTTCTTGTTCATAGGATACCGAAGAGACCAAGTACCATATATTCCACAGAAAGCAAACACAAACAAGGATTCCTGCAATAAACAATTTTTACAAATCAAGAAACAACTTAAGAACAACAGCCATACACTACTCTACACAGACGGTTCTCAAAACAAGGAAATAGTGGGCCTTGCAATAACTACAGAAGACAACACACTGAGACAAGCAGTGCTTCGAAGCTTCTCCTCAGTATTCTCAGCAGAAAAAAAATTCGATAGGTCACCAGTCACATCGGCATCAAACCGAAGCCAAAGAAGTAAAAACCTCCTCTTGATAACTATCCCAAACTTCAACCGCACTGATATAAACAAATACTTAAAGGCAATCATTATCAACGACAAAACCAATTACATAAGAAGTGCATCTCCCTGGTACCAATCGATAACACCAACAAACGAAATCATAACCGATTATACCAAGCACTGCAAAACCTGTGATATACCAAGAAGAGATCTCTCAAAAATTATAAGACTGCGTCTAGGACACACTAGACTGACCCAAGAGCACCGATTCTTCCAGCCAATCAACAGCCCACATCCTAGACGATTGCATCGCCCTCCAATCACATAGATCCATCAACTCGAATTCAAAACTTAAAAACCCCGACACTTTAATATCTCCAACATCTACTTTAATTTCTGAAAAAAGCCAACATAATCCATCTGCTGTAAACATTCTTACGAAAGACAATAGCACATCTCTGTAATCCCCAACCAATGTGAATCAATGTATATATATTGTAAATACTTGTAAATAATTGTAATTGTTGTAACCTAATACTTAAGTAGATATTAAAGCACTCCGGCTGAAAGCCCCAGAAGCTATAGCTAATAACTATTCTAGCATAAGTTTAAAACCGTTGTCTACAATGTACACATAAATTAATTAAAAAATATTTAAATATTTTGAAAAGTGTAAAACATTATTTTGGTACTTAAAGTAAACCTATAACTTATAGTAAGCCTATTAGGTAAACCCAATAATCTTAATATGGGAGTTCATTTTGGAAGTTCATCAGTAAACGATGATTTGACGATGATCTGGCTCCTTTAAATATGCAACAGTTTCCAACGAGCTCTGCAATTAACTGCTTGGCACACTGCTTGACAACTGCTTGACTGAGCGACACACGTAATTTAAGTGTGAGACGAAAAATCCATGGGAAAATAACTTTTCCCCACACACAAGCTCATATTCCGCAGGTTGGCAAAGCTAGACAAATTTAGTAGGGGTCAAAAGGTGGACCACACAATTTGAATACATGTATAAATAAAGTGATGAGCCCTGAAAGTCACTGAAAATAATATTCGATACATAGGTGATTTCCAAAAACAGATATATATGTTTGATAAAACCAACAAGCGAGTACAAACGTAGAAGAAAATATTGAATGGTGGTCGCAGGACGCTTTCAATTTCTAGTAAGAATACTTGATATTTGTATTAAATTTTTTTTGAGTGTATAACTTAAACAACCCGTTGGCATCACAGACAGAAGAGAAAACCGCATCAAATATTAAAAATGTCGTTTGGCCAACTTTGCAAGAGTTTTGGCCTGGCCCGCGGCAAGCGAACAGGAAAGCTGGACATTGTCCTCGCTGGTAGTCAGAAGTTGGATCCGGATCTGTGCCCACTTGCATGCATTAATTGCAGTCCCCTCATCTCTCCCATTTGTTTTCACCCAAGTCTGAAACTAAATATCCCTGAATCCTCAACCACACACTGTCTGTTTGTTGTCGAGAAAACCTTGGTTGCCCTAATGGTCGACAACGAAGGACGAAGACCACTATTTGGCTAACTTTTTTTTCGATTTGAAGGTCTAATAGCGAGATTTAAAAGTTACCCACACATGAGTCTTTTGACTATTAGATACTCATTTTCTAGCGAAAAGATGTGTATAACATCACACGAATAGAGAACCCTATGGTCGAGACTATTAGATTTGACTATTAGATACCCCTTCCTTGGCGACAGGATAGAGAACCGAATAGAGAACCCTAGGGCCAAGTGATTTAACTATTGGATACCCCTTACTTAGCGAAAGGACGTGTGGGGACGATTACTTAATTAGCTCATTACATTCAAATTCGATTCGAATAGGGATATAAAAAAACACTAGAAATCAAAATTTTAAAATTTCTTCTATTTGTGTATGAAATTTTTGTTTAATCTCCAGTAAGCCGTTACATCCAACTATTAACAATTGTAATTTTGTATGAGTATTATTGATTATTGGTTGATTTTGAATTTTTGAGAAATATAACTTGAATCTTCCATTAACTTACCTTATTTTCAGAAATAGATCCGTCAAAGAATCAACGCATTTTTGCACAATGTCAATAATAGTACTATGTTAAGTTTGTTTTTATACCATTTCCATTTTACTTTATTTTTAATTATGCTCAAAGGTACGAAATACATTGAACTATTTGTTTTGGTTTGGTTTAGTTCGGTTTGGTTTGGTTGTAGTTGTGTGTATGATCTATGTCGATCTGGGGATCTGTTGTTTCTAATCATTAACTAACATGAGACAAACGTTGGGATCGATACAATACAATGCGCTTTAATTTAGGGGGAAATACTGTGGGTGTAAAACCAAATTCCTGCTCTATTTATAAAATAAACGGCTTAAATAGGTCGAGAATATAAGATTGAAACCTCCATGAGCGGGGGTTACAGTTTTTTAAGTTGGTTTCTTTCTTTTTGTTTCTCGGATAGGTCCAGTGTTTAATATTTTGGATATACTATGGTTTTCGTAGGCGTTCGTACTTATGCTGGTTGGTTGCGTTATTGTTATACCTAGCTAATGTTCATGGTTTAACAAAATTAACCTTTGGGCTTTCATAATATTTAACTTTTTTGATTGATGCACATGCATGAATTCAGGCACATAGATACAAAAGCAACAAGGACTATCAAAGGTCTATGGGTAAACTAACTGAACACTTCATTCGACTAACCAGCATTTCGCTTGCGAATCCTTTCACAGGAAGTTGATGATTGAGGTGACAATTTAGGCGGGAACTGTATGTAAAGTTGTAGTGATTGCTATAGGTCTTGAAAGGTTTAATCAACGATGGAATGTTCTCTAACTTTGCATCTAGCGGGGAGCCACAAACATATTTTCGTTAACTTCCCATACATATATGTATAGTCATGTACATATCGTCTATTTAGATTCTGCATATTTCACACTTAATGCTTTTGGGCTTTCTCCGATTTCTTTCGGCTATAATCTCTTAAATGTAGGGTAATAAAAAAATACATCTTTCTCCATTTAATATTTAAACATCTCATTCAGTTGTTTTCCTTCTAATTCTCGTTTTGGTTTGTCATTCGTCTAATCCGTAGTTTTAGCGTAATACAATTTGCAACTATTCTAGTTTTAATTAATGTATAATTCTTGTATACATATACATATGTATATTTCCATTCACTTTCTTAGGCGTATTCTTCTCGAGTGCTCGAGTGACCTTAATAAATCCAATTCAGTAACGATTTTATCATTTGGCTACTCATTTAAAAATATAAAATTAGTACAATTTCTGTATGCCGAATAATATACTTAAGAACAATTTTGGCTTTAATATTATCGTGTGACGTTCTTGTTTTTTCATTGTCACAAACCGAATTTAAGGACAGGATAATCTTAAGTAATGCCCGAGTCTATAATAGAAGAATACCCATAGCCAAATTGTTATTTCCTTCATATAGTATATATATGTATGTATAAATAATTCTGTATACCAGCTCATGGCACTCAGGTTCCGCAGATCCTTTCTGTCGGACTTCCTCAGCTTTCGTTCCTCAGTATTGCCTAAAATATACACCTAATAATACTCAAAAACACAAGTCTAAACATTTCATCTGGATCCCTCTCAAACGGCCGTTTCGTGATCCGTTTCATCGATCCTTCCAAGGCGCCAAGAATTCGGATCCCCAGCTAAGAGGTGCAAGTGAAATAAGAGGGAAGAAAGAGAAGACGATATTTATATATTTTTTTGAAGTCTTTGGATGATAAAAGGATGAAGAGGCGGAGACTAAATTTCCCAAATTTGGGAAACACTTTACAAATACGTTTTGCTTACCCAAGGCAATGGAAATAACAATTTAAAAACTTTTGCATGCACAATCTAAAAGCAGGCACACGAACGGTCACACTACATAAATTTGAACACCAACTGAGAGAGATAGTTGTGTACACAGAGAAAGAGACGGGGACACACACAGGCTAGCATACATACACAGTGGGCTGCTGTTGTTGTTTCTAGATATTAGGGTCTACATCTTAGACCCTTGCAGAGGGGATGGGGTTTTCTTTCCGTATGTAGTTGAAAGTGCAATCGGACTATTATCAAAAAATATTTCTCAGTTCTAAATTGTCTATGGGGTTTTATCTGTAATTGTGAAAAGGCAGACTCATAAATCTTTACAAAAAGGTAACGTTGATGTCTAGAAGAAAGCTATAGTGCAGTTTTTGAAAAACTTCAATTGACTTTGCCAGCTTTAAGGTACATCAATTGGTGACTTATAGTTCATGGAGAACTCCATAATAGAAAGCTGATTCGCTATTTAGAAATTTCTTTCAATGATTAGGCAATATTCGGACTACAAAATCATTAGCCATCGGTCTGCAAGGGCATTTGTGGTTTCGGTGACCGAAACTTAAGATCCATTTCCCTGTAGGACGTTAGACTTACCGCAATCGTAATACTTCGATATCCTAGGCAGGGCTGTTTCATGGTGGTTGTTGGATTTGATTGGTGGTGTTGTTGTTGTAGTTTTGTTGTAGTTGATTAACGTTTATGATGGAGTTTTGGTTTGGAACGTTTACGTTAGACATACAACAAAATTATAGTCACCGAAAAAATAGAAAATCAAATACATAAATTTCATCACAAATCAAACATAGATATAAACTTGTTGTTGATCGTGGAAAATCAGTAGAAAAACGTGGTTAGCTTATAGGGGTGAGAAAATCGATCACATGAATAAATGTAACACAGAAACAACTTTGATTGTGATACATCCATCCATCACGTGATTAAATATTGATCTAGTGAGTATATACTATATTTCTAAAGCAGATATAGCGCCTGCCATCTAATTGGAATCGAATGCCATTTTTAGACGCTCTAATCAAATTGCAAGTATTTTTAGATTCCCTCTTTACTTTGGCGAGTCAATCGCCGCTGGTGATGATAAACAAAACTCTAGAGCCCTACAAAAGTATATTTCCTCAGAAAAAAGTATAGGAGTTACAAACTCCAATATCATCTTTGGATCGAAACGTTTACCCAGTAGTAAGAAAAAAAAACTAGGGTATCCGTACTCAGTTACATATTCCCATGAGCTGCAATTCAAAACGCCAGTAAACAGGTATTGCAAATGGGCGGAAGTGCTCGGGCAGGGGCGTGGCCGGGCGGAGGGGCGTGGCATGTGCGTACTGTCGTCGGCTGCACTTTGTGTGTGAGTTTATGGACATGCATGCTGCAATTTTGGTTTTCCGTATTTAATGATTGCTTGCAAAGCCGATCGGATCATCGATGAATGCACGATGCCCTGCACAATTCCATAGCCTATACAAGCTAAATCGATCGCAATCAGCACGCGGCGATCGCGACAACAGCCAAATTGTTTAATTAAATAACAAATATTGTTTTGTTTTCCTCGTGGCGGCAGGCCAAATAATGCGAATTAAAATAAAAAACATATAAATGCCTTTAATGATGTCAATGATGGCTGAGCGCGTGCCTATGCCCCTTAAAACGAAACTCGCCAGTGGATCGACTATTGGATTAATCTGCAGTACTTCATCTTGATTATGTGTTTTTTTATTAGCTTTCGGTTTTTGGCTTGTTTACATTCACATTGATTCCACTACGTTTATTACACTTTCTTGGGGGAGTAGAGTATTTGATTAGGGGCTTCTCGGATTTGAGGGCACTCGGGATTATGTACAGCAAATATATATAGCGTATGTACAACAACTTAGGCTATGTATTGCTTAACGTTATCAAATATTATTCGATATTAATTCTAATTAGTTTTCACGCTTTCTTCAAGCTCAATTTGTATGCAAATCAATCAACGAATCAACGAAAAATACGTATGCATATAGAAATACAAAAAATAATAATGTGTTAATGGAAGATTTAGAGACTTGATGGATGTGCCAGCACAGTAAATTTCCAGTAAATGCCAAGCGGTAAGAAATCAGAATTTAATCAAATAAAGCGCTGAAAACTCCTGGCCCAGCGGAAAAGTTCATTTATTACCTATGTCACCTGTCACTAGACTGATCGCTCTTGAGATCTGGAATCGGTAATTGAAGCTGAAGAGCTGCAATCGAACCAGTTTGTATGCTAGTCATTATGCTTGTGAATACTTATAATAGGTTCTTGGAAAATAGTCTGCGTCTACAAAGGTTTCCTTTATTACACGAGTGTAAAGTCGTTTATAGAACTAATACTCAACCACTTCAACTAATATAAAATGTTTGTATACTGCGTGATATATCAAATATTACTAATTCCAATTCAAACTCAAAACCACGATCAATTAATTTCAAATTTAAACCTTGGTTGGCTTTCTGATCGTGTTCAATTGAAAACCCCACTCAAACTGAAACTAATTCATGTGCAATCAAGTGTCTTGTCTGACTACAACTCAACATACAACCATGATCAGTCAAAATAAATAACAATTTTTACAACTGGTTTGACTGCAGTTAACGATAGTTTTTGCGAAGGATTCGGGGAGCATATTGAATTCAGCAGTGTTGCCATGTAAGTAAGTTTCCTACTTGTTTTTGTGTTTCCTTTGTGAAATAATTGGTTTCTTTATCTTTATGGGGTACAAGTATATTGGTACGGGCTTAATTAAATAGTTTTAGCGCGCCAAGATCTTTCTTGTTTTTTTTGTTTTTAATGACGGTCTACTATGTTGTGTTTTTCTCTACGCTGCTAAATAGAGTTGTCAGGTGAAACTACAAAACATTTTAGGCAGTTCTGCCGGTTTTCTAGATTTTAGTCCTTACTTTACAAATATATATAAGCTTTTTTCCTCCGTTTGATAAAAGACTACTTATGTGTTTGAATAACCATCCTAAAAAGGGGTATCAGGGGAAATGGCGAATCATTTTTACGTCTGTAAACTTCTTTAGTAACTTCTCCAAGCTCCTAAAGCCTTCTAAACACGGTGTTTTAGTACATTTCCGCTGGGACGAAAAGTTTATGTTTCCCAAATCAATTACTTTAGACAAAACTCAAGTCTCTGGCTAATTGTTTGCAGTTGTGGGGTAATACAAAGTTGGCTATTAGAACGATTAGATGTGTTAGATGCTTGTTTAGCTAGTGCTAGTTGCTATGCTAAAGATGAGATTATTATATATGGAACTTAGGATGCGGATTTAGATGGATAGCTTCCAGATTTCTTCGACAGCTCTTTTCGCTTTTCTGATGATCGTGATGTTGCTGTTGGTGTGGCTGCGCATGATTGATGACTGACTGATGACTGATGGCTGTTTGCATGTGTGGGTGGGGTTGTTTTTCTGGTAGTTCTTGTGCAGGTCAAAGGTGAAGGGACGGATGGGTGCTCTGATTTCTGTTCGTGGCAAGTTGAGCAGCAGCGGGCGGTTGCATAAATTCAGATTGCACTTTGCTCGATGTTGTTGGCGCTGGTTGTTGCTTCTTGTACGCGTTGTTGTTCTAGTTGTTCTTGCAGTAGTAGTAGTTGTTCTTGTTGTTTGTACGTGCGACCGAGTAAAGGAACATGCTCGTCTAAAATTAGAGTTTTGGCGTAGAACAGGTAAAAGAAAACGAAACAAAAAAATCAAAAATGCACAAAATATACGCAGGAAATATAATACAAACGAAAATGGAAAATCATAAGTTAAACTATAAGTTACGGGCTTCATTTAAGTAAAGTTATGTTGTTTCGCCATGCAGAAAGCGTGCAAACAGAGATAGATAGAGAGAGAGAGTGATAGCGACAAAGGGGAGGGAGACACACAAAGTCGAAGTGGAGAAATCAAGAGCCCCAAACATCAAGAATGTTAATGAAAGCGTGGGGAAGAGCTAACCACAGCAGCGGTCACTAAAATAATACTGGGAGTACAGATTAAAAATCCTAACAACACTATTTGAATAGCACATTTCTGTATTTTATATTTAATATTTACAGAACAAGGCAATGAAATGGTTCAATCATTTAATTGGTGATTATGACTTTAAAGACTACCAACGTACATAATAATCAGTTAAAAAGGTTATACAAATTTGGATGTTTGCTTTTGAAGATCATTTGTTTT
The DNA here is from genome assembly GCF_004382145.1 of Drosophila mauritiana. Taxonomy (NCBI): domain Eukaryota; kingdom Metazoa; phylum Arthropoda; class Insecta; order Diptera; family Drosophilidae; genus Drosophila; species Drosophila mauritiana. The sequence continues at coordinate 20,816,455 of NC_046672.1, read as the reverse complement.
AATTAAGTTAATGTTAGAACGCTACAAATACAATTGTTTGGAATCTGAAGTAATATTAATTTGCGCCTGTCAAGCCATTTGAAAAATGGTTGAACAATTGACAGAAATCTAGATGGTTTAATGCGTTGCTACTATTTTGTTAACCGCCGCTGTACAGGACTAGGTTAGAAGTGTTTAGATGGCTAAGGGAGCCGACCGGGTCAAGGGTCAAGGGGTCTGCACTCACCCTGTAGCTGCCGGTTGATCAGAGCCGTCAGTCCGTGTCCCACATCCACACTCTTCTTGAGTATCAACATGGGCTTGTCCTCCGCATCCTCAGCATATCCACCAGAGGGCAGGAAGCCATTGCTGGCTATCGACTCGCTCACCTAGAATCGAAAGGGCATAGCGATTACCAAAGACTTGTTTATAAATAATACCTTGTAATAATGGACTATCAAATTGAAGTTCTTGATGAAAGAACACATATGACGGCACTAACCTGGGTGACCTGCATCAGCTTCTTGACCACATCCCGGCCCAGAATGTGATCGAAGACGGTCTGCAAGAAGGGCTCGGCCATAATTGACAGTTTGAGCTTGTCGCGATGCCAGATCAGCACGCGCGACTCCTCCATGGCCATGATGGAGACCTGTCGTGGTGGAACAAAAGTACGCAGATTGGTTAATGAGTCAGTAGAGCTGCTGACGAAGCACACCCACCTGAAAGTAGTCATCGGTCGAGACGCCAAACCATTCCGGCGAGTCTAGGAACTGATGGGGAAACACAATGTGCAGGGCGCGCTGATGCTGCGACACCACCAGTCTGTGGATAAAAGAGCATCGGTATTAGCCATATTAGCCAAAGGCGGAAGTCACTCCTTTAGGCACTCACTTGCCGCTCAGCACCAGCGACAGGCTGTCGACCTTGGTGACCTTCTCCTGGGCGTAGACCTCCTGGTACTTCAGGGCACGTATCACCTTCATGCAGTTGAGCACCTTCTTGAACTGGTGGCGCGTCACGTGCAGCGGCTGGAAAAGTGCCAGGTACACCTGCAAATGGAGTCGATAAAGTTAATGGTTATGGCGACAGCTACAGATCAATTAGATGTATTTATTTGCATATTTACGTTTAATAATGTATTTACTGTATACATATAATATATATAATAATGTATAATGTATATTTTAACTTTAAAGTAATTTTATTTAGCGTTGTTCGCTCCTGGTATCTATTTATTACAAATTTGCTTGCTGATGAGTCTTATCTCGATATTCATTCAATGACGCCCATTAAAAATATATACGTTCATTAAACATAACTTGCGCAGTTCAATAAATATTTACTGAAAAATGATTAATAGCTTTTACTTGATAAAAACAATGTATTATTTACATAGAAAGCATGTTTATATTTGTACTTAATTCATGATAAAATAAACTGAAGGTTTCTCTGAAAACTTTCCACGTATTCTACTCATGCATCGATGGGTTCTAAACTGATGGCCACATAATACATATTACCCAGTTAACGTGTCCATGTACGTGTGCCCAATAAAGTACAGTGGGTGGGCAAATAAAAGCTGCACCAAAGTAACGCAAACTTCCTATTTTCTTGGCCAAAAGACTCACATGGAGATCAGTAGGACAACAATCGCTGTTGCCAAGTAGATGTTGTTACACTCAGCACTGAAAGTCAAACAAACAAGCAACTGAAATAGGCAAATATTATCGCAAATCGAGAGTGTTAACTGCTTTGCATTGCGTCAAGTACGACAAGAGCACGCCCCCTTTTCCCACCAAGTTCTCTGTTTTCATTTAAATGAGGCTACACTGCGAGAAACGACCGCTGCTAAGGACTTCAAAGGAACTTGTTCTTTCGTTTAGTTTAAAAACCCAAAGTCAGGAAATTCATATATTTATGTAGGTTTCTCAAAAAAAATAAAAAGAACATCTACTTCATTTGCGACTGTTTTCTTTCCGTGTACTTACGTAGCGTGGGCGTGGATGAGCTTTTTGTCAGCTAGATTGTGCTGCGACCAGTTTTTGGGGATCACACCACCCCACCCCACGCCACCCCGTTCCCAACCCTCTCGAGATCGAAGAGCCAAGCCAGCGATCACATGGCCAAAATGTAAGACTCGTGGTAGCAACAGCCACACACCACGACAACTTTAACTTGTTGCCATGCAAAATATCGTGCGTTTTGCTGACGCAGCCGTTAGACGTGCCAGCTTGGCCGGCTCTAGCCCCGATCCCGCTCTGCTCCACAGGTGGGCTTCCATCGAACGGGGCAGTAGCAGCACTCACAACTGCAACATCGGAGGTGGTCGTATTGCAGCTCGCAACATGAAACGCCAGCAGTTTTCAATTTTCCTCAACCCTATCTGAAAGGTATATAGGTTCTTGGATAAAACATATCGTAGACATTTTTTGAGTTGCAAATGCTTTAGCAATAATACTGCATAAATATAAAGATATTCTATACTTCTTCAATTGGATGTAGGTATTTTATGTTATTATAGCTTTTCATTTCGGTTACCATTTGATTAACCACAAATAATAACTTAACAATAAGTTTTTGGTCAGGGTCCAACGAAGTCGACTTCACAGAAAGGACTTTCAAAGTGGCCCGAATGCGAATGCGGTTTTATTTTGATGGGATTTCGTCGCTTAATTTTTTCATACCGAGGCGACGCGCGGCAATAACATTAAACATTAACGAGCATGGCTAAATAAATAAATAACATAATCAAGAGGCTTGCCCGGGCGTCGGACAAATTGTGATCCGGGGCTGGTTTTGCTGGCGAATCCAGCGGATCCAGCGAATCGTTTCGGTTTGCAACAGTTGCCGGTCGCCAGTCGGTCGTCGGACATTGCCGCGGATTCCCGAGTCACGTAGGCCAGTCTCCACAGAGCCACAGAGCCACCGAATCACCAAACCACCGAGCCACTGAACCACTGAGCACCACCACCAAGCACCAAGCGCAGCTCAGAGAGCCACAAAAAGCATTACAAATGAAATCCAAATCCACACAGGCGCTGAGAACGAAGAGTAGCAGGCACAGATACGGATACGCTGAGAAAAAATGATCCCATCAACTAAAATGCCAATCAAATCAGCTCAATGGATCAGCTGACCAGCAGGCAAGCAATTTGAATTATAATAATTCCATTCGGTTGACCATCTTTAAAGATATAGGTTTAATCCTTTATGGGTAGGTTGTAAACTCTATACATCAAAGTAACTTCATATCTTTTAGACCATTTATTGCACAAGCGTGCGTCCAATTCCCAAGAATTTCTCTCTGTGCACAGATGCCGCAGATAAGCGGTGATGATGATGAACTGCCGGCTGGACAGCCACATATACATGATGGACTGCCGTCGAATGGGAATATGGGAACGGGGATGGGGTCGTTATTCCTTTGCTGTGGGAAACAAAGCACCATTCCGCTGTACCGCTCGCAATTTGCAAATTGAAATCAATGAAAGCGAAGAATTCCAAAAAAAAAGTACACATAAGTATTAAAACCGAAACGGAGCAATTTGCGAACGATCGTCGGCCAGAGATAATGCTCTACTTTGGCCAATCTCTGAATGAGATCGGAACAGTCGCCTCCCGAGGCAGATTCAATTGACTAATGGCCAAAAAGGATTCACTGGGCCTGAAGCCCTGAATGAGTTTATCCGGTAAAAGATGAATTGATCAATTGATCACTTAACAAAAGGATCAATCCAGCGTTTTCGTTTTCCGGAATGGGCCATAATAACACAACCGTGCGTGCTATATTGTTAAAAATCAATGTGTTATCTAAAGAATGTTCATAAACATTAACTTAGTTTAACTTAGTAAAATACTTATAAAAGCATTAATCAAGTAATTAGGGCAATAGCTAATAAATCGCAAATTAAACATAAATATTATATTATTCTATTCTAATGGCGGAATCTGCATGAGCAGTTTATTAATAATTTCATTACGCCTAACAACTGGAGGAATTCTTCTGGAATTCTACCACCAACTGATTGTCTTAATCTGCCCACCGAGCCAAAGATCACCGCGAAGAACATTCTTCGATCGCAGCCTCTTAATTGCGAAGAATTCCCATGGGGCATGCCGCGGATGACGATCGATCGATCGATCCATTATGGGGACACTTATGCGGTTTAATTATCGCTGATCGGGTTTAATTATTTCCCCACTCGATCGATCGTCGGTTTTATGGCTCTGTTTTATGTCTTTTTCGCCTCTTATTCCCTCCGAACTGACCTGCCCAAATGCGCATATAGATCATAGAGAGAGAGCGATGAAGATCGGTGGGAAAGCATTCATTCGCATACGAGAGCCATTGAACCTGATGATAAGCCCCCAAAGAGAGGCTCTCTTCCTTCGCTACCTCTTCGACTTTAAGAGAGTCGCAGAAGTAACGGGCAGTCGGCAACAGTGGGCAGTTGAAACAAAAAAAAAAAGCAAACAAATGTCGATCGCTGCACACGACGGCGTTGTGTGAACAATGGGGCTGGTAAACAGTATTGGAATCAGAATCAGAATCTGAATCGATTGCCGTCAACAAGCAACTGCTGCTGATAACACCGACTAAACTGCAGCGGAGTTTTCTCTCCCACTCTCTGGAAGTTTTCCGCCCCTTTCTGGTCGCTTATCACGGCCGTCAACCGTTAGAATCGCCGTGCAAATGGTGAAATACCAAAATTGGGCATTTTCAGCTGCGACTGAAATGTTGATAACCTATTTAGGGTATGATGCACACTTAATTATATTTTCAAACGTTTGTTTACTTTTGAAATGTTCCAGGTAAGTCTACAAAAATGTAGTAATAACATTCAAACATCTTGAAAAACAAATATAACATATAAAATATATACAAACATATTTTAGAGTTAGAATCGCTTAACCACATAACAGTACCCATGAACATCGTGAAAAGCAAAGTATTTCTTTGCTTCACTTTGCTTTGATTTCCCCGCCATTTTCAGTGCTAATTGAGCTGTCAGTGATCTGCGTCTCATTTCCCGGGTAATTTAGGTGACTCATGTGACTCCAGGAAGGAAGGCGGTGGGCGATGGGCGTGGCGGCACCCAGTACCCCTTATATCTGGATCTGCTTAGGCCGCTCACGTGGGTCGCTGTTTTTGTTTATTCCACTAAGGGATTACGCCGCACTTCGGACAATGATTGAGTGAAGGCGCGTGGGTGGGTGTGGAAAAGGAGGCGGTACTGGGGGGCGGAGGAGGGTGGTGTGGGTGTGTTGACCACTTCGCCCTCTTCTGTCGGATCAATGGCACATGGGACAGCTGATGCTGACGCAGATGTCGTTCGACGGCTCTCCAAGTTCCTCTCTTCGGCATAAACGCTCGGTGTGCGTCAGGTGCAGAAAGAAAAACATCACCGACTGCCCCCTAGCCGTCTAATGGATCCCCCGACCCGCTCGTTTTCGGCCACCTTTCATCCGTCCGCATTTGCTGGCCCATATGACGCGAAAGCCGGCCGGCACGTCCGCATTGGATGTAAAACGGAGTGGAATTTGCCACAACGCCAGCTGGGAATAACGAACCAGACTTGGCCCACGTACCCCTGCCGTCCGATGAAAAACACCAGCAAACCGGCAAAACTATAAACACTAATCGAGTGAAAAGAAGATACCAACAAATTTTCAACGAAAAATGATGAATAATGATGAAATGATGGTAAAGCAAAGCAGCTTGGCGATTGACGATGTCTTCAACCTTGATGATTATCGAAAACTTTAGGTATTCCCAAATACAAATGGTTATTATAAGACTCCCATAGACAATTTAATAGCTAATCTTCATCCTCGTCTTCATCGCTACCAATTATATTTACATCACATTGCTATTCATCATGAGAAACATTGATGTATAATAAATTTACTGTTGAGATTTAATGAATACCAACTGGATTCGTAAATTTCGTATTGTTTATGGCATTCCGTGCCACGTGGTCTAAAATAATTTATAAGCTAGTTAATGTCCAAATTCTATGAATAGTTCTCCTAATCGTTATATCATTAACCAGTCCACATATCACAAATTATTTGGTGATTGATTTAGTGGAAGTAAAATATATATATTATCACAATGATGTATCTCTTTGGGGTTACAACTGCAAGGAATTTAAATTATATGTTAGCTTTAAGGGAACACCTTATTATATCAACATTTTCATTGCTTTGCTAAAGTACAGACTGGCTAATTTATGGTTTAGCTTCAACTTTAATGGATAGAAAAAAGGTTAAGGAATATTTGGACCCATTAAACGATCATATGTTCCAACATTCTTGGTAAATGGTTACCCTCTTGTTTTGGATTGCTTGATTTGTTCGACTGACTGATTGATCGATTGACTGCCATTTGCAGATTTTCGACTTGAAGATTCGATTCATTCATTAATAATATTATTATTTTTAATTTTTCTTTGGAGCCGCCAACTCGCGGAACGTGCGGCACATGACAAGGGGATCTCCTCGAATCGATAAGATGTACATGGAGAGTACTTTCTATATTCGATTCCTGGCATGGCCGATCGCGTCGATCGCCGTTCGATGGCTGCCCACAAACTGCTCATTATCTAATTGCGGTTCAAATCCCAGTCGCACTCCCACCAACCATTTCGATCCGCTTCGATTTGTCTGGCCGGACGTAGATCCCTCCTCCGATCGTTTTTGGCCGATCGCCTCCTTGCGGTGCATACAAATACTGCCATTAAATCCGCTTTTGGTCACCCAATTTGGCCGGACATCGTGCACTGGCCGTGATTTCTTGCCCACTCATCGTGGCTCTCAAGAATCGCGGCTCTGCGGATTTATCGCAGGGTGCTGGGGTGGATCGGGGATACTGCCAGGGTCCGGTCCGCTGATTGGCCATGATTAGTCTTTACGCGCCCAGCTTAATCAAGTGACCTTTAATCGAGTAAACAGTTCGTTTATTCTATTTTTTGCCAGCACGTTTTGCGTGGGCTTTCATTTTTTTGCGCATTATTTGGGCGAAAGATTTGCCGCACATCGCAAGAAGTGGTCAGTTTCAGTGGGGGACTTTAATCTGATCTGGCTTGGAGGCGATCCTCGCCGAGCCCCACTGAAGCACTGGGTGATTCACCCAACCAGATATTCGTTATCATTAGCATTTCGAATTGGGTTGCGGCTACGATCTACTATCAAATTGTAAATGCATTTTGTTTGCATGTATGGCTAGCTAGTTAGTTACTTGCTCAACTACCGTTTAGTTTAATCATTGCTTTGTAAATTATATTCATCGAGTGATCTGAGCGTGTTCTTTTCCATATGATTCACCTGTGATTTCTTGCAGATGTCTTTCGTCAGTGGCAAATGTGTCTAATACCCACAAGATCCGGCGCCCGGAAAAGTTTTTCCCCCGAATGGGTAACAGAATATTGAATATCCGTTGGGGAGTTTCTCCGAAATAATCGAAATAAGAACGATCCCCACGACGCAAGTGATCGAAAGCAATTCGCCGAATTTAAACCGACGACTCACTGGTGATAAACCAGAATCGGTGGATCCAAAGTGTATATGGATGTGTGCATGTGTGTGCATTAGGCGGGGATTGCTCGAACGCTGGTGACGTCGCAGGAATTCACGGCATTTGCATCCCGCTGTGGATTCCACACTTTTTCGGCGCAACATTGTTGGAAAGTTTCTGGCGAAAAAATAAACGTCTGAAGGTTGGGCCACTAACTATTCACATGTGGCATCCATTTGTCAGGTGCTTATAAGGCGGCATATAATGCCAAACGATCGCAGCGTGACAGCCACCATTAATTGAGACTTGCTGGTGATAAGGCGGCGGCTCTCTTAAGAACCTCGCGGGATTTAAGAGATCCCCAGCTGAAGCCCAGCCTCCCATCGGCCGCTCTTTTGGGATAATCCAGTTTAAATGCATCGCACAGTGGGCTCAGCAGTCCGGCTTAAGTGGGTTAACACGAATGTTAAAAAAAACCAAAAAATTTCAAATTGATTTAAAGGAAACTGGAATTGAGTCTATTGTTTTGCTCAATTTATATAGCAATGCCAATAATCGTAGACCAATTGACTAATCTTATCTATTCGGTTCCATTTTAAATCATACGACTTACGATTGATTGTCTGAATATATGGCTTCATTTGTATACGATAGTTAAAACATCATACATATTATATTAAGATAACTATATGGATTGCAGTGACATAGATCTATGGATCATAGATCTGCTCAATTGTCTGATTTTCATTTCCAAGCGTTGGAAATATGCATGCCAGTATTGGTAGTATTCAAATATATGGTTTCGAAATGATTGTGTAGATTGCAGATTGCAGATTCTATACGATATAGGAATATAGCCATCTATCCAAGTGTTTGACTTTTACGGTTATGCAGACAAATGCACTTTGCGGATAAGAACTTTGCGCGATCATGGTGATCTGGACTACTGGGCAGCCCACTGGGCACCGCCATTGGGCCCACTGTTGCATCAGCTCCGCCGATTCGATCGGAGTGCAAAATGTAGATCCCGAAGAGAGCGGAGCGTTCGCCGCGTCCGAAGAGAGCGGAAGCAGAGCGGGCAGCGCCGTCGGCGCAAGAACTGGCGTTGTCGGCGGTATATATAAAAGCTAATGGCAGCGGCGACTTCCCATTCAAAATCGCACACCTCAACGCGCCGCGTGTCGCACTTGGTCCCCCCGGAATCCAAAAAAAAATAACCCACCCCAGAAATTAACCCAACCCCACGTTAAAATCGCAGTCAAAATTCACAAGCCGATCCGAAAGCGCGGTGTAGAAAAATCCCAAACCCAATATCCAAAATACATATAGCCAAACGGAAAGTTAAGTAACCCCAATACATTTTTTTGCTGTGCGAAGCGAGACAAAGAAGAGTGCCAAAAAGAATACAGAGCATCTAAAGAGGATTACCAATTCAAAGAGGAGCCGCAGAAACCAATGCAAAGATGTGCCACAATTCAGGGATCGTGGAGAAAAACAACGAGCAGCAGATCGAGCGCTACATGGCCTGTGGGATGCCATCGAAGGCGGTGAAGAGTGTCAAGTACACGCTGAAGAAGCGCGAGAAGAAGGAGCAGCAGCGGAGAGATCTGCAGAGGGAACAGCAGTTCCTCGAGGAACTCGAGCTAAGCAGCAGCGCCAGTGGCGACTCCTCCTCCTCCTCCTCGTCGGTCACCGGCAGCGATAGCGAGGATAGCGGCGTTACCGAAACCGTTTTGAAATCGTCGCCGTCGGCGGATGTGACAACCAGTCCAAAGGTCATCTCACCGGCCCCCACACCCAGAAGCGACCTGCTGCGATTCTGCCCACGTTTTCGCAAGCTGCAGCAGGAGCAGCAGCAGCAGATGCTCAAGGAGATGGAGTTGCAGGAGGAGGAGTCCTTGACCACCAGCACGCCCGCCGCCGCGCTGAAGGCTCAACAGCAGCGCAAGCTGAGCTCCATGGAGCCGTCGATGGACGACGCCCTGGCCATCGGCACCCAGATGACTAGACAGGTGTCCGAGCGAATCACCTGCCTGGTGGCCAAGCTGCAGGCCAGTCGCCTGTACACGTGAGTCTCCCTCCATTATGCCCCCTAAAGCACATCCATCATCTTTCAACTGGACTCCTAAGTTGTCTCATTTCAATAATTACCTGCTAAAAATTTAAGAGCTAGAGTTCCGTTGAAACTTTCTAATATATTCGCATACTGTCACTTAAGTCACTTAAAAATATTTAACGCAACATTTGGTTAGTGCTGTTTTTGAAAAAATATACTTAGGTTTTTGACTCTTAGTGCAGTTTCTATTATTCCATTGGTTCTGTTAACAACTCAGTTAAGAATCCAATTAACTATTGGTAGTTTTACTCCGTTGACGGCGAATATTTTGTACTTTTAATCACAAAGTATTTGCATACTTCTAAAAATAGAAAAATGAAGTAAATAATTACGCGAGAAGATTGAGTTTCCCGAAGTAAAATTAGTCTGTAAATATCATATTCGTTGTTTTGTAGCGGTCATTGGTCGGCATATTGCACGCCCCCTGTCACTAAATATGTACCAATAATAAATTCATCAGCTGACGAAGGAAATGCTCAATGCTGGCTGCACTATCAGCTCTTATCAGTTCATTGTCACGGCTGCGGATCATGCTGATCACGCCCCTATATTGACATTTATAAATGCAAATATAGGCGTCGGATTTTTCCACCGTCTGCTGTTGTCTAGTGCGTACAACCGTTATGCAAACAGCAGACACAAGAAACGTCTGTCGTTGGTCTATTAGCACACTAAAGTGGCTTCTTAACATAAGTATGACTAAGTTTAACAATATATGTAACCAAAATGTCACAGCTACTAAACTGATTTGAGCAGCTTTGGCCACATAGCGACATACAACGAAGTCCATTAAGCAGATTGTTAGCACCCCATTGATAATGCCTGGCAGCAGACGCCAAACTCGTGACCTGCACGATATCGATCGCCACAGTGGAACCCCAAGAAGTGGAACAATTCAAATTGCATAGCCATATATGTATGTGTGTAGGTGACGGGAACCTCCAGAAGAACCCCTTTCCTAACCTCAGTAAACGTAAGCCCCAATTTCTGTCGCTGATTCACGGGGATTTGGGCCTCTAGGCCGCATTACTAACGACAAGTGCGTGAATCTAAAAATACGATCTAGTGATATTCGCCTTGACCGTAATGCTGACTCAATGTCAAGCGATAAGTCAAACTCGGGTGGCGCGGGGGTGTGTCTAGAAACGGTCGTTATCTTGCGGTCAGTGGGGCGCTATGACGACAAGTCAATAGAGTTCCCTAAGACCCCCTGAATCACCCGCTCTCGTAGCAACCACCTGCTGGAGTGCAAAGTGCGATCCGGGTCGTACGTCATCGGGAAGAGCCTTCGCGTGCGTACAGTCCGGGGAAAAACTGTAGGATGCAAGGAAGACATTGATTTAAAAGTGCTGTATTTTGCTGTCTATTGAGTTATTTAGTGGCAAGTTTGAACAAATGAATTAAATCAATATTTGCATTGTACATTTATGGCTGGCCTAATATGTTGACTGCAACTGTATGCACTTGCTGTCTTCTCTTCAGCCCCTGTCCATGAATCAGCTGCGTTCGCCGCGTTTCACCGTTTTATCAGCTGGTCGCCAGCTGATTCCACTGAATTCGCCCCAAGTGCAAGTGCAAAGCTGCATTATCCACGCTTTTCGCTATGAATACCGCGTAGAGATTGCCAATTTCTGGCTTTTAGTTCTGGTCCCCTCGAGAGCAACAGAGAGAGGGGAATGGTGGGGGGCGGCGATAATATACAATATTCGGTTGCATGCGTTTGCGCACGTACGCCACTTGGGCTCTATTCGCCGCGCGACAAAAACAAAAACGAACGGCGAAAAAAGTGTGCAAAAAAGACATAAAAACGTAACAGACGGATATGCAAAATGCCAGCCTAGAAAGGGGTGGGGAGACGGAGACGCAACGAATGCGTAGACACGAAGAGAAAGAGATAGCCATAACGTGTGGGAGAGGGAGACGGCGAATTCGCACGATCGCAATCGGTGCAAAAGTTCGCCGCAAATCTAATCTAATCAGACATGAGGGCCACGTGGGTAGCCCATAGCCCATTTTCCCGCGGAATTTGGACCAACGTCATTTGCGTAGCTATTGCATTTATAAGTTATAAGTTCACAACAAGAATTGAACCGAAAGCGTCACGAAAGCACTTGAATCAAAAAAAAGCAGATAACATGGCCTTGAGACAGAAACACACATATGTACATATGTACATATATTAATATGTTTACAGAACCCCAGTTTTGATCCGTGATCGATAATAATCGATACTGTACGATCAATTCGATACATTTCGATCAAATGCCGATAATCTGCTACTTTTCCAACATTGAAACTTCATTAAAGTAATGCCAACTTCTAAATTTAAATTCGTACTATTTGACGAACACATTGCTCGCTCTCCCATTGCAGAATTCTGACGCGTACGACACAGCCAGCACACTTGATAGCTGTTTGCATCTTGGCCTTTGTGCTGATGACTGTGGGACGCGACCTCATCGACCCAACGACAACAGTAGCAACAGAAGCAGCAGCGGAGAACGCAGCTGCGTCTGCAACAGCAGCATCGACGAGAACAGCAACGGGCGGAGTTATGGCGGCCTTGGTCTTCCTGGGCGCCTTTGCCACCCACTTTGGGTCTCAGATCTGGATGACATTTGTCTCGGGTAAGTGTCCCCATAGCGCAGGACTGTTCTGATCTTCAGGGATCACACATGAGCATCCCAAACATTCATTGTTTCCCAGATGAAGCACATAATGCATTGCCATTCAGGAAATTCATTGACTCACCTCAGCGAACAGTACTGCGAAGATGGTCTAGCCATAACTAGCCATCAGTTCGTCATGGTTTCAGCATATAATGGTCACTGATCACTGGTTCCATTGCCAAGATCAACTGTAATAATACATTTCTTTAAGCCAATCAACACTCGCTTCATTTGTGCGCCAGTCCGTTAAAAATCGTAATTACATTTTGTAGAATCGTTGGGCAGTAAAAACCGTTTACGAGCGAATCTAATTTTTTGCACATCCTTGCAGGACTCTCGCTGTATTTCTCTCTGCCCCGCCACGTTTTCGGGCAGTGCCAGCAGATCCTCTTCCCGCGCTACTTCGCCCTGAACGCCATGCTCAGTCTGACGATGCTGGTGGTGTATGCCAAGTATTTCCTCAGCGGATGGACGACATCGGCGGGCATCCAGATGGGATCGCTGGCCCTGGCGGCGGGAATTGAGGTGGTGGTGCGCCTGTACCTGGTGCCACCGATGCTCCAGCTGATGCACGAGAAGTACAGGATCGAGGATGCAATCGGCAGTGGCCAGGAGGTGGGCAGCCTCGTCCAGGGCGACCTCGTCGACTGCCCGCACTATCAGCGCATCCACAAGGGATTCCGGCGCATCCACATGACCATCGCCATTGGCAATATGACGGTCATGCTGACCACCTGCCTGCAGCTGTATTTTCTGGCATCGAAAATACGCCTTAGCTAAGGCAAGCCCGAAGTGAAGAATTTATAGATTTAGGTTCCCACCACATAACCACGCATACACACATTACTACTACTGTATTTCCATGTTCGATAAATGTCTCAAAATCTATATGGCTTATTGAACACTTGAGTTTTCGAACTGGTCCTCCTCCATCCGGCCCCCTTCCTCCGCCCCAAACACCCATACACCCCCACACCCCCACACACCCATACGCCCATGCACGAAAATATTTAATTTCTCCCAAGGACGCCTTCTTTGCGGCGACCTTTCCAATCTGATTTCCTGTGATAAACTCAGCCCAAAACTCCCAAAACAAAACCCCAACCCGCAAACCACAGCACATTTAGCCTATAGTTGATAGCCAATAATTTACAAGAAGTTAATTAATAGCCTATTGATAATTAATTATACTATTTTTTTTTTCTCATTCATTAATTTTCTTCTGTTATTTATTAATCCACCGAAAACTATGTTTTTCTCTGTTTTAAGTGCGGATGTTAAGTGAATGTAATTTATATTAAAACAAACAAAAAAACAACAACAAAAGAAACAAAATCAAAAACCAAAAAAGCACAAAAACAAACAAAAACACAAAAAAAATAAATCAATAAAAATATCCAATCAATGTGTAAAATTTAAATGATTCTTTTTCTTAGTTCTTTAACACTGGTTGCCTACTTCTCGGCTTTGGAAAAATTAATTTAAATTTAAAATATGGATTTATTTAAAGACGTTTATTGAGGTCATTCTTCAGCAAGTCCCTAAGTTTTCATTTATAATTGCAATATAAAACAGGAATTCCTAACTCATTAAGATGCTATAGTACTGCTCTAACTTAAAGAGACTTTTTATTTTATTATTATTATTGTTCTAGGGTATGATTGTAAACGTGATTGAAGGTTTGGTACACATACATATGTACATATATCACTTACCGCTTCGATTTCCTGCTCGAATCGCACAGGCCTCAGCCGGCACAGCACCACGACGAGATAGATGAAGTTGACAAAAAGTCCCATGCCCGACCACAGGATGACGTCCTTTGCAAAGGCCACCAAGTAGCCATGCATGCCCATCATCAGGCAGCCAATGAGCAGCATAGCCCGCATCCACAGGGCGCCGTAGGGACCGTGGGGAGCCAAAAAGGCTAGGAAGAGAAAGGCCCAGCCGAGCTGAAAGTACAGGTGATGTGGCCCGAGGCTCTGTTCGATGGACCAGTCGCCGGGATTGATCGATCGCAGGGTTCCATTGTTGTCCCAGGGCATGGTTCCGCTGCTGGCGGCGCTCGTTCCCGCCGTGCTCTGGGCGATTAAAGTACCGGCAGAAGCCTCTGCTCCAGATCCCGAACTGCCTGGTGCTCCTGCTCCCGTAGCAGCTGCTCTGCCCATGCCGATGCCCATGACGCTACTGGCGCTGCTGCCGGCACTGTTGATCAGGGCGCCCATCCCAACGCCCGCCGCACTGCCCGCCGTGCCTGGCATTCCGTTGATCCAGGCGAACTGCCTTCGTTTCAGTCTGTCACTCTCCTCAGCCTGATCGTTGAGCTATTTGTTGCAGCACGTCTTCTTCAATTGCTAAACGCCTAATTGGTTGATGTACTGGTTGGTTCTTGTCCCCGCTAAGCCAATGCCAAAAACCTGCCTTTTGCTGTTTGCCCTAACACTTGTCTATCTTCCGCCTTTCTATCCTTCTCCTAATTTGTTTATTTTGTTTGTAGTTTACGCGCGGTTTCCCTTATCAACCTTTGTGGTGGTTTTGTTATTGCTGCTGCCCTTTTCAAAAGGTTTGTGCTTTGCGGTTGGTGTCTCGAATGTACAGTTGCTTGCGGTTCATGTCCTAGCTAGTTTAAATTTGAATTACTTTGCATTTTACAGCTCAGCCGTTTAGTTCATGGCCTTAAACTCTTGTTTCCGTTTTTGTTTAATATTTAGCTGGGGCTATTGCGGCGTAACCTTTGATGAGGCAGTTGCTGCTACTGCTGCTGCCGCCTGTCACATTTTGCATCGCTTAGGCAGCTGCTGAAAGAAATTCAAAAAACGTTGTCAAAAAAGTTTCAATAGGCAACGAATTAGGCAACGAAATGTTAAGTGTTGTTAAGTTGCTGAATAAATGCGAGAGTAATTAGCTTGGGCAATTTATGAATTAACTATTAATGGATATTGCAACACAGTAAAGCCCAGTTGTGAACTTTTTCAGCTGCTAGTGAATGCCCCAGTTCTCGGAGTGTAGCCACTCCTTGAACTATTAGAGTAAACTAGGGAAAGGATATCAGATAACTGACTACCTATTAAAAATATGCACATTTTCGTGGGGATCGCACTGAATTTTAACGAAAAACTTGTTCACCAACAAATAGAAATGTACACAATGCAATTGAAACGAATTATATTTCAAGAGTTCATTACTTATTCCCTCAATAAGTAACTTGTTATTGACTACTGAGATTGATATTTATAAAATTCATTACAGACCTCCAGTGGAATTTAATACAACTGATTAGTAACAATGCAACAAAGGCGGTGAGAGTATTCATCGGAGTTGTTTATAACATTTTTAAACATTTAATATGATTATGAATCTCGGCTGACTAATCGTACATGTGTGGTCAGTTTCCAGTACATAATTCAGTGACTTCTCGTAACTTCAGATCAAGACGCACCCAAAATTCCGTATAAATTCTCGGAAACCCGTAATACTGTATATCATGCGAAGATCTACAAAAAATCACGGTAATCGGGTATAAATCATAGCAAAATCCACTGAAATTCACGGAAGCAGAGACTATCTGCAATGTTATTTTTTATTTTTTTTTGTTCGGCCGACAGAGATCCGCACAACCTGTTTCCGACTCGACCAGGCCAACAAAACTTGGCCAAAAACACTCCAGAGAGTATATACACATATAGAACAAAGCAAACAACGGGTGCGAGTTTTGTTTGCTGACCCCAAAAGAGAACGCCAGCCGAACACAAAAACTAAAAACACTGGGAAAGTGGCCAAAAGTGGGCGAGGGCATGGTCTATACGGTCTGTGGTCCGGTCCGTGGTACCCATATAGTTTATGGTATTGGGGTTGGTCTGGTGAGTGCGACTCGAAAACGAAACATTTCCGGCCTGGACATGAATAATAAAACAAAGCCAACGAGCAGGAAAGATAGCGTGGAAAGAAAAGGGAGAAATTGTGGATAAAAGAGCGACAAAGAAGGGCATCGAAATAATCAATTTGATGTCGCAAAGTTCGTGGTCGCCCATGCACTGGAAGAAAAAGAAATGCACAGAAGATAACATTTCCACACTTTTCGACAATGCCCACTAAATAATGTTGCATTACGATAATGCTGACCCGATCACGATGGCGATACGATATTCAAATTCTAATTTACCAGAACACGTCTACGCTACAGGATTTTCTCTCAGTGTGATTATTGACAGTGGTCAACCAACCGATGACAGGCAGTCTGACGTCCACGATGATGATCATAATGCGCCAGTGATGTGGACTGTGTTGAAGGTTACTCAACACTTTGCATATTGACTGCACTGCCACAATGTCTTTGGCGTGCGCCTAATGACGATAATGATGATAGTGGCAAGTGACACACATCAGTCACAAAAACAAACAAGGCCAACACTTCCTCGTCATTATCATCAACTCTTCGGGGGTGTGCAGCAACACAACAAAGCAATGTAATTCAGCTGAGTGTTACCGAAATGCAAATACCCTGAAAACGGAATGAACATTTACCATCCAGAATAGAGAACAGAGTGCTTGTTCTTGGCCGCGGTCAAAGAAACCTTTAAAAAAGTTGGCCTATACTCTATTCCGAATATCTTACAGGGTAGCAAATAAAGAGTAGTCCGTTCTTGAATACCGACGAGCGCCACCTAGCGGAGGATATACGTATTACTCTTATTTTCTGACGACGTTCTAAAAATCTTTCTTTATTTAGAACTTCTTTTTAACGATTTTTTTTGTTCTTTTTGGTGGTAAGCTAGTGGTTGAAGTATAGATAGATGTTTGGAATATATGTAGGTAGAATTTGGCCAGAAAATTAGGAAAAAACATTTTTCAAACGGTCGTAACCGTTTGTGTTAGGTGTTACTTGAATCTGCAATCTAAGTCCAAATATTCCAGAACTTATATTGGCTTGGTTTGGTTTTCTTATCTTGGATCTTGGTTTGGTTTATTGGTTTAATGCTTTCTCCCGAGCGCGTCCAAACTCAAAAACTCTAAATACTCTCTATAAAGGGTATATTTACACCAACGCACGCACACACATTGTGTGGCAACAACAAAAATGTGGGCAGAGAAGATGAAGTCATCGCTTTGTTGCCTTGAAAAAAAACACACACAACACGAAAAACAAAACCAAAAATTCAAAACAACAAATGCAAATACAACTAAGCGCGACTTCGCTTAAATTTAAGTCCATAACCAAAAGTGAAATGGGTACAATGCGAACGAAGCAAGATCCAAAAACTAGAAAATATGCAAACAAATATTGCGGTGCGAGGGCAAATATGTAGTACAAGTAAAAGAAAACATGGAACTAAAATAAAAAATAATAAATATAATTAAAAACTATGAAATGAACTGCATAAAAGTTACACTTACAATGTTAACTAAGAGCTCAAAACTAAACTAAAACATTGAGGAATTTTAAAGACTTAAATTAGGTTTATATAATGCAGTTAATTTTCAATTTTTTTTTTTAATTTAGAAGAACGATAGAAAAGACAACTGAAAAGGAAAGACTTTTCTTGCGAAAATCCCAATAGTTTGCGGCTGATAATTGCGAGCAGAAAGGAAAAGTCGCCGGGTGAAAATAAAGTGAAATAGGGTGGGTTGAATGACATGCCAGTGGCCAATGACAATATTGGAAAAGTGTGGGTTTAATGGCCGATATGGAGTCCCTCTTGACTCCCCCAACCCCATATCCCCTCCTTTTTTCGTGCCGAAGTCATCGATTGGCTTTGTCCAGCAATTGATGTTTGCTCAGTGGCAATCATCGTGAAATCGTCGTGGGGGGCATCTAATGAGAAATGGCATTTGGCTGTTACATGTAAGCGATTTTTTGTTCGAATTTCCCTGCAAATGATTATAATTATGGAGAAAGTCGCGGGTTTTATAGATGGAGCACTAAGCGAAATGGAAATTACCCTTCTTAAGCAAGGAAAAAACTATCATAGGAGGAAATATATATTAAGCACTGAATGTTTAAAACATAAATGCATTACAATTCTTGAAATGTGTGCTTTAAAAATAAAGGGCATTCAGATATCGGTAGGGAGCTATAGCTATAGGCGCCCGCACAATTCCATATCTCGCGCGATTCTAATTGGTGTTTGGCCCGCAGACAAATTGTGGTCGTAATCCAATTGGAAGCGGAACTTGTATGGCAACAATTGGAAATGGAACGGGCGATAGAAGGGAAAATAAAACGAAAAACAATAAGACAGAGAAGGTGTGAGAGAGTGAGAGAGAGAGGGCGAAAAGGGAAGATCAGACAGTAAAGTCATAAGCTTCGTAAAGGCTTAATTACGTGGAATTAATTGTGTAAAACACAACGCTGGCCGCATTTCTTAAGATTCCTCGACTTTTTCCCTTTGTTATTTGTAAATTTTAACCACTTTGGTGGGGCAAGTGGAGACCGGTGGTGGTGAGCCGAAAGTGAAACGGCGGCAACTTTTTGCTGTCCTCCGTTTTTTTCCCTCGCCAATTTCCGTTTCCCACGTGTAAACAAACATAATAATAACAATAACCAGACAACAGGCAACATTGTCTCGCCCTATATGCCATATTAAATTTTACATCGTTTTTATGGCCCGAAACGGCAAAAATTTGTAAGTTATTTTGAGGCGAAAGCAGAAATCGAAGAAAAAATAAACAAAAACACTTAATCACTCAATGGCCATTTAAATGGGTTAGGAAATGGTCGACATCATGGAATACATGGAATATTGATGGATTACCTTACTAATGGTCGGTCCACTAACATTTTCAGCTACGTCATAGCCCTTAGTGATAGCACATTTTCAATTGTGCATATCAGTTATCATCAACTGCTGGAGTAAGACTTTCATCCAGAGCCGAACGACTGATAAGGAAATATTTCCATAGTTCAGTGTTTTTGTACATAAAATCGTTTATCTTATCAAATGGCTTTCAGTTATCCAACCGTTTGGATGAGATAGGTTTTAACTTTACGGTTTGTTTAGACTTTACCAAAGTTTGTTTTTTTACCAAAGAATTTTATTCTCAGTTTATTGCAAAAATACCCACCAGATATTTTTGAAATGCATAATTATTTTTCGAACATTTCGTTCGTTATTTTTGGGCTCTCATTTGAATTATGAGAATTTGGATTGCTTAGCAATGTCTTGTTTATCGCTTTAGATCTTAGAAGTGGAATTCGGGCATTGGAAACTCATTTCAGAGCTATTCTCCACTGATAATGTATTTTTGGATCCAATATATTTTTAAATAGGAATTTTAAAAACGAATTTCATCCCCATTTCCCCCTTCTTCGTGTAGTTTGGAACCCATAAGATCGTCAAGTTGGAAGTTACGGAAGCAATTCATACCAATTGGATCTTATTGGATTACAATCGGAAATGAGAATGTCACTTCATTGATTTTTTACAAATAAAACACAAGTCTAACTCCATTTGTTGCAAAAATTTCGATTTTTGGGAGCTTGGATAATAATAAATAGTAGTTCCCCGATCTTCTCTCTCTCTCTTGCTCTCGCCTATAGGCACAAAACTTCCATAAATATACGCACACACACACACACAGAAGTTGCATGCCAGAAATGCCATGCAAATGCAAACACCCACATACACACATTGAGAGAGTGGGTGGGGTGTGAGTGAGTGGTGCGCCGAAGGAGGAGAGAACGAAGAAGCAGATGCAGAAGTTGGAGTTTGTTGCTTTTGTTTTCCTTTTCTTCCTACCCCCTGCCCGGCCCCCTTCCCATCGTGCATTCGATTCCCTTCTTATTCTTCTTCTTCTTGGATGCGTGCTGGCAACTGCAATCGCTGCCTCTGCCGGCGTCGCTGCCACCACCCACACGCACACAGTGACGTCCCGATATATACACATACATAATACATGCATTTTTAAAAGCGTGTTGATGTTCGATTTTTCACCATTCTTGCTGCACTTTACACACAAACAAGCGCTTGCCATCGTTATTATTTAATTACTTTTGGCGCGGCTTCAATTAAAAAAAAAACAGCAACAACAACAACGCTGCAAATAAATACACACACACACACAATACATATGTAAATATCTATGTATATCTTGCACATAACAAAGCTGCCACTAAAAAAAATCAACTAGATTTGAACTAGCAAATCTCACACACGCAAATGGGAATGGGCTTGCCCATGTATTAGCGAAAACAATTTGTTAAATATTTGACACGTGAGTTTTTCATTGTTTTAGGTACAAGTTTTTCTTCTATTTACCAGCAGAAGTAAACTTGTATTTACTCCGATTCGCGTTTTTTTCGGGAATTTGGTTCTCGTTTCGATTGAATATACATATATTTCGGATATCTGATAACTATCAGTAGTTTTTCAGTGGAAACCGTGATTTTCCTGCCCGGCGATTCATCCGATGTTTTCTTGTCATATTTTGTTCGAGATTTTTTTAAAAGGCAATGAAAACACGAAGCAGCGGTGCTTTTATATGGGAAATATATGGCAATTTAAACGGCTGTCGCTCGCTCTCTCTCTCATTCGCTCTCCCGCAATGAAAACGAATTTCGCGGTGCACAGTGGTCGCAATTGCATTTAAGTTAATGGTTTTGAAAGCAATTAGTCACATTTCCTTGATTTATATAAAATTGTTAAATTTTTCATTATTATTTTGTGCTTACGATTTCTTTGGCTTAGTTTACATCTGCGGTCTAAACGTATTTAGACAAATTTTGACAACTTTCTAATAAATAGTAATCGTACCTCACTGTGCGGTGGTTGAAATGGGTTTTTCGCTCTCTGCTCCCTACTCGTGCTCGCTCCCACGGAGAGCCGAAAACAGCTGGGATATAAGCGCAGGAACAGCCGGTTATGAATTGCCGATTCGAATACCAGCCGTGCTTTTGGTGACTCACTAATAGTAACTAATCATAAATCGAGAATTAACTGCCGAAGAAACCGCAATGAGCAGCCAAAAGAAGTGCTTAAAAAGGAAACAATAAAAACGCGCCCAGCGGCCAGAGTTGTCACCCCTATTACCGATAGCCCGGCGATAGCACGCGATAGTCGATAGCACTCTCCGCTCTTTGCCACGAATTGCAAGTTTGCGATTCCGCCGCATTCAAGTTTCAGCCATTGTTTTGTGCAAAAAAACTAAGTAATAGTGCTTTGGTGGGCTAAAACAAGTAATCCTGGACATCCGGAATTCAGCCAACAACGCGCACCGGTAACTTTGGGACTCTTGCATCGAATTAAGCAGCGCCGAAAAAAAGCCGGCAGGCGGAAGAGCGAGGAAAATGACGCTGGACGTGGGCGGCGTCGCCAGGGGACTGCTCACCTGGGACAAGCAGGAGCACCTGGTCAAGCTTGCCATTCTCATCCTGGCAGCGGTTTTATGTGAGTAAACAGCTTATTCGGCATTAGCCGAGTGGGCGTTGTGAAAAGGTCAAACATTCGCATCTGCTGCTATCGATAGCTTGATGTGCCGCTGGCACTATCTGGTGAAATTACCCAGAGTATATAATGGCTTATTTATGCGATTCAGCACTATTATTAGTTATTTCCTAGCTTATAAATTCCGTGATATGCATTTAAACAAATGCATGGCTATAAACATCTTCCGATTGCCATTTTGTAGAATATCGACTTGCCAGCCCTGCTAGAGTATCGATAGCTTGATACACGCTGGCATGTGCCATCACTAGCTGGTTGCTTCTTCTTACCACCGCCGACTGAACTTCCTTTTCCTCTTGCATTTCTGGACAGCATTCGCCACACGCTTGTTCTCTGTGCTGCGATTCGAGAGCGTAATCCATGAGTTCGATCCGTACTTCAACTACCGCACCACGCGGTTCCTGGCGGAGCAGGGCTTCTACAAGTTCCACAACTGGTTCGATGACCGCGCCTGGTATCCACTGGGCCGCATCATCGGCGGCACCATCTATCCCGGGCTGATGCTCACCTCGGCGGCCCTGTACCGCCTGATGTGGCTGCTCAACGTGACCATCGACATACGGAACGTGTGCGTCTTCCTGGCGCCCTTCTTCTCCTCGCTGACCACGCTGGTTACCTACGCCCTCACGAAGGAGATACACGTAAGCCACCGTCCCACCGCGATATTTTTTCGATGTTAAAATTCGCACGTGGTTCTTATGATCATTTCCCCCTTTTTAGAGCACTGGAGCTGGCCTGGTGGCCGCCGCTTTGATATCCATTGTTCCAGGGTACATCTCTCGATCCGTGGCGGGATCGTACGACAATGAAGGCATCGCCATTTTCTGCATGCTCTTCACCTACTATTTGTGGATCAAGGCGGTGAAGACGGGCACGATCTTTTGGTCGGCTATGTCGGCATTGGCCTACTTCTATATGGTCTCCTCGTGGGGTGGCTATGTCTTCCTGATTAACCTAATCCCGCTGCACGTGCTGGCGCTGATGATCACCGGACGATTCTCGCACAGGATCTACATAGCATACAGCACGCTATACTGCGTGGGCACCATTCTGTCGATGCAGATCTCGTTTGTGGGATTCCAACCCATCCAGAGCTCCGAGCACATGCTGGTGAGTGTAACTACTTTGTGTAATGGTGTGCAGTGTAGCGACGAGTGTGATCTGTTGTGATGAATACATTTTAAATTCTTGATAGGAAGAGTATGAAACATAATGAGTACCAAAAACCTAGCTGAATTGGTCACCAAAATAACTTTAATTTGAATTACTCGCTATGTGGACAAGAAAGGAGTGTTAATCGTATTTTTCTCTTGCAGGCACTGGGAACCTTTGGCCTGTGTCAGATTCACGCTTTCGTCGACTACCTGCGCTCGCGCATTCCCAAGGATCACTTCGACCTGCTCTTCAAGACGTTGGTTTCCAGTGTTTTGACTGTGGTGTTCGTCGTGGGCACCCTGCTCACGCTTACCGGGAAAGTATCCCCCTGGACCGGCAGGTTTTACTCGCTACTGGATCCATCCTATGCCAAGAATCACATTCCAATCATCGCCTCCGTATCGGAGCACCAGCCTACATCCTGGTCGTCTTTCTATTTTGACCTGCAGGTAGGCAAACCACTAGCTTCGTAGGAAACTGTAGATGTGCTCTCAACTTAGCAGTGCGCTTATCGTATCTATTTTTGTTTAATAAATCCTTACTACAACAAAATCCGGTTTATTTCAACCCTACCCAATAACAAATATTCTGCCGAGGATGAGAACTTAACCACGATGCGAATGATATGCGCCTTAATGTATTGAGTGATTACCTTGCACTTTGATCGCTGAGGCAGTTAAATAAACATGACCGCATTTCACTTAACCATCAAATATATAGTTAATTCATTGGCTTTCTTTCAAATTTCTCTTGCAGATCCTGGTGTTCCTCTTTCCCGCTGGCCTTTATTTCTGCTTTTCCAAGCTGACGGACTCGAACATCTTTATAATTTTGTATGGCGTCACCAGTATTTATTTCGCCGGAGTGATGGTGCGTCTGATGCTGGTCCTGGCGCCCGTGATGTGTGTGCTATCCGGAATTGCCATTTCGCATCTGCTGGCCAAGTATATCAAGAGCGTTGATGCCGGAAGCTCGTCGAAGCAGGGAGTGGAAAGCAAGCGGCAGCACAAGAAGCTGGAACAGCAGACGGGAGGCGTGAAGAGCGAGGTGGCCATTGGATTCGTGGGTGTCATCACACTGATGCTCATAGTGTACACGCTGCACTGCACCTGGGTCACCTCGGAGGCCTACTCCTCGCCCAGCATTGTGTTGAGTGCCAGGTCGCACGATGGCGGCCGCATCATTTTCGATGACTTCCGCGAGGCCTACTACTGGCTGCAGATGAACACTCCGGAGGTGAATATGCAGTTTTGATTGCCCATTTGTCGAGTGCTCCGCCGAGTTAGCCATGGATCATAATCAAAAGATTGGCGTATTGCAATAATTTAATGGCTTTTACGATCCAATTTTCATCTGGCTAAGTCGGCAACACGAGATTTCGCATCTTCATGATGACTACATTGTAAATTCTTGATAGGAAGAGTATGAAACATAATGAGTACTAAAACAACCAAGCTGACAAAACACAATATCCCTTTTAGTTTGCAAACTTTTGTGAAGATCTCGTACTGAACGTTTCGTAATGTATTTTTCAGGACGCTCGCATAATGTCCTGGTGGGACTACGGCTACCAGATAACGGCCATGGCCAATCGGACGATATTGGTGGATAACAATACTTGGAACAACACACATATATCGCGCGTTGGCCAGGCGATGGCCTCTTCGGAGGAGAAAGCCTACGAGATAATGAGGGAACTGGATGTGGACTACGTTCTCGTGATTTTCGGAGGACTCACTGGCTACTCATCGGACGATATCAACAAGTTCCTGTGGATGGTGCGCATTGGCGGCAGCACGGACCGTGGTGCGCACATCCGCGAAAAGGACTACTACGCGGCCAACGGGGAGTTCCGAGTGGACAAGGAGGGCTCGCCCACTCTGCTCAACTGTTTGATGTACAAGATGTGCTACTATCGCTTCGGGCAAATGTACACGGAAGGTGGCAAAGCCCAGGGCTACGATCGAGTTCGGGCGGCCGAGATCGGCAACAAGGACTTCGAACTGGATGTCCTGGAGGAGGCGTACACCACGGAGCACTGGCTGGTGCGCATCTACAAGGTCAAGGATCTGCCGAATCGCGGCGTCTGAGAAAGAAGTCGCAGTCATTCCGCTCTATTCCGAGTTCTGTACATTAGTTAACTCTGCCCGTCTCCCTCTATCTCGAATATTTGGCAATCTCTCTCGCTCTAGGAGCACCAATTGCTGCGTTCTCCTGCTTTACCCGTCATGCATTTAGTTCTACACTGGCACTAAACCACAAAAACCAAGTATTTTTTTTTTATATAATTTTACAAATGTGTACCAGATGCGTGTGGCTTCTTAAGCGAGAAAAGAGCATGTAAGCGAATCGAACGAAATATATATATGTGGAAAACTATCGTAATCATTGAAGTTTCATTGGCGCCGTTGCAAGTGGGGAGCACAGTTTACGTAGTAACGAATTCTTCTCATGGTATCTACTCGTACAAAACATTTAAAATAAATATGATGCAAGTAATTATATAATAGTATATATATATAATTATATAAACTTTCTGGTTTGAAATTAAAAGAAACTTCTTGCCATTGGCTTGAAAGAATCGTCTCGAGAGCTAGTGATTTGGAATATTTGTTAATTTCAAAGTGTTCCTGACATTTTTATGTTCAATTTCTGCCTATTAAAGTTGCTAATACTTACCACAGTACATGGGTAATTGTATACTTGCATTTATAAACTAATAGAAAATTCTTTCATAAGATTTCTCCTGAGGATAACCAAACAATATATCCACTGATTTTTTCGTTATAAACGTGGAATATGAACAGCTTCGAAGAGAGTAAATATCTTACACAGTATAAAATTCCAGGAGAAATGGCGCAAATTGGATGAATTAAATAAAAATGAGATCTTTAGCCCTTAAGCCATTTTTCAACTTCCAGGTTTACTTATAATTAATTTAATTATTAATATCATGAGTTTAAAATACTTTTAATTCATTCGTTAAGCAACGTAGGATGTTTCAGTTCTAGCCATATCATACCATTTTTGATATATACTTTGATACTTTAGGATAAAACTTTATTTGAAATAATCAAAATGCATGCGGGTATAAGTTAAAAATGCGTAACATAGTCTGTAGGTGGTTGGATTTCTAGGACACAGATCAGGAGTTGGGAACGTTCCAGTTTAGTGGCTGCCGCCGTTGGTGGTGCCATTGGCCTTGGGCTTCTGCTTGCCGGCGGCAATGAAAGTGGTCACGTCCAGCTTGGTGGCCAGAGCTTTGAACTCCACCTTGCCGGCCGGGTTCTTGCCCAGGATGAGCACGCTGGGGTCCACTTCGAGGACGCGGGCCAACTTGCCCACAATCTCGGATTCGTTCAGTCGGATTACTCGCTTGTTGAGCGCCTTGATTGCGGGATCGGACTGCTGGCGGTTCATGCTCACGATCTGGGTGATCAGCGTCTCCTGACCCACGACGCCCAAGACAGAACTAAGTGGGGAAAAAACAATAGGTTATAAACGGTGGAGCGAAAGGAAGGGATTGCGGTGATCGTACCCATCATCCTTATCCACGACGGGCAGCTGGTCCACGCGGTGTTTCTTCATCAGGGCAATAGCCTCACCAACCGTTGCATCCGACTTGAGAATGGCCGGGGGAGCGGGTAGCTCCAACTCGGCGATGGCCAGGCTCCACCACCAGTGACCGTGTTCGTTTACCGGCTCCTTGAAGTTGCGCGCCTCCATCCAGTTGTCCGACACGAACTTGGTCATGTAGTTGCGTATGCCATCGGGCAGAATGACCACGCACCGCTGGCCCTTCTTCAATTTGCGGGCATGCTGGAGGGCAGCGTGCATCGCTCCGCCACTGGAGCCGCCGCACAGCAGACCCTCCTCCGCGTTCAGGCGTCTGCTCATGGGGAAACAGTCCGAGTCGCCGATTTTCGTCCACACATCCACGACGGAGTCATCGAACACGGTGGGCGGGAAGTCATAGCCAATGCCCTCCACCTCGTAGAATTGCACATCGGTCTTGTTGAGCTCAGCAGGGCGGGCCAGGATCGAGCCATAGGGATCCACGCCGACTATCTGGCAACTGGGAGCCTGCTCCTTGATCTTACGCCCAATACCACTGATAGTTCCCGCCGTTCCCGCGGATACCACTATCATATCGACCTTGTTCTCCAGCTGCCACAGGATCTCGGCGGCAGTCCCATCGTAGTGAGCCAGCGGATTGCCAGCGTTGCGATACTGATCCAGGACAATCGAGTTGGGCGTTTCCCGCTGCAGCTGCTGCGCAACGTAGATCAGTCCCTCCGGCGAATCGTAGGCTGCCTCCGTGGGAGTACGTATGATCTTGGCGCCGAGGGTTCGCAGCGCAGACACCTTCTCGTTGGACATCTTCTCCGGCATCACGATAATGCACTTGTATCCCTTAACGGCACAGGCCATTGCCAGTCCAATGCCCGTGTTTCCAGACGTTGGTTCGATGATGGTGTAGCCTGGCTTGAGCAGGCCCTGCTCCTCGGCGTCCTGCACCATGCGGTAGCCAATGCGGTCCTTCACGGATCCTCCCGGATTAAGGAACTCGCACTTGGCATCTGTAGAGAGGAAAGAGGCAATTAAATTATCTTAGATTAGATCTGTTCGTTTTGTTGCACAGAAAATTGTGGGTTAGGAAATGAGATTTTATGACTAAGTCAGTCGAATTCTTCGGTGGATTTTCAGGCTATAAACTTACACATCTCGCATTCGATGCCCTCGCTGGCGGGAATGTTGTTCAACTTGACCAGTGGAGTGCATCCGATCACCTCGAGGATGTTGGGCGTAATCTGCTGGCGGTGGGCGATGCCCCGATGGATGTGGGGCGACTTCTCGGCTGTTCCCAGATGCCATTTGCACTTGGACGGCTTGCCGGGATCAATGAAGTCCGCGGGCCTCTCGTATGGCTTCGGTTGTGGCATCTCTGAAAGGAGGAAGAAATGGTTATTAAAATGTGTTTGGGAATCTCTATAGCGAATGGAACATGGTTCTGAAAATATAGCAATTAGTTGAAATGATTTCGCCTGCTAGCGTAATTATCTACAGGAAAGGTTAGTACAATAAGTGTAAAGTAAATAAATTACTTGCTTACTTTAATATATTTCTAGAAGCAATATAAAAGTGTAACCTTCTTCTTCTACAGACGAAAGGATAAGGGAACCTTTTATGTCCCGGAGTTTGGGAATTCTTTTGTGGGCGCGTACCAAGAAAGTATCTTACAATATGAGACCCCAACTAAGATACGATTTATTAATTAAAATTGGAATTGTGTTTAGTGATAATAGTATGACTTGAAAAAGCTTATCTGCTCCTGAATTTGAATAGATTCGCTTGATTCGCGATCGTACAAACGCCAGATGGTGCCGGTGGACCCCCGATGACCCGTACCTTATCACCCCAGATTCCGGTGTGCAAATAAATGGGGGAAAAATCTCAATCAAAATATATTTTCTGTTGTCTCATTGCGACGAGGTTGCGAAATTGCGTGAGATTACTATTCAATCGAAAGCGAAAAGGTCGGGCCCAAAAGCGATGACGTGACAAAACTTAAGGATATACAAATCAGTTGGAAACAGGAAGTGCAGCTTGTTTGTTTCAATTTGCCAGATCCCGAATTCGAATTCTCCTGAGAAACTTCACATATATGTACATATGCATTTTTTCTAGCTGTAATTATTTATAGGATACAAAACTAAAACTCTTAGCTCAAGGCTTTCCTTATCACATCGAAATTTCAAAATACGCGAGGTCATTCGGTTCTATGGATTCTATTCGATTCTTTGTGGAATGTGTTCTACGGATTTCCCGTTCATTGATACGGCATTTTTCTAGCTGTAATTATTTAAAGGATACAAAACTAAGACTCTTAGCTCAAGCTCAAGGCTTTCCTTATCACATCGAAATTTCAAAATACGCGAGGTCATTCGGTTCTATGGATTCTATTCGATTCTTTGTGGAATGTGTTCTACGGATTTCCCGTTCATTGATCCTTCAGTCTATCTTAGACGTTCAGTTTCCAGTTCGAAGCCCTTTAACTTGGTAAATAAATAAGGGCTACTGTCGTTCAAGTGGGTTTCCATTTTATAGATAAGCTTTCCAGGTGGCACTGATTGCTTGCGCTGTATACGGACACGCCACTCGAAACATATTTATCACCTACAAAGTAAACTCAAATAAGGGAACTGTTATTATATGAAAAAAAAAAAACGTTACCAACGTTGTAAGGGTATCTTGTGAACCGAGGACTAATGATAGGGTAGGTCGGAATCAGTAGTATCAGCATGTATTAAATTAACTTAATAATTGAATGGAGCGCAAAGTCTTTCTAAAATGCTACCTAAGTGTTTATATAAACTTCCTAATATTTATAATTAATAAATTGCACTTAGAAGTAATTATGAAAGCTACGTACAATTTATCAAACGACCCGATGAATCTATTCATTAAATTATACGTCATGTTTTTAATTTAAAAGGAAGCTGTATAAAGTGGTATTGAGATACTTTATTTATTAAACTATCCTGTATTAATATAAATATAGCATATAAAATATAAATCAAACAATTTGAATGCAAGGGTGAGCAGTAAAATTTAGAAACATTTTTAGACGACTTAAATATTATTTATGAGAATTTCGAATCAAAACATCGCATTTTAAAATTACTTGATTTTAATATTAATTTGTTTCTTTTTTTCTGTGTAAACTCTCAACTTTCACGGTTTTCCTTTTTATTGCTCTTTCTTGTTTATCTCCCCCGCCGCTGACATGCACACACACGCATTTTTCCATATACATATATGTATAGTTGTTTCACAAGCACGCGGCTTCAAAATAGAACAACAAAAACAAAAACGAACGGCGAATATGTGAGAAGAAAAAACAACATACAAAATAGCAAGCACATGTTTCTCTCTCGTATTCTTTGTACTTCTACATATTTATAATTCGCCGGTTGAAAATGTGCAAGAAAGAGGCAGCACAATGAACTTCGAGGGAAAAGGATCAGGACGAATGTACTTTGCACAGTTGTCAGCTTAAGTTTTACTTACCAGTGCTGGTGATTAGTGACCCAGGAGCGACTAACTAGCGCGAACTGCGAAAAGCGACCGCTACGATGCTGCCAACGAAGGCAATTGAACGGAATCGGAATCTAACCAACGCACTCAACTTGCGGCTAACGGTCGACTGCGACACCGGCAGAGACGGCGGCAGCGCACAGTGGTGCGTATGCTCAATACAACATAAAACAACAGTGTGACAAATATTCATATCATATATTTTTTCATACTTAAAAAAAAAACTTGAAATGCCATTACTTTAGAGTTATTTTCATTTAAATAAAAATTTAATATATTAATATAAAAATTTTTGATTTGACATTACTGCTTTTTTCCTCTCACTATATATAATATATATATATATATATATAATATAATGTTCGGATACAAAATAAATAATCAGAAAAGTTTGTATGAATTTTCCATATTTAACTGTTACTTAGATATGGATAAATTTAATTTGCCTTGTATTTTATTTGATTTTTCATTGGATCTCATTGGAATTGTGGATTTGCTTTTATACATTGTGGTCCAAAATTATTATGATTTTTTTAGAGTAATTATCCCATTGTTATGGTGAGAATGAAACAAATAGTGATAACCGGTTTCGCTCTCCTTCATACACAGCATGGCTTGATCTGCGATTTCCTGCACTGAAAATAAATGCGTAATCTAACTAATAAGATTCCGCAGTAGTACCAGATACGTTTCCAAACTTAAAATTGGTTTGTTTTAATTTTAAACGTAATGCTGAAATCCGAATCAGTTTCCTACGCTTTTAAAATACCAAACTATAAATTAAAAACCAAATCATCAAAACTTTAAAGCTGTAACTTATCTCCAACTGTGCTTTTACAGCTACATATACATGTATTGGAAAAGCTGCATGTTAAACATTTTGTAGTGTTATAACGTATGCTACACTAAATAATCCTATAGCAAGCATTATACAGCACTTTTCTTTTCTAAGCTCTTACCTACATACATATGTATGTATGTCGACAAAGTGATCTATTCACAAAACGAGGTACTTAGTATTCAGAAGACAAGTTATTTTAGTTATGGTATGGTAAATTGATTACTGCCATCTGTATATGCATATGTACTATATCATAATACATATGGATGTATTGAGATATAGAGATTGAGATGTAGAGATACATTTCTATAAAATTGAAAATTTGTTACTTGTAGTTCAGTAACTGTATTGAATTTTTGGCATATTGAATTTCCCCAAGAAGAAAACACTTAGATTGTGATCCAACAGCACCAAAGCCGAGGTAGGCGTAACTCTACTCTATATTTATGAAATTATTTCAAAATGCTTTAAAAAAAAACAAGAAGGACTAGACCTATGTGCTTAGAAGGCGGCCGAGGCGATGACCTGCAGGGCCATGTAGACGGTGGCGCCCAGGGCCACGAAGAAGGCTAGGGCTCGGGAAGGCTGGGGCACCACGACCACGGCGTAGACCAGTGTGTGGACGATGCGGGCGATGCCCACGGCGCGGAACAGGTTGATGGCCAGGAAGGCGGCCGGATCAGTCAGGACGTAGAGCAGACCGATGGCGAAGAAGGGCAGGATGTTCTCCAGGTCGTTGCGGTGGGCACGGCGCACACGCTCCACGTTCGGATCGTCGAACTTGACCTTCAGCTTGGGGGACATCAGGTCCTCGGGGTTGGCGAAGGTCTGAAAATGAAGATACCGATTAGAGAATCTTAATACAAAAACTTAGAGATGTGCATTTTAATTTCGTATCATTTTGTACAGCCCTCCCAAAGTCCAAGTCTTTATAACTACGTGTTCAATTCGATCCACACCTTTTCTTATTATCTGTGTCATCCTAAATTGTCAAAAGGTACGAGGCATTTTATATAATCTGAATTACCATCGCCCAAACCATTATTTAAATGAAAATAATTAATAACGTATCACCAAGCAATAATAGCAGCTAATACTTCGCGTAAGCTAATGTTAATGTATTTGTAAATATATTATTTAAATATTATTATTATTAATATTATTTGAAAGTTGTGGCATATCAGTTTTTAGAATCCAGGTGATAAGCCAATATTAACAATAAAACATGGTAAACTAAAAATTCTATTATAATGTAATACTTATTTGCAATGCGTCACATTATTTTTTATTTTAATTTTTTTAATTTTTGCAATTGTTAAATGTTTTTAATATAAAGTCTGCATTTTTAATTAGTTAATTTCTCTTAAAATTTCACTCGTTATTTCCACATATTTTGTATACTAATAGATTAAGTTACATTATTAATTATCACCGTTGCTAGTTGAATTCTAATAACTTTCAACCTTAATAAATTCACTAATCTATTTCGTTAGATCCATTCAAACTTTCACTGGCGCCGAGACTTTGACCCCACTGTGCGACCAGCTCCCCGCCCCGCCCTTACCCATCACCCACCTTCGTCTTGAACCGCTGGATGGCTGTCAGAAGGCTCATCAGCAGCATTTTGATCACCAAAACTCCGACCCAAAAGGTGAAACTCTTGAAGACGGGATTGGAGAGGCTGAGCAGTTCCACGGGGCTGGCCATTGTATGTGATTTAACTATAACTTTATTATCTTTATATTGCTTAAAATGCCTGGTCTGAATTCAACAACTTGCTCGGTCGTCGCTGAAATATTAAATGAGCGATACTCGCGTGCGCCTTTTTTTTATACCGGCAAATAAAAGCTCTCTCTGCGGCGTAAGCGAGTAGGCGAATAGGGCGGAGGCGAACTAGCGCATTTTGCGGCGAAGAGAAAGAGAGTGCTTGCCTATAAAGAGAAGCGAGTGTTTTTCAAGCAAAAAATGCCCGAAGAATACTGCAGAGGCCACAATGGTAAGGCAGCAAAAACAAAATACCCTAAATTGTGCGTTAATAAACGAGAATAGGTTTAGCTAACAACATAATAATAAATAAAATTATTATATATATATGTTTCGCCTTCTCACATGCGATCCAACTTTCCAATCTCTAAAATCAAGTATACATATAAAAGTCACCTTGAACTGGCCGCGAGTGTGAATGTAGAAACACGAATCTCAACCCATTTTCATGTAGATACAATGTAGATGCTGCAGGATACTTACGGCCGTAAAGAAGCGCATGAGACCCGTGTAAATACCAGCGGCGAAGATCTTCAGAATCAATATAGCCGACCATCCCAGGTAGCATCGGAACACCTGGTTCTCCAGCGATATGAGTTCGGGGTTAAGCATTTTGATAGCTGCAGGTGCACTTGCATACTGACATCGGTTATAATCGGGTTGCGTTTCAAAACAGAAGCAGTTGATACCTTGTAGATTGGGTATATCGATTTGAGTGAATCTTGTTCTTAAAATTCCTATTTTTTCAGGTTTTTGATTGATTATATAGAATAGCTAGCTTGGAAATTGTTTCCTTCTATTTATTTTGAATTTATAAACATGCTGCATAATATTTATCGTATTTTCTTACACCTTCCGCGTTTTTTCTGAAAAACTTGTAACTCCGTAGCTCGGTGGTGTATCTTTTTCGATCATAGTTCGCAGCTACGTATAACTAGTTTTGCTGTCACTGTAAAGTGCTGGCGATTAACATTTAATAGAACTACAATAGCATGGGAATTGCCGCTAATTACCGTAAAATTGCTGAGACAAAAAGCTTGCCAAAGCTCAATTAGATTTCGTTCTGGTAGTAAGTTCTCGAAAAATGCATTTTCAAAATTGAAACAGAAAATACGGATTAATCAAAACAGTGTAGCGATAAGAAGAGCTAAATATAGTTTCGAAGCGCACCTGTATGCGTTCAATCATATCAAAAGTTGCCTTCAAACTGATAAGCTGGGCTTGTGATAACAAATAATCGTATGTACTTCTGGTTGCTACTAGTAAGAAATTATTCTAAAAACATATATTTTAATGGTTAGATTTTGAAATTAATGGGGCACTCAACGGGTTCTATAGAGAACTAATTTAAAAATCACAACCGGTTATAAATAGATTTCCTCAGCTGTATAATGTAATAATTGTAATAACAACTTATCTTGTTTTCAGATTGGTACCATAGAACATAGGAGGTGTTATTGTTTTAGTCAGGAAACAAAGTATATACAGAGGTGGTCAAAAGTATTTACACAACGAGCTTTTTTTTCAATTAGTTGACAATTGAAAAAAAAGCTCGTTGTGTAAATACTTTTGACCACCTCTGTATATTGTTGGTCAGAATTAACATCCAACTCAATCTTACCGTGTCTGTTTATTTCCACGTAATCGTATTTATTTAAACTATTAAACCTACTGCAGGTAGTAGATAAGGCCGGGTCGGAAATGTAATTACTAATCTAATTTGATAAACTATATTATTTAGCTGAACTAGGAGCGATCGGAATGGGATAGCCGATTATTTTTACAGCTTAACGATCCTTAAAAATACGGGGAAAATATAGCTTTAATGATCTGCAACGTTACTTAATAAATTTTATTAAAACCGAACGACTTAGCTACCACTACACTTAATCTAAGCCTTTTTAATTGAAGGGTATATAAAATTCGGCTTGTTACTTTTGTTGCTCTAAGCTTTTAAATGCACTTAAAAAGTACAGTAACAGGAACCAACATCTAATATTTTAAATAATATTTTTTATGCAT
This sequence comes from Drosophila mauritiana, assembly GCF_004382145.1. Lineage (NCBI taxonomy): Eukaryota > Metazoa > Arthropoda > Insecta > Diptera > Drosophilidae > Drosophila > Drosophila mauritiana. The sequence continues at coordinate 20,781,852 of NC_046672.1, read as the reverse complement.
TACAATTCCTCTTTTACATGTGAAAAGCGTTGCAATCCAACCTTACAACCTAATAATCCACTCTGAACTTCCCATAAAGTCCACTAGATTAATCATGATTTGAGGAAGTGATTTCCCCGGAGAACTTTTCCTCAAAATATGTTTTCCATTATCCACTTGGTTGCCATCGGAAAATTGGCGACCCGTTGGCCCCGATTCCGCGAATTAGCTCCGATCTTGGGCCCGAAGGTTAGGCAGCAAATTTGGGGTAATGGCCATGCGAGCACAATGAGTCCGAGTCCATTGGGCGGCTGCCCACTGCCCACTGCCCACTGGCCATTGGCCACCCACCGGCACAGAGCATGCATGCAGATACAGTCATTATGCTCCACTCAATCAAGCTGGAAGGGATGGGGCTCGAGTGCAGCTGGCAGCGGAGAACGCAGACGGTGTCCACTCCAGCGATGGAACCGAGAGGTCGGGCGGACGTGGGCGGGTACACAGGGATGGGAACAAGAATGAAAAGCCTATTTCCTAAGTGTAATTAATTAATTTCGCTGGCTGGGCCCGACTGCGCCCAACTGCAAACTGCAGCCGCATTTGCCTGCCATCCGCCAACCATTTCCGAATCAGAATCAGTTTGTCCAGCGCTCTGCCGTCGCGAGCACGCTCCAAAGAGGCCAATCGGAAGAATTTGGAACTTTCTTGAGTTGCGACACGCACACTTTCAAGCTGGACCACATTTTCGAGGACTGTCAGCGGCAGCAGTTTCACAAAATGTCTCATGGCGAGCGGAAAGGCCGCCTCAATGTGGTCAAGTTTCTCGAACTGGTAAAGGATTTTTTTTCAAGTGATTCCACGTGATGGCTAGATGAATAGCAAACAATGATTTGTTTCTAAAAAACGACTTGGGAATTACAAGCAAAGACGCGAAATAGCAGACAGACTCGGAAATTATAAAAACACCAAGAAGCATCACAAATGAACATCCCCTCATTTTTCCAGGGCTTTGCGGTAGCGTGTCTGGTGCTCCACTTCTACAGCTTCAACGATCGCGATATAATGACTTCGTTCCTGGCCACTGGCACCTTCACGGGCTACATCATAGTGGTCATCGGGGTCTTTGCAGGTACGCCTTAGCATGCATTCCGATCCTTAAGAGTCCCACTCCTTTTAAAATACCAAGAGAAGTTAACCAAGAAGGCACTTGTGCACGCAAACCTACTTAAGATACCTTGAAATTGCAGGTGTTCTGATGCGGGCACCCATACACAAGCGCATCGATATATTCTTCAGCGTCCTGGGCTGCACCCTGTTCGTGGCCAGCGGTGTGTTCATCATCGAGGCCTGGGAGTTCTCCTTCCGCACCCGAACTCGGGATCTCGCGCTCATCAAGGCCTCGCTGTCCATCGTCAATGGGGTGCTGTTCGGATTCGATGCGGTGTTCACATTTCGCGACAAGTGAATCGTTCAGTTTCCGACGGCAGCCGCTGGCCAGATCCGCCGGAGCTTCTTTCGTATGCATTTAATAGCTTGTAAGGGTATACATTTCTTTCCGGTTCAACTGGCCATGCCGCCAATCATACAAACAACCAAACTGTTAACGTTTATCTTTATATTTAAGTTTTTTTTTTTTTCTCAATAAAAAGTAATTCGCCATCGCTCAATTAGTCATACAAGAAAGCAAGAGTCGGCACTTGCGACTGTGTGGTAGTCCCGCTCATCTGGTAATTGTTTACAATATATGGCTATCTAAAATAATCCTCATAATTAAAGTACAAATAATTCAATTGGAAATATAAACGGTCTAGAAATCACTGTAAACTTATGTAGGTAGGCGGTCAGGCCGGCCAGCTGTTCCTGCTCGTTTCAGCGGAACTCGAAATACGAGCTCGTCGTAGCACGGCACTTACCAAATTCGATAGCCCTAGCTAAATTAGAGCGCGAGCTCCAGGTGTTCGCGGAACATATAATTCTAGGGGTCCGTGGATCGTAAAGCGAGAGTACCGGCCACAATGGGGCACAAATGAAGCTGAGCTGGCGGCCCATTTTGTTGACATCGTAATAGTAGTTAGCGTTTAATTTCTTATTTTTTTATTGTTTTTTTTTCTTTTCTTTTTCTAACTTTTGTATTTGTTGATAATCGTGAGACCGCTGGCTGGCTTTGTTATGCTTTTTTTTGAGTTCCACTTGTTGTTATCATTAGGCGCTGGGCATCTTTGGATGTCGATTATGTGTGGTGCTGAGTGGTGTGTGTAGGGGTGTGGGTTGCTTCTAGGCAGAGTTGTGGATGTTGAGACGGAAGATGTCGTGGGCCACGAAGAAGGTGCCTGCGTTGGCCTTCAGGAAAAAGACCTGCGAGAAGGCGTGTGGTGGATCGTCATCGCACTGCAAAAGAATGGAATCATAAATACGTTAGTAAGTGCCAGGCAAACAGTGAGATTTAAGGTCAATAACAAGCGTGCGAAAAACCAATTTCAACGTTTTGAGTTAGACATCAAAAAGGAGTACACACAGTTTGAAAGGGTTCACTGTACAGGGGTCGCTCGATAAATGGAACAGAACTCCAGAACATTATCATGAGCAGAATAAACTTTATACTGAATGTGCTAGCAAAATATTATTCACGCTTCTCAGCGATACAAGAACTTCTCAAAACTTTTCTCAGTTCCATTCAAAATTGAATAACATTTGAAAGTTTCTTAAGGCATATTAGGGTGCTATTAACAATTTTGGATATTTACAGTTCTCTTCTTCGAGCTAATGAATAAAACAATATGCAAGTTGAGGCTAGTTAGATTGTGTTTTGTAACAAATGAAAAACAGAATTCTTATAAGAGCAATATCAATGAATTTTAAAGCATCTAAAAATATAAATAAAACCGTTTTGTTAATAGTTAAATCGTGTATGTAGAGGTTACAGAAATTGTTTGTGTTACATTCAAATTGCGATATTAGGAGGTTCCAGTTCCCCAACCGAAAGAAAGAGCAAATCCAACTCAAAATCAACGAAAACCATGCACGAATTTTGGTTAATTTTCGTTGGGCATTCACGTACTGTGAGGATAATTAGAAGAAATTGGACGACGACGGACGAGACGCCAAGGATAAATATGTTTGTATGTGTGGGCGGAGTGGGCATGGCTGGGCGGCATAAGGTCGACAAGCAGCAGAACTATCCTATCGCTTAGATATTGCTTTCTTTCGTTTTTTAACTGGCTCTCGTCTCGTGTCTGCTGGCTGATCGTTTGGCTGCTGATCTCGATCTCGATTGACACACATATAGCCGGGCGCTGGAGTCTGTTGTGGACTGGGCGTGGCAGATCGGGCTCGCTGGTGCTACACATCGTGCAGCGAGAGTCGGAATATATCGTGCTGCACAAAGAAACTGCCGCCCACCGGCTTCAGTACGAAGGTCTGAATGTAGGCATGCGGCTGATCCTCGTCGGTCTGCATTGGTTTTGGCATTTGTATTTCGTTGTGTAATAACCAGAGTTGAGATATTCGATTCAGATTCAGGTGGCTTACATGGAATAATAGATGCAGCGGCGGTCGGCAAATAGCACTGCCCTTACGATTTTGCGCAAGAATGATGAATGAGTTTATGTCTTAAGCGATGGGCGATTGAAATTTGCTTGTAGTTCTCTAAATATATCTACTTTGAACTATAAGGTATCGTAAAATTAATTGACGAAGTTTTTTAAATCTCTCCTTTTAAAATTCATTTCATTTATCTACCTACTATAATTGCATTAATAATTCAATGGACATTATAGTTAAAACAAGAGAGACTGCTATGGTCGACTTTTTCGACTGGAATGAGAACGCGAAATTTCATAATTTTTCATATTGAAAAATATCAGAACAATTTTCGGGTTGTGGGCGTTAGAGTGGGCGTGGCAACATGGATCAACAAACTTGCGCTGCGTCTATGTCTCTAGAATCTGTCTTCTTAATATCAACCTTCTAGCTTTTATAGATCCTGAGATCTCGACGTTCATATGGACAGGGCCAGATCAGATCTACTTTTCAACGAATATAGTATACCCTTTAACTCTACTAGTAACAACTAGTAAGTATGCATACGTATCTTAGAATGAAGAACACTTAATGAAATAAAGAAGTGGCAGGCTTAATAAAGCTCATACATGATAACAAATAAATGGGAAACAGTGCAAAATTAATAATTTTCTTATGTGAGAGTCAAAACAAAACGTTCTATATGTTGCAAAAATGATTGTCAAGCATTTACGTGTTGAAAAGACCGAAAACAAAATCCGAAACTTGAAAAGAAAAGCGATTGGACGGCAGTGCTAATATTCTAACCGCCGCCGCAGGCAGTCATTGAATTTCCCCCCGACAGCGAGTTCAGGACAGTTTTCTTGTTGAGAATTCTGGTTTTACCTGTAGTCTTCCAAGGACGTTGATCAGAACTCCGCCATCGAAAGTGGGCTGCGAGTCCACTGTGGTTATCACTCTGGTAATCTTTTGGAAGCTCAGACTCTGCAGGAATCGGAAGGGTAAGCAAAATATTATTGAACATATGCCCATGGCTGTATATAATCAGAACTTACCTGAACTTTTTCCAGAATCTTGGGTGCTCCCTGTATTTGGTGGCCTTCGAAGGTCATGAATGAGTCTGTAGCCTGGAAGTATAAAATTTGTATTGAGATATTTAATCGAAGAAGGAGCATTAATATAATGATTTAAGTGTTATGATGATGTTTAGTATTATTCAGTAATGATATTTAACATTATTAAAAACTAAATGGGTTATAAAACTGTGAATATTTAAATTACAAACATTTCTAGCAGATCGTCTTATTTTCAATATTTTATCTTTATAGGCATTTTTATTCTTTTTTTTTATCTTTTATGTGACAGAAAAACTGAATAGATTGGAACTAATGAAACACAATTATGCCATATTTTTTCACGATTTTATATTATATATTGGGCCCTATCGTGCTGACCGCTGTTGTATGTTGGCCATATATTTCGTATGTGTGTATTTATTTATGCGAGCATGGGCGTAATGTGTCACCCGAAACTTCGAGAATCGAACGCTGCCCCCGTCCCTATCAACATTCATCCTATTCCCACGATATCACGATACGCCGACCGTAAATCTCCAGCTGCTTTTTCGCGCTCTTTTTCGCATTGCAACAGTTTCCCTATTCATTTTCTGCTGAAAGGAGGCGGAATTTTTCAAGGGCGCGCCGCGCGTCACCTGTGCGTGCGATGGGGATGGCAAGAGAAAAATGTGCAGGCGACGACGGAGACGCGGATAAAGGAGAGATGAAAGGCGACGAGCAGAAGCGGGAAGCAACAACACTTACGCTATAGAAATTAACCACGTTCGCCCGGTTCGCCGGGTCATCAAATATCGCATAGTACTGCTGCACAAATCCCTTGCCAATTTCCTCGTACTGCGGATTCAACGACATTTTGAGGGATAGGCGGTATGCTCAGAGATTATTGGGGAATCCGATCCGATCGCAGCGACACGAATAATTTAAAAAAAAAATGAAATGAAATCAACCGACTTCGCTCAGATCACAACTTTTTGTGAGGGGTGGAACACAGTCGATTTTGTCAAACACAGTCGATTTTGTCAAACACTATCGCCGCCTGCTTTTTCACAACTATCGATTACGATACCCAGGGCTACAGCACGATGCGCCAATAACCACATCGAAATTGGAATTTGAAATATTTGTAAGACATTATTAAGTAAATTTGTTGCAGTTGGAGTCATTATCGAGGGGAGGAGTCATAGGAGTCTTCCAGGGCAAGCTCCCTTGACTCCAGAACAATTCATGGCTATTCCTTGAGGTTTCGACCGCCGCATTTGCTTGTAACAGCCGTCAACAGCTATCGCTAATCTTGGCGCTAAAATTTAAAACTCAATTTGGCTTATATTTCTTTAACTTATCTCGATCATTTTAATCAATCCGGAGTCACTCGCGAGTCAAAATGGTCATATTCGTGCCGTTCAACAAACAATTGTTTGTTTTTCATATATTATTTTTCTGGTAATACCGAAAGCATCTTACTAGATGTATTCTTCACATTGGAAACAAATTATATCTAAGAATTAATATGCATTGCGATTTGTAATAATATTAATATAATATTAATAATATTAATATTTTCGATATACAAGCTAAAGCATTTTTTAAAGCTGATAACCTGGATTGGTACCGATATCGATAAGAGTGAGCGATCAACGGCAGCGCCGCAGGGGTCGCCCCTCTGGTCATACTGGCAGTGCGTATGCATCGCAGCAGGAAAATTTGGGAGGCGAAGAAAAGAATTAGTTTTCCACGAAGATCGTTGCATTTGACGCGCACGATTCGTGGCGATGTTCACCACATTTACGGACCTCGCGCGCCTGTGCAGGATTTGCCTGCGTCATCTGCGCGACCGCGACACCCAGTGTCCCGATCCGCGAATCATCGCGATTCTGCAGAAGTTGCTGGACATCGACATTCTGCAGCAGCCGCAGGGATTTCCCACTGAGATCTGCAACCTGTGCCACAACGCGGTGGTCTACTTTGAGGAGCTGCGTCAGGTGGCAAGGGAATCCAGCCAGAAGCTGATTGAATGGCAGCCAGTGGACATCGCGGTCGACAGGGTGGATATATATGTCCTTTTCGGCTTGTTAAACCTGGATTAATACTTTCTTAGTTCTATCATAGGTGAAGGAGGAGCCACCGTACGATGGACTCGGGGAAAACCAAGAGGAAGATCAGCAGGAACTACAGGAAGAGCATGAAAAGCGGGCGGATGGGCAGCAGGTAGATCTGCCGGAGAAGCAGGAGGATCAGAAGGAGATTCTTGACGACCGGGAGAACGAGGAGTATCCAGATGAGTACGAGAACAGCCAGCAACAGCTTAGCCAAGGCTCTGGCAGCAAACGACGCGCTGGCCTGGCCTGCGATCAGTGTGGCAAGCAGGTGTACAAGCTACCGTACTTGGAGGCCCACATCCGCAGCGTCCATCAGGGCTACTCGAAACCCTTCTTGTGCCGCAGCTGCGACAAGTGCTTCACTCGCTACGAGCAGCTGCGCTCCCACATGCGCAACGCCCATCCACAGCTGGAGCAACTGCAGCAGGAGCTGCGCGACCTCATCTGCGAGCTGTGCAACCGGCAGTACAGCACGAAGAATGCCTTGGGTGAGCATTTAAAGCGTCATGCCCAGCGCAAGGAGCACGTGTGCGAGCACTGTGGAGTGGCCAAGGTGACCCGAACGGAGCTACTGACCCACCTGCGCACCCACAATCCCACCTGGGAGCGCTTCAAGTGCGAGCAGTGTCCGCAACTCTTTCGCCACAAGAGCGCCATTAGCCGGCATGTTCGGGTGGTCCACGAGGGTCAGCGGCGGTTCCAGTGCGGTCATTGCGAGAAAAAGTTTGGCACGCATGCCTCGCAGGTGCGGCACGAGCGGCTGCACACGGAATCCACGGGCTCGGGTGAGGCAGCCGAGGAATGGCCCTTTGCCTGTATTCACTGCCAGAAGCCCTGCGTCTCGCGACAAACCCTTGAGTTGCACCTACGAAGGCACCGCGCGAGAAAGACGCACAGAAAGCGAAGGGAGCAGAGTCGGGAGAGTCAGGAGCAGGAGCAGGAGCACGGCCGCGATCAGCATCAGGACGCTCGGGAAGCTCAACAGGAGCAGCTTCGCAAGAGGAAGAAGCTACGGCAGAGAGATCTCTCCAGGGAAAGCCACCGAAATGAGGCGACCACGCAGGCGAACCAGTGGCCAAATGAGTGTCAACAAGGCCAAGAGTCCCACGATCCGGAACCGGATCCGCTGGAGGGGAGTCAGTGCAAGCTAGAGCAGGAGGATGCACTCGATCCGGAATGGCAGCACAAAATAGAGCAGGACGCAGAATCGCAAGACTCGGAGCGACCGGAAGGGCATTTCCATGACTACAAACTTAGCCCTTCGGAAGCCTAATGATCAACTATAACCATCTATATATCTATATACACTGCGCATCATCAAGTTAGCGCCACTTGAGCAAAAATCTTTGATTTGAGATATTTAGAAAACTGCTCAAGCTAGAGTTTTGAACATTTTTTTTTTTCATTCAAACGTTGAATAATTCTATAAATGAAAAGTTTATATGGGATGCAGTTTGTTGTTTATAGATTTTTATATAAATAAAAAAGAAAAACATTCCATAAATGGGTATATCACAATTGGGTCATCGGGATACGATAATTTAAGTTTATTCGATTTATTTCGAAAAAATGGGATGATTTACTTAAATATATTAGAATATTTTTCAATTAAATTAAGGACTTCACACATTCGTCTGGGTAGTGAATCTTATATTTTTATGAAGGTAATCCAAAGTAATCGTACCCCAACCGAGTTTTATTCCGCTGATCGCTTCCTCTTGAGTGGCATATTGTTTACCACTCTCGTATATTTTCTACTATATTAAGGTCTGGGGTGTATTCCAGAATTTTTACATTTTCGCTTAGAATCCTTGTTTTTACTGAACGTGCCGTGTGGATTCGGGCATTGTCGTGGTGAAAATTCCATTCTAGATTTCCAAAAATGTTTTTGAAGTAGGGAAGTGCAGTTTTTAATACACAATTATATACATTCGCGTTCATTTTTGCTGTTAAAAACTGCAATTTACAGGGGAATTAATAGGATACTGCTCCCCGTACCATGACACATCCAATCCGACTGTGTAAGTGATCCAAAATGTACTCCTCTTTACACAAATCGTGATAGTAATGACTATAGCCGTCTGGTTCCTCCAGATTTAATTTTTTCTCGTCCGAAATCATGATAGTCCTTAGATCTTGTATGTATAATGTATTAAATAGTTTAATATGCTCGCTTGCTTCGTATTTTATACGTTTTTATAATAAAATTGTTTACAATAATTGCTTTTCCATCGACTTTTGTGAATAAATTTTGGATATACTATTTTTTAGGTGTCTTCAGTCATTTCATCAATAATTTTTTGCTACAAAACGTGAACTCCGACATTTGTTTATTGAAGGTCATTAGTTTTTCCTCGTAGATGTTAATCAGCAAAAAAGCGCATTTAATAATTTTAAATTTATTATTATAAGTTATCTAAACTATAAAATATCGATACTTGCAAAAGCTCCCGTCGCTGGGAATATTTGGCGCTCTGCGTACGGCCACACTGAAACGGAATGTACATAAACAAGGCCGAAATTCGATCGGAAAACACTTGCTAAATAAACGCCAGCTGATAAACGCAAAGATGTCGGCCATTTCGGGACGCGCCCTGCACTATGTGTTCAAAATCGGAGATCGGGCGAAAAACGCCTTCTTCTTTCGCCAAATCTTGGGAATGACGGTGAGCTGGGAGTGGTGGGGGATATCGCCAGAAATCGGCAGACTTCCTTATCGCAGGTTGTTGTGTCTGGCTGTAGTTTCATCTGGACAACGTGTCAACGACGCGCGGCTGCTAATTAAAAAGCCCAGATGCCCGATAATGTCATATAATGACTGTGTTAAAATTTCTTTTTTCTCTCATCATTGTTGCGCCCTTCTATCGCCATCCCGCTCGTTCGCACGGCAACAGGTGCTGCGGCATGAGGAGTTCAAGGAGGGATGCGACGCAGCTTGCAACGGGTGAGTGCGAGGGAGACTTCTACGCGCTTGTGTGTCGGAGTGTTGCGACAGGACTAACCGGTAATCGTTAATCCTTCACAGGCCCTACGACAACCGGTGGAGCAAAACGATGGTGGGTTATGGACCCGAAAGTTCGCATTTCGTCATCGAACTCACGTATAACTATGGAGTGAGCAGCTACGAACTGGGTGAGACACATACCGGATGAAAATGTTAGGCTCACATGAGGGTTAAAAGTTCTGAGTGCAAGCGAACTAGCGGTAACGTCTTAACCCTTACACGGGCCAAGTAATATCATCCTAAAATAATTATTTATTTTATCAGGCATTATAGCGTTTTTAATAAGAATTGGAAGTTGAAAAGGTTTGAATCATCAGAGATAGTGGACTATTTCGCATATTTATTTCTGAAATTTGAATAAGTTTACAACCCTAAAAATGATGACCGCGTTATATCCCAAAATATACAATCAAACACATTAGTAAAATTGGGATGGCTTATCTTAAAGTACAAATGGGTTATTCTATCATCGACAACTTTATAATTAAGTGTTTCACTAATAATAGCTATTCGATAAGTGACTTGGCATAAGTACGTAAAGATAGTAGGTTATTAATCTTTTGCTTTATGAAAACGCAAATAGTTATCTATAAGTAGGTCGAAATCTATCAGTCATTGTATTTAAAACCGCGATGAGGATTTCTGTTTATCACAAAATGAACTAAAAACGAAAGTCTGTGAGCTGAATGATAAATGCGAATATATTTAAAAAACCATTACAATATTGAAATATACTCAATGTCTCCCTTTGAATTAATTCCCCAGTTAATTTATAAATCCTGTTAATCGATACCTATTCTTTTCGATTCAGGCAATGATTTTGGGGGCGTGACCATACACTCCAAGGATATCCTTTCCCGCGCCGCTGAGCACTCGTATCCAGTGACACAGGTGGCTGGAAAAGCCGGTAGTCTGCTGACCTCCCCCGATGGCTACAAGTTCTATGTGATCGATCAGGCCTCTGCCAGCTCCGATCCTGTCCAATCTGTGGAGCTTAATGTGAGCAATCTTCAGAACTCGCGCAAATACTGGCACGATTTGCTCCAACTGAAAGTTCTCGAGGAGAGCGAAGCAAGCGTGCGTTTGACTTACGATGAACAGCAGGCTTCACTGGAGATCACCCAGATCTCAGAGCCAATCAATAGAGCTAAGGCTTATGGACGAATTGCCTTTGCCATTCCGGCGGCCCAGCAGCCGCCTCTCCAAGACGCGGTTAAAGCAGCTGGTGGGGCCATTCTAACACCCCTGATTACCCTGGATACGCCAGGAAAGGCCACCGTTTCGGTGGTGATTCTCGCCGACCCCGATGGTCATGAGATCTGCTTTGTCGACGAGGAGGGCTTCGGCCAGCTATCTCAGGTGGAGTCCGATGGCGATAAGCGACTGGACAGGTACATCGAAAAGGATCCCTTCCAACCGAAGTGACTTTCCCAGCGATCCTTGAGCACTGATATTTGTACACAGCACCTTTTGTATTTGGATTTTGTATTGCTCTAATGGTTAATGGCTGTCTTCAACGGAGATATTATACATTTTAAAACATTGTAAAACATCACCTACGCTCGTTCTTGTTTACCAACATACATATATTTTATTACATAAACTGTCGATAAAATTAAGCGTGCGTATGGGATTTATTTTTCCTTGTTATAAGAACTGTTATAGCTTATCTGGTAATGAATCAATCAAAAACACCTCTAAACGAGGTAAAAAGCTTGTGAGGATCGCACATTTAACATAAAAAAAACATCTGATATCAGCCATTGTGACGAAACATGGTTTTCAATTCGACTAAACAAACAGACCGTCCTAAATCTGCTTATTTGGTCCTTACTAGGGAAAAGGATTTCAAGTATATGTATTCTTGATTTGGAACATATATGTTTTATTAGGTATTGCGTTATTTTTATGATCCTAGCAGGTGCTCTGGATTTTTCCTTCATTTTCATTTCAGTTTTAGAAGAGACAAATTGGTTTCGATTCCGTTTTTTGTAGCATTTATTTTTTAGGGTGTTTCCTGCATTTATTTTTATTTTTTTTTACTTGAGCGACAAAGAGACGTTGGTGCAGAATGAAGGACTCGAGTCAATCGGCGCCGGCGGGCCTCTTGGTGGCAAATCTGAAGTCGTGGGAAACGTTCGACTGGCCGACGGAGCAGCAGCGTTGGATCTACCGCAGTTGGGGTCAGTACTTTGCCCGGATGCGGAAGAACACCTTTGCCCAGAAGTACTTCGACAAATGCATCACAGAGAATGAGAGCACGGATCACAAGGCTCTTTATCTGCGCAGCAAGTTCAAGAGATCGGTGGCCCTGACGCAGGAAGCATTGGAGGATAGTTTGAGGGCCATGGAGGTAAGGCAGGCGTGGGACGCGAATGTGTCCATGGAGCTCGGAGATGCCCTCTACGATTTGAATCGGTTTGAGGAGAACAAGAGCCTGCTGCACGACAATGTCCGTCGGCATGCGGGCACCGCTCTGAAGAGCTTCGAGAATCGCCTCCTGCTGGTCGATGAGAATCTCAAGGATTGCACGGGCTTCAGCTTGGCCAACTTCTTCATGGAGCACTCCTCGCAGCTGCCCGGCTTCTATGCCCATCAGCAGGAGGAGCTACGAAGGGCCGACACGCGGCCGCTGTGGAAGATCCTCAAGGAGCGAAGGGAGTGTGATGTCCAGAGCAGGATCGATCGCAAGGAGGTGATGCTCTCCCCACTGGAAAGAGAGCGCAGGCGTCGCAAGACCAAGATCTTTTATCAGAACTATCTGGGTCGCAGCTGGACCGATTTCTTCTTTCTGAAAACACTTCGCCGACAACCCAACTGTCTCCTGGACAATCATTTCGGCTCCTCGCCGGACCGCACCAAGTATCTGGAGTATGCGTTCCAGCGCCTTAAGACCTTTACACGGATGCTCCAGGCAAGGAGACCCATGTACAAGGAGTACTACCATCGGAATCCCCGGATAGAGGCTCGCATGCGGGATGCGAACTTGTTCCGGATCCAGTACCAAACCAGGCGAAACATGCTGAGCATCCTGCGGACCATTAAGGTGCTGAGGGGGCGGAATGACATCAAGGTGAGCTACGGCTGGTGGGTTACACCACCTATGCGATACCAGCTAATTTAAAATAATCAACCACATTAATTATAGCGCCTGCGCAAGTTTGTGGAGGAAGTGATGGGCAGCTACGTGGTAATCAAGACGAACCGACTGATGCCCTGGAAGGCGGAGTTCATGAACGAGGTGTACAACAATCTGGCCCTCAGTTTGTGCGAGGGATACCGCCTGCCGGCCACGCGGGTCACGCCCTACGACAAGAGCGCCATGTGCCAGCTGCTCAACATACCGGTGGCCAAGCCCCTGGAGCACACGGAGCTCATCTTCGGGGATCGATCCACCTACTCCTATGCCGGCGCCGACAAACAGAGCACCGATCGATTGGCAGACCAGTGAGTTTCAGTTATTTCGAAGTATAGCGTTTAGAAGTATGCTCCAATTTATGCCATATATGAGTAGCAATCAGATAGCGCCATCTATATCTGATGGCATACATATTTTGTAAATTTTCTTAAACTTTAGCGGGTATCTAATAGTCGATCTATACTCTACAAACGTCTGAAAGCTGTGGGAAACGTGCTTAAACGAAATGTAAAATTTAAGAAATCTAATATTGGCTTATTTTTATAAATTTATAAACTAATATTTTAAACCTGATTAATTGGCAATTTCATTTCGCCAACAGAAACCATATCGAGTACCTGGAGAAACGACTGCTCTTCGCCCGCCTGCCGATCGAAAGGAGCTACTTGCTCCACGAGCTGGCCGATCGGCATATGCAGCAGAACCACTTTGTGCAGAGCCTGTCCTACGCGCAGAAGGCCATCGAGGAGGCCAGGGTATGCAATAGCCTCATCTGGGAGTTCCTCAGCACCATGCTGATGGCCAAGTCACACGCGGTGCTCCACAAGTACGAGCGCCAAACGGAGGTGCTCAACTCCGCCTACGATCTGGCCGCCCAGCTCAAGTCGCCCCAACTGTGCACCTTCATCGAACTGTGCCGCATGCTCAACAAGGACTACATCACGCTGCGCAAGATGTCCCAACTGGTGACCACCAAACGGCTGCGCACCAAGATCTCCAACAGGTCCAGTTTCCTCAGCTCACCCAACTGTTCGCCCAACTTCTCTGAATACAAGAAGCACGAGTATGGCCATTTGGCCGCCTAAGTCGGCGGATTGGATGGAAGGCAGTGCTCATGGCAGTGCCTTCTATTCGAACCGTTGCCTTTGGTGGCCAAGTGTCAGCCACACAATCCGCTGAAACAAATCGAGTTCCTACCAGAAAATCGTTAAGTAAAAGTTCAGAGACAGGTGTTTGTAGCATTAGAAGTATGCCCTTGCATGTAATGTAACTAAATCGCACAAATGCACTGAAGAAAAAACAAAATCCTATAAATATATCTAAACTTAAACGTTCATATGCGCTGAATTGAGCTGTTATTCCAATGACACTATTTGTGGGACTATACCATATAAATGTTTACCGATGATACATTCAATTTAATAATGACCTTCGAGCATGTGTGACTTAAAGTCGAACAGCGATACCCTTTGGCATGAAAATAATCCGAAATTAAAATGTCACTGCCCCATTTTTGAATACAAATGAACGGCATAAATAAAGTTAACAAAGTGCAGGGATTGTAAAAACTATTAAATGGGCCAACGAAATCAATGGCAATGAGATACAAAACTAACATCAAAATAAAATCATTTAAAAAAGCATAACAATTAAAAATCACCATATCGCATTTCAACGGATTATAACAATAACAAAAAAGACGTTTCTTTTTTCGGCTGCACTTATTTTTGGTCAAACGAAATACAATCTAAACAAAATTCCGGACGGTCCTGGCATAAAAAATTTGTTTTCACACTCTTAAATTATTTATGTTCGATGGGGCGGCTATGCGATTGCACTTGACTCCAATTTGGCCAATACCCCCCACCGCGCCCCTCTACCGCACAACTGACCTCGCCCAACTGGAAACTACGATTTGCATATTTTGTTGCTACCATCGTTGTTATTCTTGCCATTTTTCGTCGTTGTTGTCAGCATTGAATTGTCGCATGTTGGCCAGGGTTGGGAGCTGCAAACTGCAAACTGCAAACTGCAAACTGGAACTAGAACTGGGCCTGAAAGAGAAATTACATTTTATTTTGTCGCATGTCGCGGATGGGCAACAACAAACAACAAAAGGCAAAAGGCGTATGGAAAAGGGGGATACGAAGTTCAGAAATAGTAGATACTCTTGCATTTGCATAGTGGAGATATTGATTTTATCCTAGAACATCAGTTGGTGTGGCTTGTGTTGGAGTACCATTCGTTGGTGAAATTTAACTACAATACTTCAAACTCTTATAATAATATCTGTACATCTTAATGTACTTCTTACCGAAAAGATGGCATACGAAGTTGGGGAGTAGAAGATACTCTGTTTCTTCAAAGTCTTTATTATTGGAGTGCTATTCATTGGTGAAATTTTACTACAATACTTAACAGTCTTATAATAATATCTGTACATCCTAATACACTTCTTAAGGGAAAGGGGCAACGAAGTTGGGGAGTATAAGATACTCTGTTTCTTGAAAGTCTTAATTATTGGAGTGCCATTTGTTGGTGAAATTTAACTACAATACTTAACAGTCTTATAATAATATCTGTACATCCTAAAACACTTCTTAAAGGAAAGGGGCATCCGAAGTTGAAAAGTAGAAGATACTCTGTTTCTTCAAAGTCTCAATTATTGGAGTGCTATTCGTTGGTGAAATTTAACTACAATACTTCACACTTTTATAATAATACCTGTACATACTAATACACCTCTTAAGGGAAAGGGGTCATACAAAGTGAGGGAGCAGAAGATACTGTGTTTCTTCAATTGCCTAATAATAAATTAGTTTTATTCTTTATTTTAAGTTGGTGTTTTATTGGAAAATCAATCGTTGGTGAAATTGGATTGATGATTGGTGTACTTCTTTATACATTTGGAATATTTAGGTGAAATGTAACTGCAATTTTCTCAAAAGACATTGTAGCATGCTTTTGGCACCTTTTGCTTTTGACTGGGATCTTAGGGTAATAAAGTTTGATTGATGTCGTTGACGTTTTACTGCCAGTGTTTTCCAAGTAAACAGAGTAGATCGCAATAATGCAACAATTTTATTTAAGGCTTTTAACGAAATTAGTTTCGAATTCAAGTGGCATGCCTTTTTTAAGAGTATGGAAACATTCAAAATATGCAAAAGAGCAAATGCGTCTATAAATGCAACGACAACAAATATTTTATTGTGTCAATGCTGGCCAAAAGGCGGTGTAAAAAGGGGGGGATGGTGGGGGGTATGACCGACAACAGGGGGCATTTTCGGGCAGTCCCCAAGTGGCCAAAACAAATGCAGCAAGTTCGAGTTTGGCCTGGTGGCACATGGCACACATAGCAGCTCATTATGCCAGTTGCCATTAAAAGTGAAAGAGAAACCTGCCCAAGGACCCACAGAACCTGCCCGCTCCGCGCTCCCCCTGCCCACCGCCATCGCTTTTCCCCGCAGACACTGAGAGAAATTGCCAGAGGCGTCCTCTTCCCCAGCCCCACCACATTCGCCATTCGCCATCCGCCTCACCTTGCACTTCAATCAGCTGCCATCGCCAAGACGCGAAGGCAATCAACAAGCTCGAAACTCGTGGCCTGCGGCTCCCTTCGCCTTTGTATTTACTTTTTTAATTTTTTGCAGACAAGGAAACCTTATTGGCCAAATTGGGGTCAGCAGAAGAAGGTCGCGATAACAGCGCAAATAATTGGTAGTGGCAGCGCCACCAAAAGCCGGCCAAATTGCATCGAACGTTAAGGCTTCTGAGCCAGATTTTCGGGCTTGCCTGCAAGTCACTCGGAATTCTGCACTGACGAGTAGCGAGTATTTATATTCTTTTTGGGCAGCAGTCGTTGGTCTTTCCCCACCCACTGCTTAATGTGTGGAAAATGGCTTTGGAGGTGCATACAATATTGCATTGGTTGCAGCGATGACTTTTGTTTGGCAGTTTAAGCCACTTGAGTTGTACCTGTGGTCTGCTTTTTTGCTTAATGCAACAAAATGATTTTATTGCGAATTTTTACGCCTGTACCTGTCGTTGTAGGTCCTCTTTTCAATGGAAACTATTCAATTGGAACAACGAGTTCCAATCTAACTGTTGCGTACTATTAGACACCCTGTTCGTTACGATGTCGATGTGTTGGAGTAATAATTGTGTGACCCATATATGTATGTAG
Organism: Drosophila mauritiana; assembly: GCF_004382145.1. Lineage (NCBI taxonomy): Eukaryota > Metazoa > Arthropoda > Insecta > Diptera > Drosophilidae > Drosophila > Drosophila mauritiana. Next base: position 20,764,856 of record NC_046672.1, on the reverse strand, counting down.
GTATCTTCATATTTCTTCTGTAATTTTTCTAAAAATATTATAAAACTACTTTACATCATTTCTTTTTCTTTGCTTATTCCTGACTTTTTTTTAAGTTTACTCTACCATTTTAGTTCGCATTTGTTTGTTGTTGTGCTTTGTTATAGTATATTAATGTTTAATGTGTATTAGATCCCTAACAAAGTATGTAATCAATAAAGATTATAAATGCTTATCAAGAGTTAGTTAGTCTTGACTTTTCCGTCTGTCCGTATATTTGTCCGTCCGTATAAACATTGTAACTGGGAGCACAATAGGATCTACATATGGAATCGAAGTTTTGATATTATTATGTATCTAAGTTAGACAAACTGAAGTATGTATGTGCATATATACTTATGATAACATAGATGTGTTACTCTATATATAGTGTGCTTGAAATTTCTGCTGTTGCTGTATTCCACTGAATATTTTATTGGCCTAATCGGCCTGTAAGTTAATTGGTTAAAACTGCTTTGGGAGTCGCTGTAAGTAGGTGGGCAGCTAGCTCTAAAATGGGAATAATTGGTCTTGGAAACTATGCTTCCATGTGGATATTTTAAATTAGACCACTCTCGCCTGAACTCAAACAGGTGCACCAATTTAAGGCTACCGCAAATTTCGTGGCGAGCACTTAATAATAATTTCACCTCACACTTTTCCCGAACTTTTCCTTTCTCGACTTTTTCAACTTTTCTCCCTCTGCACGCTGGAACTTTTCAGCTGCAGTTGCTAGCGTTGGTGTTGGTGTTGGTGTGATTGTTGTGGTGTTGTTGTTGATGGTGTTACTGCTGCCATTCGCAACTAATTTACGACTGCCCGTCGCGCTGGGAAGACTCTCCAAAGACTGCGGCAATTGTCGGGCAATCCCTGCAGCAACCCGCCGGCCCCCAATCTCCAATCCCCAATCCCCAGCCGCCCCCCTGTCTTAACACACTGCACCGCAAAGTTAAATGAATGTGGCGGTGGCCGGCAAAATATGCTACAAGTAAACCATGAAAATAAATGCCCAAAAATGCAACTAGAAATTATAGTACGAGTATACCCGTGCAGCCGGCGAATGGCGAGTAGGCGTTGCTCGCATTAAGTGTCCCCAATAGAGCAAAATAAAAGGAGCGAAAACGGGAAATGAAAATAATACTAAAAATGAGGGAAAAAAGCAAAATAAAAATAAAATTCAACGGCGATGAAATGTCGGCCGATGACCTCAAAGCGTACACATTCGATGTGGTAGAAAGGCCACCAAGGTGCCATTAGAGCCATTAGAGTTGGCAAACTTGAGCCGCACCAGCATGTCGATGATGCAGCAAAACTAATAAAATTAAATTATTATGTAAAATGCAAATAAAATAATATGCAAATCGAATTCGAGCCACCCCGGCAACGGGCGAACAGGGAGCCATGGAGCCATGAGTAATCACAGACGCAAAGCCAAAAACAAGGCAAATAAACACATAAATAAATCAAAAATGGACTACGACAAATCTCGGTTGGCCCAAAACAGAGACGGAGCAGCGAGAGCATTAAAATATGGCCAATAATAACCGAAATATCCATGTGATATATCCCACTGCCCCCGACTCCAGCCAACCCTCGAACATAATGCCGCAGTCCGTGCTGGACTAAAATGGGTAATACGAGCAGGGAGTCCGGGTCCGGAGTTGGAGGTAAAACTAAGAAAGAGCCATCCCGCATGGGGATCTCAACTTTTTGATACTCAGTAAATCGAAGTTTGCTAAACAAATGCACAAAATTTAAGAGAAAGCATTCGGTTTTCAAATACAATGTCATTAGACGTTTTGATCTTATGAAGAATTTTGAAATTTCATGCTGGAGTTACTAAAACTTACTAGAGGAATGACACTTTTGAGTATCAAGGCAAGTACTTCTTTCATAGCATACTTTTGAACACCTTTATGATTTATGAAATAACGAATTCCTAACATTTTGATTACCTAGTGCACACATGTAATTCCCGATTAAGTTGATTTTTGTGAAATTTCTCATATGCCTCAAATGCCCCATTTAGCTACCCTTACTACCCAATACTTTTGCCTAATTTTTTCAGGGGGAAATAAGAGATATCTGTGAAAGGCAAGCCAAAAATTCGACTGCACACACAAATACAGTCGCAGACATTTTCGTAATCAACATAAAATCCAATCATCCGTCATGGACAGTAAAAGCAGCAAAGGGCTGCCCGTTCCTCCGCCCAGCCCCTTCGGAAAGTCACCGAAAACCCCCCGATAAAAGCCGGGCTGCCCAAAAACCAACTCCAACCAACGTTAGTTCTATGGCCTTTAAAAATGCCAAAAACGAACAATTTTGATTTATGAGCAGACGAAAGCCAAAGTAAAAGAGGAGCCAGAAATTATGTGTGTTTGTGTATTGGCCTGGCTCATTTATAACGCGCTTAAATCTAATACGCGGACAGTACTCAAGATGGGGCGATGGTGGGGAGTGTCGGGTTACTTGCTAGAGTCTCTTGTCTTCCGCATCCGCATCCGCGTCCGCATCCGCAGCCAGCAGACGTGCGTAAAGCGACGCGTGTCCGCTTTTTGATTAATATGCGCGACAAAACACGAAATGCACGGCACAGGGATGCCTCGCTAAAGTGTACAGCAGTATTGAAGAAATCACCAATAATCCGCAGCGAGTTTAAAAACAGTGAACGCCTTAGTCGATTAATTTCATTATCCCTTATTTGAAATCACTGCCTGGGAAAATGATACATAGATATCGTATGCTTCCGATAGTGCACACGTGCTCCACCTAGCGCCTGCTATATTAACTATAACTGGTACACTATAGCCTTAACAAATGCGAAAGTAGATGGATACCTATAAACAAACCTAAGTACCATTTTAACTTTTATAACATATTACTTCTTGAGGCCATGTGTGTTCTTGTGGTGTTAGAAAGTATTAATTGAACGGACAGGAAGACGGACAGACAAGTGGACGGACATGGCTAGATCGACTTGGCAGTAGATAACAATCTTAAATATATTGTTATATTATATATAATATTAAAAATATTTTATAATATATATGTATTATATATTATGTATTAAATATATTATTATATATTAATTAAAATATTTATTAGGCTTAGATATACCTCCTACCACCTTTTAAATATAAGATATGTAATTGTTGCAAGAGCGTTTCATTTATCGGATGAGTACTGTTAATGGCAAGGGAAGGAGAGGGAGGGAGAGAGCGCTGCACAAATTTACCGTTTGACACGCAGCCAAAGCTAAAGACGAAGTAACGGGAACCGGAAAATGGGAAACACAATGCCCAGACTTAGACACTCGCCTCTCCTTTTCCTTCGCCCGTTCTGTCTCACTCCATCAGATCTTATGACCAGTTGGCAAGCACAGACTTTTCCCAGCTTTTCCGCATATTTGGCATTGCACTGCTCTGGCCTTTTCGGGGGCGGAAAAATCGGTGAAAAAGTGCGTGCCATTGGTGAAAGTGAGGGGGCAACTGTCTGTATAAGTTTACATGGCCGATGAAGTCCTGGATGTCAATCTATAGGGATTGGCTTATAGAACCAGATGCAGCGGTGGAATGGAAGGATGCTGATCCTTTGAAAATAAACGCTTCGTGGCTTATCTACTCGAATTTTTAGCCAAACAATTAAGTTGTAAACCTTACGATTTTTTTTTCATACCGCATAAATTTGAATGCAATTGATTGATTCGAAGCTTTATGAATAAAATCGAAAGCTACCAATCCCCAATAAAAAGTGGAAATTAGAACAAAAACTTTGTGGAGTTCCGATTCAACAAAAGCCGATGTCGGGAATCATAAGCAAGTTGGGGCAATATGTATGTGTGGTTGGTGGTGGATTGGGGAATGGGGATTGGGTCAGACTTTAATCCCGGCTATTAACAATTTTAGCTCACCTTTCTCCGGCTCTGTGTCCTTCTGCTCGACTTCCTCTGACACTGGCTTTCTCTGTTTTCGCTGACCTCTTCCTCTGGTTGTCGTTTTGCTTTTGTGCCTTTGTGCGGCTGTCTGGGACAAAGGATATGGGCTGTGGGCGATGGGCGATGGGTGGTGGGTGGTGGGTGGTGGGTGAAGGAAAATGATAACGACAAACAAACAAATTAGCACAACTACCGCAGTAGCATTTGTGGCCTGCTGCTCCACCTTTCTCCAGGACGTGTTGCCCCCTTTCTCCTTGGTCCTTTCTCTTTGAACATTTGTGTGTGTGTGTGTGTGTGTTAGCTTACTGGCAAAGTGGCACACTAACACCCATTTGCTCACCTTTCAGCCTCACCTTTCACAGCCGAAACCCCACCCATTTTCGCTCTTTTGGTGTGTCTCCGGCATAACTTTATCGCCTGCATGTCATATTCCATATTCCATTGTACTATTTGCTGTCATACGTAATGAAAAGCAGCGCACATTTGTTAAAGAGCAAACGAGCGCGCAAATGAACGTGCGAGCTGACCCAGGCCGAGGTTTTCCCATCTCTATCGCTCCATGTATGCCCATCTCTTTCGGGGAACCCCCATTTTGGGCTCAGCGATGTCCACGTGAAAAAGCCCTTCGAATTGCTGGCATCATTTGAATGGGAATGCACTAATACAACATGGCTTAAAAAATATCTTTGCACTTATTTAAGAATTATTAAGCAAAATTAAAGAATACGAGAAGTGATCATTTGTATCTTTCAGATCGGAAGTTGGAAAAATTGCAAAAATTTTGCAGCATGATAAATACATAAAATCCGGTTTACTTCTCACATTGCAGTCCTTCGCGTGTCACGAGTTCATCTCGATGCCAGGCCTGCTTCTGATGTTTGTTCGTGTTCGGTGTCCTTTTTTTTGCGAGTCCTGCTCTGCCCGGCTTGGTTGCTTGTTGTTTTGGCCAGTGCGGTCAGCGTGGCACCCCAGTCTTCCGCCCACTCTGCCACCTGCCCCACACCTTGTGGCCCCTGCAATTCTTGTGCTCGTTTTTGCACCTTTTGTTATATATATATTGTACATACATATCTATTCTTACCATCTGCAAGCGGCAAATACATATTAGGGCCGAGATTCCAGCGCTTTCACTTGGCCATCACGTACGGCAAACACAACAACCGGGAACGGATCCAAAAGTTCGCCCCACTGTGCGGGCACAGTGGCAGCAAAAGTGCAAATGTCATTCGATGCCTGCCGCATTTAAAGTATTACGGAATTAACATTTCTTTGTGTTGCCCCATTCTTCCCTTTTACTTTCCCCCTTTTTTTCTTTTTTTGCATATCCTGAGGTGTGAGTGTGTGTGAGTGAGTGTGGGGAAATTGTGCTTCCTTTTGTGCCGTCGCTTCACATTTTTCATTAGTTTAGTGGGTTTGTGGCACATGACAGTCACAGTCGGGAAAAGCCAAGGAGCAGCCATCGCCCAGGACTCTGGAGAAGGAGCAATCGAGATGGCGGGAGACCAGAAGAGCGACAGAGAGAGAGAGTGAGAGACGAGATAAAGAGAAAGAGAGATACAGAATAGTCGAGACCCTAGCCAGCAACTAACGATGTGCGCTGTGCGATGTGCATACCTCAGCCATGCCCTTTTCCATCCAAAGGTCCCACTGATCTAGGGAACTACCAGTCACAGAGCTGAACTTTTTGGGATGCAGATGCGTTTTGATTGGTCTGCTCAGATTTTACCATCACGGCAGCTATATTACTAACAAAGTCCAAATAGTCTAGGAATGCTTGAGAACGGTTGATCGTCATGAAGTAAATCGTTTACATTTCTTCCCAGATTTAGTATTAGAATCAAGAGCACCATATTATCCTGGATTGTTTTAAATAATCATTTTTAATACTAGGTTATAGAACAGGGTGTCTCTTAGTCGTTTCTTCTAGTCGTTTTGTGCTGCATATTATAGAACCCAAGCCACTGGCACACTCTCATGAAGATATCGCTGTTGTTGTCGTTGTATTATTTCACTCTTTGACTTCCGTTTTCTTCTGTGCTGCATATTTCGTAAATGATTCAAATTTGTGCAGCTAGCGATTCGGGGAGGAGAAGAAGGGAAGGGAAAGCGCGGTTGGGGTTGCCACAAAAAAAGCAGGAGAAATTGTTGGGCCTAATTCAAAGTGGAGCAATGTGGCAGAGAAACTCCTTGCATGCAACACGGGGAAGCGAAGCAAGGGATGGAACGTTGACGCCTCATTTTCTTCATTGACAAAAGACCTCAAATACCAAAGGTTGCCGGTTAAGTTTTGAAAAGAAGATAATGCATTCAGGAAAAATATGACGTCAAGTTTCTAACTGCGTCTTCCGATACAAGTGAACTTGAAAATATGTTATTAATTAGTAATACTACCTACTTTAATAATAAGCCTTAATAAGAAAGTGTGCAAATGGAATCCTATAAGAAAGGCAAATTAATTAGCAAAATATGTGGATCCTAACCCAAATCTCTGAATCGTGTACCACATTTACAAATGTATCCGTTTTACTGGCTCCGAATAACGAAGAATAAATAGTAAAAACTGGTTCCTTTACAGATTAGCCCATTCTAAGCTCTGCCAACAATCCGAGCGGAGAGGACTTAGCTCAAGGACTTACACTTGCAACGTCTCCCAGCCAATTATGCCGTGAATCGAACAGGGAAGCGCCCCCAACCATATCCTGGTCTGTCAGATAGATGTCGGGACTTGATCTATGCGAAGGCGTCTGTCTTTATAGCCAGTGCGACAACTTCAACTTCACATAAACAATTGCTTAACCAAACACTCACTTATTCGGCCTGGACAGATGCCACACACACGAGCACACAGGATCCGGGGGAAGGGGCAAGCCCACAGCCAATCCTTGGATTATGGCCGATGTGGGTGTGCATGCGATGCTATTGTGAATGTTGCGGTGGAGGGGAATACGTTTTTGTTATTGATTCATAAATATTTCAATACACATCGAACTGAACGGAAACATGGCAACCAATTTCAATGAATATATCAAACAACTATAAAAATGCCGCAAAGTGTTTTCTTTTGCCCACCAGTTTACCTTGAGAAACCATCTACCCCATATTCCCCATATCCCCCATATTCCCCATACCCCCCACGCTAATGCTTATCGGCATCAACAGTTAAAGAAGAAATTCCTTTTTTTCAGCTCTTCTTGAATTTTCATTTTTATTTATTTGCGCATATGTGATTTCGTCCAATAGAAAAAATGCTCATGAAAGTGTAGGAATTGTGGAATGCCCTTTAGAGTGTTTCTATCTGTTCGGCTATGGATATCTTTCATGCGGGCTTTTCATAAATTATTAAGTCTTGAATTCCAAGCTACCTTAGCCAGCTTATGGTTTCGGCTTTAAGCACTTGAACCTCGTATTTGGTTGTAATTTAACTTTATTTGAGTTGACTTTTAACTGATTTGTTTTCCCTTGAAGCAACCGCAATTTAAACTAGAAACTCAGCTGCAACTACTTTAGAGTAAATCACATGCTTAACAAGCAGGACAAGCCTCTGGTTCGAATTGGAAGGCTCCTTTTGTGAGTGTATGAAGGGAAAGAGTTTTCGGCCGGCGTCCCGGCCACTTCGTTCCACTTCTGGGCACTCCACTCCCCGCTGCAGGATGCTTATGGGTTTTTATGTGCCTTGTTTGGGGTGCTGGTGCTCCGTCGACTTGGGCTGCCGCATCCTTGAGCATTGAGCCAGCATATTGAAGTAGGCGTGTGTCCGAGTCTGTCCATAATGTCCTTGTCTCCCGACTCTGTCCTCTGCCAATAAAAAAAGGGCCGCAACACACACCACACAGCACACACCACATACCATACACATTCGGATTCAGATTGCGCCTGCTTACGGCTGGCACACAGTTATAAAGCATATATCTACTCCTTGGTCGGTTCGCCTGATTTAAATATCTCGTCGGAGTCGCAGACGGCATCGGTGTCCGTTTTTGTCCGCTGTCCGCCTTGTCCGCTATCCGGAGTTTGTACGGAGTCTGAGGGTTATGCTAAATATTTATGCATGACTGCTTTTCTGTGACATCAAATAAATCACTTTTATAGTTTTTGGGGCTGGAGTTGCTCAATATTCTTTACCAGGTCGTGTGTTCTCTTTCTTTTTTATTTTATTCTTTGTAAATTTTTAGTGCGTTGGTGTCCTGCTGAGGCTGCCAGTGGGGCTATGGCCATATTTATTGAGTCGAGCAAATTGCTAGACACAATTTGCATACATGCACAATCCGATCCCAATTGAAGGGCAAACAATGGCCACACACACGTTCGAGACACTTTGTTTAACCCTTAAAGACGACGCTTCGTCCTCAAATTTAAACATGGCTGGGATTGATGGCTGCTTGGAGTGTTGGGTTTTACCTGCAGCAGGATTCGTTGATTCGCCTGTCCGCCGGGCAAACCGGGACGACAAATGCTTGACACTTGACCGAAAACATCAAAACCCCATTAAGCCAAAGGCAGCGGAGTTAGCTTCGATGCCCCGGGAAAGGAAGGATTTAAGCTAGGTCAGGGCTCAAAAATATATCGAATGTGCTGGAAATAGGATCTAGATACTAAGGTTTTAAAATTTCTAAACAATGTAAAAACCAATCTCACACCACAACCGAGCGTAAAAACATGTTAGAGCCTCCAGTATTTAAATAATTATTTTCAGAAAGGAAAGAAATCGAATTACTTCACAAATTGTTCTTATGCACTTTTATAGGCAAACTATACAGATACCCGTTACTCAAATACTCGTTACTCAGCTAAGATAGCGACATTTTCCAAAATTGAACACGAGCGCCACCTATTTACACTTTTTGCCTACGCCTCCAGTAACATCATATTTCTATAATAGTCTTTTAAATAATGGAATTATTTCTATAATAGTCTTTAAAATAATGGAATTGAGTGATTCGGCAGTATTTGCTGAGATTTTATAAGTTTTAAAATTTTATGAGTTTATTTGAAGAACTAAAATGCATGTATAGCCTGCATAATACAAATGCGTATTCAACAATGTTTTATTTGTTATTAAAACTACACGATAATTAAGAAGGAAGTATACGAATATACGAGAAAAATTAAAAGAATGAAATTCTGGCAACAATTATTTTAAATTAAAATATAAAAGGAAAATTACAATACATTCAATTTAAATTTGATTTTCATAATTGTCAATATAGATTGTAGTGCTTTAAAATCAATACTATATACCTATTACGAAATGCAAACAAACTTTTTTTGTTTTTTATCCATTTTGTATATTTATTATCTAACTAATTTAGATATAAATGAATAATAATCTCACCAATCCCATTTAAGTTGATTTAATACGATTTTCATCTGTTATTCCGATCTTGTACTTTTTTCAATCAAATGCCGACCGTTTTGACCGTTTTAATGGGTGGAAAATGGCCGGGAAATGGGTGGTGGGTTGCGTGCAAATCCTGTTTGATTTTGGGGAAACACCTCGGCTTGCAACATGCCGCAAAACCGGCAAACTAAAATCTGCAAACTTAACAGAGGCGTCGCTGTCGCCGCGGGCAGAGCCGTTGACGTCGGCCGAGGCAGCGCCAGCGGCAGAGAAAGCTTTCCGCAAACAGAAGTAGCTCTCATCTGCATTTTCCCGCTCTCTCTCTTGCTCTCTCTTTCTCTAAGTCGGGGAAAAGCTCAACTTCCCTGGATGCTGTTGCTGCACATTCGCTTCCGGTTGTTGCAGCAAGTGCTGCTGCAGCTGCAACTATGCTGCTGTTGCTGCTGCCATGCACTGGGAAAAACTATATCGAATATGTTTTTAAAGTCGTAAGCTGCTGATGTGTTATTTCTTAGATAGATTAATTGTTGTTTTAAATAACCTGTAAAATAGATACTGAAAATGAGGATTAAAAGTACTGTTATTCTGAAGAACTGATTGCCTACAAATCATTTTGCTTTTATACTTCATGTGAATTATGCTGCATTTTTGGCAGTGCTTGTTCTGCTTCTTCTACTGCTGCTATTTCTTCCTCTTCTGTTGTTGCTGCAGGTTGAAAATGTTGTAACTTTGCAGCTTATCCTGGAAATTACGTAAGCAGCGCAGCGAGCGGTGTTTGCAGAGGGGTCGCCAGGGCAGGAAACTAGGGGGATAGAAGAGGGGGTCAAAGGACACGATTCCAAAGAGAGAGACAGAGAGAGAAAGAAGGAGAGTAGCAGCGGCGCAGGGGGATTGCAATACTAGGACTACTGCAATGCTGTCGCAAAGAATAAGGCGGCAAATCAAAACAAAACTAAATGAAAAATAAATCGACGACAGACGAAAGGAGGGTGGCCAAGGGAGGGGAATGGAGCGGGGGGAAGGCTGGCTGATAGGGATGGGCTATAAGGGGGCGGGGGTCTTCCCTGGGAATGCAATGAAGCGGCACAAACACAGAAATTAGGAGACGACGACGACGACATCGTTGCACCTTTTTGGCTAATGTCACCAGGGGCACAAGAGGAAGAATACGAAGAATTGGTGGCTAAGGAAATGGAGGAACTGTCGGGGAATACCTGACAACGCCAAATCCACAACTTTTCAGATTTATTTAAAACATATAAATAAAATCAAAAACATTGCACTATGATGCATGGCAGATGCAATAGTAGAAATTGGTAAAAATGTCTTATTTATGTCAACAGTGCGTATGAGTGATTCTTTTTTCAAATAGCGAGCTTCGTATGAAGCACAAAAATACAGTGCTTACGCAAGGAAAATATATAAATATATATATATACATATATAGTTTTTAGAAAAGATTTTAGTAGATTTCTGAAGTAAACATGTTCCCGAAATTGATAGCATGGAAAATGTTACCATCACGTGGCGTATGAGTAATATTTTGAACTTTTCAAATTTTATCAGTATGTTTCCGCATCTAGTTTTACTAAGCAGACTTGCAGTCGCAAAACGCGCATGGAGTGTCCAGGAAGGCCAACGTTCATTTGCTATCCCGTAAAGGACCAAAAAGGAGCAAGACGATGACGATGCTGGCGGTTAAAACTTGGCTTAGCCTCCCAAGGGCTTTCCCAAAAAAAGGGCGGCTTGAAGGAGGCGGGTGATATACTACAAACACACGTAGACGTTCTCGTACACACACATACATATATAGTTGCGCGCCTGTGTCTTTTTGGCAATGGCCACGTGCACTTCATGAGTGTTTGCATGCGTCCTTGTGTGTGTTTGTGTGTGCCCGAGTGTGCATAGCTTTGTGTGTGTGTGTGTGAGGCCAGGTTGCGAGCGTTAATATGCCACAAGCTCACGCATACACACACACACACTCACACATCCAGAGATACAGAGTGCCAGCCAAAAGGATAATGACACTTGGCGCGCATTTACCGTTAGTTGGCAACTAACCTATGGCTGGGTGCCATTGTACGAGTGTGTGTGTGTGTGTGTGCGAGGAAGTTGGAGTTGTCATTGCGATGCGATAACTCTGATAAGATCCTTCAGTCCATAGACAAATGTTCAAGGAATGCTCCATTATTTTCGGCTTGATAATTGTCGTCCAAAACTTGAAATGGCAGGGAAAAGTGGTTCTACAAACATTTAAAGATCAATGAAAATAACAATTTGCTTGTAAACATTTGGTGCATAAGTTGAAAAACTTCGCAATGACTTGTTCAGGTGTTCAAGAAAATCTTAATTAATATTATCTGTTCAAAAATGGCTGCTTTCAATGAGTATTTAGTAAAAAAAGCTTGTAAGGACCAATGAAATAGTTCGAAATAGTTGTATACATCAGAAAATGGCGTATCAACTACATTGTTTTAGCATTTTCTTTAGTAAACTTCCAATGCCTTCATGAGGGTCTCTATTTTTGGAATACACGAAAAAAACGATATCGATTTCATGAGATTATACGATAAAAAATAATTATATACACTGTGTAAAGAATGAAACGTTATTTTTAGAAGCGAGGATACGGAGAAACAGAATCTCAAAATTGGAAAACATTTTTCTTTGAAAGGGGGTCCTTTTTTTAATCATTAGATGGAAATGTATATTTTAATTTTTATGGTCAGTAGTTTTTAATGTTCAATACCGTGTGGAAATTTATGTTTTCTTGCACTGAATACGTACAATAATCTTTGGGAAATCTTCGTCTGTGCATCGTAATAAGGCAATTTTTAGGATCCAAAGGTAAGAGAACTTAGTTTTCGTAAATCCCTAAAGTTTTCTAATTCTTTGTCGCAAAGTCGAACTGCACTTGATGCCATCTTGTTTAATTAATTTGTGAAGCGTGATTTCGGTTTTAATGACTAACCATTATTATCCGAAACGCAATCATGGCGAAAGTTAGATTGTCTTTTTGCAGGTGGCAAGTGGTTGGCAATACAGCTTTGTCTGCCGATTTACCCTATGCCTTATGCCTTGCACCTTTTCTGGCCGTGTTATCTTGTTAATTGTGCTCCGGCTCCGATTGCAATTCTGAAGTGGGTCTTCGCTGAAGTTTTCGCACCTCGAGCTGGTGTGCCCGGGAAACCGTGCAAGTCAAGTTTGAAGTTCTCCAGAGCAAGAGAATCTATCCCGCTTTGGGGCGCCTCATCTTGCTGTCAAAGGAGTGGCAACCAAGTTGGGCCACCTTTGCAGTTTGCCGTCGACTTAATTAGTTTGTTATCCCGCCGCCCCCCTTTGCACCATCCATGTGGTTGTGTTTCTACGTCGATGTCTCGTCTAGTTCTTGGTCCCTGGTCCTTGGTCCCTGGTCCTTGGTCCCTTCCCTTCTCCATTACTCCTCAGCGGAAGTGGTTTGACAATGGAACTTAATGAGTATAAGCGGAAATTTAATCAGCAGTATAAATAATGAAATGACAGCTGAATGGCTCGACAACGTTGCCCGCTCTTCCCTAGCTTTCCCACCGTTTTCCCTCGCTTTTCCGTCCCGTTTTGGGTTTCATTCTACGCTAAATGAATCAAAACTCATTTGCTTCGCTTGTTAACTGCGAATTGGTCGTTTGCCGCTTCGTGTTGTTTGTCAGTTTTTGGTCAATACGGATCGGGAATTAGTTAACTGTTCATCTACACTGTTATTGTAAAGGTTTCGATTTTAAAGTTCCAAATAACAATGACAAACAAGCTAAACTTTTTGAGTTTTTACATTTTTTCAGGTGCCTGCGAATGGTGGGCTCCAGTGTGGGCGTGTCCAACTGTGAGCTTTCTAGCTCCAAATCTCGCAGCTCATACGGACAAACAGCCGGACAGACAGATTTCTAGCGAGCGCAAGAATTGAAATGTGATTGCGGTCATTTTATACCGTCCAAAGGTCTCGGTGAAAACACACATATATGTATTTAAATATTTATTATAAATAAATAATATTATAAGCATTTCTAGCACATCCTGAAGTTCAAAAATCCTTGAAAGACTTTAAGGGGAAACATTGTCCAAATGCTTTTATGTAATTGATATCATGTCCACCCCTACACATCTCACCGATGTATATATGTACATATATGAATATAAATGGCACAACAAAGCAAAGGGTCTGGGTATCTTGAGTCCTGATGTCCTTCATATAGGTATTTCCGTGAATGGAACGGTATTTCTATTTGCATCCAAAATTAAAAGTTCTTTATCGACGTTCCAAAATACAAGAACGTATCCATTTCAATAAGAAGCAACTCTACTGGTTGTTTTGAAACAGAAGAAAAGTCAATGCTGGCAATGAAGTTGCCAAGGAAATTGAGAATTTGTGGGCGAAGAATTGGGGGTGTGGCGAGTCCTCGCTTCTGTTCTATGTGTGTGCGGCGGAGCATGCAATTTGAATTGAACTTTCTGTATGCAAATAAACTTCGGGCTCCCCCCTCACAACAGCGTTAAAAAGGGACGCGGGGTGGAAAAAGGGCTGGGAAACTGTGAAGACTTTAATTTTCCAATTCATAAACAATTTCTGAAATAAAAGCCAAACCCAAAGTAGCAGAAATAACACTGAAAATAATCCAGTTCGATTTAGATTGAAGAATATTACCACACACTAATACCCTGTCTGCAAAATTAATAGTCTTCATCACGTGTAACTCTAGTTTGTATTATACCCGTTACTCGTAGACGAAAAGGGTATACTAGATTCGATGAAAAGTATGTAACAGGCAGGAGGAAGCGTTAACGACCATATAAAGTATATACATTCTTGATCAGGATCAATTGTCGAGTCGATCTAGCCATGTCCGTCTGTCCGTATGAACGTCGAGATCTCAGGAACTATAAGAGCTGGAAGGTTGAGATTCAGCATACAGATTCTAGAGACAAAGACGCAGCGCAAGTTTACCACGCCCACTCTAAAATTCAACTCTACTATTAAATTCAACAACTTTTCAGTTCCCATATGATGAGTGGGCGTGGCAGTCATTGCCGCCTCCCGATGAGCTTGATTTGAATATTTCATCTACTGGCGCTGACGAATCTCCACTTCTTTGTCGCCCCTGCTGACTTTACCAACTCATTGGTCTCCGCAAAAGGGTTATTCTTTCAAGTTTATGCTGACTTCCTTGAGTGCCTCACTCCCTTTTTTTGGTGGGTGTATGTGCATGCCACATGATGGCAACGACCAAAAGTTATGAACATTTTTTCGCAAGTTTTATTTTCTGATTTTAACGTCGTAAACTTTTCAGGAAGCAAACGAATCACTATCTTAACCCGATCGCAGAGCAACAATAATGTAATTATAGCTCGAAAAAAATAAATGGAAATAATAAAAAAAGGAAGTCAACCTGAGGATGATTCGTATGGTCGAAATGCATAAAGCTATATTAATAGGCCAATCTGACAAAGTATAAACTGAGTTTAAGATCAAAGTTTTAGATATTAACCCCTCTAAATGCCAATTGCTTGAAGAAGTTGGTAAATAAAGAAGTGTTAAAGTTAGAGTTTAAAAGCTAACGCTTTTCCATTTGGTTCTATACGTATTGCAAAGTCTTATAATTTTTGGAGAAACGCTCTCTGCACTCAATGTTTTACGTAATTAAAAGAGCCCATCTGCTTTGGTTTAGCAGGCACATCTTCTGCAAAATTGCAATATCGCTGTATAGGACCATCTGGTAAGTAAAGGGTGAGGCCGGAGGAATTGATGGTAGTGCAAGGCAAAACGGTGGCAATCCTGCAACTAAAACAACCCTAGACATATATCGACAACTATTAGCAATCGAAAAACAAGGAGGCTGGAATAACGTTTTGGAAATTATAACAAGGCAGCCTTTTCAGAGAAACACACACACGCACAAGGAGACACACACATAGGAGCTCTCAAATTGTCGCCAGTGGAAGCTAACATTTAACTCCACCAGTCCGGTCAAACTTACACTCTGTTTCAACAAGGTCTACACTTTGGGATAGCGAGAAAATCCGGGCAGTACCGTAAGGAGACCGAGGCAGACCGAAGCACGTAGTGCGGATTGCAGAGAGGTAGAAGTCGTAACGGTGCTGGGAGAAGACAGACACCGGAGCAGACGCCAAGCGAATTACGGGGAAGCCCAAATGGAGAGTCGAAAACCGTGTTGGAAGGTGGCAGAAGGTTTGAGCACAGACGATCAGAAGCAACAAGAAGAAGAAGCGTCGAAAATGGCCGGCCAAGGTCAGGGTCCGGAAGAGCGAGCCATCCAAGAAGCAAGGGCGCTTGGGCGTGTCGCCCGAATCATGGCACGGCCGATGAAACTGTCCGCCCTAGTTCAGGATCCGGAAGAGCGAATCCGTCAAGAAGCAAGGGCGCTTGGGCGTGTAGCCCGAATCATGCCACAGAAAGAAAGCATGTAATCGAGTGTGCTTTAATTTGAGATGCATGAGTAAGCGAAGGAATTTGGATTTGATTGACCGAACGGTAAATAAAATATACGATTAAGAGTTAATACGGAGGAGGGGTGATAAGTGTATGACCCATTCTAAATTGTGAAAATTCAAAAAACAGCAAGTAAACATAATAATTGGAACATGATTAGAGTGAAGTATATTCAGATGGAAGCAATAAAGTAGACTTATTCTTGTTCAGGCATAAACGATGTAGTAGAGAGACTTAGTTTACTAAACTAAACAATTTATTTCTAAATTATGAGATCTCATAACAATCCCGTGGAGATCTCAGGAACTATAAAAGGTGGAGGAACATCGATGTTTTCGATGTTTTTGGCGCAAAACTCCTATGCTTTAAAAGTGGATGTTTTAAATAAAAACAAAAAAATTTATCTGTTTGGTTTAAAGATTATTTTTTTATTTAATATTGCTTAAATAAAAAGTCAGTTAACTGCAAAATTGCAATATCGCTGTATAGGACCATCTGGTAAGTAAAGGGTGAGGCCAGAGGAATTGATGGTAGTGCAAGGCAAAACGGGGGCAATCCTGCAACTAAAACAACCCTAGACATATATCGACAACTATTAGCAATCGAAAAACAACGAGGCTGGAATAACGTTTTGGAAATTATAACAAGGCAGCCTTTCCAGAGAAACACACACTTTAAGGAGACGCATAGGAGCTCTCAAATTGTCGCCGGTGGAAGCTAACATTTAACTCCACCAGTCGGGTCAAACTTACACTCTGTTTGAACAAGGTCTACATTTTAGGATAGCGAGAAGATCCGGGCAGTACCGTAAGCCCGAATCATGCCACAGACGATGGAACTGTCCGCCCTAGTTCAGGGTCCGGAGGAGCAGGGCCAGGGACCTGACTGCAGACCGGATCTTCCCGGGGACCGCCCCAGTCTTTAAGGAGGCGGAACTAAGCCCCAAAGTGAGCGGGGAGACGTCGGGCGTCATGGCGGACGCGCAGTCTGAAGGCTGACCGCCTGGAAGCTATAAAGCCCCGCAGCCCAACCACTTGGCAGCACGGAGAGAGTATGAAGAGGAAAGCGTGCCAACAATAAAGGTGAAGGAAATAAGAACTACTGAGTGTTGTTACTGGAACGGGGTGATCACGTTTGATATAAATTTGGTGAGACGAGCGCACGAAATCTTCTGAGCTAGCCGCGCGTATCTCGTAGCGAGTACAACTAACTAAATGAGTTCAGTTATTTACAACCCGGACAACTGAGGAAGGTGCTTAGAAGACTGCTGAAGTGAAAAACGAAACAGAGTCCGGGGGCAGTGTCAATGAATAGCCAGGGAACTGCATATAATCACGGTGCACTACGTTAGATTTAATTAGAATTGAGTCAAAAGTGAACCAAATATACAACATTTTTATACCCGTTACTTGTAGAGTAGGGTTTTTAAACCATTTTTCAAAATTTTTTCATAATTTTCCTGGTCTTGCAAATTTCTATCGATTTGCCAAAAAACTTTTTGCCACGCCCACTCTAACGACCTTATGCCTCCAAACCGGTCACGCCCACTCTTTGAAAGAATTAAATTTTTGTTTATCATTTCATTCCCCAATATCTATCGATATCCCAGCAAAATGACGAAATTTCGCGTTCGAATTCACACTAGCTGAGTAAAAAGAGTATCTGATAGTCGGGAAACTCGGCCAGGGCATTCTCTCTTCTTGTTATGTTACTTTCGGTTGTATATGTCAATTATTAAATAAGTAAATAAAAAAAAAAATAGTTGAATTTTCAAAAATTTCATATATTTCCTCTAATTTATTATTATAATTATTAAATATTTCGTTGTAATTCACATCATAACTTCATATAGCTTCATAGCTTATTAAAAAATATATGAAAATGTAAACAATGCGTTTTTGAAGCAGTTGCTTCTGTACAGATGATTGAAAATTGAAAATACATTAGATTATTGTGTTATCCTTAAATTTATTTTTATATTCAAGCGTTAAAAGTTAGCTTAGATGGGAACGTTTAAAAAAGCAACACAAAGCACAAAAATTATGCGATATCCATTCAATTAACGCATCAGCTGGGCAAAGGGAGGCGGCGAATCGATGTTGAAATGGGGAAAACTGGGCGGCGGAACGGTGGGCGGGGCGTAGGGAAACGCACATATACAGAGGCGCATAAGCGGCCATATAATCACTTCAATCACGTTTGCATAATTGTTCAATTATGAAGCAATTACCGCAAGCGATGGCCGTCGTCTCAGTCGCTGTCCCTCTCTGACCGCCACCCCCATCCATATGGCCATCTCTGTCTGGCTGCGTGCGACCCGTCTCTTTCGCACGTTTTTCGGGTAGGCGACCGCGATTACTGATAACACAGTAATATGCCAAAAACCGAAAAACGATGCCTGGCCACCAAAAATCATCAGGCACATGCGATGTCCTTTGGAGCTCCCCTGTAATCCTAAAGCCCCGGGCCGACGCCCCTCCTCCCCCGTTGACCATTCACCATTCGCCCCTGAAGCTTTCAGCTCGTATTGGTGTGTCATATTAATTAAGCGTTTGATTACCTACCAAACGAACGCTGGGAAATCCATTCGGATTTGGTTGGATTTCCCAATTTTTTCCCCTGCGCTGCTAGCGACATTTGAGGTTTCCCGTAGAGCAGAAGGGATTTTTGGTAGGAAAAGGAGAAGGAGAGGAGAGAGAATGGGCGCCGTAGAAGACTGGGCATAATTGCATGCAATTTTTATCGCCGCGAGGACAGATGCCCAGAATGACGATTGGTATGATGATAATGATGATGATGACCATTCCGGAATGCTGGATGTATGGCAGGATATCTGACCAATGGCCGCACTTAACTGGTTGGTAATCGGTTATGCAGCAGTTGATAAGCCTCATAATTGCAGCCAACGCAAATGGGAGATTGTCAATTCGGGCATTAGACTATGAATCAAATGGTAAATGGACAAGTAAAGGGGCTAGGATCCTGGATAGCTTGACTTTCCCTGCATCATGCATCCCAAAATGTGGTCAAGATTAGCAGGAAAGGAGCCTTAATAAAATTGGAAAGCTATGAAGATTGTCTTTATTAATTATTTAATATTATTACTCAATACATTTTTTATTGTATTCTCGCCAACCAAAGTAAAAATATTTCCTTTACAGTTATTCATATAAAAGTCAAGTTTATTTATGATATATACTAAAGTCGCGTAATTTTAAAACAAACGAGAGAGAATGCTGTAGTCGAGTACCCCGACTATCAGATACCCCGTACTCAGTTAGTATGAATTCGAACGCGAAACTTCATTATTTTTCTGGGATATTGGGTTAGATATTGGGGAATAAAATGAAAAAAAAAAAATTGTAAATTGTTTCAAAGTGTGGGCGTGACCGGTTTGACGGCTTTCGGGCGTTGGAGTAGGCGTGGCAATTTTTTTTGGCAAATCGATTGCGTCTTTGTCTCTAGAATCTCTTTGCTGAATCTGCTTGCCTTTATAGTTCCTGCGATATCGACGTTCATACGGACAGACGTACATGGGAAGATCGACCGGCTATTGTTACATACATTTCAACAAATCTAGTATACCCTTTTACTATACGCGTAACGGGTATAAAAACACACATACAGTGCTTATCAGTGAAATAAAACATATAATTTAATGAAAAGCAAGAAAAATAAAGGCCAATTTCGAATTATTCGCCCCACTTAAACAGCACAATGTTGGAGTAAAAGAAGAAACTCATCTGCATTGTTAATGGTCATCGTGGGTCGAACGCCCAGGAATTGGTCATCCGCCATGTGGCCGCTTCATTAGGGACGACGAATGCTACCTGTTATAGATATATCATCCCATATCCAGCCGTGTGTGGGCAGTTATCAAAATTAGGCAGTGGCATAAATTAATTGAAAGCCAGAAAGTCGACGACTGACTCATTGACCAACTGACCAACTGATGGATTGACGCACTAGCCAGAGATCTGAGTCTAAATGAGTGCTCACCATCAATTAACGTTGACAAATGGAAAAATGGACGAGATTGGGACTGGGAAATTGGGTGTGGATGTGAGCTTGGGAGAGGACATTGGGAGGATGGGGATGGATATGGGGGAATTGGTAGGCGAGAATTCGATGACAACGGGCAGCTAATTGGCGCCCGGCTGAGGCTCAAACAAAAGCCAAAGAAATGACAATAAAACCGGCCGATTAGGATGGCGACACACACACACAACGTTGCACGACACGGCCAACGATATCCAAACGAGGCTAAAAGCGGCATTAAGTATCAATCATAGAACCCAAACCAGCCATGTGAGCCAAGCCAGCGCAAATAAAGGAACACGCAAGGCTGCCAAGGACCGCGGGTCGCACTTCGGATTACCCTGGAGTTATTTTTATCACTTGCATTGCAATTTGCAATTTACAATTTTTAATTGTTTAATTAATTATTATATTCAAATCATAAACTTATCATAGTGCGCACATCTTTCAAACGAGTTTTGAATATTTATAATGAAATCGGAAGTACTTATATAGTATTCTAGTTTCCCCACATTAAGAAGGCAACTTTTTCTAAGCTTCGAATATGAATTGCACAGCACCGAAATCAGTAAAAATCACAGATTCTAAAATCGTTCTTTCGCTCTTTCGTAAGATCTTTCTATAATTCTATATTATTATTATTTTTATTATTTACCCACCAAGAACATAAAACTATATGCCCAAAGAGCCGTGGGTATACAATATTTCAGGGGTTCCCTTTTTGAAGAGGGCCCAAAAAGCAGGACACGTGTACGTGTGTGTGCGTGAGGGGAGTAGCCTTTTTTTGGTGGTGTGCGTGTGTGTGCGATTATCGGTCGCCCGTTGCTTGTTACACGTCTAATCTGTTAAATCCTGTTTACCAAGATTACAAATCAATTGTGGCCAGGAAATAAAAACACATGTGGTCCCACACCCCCCGAAAAACACACCTCCGCCTCCTGCCCCGCCCAGTTCCTTCGTTTTTGTTGCTTTATCAGTGATGAGGGTATTATGTGGCATTTGGCGACGGGGGAGAACCCAATGTTCTCTTCTTTTCTTTCGGCCCACCATTGGCGAGTCTTTAAAAGTGGGGAAGATGATTTTTATGGGCAATTTATTGGGACCCATACAAATGGATTGTTATCATGGGATGGGCTTATTCGAAAATGCATATCAAAGGACATTTATTCCCAAATTCTTGTTTATTGTTCCAGCAACATTATATGATTGATCAAGCGTAATTATGTCTTGTGTTCTCTATTTAAATATTGGAATATTATTCTACATTTTTATAGCGCTTGAAATATTTACTTAGGAATTGTTTTAGAGCCGCCACAATTTATTGTTTCACTCAGTCATAAATGTTCGTTGGTTGAGCGTGTAAGAGCGAGGCTTTCCCCAAGTCGGTTTTTTTTTGTATAATTATTGACTCGAGCCATGCATGTGTCCTCGATTAGCACCTACTAACTCTCGGGAAATGCGTGACAATGGAAAGGACCTTTTCATATCAATGAAACTTTTTTTGTCCTTGCTTGCTTATTTCCTCCCTTACCGACAAAAGAAATCATTGGGTTTCAGTTTCATCACTGATATTTCCTTGGAGAGGGTGAAAAACTGGGCGGAAAGGGGGGGAAATTCGCTTGGCAGTGCCAGTGGTGACTATAATTGATGTTATCAAAATATTGTTTGTGGCGTAATTTATCAATAAACACCAATCGAGTGGAAATAATTTGATTATGCTTGATTTGCTTTTGAGGCATATTTGTGGTGTAAACAGTGGAAAAGCTTCCCGTATATCCAGCTACCCCATTTCATTGACTTAATGCGCATAATTTATGCGACTTTAAAGCCCTGCCCATTAATTAGCTGTTAATCAACACTGGCCAACATGCAAAACATCGGGAAATTGCCAAAATGCCACATGCATAAAAGTTAACCAAGTTGATATTTAATTGTCAATTTGCACGACGCCATGTGCACTCCAATGATTTTCCGAGCCGCGCGATTTGCCCGCCAAATCGCTGGCCATGTAAAGTGTTAATAATGGGATTAAGTCTCCTACTCACGCACACCCACACAAACACAAGCATATTAAAGCAGTTTCCAGGGTATATCTACATGTGTTTAATTGCTAATCCTACAAAATTAATGAGCGGCCATCGAGAAGCCTCAAAGTATGCTGTACAAGCGTTTATATGTATGTATTTAATCTAATTTGAAAGGGTTTCATCAATTCAATGGCAATTCAATTAAAGCAGCTCGCAACCTCCTTATCCCTCCGATTTTTCCATAAGCGGATAATATTTATAAGTTTTAAAGCTCGGACAATTAATTAGCTGTTAATAAACTACTTAATGCGAGTACTTACACAAGCAGATAAGTCTCAAATTTACATTGCATAAACAATGGGACGTTCTAATATATATATTTATGTATATAACATATATATATATTAACATATATTAACAAATCAAACCAAATTAACAGGCAGTCATCACTTTTTCTGGCAGTGCGCCTTATTGGCCGAATTAAAAGCCATGTCCATTCCAGAGAAGCTCTTACTGTTTATTTCCAGTCAAAATTCGTATGTTTATGTCCTTTACAGTGCGCATACTTAATTCGCAGCTGTTCGTCCTTTTTACAACTACTCACAGATTTGTTGGCTTAAGTCCTTGTGTCTAACTCTCGTCTACGAGAGAGACAGACAGACAGACAGCCAGATAGACGGTCGAGGGTGAGGGAAAGAGAGAGAGGCAGCACACGTGACTAGCGCTTTATTACCATTTTTCTTCATTAATTTAATTTTTTCGTCTGCAGTAAACTGCTTTCGTATGCAATTTTATTGTACTTTTGCACTCGTGCCTGGTGCGCTTTGTTGTTCCGTTATGCTGCGCACAGTTTCCCAGTTTCCCAGCTTCCACCCCAGTTTTCCCACCGCTTTTCACACGGACTTTCCATCTTTGCTCCTGTGTTAATCCCGTACTTCTCTGCTCTGCCGGCAAAAAAAAAAAAAAAAAAAAAATGAAAATAAATAAAAACATGCCAAGTTCTGCTGCTGTTGTTTTATTTTTTATTGCCGCGCAAAAATACAAGTTTGACTGCCTCGGCAATTGTTTTTGCATGGTCGGTGTGTATGGGCCTACCCTATGAAACTGGGCTTTGCCACTTGATTTTTGGACTATGCGAAGTCAATGGGCCTTAGGCCAATGACATTATTCACATATTTTCCAATTTATTGACACAACCCATTTAAGAGCCGTCACTGCACAGATTAGTTAACATATAGTTGCAGTTAACATATCGATCCTGGCCAAATCTTTTGAGCGGAGTTATTAACTGATTCTTATAGAGAGTGTTTGGACTTCCGTATGCCAAGCGGAGCGGAGTGAATTCTACATTTCTGCGTTCGCTGTTTGTTGTTGTCTATACTTTCACCGCCCCATTCCCGCCCAGAATTTTCTTTGTGGCTCCTTTGTTTCGTTTTCGTTTTGCAGTTCGCTTTGTGCGCCGGCTTTTCGCAGAGAGTTTTCCTTTGCCAGTTGGGTTTTCTATGCCGGCAAATTGTTTGCATTATTTATGGCATATTTTCGAAGATTTATAATGGAGTCGCAACCGAGAGGCCCGCTCTCGCTCCAGACTCAATCATATATTAATGAGTATTGGCCCTGGCTACCTTATTATATATTCGATCAAATCATTTTTCCAGATTTCTTTGAGTTGTTGCTTTTTATTTCTTTTTTTTTTTAATTTCCAGCGTCTTTGAGTTGCTATGTTATTTTTTATTTATTTTTTTTTTATTTCCAGTTTCTTCGCTTTTGATGAAAGTTTTGTTGTTTGGGCCAAGTGTTTGGCTATTTCGCCCCGTACATTTCTCTTTGAAAACTTCATACTTTTTCACATTTTACGAGCAATTAAGCGAAAGATGGCAAAGTACTTGGCCAAAAAAAGTGTGCGCTTGCACTGGGAAAAACCGATGTGAAAGTGGGTCACCAATCATCGTTTAGAACGGTACTCAAATGCCATTGTCCAGCAATCGCCAAATTATACTGATTGCAAAAGAGGATATATGGTATATGTAGCCACAAATTTGTATGTTTTAAATCAGATTATTCATATCGAAACTGCAAATACCAAATTATAAGTTTATGGTTTTTCTTGGTGCACATATACATATATTTGAGTGCGGAAAAGTTGCTTAGACTGGGAAACTCGTCTTTTCTCTCCTTCGCGCTCGCTTTCTGCAAAATACCCTCTCTTTCACACAATCATAAATATTTTAATATGCTCAAAGGATATGTGTGAGTGTACGTCACTGGAGCAGGCATCAAAGTTTTAACCACATGCTAGCAACTATTTTCGCTACCCAACCTCGAACCTGTCCGTTTTTCCGAACCCCCTTCATCTGAATTTTCCGCCCCGCCGGTAGAATGCAAAAAGTTAATTAATAAAACATCAAAAAGTTCTACGTTTTTGTGTTACAATAAACTTTATATAAACTCCATGCATTTTACGCTCTTAAGCGGACCTTTCTGCAAAAAAAAAATACCTCACACACAGGAAAAAGGACTAAAATAACAGCAAAAATCAGGAGCTGCAAGGACGTCCACATCGACGTCGACTGAGGCAGCGCAGTCGCTGTTGACTTTGACGTTGCCCGAAAACTGTCTGAAAATTGCAACAAAAACAAATCGCTGGAAAATGCGAAAGAGCAAAAACAAACGTTTCTATAGTTTAGTTTAATTTTCATGAAAAGGGTGGAAAACGGAGCGGCAGCCTTCCAAATGAATGTTAAGTTAAGGGAGCAGTATACACAAACTAAATGTTTTTACCTAATTATGCTGATTGCTGGGAATTTCAGATAGGAAGGATAATTGGCCAAAAATGCAATATAAGTGTACAGAAATCAATTACTTATACAGTTTTAGGTTAGCTGTGTGTACTAAAAAATATTACAAATATTAGTTTTGTTGTTACAATACCAACTAGGAATAACCCAAAGCTGCAAGTCATTAAGGCTTTGATAGTTATTTTATGCCTTGGCTGAATTTTTTAAATGCGGATGATACTAAATCACCAGTGTTGAGTAAGGGAATAATTTCGGGGAAATATCGCTAACTACTATTGCTCTCAACACTTGTCAGTTATCTGTAGAGATTATTGATGGCTCTATTCTAAAACCACGACGACCAACAGCTGGAGCCACAACTGTAAACAAAATAAATCTAAAGATTTTTTAAAATCGTGGGCGTTCGGACATGGCCAGATCGGCTCGGCTAGTGATCCTAATTAAAGATACACATGAATACTTTAGAGGATCGAAAACGCTTCCCTATTCAAAAATGCCGTGCGTTGGTATTATAAATTGTGAATTTTTTAAAATGTTTAAATTCATAAAAGTCTTTTAATAATCAAATTATACTTCAGTCAAGCACATTTCACGAGGAAATAACCATATAATGTTAGAAGTCTTCGTGACTAATAAATTTGGAAATGAAAACTAACACTCGTCTTAATTTTTTTTGTGGCAAATAATTTTCACGTACGCGTCGTAAATTTGGTGCTACGTTTCGAGTGCCATCCCTAACACATACAACATGCACGCTATATATATAGTTATATGCATATATACATATATATATATATATATATATATATATATATATATATATATATATGTTTATATATATCATCTGGAATTGGGACATGGGGTTTCTGGGTTTGAGTTTGGGTAAGTGCAACTGGTTTATTTGGCGCTCGACAAAGCGACATCGAAACTTTCGCCAGTCGAAAAAGTTTCTGCTACGTATTCAGCTTGCAACAGCAGCTGCTCCTTCTTCTTTTAGCCAAACCCCCTTTGGCTACCGCCCCTGAACGGGGTTCCAATTGGAGCGTCCCTCTGGCTGTGGCAGCTTTAATTGGAGTCCGACTGGGCATTTAATTGGACTGTGATTTGTGGTGCGCATCGCAAACGTATCAATAACATGCTGCAAATGTTTAAAAAGCAAAAACCATACACACGGAAAAAGATACCCGGATGGTAGATAACTAGTTCGAAATGGAGATACTCTCACTTGTGACGACAGAAATGCTCGATCTAGGTAAGTACTATAGAAAATGCATTATTGCAACCAAACAACTAGAAGAGGTTTCAGTTGTTTTAAAAGTGAACTTGAAACTTATAAGCGGTTAATTCCATAGTTTGGAAATGCTATCTTGCTTGGTACGTTAAGGTCAAGCTGATATTGAGAGATACTTTTAAATTTCTAATCGGTACGGAATATAAACATCTTGCTAATCATTCTCATTAAGACTAAACCCATATGCACCAAAACTATGATATGCAGCTCTACCCATTGGCTGAGGGGTATTGAAATAAAGGGCATTACAGGTAAAAATTATGCGGGCGGTTGTCGACATTGGGCAGGACTTGTTTTTGGTCCTTTCCTAGGTTTTTTTTTAGCTCGCTTTGCGGTTGGACCACACAAACCGCAACGGTAGCTCAACCAGAAGAATCTGCCAACTGCAACTCCAACTCCACACATATTGTGCACACAATACCCATGCGAAGAACTTCCTGCCCATTCCGCTTTTCGGATGCCAAAGCATTTTGGGGTTGTCGGGATTTCCCGCAAGACGAGGCTAAATTGTGCTGACTTCAAATCGGATGCCAATTAATTCGCTGGCATGCCAGGAAAATTAATAATATTGCGGTGGATTTTCTTGACCCTTGTGGCAGCAGCTTGGACCCCAGAAATCGTGAGTGTTGGACAATTAGAGGATACTACAAACAATTACGATAGATTTAGACTGGGAAGTTACTTGGGACTTGGGACGGCTTAAAAGGCAAAATAAAACTAAATAGATAATGCACTTATATATTTTCAAATTTCAAATTTTTATTGAAATCAACGAGAATCCATCCATGTCTGGAACAGTTTCAATGATATATTTAAAACATCTTATTATAAAACTAATATTGTCTATCGAAATCGATATTAAAGCTTCAATTGGAGTGTAAAAGGTATGTTAACACATAGATATTAGGTATTTACGTTTAAATCAATGCAAGTCAAATTAGTTAGATCCCGTTTTTGAGACTATGTCCTTATCAAACAGGCAGATATCGCTTCGCTCATCAATATTACATTTGAATTAATTGCGTGGCTGTTAACGTTTGTTACCTTCAGCTCCATTTATTTCCCACTTTTCCCAGCTTTCACCCATTTGCTCTGTGTGCTGTGTTTTGATTGAGGGACTTGCGGTGGCTCTTGTGCGCAGAAGGGCCCCCTGAGGGTTAAGGGGCTGCGAGGGGTTAATACAGGTGGGCCTGCGGCACACGCACAGTGCACCTCGCCAAAGATTAAATCATATTTAGCACAATGAGCCAGGAGCCCTGGGATGAATTGAGGCCTGAGATTGTTTCAATATTTGCCAGTCGTTTATTCTGCGCTAATTTAAAACTAACATTATAAATATTGATGGGGTTGGAGCCCCTGCCACGCCCCTTAACCTAATCGCAATGCGAAAGGGAAAGCAAAAAGTGTGGCATGCCCCCTGTGGCCTTTGCAACGCCACTGGGTTCACTGACTGGTTTTAATAAGCATGCACTGAAAGAAATTCAGCCAATGAACACTCTGATTTTTGTTATGAAAAGGTAACGTTTCTCTTATAAAGGATTCATTGCAGGAGGTATTTGGAATCTTAACCGTTTTCTTGAAAATGAACCCATTAAATATAATAGACTTATGAAAGATAAGGTGGGTAGGCAACACTAGAACTTGATTGTTTTATAACAAGAAGAGATGGACTAGGGTAGTTATCCTGATCCCCCTTAACATCGCACCATCGCACCAACAAAATAAAACAATTTTAATAACTACTTTAGTGGCGAAAAATCATTTTGCCATTCAAAATTAACCTTATAAATTTATTTATTACATACATTTTATAAAAGACGGCATTTTCTATATAATTTGATATTGCGGTATTTCTGTTTTTGGTGATATTGATAATAGTCTTATTTACTTTAAAACTTTCATCACAAATTTTTCCTACGCCGCAGATCCGACAATCCCTGCAGATTTCCATTTCTTGGTGTATATATGTATGTAGTCGCACATACTTTTGGTGCGCTTCGTCACTATGTCGAAGTTCAATAGCTGTCATATAGTCGAGAAACTCGACATTTTTGATTAGTTAAACCAGAAATATTTAATTGAAAGATTATCAGCTAAGCAACGGCTATCAAATGGTCGATCCACTTAACATAGCGTTTTTGCTTAGTTTTATATTATTATATATTTTTCTTTTCACCTAGTTTAATGTTTAAAGCTTAAACTTGATTTGTATTCACATGTGTCATCTAATTTCTCGCGGTGTAGTTAAACGTCTTCCCGGCTGGCAAACATTTGCCGTGCGCTTAGTTAACGGCCTGCCACAGGTACGCGTACCGGTTGCCGAACATGGTTGAGTGCCCCTGACGCGGAGCGGCGCGAATTAAGCGCAAACAAACAGGAGGCAGCCACGCCCTCCACACGATTCAGCCACCGAGTACCCACACCCATGGATTTCCCAAAGGCCCATCAAATACACGCGTGCCGAGCGCCTGAAAATCAGAGTTGGCGGCTTTCTAGACGGAAAAGTAGCCAAACTAGAGTAGAGAGTAATGTAATTCCCTTGCCTATCTAAGATTTGGTTCTTAAAATTATTTATAAATTTCATTTCCTTCAATTTCATTTTGTAGTCATAACTCATTTGTTTTGCCTCTCCTATTAAGAAAGGTTTAGGGCAATTAAATATGGCTTTGATTTTATTTCAGCTTTTTAAATGGCCAGAAATAGCCTTGGCAAAATATTCGCTTTTCCGCAGGAAAACATGAGCAGAAGCTGAGGAGCGTTCGTGAGTCCCTCAGCAATTGGTTTGCCGCTTTTGCTATCATTTTCAACAACTGTTACAAAGAATCAAGAGGATTACCTATATCTTGGGTTTAGCTAACTGGCACACTCGATGGGAATATTACCCAGCACCTGAAGTTCTGGTAGTAATGTATTGCGTTGCTGGAAACATAAGTTAATTTGACATCGCAGAGCAAGAATTTCTGGATGTTAGCTTAGTTTTCAATTAAAAAATTAATGGCAATTTGAAAGAAAGTATTTTCACGGCTTATCCTAAAAATTCAGGCTGACGAACCCTTAAGAATTTAAGATTCTGAGCATACCCCATGGCGCTACCCATTGACCTATTGAAACAGTTGAGGCTTGAAAAGCATGAAGCCATGATTCGTGAGTGGCCAAAGGAGTCCAAACAGCAGCCCAGTTTCTTTTCCTTTTGCCATTTCCCATTTTCGGAGCCCCCCTTTCACTTTTTTCACCCCTGTGCACCATTTTCCTGCGTGGGCGCGAGTTGCGATGATTGATGACAATGTTGGGAGTCGCTTATCCCGGCCTTTCACTTCCCACCCCTAGCAACTGGCCCTCCTCCATGCACTGAAAGAAATGACTTGTTGACAGTACAGCAGCTTTCTTAGTTTCTTTAATGATGAAACAAAAATAAAAACAATAAAACCCAAAATCATTTTATATTTAATTGAAATGTTTTCGTTATTTATGTATCTAATTCTTATTAAAAGTCTAATTATATTTGGCTTAAATTGCTTTGATTTTAAGAAAATGTGGGTTAGATGGCCCGTTGGGACAACTATAACTTATATTCAGGTCTCCTGATCATCACACCATTTTTTTCCGTGCATTTGAACCATTACGTTTTGGGGCACACCTGCTAAGTTTCGTTATGACTGTTGTTGTTATTCCTTTTACTTTTCTGATTTGTATGGATTTCCGACTTCCCCTCTTTTCGCGTGGGTTTATTTCTTTCTAATGTTTATTTCATTTTGGTTATGCCCTGTCTTTTTGGTTTCAGATTCGGCGCTAGAAACATATGTAAAATTCATAAAGCAGCGGAGCAACTTTTCCCTTTTCGAGTCAGGGACTTTCCTCTTAATTCTCGCTCCCCCTTTTGAAACGTGGCTTGGGACATCAGGCAAACATTTTGGCCATGGCCAAGGCAAACAAAAACGGGAGAAGATACGCTTTCTCGGCCGGTCTTTGTCTTTTTCGGGGTTCTTTGTTATATTTTGCAGGCAGTCACTTGTGTGTCCAGCGTCCCAGTTGCTCTTTGCTTGCTTTTGTTGCACGCAACGCCACACTTGGAGAAATCACATGAACTGGTCACACTAGTACGTTGATGACTAACGCCTATATTTGGTAATTATATAATAATGTGCTCGATGGTGTTTACTTACTAATGATAAGAAACTCTGATGAACGGATGCACAGTGTATACATAAGTTTAAAATTAGTACCAGTTATATTCTTTTTTAAACATCTTAGATAAATAATACTTTGAAGTACTCTGTTTCACAGTGAGAATGACACGATACGCGGCTAGAAAAGAAAGAAAAAACCGCGATTGATGGACTTCACTTATGCTGCGTTTCAAAATTTGAAGCTGTAGCGGTCAGCATTATTTCCCACCTTCATAAAAAACGTGGAAATGGAAGGAAGGAAACTTCATAAAAATCATACAAGCGTTAAAGTTTAAATTCTGTGTTTTAAAGCAAAACGAACTAACAAAACATTGTTTCTCCATATGATATGAGTTGATATGATTGAAGTTACTCGTACTAATGCTTTGGAAAATAAAAACAAATAAAAATACTTGCCATTTAATGTATTATGTTTTTTAAATACATAGCTTTAGGCTTATGTTATGAGCTGAAATATAGATATTACCTTTTATTTGTCCGATCTGTACAATTGATTTTGTAACCTTTTTGTAAAAATACGATCAGAACTTGCACTTGCTTGCAGGCATAGAATGAATCAAAGAAGCCGTAATACATTTATACTAAAAATTGTTTTTTAAGTAACTTTGTGTAAATGTAAATGCCAGTAATCTTCAACTGCTGTTCTGTGGGTAGGTGTCCAGCTAATGTACTCACACTGCTGCCTAGTGGAAAAATCCCGCCCATTTTCTCGGGAAAAACCCGTGTCCTTGTCGCTGTTATGCACAAATGTTTGTCTTTAAATTAAGCTTCATTTCGGCAACTTTATGCGGCCTGTCCCTGTTTTTCAGTCCCTTCCGCCCAAATTCTACGTGCCTCGCTGCCACTTCATTTTTCGTGGAAAAGCGGGAAAAGTGGGAGAGCCGGGGGCGTGACGGTGGTAGTGGGCGGTTGAAAACGAGAAATTCATTTTTCAAGTTGTAGACCGGCCTGGTCGGATGCTGCTGCACGTTGAGACTTTTACTTGTTAACGGGGTCATAAATCATGCGTGAAAATATCGAACGGAAAACAGATTTTCCTGCTCTGTACCGCCCGTCGCGACCCTCCATTCCACCACCAGCCCACCAACAAACAATGAAGAGCGGCTCAAGCTGATGCAGCGACGCTTTTTGGCCAATACGCAATCCGTGTCCGAGTTTTGGACTTCTCAAAAGACTTCTCAACAAAAAAAAAACAAATCCCCACACTCACAAAAAGAGGAATAAATCCATCCTTAAAAAACCATATCCTGAACCCTTTTCGGTATGCGAGCTAATAATCGATTTGTTTGTTTGTTTTTAATTTCTTTAGGACCGAACTTTGACTGCTCACGTAGGACACTAACTCAATGGCAATCCTCGAATCCTTGAGTCCCGAATCCAGAAACCTAAATCCCGATCCCAAACTCTTTTGCTAATGTGCAGCTGCTTCCGCTCTTTGGCCCACTCATCGTTTTTCTATTTGTCATTTCTGATACTTATTATTTTGGAAAGGGTATGCTCCTAATGTGAAATTTCCTTTTTAAAAGAACTTATTCCGGAAACTATTTGCAAGACTCTACAAGACTTGTACAGAAAGAATTGTGGACTCACTTTTTAAGAGGTATTTAAAACCGAATCAGAGGTATCATAAATTCTCAGTGTTTTTTTCTGTTGATTTTGTAGTTTCTTTTTCGAGCGGGCTGCGCTTCCTTTTTTTACAGCATCGCAAAGCTGATTTAATAGCGATTTTCTTTTCAATACCTGGGTATAAAAAAATAAGTTCGAAGCCCCCTAAAAACCTGAACCACTCACGTGGTTTTGTGCACTGCGTGGCTTTCAGTCGTTCCTTTGGTCATGTCCCCACCCCCCGATCCTTTTGCCTTGTTTTGTTGCTACCTGTGCTGAGTTTTTAATGAAAATCACATCAAATCGATATGCACAGGACGAGACCCTTTAAGCCATCAGCGGAGAACCCATCCCAGCCGGGCCATGTCGCCACAGCGCTAAACTTGAAACGCTCCACAAAACGCAGCTCAGGCCAGAGTCCTTTTGCCGCTTGCCAGAGGCGTTGGCACAGGGGATCGGTCAAGGACCTTTCGAATAGGCGATACTAATGCCCTTGTGTGAAACGAATTAGATTGTAGTATTTTTCAGTGCCATCTAATAGCTGAGACTGCAATTCAGGAGTGAGTTCTTTAATAAAAAGCAGCACCTTATATATCATTTATGATATATCTGTTTTTTTTATATTTATATTTTTGTAAAACTGGGTTATATCAATGAAATTTAATTACTAACTATTGATTTTTGCAATAAAATTCTTCTATCATATGTCTGTTAAAAGTTTGCAGGATTAATTACAAGTCCCGTTTAATTTATAAATCTTTTAACAAATATGTAAGTATATTTGTTCACAGAATAATTGGTTTGTTTGTTTTTAGATAAATATGTTCAAATGGCATAATTAATTAATCAGATGCATTGTGACTTTTCTCGTTTGTTTTCGGTCATGTCTATATTTTAAGAATATAGTTGAATATTTAAGTATTATTTAGAAGGGAAATCACGGTCAATTTTCCAAAACGTTACTTATTTAGCACATTTTACGCCGACACCTCTGAATCCTGGAAATGCTTTCAGACTCTTCAATATGCACCGGTGTATTTTCAACAAAGTGGATTAGAATGGTCCTTATGACCAGGCATGTCCAAGACAGAGGTCCCCACAGGGGAGGACTTTCAGAGGGTTCCCGGAGCGAGAGACAGCAGTTAGATGAATGACCATCGATGACTAGATGGAGCATGGAGCACGGAGCATGGCGCCCGGAGCGTGGTGCATGGAGCCACAGTAAACTGCGGTTAAGGTGCAAAGAGTCCCGACAGAAAGAGACATGCCGATATCGGTAGAAAGGGACGGGGTATTAGCCCAATGCATTTCATATTTTTCTGTTGCGATGCTAAAACCACCGCAAAAGCTCAATGGCCAAACGATGGCCCAAAGCAAAATCACAGCCAAAGCCCCCAACCAAATGAACCATCACCTTTTTGGGGTTTGCCAGGATTTTTATGCCGTTCGGTCTGGGAAAAGCCTTTTGCCCATTCGAAAAACTATTTTTCGATATGGTTTTTAATACCTTTCCGAATGGAATTAAGGTCGTCCGGGTATATTTGCTAATTCACGGGCTGTTAAGGGAAGTTTCAGGAACCAAGATATACAAATTAGTGTTTAATCTGAGCTTAATACATATGAGCTAAATATGTTAAATAATTACTAACTAATTACTACTAATTTACTAAATACATAATTAACTTATGCAGCTAAATGGATAAATGGAAATTTGCGAAAAGTTAGTGCATTCAAACTTTAATAACCTTCTAGCTCTCCTGTTGGGAACATTTTCTGTTCTGTTGGTATTTATTTTATATTTGATTTTCGACTCGTGTGTGTCTTCTGTTACTTTTTTTTTGATATCCTGCTATTTTGGTTTGTTGACGATTTTTTTGTTTGTTTGTTTGGTTGGCTACGGATTTGGGAGGCAGAACAGCAGCCACTGACAAATTCTAATTGAACTCCGGTGCAATTGGCAGGGAAAAGTTGGGCGTGTATGGGGCACATATTGGGGGAGCTGGGGATCTCGTTTGAAAGGCGCTTAGCAGGCCGAGACAAGGCAGAACAAAAATGTTTAGTTACAGTCGAATGACGGTCGCCTTTTACCCTCCCAGGAGTTTTGGCAACTGTCAAAATACAGATGCATGCCAGGGGCGTGCCAAAGGGGGGCTGGGGGACTTTTAAAGGGGGAAAGCAAACAAACACCGCAGACGTGAGACGAACCGATGATGCCGACACACTCGTATGCACACGGGTTAAGCCGCTGGTCATTCGTTGATTGCCACACTATCTCTCTCGTTCCCTCGATCCTTGTGGCAGGCAACCAATTAGGTGACCCTGTATGACACTCGCCCACCTGCCAGCACCTCCCACGCACCTAACCACCCACCGGCCCTTTGAACGGGGGTCATGATGTCAGTGAAAATGCAAACTTTTTCATTCCCCTTACTTGGACGGTATTCTGTTTATGCAGTTCGACTATGTTGCAATTAAATAGATAAAGAAAACATTCTGAAAATACTGTTGTCAAAAACTATTTATGGTTATATCTGAACGATACCAAAGCAACGAGGTAAATTCTTAATAAATAAGTATACAAAAATCGATTGCACTATTGACTGTACAATTACCGCCTATGTTTCTATACTTATCCAAATTTCCCCTGTTTGATTATGTTCAAGCATTTTGATTAATATTGAACACAATAATCTAAAATGGTTTTAACCAACACTATATTTATTTATTCATTGTGGCATAGTGTATTTATATCGCACATATTTGGGGTATTAACACTGCACATTGGTAAAAACCTCATTAAATATTAAGATATTTTGAATAATATAAGATTCCTTCAAGTTTAAATTTTTCCTTCTGAGCGAAAACATTTATTTTACATATTATTACGCAACAATCAGATTAAGCCAGCCCTTCAAAGATAGCGGCTTGCACTTGTTGCAAAGGAATTGTTGTTTTGTAGAATTTATACCAAGAGGGAATTTTTTTTTACATTATGACATTATTGCAATGTAGTAGAATATACATACATTTAATTTGTAAACATTACTTTATCAAGCAGTAACGCGTTATGCGTAGTCGAATTTCAAAAATAACAAAATGGGAAATTTGAAGTAATATCTATGGTCAAAAAGCAGCATTTCATCCCACTGTGCGCTGCATACGCATCCTTCAGTTTCTATCTCCGGCTGGCCAGAGTTAAACGCACATTTGCGGTGGCCAGTCGGCTTGCCACTCACTTACACCCACACACAGGCAGCAATGATGATATTGATGCACTTGAACTCCGCTGGGACACTGGCAGAAAACTTGATATTGTTAACATAATTCCAAAACAATATTAATATGAAACAAGGTAATCTCAATATATATATAAATTAAGAACTTGAATGCTAAACGGGACAATTTGTAAATAAAATCCACAGCAATAAAGGGTTTTAACTATTATTATTTGCTCAGTGTCACTGGGCTGCGCTTTGCATGTTGCAGATGGAGTTGCAGCAGCTGCAGTTGTTGCTACAATTGTTGCTGCAGCTGTGTGCCTAATGAGGAGGGGCGGCCATGCGGCACGTAGCATCCATCGGTGGCAACATCGGGCAAATAATCAGCATATGTCCGCCGGAAGTGCACCTGCCCATTAACTGCCCGACTTCCTTGACCCTACGTCACTACCCAGTGCCGAAAAACAAACGAAAAGTCGCACGACTTTGTTGATGGGTGCCAGAAATTTAACAAAATGATAGTGGAAATTGCACTTTTGCATATTCATTGAGATGAGCAACAATCGAACTGATGTTAGTTAATAATGGCCTTTTTTAACACTATAAAATACAGTGGTAGTCGTCAGTTCAGTTCTAAAGGCACAGCCCCCAAATTCCAGGTGGCACTTCCCTTGGGCCAAAGTTCACATGTCCTCTGCAAGTGAGTGAAGCGAATCACGGTGAAAAAAAATGGAAACCAAGATGGCACACACACACTGTGTGCGTATGTGTGGGAGTGTGTGTAAATACGTCAACAATTTTGTGCAAAGAAGGATTTCAATTTCCTTTAAGCGGAAGCGCGCTGTCAGTTTCGCATTTTGCGCCACAAATCATCAACTCTATCTGACCCTCTGTCCCTGGCCATGGACTTTCCACCAGATACCATACCATATAGATTGCAACAACACTGCACTTTCGAAAGGGCCGCCGGGCTGGGCTGGGAGCTGGGGGCGTGGCTGGAGCAACAGCTACACATCATCCATCCATCCATCTAACAATAAGCGTCCAGCAACAGCTACTACTTCAGGCCAAGAAGCGGAGGAACGGAGCGAAGCCATCCATCTAGTCAGCCATCAGTCAGTTCGGGGCAGTTTTGCATCGCAAGTTGGGGCCACACTGCCCGGCGAAATGTGAACTTCTGAGCCCAGCATCTGGATTCTTCGGAGAATGCCAATTGTGCCCAAAGAAAATGGTGTGCACTCTTTTCGGGATATACTATATGTGGGTCAAAACCAAAAACACGCCAATTCGAAATAAACCAGTGGGGTTAAGGACACACATTGATTCAGTGGTTCATCCATAATATTTGGAATGTTGGGAAGCGAGTGTAGTTTTTATGCGTCCAGTATTTGAATATTTCTCAGTGTAGTTCTGTTTGCACTGGCCTTTGTCTAAGGGGGCGGGGCAGGACGGTAGGCGGACCTGGGCCGGGTGAATTTATAGCACAATGTCAACAGTTGCCGCGTAAATATGTAAAATTGTTTGTAAATAGCAATTTCGTTTTTGAGCCCCCCACGCCGTCGATGCCGAAAAGCAAACGATGTGCGTCAATCGATGTGGAGGAGAGCAAACTTAATTTACCTTCAATTATGCGTGAGGTGTTAGATGATGAATTTAGAGGGCATTTTGATTTCTGGTTTCGAAAGTCGAACGGACTTCAATCTCTTCAATTCGAGTGTTTAACTTGAAGGCACAATTAACTATCTTGCTTTTATTAAGGCACATCAATGCATTGTAAGGTAAAGGCATGGTGGTACAATGGGTCGTATGCGTATTCTTCTGCGCGTCACTCATACGCAGGGGAGCCATAACTTTTTGTGCATGATTGAACAGTGAAATGTGAAACTTATTTAATTTGGCATTAAGGATGTGTGGCATTTAGGGCGAGTGGAATGGACACGGCGGGCTGGACCATTCCCTCACTCTCCATTTCCAATTTGCGATCCAAGATGTCCTCGCGCCCAATGTCGATGTCCGTCGGCTACCAGTGATGGTAGCTTTCGATCCTCAAGTTCAACGGAAAAGTGCTGCACACAGTGGTCAAACTGGAATTTATGTTAAAGTCTTGGTTGTGCAGCGCCTCGCTGCTCGTGGTTACATCGCCGAGATCCGTATCCACATCCTCCGCCTGCACCTGTTGCTTGACATCCATTGTGGTCGAACGAATTAAGTTTTACTTGAATTTTTATCAAAAAGTTATGACCAATCGGAGTTAAAAAACAAACTGACTGACAACTAATGCTAATGGGAATGAAAAATGCTATGATTGGGACTCTAGGTCGTAACTGATAGCCGACTCCATTTTGGCATAAGTCAACAATTATTTGGCTCTATCCTCGACATCGCGAATGCCTTTCTATATGTTAAGCAAGTTTTGAAGTGAATGACGAGTAATTTAACTTTTAGAGCTATAACTTTATTGTTTTAACACCGATTTAGCCAAACCCTCTCCAAGAAGTAGTTTTGCTCCAATCACTTTAAAGTCTTTTACATATTTTCTAGGGAAGGGGATCTAAAGAAGAAATGCCAACTGGATAAAGGGAGGCTGCATCACCAAATCGCTTTTGCATGCGGCTGACCATGAAGGAACCGCCTCCAGCTTTCCCTCGACCTCCCGTATTTCCGCCCCCTTATCACCCATCCCCTGTCAACTGCCAAATGCCACGCCCACTGACCAAGCTGCCCCGCCCCCGGGTCAGCAACCTTGATGGCTGGCAGTGCGTTAATTGATTGTTCGGCTGGCCCATCATTATCGGCAGAGGGAAAGTCCTCCCGACTTTGGATCTGGCACATATGCCAGGACGCAGAACGCAGGACGAAGGAACACAGACGGTTAAGGCTGACCACTGGTCATGCCGATGACGCTGATGGACAGCAGTCGGTGGGTTAAGGGAGTGACCAAAAGCAAGGGAAAAGGCCAAAACAAGCAGTGTTGACAAGAAAATTGCTTCGATTTGGGAAAACCAAGAGTGGGTATTTGGCCCAAGCCAGATATAGTCAAATATTTGAAAATTGTAAACAGAAAATTTATTTAGATACTCTGTCTATTTATAGATGTGCGGGACATTAAATTTGAATGTATAATATAAGAGATTGTTAGCTATTAAATTTTGTTAGCTTACAAATTCAAGGTATTTCAAATGTGTAATTCAAAATTGGATATAACATGTATTTTAATAATTAGCTAAACCCAAACTAAGCTTCTTTGAAAAAGTGCTTTAGACTTAATGAAAAAAAAACCTAGAATTGAAATGAATTTATTTTCTTTGGGCTCTGGAAACGCACTTGCATGCCCGCAAATGATTCGATTTTATCGATACTTCGATATCGTTTCGCTTTCCCTGGTGCGACAGAGAGGGCTGCCGGGAGTGACAGGGAGAGATAGATGTGGCAAAAATCGGCATTGATTGTCCGTCCGGTTCATTGCAATCGCTGCAATTTAAGCGGGCAAACTTTTTGGCTCACTTCGCTCCACTTCCTGCGCTCCTTTTCGCCCTTTTTGTTTTTGGCCTACATAGAACACGGATATGAAACGCCGACTCTATCTATTGCCCCATCTCTCTTGCCCTCTACACTTTGAAAAAAGAGTGCAATAGTAAGATAGTTTTCTGAGATTTAAGACTTTAGCAAAGAAGACTAGCAAACAATATAATATTTCGATTGTTTTAAAAAAGTTAAGTGCCGCTAATATTCAAATTTATATACCGAAATTTTTCTTACTCCATATTGTTATATTCACACTTATATTTGAAAGGCATACATTGCTTATATATGTCTTAAGTACATTTTTTAAGTGTTTTTATGCCCGTCTCGCTTTAACAGAAGTAGCCATCTCTGTCTCACCGCAGTGGAACTTTTTTAATACGCAACACGAGTGACCCGCTTGCGGACAATTGGAATTGTAACTTTTGATTAAATTCGTTGCAATGGCAACCGGGTGAAAAATCGAAGGGAACGGTTGTGAAGCGGGAACGGGTAAAAAAGGGCGGCATAGGGGTGGACCGGGTAAAAATAGGGGTGCACCGGAAGAAGAACCGGGAACGCTTGTGTTCAAGGCAAGCCAAAGGATAAACTTTTTGCGCTGGTTTTTCAATTGCATTTGATTACCTTGTTGCGTGGGCGGACACTCCGCTTGTTGCTCCCTCTCTCTCTCTCTTTTCCTCCGTTCACCTTCATCTCTTTCGTTCGCCTTCGTCCCTCTCTTTCTTTTCAATCTGTAACGCCCACTTTCGGGAGTTGTTTGGACGCCACTTGCGAAATCAATTCGAAAACTATGCGAGCCCACGGTAAATATGCGCCCATCCTTATTATTTCCATATCCATTCCCATTTTTATTATTATGATATTTATGCGTACATCTATCTAGCGCTTAATGTTTGCTCGGCACACTTGCAGAAAACATAGGAATTTTATAAAAACAATTTGGTCCGATATGCGATATTATGTGTATATAGTTTGTGCTCTATTCCGCTCTGATCCATGCAAACACACAAATGGACACGGACACAGATGCAAATATTTGCATTGAAAATGTACAAAACACACACAGTCGAGGTCAACAAAATAGTGATACATATACGCATATGCTTGATAAAATAAATAATTGTGCAATAAGAAAAAAAAAAACAATTCAATATCTTACCGTGCAAATTGATATGCTGCACTTGATAAAATAAAAATGGATTGATATATGATTTTACGCCCATCTCTATACTTGCATACATTTTTATCACTGTTTTTACCACCATCGTGGGCACACTCTTAGATGGGATGAAACATTTTGTTTTTGCACTGGCCTCAAGCTAAACAAATATGTTTTTCAAAATTACAACAAAAGAAACGAAATAACAATTGCTGATGCACAATAACAAGCAGTTCCAGAAGGAAAAGGCAAGGGTCAAATAAATACATTTTGCATTTAAGTGCACATTGAAATGATTTAAATCAAAATATAGCGATGACATTTAAATTCAGAATTGTTGCGCACCTATTGTCAGTATATCTGCTGTTTAACATTTTGAGTTACCTTTCTCATTGAAAAACTTTGTTTAAATCCCCAAAGTGGGCCCATTTTTTTAGGTTTTCCTGCGGCTCAGCTCGGAACTTGGCATTTGTTTTTTGTTCAATTAACATAGGAATTTATGGGGAATTATGGCTTACAAACATAGCCAGTGGCAAAGAGGTGAGAGTGGAAAGGACCATAAGGAGAGTTTGATGGACATCTATGGGAGGATAATAAAAAGAATTCTCTAACGTTTTTTGTTGGATCGAAAATCAAAAATCTAGTAAGACTTTACCTCTGCCCGAAATGTGTGAGGGAAATATTCACTCTGGAGGAGTCTCAACCTCCCCATCAACTCCATTTCATTGTCCCGCCCTCCCGCGCTCCCATCGCTTGTTTCACTTTGTGCTCCCTTTTTGCAATTAGGCGAAAAATTCAAATTCAAATCAATAGACAAGGAAAAGTTTTGCTGCAGCACGTCGTCACAGCAGAGGGGCATGTGGAATTCATACAGGGCTGCAGGACCAAGAAGGACCCAGACCCGACCAGACCAGACCAGGCCAATTGGCCAATGCCAGCGGCTCCGTACGTGTTCGGCCAAAATAATGCCGGTACACGTCAAAAAACTGGTTTGAATAAATTATGGATCATGGCCGCGCCTTGAAACGTTCACATGGCTGTAAGTGAAAGGGTATTAATAATCAATTGCTTCACAGTCCAAAGATTCTTAAGCATTAAGCCGTAATTATTACTAGTAGGATATAAACTTATGTACTTACTCAACAGCTTAAGTTGCGGTCGTAACTCATTTGGGGTCGTAATAATTCAAAACACACAATAACGATGATAAGTGATTAAGCCTAAATAAATTTAGTATCGGT
The DNA here is from genome assembly GCF_004382145.1 of Drosophila mauritiana. Lineage (NCBI taxonomy): Eukaryota > Metazoa > Arthropoda > Insecta > Diptera > Drosophilidae > Drosophila > Drosophila mauritiana. The sequence goes on along the minus strand of NC_046672.1, from coordinate 20,723,999 downwards.
TTCAAACTTTTAGGGAACCGATATTCATATACTCTGATGTCAATAGCCTTATGTGAGCACTAATGGTTTGTATGTTTAAAGTGTACTGTTCCGTTTAAGGATCCGGGTCCTCGGCCTGCGAATATTTGGGTATGGGCATTCTCCCCAAGGAGCCGCTGCAACAAGCGAAGATGCTGAAAGGACAGCCAGGATCTGGAGCTGATTCCGAGGACTGGGGCTGACGTTGGGGCTAATGTGATTTCGTACGTTCAATTTGTGAATTGCCTGGAACACACGTACAGTGGCGGAGGGCTCGGGGGCTCGAGGGGTTTTTGGGGCTTCAGGGATCGGGGGTCCTGGGACAACGGCATATGCATAACTACGTGGCATGTGCATTTTGCTGGCTTTTCTTTTCTTCTCCCCATCTTTGTTCCTTTTTTTGGCGGCAGCTTGCTCATTGTCGTGCAACAATTTAACATACAACGTGGGGCAAATAATTTGGATATCCGACATTGAAGATACCCAGTAAAGTGCCTCAATAAGCAGAAAGATATCTGCAAAAGATGTATTGAGCAAAATCATATTTAGTAACCTTAAGCAGAAACCTTGCATCCTGATTCCATAATACATTTTATGCACATATCATGTACATATAGGTATCATAATAACTCGAATTCATTGGTGGCTTTTAGGAAAAGTAGTCTTCAGAAAAAGGATGCATTATCAAAAGAGCTACTCGTTCGCAATGTCTTATGCCTCCAATTTTTCCAGGGTATCAGGAAGAGCGAACTGTGCGGGAACAATGCTGTCAGCAACATGATTACCTACAGCGAACGAGGGAGAGGCAAGATCCGGGGGCGAAAGAGAGGCCAGATGGATGACTCGGACTGCAATCTGCAGTTGAATGCAATTCGTGGCGAGGAGTTCAGTTGGAGTTCTCAGCTTCCAGTTCCCAGCTCCGACTCAGGAATCGCAGTCCGATGCCAGCTGGAGTTGGGCTGCATTAAATGTAAGGCAGTGTGCCAGACACACATATTGCTGAAAGAGACGGCAATATACATGGGCCGAGAAAGAGACAGAAAGATGGTCGGACTGCGGCAGAGACATTTTGCATTAAAATTAAGGCAAATTTATAATGAGCCAAAATTGTCGTTGCGATGCAATCGCCGCAATATATAATATATGGCGCATATAGGATCATACATAAATCTGTGTATATATCAGCATATATGAGTGTATGCATATGAAATATATGTGTGCCTGGACGTGACTCCTGACTCATGACTCCTGTCTCCGTATCCTGGCTGGTTTCCTTGTCCTGCTCGCGAGCCCATTATTGGGGTAATTTATAATTTGTTCATTTAAATGATTACAAAGGAAGGGGCCAAGGAGGCCAAGTATGTATTTATGTGCCCACTTGCAACTATAAAAATGAAATGCCCTTTTTGTTCCTACCAAGAAAATGGTTTATTCTATTATAGATTTCTGTTAAAGGACTTCAATGAAGCTTATGATTTTTTTGCTTATCGTGTGCATTTCAAGGCTCAATTGAAACTGTGAAACGATATTAAATAGCTTTGATTATTATCAGTTTTTGCTGAATAATTGGTACAAAGGAATATAGCTAGCTTAGTGTTATATAATAAATCAAAAGAACGAAAAAATGTTGATGTAGCATGGATTTTGGGAAAAAATAAAGAAAACTTCGCAGTATACAATAGACTTTAAATTACTTAATATAATTGAATATCTGGTATGCATTTATCTGTTTTCACTGGAAAATCGACATTTTGCAGGAGTGCAAGACATCTGAACTTTAGCGAGCATAAGAATAGCCCACATCTTGCGTATAGCGAACATGACATTCTCGACTAGATAAAAGAAAATGGAAGTTAATGTCTTAGGGGAATGCAAGATTTTACTGGAAAATAAGCACGTGTTTTTTTTTTAAAGGAATGCAACCATTTGTGGCACCTGGTCATTAGGGAGCATGTGTGTGCGCATCCGACTGACACAACTGAAATTTAAAGTGCAACATCAATCACTGGTGCAAACGGGGACAAGACTTCTTCTTTTCTCGCCTTTTGGCAAGGAGCATTTATGCCTTGGCTAGGCCCAGAATATATATCCTGGCTTCCTGTTGCTCAACACTTCAGATGACCCCCCCGCAGAAGTCCCAACTCGAATTGTAATGACGCAACAATTTAAAGTTTGTCGTTGATGCTGCAAAACTCGGTGCTAATGGCGTCAGCGTCAACGTCTCTCAACTCATCTTTGAGCCCCCTTCTCTGCGCAGCTCCTGTCCCTCTGTCCTCCTCAGGAACCAGGACCCAATCCTGTCGTCCTGATCCTGTCCTGCCATCTTGTTTTTGTTGTTGTTGATGACGGCGATTATTTGCGCCATGAACACATGGAAGCAGCTGCAAAAGGTGGCGTCCTGCATCCTGTAATCCTCCTCCATCGACGTCCCCATTTTTAACCCACACCCCCCAGCTGCATCACAGTTCCAACCTTCGGCCAGGTTGTCCAGGCGGAAAGACACTGCTATAATTTCAAAAGTTCCTTGATATAATTCTCCAATATATTCTTTAGCTCAAATAAATAGGATAAATGGAATATAAAATAAAATACGTGCTTACTTGAAAAGTCTCTATTTCGATTATTTCTCTAAGTTAAATGACGAAATAATCAATGCCACAAGTGCAAAAGCTAAAATTCCGAGGATGAAATGACAAGTTCAGTGTTAATCGCGATAAAAATTAGTTTTAGCAGCAAGTTTCTCTCAGTGGATTAGCGACTCAGTGTGCAGCAATTCAAACTTTAAGCTGTCGACAAGGCAAAGTCGAGCACTGCAACTGCAGACAGTGCGGGAGAGAGAGAGAGAGAGAAGGCGATAGAGGGAGAGGGGGAAGCAGGCTGAAAGAGACAGAAAGAGCCAGACACTTGGCAATACAAATTGAAATACTTCTTCCTCAGCTTCTTCTATATCTATACATATATCTATACCTATCTCCGTCTCATTCGCTGTGAGTTTGACTGTTGCTCTGCAGGATGTATTAATATAAATGAATTATTCGGATGAGGCAGTATACGGTAGTATTCCCCTCCTCTCCCTGATAGATATTATGATGGATACGCCTTAACGATGCTGCCGACGACATTGGCGACAGGATCAGGAGGAGGACGAAGGACGCGGAAGGACGATGCAGCTTGTTTCCAAAAAGTTGGCCACAACTTTATGGCTTTATGGCCACGAAAACCTGACACTCGCAACAGAGTCGGAAAGTCAGCTAAATGAACATGAAGTTTTCATTAGAGTCCTGCGTCAGGATCTAGCAGTTGAAATGACCATACGATTAATTAATAAACTCAGGTATATACATATAACCTATAACAAACGGGATTGAAATAAGCATTCTAAACCTTAAGTATCTATTTCTGATCCCAGTTGGAGTAAGTACAGTTCCAGAATGTCACTCGCAGAACTGCACTAGCATTTACTTGGTTACAATCCAAGTACAAAACACACGGGCACACATCCTGACCCGGAAATTATCATCATACCGTCATACCGTTCGAATTTCCATTCCCCATGCCATTCGAGTTTTCGGTGTTGCACCCGATTATGGCCATGGCCCTGTGGCGGTAGCTGCATTTTGGACAAGTTTGTTTATAGGAATGTACGGCCTCGGGCATCACAACGCACACAGCTTCGCACTGAAGTGGCTCAAGGATCTGCGTCCAAGGATCTGCGTCCGTTGTTGCTGTGGTGGAAACTTATTGTCGTCGCATGGCACACTTGGAATGCGCCCGGGGCAAGTTCGCCCGTCCGCTGGCAGCTAATGATATAATGAGCTAATCAATACAATTAATTAGCATTATCTGCATCTTAAACGGAGCAGTGGCAAAAGGCAATCGGCGACGTGGAGTGGAATGGAATTGGAATGCAGTAGAACTGAGCGAGGTGACCCCAAAAGGCCGCAACCGAATCCCAATTTGACTGACTACTTGAACGGCCGAGCTACGGGGAACTTTATACTCGTACACTCGGAGAAATGAATCGTGGATGCTTCAGGAACCAGAGGTGTTAAAAAGTTTGCTACCGTATCCTGTTTAAGCTTTAAAAGCATGCTTTTGGACACTAGCTCAATTTCCTTGACTATAGTGTAGGTCTATGAAGGCATTAACTAACTGCTTTACCCAATAACTTTTTTAAGTCTTCACCTTTTACTTGTTATCGAAATCATTCAAAAATCTCGTCCATTACAGCCCCACAGGCTCCATAAGCTTTTAATATATAATATAAAGTTCATTTTTCGGCTCGTGTTTCTGCCATTTTTGTTTTGGGTGTACGGGTGGGGTGAGAAGGGGTCACTCGGGGCTCCTTCTGGGGTTGGGTGAAGGTTCCATTCCGTACTCCGGTTCCTGTGGTGCCCGCTGCTGCGTAAAAAGTGGGCTAAATGTCGTTGGCAGTCGGCTGGCAGCACAGCTGGGATCTCCTCCCAATCTCATTCCCATTCCCATTCCCAAGCCCGAGCCCAATCCGAAACCCAAACCCAAGGCAACTTGAGCGCTGTGAAGCGCTCAACGAAATGGTCCAATTGCCGGGCAAGTGGACCAAAAGTGCCGACGTCGCCTGTTGGATCTGTGTCTACTTTCTGTCTCCCATTTTCCCCTTAACTCGGACCACCGTCCTACCATTTCCGACTTTATATATTCAGCTACCATATCCGGCTAGTTCACACCTTGGGTTTGCTCCTCTGCTTAAACTTAAGCTCTGAAGGATTTATAGCGAGTACAGCCCCTGTTCATCTACAATATAAGCAGCCGATTAACTCTTCGTTTTTCGGGCAGCAAATATGATAAGTTGATTAAATGTAAACCAAACATAAGTTAATTACAATCAGTGTTATCAAGTGGGGTCGGAAGAAGTTAGTGCTTTATAGCTAGCTTTGTAAAAAACATTCATTTTGCCAGCTGATGTATTTCAGCATATTTAAACGCTATGTAATTGACACAGGTAACCCATTGAAGTGTAATATTTTTCATATTTTAATAAGCTAAATTTTCATTTGTGCTTCGGTGTTTGAAAGTCATATTGAAAACAACCCGATCAATGGCGAGAATTCCCTAAGCCCCCAAACAATTTACGCACATTTGCCAATTAATTATGGCACGAAATTTGATTTCGTTTTGCAATTAGAATGCAATTCCATTTTTATCAACGGATATGCGAGCCGCGATAATTTATGATGGAAAAACAATTAAATTTATTCAACCCAAATGTGCTGTAATGAACGTGGGCAGAGCCAAACGAGCTATATCGATGGATAGTTAGTTGTATATATTATTGATAACAATAACAAATAACTTAAGCAGCTTTTTGCGGTTTCAATTCCGCAATTGGGGCTTTTTGTTAAATGCTTTTTTTATGTTGTGTATTCGGGAGGAATTGCACAAATATGTAAGCATAATGTAACTACAATGCATGGGAGCGTGGTGCAGAATGCGAGACAATACAAAATGGTTGGGCCAAAAATTCTAAACAAAATTGTGGCCACTAACCGAAATTGCATTTGCTGCACTCCAGCATTCTCCATTCTCAATTTTCCACTTTCCACCCATTTTCCGGGTCCGCTTTTATTGTTGCATGTCATAAATGATGCTGCTAAAGAGTCAAAAATAATCCGCTTTTGTGTGAATATCACAATCAAATGCTAACCACCAAAACGCACAGCGATACACTCCCCCACAATAAAAATATACGAAATAAAAAAGGACAAAATAGGAGCTGAAGTAAAAAATCCACACAGTTGGCTTATCTACAACGATAGGTTAGGGATGGCTCTCAAAGGATTCAGAATGCCGTGGCTCCCCTTAAAAAAGGTACCTGGTGAAGCTGCATCAAGTGAAATCTACTCATAGACCTGGTAAATCAAGGCAAAGGAATTTCCCAAGGGTTTCAGCAAAGACACTAGAATAACAAGATGCGTAACGGCCATACATTCGTTTGGCACTATGCAGCCACTTTTTTGGTGAAGGCCAAATTTGCTCTCTTTCCGCTCGCTCACGTTGAGAGCGTAAGAAATATAAAAATAGAATTTGCTTGCTTGTGTGAGTAAAAACAAGAGACGAGAACGCGTATATGTGTGCGTGTTGTGCTAGAAGACGATTTTCGGGCCGAAATCAATTCTGATCGAAGAAACGAATTTACATATTTGGAGTTGTGGCCAATTTCGTAGCAATATGATGAAATAAAATAAAAATTCCCTGACTATTATAATAATTATTATAATAATAATTAAAGCAAATACAAAGGAAATTATTAAAACTACTGTAATTTGAAACATAAATTTTCCAAAAAGAAGACATAACATTGAGAAATAAATATTTCATAAAAATAATAATTATTTTTTAATTTCATAAAAAAATAATAATTTTATTAATAAATAATAAAAATAATAATATTTCATAATAATATTTCATAAAAAATAATAATACGTAGTAGAAAATAAAAATTAATAAAATAAATAAAAATATGAAAACAGTTCGTTGCAAAAGTCATATCGTCAGGCACGAAGTGCGGACACAAGCACTCAACAATCATTGCCTTATTAATTTTTCTCACGCCGCAAGCTGAATACCCTAATGACAAGTATTCTAATATAAAGTCATTTTCGAAATTTATTTTGTGATGTACATAGATTCGTCTATTACTATTTCTAAGCTTTATTTAAATAATAATAACGTTGAGGCAATGCAAAACAAGAATTTTTCGCATGGTGCCAATTGATAAAAAATAATATAGATTTAAAGTCAACGAACTTCTAAGGTGAAGGGCATATTTTGTCAAATTTACAATACATGAGCATACGTGTGCACACATACAGTTGTATGCTATCACTGTATGCGTAGAAAAGAGCTGTTTGCTGTAGCGCTCTCCGCTCTTTCTCTCTCGAACAAAAACTCAAGAGAGCCTGGAGCCACCTCTAGAGCCACGGCCAAAAAATCGCGTGCCAAAAATTTGTATGGCCGTTACGCATCTTGTTATTCTAGTGTCTTTGGTTTCAGGTTGGACTTTAGAAAGACCATTTGTAAAAGTTTCGTAAGACAGCAAATCAAATAAAGCAGGATAAGTTTAACATTATATTTCTCTTATAATATATATACATTTTATGTCTTTAGTTTCCTCTATCTGAGTTTCAAGTTCTATAGTAGCTAAGACGATTTTTGCTTATACTTTTATATCCACCTCCACCAAAGCAGATCATTAACAAAAATTGCAACTCTCTGACATATTTTACCAACAATTTCACCCAAAATGGACTTAAGGTGCGGTGGGTGTGGCAGGGGGTCAGGGCAACGGTCATGTGCGGAGCATGAGGAAGTTACAAACAACATGGCGCAGCATACCAGCAACAAAAGTTACAACAACAGCAGGCACATCAAACGCTACAAGAACTGGGACGCTCATACACACACGCAAACAAACACAAGTACCAACACACACTCACACATGCATGACCCAGTGGTACCATGGAAATTTGTACCAATATTGTTGCCAAATTCCATTTTCAAAAAATCGAAAATTAGTACAAACTCGAAAACTCCTACTTAATGATGCAAGTCAGAAGCCTCAATAGATGGCGCCACTATAATGATATAACCTCTGACCAGCGATTATATTATTGGGCGAATAACTCGTCTTATTTCAAATAATGAACGTAAGTTTATTTTGCCTTCTTCTTTTGTTAAGTTATTTAGGCTATTTTTTTAAATATATTCTTTTTTGATTTTATTTCATATTTAAATGAAAGAAGTATAATTTAGAATAATTTGAAGGTTTGGTTTCATGTTTGCTTAATCACGTTCATTCCACAAATTTCAATGTTCAGCCCAGAGTACATGGGCAGGATCTATTCAGATGCCCGCTAGATAGCACTGGACCAGACATCATACACACAAAAATAAAGAATCTAATAATAAAAAATGATGACATTTTAATTGAGGGAGAATTATTATAGATATTGAAGTGAGCAACTAAACTTCATTTGTTGCTTAAGGCAACATCCCTCCATACCTGTATGGTAAGAAAAATAATTTAACAATATAGGATTTTTTCCAAAATTCTATAATTATAGATTTAAAATGAAACGTATTATTTAAGCATTTGGAAATGCTTAATATTATTTTAAGATATGGGACTAAGTAATTTCTTTCACTGTACCCCAAAGACTAGGCTTAAAATTCGAAGCCTAAGAAAACGCAACAACAGCTAGCAAACAACAACAAAGAGAAGAAGGAGAAGAAATCAACAGTAACATACACTCACCACAATCACACTCACACACATGCCGCCATGCGCATACGTATACACACACACAAATTAAAAATGCAGATTTCTATTGCAACATTCGGAAGTGCTTGAAAAATTGTTGTTGCCACTGCCGCTGCATCATTCCCAGTCATCGTTATTGCCAGCTCCACTCCCCACCGTCCTCGTATACCTCCTCGGTCTATATAGTATATCCCCATAGCTTCCTGCTGTTCCTGCATCGGTTTGAAAAGCCTCGCAGAGCTCTCACCCTCATTGTTTGCCGCCCCTTTCCATCCCCTCAGTCCATCCTTCTCCGAATCTCCACCTCTTCTGTGCTTCATTCGGTTGTTTTGAATGCTCTGAATAGGGTACCCATAAATTCGTGAATATCCCTTAAGTTAAATAAAATACCGGGTGAAAACCTTACATTAAAATGGTCATGACATTTATAAAAGAAAATTGTAGGCACCTCGACGACAAATACGATTGGTGTTTTAAAGGACAAAAATATGAAGATCATTTATAAAAAAAATATTATTTTTCATAGTCAAGAAAAAATACACATCATATTTATGAAATATATCGATTAAGCTGTTGCTTTAAAAGTTTACAACACACAATCTTCTAAGAGTGTTAGAAACTTCGTTTACTTTCAAGCCGGGCCTCACTCTTTGTTTTCTCGTTTTTGTGTTCAGCAATAGCATCAAAATTGCAAAGAAAAGCCAGCAAACAGTCAGTAAAATATTGTAGCTGGCAGCTGCGGCGCGAGGGCTCCAAAAGAGGAACAACGCAGAGGACTGGGGCTAGTTTTGTATGAAAAGCGAGCGTAACAAAACAATGAAAACATCGTCGTCATCACAATCATCGCCATGCGGTGTTTTCTTGCCATTTGTTTCCCGAAACTCTTCCACTCACTCCTCTGGCTATCTCTCTCCCTCAGCGTTCCCCTTCTCGCTTCAGCACGCATAAAACCAACAAAATGAAAACGCAACAACAACAATAACGGCTAGAACATCCGAGTGAAACGTGGCCAACAAAAAGTACAAATAACCCACAGAGGAGGCGCTAATCCAGAGTCCTGAGTTTAAGACGAACTTTGAAATATCCTTAAAAACAAAGTAGCGATGCAAGTCGATATGCCATTGACTTCAAAAACTAAACGTATCTCAAGTCTTCGCGTTTTATAAAATGTGTGATCAAATCTTAACCCAATTACTTATTTATGGCGCCCAACGTGGGGCCCGCATTGATCATATTCTCCTGTTACTGCTGCTTTAGGTACATCGCAATTTGTATTGGATTTATTGTCTTTTTTACAAGCCCGAAAACTTTGAAAATTGTGAAGGAAAAATTCGATGACCCGATGTCTGTTCCTAAGGATTTAGATAAGCTCCTTCTGTAACCATTGTTCCAGTTATGAGTGTTATTTAAATCAATATGCTCATAATCCTATCACGTGTTTAATGGTTATTAATGAATAAACAGTCTAGTAATAGTTGAACTAATGGTAAAGGATGAGAAATTGTCCTCTAAGATAACAGAAATTTTGTCAATAAACCGGTTCTAAATGACAAAGAAATCCTGATAGCCAAGAGTCAAATGGAGCTTACAGATTGTCTTCGCTTGATAATACACCCGGAATTAGGGAAACTGAAATTTCAGCTAGGAATTTTACCAGCCATCGGGTGGCCCGGAGTTGAGGTCTTACACTGCCATCCTGCCGGGCCCGTCTTCTTTATTTTAGCCAAACCCAGTTACCAAAGTCTGGTGCTGCTGGATGGGCTTGCATCGAGTTGACCCCCTCCCCTCTTATGGTGCATGTGTGCATTGTCTTTGATGTTGTTGTACGTTCGGCTTCATCTTCAACTGCAGTTACAGCTCTGCATTCGCATTCTCGCACTCGTAGCCGTAGTCGTACTATGTATATCTGTGCCACGTCTAAGTCTAATGTTTCAAGCGTCAGCAGCAGGAGTACTGCACAAAAAACAACACACAAGAAAAAAGTGCACAGGGGGGAAAAGAACAAAAGCCATGGCCAGACAATTAACCAGCCATCAGTCATTTGGTTTTCTGCATGGCACGCATCAGAGAAGGTTGGTTAAGTCCCAGTTTCCCAGTACCATCCCGGACAGAAGGCAATGGGTGGTAGGGAATGATCCCGAGTGAAGGCGGCTCCAGGGGAGGTAATCCTCCGGTTAGGACAACAAATATCAACGAAAATTGTACAAAAGCAGGTCATATCGTTTACAAGCGACTAAGAAACATACTAAACGTGTATGCAGGCGAATTGCTGTTTTCAAACATTTTATGTGTTGAATAAGGTTACGAGAGACAGATAATTTGGCACTGGGCAACACCTGATTGTGTGATTTGCAAATTCAATGACATAAACAAAATAAATAAACAGAATTTCATAAGCAGATGACTCTAAAAATTAGTTGCCATGCTTTCAATTGACACTCCAATAAAATAAATAAGTATATTAAATCAAATTGCTTTCTGTGCGGGATCTAATGATTTCCATATGAACACGCCTGTGAAGGTAAATATGTATGTTCTCGTCTGTGTATGTGTTCGCGCCTTTGACTGCACAAAACTTCGCATTGAATTTGAGAAAATTTCAAACATATTTAAAAGATGGTGCATAAATTACGTGCAGACATATTGGCCAAGTGCAAGACAAGGCTTGAATCCTGCCCGAGTTCGAGTTTCCACACTTTTCGTCCCAGTCTCACCACCCCCTTAGTGTGTATGTAGAAATTTATGGCCACCATAAATTGCATATTTCCCTTTTATTGAATTAATTAATTTCACAAATAAAATTGTGAAATACGAAGTAGACAGAATTAAGAACTCGAAATTGCTAATATTGATTAAAGTATAATGGTAACATTGAAGTTTTATTGATCGATTTAATTAGAAAATTTGGTTATTACTTACATTTTTTGAAAAACACAAGCAGAAGAATGATTACATTATTAATTTCACTTTTTGGGCAGTGCGAAACACATAATTTTACTATTTAGCTTTACTTAACAAGGTATATAGCTTCTACTTAGCCTCAAGAATTAAAGCTTTCTCGCCCAATATATTTATGCTATAATAATATAGGCCATTTTTTTTTTTTTTAAATTTAGCACTTGCCATTTGATGAGTCCTTGCCACCGAATTTCACTTTATTCCCGTTTCACACTGGGAAATTAGACCACAACTGACAGGCGGCCATCAAACAAACATACCCGAAACCGAAATAACCAACTGCAGTGGATTGCAGGCCTTGGAGAGATATTCAGGCGGTGGAGCAGGGCAGGATCAGTCAGAGAATTGAGCTCCTGGCCAATCCTTTGGGCTGACAGACAACAAGTAAATTCCATTAAATGTACGAAATGGAAATTAATTTCGGTTGCATACCAAAACACATATATGGGAGGATTTTTATGTTTTCATTACGGAGTCGAATCTCCAAAGGGGAATCATGCGCCAGTAGTGAGAAAGTGAAATGAGCTGTCAGCGGATGAAGGGTGGTGGCTGGTGGGTAGTGAGCGCTTGAGGATGTGAAGAAGGGGATGGAGAGGGATAGAGGGGAAGCTAGGGGGTCACCGGGTGACCTCTGGCCAGGCCAATGTTAATTTGAATTGCCTGGTGCATGGTCCTTTGGCGCATGTCGTTGACTCCTTGCGGCAACTAAATCAAGTGCTGCACGTGGCAGATGCACTGGGCCACTCCTCCCTTTCGTCTTTCTCCATTTCTCCTTTCTTTTCCGTCCCTTTTCCCGCCTTATGCTTCACAATTTTCGTCCTCCTTCTTTGCTCTCTGTCTCGAGCGAGGTTGATGCTCTGTTATCGCTGTTTGGGCACACTGAAATGAAAATTGTAGGGGGTTGGTAACACCGAATTGTTTTTCTGGATTTTTAGTCAGCTCCCATTTGTGAATAGCAAGCTATAATACATCTTCGTCTACAAATTTTTCAATATTTTTATTTAATTACAATGCAGTATTATTAGAAGATATAAAATACAAATCATTTTGCGCCTAGTCCCTTTAGTTTCGAAGGACCATGAAGTAAGGTTATCTGAAAATATTGTAGCTCTTTCAAAGCCAGTTTCAAAATCATACAAGTTTTTTCAGTGCCCGAAAAGCTGGAAAAGCTGGGGGTTGTGAAGGACGCGGGGGTTGGGTTGGCAGGGATGTGAGTGGCTGTACGCCTCCTTTTTTGGCAAATGTCGCGAGTCGCGAGGCGTCGCTAACGTGGACATGGACATGAGCAATGTGCAATGGCGATAAGGAGGAGTTCTCGCAGCGGACATGGGCATTCCCATTCGAAAATATCCCCCTCTTCGGGGGCATAATTGGCCAGTCAGTCACCCCACTTCACCCCGCCCCCGGCACTCCACAATCAATTGAAGCGTAATGGCAACAGTTCAATAACTTTTTGGCCATTCTCCACGGGATTTCGTTGCAGGCTGAAGATGATGGCCACCACGCCGATGATGATGCTTCAATTATCTATTATGGATCTAATGAGTTGTCATGTTCGGATATTACGGGAATTGATTCGATTGCGACTGTTTTGTTAGTTGCAGACGATAAAAATAGTTCAAGTTTAGAGGGCTCATCATATTTGCCAGCTTTTAGTGGCTTTGTATCTGCCTCGCTGGCTTTCAATGGCTCAATAACCCTGCTGAGTCTTTTATATATATCCATAATTTACCTGACCATAGTGGTCTACTACTAATTTTTATATATCCTAAATACTTATAAATGCAACTGCCTATCCAAACTGGCAAGTCTACAAAATTATAGTATAAATATAAATTTAATGGTAATTAAGATATCTTCAACGTATTTAAGTAAAGTTTTAAAATTACCGGCAAAATAAAAATATTTAAAAACCTTTATTTTTATATGGATGACGCGAATTGTAAGTAGCACTTTAATGACTTAAGAGCATCTTAGCCTTCGCTTAAGCCATGTCTGTGCCTTTGAGAAATGTCCACTGCATTAATCAAAAGCCAGAGAACTTAAAGGCAATGACTAATATTTTTGCTATCAGCAGCGCCAAATGGCCAACGCTTGCCGCCCCAGGGAAACCGCCTGCCCACTTCCACAGTGTCCCCCTTTGGCCCACATCTATGTGCATATTTAAGCTGCAGGAATATACATACATACATGCAATTGGCGGAGTATATGGTTTACCTGGCTTCGGGTTTTTGGAGTCGCTCGATGTGGAGTTCGAGGGTCCTGGAAAGCAGGAGGAGGTGGGCTTTTCCGAGGATTGATGCTGCTGGTTTTGGCTTTCGGTGGTTCGCTATCATTGCACAAGTGCGCAAAATTTTGGACTCAATTCACGTGCTCGGCTGCCAAAATTGTTGCCTGGCCTCCGTGCCGCCCAACCTACCTATAACAAACAGCCTCGCCCTCCCCCTCCCCGTCCCCCGCCCGCGTGCCATTCTGGTACCGCCTTTCGCTCCATAAATTTGCACATTGATCGCCCTGTGGCGCTGCCTCTATATATGTCTGTCTGTATGTATTTAATTCGATAACAGCGCCAACGGTGAAGGGAGTTGTTCGAAAGATTTTTACCCAACTCAGCGCAACCCCAACTGCCACCCCTTTCGCCCCCTTTGCCACGCCCCTGCCACCAGTATTGCACTCTCAAGTGCAGTGAAATAGTTGTGAAACACTTTGCCAAAGATGAAAGATAAATCCAAAAAAGCAAATGGCAGTGCACAGGCAGCGCACCAGACCCGAATCATTTTTGCATAACTTTAAAAAATTTAATCAAGAGTATTTGAGATATTGTAACTGCACTGGCAAAAGAAACATTATTTTTGTATATTTGCAAATAGCTTTGCTTTCGAAGCTCTACTAACTCTCTCATTTCGAGTTACACTGTAGAAGATACTACAATTTATTCGCCAAGTCAAAAAACATTTATGGTACGGCCCAATAGAATCCCATAACCAAACTTACTTCTAACATTTACACTGGTTTTGATAAGAGGTATATATTGCGTTATTTTTAACTTAAAACTGCAACGGGCTAGCAATTAAAAATGTGTTGATTAAACCAGTGCTGGTAAGTTCTCTAACAGGTCGAACGAAGGCCGTGCATAATTTAAATGTCTAGACCTCATCCCGCTGCCCCGTCGCGACCCCTTTCACTGACCGCAGGCCGTGGAATGGCATGGAAACCTGGAAAAGGGCAAAAGAAAAAGCGGAAGGAAAACAGAAGTTCATATCCGCAAACCGAAGTTAAAATACACTTGATGCAAAGAAGAAAAGTTTAAGTGTGTATACTTTAGAAAACATCGATTCAAATTAATTCAAATAATAAACTTAAAAAGAACAGAAAGTTATCCCAAGATATGTGTAGGCACTTAAAATATTCAAGTTGTATTCCCTGAGCGCCAATATTTATTAATTAGCAAAATGAAATAGAATTATTTATGCAAGTAATAATATTTCATAAGCAAAAGCATTTCGAGTGTGGCTGCGTAAGGAACACAACTTCCCTCTAGGCATTCCATTTATCAAGAGAGAATACCTCAAGCATCCGGCCTGCCACTGTCAATAATTAAGTGCGAACCTTGATATAAACTTTACGCCAACTCCGCTGACGGTCGACGCCTCTTCCGTCTCTTTCGCTGTCAGTGCACTCGAAAAAAACATCAAATTTTGAAGTACATTTTGGAAATTGCATTTCAAGCTTTAGCTTTTAGCTTTTACTACTTCTTGGTGAAAATGATATGTGAATAGTGAATTGACCTATATTCCGTTAAATGAATGTGCTGTCTTAATAAGTTAAGTTGAGATCAAGGAATGTATTGCCCTTCTGGGGAGGGTGTTGTTTCTTGATATCTCATATATCGATCTATGTTGTTAATCAATGATTTCTCTGAGTGCACTGCTGAAAAGTCCATTTCTTTTGCTCTGTCTGCGCTTATCCTTTCGAAGGTTCTTCTCTCTTTGCGCTCGCTTCGTTTTGATTAAATTAAAAAGTTACCACAGCCTCAGCCGTCCACAAACACAAACAAACCCACATTCGAATGCAACCGAACGAACAAGCAAGTGACGAGAATTCCCTCACTTTCCCACCGTTCTCTAATTGTGTCTTCAGCCGTCAATTGTTGCTGTCCCTTTCCTGCCTGCCACAACCGCTCTCTTTCGCACACCCAAGAACAGTGCGACCCTAGATGAGCTAATAGATTTATTATGAATCGTTTTACAGTCCGTTACCGTTATTGTTTCTGTGCCACAGGTTGAGGCATTGCCCTATAGGTGTCTTCTCTGTATTCTCCTCCAATTCTAAGTGGCTTTTGCCTGCAGAATTCTTTTTTGGGGATTCACCTGTAGAGTTATTCACCACCATTAGTATTTCGAACAGTCGCAAGGCTATACAAAATATAGAAAACTGGAATTAAACATGAAGTATACGCAGTGAAAGTATGTTTCAATTCATTGACACACCCACAGACCGCAACACCCTGTCATGCTCACATTGTTGAAACATGTTCTGATTTTTAAATTTAAATATATACATATACATATGTATCTTGGCAATATAAACGAATATGCCAAGAACATTTGGTGCCTAAAGCATTGTTTAAAAATCACGATAAAGTGGGAATGATTTTTTGTTTTTCGATAGCATATAAACGATGTAATGTAATGTCCACTAAAAATGAAATGAATCGCCGCTCGATCTTCCTTTCAAGAACTGCGAGCAAAGGATATCTTATTATTATTAATAATAAGATATTATCTATTGGCGATTAATTTTTGTAACAATTATCAAGGTCTGTAAGTTTAACCATCAAAAGACTTCTATGCCGCAAAGTATGCATCTTTCCAATCGACTCACAAGGTCAAACGAAAAACAATAGAATAACAAATGCGTAACGGCCATACATTGGTTTGGCACTATGCAGCCACTGTTTTGGTGAAGGCCAAATTTGCTCTCTTTCCGCTCGCTTACGCTGAGAGCGTAAGAAATCTAAAAATAGAATTTGCTTGCTTGTGTGAGTAAAAACAAGAGACGAGAACGCGTATATGTCTGCGTGTTGTGCTAGAAGACGATTTTCGGGCCGAAATCAATTCTGATCGAAGAAACGAATTTACATATTTGGAGTTGCAGCCAATTTCGTAGCAATATGATGAACTAAAATAATAATTAATATAGATAAAAAAAGCTGAATATAATGCGCATTTTAAATAATAAAAATGGTTCATTTACATACATCATATTAAGTCAAATGACTCAATAAGTATACTAAATAAACATAAATTTTCCAAAAAGAAGACATTACATTGAGAAATAAATATTTCATAAAAATAAAAATTATTTTTTAATTTCATAAAAAAATAATAATTTTATTAATAAATAATAAAAATAATAATATTCCATAATAATAATTCATAAAAAATAATAATACGTAGTAGAAAATAAAAATTAATAAAATAAATAAAAATATTAAAACTGTTTATTGCAAAAGTCATATCTGTAGGCACGAAGTGCGGACACAAGCACTTAACAATCACTGCCTTATTAATTTTTCTCACGTCGCAAGCTGAATAGCCTAATGACAAGTATTCTAATATAAAGCCATTTTCGAAATTTATTTTGTGATGTACATAGATTCGGCTATTACCATTTCTAAGCTTTATTTAAATAATAATAACGTTAAGGCAATTGATAAAAAATAATATAGATTTAAAGTCCAAGAACTAAAGTAAAGGGCATATTTTGTAAAATTTTCAATTCATGAGCATACGTGTGTACACATACAGTTGTCGGCTGTCACTGTATGCGTAGAAGAGAGCTGGCTGTAGAGCTCTCCGCTCTCTGGTTCTTGAACAAAAATTCTAAAGAGCCTGGAACAAGCTCTTGGGCTAGCCCTAAATAATCGTGTGCAAAAATATCTTATGGCGTTACGCATCTTGTTATTCTAGGGTCTTTGGGCGATCGATGGGCTCAAATATGAGCTGAGGCGCTAGAAACAATTTTATTTGGGGGAAAATAATGTACGTGGTATAATTAAATGCATTAGCCTGAAAAGACTTTCCCACCATCAGTCTGAGGACTTTGTATGTGTAAGACTCTCATAATCTCATAACCTTTACTTTAGGAAAACTTTAATTTAAGAACAAACACTGGCACTTGTTTGTTGGGTTTGAAGTAACATCGGAACGTTTTCCTAACAGAAGGACCTTTATATAATCAGGGACCTTTATATATCTCAAATACATACCAACATTCTGAAACGCTAGGGAAAGAAACTTAATGAAACTATAAACATTACTATAGATACGATAGTAGGCGATGAAATCAATGCAAAGGGCTCCATCGAACCAGTTTCTATTTGGAGTCGACATCGAAAATAAGTGTTCTTTCAAGTGTTCTTGTGTTTTAAGCATTTATCAGAAAGATGAACAATATGATCATTTTCAAGAAATTACGCAATCGTGTGGTTCCATACTCCCCACCGGCGAGATTGAATCGCAGGAATAACCGGAATCGCGTTCGGAATGCGCCAGCACCACAACGTAACAACTCTGTTCAGGTTGAGGCTACTCTTGGAGAAATAGCTCCGACTATGGCTGAAGTTACCGTTCATGGTGAGTATACGGCTGAGGCTGAGGTTCAAGTTACTGCAGAGGCTGACCCTAATACGGAGTTTGAAGTTTTGGCAGAGGCTGACCCCAATATGGAGATGGAAGTTATGGACGAGGTTGACCCTAATACGGAGTTTGGAGTTATGGGCGAGGCTTACCCTCTGGCAGAGGTTGAAGTTTTGGCCGAGGCTGACCCCAATATGGAAGTTGAAGTTATGGCCGAGGTTAACCCTCTGGCAGAGGTTGAAGTTTTGGCCGAAGATGACCCTAATACGGTAGTTGATGTTTTGGCCGAGGCTGGCCCTATGGCTGAAGCTGAGATTGAAGTTATGGAGGAGGCTGACCTTAACACTAATACTGAGGATGATGATATGGCTGAGGTTGAAATGATGGGATTGAGGTTCTTGCCGAGGCTGACCCTGAGATGGATGTTGAAGTTATGGCTAAGCTTAATACCTAAACTGACGATGACCCTGAAAAGGGATAGGGAGGGGAGAGCGGATAGATAGAGAGCGAGTGATTGATCTGCAATCCAAAAATATAATAAGTAGATGCATAACGGACATGAATTGCACTATAGTCCGAATACCTTGTTGTGGCGAAAATAAATATCTTCAAGGTGGAGACAAATATTTATTTTGTTTTTGTATTGGGTTACACAAGTTCATATCTTTAATATTACCAAAAATTGTGGGCGTTGCATATATATATATATATATATATATACATATATATATTCCTGATCAGGATTAGTAGCCGAGTGGATTTTGTCATGTCCGTCTGTCCGTATGAACGTCGAGATATCAGGAACAATATAAATGCTAGAAGGTTGAGATTCAGCATTCAGATTCTGGAGAATTCAGATGACGCAGCGCAAGTTTGTTGACCCATGTTGCCACGCCCACTCGAACGCCCACAAACCGCCCAAAACTGCCACACCCACCCTTTTGGAAAACGTGTTTATATTTTTTTTTACATTTTTTAGTCTTGTAAATTTCTATCGATTTGCAAATAATTTTTTTAAACGCACACTCCACGACCAAATTTTTTTTTCATTTTATTCTTTTTTTATTCCCCAATATCTATCGATATCCCAGAGAAATAATGAAATTTCGGCTTCGCATTCACTAGCTGAGTAACGGGTATCTGATAGTCGGGGAAACTCGACTATAGCATTATCTCTTTTTTAGTTGGTAACTCCGGAAAGGAGTAAGATATATACATTATGATTTTGTTGCATTGACTTACAGTAGACCATATCTATGAGAATCCCAAAAATGTCGGTCGTGGCTCCGCCCCTTAAATTTAATTAACTAATTTTCGTATAGGGATTTCTCAAATTTCGAATGCTCTTTATAGTCCAAGCAAAAATCAACTGATTTCGTGATAGTGATCGCATATTAAATAATTTTACAAATAATAACCACAAAAATAATACAACAATATTGAAACAATTCAGCAACAGCCTGGTTTAACTCCCTAAATAATAATCTTATACTAACATATGACGTCAGCAAAACGTAGTATTACGGACTTTTGGAAAATGGGTTGTTGGCATTGGTTTTGCACTATGCAGCCACTTTTTGGTGACGGCCAAAATTGCCTTCTCTCTGCTCGCGTAAAAGTGAGAGTGTTCAAAATCTAAAAATGGAATTTGCTTGCTTGTGTGAGTAAAAACAATAATCGTAATTTTTCACACGCCGCAAGCTGAATACTCTAATGACAATTATTTTCAAAATTTATTTTGTTATATTATGTACATAGATTCGGCTATTACTATTTCTATGCTAATTTTAAATAATTATAACGTTAAGGCAACGCAAAACAAGAATTTTGTACTTGGTGCCAATTGATCAAAAATAATATAGATTTAAAGTCAACGAACTTCTAAGGTGAAGGGCATATTTTGTCAATTTTACAATGCATGAGCATACGTGTGCACACATACAGTTGTCTGCTATCACTGTATGCGTAGAAAAGAGCTGTTTGCTGTAGCGCTCTCCGCTCATTCTCTCTCGAACAAAAACTCGAGAGAGCCTAGAGCCACCTCTAGAGCCACCTTTAGAGCCACCTTTAGAGCCACGGCCAAAAAATCGCGTGCCAAAAAATTGTATGGCGTTAAGCATCTTGTTATTCTAGTGTCTTTGGTCAAACTATGGACTGGATTGCCCCATCATGATAAGTCAAGCTTATCTGGCCGAAGCTCCGTGATAGTTGAGAGTTTCGATAAGATTTGATTTTCCCCACATAAAGCCAAAATAGATCGATAAGATATTACAGGCTTAGCCGCAAGCTAAGATAAGGGGTCAAAATGTGAATGAACAAAGAAGTAAATATATTCACTACTCAGAGATAGCAACAAAGGCATTTTAAAAATATGGTTGGGAAATATCAAAAGAGAAATTCTATTTACGGAAATCAATTCTCAAAAACTTTTTTTAAATTTGTTTGCCCATTGGACAATTTTGCGTTCGACTTATACAAAAGCATTTATTTTAGATTGGAAGAACACATATTGGTTAAGTACAGATAATGGAGGTGTTATAAATTAAGTAAACCGCCATTCTATATAAGAAGGTACCCCTCTTTGGGGCTTGCCAATTTGGAAAATGAGATCCGTTAAGGCAGCGATTTTGCTCGGTAGCTGTTTGCTTCTGTTGGCACTGCCCGTACAGTCGGCACCTGGTAGCCTGAACGGCCGTGTGGTGGGCGGCGAGGATGCCGTGAAAAATCAGTTTCCCCACCAGGTGTCCCTGAGGAACGCCGGCTCCCACAGCTGTGGAGGTTCGATTCTGTCCAGGAACTACATCTTAACCGCCGCCCATTGTGTAACCAATCAGGACTCAAATGGCAATCACATTCCAATTGCTGCGGAGCGTTTCACCATTCGAGCGGGTTCCAACGATCGATTCAGCGGTGGAGTCCTTGTCCAGGTGGCCGAGGTGATTGTCCACGAGGAGTACGGCAACTTCCTTAACGACGTGGCCCTGCTGCGATTAGAGACCCCACTGATCCTGTCCGCGAGCATTCAGCCCATCGATCTACCCACTGCGGATACGCCGGCGGATGTAGATGTCGTAATTTCCGGCTGGGGAAGGATCAAGCACCAGGGAGACTTGCCTCGCTATCTGCAATACAACACTCTAAAGTCCATTTCCTTGGAGAGGTGTGACGATCTGATCGGCTGGGGAGTCCAGAGCGAGTTGTGCCTGATCCACGAGGCCGATAATGGAGCGTGCAATGGGGACTCTGGTGGTCCGGCCGTATATAACAACCAAGTGGTGGGCGTGGCCGGGTTCGTGTGGTCTGCCTGTGGAACCAGCTTTCCAGATGGATATGCCAGGGTGTACTATCACAACGCATGGATCAAAAATAACTCGGATGTGAAATAATGGCATTGCTGAAGTGCGGGAATTTCATTTAAATAACTTCTGAACGATAATTAGAATATTTTGAGTTGACTATCAATAAAGTTTTCATTTTAATAGTTTGCTTCTTAGCAAATGCTTAAAATTATCTTAAAAGCTGGAAAAAATCGGGTTTATTCTATGATTTTTTTACGCACCACTTTGTGTGTAGAAGCCACTTTTTATGAATTATCTAACATCCAGGCAGAGTTCGTGAATTGGTGATTGTATAATTTATTTGACAGCGCCATCCGATAAAGGAAAAGGAATTGGACCCGTCTTCAATTTTCTGAATTGTTTTTCAATTGACACCGATTCGAAAATAATCTTTTCTATTTCTTTTGGCCACTTTTGCATTTCTTATATCCGTTGCTCGGATTGTAAAAGATTCATTGAAACGTATGTAACAGGTAGAAAAGATCTTTTCCGAGTCGATCTGGCCAAGTCCGTCTAACGCCCACAATCCGCTCAAAACTGACACGCCCACACTTTGGAATTAATATATTCTTATTTTTTTTCAATTTCTATAGGCAATTTCTCGTTCGCACTCCCACTAGCGAAACAATCGGTATCTGGTAGTCGAGGAACCCGGACTAGAGCTTTCTTACTATCATTTAATCAATATTAGCAGGATTTGAAATTAGCTAAGACCAAATATATGCATGCGTTTTGGGTGTGTCGTATAAAAGTCGGGAAACATCATGGCATAAATGTAGAACATGAAAAAAATATTCTAGTATATAATTCTCAGTATTAAATGCATTTTTTTTAATTATTAGCTAACAAAACCTATTGAAGCCGTCTAATCTAGCGAATACATAGTAATATTCTTAAATAAATTATATTAATCACCAAACATTATGAAAAAATGCGCAAAAATACTCTGCAGCAAAGATTCTGAGATATAAAACTTCAAAGCAGGGAAAACAAATTTTTTTAACACATTTTTTAATATCTGGCTTCTTCTGGACATATTCTTGCTTATACATTGGTTTTTAATGATTTCACTTGACAATCTTTATTCTTTGATTCTTGAAAAGCCGAATACGATGGGGAGAGATATTAAAATATATATTCCACCTAGCCATATAGCCACACATTCACGAATCAATGCTATAAGATACATTCCCCCAATTGACAGTGCGATATTTGGAATATGTTTCATTGATGACTATGTTTTCAAAACTGGTCGAAAAAAGTAACTTCTTTAGATTTGATCACGAGATAGGCCAAAGAGCTATAAAACAATTAGCAATGACATAATATTAAATCGCCACGACTCCTCGATTAGATTTATACACATTAAAGCACCTATAAAATAAATCTCACGCGATAAGATACGGATAAGATAGTGTCTGTTGCAAATCAGAAGGTTAAATTACCGGGTGTACAAATATAAGAGGCTTCGCCAACTTGGGCATTGACCATTTGGAAAAATGACAATCGGCAAAGCAGCGATTTTGCTCGGCAGCTTTCTGCTGTTCTTGGTGCTTCCCGTCCAGTCGGCGCCTGGTAAACTGAACGGTCGAGTGGTGGGCGGTGAGGATGCGGTGAAAAATCAGTTTCCCCACCAGGTCTCCCTAAGGAACACCGGTTCCCACAGCTGTGGTGGTTCAATTCTGACAAGAACCTACATCTTAACCGCCGCCCATTGTGTGTCCAACGAGGACGCGAATCATGTGATTACGCCAATTGCTGCGGAGCGTTTCACCATTCGAGCGGGTTCCAACGATCGATTCAGCGGTGGAGTTCTTGTCCAGGTGGCCGAGGTGATTGTCCACGAGGAGTACGGCAACTTCCTTAACGACGTGGCCCTGCTGCGATTAGAGACCCCACTGATCCTGTCTGCGAGCATTCAGCCCATCGATCTACCCACTGCGGATACGCCGGCGGATGTAGATGTCGTAATTTCCGGCTGGGGAAGGATCAAGCACCAGGGAGACTTGCCTCGCTATCTGCAGTACAACACTCTGAAGTCGATAACCAGGCAGCAGTGTGAGGAGCTGATCGATTTCGGATTTGAGGGTGAGCTGTGCCTGCTCCACAAGGTGGACAATGGTGCCTGCAATGGCGACTCCGGTGGTCCGGCCATATATAACAACCAACTGGTGGGCGTGGCCGGATTCGTCGTGGACGGGTGCGGGTCCAGCTACCCGGACGGATATGCCAGGGTCTTTTACTTTAAGGACTGGATCAAAAAGCACTCTGATGTCTAAGAATATTAAGCAAGGAAATGAGTTTGCTAATTAAACCTAGAATATAAAGCAATTTTTTTTTATATAAATTTAACAATGTATAAATAAAAACTCGTTTTATTTATGATATTTTTAATTATTGCAAATTGGAAGTGTTAAAGGTTGGATCTTTCATTTAAATGCTACGGTATATATTTGCACAAATTCCGTAAATCACTATCGTTGAAAATGAAAAGATTGCCGTTTTGTTTGCACTTGAGAGATAAGCAAGGTCGGGAAATCACGCGTGTAAGTGTTTTGATTAAGACAATAAATTAATGTTCAGGCTAGATTAATCATGATAAATAATACCAGGGCAGTGAATCTATATCATAAGGCTTTGGTTCCGGGTGATAAGGTTCTAGCTTGCGAACCGGTTCGTTGACTTACTGGAAAAGGTTCCATGTCAGAACAATAATTTAACTTTTAGCAGTGCAAGTTTGTTGATCCATGTTGCCACGCCCACAAACCGCACAAAACTGCCGCGCCCATATTTGTGAAAAATGTTTTATAATTTTGTATATTTCTATTAGTCTTATAAATTTCTATCGATTTGGCAAACAACCCAATTTCTACCGATATTACTTAAAAATGTTGAAAATTGTTGGTCACACTTGGACTAGCTCAGTAACGGGTATCTTATAGTCGGGAAAGTCGACTATAATGGAACTCAAACTCCGGCTATAGTGGATCCCTGCACTGATATATACCCGTAGTTGTAATCGTTAAAGGATACTTAGAGCATGCTCATTAACTCACATAGGTTTTGTTTCACTTTAATTCACTTTGCTGAAGCGCTCAAATTTCTGGCAGGGGTTCGTCTTTAAAGTGTTGGCTGTCCCGTGCTGGCGCCCCTTTTGTGTGTTATACATTTTTTGCATATTTGTCAAGCAATTTTACTCTAAATTTGCCAATTATGCGCATTTTTTGAGCGTGACCCGAATGGCCACCAATACCCAACCGAAAAAACACATACCGATACGGAATTGTACTTGTGTGTGTATTGGGAATATGGCCCTTTATCGCTTTGGCTACATTGTCTCCTGGCCATTGTTTTGCACGAGGGTCGCTACCAAATATTAAGCGCTGTCTAACTGGGCTGAAAATTAGGATTATTATTATTCAACTATATGACAAAGAGCATATTTAATGAATATTTCAGTAAATATTTTAAAAATTTTATTTAAGCTTGACTTGTATTTCAATGGAGAAGTATTTTATTGCTTTAAGCCATGAGCATCTTAAAGCCAATTGTTTTGGCCGCCCTCGCTTAACTTTGGGTGTCGCTTTTTCTCGCTTATGCCCATGTTGTTGCTGCGATCTCGCGCATTTTCCAACTTATATTGGCATAATTTATACTTTAGCAGCATTTTTATCGCTGCGCTCCGCGCGATACACCAAATACAAAATCAAATAAACAATGGGCCGCTGCACAGGAACAATAGCAATAACAATATGCCAGTTCAGCGTTAGCCCCACTTCCCACCAAAAAAAGAGAAAAAACCTATATATGTATATGCGTATTTCTGCCCTTAACCCTCTGCTGCCTTAACCCTTTCTGGTGCATTTTTCGTGCAGTGTTCTGTGCGTCACTTTGCCCGCTTTATTTATTCACGATTTTTGCGTGAGCCCCGTTCGATTCTTGTTTTTTCGTTTATTTATTGATTTACAATTTATACATGCTCGGTCGCACATGCAGTCACACAGTACGTATGCGTTATATTTGCCATCGAGTGTGTGTTGTCATCATCGCAGTCATCATCGGCATCTTTATTTGGCTTCGATTGCGAATCCGCCAGAGTCCTGCCGGCCGCCCTCTCCCCTCGGCACCATGTCAATGCCATCAATCATTGGTAGCATTTTTATGTAAATAATTAAAATAGAAAATAATCGTAAAATAAAGGGGCCGAGTGTAATTCTTTTTTGGCGCAGTCTGCTGAAGAAGATGACTGCAGCGCAGCGCAGCAGTTTGTGGCGATAAAGTGGCGGAATTTCGCATGAACCTTGTCGCGTGTCGCTCTTCATAATTTTCCCCTTAAATTATCGCGAATGAAAAGCCAGAGGCGTGGAAATGAAGTGGAAATATTTGAGTCCATAAATATGGGGAGAGCAACGAGGGTGCACCGCCCACATACATATCTATTTGTTTGCAAGCAATCCGCCTATTTGACTCCCAATTAAGGCAATATTTAAATGTATTTCGTACACTTGTGGCGGAAAATGGCTTTATTGCTTGATTCGATACAGGTTCGTTAGTTTTCCACTGGAGTGTGCCAGGAAGTGACCATCAAATTGTTGGCCATCTATCAATCCATCCCTATAAGCTGCCACTCACTCCCCGTAGAACTCGCAATTTGAATATTGGCTTCCAAGTCAAGAGTTATTAAATTCCACAAAAATAAAAACATTTCGTTCATTATTTTTCTGTTATCTGCTGCAAATGGAACAAGTTCGCAGCGGAAATTGTAAACAGAGTGGACGTAGGAGCCACTGGAACTTGGACTTGGCAAACTCCTTCACGCCCTTTTCTGACGGACACGTTTTGCGATGTGTCATCATTCGATTCGGCATCGATGAAATGGAGGGACTCAACTATATGGTGGATGCGACTAGTGCGGGCACATCGGAATTTCAAATGAAAAGGAGCATCGGGCTCGACTTTAAATACTGGGCGATGAGAGGGCCGAGCCGTGTGTGTTTGGCATAAGAATGCGTCCAAGTGTATCAACGATATAAACTTCTACGTGCACATAGACATACGAGTATTGCCCGGCATATAGCCATGTTTGCGCACATATCTGGGCATATATGTGTTTTTATTTAAATGAATTGCACGCAACAGCAATTCCGAAAATTGGTTTCGGCAGGAGAAAGGAGTTGTGCGATAAGAGATATTTTTTACACCATGCTTTTTCAAGGAGCCAACTAAGTGAGAGGGTGTGTGTGTTCGACTCTAATTGGCTTATAACACAATACCTATTTTGTATCTATTGCAATCTATCATCAGTAACATCAATTTCAATTGTAAAGGCTTCAAAACTAATCATTTTACAATTAGTTCCAGCAAATTACGTATACGCCATGTGCTCGTTAACGGTAATTTTTCCATAAATTCAAATTTTAAAACTTGCCATGCAGCAAATATGAAGTTGGTACTTGAAACTCAAGAAGGCCAATCCTTTCTAAGGACACTTAGTTATAATAGTACGATATGGTGTAGCTCTGTTAATTAAATCAATCAATCTGGCTGACATAACATGCTTGTAGGTGCCGCTGTGAATTATAATTTTGGTTCATTCCTCACTTTGGTTACTACAATAATGGTTAAACAAAAATAATAGAAATAACTCTCTGGAACGCACACATAAATAAGTCCACCCACACACAGGCACAACAAGCGGGGGCGACAGACATGTGTAAGTACATACATCTGTGTATATTGGGAAGTGTCGTCGGTTGGTGCTACTTTTGCCGCAGGAAGCGGTCGCAGCTGTGGGTTTTAAAATTTCAATTCATTTCCGTTGTGCATACCGTATGTACGTGTGTACGCCTGTGTGTGCGTGTGTACGTGTGCTCTACAACAGTCAGCCGACAATACACACGCAGGAGAGGGCACATGCACACGCACTGGCAAAAATGAAAAACAAAATGCGGCTAAATGGCAGACAGGCCCAAAAACAACATACCAACAGAAACAGCAACAGCAACGGCAACAACACGGCCAGGTCCTTTCTGGTCTGGCCAGGGCAATTTATGTGCCGAAAAGGCCAAACAGAAACGAACCTGCGGCCTGTTACCGGGGATCCCCCGAAACCCGATCCCCCATACTCTGTACCCTATACCCAATACCCTATACCCTATACCCTATACCCGATACCCTATCCCAACAGCCGATACCCGAGCACCCACCACACCAGAAACCCATACTAAAGCCACATGCAAACAGTGACCGGACCTATAGAGGATTCCATAGGCATTCCAGATTGGATTCGAATCGGGAATTTCCTCGTATAACTCCTTTCAGCATGGAAGGACTATGTAATTGAGTTGCTACATTTTCACGTTATCAAAATACAGTACGCCTCAGCTTGTTGGCACCTTTTGAATGATTAGGTGTATTATGGGGTGAATTGTGTTACGAGAATATTTATCCATGTTCAATCCACACGAACACTGTGGCATACAGGGTATCTCCTGGTCGATCTTGTCGACAAATTGCTTCTGGCTTGCTTTATGTTTAAAATGTAAAATGCTTGAAGTCACAAAATTCAATAAATGCTCAGTGCCCAGTGCAGTGCCACTCCCTTTTCGCCCCCCACCGCCCCGCCGCCCACTCGTTGGGCGTGGCACAATGGGGTAAATTGCATAAATGTATGACAAATGAATGCGTTGAATGCAGCACTAGCACAACGTTCGCTCAGGTGGCATATCATAGGTGCTATTGTGTGGCATTGGCACACACACACACGCACTGTGCTCTGTCGTGGGGGTGAAAGGGGGGAAAAGGGGTCGTAAAGGGGTCAAAAAGGGGCTTCCCAGCGGTTGGCACCCTCGAAATTAAGCGATTGATGAGAGGCTAATGAGCGGGAACCGCAAAATGAAATGCAATGAAAAGTCCGCTCGATTGTGAAGCGGTGACAAAAGGAAAATGTGCAGTCCACATATCAGTAGGCATTTTGCGTGATTTGGTCGCTCTGAGGTTGGTTCAACGATTTTAGACTGCAACAAAAAAGGGAGCCATTTGGCACAAATTATACAAAAGGCGAATATGAATGGGGCAGTAAGTTGGTTATAAATATGTGCACCAATGGATAATTGGCATGGTATTACTATCAAACACGATGAAATTCGGATGAACTTCTTGCGAAAAGAAACATCTGTTGACATTTTTCAGACCACTGCTCTGAAACTAAAATGGTTTAAAAATGGCAAATACGTTTGCTATGTATATAAATATTCGTTGCATCTTTAAAATTGATAAATTGATAAAGAAAATTTGCCCTTTAATTTGCTCTAAAAGCTTTAGCTTTTCAATTTGCCTGATTGGGCGTTATCCCAATACAAACTAGATGATTGCCTGGAACAACAAACAGGTAGAACGAACCGATCACGTTGCGAATTCCCCAGAGCAGGCAAACATTGAACATTCGCTTCGATGTTGGTTATGAGTATCGCATAAAGTAAACATATTTTTGGGGCTACAGCACTTGGCCACGCCTACCATGGGCCAGCAACAACAACACCATCGAAAATCCAACGAATGCAACTACAACTACAACACGGCTGCAACAACTTTGACCGCAACAATGTTTGGGTCTCAAAACTTTGAGGACGTTGCAGCTTGGCCTACACTTTCCACAGGAACCGTCCACTGCAGTTGCAGGTTTGCGACTCATTTGCAGGATAAAGTAAGGATCGAAGTAGTAGGAATACAGGTGTATTGGTGTTTCAACGCCTTAACTTGTACACATATGATTTGGGCAAGCTGGCACTTTTTTTTAGCCCACATCTGCATTTAATTTAATTTTTAGCTAAATTGTATCATATTTATACGTATTTTGTAATCATTACGCAGAGCAGCAAACAGTTCGTTGGGAAAAATAGCGGACAAAGTTTCTCCATTTGCTCAGGTTGCTTTTTGTTGCGCTACTGGGAACGTGCAAAGATTTAGCAAAAGTACTTAGGCAAGCAGCCAGTTTGGCCGGGAAAATGGAGTTCAGCCCGTCTCGGAGCTGAATCTGAACCCGAATCTGAACCCGCATCTGCGGCTGGAGCTGAATGTGAGGTGGTGTTGCTGCAGCAGCTCTGGGCCATGGCAATAAAGGTAACCTTCTTAATTTGTTATGACTGTCATTTTGGGGCACGTAAATGGGTGCGGCTCCGCCGGGCAGCTGTCCTGACCCGTCTCCACTCCTCCTCCGATTCTATTTCGCTCCTCTTTTTGCACGGAGTACTAGGTGTTCCTGGGGTATTTGGAAATTCGCTTTTTCTGATCCATGCAAGCTATGGTTCTATTTAAAAAGAGTAACAAGGGTTGCCAAGAAACTAACCTAATTATTTGTTTATTAATCTCCTTTGGTTTATTCATTAAGAATAATTTGATCAAATTAACGTTTACTTGGTACGACCTTGGGATTATTAAATATATTAATATTTAAACACGATTAAAAGTACCTATTGTCCTTTTTTCATCCTGCTGATGAATATATACGAATACGAATTTTTATTATAAATCTAAAGAGCCAGCTATTTTTTAAGTAAGTTAATTAGGTAACTACTTATTCAATCTAGAAATAAAGTTTTTTGGATTACAGGGTATTTTCCGGTTCAATAGCTCCTGCCTGGATTCTCCCACTGTTGCAGTTCTTTTGGCTAGTTGGCGTTTTTGCTTCGTCGTCGAAACGCCGCTGGCGATTTTGGCCCAAAAGTGTGGGCCACGTCTGCGTTTTGTCCCAAAAGTTGTTGGAATATTTGCATTGGGCTGTCGCCGGCGTTGGAGGAACTGCGATTTGGATATGAAGTGTGCGAAACACAAAGAAAAGCGCCGCGGCGAAGGGGCGGAAAAGTTTGCATTGTTTACTCTTTGTTTTATTTTTCTGGTTATGTATATTTCTGATAGTTTTCTTTTTTAACCACGTAGTGTCACTTTCAGCCGGTTCAAAGCGAAAACTAAGGCTAATACAAGATGAAATTTAGATGGCTGACAGAATTTCAGAAAATACTGATTTTTGTCGACCAGCAATAGCAGTACTTATTTTATTATAACAAATTTTGCACATTTGTTGCGAGCAAGATATCGACAAGGGCTTTTAGCTAATCAAACTCGAGTTCCGTGGGTACAGATGATCCCCAATGGAAAATAAGAACAAATCCCCATTGAAAACTAACGTGTAGGCAATCCCCATTTTTGGGCTTAAAGCGAAGAGAACTCCCTTCAGGTCATCCATCGATAGAAATGTTACCAGGAGCATGTTCATCCCGCCGACTATTTTCCAACTCCCCAAAAGCCGCCTGCTGTGCTACCTTGTGCCAAGTGCTCTGGATTTTTCCCCTCCGTATTTCCTGTGCTTTTCCTCATTTTTTTTGGGCCCACGCTAAGCACACAAAAACATAATTTGTTTGCTTGTCATTTTGCCATAATACGCTGACAACAACAACAAGGACGAGCACAGCAAGGAGGCCAGGGAAATTCTGGGATGTTCAGCAAGGGGGGAAGGGTGTGGGCGAAAAAGAAAATCAGGCACAAATACTAATAAACGTGAATGGGGGGGGATGCTGCGGAGAAAGAAAACTCGCGCTCACCACTAATGTGTTTTAATTTTTGGTCAAAGTGTGAAACACGGAAGGGGCGTCGGTTCCATTGGATCATAGTTTCTAAGGCCCCGGAAGTGGACTTGGACTAAAATCCATTTTAAGAACAGAAGTTTAAAATTATATAGCATTCCGAAAATATTCAACCTTTTATAACAATGGTAAATGCCGGCTTAACTATAACAAATTTCTGAAAATATAAGACTTGTTCATTTGCATTTAATTCTATTAAAATTGTAAGAATGAATGCCTTGAATTTTCTAGTTATACGCACTACAGTTCTACTTTCGCTGCAATCTAATAGTATGCGTATTCAAGAGTATTGATATATATTAACATTTGGTTATATATATATAGGGCCTCGCCTTTAAGCCAAGTTTCGCTGACCCAACTGGTCAGTGTAAGACGATTTTAAAGGTATCTGGCTACTCTGGCCACTGGCATGCCTATTTTCGGACTCAGGACTCTGCTTACAGAGCGTAATGAATGTGCTTACGAATTGGTTATTATATTCCTGGGGGCAGAAGGAAGGACTTAGGACTTGCAGGACACCAGGCAGGCGGAGGATGCAGGACTCTCTGTTTGTTTGTTTGCTGTTTGCTGGCAATGTGTTTGCTTTTTTGGCTGCCTGTTGACCTGCAGAGCGCAAATGGCTAAAAAGAAAATTGAGCGCAAAATGCTTAACAAATATTTTATGACTCCGAAGTTCAAACGCTTAAATGTGGCAACATTGTTCTTGGCCCTGCTTTTCGGCTCTTCTTTTGTTGTTGCCGGCAAATTACCCACAGCAGCAGCAACTATTTTCCGGCATGGCATATTTTTGGTCCTGCTCCTGCGAAACAAAGGGACAACAACAGCAACGCACAGCACACACAGGGAAAAATAGCTGGAAAAGCAGGGAAAATGAAAAAATTTTATATATACGAAAATCAAAATGAAAAAATCGGCAGCAGCACAAGAAGCCAAAAGAGTGGGAAAAAATGGTTCGAAATTCCTAACAAAGCATTTTAACAATTTGCTGACATTATAACGGCGACAAGTTGAGCGAAGTCAATAAACTGTTAACTGAAACTGAACAACAAAATATGACAAAACAAATTCAGCTCGCCGACGTTGTAATACCCTGGTAAAATAAGGATATGTTCATTGGAAAAATTCGCTGTCAATATATGTGTATATCGATTTTAGCAGACTAAATCGGCAAGGTTCATAAAATGTATCTTTGAAGTGCAGATAAGTGAAAATACTACGACAATAAATTATTTATTTGCATTGAGTGGACATAGGGTATATGCCGATAAGGTATAATATCGTAGTAATGTGGGTATATTTGTAAGCTTATGGTTTTTGTCTTTCACGATACCCATAAAATTGTTTTTGTGTAATATATTTCTGTTTCTTTAAAACGATCGAGCCAAAAATGCAAAAATTTAAGAAAGTTTAGGTCAGGACTTAATTAAAAAAGGCTAGACTTAATAAGGTCCTGACAATATCGTACCAAGTTTCTATACTCCGTTCAGTGTATTAATTTCTTTGTAATCTTTGCATATTCCACCCGACCCCATGTAGTTTTCGTTCCGAAAGAACAATGCTTCCTTGAATACCGAGTATATGATGGGTATAAAAACCAGGAAAAACGAAGTGCGCCAAAGTGAAAAAGTGCTGATAGTAATAGACTGGAAAGACGTGCATCAATAGCGCCTCAAATGCCCCATAACATTGCTCGGTCAGGATGGGATAAACGTCGGTGAGGATCCATAGAGGAACTCGCCGTGGGAGTGACGAAAAAGTTTTTAACAAAATTTCCGCAGCAGCAGCAGCAACATCAATGTTTGGCAGCTGGCAGCATAAACGGCATGAAACTTCATTAAAGCGATAAAAATCAGAATCGAGGTGGCAACCAAAATCGAGCCACTGAAATGGGCAAGGAAACTACCAGACAATTGGCTGCCCTACGATCTAAGCCAAAAATAATTTCCTATTGAATATTCGGAATGTTATATTTGATTCAATGAAATTCATGACAATATGGAAAATGTGTGTTCCATTTATATATTTTTAAATTGAATTAATAAAATCTTGGTCTTTGTTGTGTAAGCTAATTAAACGTATACCACTTCCAATTGGAAAGAGTAAAGCATGCCCCGCGCGCCGCAGTCAAAATATCCGGCGGTGCCACATAACCTAAACGTGCAACAGTCGGCAACAGGGGGTTAAGCCCCGCCAGAATGGACCGCCGCAGAATAGGAAGGCTCCCAGAGTTATTAAACTTGTTCGAGAGCATGCTTATGCGCCAGGATTCCCGCTGATTCCCACTCACCTCGATGTGGACCACCCGTCTCACCTGATTAAACGCCGTGCTGGCCAGTCAAAGATTTATGACGAATTGTCTGGCCTCCGCTCCCAGTGGGTGGATGTGGTGGTGGTGGGATTATTAATTAAGGAGTGGGGGAAAAAGTGTGATTTAATGTGCAGGTGCTGCCAGCACACATTACTATAGCCTTTTTGCACTCGCCGATGATGGACATTGATGGACGTGAATGGAAGTTTATGCTCTGGTACTGCATATGCCGCAGATCGCCCGAAAATGTATAGGCTCGTGCGGATAGGGCGATATTCACTTGGCCATGGCAGCCCGAAAGTAGGCATTACACATTTTCGGTAAGCCAATTCCCCTTGAAAGCCTAAAGGATGGCGCAGCATTTTGGAATGAGTGGGGACTTAGCTCAACAAACGTTCAACGTTCAAATGAACTATAACATAATGAACTTTTCAGTGAGGAAAA
The DNA here is from genome assembly GCF_004382145.1 of Drosophila mauritiana. Lineage (NCBI taxonomy): Eukaryota > Metazoa > Arthropoda > Insecta > Diptera > Drosophilidae > Drosophila > Drosophila mauritiana. The sequence goes on along the minus strand of NC_046672.1, from coordinate 20,690,352 downwards.
GATAGGCAATCTGATTTTGGGCGCCACGATTTACCTTGAAATGCGGCCTGTTAATTAGGGCCAACTTAAGTGGATCTAACCAAGTCAAGACTTTTGACGTTTGCGATGTGCTCGGCCAAGATTTTAGCGGCCAACCACAATGGACCAGAAGGTCGGAGAGAAAATGTTATGTAACGAAAAGAATAAAAGGGCAGCAGCAACAAAGGAACGGCATAATTTGTGCCATATCAAAAATAGTTGCCCGGCTGCGTGTTTTCTTCGCTTTCGTCACTTTCCTGCTCCAAGCTCGTCGGACCCAAAAGAAAAGCGGAAAATCCCGGGGGGAGATACATAGACTGCCATAAAGGAAATCAACTATTTTGATTGAACGCACACACACATGAGCGCACAGCGGAGCTGAGCAGCGCTTTTCGGATAGCAAAGATTCATAATTACGATAAACAACGCAGCACTGAGAGAAAACATGGGGTATCAGTGGGGGGGTGGGAAAATGTTGGGCGGCAAACAGCAGCGCAGATAAGCAAATGCTCCCCAGGCTGAGGTTTCCTTCTTGTTGCCAATGCTGCTGCTGCTTTGTGATAAATCACAAGAGGATGCCTCCTTCGTCTTGGCGGGGCCATAAAAGATGCCAGAAAAAAGGGGAAAAGCGGCAAGGAAAACTGCGGGAAACAACAGGGGCTGGGAGAAGCCCAGTGGCGGAGGCCCAAACGCCAGTGGCCCAGGGATAAGAGCCGCTCTCACCGCAATCAGTGTTCTCTGTGCTTTTAATTGATATCATTGGCCATGATTTTAATTGAACAGTGGCTGGCCATAAGCCAGTAAAAATGATCCTTGCTCGGCCGAATTCCACAAAACGAATTCAACAGGATTGCTTATAGGTCAGATATGTAGGAATCTAGAAAACAATAAATGTGGGATTACCGAGAAGATTGACATTGCCAAAGGGACAAACACTATGGAACATGCAATATAAGAAAGGTGTTTTTAAATAGACGATTTTACAACTTGAGTGATATCTGTGGAACTGCACACTTTTTACAGTAGGTTCCAGTAAAGAGTAAGATCCTCTGAAATACTGAATAGTTTTGCCAAATTCGGGAACATCCTCCTAGCCCCTGCTGCATGTGTATCCTCCGTACGTGTCTCTCTGTGTTTACCAGGCCATTAATTGGATTATCTAGCGCTTCGTGGCAGCACAACAAAATAATTATAATTTTTATAGTTTTCACTCTCGCATACATTCATGGGTTCATTCGCATTCATTGTGGGGTGAAAAAATTAATTAAAAGTTACTATCTTGCGTGTTGCAATCTATCGAAGGCCAATCAATCGATAGCTGCATTGCCATCTTGGCTGCCATTTTGCATGGCATTTATAAGCCACCACACACTGCTCCGCATCAGCCCGCACCACCCCACCACTCCACCACCCCACCGGCACCACCCCCTCATCATGATTTTCCACCAATTTTCACCAGCTGACGACAACGCAGTTAGATGGTGGGGCATTTTCCGGGCTGCTGTTGAACTCATGCTGTGCAGGCCTTTCCATGTGTTGGTCAAATGTGTGTTTGACATTTTCGTTATGTTCGGTGGGACGGAGGCGGGCTGCAGGGAAATCGGGGAAACATTTTCGGTGGGCGGGGGAGGTCGGTGCCGGTCGAAAACGTGCGCCATTTAATGCAACCAGCTGCTGATGCTGATGCCTTTGTTGCTGCCGCTTTTTGCGGCATGTCCTGCGTCCTGCGTCCTGGCTCCTGCATTTTGCATGAAATTTCTCAAAACTGTGCGCATTTGTTGAGGTTGTTGTTATAATTTAGTTGGAAATTGCTGTCACACCCACACAATCGCAGCCTGCACACATATGTGCACACAAACACACGCACCCACACACATTCGCACAACATTAACCCACTGAGGCAGCGGTGTCATCTCGGCTTGGATTTAATCTTCAGTAATTTGTTTGATTTCTGTTATTGGCCTGTCTGTCACTCGACTGCCGGCCACAAGAAAATCCGGCAAGCATGCACCAAAAATTTTCAATGATGGAAAGACTTTCTGTCATTTTTCCTGCATTCCTAGCGCCCCTGTAGCTTATTGAATCATTCATTTATTCATTTAAGACAGCAGCAGCTTTGGCTTAAACTAGTTTCTGGAATTAGATTATTCTTTCAATTTGCAAGCTTTAATACCAGCTGATAACGTTTAACAAATTCTACGCATTCTTTACAATTGCGGAAGGTCTTTCGTCTATTTATAATTTTAATTATGCTGCTTAGGGTTAAGCTTTTATGAATTTCCAATTTAATTTCAGAGGCAAAAATAAAAACACAACTAGTTGCAAAAAAATGGAAGCCGAGCGCATTCGCTCACGCGCTTTCGTTTGGCTTCAGTTTCAGTTTTCAGTCTGGCCAAAACCCCTTGGACTGACGGGGCGCTGCTAACCAGCCCCCTGTGCTGTGGAACCCCCTCTCTGGGCCAATTCCACGGCCATGGCCATGGCCAGTTGGCCAGTTTTGAGTTTTGTCAGTGTTGATAACTTTTCTGGCTAGTGAAAAACGAGCAGCGTGGCTAAAATGGTCTAAAATGGGCCAAAACGGGCCAAAGTGCGGAGGAGCGATGAGGGTGCTGGGGGGAAAGCTGTTGAAAATGGGTTGTTGGCCTGCTGCAAGTGTAGTTTTAGCCAAAACGCGAATTGCGAATTGGATTGCGGCTTATAAGCACGTTTATAAATTACTGATTCGTCTATGGACTAGGTTAGCCGTAGTCCCCCGGTCCATAGTTCATCGTCCAAGCCGGACCCGGCTTATGTCAGCGAATGAATAAATTAAATATTCCATCTCCATCATTGAAAATGTGGCCGTGTGTTTATGTGTACTCTGCTTTAATTAACTTTTTTTACGTATGGTTGTGGCAGATTGGGAACTGCTAAAAATTGAATTTCCTCTTTTGTAATTAATTTGTATTTAAAACCAATATTAGACGGCGACCAGCATTGCCAATCGTGGCCAGAAATTCCGGCTTAGTCCGGCTTAGGCCTTGTCATTTGACCCAAATGCAACAACTGACTTTGGCCCTTCGGTTGATTGCATTAATTAGGCCCGGCAAAAAATGGACAAGTATATATGACTATGGAAAGGCAATAAAGTGCATAATCCAAAGCAAATACAACTGCTAATTGGAAAATAATTGAAAAGTTTTCACCAAATGAGTGCGAAAATTTGGGTATGATGAATCCCGAAAGGTGAATATGTTATCATGAACCTTGACTTAATTAATAATATTTGAAACAATAATTTCAAGTATTTGCTTCAATTCAAGCCATTCGATAGCACGTTGTGAAGTGTAAAGTTGTAGAATGAAAAATTGTAGAACGCGAAAAAAGCCCCCACATATCTCATTCCAATTTCCGTTTCACTCTTGAACGAATCCCGAAATTCCCCAACTAATTAAAAAACGCATTATTCAAAGTGCCACAAAAAATGTTGAAAATGAAAGGAAATCCCCAAGGGCAGCCAAGTGAGTTTCCCTTTTGGAAATCGGGTTTTTGTTTGACCGACGGTTTTATGGGCAGATTGCAGATACGGAGATACAGATAAATACGCTTTTCCGGCCTTACCACGCATCCAATAACCGATTAATAAATATGCGCAAATTTTATTTTAATGCCTTCCTCGCTGGCACGTGAGTTATGACCTGGTTAAGAGTCCTGGCCTTTGGCCTTTGGCCTTTTGGCCTTTTACGACCTATGGCAAGCCGCCTAAATTGGCCACAAATCGTGCGAAAATAGCGAAGATCTGTTCTGTTTCGCTTTTGCATTTTGTGGCCTTTGCACATGCCGCAGCCAGCGCAGAATCAATTAATTTAAATTTTTATTGCCACACTTGCCACATTAATTCGTTGATTCGCCTCAATTTCTGGGCGAAATGTGTTGTCTGCTCACACGGATGATTTATGCGAGTCTGCAAAGATGCTTCTAATGGATAATTCATCTGCATGGTGTTTATGTGTTTTCCGTCCCAGTCTCCAGTTCTCGACAGAGATCAGGAACATGGCCCATGATGGGCACTTTGGAGAATTGACTTGTATATCGGCTGGTACCTTTTGTTATTAGCATTATCATTATAAAATACTATGCATCTTATTTTTATTTTATTTTCGAAATTTTAAAATAATTACGCGTTGTAATTGTAACAAAATATGACATGGCTTACAGGGTATTTATTATGGTAAAACAAGAATTCATACATTGCCAAATCGAACTTCTCGTTATGAAATTCACTTAAAATTCACAGTTTACGAACTCAACCGCACTTGTCCTGCTTTACGCCTCCAAAAATACTCAAAGATTATTTGGGCATACGATGGGCGCCATTCACGTGTTTATTTTCTGGCCGAGATGTTTCAGCTCATTGGGTTCATTTTTGGCATTAGCACTTGGCATTGTTAAAGCACTTTGAATGGCAATTAAGTAGAGGATGAAAACCATTCCCACACACGTACACACGCACACACACACACACACACACACACGCGCGCGCGGGAGCGCAGCTATGGAAATATGGGAAAATACGAGTGCAGACACACACTCTCACACGGACAACTCAATTTGCACTTCATCTGTTGATGTGAGTGTGCTGGTAATTGCTAATTGATTTTGCCATATGCATTAGTTGATACATTTATAATTATGCCTTTCAATTGTCGGCCGTTTGAAGTGCCGGCGACTCGATGAGCCATGAATCTTAATGCCGCACACATTTCTCTTTCTCATTAGGTGATTATGATTGAGGGCGAGAAAATCTGGAAAAGCGGCAGAGGCGGGAACAGCATCCCTCAAATTGCTTGGCTTACTGACCACGGTGCATGCGGAACAACACTCTAAACTTTATTAATTTTAATTAAAAACACTCGACTCATTTTGAGGGTTAAGCGATATTCCTCCAGCTTTTCTCTGTGTGTGTCTGGTTTCCATAAGCCGCAGAACACTCGACTGGCCAGCATGCGGCGAGAACAGTTAAAAACAAGGAAGCCATCATCAGGAAAACTTACTCCATTCGCCCTTTTGTGGCCTCGACGACCCAGCAAGTTCCCTTTCTCAACGGGTTCACCTGAGAAAGTCGAAAATGGGATGTATCTATGTATCTATTTATCTGACTGATTGCTGATAGGATAGGCGTAAAAGACAACAGTTAACTGACGAATATATTATTACCCCCTTTGGAAAAACTCAACATAATCATCTAAACCATCAAAGAGCACCCAAGCTTCGACCAAAGCGACTAGGAAATATCATTAAAAAATCTGAACTGAAGTTAAACTTCTGCCCAAAAGGCGTAAGACGTTTTGTGTATTCCGAAAGTCCAGGACCAGGCCACCAAGGATTCAGGATAAACAGGGGTTGGCCAGAAGCCCGGGGCCGGGAAATCGTTGGGTTGTGCGACTTTTTGTTTATTGTTTTGACGCCGCACGCGGCAGTTGGTCGCTTTAAGCCATAAAACGCAAAGGTGCGACGACGATAAACAATGGGCAAAAGGCTCGACCCCCCACTGTTAATTGTCTTGGGCCAAATGCACGTTTTAAAGGAGAAATTATCTTTATAAATATACGTAAGAGTGGACAACAAGAATGGGTTAACTCCATTTCCACGAACTTAAGGCTGGATTAAGTGGAAAATAGCTTGTAGGTCTCAAATGGAAAACTGTGTTCACTTAATGTCATCGAAATCTATCTAGTATAAACTTTATTAACATAATATAATATTTTGTGTAACATAAACTTAACAAATAATACGAAATTGTTTTCGTAAATATAGATAAGATAAATTGTCTTTTTGCCGGTTTTGTTCGATTTATTTTTACAATAAAAGCTCATTGTAAATAGAAAAATCAGACCGTTTAAGGCAGGCATACACAAGATTTCAGACACACACTGGCAGGCACACCTTACTGACTAAAGATATATATATGTATAATTATTTTTTTTATTGCGATCAGTTGGTTGTGATGGTGATAGATGCGCTGGGCTCGGCTCCTGAGTTTCTGGCCAATTTTTGCAGTGGACCCAGGAGACTGAGGAGAACAGGCAACAGGATCAAGCCGTGGGCTGCTCCGATCAGGACAATGCCCAGATACATCCGGAAGTAGAACACCTGGAAGATCTGCGAATTGGAGAAGCCCAGGACAACGATGCCCGCGAATTTGGTGAGAGTTATGCCCGAGAGGACACTGCTTCCGGTTACATTAAGGGAGTGGCGTGCCCGCTCCTGGGCAGTTCCTTCCGCCCTTTTGAAGGACCGCACAATATGGGCCACAAACTCAACTCCAATGCCCACGCAAACCACCAGATTCACCAGCGATATGGCATTAAGATTTATGCTCCACGCCCACATCATGCCCAACATATTGATCAATATGCAGATCACCATGAAGAGTACGATGAACGTGGATGTGATGTCCAGACCAGTGATCAATAGCGTGACCACGAATATGGCCACCAAGGACATTCCTAGCGAAAACATTGCATCTCCCCAGATCGTCAGGTACTGCTCGTAGTAGATGTAGAAAACACAGTACGCGAATATCTCCGCGTCCACGTCATTCTCTTCGAACATCGCATTTATCTCCCCAGCAATTCTTCGCACTTCGCGCAGCTGCGAATAGAATTCTTCTGAGGTGGTCGATGTTGTGGAATATTGCATGAAGTAGCTGTCCTGCACAGTGGACATTCCCACATCGTCAATGGTGTAGATCACGGCCTTTAAAAATAGAAATAGGGAATTTTATTCAGTTATATTCATTTCCCAAGCTTAAAAATCGAAATATAAATTGAATCTAAATAAATGTAAATAAATATTTAAATGTATTAAATATAAACTCCTAATTAGGATATTACTCACATCAGCATATGAAGCTCTACCAGCCTTGGCACACTCGGCATCTGGCAGATCGAATAGGAAATAGGGAATGTACTTGTTGAAGGTTTCGGCATCAGGTCTTAGACCATTCTCAGTAAATCCTCGTTCACAGGGCAGACAGTCTTCACTTTTTGAGTCTAGAAATAGCAATCATAAAGGTTGAAAGTTTTTTATATCGTGACTGGGATGCATTTGCTAACTACATTCTTCCATTGTTTAATTAATTGTTACTTAATAATATTTTTCTTATAATACCATTGCAAAGCTATTGAAGTAGAAAAAACGAAAGGATTCGATGAATACTCACTGCTGGAACAAAATCCGCCGGTGGTGACGTTGTACTTGCAGCAATCGCTGATGGCCAGCCAATCGATATAGTCATCCAGCCAGGAGGAGGCTGGTCGGGCCAATGAGGTAATTTCCGGGTACTGGGCCTGCGTGTAAAGCTGGACGGACAGTGAGTTGTTATTGCACTCGACTCCGCCGCAGATGAGATTCTGCTGCAGCGGTTCGGAGTAATTGAGTCCGGGCTTGAGAACCCAGTAGACCGGAGCTCCCATCGCCAGCAGGTCGACCATGTAGCGGAAATACTTGACCACATGGGAGTTCTTCGGCATGGACATCTCTTGATCTAGACCCTTCTCAATGGAGGGCGTCACCATAAGCGAAAGGCAGGTAATCACGGTGAAGATCAGCAGCACGGACACCTTTACGGGCCTAAATTGGCAGTTTAAATTAGGATATTATGTCAATGGTGCCCAGGTACCTCCACTTACTTCGACAGTAGGAAGGGGGAATAGAAGTTCTTGAACATGGTCTCCAGCAAACCGACCTCCTTGGATCTATCCACGCCGTCCCCGTCCTCGTCGTTGATCTTTTTTCCACCGCTCCTCACACAGCACAACATGTCCAGTCGTCCGTCCAAGTAACGCCTTTCATCGATGGCCATCAGGGCCACAAAAGCGGTGATTTGGAGCAGAAAGTCCAGGAGAATGGCGATGGCGGCATACATGGCGAAGGTTTTCACAGCGGGCATATCCGAAATACACCCGATGGCAAAGCAGGCCATTTCACTGCCCGCCGTCTGGAGTATCGATGGACCCACCTGGCCAATGGCCTCTCCAATTGCCTCATGTGTGGTCTTAAACTTCGAATGATCCAGTCTCTGGTACGTATGCACCATTATGAAGATATTATCCACTCCAACAGCGAGCACCAAAAACGGAATCACTTCGATCGCCAGCATTGTGGTGGTTACGTCGAGGTAACCCCAGAAGCCCAAGCTGCACACCACTGATGCCAAGACAATGACTATGCCTCCGATGGCCAGCATTATCCGAGACTCCCTCAGGAAGCCCCGACAGCTGCGAATGTGTCCCAAAGCTATGGCCACGTACACGAACATCACCACATAGCTGATGACCACTGTGCTCACTTCTCCCTCGGATAACTCCACAATCGCATCCTGGATGGACCTCTCGGCCATGTAGGCGATGTCCAGTCGATCGCTCTTGTAGTCCCGCAAGAAGTCCACGAATAGCTTTTCCCACTTCATATTCGGCTCCAGCTTGGACTCGTCGTTATAGTTCCGACCCAAGAAGGTGACCACAAGGCCGGTGGCCAGCATGTAGTCCGGATCCTCACCCACCGCCACCTTAGGCATGCCACCGACCGCAATTCCAGGCTCAATGGGTCCGCCAAATGTTCCAAAGCAATCCTCCATCATGGGGACTCTGAAAACACGAAGTGGTAAATTTTAGGTGAACCAGGTCTGGCAAGAAAACTTAAATATCTTTCGTCATTATATTAGTATATTTATAGAAATATATTGCTCACCGAAGACAATCCTCCAATTGATTGAGGTAGTTAATGGTGTAGTTGTTGCTATCGACATAGGAGTTCTCAAATCGATCCATATCGTGCTGGAAATATCCATAAACCGACTGGATAGCGCAGCGATCGACTGTGGGCGTTTCACCAGCCATTAACACAGGGGCATAGCAGATCTTATCGAGGCCCTCATTGTCCGCCATACCCAATTTCATAATAGACTCCTGCAGCTCGAAGACTTCCTTTAGGAAGTTATACTCGAAGGCTGGACCAAAGTTCAGGACACCACTGGAGGTTTCGTGGGTGAACTGTAAAGAGTATCGAAGATTTTGATAGATTTTTAGAAGGGCTTTTGAACAAGTTACACAAAACTGGACTATTTTAGTGCTTATTCCAATGTAGCCAAAAGTAATTTGATGTCCTTTACAAGCAATTTGAAAAGAATTCTTTACATAACTGACATTTTAACAGCCTAGTTAGATGCTACTTACATATGTCTGATTGACGGCCTTTATGAACATCTGGTTGTTGCGATAGAACGGGCCGAAGTGCTGATCGAAATAGTCCTTCTCGATCCTCGTCTGACTTTGTTCGCTTGCCCACAGTTCCACAGGATCCGTGGTGATGGACATGTACCGAATGCCGAAGGACAGTCCGGCGATGGCCCAGGAACAGAGCGCCAAAACTACGACCGGGTGTTTGGCACAAAAGGTGCCCCAGATGCGGAAGCCATGGTAGAAAAATTCGCCGAAAAGGGTGGGCATGCAGACACTAGGAGCCGATTTCTTGCCAAAGGCACCCCAGAAAATAAAGATCGACAGGACGCAGGCGATGACTAATGCCAGGATAAAGGTGACTCCGTACAATCCCGCGATCTTCCACAGCTCGTCGGGACCCGTAGGAGCATCGGTCAACGGGCAGGACTCCTCGCAGTCGATGCAGGCGCACGCGTAGCTGTCCTCGTAACTCTCGCCGCACTTCAGGGGGCTCAGATCGAGGTATATCTCATTGGAACCCTCCTCCGCGTCCTCCGACCATTTATAGTTGATCTGGAACGGCACGTAGTCGCCGGAAACGTCGCCCATGAACTCGTACCATCTCCGGTAGTTGCAGGTCTTGGCATTGTAGCTGCCACAGCCCAGATCCATGGCAGGTCGTCCGGTTTGGGTGTGCTGTATCCCAATACAGCTGTTGTAGATCCTCGATACCGTATCATCCGTAAGTCGATAATCAATGTATTGCACATAGTCCACATTTGCCTCGTTTGTGTCATTGTAGGCGGTCAAGAAGAGAGTGTGGTTCTTGGCACAGGTCATGGCGCATACGGTCAAGGCCATGTTTCTTGTGCAGGTGGGACATCTGGAGAAGACACCGTCTGCCTGTGATAATCCAGCCTCCATGGTCTCGATTTGGTTCGCATCGCAGCACAGGCTGAGCTCATCCTCGCCACTTTCACCTTTGTACTCCTTGTACAACAGGGGACATCTCTTGGCGAATATGGCCTCTGAAGTTGGGCTATTGAGAGGTCTTGCTGGATTCGTGTCGGCCTTATTCACCCAATGGGGACCTATCATGTGACTCTGGCCATACCAAATGCATCCCAACTGCTCTGTGCTTTGTGACCAAGCGCCGGCTATAAGCCATATAGTGGCAAAAATCACTTTCATTTCGGCACTAAAAAAAATATAAATAAATAAATCTATAGAACTCTACTCCTCGTAGAGAGTGAAAACAATTCGCGCCGGCAGCACGCCACTAACTGAAGCAAACCCAGACCAATCCACTGACCATTAACACATTAAATGGTGGGCAGGCTATATCGGAAATCGGGTGGAGTACCCGTCGATTAGATTTCCCCCGTTTTGAGTTTCTTTCGCTATTTTTTCCCGGCCTTATCGCATGGCGATAAGCTTCTGAATTCATTTGGATTTCGTGTTGGAGCAGGCTTAATGGGTATGCAGGGACCTTATCTTCACGCGGATTAATATGTTCACATAGCGACAGGTGATCGAAAAACGATTAGATATTAGAGGTCAATTCCGGAGCTAAGTCCCTTGGAGTACACTTCTTTGGATGGTAGAGTAAGCAGACAGTAGCTTTCTTCGAAAGTATTTCTTGTAGATGCACACCCTTAAAACAATACTTAATAATAAAATGATTTTACACTCAAATGTGTAATTGGCATCCACCAACATTCGTTGTTGATAAGAAACTTAGTATTGTATCTTTCCGAATATCCGAATATCTGTAGCTCGTGGAACCTTTGATTCTGTTTTTTCAGCGCTTTGCGGAGGCCTACTGCCAGCTACCTTTCTTTTACTCAAACATTTATTATATTTGCTTTTGGCAAAGGTGCGCAATAATCCTTACTTCAAACTTTTGCACGTTGGCACTTCGCTGGAACTGCACCTGTGCAGACACCTGAGCTTGTATCTTGGGCTTATCGTAGTGATCGGGTGAATTGGCCCCAGAGCAGCTGGCTCAGCTCGCCGGCACAATAAAATCGCGATCGGCTCTTTGCTGGAACACCTGTTCCCTTGTTTGTTGATAAGTTAAAAGACCTCTCGAGACCCTCGACTGCCGTAAAGTTTATACTGCTCGGCAACTTCGGCGCGAAGGTCTTAATCTGCGCCGGATGAGTGATTCACTGAGAAATACCAACCACCTGAAGTAGCCAAAATTTGTTGGCCAAGCGAGTAGCAAATCTGATTTTTTGTGTTCAGGGAATCGAACGCTTCGTTCCTGGAACTGAATCAGATTTGAATAATCTCCAATCTCATTTGTATTTGTATTTAAACATACTATTTTATATTTTCGTCTTGGCAAGTTCTCTCCAACATAAATCTATATTTTCAAAATCAGTCTATGTTGATTTAATTGTGATAATTTTGGAAGGGGAATCCAGAAAAGATTCGTCGCATATAAATAAGTGTATATTCGATATTTATTTGAAGCAGAAAATTGTAATCGTATCTCGTTTGTTTAATCCATCAGATGGCAAGCAATTTTTTTTGCTTGATCTATGTGGAAGTCTGATAAAATTTTTTGTTTACAGTTTTTAAATTAGTTTAAGTGAAATGGCCAAAAAGTTCTGCTACTCGGAGAAAAAGACCCTAGCGCGTATTGAAAAAAATCAGAATCACCGTAAAGTTCGGGATTCCCAATTTGAGAATGGTCAGGATGCTGAGGAGGAGGATGGTGATGGCAGTAAGGCAATGGGTCCAGAAATGGCACCGCAGAGTATGTTCTATATCTTATGAATCTATATATTATTCTAGTCAACTTTGTTTCTATAACGTAGAGTTGGGAGTTCTGAAGAACCTTGCCAACGGTTACTTGAAGTTGGTCCACGAAATCGAGGCCAACCTCTGCCTGCTAGCGCCTCCTATGGGCGAAGCTAAATCAGAGCGTGAGGTGGGTGGGGAAATCGCTCGAAATACCGAAATCGAAGAGGATATATCGCAGTCTTCAGAGGATACCACTTATCCAGGAATAGGCTTTGTGAATTTGTATAGGCGCAGTACTCACTTTGAGTGCTTGGGAATTCCTATAACTTCCTTGGAGCTGTTCTGTATGGAGCGCCAAAGAAATGCTGGCACTGAGGCGGCGGATTCATTGAAATCTCTAGATGAGCGGTTGAGTAAGGAGACCGAACGGGTTCCTAAGAGAAATCCATCGAATACAGCCAAAAATGAAAACATCATAGAAAATACTTCTAAATCTAAATCTGTCATAGATCAGGAAACAGAAGCAAGACTCGATGAGGAACTTGCAAATCAATGTTCAACGATCGAGCTATACCAGGATTCGCCCACGGGTTCACATTTTGAAAATCCAAAGTCCGTGCACTCTACCATGGAATCTAATAAATGGGGAAAATTTCCAGCTAAAAGTGGAAGCATAATTCTTGGTAAACGAACTAAATCACCCAGTAAACGTCAATATACTAGGGAAAAAATAAAATCATTATGTCCAAAAATTCGTGCAGTCGATAGCTGCAGTGAAACGACCAAACCCAGATGTCATATCGATTTTAGGAACGTTGGTGGGCAGAAATCTTCTAGATTTAAGGAAAAGACCAGAAATGCCATGATCAATGAATCGAAGTTGTTTCCATCATCATCTATCTGTATGCCAGAAGATAAATCTAAACATGGAGGCTCATGGCCCAATGCAGCCACACCCTCAGCGTTGGAGACCCATTTATATAGCAGCGACAGTGAGATGTTTGGGGGCTCACACGCCCCTAATCCAGTGGAGAGCTCTTCTATGAAAGTATCCGGGAAACGCTTAGAGGAGCTGATGAATTGTAAGCCAGATAAATTGCGTTTGAAGAAGTCTATCAGCACGATTGTTGAATCCGATTTCGAGCCACTAGAGCCAATGAGTTCCAACGATACCTTCACGGAGGCGTGGAGGAATTCGAATTTGAATAGGGTACCAAACCAACAAAACCCACGGATCGGCGGACTTTATCGTCGGAGCGAAAAGCTAAAGTTCCAGCCCATTGATCGCCTAGACGCGGGCTGGGTTGGTCTACCGCTGTTCAAGAACTCGGAGGAATCCCTGAAGAGGACACAGTACTTTGTGACCGAGTTCGATAAGCTGAGTCACGCTGATAAGGTGCAGGACATAGAGTTGCGAATGGACCAGTTGCGGTGGCTCCACGCAACGACGGATCATGAATATCGCCAGCACTATCGGAAACAGAGTATTCCCTTTAAGAAGGTCTTGACTAATTCGGTGCAGTATGCGTGTCCTTTAAACTACGACGAATGTCCGGCCGTGAAGAACGACACTCTATTATCACACTTCATATGCTGGCATTTGGATGAGCCGGGGAAGGAGTTGCGTGAGATTTTCGATGGCGAACAGGTGCTAATGGTCTTCACTCCCAGGGCCTTCCAGCTGGGCAAGACAGAGTGCCTTTCCGTGCTGGTTTACGGGGGCGTTCGGAATAAGTCCTGCACCCTGCCCGGCGTCAGATTTATGCCCACACCGAACACAGGTTTACCAGAAGCCTACGCCCATTTTGACGGCCATTTGCCACTGCTCTTGATGATTTGCAGGAACCGGACGGGAACTGCGGAGGGCAGGAAGGTGCGGTTCAAGGGCCTAGAAGACGAGGAGACCCTCGCTCTGTGGATGGCCAGCAGGGATCTGCCTTGCCCCATCCACGTGGCTATGACTGTACTCAGCCGACGACTAGATGTCACTAGAAGCTCCATCATGAAGGTCCGAGAACTCCACAAATCACAGGACCCTCTCGACTTCATGTTATCCAACAAAAACCATATGCGTCTCAGCAATCACGACTTGCGCGTTTTCACCAACGATCATAGGGAGCCAATATATTTGGAGGTTGTTGTGAAGGAGTACGCCGGTATACCTTAATGCCTCATTTCAGCTCATTTCCAAGGCGTCGACTGAATCTCTCACATAATTCTTAGTGGTTGGGCCCAGTTCTCTGGACATGCCAATAATGGAGGTCTTGCATAGGTTAGAATTTACTTTAATCCATTTTCCAAAATTATAAAATTTTTAATCTGTTAAGATACTATATTTGGATTTATGATTGTAGGCAGTTGTTTGCAACTCAAAAAAGGAAATATAACCAGCCAAAAACAATAAAAATCAGCAAATTCAAGCGCATAATAAATTTATGAAAAGATATCCAACAATTTTTCAAACATGTGGGCGGTTTCATGGCGTGGCAAAAAGTTATTTGGCAATTCGATAGAAATTTACATGTCTAATTAAATTATGATATAATATAAAAAAAATATAATAATAATTAATATTTAATATAATTTAAAAAAATATCGAAAATTGGCTTAAAACTTTGGCAATTTTGCGCTGCGTCTTTGTCTCTAGAATCAGTATGCTGAATATCAACCTTCTAGCCTTTATAAATTCTGAGATATTATGGCTAGATCGACTCGGCTATTGATCCTGATCCTGATCATGAATACATAGACTTTATATAGTCCGAAAAGCTTTCTTCTGCCTGTTAAATACTTTACAACGAATTTAGTATGCAATTTTACTCTACGAGTAACGAGTATTAAAATGTTGTATATTTGGTTCACTTTTGACTTAATTCTAATTAAATTAAATGATTATATGCAGTTCCCTGGCTATTCATTGACACTGCGCCCGGACTCCGTTTCGTTTCTCAGTTCAGCAGTCTTCTAAGCACCTTCCTCAGTTGTCCGGGTTGTAAATAACTGAACTCATTTAGTTAGTTGTACTCGCTACGAGATACGCGCGGCTAGCTCAGAAGATTTCGTGCGCTCGTCTCACCAAATTTATATCAAACGTGATCACCCCGTTCCAGTAACAACACTCAGTAGTTCTTATTTCCTTCACCTTTATTGTTGGCACGCTTTCCTCTTCATACTCTCTCCGTGCTGCCAAGTGGTTGGGCTGCGGGGCTTTATTGCTTCCAGGCGGTCAGCCTTCAGACTGCGCGTCCGCCATGACGCCCGACGTCTCCCCGCTCACTATGGGGCTTAGTTCCTCCTCCTTAAAGACTGGGGCGGTCCCCGGGAAGATCCGGTCTGCAGTCAGGTCCCTGGCCCTGCTCCTCCGGACCCTGAACTAGGGCGGACAGTTCCATCGTCTGTGGCATGATTCGGGCTTACGGTACTGCCCGGATCTTCTCGCTATCCTAAAATGTAGACCTTGTTGAAACAGAGTGTAAGTTTGACCGGACTGGTGGAGTTAAATGTTAGCTTCCACTGGCGACAATTTGAGAGCTCCTATGTGTGTGTCTCCTTGTGTGTGTGTGTGTTTCTCTGAAAAGGCTGCCTTGTTATAATTTCCAAAACGTTATTCCAGCCTCGTTGTTTTTCGATTGCTAATAGTTGTCGATATATGTCAAGGGTTGTTTTAGTTGCAGGATTGCCACCGTTTTGCCTTGCACTACCATCAATTCCTCTGGCCTCACCCTTTACTTACCAGATGGTCCTATACAGCGATATTGCAATTTTGCAGTTAACTGACTTTTTATTTAAGCAATATTAAATAAAAAAATAATCTTTAAACCAAACAGATACATTTTTTTGTTTTTATTTAAAACATCCACTTTTAAAGCATAGGAGTTTTGCGCCAAAAACATCGAAAACATCGATGTTCCTCCACCTTTTATAGTTCCTGAGATCTCCACGGGATTGTTATGAGATCTCATAATTTAGAAATAAATTGTTTAGTTTAGTAAACTAAGTCTCTCTACTACATCGTTTATGCCTGAACAAGAATAAGTCTACTTTATTGCTTCCATCTGAATATACTTCACTCTAATCATGTTCCAATTATTATGTTTACTTGCTGTTTTTTGAATTTTCACAATTTAGAATGGGTCATACACTTATCACCCCTCCTCCGTATTAACTCTTAATCGTATATTTTATTTACCGTTCGGTCAATCAAATCCAAATTCCTTCGCTTACTCATGCATCTCAAATTAAAGCACACTCGATTACATGCTTCCTTAGCAAAAACGTTTCCGATTACTTATCTTATCCGGGTTGTGGAACCTAAAGATAGATCACTACAAAGTGGACACCGTCGAGTGGTTTCCATTCCAATTATATTGGACGATTTAATTGAGACGAGTGAAAACTGCCTATGGAGAAATAATTATTACCGTATGTATTTTCGGTATCTACGGAGTCTATGTGCATAAATATGTTTTTAATCAGTATCACTAGCCTGTCAGATACGTCATAATAGATAGATTCAGTCCTTAACACCGGAAATAAAAAATATATTCGGTCCACAGAGTGTCAAATTGTCCTAAAGTTCTACTACCTCTTAAATATAATTA
This sequence comes from Drosophila mauritiana, assembly GCF_004382145.1. Classification (NCBI taxonomy): domain Eukaryota; kingdom Metazoa; phylum Arthropoda; class Insecta; order Diptera; family Drosophilidae; genus Drosophila; species Drosophila mauritiana. Next base: position 20,673,779 of record NC_046672.1, on the reverse strand, counting down.
CTTTTATAAAACATATGACCTGAATGACCACCTTCATTAACGTAACTGCCAATGTTCAACATACACAACGTAAAGCCTGATACATAATTATTAAAATAAAATTCACATAAAACTATTTGGTAATGAATGTTAATATAAATTTATATTGTAGAAAATAATAAATCCCCTTTTATAGGATATTTCAAATTGTAACCGATAAAGAAATTTAAATGTCCTCCTCTTAGCTACATTTTAAAACTGAGCTTTGTATATTCAGATCGCCTAAGAGCAAACGATCACTTTGCAGGGCTATTTAAAGTCTCTTGGCCATTATTTTTGGCTCTTAAAAGCTTTTCCTTTAATCTCTCGAAGCGTTAACAGACTGTTAAGCTATCTGTCTCACTAGAGCCTATCTCTCTCCCTTTCGCCAAGCCATTTTCTCTCTCACTGCACTGCAGCTGCAAACTTTTGGTTTTATTTATTTTTTATTTGACAGCCCAAAATGCTATTGAACTCACACGCACACATACTCAACCGCGTACAAACGGAGTTACACACACACGTACACAAATTAGTGGGGACAGATTTAAATATTTAGCTTGCATACCTATATAAAAATGCGAAGCATACCTGTATAATTGATATAATTCTATAGAATTTTCAAATAAAATTAAAAACATTCGAGATAAAACGAAAATCGGCCAATTATAAAGCCCACCCACTGCAGGACCACCCAACGCAGTACCGCCGGGGACACGTGTCCTGAAAATCCAGACCTACATCAACAAAAGCAGAACCGAGTTCCAAATCCCGAATCCCGATTCCCGAAGCCCAAAAACTCGTAATGCGCCGCTGCAAAGCTATACCCCTAGCCCCGATTACCCGTAAATAACCCCTATATCATTGCTCCCGTTTTTGTTACTGGGTTTCGGCTGGCTATCCCTCCGCTCCATTCCAGGCGCATTTTCTGGAAAATTGTGTCAAGCTGACGACACAATTTTCAAATCGCATGCCCGGAGTTTTGCACATTGCAGTTTTCCGGCTGCACGTCGGCGAAAATGCGGTTCTGCTGAGCGAACTGCGAGCGGGTAAATCGGAAAATCGCAATGGAGAGGCAGAGAGAGAGAGCGTGAGCGAGAGAAGTGCCGTTCTTTTGCCGGCATGCCACGCAAAATAATAACGGTACAGTAGCCCAACAGGAAGTGGTGCATTAACACGCGCCGCTTTTCACCTCGAAAATTCGTGCTAAAATCAACACAAAAAGAAAAGTGGAAAACTTCGCGTAACAGTAAACAACAAAAACATTTTAGAGTCCTTGTGTGTCCATGTGTGTGTGTGTGTGTGTGCGGAACGCCGTGTGTGTGTGGGTGGAATGCGGCATTCGATTGCATCACCTACTAGTAAATAAAGCAGAAACAACAGCCAGAAATGCCTTTTGTGTTTTTTGTGAATGTTCAGGTGTGTGTATGTGCTTGTGTTTGTGGGAGAAACTCTCTTGAATTTGTTGGTTCATTTTTTAAAGCCAAATCAAAATCATTTCGGAAGTTCCTTGAATTTCCTGAATTTTTTAGATTTTTTTTTCGGTGCCTCAGTTTGGTTGAAGTTTCTTAAGTAACCAGAACTCTTAATTTATTTTAGCTTAAGTAGTGGATAAATATTATTAGCTGCACTTCGATTTAAAATATCTTATAAATGTTATTGAGATTAGGTTTTGCTATAAAAGATTGTTTATATTTAATATGCACATGGAAATTCCGATTTTCATTTAAAAAAACGGTTTTTTTCTTCAGTACAATTTAAAAAAAAAACAATGAGCGCGTACGGATATATTAAAAAACATGGGTATTTATGAATACAACTTATGTAAAGTTTATGTTTGAATAATATACAGAGGTGGTCAAAAGTATTTACACAACGAGCTTTTTTTTCAATTAGTTGACAATTGAAAAAAAAGCTCGTTGTGTAAATACTTTTGACCACCTCTGTATATACATAGATATAAGAAATACACATAGTTTTGCGATAGGCCTTGTTTTTCTTGGCCTATGAAAGAAATTGATAGAATCGTTTGAATTTATTCGCTTAAATATAAAACATTTTTCGATGAATGTGGCCGCATTAATATGCAATATTTTTGTTAACCGCAAAAAGGCAAAACCGGCGCAGGCCAAAAACCCCACAAAGGGCGAAAGAGTGGCCAAGAGCGAAGCGGTGGGCCAGGGGCGTGGGAAAGCGAGAGAGGGGATGCTCGGCTTGAAAACGTGAAAAGCACGTGCAGCACGAAAAGGGACGGAAAAGCGGCGAAAACTTTTCGGTGTGAATGCCTTCTGCACAGACACAAAAACGAGTTTTTTTCGGGCAGCGCCGCTGGAGACGTCTACTGCGCTCCCGCCGCTAACAGCGCTGCAGTTGGAAGCGATCTCTGTTAGGCGCTAAATGTTAACTGGGGCCAAATGTGAACAAACGAAATGTTAGTAGAGTCCGCTCTTTAGATTCTGTTGCATGTCCTCCGTATTTTAAGTATTTCACGAAATATGTGATTGCAAGCTGCAAAAATATGAATATACAAAAAACATGTTTTAATGTTAAGACTTTAAATTAAATAACTAATTTCATTCATTAATTTAATTTTAAAATTATATTGTTTGCGAATTTTTAATTTCAATTATATTAAATAAATGGAAAATATTCTATTTTCGTACTTATATATATTTTTTTTTTTATATGTTTGGTAGTTTTTCTAAAAAATTTTAAAAACATTTTACTTGTACTTATTTAAAACTAATATAACAATGTAATGAAATTTGTGGTCATGTTTTTAAAAATTTAATTTTAAAGGTCCTTAAACTTTCCATCCATTATGTATTTTTCCATCTATGTATGTCTTAACAAAAAAAATATATTAAATAACTGAACTATTATTAAAAGTCAAATCTGTGAAAATGATTTTTTTGAATATATTCGTTGTATTAATTTTTAGCTACTCCAATCATACTTCCCTTTGTCACACTTCTTTCTCTTGCTGAAAAATTAGCGCTTCAATGTAGGCAATTTGTCAATTACTGATGGCAATGCAGCAAGCGCACAACAGGAAGACAAACAGCTGCAGGAGGAGCTCGTCCATCTCTCTTCGAAAAGCTCCGCTCCCTCGCAGGAGAGAGCGCGGCAGCGACGTCGGCAGAATGGCACGAAGTGGCATCGCGTCACTTCGAGTCTCTGCCGAGCAGCTTGCCCTTCCGCTCCCGCTTACACACGCTTACCGCAATTGTCTGTCTGCTTAAGACTTCGGCTCTACTTCGGGCGGCGCTTCGGCTGCGCTGCCGTCGTCGGCGTCGCCGTCGGCTTTTCAGCTGAATTTCGTTTTTCCGAATTTCCCTGCAGCAAAAACAGTTTGCATTTGTTTTTCCGCGTGTTCGCACACGTTCACGGGTCTGCGTTTTGATTTGGTCTTCCCACTTTCCCATATTCTCCACCTGCCACACATCCATATCCACATTCATTCAAATTCTCCACTACTCTCTTCTTGCGGCTTTTTTTTGGCAGCCGCAATACCGTTATTGCACCGCGTGTGTGTGAGCCAGTGTGTGTGCTTGTGTGTGAAGGATTCGAAAAACTACGCTTGGGATTACTTCTTTTTAGGCTATTTGGCGTTTCTCGGTTAAATACAAAATACGCTTTTTCCATTTCCAAAATCATACATTTTTTTATAAAGATTTAAAAGAATTTTTTATTTTATAGTTGGTTATAATGATTTCCCGCAAACATAGTTCGATTTTGACAGGATTTTGTTTCCTAGCTAATTTGGAAAAAATTGTGTGATAAAAAATAATGATTTTAGACGAGACCTTTTTTTTCGCGAAATGCTATTAGGGTAAATTTCAGAGAAAAGCTTATGGTGAGCAGTGATTTGTAAAACTTAACCAAAGTAACTGAAAATATAATGGATTTCTAAAGGTGTGAGTCCTGTAACTCTTAGGGCAGTTAAAAGATTCAGAGAAAAAACTTTGTTCACATAAGGATTTTTCTTTGCATGGAACTAAACAGAGAATGCAGAGAATTAAATAAAAAGTTCGAACATTTTGCCTCTTTTAAAATATTTTAATTTTTTTAAGCACTGTTGTTACAGAAATAAAAAATGTGCATCTTAAACCCATTCACACTTAGGGGCTATACGAAAGTAACATCAAAAATGACTAAATAAAATGCTGATGAAAGTTTTAGGAGTTCTTATCATATTTTGAGGGATACGGTTCAATATACCGAATTAAGAAAATATCTAGAAGACAATTTCGAAAATTGCCATTAGTTTTAGACAGAGTTCGTAGCCAATGCAGTTTTGGAGAGAACCGAATCTCTCCAGCAGTTGCAACTCCGCAGCGCCAGCGGTAACTCTCCCGCTGCCAGCGCTACAGCTGGCGTCTCTGCCGACCGCGATAGCGACGTTGACTGCGGGCAGAGCAGAACTGAAACTGAAACATGGAAATCGTGAAGAAAAGTCGAGTCGTGTCGAGATCGAAGCGCCGAACAGAACGGAACGAACGGAGCTGAACGGAAGTGCAGTGCAAAGCGGAAACGGAAGTTGGAGCAGTATTCCCACTTAGTGCTTGGCACGCACACACACCAGCTCGCGCGCACACACACACTCAACCGAACACGCACGCACACACAAACGTGCGTTTGGCGGCGTTCCTCATAATATTATTTCTTATATTTTTCCAAACTTACAACGCGCGCAAGCGATGGATTTTTTTTGCAAATTTTTTTAACGTGCTCTCTCTTTATACATTTATAAAAATACGAAATAAAAACAAAATATATGAAATCAAATGCAACGAAAAACAACCCTAAACAGCAGCGAGAACAACAACGTGCGGTGTTGTGTGTAAGCCTGCCGCAGAAATCAAATGAAAGTCCAACTGCAAAGTAAAGCTAAAAGAAAGTCGACAAAAGTGGCAATATGCAGTGCGTGTGCATTGAAAAACCAGATATACAGCGGCCACAGGGTATAGTACTTTGGACAAGTGAAATATCCCCCGAACGCCAGTGAAAATCGGAGGAAAAACCAACGCCAACCAAGCATTCGCAGACAACACCGGAATCGCTGGGAAACCGGACAAAATGCTTGGCAGCCAAATTGGCTGCCTTTGAGGCTGAGTGAGTGGCTCAAGGTGTGTAAATCTATTCGATCTATTCCTTCATGTACGTATTCTATATGCTAATATTGAAAATGAAACACCAGTGTGTAGCCCCCTGCGGTTTTTTGTGTATTTTTCTTGTGTTTTTTTATGAGCTAAGTCCGCTGATTTGTGGCCAATTTTTGCCGAGCACTTCCGCTTTTTGGATATACGCGCTGATCGGAATGACCTATTTCACCGGGAAATCAAAGAATATTTCAAACAAATAAATATTGAGAAAACTATATGTTTTCTCTGCTTAGCCATGGCATATGTATTCAAATAATGGAATTCCATCCCAGTGATGAAGTGCGAAAAGGCAATTGTTTATCAATTGTTCAATAATAGCAAATGAATAATTAAATATGCCAAAAATACATAAAAAAAAAAGCAATGGCTCATCGTGCACCTTTTTACTTGGCTTTCAATTAAATGCCTGAAAATAAAACGCGAATATTTTTATTGAAAATGCCTTGTGGCGTGTTCAACAACATTATTTTAATGTTATTGTACATTTTGCAGATAAAAATACTACTTATTTGAATCTATCGGTTTTGCAACATTGATGTTTATTTAACTATATGTCATTCCATTTGCTTATTCCAGTTCTTATTTTGATTGCATTTTCTAAATATATATATATTTTAATTATATCGCAACATGTAAAATGTACTCTTATTCAATTGCCTTTTTAATGAAATCTTTTCACGTTTTCCCAATGTATTTTCTCTTTATGATTTGAATGCTGTAAATGCCCAAAATGTGCATATTTTTTTGTGACTCCTAGCCGATCCGTCCATAGCCCTTTTCTATTGTAAACAAACTCTGGCGTCAGCTGCCGTCGCTAGACAAACATAAACAAAATCAAAAAACATTCAAGCGAAATAGGAAAAAGTTACAATATTTTTAAAATAAATGCCGAGTTGATTTGATGATTTGTTCATGTCTTTCGGCATCTTTGCCAGGCCATCGCTCATTGAGAACCCAGCGAACCGCAGCGGGAAAAACATCTCCCGATCTCAACGGTCTTTTTCCGACAATCTATTAATAAATTTGATGCATAGCCATCCCCTTTGGGCCATCCTATTGGCCAGATCGTTCTTATGCTAACTTTAGAGGGCCATAGGCATTTAATAAACGAGTGTTTCGACATTTACCGCGAATTACACAAGTTCTTTTATGTTTGCGGGCAAATTTTTCAATGCTATTGAGGGAGTAAAATTAAACAAATTTCTTTAGATTTATTTTTCTGATCAAAGCTAAATTTCTTTTTATTTGGATAAAAAAATAGTAATTGTGCATTAAGAGATTTAAAAGAAAACCACCTTACCGCAAAAGAATGGTTTTGAAAATGCGTGTTCATGACGTTTTATTTATGAATAGTTTTCCACAGCTAAATACTTTCCTAAATAAAAAAGATATAATGGCTTTCGGTATAATTGATTAATTATTTAAAACACAACAAAATAATTGCACAAATCCTCTCCCAAGGCAAAATAATTGCCCATCAAGTCTTAAACATATTTTCATTTTTTTTTTTAATTTGGCTATATTAAAAAAACGCTGTCACATCCATTAATGCTCAATCGTAAAATTATTCAGAACTTCGCATAGAAATGGCCACTTGGCTTCCTCCATCACAAATAATTATTGTCAGGGGCTTTCTCCCCTCTTCGTTATTATTTTCATGCATGCATGTGTATGTTTCGAAATCGGTTCCGCACATTTTGTCATATTAAATCATCAAAATGGAGGAAAAACATCAAAATGGCCACAAAAAATTAATGCAAATGCTGGCGCTTTCGCATTTAATATGCACAAATAACAAAAAACGGTCGATGGGGTAAAAAAAATTCAGGCGGAGCAAAGTTGAAAGCAAAAAAACAATTGGAATAATTGTGCAATATAAGGACATATGAAATTTCATTTCAATTTTGTTTTTGCATCTCTTTATTTATTTATATAAGCAGAAACAGCGCAGAGGAAATCATGTCCATAAACTGAAAATTGCCACGCCAGTAAAAACCCAGTCACACACGAAATGGACAACAAAGACTGCATCCCAAATAAAATAAAGTATGAAAAAACCCGAACAACTAAATTGATGAAAAATATTATAAATAAATTAAAATGAAATAAATTTACTCGGAGCCAGCATCATCAATTGGTCAGGCAAGCAGAAGAGAAATTGTCAGAATCATAATCAAACTTTTCCGGTACAGGGTAATCACGGGTATACTTGTTTGGGGATCATTCGTTTAAACCAAATTGAGTTATCTATCACATTTAATTAATATACAATAAATACTCACATTTTGACTTATATGATTAATTATATTAAGTCCGAAAATCCTTTTATCTTGGAAACCAACATAGGATATAAGATATTCAATAAACACGTCTGTTACTGCTTCTTGCAATTTCGGTGGAAAATCAGTTTTTTTGATAGATTTCATTTTAGTTATTGTCATTTCACGCTTGACCTAATTTACGAGCAGGAAAAAGGAAACAACATGGCAGTAGAAAAATCAAATGTCAGGATATTTAGGGAGAAGGAACATGGACGAAAGTGTCGCATATTTGTCGATATCTTTTTTTGATTTAAGCCTGGTAAAAATCTATAGTGGAGCACACTGCATAATGGCGAATAATGCGGGCTGAAAACAAAAGTGACTTCCTTTATTGTCGTCTCGACATATCCTTCCATTGTGATCTGAGTTTCAGCTACGGATTTGGGCTTTGGATTGTTGGTTCTGGGTTTTGGGTTTTCGGGTCCTGCGCCTGGCCTCATTTGTCCTAGTTTAAATGGTCTTTAGGTCGCGCATTAAACCATTGCAAAATTTTGCATACATGCACACTGCCAGCTCTCTCTCGTCTTCTTTGTGTTGGTAACTATCTGTGTGTGTGTGTGTGTCTTCCTTTGTGCTTGTATTTATTTGTTTGCTGTTGGCTTTGATTTGGTTTCTGGCCTGGCCTGCTATCGCCATCAAATCAGGCACACAAACATAATTGTGCATGTGTTCGTGTGTATGTGCCAGGATCTTCGCTCGATGTGTGAGTGAGTATCTGTGTGTGTGAGTGTGCCAGTGTGCCAGTGTAAATAGCAATTACAGGCCAACTACCCGCGACCCCTTCTCCATCCATGCTCCATGTGTTAGGGTAAATATACATAATCAAGCGAATGCCCCCAAAAACGAAAATGCAATGAGGCAGCGCACAGAAAACAACAAAAAACTATTTTACACTCGCCAAACAACAACACCAGCTGGCGTACACTTGAAAATAAGTCAGCTCTCAGTTTTAGACCGGCAGAAAAGGTATTAGGTTCAAACATAACAATTTTAAGCTGACTACCTTGATACAAAAACTATTGCCAAAGAGTCAGTACTAACTGTGGACTATTTTGTTTAATATTTTCGACCCTTCAGTTGAAAATACCTACTCAATATTGGAAAAATATAGCAAACGACCGCGCTATTGCCCCATATATTTCAAAACTAGTGACCGTTGTGAAACATCCATGTTTGTTGCAAGTAAATGTATAACTTTTTTCCGTGCAAGCTCACAGCAACAATGTTGCACTTAAGCTTCGCCTGCGCCCATAAGTATGCTTCGATAAGTGAGAATAAGCGTGCCTCGTGATGACGATGAATAGCGAAGAAAATGGGTGGCTAAAGAGGAGAGTACATAACGATGCACTAACTTAGTTAAAGTACTTGAATGAAGATGAAAAATTGTCTAGCTAAAAATAGAAAATAGAAAAACCAACGTGCACACTTAAAGGAGAGGAAAGCTAATGGTTGAACAAAATGCCAATAGATGGATAGAGCGCTGTAAACAGTTGCTTTAGGAAAAGTTCCGTAATTGTACTAGTTTTAATATTATATTATATTTCCAACATCGAAGAAAGTATTCTCCGCTTGAATCAACCCTATCTATCCGCTGTCCGCTGCTTTTCCTATGAGTAGTTCGCCCAACGAAACTCTTGCAACTAAAATCGTCTTCTTTACCTTAGGCAAGTGGCTTCCACAAAGTCCAAATGAAAAACCCGACAAAACCGCGTGAAAGGGTCGCGCAAATGGGCCGCTTCCCATGTCCGGGCCCATATGTAAATTTGTGAAACTAACTGAATCAGACAAGTAAAAACACCAAATTTAATTACATAGTTCGGAACGCAGCGTTGGGGGTGTTTGGCATACTCGCAAAGGGAGGCAGACGGCACATTACACAATATTTATTTAATGGCATGCCCTTTCATACATAGAACCGCCGCCAATTTATGTCGCCCAGCACAGAGGTCTTCACCACCAAAGCCATCCCTGATATTCGCCCCGTGACCGAGATTCAGAGCTGGCGATGACGGTGGAGAAGCCCCAACTCAACCCCTTTTGGCCCACAAGAAGTTCGACTTTTGGCTTTGTCTTGAAAACGAAAGCAGCCCGGAAATGTTTGTGCCGGCCCCATCGTATATAGTAACTACTTAACTGTTCTAGACCGTACATCAAACGATGGGGATTGGCAAGGGGCGAAGTGGCGGTGTGTGCTTATATTATGCAGTTACCTTGCAGATGGATCGAGAATGGAGTCGAATGGATCGAATGAAGTTCTCCAGTAATATAATATTTTCCAATAATTGTTTCTTTAAAATCCGAACATAAGAAGTGGCGAAGAGTAGGGACCTCAAAATATTAGATTAGAAGTTATGGAAAAGAAGAAAAACAAATGAAAATGTCGAAAAAATTAGCAATGACAAAGTTTTTTTTTTTAATTTAAGTGTGGCCAGTCAGCAATAAAACTCATATTAATGTGTATATTTTTTTCCAAAACTTTTTGGGGTTTAAGAAACTCTATTTGCCCAACTGAATCTTTTGCACATATCTTATATTTTCTCTGCCGCTCCTTTTGCGCTATCTCTTACCAACTTTTCGCTTGCCTTTCGCAGTTTCGCTTTAAGTTGGCTTTAATCACGGCCCGCATATGCATGTGGGTAAATGCACTGGCGCACAGATACGGCCATATGCATATAGCTTATATATATATATATATATATATATATATATATATATATATATATATATATGTATATATGTACATCTATATATACCGACAAGTCTGACAAGCCCGATTTTCCACTTCTCCGCCACTCTTCTGTCTCAATAACTTTGGGCTTTGCATTTTCGTTACGTTTCGTATGCAGCTTTCGCATTAGTCTATCTCGCTCGCACTGCGGACGGGCGTGGAAAGTGGGGCGGAGGGTGGCGGACAGTGGGCTGGTGCCACGCCCCTCAGCTCGCTTGTTTAATAGCATCCGAAGTTGCTGTTGTTGTTCTTGTCGATGGTACGTGTTGGGAATGTAGGACATTGTTATGCAGGCAGGCGGCACAAAAGGAAGAGCAAATGAGTGCGAAAGAGACGGGGCTGGTGGGCGGTAAGGCGCGATGAGGTGGGAAACGGGGGGTGTGGCAGGAGTAGGCCAGCCGCATGGCACGAAATGTGCAACACAAAAGTTTTCGTCATTATTGGCTTATGAGGTGAAATTTATTGCAGCATAATTCAATGGAAGACGGCAACGATCGCGGCGTCTCTTTCGCACTCTGCCATCCCTTTCTTTGTCTTTGGGTCAAGCAGAAGGCAATAAAATGAAAACCAGACGATGAAATGTGATGGAGTTGAAGGCGTCTCCTATTTAATAAATATTTTATACTATAAACTACACCATAATAAATGCATTTTTGAATTACTCACTAATTTCTTTCGAAACTTTTCTCATTTCAGCACGGAGACCTTTTTTAAGACAAAAGCCTAGAGAAACTAAAAAAAACTTTCGAATTATTGCGAGAATCTTCTATATTTGAAATATTTTCAAATTCAAATTTAAATAACTTTATTCTTAATAAACTAATTGATAATTAATTACATAATAGTAAACAAAGCTCAAATAGACTGAAATAGAGTCCAAATATATTACGAAAGTAAAATGCAATTAATTCAACATATCATATAAATTAATTAGAACAAATTGCATTTAAGTTATTAAAAAGCAAGATCAACCAAAACAAAGCAAAACAAGCGTATAATTAAACAAAAAAAAAACACAGGGCTGCAAATCCAATGAACAAAAGTCAAAAATAAACACGAGAAGACTCCAAATTAAGTGAACAAAAATAAGAAAGCAGATAAAAGTGCAAAAAGTGTATGGTGGCTTCATCGCGAAGAACAAAAACCCATCTAATACCGCATAATTCATTTCTTTCAAATACTCCGTTTAGTTCGCGTTTCAATTCAATTCAGTTTAATAAATAAATATGTTAAACCCAAAAGCCAGAAGAACGGCGACATAAATGGATCATCAATCGTAGAGGCAGCCGAAAAGAAATCAAGGTAAGTAAATTGAAATTCCGCCAAGATCTTGGGATTATTTGTAGTAATTTTCCGGAATTCGAAACATGCATTGGATGGGATGGGATTTTCCTGGGAAATGTATGAGAGGTCATGGCATTGCCCGCTATCTTGCCTCTCTCTCTCTCGATTAAACTTTCAACAAGTGCCTGTTCGTTCCCCTAGGTTTCTATTCTTAGACAAACGATGCCTGCCCCTGGTGCCACCCCATTCAAATTGTCTTCATTTATTTGTTGCTGCCGCCCGTTTGTTTGTGTGGCTCCTTGTGAAAAATGATTTCTTAATGAGTCGCAACTGTGCGGTAGATTGAACAGAAAAGGCCCCGAAAAAGATTTTCGGAATAGATTGGCATAGATCATCGCGAGTGTTACACCGACAAATGAGTGCAAGAGATACCGAACAAATTGTGGGGAGACTAATTGGTAGAATATGTGCGGTATAAAAGTCAGTTCACAATTTTAATATACATATTCGCAAAAATAAAAAAATAGAAAGCATTAAAAACTGACAGCTTCTTCGTTCGTTCGTCTGAAATTCAATCGAAATCAGTAAAATTGTCAGCTAGCTGACGAAAACCACAAAGTAGTAAATAGCTGAAAGGAAGTTGAGATTTCGGGGAATATAAGTGAAAAATCAAAAATCACACCAACACACACACACACACACACAGCGAATAGCACACGGCGCTTCATTAACATCATTCCACTTTTGTAACTCAATTTGGAAGCTGAAAATTCGTGGCACATGTGCGACAGCTCAGGAAACAAGCTAATTTCAGAATCAGACTCTGAATCCTGCACACACACACACACACACACACACATTTATATGTAAGGATAACGCTGACGAAGCGAAACCAATTTCAGCACTGAAAAATCGAGCAAAAAAATCATAAAAAGGGGAATGATTTCTCTTCTTTGTGGCCATTCATCGGGATTCATTCATAGAGCAATCAGAAGAAGATGGAGCGGGGTTAGCACTAATCAAATCAAAGAGTTCGAAGGAGCAAAAAAAAAGACACTTCCGAAGGGGAAGGCAAACAAACAAACTCGAGACAGGAAATGAGGAGCCATGGGAGGTTTTCTTCAGCCAGCCAACTGAGATGATAAAAAAATCCAAGCAATATCAATAACATGTATTTCAAAAGGCTGCCAGCTGAATATGTTTCGCAGTTCCATACGTGATGGCATAGGTAATGGAAATGGAATAAAATTGAAGAAATTAAAAGTGAGGCCATGTCGCGGCCTACTCCACCTTTTGCTGGCAATAAAAAAGCTCGTTTATAAAACAAACATGCCAGACGTGTTTTCCCTGCCTTGTCACTCGGCGGCTTGTAAGACTTTCCAACAGCTTCACGCCCCCTTTTCCATGTGCGACCAACGCCCCTCCCCCCACATGATTTTCCACTTGACTCGGGCGGCAATAAATACAATGAAAATCCCTGCATTCGAGAATAACACATTTCGTTTAAATTTCTGGGCAAATTCCAGGAATGAAGTGGTGCTCATATAAATTAAAGAAGATTGGCTGTGTGAGATTATGTATTTTATAAGCGCTTAATTACATTTCTTGGAATTGAGTTTGATTTCCCATGTTTTCTTTTTTAATTTAATATGTCCCTGCTTTTAATATTACCTAAAAACTTATTTTATGTCTGTATCAGGTATATATATGATTTACATATATGCATACTTTTTTTCTTTGCTTTGGTTTAGTAACATTTAACAAAACCTTTCGCAAGGTCCCCTTTACTTTATAATATATTATTATATTACAGAAAATTCGGCTTGGACCTATGTTCTCTTTGTTTGCCTTCCAATTTGTTCAGCGGGAAAACACCTTTCAACGTTGTGTGAAAATCCCCAACATGTGTCCCATTTCTACGGGGGGCGTGGCAGGGAGCGCTGATGGATTTTTAGTTGTTACGGTCGCCGAGTGCCGTTCCTAAGGGCGTTGCGCATACGCCCCGTGGGATGCCATGGCATAACCCTTTTAATGCGCTTCCATATTTTACGCCGTCCACGCAATTTGTATTCATCAGACGTAGATTTCTGGGCTGCGATTTCAGTTGTAATTTATTTTAATGCAAACATTTTTGCGGCTTGAGGCGGCGTTTCATTTGTTCCCGTTTACCGCTTGATGTTGCTAATTTTTATGAGCATAATGATTGATTGATTGATGGATGCCCGAACGGCTGAAGCGGTCGGGGTTGAAACCAAATGAATGCTGATGGTTCGGTTGAGTGAATTGCTTTTTGATAGATCACAAATATGTCAGCGGGGGTGAGGGGGCCAGAACGGTCGCAGTTCATTGTTCGTTGTTGTTGGGCGGACCAAATGGAAATCGAAATGGAAATTCAATAAAAAAAAGAGACAAACGAAAATAGAAACGAAATTCAGTTTATGAAGCGCAAAAATGGAACAGCGACAACTCAAATTGGATTAGCCTCATTACCCAAACTAAGTTCACAACTACAAAAATAAAAAAGCGATAACTGCAGTGGTGAACTTATTTATGATATCTATGGAAAAGTCACTTTAGACAATAGAAAAATACATACTTTAAACAATACTTTGGGGTGTGCAAAAGTAAAGGCGTTGACCTTTCTTTCGCTTTAAAAATTAATATATTACAAATAACTACAACTGTATCGGAAGGTTAGTCACACGAGTACTGCATCTTTCCGGTTCCTTTATTCAAAAACACTCTTGAACTCGTTTTTTAACTCGCAGTGCAGCCATTTTTCTTTGTCCCGATATCAGCATTTTGTTGAACTTTTTGGCTTTGGCCAAACAAATTGTAAATTTAATTTGAGCCCCAAAAATGGCGGTGGGGCGTGGGAAGCACACACAAATAATTGGCACATGTGGAAGGGGCTCAAAGGAAGTTCAGTTGCAGTGGAATGCATTTGGTTTTGCATCTCGCATAAAGTTAAACTCTCGTTTTTTGCGCCACGACGTTCACAATAAATAAAACTCTTTTTCCAACAGCAGAGGCATGAATAAATTTTGCACAACGAATGCCTGAATGGGTGGGAAAACTGAGACACATTTGACAAGTTCATAAATTATCAGGCATGGCAGAAAAATGTGTGTAATTTTTTTGATTGTTGAAAATTTCTCATTGAAAGCCATTCGCCTGCGTTCCCACTCCTTTGGAATGTATTAAACACAATATAAAATGGCTGAGAACATTTCCATTTTAAATGGGGCGTGGCAGGCACTTGCAAGGCAGGAAATAAATAAAAGGAAAGTTTCGCTGGCGCAAAAAATATAAAGAAGAGAATAAAAACTTGTGTACAGCGCATAAAAAGCAACAATAAAAATCCAACAAAGTGAGACACAGCCACCAAAACTATCGCCAAGTATAGTTATCCCGTTCCCCAAAAAGGGGAAGCTCCAACGTATAGTACAAACAAAGCTGGTAGAAGGCGATTTGGGAGAAGAATTGTAAATGGAAATAATGGCCAATGCGGCGTATGCGCGATTTAAATTTTTCATTTGCAGTGCGCCAATACAAAAAAGAGTGCTGAACAGGGCTTTAAATTATACAAAGATGCCTTGCAAAAGGGAGGAAACACTGGCAATAGATTATAAACAGATTCCGTGGAAACTGCGGGGATTTAAAATAAGTTACAGAGGACAAGAGAATCTATAAATCGTTCTATGCACCAAATAAATTGGAAAGACGAATAAAAAGAAAATATAACAAATTTATTCCTAGCTTGCTTTTGAAATTCGGATGTTAAATGTCGGTCTGGCAATCATTCTTAAAATCTTAAAAAATATATGAAAGCGCCACAATAAAATTTAATTAATAATTGAATACATTGATTTTCTCTTTTTTTACTTTAGTTTTATAAAATAAATATTTTCTCTTCCTTTAAGTAATGTTTTCATAGCAAATATGCTTTCCCAACGTTTTTTTCCATTTATTGTTTCCATTTTTCAACTACTATCCCTTTTGCCTGTAAATCTGTCATTTTCCTCAATTTCGAGCCCGCTTGACTTCTTCATTTATCAATCATCCGCCCAGTTGCACTTGGATGACTTCATATGCAAATAGTTTGCTCTAAGTGAATATTTTCTAATGTGTTTTGCGCTCGCTTCTGGGGAGGAGCCCGGTCAAAAGCCTTTCAAGTGAAATGCATTTGCCCCTTTGGCCAGGCCATTTTTTTTTTATTTCCCCAACCTTAGCGCCAACACTATCGCATATATACAAAATTTTTGAGGGTCATTTTTCTTAGGGGCAAAACAAACTTCTTGCGCCCCATTTTCTTCGCTGCTCCTTAACTATCTCATGGGGTAAAAAATGAATCGGGGCTCCGCACACACACACATGTACGTATGTATACTTATGTGCGGAGGGGTAGCCTATATGGCATACAATGAATAATGGAGGCCGGGGGTCCTGGAAACCAAAAAGAACGAGATGCCGTAGCTGAAGCGTTGACAACTATAGAAAATATTATAAGGATATGCGACCATAAAGCAAAAGGAGACCAAGAACAACGACCAGCGACAACGAACGTCGCCGGGGAAGACAAATAAAAGAGAAATCGTTTATTGCAAAAGAGCCCATAAATTGATTTTTTCAAATAAAAATAAAATATCGACACACGAATGGGGCCCACCAACACCACCATCGCCCGAGAGTCAGACAGATAAAATAAGCCATCTACCATAAGGAGTTGGGTGGTGTTGGGCGGTAGGGCTGTTGTGCTGATGGGCTGATGGGCTGTTGGGTGGAAAGGACTAAGTGAGATGCTGCCAAGATACACGACTCAATAGCCTGCTTGTGGTCCAAAAAGAAGCCGCCTCCAAGACGCCAAGTAGAAAAAACCCACTGCCGGAGAGGAGCGAAGAAATGGCCAAAAAGAGTGGAAGATAGTTGGGCAGAAATACGTAGGAGATGGCTGATGGAGAAACATTGTCCTCGGCGTCTTTGTCGTCATCAGAGATTCGCCTACGTCCTTTTTGGCCAAGGTACATTGTCTCCCAGCCCATTTTCCTATTTTCCCATTTAAGTTAAAAACTATTAGGAGGCACCCGCAAGCCACCCACTGTAGTAGTACATAAATTAGATGAACCCACACATTTACCCAAAAAAAAAGGGAACAACGGAGTCTCCTTTGGTGAGGGTTGGATGAATTTTTATTAAAAACTATGGCCGTCTCTTTAATAAAGATGTGAACGGCACACGAACACATGGAAGCACGGAAACCATCACCAGCCAGGGAACATAAATAAGGACACACACAGACGGCATTTATCTAGCCCAGAAAAAATGATACAAAAAATGGTAAAATGGTAGAGGCAGTGGAAAGTTGGTGGAAAGGGCGGAAAGATAGTTTTCCGGAGGAGAGAAATGGTGGTTACATAAGAAGGATATTTGATTCCATTTCAGTTCACTTCATTCAACTGAAAAAATATGTTTTCCTTTATGGATTTTTGCCATGCTGGTAGTCTTTTTGGCCTCATTTCAATAGAAATCGAAATTAGTTGATAAATTTGACCTAGAACCTTTCTAGTGATCGTAAACCTATGTTTGGCAGATTACTCAGATTACTCAGATTATTATAATTATTTATAATTGCCAAATATAATTCAACACCTTTTAAAGAACAGGTCGTTTCTAATATGATTCTTCCCCACTTACTCGTTTTAGTTTTCAAACATGGTAGCCGCAGTTCTACAGTCTTTCAATCCCAGAATCCCCACCATAATCCTCCCCTAGAAAAAAACCACACTCCAGTGTCGTTCGTTTCTCCGCCCATAACTCGCAACATAAATCAATTTGGCCATTTATTTAGCAGCAGGCAGCAGGCGACATTTGCATTTGCTTATTAAAAGCGGGGTGGGAGACAAAGACGATGGAACGAGTAGTCGTGACAAATATATTTCACAATTTTAATTGGCCAAACAAACTTGAAGTTTTGAAGTTGGAACCGAGTTGAAGTTGAGGCTAAAAACTTGATTCCTTTCTTCATTCGCTGCAGTTTCTGTTTTTGCCGCTTCCTTTTCTTAGTCTTACGCTGTCGCATCTTCATTGTATTCATATACCCTTTTGTTTCGAAGGCATGGCAATTATAACGTGCAGCTTAGAATTGGGTGACTGATTTCTGGAGTTTTTCTTTCCGAAAATGTGTGTTTTTTCATTTGTAAACGTTTTTGAAATATTTGAAGATGAGAAAAGCCTTAACAGATTACAGATTGCTTTAAGCGGTAGCTTTATACGTATATCATTGTATTTTAAACTTTTCTACCGATTTCTAATATGCTACCTGGAAATACATCTTCATTTGGCGAATCTAATTTACACTGATTAAATTTAACCCATATTCGGTGGCCACCATCGAGTGTATTTGTAAGTTGGAGAGCAACTAAACTTTCGGTTGGCCTGTTTTGTTTGCTGCTGGCAAGGGAAAAGTTTTCAATCCAAAAAGGCAGGTTGGCTAAATTAAAAAGAGTGCGTGGAAGGAGCGGGCTGGAGATTCATTGGCGGCAGTTCCAACTTGGCCATAAACTTTATCGCCAAAGCAGAAACAGTCGCATCTGCCGGAGATTCTCGACGTTCTTGGAAATTCAAGCCGGTAGAGTCTGGGGCAATCATACATCCAAATCCTCATGTTTATTTAACGATGCTTTTTATGTGCAGCGCGAAATGCAAAAAGGATTAAAAGTCATCCCACTCAGCCCTCATCTCGGGATCCTTCAAGTGGCGTGAAATTTGGCACTTTGAGTGGCGTTTCTCGGTCTTTACGTAACTTTTAACTAAACTGAAAGCACTTTTGTGTGTGCGTCCTAAAATATTAAAAAACATCGTTTACTTTCGAGTCTCATAAAGTGCCAAAGTGGTTTTCGTTCCCTACACCGGAAATGTGTAGGCATTCGCCAGAAACTTTTTCGCTTCGATTAGTAGCCTTTGATTTAGTTCGTCATAAATTTCATTTGATGTTAAGCGATTATGATATTTCTATAAATAAATTGACAGCAGGGAGACAGCATCAAAGTGTTATGTCCTTCCATCGCGATTGGCCATCGATTTTTAATTTTAAATTTTATGGTTAAGAATCGGAGAGACAACCTTTTGATTTTTGTGGCTTCCGTAATAAACTATGTTATGATGAAAAGAATTTTTATTTTACTTTCAGGGGCCAAAAAGTTAGTTATATAAATGGCAATGTGATCCGTACTTTTTCTGTGGTATATCCACTCCTATTGAACCAGCACTCGTTGGCATTTCTGAGTCCTCTGAATATTGCTTTTTCTTTTACATATTTCTCATACATTTTCATACACTGTTTTCATGTGCACTTTTCCCCCTTTGCTGCCTGGTTTTATACTGTTTGCATTGGCCAATTACGTCGGGCAAAAGCAAATGGAACGAATGCCAATTGGTTGCCAGATAAAGAATGCAGCTGCAGACTCGGATTCAGATTCAGATCCGGATCGAGATCGGCAGGGACGCAGATACGCGGATGCGGCTACAAGTGCCGGCGCGGGTATATTTTTTAATATCACAAATGGAAGGAATTATTATTGAAATATTTGCAAGGCACGGATACAATTGCGGCGCCGGCAGGCGGAGTCAGGCTTCTTCGTGTCCTTTGGCTCCTGTTTCAGTGTCTGTTTCAGTTCCTGCTCCAGACCGAGATGACATTATTTATGGCATCTAGTGGAGTGGAGACAAGTGTCCTCCAGCGGCCTCCCACGGGCAATTAAAACGCCAAACTAATTAGATGAATTCTGTGTGATTTCCGTATAATTAAATTGCCCATTTGAGTGAAGTCGAGTAGAGTGGAGCCTTCGTTCAGCTGAAAGATACTTGATTTCTAAAAAGCAGGAAGCAACTTTAATTTTTACGGAGGGTTGAGCGAAAGTTGGGTACATTTCATAGAAATATACAATCATAGACTAATTGGATGTAGCTTTTCATTTTGATAAATTCAACTAATGGAAACTTGAGATTATTCGGACTGTAAATTATTTTTTCAGAAAACCACAAATATATTTTATATATATATATTATATATTATTATATTATATTTGTCATATATATTATTTGTCAATCCATAACACAAGTTGTATGGAAACTAAGAGCTGAAAGAAATTCTGTTGTAAAGTCTATTTGAATTGATGTAGAACAAAATACCTGCCGTTTAACATCTCCTTTATGTCTCTCAGTGTGGGAAGATGTTTTACAACATTTATAGCATGCTAACTATACACAACACACGGCTGGGACTTTCGGCTGCCACCCACTCGACGTTTAAGTTTTCGGTACTTAACGTAATTTCCTTTTGCTGGCAACTTTTCCACCCACTTTCCTGGTGGATGGGTGGCTTATTTTTTGTTTGGTGGGTTGGTCGGTTGGGTGGTCGGCTCATGTTGATGGAGCCTCTAGTTGAGCCAAAGATAAATAAGCAAATAGGCAAATAAATCTTCATTTCAACTTCTTGTGAGGCTTTCTTAACTTTTTCTCAGCTGCTCAGTGATGCTACACCGCCTCATGCCTTTTAAGTTTTTGCGTTTCGCTTCCTTTCCGCCCTGCACTGCCCCCCGAGCTCCTTGTGCTTCTTAGCCAATTCAAAAATTTCCAACTTACGCTAGTAAATTGTTCGGGTAACATGCACTTAAGTATGCCGTACCCCACTCCACCCGCCGCCGGAAAAACCTCCGATTTTCCTGCTCTTATTTTTGGAACCCGCAGCTGGAACATGTGTACCACGCACACGCTTCTGTCTTTCGACCCTGTTCTCTTTGCTCTTGCCATTAAAAGTTGAGCCCTGCAGGGCGAAAGTTTTCCCCGAAAACGCTTAGCCCTGCTAACCAGCCAGCCATCCTGCCAACCAGTCATCCAACCACCCAGCCACCCAGCCACCCACTTTTCCAGCTTTTCATTTTTGGGTTCTTCATTGTTCGAGTATTTTGGTATTTTACTTTGGTATTTCATTTGCGTTGTCTTCCCTCTTTATTTGTTCTTGCCATTCCCGTTGTCAAGTGCAACATTTTGGGGTTGCAATTGGGAAAATGCTCAAGGGGGCGGGGGGAGTGGTACTGAAAATGGGGCCGTGAGTGATATGTAGGTGACACGGCAAAAAGAAGAGGGAAAACTTTGCTGGCCGTAAGTTAAGTGTCAGGCCTCGAGAACTAATTAACATATCGAGTAGCACAATTAGGTCGGCACTGAGATGGATAAATTATTAAATCGAGGGCCGAGTTTAAAGTTTCGAAATTAATATTTTAGCCGATTTAGCTGTCAGTTTCTAATTGGGATACCCTGCTTAAAATAAGTAGTAGTATCATTTACATTTTCGTGGTTAATCTTTAACAACTTAAGCCAGCGGCTTACTCAATGGTTTATAAGTTCGGCTTCTCTAGGGAGTCGACGAAATTTTCCCGTTTCTCCGGTTACTAAGTTGCATTGATTTAAATTTATGATGCCCGACGTCAGCAGCATGCCAAAAATTTGATTACAAACGTAAAAGTTTATTTGTTCCCTCGGCTATTTTTCGTTGCCTGTTTGTTCGCCGTTGTTGCCGGTTTCGAATGAAAGAACTTCGTGTCCTCACCTTGCCTTAGCACTAATTTCATTTTGCAGGTGAGCCTGCTCAACTATTCAGCGAAAAAGGAGGAGAGTAGCATTTCCGCCTTGGCTGCCCGGTAGAAATGCCCTCTAGTGCCTATTTGTAAAAGGTATACGGTCAATCAAAAATTGGTAAGACAATTGGGCGAGCACTCTTAAAGTAAAATATCGAGTGGTTAAACGCCAGCCTGCAAAAACCTACAGGATTTTGTATGGTTGTCAATATCTTATTATGCATAGTGTGCATAGTTTTATAGACCAAGGAAAGTGTTGTTCAAAACAGAACCACATATTTTGGTTTTCAATGCTACAAATAGTTCCTTTAAAATTCTAAAAAGTACCATATCCTTGTAAAACAATATAATTAAAAGCTGAAGTGATTTTAAGCTTTTTTGTGAAATTCTATATGCAATGGGTATCAAATAGTTTATTCCATTTAATGCTTCGTTGCCTCGTTTTTCGTCATAATCCGTCTGTCTGCTCTTCTAGTCTGAGTCATTCACTCAGTCAGTCATTTATTCAGTCATTCATTCGTACACTTCCTGCATACCTTTGCATATTTTTGCAATTCAGCGGAAAGTTCACTCGCGCTCCTCGCCACTTCCTCTCGCTTTTCCGCTTTTCCGCTCTTCGTCTCTTCCGCTTTTCCGCCGCCGCCGCCACCGTCGTCGTCGTCGCCGCCGTCGCCTTTCTTCTTCTAGAGCTTTGTGTCCTCGGCTTATGTCAGTAAACTGTAAATATTTAATTAATTTGCATGGATATTTTTTATACCAGCTAAGTTGAGTTTATTAGTCGCGCTGAGATGATGGTGGCTCTGTGTGCGGGAGTGTATGTATGTGTGCTTTGCCCCCGCTTTTCCGCTTTTCCGCTGTTCTGCCTTTGCTCTTCACTCTGCTTGGTTTTCACCGCTTTGTGGCTCTGCATAATTTACCAAGCTCTTTAAATGCGTACACGTGTGTTTGTGTGCCCGTGTTACGTTTGCTTTTTTGCTTCACCTCCCCCATTCCAAAACAAAAATCCTGTAAGTCGGAAAATGACCACAGCTGGAGGACCATTTTCCGTCCTTATTTTCTTGAGCTTGCGACACAACTTGACCAACCGGCGGAAATTGTAGGGTGCAGTAATTAGATCCCAGGCCGTGCACTTTTCGCAAGAAAAATGTTAGCGCAAACTATTTCGATTTTTCAATTTTTAATGGTATAAAATTTTGACCTCTTAATAATATTTAATACCTTTACATTTATTATTCTTGTGTCTTTAAAATTCTTTTTCCTTAATCTAAAAATGAAAAATATATTCTCTATACAGCAGAAGCTACTCGGGTAAAGGTCTTTTGCTGAACCCACCTCCCTGTCACCCCATAGTCCTTTTTTATCCGCCCCCATTTTCCATTTTCCACTTCGCACCGCTCTTGTGCGTTTGTCCGTGTTCATTATTGCGGTTAATCTGTTTGTTCTACTCCACTCGTTGTTTGGGTTTCACTGACAAAGTTTGCCCAAAAAAAGTGCCCAAAAATGCCATTCCTTTTTGTCCAATTTTTTCGTTTTTTATTTGAGGTGAGTGTGTTTTTTTTTGTCGTTTTTAATAAGCTTTACTGGATGGTCAGGTGCAAAAAAATGAAGCGAAAGTGTTGGTCATTGGACCAGGGGATGATGTACAAATTTTGGAGGGGGAGGGCAGATTTTCCGGGGCAATCATCTGCCTGGCACGTTGTTGACATCCAAATAATGGCTTTGGTGCGGGGGGCTGGAAAATGCGGGGATGGTGCGGTGAAAATGACAAAAAAATGGGAGCTGTTATGTGGCAACAATGCAAACATATGCTAAGGATACACCCGGAGAAAATACTCTGCTACAGGCTAAATAATACTTGTTTAGGACTGAAAGTTATTATAACAAATTTAAAGAAATTAAGAGTATGTGCAGTTTACACCTCTTTTGTAAAAGAAGATGGATATACACGGTGTGAAAGAGATGGCAAGAGCGAGCTGTGTGATGATGGCTGACACACAAAGCCCACGCTGCTCATCAGCTTGCCTTATGCTTCCCCTTTCCTTTATCACATTTGTTGCTTTCCCTCTTCATCAACATTTCCTTATCATTTTCTTCTTAATCAACATCATTATCATCATCTTGTTTTAATTACAAAAAAATGCAAAAGCACGAAAATGCCGCTGTTTACCAAATTAAATGCTACTAATTGGACGAGTTTAGCGTCGCTCAAGTGTGTGCTTGCCCCGCCCCCATTTTCCCATCAGCCCCACCGACATTTTTCCACCGCCTGTCATCATTTTCCGCCCACATACAGGCCCACGCCCCTTTCGGCGGTTATGGCTTTTGACGGCGGCCCATAAGAATTTTTAATGAAAGAAGTTATTAGTATGTATCAGCAGCATCGTTAGCAGCCCAAAATGAAAGTTGAACGATGTGGCCGGGGGAGGTACTTACATATGGATGTATGTAGATTGGTGAGGGGTGGCGAGGGTTAATCGTACACAAGTAGAAAATACTTACCAGTAAACTCCTGACTAGTTAAAGCCCCGAAACAAGCACTAAGCCACCGTTAAGCATGTTATGGGGATTACAAAAACTAACACCAACACGCTGGGGGTAAATAATATTGTTTGAAAAGCTTTTGTGCCACAAACTTGTTGTTCTTCCTGCTAAATATTTAAATGCACCTTAAGCTGATTTCAAACTTCCGGACCTTAGTTGCTCCTGATTCCTGAAGGCTCACTAATCGCTGCTGTCCTTAGGTTTTTGATGATGCAACGAATCCTAAGCAACGGACCAACGATTTCATTCAGCTAGTTGCCACATTATTTATTTAAATATTTTTCGTATTTACTCATTTCACGGGCGCTGCTGCAGCTGCAACCAGCAATGACATACTTTGGAGAAAAGGCAACCAAATGCAATCCACTCGGCGAATGAGTAACGTCAGATGAGCCGCTCCACTTTCCACTCCCCCATTCGCCACTCGCCATTCTAACTGCTGCCCTCTACACTCTCCTTTCTCCTTTCTCCACTTCCTTCGTACACACTCTTTGGCGCTTTATGTGGGGCATTAAAAGCGCCGACTGCCTGCAACATTTCCTCGTAACCCCATCAGCCCTTCAAGTATTATTAATAAAACGTTGTCGCATCGTTGAGCGCATGATGTAGCCGCTTAGGAAAAGTGGGCGGGTAAAAAGCGGCCAAATGGGGCCAGTGGGCGTGGCCTGACAATGCTTATGGAACAGCGCACATTTGCAACAAAACAAAATCCGGAAACCACGACAACGACCAACAAATAAATACGGGAAAGAACCGGGCGAAAATGGGCGGCATGGGCGGCATGAACGGCATGGGGCGGGCAAAAGCTGGGTTAATAGGTCTCCATATGGGAAGGTCTAGCTCGGAGTGATTGTGCCCATCGTATCGTTGGCCACCGAGATAAATTGCACTCATATATTCGCAGAAATATCGCTTAGTTTCCGGTTTCAGCTCTACTTCCCATAGATTTCAGCCTTCAGAATGATTGTAGCGGGAGAACCTTTGGCAATAAAGTTTGAGAATTATTTAGTTGTATGAAAAACATATTAACCGTAGTTAATATAGTCTATATGTAGTTCTTCGTTTATGCATTTTTTATTAAACAAGTAGTAGAGCTTATAAGTGTAACAAATTATTTATGGTCTTCAAGATTTCACATTTAATTACTTGAACTTAGGACGAAATTTATTATTTAGATTTAGGAACAACCGCTCTTGGCAACTTTTTCACTCGACGCCCACTTCACTCCACACTCGCTCCCGTTCTATCGATAGCTTGATCTTGTCTAGGGTTGCATTTTAATCAGGGCTGCAATGTAGAAGTATCGAAAGACCTAATACCTATTACCACTGCGAGTATTCTTACTCGAACCAATTCCCACATATATATACATATAGTAGTGTCTTATTTGTAAGGCAGGTTTTTCAAAATATTCGTTCCATTGCAACTGAAACAAAAGTAATTCCTAGACGATGATATATTTCAAAATATAAACTGTTTATTATTATTTTTGATTTGAACTCATACATTTATTTTAATGGCAAAATGTTCTCGTAAGCCTCGTTTCTCAGATTTTAGGCACAGGCATGTGCAATTTTTGCGACTTCCAGTTGCGCACTCATTTTTTTCTTTCACAAACGGATTCCCGCACAGCTAAAAAGTATTGCATCCTTGCACTCACACACTCAAACATACACACACAGGGAACAGGCACACTGTGGAAATGTGATGACGTAGATGTTGATGAGACGTCGACGTGGCCTGATTGACGCTGCGAGCCATTGTTGTTGACTTGGCAGTTGGTTGAGCGCCAGGGCGGATGTGGAGGTGGCTCCCAAAAATATAATTCATATTTAATACGCACGCGGCTTAGTGTGTGCGGTATGTGAGTGGTTGAGCGCACATAATTAGTTGCAGCACACACACACTCACGCACGCGGGCAGACAACGGAAATTTGTACCAGAAATAAATAATTAAAAATGCTTGGGCGGAGGTTTTTCCGGAGATCTTCCAACGAAAACTGTGCAAAATTTAATAAATAAATAAATAGCAGACGAAGTACACTCGCACACACACTTACAATTTTTGACATGCCGCACAGCTCCGAAGTTAATTAAAAATCGCCAAGGAGAGCCGAAAAATTGTTCACAATTTCCTCGCAATTCGGGCTGAGGAATGCCAGTATTAGTAAAATATTTGGAAAATCTAGCATCGTTTTTCAGTGAACAATTTTGCCTTATCTGTGCCGAATTTCATTTTAGCTAAGCGGTAAATTATTTTCCTAATGTACTATATGCTTATAATATCTTGAATACTCTTTTAATAACAATATTTTCCATAATATATTTTTAATATGACAAACGTAGTTCGATTACTATTCGATTATTATTTGTCAATTTTATTGAATTTTGATACTCGTAACAATTGAGATAATCAAATTAAAGGTTTCTACAATGAAGTAACTAATATTTAATCTTCTTCTTGCTGTTTCATTTGTTGTCTAAATTTCTTGTGGGCTTAATAGGTATTGTGGCCATTAGGATTACAGTTTATTAATATATCAAGCGTGTGGGGCTCCATCCTAATTTTGGGTTGCTTAAGTAATGTGGGAACTGGCAAAATGTGGAATAAATATGCATTGCAGTTTTCCTTTCATGGCTCATTTAAATGCAAACAAGAATGAAACAAATTGAATTTTCTATTTAATTAGACAAGCTCGAAATCGATTTTATGTGCAGATAATATTCTCTATATATTTTTGAAGAGTATTTGCAAAGATTCGCCGTTAGTGAAATGCGAATATAACTAACATAAATCCCCTGTGCGGAAATGAGTTCACATAGCTTCAAATGATTTCTATCTTTGGGGAGGGGCGTGGCGGAGCTGCGCCTCATTAATTTAAATTTTCAGCCTGTGTGTATGTGATTTTATGAAATTAATTTCCACTGCATGGCACATTCTGTGGTTATGAATTTATTAAAATTGCTGGGCAAAAAGAGCACCAAATGGCAAATTAAGCAGTTTAGGAGCAGATTTATGTGGGGCCACTGTGTAGGCCAAAAGTCTTTATGAAGTTGCTAACATTTATGGCCAATAAATATGCATGTGAATTCAGATAAAACATTTGATTTTTATACCGCTGACAAATCAAAGCGAAATTGCGTATACGCCATGTGCGCCCTTGTATCTGTGTGGCTTTGAGTCAACCGAATCGGTTTTTATCGCCGCCAATTAGGTTTGATGGCACGCAAATTCTATGGATTATCTCTGACTGCCTTTGAGTATATTTTTTCGGATACATAATCTTTGGAAACACTGGCCTCATATGACGCTTTTTCTTTGCCTTTCCTTTTTTGTACATTTTCACTGAAATTTTTGCATTTAACGCTCAGGGTCACTGCTCATTTCAACCTGACATGATTTTCCTCATTTGCCTGTTCATTGTTTTGGCGTGTGAAAATCAACGCATCAAAAAGATTTGACCGATCCAGTTTAGCAATGTCGAAAGATTTAATGTTACAGAAAAGGTGGGGTATATAGTTTCTCAAAAATAATAGGCCATGATTCAAAAAGTTTTTGCTTTAACTAACTAAACATGCTGCTTACAACAATTGCATTTAAAAAGGATTAGTAAAATAATATATTTTAAGTAATGGGAAAACCATCGTAATTAATTTGAACCGGGTTGCTAGTTTCAAAGCTGTTAAATAGTGGTTGTTCTACTGGATATCTTACATTCGTTAACTCTCTTTCTAATAAATTTGAAATTGTTAGTGGTTTCACTACTGTGCTTCTGCATTTGCATTTGTTCGCTGGCTTTTGTTTTTCTTTCTTGTTTATCTCGGTATTTATTTAACATTTTCCGCGCTGTTTACTAGCCAAATAAACTTTTCCACACATCATTAGCTGGGAAATGGCAATCAATGCCAGACGCGGGACAACATCAAGCAGACTCATCATGCTCTATAGTTGCAGCCCGATTTTGCCATAGTTTCCCCTTTCAATTTCCCGAGCTCGATTTTTCACTCTGCTAATTTGGTGCATTCTTGCAAGCAGCCAGCTTTTCCAGCTTTTCTTGATTTCCTCGGGAACGTGCTAAGTGCTGGGCAGCAACAAAAAAAGTACATTGCACGATCAAGTGAGCAGCTCCATAATGGTCGTTTTTAGGCCACTGACTTCACGATGAGCTCGTCTGACAATCTGGGAAAACAGGGGCCGGGGCCACTGATGAATTCCCTGTTATTGGTCACGTACAGCCGGAAAAGCCGGGAAACAGGGGCTGGCGGAAAAGCCACACAAAACAGTTGACTTGTGCACTTTGTAAAGAAATTAATAAGTGAACGTCCCCAAGTGCAATTTATTAACGGAGAGAAGGGGCTGCTCCCCGGCCATTGAGGAGGGAACGTTTTTTGCTGTACTTGACTAAAAAAGATAATTCTTAAAATCAAAGATAGCAAGTTCACAAATATATGCATATATTTTCAGTGTAAAATAAATTGTTTGTCAGTTAAAGGAAGAAAATCAAAGCCACTCATATAAGCTATAACAACTGCTTTTATTTTTATTAACAAAAAATCGTCGTAGTTTTGAGTTGTTTTTTATCGTTTTTGGTGATCATGAATAAAAAAGAAACCATTCTATTTAGCTATATTTATAAATCGAAAATGAAGTCTGCTAAATACCATAAATACTATATTACTTCCTGTGGAATAGAAAATGCTGGTAATTTGCCCCTAAACGTTCCTTTATTAATTTATGACCCTGAAACGCACTGTAGTCGCCATAGAAAGCCAGCAAATCAAATTTGTTTGTGGCTGGTTACATTATTATGCGTATTATTATCATTAGCCCAAGTCCTTCCTTCCTTTGGCACTTCCCTTCCCGATTTTTCCACCTCCCTCCCCTCCGGCGCACATAATTCTATTTTCCTTCACGACATTTCCTACGCTGATTTTTTTTCGCCAGCGTCTTTCTCTGGTTTTTATGACCGAAAGTCGTAAAGGCAAATACCAGAACTGGAGACGAAACTAGATGGGGCTGTCACGGAAAAGTGTGTGGAAATTGGGGGGAAACTCCGCGCTTGTGGCAGTGTTAATGCGATCTTTCGGCCACGTTTATGGCATTGTTTAAAGCCACGAAAATCACAGGACTAGACATAAAACTCCTTGCAAATCTATAAGGAGATGTATAAGCATATATTGTGTAAATGAATGGAGTGGCAGTTGAGCGTTTACAAATTCAATTTAATGGCTCGTATAATGCTCGTTTACGATCCCTTAAATATTATGCTCGAGCACAAGTTAATTATGCTGAACGTTAAATAAACATCAATTAAAAAGTTGTTGCCATGCAAACATATTTCGTGCATTTTAAAGACAGGAGCGGAAAAGGAGGAAAAGGCGGAAAATGGACGCCCGACACGACAATAAATATTCATAGCCGAGGCTGAATCGTAAAACAAATCAAAAGTCATCAAAAAGTGCACTTTGCTCTAATTCCCTATCACTCTATCCCTCTCTGCTTATTCTGGCCTTTCTTATTTATTTTTGCCCATTTTCCTGACAAGTCATGCTATGACCTATGACCCCATCCCCAGAACCCACGAATAAAGTATCGAAAAAATGGGAAATCAAGGAGAAAACACACAGCAGGAGCAACAATCAGCATGGCAACAACTGAGCCGGCCGAAAAACTTATTAATAAACGTTATGACGACAACAACAAGGCACTGTGCCCCACCTGCCCCTTTTTCGCCGCCCCTGCACGACCCCTTTTGCCCCTCCCGAAGCGCCGAACGACTTCCAAATTGGCAAAGTTGGTACGAAAACGAAACGGGCCAGCAAATAACAAAAACCAAAAAAAAAAAAAGGGGGGAAAGCCAGTGCAAAAGCAATGACAACAAAGGCAGCAGCAACCAAAGGAGCAACATCCACGGCAGCAACAGCAGCAACATTAAGAAAATTCGGAAAACAGAGACGGAAAACCAGCAGCAACTGAAGAAGCAGCAGCTACTGCAGCAGCAACACCAACTACGAAGCCATTCGGGCGGCATAATTGAGAAACTGTTTTCATAAAGCCCAGCAGCAACATCAGCAGCCTAGCAGCCCAGCAGCAACTCGCAACAGCAGAAACTTGCAACAATGTGGCAAGCTGGCTGGAAAACAGGGAATGCCGCACACAATCGAAGCACCGAAATGGCGAAAGTCTGGAGTACAGTGGAAACTCTGCCGCAATCAATTGGAGCTTATGAACCAACACATCTCATTGTTTATAATGCTCACAAATATTTATTTATTTATTGGAGCAGCAGAAAAGCAAGAAATGCAGCAGGCACTTGGAGCTCCCATAAGCAAATAAATATCACATATACATGAAAATAACAGGAAAAAGGAATAATTAAGGATGCAGGTGACTCCGATAGCGAATATTCGCATTTTACCCGACATATATGTATTTGTTAAAAGGATCGATATGTTCTATGCCCAAATCTCATATTTTTCATCCGTATATGAAGGTGCTGAATGTTTGGTCAAAAAATGTTGGCCTTGCAGAAAGTAAATGGTATAAAAACTCTCAAATGGAAATTTGTAAGTCTTCTATATGGATGTCAAATTTGAATGTTATTATGATTTGAAGTTATGTGAATATGCCATACTCCTTCTGATTCTCCCAGCTTATGGGGCCACTGTCATCGGCACCCAGGACAATTAGCATTTTGTGGGCGGTTCCTTGGCCATTTCTCATTTACCATTTTTCCATTTGTCTGGCAGGAGCTCAAGGAGCACAGCGAAAGTGGGCCCTGGGTGGAGTGTAATAATTTTACCCCTTTTGTGGGTTTTGTTGTCGTCGCAACATTTGTGGCAATTATAAGCGGAGGCACTGGAAGTGGGGAGCCCGGAAAGACGCCAGGGGGAGGGACGGAGTTGATTCCATCATTTTATGGGCCCCGCGGCGTGTAAACAATTTACAATCGATGCCCAGCTGCTGCGATGTCCGCATAATATGTATGAAAATGAAATTAGTTTCGTCATAAAATATTCATTAGTGCCAATTCCTATTGTAATTTGCATTAATTGAATTGTTTGTTAAATTGGAAAATTCTCGCCAACATTATAAATTGTGCTTAGTTTCCGTCCCCGAACTCCGGTCCAATAACCATAACCATTTCCTTCTCGACAATCCCGCAACAAGGACAATAACCATAATAATAAAATGAATTAAATATGACCCGAAAGCCGGCATCGAGACCCCAAGCCCAAACTCAAACCGAAGCCCAAAACCCCAGGCCCAAACCCAAAACCCAAACCGATTCGCACCGAACTGAACCGGGTAAATCCAACCGCACTGTGATTAAACAGCTCAAACAATTGTCGCACGTGCGTCCATCTCGGCACAATGGCAAAAATCTCACACTCGACCGCAAATTGAATTTAAAATGAGATCCGAATATGCACGTGTACAGTGCGGTTCGGGAATGTAAGGCGGTTGCCGGTTGGACATTCCTCGGACCAAGTCATGCTTAGGAATTACACTAAGCAAAATAAGCGGTAATGTGTGCTTCCAAGAGCTCTGAGCCGCTACTTAAATGCATTTCAGTGTAATTAAAATTGTTTTATACACTCCTTTAGTTAATTAAGGTATGCTACAGTTTTCTCTGCGCCTAGTTTATAATATAATCTAACGTCTTTGCCTTATAAAGTATGGGAAATACCCTCCAAATCTTTAATAAACGTACCATTTTATGCCGCAAATCGCTTGCTAAATTTACAAACTTATCCCCTTTTCCCCTCGTTTTTTCCAGGTAAGCCCACGTGAATTTCCCCCTGGAGCATCATCAATTTATGCGCCCAAATGTAATGATGTGTATGTAAGTGAAAAGACGATTTTCTTATTGATTAAATTACACACACATGAGCACACACACTGGAAAGAATATATATTCCGGTTCCCCCCGGGGCGATAAATTTCGGTAAAATCTATATCTGTAAATGCGATTTCGGTTTGTTGGTTATTATACTTTGATGGCCATTGGATTTGGCCAGAATGGGCATATTCGATTTGGTTTTTTGGCCAAACGTTATACAATCGCTACGCAATTTGCGCAGAAGAGTTCGCAGTATAAGTGCAATTTTGTATCCTCAAAATTATGGGCAGTAAAAGGACAGTGGCATTGCATGAACGATTTCTACACACAATAAAGCGGATTATTTTAAGCGATAGTTAATTTGCGATAAACACCATAAAAAAGATAACCCGGCAAGAGCCCCGGAAAAACCGTAGGGCATCACTTTGACCCCAATTCAAGTTTTTTATGCAAGTCTATTAGTGATTGGATGCCTATTTAACATTAAAGCTTTAAAAGATCTATAAAATAGTCTTGTAAAATCAGAAAATAAGTCCCAGTCCGACTTCAAGTTCGATTCCAAAAGTAAGGAAAATGCTATGAGTTAAGCAAATCTTTAAGATCTGTGCGCTTTAAGCGGTAATCCCCTGCAGTTCTGCCCATCCTTCTTTGGCTGGCCATATTAATCTCACAATTCGTTATGGACACGATTCCATTGCCGCCACTTAATTAATCCTGTCACACATTGCCCGGGCATCCCGCGCTGTCTCTTTCCAACCGTGTATGGCCCTCTCCCTCTGGTGTTCACCTTCGTTGACCGCATGCGGTGCTTGAATTTTATGTGTGGCTCACGTAAGTATGCTACGCCATTTGGCCCATGAATTAAGCTAGGGGATTTCCCTTCCGCCCTTCGTACGCCGAGGCAGTCCTGCTTTGCCAGGACCTTTTGCACGCCCCGTGAGGAGGACACGCCAAATAGTTTTGATGCCCATTTAATAAAATTTTCTATCTATTTTCCTGTCTCAGCTCGACGACTTCTCCCCGAATTCGTTTTGTCATTTATAGTGTTTTCCCCACTCTATGGCCACGCCCCCGTTGGCGACTGCGGAAAACAGCGCCCAGGCCGTCACAGCTTTTCCTCGACTTCCTTCTCCAAAGCCGGAAAGTGAAAAATCCCAAACGGAAATACATTCATTTGCTTGTTTTACTTTTCCAATTTCAATGCCGGAGATTTTTCCCTCTCAGTCGCACACATCGTTACATATGTATGTAGGCGATGTGGGCGGCGATGGAGGAGAGGGCGTGGTCCGGGGACCTCGTGCCGCAGTCACGTTTAAAACATTAAAGTTAGATTTATGACTTTTCGGGTTATAAAATGACTTTAGATTGATTCCCGTCACATGATGACAGTTTTTCGTTTTTCATTCGCCAACCAGCAAGAGGACTTAACCCCTCCCCCATCCCCATCCACTACCCCCAACCCACTTTCCCAGGAGGTCCTGCGGCGAGAGATCCTGGGCACCATGTGTAGACAATGAATTTCTGAGTTGTTCGAAAGCCAGGCAATCGGGGGGATTTGACTTTAGTATAAAGTTGGAAATACTCGAAATTTTCTTAAGAGTTGCTTACTCATTTGTGGTATTATCAATAATTTAGTCTATATATCAAGTATATATATTCTTGATCAGGATCAATAGCCGATAGCCGAGTGGATCTAGCCATCTTCGTCCGTATGAAGATAGAGATATCAGGAACTATAATATATATATAGTTATATATATAAAAGCTAGAAAGTTGAGATTCAGCATACAGATTTTAGAGGCAAAGACGCGGCGCAAGTTTGTTGACCCATATGGCCACGCCCACTCTAACGCCCACAAGCCGCACAAATCTGCCACGCCCAAATTTTTGCAAAATTGTTGTTTTTTCTCATTTTATGCACCCATATCTATCGATATCCCAGAAAAATGATTAAATTTCGCGTTCGCATTCACACTAGTAACTGGTATCTGATAGTCGGGATACTCGACTACAGCATTCTCCCTTGTTTTTTTTTGTATTCAACTCTTCCATATATTTCCTCTAGCTTTTGTAATTAAAGCAATAGACCACCCTGCGTTAACTTCTCAATTTCCCAGAATACCAAATGAATTGCAGTTTTCGCCGCTGCTAGTTGGCTAAAACCGTTGTCGCTTCTTAGCGCGCACTAATGTTAATTTAACATTTTGGCCTAATCAAAGGCCATTTTTAATTAGCCGCCGTCCATTTGCACGCTTTTCCCCGCTGATCTGCGTGGATTTTCCGCTAACCTCAAATGCTGATGAAGAAATGCCATGACAGAGTTGCATTTCCGATGGAAACCCCTTTTGGAAAATGAAACGGGGCCATCGTGCATTCATTAGCGTGTCGTTGGGATCTGCTCTCCACTTTTCTCCTGCTCCTTCTCCGCCTCACTCCTGCTCCCCATTTCTCTCGCTTTTGCGCTGGCTGGCTCTCTGTGGGCAAATGGAAAAGTCGGAAAAGTGGGAAAAAGGAAAATCAGTGGCGACCGGACCGCGATAGAGTTATCAAACGTAGCCACAGCGAACTATTAATGAAGGCGGTGGTGCGGGGGGACCTGCTGCGAATTCCGGGGGGAAAGTGGGCGGAAAACGGTGGGTGTGGGTTACACTTTACGTGCCACTGCACACATTGTGGCAGAAAGGGATGGCAAGATGTAAAGCGCACAGAGAGAGGTAGAAGGATAGATTCGAAGCGCTAATTACGTGGTCATTAATTGCGCTAATTATTTTTCATTTTGCCCCCGTCCCCCTTGTCGCGTCGCCCTCAGGTTTTCAATTTCCATCCATTTCCATTTTGCGTCATTTGCATTCCGTTTGTTCCTTGTCTCCAGGTTCCCCATTTTGTTGTCCTGTTTTTTACGCCTTGGTATTTTCAATTTGCAGCCCGTTGTTCCCGAGGGGGGAATGCAAAAAAAAAAAAAAACGTGAAAAATGAAAATGCAGGGCAGGTGACTTTTCCTCTGTTCCATTCCATTGCATTTCTCGTTTTATCGCATTTTTTGCTCGGCTTCACTTTTTCAGCGTTCTTTCCCATTGAAAAATATTTGATCACCACTCTGTTTCCTTTCGTTTTAAACCAGGTTTCCATTAGTTTATTTTCTGTTGTTTTCTTTAAACAATCTTTCTGATTTCACTTCATTTTTATCTTTAAACATATGCCTTTTCTATTATGGTTTCTAATTTATGGATCTTTCCATTTTTAAATGTGGATTCATTAGTTTTAGCAATACGATATTGCAAATGTGAACGGACTTCTGTATTTCTGTATTTAATATTTATCATATTATTGGCAATATGATTTATTTTGTATGTACCTTTTTTGCATTTCTACTTTTAATGCATAACTAATTGTTTTATATTCTCTCTCGGAAAATCCCATTAATTTCATTTGAATATTTTAAAATAAATGGTTTCATTTCCGTTGAATTCCCAACAGGTATTTTTCACTTCGACTATTTTCCCCCACTGCGTTTTCCGCCTTCGCTCTCTTCTCCGCCACCTACCACCCACAACCCACAACCCGGCTGCCTCTTGTTTCTTGTTGTTGCTATTCAGATTTTTTCATTACGTCCATTTTCTTATGCACATTTCTGTAATAAGAAAATGCGCATGAGGTAATTTTCCTGGCTATTTGCAGCATTCTACAAATTGAGCACACTGAAGTGCGGGGCAAGTGGCTTGGGCAGGGGAGGTCTAAGACCGGTGGCAGGGGCTTTGGAACTGGTGGAGAGGGAGGCGGGGCGTGGCAAGTGGATGGTTTGGGGTAAGCCGCAAGTGACCGACATTTTGTGTCATCGTCGACCAGAAATGAAAATGGCTAAAACCGTGGCAACGGAAAGATGAACACGCTGAGGGGGCGGGGCGAGGAAGTGCTGGGGGCTTGGCATCCGCCCAGCGTGAGCGGAAGGGGGAGGGGCGCCAGGGAATCGGTTGTGTTGGTGTCACTGGTAATTTGATGAAAATGATGCCACCGCTGCTCCATTTTACACTTGGCGCTAATTGAAAGTTTCATCAGTGGGAGCGAACTGGCTATGGGAAAGCAAAGGGGGCGTGGCATTTGTGAAATGGAAAATGAGGCAAAATAAAACCAGAGCAGTGAGCATGGGATTTCCTTTGAATGCCAGATGATCAAAAAGGATAATTGAAGGAGATTAAAGCGGATTAATTAGATGATGAGATAATGAAGAGTTAAGGTGACTTGTACTTTCTTCAAATCTGCAGAGATTTGATGTACTAAATATGAGAAAAACCCATGATTTCAATTAGTAAACTGATAACTATGCAAGACTAAAGAGTGCGATCACAAATTTCTGTAGTTCTACTTGTATGTAATGAAATATGCGATGCTCTCTGGAAAATCTGATACTTTTCCATCGCCCTGTCGAGTTCTTGTAACAAATACGCTCGTGGAAAAGCGGGGTTTTTAAGACAAATTACGGGAGTGGGACATTTAAGCACACATGTTTCCAAAGTCATTTTCTTGGCACCCATTTAGGGTCTTTAGTTATCCGCAAAAGTTTTTGGCTCGGGATTCCGGTTTGTCTAATGAAATAAATGCGAACTAATTATTTATTTAGATCTTGCTCCCTCGCTCGCAGTTTGCTCAGCCATTCAGTGAAGAGGGGAAAACTTTTCATTTGGCTGTCGGCGCAAAAAGGCCAACGGAAAATCGGGAAAGCCGAGGAAAGCACAATTTTCGGGGCACACATAAGGGGGCATCAGCATCAGCATCATCGCCATCATCATCATCATCAACATTGTGGAATGTTTCAACAGTTTACACAAAACTTGAAATTAATCAGAAAATTGTTTGGCCAGTCCAAACTGCAATTTGCAGTTTTTGCGGGCCGCCAAGTTGAGGGCAAATATATGATGGCGCACTGTTATGATGACCGAAGGACCGGCAGGACATAATCTGCGACACTGTGTATCCCACCGAGCGCCCAGCCCCAGTTATCCCTTCCATCGCCGCCTTTGTTTGTTTAAAGCTCAAACAATCGAGGAAGGAGAGGGATTTGGCGGGATGTCCCGATGTCCTGGACTTGGGTGGGCACGTATCTAATTTATGCCATCTAAACAAAATACAAACAACAAAGGACCAACACAAAAGTTTTCCTTACCACCAGGACATGTATGAATGTGGGTGTTGCCCGATTTGGCTATCTATAAAACGCTTTTCCACCACGTCTCTTTGCCAAAGTGTTTTGTCTAACTTTTGTCTTTCGGCTTTATGAATTGTATCTTTTACGGTTCTGGTTTCTGGCTGGCTGCCGTAAATAGCCCGATATGATTGTTTGTCTGTCTCCCGATATTAAATACAAATATATAAATATATTCTCGGGACCAGGGGAAACAGAGACATAAACGGACAGTTGAGAATTATTGCCGATAAAGTTCAGATTGGAAGGGACGGACGCAGACGCCGTGACTTGGACAGATTGAACATGTCGCCGCTTTTCCTCTTGCCGGCAAAAACGGTTACGCTCCAATGTTCCTTATATATATTCTATTTATTTTCGTTAAGTTTTCTCCCGGACGGACTGGCGAGGCGTGTAATTCGATGCTTGCCACTCCACGGGGATCGCCGGGCCACTTGAACGGGGTGAGATGATAATTCCCTCAGGAATACCCCAGAGGAGGGTACAAACATATTATAAAGATATATTTATTCATATAGGTGGCTAAAATTTGAAGAGTTCTACCAGAATTGTTCTGGTTTCACTGGCTGCTTGCATAGCAGTTTTACAACATTTATTTCGGGTTTCAACATCTTAAATTGTTTAGTTTTAGTGCAAGAAAGATCAGCTTAAACATACTTAAAAGTGATGCTTAAAGTAATCATGTAGAGTATAGGTAATTCGGTCTTATGTTTCCTTTACGGTTTCTGGATTTTTCTCTAATACTTTCAGTTCTACGGACTTGCCACACTTTTGAACTTTATAGCTCATACTTTGCATACATTTCTGCAGAGCTCCTTGGCCACACAAACGCATATCCAATATGCAGCACATTTCCCATGTGTGTGTGTGTGTGTGTGAGTGTGGCTGGGTAAATATTATTTGACAACATTTGGCTTGCAAAAAGCCAAACGGCAAACGGGAGCAGATGTGGCAACGCCTTATCCGCATGTCCCTACCTCCTCGAGTGTGAGTGTGTGTGTGCTTAAGCATGTGTCAAGTGGCCGCCATTGTCGGGGGAAAACGAGAGAAAAGTGCGAAAAATTGGAAAAAGTGCAGGAAAAAGTGTCCGCAAACTTTGCATATTCGACTGCTGCTTGCATTAATCAAAATGTTAAATAAGAAAGTGGAATTGAAATTGATTTGCCGGCGAGAAGGCAAATCCTCAATATTATTCCACCTTTTTGCGCTCCTCAAGTGGCAGTAGCAACATCATTTATACTTGGGCACCCGGTGGGCTGTGCGACACCTGACAAAAGGACACTTTTTTCTGCTCCTTATTGGACATGGTCCAAGGACTCCATCTGCAGGAAGTTTGCCTCGTGAAAAAACTGCAACAGCATTCGTTTATCGCCGCTGCGAACATTGATTGGCAAGTTGACTTCGAATTTGGCGTCTTGCTTTCTTTATATTCCAGCAACTTTTAGTTCGATTGGGATTGGTTTTATCAGGCAGAACGGTGAGGAAGTTTGGTTGACAGTGAGAAAACGCTTGGGAAAAACCAAAAGTATTCACAAACTATTAAACGACTCATTTGCATATGTATTTAAAAGAACGTCTTACGTAAAGGTGGCAAATATTCTATATGGTTCGAATATATAGTTACACACCAACATTTTATATTTTATATAGTTAAAAAAAAACATTTTACGTAATGCTAAATGTGTTTAGTTGTTTTTAAGTCTTGAAGAAAGCTTGTCTGCGCTGGAATCCCTAGTTGTGAAATTCTTAAGTGTTCTGCAACGCACTGTGCCCTGTGTTTCCATATCGTGCATACATCTGGCCATAAAAAATTGGTGTCGAGAGCTGGGTTTGTCGATTGTCGAGAGGTTCGCCTTACAGCCCGTCTCCTTTCGCTGGTAATGCGCTAATTAAAATGCCTGAGCTGTAGCAAAAAGCCGAGCATTTTCCTGGCTCTCAGCTGCAATGGAATGCAACTTGCCTCTCGAGTGTGGTTGTGTGTGTGTGTGTGTGTTGGTGTGCGTGTGCCGTGTGGTGTGTGTGGCGGTTCTTTGGGGAAATGGGAAGAAATAAGTGCGAGGGGTTCTGGGTCCAGGGGATAAGCTTTTTGACTTGCCACTTATTAACTTGCCAAGCAATTATGGCCTGAAGATGGAGCTGAGAAAAGATTTCAGGTCGTTGGACCTTTTCCTTTTAGCCTGGTTTCGCTATCCTTATCCTTATCCTTATCCTGCCGATGCTTTCTCTCTAATTGCTCGGTGCCCGGAGAAGTTCCAAGGGACAGGAGCAGGAAGTCCTCGCTCGTGTGTGTGCTCCTAATAGGTAAGAATTTTCCAAGAGACAGACAACGTCCGACCATCTCCATGGATCCAGATCCAGATACGCATCCACTTCCACCCTTTTCCCCTGTTCTCTGACTGACTGACTGTCATTATCTGCATCAGCACGCGTAAACTTCGTTTGCACCAAAAAAAAAATAGTAGAAAGAAGAAAACACCTAAGAAAATAGAAAAAAACATTTATAAGGACAAAAAAGGAACTCTGGATATATGGGCGAGAGATGGCAGAGGGGTAACTGCAGGCGGAACAAGAAGTCATTTCTTTTAAGCTCAGCGGAGGCACTTTGCCAGCTGCAGTTTGAACTCGCCGCCTTTTGCCTGGACGCACAGTGGGACAAAAGAAAAAAAAAAAAATATTAGAGACACCTTATACATAATAATACAAAGTAAAACACTCTCAAAAATGTTCATGCACTTTTCTGATTTAAACCTTGCGGAATGAATGCTTAAAGTATAGGGAAGAAATCACTATCAGCACTATCAATTTGTAGTGTTGTGTAATGTAGGTATTACATTTCTTTGCAATACATAAATACTTCAATATATTCAAAACAATTTGCAGAATTAACAAATGTTACAAATTTTATATATATTGTGGATTTTCATTTAATGCCTGCACTCTGTATTCACCTTCATCATATGTTCTTTTATTTCCTGCACCTTTTAAAGCCTTGTAACTCCCAAAAAACTTTGTTACTTTTTTGCTCCTTCAAGTTGAATTATTTTCATTTCTTACATTATTTGCTGCTGCCTCTTACAATTTTTTTGGTTATTTATTTATGCATGTAACATACCGCACACTTACCTACTTACCCTCTTCCATCTCCTCAGAGGCCGCTTCTCTTTTTATTTTGGTTTCATTTCATTTCCTCGGCTTACTTTCTTCCTTCCTTCATGATGCGTTTTGCCCGCACCGCCGGCGCAATTCTAATGGGAATTTACAATTTTTCACCAAAAAGCGAGCTTTTCCTCCTGCTTTCCGCCAGCGTTGTTTCTTGCATAAAATGAAATTGTATTGCATTTTCCCCCATTTTTTGTGTTTGCTGCTTTATGGCTGGACACAGAACTGCTGCCTCAGCAGTAGGGCACCAATGAATGCACTGAGAGAAAGTACGAAGCTGTAACCATCAAAAGAGTGTCAATTCTATAAATCGTTGGCGTTCTGTTCTGTTAGGTAACGGGAAATCAGGGACACATTTTGATAGTGAGTGTGGCCAGATGTGGCGAATCTTCTGCACCGCAACGGGTACGGTATTCAACAATATATCACTTGAAAGGCAATGGCACAATTTAAAGTGTTATACTTTAATTGTGCTGGCGTGTGCATTATTATAATAGTTTTTCTACCTGTGTACTAGGAGGCAGCTTCAGTTACTGCTACTCCAGTTGAAAGTTGCCGCTGTCTTGGGCTTGGCTTTTTATGTCCATTGCTCGCCACTCTCCAGTGAAGCACAATGGAAAATCGCGAGAGCAACATGAAAATTTATGATGCATTTCTTTTGCTGTCCCATACCGTTTTCCTATTCCCCCTTTTTGCTGGTTGTTGCTTAGTACAGTACTCCCTCGCTTTACTCGCTGCTGTCGCATCTCAGGCTTTCAAATTATTGCAAACTTAAGTGAAATTTATATAATTGTAATGGAATTTATATTAGATTTTTTCTTTGCTTCACTACGGGAAACTGACAAATGGTTGGATGCAGCCCAACGAGCTCCCAGTCCATGGGGAATACCATTGTCAACGGCTTCATCTCGTTCCCGTCCCCATTCTCTTATTTATTTTGTTTACATTTTGCTCGGCCAGATGGCAGAAAATCTGTGACACAGATTCCGTTTTATTTATTTCGATTACTTAAGCTCAAGAATCATAAAAATAGTTTGAGTGAGCCAAGGACGGGGCGGAAGTGGCGAAGGAGACAGAAATTAGCTGGAGCTTAAGCTCGGACAAATAAAAGAAATTGAAAGGATGCGAACGAGCGAAAGGAAGTCTCAACTTTCAACAGCAAACTTATTTGATTGAGAGCAGTGCAAAATTGACATTTATTGTGGAGGGAAAAAATAAGTGGGGAAGTGAGCTCGGAAAGTCGAATGAAGACGTGGAAGTGAGATAAAGTGGCAGCAAATGTAAATGGTCAAGGGGCAGCTAAAGTCTCAACGATGTCTCACTGTGTTGATTTGGAAAACTGAATATGCAATTTGTTAGGCTAAGGAAGATGGTCAGTTTATTTAAGTTTTAGTCCTCATGTACATATGTGCTTGGTCACACTACAATATAGGGACTACATGTTATTAAGTTAGAGAATTAAGAGAAAAGGGCGTTTTGCAAATGATTGCGTTTCTTTTTATATTCAAAATCAGATTTCGCCTGTCTGAGTAGTACTTAAAAATGATGGGAGTTATAGATTGGTAGGAAAGGCAGAAGCATACAAAAGACTTGGACTCCCAAGTGAGGAGCAGTCTTTCAGATGTTTTCCTTTTTTGTTGCCATCATTTGTGGATGTTGGATAATAGAAAGAAGAAAAGTGTGGCAAAATGCGAGCAAATAGTTTTCCGCTTGCTGCCGCATACAATAGATTTTTCTGAGGGTGGATTAAAGGCGGCGGCGTCTTCTTTATCAATTTTATCTGAGAAATATATTTCCGAAACATTTGCCATTATATTTGCATTAGTAGCCACAGCTTCCGCTTCCCTTCCCACCGTAACTATGAAATGTGCCTCAATTCCAAATCCTTGCCTTCTTTTTTGTTGGCTTACAGAAAAAATGTTTTTCCCAACCCTGCACTTGAAAAAATATCTGCCTAATTTCGATTTTATAGTGAATTTTGGACAAATTAACACTAATCTTAACGCATATTATTCAAGAAGTGTCTTCTTTTGCGGAGTTCGATGAAATAGCTTTTTAAATTAGCATGGCCACACTTTAATGGTGTGACCAGTAAAATACATTAGCCAGTCAAAAGTATGTTCCGAAAATAAACATATCATATATTTTGAGCAACACGCAAAATATTTAAAATTTGACCAAATAATCGGTCAGAAAACTAAATATTTTTCTATATGTGTGCATGTTGTGTTGGACAGTTTGACGCCAATGAAAAGAAAAAGGACGCAGCCTCGGCATTCAAGGAACTACCATATCTTCGCACACCACTCCACATACATACGTATATATATGTTTGTACCCACTATATGTATATGTGTGTGGTCTATTCCCCAGCGGAAACTGCTTATCACACATTTCCACACAGCCCCGCAAAATCACACACACAATCCAAATACAATACAGGAATGCCAAAAAAAAGGGAAAAAAAAACAAAATACACTATGGTGCGGAAAAGGGGAGTCGACTAGTAGAGTAATAGCATAAAGAATGATGCGTAGACATGATTTC
Source organism: Drosophila mauritiana (assembly GCF_004382145.1). NCBI lineage: Eukaryota > Metazoa > Arthropoda > Insecta > Diptera > Drosophilidae > Drosophila > Drosophila mauritiana. The sequence continues at coordinate 20,631,334 of NC_046672.1, read as the reverse complement.
CGTGCGGTTGATTTCGCTCTCTGTCTTCCTTTTAACCGGCACACTGCTTTCGATGCAAGGCGGAAATTGTTAAATGGGAATTTCCATAAATTCCGAATAGCATGGGGTAGCTATATTATTGGGTTACTTTCGAATATCTTTAAGAAACATTTTGGTTTGCTAGCTTAGCTATTCTTGGGCAGCAATGGTGTTTGAAATAAAAACCTAAAAATGGCTGAAGAGATCGTTGCACCACTGAACAACATTATTTAATTCATAGACATACTAAAATTCATGGAATGAAACTTTTTTGTAGAAATAATTTAAGCAAGCATCTTTTTCCTTTCTTATTGTACCTGTAGTGTTGCCCTTTCGCAATTCTTCTCCTCTACTTTCTTTCATTTCTGTGATTTTTTTTGTTTATTTTCCATATTTCTTGGAACCAAAGTTCCACTGTTTTTAGAGGGACTTCCTGCTGCGAAACTATGCGCTCGGGGATTTAGTTTCTGGTACCTTTTTGTGCGTTATCTGCATGATTTTGCATGCGGAGGCAGAAGAGTGCCGAGTGGCGATAGGGACTTTCAAAGGATCAGGAGCAGGACCAGGAGATGGAAATGGAGATGGAGATGGAGAATAAGAAGGAGGCTGCCTGAAGTAGCATGTAATTCATCTTATTCCCCAAAGACAACCACACCAGCGACAAAGGAGACACGGACGCTTGAGCTTACAATTCCGGCGGGTGAATTTCTCGCGCAGATGGGTGTGCAGGAAAATACGGCGGAAAGGCGAGGAAAACAGGAGACAGTCGAAGGCGTTGCTGTCGTCGCATTTTGTGCGTGTCTCCATTGGGACATAAATGCCATTTGTGGGATGGGGCAGGTTCCGACCAGACACGCGCCTCATTATGTGCCACCCACCTCCCCTTCTCACCAACACCTCCTTCCCCAATCCCAATCCCCAATCTCCTTTTGACGCATAAAATGCGTAATGAATTTTAGATTTCATTTCAATGGCTCACAGAAAGAAAGTTATGGCTACAGGCGCTCGAGGATTTGGTTTTCCTTGGATATAACGACCCCGCCCTTTCACTTTCCCTGCTTTTCCGCCTTGCCGCCCACCGGAAACTTTTATTTGACCGTTAAGTGCGTGAAGAGCAGCCGCCAAGTGTTTACTCCAATGGTCTGCAAATAGTTTTAGGTGATTCCCCAACTGGGTGCCGCGGCAAGTGCCTTTAGTAAAAATACTAAGCCCCACAATCGGTTAAGGGAAAAGGGTGAAAATTGTTTAGCTTCGAGATTGAATGCTGCAAAGACGAGAACGAAAATAAATTTGAGCCAACAATTTGCTCAAAACTGATTTCCAACTAGCATGTCTTCAACTAAATGCGGTTGCATTTACTTGTAAGTCTTATTTAATGCTAAAATGTAGTAACACTAAATTATCCAAAAAATTATTTAATTTGATAGTAAATATTTTACTGACTACCGCTTACTCAATCGATTGGAGCCACATTTTAATGGCAAGCAACAAAATGAACATTTTTTCAACTCGATTTCCCCCTGTGCGTTACACTTGAACCTCTGGCCACGCCTTTTTTCCGCGCGGAGGCCGGGAAAAGCGTAACTATTCAAACGGCATTGAGCATAATTTTTCATTCAGGGTCTTTGGCTGGGCTTTGTTCGCATTTTGGACGCTGCGGCTTCGTTTTTATTATCTGCTGCAGAGCAGACAAAACCCCCTTTTTCGCCCGCAAACATAATTTTTCTTGCTTCTAATGCCAGATAAACGCAGACAAGAAGTAAAAAACACGAGGCCACCAGAATAAAAAAGTTAAAAAATAGTAAAAAAAACTAGAGGGGAAAACTGAAAGCCAAGAAAACGAAAACGAAGCTGGCAAAAAGTTCCTTAACCCCACAGAACAGCAGCCATCATATTATTTTCAACATTTATTTGCCATGCGTAAATAAAAAAAATAAATACGTATATATATATATATATATATATATATATACATATACATGAGGAAAGGGCGGATTTTTTGTGCACTTTTCAAAGGCCAAAGTGGTAAAGTAAAATGGAAAATGGCTTTCCCAAGCCGCCAACCGCCCTCCCACTTCTCACCCTTTCTACCAATAATAAATGCAAAACTGCACCGGGCAAGGAGGATTGCATTTTAGGTAAACATAGAGCCCGCAAAGGAGCTGCTCTGGGAATTGGGAAACTGTTTGGTGCGGGCAAGCCTGGCGAGTGGGTGGGGAATGGGTGGGGCGAAATGCTGCGGGCTTATTGGGACGGGGGCACTGCGGGGTTAAGGCGTGTCCTGGCGCTTGTCCAATTGACGTAAATCGTGCACAAGTTTTGGCAGCCAAAATGACTGCGGATAAAGCTGGAGACGAGACAGCCAGAAAGAGAGGGGCAGACAAGTGGAGAGTGAGACGGGTGAACAGGCGGAGAAAGAGAAGAATGAAATGGCAAGAGGTCAGCAAACTTGGTGGCTCACAGGCAGCCTCAACACCTATCGAAACTCGTTTTTCACTAGCTGTAATTTGAATATGGCCTCAAAAAGTGATATGTAAAAAGGAATAAATGGGATGTAGCTAAGGGCTAAAAAATAAATAATTTGTATTAACTTTCGCATTGACAAAACTTTAAACTGATCATTATGCAAATATATATATTATAACTAAATTATATATATAATTAGGTAAATCCGGTAATTGACATGATTCTGGTAAGAAAAGTTCTTATAAAAGTATCATCATCCTGGGAAACGATATAAGATATTTATAACTCAGTTTACATCTAATTTTTGTAGAAGACAGAGCACAGTTTGTTTTGAAATTCTATAAATTGTATTTTTTTTTTAATAGCTCCAAATTTCTAAGCGTTTATTTTTGATTTTGTCGATATGGATTCGAACTCCGTGCCCACCATCTTCTGCCCCCGATTGACGCAGCAGAGGCAGATGACCGAACGGCGCGTCTGCTTTCATGCCGGCGTTATCGATAACGAGCACATGAACCGGCGCAAGTCGAAGTGCTGCTGCATCTATCGAAAGCCACATGCTTTCGGCGAGAGCTCGTCCTCCACGGACGACGAGTGCGAACACTGCTTTGGTCATCCCGAGGTGAGAACTCGCAATCGCTTGAAAAAAACAGCGGAGGCAGGAGCAGCAGAACGGGTGAAGTTGCTGTCATCAAAACCATCATCTTCGCAGTAATCGGAATAATCGACCGCCTATCGAAGAGATAGCGCAGCATAAGGATGATCCGGCCAAAGAGGAACAAAAATCGGTAGTCAACAATGAAAGTAGTCTACAACTTTTAAACGAGAAAAATGTAAAACCATCTGAACCAGAAAAAAAAATAATTTAAATATCCGCCTCGAAGCAATATCCGCCTTTTGTACAGATTGATTGAAATTGCATTTTCGTAAGTTAAAGTAGCCGATACTCGTGTTAAATTGGGAACGAAGAAATAAAATAAAGCAGTATGGATAATGTTTTGTATTTTTGAGGATGGTGCCATACTTCTTATAAATTGGTATATTTAGTTTTTAAGACCGAGGTCTAAGATCTTAAAGGCAATTAAAGAATTAAAGGCAATTATATAAATAAATTAAATTATATTATATAATTAGGTAAATCCTTTAACTGACATGTTTCTGGTAACAAATAAATGTGGCGGTAGAAAACCTCCTTTGCTAAAATGATTAAACATAGTTATGTGAATAAAAGCTAAGATCACAAAGGCTCTTCTCAAGCTATCATCCTGGGAAACGATATAAGATATTTATAACTCAGTTTACATCTAATTTTTGTAGAAGACAGAGCACAGTTTGTTTTGAAATTCTATAAATTGTATTTTTTTTAAAAGCTCCAAATTTCTAAGCGTTTATTTTTGATTTTGTCGATATGGATTCGAACTCCGTGCCCACCATCTTCTGCCCCCGATTGACGCAGCAGAGGCAGATGACCGAACGGCGCGTCTGCTTTCATGCCGGCGTTATCGATAACGAGCACATGAACCGGCGCAAGTCGAAGTGCTGCTGCATCTATCGAAAGCCACATGCTTTCGGCGAGAGCTCGTCCTCCACGGACGACGAGTGCGAACACTGCTTTGGTCATCCCGAGGTGAGAACTCGCAATCGCTTGAAAAAAACAGCGGAGGCAGGAGCAGCAGAACGGGTGAAGTTGCTGTCATCAAAACCATCATCTTCGCAGTAATCGGAATAATCGACCGCCTATCGAAGAGATAGCGCAGCATAAGGATGATCCGGCCAAAGAGGAACAAAAATCGGTAGTCAACAATGAAAGTAGTCTACAACTTTTAAACGAGAAAAATGTAAAACCATCTGAACCAGAAAAAAAATAATTTAAATATCCGCCTCGAAGCAATATCCGCCTTTTGTACAGATTGATTGAAATTGCATTTTCGTAAGTTAAAGTAGCCGATACTCGTGTTAAATTGGGAACGAAGAAATAAAATAAAGCAGTATGGATAATGTTTTGTATTTTTGAGGATGGTGCCATACTTCTTATAAATTGGTATATTTAGTTTTTAAGACCGAGGTCTAAGATCTTAAAGGCAATTAAAGAATTAAAGGCAATTATATAAATAAACTAAATTATATTATATAATTAGGTAAATCCTTTAACTGACATGTTTCTGGTAACAAATAAATGTGGCGGTAGAAAACCTCCTTTGCTAAAATGATTAAACATAGTTATGTGAATAAAAGCTAAGATCACAAAGGCTCTTCTCAAGCTATCATCCTGGGAAACGATATAAGATATATATAACTCAGTTTACATCAAATTTTTGTAGAAGACAGAGCAAATTTTGTTATGAAATCCTATAAATTGTAGTTTTTTAACACCTCAAAATTTCTAAGCGTTTATTTCTGATTCTGTCGATATGGATTCGAATTCCGAGTTATCGATGGTCAATGGTCAGACGGAGCTCAAAGACCCAAGATGGGCGTCGACGTCAACCCAGACAACTCCTTGGGCACCGGAAACCTTTTCCGGAGTTAGCTCGGCGGTTAGCATTGAAACCTCCGTGCAGCCAGTGGCCGCGTCCACCACCTACTGCCTCCGATTGACGCAGCAGAGGCAGCTGACCGAACGGCGCGTCCGCTTTCATGCCGGCGTTATCGATAACGAGCACATGAACCGGCGCAAGTCGAAATGCTGCTGCATCTATCGAAAGCCACATGCTTTCGGCGAGAGCTCGTCCTCCACGGACGACGAGTGCGAACACTGCTTTGGTCATCCCGAGGTGAGAACTCGCAATCGCTTGGAAAAACAGCGGAGGCAGGAGCAGCAAAATGGGTGCAGTTGCTGTCATCATCACCATCGTCTTCGCAGTAATCGGAATAATCGACCGCCTATCGAAGAGATAGCGCAGCATAAGGATGATTCGGCCAAAGAGGAACAAAAATCGGTAGTCAACTTTTAAACGAGAAAAATGTAAAACCATCTAAACCAAAAAAAAAAATAATTCAAATATCCGCCTCGAAGCAATATCCGCTTTTTGTACAGATTGATTCAAATTGCATTTTCGTGAGTTCAGGTAGCCGATACTCGTGTTAAATTGGGAACAAAGAATTAAAAAAAAGCAGTATGGATAAAGTTTTGTATCTCTGAGGATGATGATCTACTCCTTATAAATCGGTTTGCAGTTTTTTACCCTGTTACCGGTAAAACGATTATAATTTGAATAACTTCGATAACACTATGACCAATTCTTTGCTAATTAATGTATGTATTTGTATATCTGTGCTCTAACTTAATGAAGTTTTTCACGCCACGTCTTTCACTGTTCCTCTAGCAGTTTTCGAAGGCAAAGAAAAGCCGAAGAAAACCCGCTTAGAAAATGCTCTCCTGTTCCTGTCACTCAGCGGGCAGAAAACCGCAAAAAACTGACACACGCCCCGCCTTCTTCAACAGTCACGCCTACCTATACAGTGGCGCGGGATGTCCTGCGGAGGGGCGGGGTTTTCAACATGTTTACGCCCCAGAATTTCCTGCCCCTCGCCGAGGAAGCGCCATCGTGTGTCTATTGATTGATTATGCGAACTGTCTGCGCGAACTTGTAACTAGATTAATGAACTTTTTGCAGTGGATGCAGTGCATCTCAGATGCTAGTGGGAGACCCCCTTTGAAAGGCATCCTCGCACGCCCGTGCGAAATCCCTCTTGAAAGCAGCGCTCTATTCGAACTCCGTTGCTGTGTTGAGTGGGGGGGAATTTAAGTTGCCAGCGAAGCGAATGTGGAACTCGATGAAGCGGCGGAAAATGGGAAATTGAAGCGTTGCTGTGCTGATGGCTTTGTGGTTGTCGCCCTGTCATCCTAATCCCTAATTCCAGTTGCGTTTGCAGCTCTCTTTTAAATTGAAATATCAGATGCAGATCTATTCAGAAGCTTTCCAGTTAATGTTTCCATAGGGCACTACAATAATTTACAAAAAATGTTTAAAAATACTAAATATATATAATATAATGTATAATATAAATTTATAATATATAAAATACTAAATATATTATTTGCGACACATCTTTCGGTACTTATTGTGTACTTACTTATTGAACTTGCTCTAAAGGTTCTTAAATTAAAATATTTCATTGCTTTATATTTGTTCCATTATTATGTTAAATGAAATGAAATTTTTATACCTGTTACTGCTAAGGTAAAAGGGTATACTAGATTCGTTGGAAAGTATGTAACAGGCAGAAGGAAGGGTTTCCGACTATATAAAGTTGCCACGCCCTTTCTAACGCTAACAAACCGCATAAATGACACGCTATATTAATCACACTAAACTATTCATAAATGTATTGACATTCTTCACATTTTTATTAGTCTTTAAAATTTCTATAGATGTGCAAGAAAAAAAATTGCCACGTCCACTCTAACGCCTTAAAGCCGCCGAACCGGTCACGCCCACACTTTGGAACAATTTTTAAATTTATTCTCATTTCATTCCCCAATATCTATCGATATCCCAGGAAAATTATGAAATTTCGCGCTCGCATTCACACTAACTGAGTAACGGGTATCTGATAGTCGGGGAACTCGACTACAGCATTCTCTCTTGTTTCATTTGAAGAACTAAAATATTTTCCTTTTAATTAACCTTTCCCAATATAATTACATAATTCAATTTTGCGAATTAGTCTTTTTTAATTTATAGTTACGGCTGCCGTTCCGGCTCCTCGTCTACTTTCAATTCCCTGTTTAATCTGCGAAATATTTCTGTTGCCAAATGAAGCTGTGGCTGACAGGGGCGTGGTGGATGGGGCTGGGGGCCTCCTGAAAAGGGGCTTATGCAATCCCGAGCACATGGCATGACACAAATTTTGTGGGAAGAAAATATTAAAAAAACCTCGTACAAAAAAGTGGAGCGAAATATTTCTGTTTTGGTTTTTGCGCTCCTTCTGCCAAACTTTGAACCCCTATGTGTGTCCGTGTGCTAGTGTGTGTCTCTGTGTGGCATTAAGCCACAACTCAATATGTGCGCCAGTGTGAGTGCGTATCTGTGTGAGCCAGTCGCGTTAGTCGTTTTTATGAGGTCTCTTGGCGCTTGATTCCGCGGCCCCAAACCGCATTTGAAGTGCCTCCGCAGCAAGAGGAAAAAATATATCATATATATGATATATACATATATATGATTTGCATAACTCACACATGTGTGGCCATATCCCCACATATGCCGTATAGCTCTAGCCCTTTTAACTTGGTCAATGGGTCGCCGTCAACGAAGCTGAATGTTTCCTCTTCTCACATTATTTATTTTCCCTCTTTTCATTTTTTTTGTGCTGCGCTCTGCTCTTTTCTCCGCTTTTTCAGTTTTAGGCAGGACGCTGCGAAAAGGACGAAGGATCTGTGCAAGGCAAATTGTTCCTTCTTCTTCAATGATTAAGTTGATGAGGCCGCGGATGACATCAAAAAATGGATGCTTTGAACATGACACAAATGCAAGGGATAAAAGGGGACAAATGAAGGCATATATCCACTAACAAACGCACGTAACAAGCAAAAAAGCTCTTTGCGCTTAAATTTCACTCAATTCATTTGCATATATGTGTTAATTTTTCCTGGTGAGCTTCATTCCGATACCGTAAAATTATTTAAGTTTAAATGATAAGTTTAAAACGTAGGTGTATGCTTAGCATTTAACTGTAATCCGAAAATTAAAATGACCATTTAATTAGCTTGGAGATAAAATATAATTAAAGTAGCCGCTCTTCGGACAAGAGCAATAAGTTAATGCCATAAACTCTTCTCTAATTTCACTTACTAATTGCCATTAAAATTAATCCGAAGCCAGCTCAGGGGGTCAAAAAATAGGGGAAATGATGGCCAACACCTTGGCTCTGTTGGCCATAATCCCCAAATAGCTTTGAGGTCAGCTATAAACAATTTGCGAGCAATTCCACAAAAATATTGTGGTTAAATGTTGGAAAATGTAGGAAATGTGCTACAAGCCAAAAGGACCCGAAAGTCAAAAGACTCGGAAAATGAACCACAATTAAAGGGGGCGGTGGAGTGAGTTTTGAGAGGGGAGTGGTGTGCTATCTGCTTTGGGGCTCGCCTTTCACCCGCTTTTCCACCGCTTTCCCTTGACCAGATACAAATAATGAGGCAGACCACAACAATTACAGCAAACAAACAAACGGAGCAGAGCAAATAAAAAAATATAAATCTGGAAAAAATAAAAAAGCAATTGAGGCAAAGGAAGCTGGGAAAACACTGGCACGAGTTTGTACGGGTATGTGCGTTTGTGCCAAAGTGAATAATTTCTTTTTAATTTCCACTTAAGTGACTTTTAAATGCTTCACATACCGAAAAGGAGCGGGGACTCGACGAGGCGCGGAAAAGCATGGAAAGCAGGGAAAGCCAAGGTGGCAAGGAGAATGACGATGGGGCCGAAAAAGAGGGAAAAGCGGGAAAAGCGGGAAAAGCCAGCCAGCCAGACGACACGTCACTTTGACGCCCTCTGGTGTTGGAAATTGGCAGGCAAATGGAATACTCGGCAAGGGGCTGGACAGGGGGGCGTGGCAGGTGTTGACTGGCGGCTGACCCCGTGTTTGATTTTCCCCCAAGTCAGTTTTCATACTCAGGCTTATCCCCGTCTTACTTCCGCCTTCTTTGTGACTTGTTAATTTACTCACCAATTAATATAATTATATTGCCACCCCTTTTTTGTACGTCTCTCAATATTGGCGAAGCACTTGCTTCTCCGTTTATTCAATTCATTCTACTGAACATAAAATTGATTTTCTTTTACGTGAATTTAAATCTACTTTAAAAATAAAATATGTATTCGTATATGTTTGCCTAATCGAATTTTCAACATTTCATCTAAATTCATTCCCCATCCTTCAAATATTTTCATTTCAGGCTCTTGAACGTATCATTTGACTACCTCATGATTCCCAAATTTTATGCTCCGCTTTCATTTCTCCTTGCCGTTTATGTAATTGACTTCATTGCCAACCATCGATTCAAGTACAAGAGCAGCCTTCTTCCTTTGTGCCCATCACTTGGGCTTTCTGGCGCTTTTTCCCTGTTATTTATGGATCACAATTTGAAGGCTTTTCAACAATTTTTGAGTATCGAAATGAATCCCACTTGAGAACGCACAAAAAATTGGTAAATGTGATATGCAAATGGGGTCGGAAGAGGTGGCCGTGGCAGGGTGAAATCATCGACAGCTGAGTCAGCGACAAGAACAACAAATAAAAGGCAGTTAAAATGCTGCATAAACGGTAAAATGATGGGCGGAAAAATTGGGGGAAATTTGAAGAGGGGCGAAAAAGAAAGTCGTGCGATTTTACCTTTTAATTGTTTTGTTATTCATCGTTGTTTGAGGAACACGCAAGTTACAGCCGAAATCAGGAAATGTTTTTTATTTATTATAGCCAGCTACTTAGTGCATTTTTATAAATTTTTTAAAACTTGTAGACTGTATTTTATGCACATCATGAACACCATAGTAGTCCAACTCAAACAGTGATTCCCCAAGCTCAACCATAAGTTACGCTCACGCCCGCAGAAATTAAGTATACGCACAAGACCTACAAATTTAACTTGCGTAGCAAATAATAAGAATAATAAATAAAATAAAAGGCGAATAATAACTTGTAGCACGAAAAGTATGCAATCAGTTGCTCTAATTAAAACGTTCATAGCCAGTTGGTTTTTCCCGATACACGGAAATCAAGTTGCGTATACGCCCCGTGCATCAAAAGGGGCAAGCAAAGCTGGCCAAAGAGGGCAAACGGTAAACATAAATAAATAACAATAAACAACAATAAAAATTGACTCCTTGTGGCATTCCTCCTCTGCCACTTTGACCAACACAAATCATGGGAGCAAATCATGCGAAGCACCAAAAACACACACACCCGGAGTCGGAGTCACAGGGGTCGGAGGTCATCTTTACGCTGATGTCTATGACATTATCAGCAGAATTTATTAAATGACAGACACATAAATATATAATATATTAGGCCATAAATATGAGGGGGCAGGCAGGAGAAGGACTTCGATAGCCGCTGTTCATGTGACAAAGGTCGACCAGCGAGTTACCCTGGAAATGAGAGTTCGCAACGCGTGCACAAGTCCTAAATCACACGAATTATTATGCCACATGCAGCGAACTGACTATATTTCCTTTTTACAGGGTATTTGGTGGAAAAAATCCAACCAGACAAGAGCAGCAAAAAAGAATACATGAAAACGAATTACAATATTTTAATTTGATGTTATTATTATCGCGCACACATGCTACACATTCTCCCTCCCCCGCAATATTATATACATTTTTTTGATATTTTATTTATTTTCTAATGGTTTTTGGGGAGTGCGAAAATAATGGCAGTGGCGCAACCGCACACACATGTATTTCTGTTGGGGGTGTGCTATTCAAACGAAATTATTGACATCTAAATTAGAGGAATTCGGGGTCTCTGGCTTTCTTTTTTGCTATTTGGGTGCTTCGTTTTCGCTTAATTTCGATTTTATTCCGTTTGATGTTGCGCCCCGATTGGAAGTGTTGTTTAAATGCAAATAAATCTGGATTTAAGGAACACTCAGCGTGAAGTGGCTTATGAGCATTTCGCGGTTTGTTTTTCGCTCTATATATCAAACATACGCTGTTAGACATTTTAAGGTCGTACTAAAATCGCGTAATTTAATTGAGGATTGTCCTCAATGATGTCTTCAGAACATAGTTCTTTGATTTTCTTTTACAATTCTCTTGTTCTTTAACTTGGACCAGTTCATATATGCACAAAGTGCACTGTGTACTTAGTAAACAAAATAAAAAATAATTTAACATCCGAATCATTAATTTTCAAGTCAATGTTGTAACTAAGTGAATATTAATTTAATGCGTTTAACTTTTCGGCGATGACTAGAAAAATAAAGAAAACTTTCTGAACATCGCCCATGCCTCCTGCTTTTTTAGTTAGATTTTATTTGGATAAGTTATGGGTATAATTGATTATGAATCTGGGTCGCCATGCCGTCGTAGGGTCCATCTCTTTACTTCCAGATTTATCGCCCCAGCGCCCATTCATTGACTGCTGCCTGTATCTGAATAGTGCTGTACTCTCCTTCGATCTTCTTTACCTTGTCGTAGATCTCCTTTGCCTCCACCGCCAACATGTCTTTAGGAAGAGTCCCAGCTATGACTTGGTCTGCGTCGTCCACACCCTGAGGGCACACAGCCTGTGAGTCGATTCCAGGCCCCTGACATATGACCTTTTTTCGGTAGCTTCGATTGTATTGACATCCTGCAGGCATACTGGAGGAGTAGCTTGCGATCCTGCCTTGGAACCCTATTGGCTTCCGCCGGGTATTCTTTGAACGGCAGCCTAGGGTGTAGCATGACCCCCACGAATCTTATCGTGGCGACTCCGACTTGTATGGTGGCTGGCTCTACCTGGACGCCTCCACGTCGTCGAAGTGGTCCTCGAAGTAGAAATTCTTGGCATCGATCACCGGGCACTCGTATGCTATGCGGTGGACTCCTCCTGCCATCCTCGAAGTCGTCCGACTCCGGGCCTAAATCATCGGTTTTGGCCGCACTCAGCCGTAGGTCGTAGGTTTCTTCCTAATTTCCACGTCATTTTCACCCACTTCTCGCTCGCTCGCACCTGGTGATGAACTCAGTTGTGTTCACTGTACTTTTGAGCACTTTTTCCGGACTGCGGACTGTTGCGGAATAACGGGATTCGAGATCTGGCAAGACGAAGACTATAATGAATTTAAATTATACATTTTCTCTGCTGTGCTTCCTCTTCCCCTGCTCTTCCTCCACCCCTGCTCTCAGTGCCCCCTGTGTGTGAGTATGTGTGTGCGAGAGGCGCTTATGGCTTTGTTTGCTACGTGGCCTGCTTTTCCCGCCCCCCTTTGCGCCACACCCCTGCCGCATTTACCCGCCCCGCCCGTTCCGCCTCTGTTTACTCCTTACAATCAGTTACAGTCTCAGCTGTCAATAGATTGTTGACATTTTTTCCTTTATACTTTCGCTTCGGCGAAAGAGACGGCAGACAGGCCGCAGAAAGAGAGGGATAGAAGTGTTGTTTGGGCCATGTTCTGTTGGCCGTCTTTTTTTTTTTTTGTTTACTGCTTAAATCTGCCAATTTACTCGTTTACGTTTAGGCTTTGTGCGTGTGTGTGCGAGTGAGCGGAAAGTGAGGCGAACTGGGCGGAAAAGCGGGCACATGTGTGCGGAAAATTAATATCTGTGTCATTTTTTGGGTTAATAAGGCCAAATTGAGTATATGTGCGAGACACACTTAATTATCATCATATTTATGGCCGTCACGGGGCGACACTTTTGTGTCCCGTGTCCTGCGTACATTTCCCACGCTTTTCTTCGTTTTTTATACCCGTTTATTATGATTACGGGTAATTATGTCTAATTTCTAATAGGGCGATATGTTATCGAAGCCACCAGCCGAAGGCGAACTTATTTTTAACATTCTCCAGCTCCAGTCTATGGGGGCTTCAGCATTTCGAGGAAAATTTAAGAACCTACCGCGAGCTCTGCATATTTTGCAAACTGACAGACAATATGCACACTAAAAAGCAAATCAGTTTTGAAAATGTCCACTTTCTCATCATCTGAACTACATTATTTTTCAAAGTGGTTAATGGAAATTTCCTCTTGCTCTTTCTCTGGAGCCTTTGCTGGGGATCCCTGTCTGTTTCCTGGTGTCGATGATAAAGTAGATTAGAGGCAATTTAGTATGCGTCGGAAAGTGACTGTTGAGAAGCCATCGACAGATGTCTGTCGTCGTACCGGCCATAATATATGTATGTAGCTGTATAAGGAGCTCCCCCTTTATATCTTTGCCGATGTCTCAGGTCAGTGCGAATGTCTAATCTCCGGGCTGACTGTCTAATCGCATTTGATGATGACTCGACTTGACTCCACTTGATTCGATTCCATTCGATTCCATTCGCTTCCATTCACTTCCATTCGACTCCCTTCGATTCAATGCGACTTGACTTTTCCCGGCCTTTCCCCGCGTTTCCCTGGCAAAATCCGGACTTAATCAATCATTGGCCGTCCGTCTTTGCGCTCTCTTTCGCTTCCTGAACTTATCTATTCGCTTTCAATTAATTTTCCAGCTTTTATGCCAGCTGCATTGGCCACAAAATTTTGTTTGGCCAAAAGTTAAGGCTTGATTGGGGAATCCCTGAACTTTGAACTGGCCGAAAACCCAGGCAATTGAAAGTTTGTCAAGTGTTTAGGGCAAAAGTTCGGAAGTGACCTGAAAAGTGTGTTCGGGGAAATTTCATTCGATTAGATGGGATTCTTGGTCTTGCTACTCGCTATTTCTTTTTTTTATTTTGCGTATTTTTCAACCTTTGTTGAACAATATTTTGCGCCGCAAAGTTTTCCCCCACCTTTCCTTTTGCCGGCACACAGGTGCAAACGGAAAGTAAAACAACAGGAGCAGCAGCCTCACAATTTACATAAAAAAGTTTGTCATGCCCGAGGAAAAGCGGGTAAAAGCCAGCACATGCATGTTTTTGTGTATATTAAAACTGAAAACGCTGCAAACGCCCGAGCATCTGGAGAAGCCTCGTCTCCGGGTTCAACGCTTCGGTCTGGGCCATCCTAGCTTCCTTCAGGTGCGCACACATATATGAACTATACATACATATATGCATGATCATGTCTGGATTAGCTTAATGAAAGCAAAGACTCTGGCGAACAACAGCTGATGGGACAGCCGGGAAAGCCGGGAAAGCTGGGAAGCTGGCAAAATGTTAACAGTCAGTGCCAAGAAAATGCTGTCACGCAAAACGCTGAGACGATGACAATGTAACGTTTTCCCATGGTTGTTTCACAAGTGGAACTTTGCCGAAACCGCTCTGTTGTAATAATGAAGTGGTTTTGGACCATTCCATGCTATATACATTTTGTATATCGAATCTATAGCTTTCCGTAATCTCTGTATAGCCTTCGGTAATTTCTCTGCTTGATTGAAGGAATTTGTATTTTTGTTTAAGAATTATTGATTTGTTAATTATAATTAATATTTTCAATTAATTTGTGGCATATGTTCTTAGATTCCATCTTTTAACATTTAAAATGAGTTAGGAGTATAAGAACGAAATTTTCCCGCTCGTAAAGGGCACTTAAGGGGCGACTCTAGCTGAGTTTTCTGCCCCAACATGTGCTTACATGTGTGTAAGCGCATTTTGCAACGTGTTGGGGGCTCTGACATGCTGACGGCAACATGCAACACAAGCCACCGAGCGCAGCGGCAACATCAGCAGAACATACGTGCACGGCAGCAACGGCAAGGGGGAAATGGGGAAACGGGGAAACGGGGAAAGCCTTAGCTACCAGCCATGAAAATCCTTCAGAGTCGCGTCGAAACATCCGCGTGACGACGTCATCGTCGTCGTCATCGTCCTTGTCTTCTATTGTTGCTGTTGTAGCCAGTGTTGCTGTTGTTTCTGCTGCTGCTGCCGCTGGCAGACATTGCTGCAAAGATTTACGGAAAGTTTACAGCCTCAGACATTTGTTGTGGCTTTTATAAATTGTGTCTGTGCGTGGGTGCCAAGGTGTCTCCTCTGGGCGCGTTGCGGCTGAGGGGCGTGGCACGGCCGCCTTTGTTGCATTGCAGTAACAGCAGCGGCATCATCAACAGCAGCAGCAACACGAAACACGTTAAGCGCATTGCCATTTGTGCCACATCACGGCAAACGGCGAGGGAGCTCCTTCCTTGGATCATGGGAATCCCCGCATCTGGCACAAGTTGTTCAATTCAGCAAACAAAACAAGGCGGAGAATAAATAGTGAAAAATACATATAGAAGCAAAAATAAAACACGAAAAATTGCCTGCCTTTGTGCAATCGAATGGCTTAAGCGGGATTTATCGGCATGCCGAAAGGTGAATTCGATTGATTGCTCGATAAAGATGAGCGATGATTGGGGCTATTGTTATAAGCGAAATTGTATGAGGCCTGTTGTTCAGTTAATTCTACAATTAATCAGTGGCTAAGCGGAAATTGTTGTCAAAAGATTCTGCTCTGCTCGTCCATTTGCAACATTTAAATAACTACCATACCCAATAAAATAATTTAGCAACCTTAAATTAACGTTTCATGATTTCGTGGAAGATTCTCCTCTTTCTAAAATCCATTGCTGTGCAAAATACACATATGAACCACGAGTTTTAATTTACGGACTCATTCGCAATTCGTGCATCCATCACGCATCAATTTTTCACGTTTATCGATTACGGTTATTAATCATTCCCTTTCAGGACGATTCGATGCACTTTTGTCGACTCATTCGATGCTGAATCCTTCGGCTTAAGCGCTTTCAGCTTGTTAAATGCGCTGCTGGCAAATTGCATTCCCCATTTCCCTGCCATTTTCCATTTCCCATCCACACTTTCCGCCCACTTCCCGACAGGACACAGATGCTGCCACGACCGTGCGACTGAGATGGATAGCTATACTCGCGTCGTAATTAACATTAATTTCGTATAAACTTTGGCACATTGCGTGTACGCCATGTGTGCGAGTGTCACTCGCAGTAATATTATCATACAGCATACACTGAGCCTTCAGCAAGCGAACGAAATTTCAAGCGATATTCGCAATTGAAATCATTATTTTCTTAGTAAACTTTTGAGATCATGACAGTTTACTATGCTCAATGTGTGGTTCCACTGTTGATATGCCATCCTTTTAGATAAGTGAACCCAGGTTCTGCCCGTTTTTTCTTCGAGTGCTGAGGTGATACTAGATTGTCGTACCACACAAATTAACTGCGAGCACAATTGTTTTACACATTGTTGTCTGGGTTGTTGTTAAGACAGCAGCAGGGAAATGAGAATCTTTATGTGTGGATATGTGCTTTATGAACCCGTCGCTTAACCCCACTGCAGCCCGGGGGGTCTGTGTGCGTGCAAATGTGCAAGCTCAAAGTTGAATTTTCTTCAATTAACCTTTTAAAATCCTGCCCTCGTTTGTTCTTTCATGCGAGCACTTCTTGAATGCTGATTCGCTGACAAAAATGTTTTCTTCTTTTTTTCAGGTGAGTTTTGCGAATGAAGAAGGGTACTTTCCTTTCAGCTGGATGTCAAATTGTGAAAACTCAATTAAAGCAAACGGTAAGCAATGAAAATCCGTCTTAAAGATGTCATCGAATCCAGAGATGTTTGCCATTTGCGGTTGGCTGCACTGTAAGCTGACAATTGCAGCTCAAAAGCTCAAAATGGAAAAGCGATACCAAGTGGGAAGTGCGGAAAACGCAGGGAGCATGGCTAAAGAAAGAAAGGTGGAGTTTTCCCCTCGAAACTAATGAAGTAAAAGCAAAGTAAAAGGGCGAAAGCCATAAACAAACGACGCGAGCACGTGACTCAGCTCGCTTCTATTATTGTTACCAAGTTGCGCGACATAAATGTATAAAAGGTCCCAAAGAATACTTATTAATTGAAATAACGTTCTTCATTTATGTTCTCATCTCTTTATAAATAATGTTCTCATTAGCTTAAATAAACAAATTATTGGCGGAAATTACAATCGGAATCATTTTAATAATACATTTGTTATACTCTAGTTTTTAAATATCGAATACATATTTAAATTAATTAACAAAAGCTAAAAGGTTAATTTTCTAATCCAAATAATCAGTTTTATCAGGAAAATGGATTCCGAAACTGGTTTTTAAAATTTGTTTTGATTTAATATGTAGAATATATATGGTAATCTTTTAGATTTATTGAGGGGCTCGACATATGTTGATTGAACTCCGATTATACTGCAATAGACCGCACTTCCATTGTCTATTTGAAACTAAAGGAGTTGCCAGTGGGTGGAGGAGGAAAGGGGTGGGTGGAGAAAGGGGGGTGGCCGCAGGGAGTTTGCAGTCCTACTCCGACTGTTGCCCTCTCCCTCTGTAGCGATTCCCCTCTCTTTTTACCCTCTAGTTGCATTTCGTTGTTCTACAGAGGCAACTTGAGTTTTGTTTGTGTTTTGCTTTGTCGTGTATGTTGACACATTTTTCTTTCGCATTTTCTTCTTCAGCCATGTATGCATGTGTGTGTCTGTGTGTGTAAAACCGGAAATTACAAATGCAACAAAATGTTCTCCAGAGTTTTGATAGCATTGTCTCAGTTGCAGTCTAGGAGTCCCTTCTAAAGACGATAATTCCACGCTCGTGATTCCGTCATGGAACTCATTAAAAGAATCACATAATCTTAACATGAAACCGTTATAAGAAACGAGCTGCACAAGTAGCCTTTGAAATAAGATGTCAAAAGTAGATTTACTTTGCTCTAACCTTTTGTCACCAGTATCATTTCACTTCGAGACGTGTACAGTTCGGTTCACACAGAATTCTAGTTTTCAAAAAAAAAAAAATCGGTATTTAAAAAAAAAATGGAGAACAAATACGAGGGCGAGCAACCATCGACATCCGGTGCATCCTGTAGGTGCTCCGAGTCCAGGGTTGGCATATCTTCCGCTCAGTCGGAGTACTCCCTGGACACCACGCCGGAAGCTGTGATGGCGAATGCGGGCCGTCTGGAGAACGAGAACGATGGTAACGATACCGATGAGGAGGTGGAGATCAACTTCACCAGCTTGATGCCCGATCACGGTAAGCGCCTGTATATGGACTGCAAGCTGTCACTTCCGGCAGGCGGAAGCGTGCCCATGCGCGGCGGCGCAGAAGCCATTTCCACTTCCCTACATGTCAGTATGAGTTCTCCGGAAACTTGCTGTGACCGGCTGAGAAATACTGCAGTCGAGGTGCGCAATTGGAGATTGCAGAAGCTGGACATGGCTTGTCCGCTGAGCAACTGCGACTTGATGTTCAATCCTAAGGAGCTTCTAAGTCACTGCCTGATGCACCACGGGCAGATTATTACAATGAATATGCGACCCAAGGAGCCGAAGACTCTGAAGCTGTTTGGAAAATCCTTGACCGAGGACAGGGGCAAAACCAACTGTGTTGGTCTGATGATCTACGAGAGTGGCAACAACTTGACCCGTAACTTAAATCTGCCCAATACATACAAGAACTGGGAGAGCCATTTGCCCGTCCTGATAATGCTGTGGAAGACTTCCTGGGACTCGATGCCCATCGGACCGCGAGTAACCCATATCTATATTCTCTGGCTGTACTGTCCCCAGGCCCAGACGCCGTTGATGGTGTCCGTGGATATCGGAAAAAACACTCCGGGGCGGGCACGTCGGCAGGTGATTCAGACCTGTCCCAGCTCGGAGACCCTGGAGAATTTCGATCTGCTTTCGGACAGTCCGCACTTCATGCGATTCACACATCGCGAGATGAAGGAGCACACTGGAGACTACACGCTGGACATCGAACTGCAGCTCACCATTCTAGAGGATGGACCTACAGTGCAGCAAAGTTTGCCCAATCTTAATGGGACATTCTTCAGGGATGACGACACCGAATTTGAACTTATGGAATAAGAGAATACCTCCAAGCAGGAGGTATCTATTGGAAGCTCAGAAGGCCCTCAAGCGAACTAAACGCAATCTCTCCCAATGATTTTTGGCGTGGTTTTTCAAAATTATTTGCATTACTTTGATACTGTATCTAAAAATGGTTTCTCAAGTTTTTCAAACTATTTTGGATCCCTTTATACTTGGACGAGATACCATCTCATAAGCAATTCAACATGTGTGATATTGTAAATGTCCATTAAAATTGTATCAGTAAAGAACAAATTTCTTTTTAGAACTCAAAGTTAAATTGTTATTAATTAATGCGATGACAATTTAGTTTGAAAGTGCCATTTACTTCGCTCAATAGCATCAATAGCAATGGTTTACTTAATTAATTGTTTAGTCAAAATGAACCCCCATAAAAAATAGTTTCGAACTGCCATTAAATCGGCCCTTTGAGTTCAAACTTGTTATGTGTACATTTGAAAGTGCACCATAATGTTGAGTGTATTTGCAATTTCCTCGGTCAGACTGACAGCTTAATTTAATTATTCTTGAACACAAATGTTGTGGCCAACTCGCCCACTTAACCCGCTGTGTGTGTTTGCTTGGCCAAAAAGCTGTTCGCTAGAAATTTTTCGCTTACGCCGCAGCGTATGCAACATGTTCGCCATGTGGGGCAGGGGCGTCGTAAAAGGGGGCGGGCAGGGGCTGTTCGGTTTCGCTGTCCAGGTCGTTGGCAGCCATTAGCACAAATGTCGTCGCAAAAGGGGGCGTGGCGGGCAGAAGGAGGAGTAACTGCATCAACAACTTTTTAACCAACTTGCCAGCCCAGACTAACAAGACCGCAGAAATTGTGGACAGGGGTGTTGTGGAGAGGGGCCAAGGGGACTTGTGGCGGCAAACTAACTAACTCGATGCTTTCGCCTGGCACTTGTAATGTACCGTTATTGTTGCAACAGCACCGCCGGGGGTGGGCGGGGGTGCTTTTGGCTGCTTTGTCCGCGAAATACTTTTCTGTCCTTTTTATTCGGCTGCAAAAAAAAAGTAAGCTTAACTTCAGCTGCAGAGATTTTTCGGTCAGCGTTAATGCAGCAGTGTTACCCCCCTGAAGGGGGCTATCCCCCCCCCTTTGTGCCAGGGCCGCTGAACGCTTTATGAGCAATGCATCCGCGCACTGAGAGAAATGGGTCGAGCTGTTTTCGAGTAATACGAAACTCCGTCCGAAAACGATGGGTTTCGGTTCTCAACGAAAGTAATCGTTGGCTAGTGACAACGACTTACCAAATAATATCAAGTACATTGAGGCTATCACTAATACTTTAATGCAGTCGCAAAAAAATAATAATTCGTGAGCTTCTATATATATTATATTTTGTGATTCAAGCTTGTTTTTTTTCGGGCAGTGAATCGCCGCGGTCAGTTCCATTGCGGTCTGCTCATCTGTGTCCGTGTCTGCCAAGTTTTGGGGCCCCTTGGCCACGTCCCCGTCTCCCTCGCCGTCTCCACTCCCCGAAGAACCACGGTAAAATAGTTGCCAACTTTTCGTGTATGTACCACGGAGCACAGGGTCCCCCTTCGGACACTTTAAATTGCACACAAATTGGCAGAAATGGCTGTTGCCAGAGTTCCATTTTTGGCCGTTGCCTTTGACAATTTTTTGCCCGGGAAAGTTGCTGTTTTCCGCCCGAAAATAAAAAAGAACGCATTTTAATAAAACTAAGACAATAACGACTTTGCGTCTCCCTTTGTTCGCCCGCTCTGCCCGCCCCTTCAAGCGATTCTACTTTTTGTCTAGTCTGGTCTTCGGAGAATTAAGTGCTGTGGTTTGATGTTGTCCAGGGGCAGCCGCAGAATAAGTGGCATTTGAGCATTTGATTGGGCAGCGAGTCTGAGAAGTTTGCAGCCACGGCTGTGAGCATTGAAATATGGCTCGACAATCAGATGGCTGGCTTTAGTTATTGTTTCAGCTTAATTTGTATATTTGCGCAACATTTGGCTATAATTGCTGTACAAATTCAAATTTGTTTGGCTGTCTTGGTGGCCCTTGACAATTAATCATACAATTGCATTCAATTTATGTTTGTTTGTTTTCATGGCTTGTTGTTTTTCGCTTGAACAGGCCAACTAACCAATTAAATAATGTAATTTCAATTTGCATTGGCAGAAACGGGCGGCAGTTCGCACGGAAATGTTGCCTACTTTTTGGGATTGCTGTAAGTGAAGGGTTTCGAAATCTATATCTTTTTTAAATGTGTGTTTGAACTTTGGCTCACAATTTCAGTTTCTGATTGCGTGCGTAAATAATTGCCAAAACAATTCAATCATCAAGCTCTGATTTATTTACTTTAAGGCATTAAATTTCTTGCAAGTACTTTATTATTCAACTGCGTTGTGATCTAATGTGCATGTAAAATATTTATTAGGCCGATTACCTTTCTCTATTCTATTACAATAGTGTTATTGTATTAAGTCTCATAGTCATGTTAGGTCATTTTGAATATTGTACTAGCCAGGGTTGGGTTTTGTAAGTAAATTCAGTTACTTGAACGATCATAAAATAATTTATGTTTACTTGCAACAGTAATTATAATTGAATGTATTACTTATTCAACGCCCGCACACAAACGCGATAAAATGATACTCTTCTTTTCGCTGGCAAGTCAAAGTAACGCTCAAATAATCCATCAAATATTGCCATTTATATGCTGGTTACTGGTACTTTCTGGGTCACTTGCCCGGCCACGTTTCTCCACAGCTCCAGTGCTCCAGTGCAGGAGCAGGACAATAAACGCCAGCAGTCACCCTTTGTCCGGAGTGCTCAGACCTGCGTCCCGTGTCCTTTTCCCCGGACCTCTGCTCCTTTGCGACGTGCAGGCTGCATGAATTACGAGGTTAATTAGAAGTTTGACACGAGGCATGGGGCACTTACAATATGTACATGGAATAAATATATATGCGCACACAGGGTCCCAAAGTGGAGGCTGGATTCTGGGTTCTGGGTTCTGGGCTCTGGATCCTGGGTGCTGGGGGCTGGGTGCTGGGTGCTGGGTGCTGGATCCAGGATCCAGGATCCTGGTTCCGGGTAACTGGGGCAGGAGCAGCTGTCGTTGCAGTTCGAGGCACGTACATGGCTCACACACACACTCACGCACGAATGGTGGCCTGCATAAATAATGCAAGAGTGTGAAAAGACACACACTCACACACACACATGGACGGTGGACAACATTTGCCTAGCTTTGCAGGCAGCAGTTTTCAATATCAGCCTAGCAACTGGGAAATGGAAAAGCCCCAACACCTTCGCACTCCCACTGCCACGCCCATTTGGCCAGCTTGCACTTGTTTATCATTTATTACTGCAGTCGGAAAATCTGTTTCAGCTCCTTCTACATTTCACATTGTTTGTCTTCTGTATACCAGCTTTGCATGTTTTCCTACCATTTTATCCCAGCATTTTGCCGGTTTTTTTTTTTTTGGATTTTCACTCCTGCTGACACTTTTGCTGGCTGCTGGAAATGTTAAATTGAATGTGGCAAAGGTATTTTGCACGATGAAAATCGTAAATGTAATCGGAGGTAACGAAATTGTATTTATAAATGAAATTTGTGTGTCGTTCTGTGCGGAAATTTAATTGCATTTGAAAGCCCAATGCTTCCCTTTAGTTTTGATTATTTTAAATGCCCATATCCATTTTGTACGCAATGCTGTTGAATACAGATCATTTTGATGATTGTTTACCGTACACCTGCCTCAGATTTCAACTGGCTGCCATTGCATCATCCCAAATCAGTATCAGTCTTCTACATCCAATCCCAGTTGTTTGGGCCTTAATTATTCGACACCTTCCGAGCTGTAAACCAATTTGACGCCACTTGGCGACTGCACAACTGCACAAATTCGTGACACCCGAGGCAAAACGTTTTTAATGATGTTTGCAAATTTAATGCGTTCTTTAATTTAATAAATATAAATGCAGGCGCAGCAATTGAATTTCATAACCAGAAGTGGAGGGCACACACAGACAGCCACACACGCACACACAGACACAATTGAAGCTGCAATTGCAGTCGCGTGCAGTAGGTGCAGTATGTGTGGATGAGTGCGTGTGTGTGGGTGGGTGTGTGCACCTCGTTTCTTGTTCGGTTGATAAAGTTCATTTACCTTTTGGCGTTTATCTAAATTTCCTCTCTCTTTCTGGCTGCCTCGCGCCGTCTCCCTCTTGCAGTGGCAAAAGTGTAATTGTCTATCTTATGCTTTACATTTGCACACAGATACACATGTGCACTGTGAGAAAATAGCGCAAATGTGCGCTTAATTCACCTAAAAGTCCATTTTAATTCTCTGCTCCTTGCATATACTTTGCAACAACTTCGGTCTCCACAAATCCATTTCTCAGAAATTTATCAATAGTGAGTAGTAATTTTTAATTATGAAATACCGCAGTTACTTGTATTTTTTCGAGTGCACAGAAGCCAGCTTTAACTTTGTTTGCTTGTTTGCATTTGGCAATATGCCTGAGCAGACTGGCTAAGTCTCTTTCTCTTAGTGTTCTTGCCTCTGTGTGCGTGTGTGTTCTTGAGTGTGTGTGTGTATGGTCGTATGTGTGAGTGCTTGAGTGTGTGACAGCGGGTCATGCCAGCGTCTTCCTCTTCTTCGCCGCTGCTGCAGCTGGCATTTTCGCGCAATTTGAACTTGGTTTTATGGCCGAGTCGCAGCCAAAGTCACAACAGAATGAAATGCACAAAATTGAGTAAAACTCGGATGGGTAAAGTTTTAATTTTAGGTTTTAGTCGAAAACATCGTTTCCAGTTGCATGGGGGAAATTGAAACTTGTGTTTGGCCAGAAATTAGGCAACACTCGGTAATATTTAGAAAATTAATTTCAACTGACATTTTGTGATTTGAACTGAATTACTTTTTGTGGGCAATATCAGCAAATTAAAATTGAAAAAGCATACAACATTTTGACTTAATTTATTATACTATTTAGCGCTAAAATAGTTTTGGTTTCTCGCGTGCCATTCAGTTGCAGTCATTATTTATTTCGCTTAGTTGAAAAGGAAAAACCAATGGAATGCCGACTTAATAAAGGCTTTCATAAATATGTGAACTATCCCTTGCAATTAACCCATTCGGAATTTAATTTCGAGCTTGTTTCGCTTTCGATTCAATTTCCATTTTCAATTTGATGCAATTAGCTGAAGTTCTGTGCAGAAAGCGAGCTCAATAAATTGAATTTAATTTGCGCCCCAGCCCACCCATTTCCCCCCCTTCCCCCCCTTCCCCATTTAATGCAGGCCCACAGGTATATACCCGCATATATATTTATTCGCACAAATATCGGGCATTGTGCGGTTGGTGCAGTTAACATTTATTGCTTTTTTATACCTTCATGCTGTTAAATGAAATGTTTTATTTCCCATTTCGCAGGGCGCTTTCCATGTAAGGGGGGGAGGGAGGTGTGGTCTTGGTGCGGAAACCCTCTTGGCATTCCATTTCAATTTCACTTGAAAATGCACTTCGAATCGCACACAGGCACAAGCACATCGAATCGCGAGCCACTCGGAAATCAGAGAAATCAGAGGAGCGCGGCCAAACGCAATTACACCGATACCGGCTGCCATGGGTTAAGGGCCCATCGCTGGGTTAAGGGGGTGCGGGGCAGATGCTCCATATAAAGCATTGGCAAAACTTCATTACTAATTCCATTTCCAGCACAAATTTACCCACATATGCTCGCAAATGCCGCTGGAAATTGTACGCAATTTATTTTTTAAATCTCATCTGCAGATGGGTGGTATTCGTAGGGGGCGGGTGGAGGGTGGTGGGTGGTGGGTGTTGTGTGGGTGCTTCTGTGGTGAGCTAGAGTTCAATTTTGGAAAATCGCTGGGAAAATTGCTCACCTGCCTGCGGAGAATGTATGAAGTCGGAATTTCAGCTTCAGTTCAATTCTAATTTTAATTGGTTCGGATAAAACAGTGCACTTCCATATAATAAGAGCACATTGCACACGGTTTTGGGGTTGGGCAAGGCTGGAAGTACGAAGGATTCATCCTGAAATGCAAGTGGAAAACGGCGAACGATTCGCGAATTTATTCACCAATTTGTGCGCCCATCCCGCGGTTCAATCAATTGTTGCCGGTCCCTGTATTTCTCTAGCCGACTATTTTACCCGGCAATATCTCTCTCTATCCTCTATCGCATCTCCCGCCCCGCTGAAGCCGCTGCCCACCCCCTCCCCCACACAGTTTTCCATTGCTTTTCCTTTTGCTGCTCACGATTTGGTGCACCCAATCGACCCATAAACCCAGTTATTTACTTAGAAGCGCCTTTTAACATTTTTTTGCCACTGCTGGCGCTTCTTCTTCTTCTGCTGCTGCTGTTGCAACGGTTTAATGGCAGCACGGCGTCGCAGTCGCCGCAGTCGGCTTTTTGCATTAAATCAACGCGCCACCACCGCCAACAATAATCAACAAAACATAGCGCACAGTGAAAACTTTGGCCGCAATAAAAGCCGGCACCACCCACTGCATTTTCCAGCTTTTCCTTTTTTCTACACAGAAGAGAAAACCCACTCGATTCGATATTCAGATAATGATAAATGTTAAAGCTAGATTTGAATTTGAATTTGCATCAACACTTTTAATTTGTAGCTTTTACTCCAACCAATTATTTGTTTATTAAATTCCTTTTATGGTTGAAGCTTAAGAAATCATGGCTTTCCACTGCATCATTTTTTGATCTACCTTAACATACAATATCGAAATGCATTTTGTGCAGTGCACCGCATAGCCCACTGTGCAGTGCAACCAATCTCAATTGCAATTCGAACTCCAATACGAGAATTCGTTTCAATTTGTTGGTCACCCAACATCCATCGCCCCTTTTTGTGGAACCAACCGCAATGGAGGGATCTCGGGATGGGGGCAGATAGTTCGGCAGGGTGGTGGGCTGCCAGTGGATGGGTGGGGGGTGGCTACCATCCTGCCAAGAATTGATTCGCGCCGACTCGCGGCGCATGCAAATAAGGTCAACGTGCGCTGGCCAAAAGCCGGCAGTCAGTCAAGGAGCGACTGAGACGAATGCGACTGAGCCAGCGGCCCATTTCGGCGGTGCACTGGGAGAAAAACTGTCGAAATCGGATAAAATCTATATGCAGAAGTTTTAGTTACTCTTCAGGATGTTCAAACTGCGCAGGCTGAGTAGGAGCCTCTCTCTCCTGTTTCAAAAACTAGCTCCCGATGAGTATATAAATTTAAACATACATACACACTACTTCTTTTCTCGCAGTGCACCTAGGCCGGAAAGTATGCAACACTGCGGCAACCGCTTGACTGAGTGACGGTTGATGTTGCAGGGTGGCCAGGGTGGTGTTTGGGTGCTTGGGTGGTTGGGTGGCTGGGCGGGTTAGTGTCGGTTGCCTTGTCTGTGGCGCTTGTTTGCCACGTTGCCATTTGGCACATTTCGAATGAGCGAACGAACGAATGAGCGTGCCACAGAACAAGATGAACCGGCGGAAGGGGAATAGGAATTTCTCTTTGGTCTTTGCCGTTGTTGTGCAATTGCAAACATTTAGCATGGCGACCTAAAACAGTTGGCACACAAACGAACACGCTAGAAGCGGGAAAAGCAAAGAGAGGTCTTCAAAATGGCGCAAAAAGAAAAGAAGGGAAACCGTGGGCGAGGGAACAGGGAAAGCTTCCAGGGGAGTGACTATAAATTCAAATCGAAATGAATAACTGAGTCAGTTGCAATGACCACCAAGAAGAAGCTTGCTACAGATCCTTAAAGCTCTAAGCCAAGCTTTGGGGCGTACGAAACAAGCAGTCAACCTTTTTTTTGCTATTTTTAACCGATCTTTAATGTGTGTGCATTCAATTCTAGAGCTGCATTTTTTGTATTGTTACCAGAAACTTAGAGCAAATATACTAGATGATAGCTCATAGCTGCGCCAGGAAAGATCTGAAAGCTCTTGTCCCGATTAGGAAATTATTGCTGCTGCTAAGCCTGAACCTTAATTGCTCTATCCGTTTCCGTGCTAAAGGTTAGAGGTTCGATCATTCAGCAGATCGAGTTCCGGTCCCGAGGAGAACCCCCAAAGCGGGGAAGTCGGGCTAGGAAGCGAACAAAGGAATGTTATATAATTCTAGTGCAGTTAAATCGGCCACCAGTGCGGCTGCGCATCTTTCTTTAGTGGCCGGCTATGCCGTTGTGGAGAATTTTCTTTGGAGCTGGCAGTGATCGGTGGTTCAAATGACTTTACCCTAGCATGACCTCTGTACCCGTGCGGACTTAACCTATGTTCGTTAGCAAACTTAATCAGGGTTGTTCCGATCAGTGGCCATAGGCAACGCCTCTCTTGCATAAGCCTGTTATGATTTTTAAATGTGAACTTTTGTTTTGTTTTATCATACCATCCGGTTTAGTTCTAGCTTCTGAGTTTCGCAGCACGCTCAATTTCTTGTCTTGTTACTAATGATGTGTAGTTCGTGTCCCAGGTCTGGGTAAGCAAGGCCACCACTACCCGGAATAGCTAGAGCAGCTCAGATCCTTCCAAACTCGAGAAACTTATGCAATGAACACCAATAAACGGAACCTAATGGAATTATTTAAAATCTAGAAGGCGTTCAAAAGTTTTAGCGCCCAACGCGGGGCCTTGGTAAATGAGACCACTCTTCCTTTTAAGCCTTGAATAATAAAGCTTGTTTTTAATCCTTAGCAAACCCTTAATATTTCATTGTTGAGTATTTATTTGCACATAAAAAATGCATGAAAAACACTGATTTATTCAGACTCATACTTGGTAAGCAATGCACTTTGCATCGAAATGTTCGTTTTCCGACAGAGCTCGCAAATTAATTAAAGCCATGTACCATTTATAAATTGCATAAACACCTAGAGCCATTCACAAATTGCAACGTATTGAATGAATAAATGAACTGGGGTGGACGACCATCTTCATTTCCCTTCTTTTCATATATATTTTCGTATTTATTTGGGCTCGGGCGGCGAATAAAATTTACCCACCCGAGCCAAGTGGGTTGAGACTCACAAATCAACAAATTTGAGATTTAAATTCAGTTTACCCACCACACAAAACCCCACCCCCCTTTTCCCCTTATCCGCTACCTGTTAATGGCTTGCATTTTCATTCATACAAATCTCATAATGGATAGTACGAAAGAGATAGCCTGTGTGTGCGCAAGGGAGATGGCAGAGTGTGACAGGTGGATTGGCAGCGAGAGGTAGCGTGTGGCAGGGGGAAAAGTGCATTCTAATGAAAAGCGTTTAAGACAAAATCAACAACAGAATTGGCCAAAAATGCAAACAAATCCAGATTGGCAGGTGGTAAAATTCGGTGGATTTTGGGCTAGCATGAGTGCTTTTTGGGGAGATGTGAGTGCACTTCAGTTTCACCGACTGGGGACAAAAAATAAATTCGTTAGCCAGTTGATATATCCATTCTATTGCTATTTACCTATTAGGCCTTTTGAAATGGAGGACAGTAGTATAACGCAGTTATAAGCTTCTTTATATGAAACACATATATCTTTTTATCTGCCCACACTACTGCTAATAAATATCTTAACCTTTTTATATAACAAATCACTGAATTGAGTTCTGCAGTGTATTTTCATCATTGGTTTTGCGTACAAGCTCCATTTTCAATTCGTTGCCACAGCACGTGAAATGGATCAAAATGCGCTCTATTTGGCAACAACAATGGGCGCAAGCAGGAATCTGTTGCGGGGTAGGAAAATGTGGGAAAGTGGAAAAGTGGGGGCTTGTTAAGCCCTGTAAGTGGAACACCAAAAGCATGGAAAACAGAGAGGCAGGGAGTACTCTCGCTTCGTTTCAATCAATTAAGCGCCAATAATTAATTCAATTGATTTCATTTCAACCGGCTTCGCAGTCTCCCCTTCCCAAGCGAAATTTTCCGAGCCCCCAACCACTGAAGTCCCCACGAAGCGCCACAATGTCGCTGAGGGTGGAAACGTCGAGGGTAAAATTGTAAGCTGCCGAATGTCTTAGGCCATTTCAATCTCGAGCGCCATTAATTCATTTTAAAATTTATGGCTTACAAATTTGCGTCGCTCATTTGGAAAGCCAAGCGTTTTATACAGATTTCACAACTCCAGCACATAAAAGTATAAATTAATATTAGGCTCATTCATTTCAAAGTGAAATATTAACCAGTTTTTATTTCTCTGTTAGGGAACCCTTTAACGAAACGGAGGACACACTGCGTATGTGTGATAATCCTTAAAGCCTTGTGGTAGACCTTTATAATCATTTTTACAGCCTTAATTTTGAAAAGCCAGCAGTGGAGCACCCTACTGGTTGAATATGTATATTTTATAAATTATTGCAGATTTATTTTTCGGTCCTTGCGGTAATTTAATGGCTTCGACAGCTGCTCTGGGACCGAATTCAGAATTCGTTTGGGCGAGTTTGATGGCATGGCGGTAGGGGTTCGAGGCTCTGTGAAAATATACTCGAATCGAGGCAGAGCGTAGTGAAGCGTTGGGAATTTATGAAATTATTTTATGAAAATCCTAGCCTTCCCACACTTATTCCACACATCCGAATCTGGCTTAGCATCTACGTACTTGTCAGCATTTAATATGAAATAATTTCTTTTTGTTTGCCCTTCTTTTTGTCCATTTATCCAGCAACTGAAATCTTTTCGGCCAACAACTTCATAAATTCTCTCTCTTGCCGTTGCAGGTAAATTCCCACAGCAAAGACGACTCAACTCGAGACTTTGGTTGAATGTAAGCCAAAAATCCATTTACATAATAAGATACCAGAGAAATTCGAGCAAAACAAGAAGCAAGCGAGGCAACAAGACAAATGTGGACAGTGAACTCGGTTCGACTAATGCCACATAAGTCATGCATATGTGACTCCCTCTTGAATTTGGCAACAAAATTAACAAAACATAAATCCTGCCAAGACACTTTACATGACAGAGAAAGGCACAAGTGCTCGCATATATATTGTACATAAAAATAGAGGAGACAATTTAGCAGCCACGTGAAATGGGCAGCACCATTCCAATTCGTATATAGACTTTTAACCTAATTTCCCTAATTGAAAGATTTGAAAATGTTTTAATTCATTATACCCGATATTCGAAGAGTAAAAGGGTGTACTAGATTCGCTGAAAAGTATGTAACAGGTAGAACTAAGCGTTTTCGATCATATTAAGGATCAATTGCCATGCTGCCACGCCTACTCTAACACCCACAAACCGCAGAAAACTGCCACGTCCACACTTTTGAAAAATGTGTTGATAATACACATATTTATTAGTCTTGTAAATTTCTATCGAAACCACCCAAAACTTCCACGCCCAAATTTTTTAAAATTTTTTCGATATTTTTTCAAAATTATATTAGTTTTGTAAAATTCGATCGATTTGCCGAACAGTTTCTGGCCACGCCCACCTTACCGCCCACGCTTTGACCAATTTTTAAATTTCTTCTCATTTTATTCCCTAATATCTATTGATATCCCAGAAAAATTATGAAATTCCGCGTTCGCATTCGCACAAGCTGATTAACGGGTATCTGATAGTCGGGGATAGTCTGTTTTTTCTTGAACTCTATATTATTATATCATTTTTAATTCAAGCATTTTCAAAAACACATTTTCCCACAGAGTAAGCCAACAAGCTATCGACATTCTGAATTCGTAGAGCGTAATTTCAACAGCTCTATGCGAAGAAACCACAAATCTCAACGGAATATAACCCAGTTTTGGAAAGATATATGTATGTACATATATATACATATGTACCTCTTGAGGGCCAACTTGGGCTTGTGTTTTCATCATTTATTCGAACATTCTTCAGGCTGCAAACGAAACTTCGACTCTCAGACGCAGCCATTACTCTTTCGACCCCCCGAAGCCCCTTTCCACCGACGCCACTGCCGTACACTTGAGCCCCTCGCCGTTGGGGGCGCCACTTTAAAAAGGCAAAACGAAGGAAGAAAAAATTCACACTATAAAATCATAAATTACGCCATTTAAGTGGGTCAAATGGAGGCATTTGTGCGGAAGACACCCCGCTAAGGGGTTTTCAAGGGGGTGGGGCTTGCTTGGGCTAGGCCTGTGGCGGGACGGGGGTTGGCAGGACTAAGAGGATACAACGACTGCGGCGTTTTCCATGTTACTGGGTCACTGCAGGCACACACAAATTGCGGTGAACGGGGGTTTCAGATCGGTTTGGGGCGGGGGGCTTCGATATAAATGAGCAATGTTAGGCCTGCCAAATTCCCCCCCTCACTCGCCCCTTACCACGGACGCCACTGGTTTGTTGTTAAGTAAAAGAAGCCTCAATAAAACAAACGAAAAATGGAAAGCGAAACGCCAACGGAAAGCGGCAAATGGGAACTGGGAAATGGGAAACCGAACGCGGACGACGTCATCGTAGTTGTTTTTTGTTCTTGCTGCCACAGTGGCAATTATTGCAAAACAAGAAGGACCCCCTTCGGTACCCCTGCTGCATCGACCTTGTCAGCATTTTTCGTCTTCTGCTGCAGTCACGTTGACAATTTTTCCAATTGCAGTTTTCCACAGCGAACAGCAAAAACTTCGCCGTTAGCAGTAATCAGTTAACGGAGGGGGGTTCCGCAAAAATGGAAAACGGAAAATGGCAACTGACGACCAAGAGACCTAATCAATAATGCCTTCAATGTTGGCTCTGCTTTCTATTAGTTTCGTTTTCCGATGCCCTCCAAATGGGGCATGTTGCATGTAAGGTATTTTGTCTATTAAATATCCATTGCTCTCGTCAACGTTGTGTGTATAATCGATGGAATTATGATTACATGTATGTACATATGAATTACTATCTTTAGGCGTGGTAATTCATCACCAATGATGTTCGAGGTTTATGGCTTACTTAAAAATTGTTCTGGTAAAAATGTAAAAAATTCTGGGGATATGTTTGGAACACTCAATATTGAATATTCAGTTGCAGTATAATTTCATTCAGGCTTTTAGAAAGTCGAACATATCACATTGTAATGGCAATGTTTCCACAGGAATACGAGTATAATGTGTACAAAGTATCTTGTAGTTATGAGGGATTGATATCTTGGACTGGTTAGATATAGTGTTACCACTTGATCATTCAAATCAATCCGTTGATATATTCAATACGAATCATATAAAAGATCTTTACATTGTCTACTAAAATTTACAAATATTTCCCAAGCAAATTCGGATGGGAGTAGAAGGGTATACTCATAGCAGCCTTTACGTCTTACATTTGTTTCTTGCTCGCCGCAGTCGGAATTTCATTAGCCCAGCTCGAATGGGGAAATTGGGAATGGGTCCGCCTGGGAAGCAGAGGCCTCACTTGATTCGCTTTCATGTTCAGGGGTCGTCCTAGCCCCCAGCCCCCAACCCCCTTTTTCGTGTGTCATGTCACGGCTGACTGAAGGGAGTTGCGAGTGTCGAGGGTTATGGCTCATATGTCGCTGGCTTTACATTATTTTCCAGCGATTTCCCCCCCTGCAGCGCCCTTGACCCCAATTGATGGTAATTCAGCTCACTTTTTCCTGGGTTTTCCTCCTTTTTTCTTATATTTCGTTGCTGTTTCTTTCTGATGAGCGAGTGTCCCCACTGTGAAAAAGTGACAGGAGAGCTGAGATATTTGCATGTCACACGGCTCAGATGTCGAAAAATACTTGAAGCACAAGGTCGTTAGATCTGAATTGGAAAAATGCCTTCCTAAATTGGGAATACTAGGCTCTTAGCTTCTTAGCGTATTGTTTGAAAACCAATTTTCATTCGATTAGAGAAGGCTTTTGTTTTATACCATAAGTCCTGTTTCAGATTACGGCTTAATCCTCTTTTTGTGGGAATATTCTGTACTTCTTTTCCCATTTCATAAACATTCATCTAAGCCATTAGCGGTTTGATTTTGTTTTTTTTTTATGAATGGCTTATATATAGCCATTCAGTTAAATTAGCCATCCAAAGCACTTCCACTATCAAGCAATTTATTTCGCTTTTTATTTAGTGCATTTGTTAGAAGCGTTTAATGCGGATTAAATTTCGCATCGACTTATCGGCCATCTTTGTCTAACTATGCAAATGATATATGCACAGCATGTCCATGTGTGTGCTTGTGTGAGTTTGCGTGTGCTGGTGTGTGTTGGTGTGTGGCCATATACCACTGATATCTGGATCACTAATCTTAGATACAAACAATATATTCAAATAGCGACCTAGATCCTTGCTTAACGTTCGAACAACAGCCACAAAACCAACAAGGATGGCGATAATATTTAACAATGCCAGGAGTGAGTGAGAGGGCTCGAGTGGTGGTCAGAAGGAGAGGGAAGTAGGCCCACGAAAGAGAGGGCGAAGTATTTCACAAACAACACTCCAAATGAAATGTGGCCCACAATGGGTTGTCTCACTCTCTGCTCGCCATTTACATTTTTGCTTTCCGGAAACCGGGCTAAGAAAGTGGGCAAATGTCAGTGCAAAGTGCAATGGAAACAAGTGCAAAATGAAAATCTTCTACTCCCAAAAATTGTGCAACGGAAAATGAAATAAGTAGGGCACACATTAACTCGAGATCCGTGAAACAATCCCCTTTTCGGTCAATGTGGTGAAACAAACAAACGAACAATACTAAAATGCTTTTACTATCTATATTGAAACTATTTTGAAATTGGACTGGGCACATGCAAATATCTATTTTTTTTATAAGAAGTTTTAAAAATGAGTTGTGCTTCTATTGAAATCTTTCCTGGAAATGCTGCCAAAATGTGTACATGGTGACTCACTTCTCCTACATTTGGCTCTTTGGGTTTAACCAACATATCCACACTGTATCAGCCCCCATTCTGCCCCAAAATGAACTTGACTGTAGCACTCCATTCGCATAATTCCGGCCCTTGAAACCGCGAGTGAGAACATTAAATTAATTTAAGTGGCTCACTTGCTTCCATCCAAACAATTGTCAGTGCATTAATGCCAAGTACATCAAGAAGGGAAGTACCCACAATCCAAATATGGCCAAGATGGCGATGGTTGGCAGGAAGCGGAAACGGGCCAAGTCTCGACGAGAATCCATTTCCATGTGCTTTGGACTCCCTGTGGGATTGCCTGCAATTGTGCGGGGAAAAAGAAAACAGAAGCATAAAATCAAATTACAAACTAATATTACTCACAGTGCGTTTACTTTTCCGTATCGTTAGTTTTCACTGTCAATTGACAAGAGAACAAAATGAAATGGTGTGTTTTCCTATTTTTGGGGCGCTATTCTGGGGGGGCTGGGTGGTGGAAACTGCAGCAGCGGCGGAAACATAAAACAAGACAAAAGAAGGGCCAAAGGAAGGGGCAAACAAAACACACAAAGGAGAAACAAACATGAAACAGCAAGAAAGCCAGTTATGCATGTGCTGGGAGGGATTTCCAAGGGAGCAGGGGGTGTGGCTCCAAACAATGCCAGAAATAATGTAACGAAAATTGTGTCGACGTCATCGATACGCAAAAATGACGCGGAAACCCTCAAGCAACCCCAAATAGTGTGGCATGTTCAAGGCAAAGATGTTATATTTGTGTATATACATATATATTGTATATGAGTATCACGACATTTTGGGAGCTGTAATCTTTTATACGAATATCCATACAACTACCACTATGTTTTTATACAATTTTCTTCACTTTCACATGGTATGTTTAATTAAATTTTAAGATTTATTATTATTAAAATAATATTAGTCGATATAACAGAAAATGATTTTAATTTTCATCAGTTCGCAATGTACAATATATAGGCATAGAAAAGACCGGAACGATTTGAGAACTGGAAAGTGGGCAGGGTATTCGATTGATTGGCGTTCTTTAATCTTTATTCCCTGTTTGGCTTGCATGTTGGTTTGTTGTTACACATACTCTCGCACCCTCACACACACACATTTATGGCCATGTACGTATACATTATGGAAACGGGGCCAGCAGGCATCAAAAATCACGTATACGTCAGCGCGGCCGGCGGCGTCGTTGGAGCTTATCTGGTTTTCTGCTCTGTTGTTGCCGCTGCTCCCATAATCGCACAGGCCATAAAAAACGCATTGTTTATGCGACGTAATTGGACACCATCGAATCGCCACCCACCACCCACTGGCATTTGGTCATCATTGGATCTTCGGTGCGACCATTTTCAATGCCATTAAAAGCGGCCATTGGGCTCGTGTCCGCACAAAAGGGCGGTGGTGGCGGTGGTGCCACGCCCACTGCCCCCAGAGACAGCCCCTTGTTGTCCGCTAATCCTTCGCGTACTTTATGCTTTTCCCTTGGCTTGGCAGAGCTCCCAAAAACCCAAAAGAAAATGAAACATCCCCAGGAGTCCGGCGATTTCCATGCCGATTTCTGACCTGAACAACAATAAGGAACAACGGGTGGGGAATTAAACTTTGCGCGACACCAAAAAATGAAACCCTGTACAATCTAAAGTAAAGAATCGCAAAAGCAGACCTGCGATTCGATACCACAAAGTAGGTCAAAGTATTAGCATTAAAAGCCAAAATATAATCCTAATTATTTATCAACGCTTAATGCTGAAAATTTTGACACAAGGGCCATTTGGAAAAGGCTGTGCCCAAAAGTCAACTTTTTAATTCCTTTAAAATTCACGCATTCTGTGAAATATTATTTTCCTTGTTCGTTCAGCCTGAAACGCACTGTATCCAGTGTGGCCAAAAAAGATCCTTCTGCAGTTTCGGTTTCAGTTTTAGCTTATGTAAATGGCTTATCGAGAGCGAAAGAGCGAGCTGCCACTGGCCGGAAAGAGATGGACAACTTGGCAAACAAGTTTTGAAGCGATTTTCGCTTTAGTTTATGTTGGCACATAATTTCATCCTCCTCTCTCCCTTCCTCCGTTTTTCCATTCTTTTTTTTGCATAATTTTTCGTTTTTGGCAAATATTTTGCCAGGCAGCCAAACTTTCTGTCCACACACACACACACAGCCACACTCAGGCTCATATACACACACGCACCGAACTCGTCGAAAATTTCAAATTAAAATTCTGCAAAGTTTGCCATGTTCTCGTGTGTGTTTGTGTTTGGGCAAACACTGCGCATAATTTTGCTCAAATCTTTGACAAATATTTTCGCATGCTAATTTCACGTGAGCGAGAGCGGCCCAAATACCAAAAAGGCACATGAAACTTTGTTTGCCGCCCCTCCCCGCCGCACCTCATCCTTCCCTTTTCGTTTTTTTTGTTGGCCAGAGTCCTTGAAACCACGCCCACAACCCACGAAATGGACCAAAGGATTTATTGTTGCATAATCAAATTCCTGGGGATAAAACAAGCCAAGAAAATTGTCAGCGTTCCTCAACTTTTAACGCTCTCCCTCTCACATTTTTGGTCGGGCCGTAGGGCATCTCGGCAAAAGGGGGCGTGGCCGGCTGAACTATTCACAAACTTGGCAAGAAAATAGCTGAGATACTTGGCCTGGTAAAACTCTTCTACTGCGCCGCCTTCCGTCTCTGAATTAAGTGCTAAACAAACGAAAATGATGGCGAAAATTGGACTCTTTTGCTGAAGCTAAGTCGCGAGTACAGTGAACTCTGGCGATGGAAGGACGCACACATACTTGACATCCAGAACATTAGGTGATCTGGCATAAAACATTATTATGACTGTGGGTGGAGATTTCCTTTAAGAACTTCTTTTTAAGTTAAGCGCCCTGGGTTTCGCCATTTTCGTGCTTTTAAAGCCGGAAAGTTCACATTTCCCGTTGCGCGACTTTAATTACAGCTGCTTTTCCGGGTGGGCTGGGGAAAATGGGTGGGAAAGTGGGAGGTGCCGCCTGCCACTGGCTCTAAAACCGAGCCACAAGAAGCATTCCTTCAGCCCGGCACAAAATTACACACAGCACCACCTAGTTTGGCCACCTAAATTCCGCCTTTCCCCTTGCACGTAGTTAAAAACTTTTCGTTTGCAATTTTTCTTGAGCTGGCAGAGCCATTATTTCTGGCATTTGCCCCCTGAATCCCGATTCGTGAACCCGTAGCACCCCGAAGCGCCACAAAACTCCAGCAAAATGGGGAGCATGTGCAACGTGCAGCGTCAACCGAAAAAAACTCTATCAATTCCCAGAGTCGAGGGTAAATTTAAATGCGGCTTCGTCTGCTTTTTTGGTTCCTGCACTATTTTTGGGGGTTAATGTGGAAACTTGTGCACCAGAGAAAAAAAAACATCTGTCAGGGTTAAAACCATGTCTGGCCGAGAGCGGGTTAAAGTGGGGGCGGAAAAGCCAAAAAAAAGGAATAAAGTAAGCTGGCAGCCCCCAGAGAAAGCTGACAAATCTAAAGGCATTGCCTCCGAAAACTTTTGGATTTGTGTCAGCAAAACTCCATCTCCCTCTCTCTCTCTATCTCTTTCCCCCAGCCGTCTATTTCCGGCTCACTCTAGCCATCTTCTTCGTCCACTCGTATGCGAGTTTAATTTTTGCTTTCAAAAACAAGACTGGTCGCAGAACGCATCAATCAACGGACAGAGATTGATGTGTGTCCACAGGCGGGTTAACAAAATCCACCTCCACCTCCTCCCACGCCAGCCACGCCCCCGCCGCCCGCTTAATTAGCCAGAAAGAAAGGGAAACAGAAACAGGGCAGCAAGAGGGCGAAAGGCAAATCAAATCCAAATCCTTGGCCAAAAGAGCAGAATCATTCCCGATTGCCAGGCAATTCTATTACCAATAATTGAAACTTAAGCATGCCATTAGCTTTTGCTTTAGTTGGCTCCCAGGACATATAATCCCGCCCTGCCCCTGCAGCGTCCAATCGGCCAACACTCACCCACACGGATACGGAGTAATGGGATCAGGTGGAGGAGGGGAAAGTCGAGGGAAGTTAGTGCCCAGACAAACATTAGCATGTATTTTTATCATTTATATGCATGGCAGGCACATGAAAGTCATCTTTATTTTATATACCCAACTTGGGGGAAAGTTATGCGAAGCAACGGAAAATGAGCGGCGAATACCCTTCGTAAAATATTTTCACTGGGCCGGGAATTGGTGAAAAGATTTGGAACAAAGTAAGTAAAAGTGCCAGTGATTTCCAGTTTTCATGATAGCTTCATTTCGCCATTAACCGCCCTACTTTATACTATTGCACAAAGCATCAGAATATATAATGTTCCAGGCTAAAATTTCCCTCCCAGAACGTGGTACACTTTCAGCCTCCAAAAGTTAGGGCATCCCAACTGCACTTTATTAGGTGAGAAGGGACTGCGGGTCCTGTCGAGTCCTTGAGTCCTCGAGTCCTGGACTCCTCTGAGTTACGACCACTGCGACAATAAACCGGCGCTCGACGCCGTGACGTAATAGATTTTACGCGCCCATAAACATTCATAAAACATTCTTGACCGTAACTCACATAATCGTGTAATCTTTCCGCCTGTGCCACCCACTCGGTTTTGTGTTTCATTAAATAATTCATTTAATTTGATTTCGGTTTGGCGCTCCTCTCGTTATTTTTTTTATTCGCGCCAGCAAATCGATTAGGAATTCACATGTACATATATATGCGATGCATGCAGGATATATATCCTCGAAATATATGGTCCAGAGCGGAGCGTCCAGTGGCTTTTATGTTCGCATATCAACCCCAACTCAGTGCGCCCCTATCGGAATTTATTTGACAGCGTATCCAGTGCAAATTCACTCTGGATGAGAAACATCCACATATCCCCCACCACTGCCCCTGGCAAACGCCACCATAGCAGCCGTACACTTCACAAAAAATGTAGCTTATGCTGAATTAGTTCATTTGGTTTTGGCCTAAAATGGAGAACAGAACAAATGTCATTTAAACAGACGCATAAGTATTGAAAGTATCTTAAAGATACAAGTGAATGCCAGAGTTATACACCTATTAACTGTACTAAAAGACTTTAATAGACCTATTAGCGATAGCCCCACTGTTTTAAATCAATATCGATGATATACCACCATTAACTAATAAACTAATTTGTTCAACAGGAACAGGCATATTCTGCCAGTGAACTGCACCTATACCACGAATATATCTGTGGATATTTCCCCCCATATCTGTTTGTTTTGCCTCTAAATGGCTATTTGGTTCTCGTTTGCTTTTCGCTTGCCTCACTGCTCGTGTTGCCTTGAATAACTTAAAACTGATTTAGTTGTTTTGGGACTTGCCATATTTTTATGGACCCTGTGCACGCTTGCTTTTTGCAGTGGCTCTCTAATCGGTTATTGGAGTGATCCATTTAACTGGGCGCTGAGTCCCAGAGTCCATGGAGCACTGGTGAGTCCATGGATGAGCCAACTAGTTGGCACATTGATTAGGTTACGTTTGCGAGCTATTTGCCACTTGCCCAGCCCAGCTTTGGGCTCGATTGTTGCCAGTAGTTTTCCGTCTATCTTGATTAGCAATTGACATTGAATTGATTAGCCCATAACCAATTTTGCAGCACTTCGTCGCCCCCCTTCTGGGGCTCTTCGTCAACCAGTCTTTGGAAGAAGCCTCTTCAGTTCTCGATGGCTCTTTGTTGGCTTTTGAAGGTCGTTGCTGGCTTAATTAGAAAAAAAGGCAGTCGGGCTTTTTCGAGAGGCGCACACTTTTGTTAGCATATTTTCCGAGATTTCCCCTTGATTTCTGTGTGCTTGAGGTGAGCACTAGCCGAACATCAATCAATTGGCTGAGACTTGTCTCAAGGTGGAGCTCATCCACCTTGATCTCGCTGCGAACCTCTCTCTGTGGAACAACGGGAAAATGGAAAATCGGAAAACGGAAAAACGGAAAATCGGAAAAGGGGCGGACTCAGCAGAAAAAATTCCCTTTTGATGTCGGTGCAGAAAATGAGATGGGAACGTGTTTATCTAGTCGCAGGGCTGGTCTAATCAGCTGATGATGAGCGATGAGCTCGGCATTGTCCTCAGCTCGGTGTTGATTTAACCCTTGGGTGCCCATGCTTATGCCCAGGCCCATGTCCATACCATTCATACACATCCTTGCGGGACACTTTGACTAATTAGTGCGCCAGCGGAAAATGATCAATTTGCATTTCACAGACGCCAATTACTATGGCCTAAATAAACTTGGGCACACAAACAAGCTGGCTGACTAGCGGAGGGGGGGAGGGGGTATAAACAAAGGATCTCGGAAAAGGGTTAAGGGATTCGCCTTTTTTCTTCTCCGACTTAACCCAAACAAATCGTAAATGGCCAAAGGTGAGGTGGCACATTTGAAGAAATTGAATTTTCAATTTATGGTTTCACTATCTCTGGCCCCTTTTTTCTCTCTCGGTTAACTGCTCGTGTAAGCTAAAAATTTTATCACTTGACAAAAACATAAATTTTCCCTTAGCCCCTTCCGCACCCCCTTCAGACCACGTTGGGCCCCTTTAACCCTCGAACGGCCCAAGGCATGAGCCAAATTTTATGGCTTTGACGAGGTGAGTCGAGGGGCAGCGCTACTTCATATTCAAGTCCCGAAAGGCTAATAAAGCATAATTTAATGAAGCATATATGGCAGACGCTGGCCCAGGACTTCCGCTTTGTGTAAACAATAGTTTATAATTCGCACACACACACACTCGCAGGGCACAGCACACACACACACACACACGCAAGGGGCAATAAAAGTGGCCCGGCAAAAGGGTTAAACACGCCGAGACTGAAATGAACAGGGAAAACAGGCCCACAGGGGCCGGGGAAGGGTTAAGGGAAAGCCAGGCGTTTTTCCTGATTGCGGGAAATACCCTTTCCCATCGAGAGGCTCAC
Organism: Drosophila mauritiana; assembly: GCF_004382145.1. Taxonomy (NCBI): domain Eukaryota; kingdom Metazoa; phylum Arthropoda; class Insecta; order Diptera; family Drosophilidae; genus Drosophila; species Drosophila mauritiana. The sequence continues at coordinate 20,590,596 of NC_046672.1, read as the reverse complement.
AAATAATTCAACAAATCGGGAAGTATTTTTTCTAATATGAGTGGTTTCGGCTATCAAAATTTGAAAATTTAAATAGTGAATGCAGTATACAATTTTTTTAATATTTGCTAAATTTTAACACATTTAAGATAGGAATAAATTTCTGTGCTCAATTATATTTCGATTACTAAAAATGATTCGTAAAGGTGTTTGAAATTAGGCAGAACAAGAATGTATCCCCTGGCTTACCACGTATTATTTCATACTTTTAGATACCTTTGTATTTTTACAGCACTTAGTATTTTGAGATCTTTCCTTAGCTTTATAAACTAATTTAGGTGACAAGAAAATGAACCTTGAATAAGTGGAAATACCCAGGCTGGGTAGTTTCCTTGGGTCCGTACTTGCTTCCCGGGTTAAAGGTTTAAAGTGTCCGTCTAAAATATGTCCTGTGCGTGTGTGTGTGTTACCCAATGATCCCTGCGCTGGTGTGTGTGTGTGTGTTAGTGTTAGCCCGACTGTCGCTCGCTTGAGCACGCCTACGTGCCTGAATCAAAGACGGGAAAGAGGAAGGGGAAACGGGAGGGCTCCTCTGAATAGGCCGCAAAAGGTCGTGATAAGGCCAGCAGCCAGGTGAATGAAATGAGGGCCCCAAGATGAGTGCCACAATTGAAAAACCTCCGAGTGGGCGCGGCGGACCGAGGGGTGGGATAGCCAAGGGTTGGAAGGGAGGCGGTTCTACTACTGACCACTTTGCATTAAGTATGATTGCACTTGGTCGAGATCTGGCAATTATAGATATGCGCTATGAATGTGTCTGGCCTGCTAATTACTATGATGGGAACCATGGGGCTTCAAAACGGAAGGAGAACCAATATTTTTCATTTTGAGCTGTCGTATGCAATGGCTAACAATGAAAATATCTGCACTTTAATCTATTACTGGACTTTCAATTATCTAATTAGCAGACCAGGAATTACTTTATAGGTCAGAAAGATTCATGTACCAACCTCAGACCTTAGACTGACCAAAAAGAACTTTAAAATACCAAACGAGCTCGCTTTAAATTCAGGATAATATTTTGAATTTCTGTTCGCTGTCATCGGGATCGCGCTGTCCCCAGGACTCCCATCTGATGGACCTCCAGCGAAGGTCCCGAGCTATCCCAATCTGTCCGCTGTCACCTGTTTCACCTGTCCGCTGACCCCTCAACAAACGAAAGAAAACAAAAGCAAACAGAAAAAAAGGTAAAGTCCAGTCAAACCCCAATCGTTTTTTTGTGGCATTTAATTTGGCCACACTCGTGCGGACGGAGGGGGTTCTTTTTCGGGGTGTGAGAGGTCCGATCATAAAAACCAGAAGGGGAAAATGCCCCAAAAAAGGGAACCCCAAAGAAGCGCAAACACACATACACGCCGCAAAACGAGCAGCGACACAATATGCTTGGGCTTTCCCTTTTCCGATTTCCCCCTTTTTCCGCAACCACCCCTGCATTTTCCCGGCCAGTCTGTCCTTTACTTTTAAATGTTATTATTTTTTATCGCTGCGCCCATTTTTCAATGCCCTTTCAATGGGCCTACCTAATTTTTAGCCAAAAAAAGAGAAACTAGTATAAATTGTAGTCCATAACTTTAAATTGTTTAAATTATATTTTAAAATTTCGACATTCTTTGCCAAACTTTCGACTAAAGAATATTTGTAAAATATTGATGTCCCCTTATCTGACAATTATCCATATTTCCCCCGACTAATTCTTATTCATTTAAGTATAATTCCCGCTTTAATGAAACAGAGTATCTTGCAGTTCTGTCGCCTTAAATAATAATTTATCTGGCTTTTTGTCTTACTTTCTCGCTTTATGGATTCCAAACCCTTTCGCTCGCCTGGCTGAAAACAGCAAAATATGCTTTTTTCCAGCAACACCTTTGTGGAACTGAGTAGGTTTATTGCCGCCTTTTGTCTCTGGGTCCTTCGGTTATGTCCTTTGGTTCCTCGCACCGAGCCCTCTTTTGTGTCTTGTGTTCTGTGTTATGTGTTTTCTTTTTGCTCGGACACCTTTTCGACTTTCTGGCCACATTGTGTTGATTTTCGCAAGGAGCCAGATAGACGGGTCCTTCCTTCCACCTCCTGTTTGAGTTTCTTTCGTGATGCTGACAGGTAACTCAGATTACCTGAGAAAGTTAAACAACTCGAATAAATTCTAGCATGAGTGTGCACGGTGCCGATATAAAGGGTTTAATATTTACTTAATTATTTTGTGGGGTATGCATTTGGAGTGATCAACAATATCTGTTGCCTACTTTTCGGGGCTGTGAGAAATAATCAAAAGTAAATATCCTTCAATTCTCTCATTTTCGTTATGATTATTTAATTATAAAAGAGATTTGAATACAATTATGGTTAGGAACCAATTATGGTTTATAACATGCTAACGAATTCCGCTTTCCTTTAATTCTAATTCTAGTAAAGATCCAAATTGGATTAACTTGTTTGTCACTCAGGTACTTAATCTCAAGTGCTTTACTTGTAGCAATTCAAATATTCTTAAAGAATTTCCACCTTCAAGTCTTTCCTCGTTCTGATTGCAATTTGATTTAACGAAAATCGCTTGTGAAAAAGGCTTTTACAAGTGCAGCAAGAGAGGACCGACGATATCCTTTGGATTCAATCTGTTTTGCATATTGAATCAATAAGAGATTCAAGCCGAGATGCAACGGCCAGCTTCAATCCGTCTCTCTCAGTTCCAATGGCTGCCCTTTTCCCTCGCCTTTTCCATTTCCATTTGCGGTGCCTGCAGCTTTTTATGGATAATCGATGCTTAAAGTCGAGACGTACTCAAAGGAGGGCGGTGAGTGCGGGGAAAAGGACGAAAGGCGAACAAAAACCTAACGACAGCTTAATCCTTTTAAAACTGAGACCACATAAAAGCTGCAGAAACAACAACAACAGCAGCAAACAGAGAAATAAACCGCAAAGCGGCAAAAAAGTAAGGAAAAAAGTAAGAAAAGCTGGGAAAAGCGAGGAAAACTGAAGAAATCGACGACGATGGATGATGGGCGATGAGAACAATAAGGTGCTTGAGAGAAACACCCATTTCCCACCCGCTTTTCCACCCCCATTCCTCCTTCCACTGCCACGCTTTCCCACCTATTTTCCACATCCCAAGGCAAAGAGTTGAAGCGACAGCGTGACACAATAAAGACAACCCACGCCACAGGCAGGGTGTAATAACTATAAAAATAAACCGATGACAAAAAAGAAAAACCAAACAGAAACGGAGACGGGGAAAAGCCAAAAACAGACAGCGGAAAAGTAAGCCCAGAAAAGGGATTAAGTGGGAAAAACGGGGAGCTATAGCTCCCCTTGGCCAGCAAGAATACCTAGGAAAGCCCCCCTCGGCGAAAAAGCATTTTGTCCATGAATTTCCTTAACTTTCGCTGAAAAAGAGCCACAAAAATTTGGGAAAACAAATCTGTTCCTTTCGCAAATTTACAATTTGTCCTTTACCGCCAAAAAGGAAGTGTAAAGTCGAAAGTCGAAGGCTGAGCCAAGGCTTATCAAAAAAAAAAAACCGTAAAGATGTAAAATTGTCATTTGATAGGCGATAAAAAGTAGCTTAATAGTTTTTACTAGCAAACCCCTAAGCGTACATTATAAATCAAAAACAAAAATATCATTGTTTGCCTCGCACAAAAGCTTACATTTTTGGCAGCTTTCTATATTTTCTCTTAATAAATCTGTTTGGAAAATCACATAATGACCAACATCTTCGACTTGCCGTTGTTTATTTTTCTTTTGTCTCAAATTAGATTTCATGTCTGGGGTACAAACTCAGCTGCAAACAACTTCTGTTCTGTGGCACTTATTTGTTTTTCCTGGGAGCCATTAAATATTGAGCAACACTTGAAGTGCAGGTCCTTTTCCTCGATCCCTGGACTTCTCCCCAAGTTCCTGGGCCATAAAGCGTAGCAAATTTGTTGCTCTTAAGATGCTCATAATCGGTTTTGCCAGGATACAGCACACACCCGCACACAAGAACACTTTATGGCCTTAAAGCTGTATTTTGGCCAGGAATTTTCACCTAAATTGATTATTAGACGGCGGAGAGGAAGAAGTGATGGCGAAACTTTCTAAATTTCAACACGTACACAAATCCCATAACAAAGCCTTTTAATGGCAGCCAGGAAGAACTAACAAACCACATTAGCAGAGGGATTGGATTGGATTTGGTTGTGGGGCTCTGGGTGCTACGCTCTGGATGCTGTGTTTTGGGTCCGGGAAAATCTAACTAAAGTTGCCACGCATATTTGCCGAGATTTGCTACACAACAGGAAGACATTACACACATCCTGCCAGCAGACAAATCCAATAATAAATCCAGGACACTTAACGCCTTGGCCGCAGCCACCATGACCCACAAACTAGCTAAGGGATTGCCCGAATCCTGGGGAGCGGGGATCAGAATGGGGCTGGGCAAATTTGAGTTGGCCAAGTTTCCCAAACGGGGGATGCAAATCGCCGAAAACCCAGCGAAGCGTCAAGGAGCTAAGGACTCTTGGGGGAAGCGGGGCGAACCACTAAGGATAGTGCCGCAAATCCATATAACCCATTTTCAGGGCTCTCTTTTCCACACCAGGACACTGAATTTTCCTTGGCTTATTTCGGTTCAATTGGCTGGGCTATAAGCTGGGAATAAAGTTGTTAACAACACTCGTATCGATCGAATTTACATAAACTGCAACTATTGGATCTTTATGTTTTATTATTTTGTAGACAAAATAAGAGCGTATTGCCTGAAAATGGCATACAAATTGTAAATATCCACCAACTTTAAAATTGATTGTTTTGATTTTCCAATGAAATAAAAACTTCCTTGCAGTCAATAACATTTGAGCGATTTAAGAAACGTTGCCTAAACACAAAAATAAACTAGTCTGTTTGTGACTGCAGTGTGCTAATAGTTCGTGTCAGCATCATAGGGCATCGCCTAGTCCATTCGATCCGTTTTCCTACTGAGTTGACATTTCCGGATTTTCGGTAATTTAATTGAGCTTGCGGTCACAGCGCCGAGGAATCATGGCAAATTACTTGATTCTGATTTGATTTGTCCGGATAACAACTCGCCCGATTCGGGCTTCCCCCATCCCCGGGACTTATCCGCCCCTTTGCCGGCGCCAGAAGATGATTTTCTTTTGTTTCAAGTGGCCGCAAACACTTTTGGCCAGAAGGGCGCATCCTTTTTGCCATGGCAATGGCTAAATGATTGGACCAGGATGGGAGTGCGATTGGCAGTAGGCTCGTCTGATTGCCCGAAACTAATTTGAATTTTATTGATTCGATTCGCGGTCCTGGAGCCAAGGAGTCCTTGCCGGCTTTTCGCCTGTCCTAATCCCTGGCAAAAGGATTGTGTCCCCAGCGGAATGCTTTTGATCCGCAATTTCTGGCCTCGTTTCCTCCTTTTTTAATATGCCAAATTGTCTTTTAATGCGATAAACGCATATGCTCATTGAAATCGCATTATCAACGCGTCACTCGGATGTCCTTTTGGGGAATTTGCATGCATTTATACCCGTAAGTAGCTTAAGTCGATGTGGCAAATTTTTGTCCTCTTTTCGGGATGCCTGTTGACACAGCTCCGTCTCCTTTTTAGGTATGTGTGTGCTCAAGGACTTAGGCTAGTTTCGGCCGGATTATCGGGATTTTCGGAGCTATGCTTTTGGATGAGTGCTACCCCTCAGCTTAAACTTTTCAGTGAACTCTCGAAGACCCCGTTGACATGGGCAAATATACCCTGCTCTACGGCTATAATATTACGAGTAATTACACAGGAGAAAATGAAATTTGATTAATTCAATATTTGCACTGGCTTTTCCCCCTCGAAACGTGCTGAAGCGAAAGTTTCTCTCGGGTGTGTGTGCGTTGTGTGTGTGTGAATTTCCATGTTTGCTTGGCTAATAAATTCCGAGAGCAAAAGTAATCAAATAATTGCAGAATATACAGAAACAGAAACACGCACCCACATACACATGTTTTTCGCCATGTTTTATTGCCATTTTATTTCATAAAATTTACGAGCCACAAAAAGTTTGCCACTGCCACCGGAAAAGGCCCAAACACACAATGAAAGTGCCCAGAAGATGTAGTGAAAGTGGAAGCAGTTTGCCAAGAATAATAAAGTTGAACAAAGCACTACGAGTCTATCAGTCAAAAGTGGCGGAAATCGTGTTTTTTCTGTTTGCTGGTAACTTAATATTGATGACTCTGCTTAGAGGAGCCCCGTATCTCCCGCTCTGGATGGTAAAGACCCAATAATCCTGACAAATCGCGCTCAATTCTATGGCTAACCAAGCGACATTCGCTTTATGACGCGCACTTTTTACTGTAGAAATTAGGATAACTTACAACTTGGTTATTCCGCTCAAAAGATGCATTTGATAGGTAAAGTTTTTAAGTTGACCTCGATGATAGTAGACGTTTGTTGGTGGTTGTGTGAAGTACGAGCAAATGAGTCATGCGATTAACAGGTTAGGTTATTCAGAACGCTTTCAAATATTTAAATACTTGCGCTCCAATCGTAATATTTATTTCCTGGCTCCACTTTACGCTTATCGCGCATTAAAGAAACCTACTTGCAACACACTTCGTTTGATTTTTATTCACTCAGAAATGTGTGCGTGTGTGTGTCGTGGCGAAAGGATTCGAGTTATTTCCTTTACAGCCCATTCCAGTTCCAGTCCCGTGGTCGTTTTGTGATGTCTGAAATTTCATTTCGCACGACTCGTGCATATCGAATTCCCCTTTTTTTTTTGCTGGGGCCACCACGTTCGGGGATCGGAATCCTGGTCGAGGACCCCCAAGGAACGGGGCCACCCACATTGTCACTTTTGTGTGCCTTCTACGTGCGGTTGATTGATGGATTCGCTTGTTTACTTGTCAAGCCGCAACAAGAATGTACATTCGGGTTGAGAAAAGTGCGGGCGGGCAGACGGGAAAAGCGGTAAAGCCGTAGAGCGGGAAAAGGGGAGAAAGCTGGGGCGAACGGATTTCAAAATAAGCAATAGTCAGCAGTAATCGTGATATATCATATTGCAGACCGTAGGGGAACAGCAGCCGCATGATGTGGGTCTTTTTCCGCCTCGATTTCAGTTTTCCCGGTCCAAAACTCTGCTGTTTTTCGCCCCCGTTTTCCTTCTTCTAAATTTTTCCCTGACAGCTGCCGCGAGGCATTTTAAGAATAAATTTTAAAGCCGGCAAATGTAAATTCCGACTCGAGCGGAGACATAAATCATAGCAATTCATTGCCCCGAGCACGCACTCCCGGGCCATTGACGCCAAGACAAAGCGCTTCCTGATGGGGTTAAATTGGCCAAGGACTCGGGGGAGCCGCGGTAATCGGGCTCCAAAGAACGCTCAGAGCGCCAAAGTGACACTCACGTTTTACGGGCTTTTAAATACAATTCTGTTGCAATTTTCATTTCCGACTGATCCCCGAACGAACAAATCACACTTGAATGAATTTGGTTTTCTTTTTATTGAACTAAAGTGCAAAGTCTCTTTATGTTGACTATTTATGCGATTCAATGCAAGAGTAAGCCATTATGAGACATATTGGTTAATGGTGTAATAAATAAATACCATATTAAAATTGTTAATGAAAATCAAAATAAACTTATGTTGGAAAATTGTACAATCCAAAGATGAAAAAATTAAAGGAAGTTGCATTTTTGAAGAGTAAAACTCTCTTATTTTTCCTATAAATTTTGTGCATTTTTTCATCGTAAAAATGTGTAAGGATGAGTTTTATACTTGTGTTTTACTTTCTTGGACTTAAAGAGCAAGTGTTAGAAGCAATTTAGCATAAACTTCTCGAAAGGAGACCGTCCGCCCCTGAGTTTAGCTCTATTCGGACTGTCAGCGGATAAAGTTTTTGGGGAACATGAAAAACTTATTTTGCACACAATCTTTAATAATTTGCACCCGGACACATTCCGAGATGATCTAATAAACTTGCCTGAATGTCAGCAAAATCCCATTTGGAGTGGCTCAGAATGGCACTGGCCTTTCAGTCTCGCATTTCCATTTCTGTGCGTGTTGCTTGAATCTCATTACAATTGCAAAGGAAAGCAGGAAAGGCGGGGAAAAGCCACGCAGCCAGTTTCCTTGAGGCCAAGAATACGCATTTCATTTGCAAGAAGCCAACGCCACTAGTTCTCCCATTCCCCGACCCCCTGAACTAGCCGGGGAAAACTCAGAAAAGCCATCTAAAAGTTAATTACAATTGCCTCAGCCAGCTCTGCTGCAACTTTAACTGCCGCAACGAGTTCGCATTAAGCAGAAACGAGGCAAGCGAAAAAAGGAGCACGTGAAAAAATGGGAAAAGTGTGCTATGCGAAGCGGAAAATACCCTGGAATGCTGAAAATAGACATCTATAAGAATGCATTGAAGATGTGACCTGTTGGCAGCACATAAAACTTTCTTGAGGAGCAAAAAATTTTGTCAGTGTTGGATAATTTGAAAAAGTGTATTGAATAATAGGCTGTGAAAATAGATCCGTCGTACTCAGAAGGCAATACTTGTGGCACAGTTTTAGACAGCTTTATGGCTTCTTGTTGTTGTGTTTTGAAACTAAACTTCTGTGTCCTGAATAATTACTAGTGAATATGAGTTAAAGCTTTGATTTTGATACAATATACATTTTAACGTTTCCCATCATAATGGGATAGTTTTTTCCCAGCCTATCCAAGCTTATGCTATGACACAAGCCGCGAACCTTATCCGGCGACTTTGGTATCCTGCCAGGGTATCCCGAAAAAGCCAGCCCGCAATGGAGCTCACCCGTAAGCTGTGCCAGTGGCGGGAGCAGTAATGTCAGAAGTAACTGGCAGTGCCAGTATCTAAATGCTGCAGTTTTCGCTGCGAAGGGGGCGTATAAATATTAAAAAGAAAATCTGCTACATGGCTACGTGCGACGCATTTCAACGCAGCCAACGCGACCTAAGTGAACGCCTGCCCCTCCCACATTCCCGCCCATGTTCCACACACACACGCACACAAACGAGTATGCAAAGGGGGTGGGTGGTGCGGAAGATACCCAGCAGGTCGGTCAGAGGGAAAAAATGAAGAGAAATTTACTTTGACATATTTTTGTGCTTAGCAAAGCAAATACTTTCATTATTTTTGCTGTTGGGCACAAAATTTCCCTCTCCCGACCACTTTTATTCGACCCGCAGGAAAAGCGGGCAAAAAGAAAGGAGCTGCATTTGAGTGGCTTAAAACATTCTGCGGTCCACACCCCCAACTTGACTGGAAAATGACGGAAAATCCGGGCCGGTGGCGATCGGGGGTGGGACAAAGGTCCACCCAATGACCTAAACGTGGACGGCATCTGTAGTAATTTGGCAGCGTTTTTCGCCTCTTCAACGGCGCTGATTTTAGATAGGTCACGAAAAAGTTACCGAAAACCAGAGTGCCATTAGAAATTTTCATATCTATCGATTATTTGTGGCATCGTAAAAGCGCTAAAGAGATTTACAGAATTATCAATCCATGCCATAGAAAAAAATAAAGCTTCCAAATTTTAGAAAGTAAACTTAAATTGATTCCTAACAAATTGACCATACAGTTTTGTAGGAAACTTTGGTTATTGCTTAAGGAATAGCAAAAATCAATATTGAGTTTTGGGTCTTAAGATTTAAATATTCAAAGACATCTCCTGCAGAACAAAGAATGGGGTTGTATAAAGACAACATAAATATATAAATCATTTAAAGAAAACTGTAATTTTCATAGCTAATAGTAATACTTAAAAATCTCTGTTAACTGCATTCTTTTTTCTCTATATTTTCAGATCGTCTAGTGTCTATGAGGATAGCTGAAAGTATTTTCTTTTTTTTTTTGGGGGGCGCGGCTCCAACTGCCCCACGCCGACGCACGCCTACAGGAGCAAGTGAGACGGCAGACAGAGCGACTGAGAGGGCGACAAATGTGCAAGCGGCGGTGAGTGAGCGGATTCGGATTCGGTTTCCGGATTCCGGGGGGCTGAGAAGGACGTAAAGGCGCTGAAGGACGCAGGAAGAAGGCCATGGATTGGTCCCGGTGGCAAATGGCCAGAGAAAGAGCTGGCAACCCTGGACAAGTCAGGAACAACCCTGGGCGCAAGGATTGCGATCGCGAGACCCGATTGGAGTGGTTGCCCATTTGATTCGTTGCGGCGTCACACGTAGGTTCTATCAGTCAGTCAGTCAATCAATCAGTCAGTCAGTCAGTCACCCACTCAGTAAATCAATCGTGCCACAGTGCTCGGTTATCGTTGTCCCCTACATCATCAGTAAAAAGCAGAAATACAATACCAAGCGATCAAGACATGCACATTACTGTAAATACGCCAAACTCAAAACTAGTTTCATAAAAGTAAAAAACCAAAAACCAACAACCAAAACCGAAAAACCAAATTGAGAAAGTGCAGTGCTCAGTGTTTACCGACAAAGGAAAAAGAGGCGGCGTGGAATATCGAGTGGGGAAACTTCGAAAGTGAGAGGGCGGCCGGGGGCTGCCCCGCAAAAGAAAATCTTCAAGATCAACAACAACGAAATCAACCAGAAAATCCACTGTAACAAGAGCAACAACAGCATAACGCCCCCAACACTGCCAATGACATTGCCATTATCAAGAACAACGTTCGTTCATCATCGTTCGTTTAGATTTGACACAAGTGAGTCTAGCTTATACCATTATCATACTATCTATCTATTCTATCTATTAGGAGGTGTCCCTTGAATTTAAAACTCGAGTTCCGTGGCCTAAAGGTATCAAAGTTACTGTAATATTTATACCTTTAGTCTACTGACATGGAGTTTTTGTTTTCGTGGAACTTCGGTATGCATTGTAAGCACTATTAGTTATAAGTGAACTGTAAATATTATCCCTCGTCAAAATCTAGTTTTCATACATATAAGACTTAAACTCTTGCCGCATCATAAACATTCAAAAGTTGTAAGGAAGAGCACTTCTTACTCTTAGAAGATCTTTATGAATGTGTAATTCATATTTCAAACATTGATAGCTATATTTGCTAATTGTATATATATATTTCCTGTCTAAAACCTAGTTTCCATACATTTTACGGATGAGCCACATCTCCAAAACCAATTCTACTTTGCTTACAGCTGCTTTGCTGTAGCATGTTAATCACGTCCAAGAAATCTTGATGAGTGAATTATTAGTTGGAACTAAACACGTTATCCAGAACTGTTTCGTGATTAAACACTATTCATTCTGAAGTTGCCGTGAGAAATTCAATTAATATGATTTACCTGTTGATTACCTGCCAGAATTGGTTTTAATACCTAGACGAGTTTGTGATGTAAAAATTTTAATGCGAAAATGTGAAATTTATGATAAATTTATAAAATACATTTAAAGGATAAAAATACCTAAAACGAATAAAAAATTAAAAACCACAAAATAAATTCGTTACCACAACATATACACTGTATGAACGTGGAACTAGATTATGCATGTCCCACAAAGTAAGTGATTTAGGGATCTCAGTGAAATACTCATTAGCGCGTCGAGCTGATTACTGAATAGCCCTTAGTGATTAGCGACTAGTGTCAAGTGCCATCAATCAGAGTTGCTTTCGATGAATCACTTAGCCGACAGCTGCCGCGAATGCACTCGTTGCAAATGTGGCGCGTCGGAGGGCGAGTTGCACTCGCCATCCATCAATTAGTTGAGCACTTGCCACCCACCACCCAGTTGCCCACCCACACAGCATATTCGTTTAGTCAGGCGCAAGCCCGCAGGGGAACTCCCGCGTGTCCATTCCCTATCGCAATGGCAATCTGCAATCTGACAAATCAAATCTTGTATGCAAAGCAGCCGAAGCAAAGCGGCAACTGGCGACACGAGCAGCAGCAAAAGCAACAAGGCGACGAGCAATTTGTACGAGCATTTGTGGCAACAAAACGCTGACACGCAGGCGAGCAGGAAATAAGGCAAGCTGGAGAACAGGAAATCAGGCAAGCAGTAAGACAGGCAAGCGAAGTGAACGCACGCAAGTGAATTGGAGACAGAGCGAAGCAAAAACAAAAGCATAGACGCAGCAGAAGAGCGCACAAGCCAAAGTATCGAAAGCAGAAAGCAGCAGAAAAATTACCAAGACGGAAAAGTAGTGTAATAGTCAAATCAGATAAGTAAGTTAAAGTTAGTAAAGTTAGGTAAGGCAAAGAAGAATTCGTAGGCTAACAAATGCTGCAAAGCACGAGAAAAGCAAAAGCACGTAAGCACATAGAGTGGAAATAGATATTTTTAGAAGAAAGAAAGCGAACCAGCGGATGAAAGCAGGATCCAGAAGAAGAAGACTAGCCGGAAGAAGACAGCAAGAAAGCAGGAGACAGAAGAACTCGCAGACAAAGCAAGTTAGCAAGCAAGCACATATAACAAAAAGAATAGCAGAAAAGCAAGATAGCAAGCAGGATACCGAGCAAGATAGCCTTCTTCCAAAGCATAAGTCAAAGAGTCAAGTAACCGATAAGGAAGCGAACGCAAGCAGATTAGCAGAAGAGCCAGTTAGCAAGAAAGCAAGTAAGCAATACAGGGAGCAGGAGACGACGACTAAATAGTTGCGTGACCAGCGCGCTTTGCACACTAAACAGCGTAATTGGTCATAAAGCGACTGCTGCGAATGCCCCGCACCGCGGACTAACCGACCGTTTACGGCAATTACGAACCGGAGCAGAGGAGGTGACAAGCAATTAGGCGGGTGGTAGGCGGCGGAGGGGGGTCGGCCGGCCCCCCCAACCCCGGATGTATAAGCCGGACACGCTCACGCGCCGCGGCAGCCTGAGATCCCTGCGCAGCGCCCCGCTCCTGAGCACCGTACTCGAAAGCACGCTTTCACTGACCCGCATTCACCCGATCGCCTCCTTGGAGCTGCCCGGCCTCGACTATGCGGTCCACTCGCAGTCGGCCTTTGGCGCCTACGGGCTAGCCCACCCCCGGGATCTAGCCACCTGCACCTCGTTGCGCAGCGGCCTTGCGGCGATCACCGCGGCGTCCGCTTCCGCCGCCGGCGGCGTTTCCCAGTCGCAGAGCGCCCTCCTCGGGCGGTACGGCCCCAACGCCTCGATTCGCCACGGAGAAAGAAAGATTGTCCAGCCGAAACGGTAGGTCCTCGCTATCTATAAGGTCACCACAAGGTAGAGTCCCAGAAATAGGGACTAGAATCATACGTCATGAGTGGTCTAGTATATCATATCTAGTTAGTGCTTATCTGGGGTCAGGTCCTAAGGACTTACGAAAGAATAACTTTTTATAAGTGGATTCACAGCATCCGGTTTAACCATTTAATTGCTTTGTTTCAATCGATCAGTTGTCTGGCTATCAAGTGATAAAAAAGCATATAATAATTGGTACATATTGGAATAGCCAACAGAATACAAGGGGTCTTCCCGTCTGGTCATCGAGATTAGCTGCTAGAGAACAGTGTAATATTAAGTGAATTTATCTTATTTTGCTCTCTAAAATATATCGTTCGATTTACTAGTATCAAAAGGCTCATACAACGGCTCATAAACGGCGACATAAAATAGCCAAGGTAAGAACTTAAGCTATGCTTGAATTACTGCCAGTCCCTGACGGGACTCCAGCGCTTCAGGTTTCCGTCCCAGGGAAGATCATCGATATTCGCCTGGGCGGCGATTGCGGCCTTCACTCGATTCGAAAACTCCACTGGGGACTCGTCGTTGCATCGGCTGAGCGCCGGCATGTACCAGACATCGCAGCAAATGCACCACGAGCTGACCACCATCAGCATGTATCTGAGCATAGAGTATCGGGTGCTGTCCCAGTAGGCCTCCCCGAATCGGCGATCGTATCGAATGGCCACTGGATAAACGACGTCGGTGACCGCGAAGCTACCCTTCTTGAACTGCATTACGGCGGTGTTGTTGATGCAAGTGCCCTCGGGGAAGAGCAGGACCGGCGGCCGGTCCTTCATGGAGCAGTGCAGGCGGAGCACCAGACCCAGAGCCTCACGATCGGCCAGTTCCTTGCGGTCGAACCACATGTGGTGGGAGACCCTGGACAGGGCGCGCTGCAGAACGCCCAGGATGCCGGTGTGGACCTGGCCCGTCAGCGAGTAGTTGGCATCGCACATCAGCACCAGGACGTCTAAGGGGCTCGTGTGATTGCACACACAGATGCCCTTGGTGGGCCGGTACTCCGTGTTGTGGAATCTCCGGATCATCGGCAGGCAGGCGGCCGTGATTCGGAAGCACTGCCGCAATACCAGCTCCACCAGCTTCTTCTTGAAGCACCAGTCGGGAATGTGACCTAGCAGCATTGAGACTCCACTGATCATGAACAGGCACAGCCAGCAGGCAATGGTCCTGACGGGCAACAGCAGTCCGTAGCGTGTAACCCATCCCAGCAGCCAGGCCGTCCTTAAACGCCAGTTGAGGTACCGATTCCTCTGACGAAGGTTGCGGGTCAGCAGATTCCATTCCCCAGCTGGCGAAGGTGGGGCCACAAACCTCTGGGTCACTTCGTCCTCGAGCACCAAGCCCAAGCCGGCGGTTATGAAGTCGCAGCACTGCTCCACGCGGATATTGAGCCGATTCTTGATCGGCGGCGAGAGCAGCTTATCCATGCCATCGCCCTTATTTCCGACCGCCCATTTTTGGCCCAGGCGGCACCGTTCTTCCCGAGCTCGCCTCCTTCGAGTTTCCGCCAATTGATTGCCTGTCCAGGCGAAGAGGAGTTCCAGGACATCCAGGTAGCGGCACTGCAGCCAAAAGAAGGACGCCCACAATAGGATGCCCAGGAAGACCAGTTGAATTAACATGGCTGTTGAAAGTTGAAAAAGTTTTACAAATTTAAGAGAAATGTAGCTCCTGGTTTTTACATGCTACCTCTATCGACAACAAAAATCTATTGAGTCTTGACAGCAATGACACGGGCTAAAAAGCCCATATCTTAAACTTATCCAAACATAGCCCACTGGGAATACGTTCCATATCAATAATCCGCAATAGTGCGGATTAGAGGTATTTAAGAAAAGGGTTGTCGATGAGAACTTCTAGACCGATAAAAATTGGAGTAATTCTTGATGAGCTGCATTAATGCGAGTATATATGAGTTAACCCACAAATTTCGCAATTAAAGTCCTAATTCAATTTGGCGCCGCCTTTTTGGTCTTTCCTCACATTTTTCCGTTTTCCGCGTATATATATTTTTTTTTTTTGCAAGCGCCCAAAAGACTTGATTTATTTAGCCCGAGATGTAAAGGAAAAATAAGAAAGCGAACAAGAAACTTTGCCGTCGACTTCCCTTTTTTTGGCTGCCAGTTGGGTTTGAGTTTTTGGGTCTTTGGGTTCGGCGTTTTGACTGGGGTCTTAGCCCATATTTTGTTTTTTCATATGGCAATAATTCAATTATGCCATAACAAGGCCGCAAAATGTTTGCCTTCGGGCGACCCGAAATCACTTAAAAACCACAGAAACTTCTGGCTTTGTTAATTCGTTAATTAAATGGGGTTTGCGATTTCGCCACCGCTCCTCGAGGATTACGCAATGAGCGATGATGACGATGGCTTGGCGGTATGTTGGCATGATGGTAAGATGGTGGTGCTTCCTTCCGCTGCCCTCCATTGATTACATTGGGTGGCAACAATCTTGGCTTATCAAATGCAAACAACGGCGACAGGCAACGTCAACGTCAACGACAACTCATTTAGGCCCAAGCCCGGGCCCTTAATTAGCATAGAATGTGTTTTAAAAAGCCACTTGAGCTAAACATTCAAAACACCTACAGGGTGTTTTCCCCAGCCACCAGACACCAACCTCCTGCCTCATGCTCATCCCCATCCCCACTACCTGTCTCGCGCTTTTCCTCGCTTTTCCACTTTTCCAGCGACAACGACAACGACCTTAGGCGCTTTCTGCTCGGGAAAGTATCTGCGTGGCACAGTTTGGCAAGTCTGAGGCCGGACAGATTTAAATACCCTAACTGCCGAAAGCGAGGAATTCAAATGGCACCAGCTACTGGGGCAGTGGGCTGGCCACCCGAAGATTCGCAGATCCTCCGTAAACGTCTGGGAAACAATGTAATAGAGTCAAGTCCTAGATATGAAGAAATTACCGCTTTTTGAATAGGGATTAAGTCGATGGTAAAATTTGAAATATGGCTTGGCCAAAATTGGCCTTAAATTTGCAAGACTTATGTTGGGTCTAATTAGCACCGAAATAAAAGTTAGTCTTATTTTGAAATCGATTTTCGGCGTATAATCTATATAAGCTCAATTAACTTCAAAAATCCCGTTCTTTAATTTCTTAACCATGCCGATTCTTCAGTTCAATTCTTCATACAAGCAATACAATGTACCTTTCGCTGGTAATCACCACACTAACCAGTAATCAATAACCAGTAATGCCTGCATTACCACCATTGCTGGCGTCCCATAGACCAATTCGCATACATTCAGGTAGGGTATCCGTGTGTCGGTGTCGGCGCAGCAGCGACCGCGGCAGCACGTGACGCTCAAGTGTTGGGATAAGCATTTCCGCTCTTCAGACGCTACACGAAAAAAGCGCCCCTCTTGTGACAAAGCGCTTGTTGTTGTCGCGGAAAAGCGGTGGGAAAGCGTCTGGCGAGCGGAGGGAGGGTGGCAGGGCAAATGAGGGAGCACAAAATTAAATTGTGACGCTGGCGCTGCGAAACGCCCACATGACGAGGCGCCGCCACGCCCACCTGCCATTCAAAAGTAATTTAGCGTTTAAAAAACATTTTTCTGCCTGACTTTTAAAAAGTTGCGCGTAATGCGAGTGTGTGTTTGGGTATTTGCGTGCTTTGCGCAGGTGAAAAAGCGAACCAGTGCTCGGAAAAGCCGCCACTCACTCACCTGGCTGTTGTAGCCACGTTTCGATTTCGATGTCGTCGTCTGTCTGATCCGCCTGATTGTATGTTGTAATGGCTCGGTAAAGGAAGCGAAAAAACCTACTGCCTTCGAAATTGTTGTGCTTATTGAGTTTGACGTTTCACCAACCGGCTACGTGAGTGTATTTATCAAGGAGTGAGCTGGGAAAATGTCTATAAAAATGCTGCTTAGATTATGGAAAATCTACGCTATGACAAAAAAGAAAAAAATGGAAGAGCAGGATAATGAGATTAGGGAAGTTGTTAGCACTTTAGCATGGAATAAAATGGCATATTACAAAAAAATAACAGCAAAGCTATAGTCGAGTACCGCGACTATTACAACGTTTATGCTATAAGGTATCGTGATCTCTTGAAAGTGTGAAAGCAAATTATCCCCTGTTTATGCGGCAGTCCAAAAATTCGTTGATTTATTGACCATAGCTGAAAGGAAAAGGTAACAACTTTGTAAAAAATAATAATAATAATATTAAAGTGTGGGCGTGGCAGGTTGAATCGGTTTGTAACCTTTAGAGTGAGCGTAGCAACATTTAAAAACAAACTTGCGCTCCATCATGCCTAAGGAATCTTCCTGTCTAATCTCAACTCTCTAGTTTATACTGATGGACTCGGCTATTGATCGTGATCTGGAAAATATACTTTATATGGTCGGAAGCGCGTACTGCTACGTACTTTTTAACGAATGTTGTATACCCTTTTACCCTACTAACGAGTTTAAAATGCTAAATATGATGAACATAACTTAACCAATTATTTTGAATTAGTTAACATAAAGTTGTTAGTATAACTCTGAATGCATCAATTTGAGTTTAGTTTTTTGAACTATGTATTGTGTAATTTGACTTAAAGAAAGCATTTAAGCCAAGTCATAGAAGCCAAGTCACAAGCTAGAAAATCCTTTCGCCATTAGATGAAATTAAAAGGCATCAGTCGGGAAATAATGTAAACAATCAAGCGGAATAATGACAATGGGAAAACATTCACCCCACTTCCCCGCATTTGCATAATTTTGGGCAATTATTTCCATAAGTTGTTCATCCCCCCGAAAGCCAGGGAAAATTATAATTTCCTTGGGATTTTTGTTCGCTTTTTTGTATCCCCGTCTGGAAGTCTGTATGCGGCTGTTTCGAGCCAAGTTAATTAAAAAGTGTTGCCATTTGACCCTCGAAACTCGGAACTTGGAGCTAGCAGCTCGCAACTCAAATCCCTTTGACACTCGATGGGGAAAGCTCGCCCGCACTTTCCCATAATTGGTTTATGCCATTTTCCCGGCTTGTTTACGCGCCGTCAACATTTGCATAATGGAACTGGAATCAAATACAAGAAATGTGATTTATAATTTTTCTGTTGTTCAACGGCGGGCGTTTTAATTAGTCCCGGAAGAGGACCCATCGTCTAATTAGGTGAGGTTGGGGCCAGGGTCTCCCCCCCCCCCCCCCCCCCCCCCCCATCAAATCATTATTTAATATAAGCCGACTCGCCTGCCTTCCATGTTTTGATAAATTATATCCGCCTGATGGACGCTACGTGACGAAAGTTGTCAGAAAAGCCAGAAATGGGGTAGGAATCTGAGTCCTATGTATTTTTGATTTGCGGCCGCATCGAGCAGTTTGCCAATCATCCATCCTTGAGGCCTCGTTTATTTGCGGCAATTAATCAAGTTGGCCAGTAGCGGAGCGACTTATCCCCGAATAAGTGATAAAGATTTATCACTCAGCCGCCCCGCGGACCTTAAAGCGATTTAAAGTGCCGGACTCTCAGCGTTCATTGAACCAAACATTTTGACTTTTGCGTCTGAACGCACATGAAAAGCGTTTGGAAAATGTGAAATGGAAAATGCGGGGGCAGGCGCTTATTTTGACTAAGAACCGACAAAACTGCAGGCGTAATAAGTAGCGCACAGCAACCTAGTCGCACAAAATATGCTCTTGCTTCCACTTAACTATTTCGTTTTTTAAATCATAATTTTAATAGTGATATTTGATGATGCTCTAAATAGTTTAAATTACTCGAATATTGTTCCCAAGTTAGTAAGAGCAAGTCTGAAGCGAGGGCAATGCTTAGAGAATCCAGAGCTACAAACGATGGAAACGCTGAAACGCTGAACATAAATCTTTAAAAATGAAGAGCACAGGATATATACTGCTCTGTCCGACCCCCAATTTCCCGACCACCCAGCCAGTTTTCCGTCCCACCATCATTTAGCCGGCTGCAGTTTTCGACTTTTTTTAAGCGGCTGCGTGTGGGAGAGAAACGGGGGTCAATGCACCCGGAAAATGAGGGAAAATGGGAGGTGCTGTGGGAAAAGAGAAGGGGAAACCCAGTCAGACGACGTCGACGACGAGTCGTTCACGATGTTTACGTTTTGAGCCACGCTTTTCGGGGCTTGTCAACACCATCCTCCCAACTTATTACTCGAAATTCCGGCCAGGAGAATTTCTTAGGTGCAAAAAGTTGCACTTCACCTGCAGCTTTAGGTGCTGCAAATTGTGGGTGGTGGGTTGGTTGGTGGTTGGTGGTTGGGTGGTTGGTGGGTTGGGGGTTGGGCACTGTGTGCCGGTTCGGCGGCGTCGTGCTAAGTGAAGTGTAGGCGCAAAGGCGAAACACGCGAAACTTGTCGGTGCAATGTAATAAATTTCGAAAACGTCCAAACGCTCGACCCATAACGAATGGCTTGCCCAATGCACATGGACAGAAGCCACCGAACCACCCACTCTGCACCGCCCACCTAGCACCACCCAGTCTAGCACCACCCGCTGCACCGCCTTGTTAGGCCGCTGCAATAAGTCTTTTATGGCTTAGAGAGCCGCCGAAAGAGAGCTGCGAACTTTTATCATTAAAGTTGAAAGGTAAAATTCGGCCATAAAAAGTGCGCGAGAAGAAAATGGAAAATGGGCGAAAGCCGGTAAGAAAGTGTGGCAAAACTCGCGAAACGTGACTCACAAAATCCGCTCACGTGACCGAGTCAATAAAGTGTGCAGAAGATTTGCGAGTAAATGAATTTCCCCCTCTTAATGTTTGCGTCGATGCTATTTGACTTGCTCAGGCTTTTTGCCGCTTATCCAACACTGGCATAAATTACTTAATAATAGAACGAATTCAATGAATGAAATACACATTTCTTAAATTCTACAAAAATGATTGTATTGCATAGCAGAATTTGAAAGATTTGCCCTTAAGCCTGTTTACTAGAAATATTCTTCGAAATACTTAAAATATTCATGATAGGGCCAAATCTATCGCACTTAATATCGTAGTATCCTGTCCTGTCCAATTTTCGCCCACATGTGCAACCCTAAGCCCCAAATCGATCAACCTGACCCCGGTTGTCGAACTTGACTTTGCCACTTGCCCGGCCCTCGAATGCTCCGTTATGGGCTTCTCGCCGATTCTCCGGTGTGGCAGCACTTGCTCCAATATCCGCAGGGTTTCGCTGAATTTCCCAGCATTTCCCAGTCCGTTCAGGTAACTGAACTCGCACGTACTGCCGCCCCACATGGAGTTTTCCCTTCCCCGTGCGCCGCCCCACTTTATTTCATTTCATTTCCTGCCATTTGCAATTTTCCATTTCGGGTGAGCTGCCAGTGCACATTTTATTGATTTCGAATGCAATATTTTCGGCTTGAGGGATGGGGATGACGGTGGCGGGAGGCTAGGGGCTTAGAAGGCAAATATTCGTTTATGGGTCTTTTCGCCCTGCTCTTCTCGGGATCCGTTCCGACAATTTGTTAATTGTATTTCATATGCAAGCGTCGCATGCATTGCAAATTTTATTAGCTGGACTGCCAGTGCAAATAGATGTGGGCGGCATTTTGGTGCAGGGTGCCCCCAAACGCAATAAATTGAAACATAAATGGAAATCAACTTAAATATGCATGACATGTAAATAAAGCGTGTAGGATCGATGCCTTCTAGGGTTAGTCGTGTGTCCTTCGTCCTTTCTGTTTAATTCTGTTAAATATTTGTGCATAGTCTTTGCGTTTTTCGGCCTGTCTGACAGCCCTGGGCAAAGTTTCCTTGGCATTTGCACTTGGGTTTCGACAAATGGGTCCTTACACAGGGGAACACGCCCGAAGAAAGTTTAAAGCTGCACAAAATTGCTTAAACAATGGCGGCTTTTGTAATCTTTTCTTTGGAGCTCAAAAAATGATTCCAAACTATTGTTATACTTTTATAGCAATAACAAATATTCGATCTATCCAAAACAAAATTTAAGAAAAATGTTTCATTTTTTGACTTATTTTCAGTCTTTCAAGCTTCTGCACTGCCTCAATTAGCTTGACGATTTCTGGTCAGCGGCTTGAAGTTGGCTTTTTTTACATTCCCCAAATTCGGGTGGCCCTGATATGCAAATTTTAAATATTACTTGCACTGTAAGCCAGTGTTGGGAAGGGGAGACGGGCGAGTGAAAAGAAAACCAAACAAAAGTACACACAAAAGTTTAGCTTGGCGAAAAAAGGAACACACATATAACTGCAAATATTTTCTTACGCTCGTATGAAATGTAAGCATGTAAATACCAGCACTCGCACACACTCACACTGATACTTTGGAAAATACCCACAGACATGCATAACTTTGCTGCAGTCGCTGGAAAAGTGGGAAAGTGCGGAAACGGGGAAGTGGGAAAAGCGGGGCTTTCCCCAAAGACAGCTGCGTGACGACGAGGGCCGCTTGAATAGTAATCTCAAATAAAGGAAATTCCTGCTCTAAATCAAATTTGTGTTTTTTAAAGCATACTTTTTGGGGCCGTCCCTCGCAGATGTGAAAACTTTCCTAACTCGCTGGCTTTCTTTCTCCTTCACGCGTGTATTTTTTGTGTAAAATATTAATAACAAAAGAAGAATTTAAACTTTCAATGAAGAGGGACCCCATCCCAGTACTTTTTTGTGTGTGTGCCTCGTGTACATTGTATTTGTAAACAAATATGGAAATTGCTGCCGCTGTTTGTGCTGTTTTGAGGAGCTGAATGACAAGCAGTCGCCCAGGAGGGGCGCAAGGGGGGCGTGGCCCAACATCAGCATAAACGCCAAGTTGTAGTGGGCGGCAGAAGTCGTCCTTGCACTTTACATTTTGGTTTTTAAAGTGACTCGGTGAAGGATTCTTCAGTATTTCCGACTAGTTTTCAATGGAAGGCTAAAGAAACCGGGTAAAAATAAAAGCAGATTTCGGTGGTCAAAGAAAATTGCAACTTAAAGGGGCTCTGAATTATTAATATTTAAATTGAACAGAAATGACACAAGCTCAAGCTTTAATAATTGATTCGAAGTTCCTATAAGCTAGAGAGCAAACAGACATGACTTACAATCATATTTTCTTGTATGTAATGAAATACGTATGCTTCCGTTTGCTATTCCAATCCCTTTGTTGTCCATGACATAAATTGTCACTCTCTGTTTTACATTACAGCTGCAGTTTACCATAGAGCTTAAATGCTATGGAATACAATATTTAGCTGCCAAAACGTTAGGCAATTTAAAGTGAAAATCGCCTAAGAATACAAAAAACAATGCAGTGCATCTTCACACATGCAAATTGGGCAACTATTAAGAAATTAATCTACGGGCAGTTCAGCAGTTAAGCCCAGATGGATGCGACAACACTGCGGTCCCTTTGACAGTCCGATGCGTCCGACACTTAAGCGGTTTATGCGGGGGTGGCAACTCTGGCCGCATATATCGATCCCCTTGCTGCACAATTCGCAATATCCTGCTGGTCATTTTAATATCGCAAAGGCTTTCACTTGTTTGCCGTTTTATGCAAATTTCATTGTGAGTTTACGGAGTTCACTGACTATCCTAGGATTGGAGTTCTACCTATATATGCATGCATGTGTTTAAGTATTTCTGTACGCAAGGTGGGAGCTGCATATGCACGCTTCTCTGTGAAGGAGTAGGGCAGTCACTTACGTCCATGGGCAATAAAATAAACATTGGAGGAGCATAAAATATTAAAACTTTTCAAGTGGGCGGCATAAATCAATAAGAAATATGTTAGGCAGATCTCCGGCATATCAATTGCCAGTTCAATTTGCAAATTTCTGCATCACAGACAATGAGCAAGTGGAACACTGAGAGAAAAGTTTGCAGATCACTATTAGTAGTGTGATTACAGAATAACTATTGGTTTAAGGTTTAAATTTGCACATCGTTTTGCGAAGAGACCACAAAAAGTATACAGTATTTGCTTAATTTAAAGTAAAATTGATTTTGTTTTTGTCATTGCATTTTATGTGCCTGCCGAACATTGCAACTTTGTGCGACTGCTCGTTCCATTTGCTCATTACGCATACGCACTGTTGCCCGTCGGGGTTCAATGGGAATTAATTATTCGCCTAAGTGAATATGAATAAATTCATTATTTGCGGGCAGAGGTCAGGCCAAGGGCTGAAGGCACAATTAAGAAAATTATTCACCAAATGGTAATGCATAGTTAAGTCCAGCTCCAGGGCTCTAAAGGGGCGGGCTTGCCAAAAGCTGCTTAAAGCAAGTAATTCGATTGGCATCTGGTTTATTAACATGTGTGCTAACTACTTCCTTTACGCATTTCAACTGGGAATTTCTCAATTAAACTTACGGCATTGAATTTCGATATTCCAATCATTATTAGATTGGGTAGAAGGTGAACTAATTTAATGAATACATTGTGTGCATAATTTGTTCAGGTATATAATTTATTATATTTTTGCCTTAAACTAGTGTTGACAAGGAGCTGAGAATACCTTTTGATTGAAGCGATCAACGCAGAGTTTTGAATATGCCAAAACGGAAAAACTCACTGACAATTATTCGGGTTTCTTGGACAACTGATGCCCAGCGATATTCCTTCCACTATCCAACATCGCTCCCCGTTAGCCAGCACTTAGGGCGAAAGACCATTTGGTCATCACAAATTGGCCCATTCAGCTGCCCGCCCACCACTCAAGAGCTCCCCAGGTTAGACTCCACCTTGGGTTAGATGTATATATTTACATGGGCTTACATAGGGCCCTACCTATACCTATAGGGGATCCCCCACACGCCGCCTGATCCTTGGGCAAAGTGTAATTAAATATCCATTTAGTGTACATTACGTTTCCTTTCGGCCCGCCTGAGACGGGTAGACACATTACCAACTTTGCAAGAGCAAAAAATGAAAAGAGATGGACGCACACACTCACTCTGATACGGAAACCCTCAAGAAATAGACAGAGGCAAGGAAAAGCTGGGAAACTCAAGGAAAGCAGGGGAGACAGGAAAAACACGAACCGCTTAGCTGGTTCTAAGGCAGAAGTTTAAAGAGCTGCTTATGTCTAAATTAATTTAAAAAGTTCGTTCACTTGAAAAATCGCACTGCCCCGCCCACTGGCGCATCTTTTCCTTTGGCATCCTCTTGTCCATTTGCGGCCGCTTGAGAGTTTTCCCGCGGCTTTTCCACCACCCCCACTGTCCCAACTTCTGTTGGTTCCCTGGTGTTCACTCGTTTATTAAAGATTATGCTTATAATGACGATGACAATGACGACGACAAGCACGGGATGCTGGAGGTGGGGAAGCGAAGAGAAATGGTGGAATACCCCCTTGGGCTGACGATGATGCTGCTATTTTCCAACATTTTCTTTCGCCGAGTCTGGCTGCGCTTCATTTCATTTTATTTTATTTCATTTTATTTAATACTTCTCTTTTCCTCCTACCTTTTCCATTTCTTCTTGCTCTTTAATCTTCTTGGTTTTCCCGCTTCTCAGAAGTTTTCGGGGTGTTTGCAACATTCTAAGAAATCTCCCTTTATACTATGATTCACTATTAGGCTAATATTTAACCAGAAGTTAGACAAAATTTAAAAAAAAAAGATGTTAATTTGTGTTGCATAATTAAAATTATAATAATGCCTTTTTCATTTTTTAAGCTATCATTTCCACAACGAAGGTATCGTAATGTACTATTCATATATAAGAAATACATTAATCGGGTGCGTTTCATTTCCCTGAACTCTTCAGTTTCGGTGTTCCCCAATATCGCCCCCAGATCCGCGCTGGCCTGAATCCTTGCCCTGTTTTTGTGGGTTTCTCGCTTTCCCGAGGGCTTTCTTCCCCCCACTTTTCCGGCTCGATTCGCAGCAACAGAGCATTTCGTGACCCATATAGATTTCATATATGGGTTAGACTCCAACTTTCGCTTGCGACACAGGATTTGTGCCACTGTCGTCATCGCTGTCGCCGTTTGCTGTCGTCATCGTCATTGTCATCACATCGGGGCTTTATCCTTATTCTCGGAGCCAAGTCATTTGGCCATTGTGTGTTGGCCCGAAACCTTTGCGGTGAGAGGTGAGAGATGGCTTTCATTGTGTTGGCTCTGCCCCTGCCCAGGGCCCCGCCCCTCCTCCACAACCAGCCCTTTTGGCGCCCCCGTATACAGGGCATTGTTTCTGCTTTCTGTTTCATTTCTATGTCATTTCCGCTGCCCTTCTGCAGCTCTCTCTCCTTCTTCTTGGGCACACTGGTCAAAACCTACAGTTTCAAGCGAATTCAAAACAGGACAGGACCATACTTACATAATGCTACTTATCGATTCCAGTATGGGAGTGATGGTTTTTATGGCGGAAGTGATCAGATGAGTGGTCAGGTCACATGCTAGTTTAAACTTAGAAATTACTAGTCCGTCACGAAGAATCACTTATTTATAACGGATATTGACTATTTATACTGCGAATAATTTATCGAAATTATCGATTTGGCAGTTTATATTGATTTTGAACTTATTGATATTAAAATAAAATTATACATATATACCAAAACAGGAGTGTGCTCCCTATAGAGAATTAAATTATCAAAATTTATCGATGACAACGTATCGAACGTGATATTCCCGATTGTTTATCACCATGCTTTGAGCACTGTTCCCATGCCTGTCGGCATTTCACAGCTAATTTCAACGAGCGTTTTTTGGATCGTGAGATTAGTGGACAACGGGGCTTGTGCTGGTTTCTGTGGAGGGGGTGGAGGGTGGCTTTCCAAGAGGCTTTTCCGGAGGGTGGCGTGGGGGGCTGCTCCAAAAAGAGGGCCTGGTGTTTCGGGCAGGACAACCATAAGTCATCCGACCGCTTGCCAGAGTGCGCTTATGCAAATTTGTGCCAGCTGACAAATGGGACAGCATTTGCACAATGCCAAAAAGAGGGGGATCGCAAAGGTGGCTGGTTGTCGGGGCGCTGGGGCGTGTCTATATAAATGTCATTTGTGTTGTTGTTTTCTTTTCTTTTCTTTTTTTATTTTTATTTTTTTCTTGGGGGGTGGAATGGGAGTTCTACTCGCTTAGCCTGACATGATGATGATAAAGTGCACATTAAAAAATATTTTCCCATTGCCTTTTTGGTTGTTTCTCGGTTGTTGTTTGTTCTTGATTCCGTTGTTATGTTGTGTGTGCTGTTTTAGTTTCTGTTGTTATTTTTCCCGCTGCGGCTGACTGCTTAACTCTAGTTGGGAATTATTTATGGCCAGAGAGCGCGTTTTGAATTTTAAAACTATAGGAAAAATCCAATTTTTGGCATAAAATGGGATCAAAGCGTTGATGTTTGGGAGCACGGGAAGTGCTAAGCAGATATAACCCTGAAATACAGCGAGGGGGAAGCTCCGGTTTCTAAAGTAAATGCTGCTAGTATAAAAACATGGCATATTCAAGATTTATTTATTATATTTAACAATGCAATTTTGCAAAAAGATATGATTTTTTCAACAATTTAATGCAATTTAATCATCAGCTTGATTTGCTAAATCAAAACAAAACTTTTATTTTCAATATCGTTTTTTTCCGGCCAAGAAATTTAACTTACCCAACTGGTGGGCGAAAGTTCGTCTTTAAGCTCCCAGATTTCCCACACATTTGAGTGTGTGGGAGTATATAATCATTATTACACATTATTATATAATGCTTGCGCAAATAATTCACACTTGCCACGCCCCTTCCCTCGGTGGACGCCTCTTATCACCATTCTGCAAGCCGCAGGAATGAAGTCTTCTCTTTTAATTTTCTGTCTGTACCTCTCGCTCGCACAGTCGCACATAAAATTATTTCTTCATATAATAAGTGTAATAACTTTCATGTGTCGCCCGGTTGAAGCGGGAAAGTCGAGGAGGCGGAAAGCACTGCGCCAAAATTGAAGAGCACCGAATATAGAAAAACGTTGAAGGAAAATCTCTCCATAACGGTCAAAAAGAAGGAGCAAGTTGGGTTGAGGATTTTCTGAGAACTGGTGGAAGTGATAAGAGTTAAGTTGGTTTTTCATGGAAACTCTACGTTAGAGTAAGAAAGCTGTAGTGCCAAAGAGAGTACGCAATGATCTATACAGCCTTTTTGTTAGTGTGACCAAATGAGCGTAAATAGTTGCAAATTAGGCAATCTCCAATGTATAGCTTGACACTTCAATTATATTTTCGGTTTTGAAATCAATGAGAGCGATAGCGCTCACAAGGCCATTATTACCCTTTAATCTACTCATGTCCTTCCATGTACATAATATACAGCACTTAAAACAGATTGAGTGCGGAGTAAGTTGTACTCATCTGAAGCAGGGCTTACAAATCGCTCATATGACAATTAAGATATCTCCCAGCGATGGTGGTTTCAAATTAGTGCAGGGGAGAAAAGTGGCCAAAAAGAAAGGACGAAGGCAAAGCATGTTCCATGCAATGCGACCACAGGCTATTTAACCACAAGTAGGGCAAGGTATGCATGCTAAGCTGTACCAATTTAGGGGTCATCAGGTGGTTCTGTGGCCCGCTGGAACATTGACAGGTTGTGTGGTCTAATTAACGGCAAACAAAAGCTTGAAAATAACAAAAAAGGTCACAATAAAAATTTATGGTCAGTGAAAGAGACAGCATTGAGATGGAATGCGAGGTTTGAATGCTCTTCAAGATTTGTATTAAAATGGAGCTGGATTAACAATTTATAATATTTTTCATCATAGGAATCCAATTTCAAAAATTCAACAGAATTAAGTAGGTTTTCTGACCTGCGAGCTTTGAAATGATTGGATATGAACTGAATCCTCATTTTGGCTTTGCGGTTTGTTAAATGTTCGCTGATTTAGTATGCTAATGATGGTGTCCATGCAATGTGACCCTATTTAAATTTAATATATTTACCTTAACGTGGCCAACTAGATACGTGGCCAAGCCAACGTACGTACATGGCGACTGTTGGATATAGAATGCAAAACGGAATTAGGCACAATTATTTTGGCATTGACTTTTGCTGCCCCCTCTCTCCGTGCAATTTAATTGACGGTGGCTACTAGGAGCAATTATAGAGCAACATGGAGGTAACCTTGAAGTCCTTACAACAATGGATATAAGACAAATAGCTTGCAGTGTTAGAAGACGGCAGGGTTGTAAAAGTCACCTGATAGGGGTTGCCAAGTTAACACGCGAGGCAGAAAATATTTGTATTATTTAAGAAGTGAGAACTCTCTATTTAAATAACTTCTAAGGACTGGAACTATACACTTTTACTGGCTTAGAATTGATTTATGTGAAATCAAAAAACAAAGACTTTTAACGCGTATTTAACATGCAAGTTCCTTGCGGTGCACAATTAATTATGCGCTGACTATATTATCTAAAAGTCTGGTTTTCCCCTTATATATTATATCCCCTTATATTATATATTATTATATTCCGTTACCCACTAGACTTGCACTTGGCTTTTAATTCGCTGTCCTATTGCATGCTCAAGTGGCTTTTCTTGTACGATTTTCCTGCACAATTTTCCGCATACTGTCCCCTTGCTAATTGCGCTTATTACGCTGACAAGATAATGGCAAGCGGATAAAATAAAAATGCACAAAATAATGGGAGAACAAAAAATAAATTCTGAAATAAGCAATGCCATAACGTTGTGGTCATATACATACAGTATCTTTCCATCTCTGCCATTTTGTTGCTGTCGCTGAAACAAGCACGAGAATATTTTATTGTTAGGGATCCTCTGCTTTTCCTTCACTTTTGCACAGATTTTTCCATTTCCCCTTCTTCTTAACAATCGCAACTGCGCTGCTTGCACCTTTAGGTTGGCGGAAAGTATCTGCAAGTGCACCATTATCGGTTAGTAGTCGCGGCATCGCCTCAGAATCTAGATACAAAATACCCGCCCTGCTCTAAATATATTTGAAATCGATGATTAAGCTAACCACTTAATCTGTATTGACTAAAAACAAACCTAAAAACCGGATCCGGTAATAAGCAATTATCTTGAAGGCCAATGTGATAATGTGATTGTGAATGAGTGCAATTTTCTTTTCATTGCAACTATTTATTTGTTGTGTGATTGAACCAATCAGAATAAATCGAAATTAAGTTGGTTTAAATTTGAATGCAGGATAATTTCTTAAATTCTCTTGCGAATCACAATTAGTTAAAAGTTCGTGATTTTGATAGTTCAATTTTAACATAGTTAACTACCTTTCGAGCTGAGCTCCAGCATAGCAGGTTGCATAAAAAAAGACACTATTTTCCTTTTTGTATCTTGGAAGGGAAATTTGCAATTCCACTGCTTCGGCTGTCAGATGGCAAAAGTGAATTGAGTGCGGCTGTAAAATAACCAGACAATCTCTAGTTATTCCGTTTTACTAAGTATATACTATATATTGGCGCCACCCGATGCACCAAATTTGATTGCGACTGTATGCCAGTCGTGATTCATATTCCCATTCAGATTTAGATTCAGTAAAGGGTGCTGTTTTACTTGGTGCATTATGCAGTGCCTGCAGTTTGTGCTGTTCTTGAGTGGCGTGGCATGCGATGTTCTGGAAAATTAGGGAAAACTATGTATTAATTTGATGAAATTGAACAAAAAAATTGGCTGCGTGTGCTCTGATATATAGTATATAATTTGAAAAACAAATATGCAAAACCAATATGCTTTTCATGTCGTCCCTGTAAGTGGCAATTTTTGCCAACAATCTTTAATTTTGTCCAAAATTTAGCCAATACCTTATTAAGTACCCAGAATGATTGCAACGAAATGAAGATTTTTGTATGTTGATTTTTCAGAGGCTTCACTTATTTTTCGCAATTTCATCTCGTTTTTTGCAATTTGTTTTGCTAGCGTGCATTTTTATATACGGCAAGTAAAGAAAAACGAGAAATATTGGCTGGAAAATTATGCACTTCATTTTCACGTTGCCGAATATTTATTTTAATAAATTAAAACAACATTTTCTGCAAGCAGGAAGCACTTACCACAGTATATTTGTCAACCCTTCACCGGGTAGGGTATTTGCTTTATCATTGAACTCCAGGAAAAGGCGTTTACCAGATAATTTCGCCCCTCTGCTTTCATATTTATAAATTGAGCAACTCGGATCACAAGCGTTTTTCCTCTTCGTAGCCCCAACTGATGGCAATCTTTAAATACAATTTCTTCACCTTTACCTTTTTTGGGTTTCCTCCTTTTTTTATTTCAAATTAAATAATCTGTTCTTTTAACCGCCAACAAGCGATAGCCAGTAGAGTGGGAAAGGACATTTATCTCGATTTTCACGCTGTCAGCAGCAACTCAAAAAGGCGACAGTTTGTGAAAAAAAACACTAAATAAATAAAACAAAAGCGAAAATATATATGTATAAAAGGCGACCAAAGCAAAGCGAGCCCTGCACAAACTCAATTTCAAGATTTATTTTTCGCAATTTAACATTTCTGTTACGCCTGTCAGCCGGGAAAACAAAAAGCCAAAGAAAAACAAGTCGAAAAGCGCCAAAAAACCAAGAGAAAAGTCTGCGGAAAAGGTGTGGGTCGCACAGGCAGAAGGTGAACGCGGTTAAGAAAATAATAATAAATTAAAAGCCTCTGCCTCACCAGCCGAAAGGTCAAATAATTTCAATAACACAAGAAAGGGACAAATCTGTGTCCTTACCCGATTTGTAATGAAACGCCGAAGGCAAGGCCAAAAAGTTAAAGAGGAAAACCGCAGACAGTCGACATTAATGTATAAAAAAAAGAAAAAATGTTTTAAGATGTATTGACAAATTTTGTATAAAAATTTTATTGTCAAGGGGTCTGAACATGAATAGTCCAATTTTGTGTGCTAAGGAACCCATATTTGTATTGATTTGATTACGTAATCGAAATATAGCATCTGTCTTTTTGGAATTTGTGGTGGTTTTTTAATATTATTTCCAACCGAAAGCATTAAAACCTACTCACCCTTCTGGTCAAGACAATAAGGTCAAAGGACAAGTTGAAAGTCCTGTTCCGATGCTTTTTAAGTATTTTCAATTTCACGGCACTTGCCACGCCCCCGAATCCTGTTTTTGTGCTCAAATTTATTTGACCCCGAGGGTCAATATGCAGAGGGGTCGCGCCCAAGAGTCGAAAAGCAAACGAAATGTGTGTGATTCCCGCGAAAGTAATCAGCAAGCAAATGGGCACCGCCTTCGTTTCCCTGCCCACTTTTTGTATTAATACAAAATTAGGAGCACACCGGAAACGGAAATGCGCGTTAACAGCCCGCCCAGTGCTACTTTATTAGTTTTTTGTTCGCCGCTTTTTGCCCCGGGAATAGGATGAATTCATTTTTGAATTTTTCAAGAATTAAATTCCACAGATTCCGCCCTTGGTGTTTGCAGTGCAAGTATTTAAGTATACTCTGATTTTTTGGTGCCCTTCTGTCTTTGTACTCACATGGAAATCCAATTAAATGCTCTGATAATCCACAGAAATGTGGGGAAAATCACAGAAAATCTGTGCTCACTTCTGCAGCCGGCTGCTTAAGTCAATAGAGTAGTAAATGAAGCCTCAGTCTTATCAGCTAACTGAATGATTACACTGTCGAAAAAGAATCATAATTCCCAAGTAAAGTTACTGTTCCAAATGAGTTGGTAAAAATGTAAATATAAATAGTATTTTAGAAGGAGAACACATTAATATTAGGAATTCTATTTTCAGTTGCGCGATAAAATATAATGTTTATTTGGAGCGGAGTTTAGAGCAGTATGTCTTTTTTAAATGCATCAATACCAGGTCCCATTTTTAGTCCTGTGTAAATCGCAATCTCCGTTTCTCTGGTTAGTCACAGCTTAAAAGCTTGGCTAATAAAAACTGGAATTATGCGTGAGTGTGTGCCAGAAGAGCTAGAAGCAGCTTCATACATAGATGTAGATGGGAACTCTGGTGAAAATTGAAGATGAAAACCACCCCACAGCGATAACCTCCCTGTTGCTGGGAGCAATTAAACGATAAGCTTAATCTGCGTTGTCAATTCACACAAAATGCGTAAAGTCGTCAGTCGAGGAGGATTTCAATTAGCCTGCACAAAAATTCCAACCGCCCTGGCAGCACTATCCTGTGCACATATACATTTCGTGGCCCGCACCCACATGCCGTGTACATACATAAATATAGTATATAGTGCAGAGTCGGAAAAGCGGAAAAGTGGGTGGCCCACTAAGTGCGGCCAATTAGCACAAAGGCTGGGGAAAGTGTTTCCGTTTAGCAGATGAGAAAGGCGAGCACCTCTCAAGTGACAATTTGCTTAGCGCTTCAATTTGGATGCGAGCCGAGGGCCAAGTGGTGAGCTGGAAAAATGTGGAAAAGTGGGGGATGGAAGGTGGAAAAGCGGTTGGTGGTGACCTCGACCAAGAATAACCCACATGCATTCACACTAGCTAAGTAACGGGTATATGATAGTCGTGGAACTCGACTATAGCATTCTCTCTTGTTTAAGCCTAGTTTGTTTGCCTGTGATAGTGTAAGTAATAGCGGTTAACCATGTTGATGGAGCTCAATTAACCCATCTGCTCCCAAAACTCAAAGACAAACTTAATTCACAGCCGATCAACCCGTTTTCTTGCAGGGTTCTATCACGCAAACTAAAGCCACATCTTGTTGCGGACACCGTAAAGCAGTATATAAGTCGGGCCCAACGCACAACCAAAAAGGGTTCTCAAGAGCAGCAAAATATGGAGTTTTTACGAGGCGTCTATGCGTTTATGCAAGTGAGTAGATCATCGGTGAGTGTCCACTTCCTTTTTAACAACCGTACTAATCCATGTGAACTTGCTCTACTTTTATACCGCCTTTGGTTGATTGATTGATTATACCATACCATACTGTACTACTACAACTCAACTCGAACTCAAACTCTAACTTAAACTCGAAATCAAATCAATTTTATCTCTAATGCCAAATCGATTTGAGTCACAAAAACGCAAAGCAAAAGCGAAACGTATATGTTATAATATACCAATACCTTATACTACCTATTTATTTATAATACTACTCTACTACTATCACTCTTATAAGCGTAACTAATGGGTCAACCAAATACAAAGTACAAAAGACAAATAAGCCGAGAGTATCAAATGTACCTTACACTATGTTCTGACCCCCAAGAAATACATTAAAATACCAATTTATCCCATGTGTAAACTTCGGAACCAGACAGATGCCTGTAGATCGCCGAAATTTGGGGGCCTAACCCCAAATAACCATCGTCGAGTAACAATGTAAAAATATCTGTATTCCATGCCCAGACCATTCCATTCCAGTCAAAAGTAATACCCTTCCCACCACTTAACTTTTTCTTTCTCAAGCCCTCAACATTCATTTTGTTTGTGTTTTAAGTTTGAAGGCCATGACTTTTGAACCATCGCCATTCCATATAACCCGGCCCTTAGATTATAACAATGATGCGAAATGCAAATGAAAGTATAAATAACAAAAATAACAATTCTCGTAATAATGTACTTAACGCGAGCCAATTCCTTTAAAAGATCACAACAAAAGACAAAAAACAAAAGCAATAAAGACGAAAAACAAAAAAAAAACAAATGAACATTTACAAGAAAAGGTCATCAAAAGTCAGAAAAAGAACACAGAAAAATGAAATTAAAATGCGA
This sequence comes from Drosophila mauritiana, assembly GCF_004382145.1. Lineage (NCBI taxonomy): Eukaryota > Metazoa > Arthropoda > Insecta > Diptera > Drosophilidae > Drosophila > Drosophila mauritiana. Next base: position 20,556,813 of record NC_046672.1, on the reverse strand, counting down.
AACATTCATCAAGTAGGAATTTAAACATGACAAACCAGCGGCGGGACAAAAGAATATGACGTCTCTTTCTCGCCCTTCTAGAGTCGTCTCTTTCAAACATTGCCAATTCTTCATCGAGACCCATTTCTGAACCCATTGTCCATTAATAACCATTGTCCATCCAACATATCCATTGCTATATCTCTATCTCTCTCGGACTATCTCTCTCTTTCCAACACACACACGAAATATACAAGTCTCTGTCTCTCTTTTTCTATTTGATGTCTCTACCTCTTTCTCTGCGTCTCTTTCTGTGTTGAATTTAATTTTTGTTTGTAATCGGCTGCGTAATTGATTAGCTTATATGTTTGAAGTCAATGAATATGTAAATGTAACCGTTATTATATCTATGTCTGTCTCCCTCTTGCTGTTTGTGTGTTTGTTTGTTTTTTATAAAACAAAATTATTAAGCGACTTTTCTGTTAAGATCTATTTATAGAACTTCCAAATTGTGTGCGTGCTTAACCCAAAAAACTACAGCAAATCAACATCGACACTCTCACAAAACTATAAACCCCTAAAAGCCCCTCGCTCCGAATAAGTTTTTTTTAGGGCTTAGGGACGATCTACATATGTACATATTTAAAAACCCAACCAAATGCTTTATATATTTTATACCGAATGAATCCCGAAAACCGAAACAAAATGAAAATCGATTGTGGCGCCGTGAAGGTTGACTACAGCGGAAATGGATACGGAAGCGGCGAATATGAGGCAACCTTGACTACCCTGCCCAGCGACAACCCAGAGCCAACAGCGATAATCGGAAGCGGAATCAACATTCGATCGATAACTGATAACGACAAGGAGGCCGAGGCAGCAGCAGCAAAAACAATAGCTGGGGAAGCCGAAGTCCTTTGGCCAAACTCGTTAGACAGCTGTAATAACACTAGCTGTACCAGTACCAGTTCTAGTTCCAGATCAGATCCTGCCCAAAAAATAAGAATACCTGGTACAAAAATATCAACGAACAAACCCGAAGACAGTTGAGAGTGCGGCAGAAATAATGGGCATCGGTGCCAGATGCGGTGAATTACGAGCAAGAACTATGAACTACGATCGAATAATGCTAACTAATGTGATAACTCGTATGTACATATAGCCACGTATATATCCAAGTATATAACAAAACATATTTACAAGCGAACTGCAAAACCAAATCAAAGCAAATCAAAAATCATAACGAAACGAAACAAAGCGTGAAACAAAAACCTAAAATCAAAAAATCTCTAATCGTAAAACCAAATAAAAACAGGGCAACTCGTGAAAAGGTGGCCTTAGCTTGTGCGACTGAAAAACCAAACCAAATCAATTCATCGATTAATGATAACCGATAAGCAATAAGCTGATTAACGAATCAGCGACTAATCGATTTAAAGCGATACCCCTAAGTCGAAATCACGAACAATCTCAACGCAAGAGGCGGCAGCGGCGATAACATATATCGATAGCCGATAGACTGGCTCTGAACCACTGCTGGCGGTGTGTGTGTGTGTGCGCGTGTGTGTGCGGTGCCGCCCACGCCCATCCATCCCCACCCCCGCCAAAAGCAAAGTGATAGAAAATGGTAATTACAAATCAAGCAATTCTAGTTCTCATTTAAACAAATCACCAACCACTCCACCCGTTTCCCCAAAACTATCGAAAGTTTAGAACTTCAGCTCTGTTTCTCCCTTAAACTACAAGATTAGGGATCTATCGCTTTATCCCCTCTCTCTCTCTCTCACAATCTCAACAGTCGTAGTAGTCTCTTTACCTTCTCTATTTTTCTATCTCTTTCTTTTAAACCACACTTGATCTGCGCCTTATTTTTGCTTATTAACATTGCAATTATATAAGTAAATGACTATACCGTAGATAATTAGAAAAAAGTGTTATATTTAATTTATCTATTTTTTGTTATCGATTAAATGGTTAATGATTTTTCATTTTTTGCCCCAAAATCAAACGTTAGCTAACCTTTTTTTTACCGTTAATGTTGTATTCTTTGTTTAAGCTTTGTCAACTTTCCGTCTCCTTTTGCGTCTTCATTTATCTTTATCCTAATTTTGTAGCGACGTTTTAAAAACCTGAAGAGCGCGCTTACAGGATTTGAAGTTAACGAACAGGTTTACTCTGAACAGAAACAGAACAAATCAGGGGATGCAAATTCCATAAAACGATAATCGATATTTTATCAATAACGCAGCCGCAACGTTCCAAGAAAAGTAACAAACGTAAAACGATAAGCAGAACCTTAACCCGACGATAACAGATTGCTCGCCTGCCACCACAGATTATGCTGTCGACGCCTTCGTAAACATTAATATAACAAAAACAAAAACTTGTAATATAACGAACGAAAACGTATGAAAAGCTAAAGCTGAATACTAAATCAAATTTAATACAAAATGAATTTTGTATCGACTTGTGTCTCCTTCTCTCTGTTCCTATCTTGATATCTGTCTGTCTCTCTTCAGTAACTCTGACATACCTACACAGTTACAGACACATATACACACGCAGACTTTGTAAAAGTATAGTAAAGTGTTGCGAGTGCCTAGCGATAACCGATAAACAAGTACGATAAACATTATGACAACAATAAGCTGGCAAGAAAGCAATCAGCCAAGTTTAACTTTTTCATTTGATTTTAACTATGATTTTCCACATCTATCAATAACGATGACTATTTATGCGTATGTAACTAGTTAAGTAGGTCAATCAAATGCAATCGATAACTGTACCAAAATGCTATCGCAGGGCAGCAGGATGTGCAGAATCCTTTAAATACTGAATTCAGAAAAACTATCGATAGCCCTTTAAATAGCTCTATTGCCGCGTATATGGTGTTCTGTGTAAATATATATATTTTGCCAAAAAATGAACGCGTCCTAAACCCGAAAAAACGAATTTAAAAAGAAAACACATAAAAGCAAACTTGAAATTGAGCAAACTTGAAACAATCCTTCTCATGTGGAACAATTATCGCCAAGAACCTAAAACTAACCCCTTTTGGATCTCTTTCTCTCTTAGCCGCTCTCTCCGTCTCTTTCTTTCTCTACTTAACTATTTCTCTGTGAATCCAGATAGCACCTGTCCTTTAAGTCTAGATAAAAACCCTAACCTTACTTGAAATTCGAAGAAAAATACAGAAGTAAAACATTCCCATTATTCCGAAACCAAAAATGTTTGCCCTTTCCACACCGCGCACACTCCAAAAAGCTTATAATTTGAGATTATCTTTGCTCCAATAACGCCCCAGTCCCCTCACGAACCCCCTTCTATTTATTACCCCGGCCCTTCAATCAAGTAGACGAAGTCCCAAAATAACATCCCCACAATACCGAAAACCAAATCAAAAATGAAAAAAAAAAAAAATTAAATATCCAAAAAGAACTAATTGCACGTGTCCCGAGCCGAAAACTGTACGCAACAACTCAATCAATTGCAGTATTTTGTGTTCTATAATATGCATACTCGTATCTATATCCATAATGCTACTCGTACTATACCATCTGTATCATTTGTTGTATTGTTTGACGGATAACCCCGTAGTAACTTGAGCGTACCGTACACGGAAATGTTTCGATCGGCAGATCTCAGCAAGCAAGAAAGCAGTGATAATACCCAACCATATGCGTAACGTATCGTAATCAATCAATATCCAATAAATATCTCGTATTGCGGCATTTGTGGTATTGTATCCGTATTCGTAATCTCAAGTGCAAGCTACTTTAACTACCAACTAAGTCAGATATATATCAACGCACATATATGCTCGGAGCTCGCATCAAGAGTAAAAATTATTTCAATGGTTTTTTCGTTTTGTTTTTTTCGGTTTAACTATTTCTGCTTTCTGCTGTTTTACTTTTTAGCTCCCAGACACATATTTTTTTAAGTTTGTTCAGCAACAATTGTATGTTTATCAAGTTCACAAATCTATTCAATTGGAATAGTTAAAGATCCAAGCTTACCTAACGATGATTGAATAGAGACGAGCTGGCATTTATTCATAAAGTTTTCGTGCAAGAGCGTATATGAGTGTTGACAAATAATCCAATTATAAGTACATATGTCGCATTGTGTATGTGTATGCTTGTCTGTATGTGTAATAAATTGTACGTATTTATCGGTGTAGACATATATTGAATTAACCTATTTATTTAAATTCGAACCGTTTTTACGATCAATATATCACCGAGTAATACCGAGCAAGCGAAGTTTTTTATTTTATTTTTTAGTAATCGTAAGCGTCTTGATTTTCGATTGTGCTATCATTTGGTTTGTAATCGTTTGTAATTGTGATTTTTATTTGAATTGCCGATAAGCGGTCGATGAAATTGTGCCGAGCAGAACAACAACTATCGTATTCTACACCATCTATATATCTATATCCATCTACTCGTACTCAAACTAAATATATCTATAATATACAATACTCAATATTCATACATATATACATATATATATCTATATGCATATCTTTACATACATATACCTTCATATATATATATTTATATATATATATATATATATATATATATATATATATATTTATCTAAAGATACAAACAAAAAATATCAATAAATATTACTCGTAATACCAAAAAGTAGTTGTCGTTGTTGATGTTGTTGAAAATGTGCAATTTTAATTGATTGAAAACGCAAAAAAAGAGAAGACAAATGTTAACATACGATTTTTTTGTGTCGAATGCCAAAAAAAATGAAGCTGAAAACCGAATAACCATAATCAAGTATAAACAAATATCACAACAAAATAGAACAAGAACAGGTTCAAAAGCCAAAAAGTATCCAAAAGTATTCTTTTTGGGTGACAATTTTGCGAACTCTTTGTTTTTGGAACCGTAAAGGAGTACCACCCACTAAAGACAAAGAAGCAGAAGAGATGAAAACCCAGACTAGAACTGAACCACCCCCACTTACCAAAAAACCCACCCACCACACCACCCCGAAAAAATAACAAAAAAAAATACTAGAAAACCGAAAAAGCATATACTTTTCTCCACTTCTATATTTCTCTATCTCACTCAAAAATGCTAATTTCAATGTTTTTGTGTGTGTACGTGTGCTGCGTGCGCTTGTGTATGTACAATTCAAATGTATTAAATTTGGTTTAACAAAAAACGATCTTTCTACAATATATATATTAACAAAAACCGATAATCTTCGCCAAGAAGAAAATACCAAGTGCTAAAAGGACAGGCAGCATATATGTTGGCAATCGAGCAATTTCTGTGTAGAAAACAGCCTAGTGTCTTTCTCCCTTCCTATATATGTACATATACATATATCTATATATACATATATATAAAGATATATATGCATATTAATATACAAATATATATTCTAAAACCACACTCTCTCTTTCACGCCTACCCACCGAGCGTCCGCCGCTGTTTGTATTGTCGAATCTCACTACCTCAGTTCAGAAGTATCGAAATTTGTTTTTGTTATCATTTTTGAAATTTCGATAAAAGAGAATACAAAATATGATCAACTAAAAGAAAATGTGCGAAATATTCCCAAAACGAAGTACCAAAAGCGAAAACCCTAAACCGATAAAAAACCCCACAGTTGACATGAACATATCTATACCGTATACTACCAATATACCGCATATATACTAACCAAATCGAAAAACTATTTACTCCAAGCTAAACTTATACTATACTCAAAAATATACCAAACTATACATATACTTGTGCACCCTGAGCCGCAGAGACAAAAACTAAAAATTACACAGACACAACGTAGCAAACAACCAGATTTGACACATTTTTTAGTATTTGATACCACTGTATAACTGTATGATACTGCAAACACCTATGATATACACATACATATATGAGCTACCCATGTAATATAAACTATAAATAAGCAACGATCTACATAAAGAGTTTCACTTATTTTGCTGTCAATTGTCCACGCTTGACCTTGTTGTTTGCATTTTGTTGACCAGCCAACCCTGGCTACCCTGGCTATGAAAAACTCCCGTGAAGCATGCACCTCTATATCATTGTCCTGTCTCTCTATCTCTGTACCCCTCTCCATGTCTATTTCGCTCACTCTGGAATCAATTTTTGTACAAAAAGATAAGCACGTAGAGGTTAAATGAAGTTTTCCTTAAGTTTTTTTCGCTTATTTTGTGGCACGTTGAATATGTTTGATTTGTATATCAGTAAATTGAGTAACTAGCCTTAAAATGAGACCGCAACCAACCCAAGCACCCGAAGCCTGGACTCGTGTAAATAAAAGCCTAACCGCAGGAATATTAATTGAGTTCAACCAATCCATTCCAATAAATGCCTTGACCCACACACCAAAGAACACCTCTTATTCAACACAAACTTGAATAAAATAAAACCGTAAACACTTTATATACATCTACATATTTATGAATATATTACTATAATCCCTTGTATTTGTATCTTGCATATGTAAAAGCATCCAGTCTGCCTGCTGACTGAAAGAAGCATAAAAACTAAAATCCCGATAACTGATACCCCAAAATACACAAAACAAACAATACACTACCACCCCTGAAAAAAGCCTGTTGTTAGTTTTCACATTTCTAGCAATTTTATTCTTTCAGTTCTCTGTTGATTTCTCAGCTCAATTTTCCCAGGGCCAATTGTTCGTTTAAGTCGCCAATTTAAAGTCAACTCCAATGATGTGTAACCGGGGGACGGTTTAGGCGGTGGTTGGGAAAGGGCGTGGCCACTGATGTGTATCTGTCCTTGTTGTTTGCTTGTTTATTGCCACCAGGCACTTGGCACTTGGAGCTCAGTCCTCTGGAGCTCCAAACTTCGAGCTCCAGCTTCTGAGGAATAAGGGAGCCGGCATCAATTTATTATTGACTGGCTGCAAGAGTTCTTAGACGCATCCTAATGAAGCGTAAGTGGCAAGCACTGCGCCAGGACCCATAACAATAACAAATACGAGGCAGCAAGTACAAAAACAAATACAAAGACGCAGCCAGTGCCAGTGCCTTCTTGGTGTAGAAAAGCTTATTTTTATTGCCCCAAATATATTGCCAATGTTGTTCTAATAGCAGAAACGAGCCGAAGCCAGTGAGCTTCGCATTCTCTGTCCACACTGAGAAAAGTTCAAGCCCTGTATTCACATGTATATATTTCCACGCTTACAGGTTTTTATCGTTTTTATCGTTCTAGTGGTTGTTCCAGTGGTTCCTGGTCCACCAAATAATTTTTTCTTTTTGTAATAAATAATTGATTATAATGATGAAGGCGTCTGAGCACCAAGAATTGTTCTCTCTGTGCACCAGCAGTGGCACTAACAGTCGACAGTCAGTGGCAGTTACCAGAAAGGCGGGTTGGGGTCCTTCCGAAAGGGGGTATAAAATTCATTGTTATGGTTCCTGGGCATAAGTCAGTCAGTCGGGGGAAGCTGGAGTCGCAGAATTATAGTCTCAGTCTTCTGGCCCTCATTTCGTTAATCAGTCCTGAGTAAGTCAGTCCAGCGCACATGAAACTTATTACACATGCTACTTACTACTTACTTCTAACATGGTGGTCGAACAAAAGGCGGTGCTGGACTTCTGAGGGAGGGGGAAACAGTCTTTGCTCATCCACTTGGGCTGAATTCCATTATAACCCAAGGGTGCACTCGCCCAAATTGGGCAAGCCAAAGGATTTTCGAGTCCTAGGGGCGGGGGATCGGCGTACAGTGCGTGCCGGGGATGTAAGGCGAGATATTGCGGATCTTCAGCACAGGCTGAAAATTTCAATTTGAACCCTGTAAAGTGATTATTTGCCTGAAATAGAGCACTCTAAAATATGAAATAAATTAACTGCAAATAAACTTAAGAGATGTGCATTTTAATTGGTAACAAAACAAGAGGAAATACCTCTAAGCTAAAATGATTTCGAAAGGTTTGCATTATAACTAAATGCACGATAGTAAGGATTTGAGCCACATGTCCTTACTGCATGGGCCGCACTGTAGCTTTCCGCAACCCTGGAAAAACCATCCACTTCTCCTGTTTCTGTTTTATGTGTGCGCGCATTTCCCATTTTCTTTGCTCGTTTCAATTCCGTTACGTAGACACTTTCGCTTTATGGTTTTCCTTATGTTTACTTTTCATTTCCGCCTTCCAAAGATCATCGTTCTGTCTCTTTCCACAGCTCACTCCCATTTCTATCTGCTCACGCTCTCCGTCTCTTTCTCTATTGCCCTCTCTATCGTTGATATGAGATAAGTTTTTTGTATAGTGTCTGTTTGAACCCGAGTCCAAGCCCTGGAAAGTGCAAAAAAACTGTATGAGAAAAACACCCAGAAATCCAAAAGTAAACGCCTCACTTAAAGATTGACCTCTGCTAAATCAAATGTAAAAACTCTGCCAATTTGGACCCAACATCCCAACAGAACTCACGCCAAACAAACTAAACCAAAGAAATTTATTTATACTGTGCCAGTTGTGATGAACGAAATGCAAAAATCTGCTCCTGCCTCTCACCAAAATCACCACAAAACTACAACAGCAAAAATACAATGAGTATTGCAAAATCTTAATGCCAAACAATATGTTAAGCAATTAACAAAAAGACAGAAAAAACAGCTAAAAGTGAAACACGCCAAAAGCACAGGACACGAATAAACACCAAGTCACGATCACGATCACGAGTTCACGAAAGTCACGTTTCACCAAAAGTCACCAAAGTCACAAATCAGCATCAAATTAGCAAATGCCGAAACTAAGCTCACACACGCCAGCACACTACGAAAGCCAGTTAACCCGATTTAATTTCCCAGTAATCCCGAGTCAAAACTGAAAATCTTTGTCTGATTCAAAACATCCTTTTGCCCAGAAGTAGACTACACATTTTCTGATAATTTATTCATAAAAAGTTTTTTAGCAACTTTTATTTAGCAACTAATCGTGTAAGCTATTTAAATTTTAATAAATAAACTGGGTTATTTGGTTCAATAACATGCATTTCATTAAATGCATCCCCAGTTACTTTGATCTATTTTTATTTAAATAACTATGTTTATAATTTAATAATTAAGATTTATTTTAATATTTTTTGACAATCATTGAATCAGTTAGCATCTAAATTCCGTGCTAAACAAATTTTTACGTTTTGTTTATGTTTATATATTTAAATCATAAATTATGTCTGTATTTTTTTTGGAGAATCCGTTTGTTTTAATATTAACACTTTCTAACTTTTCATCTATTTGGTATAAATCTAAACATGTAGCCTACTTTTTAGCAAATAATGTATTGTCTACGGAGATTTTTAAGCTTCCCGAAAACATAATAATTTCCCAACCTCACGCTCTGTCTCACAATTCACGCCGCTCTGTCTATCTTTCACGTTAACTCACAATCACTCTGTCTCTATCCAAAAGCCCGAACCCTCTCTTTCTCTATTTATTCTCTATGGAATGGCAAATTTAATCGCCGTCGGCTGCCAAATCTGAAGACCCCTTCATTTCCTTTCTATGTAGCTGTTTCTGCATAAGAACACTGAAACTAATGCGATGTCAATTAAATGCCAATAACTAAAGTTAAAAAATCTAACTAAAATAAACCTATATAAACCTACTCACTATATATTTCTCTATCTCTCGATCAATCAATCACGGATTCACTTACCCACCCAAAAACCAACTCAGTCTTTCTGTCTCTCACGTGAACTCACGACCCCACCTAATAAATAAACAAATTGCAAAAAAAAAGAAAAGCAAACGAAAAAAAAGCGTTACCATAACCAAAACCAAAACAAATAATAGCAACTACAAGATAAAAACCACACTCTTTATATTTATATACATGTATGTATCTCTGTAAGCTTTAAGTATCGTATATATATAACAAGAAAGTAAACCGAAACCAGCAAAGAAATAAACAGCAACCAACAAAAAACTCCAAACTCGATACCAACAACTCCAAACTACAAGACCTTACAGCAACAATATCCAATAAAACAACAACAGCGATCCAACAGAAACAAAGCAAACTATATTCGTACCATAATTATATCTTTATATAACTAATAGCTAGCTGTATGCTCTCAGTCCTCCTTGCGATTTTGTGTTTCAAAATTATCTAGAGCGAAGTTCACCCAGTTGACAACCCAGTACTTGTTATAACTAAATCAAAATTGTAATGCTAAAAAACGAAGAAGTGTTAGAGCCAAAATATAATAAAACCAGATGATAGTATGGCTACTGTCCATATGGAAGTCCATATCCATTTGAGCTAATAAATCATACTAAACCGAATATGAAATCTGAAAATATTGAAGTCTAGACCCAGCTTTGCCGCGCTATCTATCTGTCTTTCTCTTTTTGCCACAAACACTATCTATCTCACTATATATATATAATATATGTATCTCTCTCGCTCTGTATGTCTGTTTGTCTCACTCTAACTTGTGTATTGTGTTTGATTTTACTTAAAAACTAGATTAAACGTATACGATTTTCAACCATATTATATAAGCAGCTCTCGTACATTTTCGCCACATTTAATTAAATTCAATTTAACTCAAAACAATTTCAATCTCAAACTCACTTAGATTTTTACCACGTATAAATACCTAATTCAACTAACATTCAACTACTTACATATACAGAGGTGGTCAAAAGTATTTACACAACGAGCTTTTTTTTCAATTGTCAACTAATTGAAAAAAAAGCTCGTTGTGTAAATACTTTTGACCACCTCTGTATTCAATTTGTTTCTATATTGTACTCACTCTCACTCGATATCACTCTATCTCTGTTTCGCTCGCTGTCGCGTTCGCAAACACCACACCACCACCACACCACGACCACTACCACCAAAGACACATCTAAGCCCACCCAACCACCAAGATCACAGATCACAACTCACCACCAAGTGGCACCATTGATCACTTATCACTGATCACTGCAGTATTCAGTATTCACGTCTTAAAGTATGTCTCTCACCAAAGCTCAGCTCACGAAACTCACCTCGCTAAAGCCGCCACAAACGAACCACCACTCCAAATTTCAATTCAACTGAAACCACCGAACTTAAACCACTCACTTTACCACTCAGCCAATCAATCTGCATTACAAATCGATTCTTAAACAATTCAATTGTGAACCAAGCATTATCGAAATTTCACAGGTCTCTCCCTCCTAACTCTGTGTTTTTTTTGATTTGTCAGCCATAGACAGTCAGTCAGTCGAGCGATTACATTTTGATAAATATCGATTAAGTGGTCATCGTTAAAATCCCTCTATTAGTTCAAATAATTCAAATTCGGTACCGAAATCTGCAGCGAACTTTGATTGGCTAAGAAAAAACCCCTATATGGCGGCCATTATGTGGTCAACGTTTCCTTCATCGAAAGAAGTCCTCATGTCTATAAATCTGTAAATTATATATCCGACATAAATGCAAAAAAATCTCAATAATTTGCATTCCCAGCAGTTCAATCACTCTTCGTTTCTCTCACACCCCTCTCTATATCTTTCTAAATCTTTCTCATACACATAAAACTTAGTTTTCTGATTTCTTAAGTTTCACATTAATACCAAAAAGAAAGGAATGTTATGTTAAAGCTAGTTGAGGAAGTCGAATCAATTGCTGTGACACCTTACTATACTTACCTGCTATAAGAAAAACAAAAGCCAACCCGAAATGAATTCGAGAATTCTTCCAAAAGCAATTTGTATTAATTTCGCATTAATCCTCAAACTTCCTTATTCGCTTGCATCTTGAACAATATATCCATGCCTCCTTGATTAAAGTCAGTAACACAGCCGTAGGCAGTAAACAAATGGCTTCAGGTTGCAAGCGAATGAGTGCTCAAATGTATCAATAAGTGAGTTAGCTAATTGTAAGGCCCCTTGAAGCGGTAAAGAAATATATATAACCCCATATGAAAAAGCACGTGAGATCTATTCTCTCGATTTCATTCAGATCAGACATTTGGCAAACGATTTGCGTTCCAGAGATTTGTCTCATCATCAGTTTTCATTAAACTATTTTGGGTTACGTTTTGCGTTTGGTCTTATAAAACTTAATCATCTGCCAATACCTCCAATAATAATGGTCTCTCTCTTCGTCCCCTCCTAAAACACACCAATAATCCAACAAAACAATCAACCGACAACCCAACAAAACGCACACAAAACACGATAACCTCCGATGACTCATCGATATCGTATAACAGGTGTCTCATGTCAAAATCGATTCACCTGTTTTTCGCCTGCACACCAACGCAACGGTTATATTACTGATCACATTCTCGATTGCTGTGACGACGCGGCAGTACGTAGGAAATCCCATAGACTGTGTACATACAAGGTGAGCGATCTTTTAAAAGGGCGATAGATTACCGATTAACGCGATTCTTTCGATTGCAGAGACATTCCCGAAGATGTTCTCAACACATATTGTTGGATACACTCAACGTATACAGTGGTCGATGCGTTTATGAAGAAGCAAGGTTCCGAGGTGCCTTTTCCCGGAGTTCACAATTCACAGGGCCGCGGGCCTCTTACAATAAAGCACACAAAATATTATCAATGGGTAGCGTTTACACTATTTTTTCAGGTAAGTAATGTGAACGATCGCATCCCTGTGTTAAAAGCTTAAAAGCACAGCCCATTTCCCCATGGTAACGGAACTGTCTAAAAGCGTTTGGAAGCTTTGAATGGGTTGGAAACTTTAATATGCTTCTCCATGCGGTGTTCCATACAATATCCCACAAAAAAAATGTTGTACTTTGGGAGCTTTTTACAATTTTATTTTCATTCAAATGCTTAATTATCTCGCGTCAACAGATATATTATAAAAACACATTTGAAGTAAGGGGAAAAACACTTTTAAATTTTCCTCTATGTGCTAAAGGAATCGAATACATATGGTTCCATTCCCTGCATGTATCTGCTAAAATTTCGAAAAGTTTAACTTAGCTTTTAGATAAGCTTTATACATGCTTTTAGCTTAACTGTAAGGGAATCCTGAATGACAAATGATTTTTGTCATAAGCATACCATGATTTTGATTAGTTGTTGTTATCAACCTTTACAAAAATGTATAGAAAAATGTCTCACGTCTATGTTATATGGATAATGGCATAGGAAAATTATTCAGATGATAACAGGCCAGCCATTCTGGCTTAATAGTTTTTATCATATTCCTTTAAATACATTTTTTTAGCAAGTCCTTTCAATGAGAATTATAATGAAAATGGGAGCCACAGAAACGATTATATTCTGTTTAACTGTTTTAAGAATTTTACGACTAAATATTTAAGGTGCCATGAAAAATGTGCATTACTCTTTAGCGATAACTACGTAGTTTTACCTTTTACTGTTAGTAAGCTTCTGGTAAACGAAAGTTGTCTTATTTATCGGATTATATGTACGTCAGTGATCGCATAAGTATTTTTTTTTACCACTCAGTTTGAGCATTATACCATTTTCCCAAGCCTAAATTAAACAATCAAATTACAGGATTCTTAGCCAATTAAAAGTCGAAATTAATTAGAATATGAAGTACAATGCCAGTTTAAAAAGCCTTTATTAGATTTCACACATGGCGTGTGTGCCGATAGCAATCCCCAAAATACGTAGAATTAGCCCTCGATATTTGCCACTAGCATGGGACAGCCGAAGGAACCCGTCTAGCCGCCCTCTGGGGAGATGCGGAACTGGTGGTCACCGCACCGCTGGAAGACCAACAAGCAGCCACCAGCAACTGGCAACAATGACCTTTCGCACTTTTCGAGGCGTTGTCTCTTTTGTTCCGCCGTCAAGCCGAAGGATCGGGTGTGTGATGCATTAATGCGGCGCAGACGCTGCAGTTGCTCCCCGCCCATGCTGCATGTTGCACATTGTGCGTTGCAGTGGGGCAGCGATGTGGCCGCTGCACCGGAAAAAGATGCAGCAACTATTTTGGGACGCCTCGCTTTCTCCAGTTCTTCGAGCTCGGTGCGCTCTGTTATTATATTTGGTTGCGCTATTTTTGTTAAAAACAGAAAAAGCACTGAATGCAATCGCTTGACCCCGTTTAAACCCAAACCGAACAGAACCGATGGGTGGAACCCCGTATTTTGCCCCCGACTTTTCGAACTTTCCCCAATGCGGGAACGTGGACGTCTTTTATCAATTTTATGCGCAGTGTGCTTGATATTTCCATTAATTTTATTTATTTACGCCACCGTCCTGCTGGGCGAGCGGGTGCTGAAAAAATTATAATTTATGTTGCGTGTGTGGCTCGAGGGGCGAGGATGCCGACCGCGTATTCTCCACCTGCCTCCCCTGGGGAATACCCAAATAAAACAGAAGAAATCAACAAGCGGTGCAAACAGGAGCTCGTTAGAGCGTTTTTGATATCCAATCTTACAAATCATATTTCTTTCCGATCGCAACAAGAACTGACGCAACCATTTGACATCGCTCATAAAATCCGCGTGTGCGGTTCGCTGTCGATCATAAAATTCAGATCCAGATAGAGATGATGATCGGAGAGGTTCAGAAAGGGGGTCCCAAAGAAGCGGCTCGCCAACAAACCATCGAGCAGTCCATCAAAGTGATTGTCGGAAACGAGAAAGTGGCCGGGGAACCAGTTCCCCGACTCAGATCTGCCCAATGAGCACATTTTTTATGGGATAAAGATATTTCCTAGCATCTGGCCATAAGAACATTTGAATTCTCTTGACTTTATTTTATACAGCAACGAAAACTATGGGAAATTTCACCTGAACACTTTCTACAATAACCCCTTAGAGCCGAAGACACCTTTTCCAAGTCCAAGACATAATTAACGTTTCTGTTTCGCCTTGGCCGGCCGTCTCCCTTCGGTTTTAATGCATCATTTGGCGCAGGGCCCAATGGCGAGAAATCAGAAAAGTAGCCATGCATTTCCCATCCGGGTAATGTTTTTCGGGTGCATTAATGAGGGAAAGCAAGGCTTTTTCCGGACATTGTCTACGCCGCGTCAATGTCTGCCAGAATCCCCGGAAACCAGGGCCAACAAAACATAGCCTAATGGCCGAATTATGCAGAGGGATCCGCCATTGTCTCAAGACGGAGGATTTTTCCGGGACTGAGTATGCCAGGCGACTCACGTAGTGTCTCAAACCAATTGAATTTTGATGGCCAGCCTGCCTCCACACATTTTTGTGGCGACTGCGCCAGCTGCCGAGATAGAGATACAAACACAGAACGGGATTCGGATACAGATATTGCCACACTTGAGGAGCCAATAATAGGAGCGATGAGCATTTCAATTCCAAATAAAGTCTTTCGAAAAGATGCAATACAATAGCCACTCTTGCCTTGGCCTTGGTATTGCAAGAACTTAAGAGGCACTTTTATAAGAATTAAAATGTATGAATACAAAAAACCAAATCCGAAATTTGTCCTATTATCTTGGCCAGCTGTAAGCCAAGGCAGCTGGTCGCGATGGGACAACTTAATCAAATCGACCAGCGGATATGTCAGACAGTTTTTATGCCCACCACTCCAGCTGCGCTCGTCCTCATAAAACTCCAATTGATATGCTCCGCATGACGTCTAGGCGCAGGAATCAAAATACGCATAAATCCCTACTCCGGCCTCTCGCCACGTCACATGTCCTGCCACAGGACAAAGGGCTTCGGCCGCCTGATTGCAGCAATAATGAGCGGAAATCACAACAATGCAAAGCGGAACCCTTCTCTCAGACACTGAGCGAAAATAATACATGTGCGAAAAATCACTACATACTTATGGCCTTCTAATTAAATAATTATGAATATGGTAATAGGAAAACAACAGAATTTGTTTTTGAATTGAGCGACAATATAATTAACCCAAAAAGGATCCTCTGGATATATTCACACGTTTCAGCAAGCAGATAAATAATACCACCAAGTTCGATCTAGTTCATCTAATTTTTTCACGGTGCATTTTTGCAATCCCCTTTCCGCAAAGAGCTTGCAGCTCGGAGTCAGACTCCTTATGATGTCGCATCAAATCATTAGATATCGGGTCTTCGTAGGGTTGTCGCTGTCGTTTTCGTTGTCACTCGGATTGTGCTTTCGCCTCCGCACTCCTTTCTCCGTTCTTAGCTCCCCTTTCTCCGTCTCGTTGTCGCTTTCGTTGTCATTCGCGAGCGTGCGAGAAATAAATACGAATATGTAAATAGTTTGCCCAAATGCACAGTGGACCCAAACTGTTTTTTTTATTCCGAAATTTAAATGATATATAATATATCTCAAAATCAAAGTACCAACTGCCAATATTAAATAAGTGCGAGAAGGCCTAACTACTACAGTATAGGTGCTTCTTTGTTAATGAAGTGATATTCATTGGCATTGGCTAAAATTAAATGTTTTGAAATTAAATTATGTTCCAAGTATAATTTAGCAATGCAATGCAATGTTTTGATGCCTTAAATCGAAAAAGGGGTGGGGACTCGAATATAAGAGGGAAGGGTGTGCTCAGGCCTTTTGTTTTAGGCATTGGGCCTGGCAGCAGATTGTTGCAACTACTATTGTTGTTTATGGCCGGCGAGTGCAGCTCCTGGTTTCTCTACAGCCACTCCCTCCGCACCGCACCATTTTCAGACTCTGTTCCCCCACCCGCGACTGGGCCCCCGCTTTTCCCACCGGAAGTGTGCGTGTCTCGCGAGCAGGGAACGCGTTGCTGCCTCCCAAAAATTGTTGGCAGCACAGAGATCTGCTCTCTGGCTTTTCCCCGCTCTCTGTCACTGTCTGGATTTCCCTCTCATTCTCCCTCTGTCTCGCTGTCTCTCTGCCTGTCAGCTGTGGGCAGGCCATTTTCCGAGTGGCTTTTCTTGGCCAGTGCCCGCCAGTGTCTGTTGCGTTGGCAAAGTGAACGTGCGCGTCTTTTTTCTGCTCCTGCTGCTCCAAAATCCGCAGTTTCTCCGCCTGAACTGATCTCGAAGAAAAGCACGGACCGAAAAAAACCTGAAACCAGGGAAAATCCGTATTCCGATTTCTTTTCCGTAACTGCAAACCCATCGAAGTTTTTTTTTTACCAGTGAGCGATCGAAAAATGTGAGGTTGAGGTGCACAGAGTCACCCGATATAAGCTTCGACCATGTCGGACACGTGACCCGCGCTTATCCCGCGCGATGAAACCGATAACACGCGCCGTCTAAGCCGATTAAACCGATAACAACGATAGCGTCGATATCCCAAATCAAACGACAAGTGTGAGAATTCAATTCGGGCAAATAGTGTGCAAACAAACACAGAGCGTTTTCTATATTTTCACAACACCCACGAAAGATCATTGACTGCATTGCGGGATCATAACATATAGTAGGAAGCCACATGCCCACAGAATCAGAAATTATATTTATATATACACGTATATATAGTATTGTAGGGGCTGTGTGCAGGCCACCGCTTGATCATAATTAACTCTTACAAAGTAAATAAACCAACTGCGAATTCGGGGGCCATGTGTTGCCCCCGAAACCGAAAACCAAAAACCGAAAACAAACAGGCGATCCACAAATTTTTACAATTAACATTCGACACGATTGTCCAAAAACCAAAAAAAAAAAAATCCGAAAAAACAAAAATACAATTTTTATTTTTCATTTTATTTTTATATTTTATGTGAGTTTGCTGTTGTCTTATCATTCGCACATAATTGGGCATGAAACATAAAGTTTGAGTAACTTTTAAAGTAACTGTTGCTTTAATTTTCTTAAGTAGTACATTCTTGCATCAAAGTGATTGATGCCGGAAATTGAATAGGCTTGAATAGGTTGAGTGTTTGTGTGTAAATTTAATACGAATTTAATCAAAAAGTTGTTAAACTTTTCCTACAGTCTAGTTGCTCATCGTTTTCAATTTTAATGTTAAAGCCAGTTTCATTTCATGAAGCAGGTCTGTGAACTCGCAAAATTGTTAATTCTTAAATGGAAGAAAAATAAAGTAACTTATTTTAAAATATACAAAATATGGAGGCATCAGTTAGAATTAAACCACGTATTATTTAGAAAACACACATAAAATATTAAAAAATCCAAGGGAAAAGTTTTGCCAGTTTATTGATCTCTCTGCAGGCATTTAGTAAAAATAAAAAATTAAGAATTCTTGTATTCATGGATTTTTGACAATCTTAATCGCTACAGTCACATATACGAATATGGCGTTGGGAAAGCCTAAGACAGGGATTTTCATTGTCTTACCACTGTCAACCACTTTAAGACCCATCACCTGCAAATAAATGTATTCAAAGTTATGAAACATTTTCCCAAATCGAACTTCTTTGGCCACCTCAACCGTATTGACTCTGAAAACATTGAAATAAAATCGGTTTCATTTCGGATTCTGATGCCAGTCGACTTCAAAGTGTGCTGGCCGCTTTTGATCGGGGGAATATATGTTTTTGTTAGCATTCTCCACTGGTTGCATTCGAAAGTGAACTCAAATCGAGCCGATCGGCTGTTGTTCATTTTTACGAGTACCATATCCCGGCGGAAAATGTTCTTCCACCGTATTTTATTTTTGTTTCTTTGTTTTTGGACGAGGGAAAATCCCAATTAGTCACCTTTTTAAATTCTTGAAATGTCGTATCTCGCTTTCATACTTTGTCCACATTATAATAATGAGCACGCGCTGTGGGGAAAAACAGATGAGAAGTCACAGATTTTGGGTAGTCCCTGAGTTTTATCTCCGATCCCTCCATTATCTATGCAGCATTTCTGGCATATTTCACAATGCCGAGCAACGAAATAGTTTCGTTGAAATGTCAAGTGCAGGCAGGAAGCCCAAACAGGTCGATGGGGAGATATCTGGTGTGTGTTTTATAAACAAATCGGAGATCGGCCTGAACTCTGCTGGATTACGAAATAGATTAACGATTCTCCCGCCTTGGGCTATATTCCCCGATCCAATCCGATCTGATACCGGGGCGGATTCTTAGACTGCCGCTGGTCAGCCTTCGCCTTTGACTTTGCTGGCCACGTGTGCGTATACGCAATTTTCACGGGGTGTGCGTGGACTTTTCTTTTTTGTAGTACACTGAAGAAAATATAGTCCAAATTATTATTAATTATTAATTAATTATAAGTGCAAAAATTATATTTTGCAAGCAAGTTTTCTTGTAATTAAATATTAAACCAATAATCTAATGTGTCCATAAATATTTTACACATGATTTTATTGATATTTAATAAACAAACGTTCAACTTGGTCAAAACTTTTTTTTTTTTCGTGTACTCAAATTAATTTTTCGCTGTTAGCTTTTTGCTATCGCTGTTGTTTTGATTTTATTATCGGCAGCTCGGCGGGAAAGTTTGTTTATAAACATTGCAATTTTAAAATTTACAGTTCATTTGGAAACAGTTGTTCTCCAGTTTTTGGTCTTCCATTTTTCCCCTACGTCAGTCAGCATAAGTTTATTAACATATGTGAAGGAGGGGGTGATGCCACATTTTATTTATATTCTCGAATAGTTTTTTATTTGTTTTGTTTCTTTGCGCAATTTCCAATGGTATTTAAGCAAAAAAATTATTCAAATACCGAGAAAAGTGCTAGCACTTGATTTCCCAAATAGTCTAGTTTCCTTCGCGTTGTTTTAGACTAAAATGCACAATATAATAAAATGAAACGTGAGCCAAAAATAAATATATTAGTAAACAATAAGGAGGTAAAAATGTTCGTTTTTCATTCAGAAAAAAGTAGTCTGAGTAACCTTTTCACAATGATTGATCAATGGGCAAATGTACAACAATGAGGAAAGCATATGTGATTTCATAAAATAGTGTTTCCGATTAACTTAAAAATTCGTTATGCTAAATTTCAAACACGCGAAAAATCTTGAATAGTCCCATAATGCATGCAGTGAGCTTTGTGAAAATATAGAAGTGAAAGCGCGAAAAATTGTGAAATCAAAAATATTTCATCCCATTGTCAGCAGTAACCATTAAAAAAGACCAAGCTCAGAAAAATCACAAAAAAGTGGCAATGTAAAACAGCGGGCTGAGAACACCAGAGAGCAGAGGAACGAACCCGAAGATGCCCAGCTCTGCGATAGTCACATCCACTACAACGAACACGCCGCAAACCGTAGAATTGGAAAGCCATCCGCGCCACCTGCAGCACCTGCACCACCCTCACCACCGGAACTACCAGCAACCGCGCTTCCGGTTCCGGTTCGAGTCCCGATTAGCCGATGCGTCGATAATGGGCCTGCCGCGCAAAAGAAAGCACAGCCAGGATTCGGTAGCACAGTCGATCGGTAGCCACACGATACTCTGATATTTTGACACTGATACTATCGATACGCAACGCGAACCAATCGATAATAAACGATAAAAGCAAGAAGGGAGGCTAGAGAGAATCATCGCCGATCTTGCCAGCTTTCGCTGACGACAAACCATGTTAGATATATTTCGTGGATTGAAAAACCTTGTAAAGGTCAGTCACGTTAAAACCGATTCGATAGTATTCCGCCTGCATTACTCAATAACTGTGATGATTCTGATGTCATTCTCGCTAATTATAACCACACGCCAGTACGTTGGCAATCCGATCGATTGTGTGCACACCAAAGATATTCCAGAGGATGTGCTCAACACGTACTGCTGGATCCAGTCCACCTACACACTCAAGAGCCTCTTCCTGAAGAAGCAGGGCGTGTCGGTTCCATATCCGGGCATCGGCAACTCCGACGGTGATCCGGCGGACAAGAAGCACTACAAGTACTACCAGTGGGTCTGCTTCTGCCTCTTCTTTCAGGTATATGAAGGTTGTGTCTCCGGACCACTTGAAACATAATTTATTTTCCAATAACTATCAATACCAATCAATCCCCGAATCATGAAAATCTTTTTGATCGTATTATTAATTTGCTGAGTAACTAAACTATCTAATAAACGTGTAAATGGGAATACTGCCCTCTTAAATCATCTCGTTTGAAAGCGTTTTCAGGAAATTAAAGTGTCAAGCGAATAAAGTAATCTATTGGCCAACGGTAATTAAGCAACTCTGTTTTTTAAGGCAACATTAATTAAAATTCGACGCCATAACTCATCCTCTTTAAAGGCTACGCCTGCGCAGCGATTAAGCCAGAAAAAGTCGAACGAGAAATCAGCCATAGATCAGTGGATCGTTATGTTTGGGGGCGTTGAATGATTTGATGGATTAAGTAATTAAGCGATTTCTCGCCGACTGAGCGCACCATTGGGATATATATACATACTTTTCAATATCCAAATATTTGTTCCACTTATTTCCGATTTTCTTTTTTTATTTTGTTTTGCGGTTTTGGCCTTTTGTGAGCCAAATGAAATTGTTTAAGTATTTCTTGCGTGCTTTGTTATTGTTGCTGGCGAATGGATTGGCCTTGTATCGCTGCGAGTATCCCAAAGATAGTTCGATCTGTGACGTAGGGGATGTCAGGCAGAGACGGAGATACTGGGAAAAAAAGAGAGCGGAATAGATGGAGAGCGAGTGATTGATAGGCAATCCAAAGATATTATAATAAGAAGATGCGTAACGGCTATAAATTACACTATAAGCTTAATGATACCTTATTGAGGCCGAAATAAATACCTTTAAGGCGGAGACAAATATTTATTTTGTGTTTTTTGTATTGCGTTACAAAAGTCCATTTCTATTAAATTACCACAAATTGTGGGCGTGGCACCTCCCCTTATATATTTTAATACCTGTTACTCGTAGAGTAAAAGGATATACTAGATTCGTTGAAAAGTATGTAACAGGCAAAAGGAAGCGTTTCCGTCTACATAAAGTATATATATTCATAATCAGGATTAATAGCCGAGTCGATCTAGCTATTTCCGTCTGTCCGTATGAACGTCGAGATCTCAGGAACTATAAGAGCTGGAAGGTTGAGATTCAGCATACAGCGCAAGTTTACCACGCCCACTATATATCTCAAATACATACCAACATTCTGAAACGCTAGGGAAAGAAACTTAATGAAACTATAAACATTACAATCGATACGATAGTAGGCGATGAAATCAATGCAAAGGGCTCCATCGAACCAGTTTCTATTTTGAGTCGACATCGAAAATAAGTGTTCTTTCAAGTGTTCTTGTGTTTTAAGCATTTATCAGAAAGATGAACAATATGATCATTTTCAAGAAATTACGCAATCGTGTGGTTCCATACTCCCCACCGGCGAGATTGAATCGCAGGAATAACCTGAATCGCGTTCGGAATGCGCCAGCACCACAACGTAACAACTCTGTTCAGGTTGAGGCTACTCTTGGAGAAATAGCTCCGACTATGGCTGAAGTTACCGTTCATGGTGAGTATACGGCTGAGGCTGAGGTTCAAGTTACTGCAGAGGCTGACCCTAATACGGAGTTTGAAGTTTTGGCAGAGGCTGACCCCAATATGGAGGTTGAAGTTATGGACGAGGTTGACCCTAATACGGAGTTTGGAGTTATGGGCGAGGCTTACCCTCTGGCAGAGGTTGAAGTTTTGGCCGAGGCTGACCCCAATATGGAAGTTGATGTTTTGGCCGAGGGTGGCCCTATGGCTGAAGCTGAGATTGAAGTTATGGAGGAGGCTGACCTTAACACTAATACTGAGGATGATGATATGGCTGAGGTTGAAATGATGGGATTGAGATACTTGCCGAGGCTGACCCTGAGATGGATGTTGAACTTATGGCTAAGCTTAATACCTAAACTGCCGATGACCCTGAAAAAGAGGGAGGGATAGATAGAGAGCGAGTGATTGATCTGCAATCCAAAAATATAATAAGTAGATGCATAACGGACATGTATTGCACTATAGTCTGAATACCTTATTGTGGCGAAAATAAATATCTTCAAGGTGGAGACATTTATTTTGTGTTTTTGTATTGGGTTACACAAGTTCATATCTTTAATATTACCAAAAATTGTGGGCGTTGCATATATATATATATATATTCTTGATCAGGATTAATAGCCGAGTGGATTTAGCCATGTCCGTCTGTCCGTATGAACGTCGAGATTTCAGGAACAATATAAATGCTAGAAGGTTGAGATTCAGCATTCAGATTCTGGAGAAAATGACGCAGCGCAAGTTTGTTGACCCATTTTGCCACGCCCACTCGAACGTCCACAAACCGCCCAAAACTGCCACACCCACCCTTTTGGAAAACGTGTTTATATTTTTTCACATTTTTTAGTCTTGTAAATTTCTATCGATTTGCAAATATTTTTTTTAAACGCACACTCCACGACCAAATTTTTTTTTCATTTTATTCCCCAATATCTATCGATATCCCAGAGAAATAATGAAATTTCGGCTTCGCATTCACTAGCTGAGTAACGGGTATCTGATAGTCGGGGAAACTCGACTATAGCATTATCTCTTTTTTAGTTGGTAACTCCGGAAAGGACTAAGATATATACATTATGTTTTTGTTGCATTGACTTACAGTAGACCATATCTATGAGAATCCCAAAAATTTCGGTCGTGGCTCCGCCCCTTAAATTTAATTAACTAATTTTCGTATAGGGATTTCTCAAATTTCGAATGCTCTTTATAGTCCAAGCAAAAATCAACTGATTTCGTGATAGTGATTGCATATTAAATAATTTTACAAATAATAACCACAAAAATAATACAACAAAATTGAAACAATTCAGCAACAGCCTGGTTTAACTCCCTTTCAGCTGAGATTACTCCGTATCTGAAAAGGTAGGGTTAGGTCCTAAAAACTAAAATTTCTCCCTAATTAAATTTCCTAGAACGCAGTATAGATATTATGGTGAAACTATGTGAAACTCAGGTTAAATCTTAACTGTTGTTTGAACACCTAAAAGCGCTATTTACAACACTAAATTACAGGGACTAACTCAAGAAATTCAACAGTTCACAATCACAAACACATAGTACAAAACAGCCCCCTTCAATCTTATTATAACCTGTTTAATAAGAACTTTTCTTTGTTCCTTTTTTATTAACTTAAAACCGATTGTGTTGTTTGCTAGCAAGCGCACGTAAGCACGACGCTCCAAAAAGCTGTTTTAAACAGCATATATATATTTACGGGACTTTTTTAATATTTTTGTTACGTATCACTAAAGTATAATCTTATACTAACATATGACGTCAGCAAAACGTAGTATTACGGATTTTTGGAAAATGGGTTGTTGGCATTGGTTTTGCACTATGCAGCCACTTTTTGGTGACGGCCAAAATTGCCTTCTCTCTGCTCGCGTAAAAGTGAGAGCGTTCAAAATCTAAAAATGGAATTTGCTTGCTTGTGTGAGTAAAAACAATAATCGTGAAAGAGTATATGCGAGCGTAGAAAACGATTTTCGGGGCAGAAATCAATTTTGATCTAAGAATCGAATTTACATATTTGGAGTTTTAGCCAATTTCGTTATTTGATTTCTGGAAATCATTTTAGATCAAAATCAATTTTGATCTAAGAATCGAATTTACATATTTGGAGTTTTAGCCAATTTCGTTATTTGATTTCTTGAAGCACGACGTGCAGTCATAATCACCTACGAATCGAAGTCTACTAGACAATGTCTACTCTAATTTTTCACACGTCGCAAGCTGAATACTCTAATGACAATTATTTTCGAAATTTATTTTGTTATATTATGTACATAGATTCGGCTATTACTATTTCTATGCTAATTTCAAATAATTATAACGTTAAGGCAATGCAAAACAAGAATTTTGTACTTGGTGCCAATTGATCAAAAATAATATAGATTTAAAGTCCAAGAACTAAAGTGAAGGGCATATTTTGTAAAATTTTCAATTCATGAGCATACGTGTGTACACATATAGTTGTCGGCTGTCACTGTATGCGTAGAAGAGAGCTGGCTGTAGAGCTCTCCGCTCTCTGGTTCTTGAATAAAAATTCTAAAGAGCCTGGAACAAGCTCTTGGGCTATCCCTAAATAATCGTGTGCAAAAATATCTTATGGCGTTACGCATCTTGTTATTCTAGGGTCTTTGGGCGATCGATGGGCTCAAATATGAGCTGAGGCGTTAGAAACAATTTTATTTGGGGGAAAGTAATGTACGTGGTATAATTAAATGCATTAGCCTGAAAAGACTTTCCCACCATCAGTCTGAGAACTTTGTATGTGTAAACCTCCCAAAATCTCATAACCTTTATTTTAGGAAAACTTTAATTTAAGAACAAACACTGGCACTTGTTTGTTGTGTTTGAAGTAACATCGGAACGTTTTCCTAACAGAAGGACCTTTATATAATCAGGGACCTTTATATATCTCAAATACATACCAACATTCTGAAACGCTAGGGAAAGAAACTTAATGAAACTATAAACATTACTATCGATACGATAGTAAGCGATGAAATCAATGCAAAGGGCTCCATCGAACCATTTTCTATTTTGAGTCGACATCGAAAATAAGTGTTCTTTCAAGTGTTCTTGTGTTTTAAGCATTTATCAGAAAGATGAACAATATGATCATTTTCAAGAAATTACGCAATCGTGTGGTTCCATACTCCCCACCGGCGAGATTGAATCGCAGGAATAACCGGAATCGCGTTCGGAATGCGCCAGCACCACAACGTAACAACTCTGTTCAGGTTGAGGCTACTCTTGGAGAAATAGCTCCGACTATGGCTGAAGTTACCGTTCATGGTGAGTATACGGCTGAGGCTGAGGTTCAAGTTACTGCAGAGGCTGACCCTAATACGGAGTTTGGAGTTATGGCCGATGTTGACCCTCTGCCAGAGGTTGAAGTTTTGGCCGAGGCTGACCCCAATATGGAAGTTGATGTTTTGGCCGAGGCTGACCCTAAGGCTGAGGCTGAAGTTTTGGCCGCTGATGACCCTAATACGGAAGTTGATGTTTTGGCCGAGGCGGACCCTAAGGCTGAGGCTGGGATTGAAGTTATGGAGGAGGCTAACCTTAAGACTAATACTGAGGATGATGATATGTCTGAGGCTGACATTGACCCTATGACCGAGGTTGAAATGATGGCTGATGCTGACCCTAAGGCTGAGGCTGAAGTTTTGGCTAGGGCTGACTCTAAGGCAGAGGATAAAGTTTTTCCCGAGGTTGAGATTGAAGTTCTTGCCGAGGCTGACCCTGAGATGGATGTTGAAGTTATGGCCGGAGCTGATCCTACGACTGAGGCTGAGATTGAAGTTATGGAGGAGGCTGACCCTAAGACTAATACTGAGGATAACGCTGATGCTGACCCTAAATCTGAGGAGGAGGATCAAGTCATGGCAGAGGTCTCAGTCAGAGCCTAATTTCAGCTGTTGGAAGAAATGGTTCTTCTGAAACAAATGAAGATAACGAATTTATTGCTTTGAAGTAGCCGACACTTCAAATTCTTTAGACCCAAAACGCACCATTATCCCGAAAACACCAAAAGTAATTACTAAAATGCTTGATACTATAGATCCGTTTGATAATAATTCCTCGCCACCAGATCTATTCCCAGACTGTTATCGTTAATTGCCCACATCGCTTAAAGGAGATTGATTGTTTCATTGATGCCTTTACCCCCCTTCCACCTTTTCCACCCCACATAATGGAGCAAATTGGAGACGTTGCCGCCCATATGGCGTATATGAATACATATATATTGAATCGCATATTTATTTATAAAGGGGCTGATTACACAATAAGTCTTACCACTAACAATGTACAAATATTAAATGTGTATTTTTATCACACTTGGTCGGGCGGGGAAATCGGGGGAGCTTTTCTCGGTTAGTGTCACAGAGCGATTATAGAGACGTTCTAGTCACCCAAATTCCTATAAATACATTTATCATTGTATTCTCCCTGCTTAATGACGCGAGGACGCGTTTCTATAATTTACACTTTCCCCCAATATGCCTTGCACGATTTATTAATAACAGAAAACAAAACGAGACATGGGAAATAATGCTGGCTTTCGTGGATCATTGATTTTCGAAAGCAATGGGCTGGGGTATTTTTTCATACGAAAAAAAAAATACTCTGTTCAAGTTTTGTAAGTGCAAATTGTTTTCAGAATTCAAAAATAAAAGTAGGCAGTTAGAAACCACCATTATGTGATCGTTTGGTTAACAGCGCCTGACCGACCCAATCACCATTAAGTCTCTGTTATTATGGATTCACTACGATTATAGAGCTGGTGGATAGATCGTCATAAACTCGGATAATGCCGCAACAAAAAATAAAAGACCTGCACCCATCAATTTCCTTTCAATCGATCCGGTCTTTCCCTCCGATATGTCAAGAATTGGCATTTCTTCTTCCACGCCACTATATAGCCTCTCGTCTGACTTTCCCCGCTATTCCCCTCATATTTCTGCGCCCGGCATGTCTAGATATTTATTGAAAAGGCGCAGACAAACATAAAAGTGAAATAATATTTCTGGCCAGATGCCAGAGAATTGCTGAAACAAAAAGCCATGGATATGCCAGTGGGAATCGGGAAAGGGTATCGGGAACTGGGGCTCGGGAATTGGGAACTGGAAACCGGCATCTTGGGGAATATGGCCAAAGGTTCTTGGGGTGGGAGCTGTTTATGTTTGACTTATGTGCGTGTATTTTTGGCCTCCCCTCGTGTTTCGAAGATTTAAGGCAGGGGCGTCGACTGGGGGAGTGGCAGGTCAGATCAGATGGGCTCAGAGACTTCCGAAGTGATTCCTTTGCGACACAGTGGGTCATGCTTGGGAAGTATACGAATCCGAGGTTTCACTATTCTAAGGATGATCTACATTTCAATTTTGAAGCTAGTGCATTCAAACTTGATCAGTCAATAGTCAGTTATCGTATACTCTGAGTTAAACGAATACTTCTTTTGAAACTTTACAGTTTTTGCAGGCTTTAAAAACCTTATAGATATCTTTCTATATATTTTTATTATTGAAATCCTACTGTTACTAAGTGGACAAAATATAAAAGCGATATTTTATTTGAAGAGAAGTTATGTAGTCCAGATATTTGGCATTTGATAAGACCACCCGTATGCCTTAAAATTTATTTTAATTTATTTATTTTTGTTTATGGTTGCATTGATATGATCAATATTAAGATAATTCACTTGCCCAACTCTCTTCTCGGCCTTGAGCAATACAAGAACTTGTATATATATACTAGCGTAACTGATGGTTTGCAATCACAAAATTTTAAAATATAAATAATGGACACCGATACGGAATTGCAAATTATTATCAAAATACTAATCTTTACTCCCTATCAAAAATGTTAGTTTACCACAATTAGGCCGTCTACTGTTTTTAGCATATTACGAATCAGTGTGCAGGGAGCCTGCAGACCCAAAGAAGAATTCTTCGGAGACGATTCTTTGCCCTCAGCCTTTCGCTTTGATTGTTGCTTCTGTTGCAGTTGCATTTACGCGATGCTTTTGCGATTTGAACGCTTGCCAAATTGCTTTCCACACACGCACAGTGGAAAGCGGAAGAGCGGGTTGGAAAAGGGTGGTGAGGAGGCCACCCTTCTTTTCTCTTCCTTATTCGTGATATCGTCGGGGAAATGCAATTGGCGATTGTATACACAAAAGGGCAAACTGAGATGATGGAGGCCAAAGCAAATCAAACGCATCATTTGACTTCCGGCAGGGCGTGGCAACAGACCCCTCCGTGATAATAACAGACCAGTCCACAACAATAGCAGCGATTGGCTTTTAAAAAGTCCTCCTGCAAAATTTTGGTTTGCAAATGTGATGTTATGCAGACAAAAGCATACAAGTAATATATGGTACTGTCCTATTTGTAGAAAATTTTCTTACTCGTTGTTTATGCCCGTTACCCATAGATTAAGTATGTTCAGTGGAAGGTAGAAGGAACCGGCTTCGATCTTAAAAAGTATACATTTTCTTGATCTGGCTGCGTTAGTCCGTATGAAAGCCTAGTACTAGTCAATGTATAAACAATTTTTAGCTGAACATATCCATCTCTATCGCGCTGCAATTGCTTGAAAAACGGGTATCTAGTAGTCGCAACTATAGCGTTCCCTCTTGTTATTTTTTAAATTAATGGTGATAGTCAGTATACTGAATTTGACAGAGCATTTAATAGCCAACGCTAGAAAGATTCTAATATCACAAACATTTGCTGAAACATTCAAATTAAAATGACCATTATTTCTTTAAATATTATTATGTATGTGATCCAAATACATTGACCACTACTGTCTATGACGACTGCCGTCATCAGCCGATAGAATGCGGAGCAGATGTTGCCTGAGCCAATTGCAGCCAAATGCCAACGACAATGGCAAATAGTTTGGAACTGCAGGCCCCGAAAAGAAAGAAGTGAAAGGCAAACAAATCCAAACTGAATCGAATGATCCCCGAGATGCACAAGCAACAGCGCGTGTGGGGAAATATTTTAGAGTGGAAAATCGCTGGCCAAGATTGAGGGACCGCCGCCAGTCGGGCGCCCACTAAACAAACTGAACTTTCACCTCTCAAAACGTAAGACATGGGGATTACCACCTGCCAGGGACTCAGACTCAAGATCACGATGATGGGGCGACATTGTCATGTGCCAAAGCAAACACGCCATATACAATTTGCACAACTCGCCCAATCCCCAGCTGTCTGTGGATTGTCCGAATCCGCTGCTAATTTACGATACAAGTTATTATTAATTTGTCATCGGGTCGGCATTAAAATCCCCCGGCAAAAGAAAATACCGACAACTTATAACGAGCAGACGGGTATTTGGGACTCTAACATATCCTGTACGATAATGTTTGCAATTGAAGACATTCGCATAAAGCACTCAATTAGTAGAAAAAATTATTTATAAAATGGAATATATTAATAAATCCATGTAATAATTTAAAATATAATGGACTTATCTCACAAATCACATTAGGTTTTTAATTACAGGTGCACTGAAAAAATCTTTCAGATGTAATACATACTTTTTCATACTTTTAGCCTACGAGTAGTAATGTTTTTAGCATCAATATAGACTCTAGTGAACCTATGCACATATAAATGACCGTATTGCCGTTTTTATTCGTGTTCCTGATCAAGTTTTTAATTAAGCGAATACACCCGACGATTGCCCAATTAATGGGTACAATTAAGCAAGAATTCGTGTCTGCCTGTCTGTCTTTTGGATCGCCCGATATTGTGGTAGGTAAACCGGGCGGATATACTGCCCCTAATGGCTCACGGCTAATTGACAAGGGCCAACAAAAATAAAAGAAATGGAATGGAACGGTATGGTATGGAATTAGCAACGACAATTATGTAGCTGGGGAAGGTCAGTCTTTAATGTCTGTGGCTGTATGGCATTAATGCTATTTGGCATTGTTCTCGGCTGGAATCGGGGGTCCACAGTCTAGAATCTAGAGAACAGCTGGCAAATGTCACTTGTCAGGGTATTTTTCTCGCTTTTACGACAGTTCCAATGCGACATTACGCCCACACGGAACTCACCTTTGCAGATCTCTATAAATACATATACTATATCCCCACCAATCTCTGCTCTTTATCCGCTTTTTGCAGGCAATCTTATTTTATACACCAAGATGGCTGTGGAAATCTTGGGAGGGTGGCAAGATTCATGCGCTCATCATGGACTTAGACATAGGCATTTGTTCCGAAGCCGAGAAAAAACAAAAAAAGAAATTACTTTTAGATTATTTGTGGGAAAATTTAAGGTAAGTACGGCCCATCCAGCTCTCTGACTAGCCAAATGTACTTACAGGAGTTTAACGATAAGTTTTTGTTTTGAACATTCAAATTTATCCTCCCGATATTGAAACAATTAAATTTCCAGTTAAATGAAAATTACCAGTCCTAGAAAAAATACAGTTCATTTTCGAGTTAAAACCTGAATTACCGGATATATTTATTATTTTCTTTTAACACAACCAACGTAAAGCATCGAGTTCACAAGAATAAGCCCATCTATTAAACGAACCCTTCACCATTTATAATGGAATTCAGGCAGCACAGTGCACCCGAACTCACCTTTGTACACGATTCCCAAAACAAACGTTTCTGGGCAATTCGAGTAGTCCCACTAATTAACAAAGAATTATCCGGAAATCGACTGTGAGTCAGGGGCCAGAGTTCTCCAGAGACAAAGGACACTCGGCCAAACGTTTTGGCATTTGTAGGGCTGCGAATATATATTTACTTATTTACATCTGAATCACAGCTAATGGCCAAATTTCTGGCGATTTCGTTTGCAGATATCACAATTGGTGGGCGTACAGATATTACGTGTGTGAGCTGCTCGCCCTTATAAATGTGATAGGTGAGTACTAGTGCACGGAAAAAAACATAAATATAATAATACCCAACCGATGGGTCCTGAGGTCGTCGTGTGCCAAAAGGGGCCAATTGAACTCAGTTCGCATCATTTATTGCTGCAAGTATATTTCTTTGACCTTGGCTCATCAGTGTGTTTGAACCAAACAGATCAAATTGATATAATACTGGAAGAATGCTATGGTCGAGAGTCTTGACGGAGAATTACTCGGTACTCATATTGGGAAATACTAGTATAAGGAAAACCACAAAGGTTAACGTAATACGTGTAATTATTTACCACCCAGTTCAAGCCACAACCTAAAGTGCGAAAATTAATATACTAGTTAAGTAAGAAAATCTTGCGATGAAACAGAACACAGTCGGGTGTTTTTCTCGGTGCACATGCCAATCTGTCGACTTCTCCAGGTGCCAGGGAGATCGGTAAACAAAGTTTCGGGGTTAGCAAAACGGTTTCTCGCGACGGGCCTCATAAATTCGGCATTCATTAACATTCCCCGTTCGATTTTACGCCGAAAAATCAATGACGAATTTTTATCGACTGACCGCCCCGCATCAAAATAAACAAATGCTTCCCGATATTTCTGGTCCCCTCGTGGGGCGCGCGCGCCTAGATTCGAACTCTGACAAAATAATGAACTGTCAGAAGACATGGGAAATAAACAATAATAATGCGAGTAAAACACGTTTATAAAATGGCTGACATCGCATCAAGAAGTGCGGGGGGCGATCCGTTGGAAAATCTGGGCCTAAATGGCCAGAAATTTGAAATGGGTTAATTAGGCGGCAGGGAATAGGATAAATGTAAATGTGAATGGAAATGGAAATCGGGGGGTCATTTTCATTGACTGAAAGGTGGGGCGCCGCGAAAATGCAGTTAAGTGCACGCCCAGAAATACAATTGTATTTTTGAAATATTTTTGTGGCTACGTCAAGACGTTCATAAGAAGGATTTTATTTATTATCTGAAGATTATATGGAATAAAAAATTTGTGTGATCGAAATTCCATTTTACCGTTGAAAAATCTAGCTTTAACTGAGCCTTAAAAAAACCATTTTCTTATATTATACATACATCCCCAATTGAGTACGTCGAGACCCTCAACTATAGCCTTCTTGCCTGGATAATGTACATTCGGTCGGGATGTAGAAATATGTGTCAGTGGAATCAGGCTTTTTCCTCTGTATATGAAAAATCCCATCTATCTAGCCCACTTAGTTGCCAAATGAATTTAAAAGTTAATTAGGAGCTGTTCAGCAAAGGCCTTTCCATTCAATAATCAGGATTCCTTTGAGCATTCATTGGTTATTCTTTCAAAAGTTTATTATCCATATAATTATGACCACAGTGCTTGCGCAGAAAGTGATCGTTAAAAATTTTTTAGTGCCCTGGGGCAGCATCCCCCAATGGTCATTCCTTTATTGTTCTCTCGATAAAACCAATGAAATGCGCATCAGTTCGCCATAAAAATTAACGTACCTTGGAGCATTGTTTGTTCATTGACCTCCATCTCCATCCCAATTAGCCGCGATTGATGGATTTCGATTCCGAATCCGATTCCGAATCCGCATCTGCATCCGATGTCGGTCTATCTGCCATAATTAATGAGCTGCGCGGGTGCGGGTGAATTGTAATTGAGGAGAAAATCGATTCATTCCCGCCCCGTTGGCCTTAAATCGATCGATCAAGCGGATCCGAATGCATCGGATCGGGTAATGTCCGTACCGATACGTAGCGCCGAATTTTCCAAAGAGCACCTATGCACCCATGCACAAATAGGGGGTTAATGGAAAATGAAAGGTGGAAAATCGGTGGCAAAGAACCCATCAATCCCAGTGTCCGGTCCGATAAACAGATATTCAAGTAGGACAGATGGATAGGCAGATAAACCGAACGAACGAAAAGTGTATCTCTGTATCTCTTTGGTGCTGATTTGTATCTTTTTTGTGGTTCCTTTGCAGGTCAAATGTTTCTTATGAATCGATTTTTCGATGGCGAATTTATGACATTTGGCCTGAAAGTGATAGATTATATGGAGACCGATCAGGAAGATCGCATGGATCCGATGATTTACATATTTCCCAGAATGACCAAATGTACATTTTTTAAATATGGTTCAAGTGGGGAGGTGAGTAACGAATGCAGCTCTCGACAAACCCAAGACTCAATAATAATTTAATCTGCTCTTCTAGGTGGAGAAACACGACGCCATTTGCATTTTACCATTAAACGTTGTTAATGAGAAGATTTACATTTTCCTTTGGTTTTGGTTTATATTATTAACGTTTCTCACATTATTAACGCTAATATACAGGGTGGTTATTATATTCTCTCCTCGAATGAGGGTCTACTTATTTCGTATGCGATTTAGGTGAGTTGCATATCGGTACATTGAGGGTCCTCACTGCCGTTGATATGGGAATAAATTAGGGAAAATGTAAAGCTTATTAAAAAGGTGCTTTCGAGCTAAGGATTCGCGTTTCTATGAGATGTGAATAACTTATGTGGGTTCCACAAAAATCAATATACTCGTATAGGTGCCTAGAAGTATGCAGCCAAAACAAAACATATATTTCGCATTCGTGTTTGTTTTTCACTGCATACTTCGTAGACCCCTAGGTGAAATTGAAGCCTTAGATTTTTCTGTGACACCGCCCAGGTTTCTTGTAATCTGTATCTGTAACCCTATCAAACTAGTGATTCCCATTAGCTTACATAATGATTTGAACAAACTTACTTAATGCCATTTTTTCAATTGCAGGTTAGTGCGTCGTGACGCTATTGAAATAATCGTTCGTCGTTCGAAGATGGGCGATTGGTTTTTGTTGTATTTACTAGGTGAAAACATAGATACAGTTATATTTCGTGATGTTGTACAGGACTTAGCGAATCGTTTAGGACATAACCAACACCACAGGGTGCCTGGCTTAAAAGGTGAAATACAGGATGCATGATATTGGGAGTATTAGAAACAATACAAAATGCAATTTGTCGTCTCCATTTAAAAACCATCGAATTCAACAACAAAAATGTCGAAAGCAAGAACAATATTATGAAAGGACAATTACAACCACAAAGGAATCTAGAGATCTTCGCAGCAGCCGCTTCATTAAAACTTACAACTCAACACACCGCTAAAAAATCTTTAAAAAACGTATCTCAAAAATACAACCAAAAAAACTATCGTCAGCTCGCAGTCAGTCATAAATCAGCATTATCAACCATGGAGACTAAGTCTATCGATAGTCGGTACAAACACATTCAAAACCACAGGACATAGAATACAGCATAGAAAAATGGAAGCGGAATGAAAGCATGGAGAAATATGGAAAAATAGGGAAGCATTAACAGCCACGCAACGAAAGGAATTACTACAAATTCAATACCAATCAATTAAAGTAACGTAAATGAGAAAACGGATATCGAATAATTAAGAATGGAAGTCCTGGGACTTCCGGACAGGACACCCAAGCCGGTGGCAAGTAGCGCCTGCCGTCGGCCAGGGGTCACAAGGTCACAAGTCACAAGGGATCGCTTGGAAATTTAGCGATCAGCGACCCATAGAAGTGTTGCCCCAAGGACAAGATCAAAGTGTGAGGAGAACAGCAAATGGACAGCACCGGCAACGGAAAACAACAGACGAAACGCACACACACACAGACGACGCCACACATACGCTTACAGCGACATCACTCATACGCCCCGTAGAACACATCGCACTTTGCTTGTCATGCAGCGTTAACTAAACCAAACATCAACAAAGTCGAGACGACGCCAGCGGAAAATTGCATTTCTGTATTAACCCCAAGAGAATAGAAGAGGAAGATTCGAAAATCAGCATCACTTTCACCGAGGAAGAGCAGGAGTACCATACAAACGAGATGCTAAAACAACGCAACAAGACGGGGAAAGAAAAGCCTCCCCGCTTTGAAAATGCAGCAAATGAAAGTCAAGAAAATCGCAAGTGGAAATCGCAGAGGAGAGTAACAGTTTAATTAAATTAAATTCAATTCAATTAAATTAAATTACTTATTACAATGATATCTTGAAGTGTTCATGTATTCGAAAGTAGGTTAACTAAGTCAAGCATACAAGTAATTCTACATATATGTATAATATATATATTATATATATACATATATATATATATATATATATATAAACAATTTTTTTTTTAACTCTAAGCATTTGTATTACCCGCTAAACAAATGAACAACAAACCAAAACGAAAAAAAAAAACTAGAAAAAACAACCAAAAAAAAGCAAACTGAAAACAGAATTTTTTTGTATACAGAAATGAATGAAAATTGAAACCCGAAATGAGCAGATAGCGAAATAATGATAAAGAAAATGAAAGAGTAAAACCTAAAACCGAGACGAAACGAACAGAAAATATCAGTAAATATCAAAGAAAGTTCAGAAAATACCATACCGAAAACCGAAACAAAAGATACATTTACATAGTTTAATTAGAAGAAACTATAGCGCGCATCATTATATAACCGAAAAACTGAAAAACCGACCGAACAGAACGTTACTCCCAACTTACAAAGACAAACAGACAGACGGAAACGAAAATGTTTTAAGCTCACTCACAGTTACACACACTCACAACACAACACACACACACGTATATAGCATGTAAAGCATATATAAATATATATAATTATCAATCGATCATTCAGTAAAGGAGAGCAGCCAACATTCGCATCATAAAACAATTAACTCCTCTAATAATAGAGCATACTCAACTCTGTCTCTCTCTACGAAAAATACGCCTAGTACTCAAGCGGTACTCAATGCGAAAATAACCCAGGAAAAACGGGCGGCACACTCACGCTTTGTCACATGAATCAAGTGTAAACGCAACGATAATAACTTTATAATACCGCTAGCGAATTAAGTCCTAAACAAGAGGGTACAGTTCGGGAGTTCGACAATTCCCCCAGGCATTGCAGGTGGTCCTACAGTAAACGCCTTCTATGACAAACATCGCCCCCTTCGAAAAATAGTCACCCATCCACGAGTTCATCATCATGTGCTACAAATCGTAATATCCGTCCAAAAAACCATTTGAAGCGCACCTCCCGCTCTCTAACTACAATCTCTCCTTCTTTTTCGGGTCCCGATCCTTGATCCAGGGTCCTTCCGACTTCCGCCATCCACAACACCCAGTCCCAAGCCCCCAAGAAATGGACCAAAAAACCAGTTACACAGATGCCTCAAAAGTTCTTCCCCTCCCCGTCGCATTTTCCCATCTCTTGAAGGACGACCAAGAAAAACAAATACACAGCCAGAAAAAGCCAAGCCAGAGATGCAAATCTAACAACAAATGTCACTGCCAACAAAACCAGTAATTGTAAAATCAAGTTTAAATAGTTAAAGACCATACATATATGAAACGAAATGGGGACCTGATATGAAATGGAAGGTATTTCCGTAGGGCTAGCACTGCAATGCCGAAAGTAGTTACAAGAAAGCAAAAGGAATTAAAACCCGATGATTGTTCCTTGTCACAGAATCAGGAATTGCCGATGTGGACCTGCTCAAAACCTCACTCCTTTCGGGAATTCATTTCGGATTTAGATCACCTAATTTGAGTGTTTTTTCCGTCTACTCACACTACTCAGCATACTCAAAGACGCATTAAAATTTAGAGGGAGGAGAAAGTGGGTGTAAGGTTGAAGCGAAAAAACAATAAATGTAACAATAAATGGTAATAAGTAATTTTAGCGTATTTTTTTTTTACAGCTTATAGCCAACTAAGTGAAGTAATTGTAATTCTAGTTCAAACTGAACCATTTTTGTCTGCGTTTTTTTTTTTTCGTGGATTCGTAGGTTAAGCCCCACACACACACTTATAGCCACACAAAACACAACCACAAACATGGTAAACGAAAAGCAAATGTATAAATATCGAGGATACTTACACTGTAATTAAGGGGGACGAATAAGAAGGAATACCATACCAAAACGTAAGCATATTACAAGGAAATTGCCATTAGTCGATAGTGTTAAAGCGATACGTATATGATCTACATGCTAGGCTAACGAAAAGCAAACAAACGAAGAAATAATGGAAGGAATACTTAGTGTAGCTCAAGATGGAATCTCTCGTATCTCGTAATTCGTAACTCCAACTAAAAGCAATTGTAAAATATCGTAATAGATCTAGGGGCGATCGAACAAACAAACAAAAGCAAAGCAAACGAACAATACGCAAGACTTTATTTTACAAAGTATTTGCCGCAATATTAGGTCGAAGAGTTCGAATTGTACTAGCTGAATCTAGAAAATAAGAAGAACATTTCATAGACGCAATCCTAGAAGCAATAAGCACACCCGGAAAAGGAAATTAAAGTTAGAACGGAAACGGAATCAGGCAGAGCTAACGGTAACAACGATGACTCTTCACCACGTTTCCCCACCTCCGGTACAATTCTGTCCACTTCTCACCACACATCACTGCACTTTTCTTGCTCTCTCTCTCTTACACCTTTTTTGCATCTCTTTTCCAATGAAAGAATATTTTAACTATTCTTTCACTAAGTAGCCTGTTTCCTCTTGAAGAAAAAACAACAAAATGCACGCATGCCATATATCAGTTTTATCAGTGCATTTCACATTTATGGAGAACGTAAGTTTCAAGTGTGGGCACTTGTGTTTTACACGTTTTACAAACATCTCAACATGTGATAGTGGAGACAGGCTCTACTTCGTATATCCCATTTAAGAGAATCTGAATCCGTAAGAATAATTCAAAATTCTGTTGAAATCATCCCTTTTTTAAAGTGATTAATGTTTGTGTTCGTTTGTTAATTTGTTTGTCTGTTTGTTTGTTCCCGGTCTGAATTTGGTTTCTGCCATATTGTTTGTGTATAGTTATTATGTTTTTTTTGGTGGCTAAGTTAAAGTTTTAGTTCTGTAACTTCTACCATACTTTCTCACTCATTTGTTCATACGTGCAATAAAAAAGAGACTTGTATACATATCATTGTTTTTTTGGTTTTATTTTGGGGCTACATTTCAGATTCTCCACCCACCTGTTCCTCTCTTCCCTTCTCACCCCTCTGCTCTTATCCCCTTCACTATCTATCTGTCTCTTTCTTAGCACCCGATCAATTTAAAACGACGAAGAAAGTCAATTTCTCACGGCTCAAAAACGCAATAAAAACTGAACCTTGAAATCGAACGAACTAAAGCAACAATTAGTGAAGCATATTGGTGAAATACTCGTAACTTATATTTTAAATCGAATTAGTGAGTGATTAGCGCAACGGTAACGATAAAAAATACAATTTAGTTGAATTCCCTAGCAGAATCGAATCGAATAGTGAGAACTTTTTATTAGAAAGCGAAAGCGTTTTTTAATTGTATATTAATCGAATCAAAATTGTAAAGATCAAATAAAAAATAACGAATATTGCATACAAATTGAAACTGCCAATTCACATTCTCAGACAAATTTTTACGAAGCTAAAGCTAAAACCAAAACTTAAGAACATCCAATTAATAGCACTAAGCGAAAATATACAAAATTGCTGAAAATTACCGAAAAGCGAAACCAAGCTGAAGAATCGCAAAATCGAACTCGTATCTAGATCATTTAACTAGGCCCACGACTTTAACCCTCCTTCGTTTCGGTATCTCCCGATTCTCGATTTCGATAGCCAATATATCCGATGGTCGTCACTTGATTGACCATATCGGATTGCGGTTCAGGATTACTTTAGGCACTTAGCGTATATATAAATTTGTGTGTGTGTGAACAAATAGCAGACAATAATTAGTGAGGGAACTTTTTAGGCGAGATCGAAGGACCAGGACTGAAATGACGAGGGAAAATAAGTTTTCCTGGACTAAGTGGGCGTGGCTTTCACAAGCAGCTAATTTATTGTCTTCCAGCATAGCGTACATTTTTCACAATTTTAGTCAAGATACTTTGTTTCCCCAACTGGAATAACGTTGCAGCTTAAATGTGATTCAATTCTGATTTTTAATCGTTTTTCGTTTTTGTCAAAGTTTTCTATACTATTGGCCACGCCCCAAGATCTCAAAGGCTTGAAAATGATAGAAAGAGATTTATTTCGTTGGTGGCCCAGAGTTCAGCAGCAAAATTAGCGATCCGCATTTGATGGAGTGTATAGGAAAACTGCCTTAAAGATTTTCTAGTGAGACCGATCGATAAGCCAGCAAACCGTGTATATATTTATTACATAGAGGCCGAGTCGGTGAGAATTTTTTTTACTAAATACAATTTACGAGTAAGCATAACTTTTAACACAAATCAACACGATCTGTACATAGCCGACATACAAACATACAAAAAACACCCTGCATATATATATTAATATGTATACAAACAAGCATATACATACCTATATATAAAGTGTTTTACAACAACGTGGATTAGTTGGTAACCGTAGAGCGAGACATTCTTAGCAAAATTACACCTAAGTTTTCCAGATTCAGATGACTTTTTAACCAGACAAAGGTAGACAAATTGTGAAATTATTAAATTATGTAGAAAAGCAGTCAGAGTAATAAACTATTTGTATTTCAACTTGTTTTCCAGGAGATCCTAAGTTTAGTAAAACGTAATATAATGTAAATGATAAAACGAAACGAACGTATGTAAAATAATTGCATAAATAATTTCAAATATATTCGCCGATTGCCTTCAACTAGAGGAATTTTGATTACACTTAATAACGAATACTAAATATTTAATAATAATTGAATAATGCATTGAATATTTATACAAAACAAAAGGCAAAAGCAACTATTAATATATGGAAGAGTGGGTAGAAGAGGTCGAGAAGAAAGACGCAGAAGGTCAGGCGCATACAGAAAAGAACAAATCTACACAAAAATGAAATTCAAAAAGAACTGAAGTAAAAACAAAGATTTTAAAGCAGTAACAAATGGCAAACAAAAGAGAACAAACGAAAAAATAAAAAAATCAAGATAAAGCATTCATATTTGTACACTAAAGATCCGTTAAGGACTACGCAACTTATACACGCAATATTAGACTAAACCGACTTCGATAACCAATAACCGATAGATTTCCCCCAGCCCCCAGCACAGAAGAAATTAGAGGGTTTCCGAAAAATCCCCATCTTCAGCTGCATCAATTTGATTAATATTTTTTTTTAACTAGAGACACTCGCACATATCCAATGAAAGACGTCGATTACTTTCCATTCCCATTCCTATCGAAAGACCACCACCCCTAGATACGCACACCCCCAAGAATCTAATACGAAAACGAAATCGATGGCTGAATCGAGATCACAACCACAATTACGATAACTATTACAATGGCCACCATAACCACAGATGCACAACCACTGGAGCGAAGGACATGCGAATTAAGAAGACGGATGTAGAAGCTGAACGGAGTAGATCGAATCTAGTGAATACTTTAAGGCGTTAAGCGTACTTCTAGTTTGTATCTCTTATATACACGCAGATATATCTAGGTATATGGAAATAGCATAATTATACAGATATACAGACCTATGAATAAATCAGATAACGCATACAACTAGCCAGTGGATCGATGTCGAGTGTAAGTCGCTGAATATCGATAGTAATCGATCCAAATCGATAGAGATTTAGTAGATCCAATCTTTTTTTTGTACTTGTACTTGTATGGTAAATGCTAACGGTAAAGGTAATGGTAAACGG
The DNA here is from genome assembly GCF_004382145.1 of Drosophila mauritiana. Classification (NCBI taxonomy): domain Eukaryota; kingdom Metazoa; phylum Arthropoda; class Insecta; order Diptera; family Drosophilidae; genus Drosophila; species Drosophila mauritiana. The sequence goes on along the minus strand of NC_046672.1, from coordinate 20,515,875 downwards.
TAACGATAAACGGTAATGGACATTTAACTAGTTATAACGTGCAGTTATCGTAATTTATGATTATCGATTATTGAGTCTTGAGTACGATTATTACGAACGTTTAATTTTGTTAATACGAAAACAAAACGCGAGCATGGTTAATAAAGCTTTAATTTGAAGCTATATAGGTATATATATATACGCAAATACATATATATATATACCCACACACTAACACACACCCGACGCAATACACAGAAATAGACACATACAGACAAGGAAACGTCCTCAGTTTATAAATTTTCAAATGAGTGACACGGCAAACTTGAAACGAAACGAACGAAACGAAACACGTAGGCAGTACGGATTAGGTCTTAAGGCCCCATATAAGTAATATACAATTTAAATTATTTAAAAATCAATTTATTATTGATGGCAAACGGAAGCGAAAGCGGAATAGTGATGACGATAACGACAGCAAGAGGGGAGAGCCAGGCAGTATAGATCGGAGCCGCGAACATATACATGTGATCATATATCCGATATCCGTCGATATATATGCACGTCCGATATATGCGCACGTGCCCCGATCGCCATACATAAACACACACATACATATACTATATGCATAATACCAGTGACATACATGCATATGTACTACTCAAATCGATCCGATCGGAGGAGGAAATGAGGAGGCAAAACAAATCTATATACAGTACATGGCATACACTTATATGAAGCCCCTATATTGAGGATATAAACGTGAATTTTTAGCAGACTAAGTAATAAATTATACACTCACAGGCGGTCATATTCGAACTACACACACACAAGGGCGGTATGCAGATATATATATACACGAATATATATATATAACTTATATATATATTCTATACGTCAGCAAAACAAATACCAATAATAATAAAATTATGCAATAAAGCGAGGAGGAGTGAGTACTAAGCGGAAACGGAAGTGGAGGCGAGGACACCTTACATTTAAGACACTGAACAAAAAATCGACTTGTAAATAACACGCATACACACAGCCAACACACAGGCAGACCGCAGACAGTCACATCAGTATACATACACCCACTCACACATACCCACATACACACATTTTACGATTAGTTAATTTTACAAACTAAAATTATTGCAGCAGGCGCATTACATAAAATGATATACAACTAAAACGCGGCAAAGAAGAAGAACGAAGAAATAAAACCAAAAATCATATGCATTAAAAGTAAAGTAAAGGCAAAGACAAACAAAGGCAGAGGCAAAGGCAAAAGCAAATGAAAAAGCAAAGCGAAAGAGCCCAGTCGGAAGAAAGGGGCGGGTGGTACTCTCTCCCCGAGCAACTCCCCGCCCTCATTACTTCCAACAAAAAACAAACGGCCAGAGACGTTGATGGGAATTAATAATTACCAAGTAAAATTATAAAATATTATTATATAAATTATTATAATTATAAATTATTATTAAAGCAAGCAACAAACGTAAAAAACAAAAACAGACAAGATTAAAAATACGAAACGAAAAAAAACGAAAAACACAAAAAAAATCAAACAAAACCAAACATAAACCAAAAACACAATATTATAATGCGATAATTGAGTAATCAACAAAACGAATTGACAACGTTGTATGATTTTGATCAGAAAGTAATAAAAACAATTTTCGATTTGTTACGAAATATACATAAATATCCAATGGCTTTTATTTCATCGGAGGGGCGAAACACCATTTAAGCTCAGCACTGTCTTGTATTACAACACCAAAGTAGAGGATGTGGTACACACACAAATATGTAAGAGAATTGAATTTATTGTTTATTTTATGCTTTTGTTTCAAACAATTTAAATTTGTAAAAAGCCTTTTTCTGGTTCTGCACATTGGCGTTAAATCGCATTCCTCATACGCGCTGTTGCAGTTGATTGAAATACATATTTTATGTACATACCTCCAAGTTAAGGCCTAAAGTTAAGCTTTGTTTTATGTGGCGTTGCTTCACTTGCATAATTATCTATTTCATTCTGAACTTTTCACAAGGACTATTGGATTTATATTAAAATAAACATTATACATTATACATTGCACAGCGGTGGAGAGGCGGCTGTTTTGCTATCGCTGTGGACGACCGGACACGGTGACACCGAAGTGCCCGAGTGCGCGGAAAACGATCGGCTGAGCAATCCGAGAGCGGGAGGGATTCGCCCAGTCACGAATCTTGCAAAGTAATCGTGGAGAGAGAGTTAAGTAAGTGTATTTCTAAGTCTGGCCTAAGATTCTTGCCAGCGGAAGAACGGATGCGACGGTATTAAGAGGTCCGAAATGGGATCTTCACATAAGACCAAATGAGCGGCATGCTACTAGTTTCGAGGAAGTTTCAAAGGCGAGGGAACGATATAAGATCAGGAGATCTAAGCAACGCGAGGTTATGGCCGCCGAAAAGCGCATCTAATCTGGGGATCCAAGACCCTTTGCAGACGTCACGATCCTGGGTAGGCAGCTCACAGGATTATTGGACACGGGGGTGGAAGCACTAGGTGCTCCGGTTCAGTCTTACTTCTTGGCGGTGAGAACGGCGTCCATGGAGTATGGAGGCATCTGTAGGACAATATTTGTCTACCTTTGCTCTTACCTGGAACAAGCTGCCTACTTTGGAATCGATGTCTGGCAAGCGAACGGGCAAGCACCATCGGTCGTAAGTGGAATCGTGCCGAAGTCGGTGAACGAAGCAGCAGAAATCCATGTCAGGCAATGGAAGCACTGCGCCAACCTAGAGGAGATTGACGAAGCGAAGGAGAAGCTGGAATCCTGAAGCCTGTCGGCGCGGGTAAGGGAAGCCTTAGAAAAGGTCAAGAATAAGTTCCGTACCTTTGAACAGGATGGCCTAGGAGTGTCTAGCTTGGAAAGGCATTCTATCAAACTTGTCGAAGGAGCCCGAGCTTTTAAGGATCGACCCTATCCCATGTCTCCAGCGAAGCAAAAGGTCGTCGAGGATGTAGTGGAGGACCTATAAGGAAGCCTGCTGGGAGTGTATCACGCCAAGGACATCCAGTTGTGATCTGTAGAATGGAAAAACAAAGTACACAGGGTCAGGCAACCAAATAAATATAATTCCCGCACTGCGTGGGCCCCACGTAAGGCGCCGTTCGAACTGCTGACTACATCAGTGCCGCGTTGATTCCTACCATCCTCCTAGCTACCAATTACCAGCTTAATAAGATATGGGTATGTTATCGAAAACGACACATTGGTAACATACGTTATTGATTGTAACGTGCATTTTGTTCAAAGTATAATTGCCCAATGCGTTATCGCTGAGAAGTTTATTATTTTGGTCTCTGTAGACTTAAGTTTACAATTGGGATTTTTGAAGCATGGTTTTTTTATTTTGCCTGGGAAAGTTGTGTAGTAACCCCGATGTTTGTTTGCAGCAAGTTCTACGTGCTCCTTTTCCCAGTCTTTTTTTCATTATAATTCTGTGTTTTTCAGCCGTGGCATATTTAATGCTACAGCTTACCACGGTGAAAATTCCTTGCGTCGATGCATATTTGGCGGCCAGGTCCACGAGATCATTTTTCGGAATGCCGGAGTGACTAGGTATGTGATGAATTTTAAAGTGAGTCAAGCGGTTTTTATTAACTATTTTCTTTTTAATGTTACAGGCTATATAATTATCAAGCATTTTGTTTCGGATTGCAATGACGCTGTTCCTGCTGTCTGTTAAGTTGGCAACTCAGGAAATGCCTATCGAGAGAACGTAGTCCAGAGATGTGTCTATCGCTAGCAGTTTGGCAGTTAAAGAGGACAGGGTTTGTTTGTGGCTTTTCTGAGGCTTTGATTAGTGTGCACTTTTATTTTATTTATGGCTGTTTTGAATGAGGAACACTCATATGCTAGCTTACTCCTTAGAAATGCTTTGTGAAGGAGCAAATCTTTCTAGGATTGACGCCAAAGGAGCAGCCACTTAATAATCTCAAGAAAGCGCACGTTTTGTTGGCTGAAGAGACCGCTCCCTCGATATGGGCACTTGGAGAGTTATTCGAGGCTATAATTCTTCCTAAATATTCCATTTTTTCCACTTCGGTAATTGTAGTGCCATTGTGAGTAATTTGTATCGGTTGCCTTCGCAGATTGGAGTGAATTACGCTCTATTTGGCAGGGCTTAAGGAGAGGTTTAGTTCTCCACATTCAGTTTCAAAATCTAAGATTTTTGCCATAAGTTTCTCCCTTGCCCGAAAAAGATTGAGTGGAGGAAGCATAGTAGGAAAAAATCGTCTGCATATTGGGACAGTTCGCAGTTATCATCGCTCAGGTGCTGCTCCTTGAGATACTCCTCTCTTTAGCTATTATTGCAGTTTCTCTTAATTAAAGCTCGTTTTCGGAGAAAGTCTGTTCACCAATAAATATGGTGAGGGTTAAATTGGAACTGTTGTAATATAGACTCTAGAATTCCTATGTCCGCGCAGTCGAAAGCCTTTTGAAGGTCGAGGCACGCTGCAACTACATAAAATCCTTTCATATTAAGTGATTGGACTTTATTTATTAGGTCGTTTATGAAAGCGTAGGATCTATTTGGTAGTGGACGATTATATGAGATGTGGTGGTCTGTTATCTTAAACAGATTGCTTATAAGACAGATGGATTATGTCCAATGGGAGAGGATTAGGAATATGGCGGAGACCATAAATGAAAATCATAACTCAATCGCAGCCATACCGACGGGAACTTATTCGTCCACTAGGGCGTCACCATCTGCCCCGAGGCGATCCCGATTCCGCCGGTGAGTCAGTTCCAAACATTCGAATAGCTGAGCGCAGGGAGGGCCACGTTCGTTGGATTAGGAGTCTTCCAGGGCAACCTCCCTTGACTCCCGTAGATTCCTTGGACAATCCAAAGGCGTCGACCGACACAATTGTTTTCAACGGCCGCCAACCGCTGGTGTTGAAATATATTATTTAATTAGTTTTCGTGTAAATAGTTTGTAAAGCTTACCGTTCAACTGCACTAAATTTGGGTCGCGAAAAGTTAGTTAGTCTGACAGGGGAAGCAACTTCCCACGTTTAGTTCGCATCCCCTGGAGCTCGTCAGGATTAGGTGACCCTGCATATGTGAATACGTCCATTGTATTGCACTCCTTATAAGCACCGGAAATGGCGGGGCAATTTTCTACGGTGATTTGTAGACCTTAGAGGATTCCTAAACTTGTTTCTTATACCGTTTCAAAAGCAGTCGACGATCAAGGGTGATCACTGCCTGATGAGGGCTTGATGTTGGATTGATTATGGATTAATGATGGATTGATGATGGATTGATGATGGATTGATGATGGATTGATGATGGATTGATGATGGATTGATGATGGATTGATGAGGGATTGATGATGGATTGATAATGGATTGATGAGGGATTGATGAGGAAATTAAGTAATTATAATTATATTTATGTTTAAGAAAACAAGAAAGCTTACCGAAATGTTCGAGTGAGTGATCACTGTAGGGAAGATGGAGCTGTCCTGGTCGTCTGGTCGTCGACATCGACGTATTGATAATGGGTGATGCAAAATTAGCTAAGTCCGCAAAATCCTTAGGGCATCCTAGGTCGGGTGGGTGCGCATGGTCATAGCATCTGCGACCAGCTGAACTTTAAGATTTCGTCGTTTATGTAAATTTAATTCTCTTGTTTACCTTTTTCTGTTTGTCTGCTTGTTAGAGATCGTAGGTATGTAGAGGCGTGAGACTTCGATAGTTATCGATGCTCCGGAAAACTCCGCCCTGAGAAAAGCCAGAGCTAGCAGCACTGCCACTAAGGAAAGAAAGCAGTTCGTAACAAAATGGCGCTCAATATAAAAACAGGAGAAATTGTCGAGGCGACGACGTCATTTCAGATGATGATTGCAGATTGCAGGCTGAACTGCAATTGAATCAGAAGTGGTGAAGGAGTAGCCCAATGGGCGGCATAGGCAATATTTTTATACGTGCTGTCAACGTTAGGGTTGCCACTTGCGCTTTATGAAAATCGATTGGAGAATCGACATAGGTAATCAGAAAAGGTCATCTAAGGATGCCATGAAATTTGACTCGCACTAGCATTCGCATGTCAACGACAGAACGAAGCAGACTATACCTGGAAGTCAGAGCTTGTCTATAAAACGAAAAAGTTTCAGTTCGAAGTGCTACTATATATATATATATATATTAGTGTCAGGATGCGAAAGGTGTATGTTCTAGTTCGGACGCGCGACGACAAGAAGACCGTCTACGAGGTGGATCGCTTCGGAACGGTGGCCAACCTAAAGGCACGGATCGGGCGAGCCATGTCCGTGCCCATGGGCTTCAGTCAGCTGTCCTACAACGGTCGCGTGCTGTCCAATCAGAGCGTACTGCTAGATGTGGGCCATAAGTCCACCCTGGATCTCACTTGGAAGCCGGTCGTCCTGACGCCCAAGCAACTGCGCGAAAAGGGCGTTATAGGATGGACGATGGTGGTTACATTGATCGGCGGTTACCAGCAATGCAAAGAACACGCTGGTAGCATGGTCAATCCACCGGACGGCGCCAGACGACGAATCTTCAACGCAGGTAACGATGATGAACTGGAGGCCCAGGAGTTGACTGGACTCGATTTGATCTCCATTAAAGGCAAGGCGGAGCTGGTGCCGATTGCTCCAATGGATCTCATGGATTCTCTAGATCTCAATAAGAAGACCACGAAGAACGACAATGAGAATTAGACTAGAATAAATAATTTCCAATTCAAATGCTTTTGTCCTCATTTCATTTCGAAATTCCTTCAAGCCGATCGATTTTCAGGCCTCGATTTGAAATTTAAATTTGCGATACAAGCATAAATGATGGAATCTTACAACAAATGCATTTCACTCATTCATATTTAATATTTAAGTTTAATTATTTAACTGAGTGTGCTCCGGGCTTTAATAGCCAACAGACGCCACGAGTGCCCATCTCACATTAGAGTTTCATAGGCTACGTTCGAGTGATTCTGAGCATGATTTCTTTGTGTTTTTGATCCTTTTGCTACTTTGGCGTAAGACTTGAAGCTGTGCATACTCTTGGCCGATTCGATTGAGTTATCGATAGAGCTGTTAGATTGCCTGCACTGCAAGGATGGAGAGGGGTAGGAATGTTGATCTTGTATTGCCGGGGCTCCTCTTTGAAACAAGAAAGGGTACCTTGCGCGGACCTCCTGAATGGTTAGGTGTTTGCTTTTTCAATTGCATACGCTTTTTTTTCTGGCCGGGCAAAACTGATTTGTGACCACATGTTAACATTTGCCATGATCTACCATGATCTACTCCGCACTTGAAGCACTTGAAAAAGTGGATGTCGACGGTTGAGATTTTTGGCAATTGTGTCGCTTGGCAGTAAGTTTCTGTTTTTTCCGGAGGGGATCATCCTTATCGATAGGCCACCCGATAGACCGATGATTTTCGTGGCGCCCCCCTTGGACATCCTGTTGCGCGATCTGGCCGTTTGAAAAATCCTGGTTCGCTCCGGGATTAATCTTAAATGGCCTGGATTATGTCCAATGGCCCATGTCGGGGACATTAATAAAGGCAATTCATTTGTCTGTTTTTCTGCTTTACAGATTTCGTGAGTCGTGAGACGTCGATAGTTAACGATGCTTATGCTTCGAGCTGTGTGGCACTGGAAAAACTCCGCCCTGAGAAAAGCCTTATCCAGCGGCACTGCCACTAAGGATAGAAATCAGTTTGTAACAGTATCTATAATTTTAAAGGGCAAAAGTACGTAAGCTCAGAGAAGCTCCACCTGGCGCTTATTGTTGGTTTTGGAAACTAGTTCTGAAAAGCGCCACTAGTACCGCGGTGTAGTCAGGAACTATGGATTCTTCCTCGCATTGGTGAATGGCGCTCTTATGGTACTCTTTGGAACTAAGAGTGCTTTTTCATGAAAGCGCCACCTATGAGGGCGTAGTAAATAGTACTATGTAGATATTGAATTGAAAGTGCATCCTATGGCCGCCAGATGGCATAAGGAAATTAAATGTTGTAAATTCTGCACAGCCCAAAAGTCGGCATTGCATTATATGCAAATTCACAATCAGCCCAAAAGAAGGCAACAAACGTTGGAGAGCATTCTTTTTTAAATTTTAAATGGTTTTATTTATGCCTCTTACTCTCTCATTTTCCGTTTAAAGCTTTTGGTCGTCTACGTTTATTAATTACCAATTTTTAGCAACCCTATCGATCTTCAACTTTGAATTTATACATAAACCCACCTATTCTAACATTTTTTGTCAGTCGTTTGTTTATTACAGAAATGCACAAAACGCTAATTATTATTGCTCCCACTTGGTGATATGGGGTCCAAATATGGGGCACTGCGGCAGCATTGCAAAAAATCCAAACTGTCTTCTGGCGAAGAACAGATATCGTTAATTTCCACCAGAAATAATAAAAGACTACAGTCCCCCGAAGCAGACTTTCCCGACGTCTACCCCACTCAATCCCTATACGAAGAGAAGGCAGTAATTGACAGTTCTAAATTATTTTATAACTAATTGTTACTAAGCAAATTGTAAAATACAATGAATATAGATATTATAATTAAATTTAATAACTATAAGTTAAATAAAATTATAATCTAGGATAGCTACCAACATTGGAATCCCATTAGGTCTAAGTAATTTATTTATAAATAAATAAATAAATAAATAATAATAATTTATTTAATAATTTATTTTAAATTTGTGGATGGCTTCGCAGAATACATTTTATAATATATTGTCAACCCCTTTATTTTCCAGTACTTTCAATGGCACCTATTTGATAGAGTCGACCTTTATAAGTCAGACCTTTATAAAATGTATTTCTAAATTTAAAACATCAAAATTGCTGTTCCCCGTGGTAGCAGAGAGTTTGATGAATTGACTACAGCTGAGGGCCCAGTTAGCAAACAGCCTGGAGTATAAATACATACCTACAACATAAATGTTAAATATAAATAAATTATTTAACATAAATGTATAATACTAGCATTAGCTGCATGGGTGTTCTAGCCTGACTAGGGAAACATTAACTTGGACTCCTTTTTGGGCTGGGTATATCAAGTGCCGAGTGTGTTACCTGTTCGCACATCGTCGCTGCAAATAAACCTCTTCTATCGCTTTCCGCTGATCTCAGGTGCAGTGTGCAGATTTGCGATGGAAAACGACATCCGGCCCTCGGATGCAACACTCGGCACTGCCAATATTATCAGGCTACTGCGTAACTAAGCCCTTCGATAGTCATCTGAATTCCATTCACGGCTGCTTTTAATAAACACGGGGAGCTAATCCCTGGCCCTTTTGGTCTCGGTTTCAGTTTCAGTTTCAGTTGAGCTGTGGGTCCGCTTTGAGTTTTGAGTTTCGGAGAGATCTGCCAGGACGATAAAGGACTTGCATGCGACATAATTACCGCTGATTGAATTGGGCCCGTCACAAAGGTGATGAATCGCATATCGCAGATGTCGGATAAGCGCACCGTTCGGCTGTTTACCCATTTTCCCAAAGTTTCCTCCGTTCCGTTTTTTGTTTTGCTTAGCGGAAATGCGCACTCGCAAAAAATGCAGAGTCCTGGGCCTTTGTTGACTCACTCGCTTGTTTGCCAGCCTGTTTATTTGGCTGTTTGGCTGTCAAATCAATGGGACATTCGAGTAAATGTGCACTACAGTGGGACTTCGATGAGGGGGCGCTTCTCCCTTGGCAGGTCATCCTGAGAGGCTCCACTGTGTCTGTGTTTTTCCACGGCTGGCGTTCATTAGTTTATCCGCCAGCACCATATTTGCTCACCTCTTGCGAGAAAAACTGAACAAATGAGGTCCTCGAACATAGGCAGCTCTTGAATGTCAAAAAGGATCAACACACCAACTAGGATCAAACAACACTCGACGGCAATTTTAAAGGCAACTTTTACGTTTTAAGCTCTCCGATTAAAAATCAATCTGTTGAGTGAAATCCTTTCACACCTTTTTAATATGTTTCGGGATAAATAATTGTTGACTAAACCAGAATTGTGAACTGCCTCAAAATACTAATTTTAAAATATGACAAATGAAAATAAAGTTCCGAATTATGTAAGTAGTTTATTTTAATATTTGGCCATATCTGAGCATTAATTGAAATGGGTCGCTCATTTTAGGGGCAATAAAAGGATATTTGAACTGCAAATTCCTTGCCCAATCCCCGCGCGGATGAAGAAAATGTGTCAAAGGAGTAACCATCACTGGGGGACCACACCTCATCGATTCTGGGCAGATTGAAAGGGCTTAGCTCGGAATCCGATTGCATTTGGAGTTCTAAGAGCACCGGTCTTCCGCTCTTCCGTTTCTGCCCAGTGCTAAATGGGATTTTATTTGGGCAACGCTGCATAATAGATGATATGATATAATATGATTTGCCTACACAAAACGAAAATCAGGCTGCTGCCGCTCGACAATCAACTTGTCCATAATACATGAGTGCTGCGGGGGTGTGGGGCGGCTGGTGTCGGCAATCAGTCAAATGTAATAATAAATAAATAAATAAATCAGGAGCAGGCACATAAACAACGGCACTCGCTGTTGATGGCAACACAAATGGAGTAGTCGGGATTAGAAATCACAAATGGAAATCAAAAATAAAAATGCCAGCCTCGACATGTACTTGTACTTTTCCGGTTCCAAATGTCTGGTGATCCTGGAATACTCGATTTTGGGATTGGAAGTGGCAAATTATTATTTATCGTGAGCCCCTCTCCAGCACCTGACAAAAACGGCAAGTAAAACGAAAAACAATATTAACAAATGCAAATATACGTTCGGAAATGACCTAATCTAACTAGAACCTAATCTTCTTTTCACTGATAGTAAATGGTTGTAGAACACATTGATACTTTGATTATCTTGGAACTTAAAACATTCGACGAACAAAGTATGTAATAAGTTAAGAGCTGATTAATGATTTAAACAAGCCTCAAAAATGAGACATTTATTTTGAAAACCTTACTTAATATATCGATGAAATTTGAAAAGCTGTTCCACAAATCGAACCCTCGGAAAAGTGACTTCTGCCCCGAGATCGAGTTTTTGGGTTCGAAGGTCCTGGGGCCATTAGCAAAATCAACAGCCACACTCAGCCAGCCATTCACTCGTGCACCCATTCACCACTCAGTGAATAAGGACACTCGCAGTTGCATTCACACTCTCGCCCCGAGAAAAGGACATTTCGTCCCACTTACACTCACTCACCTAGAAGGCATCTACATCCGCCATCCTCCATCCGTCGCTCTCTTTCGCTCCGCATGCGGCGGTCTCTTTCTGCAGGACTCGCTGCGGCACCGTCGATGTGGAAAATGTTACGCTACAATTTAATTGAAAGGATAATCAGGCGCACAGCGGACGAGCGTTATGTGAGGAGCGCACTCATTCAAAAAAAGAAATAAAAACGGCGTGAGGAGGCAAGAGCGGGAGCGAGAGGGAGATGGGGCGATGGGCATTAGAAAGGGACAGGACGATAAGCACGGACAAAAGGCAGCGCTAAAAGCTGCAAATGAATGAATGAGGCGAATAGAAATAAAATAGCAAACGGTGGCAGCACAACATCGGCTTTTGTTGTACCCGTCAAGTGTCCTTTTTGATGACGACGACACACAGCAAGGCGACGACTCGCAGGACACTGCGAAAAACCAGAGCGTAATTGTAATCAATTGATTTTATTCTGCCGAAATAAATAACAATTCAAGAGTAGCAAGAACAAATATTTGGCCAGATTTCGAAGATAATAATAACCAAATTAACAGAATGGTGTAATGTTAAGCTAGAAACTGAACGTCTAAAAAACTCTGCATATGACATTTTTACTTATTACCCATGTGCATGCATAAATAATATATTTTATATGGTTAGTGGCTATTAGTTTTTTTAAAAAAATAATAATTCTTAATAAGTCAAACAAATGATGAATGTCTAGCAAACCCTTCTGGATTTGCACTGAATTAAATCATTTTAAGCTCTCGCAAACCCAGTGCAAGCACCCATTTCGCTCAGTGTGGCTACGGGGTGGCTTCTGGTAGACCTCGCTTGTGGCCGGGTACGTGAGCCCACAACGTGGCCAGCTTTGCTTCCTGCCCGAGCCGCCCGATCCTCGCCAGAGCCGGGGCCAGAAAACCAGTGTCCTGTGGCGCGGAAGGTCCTGCGAAGGGTTGTCAACTGCGAGTGGGAAACACGAAATACAAAATACAAAATGCGAAACACTGAATACAAAATAAAATAAAATAAAATATAAAGCACGGGGGCTGCGGGGCGGCGATTGGCAAATGAAACTCGAATGAAATAAAATTAAATGCGTTGCACAAGTTGCAAATGCGAGCGAGCAACAATCAAAAGGATTCACGCTGCGTGTCCTGTTCCTCGCTGTGAGAAATGTAATTTTAATCGAATTCACTCACCCCTTTCCAGTTTCCCTTCCCCTTTCCGGGGCCCTGGTTCCGGCATAGTTTTCCTCTGCCCTCCAAGTGCCAACCGTATTAGAGCAACTAAGTCCCGATCCTTTCCTGATTTGTGTTGTGCCAACAACAGTTGCCGAGTTTGTCGAGCTGCCGAGCTTACTCAGTTTTTCGAGTTGACGCAGCGGGCGCCGCCGGAGGCCAAAGGCATTCTTCCGCGAGAAATGCAATTAACTTGGCCAACGGCAACTAACCCCTTTGTTTTGCGACTAGCACGAGGGGTCGGCGGGGGGCGGGCACGGCCAGCATCCCCCCGCAATTAAAACAAAAGGCAGGAGTCGCTAATTAACATTGTTAGCATTAGCGCAGCTCAGTAAAACAAACGGAAGAACAAGCCAGAGTGCCCAAAAAATCGGGTGGCTCTGGGCAAACTTTGACCTTTTCGGTGGCAAGCACTCGTCCAAGTCGAACCATCGATTCCCTGCCGACTCTAGTTGCCTAAAACTGATCACATTTCGCACTTTTACTAGCTCTGTAGATATACTTTCTACGTATAACTGTTCTGCCACCAACTAACTCTGCGGCCAAGTTATTACTAGGGTTACTAGTTGTCTGAAATAGTAGCATACTACAACTATGTTCTCAGGATTAGCTAAAGTGCCGAATGTCCTTCATATTTCTAAACGAAATTCAGCACATCCTGTGCCTGCCAAGCCCGGAATCTGATCAAATTTGCCCACCGACAGCCCCCTTATCCGCGAATCTTTTTCTGTGGCATCATCAGCGACACATGTAAAATTAAATATTGTTTATTGTCAGAGCTAACCCGACCTTTGGCCCCGTATTAATCAACCTCCTGTGTGCCTACCCCCCAGCCCCCAGCCCCCGTTCCCGCTACCCATGCCCCTTTTGCCCGGGCTGTCACTTGTTTATTTATCGACTTGCCAACCGTTTTGCACTCGGATTTCCCCTTTTTTTGTTTTTTTTTTCGCTTTTTTCGGTTCGTGTGGCAGTCGCTTGTTAAACAAAAAAGCGAAAAAGGGGCCACATTTATAGCTAATTTTCTTGTCATTGTTTTGACTTTTACACCTCCGCCGGCGCGTGTTTACCTGTGAATTCGGTGGCCAAAGAGAAATTGGGGATTCGGGGCTCTCGAGTGGCGTCGTCGCATTGTTTGGCCATGTAAAATAATATTGTATTTGGGCTGTTTGCCTGCGCAACTTGGCTAATGAAGGGGTGGATTGGTGGATCGGGCAGATCGGTGGGTGTGCTCTACATAGTCCTGGCCAGGAAGGACTTGAATGTCGGCGAAGCCCCACAAGAATGTGTTGGCACGCGAACTGCCTATATGTATCGCTTGATAGGCATTTCAGCTATCCCCAGAGTTGCAGGCTTTTATATCTACTACTTTAGATATCAAGCACTTATATCACTTAGTACAACTTATAATGCAAAAAACGCATTTGAAAAACCTTGCGAATGAATGAGCCACGAAACATCCAAGAGGAACTTCCGAGTCACCAGGACGATGTGAAATACCTTACTCAACTTGAAATTGGTTGTTGCCTGATAAATGTAACTTGAACAAGAAAGCAATATTTTAATGATTAAATTCAAATTCAAGCTTCAATTTTAAGTATTCTATAATTACAGAACTTCTAAAAGTAACAATGCAACCTCGTTGTCCAGCTTGTACCAAAAATGTGCGAGTTGATGAGATTACGCAACTGACAAGGATACAAATGCCTACGAAGAGGCAATCTCACTACCAACTTGAGCACTCGACACAATTGGTATTTATGGTACATAAACACCGGGAAGGAGGAAAAATGTGACACTTGACAAATTTGTAAAAATCAGACTGGCGCCACTCTCGGTTTTCGATCTGATTTATGGGCTCCGTTTTGTAGCTGAAACCGAACAGCAGTTGTAGGAGCAGATCTCGATCTCGATCTGGATCAGGATCAGGATCGGGTCGAATTAATGCGAAGCACTTTGCAATTGAGTTGTCAAATGCGGGCAAACAAGTGGCACCTACGTGGAAATAGGAGAGCGGTAATTGAACCCGAAACCGAGCCTAGGGACTTGGACGGGGAAACTAAGGACGATCCAGGACGAACCTAGGCGTAGCACCCATTTCCAGCTTATTACTCAATCAACGGGCTCATTTGTTTTTAACTGGAAGCAGTTGTTTTCGAGCGCCGGCGTGGGATGTTGCCTGTTTTGACAGCATCCCCGGTGTAATTGGAACTTCAGTTAGTTTGAGATCCTGGGTCCTGTCGCTCCTCGATCCTCGGGCTGCCGCTTTTGGCGCGTCCTTTGCCGGCGATACATTTCCATTTGCAGTTCGATTTCCTCGATGACGACTATCTGACCTACTTACTACCTGATCCAAATGCAAGGCCATGCGACAGCTGTTCAGATTTGGCAACTGTCGTGGGTCCTTTATCCTGCAAGGTCCTTTATCGATTTGTACTGCGCTTACACTGCAAGAACACTCCGTGCTTAGCTGTAAAGATTGCTTTTCTTCATCCTTTTCTTGCGACTTCTTTTCAACTCCAGCTTTCAGTATTGTCAAATGGTAAGCTAGTTCCAAAACCAGACTGCGCTAATGAAAACCTGAAGACTCGACTCATTTGAGACCCGTTTTGTTCTCTTCTGCACTGAGCACAGCTAATTTCGTCGAGTGTACGACTGCCTCCGCAATGTTATCCGTGCGTCAGGAGGCAATTAGCCCGGCATGAGGTCCTCGGAATCAGCTGTAGATAAGCAGCCTGCTCCCAGGGCACCACATGCTTGACCACTGGGTGCCCTGGACAAATTGCCTCGGGTCCGGCCGGACCTTGCAGTGGGACTGGCGGACTGGAGGCGTGGAATCTGGATGGGCAATATTCACGACTTGACCGCGGAAGTGACCAAAAGGCAGGGGCGCATGCGCGGCGGATTAGCAGGGGCGTCCGAAGGGGCTACGCGAAGGAGGGGCGCCGAGATCGCATTGTCCACATCACGGACCGCCTGGAATGAAGCCGTTAGCGACTTCCAGCATCATAATTAAGGTGTCGTAATTGCCGCCCCTGAGACGCGGCATTAGTGCCCCGGCACGCAGGCTCTGCCGCCCCTCAAGCCCCTTGGAAGCCGACGAACACCGACCAAACGAAACCCAGCAGCTGCAGAACTCAACCTCAATGCCAACCGCCGACAAAGTTGCCTTTGTTGGAAACTTTATCAGCATGCAAATAAAAAAGTCCCATCCCGAGTCCCATTCACAGAAAGGCGAGTGGCGAGAGGGACGGCAGCAGATTAGGCGACGGACACCAAGTGGCCGGAAACCCATCGGATAACTGACACAAGGGCTCCAAGTGGAGCACTCTGCCAAATGAAATCGAGTTTACTGCGACAGTTGGACAAGAGCTGTGCGGACGATCCCCTCTGAAATGGTTGCAGAGATATGGGCGATGTGTATGAGAAGGGCAACTGATTCACCGGTGAATGCTGGAGGGAAACGAATTTTCTATGTTTAATAGTTTCCCAATTTGAATAGAACTGTCTTTTAAATAAAAGAAGTTAGCGATGTTAGGCAGCTTTAGTTTTCTCTTCAATCTTATAACTTGAGATCTTGTTAAGTACCACAGAACGTGTTGATTGCCGAGTAATTTTGCCGTGCTCTCAATAAGGAAACCGCCTCCTTCGCCGTTCCAGTCGAGTTCACTCCCGGCAGCAGTTTGTTTTCCACGCTCCATCCCCACAATTCCAGTCAGATCTCTCTATTTGCCAGGACTTTTACATGTGCCATTTGCCACGGGCCAGGAATATATTTTTGTATCGCATCGCACGGCCAATTTGATGACATTATTACGCAGAACTGCACAAAGTGTCGAGTGGACCGGCTAGGGAGTAGTGACTAGGAAGCGGCAGAGGCGACGGACACATGGGAGTGTCCTTTTCGCCAGCGGTCTTGGCATGTGTTGCTGAGCATGAAAATTGCAATTTTTCGCCAGATAATCCTGGGACCCAGAAATAGAACCCCAGAAATCAGGAACAATGCTGCAATGTTACTCGGCAATTGGCAATTGGCAATTGGGTGAGTGGCAATTGATTCGTTGCACCATCAGCATAGTCCTGCGAATGGATCCATTATGTTTTTTGCTCCTTTGCCTGTCATGTTGTGGGGTCGACCGCAGTCGTTTGGCCACAGCGGGCAGTCCACAGAGTATACGTGGAATCCGTGCTTCCCATCGATCGCAGCGCATCGAAAGGATGGACAATAGCTCAATTTGGCGCATTTTCAACGCTTTGCTGGTCGAGGTGTGATCCATTCTCCAGATCGGTGATCATTATTGTCATTATCTGAAGTGCTAAGTGGCCGCGTGTGACCAATTTTCAGCTGGCCAGCGGCAAATGGCGGGAGTATCAGTAAGTTGTCAATCGATGCAATTGCTAAATACCTATGGCAAATGACTTGAAGATGAATATTTATTGGTCTACGCAGCAAATATCACAAAAATTACTCAAAAACTGCAAGATTTTGATTTAAAATGTATGAAGCTAGTATTAAGAAATAGAGTAATCAAAATATATTGAATTAGGAACCATTTTAGACAACAAGAATTACAGCTTGTGCAACTGAACTTGAGAAGAAACCGAAGGAATGTCGATACTGCAAATTATTCATCAATTATTTTCGCATGCCAAGGGTGGAACTTACTTAAATTCTTTATTTGAAACAAAATTCTGAAAATACATGCAGCTCAATTTGACTTTTGGCTGTCCAAATTGACTTGTCCATTGGCGAACTGAATATTCTGTGTACATTTCCCTCCATTGCGTTCGGCTTTTCATCTATGGGAGCTAAAAAATAGGAGAGGAAATGAAATGACCGGAAGTTAAATCAAACCAACTTCAAATGCCCGAAATTGCCGAGGAATTCGAGACCAGAACTGAACCCGTCGCATTCCGAACACGTAACAAACTAAGCCAAAATTCAGCTGGAAATACGTTCACAAACACGTTGCTGTTGACCTTTTGCGAATAATTCAAATAAAATTTACACCTTTGAGCCAAGCGGAAGAGGGGCGGCGGAACGGGGGCGTGGCCGTTGACCAAGGGACTGCAGGCGGAAATCCTTTTTCCATTTCATTTTATCACAAATGCAAACGCACACATTGCTGAAATATCGTTCCTCTGCAAATTTATCGGCTAATACTCCGATTTCTTGGCACTTTTAAAATCACCAACGGTTGGTATTCAGTTTCTTAAACAAATGGAAATCAAGAAATTCGTTGCACTTTATGTTTGCAAGGCTGGGTCATTTAGAATTAATAAAAACATGAGTCTGAAGCTTAATTGCACTGAAACTGTGGTCCGTTAAAGCTTTCACGTTTGGTGCCCCTATTTTCTCACCGTGCAGACACACAGCTGCTGTAAGTTATAGCCGAAAAATAAATTGAGTCTTGGCCACTGAAGTTGATTATGGTCTACGCCTCAACGGAGCTCGGCCAACAAATTTTCTCGATTCGGTTGAAAAATCAACACCAAGCCGGCCTGTCAAAGTGGGTGGGGCTGGTCATGTGTGCATGGGTCGTCCTTCCTCCGTTTCCGCCCCTCAACCCCATTCCCCACCCCACTTGCCCAGACCTTTTGCCCTTTCTTTTGCGCCAATGTGTCTGGCCTAAGCCCTGCGGCTCACATATCAGCGCGCATTAAAACAAAGTGGGCATCAATGTAGAACCCGAAGCCGGGCCAGAAACCTACACTGTCCCCCGCCGACGCCTCTGGGCTAAAGGGGGTAACTCAATTTGCACAAAAGAAAGGCAAAACAAAAAAAATTAGGGGAGATCCTTTGCATTAAGGCTCTGGCAAGCAGGATGGGTTATACCCTGGAAAAAATTGAATTCGTATCCTTAGGCCCAGTCATATTTTTTTTGATATTTTCACTGAGCTAAGAAGTTAGAGGTAATCTACAGTACTTTGTAATATAAAAGTACTTTGTATATAAATAAATTCAAGGCTTGCGAATAATTTGTATTCGTCGTATCGATGGATTTTCAATTTATATTTAAACAAATATGACAAGATAGGGGAAAAATAAACATTTTCCACTATTCAAACCGGTAAGCTGTACAAATTATCAGGCGGGCCCTCCCACCATTCGTTTTACAGGGTACTCTGGGAAAGGATCAAACGGACAGCGGCAGCTTTAACTTATCGGAGCGGTCGGGGTCCCAATTATTAACGCCCAAAGCTTCAAATCCGCTTAGCCGAGCCCCCGGAGAAGTCAATCCGGCTGCCTAAGCCCCCGCATCCCAGATCCTGCAGACTGGAATCTAGCAACTGGAATCTGAGTCCTGGGGCATTTCACACTCGATATATGCTAAGTAGTAGGCACATTCAAGCAGATGTCGCAGGTCCGAGTTTTCCGAATCTCCGGAGAGTTCCAGACGGAAGTGCACTTGAGGTCCTGGCGCCGGAATTCGTGTGAAAAGTGTTGCAGGACAACGCAGGGAAGATGCACTTGAGCAGCTGATAAGTTGAGAGGTGGAGATGTTTGGAAGTTGAGGAGATGCGACCTGACCCTCACACATCCGAGGACAAGTGTGTTGGCCCAACACATCCTGCGAGGACCCATTAATCGCAGTTCGATAATAATTTCATGCTCGTTAACGGGTCGCCTTCCCCTAATTTTCTGGCATATTAGTTACAGGACCTCCGACCCGTCGCCTCGTCCTTGTTATCGTTAAGCAGTCGCTAATTAGACGCACATGTGTAACACGAAACCGCATTTAAGTTTCGGGGAATGAAAAGTGGAAAATGGAAGGGACGCAATGGAAACACAGGAGCAACCACCGACACCAAAACACCAAAACAGCAAAACACCAAAAACCTCGCTCCTTTTTGTTCCGGCGAAGCACTAAAACTGTCCCAATTGTTACGAAATTATACACTTGAACTTCTCAACTTTTTGTCCTCCGTCTTTTCCTCCTTTTTTTTGCTTGCCATTTTCCACCCCCTCGACCAGCAGCGGGTTAAGTACTTGCCCGCAGGCCAGTCTGTGAATTGTGTTCCTGAAACTGAAACTGGAAATGGAACTGCCCTGGTCACAGTCACACTTCCTTAGCGCTAATCCTGCCAAAAAACATTTATTGGCAAAAGTGTCAAATGATTTTTAATGGTCTTCGTGTGGGAAATTGCACATGCGAGGGCTTCCAGGCCGAGTTTGGCGGGAAAGCAGCTTTTGTTAAATCTATTTTCTACGAGTAATTCATATGTGCAATAATAAATTTAGTAAGTAAATGCTAAATACAAATTTTATATAATTTCATAATATATACATTGGTATCTTCAAGAGTATGTAGCCGAATTTGACTTCAGATAATGTTAGGTAATTGAACTAATTTAGAGTAAAAAGCGAGGTAGAATAACAGAAAATCTCCCCAAATATACTTGGATTAAGAATCTCCGCCAGATATCTGCTCGATTTCCTCCCCTTTCCGGATAGCCTATTTCCTTAATAATCTTTCCGCGGCTGAGGAATGCGGCAGCGGGTAAGAGAACAGATTTAATATCTGGCCGCCCCTTTAATCTATCAGGCCAACAGCTGTGGCCAATGGCCAAAAATCGGGCAATCCACCATCGAACGTCGCCGCCGCTCTGGATATTGTTATTTTCGCCGGGCCTCTCCGCTCCGGATTTATTTTCGTCCTTCTTTGTTTTTAATAAATTTCAGGGCGGGATGGGCCAGGAGATGGAGAAGGAGCAGGAGCAGGAGCAGGAGCAGGACGTGGTCATGATAGAGCTGATGGCTCTGTTGCTGCGAGGACTCTCTTGGCCGACCAGCTCTTGTCCTTTGTTATTTCGCCTGGCGACATTTGCATGCCTCATTTGAGGACAAGTTCCTCTTCATTTATTTATTTTATTGCGGCCTCATTCGCGTTATGAACTCAATGGCCTGTGGACATTATTTTAATAATTGCACTCCCCTTCACTCTGCGCCGGCCCCTTGCCCTGTTTATTACTCGCATTCCATTGATTTTCATGGATTTCTCGTAATAAACTTTTCTGTATTGTAATTTTTTATGTACACAATTTCAGCTGCCCGGTGATTTCGTTCTGCCCTCTATATTGCGAGGAAAATCAGGCAGAGTCGCAAAATTATTGATCACAAGCAGATTCTCGAGGGGCTGAAAGACACGAGCCTTAGCAGGTGGAAAACGTTTGGGAGTTCCATCGCAAAGAACACTACTTGCCAAGGTCCTTACTTCAATTAGATGTTTTAAAGCAATTTAACTACGAAATGTAGTCCAACTCTTGCATATATTGGGGTCTTATGTTCAAAATAACTTATTAAAAAAACATATATTCATATATGTATATATATATATAACATATATTGGTGTATACCTCATACCTCACATGAAGGCCGCAATCAGATGGAAGACACGCCGTCTGAGATCTCCCGCCTACCTAACCCCAGCCCAGCACAGCACACATTCATGGGCCAGGAGCCGCGCTCAAGCCCCCGGAATGGAAACTAATCCGGGCTAAGCTTACACACACTTTGTGGCCTAATTTATCTTGAGTGGATCGCGGAGAGAAGCCGGAGGAGGACAAAGGGCTATCGATCGATCCCGCTCGGCATTCGGCATTCGGCATTCAGCATTCAGTGATCAGTATTCAGCATCCTGCGAGGTCCTTTGTGGCCGGGTGTGCTTTTGTGCAGTTGGATATGCATAGGTGCATCGCATTCGCCGGATGCGTGGGCAAGTGTCGGTTGCACAATGGCACACACGGATGGCACACCACGCAGCGAACAAAGGACCTGCACGATCGCCCGATGGAGGATTATCCCAGACAGCCAGTCTGCGGAATCCTTTTGCGGGGCATGCATATATTAGCCCTAAGTGCGGCTTAGCCGAATGCTAATAGCCAGAAAATGGGAGATACAAACTACAAACACACCAATTCGGAACTCTCAAATCCGCACACTGCAATCCGAAATCCGAGTCCACACATGAGAGTGCAACCTGTAGTTTTAGGTGGCTTTTATTGTGCGCCGTCCTTTGTGCCAATTGTTGCCACAAATTGCTGAACAAAGACAAGTGTAGCGCCGGCGCTGCCATCGATCCCGTTCCCGTTCCCATTCCCATTCCCGTTCCCGATCCGGGTTCGGATCCCTTATCCTCTCTATATCCATTGCCACCCATTAATATTTCAATCGCTGAAATATGCGGCTCTAGCTCACCAATCGATGCTGCCATTTTGTATTCATAGCACGGGATTTGCTTAGGTGGGGGCATGTGGAAAACGGACTCTGCAGAATGTACAATCCCAGGACAAGTGCATTTTGAAAGAATTCCCATTCGAAATCCGCCGAACTATTCATTCCCTATATTTATTCAGGGCCTGGCATAACAAGTAAGCAGTAACACAATGGGACAAGTCTCTATATCAAAGTTAAAATAAATACAGCTGTATCATTTAACTTATAGTTACATATCTACGACAACCTTAAAATATGTTTCCAAAATTCCAAAAAAATTTCCCAACCAAAAAGCGTAGATTTTGTATAGATTTTTCCGGTTTTAAACTCCAAAGTGCTGCCAATACATCTATACTAAATTTCTAAATTCCTGCACTTCTTCACTGCAAGCCCTTGGTCCCCCAACAAAATGGGACGTAATCAAAGGGTGTGGGCATGTCGGTTCAGAAGGTTTTTCGGTGCATTTTTTGGACACACGGCCAGTGTGCGTGCTCTTTTTCTGCCATCACCAGCAGTTTTTCAGCGTGGACACCACACTATGTTTCTAATCAGTGCAGCTTCCGTCTTTTTTCCGACTTTCCCGCTCCGCCGATGAATTTTCCGTCAGTCAACAGAGCGCGATATTTGTCAACAAGCGGAACTATAAATATGCATGCAAAGGGAGCGCTGGTGGGCGGCGGAAAATGGGAAAATGGTGGGGAAAAGCAGAGCGGGAGCGAAGTGGGCGAATGAAAATGGATGCCATCAGGGCATTTTTGGGGGGCAGGAGGCTCTGATTTTCGACTCACAGCCAGGCATTTCATTTCATTCCATTTCCCGTGCACTTTTTACTTTCTGGCAAACTCATTTTTTACACGCTCCCCCCGGAAAAATCGAAAAAAGTACTACGGCATTCGGAACGCTCGCAACTTACCGGCAGGGGAATAGAAAATCAAGTGAAATCGTGTTCATCCAGCCAACCATACATTCTCCACACAACTTAAAGGCATCATCTCCTTTCGCAGTGATTGCGAATTCACAGGATGCTCGGCACTTTTAAGATGCGATCTGTTCTGCGGACTCAAAAGATATTGCGATCGATGTGCCATGGTAAGTTAAGTTAAGTTAGTAGCTTAAGCTTATCATAGCCTAGCAAATAGCGAATGATAAGCTAATTTAAAGCAAGATTATATACATATAAGATAAGATATATTTGGTCCGTTTCGACTTATGTATATACTATCTATGATGTCAAGAGGGCCTTGTTGAAAGCAGATAATTCTAGGACTAAAAGACTAGACGGACATGGATCGACCAATTCGGCTTGTTATGCTAATGCTAACACAAATATTCTTCATTTTCACAGATTCGCAACGCATTAAGGCGCAGTTTCTTCTCCAAAATGGAGAGTCCCCTTCCAATGTTGAGGAGGTCGAACAGGATAAGGAGGAGCAGCCCGTGGCGGAGCCACGCCCCCGCACACCCTTGCGCAATCCACTAAGTCGACGCAACACTGTGAACAGCTCTCGACTCCAGTACATTAATGACAAATACAAGGAGCTGGCCAACGAGGTGGAGTTGCGCAAACCGAAGGCCAAGCCATTTGTGTCCCGCCACGCCCTCCATTCGGGGCGGTTTGATAAGTAGGACCCCAGCTCCAAGCCTCGCAGCCCCGTTTCCAAGTGATCGAAAATGATTTCGAAAGTTGCATTCTTTTCCGGTTAAAACAAAAATAGAGGATACTCCTCCGTCAACTGTTCGATAAATCGCTTCCCCTTCCTGTTAAATCGCAATTTAAAAAGAATATAAATGGGCTAAGACAACATAATTTTCGATTTGATGGAATATGATCATAGTAGTAGTAAAGAAAAAATTGGTGAAATATGTGGTAGTAACAAGGCGTCCAGTCAAATGTTTTAATCTGACTGCTCGTAGTTATATTTTCCACAAGCTTTATAACATCTTTTAGTGCATTAAGTTCATCTTTATGCCGAAACCGGAATACCCACCATGTGTATTTTTGTAAATGGGTGAATTGTGTGTCTAGGCCAAAAGGAAAATCATAGCGAGGCCCAAACAACCAACAACCAGAAACCGACAACCAGCAACACACAAGCCGTCATGTAACGGATGCGAGTGCAACATGGGCTACGAATGTTGCGTTTTCCTGGGACTTGCTCACTAGATTCGTTTGGGGCGGCTGGAAAAACTGAGCGTTTATGAGATACAGGTGGAAGTGGAAAATGTAAAATGATTAAGCTAGGTCTCGTGGGCGTGGTAGTAGGAAAATTCAGAGTCAATTTCCTAAGTTAAGAGGGAACTGAATGTGAAAAGTACGAGTATTCAAGTTCTTCTCTACAAGTACTTATAAATAGTACAACTAATATTTCTCCATATAGTTATTTATGAATATATGTATTTCCAGATTCATATATTTCTGTTGCATATGCGTTGATGGGGATAAAATGAAATGGGGATAAAAACATATATATTAGACGATACTATGAATCCCGTGGGGATGGCCAAAACCACTACACAGAAGACAAAAATGTTTTTATATATAATTACCTAATGGGACTTTGTTTTAGATACAATGTTAGACATTCAGATATGTACCGAAGTAATTGTTAACGCAAGAATGCAGTTGCAGCATTCCCGAGGAAGGCAATCCAATGCCGTTTTCTTCTTATTGTCTTCAGGAGACGAGTCCTTCTCCCAGGCTGAGCCACATCCATCTCCTGTTGCCGGCCATTCAAAACGGAATCTGAGTCCGGGATGGGTATCGGTGGCAAGTGGGGGAAATAGGGAAAATGGGCAGAACGGGGACTAAGCGTTTCACTTTCAGCTCCGTTTGATGGCCAGTCGCTTTTGAGCATGAAATCGCAATGCAAGCGTAGCCCGAGCTCTCCGCCCCCCCCCCCCCCCCCCCCACACACACACACACTTTCCACGGGCGCCTTTCATCCATACAAATCACACTAAACCGAATACGTCAAGGCGGCGACTGGATGGAAATGGGTGGAATTGGGTGGATGGTCCGGGGGGAAGGCACCAGCACTGGCTTTCCTTTGAGTGCCAGCCGGCTCAATATCACAGGGAAAATAGCCGCAGAAAAAAGCGACTCTCTCTCGATAAGAAACAAAGGCACGATAAAAAAATCGTGCGAGAGAGGTGGCCAAAAGGGAAAACAGGAGCTGACTTGACTACAAAACCCAAGTCGCAACGGATGCGGCCCCATCGACAACATGGCTGGGAAATCTGTGTAGGGAGGCGGAAATGGTGGTCCTGTGCGAAGGATTGACTTTGACTGCCGAGCCATATGTATATCCTGTTTGTGCCGAGATTTGGCTTTGAGCTATGGATATCGTTAGAGCAGCTCATCGATTTGGCACCCAGAGGGGGCTAAAAAAAGGGATGCCATGGGTGTGCCGAGGGGGGCACTGTTGTCGCAACTTCGAGTGTCGTGTGCTGCAAAGTTTACAAGCTCGCAAGCACTTTTTTGTCTGCGCCACCATGCTGTTGCACTGGCCCTTTTTTAATTACATCCTTCGCAAAACAAAAAACAAAAAAAAAAACAAACAAAAAAGGAAAAAAGACCTTAGGGACTGCTGAAAAAAAAAGGGAAAAGGGGAACCCGGCCAAACCAAAAACTTGTACAAATGCCATGGTTTGGCTTTGGCCTACGAGTATCGCATTCTTTTTTCTGCACTCTGCAGCTCCACGCTAGTTTATTGTGAAATTCCAATAAATGCAGTGGGCGTGGCTGCCATAAAGGTAGTTGTACGACGGGGCAAAAAATGCACGGAAATGGAAAATGGGCAGCAGAGGAAGCTCTGCCTGAAGAACGGTGCAAAACGAGCAGTTGAAAATCGTAGAAAATCGGAAAATTGGCCACGCAATGTGGGAAAAGGAAGGGCGCAGAGAGAGTCCTTAAGAAGTCGGTTGAAAGGACCAATTGAAGGTGCTACTTCATTTAGTTACGAATTATATTTATGCCTAGAAAGTCACACTTTTAATAATAATTAAATTTAATAATTATAATTTAATAATAATAATTGTATGTCGTATTTGAACCTATGTATATCAATTTTATTGTGTTGATCACTTGTTTATATAATTTGATTAGTTTAATCAAAAATGTTTGCGTTTAATTGAATTTTTGCAACCGAAGAAAATAAAAATAAATTATCTGCAATATTTACATTAAAAATATTTTAAAAGTATTCCACATCATTAAATTATATCATACAGTTAGGCGACGCTTTTAAAATTTATTCGTATTACAAAAAATTGGTTTTTCAAGCTACTCCGCTGGGTGGCCAGAAAATATTCCTTCAGCTCGGTGAACAATGCAGAAGACACCTGCAGCGCCTGGAACCAGTCACAAAGGACGAACACACCTGGAATAAGCGCCCGGGTAACCCAGCTCACCCACCTCCTCGCAGGACGCCACTCGGTTCAATTGTGCCAGGGATTGCGATCCGATTCGATGCGATGCGCTGTGCCAAGGACATCATCGTCCTGGGGCCAGGGGGATAGGTGGGGCGGGGAAATCGGGAGGACTCTGTGTCTTCCTTTGGGTACTTCAGGTACTTGGGTACTTTAGGGATTTTGTGCAGATTTACATGCAAACAATCAAGATATGCCCGGGCTTTCAAGTGCCCCGGAGTTGCGAATGCGAGCAGGAAAAGCGGAAAAGCGGAAAAATGGGGGCAAGGGACCGCCTGCCAATACGTCATGTGTGCCTCAGCAGCGGCTTACCCATGAGCAGCAGGTGGAGGTGGAGCAAGAGGTGGTGGTGGAGGCGGCCGTGGTAAGTGGAAGGTGGAAAAGCGGGAAATGGGAAAAGGGAAATGGACGGGCGGTTAAATGCCCCTGTGCACGTTTCGTTTGCTTTTCACATCTTTTCACCTTTGATTTTCCATTCGCTTTTCGATTGTCGCCAGACCCTTTTCCCCAAACTCATGGGTTTTCCCCGCTTTTTTCGTTTCACAGGGCAAAAATATTTACACTCCAACTTTTGTATGTCTCCGTTTATAAAGCATAGGTATTGGGTTATTAGGTTACAAATTATTGTTAAAAAGAACTTCATCATTCCATATAAACTCTATTCTTTGAAATTTAAAACCAGTTATTTCCAAAGTGTTTACGTATTCCATAGTTAATCGAGGTAATCATTTTCTCTCAGTGTGTTTTTTCTGCGTGCCTCTGGTTTCGTTCTTGTTATTTTCTCAATGTTTGTTAAATAAATATCTCTACACATGTTCCGTTTACAATCCCCTGCCCTTCTCCGCTCGTCACTTTTGGTTGATATTATTGGTTTTTAATTCAATTGGCACTTACGTATGTTAAATGTTTTCTTTTGGGGATTACTTGACATCGTCTGAGTCCAGCTAATCCCCTTCCTCGCGATCCCCGTGTCCTTATAAATGTTGAATGCGAGTTAATTATTTAATGCCTGTCGCCCAGTGGCTAACACGACCCCTTCAAATGCAAATTGCCTTCGTCACCAGCTGGACTCTGGCTTGGGTAGGGATTTGGACGTGGACGTGGACACAAACAACACGGTCAGCAGGATGTCGTACTATTCTGGCCAGGCGAGAGTCTGCTTAAGGCCAACTTAAGAGTCGGGGAGTGGGCCAAATATTTATTTAAAGAGGAATTTAACATACTTGTTTTTACTATTGAAAATTTACGGAATAGACAATATGCTAACTTAGGTAAGCTAAGCTAATTTTGTTACATGTTTTAAGTTAAGTCATATGCCACGTTCTTTTCTAATAATAATTCAAAGCCAAAGGATAAGGAGTATAGAAAATTAACCCTTAGCACCCCAGCATCCCCAAATCTAGAAATTATCCCATCCATCCCCAGTTTTGGTCAAACATGGCCGCTAGGGTTGCTACAAATCAGTGGGTCAAATGATGGTCAATATTCAAGGGAGAAGATTTATCTCTGCGCATGCTCATTAGCCACAAACGATCCAAACCAGCCGTTCTTTAAGACTTTTCATCGCTATAATCACTCATTTGAAAGAAACTTTAAATACTTTTAAATGTGATTTCCAGCATTCAACCTAGCTCATTTTTGGGGACAACAAACTCCGATATTATATGATATATATACTCACTCTCTAGTGAGGTGCCCTTTAAAAAATATGTTCAAATATGTAAGCACAGCGCAGGCGACCCATCTCCGCGCTTCTCAAACAGCTCAGCTAAGCCCCCTAAATGCCCCAGGGGTATGCCCCAGATTCCCACATGTGTGAAAGGAATTTAGGGCCAAGATAAGGGGTTTTCGGGATCTTTTGGCCAGCAGCAGACACTACAATGGTCAACGGCTGGCCCTACGATATTTACGAGTTTGCTGCGCGCATTATCATTAATTTAACGGATTAGCAGGAGCTGGGCACATCAGAAACCACAAAACCGCCTGGCAAAAGGACACAAGAGCAGTTGCGCTACATTCCAGGAATTTTAATTGAGTTGTTCCGACTGCTGGTGCGTGATTTAAGGCAAATCCCGAAAATTGTGATAATCGACTTTGATGCCCGACTGTCGCCGCCGACATTGTCGCCTGCCTATCTGTGTTTTTGAAAATTGAAAATGGTAAATGGAAAATGGAAAACAGAAATGCACCAGATACAGAGACAGAAACAGACGGAGACTGCGACTGAGACCGAGTTGTAGATGTCCTGTTGTTTTTACCACTGCCCCACGAGATGGAGAGAGGTCCTTTTATTATTACGACAGGACGACACTTGGGTGCAAACGAGCCGATTATTGCCGCCTGATAATGTTCTAATTGCCCTGCAGTTCTCGATACGGAGCTGCAGTTCTCTCACTCGAGACGGTCCTCTCCATGGGCTCCTACTGTTTGGGCCCATTCTGGCCATCCTGCCCAACTTGCTCATCCTTTTAATCCTTGGCAGCAGTTGCAGTCGAGTCGGTTGTCGGTTGTCCTTTTGTGTGGACGGCACGCTGGGCCTCCTCCTATCTGCCATATATCTGGCGTATCGGGCTTGTCGGTAGGTGTTTTATTTGCCAAATGCATCCGACAACGCCCCGGGGGCCCAGCTACAGATACGGATACCACTGGAGGACCAGCGAGCACTTCATTAGTATCTACGTCCTCCAAGTCGGAGACCGAGTCCAGCCGAAATCGAAGTCGAAGCCAAGAAACCGAAAACGACAACGATCGAAGAAGAAACTCAACCTGAAACCGAACTGACGGCCTGCCTATCACTAACCGCAGTTGGTCACTTTCCTGGAATTTTCGGACAGCATCGGTCCTTTTCAAGTTGTCACCAAGCCGGGATAATTGATTCCTCAACTTTTTTTAAATTATACAAAAATACATCTTTATTTAGACATTAAGGCACACTTAAGACATATTTAAATATGAAAACATTTAGTTAACGCTCAATGGGATTTGAAACCCGATTTCGCAATATAGGTAATCTACTTTCAATTCATTTGGCTGCCCGATATAAATATAAATAATATTTCTCAAGATCAGGCTATAGAGATTATGTAGGGATTTTGCGAGCCGTGACACTCCGTTGCCAATATCTTATACGCTGTTAATTCAATCTGATTGCGCCCAGATGGAGACCCAATAAAACCGAATCGCCGGCAGTAAGGGAAAATTGAAACGCATAACAGCCGCAATGGGATACCCCCAATTGGGTCGCCAAATCGGTGGAATGGGGGCCTCGAATGTCCAACAAGATTTGATTTTTATCGCAAGTATATTTGAATTTTATTGCGTACGAAATTCTCGATACAATCGCCGGCCATAAAAGCGACTGGAGCCAAGTCCACCTAGCCATGGCCAAAAGGCGAAATGGTCAAAATGGGGTAAACAGCTAAACAGCAGCCGGAGAGCAGTCACCATTTCTTGGCCACGTTGGCGTCATTTTCCACGCAATAAAATAAACATTCAAAACGAAATCAACTTAAACGCCTCAAACTGACCCGGCCTTAACCCCTTGGGTCCAACTCCTTGTCCGTTCCTCAATGTGGCACATTTAGTTTTATGCTTATTTTTATGTCACTCTTTCAAGTGATACTCTGTCCAGAAGGTATTGCCCAATTTTTGACGAGAGTTGCACTAACTCATGAGAAACTATATTTGTTAATTACATAGGTGCGTCACTTTTATAAAAATACAATTATTTAAAAAGCGGTACTGTGTTTGTTCAAAGCAAATCTGAAAAGCCAAACTAAGAAATTGCGGCTAGCATATTTTAAGGTGGTTATCTTGTATTTGAACACGTTTCTGAGTTTCTTAATTTTAAAAATGCAACCGGATGTCCATCTTAGTTGTGTTTAGTTCTGGGGTCAACGATGCCTCTTTTAAATTAAACGCTATAAAATACGTTACGTATCATAAATATACACACAGAGAGTGTATGGTCCTTTCCTACGTTTACGTAATTTTTGTGTTGTTTTTGCTGACTTTTTTTCCAGAACCCTCCTCCCGGGTCAAAGTTTCAATGGCCAGTGGCCGCAAATCCCCGCCAGCTTGCAGCTAATAGTTTGGGTAAACAAGGGACTCGGGCAGAAAAGGGTTGATTTAATAAGCTGGACCGATTCGATTCGAATTCTATTATCTGTTGTCCCCCCATCAGGACCCAAATCAAATGCGTATTTATCGGGACTTAAATGAGCCAAGAAGGGGGCTGGAAATCGGAACACCCACGAGCTGCTGAATGGCCCAAAGTGCCTTGGCCACAATGGGTTCGGTTCGGTTTTTGGTTTGGGTATAGGAGTGGGAATGGGTATGGGCATGGCCATGGGCATGGGTATGGGTATGTGCTTCTGTTTCTGTTTAGGTTTCGGTCTGGGGGCTTTGTTGGCCATTTGAGTCAGGGCACAGAAGCAGCAGTAAACAATCGTAAAATCTCGAAGGAGACAATGGGCTGGCCAGGAAGTGGAAACGACAACGCCGGCATCTCGTTCTCCGTGTGCGGTGACATCATCGGCCAATGCCAAATAGCAAATGCCAAACAACAATTACCCAGGGCTGTTACCATTTTCTCGGTCCTGATTGCTTCATTTTCGGTGGCCAACAACTCCGCTGGATGAGTTATGGCCACATGGATGGCTCATCTCCAGTCCAGCTTCTGTCGCAGTTTCAGTTCAGTTTCAGCTCAGTTCCAGTCCACAATAAGATCTCAATGGGATGTTTGAGGGATCCTCGGACGGGTTTGATTTATACTGCGGATGCGTCTGGCATCGACCAGCCGTTGGCCTCATAAATGTCCCAAAAGGACCTCCGCCAGCTGCCAGTACCCATTTCAGGGTATTTTTAAGCCATAATTGTATTTCGACAAGCTCCTTTTCAATGGTCTCCACCGTTCAAAAGCCTACGTATCCTTAGAGTATTTAATGCGCAGCTAAAAACCTCGCGATTCTTTTCGCTTCTCATGGAAAAGTTTCGATGGTCAACATATTATATTTTATATATCTTTATTAAATTTGTAATTTTTTTCTTATTTGTTCTACTTCTGCGCTTGCACATTTTGTTAGTAGCTTGCACTAGTTACTTATATGTTGTGTCAATATAAACTTTTTGGCGATCTTCGAGAAATGGCTTTGCCAAGGGAAATGCGCTACTTCCGAATTGGTCGGCGGTGTATGGCGTCGCCATGTTATGAAAACCCGTTTTCCCGAGCCCTAAAAACCTTGGACCAAACAACAAACGACTTTTATGCGCTGACATAAAAGGGCGCAGCATCAGAAAATCAAAAACGATAAAAACGCTCTCTCAACTTTTATTTTATCCCTCATGTGGAGCTGCAAATTGTCATTAGACATGCCGAATTTATGATTTTCGACTGTGATTTCGCTCTTTTTGCGCCATTCTGCCATTCGATCCAGCACCACCCACCGTCGCCCGCTTAAGTATGCTACACACATTTTTTTGGTAACCCTTACCAAGGCCCAAAGCACCCCTTTACTTTACCCCTCCGCCGCCGATGTGGCACACAAACTCATAAATTGTATAAATTGTTCGGCTATTATTTCTCGTGGCTGTCAACGCAATATTGCAGGCAAATTGTCCTGGACAATGACGACAACATGTTGGCGGGGAAATGGGCAAACAGGGGCTATAGGTTATAGGTCGGCTTGGAAATACATTTTTCTGTGTGTTTCTATGAGCCCCAAAAGTGAGAAGGAGGCGCATCAAAGTGGAGATTACCTCTAGTTTTCCGACAACCTGTTTTATTAACAAGTTTTTACCACTCTTTTCATACTTTCTAACATGTATGTCCAGCTGTGAATCTGCTGCTTAGGTTCAGCAGATTCTTTCAGTATGATCTATCATTTTCAGACGACATTTTCAGTTGCAGACCGCCAACCCCTTAACCCCTAACCATATATGGATTTTTTACCCAACCATTTTTATGGCTTTTTCTGCTCGTTTGTGTCAGATTTTTACCCATTTTCCGCAATTGACTTTGCAGCCTTGACTTACGCCAAATGACATAATTAGCCATGGGCGGGGGGCGTGGCAGGTAGACGTTTTAGGGCTAGGGTTATTATATAGCACGTAACCCTAACGCTGGCCATGCACCATAAAAGATGCAATTTCGCGCGAATTCTAACCCCAGCAAATCCTTTTTCGTTCTGCACTTTAATGCCCGTTTTTTTCCACCGAAAATACCCGGTTTTCCTCCCTTTTTATGCCGTTTTTATTATTATTTGCGAAAACGGTTAGAAAGTCAATTGTTTTATGGGATTACGGAAAAGCAGCAGGCGGGGCATTCCAGTAGGTGCTGCCTTAAAAGTCAGCTGCCCAAACATTTGGGGCCTACAACGCTACACCCAGATCCCCAGTCGTCGTCCGAACTCCGACTCGACAAGACCAAAAATATATTTGAGCTCAATAGTTTAAAATTTCGAACAAAGTCAAGACCACAAAATTTTCATATAAAATTTATCGTTGAAAATAACTTTTCGTTCCGCTCTTTTTTTTCGTTCGTTTTTTGTTTGAGGATATAAAATATATATTAGGTAAAAACTGGCCGCGAAAAATACATAATATAATAACATATTACATGTAAAACCAAACAAAAAACATTTCAAAATCAAAAAAAAATTAAATTCCACACAGATTAAACGGCGTACGGACTCACTGCGTTACAATGCAACGTTCGATTTTCAAGAGTAGCTGTTCCAGGACACTGGTCCTGCTTAACTACCTTAAGTCCATACACCACAAGAGCCTGCACGTGGAGCAGCTGATGGAGGCAGCTCCTACGCCCAAAAACTGCTGTCTGGATCTGCTGGGTCGCTTGCTCCATGGCCGATTGAGTCTCCTGGGCGGTCGTCCTGTCCCGCCCAGATTCTTACCGCTGTTGGCGGGTGATCGCAGCCTGCACTTTAATGCGGACGAGGACGAAGAGTTTCGTAAGCGATTGGCCATGCAGCTGAAGGAGTTGCGAGAGACCCTGCAGGAAAAACAGGAACTTCGCGAGGGACAGGAGCAGGACTTTCATGAGCTGGAGCAACAGGACGAGGAGGAGGATCAGCCGTACGTGCCCAGATCTCGGGAGATCTCCATGGAGGATCTCACCGACGAGGAGCTTAGCGACGTGCGGGGGCTGCGGATGAGTGCCAGCCAGGATGATGGCAAGTCTGGTAATTTCGAGCAGCCAGAAACCAGTGAATTGGAAAGCGAGGAGACGGCGGATGCTAAGGATCCCCGGGAGTCCGGGCAGCCGCGGGAGCCTCAAGATGCCCACGATAACATCGAACACGTTCGCGAGGGCGAAATCGAAGGAGTTTACTGGACGGGCGAGGGCAAACGGATTGTCACTCAAGCGCCCCAGCGCAAGACGGGCCACTCGGGATTCATCGATGGCCATGGCGAGGAGATTCCCCAGGAGGACTCCAAGCAAGAGGTGCCTCCCTATCACCCTGAGCCTCGGGCCCAGGCCCATGCCACCTCCAAGGTGGTGAGGAAGGGCCGCAAGCCCAAGTCCTCAACCAAAACCCACACGCCCAGCGATTCCGACGAATAACTAAATTGCCAGTAAATGAAACCAAAACCCTCGAGCTGGGATCGCTAAAATAAATACAAAAGGCTAAAAACAAAACGCTCTATGCCGTGTTTCCCTTTCCCAGTAACCATCTGAGGTTTCTGCGGGTTGCATTCAGTTGAGTCATCTGCAGCCAGCACTACCTGGCCACCGCTTAGCAAATTTTATGCAATGCCCAGAAGTCAAGGACGACTTACCTGGCCGGACAACACACGCTTCCCACACGCGGCGGCCGGCACTCTCACTCTTTTTTGCGTCCTCTAAAATCCTTTTTTACAGCCCTATCCTTTTTTGGCTTTTGGTGGAATTCTGGGAAAATTTTACATAAAGATCGTAGCTCACCGAGAATGGTTGTTTTCTTTTCTAAACTATAATTTTTCAAATAGATTTAAATGTTTCTACCCATTGGTGGCTCGTTTAATAGTTTAATTAACTTGGACAACAGCCAATACAAAGATGTTGTAGCCAAAAGCGGTATCTACTAATGAGGATATTCTCCCCTGTCTGTGGCTGTTCCATCTGTACCTGCTCCATTGACCCAAGATGATAAATGATGTTTGCCAATCTAGCTGACCCAAGGCCGGAAATTAAATTTGTTCGAAAATTTGCCACTTTTCCCCGTCTGTTTCTTATTTGTTGTTTGTTTCCCCCTCAGAGTCACGCCCGGAAAAAATCTGGAGAAAGGACTGTGGGAACGAAATGGGGAGGAGATCTGGAGAATTGATTTCTGGCTTTGGGAATCTTGTAGAACAAAAACATGTACATATAAGAAAATGTTTTTATTTTGTGTCTTTTTAACTAGAAGAATCTTGGAATATAAAACTTGTTTCATAAATATTATAGCAAATGAGTGCTCGTCAGCTTTCAATTTATGTACGTATTTGGTATGTATCCGATATAATTCTGTTGGTCAATTAAGTTGTTAATGTCTCTGGACTGTAGTATCTCCACAACCGGTTATTAGAGAGAATTTGGTAAGATGGGAGCTCCTAGGGAATGGGACGACCTCCCATTGAGCAGCCTGCAACCTGCGACAGTTTATTGAAACATTTTTCAGCATTTCTTACACAAATCCGTGGTCTGGACAATGGGGGGCTGCGGAGTACAGTGGATCCTCATAAATCATGTCACATTTAGACCGTATATACCGGCTGCGGTTGTTGACGGTGCCAGTTCGTCTGCCGAGATCCCTGAAAGTGAAACCCTAACTATTATCGGGGATTTTTCACTCTCGGCTTTGTGCGGTTTGTTGGGGTTCGGTTTCCCAAAGAGAGAAATCAAATAAAAAGAAAAAACTCGGGGACAAATGAAAACATCATATCATTCATAACACTTGTTTGGCTGGCATTGATTGAGCCAACAACACACACCCCATGATCCTGACCATTTCCTCTGCATTGTCCTAAGCGATTTCTCAGTTCTCCATTCTCCATTCTCGGTTCTCAGTTCTTAATTCTCATTTCTCGGTTTTTATACCCCATTTCTCAGTTGCCAGTTCTCAGTTCCCAACCTGTTCACTTTCATTGATGGCCAGATCCTTATTGTTTACGGAAAACATTTCGAGTTCAACTGAATCGCTCATTGTTTGATTGGAATTGATTAATGTGCCCCTGGTTCTGAGTTCTATTCATCGTTTAGCGTTTCCCTTTTTTTTAGAAAGTCGGCTGTGTACCAGCATGGAGCGGGACCAGTACAGGTTGGCCTGGGTTAATGAGGCCCTCAATAAGTCAATTAGTTGGCTGCAGCGGGGATTAGGGTTGATCCTGTCTTTGTTTGAAGGCCTCAACTCGTTTCTGACTTGGTCAATTGACTTGTTTGCCTCTTTTTAATTTTAATAGAGCAATAAGGATTGGCTCAAAGTTCAAAACTCAATTTTCAGTGAGAAAATCCTTACGGAAAATCATATAAATTAATTGACTAGCAGCATAAATGTGTTAGAATTTTTAGAGAAGGTTTTTTTTTGGCTTGCAGCATATTCATAAGGTCTAATATACATATTGTAATAATAAAACTTTGCACTGCAATTGAATAATGTGTTATCAAACTCCATCCATTGCTTTTAAGTCTTGCGCACTGAAAATGTTGACCCAATGCCAATCGACAGCTTGACCTTTTTGATCTATTCGACCCCGCAAAAATACTTTTTGATTGCAAGTCTCCTGATTTTTGGGCAATTAAAATTTCACGCCATGGCAACGCAAAAGATACAAATGTATCTTCAACCGGGAAGAGATACATTGTGCGTGTGACACAGGTGGCCTACAGTGGTTCGGTGGTTTCGGTGGTGCTGGTGGTGGGTTTCCCTTCCGCACTTGTTTTGGAAAATTCGCAACGCCCGGGATATAAATGATATCTCAGCAGCTATTTCTCCACCCATCCTTCCACCCTTCGATTCGCATTTTTTTCGGTTTGGTGATAACGCGAAATAATTGCGTGACAACCATGTTGCGATAATTTTCAATTAAACTGCGTTTTCCCTTTTTTTTCGGCGAGCGTAAAAAGCAGAGAGCGGTGGCGTGAAATTTCATATTAAAATCAACTGATTTTCTGCTTTCATTTATTCATGCTGTTCCTTGTTCTCGTTTCTGTTGTTATACACTGCGAGAAACGTCAAATTCGCCTTTGCTTTGCACCATCAGGCAGTGGGACCATATGGACCCAATTCATCTATTCGTTACTTTTCTAGATGATTGTATTTTAAATCCTTTCGTGTAAGTATCCGAAAATACTTGTCTATGCGGCAAAATGACAAAAACAAAATGGTTACTTAATTTTTGCATAATTTATTATTTTTTATTTCGTTATCTTACCTTTAGCAAATTCATATTAACATAGCTTATATATAGTTCATATATGTATAGTGGCTATTTCTAAACCCACCACTTAGACCTTTGTTGAACCACTGTGCCTAAAGAGAAAAGTGTCACACTTGTGCGTCATTAACGCCGTCGGGTCACAGCTGGTGGATGGGTGGTTGGGTGGAGGATGGGTGGTGTGGCCTTGTGGGCTGGGTGGCTTGGTGGTTGGGGACCGCTTCTTTTTGACTGTTTGACTGGGTGGCTGTTTTTGGGATACGGGATCTATTCGGTCGGGTGGGTATCCTTTGCGGCCCTTTGCTTTTTTGGGCTTTGCGGGGATGGCCTGCAGGATACGCCTGCGCCACTGTGGTTGCCAACGACATCGCCAACCATTTTTCTGCGGTGCAGGACGCGTTGTTAATTTGATTTGTGCGCTTTGCAATTTAACAATAATATTGTCATCAGGTTTCGCTGGTTTCGGTGGTGGGCGACAAGGGGCCGTACTGAATGCTTCGCGGACGGGGCGTAACCAATGCCCATTTAATTAGATCACACTGCGCAGCTCTTTGATGGCCTCAAAAGCTGTGAGGGCTACCATCTTGTTGGTTCCACAAATGCTATGGGGAAATGTTCCATTTGGGTTTCGTTCCAATTCAAGCTATTAAGATACGTGCTGAACACTTAATTTAATTTATTTAGACCGTGATATTTATTTCGATAATTTCGATTTCGATAGCTTACAATATTGTGTCTTTAGATCACTTCTTCGACTTTCCCAACAGTTGACTTCACCCGGAATTCTCTTGCGGGCTTCTTTCTCCAGCCACTTACTTCAAAGACATGATTTTCCTTTCCCCCACTTGTTTTCCTTATCAAAATCAAATCCTTCGCGATCTGAAGTCCACTTAACCCCACAACCTACTCGCTTTAACACTGCGTAGGCTTAACCCACGCGCACGCCGCAATAACCGCATGTGCACCACCCAAAAGCAACCACCCACATGTGGATGGGTTATTGGGTTAATCAGCACGCACGGGGATTTCCAAGGCGGCGGAGCTTTCGACCGATTTTCGAGCGCATTTCAAAAGGACATGATTTTGAACTTAAGGGCAATCACTTTTCGGGCATTGGCGTGCGAATCGCGTCATATGGATAAATGAGTCCTGCAATAAAGGAACCAAATACCGAAAACCAAAAACTGAAAGCCGAACTCGACGACTTGTAGGGCAACAAGTTTTGCGTGGACACGTGTTCTTCTCACCGAAGGAGAGGGCAGAATGGGACTTAAGCCAGGACACGAGTCCTACATGTCTAAATATATCGCGCAACCACCCCCAATTGTCGGGCGATTCCTGAAGTAGTTTCTACGTGCCTGGCCATTGTTTGATGTGGATTTTAATTGAACTCAAGTTGATGCCTCGATGGCTTAACAACAGCGACAACCGCAAATATTAAAAAATAAAACCGAAACCGGGCATCAAAAACGAATAATAAAGCGGAGAAGAAAGCCAAGAGCCCAAAACATCAACAAAGGACCTGCGGTGGGTGCTCCCACAGCAGCGGGAATAACAATAGTGACGCTAGTAGAATAAATTGTTTACCTCGAAGTAATTAGAGGTGAAACATACACGAGAGTGCGGTTCGAAAGGTTTATGCAAAACCACATTTAAAGCAGTCCTAACTATATAGCCCACTATTTTATAAGATTTTAACTCCTATTAGGAGATATTGTAAGCAGAAGCGTTATTCTGTCGATATAATTATGCAAATCTCCTAGCATTTGTACCATAGCTGTATATCCTGGCCCAAACAAAAACACACGTTGAACTCATTAAAAAAAGCTGAAGAGCGGAAGGACGGCAGGGGGATGGCAAAATGCATATGTCACTCAAATGAGGCGAAGGATAACGCCGTTCCGGGGTGGTTAGGGTGGACCTTGTTGTTGTTACTCACTTGTCAGAGCCCATTGTTAATGACAGGCACCTCTGCCGGCCGAAAAAATCGGCAATTGCGCTTTAATTTGAATTCGGACGCGAGTTTGATAAATGATTGACTGCAGTTCATGGCAGCACCAAAAGTCACTTAAGTCAAGGCTCTTTTGCCAGGTTTTTTTTTATTTTTTTGTTGGCTTCCTGTCGCGGTTTCCTCCCAGCAAATGGTGTGCCAAAAGGAAATATGGAAAAAGGCAGGCGGCTTACATAAATTGAATTATCCTTGTAGCCCAGGGCAAATCTAATTTTCCCAGCTCCTTAGGATTCGCCAGGACATTTTCGCCAGATTTAAGAGCCTTAAGACGGGACAAAGGATCCTCATTTCACACATTCAATGGGCTAAGAGGATCAATCCCAGCGAGGGGATATACTCTTACTATATATATGCACAAAGTGACTCATCCAAGCAACCTGATAAACCATACCATTTAAAGTCCCCCACTCCGTGCGTCCTCCCTCCGGTTTCCCGGTTTTTTGGTCAGGAGTCAGGGCAACGTTGGCCAAAAATGCGGGGAATGCCTTGTAAGCCAATTAATGCGCCAACTTATTAGTTTTTCGGACTCGGGCAAGGGCAAATGGACGCGGGGGCGGGCCAATTCAACCCCGGGGCAAGTGGTGCAGCTGCCTCCTCTTAAATTGCCCCACCCACCGGACCTTTGATTTCCTCCGCTGCCATTCCGCATTACCAACCACCCACAAGCCCGCTTCATTATTGAAATCCGAAAGAGAGACAGACTCGCATCAAAAGCGGCAAAAGCAAACCAGCAAGTTGCAAACCATTGTGGCCACCCCAAACATCCAAAAAATGGGTATATGTGTAGGTTTATTCGTTGGTTTACATTGGCGAAATGAAGGGGAGAAGCATTTGTTCGATTTCTCAGGATGCAGGACCTCTCGTGTGGGCCCACACAAGAGGACATCGAGTGCAATTAATGTTAATGTTGAGATATTTATGATGCATCCCCTTTCAAGTTTATTCTTCTATTTTTCGCTTTTTACAGAGCCACAGAGACACCCTTTGAGGCTGGCCGGATATTTGCGTACACGGCAATAAAAGAGGAGTTGACTTAAGCCAGAATGAAGTTAAAACATTAACCCATTAAGTGAAATCTTTCTACTTTGTTTAAACTCCCTGAAACATTTGAATAAGGTTTATTTGTGGAGCACATCTAAGTAATGTTAAGCAGTTAAGTCTGACTTTACCAAAAAAGTATCCCATAAATATTTTTAAAATTCCTACTAAGTTCGAGCTCCTCCTCTGCGCTTTCTCGCAGTGTAATCGCTTGGTACATGCAAATCCGAATGCCACCCTCGTGGCCTTCGGGAGTTCAATTTCTGTCAAATAGTTTCGTATTGTTCGAGGATTTGTCAAATCAAAAACTTATGTTACAGCTGGATTAAAATTATACATGTCACTGCGCTCGAGGGGCGGCAGCTGAGGTCCTTCGTCCTGCGAATCCTGCGAGTCCTGCGCTCTGATTCGAGCGCTATATCGATGCCCCTGTTTGTTGTGCCCGATTTAACGGTCCGGCGCGCAAAAGTAAAACTTTCAAATGAACAGCTAAATGCGCACTAATAGGGGTTCGGATTGCAGATCTCGTCCTCTCGGATTGATTGTGACATTAAGCAGGATTTATTTATTTATTTACTCCTTTCGATGCCGCCGCGAGATGCAAATTATGCCCGCACTTTTGTTCCGGTTGAGGTGAATCCGCCTGCAAGTCTCTAGATTTGTATTATTTCGCCTTGTTTTGGGGTTGAGGTCTCAGAGAGCTTTCTGTTTGCCATTTGATTTTGTGCATTTCGCGCCTCGGCCTTTTGTTTTCCCATCGGTCCTTTTTTAAGGTTTTAGACAAACAGTTTGAAACCGAAGTGAAAATGAAAATGAAAATGTTGCGCGATGTGTTTCAATTTCAATTTGGCATCGGCGGACTTAGTGGTAAATCGCCCAGTGACACTCCCCGAATCGGAATCGAACAGAATCGAACAATGAACGGATTGCCGGGACATACAAATGTCCTCCTTCCTTCCTGACAGCTTTATGTTTTGAATTTGTAATGAAGCAATCTATGCATTCCATATGGACTGCCAGCGCCGCTCCAAATAAGTGAACAAAAACCCCAAAACCGATTCGCAACTATGTTTGCGATAGTTTGTCCAGTTCGGTTCGGCTTGCTTGACCACCTCGAGTACCCTACAAACACACAAACAGTCTAAAAACCACAGAAAATAGTTCTCAAAAGCAAATCACCATCATATGTACTTATCCTCCTAGTTCTTACTTTCAATCACTTAAGCTGACAGGTGTTTCTTTTGAAGTGTTTTTGCCTCTTAGTTTATCCTGCAACTGTTTACTTGATGATATATAGTAACAGAATTAAACTTTAATGCTTATATTGTTTAAAATATAAGTTAATTTCATATGCCTAGTGCCTAGTTGTCCTCCGGAATCGTCCTTTATGCATCCGCATCCGTGTCTGCCGCTTTATCTCTGATCCTGTCGTGTCAATAAGCCCCAATCAAGGAGCATCAAGTAGCGCATCGACGTGTGGAAAATCTGCCCCAAAATCTGCACATATAAATCCACAGGAGCAACAAAAAAGGACCTGCGAATTTATACATACATATGTATATGGATAGATGTGTGGATAACAGAACAGAAAGTTTGCCGATTTTATTTTATTTTTTGCTCGCCGTGATTCGGTGCACGGTTTAGTGATTCAATTATTTTTGTGCGCAATTTAGATTTATTGAGTTTGAAGCCGTTCCCCGGCTGACTGGCTATGGCAGATGCTGTTGCTACACTGAGAGACTATAAGTAAATGTTGACTGCAAGTACGCATTTACTTCACTCACGTCAAGAAGAAATCTCATACATGCTGTTATAGATCGCACAAAAATGATTTAATTTCAGTTTTAATAACCGTTTATTCCTCATAGAGGTATTTCCTATACAATGCATCAACTGCATTTTCGAATCAAGGAGTTCTGATGCCATGCGCGACAATTATTCAAACATGATTAGGTGATTCACAAACGTGAATTGGGTCCGTGGCCCAATTTTTCTCGGCGTGTGTGGCTGATGTGCAGTTGGTGCTGCTGCTGTGTCAGTTTTTTGCTGCTGCCGAGATTTGCAGCAACAAACTGCATAATCAATACTAAAACGCCAGCGTGTTTGCCATTTGATGGAATACGAGAATACGACCTGGGGATCGGCTGGGATTTGAAATGGGACTAGGATTGGGATTGGAATTGGGACTGCGCCGGGATATATCCCCGTAGAATCGGACTGCCGTAGTCGTCGCCGTGCTGGGGATGAGTGGAAATCGGCGCTAAAAGCTTAATGCCCGGCATGCGTCCGCTATCCGTCCGTCTGGCTGTCACGTGACGCATGCAATTTGCATCCGCTTCCGGCAGTGGCGGGTTAAGAGGACGATGGCGACGAAGGGGGCGAGGGGACGTGCTGGGTCGGGGTGGGGTTAAAAATCATTTGGAAACCATAAAAAATAAACTCACTCGCGTGTCTGTCTAAAATAAATAAATAGCAGCGAGCATCGGCAAAATAAGAGAAATATTGTTGTTTCGGCATCGCCAGTGTGTTTATTTTGTTTTTCGCATTTTTTATTTAGCCCTTTTTGATTCCTGTTTAAGCTTTTCACGTTTTTGTTGGCAAATCCCTTCACTTAGCACGTGATCTGCTCCCTTTTGTGTGGGCTTGTGGAAAAATTGCAATTTAGAACATTTGCCATTCCCTTTGCCAGCCCTTTGCCTAAACCTTAACCCCCGACTGCCCCACCTCTGCATTTGATCCCACGGAAATGCAAATTGATGCGGCAAAGGAATTTCAGAAATTCTTCGGCAAATTCGGCTGGGATTATTCCAAGATTCGGTGGTGGTTGAACGGTAAACGGAAAATATTTCCATTGGTTTTATTAACGAATTCCATTAAAAAATGATTTGTTAATTAATAGTAAGTAGCTCACACTGGCGTCGATTATTTGCTTGACTATGTTTATAGTTAAGATTGAACCTGAACTTGAAGATTATAAGTAGAATTGACAAGAACTGCAGTTTCCACATGATTCTGTGAATAGAAAGGGTGGTTCGATCAGACCTTTTATCTCATCCAATGACATGATATTTTCAAGGAGTATCTCGGCATCTTCGGACCTCTTTGTGAGCCATGTGAAGGGAGTGTTTCCGTGCCCATGTTCCGTGTGCTGGGACCTCAATTAGCTGGGCTGTCACAACCGCTCGGGATCTGGTTTCCGATCCGATCGGCTCCATTTCGTGTCAGCTCTTTAGCCTGCGGACTTTGTACCTATCGCCTCGCCTGTCGCGCAAATTGCAGATTCCATTATAATGCTTAATTTTTCATTACAACATCAACACCCTGTGTTGGACAACTTGTGAACATGACAATGCAATTGAGCGAACGCCTCACCCCCCCGGCGCAAAAAAGGGTACAAAAAACTGCTTAGGGGTTGGCCGTGTTTTCGGAACCCCTTTTTTTGTGTGCGCGCCTCATAATTTGGCCTTTGTGCGTCAAATTTATTGAAGTTAATATTTGTCGCCGGGAAAACTGCAGGGCGAAAGGATGAAAGGGTGAAAATCGCAGCGAGCATAAATCATGCAACATATTGCATAATCATGCCAAGCAGCCGCGTGATTTGTCGTCGCCTTCTTGGCTAATAGACTCTCTCCTTCGCTGTTGCTGTTGCCTTTGCCATCGCCTTTCACCTTTCGCTTCTCCCTTTGCCTCCTTTTCCTCCTTTCGCTCGAGTTGACCAGTTTTTCGGGGCATTTTCCTCAAGGTCAGCGCTGTGCGGGTGATTTGCATAAATGCAATGTTGCATATTATGTCCGGTTTTATGATGCAATTTCGAAATACCAGATTGAATGCCCCGCTTCACCCGCTGCGAGTTCCCGGAAAACTGGAGTTATGCGCACTCCGCCGTCCAAATTGCGAGTGGGTTCGGTTTAATGAGAGAGTTTTCCGCGGAAATGATGCCTTGCCGATGATACCTTTTCGCTTTTGCCCTTCTGTTTGCTCTACTTTCGCCGCCGCCTTTCACTTCCTTTCCCCGGTTTTTGAGTTAACTTC
Source organism: Drosophila mauritiana (assembly GCF_004382145.1). NCBI lineage: Eukaryota > Metazoa > Arthropoda > Insecta > Diptera > Drosophilidae > Drosophila > Drosophila mauritiana. Next base: position 20,472,268 of record NC_046672.1, on the reverse strand, counting down.
GGCCAGATCCTTTGTTTTTATATCTATGCAAATAGCACCGTCCTTCGAGGCCCTTTATTGTCGCAATGTTATACAAATATCGGGCATGCCTCAACCCAAAAGTGCCCAGAACAAAGCCCATGCCCGAGACTCAAAACCTATCCCAATACCTATTCCTATTCCTATGCCGATTCCTATGCCGATTCCTATCCCGATTCCTATTCCCATTCCGAGTCGCGGTTGTCGTCTGGCCGCTGCATTTATGGGCCATCATAAAAGCGTTTTGTGCTCTCATAACTGGTAACTTGTCTTAGCCTTCGGGGAAATCCTTTGAAAAGATTTTCCGAAACCCAAACAAAAAAGGAGTCTAAACACACAGCGATTCGTAACGCCCGTTTAGCATTACCCGAACTTTTTAACTCACCCCTTTTTTTGTGAGCTGTAGTTCTTTTTTGGTTACGGCGGCCGACCGTTAATCTCTTAATTTATCAATTGAGCAAGGACAGCATTTCCATTTGCATTTACGGTTTCAGTTTCAATTTCAATTTGAGTTTCGCAAATTAATTTCCATAAATGCGCGCGACGAGTCGGGTGAGAAACGTGTCAAAGGGTTCTACGAAAATCGGAACTCACGGGTGGAGGGGGTTGGGGGTTGGGGGTTGGAAAAGGGTTCGGCCAGAGTTATGTTTACATAATTAATTAAACAACACAAAGCCGCCGAAGGAGACTGTGCACACATGTGCCGCCGGAAAGTGTGAAATTTTAGAGGAGCGAAGGTGAAACAAAGGATCTGCTGCACAGTGGTTGAAACTCGTGTTGTAATTGTAGATTTTATCTAATTTATTTAGCTAGGAGAGCATTGACATCTGAAGGATACTTAAACTCAGTGGGCATAGATATCCTAGATATGTTTATGCGAAATTATTCAGTAAAGCATATTATTCCAGAACTTAGAAGATAATTGATCCTTTAGGGAATAACTAATGATGTTTTTCGTCTAAAAGCACCTATTTCTTCATGCATTTCTTCCTCTCTTCACATTTCTGAACATCCGCCCGAATCTCATTGTTCACTGTTCGTTGTTCGTTGTTCATTGTTCCATAAGATACATTTAAAATCGGAGGTATATAGTTCCTCCTCTGAAGGGTTGCTACTGATGCTGCGTGGTAATAAACTCATAAAAAGCGAACTAAAAGGGGTACATTAAAACAAAACTAAATTGTCATCTACGCACGCCCAAAAGCCAACCCACCGACAAGGCCGCATAATGGTCTGAAAGGAGGTGGGGCGAGTGAGTCGGTGAGCGGCAAAGGGTTAACAGCAGATGCAGATACAGATACATTTACACGGTGGGCGTGCCACTTGGCCCATTTGTCATCAAGAACCGGACCGAACTGGTTCCCCACATACAGTCGGCTTCAACCCTACAGCGGTGGCAAAAATAATAGTAATGCTATTCGGGAAACCCTTAATTTTATTTTTTGAACTTCTTGTTTTGGTGAATAATTTAGCTTAACTAAACATTTTAATATTACAACCTTTACCTTTAAAACACATACAAATTTTAGTGCGTATTATTATTTATTTTTTACCTTATTAAACGGACTTAAAACGCACGATTTGATGCTGATTAACTTGCGAGGCCACTGGTGACTTACGGCTGAAAATTATATATTCTTGACCGCAGCTGTACACCCAAGTCGACTAAGAGAAATGACTTTTTGATTCACTTGCGCTAAACAGGCGCAAATGTCCCAAAGGAGTCGGACGAGTTTCCACCAGCTGGCGCCTCGACTTTTCCGCTTTTCCTGCCTTTCCTGCCTTTCCTGCTTTCCCACCCCACCCACCTTGTCTCCGGCCAGCCCTCGAGTGTGGAAATTAAATCGCAGCCATTTGGTGTCGCCATTTTATGGCACTTCTGTGACGCTCTTCCACTTGGCCGCCTTTGCTGGAGCTGGAGCTTCGACCTCGGCCAGGTGTGAAATTAGCTCAATTTTCCAGCCCACACACACATGACTGGGTTGGGGAATCGCCCAATGTGGCCAAAAATCTGCGGATAGGCTAGAGACTGAGTAGGGAAAGGGGAAAGTTGAAGGAAAGTTGAGGAAAGTGAGGCAGGCTGTTTATTCGAATCAAACAAGTAAAATTTAAATTCAATTTTATATTTAGTAGAATGGTGTACTTAAGAGCCTTACTTTTTTAATATCTACCAGTTTTTCCTTAGTTAAAATAATACTTGCAAGCACTAAAAATGGATTTACATTTATAAAACATTTGCTTCGTTTCATATAGCTATGATTTGAGTGCAGTTTATTTCCTTAATAGAGTTGTTTAAATATATTCTTGTATAATTTATCATAAAATGGGATTGTGCTCATATCTGTTTGTCTTTTCAACAACTTAAAACTCCGCATTAAGGGCTTTGCCTCGAAAACAGCCCCCCAACTCCGCAAATCATACCAAAATTTCATCGATGGACCGACAACAGTTCTTATAGATGCCCCATCTAGTTGGGCGACTAATCCCATAAATTTTCGGCTATTTAAGAACTCAATCGCCCAAATGAGCGGCACGAAAACAATTGTCTAAGACTCCTCGAGCGGGCCAAAAATAAGCCGCCAATCAAGGGGGCTCCCTCTTTCCAGGGGCGTAATCACTTAATGCCGCACACGAAACAAAAGTTCAACTCCCCCCATCATTTTCCCGATTTCCCCCCCTATTTTCCGCTTGCCCCTCCCCCCTGGCGACACTGTTGTTTTCTTGACAACATTCTTGAGATGCTTTTATGACGCACGGCTAAATGACGACGAAGTCGAGGGAGTAAATCACATGACCCTTTGTGACCCACTGCCAGAAGCCCCCTCCGAGTGCCCACCCCCTCCTAGTGGCACCCCTTTCTCCGACGCAAACGCCTCTGTTTGGCGCGTGAGTAATGCGCCTGGCTTAATTTCAGTTTGTTGTCACATATTTTGAAGATGTCCCCCACTAAACACTTGGTACACTGCAATAAATACATACATGCATAAGTATAACTTCCTCTAGTCGAAAGTATTTGATGTTAATGAAACGAGCAAATCTTAAGGATCGAAACAAACTCAGTTGCTTGCTTCGAGTGTCCCGGATTAAGTAAGTACCCTCCGGGGTTCAGCAACTTTTGTTTTAAGTGTACGGGCGGCATAAACATAAATATTTATAGCGCTGCAGCCCCTTCGCAGATTAGAAAACGCTCAAGTGCGACTTTTGGCTCGTGACTTGTCTTAAGTGTCCCAGGTCCCCCGTCCACGACCACGCCCCTTTTCGCCTAGGTGATCCGCCGCCCAGCCGCCCGCATGTGTTTTATAGTTTGGGCCTTGTGTAATTTGAGGAATCCTCCTGCTTCCTCTCCGCCACTCGGTGATCTGACTTGTTTGATTATGTTGTCGCACGCGCTGTTTAATTTTGAATGAATATGAAAATAGAGCCAACCCCTCAGGAAGACACGAGGGTGGTTCGTTTCCATGGGTTTTCCACGGCGCCAGGGCGGGTTAATTGAAAAACTTAAGTGGCAACAGTCGCCCCGGATTAAGGCATGTTAAAAATTTAATTAACGCCTTTGGAAACTATCTAAGCCGCCCCCGGCTTCCTCGCGTCTTCTTCTTGCCTTATTTGGGCAGATATCAAGACAACAAGGGGGCGTGGCTGCCACATAATGAGGCTCAATTAGTCGCAGGCGAGCACGTTAGAGTTCTGTTGAGTTATGATAATAATATAATATAATTCAACTTTATTTTATTAAAAAGGCAAAAACATGAACATGTCTTAACGGTTTTCTCTAAGTCAGATTAATATTTTCGCAATAAATAACACATTCAATTACGAGTATATTTCGATATCATTACAGGAATACATCAGAAAACAAATCATGAATCCGGGACAATCGTAAAAGCGTCATTAACCAGTAATCCCTCAGATCGGGTTTATTGTTCGGCGGATTAACAGTTGCTTTATTGGTCAAATCGCAGCCTGCAGCAGTGGAATCTGCGACACCAACGTGCAACCTCAACGGTGGCAACTAGCAACCAGCAACGGGCAACCGGCCGACAGCAATCAGCAATGGCCAGAGGGCATTTACGGCCTTGTAGGGCAAGTAAAACACTTTTGGTAATTCATTAAGTTACGGAAGTTGAACTCAGGACTGCAATTTCCCCTAGAACCAATTATAGAAAAATTTAAATTCGTTTTAAAACGCCAGACCAGAGCAGACCGACGACCCGTGTCCAGTGCCCACTGTTTGCCAGTTACCAGTTGCCAGTTGCCCAGTTGTGCCGAGTTTTTCCCAGCTTCCGAGAGAGTTTCCCAGACATGGAAAACGAGCAAGATGGATGAGTGTAATGCCACGAGTGTGGGTGTGTGGACAGCGGCATGTTCATAAATTGAAATCACTTCCATATCCACCGAGTGTTGCGGGGCGGGGGCGAAAAGTTCGGCAACAAAATCGAGCAAAAACGACGTTTTCAGACCCAAAAAACAGAGCAACAAGACAAAAAAATTAAAGGAAGGCAAAAAAGGCCCCCGCTCCCTCCACAGGCAATAAAAAATTCCGTTTTAAAACCGGGCAGCGACTGGACACAGGACCAAAATCGAGGACCCAACCATGTACGACAAGTGGGCAACACTTGACACAGTTGCCACTTTCAATTGCCAACATAACTCGAGTGCCACTGCCGACTGAAGATGCCTCAGAGGGGTGGGCGCAGGGGGTTTTTGGTGGGCGGATTCGGTCGCTTTTGGGTGGTGCTGGGTGGTGTTGGGTGGCTCTGGGTGGCTCTGGGTGGTGCTGCCTTGTAGCTGGGCCTGCATATAAATACCGCCTGTGGCCATAAAAGTGGAGGCCAGCCGACCAGCGACGGTGTAACAAGCTCCACTTCCCATTCGCATCCCATCCGCATCGCACAAAAAATACGCCAGCAGAGTTGCAATTGAACCCACCAGCAGCAGCACCACCCCAACCCACCCCAAGCCTCCCATCCATCCAGAACCCAGATCCAGCGGCCAAGGTGGGCGGGGTGGTGCACTAAAAAATGGCTAACCGAATGTGTGTGGGCGCGATGCTGTGGGTGTGTGCATATGCTTGCCGTGGGTCACGGGATTGCACCGACTATTCGGATACCCTTTCAGGTAACTCGATACGAACGAATAACATTGTTTAGCCAATTAACTTGATACCTAGAACATTGTCTTATTGACTTATCCGCATATGGTATTATTCACGGTATTTCACATATGTAAATATCTACAATTGTTCAGAAATTTACCATTAAATAACAATTGAATCAATTCGAAATTTAACTTAGTTACCAAAAACCTGTATATCTTATTAATTAATATATTTAGTAACATGTTTATTTTTGGAGGGAACTGAATATTCGAATAATCAACTCAATAACAACTAAATATAGAGTATTTATTCTTATACAACGGACATTAAACTATAATTCTTCAGAAATTATCCTTAAGATATATTTTATTTTTTTAAGAACATTTAAAAAATAATTTTCTTACTTATCTGTACCTCTCCATGCTTAAAAATACATACATACATATGCCAACTCACGATATCTGAATATTTGTAGGGCATTGCTTATTCGTGCTTAAACTGGCGGCGGTGTCTCGTAAAGTTGCCTTTCCCCCTTAACCCATGATCCTCCGGTGCTTGCTGCCCTCTTTTGCTTCTTTTGCCGTGTCATCCCGGGCATGTCCTTTGGCTCCTGCCGCCGATTTCGCCACTGCTCCTGTTGTTTAGTTACTTTGGTAGTTTCGTTATATTTATTGGCCCACATCGGGTGAAAAATGTTCAACGCTTTGGCAATTTAGTTGAGTACCCCGTTATATGCTGGTGGTGCTGGGAATCCCTGTGTGGCTGTGGGTAGTGCACTGGGTGGTGCAGTGGCAGTGCCGGTGGCTGGGGCGCTTGGTCAAGCTCATAAAAAGCGAGGCGAGCCAAAAGCAAAACAATGAAACAAGACCTGGCAGCGGGATTTCACCTAGTCAATGATGAAGTGGGCGGGTGGTGCAGTGGGTGGATCCGGGTGGTGCTGTGTGCTGGATGGTTCGGGTGTAGTGGCGTTGCTTGACGATTTACGATTTGCCATTTTGCTGCTCAACTGGGCCGTGAAGAGATGCCCAAAGCCAAATGTGGAGAGGGCCAAAAAGCACTGGAAAACTCACGGGAAAAGTTCGGAGGCAAAGAGGTTCGGAGGAGGCGGAAAATGTGGACTGTCCACCTGAACCTCAGCTTTATTTCATATTACATAATTGGGCGTGTAACGAGTCTAATTGAGTTTTTATGTTTCGAGCCCAGACAAAGGTCCAGCAAATTTCGCTTTTGTCTCGGCTTCTTTTTTCCACTTTTTTCTTTTGCGTTTCATGTGCTTAGCCACCCCTTTGAGACACACACATGTGGCACATTTTATGGCCGCTGGTCATTGCCACGCCCACCCAGCAAAGGGGGCGACGGTGGCGGCGGGACGGGCGGATGTCTAGCTCATTTTGCCCCCGAACTGGGGTCAGCAAATCAATTAACTCCGCCGGCAACATGTGTTAATATCCTTTCCAACTTCCGACCTGGGAATGGATTTTCAAACAGCAAACTGGTTCAGGATCTTTGAGAGAAAGGCCTGGTTACTCTGGAAAGTGCAGAGGAGCTCAAGTATCGGAATATATAGATTAACAATTTTTCAGTTATATATTTACACAAAACATGTCAACCTGAGAAGCTTGTTACAATATTTTCGCTTAGCGGCTATTTAGCACTAAGTGCATACCAAATTTTCCTAATAGATACCGAGTCCTTAGGCCTTTAACTAGGGGCAGAGGTCCTTTCCGCTAGGTGGCGTGTGCCGCGTCTGCTGCGCAACGAATCGCGTTGGCCACGCCCTCTGCGGACCGCCCGCCGCCCCCTATTTTGGGCGTTTGTTATGTCCGGCCTTGGGCGGACGCTAATGAGAGGACTACGAGGTGCCCGCTGTTCGATGTCCTTGCTGAAACCTTTGCACGCGTGCACAGAAGCCATGTACCTTTCCTCAATTTTCCCTCGATTTCTCCCTGATTTTCTCTTCATTTTCCTCCAGATATTCTCGGTGTTTCCTCTGCCAGTATCTGTCAACACTCGGCAGGACACCAAAACGGCAGCCAGTCGAGGAGAATCACAGGGCCCGCTGGGCTGCGCACGCGAATTGCAACCAGAGAAATACTTGGGAGATTTCGGATGGGCTCTCTGCGGAGAGCGAGAGCGAGCGAACAGGACATTCTGCGAAGGCAGCTCGCGCCTGTGGCTTTACGATCTGCGCTTAGCTGGAACGCAATCCCTCGGATATCTCGGATATCTGGCACATATCTCGCATCCCTCGGATACGCCGGATCTGCGGGATGTCCTGCCGAAGGATCTCGCAAGCTGCGCAAGTCCCGCTGCGACAGTCGCGTGCATTCCGCCCGCTGAGCGCGTGCAAACTAGAACTCATATAGATTGGTGTACGTATTCACCTATGGAGAGGAAGGCGGAAAATCGGGCACAAGGGGGCGTCGAAGGCGTGGCTGGCCCTCGCTAAATGCAGATACATTCAAACATGTCGACAGGCAGCCTCATGCCGAGCAATTGATTTCCCGTGACTACGCTTTTCGGCGCAGCTAAAGTGATTTTTCACAGGGTCTTAATTAAAGTACACAATCAAACACCACCTAATGACCAGAAATTATGTTCAGAGCCAAACGATAAATTCATAGACTAATAGTTGGTTCTCTTTTTGCATCTACCAGATACGTATATATGTATATTTCGTTGTTGTTGGGTTGAGAAACGTGCTATATCTAATGGTAAACTTAGTTGTGGGTTTGTTATGAACTGCTATATTTCAAGTTAACTGAAATTCAACATAGAGGCTATGGGCTGCTTCTAGCCATTTTTTTACTTTTTCTTCCCAAGAAGCATTTTAGCCATTCACTTTATTGTTCGGCTAAGCGCGGCCATAAATTAAAGCCGCCTCATATCACACTTATTCCCCAGATGCATCCACAATAAATGTTCCTCACTGTCACAGGCTTTTCCTTCCTTAACCCCCGGGCGGACCCCGCCCTTAACCCCCATGTGCCCGCCCATCTTCAGGTTTTTCTGGAATCGGCTTGGCTCGAGGGCAACAAGGATCCCGCTGCTGCGGCCCCAAATTGCTAACGGCTGATGCAGTGTGGGTCGGTCGAACCCGCCTTTAACCTTTAACCCCTTAACTCATGCTGCTCTTAACCCATTGCGCTGTTGCGCTTTGTCAGCCATTCAAAAAAAGTGTAGAAAAAGAAATGACGCTTTTTTGTGTGATTTTCCTTTCTGAATGCTTTATGGTGCAAATTTTGTTCGTTTCTTTGCTGCTTTTGCGCTTCCTTGCAGTTTCTCTGCTGCTTCTGCAACATGCTGCAATTGTGCCACACCCGCATCCACGCCCCCATTTTCCAGAACTCCCCCCATCCCCATCCACCTCACATTTGTTCCGATTTCCCTCCGCTTTTCAGTGCGCTCTCATACATTTTTTTGCGGGTATCCGATATAGTTGGGTCAGCGCTTGTGGCCAGAACGGTTCTGGTTGCCAACTCCACCGCGTTCGTCGGTGCGGGGGCTGAGGGGAGGAACGGAGGGCGGCGGTCCACGGGGAAGGGGGTGCGGCTGGTGCTGGGTGTTATTGAGTGCAAATAGCAATTTCGCAACAATTCTGCCGAATCTCTTCTCGTCCTCTCATCTCGGTGCAGATTTTTTTGCAGCTCGTTTTTGCTTTCAGCACTTTAGGCCGAGATTCCCCAACCCCTTACATGCACTCGAAAAACAAATACAATCTCTCCTCAAACATCCAACTACGGCCCATCATAACAAGATATATATATATAATATATTCGTGTATGTAGGAATTGTGCGATGTTTAATGAATAAGATACATTTGTATGATAGAAGAATAGGTTGTATCATTTATACGACACGAACCTTGATGGGAGAACTTTCTTATAGACTTGCCAAGGCTGCAACTGTGAATTTTTTCCAGCGTAAGCCCCTATTGTTGCCCCCCTTCGATTTGTGCCACATGCAACATTCTTTGCATCCATTGACTTGGCTGGTTGTTGTTGCTCCAAACGCAATCACAGGGGATGAAGATTGCCGCGGGTTTTCCTATAACAGTTTTTGGCTTTTTTGGGGCACTGAAATTTAGGCGGGAGGGGGGTGCGGTATTTTAGCCGGGGTTTCGCACAATGAACTGTCAAAAATGCTGCTTTTTTTGGGCCACCGCCTTTGCTGCTTTTTTTCGGACGGCAACATTCCTGCAGTCGATTTTATTGGATTACGGTTTAGATTGCATTGGCGAAAAAGTGCAGCAGGCAATTCATGTTGCTGTTGTTGTTTAGAAAACATGCAAAAAACTTAACGGCACTTGGCCGCTTGTCCTTGTCATCCTTGCCGCCTTTTTTCGCCTCGCCGCTGTCCTTTTTTGAGCCCTTTTTTCGGGTCGCTCACTCTGCCGCAATTTGTTGCTGCCGCTTGTGTTGCTGTTGCAGCTACATCAGCAGCAGCAGCAGCAGTAGCAACATCAACAGCAGCAACAGCAACAACGGCAACATCTACAATAGGCTGGGCGCTAACGAATTGAAATTTGTTTGTTTGTTGCTGCTGCTGGTTGTTTGCCATTTGTTGCAGTTGTTTTTCCAATTTTTCCAGCTGCTTTTTGTTATTTTTGCAACCGTTGTTTGTTGTTTGCTGTTCGATTTCGTGCGCTTCCGTTTTTAAAATGTACGTGCACCACTGCAATCACTGGGTGGTGCATCCACTCGGCGGTGTGGGTGGTGCGGGTGGCGCTGGTGGTGCCCGGGGAATACACGTTGAATGTGTGATGGATGAGTGGCCGAAGGTGGGCTGCGGATATGGCCACAAATACCTTCAAAAGGCTGCAGGAAACGGCGAAATCCTCCAAGGTTCGCTCAAAAGCTGTCACTTTCCACTGAGAACTAGATGTCCTTGTGTTGTGCACGAGTTTTATTTAAAATGATCAGGTAGTTAACAAATATTAGGTTTAGTAAGTTATCAAGAAATTACCAAATTTTAAATACTTAAACATTCTTTTTATAATTATTTTTACACCCATTTGTATAGGTTTCCTTTCCATCATTTTCATTAGGTCATAGTAAATTTTAATTTCTTTTGCAAATAAGAGACATGCTGTCGGATTTTTGCAGTGTATGCATATTTTGGCCTGGTCATTTGCATCTTTTTTATTGAAGTTCCCATTACCATTTCAGGATATTCGCAGCGTGTTGTGGCAACTGACAAATCCGCTCGTCCATCCAGCACATTTCTAATGCAAAATCCGAAAATCCCAAACAAGAAAAAAGCAGAGAGGAATGCCAACGGAGCCGGAAGTGAGTTAGATACTCGCACATGCAAATTTCGACTGTTTTTTGTCCGCTCCTCTGCTGCCAACGGAGATTCCTCGGCGAAGTGTTTCTTTTTGGCTTCTTGTCAAAGGAGCTGAAGCAGCTAAGCTAATTAAATTTCGGCCACGCGGTCGGGGTCGCCAAAGGGGGGCACAAAGCCCGTTCGCCGAAGTCAAAGGTCAAAGGCAAATGAGCCGGCAGCATTTTAATTAAAAAATTTCCACTAAGCAGGAGCGTGGATCAAAAGCTATCGCTATCGCAGATGCGGCAACTGGCGACCACAAGCTGCAGGACACGAGCACGAACACCGACCAACCACCCACTCCCCAGGATTAGAATCATGTGTGTGTTGACAGCCAGGGTCGCAGCAAACAGCACGAGTTTGAAATTTAAATAAATTAAAATATTAATTATAAAATTATAAAATAAATTAACATTATTAAGCTTATGGTGACATAAATCTGTGCAATATGTAATGATATCATTGGAGAGATAATCGAGACGTCTCAATATATATACTGCACTCTATAAATTCAGTGTTCGAAAATGCTGTTTAGTTCTTGGAAATCTAAATATTTTATAGACCTATATGCAGCGCTCCTAGTATTGTGCCCTCTGCTGTGCCCGAGGACTAGTGTGTGGGGCGGTTTGTTTAGCTTAATGCGCTGCGATGTGTGTCCAGCGATAATCCCAAAACGTTCGACTAATTAAATTGTCAAATATTTTCGTTTCGCAGGGGCGTGCATTCGTGTCCGAGAAGTGCAGGTAGGAAAGGGGATCTGGATCGGGATCGGGATCAATCCTTTTTCCTTGGGCTGCGGTCAGAAAACGCGAACCCAAAGGAGTGAGGCCATAAAAACCCTTTCTTCCCGCCCATCGCTGAAAATTCGTGTTTATTTATGCACTTGCATTGTGTGGCGAAAGCAAACTGTATTTTCCGAACTGATTTCCCGTTCCACTTCTCTGCTGTCCGTTTCGCGGGAAATTCGTTACCCTTTCAACTCGTCCTTTTGCCGCCGCCTTTTCCGCGCCCTCACCTGCTTTCCCCGCTTTTTGCAACTTGTCAGTCATTTGAACAAAACTAATTTGCATGTCATTTCTTTAGCACTCTTGAAATTCGTGCACGAAATGCCCGAAAACGAGGGTGGCTCAGAAATTTACAGGGAACTCCACGATTTACCTTTACACCTTTGTAAAATATTTTATTGGAGTGTTATAAATGAATGTTTTTATTTAAATACTGTGCTCTACGTGATTGTAAAGTGTATTGATATAGAAAAATTAAAAACTATGCAAATTATATGCTTATGTTTATATTAAAAGTGAAATAATATTCTGCTCATCCATTATTTTTTAGCCCTAGCCGTCTTGTTTTTAAAGGGTTCTATTCGTTTCTTCTAATTCTTCACCTGTCGTACCTCGACACCGCGACAATTTGCAATTCCACTTGAGTAAATATTATTTGCCAAGGAGAAAGGCAAGTGGTTCAAGGCAGGTCTTAACCCTATAACCCCCCAATCCTAATGAACCAACCTATAGATGCACCTTCCCTATATCCCTATATACCATACAACAATACGCCTATTCCCAAAAGAATACTACCTACCTACCTTATGCGCAAAACTGTCCAAATATTAAATGCATTCCCAGAACCAAACATAAAATATTAAATGTATTTAGCTTAATAACTATGGTATAATTTTAATGCCACCATTTTATAACTTAAACACCGTAGATATGCAGAACAATTAACAAATGTATTATATAACCCTGCATACATTTTTGCTTGAAAAATCCAAATACATTACCTGCTGCGAGTTGCCAGGAGCACGGACAGGACCTTGGCCAAGACATGCTCATAAAAACAAGGACATTCGAGCTGGCCAACAAATCATATTACAAAACTTTACACGCTTAAAAGCGCATGTAATTGGCTTTTGAAATGGACGCGCCTCCAACGACCGGCGGCCAAGGGTTAACACGTTTTTGGCCAGGTCCTTTTGGCTTTTTGGCCCGGTCCCGGGACCCAGGGATGCTAATAACAATAAGTGTCGATGTCCCTGCGACCGGCGGACGGCGTCTGTGAAATATGAGGAGCAGCCGGAGCAAGGACACTGCGTTGGTCAACCCCCAGGAATATCGTTCCCTTCTCCCGTCCTTTTCGGCATTGTGCTCACCTCACTTGGGGCTAATTTTGGTCCTCCCGAAATGGGGTGGAAATTACCGGCGAAAAGGGTTCGTTTTTTAGTGGCATTGTCGGTTTTAAGTTTTACTTTTAATGAAATACAACGAAATCAATAAATACACGACAAGACCTCACATTCCTGATGCCTGAACTGAAATCGTTTTCGTAGGATCCATTTAAATATAAAATCTTTATGTTGGTCACTTAATAAGAGGTAAGTTAAGTTATTTATACAAAATTTGGTTAACATTTAGATAGATTATTCCACAAAAATAGTTGATAATTTGAAATATTTATATCTACAAAAATGAACATGTAATTAGCCGAAAAGAATGTGTGGAATCCAGGCCATGTAATCAAGTGGAAAAAGTCATTTGATTTTGTGCTCATCTATTAGTCTGAAAATCAGGAAAAATCAGGCTTATCGTCATCCTGATTTACTTCCATTTTGGGATTGGAAGTCGCCTCTCCAAATGCATTGGCATGTTAAAGTTTATTGCCATGTGCATTGGCCCCCACACCTACAATGTTGTTGTTATGGATTTTCGTCAATTGTCTGGCACACACTCACACACACAGCCATACTATAAAGTTATCGCTTTTGGGGAAAAGCGCCTGTCAATTTTTCCAATCATCAGGCCTAATGAAAAATCTAGCTCGCTGGCATTCGAGGCAGCTGGAAAATTGGGGGAACCACTAGGCCAGCCGCCAGGCGAAAATGTTGCATACGATTCTGACAATTTTCTGACAGCAAACATGCCAACACTCAGAAATCGTAGCATGCTTTTTGGCGTCGAGTCCTGGAAAACCTCGTGGAAAAGTGCACGGCGGAGTGGGTGGCTCCTTTCCGTGATGGGTGTCGGCGGTTCGGAGTTGCGGTGCGGCATGTTAAATATACGTCACTGACTACAACGAGCACATGCCTGGCGCCGAAAAAAGTTTCAAGGATATGGCAACAAGGATATAATAACAACCACACCACCAACAACGGGGAAAGCAGCGAACGTTAAGTTGTTGGCAGAGCAGAATTAAACCCAAAAACTTCTATGACGCGAGTTTTCCACAAACAATCATTGTCGAAAATTGTAAAAGGTTGAGAAGTCAGGAGTTGAGTATACCTACTTATATGCTTGAGAAATATGGAATATCATCTTGACAGAAGTATATACTTTAAAAATAATAACGAGTTGCCTCATAATTTTTACACAAATACCCGCAGTCTACAAAAATGTAATAAAAGGTAAAAAATTTGGGCATTCTAAAATCCAACAATTGATCGAGCTCATTATTTTAAAATGTATGTACTTAAATATTATTCCAAACGACACAACTTGTGTGCTCTATGGCGCATAGATTTCACATCTGGTTACACAATGTTTAATTTTGGACTCACAGCCTACTGCTATTAACCGCAAAGTGTTATTTCCGAGGGCATAAAACGTAAGCACAAGTCGGCCTGCTTTTTTAATTAGCCGCAAAAGTGTTGTGCGCCTAATGAGACGGCGCCACGCTGCGTATGCGTGATATGAGCAGGCTGCGAATTAATATTTTTAGCAGCGGGGAACTAATTTGCCTTAAAACAAGCATTCGCAAAACGAAGCAGAAGCCTAGGGATATTAACAAAAACCTTAAATTGTTTTTCCTTTGTTTTTCGTAGTGTCTTTAGCACTGGTTTAGATACGTATTCAGTTTTACAGGGATGCACTCGTTAGTCACACGAATTTTATTTCTTTCATCACTTATTTGCTCTCAGATTTCAAATCAGAATAAAATACTCCTACTTAATGTGAATGCTTTAATTTTATAACTATAAATAACTAAGTCACCGACATAGAATATTTCTCAGCTATTTGAAATTATTAGTTGGACAATCTAAGCATTTTAAATATGAAATGATTTTCCCGATTTTAATAACCGGCCTTGACACAGATTTTGTGCAAATGGCCGCAGCTCCTGGAAGGACTTCGCATTATCTATCTCCTTTGCTTTTTCGGATACGCTGGCCACTGTTTCCATTCGGCTTTGTTTCAGTTACCCCAAATCTCTCGAGTCGAGAGGCTGCGATGCCATTGTTTGGTTATCTAATACCCGCCGGGGGGTCGAAAATGGCAATAAAAAAGCGAAGGGAGTACATTCGTCATAAGTGCGTCTGCATATGCCCGATAATGCCGAAACCCTGGAATTCTGGAACCGCCCAACCACCCAAGCCACCCAAAACCAACCCAACCTAGCCAAACCAAACCAAGCCGAACCGTACGGAACGGAACCACCCGGTTGAAGTGGTTGGTTGTACGATTTGGATTTGGAATTTGCGATTTCAATGCCACTCAACTGGCCGCTGGGAAAATCGCCTTAAAAAGTCCTTTACCCCGCATCCGCGCATCCGTATCCGCAAATGTATCTGTAGCTGTAGCTGTATCTGTATCCGTATCCGTATCTGTATCCGCACAGAGATACATTTGTATAATGGCAGGAAGAAGGTCGAGCCATTGGCCCTTCGGTGGGGTGGCTTTTTCATTATCATTTGCCGCTGCACATAAATAATTTATTGTTAGCGATTTTCCCAAAAAGATAACGCAAATGGGAGGGGTTGGTTTTCGAGAGGGTCGCAGCATTTTATTTACTCTGGTCGCGAATCTCTTCTATAACTCCCATATATACGACGTACATCCCATATCCCCGCTTGTAATCCTCCTGTTTCGCCTAACGATTTCGGCCGGATGTAAATAAATATTTATAAGTTCGCTGCCTTTGCCGCATTATGCGAGGCAACAACATCATAAACATAATATTAATATGGACTCTGTTTGCTCGAATAAATAGCCAGAGGCGGGGAACTCGGTAGCGGAACTATGATGAATACAACGAGTCATCAAGGGTTCTTTATAAACAAAACGCGGATCAAATATGGTTGATCGCAAGTCGAATAAGTGAACGGAAGTATTATTAATTGCATGTTCGACAAACATAACATATATGAGCCCTTCATAATTGAAAAATTAATACTTGATTATGAATTAATTAATGTATTGTAAATATTCTTCCTTAATTTGAGGTCTCATTGCCCTGAAAACATTCCACCCAACCATTTAAATAATGCTGAAGCCCCCTCAACCAAAAAATGCAACTCAAGTTGAAATAACTTTATTAAAGCCATCAGCATTTATTAAATCCATTAGCATCACCTCATAACCCCTTGAAAACGCGCTGAAATACCCGAATTGAACCCCCAGCGACCATTTACATGTTTGACCTTTGACTAACAAGTTGCAAATTTGTTTTCATTCAAAAAAGAAGTCCGCGATTTTCGCTCGAAAAAAGTGCCTACCGTGACCGCCAAACAACGCCACTACATTAGCAGCTGCAGTGGGTTAAAAAAAATGAAGGCAAAACGAAATGAGTGAAAAGCACCCCTTAACCCCCCACTGCCCGCCAGCCGAACAATGCCAAATAATTGGACCTTATGCAGAAGCAATACGCAAAATCTGCCCGGATTTCCATCTCTGTCTAGCCACAAGAGCGGAAGTTAACTTGCGTGCCGGGCGCCACAGAGCCGCCCCACCAGCCCACCAGCCCACCTACCCCACCGCCCACTGCAGCGCCACCCACCGAGGGCACCCGCACCTTAACCCGCCCATGGCCCCCGGGTGATATTGCTGTTGCTGGCGGCTTGGCTCGTTCGGTTGCGGTTCAAATTTAATATTCACTCGCGCAAATAATCCACACGGACCCAACAGACAGACACAACAAACACACACAAAATGGCGCTGCTAAGCTGACAAGAGGGGGTTAATGGGGCGGAGAAGGGTGGAGGGCGGTTGGGTGGTTGGGTGGCTGGGTGGTTGGGTGGTTCGGGCGGTTCGAGCGGTGCAGGATGCCAGCTAACTGCAAACTGCAACTGCAAGTGAAGTGTTGTCTGTGGCTAGCCAGCAGCCAGGATTCCATTTTCATATGCGTGAATGCACAGAGAAAAGAAGGGCACAATATTTCCAAAATACACCAAAAACTTAGTCATCAAAAATTAAAAAAAAAAAAATAATATTTAATTTTCTATTTGCCTTAATTGAGAAATGAGAAATAAGGTAACTACCTTTTAGGACATAAACCAGCATTGTCAATAGATTTATCCTATAAAATGTACTATTGAATATACATTAAGGGAATATTATACAGTTCAAACAACATAAGCATTTTTTCCAGTGCACGGCTCGCATAACTCGATAGGAAAACGAGAAAAAGGCTAAAAGAGGGTGCTACTGGAGACAGATTATTCATTATTTGCCTGCGGAGATTTCATTTACACAAAGAGCCTTTGAGCCGCCAGAAGGGCATTAATCATAAATTGCTTCGATCGAGGTGTATAAAGAGATGATATCTGATTAAATACCGAGAGAAAAGTCAAGGACGACTTGCCTTTGGGCCGATTAACTTAGCAAGCCCATTTTGCCCATGGCCGGAGCTTAAACAGGACTACAAACAGGACAAGCAATAAATGTGCCTAAAATGCATACAAAATCCCAAATAGCCAGCTTCGCTTGCCGCTTCCCCCCCCAAGCAAATTAAGCCAATTTCCGATCCATCTAAATTACGCATACGCCGCATGTTACACCCGAGATGAGTTGAGCGAGAAATGAAAGTGCAGGGATGGCACGCTAAGCGAGAACATTTGGCCATTAGTTGGCCCTAATTAGCCGCAAATTGTCGGCTCCGTCGGTTCAATGGCCAAAACGATTTCCCGGAAAGAGCGACGTGTTGGGCTAACAATTAGGAAAAGGTTTGACTCTAATTTGGCTTGATTTGCTGACTGACCGCCACTGCAGTTTTCAGTCCTGCCGGCGCAAAAGTTCTGGCCGCTGTCCACCCGGAAAATGCAACTCCAGGACTCCGGCATGATTTCCCCGCCCTCTCGGCCGCCAATAAAATGCCTTCATGTCACTGTCGCGACGCTTTTTGTTTCTCTAGTGTTTGCTCCGCTTCACTCCGTTGATGTTGCTGCCGTTGATGCTTCTGCTGCTGTTGTTGTTGCTGCTGCTGTTGTTGCTGCCGCCGCTCGTACAACTGTCCAAGTGACAGCTGCCGCCGTGACTGTCAGCCAACCGCCCTGGAAAAAAGCCTGGCCAAAAACAACAGGGGACAAAAAAAGCAAAGGTGGATCGCAGTCGAGCTATCCGACTGTGAATGCCCTTCCACAAACATTATAGCTAACTCTTTATGAATGAAATACAATAATTAGAAGGCTATTTTATCAGTTCCTCCCAATTACTTGATGTTCCGATCGCTAATTGTAGCACTTTAATTATGATAATTTAAAAATGCATCGAATAGATTTGATATTGTGTATACCCATCACACTGTTTCACAGGCTGCTGGTCGAAATGAAAGTACCCGAAGGAAAAGCGTGAAAACCTCTGCTCGATCTCTGGCTCTGCAGCAATGCGCAATCAGTTGCAACGCAATTTGATTTTGTCGCTTCATGGCTCATGCACCACTGCCACGCCCCCGTTGCCCGACCACCCGCCGACGCCCACCATTTTCCACCCATAAAGTGCACATGTCGCTCCATGTTCACAGTGACATTCATTCGCCGTCGCAGCGCTTTCTTTTCCACCAGCCATAAAAAGTTTCCGGCCAACACTCGACCCCCAGCCCCTGCCCCTGCCACGCCCCCTTCGTCTGGCCACTGCAATTGTTTCACCTTTCAACCCCCCCAACTGCCCCCGCTCCACACCCGGCTGGCGGCATTTTTTGGCAATTTATTTGACGGCTTCAAGTTGCCGACGTTGCTGCGGTTGCAAAAGTGCATTAGCCGCTGCCTGTCATTCATCGAATCAAGTGTTATGCGGCTGTCACAAAGTGTGGGGCTTAGGAGGGTTAAACGATGGGGGTTAAATTGGCAGGGGCGCGGCGCGTTAGCCACCCCGCATTTTTGTTGTGCCGCGGTTTTCGGCCACATGGACAAATGACAAAAATTTCAGCAGAGAATTCGCTGGATTCGCGGTTGGCGATTTGGACGGTTTAGATGGCCAAAATGGACTTTAAAAATTGGTAAGAAATTTCATTATTTACAACATTAGAGATTGTTTTTTATTCGGGAAAATGAAAAAATCTCCTTTTTTAAAATTTGATAGTAAAATTTGGATAATGAAAAAATCTCGTTTTTTTAAATTTGATAGTATAATTGAATACGAAATAAATAAAAATCAAAATGCAATCCAAAAATCCCTCAACTTAAGGCAAATAGGAAACTAAAAACTCATTTCGTAAGAGTTTATACAATACCATACATTTGTTTATATTTATGAATTTTTCCGATTCGAGGCTAAGAAAAAAACATGTGTATTTGAAAATAAACAGGCCATTTCAATTGCAGACCTTAAAGGATTTAAAAAAGGTTTCTCTCATTTTTGGCTTTTTTTGGTTTGGTAATGGCGTTTTCATGATTTTCGAGGGTGAATTTTATTTCTTTTGGCCGTCTGAGTGCTAACAACTGTGGCACTCCTTCTTGGCCATTGTTATTTGTTTGCATGTTGTTGGTTTTTATCACTCTATTGGTTTTGTTGTTATCGTTGCGGCCGTTGTTGTTATGGCCACTGCCTCACATTATGACATATCCATCGTATTTTTGGGCCTACTTTTAATACTCATTTTTATTTGTGGACTTGCCGTCTTGTTGTCCTTTTTCCTACGGATATTGCTGGGTTTTTTGCGCACTGCAATGTGGCAAAGACCCCCCGTTGAATTTCGCGCCACTGGCGCCCGTGCCAACTGCATTTTCGACCCCCTTTTTGCAGCTCGTTTGTGAAATACCCGAAGCATTGCGGTCGCCATATTGCGTTTGCATACACGCCCACATGCCAAACACACACACACACACGAGATGCGATAGCCTCACACGGATACTAGCCCCACAGCCCAACCCACCCCCAACACACACACAAGCACACAATCACATACTCACACACTCAAACACTCACACACTCGCATTGACAAGAGCGTATTGATGGCCATGTTTCATGCGCCGTTGTCAGCCAAATTTAATGCGCGCCGCAAATATGCAAGGCCACCCAATGTACCGCCCCGCACCACCCCATTTTCGCCCAATTTTCCACCAACCCCTCTCGCGATTTTCCGGCCCCATCCCCGCTTTTGCGCTTTCCCTCCTGTCAGTAAGGCAGACAACAAGCGCGACTTTTCATTTGGTCATTTAATAAAATGCAATGCCCAGCCGCCATGTGGACAAAAAGGGGGCGGGGGCGCAGCCAGAGGAGGGGGTTGCAGAAAAGGGGGGCGGAACGCCCACCGCCCCCTGCTTTATTACAATGCTGGGCAGCAAAATTGTTGTTGGATTTATGGCGGCATTACATGACATGATTAATGGGCTCCAATAGCGGCAAGAATCAAGGGAAAGCCCGTGGGTGGGGGGTGTTGGTATATGTTGTGAGGAGGAGAGTGTGTTGGAGAAATGGGTGGGGAGTGAAGGGGAGGGGGGTGCCAGGACAATGGACACGCCGGCAAATGTTGACCAGAAGGCGGATTTAAAACGCAGCTCCATCAGCATCATCATCATCGCAAGTTGCATCAAAGCAGCTGCCACTGTCATGAAAAGGGGGTTTCGCTTAAGGGGCTCACTGTCCCCCCAAAACCAAAGAGGCAACTTGTCAGTGGGATCCAAAGAGCACTATAGCTCGGCTCAAATTAGGCCTATTCAAGTAATGAAACACCAAGCGAGCAATTCAAGTACAAGTAATTATCTTAGATATTAAGATATTAGAGATTAAGATATCTTAGATATTAAATTAATATATTTGTAATGTTCACAGCAGATCTGGCTTAGAATTATCCTTATTATCGCTTATTTTATTATTTATATAATATAACTAAGTTATATGGAAATGCACTCCTTTAAAATACACAGTGGTTTTATTTTTAATATAACACTAATGATACTTCTTATAAACTAAGTGTAAGCCTTTTCAATAGATCTTACATTATATAGACCTCAAAAGCCTCTATTTAAACCCAAACAACTATATATAATAAAATTAGTTCTTTGTCTATATCAAAATATAAATTTTAGTAAATATTTTAAAATATAATAGTTCAAGTTTTTAAGTGCAAAATATCATCATTTGCTAGTATTGCAAAGTTAATTTCAGCTTTTGTTAAGCAGCCCTTGAAAAGTGCATTTCCCACAAATCAAGCTTGCTGGCGTTTTTTGCAGGCTCCATTTTCACCTGGAGAGACCCACCCCCCACTTTCCTTCACAGCCAGTTCTTTGAAAGCCATAAAATTTGAGACATTTCCGCTATGCAAATGACTCCCAATTAGTTCAATCTGCCATCCCAGGAACTCCATAAAGTGTCTCCGCAAATATGACACACTCAGACGGGAGCTCTTAACTCTTGACTCCCTGGACTCGAAACTCCTTTCCTTTCCTTTCCTTTCCCAGTCAGTCAGCCAATCAATGGAAATCGAACGGACGGGGGGTGGGAAAGCGAGGAGCGGGAAATGGGTGCTGGGAAATTCCGAAAGCCAAACTGAAGCAAATTCCCAATTACCCGGTGCTAAACTCCGACTACCTCGCTTACGATTCGTTTATTCTGTTGATCCATCAAATTAAAAATGTAATGCTCCGAAATTTAAACACCCTAATGCAGCTCCAGGGGGTGGGGCGGGGGGTGGATCAGGGATCACTAATAAGTGCAATCAGTGAACGATGGAACGACCCGTCTGTCCGTCCGCCTGGAGTCACCTGTACAGTGTGCACCTGAAGCTCTATTTGAATCCACATCCCCGACTGCAGTTTGCCTTTTGTTTTTGCACAGCTCGCTCGCTTGCTTTTTTGTTTTATTTCGGCACTCGTCTCCTAATGAACTCGCTCTGGGGGGAAAAGTGCGAGGTGGAATTCACCCACACTGGAAAAAAAAACCAGCTACTAGGCCAGAAAGTAAACTACTAGCGAAAAGCAGCATAAAAAAGTGCATAAATGACAGATATTATAAGCATTATCTTAGGCTGAAGAGTATCGTCAATACAATACTACACTTACAATTCTGTTCAGAACGTCCAATTTCGTTCAGTGTAGTTCAGCCATCAAGTGGCATCAACGTTGTCATGATTTCTGCTTGTTAACATGGCTACCGTAGGAGTTGTGCCATCCTCACTCCTTTTCCAATTCAGCTCAGTTCAGTTCGGTTCGGCTCGGTTTGGTTTGGTTTGGTTTTCCTGTCTTTCAAATTGGGACTTCTGAAAATTTAACTCTTAACGTTGCCCCCTCGTCGGTTTTTTCGGGGTGGGGTTTTTTGGTGGGGCACTGCCATAATTCCTCGTCGACATGTCAACAGAGTGCCTCCATCCCAAAGATTGGCTGCCGAGAACAGTTTCCACACCGATGCGACAAACGGACGGGGAATCCGAATCTGAATCTGAACCTGTATCTGTATCTGTATCTGAATCTGAGTCCGTACGGAGTCGCGTTGGCGGACTAACGGACAGACGGACGGAGCGACGTGTTAGTTCATTTTGATTGCTAATTGGTTTGTTAAACAATGGCGTCGGGGTTTTAACGAATTGCCCAAAAATGCAGCGGGACGAGGGACGAAAAGGGTGTAGGAGGATGATGAAGGACTGCCGCAAATCATTCTTCGGCTTATCACTTCAGCATGAAAATGTATTCTATTAAAATCGAGATGGTACTAATTTCGGAGCCATACTATCACAATTTACTATTATTTAGAATCATATTCAATATAAATAAACGAGATTTACATTGCTATCTATGATTATTATTACTAGTTATGTCTATTTACGGAATTATTAAATTTGTAAAAAATTTGTGTGTTTATTGATAATCCATTATTGCCGAACTACCTAAGCTTACTCCAGATTCTTCAAGCAACCCTCTCTCTAGCTCGTTGTGTTTGCCTTCATCTCTAGTTAAGTAATTTCCACGAACAGTTTCCCAGTTGACATTGACTGACCGCAAAGGGGTGGGGGCGTACAGAAAGGGGGAAAACTAGGATTCCCCCCAGCGAAATTTCCTTGGCGAGTGGCTGAGCATTTCGGAGGAAGTCGACGAACTGATGACTGGGAAAACGGTGGGAATGGACTGTAATTGTGCCGCTTAAAAGGAAGGTGATTCGGCAACAAGTGAGACGACCGCATAATCCACAGCGACCACAAAGGCCACACGGTGGCGCATTAATAAATTTGCTCTGGCAAAAAGCGAAAAATATTGAAAAAGCGATCTCTACACAATTGTCCATAAAGTGGACACTTTTTGCATTACTTTTCATTTTATTTTTGCCTTTTCAATGCTGTTGCTGCTGCTGCTGCTGCTGCTGCAGTTGCAGTTGTTATTGCTGCGGGGTGTCCTTGTTTTTGCCGTGCAACCACAGCGAGGATTAAAGCGGACAGTAAAGCGGACGCGGTGCCATTTGTTGTGACAATGTGGCTAACAAAAGCGAACAGCAACACTGACTCGTTGATATTGACAACTTTTTAATCACTTAATAAATTCAATAAAATTAAATGCGGTTAAGCGCCGACAAGGACAACGGCTAGCCCCACGCCCAATCAAAGTCCCACCTCAATCACGAACCCTTTCATCCGTCACTCAATCAGAAATACTCAAGCGCCTGACGGTGAACAAAAGACTCGGAAAAATGCTGTCGAAAGGATTCAATGGTCTTCGGCTCCACAAATATTTGGTTGCCCTTTTTTTTGGGCAACAAAAAGAGCTTGTCAACTTAAGCTCAAATAGTTAATAAGTTAAGTTGTAGTATACTAAATACAAAACCTATTTCATTTATAATTTTAAATAAATATTTTAAAAGAGATACCCTTGATTGATGTGCCCAAGTAAGGACATTCACACTTCGAACTTCTTTGGCGGAAGCTGCCCCTTTGAAGGACATTCAATTAGCGTGAATTATTTTGTGCGCAGCATTTTAATTTCGCAAATTAAGTGGCTCGGTCCGAAATCATCGGCGTTTCGGCTAGGGATCTCTAATCCCCGGCCATTGCAATATACGCGACAGACTTGGATTTAGTTGAGGAAATCTCGGCTATTGGGGATTATGTCGGAGCAGCGACTAATTGGAGTTGTTTTCCTGGGCTTCCATTTTCCGGCTCAATCTAAGCGCATTAGAAAAGCAGAGGAAAAGCAGTCTGCGTTGCGGGTTAACCGCCAAGGCCCTTAGGCTGCTTTTTATAGGGGATCCCCGGCCAAATGTGCCTACGTATTTTCCGTGACAGCTAACAAATTGCCAACATTGGCACTTAAATTGTAATGCCCTTTTAAAGGCCCGTTTAAAGTTTTCCCAGACAATTGACTTTGCTCGCGTGACACTTTGGATTTTGCGGGCAACTCGACCCCCTAAACCCACGGCCATGGCCACATGCAATCAGCGCCGACCGACGCATTTCATTAGCACCAAATTAAGCAAAAATCACCCAAAAAAGGAAGCGAGCAAAAAAAGAGTCGTATTTTAGGAGCCATACAGCTGCGGTCAAGCTAATAGTTACGATCGTATTGAAAAGGTTTGCTACCGCTTTGAATTTAAACAAAAAAATATTAGTTAATCTATAAAGCTATTTATCTGCATAAACTTTTAACTTCTATTGTTAGAAAACCTTTTGGAAATATACTACAAAATGTGGCTATAACAGTTGCTCAGTAGCATTTAAATATAAGTTAAAATTTTAATTGGTCTAGTAAACAATTTTAACACTTATCATCATTTAAATAAAATGTTTAGACTCGCGACTGCCACTAGTTTCTGGGTCACAGCTGTTCACATTTTGGGAGCTTTGTTGATCGTACTCCGTACAAAGGGTTCTCCCCTCAAAGGCAATTGCATTTCGTTTGGTCAAAATGAAAAACAAAGAAGAAAAAACAAAACGAGCTCGGCTCATTTCGATTGTAATTTGTTCGGTGGAAATTGGTGGGAAAACTGGGGGCTGGGCGCACAACAGTTCATTTACCTTTTCGGCGGAGAAGCCCCCAATATCACGGCCCCGTGCCTCTTTGTAATTTCTGGCCAAGCATTTTCCATTGGCCATTTTTATATTTTCGGTTCATTTCGCTGGCCCCTCCCCCTGGATTTTCCGCCCCGTCCATCGCCCATTTTCCCCATCTTGTTTGTTTTGTTTTGTTTCGCTTGTGATTCGATTCGTTTCGCGTGGCGCGGTTTCGCGTATCTTTGTATCTTTTCACGGTGTATCTGCATCTGTGTCTGTACATATGCGTGTCTCTGTATCTGAATATGCATCCATGTGTGCACTTTTCCGACTGGCGATCCAAACCGCCGGCAATCACACGCAAGCAACCTCAGAAGCGACAACAATTAAAGCGGCGACTTAAAACGAAACTTCGACCAATCCAACCAATTGTGAAATTGCAAATCTAGTAGAGCTTGTAGGAATGAAGAATATCTCATGTTTATATGACGGCGAACAGAGGTGCATGCACGCACTTCTTCAAACAAATTTCAACATATACTTTATATTTTAACGCATGCATACATGGGCTTACAATTTATTTACCAACAAAAATAAAGGCTGTTTCGTTTCAAGAAAATAAAATAAAACCGCCTACAAATAACCGAACAGCGAGCAACAAAAGCAAAGCATTAATGCCTAACAAAATCAAACAGAGTCAAAAAACAAACGCAGCGAAAATACACGAATGCCAAAAATAAGCGAGCAAGAGGCCATTACTTTTGTTTTAACAAAAAGCGGCGTACACTTTTTGCCTGAAAAGAGGAAAACAAGAGCCGAGTGCTGGGCGCGGAAAAAAACATGGGGGAAAAGTGTAGAACACATTGTGAAAATGTAAATTTTCCATTGATTAAATGCGAAAATGCAAGTGGTGGGCTGGAAAAGTGATGTGGTGCAACGGGTAGCGAAATCATTACGGCTGCAACTATTTTTCGGAAAAATATTTGAGCAAATGCCAGTGATAAAAATTCGAAATTCGCAGC
Organism: Drosophila mauritiana; assembly: GCF_004382145.1. Lineage (NCBI taxonomy): Eukaryota > Metazoa > Arthropoda > Insecta > Diptera > Drosophilidae > Drosophila > Drosophila mauritiana. The sequence goes on along the minus strand of NC_046672.1, from coordinate 20,446,681 downwards.
TTCAATCGGATTCGCTTGGACGCGTTGAATTCCCTTGAAATGTGTCTGCACATCGCAACTTCTTTTTAATTATTCCTAATAACTAACGAAATTAAACAATCAATCAGTAAGTTGAGTTTTACTATCTTAAAACTTGTTGTGTTTTTCAATCAAGTTTATGTCTTCTATTCATTCCCATCCGCTTGTTGTTAAGATGGAGTTGTCTTCAAAATAGTTTCCCTCTGACAGCTCACCCACGGCGATTTGGCCAAGGTAGAAACCCCATCGTTCTGTCACCAAATCGAGGACCTGCGACCTTGACCAATCGCAGGCAAGGTCGGGCGGCAGCGGACGACCTTGAAAGGCCCACACTAACCAAATGGACCAAGGTGTTGACCAGCAAAAGGAGATAACTCAACGCGACTGTGCGGTTAATGGCCCCGACCAATTTCACTGCGGTTGGCCAACTGCATGTGCTGCATCCAGCGTGTCCTGAATGTCCTGAATGTCCTTTCCCCTGCGTTGGCATCTGTGTATCTGCATGCTGCATCCGAGTCCTGGCTACGAAATCGAGTTAGTTATGCCAATTAATGCGGCAATTGTCGAAAAGCGAGCTCCTGCCGACTCAACGAGGTTCCCTAATCACCAATAATCCGCATTAATTGCCATCAATTTGGGCTTTGGCCATGTCCATGCCCTGCGGTCAGCAGATGTCCTTCGATTTTCGAGGACCACCACCGGACAGATTGCTGAAATATTTCAGGGTTTTAAGAAATCACTACAGTTTCTTTCTGTATGAGCAAGAATCAGTGGTCTAATGTCCAGTATAAAATGTTATGATACACTGAAAAAAACTAATATTTTCCTCTCGTTTATATTTCTGTTCGAATGGTTCCTTAAAATATCAAAATACCCGAGTACTAAATTAATGGGAAAACCTAAGTAAAACCAGATAACATCGATCGTGACTGGAATTATTAAACTTTAGTAGTTGTGTGTATAAACTATTCTAATTCGAATCGTTTTCGCTCTCTTTGGGGATACTCAACCATTATTTTGATTGATTAGAAAAGAGATTATTTGATGAAAGTGCCAGACACTTGGATTTCCCCCCAGCCAACAACCACAAATAGTTGTTATCGCTACTGCTCGGAGATAAGTTAAAATGAAAATATTAATTCGCGGTTGGGTTTTCCAATTGTTTGGGTCTGATAATTTTATTTTGATTTCACAGTATGCGGAGGCAATTCACGGTCGCATTTTATAATCATTTCATTTTCGATTTGATAGGAAGTTCATTTGTTGAGAGGGTAAATCCAACTTAAAATAGGCGTTTTAGTTTTTTAGCTATTCATTTAGATTCAGGGATTGGATAGTTTTTAAATGCCTCGCAGTTAAGCTGAAAGAGATTTCCTAAAAGTATTGGGAAAACCTTTGGAGAAATGAAAACAAATACTTCATATTTTTGTAAATACTTTTTGTGTGTGATTTTTGTTTTTTATTTGGTTTTGTTTCAAATTCGATTTTTGTGTTAGATCTCTTTTCGCGCTAAAACTTATGGCTAGACAAAAAAATTGATTTCTCGCTTAGACGACTAGTTAAACATAATGATTAAAAATAGCTAAATTCGCATATTATCCATCGAAAAAAATAGGTTCTCAAAAAAAAAGTTATGAGTGTTACAACTAGTTAGCTATGTACAAATTGTGTTGTTGTTTTGTGTTGAAATGAAATTGAACTAAAGTTTGCTTTCTTGGTATTTTCTTTTTGGGCTGAGTTTTTGAGTTTTCGTGTTTTCTGCTGGGATTTGTAAAAAATCCTGGTGAAAATCGAGGGCCTGTGATTCAAACTCGTCGCACGATTTTATGAGTCCGAGCATAAAACTTCGCCGGAGTCTGATTTCCAGGATGGGGTCCTTTGTCCTTTATCTATTATCCACTATCCTCTATCCATAACTTTTGCTCAGCTAGTCGATGCTGCTGCTCCCGCTGCCGTTTATCCTTCTATCCCACTGATGAGGCTGCTCCGTTTGCCGGCCGGAGGCGTCGTAACTTATAACACTATATCACAATTATAATTTTTGCCCGCTTGCCGCTCTGCGCCGCCGCTGTTTTATCACTTTGTTTTCTTCATTCCTCCAGATTTTGGGGATCAGATGCCCTAGTAGGGCCGCCACACGGTCTTCTGCTGCACGGCGGCGCTCTTGATCTTGGTGGTCGTTTCCGGCGACGGCTGGCGGCTGTTGGCGACCGCTCCTGGACCGCTCTCGTGGTAGAGCGGCTTCATGGCCGAGGGCGCCTTCAGGTCGCAGCGCATGCGAAGGGGCGCCACATCCAGGCTCTTGTCCAGGTCGAACTCCGACTTGACCACGTCGATCTGCTCGTCGTCGGAGTCGCCGTCGCTGGCGGACTGCTCGTGGATGGAGCTCGTCTCGATGGAGGTGTTCAGCTTCAGCAGGACGTGTTGCTGGGTGGGCGAGGAGCTGGAGGGCCTGGAGGAGGCGGGGCTGACGTGGACCGGCTCGCTCTGGTGGTGCAGTGCAGCATTGCGGGCCCGCAGGCCTGCTGCCGCGGCAAAGTTATACGGATGGAAGGCGTGTGGCGTGGCTGCCTTGGCGGCGGCTGCGGCGGCCACATGGTTGAATGGGAACTGGGGCATGGCATAGGGCGTGGCAGGCGCCGCTCCCGGTGGTGATGGCATCATGGCCGCAGGTTGCCCCGCCGCCGCCGCCACTGCTGCCGCCGGATGTGGATACTCAGATGGCTGGACCGCCGACGAGGAGCTGGTGGCCACCGATGAATTGGGATTTGGCGACACCGAGGAGGCCGACGACTTGGCCAGGGCCGGATGATGCACCTGGGCTGCCTGGGCGGCTGCCTGGTGGCGGAAGTAGTCCGCATAGCCGTAGGTCATGTACGCCGCATCCAGCCAAGCGGGATTCAGCATGAACGGGTTGAACGCGCCGGGATGGGGATAGCCATAGCCTGGAAGGATAAAGAAAAAAGGCGGGAAGTCAGTAAAGCACAACTCGTATTTCATCGGAATGCGTTTTAAAAAGGGTTGGGATGGGGGGTTTGGTTGGCGGTAATGGATCTCAAGATCCTTGGATATATGTATCAAAACCGAATTGCAAAAGGATCCGAAAATATGATGATATTATCTTTAAGATACAGTTATCAATGCAATTATTTCAAAAGTGACTGATCATTTAAAGTTGTGTTTAAAAGTGGCATTAGTTATTTAAGATCATAACTAGTTAGTATTGGCAAATGTTTTCAAAACTATGAAGATTGTAATTGAAGATATGCAAACGGTTTCTGAATTGGTTTTTGGGGATCTGTGGGAGTGGTGGATCAAACTGAAAACATAATGGAAACTAAAAAACTCACTTTGCTTACTTCTTGGCTCCCGTGGCCCGTCGACGGTCACCTTGATGGCTTTGCTGTAGCTGGCGATCTGCACCGGATAGGTGGCGATGGTGATGGTCAGCGTGAAGGACTTGCCGCGTCCCGATCGGCCCACGAAGCGCAGATCGTTGAACTTGGCCACCTGGTTCTTCATGGTCGTGGTGCAGTTCCTCAGCTCGCCGCAGTAGTTCTCGTCGTTGCCGCACTTGATGGACACCAGGGTGCCATCGGGCACGTCGTCCAGGGCGATCACCTTGAAGGCTCCGGGCAGCGACTTGTTCGACCGCCAGTGGTTGGGCAGGGCGCTGCAGAGGATCGAGGGCGATCCGGTCTGGGCCAGCTCGCCGTGGTACTCCTGCAGCATCTCGTGCAGGCTGGCGAACATGTCGGTCATCGAGCTGGGCATCTTGGCGGAGTTCTGCGGACTGGTGGTGGCGTTGCTGCTCGAGCTGGTGTTGTTCGTGCTGAGATCTGGTGTGGAGCTGCCCGTGCTGCTGGCCGAGTGGGTGCTCGTGTTGGCCAGACTCTGGGCGGGATTGATGGCGATTGCGGAGGCGGCGGCAACATTGCTACTCTGCTGCGGCCCAGGACCCTGGGCTACCGCGGCCGCTGCGGCGGCTGCTGCGGCGGCGGCAGCGGCCAGGACCTGTGTGTTGTTGGCCACCATCGTTGGACCCGCTGGCAGATGCATCTCGTATCCGAATGGGGAAATCGTAGCCGTAATCCTGGGGCTGTCGACGGTTGCCGGTTTTCTATTGCGGATTCTCGGTATGCACTTCACTATATCAAGGGTCACTTGGAAAAAATTCGTTTGGTTTTTGGATTGGATTGGATTGTTTCGCGATTTCGAACTCTGCTTCTTTCGAGCCTGTTTCTGTTTTCCAAAGTCGAAATCGATATATTTCTCTGTGCGTTCTCGACACGCTAAAGTCGCTGAGTGAACTGATTCTCTGCTGCGATCGTTGGCAGTATTTAAAGTGGAATGCGCTGCTCGCCGCCTCTGTCGACGGCTCTGCCGGCGTTTGTGCCCCGTCCCACTTGCACGGCGCTAGCGCCGTCTCTTTCCCGCCCATTATCCTGGGCGGTATGGTGGTGTGGTTGGCTACCTACGCACACAGGCGCGCCTTTAAGGGTGCCGGGGCAGGTATATATCGGTATATCGAGCAACCACCATTGCCGCCGCAACAACAACCACAGCAAAAAATTTCCCATTTTTCCATTGCGGTCTCTCTGTGTGTTTGTGTGTGTGTGTGTGGCTGTGTGCGAGTGTGCCTGTGTACGTGAGAGAGAAGTCGCTTGTTACTTGTGGCCAAAAAGGAAAAAATAACAGCGGAAAAAAGGAAAATCGCATGGGCGAGAGCGAGAAAGAGAGAGAAAGTGATGGCCTGGAAATTGCACCAAAGAAAAACTCAAAAAAGAAATACACCGAGACTTTTCCACTCTCTCGCTCTGGCTCTGGCTCTCGCTCCCTCTCTCGCTTTTCCCCACGGGCGGTCTGGAAATTGTGTGCGTTTTCCTTTTCTTCGCTTTGAATTTTATTTTTTTCGCCACGCACGCCAAAAGAAAACGGCCGTGCAACAGTTTCCCATTTTCCACTTCCAGCGGCGCGCGTGTTTTGGCGGCCCTCCCGCGGAGGGGGTCGCCGAGGGGGGCGGGGGCGGGCGGTACAGGTAGGCACCCATGACCAAACGGGGGGTTCCCTTCCTTCACCTTCTCCCTCTCGTTCCCTTGCCTTCCCTTCCCCGAGTTGCTAGGATGCCAGGGGCGTCCTGCCGACAGGACATGAGGACTCAATTAGTCAGTGCGAGGAGGGATCAGGTTGCGAAATTATCATAAATATTATCACAAGCATCAGGAGAGCTATCACTACGATTTTCGGATAAAAGGGTATAATCCTTTAAATTTCATGGGTGATACGAAAGTGGAGTTCGAAAAATTAACCATATGATTTTGGAACATGGGATTTCCAATTATGATAATAATCTATATATAGTACATAATGGCAGGATTCTCCCCACATGATGAGGTACACTCTATCGCATACTATCATAAAATGAATTATATTTTCATTTATATTTCTATTTATTATCATACATTTGCTTTATAAATATTATGATCTTTACGGTATATCATAATCACACGGTTCGAAAGGAAACTTATCGATTAAAATATAACATCTTAAATTATGTGTCTTTAAGATGCTATATAGTTATAATATACAACATTAGCAATATATTTGAAATACATCATTACTAGTGCTGCCACTAATTTCTTTTTCAGGCTTAATCGTAATCTGTTCAGAAAACTAACCATTTCCAGCGTTTATCCATATAATTTTATTCCAAGTAAGTTAGATAAGTAATTTAAGACCAGATCTAATTAATAAACATACACACGTGCATAATAACATTGCGTCCCATTGTTCGGAAATGTCCCAAAAATTAGTGTTTCATTCAAAATAATCAGAAATCCCCGGCTGATCATATTACGGCACACTGATCCCTCAGCGTTGCTCAATGTTTTTCTCGATTCCGCCCAAATTTACTTTATCGCCGATCTCGGAACTCGGAACTCGATCAACTGATCTGCCATCTCCGATCTGGATCTGTCCAACTAACACCCATTGTCAGGTCCGGTCCGCTTCCAGTACTATCTAAGATGCAGTGCCACCGATCTCTCCGGGGATCGAACTTAATCCTAATGCTGATCGGGCGATTATCCTGCGATTAGTCCTGTAAATATTTGTGCGCCTCTCAGCTCGTGTGGCGCAATCCGGCTCGATTTCATTTCCATTTTCGCTGCCTGCGATCGCCGATCCTTGATTGGATCAGGTTTAGCTAGCTGATCGGATTTAATCTGATGCGGAAGTGTCATACTTGGAGGAACATCCAGTATCTTCTTTGGCTGCCCACGCCTCTGTACTGCAGTTGAACTCTCTTCAAGCTAATCTACGTTTGGCTAAGTGTTTAGCACTTGAATAGTAATTCAGATTATGGAACTTAGTTCAAAAACTAACTACTTTATACTTTATATTAAATAAGTTATTAATAAGTGCTATTATGCAGAATGGCACTTGACAGCATGTGCTATTTAATTCACAATTTAAAGTAATATTCTCAATTCCTTGAACCCCCATTTCGTGCAGTGGAGCGCAAATCAAGTGCCTGACTGGCCAAAAAATTGCGGCCCACCAAAACAACCTTAAAAACGAGGCCACACAGGACCCGCGAGTTTTCCGAGGCGGGGGACTCTTCCAGGCACCACGAGGAGGAGGAGGAGCGGCAGGAATGGGGAGCATGGCCATCCTGGTAGGGCAACCACGAGGCAAGACCAACCAAAATGTCGCGAGAACGCGCCGCTCTCAGCTGGACATTATAGACGCACACTTCCAGTAAATCCAGTGTATCGGCAGCGCTGCCTTTTGTACGTGCGCGGCCGCTCGCTGCGAAGGACCTCGTGTCCCTACACCGATTCCACACCATATAGCCGCGGGATATATGGCAGGACAGCGCAGGTTTAGCGGGCGTGCGACAAGGACGCGATTGCCGATGGCCGATTGACGATTGCCGGTTTCCCGGGAAATCAGCGCTCCTGTCGTCGCCGCTTGGATCCTGCTGCGATTCCTTGGCAATTTGCGACAGGAGCTGCCGCAGCACGCGCATCGCAGGACCCGCCGGAGTGCCTCACAGGGATCACCGAGCACCAGGCAGTACCTGCTCTCCATACCGAACTACCAGCGAGCCCACAGGAGCCAAAAGGATCAACCCTTTTTTATGGGCCCTCCGATGCTTTTTTGCGGCCCCAAAAAAGTGGGAAAACTACGGACTTACTGGCTCTGAAGTACCTGGCCCTCAGATGTGCCATCGTACATATATCGCACCTCAAAACAGGTAGTCCAACCGCGCAATCTTAATCCTTTGCTTATGAAAGTCAATCGCCCGGATTAAGCAGCACGCCCCGCAAATATTTTGGCCGATTAGCCGCCGCCACGGGCCATAAAATATTGTCCCAAAAAAATAAACTACGAGCATCTGATACGGAAAATGCCTACCTGGCCACCAAAAACTCGAAGGACTTCGCTTTTTAGCGGGATTAACCAACCGATGGGAGATTAAGGTAACCTGTATTCATGTACTCAATATATGCAAAGTTTTTCTCGCTGTTGTTGAGCAGTTAATTTAAAAAAAAGAGCGCGGCTTAATTAACTGAACTTACTTCTTAAATTGACCCTAAAAAATCAGTCCCGACTATTTCTAAATGCAGATATTTTTGGTGCTTTAGTTTAGTACGCAAGCTACTCGAATCTGTAAGATACTATATCAGTGTGATTAAACATTTCTGTACTTACCCCTAAAAAAGCAATCCTAACTTTTTCTTAGTACAGATTAGTTAGAAGAGTATTTTAGTAATCAAGCTACGATACAGGCTGCTAACTGTGAGATACGATTTCACTTATGCAAATGCCGTGCCGTTCCTGAATAAATTTCGTCCAAATGAATGGCTATCGGAACTACGATCGCTGGGAGATCCGTGCATTCCGCACCTCCGAGGAGCGGACAGACGAGTACTCCGTTCATCCCCCAATCACCACGGCGATCATTTGCATTATTCATAAACGTGCGCGAGATCCCTCCCCCTCGCAGAAAGAGACGGCACCAGGCGAACGAAAGAGAGGCAGCTACGCTCGAGGGGCTGGGGTAACCGCAGAGATCGGCCAACCGTTGGCGAGCAGATGCTACGGAAATAGCTGACATCCAAGAGGGGATGATTTATTACCAGGGCGATCGTTGTGGGAGCGAACGAGACGGCTGCGCCGATCGTGGCTCCGCCTCCGCTCATGGAGCTCCTCGCTCAGCCGATAGCCAGGCAATACTGAATGCACGGGGATCCCAGTTACCAGTTACCAGGAGCCAGGACCCAAGGAGAAGCCCAGAACCCCAACGAAAATCACCGACAGAGAGCGGAAAACTCTGCCACCGTGGAAATTCCAGTGGCGCAGGGGAAATGCTCACTGCCACAGGAGAATAAAAAACAAAAGCGACTGCCAATCGAGGAACATTTTTGTACCCTTCGGTGTTTGGTTAATTTAACTATTTCAAATGGCAAGTGAAGATAACAATATTGATGCGTTTTTGAAACCATCATATCGACGAAAAAATATTTTAACTAAGCATATACTTACATTATTCAACATAAGCATGAAACATATTTTGTAGTAAAAAATAAAATATTTTTTAATAGCTCAAATGCGTTTATAATAAATACAACAATCAATTTATTAAACAAAAACTTGTAAAGTAGTATGAAACGTGCATGTTATTTTAAGGAAAAACAAACTTATTCATTCCTAATGAATATATTTGGAAATATGCTGAAAAGTGTATTTAACAATTTGTGCCGCCAATTTGCGCATTGTTCTTTATTTACAAAAGGCAGCAGCAGTGGAAAAGCGGAAAAGCGGGCAGCGCGGCGGCAGCGGAGCGACTGCGACTGCGGCTGCGGCGTTGTGTAAGTGAATTGTGGTTTGTTGTTTTGGTTGTGGCGCTGGCAGTGCTGCCGGCAGCGACGTCGGCAGCGGCTTCCGACCGCTCCTCCCCATCCCCCTCCCCCGCTGGCGACGACGTCCTTCAACCCTCGGAAAAAATTACACCACAGCCGGTTCACCACTTTCCATTGGAAAACGCTTGTTTGAGTGATTTTTTTCTGCATTCTGGGGGTGTTTTTTATTTTCTTTCGTGTGGTGAGAAACGGGGAATGAGTGTGTTTCGGGTTTCCTTCTGTTTTTCTTTTTACCTTTTCCTTTTTTTGGTTTTCTTTTTTTCTTTGCCTTTGCGACACTCCCACAAAATTGTGTTTTGGTTAGGTGGCCATGCATTGGCTGGCTTTCCACCGTTTTCCACACACTTTTCCGGCTGCCAGCTGTTCTTTGGCCCGTGTGCGCTACTCCATCTTGGCCGAATCCCAGGATGCTTGGAATGCTTGGGACACATGTCATGGATTTTTCAGCGATCATTTGTGCTCCTTGTTTGCACATACACATTTCCTCAGTTTTCGTTGACTTGGCCCCTCTCTATTTACTTCTACAACAATGGATTTTTGGCAGGAGCGATCCGTAACCATTTTGAATGGACTTTCTTTTGGGCCCGCGACAATTAGCCAAGGGAAAATGGAAGAGGGGAAATTTGGTGGGGGAAAGGCGCAGCTGTCCGATCGGCGTTGAAATCCTAATGATCTCTGGCGATTGTTACACATGTCCCCTACAAATTGTTTACAAAAAACTCCCGAAAAAACGGAAAAACTCTGAGGAAAAGTCGGAGGAGTGTGCAAGTTGTTTCCATTTGTTGGCACAACAAAGGTTCTTCGGTTATGTTTTGGGCTGTTTGTGATCAAAGGACACTTTTCGACATCATCGGCATCGTTTTATTTTATCTTTTGATATTTATAGTAAGTTTTCTATCAATACGGATCATTTGATTTATGGTTTCTTATTCGAGACCTGCCTGTTATTTATATTTTAGAGTTACTGAATGTGTTGATAGGGGATCATTTCTCTTTATGCTGTTTATATATATTTCTTGTTTCAGTAGGAAATTGAATTTTGAAATGCCTAAAACGGGTTGGCTCTCAATGCATCGGCCACCCTCTGCAGAAGGTCGATCTGTCCTCGATTAAATGCGTTTTCCCACCAAACGATCCTCCATTTTATGCCGCCTCCTCACCCCCTTTCATCTTTATGAAGCCCGGAGGCATGGGAACCTCCCCGGCGCTAACTTCTGAACTGCAACTTTTGGCTTTGCAAATGGGTGTATATGTACATACTTACATATATCGAAATCGAGGCTATATACAGCCAGCACGCTCCGCACACACACATGCCCTCGAACTTCCGATGGGCAGACAATGTGCAGATTAGAGCTGGAAATCCGTTAAGTCCGCCCGAGGAGTGCGTCCTTAATGCGATTGCGACCCCTTTTGGATAGCGGGCAGGAAGCCAGGAACCAGTTTTTAGATCTGTTCCCATTTGATATGTAAAAAACGCACTCCGGCTGGGTATCGAATTTCGCATAATTGGCGGCCATTTTGAAGTGGCATATGCCGCGCCATTCGGTTGTAGGGTATCGCGTGGCTTGAATGGTCGGGGGGAGACTTGGCTCCTCTGCTGCGCCTTCGTCCCGGATTCTCCTTGATTTTTTCCACATTTTTTGCATTTTCCTGCCATTTTCCCCACTTTTTCCAGCTGCTATTGTGTTTTGCTCCCTTTTCCAGCAGTGGCTTAGACTACAGAAGGGGCTTTGCCTCCGATTATTTAAATTCTCCTGCTTTATACTTTCGTATTAAATCTTTCTACTTATTGTTAGTAAGTTGGCTAATGATCAATAAAAATTCAATTTATTTAAAAAAAAAAACTTATTTATTTCGAAATGTGTTTCAACTATATATACATATACAGCTGTGTTCAAAAAAATAGCAGTGCTTGGGACCTGCGAGTTTAAGTTAAAAAATTCCTATGATTTACAATTTTAATGGTCAAATTTTTTTTATAATATCGTTAGGTATTTAATTTCAAACAATTTAGCAAATGTTTCACTTTTATTTCTTCAATAGTTTCGAAAATATAGATAAAAACAACAAAAGAGGCAGAAATTCTGGTGTTCAATGAAATAGCAGTGCTATGAAAAAATAGTCACAAAATTCAATATGACTTAGAACTAACATAGTTTTTTTTTTTTATGTGTTAATTAGGGTCTAATACTTGGTTGGATTGCCTTTGTTAGCCAGCACAGCCTTACACCCACGTGACATGGAGTCCACCAGGTCCTGCCAACGTTTGGGGGGAATTTTTGACTATGCATCCTGCACAACTTGCCAAATCTGAGCCTTAGACGTCGGGGAGTTTTTCGACACATATTGTTTAATGTCCCCCCACAGGTTTTCAATCGGGTTTAAATCGGAAGATGATGCTGGCCACTGCATTACATCTATTCTATTTCGGGTGAACCTATTCTTAGCCGATGAGCTTCTGCGTTTCGTATCATTATCCTGTTGGAATGTCTATTTTAAGGGTATATTATATTCAGAATATGACAGTAAGACATCACTAAGTATATTTGCATATGCGTTTTGGTCTATAATACCATAAATCATATGTTATGGACTCATACCATTGTAAAAAAACAAGCCCATACCATAATTTTCGGTCCACCATGGTTGAAAGTCATCAGTGGGTGTTTTGGGTGGTACTCCGTGTTTGGAGGTCATCAGATATACTGGAGTGAACCAGTTCCACCAAATAGAACTATTTTTGACCCATCAATCCAAAAGATATTACGCCATTTGGAGACTGGCCAGATTAGGTAGGTCTTACGGAAGCTTAACCTTGCCTTAATATGCCTAGGGCTAAGTAGGGGATCCTTTTGTGGACTCCTCTCACAAACATTTTGATTCAGTAGTCATCTCTGAATAGTAACGTCGCTTATTCCCAAGTTCAGCTCAGACTTTATGTCCCCAAAGGATGCAAAAGGATAGACTTTGCTGTAACAAACTATGCGCCGATCCTCTATATCTGTGGTTTTACGTATGGTACCACGGTTTTCGGGCTTCCATTCATATTTAATGGCATTGGATACCATTTTGGCAGAACATTCAAGGGTTTTTTGAATGTCCTTATATGTTTTTCCTTCCTTTCTAAGCTTAAAAATTAACATTCTTTTCTCCTGGGAGGAGTGGTGTCCTCTACCCACTAAAATAAATTTTTTTGAATTTTTTTTTAATTTATTGCCCTTTAAAATATACGAATTATCTTAACCAAACTCACTTTTTAGAAAATATTGATCATTTCGAGACTTTACGATGGACAAAACCAGAGACTGCTATTCTTATGAACAGCCTAAAAGTGGTGAATTTGCTCAAGAATGTAAATAAAAATAGGATAACATGAAAAACTGACGGGATTTTCTTTTTTTCTATATCTATACATTCCATTTTACAAAAATAAGTGGAATAAAAAGTGGATTCCAAAAAGGGACATGGAGAAATACATTTGTGTTTCTTAGTTTCCATCGCACTGCTATTTTTTTGAACACAGCTGTATATATTTGTTTTCGTAATTTTTACAATACTTCACCAGTTTTGTTTAGGTCTTTGGTTAAGTTGCCTTTAGTCCCAGAAAAAGGACGCCCCTGCTCGTTCGCGGCTCCATGACAACTCTTTTTTACCAAGCTTGTATCGCTCTCTCTGTCCGTTTGGCGCGTCCCGTCTCTATCTGGCTGGAAAAACGGAGAGCGCGTCTTGGAAAACGCTCCTGTCCGCCGCACGTTTCATGTTTCAATTTTGTATTTCTTTTTTTGTTTGCCCCGTTCGCTTGGCATTTCCTTTTCCTTTCCACCCCGAAAAGCCAGACACCGAGTGGGTTAAAAGGGGTGGTCTTCCGCCGGCACTGGGGGCGCGCGGGGGTTAAGGGCGGCGGCAGCTGCGGCCACAAAACTAGTTTGGCTTTGGCTTTGCCAGAGAGAGAGAGGTCCTTCGGCCTTCGGTCCTTTGGCCCTTTTGGTGCTTGGGCGAACAGAGCGAGACGGCACGAGTGGGCGAACGGGGCGGGGGTTAAACCATATTTTCCACCCACTTTTCTGGTTTTTCCTCTGGTCGACCGTCTTAGCCCGCCAAGGGTTGCAAATCAAAACGCGGTTTGCTGGTTTGTATTTCTGGCCAAAGTCGTCGTAACTTTTCAAGCATCTCCGCGCAGGAAAGAGACGGGTAGACGGGTGCAAGAGAGACGGAGACAGAGCCAGGGATGTGGGGTTAAAAAATAAAACCGAGGAAGCAACGCTCGACATTAAAGAGTTCTCAGCGCCATTATTGACACTTGGGTGCACCGAAAACAAAAACCAAAATTTGAATATACATTTTAGATTAAGATTGAATCGCTAACAAAAAACACAACTTCCTTTAGTAAAATGTTTATGGCATTTTTGTGCAAAATTGAATCTAAAACTAAGCTAAAACTTCGTACGAATTTAAGTTTATAAAAACATAAATACAAACATACCGTGATTAATGAATAGAAGAGGTGAACCATAATTTAACTAAGTTTTATAAAACGTAGGCTACAGTATTTTTGAGCAATGTTTGGGGGTTAACCCCCGTCACCCCATATCACACTTGTAGCCCCTCTCTCACTGGAAGTTGTCAACTTGTATGCATAATTGCCTTGAATTTTTATGCCCAGCTTGCGCAGTTTTTTACGCTCTCTCGTCTCCCCGTCTCTGTCACTCCCCCATATTGCTGTCTCTCTCTCTTGGGGCTTGGCCTGCCCGGCACTGTGGGGTTAAGCCATTTGTTTGCCGTTCTGTTGTTTGTGTGCAATTTTAGTTTGGGATTTTCGTGGCATTTTTGTGGCCTTTTGTCTGGTTAACCGTGGTTGGTTATTGGTCAACACCGAAAGAGATGGGGCGATCGAGTGGGAATGAGAGGGCGTGATAGGAAGCGAGTGGGTCGAAAGTTTGTCAATGGAGTAAACCGCTAAAAAAATATTAACTTGACCAAAAATGCTTGATTAACTCGCGTCTCGATTTAAATACGCACATTAAATCGGATGGCAAACAATGGAGGTCTGCAATACAATCATATGTATGTATATACGAATGACCACGAAGAGTTATGGCGAAAAATCAGGATGGCTATAATCGATGCACACATGTCCACAAAGGGGCAATGATGTCGGACAAAAATGGCTTAATTTGTAATTCAATGGTATTCTATGTAGACTCAAGAATTTTATAATCGGTGTGTAGAGTAGTTAACTTGTATTTCGATTAATTTCCCGAGTTTAATGGAATGGCTAACCGAATGTAGCCTTTTAATTAATAAAGGAACATAAGTTAAAACGACATAATCTCAACCCAATGCAAGCGGTTATTTAATATTTATATTTAAATAGAACCCGTTTAATCACAATTATATTATTTACTAAATAACTATGTACGAGTATATAAACTACTTATCGTAATGCATCCTTACAAGATGTTGTACCAATAAAGTAATGAACCTTTAATTACTTTCCCATTGAACTTCTAAGGTGATTCACCGACCTACAACAAACTGCTCGACTTTTTTACACCTCAACCGCAGAAAATAGAAAGAAGGACACTGGGCGAAAAAATAGACGATCAGTGTGGACAAAGGAAGATCGAAATTGTGGCTAAAAAGCCAAAGCCAAGGGACAATGGGCCGCATCCATAAAACGCTTGCTCCAGTTTTTTGACCAATTTTTAGTGCAGTTTTTTGTGAGGCCATCGTTTTTTCTATGGGCCAACAAAGGCGAGGATCACTTCCAGCGAAGGACGAGGGATCCTGTGCAGCAATTATGCGGAAGAGCAGAGCAGGAATTCTCAACTTTGCTACAGTTTTTTCCTCCTCGCCCTCTGTTCTGCTTTATGGCCGGCTTGTTAAAAAAGAATCATAAAAATTATTTAGATCTAGATCAGGTCCTCAGCGAGGACCTCATAAATCTGCTGAGCTGACCTACAAATGGCGAAATTCCCAGAAGCCGCAGGACTTGCGTAATAATTTGCATTTTTTTCTGCGCCTCTTAGAAGGAATTTTTTGTGTGCTGGCCGTGGGCCTTCTTCTCTTTTTGCGCTGCTTCATTCATGGGCCCATGAAATTGGCCCAAAAATTACCTAAGAAGCGTAAAACGAGAGCAGCCATAAAGGACCCTCGGGCGTCCTGCTGCGTCGATGTCCTACTTTTTTGCATGTTTTTCGAGCAATAAAAATCCTGTCGTCGAGGATTTCCGAATTTTTTTCGCCCTAAAAAGATTGGAGGGAGCCGAAGATTCGAACTAATTGAGGCGGGTGGTGCGTAGTGCCTCTTTATGATGGATTGATCCCTGATCCCGGCCCTCGCCCCTCGACTGACCTCATAAAAATTTCCAAAAATAGGAAAAAACAATATAAAGAACTTACGCTGCGCGACCAAAAAATAGAACACTAAAAACTGGTCAGAAACTGGAGCAGATACAGCGAAATTGCCATACCTTTGTGTTTTTTTATTTGCATTTGTATTTTATTTTTTGTTCAGTATCCCTGCAGCAGCGCCACCTGCTGTTTATTGCCAACATGTCGCGATTTTTTCGTACACCATAAAAAATGAGGTGGGAGTTCGCAGTCTAACCCCCAAAAACAGTGAGCTGCTCGTTAGGAAGGCTAGAAAAAAACAAAAACAACAGCAACAATAGCAACAACAGCAACAGAAGAGGAAGAGGAAGCGACGAAGGATGTGGGGAACTCTTGTTGTGTTAATAATTTGACATTTTATTTGTCAAAAAGAAGAAATCTGCGGGGCAAACAATCAAAAATGCCAACACTTGGGCTATAAAAAAGTAAACAAAGCGCAAGGAAAGCGGAAAATGGAAAACCCTGCTTCCTCCAGACGGCGTGAAAAGTTTGCACAAAGGGATTTATGACAGTAGTCAAGTGGGGCAAATGTGCAAATTCACAAAATACTTCATCAAGTGTTGCGAAAGTCGCGCTTCCAGTGTTTTTTGCCAATTACACAGCATTTAAACGGGATTACAATTTGCCAGACGTTTAATCAAAGGTTGAGCAAGGGTTAGACCTCTATTTTCTCCACGTACAGAAAAGAAACAATAATTGCAATCTACGGAAACTACCATCTTCGTCCCAAAAACCAATGCACAAATGCAAGGAAATCCCTGTGAAAATGCCCTCCTGATTAGTCTAAGCAAATTGTTATTGAATACAAGCAAATCGGCGCATAAAGGTAAAGTTTTATAGCCATTTTGCATTCGCATTGACCCTTCCTCCTCCAGCCCAAAACCAAAACTGCTCCCCACAGACTGCTGAAAATAAACCCCAAACGGAATCGAAGTGCTCCCCCGATAAGGCGCATAATCGCTAAAAATTCTCATGTTCATGTAATTTGTTTGGCATACGAGTTGGGATTGGTTTCTGGGATCGGGGATCTGGGGTCGGGGATCCGAGCTTTGGGGTTTGGGTTACGGAGGTGTCATAATATATGGACACCGATTGCACAAGGCACTTCGCACAGTCACAGGTGACGGGGGCTGCCATTTCTGTGGTGTTTTCTAGGGTATAGTAGGGTATGTTGGGTATAGGGTATGTGACAAAAAATGCAGAGACAGTGGAAATTAAAAATACCATGCACTTCCTTATACTATTGTAATATAATTGTTATAATAATGGGCTAGGACAAATGCCTGTTGAATATCTTAAGAGTCATACTTTTTTTTTAGAAGTGTAAGCTTTCTTGTACATTGTTAACACTTTAATTCAATGTGCTCTGCGATAAATCTTTACAGCACCCAGTTTTACCATAAGTCTGAAACATAACATAGTTAGGATCGTATTGCCAAAACAGGGTATCCCCCAGGTCCTTACAGACAGTCCCAGTTTCCGGGCTCGTTTGTATGCTTAGCATGATTACATTGGGCTACCCCCAAAGTCGAGTTCCGTATGCAAAACGTTTCGTGTTAGGTTGTTGTTTATTTATTCGCGCCTCCCGTTGCAAAGTAATCCTTTCCGGGGCTGCAAGTGCTCAACTGCCATTCCCCCTCTCCGCTTTCCCGCTGTCCCCGCCATTTCCCGCTTGCAACCTTTCTTGGCCCTGTTTGCTGACATTTTCACGTTTCGGGTTTGTCAGCAACGTCCTTGCCGGCTGTCATTCCATTTTGCATTCACAAGGAGCCGCGGCAAAGGTGGATGGAAAATGGGCGGAAAATGGGGGTGAAACCTCGCGGCGGGTGGGGTTTTGGCAACACTCAAGCGGCACAAAAGGTGATTGCGATTGCGAATTCCGTTGACGTTTTTATGGCGCATTCAGTAAACCAAACAATTGCCAAACTCAAAGGCAACTCCTTCAGACACTGCAAAAAATATCTGCCCATAATATGTGACATGCAAATAATACTAAATTCTATGCGTCTTTTGACAATCTGCAAAACCTCTAAAGTGACTTACACAAATAAATAAATATTAATTAATATAGAGCACTAATTTAGGAATTTTTTAATGGAATGTGGTCGTATTTTTTCTCAGTGCCCTCACCCACTCTATAACCAAACACACACCTGCATACATACCTACCATTGTTGTTGACTTCAGAACTCAACTCGCAACTCCGCGACAGTTGAACATTTTTCGCCAAAACCGAACAACAACACCAACAACAAACGCGCCGGCAAAAAGGACAACGGGCAAAAAAAGGATTTGCTCGGGCATGAACACCCCCTCCCACTCTTTTCACTTTTTTTGCAAATTTTTATGGTTTGTTTAACAAAACGCAACGTTATATAAGCAGCAGTGGAGTTAGCCGGAAAACAGGAAGGGCAAATAAATGGAAGGATTGCAAAGAAGGAAGGGATTGGCAAGAGTTAGCGGGAAAGTGTCCTTGACTTGCGCGCTCTCGGGAAAATAGGAAAGTGTCAAAGGAACTGTAAGGAAACTGTAGGGAGAATCGCAAAATTAACTCGAATATTCCGCGGAAATTTGCGTTCATGCAATGTTAGCGTCTTCCCTTCAATGAAAGGATACGAGTTCCTTGTATCTTGGCGTTGTGTCAAAGGAGTAATAAAAGTTGCCAGTATTTCCTGAAGGTAAGTAAAGTTGGGTTATTTAGTTAAATAGGCAAAATGGAGAATACAAATAGAATTTATATTCTGTCTAGCGGTTTCCTCTGAGTCAACTATATTGAAATTATACATACCACTGATTATTATATACCACTGAAATTGCGCAAGTCAACTGCTTGAACATAATTGGAATAATTCCCAAAATCCCATCCACAAGTCCGTCGAAAAGGTGGCCATGAATCGCCTTCGAGAAGGAGCCAACCCATCTGGTCCGCTGTCAACTGTCCGTCAGAGTCAGAAAAGGACCTCTTGTCGAGGTCGGGTATCATTAACATAACAGCTCGAGTTGGGCAGCGTTTCGGTACCAATCCGCTCGACATCCCATGTGGCAGCCTTGAGTGGCCACTTGGCTTTGGCACTCATGTAAATCGACACAAATCGCTCGACAAATTTGCCATAAATCCGTATCATTTGCCCAGATTCTCATTTCGCCAAATGTCAAATGCACATTAACGGACACACAAAAACACACAGGCCCGTTTTGATGGGGGTTGAGGGAAATGCGAAATGGGAAACGTTAAACGTTAAACGTTAAACGGGAACTCGGGAACTCGGAAAATCGGAAAATCGGGAGGGGGAAATGGCAATGAGCATGAGATTGCCAAACACCAGCACACCCGGAAAATCGGACAAAGTCGGACAATGAGTGACAGGCAGATTGCAAAATTGAAAATATGACAACAGAGGATCCCCGTTTTTGGGAAAAACCCGCTGCTTAGGGCGCTCTCTCGCCGTCCCTTTCACAATTTTCCGACTTTTCCTTCCTTCCGGCTATGCCCGGCTCCGGCAAAAACTGTTTGACAGCCAGCCGAAGTTAAGCCCGATTCCCAATCCCGAATCCGATTTCGATCCCATCCATCTGACCAGCCGACAATTGAACATATTTCGCTGACATTTTAATTAATTTGACACTCGGTGCGGAGTGCGGAGGTTTCGCTTCGGTTTCTTCTTTTTTCGTGTGTGTCGTCCTGGGGTTTTGTTTTGGGCAAGGGGGATTACGCGGCATTTGCCGCTCTTCGCCAGTTGCAGCATTTAATAAAACTTAATCACCAAATTAAATGACAGCGGCGGCAGTTTTTGGGAAATTCTGCCAACATTTTATGGGCTTTTATTGGCGGAAATGGCGAATTTGATTAAACTAACGGAGGAGATCATTAAAACTTAAGAGATTCGTATCCTTTCTTAGTGCTTAGCCATTTGCCCACTTTAATCTTAATATTAGTCCAGCTGCACACTCCCTAAATATGCATAAAAATATTATAAACATTTTTAATTCTTTTGTCATTGGTTTTATTTAATAAAAAATCTAGTATAAATAATAGTGTTTCTAAAACAGTAGTTTCCCAATGTGCGAATCGAGTGCGTAAACTATTTATTATTAACTACAAGTTCCTATAATTTTTTTCTAAATTGTAGCGCAAAAAGGCTATGGATCCACTGATTTTCGTTCGATTTGAATGTTTTGAAACTTCCCTAATCGCCCCGCCCCCGTGACTCTCGTCCTTCCAATCTTCGGTGACCATTTCGATGAGGCGCGTCCAAAGTCGACTAATTAAAACTAAACCCTTTTGCGCGGTACCCACCCATAGAAGCGATCGGGATTTAGGATTCTCGACTTCGGGCGAATCAGCCGCGTTAATTGCCGAGTTTTTGGGATGCGTAGAGCCGAGCGGAACCAAAGTAAGCCACACTTTCCGGAAAGCCGGACTAGCGGCGATCCTTGGGAGCGAAAGTCAAACTGAAAGTCAAAGGATTAGGAGTGCGGAATCCTCAATCCTGAATCCGGGGATCACTGGGCGAAAGGGGTGCGGCTGTGTTTTCAAAATACTCGTAAACAAAAATCGCAAAAGTGCAAGGGGCAACGCCCAGGATTTCCACGCATTGACCTAGTTGTCCTCCTACGAGGGACGAGGGACGCAGGATGTAGGACTTCGGTTTCGATTTTCGGGTGGGCGAGGACGTGAGTGTCCTTGCTCGCGACCGCGGGGGCTGCCTTAATTGCCTGCAACTAATTATGAATAGTGGCAAAAGGAGTGAGAGCCGAGGCGGGAAAAGGGAAAACTGCCGGGAACCGGGCCGCGAAAGGAGTATGGCACTACTGTTTGTCCTTGCCGCGATTGTCGTCATTGTTGTTTGCAATTGTCATCTTTATAGATGATGCCATTGTCCCTCGGCCGCCGGCACCCGTAAAATTCGGCCGGATTAGTGGCGTACAGCTAGCGAAAGGATTAAAACGAAATTAGACGCAGGTAGGCCGATGCGGGAAAATCATCAAATGGTGAAATGCTGAGATGCTGAAATGCTGAAATGTCTAAATGAAGAGATACGGAAAATCGGGAAAAACGCGAGCCCGAACTGCCGAACTGGAGCTCTCGGCTTCTTAAGGGCTTAATTGAAATTAATTATGCGGGGGCCCTTAAGTGTGCGACCTGTTCAATTATGCAAGCGGCAACTTTGAGAAGTTTTTCACACCCCTTTCTACGGAGCAGGCGACAGGTTCTCATAATTAATGCAGGCGATGAGTGAAGTGAAGGGGTTAAGCAAATTCAAGGATCAAGTCGAGAATAGGAATACCCTTTAAATGAGTTCAGTTTACAGTTCCTAGTAACTTCTACTGAACGGATTGATTGGTTGGTTGCTTTTCTAGGCGTCTTAACTTTAAAGAAATATATAATTTAGTTTTTTCACTTTAAATGCATAATAAATATCATTTAAGTAATATATTCGTCAACTGGAATAGCTAAAAAGGATTCTGACTTCACTGGTAGTCTAGGACATACAAGTTACAGACATAGAGACGCCACCCTTCGTCCTGTTTTTTCGGGGGTGTCGTGGGATTTTTCAAGGACAGCTCGAACCGCATTACGAACCCTAATGCCAGGCTTTTGCACTTTTCCTTTTCGCTCATAAAACGGCGCTTAATGCGACTCTTGTCAATAATCAATTTTCGCTGAGCCGCTTCGCCTAATAATGCCAATTTATTTTCATGGCTGGAAAAAAGCGCAGAAAAGCGGAGCATCCAATAAAAAGAAAGGGGTTGCAAAAGGGTTTTTGTGAGGCAGAGACACACGTGAGCGGAAAATGCCGGCAATTTATCTGTTTGATTTTCAGATATGCCGCGTCTAAGTCGTGGAAAAATCGCTCAAGATAACCGGAGCGACATCCGCATGGGAATCAGTCAGGGATATGCAGAACATACGTATATGTTTTCCTAAATCCGCGTCTTTACCAGACAAAGGCCGGGAAATTGGGCATATCAAATGGGCGTAGCTAAAGAAAATATAATATGATACATTTCGAAAAGGTTTATACATATGACTGGCGTTTTTTATGCTTTATTTTGCAGCTAACTATCATGTCGTCTGATTTTTCAATAGTTCTCAAGTGCCGCTTCGAGTGTTTTCTGACTTTCAAAGAAGCTGCAGAATTGCTGGAAGGTGTTTGCCATTCATGAAAAAGAGACATCTTCATCGGCAGATGCCACCCAAATTGGCCAAAACTCTTTTGTGCCGATTTGGCCATTAACTAATGGCCTGGATCGAGGACAAAGCCAACGCAGGTGGCCCTGCACCTCGGGTCCTTCGAGTGTTTCTGCTCTCGGGCAAGAATGAATGCGAATGCCAGTTTTCTGCGTTGGCCACACACAAGCGGCGAACTGAGAGCCCAAAACACACCTCACCTAATGACAACAATTAGGGCAGCCGGAACTCGCTCGGTGACTAAACAAGATTTCCCCAGGACTTCGGCAGGACACTCGACGACATAATCAGGCAGCCAACTGCCACGTGGGGTGTCCAAGTGCTCAAATGCTCAAATGCTCAAAATGGCATCGAAATCACCAGGACATGCATACATGCACAAATGGCGCAAAAATTGCAGACACTTCAATTATGAGTTGGGTAAATATTTTTGTGCAAACAACGCAACAGGATATCAATTCACTGAAGCATTATCAAAATCTGCCCATGTGCAATGTGAATAACTCAATTTGACACAAAAGTCAATGGATGAGCAGCAGAGCTGCGAGTCGGAATCCAAGGAAGCCACCCCGGAAGCCAAGGTAAACAGAAAGGAACTCGAGGACCCCGCATTGTTTTCCAGATCAACGGGGAACCCTATTTACCCGTATATGTAGACTTTTTTTTTAAATTTACAGTAAGGTCGCAGACAGGATTAGATGTCCTTTTATTTTAGACGCACGCTATAATTTTTAGTAACATCCCATAAGTACTAACATATTTTTATTTGATATATAGCATTATTAATTAAGAGTCTATGGAATCGTACGACTTCCCAGTCTAATCTCATAACTAAATCAAACTAACACCAAACTAGATTCAGATAAAGCAAATGCGTGCTGGCAAGGATTCTGTCTTGAGGCTGATTATTGAATCAACAAACAACTACTTTATACAATTGAAATTTGATATTATTTTTGTTCGCAAATTTGTTTTACTATGTCGACAAGGTCTTTATTTTTTGCGCACACTTTTCCGGGCAGCTGTTGTTGGCCTTCTGCCTGTATTTTCGGCTAAGGATTTTTGGGATCGGCATCTCGGATTGCGTAAGCCATAAAAATCCAGGCCAGGATCCTTCTGCGAACACGGATCTTCGCGTGTCAGCCTAAAAAACTGGAACTGCACGCAACTGGATGGAAAAAATGAACACAAAAAAGCGAGGCACAAAAAGGATATATCCACGCGTCATAAAAAGGCAAGGAAAATTCTGCTGAAAAATTGAAAATCTCTAGACAACATTACGCAAAACGCAATCGGCGAACCGAGACTGTAAATCAAATAATAAAAAATCGCCGCGAACGAACAAAAAAATAACGAAACTTGCCTTGGTTACGGTGAGTCTTGAGTTCAGTTTTTTAGTTCTGTAGCTCAGTTTTTTCCTCACCAAATTACGGCGAAAAAAGCGACAGAAAAAACGCGAATCTGTTTACGACTTTCGGATCAGGATTTATGGCCCAGGTCTAGATGATGTAACCGTAGGATCCTCGGCAAAAATCGCGTACCGTAAAATGTGCGGCTGCTAATGAGGTGCTGGGTGGAAAGGGACGGATATTACGGATATCACTGATATTACTGGAGGCTACAGAACATCAATTTATACTTAAGACAATTTGATTTCTACGATTAATATTAGGTAACACTTAGAAATGTTGCATAACTTAGTAAAAATTTGGGTCAAAGGAGCCATTGCCTTTTCTATCATCCGTTATACTCATTCGTAATCATCAAATTCAGTCAGACCTCTCTGAAATCAAAAATTTGATACACCCAAATTTTTCCATCCGTTTTTACATTCAGCTACAATATGTTTCCTGGTGATTTAAAGACATTGAGTAAGTAGGAAACAGCTGAATATATAAGAAACAGTGATATACCACTAAAGTCTTCCTCGATTCACAAGAATACATATTGATTAAAGACCAATGATTACGCCTAAATATTATATTGCTGAAGATTATTGCTCTTATTCCTAAGCAGCTATCTACCTTGCGTTTGTACACTTGGCAACAAGGTCTAGTGCGTTTGGAAAGCGCCGAATTATTATTATTGAGTTTTCATTTTCACCCAATTTTCTAACAATGTGGGTTTTTATGTTTGACAGGCAATTACAGGAATATTTTGTTATAAACGATTATATTGTTCTAACCTATATACTTATACGCTCAAGAATAATGAAAACGTTATAACTAATTTTAGGAGTCCGACCTATAGCGAAGTCGGTTACTTTACTTTGCCGCAATGTTTCGGGAAATTCCTGGAAGAATTCAGGAATGGAGCTACGCTCGGGTGTAGCTTTTGCAAGCCGGTTCCCTAAGTGGCCAACACTCCAGAGGATTCCAATCAATCATGACGTCAATAAGAAGAAGCCCTATTCCACATTCAAAATCGATCGAATCCAGGATATGTGGCAAAGGTCCAGAATTGGGGCCAAAGAGCAGGTGTGTTACATTGTTTGCCAATTAGATATTTACCACAGATCAATTGTAATGGGCTTAATAATCCGGAAAGCAGAACAGCCTCCGCGGCTATCAGCCCGCCAATTCCGACGTGAATACCGATTCGGATGAAGTCATCAGTGCCCTGGACAAAGTGAGGCGCATAGAGGAGCGGCTTAAAATCCAGAATAAGATGCGAGCCCTCATGGATGAGCAGCACATGCACGACGAGCGAATCCAGGAGGAGAATGATCGTGTGATCAGGAAGGAGGTCCTTGTCGAGCGGGAGCCGGCCAGAAAGCAAACATCACAAGAGTACTCTCCTGTCCGCAACCGGGAGACGTGCAAACCAGTACCCTGGGTATCAGCCACCGTTTTGGCGGCAACGGGAAGGATGCACCAACATAGATACATGCAGACTCCTCTGAAGCGGAACCCAATCAAAGTAGAGGTGAGTACATCCATCATATTCTAATGCCAAGTGTTATATGTACATGATAGTAACTAATACATTTGTATGTAGAACTTTAGATTAATCTTTTGACCATCTTTTTCTAATCAATCCCTAGGCCGAGGTTCAACAGCCGAGGAAATCAGTTCCAGGGAATCCGGCCAACGGCACCACATCCGGCGAACCCAATCAGACCAATTACGACATGCCCAGTCGTGTGAAATGGGCCGAGAGCGTCTTGAAGTTGCACAAAATTCGCGCCAGGCGAATGGACGATATCCTATCTCTGGAAGGATACTCCAATGAATCCG
This sequence comes from Drosophila mauritiana, assembly GCF_004382145.1. Lineage (NCBI taxonomy): Eukaryota > Metazoa > Arthropoda > Insecta > Diptera > Drosophilidae > Drosophila > Drosophila mauritiana. The sequence continues at coordinate 20,421,912 of NC_046672.1, read as the reverse complement.
CCTGCCTGAAGTTGAGTGAACATTCTGCTATGCGGAAATCAAGACATCGCTAGGCAATGCGACACCTTAACATTCCGTTTCGAAAATATCCTGGAGTTTGAACAAATCGATCCTGACTTGTAGCTTTGAACCTCATTACAGGACTCTCTTTTCAGTGCGACTCTTAGGAGGCATAGCGAAACAAGGGAGCAAACTATATATCTCAACATTCCGTTTCGAAAATATCCCGAAATGGGAGCAAATCACAACAGATCCAGACTCGATCCTGACTTGTATCATTAGACCCCATTACAGAACTCTCTTTTAATTGTGACTTTTCGGAAAAGCAAACCAAATTTTATAAATATTATTTATACCGTTTTTAGAAAATATATTTTTGGATAAAGCAAATAAAATAAAATAACACATTTAAACATTTTGCACAATTTTTAGCGAAAACTATACTTGGATAAAACAAATATACAGACTTAAGTAAAATTACACTCATCGCTTCTTCTTCTGCCAGCAATTTTCCAGAGGGATAATACCGCTCGGACATTGCCCAAGCACTGGGCACCGGTACTCTTAGGGGTCTTGCATCAGGATCATCTGAAAGGAACGGGACAGGATTGATCAATATACCCCTTGTTGTGATTTGGAGACTAAGTTTCTACTGGTTTTTCCGCGCATGGGCTTCCTCAAAGGCAAACTCCTTAGCCGGGCATTCTTATATAGCTTCCGGGCACTTCTGGCCAATTCGTTCATAGACTTTCCGTACCGAATGAATGCTGTTTTCACCTCGTTCCTCGCGGAGTTCGGCACATTTCGACTGAGCAGACAAACGGCTGTTGGGAGGCCGCCCGCTCGGGGAGATGTCGGATATTCGGAGATATTAGACTCCCGATTCATTTGAGCGGACATAGCCTGCATAGCCAATAAATGTCGTCTAGTGCCATAGGAACACGCTGAAAAAAAAAACAAATAGTTTCAGATTGAGTCTAGTTTGAGATCAAGTCTATTGGCCTATCTTAAAAAACAGTAAATAATGGAAAAAATGCAATTAAGAAGTGAAATCATGTTTAGTAACATTTCATGTGTTCACTAAATATGCAATGTTTTTGCGTATGTAAGCCATTAACTGGCTAATCATACCAAATACTAAATGATTATCTATCAAAACGCAAGTTAAATTATTTGTTCTAGTTGTAATTAATTAAATCTATGAACATAGTTAAGACGGTGTGGAACGCATTCTTTTATGAAATTAAAATTACCACCAGATGTCGTTGTTTTCAAGCAGTAGGAGGTATCTGATAGTCGATGCACTCAACCAGATCGTTCCTAAATGTTTTAATATAGATATAATATTACTAATATTGTAATTTCCAATAAAATTTAAATATTCAAATGTATAATTGGCTTGTCTTTTAATAACTTTACTGCATCTGTACCAACTATAGTAAACGGATTACTTTAATTTTATATCCGATTGCGCTATATTTCGCTAAAGATAATATTGCATTCCAGCAATTCGCTAAGTCCTTTAGCGAATCGTTGAAAAACTTACTTTGCTGCACGCAGGGCGTTATATTGGTCAAACACTTGCTTAATTTATTTCGGGGCTGCATAGTTTACTCGCAATAATTTGAATTCAAAATTGTTAAAGAAAGCATAGCTTACTGGAATTTTGTAAGATTTCTGATCTTACTCGACGGGAGAAAAAAAACAATGAAATTTGCTTAAATATAAATAAAGGTAGTTGAACTGGCCCTAAAATCAAGGCGTAATGTGATAAATGAATATATGTTCATTATTTTGAAATTAGAAAAAAAGCGAAAATTTAAAATTAAAAATTAGTAATATAATAGCTTAAAAATAATTAATACAGAGAAATATTGAGGAACAAATTATTGAAATTTCCCTTGCCTGATTGAGTCTTGTTAAATATACATAGGTAGTAATTCTATATAAATGCCATTTTATGGGAATATACTTAGTTGGGCCTAGTTTCTCGTTGGGAATCCCCTCGAAATGACCCCTAAATTAGTCAAGCACTTTCCCTATATATGCATAAATGGCTGGAATGGTTGGAAATGTGCCACTAGCCTAAAATGAAAACATCTCACTCAAGTGATCCCGGACTGCTGTTCCAATTTACGGGGTCTAGTGCCGTTTGACACAGCTCTCGATGACCTTGCACGGGGTGTGGATGGGGAACAACCCCTAAATCGGGCCCGGGGCCATATAATTAGTGTAATTACCTCAACAGCCTACTAAATTCGAGAAAAATGCAAACAAAAATTAAGAAATCACAACATTTATATCCCCCTGTCAACGAGCCCCGTTTGGCCGTTCGATTCCGTGTGTGATTCTAGGACAAAAGAGTCCTTTGGTCCTTCGGCCTATAGAGTCCCTTGTGCGCCGGGACCAAACAATTGATGCCGTCTAATGACAGGGTGGATTGCAGTTTTTCGTTTTAATTTCAGTGCCAACTTCTGTTCGCTCTTCCCCCAAAAGAGAAACTAAAATTGTTTAAAGTCCGCTTTGCAACTTCGCAGTTGCATTGTCAGGACCTCCGGATCGCCTGGTTATAAATTACGTTTGGCGGGCAACTTCCTTTCGGGATGCCGGTTTCTATTTCTGTTCCACCCTTTGGTGTCCGGATGATTGGCAAAAAAGCAAGAAGCGAGCCAAGGATGCATACGAAACGCAGTCATTAGTGCCGTGGTCAATGCAAAAATGCCAATCACGCCGATGTACAAATGTCCTGCCATGTCCTTTCGCCCAGTTTACACGGAATCCGGCGAGTCAAAGAAAATATTTTGGCTCGGGCATAATTAACGCCTAATGAAAATATTTTGAGTCGGCAGCTCTTTCAAGTCGGCGGAACACACACATGAAAACTAAACAACTACAAAGTGTAACTGGAAAATTCTGCGAAAACAGAAAGGAATCGCTAATCATGCCGGCAGATAAAAACAAGTGGGAGTGTCATATGTGACCCGTTATTTTTCCTAGTTAATAAATTATAAATAAGTATTATTATATTACATATTGAAGAAAATTTGAGATTTGCCAGAAATTTTTCTCGTACCTTATTGGTTGATGGCATATTAATACCTAGTTAACTAGGGTTAACTAAACAACCGTAAAACATGAAAATTATTATCAAAACCTTTCAGATACTTTTCAATATGTCTGCCTACAAACCCGATTTATCTTTGGGCTGCTGTGCTCACTAAGTTGGTCATTACACGAATAAGTAGCATCGAAAACAAGCCACCCAAGATGGGATGAGATGAAAAGTCAGCGGGACTGAGATACGTGGTACATAGTACAGATGGAGGGTTTTCGCTGGGCGGTGTCGACATTGTCATCAACACATAACTGTCAACTTTTACTATCGTTCCAGGGGGTTGCTCCTCGAGATTTGTAGACGCGGTGGTTAAATTGAAGCCCACGAGCAGTGGAAACAGGGGCGGAAAGGGAGGGTTTTCGACCCAACGGCAAATGACCCAAAACTGAGAGACATCATCATTAGGGCATCAGAATGGGCAAAAACCCGGCAACAACCATGAATATCCGTGAAAAATCATCATCAGCAGTGAAATGCATACAAAATGAAATTGAGCAATGTTATGTTTGTGTGTATATACAGATATATATGTATATTCCCATGGCCGACTGACATATTTTATGCATTTGGCATTTTGGCTGAAGTGGCGGAATCAAAGCGATTGTTCGCAGGGCAAATAACAAACATAAATAAGTAAATGGAATGCTGCATAATTTATGCATTTAATGTAAACAGACAATTTGGTGCAGCTTTTTGAGCAGTAGTAAAGACGAAGCCCCAAGACATGTAACAAGGATATAAGGCTTCGAGGGTAGTTCGAGGAGTTTGAAACGCCATCTTCCAGATTCCCTTAAACGGACAAACGGTCAAGCCAAATGGTCAATAAGGGATTAAAAAAAAAACAAATTAATTTATTTAATTTTATTTGATTTAAATATATTGAAACTTCAGAAACTTCTTGAAATTTTGAGATTATTAGGACTCATTAATGAATACAAGAACGGCTCGACCAGTTTGACATTTAATTTAATAAAAATATATGATTAATATCTATCTAAAGTATATTAAAATTCGATATACCTTATTATTCCACGTGTACTGTAACTATTAAGTGGAAGTGCGGTAGATGAAAACTTTAATGCCTCCCCTCGCTAGTCCGCATCCAAAGATGATTTTTGCTGACAGCCGACAGTCAGCGCCGTGTCAGAAATCAGAGGCCAAAAAAAAAGCACCCAACACAACAAACGAATGGAATAAAGAAATGCGAACAAGGTCCTGGGGTGGAGTATGAAAAGTATAAAAAATATACAAGCCCAGGACGCAGGACGATGAGAGCCCAGGGAACTGGGAACTGGGTAGTGGAAACTGGGATCAGGGAACAGGAGGGGAAAGGCACTTGATGAGCAAATCAGGGCCATGGTTCATTGATGTAGCAAATTGGAACTTCCTCTGGGAGCTGCGATGAAAATAATGATGAAGACGAACATGAGGACGAGGACGCGGATGGCGAGTCCTCGAGGAAAACGCAAACCGAACCCAAGAAGCGCCAGGTAAAAAGAGCCAAAGAGGCAAGGCGGAAGTATCCGAGAGATACGCATGGTAATGTAACTGATAAACGAAGCGTAGAGAAGTGAGCCTGCTTCTTGGGTTACATGACATTCCATTATCCATTTCCATGATCCATATGGCCATCCCCTTCGAATTAAGATGCGAATCGGAAAATCGGAAAATGGGAAAATCGGGAAATCTGGAAGGCACACAAGTTGCCGCATTCATTCATAAATATCTGTCGCATCTTTTGTGCATCCGATGGACTGCGTCTGAGTTGGAGTTTGTTTACCGCACAGATACACAAATCGAGTTACAGATTGTGCGAAATGTGCGAAACGATCCGCCAGATGAGCTCGTAAAACGGATTCCGGCCACTTGTAAGGGATATCCAGGGAAACAGAACATCAAAGCATCGTATTTATATCGTAAATGAACCGAACTTTGTTGCAAATACAGAAAGTTATGAGCTAATAATAAGACAGATTACAAATTATTCTGTAATCGCATGAGCAAGAATTTCAAAAGTACCCCATACTTACTGAACTAAGTTTAAAACGTGCACATAATATTAAAGATGGCTCCTATTCCAATAAAAACTTGAACACATGAGTGGCTGACTAATTAAAATTGTACTTTTTCCCACACATATATTCGGAACATACATACCTTAAATAGAGTCATAAACAATGAACCCTCATTAATAATCATAATTCCGTTGGCGCTTAAAATTTGTTTGACAGTCTTAATTGGTTTTGTCCTCGCAGATCGATGAGGATGAGGATCGTGAGGATCGATGCCAACTGGTGAATGGTGCGTGGTGAATGGTGAATGGTTAATGGACAATGGTTAACGGCTAATGGCAACTTCCGCCCGATCGACTGGACATGTGCATCCAGTGCCTTCTCCCTTTTTCGAGCGAGTAATTTGGGCTCATTAAAATGGTTCCGAAGTGTCATTCCCGAAGAGGGACAACTCCGCGACATGTGGGAAATGAGCTATAAAAAACCCATACATCCACGTACATATCTACATGTGCAGGGGCCAGGAAATCGAGAGACAATAGAATTGCGGCGGTAATTGTTGGCGTTGGTCATGGTGAACCGTAACAACAGCAACTGTCAGAGGGATCCGTCCAAAAAACCGAAAAGTTAGGGAATGGGAGCCGACAAGTGCAGGGCCCAAAAAAGACACGTGCGTGGGAGTAGGGGCTCTAATTGGGTCCAAAACTACGGACTGCATTGGAAAAAGTGCACTACCGATGTTTCCAGTTACATAAGGCTACTTCAGGCTTTTTACATGGCCAAAGCAAGCAGCGACAATTTTGGAGCTGCTTTGGAAATATACATCTTTTGGGATTAAGTGTAAGCTTTAAAGGATCATAAGTTTGGTCAAGGAATCAAATTATTTTATCCTTGATCAGCGTTTGACCACTTCCAACTAATTACTTGATTATTTATATGATTGTTACCCATTCATTTCCATTTAATCAGTCTTTTTGAAAGTTGCACTCAATACAGGTTTCTTTCGGTGCAGAACAACATCTGGGATGTCGGTTCACCCTTTCGGGAACGCACTGTTTGTTGTTCCTGGGATGTTTGCGTAGGTTTATGTAAATTAGCCCAGGTCGATGGGTCAGCGGAAGGTCGAGGGCGCAAATGATTCCCAGAAGGCAACAGCAACTGCAACTGCAACTGCTGAAGGAGGCTGAGTGCAACTCTTTCCCCTTTCATTCACTCGACGCGAAAAGTAAATGTTGAGTCCAAATCGTACACTGAGCAAAAAAGTTTATTTCAACTTTACTCAATTACTCGAAGATTGCACACGGGCACTAATCTTGCATATATACAAGCGAATATACTGCCACTATAAATGCATACTTACACTATAAATACAACTTAGAACTTCAATGACTGGATAAATTAAAAAAAAATATATTTTAAATTTAAATACAAGCCACAAGTATTTTTATCTCAATTCTTATCGCAGCCGCCACTCTATTAAGCACAATAGTTCTTAACTTAACTTTTTAGACATGGTGCCTAACTTATTTACTTTCCATAGCAACACATATTTTTGCGCGGTGTAGCCTGCTGCAATATTTGCTCTCGGAACTTTATGACATTACATTTTACAGGAGGCTGTAATAAAACCCTTTTAGCGGCGTGCGCGTAAGGACCAAAAACAAGAAAGGCAGGCGGCTCGATGCCAAAGGATCTGATCGGAAAAACGGAAAGCAGACCACCCCGACGAGCCGGCCACTGTTGATTTTTCGCGGTCTAATAAAAACTGACCAGCACAGTGGAAAAACGAGCGGGTTGGGTTTTCCCCTCAAAGAGTTGCGCACGCACTTTTCCGAGGAAATCACGAAAACCCTTCGGTTTTCCGCTTGTTTTCCATCCTTTGGGTGTGAGCATTTGCATAACGCCGCCAACGCCGATGTCGGCTTGTTATATAGAAAGAAAAAACATTAAAGAAGAACTAAGTACACGGAAAAAGTAGCCTCGTCCTCTTTGTACTTTATGACACGATATTTGGTTAATAAAATATTTCTATTAAATATATAAGCTATAGTTTTTAATATTGGAGATAAGGTGATTTATTACAAATATATAAATTCTTTTCACAACTTTTTAGTTTTAATTATTATTTTCTTGCAGTGTACAAATCAACGCTGATGCTTGATGTATTCCCTGTAATCGAATGACAGCTGTCAACTGTTTTTCATTTTCATCGGGGCCGGACAAGCACTGATTACCCAATTCCGACGCTTCGATTTATGGTAATTTTAATTGACCACAAATTAGCTATTTGCAACCGGTTTTCGCACGAAGATCGAAAGATCGAATGAGGTTTGAACTTGAACTTTAAGCTTTGCGGGGGATCAGCAACTGGTTGAGCCACTTGTGTTCTTTATTTTCCTAGCTAAGCATTATAATTTAGTATTATTTTCACTATTTATTTGATCAGAGCGATATTGAATGGTTCAAAACATAATGTTCGGGTCACCAAATTGTATAGAAGTTAGGTTGTTGTGTATGAAAGTTACATACCCAGGTAATTCTCTTCACATCTTTTCAAACATTACATTATACAAGAGGTTAGCCCACTCAAAATTCGATTGTTAACGGTTCCAAAAGTTTAGCTCGGGGTCACCTTTTTTTAAAATCAGTTAAAACTTATAAAGAGCTACTAAAAAATTGGGACTTGCTTAAAGTGCCGTCAACTAAACGATGTGACGTCCAACTTATTGAGTTCCTCATTCACGTTGAGCACTTCTGCGGTCCACTCTAATCCACTAGAACTCTAGACGCCCAGAAACCTGAACTTTGCTTCCGAAGCTCTCCAGTGGGCGATGGCAGTGACGTAGGCGGCCAGCCCATCGGATCCGCGACCGAAATACGAAACTAAATCCGAATCCGAATAGAAATGATCAGGCCACCGGGCAAAGGCCTCCGAGACCCGGCTGACTGATAAGTTATCAGCGGTACGAAACGAAACGAAACGGAAAACGGAACGCAGCGGACCCTCCCCCGTCGACCCCCTGCCAATAAATATTAAATTCGAGTTCGCTGAGGTGGCATGTGGAGAAAATCGGGCCCATAAAAAATAAAAGCAAGATCGGGGGCACTGCTCCCTCTCAATGGAGTCCGATGAGCCTCCACTATTCCCCCACTACACCTTTAGAATAATGGCGAACGAGATGAGAGCGATATTAACCCCTGAAATGAGGTTAATATGAGGCATATGGAGCATTTTGAAATTCGAGTGGGAGGAGATTATACATTCAGAATAATTTGCACATTTTCTTCTACAGCTGATATCTCTACTAAAGAGAATCCATGGTACTGCACACACCTTATAATATATAGCTCTAAGTAGCTCTAAAATTCGCGAATAGATCATAAAACAAGCCAGCTGTATTAATGATTAGAAAAAAAAGATCGTAGCAAAGTTTATTTGAGGCAGGCCGAAATATTTACAAAAACAATGACGATGGGGCTCTGCTCCCGCCCTTCAGGAACCCATAGCGTAATGCTGCTGATATTGGATGGGATCGGCGGCTATAAGCAGTCGACCTTGAGGTATATGCGTTGCTCACTGGCCAGCAGCGCGAACTTGGCGTCGAATTGAATCCGCTCCACGGTGCGGTCGCAAATCTCGACGCGGTGTCGGTGCAAGAAGTAAACGAGGCCCAGCTTTATCTGCAGCAGTCCGATCTGCATCCCGATGCAATTGTGCGGCCCCGCCCCAAAGGGCATGTAGGACATGGGCGCCTGCAGCGCCTTGTTCGCCGCACTGAAGCGCTCCGGGTCGAATCGGTCCGGGTCCGGCCAGTACTGCAAAGGAAATAGCCCAATGAATAACGCTTTCTAGAAAGGAACTACTCTTTCTGATTAAACATGAATCATTCCCCCAATTTATTTATGTTAAATATCAGATACAAGTTAAAAGCTTCTTTAGTATAAGGATATGTTCCATGCATATTAGGAACTCGTTTCCAATTCAGATACTTGTCTTTTCGATATCTGAATGTACAGAACTCTCCTAGCGGATCGCTCTATGAATCAAACTACTGGCAGAGTAATTCAGCAAATTGAACATTCGTTTTAAATGAGTTACTTTAGGCAATAGCCTAATCCATAACTAGTCATAGTCACTCACCTTGGGATCGTGATGTATGGCCAGATTGGATATGAACACGGGCATCCCACGGCGGGCGTAGCACTCGGCATGTGGCCTCAACGAGTAGAAGCGCTTCTTGTTGATCGGCGTGCACTCGCGCTCCAAGAGCGGCACGATTGGATACTTGCGCAGAGTCTCCTCCACGACCATGTCGAGGAACTCCATGCGGGCGACGGCCTCGTAGGTGAGCCTCCCATTGGGATTGCCGGCGAAAGCCTCGCGTATTTCGCGGCGCAGGCGCGACTGCATCAGGGGTTGTTTGGCCAACTCGTAGAGGGCGAAGGACATGCTCGCCGAGCAGGTCTCAATGCCGGCCACCTCAAAGGATGCCGCCTGAGCGGCCAAGAAGTCCCGATGGTGCGTAAAGTGCGACTTGTCCTGCTGCAGATCCGCCTCCTTTTTGAGCGTCAGCAGCATCTCGATGAGATCGTTGCGCAGATCGCCGCCGCGCTCCCGCTCCTCGATCACCAGCTGGATGACTCGGCGCAGGAATTCCGCATGCGGCTCCGTGAAAAGTTTGGGCCGCAGCAGCGGCACCAGTTTTGGCAGGTAAAAGATCACAAACAAGTCGATTACTCGACGCACATTCGGCCGAAACAGGTCCTGACAATGTGAGCCGATCTCCGATTGCGTGTTCCGCAGGCTGTACGATCTCAGTCCGAACGCGATGCTGGCTATCATGTCGGTGTTGTACAGATCACACACATCCTTGATGCTCACAATCGCCCCACGCTCCGCGTCGCCGCGTCTCAGATCTCGAGTCAGACGCTTCAGATACCACTCCAAGTCGCAGCCGATCTACGGGGATATGGAACATGCCACAAGCGCAGAGCACAGAGCAAACAGATAGTTAATCAATAAATAGGCATCCAAATGCAGGTGCTAGAACTAATCAGTGTTTCATTAAGTGTTTGTTTCATTATTTGTGGAAATTAATAATTAGTGCCTCGATGTGATTCTTGATATTTGCATAACAGATATACAACAGAAAAACCTCAGAGACTCGCCAACCGTTTAGACATGAGATTCAGCTTTGTCATGGGAATTTGCATTATCACAATGATTAGTCATTTCGATTTGTTTTACTGAAACGCACACAGTTTGTGATTTCTTAGCATTCATTTGCATAGAACTTTCGGTTCGACTAGGCAACAAACTAAACAGAGAAGAGCAAAAGTTTTGAGTTATACACGTTATGGTTTTTTTTTCATAGTAACGCCGTAGTTGCTGACCTTTGATAAGATACAACAAGTCGGTAACAATATACAGGTTCGATTTGATAAGCCCCAGAAAGCAACATGGGCACTTAGAGAGGTTCTTTTATCAGCCACATGCCTTCTCTAGTGCAACCTGTATTAAAAATCAATAATATCAGATAGGCCATTTCGTTACTCATTGATCAGAATTGGAAATAATACAATCAGAGGGGGGATTTTGTGAGACCTGCTAAATTGAATTTCATAATTTTTACCCTGTAGCTTGGTGTAAAATTTAAGTATGATCTTCTATGATATAGCAATTGAAATATTAGTTATAACTATCTTTCGCAGGCACTTCGATTGAAAGGGAATGGAATTGAGTGGAGCGTGCAAAGGTGTGTTGTGTTGGTCGGTGTAAGTGTTCCCAACGTGTGTCGTGGACCTGGGAGCGGGAGTTTGCAACTTGGACCCGGCTGGTTGGGTGACTCACCTCCTCCATCAGCGAGAACATCTGTTTCAGCTTGGCGCCGGCGAAGGCTGGTGCTAAACGGGTGCGGATCTCGCGCCACTCGGGTTGTTTGGCCAAAAATAGCGATAAGGCGCCCATTTTATCGCTGCGCCCGTCGCACTTGGCGAAACGGTTCGAGAAGCTGACGAAATCCTCAACCAGAACGGTGCGCACCAGCTGGAGATCGCGGATGAGCAGGGCTGGCTGGTGGAACAGATAGATACCCACGACGGGCTCGTTGCGGAACCGCTCGTCGAAGTAGAAGCGGCGCAACTGGAGCGCAAAGGACTCCTCCAGTCGGAGCACCCGGCTCAGGTTGCCCAGCAGGTGGGTCGGCTGGACGAACTTCACTCGCCGGCGCTGCCAGTAGACGTAGGTGCGCCGGGACCAGATGAACACGCCCGTCAGGATCGTCACGATCGCCAGCAGGATGTTCGTGGAGTACACCATCTCGGACTCGGGATCCGACGTCGGGTCCAGCGGTGGCTGAATCGTGCAGGGATAGGCGGATAGTGCCTTGGATAGACCGATCTTAGATCTTAGATTATTCTGGGGAGCGTGCGTTCCAGCAGTTGTGACCTCTTCGCTTTTGTTTTGATCGTCTGTTTGTTGTAAGCAACAATGACTTCGGAGAAGGTATTTGTTATACGACCGTAGTTAATTTGCTATGTTGTAAAAGTTGATTTTTCAGGCTACAGTTATTAGTTGTTCTTTGATGTTATATATATTTAAATTACTAAAGAGCTTTTAAGGGTTTTTATTAAATGAAAATTCAATTGTATTTTCTTTTTATTGATTCTTTGATTTCTTCGTATTTCTGGTGTGTTTTTTTTAGTTGCACAGAGATCTTCAATTCATCCGATTCATTTTTAACTTCTGTTGAAAATCTTTTTAAACTTTTCTGCTTTCATTTCTCTAAAGAGCGTTCTATTTTCCCAGCAATATTTCTTCTTCGAAGATCGTCCGATAGTCTTCCTTCAAGTCTTGTTTCCAATTTATTGAGCTTTCGAATAATGGTTGACAAATTTTATTTTATCTGCGCGCTTTCATGATATTCTGCATTTTCCGTTGTTTTATGGTTGTTTCTTTTTCTGCTTTTGCTTTAGCTTTACTTTTTTTCTTATCGTTTTTGGCGCTCCTCCGCGTGGGGCTTTGCCGTTATTTGTTGACTCTCTTTGCCTTTTTTGTTTTCGCAGCTCCTTTGCGTTGCTCTCTTTTCCGCCAATCGTTGTAGTTGTTGTTTCGTTAGCAATCCTCAATGTCCCTTTATCGGGCTTTCTTGCTTTTCTCGGCGTCGCGTGTTTTATAAATAAATACTTAACTAATTATATCACATTTAAAACGACAACTACAAAAAAAATATGTAAAAAAATGACTAAAAAAAAGACCACAATGAAGAATTAAATGCACAACAACGCGACGTCAACAACAAATGCGAGAGGCGAAAGAAGAAGAAACAGCCACGCCGAACGGAAAGAAGAAGAGCACCGCGCAGAAAGACACAGAGAGAGGGATAGAGAGAGACAAAAGTCGCAAAAGAAATGCGAAAAAACCGCGAATACAATTTACAAACAGCGAATTACAAAAAATAAGTCTAAAAATATAAATAAAATCGCTTGCTAGCTCCACCAAGCGACGCTTTTTAACTGACGCGACGTCAACGACCAAAGCCCCACGAAGGCAGCGACGTCGACAGAGACGCCGACAGAGCGGCGACGACGCCCCCATCAACGTATGTTGTTCTTTTGTGCTTTATTTTATTAACCGCAAGTTTGCGGGAGACAAAAGAGAGAGGGAGAGATCTTTCGGCCGGATAGTACACAGATACAGAAGAGAGCGCAAAAAGAGAGCTTTGCGAAGAATTTGAACAGTCATGTCATGAGGCACATGTTCTGGTTCGCACAGTGAAACACATTTTAGCAAGTGGTGCTCAAATGCGGTTTCGTCTAGGTAACCAAATGCACAGCAACCCATCACACAAGACAAAAACCCATATTTTTTAATATTAATTTTAAAAATTCTTAAAATAATTAAAATTTGATGTGATGTGATGGTCAAATGCGATTTCTTCCAATCAATCACATCCCACAGCAATGCATCATAAAAACATTATCTATTTTGCAGTTCTAACGTTTAGCTTGAATGTCTATTAAAACAATTGAAAAAATAAATATGTATATGTACCTATATTTCATGTTATTTATACATTAAATTCTTAATTTATTGAAATTTGTGTTGTGTTTTAGTCTTATTCACAAAAACTTCATATATCTGTATTCAAAGTGTGTGCCAGTGCTATCGGTTTGTTCCACTGTTGGTGACAGAAAGATGCCAAAGCGCAAAGTAGACCGCAAATAAAAGTGACGATTAAAAGCGAAACTGCAAAACAACAACAATGACGTGACGCGACGGTGACCGCGAATCTTTCGATGAAAACAAAGAGAGCGAAGAGAGCGGAAATTTGTTTTTGTTAGCGGGTGCAGTACAAGACAAAGACAATGGTCAGTTCTCGTTGTTTGGGCTTTTCATTCTAGCTTTTATTGTGTTCTTTTCGATTTCTTATTTTGTGTCGCCTGCGACGATTTATAAATAAACGTTTTGGCTGTCCCCTGCCTTTCGTTGCCTCTGCTTTTCGCTTCTTTCTCTCTACGTGCATTTGTTGTTGCGGTTCAGCTGATTTGATTTTCGCGTATTCTTCTGTTTGCAACCGGGGATATCGATAACCAACGGAGGAGGCATCTCTGCGCAAAGTGGGCGCCAAATCAAAAAGCTGGCACAAAATTAAAGAAATGTGGAATATGGATAGGTTTTGATATAACTTATCTACCTAATAGGCGAAAAAACTTAACAACTTTTCCGTGAGTAAGCAAAGCTACTTGCATATGTATGTATTTGCATGTGGCATTTTACCCACACTAAAGTTAATAAGTGCTTTTATGTAAATTCGTGTGCTTTTATCTTTTGTTTGTTATTGCCTAAAATTTCTTTTATAACAAACGAAAACATACAAAAATGCTGATCTCGACTCATCCAAAATTAAACCTTTGAATTTTCGTAAAATGGATTCCGAAAACAGTTGGTTATGAGGCCAGTATTGAACCACTTTCCCTTGATTTTTGTTAAAAAAAAGAAACACTACCACACAAATTGCCGCTCGGTGGAGAAAGGAAACTCCATTTACAACAATTGACAGAAATTTGCACTTGCTGCGGATGGAAAACTTTCACGTCCACTCCTCAGTCCCCTGTTGAGCAGTTTTCCCACTTTCCCCTCACGCTCAACTCCTTCTGGAAAAGTGTGCTGAAGTTACAAATGTGCAACATTTCCGGTTGTTTGTATGTCGTCTACTTTTGGGACACCGAAAACTGTTGGCCACATTGATGGCTCACATGGGGGTTAAGGGGACGCCGGCCGCTTGGTATGGGGGCGTCGTGGGGTTAAGTCTTGCTTTGATTAAATTTCACGCACGACCGCACAGAAAGGGTTTTCCGCCAACTGACGAAGGGGCGTGGCTCTGGGCGGGCGGGCGATTTCGATTTCGAGACTTTCCGGGCCTTACCTTCCGAAAATCACGCGCTGCAGTTCGATTTGCGTTTTTCCAGGGTGGGACGTACGGTGAAACCTCTGCGAATGCAACACCTGCGAGCTGCAGAGTGTCGGTGTAATAATTAATTGATAATAAAATGCTTTTCAGTTATGGTTTTACAGAGCTTGTGCTGCTCTTTATGTTCTAAGGCGCCCAATGCGAGTGCTCACTGTAGCTGTGGCATCGCTCGGCGGTGTGTCAATAATCGCCGTTGCTTATGCACACAACGGCTCTGCAAACACCAGCGCACTTGTCTTAACCAACCCAAAACCCACCCATCCCATCCCGCCCAGCGCAGCCCAGCACCCCCTCGTCCACCCATCAAAATCAGCTCAGCGCAAATCAAAGCCGTCTCAATCAACAAACAAACAAATAGACAGGCAAACAGTCAAACAGACAAACAGACAAACATACAAACATTTGCGTGCGCATTTCAAGGCGCTGGCTGCAGTGGGTTAAGCGGTGGGCGTGGCAGGTTGAAGCGATGGGAGGAGGGAGGGTGGCTGAATTTGCTTTAGCTATTAGTTTTCGGCCTGCGACCTTGTTTTCATTCCATTTGCGCTGTTTGCATTGGAGATCTTTTAATTATTGGCACGCATCCACGCCCTCGGAAAAGTAGTTTTCCCGCCCCTGATTTTCCGCTTGTGGGAGTTGCGTCAGGTGGCGTACTTTTCCGGGGATTAATTTCGATATTTAGTCCTTGGGGAAAAGTTCGATTTGCCCTGTCTCATTATGGCGCTCCTTGAACTTTCCCGCTTACTGTAAGCTTGTGTTTAAATTTGATGGGTAGTACGAAAAATGTATAAAATGATGGAAAGGTGATAATTTCCTTTGTTAATAACTCATTGCTGTCTGCATATCAATGAGAGTAACGGGTATCTGGTAGTCGAGCCAAGCTACTCGACGTTACTGATATATTTGGGTTTTTCTCTACAATATCTTATGATTTATTCAAAGATAAACGAGTTTTGAATATAGGAGAATGGTTTCAACTTTAAATATTTGCATATCACTTCCCCATTTTTTCTGCCTTTGTCTTTTTGCATCATTTTCCAAATACATTTTGCACATCTACATATACATACATACATACATATATAAGCATACATACATATACATGCACATATCCTTCGAGATTTCCCAGATATGCGCCTGAACGCCTCATTAGCCGAAGCAATTACACACATCGGTGGGCTACCGTACTTGCATCAGAATCCGTATCTATGAGATACACATTCCTCCACCTGCCCACATTCGAGCCAAGATCCTGCACTGACCATCTCGAAGGAAACGGGGAAGGGGAGGAGCGCACACACATGGTCCAGTAATCGTAATCCCGGGGGTAATCCCACCAGGTTTTTTGATGTTGAACCGCTTTTTATGCGATATGTGGCATATAGGGAGATCGAGATAAAGTGCGCAAAATAGATGCGTAATTTGACGTTAATGTTGCGCTAATAATAATCCCGAAAAAAAACTGCAAGAGGAGCAGCTGATCCTTCGGACTCGGATAGAGATACACATGTGTGTATCTCGGCGATCGTGTAATGTGCTTAAGGACCTTTCTCCTTTTCAGCTCGTTTCTAAGACGCATTGTTGTGTTTGCCATTTTGACGGGTTTCGATTACTGCTCCGTTTTCCCCTTTCCAGTTTTCCGTTTTCTGGCCGAAAAAGATACAGATTCGATGTATCTTTTCGAATGCCCTTTCATGTGTGTAATCCACTCCGCTCGTTTTTGCTCAAAGTTAAATGATGCGCAGCTAAGTTGAGCAAATTTCCCTTACACTGTTTTGATATTTTCGAGACAGACGGCTGATGAAAGTAAATTGCACAACAGGAAAATCGGTAAAGGGGCACTGAGCACATAACAAAAAACAAAATACAAACAAATGGCAAAGTCTTTTTTTTTTATACATTTGCCAGTATGAATTGCTTGGGAAATTTAATGATGGAAGGCACAATTAAGTCCATTCGATTACGGTAGCAATATTCAGACTAAGAAGACTCTGCTAACTATGCAACTATGATTTTAGCAAAGCTAATAGATTATTAGATAGGCATTAAATGTAAGTATACCAATATGCAGTTCAATTTCCATCGGCTTACAGATGAGTGGGGTGCTGCAGCCGACCTTGAGTCTCTCCCTAGACCTTGACTGTGGCTCGACCGAAAACCTAGTCATAAAGTCAAACCCAACACAAATGCAAAGTCAAAAGGAAGCGGCTCGAAATCATCCAGAACCGACCAGGAAAAAATTCCAAAACATTAAAAACAACTTAGAGAAAGGATTCGTTTCCGCGAAATGCTAAAAATGTGTACCATAAAGAACAAAAAATTTTGAAACAAAAAACTGGAAAAAAACTGCACTAGAAACCTACAAACCTAAATAGATGGGGTCAAGTTCTGAGTAAGAAGTAAGCCCGGCCTAAAAAACAACCAAAAATCGCAGAAGCGGCACAAAAAACGACTGTAAAACGCGATTCTCGGTAGTTTAGGTAAAAACGGTCAGTGAAATTCGAAATTTACCCGCCTTAACCCCTTTTCGCGAGCGCGAACAATTGTAATTGTATTTGTAGAGCAGAAAGGGGTTAAAAAGGGGCGTAAGGAAGCACAGGCAAAAGGACCTTAGGTCCTTTAGTCCTGCGGCCCGCCGAGTCTTTTTATTACTGCTGCTGCTATGGCAATGCAAATTTAAGACCGTATGACACTACACCCCAAAAAATATTCAGGTGAACCCGTTGCCAATGAACTGCAGTCCACACATGACTCAAACTTAAATCTTATAATTTATAACCATTTGTAGAGTATTAATGGCAAATTGATTTATTTTTAGATACGTTCGTGCTTTATACGCACGACTAAGTCCGCAAATTTGTATGCGCAAATCGGACGTGCGTGAAAGCGTTCATCTTCACACAGGATCAGTGTGATACAGGCATAATATCTATAGCTTGGCTAGTGGAAGTATCTGTTGGATTTCTGGTACGCCCGTGCTCTGCTGAGCTATTTGTTCTGCTGTTTTTTCGCTCTGTTTTTTTTAGCAAGATCGTAAAGTAATAAAACCATAAAAAGAGGACAACCGGGCGGGACATAAATTAGAGATAAAGGAGTAAATGTGGAACGAGAACAGGACACGGTTTCGTTTTCATTTTCATTTTCGGGCAAAGGACAAGGGGTTAAAAAATGCGTGCACATTTTTTGTGTGAGATTTTTTTATGACTCGGTCAGCGAGAATGGGTTAAGCAATGCCCAAATGACAATCGATTTTTCTGGCTAATTTCTTGCCGTCTGATTTTCCAGCGAGCTACGCGGAACTAGTAAAAATCGAGCGAAAAACACAATGGGGATTTTGTGTCTTGACTTTCGAGAGTGTTTTTCGGAGCATCGGGCCATTTCCCGCTTAACATAAAGGCACAATTAACATTAACCCCTTTGTGGCCCTCGGGCGCGGGATTTGACTTTCCAAGATGCCGACGCTCAATAAAACTGTCGCATAAGTCAACTCCGCTCCGCTCGGGAACAATACGAAAATTATAAATATTAATATTCACCCATTCGGTTAATATCCTAACCTGCTGTCTGTCCATCGCTTCGGAGATCCACTGTACACCAAGAGAAATTTCAAATATCATTTTCCGTCCTTTAGTTTCTAAGTTGAGAATCTCTTGAATGTCACTTAAGAAATGCGAATAACTGAGGTGTAATGAGGTGATTATAAACTAATCCATATTAAAAATCTATTCTAATACAATCAACAACAAAAAAAGTGTTACAAGTAAATTAATCTAAAACTTCCACTCCCATTTTTAATATTAACACCTAATCCTTAATACCTCGGATCAGATCTATCTTATTTCTCGCCGTGTACTCATCGTGTGAGTTTAATATTTCAATTAATTTCGGTTCTCAGGCTGTGCGCCATGTGTTTGTCCCTGGAGAATGAAAAAAAAAATGAGAGGCCCGGCATTTTTATGAGCCCTAACAAATTTGTACAAATTGCTGCGGTGTCTTTCTGCCTTTCTGGCCGTCTGTTGGCCAAGTGGAGATACCAAAATTGGGCCACAGTCAACAGCACTCGGTTGCATGTGAAAATGAAGAGGCCTTCTCGATCTCAATCGGAAAATCACAAACGAATTGAGGGAAACGGGGAAAACAGAACTGGAAAATCGGTGAGCGGCGCATCGAAGTGGCTATGCTCTAATTGAATTTATTTGATTCGATAGCAAGTGGAAACATCGAAAAGGAAATTAACAGCAGGATATGGGTCCTGGAAAGTGTACCACGAAGCAAGTGTATCACAGGATGTTGCAAAGGTAACGATGACTTCATAAAAAATAACAATAAGTTATTTAGCAACAAATTCAAAGCAATTTTTTAACTTTATTTGTCCTGGTAATGTACGTACAGGTAAGAAAAACACAATATATTTCTATCAGATTGTTATATATTAGTTTTATAATTTAATTTAACATTGTACAGATTTTAGTGCACATTTGACGCATTCGACTTCACCTTTTGTTGCTGGCCAATTTTCCCAGCAGGTTCGTCGGACAGTTTGTCTTGGTTTCCTGGTCAAACTTTGGGGCTGCACACAAAAAGAGTTTCACACGCTGCTCCTCCGGGAAATCCCCCCTTGAATCGGCTCAATCAACATGTCGTGGCCATGTTCTAAGCCGAGCCAAGCCATTTTGGCCAACATTTGGCCACAAGTGCAAGCCCACAAAATGCAGTTCATTTCTCCGTCCCTCCAACTGAGTTTGTGCAGTCGAAAAGTGCAACAAAGTGCCCTCGAAGTCCACACATTTGCCCTCACAAGCCCCCCTTTCACCTGTCTAATCCACACTGAGGGAAATTGGGATAGAGAAATCTGGATGTTGTATTATGCTAGCTTAAGGAACAGGTTAACCTAATTATATTAAATGTAAAAACGCGACACATACAGACTGTGATTACTATGTGCGTTTTAGCGAATTATCCCACAAGATATTGCTATATGCCACTTTTTTCTTCAGTGTAGGCAAACAGTTTGAGGACGCAAATTGCCTACGAAATGGCGAACGGAATGTTAAAGGAGCTACTCGAACAAAAGGTCCTCATGGCTGGTTTTTGGAGCTAAAAGGTAGTGCCCTCCACCCGAAATGACCACGTGGACAGACTTTAATCAGTGCACCCATTTCAAATGTTCCCTGCCAGAATCTTAAAGTTTGAAGTAACTAAGAGTTTTAAGTGCTTTACAGGACGAACTAATTAAATAGTATTATTGGATGCGAGGAATATAAATATGAGTAGGAATTAGGTAATGATATTTACCGTGCTTAACTAAGTTCTTAGTAGACCTTCTAGTACTAGATTCTAATAGTAAGAAATAAAACTTAACTTTCAGAATTGACGAAACTGATGACAAGCTTTGAAGAAACCCCATGTTGCAGGAAGTATTTAATCCAAACATAAACATAGATATTAAACCAAATGACCAACACGGTCATTTAGTTTCATTTAGCTTTAAATTACAGATTTTAGCGCCAGTGTGTTTTCGCTTCTTAATTAAGGCGGCGTTTTTAATGCACTCGCTGCACCGACGACTTTATTTAATAAAATCAATTTCGTATCATAAATTTTAAAATGCCACACAAGCGATTTCATCGACGGGGGCAGTTGGGCGAGGGGAGTGGGCGGAATCAAGGCAGCTCCATCATTTGGGCGCCACATATTAATTCCAGTTTCGCACTTTTCGTGCGCGCATGGAAATGCCGTAAATAGTTGCTGCCGCTGTCCAGGATTTTCCCCCGCCCCCTCCGATTTCCCAGCCCCCATTTCCGCCGCCTGCATTGCTGCATTTATTAATAATTATAATGTCTGCGCTTGTCGTTCGACGGTCGGGATGCTGATCCTTTTTCGGGCGCAGGGGGGTGAAGGGGGCGGAATGTTTCAGTTCGCAGT
Organism: Drosophila mauritiana; assembly: GCF_004382145.1. Classification (NCBI taxonomy): domain Eukaryota; kingdom Metazoa; phylum Arthropoda; class Insecta; order Diptera; family Drosophilidae; genus Drosophila; species Drosophila mauritiana. The sequence continues at coordinate 20,401,390 of NC_046672.1, read as the reverse complement.
TTCCAGTTTTCCGACCTGAGGTCCTGCGATTCCGTTGGCTCCTGGTTTTCGGCTCCTGCGTTTTTCGGTCCTGGCATTCATAAATCGCAGCTCATTTCGGTGTGGCCACGGAATGCACACGCATAATTATTTCGGCCTGCAGTCGTCGTTGGGGAAAATCGCATGGGGCTGCTTTCCCCGCCCCGTCGCATTTTCCGGCAGCGGGTGGCGAAAAGGCGGGACGTCAGGCCAACGGCAGCTTAGAGCGGGGAAAACTGAAATATGTGTGCGGCGAAAATTGCGAGAATGCAATGAATGCGTCGCCCCGAAAATGGAAATTATTACGTGTGTTTCGCTTTCGAAAAGGGTTTGCCAAATGAATAGCAGCAAGGGCACATGGGTGAAATATGAATCCAGTATTGAATGCAAGTCTGATTGATTTTTAAAGTATTTTTCAGACCTTCGCACGGCAAGTCAATTGAGACATTACTCTGGGCACAAACAATGGGAAATAGGAAATAGGCCCCATAAATAAGATTATTTTCACCAGGCCATAAAGTTGTTTACTCAGTCTTCAGCCCCTTTATTATCCCAACAGATACATTTCTTGGGGATGCTGCTCGTTTTTTGGGGTTAACCGAACTCCGCCATTTGCATGCAAATGCAGTTCGAAAGGCCATAAAAGTGGCTAGTGCCTGAGGTGCAGGACTCAGTTGCAGATACATCTGCTCCTCCCGGCACGGATTTATTCCCATCCTTGTGCGGATGTCTTCTCACTGCGCGGCAATTACCAGCGAGCTGGCTACGGATACGGATACAAAGTGCGGCGCAAGATTGAGATAGACAGGCGGCGCTAACCAATTTTCCATGGTTGCGCAATAACTGCAAATTTAATTTCGCAATTTCGCGCCTCGGATTCCATCCCTTGTCCTCCTTTTTTATACCAACCTCCCCGTGCATAAAAATGGCAAAATAAACGATAAATTGGCCCAGCTAATCTCGGCCTGCAAGTAACTTGGCAAAACTCAAGTGCAACTGAGATGGCTCAGATGGAAACTAAGCATAACTAAACTACACATTGGTAGATTGATTAGTACATATAAGTAAATAAGTAAAGTAACAATTAGTGAGTACTAGTTATATCGATACATCCTAAATGGAAAAGCGCTTCGAAAAAAATGTGTAAGCCCTGTAAATTGATTGATTATTGCACACGGTTTTGAAGTTCTGTGTTGGCCCAAGATGTTCGAATTTGTTTATTTGTGTTGTGCGCAATTTGTTGTTTAATTATTTTGGATGTTTTCGATTTGCTATTTTGTTACGCGATGGTTTTTGTGCTGCTCCTTTTTTATACGCCACCATAAAAACGGCGAGCCGTAAAAACGTTTCCAATAAAAACAGTGCTAGTGCTGCCTTGGATCTTTGGGGATATAAATGGGGCTATATATCGGAGGAGTACGAGTATCTGGCCGTTTGATTATATACTTGCAGCTAGTTGGCGCCCAGTCCTTGTGGGCATGACCAGAAAACCAAATATTTCTGTTTGTTTGCCGGCATTTTGGTTCGCTTTTTTCCGGATTTGTTTATGGCCAAAGCGGTTTTATGGTTTTCGATCGGGGGCGTGGCGAATTTCTCACGCTGCCATTGTGTAAACAATGTATAGCATCAGCTACATAGATACAAAAGTATCTGCTGCACTTTTTGGGGGAGTCGCTGAGTAGCAGAGTTGCAGAGTTGCAGAGTTCCATAGTTCCAGAGTTGCGGAGTTGCGTGTTTATTATGAGAAAGTGGCGCCAATGGTTAATGATTTTTAATGACTGTTTACACGAAGCTTAAGCTGCATTTTCCCTCCAGCTGCCCGCGAGATTTATGGGCATTTAAACAAATTTGATGAGATGTTTCCCCCGGCTCGCTGGCGCAACTCTTTCCTAAAAGATCCCATAAATCTTGGCCGACTCGCTGCTGGCAGCTGTATCTGTATCTGTATCTTCGAAGTTGATTTCCCGGCAGGCAGCTACTTTTCGTAGTTTTGTCAAAGCTGCTTAAGTGGATTTTCCTTCGGCAATTTCTCACCGAAGGCCCATGTTTTCCCCCTTTGTATTTATTTTTACGCCGCCCTTTCCCCCCTCGATTTTCACCGGCAAGCGATGGAAATTCGCGGATAACCTGAAATGGATTTCACCTCTCCACAATTGATTTTCGGTGGCCAATTTGGCGCAACATATAAAACGTACTTCAAAGTGGCAACTGAATATTAAGGCTGTTTCAACAATACCAAAAACTTTTTATTAACATCTTTTACACAGAAAGGTTATTAATTTTTAATCAAAAGTATCTGTAACTTTCGTGCAGCTATCGTGTATTATTTTCTATAACTTTTGGGTACTGAAGCAGTCAGATGATGCTCTAATATTTAATCCATTTAAAACATTCCGATTAGGCTATAATTAATTCTCAATATGAACACACTTTGTGTGCAGCACCCGGATTCGGCGATAACAATTTTAAAACAGAATTCAAATGCTAAATAAATTATACTTTGCACACAGAAGGTTAATGCAGCGAAAGAAGGTCACTGAGGAGGGGAATCGTGCGTTTGGCTTGAATTTAAAACAGTGGATGTACAATCTGGATGTCTATAAGTTATGCATTTCGTCGTTGTAGAGTACACTTTCCCCCAACTTTCCACTTACCATCTGCTCCTGTTCGGCAATCGCTTTTTAAGCGTCCTTTTCCTCAGGACTTCAAAGCGCACGAGGTGGGTGGATGGGCGGCTGGGCGGATGGGTGGCGGTGGGGTGGTTGGTCCGAGGGCTGTGCAGAGGGCGGGTGGGTGTTTATTTCGAGCCGTATCTCGTGCGTGTGTATGTGTGTGTGTGTGCTCGTTTGGGGGGCTGAAAAGTTTGCGAATTGAATCCGCCACACGACTTGCCACACGCGGCTCACCAAATTTCGCACAATTTTGCGTGCGACGCGGCCGTGTAATGATGCCATGTTCCAAGGGTTGGATGGGGGTACTTCGGGGATGGGCTTTCGGGATGGCTTTTCCGATGTCAAAGCATGTCATAGAGCCAAGGAAGTGGGTGTGTGGCTCGTCCTCTCAATGAGGCCAATAAAGCCACCCTTCGCTCAGCTCCTTTGGGCAATTCAATTCAACTATTACAGGATCCATTGTGTGCGTGATTTTTGATTATCGAAAAAGAAAAGCCAAAAGTCACGTCATGGCCCTCAGGCTGCGGCTTAATCAGCTGGGGGCCGGGGACCTTTAGAGGGTTTTCTGGTGGAGCTGCGGCATCATCAAACTCAATTGCTCGGAAAAATGGCAAGGAAGTCGGAGCCAAAGCCAAAGGCAAAGCCAAAGGGCGCATAAAACATATTACGCAGATTGTATTGATTTCTGATTATTCCGTCGCGCTGCCGTTTGACGCTTAGATTTATAGCCCAAAATTGCGTGGGGGGTGGGGGTGGGGGTTTCCCTGGAAAATGTGTACGCATTCCCGGATCGACGGATCTTTCGCTTTTCCTTGGGGTCTCGAAACAATTGATTCGGCGGTTGCGGCTGCTTGTTTATTTGGATACTTGTAAGTAGCTACTAAGCCCGCTTTCAGTGGATTTACATTTCGCCAGCGGGGATTTCAATTTCAGATTTTGGTGGAATTAAGTGAATATGCATAAACATCTCGCCATCGATGACACATCACGCAAGATGCGTGAGTTAATTTAATTCATTGTGTTAACATATTTGGAATGTTTTTGAGGTTTTCTTAAACTACGTGTTCCATATCTATAAAGTAAAATATTTTTGGGAAATAAGCATTATGATTTGGACATTATTTGAACATTGAGTAATAAAAGAAATAACAAGGAATTTAAGAAATTTCCAACACTTACATTTTCTTATCCTTTTGTATTCTTAAATTTTGATTTTAACGAGCTATGAAATAAAATGCCCCAATTCAAATGGTCACAAATGGAATGTTTTGATAGACGTTACTCTTTGGACATCTTTGAACTCAAGTGCACTGTGAGTTATGACCGCATTTTCCGGGAATATGTGGGCCAATTTCGCCCGCGCCACCGACTGGCATTCATCAAGTTGGCCAAATGAAAACATTGACAAGTTTTTTAACGACCCAGTTGAGTGATCCGATCCGATTCGACATATTATGGGAGATATTCACCCCTATTCAGGCCAACGTGAATTGAAACATCAGCCTCGAGGCAATGACGTCGTAAATAAATAAACAAATAAAGACGCTGCAACCGTGGAAAATCTATTGACTTTGCCGTGTGGCGACAAAAGGACATCGGGTTTGGAAAAAGGACATTGAGACGAAGACGTCGATGTCAAAGTCTCCGCATTGTCTGCCGGAAAAACCGGGCCCACAAAAGGGGGCTGATCGTGTTGGAAAACTGTTTGCAGTACGCTGCTCTGGAAGCGAAAAAAAAACAAAATTATAAAAGGGACACACGAATTTCTCGTTTTTCCCTCCCTTCCAGGCGAACGCATCCATTGTCCTTCGGCAGCAGGATCAATGAAAAACGCTGAATGAAATGGAAAATGTATGCCGAAAATGCGATCCTCTGGCTGTGACAGCTTCTGGCCGGGCAAACAAATGCAATGTTATCCTTTTGTCACAAATGCTACTAAGAATTATGTTGTCCTCGACACGGCGACAGCGACAAAAAGATTCTATAAAATAAAATTAATGTCCTTTTTCGTCGATTTATAATCGAATGTGTGCAGTTGTGTGTGTGCGCCTCTGCGCTTGCAACGGATGCAACGACAAATATTTGTAAACGCGCCCTTTCTACCTCTTGGTTTCATTTGATTTTCCAGCAGCGTTTTTTTGTTGCTGTTGGGCTAGTGGGAGGCAGGCCAGCTGAAGTGAGAAAGGGGTGGGGGAGAACGGAAGAGTGAAGGGGAAAAGCGAAGGCCGCGCACGCCCAAGCACTTCAGCCCAAGGCATTTTCTCGGCGGGTGGGGCGGTGAAAAACGGCGGACTGGGAGTGGAAATTCAACGGAGGAAGGTCGTTGCTTGAATGCTCTTCTTCCAAATAGGTAGGGTATTAGTCAGGGATTTGGTTTTGAGTCAAAAACAAACATACAACCTTAATTTCGAAATTGTGGCGGTCATTTTTGGGAACTATGTAGTATAATCCAATAAACGTAAGCAAATTCTGAAGCTCAACAATAATTATTTTAATCTATGTGTATACAATTCTTGAACAATTCATAAAAATAGTTGCTATTTTATATCTCAACATATATTCTTAACACAAAGAGCTTTAATCTATTAAAATTTTTTTGAGTTTCCACGCTTTTGTAGTGTAGTGTATCTCTGGGCCGTTGATCTGCTTCTGAAGTCGCAGCTCCCTGCTCATTATTTATGGATACTTCTCTAGTGGATATTCGTATTCCTCGCTGCTTTTTTTGTCCAGCCCTCCTGCCTACTATTATAGTCGGGAAACTATTGCCAGGGAATCGAGGAATCGAGGGATCGGGAGTGAGTGACACGCGGCACTCGACTCACCACCGAAAAATCCAGCGTATGGTATATAGTGTAGGGCGCGTGATACTGCGATGATGATGATGATGATCATCTGCGGCATTTTGGGTCACCAACCAAAAACTCGCTCACACACACATGCACACCGAGCGGTGGTTTATGCTTGTTACGAAGCGCAGGGGTGGGGACTTTATACTTTCGGAGGGGGGAGTACTTGAAAACTAAATGCAACCGAAGCGTAGCGCTCACTTTCTTGTTTCCTATTTTATGTTTCTTTTTTTCGGGGTGAGAATGTGGCATGCAACACAGGGGCGGGGCGTTCAAAATGGCGGAGGAAACAGCCCGGAAAGGGGGAGGGGTGGCCGTCTGCGGGCTGCATTCTTCGGCCAAAATGGTTCTTTCGTCACACATTCATTTCGATTCAGTGGCGAAAAATGATCGGAGCGTCTAATTTGTGGAGAAAAGATACAAAATGCAGCCATTACTGAATTATTTAAATAACATAAACAAGTATATTGCATTTTCATGGATGAATTACGAAAATATATAATTGTGCTGTTACTTTACTTAAATGGTTAACCTTAACTGAAGCAGAGTAGCACTGAATATTGAAGTCCAAATGAAAATGTCATATGTTCGATATATGGGAAACATCCATTAATCCCACAACATCTTCCACCAAGTTCTTGGCAAATTTTCTGATTTTTTTCACTTGCAGTTGACCTGGGAATTTAAATGATAAATAAAATGGCCGAGTGAGGCATATGAGCAAATTTGCGCAAACTTTTGGCTCGACTATCCAAAACCGCCCATCTGCGTGGATCCGCAAAAACACGAAAAATATATGCCACAAAAAATATATAGATATATATCATATATGTAGAATAAATCCCTCGGCCACCGCACACGGAAAACCACCAAATAAACTTTGTCATTTTCGGCGATGCCGTCGGCGGTTGGTGAAAATTATTTACTCAAGATTAATGCGTTCAGCGATTTCGTCTGCCATTTATTTACGCATATAGGCGCGCTAAAATTATGGTCGAAAAAACTTGTTTTAATATTTAGATATAGTGTCGCATTTATTCGCCCGCTTTTGCTGAGATTTATGACTTGTGGCCAGCCGCAGGATTTTTTCGAAATAATATATATCAATAATTTATTGAGTAAATAAGCGGTTCGGATTTTAACTTTGATTTCATGGAGAGAACTTGCAAATAATAGTGAATGTATTCTGCTTGAAAATCAATTCACAAACAGGCAACAAAGTAAGTGGAAGTAATATGAAAAAGTAGATCGCATTGAAAATTGTATATAAATGTAGTTCCTGGACTTTCGCAAACCATTTCCCACGCCCCACCAAAAAAAAAAAGAAGAAGGGAAACCGTACAGCATTTTGGCCAAATCCAGGACAATGCGTTTTGATTTGGTTTAAATTGAGGCAGGACCAAGGCGGTGTTGTGTTTGTAAACATTTTTCCAAAAACATGTCCCGCACATTATTATCGCCTGCTGGCCATTTCGACCTGGCCGAAAAAAGCAGACGCATTGTCTAGCCGGTCAGTTTTCCTTGGTCTTTTCATCTCGTTTCGGCAGTGGAAAATTGACTTGTTACGATTTTCCTGCCTCTCCGCCTTTGTGCCCCTCAATTTCCCCGGAATCACACCTATTTTTTGTTCGTTACTCGGTTAGATTGAGAGGCATCTAACTAATTTATTTTCATTTTCTTTCAGTACTTTGGTATTTCGGTTTTGTTTCTTTTGTGAGGCGGCGGCAACGCCCTCAGAACTTTCCTCGATTCAATTTCATTTTTATTTATTTATTTTGCTTTTTTCGGCTGCTTGTCGGTTCAACAAATTGTCGACGACACAATCGGCGTTAGATTTACGAGAATTATTGGGAATTTGCCGATGACAGGACGCTAAACTAGGCTAATGTGAATGGAGTTGTTCGAAAGGAGCTGAAATGTTTTGGGTTTTCGGGTAGGATTCTATTAAAAATGTCAAATGATTGAATGCAACAAAGAATGCAACATTTTAGATAGTACGATTATAGTTCAATTTTAAATATGCCTTTTCTAGGTTTTCAAATATTCCAACTTAAACTCCTCAATGCTGTTAATTCCATGATTGAATGAAGTGTTCTTTGTCAGAAATCGAGGCCTTTCAATCAATTTGCTATCTCAATTAGGCTTCCCGGCATTTTCCCTGTTCAACTCGCCCGCTTTCCCGGCTATTTTCGTCTTGAGCCCATTGAAAATCCCTCCATCCAGTAGTCAGTCACCTTTTGTCATTGAGAAATGGCCAGTCATCTGGTTATCCGAAAAAGGCTTTAAGTATTTGCTGATTTATGAGGGGGAAGGTATTCATTCGGCTTACCAGGTATATACAGCAAGTGGTATTAATGAGCCATCCCGAACACCCCCCTCTCCCCACTCCCACTAGGGGCTTTTCCAACCCCCTCGGGTTTCCGCGCCTGTTTTCCTGCAGCTTTCTGTCGCCCAGCTTGTCACTTTGCATAAAGAAACAATTAAAAAATTGCCAAAAAGCCAAAACGTCTTTTTTGGGGGTAGCCGCACAAAGACAGAGATAGATGGATACACAGTGAAAGAGATGGAGCACTGAGAGAATAAATGACTACTCAAAATCATTTGAACACAATAAAGATTAAGATTATTAAATATTGGTATATTCCTTGATAGATAGAAAATTTCGGAGCACATTTTCTAAATATTTAAAGTATATTGGCTAATTTCTTGATTCACCAAAATAAATATTTAAATATATTGAAAAGTATTTGAAGACTTCTATAACTAATTTTTAGAAGCATCAAACAGTGCGCAAAGTTTTGAAAGTATATAAATTTAAATTATACTATATTATAAGTGTGAAATACTAGATTAGAATTTATGATTAGGTTAGTTTAATATTAATGTTATTGATGATCAATTTTCCCTATAAACTTCGTATATTTTTCCTGTGTGTACTTGGTTGGAGTTTTAAGTACACCCACTGGTGGCATTTGGCAGGCGCAAAAGCGCGAAACTCATTAACTTGTGTCAAAAGCAGAAGATGCCGCAGCTCCACCAATTTTCCTCCTGCCACGCCCCCCGCCCACTTAGCAACCCCCGGAGAAAGTGAGAAAATTATCATTATCACCCCGAAGGCCGCCCACTATTGTTGGGCTTAATTAACAAGCGCGCCGAGAGAGATTCTGGTGGGCGGGGCGGGGAAATCGCATCTGGGGCGGTGTAAACGCAAAGTACTAATCATGAAAATTAAAAATAATTAAAACTTTTCTTTCAATTTGGCTTCTGGGCCTTTTGTCAAGCGCGGCAGGGGCCATAAAACGCTGAAATGTAGTTGGAGTGGGGGAAAAGTGGGGGAAAACTCGGGGAAATGGCCTGGCCGTCGCGGTTAAATGGCGTTTCAGCGATTTTCATCACCATTTACGCTCGGAAAAAGGTTTAACCCCTTAAGACGAAAGTCGTAAATTATCATGAAAGGAACAAGGAAGAAAGTTTAGCGCGAAAACTTGAGAAAGACTTGCGGTTCGTCGTTAATTAAATTTAATTAAAATTTATTGCATCAGTTTATCAGCTTGCAATTGGGTTCCGTGTGAAAAGAAATCACTTGAATATAATTATTTAATATAATTAGTAATTCAATCAAAAAGCAGTAGGTTAATATTTTTGTGCATTGCGTTTTTTATATTCCAGTCTAGTCACAAAATTAATTCATTTTATATATATCGAAAGAAATGTTTAAGTTCTTGCTGATTAACAATCTAGTTTTCATGCACAGCGTTAAATAGTAATCATTGTATTTTATTGTAGTTCGTCTTGTTTTTTATCTAGTTAATATGACTTCATTAACCCCTGTTTGCCATATCAACCCTTTTTGAGTTACCGATTCTGCCTAGGGGGCTTGGGATTTTCGATTGTTTTTCCTGCTTGTGGCCAGCTTAGGAATTTAGGCAGTGATCCGGGGTCCCACACCCACTCCTCAGATCTTTTGCCGCTCCAAGGACCTCCTTTTCCTCATTTTCCGCTTCATTCATGGGAACGAATGTCACTGGTAATCGGCTCTTAATCGGCTGAGTAATCAATCCTGCAACTTGTTTGTTTTCTTGGCAACTTGATGTCGGCGACATTGCCACAGGTTGCTGGGATTATGAATTTTCCCATGTCCTTTTTGCCGCCGTTATCGCAGCTGAGCCGCTTGCGCACGGTTAGCTGCATTGTCCTTTTTTTAGATTTTCCTCCAGTCCTTGGTCCTTGTGCGTATGCAAGATGATGCATTAGGCACTTCCGAGTCGAGACGGGAATGCCGTGGCCTAAGCCGCTTAGGCCAAGTGTCCTCCCATTGATCCTTCGGCTCCGATTTGGCTCCTGTTCCTCGGGGCATTGTCCTTTCGCCCGGAGACAAGGAGACTCGCTGCTTCTGTTTGGTTAAATGCATTTTAGCCAAATGCGCTTGACAGATGATCCTCCCCTGTCGTCTCGATCTTTTACTTGGCTCCTTTGGAGTCATCAACACCGACATTCAATCATCCTGCGATCCTTGGCTCGCACAGCTGACAAGGATCAATGCACTGCTCGAAGAATCAACGCAATTAATCGACAGAGAGACAAACAAAAACTAAAAATACCTAATACATTTTAAGTGTACATTTACCAAATGAGTATGTTTGTTAAGGTTAATAGCCAGTCAATTGATATTTTATTGCGATTATGTGCAACTGAAATTAATATATATTTATGCGACACTTTTCAATTTAAATCAAACGTTTTTAATATAATTACTTTATTAATTCAGTGCTGTGCTAATGGTATATTTAAACTAAAAACATTATTTTTGCTTTAAGTTTTTATGTAAAGATAAAGATAATATTAAATATGTGCACCACTCATCTGAATTAGATTAGTGACTTGTAATGGATAAGGGTGCTCGGATCCCAAAAGAATACAATTTCTTACAGTGTCCACAGAAAAAACAGCGGGAAAAAATTAGCAGAAGGTGTAGGTGTAGTGGCACCCTCGAAACTCTCCTGTGCACCAGGCTCCGTTGGTAGCTAATTATGTAATTATGTTGTCAAAGGGTTTCGCCTTTTATTTTATTTTCTTGTTGTTTCTTTCCGTTTTCGGTCGTGCCAGGCGTCAACCGGCTAAATGTGCAGCCCATAAAAATAAAAACACCAGAAACGACAATAACAACCGTGACTGGTCGAATCAATTTGATGTTGCTTCGTTGCGGTTGACCAAACCCGCTGGCCACTCACTTGGAACCAAAACCCGCTGCCTTTGGGAGCCCCAGAGTCGGCGTCTTGGCCATTTTGGGCTCCTAAGACCCCGGGGCTTAGCCATCCATGGGCCGAATTATGGTGGCGCAAAATCCGATGCGTTTTCAACCCAAGCGCGTTCAACCGAAATGAACTGCTTAGTGTGACCAGGCCCCTAAGTGGGTGTGTTTGAGGTGGCCATAGCTGCGGAAACTTCACTTATGGCGGCTTGAGAGCTGATGACCCAACGAGGTGGGGGAATGATTTAATATAGCCCCAAATGGATGAATGAAATGCCATGAACGGACCGCTTAATAATTTGTTTTGAGGTTTTTCGAGCTTGCGATGCTTCAGTTCGTGAAGTTATTTGTTGATAATTTACCTTGAATTATAGTTTGTTTCAATGGCGATTCATTTCTTATTTTTTTTCGGCTTAATGACCAACATTTTTCCAACTTTTGAGTAGTACTGTGTATACTGTGTTCCCCCACAATCACCAATAAAATGTTGGAAATTAAAGGAAGCAATACATAACTATCGTTGATGAAGTAAACTTAACTTCGAAGCGACCAAACGTAGCATTCCCTTAAGGCAGGCCTTAAACACAATGCCCAACCAACCGCCAAAAGCCCACCGAAATGTCCTTTAAGTCCTGGCCCACTGGGCAGGTCCACAGGCCCCACAGGCGCGTCGGCCATCCAGTGCAGAGATTTGACCATTAAAATGCTCATTAATATCGTATGGCATGGCCGTGTTGTTGCAGTTGGCCCTTTGTTTGCATTCATGTCGCCGCTCGGCTGCCGTTGGGCTGCATTTTGACATTTTGACGAAGAGGAAATGTCACGTCACGTCGTGTTTTGCCGCACACCTCCAATTTCCGGTTCAGTGAGCCTATCCCCATCCCCCATCAGCCAACCAATATCCCCTCACTACCCAACCCTCCCCTCGAATTCTCCGCTGCAAGAGCGGACGGACCAGCGCCGGAGTAGTTTAAGTCCCCCATCGAACTTCAGCCGAAGTCTGGGCCATTGCAATCAAAAATTGCACGCACAAAATCATGGCGAATGGGGGCTTTCGAGCGGTTTTCGTGGGAAAGGGGCAGAGCAGGGGGAGTGGGGCTTGGGGTTCGTTTTGTGGATGTGCATGCCGTTCTCGGACGCACATTTCGGCATATACTTTTGCGGTGGAAGCCGTGTGTGGTTCTTCTTGTTTCGGCGGACTTCGCTTCTCGTTTAAGCTTGATTAGGGAAAGATAATGAGAAGGCCCGGCTGGTTTTTTGATTGGAAAACCCATCTAAGCGTTTTTAAACCTTGGACTCATGCACATTAAATTATTGAGAATGCAAGGTATACATATATTTATTCAACGTGCTAATAGTTTACGTTTAAAATATAATGATATTTGTATAGCAAAATATTTTTAATTCATGATATATTTTATAAATTATTTTGACATTGCTAAAATTAAATGTTACATATAATCTTGATATAATCCTATTTTAATTCGGTGCATTTCCCTTTTAAATATATGTACTTAAAGTTTTCCTTCGCACTAGGCCAAACTTCGTTTGGCGCCATCTATCGCAGCGCCGCGGAAGCTGCGCATTTTTATTTAAAATGGCGAAAGCTTTGGCGCCATCGCTTTGGCTTAAAAAGCGAAAGGGTTGTGCCTGGGGGCGGTAAAAAGTTCTACCCCGAAGACATGGCGCTTCTTTTTGGGGAGCTTGGGTGGACTTCCTTGTCCTTGGTGTTTTCAATTTCATCTAACAGTATATTTTATACTGTTGATGTGTGAAGACTTGCATTAACTAATTTAAGCATTTATCATTACTCAATTCCTTATCAGTTTTTTATTTTATTTTTTTATCAGCTTATTTTATTTAGGTAAGAGTCGGCATTTGTAAAGTCTTCAGGTTATACTATTTACGTTGTTGTTGCTACAAAGTTAGAATGCCGATTACTTTGTTTACAAAAATACCTCAAGTATTTGATATTAAACAGAAATTCTAGATTAAACACTGAAAACAAAATGTTTCTGTTCAGCTCAATTTTCCAAGCAGTAACTTTCTACGGTGCTCTAGTATGGTCAGATATAGCTAAATGTCACATAAAGCTGCTACAAATCAGGCATCTCTTGGCATCAATCAACAGCTGATTTACATAACCGAGCCAATATCTATAATAGATTAATAAGATTGTCTCAAAATTTCTCAATTAAATGTCAAGAGTCTATGCACCAGCATATAAATGATCTGGCCTAGCCACCTTAATTGTAATTTTTAGGTAGTAGCCTATTTTCAAGTGCTTACGGGGTCTTCTTCATTTACTTATAACTTTTCCCCAATCAGTATAGTTAATTTCATTATCATATTATCCATATTAATATTAATATTTAAGTAGATAAGGTTTAATTTTTGGCCTGTACTCTTATTATTGTTAATTTTGAAATCACAAAAATGTATATGTCATTAAGCTAAAATAAATGAAATAAAATGAAATATTAGATATACATATTTAATGTAATCTGATTAAGAAGACTGAAAATACATAATTCTGCGTTATTATTGATTTTTGGAACTATTTCGAACTTGAATTTATTATTTTATTTTGTTATTTTATATTTTTTATTTATATTATTTATAAAATTTGCAGGTATGCTTATAAATGTAGCTACAGTTATATTTCTGTTAACTTAAACTGAAACAGCACGCGAATGTCGTTCTAGGTTATCTATATCCTGCTTCAGGAAACATATGCAAATTTCAAGGGGTTTTCCGTTTTGGTTTTTGGGGGCGACTTCAAAGGATCATTGCTGGACTTTCGAGGTGGCCGTGTGTGTGGTCGCCTGGCATCCGTGTCGGTGGAAATGGGTCTGCATCCTAGTATCCTGCGCCGATCCTTGTTTGTTGTTGCACTTCAAGTGGCCGCCCACTTGAGGCCGCCAAGCGGTCTGGTCGGCCTGACACAAATGTCTTGTAGCTTCCGGCCCTTGAATGACAAACGACAGCGGCGGTCAACCGAGCAAAAAGTGCCGTAGATCCCAGGACACTTGACCAGGACACGGCGCAGCCTCCATCGGAACTCTGGATATAGAATATCAAAACCGGCGACGTCCCACGGATAATTAATGATTTGTTGTTTCTGACTCGGATCGTTAAATGTTGTGATCGGCGGGGCACGAAAAACAATTCGCTGATTGATGGAATTCCGGCAGGGAGCTCTAATGATCTGGGCTACCATATGATTGCTATCCATTGCAATGGTGTACTTCAGCTATGCTAGAAATCATGGAAGTAAATGCACAACATATCCTGTATTCAATTTTTGGACTAAGAAGATATAGATGTGCTATAAATTAGTTCCTATTACTAGACTTTAATATCAAGATCGTTATTTAAGTTGTTACGTACAGTCCAAAGTAACTTTATCCTGGGTTTGTACACTGAAACAAACTTTGATGCGTTCTATAGTTTAGCTCTTTTAATAGCTTGTAAGCCAAATACATTGAAAACAGCACAGCGCACATTTCTCATGTCGTGTGTAGTTTTCCATTAATTGGATTTAGCAGCTAGCTCCATCAAAGTGGATCCCAAATCTTAAGTTCGTCTGCCACCCATCCACTAGGGCAAACATAATTAATGAGCCAGCACACGCTTCCGTTTTTCCCCCGGCTTTTCCGACCGCTTTCCCTTTCCCATTTCTCCCCCACATGTCGGTCAAATTCAGCTGGAAAAACTTATTTTAAATTGCATAGATTAAAAGACAAGCATAGTTTTCTGGCTTAAGTCAAGATAAACAGCTGGCCCGCGATTTGGGGGAGGGGCGTGGCTGTTGGGGCAGAATGGGCGTGGCCGTGAGGTAGTCATGTGTGGCGTGAGTGACAGGCTGGGAAGGACGAAGCATCGCGCGCTGTCACTTTTGACAAATTATAAACGTCATTGCCAGCGACTTTGACGTGGTGTTGTTGCTTTTGTTGTTGGTGAGTTTTCCCGGCTTTGGCTTTTCCTGCGGCACTTTCCCGAGGCTTTTCCGAGGCACGCCTCAAGCCGGCGAATTTATCCAACTGATTAATGCACTAGTTTGGCCAGACGTGAAATTAATTAAAAACAGTACGGGTAAAGCGCACAAAAAGGCGACAACTCGCAGCTGTAAATAAATTATATTCCTATATCCCATAATGTGGGTCATAAATTCCAGCAGTTCAATCGAGTAACTAATGAATAAAGAATTTTTAAAGAATTACGTTTTTTTTTCCTATTTCTATTCTATTCTATCAAGTCCTGTATCGATTGGCGTTTTGTCGTATTTGCCAAAAAATTGCTAAATTGGCAAATGTGATTTGTTTGATGTGCGTATGTTGGGGTTACTTGCCTTCGCTTCAAGATGAAGTTCCAGTCTGGATCTGGTCACTCCAGCAGACTTTTCCCGTTGGTGGGACGCAGGGCGAACATTGCCGATAAGGTCTTGGGAATCCTTGTAACGGATCCACCAGGGATTGTTTTTTCCAAGGATCGACGAAGGTTAAGGTTGGTTAAGAGTCCCCCCAGCCAAGAGATCGCTACCAAGCTGGTCACGCTGTTGTCACTTAATGTAGGCCATGATTTCGCAAATAGTAATGAGAATGATTTACATTCAATAAGCAAGTTACGCAGATTCTCGAGTTTTAGCTTAATATCCTTGCAAAAGGCCCCATTTAAGCATTGTTATTATTAGGAGCTATTTAAGTGTTTCTTTTTTTTTTAAGATAATATAAATTCAATATCCAGATAGTGTGGATTAACAACGAGCGGATACATATTTGCCGTGCCTATATACTTCGTGAATAATGATCGAAATATGTTGGGCATATCCTGCTTAGGATCCCAAAATCTCCTTCCACCGAGTTCCTTTTCGCCCAGTTTTATGTATTGTTCCTCAGAAGTTCCGAGAAACGGAGTGGCATCAGCAAAAAAAAACTGAAGAAGGATAGTTTTGTAACGACTGACGGAATGTTGGGCAAACAACCCCCGCAGGGCCATCGCGGATGAAATTTAATAACACCAATAAAGCCGTTCAAAGGAGCACAGGCCAAGCACACGTGATCCTCGAAGGATACACACACAGATCGTGTTGATGGCGCAGGCGTATAATAAATCAATTAACGAGCTGGGAGTCTGCTGGATTAGTGGAGGATCGCCCTCTGCGCGGTGTTTGGTATTTATTGTTTACAGTTCCGGCTGGACGAGCGTGCGATGGGATCACGATCCCAATTGCGATCAGCCAGAAAATAGGGATCGTATAGATGGATCGCGACCCAGGACCCAGGACCCAGAACCCAGGAAATGGCACGCGTTTGGAGGCCAATTAACGCATCTTTGGCCTCGGCTTACGCCTTTGTCCACGGTTTTATGATCCCCATTCCAAGGTCCGCCAACTGGCGCAGATATCCTGCACCCACACACGAAGCACGGCGAACGTGCCCCGGATAATTCCCGCTCTGTGTTTGTTGCTCTAACTTGAGGCTTAGCCGTTGGAAATATTATTTCAGGACGGCTCTTGAAAGAAGCATGATTTGAAATATCTTCAAAACAAATTTCAGTTTCACAAACTTTATGCAAAAAGACATATGCTTGGAAAGCCATCATTTATTGTAACTTATTTTCACTATTTTTATACCCGTTACTCGTCGAGTTAAAGGGTATACTAGATTCGTTGGAAAGTATGTACAAGGCAAAAGGTAGCGTTTTCAATTCTTCATCAGGATCAAAAGTCGAACTGGCCATATCCGTCTGTCCATATGAACGCTGCAAGCCTACTCCAACGCCCAAAACCGACCAAAGCTGCCACGCCTACACTTTTGAAAAATTTTAAATATTTTCTCATTTTATTCCCCAATATCTATCGATATCCCGAAATTTAAAATTTTAAATTTAGCGTTCGCATTTCCACTAGCTGAGTATCTGATAGCAGACTATAGCATTTCTATCTTTTTTGATTTTGCTTTTGAGTATCAATACTTTTTTCAAAATATTGCATCTGATGAAGAGAATTTAACAGAATTTATTTAAAATCCCAAAGAGTTTGTAAGCATAAACTCTCTCAATGATTCTTTAAAGATGCCATCGTGTTTTTCCAATTCAAATATTTTGCAAACCTTTATAGGTCATGTATGCCATTGTGAACTCGGTATATATATGTACATTTTTTTTTAAAACTTAATTTTTAATTAAATACAATTCAATTAAATCAGATATATAGGAAAATCATTTTTAAACAGGTTCATATGTATAGATAACATTTCATATTGTCACCAAGCATTAATCGATAGAAAGACCTTTAAAACTGAAATGATCATAGTTGTATGCATTCTATACAGATTCTTATTAGAAAAACATGGATTAGTTATTTTTTCCAATTGGAAACGGTTCTTAGGAGCATGCCTCAAATCGAGTGGCCTACTTTTGAGGGGAACGGTGTACTAAAAAATGTATAATGTATGTAAAATGTATGTATACTTCTTGGCTGTGATGTACCGCGTGTTGGAAATTAACTTAAGAAATAGAGGGTGGCAATTGATCATGCACAATAAGGATAGAAAAAGTGAAAATTACGTATTGATAAGACATACAATGATTTTATAAATACAAATTGTATTTGCTTATATAGCTTGTTCTATGTATATGTAAATATTTGATATTTTGATATATCTGATCTGGTTTTTTCTTGGTAAATTTAGATCCTCACATCAGAAATAGATGGCGCCACGTGATCGTGCCTTTAATTTACTTGGCAGAGAAATGGAAATTGGGCGTAAGCTTATGCAAAGTGATTATTAAAGTACAAGGACATGTCTCATTGCCTCCGGCTCTTGCCAAATATGCTAGCTGTCTGCGGAGCAGAATGGCAATTGGCTGCTATTAACCGGTTTTAAGTTGCCTTTATCCTCGGACTCATTATGTTTTGGCCCACCTTCGTTCCGCATTCCGTGGACAGCTTCCCTTTTAATTTAACCCCCAATCGAGGGATCTCCGAAATGACCCGCAAATACGCAAACTCTCTAATACAACTAACGAAGTGGACAAAGGACGCAGGACCAAGGACCAAGGACCTCCCCGCCCCAGAAAAAACAAAGGGAAGAATCTGGCTGTGGAGTGAAGTCCAGACACATGGAAAGCAGCCCCGAAGAGTTGAAACGAAAACAAAAGTGAAACTATGTGGCTCCAGTGGTGGGGTTGTTGGGGGTGGTATTTGGGTGGGGCAGGATGTGGACGGTGGTTCACACACAAAAAGTGCTGTTGCGAGGGGGGAGGGGGCGTATGGTCAACCGGAGGAGGTTAAATGAATGAACGGATGAATGGATAAAGGCCACCGCATGTTACACAAGAGTCTGTCGCTTTTTCACTGTGTGCACGTACAGCAGCGGTCAAATTAATAGAAATCAACCTGGAGAAAAAACGTTTAAGGCGGCATGAGACTATACAAGAAGTAAAAAACATAACTAAATCACTTGGTGAAAATTAGATTGTTTTTAAAGGCGTCTAAGAAAGCACCAAGCCAAAGGATCTGCATTTTATTTCCATTTTCTATGTGAAAACTTAAAGGAAAAAAATCCGGTGCTAAACTGATTGATCAGAAACCAGGAAATTTACTATTTTAGAGATCAATTAGTTAACGTTAGTTAGCTGACATAAAATAATCGCTTTGGATTGGAAACTTCGTATGCTAGTTTTGTGACCTCCACTGTACACTTTGCATACATATGTGTGCGTTTTTTGGGTGGTTCACTCTAGTTTACTTTGGGATTTATGAATGCTTTATGGCGGCTTGTCTGGACAAGTTGTAGAGCGCTTTGTATGGGGGAAATGAGGGGAAAGTGTGTGTGGAAAATCGCGTGTAAGTGAGTGTGTGCGCGCATGTGGGGTGTGGGGGTGGTGGAAATGGGCAGGGGCGGCCAGGGAACCCAACTAATTTATTGCCAACTTCCGGCAAAGGCGAATAATTTTGTTTAGTTTTGGGTGTTGATAATGAACGAAACGGTCAGTGGAGAATGCCGCCCCATTTCCAACCCGCCCGCCAAAAGGGCCAAGGACCTTCATTTTTGAGAACTCCTTTACTGACCACCGGGGTCTTAACCCCTTCCTCGAACACAATAAGGGGATCTTTTGACCAACCCTCCGGAAATGCTCATTTAATTTTCAGATATTTGCGCATAAAACTTGCCATGAATTTATTGCTTTTTAAATAAATAAACGAGCAAATAAAGTGCAGAAATCAAGGGGTTAGGAGGGGGCCATGCTGCTTAGTTGTGGCGCAACTAATTGAAAGTCACTCAAGTGTGAGAAGGACAGCGAAGAGGGCGTAGATAAATATTTAATTAAAATATTTTGAAAACAGAAAAATTGGAACATTAGACGGCAGTCGTGGAAGACAGCAAGTAAATGCCACGTGTTTCGCAGTGGATAGTCAATGCAATTATCAAAAGAGTAAGGATATTGCAACTATCTTGTAATTTATAATACTCTATAAAAAATGTACCCACAAGAATTTGTTTAACTCCCTTTAATTTATACTTTTCTATTTCCCCATCCTCATTTGTTTAACTACGTGTAACTGCATTTGTTTAATTTTATATCCAAAAATAAATGTGGTGCAGGCTTGGAAACTTCGGATATTTAAGGACACATTTAATGAGTTCTATGGTTATTTTTTCGTATCTTGTAATAATTTATTGTAATTAGCTAGAGCAACATAGAAATTCATTTAGAATCTACATATCGAAGGACCGATTAAAGTTAAATAGTCAAATAAATTTTTCCAAGTTCAACGTCATCAAATTAAATACATTCTAGGTAAATGATCGTTTCCGTTGAATTTGCGAGCAGAAAACTTTCGCTGCGAAAAGATTTTCTTTTGGTTTTCCATTTCCTTTGTTTATTCTAGGTAGCACACATGTACCCCTTGCCCTCCCTCCACCTCTACGTTTTTCCTTTGCCCAGATTTTCTTTTTTCCCCACCGACAGTAAAAAGCTTTCAGCAGCGCGGCAACCTCAAAATCGTCTGCCATAACTAATTAATGCCGTACTAATAGTGATGGCGTACCCCGGCACTCTGCCACGCCCACCACAGCCGACACCTAAGGCCCCTTTTTCTATATTTCCCCTATAAATATATACAATCCGTCCATACATATATACGTATGCATGCACATAATCTGTGTTTTTGTTGGTCCCCTTTTTTGTTTTCGCCATGTCTATCTGAGACGTCTTGAGGAGCACTTTCCGGGGGATGGGGATGGGGATGGGGTGGGGATTTGGGGGTACGAGACAGCCAACCACAGCCATGCTGGAAACCGAACCACTGCCGCACCGCCAACCCGAAACCCGAACCACCCGCCAGGGGGCGCCACTTAGAGCAGCAGCCAACAGCAAATGGGAATCACGAAAACTTTCGTTTTTCTATTTTTCCCAAGCAGACTCACACACACACACACACACATACACTCCGAGGCCAGGAGAAAATTTTCATTGCATTGCATTTATTTTCTTTTCCCCCTCAGCGTCACCTTGTCTGGCATTCGTTTAGTATTTTTCGCCAGGAAAAGCGGGCGGAAAATGGGCGCAAAATGAACAGAGGGTTACCCGCTCCCAATGATGCCCTCTGCACTTTGCAATTTTGTTTAAAGGGGCTAAAAAATTCTGCGCATGTTCCCTATTCAAAAAGAAAGCAAAAAACTAGAAAAACCGAATGCATTGGATGAATGAAATTTCCCGGGGAGAAGGTTAGTGGAGCAGCATTCAGCATAGACCAAAATGGCGGAGGAAAATCGTGAAAATCTGGCGGCGACCTAGCGATGCACTTTCCCTGCTATCGCAGTCGGATAATGAAAGTGAAACAATTATAGGTAAATTGGCTAAGTGTATTTATCCTTTTGCTTAGTATTATTAACACATGTTTAATTGATTCACAGATAATAAATCCATATATAATATATGCTTTAACAATGAATTTGAGATTACTATACACTTTTATATATTTTTCCCATACAGATCCGTGCCGAGAACAAAGCGAAATTCGTTTGGGGACTTGCCCTTCGTTTATATATTGATAAGTATTGGCAATAGAATGCGAATAGTAATTTAAAACATGCCAGAGTACAGCTAACCTATACAGTCGTTTTAGGTAACCCGTGAGTATAGAGTTTTTCCGGGACAAAGCGTGGCAAAATAAAACGAAATTGTCACCCACAATATGCCATGCAACCAGCCAGTGGCGCACGGCCGCAAAGTGCAGCATGATGAGAGGGTCGAGTGCAATCGAGAAGGTGGGAAACGATCCCCAAATCAGCGGGACTCCCCTCGAAAAAAGGAGAAAAAAGGCATAGGAGAGTGGGCCTGTGCAACCCTAGAAACTATTAAAGCATTGAGTGGAGTCGAGTCGTCGGTCCTCTTCCAATCAGCGGATCCGATGGCAGCGCATTTTTCTCGTCTCACAACAAAAACACAAACACGCCGGCAAGAGCGAGGAAAAATCGCAAAAAGGAAACAACAACGAAAACAAGTGGAAAATCCGGGCACAGAAATAAACTAGAAAAGCGACGGCTCCGCCTGCTGCCGCCAATGCAATTCGTGGAGGAGTGCTCAGGAAAAACGCGGAGAGGGTTGGCAAAAGAGGAGGGTGCCGGTGAAAAAAGGGAAAACTGTTGGGGAAAGGGGCTCGGCGAGCCGCTTCGAGTGAAAACTGCGACTGAGTGAACTAAGAGCTCGGAGCACGATTCGCTTTTGACTCGGCAAAAACATATAGCTCAGAGTTGCCAGGCTCTTTCAATTACTTGAATCGCGTTATAGACGGCTTAAAATGCATTTAAAAATATTACAATGTAGTATAACTTTCCAATCGAACTTCATTCTTTATGGTACTTTATGAGTAAGCTACTCTAAAATGATTTGAGTGCAAATAACTTAAAATTGGTATTTAAAAACTTGGATTTAAGTGTGTGACATTAGTTATGCTTTGAATGGTGTTCTTTATAGAAACTGCAATTAGAGATAATAATAACTGAATGTTTTATTGTAGGTTATGACTTCGTTATGTATGTTCTTTAAAAATTGTCTTATAACTCTTACATTTTTGTGTGTTCACCGAGTACTTTAGAATTAGATTTTTAATAAAAAGTAAAATGAAGTATTATTTGATGCAACCTGACAACCCTGTTGCAACTGCAAATTGAGTGCAACAATTTTTCTTTCGTTTTGCCACTGAATTTGCAATTGGGCAAGGCTCTTTTCCCCTGTGCGCGAGTGTTTCATGGGTTAAGGGACAGGGGTGTTGGGGGGTTAAGCGGTGAGGCGCTGGAGGCAGGCTGTGATTCTTTTCTTCTTGTTTTTATTGCTTTCTGTCGTGGCACGTGGCACACAAAATGTAAACAAGCCGCAAAAGTGAAGCGCGTGGGAGGTCCATCAGAAAAATAAAGCAGATGGGGGTCAAAGGAGCGCCGAGGGGTCGAGGGGAGTTAAGAGATGCAAATGCGTCTAGGATTAGAGTCCTGCGGTAAGCAGATGAAGAGCAGCATCAGTAGGCATTTGATTTCCATTTGGGGGTTTTCATCCGAAAAATACTCAAATGCTTGCTGCAGTAAAATAATAAACATGTGTATGATTAAATCATGGATCAAAAAATAATAATAAAAATATAATTTTAGTAGAAATGGTGTTGGAGATACAAGATCTGGATAGATTCGAAATGCACATTGTTATAACCATATAAATATAAGTCATATTACATAAAATTAATCCCAACACGATATAATATCATGCATCTCTTATTCTTAGCTTAATCCTATGTTATTTAGCTGCAGACACACACGATCTTAAAAGTGAAATAATCAAATAACGGTTTCTAACGCTGCAAATATTTGAGGTTAGTATTTCCAATGTAATTCCTCGTTTTCCAGACATTGTGCAGTGGTTTTCACACTCCTTAAGTAACTCCTTACTTACGGATTTTTCTTTATCTGGAAATAGATGTTTATGCGTGGTGGCTTAATCAGGATCTCCCTGCCGCCGCACTATTACGCACTTGGCAACGGGGATGAGCACCGCACACATCCGGAAAAGTGTACCTGCTCGAGTCCGGAAAATCAGACCGGAGTCCTCCGATCCTCCGGCTTATTCCATGCAAAATGGCCGCTCGTTTGGCCGCCTCTCCGCTCGGATTGCGTGTGCATTGGTTTACTTTTGTTTAGCAAAATGTTCATGCAAATCCGCGCGCTGCATTGCCATTTGCATAAGCGGCCCCAGGACGGGGAATCCGGACCCATAACTCCTTGCCCGTAAACCGTAGCCCGTAGTCTGTAGTCTGTAGTCTGTAGTCCGTAACCCGGACTCGGTTCCGGGTCCATCATTAACCATCGCAGGTTGAGTGCGCTATTGAACTCCGTGCGATGTGTGTGCCAAGTCACTGCACAAAATTGTGTTCTGACTCATAACTTAAACTCCTTTGGGCATAACCATTGATGGTATTCCTTATAGTATTTCGTATTTATATTCAGCAGGAGAATATGAATTAAATGTCCTTGATCTTGTATTTAGAATCAATATAAGGAATTAGGCCTGTTAATTTATTTAGTATTGTTTTACTTTGTTGCGTTCTGAGACATGGTGTAACATCTACAAACTACAAACTTCCACTTCATCAGTCTCCATAATTGTATGCCCTTCCTTAACTTTCAGGTTCGTATTATAATTCATTTTTGATGTCTTGTAAAATTTTACTTTGAAGTAGTGTTAATGTGCAATGCCCGCTCTTCCATCTCGGATAATTGAAATCATGCGACTTTTCTGGCAGTGTACGTGCTGGAGGACAACTCATCACCATCGCCATTCCATCCTCATCCCAGGCCAATCCTTGCCACGCATATTCGCGCACGCACGAGGACTCACTCCTCTTTTCCTCGCCGACTCCTGGCCCAAAGTGAATCCTTTTGGAACTTGCCAAACTGGTTGGTTTAGTTTTCAAAACGGGACGTCCTTTCGCCCCACCCACACCCACTGCTTCTTCTCCACCCCGTGTGTGTGTGCGTGGAAAACCATTTAAAATTACGGCAAAAAAGCAGCAAAAGTTTTCCAACTGAAGGAGGAAAACCAGTGTGGAGGGGATGGAAAAATGGTTGGGGAAAGTCGCGTTTGCGTTGCGTTGCGTTAAATTAAAACGCGTATGTTGCACACATTAATTGCCAGGAAGTAGATACGATGTGGGTGGGCGGGTGATGTGCAGAAAGGAGAAAAAGGGGGAAATCGGGGATTGCGAGTGCAAAGGGGGTAGCCCGGGCCAAAGGTTTTTCTAATCATTAACACAGTTGCCATCGCCATCGCCATCGAGTTTGTTTTGTTTGCCTGGCATTGCACACACGCACACACATTTGCAAATTAGAAATGTCCGTCAAATGCCCCGCCCCCAGATGCCGCCCGTCGCCACCCACTGCCCAACGCCCACTTGCCACGCCCCATGCAGACAAGTTGCAAAAGGTCGCTCGGATGGCCGTTGTAAGGATAATGCCGATGATGTCCTGGAGAGGAGAAAGCGACACAAAAACTGCACATGCGAGCACTCACAAGCTGCACAGTGGGCCAAATGCCAGCGAAAGCGGTTACAAATTGAATGTCTAAGTCGTAAGGCGGGATAACCACTTTCCATCATAATTAACAAAATTACTACAACATTTTAGAAACAAAATTAACAAAATGAGGTAACATAAATATTTGTGCAATTAAATTAAAACATTTGTAGAGAGATTTTGTAAGACAATCGTAAGGCACATCTCTTAGTGAAAGAGATAGATTTAATTAGGATATGGTATAGTTTCAAGTTAAAAAACAATTTGCTACACCTGGTACCACTGTGCGTTGTCTTATTTGTAATGTGTGTAAAAAAGTGTATAAAAAACAATCAATTCGAAGTGGAAGTTTGTGCCAAGTACAGTCCCGCTGGAAACCCACACTAATTTACAGTTAGACACTAATGCGTGCCCCCTTGGAAAAACTTTTGTTTGCCAACCGGAGAAGAAGAAGCAGTGGCAAGAAGAAGGCGACTTGGCTACGGCAGAGCGAATCCGATTCGAAGTCAGCAACAAACTAACGATAGTTCCACCGCCGAGGAAAATAGTTTAAAATTCATTATATATGTATATGAACGAGTGAAAACTACTCAACTGGCTGCTTTGCTGTCTCCCTCGCTCGCTGCAGCCATCTCTCTTTGCCACTCGACGGATTTTCCCCCAAGTCGAGCCGTACATATAATTGTGAGCGAGCTCTAACCATATATTATATGTACGGCATATGTATAAATCTAGTGTATATTATGTAAAATGTTGCATTTTCCTGCTCAAAAATCCACCACCCCCACCAACTTGTTGTTGTTTATGATAATGAGCATTTCGCTCATGTGTACGTAGATGTAGACGTGCATGTACAGGAGGAAAAGAGACCCCCAAAAGGGTTGAAAACCCGTTCAGATAATGATGCTAAATTTATGTATTTTGTGTAGAAATAAAACCTGATTTTCAAACGAGTGAAAAGTCCCGGCGACTGACTGACCATTCGGGGTTATGGGCCCATGAGGGTGGGTCATTTTGTGCTAAACTTGTGGCGCCCCCGGGGGGACCTACGGTAATTTCCCCATTCCCACTTCCTGCCTCCCAGCTCCCAGCTCGCAGTACCCAGTTCCTAGCTACCATTTCCATATCCATTTCCACAGACTCTGAGCTCTTCTTCGCTTTTAATTGTTGCTGCTGCTGCTGCTGCGGCGGCGTCGCCGCTTTTGAGCCGAAACTCAATTTCCGTTTGAGTTATTTAAGGCCAGGCCGCACACACATGTGTGTTTTTTGGAGAGCGGCGGCGTTTCGTCGAGACGAGACGACTCGCATCGGCTCATATGTATGCCCACTCGTTTGAAATTTGAAAAGTTTTTTGTGTGAAAATTTCGAAAATTCGTGTGCGTTGTTATCATTTGCAATTGTGCCGTTAACCGGTTCAGCAGCAGCGGCAGCAGCAGCAGCAACAGCAGCAGCAACATCCGAGCCGTAACACTCGCCGCCGACCTTTCAGTTCCGATTCCGAGACGGACTCGTAAGACCCCTCGGTTCGCTCGGCAAGTGCAAACTGCAAATCGGGTGCGCTCAAAGGCTCTCGGGCCGCAATCCAACACTCGTTCGAGTTCGTGCCACAAACGAATTGCATCCCGGCAGCAACATCGCGGCGCAGGCAACTCTGGAGCTGGTCAGGTGCCCCCGAATGTGTCACTCTGCATTCTGACCACTAACGCGCCGGCTGTGCATCCGTTGTGAACCGATCCGTAGCGATTCGCTTCCATTCGATTCGATTCGATTCGATTCGATCCGTTACGTCGTTACGTTGCGTGGCCAATAAAGTGGCCAGAAACCGTGCTTGACTCCGGGAATCATCATTAATCGGCAAACAAAGTTGAGATTAACTGTCTACCACAACAAGTCAGCAGACCCAGATCGTGTGGCAAAGATCTCGCCTAAGAGAGCTCCAGGTCGAGATCTCAAAACCCAGTTTCTCAAACACAAAGATCGTTGGTACAATGTTGGCGCCAGCATCTGTTCAAGTTATCTGTTTTTTTGAGTGTGCCTCTGTCGGGCAATAAAAGATCGAAAGTTTGAAAACAGTGAAGAGATCTAAAAGAGAGCAATACAAATATTGAGGTATTAAGTGCACAAGTTCGAGTATATTTGGGACATCATCGGTTGAGCAAGTGCACTTGGTGCATTTAGCAGCACAGAAGGTAAGTGGAGTTGCAAAAAAGATACTAGATACGAGTACTATCTTAAACTCAATGTCAGTACTACTACACTTTTGGGATATATGAAACAGCAAGGGGAAAGTGCTTAAAAAAGGATCAGCTTTTTGGGTTCTGCATCCATGATGTTGCCAAAATAGCCATTAATATTAGCATTGAGTTGGATAAATACCTACATTTCGTATCTTATTCCTAATCAAATATATTTGAGTATCTAGTATTAAAACTCTGAGTTGCTTCACTAAAAAAAACTCTTTTCCAAACTTTGATCGTTCAACTGAAGGAATTCTGTAGAAATTCCATTGTGAATCAAAGCAACCACTTCATTAAAAGCATATTTTTTATTCTGGCATTATCAATGATAAGTATAACACATGTTTGACACATTGAAGCAATTTTAAAAATTATTATTAGATGCAAATAAAAATCCGCATTAATTATGGGAAATTCATACAATGTAGCTATGAAATTGCCATCTTTTTATGAATAACAGATTTGTAATCGCGATTTGTTGCAGATATAGCTTGATACTTAATGTATCAATTCAAACTTTAAAAGTATATACGAGTAGTAATCAAATGCAATTGCCAACCATGTTTAATTCCTCTTAAATCCAAACAAAGCCCGAAAAGGAAATCAATGCAAAAAACATTTAATGACCCACTTGACGTGTCAAAAATGCAACGGGCAGTGAGGCGATTTTACTTAATGTAATTAATTAAAATTTAACGTTTTAATTTTGAGCTGGACAAATGTCATGGTGCAAGTGCAAACAAAGACAGCAATAATTGCGTGCATATTCGCGAGTGCGTAAAATATGATACCTTGGAAAACTCATTGGCCAACCGCACTTATGTACCACAAGTTCTACCGCGAAATTGATAATTCAACGGTTAACCAACGGGCCAACAACTAGCAAAAAAATGAAAAAGGAAAATCGGGGCAAAAAAAGCGCAAACCGTGCTCCAGCGAGTGTTAAACGCTTTAAATCAACTTAACAGTGGGGAAGCCCATGGAAAACTACCAACACTGGGTTTATACGTAAACAAAAATCGAAATCGAGGGCGGGGAGAACTTGAATTACACTGGGAAATTCGTCACAGCTAGTTTGTCAAATATCTTGGGAAAATTCCTCTGAGTTCCTCACAATTACTTGCAACAAATTAAAATGTGGATATGCAACCGTTGCATGAAATTCATTATACGGAAAGGTGTAGTTTTCAACAAGAAACAAATGTTAATATAGAAATCAGCTGCTGGACGTAGGGTATTATAGGAAATTATTAAGGTATACTATGTAAAATCGAAGAAAAGGATCCCGAGAAAAACGTAAAAGGGTAAACATTACCTTTAAATGCGAATTCAATGGGTGAATTTAAAATATTACTGTTAACATATTTAAATCAAAGTGTGTTCAAATAATTGGGTAACTAGTTTGTATCTTTTTAAAACAACACGAAAGAAAAGCCTATATCTGTCCTAAATGTGAATCAAAACAGGCATAAAAAGTGAATACCAGCAAACCACCGTAAACAGATTCCTATTCACATGCGAATGTATGAATATAAGTGAGTATTGTGCATAATCAACGCAGATTCGGACTCGGACTGCTCTGGAATGTGGGCGGTGTGGGCGTGGCAGGCAGCTGGCTCAAGGGCCATGGGACGATGGGCGACGGGCGTAAGACCCACCCATCGAGGGGGCGGTGCGTTGAGGGAAGGGGCGTGGGCGGTATTTGAAAGTGGTCAACCAACTCGTTGACCGCAAAAGAGAAAAAATAATAAAATGAAATAAACACACGCAGACAGATAGGACAGATGTGCGAGTGTGTGCATGTAAGCACACACACACACACGTGTGTGTGTGCGGCCTGGCAGTCAAATCACAAACAAAACAAACAACAATGGCAACAATAATTCCAGCAGCCGGCGCTGAAATGTAGGCAATGGAATTATTTTTTGCCCATTCATATTTCTGCTGTTTGCATTTTGTTTATTTTTTGGGCGCTGCTAATGCAATGCGACAGTTGAACGTTTCATTTTATAATGTTTAATTTAATTTATATTTATTGCAAAATGTTTAGGTTTTTTCCATCCGCTGATTGGCCAATTTGAGAGTCGCCAGTTTTTGCTAAAGTTAATGATTTATTTTAATTTGCTGCAATTATTGACAGTTTGACAAACTGGGAGACTAAATTGAACATTCCTCGCGGTTTGCTGATGGAAAACGATTCGCCAAGCGCGCCTAAGGGAATTTCGGTAATTTGAGAAATAATAAGCAACTTTTTGGAAATAGTAAATTAAATTCCCATAGACAACAAATTCCTCTTAGTATTCGTGAGCGAAAATAAATTAAAAAGACTAAAAAACTTGTTTATTCTATACCTTTTCTACAAATACCATCAGCCACAACCAATTTCAATCATTTTTAATATAAAATGTGTGTAACTATATTTGTTTGGAGTGAAAATGTAAACTATCTAACTTCTCGAAAAAAAGACATATAGCTTTGAGCAACAGATTGAGGAAATATTTATCAAATTGCAGTTTTTTAAATCCCCCGAACGTTTTTACATATGGTTTTCATTTTCCCTTTGCTATTCGCTGTTTTGTGTCTTAATTAAAAAGTGCCGACCATTTTAAAAACGGTGAAATCAGCGCGAGGGTGTGGAATTTGTAGGATCGCCGAGATATTTATACATATATTTATGAGGGTTGCTTGCAATTATATTGTGCATTGTGCTGTTGTTGTCCTTCGTCTGGACGCCGCGTTTTTTGTTGTTTTGTGCAAGTGCAACTTTTATCGATTTAAATTAAAAACGCATTGCTGCAAATTGTAAAAATTATTGTGCGTCTGTCCGATTTCCCGACCGTCTGTCTCGCTGCGTTTTCCCCAGCCAGTTCAGCCAGTTCAGCCAGTTTCGCCAGCCTGTCCTGTGTGTGTTTGTGTGCCAGGAAGTGCCGGCACATTAAGTTGGTAGGCCGTGTTGTTGGACAGCATCCTGTCCCCGCCCGGCCCCCTCTGCATCCACACCGCCATGTCCACGTCCGCGTCCATGTCCATGTCCATGTCATTGGCCGGGGCAATGCGGAAAATCGCATTTTCTCATTTGGCTTCTGTCAGGCAAAAATATCAAAAGCGCGTCGCGAAAATCTCGTTTATTTTTCACACGCATTTCTGACATCTCCCGACGGCCCATCCTTCGTCGCAGTCGTCCTGCGAGGTCAAGGAATCCATCGAAGACTGCCGTTCTGGCCAATTCTTGGGCACCTCACCCAAATTGGCTTAAAGCCGTTCGATCTGCGGTCGTGTTGCATCGCCTCGCATAAAGGACTACGTCGGCGAGAAGGCGCCTTTTCTTATTTGATTCACTTCCGTTGGCATTTTATGAAGTGCAGTGCAGCGAAAGCAGCGCGTTGCGTATACGCCATGTTGTCACGCAAAAGCGTAAATTGCAGCCGTGGATTAAATCGGTTCCATTTGAGTGGTACCTATTAACTTATACCAAAACATAGATTTGATGAGCAAATAAATGTGCTGCATTTATTGCAAAAATGCTAAGGTGTGAGGATAATTGTGTAAGAAAAGTAATGAAGAGTTCTTTCAAAACTTGAAGTCCTTGAAGAAATGTTAGAGTGAGTGTATTAAAGAAATTCGTGATTGAACCATCATGTTTTTCAATGCTGCCAGTAATATCTGAATAATGGAAGCCTCATTTGGCACTTGTATCCAATGTAACTCAGTAATATGCATATTTGTATACGAGATGCGTCATGTTTCTAATTCCCCAAATACCGCCATTAAATCACACATATATTTATATATATATATATATACCATATAGCATATATCGCGAACTCCCACCGCCGATACCCTTCGCATTAAACTTTCACGCCGACGACCTGCAATCTGTGATGTTCTATTTAAACATGCGCAAGCTGAAAGAGTTAATGCTATGTCCTGGATCCTGGATCGAATGCATTAATGTCCTGGCCGCCATTGCAAGGGGGCTCCTGAAAAATATATAAGTATGTGCGGGCATATGTATATTTGTGTATTTGTATATGAGCGGCAACAGCGCACACAATTAATAAGAATTACAAGTTGTATGATGAGGGGGCGGTTGGCTGTGTGTCTGGTGCCTGTGTGTTTGTGCGGGCTTATCCGCATCCTGCATCCTGAATCCTGCATCCTGGATGTGGGCGGTGTGGGGGTGGCGGAGGTGGCGTGGCAGCATCAGCAGCATCGGCAGCAACAGCAACATCGGCCGCACAAGTGCTAATGACTTAATAAATCATCGCGTGCGACAAAGAAATATATGGGATATATGTTCCTGGTCGGTCCTGCTCCCCAGCAGCAACAACCGCAACCAGGAAGAGCCGATGGTTTGGGCATTGCTGAGGTCGTGATTGGGCCAGCAAAAAAGCGAGAAAAAAGAGGGAAAAAAGGGGAATAAATGCATAATTCAATGAAAATCCAGCAGAAATTCCTTTAATCCTCAATATTCATTAAAAAATATGAGTCGACCTCATGATGTTGCTGCCGTCGTGTTTGTCGAGTTGCTGATGATGTTGCTGCTGATCTGGCTTTTCTTGTTAAGTCTTTATTTTGCTGCCGAATGTATTTAAAATTGATTTTTTTTTCCACTCGCAAAGGAAACGAATTACCTGCACTTGCAGTCGGTACCTTAATTTGAATGTATTATAGCAAACTGTTCTGTATTGACAGTCACAAAGTTTAGCTTCTATCCTTCAGGCAATTGAAGCCAGTAACTTACATATTTGGTATAAAATATAAAAATAAAATATAAAATATAAAAATAAGCTGATCGCCATGATGCTTTACTGACCGTCGTCGTTGAATAAGATCCTAAAGCTTTCCCGATTCTCCTCTCGAAGGATTTTATGGCGATCCTTGGGACTTCGCTTCCACGGTGCATCGTGTTTTAAATTTTTCAATTAAAGCCATTCAGGCGCGGAGCCAGAACATTTTTGCTGCTGGTTTCTGTGGCCAAGGGCCAGGTGCAGCGTCGCCCCGACTCATTACATCTTTATGTGCTTGAGTACATAATGTGCGGAGTATATAGGCTTAATCAGCAACTTAAATGTGTCGTGTGGCAGCAAGGATTTAATGCACGGCCCACCGGACCGATTTCGCCAGCTCACCCCTGCTCCGTGCAACTTTTCCGGCGATTTTCCCTTGTGCGGGAAACTTTTGCTGTCCGGCCATTTGCACGTTACAAAAATTAATTCGATTTGCTGCTCGGCGGTCATTTTAATCGTTTGCCGTCGTGCGGTGCCGTTTAATGAAAGGACGAAAACCAGGACACACTCGCGCTCGGCCAGCCTGCAATGCAATTAAAAATTAAAAACGTGAGCAAAATGCATAATGAGCTCTCAAGCAACACTTCATTAACGCGTTTTCTTCGCCGCCCCACCACCGGCTTACTCTTCCCCACTTCTCCGCACTTTCCCCCACCTGAATTTCCCTGTCAAGATATGTAACACTCCTTTTCCCAGCGAGTGCGTGTGTGTCCTGCGCTTTTCCCATTGACGGGCGACAAAATGTTAACAAGCTGTTGAAAAATCGGCAAACTGGCCAGAATGCGTAACCAGAGAAAGCACCTCAACACACCCCAGCCCCTTCTCACCACCCCCCCTCTCGTTAAGCCTATAAACCAACGAGTTCAACGTGGCCAAAAGTAAGGGAAGATCCTTGCCAAATAGCGTCGACTCTTGGATGCCCTGCAAGGAGATTAAGAATGAAGAAGCCGCTTGGATTGAAGTGTTTATAAATACTGCTATTAAATATATAGTTAATTTGCAAAATGATAATCATTCATTATTCGGTAGTGAATATACATAGCTTTATCCTTAGTGTTAGCTTTAGATTTTTCCATTTCTAGTGATTAGTAAATTCCGCGATGCCATTCCCAATTGCAAATTGCCATTTGAACACATACTTTCACTGACTTATTGTAGTTTTATTATTTGTCGAATCCAGTAATCTTCTTAAGATTGGTCTTAGTCAACTCACTTTCCTTGGTGGGATGTTGAACACAAATTTAAGTATCTTATCAAGCAATTGATCCTGGTCCAACTGCTGATCCTTGGCAATGTCTAGGGTATCAGTTTATTACACAACTACTTAACCAGCGTCATAAATTTACATGCCAGGCGAACAAACAAGGCCCGAAAAAATGAAAATGAAAATCGCAATGGTCAGGGGGAAATCGAGGGGATGTGTGTGCACGGAAACCAGGCGATGAGGTGGCACCCATCCGCAGTTCGTGGCCTCAATGTTGGCCTCAAAATGCAAAACCCCAAAAAGGAGCAAAGTGCAGGAGTGGAAAAGCCTTGCACGTGATTGTCAACAAGTTTGACTGCAATGGCTTGCAAATGGGAAAAGCGGCAGGACGAAGGGGTGGGGGGTGGATCTTGGGATGAGTCGTGGGGTGGGAGTCCACAAGATGGACCTTGCAGTTGGTTTGCTTTTCCGCTTCTCCACTCGATTTTCTTTTTTATTGATTTTCCTTTGCCTGCTTTTTTGCATGTGCGCATATTACGCATACGCCGCGTGTGCAACGGAAACCAGCCAACTGACCAAACGCGTCCTGAAAAGCGAAGCCCCCACCCCACCGCCACTTAACCCCACACCAGACCCTGCCCCTTAACCCTTGTTTGTCGGTCTGCGTTTGTACAGCTGTCAGACAACCAACCTCTGGTCGCTGCCCAAAAAGGCATGATAAAAGAGAAATATATGTGTGTAAAAAATAAATATAAAAAGAACTTTGGAAAAATCCCGAAAAAAGGAGAAAATACCCGCGGAACACGCGTGTTCTCTCATGTTTATTATTGCAGCAACAAATTGGTGGTGAGGGGTCTTAAAAGCGACCCCTTGCCCCCCGCAATTGTTGCATTGTTGCATTCGCTTCTTTGACAGACAGACAGACAGACAGTGGGGAAAAAAATTGACCACCAAACAACTCACCTGCCCCACCGTCTCACCCCGTCCGTCATGAACCCCGCCCCACCACCACAACCCCCCACCCCCTGGGGGTATATGTTTTCTCTGTTTTGGGCCTTTTGTTGGTGGCAACCACATATTCGGTTGCTGATTTTTGGTTTCGTAATTTTTCCTACCCACAATGCAACAGCGGCAATTGTTGTTGCATTTGTTTGGACCTTGTTTTTGTTTGCGTGTGTGTTTGGCGGTTTTTCACCTTATTTTTCGCCATTTTCCCCGGTTTGGGTCTACAAATTATACCGAGTTGTTTAAGCCAGAGTTTCCTTTGTTTTTTTTTTCGGTTCTGGCCGAAAGAGCTGTTGATTGGTTGCGAATTTCGATGGTAATAATTCTGAAGAGTTAACTCCATGCAACCTTTTGATGCTCGCAGAAAATTATAAAATAAAAAATATTAACAAAAATGATGCTCGAAATTTGTATTCTTCCAAAATGTTTATGTGGTATGTGGTAAAATTGTAATAATAATAATATTAATAATAATAATAATGGGTGAAGAGGCTTCTCATCCACCTACGTTCGATTTTATTAACTTTTTTTTACAATATTTATTTGTTGCTTGAACTGATACGAATAAAAATTTATTATTAAACATTTGAATTTGAATTAAGTAAAGGTGTGTTCTATGCTTGGTAAATAGTATCTATTAGCTAAGCGTATCCAACACTAGAATATATTGGTTATCAGAATAACTAGTCGATATGTTCTAGCCACATTCGATTTTCCATGCGTGTGTCCTTTCTTATGAACTTCGAGATCTTGGAAATTTTGGCATTAACTGAAGCCGAAAGATTTCTTAAAATATATTTATTTATTTTAAATTAAAATATATTTATCTTGCCTGTGAATTTTCTAAAACATTCGTGCTTAAAGATGTCGTGATTCTGATTTGAAATTCAGTTTCGCTCATCGATATCGATCTACAGCCCACAAATAGTTCAAATCGGACTATTCATTAAAGAATTATGAGCAGATATTTACCCGCCGCTAGGTGGAGCCCGTGTGCACTTCCGCGCTGTTTGCGTGCGAGTATTGGGTATCTGATAGTCGAGACAATAGATTCTAGCGTTCCCTCTTGCTTCGAACAGTGCAATTTCCAAAATCACCTCCAAGATCCATTCTACATGTGTCATTTTGAAATACAGTTCCTGCCACTGTGTGCCAGTTAATTATTTCCTGTCAAATGGTAGTTTTTCCCTGCAACAAAACTCAATACATCAATTGCCATTGCAGCTGCAACTCCATCATCTGATATATGTGTGAAAATGTATGCCGTGTACTGGGCAATAAAAATATTTACAACAACAATCATAGCAAAGGCTTTTTGGGTCTACCAATATTATTCCACACAACTTCAAACCCACAAAATGTTGGTTAGTTTTTCGTAATAACTTCAAATCTGCACTTGCCACTTTGTGTGTGTGGAAAATGGGCGGCTGGAGCCAGAGGGGTAAGTGGGGAATGTGGGGTCAAATGCGGGTGTTGCATCCCCAAAATGCAGCACACGTATAAAAATCTATACATATATATATATCCATATATATGCAAACAGAACGCCTCCCACGGGCTCTACAATTTCAACATGGCATCGAATTTTGCGTTCAGGTTTTCCAGATTTTTTTGTGTGTTCTGGTTTCTGGTCTGCCATTCGGGGTGTAAAAATAATTTAACTAAAAATTGCACACAAATGTCCCTCACACACAGTCACCGCAAAATGTGTAAAATTGTGCCACCCAGTGTCCAAAGGTGCGTATAATACAACGCAGGCATAATAAAATCAGGGCCGCAAAAATGTGCAACAAGGGAACAAAATGTGCGCAGGCATGGAGAAATCCCTTAAAAATCTCAATTGGCTTCTGATCAATTTGGATATTTTGTTGATGTGTTATTTATATTGTCATCTTTGCACATCAAAGTATAATGTTTTAAAAGGTTTTTCTAAGTTTGTGGTTACAAAATGAAATGTTCACTTGAATAGAATTCGTTGAGGTGAAAATGTGAACAGAGTTCAGAAAAATGTGCAGTATTCTCCGTCGCGAAAGATATCTTTCAATTCCACTGCAAACTTAGCGAGGTTTGGTATCGATGGGAATAATAATTAATAATTAAAAGAATAATTACTGGCTAAAGTCCTGTGTTTAAGGTAAGTATTTAGGATTTCCTGTTTTTAGAGTAGGACCATCTAACCTAAGATGGCTAGATAGTGGTGTAGTTAGAATCCAAGGGAAGACTTCGGTTCGTCTTGGTCTCCGAACGTTTCGATGACAAATGTGTTTTTCAAATGTGGAATTTTCAAAAATAGTTGTCTAATAATATCCTATAAATAGCCAAATCAATGTATTATACGTTTAATACCATGGACATGAATAGAACTAGAAACAAACTGGCAACAGCGTCGAAAGAATACCGAATCGGTAGACCATCCCCCATCCAATAATAACAACAACTGACCACTCACTCACTCACACACACACACACACCCATACAAGTGTATCCAAATGTTGAGACTGCAATGGCCTGCATTTTATTGGGGGCGGTGTCGCTGCAGAGGGGGCGTTCAAGTGGGGAAAGAACGGTTTGCGAGAGAACGGAGCTCCACTCGGAGTTCAACCCTTGCCGCCTGCATGTGTGTAAGTGCGCTGTGTGTGTGTTTGCAGGAGTATGTGTGTGGTTGAGTGAGTTCCCCTGTGCGTGTGTGTGTGTGGGTGGGCTCCATATGTGCGAGTGCGAGTCCTTAATTTGCTAATTGAGAGCCTGCAACGGCGCATTACACTGAGGGCAAAGTGGCCAAGTGAGTGGAAACTCAGGCCGAGTGAAAAGCGTTGCTAAAAAGCGAGGCTAAAACCACTCAGGAAAAATAGAGTCATAAAAAAGGGGGATTTAATTTTGTTTTTTTTTTTTTTTGACATCATCAAAGGCGGCAAATGAAGGAACACTCAAGCCCCCCATCGGCGCACCCTGTCTGAAATGGGATCCAATGGGATTTGCTTAGCCAAGACAACCGAAATGCCTCAGCATTGCTGAACTCGACTCAATGAACTCGGAATTAGTCTAAGATTCCGACTCAGACACTGCGGTCGCCCCTTGAAACCCCCTTTTCGGAGGCTCCTCCCCCAAACCTTTACATAATAATAAGGCATTTCAAGACTTTGCTAAAGCTAAGAACTATCTTTAGTAAAGCACCTAGTGACTTCTTTAATTTAAATTTAAAAATCCTCAAGGATAACGACGCTGGAATGTGAAAAGAGGGTTACTTCCTTAAGTGTGCCCAGTAAAAACAAGTGAGCAAGTAAAAAATTTGATCATTATAAAACAATCAAATTAAGTTATCAGTGAAGTAAGTAATCAAAGCCAAATGTCAAAATCAGAACATTATAATAAAAAATATTTATAATAATAATCAAACGAATGTGAATAATTTTTTGACGATCGAAGTAACTGATCTTCAATTACGGCGAAGTTTCATTAAATGTTTCATATTTCCGCGTGAATTCGAAAGTGCGGGCATAAGTTATCTCCAACTCCCCGGCAGTTGTGCCACATTTTT
The DNA here is from genome assembly GCF_004382145.1 of Drosophila mauritiana. Taxonomy (NCBI): domain Eukaryota; kingdom Metazoa; phylum Arthropoda; class Insecta; order Diptera; family Drosophilidae; genus Drosophila; species Drosophila mauritiana. Next base: position 20,364,258 of record NC_046672.1, on the reverse strand, counting down.
TATGACCGATTTGGTTGGGGCAAACAAAGGCATAAACAATTTCCGACCTCCCTAAATCTCCCTTCTCTCCGCACGACGATCAAGTGCATTTGTTGTTTGTTATTGCTGGGAATTTAATTGCCATAAACATATAAACAAAACAAGCGCAGCGACCAGCGATCATTGCTCATAATTTTGTGTATTTATAAAGACATTAAGCCAGGAGATCGTTAAAAATATGATATGTATCAAAGGCGGCGAAGGAGACCACCCAGAAGCAAGGGGGGACAATGGAGTGTCTATATTTTGCCTTTGCTTAAAAATAGGTGGAAAAGAATGAAACGCATTTGGGGCTCCTGTTTGCGCTATAATTAAACCGAAAACGAGCCAAAACCCGAACCGTAGCTAACGGAATGTTGACTGCAGTTGACAAGATGTCATGCAAAGTGCAATTTACCGCCGCCCCCCACCATGGGCGTGCCACGAGGGCGGTGGGCGTGGCATGGGCTCGGTTGGGATGGCCTGTCAAATGCTTCACATTGCAGGTGGGTTTTTCGCACTCCCAAGAGTGCCGAGCAATCAACAGCAATTTGGCAAAGTCCAGACGCTGGCTTAACACCCTTTTTGCAAAGTAGTTAACGGGCAAAGGGGTTAAAGGGGTGGCGAAAGTCGTGATGGTGTGTGGTGGGGGGAGGGGGCAGTTGGGGCCTTGGGTCACATCCGTGTCAAAACAATGTACGCACTAGAAGTCATTTAATTTGTTAAACTCGGTGATTTGGACAAACTCTGTGCAAATGGGGCACATACAGCCCTCTCTTTCCCATCGCCTCCGCCCGTCTCCCTCTACCACTCGTACTGGCATGTCAATTGCTCTACCCAAGGGCTTGGCTATGCGATGTTTGCAGAATGCGACACATGCCACACATTGGCAATAACGTGTTACACTGGCCAACAGGGCAGCACTTTTGCCGGAGTACAGTTTTCGAATGATAGCACATCAGAAATCATTATATCATTACCCATTATATACATTTGTATAATGAATGGATGAGCTCTTAGAGAACTAGTCCTTCCCACTACACTAAATTCTGAATACTAAATATGCATTTTCTATATGCTTAAGTGCTTAAGTTGTTCTCTGTTTTGTATTCTTGCTGTTTTAAAAAACTTCCAAAACATAGATCACACTGGGCTTATTCTTTTCAAAGTTTCCGATGTGTGGCGACACATTTTGACAGGGCAACCAATTGAAATGCAGAATCTCCGGATAGACAGTGTTGTCTGAAGGTGACACACAGACACACAGCCAGGCGGTGGAAGGCGGAAGGACGAACAGGACGAAGGATGGCTGCCTTGCAAGTTGCATGTTGCATGTTGCAAGTTGCTGGGGTGACAACGGGGCTGCGTCTGCGGTTGCTGCTGCTGTTTTGCAATTGCAATATCTGCCCCTGGCATCGCTCCTGCATTTAAACAATCTAACGCCCCGGGCGGCAATGAGGGGTTAAGTGCTTGCCTACGGAAATGCAAATTATGTTATGTGTCAAGTAACCGGTAAATGCGTTTTAATTGCCGTTGAAATGCAATATTGCACTTAAGGCGCTGCCGAATAGAGCGTTGCAATGGCACGGCGACGGTGGCTTAAAGCGGCTTAAAGTGCCCAAGAAGGTGCGGGGATGGGCGCAAAAACAATTGTGTTGACTCCTGGGGGCGGCAAATGGGGAGAGTGCTGCATATGGGGGGCGTGGCCACATGCATTTCACCGCAAACGAGCCACTCAACGAGTATTTCAAAATAACAGACAGCCGCAGCCGAGGCTGACCAGCAAAACCAAATGAAACCAAAACCAAAGCCGACTTCATCAACAATAAAAACAACAGCAAGAGCGGGAGCAAGAGCAAGAGCTGCAACAGCAACAGTAACAGCAAGAGCTAGTTGCAACACTTGCTGCGTGCTGCAAGTGCTGCAGCAGCTGCTCAAAATGCAATTTTTCACTTTGCGCATAGGCCAGTGCCAAATCCAATCAAGCCTCAAAAATGTTAAACGCCTCCAACAGTTTCTGGCCATCTATTTTCGTAGTCCTACTCATAGTCCTTTCTGGCTTAAAAGCAAAAGCCAACGGCCAGCTCTGCGGGCACAGGCAAACAAACAAGGACGACCGGCTGGCCAAGGATGTTGAGTTGAGGTCCTCGGGACCTCAGGACAACGACCAGAACAGGCTGCAATCTGGACTTATTACGCCACTTAAAGCTTAAGCATAACACACAGACAGACGTCCGCAAATGGAGAGCACAAGTGCCAGGAAGATCAAGTCGAACTAGCAATACCCTATAGGGCTTGACTTTTGAAGTCGGTGTGCGCTAAATGCTAACCATTTGTAAGTAGTAATTGAAACATAATATAAACCAATGAACATATAAAAAATCCTTCGAAAATAAAACCCTAATAAAGATAACAACAGAACTCCATACAAAAATAAAATAGCATCTCCAATAGCAAATCGTGTTCATTTAATATGAGAAGTTATAATTAAAGTTTAGTTACCCTACCAGGTGTAACTTATTCAAATTCTCAGTCCTTGGGTTTTGGTTATACCTTAAAGTACCCGTAGCAATCCTTCACCTCAACTAACACATCAAGCGAATCCACGACTTAATCGTGGCCTTAGGCCAGTTTAACCCCAAGCTGACAAACTGCCTCGCACCTCAATGCGAGTGCCCCCTGTACTCGGCAACCCGGCCGCAGTACAGTATCACTCCGTTAGCGGCGCCCCTTGCTGTTGGGCTCAAATGTCGTCACATTGTCGCCTCAAAAGGACACCCACCCCGCTGCCCAGGGAATGTCCTTGTCGTCTCCTCGTCGTTTGTCGTTTATCAAATGGCCAGCGCTGCGCCGCCGGCCGTCGGCTAAGTGACAAGCAAAACCGCGAATTGACCAGAGAAAGTCCCAGGCTCTCCAGCTCCAGCTCCAGCTAAAGCTCCGGCTGCAGCTCCTCCTGCACATGTATCTCCATCACCATCTCCATCTCCAGTTGCAGTGCAGGATGCACTCGCAGGATGCAAGGACACAGAGCCGAACGTGTGCCCGCACAATGCACTGCCAGAAATCGCAGGACGCGACTTCCCAATTTGGGATTTGGGAATACTCGAATTGACATTTGCATTATAGGGACATTTTGCAAGACCATAAAAGGACCTATCAACTCACTTTTAAAAGAACATGAAAGTAATTATAAATCTTAAAAGTTAAGTACTATATTATTCATGCAAGACAGATTTTAGGCAAGCAACAGTTACTTTTTCGTGGAATCAAATCTTCGAGCTGGCATTTTTCTCGGTGCACACGCATTGAAAAATTGAGGAGCCAGGACCAAGGACGAGCACAAGATGCGTGGCCCGTGTGTGTTTTTTCGGGGTGCGGACATGGGTTAAGGGGGCCACGGAGGGGTTAACACACAGGATTGGGCATTGTTTTGGCCGAAAGTTGACCGAAAACTTGGCATTGTTGGTTGCTCGCTTTTTGGGGCTTGGGACGGACGGGCTGCAGCAGGACGAAAGGATTGCATTGCACTGCATTGGATTGCAACAAGACTGCAGCCTTGTTTTTTTTCTGCTTTTTTCAGTTGGGCCTGGCTCGGCATTGCAGTGCCCCGAGTTCTCTGGAGGGCGTGTTACTGCATCAATTTATGGTTGAATTTTGGTGTCCACTCCTTCTTGGGCTCTTGATTCCCCGGGTGCCTGGGTGTCTGGGTGTCTGGGAGTCCGGCTGTTTGGGTGTCCGGGTGTCTGGGTGCGTGCGACTGGTTTGTTTGGGGTAAGTGTTCTGGGCATGCCGGAAATAAGTTTGCTGCCCGCAAATTTAGTTGATTTAGGCATTAAAGCGAACACACAGACACCCGGAGTCGAGAATCCCGAATCCTGGGGCTTCTGTGGTGCCCATTCTGAGCACTTATAAACAATGTATGACTTAATTTGTTCTCAGTTAGCAAATGTTGTTAATTTCGGGTCTTGTTCCCTGGCAAACTCTGTGGCACCGAATGGAAAAGATAAATTGATTGGTGAGGTGGGGAAATTAAAACGGGGATTCATTGGGTAATCAAGTAGATTTCACAAGGCCCATGCTAATGGACAGGTATTTGCAGACAGAGGCTTTGTCTGAAACATAATTAATAATTACATTTTGATTCTCATTAGTTAACATGGTCTTTATGATGGGTGGCTTCAAGGTGTCTCTCATAAATGTGCAAATAGAATAATATGAACTATGTTAGTTAATCACTGATGCAGCTGCTCGAAGGCAAATACATCCCATTGACTTTCCTTAACCCCTAATACTGAGTTCAGCTTCTTTTTAGGACTTAGTATGCGCAAATTTCAAATGCCATAATAACAACTAACACACACACGTGCCGCACATTGTTGTTGCTGCTGGCCAAAAAATACCACAGACGGGGAAGCAAAAACCCAAAGTCCAATTAAAATTTAACTACATCAAAGTAGCAGCCCCAGTAGCCGCCCATCCACACACGTCCGATATATGTATATATATGTACATATAGCTATAACATTTAACAAGTTTAGTATTTGGGCTTGCCATTTTTGCCGCCAAGCCCACTCCGCTGATATATTTCCATGGGAGACCAACAGATGGACGCGGCAAACTATGGGTGCAAAAAATCGAACGGGTGGTAGAACAAAAAATGGTCAACGCCACCCACTCACGCACACAAAATGGGGTTGTTGGCGGACGGACGGACAGGTCCATGGGTATCCATGGCATGTCGAAAATTGCGCAGCTTTACGGCAAATGCCGCAAATTGAAACAATTTACATGTCGTACATGTGTTGGCGGGGGGTTGCAACGTGAACGCGAGCCATCAAAGGGTTAAACTTGCGTGTAACCCTGGGGTCCTCGCTCGTCTATTGATACCCGGTTTTAGCAGTAACCATGAATTTTGATTTAGCCCCTCCGACCGGCGAGTCTGCTGCCGAAATGGCGAGCAAAAAAAAATGTATCTCTCCAACAACAACGAGGTGACAAACCGCGCGTGTCCATGTCCTGTGAGTCCTGCCATTCCTGCCAGTCGTGCCAGTCGTGCAAACCTTTCGGTGACGGCGAGCGCGGATTATGGCGCGTTTGTCGAGCACTTGTCGCTGATTTTTTCACTCCTCTGGTCGTCAATATGTTGCACTTGAGCTGCCACAGCCGTTTAATACCCTGCTATGAATTCCATTTAATTAATATATTTCAATTGCCATAAAAACAATTGTAATGTATACATAAGGGTCGATTGAAAATGATCAAAAGTAAAACGTGAAAGGGAAAGCATTGTTTTTTTTTTTGATTAAACTAGGATATTTGATTGTGTGCAAGTTTCCGAAATGTAACCTAACATATTTGACTTTAAGCGGAAACAAGAGCCTCCCTCCGCGCTTCTCATTGTGCCCAGCTAAAGGGCATCGATTAACCCGCCACAGCTGGCTCCTCAACTTAATTTGAGAGTCCGGTCTGGCCCAGTTTTAACCCCCTTTTACCGCTTATCTCACCTACTTCCTTCAGTTTTTTTTGGTCCTGCTCGTTTTTATCTCGGGCTCGGTAATAACCTTTATAAAGTAAATTTACAATAAAAGGCAGGCCAGCGAAATGAAAGGCAAATGACGTTGGAACTGAAACAGGCACCATTTAACCACGCCCCTAGATTTCCCGACCCCCCTCTGCAATGGCATTTTCCACGCTTATTTCCCCGCCCAATTCCCAGTGTGTGCTGTCTGGACTCGCGGCGACACGTTTGGCTTCCGTTGGACTTTCCCGCGATTTCCTCTTTGGCGTCGCGCCGCCTTGTTGTTGCCGCTGCTTGTTAACCCCCAGCCTCATTTCCCCATTTTCCCGTTTCCCCAGATTTTCCACCATTTCCCTTTGTGTGACAGTCGACGGTTATTTTGTGTACGGTATTTTTTCGTGCCTTTTCTTCAGTTCAGTGTTAATTTTTTTCTTTTGTTCGTTGGCCAAAAGTCAACCCATGAGCTGTGGCATTTTTAAGTAATTTTTATCGGTCAGCAATGTGGGAAGAATTGTGGGGAGGAGGAAGTGGCGGGTTCCTCGCCATGGGGGCGAGTTTTTGTGCACACTGGAAGCAATATATCTAATACATGCCAGAGAGATTAATTTTTGAGGTATTTTTAGATGAAATAATATGGAAATACACAGAACAAATACAACAAATGCAACCCTTATTTATCTTGAAAAGAAATGATAATAATATGAGTTCACAAAACACATCGGCTTTACTCAGTCGTTTCCAAATGTTCGTGAACCTTTGCGATTGCATCTGTATCTGCATGCAGTTGTGATCCTTGTGATTTTTGGGTGCTGCACGAATGTCGACAAGTGACAAAATATGCAAGTATCAAACCACAAATTCTCACCCGTGAGTCCACAATCATTTTGACACTGGTTACGGTGACGTGTGCTGGTCCTTCGCCCATCGTCCATCGTCCTGCTGCCTTCGTCCTGGGTCCTGGGTCCTGGATCCTGGGTACCTCGCACATGGCACACAGCAGCGACTAGATTTGGATAGTGTTGCACGGACGTCGAGAGTGGTGGTGATGAAGTCCTTTGCCGGAAATTGAAAAGTGCAACGCAAATTGCGTTCCGCTGGGATGTGAATCTGCATCCCATCCCCATTCCCAGTCCCATAACCAGCGCCACTCCCGTCGCCAATCCGAGTCCTGCCAGTCGTCTGAAGTCCTTCCCCGGTCGAGTGGTTGACAATTGATTTGTGTTTATGGTGGCCATGCCCATGGACATGCCTGCATCCTGCCACGCCGCCATCCCGCCGTCCTTCACTCCTGCAGCTCCCATCACTTCCTTTGGTGGGCCCATGTAATATGCCATTTTGGGGCCGTGATTTAAAGACATTAACAGGCGTTGGCCAAAATGGGAAACTTTATGGTGTGGCAGGCGCAAGTTTCCCATTGAAGTTACCGCCCTTAGCTCGAGGAGATTGATGACCTAATCGGATGCGGAAACCTGACACTGGGTGATTCGAATTGTGGAAGAATGCTATTGCTATTATTTTCATTTAAGTTACTTACAAGTGCCACTTTTAATTTTATAAAATATTTACTGCAGTATTATTTAATATTTAATATTCTGCTTACATTATGGTTTAATTTATGATTAATATAATTGGAATTAGATATTAACAATTCGATTAAAGGTAGTTTTATACGTATAATAAAGTTCATCTATTTTTAAAAAATATAACAAAGTAAAGTTTTTTTTGAAAAACGGGTATTTGGAATCACATTACGATTTCCTAATTCAACTTATATTTAAGGTGCCATTGAAGGAAGCTACATATAAAATAAACATTTTAATCAAAATTCTGTATTTAATAAATGTTAAATGTAAACTCTTCTTGCAGGACATTGGGTACACCCGCGTGCGAATCCTGAACTTTGATTGTTTTCCGAGGCAGGTGCGATTAAAGGACGACAAAATTGTGCGGTTAAAAAAAGTGCAGGCTCACGCTCAAGGGCAACTGGAGCAGTTCGAGCAGCAGCAGCAGCAGCAGCAACAACAGCAGCAGCAGCAGCAACAACAGCAGCAGCAACAGCATCTGCAGCAGCAACAGTTGCAACAGCAGCAGCAACACTATCACCACTACAGCGCCAATAGCAACAACTACAAAATGCATTTGACTACCACATCGAGCAATTCAACGGCATCCAATGCCAACAATAACAACAACAATACGGCAAACAACAACAACACAAGCAGCAACAACAACACGACCAACACGAACGGCAGCAGCAACAACAACACGAGCGGCAACAACAACAACAGCAGCGGCAACAACAGCAACACGGAGCAGAACACACCGCCCACGCCCGCCCAACTCCTGAATGAGGCCTACACGAAGATGACCTCGGACATCCTGGCGGAGCGGACGCTGGGCGACTTCCTCACCGAGCATCCGGGCGAGCTGATCCGCACGAGCAGTCCGCTCTTCGTCTGCACAGTGCTGCCGCCCCACTGGCGGAGCAACAAGACGCTGCCGGTGGCCTTCAAGGTCGTCTCGCTGGGCGACATCATGGACGGAACGATGGTCACCGTGCGGGCGGGCAACGATGAGAACTACTGTGCGGAGCTGCGCAACTGCACGGCGGTGATGAAGAACCAGGTGGCCAAGTTCAACGATCTCAGGTTCGTCGGGCGGAGCGGCAGAGGTGAGTCCAAAAGTCAGCTTCCCATTTTTCATGAGAAAACGCGAATTCCTTAGTCCTTGCTTAAGATATTCATGTATTTAGCATTCCCTAGAAACGACACGTTCGATTCAGTTAGATAAAGCAGCTAGAGACGCGAATTCTTGAGGAATTACCTCCAAGTGTTCTTTCCATATTTTCTATTTAGATTTTAGTCGGATAAGAAAGTATACGCAATATAGAAGGTATGCACATCTTATGACCTTTAAATGTAAAGTAAATACGTCAATTAGAATTGATGAATTGAGAATGTACGTATATGATTCATATGCAATCTTGGTTGGTGTAACCATGTCCTTGTATTTCCCACGATCAAGTCGACTTGCCCGGGTTCATCCGTGCCATCTTCAGTTAATCTCAGTCCTTAAAACTTGTTCCCCTTAAGTATGGCCTCTCATTGGCTCTTGAAAAGCCCCATCAACTTCCTCCACTTTCGCCCCGCCGACTGCACTCGAAACAATTTGTTCAATTATCGCCCGAAACTTTTGCCAGCTCCTGCTTCCCCTACTCCCTCTACTCCTCCTCCTCCTTTTTGGCCTTTGTATTATTCGGGGCACTTTTTGTGCCTTTTGCATCGCTGTCATCCTTTTTCAGTTCATTTTTTTGGTGCCCATTCGTATCCTTTTGTATCCTTTCAACCGCTTGTTAAGCGCTGCACAAATTGTCAGCAGTTCATCAGCAGTAACCATCGCCGTCGTCATCGTTTTCATTCACCGAATAGAAGCGGATTACTCGGTAGGTCGTTCCATTTTTTGTAGTCAGCATTTGTGTGGGCATTGTCTTAAAGCGTTTAATAAACTGTCGTAACGGAAGTGAAGTGAACTGTGGAATGACTTTTAGTTGTTAATGGTGCGTCTTGGAGCGGGATATCTTTTTGTGATATCTCGAGGCTTTTTTAAATGCAGTTGCGGGATTAATAGCTTAGTCCTTATTATAATAATAATAAAGTGTTAAATTCTCATAAGTAGTGGCTACTTTTTATGGTAGTCTTTGGATTTTGAAACATTGAAATCCCCAGCCTGCCATCAATCACACAAGCCATAATTCAATCAGCAAGGACTGGCCGAAAAAGATTTTCGCCAGGGGTGCATGCTTTCCGAACGGTGGAAGGACTAAGCCCGATTCCGCTGGTCGTTTTGGCCTGGTCAGGAAAAGGGGGTGTGGCAGTTACGCATCCGCTGCGGTGGAACCGCAAAAACCAAAGCCTCCACCAGCGAAAGGGGGAACAGAAGCGGTTTTTGTGGGATGATGTGGTGGTGGTTCTTTGGGGGCGTCGGCGGAGAATGGGGCTCATGTGTGTGTCTCGCCGAGGACGCAGTCATTGTCATCGTTCGCCCAGTGCCAAATGGATGCGTGTCCGCGTCCGTCACTGCCTTCCGGACTCCGCTCCATCTTTCGCTTTTCACTTTAACATTTTCCGCTGCATGCCTCCCGCGTCCCACTTGTCCTTGTCCGCATAGAGCCGCCTTAATTGGGAATTTCCCATTCATTTAGGCCGACTACGGAATGCAAGGCGAGAGCGATAAATGCATTTCCGCGTCGCGTTTCTTGAACTAAAGACAAGCAGGGTAACTTTAATAATTAGCTTATAGCTGAGGCTTAATACACTTTAGTACGACAACGAATTGTAAAAGGTATATCCCATTCCTCGAACTCGTTTAACTCCGCTTAAGAACACAATTGTCAACGCTTGTCTCTGGCGCCCGAAGTCCTTGTGGTCCGTCATGTTTCATTTCACCCATCAAATGCCTGCCCCGCAGCCCCAAAGTCGAGTTATGATAACCGAGCATTTTTACAATTGTCTGCCTGTTGCTCGGACCGAAAAGTTCCCAAGGCCTCTGGGAAATTCCCCACCCTAGGATCGAACAATTACCAACTTTGGAGCGAAAAACAAAGCCCCGCCGAGGAGAGGGGGATGGGAAATGGGAAGGGCAGGGAAAATTGAAAGGAACAGAAGGCAGGCCAAAAGCAAATTGTGCACAATTTGGCACGACTTCGTTGCCCGGATGGCTTCCTTGATTTCCCTCCTTTTTCACAGGCAGGCGTGTCCTTTTCACAGGACGAGGTGTCAGTTGCTGGCAGAAAGTTGCCTTTTTCCTTGCCTTTTTAACGCCTCGACTTTTGCTCGGCATTTATCTTTGAGGGGGTGTGCACGCTTTTTTTTCTGCCAGGGGTTGTTGTCTCTTCTGTCGCCAAGATTTGGGGAATGTTTATCTTTCTCGGCGGTGGAAACGGAGGCTTGGGACTTCTGGCGTTCTTGGCTCAGTTCATTCTGCGGCTGTTTTCGGTCGTATTAAATGGCTCGAGAGTTGTGTAAATAAAAACCTCAAAGGGGATGGCCCTCGATTAGGGGTAAGCGTTTTTCCTGGCCAAGGACTAAGGACTAAGCACCGAGTACTGGGGGCGGGGGGTCGTAACTGGCGGAAACTGGCACCGGCTTTAACCCCTTAAAGCCCCCAGCACCGCAACACCCCGCCCCGCTCCAACCAACATCGTCGTCATCGTCATCGTCGTCGGTGTCGTCATCATCATGCGTGCATGTGCATGGCACTTTGCTAATTAAAAGTGTAGCCTAGCGTTGGGCCAAATAAATCGATGGCCGGGTAATTAAATTGCATGACAGGATGGGGGATGGGGATGGGGATGGGGTTGGAAGGGGTGTTGGGGTATCCGCCTATGTGCCATGCATTTGTTATTGTAATTAGACGGGAGCCGCAGCAGCGACGGCAGTTAAACAAAATGGCGGCAGCGGCCACGGTGGCGGATGATATGTAAATCACTCATACGCCCCGTGGGTGTGGTGCCGATTTACTGCAACTTAGAAGCGATAAAAAACGCAGCCAGAGCCCCCAAAAGCAATTAAATGCAATTTTGCCAGACTAAATGTACTTCTAATTAAATAACTATTACAGTTGGAAACGGTAGTATCTAGTCTGTTTAATTCTAATTATCTAAAAAAGGCTTTCAATTCCATCTCATCACTGAGTGGGAAATTACAACACATTTTAAGCGCTCTAATTGTTGGCTTGAGATTTTAGCCCAAACATCGAAAACTATTTCTAAAACATATTTAAAAAGCCTATCCCTGCCTCTTTCAAAAATGCCACACCTGCAATCAATCATTCGAGCGTATATCCACCCTCAGGTAAACACCAACAAGAAATCAACAAGCAATCAAAATACGCAAACATAAAAAGATGAAAACCAAAGAAGCCGCAAAATGTTTTTATTTTGGTGTTGGAGCGACTTACTGCCTGGCTTTCGAAGCTTTCAAGGGCTTAGTCTTTTTTTGGCCAAGAAGTGAAGTGGAACAATGACTTATGGGGAAGCCACTCAGAATAAGGGTTGCCTCTCCGATTCTCAGATAAAACGGCTTAGCATTTTTGAAAACGATACTTCTGTGCGGCCAACTCGAAGTTTAATATCGCAATACAAAAGCTATGCCATAAATAAGCAACAAAATATTTTAAAAGTAAGGGAAATAACTTCATACTTGTTTTGCCTAATCAAAAGATATATTTTGTGCTTCATTTGAAATAGTAAAAAATCATACAAAATATGTGTACTTCCTCGACGTTTTACAGGGACAAATGTATTAGAACTAGTTTCCTATCTTTTTGATCAATACACGAGTATATTTTAAATATTCATCTATTGACAAACGTCTTTGTGTGCGTATCTGTATCTGTGTCTTGGGCGACACGTGTGTGCGTTCGTGTGCGTGTGTGTGTGTGCTTTCATTACCCCCAAATTGATTTATGACGCCTGTGCAACGGTAAATTGCCGGGGATTTGCCAGCTAGGATTTCAGGTTATTTGTCAACAGGATTTGATTTTAAATGCCGCCACACCCGCACGGAAATGTTTTGCTCCTCAAGTGTTGACACTTCCATTTGTCGCACTTTCGGTGGAGATTAAGATGAATGCTTTTCGGGTTGGGGCGGGAATTATTGTGGGATTATCAATCAATTGGGTCAAAGCCGCCACTCCGATTATAATTGAATCGCCCAAGAAAAGGGTGAATTCTCACTTAAACTTCTGTGAATATCATAGCCTTCCAACATTTGCTAACATTTGTAATTACTTAAAGATTTAGTTCAGCTGTGCATGAAGAAAACTCCAGCTGCTTGCTGGGAAATGGATTTCCCGTCGAAAAAATCACCCCATTCTACTTTTTCTGTAAATTGCTCGCGTTAATGATCGATTATCCATTGCCAATGTGAAAACTTTTGAGGCAGTACCCACTTTTAGGCCGGGAAAACCCCACGAAAAGTGTCAAAGAATTGCGCAACAATGAACTGCACTTGCTGGCAAATGAACACAAAAGTGTTTTCACATCTTTGGGCTTCCACTTGAGACTTCGTTTTTTAAGAAAGCGGAGAGGAGGATATTGTCCTGGTTCAGTGGAGTGCGCACAGGACATGTGTAAGCCTCGTCGTCTGCGTTTCTACGCCATATATACAAACACATACACATACACATGGGGGTTTGGGGACGTCGGCGGTTTATTTGTATGTGCCGAAATGATTTACGCTTTGTTTGTCAACTTAAAAAGCAAACCTCCTGCCCCCAGATCGCGCATACGACGCGTTGTCATAGACGAGGCGGGAAAACACAGGAAGGCGGCGGCTCAAGGAGCCTGAAATGCTTTTAATTGAATCCTGGGAGACAAAAAATGGCAGGAGCTGCGGACAAAGAGGCCTTGGCAACACTTGACAATGACTGGCTGAAACAAGTTAATTAAAAGAAAACTGCGGCGCAAACGAAATAAATCTTGGGGAGCGAAATACGCATATGTGAAGGGCTTTTTAGGGAGGTCGACAGACTAAATCAGTTTAAATTGTAATTAATTCAGCATTTCGAAAGGTGAAAAGGGACCTGTATCGAGTCTTAACAAGGGAGTACAACTGAGAAATTACATGGAGTTTGAGAATACTGAATAGCACTAAAAATGTGTACATACACAAATTTAATTTCTAAGCAAAATAAAATATTACTGAAGAGTTAAAAGAATAAATATTGTTATTATCAACCTGAAAAATGTTAATAGTTTTGGTGCCCCCTAATATATAAAAATTTGTTTTGGCAACTGTCATCATAAAACCGTAGGCATCGATTAGGGAACTAGTTAAAGTAGCCCCGAAAAAAGGAAAACCTCCTGCCGAAACGATTATTGTTTTATGGCCAACACATTTACGATGTGACAATACCCCGAAAAAAACACCGAAAGAAAACCCCAAAAATATGTTTATCGATTTGCATGTCTGGCAGGCATTAGCAGGGAAAATCTCATAAATTTGTTTGTTTCGCTTTCCCTTGTTTTTCCAGGGAAAAGCTTCACGCTAACCATCACCGTGTCAACGAATCCACCGCACATAGCGACCTACAACAAGGCGATCAAAGTGACTGTCGATGGGCCACGCGAACCCCGTTCCAAGACAAGTAAGTATGTCCTGCAGGAAAGGACGAGCTGGGGCGGGTCCTTCTGCCCCTTTCCAAGAACCCTTTCGGGCCCGGCTATTTCATTTGCAGGACAATGCATAGCAATTTATTAGTTGCCAAATAGATAAATTGTTCTGCAGCAGCAGGCAATTCTCAGGATGCAGACAAGATAGAGGTTTTGTAGTTTTGGGAGGCATTCGGATTTCACTGCTGTCAGTGATGAGAGGCTATCTGCGATTGTGCAACGCAACTAGAGAAGAACAATTTATTTAGTAAATCCCCATAGATCCTTTGGCTAATTAAAAGATGTATCCTCCTTTGTAGACCTTAGTTCACAGCCCATTTCGATTTATGTTTCTGTTTTGCATAAAAATAGCTGACTGAAGAATAGCTCATCGCTGAAAGGAAAGTCGGAGCGCACTTCTGAGATATTACCACCTCACACTGCAGGACATTCGAGCGCTTGAAGTCCTTACTCGGGATTTTGCTGATGCAGCAAGGACACTTCCTTGCTAATACTTCACTTCATTTCACTTCACTTCAGAATGCCGAATATCTTGAAGGAATATTCATTAGACAGCTCTATCACACACTCTGCCTGCCCGTTACATATTTATAAGGATGCAAATACATTACTTTGCATATGTTCCAGGACTCAGACGGCTGGCAGGAGAGGCAAAGTTTTGCTGGTCTGTGTAATCTGGTTTCGGTCCGAATTCAAATCCATGAAATGATTTATATGCCCCGAATGCCAGACAGCGCCCAAAAAGGGGAGGTGGGCGCGGGGATAGTGCGCACACAGGACTCTAAGCTGCAGACAAAGGGTTATTATTTTATAATGAATACAAGCTGGCAGATAACTGCAGCCGCCGCAGGATTTTAGTGCGGCCCAAAAATTTGGCCGAAAGCGTCGCCGGTTGCCAGAAAGTTTTTTGGGCCATTGTCATTTCACTTTCACATATACCCCCTGCACATACATACAAAATCCATTCTCGATAGTGGTCTTTGGGGTCTTGGAAATCCGGGAAGGGCCCGTCCCTGGATCTTAAGTGATTCGAAAGCAACAAAATGTCACTCATCAAGTGTTTGTCATTTAAGTTTTCACTCAGACAGAGAAAAACGAATACAGTCATCCCTACAATCACACACACACACATGGTACAGTGAACGCTTGCAAATTGAAAATGGTGAAACTATATGAATTGCAAAGAGTTACTAGCTGAAAGATGTATCATTCATGCGACTATCTTTAATACTGAACTAGTTAAATGCCAGCTTTGATTAATATTTGCAATCGATCGCTGTTCCAGTGCAATAAAACCATTTAGTTAAGGACAGAAAATTATAACTGAAAAAAACTTAGTGTTATCCCTTTTAGGACAGCAACAGCAGTTCCACTTCGCCTTTGGCCAACGACCGTTCCACTTCTCCACGGATCCACTTTCCGGCTTCCGGATGCCGCCCATTGGCAATTGTCAGAGTGAGTAAAATTATATTTCTTGACTTAATTTAAGATTCCCAATGCTATATGTACTGGGAAAAAGCAGGTGAAAGTAAATGAACAGTAAAAGTTCGCTTGGGTGGGAAATGTGGAATCGCAAGGCCACTAAATCACAGCTACAGGACACTTATGGTAATCCCTTAATTAGCATGAAGCCATCCAATACTTATTGCAAATACGCAGCAAACGATTCCCAAATATTATTAATACATTGGTGGAGTTTCAAGTCTTTAGTTCGAACGATAAAACATTAATTTATTTAGTTACTACCTATATTGCTGACTGCATATACATATATATATATTGTATATATACGTCACCGGTTAATGAGTGCAAAAACTTTAAACACTTTTTTCGCGCATTGGACAGCCATTTGAATGTGGTAAAGTTGCGGGTCACCGTGCCATATAGACTTTTTCTGGGCTAAGTGGGCTCGTTGTTATTGTTGCTGTTAAACTGTTGGCCACTTTATTTAACCAAAGTTTACTATACAAACAAATAAACGTTGGTCAAACACAAGCACACACACACTGGATCGTGGGGGAGGGGGGAAGGGGAATAAGTCAATGCCTAAAAAAGCGCTGTTAAATCAGAGCTTCGCATACAAATTATGATTTAAATGAAAAAGTACGCAGTCAAATAAATTTAATGCATTTAACCAAGCGAATGTAAACCAATTTTGACAGCTCAGAACTAAGCCGAAATGGGGAGTGTTTAATTTAAATGGGTCGACGGCGTTGATACCCACTAAATTAAATATGTTATAAATGAGCTAAGAAGTGGATTACGATCAGACATTATTTTTTAGTGACTTCAAGCTAATAATCACACACTCTTACATCTTTTATTTTGTAATAAACCAATTCGGTAAACTATTTATTTTCACACCGGGTTCATCCCTAGCTCCAATAATAGAATATTTATAACAAAATCAATAATTAATGTTGTGGGAGACAACTTTTCTTGCTGTTTTTGCACATGTGCCCGCGTAGGTGAAACAAATTTAATTGTACATTTTAAAATGCATTTATATTAAGTTTGATGTTTCAATTTAAATTGCCAATTAATTGCATTACAACAACATCAGCAACAAAAGCCGGACTAGACGACACTGACCCCTGCCCCGAAAACTAGCTGCCTGGGGCTAAAAAAACGGCGACAGCTACAAATGTGATTTTCTCTTTAGAGCTTGATGCTATTAAAAAAGCAGCAAATAATGAAATTAACATATTAACGATGTTAAAGTAGAAAAACGCAAAGACAAAGCGTTCTGATAGAGGCATAAAAACGCTAGCATGCGATATTTAACCAATATATGCGATGCATAATGCCAAATACCCACTGTTGCGGAAAGCAATCATGAAAAGAACTTGGCTCAAGTGCATAAAAAATATTTTAAATTCCGAACTCATTTTCTTTGGGCTCTCAGCGCATCAATTAATTATGTCTGCTCGTGCATTTTCCGCACTGAAGTATGTTTTTTTATGTGCGTTATTTTTGCGCATTTTAATTTCGCATAAATTAAAAGAAATTCCCAGGCAATTTCATACGATTGAAACGGTGTGGCGGCGCTCTTGAACGAAACTTAAAAGCCGGACTTGTTTTTGCTGTTAGTAAGCAAATAAAAATCGTGTATTTTCCTTAATTTAACTGAGACCCCAACTCCGCTGTCTGTTGCATTTAGACGAGCATCGAGTGCCTTCGAGTATTTTCCCAAAATTCATTCCTTTTGGAGCACTTGCCACTTTGTGGCACTTGTCCTTCATTACCGATCCTGACCAAATCGATTCCGGTGGACTTAAAACGCGCGTGTGAATAAAAAGCCGCCATAAATATAAAATGCAACTCAATCAATGCAAATTGCCCGCCAATTTGAACGTCTCCTTCGCGCGCAACCCCATGAAAACGCCCATTTTGTATCAATATTTTACTGTCTAGCCCAGTGCACAAATCAAAATGCAAATTGCGCGATTTACAGGATTCTGAAAAGGCAATCCACATTATGTAGCACACATAAATATGTACGTGGGGGAGCGGCACACGAGTAAATAATGTTTACTGAACGCGTCTGTTGATACTGATTACCCATAAATTAATTGTAAATATGCAGAAAGCAAAGTATCCTGAATTATTTATTAACAAATTTTATTGACAGTCGCTGCTTGACTTAATTACTGGCATATATTTTATTAATTTCGCAACGAAAAAAAAAGGAAAACCATGGAACCCAACCGGAAAGGCAGCATTTTGTGAGGGAATATTGAAGGTCTATCGAGGGCTAAAGGAAATCCTTCCTTTATATTCGTGATGAGGGGGATGTTTCCACCCACTGTTCGATATTCTTGCCACAAAATGCCAGGTGACTTCGGAACTGGAGCTGAGCCTATGGCTTTCCCCACTCTGTGATAAATTTGATTAGATTGGAAAAACGAGCACATTGCCAGCAAATAAAATATTTGCCCCACCACCACCCACCATTCCGAGGAAAACCCCAAAAAGATCCGCTGTCCGGTGCCTGGTTAATAATTCAGGGCCCCAAAATATGCGCAAATAAAGTCAATCAGTGTGACAACAAACAGGCAGGACTAACCACTCGCGCACACAGACGCAAGGACACGCACACTGGCGCGGATAATGACAGACGCGGTGTAGAGTAGCCCACATCCCACAGAGAAAATTGTACACAAAAAGCCACGTAATTAATGGAGGTAGAAACATTTAAGCCAATAGCATTAATAAAGCCACCACAAAATCAATATCCGGCTACGAAAACGCGCCCGTCGCCTATAAAAACTAATTAATAATTTCCGAATGGGCTATTAATTAAGCCTAATTATCTGTGCATGGGTCCCGGCGACCCGCAAAATGTTGACTCTTCTTTTCCGCCCCAACCCCTCTTGCGCCGCGCCCGGGCTTCTGTTTTAACCCCCGACAGCCCCCGACAGCAAATGGCCAAATGGCCGAAACAAACTGAACTGAATTTTCGGCAGGACCTGGTCCGTTCCATTGATTTGTTTGTCGTGTATCCTGCTCATTTTTTACTTCCTGTCTCCGCAAAATGGCGGCAAAGGTCCCGCATGATGCGCGGAAATCGGTGTTGGTGGAGGAGGAGGAGGTGGCCTCCAATTAGCGGCCCACATGGGCCATCAAATCGCCAGGGCAGGACCTTCGACCTTCGTCGGGGGCTACAGCTAATCCGCAATTATCTTGTATTTATCCGGTGTTTTAGTGTTTGAAAAGCCTGTGCGATTCGTTTATTGTGTGCCATTTGCGACCCACTTTACGAGCGATTGTAATGTTTTTAATGCTTTCTATGCCTTTTATCAGATAGTTACTACTAAGTTCCAATTTCTTATCTTTTTATTAATTTTTCCTAATTAAAATACCGAAATAAGTGCTCTACAATGCTCGTAATTTGTGTAATTTCCAGGCGCAAGCAATACGCACTGGGGCTATGGATCAGCTGCCTCGGCATATTCACCCTATTTGGCCAGCAGCGGACTATCGTCCTGCACCACGCCCACTTCCGCCCAGTTCAACAATCCGGCCCTGGGCTTCACCTGCTCCTCCAACGATCAGAGCAACAACCAGGACTTCGGAGGAGCCACCAATCGCGACTGCGTGCCGAGTAAGTCTTCGCTACTTTATCTTAAAGATGAACACATTATTGTAATTATTCTTATAAGTGCATGCTTTGATAAGTTTATTTATTAAGTTATTTATAAGTAATATTTTGCAATTTTGTTTCTTCGTTCTAAGAATTTGCACCCACAGAACCTCCGCCCGATGACTTATCAGCGAATTTTAATTTTGAACATCCACTTACTTTTCTTGCAGTGCTGCCCGACTCGACGGCCAGCGATCTCGACCAGCACTTGAGCAGCCTGGTGGGCTCCACCAGTGGCCAGATGACGCACCACAGTCTGCTGGGCGCCGGCGGCCAGACCTCGATCTCCTCCACGGTGAACGGAGCGAGCGGGGGCGGAAGCGCAGGAGCCGGAACCGCCGGCGGTGGAGCGGGCAGCGGTGGGGGTGCAGGCGGTGGTGCGGGCGGCAACTCCATCCTGGTGCCGCGCTACCACACAAACGCGAGCAACGAGTACAACGTGCACTCCAGCCAGAATGGACCGCGGAGCCTGTCGGACAGCTCCCAGGCGGAGTCGCCGGTGCAGGAGGACCTGCTGACCACCAACACACCGAACCTGGGCAGCACGGCGGGTGGTGGGGCGGCCAACGGTGGTGCGGGCTCGAATGCGGGCAGTGGTGCGGCGGGCAGTGGTGCCGGTGGTGCTGGCGGCGCCTCCTCGGCGGTGGGCAATCCCGCCATGCTGGGCGCCAACCAGAACTTCCCGGGCATTGTGAACCAGGCGCAGCACTCGGCGGCCTCGGCCTACGGCGGCGGAACCGGGGTGGTGGGCGGAGGACATGGCAGTGCCGCCGCCGCTGCCGCCGGATGCAATGGCTCCCTGTATCCCGTGCTGCCCGCCAGTCTGCTGTACTCCCAGCTGTACACCGCTGCCAATCAGTCCGCCCACGGCTTCCACTCGCACACCTTGCCCGCCCACGCCTCGCCGAACTCCTCCGTGCATGGCGAGCTTCAGAGCGTCATGGATCACATCAGCAATGTGGGCGTGCGGCAGCAGCACAACATAATGGCCGGCGGGGGCGTGACCCATCCGGGCGACCTGACCCTGATCGGCAACTGCGGCGCCTCGGTGAGGAACATCGAGGACGGGAACAGCAATCGGCAGGTGGCCGCCTTAGCTGCCCATCGCGGCCACCACAATCCCACCGACAATGGGGGCAGCGTTTGGAGGCCCTATTGAGGTCAGGTTCTGTGGTGCGGCTCAGCGGTTCTATAGTGCGAGGGGGGCGGGCCGCAGCACGAGGCGGGGGTGGGCGTGGGAATGGGGGCGGGAGTGGGCGTGGGACTGAGCATGGGTATGGGTATGGGCATGGGCATGGGCATGGGCGGGGGCATGAACTGCTTTGGGGGCTTCTAATCTGTACATAGTTGGGGGTCAAGGGCGGGTCCAGCTAGCTGATTTCCGATTTGCAGCGAACCTTTCGAAGTGGAATCAATTGAAAAATTCCGATATTACCGATCTTATCGATAGGTCGGTATCTTTTAAGCCTTCAGCTATTTCAATGAATATCACCGTATTTCCGCTTGCGAGATATTCTCTTCACGCAATGTGTATTAATGCTATCGCAACTATCGATTTGATATCGAAAAATTAACGATTGCCAAAACGGTTAGAAAACACTCTTTCCCCTAACGAAAAGCAATCGGTGATCGATAACTGGAACCGCCATACACATATACACTTTTATAAAATATATATTGTAAATAGATGGCAAATAAAGATGTTATCGGAGCCAAACAAAAGGGTTGGATGTCCAAAAGTGAATATTTTACTTTGGCGATCCGAAGAAGGTATTTATCTGTATATAGTGTTAGCGGACGTCAAACATTTCATATCCCACTAATAGGCATCTGAAGCATTGTTTTTAAAACTCTAGAAGTTGTGTGTGTGTGTATGTTTTTTTTTATAACATTTGACCATAAAGTAAAACCAAAATGATCAACATTTAGTAGAATTTTTCGGAGCGCTTCAAAGCCCTCCACATAGCGTATAGTTAAATAAAAAGTCAAAACTATAAACTAGAATCTAAGAGAGAACTACTTAGCAAATTTGAAGGGCGGAAAGTATGCCCTTCCCAAAACATTTCAATGGATTTGTAGAACATAAAACGAGCCGGAAAAGAACGTGTATTTCAAACAGAGTTACTTTTTTTTTGTATTTCGTATTTTGTATTTTTTCCAGGCCCGTGGTAAGCCCGAGCCATAAAACTAGTCATGTTAGCTTATAAGTCATTACCGAGATACAATACCGGAAACAAGAAAACGAATACCAAAACCGAAGAAAATACATAGAAACTTTAAACTAGTCGTAAACACTGTGAAGCCAAAGTCAACTTGATTTTTAGTGATTTGTACTGTTTTTTTTTCGGTGTAAGATATGAGTGTTGAGAGTGGGAAAGAGCATAATTCTGGGGGCGGGGATTTGCTTGATGGGCGGGTCGTAGAGCCGATGTATGTCTGAGTTCCTAAGCCGTAATCCATGTTCGTGAATTTGTTTACTGTTCATTTCATGTGCTTCGATCTGCGTGTCCTTTAAATGTGTATAAACATGTGCAATCTAAGCTAACCGAAAAACAAATATATAACTATAAATATGCATATAACGAGATAACTGTATACTAAATGGTAGACCGCACACCCGCAACCGCAATCTATGACACTTAAAAACTTATAATGTAATTTTTTTTGTTAGTTCATAAGTGGTAAAAAACAAAAAAAAACAGAAGCAAATTAAATTCCAAAAAAATCACTGTAATACGCGAAGGGAAGAGGAGGGTTAAGAAATCGGTTAGAAATGTCCAAGATAGCACATTCTTTTAATATATATACATATATATTTATATATATATATGAATTCACACGCTTACCAACGGAATCGAAGTAAAAGTGTAATTGATGTATACCAGAGAAATGGGAAATCCCAAGAGAGTTACCGAAACTATGTGTATAATTTAGCCAAGAACCCGCATATTTAAATATATAGAAATTAAACCAACAATTTGTGCAATAAAGAATCAACAACCAATGAGAGTTCTTTGTAATGAAGGAAATAAATGTAACTGAAACATTTTATTTGAGGAACCGAAAACTAAACCAAAAATATCTAAATAAAACTTAAATTCAACAATTATATGAAATAAAATTATGAAAAATAATAACAAATGATGAAAGTAGTTTATTTATTTGAGGGGGGATTGGTTGAACCTTTTGCGGACTTATTGTTATCAATTTATTTCTTGTTTATAATAATATAGATATTATAGATATTATAGATACCGCTTAATTTAATCAGCTCTTTGAAATTAAGAACTAACAGCCATTAATGTCTTACATAGCCATGATATCTTTGAAAAAATCCAATTAGCAACGAATGTTTTTCTTATCATTTTCACGGGAAATTCTGTGAGACAGCTACCTCCGATTTTCCTGACCCTTTTGCAGGCAGCCGTTTTACGACTCCGTCGGGGCGAATTGGCCGTATCGAAAACTTATGACCTGGTCGGGATGCGGATACAACCACTGGCCACCTGGGCGTCTCATCGCTCCTCGCCGCCTCTTTCTAATGCCATTCCGTGTGGTTTGGATTTGGCGGGCAACGTAATTTTCTGCTCAATTTATTTCACATTGTGGCATCCAATTAAGCTGCAAACCGAGCAGTCCGCCATCCGGAACCGGGCGAAATCAGAGGAGTCCGTCCGGATCTCACCTGCCCGCACGTACATATGTGGCCATAAAAATACAGTCGAGCTACAAGACTTCGTGACGCGAAGCGTAACAAATCGGAGAGGAAGCGGAATAACCGCAAAATGGGAGCCGAACGGGGGGTTAAAGGCACATGGATTGAGCGCGGTATAAATAAGAGATCGATATAAGGATGCAAGGATACAAGGACATGCAGACAGTGGGCTCGAAGTGGGGGCACTTGCCGGAAAAAACTTTTTAATTATTTCCATGCCGAAGATGTTTCGCATAACAAATTAGCTCGCAGTCAAGTATTCGGGTGGGTGTGTGAGTGTAAATAATTAAAAATTCTACCCATTACTTGCGAGGCTTGCTAAAATTTCAAACAAGCGCCAAGACACACAGACGCTTGGACTCACACGAGGCCGCCGAGGGCACTGAGAGAAATATTGCTGTGATGCTGGATGTGCTCTTCATCTAGGAAATAATGGTTTTCACAAACATCCTCTGTTTACATGTTATGTGTGAAGGGAAAAGTAGCTGCTTTTTTGAATACTTGAAGCAATTTAAACTTGAAGTCTTTAAAGTCGCTACAATCTTATAGCAAGAGATGCAGAATAAGTATCTTCTAGTTATCCATGTTTGGTACAATTTGCATCTGTATCTGCAGACAGAAATGGAAAAGTGCACATATCATACATATCTCAGCGTCAAACAACAAACTGAATCATTTAATCATCTTTAAAATGTTGCTTAAATTCCAATAGATAGTCTTATCACATATACATATATATCACTTATTTATATTTTATATAAATATTTGTCTATTTAAAAAAATTATATTGCAATTCATTTTTAAGTCAGAGTAAACTTTTATCATCCATTATTTAAAGTAGTTCTAATGATGCGGAGTCTGCATCTAATTTGCTCAGAAATTATAAGTAAGTACATATAAATTAGCTGTATCCTTTGTAGTCGTGCGACTTGCATTATAGCTACATAGTTTTGTTCAGTGTAATTGAGCCCAACAAAGAGCTAGGGGAAACCACTTGAGACGCTGATTTTGCCTCTCAACGGGCATTCTTTTGCACCACCCAAGCGCCCAACCACCCAACCTCCCACCAAAGAGCAGCCATTCCAATTGGAACGTGTGCCGCCTCGCATATTAACACGTTTCATATGAGCAAATCCCTTGGCGACCATCAGCAAACGGGTTAAGGAGTTAAGGGGTTAATGGCAAGGCCGGGGGCCAGTGGGGGGTTAAGGGCCGACTCGAGATGAGCCAAGATGCGTTGAGTGGAAAGCGAGAAGTGGCAGGTGGAGTGGAAGTTGAGTGGAGTTCTCGCATTCGCCCCCATTTGTTGCATCTTCGCGCGTCTTACGAATAAAATTCATGTTTCTTATTAGCCATTTGCTGGCGCTTTTAGCCGGGTCTTAATTAAGGTGATAAACAAGCAAACCGAATTATACGACTCACAATGGGACTCGGGATGAGTTGAGATGATTGGGGATGAGTTGACAAAAAAGTAAAAAAGGCGAGAGAAACGCTAAGTGGGATGATCAAGTAGTTGGTTAACCAAACAAACAAGAAGTTAATCTGTTCATACTATTGACATGCATATGGTATTGAAAATATGCCAATTATTCAGAAATTGTTTCAAAATTAAAAAATAAAATATTGGTGGATTTGAAGAGAGGGGGAGAGCATGTCGTTTTGAACTCCAGTTATCTTTTTTAACGATTCGATTTTCGAAGAATAAAGGGAAGACTCTTTAAGGAAATTTTGAGTCCGTACTCTCAGATCCGCCCTCGCTGCGTTTTGAATGTTCACCTGCGCCGGCTTCTTTAATTGGCTGACTCATAATGGAAATCATCTTTGCCCGCTTCATTTGCTCGGCATGTCGAGACTTTCGCCCAGAGCAACTTTCAGCCACCCTTTCTCCAGTCCCTCGCCTCAATTATGTATGAGTGTGTGTGTTTTGCATATGGGTGTATATTTGATTACGATGCCAATTAGGAAATATGGGAGTGATAAGGGAGGGGGTGGAACCTTTTTTCCTTGTACCTTGAAACCGGAAGGAAGCCGCCTTAATTAGCAGCGCAAGGAAACTTTCTAATTATGAAACTCGTAATATTTTCCAACAAACCGACCAAAGTTGGAAAGGCGCCGCTCTGCTCGCTCCATTCAGCCGCTGGCCATTGAAATAATGCAGTGATTTCTGAGGTCAGCAGAGAATTATGCAGATCTGCCCGTGCGGAGGCCCCCATTCAAACCTAAAACGCCTTTGAAAATCTGTTGCTGCTACTCGTGCAAATATTTAACGGCTGCTACATTTTTGCACCTTTTGGCACACGGACACACGGGGCGTATGAAAACATTCTTCGTTGCGGTTTTCCCATTGTTGTTTTCCATTTTTTTTCCTGCGCTGCGCTGCCCTTGCTTTTGTTTTGTTTGCTTCCTCATTTTCCGCTTTTCCGCTGGCGTTGCACATTTTTGGCATTCGCGCTTTGACAGGCAAAAACGCGCCCATCCACCGTTTTTCGGCATTATATTTGTTTGCCCCGACTGTCTGAATCCGATTCCCTTCCTTTTCCGCTTTTCCGCTTTTCCACTTGTCCCGCCCCTTCGACTGCTGCATTGGGTTGCTGGTCAGTTAAAAAGGTTAACACGCGAGGAATGCAGTTCGGTGAATTTCGGCGGCAGGGGGTCAAAAGGTCAGGCCAGGTGATGACAGGTGGGAACTCTGGTCGGGCGCACTTGAATGGTGCTTAAAGTAGATCATCTATCACGATTGCTAGCACTGAAATTGAGAGCCATTGCAAACATCAGAATCCATTTGCCAAAGCATTCGCAGGCCATTGAGTTCAGTCACATCTTGCATTGCTTTGAAACCGAAAGTGTTGCCAGTGTTGGAAAAACAATCGGACTTCTTAGGGCGCCACAGCCCACCGACGCGTTCAATTGGCGCATCCAAGCAAATTATGTGGCCAGCAATCTCTTTCCCACAATCGCAGCTTGCCAACCGCTTTACATACATCCGAGCATGTGCAGGCCCTAATCCAAATGCATTCGGCTATGTGGCCAGGTGGCACATGGTAAATGGCAGTTGGGCATATGGCATGTGGCACATAACTATATGGCTTGCACAACTGGCCGCAATCATCTGGGTCCTAGAGCCCGCGTGTCACCTCCAGCGAATTCCGCACTGCGAGGCGTTCCGAAATCAGCAGCATTTGGGACCCGTGTTGGCGTTTTTGGGGCGCGGGAAGTAGCGAATAGGTCGGCGGCGCTCAAATGCACTGACGAAAATGAAGGGTCAATGGGGAAAGTGCCATTTGAATGGCTTGCGGACCAAGAGCTCTAATTACTTACGTTGTTTAACATTGTTTCAATGCCAATTTGTAGCAATTAACGCGGCAACTTATTAAGTGTGTGCCTACAATTTTCTCTCAGTGTACTAGAGTGGACACTGCTGAACGGCGGTTTAAAACTGTCAGGCAAATCAAACTGAAACTGAACTCTTAACGATTCGAGCACGTATTCAATATGGTTTGTTATGGGTAACGCTAAAGCCGGCCAAAAACGGGGGGCGGGAGTGGGTGTGGCAGTGGAAGTGGGGCTGGCTGGCGTGGGCGTGGCAGGACTACGTTTCGAGTTTGGTTTTTGGTTGGGTTTTTGTGTGTCGAGCCATAGAGAGCATGGCCCGAAATGCCGAATATTGATTTGAATCAATTAATTCGTGCGGTTGTCGCTGGAATTACTCCCTCGAATCTAATTAATTTTAATGCACGACTACACACACACACACACACATACTCGCTCTCTGGAGTGTCAGAGGGAGACGGGGCATAGAGAGAGAGAGGGCAGAGGGAAGAGGCGAGACAAACAGGAGGCGACACTTTGGCAACATTTTAGGCGCAAAAGCTGGAAAATTTATATTGAAGTCGAATTATGCAATTTTCTACTAAATTGATTGCATTTGCACAGCTCTGTCCCGCTCACACCCGAGCGAGAGCGAGCGAGAGGGAGCAGCGAGTCAGACAGTGACGGCAATAGTCGGCGTGTGTGTGCATGATTGAATTTCCTTTTAAAAATTATAAATAAATAATTGACCAAAATTCGTAGGCATCGGTTGAGTTCAGATAACATTTTGTTTTGCGGTCCTCGAAATGATCTAAGCGAGCAGAAAAGTTCCCATTCATTCTTTGTTTCTGAAACGGATCGAAATCAAAGTTATAACGAATTTTCTACTAACTATTGCCCCCCTTTCAAATGAAACATGTGGTGGAAAACGATACAAAATACGGTGCAGTGATAACTCGAATTAAGATAGCCCATACAAAAACTGAACAATTAATATTTTCTAGTAGTCAATTTGTCTAAAGTAGGCAGAGTATTTCCCACTCGTCGTGCAGTTGCCATTCGCATGGCACTCACATTAGATATTAGATTTATTTTTTTGTGTATTCTCAATTGGCGAAAATAAAATCATATTTCATATTTAATAAAATGCAATCGCGTGCATTATTATATTCATTATATGCCAACATATTTGTATTATTTGCTGGCCAAAAGCGGCGGCAACAACAGCAAACAGCGTAGAAATTCAAACATCCAGCTATTCAAAAGAGCACCCCACCCCCCAACTGACCCCTTGACCTGATCCCCCCTCACCCTGCGACCATTTTCCGAGGGGGGTCATACAAAGAGCGAACGCGTTTACCACACAAAAGGCCAGCGCACAAACACGAGTGCGTTTATAAATATATTTATGCTGACAGTGGTCGCTGCGAAACTAAAGCTAAGTGAATTCATTATCTAATGGCCAGCAAAATAATTTCCATCGTTTCTTCTGGGAGAGTGAAAACATTGCTCACAGGAAGACAAGAGAGAAAAGAGTTTCGTAAGCTATTAAGTCAATGAAGAAAAAGAGACCATTACAATACGAATTTTCCAACTTAGAAACTCATAATGATCCACTGTAAATGTTTAATTCTGCTCACACAGCTACATACGCATATATAAAGATATATGCTGACCAAAACAAATATTGTTTTGGCCATGTTTTGGGGCACACACACACACACGTGCACACAAACACACAATGTCGACAATGTCCTGGGCGAGAAATGATTTTGATTTTGATTTTTCGGCAACTGCAATATAAATGCGATCATTTTAAAACAAAATGGCGTCCGCAACAGCGCAGCAACAACAGCATTTTAATGTATGATATGATTTGAATAAAATTTTAGCTACCTCCCTTCCCCCCTCATGGGGTTCCGCCCCTCTCCGCGTGCTTAACCCGTGCCCGACCCTTGACCCCTTTCACCTCCAGCGAAATGATTTGAAATCGTTTTGTGGTTTTTACGAGTTGCAAATCATTTTAATTAAAATATCAAAATTAGAAAATGGAAAATGATTACATTATTCATTAGTTTTCATTACGCATGTTTATTTATTAGCAACAAAAACAAGCGGAAAAGTTGGCATAAGACAGACAATGCCGACTGCAGTTTACACTTTTGTCATGGCATAGCATAGAATTTATAAGGCTAAAAGTTAATTCTTAAGGAGGTTAAGGACTACAAAAATTAAGAATGAAAGCAAGAATGAAAAAGTATAAAATGTGCTTACCATCAAAATGAAGAGCAATGGAAATTTTGAGATACAGAATGTGTTAAGAAACTTCAAGAACCAATAACTCAGCATTATGGGTATGAAGATTTAATTGATATTGCGACTACAGGCTCCATCTAGCGGCCAAGGACTTCCAAAAGCATTAAAAAAATTGCAAGCAAGTGCACGAAAAAAAACGTAATAAGCGCTCAAAGCTTGCGAAAGTTTTCTTAAGAAAAATGCCGTCAAGTCAGCAAGATTGCCGTCTGAAGGAACTTCGGGTTGGTCTTAAGGACCTTCGACTACAAGACCCCCGTGTGTGTGTGTATGCGTGAGTCTGCGCAGAAGACAGCTAACGTAGACATTAACCCCCGTCATTTAGCGGGCGTCTTTCAAGATGCGAGCCAACTTTTTGGCGCCCAACGTGGGCACTTGTTGTTAATGTGGATGGAATTTTTTCCAGCTCCTTTGGGTAATGGTTGCGCTGGTTTTTTTCCGGGCCGTGATTCGCCGTTGAGGCGCCAGATGGCGCCAGGGCAAAAGCTCTGTCGTGTCCTTGCAATTCTCTTATTTCTGCTTTCTTTTTCGTCTTTTCGCAAGGTACACCTTTCCTTGCTGCCAGTAAATCATGAATAATTTTTTATTGATAGCTGCCATCGATAAACAGAGTCACCAACACACTCACGCAGTCGCAAAGTCCCGTTAAGGGAAGGTCCTGGCACTCAGCGCACACACACACTCGCACACGGAGAGAGCAGGCAAGCGTAAGGCATTTCGACCAATTATAAGTTGCGGTTAACCGCAACATTTATTCAAGAAAATGTTCGGCACATGCCCGACTGCGTGTGCGAGTGAGATGGCCGTCCCGTATGCCTCGCGGGCGGCAGAGCGAGAGGGGAAGAGGGCTGAAGTACTGGCATTGGATGAAGGTTCTTCCCTAGGGGGTGGTGGCATCAAGGACTCAAGGATTCGTGGGCCCGGGTCTCAAGGTCTGACAACTGATGGGGAAGTGGTGAAATGTCAAGAATTCCGCCCGATTCTTTTGGGTAGATTTTACCGCTTTTCGAGGGTTAAATATGACGGGGGATTATGATGTTTGCGGTCAACAGAGAAAATGAAAGGAAGACAGTCAAGAACAAAAATTATAAAATTCAACACCAGACATTGTTATTAGATTTTAAATGTGTATGTAGAATTACGTCACATTGTTAAGAAGACAACAAGATTGTTATTACTTAATATATTAAATTTAATCAAAGTTTTTCATAACTTATCAACTAGAAAATATACAATAGATTTTTTAATAGCACCTCTGCTACTAGGAGAATATTTATGTAATTTAGTTAATCTCAATCATGGCAGTAATAAATCAAAGGTAAGTAAGAAACTAACTCAGGATTAAGCATTAAATATCCATTATTTTCCATTTTCCAGTGCTCTTCCAGATTAATATCGAATTGGTAGCATAATGAAAAAAGCAGTTTGCCTTGAATAGTTTTTTTCATTTAAAAGAAACACACATATGCAAATGAATGTATGTATTCCATCTCATTAAGTTCGCTTCAGGTTTCCATCCCATTATTTCCACCTTTCTCATGCTGCGCATTTTCCACATTAGAGTTTTCCCACCTCCTGCTGTCTGAGTGCAGAATTAATAGTTTGCCGGGCTTAAACGAATCGCCTTTCAAGTCGCTAACCACCGACAATATGTTGGATCAACGACAGACTTCGGGACGATCCTGCCTGCCGTCTGGTGTCTGCACCACCCACATCCACCCACTCTGCCACTGGGAGCCCCGAGGCACCCAACCACCGAACCACCGAACCAACGAACCACCGAGAACCACATCAGAGGAGACACCAACAACGGCAGCTGAGCTGTGACATTAGTTTAACGCCAGAATCCATTAAAAATCCATACTAATATATGTCAGGATAAGGCAGCGACTGCCACAGCGCATAATGAGTGACGAGGTGGTCGAGTGGGTGGTGGGTGGTGCTTGGTGTGCCAAGGGGCTGGTGATCTGGTGGGTGGCTCGCAGGACTTCGAATAAGATACCGCACACACTTTGTGCGCTGTCTCTGCATCTCCTTCGCTTTTCCGCTGCTACACTTTTCCGCTTTTTCCACTTTACCTTGTCGATTTTTCAAAGCCAGCTCAGCTCGACTCAACTCAACTCAACTTAACTAAAAGCCGAGAGCTTCGTCCTGCGGCTGCACTGCACTAATGAAAACTACCCGACAAAAGCAAAGAAAAGCGGGGAAGGGGCTGCGGGTGCAAATAATAAATTAGAAAGCATTATCAGACTTTAAGCTACATGGTGATTAAATTCCAATTTTTAACAATACGTCAGTTTCGGATCTGGGTCAGAAAGCTTAGCTCTATAAAATATATGATATGATGAGCTCGAATTGGTATAGGTAATGACCTTTCAACTCGTTTCATACTTGTTGAAACATATCTGGAAATAGCGTAAAGGGTAAATTTCAACATCACTTTAAAACATCTCTTTAAGGTCCAAGGTCCAAGCCTTCAATATCTCCTCGATTTTCTGGTATCGATTTTATGAAATTTTTTATTAATAAACATTCGCGGCAGATTCCACAGAACGCAGCTCCACATTTTCCACCCCTGCCACCGAATAAATGGAAAGCGAAGCGGAATTTTTTAATAGAAAAAATTGAAGCGGAAGCCGAAACTAAAGCATTTCACTCAAGAGCAGAGAAGCCCCGCAAATCAACGTAATTAAATGCCCAATAAGATATTTTAGCGGACGGGCATCCCGGAAAATCCCGAGAAAATCGTCAGCAATTAAAATGGCGCTCGGTCCGTCAGCCAAAAGACTTCAAAAAATGCCAAAAAGTTCAAATACTAATGAATTATCCTTTATTAGGATAATGTATGATGTGGTTCCTGAAGAGTTTGCTTAAATACCTCATGCCGCCCGCCCCTCAAAAAGGATATCTTGCGATCTGTGGGCGGCGAGGGGTTAAAGGGGGGCTGGACAAGTCCGAAAGTCGGAAAAAGGTTCATAGCGAGTTTTTGCCGGGTTTTGCCCTATAAATAGAGACAAAAGTAAGGGTGTACCAACTATTGAGGTCAGTTTGTTCATATATTATAGTATTGCATTCAAAGGACTCCTTACTAAAATGCTAAAACATTCATAAGTTATATAGATATATTAATAAAAAAACGTAAACCAAACTTCCAAATTTTAAACAAAAATATGTATTTCAATTTATTTCTTATTTATGAGTGTTTTGCATATTTAAATTGTGCAACAATTCTTGACTTGCAGTCCCAAAATGCCACAAGTAATCTATATCAATTCCTCGACTATTTAAGGGTATTTACAGGTTGCTTGTTTCCAAAGCGACTTCTCAAGTCCCTTGTTTTGCGGGGATCTGCTGAATTGCGGGGTGAAAGTTCAGTGAAGGACGGGCAGAGGTGGTCGGCTGGCTAAGAGGCTTGGAAGCTGTGGCTGGGAGCTGTTGGCAATTTATGAAAAGAGCCAAATTAATCAGACTAATAACGAAAACACGCCGAGCCGACGAAAAGGCGTCTAGGCAATGGAAAGTGGCTAGCTGGAGGAACGGAAAAAGGGCCGAGAGGCACTAGAAGAGGGGAAAAAGGGGAAAAGGGGCTGTACCAGCGGGGAAAACTTATGCAAAGTTTTCTTAATGAAAAGATTTACGATGGCAATGCTCGAAATTAGCAAAAACTGAGGTTGTGGCCAACAATGAGCAGCCAGAGGGGGTGGAAATACTTATAAACTTTTTGCCAGCATGGCGGTCGGCAGAATGGAAAACTTCGCCAGCAATGTTGCAATCGAGAAAATATGCCAAGTATTGGACTGACCCAGCCAGAAAGCCAGAATTCTTCCCGCCCAATTAGTGCGTATTCCAATTTGTGGCTCTGGCCAAAAGAAAAATGCTTCGTTTTTGAGCAAAATCAAATTAATAAACTCAACTATAGCCGGACTGCCATGGCAACGGCAGCTGGTTCAGCTGGTTCAGCTGTTCCTTCGGTCTATCGGTTCGGTCCTCCGGTTCCTTGTGGCCAGAACTTAGATATTAACAATCGAATCCACATGCTTCGTTGTCAGTCGCACCGATTGGCAGAGATTTATTAAAATAATTCGCTTCACAGGATCCACTGATGATGTCGAGGTGCAGTTGGTCAGCCAGGTGTTAAGACGGCTTTTAGGCACCTCATCCGGTTTGGCCAACTGGTGGAAATGATTCTCGAGAAGCACTGTTGGTTTTGCTGAAGTACCACATTCACTTCGGAATATTTTACAACTAATTTATTGAATTGGAGGTTAATTATGGCAGCTTTGCAATATTTTTTTGATTTATTAGAACAACTTGTATAAACTTTTTGTACAAATAATGCAGATGTTTCAAACTAAATGCTAGTTATCTCTTATGTAGTTAAATATACCATTAAAATTACTCACCAAAGTCGTTTGATTTTTTTAGTACCAACTCTTCTTGGCTTAAAGCCAGCGATTTCCAATTTGGTGTAGCGTAAATTCGATTGAATATCGTTTTTACTTGGCTTGTTCGCTGTTGGCTTAAATCGATGCCCGAGGCAAAGGCCACAATCCCACTTCCTATTCCACTTCCACTTCCACTTCCGCACGAGCAGCGGCGGGACAAATAAAAAACGACTCAACATAACACAACACACACAAAACAGAACAGGACGACGGGAAAAAAGGGTTAAAACAATAGGAATTGTTGCCGGCGTCGGAGAAGTTCGGGAAAAACAATTCTTTATATGTTGCATGGTTTAATGCCGCCTTTAACGGCCCGTTCAGCTGCTGC
Organism: Drosophila mauritiana; assembly: GCF_004382145.1. Taxonomy (NCBI): domain Eukaryota; kingdom Metazoa; phylum Arthropoda; class Insecta; order Diptera; family Drosophilidae; genus Drosophila; species Drosophila mauritiana. Next base: position 20,331,296 of record NC_046672.1, on the reverse strand, counting down.
TGCTGCTGCTTCTGCTTGGGCTTGGGCTTTCCTGGTTTTCCAGCCATCCCCAAATCATTATTGCAAAAACAGCTCCTTTTTACTCGACATTTTTCAACCCCGCCCAAATCCGGCGGCCCGGACATCGAATCCTTTCGTTCATAAATCAAGTCTTTGGTTTAATTAAATCTTGTGTTGGCGGTAAAAACTCGAGCACAACAAAATGCCGGCTGCAACAAAAGCAAAAAAATAAGAGCAAGCCAGAACAAAAAAAAAATAATCCAAATATCCAGGAGCCGGAGCCAAACGCCTCCGGTCTTTTGGCCAAGAATATAGGAGATGCCAAATATTTGCACAGTCTGCAGGATATGGCTGGGAAAATGGAAAACGGGTGCCGCCGGGAAAAGCGGGAAAAGCGAGAAAAGCGGGATCCTTTACCCCATTGTCGACTCGTCACGTTTTAACTGTCGTCGCGGTTGTCCCTTTCATATTTTCCTTCGCAAACTCATTTCCTTTTGTCGGTTTTGACTTGTTGTCTAACGTTCTTCGTCCTTTTCAGCTGGCGAAATGGGAATGGAAAATGTTCGACGCATCTGCAAGCTTAAATCAATTAAATTAATCCATTCAACACATATATTCATTAGTAATCTGAAATGTATACAATTTTAGGAATCATTTTTTACAATATTAAGTTTTTCAATTAAGACTGGGATTCTTATTAACTTGTATGCTTTCTCAGCTACTTACAACTACTGCCAAATATAAGTGGGCATTTTTCTCAGTGTTGGTGTTGGTGAAAATTAAAAAAATAATATTTTGCTGCCCTACTTTTCCCCCTCCTCAAGAAAGCGCATGGTTTTTTGGTTTTGCAGGCCATGGCGGGAAAAACCTTGAACACTTAAAGCTCGCTTAATCTTTGACATAAAAGCAAGCGAAACATTGTGGAAAACTGCGGAAAAGCGCGGCGAGGGGTGGAAAATAGAGCGGGCGAAGGCGGGAAATTGAATGCAAGACACGTTGCAGGATTTATGGCCAAGGAGCAGCCGCCGAACGCAGACTAATAAACAGGGTACCGGTACCAGAGGAGAGGGCAAAAATTAAAAGTCCGGGGGTGGGGGAAACTCAAGTCCTTGGTCAAAATTGCTGGGAAATTATAGACAATATATGTACGTGCGGCGATGTCGGAGAATCCTTTCCCTTTTTCGGCCTGATTCGCTCGTGCGGCAGGCCAAGCAAAGCAAAAGACGAATGAAATGAAACGAAATGAAATGGAATCCTTTACCGTAAGAATTTCATGCACGTCAACACGTCCTGGCAGCCAGGACACTGCCGTTGACAGGCGCAAGTCCCCTTTCTCTGGGGCCAGGAAATCCGGAACCCGAAAAACCGGAGAGAAGGCTGTGTAACGATTTCTAATTCATATGTTCCTGAGCCTGTTCCCCAATCCCGATGATTTATGATCCGGGCACGCGAGTCCCGAACTGAAGGACCTTCATTGGACAACAGAGGAAGACCCAGTGATGAGTTCGTGACACGCCGGATTCCATACGCAATGATAGTTCTATTCGATATTTCAAGTGATGATTGTATAGTGCCATGAATAGTAAATGGTCAATTCAAAACAAAAACATATTGTTGTATTAGTAAATAGAAATAACTATTAGTAAATGGATTACCAAAATTCTGACTAAAACATACTTTAGATCCATCCCTAGACCTCAGTTGTGGGAACCTTTAATCATTCAATAGGCAATTTGTTTGGGCCGCTTGGCAGCCTTGAAATGAAATGTTTCACACATTGGGCCGGTCAACAACTTGGCCAGGATGGCAGTCCTCCGGAATACGAATCGGAATCTCCGTCTACTATATTTAATATCATTTATCTTTCTTACGCCCCCCAAATGCGGTTTGTGGGTGGGTCTATGGCAGCGGGAATGAGAGGGCCGAGCGTGTTGTTGTGATTTATGATTATCAAAGTATTTGTTACCTTTGTGTCCAAATTATTTGCTCGCCCATAAATCATTTTATCCTTGGACAGCCATCGCCACTTTGATTAATTTTCCCCAATTGCCGCCCGCGATTGGAGCCTGCGATTTGCGAAACGCATAGGGACCTCGATTGCAAATCGGCTTATGGGGTAGTTTGGGACTCGAAGACAGACCGATTTGCTTGATATGCCAGACAGCGCCTTGGCACATAATTCACACAATTGGTCAACAAGTCACCGGCAGGACGACCTACAGGACACCAATCAACCTCCCATCAGGGGTTATCCTTGCAGCTCGCCGACTATTTTTCTAGTCTTGAGAGCAAGCGCGTCGAGCACCATGAATTATGTATTTACTTTGCCATTTTCCCTGGTCCTACAAAATAGTAAAATATGCTTGGCATATACATCCATATTGTATGTGTATGCAAAAAAAAAATGTGTATACAAAATAATACACAAATAGTTCCCCGACTATCAGATACCCTTTACCCAGCCAGTGTGAATGCGCACGTGAAATTTCATAATTTTTCTGGGATATCAATAGATATTGGGGAATCAAATGAGAAAAAAACTTAAAAATGGTTCAAAAATGTGGGCGTGGCAGTTTTGTGCGGTTTGTGGGCGTTATAGTGGGCGTGGCAACATGGGTTAACAAACTGCGTCTTTGTCTCTAGATTCTGTTCATAGTTCCTGAGATCGTTCCTGAGAGATTCCCGACGTTTACACGGACGAACAGACAGACTGACATGGCCAGTTCGACTTGGCTATGGATCGTGATCAACAAAATATATAATTTATATAGACGCTTCATTCTGCCTCTTACATACTTTTTAACGAATCCATTGAATCCCTATAAGGGTATAAATAGTTATAAAATATAAAATATGACATGTTAAATCTAATTTGACTTTTCTACCAAAACTGGTGGTTTTGCTGTATTTAAATGGGTTGAAAGTGGTTGCTTTATGACACATTTTCCAAAAATGTGTTCTGTGTTTAATTTCTTAATCCTCAATCTTATTTTCATGTCGCTTACAAAACTTTAGTCCAGTTTCAAAAGTCCTTTCAGCAGCGGAATTTACCATAACCTTTTTTCGATATTCGCGCATTTAATCTGTGAACAAGTCAAGCCCCCTGAAAAAAATAATGCCGCCTTATCGAGAACCTGCTGCAATCAATGAGCGAACATCTTGAGAAAAACTTGGCGGCAAATGAATTATTTATTTGGATTTATTTGAGGCCGAGCAAAACAAATGATGCGGACCGATAACAACAAATGCTGACCCAAAAAAAAAAACAAAAATGGAAAACTCATAGAGTTCGGAGCCTCAGCCAAGTGAAAGTGAAAGTGGCATAAATAAATAAAGAGCCGAACACAAAGCATATTAGGCTAAGCTACTTGCGATTTCCGTTACACGTCCGTCCGGGCTATAAAAATGCGGAAGCTGATTAGCCGCCCACTCCCGGGCACGTCCACATCGCCGCCCACCGGAAAAGCCCGGGAAAAAATGAACTCGCAAGAAAGTCCAAGGGATGGTCGAGGATTTTATGAGGCACGAAAATTTACAACGCCTCTGGGGTTGTCTTCAAAAACCCAAAAACCCAAGATGGGGACATAGTTAACAAAAACAGCAATGGGGAAAAATGGTGAAAGGCAGGAAAATCAGGGAAAGCGGGGGAGCAGGAGGCAAAAAAAAATGAGACTTGCCAAGTCTCATAATCGAAATTGGTCACAGGTGGCCCAGGAAAGTTGACCAAAGCTTATTGAAATTAAATGTGCTGGCCGGCAGATAATGCCCGTTTAAGGCTTGTTTAGCTAAGTTGAGTTTGATTCGGGTGACCCGCCCTCCTCGCCACCGATTTGCGATGTTATTTATGGCGCAGTCAAGATGTCTGGGCAATCGAAGTGACCCCCACGTAAATGAAGAAAAATCACCAAAAAAAAAACAAAAAAATGTCGTGCGTCCCGCTGAATTTCTATCAAGTCGTGACATTTCCTTCGACTGGCTACATTTTTAATCAAATCAAATGACAGACATCATTAATTTTGTTTCAGCTAATTTTCTTAAAAAAAAAGAATACTACTGTATAACAAAGCAAAGCAATTTGGAAGTAGAAAGTAGAAAGAAAATGCAAAAGAGAAAGTGTGCTAATTAAAGCTCCATATCCGGGATGCTCATGATATATTTATGCGTCAACAATTTCACCATTTGTTAATACATTGTTATGTTGGGAATAGGTGAACAGAAGTCGCATGTACTATCGTAGATCATGTACTTCTGCTAGGATTGCAGAAACGAGGCGATTGAACAGCCCATTCAATTCCTCCTCCCGGGCCATCTCCCTTTTCAGGTGCTCTAGTTTCTCTAGGAGGGGCTGGAACTTCGCAGGCATCTTCTGGGTAGACACATTTATCGTATTCAAAGAAACTTCAGTTATCGAAGAAGAAGCCCCTGAGGACTACGAACCCACCTTCGATCCACTCGGCTGCTCAGGATCCCCTGCCAACTCGTCGTTTCCAAATGGCGTTGCTTCCGCGCTCGAATTATCCGACATTTCTGAATTAGGTTGTGCTCTGGAGCTTGTTTCTCAGTCAAGTAGTGAAACGAAAGTGAACTAAATATTCCGGCGGAACGAAATATTATGACAATCGAAAGCATAGCCAACTTGATCGTAAACCAATTTGAATTTTAAAATGCTTCCTTTTATTTCAGAACAGTTCAAAATTGTTGCCATAATCTAGCAGATAATGGCATATCTCAGTTAAAAGCCCAAATTTTCTTTCCAGCTTGGACAGTAATGCCGATCAAATATATATATGTATATCTTTTGAAGGGTATGAACCAATTGCTTCAACCTGTTACATACCCTTTAACGAATCTAGTGTATCTGGTAACTCTACGGGTATGAAAAGAAAACAGTCCTGCAAGTCATCTATCACGTCATCTGATCTTTAATTATTTGAACGATTCAATTGACACACTTGTAATAGTTTACACCCGCCCCGAACTTGCCTCATTTTAAGCCGGAAACATGTGCGGCTGACAGAATGGGGATGGAAGTGTGGAAAATGTGGAAGCTGTGGAGACGTTGAAAATGTGGAAATGTGAAAATGTGGAAAAGAGGAGTGGCAAGGAGCCGAACCTCTGAGGCTAGTTGGATAGATGGCTGCTGGCGAGCGGACATTGATAAATCACATATGAACGGCCGTTTCGGGTTCGAGTCGGTTTCCTATGCTGATGTTTTTTTTCAGCATATTTTTTGTAATGTTTGATGCTTTTGGCACTGGGAGTGGGGAAAAGCCCCGACACTAGAAACAAAACATTCCCTAATCAAGGCAACCAAATCTGATCGAGAATCCACGCCAAACAAATTGAACGACGATTATGCAAGACTTTGCTCAGAAATGTTTCAAAAAAAAGGGCAAAATTTTACATTATACTCATTAAATACACATTTTTAATATTATATTTACAACAAAATCATGTCATTAATCCAATATTTTTTTGAAATATTAATACATTTATAGCTAGGCTTTGAATATGTGTATAGTGATCACTTTTAAACCTTTTTGTGTATATTGAAAAATACATATCATATATATATGTATCCTTTCTTTCAAATACAATTATTTCGAAAACTTGTCCAATTTGTATTACCTGCATCTCAATAAATAGTTATGGTTTTTGTCAGTGGCACTTGCCACGGGTTTTCTGCAGCGACATCAAATTACGAACTCATTATTGTTAGCGACGACAATGGGTGTCCAGGGGTTTTTGTGGATGGGGCTTTCCTGGCCCCAAGGCCCCCTATTTTCCACGGCCCGTTTTTGGTCCTGTTTTGGTGTTTGCATTCGCCGAAAAATACTTGAATGAGGTGGTCGTTCCTGGTCCTCGCGAAATAGGGAATCCGAGTATTCGTTGACTTGATAGCAGCGAAGGGAGTACACATTCTTTCCATTCTGCATCATACCCTTACGCAGGGTATATTAATTCCAGTTGGAAGCTAGCAACGCGACACATTTGCAACCATATTAGAAATATATATATTCTTGAACATTATCACTTATTCGAAATACAGGAGATATATTTTATTTTAAATATATTATCACTGAGAGGGCACATTTACTTCGCCTAGCCGAGGCCAGCTTTCTATCTATTTGAATGATTTCGCTCAGTGTAGGCGGAGTGGAGCAGGACACTGAGTAAGGAAAACCCACATCAAACTGACCAAAATGCACGGAATGCCTATGAAAATTGTAAAGCCTTGTTGCATTGTCCGACTGCAGCTGCATCGGCACCCAGTTGTGACCCCGCCCTGACCCTTAACCCCTGACCCGTAGCGCTCATTAAATGACACTCACAGGAAAGGAAGCACAGAAATTGCACGCTATAATGCACGCACACACACATCAACAAACACACACGCGCTGAGGAGGGGGCGTGGCGTTGCATAATTTTAGTTTTGCATTGGAGGCGCTAAAAAGCCAGCGAACCCCGCATTTTCCCACCCCCCTCTGCCGCTGAACAGCGTTTCCACCAGCTTTTCCGTTCTTACACACACACGCACGCTGCTTTGGAAAAAAGGAAAAGCCAGGGAACAGTGGAATGAACCTGCGGATGGCCTTTGTTTTCCGCCGCCCCCAGCACAGCCACGCCCACTCTGTCCAGAAGTTCGCGTTGTTTTTCGCGGCAGCGGGAACTGTATGCAAAATAGTAAGGAAAATGGCTTAAAAACGATTTTGGAAAATGCGTTATCATGTTCACGAATAAGAAATCATAGATAAAATGGGATCTGAATAATATTATATATATGGCGATATTTTTATGTACAAAAGATGGCTGTTGACTAAAACATTCGACGGAAAATTAATCATTAAAAATTCGTACAAAATCTTGTCATATTTCCACAACTTTTTTAAATATACACAATTCGATACATAATCCATTTCAGTGTACTCCAGCTTCAGCGCAATTTCCCTCTCATTTCTGTTTAGTTTCGGAGTGGAAAACGGGCGAAGGGATCGGCAGTTTTTGGAGCGAGGGAATTTTCGTCTAGCGTATTTCGTTTTTCGTATTTGCGAAAAACCGTGAAAATTACATGCCGCTGACGCAGCGGCGCCGTCACTCATGACCTGCCTTTCGCCCCGTTTTCCTTTTTATTTTTCCCAAAAACCGTGGCACGGGGCTTGGGGGGCTTGGGGTAGGTTGCTGGTTCGAGGGGTCGAGGGAGCTTTTCCATTTTCCGGGCCCGAAGTTGTGTCGCTAACCGCAACATCGCATGTTGTAGGTGCGCCAATGACGCTGATTTTCTGTTCCGTTCCTGCTCACGCTGCACATTATTAACAGTTCCTGTGACAAAGCTGGAAGAGCTGGAAAAGTGGGTGGGCGGCGTTAGATGGGTGATGGGTGGTGGTGGGTGGTGGCGGGTGTTGGCGGGTGCCTGTGGGCGGCCAGGCCACCTGTCATGTTACAGGCGACGCTGTCGCTTCGATGTCCTTTGCCGGCCGTTCGCTGTCCAACAAAATGTTTTGTGGTTCCCGTTCCCGCTTCCCGCTTCCGTTCCCGCTCCGCGATCTCCACCGCCCGCCGCGAGTTCCCGCTCTCCCATTGTCCGATCCTAACCGTTACCAAGTTTGTGACGCCGCCGGCTGCTGGTTGTTGTTTATTTTGGCTTCCAGAAAACCCATTCCCAGTGCGCCCGTGTGCCGAGCATCCGAGTGAAATCGAGAAAATTGCACGGCAAGTGCTCAAAATTGCACTTTAATCGGCAAGAATCTGGTTCTTTTATTTTATTTTTCTGGTTTTTTATTTTAAATCGAATTTTAATAATTCATTCGACTTCAATTATGTGCAGTGCACAACATTATAATTTAAATTTCTGATGCACAAAACAATTAATATGAAATTACGACAGCTCAGCAATTAAAAACCATTGAAATAATTTTCAGATTCCGATTCGATAAAGACAACATATCTCATTTCCATTTCGCATTCGTGGCATTCCATTTTCGTTTTCGGAAAATGCCGCCCCTTGATTTCTCAATCTGTGGAATGCAGCAACTGCAACAATCAAGCAATTTATTAACAATAAGTCGAGCAATTAGCACTGTGATTAGATGGCAAGTGCCACAGGGAAATATTGCGAACATGCCTTCAAACGTGCGTGTACACCGTAAATAAAGTCTTAGTCACTTGGTAACATTAAAAGTGAGATAACTCATATTCAAAATGAATGAATTAGACAAAATTAAGTTAAGTAAACTCAAATTGAAGTACTCCCAAGAATCAAGCTATTTGCGAAGCTGGTGCACTGGTGCGCATTTTCTCGCAGTGCATTCAAGTGCTTCTATGTGTCATAATAACCGGAAAATACCCCCAATACCCAACGATTTGCAATAAACTGACGTCACACGATGCCATCCAAAGGGGGGTGGTGTCAAATTTATTGCATGTGCTGGCGGGTGGAGGTGTGTGGGTGGGTGTCTCTAATGATGGCATAATTAGCACCAAACGGTGAATCCTGTCGGCCTCAAGTTGTCTGCCATCCCCCTGATGTGCACACAAGTTTTTGGCGCTTGAGAATGGCATAAAGTCAAATTACTTGGCATTTGAATGGGGGGACTGCAGCTTTTCCGGGGGCTGGCAAATGTTAATTGAAAGCCCACTTATTGCAATGAAGATGTGTGTTCGAGTGTGTGTCCTTACACTGGCGGAAAATGAGGGGATGAGGGTATGCTTGGATGTCGGAATATACTGAATTTTTCTATTATTTTTTCTATTCCATTAAACATACTTGAAGAAACACTATTTTGTTGGTACTAGCAATTGTGCTTACATAGTAATATATTTAGCCTGCGCCCTATTTGATTGCTAATGCTGAAATGATCCTGTGGCGACGGGGTTATCCGGTTATCCTGTGTATTTTCTCCACCCCTGCATATGTACATTACCATACCTCCTTAGCTCCGGAGTGGACAATTGTGTGCGTGTGTTACCAGGACACTAACACTCACAACGAGTGGCCATAAAATTTTCTATTTAACGCTTGAGCGACAGACGAAAATGGGTGGAAATGGGAAATTCACGCAGAGGAGCAGATGCTTTAATTTCGAACCTGTTCAACCTCAAACACGATATGAAAGTTTGGTCCTTTGTTGCCAGCAATCTGGTGGAAATGCTCACAGCGACGGAGGCTAAAAGCCGGCCAATGTCAAATGCTCGTCGTCCTGGGCAACAGTTTATTAGGTTGTGTCGTTGCCGTTTCTTAAGATTGCCAACCACTCACCACTCACCACTCGCCCACCCACATTTGTCGCCATCAAATGCCAGTCATCATTTGAGGCAGAAACGGGTAGCCAGGACAACGTCTTCAGACTGGCAGGTCCTCGAGCCCGGCTCCTTCTAATGTCAGGCCAAATTGGAAGGCAGCTCGGAATTTTCGACTCCGATTCAATATTTCTTTGCCACATAGCTATGGGGCAAGACTGCGAAGTGAGGCAATTATGTTCAAGTCTACCGAATGTTGCATACCTATTATGGCCATTATACTTTGCTATATCTAATGTCATGATCATAAAATCTGAAATACAGTTTTCAAAACTAATTAAAATAATAGTTACATACTAATATTGGAATCGTACGAAGCGGTTTTCTTGCAGGACCTGCTATAAAAAAGACTTAAAATTAAAAACAACATTAAAATATAAATATTCTGACAATATAAATGTGATCCAAGGTATATTCTCTACTCGGTAAATTACCTCCCTCTGTGACCAACGGCTCAAAGGAATCCGAAAATACAGCTGAGACCGGCAGGAGCATTGACCATGAGCAGGATAAAACGAGGATGTCGATGGGCAGGAGGATGTGTCGGAAAAGGTGACACGAGACAAGGTTGTGTTGATAACGATGAAGTGGAGGGCTGAAGGCGGAAAGCTGGAAAGCTACCCCCAAGGACGGGACATCATTGCCTTCGTTTCAGGTTATTCATTTTTAATTTCTTCAGCCGCCTTTTTTGGGACGAAAAGTGTTCACATTTGAGTATGTTAATTTTCGGATTTTAACGACAGGGATCAGGGTCAGGATGCGCCTGACGATTTGTCAGTTCCGACTCATAAGGCCGCGTTAATTTTCTGCCATTTGTTTCTGATTCGAGCACGCTAGATAAACCTTTTCTTACTTACACATGATATCTCCATAATGGGGCTGCCGAGAAAAGGGGTTGGCAGACGTCACATATGGCCGGGCTTAGTCGCAAAACTTGACAAATGCGTTTTGGGGGTTTGGAAAAAAAGTGCGTGGCAAAAGGAAACAGGAGAGCGTTCAATTGAATCCAGTGAGTATGCTATAGTCGAGTTTCTCGATACTCAGCTAGTAGAAGTGCGAAGGAGAATAAAACAAAATCAAAAGTGTGGGCGGTTTGAAGGCGTCTATGCCTCTGGAATCCTTATTGACCAATCTCAACGCTCTAGCTTAAGTAGTTCCTAAGATCGTACCGTTCATATGGACAGACATGACCAGATTGTCTCGGCTATTGATACTGATCAGGATTATAGCGGGTATAAACTTATTAAAAGGCAGAATAATGTGAAACGAATATCAGTTTGCCACAGTTTTTAAGTCCCGTTGAAGATAAATAATCTGAAGTTAACACGAGCGATTTAGTTAATCCCCAAAGGTTTACTAGATAATAAGACCCTTATTTTTCATTTATTTTTTCTTCACCTGGAAGCCAATCGCTAATTGTTTCTATGCTCCATTGGACAAAGAAAAGCGGGAAAGCGCAAAGCAAAATAACGCGCTGAGCTGCGCTTTTGGATCGCCGCCAAGCTCATTAAGTACGAGATGGAAAACTGGAAAAGTGGACAAACTAATTCATTATATTCCCACGACTTAAATAAGCCGGCTGGGCCAAAGTGTACCCTGTAAGGAGTGCACATTCAAAGTTGCCAGCCTTTGCGCCTCACTCCTTGCCATTTATCCTTCAGACGAGACCCTTTTCTGGATTTTTCTGTCTGGCTTTTTTCGCTTTCAAGTTTGACCATTTATTTAAACTTTTTACAGGACCAGATTTCTATTTGCGCCAAAACTCCGCCGAAGACTCCCCGGCAATAAATTCAATTCTCCTTTTCGTCTTTATATCTGTGTTAACCCCTTCAAGCGACTTGGTCGGGGGGCGAATTAATTTTCTTAAAAGCTTTTCTTGGCGGCGCTGATTATCCAAATCCCCGCCTTGCCTCTCGCTCACACGCCTCCCGTCTCTTTCTGCGGCTGCTAGATTTTTTCATACCCTTAAGGAGGGCTTCAAAAAATGGGGCCAGTCTTGGGGTGAATAATACACCTAGTTTCCATTATTCGCAAAGTTAATTATTTGAAAGCATCAGCCATCAGCGGATGCAACCACATTATCGTTATATAAACTTAAAGCTTAAAGATACATTCCCGACCTATATTATGCATGTTACAATGCATTCGTATCTGCATTTTTTGCAGATAGTTATAGGTTTCAGTTGTATGCCTTCATATAAGGAAACTGAATTGTCAAAAAGCACTTACACTTACTTTTAGTTGAAATTTTTATTAACGAATCTTTGGCACACTACTCAAGTACCTTATATACAAATCGGTGTGTTATTGTGTATGTCTGTGTATTCAGTGTGCTTTTGTTTTATGTCTTTGCTTAAATTTATTTTTAATAAATTTTAAAATGTATATTATTATTTCATACGCGTTCATACTTTCACGTTCTTTGTGTCTTGCAAAAAAAATGGTATTTCCTTAAGAACTATGTTTAATTTGTTGCAATATTCATTTAAGAGGGGGAAATACAGAGCAATATATATGTTCAATGTACACAGATCTCGTATATATTCGTGTATTATGTATGTCAGCCCCGCCCTCCACTAATTATATATATTTGATTCTTAGGGCCATGCTAATTGATTTAAATTCGATATGTGAGCCACTTACATTAGGGTTGACCATAAAAAAAACAAACAAAATTACTTGACGCGAGTGTTGCTCCTTGAATTTGTTATTTGATATTCCGTTTGAAAATTTTTTATTATTATTATAGGCAATTAACCGAATGACAATTAAAAAAAAAAACAGGCCTAGTAAGATATTTTGCCATCTGAAGTACTTTTGGTATCATTTCTCATAAATCTGATGCATCTGATAATTGATTTTCGAGTTTTAAATATAATAAAATATGCTCAAAGCCATATGTGCAGTTTTTGAAAAATAATCATTCATGAATTCATCAAGAATTAATGAGAATGGAAGAATGGAACATTTAATTTCATTATGCTGAAGTCCCTACATTATTTTTGAAATATTTATAAATTTGGTACTACTGTTTTCTGTGTTTTTAGTGTTGATAAGCGAACATAAATCTGTGCTAACTGGTCATCATATGCAAACTAAATATTCAGCATACATTCTTTATATTTTCATTTCAAACATAATATATTACATTACATGAAATTCCTATTCCTGGCTAAACTTTTCTATTATTTCATTCAATAAACAGCAATAAATGAGTATTTGTAATTGAATATCCTGCTTGGGTTACCCAATGGCTCAACAAATTCAAGTAGCAATCCCCGCCAGCTGCGATATGGCGACTATTCACAACACCACAAGCTCGCTGCTGCGCCCTCTTCCTGCCCATTTCCACTCGCTGTGGACCAGCTAGGTGACCCGCTCCGCCTCCTGCTCATCGGGACCTCCGACGCCGCCCCCCTGACCTTGGGCCGCCAGACATGTGCCGAGCAAGGCGGCCGCCAGCCGCTAGTAGGGACGCCAGACATCCGCCGACGGTTTGGGTGTGCGCGACCTGATGGGTCCCACTGCACCACCCACTCCCACTCCGCCGCCATGGCCACTTGAACCGCTGGCCGAGCGCGATGTGGTGCTCACGTCGTCCAGGTCGATGGTTTCCACGGGGGAGGGCGATCGCCTGGTGGAGCTGACCGGCGGCGAGGCGTTTGGGTTGGCGTTCTCCGCGTCCGGCGGATTGTGGGTTATCAGTGTGACACAGCGCTTGATCAGGTTAACGCCATCGTGATCTGGATTGCTGCCCAGTGGCGGAAGGCCGGGGTTCTCCTGGCCGGGATTTATATTCGCGGCCGCCGCAGCCGCCGCGTTCCTCAGCCAGGGGAGATCACTGTAGTTGCCATATAGCTGGGTATATAGCCACTGGCTGGATTGCGGCAAAAGGGGACTTTGCAGGAAGAGTTGGGCGGCCAGAGCGGGATTGAAACTATGACCGCTGGGGGCAAAGTGATTTCCACCTGCACCGGCAAAGCCGCCGAATAATTCGGTGGGATTTTTGCCACTGCGCTGGATGAGGGCGGTGAAGGCGCCACCCGAGCCGGGGGAACTTTCGCTGTGCAGCGTGCCCTGAATGCCGCCACCATTCAGACTCAATCCGCCCACCTCCGCTTCCTCGGCCTCCGCTTCTGCTTCTGCTTCAGCCTCTGCCTCCGCCTCCTCCTCGTCGTGGGTCAAAGGGGAGCCGAGGCTTTTCCGCGGCGATCCTGTTACCGAAATGCTGTCGCTTTCGAAGCCCGCATCAATGTGACTGCTGCTGTTGTTGTTGTTGCTGTTGTTATTGTTATTGTCGTGCTGCAAACTGGTGACCGGCGGAGGCGACGACGTCATCGGTGGCTGGACAAAGGCGCTCAGCTGCGTACCGCTCGTGGTGGTGGTGGTCGGCGATCCCTCCGGACTGGTGGTGCTATGTGCCGCCCCCACGGTGGCCAAGTGCTGCTGCTGGTGCTGCTGACTGTCCCCTGCAGAAAAAAATGGGAAATTAATATATATATTGCTTAGGCCATTTGGTTGCGGGATCCCCCTGTCAACTAACCACTCAATCCACGCAGGCCACTGGCGGTGGGAAAAGCGGCCGCATGGTGGCCAAAAAAGGGGGCGGCGGTAAAGGCGGCTGGGCGACCGCCCAAGGCCATGTGGGCGCGCCAGTCGGGCGCATGAAGGTGGCTGTGCATCCCCACCAGATGGTGTGCGAATCCTGCAAGGACAATACAATATAGAATATATCAACATACAATATAAAACTACAGATTGCCGTATTATTTAATTAAAATGCCAATTTCTAACCAGTAAAACTTCGCAAAAATCAATTTTTCAAGCTTTGCCTATTTCTTTATTCATTCTGTGTAATTTTTAAATCATTCCTTCGAAGCTGTATATATATATTATAGAGTACAATACGTCGATTTTCTTGTTTATACGAGTATACGCGATACTCATAGTGTACAAAGTTATACTGCATTCTTTAAGGATAGTGCAAGATGGAAGAACGCCTTTAAGACCAGAAGTTCAGTTAAAAAGGCCTCATGAAATGATAATTCCGGTCGAGTCCCCCGTGGGCGCCAAATGCAATGCCAAGATCAATAACCGAAAGCTCGCAGCCCGAAAAAATGAGCCAAGCGCACAGAGAACGAAGGCCAAGATGAGGGGCAGAAAGCCAAAAGCCTCTTCTCGACCACATATAGCCCACTGTGCAAGACCAAAAATGCTGCCGCACATTTCGGTTGCAGCAAAACAACATTGGTAAGGGAATCCCTCTTAAGGGGAGGCCACCTCCCTGCCGCCATCACCCCATTTTCCAGTGGCGGCCATTGCTGCTCATGTACGAGCGAGTGCAGAGAAGCCACCTGCCCCAAGACAAGCTTCTAAATAAATTCATTAAAATTATCCCCCAGCCAGTGGCGTCCCGCTCTCGCATTCGCTTCGTCTCTGTCGGCCGCTCCTTGGCCATGTCCATGTGGCCGCCATCAAGTGGCAGCCCACAGTTGCGGGCATCCTGCAGGATGTCCACACCCCCTCCCACACCAGGAAGCGCAACGGAAGATGCAGTCGGAGCAGCCCGAGAGGCTAAATAAGATGGCTGAAGGCATTGCCGACGGCGAAAGAGCCAAAAACGGGCCAAGAGGACCAAGGAAGAGCACTGCAAACATGTCACGTATACGCCACGTTGTGTAACTTATCAATTAATCTTTAATATTGTTATATTTCCCTTATAAGATTGTTATTAAATGCGAGGAATCCTTTTGTACACATAACTAGTCCAGAACTTTCAAATAAGATATGTATCCAATGTATTCTAGAAAGCAAGGAATGTTTTTAAGAACGGTTTTTAAAGATGTTTTTAGAAAAAACAGTGATCCAGCCATCAGTTTTGTGAGATAAGTTTCACTTTTTATACGATTTACGTTTCTTTTCTGCCGATTTGGGCCAATTTCTCTCACTGCAGATGATTGCAAGGAGCCGAAGCTTAAGAAAACGCCAAGACGTAGCTGAGTCAAAGAGAGAGTGAGAGAAAGAGACAGAGACAGAGAAAGAGCTGAGAAGATAGGAGTAGAGTAGAGCGGCGAATTCTCCGGCGGCAGACCGACCACAATACACTCACATGCCCGACACTCTCCCTCTCTCTTTCAAGCACCCAGCTAGCCGTCTCTTTCGCCGGCGGACTGGCTGGCTTGTCTCCGTCTCGTTTTAACACACTTGAGGCCAAATACTTGGCCAAGTTTTGCCAAAGTTTGCAAACCAAAATTTCACCGAAAATGTGACACCAACGAACCAACCAAACGAACCACTGCAGCACCAGTCCTCCGACCCGTGTTCCCACCCAATTTTCCAGCCCGATTTTCCACCCACGCCCAACGTCTCGAAGAAAAGCGTCTTGCAAATTCAGGCTGCTGCTGCATTACTTGATTGGCATGGCTGCATGACATTTTCCTTTTCCCACCCGCCGACACAGCACACATCCGCATCCTGAACGTATAGCTATAGCCATGCTATATCTGTAGCCATAGCTCTCTATATGTGTGTATATAGTCATTGATATCGGTACAATGCGGGCGAACTGGGTCAAACTAAGACAAGTGGAAGTTGTCATCATCTCGACATTTCGCCATGTCTGGCGTCTTTTTGATGGAAACTTTTGCTGCTCAGTCAAAACAAAGGCGGGCAAAAAACAATCGGTGGGTGTGCACCTATAGATGTTGTGCATATATATATATATATAGCTGCATATAGCCCCATATAGCAAAGGATGTCATTGAGATGGCAACTTTCGTTCGAGGACCTATTGTCTGACAAAGGACCTTTCAAACTTTCGCACTGAAAGGGACTTTCAAGACGTTTTCATTAACAAATGCCAGTGGGTGCTGAAGTTGCACACTCAATACTATGGCAAATACTCAAAAAATGTGTCTTAAGAACATCAATAAATTTATTTAACGCTCGCTGGCATTTTTAACTTGCAAGTACTTAAAATGTATTTATTTTTCATTGGCACACTCATCAATCCAGAAATTTGTATGGCACTTGCCTTAGCTTTCAAATTAAAAACATTTAACTAAGCTATTGCCTTAGGTCTTAAATTACAAACATTTAACTAAAACATTTGTAGTTAAGTAATCAAGTAATGATAATGTAATTAACATAAATTAATTAAAGCAACTAGCTCACTTTAAACAAAGCTCCATGTGTATTAAATAAGTTAAATAATAAAGAAATCATAAGCGGAAAAGCACATTATTCAAGATAGGCAGGCACTTTCGCGATTACTAATTGTTTTTCCTTATTTAATATTATTATATCCTCTTTGGTCTGTATACTTATAAAAAACATGTTCTTGAGCTTCTCCAGCTGGCTTCCCATTTTGTAGTAGCACACACAAAATGGCAACAGTAACAGTCCGCAGAATCACGAGGATCTTTGTCGGGGGTTCCCCCACTTAACCCTACAGTGGCCCCTCGTTTTGTGCCACCCCTGACCATTCCTAACCCCCCTTTTTCCAAACTCCTACATTTTTCAGCCAGTTTCTCTGGGTCCTTGTACCCATATAGAAATCGTTACCGCCCACGATTTGGAGTGCTACTTAAAGTTGGCGTCGACGCCGACGGCGACTGCGGCAGAGGCAGCGACTGCGACTGCGACTGCGAAGGCGGCAGTGGCGATGGCGATGGCAGACCGTTGAGCAAATTGTGTTTTCCATATAATATAACATCACGTCGATTTTGGGTAACCCAAAACTATGTACATATGTATGCCACTGTCTGTGTCCAAAGCGCACACACAACCATAGATGTGGGCGGGAAGGGGTTGGCCAGTGGAACAGAGACAGCGAGAGAAAGAAAGAGAAAGAGGAAGAGGGCGAGAGAGCGAGAAAGAGAAAGAGGGAGACCCCATAACTGCAACCTAAATATGCGGTCCTGTAAGGAAACCCTATGTGCGATAAAGGGTTAGCCGCTTTTGGTGTCAGTTTTGGGTTTGCCATTCCTCGGCTTTTCCACCGCTTTCCCAGCGCTTTTCCCCTCGTCCTGTTGGTTTTTGCTTTTGCTTCTTTCTGTGCATTTTCTTTCCTTTTGGCCTTTTGGCCTCACGTAACGGCATTCGTCGATGGCTAGCCTGTGTGAGTGTATTCCCATTTGGGACACTCTCAAAGCCGCCTCCCACTCTCCACGCTCCTCTCTCTTCCAAGGACTCTCCCAGGACCCTCCCCCTGTACACGAGTGGGTATATCTGTGTGTGTGTGTCCCTCGTAGTGTGTGTAAGAGCATAACGCGGTGCCATTGGTGCGCCGCAAAAAGCTTTCATGAGTCCTACGTCCTACGCTTCGGCTTTCTTTTTCCTCCGCTCCGCTTTCTTTTATTCTGGACTTTCTTCCATATTCTTTTTTTGCCCCCATTTTTGGGTACCGCAATGTGGGGAGATTCTGGTTGGTTGCCATGGGGCAAGGAGCTGGGGAGAGGAACGGGGCGCCTGAATGGGCAGCCCAAGTATGCGACGGGCATACAGGGCGTATGCTTATTGCCGTCGTGGATACTTGGACCAATGCTTGGATACTCGGTGGTCGGCCAAGAAACCCACTAAATCCGCAGAAATTTTAATATCAATTGCTATTTTTGATTCGATGATTTTTTGTGAGGATTTGTTAAACTTCCACTGAGTGTATATGGATTTTTAACTGCGTTTTAGGCAGAGTACTTTAGATATTTTAAAACGTAAAGCAACAGGAATATTAAGTTGTTTTTTTTTAAATGATTCCTAACCTATTTTTGTTGATTTTTACATAATCAAAATACAAAGTTTTGCATCTTTACTCTGTTAACAAAATAAAATTTGAACTCCTTAAATTCGTTGTACGGGTATTTAATAGGGATCGAACAAAAATATCGTAGCTGCATAATACATTTAACATCATCTTACACCTTACATCTTTTACATCTTAGTTGTTAATCAAATTATAATACATTAAAATTGGCATATTGTTAAGTTATTAATTCCCATGTGAACTTATTAACATGTTAGTTTAAAAAATCATTTAAATACCAACTCAACTAAAGAACTAAT
Organism: Drosophila mauritiana; assembly: GCF_004382145.1. NCBI lineage: Eukaryota > Metazoa > Arthropoda > Insecta > Diptera > Drosophilidae > Drosophila > Drosophila mauritiana. Next base: position 20,312,939 of record NC_046672.1, on the reverse strand, counting down.
GAATACAATTTGATGTTCAGGTATAATCCGAATAAAACTATAATTACTTTAAAAAAACCCATTTCCTCTAAACATACATAAATTCCAAATTTACAGAAAATATTTGTTATGTGCAAAACAAAGTGAAATATATTTTAAAAACAATGAAACGGACTGACTTATATTGTTTCAAAGAATTTGTTAACTAATCAAAATATGATAATTGAAATAAACTTGTTTTCTCGATTTAGAGTATAGATGTTCCTCTAATGAATTCACACATCTCAAGTACTTTCGCTAATAGATTTCCCGCTCCCACCGACTTGCCGTCGGCAAATGCGCTGAAATTTCTATGCCACCGACGGCAAATGCGATTTCGCCGCCAAGGCTGCGAAATCCGCCCACTGCCGGAAAAGCCGCCCAGCCGCCCAGCAGCCCACAATGAAAACGAAAGGCAACAGAAACAGAGCGCCCGAAGTGCGGCCAAGAAAATGCTGCTGCTGGCGCGGCTGGAAGAGAAAAAGAAAAAAGAAAAACGGAAAAGCAAAACGAAAAACAAAACAAAAACGGCAAAGGAAAAAAACTCAGCGGCGCGCAACAATTTCTCACCACAAGACGTTGCCTTGGAAAAACAGGAGTGGGCGGAAAAAAAGGAAAAGCCAGCCGGTTTCCTAACTCACCACAAAATAAGGGGGTGGCGGGCGGTTGGGCGGTTGGGCGGTTGGGCGGTTGGGCGGTTGGGCGGATTCCCGTGGGTGGGCAAGGGGTGGCGCTACTGTTTCCACACTTTGAGCCTCGCCGACGAATCAGGGGAAATCGCCCAAGTACATGGCCCGCATTTTCACTCGACTCCGGTCGAGTTTCACTCGAATTTGCGAGAGCACAGAACTCGACGTCTGCGCACCAGCGCCATCGCACAAATACAAATGCAGAGGGAAAGCGACGCCGGCAGCGGTCGGAAAATAAAGAAAGAAAGGAAATTCTGTTGCTGTTTTCCGTTCAGCGCGGACATCGCGGCAGCTTCTGTGCTTTTGCCGCTGGCATTTCGTTACTTTCGGGTGATCCATTTCCATTTTCTATTGTCAACTATGAGTTTAATGACGAACCAATTGATTTTCTAATAAAATTTGACTTTACAACACTAGTTTCGAATAAAGCGGAGGTATAAACTAGAACTATATTGTTAGAGTACATCAAGAATTTATTATAAATTACAGGAAATTAAATATTCAGCTTAATTTCGCTTGGGTTAAATGTCAGAAAGTAAAGTAAAACCTTCTAGCACAGCAGTAGAACTTATTGAATGTTAATGCATTTTTATACCAACACTTTTAATGTTTCAGCTATTAATTTCAAAATATTCCGTTAATAAAAAGATGCATTAATAAAGAATACAATTCAATAAAATAAATAAAGAATAAATATAAAGAATAAAATTCAAATACGAAATACTTAAAATCGAACTAAGTATTTCAGAATAAGATCTATTTGTAATCCCTACGAATGTTAGCATTAACATAAGTTTAATTGAACAATTAGTTATTATTATTATTAAGTAAATGAAAATATCTTAAAAACATATGTATATATTCAAGAACCGAAGATAATTACAAAACACTTAACGTATTTATACAACATTTTGAATATATTTTCGTAAAGTTTCGCAATACTTTACATCTCAAATAACACTCGTACACACAAAAAAGTGAGCATACATCACCATGAGTCTCGTGACTCAATAAGTTAACAATTTGGCAATATGTTTTTAATCCCCGACCGCCAATTTTGTGTTTCTTGGCTACCCGGCAACCCTGGAAGACAAATACAAATCGCACAATTTTCTTCGCCTCGGCAAAAAAAGAAGGGGAGCAAGTTAATAAAGACCTCCCAGCCAGGCAGCTGTTGCCAATCACTTATCGGCGGCATTTGCCACAGGTGAAAGGTCGCCACACTCCACACCCCGCCACACCCCCCACCCCCACTTTTCACAGCTACCGCCCCCTTGGCAGCCAAAGTGTCTGTCATATCAGTATTTACATGTATTTGTTGTAGATTTGCAAATTGTTTTGGCAAATTTGTTGCTATTTTGTAAGCTCCTGACAGGGATCCCTGGTAACGGAATCCAGCCTACTTCACCCCTGTCACCTGGAAAACACCCGCCCACCCACACACACGCACGCACCACACGCACAAATTCACCGTTACACAAGTGTTGTCAACACATGCGTTCAATAAGTGAGACATGGGCCAATGGTGGTGTGGGTGTGCTGCCCGGCATGCCAAGCTCACACACACAAGGCCGCACCGCCAACACCAACACACGTGCACGCAGAGAAAATAAGTTACTTTCTTGATAAGATTTGGCTTAATAAAACTATATTTAAATGATAAGCTGATGGCAGTTGCTGCAAAATCGTACAAAAGTCGAAATACTGCAATTATTATAAATTATTATTATAATACGCAGTGCACTGGGGATCTAACATTTTTCATTTATAATTACTAAATTGTTTATAAAAGAATATTGTAAGCGTTGGCACTCTTTTTTAACAGTGCACACAGCTGAAGGCCAAGGCGCAAACAGGCCGCAAGTGATTGCCAAAAAAAATGGTAGCATACTTCTCAGCGAGCCGAAGGAAAAAATGTCCTTCGCCGGCATTTCGGCAAACATATTTGGGCGAATGTTATAAATAATTTTAAACGCACACCTTGTTGAACCCCCGTTGAAATGTTGCCATTTTGCAGCCTCCCCTTTTTATTTTTTACTTGTTTTTTTTTTTTTGGCCCAGGCCACGACCCTCGGCGTATTAGTGTCGCATTGACACGTAAATTGACATGAAATTGAATCAATGCTGTAATATGTCCTTGGGGGGGAGCAGTGCGGAGCAGGGGGCGGAGGGAGTGCCTTGGACTCCCACAAGGACAATGACTTTAAAATGCCGCCCTGCGTGTGTATGTGTTTAGCTCTTGTCTGGCAAATTGAGCTGTAGGCCTCGCCTTAACCCCCAACCGCCCGCCGGTGACTGTGCAAATTTTGTGCGTCTGTCTGCATGTTTGATTATACGTACTAAATCATCTCATTCTTTCGCTCCCTCCCTGCCTTTTGGCATTTTTATTTATTTTCTGGCGAGGGTGATGCCGAGTTTATTAACTTGTTTAAAGGCAACGCCGTTTAACCCTTTAAGGCCAGCAGCCACCCCAGCAGCAAAAGGCAACAACATGATGGAATATGTTATCGACGTCTCAGTTTGTGGCGGGGCCAGTGAGGGGTTAAGCCGTACTGAAAACTCTGAGTTTTTAAATGCCATTTGCCTTGTTGCTTTTATTCGAGAGCAAATCTTAATGAACAATCATTTATGGATGCTCTGCCTTGGAATTAACAACAAATAAGCAAATGCTAGTTCTTAACTTGGATAATTTGTATCTCCGCCAGTGCTGAGACTTCAAAGCCACGCAGCTAATGAGAGCTCATTGATTTGATCTTCTGCCTATTGGCATTCACTTGCTGGACCGAAACCTCAACACAAAAAGCGTAAGCTCTCATCCAGGACAAACAGGATAACCAGAATAGCCGTGTGTGTGCGTGTATATGTGTATTTGTATTTAAGGGTGGAGTCAGCGCACTTTGATCTTTGCCTTTCGACTTTCGCCTTTGACGACGGACCGGCAAAAAAGGGGTTTTAAATGAATAATCTTAAATTGGCAAAATATGCTCGTATGTCGAGCATTGTCTTCTGAAACTCCGTGAAAATTAGCTCGAGCAGAAAATTCATTTACAACATTGGCGCATCGCCGCCTTTCTGCTTTTTTTTTCTTCTCATTTTGTTTTAAATTTTGCCCTTCTTTCTGCGTTTTTATGACATAAATTACATCAAGCGAAAATTTTAATATAATTTTCACTAAAAACGCAACGCGAAACTTTTTTAGTTACACGCCCTGCTCATCAAAGGAGCGAAGGGGGCGGGGCTGGGGATGGAGAGGGGAAGGGGGAGCAAGGCGTGTGTGAAACAGGATATCCGCTGCGGAAGCTACAAATTTTCCACTTTTCCACACACACACGCAGTTGGAGAGAGGAAGGTGGCACCTTCCCAAGGATGTGCGGCAGTGCTGGAAAGTAGGGAAATTTAGGAAAACAGCACGGCAGGAAAAGCGCACCGGCTTAAATAAATAATGGCATATCTTGAATTTGATTTACAAAGTCGCAGACTTCGATAGAACTTTGCTGCAATTCAACGATGGAGCTTCGTTGTCACAATTAATATGTTGCTTGTTATTTTGCTTTGATCTCCAGTTGCGGCGATATTTTCTTTCAGTGTGCCGGGCACCCTGCAGAAACTTGTCACTAATGTGCCCCTGCTTACAACGCCATTTTATATTTATTTCGTTACATCGTCTCCGGGCGAAAAGGACGCCCCACTATACACTTTATACCATGCTGCTCAACTACTCTCGCACATATTTGCCGAGTCCTTTTAATCATTTGGCAAACTTTCCCTGACACGCAGCCCGAGATCCCGTTAAAGGAGTCAACTACGTTTTCCGCATGCCAAAAAACTACTCACCAACACACGCACACCAACACGCATGTGTCGGCACAAAGTCCTTTTAGTTTTTAATGTAATTTTGAGACTTTTTCAGCTGCTGTGTCACTTTGCTCACGAGCGGTGGGGCGGGGCGTGAGGGTTATGGCATTTGGAATTCCCCGCCAATTTCGCCCGGGGTCACGAGCTATTTCTCTAAGTGATGCGCCAGGACATGGGTAACAGTTCAGCCAAGGGTTTTGGACAAGAACATGCGAACTTGGTCTCGAGCTCAAGAGAATCTTCTTTTTAAGTATTTAAAAAGCCCCTGGAAAATTGAAGAGCTCTGAAAAATAGGTTTTTGAAAATTATAAAATAAGTTTAGACTAAAGTGAAATATATTTTTTTAAATATATCATTAAGCCTACTTGATTTTATTAGAATAAACGTTGGTTCTTATTGATTCTATTTATCTAGAATAGCAAGAACATAATTTGAATATTCCAATTTTCCAGCCCATTTTTATACATGAGACTCTGGGAAAGTCAAGGCATTTTGTGCCATTAGGACACACAATTTCATAAATGATACAGTGCGCGAAACAAGTGGTTCGTAAGCCTTTTGCCCGAAGCGAATCGTATTGAATGGAATGGATTCGAATCGAAGGGAGCTGAAACACCCGAAGGCCTCATAAATTTCATAGCGAAATTGTTAAATTTTAATAAAATCAAAGCGTATCAAAACCGATTTGTTCACCAAGCGACGACTGTTCCTTGGGTTTTTTTATTTCCCGGGCACGCAACTGCCACCCCCCCCAGGACAATTGTCCTTGCCATCGTTATCCTTGTTCGCAGCCTGGTTGTATCGCGTGTTTATTGTTGCAACAGTCGCGCGGGGCTCTTTAAAATAATTCAAGGCTTAAGGGTTGGGTTTGGCTTTGGCTTTGGATTTTCGGGCTTCTGGGCTGGCGTTTAACCCCCGCGATGCGCATTTCCAAGTCGCTTTTCGTGACTCGTTAAAGGATTAAAATCATTTTAATGGATTTTTCAAGCTGTTGTTTTGTTGTATAATTGTCGCCTCCATTGTGCCTCGCTCTGTTTTCATAAATAGGGCACACATTCAGCTGGCAGCAGGGTGGCATTGACAGCAAGCCATCGTCCTTCGTCCTTTCCCCGTCTCATTTGTCATCATATTTATGCTAATGGTTCGAGGTGTTAATGAAGCGCGGTCTTAAGAATCCAATAGAATGAATGGTGGTCTGAAAGCCACAAGAACTCCTAACCAAAGCGAAGTTCATTATGCATTTGTATTAGAAGTTATTTTAAATTGTTTAAACATTAAAAATAAAGTAGAAGAGCAGGCAGAACCATATACTACCTTATTACAAATTATTAAAATAATTATGACTGGTTGCACACTTTAAGCAAGTAAGCCAACTTTTTTGTCTACACCATTGCAAGGAAAACGAGATATAGATGCAAAGATTTATCGGCTGCCTTGCTGACAATATAACATTTAACAATATAAGCACTTAAGATGGATAACCAAGTCAGCCAGAACATAAAAAAGCTCTTATTCAAAACCACCTTTTCCAGCGGCCTTCAGTGGCCAAAACAGACATAGCCTTTACCCCACAATCCATAAAAGCGCAAGTCAGCTCATTAAGGACTAAGCCCGACTCAATTTGCGATGAGCCCGAAAACGAAGCCCGCGGCCATCGTGGCAAATGGAAATGGAAACCTCGGAACGGGTTCTTATCATAATGAGGGGTATTTCCGCGACCTATCGGGTTATAGACAAAGATCTCTAATTAACCCATTAGCCAATCCCAGCCCGATTTTCCAGCTTTTTGTTGGCCCAAAGCCGCGGGCATCGGGATTTTGGCTTCGGTTCGTTTAACCCCTGGATAAAAGGTATATTTATTTACAGCTAATTTCGCGTGTGGCCCGCGGCCAAAATAGACAGGCAATAAGCTCACCTGGCTTTAACCCTCCACCCCTCTGGCATTAACCCCCGACTGCCCATTTGACATTGATACGTGTGGTTCGGTGTCTAACGAGCGACAAGCCCTTGAGGCCATTTCCCAAAAGCCGCTTAGTTTCCAGTTTAGCTCCCATCAAACTCACTGCACCGGGAAAAAGATTTTAGTGGATTTTAGTGCCAAATTAAGGCGTTCCCACAGATTTCCAAACGATTTTAACCTTTTTTTTTAAGAAAATCCATTGTCCCTTTTATTTGCAATGGAATAGTTTTTTGTACGAACTATTGTTTATATTTTAACGAGACTTAAATCATTTTGACGAATCAAAAAGGATGCATTTCTCTCAGTGTGGCGGCAATGTTATCGCTTAAGCCTTCCGAATCCGATTCCCCCGGAATCCTCCACCTGTTCCGCTTACCTGGCAACTTGAAGGGCAATCCGGCCATAAGTGGATCCGGTCCGAAACGTTGTGGCCCAAAGGCGAACGGATGGAATCCCTGGTGTCGCACCTTCGATCTGGGTTCCCTCGGCCCATCCACGGTCACCTTGATGGCCTTGGTGTAGGTGGCTATCTGGATGGGGTTCGTCGAGATGACAATCGTCAGTGTGAAGCTCTTGCCTGCAAAATATATTAATATTAAATAAATCGCTTAAAATCGTATACATTTTTGTGAAAATCTAATCGAGTTATGCAAACTCAGTACAAGTGATTTTTTAAATAAAAGCCACTAGAAAATCCTTATTAATTCGAATTAATTTACTGTTTGCAGCTCCAATATTCATCTTAATTTCAGTTTTTTCAACACGATTCCTGTTAATTGCAAAGGAAAATAAACCTTGAAACCACTTCAAGCAGCCAGCCCGTGCAAAATATTAAATGTTAATTTTTGGCGACCATTCCAGTGCAATCAGGGGTCAGAAATACACACCACCACCCATCCAAACCACCTTCTCCCACCCACTTGCCACCCACTCTTTTTGGCACTCCCGCGGCAGCTGCAAATTATGCTGCGAATTTATAGATTTGCCATGACCCTTTGGGTTGCCATGGCCGAAGTGGCTTGGGTTCTAGTGGGTTCTAGTGGGAGATTGGCCGCCGAACTGCACATGGAAATTAAAGTGCGGAATTTCGAATGGGAATGGAGAAATGGAAACGGGCAGCGGTAACGTTTTTCGCGAAAATTAACCCCCGACGGAGTTGTGAAAGCTTCATAAAAACCCACACACCCACATCTAGACATGCACATATTCAGATTTGCACATTTCCAGAGCGGAGCGCATAAATGAATGAACGAGTGCAGGATGCTGCGAGCCATGGGGGTCATGGGGGTAATGTCAGGCAGGGGTGAGTCGGGTTTTGCGAATCGGGAATCGGGAACGCAACTATGAGCACTTCCTTCGCGGCCAATGCAATATTAAGTAGCATGCGGCGACTTTGACATGCCAACTATTGTGGCGTTGTCTGGACCGTATTCCGTCGTATTCCGTATTCCATAGCCCAATTCCCAGATCTCGTGCCCTTCACCCAGCGAAAACAAAGAAACCCACCCCCGAAAAACTGGGGCGCTGCATATTTGAAATATCCATAAGGTGGAACTCCCAGACGCGCGAATATAAAATTCATTTGCCAAACATTTTAAATGCCAATGTGCTTGAGTTAATCAACAAAGGTGAAAAACTCAGAGGGGAATGTTCAACTTTTAAGGGAAAGCTATATAAGAAACAACAAATTATTTTTGCAGTATTTACTATTGATAAATAATTGTTAACCCATTTAACCCACCATTATGCTCGGGATTTTACCATTCATCTAGTTCTTTGTTCATATAGTTTTTATTAAACAAATAGTAGAGCTTATAAGTGTAACAAATCATTTATGTTCTTCAAGACTTCACATTTTGTTATTTAGATTTAGGAACAACCGCTCTTGGCAACAACTTCACTCGGCTCTCTTCACTCTACGCTCGCTCCCTTTCTATCGAAGCTATCGATCTAGGGTTGCATTTTAATCAGGGCTGCAATGTAGAAGTATCGAAGATCTAATACCTATTCCCACCGCGAGTATTCTTACTCGAACCAATTCCCACATTCATAAGAGTGGATCATAATGAAGATTTCTTCCAGGACTCGATGATCTGTTATGCAAATTTTCTTGGTCATACGGCCTCATAATCCCCCCAGCCGACGAATAATTTCAAGTCATTTGCAGCTTTCTGGTCTACAACCAAATAGGAACACATAAAAAACAAACAAACTTCTTAGATTAATATTAAATTAAACGAAGCATGCAAAAAACGCAAGAAGGCGGTAATCATTAAGACAAAGGGCAGCAAACAAACTGACGACGTCTGAATTTTCCCTTGGCTCTCAAGCTGTAACGGCTGCGATGGAGAAGTGGCAAAGCGGGAATCCTGGGTAGCGGGACAGCGGAAAAGTGGGGGAAAACCCCAGAAACCCACGCAAGAAAACAAATGAACATAAACACAGGCGAAACGAACCAAGAAACCCAACAAAATGAAATGAAACTTTTTTAATTATGCGCCCTCAGCAACAGCAGAGCAGAGCAACAAGCTGGAAAAGTGGGTGGGAAATGGAAAATCCCGATGTGGTGATGGGGGGTCGGTTTAGTGCTGAGACGGGGGGCTTCAAGTCAACAAGAAGGAGTAACCAGAGAAGGCTCGCAAAGTGGCTAAAGACAAAAGACTTTGGCGTCGTCTATTTTTGTTTTTAGTTTTTTTTTTCTTTATTATTTTGGCTCGCTTTTGTGTTTTGCCAAATGAGCAAGAATTGCAAATAAATCTGTAGCTGCTAGCCATTTTCCACCAGGCCTCACCGCCCCCCTCCATTTTCTGTCATTTGCCAGGGGGCGTGGCATGCACAACAACGGCGACAAAGAACTTTTGCCTGCTAATAAGATGAAAAACCATTAAAAGTCGACACAAGTCGCGTCCATTGCAAGTGGAAAATTTGTGGGTGGCAAGGAGGTGTTGAGAATTCCGAGGGAAATGGCTGTTTCGTGGGAAAAGGGGGGCAAAGCCAAGTGGGTGGCAGTGGGCGCGTACTGTGTGTGCCGGGTTAAAATGTTGTCATTTTAGCAACAAAGCAGAAATTATCACCACTTTGCAAAAGGCGACGACAACGACGACGACGGAAAAGGAGTTGGAAAATGCGGAAAAGGGGCTGGGAAAATCGAGGGTGGCGCCGCGGGACGAGGCGTCTCGGTGGCGATGTGGACAAAGTCTGCACCCTTTTAACAGGACCCAACTGCGACATGTGTGTGTGTGTGTGTGTGTGTGTGGGAACACAGTGGACGCAAAGGTGAGCAGTAGATCAAAACGGTTAGGAACTGCAAACGGGTATAGTATTTAAAGTTTTACCAATATATATGTAATAATATTTCATAACTGAATGAAATCATCATTGAATATTTATAATACAATACTTAAACTGATGCAATGATACAAGATTTACTATATCACATCACATGCTGTTTTGAATTTTATCTCTTTAAAATCAATGGCATTAATTCCACTGTAACTCATTTATGTGGACCCCAATGTGTGTGTGTGTGCTGGGCGCTAAGTGATTTTAAAACAAAGTTTTTGAAACGTTTAACCTTACACAACAAAAATGTTTCATTTGCTGGCAGTGCAGAGCAGAAGCCAAAGCCTTTGTCTGCATTTTAACTTTCGATGCTGATAATGAAGGCAGACCTGCCCCCAAAAAGGGGGCGGATGGCTGGCTGGTTGGGTGGTTGGGTGGTTGGGTGGATCCAGGACAGCAAGGACACCGACAAGGGTTCGTATGCTTAGGCAATTTAATGGCTGCCACTGCCACTGCTCCTGCTGCTGCTCCTGCTGCCTTTTGCCTTGTGCGGCGTTAATGTCGTTAGTAGCATGGCGCCATAATTATAATTTGACATAAGACAAGAAGTCTGAGGTTGACAACAAAATGACATTTTAAATACAGCAGGATGCGGAACAGGCATTCAACCCCCAGGACGCGCAGCCCAACTCCACTTCACTCCACTCAACTCAACTCAACTGAGCTGAAGGACACGCCCATGCCAAAGCCGAGTGCTCGTATTTAGACACTTAACAGATCATAATTTCAACACTTTGCCTAATGCCAGTGAATTTGCTTAATGGCCGGGCCTCATCGACCATTTCCAGGGGATCAAATGTCGGTGGAGTCGGAATTCCTAGCCGTCTTAGCCTTCTTCTCCACCCACACATGCTCGAAACTTTGCCCTGGGCCTCCGAAAAATACCTTGGCATTACAATTCGCCCAGTTCGTTGGGTCCAGTCGAAAGTCTCTCTTTCTTGGCAGTTTATTTGCATAAGCTCCACTTTGACTCCCCAAAGGCACTGAGATCCATGAGCTCCATCCATAAATATTCATATGTTTATTTTATAGCGAAAATACACAGTTTGTGTGGAGCGGCCGGTTGCTCTTTTCCTTTGACTTGGCCAAGTTAAAACTGTTTCAGACATTTTGTTGCTTGTTGATGTTGCCACTGCCGCTTCAAGCGTTTTTCATTCTTAAACTGTGGATGTTTGTCATCAAACTCTTTTTTTAACTTTAAGTACGCAGACACTTGACCCAAAACTGCAAGCGATCTTAAAGTTTCCATTTCAAACAATTTTCTATAGATTGCTTCGCAATTCAACTATTTTTGAACCAAATTTGTAAATCTCAAATTCCTGCAACATTTAGTGCTGTATGATATTTCCCAAAAGAAATAATTAAATATTGAGTTATTATTCGTTTGATTGCGGAGGTATTTATTGATAATGCTTTGTATCTGCACTCTTGAATTTTGGCCCTTGGAAATGGGACTTTCGCCCGAGGCGCTTTCTCTTCGCGAGGGTGGATTCAAAAATAATGAGAGTGGGACGCGATTTGGTTTCACTCGGTTTCGGTTTAATAATCATAAATTGTAACCCTTTTTGGCGCAACTTCTTGGCTGCGCGCTGTGTTGACATCCGCTTCTTTTTGTTGTTGCGCCCAAGTCGATGGTGGATTGCTGGATTTTTGGATTTATGTTACATGGCCGCCGGGCGAAATGGCGATGGAGCAACTTTCTCACATGCCGAAAAAGGAAATTAAATTTCCAGCCAAGTCAGAAATTATATTGGCAATAAATGAAGACACAGCCGTAGACGAGCGGCAAAATGAGACCGAGTCCCAGACGCTGCCTGCAATTACGGCCTTCGCCGTTCTCCATTGGCGGGGTTGGTTGACGAAACGCCGGGGTCCCGGGATACACGCAATGCTGCCAAACAGGAAGCCGGAATCGACGTTTATTAAAACGGAAACTCGAGACAACTGTGCGGCGGCATCGTCAGCATCAGCAGAAAAATCGGCCAAGATCCGGCGAAAAAGAAATCGGGGAAAAGGAAAATTAAGAGGCGGAGGCGGAAAGAAAATAAACGCGACAAAGACGATGGCGACAAGGACATAATTCTGTCCTTGGGGCTAGCTGATAAGCCAGCCCCACCCACTGACCCACCACCATTCAGCCGCCGCCCACCGCCCACACAAAGGACGGCCGCTAAATTGCAATTTTCAAGATTTAAGCGTGAACAATAAATGTCACATAATCTGTAAGTAGCCAAATAAAGGGACTAAGCTATTTAATTTAATTTATCGCATTTTAAACATCCAGCAAAACAATAAGGCCGCCGACCAGACGAACGGCAAAAAAATGGTCAGCATAATATGTATATAAAGCGAATTTATTGATTGCGGTCGCTTGGACCAGGAAAGTCCGAAAGTCGTGACTTATAAATACATTTTGGGTCACAATTTGTTGGAATGTCCTGCGATAAGAGCAGCAAACATAAATTAAGGCGGTAGCAGATAGGTGAGATAACACGAAAGTGACTGGGACACTTTAGTTGTTTTCTATGAATATTCGAGACTATTTTACATAGAGAAGGTGTAGAAAGCTGACTCCATTTCTGTTTAATATATAGTTTAATACATTAATTGAGTAAGTGCAAATAGTTAAGATAACACGAAATTCTCTGGGAATTTTTACTTGGGTTTTTCGAGAATGCGAGAAGGTATTGAAAACTGACCCCCTTTTTAACTTCTTCGCTGAGTAAAAGTAAAAATAGTTTGGCCAACCTAATCAAGAGATTAAATGCTGTTTGTTTGAACTATTTTATAATACATTGTATGCTTTATTAAAAGAGCACATATAATTTATTGAGACTTTAAATGGAAAATGGTAATTGTTGCGTAGATATACCATCGCTGGGGCTACTTTTGGATTATGAAATATTTCCCAGCTTTTTGACGCTCTCCCGATCAAATTGGAATTTTACAATTAAGAAACCATGAAAGTGTCAACAAATCTTGAGGGCCAGTTGGGGTTTTTGGGAACTCCTTCTGCTGTTTCTCAGGCCCGATGATGCGGGCAGGAAAATCCTGTGACACATTTCATTATACAAATATCAATTAAGCACACGGCAAACACACGAATGACTAGAAGTTGTGTGCGTGCGTGTGTGTGTGTGTGTGCGTGCGGCAACACCAACCGGAAGTTAGCAACCCCATGGAAAATCGCGGGTGGGGGTGGGCTCGGAAAAAACCTGTCATAAGGGCTGGCGGCGGCTGCTTAATGAAAATTAAAAATTCAACATCAAACGCAAGGAGAATGTAAGGCAGGAACAACCCCCACGGGCGAAGAAGTGTTAATGTGCCATCTGATTTATTTATGCAAGCTGTATGTGGAGTGTGTGTCTGTGTACGGATTGCATGAATTTTGTGAGAATTCGTGACTTCAATTAAATTCCATTCGATACTCAAGGAATTTCCGACCGATGATGCGCAAGTAATTTCCGAAATTGGATACTGTGTGCCACCAGCAAACAGGCAAATACGAATGCAAACAAACACAAGTCCCTGTCCTTGTGTGTGTCTCCGTATTTGTATCTGTATCTGTGTCTGTGTCCGTGTCCGTGTCTGTATGTGTGTGTGCATTTGTATTAAATCAAATTTTAATTGCGCATACTTGTCCCTCGGCAAATATTTGCAACGCTCGCTCGCCACCGCCTTTGACTGGAACTCCGTCTCATCCGCCAGCGGAACTGGCCAAATTGCTTTAGCGACAAGGAATTTAAGGCCAACACACATACGCAAACACACCCACAGTGTTCAAACAAACATTATGAGCCAACTGGCAACAGGCAAACAAGCAAACAAACGGCAAAGAAAATTCAACTGTTTATTCGCCCACCAAAAAAAAGAATGTATGATATGTACAAGGAGCATAAAGTTAAGTTAAGCCCCCGGAAAAACGAGAGATAAAGTCACAAAGATCACGCTGACTAGAAACTTCAAAAAATCAGTTGAATCGGTTGTTAAATTTATAATTAAATTAAAAAAAAAGGAAGTGATTATCTGCTGGAAAAAGAACAAACCTACAACAATCTACAAAAATGTATCTTTTAGTTGTTTCGTATCTATAGGTTTCTAAAATGACTGATGCGTGATTTTAAGAACTTCTTTTTGTCCTTTAATTGCTTCAAGCCAAAAGCAGCTTTCAATTCGGATTTGGAGCCCAAACTTAAATGGTTGATAAAACTAACTTAAAGTTCTGCCACCCAACGTACACTGAAAATAACTACTTGGCTTAGATAAAAGTTCAAATTTGTTTTGGCTCCTTTGAGATATGTTTATTTATGTGAATGTAATGAATGTTTTTTATAATCGAGTATTGTTAGTGTTAAGTAAAAAGCGCTAGTAGCTTGGCTCAGTTTTTAAATGTTTTAAGCCTTGAACAAACTTGACTTGCAACCCATCTTGGACTCGTTTAGGAATCCGCTAACTGGCATTGAAGATGCCAGGTTAGTAGGGGTAGCCAAGGCTGAATTCACTCGGCTATAATTCCCCTAACGATGCCCGAAGGAGTCTATATAAATACCCAGCTAGCGAGGTCATCGGGCGGATGGCGATGGACTGGGGCTCTTGTGGACCGGTGGGCTGGTGGGCTGGTGGACTGGGCGTCTACGACTAATGCCTAAATAAGTAGTAGAGGCCGCGCTGCCCCGCCCCCCAGGAAAGTATCTAAGCGGCAGCTCCTAGGAAATCTGTCAAATGTCAACGGCAGCAGCGAGTTGGCAACGTTGACGTTGGCTCATTAAAAAACGAACTTCTCCCGGTCGATGTTGTTTGTGTTGTTGTCTTTTGGGACTGTTGCTGACACCTGGGCAAAAGTTTGTGTGTGTTGGTTGATGCACGGAGAGAAATCAGCGGGGGAGTTGCAAAATTGAACTGATAATAGTTGTGAACTTTATTACATTCATACGCTTTAAAACATTAAAACACTTAATACGCTAAGTAGGTAGTTTGAAAAGTAAAGCAAGAAAACATTATATTTTTAAGGAATATTCAAAGAAAAGTACTGATCCATTTATGAAGTAAAGTATTTGTGAATAAAATCAAGAAATTTAGCACATTGTTATAGATCAAAATATGCAGTTTTGCATTGTAAGTAAATTAAAGTAAAGTAAGCATCTTAAGTAAGCCAATTGCTATTTTCATTTTAGTTTTTACATTAAAATAGGTAATGTAATTCTTGTAAAAGAAGTACTAGATTTGTTGGAAAAAAAACGTTGTTCATTTGCTTTTTAATGATTACGTTCAAGTGATACAAGTAAGTACTTTCTGAAATCAGAAAAAAACTAGGAATTTTCGCGCAGTGCTCTTCGTGGAGGCCTTGGTTCAAAATGGCGACCATTTTGGCTGTTGGCCTGGGCGTTTATCACATTGCTGCTATTAATTAAGCTTAACGAGGTTACCACTCGCAACCACACCCCCTCGCCGAAAAATGTGGGCGGAACGGGTGGCGGGGGCTGCTCCATCTTAGTGCGGCAAACTTCATAATGAAATTTCACCTTCATCTCATTAAAAGTCTTGAGCATTTTTCGAGCGCTGTGCTGAAAATTGATGCGTGTCAGTTGGAAAAGGGTTTTTCAGTCCCAGTCGAGAAGGCAGTGCCACGCCCCTAATCCCCACCGAGCGCCCAAGTCTGTTTGTCAGTTTGTCTGCCATCGTGTTCTCGAGTTTTCCAGCATTCGAGTTTTCCAGCTGCTGGCTGCCAACGCTGGGGCGCGTATTTAATTTTTAATGAAGTTTAATGGACGCCGGAAGCTTTAAAGAAACTGAGGAGCGGAACCCGGAACTGCGAACTCGGAACTCGGCAACTCGAAAGCACAGGAACTCAATGGGGAACCGAGGAGCAAAACAGACCACTGGAGTATTCACTCCAAGCGGAGCAGGTGGCACATTTTTCCATCAAATCTTCAATTTCTAATATGTGGTACTAGTATTTGCAATCAAAATACTAAAAACTAGTCTCAAGTATGGTGCTAGTTGTTCAAGTATAACTTAAAGTAGTTAAAGTATGACTATCTAGCAATCACGAAAACAATCAGCTAATGCATTTGACAAAATTGACTGGCAATCAACTAACTGCACTCCCGAAAATTCCGGGGCTACGTAGTGCCCAGTCTATGGGTTTTAACTGAGCAATAAGGATGCAATAATCACTTGCAGTTAATTAACATATTATCTGCAGCTTAGATGTTGCACTGCACTTTGGTAATGCACTTCAAAGTGCTGGCGCATCAGTGTGCAGCTCTCATTTACATGCATATGGCATCAATAATTACATGTGCCGGACCCCCGACCCCCTTAACCCTTCACACTTCACCCTTAACCCTTGGCCGCCCGCCTGCCCGGCAGAGAAATCTCTTTCGACGAAACGGCATCCAAGTGATTGTAATTCATTAGTCGACAACAACAAGCCCGATGCATTTGTGCACATGTGTGTGGGTGTGGATTATGCAGTTTCCGCTTGGCTGCAACTGCAGTTCCATTTCCCCGTTTGCCATTTCCACATTTTCCAATTCCATTTCCACGCCTGCGATTGCGATTGCAGCTGCTGATGCCGCCATTTTATCTAATTGCGTTGCACCCAAACCAACGGCATTACGCATACGCCGCGTGGTCCAAATCATTAAAATTACGAGTGCTTCACGCACGCGGAAAAAAAGAATTGGGCTTCAAGCAAAAAGCGGTGAGGGAACCACAAGATGATCAACATATAACAGTGGCTGTGCCGAAAGCCAATTCCGTTTTAAGTTCACTGCTAAACATCCCAAAGACACTAATAATTTGCAAAGCAATTAAAATACTTCGATTTCATAAATATAAGACCCTGAGCAGAGGCTTATACAATATTCTCTTTCGGAAAACTAAAGGCAATGCAGTTCTTTAACAAAATATTCAGAGAATACTTCGTAGAAACTGTGAAAGAAAGAAGAATCGCAGTTTTAAGGATCTATCTGTGAGGTTCATTAGGCGTGACTTGCTCCGTTTGCAAATCTCGTTACATTTCCATAAAACCCACGAACGAGAGGCCTTCCCCGGCAATTGCGATAATGAAAGGCTCTTTGGCAGGACTATCAATAGAGCTGTCCTCGTGCGAGCCACCACCCCATTCGGCCACCCTTAACCCATGGAGGCCCTCATAAATTTGCTGCATACCGAAGGGCGCTGGAGCGTCTGCAGCCTTGACAACTGCAAGTGGCATTAGTTGTAGCGAATTCAAACACAAATACAAATGCAAATACAAGTGCAGATGCGAATTCAACGGACAGCAATTACAATTGCAGGCTTTGCATTACTTTTGCCTAGTACAAGGGATTTGCATTTGTTTGCTAATTGAAATTAAGCAAATAATACGAAGCGAGCCTTCCACCCACGTAATCCCTTTGTAGCGCATTAAAACGAGAAGGGTTCGAAAAAAAATGAAAGTAAATAAAATGGGAGGAAAAAAACCGAAAGGGTTCCCGTTTCGGGTTAAATAATTTAAATCCATTTGTAAAACATTTGATGCTGCCCTTTGGCAATTGTCACGCCCCCTGGCCCCTTCGCCCGCCCCATTTTTTCCTACTTTTTCCGCCGATAATTAGTATGGAAAAGGCGCTTGGAATAATCAAATGTTTAAAAAAGATTTGCCAAAGTGAATCCCAAGGAATTATTTGCCACTTGAAACGTTTAAAAATGTCAAACAAGAGGATGGCCGAAATGGCTGAGCTGGATGGATGGATGGATGGATGGATAGATGTAGATGGCCATAGAAGACCTCGCTGATGAGGGTGCCCAAGGAGACCTTAACCCACCACCGCCGCCCGCCTTCTGCCGCTTTTTTCGAGGGGTCAGACAAACTTAATGAGCAAATTGTCAAATGCCGCGGCAAAGCGCGCACTTAGACATGCCCTGAAAAATCCCCAAGAAAGATAACTTGGCGAAAGTAAAAGTTGCCGGGGCTTTGAATAAACAGTTACGCTGATTTAATTTGCCAGCAACAAAAAAAAATAAGAAAATAAGAAAAGAAAAAAACCAAAAGCGAAAATAGGAAAAATGAAGGCGAGGGAAAATTCTATCACAGTATGTTGTCTGTCACCCTCGATTTGATTTTTAAATTGCGTTCGTGATAAATTGACGAAATGAACAGCAATAACGGCGGCGAGAAAAAATCTCAAGCAAAATTGACAACTGTCAAGACTGTCTGCCGTCTGGCTGCCCCTCCCAGTCGACAGTCGACACCCCTGGACGTCCCCAATAGACATATAAAAATTAACTACAGACTACTTATCTTATTTGCTGATGCCTGGCCAAAGCGAAGGACCAAGGACCAAGGATCAAGCGCACGGAAGATGGCTACAAAAGTTTGTCAGCGGCTTTTGATGTGTTGTCCTTTATATGGGCAAGTGATTGTGTGAGTGAGTGTGTGCGGGTTTTTGATTATATTTCTCGGTGCACGGGGTGTCCTTTTGGGTGTGACAATATGCAGGGAACAGGAAGCGAGCAATCAGCGCGAATGATATGCCAAATGGTAATGACCAAGTGTTAAAGAATACAGGCAAGCAGAATTTTCTCAATCATTCGTGAATACTCTTTGCAAAGTGAAGAGGGCGAAATATTGGCAATGAAAGGATGTTCACAATGTTAATTTGATAGAAACAAACATATTAAAGGTACGATACAATTTTGTGACTGGTTTTTAAATAGACGTTTTGCAATATCCTTCTAATCAGTTCACTCACCCCTTCCGCTTCTGCCCACGAACCGCAGATCATTGAACTTGGCCACCTGATTTTTCATCACGGCCGTGCAGTTTCTCAGCTCCCCGCAGAAGTTCTCATCGTTTCCGGCTCTAATGGTGACTATAGTGCCATCCATGACCTCGCCCAGTGCCAAAACCTTGAAGGCGATCGGTAGAGTCTTGTTTGAGCGCCAGTGCGTGGGCAAAGTGGTGCAGACCTGTTGGGAATATTGATTTGGGCAAGGTTAAGCAAAATATAATCTTATTTAAACCTGACATTGTGAGTGAGTATTGTAGTGAATTCAGTTTTGAATTGAATAATTTTGAATTATAGTTTTCGAGATCTCGACGATCGTACGGACAAACAAACGCACAGGAATCTATAAGGAGGGACATACGGACGGACATACGGACGGACATAAAGACAGACATACGGACAGACATACGGACAGACAGATCGCCTTGGGTAGAGACCCTGAATAAAAATATATTTACTTGTTTTATTTATATTCTATATAAATGGTATAAAATATATACCATTTATATACATTTTAACAAACCAACTTGGCCATTCCTCTCAAAGAGAAAAAAACTGATTTGATGTGGTCCAAAAAGAGTTTCTTTTTATACTACTAATGTGAAAGTGGAATATAGAGCGCTTATTTGTTGACACTCAATTGGTTTTTTTTAGTTTGCTTAAAGTAAGAATCTTTGCAGCTATGAGATATGAGTACGCACCACATGTGGAGACCCCGTCTTGACCAGCTCGCCAGGATGTTCGGCGAGCAGGACGTCGACGGTGCGCTCGATGAGATTCTCGGGGGTCAAGTAGGGACTCGTGTCCACGGGCTTTGTTTTAACATTATTATTATTGTTGTTGTTGTTCGTGGTGCTGTTGTTGTTATTGTTAGTGTTATTGTTGTTGGTGGTGCTGGTATTGTTGTTGTTATTGCTGCTGGCAGAGGACTCAGCATTCCGCCGCTTCGTTGTGGTCGTTGCTGCTGTCTGTTGTTGCTGCTGCTGCTGCAACAACTGATGTTGCTGCTGCTGCTGGTGTTGCTGCTGCTGCTGCTGCTGCTGCTGTATTTGATTTGAGGTGGTCGAACTGACCTCAGCAGAAATGTGCATTATTGCAGCTGCTAGCTGGGCACAAGGTATTTCAGGGCCCCTCTTTGGTTGCCAGTACTCAGTGGATTCAGTGGATTCAGTTGCCGGCGGGTTTCGTGGGTTTTCGGTTTGATTTCAATGCCTGCCTCAAAGAGTCGACGCTTTCAATCCGATCATTGTCAGCTCATTTGGTCAATCTGGAAAATTAATGTGGACGGCGAGTGAGATTCGGACTGCCAGCGGATTTTTTGTGTGTCTGTACGTTGTTCCCCAAAGCAATTTCTCTGGATATTCGATTGATAAATGAAATATAATGTGAAAAATAGGGAAAATCTATTTAAAATAAATCGAATAAAATACTTTACTTTACGTTTACAGAAAATGTTTCAAAATGACATGAAAAATCTCCTAAAACATGAGTACAACGAGATACATTAACTAGATTGCACTGAATGCACTGCACTGTAATTTATTTCAAAAGCGTTTTTCGGAACACACACACACACAGATAATACTTTTTTGTACGAGCTGCGATGCTTTTGTTGCACTGCTTCTTTGTTTTCCAGTTTTCAGCCCGCATAAGTATGCTGCACTTTTTGTTTATTGCCGCCAGCGACAACAGCTCAATTATTATTGCACTTTGACCTCGGGAGGTCGGGGACACAAAGGCACATCCAGATTCGGAATCAGATTGATAATCAGAAACTGTTGCTGTATAGTATCGCTATCTGGAAACCAAACAGAGAACAGAAGCAGCCGAATTGAATCGAATCGATTCGAAATGCATCGAATCGAATCGCATCGAATGCAATCGCAGCGAACCGCACACCTTTGCGCACAATTTGCATTTAAGCCGACGTCGGCGAGTGCAGCTCAATTAAATATTAAAAAATCATAACCAATAATGAGGCATTTCGACCCGTAGGCAGTGCCCAAACTAAGATGTACGACTGCGAGTGTGGGTCGGTGGGCAAATTGCATTTTATGTCCATCAAATGGCGAATAAAAATGGCAAAAAGCGGGGCGAAATTATCGAAAGCGCCAGATGTTGCCGGCTTGTGTTTGGCCAGCCAGTCGCTTTTGTTTAAATAAAAACCAGTTGCCGGACACAGCCGCGTTTTGTTTTCACGTTGCCGCCTTTTTTTCCACCAACTATTTTCACTACGTACTGGCCAGGTCTCTAAGTTATGCGAAATTATTTTGGAAAATTGCGAATTACAAATTAAATAATTAGTTTCAGAACACATATTTTAATAAATGTGCTTACAAGTAAAATTCTAAGAACTTATGCCAATCATTAAGCCTTCATTAGTATAGGCTACCTATTTTTGCCAAAGTAAATTCGTAAAATGTGCTAAAATCAATATGCGAATTGTTTTTAATAAAATAATTATGATAAGATAACATTTATTTATGAGCTATGAATTATTTTTTGCACAGAGCATATAGCGTATTCAGAGCTTCGGCCTATTAGAACCCTTGCAATTTCCTTCTTGTTTTGTAATGTAGTCGCAAGTGCTGCACAAACACAATCGCACCTAAAGATATATATCTGTACATGTATGTGCACACGCTGCGTATACGCGTTTTTTACAACTTCCGCTCCGAACTGAATACATGTGTGTACGTGTGAACCCATATGTATGATGATTATGTGCATTTTTTACCAACTGCCGAATGCAGATGCCCCGCCAAATGAGCTGGCCAAGCGACTATGTGGCGGCCCATGTGGCCACAGATGAGCGGAAGGGGGCGTGGATCGGGGATCGGGCCACCAAAGTCGGTCTATATAATCGGTTAACAAACAACTCGGTGGCGGGGCTAGCCACACAATTAGACCAGAAAATGCAAATTAGGCAGTGGGAAAAAGATGCATTTATGCCAAATTGTGGTGCTTAGAAAATCAAAACAATTGACTTGGCAATTAAAGTCAAGTTTTAATGCCCAGCTCCTTGCTCTTAAGTTTGTTTCGATGGATTGGTATTTCATTATACAAAATTAATTCATCCTTACGATATTGGGAAATGTTAATAAAACGGTAAATAATGCCTAACAATAATTATAATTATAATTATAATAAATTATAGATTTAATGCAATGATCAACAGATAGATCGATAGTTTATTGGATGTAACAACTTTAGTTTATATATATTTATTCGTATTTGAGAAAATTGTGTGTGAAACAAAACAAAATTCGTTGTAATTTCTATAAGCTGTGTGTATTTTATGAACGATCATGGTTATCACACACTTACGTAATCCCAGATTTAACACTTATTTATATTCTCCAAACACCTGGTGTTAGTTGGACTTAAAAACAATTTTATTTTTTACGGGTATTTTTGATACGTCGGCACCACAAGCACTACAAAAAAATTATGGAATTTCGGCCAGACTCTTTCGATTTCGGCCTTTCTAATTACGGTAATTATTTGTAATTTTTTTTTTCAGCCACCGGCACACACACAAGCACGCACGTTAACGCACACAGACGCACTGGCACAGACACAAGTGAAGGGACTTAGAGGCACAGCCACATGGACACAGAGACGGGGGCTGAGACTGGCGATCGAATCAAACGACACGGAGATATTAAACTATTTTTTTGCGGTAACCATGAACGCGACCACTACGAGCGGTTGGCAACGCCGACCACCGACGTCGGCAGCGACGTCGACCGCGACCGCGAAGCCGGCTGAGGGCCCCCGATTTGGAATAGAGCTAGTGCACAGCATCCAACAGTAACGAAGTCTCACGCAGCGAGCTCACGAAGTCGCCGGAGGACGCGAAAGACGCGAAGGATGCGAAGGATGCGAAGGACGCGAAGGACGAGGAAGCGCAGGCGACGCCTCATCATAATCACAGGCGAAAAGAAACAGGAGCACCTCACCTCCCAGGCACTCGAGAGCAGCCAACACCCCCTGCAACATCAACCCGCCCCCCAGGGGAACGTCTATGTCGACTTCTTGCTCAACTGCTGGGGGTATATACAGTCATGACTCCGCAAGACCAACGCGAAGGCTCACATAACACCAGTAATCTATTTTATCTTTAAATTTAAATAAAATTAAAATATTATTTGAATGGGAAAATTGCAGGGGACTGCACTATTTTTAATGCAATATCCGGCTCGGCGGACCAAAAACTCTGCTATCATCATATCATTTTGGTCCCTCGAGCCGGATATTGGCATCTTAAGTTGCAAGAAATCGGAAAAATGTTATTAGCAACTATGCAGACTACATAAATGGTATCTTGTAAATTTTAAATTTAGTAAACCATGTTTAAACATTTCGTTTTAGTAGTGCACGGTGAAACAGCTCCTTTGACTACGCGGTTCCATTTATTGAGGCTTGATTGTGCCGCTTCTTGCAGTTTTTCCTCAGCTTTGGCTGTTGTTGTTGTTCTGGATGCTTGGATGCCGCCTCTCCTTCTTTTTGGCTTAACATTTACCGCGAGAACCAGTAGCAGCGGTTGTCCTCTGGCAGCGCAGTCGAAGTCGACGGCGAAGCCGACAGCGACGCCGGCAGCTGGAGGGAGCAGGGCAAGGGGCAAAGTAAACCGAAAACCGAAACCAGAAAACGTCAACTACACCACAAGCAGAAAGGCCGCAACGACTTCTTCAAGTTGGACAGAGAAGAGTAGAACCACCAACCGAGCCACCCAGCTCCCGGCGCCCACCTCACCGCCCACATACCACCATACCACCATGCCACCCCCCCAAGAAAGGGCAACCCACCACGGATCTTAGAAAAATTGCGCTCAATTTTTTGGCGCACTCTGGAAAAAATTCCAGAGGCGATGGCGAGAGTGAGAGGTGCATAGAGGGCGAGAAAGAGATGGGCGAACTTCTTGAGTTTTTTCCCAGGCTTTTCTTAGCATTTCAGTGTTTTTTCATTTTTCCTGCTTCAACCCCCGAAAGAATTCCTCCTTGGAAAGGACTCAAAAAAATGCTCTCATCTCGTCTCAAAATGGGAAAAAGAAGAAAAATCCAAGCGAAAGCAAAGCGTTGGAGACGCGGCTTTGTGGCAAACCAGGAATTGGTAAGCCAGGGCGAAAGAGATGGCCTCTGCGCGCGAGAAAGAGAGCGCCAATGTCTTGTGGCTGCCATTTGCGGCCAAGAAAACCCGAAGAGTGAGTGAAAAATCGCAACCACATAGGGCACGGCCGCCCGCCCATCGACGAAAATATACAAAAAATTCCCTACAGGGCGGTGCTAAATACTTGCTTGGGTTTTTCGGCTTATTTATATTATATATACGTATATAAATATATTTTCTTTTTTTTGGTTTTTTTTCGGCCTTACACGTTGTTTTGTAGGCCTTTGCAACCCTCCTTCAGTTTGCGGTTTCTTCGAAAGAGGGGGTTAAGTGTGCGGCTCAGGGGTTAAGGGGTGGTGCACGGTGTATATGTGTTGGTGTCAGCGGTTGCGCACCACCAAGAATGTTTGTCCGTGTGTGTGTCTGTGTGGTTGAGCATTATGAAACCGCAGGAATTATTACACGCTGCGGTCGATTACTATATCAAAACTCCTCTAATCAGGCATCTGTATTGGACAGGGCGACTGATACACACACACACACATACGCAGAGGCGTAACCACAACCACTATTGCAACCACATCCACACACACACACACACACCCACCCACCCACAGGCACGCACACTTTGACAGCCAACCAAAACTACGCGTTCCGCTTGAGTCGATGCAGCCAATGAGCGGATTTCGATTGCCAAGTCGCTGGCAAATTCGCCAGCCAGCGGCGGGAAAATCCCGCTGGGGCCACGGGAAAATGGTGGAAAACGTCGAAAAATCCGGGCCGGAGAAAACATAATAAGGGACACTTTGAGCCGTTACTAATTGGAATCACTTAGCATGGCAGTCATCATCAATCAAACTCCAGCCCAAATGGTGATACCTATTTATATTTCAATATTTTAAAGGTCTAGCAATAACACATATCAAATTGAAGTGTCTAAATAGATAAATAATAATATCTAAATGTATCTTCGAAAAAGAACCTCCCTATTTTTTGTTTTTACATATATTTTAAGTCCTATTATTATCACTTGATCATCAATACCTAAACGATTGGTTAATTTTTAGGTCTCATATGTCGCCTGTGATTACGATCTAGATATATAGTATATCTAGTATATCTAACACATCTAGTATATCTAGTATATCCAGTATACAGTTATCTAGTATTTAGTAATTATGCTTAAAATATGAATTTTAATTTTAATAATCTGCGTACTCATGGTAAAATTGTTAGATAAATAGAATACACACAAACATAGAAGATTCTTAGTTGTATATAATACCATTATGTATATGGGGTATATCTTTCTCTTTCAATTTTCTACCTAACTTCACTTAGTTTTTGTTTTAAAGTCTAGTTAAATTTCTTTCTTTTGGCATCTAATTAGTAGATTTCCGCATGTGTGGCAGTGTCGCCACTTTGAATAAGTTCTGTGTGCTTATCATTAGCCACACACCCTGACGCACTCGTTAAGCTTATCGATGACACCCTTTCGCCTCGTCTCGCCCCAACCACGCCCACGCCCACGCCCTTAAAGCCCCCCAAACCCCCCGAAGACCAACGCCCCTGCCCAGGAAACCAAGCCAATTAAAACGATAAACCAAAAATGCCCAGCGGCGTCACCAAAGAGGGTAAATAATAATGAGAACCGAGAGAGGAATAATGAAAGAAAAAAGGCGGACAAATAACGATTTTTACTTTCCACTTCCAGTTTCCTTGGCTTTCTTGCTCTAAACACTGAGAAAAAACCTTGTATAAATATGAATTATAAATATATATTAATTTTTAATTCTTATTTCGTATTTTCACCTTTTCAATTAAATCTTAAAACATTATACATAGATCTTCTAATCAGGAAAAAGACGAAATGTTTATGTTTTGTTTTTCAGTGCACCGTTTTTTTCCTAGTTACTGGCAACGAAAGGCGTTCAAGTTGCAAGACCGCTAAGCAACGACACCAGCACCGCCGCCCACCAACCACCCACTCAACCACCCACACCAGCCACCCACCCCCTTCCCCCTTCTCCGGAGGAAGGACAATTATGAAGCAAGTTGGTCGCCGGAAGCTCGAGAAGCACAGTAGCGAGAAATCCTTGCTGCCGCCGAAAGATTTTGTGCAAATAATTCTAAAGTGGAACGACAATGGCAGCAAAGCGGTGGCAAGTGCCACTGAAGTGGGTGGGTGGGTGAGTGGGTGGGTTGGGCAGTGGGTGGTGCAGGTGACAGACGGTGCGACACTCTTCACTTAAGGGGAAGGGCAATATTTACTTAGAACAGCAGTGCAATATGTGTGCATTTTCAAATGCATTTTAAGCGGTATTTTTTGATACAATAATAATATTAAAAAAAATATAAAAAATTCCATTACATTGCCATAATTGAGATAAAAGTGTGTGATTTAATGTTAAATATGCTATAAAATGATTGAGAAACTATATCAGGATATTCGGTATACTTTTCAAGAACGATTTTGAAAAGCTTGTTTTCAATTTAAATGGTTTGATTAGAGTTTTCGCTTGGCAAAAAGCTTACAAAATGAAGAAAATGTAACAAATTTTAAAATTTTGATTGAAGGATCAAAATTTTAAAGGAAATACTTAATAAAAATTTATGTAAAGCATCGTATTTATAGAGCCTACATATTCTGATTATTTATTTTAAGCGCTCTCTAAATTTAATTTAACATTCAACTAAACTAGTATAAATATATAATTTTAATAATAATTGTTTAGATTAAATTGCGCAAAAAGGGTATATGAGATGCAATTAAAGTCCTGTTTTTTTCACAACTAAAGGGTTGCGCCTCCTTCAACCGCCTTCCATTCTGCCCATTGTGTTGATTTTTCTTTTAATTGTTGCGGATTTGAGTTCTGACACATTTGTCAACCTCAACAAAAAAACCAAGGGAGGGGGAGGGGGGTAGGTAGAGGAAGCCAGTCGGTATGGGACAAGGTTTGTTTATTATTTATTAGCCTGAGTCCGAGGGGGACTCCCTCCGTTGGTTGTAAGGACATGCGAGGACATCCGCTGGGATAATAATAAACATCGGGGGACTGAAGTTGTGGACAGCAGGAGGGAGGGGGACACCCCCAAGTCAAGTAATTTGTCAACGAGCCAACAAAATAAAAACAACTATGACAGCAGCTACACTGGAAAATTAAGTTCAGGGCTTCAAGGATAAAAGTCTGATATACACTGGTGGTAACAAGCAAATCAGGATAACATTCAAATGTGTTTCATCTCTATCTTAAGGCACTTGCAAACATAACTTCCTCGAAAGAATTCGCATTTTTTCGAGTGTACACACACGGACACCTGTGTGTGCGTGCATTTGTGTGTGTCTGCTTTGAGTGACATGTGTCAAAACTGAAAAACTACGCGAATTTGTGTCAAATACCCTTGTCAGTCCGCTTCAAGTGCAATAACACTTTGCCCCAACAAACACACAGGCTCGCTTAACCCCACACAGCCCCCTTGCGAGACACAGGCCACCCTTTAACCCCTGGCGCCCCATTTTGAACCGTCATAAGGACAAAGATAAATACCGGACAGGTGCAAAGTGTGAAGTGGAGTGCTTTAGAGTATGAAAAAGTTTGGAATTTGGCGAGGATGCGGCGACTGTTGATACGTGTCACTCAAAAATTTATAAACAGATTACTTTTTAAGGGGATAACGGTGGCAAATAAATCTCGCCAGCATTTTTCGTTTCTAACAACATGGTCAAAATGAAACTTTTTTCAGAAAGCAATTTCTACTTCTTTTCAGCGAGTACTTTATTCCATTTGCCATTATAAGCCCATCAAAAAATCAAAGTAAGATTTTAAACTGTTTTACATTTTCCTTCGCACTGCGCAGTTTTTTCTCCGTTTTCCGGAAAACCTCACGCATGAGCGGCAATATTTCTGAGGGGTCAAAGGTCACGCCATGTCTCAATCCAACTGGATTCACCCTCGAGCTAAGCGCCGCCGATTACACACATGGGAGCTGTAAACCGCGTTTTATGATTTCCCTTCGCTTTTTATGGACCCAGCTGGATGGGCCCCGTCGCCGAAATAGATCAGCAAAAAAGCGAAATTTGTGCAAATTGCAGTTTTGCCATTTATATTGTTTTTATGATGAGATATGGCGAAATATGGTAGTCCTCTGGTGGTTGCTTGGTTGGTTGTGGGTGGGGTGAAGTGTTGCAAGTTGCTTAGTTTCCGATCCCATAACTCAAATCATTTTATGAGTTGTTGTGACAGCTTTACAAAAGTATTGGCATTAATAGCACACATATGGCATTACTCTATTATATTGGTACTTGCTCGATGAATCTAAAGAAATGCCTTTCTTTCTTTTTTGTAGATTTTATTATTTTAAATCTCTCGCAGAAGTACCAACATACCAGCCCAATTCGGTAGTTACTCTTCCAGGATATCCCAGGACACGTTTACTTCACGTTTCGAGCACAAAATCCATAAAAAAGCTACTCACAAAAACGACAAGCTGTTGGTGCGTGCTAAGCATAGCTAAGAACCGAGATCCATACTTGTCCTAATGGCCACAGACATGGATATGGCCGGCCATGGAAACCCGAATTGGAGGCTAAGAGGTCTACAGCCGGATGACAATAACCATCGGGATAATAATAAGCGGCAGATAACCTTAATAATGACCAGAAGCGTCAACGAATTACAAAGGAGGGAATCCGAACTGGAGTGGGCACAGTGGATAAAGGACGAAACGTGCTCGATATTCAATAACCACATGGGTGAAAAAGACAAGGGACCAGTGGTGGCCATGTACTAGAAAATAGCTATAGCTCTACCGAAAATAAGCAAAAGGTTAAACAATAAATGATAATTTATTATAATGATAAACTTTGAAAAAGATTCTAAAATATTCCAAAACGAAATACCAATACCAAACGAAATTTGACAGTTTCCATTAACTAATAATGTTTTATTAGTATTATTTAATATTTAAATTAGTTTAACTTCATAAGTGGGTGGCATTCGTAATTCACTGCATCTACGCTTTTCAATTCATTTCGTGAAAAGTATGCTTGAACAGCATTTCACGATTTCTTTAGCCCACAAACGTTGACTTTCACTGTGTTTATGCGGTGCAGTTTTTACGCAGTATGCTTATTGTTTTGTTTACATAATAGTATATACATTTTTTAACCAATAATTCCAGCGTTTCTTGTTTCCTATCAACGTAGACAAATTGAAAGCATGAATTTGGCTGTGTTGCATAGACCTGGCTTTCACGCTTTCGTTGAATCATGAATTCGCATGGCATAAACGCAGTAATTATTAATGTTTATATTATCTAGATGGCGACACATATGTAAAAGCTAGAAAAACGCCAAGTTGGCAGCGCTAGTGCGGCAAAGGGCTCAATAAAAAATTGAATTGAACATTTCCGGGTGGACAGCGCTTATGGCAACCGTGTGGGCAACCGGAGAACGGCCCATGACTGACCCATTCAATTAAGCATGAAAAAAAGTTGCTGGAAACATTGGGGGAGTGGCCGTGGAGCAGCAGGACGTGGCCGTCTAGTCCATAAAAAAGGACATCACTTAAGGAGGAACTCGGACAGTGGCCGCAACAAAACACGCATCACTTGTCACACATACTTAGCAGACATGGGCGTGGGCGAAGGGGTCAGGGGGGTGGGGGATGGGGGATGGGGAGTCCCCTTCCGGTGGCCCTCGCTCGCTCCCCCCGGAAAATCGCCTCAGTCATGTCCTGGTGTTGTTATTGAGGTGTAATACAATTTTTTGCCATGATACCCCATAACAATGGCTGAAACAGAAACGGAAACGGAGACAATTCAGACGGTTCTGGGTTTCACGAGACTTGGCGAATTACCTATAAAATAAAATATTATTAAAATATTATTTTAATTTTCCTTTATATTATATTCCTTTATATTTATATTATTGTTCAAAATGACCCATAATGATTGTATGGTATAATATATTTTATTTTGCTAAAATCATTGCATTAGTACTTACATCCTTAAATTAAAATGGGAAGAAATGAATTTATTTACATTTTATGCAGTATTTTCAATCCTGCCACGAATTCGCAATCTGGAACATTGCCAAAGTTGCCAGCAGACTGAGAAATCGAATCAGAAAAGGTTAACGAGTCCTGGGCACATATGGCGTCATTAGTTTGGGATCGGGATGAAGGAATAGGTGGAGTGAGGGGCACGGGGCATGGGGCATCCAATCGTGGACAACGCATAAACTTGCAATTGAGCCAATTTGTAAAAGTGCGGCAAGCCCATTAAGATGAGGTCCTGGCAGTCGGGTCCTGGCAATCGAACGGCGGCCAGGACACCTGCTCCATCTCTGGATTCACCCCCATGTGAGTGGGAATGTGTAGATGTAGATGTGCACATATTCCAGATAGCCCCCAGCCCCAACCAAACGAAACTTTTGTTGGGCATCTACTTTGCATTACAAGCGCCCACATTAAAATTAAAATAAAGTTTTCCTGGGAATATATCCCTTTCAGATCCGTCCAGTCCCTTGCTTTTTGGTTACTCGGTTCGTTTTCCCTTTTCTTTTTTTCTGCAACTACAAATAAATCTAAAACTCGCACATTTCTGATGGATACTTACACTTAAACTCACACACAAGGACACAAAGGATACGGGCGGCCGCAGTTGGCCATTCGCAGTTTTATTTTTGCATTTACATCAGCCCACATGCATTATGCATACGTACTTATATACACGGGAATACATAAAAACATATATGTGAGATATTTATCCATCTGCGTGGAAGATGTCCTTTGCATACCCTGTACTTATTTACTAATTTACAAGCTCGAAACATTGCGAGTAAATCAATTAGAAGCGGAAATAATGGCAACTAAAAACTAAAAAATATCAAAGCGATGAAAAATTAATTTTTTTTAAATACAAATATTTAGCATGTACTCGGAATATTCGAATCCAAGTAGAGGGCATCGGCACATTCGAGTGTTTCACTTGCTACCATCACTCACATTTGAGCTTAACTTCGCATTTCTTGTTGAATTTCATGTTAAGTTGCGTTCTGTGTCCCTTGTTTGATTTCTTTTTTTCGGATTCTCTATGGACTTTAAAACAAAGCGCTGGGCACAACAGCCAAAAGGGGCAGCATAAAAATAAAGTATGCAAAAAGTGAAACAAAAAGGAGCTCCGGGCACAAAGGATGCAAAGGATACAATAATATCCTTAAGCTACGAATGCAACATGAATTTGTCTTTGCTCGACTGGACTTCTCGACCTTTCCCCTCGCTCTGCGAGGCCAGAAAAAGATAAATAAATGTACAGCCATATATGGGCAAAAGTAAGACGAAAAAACAGAGCAGCAAAAAAAGGATACTCGAACTTTACAAATGCATGCACATTAGAGAGATTTACGTGTGCGTGTGTGTGTGTGGGAAAGCAGGGAAAGCATTCACATGCGACGCATAAGATTACTACCCACACACTCGAAAAGCCAACGTCCTTTGGTCCTTTTTGCCTTTGCCTTTGCCTTCAGCTTCGACACTTATTTTAATTTATTTCATTTTCATTTATGCACAACGCTTCAAATGTCCTTTTTCCTGCGCTGCCCTCTGTCTGCGTGTA
This sequence comes from Drosophila mauritiana, assembly GCF_004382145.1. NCBI lineage: Eukaryota > Metazoa > Arthropoda > Insecta > Diptera > Drosophilidae > Drosophila > Drosophila mauritiana. The sequence continues at coordinate 20,281,569 of NC_046672.1, read as the reverse complement.
ATTAAATAAAAACGACTTACAGCCTCACCCACACACTCGCATCTCGACGCGTTTGAATTCTCCAGCAAGCTTTTACTTTAATTGCCCCAAAAGAAATGGGGTATACAAAGTATATGGGTCCTGAGAACCATCTATTTTTCGCAATCAAACAGCAAAAATCTAAACAGATTAAAGTCCAAACAAGTTTCGGGAATTTCAAAACACGAATACAATAAAAATACATCAAATATACCAAATATGCATGAATCATACATTACATAAGGTATAATATTTAAAGTATTCCGATACATTTTTAAAAATAATCTATGAGTATCTAATAGTATAAATAATAATAAAAAATAATCTATATTATTAATATAGCAAAAATGTTAACTCTGTAATATATCTTTATCTAAACTATAAGAGGAACTCAAGATTCATTCTTTTTATTTATTTTTATAATTTAGCAAAGGTCACTCTTACGCCAACAAACAAAATTTATTTGAATAATGTGTTAATTTTGAATTAAAATTGATTTTTCTGGTCAATACTTTTTGATTGCGCCTCCCAAATTCCCAAATAACTTGAAAAAACGTGAATTGGACTTATGCTCATCTTGTGGAATATTAAATCGGACTACTAAAACATTATTTATAGTTATATACAAAAAATTAAAAAATTTGGAAGCTATGATGATATGATGATATGATAGCTCGGAAACAGTCGCTTTGTTCCCTCGCACTCCGCATAGCTTAGTAATGGGTATGTAATAGTCGGTACTCGACAATAGCGTTACGTCTTGTAAAAATTAAAGGATGGATTTAACGATAATGCTATAGATCGAAGCATCTCGCCTCTGCTCGAAGATCAGAAAGGCCAACGACAAGTCGATAAAGGACGAAAAGGATACAGCTGCGAGGAATGATGTAAGTGCCTATGGCGGATTGCAAGTAGATCAAAGAATTTGATTTATTCACTGAATGATCCAGAAGTCTTTACGTTTGTTGATTTCAGAAGATTTACGCCTGGACTCATTGGTGGCATCGCATAGTTTCAGTTGGCGGTCAATACGGAGAGCGAAGTGTCCATGGTCCACTTGTCTTGGGTTCAGGACTCTCACTCTGGGCTTCTTCCACTGTCAACATAGCCCATTTGAAGTTCACTGGAGCAATTCCTCGGCTGTGCTGGTGCCTCCAGCGGCTTCCACGACCACGTCTGGTCGTCCTTGCAGTTCCGCTCGTAGAGCTTGAGCTCCCAGGTGTTCTGGGACAGCTCGTTCATTGGAGAAGGTATTCATCGAAGGTACTCAATCGATATTCCCTCTGCAAGGGTTTAACCTGTAAACCTTGTAACTTAAGATCTGCTTAAATCTACAATACAATCCGCGTGTATCGGGTATGTTTCAATTAAAAATCCTTTATTTGCTGGGAGCACTTGTTAAAAATAGCTAACTGCCCGATTTTTGAAGCATATTAATGAGATACAGATTTCATAAAATGTTTCTTAAACTTTTGGCTAGCTATGCATTTCAGCACAATGCTCGTATCTCAAGTCTTCGCATAAATCTTCGGCTAAAAGATTTACTAAAGTTATTAAATTAAAACAAGAGAGAATGCTATAGTCGACTTTCCCGACTATCAGATACTCGTTACTCCGCTAGTGGAAATGCGAACGCGAAATTTAATAATTTTTCTGGGATATCGATAGTTTGCGCGTGGCAGTTTTGTGCGGCTTGTAGATGTTAAAGTGGGCGTGGCAACAAACCTGCGCTGCGTCTATCTCTAGAATCTGTATGCTTAATCTCAACCATCTAGCGTTTATAGTTCCTGAGCTCTCCACGTTCATACACAGACGGACATGGCCAGATCGACTCGGCTATTGTTCCTGATCAAGAATATATATATTTTATATGGTCGGAAACGCTTCCTTCTGCCTGTTACATACTTTTCAACGAATCTAGTATACCCTTTTACTTTGCGAGTAACAGGTATAAAAAGAAAATGCAAAAGAGAAAATGTTTTAATTAACGCTCCATTTCAGGGATGCTTATGATATATTTATGCGTCAACAATTACACCATTTGATAATACATTGGTATGTTGGGAATAGGTTAACAGAAATCGCAAATACTATATGTTCTGCGAATATACCCGTGCTTCTAGTAAATCGAGGAATAAATTCATGAAGCGAATGAATAAAATCCTTCTCTTTTCCCTGTCCTGCGCAATCCGTCTTTCCATGGCCTTTACATGCTCCTCGAGGCGCTGGAATTCTTCCTCGGAATCTGCGGTCTGCGAACCCTCCTCCGATCCACTTGGCTGCTCGGGATCCCCTGTCGTCAAGACCTCGTCGTTTCCAGTTGACTCTGCTTCCGCGTCCGAATTCTCTGCCATTTCTGAATTAGGTTGGAGCTTGTTTCTCAGTCAAGTAGTGAAACGAAAGTGAACTAAATATTCCGGCGGAACGAAATATTATGACAATCGAAAGCATAGCCAACTTGATCAAAAATAATTTGAATTTTAAAGTGTTTCCTTTTATGTCAGAACAGCCATAATCTAGCACAAAATGGCATATCTCAGTTAAGAGTCAAAATTTTATTTCTAGCTTGGACAGTAATCCTGATCACCCTCCTTTTGAAGGGTCTGAACCGGTCTCTTCTCCATAATAACAAGCGCCAGGATAACAAAATCAACCAATTTGGATGTAAAATAAGGCAAAATATAGAATGTTTTGTGCTAATTAACGAACCATGTATTAACATGTTAACAGTAAGACCATAATGTTACCATAGTGCATTGATAATTTGGAAATAGGCCAACACAAATCCCATATATGTATTGGCATCGATGTTTTCAGGACCGACGGTTATCGAAGACGAAGCCTCGGTTATCGAAAAAGACGTCTCTGAGGACTGAGGGGTCCCTTTACTCTACGGGTATGGAAAGAAAACAGTCCTGCAAAGTCATCACCCATCTACCACGCCAGATGATCTTTAATTATTTGAATGATTCAATTGACACTTGTAAGAGTTTACACCCGCTCCGAATTTGGAAGTAAAAAGAAAATGCAAAAGAGAAAGTGAGCTAATTAAAGCTCCATATCTGGGATGCTCATGATATATTTATGCGTCAACAATTACACCATTTGTTAATACATTGTTATGTTGGGAATAGGTGAACAGAAGTCGCATATACTATCGTAGATCATGTACTTCTGCTAGGATTGCAGAAACGAGGCGATTGAACAGCCCATTCAATTCCTCCTCCCGGGCCATCTCCCTTTTCAGGTGCTCTAGTTTCTCTAGGAGGGGCTGGAACTTCGCAGGCATCTTCTGGGTAGACACATTTATCGTATTCAAAGAAACTTCAGTTATCGAAGAAGAAGCCCCTGAGGACTACGAACCCACCTTCGATCCACTCGGCTGCTCAGGATCCCCTGTCAACTCGTCGTTTCCAAATGGCGTTGCTTCCGCGCTCGAATTCTCCGACATTTCTGAATTAGGTTGTGCTCTGGAGCTTGTTTCTCAGTCAAGTAGTGAAACGAAAGTGAACTAAATATTCCGGCGGAACGAAATATTATGACAATCGAAAGCATAGCCAACTTGATCGTAAACCAATTTGAATTTTAAAATGTTTCCTTTTATTTCCTTTTATTCAGTTTAAAATTGTTGCCATAATCTGGCAAATAATGGCATATCTCAGTTAAAGTCCTGATCAAAACAAGAATGAAAACTATAGTCAAGTTCCCCGACTATCAGATACCCGTGAGTGCGAACGCAAAATTTCATAATTTTTTTGGGATTTCGATAGATGTTGGGCAATAAAATGAAAACAAAATTAAAAATTGTGGCGTTACAGGCGTTTGTGGGCGTTATGGTGGGCGTGGCAACATGGGTCTAGAATGAATGTACATACATACATATGTATGCAGTATGCTGAATGCTTTCTAGCTTTTATAGTTCCTAAGATTTCGACGTTCATACGGATAGACTTATGGCTAGATCGACTCGGCTATTGATCCTGATCAAGAATATATATACTTTATATAGTCGGAAACGCTTCCTTCGCCTGTTACATACTTTTCAACGAATTTGGTATACCCTTGAACTCTACGAGTAACGGGTATAAATATGAATATTTTTTCAAACCTACCAAAGAAAAAGCAAAGATATTTAAAAAAGGTCCCAACAAGATATTCACATCAGCCAAATGCGGGACTTTAATTGAAAAGATTGGGATTCATAACTCATAAATTAAATTAGTTACTCATTTAAAATCCGGTGACATTAAGAACATTATGACATAGATATAAATTTACTTTAGATATCGTAATATACGCTGATCAAGAATATATAAATACAAATACAACAACGATTGGAAACTCTCGAAATGGGATGTACTGGCGCCATCTATCGGAGGTAATGTGTACCCCGAGACGCAAGCAAAGCGCCAGAGGGCGACACAGCTTTTCTGACGAGATGTCATCACTATTTTTATTGGCAGTATTGGTATCTCGTGTGAGAATTAAAATGATGACTAATTTTTGCAAATATGTCGCACAAATAATAACTAGCCGTTAAATGGATAGACGATGTAGCTCGGATTAAAAGTACAAATACCATTATTATCGTTATCGGCGAGCCCACACGGTGCTAAGCAAAAATATCGACGTACCTTGCGCCCGATAGCTGGCACTAATATATCGATGACGGTCTTGTTAAATTATTAAAAAAAAACAAGTTTGTACTTGAAAAGTACGGCGTATATCTACAGCGAAGAACGCACGAACCCGCCAAGGAAGCGTCCGATGCAGACGCCATCTGTTCAAGCATTGAGCCCGGAATCCGGAGGAATCCCGGCCAGGATGTGATGTGCGCACTGGGCCCTCTCCGCTGGTCGATATAAACTCGTGCCCCCCTCTTCTAGCCACCTTCTTGCTGTCCACCGCCTGCTCATTCTACCCCACAGTCCCATTCCCAGTCCTGCACAGCAATCATCTCCTTCTGAAGAAGGCTTCCGGTAGCACGAGTGGTGAAACCAGGCAGACTGCAAAGGTCACGGAGACCGCGGTGTCTTGGAAATCGGCGGAACACGGATACCGATCCACTGGGGTTGGCATCAGGCACCACTTTGTCCAGGAACCTGCAGCTGAATCTAGAGAACATCTGAAGACTCCTGGGAACTGCGAAACACACCATATCTTCGCAAAATGACGTGGTAAAAGTTGCCAGTCCCAATCTATGCAGAGGCAAGAAACTTTATGATGAGTCCAGTTCTAGATCTTGCAAGATTCCGGAAACTCTGTCCCCAAGAGGAAACCAAAGACACAGCTAGCCAGGAATGAAATCGGGAACCCACGGAATCTTAGCCTAAGCAGGCGGAATCCCGATAATTCTCCCAAAATAGCGCACCACCTGGACGCCATAAAAGAGAGCCTTGAGGCAAGGAATCGGTGGCATACCTGGACAGTTGCAGAGAACTTTAAACCTGGTAATCAGCCGCGCCAAATGCAACTGCAACTAGTAAACTAGAACTCATTTGTGAGCCAAAACACTGACAAACGGAAGCTGCATCTGAAAAGCAAGTAGGGAACACCAGGATACTTAGCGTTCTACGGAGATGGCCACAGCATCGCTGGAAGCACTGCACGCAGCCTATGTGGACTTCAGTGAGCTAACACTAAGAGAGGTGTGCATACCAAACGGAATATACCCAAAGTGCAGAGCTCCTATTGGTGTATACGTATACGCAATCTCGAACGATAAACAAGCAGTAATCATGTTCCATTTAGGGCAGAGCAAGAGCTCATTCTTAGTTAGTCAGACGATTATCACACTTTCAAAAAGCATGTTTTAATCTATAAAAGGTTATTTACAGTTACAGCTCTGTTGAAAAACCCAAAAAGGTTTTATATTTTAAACTTTTTTATTTGAAACTTACGCATTCCTAAATGCTTACATTCGTTTTAGGATTTCGTTTGAAATATTTTAAAACAAACTGCAGACTGTATACATATCTCAGCATATTTATTTATGATAGGATTTACGATACGATCTTATCAGTGTGATAAGCAATGAATTTCAAATTTGCCCATCACAATTCGTACGTCTGTTCTACTTGTAGTCAATTCAAACAGTGTTAGTATTGAGGAGTTTTGCACAAGGGTATAACTGTGGATTCAGATCTAATACCTCCACCCTTTTTTCCCCCGCAGAAAGTCGGCCATGGGTCCTACGGAGTGGTCTGCAAGGCCGTTTGGCGCGACAAGCTGGTGGCCGTCAAGGAGTTCTTCGCCAGCGCCGAGCAGAAGGACATCGAGAAGGAGGTGAAGCAGCTGTCGCGCGTGAAGCACCCGAACATCATCGCTCTGCACGGCATATCCTCGTACCAGCAGGCCACCTACCTGATAATGGAGTTCGCCGAAGGTGGATCGCTGCACAACTTCCTTCACGGCAAGGTGAAGCCGGCATATTCTCTAGCCCACGCCATGAGCTGGGCGCGCCAGTGTGCAGAGGTAGGTCGTCGTCGAGGGGCGACGTAGAGCCCAACCCTGTAAGATTGTCCATCCAATTCGTTGATATTATCTGGTGAAATAATGACTCAAATGAATTGTGGTAGATCACATTGTTTGCATGATTACTCGAACAATTTCAATAGCTATTTCACATAACCTGAATTGAAATAATAGTCATTTGCTTTACAATTTACAATTACATTTTCATTTGCTTTCCTCTCTAGGGTCTGGCATATTTGCATGCCATGACGCCAAAACCCCTGATACATCGCGACGTGAAGCCGCTGAACCTGCTCTTGACCAACAAGGGACGCAATCTGAAGATATGCGACTTCGGCACGGTGGCGGACAAGTCGACCATGATGACCAATAATCGCGGCAGTGCCGCTTGGATGGCGCCCGAGGTCTTCGAAGGCTCCAAGTATACGGAGAAGTGTGACATTTTCAGCTGGGCTATTGTGCTATGGGAGGTGCTGTCCAGGAAGCAGCCCTTTAAAGGCATCGACAATGCCTACACCATCCAGTGGAAGATCTACAAGGGTGCGTCCTCCAATTCACTCCTTTTCCATCGAGTTTATCAAGATCTGTGCTCCTCGCAGGTGAACGCCCGCCGCTGCTGACCACCTGCCCCAAGCGCATCGAGGACCTGATGACCGCCTGCTGGAAAACGGTGCCCGAGGATCGCCCGTCGATGCAGTACATAGTGGGCGTCATGCACGAGATCGTCAAGGACTATACGGGGGCGGACAAGGCCCTGGAATACACGTTTGTTAATCAACAGGTAAGACTTTAGTGGACCCTTTTAGTAAAAGGGTCAATTGCAAGGAAGGAAGGAAGTTTTCTTCTATTGAGGAAAGCGTTCTTTTACTTTGCCCGTCTATAAGATTGAATTTAAATTCGATATTGTTTGGCACTAAATGCAACCATTGCCCTATACGGATTACAATGCTAACTCTTGATCCTTGAACTGCTCGCAGATTGTCACCAAAGAGAGCGACGGCACGGTGGCCGCTCAACCGGATAGCCTCAGTTCGCAGGAGGGGGAACTGAGCCCCTCGTCCACACAGTTAACGCCGACAACGGCGGCCAACGCCAATGTGAACGCGATAGCAATATCAAAAACAACGACTAGCTCAATGACCGAAAATACCTCATCAACATCATCGGACATCACGCCGACGAACTCGGGCCAACTGGACAATAATCCGATATTCCACATGGTCAGCAATCGCTGGGACGCGATTCCCGAGGAGGAGAGCAACGAGAGCTGGAACGACAGCTTCAACCTCACCTCGTCGGTGGAGGCCACTCAGCGCCTCGAGACGATCCGGAACGGCATGATCCTGATGGCCTGCAAGCCCATGGAGCAGCTCACCCTCGACGTGGAGGCGGTAGGTCTTGGGCTATCGTGTTATTGGTGTTATTGGGAAGATTTGATGCTCTCACTAGTGATTTTTTGTCCTTAAGTATTGATCTCGATGGCAAATTATGTTTGTTTATATTCCGAAGTGTATAGATCTAAATCGATGTCAATCTAAACGAGCCTTTTAATGTGTACATATAGCTTTGGCAGTAACATCATTTAATAGCATGCAATAGTAATAATTTAGCCTTGAGAATTGTCCAAATTGTTCCCGAAAACACCACTAACTTGTAGATGCAACATGTTGATCACTTAGTAATAGCTTCCCACGATCTTCTTCCTCCAGAACGGCTTTGATCTGAGTCACAGCGAAAGCAGCAGCAGCAGCACGAACGGTGAGTTTGCCATCGATAATGTGTGATCTTGCGTACGTCTATGAACCCACCTGCTGTCCGTTTGTTTTCCGCCCGCTTTCCTACGTCGGCCATGAATCACACGCACTTTGCCGTCGTTCAGAGACACAATGGCGTGGTCCCATTTTTATATATTTTATTTTATATTTAATAACAACAATATTTCAATGCCCAAAGGAAACGTCTTGGTTGCACAAACATTCACAAGTGATTTTATCAATTGAATATCTATGCTATCTTATTTGTGGACCATTAGTAGTAGATAGATATATAGATAGTATAACTTCGAACCCTGCTAGAAATAATATAATAGGGCCTAAGAACCGAAGTTGACGGATTCGTGTTGGCCTATAAATTTAAATAATGATTCGTCTTACTGTCAAAGTGAACAGCCTCATGTATTAAAACCTCTTTGAATCGACTCACTTAAATCGTGGAGCTAGGGTATCCGAGTTTCGACTCTATTGCCGCAGGTCACTCTTACTAGAGCGTCCCAGCTTGACGCATTGTGTCCACTTCTGTGGCACGACAGCTGTTCGCAGGTGACGCATTTTCGCCCAGTGTAAACAATGCACTCGCCAATGCCTGGTTAATTGGCCGCCGCGGTGTTTTTGCATTATGCACATACTTGCGAATGCACAAGGAATCTTTTGAACATTATTCAATTGTCAATGGTCTGGCTGTGCGGCCTATAAATTATAAATATTTAGTGCGCTCATTCGGATCGGAACGGATCGGATGGGATGGGATTGGATTTGGGATCTCGCAATGCTGTGGGGCGTACGTAGTTGGGATAGATCGGGAATTTCTTAGCCATGAATCTAGCCTATTTTTATATGCAGATGTTCACAAACAGAGGTTGCTTTCATTAGCTAAATATAAGACGCATTTAAAACTATTTCTTCAGTATCCATCGAACAAGAAGTGTATGAAACGTTAACTGATTCGCACAGAAACCGATATACCCGCGGCAATTCCACGGTAGCGGCCCCAAATAGTTGCACACAATTTCGCTGCACAATTAAATAATTTGTAATTTGTTAGCCTGGCAATTTTGGGACAGATTTATAGCCGAAGGCATGCTCCGTCGCTGCTGCCCGGCGAGCATAAACAACAACACCCCGCTGGGTGATGGCTAAGAAAGGGGGTGGAGTGGGTGGTAGGATGGGGCGGTGCTCGGGGAGATCGGAGCAGATATAGAAATATAGGAACGCACACATGACGATGCGATCGCCACGGACTTTTGAGCATCAGCCCCAGCGAAACGCGAAACATGACTCACCCGGCAATAATCTCACTTTTATTTCGATTTCGTCTATATGGCGCACATACACACAGATGGCAGATCGTAGAACTTATATATAGATCGGGCCATATAGCGGATATATGTGTGTGCATACATATGTGCGGAACGATGTTACCGATTTGTATAATCGGTGGGAGCCGTCGAATCGAGCGGGCAAATCTCACTTGGCTCTCGGTTGACACAGACGGACGAGATCTCCGACTTACATATCCACATAGATGCCATATGCCCATGCTATATGCCATATATCGCCCAGAATTCGTACATATATAAGCATCTAGTATATGCTATATAGGATTTGTATCTGACACATGGTATATGGAAGCCATGTACTGCGCTGGCAATGTGTAAATAGTAAATGCATCAACGGCCGAGTCGAGATACTTTTTGGCTCTCGATGTTCTCGGAGTTCGCCGGCTGCGTCAGAATCTAATACACTGCAAGAAATGCGCTGCGAAGCGGACTACAAGCCATTATTAGATTCTATCTTCACCCTGAGTAGTAGTAACAATCTAAACGAAAATGGGAATCATCCACTTCAAGTGCAGCATTTAAGCCATATCCTTTTGCTATTTTCTTGGGAACAAATATTTTCTTTCGGTGCAGGGAAATTATTCCGTTTTCCGTCCGCAGCGCACTCCCCTGAGATTTCCCAACTGCAGATGCCGACTGCATTAATCACCGCTTTCGATCGATGTTCGCCGCATCGAATTTGAATGAATCTTCATTGACTTTTGGTTCGTCATGGAATTTGGTGGGTGGGTGGTTGTCTATTCATCGGGGATCTCGCTCGAAAGGGTTATCTCTCATCAGGGTGACCTACGAACTGTACTGTAGATGGAAAACTAGTGTTTCCTGCGACCATAAATGGTTATACCTTCTAGCGAAATGATAGCATCTTGCCCAATGAAATGCCTGTATTTTGGATAATAACATGACCAGGTTTTAGTGAGTCATTGGCTACAGTAGCCGATTTAAACTGTTCAGATACATGCATTTTTAATAGGAGGTATACGTTTTCGAAAATGTATTTCGAATGTATTGCAATCGCCTGTATTTGGAAGTACCTGTAAGTGCTGAGTCACTGAGTGCGGTTTTCGAAAACGTTTTTCAAATCAATTCGCCGAGTGACTCACCCACCACCGATTGCCTGTGCTTACTGCGTGTCCCAGGCAAAGAAACCACTTAACCCGCACATCTCGGGGCGTTTTCCGCCCCGCCGAGTGGGAATGATGCCACGGATTTGCGTTCTGGCCGCGTCATCGTCATCGGGGCCTCCGTGTATAGTATATAACCTCCGACACACCGAATTCCCCGTCGGTGCCGACCAGATACGAGCGATCTTGCCACATCTGCGGAGCGTTTAGAAGGCAATCCCCGGCGCGAGAATTGGCGCGTTTGTTTGCTCTACGGCGAACGTGGATGTGGATGTGGATGTGGACGTCTCGGCTTTGGCCTCAGTGTGCGTCCGAGAGCCGTGCGATATTGAGTGGTACGCGAAATGTTCCGGAGTGATCGGGATCGTCTGCAGCGCACTTTGCCGCGGAACTTGGCCGAAACGAACCTCGCGGCCAGAAGCGTTTGGCCAGGAAATGCCCCCTAAAAAAGCGTCGAAGCCGCCCGTTTGCGATTGAAATTTCCACAACATTTTCGCGATTTGTTTGCGGTTTGTTTTCCCCCGAATCGAAAACAACAAGATAGGAAAAACAAGAAGGCACAAGTGTGTTGTTCGGTGGAAAATAGCGAGCAGCAGATCTGAACCGAACTGAACTGAACCGAGTTGTGTGTGCGGAAAACACGTCATCGCAAGAAAATCAGCGGCGGAGAAAAGAAAAGTGCCAGAGTGCGGGTACAAACAATGTGAAGGATTCTCATCCGCATACTGTTGAGTGTGGCGCACCCTCCGATGCGAATTCCATATAGCCACAGTGGCACCACAAAAATCCTGCAATCCCAAGATGTGCGACACACGCGCCCTGATCAACACCAAACAGACCAGCGATCTGCACAGTTGTTGGATCATATATAGTAGGTGGTCGGTCCCGAACACGCATCCTTTGGAGGACCCTCTAATCTGGCCAGGAGTTGCTCTTAAGTTGAATGTGTTTCCTTCGGACTCTTAGTTTTTTTCAGTGCTTGGAATACTAAGTATTTATTGCTTGAAATTAATAGGATCTTAGGATCACGCACTTAGATTTATATATTGATGCACATATTTCAATTTGCTTTGACTTACGTCTAGGTAAATCTTAAAGATAGTCATGTAGAAGTTAAGTTTCAAGCTTAATAATCGCATAAGAGTAGTACTAGCTGGATTCGAACTGAATAATTTCTGGAGTGTATGGTTGAAACAATCTTATTCAAATCGGAATCTAAATGGGCACTATTCCCTGATTATTGAAGGGATTTGAACTGGCTTGGGCTATACGCTATCAATAATGCTTACTTGAACGGAATTGTCTTTGCAGCAAAGAGCGATGGCCGCGAACGACTCACGGTGACGGACACCAAGCCGGTGATCATGACCACGGATCTGAGCAACAACAACGGCGGCATCCACGCCCACTCGAACGGACTGCTGAGCCATGCGAATGGTCGGCAAGCGGCGGATGAGGAGCTGCAGGAACAAGAGTATGAGCAGGAGATTGTCAACTCGCTGGACGTCGACGTGGATCCCGACGAGGATGAGAACGACGGCACCGAGCAATCACTGGCCGAGATTCTTGATCCGGAGCTCCAGCCAGAGCCGCCGATACCCAACGATGCCGAATCGCAGCTCATCTACCGGGAGCACCGACACATGGCCAAGGAGTACCTGAGCGTCGACACGAACCTCTACTACGCGCAGGACTTCAAGGACAAGCTCATCGTGCAGATGGACCGAACCGAGCGCGAACAGAAGCAGGAGCTCCTGCGCAAGATGAAGGACAAGGTGAGCTTAGCCTCAGAAATTAAGCTCTTTTTTGATTCCATAAAATGTCCTGAAAATATAATATCTGTGACTTTGTTTTTTATTCACTCAGGAGGGTCTCCAGAGTCTTTACAACAATCTGCAGCAGCAGTACGCTTCACGCCAACTTGCGGCCGGCCATCATCCGCACCCTCAGCCTCATCCGCATCCGCATCCGCATCAGCATCCACACTCGCATCCGAATCCGCATTTGCTTGCCCTGCAGGATGAGGTCTGTGGACTGCTGCCCGGGTCGGTGTGCGGAGGCTCAGAGTCCATGGAAGAAGGCTGGGTGGTCATCCCACCGCATCACAACGCGTAGTCTCGTGCGCTGCCGGATCGATCGACTCTCTATGTCTTTTAGGCTAGTACTGTAAACTTTAATCGGCAATCCGTTATCCGTAATCTGTAATCCAATATTCGTAGTCTGTATCCGTACGATTAGCCATAGCACTTTGTTTATTGGTTTATTTCTATATCTATGACTATTTCGTTGTAAGCGTTCTTTGTTTAAGTCTAAGCGTATTCAGTCCGTGTTTCTTTTAGTTTAGCAAACAACTGTTTCGACCCATTAGCCGTCTCGCAAACTTTGTTTAGGTTTTAATATTATGATTAAGCTTAAAATACACTTAGCATTAGCACATGTATCTGTTCGAGGAAACTGACAAGGAGTAGACCAAAAAAAATATAAAAACCATCGAAAGCAACGACAAAACAAACTGGAGCCCTTTTTTATTACATGGAAAAGTAGTTTCCAAATCCAATACGTGTAGGCCACAAAGAAAAACGTGTGGAAATCACATCGATTTAGAATTCTATTTATTGCCGACGACCTTAAATACTGAGTAATAAATTCTATATACAAAATGTAAACCTAGAAGTCCTTCCTTTTATCGTCAATTCAACGAAGAACGTTTTAGTGCAATAAATTAGGCAGTGTCCTTGTCTCAGAATCGCAAGGAAATACTACTTTTAATGTTTACTTAAATAGGGAAGCTTTCAAGCCTTGTGTTGAAAAAAAAATTATGAATGAATGAATGCTTCGACGAAGGAGGACAGTCCAGAATTAGGAACGAACTTATTCTAGTTTATACAAATTAAGTACATGTTCTACATATTTTACACTCTATTATCAGAGCTCGTAAAAAAAGGTTTCTTCGTAAAGAGCTCTACGAAATAACTTAATAGCAAGTATATCCAAAATGAATTGGACGTAATTGGTCGTTTTACAAATTCGATATGTCATTTAGATGCCGTGAATGCTAATTCTTTATAGGCTTTATGATTTTTTATATTTACATTATTGGATCACGACATAGCTCTAAAATGTTTGCTTTTACATTCGTCAAAAAAGTTTCAAAAGCTGCATTTTCAAACTCATGAATGTCAAGTATCTGTCATTTTTATATATTATGTTTGCTTAAGGATGAAATATGCATGGCAATTAAAGGAGAGTCGCAGCCACACAAATAAACCCTGTTTTTCGAGCTCTGACTTATCAATCAAGTGAGAAGTGAAGGCATATGCGGTCTATACAAGTTAATTAAAGGTTATTTAATAATTTATCATTGTCTGTGTATTCGTTCGAGAGCGAAATTAAGGCAAATGCGGTCTGTTGCCGTGCTTGGCACATTCTTGTCACTGCAGTCATCACAAAATCTCGCAAAATATCATGAGAATCGCTAAATTCGATGGGGAAGGATGCGGTGGTGGAGGTGGAGGCCAGCAGTTAGGCATCGCAATTGGGCACGTAGATGGCCACGCAGGTTGATTCCCACACATCGTTGGGCGAGGCCCACGAGTCCTTTTCGTGCCACCATTTCTTGGTATCCAAGTCGTAGGCCATTGTCTCCGCACTGGCCCGATCAATCGACTCCGTGGAGTCCAGTCCGCCCACAAAGAATATAGTTCTGCCCATCGCGGTCACGCCGGTGTAGAACTTGGGGGCCGGTATCTTCGTCTCCAGGCTCCACGTGTTGGTCTCAATATCATAGGCATATATGTGCTCCACCAGAACCCGCCATTCCGTCAAACTCTCGTGCCATCCGCCGCAGGCATAGATGCGATTATCCAACGCCACCAAAACGTGGTCACAGCAGGGCGTGGGCATCGAGGCCAGCTCCTGCCACACTTCCGTCTTTGTGTCGAATACCCACATGCTCGCCAGTATGTTGGCCAAGTGGACGCCACCTGTTAAATAAGAAAGAAAGTTCAATAAAATAGGGACTTGGAAACGAACGCCTTCCGCTCATTGTGAACTATGCATGAACACTTCCTGCACCTTTAATTTAGTGCGAAGCACTGCATCGTTTACAAGCTGCTTTGGGCATTGAAAACACACCAGAGATGTAAAGCTTGTCGCCCACAACGACGCCGGCATGCTGACTGCGATTCTCCTGCAGACTAGGCATATAGGTCCATACATTCTTGACGATATCGTAGCGCTCCACGTTGGAGACCATGCGCAGGGCTTCTTCGTTATCATCGTCCAGAATGCCGCCCACCGCATACAGATGCTGAGTGCCCACTGCGTTCAACGAGAAACGGCAGCGATCCTGCTGAATGGGTGCTATGGTCATCCAGGTATTCCTGAGCGGACAGTAACAGAAGCCAAAGGGATGGATGTACTCCTTCAAAAAGATATCGTACGCTCCGCCCACGATGAACAGTTTGTTGTTCAGTACGGCCGTTCCAAAGTTGCCTGGAATGCAATTGAACATCCAAATTGTAATACATTGATATAGAATATATCAAAAAAAGTCTATCCTAATTCGAGTCCGAACACTTACACTGATCGATGTGCGGAATGGCGGTCAACTCATACCAATGCATTTTCTTTGGCGAAAAGCACATTATTACATTGGTCAGTCCGTTCCCCTCGAAGCCCCCGATCTTCAGCAGGCACAGCTCCATGCCCCGCATGTTTGTTGGTCCCTGTGGCAGTGACTGATCCTTCAGGGGCACCACTCCGTTGAGTCGGTGCCGCATGTGCTCCTGTTTTATTCGGTTGTAGTAGCTGGTGGGCAGTGACAGCTGCTTTCCCTTATCCAGCGAGCAGTTCATGTTCCTCAGTTCGTCCACGGACTTATAGCTAATGTGTGGCCATTTGATCAGCCTCAGCAGATCCCCCAAGGCGCTCTCATTCAGCTGTTGTTCGATCGCAAAGCTGCATACCAGACGCACCAGATCCTGCTCGGCCACGTCAATGGGAAAGTTGCTGGTGAGGATGAAGCGCAGCTGGTCCACCTTCATTTCCTTGAAGTCCGATGTGGTCGCGAACTCCTCAAAGTGAGCGCACATATAGCGGTAGGCCCTTTCGGATAAGTCCATAATTCCATAGATGTCGGCCATTCCCGCAATGGCCAGGCAGTTTTCCATCTCGATCTTTGCGCCCAGAAAGATCGTGCATCGCTCAATCACCTCGCGCACCTGGACGTGCGTGGCTGCCGCCAGGATCTCCTCGATGTTATCGTAGTTCAGCTCCAGCATCGATGTGTATATGTAGTCGATGATCGAGCCCATGGCCCTGGCTTTAATACCGTAGAGATTGATCTCGTCCTGGCGCGACTCAACCATGGCACAGTCGGCGAACATGGCGCAAAAGTAGTCGCTGCTGGCCGCCAGGACGACGCGGTGAGCCTGCAAAGGCGTGAAACATGGCAATAAATAAGTAAATGTTGCTATAAGTTATTGATTAAGCTGCCAGTGTAACGACAAACGCTAATAATAACCCATGTTATTTTTGAAAACATTTCAATCAGATTTCTGAAAATCTGTATCATAAAACATTTCTATGAATTTTCTGGGATTATGTATCTGAATACACACATATATGAATGCGATTCCGGGAATCCCTAAATATTCATAGGTAGCGCGATCAAAATGCGTCATCGGCAGAAACACATCAATTTGTGTCGCGAATTTGTTTTCGTTTTGCATTATTAGCAAGAGAAAGTAAAGATGAGCTTCTTTGCTGGCCACGATTATCGATTCGCCTACCACTTTGCCACTCTAACCCTATAACTAGTCACCTTATGCTTTCGTGGTTTCCGATATATAATTAACACGAGCTCACCAAGTGGCCAACTGGCCAAATTGCCAAACCGCCGAGTTTAGGATGCGAGCAATCCGGTTTGGTGCGATTTCTATTTGTCCTATGCGGAGCCATTGAAGGTATTGCCGTAACTAACCTAGCCTAATCACAACCAAGTTGCTCTGAAAGATAATCTATGCACACTTGCTATGCGCACTCTGGGAGCCAAGCTTGTGCAACCCAACTTCATCCGCCTTCGGAGATGTGCCTGCCCACCACCTGGTGTGGCATGCAGCTACACGTAACGGCTCGTAGCTCAGCTGATCCCACAGATGTGGCACGATCTCTGAAGCACATCCCATAGGTGGGGCTGCTCCAAGTAGCTGTTGCTCGGTGAGGGATCCTACCTTGAATCGGTGATCCTCGACGATCAGAGTGACGTCCGTGAGTTTCTCCTCGTTGCGCAGCTTGTTCAGGCCGCGCAGAAGGGTCTCCTCCTCGGGGGACAAGGGATTCACAGGAGTTTTTGCCGCAGCCGACGTTGCTGTCGCTGCTGGCGTCGCTGCCATGCTGTACGCTGTACTCTCTCGGAACGGATTAAAGATTAGAGCGGGCTATTAACCTATATGTTAACCTATGGGGGCCCAAGGTTGGGGAATCCGTCTGATAAGCAATACTTGAGATGACCGAGCTTCTGGTGCGCGTGCGAGTGCGAGCGAGAGGGCAGCACGTTCTGTTTACACTCGCGGCCAGCTGTCCACAAACCGTTATTTGGCGAACTGTGAACCGTTCTACAACAAATATACGCACGAAATTAGCTGTGAATTATTGCTAAACACTAGCAGAGAAAAAAGTTTCGCGTGTGATTTCTTTGCTTGTTGCTGCCTCTTTGCTTCTTTTTCTCCTTTCGACTTTTTACTTTTCGTTTGTTTGACGTTTCTTCTCTTGACGTTTGAACTGCCAAGTCGGCTAGCACCGCCAGTGATGCGCATTTAGCTATCGATTGCGGAGCGCGATCGCTGAAAATTATATTTTCCAATTTCCAATATATACCCGTTTTCCTGGGTGTTTTTAATTGAGAGACGGGTGAGTATGCAATTTAATAGGCTTTTATAAGAGCATGCCGGCTTGCAAAATAAGTGTTATTAAGTCTTGCTTAGTTAGTTACTTAATTTTATTTCGTAGTTTACTTTAACTTTGGGCAGATATATTACTACTTATAGAATAATTAATTCATTTCTCTAAATATGTAAATCCCATCGGAATTATTTTAGTATTTCACGTTAGGTATTTCTTTCTCTTAAGTAAATGTTTTTCGGATCCGCAATTAATTTTGATACAAGAAAATATATCTAATTAAGTATTATATACATATATTTATACGTAATATCACAGTGTGGGTCAGTTCAACACCTTCTTAAAAATACATGTTCCATTCTTCGTCCTGCATTTATTCAGCTTGCTGTATCTTTTTACTGCAAATATTTTTGAATAAAGTGCTGGTTAGCGGGTAAAAAATAATATATCATTTTTTGCTCACAATATCTATAGTTTCCAGTGTTGACTAATAACCAAAGATTTGTGCGGTGGTGATATCGCAGCATAAACCGATAAGCTGCTGCAAAGTATCGACATACGTCCATGCATGAAAACATCGATAGCCTGCGTGGCATCGGCCGTATTCCATCTCTACTCGACTGGTCTGGTTACTCGAAAATCACATCGGACGAAATCGAGTGGAAAGCGGAGCAAGTAAAACAAGAAGTAGAGTAAAACACACAACTAATTAATTGTAATTTGGCCGAAAGTGCAGACGGTGCGCGCGCGATCGCTTGATTGTATTGTGAATCATTAGTAATTAACGCAGCGTAAGTGCAGGCGCAACCACAACAACAAACGTGTAGCGTGAATTTTTTTTTGTGTGAAAAGGAAAAGGCGAAAAGTGTAATAAAAAAGTAAAAAGCTAGCGATGAATGTGTGCAAGGCGTACCAAAAAATACAAGAAGCGATGCAAGGCGAACGAAAACACACAACGAATTCGGCAAACATTTTGGTTGTTCGCTAGTTAAAGTAATTAGTTTATTGCTCGCCGCCGCCGACGACGCCAAAAACAACAACCACAACAACAGCAGCAACGAAAGAAAGCAACAGTCAAATGGCGAAGAAGAAGCATAAGCTGAAGCGGCAACAACAACAAATTGGAGTGCAAAATGCAACGTGCATGAAATAAAGATTTTTACTCTGTTTTTGTTGTTTTTTTGCACAGGCCCAAATGAAAATTGTCGCGCTGTTTCTTTTTCTTCCCTTCTCTTTCCCGCACGCTGCAACCTTAAAGAAGAAGCAAAAAAGCGGAGCAATTACGAAAGGAAGGAAAAGAAATGAAGCCGTGTAGGTGTGTGTGAGTGTGTTTTTGTGTGCGGTATGTGCGTGTGTGCGCGCCACATGAGGAAACTGCCAGCAGCGACGCCGACTGCGGCGTCGGCAGCATGTAGAACCCAAAAAATAAAGCAAAACAAAAAAATCCACAAGGAAAACATAGAAACACAGTTACGGTTACGATAATAGTATCAATAGCATCGAGTTCACTGACAATTAAAATTTGTTTAAAAAAAACATACATTTTGGTATCTTTAAAGTAAATAATCTTATGTCACGAAAGAAAAAGAGTGCAATCTTTTCTACTTTCCTTGAGTTATCAAAAAGATAGAATGCCCTTTGAAGTGCTATTATTTTGACCGCTACTGTCGATTTTTTGGCTGCCACTGACTCACATTTCATTGATAAGAAGAAGAAGGGATAGAAATGAGAGGAAAGAATGGGAAAGAATTGAAGAATGTCCTTAAATAAACAAACAATAAATCGCCTTATCAGCTCCACACCGTTTTTGTTGTGTTTTTTCTAGTTTGCAAAATTAAAACGAAATCATAAATACACAAAAAGGAAGCAACAAAAAAGTGTAAAAGAGAATCGTCAGAGGAGAGGGAGAAGAAAATCTTCCTGGTTTTTGGTAAGTACCATATGCTTTTTGTTTATTTTATAAAAATGTTGTGTAAATCTAAACAGTATAACAATTGAAGAATCGGCACTTATCGGCCCGTTTTGTGCACTCTCTTTATTGCTCTCTTGCTCTGTTCCCATCTTTCACGTCTTATATTTCCCGTTGTACGCCAGCAGCGAAAGTTGTCTTCCTGCTTTTTAGGTTTTTTTGTTTACGTTCCAGACTCCCTTCTCTCTTCTACTGGGCCTCTTTCTTCTGCAAGAATTCGCAGAGAGAACACAAGAGAATGGGCGAAGAGAAGACTTAAAGCACTTTGCTTATAAAAAAATTGGTTTATTCTTAAAACTTCAGCATTACTTTTTATTTTTTGATAAATAATTGCAATAAATAAACCTTTTAACCTTTTTCGAACCTCAAAAACCCTGTCATATTTTTAACTGAAAAATGAGTTCTAGTTCAGATAACCAACAGGAATAAATTACTTAATTACTAAAATTATTCCCAAATTACCGCCTTATTTGCTGGTTATAACGATATTGCCATATAGCGCCCGCTTAAAAATTGCAGGATAATTTTCGTGAAACCGCCGTAATTTGCAATCAATACTCTGCGGTTTTCAAATTTCCCATTTCGCAGTGGAATTATCGGGCACTTTCGCCCAACTTTTTATCCATGTCCTGTTTTACTATTTTGCCACTTAATTTCGTTGACATTGCCCCCAACTTGAGGACAATGGGCAAATAAAGACATGAACAATCGGAGCACACGCACCTCTGCTGCAAACGGTAAAAGTCAATAGATAATTATGTGTAATGAGCAAAGAATTACGTTGCCCAATTGGCAATTATTGCAACAATAGTTAAATCCATTACGTGTTTCTGCCCCCTCCGAATGCCGGCCAATAATAACGGGCATTTCCAGCTCGAGCCCGAACTCGGACCGAATCACGAATTGTAAGAAAACCCAACTTTACTGTTACTGTTATTGCCCCTCCATGGGCTAATGTTATTTTGTATTTTGTTTTCCAATTTTTTTTTTTTTTTATTTTGTGTCTTGGTCAACACGCAAGAAGCAAAAGTAACACAAGAAAACCAGAGGGGCGAGGAAAAAACAGCAACAAACTAAAATTACATAAAACCTTGAAGGTACACGCGCAGAAACAAATGCTCTTGCTAAAAAATAGGGTTCACATGGGGTTCTTAAAAGTCTCGAGCTCGAAACTGATGGGAAATCGAACTCGGACGTATTCAATTATTATTAAAAAAATAACTATAGAACTATATGGAGACTCGGATTCGGAGAATCTCAACCTTTTTCGCCATCCCACCTCCTCTTCTTTGTAACGCGAAGTAAAGCGGCCTCTCAGTGTTTCTCTCAGTGTAGGGACGTGGCTGGGGGCCTGGGAACCGCTGTCTTCACCTTCTGCCTCAACTCTAAGCCTGGTGGCAGCGGCCCGAGCACGAGCCGCCTTAACCCAAAGCGGGGGAAACGAACTCGGGTCCGAGCCAAGCCGCTTGATTAACCTTCTTTTTTATTACAATATTTTTGTTGACTCTTTTCGTGTGCTCATTGCTGTTGCTGTTGCTGTTGGTTTTGTTTTTGTTTTGGTCGTGCTTTCAAGGCGGCCACGTTCGGGATGGGAAATTAAATGCACTGCAATTACTGCACCCAAAAAAGCCGCGCACTATACATAGATACATGCATATGTATGTATGGACAAAGAGAATGGAAGTCAGGGGCAGATAGGATCTGGGCGGCCAACGCGAGGGGATTAGAGTTCAAGGGAAGAGAGTTGTCGAGGGGGGTTGCCGCAGACTAGGCTTCACTTTACCTGTACAGTGGGCACCCGGAAAGTCAGATTGCGGTGCTCTGCAAAATAGTATATGCGTAAAAAGCAATCAATTAGCATCTCTTGTCTTTTTCACTTTTATGCAATGCAATTCGAGCTTTGCAACACCCCATGAGCCATGCACTTCGATTTAACATATTTATTTACCCATTATTTTTTTTTTTTTTTTTTTTGCATCTATTAGTCACTTGTTGTTGCTGGTGGTCGTCGGTTAATTAAGCTCAAACATTTGTCAACGACTGGCCATTGTTCTTTTTGTTGCTTTGTTTGGCTTTGTTGCAAGTCGCGTGAAAATTACAACGTTATACAATTTAAGTACTAGAACTAAAGACTTGTTGTTGTTGCCGTGGCTGCTGTCGCATGACGAGAAAGCGGCGGCGAAAACACAGAGATGACATAACT
This sequence comes from Drosophila mauritiana, assembly GCF_004382145.1. NCBI lineage: Eukaryota > Metazoa > Arthropoda > Insecta > Diptera > Drosophilidae > Drosophila > Drosophila mauritiana. Next base: position 20,259,763 of record NC_046672.1, on the reverse strand, counting down.
AATGTCACACAGATGAGATCAGAATAATGCTCTCCATTTAAGTTGCTTGATAGGGGCAATGAGTTTTGCAAGTTACTCGGGCGATCGATGCGAAAGTCCCACTCCCACACCCACAATACCCAAAATCAGTGGCGATTATGCAAATGCTACGCTATCACTGCACTTATTTTATTTTTCGTTTCGCCCTACTCCAGATTTGTTGTTGCTCGAAAAAAGAATGCCAAGGTCGTCGCTTATTATTATTCACTGTCTTCGGGCTTCGAGCTCTTGTTCTTCTCGCTTCGCGATAACAGAAGAGCAAGCATGTACATATGTACATAGGTTTCTAATGAAATGGCAAAACTGCTGAACGTGGAAATGGAACTGCGGCAGAGAAATAACAAGTGCGACGGAAAGCAATCGAATTTGGCTGAGTAAACGAGTTACCGCCCAGCGCCGCCCCCTTTTCCCTCCAAAACCGGAAATGGGGGCCGCCAACAAGAACAACTCGCCGAGCGTTACACAAAATATTTAACATATTTCATCGGTTGCCGAGGCACTTGGCTGGCATTCTATAACAACATTTGTTGGGCACCACAAGATATTAGCTGACCAAAGTATTGACATTAGCAAGTCGCATAGATTGGAATGGGTTGTTATGCGCATCAAATCAAAACACTCGCTGGCTACATGAGTGATCCCAAACGCTGATCCCACTCGCTGGCTACATGAGTGATCCCAAACGTCTCCATTTTCAGAACGAACTGGTGCATCGCTCTAAATTAGTATTTATTTTAATATTCATATTGATATTGATATTGACGGACGACAAATGGGAAGTGCAAACACATTGAAATCGTCGTCATTGGCGCAATTGTCCTTGCTTTGCCTTATCATCGCCGCCTGGCCGAAAGCAAACTAAAGCCAATTGCAGAAACAGACGGGCGGTACTTGAAAAATGAATTGAGCAAGCAAATTGCAGGGGTAACGAGAATTCGCATTCGCATTCGAACGAATGGCTATGGAAATGCAAGTGGAAGTGGTGCTGGAACTGGAAATGGAAGGGGCAGCACTCTGATTGGGATTTGGGGATTGGCTTGTTTACCACTTAGCTGGGCACCAGCGTCGGGGGAATCGGACACCTTCCGTGTGTCCTCGCATTTCTCAGGTGGCTTCGCAGGTAAAAGGGTGCCTGGTGATTGGGCTTTGTCCACCTTGTGATTACATTTCACGCCCCAATCGAAAAGCCAAAGGCCGGAAGAGTCGACAAGGAAATGCAGCAGGAAGCAGTCCGTCACCAGACAGCCACTGCGGCACTGGACAAAAACGGCAAGTTTCTTTTTCTCTGATAGTCAAACTGAAATGTGTTTTAAATAGATAAACGAGCAAGTTATGAAATGAACGAATATACAAATAAATTCTATGGTGAATTGGCAAATGAAGTCTTAAATGAATATACGAATGAATACTGCAATGAACGCAATAAATTATAAAGTGAATTGGCTAATGAAGTCCTAAGTGAATATACATACGAATGAAAACTGAAGTGAACGCGTAAATGAATTCTGGAATGAATGTACACATTCCCTTTATTAATCATCCATCCAGCTGAAAGTCCGTTTATAAGTAACTGCATCTGGGTATTTATTAACGTGTAGCCGGAATCCAGATTCAACTCAGCTTCAGACTCATCAACGTCGCCATTATCAACTCGAGCGTTGTGATTATCCTGATGATTGTGGCCCTGCTGCTGCTGTCATTTTATCTCTGGCCTCTGTTTTAGGTGGTTCGGGTTGCCGGGTCGTTGGGTGGTTGGGTGGTTGGGTGGTTGCCTGGCTTTGGCTTCCGTGGAGTGGGTGGTGGGTGCTTTCGACACGTGCGACGGGCGCTGAGTGGGCGGCTATGTGCTATCTCTGCTTTCTGCCTGCCAGCCGTTTCCTCTTATCATAAAGCAAGGCGGCAGCACAGGGAAAAACAACAGCCGTGCCTGAGCTATCGTGTAAGGAAGCTTTTCGAATACACTACCACTTACTCCCAAAGAGTATCTTTCAGGCAGATGGTCGATACGAAGAGGGGATTTACGAAAAAGTACTTTCAAACTTACATTGATGTTCAAATGTTTTGAATAAGTTGTTATATTCGTTGCATGAGTAGCATTTCTTAAACTAGAATAATTAACAGTAAGAAATAGTTAGCTTTAACAAACAATTGTCAAGTTTAGAGGAAGTGTCTCAAAGCGCATGGAATCAAATGACTTTAGGGTATACAAAAAACAAAAAAGTACAACACTCAGACAAACTGAACAAACAGAGTATCGTGGAAACGGTGGGTGAAGCAGGGGCGGTGAGGGGCATCGGGGTGTGAAGTAGCATTGGGCGATAGCAGAGAACAACAGAACGCAAATGCGTTGGAGGACAGCACTTGACTACAGCGACCACAGTCAGAAAGCAGAGCCCAGGTGTGCAGTGTAAGAAACCGTTAGGAGCATACATATGTACAGCACAGATCGTAAGTTAATAAAACAGGTTCCGGAAAGTATGCTACTAAATTTGTTTATGTTAAGTTTTATCTCTAGCGTACATTTAGACACTTTGTTTTACTTTTTAGATCAAAACATAATTGAAATATTTTCGAAGAGCAATTTAATCATAAGACTAACGAGTAGTTTATTTTTATTTATAGCATGCTTTCAGACACTTTTAAGGGGTTTTAAGCCACGCCCATGCAGTTCTTCACTTCGATTTCTAACACATAACGTGACAGTGCTGTACAGTGCTGTCTAATGAGAAGCTTTCAAGGCCGAAAGTACTGAGTTTAACTTTCTCCCTCACATTTTCGCTCAGTGCATGCTTAACGGCGACAGTAGCCGGCCCTGTTAACTGTTAATGCTCGCCGGTGACAACGAGCGAGACAGTGGCAGCAACAACAAAAGGCGGTAAGCCCAGCTGCAGGGCAGTCAAATATCGATCGGCATTGTCAAGAGCAGCGGGCTGGGAGAATTCGGTGAAAGGGATGGGGATGGTGATGGGGTGTGGTATTAGGGGGCGGGAAAGGGGAAAAGCTTCACGCCCAAGGAGGCGAGTCGCGTAGTTCCCGCGAGTGAATGAAAGTGCAAAAGCGAAAGGAATTATGAATGAGTTTTCCAGAGCACAACTAACTAGTACATTGCTGCCCATTGTGGCTAGCAATTCATAGTTGGATTTATGAGAAGAAACGCCTTAGATCGAAAGTTAGTGTTGGGGAATTTCGATTGAGTCATTTAGCCCATTGCGCCTTCCCACCTCATTCAATAATCTCAATTCGATTTCAGGCAAAGTAGATTGCATTCACTCTGCGAGGATTGCATCTTGCAGATAACTTGATTTCCTTCCTCGTCCCGCTGCTCAGATGCCCCTTGGAGCGCACAGGAAATTGCGTTTAAATGAATCAATAGATAAAAGCTTTTGCCAATTGCATTCGCATCTATTGCAGGCAAGTAGGGAAAATCCCTCGCTGCACAGTGGAAAATAATTCGTTTAGGCACACGGCACTCTTTGTTGCAATCTAATCAAAGCTGAATCATATCAAGTGGCAGTGGAGTTCTAGGGAAACAAGTTGCCAAAGCATATTGCAGAATCTAATCATTCTTGGTTTGTTTGCAAGCGATTGAACCATGGTTTTTATCATACATGACAAAAGATATGCTGCTCTTCCGATACTGAAGAATTCGCGTTTAATTGCTAGTATTGACTGTCAAGCCAAACGGATTGTGTATCTCAAAAGCGAGTTTCTTATGACACGGGCACTTTTTTTGAGTGCATACTTGAACTTGGCTTGGTGGGAGCGGGATAGTGCAGGGTGCGAAAGAAAGGGAACATCTCTTTATGTGTGCAATTTCCGTTTCTTCTGCAGGGTTTTCTGCTCTCCTCCCTCTCTCGTTCCCTCTCACTCGTTCTTCCTTTCTCTCCGAATCCCTCAGTCTTCGCTACTTTCGCAATGTAACGACTTTTGCGGAGGATGCGACAGATAACAATAATAACAACAACAACAATGACAAGTCAAGGAGCCTTGAAGTTGCAGCTCCTGCTTCTTCTTCGCCGTCTTTGTGTATCTTTATGTATACACTGGAAAAATTTTTATGTTCCCAGCGTAGTTAAGCAATGTTAATATTTTCCCATACAAATACCAATTTTTAATTGTACTTTATCCTTTTTTGATACTACCAGAATAGAGTAATTGTTTTCTGTGTAGCTGTGACTTGGCAGTGACTTGATTTCAAAGCTGAAACTGAAGCCGGTTTGCCATGCTTTTTGCGGCCTGTTTTGTGGCCTGGTCCTTGAACTGTCTCCCTCTCCCTCTCCCGCTCTCTCTGTCTCTGTCTCTGCTCCTCGGTTTCTCCCCACTGCTCCTTCTCCTTCTTCGCCTCCATCTCTTTCTTTTCCTGGGTCCTCCCCTTGTGTAATAACAACAAAAAAATAATAATAAATAAAAAATAAAAAGCGAGGAAGCCAGGGCTTAAAAGCCAAGAATACAGTGGGCTTTCACTTTAAAAAATTATCAACAATTATTCAGAGGAAGTACACCAAGTACTAAAGTTTGTCCATTGTGCTCGCCTCAAAAGTTTTAATGCAGCGCTCTTCAAACGAATGCATCGAACACACACCTGTGTTTATTTAGTAATATCGCAATGCAATGGTCGTTCGCCAGTAAATACTTTATTACGCGTGTAGCTGTACTAGCAGGGGTGCATCATTGTTGCATTCCGGGAGACAGCTTCATCCTTCTGCACTTCTCCTGCATTTGCAAGTTGCATTGAACTGCAGCCAAGCGATTGCACGTGAAAGGGACGGCGGCTCGTCGAGGAAAAGAGAAAGTGCTAGTGGGGGAGGAAGACCGAGTTGCATCCAATTTAGGAAATGCCCCGAAGCCTTTCCTTTGCAACCGAAACTGTACCGAATTAAACATTAAAAAAGAAAATAAATACTGTAAGGGGGGGAAACGGTACGATGGGTGCCCTCTAATCTCTGATTGCACTGAGAAAAATAATAAGCCTGATAAGAGGCTTAGATTAGAAGAGAGTATGCATATTCTTATCAGTGTGGCAACAAGTAGGGGCACTTTATTCTCAAATTAATCGATCTTGATTCCTTTATACTGGTTTTATTTGAAGATATTCGTTTTATGTCCTGTTTTGTCGCTCTGCATAAATCCTTCGGATTATGCATTTGGTTGCAAGTTGCAACCCTCGAGCGACACATATGCAACCCTCTTCCTGTCCACCCCCAATCCCAATATCCACACTCCCCTAGTCTGTGAATTGCATTTTGAATACTCATTACGAAGGGTTTCAGCACCGGGGGGACTCCCATTCCCTTTGCATGCGTGAAATGAGCAGGGCGGGGAAATCCCCGAACCACCCAGGCCCCCGCGGGGGGTGAAACCAACCCTCGATCCCAAAAGAGCTGGAAAAACCCCCAGAAGCCAAAGCTGAAAGTCCAATCCGAACTTTTTGCGCCACCCTTTGTTGCTTTTCAGTCATAAATGGATTTTAAAGTGGATGCAATCTGGGCCCGAAAGTGGGTGATTCCAGAGGGTGGTGTGGTGGTGGCTATGGGGGCTTGGTGGCGCGAGTTCGGAGACCGTTGCTATTATTAACATAAGTATGCACTTGTAGGCTTCATTATGAAATTAAAGTATATATACACCACCCCCGCGCACACTAAACATACATACATACATATGTATATGTTTTCAAGCTAGAAAATACGTGAACGTTTTCCCTAAGACTTTCATTGCTCTCCCGTACAGTAAACACTCGAGACAGTCATCTAGAGAAACGGCTAGTAGCGAAACCTTCTGAACTAGACTAATCTAAGCACACTAAGTACTGAATTGGAACTTAAAATAACGGAGAAATTGTTTAATAATATTCAAGTTGTATAGTTTATCTTACCCGAAATCATAATTCAAAATGATTTTTTCTAAAATTGTTCCAAATTGTTGTTTCGACTTATGTAACCCAACCAAAGTGCAAGCCGGGAAGATAATGGAATTAGAACCAAGTGCAATCAGGCTGATTAGCAAAGTCAACCCTGAAACAACCCGCAACGATCCCATTGGAATCGAACACTTTTCGGATTGCTTGCTTGCTGCTACATCGGTCAGGAATAATCCTTGGAGAGTTTCAGTGAAAACCATCCATCAAGTTGTCAAACCAGGCGGAAGAAGGCGGAATGGAATGGAAGCCAGTTAGGGGATTACTTTCGGGATTCGTAACTGATATGATAAGTGTGTCGGATAAGCTGGGGTTTCTTGCCCGGACTTCGCCAGTGATCTGATAATAATGCCAATAATGCACCAGCCGAACTGTAGTGGATTTCCATATGTTTAAGGGTGACGGTGCTGTGAGTTATAGTGCAGAAAATGTTTTTAAGTCACCCCAAAGAAGTACGTCAACTTGGATCGGAGGTGGTTCTATATTTTTTTTAAGTTGTTTTTTGTTTTCCAGACCCACAAAACGTCCAGTCATGCTGTTAACCATTAAGTGGAAATCTTTAAGCCTCAAGTTTAACCAGCTCCTCCTCCGTCGAACTTTGAGCCCCCACCGAAGTTTCAGTTCAGGGCCTAAAACTACTCACAAATAAAATTGAAAACAGATACAAAGGAAAATAATGAAGCTCCTCCCCTTTAATTGAGTTTTGTGATGCACCGAAAAATGACTTTGCAATTTAATAACTAACTTTCGGTAATTTAGTTTTGTGTGGTACGGCTTTTCCGTAATTTGAATTTGAAGCCCAACAGAAGAGAAACTGAGAAATAGAGGCCGAACATAGTGGGGCAATTGCTGTTGCAACATGCAAATGGTCACGTAACGAAACAAAAAATTCAATTAAAAGCCGAAACCGAAACCAATGAACTTTGGGAGACAGCAAAATAAAAAAAAAATAAAAAAAAAAAAATAAAAAAGGAGAAAACTGCCACAATAACAACACAAGCCACTGGAGAACATTCTCCATGAAACGAAGTCAGTGCAAAGATCTTGTGTCTGCGATAATTCGACATTTGGGTTCATTTCCAATTGAACTCCGGCGAATCCATGTCAATGAGCAATATGAACGATGTGAAGTACATGTTTCCCTCTCACGTTTTGGCCGTTTTTTTTTATTATTTTTTTTTTTAACTCTAAAAGAAAGTGGTGTTATTGGTGTAGACATATACATTTAGCTTAGTGCGTTCAGCTAGCTGACAAATTGTTATCATATAATATAAATAACCCTTGGCTTATTAGCAGTAAGTCAGTATTATGGAATAGTAATGAAATCAACTTCCATTGTGAATCCCTCAATCTTTTACTATTCGACGAGCTCTCTATTAAGTCGGTCAGAGGGGTCTGATGAACAATTGCAAATGCATGGGGCCAATCGCAGTTGTGGGGCAGGTCGTTTTTTAGCATAATGACTTGGGCTGGGGCAGACCCCTTGCGCCCCTTTAATTTAAAAACTTGCTCCGTTTCTTCTGCTGCTGCTGCTTCCAAGGGTCGAAACGAACCATCGGATCCAACGGCACAACATGGGATCCCAAGTTTAGTTCCTATATCAGCTACAATATCATATTCTGTTTTTGCCGTTTGGTGTTCTTTTGTTTACTCCAAAAGTGTTTGGTTTGTTTATTCATTCTGGATCCGCTGGTGTGTGTGTGCCTTTCTGACTATTTTTTTTAGGTATTTTTTCACTCCTTGGCTGGTTTCCTATATGGTTTCCAATCGAAACCGAATGGCAATCGGAGAAAGCTGTTTTTTTTGGGGGTGTAATGGGAATGGAGCGTCCAATTTTATACTGTTTTAATAGTCAGACGATCTGACGGACAAAACTTCCCTTGGGCGCCGCCTTTTTCTATTTTTCAATGACACAATCTTGTGGCAAAATCTGTCGGCTTATTCAAATGTTTACGTCATTGAGCACTGAATACTAAATACTAAATACTGAATACTCATGGGAAGACGACAATGTTTACACGAATTTATTCGCTTAAATTACATTTGTCAAAGAGCCAGAAAAGAAAGATCTACACGAACGATCATTAATCATACTCGAAGAATTCAGATAATGATTGAAAAAACCAAATACATATGTATGTACGTGTGGCTTAAATAAGCAATACACATGCATATGTGGGTTCTGTCGCTTTATTAATCATTGAAACATGTATTAACTTATTTTCGGTTTATTTTAATTAATGCAACTGCATTGATATTTGCGAAATGATTTGAGAAGTCAAGTTTGATGGGTTAAACATTAACCTTAAGAACAAGGTTGCAGCTTTAACCCTCTAATGCTTTGAATAAAATTGATTAATTTAAGTGCTGATCGAGTTGAATTGATTATTGTTCTTAAAACGCCTATTATTCTTAGAAAATCATGGAGCCAAAACTATTATTTAATTTCCATTCTTTGCCTTGAACTAATTTTTTGTTTTTCACTTCATTTTTGGTTGGCTATTCTTTAGGCACGTCTATTTGTCTTTCAACAATTGACAAGTGGAAGTGTTGTTGAACTTTTCTTTTATTTTTTTTTATTTTTTTTTTTTTTTCACCCGGCCAGGATTGTGTTGTTTCCACCTTGTGTGTTCCGCGGTTTCCTCGATTTCCGCGGTAAACCATTCAATGATGATATAATACGAGCCAACTAAAGCACCAAAAATACGCACACACTGGCGCGCTGGGAAATGGCGAGGAAGAAGAAGCTCAGCACGCAAGCAGAGAGTTTTCCCCATTTTCCGAGCTCGACCCGCTCGCCCTTTCGCTCCACCGTTTCGCATCTCACACCAAATAAAAAGGTCGTTGAATGAGGTCAAGGTAGCACTAGCTCCCTCCCTCTCTCTGTCTTTCTCTCTCTGACCAGTATATCCCTCTCCTTCTCGATCGATTTTCCTTCTCTTTTGGCGGAGGAAGAGGAGAAGGAGAGCGAAAGAAGACGAAGAAAATGTTTCCATTTTCCACTTCATTTATTGATTTGCCCGTCAGTTGTCAGAAATTAGATTATTAAGGCGTTTGCTCCGCTCAGCTGGACCAACAGTTTTCCCGCCACTCCCACTGCCTTTCACCGCCCACCGCCCACCGCCCATGGCCCATACTCGCCGCCCCCCGCTGGCGGTAGGAAAAGCAAGGAAAAAGAAAGACATAAAACACATAGCACAAACAAACAAACGACGCTGCAAGAACATTAAATAAACAATTCGAAAATAAACGTAACAACAAAATACAACAAAATTAAGTATCGGAAACAGTCGAGATTTGGACGAGCATATTACCCTGTAAAACCATTCGCATAGTGTTTGTATCGAGGAAAAGTATTTGCATTGCTGGGAAATTGCTATATTTAAAACTAACTATAACTATATAGTTCATGAAATTACTAAATGCTTTCGAAGAGAGTTTGGTGGTCTTTCTAGAAATCGTGGGACAGTCCGAACCAGGACGGAACCAATATAGCCAGGATCTAGAAATTTTCCAGGGTAAATAAAATGGAAATTGAAATTGTGAGTGACGCCAGGCCAAGACACATGAATGCCTGGGTACATTGCCTTTTCGGTGTGTATTGGTGGGCTGTTTCGCCTTCTTTCTGGTTTTCATACATATAAGTGTACGGCTATTCCGATTCCGAATCGGTGGCGGCGACACTTGGCAACAAGTTGAATGGCTCTCGCTCAGCACCCCAAAGGGGCTCTAACCCCCTGATAACGAGGGGCCAGATCAATATATACATGTATGTACATACAGATGTACATATGTATATGCTATGTATGCATGCATGGACAGGTATATACATATGTACATAGCTATATACCGGTTGCTATATGGGCTCGGTGTGCATAATACACGGGCGTGATGTTTGTCGAATCCGATCGCATCGGCAATCGGTCTTTGATGTGCGTCTGCCACAATATTTTCCATATTCTCCGGCTCGACTTTCTCATGTTACCCCGGCTTGTTTTTTGATGGATTCCGATCGGATTTGTGGGGCGAGAGGTGTGAACACGCCGCAGAGATAACCTTTGATATGATACGAGTATGGTTACCTACAAGGTGTGTGATTCAATTGGGTTAGGTCGGCGTTCCAATGCGTTACAGATCGTGCAATACCAGTGCATGATTTTGAAACATAACTTCGTTCTCACGTTCGAAATATTCTCAGCCAAAACCTCGAGTTGCCCTGGCAACCCTGTAAGACAAAGTTCCTTTAAATCCCCATTTCATTGCAATCCAATCAATATGTTGTGCAGTTTTTAGAGTACTAACTGAAATAACTAGGATTTCTACATAAATATATGTGTAAATAAATCAATTTAAAGCAAAAGAACTATCATGCTCCAAAGACTCCTGGTTTCTGGACGCGTTTCAATTAGGAGCTAATCGCGGTTTAATACCTGGTCCGATCAACGATCTGATCGGACGATTCCCAGCGATGTATATCTGCAGATATACATATGTGTGCAAGTGCCTTTTATATAGATCCAGCATATGAATGATTTATCGCTGATATCGCTGTTTGTTTGCATTGTACTTTTGTTTCGCTCTCGTGTCAGCTTTATATACAGAGACACATATATCGCTCTTTTTTATCGACTTCCATTCCGCGAAATTGATAGACAAAGAAATAAAAATGGAGTCAATACGTATACGTATAGTTGTATTTATCTATAATTTCTTTTTGTTTTTTGTTTAATGGAGAGGAGAGAAAGAAACCGAAGAAATTTTATAAATGTAATTGCACGTAATTGGATGCCCCCGCGTGTGTATTTCTCGGTTTGTGCTTCGTTTTTTGTTTATCGATTCCAAGTTGGGCATACGACCCAGCCGTTTATCGGCTATCATGCACACATATATCATATGTCTCTCTTTATATATTTTTCTGGTTTTATCTGTCGGCAGATATGGAGTGGGAATGACTATAACCCAAAAATTGTAATGGCAGGTGAACGGTGCAAACAGAAATGAAAAAACAATTCATTAAAAAAGAGGAAACGGGGATCTGAAAGTAAATAAACAGTTATCGATATATAATTTATTACTAGGTAATCAGGAGCTTTGTTTACTAGTTCCTAATTTGAACTTCAAATTTAATGGTGGAATGGAATTGGTTCATCAAGATGTATTGGAGTGCTTTGACTTCCCCACATATACCCCTTACTCTGTTGCTCGATGCTTACACTACACATTTTAAGGAATTTGAAACGACCATTCAATTCATATCGATTCATATTGAATTTGAAACGCCCATTCAATTCATATCGATTCATATGCATTCGATAAATATTGCATGGCAATATCGTATTTCCATAGGTATCGAATGTTTAGTGCCTCGACTATTGAATACCTGTTAAAGGGCGAATCAATTTTATTCTGAATATTTGCTCATGCATATATAGAGTGCTTCTAAATACATACATTCTACATGTTTAATTAGTGTAATAATAATTAGTGCAATGTACGTATATATGCGCAAATAAACTAAAGTAAAATGAAGTTTATATATAGTTTAACCTACAGGACTAACTGACTAAAAAATTGTCTTTTGAAAGGGATAGATGGGAAACGAAGATATAGTGCCATATCAAATTTTTTAATAACTAAAATTCTAAAATAACTCACGAAATTTATTGCGCTACTTGATTATAATGGAATATAACATTAATGAGCAGAATAAACAAAAAAACATGATAGTGCGACAAAAAAGGCGATTCAGTTGCCAGCTTTTTATTGACTATACTGAATAATTCGTGTGATAACAATTAACTTGATTGTTTGGCACTGCAAGTTGAAATCGAACTTGACAGAAAAAACGGGTAACGTACAGTTGAGAGCTAAGATAAAAGCACAGAATCACATTGTGGCAAGTAAAATAATAAAAAAAAATCAAGATTAAAGACAGAACATGCGTGTAATGAGCCAAGCAGCGGTAAAAGTATTAAAACGCTGTTCAACAACGGCAAGAAAAAAGAACAAGGCCCAGAATTACATCAATCAAAGTTGAGTTTTTTCTTTTTTTGGAGGCGGTTTCGATTGCTGGAGCTTAACGAAAATAAAACAAGAATCCGAGAATCGAATCGAGCTGAGATAAGTGGAAACTAAAAAGATATAGGTCAAGAAATATACATACATACATGTAATAAAATGTAGGAGGATGCCTTCCGATCGTCTGCTGGTCAGGCAAATTTTCCATTCCATGGAAAATATCTTTACTTTTCAGCTATCGCCGGCCAACCTTCAAATGGATTATCGGCGTACCGCCGCTGATAAGTTGATATAGGTCGTTATATGATGTTTTCTATTAGTACCACTACTAGTGACGGACGGCCAAGGTCTAACAGTAGCTGCGGAGCAGAGTGTTTTACAATCATTTAGTTGGGCTTGCTATTTCTTGCGATTCGCCATCAAAACTTAACACATTTTCAGTAATCTGCCGTCGAATCGGTTTATCTATCTGTGTGTCTATCGCCTTGACTTGAGTGACTTGACACACTCGAGCTCCCCCCTTTCGCAAAAAGAAACTACTTTGACAATGCAATTACAATGGGGCAATTATAGAGACTACTATCTGAACAATCTGTTTTTGTCTGTCTATCTGTTTGGGGGTAATTACATGTGCTCTGGCTCAAATTATTATGGCGGCTGTCGTTTTTGCCTTCTTTATGTTGTTTAATTGCGTTCAATGAGATAAAGCTGGCAAACCAAGCAGTAATCGCAATAAAATATATACTGCAAATCATAGAGCCTATTAAATCCTTCCAATAATCGGGCACACAACCCTACGGGTCTTTGAACTTTGACCTTATCGCTTGGCTAATTAAACGCAAATTTTTATTTGTGATAACTAATTATTTGTGTGCATCATAAAACAATAACAAATTCGCACAGGGCATGCACTTCCATCTTATTGTATCCTCAAATAATTTCAAAATTTAGTCAGCTCTCGATAGATATGGTAGATAGGCATATATAAAATAAAAAAAATATTTTTTTTTTAAATATAAAAATTTTTGTGCAGGGAAACAAATGAACAGGGAGTTGTCATTAAAATTCATTAGCAATTCGCGACGAGGTTGCATTTATACATTATTACATATTTAGCGTCTTTAGTTGGTCTACACATAAAATCTTCAGCTTGAATTAAAAACGATAACTTATCGAGCAAACAAAAATGTCAAACTGGGAATGCCGAGCAAAAAAGGGGGCGTTAACCTAAACGACTTTGAAAGGGGGTTCCTGCTTTAGTATCCATCTTAATTTCAGTTTTATTTTTCAAGAAAGAGATAATAAACGGCATTATATCATCGTAGTTGTGTTCATTACTACGATCGACCCAAAGTCATCGCATATGCCCAAGTACAGTTAGTTAAGTGCTTTTAACTGCCAGTCGGACAAAAAGGCGAAAAAAAGAAAGAAACAAAGCCTTCGAGACACAAAAAGCGAGGAAAACAAAACGAAAAACCTCTTTCGGCTTTAATTACAATGCATAAAAAATACAGTAAAAACCCGAAAACAGATTCAACTAGGGGGCTTTGTGTGTTGGACATTGACCGTCAAATGAGAAGTCAAAAAAGTGTAACACGCCTCGTCGCATTTTAACCCCTACTGTCCCTCAGAAAGCTGAAACTATTGGGTTAAGAGTCCGGGAATGCCAACAGCATTTGATAGCTTTGGACCATGTTTAATGGATTCTAAGGAATAAGATCACCTTTTCACTGAACAAGTACGAAATGTTCTTAACAAGATGTAAAAAATATATATGTATCAATTGCACTCCCATTTGTGATTAAAGATCGTGGATAGTCATGATGCATTTAAAACATATTTTTAATCTAATTGGGCGATTCTTTTTACTAAAGCTTTTGGTCTGGCTTTGTTGATCCGGCTCGAAGGACCAATGTCTGTCGAACTTCCTTGTTTAGTAATTACATATGTTTTTTCGAAAGAATTACGAAGTAAACAACTAACTATCCCTTATTTCTTTGTTTTTTCAGATGATTTCCGTTCACCCATCGATGGATCTGCAAGAGCAGTTAGTAGCAGTACTATGGTAATATCGATCGGTACGATGGGCCTCGTGCCGCAGCCACATCGAAAATTTGCAACCTATCGTAGGATGTAAAGGAAAATCCCCGAAGAGAAGAACCGCAAGGCGAATTTCAGATAGTTTAGCAAATAGAAGAGGCGAACCAGGGGTGAAGCGCCACCCCACCCACCGTCACACAAATGAGGGTGCCACCAACAGGTTGACCACCAAAAAAAAAAACACCCCAAAAAATAAGCAAAATAACGTAGTAAAAAAAAAAAGCCAACCGCACGACAAATAGAAAAGGCAAAAACAACCGAAACCACCAGCCAGCCACCGAAAGAGATAGAGCGCTTAAACAGAGCGAGAGGAGAGTGGAGAGTGTGTAAACAGAAAAAGGCGAAACACAACACACGAAAATACAAAATTCGAAGAGAAATAAACCCGAAAGCACCTAAAAATCCACACACACACAACACCCCCTTCAAACCACAGTATCCCGCTACAAAATGTTACAAAACTCGAACGGCGCTGCCGCAGCGCATTCGGCAGCCTCAGCGGTGGCGACTCCGGCAGCGGCGGCATCCGCAGCAGCAGCGGCTGCTGCAGCGGCGGTGGCTGCAGCGGCCAACAACGCCGCTCTGGCCGCCTCCTCCATCCAGCCCAAGCTCATCGTCATCCGCCGGCGACCCAACCAGGGATTCGGGTTCACGCTGCGCCACTTCATCGCCTATCCGCCGGAAGATGACCAGGCATCATCATCCGCATCGGGTTTGGTATCGGGATCGGCGACAGGAGCAACGGCGGCATCGGTATCGACCAATTGGCCACAGGTGGGTAGGGATGATGATGGTTATAGTGGGAGTGGATAAAAGATGAAGGGATATGTAGGGAATATAGGAACTATTGAGAATATAGAAAAAACAGAGGATAAAAAGAACATAAATGATAGTAGATAGTAGATATTATATAGAATATAAAGGATTTCCCAATACATAAAATGGAGTATACGGCAGTCTGAGTAGTGACGAAACGCACCAAGAGAGTCTTAGCATACATCAAGAGACAATAGAGGGTACTGGCTAGGGGTTGTCCAAAACCCAGCGCATAGTGGTTACAGTATCCACAATGGGTCGGGATACTTTAAACACTTTGAAAAATAATCGACGTGAAATGTAGATATTTTAAATGAAATAAAGTCAATGAAAGTTTACATTGTTTCTCATGTATCTCGAGCTCTAAATGAATTATTTAGGAATTAATGTACATTCTTTAGAAAAGTGCAAAATATTGTCAATTTAACTATGTCACTTTAACTATAATGCTCTTAAAATTTCACTATTTAATTTTTTTCTTTTTATAAAAATATATCGTAAAAAGTTTTGTTTGGTAAAACTAAATGACTTTGGGGATTTAATATAGAATATACCATACAGCGCAGAATCTACATTCTTGTGTAGAGTTTTGTAAGATCAAATCTTAATAACAACATCATTGAAATGTCCTTAAAAGCACCCAGTTTAAAATCTAATGGATGTAGTGCTTTTTTTATTCTTCACTTTTTAGTCCGATATTTTTTGTTTACAATTTTGTTTAAACTTGTAAAGTTTCCAAGTGTCTATTGGCCCCAGGGGAAGTGCAAGTGAGAGAGCCAGTGTGAACGACTCTCTCTTTCTGTCTCTCGCGCTGCGCTGAAGCGCTGCCTCAGTTGGCGCCGACGTCGGCGTTGGCGTTACGTGAGCGCTGCGCACGCGCGACTTATTCAAATTGCCGCTTTTGCTTTTTCTGCTTTCTTTTTGCTTTTCATTTGAGCGACGGTGATACCCAGCACAAAAGATCCCCAGATGTATTTCGACTTTATCAAAAGGAATACGCTAAAATTTAAAATTCAGTATTTAAAAATGACCCTCCTTGAAATCTTGCGTATAATATAAATAATAATTTAAAATGAGCTTGCAAAATATGTTTCAAAATATTTTAGATATTCCCAATCTTTTCAGTATCCTTGATTTAACCCTTTAATGATCTTTATGCAAGTCCATTAATAAAAACCCTATACGATTTTAAAATTATAATTTTAAAGATAAGACGTTATTTTTATATTGAAAAAAAAAAATACTATTAATAAAACAGCAAAGAGCATTGTAATACTATGATCGTAATAAATGTATTAGGGTATTGAATTGTCGGTAGTGTTCCCTTCTCTTTCTCTTTTATTTTTGCACTAATTTGCGTTTTGCTCACTTCACTTTTTGTGCCCGTTTTATTTTTGTTTTGTTGATATTACATCCTCCACTTGCCGCTCTTACTCACTCGCACACTCTCTTTTCGTCTTCTTCTTCTTGTCGCTCGCAAGGCGACTCAATTCAATATACACTCTCCTCGCAAAATGTGGTCTCACGACCCACAGTCGCGTTCGCATTAATAGGTCTATGGTTTATGCTTTAAATATTTAATTTCTTGTTTTAAGCCACAGAAAATGTTTTTACAATTTGTAACTACTTATCGAATGTTTGGTGTGGGTTTTGTCGCTTTATAAAAGAATTTAATTTAAGTTATTCTATAATTTGATTTAATGTACTCAGTAGATGACTTTAATAATTTGATATATACAGAAAGAGATATACTATTTGATGTTGTTACAATCGTATGAACACTTGCATAATTTTCAGCTTGATGCGTCAAAACTTATATCTTTAAGATCATCTTTTTTTTTGTCTCTAGTTGCAATAGGGCAGACATTAGAATTATAGTGTATGCACTTTTAACAAAACTTATGGCCTTTTTGTGCAGCGGGGGGTACTTAGTTTTCGCACCTCAGGCGTACAGCTGACTAACTAATTTTTTTTTTTGTTTCGGTTTCGTTTGGTGTGTAGGAAGCCTCCAGTGCGGCGGGCAGCAGCAGCGGCAGCAGCAGCAGCGTCGGCGTCGCCGGGATCACCGGTTTGGAGCCAACGTCGCCGACGTCGCTGCCGCCGTACCAAGTGAAAGCGATGGAGACCATTTTCATCAAAGAGGTGCAGGCGAACGGACCGGCCCACTACGCCAACCTGCAGACGGGCGACCGCGTGCTGATGGTCAACAACCAGCCGATCGCTGGCATCGCCTACAGCACCATCGTCTCGATGATCAAGCAGACGCCGGCGGTCCTCACGCTGCACGTGGTGCCCAAGGAGTGCGATGTCCTGCAGATGGTAAGCTCATCCGGAAAGAGGTTCTCCTCATCTACACATCCCCGCATCCCAAACCACGCCCACAGCTACCGGAATACCAAAGTTGCCAAAGTGCTTGCTGCTTCTTTGGCCAAAGTGTGTGATTATTAAAAAAAAAGTGGCCATCTTTATAAGGTCTGACCTTAAATCGGACAAAAAACGTTAGTGTAAAAAAAATGGCCAGCAAATCAGGTGAATTGCATGAGAAGAGAGGGCATCCAAGCTTGATACAAACGTGTCTAGTCCGCAAGATCACTGATCTTTTCGGTATCCTGGATTAACATCTAAAGAAATGTATCTCAACAGGTCGCAGATAGCTTAAGAGTAATCATGACTCACATACTGAGAAATACATAAATACTTATATATATTTGTAACCATGTGATATCACCATATCAATCGAGAGTGAATATCACTTTATTCACTACAGTTGAATTGAGATGAAATTGAACTCTTATTTATTTTATTTATTGAAGATCGTGTAACGGGCAACCCGTTTTGCCAATTTTAAAACAACAGTGCCGACGAAAAGCGATAAATAAACGATCGAATTTCCATTAACCAGCGTGTTAAATGCGGTGTTGCATTTCGCAGCACTAATACTGCGTTTGAAAATTAACAGAACTTGCAGCACTGACCAAAGTCCGCACTTATTATTATTAATTGGTCGAATTATAGCTATAGCTTGAGATACATACGTATGTACATATGTACGAAACTACTAATTAAGAATGTGACTACTATTGAAATACACCCACTGACTAATTCGTCGCGTTGTATTATCATCATCTCTAACTTGTTTTCCTCGTCTTTTTACAGCACTATACGAGCATTGCCCACACGCCGGAGTCGAATCGCCTGACCATGTCGACGCACTCGCCCTCGCTGCTGGCCAACGGCTCCCACAAGACCACATTTCCAGCGGCGGCAGCAGTTGCAGCACCACCGCATCAGCAGCAGCAGCAGCAACAGTTGATCTCATATCCCGCTGTTGCAGCCGTGACCACATCATCGCCGGCAGGATCGCCGCAATCCCAATCCCAAGCGCACCCCAATCCCCATCATGCGCCATCCCTGCACGGAGGCAGTCGATCGGGCAGCATCACCAGCACGGCCAGCGGAGGCATCACCATCCTCAGTCAGCCGTTCTACCCACAGCAGCAGCAGCAGCAGCAGCAACAGCAGCAACATCGTCATCCAGCGCTGACCGGCGGCAGCAGCAGCATCGATTTCGGGGACATGGCACATGGACTGCGCCAGCATCAGCAGCAGCAGCAGCAGCAGCAACATCTGTACCAGCAGCAGCAACAGCATCACCAGTTTATGCGGTAAGTCAACAAAATAAATGAGCTCACCTTGGCGAACGGCAAGCGGCGATTGACGTCACACATGATGGCAATTACAGCGGATTTTCGGATTTTGAGATTTTCGGATTTCGGACAGCAGAAAAAAGCCCACGTATTTACAACACTATCAGATCCATAAACAAAATCTAGCACCTGTATGCCAATTTGCTGTATTCAAATTGAACACGAGTCCCATTAATGTTGGTAGGGTTAAAGCAGATTTCAGTAACGGGAGGTTCAACATTCTTGAACTATATGTTTATAGGATGTATGAAGATTCTTTTTTTAATTGGATCCGGTTAGATATTAGTACAAGTCATGAATATATATCATGTGACCGAGTCGCATCAGGACCAAAATACCAAACCCATTAAAGACCAGACAAAGTTTTTACGTTTACCTTGATCAACAGACATTTAATTTATGTAGAATTGGCTCAAAATTACACGCCACCGGTGAGCAACACTTGGAAGCCATCGAAGTACTTGGCCAGCGGAATCGCCAGCGAGAAGAGTCCATAGCTCTTTATGAAGGTCCAGCAGAAGTGGTCATTATAGATGATCGCCAAAACGGAGCGAGCCATTAGCAGCAACTGAAGTGTTTTGGTTTTCTCCACCATAGCGCCACAAAACTGCCCATGAATTGTGAATTGTGAATTGAGGGGGGGGATTTCGATAGTGGTGGCCAACTGGCCAATGGCTTACCTGAGATTGCTCGACTCAACGGGAACGAAAACTATGTGGACTCCCTTTTTTTATTTTGTTTTTTCAACAAAAAATCGGCTGTGCGTGCTCTCCAAAATAACTGAAACACAAACTTGTCGACTGGATCAATACGATAACACTGAAAACAACAGGTCAACTAGGATTCCAAGTTCGTCTGACTTAAAATTTTCGGCTATTTGATCGTTTCTGTATGCAAGGCACGGTCAAATGCAGTTTGCTCCACTGTGCAGTGGCGATCCGTTGTGATTTATGGTGGCAAAAGTTGAGAGGCGGTCAGTCGTCTCTGCTGTCTTTAACAAACATCGCACACAGATGCATTTACTTGCACATTATGTATTTCACTTTCATTGCCACACAAAAAACCAACGAAATATGTAAGTGAAAACTTAATATTTGAAATTGGAAATGAAGAAATGCCAGGCGATCAGGGGACGGAAAGGGTGCAACCAATGAGGCAGGCGGATGAGTGATGCAAATTGCGATGAACTAAATGACAATAACTAATAACCGCCTAATGAACAGCAATGAAATGCATAATTAAAAACAATTGAGTTTTTGACACATTATTGTTATTGTTGCAAGTAGATCATGTTTTTGGTTATAGACTTATAGATAGTTGTAATATTTGGGGGCAACACAGTTGCCACATTTATGCAGCCCAATATTGGTCGCCATTGTGGCTGCGGCGGGGCCTCGGGCTCGGTGATTTCATCCTAGCTTCCCCTCCGGCGGAACCCACTCACTCCAGTGCTCCTTCATCTGGCGTTCCCATTTCGTACATTCCTCATTTCAGTCTCGTTTCATTCATCGCCCGACTCGACTCGCACTGTCTTTCCATGCATATTTGTCATTGTTTTGCGTCTGTCTGTTCTGAATGAAATGTATTTTCCATATATTTCCCGCTGTCCGTCTGACTGTCCGTATGTCCGTCTGTCCGTCTGTCCGTTTGGGGATGTGCAAAAATTATTTATTATTTCGTATTCTATAAAAAGTTCATGTGACGTCAGCGGGGATATACAACGTACTTATTTGTACATAGATAAGGTCGACCTCTCCAAAGGGTCGAGTTTTATGAAATAATCTAGCCGTTTTATTCTTCCTGTTTTAGTTAATGCTTATTTAAATTACTTATTGATTTCCGCTGTTCATACTATATACTTTTGAGATAGTTATCTTTAAAGTGCTCTGGTGATGGAAAGTTTAGACCGAAAGGGAAAACCATTAGTTTAATTAGATTTTGTGGTGCGAAAGATCCAACGACTTTTTGTGTACCCTTCGCTAGCTTTCTTTGTATACGATTTCTCGTGTTCTTTTCGGAAAGTTTGTCACGTCTTAAGTTGCCTGCATGTGCAATTTTCAAATTACGTGAGTTGGTTGGGGCAAGAAACTTAGGCGAGCATCTAGCAGCGAACTGTCAGTTAGAATAGATACACACGTCTATTGACCAACTGGAAATTTCCCCACAGACTTCACAGGTCTTTTAATTGAGAGATAACTTTGGAAATTGATTGATTATTGATTGCGGTTCATGCGCAACGAACATGTAAAGACTTCACTTGTATTATCACAACAAATTTGACACCTATATGTTTTAAATTAATCGATTTAAGGTTGTTATGGCGTTATGCCATGTGAAACAAATTCTTTGATTGAAATATAGATACTTTTCTATACTTTCAGCACGGTTTTATTGAAGGTAAAACCTTGCTAAAAACTTAAACGCGCCAATTTCTGCCAACGCATAAATAATTCAAAATTAATTTAATATTCAAAACGCAATATCAGACATTTTTCAACATCCCCTGCAGTCGCGTTGCGTATACGCAGCGTTGCTGCACATGAATATGAATAAATAAATCAATTATTATTACTGCACAGTAAGCACTACCCATTGACTAATCGGGGGATTGAAATTGAGGGGAAAATAAATAAGTAACCGCGCATAACTTTATGCACACACAGCGAATGTAAGCGGACACCTCGCAACAATAACAATAAATTTGTTGAGCTGCAAAGCGAATATTTGCCCCATTGTTAAATGATTACGATAAATTTAATTGAGCGTTGTATGCCAGCAAAGAATGGGTAGCAAATAATGCCTTCAATTCCCGCCAACTTCAAGTCGTATCCTCGTCTCGCCCCCTGTTTCCCTCGAGCGGATGCGGATTTATCTTTTCGAGATCGAGATGGAAACCGAGACCACTCGGATTGGGTTTGAGTTGATCTGGCGGCTGCCCGGCAGGAGGCTTCATGTAAATTATTGACTACTCCAGGCATTCCAAACATGCCACTGAAGTAATTTGCACTGCGCGAAAACACTGCGCCTTTGTGTGCGTTCTTTTGTTTGCATATGAATTTCGCTTCAATTGATTGATTGATTGATCGCCCGATTGATTGATGGCTGGCGAAAATATGTCATCGGAAATGCAAAACCCATTGCTGCGTGCACAGTGAGTGGGCCTTATTTTCATTTGCATCTAACTTCATATCATTATTTTGATTTGAAATATTCCAAAAAGAATCCATGCAAGGCTTGGTCCCACTGTGCACTGTACAAATTTAACTACTTTGCTTTGACAATTACGTATACGCCCTGCGGTTGGGTGGCTGTCCCCCCTCCCCCCTTCCATCTCCCCCTTCCACCGCCCATCCGCCCACTCGGTAAATAAATAAGCAAGACAAGGTTGCCAGCTGGGCGGCGGGAGAGGGGGAGAGAGGGGGTTGGGCGGTCAGGCGGCAGAGTATGGGGTATATATTTGGTCAGTCGGTGACTGATAGTGATATAGTGATTCCCACTCTCTCCCTTTCGCCGATCCTGTGCAAACTGTGGGCAGCTCCCTGCGCCCACTTGCCGCCCCTCGCTTCATTTTTATTTGTTTATCTATTTATTGGTTACAAAGTACAGTGGGCACTGGCATTTGTCAACCCAATGGGATAATGGTTAGGTTACTAAATCAAAGTTAAAGTAGATTTTTAAATTTTTATGCTTTCAAATTGTGTCTGGTTTTTTTTATGCATTTAATAAATATAATTGTATAATAAATATAAATATAATAACTATTATTAATAACTATTATATATAACTATGAATAACAAAAGTTACAACATGAATTTGTACTCTTTGCTCAACTTTGGCAAATTTCTTATGACATATAGATGCTAGATGCCTGCAACGAGTTAAGTTCACTGTATGAAGCATCTCACAGAGGGATCACTGTACTGAAATAATAAAAAAGGAAATCAAGTGAGAGGAGAGCATCGGTCGGTGGGTCGTTCGCCATTCGGTCACTGCCCACTCAATGGGTCTCTTTCAATTGCTGAGCCTCCGCCGCTCTTTAATACAAATTTCATACATGCATACAAAGCCAATTTTTGCTGGGTTTTGTTGTGCCTTCTTTTTTTTATTATTTATTATAGTTTAGTCGCAGGGACTTTGCGTAGTACTTTAGTTTAGTTGACGATGGCGAGCGGTTCGTGCAGATTTCAGATATTGTGATACGCGGCAAACGAAGTTTTTGTAATTTTAATTCACTTGCTCGCATATTTCGGCAGCTCCGGCTGCCGTACTACACTGCCAGAAAAAATGTATGCGCTACCCTATCAGGGGGCGAAAAAGCCGATGCTTATACACATGAAAATGATACGATTCGAGATCGATCCCAATAGCGAAAACAGGTTAATTTCTTCTCGTTAATTTAAATTTTTTTGCCTGTGCAGTACTGATAATGTGATAATGGAATGGAATGAAACCCAAACAATTTGAGCAACAAGAAAACACAATTTACCGAGAGCTTGTTCCAGTAAAAAATGAATGTACATTAGATCAAGACTTCCAGTGTTTTCAATGAGGCGAAGAACAATTTCAAACAAAGAACATAGTGAACGTGCCTCGAGTAAAGGTGCAAACGAAGATGAAACGCCAGTTTTCATCGAGGAAGTGTTTCAGATCAGTTCCAAAAGCCAGGAAATATCTAACAGATATCTAACATAGCTCCTAACAAGTGAATAAGTCATTTGCATGTATAGCAGCTTTGAAGTGAAAGTAACTCTGAAGCCTACGAGGGTCTTCAAATCACACAAATCTCTTCATTTGTGCAGTAAATACCCTGTAAATAAACTACTCGCCAAATCTACTCCTATATTAAATGACTTGAGTTTCTAAACATTTTTTGTTCGGAAGAAAGAGGAGAAAATTGAGAAACCTGCGGAAATTAAACACCGCGAGAAAATGAGTGTGTGTTTATGGATCTCTTTTTGCACTCTCTCTCTCACTTTCCTTATCTAACCCGTTCCCACTGTGGCTTCTTATCAAATATGTCAACAATTTTTTATTTACGACTTGTTAATTGCAAAGCATCGCCAGAGTTGGCAAAACGCAAATCAGGCAACTGAAAATAATACGAAATGTGCCCACAGTGCGGACAATAAAAGCGCGAAATTCCGCAAACCGAAAGGGAGAAGAGAGGAGCTTATAGATATCCATATGTACATATGTGTGTTCATGCCCCCTGTAGATACAGATACGGCTAATTCGCTGGCCACCCCTTATCGATATGCACCATTATGGGGTGTACTATGTGTGTGCATGTGGGGGTGATAAGGGCTTTTGGGTGTGGGTGTGGGTGTAGGTGTAGGTGTGGTTGTGGGTGTGGGTGTGAGGGGCCATGTATCGAATCGAATCGAGTTGAATCGAACTGAATTGAATGCGAGTCTCACTTGTGTAGCAGCTTTTCTGCATCACGCACCCAGGCACCGATATAAATTTCTACACCGTTTACTACCAGAGGAAAAGGGTATATTAGATGCTTTGCAGAGTATGTAACAGCTGACACGTAGCGTTTCCTGATCAGGATCACTTGTCAAACCAACCCTTCTGTCCGTCCGTATGAGCGTCGAGATCTCGGGAACTATAAGAATAATGTTTAAAGCATTATTAGATTTTTAAAGGTCATGGTTCTGGCTTAATAATGTTCTTCTACGTGCCGAAAATTGTTTAAATCTGGCCATGAGAACACGATTTAAAGTTAACTTAACTGAATGCTAAACATTACATTGCATTTGTATCTCAAGCTCTCTCGCAATTTCATTGGCCATGTAGAGGGTATCCAATAGTCGAGCCACTTGACTCTAGCTCCTGCTTGAATTATCGTTGTAACATACACCATGTCTATATTCATATGCATAACTTAAATTTTGATAATCGCTTTTAGAGGGAATACAGATTTTGGGTACCTGGGTTCGTTCAATCGAAATTTTTGCCCAGTGTATTTTGCTCATCGAATTTTATATATTAAGCTTATGCATAGATAATAATCCCGACAAATGCCCGCGCGTTTGCCAATAATCACACATATATTTGCTGAGCACACGAGCTCCTGATCCGACTTTTTTTTTATTTCCATTGCTACCTGCTATGCCGCTGCACAGTGGGCTCGATCCGCACTGAATATGTTTAAATATAGGAGTATATAAAAAGAAACAAGTTGTTAACAAAAATGCACCTAAAACTGTTCTTAGTATTAATTTAATATAACTTAATTATCTTAATTAACTTAATAATAATTAATACAATTCAGCCCACTGTGCGCTGACAACTAGGCAATAGAAACACGGTGCGTGTGTGTGTGTGTTACCTTTATTCTGCGACCTGTGAAATATGATCCACGGATATATAGAAGGTGTGGGGGGTTGGGGGCTACGTTTGGGTTTGGGGCCATCTATTCATTACCTTTTGACCTTGACAGTCTGCCGGTGTTTGGAGCGTCGAGTGTGGGAAAGGCTTTTAAAAGCGAATTGAATTAACCATCCTGGCGCACACACACTCTGTCATTTAGCATACTATTTTTAGCGTTGAACTTTCATTTGACAATCTGAAGAGGCGGAGGTTACGAAGGCGGGATGCAGGCTGTGGGCCGCAGGATGTGGGTAGCAGGATGTGGGATGTGCAGGATGCGGGATGCGGGGGCGGGAAGTGGAGGCATGGTTAAACTAATTTGCCGTTTGTAGTGCCACCACAGACGAGAAGCTAAAACTCGATACGCAAATGCGCCTCCTTTGTGCGCCACATGGAACTTAATTATTCGTGCTGCTCTGCTCTCAGCCACTTAAACTATGGCCCAAATCAAATTTGTTTTGTTTGCCCGCCCGTAGCCGCTGGTTAACCAAGTGAGTGCCCACTGTAGCGGTGCTGGTGGTGTTGGAAAAGCAACAAGAAAAACAAACATGCAGCGGACAAAGAAAAATGCCCAAAAACCGGTCCACAATTTGACATTTTCACATATCACAAAAGGCTTTTAGCCGTGAACTCATGTGTTGTGTATCTACTTGACATTCGTGTCAATTACGGATGTCAGCGGAAAATGCAGAAAATTTGACAAACGCGTGGGTCTGATTGCATGTTGAAGTTTGCTACATTTTTCATTAACCTGATAATTCTCGGAATCTTTTTGCTCGAACAAACTTCTGAAAACTTTTGTGTTGACATTCGTGGGAAATGATCGCAGGTTAATTCAGTTTCAGTCAAACCCACAGTTCCATAAGTGATGGCTTAAATACTGACTACAGCATTTGTGTTTTTTTTTGGGCTTTTAAGCACTTTAAACCGAGCTATTTAAACTGCGAATCTTTTGTATTGTGTGGTCATTAGCGGCTGCGAAAGTCGGAAAAGTACAACTTTTTCCAACTGGGGGGTGTACGAGTATGAATATGTGAAACGCATTGTTTGGCTTCCGAATTTCGCCCTCAGTCAACCTGTACGTCATGGTTGGCTGATAATAAAACAGAGATTCATGATTTTCACAGCAAACTTTTGTGTCTAGCAATGACAGTTATAAATTGTATCGCCGGCAAAGGAAGTGACTTAAACTTAAGTATGCAAACTGTTTAAAAAACAGAGTGTGAATAGTGTGAATCATTTCACCAAATTGCAACTTAACTAACTTAACAAGCTTAACTACTACTTACTTGGTAGTCATCTTGCGTTCTACCTTTATTAATTAATTTAAAATCATTTTCCTAAGACCGAAACGGACGCCAACTTAAGTTCAATTGAAGCGCATTAAATGAATTGATTGCTTAAGATATAAGAATATTGAGCTTTGGATTTGTTTTCCGCAAAATAGGGAATGGAATTCGGCTATATGTCGCCGATCGTGATCGGCGTACGATAGTGGGAACATTGCGCATGCGCACCGTGTGACGACAGCGAATCGGAGCCAAACTCAAACTCATTGAGCGACTGACAAACTGATGGTGGCACGTGCCATCAAAAAGTGGTCAGCACACTTGGAGCGCACTGCTTTTGGCCGATTGCCAATTTGGAGCTACTGCGTCTGCCCATCAGCCGCTGATTCAATTGACAAATATTTTTGTTGTGGTGCGAAAAAATTATGGGGCTACGAAAAATGTCTAGATCCGCCAACAGAAGCACTTGTGCTCGGTTATCGCTTATTGGAAGGCAAATAGAAAACCCGACTGTTGAATTCGGCGTGTAAAGTGGCGTTTTTTCGCTGTAAATTGTGGCTAAACTCAATAAATTGAAAGTTTGTTTGCATTAAATGACACAAATAAGGTGGTATTGCGAATATATGAATGAATGAATGTGGTTACTAGGAATTACTAGCGAAATCAAATGACTTTTCTTGTTGTAAATAAGTTGGATGACGCATTTTAATGTTATCAACTATGTTTCTATGTTTCGTTGCAGTGCTAATCAGCCGCCAAATTTAACAGTATTATCGGCCAGCTCGGCAACGAACACGCCCACACCCACCGCCCGCCAGCCCAAGTCCGCGACGAGCCACAACCAGGCGTTGTATGCAGTCGGAGCGGGTCCGAGCTCAGCAGCCGGATCTGGGTCGGGATCCCTTTCGGGGGGCAGTGAGAACAGCGACCTGATGATCCGACTGCGCGAGTCCATCAAGCAGAAGGAGGAGTTCCTTAAGTCGCCGGTGCCCGCCTCCATGACCTCCGCCTCCTCGATCAACGGCAACCAGGCGCAGTCCTCATCGCCGGCACAGCAGCAACACCTGCAGCAGCACCAGCAGCACTTCTTTCCCTCGCACACGCCGCCAGGCGGTGTCCAAGTGGTGGTGCCTCCACCGCGCAGTCGCCATCAAGTGATGCTCAAGCAGCAGCAGCAACAGCAGCAGCAGCAGCAACAGCAACATCATGTCCTTGGCTACGACATGTACCACTCAGGTGGTAAGCTGGTGCAGCGGTCTTCCACGGCGCCTGGCAGTGTGTGCCACCACCACCAGCAGCAGCAGCAGCATCACCTCTATCACCAGCAGCAACATCAGCAGCTCCAGCAGACGCAACATCGCCAGGTGATGATCAACAACAATGCCAAGTATGCCAAGGATCTGGACTATTTTGAGACGTTGCAGGAGACAGGAGTCACCAATAAGGTGTAAGTAGTAGGCCAGAAGCAAGCGGCTCTGTAAATGCACCCATTGCGTGAATACTTCACTAGTTTCTTCTTCCTCTTCATCCACAGCTTTGAGCGCAAGCTGGTGTCACACATGTCCAAGGGATTCGATCCGTTTAAGCCGCTGTCGATCAACACCAGTGCCCTGGAGTCGTCTGCCAGCACGTCGAGCAGTTCGGCTACCACGACGGTGAAGAAGCAAAGTGTGCTGTACGAATCCCTGCAGCAGCATCCGCTGGCCAAGTACCATCAGACGCAGCAGCAAACGACAACGACGACGACGGTGGATGGACAGACGAGTAGCCGCATGGAGCTGCACAAGGCGACCCTGGCGAATGCCACCATCGATCCGGTGCCAGTGGGATCCAGCAGTGAGTCTAACCTCGCATCTATTCCACATGCCCTTCCAGCTACTAAGATAGTTAACCACAATCGTGTTTTCATATTTGGTGCAGAGTTTGTGACGCTGCCGGATAAGCCGTCTGCTGGTTCCTCCGTTGCCACCTTGGCGGACATCGCCGAGAGCAGTGGTAGGTTCTTGGTTTGCCTGTCTCGTTTGCTCTTTGTTCCTTTGCTATATCTGATGCCCATGTAAAGTGTCCCTTACTTTGGGCAGAAACGTTACCTAAACGTTATTATCCTGAAAAGTGTGACAGCTTTGCTTTTATAATTGCAGTCTATTAGCGTCTTTATTTGTCGCATTTTGTAGACTTAAATATATTATTAAACTAATGGAGGCTAGAAGCCGATGGTCAATTTATGTTCCGCCTCTTATTTTACAGCGGCAGCCATTGTGGACAGTGCGTCGGGAAGCGGCAACGTTGTGCGGCGCTACAAGCCATTATCCTCCAGCTCCTTCGACGAAGGCAAACCAATGCGTAGGATATCCTACCTGCGGGCAACCAACAATGAGACCGACTTCAATGCGGAGGCTGCCGCTGGCGGAGATGCCGCGGCAACAGGGCCATCAGGTCCAGCATCCGCATCAGCAGCTTCATCTGCATCTGGACCCACGCCCTCATCTGCTCCTGCTCCAGCTCCAGCACCAGCACCCCTGCCTATTTCGATCCCCATTCCGGTGGCTGCTGTCGTCGAGCCGCAAAAGACGAAGTCCCTGGTGGAGGAGCATCCGGATCCCACCTACGATGTGATTGGAGGCACAGGCGGTGGCCACGAGTTCATCGAGACGCCGAACGGCCTGGAGGATGTGCGTCTGTCGGCCCACGGCAGTCGGAGGGCCTCCATGAGCAGTGACATGCGAAGCAGGTTTGTCCGTGTATCATATTGCCAATAAATAAATAAATAAACTTGTTTTCCGAAATTGAATAGCATCCACATTGATGCCGAGTTGAATGGCAAGTATGTGCCAAACGAACTGGAGGCCTTTGAGACGGAAATCGAGATCAAGTCCTCTTGCATCAACGGAAAAGTGAGTGGTCCTTCTCACGAGGCAGCCAGAACAAGCATACGAATAATACTCGTTCCATTTTCAGCGCATGTCCGAGTACCGATCGTGGCGTCAGGTGAAGCTGGAGATCAAGGGAGATCTGCTGCGTATCTACTCAGGCCGCCATGCCAAATCGGAGCACAATGTAAGTGCCTTATAGATGGATAGCCCAGGCCTCGTTAACTAATCGAAATGATCGTCTTTTTGCCTTAGGTGATAGAACTTGATATTAGAAACTTTAAGTTCTTCGACGAGTCGATGGATAAGAAGAAATACTTGATCCGTATGCAGTCGAAGCCATCGCCCAGTGGAGCCCATTTGGCCTCCTTGGGCAACGAGTTAAACCTGGACGAGGGTCACGACAAGCTGCTAGCCTCGTCGGGCAGCAGCAGTGCGAATGAGCCCGCTGCCAACTCAGCATCGGCCCTGACCGCATCCACCTCCTCGTCCACCTGCAGCAGCGGTCCTTACACGGAGATCCTATTCAAGACGAAGAGCAGCAACGAGATGAAGCGTCTGTTCGGACTACTGCAGTGGAAGGACAGCCTCAACTACGATGATAATGTAAGTCTTCATGTGCACATAAGCCGAGAAACGTCCACTTACATTAACTTTTAACAGGAGCATCAGCCACAGGGCAAGCAGTTGGCAGAACCACAGAAAACAGTGGCTAGCGCCAGTTACCTGGACGACGTCCAAGGTGGAGCGAGTGCAGCCGACAGCTCACCCTTGAGCTCCCATTCGGGTGGCATTGCAGACGCTAGTGGCAGTCACCATGTTTCTGCGCTACCAGCAGCTGCGGCTATTGTCGCTGCCACCAGCGACTCCATTTCGCCGGTGATGAAGGCAAGGAAGTCCTCTTCGCACAAGCATATACCTGATAAGGATTTAGGATCGCCCAAATCGAAGAACTGGAAGGATTTACTCTTCCGCCGTGGCGGCAGTGGCAGCGGAGGAGTGTCGCACCACGACTTGGCTTCGCCATCCGCCTGTGCAGCCAAGCAAATTGGATCCATTGGCGTTCCCCTGCGCAGCTGCCCCATGTCAAAGGTCAATGCGTATGTGCCGCATCTGGTAGAAGTGTGCACGAACATTGTGGAGACGAAGGGTCTGGGCGTGGTGGGCATCTATCGCATACCCGGCAACAAGGCGGCCATATCGGAGCTGTCCGAACTTGTTAACACCAAGGACTTTCAGTTCGAGAGTTGTGCCAGCGATGATCGCTGGGAGGATGTGAATGTGGTGAGCAGCCTGCTCAAGTTGTTTATTCGCAGCTTGCCCGATGCCTTGATGCCGGCAAGTTACTATATCAACTTCATTGAGGCGGACAAGAAGTTTGGCCTGGAGAGAATTGTCCTGTTGCGCGAGATTGTGGAATCGTTACCACGGCATCCCTACGAAACAATGAAGCACTTGATTCGGCATCTGTGCCGAGTGAGCGGCAATTGCGATGTGAACCGCATGGAGCCCAAGAACCTGGCCATCATATTTGGGCCATCGATAATCAGGACGCCGAACGATACCCTGGAAACGGCAGTCAAGGACATGAAGCATCAGTGCCGCATCGTTGAGCTGCTGGTCACACAGGTAAGGATCCTGAATTTATAGGTTTATATACAGCATGAACAATCTACATATGTACCCTTGACTTGCAGTACGACTACTTCTTCGAAGGAGGCAGTCTGCCGGATATAGCCGAAGTAAGCGGCGGTACCGCTGCCGTCAGCGCCGCTCAGCCGCAGCAGCAGACGCAGGAGGATCAGACGAGCATGCTGCTGCACAACCTGTCGAAGATCGAGCGGATCACCGAGCGCGAAACCACGCGCACCTCGCGCTTTATGCCGCAGCTCAGACGAAAGACCCATGGCAAGCGCAGCGCCGTAAACTCGGACACGTACTCCGGCGAGAGCGTTCTGGTAAGCGGAAGCTCCTCCAACACCACAACCAACACCACCACCACCACCACCACCCACACCACAAGTAGCACAAGTAGTAGCAACACCATCACCACAACCATCAGCACCACCACCATCCAGCAGCGACGGGCGCAGCGCAAGGCTGTGCAGAGCATTTGCGACCAGGCTCTAATTCTGCTCCTGCCCACACCCGTTTCTTCCGTCTCTCTTCCCTTTCAGTCGTTGGACTACGCCAAGGCGTCCGCCTCGGCCTCGGCATCCGCGAGCAGCACCGCCAGTACTTCGAGCAGTTCGACGCTCCACAGCGGTGGCAAGGCATCTGCCTCATCCTCATCCAGTTCCACTACCAAGTTCAGCTCATCGTCATCGTCGGCGTGCTCAACAACGGCGGTGGCTATTTCTTCCTCCATCTCGGCGACATCCTCCAAATTGTTGAGCGCCAATTTTAAGAAGCGTAGCACGGGAGGTTTCCTGGGCTCAAGATCATCGCATCAGACGCGCAAGGCCAGCTTAGACGAAAAGGACTCAGGACAGTCGTCTGGCAGCCTTGGTCACAGCCTGGGAGTAGGCATCAATCTGGCCAAGGAACAACAGCGCAGCAGCGTGGACATATCCATTCTGCTAACGGACGACGATTCTAGCAGCAGGCTGAGCGATACGGGTAAGGATTTAATGCGAAGAGATAAGTGATCTGATAATTATGTTACTCCCTACCGTTAACCAGGTTCCATGTCGCTGACGACCATTACGGACACACTGGACAGCAAGCTACGCAACTTGCGCAGCGGCTCCGAATCGAACGATGAGAATGGATCGCCCGAGTTTCCCAAGAACCGGCGGCACACCTTGGGTCAACCGCTGCACATGCACTCCGAGAACATTCCGTATGCGGACGAGTCGCCTGAGCGGCTGTTCCATCAGTTTTGCAATCCCCTGGAGACAGCCCCCTTATCCCTGCACCTAAGCCGCTCCTGCACGGCCACCAATACAATTGGGGGCGATGAAAAGCCTTCAAAGCAGTCGGGTGGAGTTGCACCACTGCCCCCAAGTTTGCTTAAGGCGGCACATAAGCTACAGCACTCAGCCACGGTGCCCATTCATCAGGGAAGCTCCACTGCACCAACTAGCGGAGCAGCCACGCCAGTAGGCACGCCAACCGGGAGCGGTGGGGCCGGCGCTATTCCCTCGCGCAGCTCTTCGAGCAGTGTCACGACGCTAACCAAGAGCATACATCCCAGGTTCAGTAACTATCTAAGCTACGAAAGAGGCAATGCAGCCGCTGGAGGCGCTGAAAGGGTGGTGGGATCCGCCGGAGGAGCTGCCTCCGACGACGATTCCGAGGGCTCGACCACCAGTGATCCCAAGGAGAAGCTGCTTCTCGGCGAACGCCCGTCGCCTTCGTTTTTTATCGAGCGCTACAACAAAAAGAGAAGAGATCATCGGTTATTTCGCAGCGCCAGTTTCAATTGCCGGAACTACTCCACCCGGCACATAACGGCGCAGCCCTCCGGAGGAGTAGCGGCGGGAGTATCGGGCGGAGTAGCTGGAGCGGTGGCGGTGGGAGTGGCTTGCTGCCAGGCATTGAGCACCACTGGCTTGACCAAGGACGAGAAGACTGATATGAACCTGACCAAGAAGCGCCAGATCCAGAACAAGCAGAATCGGTCCATTAAGCGGCGGCATACAGTAGGCGGTCCTCACGACTATTCCGCCAGCAATGGTGGCTGCTCGAATCACTCACACGGTCACGACCTGGCAGCCATCAACTACAATCACCACAATCGCCATCACCAGCAACAGTTGCTGAAGCTGGGCAGCGCTACATCTGGCGGTGGAGGCAGTGGCGCAGCCGCGGCCGAGACGACGACCACCACAACGACCACCACCACGGTGCTGCGGCGCCTCGGTACGGGTCAAGCTGGCGCCGAAGCGAGTGTGGCATTGCCCGCATCTAGTTCCGGATCCAGCAGCAACAACAATAACTCGCCCCAAAGCGATGGCAGTAATGGCAACGGCGGTGGAGTAGCAGGAGTGGCCTCCAGTGCACCGCCGACTGGCGTAGGTGTGGGTGGCAACAACAGCAGCGGAAGCAGCAGCAACAGCAGCAGCACCAGCACAACTCCCGCTGGGAACGGCGATCAGGTCCTGGAAGTGGGCATACGCATCAAGAACATTAACCGGGGTCGCTTCTAGAAACCTGTACTCCCAGACTAAGAAAACAGAAGGTGCCAGTTTCGCTCTGGCGAACTCACATTCTTAGCAAACAGTCTATACAAAACTAAAAGTGTAATATGGCTAAAAGCAGACAGTCTGCTTATATCGCGTTTTAAAGAACCTGACAAAAAACATAGTTTATAGCTCCTAGTGCAGATTGCTGCGACAAGACCACCCCGAAGTAGCAGTTGCTTAAATGTGGTTAACCTGATTAATTGACACTTTGAATCCCACAGTTTACAAGAGTATTAACGAAAGGTTTAATATATATAAACAAAGGCATAACGAGAAGATATTTAACAATAGTCGGTTAGACACACAAAAGCTAAACACACCTTTTTAAAAAACAAAGTTAAATTGAATGTTAACCCTGAACAAAGTTGCTAGAAAGGCAAATCGATGTAGCAAAGGCTATGCGAACACCTCTAAGTAGTCTTGCTTCACAGAGCCTTGCGTTTAAAACAATGTTTTGCATCTTAAACGGTGGAAACTAATTTTAAATTCAAGTGGGGCGTGGCAAAGCTACTTGAAAGGAGTGCGAATACCCTCTGCTGCTTAGGTTCTGTAAAAAGTAGTCATCATAATCTATTTTACTATATATACCTATTTCAATGTGCAGTTGCAGTGTTGTGTCCGAATTGGGTCTTAAAAGTTAACCAAAAGGAGTGTAGAGAAGTGTTGATTGCGAAACAACTCAGCAGAGCAGTTGAAATACATAATCTTACATAATCTATCACAATATATTTATATATTCATGCGCAGACCCGAGGAAGTTGTGTCGAATACAATATATTACAAATTGAAACCCATTGAAACCCGACCCAGGAAACTTAAACTAACTAGTTGGCAAGGATCCGAGATCGAATTGCTTAATGCACTGCAATGAGAACAACTAATGGCACAACTTCGAGGGAAACAAATCGTATTAATGCAACGCACGAAAAACAATCTGTACCGAGGGCAGGAAGTAATTTATTCGCACACACGAAGTACACAAAACACACAAATTAAATGGGAACCAAGCAAAGATGGCAGGTATATTGCGAGAGACAGAGCAAGATATATACACATAGCGAGTGACAAGGAGAGGGCGATAGAAAGAGAAAGAACTATTTTGTAAAACTTATACAACACATTACAGAGAAATCGCATAAGCAACCACCTACGCAAAGGAACAATTGATGGAGCGTCGCCTGTCCGTGTCCGTGCACCAGGATGAGTCCTTTTGACAACCAAGTTGTGCTAGGTCCTGCATAGGGATCAGTTCTGTTCTTAATTTAGATGTGCATTTGTTTTTTTTTTTCTGTGTACCTCCGTACCTGTTGTACAAAAATTGTAGGGCTGATGATCCCCATTTTGGTGCCTTAAATTATTGGCTTTAAAAATTCTGTTAACCTTTTTTCCACCCACAAAATTGTTTTTATATGAACCAATTTTTTTTATTATTTATTTGGATGGTGCTGGCGGAAATGCATGATATAGGTGCAGCTCCAAAGCTATGAAGTAGGGAATCAGTTTTCCCGATTATCCCGACAGGCGACGTGTTCGAAATTAGGTTTGATTGATAGAGCGACTATATGTTTACCATGTGACGCACGAGAAACGGCATAAATTTACATTTACATATATAATATTATATATTTTTGTGTAGTTTGTATATGATTTAAGTTTGGAAAATACAAGAACGCATAAAAGTACATGCAAATGCATATGATTAAGCGATTAGATAGTAGTTGTATAGTATTCCTCCCATTTTTTTGCTGTATATACGAGTTAATTTTTTTGATTTCATTCGCAATTATGATTTACACCACCCCCAAAAGGATATATAAAGATTATATATTTTGTACGCATTTTGTTTTGTTACCCGATGGCAGAAAATGAAAGAAAATCGAGATGGCGGGCGTAAAGAAGTATATAGAAAGTACCCAAGCGCGTAACGTTGCTATATAAATATTATGATTAACTAAAAACAATTTTTTGTTAGACTTTAGGTAGTTATTTTTTAAAAATTGTATTTTCTATTATACATGTATACATCTATATATATTTTATTTGTATTATGATTTTTTTCAACAACAAGTAAATGTGGATTTTCTATAATGCTGACAACACAATAAAAAAGAAACAACCAATATTACGAATAAATTGTACAAGTATAAACCAGCAACAAGCACTTTTTATTATCGTTTCGTTTATCAACTACATCTAAGTCCCCAGCAATGATAATGATCTATGTACAGAATGGCTTTGTGAACGTTGGAGTTTATAGCTTGGCCTGTGGACCCGTTCCGGAGATCTTGTAGACGAACTCGTGGGCCACATCGTAGTACGGATTGCAGCTCTGGCGCACTCTCTTCAGCCACGCCCTGATCTTGGGGTACTTGATCCTGACATCGTAGTCGGCCATTCCTGGATTGCGTGAGTGAATAATACCTGAATCATGTCGAACTGAATGTATGCTCACGTGTCTGTTCAATTTCACAGGCTGCAAAGATGTCCGCCACGGTGAGGGCGGATCCGGTAAGGAAGTCCTTGCCCTCCAGCCAGACCTCCTCGACCACGTCGAGGTTGCGCTCCATGTGCATGCGGAACGACTCGATTTTGGCTTCGGAGGGAGTGCGTCCGGTCAGAAGCGGCTCCAGCCACACGGTGCGGAAGTACATGGCGCAGGTGACCCGCAGGGACGTGTGCTGCCATTCGAGGAACTCGTCGACGCGGCTCTGGTCAACGAAGTACTTGGGGTACAGGTGCTCCGGTATCTTGCCCTTGGCGCTCAAATAGCGCAGGATGGCCACGCTCTCCGCCAGCTTGTATCCATTGTCGTGGATGCAGGGCACGCGCTGGAAGCGGTTGATCTCCTTCTTGAAGTCTTCGGCCAAGTGCTCGCCTGGGGGGCAAAGACCGTGGTTAAGATTAGATTGCAACCACAAATGACGGTGGCAGTGGCGGGTGGATCCAAACAACAAGCAAAAAGATGTTGCCACACTGAACTAACAGTTGTATCAATGATAAAAGGATAAATCCTTTCACGCGGTAAAGAGCAAAATGATTGTGTATTTATCAGTAAAAAAGATGTTAAGTTCTGTACTTCGTTTGAGATACGTGAGGTATTGGCACTTCTGCCCAGCACTTGGACAAACTTTGACCCGCACCCCGAATACCCTTACCATTGCGCAGGGCCACCACGCAGTCTTCGAAGGGCATGTTGCTCAGCCGGAAGATAATGAACAACGCCCTCGAGGGCTGCGACATCAGGTCATAGTAGTAGCGAATGGGAGCGGACATCCTCAGGTTCGTTGGCTGTCTGGAGGGAACTGCAAAGAGGAGGTGCTTACAGCGGTTAGAGGCTTCACATCAACCAAATGGGCGCCGGTCCAAAGATCACCGAAGAATCTCCACGGAAAGCCGCGTAGCAGCCACTCCACAACCCTGAACTCACCACAAGCACGGTCGGTGGGCAACTGGAGGGAGGTATGCAGCTGTTCCACTGAGCCTACGACTTGGATCGAATCCGAATCAGCTGGCGGGGCAACAAGTTGTACGTAGTGGTGAAGTGGTGAGTTGTGGGGAGAGCGAGCTTTGCGTAGTGGATTTATCAACGAAAAGCTCTGCGCTCAGTAGTGATGCGCATTGGTGGGAAAATCGAGTAACGGACTTAATAACAATTAACCAAACAAATATTTCTGAATTAATATTTATTACATTCCATTTATATATGTGCTGAAATAAAAGGTTTGGCCAAAGAAATCGGACTAGATATTTAGCACGGATATCATGAGGTATCTTGGGAGTAAACATTTGATTTTTTAAATAAATAAATCAAAGTTTTCCAAAGAGTTGATTAGATTTAAAGGACTTCTCCTTTCCATCCTACATTTTGTTCTTCTAAAAATTATACTTGAACTATGCTTCTCAGCAAATGGTAAATGAATAAAAACTAAACTTACAACTTCGTCTATTGTTTTTAAAATATATATTTATAAAGAGGCAATTATTGTTATCACAAATAATTAAATTTACTTTATTCCTATATCGCTACTTTCAAAATATTGTTTTTAAACTAACCTCTACGATTGAGCACTTCATCAAAGGCCACCTGCAGCTGATCCTCGTCATTGCTGAGTCCCAGTAAACTGGCCAAAAACGACACCGACATGTTGAGATCCGAACTCCACTGAATCAAGCCAGTGAATGAACTGGATGCAGCTGCTCCAACTTATATACTCCAGGTCGTGGATGCGGATAAAATGCGACTGCGACTGCGACTGGGAGTCGAATAAACAAAAATGAAAGCGAATAGGCGCAAGGTATTAGAAACCCTCGAGATAAGGCGGAGTTCCCTCTTTGCACCGGCTACACTGCAAATTAAAACGAGTAATTGTGCATATTGAGTAGGAGCTACCCTCTGAAATGAAAATGTATGAATCCGAGATGAGGAGAGAGAATTCCACAATGCAATAATTAAATAATAAGAAATAAAATATAATTAAAAATTCCAGTGCAACTGCGCTTCATTCCCCTGCCAATCGGAAATATATTGCAGAGTAAATAATCAATCTAGTTTCTGAGCCATTGGCAACTGCGGAAGGCCAGGAATAGAAGCTCCAGGGAAGGTCCGTCTTATCGCTCGATAAGGAGAGATTGTTTACCCCATTGGCCCAAGTTCTGTGGCAACAGGTGAACCATTCACCTGACCAGCTGATGGATCGGGATTTATTTATCTGCATATATCTCCAAATATACATCCACCATGCAAACTTCGGTTTCAATTAGGTATATATCGTATGTGTATTTATTAATTCCGATTCAAACATACCGACGTCTTTTGCTTTGTACTTGTATACATTTTAACTATATATATGTATATATATATATATTCATATTCAATTTGCGTGGGCGTGCATACGTATGTACACAGACGTATTTTTGTAATTGAGATAAAGTGGAGCCAAGGTGTCGTCCACCTTCTCTTTGGCCGGGGAAAGGTACATTTACAAAGAGTATAATTAGTATAAGTAGGGTATAAAGATAATCCACAACATTTATACTCGGTGTAGAGAGAGATCACACAGTGGGGGAAATAGTTATGCGTACGCTTTTGTAAATATACTTATATAAAAATAAAATACAATTAAATGAGACTGGAACTTGGTTTGGCTTGGCTTGGCAGCGCATATATATAATAGATATAATAGACACACAAGATCCGACGATATGCCGCCTTTATACATATGTATGTATGCACATACAGATACATATGTATGTATATGTGGTAGTTAGGTGTACTTGACTTATTGTTGACTTGATTGTTACACACAATTGGATATTTTTCGCTGGTACTGAGTTTACTTTGCAACGAAATGTAATTTAATATTTGCTGCATGTGTTCTTTTGTGTGATGTGCGATTGCTAATACAGCCCCTTTAAATATTATTAGGCTTTTTTTTGCATCTGATTTTTGCAAATTTCTGGTCAGTGTCATAATATAAGGACTTGAAATTTTGATAATGTACAAACAATAGAGCGTTGAAGACATAGACATCTAACCAACCACTCAGTCCACCGTTTTCCAATACTTGATATTGAAAGTTTCAAATTAGGTAAGATGTATATTTTCCTTCAATTCAATTTAGTTTTACTCGTTCATCTGAAATAGCAGCTAAACGCACTTGTTGTGTGTATATTGATAAACTTTGATATAACGTGATAAATACATTGCACTCTCCTGATTTTCTCTACATAATAAAACATACTGTATGTATGTATATGTTTGTCGCGTATGTTTACCACTGCACTGAAAACAAATTGTTCGAGTGCAAAGTGGTGAGTAACAGATGTCTATACAGTTGTATAGGGTTTAAGATTTCGTATCAGTTTTCATTCTTTTGATCAGAGTCTTATGCATTTGCTGCCCCTGTTTTCTGGTTTCCTTTACTTCGGGGATATGCGCGAGGAGTTTGGGAAGAACTTACTAGACCTACGGTTAAGTTACCATTAGGATTACAGTTTAGGATTACAGGTTCAGTGGTTTCTGGTCGCATACAAATCTAGTTTGAATACTTTATAGCGAAGACATCGATCGACACATATGTTACTTATTGTTTGTTTGTTAATCTGCGTTTTCATAGTGCGTTTCTGTGTATTTTGGCAAACGAAATTTGACTGAACTACGATCTAGATATTATAGAATCTCTACGCTCTATGTAGCTACATATATAGCTGGGTTCTGCCCATCCATTTCTCTACTTGTTCTCGATGATCATCTGCAGCTGGAGAACCAAACTCCGGGCCAATTGGAGCACCGACTGGGCATTGTGGCGTTCGGCCATTTCTGTAACCAAAAGAACCATATAGCAATTGGTATAATTTTACTCATAAGAAGTATGCCATGTATCCCACCATTGAAGAACTTGATGACGTCGGTGAAGTCCATGCTGTTCGAGAGGATGATGTCGCGATAGGTCTCCAGCAGGGCCAGGGCCAGGAAGAGTACGAAGTGGCCGGAGGCGATGTGCTTGGCCGCCCAGATCACCTCCCAGGTGGCGAAGACGTCGTCGTAGACGAGCTCCCTCTTGAAGTCCAGCAGGAACCACCTGTAGCAGAAGTAGAAGTGCGTGTAGTCGCCGTTCGAGTCCATCAGGTCGTACATCTCCGAGTCGAGGATCTGGATGAGGGACCTGTGCGAAGTGGGTTAGTTAGCTAGTCCGACTGAAAGTGCTGCACTCACCTCATGTTGGCGAAGTGCATGTCCATGGCCCCGCCGCTGGGAAAGTTCTCGATCATGCGCTCCATGAGCTTGCAGAAGCAGCTGTAGCTGAGCGACTCGTCGTCGAAGATGACCAGGAGGGGAGCCACCAGGTCGCACATGCCCTGCATGTAGCCCACGTCCAGGTGCTCCCACACGTACGTGGAGATCACGTTGCGCAGCTTGTCCAGGTTCTCGTTGGCGAAGTACCAGTAGTTCCTGTCGCACCGCTGCACGTCCTTCTCGATGCGGTGCAGATTCAGCCCGAACTGCTCCAGGAGTTCGCTCTGCAAAGTAAACGAACCAAATTATTACCACGGGAAATAAGAAGGATATCTGAGTAGTGGTTAAAGTTGATTGCTCACTTGCAATGATGTCGTAAGAACATTAAGACACTGTAAAAGTATGTTTTGATCTTAATCAATCTTACTTAGGAATACCTCAATTGAACCACTTTTCAATAATAATAATCGAATAGCAGAATTCGGTAGGCTTCTATTTATACCCGTTACTCACAGAGTAAAAGGGTATACTAGATTCGTTGAAAAGTATGTATAAAGGCTGGAAGGTTGAGATTAGACATACAAGTTTGTTGACCCATGTTGCCACGCCCACAAACCGCACAAAAGTGACACGCCCACACTTTTGAAAAATACGTTGATATTTTTTCACATTTTCGTTCTATCGATTTGGAAAAAAAATGTTTGCCACGCCCACTCTAACGGCCTAAAACCGCCCAAAATTGCCACGCCCACATTTTTAAAAATTTTTAAATTATTTCTTATTTTATTCCCTAATATCTATCGATATCCCAGAAAAATTATGAAATTTCGCATTCACACTAGCAGAGTAACGGGTATCTGATAGTCGGTGAACTTGACTATAGCATTCTCTCTTGTTTTGATCAGGATTACTGTCCAAACTAGAAAATTTCCCCATTTAACTGATATATGCCATTATGTGCTAGATTATGGCAATAAGTTTGAACTGTTCTGAAGTAAAAGGAAACACTTTAAAATTCAAATTATTTTCGATCAAGTTGGCTATGCTTTCGAT
Organism: Drosophila mauritiana; assembly: GCF_004382145.1. Classification (NCBI taxonomy): domain Eukaryota; kingdom Metazoa; phylum Arthropoda; class Insecta; order Diptera; family Drosophilidae; genus Drosophila; species Drosophila mauritiana. Next base: position 20,218,659 of record NC_046672.1, on the reverse strand, counting down.
TGTCATAATATTTCGTTCCGCCGGAATATTTAGTTCACTTTCGTTTCACTACTTGACTGAGAAACAAGCTCCAGAGCACAACCTAATTCAGAAATGGCAGAGAATTCGGACGCGGAAGCAGAGTCAACTGGAGGAGGGTTCGCAGTCCTCAGATTCCAAGGAAGAATTCCAGCGCCTCGAGGAGCATGTAAAGGCCATGGAAAGACGGATTGCGCAGGACAGGGAAAAGAGAAGGAATTTATTCATTCGCTTCATGAATTTATTCCTCGATTTATTAGAAGCACGGGTATATTCGCAGAACATATAGTATTTGCGATTTCTGTTAACCTATTCCCAAAATACCAATGTACTATCAAATGGTATAAGTGTTGACGCATAAATATATCATAAGCATCCCGGATATGGAGCTTTAATTAGCACATTTTCTCTTTTGCATTTTCTTTTTATACCCGTTACTCGCAAAGTAAAAGGGTATACTAGATTCGGTGAAAAGTGTGTAACAGGCAGAAGGAAGCGTTTCCGACCATATAAAATATATATATTCTTGATCAGGAACAATAGCCGAGTCGATCTGGCCATGTCCGTCTGTGTATGAACGTCGAGAGCTCAGGAACTATAATGGCTAGAAGGTTGAGATTCAGCATACAGAATCTAGAGACAAAGGCGCAACGCAAGTTTGGTGACCCATTTTGCCACGCCCACTCTAACGCCCTAAAGCCGCCAAACCGGTCACGCCTACACTTTGGAACTATTTTTAAATTTTGCCCAGAAATCCCAGAAAAATGATGAAATTTCGCGTTCGCATTCACACACTAGCTGAGTAACGGGTATCTGATAGTCGGGGAACTCGACAATAGCATTCTCTATAGCATTATGTATACGCCTAGTTGAACCACTTCCTAGGTGGAAACTATACGAATTAAATTGAACTCTTGTTCAAATGCCTTACGGAAATTGTCTCAAAACTCTACTGGGCTACTCACACTGTAGACACCTCCATTGGAGCTAGCTGGTGAGGCGCAAGCGGACTTGGGCTGCTGAAGGGCATCCATATTGACGCCTGCTCCGCCGGATTCTCCAGCCTGCTCCTCGAGGGGTGACATCTGGTCGCCCTCTGCCGCCTTTGGACTGCGCTCCCAGTTGGTAATGTCCACGGATGCCTTGGTGATGATGACAGCGGCGGCTGCCGGTGGTGGTGGCCTCACTGCTTCTTCATCGTCCGGCAGCTGGAGATCGTCGGCACTCAAGTACTCCGGGCTGAGAACACTGCGCGTGTCGCTGGTCGGGCGTTGATGCACATCGCCGGGTCCCACTGTCTCGTACGAGGAAGCTGTGGATGCCGAGCAGCTGGGCTCCTGATTGATCTGTTCCTCCAGCTTCCGGTACTCCGGTACCTGGTTCTCCGACTCCGGATTCTTTTCATCCTGCTGCTGCTTCGGCTTGTTGTCCTCCTCATCCGGTTCGTCCAGTTCATTGAAGCTCTCGCCCTCGTCCACGTGCCCCGAATCCGTGCTGGTCTTCATGGCCCTCGGAATGGGTTTCACAGTCAGGTGATTGCCACTCACCGCGCACTCCGCCTGCTGCTGCTGCTGTTGCTGCTCATCGAACTCCAGATCGCCGGGATCTGAAATGTCCGATATGTCCTCGAACACCTCGTTTTCTAGTTCGCCACCGGCTTCGAGGTCGGCCGCCCGCACGGTTCTCTCGTTGCCGGAGTTGCTGCCGGAACTCAGCTTGGCCACCGCCCGCGCTGTCTTCTCCTTCTCTCTCTGCTGCACAATGGCGTCCACCGCCAGCCACTCGCTCATCGTGGTCTCGTAGTAGTGCTTGCAGGTCTCGTCCTGCTTCTTGCGATCCTCCGTTGTGGAGCCGAAGGCGTAGTGGCCCAAGAGGTACGGCCACACCTCCTGCCGCAGCTCCGGCTGGACGCCCCCGAAATAGACCAGGCGGTAGAACTCGGTCGCATTATCCAGCACGCCGTTCACATTCAGAAGCTGCCAGCGCTCCTTCGTCAGGCCCTCCTCATCGGCTTTCACTAATAGACGTGAAAGCTACAGTATGTGAAAAATCATCGAGTCTTGCTCACTTACTCTCAGGGGTAATCCTGCCGTGCACTAGACCGGACAAGTGGGTGCGGACCGTGGAGAGGTGGCGGCAGTAGGCCAGCCAGCCGTAGAAGGCCCTGGAGATGATCTGACGGCGCATCGTGGAGCAGACCATCTCGATGCTGGTGCTCTGCGCCTGGAGCAGCTGTTGCTGTTGCTGCTGCTGCTGGAGGAGCAGCGGCGACTCCAGCGGGAACTGGTCGATGGAGAGGCTCTTGTTGGAGCAGTCGCTGCTGCCGGTGGTGGAGCAGCTGCTCAACTGCGCCCTCCGCGGAGTGCTACGCACAAAGTCCAGGATGGAGTGGGTGGCAGCTGGAGATGTAGAATCAAAGGTCAAATCAAATTCAAAATGGTTTTGGCAACGAAGAATGGTGCAGCACTCACCGAACTCCTCGTGGCGACTCTTGCTGACGATGCGGAAGACGTAGTCGATGGGCGTCTCGTCCACGGACTCCATGACCGAGGGCAGGATGCGGCGTCGCATGCTCCGGGGCCACAGGAACATCTTGCCGATGCCCCGCTGCGACCACAGTGGGGGATCCAGCTGGCCGTGTGGCAGGAGACCAGTCTCCAGGCAGCTGAGGAACTGCTGCATGTGCCCGCCCTCGGGGAAGTGGATCGGCGGCCGCTGGACGCCGTCCTGGCCCACCAGGATTACGGTGCCGCCGCTGTCCTCGCCGCGACTCTGGTGACAGTGGACGTAGACAATCTCGTCCACGTTAATGTTCAGGGCGTAGGCCCAGAAGGCGTCCTTGTCGATGTCCTCCGCCTCCTCCGCCTCGGTGTAGCCGTTCATCAGCTGGTTGGGCGTCCACTTGATGGTCAGCGTCTGGATGTGCTGATGCAGGCTGAGGTATCCCGGCATGGGTTCGGCCACATCCTTGGGCAGCACCAGTACGTTGTTCTTGCCGTAGAGCAGCGTGGCCTTCGCGTTCTGATGCAGCGACTCCACGTAGTCCTTGGCCACACTGGCCGAGGCGATCGACTTGAAGGATCCAGTGCCCGCCTCGTCGGAGCTTGTGTTCAGGCTCCTCTTGAAGTTGATGATCGCCGGACGCGAGCACGTCGACGAGGAGCGGCGACACGAGCTGATCCGGTGGCGTTGCACCTGTTTTTATTGATGGAAAATGGAAAATCAAATATTTACTTATCTCAACTAAAATTATATTATCATAAATTACATATAGGTTGGGAGTTAGGATCGGTGTTCAAATTCAATTAAATGAGCTATACACACCAGTTCGTCTGCGTGCGGATCGGTCCAATAGTGATCGGCTGTTTTGGCCCGCGTGAATTCCAGGGCGCAAGGACCCACCAGCAAAGAGCTGAGAATGGATCCGTAGTCGGGATCGGCCACCAAGGAGTCCCGGTCGTAGAAGCTGCTGGCATTGCTCACCAGATACTCAATGATTTTGGTCAGGCGCTTCTCGTAGAGAGCCAACCGAATCCACAGATACCTATGCGCAGACATGAGGAAACAAGCTGGTCAATCTTTAGCCCAGAAATTGATTTCCGCTGAAGGAACTCACTTCATGCTGGCCAGGGACATGCTGGAGGTGCTCGCACTGACGCTAATGGAAGCGGACGCGGAGGACGTGCTGGCCGCCGCATTGGTGCCGGTGGACATCGAGTTGCTGCTGCTCTTCTTGAGCATCGGCGGCCGCTGGAAGCTGTCGCTGCTGCTGGAGGAGCGCTTGCTGGGATCGCTGGCCTCGATTTCCTGAACCAGCTTGCTGATGTGCTCCGCCTCCGGGCAGCTCTTGGCGATCTTGTGCAGCAGCGCCGTCGTCGAGGAGGTCTTGAACAGACCCAGCGCCCTCCGCCGGAGGCCCTGGCTCAGGCAGGCCTCCACGGCGCCGCACAACGAGGTGACCGAGCTGCTCTCCTCGTGGACGTACTTCTTGGTCACCGCCTCCTCCATCAGCTGCTTCACCTCCTTCTTCACGCTGGCTATCAGCCGCTCCTTGTAGTCGGAGCCATCTGGGAGAGGATGCAAAATAAATGGCACTGAGTGAAGAGTAACTTTATAGTTCATTTTCAAACCCGTTACTCGTAGAGTAAAAAGGTATACTAGATTCGTTGAAAAGTATGTTTCCGACTATATAAACTAAAAACTGTCACGCCCACACTTTGGAACAATTTTTTAATTTTGTCACATTTTATTCCCCAATATTTATCGATATCCCAGAAAAATGATGAAATTCGCATTCACACTAGCTGAGTAAAGGGTATCTGATAGCCGGGGAACTTGACTATAGCATTCTCTCTTGTCTTAAATGCATTTATTTATAAGCTCCATCGTCTTTTAAAAATCATCTGAATGGGGCAGAAAAATATTGCTGTCCTTCGCCATTCGCCAAATCAAGTGTTTAGCAATAAATACGTGTCAAAAGGTGTCGCAAAAAGGTAATCATTTCCACAATAACGACGTAGATCCATGATACAATCTTATCTGCATTGATAAAGGTCACCGATGACTGATAGTCAATCAGAGTGAAGTCATTAAGCAGATAGCGGAATATAATAGTTGTGTAATTTTCGTTAAATTATAATAGTTTGCTGTGCAATTTTTTTATTGGTAACCAACCAGTATTTATTCAATAAACAATATTTTCGCATCAAATGAACTATTTTCAGTGTTGAGTAATTCAAGCGCATATAAATAGTAGTGAGTGATGTTTGACGAACCCCTGCTTTTACATTTCGCCGAGTGAGACCAAGGAAAAGTAAACCCCGTCGGGTCTTAAAACCAAATCACATCGCCAACGCCCAGTAAACATTTACCCCAAGCGCCGCATCCTGTGTCCTGTATATATCCATATCCTTATGTCCTGTTCGTCCTGTTCGTCCTGCAGAGTCTGAAACTCAATATGTCCAACATGTGTTGACTGCCGCCCCTCGAACACTTTCCCAACCCAAATGCTAATGGCATTTGCACTCAAAACTGACGATGGCCTGCGGCCACGTATAATTTCATTTTCATTAATTGTTTTCCATTCGGAGCGACAGCTAGTGGGTTGCTGGCGTGGCCAGGATACGAACGCTGGCCAGGAACCACTGCGAACGCAGATACACTCACAGATCCATTCGGTTGATGGATGGTGAGTGATGGAGCATATGCAGATAGAAAGCCAATCGAAAGCCATAAATTCCAAGAAATTATGATGCTCAGATGGCATGGGTTTAATCGAAGTTCCACAATGGATAACTAGTTATTCCACTCATCGGTACCCATTAAATATACCATTGGATCAGATTCCGAATGAAAGGGCACAACTATCAACTTTTCATTATGATTATTCTAGAATGAACTTCTATTTGGCTGAACTGTCTGGGTAATTTGGGTGTAAGCAGCCAAGCTGTGGACAAATGTAATATATTTCCAAGATGCCAATTGGGCGTCGCAAAACAGCCTCATCAATGTTCCATCAAATTGACTTCGGATTGGATATTGGTTTTGGGGTTTCCCGGATGCACTTCCCACTGGCAAGCTGATGGCCGCCGCCCACTGAGCTAGCTTCATTATGCTGGGCGCGGATGACGACGTGGATGCGGACTTGTAGGCGGGGCAATGGCAGTGCGCCTCTGGAGCTGTGAACTGTGCGGCACTGTGGCTCTGTGGCGACAACAAAGTGCTCGCCGTCTGGAACGCCGACCGCGTTGTCGCCATGCCACGTCCTTGGTGGGTGCAGATGGGTGGAGATGGGTGGCGGAGGCAGTGGCAGTGGCGCGTATGGGGCGCCCCCTTTTTAATTGCTGCTCCTTTGTTGCACCATTTCCATTTTGCATTTGACACTTGTTGTTAGTTCTCCATCTCCCTGCGACCAGCGATTGCATGTAATTAGCATTTAAACGTACGCAGCACACCGGCCTTGGCAACAAGTTTTAATAACTGCACCTTCCGTCAGCCGAGAAATGCAAATATGCTGGCGAGAAAGTGGAGAAAGTTTCGCATCCCGCCATTTGCCATTTGCTATTTGCCACTCGCTATTTGCGTTTGCCTTTTGCTGATGCTGATTTGTTTATTTGTTTGTTTGCCTGGCCTCCGTGGACGCGGCCAAACGAGAGTAAATATTAAAAGATACTCAGATAATTGCACCTTTATGTATATGTGCATTAGGTCCTATGTAAATTACATAATATGTATTCACATCTCCTGCTTTAAATTCGTTTTTGCCAGCGATTATTTAAATACCACTTCACAACGTGAAAAGTTTTGAATCAACAGTGCATATATATTGAAATATTAGATTCAGTAGATTCAAATTTATCACTCATACGTACTGTTGTTCGTGATAAAAACCATTCTCTGGTTTGATTTCCAGAATAGAATGCGAATTGTTTAAGATTTAGTTTGTAAACCCTACATCAATTTAGCCAGCTAGTGAGCAAAATTCCCCTAAAGTCTATTAAAGAGAAAATAAACTGAAATGAGCATATGGACACAGTTTCTCCCAGTGGAGTGGTCTCCATCTCCATCGACATTGGCGCTGGCCACGAAACCCTTTGGGATCGCCCAGCCGGAGCAGCTTCAGCCACGGCATCTGAATGGAAGGGGGCGTTGCTGGTCCTTTGGGCGGGTCACCTACACAGCGACCTTGACGAGCTGGATGGTCTTGGTCCTGGTCGTGGTCTTGACCAGCGATTATCCCGGCGGGAGAAGCTGTAGGTCAACACGCACACACTAATAGGTGCAAGCGAAGCCATAAAGGCTATCTTTAAAGCTACCGGCGATAGTAAAACTTTAACCGCTTTCATTAAGCTAAATCGCTTGCTTTAAAATCTGGCCAAGCGAGTGATTTAGCTCAAATCTTCAGTAAAAATCTGGAATATGTCGAAAATATTTTGCAATTGGCAGGTGATATGGAAACATATTTAGCTAATTATAAAGCTAATTATAAACTTGCCCCAAAGTAGCCGTTATTAAATAAAGACAATTCAAGATTGTTAGAAATAAGTAAAGAAACGCTCGAGTTTGTATTCAAATCGCAACATTTTCCCGTCCCACCTGGCGTATGGGTAATAAATCAATCGGGCAAATCAAAATCAAAATCGCCGAGGGAGACAAACCAAAAAAAAATTTAAGAAAACCTTTTGGAATTCATCTTGAAAATTAAAAGGAAACTCTCGAGCAACAGGATCCAGAAGCCGCACAAGAAACTTTATCAATTATCTGCAGAACAATCAAGAGCGAAATTTGCCGCACTGAAAATTAATTTCAGTTTCTGCCAAGTTCAGGAAAGATGCGAAAACACCGGGCTCAGGGCGTCCTGGAGGGTCCTTCGTCCTATGAGGGCCTCCAACGCGCCTGCAATCGTAAATTCATTTGGCCCACCAAATGGCAATTGATGGCTTAAACAGGCTCAATAACCATTTTGGACCACACACACACACACACACGCATACACTCAAGGCCGAACCTTAATTAAGGGGAGCGGAAAATGGTGGAAGTGGGGAAAATGGTGAAATCGGGGGGTTAATGGGCGCCCGTGTGGTTGGCTATTCCTAGCCAGCAGCATTTTAAATAAAATGATTCTATTTTCATCGCCCGAAATGATTCGCTGGTTCGCTGGTCCGCATTTTCCTCGATGTTTGTTTTGATGTGAACACGGTTAAATATATATATATATATATATATATATAATATACATATATATAGAGGCAGGGGTTCGTTTAATTTCGGCTTTACGACCCTGAACCATTTTGGGCACTTGCAACTAGCTGTGGATAATTAAATGGGCTTAAATGGCCAGAAATGTTCGGTTTGCGGCCACAAAAGAAAGGCGAATATATTTTCTGGGAAAAATGTAAACCTTTTGCTCCTGCTTACAGCTATCACCATTGTTTCCACAAATGAAGCCGTGGCCCGAATTCCATTTAAATTGCTGGCAACAAAATGGCTTTAATGTCTTACTTTGTTTTGTTTGCCTTAAAAACGCTCACAACAGTTAATTGCCAATCGAATGCACGGGCATTCTTCAGATACTTTGTCTGTATTATAGATACATATGTATCTATAATGGTTGCAAGCTTGTCAAGCCGACAACTATTTCCATAGAATTAAGATAAGGACTTGAGTTACAAAAGGCGAGCGTTTTGAATCTATAATAAAATAAAATACAATCCACACACACATGTGCACAACAGATGTCAGTGCTTGTATTTAATAGGTTTTTTATAAATATTATGAAAAATAAATATATTTTATAACAAATTAACCTGCCGTTTAAGTTCCTTGCACATAGTAATACTTTGCACGAATTCATCGACTGCTTTACTTTCAGCTTTCGCTTTTCTCCCAGTGTACAGCTCATTATGCGACAATCTTTCGGATACACATCTACTTTATTTGTACTTTTGTGCTGCGTGACATTTTTGGCTTCGATTCATTTGGCTGTTTGGCTGCTTGGCTGCTTGGCTGTTTTTTGGGGCAGAAAGTGTGGCAGGACCCGCATAAGCAGATAACTAAATAAATGTGTACACGTATCTGTGGCCCTGCGGACGGGGCAGAAACTACCACTATGCGACATTAATTACAGACTAATGTATCGTGCATATTGTACATATTGTACATATGGTGTATGTTGGCCTCAACACGCAAACTGCATTAAGTGTGTTGCTGTTTCGCAGTTGAGTGGGGAAAACTCCCCCACGGAGCGGGGGGAGGGGGGTGGGGTAAATCGAAGTTTAAGGGGTCCCCCAAATTGAATGGCACGGGAAATTAATGCCAGAGTTTCCCTAAAATAGCTAAAATGATTAGCTCCACGATTAGGATACCAAGCACCTGTGTAATTGAATGGTTGTTTAAACAAAGTGGCTCGTGGAAAGTGTTCATTCAAATTCACGTGTTATTAATTTCCCTAGCAGAAAGGTTAAAATCATCATCATCTTCTACCGTTATTGCACATTGCTATATGCACATGTGTTTGTTTGCGGTTAATAAATATATATAATCTTAATATATATAACATTAGCCAGAGAATAAGGTTTTTGTTCAGTGAAACTGACATTAGCACGATTCAATTATGGTAAGTGGCATTAAATGCAAAAGTTGTCCATGTGCATGCATTTTGCCTCAATCAAATTGAATGCAAAAAGTTGATTTTTAATTCACTAGAAATTACAAGTTTTTCAATTTTTATCAGAAAGTTTAGATTGCAAGCAATAGTAAATGTAATGGTAGGGATTAAAATGCAGTAATTCGAAATTCTATGATTTTACCGCTTTTAATGTGAAAATTATACTTCGAATAAATAGTGAAAGAACTTCGTTAATAAACAAAAGTTTATATATATGGATAATCCCTAAGTGTACAAAGTAAAATGCGTTTAAATGTCATTTGCAAAATTCAATGGCATCAAGCAAAGAAGTTATTGTTTAATAAGCCGGCAAAGAAGGCTTAAACCTTAATAGAACCCGCGTAAATAGATGCAAATCCGTTAAGAACGGAAAACTGCAGCATATCCCCGTCAAGAACTTCTGAAAACTTTCACTTTTCCAAGAGTGCTGACAAAAGAACTGGAAAATACCGAAAACTGGGAATCCGTGCAAGAAAATCGCAGGCATGGAAATGCGCGCATCTAAGCCGAGGATCTGGAGCTGGGGCTGCTGCAGTTGCTCGCCCACGCCGCCGGCAAATGCAATTTGTTGGTGTTTGCAATTAAAATTACATGCGCCGGGCTTCAACGCTTTACCACTGGTAACGCCTGCCCCCCTGCCCACCGCGCAGTCGACCTCTGAACTTTGCGCCAATTCTCCTTCCGCTGGGAGTAAACTTGCAGTTTTCCTTCGCCGTGGGCGTTGCAGTCAAGCCCATGCTAGGCAAACATGGCGCGGAGTATTTAAGCAGCTTACGCCGCACGAAAGTGCCGGAATCTCGGAGAGCTGGCAGTCGCAGTCAGTGCACCAACTGGCAGCAAAACTCTGGCAAGCAAACACTGGCCGGAATACGTAATTAGGCCGAGAAAGCAGTTCCATTCGCCACTCCACTGCTCGTCTACTGCTCGTCTCCATTCCCATTTCCCCCATTTCAAGTGCATCAAGTGCACGGCCAGCAAAGGTCAGAAGGTCAGGGGGTCAGGGGGCAGTGGTGTATGGTGAATGGTGCATGCATCGTGCGTGGTACGATGACATATGACGAATGCGCTGACCTTTGGCTATCCCACAACCCACGAATTTTGGCGCTTGATTGAGCTGATTCCCGATGCCCGAATAAGTAGGCAACATTTCTGTGGCATTCGATCCGATTTCATTTGCGGCATGCACTGAGTAGCATGCAACAATTACACGAATGGACCTTAAACACAAGAGTAAATATGGAATATTTGCGGCAATAAGAGGGAAACCATCTATATCACAGCATACTATTTATATCTGTATGATTTAATAAAGAACGCCATGGCCGAGTTAGCCGACTATCAGATACCCGTTACTCGCGCACGAGAAATTCAAACATTTTACTGTCATTTCGATGGAAATAAAGCATTTCTTACATCAATCAACAGCTTCATCTTCACCTTTGAGGTCATATTTCTCGGAATCCTTGCTTCAGGGAATTTAAGCTGACCACAATTGCAACTTTAACCACATTTTTTGGGTGTCATCAATGTAATTTAATAAAGGTCTCAGCTTGTAACTAACAGGGTATTTAGCTAGTTTCGGCAAGCCGACGCTTATATACCCTCTGTAAGGACATAAAAAGGGGACTCAGTTATTGTCGTGATAATAGCTTCACCCTTTCACTGCATTCAGCTTCTGAATATACAGAATCCAATTACACATTTACTTTAATGATTGTTTGCTATATTTTACTTTGACTTAAGGCCTACTTTATCGAATTCAATACTCCAAGGATTCAGATTTCCTTTCTGTGTGCAATCCATACCCATGCCAATGGCATTTTGAAACGAATTTCGATCCGCTGCCTCTCATCTGTCCATCCAACTATCAGGTCGAAAAAGAATTGACAAACAATGCGATTTCTTTCCCAGGCGCCTGATTGACATTTGGGAATGCGGCTCTTTGAAGAACTCGGGCCATTCGTTGCGCCCCCCGCTCCGAGAGTCCTTGGACCAAAGGACCAACTTTTGGGTCGGCCCCGAAAGGAGCTATCGCTGGGCGGATGGAGCAGACGGGCTGACATCAAATTAATGATGGCCAGACAGTGGATTTTTAATTTTGAAGGTGCCTAGCTCCGGCTTCAATACTAATGGCACCGACAGGACGCAGGACATGCAGACACACGCATGTCAGGATAACGACTCAGCCGTTGACAGCAAGCTCACACTTTGATGGCTTTGTCATGAAAGACCGAGGACGTGACGGCAGCAACCATGCTGAAGCTACGGGGCACCCAGCATACACCACCCACAATACACTACAGGTAATGTTTCAACATGTGGCAACATCGAAACATTCAACTCGCTGAGAAGTGAAGTTGCTTGTATTTTACTGGCAATTTACTTCTAAATTTTCCCTAAGCACAGGGTCTTCAATCATATTATTTCATTTGCTTGCAGACAGCGTGTCCTGTAGTGCCAGCATACCCCCGATACCGCGGAGGGGCATGCAATACTTTGTGGCTAGTACTTTCGCACACACGTGTGCCTCACAGACGCATGAGCACTGCCACTCACACACACGCACACACACGCACACAGGGGCCTTCCATTTGACCTCTGTTACTTTTACTGTCAACGGGGCGTTAAGTGCACGGCCGTATGTTTGCACTTTGGGGTGGACCTGCCCAATAAGCAGCCTTTGCGAGACCCATATGTCACAATTATCAATTTGAAATTGCGTAGAGAACGCTGAGGAGCTGCTTACATTGGCAAGGATACTTTATTTCTCACAGGACATGACAACATGAATTTGGTGATACTTGTGAATAAAAGTGCCATAGTATATTGTTTGTCCAATTAATGTGTTAAATTTTAATCGGTACAAAAGGGAGTAAACTATTCGTCATCGACCTGAAGCCACGTTTATAAATTCCTTTCATATTGTTTATCCTTGGGGAAAGCGCTCAACATTTTGTTACTTTGTCACATTATTTTTAAGTGCAGCTGTTTGTGGAATGTTGTGCACTTGAAACACGCCTTTGTGGCCCAAAATGTTCAGTTGGTGTTTTTAAAATCAAATTTTGCTTTCAGCTTCGGCATTCGTTTGACAGTTTTTCCGTTAAACTAACTCATTTAACTCGACCAACTTTCACAGCGGCGGCTCACTCTGATGGGCGACACTGAGCCGCAGGTCTGGCAAGTCAATCTCTTCGAGGCCAACTTGAGTCCACGGCTCACGGCTCTTGGCTTTTGGCTAATGCCATAATTGAGCAATTGATGACGGCCACATCATCATCAGCATTGCCAGGCGATGGCCACGTCATCGGGGATATGGCAAGTGAGTGAGGAAGTGAGTGGAGTGGGTGGAACGGGCGGTGTGGGCGTTTGAGGGGCAAGGCCGAACTGCTAAAACATAAACAAACGCCCCCGCCTTGACTACGGGGCACATCGAATTGCCGCATTTTGCTGCCATGCCACATCGATGCGGCCAATCGACGTTCATTCATAAAAGTTTTACGCCCGTGCTCATCGGCCCCCAGTGCACCCCATTACCAAAACACCGCACTACGCACTCCGGACATTGGACATGGACATGGACATTGACCGGAGTGCAGAAGGAGCCACGGGATGTCTGTCTGGCGCAGGAGATGCCGACTCGTATCGAGCTGAGCAGCAAACACACACATGGCGCAACACAGTGCGCATTCAAATTGTGCAAACCATCGGGGAATGAGTTAAGTAACTCTGTGCGCAATGTTTATTGCTTAAAATGTAGCGTTGCTTTTCCATCTCACTTGATTAAGTTCCTATGAAAACAATTGCTGTCGCACAAGAAGTGAAGTTTAAGTTGTTAAATGAACTTGCCAGCTATCAGCAAGCCGTAATTCAATTACTGCGGAACTGCTGAATAACTGGCAATAAAAATTGTGGATTTATTACAGTCAGCCAGCTTGAGCAAAGGCCAAAAGTCAGGGCCAAACGGGAGGCAGGCAGGCAGGCAGGCAGTTGAATGAAACACATTAGATTATAAAATAAAATTGCAGAAGCAATTAGGCAAGTGTACCTGTTGCCCTAATCAAATCAAGAGCTCTCCACCAGCATTCCATTCCATTCACTAAAAGGTGGCTTATCCCAATGGCACACAGATCAGTGGCGCAAGCAAAGAAACTGCCTCGTCGGGCCACACTTTTGTGGCCCTGACTGTGCGCCTGCCCAGCAGAGGCAGTTGCATTGATTGCCAGGGATTAGGATTACCGGGAAATGCAGCACTCGTACAACCAGCTCGCCCAGCATCGCCCACCTGAGCAGAGCTACCGCGAGCCTTGCACACCTGAATGAATAATACCTGGAGAACTTATACACATATTTCAATTTGCATGACGCTTGCATCGCTTTAGCCGCTGCTAGCAGGCGGAGTCACGAAATTCTCGCATTTCTCGAAGCTATGAGATATGAATGGCGATGCCTGAATGCGGCACGTGTGCACAGGCATCATCGTCAGCATTTGAGCGTGATTACCATACGTAGGACGGGCAAGGGTACTACTCAATGACAGGAGAGTTTGGTTCTAGGGTTACTCGAAAATTCTAGGAATTAATGTGTGATATTCAAGAGCAACTGCTGCGAGGGAAACGCTGTTTCGTTTGCCAAGACTACTTCAGCTTAAAGTGTGCCTAACAGAATCTACAGAATCTAAGCAAATCATTCGAATAATTATCAATTGCATGCATTCTCTAGCAATCGCGATTGATTTCGATTGCATGTTTGTGCATGAGCAAACACGAGGTTCGCCAAATATCTGTCATACGCCACGTTGGCCCGGTTTTTAGCTACCAGTTTTCGGATTCATGTTTTCCACTTGATATTATTAATATTCAACATTTCGATATATCCACCCTTGAACGTGTGTTTCGTACATGATATTCGTGTAAAACTTTTAACCACTTTTACCTTTACTTTTTCCCTGACATCAAAAATGCATTTAAAATGCGCTGAAAAATATGGTTCTTGTGGGTTTTGGGTAATTTTTTTTCGGGTTTTTTGGATGGAGGTGATCACTGTTATTACCTGCATTGCCTTGCACCATTTTGCAGCGTATCTTATAGTATCGTATCGTGGCGTTCTGGCTGCGCGTGGGCGTGTGTTTGGGGCTTGCGGAGATTGCCCAAAGCTTTTCGCCGTAATTCCGTTCCTCTTCTCGCGCGCGTAAAATGTATTTCGAAAAATTGTATTTGTATTTGTATTTGTGCTCGTATTCGTATTTGTATTCGTATTTGTATTCGTATTTGTATTTGTTTTGCGTATTTTGCGTACGCCGACCGACGCCAGCAGAGCGCAAAGTGTCGCCTATGGCAGCGTGCGTTTGCCTCGCTTTCAGCGCTTTCTCCGCTTTCCTCGCTTTTCCTCCTGGATTTTCCACGCTTGCGTCCCTTTTCGCTTGCCCAACTAGTTGCTGTTGTCCTTTATAAATAATTTGGTTGCCGCCGCAGGGGGTGGGGCAAGGAGTTTCGCCTCCCGCTCGCCCATCGGACGACTCCTGGGCGCTCTGACGCACTGACTCACTGACCAACTGAACCCACTGGGTTAGCCAGAAAACCAAAAAAAAAAAGTGAAAATAGGGCCAGACTCTCGGCAGCAAGTCGTTTGTTTTCTCAGCACAAACGCGTCGTCTGCACGCGACCAACTCCGCAGCGAAACTGAAGCGGAAACTGAAACTGAAATCGAAATAAAAGCCAAAAGGGAATGCGGCAACATCGGCGGCCGCAACATGAGGCTGAGCGCGCGCAACATCAGTGCAAGCCACTTCGGCAACAATTGCAGCAGGACTCTTTGAAGAACGCCACACAACTATTAACTAACCCACTACAACATATAACATTTTTTTGTACTTTTTGCTACCTTTAAAAATTTTCATTTTGAATGCACTATAATGCTTTTGGGAACTGAAAATAACTTGCGTCCTTATTTTATTTCTAGTATTAAGCTTTTACAGGCTGTAAAATCGGACAATGCGCTTCCTTGCAACGGAATTTCAGTCATCAAACTATTTTCCAATTCCTAGAGAAACTGTTTAACGGTTTAAGCACTTTATAAGCATTATCTTTCAGTGCTTAAAAGATTTTTAGATATTTAAATAAAATTTTACGATTTCCACCAGAAATTTTAGCCATTTACCGCTAAAAGCTAAAAACACTGATATAACAGGCTCCCAATAGCAACACAAAAACCAACAAAAGTGCCAGCAACACTTACAGTTGCAACATGTGCCACAGCAACATAAACAGTAACACAACGAAGCTTATGTCTCCGCACCCCGCTCACAACTCTACCTCTTACCGTAGAAACATTCCCGTTACTTTCGTTTGGGAAGCTTTTCGCTACACACATACAGACACACGCGCACTATGCAGGCGAAAATTTTAGTGTTTATTTCAAATTTAAATTTTTGCTGCGAACGTATTACAGTTAAATGTTTTTCGAACTTCCCTTCATGGTTTTTTTGTATAGCCGTTGCTGTGCCCCTTCAGAAGGTCATCTTAGTGTTGTCCTGACAGGGAAGCTATTATCTAAATAAATCTAGAAAAAAAAAGCTTTCAGAAAAGGAAACATACCTCACTATATGGATGTAGAAAGGAATGCATTTAGTGATGCTTTCAGACACCAAGTCGCCGGACATAGCCAGCTTTACACTTAGATGAGAATCATTTAGATATGCTTCTATTTTCACGACCGCTGCTGTGCGGCTGGCAGTTTGCTGACGTCGAAGTCTCTGCCTGTGTGGCGCAAAATCCAGCCACAAGCAACAGGACAGCATGCCAGAATGCCCTGCTGAGCGCCGCACCACCCAACTGCCCGCCCCCTGGCCCAAATATTCTGGAACAACCCCCTCCCGCACCAGCAACGCGTTCTTAAAAAGAAAGCCCCATCCATGCACACAAGTCTGCCCCAAATTTGGATGAAAACATTTCGGTGTAACTCGTGGCCCGCTGTTGCTTCGCATTGAGTTTGCGCCCTGGCCATGTTACCCGCAACCTTCCGCCCTGACCCGCCCTGCACCACCCTGTGCCACCCTAAACCACCCTAAGCCATCCTAAACCAGCCTGCACCAGCACCACTACAGTGCCTAACATAACCTACTCACTGCGGATTCGTGTGTACCGAAATATTCCTTAGCTAAGGTCTCAGGTGCAGGCGAAAGCGAATTTCTGTGCTGTCCAAGCGGGAATCCTGTCCAGCATTTTCTCGGCATCCAGCTGTGCAGCAGAAATAGTTGTGCTTCCATTACTTAAGGCAACAGGAGGAAAGTGGCCATTAGCATTCCAGGGGGGCTTAGCAAATATCTAGAGGACTTCGCTTTTATCAACTTTTAAATTACCCATGACGATAGTCCTAACAAAAATGTACGACAGCTATCAATTAGAAAAGTTACTTATTTTAAGACAAACAAGAAATTTAATACTCTAATATAAAACGTTTTTGGTATTCTATGCGACCTGTATCCCTCTTGGCAGCATTGTATATTTGAAGGTTTATGTTAGGCTGTTTGGAACCCCAAAGTGCTGGCGATTTGAAGGGCCTCCTGGGCTTAGGCAGGGGAAGGTCAAGTAGCTTGATGTAGTTGGCGCAACGTCTTAGGGTGGATTGTATACTATATTTAATTTTGTTAAATAAATAAATAAAAATAATAATACTCTAATATATGTACTATGCTCAATATATGCCTTTTTCAAACCGTTACTTGAAGAGTAACCCTATGAAGTATATTCATTCTTAATCGGGATCAGTATTCCGATCTGACCAACGGGCAGTTGCACCGAACGTTCATCTGTCCGCCCTTTTTAACACATTCACATTTCTTTGGCTGAGTAATGGGTATCCAATAGACGCGGAACTCGACTTCAGCGTTCCATATTGCTTTAGTTATTGTAGCCACAGAATTTTGTTGAAATGTTGAGGCTTTTAGTAAATAATACTTTCAAAAATTAATGGAATACCCTTTAATATAAACGAAAACAAGAGAGAATGCTGTAGTCGAGTGCCTCGTCTATCAGATACCCGTTACTCAGCTGATAAATTTAAAATCTGTCGGTTTTGGTCGGTTTGTGATCGTTTGAGTGGGCGTGGCAAAAAGTTTTTTTGCAAGTCGATAAAATTTTACAAGACTAAAAAAATTATGTAAAAATACGAAAACATTTTGCAAACATTTGGGCGTCTTTGTGGTGGTTTGTGGGCATACGAATGAGCATGCCAACATGGAATCTGTATGCTTAATCTTTTATAGTTCCTGAGATCTCGACGTTTATACGGACACGGCCAGATCGACTCGAATCTTAATCCTGATCAAGAATATATATATCTTATATGGTCAGAAACGCTTTCTTCTATCTGTTACATACTTTTCAACGAATCTAGTATACCCTTTTACTCTACGAGTAACGGGTAAAAAAATAAGTAAAAATTCTAGTGTCTTTCCAATAAATTTCCATTTATGTTTTAGAGCTCAGTTGTAGCTAAGCGTGGGGTTTTTGCAATTTTGGATTCTGTGGATGGAGCGATATGCTCCATCAATCAATCAATTTTTATGGAAAATTTTAAATTGCAAGTATTTATTTTTTAGGATCCTTCAACAAAAAGTCAACAAGTTAAATTAAAATTTTCCTACCTGCAGACCAAACATTATCAGAAAGTGCACGGTTAGATTCTTGTAAACATTTTACATAATTCCTTTTATTTGGTTTTCTTCGACATGGTTTCGGTAAATTATACATTGATCAGTTATTTGTATTTTTGGGCTTTATGTGTTTTCACTTGGAACATAAAACATTAGTAATATTCATGCGTATGCTATATGTGTGGTTACAATCGTGGGTAACGTAGTACTCTATATGCTCGGGTTCTATAGGTGGCGTCTCTACACAGACGGGTATAAATATATATATATATATATGTATGTATATATATATGTAGATTAGCTTGGTTACGATATAATATAGCGAGAGCTCCCGCCTTGCTCTTAGGGTTTTTATCATTTTCCTACTTCATCGTGGAGGATTTGCAGATCTTCTGTCGAATATGTGTATCAAAAGAGTGGCCGAAGTTTTGGTTGGACTTTACTGACGTTCCAATCCCCTTCCCGTTTGCCCAGCCAAGTGTAAAATATATCTTATCTCTCTTTCTTGCTTCACCTACCCGCCTCTCTCTCTCTCTATCTCTCTCTGTTGCCAGCCATCTCGTTCTTTGTCGTATTTATATATACGTTGTAGCGCTTACAAAAATATCGTTATTCAAAGAAGCAACAAGAAATCACATGAAGTATTTTTTTTGGTTTTTCTTTTCCGACTTTTTTCCATACACAAAAAGCGTGCTACTCGCATTAATTTAGGTTCCACACAAAGTGTTTGCTCTCTAAACAGTTCTATATAATATAGGTTGTATATAAGCCCAGTGGAGGGATTTTTGGTGCGCCTGCACTTACCAAAAAACAACGCAAAATCGAAACCGAAATCGAAACCGAAATTGAAATTGAAAACCGGATAGAAACTAGATAGTTTGCCTGAACGAATCGGGCTCGATTATAACAATACACGGCTAACACTCCGCTCTTTATATCTATGCTTCGGGTTAATGCTTGTATAAATATTAGTTAAATATATGTATATATATATCTTTACACATATTGGGTTGCACATCGGTTTCGCTAATACAAACAAACTCAACGCTTCGCAGCCATCAACAACAATTTCGTAACAGTTTTGTGTGGGTTCGTGTGCGACGGCAATTGTTCGATTTACCTATAGAGACAGAGATATAGCCCCAGGATCCACCTGTCGGGCAACTCGAGTACAAAATGTTTTCTCAACGCTTGCAGCTACAAATGAAAAACAGGAGAAAACATATAACAATGAACATTAAGCGAACAATTGCAGTTCGATTCGGGGGGTGCTATCTCGAAACTTTTCTGAAACTCTGACCCCTCGGGGTGTCATCTCGTAAAATTGAATCGTGACTTCAATGAGCTCCCCCGAATGTCGTTGAATACAGGTGTACATATGTATACTCGTATATAATAATATATCTAATTGTTAGCCAAAGCGATAACATAACATTAACAACAGTTGGCCGCAGTCGCAGCCGCACAGCATTGCCATATATAGACGATATCTAATACAATATCCATATATGTTCGTGATCCACTCCTGGTTCTCTCGAATATACAAAACGTATAAATATGCCACTGCCTGTATATAATATAATCGGTATATCCATGTATATTGTATAAGTATAAATAGTTTATCTTTTACGTTGTTCGATTTCCACTTGATTTACTTTCTTGTGTTTTTCAGGTCACTACAATTTCCTTAATTGTGTTAAATTTCTTTAAGCGATTCCCAGCCGTTTCCAAAAAAAAAACCATTGCGGATTACGGGAGGCGTCCCAAAAACCACAGCGAGATCCTCAGCTAATTGCAATCTCTAGGGTTATTCATATGTTATGCGTTATATGTTATGTATGCATGCATATATGTTGTAGGGTATATGTTAGAGGGTATGTGGTATGCATATGCTTTGTGGTTGGCTATATACCCCTAAGCGCTTTCTAACTGCGATTCTACGATTCTACGTTCTAGGTGCTAACAACTTAGTACGTCGCATGCTCAATACTGATCGGCAACTGAGGTCTCCAGGAACTGACGATGGCTTACTGATGGCTGACGATGTGTCCCTCCCCGTCTACTTGTTCTCGATGATCGTCTGAAGCTGGAGGACCAGGCTCCTGGACAGCTGCAGGATCGACTGGGCGTTGTGGCGCTCCGCCATTTCTGGAAGGATCGTGAAAACATATATATGAAATCGATATATGTATATATGGATATATATATATATAATAGAATGTAACAGACAACTGGTTGGCTATTCAGTTTACTATGTAAAAGCATTTAGTAATACTATTTTCTGTTACTGCTTCCTTTTAATCCCTCGAACTTGTTTATCTAATGTTCTTGCAAAAACCATTACCGTTGAAGAACTTGATGACGTCGGTGAAGTCCATGCTGTTCGAGAGGATGATGTCGCGATAGGTCTCCAGCAGGGCCAGGGCCAGGAAGAGTACGAAGTGGCCGGAGGCGATGTGCTTGGCCGCCCAGATCACCTCCCAGGTGGCGAAGACGTCGTCGTAGACGAGCTCCCTCTTGAAGTCCAGCAGGAACCACCTGTAGCAGAAGTAGAAGTGCGTGTAGTCGCCGTTCGAGTCCATCAGGTCGTACATCTCCGAGTCGAGGATCTGGATGAGGGACCTGTGCGAAGTGGGTTAGTTGGTTAGTCCGACTGAAAGTGCTGCACTCACCTCATGTTGGCGAAGTGCATGTCCATGGCCCCGCCGCTGGGAAAGTTCTCGATCATGCGCTCCATGAGCTTGCAGAAGCAGCTGTAGCTGAGCGACTCGTCGTCGAAGATGACCAGGAGGGGAGCCACCAGGTCGCACATGCCCTGCATGTAGCCCACGTCCAGGTGCTCCCACACGTACGTGGAGATAACGTTGCGCAGCTTGTCCAGGTTCTCGTTGGCGAAGTACCAGTAGTTCCTGTCGCACCGCTGCACGTCCTTCTCGATGCGGTGCAGATTCAGCCCGAACTGCTCCAGCAGCTCCACGCTGTAAACACCTCCGTTCGAGCTGGCTGGCGAGACGCAGGCGGACTTGGGTTCCTGCAGGGCATCCAGGGAGGCCACCACCGTGATGTCCTCGTTGAGGGGCGACATCAGACTGGTCTTCCTTGAGGTAAACTCCTCGGTGGGATCGTCGTCCAGGGCGTCCAGCGAAGCCGCCTCCGTTATTATGACCGCAGTGGCCGGCTGCGATGATTCCTCCTCATCCTGGTTGTCCAGCCTCACGTCGTCGGCGCTGTGGAACTTGCTTAGCAGCCCAGGAACTTCCTCCTCCTCCAGCTTGGCTTCTGCCATGTCGACGAATTCGTTGCCCACCGTCTCATAGCTGCTCGTCGACGGCGAGCTCTTGATGCTCAGCATCAGGATGTTGCCGCTGCTGTCCAGTCCCAGTCCCAGATCGTTTTCCGTCTCGGAATCGGCGAAACAGTTCTCCTGCAGACGCAGTGGTTCCATATTGTCTATGTCTTGGAACTCCAGAACAAGTTGCTCGCTGAGTCGCGGCATTTCGCGTTGATCATGGTCCTCTTGATCCTCCTGGTCCTCCTCATCCTCCTGCTTTTCAAAGACCTCCTCTTTGGGGTTATTTTGCTCCTGCTCCTCAGCCTCTTGGCCCAATTCCGCCTCATCAAACAAATCCCCTGGATCGGAAATGTCCGAAAAGTCATTGTCATCGAACACATCATTCTCGCCCTCGTCCAGGACCAGATGCTCCTGATCTTCCTCGCCGTTCCCATGCTCAAGTTGCAACAGTTGGCTGCCGTTTGTGAGTTTCTGGTGGGGATTCGAGGAGCTAGCGGCATTGGCCGCTAGGCGCGCCTGCTCGGCACTCAATTTGGCCACGGCCAGGGCCGTCTTCTCCTTTTCCCGCTGACGCACGATGGCCTCCACAGCCAGCCACTCGCTCATCGTCGTCTCATAGTAGTGCTTGCAGGTCTCGTCCTGTTTCTTTCGCTCCTCCGGCGTGGAGCCGAAGTCGTAATGCCCCAAAAGGTAGGGCCACACCTCCTTGCGCAGCTCTGGCTCCACGCCGCCGAAGTAAACGAGTCGATAGAGCTCCAGATCGCCGGTGACCACCCCGTTCTCATGCATCGCCAGCCACTTTCCACGGGTCAGACCCTCCTCGTCCGCGGCCACTGGAGGGGGATGGATCAATATTTTAGTTTAAAATACACAATTAATATAATCCGAAATTTTTCGAGACGATTTCGAAATATCTAACATAAAAGGAAAACTCAACTTACGATCTGGCATGATGCGACCGTTGACCAGCCCGGACAAGTGGGTGCGGACTGTGGAGAGGTGGCGACAGTAGGCCAGCCAGCCGTAGAAGGCCCTGGAGATGATTTGCCGGCGCATGGTGGAGCATACCAGCTCGATGCTGGTGCTCTGGCTGGCCTGGATCAGCGGCGTTTCACAGCTGCTCTGGTCAATGGAGAGACTCTTGCTGGAGCAGTCGCTGCTGCCGGTGGTGGAGCAGCTGCCGAGGTGCTTCCGCCGCGGACTCGATCGCCCCAGCTCCAGGATGGGGTGGCTGGCCACTGGAAAGTACAGCACAGGATTACATTAGGTTACCAAGCGCAATCAAAAGTGTAAAAACAAGTCTTACAGAACTCCTCGTGCTGGCACTTGCTGACGACACGGAACACATAGTCGATTGGCGTCTCGTCGGCCACGGAGCCTCCGGCCTCCATCACGGAAGGCAGGATGTGTCGCCTTACGCTCTTGGGCCAAGGGAACAGCTTTCCAATGCCGCGCTGCGACCAGAGCGGCGGATCCAGCTGACCATGTGGCAGAAGACCCGTTTCCAGACAGCTGAGGAACGCCTGAAGGTGTCCGCCTTCGGGAAAGTGAATGGGCGGCCGCTGGACGCCATCCTGGCCCACCAGGATGATGGTGCCGCCGGTGTCGCCGCCGCGATTCTGGTGACAGTGCACATAGACAATCTCGTCCACATTGATGTTTAGGGCGTAGCTCCAGTAGAAGCTCTTATCACCGCCGTCGCCGTCGTTGTAGCCATTCATCAGCTGGTTGGGCGTCCACTTGATCGTCAGGGACTGGATGCTCTGGTGCAAGCTGAGATATCCCGGCATCGGCTCGGACACGTCCTTAGGCAGCACCAGTACGTTGTTCTTGCCGTAGAGCAGCGTGGTCCGCGAGTTTTGGTGCAGCGATTCCACGTAGTCCTTGGCCACGCTCGCCGGCGAGCAGGCCTTAAAGGAGCCACTGCTCGTGTCCTCCGAACTGGTGTGCAGGCTGCGCTTGAAGTTGATGATCGGCCGGTGGGTGGTTGGTGGCGTCCGGTTGCCCGAGCTGATCCTGTGGCGCTGCACCTGCGATTCAGGGATAACAAAGAAATAAATCGTGATTTTTGGGTATCCACTTTTAACCCTAATTCAAAGAAATAACGTTCAAAAGGCAAAACTGCATTCTAGCCATTGAATAACTGGGCCACAAATACAGAATTTGTGGATTTTGCCTATGTGCATCAGGACTTTCATACGGACGGACAGGTAAAGATCGTCTGGGCGTATTTGATACTTTTATCTTTCCGGGATGAGCACACTCACCAGCTCGTCGGCACAGGGATCGGACCAGTAGTGGTCGGCAGTCTTGGCCCGGGTGAACTCGAGGGCACACGGACCCACCAGCAGGGAGCTCAAAATGGAGCCGTAGTCGGGATCGGCGACCAGCGCCTCACGATCGTAGTAACTGTTGGCGTTGCTGACCAGGTGTTCGATGATCTTGGCCAGCCGTTTCTCGTGCAGGGCCAGTCGGATCCACAGATACTTGCCCAGCGGGGCACTGGCTCCGCCTCCGCCTCCGGGACCCGCTCCAGCTCCATTGGTGACCGTGTTGATGGTGGTCACCGAGTTGCTGCTCCCGCTGCCCTTGCTCAGGAGCTTGGGCTTGATGATGCTGTCGCTGCTGGAGGAGGATCGCTTGCCGCTCACCGCGTGCGACTCCTGCGCGAGTTCCAGCTCGAGGAGCCGGCGGCTCACGTAGTCCGCCTCCGGGCAGATCTTAGCTATCTTCTGGATCAGCGCCGTCGTCGAGGAGGTCTTGAACAGCCCCAGAGCCCTTCTGCGCAGACCGTGGCTCAGGCAGGCCTCCACGGCGCCGCACAACGAGGTGACCGAGCTGCTCTCCTCGTGGACGTACTTCTTGGTCACCGCCTCCTCCATCAGCTGCTTCACCTCCTTCTTCACGCTGGCTATCAGCCGCTCCTTTAGTTCGGTTTCCGCTGAAGAATAGATAACAAGGAAAACCGTATTCAAATTTTGATTTATTGTATAGTGGTTGGAAAAGAAAATACGAAAAATTATATCCTTTATATCTATTCTTTTTCCGAGTTAAGTTTTGAAACAATTGCTCCTAAATGTTAAATAAATCCTTGGAATTGAACTAAGAAGCACCTTAATAAATAAAGTCCAAACGAACGAAGTCGGGACGCAAAGGGTTGCCAAAGAAGAGCGGCATTTTGTCCACCAAATGGGAAATTACTTATTTGCCTTCGTGCGGTTATTGATAATCCCAGGACCTCCCCTAACGACCGACATGACACTTCCACTCCCACTTTGTACTTCCCCACAGAGCACTCGTAACGCAGGCCCGATAAATGTGCTTTGATTGATTGTACATGCCGCCATGGAACCATCCCAGTCCTTGGCATTAGCCTACCCAGTTTTCACATTCCCCACCACTCAGAACTCAGTGCCCAGTGTCCGATGTCCGATGTCCGATGTCCGATGTCCGATGTCCAATGTCCTGCCCCCATTTCGTCTGGGATTGCGTTTGCTTTTGGAGTCTACCGACCGACGTCAATCATTTTGTCATCGCTGTCAATTTTTGTTTCGTTTGCTTCTGTGCACAAAATCGTCCCTATGCTTCACTGCCTCCATATACCAGCATTTATTAGTACATAAATATATGGCGTAATTATATATATATATATATATATATTATATTATATATATGCGTAATTTATGAACTGTTCGTTCGATCAATTTAATTGAAGGAAACAAATTTTTATTTTACATTTTTTAGGCTTTTACATCAAAGTTGTTTGATGAGTTGAAGTATTTACGAACTAAATATGATCGCTGTTATCAAATGAATGTGTATAAGAACACAGTGCGTATGAGTTATTTTTCAATCAATTTATTGGTAGGAGGGAGTTTATTGATTATAAATATTACGAAGCTGTGTAAAGCCTGTTTGAATATACTATTGAATGACTGAAATGAATCATGGTTAGTACATATATTTCTTACTGAAGACACTGCCTATACGTAACGCGTGAAAGGTATAAGTTTAGTAGTGAAAAGCTTGCATACAACTTGCTAATAAAATGAAAATCAAAAAAACAATTGAATTGGTTAATTTTGCTGCGTTATTGCCAGGAAAACGCATTAAAATGCTTGCTAACCTGTTGCGCCCTAAAAATTTATATAAATCGCATTCAACAAAATCTTTGAACAACACTGCAAATTTCTTTGCTGCTTCTTTGGGGCCCTTGAATTCCCACACGCACTGTACAAGCTCTATATACAAATATGCTAATGGGATGAAACGACCACGAAGTGGGGCAGGCCAGGAATGAAAAAGGGCCAGGAAGCAGGCCGGAGGCAGGGTGCTCTTCTAATTAGAATGGAAATAAAGGATTTACGCAGCTACGTGACATGGACCTCCAATTTCTCGGCTCCACTGCTCAGAAACCAGGACACGAGAGCCAGGACTAAGGTCCTGGACTCAAGCAGAGCCAAAATCGATAAGAGAAACTTCTGAAGTTATTGCACCAGTTCTGTAAACAGTAAAAAGCGTCAGTTTAAGAAAAAACAAGCTCAGAGACTCTAAGCCCTAGGTTTCAAAATTAATATTAAAGCAAAAACCAAATAAATTGGGAAACAACAGTAAATATGGTTGAAATTTTTATAATATATTTCCCATAATGATTAGGCATTTAGACAAAAACCTAATTCGAATTGCGACTGTAAAAATTCAGCTTGAATTGTAAGTAAAAACTCCCTGGTAAAAAACACAGAAGATCGCAGAAATATTGCAAATCATTGGAGCAAACAAATAATTTCAAATAAATTCCCCAAGCTCATAAGTTCTCCAACCACATAATCATTAATAAAAATCACTTCGTTTCGGTTTCGAAGACGTATACCACA
The DNA here is from genome assembly GCF_004382145.1 of Drosophila mauritiana. NCBI lineage: Eukaryota > Metazoa > Arthropoda > Insecta > Diptera > Drosophilidae > Drosophila > Drosophila mauritiana. Next base: position 20,192,656 of record NC_046672.1, on the reverse strand, counting down.
TTTTCTTAACATTCAAACTATCCAACATACCGCACTTTGCCTGTAGAAACCACATTGGAAATGCGCGAGGAGGCGGCGCGAAAATGCGAAGTGCATTCGGGCACATCGACACATGCACTAAGTTGTTTATTTTCAATTCCCTCAGCAATTTGAGTGAAACATTGCGATAAACAAGACCGTGTATGTGCGTGTGCAGAGTGCGGCTGTGGGTGTGTGTTTGTGTGTGTGTAGTAACCTTGACTCGATGCTAAAAAACTTCCTTGAATTCTAACCTACAACAACAGAGCGAGACGGTCGAAAGGGCGAGAGAGAGGGAGAGGGCAACACCTGCGACGCTACCAATACATACAAAAAGGCGCACGCACACGCATACACTTGACCCTGAACAACATAAAACAGCTGATGACAGGACGAAGGGCAAAAAGAGATAGCGAATGAGACGCTGAAAGGCGATGCCTCGCTCTCTCACTCTCCCTACGCTCTCTTTTTGCAGAGAGGGATGGCGAATTTGTGTGTGTGTCTGTGTGTGTGTGTAGTCGCTCTTTAATTTGCCAGTAACACAATAACAAAAACGACGACATGGGAGGGTCCCGCACACACACACACACACACACATGACTAAATCCCATGCCAGGGCAGCCATATTGCTCAAACATATGTTTGTTACCGTTACCCAACAAAAGACGCTACACACACGTTCGCCAGCATGTGTATGTGTGTGTGCGTGCACGGCGAAAGTACAAACAAACAGAACGGGAATTTAATAATGGGATTGCAAGGGCGATTTCTTAGGGACTTTGCACTTTTTGAAGCAACAGAAATTGCCTTGTTCGTTTTAAATTGTATTCCAGTTAAATGTTTAATATTTCCTACTTTTTCTTAAACTATTTTTATATATTTTCGTTTTTAATGATATCTGAATTTTTGGCTGATTCGTCAAATACAACTCTGCGTATACGTCATAAATTTTTGCTCATACGCAGCCCTGCTAAGTATGCTAAGATTTTTGTATTCCTCAATGCCTGTCTAATAACGCCATAAATATTGAAACGTCTTGATAATTGCTACCCGCAATCAGCACTGAGGGAAAAATATATACATTTTAAATATTTTTGAAAGTTGTTAGATAGATAGATTTATGTTATTGCTAGCAAATAGATTTAGACAACTGAGCGAACAGTGTCTGAATGGTAAATGTGAGAAAAGAAACCCGGACATTGTGCGCGTTCCTCTGATTACATTAATTGCCGGGCAATTTGATGGCTTTCAAATGAGAGAGCAGCCCGTGGGGGGAGGAGGTTTGGAAAGGGGGGCGTGGTCCGTGGAACTAACCGAGCGTAATCGCACCGAACGTCGTAATGCAATTACCGGTTCCGTCCGGCACTAAGGGTCGCTATATATATACATATGTACGCATGTACGCATGTACATATGCACATACATATATGCGATACATTCACGCTATATATGGCCAATTAGCCGGGTGCAAAAAGGTAGGGGCAGGATGGAAGGCGAAGACAAGCAGCAGATTAACGCCAAATTGACCTATTGGCCGTGAACTTTGCATTTCGCATGGCCAGTGGTGGCAAAAACGTCGCTCAATCGATACCAATTAGAGCGGCATTACCTGCGATGCACCATTTTCCGTTTGACTTTATAATTGTTTTTGTGGCCTCACTTTCCGGCATATATGTATGTATGTTTGTACATATAATGGCATCAAAATCCAGAAAGTGATTACCGCGAAAATGTCAAACGCAGCTTCTTCTCCGATGGCAATGGCAATGGTGCGGCAAAGTGGGACATTAATTGGACTCTAGTTAATTAAAAACAGCTGTACTGTATTAAACCTCCCCCAGCTCGTTAAAAACAATATCAATTACCATTATTTGCGTCCTCCCACTCAAAGTTCGAGCCAACAAAAGCGCTCTTAATAAATAAAGCAAATCATTTCCATTCCAACTCCGGCTAACTTCTATGATGTATCGCCGCACTCAAGTTAACTCAATCGCAAAGTATTGTTGAGAAAGTTGCAGTCCAAGGCGATGGAATTAATACACATGTGTGTGTGTGTATGTGTACGCGTCTATCCCGCGTTTTCCTCCGCACAACAACAACACCCTCTCGATTTTATTGAAGCAATTTCGAAAGGTTTCGCTTGCCTTAGCTTTCCATGTACAGTGATCACTCTCCAAATTAATTCACCAAAATGAAATTAAATTACGGCAACTTGGAGAAATACTCAAGCAAATTATTTAAGAAAAGCCTTGTCTTGAAATTGGCTGATTGGGTTGCACATAAAATGAAAGAAAAAAAACAGGGCATCTGAAGACCCATACTGTACTCCTACATTTCAGACTTTTTCCAGCTTTACTTGCAGAAACGACGCCAAATCATTTCACTTTCGCACCTTCTACGCATCAACGCCAGAAACAACAAAAAAAGCAAACACACACACTCGCACACTGGCAAATGTCCTGGCATTTCGGCATTTGCAAATATGTGTGTGTATGCATTATATGTAATTGGTATTTGCCACGTTTGTTGTTGCCAAAATATTAGCACTGAAAAGAAGCGACGTTCACTTTCCAAAACATTGCGGTCGTAAATAATACAAAGCAATAGTCAATTTGTCGATCCTTAATATATTGAACTATATGCACTTAATAAATAGGTGCTTGATTTCTTTAAAGGGTTTTGGAATTTTTATAAATTACATCCATTTAGCCATCGCATTCCCAATTATAAGCAACATTCTAAGAATTCGGTAGAACACGTGCGTTTTCCGCTCAGTGTACGGAGGGAAAGGGGAAAGAGAGGGCCCAGCACAGTAACTGTTTCTCACTCACCGTTGCTGACGTCGCCTGAAGCGTTGGCAGCGCTGCCGGCGCCTCCGCCGCTGAAACTGTGTAGCATGTTCATCTGTATTGGTGGTTGATAGACGCGCTCTCACTCGCTCTCTTCTCCTTGCTGTGGTACAATTCTTGGGTCAAATTGTTTCTCTCTCTCTGCCAGCTGCTTGTTTCCTTTTGCTTTCCGTTGTGTTTTATTCTTTTCCGCTGATTCTGTCTTCGGTCCTCGCTTTTTTACTAACAAAAATTGCTGTATCAAAAATTTTCTTAGATTCGTTGTCTCATTTTTTGCTTGGCTTTTGTTGAGTTGTTTTGCTACATTTTTACTACTACGCACGCACACACTCCCGCTCACGCACACACTTATATAACAACAACAGAGTGTGTGTGATGATGCTGCTGCTTTGTTGTGTAGTTATTCACATTTTTGCTGCATACTTTTCGGCTGCTCCTCCCTCTTTTGCGTTTCGCCTTTTGCGTGTATGTGTATTAACGCAGTGTTTAATTAGAATTATTTTGTATATTTATTGCTCCTTTCGTCCTTTGTTTATTTTTGATTTTATTACTTATTGTGCCAGTTGTTGTTTTTCCGCCACACAGCAGCTTTTCCGCTCTGCTCGCCAGTGCGATTGGTCTCTGCTCTGCCGGCGCCGCTGTCTCGGTGGACGTCGCTGCGCTGCTCTGCCCGTCAATCGACGCAACAGCGCTACTGTCTGCCTATCGATGAGCAGAAATTTCAAAACAGGGCTGTCAGCCCATGGAAAATTATAGTATTGTACGCATATGAAAAAAATATCTATACATTATCTGTTTCAAATATAATTTTACGAGCTGTAGGTCGGATGTAGGGGTCTCAACAGTTAATTTGCTGCAGTTTTCAATCTTAGGTTTGCGTGTCGGATTAAAACTCTACCTAAGCCCAAAAAACGCAACAAGGTACCAATCAATCCGTACAGCTTTAAGATAGAAGGATTCCCTAAATCCATGAATGAATGAAAATGCCTTGGTAATTTAATAGACTTTTACAGTAGCGCATTATAAGAAAGAAGCATCAAGAAATATAATCTTTAATATATATGTTATGTTGTGATATGAAGTTAAGATATCACGATGTCACAATCAATAAATGTGTAATTGTTTTATTAAAAAATATAATTTAGATGTTAAGCAACTTGTGCTAATTTTGCTTTCCATGATTCGTTGGTAGCCCTGCTTGTCACTTCTTCAAATGGGCGCCTGATTCAAATTGGCATTTATTTACCCTGCTGTTGAGGTTCGATTGCCCTTCCCAAGAACTCTAGTATATACAAATCGATTTCAATGTGTTTATTTTGCAATTAAGGCCTTTTAAAGGCTTAAGACACTGGCAAGAGGTATCCGGTTACTTTGAGCTTAAGCTATCCTGAATGTTTCTTTAAGAATGTTTGCGTATTCCTATTTCAGAAGTAGTTTAAAACAAACTAAATGCGAAACGTGATGCAACGTAATAGAGAATTACCAAATAAATAGGGTTATACAATTCTACACCCAGAAATACATACTTAGTGGATATTGTGCTAAAACTATGTACTATAGAAACATATCGGGTCAACGAACCAAGTGTTTGGTGTGAAAACTGAAGAAAACCATGCTGAAGTTATGTATGGTGAACTTATTCCACAAGGACAACATCGCCGCATGTCATGTGCTGCTCCTTGGGCTCCAGCTCTTTTGTGTCCGGGGGGATCCTCGTGATGTAGATGCCGAATCGCATGCGACCCTTTTGCAGGCGGGATATGGTGGTCAAGGTCTCCGGCGACCGTTCGCCTGTCCTTTGGTTAATGCAGATCATATCGCAGCGCTGGCAGGGACCCTCCACCTGGAATTGGATTCCACCAATGGACAGGGCCTTGTAGGTAAGCTCCTCAAATGCACTGCCCGTGTCGATGATGATATTGGCCCGAAAACGATCCACAGTCTCGTCGAGGGGCTCTTCAAACTGAAGCGATCGCACGGAAGACCTGTTTAGCAGCAAGAACTGGGCCTGATTAACCAGACTCAGCTTCTGCTGATCCTTGGACGAGTTTCTCTGGCCCGATTGCCGGAGCAAACGGAGGCCCTCCATGCCGAGGTGTTCGCTTAACCACTGGGCAACCCCATCGCCACAATCCAAACCTTCCACGGGCTGTCGGCACACCTTGCTTACGCATTTTGCTGAGTCGGCCGCCTGGTCCTCCAGAGAAAGGGGCACCGAGATGAGGGAATTGTCTCCGAACTGCAGCTCCAATTGGTCGACCTTAATCACTGGCCTAATCAGGCACAACTCCGTGCAGCGTTTCTGGGTCAAGGCCATGCCATTCATGTCCACGATCATCCACTCACGGTCATATTTCAAACCTTGATCCGTCAATGGCCAGGAGCCCGGTGATTCGATCTTGAAGGCGGCACAAGACTTTACCGGAAATATGGCCATTTGCAGTAGTTTTGGCCTCAAGAGCTGGACTCGCTCCTTCAGCAACGGCGGCAATTGCTCCGCCTGCTCCTCGAGGAACTGAATCCGCTGCAGCGGCTTGGTTGCCAAATAACTGGAGCGCAGCATCTGGAGCAGCTGGTCTACATCCTGGATAGTTGTCATATATCCAAAAGATACCCGTACCGCTCCCGTCGGCTGTCCATCGATCAGATCAAAGTAGTCGCCGCATATGCGACCTGCTCGCTTGTAAATCGCATCCAAAGCATCTTCATCGAGGCCTAGGTAATATTGGCAGGCTCCGATGTTGCAGAAGCATCCAGTCCGCAGGAGTATTCCGTGCAGAGCAGCCACACAGGCGATCTCGCCGAATCCCACAAAGGAACCCGATTCAGTGCGCACGTTAAAGGCCACGGTGCCACCCTGCCGGGATTTGTCTTGGTAGCCAACTTTATTGTACAGCTTCACGAGGGGCTCACCATTGGGATGGTGCAGCTGGCGCAGCTGATCCTCCAGATGCTTGGCCAGCCCAAAGACGTGTCTGAAAATACAAGCATTGGAAAATAAGGCTGAAATTATCTGGCATATCATATCTACTCACCTGGAAATCCTCTCCATGGTGCTAAACTCTTCCGTTCTGGGCACCAATCTCTCCAGCGTGCGAAAGCCCTCGAGCAATTCGACAATGGACAGGAATGGCAGGGTGCCATCCTCGTAGCGCTGGTGGAAGGTCTCTCTCAGCTGGTAATCCATGGCATGCGGATATGCGTAGTTGATGGTACCACCGCCAAAAAAGCGGCGCTTCTGGAAGACCTCGGCTCCTCGTCGACTCACGAGCAGGGCTCCCACGCCCGTGGGATAACCGAAGATCTTGTAGAAACTAAGGCACACGTAATCTGGTCTATACTTTTGCAGATCCAACGGACTGGTGCCCACAAAAGAAGCCGCATCCAGGCAGATATAGTAATCGTTGTGCGTATTCTCCTTCCTCTCTCCCACAGAACCCCAAAGCTGTTTTCCCGGCTTGGCCAAGCCATCGATTTGGATTTGCTCAATGGCTTCCAGTGGGATTTTGTAACCACTAAAGTTGCATTGGGCCGAAAAGGTCAGCAAGGAGTTTCCTGTTTTTCCGGATACCTCGTGAACTTTACCGTTTGCCTTGGGCTCTCCACCAGAGATTTCCTTTTCCATCAGCATGTATATACCGTTTGCCCGGACCCTTTCCCGCATTCCCAGCACTGAGGTGTGGTTCTCCTGGCAGAAATGAAAGTCACCAGAGGATCCAAAATCAAAGTTTTCCGCCACCAGGGACAAAGCAGCGGTGGCATTCGCCGTGAATATCACATGGTAATCTTCGGCGGTTGTGTTAAAGAATTCCAATATTCTAAAAAAGTATATATGAATAGAAGTTTTACTAAAAACAACTTAACCACAAATAAGGAAAAGAAACAACGACTGTTTAAAGAACAACTTTTTGTAGTTTTAGAACTTCCTTCTGATCTGTTTTATGTGGTCTTAAATAGTTAGCTCATAAAAAATAAAAACGTTTAACTTTGTTAAGTTTTTAAAAATTATTTACATTTTCTCCCAAATGCAAATTAATATTTAGTAAATTGTTAGGCATAGTTGGTTTTTTTCGTGTTCTCTTTCAGAGTTTTAAAGTAAGTTAGAAAAACTAGTTTACAGAGGGTTTGCTGCATATGTGTAGATATTATAGGGCCTCCGTATATCCTTATATTGATAATGATAACTGATTCCTTCTCGCGCATAAGGATATTTAACGATATTGCTATATGCACATAAATAAATATGCGTACAAGCGCCACACAAGGGCAACCCAATGACAGGGGGAGCATGGTTGTTTTGGTTCGTAGACACGGATGAACTCACTTGAATCGCACCTGGTCGACGAAGTCGCCGGTGAGGCGGCAGGTGTGTGGATTGCAGAAGACATTGCGCTGCAGTTGCTCCGCAGCGGCCGTCACTTGGCTCTCGGCATAGAGAGTGGTGCCCGCATGGTCCAAGTAAACACTCTTGTTCCCTGTTCGATGGACGGATAGTTAGGTTCGTTCGTTATCTGTTTGCGCTGGGTATTTCACCATGGTTCTCCACTTACTGGCCAATCTAGAGAATTCCGCGTCGATTCGCGACTGCTCCGCTTCGGAGAACTCCGGGCGATATGATGACATGTTGGGAACTGACTATTCGTGTTGGCTGCAAATCGGGCTTTATTTATTTGCGACCGGCCTGCATTTGTTGCGCCATACTCTTTCCTGGAAAAAGCCTCGGACAGTGTACATCAGCTATCACGTTCGGTTGAGCATTTGTTTTGACTTCTCTTCGAATTTACTCCTCACTACACATTTCACGAAGCTCAATTTATAAAGCTCCTTGTGCATTTTGTTTGCTTATATATATACCATATTCTTCAAATACCAATATTTACCAAATCTTTTCCATTAGTTACCCCTGAATGGCATCGACTTTTAAGCTCAAACTGTACGGTATTAACTAGTCATTGTGCAATTGCTAGGCTATTCAAACATATGTTCTGAAAAGTGTTGGCAAACAATTGGTGTTAGGAAAATTGTTGCTCATAGCTAATTGGCCAATTGTATGACAATAATTGTTGGAAACAATAATCTTATTATTTAAAACCTCATGAAATGTTTTTAAACTACAGAACTTCAAATTCGTTTTCACATCCAGACGGTAGCCAACACTTACAGCTGATTATTCGATTGACATCGATATCGGGGGCCGATAACAGCCTGCGTTGATTTTTTGAAGTTTTTACCTTTTTATTTCACAATTGTAAGCAGTTGGACAACTTTGGGACTGCGAAATGGAGAACTTCCTGCGGGGCACGTTGTCCAAATGTCTGGACTGTGTAATCACGGATCAGATGTTGGCGTAAGTACATGATGCATCCAGATACGAGTAAATGAGTTTCTCAATGGGCCAATGGCTTCTCAATCTCTTCCAGCGCCATACTGAACATCAAAGACGACTATGAATTCGACAACTACTTTGGCAATTTACTGAGCGAGGACAACGAGGAGCACCGGCTTTTCCTTATAAACTGTCGCCGGATGCTACTGAGTGGCAAACAGCCGCGGAACAATGTAAAACAACTCTCGCCCCCTCTGGCACCCGCATCACCCAAGAATCCCAAGCAAAATATCAGCAAGGGTGCCAAGGGCAAGTCGGGGAAGCATGTGAATCTGTACGCCAGCGATGGTCGCGTCCAGGGCGACACTATAATGCTTAAGGGCCGGCGGCATTGCGATTGCCAGGCGGGCCAGCACAAGCTGATCAACAATTGCCTGGGCTGCGGCCGGATCGTGTGCGAGCAGGAGGGAAGCGGTCCTTGCTTGAGCTGCGGCGATCCCGTCCACACGCCCGAGGAAGAGCAGCAGCTGGCCAAGGCGGCCAGGGAGAAGGGCGGCACGAAGAACGCCGCCAAGCAGGGCAAAAAGTCCACCAAGGAACCGTCCAAGCAGGAGCTGGACAAGGCCTTGGCCCAAAGGGACCGTCTGCTGGAGTACGACAAGAACAGCGAGAAGAGGACCACAGTTATCGACGATGAGCTGGACTACTTCCAGGTGGGCTTACTCTTATAGAACTCTTAATTCAGACATTTTAAAATCATTACTTATTGTTCGTTAAAAGACTTTAAATTCTATTTCAAAGAAGATGAGGCTGCGTTAGTTGCAGTTTATTATACGTCAACGTTTTTAACTAATATAATTAATTTTTAGGAGAACTCCGTGTGGCTGAGCGACGCTGAGCGAGAGAAGTTCGAGAAACTGCACCGAGAAATGGAGGAGGTAAAGCACGGCAGTCGCATGAAGCGCAAGATCCGGGTTGACTTCGCTGGCCGAGAGTTGCCGGAGGAACCGACCATCTCCAAGGAGTACGAGCAGCAGGTGATCAGCGAACTAGCGGCCGTTTCTAAAGCCTCAGGTGTTGGATCCAACTGGAGTATATCCTCGGTCACCGGGCACTCAGCCTTGACACTCGCACCAAATTTGGACATGGCCAAGCCGCCGGTCTACAAGCCGAGTAAGGAATCCAAGAGTTGGCCAGCTCCCGCAGCAGGCAGCGATTGGCTGGAGAGGACCTACAATCGGGTGCAGGACAAGGAGCTGCTGGAAATGCAGGACATGCGCCAGTGTCTGTCGATGCATCAGCCCTGGGCTTCGCTCCTAGTGGCGGGCATTAAGAAGTGGGTGGCAGTGAAGGCGCATTTCCATTTATATTTCCTATATCTAACGCTATTTTTCCAACAGACACGAGGGTCGAGTGTGGTACAGCGATCACCGTGGTAGACTGTGGATCGCCTCCACCTCCAAGGAGCCGCACGCCGAAGACATTGCGCAAATGGAGGGCTTTTACAAGGTGCTCTACGGCGGTAAGCTTGGACTTTTTCTACTAACTCTCAGCAATAATATATAATTGCAATCGCAGATCCCGACATTAAGTTTCCAAGTCATTATCCCACGAGCAGTCTGCTAGGCTGCGTCCACGTGGACAGTTGTCTGCCGCAAGAGGAGTACCGAGAGCTGTATCCCAACGGAGAATCGGAGAGTCCTTATGTCTTTGTCTGCACCAAGCCGGAGCAGCTGAATATTCTACTGCCCGTCCACGGCGAACACAAGATATGTGAGCAGTTCTAAGTGATTTCCTTACAATTCGGGTGCTAATTTTTCTATAATTCACAGACGAGCTGCCGCTGAAAACTCACACGACCGCCTGCAAAACGCTTTTAAGAGCCCGGGCCAGCAAGGGTTAAGGTTGGGATTCAGTTTCTACACACATTCTTATTAGTTTAATGCCTGGATGAAAACAGCCCTATGTTGAGAATTTGCTAATTTACATTTGAAGCTCCTGGAGTTTCTCAGAAATTGAAGTGGAGTGGAATATTGAAAACATCTTGTAATATTGAAAAATAGCATGCGAAACAATACGAATCAATTATTGAATTTTCTAAATATAAAAATGTAAATGTATCGGTTAAAACTATAATTTAGCAAAAGAAATAAATGTAATAAAATACTTCATTGAAGTTTGCTTCTTTGAAAAGTTATAATCTGAGTTGATTTTTTTTAAATTTTGAAATAGAAATATCTCTATAAATTATTAAACAGCTTATAATTATTCAGTAATTCTTCATCAAAATAACTAAAAAATTAACAGAATTCTACATTTGAAAAAACTTTGTATCTCTGGGTTGTAATGATTGTCATTGAAGTCAATTAAAATTACTACAGAATTTTTGCTTTTATTTGTATTTGCTTTTATTGAAAACATTTAAATCCATTTGCTTACGCTTTCGCTTTTAAATGGAATTTGTAATTGAATATTTTAAACGATAACGATATTCAGAGCGATAACGATAACTCGGCAACAGCTGATGCTGAAGCGCTGATTTGATGTGAGTTTTGATTTTGGAACACTTTTATGTAATGGTGAAAGTGGAGGTGGAATACTGGTAAGGGGAATCACTAGCCACTGCAAGCATATAACGGCATACAATCCTCCTGCAGCGGCGTCTGCAACTTTAGCGGGCAGTGCCACCTGCTGCGCGAGTTCCTGCTGGCCTCGTCGCCCGACTTGGACATATCCTGTCACAAGGGACGGCGGGGATCCTTCGAGGTGGCCATCGACGGTCAGCTGGTGCACTCGAAGCTTTCCTGCCTGGCATTTCCCCAGCACGCGAGTGTCCTGGCCCAAGTGCAGAAGGCGGAGCGTGGGGAGCCCGTGGAGAAAGTCCTGGAGCAGCCCATCAAGGACTGCGTCGTGATGTGATCATCTCGTGATTTCAGCGGAATCAGCCTACTTTCATGCCTAGTCTGTTAAAACATGATAGATTCACGCTTACACCAACATTTGTGGCACCCATTAAAAATCCTGTGATATATGGACCTTCGTTATATGATATATGTATATATAATGATAAATTTAACATTATAATGCTCTCCTTATATGCATGATGGATAGGTAACTGAACTTAAAAATAAGGAACGGAACGGAGCCGCAGTCTTATTTGGAGTCAGCTAAACAACTGCAATGAATGGAACCAGTTTGCTAGTCGTTCTGGGCTTACACTTTATTGGAAAATAACATAGGACTGCACAAAAGGATGGTTTGGGTAATCTAGGCCAGACGGTGACAATCCTTCACCGCCTGTAGCGATAGCGCTTGAAGTGGAACCACAGCTGGAAAATGTTGTTGTGGAACTGGCAGCGAAAGCCTCGCTTGTAGCTGAACTCCCACTCCCGGTTGACGATCTTGAAGGCGATGTCCTCGTACGGCGGTCCTGTGTGGAAACGCAGCACCGCGAAGTCCCCGTTGTCCGCGCAGGGAGTGAGGAAGTACTGCGGCGTCTGCGATTTGTCCATAAGGTCCGGATAGAATATGTTAAACTTGTAGCCCTGCACGATCTTGGGCGGCGGATTGTCCATGTCGTAGTGCGTCTGGTTGTACTTGTTCCACTCGAAGCCCGTGTGCACGCGATTGAAGTAGCGCGGCTTTCGTGGTCGGTACTTATCGGTGGCCAGCTGCGGCACTGCATCCAGTGTGGTCTCCACACTGAACTCGGCCTCGTCACCCTGCATTCCCTGCTTCGCCTCGTTGCGCATTCGCAGTTCCTGCGGGGTCAGTTGATTGTTATCCACTCGTTCTGGATGAAGGATTAGCAGACGCTGTCTCTGTGTTCGCCGCTCGTCATCCTCCTCCTCGTAGAGAAGTCCTTCTGCCTCCGGTTCGTCGACGTCTTCGTTTTGCGCTCGTCTGCCGGTGAAGTCCTCTTCGCGTATATAGCGCGGGCTGTAGTTCCCTGCCTGGTAAAGACGCACTGTTCTACGCAGCTCATTCAGGGGATCCTCTTCGTCTTCGGGTGAGCCCTCCTCAACCTCCGGGTCCTCTGCGTCCTGGGTTTCCATCTCCTCTTCCTTGACTTGTGGCGCCACCTTCTCTTGCAGCGTCTCATTATCGTTTTCTCGCTTGAGCAGCGACAGCTTCTCGCGCAGTAAGGCTTGATGGCGATCTCGCAGTCGGGCTCTGGCCATGTGTGCCTTGAGTTGCGAGAGCAGGCTCTCCCAGTAGCTAATGTCGACGCCATCCGCTCGCCCACTGATCTTGGCCTCGATGCGGTGCCGCATCTCCTCCAGCTGCTGAGCATTTTTCCCCCTGAAGATATCCGCCACATCTTTTACCACCGCCTGGTGGATGCCATCCCGGCGTTGATTGAGCGCACTATTCTCCGCCTCCAGTTTCTGTTGGCGCTGCAGTTCGTCCTGCACAATGGTGATCATATCGTTCCAGAAATCTATGTGCTTGCCCTGCTCCAGCTCTTCGTATACCTTTATGTCGACCAGCAGGTCCTCCAGTTCTTCCACGGGCAGGCCGTTTAGCAGCACATAGGGCTCGTGCATCTGCATCTCGAGGCACTCTTCGAGTGGCTCATTCCCAGCGGCCACATATTGGGCGAGGAGATCGATGGGCTTGGCACGTCCATCTCGGATCCGGATTTCACTGCGCAAGCGTGCCTGCTCTAGGTGAAACTGATCTTCCTGGCGCTGCCACTCGCGAAACTGCACCGCCTCCTTGGCGCGCTGCTGCATCATCAGATCATCCTCGCGCACCTGCCGCTCCAGCTCCCTCTCCTGACGCCGTTTCTTGACCTTCTCCAGCTCCCTGCGATTTTCCAACTGCTTTTGCAGAGACAGTACCTCTACGGTTTTGGTAGAGAGATTTGATAGTCCCTCTACCTCCAGCTTTTTGCCCCAGTGGAAGGTGGAGGTGAGATTGGAGTCCCCGAACGGGTTGTCTTCGTTGGAGTACGTCTGGTACTCGTTGTCCCAGCCCATTCGTTCGCGACGCCGCTGCTCCTTGGCCTGCTTTTCACGCAGGCGACGGGCGCGCTTCTCCTCGGGCGTTTCATGGGCCTTCAGCTCCTCCTTTTTACGCTGGCGATCCTTCTGCTCGACGAGGCGACGGGCTTCCAGCGTCTGGAGAAGCTTCATCGAGTTTTTTGCCAGCGGCGAACGAGGGCCACCGGGCGCCGAACTGGACGTCGAACTTGACGGGGATGAGCTGGCGGAAGAGGACCGGCGCCTCCGGCTTTTGTGCTCCCGCTTCTTGTCTCTGTTTTTGTCCTTTTCTCTTTCCCTGCGCTGGTCGCGTTCCTTGTCTCTGTGGTCACGATCCTTTTCCCGCTCGCGCTCACGATCCCGATCCCTGTTCCTGCTGCTCCTCGGATCCGGACTGCGATGATCCCGCCTCTCCCGACTGCGGCTGCGATGCCGGTGCTTGGATTTCTCCTTGGGCATCTTTTTTGATGCGTTTTCCGGGATAAAATGTGGGAAACTTGTGAAATAAAATATAAACAATGCTAGCGTTGCCAGATGGGGAAAACGGCTTGATACCAAACCAACCCAGGTGGCCGACTAATTGCAAAAGTGCTATCGATATAAGCATTATAACATTATCACCTCTCCCATTCGTCGATTATTTTTTACCAAGGGTATTTAAAAACCTTCAGTTTTAAACTTTCGGCTGCCGCGTTTATAAATACACATACAATAAAAACGTGCGAGAGCGCATAAATATAACTTAAATAACATAAATAAATTATCGATGGAATCCTTGGAGCAGTGTAAAAGACGCTTCGCTGTTATGCCTACTATCGAAATTAAAGACTCGATGGGTCATTGCAAGTACCATTACTAAATATATCGATACAACCGCAAGTGGCCAATCCAGCTCTTCGCAGAATCCCGGTTGCCAAAAACTTTGATGTGCATTTTTTGTATTGTAACGCGAACACGAGAGCCGAGCAACCAGCAAAAGGATTTTCCAGATAGCCCGCCACTGCGCTGAGTAAGTAGTGATTCTGAAAAAAGCGCCGGGTAAGACAGGAAAAGCACGGCAGACGGTGAAAATCGCGCGCGGCAAAAAGGCCAGCGACAAGCCAGACGCACACACACGCGCGAGCATCCGCACAAAGCCGACGCACACAGACGCATGCAGGCGCACTCAAAAACCGAAACACAAACAGAAGGATGGCTATTGCTCGACTATTAGATACCATACTTCCACTATAGCAGCAACTGAAAATCTGTCGCTTCAAGCAATGCACTTCCCATTAAGAACTAAGCTCTAATCTAGAAATTCAGTTTTAAAACAAATCCAACCCTATCGACTGTCAAATACATGTTTTGTATTTGAAAGAAATGTGTATGCATTCACTTAAAGCATAGCCATCTAAAGCAGCTAAAATAAGTTAAGAATATTGAATACAGCCTCTTTTCCCGTTGGTTGGGTTTTCATTGCGAAATAACCCTAGTCCATGGGGTCTCAACAAGTGGAATAGCTGGAAACGCGAATGTGTGTGTTTATATTGTTTGTCAAATCCGTACATATAGTTAGATCGTCTTGATTCTTAGATGTGGGATGCAGCTACGGCGATGCACTTTATGGCGTCTAAAACACTAGACTTGCTGTGCCCGACTAGAGTAGTACCCTATCTCACTCAAGCGACCAAAAATTCATAGTATTTCTCTTTTGCAATCTTGTGGCTCCCTGACATCCACCCGCTCCAGTTTGGTGAACGACTAACGACGCTGTCCCCACCCCGTCAACGCCTGCAGTCCGATTCACCGCTTCCCCGTCGCCTCGGCTGCCGCCATCCTCCGGGTGAAGATGTCCGACTACAGCGACCTGGACCGACAGATCGAGCAGCTGAAGCGCTGCGAGATCATCAAGGAGAACGAGGTGAAGGCCCTGTGCGCCAAAGCCCGCGAGATCCTGGTGGAGGAGGGCAACGTGCAGCGTGTGGACTCGCCAGTGACCGTGTGCGGCGACATCCACGGTCAGTTCTACGATCTGAAGGAGCTGTTCAAGGTTGGCGGCGATGTGCCCGAGAAGAACTACCTGTTCATGGGCGATTTCGTGGACCGCGGCTACTATAGCGTGGAGACGTTTCTGCTGCTGCTGGCGCTGAAGGTGCGCTATCCGGACCGAATCACGCTGATACGAGGCAACCATGAGTCGCGCCAAATCACACAGGTCTACGGATTCTACGACGAGTGCCTGCGCAAGTACGGATCGACGGCCGTGTGGCGGTACTGCACGGAGATCTTCGACTACCTCAGCCTGTCGGCGATCATCGACGGCAAAATATTCTGCGTGCACGGCGGCCTGTCGCCGTCCATCCAGTACCTCGACCAGATTCGCAGCATCGACCGCAAGCAGGAGGTGCCGCACGACGGGCCCATGTGCGATCTGCTTTGGAGCGATCCGGAGGACCAGACTGGCTGGGGCGTGTCGCCACGCGGTGCTGGCTATCTCTTTGGCTCGGACGTGGTCTCCCAGTTCAACCGCACGAACGATATCGACATGATTTGCCGTGCACACCAGCTGGTGATGGAGGGCTTCAAGTGGCACTTCAACGAAACCGTCCTGACCGTCTGGTCGGCACCCAATTACTGCTATCGGTGAGTCAGCCTCCTGTGCAATTTCGAACTTGTGTTGTTAACTCTGCAATCTCTCCACATGCAGTTGCGGCAATGTAGCTGCCATCCTGGAGCTGAACGAGTACCTGCACCGCGACTTTGTCATCTTTGAGGCAGCTCCGCAGGAGAGTCGCGGCATTCCCTCGAAGAAGCCTCAGGCGGACTACTTTCTCTAAGGCGCTTCCGCTCCTGACAATCCGGTGGAACGGAGTCGGGACAGGATGCGGGTGCCGACTGGTGGCTTACATAAATCATCTAGGGAATAGAAATAGGAACTGCCAGCGTTCAAAAGTGAAGCGAACGCGAATAGCAACTTATGGTGTAAAACAAAAAAGATGTAACATAAACGTAAGCTAGGAGCTAGAGCTGCCCGGCACCGGTCCACGTCCAGTTGCAATTATTCCCTTTTTTGGATCCACTAAGATATTTAATTTTTTTACTATCTGTTTACCTCTGTCTGTGTTTAACCAGGATATTTGCGCGATATTTTAATGGTCTCATCTCATGTATCTCATGTAGAGATCAGCCATGTAGATCGCGTATGACCTGTGCACCTCATCTAGCTACTAACTAATAGAATTAATGACCATAGCCCGAGACCCTGCGAATTCGTCTTGCGCAGACGGACCGCAATCGGCGTCGCCGTCTTCTCGACACAAATTCCCTGAGCTCGGGCAGCATACTATACTAAGAGAAAAATTAAGCAAATAGTTATTTTTACCGACAGATTGCGATTAGTCGGCTAAGCTAGGACATATTTAGGGCAGCCGGGAGCGCGAACGTGCAGAGTCGTCGATATGTTAATTAATGGGGATACGACTTTGCATTCCTGGCCGGGCCTTTCTTCGCAAGATAACAGTTGGAGAAACCCAGGTACGAAGACCATCGGGCATTAACGGATAGTGTGTAAGAATCTTTTAAGTATGCTCCAGATTGGGAGATAATATACAAAAAATGTACTTGTATTTATAATAAAGATTGTAAGATAAACGTCGAAGTTGAGCATTATTAGTAAATTGTGGATCCCGGGGAGTCTTGGAGGATACCCACACCCATACGAATCCCCCCCCTTTGCAATTCAACAAACAATCCAGCCTGCAGTTTCTCAGTTTATCAAGTACTTAGATCATAGTATACACATAAAAAAAAAGATGGTTATATTCCAGAAGGGCGTTTGTGATACAGCAACGGGGGGTCGTCATGGGTCTCAAATCTGGTCTCAGTGCTCCTCCAGCTCGAGTCCATGCTCCTTCATTTGCTCGTAAATGCATTCCTCGTAGGCGAAGGCAGCGTCGCAACTGGAAATGGCAGCAGGATTATAGTCCGGATATGGGCAAACAGCGTACGGCAAGCACTACTCACTGATCCTCGGGTGTCTCGATGGCCTCGCACTTGGCCACCACCTCGGCGGGAGCGTCCTCCTTCTCCGCATCGTGCTTGGTCATGGCCTTGACCAACTCGATGGCGTGTTCCTTGTTCAGCTTGCCGGACTCATCCATCTGCAATGGGAGGGAGAATGGAATGGGTGGAGTGGTGGGGAGTGGATCACACTTCCTGCCGGAGCAGCACTCACTATCTGCAGCTTCTTCATCACGCAGGCGCGCAGGCACTTGGCCTCGTGTCTCTCGGGCAGGTCGTGGCTCATCAGCTGCTCCACATCCTCTGTAAGCGATATATCATATGATTGATCATTGCGCAATAGCTATCCTAACACATCCACCACGGGTAGGAGTGGTATGCGGACAGCTGCATTCCCTACTGAATCTTCTGCACTGATGACCATCTGACTCACCATCGGTGGCTCCCGTCTCAGCCTTGCACTCGTTGGCCAGCTCGGCGGCGTGGTCCCTGTTGATCTCCTCGTGCGGCTTGGCGCTGGTGGCGCCCAGGCAGAGGAGGCCCACCAGGAGCAGGACGGTCAGGTGAACCAGATGCGACATTTCGATTTGCGATTGTACTGCGCGACGTGCGAACTCTGACTTGGATGCGAAATGCCGGCGACGGCGGCGTTTTATAGGAGCTATTGCCCAAGCCGAGTCCCGTGATTGACTTGGCAGATCTGATCCATCGCCGATCTCCAGCCGCGTCTCAAGCAGCTCCGGCAATTACGCGCAATTATGAACTACATGGGCAGCACATGGCACATGGCACATGGCACATGGCACTCCACTTCACTCCGCCGCTCTGGACGGGATGGGACGGGATCCGGCGGAGATGCCCTCGACTGGGCATCGTGTGAACGAGTGACACCCCGCTGGAACTGCCGCTGCCAGATGAGATGGCCCACCGATCTCCACTTACCTGCTTAATTGGTGACTGGCATGAAATCGCTGCAAATGCCGCGGATATAGAATTGGGAATGGCTATGGCTAGTAGTGCTATGGAAATGCAAAAAAATGCAAAATGCTAAATGCGAAATGAGAAATCCCGCTTGTAATTAAATCGATCAACAGCTCTGGGTGAGATGAGTGATTGTGACTGGCGGGGCCATCGAGCGATTATACAATTATATGGAACTAGGCGAACTGGGAACTGCGATTGCCGCCTGCCAAATTGGCCGTTTAGGCCATAATATACCCTTCATCTGTCCGCCTATTTCCCAGTTTGCCCGTCAGCCCGTCAGCCTGCCGACTTTCTGATAATTCCGAGTGCCAACGATCGCAATCTGAGTTCCAGGCAGTCTGTTTGTCCATCCCATCGAGTGGATATTTCAGCACGCAATCTATATTATTGTGGACTCCAATAGACGGAATCGGATTGCATCGTGTGAGCATGTTGCATGCTAATTTTTATTCCAATTGGATTGAGTGGGGCTTACTGGATCATTAAGATCTTTAACAGGTCGGAGGACTGTGTGACCGAGTAATAAATACATAGTCAATCATCCAACAAATATATCTAAATAATCGAGTTTACTTTAATTTGAATTGTTTGACTTTGATATTTTCGAATGGGTTATTCCAAAAATGGATATACCCTACAACCTTGATAGAACTATCAGTTTTCCAGATTAGAGATCTACATTAATCCGAGATCGGAGATTGCCATTGTCTCGAGTGAACTGACACATCGCTGGATAGTGTGGGCGAAGTCAAAGATCGTCTTTGGAGCGTGACTTGTGCGGGCGACGATGACGAGTGATGAACTTGGCACTGGAGAAATGCTTGCAATCAGCAAAATCGAGCGACGATGCCATGTGCAGACGACTTTGGTCTGAGGTCATGGGTCAGTTTATAAGCCAAGGGGCCGAGCAAGAGCAGAGCCAAAGAGAAAGCAGCCGCCAAGATGAAGCCATCCACTCCAGTCGCCGCCATTCCGCTAATGACGCTCGTGGTCGCTGTCCTGCTGCAGACGCACTGCGTCCGTGGCCAGAACCAGGCCTTCGATCTCACCAAGCTGCTGCCCAAGACCGGAACGGAGCCCATCTGGGCGGTGATCGATCGCAACTTGCCGCAGGTGCAGGAGCTAGTCACCGCGGCCAGGATGGAGTGCATCCAGAAGCTGCAGCTGCCCAGGGACCAGCGCCCGCTGGTGAAGGTGACCAATCCCAGTGAGAAGGAGAAGTGCCTGGTGGAGTGCGTGCTCAAGAAGATCAAGTTGGTGAGTAGCCGGGCACGTGTGTCACAACCAGGACTAAAAGGGCACTAATACCTCTCATCCGCGCCCAGATGGACGCCGACAACAAGCTGAACGTTGGCCAGGTGGAGAAGCTGACCAGCCTGGTGACCCAGGACAACAAGATGGCCATCGCCGTCAGCTCCAGCATGGCGCAGGCCTGCAGCCGCGGCATCTCCTCCAAGAACTCCTGCGAGGTGGCCCACCTCTTCAACCAGTGCATCAGTCGCCAGCTGGAGCGCAACAACGTAAAGCTGGTCTGGTAGGGGACATCTCCGCGCCAGGGGCACCACCAACTACCACTTGAGATCTTAACTACGAGTAGAAGGCCATCATCTTCGCTACAATGATTTCTCACATAATTTTAACCGAACATTCATGATCAATAGATATAATTATATATAAGATATTAGTTATGAGTTACTCAGCTTTTTCTATTACTAGATCAATTTTTAGTTGCTCGCTCGTAATTGATTTTAATAAATCTATACATACAGTAATTTATTTCCATTTTTGCACAATTAAATCACAATCTTTCGCGGATTACGTATGTGATTCCCACCCCAAGCGATAAATATTCATAATTCGTAATTTGTTGGTTGGGCGCTTTATTAGTTTAGGAAACCACTCCAAGTTCTCTAGCTTTGGTAATTAAATCGAACTGAATCACTAATAAAAAAAAAGGGGGAGAACATGCAATGGTGGGCCAGCGAGCAGAGCTCCATGACCTCATTCCTTGACCTCGGGAATCTTGAAGCCCGAGGAGCGCATCTCGCGCAGCATGCACATGGCGATCCCGTGGGCGGCCTCGCACCTGAAAAACAAACCGCGGATCAGCAGGGGAATTATTTTTTTATGCTTCATATAGTCCGACCAAAATGAAGATCCTTTCGAAATTTTTTAAAAATATTTCAAACGATTTTTAAAGGTTTTTCGAAAGGTATTCCAAAATATTGAAACTCTCGTCCTGGGATTAAAAGCTTTGCGCTGACAAAAGTGTACGACATGACTCATTGCGATTTAAAAAAAAGTATTTTTCAAAACACACGGCAACTCAAACTTCAAAATGATCCGTATTCTGACACTTGTCTTTTCTTTCGAGTTCGGAATATTTTCGAAAAGCAGCAAGACTGAAAAATTCGATTTTTGCTTTGAAGTGAATTCACTCCGCATCTGGATTACACTTCGCTGGACAATTGTGAGTCCACCCGCCACCAGTACGGCGATTTCTGGGTCAGCGAGTCTTGGCTCCTGGACACTAGGGTCCTCCATTGCCCCACCACACTCACTTGTCCTGCTCGGCCTTTAGCTGCTCGTTGCAGGTCTTGACGATGCGCCGGCCGTCGTCCTCGCGATCCGGGAACATCATGTTGATCATATCGACCGTCTTGTCCTCGTTATACTGCAGCTGACCCTCGGGCATCAGCTCGAACTGCTCCAGCATGCAGTGGCGGAAGCACTTGCTCTCGTGCTTGGCGTCCTCCTTGTTCAGCACCATCTCGACGATGTGCTCTGCGGATATGGTATGTTATGCGAATGGTATGGTAGTATGGGTGAGTGACCCATCGGTGCACTTACCCCTCTCTGGCTTGGGGGTGCAACCGTCGCCAAAGGGCTCGATCAGCTCCACCACCTCGTCCACGGTCATGGACACCTCCTCCTCGTCCGCCGTCGCCGATCCCATCAGCACGGCGGCGCAGGCCACTGCCAGCAGGAGGTTCGTCATCTTCAACGTCGTCGTCATCCGGTTGCTCTGCATCATTTTTGCTCTTCTTGTGAATAGTGGACGGACAGCAATCGGCGCCGGGCAATTTATACCCGCCGCAATCGTGTCCAGCACATCCGGTACAAGCCAATCGCCTCGGATGTAGATCACCCGGCGATAGCCATGACATTGCTGGGGCGGATCATGCAAGCCCCACCACAACCACAGCCAAGCACCCATCCGTCCATCCATCGCAGCCCAATCAAAATACACCACAGATGACGGGGCCCTCCGGCTACCTTTTATTGATCATCTGGTCAGGGGATTGAGCTTGGGTTTGGGTGTGGGTTTGGGTTTGGGATTTCGGGCAAGAGTGCGGAGTCACCAGTTCCGGATGCCAAAGTGTGACGCATCTGGTAGCCTCGGACGGAAAGCCTAGGGAAACACGAACACCTTGATGTTGTTCTTCAGGCAGCTGAGCAGAGCGTGGGCGGGATCGCAGTTGGGGGCGTTCTTCAGGCCCACGGTGGAGTCCTTGCACAGGTGGA
This sequence comes from Drosophila mauritiana, assembly GCF_004382145.1. Taxonomy (NCBI): domain Eukaryota; kingdom Metazoa; phylum Arthropoda; class Insecta; order Diptera; family Drosophilidae; genus Drosophila; species Drosophila mauritiana. The sequence continues at coordinate 20,170,967 of NC_046672.1, read as the reverse complement.
TGCCCTTGCGGTACTCATCCTTGTAGCTGTCCGGCAGCATGATGTCCATCTGCTTGAGGGTCGGCTCCAGCTGGAACTTTCCCTTCTTGATCTAAGCACGAGCAGAGCGGAAAGAAGGCGCTGATCATGTAGCCATCACACACCCGATGGAAACTTCGTAATACGTACTGCCTGCATCATTTCCAGGATGCAATTGATGTAGCAGTTGGTGTCCTTGCTATTGGGTATGTTCCCGTTGCGGATGTTGTCGGCCACCTCGACGCTGACCTTCGGATACTTGGGCAGGCAGACGTCGCGCATCAGCTTTCCGGCGGACCACATCTGCTCCTCCGTCACCTGCAAGTGGACAGCATCCATGAGGCATCCTCCGGCAGAGAGAAGAGCTTAAGGACCTACCCCTGCCTCCGACTGGGGGAGTGGGCCCAGGGACATGGCGACGCAGACCAGCAGCAGATGGAACTTCATTTCCGAGACGATTTGTCGGACTCCAGACTCCAGACCCATCGGCGACTCCTTTTATACGCGGCACCCGCCGACATGCAAATGACTTCATATTGGTTCGATCGAACCGCTAAGTGGGTGTGGGAATTATGGGTTAGCGCCAATCGCCGCCCCCACTGCCCATTTCCATACCCAAATGGGCGGGCAGTGGGCGGTGTTCCTGGGGCGGACTGCTTTCTGGCCGGGCTATAATCTTGCCACGTTAATTGACAGTGTTTGGTATGTGGTCACCGTGCGAGGTGGCATGCGAGGCGCGATTCTGGCCGAGATGCGTTGACAATCCCATTGCTGCGTTGAATTTCCCCACTATTTTCGATCATGCGAATGCAAATAAGATTTCAATCTGAGATCTGTCGGGGCGGCTCCAAAATCGGTTCCAGAGTTGAAGCCGAATGGATACCGCGCTTCCAGTTTTCAGTTTTGAGGCCAAACAACCTAAAGATAATCACAATCGGTAATCATGATCAGTACATATATAAAATAAAATCTATTTTGCTGCTGTTTACAAGATGTTGATTTTAAGATATACCATCTGGAAAAAAAAAGTTTTTATATTCTGATCCTAATCCTGCCACCAGATGCACACCTGCACACCAAATGGTTGCTGTTATTTTTTTCTGGAGTCTCAAATAAAAAGGAAGCTTTTTGAAAAATATTTTAAAAAATTTAATTACAAGGCAGGCATTTAAAATTTAAGCATGGTAACCCCTTAAGTAAGTCCATTACACTCACTTTAACCACCTATTACCTTGTATGCAAATGAGTAGTTCGGTTTGATTAGCATTCAAATTAGTTGCAAGTTGGCATTTATTTGGCGAAATGTATTTCATTTGTGCATTTAGTACAACTGATGACGTTGAAATAAGTATCGTTGCGTGTGGCATGACCCCAAATCGCTGATAAAGCTAACTGCAATAAATAATAAATGTAAATTATAATATCACAAAGGGCTTATATTTACAATAGTATAACTGAAGCGTACCGCTAAATAGGCCAGAATGTTTACATGCTAGCTAGGTGATAAAATACATTTATAGAGGATGACCTCAACCTCAACCAGCAGTTTTTGGATATGTGATGGTCGATGGATATGCGATGGTAATATCAGAGTCGAAGACATTCATACGGACGGACAGGCGAACGGACAGGCGAACGGACAGCCGAACGGACAGACGAACGGACAGCCGAACGGACAGGCGAACGGACAGCCGAACGGACAGACGAACGGACAGCCGAACGGACAGCCGAACGGACAGGCGAACGGACAGCCGAACGGACAGCCGAACGGACAGCCGAACGGACAGGCGAACGGACAGCCGAACGGACAGCCGAACGGACATCCGAACGGACAGGCGAACGGACAGCCGAACGGACAGACGAACGGACAGCCGAACGGACAGGCGAACGGACAGGCAAACGGACAGGCGAACGGACAGCCGAACGGACAGACAAACGGACAGCCGAACGGACAGCCGAACGGACAGCCGAACGGATAGCCGAACGGACAGGCGAACGGACAGGCGAACGGACAGCCGAACGGACAGCCGAACGGATAGCCGAACGGACAGGCGAACGGACAGGCGAACGGACAGCCGAACGGACAGCCGAACGGACAGACGAACGACAGCCGAACGGACAGCCGAACAGACAGGCGAACGGACAGCCGAACGGACAGGCGAATGGACAGCCGAACGGACAGCCGAACGGACAGGCGAACGGACAGGCGAACGGACAGCCGAACGGACAGGTGAACGGACAGACAAACGGACAGACAAACGGACAGCCGAACGGACAGCCGAACGGACAGCCGAACGGACAGCAGAACGGATAGCCGAACGGACAGGCGAACGGACAGGCGAACGGACAGCCGAACGGACAGGCGAACGGACAGCCGAACGGACAGACGAACGACAGCCGAACGGACAGCCGAACAGACAGGCGAACGGACAGCCGAACGGACAGGCGAATGGACAGCCGAACGGACAGCCGAACGGACAGGCGAACGGACAGGCGAACGGACAGCCGAACGGACAGGCGAACGGACAGCCGAACGGACAGACATGGCTATATCGGCTCGGCTAGTGATCCTATTTCCTACCAGGATGGAAAGAAGTTCTACGTGACACACAATTTTCAACGAATCTAGTAACTGGTATAAAAATAATTATAGCTAAACCTCCAGCTAAAATGCTTAAAAATTTCATAAAATTGTAAATGGAACTTAACTCAAAGCGCAGAATTCTGAAGTCAGTTAAAGGTATATACATACAAATTATGAAAGCATTCGCTTTGCCTCTTGCACATCTCAATTTTCGTCGTATTGCTTAATTAATGGGTATCCCATTAGTCGGCACTAGACTAGACTAGTTGGAATACCCGAGTCGGCTTTGACGACTGTCAGTAACATTCCTTTCATTCCGAACGTCTAAAAGTCACAATCCGAATCCCGGTCTAAATACAGGTCGAATATCGAATCCAAATTTTAATCTTTTGTTAGCAGCCGCGCCAATCCGGTCCGCAGCGATCCAAAGATGTCCGATCGGTTCAACATCCACGAAGTCTTCAACAGCCAGACCATGCGTGGTCGCGCCAATGTAAGTGATTCAGTACACTGCAGTCCACTCGATGCGCCCAAATCCGCCTCCGAAACCCACAGGTAGCCAAGGCCACCTGGGCGTCGTTGGGACTCGTCTACGTCCTGGTCAAGATGCATCGCCGCAACTCGAAGCGGCGCGAGACGAAGCTCTACTGCAAGGGCTGCCAGCAGGCCATGCTCCATGGCTAGGGCGCCGATGCTGCGGGACATGGGTCCCCACCCCTCCGACCCGTTCGATCCCTCAGCAATCCATAACTAGCTATAATCCGCACCCCCTTTCCGGTTCCCGATGGGACCAAACTCATGTACCTAATTGAGCCAATAAAAATCGATCCTGCCAACGAATTTTTGTAATCTTTGTAATCTAGTTGGCCGAGCTTGGCACTTCGTTGCTTGTCATTAGGTACTCGTTCGGAGCTACAGGCAGAACACACTCAGCTCTCACCCGGAACCGACCCCAAATCCAGATCTCCAGATCCAGATCCAGTCCTAGCAATGGCCGACGGCTTTAAGAAGTACTTCAATGGGACAACCATCAATGGACGCGCTAACGTAAGAGTGATTCTATTGAACGCACACAAGATTACATGAGCCATCGCTTTGGAGCTGCTGATGAACACAAAAGAACGTTTTCAGCTCCAAAATGAAATTCGAAATTATTTATTTAACATTTTCAGTCAAATATTTTTCAAATACACACTTTGACCCCCATTTTGCAGGTGGCAAAGGCCACATACGCCACGTTGGCCCTGTTGTTCATCGTGTACAAGCTGCGCCGCGGATCCGGCAAGTCCGGCGAGTTGGCCGGCGGCAAGTGCAGCTGCGAATCGGACCACGAGTCGTCCCTCAATGGCGACATAGGCGTCTACGGCGCGGATCCCGACTGCTCCGTCTGCCGGGAGCGATCGGAGCGGGCAATGACCGAATTCGATCGCGAGCAGCAACGCCGGGCGGCGGGCGAGGATGGCAATGGTTGTCGCGACGATCCGCCGCCGCCACCACCTCCGCCCGCATCGGGAGGATCCGGCTCTGCTCCGCGCCGCAAATGTCCCTGCGAGGAGCCGCAGCGGCGGGCGGGGGGAGCCGTGAAGCATAGCAGCCACAGCAGCTGGGCGCGAGGTCAGCAGATTCAGCCGCCCAACCAGTATCAACAGTACGCACAGCCCGAGGCGGAGCAAGTGCGTCCGGCTAGCCAAGTGATGGGTCAGGTGCACGACGCCTTCTACAGGGTGCTGCGAGGAGTCGTGGGAGCCGTTTTGGGCAATGCGGCGGTCAGCACCAGCGGCACCGCTTCCGATTCCCCTGCTCAGGCAGCCGCAGTGGAAGTCTCGCGGGATGAGCTGGAGGAGGATGAGCGTGACGATGATGAGACGCCGTTGATACGCCGCACGTCACCGCGCTCTTGCGTGTCCAACGGCGGCCAAGTGAACGCCTCGGGACAGCCGGAGGAACTGGGCCGGGAACAGGCCGACGACCAGCCGCAGGCGGAGGAACAGGCGGAGTACAGCGCCTTCAGCGATGGCTTCGCTTCCGGCATGTACTTTACCAGCGATGAAAAGTAGGAGGCCTATGCTTTTGAGATCTGCTAAATTTTTAGTCTTAAATAAATACGAAGGACTCCTTTATCTCAGCATTATCCATTACTTGGCGCCCCCGGGTGGATCCTTTTCTTTCAGTTGTTGCGAGTTACAAAATCGATTGCTTTATAAAGTATTTTATTTAGCTTCCGTTTAGTTCAGATAGAGTTTTCTTTGCGGCATCTAACTTTTAAATAGATCATCATTAGAAACGTTTTCAGCCCCTTTGTGTTCTCGGGGGTTATCGATATCAATTACATAGCTTATTAACTGTTTTGGGCGGGTTTCGGACTCGAGATGGATGGGAATGGATTGGATTGGATTGGATGGGATTCAATTGGGCTGCGTCTAACGTTTAAGCCTTGTGTATAATTATGAGTGGACTTCAACTAACATTTATATTTAAATTTATATGTATATATAATATAATATGGAAATAACTTTAACGTTTTGCTTTTTGGTTTCATTATGCGATCGACCGATTCTTTCGCTCTCTCGCCGTCTCTCTCTCTCTCTCTCTCATTCTCTCTCTCCTCATTCTCCCTCGCTTGCCGTCTCTCTCGCTCGATTCGTCGTCTTGCTCCGATTCAAGTGCTAATTTAAAATATATGTTTATACGTGTATATATGTGTACGTGTCGCGTGAGTGGGTTTAACTTGAAGGCTTCGTGTGTCCTAGTGGGTGAGGATCGTAAACTGCGGGGAGATCCGCCGGCTGCCAAGGTCTCCGATGGATCCCTGATCGATTTGTTCGGTAATGCGGTAAGTCGTTAAGTTAATTGTTCATTTCGGGCAGGATGGACAGTGGGTTCGGTTCAACCCTCGTGGCTAGCCACCGACTCCAGGTCGCTGTTGTCCTCGCTGCCGGTGGCCTCGGTGGGTTCGCCCATGGCCACGCGTGCGTACTCATCCGTATCAATGCTCTTACAGAAGTGTATGGCATACTTGAGCTTCTCAAGGAGCACGGCCTGCAAAAACAAAGGTTCGGCATTAATCAGAATCAGTGTTGGACGCAATCGGTCGCCATTGTCTTTACCTTGCACGAGTAGCGGGGCATCTTGAGCAGAAAGAAGCACGTGTAGCTCTCGGGCAGGAAGTGGTCAGGCGGATTCTTCTCGAGCACTTGCAGCACAAAGTCACGGCCACGGAAGTCGGCAATGGTGCGCGGCAATCGGGTGCGACCCCAGACGAACCGCAGGAATAGAGAGCGCTCCTGAAAATGTTTAGTTTCAATTAAGATTGCTGGTGATGCGAAAGTACGGCACCGCCGTATGGGACGCACCTGATTCGTGAACTCCTCCATCACCTCCCAGAACCAGGTGACCAGCGCCGAGCTCGGATCGAAGCCCTTGTAGGTGGCCACCGACTTCAGCAGGCCCAGCGGAATGTCCGGCGAGCCGCAGACCATCGCCTGCAGCTCCGCGGCGGAGAAGAGCGAGAGCAAAGGCACTGGAATCACCTTGGACATGCCGTCCCGAACCGCCTTCACCTGCTCATCGAATTCGTGCAGACGGAATCCGAGCGCCAGACGGACATACTCCGCCCGGTTCCTGGGCGAGATGTGCGTGTAGCGCGTGGACAGCGGCACCTCATGGCCACGGGCCGAGGACGTCGAGAAGGGCAGTTCCAGCGCGGTGAACAGCTTCGGGTCGTCATCCATATTGCGGATGCAGAGCAGTCCGGCCACGTAGTCGCGGTCCACCTCGGTAAGATCCGTTGGCCGTAGAACCTCGCCCGTCAATTGACGCCACACAGGCTCCGCCAAACTAAAATATCAAAACAAGGTCATTAGTGACTTGGTGCTCCAAGGTATCCCTCATCTCGACACTTACTTGATGCTCAGCGGCGATCCTGTACGCACGGCGATGCCCATGAGGACGCCAAGGAAGCGGAACATGTTCATCTGGAGTACCGAGGACAGGGTGGGGTCCAGCAGGAAGCAGTCGCGATTGGCTCCCGCCTCGCCGCGTCCGTTGGGCGTGTTGATCAAAAGCGGCACGCTGCCGTTCTGCAGCTCGTCGCACATCTCAGCGATGGATTCGCTGTAGCCACCGCCGCAGTCGTCCACACTCTCGCCCACGAACTTCACCTTCCAGACGCGGTGCGGCAGAGCCAGCGCCTCCTGGGTGAGCAAGGGCAGCTTCTGCACCATCTGGCCAAAGACGCTCTTCATCCCATCGATGCCGGCCAATCCGTTGCACCGATTGCGTGAGCGCTTCACCTGGATGCGATTTAGCTCGATGACGGGTCCGTGCTGCTTGTCCCGCACCATCGTCGTTTGGATGACCTTCCGGAAGGCAGCCTCCTTGATGTTGTACACGAGCACATCCTTCAGTGCGCCCAGACTCAAGTCGCCGGAGATGGGCAGCATGGCCAGGCAGGGACACACCAACTCCGAGAAGTGGTGCAGCAGGATAAGGCGGGCGTGCAGGGCCTCAGGCGCCAGATCGCGCACCAGGTCGTACTCCAGCGGTGGATTGGGCAGCGGACGCAGGCGCTCGCTCAGCTGCGATGTTGATAGGGCCAGCGTGTGGGCGGATCCGCAGGTGACCTTCACAATGTGCTTGCCCTGGAGAGCGGCTACCAGGCGCGGCCGCTGAATGGCTGTAACCGTGCCGTCGCCCAGTTGTCCTTCGTCGTTGTCGCCCCAGGTGTACACCTCGCCGGAGTCGCTGCAAGCGACGCAGTGCAGCGAGCCGGTGGCAATGGAAATAATCTTCTTTCCCTGCAGAGCAGCCACCTTCTTGGGCCGGCGGACATGGTCAACGGATCCGTGGCCCAGGCGATGGAAGTCTCCTTTGCCCCAGGTGTACACCGCTCCGGATTTGGTGAGTGCCACCGAGAACTGCGAACCGCACTCCACCTTGACCACTCCCAGTCCGGCCAGACTCTCGATCTTGTACGGCAGCTTGCAGCCGTCGCTGCCGCCGCGTCCCAGTTTGCCGTAGTCGCCATCGCCCCAGCTCCATACATTGTCGTCGTCCGTGATGCACAGCGTCTGGGCATCTCCGGAGCCGCAGGCAATATCGATGGCCCGATAGCCGAGCAGCGCCTCCACCAACTTGGGTCGCAGCTGGTCTTCGGAGTCGCCGTGTCCCAGTCGCCCGTAGCGTCCTTTGCCCCAAGTGAGCACGTGGCCACTGGCCGTGATCGCCGCTGAGTGAGCACTGCCGCAGGCAATGTCCGCCACGCTCATCCCGTTGAGGTGCTCCACCAGCTTGGGACGGTCGTAGCTCATGCGGTTCCCGTGGCCCAGCTTTCCGTCCTCGCCCTCGCCCCAGGCGTACACCTCGCCTTCAGTGGTCAGTGCCAAGCAGTGTTTTCCGCCGGAGTTCACAGCAACCTTCTTGACGAACACGTGCTGCAGGGATCCCAGCAAAGTGGGAATGGCCCAGCTGTCGCTGCCACCGACGCCCAGTCGTCCTCCAGATCCGTATCCCGTGGCAAATAGTTTGCCATCGGGCGTCACCGCAAACAGAGATTGCTCTCCGCCGGCCAACTGAACTGGTCGAAGAAGGCTGAGCGCCTCGCACGGCGTTGGCGTCTTGATACGGCTGCCTTCCAGTCCGCCAAGCTGCCCGCGGTGGTTGTGGCCCCATCCGTATATGGTGCTGGCTCCACCCCAGCTGAGTGCCCAGTCGTCTGGTCTCCGGTTGAGCCACTGCAGCAGTTGGGCGTCGTGCGGAGCTTGAAACAGAGTGTGATCCTCGTGGAGCAGCGTGCTCGTGGACTCCAACTGGTGGGCATGACAGTGTAGATCCGGCTGCTCGCTGGTAATTCCCGGCGGTGGAGACACATTGCTGACCGTGCTGGACGACAGTGAAGTTGTAGAGTTCAGCATGGACGCTCCGGGCGATTGGCAGCCAGGATTGGCATTGGAGTTCGAGCTCGAACTGGGCAGCATTTCGGCAAACTTCTTGCGCACCTCCAGGCAAAATGCACGCGGCAGCTCCGTGCGCCGGATCAGGGATTGGGCCACTCTAACGGCGATGCAGTATCGCTTGAACCAGGCCCACTTGTGCACGTCCCCAGTCGAGGAGATGGCACCCGGGGCTGCTGACGACGACGATGATGAAGTGGCAGGCAGTGAAGCATCCAGCTGCATGTCGCAGGCCAGTGCAGCCAGGGTCTTGAAGTAGTCCGAGTGCATGAGATGTATGCCTCCGCGCACCTGCGGCTCCTCGTACTCGTACTGGCGCAACAGCTCCGGTATCAAGGGCTGGAGCAGCGTGGACAGCGATGGATCCTGTGGTCGAGGCGCTTGCTCCAGCAACAGTACGGCGTGCAGTTTGCGCAGCGACCATATCCTCTGGGCGGTGGTGAGGGCGCCCAGTTGTGAGCAAGCTGCCAGGGCGGAGGCCAATCGGAGCAGCACACTCGGTTGTCGAGGGGCAAGTCGGGAGTCCAGCAGCGACATGACCAGTGCCATCGAGGGTTGCGACAACACGGCTCGGTCCGATCCACTCTCGCCCAGCGTGGCCGCCGGCATGATGGCGTGCACCCAGAAGCGCCAGCCCCATCCGTTTACCGAACTGTCCGAGGAGAATTTCCAGCGCAACTCGTCGCCCGGCACACGGATCTCCGGAGCCCAGTGGGCAAACTCCCGGCCCGAACGCATGGCCAGCACCCGACCAGTGCCGTCCATGATCACCAGGGGATCGTTACGCTTCTCGGTGCTGCACTGGCTGTCGAACTCCAGGCGCAACATCTCCGCACCGGGGATGCGTACCACTCCGGTGACGTTCACGTTGTCCACGTAAGGGTGGCTGCTCTCCTGCATCACCGGTTTGGGCAACTTACCAAGGCAGTGGCGCGAGGTGCACAGGTCCTCCAGTTCCGTGATGCACGTCTCAAGGAGCATCGCAGCCACCGTCGGTGTTCCAGCTCCCAAGGAGATTAGGGTGTCGGCGATGGTCTGGGCTGTGCTCGGTGGTCCACATCGTCCGCAAACTGCCAGTTTAAGCAGCTCCACCAGACTCTTTGCCTCCGGCTCACCCAGCAAGCCGCCGAAGTCGTCTAGGCCGTGGCAGTGGCTAATGTGGGATAGCATCTCCTCCTGCTGCGTCATGGTGGCAGCCATCACGGACATGGCGCTGGCCGACATCCGAGAGTGCTTGTGCTGGGGCAAGGCACTGCTGGAGAGCGATCCCGACATGGACAGGGATCCAGTTAGGCTCTGAAAGGCGCTCAGTGGGCCGGCGCTGAGCGGTGGCAGAGTGTTAGCCCCGCCGGACAATCCTCCGGTCAGCGCATCAACGGCAGCCTCGGGACTGTGCTCCTGCAGACCGGCATCCGTGGCATCGGCGGGCGCCTCTCCTCCACCCTGCGCAATCGTTTCCGCCAGTTGCAGCGGTGCTCCCATCATGGGCCCACCTATGAGCTGGTCCTCCTCGCCTCCGACGGCACCCCGCTCCTTAAAGTTCACCTTGCTGTGGCTGGTGAGTGCGGCGACGATGAGCTGGCGGGCCTGCAGGATGCTCATGGCACGCAGTACGTGACCCAGAGCCGCCTGCCGGGCGGCTGGTGTCTCCAGAGCCAGGCTTTCGCTCAGACTACTCTGGTTCAAGGGCTTAGCCTCCTGTTTCAGGGTTTGCACTGTCTCCGCTTCGTATATGCCCAGGCTACTGCCGCCCAGGGGGTCTCGAGTGCTGCCGAAGGGCACGGGTCCTCGCTTCTCCTCATCCGAGGATGCGTTGGGCAGTCCCCAAGCGATGGAGTGCGAACTGCCGCACGCAACGCGATTCACAAACACCGCATCCAATCCGATGACCAGAGCCGGTTTCTTGTTCACAAACGTGTTGCCACTGCCCTGTTGGCCGTGGTCGTTGTCGCCCCATGCGTACACCTGGCCAGCATCCGTGACGGCTAGGCAGTGCAGGGCACCGACGGCCACGTGGATGACCCGTCGGCCCCGAAGTCCTCCAATGGGCTGCGGCTTGCGCACGTGCTGATCTCCACCGTGGCCCAGACGGTAGTAGTCGCCTTTGCCCCAAGTCCACACTTCTCCGGCTCGCGTGAGTGCCAAGCTGAACTGGGCGCCACACTCGATCTGCACCACACCTATGCCCGAGAGGCGTTCGATCTCGTGAGGGGTGTCGGATCCCTCGCTGCCGCCGCGTCCAAGCTTGCCGAAATCACCGTCGCCCCACGAGAACACGGCTCCGTCCTCCGTGAGGGCAAGGGTTTGTGCATCCCGACTTCCGCAGGCCACTTGCACGACCCTTCTGCCCGCCAACGCCGTCACCAACTTGGGCTTCAGCTGTGTGGTGTTGTCGCCGTGGCCCAAGCGGCCGTACTCACCCAGTCCCCAGGTGTAGAGCTCGCCCTGGCTGCTGATGGCCGCCGAGTGGGACGAGCCGCAGGCCACATCGCGGATCTTCTTCGCTCGCAACGCCTCCACCAGTCGCGGCTTGTCCAGCGTTGTTCGGTTGCCGTGGCCGAGCTTACCATCCTCGCCCTCGCCCCAGGAGAACACCTTTCCATCCAGCGTCAGGGCGAGCGCGTGCTTGCCGCCGGAGTGCACGGCTACCTTCTTGACCACATACTGATGCAGCACGGGCAGCTGGTGTGGTAGTGGCACATTGTGGGTCACCCCGAGGCCGAGGCGACCGTTCGTTCCCTCGCCGCATGCGTAAACCTTTCCGTCCTGGCTCACGATGAACAGACTCTTGGATCCGCCTGCTATGTGGATGGGACGCAGACGACTAATGGTCTGCGAGAAGGTTGGCACCTTCACCTTCGAACCTTTCAGCCCGCCAAGCTGTTCTTTGTCGTTGAGGCCCCACACCATTACGGTGCATGGTAGATCCTGCTCGGGCGCCGCTGCGGCTTCTTCGTGGGATGTGCTTACCGCTCCGGCTCCTGCTGTCGATCCAGGTCCCACTCCGGCGCTGTACTCGCTGGCCAGGAACTGTGCGTTAGCCAAGATGTGCTGGAGATCCGGTTGCTGGCGGCGACCTACGAACTTAATGCCGTGAATCTTGCACTGGATGCCGTTGTTCTGGCACTGCTTCACCACCACCTCCACCCAGGGGTAATAAGTGGGCACCTGCTGCATGAGCAGCACCCGGCTAGCACCCGCTGGCACTGGGATCCATGTGTACTCCTTCAGGCTGTCGACGCAGTCGCCCACGCGTATCTCCAGCAGCGATGGCATGTGCGAGTGATCTTCGGGACTAACCTTCAGAGTCAGACTGTGGACGAGGATGCGGTCGTGCAGCTCTAGGCGGATCCAATGGCGGCAAGGTCCGCTGGAACAGCTCTGCCACGGCTGGTTACTGCCATTAAGCAGATGTTTGGCTGCTGCCTCATTGGAGCTTACGGTCAACGAACGAATGCATCTGGACCAATCCTCGATGAGATCGCTGGGCGCCATCTGGCTGCAGGAGTCTCCTAGAGAAGGAAGGGTGGCGGAGGTGGGCTGCGATGCCACCAGTTCCACTTCGTTGATGTGACCCTGCCAGGCGGGCAGGTCCGGAAAGTCCACAGTGAGTTGTTTGCTGCGCACTGAGCTCACCACTCCAATGGCCGACGATCCCTGGCTTCTGCCCAGGCGCAGCTGGCACAGCATTCCGTAGCGCAGCGACGAGGTGCGCAGCCTTACCCGTGCACCCACTGCGATGGGCGGAGGGCGTGGCTGGTGCTGGGTCTGAGCAGCCTCCACCAGCTCGATATGCACAAAGCACACCCAGTAGGTGCTGCCGTGATTGCGCCAGTCGACTTGAACGTTGAGATCATGCAGGCCTTCGGTGTCCACGATGAGCACGGTGCCCATATCGCCTTGTTTGATCTCTTCAAAGTCCCGACAGCAGCGCACCGTCATTCCCGGGCGAACTAGTCCCCGTACATACAAGGCGTAGAGATCAGCAGTCTGGAAATCCTTGCGAGATTCAAACTTCACTGGTGGTGCGGGTCCACTGACGGCCATCGGTTGGCCTTCTACAGTGTCCGATGAAGTAGAGGACGAGGTTGTCGAATTCGAACTGGGACACTCATTATCCGAATCCGCCTCTGGGTCGTGAGACGAGGCTGAAGACGCCAGTGGCAGCGTATCCTCTTCGATGGTGTTAGCACACACATCCGGGTGTTCCAGGATCCACTGTACTATCTGCTCGGGGGTGGGCATTATCTCTGCTTGCAGCGACAGTTGCTTGAGGGCTAGTTCCACCGTGCGACGAGTGAATCCCATTTCCATTATCTGGCCAATTAGCTGGGCATCGGTGGCCGCCGCAGGCCACTTGGATTTCTGTTCCACTTGCTCCGTCGGCTTCTGCTCCTTCCTTGCCACATTGTAGACAGGCACTCCGTGCACCATTGTCGGCTGAGGTGGCGAAGAAAGGGCGCGACCATTGGGAGGAACACCACCACCCTCGCTTAGCTCCTGGTGGGCCTGGGTAGCCAGGGATTGAATGCAGTTGAGGGCGGCTGTGGCCAGATCCATGTAACTGTAGCAGGCCTTTACTGGGGACGCCTGCGTGGCTCGCAAAAGGATGCACTGTATCAACAGTTGCGGCTCCTGGCCACTTCCTGTGGACAACTGCTGGTCTTGCTCCCCAGGCTGTTGCGACTCCGCATCGCTTCGGTCCGGCTCATCTGCACTGGCGTATATGCTCCCTGGTGCTCGTTGCTTGAGGATGCGACGCAAAGCGACTTGGTGGCGATACAACACGCCGTTTGTGTGCAGCACCGCCATCTGAAGTTGCTGAGCGCGGAGCAGAGCTAAGTCCAGTCGACCATCGGCGCTACTGGGCAGTTCCCGGAGTTCCGGTGCTGGTCCGTACAGTAGCACTGTCCAAGCGTTAAGCAACATCTCGTTCATAGGCAGACGGCTCAAGCTGAATACGGTGTGATCCAAGTGCGGCATCACCGCCGGCAGTTGCACCTTAACGAATCCCACGCCAGATCCCACACCTCCGGGCGCAAGGAGACAGCGGCCCTTGGGCGTGAAGCTGGCGATCACCATGTGGCTGCCTTCGTGGAAACAGTGTAGACCGACGCGTGGACGCAGATCGTGTCCACCCATGGCTCCGAGTACACCTAGCACAAAGACCTGTTCACTGTCCAGAGCCGTGGAGTGCGGCGATTGCTCGGCTAGCAGCTCGGCGGCTACACAAAGCTTCTGCGCCAGGAAGGAATTGATGACCGGGTTCCAGGAGGGCAGCGTGTGCAGACGCCGAAGTAGAGCGACGAGCTCCTCGGCCACGCTGCCCGAATGCGATGCGGTGAGCAGCACGCGTGCCTTGCCCTCGGCCGTGGGCAGCAGACTGGCATCGCCTGGACAATGTAGCGCGATGCGTCCCAGGGTGGCAAACAACTGGTGGACCAAAGCGGGCATCCGCGGCTCCTCCTCAGCGCCCCACTGTGCCAGAATAAACTGCAGCAGGCGCAGGCAATGGAGCTGTCTGTACACGCCCGCCTCGTTTCCCGCTGGCTGTTCCAGCAGCGATAGATAGTGACTTAACCATCCCGTTGTGCTCAGCTCCAGACAAAGCCGTGGGCAATCTCCTGAAAAAAGCACATTATTGTTAGCCACTCAAACGATTCTTGTTTTACTACCACAAAGGACACCTACCAGATATGGCTCGAATAAAGCCCAGGTTGAGCCATCCCAATGCATAGGAGATGTTTGACATCGATGGTTTGGGGTAGATGATAGTCCGAAACATGCTGGTCATGCCACGCAGTGCGTCCTTATCCAGCTGAGCCCCGTGCAGTCCAGTTCCCACCGCCAGAATCTGAAGGAGCTTGGCGGCGCAGTGGCGTAGCAATTTCGATGGATGCGAGTCGCTGGTGGGTGAAGCTTCGCTCCCGGACACATCCTCTCGCTCAGGCTCCGTGGGTGAGGCGACGTTGAGAGCACTGTCGGCCAGCTGGAGATCGTACTGACCCTCCTTGCCCATACGGTACGAGTTGGTGGCTCCGGTGTACCATTCCACACGCACCCACCTGGACAAGATGGTCATTTAGTTGTGATATCAGGAAATAGAATCTTCGCCACAACTTACCCGTCCTCGCCCACCTCACTAATGATGCGACCCTCGCCGGGCGGATTGCCATCCTGGTCACCCCACTTCCAGTCCGCTCCCCTCACAATTCTGGTGCCGATCTTCATCAGCTTTGCCAGATCGGGACCACTGAGCTGCGCCTTGCTCGACTTTTGCTTTAGCACGCTGTCTTCGTACAGGATACTCAGTTCTCCGTGCACCTGGCCGCCGGTCGCGCCTTCGCCGCCCGTCTGCGCCAGCAGTCCAAGCACGGTGCCCAGGAGGCCGGAATTAATGAGGAACCCTAGCTCGTTGGGGCCCAGCTCCTTGGCCAGCAGCCCGAACACGCTCAGGAGGAAGCGGGCGCGCGGCAGGCGCTTTAGGAGCACATAGGTGCCTAGATTGGTGCTGTCCTTGCCGCGGGCGTGGCCCTGCTGCTCTTGGTTAACCAGACGACGGAGCTCTCGCACCGCCCAGTCAAGGACACGAGATTGTGCCAGGAGTAGCCTGGCTTTTTGGTAGGCACTTATCATGTTCAGCTGACCGAGAACGTGCAAGGAGCTTCCGGATCCCGTAGATCCTCCTCCGGAGGATGTGGATTTCAAGTGCAGTCCGAGAAATCCGTTCAGCAGACTGTACTGTGCCGCATCCAGCAAGCCGTGTAGTTCAAGCAGTTGCTGGACAATCTGGAGCCCGGCCAGCCTCAGTTGGTATCGCTGCATCTGGCAGTACATGGCCCGTCGTGCCGTCTCCACATCGCAGCTGTCCTGCAGGGCAAAGTCCACAATGTCCTGCATGAGTGCCGGGTCCAGCTCTCCCTCGCCATGGATCTGGCGTTCATTCAGTCGCCTTAACAGAGTTTCCTCTTCTTCCTGCTCCTCTAGCTCCTGTTTGGGCATGACCTGGGGTTTTTTCTCCTGCTCCTGCTGAATGGAGGCATTAAGCAGATCCTCCGGCTTGGCCGGCTGCCGTGAGGAGCGCAGCTCTTGAAGCAGCCGGCGCACAAGCATCTTAAAGCGCGGCGGGCGCTGCAAGATGGGCAGTCGGCGTAATCCACGCTGCTGGGGACTAATCGCTGGCCGCACCTCGTAGAGCAAGAAGCGCAGGCGCTCTAGAATTGGGGCACACACCTCCTTGTAACTGCGGTTCAGTTGCTGCCGTGTCCGAACCACTGACCACTTGGCCTGATGCACAAGCCTAATGATTTCCCCGAGCTGTCTTGGCGGCGGCGACTCTGTCTCCAATGCGTTTAGCACCAGGCCACCGAGGTACTGGTGCCGGATGAGCACGGCGCTCAAGAGGCGCTCTAGCTCCTGGACGGGATGTTCCGTGGCGAACTCCTGATGCCACATCAAGTTGTGCGCCTTACAGTATCGCTCGGTGAGCGCCAGCCAAGCAGCCACAGGCGGTTCCGAAACGCGGGCCTCTGCTAGGCCGCTGATGAAAGCATCTGCACGCAGCTGCAACTGGGATTTGCCTCGACCCGGAGCCAGCTGCTGCTGCATTGGCAACGGAGGCGGCAGTTCCGTGGGCGTGTTACCCGCTGTGCTGTGACAACTGTGGCTGCTGCGCGCCTCGCCCTTCTCCTCGTCGAAGGGATTGCTCGGCTGGAGGAGCTGTAGCCCACCGCTTAGCAGGCTTGACTTGTCCAGCTGACGGCACTGCAGTTCCGCTGGCTGCAGTGCCGGTCCGCTGCACATCAGATTGGCCACCAAGCCGAGCAGCTGCGCCAAGGCGCATTCCGAGCTAAAGTGAGTCAGCCGACTGGGTCCAGGCGCCGATGACTGAATAGGATTGAAACATTCGATTGGTCAGGGAATATCAAACATAGATTCGAATCTCACCTTCTCTTCGGTGCTAGCCTGGACCATGTACTTGCCCAGCTTGTGGTGCTCGAGGATGTGCTCCATAGCGCTTCTGTGCACCTGACTGCTCATCTCGGCCGTAAGGTCCTTGCCCAATCCCGAGTCCAAAACGCTTCGTAGTGTTTCCGACTCACAGCTATGATGCAAAAGATAAACGACAAATGAGTCTGCAATTATGCCGAAGATATGCAAGTTTACTTACTTGTATCCGCTTAAATCGCAAACGTATCCGGCCAGGATGATGCAGCGACTTCCATCGAGCAGTAGATTTTCCATGTCCGCACGGCGCACATAGTGCGTTTCGGGATCAGCCGGCGGAGGACCGCCCTTGGGTCCCCCTCGACAAATGATGCCTGGCCAGCCCATGTCGTCGCCGTCTCGCAATTCTCCTTCCCCAAGAGCTCGATTGAGTCTGTCTAGGACGCGAAGCAGAGGCAGAAAGAGGCGGGCCCAACGCAGGCCACCCAGACACTGAGGGCGATCGCGCTTGAGGAGCAATAAGCCCACCAGCAACTCGTTCAGCAAAGCGTCCGAAATATCCGCCTGGAGGACACGGCCGAGATGGCCAACCATCTGACCAAAGGAATGTTCACCCGGCTCCCGACATAGCAACGCCAATTCGTGGGCCTTTTGTAATGTGGCAACGCAGGCGGGGATTAGCGCGTGCATGTACTGCAACAACAGCGCCTCGGCGCCAGTTGTTTCCTCCTCGGGCTGCGCCTGGTGGATGTGGGATAGCAGCAAGCGCTGGAACCGGTGGAGCAGACTCAGGCTGGGACTGGTGCTCGGCTCCTGGTGCTGCTGCTCGCGCTCCTCCTCCTCCTTTTCCTGCTGCTTGCCCAGCGTGGGAGACAGTCGGGTTTGGGACAGTGCGGCATTGTTGCTCAGCAGTCGCGTGATCAGCTGCAGCAATGGCAAGTGGACTCCGTCGCCGCAGTCCGCGGAGCAGGAGCTGCTCTCCAGACGGATAGCGTGCTGCAGCGCCGACTCTAGGCCGCCTTCGGCCATCAGGGAGCTGACTAGGAGGTCTGTCATGAAGCGATGACCTGCGGAGGACGCCTGTCCAGGTTCCGAAGGCAGCAGCGATGTGAGTGTCTGGGCACGCTCCGCTGCTGTGGGCAGCAGAACACTCCATCCGTCCTATGGTAAAAGGTCAATGAAAGGTATTAGTACGAAGCACATTGGATGTGCCCAACTTATGTATGTACCTGCAGAGCCTGTTGTGCGGCCACTTGTATTGTGCGAAGCACTTGACTGCCGCCGGCCAACCCGAGGATTCGAGTCTTGAGGCTGCAGAGAAGGCGACTGCCACTGGCTAGGCCCACCTGGCGCGGCTCTACCCCGTTGGCAATGAGGGCGAGCAGCTGCAGGCGGAACAGATTTAGGCAGGCCACGGCGATGCACTCGCTCTCCTGGTTCGGCGTTTGCCGGTTGTCCTGGCTGCTGCACATGCCCAGCAGCTGGTCTAGCAGACGGAACGTGGGCTCGCCCAAGTCAACGACGAAGGGGGCGCGCCGCGGTACACCCTGGTGGGAGCTCTGCGTCCACACAAGACTCTGGGCACTGGTACAAGCGATTCCGCTGGCCGGAAACGTGGGTAATGACACAAGAATGGGCGTTCGCAGTAAAGGCTCGCTGGACACGGAGGCTGGACAGATTTGCTGGCTGTCGTTGCGACCCCATCCGAATACCTCCCCGCTGCTAGAAAGCGCCAGACAATGTGCCACGCTCACGGCCACGTCCACAATGCGTTTGTGCTGCAGGGAAAACCAAAAGTTAGGAAAGGATGACAGGGTAAAGGGGTACCTGGCGGTAGCTCACCTGCAAGCTGCTAACCAGACGCGGAACACTGCACCCTTGGACACTGCGCTCCACCAACTGGTGGCCCAAACAGGTGGCCTTGCCCCACGTATACAGCTGACCCTCGCTGCTGAGGGCCACCGAGAACTGGGAGCCCGCAAAGACGCGCTGCACCCGGGGTAGCGATTCCACAAGGATCGGCTGCAGGCTGCCGTTGCAGTTGCCGTTGCCCAGCTTGCCGTAGTCACCGTCGCCCCAGGCGAACACCAGTCCCTCGGATGTGAGGGCCAGCGAGTGGGCGTCGCCGCTGCCCAGGGCCACGTCAACCACCATGTGGTCGGATAGGGCCACCACCAGGGTTGGCAGGCTGCGATCGTCGCTGTTCCCGTGGCCCAGCCGAGCATAGGTGCCGCGTCCCCAGGTCAGCAGGTTTCCGCCGCAGGTGATGGCTGCGCTGTACGAGCAGCCGCAGTATACCGACTGTACACAGTGCTGCTCCAGGGCAGCGATCTTGGTGGGAACGGCTCGGGCGTGGGTGTCCCCATGGCCCAGACGGTGATCTTCGCCGGTGCCCCAGGAGTAGGCGTTGTCTGCAACGAATTGAAAGAAGGGCATTAGGTTCATAACTACTATTATTATTAAGTAAATACTAATAACCGAAATGCCTGATCTGCAGCAGCGAGGCGGACAGAAACCATCCGACTGGTAGCTTTGCGTGCACGACATACAGAGCGAGCCTAAAAGAAGCTATGAGCCACCATAATGCACGCCCATACTAACGTAATCCAGCTCAATGTTAATCATTGCGCAGCAGCTCAGAGCCTCCTGGCTCCTAAGCGAACCTTACGTCACTGTAAGGGGACAATCCTCCATGATCCTCGACGAGTCAGTTAAAGCAGCTCTCTCCACGATCAGGAACTGGCTGCATCACCTATGCGGGGAATTGAACCCCATCCGACCCTGGGGTCCTGGCTAATACTGTAGGGGAGCTATTCCCAATGCAGACCGCACTATGGTGACCAACAGAAGAAGCCCCTGCCCCGGATTTCCCGTGCCTCACAGAACTGGAAGTCGTCGAGGCAGCCAAGCGGATCAAACCCAACATGGAATATTAAGATGAAACGAGTCCGCTCAAACGAGGTGGCCAACAGAGTGGGTGGGTAAATCCAAACAGGTGTTCTGTGTGGTGGCGGGTGAAGAATAATACCTCAGCGTACCCGGCTTGTCGAAAAAGGCGACTAAAGGGTGAATGGAGGAGACACCACGGCCTACTCTTAAGGAAGGGAGTGCGATCTGGTTTCACATCCTGCTCATCGAAGTCATACCTAGACTGAGAGTCCCAGTGAGCTTTTTTTATTGTTAGTAAGTAGGCATGATTCCACTACGGATTCTGAATAGTCCATGTCACCTACGAACGGTAGGTGGTATCTTTAGAAGATTTTAATTTTCCTACCGCAAGTCGAATAATAAAAAATACGCTGAAAAGCGTGCTACGCTTTTTGTTAAATCTCTCGTAGTCCCAACATTTTAATACAATACAATAACCAACGAAACGAACTAGCAGTGGATACGAACATAAAATGGAAACATAACAGCAATTCAGAAATTCTCTTACGGTTGCTGTCAATGGCCAGAAAGTGACGACCTTCACAGTGGCCGGCGATGCTAATGAACACATCGTGGGCGACCTCCTCCATGGGCAGCGGTTCCGCTTCCGGTTTGGCCAGGCGCCAGGTGTACAGCTTACCCTCCTGGCTAAGGATGAGCATCTGCGTCTCGCAGCAGGCCACCTGCTTGATCTGGAAGCGGCAGCTAAGCGTGGGCACGCCCGCAGACTCTCCACTCCAGCTGAGCGTCGGCTCAGCGCTGAATCCCTGCTGATCCTTGGAGAGCGATGGCCAGCCCAAGGCGTAGATCCGCTGCTGAGGAGCTGAACTGGATGATGCGGCGGTTGCTTGTCCACCGCGTAGCAGGCAGCGCGGCATCAGCGGCTGCACCATGCGGTCCAGGTGAGAAATGATGACGACTGCGGCGCGACGAAGGTCCACAATGGCCGCACTGCTCTTGGGTAGCGAGAGAAAGCGAAGGAAGGTCTCCGTGGCACTGGCCACTGGAGCAGGTTCTCCGCCGGCGATTCCGCCTCCCTTGGCCGTGGCTCCAATCTTCTGGTAGCGCAGCAGGATGCGCTGCAGCGGGGCGCCCGTCTTGCGTGGCATGTCCCGATTGTCGTTGCCCGCACGGTCCTTCTCCCATAGCAACAACAGCAGAACGACGCACTCGAGCGTGGCGGCCAGGGTGCCCTTCTGCACGCCCAGCTCCAGCAGAAGGCACAGCGCTGTGTGGCGGTCGTTTAGTGGTGCGGTGCAGCGATTGCCCATCGGATCACCGAGCGCCACCAGACGCAGGAACTTGATGGAGCGCTCCATGACATCCAGCCAGAGCGAAGAGACGACGGCTGCCTCGAACAGCGTGGCCTCAGGCAGTTCCTGCAGAGAAGCCAGCGCCTCGCTTAGCAGCTCGCTGCACATTTCCGTGTCCTCACCGGAGCGCCAGGCGCGTCGCAGGAAGGCGAAGCTGAAGTTCAATGCGGCATGGGTGGCTACGCGTGCCAAGCCCAGAGCTCCATGCTCCGCCGGCTGTTCCGTCGGCTGCGACTCCACTGCAGCATTGGCGGTTGTGGCGGCAATAGTGCTGTTGGCGGTGGTGACACTGACCACCGCCTGTGCGCTTGTCGTGGACTGGCGCTCCCGTTCCCTCTCCCTTTTCAGGGCCACGAAGTAGCGCTCGTAGATGAATAGTTGCTGGCGAAGATGCTGGGCAGAGAGGCAGTTGCCGGCTGCGCGCAGAGCCAGCTCCTGCAGCTCCGAGATCATAGAACGTTGGCAGTCCAGACGCGCCTGCTGCGTAGGTGGCTGGCTCCAGAGCCAGCCGCTCAGAACCATGTCGGTGGCCTGGCTGAGATGGGCCGCTTGCTGTGCGGCGGCTTGGGTGGTAAGCTTCTTAATGGCCGTGTCCGAGTCCAGAGGCCGACAGCCGTCGCAGTTGCAGGCGGAGAGGGGGCCGCAGTACTCCGGCTGGCAGCAGGAGCACTTGAGCTGCTGAGCGCCGCAGTAGTGCTTGCCATCGTCGCCCAGGTAGGATAGTTGTCCGCGGGCATTTAGGAGCGGAGCGGTGGGCGACGAGACCAGCTCGCAGTCCTGGATCAGATGGTTCCACAGTACGGCGCCGTCGGCGGCGTTGCGCAGGGAGGCGATGAGATCGGCGCGCAGCCACTTGGCGTCCAGAAAGGGCAGCGGGCGCAGGTAGAGATCGGGCGAATGGCTGGGCGGTGCTGCTGATCCGGAGCCTGATCCGGATCCAGATCCTGCTGCGGAGCCTGCTCCTGCCGCTGCTCCACTGGCACCTCCACCGCCTCCTACACCAACTCCAGCGGAGACTGGTGCTGCAGAAGCGGGCTGGCTGGACCCAGCACCTTGGCCACTGGATCCGGCTCCTCCGCTCGCCTGGCGGTTGAACATGTTTGTGTTTTGGCGTTGTCTTCCCTAGTGCTCCACCGGCGAAGTCAGGCTAGAAACGAGCACGACCACAACCACAACAACGGCAATGGCATGGCACAGTTACCCCTGCAAGGGGGGTGTGGTGGTGGGCTGGAGCGCGGGTTGGGGCAGGGGCGAAGGCGGGTCAATGTCGTCACTGGCACACACACTAAGCACACGCACACGCGCGCAAGCACACACACAACTGCAATCGGGCGTTCAGGATCAGGATAATTCGTTGTTATCCTTGTCCGCACTGCTCATTTTGTTGCCCCGCACGGAGTTATGACATCCTGACTTTTCCATCCGCACTTGAACTCTCCGTTTTCCGCGCTTGCTGCTTTCGGGTCACAATTGGAAGTACCAGTTACCAGTACAATGCAATTTGAAATCAAGGAATTATTTTAAAATGAAATAAAATTGTTTGATGGCAATCGATATCAGGGGGAGGTGCAAACTGACTGAGCTATCAAGTAATCGATATCAGGGGGGCGAGCCATCGATATGTTTGTCTTTTCGATAGCTCTTCAGTGTTCGTAAGTCATAGGTTTGTGTCGCGGATTAAAACACAGTACAGTGGAAACTGGCTATTAGAAACCGTGCAGCCAAACTCTTAATGAGTCCCATGAAATCCTGTCAAGTCATTTCAAGAATTACGCAATATATCAGACCCAATAGTTGAATTGCAATTTTTAAACATTAGCTTAAAACGTACTTGTTTCTAAAAACATTTACAATACGGATCATTCGGTTATATTACATATGTGTAACGCAAAAAATAAGAGGCGCACATAACTAATTATTGAATACTATTATTGTATTATTTACTGGCTTTTTTATTGCTTCAATCAAAAATAAAGAACAACAATAAGAAATTGTTTGCCTACTACATATTTTATATTGACACGAAAAGAAACCCATACCTATAAACTCTATATGGCTTATACAACATTACTACATAAATCTAACTTATAACAAAATTATTGCATTTCAATTTACGTGACGGTGTATACATAATAAACTTTAAAAATTTGTTGAAACTCAATAAAGCAATGCTATTTTCAGTAATTTCCGATTATTTCTATTGGAGCTATCCAATCCATTTTGTATATTGAAATAATTACTTTTGAAAATAGGCTGTTTATATAGTAGAGATTCTACAGATAATAAGAAAATAAATTTAAAATATGTAAAAATCTCGGAAATGTAACGGTGCGTTCACGCCAGGGTGACCAATTCGTCGTGGCGACTATCGGTATTCTGGGCGAGCAAAGTAGCGGGCACACTGCGCTTCTGTGTCAAAACGAAACTGGAAAAAATCGGAGTTTTCAGCGGACTTGGATCAATTTTTCCAATCCCCAAGAAATCGGGAGCAGAGGGTCAGGATGACGTCGCGCAACCTGACGGAGGTGTTCGTCATCATGCGCAACAATGCGTCCAAGAACCGGAGTCACTACGACGATCGGGTGAGTGCGTCTCCGTCTGGGGTCTTCGCTGGTCTCATCACCTAGCATATGTTTTGGGTTTGTCCGTCTTCCAGAGGGGCAGCGATGCGGAGCGCCTGCTGAAGCATTCGGTGCGCGAGGCGGAAGAGGGACTGGAGCTGCAGGACGACTACGGCACGCCGCCCGCCTGGCTGGATAAGTTCGAGGAGGCGCAGTACACCATGTCCAAGTGGGTAAACGAACAGTAGTCCGTGCGCAGGGTTCAACTTCACTCCCATCACTCCATTGCAGGATCAAGCCGAAGCTGGATGAACTGGGCTCCCTGCACGCACGCCACCTCCTGCGACCCGCCTTCGATGATCAGCGGGACGACGAGTGCGACATCGAGGTGCTCAGCCAAATCGTCTCCAAGCTGATAACCTCCACGCACCGGCACATCCAGTGCGTGCGCAGCAGCATCGGCGTGGGCAGCAAGATGGAGCAGTGCCTGACCGCCAACGCGGTGCACTGCGCCCTGCTCCAGCTGCAGGAGCTGACGGTGAAATTCCGTGCCAGCCAGAATGCCTACCTGCTTCAGCTAAACTCCCGCGAGGAGCGCTCGCAGAAGTACTTCGACGACGGCGGCGGCGCTGGCGACGTCTTCACCAACGTGGAGCTGGGCGAGCAGAGCGCCGAGAACTTCGTCGACTCCTTCGACAACTTCCTGCAGCCGCCGGCGGAGGGCAAGTCCGGCAACGGCTATCTGTTCGAGGACGACGACCAGGCCATCGACGACCACTTCCAGAGGCCGCCGGCCAGCCGGATGACCCAACAGCAGCTGCTGCTCTTCGAGGAGGAGAACACGCGCGTGGCGCAGCACCGCGAGCAGGAGGTGACCAAGATAGTCAAGTCCATCTACGACCTGAACGACATCTTCAAGGACCTGGGCCACATGGTCCAGGAGCAGGGCACCGTGCTCGACCGCATCGACTACAACGTGGAGCAGACGCAGACGCGCGTCTCGGAGGGATTGCGCCAGCTGCACAAGGCGGAAATGTATCAGCGCAAGAACCGCAAGATGTGCGTCATCCTCGTCCTCGCGGCGGTCACCTTCTTCATGCTGCTGCTGCTCATCCTGACCAAGCTCTAGTTGCCCACGCGCCTCCAGTGGGCCGACCTCATTCCCGTCATTCGCTGTGTGTGTTTGTGTATATTGTAAATGTTTGAATACATGTTATTATATTTATTATTTATTGCTAATGCTAAAAAAAAACCGCAACTACTCCCTCTCAAACTCCACTCCACTCCAGTCCAGTCCAGTCCAGTCCACTCCTGTCCGCTCTCCCGATCACATGCGCTCCGAGAGGCGCGAGGCGACTGACCGCAGGTTGCTGTACACCTTGCTGGGCGGCGAGCCGAGGATCAGGTTGCAGACGGCTCGGCGCGCCAGCTGAATGTTCTGGTAGCTGCCCAGGATGTGGATCTTGCTGTCGGCTAGCACGATGCGGGTCTTGGTCACGTTCTCGATGGTGAACTTGGTGCGGCCACCCTTGCCGGCGAGGCGGCCGATGGCGCGCGACTGATGGTCGCCGCGCAGCGTCTTCACGTCCTTGATTTCGAACGACTCGACGAACAGATCCTCCAGACGCAGCAGAGCCAGGGCGTCGTCCACTTCGAAGCCGCAGAGGAAGGCGCGCACGAAGTCGGCGCCGCGCTGCAGGTTGGCTATGTCCGGCGTCTCGGGGCCCACACGCAGCTCCACCTGGCGCGCCTTCATGTTGAAGCGGATTTGCAACTTCATGTGCTCCACCACGGGCGTAAAGATCTGCATCCAGTGAGTCTTGAGCGAGGCGTACCTGTGTGGCGGCACGGACACCTTGCGCAGCTCGCTCCTGGCCCGCTTCGCCTTGGGCGGCGCCGATGCTCGCGCAGATCCCAGCACCTGGCCCTCAATGCCGGTCGCCTCGTCCACCTGCATCTCCACGTCCTGCTGCCCGCCTCCGCTGGCTCCGCGCTTAGTGGCCCTCTTCGCCGGCTCGAATGCGTCTGCCCTGATGTTCTCTGCCTCCATGGTGCAATTTGTTGTGCTTCTACTGCGTTGTTTCCAAAAATTTCTCAATCCAGCTGCTTTGTCTGCTCCACGTGCTCAGTGTGACCGTGCTTGAATCTGAGATTTCAGTTCACATCTGCAGCTTAATACCACACCATTGGATTTCGACGAAAATACCAATGCGTATGTACAAATCTGCACTGGCTGAAAAGTATGTAGAATGTAGAATGTCGAAACGCCTGAATTCTTTATAATAAACTTCATTGGATTTTAAGGCTGCTCTAGGTGAGAATTCATATTTGATCGCTCATCGGATTATTACTGTTTCAAAAGTAATAATTCAAGTACAGCATAAAGCTATAAGGTGACGTCACTGTCATATAGAACAACACAATGTAAATTCTCAACAGATGGCGCTATATGCAAAGGGTGCCGAAAGGAATAATGGTTTTTGTTAGCCGTTTATATATTAACAGTATATATTTACAGCTGTGTTCATAAAAATAGCAATGCGAGGGAAACTAGGAAATACAAAGATATTTTTCCATGCCGCTTTTCGGACTTATCTTTCCACTTTTCCATTTATTTTTGTAGTTTTTCATGCTATCTTTTTTTTATTTACTGGTTTATTGTCTGGTTTTGTCCAACGTAAAGTGCCGAAATGATCAATATTTTCTAAAAAGTGTTAATTCGTATATTTAAAAGGGCAATAAACTAAAAATAATAAAAAAAATTATATTTTAGTGGGTAGAGGACAGCACTGCTCCCAGGAGAAAAGAATATTAATTCTTAAGCTAAGAAAGGAAGAAAAACATACGAGGACATTCAAAAAACCCTTGAATATTCTGCCAAAATGGTATCCAATGCCATTAAATATGAATGGAAGCCCGAAAACCGTGGTACCATACGTAAAACCACAGATATAGAGGATCGACGCACAGTTCGTTACGGCAAAGTTAATCCCTTTGCATCCTTTAAGGACATAAAGTCTGAGCTGAACTTGGGAATCAGCGACGTTACTATTCAGAGATGACTACGGAATCAAAGTTTCAGTGCGAGGAGTCCACAAAAGGCTCCCCTACTTAGCATAAACTGGCCAGTCTCCAAATGGCTTAATATCCTTTGGACTGATGGGTCAAAAATAGTGCTATCGGGTGGAACTGGTTCACTACTGTATATCTAACGACCTCCAAACACGGAGTACCACCCAAAACACCCACTGAAGACTTTCAGTGACTTTCATGGTGGACCTAAAATCCTGGTATGGGCTTGTTTTTTTTTACCATGGTATGAGTCCGTAACATATGATTTATG
Organism: Drosophila mauritiana; assembly: GCF_004382145.1. NCBI lineage: Eukaryota > Metazoa > Arthropoda > Insecta > Diptera > Drosophilidae > Drosophila > Drosophila mauritiana. Next base: position 20,144,322 of record NC_046672.1, on the reverse strand, counting down.
GTATTACAGACCAAAACGCATATGTACATATACTTAGTGATGTCTTACTATCATATTCTGAATATAATATGTCCTTAAAATAGACATTCCAACAGGATAATGATACGAAACGCAGAAGCAAATCGGCTAAGAATTGGCTCACCCAAAACAGAATAGAGGTAATGCCGTGGCCAGCACCATTTCCCGATTTAAACCCTATTGAAAACCCGGGGGGACATTAAACAATATGTGTCGATGCATGGATGAGGACCTGGTGGACTCCATGCCGCGTGGGTGTAAGTTTGTGCTGGCTAACAAAGGCTATCCAAGCAAGTATTAGGCCCTAATTAACACATTAAAAAGAAAAACTAAGTTCGTTCGAAGTCAAGTTGAATTTGGTTACTATTTTTTCATAGCACTGCTATTTCAGTGAACACCAGAATTTCAGCCTATTATGTTGTTTTTATCTATATTTTAGAAACTATTGAAGAAGTGAATGTGGAACATTTCTTGAATTGTTTGAAATTAAATACATAATGATATTATAAAAACAATTTGACCATTAAAACTGTGAATCATAGGAATTTTTTAACTTAAACTCGCAGGTCCCAAGCACTGCTATTTTTATGAACACTGTATATACTCCATCTTCATTCTGGAATCGTATACAGATACCTGTTAATCAGCTACAGACGAGTGGGATAAACATAATTTAAATATAATTAATATAATATAATAATTATGTAATATATATGTCTTATATAATTAAATATAATTCACTTTTGTATAATTATTGAATGCAACCCTTTCATTTTCAATCAAGGTAACCCTGCCTACTTTTGACATTTGGCTTTGCTCCGTCCCTATAGAATTCAGTGCAAATCTAGAAGCCGTGCCGGAGAAACCATTTTCATGTCACAACGGAATTTCAAGATGTCGGATCCGAACAACGAAACCGATTCCTATTTTCTCCGGAATTTCCCGAATTTGGTGCAGCCTCAGTTACCGCGTGGATTTAATCGGGGGATGGGCAATCAGTCTACCCAGACTAAGACTTCGCCATCCAAGACAGCGAATAAGTCTACCCAGACGGAACCTGTCAATGATGGCAACGTGCAAGCTAGCGTGATCGCAGTGCTGGCAGGATTGGACTCGATCTTGGACATGAAGCAGCCTAGCAGAAGTCCTTCGCCCGAAGAGCACCAGCGCCTAAATGAGATGTTGACCGGCCACAACTGCGATTTGCTGCACGAGTGAGTTCAAGTGATTAGTGGTGAGAGTTCTGACCTAAAGTTGATGGTTTCATCAGAGTACTGGAGTCAAGGAAGCGAAGGCTTCCCGCGGAGGACCTAACTGGGCTTCTAACTACAATACTAGAGCGAAATCCAGATGGGAAACCGCTGCCTAAGCGGCAGAAGCTGGAGTGTCCTCAGGGCGGGTAAACAAGTCTCACGAGCAATCATGTTCGTTCTATACATATTCAATCGTACATACATATCTTTTCAGACACTAATGCGGGCCTTCCTCAGAGCCTTTCAAACATGCGGGACATTAACGAAAAAGTATGCTCTGTGTTTCATTACAATTAAACAATAAATGCAATTGTTCAGAAGAGCTGTTTTATTTCACCAGTTAAGGTCGGAGTTTCTATACTAACGCTCCTTAAAAGGTCGTGCTATACTTATAAAAGGCACGCAAAAAGTTATACATACATATCTCATACACCTTTAGCTTAGTAATGGGTATCCGATAGTCGACATAGTCGACTCGACGTGGAGTATTTCCATATGTATGTATGTGTGTCTTTTGAATATATATATATATATATATGTATGTATATGTGTGTGTGTATATAAATTCGTTTACTTAAGTGAATGAAATGTCAAAAATGAAACCATGCGTGTCCTGCGTGGCATAGCAGCTAGCTTTGAGGCCTGCGCTCGCCAATCGTTATCGAAAGATGGCAATCGAGTAAGCGGGTAAATTGAAATTTAGCCGCAGGCGGATATTAGGCTTTCAGATTAATTGTGGTCAGCGTCGGCGGCGCTCCTCTCGCAGCCATTAAAAGTTTCTGGGGCCGCAATGGGACTTACTTCTGCATAAACCGCAGCGATAAGAAGGCCATTGCAATGCCTCCTATTGCCCTGCACTTGAAGCAAAGTTAAGTAAGCCAAAGTGGAGTTAAGTAAAGTTAAGAGCGAGTAATGCGGCCACCGCAGGCAGGCGATAATCTCAAGCTTGCAATTGCACTGGCAATTTGTTTGTTATCTTCTCCGTTTCCGGTTTCCCACGTCCTTCCCCGTCCTCCTTCCCCTCCACCACCTGACCCTTTTCCGGCCTCTTGGGAAACTTTTCCCAGAGCATGAGCTATTTGAATAAGCACACTGGAAAAAACTTCCTAAAGAACTACGGTATTATACTTTATGCACATGTACTATTAATTATGAAAAATGCAATTTATATATATAAAACATACATACTTGGCATCTGCCATCTATCCGTATATTGCCAATTCCATTGAGATCCAGTTTCTATTATCTATATATATTTTTGTTTGTTTTGTGGTTATTCAACACCCTGATGTGGTTTCAAAACTTTGTACGTTGAAGTGTTTATTTTCGTGATAAAAATCTTGTTTTTGACATAAACATACAAATTGTTATAGAAAGAAGTGGGTTAATTGTGAGCAAAATGCGAATTAATCTACTCCTTTCATTTCGATTGGTGCATAAATTGTTGTTTCACTGATCTCGGCATTTGAGCACTTGAAACCTTCTTATATCCGGCAACCAGCTGAAATCGGTTCCTTTTTTTCACAGTGCACAGAATTCGTGGGCGATATGAGTGCAAATTGCGTTGGCTTTCATTTGGCATGCACTCATTTGGGTTATCTGCTCGCCCACTTAATAAACTTAATGACTCTCGAAGCCGTTGGCTGCACATGATTTTGCCAGCCAAATCGCCTAAAAGCGCTCGCCTCTCGAGCTGTGCCACGCCCACTTCAGCCGCTCCGCCCACCGCGGAGATCCCTCCACGGCGCCGTTGTCCTTGGTAGCCTTGGTAGCTCCGAAAGCGACGACGCGCGCGAATACACGCACAAGGGCGTCAAAGGTTCTGAACGAATTGCACCAAAGTTATAATTAGTTGAGCTTAGATTCCAGGACCAGGACCTCAAAGGCGAGCATGTATCCTGCAAGTAAATCAACACCAGCTGCGCCCAAACTGAAGTACATATTTCGCTCGACATTTGTCTGGTCAAACGCAGATGGGCAAATCAATTTGCATTGATGGCTACTTATGCGTATGCACACTTGGCCAGCATATATATATGTACCTTTTTAATATCTGTACCAAGTTATTGGCTCCTGTTTTCGCGCCCATTCGCAGTCTTGTGCCGCCAGGAGAAGCCGCTCAAGCGTTGCCCATTGCGGCTCCTTCTTTCCGCTGCCTTGGCTGGCCATTAGTATAAGGTCCTGCGACACAAGGTGACTGCGCCTTGTGGTTGCTGCCCCAAATCCTAGCGCTTTTGGTCCAAAGTCCTGCGGCTCGGAAGAATGTAAAACATTTGATTGCCTTGTTGTTCGTCGAAACTGAGGCGATGTGCTCATCCTGCAGCGGCACAGTGGACAGACACTCAGCGGGCATCATTAGCTGGATATTTATATATCCACCACTCGTGGGTAGTTTGTTGTTGCTTACCAGGTTGAAATGAAAAGGGTTCCATGCCTTGGACAGTCCAGATTTTCGAGGAGAAAACTGGCCTCTTCCGCACCCAAAACACATTGTTGCCACCTTCATTGCGTCCAAATACGTTGTTAGTTCCTCGAAGGTGTAAGATAAGCCTGGTCGGGCCAGGTCTGCGATTCGACTTGATTGCTCCCAAGCATCTCGCCTTCCCAGCCAAACTATAAGACGGATTCGTGGGACGTGCTCCTCCATCCGTCGCATCCAGCTCATTTGGCGCGCGGCTAATCGCGAAAAGCACACATCGATTACGGGGCACATATCCCAAAAGGGGGCGCGGCTCGGAGGCGGGGGTGGGCGGGGCTCGAGCAACAACAGAAGGCAGAAAAACGGCAGCAGAAACAGAAACCGAAACAGAAATAGAAACAATTAGCACGGAGCAGGACGTAATTGGCGTGCAGTTACGGAGGCTGATTAAAGAAGCAATCATAAAATTAAGACCCATAATCCTGTGCAATTTGGACAAACACACACACACACACGCGCGGAATGGGTATGGCAGAGCAGAGTATCGCATGGAATCGACTGGAGGAGCAAGTGGGGGAATCCCAGGAACACGAAGCCCAGTGGAAGCTAATAATAACCGAAGGAAAGCAAAGCACACGGCAGCAGGACCAGCACGGGAAGAACAACAACAACGCCAGCACAAAAATCACTTTACACGCTCCAAATACGAAGCGGATGAGTGTGCGTGTGTGTGTGTGTGTGTGTCAGGGGCTTAGACGAAGGGGTGGCCCCGCCAGGTCCGAGCTCGAGACGCAGTGCAGCTGAATGGCGAGAACTCAGCTCCAAATATATCCAAGTCAGCTGTAATAAAAACTAAATTTGTTACTAATTATAAATTCTTCCCTGACTTTGAAAGAATTGACGAGCAGCGAAAATACGTTTATTGTTCTGGAAAATGTTTACTTCTACTGCATATATTTGAAAATTAATAACGCTTTCATTTCATTGATATTTACTATCTAATATCCATTGAGATTTCAAGGCAAGTATTAGTTGTCCTCTGCTAATACTAATGCATAAATACTATGTAAAGGTATAAGCTATCCGATACCCATTACACACACAAGTAGCAATAAGGAAAGGAGTTCTTTGAGAGGCAACCACTGTTGCAGCATTGAGTTAAAGGCCCATTAAAGGACCCCCAAAAACACAAGTTGCCGCTGCCCCTGGCGTGTCCGTACAAGTGCGCCGGTGTCCGTTGTCCGGAGTCTGAACTGCAGTCCCGTTAAAGGACGAGACGAAGAAGTTGCTGCTGCTGCTACGTGCGGCGATTTGTGCGCCTTATAATTCCGTGCCACAACAGCCACATCAGATCCAGGAGCAATATGAAACCTTCATTAGCGAGCTGGCTGCGGGAGGAGCAGGAGGAGCAGGAGGAGTGGGAGGACGCCGATGCCGACGCCCGCCCCACCGCAACGGATTGAAAACGCTTCCGGCCATACAAATTGTACGTGAAACGTGAGAAATTAATTTCCAAGGTGGCCACGCCACAGCCCAGGCCTCCACAACGATTTGACCCTGTCTTTGAGCCGTGCATCAAAACTCCGAAGGGACTTGTCCTTGGCTATCTGCGTGTTACACACTTGTACGTATGTTGAATGTACCTATACTGATTTAATTAAAAATCAATGCTAATAACTCACTCACTTATACATTCATAACAGTCAACCCCATTTGTCATTTAGTTTCAATTAAAAAACAAGACAGAATGAATACTATAGTCGAGTTCCTCGACTATCAGATACCCGTTACTTACCTAGTGCGTTTTTTGGCAAATCGAATAAAATTTAATTTAAGAAAATGTTTAAAAAATGTAAGCGTGGCAAATAGTTTTTCTTTGCAAATCGATAGAAATTTACAAGACTGATAAAAATGTGAAAAAATATAAACACACTTTTCAAAAGTGTGGGCGTGGTAGCTTTGTGCGGTTTGTGGGTGTTAGAGTGGGCGTGGCAACATGCGTGACAAACTTTCGCTGCGTCTATGTCTCTAGAATCTGTATGCTGAATCTCAACATTCTAGCCTTTATAGTTCCTGAGACTGTGGTGGAAAGGTCCGTCTTGGCTGGGTACACCGAGTGGCCAACGTATCTCCAAGTTTCGATGTCAACACGTAGGATCGAACAGTAAAGCCCACAACTCTACATAACTTTGCTGGCGAAAGTATCAACGAGTTACTCGTACACAAAACTCAACCTGGACGCGTCTTATAACTATATCTAGTTATTGCTATCGCTTCATTCACACTCTTCGATTGCACCAAAGAATTCTTCACCATTCCTCACTTCTGAAGAGCTGCTGGCCGCACAACGCGGCTCATTCGACATGTGTAAAAGAAATTCGTTGCCAGAGAATATTCCCAGCTAAAGAATCGACGCCATCTTAACCCTAAATCGCATCTAATCCGGTTCTCTCCCTTCCAGGTTGATTTTGGAATAATGCGAATCGGTGGAAGAATCGAGCAATCTACGCTTAACTTCAATGCCAAGCACCCTATTCGGATACCCGAGGATTCGTTACTAGCTGGACTACTCGTTCTACATTTTCATGTCTCCCATCTTCACACTGGAGTTGATGCAAAGCTTACTAATCTCCGTCAACAGTAGTGGACTCGGGGAGCCGCAATCTCATCAGAAAATCTGTCTTCTAATGCAAACGCTGCTTTCTTCAACGCAAACGAGCCAGTAACCAGATCATGGGAGAGCTACCTATTTCATACAGGGTTGGATTACGCTTATGCGATCGCCATCAAGGAATCCCGAGGACGAACTCCACGCACCGGAAAGGCATGGTTTTATATTTCCGTGTGTCTTACCACAAAGGCACTCCATATCGAGGATGTTAGTGATCTAACTACAAAGACTTCCAAAGCAGCCCAACAACGATTCCTCGCCCGCCAAACGAAGCCTACTGACCTTTATTCGGACAACGGAACCACATTTCGTGGAGGCAAGCAAACCCTGGAAGACATAAGACGCCTGGCCATTCAGCAAGCCAAAGATGAGGAATTAGCAGGATTCTTCTTCTACTTTATACCCCCATCTGCTTCCCATTTGGAGGGATGTGGGAAGGTGGTGTTCGCTCAATTAAGCTCCATATGAAACGGCTACTTGGATCCAAGGCTCTAACGTTTGAGGAGGTCTCTACTGTTCCGACCCAAAAGAAAGCTATCCTGAATTCCCGAGATAATTCTTTGGATCCGCCTGCTCATTTTTTGGACTGGATCTCCGTACACTGCATTGCATTATTCCTGTCGTCTGGATATGCAAGTCAATCGATTGGAGATGTGGACTCAGCTGCAAGCCATGGTCCAAGGTTTCTGGAAACGGTGGCACTGGAATAGCTGACATCTCTTCAGGAACGTACAAAATGGCGTTTGGAAACCGGCAATCTGAGGATCGACACACTGGAAGTTATGGAATGGTGCTATTTGCAGGGGTGCTATTTTGTATGTTTAATAAAAGAAGAGCTTAGCTTCTGCTCTGTTCGAGGTTCTTTATTTGAATAATCAAAGTGTGCTGAAGTTGGGTTCAGCTAACCCGCACATACATTGCTTATATCTATGTATTCTCACTTATATTTATACATATACATATGTATGCAGAAGGCATTGACCACTTGAGCTGCAAAGTGCATGCTCAGCATTCCCACGCTCCGCGATCGGCTTATGTATAAGCATTAGATCGTATTACTGGGGCGCTGGAGTGCTTACGTAGTTTTTGGTGGTCTTTTTGTATATCTGTATATTTATATTTATTATGACAAAGTGTCACAATGTATTGACGCTAAGTTATACCCAATCATTTATTGTATTTTTAGGGTAGATTAGTCCAATATGCTACAAAGTACTCAAGGAGCCGGGTCGGAACGGTGAAGACTTCTCATATAAACGCCCTATTGCCAAAATTGCAGCGCTGTCTCTGTGCCGAATAACTGTTTAAGGGACATAACACCCTGTATGCGCGCGGACAAGGCACCCCTTATCTTTTGTTTACATTACATTGCTTTGACCCTAACTGTCCTAACTGTCACTTAACATCTTAAGCTAGCATAATCGTATGGCGTGTGCAGAGCCGAAGCTTTAGTTTAGTCACATTTTGCCTCTCAATAAATACGTACATAAATAATCATTTCAAGCGGCTGAAATTAACCAACAACATAAACTAACAGTAACTGGCGGTTTTTATTTGTAAGCAATTAGTATACAGCTGTTTCGATACAAGTCTTACAAATTCAAGGCTATCTGCATTTTTAAATGTTTTTCTTTCTTTTGCATGTTGCCTGCAAATGTTGAATCTGACCTGCTCAGTTGACTGTCCAATCATTTTGTCGATAACTCATCGACTTTTCCAAGTTAGAATGGTTCAGTTTCCCAATCTTCTGTTGTCTGAAAAGATACGTAGTATGTATGATTGAATCTGTGTAGAATGAACATGATTGATCGTGAGACTTGTTTACCTCCTCTGAGGACGCTTCTTCCTGGCGCTCCGGCTTCTGCCGCTTAGGCAGCGGTTTCCCATCTGGATTTCGCTCTAGTATTGTAGTTAGAAGCCCAGTTAGGTCCTCCACGGGAAGCCTTCGCTTCCTTGACTCCAGTACTCTGATGAAACATCAACTTTAAGTCAGAACTCTCACCACTAATCACTTGAACTCACTCGCGCAGCAAAACGCAGTTGTGGCCGGTCAACATCTCATTTAGGCGCTGGTGCTCTTCGGGCGAAGGACTTCTGCTAGGCTGTTTCATGTCCAAGATCGAGTCCAATCCTGCCAGCACTGCGATCACGCTAGCTTGCACGTTGCCATCATTGACAGGTTCCGTCTGGGTAGACTTATTCGCTGTCTTGGATGGCGAAGTCTTAGTCTGGGTAGACTGATTGCCCATCCCCCGATTAAATCCACGCGGTAACTGAGGCTGCACCAAATTCGGGAAATTCTGGAGAAAATAGGAATCGGTTTCGTTGTTCGGATCCGACATCTTGAAGTTCCGTTGTGACATGAAAATGGTTTCTCCGGCACGGCTTCTAGATTTGCAATGAATTCTATAGGGACGGAGCAAAGCCAAATGTCAAAAGTAGGCAGGGCTACCGAATGCAGGGTTGCATTCAATAAATATACAAAAGTAAATTATATTATATAATTATTATATTATATTAATTATATTTAAGTTATATTTATCCCACTCGTCTGTAGCTGAGTTAAAGAAAAATTTGAATGTTTTTTTTTTGTAAATGCAATGAAAAAGTTATAATTAAATGCTAAGATGACTAGTTGCTAAATATAATCTAAAAAAGAAAAAATTAAAATTTCCCATATTTTAGTTTTGTTTAGTGTTCTTCTTCTTCGCGATATTCTTGTTTCATAAATTATTTTTTGCAAATCAGTTTTATTAATCAGTAAAAATAAAAATGTTAGTGAGTGGGTTGCGGGAAAATTCGGTTAGATTTTAATTAACACTTAATAGTTTACTTCAGCCCTTTTCGTTTTATTTTAAATATAACTATTGATCTGAGGACTTGGGCAGCAGTAGATTGAAACGGCTTGTTGCCATCATTTTTCTTCAGACTGCCATTTGTTTGTGAGCCCTTATTGTTGCGGCATTTTAGGTTTTCTCAAAACTTTTCCAACCCGCACTGCACCGCGGGTGGGATTTTCGGTGGCCGCCCCTTTCGATATGCATGCAAAGAAATGTCAAAATTCAATTTAATGCTGCCGTAACGAAAATCTGTCAGCTTGCAGCACAAGTAATGTCAAAGCCAAGCGCGCACACCCCCACGGAGACAGATGGAGAGTGAAACAGGAGGATTTGGAAAGAGTTGAAGGCAGCCACAAAGTGATGCTCACACACACACACAAACACACACAAGCACTAACACACACATGACGCATACAAAAGCCAAAGCAGGATGCTTGCGTCTGTCAGCGGCAATTGTGGCTGATTTGCGCTTTTTCCACGCCGCAAAAGCGAGGGGATGAGCCAAAAGTGGGCGGTAAAGGTGGTCAGGAGTTGGTGGGGGCAGGGATAATCGGGGGGCGTATGGAACACACAGCGAACTACATTCCAGGGCATTTGATAAACGTAGACGCATCGCAGCATACGTACCTTTCACTTCGACGCCTCCTCAGAAATCTTGTTCCTTCTCCTTCTGCACAGAAAACAATCACTTGAAATGGATGAAACTAGAAATGAAAAGGTTCCTTTCTTCAAGTTATTAATTGGGTATTAATATACGCACGGTATGTAATATATTCGCTTACACACTTTTAAGTGTCGCTTTATTATTTTCCCAAATGTATACACACATAATGTTGTAAAGCTGGCCAAATTGAGGTCACACTTTTAATTTTCAAACAAGTTGGCATGCCTATTTATAACAGCCTTAGATGTGGTGGAGGATCGTGCCATTCTTTACCAAAAATTGCAAACAGTTGTCATCCTGAATGGCCCCTATTGTTCGCTAACCGCGGCTCACAGGAAATACACCTTAGTCAGAGGCAAACGAGTTAGGTTTTTAAAACATTATAAAATATATATATTGAACTATCTAAAATTTTTTACGGCTATCATACTAATCGAAACTTAAACAAATTCGGACCGCTAATAATCCCGCAATTGCAGTTTTCGATTCCCACTCGAATCCTCGAAGGTGTTGTACCCTGTGTATCGTCCACATAGGCATCGTGCAGAAGTGCGTGGACTGCTGCAGGGTACTCTTGGCGATGATCGTGGCCGAGTTGCTTAAGGACTCGAACACCCAAAAAAAAGGGACGGTGCCAATCCGTAAGTCACCATCAGTAGGCGAAAATGAAGCAGAGGTTCATTCTCAGTCTTGCGCCAAACAATGCGCTGAAAATTGGTGTAAGGCTTGAAGATTTGAATTCCGCGAAACATCTTCTCTATATCTACGCACAGAACATATTGGTGCTGCTGGAAACGTAGACAAACGCCAAGAAGATCGCCTTGAATCGGTTGACCAATATGAAGTCTTTCATTGAGCGGTATTCCAGAGCTTTCCTTTCCAGATCCATCAAAAACTACAAGACATTTGGTAGTCAGGCTGTCCAGTATCTGGGAACACATCGACCAGAGCCGATGTCAGTTGCTCCATGTGTCCACGTTAGAAGTAGTCGTCCAGGAAGGCTTCGTACTGCTGCTTCAATTCGGGAGACCGACGAAATTTGCGTTCCAGCGAGAACAGGCGATTGATGGCCTGTGGCAAGGTCGATTCAATAGGCGGTGCCGTCTCTTAGAAAGGGCACTCGACGACATAAACCCCGACCGTCGAGCGCTTATGGGTGGCAGCAAAATGACGCTCTGTAGGATCGTTAGCGTCCAAGAGAGCCTGGTTGGATTGAATGCTGTCCATCTCCATGAATGAACGAACCATTGTGTCTAGGTCCGCGCGATGAGTAACAGCAGTAGTATGGTGATCATCGCAGGCGGAATAAAAACCTGCAATAAACCAAACAAAAACAGTATTGAGAGCGATAGGAAAGTCGTTACCAAGGTATTTCTGTTCTCCTGCTGCTCCTGGTGGGCAGAACGTTGGGTCTGCCAAAGGAAGCTCGCGTGAGGATGTCGCGAGTTGAGATAAACGAGACCGATTCGAGAGGTTGACCCGAATGTCGAGAGCGCAGCTTGATATGTGGCGGCGAGACCGAGACCGAGAACTCGACGCACGCCTATTCGCTGATGCCAAGGTTATTGTAGATCCAGTGTCCAAGGGCAGCCTGCCTTAAACGCTCATTGGCTTAGACAAATGAAGATGGTTTTATTCTATAGGGAAATTGGCATTACACATTTTGACCTTATATCTGTTCTAAATTCTACGTACCGCAGTTTCTCTTCCCTCACTCTTGGATATCGTCAGACGAACTGATCTGACGCGCCAAGTAGCTTAATTCTTAGTTAAATCGATGTGACAAACTACAATAACGATAAAAGCGCACACATAAAAAAACTAAATCCGAGTACCCTCTATCGTTGACAAATTACTTAACTACTTATCGATAGCCAACTTATCCGATCCGCGACAGCCGCCAAACCGGCCACGCCCACACTTTTGAACAATTTAAAATTTTTCTAATTTTATTCTATCTATATATATATTTTATTCTATATCTATCGATATCCAAGAAAAATGATTACATTTCTCGTTTGCATTCACGTTAGCTGAGTAACGGGTATCTGATAGTCGGGGAACTCGACTGTAGCATTCTGTCTTGTTTTTTGTTCACATCTTCGCGTTTGTAGCTTTCGACTGAATAATTATACCTCCAGTAAGAGCTGGCAAAAGCTTAGTATTGGGAACATTTGAGAACGACTTTCTCACTGAGTGCCTTTTTTTTTTTTGGATCCCGTGAGCACGCTCGTTAACGAGATTTTGAATCAAAGTGCATTTTTGCGAGTTTAAGGAGCTTTTTATGTTCTTGCCGCTTTTAATTGAGCTGCAAAGAAGAGTGAGAAGGAGGGCGGAACAGCGCTGAATTTGTGATTTTCTGGCGGCATGCCGACAACACGAATCCGAGTGTTTAGACTTTGTCGAATTAGCCATTGTGATAACATTTATGAGCCCGCCGCTCAGGGGTTGTATGTGCTGTGTTGTGTTGTGTTGTGTTGTTCTTGTGTTCAGCCGGTGCTCCATCGCACTTAATTGGGCAAGCGATTGCCTGACTTGCTTACAAATGTGTGTTTGAGTCGTCGGGCCAAAGATCACCCATCTCCCATCACCCATCTCCCATCACCCATACGCCCCGTGCGCGGGCCCAGAACCCAGAAAAATGGGAAATGTGGAGTTCTGAGCGGATGGGGGCGTCACGCGCTTGAGGACTCGCGCACGTATTGAGCATGTGTGTGAATATTGCACGCGATAAATTATTTTAAAGCGCGCTTCCCACTTCTCCCTCGTACCGCACCGCACCGCGTTACCGCGTTACCGCTTTCCATTTCCCATTTCCCATTTCCCATTTTCCGACCCTCTGGGACCCTGCAGACATCTATTTAATATAGCGCTACGCATCAGTTTTAATATTGTTACGATTTTATTTACGCACATGAACATTTATAAACGTTTATGACATGTCATCCATACAGGCCATCCTCCTTTAATTCCGCTGTTTGCCTTCGGTTTGTGGGCCGACACTACTCAAATAATATTTATTGTTTCTGATTTTTCTTTAGTCATTATTATTACGCATATTTATTATGCATTTATTAATTTGTTTTGCTGTGGTTTTTCCCCACCTTCCAACCCCCGACGAACAGACAAACGGACAAACAGACGAACGGACACATACGGACACGGACACGGGAATACGGATACGTCAGTGGGCAGGTTAAACATTTTCGTTTGATTTGTTATCATTGTGGACCGGGTTTTTGCTGCTTTTGTTGCTGCGGCTGTCGTGGCTCGATGATGGCGTTTGTAATTTCGTTTTCGGCACTATGTAATTTATTAACTTTTCATTGAAAGTTATGTGCAAGCGCACGTTGACGACATCTTTAATTAATTACATTTTAACATGATAATTAATAGTGCCGCGTGCGTCGACAGGCCGACAAAGCCGCCAAAGCCGAGTGCCAAACGCCGAACAGCCCAAATGCTAAATCAATCGATGGGGATGGACCCCACCTAGAAAGCCACCTGAATCCGCCCGAACCCATGCCGCGACCTTAAAGCAGCCCGATCTTGAGTTAGGTTATGGCTACGTGCCGGCGGTGCGAAGTTGGCCCGGCTTTAAAGCCAAGCCCATCCACTGGGGCATCGATAGCCATAATAATAACAGCGGGCACAATCAAACACACTCAGTACAAAGTCGTGGGCACTGATGATGACCATAATGATACACAAACAATTGCCAAGGAATTTCAATTCAATTCCCTTTAATACCCATCAATCGTGCACTTTTCGGCCATGTTCTTTTTTTGTCTTTTGTCACGTCTAAATAAATAAGTCTTTCGTGATTTTCAATTCGAATAACACCTAAAGAGTTATTTTAAAGGTATTTTAAGGCATATTTAAACTCCATCATGGAGTTCACCTTCAGTAGGGAGTATCCCTCAGTCCGGAGAGAGTCGCCTCCATGGCGAACCATTTCCACTACTGCGTTTGTACTTTCTGTTTTTCCGCATCTTGGGTGTGTGCTTGTGTTTTTTTATCATTCCGCCTTGTTCACAGGACCCTTCGTCCTGCTGCCCGCCCAAGAAAGTTGCTCGCACAGTAGCCAAGATTGAGTTCTTATTCAATTTGTACGGATTTGTTGTTCGCCGGTCCTTTTGCAGTCCGCTCTTAAAGCCTAACCCCGAAGCCCGCACACCACTCCACCCAGCTCAGTTGCTCCGGGTCCTGTCCAGCCACTCATCTCGGCCAATCCCAATCCCCAATTGGCCCCGGCTCGAGCCCACTCAACTTCTCATTCTTCTTGGGCTGCTCTATTGGAATTTATTTCATATTATTTTCGTTGGTCATGCCACAGTTTGCCCCCGTCAATATTTCTCCCTCCCCCTTTTCCTAATCCCAACCCTAGGACCACCGAGCCCGAACCCCCAACCTAAACCACCGGCAATACAAGTTGGCACTGGTCGGCATTGTTTTTGGGGTGCGATGGCAAAAGTTCTTCGTGTTGTGGACCCAGCTGCAGTCAATTTGAGTTGACCACCCAAGGAGCACCCAGGACCATCCAGGACCATCCAGGACCATTCAGGACTATCCTGCACTTTGGCTGAAGGCCTGCAGATGGATCAAGTTAGCTGCTAGTTGACTCCTGCTGCCAGTCCAACGAATGCTCGGGGCCAATCAATGCGCTGGCAAAAGTATGCTACGAAAATGTTGCTGTCGAAACGGAACTGGAAAACCATGAAAATGTCCTTGCCAGCTAAATGCCACTCTCACACACAGACATACACACACACACACGCCCAATGCAGTGCGGCGAATTTCTTGGTATAAACTTAATAATGCATCGGGGCAAATAAAGGAAAAAAGCAAAAGAAACAACGCCAAGTCGGAAAGCCAACATAAGTTTTGGGGCTAACTTGTTATTTTTGTAATTGGCACTTTGCAGTTTTATCGAAGCGGCGGAGCCCCGAAAAGGGCGCTCGGGATTTTGGGGGTTACCACCACTCCCGTCCGTTGTGTGGTTCAAAATCCAGATTGGTTGTTTATATACTGCGTTCAGGTGTTGTGATCGATGTTCTGATGCTGCCTCCCTGACCACTCAGTGACCCAGCCGACATTCATCCCTGGTCATAATCTGAAGTGCCCAACGTTAGCCGCTTTGGCGATGAGCAGCCTTTGTCCCCTTGGCATACTCAGCACTGGCTTGGTTATTGGTTATTTGGTTCACGAACTCGGGATTTGAAGTGGGTTTGGATTAGACAACGAATGATTACAACGAAGGAAGGGTATGCCAGCATGCTTCATAATGAGAATTGTTAGTCCTTGCAGTATGCCGTAGGTAAAAGGTATTATCATTTGAATGACATGAAACCCGACATCCCAAGCCAAGATATGGTCACTTTAAACTTGTGTATTGCCAATGATATGGTCACTTTAAATTTGTGTATTGCTAATGATATGGTCACTTTAAATCTGAAAACATTTACCTAGCAAAGCTGAGGTGATAAATAGAGTACATAGAGTTGGCCTGGAATTCGGATTCAGTCATTCCAGACCCCAGTCCCAAGCTAGTTAGTTCTTGTGTTCGGAACAAACAAGTGAAGTCACATATCGTGATACTACACAGTGATAGAATCGATAGAATTCTCGAAGGAACGAAGAGAAGCGCCGAAAATGGATGTGGTGGGAGCTCTGGTCAATCTGCTGCTGATCTCGGCCTGCGCTTACACGATGTGCTCACTGACCCCGGCGGAACATCCGTATGCCTACCTGGCGGCATCCTTCAGCCTGGTCCACGGGCTGCTGGGCGTGGTGCGCTCCTTTGCCGAAGAGCCCGACGAGTGCGGACACACCTTTGACATCTCTGGCCAACATCGAGTTCTACCGGCATGTCGCTGATCCCACTGTTCTACGACATAATCGGCAAGATGAGCGAGGAATGGGACAGCTCCACGGACACGCTGAAGGACCTAGCTCTGTTGGGCAACATCGGCTCCACGTTGTATCTGGCCATCAAGGACGGCAACCATCTCTACCTCGGTGTGGCGGCCAACGCGTTCCTCGCCCGATACGGCGGTGCAATTGTCGGTATGACGGTTATGACGTACTCACTGAGGGCTAATTGCTAAGACTTCAATTTGATCGGTTCGCGAAATAAAGCCAAGAAAAGTCAGCATTTTAAATTAGCTGAGCCAACTATCATTGACACTAGAGGAGGAGTTGGGGCTCAGGATGCTCGAGGAACGTTTAAAGTGTAGTTTGGGGCTATGAACTACAAATCTACAATGAAGAAGGAATAAGCAAAATTAGTCAAGGGTTACCACTACTATATAAGCGCCATGTCAAGGGTATACAGACGTCGGTGTGCTGCGGCTAACTAGCGCGACTTCAAATTGCGAACTTAGTTGTTATTTGTTCGCTGTCTGGCTGAAGGGGCAGCGCGGAAAAGACGCGGTTCAAGGGCCGAAGGACGCAGGACTCAGGACGAGGGACTCAGGCGGGCAGAGTAGGAAAGGGACGGGCAATATTCGTGGACGCAGCACTCTGATGGCTCTCACGTCACCACTTCAGCAAATTGCGGCAATAATGCAACAAAGGTTTCTTGGGAAACACATACCAAATTGCATAAGCAAGGCAGGGCCAGGCCACGGAAGGGGCGGGGTGGTGTGGCCCGCTTCCTTGGGGCGGTGCTGTTGGTGGATGGATGTGTTCGCTCCTTGGCGACTGGAGGACTGAAGGACTGAGAGACGACGTCAGTCGCTTGGCCGCCAAAGCTCTTGAACCTCCTCACTCCTGCATTTCATTTTCAATTTGATTTTTTTCTGCCCTTTTTTTTGGATCTTTGTTTTTCTGCCCCAGAATGAAGAACGAAGAAATTCCCCTCAACGACGACTCTGCGCCCTTGTTTACATTTTTGTTGGCTGTTGCGGTTTCCGCTTTTGGGGCCCGCGTGCGATTCCGTTTTCGTTTTCGTTGCAACATTTTTGTTTGTAATTTACTTTGGAATGCTGGCGCCACAGTCGCCGTCGTCGCCTTGTGCGGTTTTCTTAGAAAAATCTCCAGTCGCCGTAATTGCAGTGCCCGCAGTGCCGCCTGTAGTGCTCCGGACGACGGACTCCGGGATCTGGGCTCCAAGCTGCCACTGCCGACAGGCAAATCAACTGTCACCCAGTTGTTCAGATGCGGGACCACGGGCGGTATGAGCAATTTCGCATTCCTCATACGCCGCGTGGGCCGCAAAGAGAGTGGGGCAGCTGCAAGGTAAGAAGTGCGGGTGCCACTTTAAGCTTGCGTCCACAAAACATCTTCGCTTTGCATACCCATTTGTCAGAGGAACATTAGGCAGTAGATCATATTTTGCACCACCTATGTACTCATGTAACCAACTTGAGGTATGCACCAAAATGCACCCACAAAAACATACAAAAGTTAAACTTTGGCCTAAATGTATAAAAGATCATTTTGCTTCTGCAATTACAATGGCATCCCTTCAGTTTTTAATGGGCAAAATTACGCATATATATTACGAGTGACGGGTATACATATTCATTATTCTGATTATTTTGGTGGGCAAACAAACAATCGTCATTCCAATAAAAATGTCATTTTTGAATAGTCTAATCATTTCTTGAGTTCTGTATAAGAATGTTTTGTTTTAATTGTGTTCTATTCTACATATCCTTATTTATTTCGATTGGATATCCTAAATGTAGTCCAGTAAATGTAGTAAATGACTAGGCACTGCAGCTAATATGTATGTGGCTATGTTAAGTTTAGGATGACATTTGGATGACATCTCTTGTCGTCTGGAGCGGAATGTTATGTGTCTTGGTCCAATGAGATCATCCGATCACGAGGAGGCTTTTCGAGGGCAATTAGTGCCTCTCATCTCCAGGTGTCCTGAAGGATATGTAAAAATGTATATGTCTAGAATAATCATAATTTCTCGTAAAACTTGTTCACCTGTCCTGAGGACGCTCTAGTCCTTTTAGCGTTCCGAACTCGCGAACTTGAAAGTTGTCATCACTGGTCTTGACAGGTGCCGGCCATTTCTGCGTCTGGATAGACTTATTCACCATTTTCCATGGCGCACACGTAGTCTGGGTTGACTGATTGACCATATTGGATCTACGCGGGAACTGAGGCTCCCACTCTTTCGGGATTTTGTTCGGGGAAGAGGAACGGGCTGCGTTGTTCTGCATCGTGATGATCGATCAGTTGTGCTATGAGTATGATTCCTCCGGTTGGGATTCTAGATGAGAAATAAATATAATCGAGACACGGGAAAGTCATATAGCGCTTCACTATGTGAGCAATGGGTATCTAATAGTCGCGACACTCGCTCATAGCCTTCTCTCTGGTTGTATTTCAATGATTATTGCTAGATCCGTTAATTAGTATGTATATTAGTATGAATTTGTATACTAGCCGAGTCGTTCTTGTTATGTCCTTATCTCAGGTGGTCTTATCTTATATTATCTAATATAGCATTTCTCATAATTTGGTTTGGTTCATATTTTTTAAAAGGAACTTACTTCCTTGGGGTTGGAATGGATTCAATTAAAAAAAAACTGGCTATCTCGTTTTAATTTTTTTTTTAAGTTTACAAACTTTAAAACGTTTTTGGGTGTCAAATTTAAGATAAGAAAAGAGATAAAAGAAAGAATGCTATTTTCGAGTGTCCGACTAGCAGATACCCTTTACTCGGCTAGTAAATCAAGGAGAAATTTTAACAGATAAAAATTGGGAATAAAAAACAAAACATAAATAAACATTTTTTAAATGTGTGCCGTGACAGTTTTGATCGGTTTGTGGGCGTTAGAAGGGGCGTGGTCGAAATATTTTTGGTATAACGATAGCAATTGGCATGCCGGATAATAAAACAAAAAAAATCAAATCATTTTCGGAAAGTGTGTGCGTTACTCTACGAACTTTTTAAAAAATTAAGTTTGTGTTTATAGTTTTGCCGTTTATAGCATAAGAATTAGTGATTAAGTAAAACGCAATCCTTTCGACCGACCCAATGCGATTGTGGTTGTAAGAGCCCTCTTCACTGTACATATGTACTTATGTCGAATCAGTCTGTCTGTGGAGCGTGAAGTCCTCCATGAACTATATATAAATATTGGGGAACTCCTTGTGTTGAGTCCCAATTAGCCTCAATTAAAGGATCATTACGGATTAGGCTTCAGTACCTTTTGCTCCGGAAAGAACACAGCCCGTATCCTTCAGATTCCCATTCAGAGTGGTGCACAGCAGCCCAACTTCGAGT
This sequence comes from Drosophila mauritiana, assembly GCF_004382145.1. Classification (NCBI taxonomy): domain Eukaryota; kingdom Metazoa; phylum Arthropoda; class Insecta; order Diptera; family Drosophilidae; genus Drosophila; species Drosophila mauritiana. Next base: position 20,125,207 of record NC_046672.1, on the reverse strand, counting down.
TGAACTTCCCCCCTGGCAACGGGCAGAAGCGATAACTAACTAAATAAATAACATAAATTAACTAAATTTGTAGACAATTTAGTCTGCTAAGTGTAAAAGTTTTTTGTTTTCCCTGTCGCTGTTTTTATTTCAGTTTCTACTCTTTTTGCCACTGCCACTGCCATTGTCATTGTTGCTGTTTTTGTATTTGTTTTTTGGGCGCTGTTGCTGTTTTTGTTGCTGCCACTTTTACTGGCCAAAATGGGGAGTCCGGCAAAAGTGAAAGGGGGCTTTTTGAAGCGGCGGGGTAGCAAGTTTGGTAACGGTTTTGTGCATTTTTGGTGCTTTTGGCGCAAAAAAGGATACGCTTGGATCGGACCCGTTTGGGTCTCCTGTCCGGTCCGCTCTTATGTCACCGTTCAAGGATGCGCCCATCCAGGACACCCTGGCTGCCGAGGACACCTAGGACACACACTGGCGCACTCGGCAAAGAAAGGCGGAAGGGACATGCAATGTTGTGACATCAAATGTTCATGTTAACAACTTTTCCAAAACTCAATGAGCTGTTGTTTGTGTTGTTTGGCGCCCAAGTGTGTGAGCCAGGATAGACAGGGACATGCCGGGGATATAGAACGAGATGGGGCTACAGATGTAGCGATAGAGATAGCGATAGCGATGGAGCCAGAGAAGGGCAAGAAGAAAGCCGGAGCCCGGCAGCCAGGCAGCCAGGCAGCCAGGCGCAAACACGAATCGAGTGTTTTGTAGCAAATAATTTTGCACAAAGTTCTCGCCTTAACGATTTGAACACATGTTAACATGCGGAGTAACAACAGTTGCGCAACTCCTGTCCTTGTCCTTGTTCCTGCTGCTCCTCCTCCTGCACGAGCACTGGGCCAGAGGCCAGAAAGGATAACACTCGGGCATGATAATAAATATGCTTGAGGACTGACTATGATCCAAGTGAATGCGACTCAGCTCCTTCAATTCGCCCCTATCCCTGTCTCGTTAGGAGTCGCTGATCTACATGTGCTGACAGGTTGCCTTAATAGAACCATCAACTTATGTTCTCGTGCTGCAATTATGTTGCAAAGCTCAAGTTTAACCGATACCCATTCATGTCAATTGGATTGGCAGGCAAGCTTTAAGAACTAACTCGTTTATAAGTACTGCTTACCTTAAAAAGTGGTTCATTCGCTTGTTATACAAATATTAGAAATTACTTTCATTCAGCTTTTGTAGCCATTGCGACACCACCATCATTGCAACCACAAAAGTGGTTTCGGCTTGGGTCGAGTGGTTTCGGCGGATGTGAGCCGTCAGTGGTATAACATGTTTATATGATGTCTAATAAAATGAAGCGCGAAAAATGTAAAATTCGTATTCCGAGGAGCTACTCCGCCACTACAGATACTCCGACATGGCAAATTCGCATACGGAATTCACGCCAGCTCTCATCGGGTGGGAGGAAATTGCGTATTTGAAACACGTTTAAGCAGCTGCAGGAGCATAAAAAGGATGAGGAACTACCCGAGTATGCGGCGCTGGAGCAAAAGAATCCTGCACATGCAGCTATCCTGGCTCCCTCCTAACACCCATGCCCACACCCACAACCATTTTTCCCATCCCAGGCCAACCGCGATGCATAAAACTTGCAACGAAGACAAATCGTGACACAAAATATGGCAAATTGTAAGCGAAATTATTTGGCAGAATGGACCAAGTGGTGATTTCGATAGCTGCGGAGCTGGATTGAATTACGCCCGCGGCCCAGTTGTCCAAACCATCGGCTCAATCACTGGTTGCCACTGCCTTGATTGATCGGCATGGCAATCAAAGCCTCGGGCCTGCAGCTGCACTGCATCCCCAGGGGCAGAGGCGCCCCCAAAGGGGAAAGCATTGCTGCACTGAGGCGGCTTGAACAGATGGTTAGCCAGATGGTTATGTACAGCTATGAATTACTAGCTCCAAACCGGTGGGTTTGTCTATGTATTGGCCATAGTCTTGTTCTGGTAACCCAAGGCCAACCAGGAGCTTCCAAGGGATGTGCACAGACATATCAATCGTGGCATCAAAATCAATGTGGGTGTATTACTAGAGTGTAGAAAGCCATGATGAAATGAAAACTCCACCTTCAATGTTGAAATTAGTCTTGAGACAAGGAAACAGAAATTGCACTTGACAAGTGAATAAATTCATTCTACGCCCATGATGCACTTGCTCTCTGCCCTCCCATCTCCACCCTATATTGCCTTTTGCTCGGATCCTCTGAGTGGATGTGATGGGATGGGATGGCTTAGGCGGCACTTGCAGCCGCCAAGGAGAAACGATGGTAAATAGGTGGTAACACATCCTTAAATATTTACCCAGGGGATTCGGGGAGTCGGGGAGCTGGGAAGCTGGGAAGCTGGGGATGTCCTGACCGGGTAAGCCGCTAAGCTAACCTTGTTACACACGCCACATCCTCGACGGATGCTGATGGTGTCGGCGGTCGGGAGAACCATGAACCGATTTGCCATGTGTCAGGTGGATGAAGCGCAGCAGCTACGGAGCCACGTTAACAAGTTGCCCACCTGGGCACATGTGAGGAGATTTACAACGGGGCGGCAGCTTCGGGTTGGTCCTGGAAAGTACCAGCTGTCTGGCTTCCCAGTGGATGCCAGCTGTCTGTCCCGATCCAATCCCATCGGCTCCGCTCGCCTGCATCCATTGTCTTTGCAATCGAGCAGGGCTGCGGCAGCGGGATGCGGATGGGGATCGGGATGCGGCTGCATTTGGGGGAGTGGGAGAAGCGGACAAGTGACAGCCAGTTTCGCGGTGCTGTTACCCTCTTCCCGGGCCACCCGCTTGGCACTTTACCGTGCGCTTTTATTATTATAAAATACGCATGAGTTAGTGTGCATATTTCATGGGTTTTGTGTATAAAAGGGATAAAAATGCAATCAGTCGCAAAAACCAGCAAAGTGAAACGGACATAGGATGGAGATGGAGCTGGAACAATACAGAAGTCTGCTGCACATTGCCACCTGGGCATCTCACACCTTTCCGAACGCCCAGTCCAATCCCCGCCAGCTGTCACCCGCAAAATCTCCGCGAAATCCCAGCTGAAAACTTCCCTACAATGCGATTTGTCCACACAGAAAGTCCTTGATCCGGGCTAATTTCATAATGGAAATCTATGAGCGAGTGTGAAGTGGCTGAGGATAAAGTGGAATCTGAGGACTAAGGCCACATGCTCCGTACAATCATAACGCGTGGCTTCTTCTCTTTTCCCATTTCCGCGCATCCGATTCTCGGGAAATAACTCATAAGCTATTTGGAAATGCACCTCAGTGCGAATATTTAAACACGCATAATTGACATCAAGTGACAGCTAAAATGAGGTATGTACATACATGCATATACATACACACATAGAAGAGCGGTTACACACTATTCCAATAGTTGGAAACCTATCCTGTGGCGAAGAGACCACCACACCAGACGGAGAAACCACTTTTCAGGGTCAGGAGGCAATCCATTGGATTGGCCTTGTGTACAACAGAGCCGGGGCCAATTACTCAATGTGATGGATGACCCACCGAACGCTTAAATGAGTTGCCCGACCAAAAACTTCCTTCGCCGCGAAGGATGTGGAGTTGTGACCCCACACGCACACACGCACACACAAGAACACACGTGCCCTACCGTAACAGGTGACCTCAACCAGAGCAAATGAGCAAATGTCGGATTAAATAGAACTTGCCTCGTGGAAAGGTGAAATAGAATCGCTTGAAGATGGTCTCGTTTCGTAGTCACACTCGCAGAAATCGGGACTCGTGCGGAGCTGGAAAGCAATTGGCCAAAACGAAAAAATTCACTTGGAAGTTCCGATGAATGTGCTTGTCATTCCTTTCTTTTTTTTTAATACTTTGACAGAGAGACCAGATCTGTGATTTTGCGAAATATTTAAAGCACATGAAATACGGTATTTATGTCATTAAAGGTATTCGTAAACATCGATAAAAACAGCTCTATCGGAAGCTTAAAACTATTTAACTAACTAAATAAACCAACAAAAATGCTCTTGATTTTTTCGATAACAGCAGCAATCAAAACAATAAATCTGTTCTTCGTTCACCCCCATTTTCTGCGAGTGTAAGCAACGCAGCCAGGGCGCTAGTGTGTGTGTGTGTGCATGATGGCTGGTTAAGGACACAAAAGTCATGACTGGCATGAGAACGAGCTCAAGTGCCATTGAGGAGGAGTGCTCATATTCCCAGACTTGCCACGCCCCCGACGCCGCTATCGCCATAGCCGCCCACCCGAAGGAGCGGCACAAGTGCGCGAGTAAATTCAAGAAACAATTTTCAGGAATGACTTAACTTTTGCGTTTATGTGAAAAGTTTCGCAACGTGATGTTATGCGAGCGCCGAAAGGATATGCAATTCACTGGCGGTGTGTGTGTGTGTGTGTGTGTGTTTGGGTGGTCGGCATAAGCGTGCGTGTGTTCGTGCTCGTCGGACTAAATCAGACACTGCTATTCTAATGAACAGCCCGAAAGTTGTGAATTTGCTCAAGAATGTAAAGATAATAAGGATAGTTTGAAGATAAGGGATACTATCTATACAGTCCATTTAAAAAAATAATTGAATTAAAAAGTCCCTCACATTTTAATATTCTCACTATTTTAGTGGACACAGCTGTATGTGTGAGGATGAAGCGAGTGGTGTGCAAATTTTCACAGGTGCAGACTCAGAGGAATCGCAGCGAGAGATGTGGGCAACGTCCTTGGCGTCCAGCAAGTCCTTCTCGGCCAGCGCCAGTTTGAGGCGGCACTTGATTCTCTGAGTCGCTATCCAGCGCCTGGTAGTGCCCATTGAGGTAGTCGATCCTGGATATCAAACAGCTCCTTGATTCCTTGGTCCTCACACCGATCAGGCACCTTTCTTCACGGCGAGAATACATGCAGTCAAGTGGCTAGACTTCTTGAAGCTCCTCGCTTGTGTGTGTGTGGGTGTGGAAGTGTGCGTCTGGAAAGCGTGTGAGTGTGTATCTGTATATAAGATGTAATCACTTGAGGACAGAAGTCCTTTGCTGGCCACCAGCCTCATGAGAATGAGAATTAAATGTGCGCACTACATAGATTGCAATAACTTAATATCGTATATTGTTCTTCCTTTGGAATCCTTTGAGTTCTAATGGCAAAGCCAAAACGTTAAAGTGGGAAATGCGTTCAAATTCAAGGGTATGAAATGTGTGTATTGATTTTTGCCAGCCTTGACGGCATAAATAAATCACCAAAATGAGTAAAAAGTGTTATAATATTAATTAACGTTCTGTTAGACCTTGGGCTGAAGCTAATGGCGTTAAACCAAGCTACACAAGCCCATGATAAGGATGCATGGAGAGGGGATGAAGTGTAGTACCTTTGGAGGGTACTGGCGGCTCACGTGGAGGCAGTGAACGCCGACCCGGCGGAATGATAACACATAACTTAGAGTCGGAGTGCGGCGACACCTGACAGCCGCACCTCACACCCGCGTGCCACTTACCGCTGATCCGGATACGGATGTGGATGTGGATGGGGATGGGGATATGGAGGTAGATGTGAATGTGGCTAGGCATATGGATATGGATATGGATGTTCTGGACAAAGCCTTCACTCATTGTGGCATGTGTCAAAATTAATTTCGTAGGCAATATTTTGACGGGCTTTCATGCTAAGCTGAGAGAGGTCCCCCCTTTTCAGCTCAACCCCCCAGCGCCAACACACCCCACCCATGGCAGCATGTGAGCAGGTACCATTAGATACCCTGTACTTCGGATTAAATGGATTAATCAAAACTAGGCGCTAACGAATCTATTTAAATAACATACAACATTTGAATTTGGCACAGGCTGACTGAAGCATATTTCATAAGGAATCCTTCCAAAGGACATTTTCGAACTCTTCTAGTTCGGAAATTCCTTTGCCACGTCACACAACTTTGCACTGGGTATGCTAGTAATCCCGGTATCTGAACATAAGTGCCTACGGGTGTATCTTGATACCTTCCGCCACTAAATGCTACTGACATGCAAAAGGTTACTTTGCCCTCAGCTTTTTATTTCCTTCGCTTGGCATTCGTTTGTTTCGGTTTGGATATCGTTGCGTTTCGTTTTGATTTTGTTGCTTGCTTTTTTTCTGGCCAGTCATGGCCCGAATCTGGCCAGAATGGGATTTTTCATCATCATCCAAGCGATTGGAGAGTGGGTAAGAGCTGGGGGCCACAGGATCCCTCCTACTCCTGTTGCTGCCATCACTGCCACAATATGCAAATCTCATTGCGACGCATTGAAGAGACCACAAACGGGGGCTGATGCCTGATAGCTGATATTAAAACCATTACTCAGATGCCTGATGCCTGGTCTTGTCCCTCTCCACCCACATCCACATCCCCATCCACCTCCACCTGCACACTCGTAGTATCCGGAATCCTCACAGCAAGACAACAAATTACAAAAATTAAGAGAACATTTTTGCGGATGAACGGCATTTGGGAGGAGGGGCATGGCCAGGTGGCACGGCAGGCGACAAAAGTGGCCAAAGTCCTGCCCATCAGTGCCAGCGCCCCCTCTGGAGGTGTGAAGTTCCTGGGCCACGCCCACTCCCCCGCCCCTTTGTGTGTGTGTGCAAATTAATGAAATTAAATCGTCTTCATTTGATGGCTGTGAGGGCCGGAGAAAAGAATTCACTCGTCGTCGCCACAGGACTCATGGCAAATATCCTAATGGAACGCAGACTGAGATGGAAGAGGCGTCCTGCAGATGTACTTCATGATGTTGGCAACATTGTTTAAAACCGAAAATAAGGTCGCAGACTGGGAATAACAATGGTACATTTACATACCCAATGGCGACAAGGGAGGTTGAAGATTCAGGCAGGATCAAATCAAAACACACAAATTATTTATGAAGATATAGAATACGATAGATTGCTACGGAGTGATAGATTATTTGGGAAAATTTATACGTCTATAAGACATATTCTATAATGTCTGTCGTATACCCATGCCTCCCCAATGATAACGCTTAAGATATAGTTATCGTTATGATATAGATATTTCCAAAAAATATAAAGAGGCATCGCTACAGTCGAGGTCCTCGGCTAACAGATACCTGTTACTCAGCAATCGGAAGTGGGAGGCAGACGGAGATATGCCAGTGGGAATGCAACATGTCCCCGATTTTATTGATCGTAAAATGCTTTCAAATCTACATATATTTAGAATCTGTAAAATAAAAGTGACAAAAAAAATATATGTATATGAATTATTTTTAAAAGTGTGGGCATTACAGTACGGTACGATGTTAAAACTAACGAAGGAAATCTTCTATACCATTAGAATCTGTATGCTAGTCTTAAGTTTCTAGCTTATATAGTAACCGAGATCACGAAGTTCACACGTGCAGACAAACGAACGGAGAAACGGACGGACACGGCTAAATCGACTGATTAACAATATATATTATGCATAGGGTTGTAAACGCATCCTTAAACTGTTTTCAACGAATCTGGAGATCCGGATACTCCTCATTGAAACTGGTCTTGGTCATTGACTTGGTTTTGTGTAAAGGCACCTCCGTCTTACTCCAAAGGAAAAGAAGGCTTCTTCCAGGGCATTCCCAATTCGATTCCGGCCGAGTGTCGTTTCGACTGGATGGCTGAATTAAATGGGAATGGAATAGGGACGGGGTATTCGTATTCGGTGAACGCAGATTGCGTTTTCACTTTCATCATTGCATTTAATACGGATGAAATTGTTTGGTGATGGGATCCGGAACGTGATGCGAATACCCAGAATTAATTGCAATCGGAGCGGCAGCGACCAAGGAATCAAGCGGATTTCGAGGGAGGCAGCAATCCTACACTCATAATATCGTTGGATGCCCCACAGTTTTCTGCCTTTGTGCCCGTCCCGTGTTTCTCGTTCTCTACGCTGGGTGCTGCACTGGGAGAAAAACTGTTATATCAAAGGAATAAATTATAAAACAGAATGTTATTGAACAGAAGGCCTAGCAAAAGCATAAGTATTTCGAATAAGGGAAAAGTTGTTAATAGTGCGAAAAGAATTGAGTCCTTTTATACTAGGTATTAATGCCAATATCATGCCATTAAAATGTTCAGTGATTCCTGTACAATTTTCTTGAGAAATAAAATAAATAAAAACCAACTATAAATTAGAAAGGCTCTAATGGTATGCAAACATGAAATCCCCTAAAGAATATCGATTAAATTATAATTATTTTTCGCGCAGTGTGCAGTTTGCTGGTGTGGGTAACTGCTGCCAGTGGCTTTCTTTTGTCGCTTTCCACACAAAAGCAGCGCGGCAAAGGACACCACAACAACACAACACCTTTGGCCGCCTGCCTTCGTCCGAAGGGGAATCCCAACACCCACATTCCCATTACCATTCCCATTTTCATTTCCGGCACCCGTGTGGGAATCGCCCGCTGATCTTTGCAAAAGGTGCCCAGCGGCTGGTAGCAAATCCCGCATCCCGCGTCCCCATCCTTTACAAAATCGTCCTTGTACGCCCAGCGGATCCAATGGACAACAGAAATTAGCAACTAGAATCAACAGACAAACGGCAATTAACGGATGAGAATGAGCATGAGGGCGGGAGGCTGGGGGCGCGGGTCGGATTGAGTGGAAATGAATAAGTAAGTGAGTGAACTGTGGGTGTGGGTGGGTGTTTCAGGTGTTTCAGGTGTTTCAGGTGTTTCAGGTGTTTTCAGCTGTTTTTCAGGTGTTTGGGTGGCTCGCATCGCAAATTGTTTGGAACAAACGCCGCTTGGAATTGAAGAGAGAACGGAACAGAACAGAAGAGGTGACCCACAGGCAACTGGCCAAAAAAAGGAAGGGAATGTCGAGGAGTGACTACCACCTGGCGATTTGGTATTTAGGGCTTTCCCTTGGGCACTGCCAATGCCTTTGCTCCATTGTGGTCGCCGATTCCAAAGCGGGTTTGAGAAAATGGTGCCGAGATATAGCTGGAACCTTTATATGTCCGACCAGGACCGGCTGCTTTATTGGCCCCTTTCCGTGTCTCTATAAAAAAACAGGCCAACTGCGGGTCGCTTGAGCCTTTAAGTTCACTGGCTGCGGTGGCGAACAAATTGCACTATTCTGATTTTCTCTTTTCAGGGATTTTGGGTGAGTTTATGCCGAAAAAAGTGATCTTTTCTCAAATTCTACCCAGAATGCAAAAATATTGCAGTTCATAAGATAAGATATTTACATGAATTTGCAAATGCCCATATATTTTTTATGACAATGATTGTCTCTACGTAATCTATTTCATCTGATACCTTATTATATTGTATTATACTTATACTTATATTTATTGTATCTATCTTCCTTTTAGGTTCTTATATTTGTCTTTGGAATTTTATTTACATTTGATAAATTTATTATACATTTCTTGTAGTGTTGCCTCGTAACTTTCCCTAAAGTAAAACCACATTTTAAAGCAGCCCAAATTGAAAGTAAGCTTTTAATTTTCAATTAATTTAGCAATACCTATTTTTGACATTTGGCTTTGTCTTGTCCCGCTTGAATTTAGTACCACAACTTCGAGATGCCTCCTCCGTCCACAAGATCCTGCAACAGGATCGAATTTGGTCAATCAGTCAACACAGATCACATGGTGAACCAGTGAATAGCTAGTGAATACCCAGACACCGTCAGCTGTCTAGTATGGTGATGCCAACTTTCAAGTTCCCATGATCGGAATGCTGAAAGGACTAGAGCATCCTCAGGATGTATATTCTTTTCAGGCACCAGGAGATGGCAGAAACTAATGGCCTTTCCTCAGAGCCTCTACATGTAGGATATCCTTTATGCTCACCACATTTACTCTTCGAAGGATGCAGTACATGGACAGCAATTTAATTAAATTGATTTACTTTTTGTACTTAATCTTAACCGTCGCTATCGAATCAATAAATGAAATATGTACTTGAAGATAACTTTAGATGGATGGTAGGCATTGAATTCAATAATAATAAATTATAATGCGCAATTACAGTAAAGTTACATATTTAAGTTAAATATAATATTTAATTCTCTTATAGAGGGTTTACCATAATCACTTTCGGAAACGGAAATATTAACTTGGTTTCGATCGGAATGCTGAAATATTAGTTCTCAGCTTAGTGATTTTTTCTTCATTACGCTTATAAAACTTAATTAAAATTGAATTGTTATATTAATTAAATTGTCTGCAGTAGCATTTCATTTAGAAATCTTCGCTGAATGAAACTACAGGGTATGTTGGACTGGAAGTATGTGTGCAATTGCGTGAGTGTTAATCGACTGGCAACGCGTTGGAGTTGCGATTGCTGCTGATGGAGGGGTTTTATTGCTCTGGCCTGACTGCAAAGCACTCGCCCCTCAGAGAAATCGGTCGGAGGTGGGTGGTGGGTGGTGGGTGGTGGGTGGTGGGAGCCAGACTGCCACACTACCAGACTGCCAAAGAGCCTAAGAGCCAAACATCCAAACGGACGAGTAGACAGACTGCTGGGTAACTGCCGACAGCGGGCAAAAAAAAATGATTGCAGACAAATATTGGCGGTGAAATCCGCGTTTATTGTACACTTACGTGGATGACGGGGGGTGAAATCGGGGTACCGAAGGTAAAACGCGTAACTTTAAGGCAAACAACAAAAGGCAGATGAGAACGGCCCATAGGGTACTTATATATTCATAAAAAGTACGGATTGCGAAGTTGTTTATTGCGTGCACCCGAATGTATAAGTAAACATTTTCGGATTGCATTTTTTTAATCCCAGATGCCAGTTGATTAATTATTACTGTTGGGTTAGCTTGTAGTTTATTACATTAGGTTAGTTTAGCTGAGATCATAAACATGTGATTGACCTTGGTCAATTTTCGGCCATTTTGGTTTTGATTGCACATTTAATAGGCAGTTGAATAGGGTAGCATGTATTCTCGATAAAATATACAAAAGAATTTATAGGGTACTTTCACAGTTGTGTGAAGAATAATACATATGTATAAACACTTAGAGCATCGGTATGACAATAGCTACCAATTCGATAGAAAGGTTAATAGGAGAGCAAAAAACATAACAAAATCATCGAAAAAGCGAGAATGTACTCCTAAGTCAGCTAACCAATACCCATTACTCACACTCCGCTTTTGTTAAGCGCTTCCTGGTCGTTTACTTAGAACTTTCTTGCTTTCGATATATTGCATTAGGTTATCTTATTTTATTCTTAATTTAATTTCCACTGAAGATAAATATATCCACACACAAAAAGATACTGATGCCAGTTTATTCAAACCCATAATATAAATCATTCAAAACAGAAAGTTGCTAAGTGAATCAAATACTTCGTAAATCAATACAATGTAGTAAAAAGTAGATATGCTCTGCGAGTAAGGGGTGTAATATTCTCAAGGGAAATTCGCGAGGCAAGGACGCATGGTGGGTGGTGGGTGGCTGATTTCGGCCCACACATACAGCATACACATACAGTGCGAATCCGTGTGCTTGCTTGTGTGAGAGCCCATCCAGACATTTATTTATGCCCGTATTTATGCATATTTTGTGCAGAATTGACGGCAACATTTTCGCACATTCACGTTACCCCTGAGCCCGAGATTCGCTCGGTGATTGCCTTTCGACCACTCGTTGTTCCCGTTAACACCACGCTGATCTTTGACCTCTGCCGTCTGGTTTCTGGTGTCTAATGGCTGCTGCTTGATGCCTGGTGCTCGTTGGCTGACCGCTGAAGTGGCAACTTTTTCTTGGCCACCGGGGAACTTGGTCGGAAAATCAACGGAAATTTGCTTTCTACCCTTCGCAGGGGGTTATAATGAGGTTTCCGGAACAACGTTCGAAAACAATGCGCTTGTCGTGGAATTTCTAATTTCAGTGTGCAATAGTTACTGCACACCCTATAGTCCAGTTCCCCGACTATCAGATACCCTTTACTCAGCTGTATGCTAAATCTCAACTCTATTCTATTCTATCGTCTATTGGTCCTGATCAAGAATATATATATTTTATATGGTCGGAAAAGCTTCCTTCTGCCTGTTACACACTTTTCACCGAATCTAGTATCATATACCCTTTTACTTTGCGAGTAACGGGTATAAAAAGAAAATGCAAAAGAGAAAATGTTCTAATTAACGCTCCATTTCAGGGATGGTCATAATATATTTATGCGTCAACACTTATACCATTTGATAGTACATTGGTATTTTGGGAATAGGTTAACAGAAATCGCAAATACTATATGTTCTGCGAATATACCCGTGCTTCTAGTAAATCGAGGAATAAATTCATGAAGCGAATGAATAAATTCCTTCTCTTGTCCCTGTCCTGCGCAATCCGTCTTTCCATGGCCTTTACATGCTCCTCGAGGCGCTGGAATTCTTCCTCGGAATCTGCGGTCTGCGAACCCTCCTCCGATCCACTTGGCTGCTCGGGATCCCCTGTCGTCAAGACCTCGTCGTTTCCAGTTGACTCTGCTTCCGCGTCCGAATTCTCTGCCATTTCTGAATTAGGTTGTGCTTTGGAGCTTGTTTCTCAGTCAAGTAGTGAAACGAAAGTGAACTAAATATTCCGGCGGAACGAAATATTATGACAATCGAAAGCATAGCCAACTTGATCGAAAATCAATTTGGATCTCAAATGTTTCTTTTTAAATTAGCAAAGTCGATGTTAAGATTAGACGTTCTATTCGTATCGCAAACAAAGTGATCCTAAAAACCATTCTCTTCTTTACAAAAAGATATTAGAATCAAGACAAATCTTCAGAAGAAAGCAAAAACAAATTCTGCACAGAAGCCGTTACCAAAGTAGACCACCGATGGCTGCATGAATAGACCGCCAGACGTGAACTAACAACAGCTCCACAAAACTGAAAACTGGAAAAGATAACTGACTGAATGGGTGAGCAAACAGGGTGCTTAGGAGACATTGGGATATGGACTGAATGTAAGGATAATAATGAACTTCGAGCCAAGAACCTGCACAAGAATATAACATAGTTTTCAAACGCGGATTTTAACGTGTAGGTATGGGGAATATAGTTTCCAGAATTCCTGAAAGCCACCGAATTTTCCGAAGCCATGTGTACAACTATTTGTGATTGGTGTAGGGTATGATAAGTTCATTTAGTTCAGTAAGAAATGCAAAACAACTCTTAGGACTCAAATTTAAGCCACGTTTTTTTCTGCAGTGCTTGCCGTTTCTGCGGTGTCAGTTTGTCAATGCGTCAATGAAATTTAATGGGCCACTTTAAAGCTGCGCCATATTTATAAACTATCTGGAACGCAATTAGTGGCATTTTGCCTGCAATTCGGATGCAATAAGCAGGAGCAGGAGCAGGAGCAGGAGCAGGAGCAGGAGGGTCAGAATTGAGGATTGGGAAGGAGGTCGGGATTGGGCGCCTTGTTTGGGCATGTGCGATTGTCCAATTATCGTTTAAATCTGCAGCTAATTGTTGGGGATTAGCAATCGGAGTGCGAGGGATTCTCGCTGGCCAAACTAAATGAAACGAAATCAAGCGCAATCGCACAGAAATGATGAAAACGCTGGAGGAGCAGCATCCACGTCTTGAGTGATGGCAGCTCGGCGGGATGCGCTGTCCGGAATTGATTCAATGCAACAAAGTGGCAAAGTGTGCGGTCAGAAGAAGGTTGCACCAGGTGGCCCAGTTCCCAATAGGAGCTTCAATTCCGTGCCCTGGCACGCCTCCTCCACCCCGCACCGCCCCGTACTGCCCCGTCCCGCCTCCACTGTCTTTGAGAAGGTCCGTGTCCGTGTCCTGGCAGTGCTTATGTTTGCATTCCTTTTTGGCATTTTTGCACTTGAATAACTTTGAAATATGGGATTAAATCGTCTCTTATGGGATTTCCTCGATTACAGCTATCATGGCGAACGAGGGAATAGACGGTGGGGTGGGTATGGGCGATGGGCGATGGGCGATGGGGGACTGGAGACTGCGGATGGGGTGTCTAGTGGGTGAACGCCTGCGCGAGGTTCGCCACTGAACCTGAACTCGACTCCCCCGGAGATCCAGATCCAGATCCCACTCCCCGTGCTCCTCCTTCCTTGGCAACTAAGTGTTGGGAATCTCGCCAAGCGTGTGGCTAGTGGCCAGTGGCCAGTCACGTCTCCGGACTCATAGCGGTGTTCACTGGTCAAAAATTCGCGCCATTTCGTTGCAATTTAACAATTATATAGTTTTGATTGAGCTTACATAAATGATAGAATTTTTAATTTACATAGAACAGTAATTCACAGTACATTTTTGAGAATTACAGGAGTCACCAGAAATGTATTGATTTGCCAATTAGCATAGGTTCAAAACTAACCCACCATTCGATGTAGATATTTAGCACTTTAAAGTAAATATGCCATGTTTTCTCTCCGTGTAGGCCCTGCTGAGCCAGTGGCGGCGGCAGAAGGAGCAGCAGCCGCGCATCCCCAGACAGGACTTGACCAAAGCTAAGCAGTAAAACAAAGCGTCGAGCAAAAGCTTAGCACTAACACACACCCACACCACACCCACACACACACTCTCGCACACACACACACTCACACACACAGTGCGAAGTACATGAAGTGCGGGCAGCAGCTGCGGACTTTCCACTTGAACGCGTAGCCGCCGTTGATGTTGCTGCTACTGATGCTGCTGCTGCTGGCGCTAAGCTGCAACTTTCATTGCTGCCCGAAATGATGGAGGGCAATGCCCAGCTCGTTGACTGTCAGTGGTCCAAAAGGAGCAAAAGGATAAAGCGGACTGCTCACAAAAAAGCAACTGACGCGGGGACAAGCAAAGAAATCTGCTTACTAAAAAATCGTAGAATAAATTCCACAAGGACGAAACTTTAAGGCATTTCGAACACTGAAATGGCACTCAAGCCTATTGAGCATATGGACTTTTGTTTGATGATGATAGCTTCAAGCACAACAACATGGTGATTAAGCAGTATTACTTATTATTTATTACTTACTTTGAGATGTACTCTTGGTATGCTACTTTGTGCGATACTTTTAGAGAACTCCACCAAAATGATGACAGCTCTTACTAAATTCTTGAATGCCCAATTTATTCGCATTGTGAAAAGTGCAAGTTTTAACGCGACAACTACTATTTAATAGCAAATAGTCTAAATACTATCCAACATGATATTCTGCTATAAAGGGGATAGCAAAAATCCTAACACTAGTGAGAATATTATTGAGGTGTGAATATATCCACTATTGAGTGCACTCACAGAAATAAGTGGTCAGTGCGAGTTGCTTATTTACAGCTGCGATTGAGGTGTTTGATCCTTTGCGCCTTTGGATTAAATCTCAATTGCCACTCTCTTCCGAGAACTTTTCCAAATTAAAGTTATAGTGGGAAAACTTGGAGTCCTAGTTCGATTTGCCCACGACGTGGGCACCCAGGGGAAGGGGCACACTTTCGGCAGGACGCGTGGCAAAGGTCAGGCGACTTTCCATGCGAATGCGAAAACTAACTACCCCCATTACCACCCACCACCCACTAGTCTGTTGATATTGCCATAGCCTGCGGCAGCAATGAAAATAAATTTCCACCAAGATGACGACTATGAGGCGAGACATTGCACAAAGTGCTACACCAGAAGACCCGGCATCCTTTCGCCCATGCACTGAGAAAAAAGTTGGACAAAGGACGTGATCTTCGAAAGTCAGATCATTTGAACATTTACACTTTCCACTTCCAACGGGGAGTCTTAATTCTATTGAATTGTGAATAATTTTACATGCTTATTCATAATTCTTTTAGTTCACTGAATTGAGTTCACTAAGCTTTATTTGATTTGTTACTAGGCATTGTCCTTCAAACTGCCCCTAACTCACAACTAACCGTAATGTCCATTACATCATATAAAGATGAGTTATTCTTACTATCTTTATTATTCCATTGTTGATTGCATAGCTGATATGAGAAGAATAATCATATTACAACATTAAAGAACTATTAGTTAATTTAATTGAACGAAGTGCGAATTATTCTCAATGAAATTGAAGGACATGAAAACTCAATTTGGGAATTTGCTCTGTGTACCCCTTTCTCTCACACACCTACACACAGACAGTCGTCAACGGAGACGAGTGTGTGTGTGTGTTGTGTCCGTGTGTGCTGTGTCTGTGTCTGCGTGTGACTGTGACTGTGAGTGTCCCTTGGCATGTCCTTTAGCATGTCCATCTGGTCGTGTGAGTGCATTTGCCATTTTGGTTGCCGCTTTATGCGCAAACATTAAGTCAACACAATTTCAAATTTAGTTTTTATAGAAAATTGTCTCTGTCTGCACTCACTGGGTGCCCCGGCCCGACTTTCTTCCCGACTCTCGCACACTCGCACACTCGCACACTTTCCACCCACACCACTCCGCTTTTGCCGGCTCTGTGTGCTTTCTTTCAATTTGCAAAATCGTTGCCCGCACCAATTACCGTTTGATTATGCCCCCAATGTGCCGGAAAAGCGAGGAAAACTAAGGCGACCGGCAGAGAGCGGAGGAAAATGCCAACCAGAGTCGGAGCCAAGCGTGAGGAGTCCACTTCATAAACTGTTGACACTCCGTTTCCCGTTTCCCGTTTCCTATTTCCCATTGCTCGACACCCACACCCACTCCCACTCCCACATCCAGTCGCACTCCCCCGACCGGCTACCAATTACCCCGGCGCCCCCTCTCCACGGGCAGCATGCCAGGCAATAATTAAGGCAAGTGTGCCTCCAGGAATAGCAAGATGCACACACACACACCCACACACCCACACACACGTGCGCACACACACATTCAACTGGTGCTCGACTTAATAAATCCGAGAAGCCAGCATCGTTACACTGGGAAAATCAAAGTTTCGAAACGCGAAATATTGAAATCGCGCTTTTATCCAAAATTTAAGAGTAAACATATAGTAACTCAAATC
The DNA here is from genome assembly GCF_004382145.1 of Drosophila mauritiana. Taxonomy (NCBI): domain Eukaryota; kingdom Metazoa; phylum Arthropoda; class Insecta; order Diptera; family Drosophilidae; genus Drosophila; species Drosophila mauritiana. The sequence goes on along the minus strand of NC_046672.1, from coordinate 20,108,267 downwards.
GAATTATTGGTAAAATCGAAATTGGAATGCGAATAAGGCGAATTATATGCCAGCCAATTTTTAGACTAATCCATACTATGGTTTCAGAATAATATCTATATCTTCTGGGGATATTAATGCATAATATAAATTACATAATATTATAATTATAGCATCGATACAAAACTACATATTCTATCGATGCGTTTCGTTACTATTTGACTCAGTTGAGCTGAAGGACCGGTTTTGGTTTCGTACGACAAATCCCATGACGATACTCATTCCGTCCAGTTCATCTAAGGAAGCCATATGCAATTATATAGCTTGGTCTTACTTCAGCACTGTTTTCAGTCTCGCTTTCCAGGATTTGCACAGTGTAGTGGCTCCGTGGAGTCACCAGTTCGAAGCCAAACCCGAAGCTGCCACATCAAACACTGCAAATATTTATGTCGCCCCACGTGCAGCCTGCCTCCCTTCTCTCCTTCTTCTCTCCTCTGCCATGTGCCGCCCCCTTCCCCCCCCCCACAACTACAGTGGCATCAAAATGCAAATGCCTAAGCGTTCACAGGATGAAGAAGTCAGCGGGGCAGGACGAACGTGAAACGCGAGGCCGCTGATTGCGCAACGCTCGAGCTCCGTTCTGCTCGAGTGTTGAATTGCAAATGCGTCAATTGTCAACTATATGAGGCGCCCATTGCCCCCTGCCCCCTGCCCCATGTCCCAGCCACGCCCCCTCCCTCACATTTGGCTGAGCGGGAAATCGGAATGGGGACGGAAATAAAAAACAGCCTTTTGTTACAATTTCTTGGGCACTTTTCTTGTTCTTTGTATGCAATTAACGCTGCAATTTGTAAGCCCCCACGGAATTTGTGTCTCACTTTCAGCTTAAGGGAAAGACGTTCCTTTTTGGCAGTCATTCCATGTTGGAAGTGGTACTGGATTTGGTAATGGGAATGGGAACGGAAGCGGGAACGAGAATGGTAGTGGTAATGGAGTGGGAAGCTAGAGATCCAGTCTGGCTGGGTCATCATTTTAACTGGCGTTGATTGCGATAGCTAAGGATCGGGTGCCAAGTCCACGCTTAATTATTAAAGCAATCCAGAGAAATAAACCCCAGCCTTTAAACCCTAACCTTTCGGGCCACAGGACCAGCACACACACACACATGTTGCATGCCCCACTAAACCCACAGGCAAACTGACAAAGTTTTCCACTCAAAAGGGGAGAAATAAGCAGAGATATCCCATAAAAAAAAATAGATTTCCTTGTTGCTCTGGCTGCAAAATAAAGTATTCGTTAAATATTTACGTTCCATGGGTTTAATATGTATGAAGCTGTCCCTAAACATCCCCTCGACCACCGCCAGCACCTTGGGGCAACCACACACGCATATGGCGAAGAACTCGCTGGATGGAGGAGTGGATTCGCTGGATGATGGCCAATCAAAGGCCACTCATGAGCGGCTTAGCCGGCGACTTTTGTCCCCCAGCACCATCAGCCACCCACACGCACGGTTCACAGATTAGACTTGGCACGGGAATCGACTGTGGCCAACTCATGGAGCACTCATCCGTCCGCTCCAACCACCCGGCGAGCAATATGAAAAAAAACCGAAATGATAACCGCTGCTAACAATAGAAAAGTTCGCGGTGACTGCAAGGGGTCAAGAGGTCAGACGCAGAGAGTAGCTTTTGAAACAGACCACTAAATCGATAAATTACTTCAGTACATTAAGGCGCCCAAGTTTGACTAAAGATTTAGTTTAGTGCTCACAATAATATCTGGCTAGGAAAATAACATGATATTATTGAGGCTGAGCTTAAGTTGTATATCCAGACTGAAGATTAAGATGGACACCTCCTACGGTGGAAGAACTCTTCAATAAAAATTCGAAAATTCATATTATAAACTAGCACCTGTGTGGAACGTTACTCGATAGCCGTTTAAGTTATGAAGATGACGAAAGACAGCAGTAATGTGGTGCCTACTTTGCTTGCCCTTCGTTGAAATCTTGTTTACCTCCCTTGCAATTAATCCCTTTCCGCCTTTCTTGGCCACAATATGCACATCCTTACGCATATGTAAGCCCACCCATCCGCCAGCCGCTTATCAGAGCTTAATAAAAAATCCAATCCAATTGATGGGATTGAATCTTTTGTCAGTGCGTTACCTTGCGCTTCGCAGCAATTGGTGTTCTTGTTACCTTTGTTTCAGAAGCCATTGTGGTCGTGGTCCTCGTTGTCGTTGCCATTGTTGTACATTAAGCTGGTAATAATTGTAAAAAGATTAAAGGGAATTTTAATTAAAAATTATATTTATTTGATTTAATTTTTATTGGCGCTTTTTAAAAAGTCATTTAACGACTTGGGGCACACGCACAAAGGGATTGCCCTGGCCAGAGAAGCGGTGTGGCGAGGTGAGTGGGTTGAGTGGTTGGTGGGTGGTGGGTGGCTGTTTGCCTGCAGTCGGGTGGGCCCCACGTTGGGCGCCACATAAGTGTGAATTCAACAACGCAAGGAAATTAATCTTAAGCCGCAGACAGCGAAAAGCCAAAAATAAATCAACAATGCAATAATTTATCAGAAAATATGTGTCCATTGCAGTCTCTCTCCCTCTGTAGCACTAGCTCCCTCTCTGTCACGCCGTGTCTGCCCCTCTCTGTCGCTCTCTCGCTTTTGGTCTCGTCTGTGTGGGTTTGCAGCGGGCAAAAGTATGCAACAGTGTTTGCTTTTGAATTTGGAGCGTCAGCAGAATGAGTCAGCTGAATATATCAAGCGAACGCACACACTCGCACTCACATACACACACACCACCAACCGGCACTTAAGTATCTGTAAAATCCACTGTCATGGCAACGCAATGGACAAAAACAGCATGCGCATCCCCATTCACATTCGCATCCACAACAGCAGCATCATGGGCCCAACGGAAACGAGACTGTGGGAACACGAAATATGAGCACCAGTCCAGGACACATGGTTCTGTGTGCGTGTGCTTTTTTTTAGTGTGTGGGTGTGGGTGAGAGCGGTATGCGGTCAGTGTGCTGGTGCACACGGATGTCTGAACATGTTGCAGCTATTGCGGCGCTCAGGTTCAGGTTGGTGGCCAGGCTCGTTGGCAGTTCATGAATCAGTAGCAGGGACCAAGTCAGTTAGTCACTCAGCCTTACGGACGAACTGTCATACGGACAGTCGGACGAAGAGACAAACGAACAGACGGACAGACGGACAAACGGACTGACAGACAGTCATGGGCGCCCGTTAGCCCTCAGTTGGCAGTCGGCAATCAACACCAACTTACTCACGCCACGTGCCCCTGGATCCCGTCCCAACTTCTTATTCCCAGCTCCAACTCTTTGCTCCAAACTGCACACCCCTTCCTGTGTGTTTGCGCATTTGCCTGGTTAAAATGTTGCTGCTTCATTATCTGGCCAGGGCAGCGCTGGCTCAGCTCCGCCGCCTGTTGGCCAATGCCCATTGCCATTGGCTCCTGGCCAGGTTGCAGGACACAGGAGTCAGAACTGCACTCGGAAAAAAAGCAATTGAAAGATTGTATTTTTCTTTGAATATTTCAGTACTAATACTAATAGTAATTAGTCAGTAATAATACTAAAACTACTTTTAAATTAAACAAATTAGGTCTATATACGTGTATGCTGGCTCCTTCGCCAATGTTATTTTAAGAAATCTGTTTCATCGAAGCCTATTATTTTGTTCCCTGTGTGCGGTAATGTGGGAACAATTTCAGCACCTTGCCAGGCCGCCATGGTCCGTCATCCGCATCGCCATCGCCCTTGTCTTTGTCATCGAGGGGCGCATCCTTGTCGGCGGTGCCCGTACTCGCATGTTCATTCCCCATTCCCGACAGCCGAATCCCGACCCCGATTTCCCAGTTCGCATCCTCTTCCCTTTCCGCTGGCGTTGCACAAATTGCTTAAATTATGCAAAATATGCGCGCCACATCATTCGGGCTGCTGCTAAACCTGCTCCTGCACTCTTCGATCCCCGGAATATCCTCGCCATATCCCTGCCACACAGGCGCAGCAACAACGATGGCAACACTTTCAAATTCATTTTCGAAATTGATGAAAGTCGAGTGCAAAGTGTTAGAATGGTTGTGACTGTGTGTTTGGGCCGGCCACAAAATCCATGACGAGATCTCGACTTTGAAGTTGTTAATGGGATCGATTGGTATAGCAGGTGTGCCACCCACTCGCACTCGTCCTCGTCCTCGTCCTCGTCCTCACCCTCGTCCTCGTCCTTCTCCCCAGTCACTGTCCCAATCCCAGTCCCTGTCTGTTCGTCCTTGCCGACGACACCCTGCCTCTTCCTGCTTCCTCCTCTCGACACGCTTTGTATTCACAAATCCAATCCAATTTGAGAGTGTAATTACATCAATTAAACTTAATCAAACTGTTTCAAAGTGAGACCGCGACGCAAATGAAAACGAAAAGGAAACCCGGCTCTGCCGACTTCAATGTGCCAGCACAGTGGGAAATAAAATTGGCCAGGATGATTCGAATACCTAATTACAATGTGTTTAATTATGTATATGTTGTTTGTTGGTAGTGCTGAGAAGATACAGCCAGCAATTGTTACTCGTAGAGTTATATTTTAAATTGTTCAAAAGTATGTAACAGACGGGTAGGTTTCCGACCCTATGTATATAGCATCACCGAATTCGGTAAGATTTTGTTCTTTCCTATTAAATTTGTTCAAAGTTACGGTTTAAAGGGCTTGTCAAGGTCAATGGCGTCATAGTTAATAGATATGCAGTTCAAGTCTGACGGTCTATTCAAGCAGACCTCGCAGGTCTACTTTGGTAACGGCTTCCGTGCAGAATTCGTTTTTGCTTTCTTCTGAAGATTTGTCTTGATTCTAATATCTTTTTGTAAAGAAGAGAATGGTTTTTAGGATCACTTTGTTTGCGATACGAATAGAACGTCTAATCTTAACGTGGACTCTCCATACGTTGTATATTTAAGCTTTGCTAAATTAAAAGGAAACATTTTGAAATTCAAATAGATTTTCGATCAAGTTGGCTGTGCTTTCATTTGTCATTTGTCATATTTCGTTCCTCCGGAATATTTAGTTCACTTTCGTTTCACTACTTGACTGAGAAACAAGCTCCAGAGCACAACCTAATTCAGAAATGTCAGAGGAGTCGAGCGCGGAAGCAACGCCATTTGGAAACGACGAGTTGACAGGGGATCCTGAGGAGCCGAGTGGATCGAAGGTGGGTTCGTAGTCCTCAGGGGCTTCTTCTTCGATAACTGAAGTTTCTTTGAATACGATAAATGTGTCTACCCAGAAGATGCCTGCGAAGTTCCAGCCCCTCCTAGAGAAACTAGAGCACCTGAAAAGGGAGATGGCCCGGGAGGAGGAATTGAATGGGCTGTTCAATCGCCTCGTTTCTGCAATCCTAGCAGAAGTACATGATCTACGATAGTATATGCGACTTCTGTTCACCTATTCCCAACATACCAATGTATTATCAAATGGTGTAATTGTTGACGCATAAATATATCATAAGCATCCCGGATATGGAGCTTTAATTAGCTTATTTCTCTTTTGCATTTTCTTTTTACTTCCAAATTCGGAGCGGGTATAAACTATTACAAGTGTCAATTGAATCGTTCAAATAATTAAAGATCATCTGGCGTGGTAGATGGGTAGATGACTTTGCAGGACTGTTTTCTTTCCATACCCGTAGAGTAAAGGGACCCCTCAGTCCTCAGAGACGTCTTTTTCGATAACCGAGGCTTCGTCTTCGATAACCGTCGATCCTGAAAACATCGATGCCAATACATATATGGGATTTGTGTTGGCCTATTTCCAAATTATCAATGCACTATGGTAACATTATGGTCTTAATGTTAACATGTTAACATGTTAATACATGGTTCGTTAATTAGCACAAAACATTCTATATTTTGCCTTATTTTACATCCAAATTGGTTGATTTTGTTATCCTGGCGCTTCTTATTACGGAGAAGAGACCGGTTCACACCCTTCAAAAGAAGGGTGATCAGGATTACTGTCCAAGCTAGAAATAAAATTTTGACTCTTAACTGAGATATGCCATTTTGTGCTAGATTATGGCTGTTCTGATATAAAAGGAAACACTTTAAAATTCAAATTATTTTCGATCAAGTTGGCTATGCTTTCGATTGTCATCATATTTCGTTCCGCCGGAATATTTAGTTCACTTTCGTTTCACTACTTGACTGAGAAACAAGCTCCAGAGCACAACCTAATTCAGAAATGGCAGAGAATTCGGACGCGGAAGCAGAGTCAACTGGAAACGACGAGGTCTTGACGACAGGGGATCCCGAGCAGCCAAGTGGATCGGAGGAGGGTTCGCAGTCCGCAGATTCCGAGGAAGAATTCCAGCGCCTCGAGGAGCATGTAAAGGCCATGGAAAGACGGATTGCGCAGGACAGGGAAAAGAGAAGGATTTTATTCATTCGCTTCATGAATTTATTCCTCGATTTACTAGAAGCACGGGTATATTCGCAGAACATATAGTATTTGCGATTTCTGTTAACCTATTCCCAAAATACCAATGTACTATCAAATGGTCTAAGTGTTGACGCATAAATATATCATAAGCATCCCTGAAATGGAGCGCTAATTAGAACATTTTCTCTTTTGCATTTTCTTTTTATACCCGTTACTCGCAAAGTAAAAGGGTATACTATATTCGGTGAAAAGTGTGTAACAGGCAGAAGGAAGCTTTTCCGACCATATAAAATATATATATTCTTGATCAGGATCAATAGACGATAGAATAGAATAGAGTTGAGATTTAGCATACAGATTCCAGAGACAAAGGCGCAAGTTTTCAAGTTTGTTGGCCAACGTTGCCAGGCCCACTGTAACGCCCACAAACCGCACAAAACTGTCACGCCCACATTTGTGAAAAATTGTTGGATATTTTTTCATAGCTTAAATTTCTATTTAGTTGCCAAAAAACTTTTTGTCACGCCCACCATAAAACCCTAAAACCACCAAACCGGTCACGCCCACACTTTTGAACATTTTTAAAATTTATTCTCATTTTATTCCCCAATATCAAGCAAAATCCGCGAAAAAATTTTGAAATTTAAAATAAAGCGGAAAACATTCGATGCGTTTACAAGTCATCACTATCGAGGGAAATAGAATAATTTCATTTTAATTTAACACTTTCTTGGTGGGCTTCGTCACTACATGTACAGCCCACGAAGTGAGCTTCTGTCAACAAATTAAAATCATTTTTTTAGACTCGTTCCAAACATAGTGAATCATTGTCCGCCTTAGACGATCAACCAAAAGAAGTCAGTTGAAAAGGAACTGTTTTGCTTAATATAAATAGCCTGCAAAAATGAGATTTGCCCGGAATGAATTCATTTCCAGATTAGATTAAGTCTAAAATGAAAATACACCTATTTTGAATTGAAGTGCAGTTTTCTTGGGGCACCCGGACCTGTTTGTCATTACTTTTAGGTTAGGTTTCCTGCTGATTGCTCCGTTCCGTTCCAATCAGTCTATCCTGGTAACAGCTCCTGACCCCAACCGTGTATCACACACTTATGAAAATTCACGTTCTCGAAATTTGCGCACACTAATTAAGCGCTGCCAACTAAGTAAAGTAAGTTGCCCCATGAAAACCGGCGACTGGGTACCAAAAAGGCAGGCATATGATAGTGTCGAAAAGGAGGCCCTCATCCGGGAGGGGGAACCCACTCGTCACCTAGTCGTCGCCATCATCTCCGTCTTCGTCTTCGTCTGCCCCGGGCATCGGGTTCCTTCTCCTTTGCTTCATATAATTTATGTTGCATTTGCTGCTGGCCTTACTTTGGCCCGACTCCGTCTTGGTTTGGACCTGGAGTGGAGTGGAGTGGAGTACGGCTGTCAGTTAGTCAGTCAGTGGCGGGCCAGTCACTTTGAGTTCCATATCAAGTTCGCACACACCCACCTGCAAACCTGCAAACCTGCAAACCTGCACACCTCCACACCTGCAGGAGTGGCAAGCGCCCAAGGTGAGGTGGCAGAGAATATGGCACGTGACTTAAATAAATTGCAAAAATCTTTCTCACAGCATCCTTCGCATAGTTTGCCATTTTCGTAGCATTTTTGTTCTGTTTTCTCAGGACGTTTTTTTCCGCTTTTGGCAGGCTCCTGCTTCTGCTCCTGCTCGTGCTCCTTGGCCTTTGTTGCTCGCCAAACGGCGGCATTTATGTAGCACTGGGTGAGCCTGTGTTTTCACGACTTTATTAGCAGGCAGCTTGAAAAGTTCCCCCGAGCACCAGGACGCCACCTGTCGGCAGGCGAAAACTTTTGGCTCAGACACACATAATCAACACCTAATCAAAGTAATAGAAACTTATTGGATTAATCGCTGTGTGGAATTTCTATTCGCCGATCAAAGGCGCAGTCCGTGATTGTGGCCCTGTGGGCCGAACTTCCGAACGGGGGCGGTACTAATTATGCAGCTCCTAGGATTCCGTCCCCGAATCTCTCCAAATCTCCATTCCGCCTGCCCGACTCGAGCTAATCGTCAAAATTGGAAAATCTCCGGCCATCGATGACAGCTGTCAACGGCTGGATGACAATGGCAATGCAATCTAGCCATCAATTTTGATTAGGCTTCCATTCGTTTGCAATGATTCTGGTGAATCACTGGCCCCGGCCCAGTGGGTGTGTAATGCCTTTGGAGCTCGGAGTCGATAGCTCCAGTCGATAATTGAAATTATGCAGCTGCTGACAGCTTTGACGGCATATGACAATGGCTCCGGCCAAGAACAAGGAAAAGAAGCTGGTGTCCAGCAGCCCATGACTGCATCGAAAACAGGAATGATGGCAATGATGATGACTATTGGGCGGCAGAGTATTTAAGCACACAAAATATTCCTTTAGATTAGATGTAGTATGGGATATTCTTTAAGCGATCGAACCACTTCTACTATCCTCCAAGCCCTTTCTAATTTGAGGAGCTATTTCGTGATTTGATCCTATAAACTTGTATAAAGAGCAATTACTGCTGCATTACAGAAAAGCACGAGCTACAGATCATAATCTAAGTCAGTTAATCAAGGAAATAGCTGTGTTAGATGCCAGAAATATTATTTCTGAAGCCCACACCAAGCTGACTCCCAGTTTGAAGCTGTGTGCAGCATATCTCGAACCCTCGAGAGTAATTGTCCAAGTCGAAGTGGAAGTACGTTTGCTCCGAAGCCCAGTGGACCTGAGCCATCAGCGGAGATTCAAATGGCCAGAAGGCACCACAAATTGTGGGTGGGGAAGAAGAGGGCAGGATGGGGATTCGGATGTGGATGCTGCATCAGCAGCTGAGCCCGCCTTGAAGTCCACCTTTGTCACCATCCTTGCTTGGCTCGTTTCTGTGTCATCGCTGTGAGTGAGTAAATAAAAAATGTATTTAGACCAAGGCATAATTATACAAATTGGGAATGCAATTAAATTTAATTGTTTCAGCGTTCCCACCAGTCTGCTGTGTCTTCTGTGTGTGCTGCATGTGTGTGTTTGAGTGTTGGAGTGTTTCACTGTTTGAGTGTTGGAGTGTTGGAGTGTTCCTTGGCCCCCGTCGCTCCCTTAGTCGATAAAATGTAAAAACGTTTTGAGCACGAACCTTATCTTCCACTGTCGCCCGCCTCGTCCGGCTCGCAGGACTCCAGATCCTGTTCAGTACAAGTGCGCGTAAGTGCCGTAAATAAAACAAGCAGAAATTACAACAGGCGGCAACTATTCCAGGACCCCGCTCCACCCCAGTGTCACCGTGCCCACCCCAGCGAAAGGACCCAGGGAGCGAAACAAAAACATCTTTTAATGATACATTAGGCAGCAGACTGGGCCTATAATGAGACACAAAGTGTAGCGAAACAAATCGCAAGAAATGAGCCACGTGCCAGAAGGACAATGCTCCGATTTGGAGCTTGGGCTTGGGATACACGGTTGGCCATCCGCCCCTAGAATAATAGAAAACCAAGCGAAAGAGGTCCTTGCATGAGCGAAACCCACAGGACACCGGCCACCAGTGCCAACCCCATTCAAAATGACAATGTGCTCCTATCGCAACAAAAAGTATGGGAATAAACCACAAAAATGGTGTGATCAATCGAAGTGTTTGAGGGAACTGTGCTTTGAAGGTGGACGGTCATGTCCAAAGTTTATAAATAATCCAAAAGAAACTGAATTGCCAAAAACACCTCTGGAATGAACAGTGTTGTGTTACTAATTAAATACGTCCAAATTGACCAATGTTGGTTAGTTGGACGGACTCGAGATAAAAATGAAATATTCATGAGCATGTAAATACGAGTAATATTTCGAATGCACTTTAAGGAATATTTTTATTATATATTTTTCATATCCGAAGAAATTAAGATGAAATAGAGATATAATGCAACAGTTGTTCGAAGAAATTTGCATACATTTGCAATATACATTTCATGGTTGATATGAATGCTATTTGTGTTTTGCAGATACTAGCAAGCCAATTCAAAATGTAACTAACTCACAAACATTTTCTCTCAGTGTAGAGCTGAGGAACACATCGGGTGGCTGGCGGGAGTCGGGAGGAGGAAGAGAATGAGCTGAATCGGAGGTTCGTGGCATAATATCTTAATTATTTCTTTACATGTGTTTTAATTTTTAGTAAGCACTTGCTTCCTCTGCGGCGCTTGGAATTTCAGTCACGTGCTGCAACTAATCCCCAGCCCCACACGCGCCTGTCATGTCGCCCAGGACCGAAACCAGGACCGAAACCAGGACCAAAACCAGGACCAAAAACTAGGACCAGGCGTCTCCAATGGCAACAGATGAGACGGTCTGGGCACAAAGACCAGGTCGAGGACGAGGACGAGAGGCAGGATGTCAGCAGGATGCTCGCCGGCAAAGGTAAATGCCAAAGTAACTAACTGTGTATGCACTCGAGCAGGAGGAGCAGTCGACGCTGGCGAGGATTGGGCGGATTGGGTGGATTGGTCGGATCTGGGGGTTCGAGTGGCAGCTCTGTGAGGACAGCCAGCTCATTTGCAGACTGATTCCGCCTCCGGGACGTTTATGCGGCAACAACGGGCTGCACACTCATTAGCTACAATTGCTATTGGAGTAAACAAGAAATTCATACATTCCAGAAGTAATTTAAAGATGTGCTCCATTTTGTGTAGTAAATATCATGGATTTTCTATATTCTGCATTCTACATTCTGCTGATATTCCTAGCTAATTCATATTCAAGACTTGGGGAGGCGCATAAACGATGTTCGAGCTGTCGAGACCGACACTTGCGCCGAGTTTTCTCAATTACTCGGGCAAGGCTCAGCCTCCTCAGAGCGTCCTCTGCGTATGTTGATTAAACTTAAAAGGAGAATAGGAAACTGTACGACTGTGTGCTAGTGTGAGTGAGCGAGTGAGTGTGTGTTCTGGTGTCCTAGTGTGTGTGCCCTTGCCAGCGCCCTCTGTTTGTATTAATCCAACATAATTAAGAAATTTAATTAAAGTGCAGCACGCGCTGAATGCGGAATAGCTAGTTTGGCGAAAGCAAAGGCAACGCGGCAACTTGGCAACTAGTCCCTGGATCTGGATCCGGATTCGGATTCCAAAATTGGTGGGGAGAAGAAACGAATGATCTACCTTTCCGCCTCGAAAAAGTTACCGGACCAAATGCCACTTGACAGATCCCAAGAGAGGCCATAAATAATCTTAATAAGTATTTAAAAACGAAAATAGTTTCGGACCCCACACTACGAGTATTTCCCCTTAAATTAACTAATTTATAATTCGCCGTTTCTTTTAAATGCAACATTGCATAGTTTCAAAGATACATTTATTTATGCTTGTTATCGTAAAAGTGAGGGGTTTTTTATATGATTCTCATTTTTTAATCCATTTTAAAAGCAAATCATCATTGTGGATTAAAAAATGTAAGTATATCAATTGAAATCATGCGCGATGCATTGCAAGGAACGCATAAAATTGAACAGTTGAATAAGTTTTGTCTGTGTTTTTACTATCATACCGTTTTTTTCAATTTTGCAAATACAACCAGCATGCAAATGTTTAAATTTTTCATAATTTTTATCACGGGCTAACTAAGACTGTAATTCACTTAAATTCTCTACTAATATATACGAAAATTAATTACAATTGTATTTTAGATATTATATGCTTATATGCATATCAGTATGAATGTCGCGATTTCGGCAACTGTATTAGGTAGATACGATACATGCACTTCCACTAGCTGGGTAACTAACTATAACTAAGCTATAACTATCCTATCGTAGAGTGAAAGAATATACTGGACTCCTTAATAAAAACAGGTAGACGGAATCGTTTCCGATTCTTCCGATATATATTCTTGATTAGGATCAATAGCCAAGTCGTTTTGGCCATGTCCGCCTGTCCGTATGAACGTCGAGAGCTCAGGAACTAAGGCTCAGAAAAGAGACAAAGACGCTGCGCAAGTTTTTTGACCCATGTTGCCACGCCCACTTTAACGCCCACATTTTTGAAAAATTGTTGGATATTTTTTCATTGTTTTATTATACGCTTAAATTTCTATAGATTTGCCAAAAAGCTTTTTGCTTTCTTCTGAAGATTTGTCTTGATTCTAATATCTTTTTGTAAAGAAGAGAATGGTTTTTAGGATCACTTTGTTTGCGATACGAATAGAACGTCTAATCTTAACGTGGACTCTCCATACGTTGTTTACTTAAGCTTTGCTAAATTAAAAGGAAACATTTAGAAATTCAAATAGATTTTCGATCAAGTTGGCTATGCTTTCATTTGTCAGAATATTTCGTTCCTCCGGAATATTTAGTTCACTTTCGTTTCACTACTTGACTGAGAAACAAGCTCCAGAGCTCAACCTAATTCAGAAATGACGGAGAATTCGAGCGCGGAAGCAACGCCATTTGGAAACGACGAATTGACAGGGGATCCTGAGGAGCCGAGTGGATCGAAGGTGGGTTCATAGTCCTCAGGGGCTTCTTCTTCGATAACTGAAGTTTCTTTGAATACGATAAATGTGTCTACCCAGAAGATGCCTGCGAAGTTCCAGCCCCTCCTAGAGAAACTAGAGCACCTGAAAAGGGAGATGGCCCGGGAGGAGGAATTGAATGGGCTGTTCAATCGCCTCTTTTCTGCAATCCTAGCAGAAGTACACGATATACGATAGTATATGCGACTTCTGTTAACCTATTCCCAAAATACCATGTACTATCAAATGGTATAAGTGTTGACGCTTAAATATATCATAAGCATCCCGGATATGGAGCTTTAATTAGAAAATTTTCTCTTTTGCATTTTATTTTTATACCCGTTACTCTTGGAGTAAAAGCAAAGACACTATTCTAGTGTCTAGTTTACTCTAGTGCTTTGGTAAAAGGGTATACTAGATTCGTTGAAAAGTATGTAAGAGGCAGAAGGAAGCATTTGATCAGGACCAATAGACGAGTCGAAATGGCCATGCCCGTAGGAACGTCGAGATCTCTTGAACTATAAAAGCATACAGATTCAGCATACAGAGTCTAGAGACGTGGACACAGGTTTATCGCCACGCCCACTCTAGCATCCACAAACCGCACAAAACTGCCACGCCCAAACTTTTGAAAAATGTTAAATTTTGTCTCATATAATTCACCAATTACGGGTATGTGTCGGGGAACTCGACTATAGCATTCTCTCTTGTTCATTTGAAAGTGGGCCATGATAGTTTGCAGTTTCGGGTATTACAAGATTCCCAAACAACATAGCTACCCGATATTGGTGTTAGTATTCCGTTAGCCTTTCCATTGGTCTGTTCTGCTTTCGTTTCGACTGCTGCTCGGTGTTTGCGATGACAGCGCTGGAAAAGCCAAAACCCCAAAAGAAAACGTATGAAAAGCGAGCGAAAACACACCCACACGCTCTTGCTTTTCTGGCTTTTCCCCATTTTCGTTGTCATCGCAGTCGCGTCGCAGTCGCCGTGTGCACATCCATTTGTAGTAATCGCTTTAAAATGATGGCAACAGATTTATGGTGGCTTATCTCGGTGAACTTGGAGTGTGCATAGGTGCTGCAGGTGTCGGAGGTTTCGGAGGTGTCGGAGGTGTTGGGGGTGTTGGAGGTGTCGAAGGTGGTAAGCGAAGCGTTTAGCCAGTCCCAATCCGTAGTCCCCGTTCCCCAGTCGCAGTTTCCATTCCCGATTCTCCACATCCACTGGCGACCCGAACGCTGGATGGCACCTAGGTGACAGTCGCTAGCATCCGGAGGGTCCAGAATGAACCAAGCTGGGGTGGACCTTGGTCATTTAAAGCTATCAATTGAAGTGAGCTTTCAAGATGGGCTCTCCTTGTAATAAAAAAGAAACATTCACAACTATAGCAGATTGGCAACTGAGTAAATGAAGTACTTTACACTGCAGTGATTGTGGTACACATGCAGCTGGGCTACTAAGGTCCACCCTATTGGCCACTCCCTGTTCACACCTGCACACATACTCACACACACGTGGCTGTCCGTGCAGAGGTGGCAATTTAAAGGCTATCGCCAGCAGCCTTGGCGATCTCACGCCCGACTGAGCACCAGTTCAGAGTTCGATTCGGTTCGGTTCGGTTGGGTTCTGGGTTCTGGGTTCTTGGTCCTGGTTTCTGGTTCCTGGTTCGTGGACCCTGGATTCTGGATTCTGGCCGTGCCCATTATTATCACAGCCGACGTCTAGGTCCGGGCTTCAGCCGGGTGATTGACGATGTGGCCAGAAGTTGGGACTAGGATCTGGGATGGATCTGGAACTGGAAGTGATACCGGAAGCGCAGGTGCGCTAGAGAGGATCCGGCCCGGATGAACACTCCTTCGGTGACTTTCCTGCCTTGGCAGCAGTTGTCCCAACTGCGGTCTGGTCCGTTCCGCATCTCGTCCGGCAGTTAAACATTTATGTCTGCCAAACAAACAAAATGGTCAGTGCGGGGGTTGGTGGATGTGGGTGGTACCCGGCCCGGCGGGCTGGGAAAACAATTGTTGGACGGGTGGGGGTTGGGTGAAAGGCCGAAACGAGCATTCGGCTGCAGCACTAAAGTCCACACGAGCCGCAGACGCTCCTCCTCCCATTGTCCATTTCCCAAAAGCCTCCGCATTCCCCAGAAAACCAAGTACACTCGAGAAAAAAACAGAACAGATAATAGTTTATTGAAAAGGGATAAGTGACTTTTTTGACTAAAACTTAAGTAATTATAACAGTCGCACATTTAACATAATAATTTCCGTGGAAAGCTTATGGTTATTATGCTGCATTTCTGTCAAGAGATGCATAGTTTTTTCTTAAGTGTACTGCCGTCGGGGGAAAGAAGAGCGTGGCTTTGGGTCTGAATCCAAAGCTGAGGGAGATGAGAACCTGAACGAGTACGAGAACGACAACGACGACATTTACTGTTTACCTTGATTATTTCATCAAAGTTTGAAAATATTTACATTGGCATTCCGAGCTTGGAACGTGATGTAGATATTTATACATGCCGTAGCCGTTCCGTTCCGTTGCCATTGCCTTTGGTTTGCTCTGCCTTTGCCTTTGCGTTTGCCACTGTCACTGGTACTGCTCCTGCCACCGTCGTAGTTTCCATCCAATTCCAGCCCAAGTCGGTGACTGGTAACTGTATCTGCAGCCATGGCCATGGAGGTAACCCCAACCAGGCAGGAAACAAGCCAGCCAGCTCCAGATTCCCCCAGCTTCTTTGCATTGTTTGTCTCTGGTGCTGGCTCTTATTTTTTGGGGCAAGCGGCTGGCTTGGAGCGGGCAGAATGCCAGGACAATAAGTTTATTTTGATACACAAAATTAATACGTTGTTGGCATCAACTCATGCATCCACTCCTGCCAGCATCCGCATCCACCTTGTCAGTCATTCAGCCAGTCATTCAGTCAGTCATCGAGTCAGTCGTTCAGTTACTCTTTGAGCCAACTTCGACACTTGCCACTTGTAAACGACATTTTATTAGTGGAGTTTATTTAAATTCGTTAAAGATGTGTGTGTCTGGGTATTTGTGCTTGTGCTGCCATTTTCGGATACCTCGAATCTGGGAGCCCCGAACCCGGAGCATCGAACCCCCCATCGCAACGTGGCTGCCGCATTCGTATTCAAAAGATCAACATATTGCGTTACGTGGTGTATTTTAAATTCAAAATTGACTTTCGAGCACTTACAGGCGACACAACACAGCAGCAGGAGCGGTGGAGCAGCAAAGGAGGGGATATTCCAATGGCTGCGGAGCTGGGGAGCTGGAGAGCTGACTCGACGACCTCCTTATCGCAATGCCGAAATCCCCAAGGGTGCCTCTGATTTGCCGGGGGAAAGGTCGTCGGCGGAGGACGAGCCGGAGTAGGGGGAATAGGAGGAGCCGGAGTGGGTGGGCAAACTATGACCCAGTGAGATCACGGATAGGCACTGAGCAGCCGACTCGATTGAATTGTTTCTGTGTAATCGCTTTCAGTAAGTGAATCCAAGTCCCCGCCCAGCTTAAATAAATAGGGGGCATGGCGGAGTGGCGACTTAATTGAAGCTTTAGGACGTAATCACGTCGTTAAGGTGTTTGGCATTTGGCGGGGCAAAAATCTGTTCATTTCGTTCTACAACACTGGAGTTCGGAAAATTATCATTCATCCCGCAAGCAAAAACGGTTGTAGAGTACGCACCATACCAAATATTGATAACCTATTAACAAATGATTTGCGAGGGGTTATGCTATCAAAATTTAACGAGCTTTAGACTCGGGAAATCTGAGAGCATAGTTATTAAGAGCCAATTGTTAACCCGGAAAAGTGATAAATATTATTGGTATGAAATATATATATGAATACTTATCAGATTCCGCTACTCTCGTTCCTATATCGGCATCAATATCTAGCCCATTTGGAGGACGAGCACCAATTGCTGCGTGGCTGTGATCCAAATTGCTCGGCCCATTCCTGTCCGGCGAATAAATGCTGGCAAGTGAAAAATCAGGGGAAAAGCATTTGATTCGTGCTCAAAGCGTTTTTCTGACAGCTGCCTCCTCCTCCGCCTCCTCTGCCGCTGCCACTGTCTCAGCCATCTTCTCCATTTCCATCTGAATCCCCAACTGCAGGCCCATCTTAACCCTTCTTCGGTGGCGTGGGCGATCTGCGGGGAATAGTTTCGAGACTGGCAAATCTGAAAGTGGAAACTCAAAGCCGTAGCTGGAACTGAACTGAACTGAAGAGAACCGAAGCTGGAGCTGAGTCTGAGCTGAGTTGGGTTGGGTTGAGTAGAGTTGAGTTGAGATGCGGAGGAAAGAAACTATGAAACTGGGCAAGGAATAAATACATAACTGAATATGACACGTTCGCCGCAAAGTACGGTAGAAGCCAAACAAAAAACAATACGACAAAGTGTCATAAAAGTTGTATACGAAACTTAAGAAGTAGCTGCAACGGCAGCAGCAGCAACAATTACCCACTGTGAAGTGGGCCAAGTGGGCGATGGGCGAAGGACGAAGGACGAAGGACGAGCGAACTGGAGGGCAGTGCTAAGCACTCGGAAAATGACATAGGCAACTGCAATTGTTGCAACTTGTTGTGCAAAAATAATAAGGAAGCGAACTTAAAATGATTACACGATAAAGTTTTACCCTGCAATTTGCCATCGAGGTGGAACAAAGGCTGCGGCACGAAGGCAAAAGATTTACATCCACAATCTGCAGTTGTTGAACTTTGCATTTAGGGCTGCATGTGTATGGCAATTGATTGCAACGGCTCTTCCCGTACTTCCTGTACATCCTGTTCAGTCCCACCAAACTGGTGGCCATGTGCTGCTCCTTTTTCACCCCCTTTAACCCACACCTTCCTCCTCCTCCTTCGTGCTTTTCGACTAGGGACAGCCGACACGCTTTCATTTGTATTCAATATGATTTTGGCAGGCCATAAAAAAACGTTTAACAATGATGGCAGAGGGAATGGAATTGGGCTGGAGATTGGGGCAGGGATTGGGATTGGGATTGGGATTGGGTTCTCGGGTTCGGGCTCGTGAACACAGCCATGAATTGTGCGGCCAAAGTGAGTCAAGTGCGGGTGCTGAGATTCTCATTTCATATATTGCCCACAGCAGCTGCTGGGTCATAATCATCATCATAACGGATACAATGGCAGAGCCCTGGATTTTTCAGATGCTTCAGATACATCTGGGCATGGTCAGAGTTTATGGCGGGCGAATGGCAACTATTTAGCGCCTATTTCAGTAAATTTCAACCTACCCTCTATACTATTTATGCATGTGCTACGCTTCAATACACATGGTGCGAAATTCACATTTATTGGGAAATATTTTATAAACAAAATGGACACATTCATATACCTGTGAAACGAGGATAAGCATAATTTAAGCCTTTGATTTTAATTAAATGTGAAAAGGTAATTATTGAAATGCACAAATATATATATATTAACGTACTACAACTTTAAGATAGATCTGGGAGTTTGATTAGTGCGATTATTTATTTGGTTGAACACGTTCAGAACTGGTTTATTTACTTGATATGTTAAGCCAAACATAATTAACTTAAAAATATGTTATCGTTATGACAGATTCATTAATTCATTCGTGGATTTTGCCTAACTGGGAAAGACAAATGAAAATGGTAAATTTTGTGAACTGCTCTTTTAAGGAAAATAAGGAATAGTGAGATACCTCGATCTCATAAAAATGAATAAGTTCATTTCCATATGTAGGGCTGGTTTCCTTAACCATTCTAACTTTTGAGCACGGCTAGATTTAATTGTTATCATACACGAATAAGAAATGTACTCGATTTATTCATTCTTAGCGAAGCTTCATTTCTGAGCGAATGATGGGTCTTGAGTTTTTCCCCGAAGATGTATTGTTAAGTCATGTTTTTCCGGTGCGATTGTACAAACACAAATGAAGCTGGGGGCTCTTTGGCGAAAGTGCTGGGGAGTAGCCTCGTGTTTGTGCATCATTTGATTAACGTAATCGAATGACACGCCACATGTCAGTCATCCAGAGAGGCAGTCACCCGGAGTCGGCCGACTCATCCTGATGCTGCTCCTCCAACTCCTCCAACTCCTCCAACTCCTCCTCCTCCTTATAACCATGCCATCCAAATCCCCATCCTGCGGCCGAGTTAAACGAAGTAAGTCGGTAAAAAGTCACCAGGGCGTACATGTGAAAGTCACTTGGGCTCTCGCATGTCTCTGTTTGATAAACAATTGACACTTATACGGCAGGGCGGATCTGGGGGAGGCGCACACAACACATGTAGCAAAATCAATTTTCACCTTTTCACTTGATCAATTTCTTAACGGCAATGAAAAGTTTTCTGCGAAGTAAGCTGAGCGCACGGCTGCGGAATGTCAAGCAGGCCAGAATGCCAGGACTTCAGGACCGCCAGGACTCCGCCAGGACTCCCGCTGGATAAGTGTGAGCCAAGCCTCCACGCGGAGGAGGAGAAGGCACAGATAGCATCATTTGCATTTCCACGCTCACCCCACCCACCCACACGCACGTTAACAGTTAGTTGGGCTGCGGAAGTGAGTTCCGGAAGGAGTGAGTACGGATATGGGTATGGCACAGTGGTCCACGTTGGCCGAAATCGGTGATAGCACAAATTGGCGATAGCTCTGGTCACATTTGCATATATGTACCTATGATTTTTATAGTTTTTTGATTCAATATAAACACTTTATTATTATACTAACAAGCGTTTAAAACTCGTTCTATTTATAGTTAAGTACCCTTTAGTTGCTTGAGTTAAATAATAGCGCAAGGTAGTTGTATTTATATATGAAAGTGAATTTACCTGGAATTTACCTTAGTGCTGAATCTAAAATTGTTTAAACATAAATAGGTTGGAATATTTCGTCAGCTCTTTCATCTGCTATCAGTTTTTATGTTGATGGCCAGCATAGTAGTCAACTTACAGGCTGTCCTAAGATCTGAAAATTAAATTAAGTAAACGGTAAAAATATGCTATAGTTTTTCCAAATTATTCTTATGTCCTTAGCCACTGTGCATTGCAGCTTTCTCACTTTTCGTTTCGTTGCGTCCCATTAAAAATTATGTTGAAAAGAAAAGCAGCAGAGGCGGAGGTGAAGCAGCAGAAATAACACACGGACATGGTCACGGATGCGGCTGATTCGGATACGTTGTGAAGGAGATGGAGCCCCGTTCTCGGCCGGAAGCAGCAAATTTTCATTGTATTATACCCGTTAGTCGCTGAGAAGAAAGGGTATAATGGCTAACCGTGTCCCTTACACTGAGTCGGACAAATATTTTTGACCAGCATTGCAGAGCTAGTCATACTGTAAGCCACATCCACCATTTCTATGACTACGTTTCAAAAACAATGGCAACAAGGCTTTATATGTTAAGCTAACATATTAGCGGGTATCTACGGTCGAGCCACTTCAATTCAGGTCTCATTCGTGTTTATTTTACAAAGTGCCTCGACAGCGACTACGATGGGCGGTTGGCGCTTAAAGGGGCAGGAAATGGCACCGACGTGTCACGGTCCTGACAAGAGTCGTGTCACGGCAACAGGGCGGATGAAGTTTGCTTCATTGGCTCAGCATAATTGTTTCCTTTTGAGCTCCGACTGTTCCCCCCTGCCAGACGCTCTCGGAAATTTACATGCCGGCTCATGCGAGTGGAAGTGAGTGGACGATGGACGATGGACGTTGGACAATGGAGAGTGGATACTGCACAATAGAGGAGTAAGGCCTGATTCTGGAATGAATCTGTGTCTAGACCTGGAGCCGGACCTGATTCGTTGCGCTGCGTGACATGTCCTGACTGGCGTTGACAGGCGATAATGATGCTGGCCGAAGATCGCCGGGCCTCGACCACTTCTCCGGCCCCATCAAGGGTCGGGGTCACCCACTAATTGATTGACCTGCCCAATTTTATGGCCTGTCAATGTCGCTGATTGACTGACCGACTGACTGCCTGATTGACAGATGCACGAGGCGTGACTGCCGCACATCCACATCAACGTCCAACGTCCCATCGACATGCAACGCCCTCAGCTCGTCTGTCCCCCGGCACTTGTGCGCTGTTACTTTTAGTGCGACTCGTTGGCGACGGCGATGACCTCGAGATTGGTTGTGCAGCTCTTAAACGGCCTCGCCCGCAGCAGCCGCCGCAGAAGTCGCATTTAATTGACCAATAAAACGGAGCGGATGACCGAAATGAAGCCCCCAAACGCTCAAACAACAGGGGCAACAAGCGCGAAAGCCGTTTAATGACTATGTTTCGGCGAAATGAAAAACTGGCGCCCAACGTGGGGCCACTGAGAAAGGGCTAAAAGGGGCCGGCTTTTCGCCTATCCCCCTGTTAACTTAACATCTCCACTTTCCTTTTCTTATTAGCAATTGATGTGCATACAAAATACAAATTAATTTTGTCATTCGCAGACACATCTATATATCTCAGTGAGCTGGAGTTTGGTTTACGTTTCCTTTGGCCTCTTTGTGTCCTGGTAATCGAAAGAGGAGCGAAAAATTGCCACGCAGACATAATGGCAACGTTTGAGGGGCCAAGTGGGGAATTTGAATGGATTCCTATGTCAAATGTCACACAGACCTACTCGATTGTATGACTCATTCACACACACTCAATGGTATGGAACCGGCACATGGATCTGGATCTCCCATGCATACGATAGGTACTCAGCCAGTTGGTTGGGGCGTCATCCAGCCATCCCGTCAGTTCGTCAGTTCGTCAGCCAGCCAACCAGTGAGTTCGTCTGTCAATGGGACAGACATTTTGCTAACGTGAATTCGTGAACGAATGAGGAAAGGGTGGGAGCGATATTCTCAACGATGTTCCCCATTACAAATTCAATTACATGCTTAGCTACACTTTAGAGAAATTGAATTTTTATGTGCATTTATATTTAGTATATTTTTACATCTCCCACTCCATGTGCCAGGTACTGAGCAACTGAGGTACCGAAGCACTGAAGCTGGAGAAGAAGCGAAGGCACGAGTTCAAGGCTCTGCGGTTAGCTAAGGGATTCCATCAGCCATTTTCATAGTCGCATCGAGTCGACATCTTAATCTCCGCGCTGCGCATAAGTGGAATTGGAACTGGCCCCATGGCTATGGCCGCCTCTCCACATCCTCACTCCAGTCGCAGTCGCAGCCATCGAGACGGTTGAAAAGTAGATCGCTACGGCTTGTCTAACTGAGGCGACACCTTAATTATGGCATTTGGCCAGACAACTCGGAAGGGGGAGTCCCGCCTGCCTCTCGCCTACGGCCCAATTGCATCCTTGCATCGCTGAATCCTTGCAGCCATGTAGCCATTCGGTAAGGAGACCCAGAAAGGATGCGTGACAGACAAGAGAAAAGGCATTGTCTCCTGACGAACTAAATTAGATTTCGGTTTGGCGAATGCCAGGGCCAAGAATTGGACCAGCACAAAACCACGCGTCGCTATATACACTCAGAGAAATATTGCTGTATATACTGGCCAACATTTCCAAAGCCAATATATGAACATGCTATACATTTAATTTTACCTTTACAAACTCATGGCAATCTTAATTAATTGATTGATTCAGCTTAAATTAAGGACACTAATCACTCATGCTTTCAGTATATTCGTTTTCATGTGTCAAGATTATCACTTAAAAATAACTATATAAGCGTGCCCCTCTCCACAACCGGTGACATTTGTAGATTGCCTTTATAAGATTT
Source organism: Drosophila mauritiana (assembly GCF_004382145.1). NCBI lineage: Eukaryota > Metazoa > Arthropoda > Insecta > Diptera > Drosophilidae > Drosophila > Drosophila mauritiana. The sequence goes on along the minus strand of NC_046672.1, from coordinate 20,085,584 downwards.
GTGGACATATATAACGTGGCAGCTGGTCAACGGTTTTTGAAGTGTAGAGGGATACCCTGGTGCTGCCATTAATGCCGCCGGCTCCCTCAACTCCGAGCACGATCCGCACATGTTCATCGCACGCACAGAGCCTGTGGCTCCCGACTCCCCATCCTCATCCCTATGACCATCCCCAACCTCATCCCTGTCCCATCCCCACATGGATGTCAGCGAACTGAATGCGCTGCAGAGAACGGCGAAGGAGAACGAAGCGAAGTGCATTGTGGACTTGTAGCCTCGGTCTCTGGGGCCTCGGTGGCTCCTCTTCCCGGCAGCCCCAATCTCCACAAGCGGGCTTCCCAAAGTGGTTTAAGGCTGCTTCTTTCGGTTCTTGTGTGGCCTCTGGGTCGGCCTTTAATTTGAAGACCAAAATAGCGAAATAACATGAAAGGCCACCCCGCGAACGGAGTGGAATGGAAACAATGCTCGAAATTATTATGCCCCAGCGCGACACCTCGGCCTCCTGCCGCACGAGATGCGGCTCCTCTTTAACTGCAGTGGGGGAGAGTCCTCGAACTTTCGGCCCCAGTCAGACAATGATTCCTAATTCCGAATGATGGTCACGGGCAAGAAAGAAGAGACGGTTGGCTGTCTCGCATCGCTCCAGACCAAGTTCCCTGGGCTAATTGAACCCACTGAGTCACCGCAACTCGGTGAGGGTATGCAGTCTTTGACTTGGTCGTGGAGTTTCGGTTTCGGTTTCGGTTTTCGGTGCTCCACTCTGGCCTTCTTTCTTTTTGGCTGCTTGTCTTCTTTGCTGGCTGGCTGGCATTCCATTTCAATTTGTTGCAGTTACTTTAAACAATTACCAAGGCACACGAACAGCTGCAACGAAGCTGGGCAAAGAATAAAGCAATGGCTGAGAATGGGTGACCCGAGTGGTGACCCAAACAGTCGAGCTTTTTTTTTTTTTTGTTCTTTTGAAACTGCCCCAACACAATTTAATGATGAACAGAGCTGTTTGTGTGTGTGTGTAAATCGGTAAATTTTATGCGACAAATGAGGAAAAAATGAAATTTGTGCTTTCCGAAAATGATGGGGAAAGATGCGCTCTGTGGTCGGAACTCGGGCTTGATGATTTGATGAGGCGCCTTTCCACACATCCACATCCAGATATCCCATAACCAATCCCGACCCCTTTCGACTCCTTTTCTACGTAAATGTGGAATACAAATTGCACTCATTTTAGTTTCTCACGTTTGTTGCATGTTGTACATGACTGCAACGCGCACGCACACAAATTGACACACACTCACAGACACACGTGCCACATTCACATCCACATGCCCCGAAAGGAGGTAGGCCTCGACCTCAGCTTAGTTTCGGAGCACCCCGCTCCCCGCTCCCATCTTCCATCCATTCCATCCATCGATGGGCCCATCGCCCATCGCCCATCGTCATCTCCCATCCATTCTCGATTCCAGGACTCCCAGTCGCCCCTGCCCACAGCTTCGCCTGCTGCTCTGTTTTCCTGTCGCTTCATCGGCATGCGACAAACGGAAATGTTGCTTTTATGCTTTAAATATGGCAACTTTGTGGTGTCGACAGACACACGCTCACACTCGCACGGTGGCTTATAGATACTCTGACGCACACTGGGAAGCACTGGAATAAAGGCACTCGTCTTAGGGGCACAGGATAATCAGTCTCTAAAATCCTCATTATATTTCTTATTGGTTGTATTGCTTATTTTTATGGTTGCTCAAGATTACCTAATACAAACTCTAACACCTGAGCTTACCTAAGCATACGCGTTTTTTTCGAGTGCATTGACAGTCGTGTCGGTTGCACGTCTTGCCTGGTGGCCCCTTATCCACAGGCTTGCTGGGTTTGCTGCCTATGCAGCTGCATCAGCCTCGTCCTCGGCACCATCCCCTTCGACCTGCAGCCTTCGATTTTCGTCCTGCGCTCCTCTTTGTGTGCGACTATATCGCAACGGGTGTGAGCGAGTGTTTGAGCGATCGACCATGAAGCCTTCATTATTGCATTTCATGATTTTGCGGTTCTTTATGCTCGTTCCTTTACACTAGGCGGCGACACAAACAGGGAAGCTTCTGCGGGAAAGCCGATGGGGCTGTGGGCGTGGCTGGGGCAGGACACTGGACGAGAAGCGTCTGCCATGTGCCATTTGCCATGTGTTTGGCCTGGCCGGGACTGGTGTCGACACTTTCACAACATCCACACTTCCACATCCCCATCGACAGCAACAAAGACGTAGCAGTCAGGGCCAGGATATGGCTTTGCCCCGCGTCCTGCATTCATTTCCATCTCGAGAATCGACTGAGCGGACTCGTGTCCGTGTCCCTCATTCAAATTTTCAATATTTTCCATGTGTGCTGCCGGTCGTTATCACGCATTTCCTGCCATTTGCATCCACATCCACATCTACATCTGCATCTACATATCCATTGCCATTGGCATTGGATTGGTAACGGGAATTGCAGCCGCAAGACACTGGCTACGTGGCCAGCAACCGACTTGACCAATTTGCCGCCCCTGCGGTTCCGGGTTGAGCGCATTAGGCCGCACACTGGGCCGCCGCTGGTCCTGCTCCTCGCCGGGAATTTCCACTCCGCATAAATGCAAAACCGATCTTGAGGGCACCTCAAACCGAATCGAAGTACAATGGCATGGCAGCTGGGGCAGCATATGGGGCATATACATGCCACGTATGACACGGGCTGAAGGTTAGGGGGTCAGCAGTTCAATCAGGGGCACAACGCAGGTACTTACCACACATGTGGACTCATTTTCATATGCGTGCGAGATACCACTTTGAAAGATTAAAATATGATTCGAGTTGGGGTGAGGGTTAATGGCCTTCTTCTAGCATTCCATTTAGACAAAAACTGACTTGAAATTAATTAATTAGCTACCAAATTAGAATCAATCCTTCTACATAGCATAGCTTGCAAATTCCAAAGCTATCAATCAAATTTGATTTTCAGGCTGACAAATTCATTCTCAGACATAGAATTACTCCTATATAATGGTACTACTAGTACAAAATGTATCTTTTTTCAGCCTGAATTTCTGAAAGCATCAGATATGATATCAATCTATTAAATTGTCTAACTTATGAAGTATGACACAACTGCAGAACTTTAGTTCAAGGCAAGTAAGAGTTTTTATAGCCACTCAATGAACCTTAAATTGAAATAAAATCAAGAAACTCTCCAGCCAATGATGCCAAAGGTGATCTCGATAGCATTACTGAACTTATACTGATTCCACACACTCATCGCGCACACCTTCGCAATACCTTCGCCATTGTGGCCCATCCAATCGGCCCTGCAGATGATCAGTGACAACTGGCTTCCTATCTGACTGACCCGGCCATAATCCTAGTGGCCATATCCGCTGGGGAGCAACAGCATCGCATTCGGCTGTTAATGCCACTGATTGCTAATAAATTGAAAACCATTTCAGCACAGACACGACCCGAAGGCAATAGGTGGCAGAGGATTTGCACTCGGCGCCGGACACACCAGCCATCCTCGCATGGGGATCAGAAGGAGCAGAGGCAGGAGCAGAGGCGGGAGCAGAGGCAGCAGCAGGAGCAGGAGCAGGTGGACGGGAATTCGAATCGAATCGCAATCGGAATCGGAGTCGAAGCCCCGTCAATGAATATGCAAAAACAAGGCAAACAGTGAATAAAATCAAAATAAAAACCCATTTATCAACACGCATGGCGTGGTCCAGGACGAGGACGCAGTCTATCCATCGCCGGCGTTGGAGGTGGACAAATGTGAGGCGACTGCTGGTGAAGCCGTTGGCCACGTGTTGGCCAAAAGGGAAAAGGTCACAAAAGCAGGTTAAGCTGCTTTTTTAAATAAAGCGCACAGCACGTTAATGCCCGCTGGCAGGACGAGAAGAGAATCCCGCCAGGACGCGGAGTCTCATCCATCCATCCTGCGCCACTTGCAGCCGGGCCACGTGCGAACCACTCCGCTGGCGACCAACGACTGCGGACCACTGCTCCTGCCGGTTCCAGCCGAACGCCACCGACGTCGAACGATGGCCCGAGCCGAGCGGCCACGAGCGGACCACGAAGTCACGTCGGATTCGTCCTCGGCTGGCGCCGAGCTACCCGATTGGTGACGCCTTCGGCTTCGGCTGGCAATGCGGACAGTGGCCGTAATCCGTTCGCTGGATTTTTTGAATTAGTTGCGTGTGGTAGCTTGTTGACATCAGTACCGGGTACCGGATGCGGATGCGGATACGTGCGTGGCCCGCAAATCTCTCGCCAAATCTCGACAAGTCCTGACTTGACGCGCGACCCGCAGTTCATAGTTTAGAGTTCAGCTGTTCAGCGGCTGGTGTGTGACATCCCCAACTGACTTTTTTTTGTCATCACTCTGTTCTGTCCAGCTGTGTTCTGTTTTTTTTTATTGGTCCGGAATCACGTGTGTGTTGTTTTGAGTGCGAGGTGAGTGATTTCGCTGGCTCTTGTTTGGCTGGGGCCTCCGCAACAGTTGCCATCGCTTTAAACTACTCCCCAAACTGAGCAGCAAGCCGAACCATCCAAGCCTCCAATCCAAACCAAAGCAAACCCAACCGAACCCAAACAAAAACCAAACTAAGCCCGGCTGATAACTGGCTGAAACCTGACCTGCGGTCCTCGGATTGCCTGCTGTTGGTGGGCGGTGGATGGTCGATGTTGGAAGTTGGATGGTCAACGGTTGTCCGTTCAGCTAGTTTTGTGGTCGCTTTGACGTGGTCGCGGGCAATTTGAAAGCCAACACTGAAACGCCGATTACGATAAGTGCAGTCGAATTGAAAGGAGGCGGAGTGGAAATGGGATGGGAATGGGAATGGGAATGCGAATGGAAATAGGAATCATCATCATCATCAGGAGCAGCAGCAGCAGCAGGAGCAAGCGGGAGCAGACTGCAAGCTGCAAAGTGCATTCGCTTTCCGCCTGATGTTGTATTTCATTTTGCCATTCGCATTCGCATTTCGCTTTCTCATCCTTTGTCGTCCTTTTTAGTTTTAGTTGCCAGCAATTGCCGCTGCCAGTTTGCAATTAAAGACCAGCCGCATGCAAATGGCAAATGTGAGGGGCTGAGGCGCTGAGGGACCAGCTGAAGGACTAACCGAGGGATAACCGAGGCATAACCAAAGGCAAAATATTAAATACTGAATGCCAGCTGCCAAGGGAAAGGCAGTTGCAGTTCAGCCCGCCTGTTGCCGTCGCCTGTCAGCATTTTGCTAAAGTCACAATCCCAGTCGCAGTCACAGTTGCCATCACCATCGCCATCAGTTCCGCCAGCACCAGCACCAGCCCAGTCTCCCTCAGGTGTCCTGAGCGACCATCCAGCCACTTTGAGCGTGAACAGGTGAGTGACAACGTGAAAAGGGATCCTAAAGGGATGCTAGCCGGATCGCAGGGTGGTGCCATGTGGGAGGAACCTTTCCGAAAACATAATGAGGCAAGAATTAAATAGGAATATAAGCGATCCAATGGGATTTCCAAGCGATATCAAGCAGATACTTAGCATTTATAACAAATAAAAGCGAGTTTCTTGGTACCTACAACTACTGCTGCTATAAATAACGTTTATGAACACTATTAACACGTTTTTCCAAAAATGAAGCTCGATTTTTTCAAAAATACTTTTAACTTCTTTTACCTTTTACCTTTCCTTTAACTAGTAGCCTAATTGTGTCAAAACTGAAAGTAATTATAATGCTCTGCTCAATTAGCTGTTTGCTCGGTAGCAGACATTTTAAGCATGAATATTTAATTAGAGAAAAATGGCAGCCATCTGCTATAACAATTTTCAAAGCCAATAGCTCATTAAAACTCAATCTCTTCGAAGATTGCGCTACTTTAAGCTGTCATTAGTGTTGTAAAAATAACTTAGGTACATTTAAATGTGACCAAGTGAGGATTTCTCAACGAAAATAAGTATGGCCGTGGTATTGATCAATTTACTGTATTGTAAACAATTTGACAAATTTATAAAGTTTGTAGTCTTGGGATCAGCAGCGCGTTCCACTCATTTTCTGTTGCCACTAATTTCGTCCTGTATACTCCTATCTATGGATGCCAGGATTGTCTGTTCCCTGAGGGAGTCACACTTTTGCCACTTCGGGACTTTTGCACACCTAATGCATAAAACAATGCATGTTAATTTGCCTGAATACATAAAGCTTGATATCTGCCTAAAAAAGAAGTACGAGAATAAATCCTAGAGGTACGCGGATAGCACCTTTCTAATTACTCCTAGGCCTTATCCTGAAAATTATGTTTGCTGGTACGGATTCATCTCATGTTGCCCTCCATAAAAAGTAGATACATGATCATAGAATGTATCTGTAGAAACAAAAAAAAACCGCCTGCAGATGCCGATTCAACCAACCCCAGCCCTACTCAAAAAGCTCCGTTCGAAAGAGTCCTTCTTCCTTCTTTGACTCGGACTTCTCCTCGCTCTGTTGATCCTTATCCTTTTCCAGCAGGAAGATTGTCTCGGCGACGATCGCATTACTGCCTACCACTTCCACCTCATTGGGATTATCTTCGTCCTCGTCGCTCAGCATGAGCCGGTATGTGGGCAGCCCACACTCTTGGGTTTCTCCAAACATATCGTAGTCCCTGGCCTCGTCGCTGTCCTCGCCGTCGGTCTCCACCTCTGAGTCACTGTCGCCCTCACAGCAGAGGATCTCGTGGGCAAGCAGCGAGATAGTCTCTTCGCAGACATTCTCCTGCTCCTTTTCCAACTCACTGTCTGATTCCCCAGACAGCAGGCTGTACATGCTCGCCTGCAGACTGGTGTCGGATGCGGCCAATGTGGAGCTCTCGCCTGGATCGGATGTGCGGTTCGGTATTAGTGGAACTACATTTTTCTAGATTGCTAATCACCTTCGCTATCAGTATCGACGTCGCTGGTTAGCTCACTCTCGCTAGTGGAAATATCCGAAACGTGCGCGTCCATGTCGATCTGGTCTCTGGAATTGGCAGGGTCGCTGGCCATGTTTGATTGTGTCCAATCCCGACTCCTATATCTGTGCGTCCATGTGCTGTATTTCTTAGTTTCTGACTCTCTGACTGTCGGACTGTCTCCTGGTGTGATGTGATTCTGAACTTGTTTCCATGCGTGCTGGAAATGTTTTGCCCGGCAAATGCTACTGGGATTAGTTTCGGGTTTCGGGGCTTGGGCTATAGATTCGAGATGGGTGCAGGAAGCGACACTGCCAGCACGTAATGTCCTGGGCGCTTCCTCCCAGGACGGCGAATTAAATTTTATGCCAACTGCAATGCCCTTAAAGGCGAAGGCAGCGGTCTTCGAAACGGAAAAGGCCACGGAGACAGGGCCAAGATGGAGCCGTAGTTGGAGACCGGGCTAACTGCGGCATCGTCACAGGCCGCAGGCCGCGTTCCACATGCACACTGGTTGCCGAAAGGACACAGGACTCCCAAAGCCACACACACACACACTCGTACGAGGACGCGTACATGAACTGGCTACCGCAGCAAAGTTACATTTGAAATTTTATTTCCATGGCCGGGGCTCAAATGCCACAAATAAAAACGAGCCACGGAGTTGCCTCTGACCCGGTTCCTGTACTGTACTCCACTTCGCTCCGGAGTCGCTATCATTGTATCACTCTGATCTGGGCCAGGCGACACGCCTCCTCCGCCTCCTCGGGGATCCACACCTCCGTTGCAAGGACATCCGGTGCGGGACTCGACCATAGCGCACCAAGCAAGCCACTTGATAGGGCAGTCGCAAATTGCCCGACAACGAGCGGCCTTAATGCAATTTATAAATTGATATAAATTATTATGAGAGCAATTACCATATCGATGGTGCGGGAACATATATAATTTAATTTTTTGCTCTTTAAGCGCAACTAATTAATTTCTGTTCATCTACTTCGTTTATTTATGCGAATAAAAAAGAAAACATGCACTAGAATTGAAGTAGTTGTATATTGTGCCATCTACCCTATTAGTACTCTTTATTTATTTGTACCTCAAGCTCAATTTCTTAATTTTAAATATAGTCCTTTATATTTATATTTAAGAATATATTCTGCCTACCTATTAAACCAATATACCCAAAGGCAAAGTACCGGCTCCGAACTTTCACCCGTTTCCACTTCGCATTTGCCACTCCACCACTCGCATTCCCTTGACCCAGGAGCAGGCCAAGCCAGTGGTAGGATGAGTGGGACCAGCAGTTCCAGGACCAGGACCACTTTGGCGAACCACAATTTAATTTCTGTTTTGGTTTCGGTGCAGTTTTTTGCAGCAGCTCAGTAGTTCAACTGTTTCGCTTTCTTCTGTCCACTGCCTTCTGCCTGTTCCGAGGCCTTCCGGTCGTCAGAGGCAGTCGTTTTGCGGTGCGTCTTTGGTTTCGCATTGTGTCGCCTAAAATTCCCAGGCCCTACACTGAAATCCAGTTGCAGCTCCTCCCATGGCCCCATCCAGCTTAAAGCCGGAATCCGCTGCGTGGCTCCCAAAGTGAAATTGTGGGGGAATGGAGCGCACTGCGTTAACGAACATAATAACCCTTTTCTCTCTAATTACACACCAAATTTACTACAAACGAGCAATAAAAATCATCCAAGCAAAATCTCTGCTCCGGCCACAGAAGAACCCACACATCCGCCCATCCGCCCATCCACCCAAGCAACCATCAGCCCATCCGTGGAACCCCTTTCACTTGCCGTTTTCGCGGCGCTTAAATGCAAATGCTTTTTTCCCATGCGCAGCACAAAAAACATTAACAACAATGACAATAAATGAAAGACATTAATGCTAAGCGATCCGCATCTTGTGCCCGACCCACAACGACCCACTCGTGCCCACCATTCCGCGCCCAGAAATCCGGAAATCCAGGAATGGAGAATGGGAATGGAAACGTGGAACGGCAACGGCAACGGGAACGGGAGCTCGGCGTTGATGACGATTGGCGACAGTGACATGCTTCCCGGCGAGAGAAGACGGCGAGGGTTCTCGACAGTCAATGAAATAAAATGAAATAATTATGAACGGTGCTAAGGAGGAGAGAGAGTGTGTGGGTCCTTCGAGCCGGATTTAACTTTTATCATGTCATAATTTTTGGTACAAATTACATGTCCTGTCGAAAGTCAAAAAGGGTATTGCTCACACTCTCCGCACGTGTGCATTAAGTTCTCAGTTGCCTTTATCTGAATCTGAGTCTCCGTATCTGTATCTGTATCCGCATCCGTATATGCATCTGTAGCCCGGTAACTTCCACTTAAACCTCGCTCAATCACTCATTCATACGGCAGTGGCGCAAATTTTACGCGACGTAATCGTAATATGATTATCGTGCCACATAATCCCCCTCATCCTCATCCTCATCCTCTTCCTGTCCTGCTTTATGTCTCTCCCGCTCTCTCTTCAGTATGTGTGTGTGGGTATGCGTTAAATAACTTCCTTCCGGCGGCGACAACATCCAAGCGACTCCGTGTCGGGGCATACTCGTGTATCCGCTTCCGCTGAATGATGCCGCAGAAATGCTCCAAATCTCATATCATCATTTACGCAGTAATTTTTAGAAGCCAGCGGGATGATGAGCTCTTGTCCGACCCCCTGAAATTATCCAATTCAACCACAGGACACTTTGGCAGCTGCATCACCCGTCACCCATTCCCCATCCCCAGTATCCAGGGTATTCACTACCCCATTGCCATAATAAACAAAGCTTCAGCTCGCAACTCATGCAAGTCAACTTCCACCGACGACTGCGAACTGTGACTTTTGCTGCGTGCTGAGGGCACGTCCATCCGGATGAGAAAGGGAGTTGCCGGGTCCTCTGGCCGGGACTGGGGCTTTTTCTGCTCTCCGAGTGTCCTTATTTTAATCTCGACACAAGTTAACAGCATTGTTGGCAGCCGCGTGCCATCCGTGAGCTTTGCTCCGTCGTCCTGCCGCTCTATGGCTCTAACTCAACATAATGCGCACAGCTCGGTATTCATCCCAACCACATCGCCTCGCAACGCTGCTCCTTTCCACCGACAACACCGCCAGCGCCCGCCAGCACCGCCATCTCCCTCGGAAAAGTACTGGCCCTAGTTTCGGTTTCAGCTACCGGATTCCCCCGCCCGTCGTCCTGGTCGTCCTGGTCGTCCTTCGCATCCACATCCTTGTCATTAGCAGTTAGCATTCAGACGATGTCGTCGTCTAGTCTACTTCGTTGGCTGTCGCCTGCCGTTCATAATGTTATGATGGCTAAAAGCTAATTGCGTTTGTCTGTGTTAGTTGGTGACATTTGGCCTCCTCTCATCGTCCTTGCTCCCGCCACTCCGCCCACCCGCCCACTTCTCCCACCCGGCTCACTTGTGTAACCTCTCGTCTCCGGCGTCGACGTGGCGGCATTAAGTGTCACTGGAGTGCGTGATCCTTGTAAGTCGTCTAGTTACACATGTTTTTATAACCTGTTTTCCAGGAGTACCCTGTTGTCCCGCCGGGTGGATTAGTTGGGCGCTGGGCAGGCAGCTTGATTTAGGGTGTGATTGCCAAGTGGCTTCTTATCATTAAAAAATGAACGGATAGATGCATTGTAGAAATCTTTTCCTTTATAATCACAGAATATAAATCATGTAAATGCTCTCTACTTAAACGACTTCTTAATGGATATAAGTCTGTCGAACTCGGCTCGTCCTTGCCACTAACTGGGAAAGTTCCCTTTGTTTTCGCCATCGTCATCGCCTTTGTCATTCAAGTCCGTCTACGGGGCTTTCCAGAAAGTCCTTGCCAGTATCGTCGGCGTGTCCTTGGGGGCCTGTTCAACTTATTGTGGTGTCATTCAGCTGTGAGTCAGTCGGCTCGAGCGGAATTGAATGGAATCGAATTAAATCGCTTAATCAGCTGTATGCAATGACCGAGCAAAGCCCCTATGACTTCACCTGTCAAGTTGCTGGCGAGGATGCGACAGCAGGACTCGTCCGCTTATGACTGACAAATCACCAAGTGGGTCCACTCGGTCCACGGAGTTCACTAGGTCCGCCCACCAAGCTGACAATAAGAAGTGTCATCATTAACGAACATCGGGCCCGCAAACATTTATCAATGGCAAACAGACAGTCGGGGCGGGCAAACAAACAAACAAACAGACAGACAGACAGACGAACAGACAGACGAACCAACGAGCCAACCGGCAGGCGGGCGGGCAAACAAATGATGAGGCCGAAACGAAGGCGTCAGGAAGTTTGGCAAATTAAATCGGTGCTTAAAATATCCCTGGCCGGAGTGGCTGATGTTGAGCGGATTGGGGAGGAGTGGAGTGGAGCGGAGTGTAGTGGGTGTGGGGTGGTGCGGTGTGGATAACCGCAGTTGGGACTGAATCCTCTTGGGGATGCCTCAACAGTTTTGTTTCCCATCATCCGGCGAAATCAAGCAAATCGTATTAAATAACAGTTAATTACAAATACACACGAGCCGGCCAAGGACCCAGATTGGCGCGCCAGGACGAGACCCAGGCTGTGACCTAGCCGCTCACTGGTGGCCCACTAGCCACCCACACTCAGCACCACAAATCCCCCGCTCCTCCCTTTTCGAGCAAAGTGTTTTCCTAGGGAGCTTGGTTTGGGGTCAAAGCCAAATGGTTGATGCTGAATTAATTAATGATTCACTTGAATGATTGATTATTTGACTAAATGATTGAATTATGCGATCGACCCACCCCGACATGGCTTCGACCGCAGCGAAAGAAGCAAGAATGTGCCGTAACCTTTGACCTTTGCCCAATTAATTTGCCAGCAACACCAATAAACACGCCCACACATCCCTCTTCACTCACTCATGTGCCATGGGCATTCGATTCACACGTCCAAAAGGCGAAAGCCAAAAACCAGAAAAATGCCAACAAGTCGATGGTTTTTTTTCATTTTGGAATTATTTGGATTTTTTCGGGGGCATTCAGACAAATTGATCAAAGTCGTTGATTGTTGAATTGAAGGGGGGATGAAGCGGACCATGAGTTCGGTGTGTTTCATCAATTATGCAAGCCTGATACAACTTTATTTTCAAATCTATGGCATGGTCTTGGTGTTGGGAAGATTCCAGTTTCGGCTCTAAGCCATTAGATAACAGACTATCCAAACTTATTTTAATTCTTAATTACTTACTTAAGACTTAGCTCAGCTTTACTTCATTGCGATTATTTGATCTTAACTACTTGACAACACCTAATCAAAAGTAAGCTATATTCTTCATATTCTTCAATATGCCACTAGCCTTTAAAACCACTACGAACATATTCAACATGTGAGGACTTTCGGTGATCCGGCAACCAGGTGGAAAAGATGGAAGACTGAGCCCTCCTCAGGCAGGTTTTGGCTGCCATGGTGGGAGGTCACGCACTTGGCTTTCATGAGAATATGGGCAAGATAAGATGCTTAGACAATGGCCTCAGTCCCGGTTGGGGATGGAGATGGCATGGCGATGGCGATGGAGTCGGATGGATGTAGCCTCAGCCATTCAAGCCTGGCCGCGCAGCCAAGATTCTTGAGGAGTGACTGTGGGACTGGGAGTGGCGGTGGTAGTGGACTTGGCAGTGTCGTTGACAGCCACAAATTTGGCCCTGCCAAGGCAGTCCGACACAGAGAAGAGCTGAAGGAGGAGCAGGTCGCCCGCCCAGACAAGTCTGAGCCATTTCGGGGCCAAAGGCTGTCTCGGGGCATGGCGTCTTGTGGGAAATCCCTTTCCCAGACGCCAGACGCCAGACGCTCGGGAGCACAGCCGAAGGCTTCGGCTCCTTTGCTCCGGAAGGATGGATGGGCAGCTCAAATGTATTCGTACATTTATGCGAATTTCTGGATGCAGTTCGAGGGTCGCTCTGCGGTTTCGTTGTCGGCTTGGGGAGCGGTCAGTTAGCAGTTAGCAGTGGGCAGTGGGCAGTGACCAGGTGGATAGATTTGGGACCTCCACTCCGCCTTATCAATCTGGCCATCATCATTGCTCGCTCATTGTCCTCGCTCGAGTCACCGTTTTTAACTGCCGGGTCTTGGTTAACAAACATTCCATAATTTGATTAGTGACATTCTGCACAGGCATTTGGGCGAAAAGATAAGGAATGCACACACCAGCACACACATGGTTACTTTACACTGGGCACTGGACAGTGGACAGTGGACTGTGGACACTGGACACGGGAGTCTGGATGCCTGGCAAATAGCCAAAGTTGCAATTAAATTAAAGGATGCGTCGGACTCGTTTAGCCACCTTGCCAGGGATGTAGCAGATTGCCAGTAGCAGGAAGTGTATGCGGATGAGGAACAGGAACAGGAACAGGAACAGCAACTGAAACAGAAGCAGGAACCAAGCCGTGCCCGTGCACTGCCAGTCGATCGCTAATGAAGTGTCCTTCGGCCAGGACATTGCAGCTTAAAGAGCTGCAACCGCTGGGCACCTAGTGCATTCGCCTCCCGGCTGCTTCGGCACTTCGGAGCTCCCAATGCGTGTGCCTCGCCTGCCCTGCGGTTTCTGGAATTATCCTCATGGGTAGATGGGTCCGTGTTCGAGGACCACCTACGCAGTGCCATTCAAGAGCCCGTGAGCGAACCCACGCCACTCCGCCCCCACTGCAGTCCCAGATGGCAGCCGCATCCTTGGAGGACTTGCTCGCTCCTCCTGCTCCGCTCCCTCCGGCAAATAATTCCATTTACTGGCTTCTTTTTATTTTTATCACTTATCCAGTTAAAGATGTTTGTTTTATTCGCGTGCCCTTTATTTATTTCGTATTTATTTTCTCCTCTATCTTGTTGCAGCTGCCACAGCTAGCCAGCCGGTGAGTTATGACCCCGGCAGTTGCCCAGCCCCCTCCCCCTCCCCCTCCCCCACTGGATCCCTCCGCTGCTCCGCTGTAGTTAACATTGCAGGGATCGGAGGAATTAGCAGTGCCCAGACACAACTTGGAAAACTTAAATAAACTCCTCTATTCAACCGAAACGCACACACAAATGCCTTTCGAAATTGCAGCATTTGGGCAAACGTTGCCTCCCGAAACCAATAAAGGCGTTTTAAAACAGCACTAACTACTGATTTACTACAATTTGCTGCAATGTAATGACCAGAGTAGGAGCACATGATACGCTTATTTTCGAATCCGTAATTATGGCCGACTATAGTCAGAGTTCTGGAGTTTAAACGAAGACCCCCTGCCTTCTCGCAGCCCCTCGAAATATTAAAGTCATGTCTCGACTGCAGCAGCTTACACATTTTGCTGTCATGACACGACTGAATGCGCAACCAAAAACCAAACACAGCTTATTGCTTTTCCAGATAGTTTGCGAAGTCCTGGAAATATACGCACATCTTAGACAATTTTGCAACACTGAGTTAGGCGAATGGTATTTGGGCGCTCACAGGTTGCAGCATATACAGTATGTATAATACATACTCGTGGAATAGAAATAATCTGTGATTTCCTAATCAAACTTATTTGCCATGCAGCACTGCTGTTTGTTTTTTATTTAATAATCTCTCTGAGAATGAGAATGTTTCAGGGCTGTGACCTGCGATGCCTTCGATTCGATTTCAAAGTTTGCTCGCACAAAAAAGAGTTCCAACTTCCTGGCATTTGCCAGTTGGTTATCGCCGGAAATAATCCCTAACTGGGTTGGCCAGGTGAAAGCGGCTGAGTTCGAAACAAACCCAACTGGCGGGGCCAAAGAACTAGGTGAAAATTTAAGGAGAGTGTAAATTGAAATTTTATTTATTTATTTCGAAATTTTAATTTTGATTTTCATTCTTGGTTTATTTATTGGCACATGTTTGCATTCATATGGTAGCCAGCTGCACCGATTGCTTTCGTTTCGGTTTCAATTTGCGGATTTCGTTTTGATTTTTAATCACCGGCATTGGCGGTGGCATGAACTACGGCTCTTTTAATCGCACCATCCATCGAAATTGATTCACTCGCTTTGTCAATATTTTCTTGACAATCCTATATCCTTATTTCGAACAGCTCAAAATGTTTCCAAATGTGTTTCATTTAACTTTACTGTGATAATTTCATGGCAAATAAAATAATGAACACAACATATCACACATGTATGTATTAGGGTGTGTAAACCCATCCAGGTGTGGGGAACTGCCGCCAAATCCCAGCTTAATAGGCTCCGTGTGGTCCAGTCGAGAGCTGCACGTCACGCATCTGGGCTCCCCTGGTACGTGACGAACATGGTCATCGAAAGAGATCTGAAAGTTACCCTTCTTGGGGATCAGATCAATTTCCATAGCAGCCGTTATGCCGACAGGCTTATGGTCCACCCGAACCGACTAGCAACTATCCTAGCTGATCCCATCTCCCTCCGAAGACTGAAGAGGGTACACCCCAGCGATCTCCTTACCCGGAGGATAATATAACATATTACATACTAAGTAATTAATAACTAGACTAGATTTTTTCTTTCTCTTGTACTTTATAATTTAGATACCACTTGTTCTCATTTATCTTTATCACACATTAGGTTAAGTTCAGAGGAATTACTGAACGATTCCTTTTGAAACCTTAATAAATAGAATTAGTTATTAAAAAAAAAAAAAAAAGGGTGTGTAAAAGTATGCTGCGTTACATATTAGAATGTATTTTCATTGCATACTTTCGGGTTCTAGTGATTTCAACACCACACATGCACTTCTGTGGCATTCTGTGGACTAGAGGCTAGTGGAAATGTATCTCGTATCTGTTGCAGCATCTTCAAGAACTTCAGAAGTAGTCATCGAATGACCACAGTGCCATTAGAACATAGCTGCTTTCTGTCTGGGCTCTCTGCCTGTGTAAATTAAATAAAATGCTTAATAAAATTGATTGATTAGTTGAAAATGGCAGACGATGTCGTCCGCTAGACAGTGGCCTGGGCAGGCATGTTCTGGAGGTTGGAGTTCCTGGTGGCCACCACCACATATTCCGCATGCTTGTTTAAAGGCATTGATGCCCGGCTTGATGCCTGTTTCAAGTGGATGCTAAGCCATATCGCAGACTCGACTCCCCTGCCCATGCTGCGCTCGTCGGTTCCTTCTGCCACATTTGCGATTCCTTTTGCCATTGTCCTGATTCCACACTCACACACACACACACACACACACGTGAGGAGTGGAACTCACTTACGGCGCCGATGGAGTCCTGGCAGAATGGAGTTGGCAGCAGTTGGCATACCCGTCGTCCTGCCGCTGCTTACACAATTGTCTGTACATTATTTGAGTTTGTGCTGGCATTTGTTATTTTGCTTTATCCTTTTAGATGAAGGCAACGCCAAGTAATGCGATTGCATGGGACGGGAATAGATTCAGATACGGATTCAGACGAAGCGGGCGGGACGGGGCAGGTCGCGAATCCGGGGAAACTCCATCCACTCCATCCACATCCAACTGACATCGCCCCAATCCCCCTGCACTCGCCGAAAAAGGTAGCCAAGAATCTGGTAAAAAATGCATGTATTTATCGCCAGCAAGTAGCACACAAATCCCCGCCATTCCTGTGCGATACCGATTCCTAAGAACTGGTGGAGCACGGGACTAGCCGCCTGCCAGTCGAGTCAGTCGAATATATCCTTTGATTTGCCACGGAAAGTTCAGCTCTTCGGAATGCAATGGCTTTCCATAACCGAAAGTAAACACGATTTGTTATGTGACAATCAAATGCCATTTGGCAGGGGAAAATTCTGCAATTCAAAAGATTTGTTTCAAATTATGCAGAATAATATGGAGAGCAGTAGAAAAGCGTTAGCATTGCTTAGCACTTTTACAAAAGTTGTAAATATAATAATTCAATGTTAGATTTATTCAAAGTTGTGGCTTCTGAATAATATTCCTATTATGTGTATTTCAATCCATTCAGGCACCTTTACAGAAGCATTTCAAAGGAGATTGTCCATATCCAGCTAACAATCTTGCTGCAGTTGCATCTGTGGGGTTACACTAGCCAACTGGGCAATGGTTAATTTTGCTGCACCTTTTGCTTGGCCTGCTTTGTTGATTTTCAATTATAATGTCACGCATTTATGCCTGCGCTTATTTATTATTGTGCTCGCTTGCATCCTGCATCCTGCATCCTGCATTCTCGAGTCCGAGGCTCAACTGCTCAGTTGTCCTGCCAGCCAGCTCCTTTTTGCCGTCCTCGGTGTCCAATTAAAAGCCATCGGCTGCTGCAAGGATTTGGATGCTTGGGCACGGGTCGTTCGGGGTTACCAGGGGTTAACTCCTCTAACATCAGGTGCTCTCCTGGCCGGAGGTTCGCAGCTCGCAGCTTCCAGTTCGGAGTTCGAGCTTGGATGCCGGACTGCTTGCATATTTGATTTGTGCATTTAAACATTTCAAACAAGCTGTGTCAACCCAAGCCCACCATCTCAGCCCGGTGGCAAGTGCAAGCGACATTGCCTCATTGGAAATTCTCTTTAGAGTAATTTCAGTTATTATATTGCTTTGGCTTTGTTCATCCTGGCTCGTCCTGCTGCCTCTGCTCCTGCTGCTGATGATGCTGATGCTGCAGCAACTTAACTCCTACCTGGGCATTATTTATTATAAATGATTAACAAGGAGCTATTTGGAGAGCGGAGCCGAGCCATCGAACATTTGCATCTACATTTGCATCTCTGCCTATCTGCATTTGCAGCTCCGATGCTCAGATACTCGGATGCTCGGATGCTCAGATGCCCAGTTGCTGAGGCTGGACTTCCATCCCGGCTGTCACATCTGGCATTTGTCCTGTCACCTCGTGTCCCGGCCCCGCCTTCCACCATCCTCCGGCCAGCCGTCTTCTAATCCGGGCATAAATGTTGGATGTGTCGAAGGCTTTGAGCGGACAATCCGGAAAGACTCAGCCTGCCACAGGCGGAGCGGCAGAGAAGCGAAATTAAATGCCACCTGCGGCCAGGCCGCAGTGAAGCCTCGAAATGTGGAACGGACCACAGAAGGCACCGAAACCTCAAGCTTAAATTACTACAATGCATTTATTGCGCTCACTCGACGTCGGATTATGGGCCACCTCATTTCCCAAACATGCTCGATTATCTTTGTTTCGAAATCTCTAAAAAGTTTGCTTCCAAAACTAATTATGATTTAATCGAACATTATCATATAATCAAATGCATAGTACTAAACTTTCACTAGAGCGTTTATCGAGCGAAACGAAGGCTTAAGCTTTGGTACTGGAGTGATGCTTCTCTAATACTTTTAAAACTAATAATCGCGAGTGAAATTGTCTAAAAAAAGTTAAGTTTTTCATTCAAAAGTAATTAACAATAAATGCGACCTTCAGTTGGTAATTCATTTTACCTTTCAGACCCTCCAGATATACTTGCAACATCTCATTTTTGCTTGCCACCTGAATTCAGAATGAATGAATGGCTGGCTGTGTCGCTAAACTGATTCCGATATTCAAACTGACATTTGGGGCGCTTTTCGAGAGAGTATCTGTCCGCTTTAATTAAAATATAACTGCTGCATGCCGTAGCTGTCAAAGGCATAATTGGCCCGCAACCAACGGGATTGATATAAATGAACGAGGCGTATGCTTAAATATTCTAGTGGCCCACGTGCTATGTGCCCCCTCTATATACTTGACACATGTACATATGTATGTATGTATATATGCATCGCAAAGTCCAAGAGCATTGTATTCCGACTGAGTTCGAGTAAGCCATAACTTTTAAGTGTCGCATTGCTTCACTCTCGGCCTTTGGACTTTGCCACTGCAAGCTGCAAGCTGCAAACTCGAACTATACTAACCCAATCCAATATTGTGCCCCAATATCCATCCAAGCAGCATCTATATCTACCTCTTGCTTTCCATCTCTTGCAGTTATTGGCATGCCACGCCCCCGCCCCCGCCAGGCGTAGCAAAAGGGGCTGGAACAGGAGCAGGAGCAGTAGCAGGAACCGGAAGAAGAAGCGTAAATAAATATGATAAAGCTTAAGAATATATAATAAAGGAGCGAGCGGCAGAGGAGGGAAAGTCTAAATGAAATAACGCAATATAAAAACATAAATAACTGAGGGAAGTGCCGAGCAAGAAGGAGGAGCAGCGCACCGAGGAGCCCAAAAAAGTAGGCAACAAAAGCTGAGGCTGCGGAGTTGAGCAGTTGAAAATCTGCGCAGGCTGGCTGGCGGTGAGACACCCAGTTGGCCCCCCAAGAGCAGGGAAGAGCTAGCCCAGGATAAGCAGCGCTAGCAGAAGGAGCAGGAGCAGGAGGAGTGGAGGAGCGGAGCAACAGCAGCCGGACAAGAGAGAATAGAGCTCAATTACGCCGCCAAACTGTCGTGTCAGCAACAACGTGAAATGTGCAATTCCTGGCTGGTGCTCATAATTGCGCTCTCCGTTGTCGTCTGCCTGTGGAACTCGCAACAAACCGAAACATCCAAATCATGCCCAGCCGAGTGCATCTGCTTGTCCCAGACTCAAGTAAGCTTAACAATCTACTTGTCCACTTGTCTACTTGTCCACCCAGTGGCGGCAGTACCGGGAGTTACGGGCGGGCTCCCCGGCTTGCAGTGGGCAGTGGGGCAGCCCCGCACAGTGGACTCGCTTATTCAACAGGATATTATAGCATCCGTAGATACTCGTAGCATTAGGTACACAAACATAAATGTTCTGCAGGAACACGGGTGATAACCAATCGAATGGCCTCTGCGTTGAATGCAGAAAATGGATGTTGTGGCAACTTTGCAGCACATGGGCACACCACCACCAAACAGATTTCCCGTCCGATCCATAGAAGTATTATGTTTTCCGAGCTCAGTCATTACCAATTACCTAATTACCCAGGACCACACACACACAGATGCATGCATGTGATAACGAAATGACTGATTCAATAATATGGAGGACGACTTGGTCTAATGAAATCCAAGGGTTAGTTTGGGGTTTTGGGCCAGGAACAAACAGTTTCAAGATTTCCGTTCCGTATTTAATGACTAATGATATGACATAATGATATTTAATGAATTTAAACATTCAGAACATATTCCGGAAGTCGGTGTATAGGTATAGACTAATAACAAAAATTATAAGTGCGATCTGAGTAAAAGATTAATGTAGGTCCTGCATTGAGATAAAAGTTTGATATGATCTATCAAGAAGTATAACCTGGCAATTTTAGTTGTATCATTTTGATAATGTCTTAGGACTGACTGTATATCCATTAAGTTTCCAGTTGAGTAATGTATAACTTCATATGAACCAATGGATTCGAGTGCAGCCGTCGGGGTCACCACGGCTACACATTAAGATTTCCATTTCAAGTTGTAGAACAGTTCCACAGTGCGGTGGAGTTGTATGCAGAACCATCATAATCGGGAGCTCCAGAAGTGCCAGTGGTCAGGAGAGGAGGGGCCGAAGACAGGAGAATGGAGAAGGCAGAAGGCAGAAGGAGCTGGCGCTTCCGGAGGATCCCTGGGGAACTGGTGGTCAGGCAATGGCCACAGCTGCTCGACGGCCTCTCCGGCGCAGTGATGAGCAGAGAGAATTAATCGAAAATGCAGGGAAATGGTTATTTTCCTTTTGTTTTTGCGTCTGTGTCCGTCTGCCACGCCCCCATCCCGACCAGCCGCAGCCGCCCCCCGCATGTTTGTGTGTGGGGCCGTATTCAATGGTGTCCCGCGAGAGTTTTGGAGCACGCTTAATGCGCATCCTTATTACCAGAGGGAACGTCGGCATCGTCATTTCTACCAAATTGAGAACTTAAGTGATTTCATTATTCCGGATTATAGACAATGCAATGATTTACTCAGCTCTCGTTCTCCACTTATCTCTGCTCTCCGCTCTCCACATTTCTTGGTTGGATTTCATTCTGTTTCTGGGAATTGTGAGCCTGGCTGGGGGCCTGTATCCTTTCGCTACGCTTAACTGTAACTGCATTGAAGAGGCGAAATTAGTTCAGCCCCTCTCTCCCGCCCACCAAACCAAAAAAAAAAAGGCACCAAAAGTGTAGCACACTTTTTGGGGTCACCCATTCTTCTGCTCCTCCGCCTCCCGCCGCTTGTTCCTCCACCGACTACAGTGGCAGTTAAAGTTCAGCGAACAAGCGACTTTTTAACCGAGTCGCTTGAATTCGCGACTGTGAATGCATAGAAACGAAATTTCATTAAACGGCACAGAACAGCACATTACAGAACGAAACAGAACAGAACTGAACAGAACAGAACAGAACAGAACAGAACTGAACTGAACGGTACGCAGCGAAGCTGAGGCAAAAATAACAATCCTGTGGGGGCGGAGGGATTGTTCTGGGCGAAAGGGAAAGGACCGTCCTGCCAGGGAAAGAAACTTTTAATTCGTTCATTTAAAAAGGTGAAGCGTATGAAAATTGTGCAAATGTTACGCAAGAAGTGCAGCCAAGGTTGGGCGAAAAACCAGGTGAGCAAAAGGAAATTCGCAAGCGGGGGTTGGGCGTGTCTTGTCTTCCCATTGTGGGTGGTGGAAATGGGGCCGGGCGGAGGGCGGGGTCAAGAGGGACGTGACAGGCGATGGACAGTTATGCACAGTTACTTGGCGACCGGAAAGGGAACCTGTGGACTCTGGACCAATGGATACACTCGGAAAAAGGAGACAAGACAACTTGCATTCAAAATTATTATTACTGTACTCACACCATCTTGATTTAATGCATTTTCAATAGCAATTGTATAAGCTAAGGCATTTGATTTTATATTAGAGAGTATTTTGGAATGCCATGCACATGCGATGGTAAACCCAGAGTGACCAACTGATTTTGCCAGAAATGGCAAAGCACACTCTAAAGTGGAAATCCCCCCAAGATTCTCTTTACATCATTAAAACCTTGTCTAATTCCGTTTCTCGAAGTGCAAGCCAAGAAAATTCGTGGCAGGGAAACGCACACATCAGCACATAAAAGACATAAAAAACGAAGGCACAAAGCGAAATGGCCAAGGACGAAGACGAGGATGAGTAGAAGGGCGCAGAAGACCAGGAGCGAAGGATGTGCAAAAAACAATGCTAGACAAGGGTCTCGCCAGTAACCACGGACTCGCTCCGCCGCCAAAAACAAGAATTCGATTTAATTTTATTTTCAGCAATAAAGCCACAAATTCAATTTTCGCGCCACGCATCAAACAAAGTCGCGCTTCCCGGTCCTGCCTCGTCCTTCGTCCTTCGTCCTTGTCCTTTGACTTCCGACCACGCCATCTGGAGACCCTCCTCCGATGCGGCGTCTGATCTGATTGCCCAACGGCTGTTAGTTGCCACGGAGATGGAGTCGGAGTCCACGGCGGTATCAATGGCGCCCACGGGAAAAGCGGGCGGGGCAATGTCATAAGGCAGGAAAACACAAACTGATTAAGAGCGAGAACCTTTGATGAGTCGATGAGTCCGCTGACAAAGCTAACTTTCCGGCCCGGGGTCTCCATTTCCACCGTCCCACCTCCGTCCCCATCTTGAATAAAAGTCACATCAAAAGGTGACCCGGAAAATGTGACAGGAGAGCTGGGTGTGGGCAAATTTGACGATTTGGCGGAGAAGTTATCTAATCAAAGGAAGGCCACCACTTAACTAACTGGGAAGCGAGTGACGATCACATCGTCGCATTTCCATTTCATAAAATCAAATTTTCTAATAGGAATTTCTCGAACATTTTATAACTGGTTAATACTAAATTGTGAAACAATTTCGTAGAAGTAATAAGTCATTTTTTTCAAATTTAATGTAACACCATAAAAGGTTCCTATACGAAAAAGTTCATCAGCTGCAACATACAATGTCAAAATAACATACATTTTTATTTTAAAGTAAATATTCAGACAAACTCAAAGAAACTACATTGGATTGATTTCATTCATTTCAGTTTAAGCCTGAAAGTATCCCTTTATCTTTAGTAATTTATTTCTGTGGTCAGCAGTCCACGTAGTGACGAATCACTTCAGGACAGCGTGCTATGACTCGAATACGAGTGACCGAAAGTTATCTCATTCGGTACAAAGCAAACTAAAATCATGCCTTCCAGATTTTATTATTTTATTTTTGCTAAGAGTTAAATAATTTTTTGTCACAAAAGCTAAAATCACAGCTTTTGTATATTGAAGGTGCCATCGTCACTGATGTTTTTCGCATAAGAGCATATGTTTATTTGCCTATTCAAGCTCCCACTTAAGAGACCCAATCTCATCCACAGGTGCTGTGTAACACCGGCGGCCTCGAGCAGATCCCGCTGCGCCAGCTGCCGGCGACGGTGGAGAACCTGGCGCTGACCAAGAACAACTTCCCGATCATCAAGCCGGACTCGTTCGCCGGGCTGCGGGCGCTGAAGAAGCTCTCGCTGGACGGGAACAACATCACGCGGATCAAGCAGTTCGCCTTCCGCGGACTGCCGCGCCTCAAGGAGCTCTCGATCCAGTACACGCCGCTGCAGATGGTGGCCCAGTTCGCGTTCGCCGGGCTGCAGAACCTGTCGACCATCCTGCTGAGCCACAACCAGATCCAGCGGATCGAGGGCAACGCCTTCGCGGGCACCTCGAACATCAAGCTGATCCTGCTGACCAACAATCCGTTGATCCGCATCGACAGCTCGGCCTTCTCCAGCCTGACCAACGTGGGCCACCTGATCCTGCCCTCGGGCATCCGCAGCATCGAGCAGGACGCCTTCTTCGGCATGGACACGGTGGGTCTGCTCAAGCTGGCCTACATGGACCTCAAGGAGGTGGCGCCCTTCACCTTCCGCGGCCTGTCGAATGTCCTGCTGCTCACGTTGCAGGAGTCGGATCTCGGGGTGATTTGTGCGGACGCCTTCACCGGACTCACCCAGGTGGAGACGCTGCAGATCCTGAACAACAAGATCGACTCGATCGAGGAGCTGAACTTCACCAGCACGGCGGCCATAAAGCACCTCAAATTCTTTGGAAACCACGTGCTGGAGACTCCCGATCCCAACTCAATCATCGTCGACGGGGTGGAGCACCTGCAGCTGGTGAGCAACCACTTCCCCTGCGGCTGCCACATTCACACCCTGCTCGACGGCCCGCTGGCCGAGGGCGCCCACAACCTGACCGACTTTCTGCAGAAGAACTACTGCATCTCGCCGCTGGAGGTCAACGGTCGGGTGATGAGCGAGCTGGACATCGACTCCATTGGCCGCTGTTCCGACCAGCTGACCAAGGGTAATCTGGGCAGCTCAGCGGCCTCGCTGGCCCTCGGAATCAACTCGATGCTGCTTATCGCGGTCGCCAGTTGTGCGGAGTGGCGTCACGTCCGGCTGCTGGCCAACCGGCTGGCCCAGCTCCTAGGTCACGTGGCCTGGCGACGGCGCCGGAAAAGGCGAAAGGGCAATTAGGCGGAGGTGTCCTACACAGAATACCGGAGGTATGTATCCTCACATTTCCGACACAAAAGATACAATATCATTTAAATAGTTATGTTTAATGGTCCTTCGAGCCGGATCAGGTTAGCTGTTGTTAAGCTGACCTTTGATATCATACGTAGATAGGTTGTAAGTCAAACAACACCTGCTCAGGTTCAGTTTAAGTCGCAGAAACCCCCAGGACCACAAAATCCTGCTTCGTATCCCCCCTATTTCACCCTTTTGGCCAACCGGCAAATGGAAAACGGTTTCAATAGCCTCTCATCTTTAAATGCAATCGCAAACATGGCCAACAGAGTGTTTAGTCATCGTCATAAGTATTCCACGCAGCCCCATCCAATCCAATCCGCTGGTCCCCCCAAAACCAATTGAACTGCTTGAAAACCCGTGCCGTGCTGCAGTGCAGCCAACATCAGCTCTCGGATACAGTTTCATTGTGGGGCGCTTTAAGAGGAGTGTGCTGCAGGGTGGTTTGCCGGGTTAGCATACAAAACGAAAACGGAAATTACAAATTCTATTCACTCGCCCGACTGTGGCACTCTAATTCGTAGCCGTAGCTGGAGCTGGAGCTGGAGCTGGAACCCTAGCCCCACTCCAAAAGTGCCTAGCCCAGTGTGGAGAGTGGATCGTAGAGCGTGGAGCGTGGAGCGTGGAGGGAGCGCTGCCAGCCCCAAGGCCACCCAATCGCCTAACCCATTTAGCCTTGCAGTCGGACAGGCGGACAGACGGAGAAACTTTGATGGAGACGTTGGGTCCTTAGGAGCGAGGCCAGGCCATTCTTCAGCCGCTTATCGCAAAGGATTTAGATTTATCTAACTTGATTATGAGGCCGGACAGGGCTTCTTTGCGCCCTCGCCTTGCCCCCGCGCAGGAAGCCAATGAAAAGGGGAAAGGCATTCGGATCCCGGCCGGCCTAAAACAAATGCCCAGAGAAATCATTGAAGGAAATTAAAACTTTGTTTACTTTTAAGTCCTTCCTCGTCTGAGGAGGAACAGGAGGCAAAACCAGAATCAGAATCAGCAGCAGCTTCGCCCTGAGCAGCGGGGCCAAAAAGTTCAACAAGAAAAAAGGACATTTTTTGTGTGCACTTGCGTTCTGTTTGCATTTGCATGGCCCTCCTTGCTGGCCACATTAGATGGCCTATTCACTTAATCAGTTTTTTTGGCTAATTGAAGGATAGACCGTCTGTCCTGTCCTGTCCTATACTGTCCTGTCCTGGCCAGAGTGACCAGCCAGCCCGGCGGGCAGGATGCGCCAATTTGAGTCCACTTAAAGACTTAAAGCCACTCCAGACCGTTTGGCAAGGCGACACGGACGTGCGATGGTCGCCAATGTGGCCGGCTTAACACGTTCCCTTTTTGTCCTGCTGCCACGCCCAGTTGGGCCCATGGCACACGGCCCGTGGGCTGCAGGCCACCGCCCCACTGGATGCCTACTTGGTGGGTTGGCCATGTTGTAGGCGCACTTTGCTCTTTGGCGCTTTGGCACTCGTCCGCAGATCGTTAACTTAATTGTTCCGCTTGAAATCCGAAAACTGCCAACGCTATTGTTGCGACTGATAGTCGTGAATGGCCGTGACCACGCCCCCACGGCAAACGCCTATGGCACAAACCGAAACAGGAAGAGCGTGAGAATGAGCATGAGCAGGAGGACGAGGACGAGGACGAGGGCGAGCACGAGGGCGAGAAACAGGAACAGGAACAGGAATGCAATAAAATTGGCGTGACTAACTCAGCTCTGGGAGCGATGCGAGCATTGCAGATGAGCTCAGCCCGAGGCTGAGAAGCGGATGAGCGTGTGGTGGTGGGGCTCGGAGGAGAGTTTTGGGGACATGGTCCCCGATCCACGGTCCGTGGTCCATGGCTCACTCCCTCACGGTGGCAGCCACAGAAGGGCGCAAGTCGTGCGTGCCTCGGCCAACGTTGACGCTGTCATGCAATCAGCAAATAGGCGACCGCAGCAAAAGTCGCGTAATTAACGCGGGGCCAACATGGAGGACTAGGTAGGTGGCCACGCCGCCGGATTTCCCATTTGCCATTCAGAAGCTTAAATTGGAGTCCCGAAACGGCGTTGCCCCGCAGCAGTAGCTGTCTAGCCTGCCGCACATCCATCCATCCATCCATGCACCCATCTATCTATCTATATACCCATCTATCCGTATCCCTGCACAGCCGTGATAAATGTTCAGCCAAGGTCCGGAGCAAGGCAAACATGGGAAAGTGAAGGGTGATAAATAAAATCATCGACGACGAGCTGTAAAAACGTGCAGCGAAAAGTGAAATGCAATTGAGAGTTGCAAATTGAAAGGACTAGATTAGAGGTTGAGGTATTTTTGCTATGGAATCTCCAGATTATTCGCTGTAAGTGTGCCCAGCTAGCCCGATGGCCAAATAGCCGCGGGTTAACTTGCTTCATTGTCGTGGAAGCCATGCAATTACCCAACTAGGTCGTAACATCCATCGCAGAACCCATGCATAATAATCCTCTTGCTTCGTCTTCTCAATCTCAGACACCCAAATACTTGGTGTCCCATCGCCGGTTCCATTCGAATCATCTGGATTGCTTACTCATCATATGCAAAACGCGGATGGAAGGGCATCACCCACAATTCACCCAGCGCCCATCGTCCATCGTTGCAACCCTTCCAAAATCCCTGGCAAATTACCAGCGACATAAATTAGAGCACGACCACAAAGGATATAAGACTCTGGTCGAGTGCGCTTGAAATATGACAACGGCCAGTGGCGGGTTAAGCGTTGTCCATTTGCGTGTCATAGGGCATTTTTATACATACATTTGCCTGGTCGAGAATTTATTGGGCTAATACAAAATTTAATCAGCCTATATTCCGATTCCTCCTGCCTCCCGCCGCAGGTCCTTTTTCCATCTCCCTTCCCTCGTATTATCAGACTCGAGTCCACCATAAATAACTGAAAGCAAGGTCCGCAGCCGAAGTGTGGGTCCAAGGTCGGGGTCGCTTTGCTCGGCAGTTGGCGGAAGGTGGCCAACAGCTGGCGGCGAAAAAGGATTGGCATTGGTCCTTACACTTCATTTAAAGTCAAGAAGTCGCACATAAATTTCCATGCACATAATTAAACGACCAAATGACAAAGCAAAATCGTTAAGTCGAGGTCGAAACGAGGCGGCAGTGGGCGGGGGGCGGGCACGAAACGGCAAGGCTGAAAATGCGGGTCGGGTGAACTGGTTGGGCCGTCGTGAAAGTGAGTCAAACGACCTCGGGTTAAACACAAGCCCAATAAAATATGCAGCCAGATGACCCCAAACTGAGCACCCCGCGCCAACAGCTGCTAGTCTCGTGTGCGTGTGTTTATCTAATAACAAAAATTATGAAAATCTATGTGGGTGTCCTGTCAATTAACGTCGCCTGCAATGGCCCCAAACACACGGGGCGTATGAGCAATGCGGGCCAGGGGAGTATTTTTCGGAAGGGAGTATGGAATGGGAGGGCTGGGTGGATAGGTCATTGACGTGACCAGGCAGAGACTCACCGATTTGTTGGAGGCATAATCGCCGGATGATGGTTAAACGATTTTGCTGCGCTGAGTCAGCAAAAGTTGATCGCTTGTGATCCCAGAGAATTCGTTTTAATGTGCAGGACTTCAATGGAACTATTGCTTATTAATAGATATTACAGATAGATATTACAGATAGATATTACAGATAATAACAGATAGATATTACAGATAGATATTACAGATAGATATTACAGATAGATATTACAGATAGATATTACAGATAGATATTACAGATAGATATTACAGATAGATATTACAGATAGATATTACAGATAGATATTACAGATAGATATTACAGATAGATATTACAGATAGATATTACAGATAGATATTACAGATAGATATTACAGATAGATATTACAGATAGATATTACAGATAGATATTACAGATAGATATTACAGATAGATATTACAGATAGATATTACAGATATATATTACAGATAGATATTACAGATAGATATTACAGATAGATATTACAGATAGATATTACAGATGGATATTACAGATAGATATTACAGATATATATTACAGATAGATATTACAGATAGATATTACAGATAGATATTACAGATAGATATTACAGATAGATATTACAGATAGATATTACAGATAGATATTACAGATGGATATTACAGATAGATATTACAGATAGATATTACAGATAGATATTACAGATAGATATTACAGATAGATATTACAGATAGGTATTACAGATAGATATTACAGATAGATATTACAGATAGATATTACAGATAGATATTACAGATAGATATTAAATAAGGGTACAAAAGGAGGATGATATAGAATACCAGTCAGATACGAAATTTCATATGGCATACAAAGTGTTGTATTAATTATTACCCAACTAAATTAAGGCTAAAATGTTGAAATCGACTCAACTAATCAATTCGGCTAATTTCTGGCCAGGCACGAGGGTTAGAAACTCCAAGAGGACTCCCACGTAGAATGCCTGCACCTTCTGCCCCATCGCCGCCTACCAGTCTCGATAACTCACAGTTCACGCGAAAATGGGCGCATAAGGTGGCATTTAAGGAGCTTGGGGGTTAAGGGGGGCTAAAGGGGGTTAAGGGCCCAAGGAGCAAAGGAGCAAAGGAACAACTTCATCAACGCGATTTTGGCGGCTAACTGAGACTGAGACCGAGATTGCGACTGACACACAGTCGAGGCCGAGGCAAAAATGCTTAAGTAAGCTTAGTGAGTTGAGCCCACACCCCACACCCGCCACCCGCCACCCGTCACTCCACACCCACTCCGCTTAACCCGAAAGCAGCCAGGACTCGACTCCCTTTTAACCCATAAAGCATTTCCACACATGTGCGCCCTTTTGTATGCT
This sequence comes from Drosophila mauritiana, assembly GCF_004382145.1. Taxonomy (NCBI): domain Eukaryota; kingdom Metazoa; phylum Arthropoda; class Insecta; order Diptera; family Drosophilidae; genus Drosophila; species Drosophila mauritiana. Next base: position 20,056,365 of record NC_046672.1, on the reverse strand, counting down.
ACATTGAAACTCAATAAGGGAGCAGGGCAGAAGGTAATGGTAATGGTAACATGGGCCAGGCTCAACAATTTAAAAGTTAAAAACTTTGCCGCTGCCTTTAAAGCCTTTAAGTATTTTAATTATGTAGGATTTGAGTTCCAGCTACCAGCTACCAGGTCCCAGCTCCCAGCTCCCAGCACCAAGTTCCCTGTTGAGCTCATGGCCCAAAGCCCTGCAGAATTTGTAGATGTCAGCGGAGTAGGAGCAACGAGTCCTGGGGCAGCTGACTGCCAACTAATTGAAAAATCGCCTATGCCCGAGGCTCGACTTGTCTCAGTTGCCAAAACTTTTCTGCTGCCCGGGTGTGAGTTGTTAGATGCGAGATGCGAGATTCGAGATGCGTGAATCGAGATGCGACCTGATGTGACACATGCAAATCACATGAGCCAGGGTCTAGGGTCGCCTAAGTGCTTTGGCTGTCGGTTATTTTGGTTGTGTCGGTGCGAATCTGGTTCAAATTTCCAAATCCGTCCCGATCATCTCACTCGGAATCCAACAGCAGACAGAGATCATCATCATCATCATCCTGGTGGCCCCAAATCGGAGCACAAGTTCTGGCCCACACACATCCACATCCATATCCACACTCACATTTACATTCACATCCACATCCACATCCACATCAACAACATCTTCATGCACTTGAGTCGGCAATATAAATCAAATCAAAAGCACAAACAAGCCGCGAGTGTGTACACAATTCAAGTAAACTCCTGAGAGAGATTGCCATGCCCGAAAATCCAAGGCAGAGGTCGATGCGGAGGGCAAGGGATTCACACTCGGATCCAGATTCGGATCCAGATTCGGATTCGGTCCAGAGACAGGCATTCAACTGGGACATAAATCAAGGCGCCGGCAACTTTGCACTGCACTTGCACTTGCTCGACCAGACCGGCTCAGGCCTTCCAGGACAGCCAGGACAGCCGGGACAGCCAGGACCGCCAGGACAGCCAGGACATTCGGGATAGAGTCAGGCATCAGACGGGGCCAGGACATCCCGCGACTCCAGAGGCGGGGTACATCATCACATACCAATGCACCAATGTCAGGGGAGACGGACGCACACAGATATATCCGCTCATATAGATATACCATAGACACACGATATACGATATACGATATATACGATAGATAGGCATGTAAGTGCACTCGAATGTTGCTTGTTGCGATGATGACATCGTCATCATCCTGTCCTCCCCGCCCCTACTGTCATCGTCCTCGCACTCGTCCTTGCTGAGAGTAGGAAAATGCTGTGTTGAACATCAATCTGCTTGAGCTATGACAACGAAGCGTTTTATTGTTGTAAACACACAGGCAAACAGAGAGTGTGTGTGTGTGTGTGTGTATGTGTGTGTGCATGCATGGGGGTGAGCTCCCGACACACACACACATGCATACATATAAAAATGGCGAGTGTCCTGTGAAGAGCTCAACTAGTTGGGACCCTGTGAACTGCCAATTCAACGAGCTAAACGGGCTGCTTCTCAAGTTTTTCGACTGAGCAGTTTGTTTATTACTTGACAAGTTGCGTTTCAAATCAGTTTAAAGTGGAAAGTCTAAAGTCGAAACTTGAAGGCTTCCAAAAGTCAGAGTTCCGCGCTCTGGGGGTCCTGAAGAAACTTCATCCAACTTGAGATTTCACTCGAGGGGCAACTCGACTGGTAAACTTTTCGTAATCTTTTCAAGATCTCTTTCATGTTCAGTTTCATGTTCGGCTGGCTGAGATACATATGTACATATATTTCTCCGTCTATGTTTTCCCTCTATTCAAGTGGAAAATCGAGCACTGATCATCCTAACCTCACTCTCTTACTTACTTTCTTCCAGAGAACTGCAGACTTCAGCTCGAGATCCTGGAGGCAGAAGTCGCTTCCCCTGAACTCCCGATGATTCCGATCGCCGACTCCGCCAGGGTATCTGTCATCCATTATACACCATATACATGTATGTAGTATGTGGTGTTTATGTAGCTGCAACGTAGAGTAAAAAGCTGCAGATTGCCAAATGTAAAACTCTGCAGTTTTGCTATCATCATGCGAAATCTGGGAGTCTGATGCCGTTGATGTCGCTCCAACTTCCCTTCTTGCCATTTGCCATTTGCCATTTACCCCGTTCCCCGTTCGCCATCCTGCCCCAAAAAAATGCTGAACCCTAGGCTAATCCTGCGACCAGGATACTGCATCCTGCATATCCTGGGCCCGAGGGCCCAACTACGTATGTTTGTTAGTTGTTTACGTTTGTGTTGCCATTTCGTTCTGTTTGCGTTAAATGCGAAACGCGAAATGCTAAATCCACAATGCAAAATGCCGAATGCAGTTGCAGCGTGCAGCATGCAGCATGCAGCATGCAGCATGCAGCATGCAGAATGCAGAATGCGGACTGCGGATTGAACACTAAATTATTATATCAAAATTCGAGTCAAATGTGTGTAAATCATAAAGTGAACGCATATGGACGACGGCATAGACAAAATCCGATGTAAGCGTATTTAAGCATATGTATTCGTATTTGTATTTGTATTTGAATTTGTACTTGAATTTGTATATGTGAAAGTTAAATATATATAAACCTAGCTGTATGTGCGGATGTACGCAATTTTTTTTTATCATAGTTGATAGTTCATAAATAACTGGGATATTTATTGGCCAATTAATAAAGATGCAACCTATACAACCATCTATATATATATATAGATATATATATATATATATCTATAAATAAACAGCGGCAGAGGCGCAATCTGCACTACCTAGCCAGATGGATAAAGTAAATGCATAGATGTGTGCATAGCGAGTCTAGTCAATTAATGCCATTGTATCTTGTATCTTTGTATCTACGATAGCTATCTAGAAACCAAGCAAACAAGCAAACAAGCAAACATGCAAACAAGCATTTGTACTTATTTTATAAATCGAGTGAAACTATACGAGTCCGCTATATACGGAGCACACACTATTATTATATGGATAAATATGTGATAAAACGTTTGCAATGCCACAAACTCACAGATCTGGGAAGTGGGCGTTACAGGTGGCCTAGACAGGTGCGTAGCCATGGTCATCCGTCCCGCCCACTTTGCCCGCACTGCAGGCTGTACATATCAACAGGTTACAGGTGGACAACTCTTATCAATTACTAACTCGCTTATCTGAAGTGTGAGCCGGTGCAATGTACATTTTATATAGCGCCGCCCAGACTAACCCAACTATATCTATAAGTCAGCCTCCGAAACGCAATTCGATCTAACAGAAAATTAAATGTGAATTGAGTCGATTTGTCCAAACAGTTGGCCGCAAATCAAATAAAACAAAACAACCGATTTGTTCCGGCAAATGGGAAATGTTTCCCAGCAAATTGTTTTCTAGGTGTATGAGTACATGGTATTTGTGTTGGCCTGCCATGTTTGTGTGTGTGTAAGGCGTGTATGTGTGTGTGTGTGATTGCGTATCCTTTTTTAAGGCCCTGGAGAATTGTTATTCCAATTAGACGTGTTAACGAGCGAGAAAAATCACACAAAACACGTGCAATATAGTTCAACACTTAGATATATATGTATACATATACATTCATACATACTAACGAATAGATATCCAACATTTTTTTGTCTCCCATAATATGAGAAACATTTCCTTGTCAACCCCCCAGCTGCTATAAGAATCTAAATTCAATACCAAACTTATAATACAACTAGTGAAGAGTAACCCTAGAAACTATCGATTGTTAATACTGCGATAACGTCTTCGATTAACTGTAAAATAGCATAATTGTGTGACCTATATACATATAAGTAAGTTCCCATTCCCATCATTATCATATGTCTAACCTAAAGGAGGCGCGCGAGAGAGCCATCGAGCCATCATAGCAAACATTGCATTATTATACCCTATGAATAATGTTAACTGTAGGCTAAATATGAGATATACAGGTGCATAACGGTAACGGTAACGGTAACGATATCGATAACGATAATGGGATACCAAGCTACAAAGAAAACTTCAAAGAGCGAACTAAACCCTATGAAAATTGATAATCTATAATAATAATAATAATAATAATCAAACCTACTATCGACGGAGAAGCCAAATAAAAAGAATGAGCAAAACAAAAATAAAACAAACATAATAAATTCAAAAGCCAAGCCAAAGGATTATTTATTTCCGGCGGAGTTGTTGTTGGAGGTGGGTAGACAATAAATGCGGCCACTGTGCGCTGTAAGTGGGCGTGGCCAACGGGCCAATGGGCGGCGGATAAGGGTTGCCAGGGTGCAATAAATCAAGCATTGGCGCATCACAGATGCTCTTCACCGCCGCACTGGCCGCGGCTTAAAGTCCCCCATCCCAGATGTCCTTGTTCCCCCCGCCCCATCCTCCCTTTTCCCGGTGCCTTTGTCTTTCGCAACATCTTTCTCTGCCGCCGCGACTCCTTCATTTCATGTTGCTTGTTACGCTTTGCTAGTTTTTTATTTATATGATGCGAAAGCCTTAAATGCGTCACCAGCAGCAGCAGCACAAATACCAGGACAAAGCTGAGCGGGGGGACCGAGGAAAGGAGGACTCCCGGCGCGAGGATACACAGCAATTTCAGCAACAATAATAAATATCTCGAGTCAACCGCAGCCACAGCAAAATGCAAAAAAACAAAAAAACAACAGCAAAAATACAAAACGAACAAAATAAGGCACAAAATGTAAAACAGAAAACAAAAATGGCCACAAAAATAAGGCAGCAGCCGCACAAACACAAACGCCGCCTTTTTTCGTCCCCCCCGAAAAAAAGGACAAATGTATGCATAAGTCGCCAACGCAGTGTCTGCAGAAATGATTTCAGCCAGTACTTGCCGCATTTTGGGGGCCAGCACAGTGCCGCAAAGTCGGGGAACCCCTATCTCTGCAACTAATTTGCTCGACTAACACACACCCTGGAGTCAAAAGTCAAGAGCCATCGGTGGCATGCAATCCTTAAACGCTTCTCTTGTACTTGTTATCAATCAGTTGAACAACACTTTTAACAATATCCCTCAAATGGGCATATTACAGGGTATCGCCCTCATAGAAACTTTAACGGTTTTTCCAGTATTCAGTATTTAGCTATAGCTTGACAAGCTTTAAAGGAAGTTCAATGGAATACTTATTTGCAATTAAAATACCTTTTAATGTTCCATTGAAATCATTGCCTTAATTACACAGTTTTACCAAAAAATTTATTTTCTTTGCTTTAATTATGACATAAAATTGCAAATATATCACGTTTCTTTTCATGTTACAAGTAAATGAAATGTAAGCTTCATCCTATTTTTCAAAAGTTAAAACTATATAATCTTAACTTTTTTACCACTTTTCTGCCAACTGAGGGGGAAGAAAACCTATCTGATGAATGTCCCGCTCGCATAAATATCGCACCGCGCAGCCTGATGGCACTCTTTTGGCCAATTACTTTCGGCGCCACCTGTTTCACACTCACACACACTCGAACTCACACACACACACACACACATGCAGATGCAGATGCACAGTTAGTCCTTCGGCTTGGGCTGCTCCTGTGCGCGAAATATGAGCGGCATTAAAAATTAGTCCAAAGTACTGCTAAGTGCGGAAGCAGCCGCGGCAAACTATCAACGACAACTACTGTGCCAGGACGAAGGACGAAGACCGAGGGGTCAGCCGAGCTGGTTGGTACCCTGGCTCGCAGGATAATCGAATGGATGGGCCTGGGAAAGATAGAAAGCAACAACTATTCAGATATGTGCACGCCCATGTTATATTGTGACTTGATAAAGTCAAGGCAAACATAATTTAAAGGAGCATTTGAATTTTAATTTCAACCTCCCCCAAGAAAGGCCAAACTATGCTACCCCGACTACCCTGTACGCCAGTGAATGTGTGTGTGTGTGCATATGAACTGCAACAATGCGGCGCACACATACCAATGCAGAAGGGCGCATATTTTCAGTGTAGTTAGCAGTGGTGTGTGCCCTTCCGCCCACCAGCCCCGCCCATAATTTGGTGCGTGGTCACTAGAGATCGCACATTGTTAGGACCTTCTTTTCATCCAGTTCCATGTGTATGTAATATTATACAATATATAATATATATCTATTGTATAAGGGATAGAAATGCATAGATTTCGAATATCCATTAATATTAAGTGTGTTCACGCATAGAAAATTGTTTATTAAGATTATTTTGAAGCAAGATAAGTACCAACATATCAGCATAATAATTGTATAATTAATAATCAAGGTTTAACTAAAGTAGGGCACTCAGTTTAAATACATTTTATACATCGAACAGTTTCCTTTAAGTTCCCATGAAAAATCATCTCTGTTGGGTGGCTGCTCCTCTTTCGCTCCGCGGACTTTACCAGTTTTGTTGGTCGAAAATTTTAATGCCACATTTAGCGCTGGCGACAATGCGCCATACACCACACCACCCACTGGGCGGGGGGTTGGGAGGGGGGCTTGGGGGAAGCCCCACGAAACGAGCGGGGCTTAAAGCGCCCGAAAGTATGCACTGCTTTTGGCTATTTTTTTGTTTTTTCCCGTGATTTTTATATGGTGTGTAGGATGGCAACAATCGACATTGGCATATGCCACACGAATATGAGCAGTTGCATATTCACTTTGGTGGGGCGAGGGGGCTTAGAGGCGGGTGGAGGTGCAGTCCATTGGCCAGAGAACGAACATAATTGGCAAGTTGTATCCATTGGTAATGGTTGCCGTAGACGAGGAGGGGAAACAGGAGTAGCAGGAGCAGCAGGAGCAGCAGGAGCAGGAGGAGCAGGACGAAAAGGAAGAGGAGCAGTAGTGCGCTGGTTGGGCTGGCCAGCGAGTCTGCAAATGGAAAATACAAAACGAAAATCGCTTAAACTGTGCAAACCAATAAATTTAAAGCAGCTTAAGCGATGAACACGAAACAAAACAGAGCAAAACAAAAACAGTCTGGCAAAAGTCCGAGTGGGTGGCAAAAGGCGTGGGTGGTGTGTGTGTGTGCGAGTGTGCGAGTGTGTGAGTGTGTGAGTGTGTGTGTGACTGCACACAAAAAGCTACTTTGGACGCGTTTGTGTTGGTGTGCTGGTTTCGAGTCCTCAAAAAATCATTGAAATTAAATGCAAATCAGCCGACAAAAAGGATAAACACATACATACATGCACATATGTATGTAGCCAGGTATGCGGGGAAGGCAGGGGCTTTGGTCCTCGAAAGGAGCAGGGTTGGCCCAGTGGATCGGTGGGCGGTGGGCGGTGGGCGGTGGGCGGTGATTCGGCATTCGGGTGTCGGTTGTCACTTGAGCTGCCTGTTATTTCTATGGCCAGCTGGCTGTTTAGTTTGGCCGGTCATGCATCATCGTCATCAGCAGCAGCATCATCATCATCATCATCATCATCATCGCTATCGTCATTCGCAAATGCACATACATAGGTAAACACATTCGAAACAGCACTTACCTTATGTACTGCTGCCATACACGAAAGCTTATTCGGTTGGATTTCAACTTACTCCATTCTTGCAACGCAAATCGAACTATTATTGCTATCTTTATCATCTTTCATGCACACTTTAACGCCCCAATTTAACAGTTAGTTTAAAGCCATACCTAAACAAAGGGTAATCAAATGTTACACTCGGAAAAATACATAAGTACTTGCAAGCTTTACCGCTCCTTTGAGGTGTCCTTTTGTATTTTTGTCCGTACAACAGTTTTGAGTGCAGGTGCCACTTACCACTCACATCGCGGGTACTTACAGACACCCAGTCAAAATCTGCAAGCACTTAGGCACCCGAATCAATACGGGACTCTGCGTCGCGGGTGCCGATCACACTCGCCACTCATAACGGAGCATAGAGAAGACAAACAATCAGAAAAAGACAAGTGCCTAAAACAATAAATTTAATTTAAATAATAAAAAAAAAGTCAATATAAATTGAATAATGTTAATTGAGTATACAAATTTTTAATTTTTTTTCAAGTACCACAAAACACCAGGGTGGCAAAACACGCTCACTTGCCGCAAGTAGAGTGTCAAAAAACAGCCGGGTGCCTAGACACCCAGTGTTTAGCAGGTGCCAGTGGCTTGCTGCAGTTCTGTGGTCCGTACGCCTGTCTGTCCGTACGTCCATCTGTCCGTCCGTATTAACGTCGTGTCAGCGGAAAATATAAAAGCAAGAAAGTTGAGATTGAGTAATCGTACACGCCGACACTCAAAAAAAATTGTTTGGTTTTTATACTTTATTGCTAGAGTACAGGGTATCTGATAGTCGACGAACTCTAGTTTTTTGAATGTAAAGCTTGGCACTACAGAAATGTGCTTCAGTGGTTTTGGATTGCAACAGAAATTTTGCTCCATAAAGTACTCCATTTTCAGGTAATGTTTCACATTGTTTTGCATTCAAAGGCTTAGAATGAAAACTAGTCTATAAGTTTAATCAAATTTTATTTTTATTATAATTATGAAGTCATGGCAGCCCTGCAGTTACTTAAAAAGAAATGCAGAATTAGTAGCCCTCACTAGCTGAAATTCAAGCTACTCAAGTAATGATTATTTGGTTGGGCATGTTGTCTCAAGTGTAATTTGATTAGGGGCCAATTAGTCAAATCGGAGCCGTTCCAAATTAGTTTAAGAGCGGCCTATTTCTCTTTGTGTATGCGGCACATGATCGATGTGTGCGTCGCGCATACATATGTATGTACATTGCACACATGTATGTAGCTAGTAGCTACATATGTGCAATGCTTTGGCCACCCGGGCGCCCAAAACCACCCACACCCGCCCCCTTCACTGTTTTCACTTGCTGCACAAACACAACAAACACCAATTGAACTGCAATTGCATGCAATGCATTTTGCATTTTGGATGCCCCAGACAAACACTCAGCGAAGTGGGAAAGGTGGTGAGGGGTGCGGGGAGCGAGTATATCGCACGGCAGCGCCATCTGCTGGCCATGAAATGATCCTTAAAAGACCACAAAACGATTTTATTCAATTAAAATGTCAAAAACGGTGTTTGTTTTCGTTATTTAATGCTATAAATATTTACACTTTTATCTATGCCGCTGCCGTTTTTCACCCCAGAGCATTGTTGAGTGCATAAAGAGTCAGTCGGTGCATGAATGAGTGAAAAAGGTTAAAGTTATTCGTTCTATACATACATACATATTCATCGATGAATATTTTTACATTTGTGCATACGTTTCAACGGCTTGAAATGGTTGGGAATCACAAGTGCAGCGAGCAATCAGAAATGCCATTTATGACCGAAGATTGCGTGCATTTTTAAAATCGAACTTTAAGAGCTGGCTTCATATAAAAATACATTTAAGTATAGTTTATAGTTTATAGTTTATAGTTTATAGTTTATAGTTTATAGTTTATAGTTTATAGTTTATAGTTTATAGTATATATATCCATATAGTTGCCCCAAGCTTAGGCTCAAAATTCAAGACAACAAAATGACTTAGAAAACACAGAACTTTAAGCCGCATTTCGACACCCAAATCTCGTTAACTTGTATACTTTCGAAGCAAGATATTATTGGCTAGAATGCAGAACCTTTGTGCAACTACAATATTGTTGTTTAGTGAAAAGAGCAAATGAATATTATTTGCTTAAAGCTATTCTGCAGGAACTAAAATGGAGTTTCAAGTTTCCATTTCCCTTTGGAGTGTGCGTTAGTCGGTCAGCAAGTTTCCAATTCATCAGATTGTTTTTAGTTACAGGGCCATAAACATTGCTTACACAATAATTATTATGATTATCATATTGAAAGGGGCGACGAGGACGAGGACGAGTCCTTGGAGGTGGCATTTCGGAGGATGTTAGGCATAGCCGATAATTTGCTGTTGCTGCCAGGCGAATATTTTTGGCTTATTGCAAATTTTGGGCACGTACAACTCGTAAAGACTATTTACGATTCTAATAAAAAGTGTGCCCCAGTCCGCTCTCCACCCACTGGCCGTGTCATCCCTTTTGAAGGAGTAACAAAAGTGGAAGTCCTGCGGAAGGTCCTTACAATAACGAGCCCTTTCGGTGTCTTTGTGTGGGTATGTGTGTGTGTGCGCATGGAAATTGTTGAATTTGCTGCTAATTAAATTGCCGGCGCTGCTTGAAATTTGCATTCGCTTTTAATAAACTTCTACGGGAGCGAAATGGAATGGCCATTGGCCACGACTGGGTATCCTGCCAGCGAGGATACCCCTTATTAGGGGCCAATATCCCTGACATGGCACACAAAGGCATTTTAGGTCCTTCTCACGGCATAAAATCTGATCGGATTCCGCGGGCCCGTTAGCAATGCCCGGGATTCCCATGCAGATGACTCCGACGATTCTGGGATGCCCGGCTTGCTCGGTTCCTGGATTCCCGGATCCACAGATTACTGGATTCCTGAATCTCTACTCGCCACCCATGGCATCCCACAATTCGTTTTATATTTGCCATTCGATTGTTTTTTATTTGCCGGTATTGCTTTCTTGCGATGCTCGCTCTTTCGACCTGTTCACCACGTCTTTTTCTGCACTGGTTGCATTTTTAAAACTCACTCTCGTCATCGCGCCATTTTCCTGGGCCATTCTGGGCGTTCTGGCACTGGCCAAATGTAAGGACTATACATATAGTATATAAGCTATACATGTAATGCAGTATAATATAGCATATGGCATCATGCGTAATGCGTTGTAATATGTCGTGCTTTTAAGAATCGAATACCTGATCTAATTAAAATTATTGTTTAGAATCCCAATATTACATTTATATGAGTTGCATACAATCATTGCTTTCGATAGTATCGACAGTCCTATCGATCCTTTCAGATGTCGTTTAAAATCATCGATAGTACTGAATTCATTCATTTGCTGGTTTGCTATGTCCATTAATTATATTTCAATTAACACTGTAGTAGCCCAAATATCACTGTGCTTTAATAATTTATATTTACAAGTTTTGGTTACAATTGTAAATAAATTATAATACAGCCTACTATTGCATCCTTGCAACTTTCTAATTTCGATTTCAACTTGGCAACCTAACAAGCTACTAAAATTGTGGCTTTCGTGGATACCCATGTACTTACTACTGAGGGGTATGCCCCAGCCGCAATGATCCCTGTGTCGCTACCATCACTGCTGACGTGCTCCGCTCAGTTGCATTGATTGCCACCTGTCAGCCACCTGCAACAATGCTCCTGGCTGCTCCTGCTGCCTCACGGCTTCTGTGTCCTGGTCGCCGCTGGTGTCTGTCTCTCGCTTTTAATCAATACAACAAATTTCGCGGGTCGCCATTGACTGTTTGTGCCCCTCCTCCATCCTTGCCACTTGGCCATTTCTCCGCAGGTCCTCGCTGGGTCCATCTTGCATCCCTCGCAGCCGTGGGCCATCTGATCCTTGTGCCGTTTAAAATGTTCTGAGTAATTAACACGCGGCGTGTGTAACCCCAAATGGTCATACCATCAGTGGGCGGTTGGGGCAGATCGGGGATGATTGGGGTGGGGTGGGCGGCTGGGGGCGTGGCAGGGGATTCTCGCAGTGGGACTGTGAAAATGTGCAATGTAAGCGCAGCAATATGGAGCACAGGGACCCACGCACATGGCCAAAAAGTTGCACGCCCCATCGATGTGCGTGTGTGTGTGTGTGCAACTTTTATTTATTGATTTAATACTTTTTCAATTTACTGAAAATGGCCAAAGAGTTTCCGATATGCAGCTGTGTGTGTGTGCCATAACTACCTCACAGTGGCAGCGAACTAATTCTGGACCGATGGATCCCCCGATTCCCGCGGCTGACAGCTGCTCCCCCACGGAATACGGAGAATCATCGATGTCCTGGCCATGGCCATTACGGACTTTGTTCACCGATTAACGCGGCACGGTCACCTGTGGGATGGCCAGAACTGGTTAGCTCGAGGAAATGGCTTTAAAAGCAGTGCAGCGAAAACAGAGCGGGATAAATTCATATTCTTATTCAGGACTACTAGTACTACTTTTACTATTACTACACTTACGTCTACTATGACAGGCATTAGCCATTCAATTGATTTTAATTTATTTATTTAATTAAGTTGTTGACACGTTAGAAGTAGTTCTAACAATATATGTATATACACCAGAGTATCTTTTAGATTACTTTAGTTTGTATATTAATGTTTTCCATTCTTGCAACGCACACTGCGATGTTTCAGGGTCATTTTAGTATTGTTTAAGCAATTTTACAACTTTTAAGCCAGACACATTGGTGACCACTTCCGATGGAAACTCAACTTGTGGATTTAAGAACGCTAGACCGACCAGTCCCAAAACGCAGCGATGCCAGTGAATTAACAGCAGTATTCCCAGATCCCAGATCGCAGCTCCTGTGTCCTGCATCCGGCGTCCTTGTCGCCTGTCGCTGTAATCGCTGTCAGCCCCTTTAACCTTGTCCGCCCAGGGGGTGGGGCAGATGTGCGATGGGCGGTGCAGCCGGACATGGCTCTTAATTCACAATTTAATATCACAGCGGAGTAGCTCGCCACAAACTATGAAAACGAGGTGGAAACTTTGCGCCATATGGGATTTGGATTCGGATTCGAATTCGGGCTGAAACTTTAGATCGCAGATCTGGATGCCTTATAATTAGCACTGACAGAGCGAATTGTGCGGGTCAGTCGGGTTGAAAAACACCTTCATGGCCCACTGGCTCGCTGACCATGCCCCCACCTGGCCCAACTTGGGGGCGGCAGGATTCGGATGCGGAAGTGGAGGTGGAAATGGATGTGCCGGTGGCAGTGGCAGTGGCCAGTGGCTTTAGCCGACGTTCAAGCGTGACGCCTGCACGTCCTTGCCCTTGTCCTTCGAGTTGGAGTTGGTCCGGAAAATTCGCGTAAAAGGCGGCTACAAAAACAGCGGGCAAGTAACTGAAAATGGTAAACATTCAATGAAGCGAAATTGATTTGATTCAATTTGAAAGTTGAAAGCGCTCTCGCTCTGTCTCCGTCTCTTTTGCGCGGCGATAACAACAGCGGCAATAAAAACAATTCAAAAAAAAAAAAAATAATAAAAAAAAAAAATGGGGGCATACGCAGCTGAATGAAAGCCGAACTGAAATTTGATTAATTCAACAAAAAATAAATACCGGACAATTGTTTACGCAGTGATTGGCTCGCATTGTGCTGCAAATTGAAGATGCATCTTGCAGATGCGCCTGCATCCATTGGTGGGCCATGTCCGGCGGAAGTGAAAGTGCGGGCGGAGTACCAGCTTCCCCGCAGCGAAAGTTTATCCATATACAATTTAAGCTTAAGTGCAGGAAGCGCTGTTTCGCACCAGCTTACACCTTTTTACGAGCGGCTTATTTGCCCACTAATCTCTTGATCAAACCAACTTGAGGTATTACTTATAATTATGTAAGCACTATTGTTTTTATAACATTTCTTACCATTTCCAAGCTATGCAGAAAGTATAAAACTGCAAACAAAGCCGTGAAATCTTTCGAGCAAAACTCTAGTTGGAAAGTCACTCTACTTGGTTCAGCTCCCCATTTCATAGCTTTATTATCTGTCAATATTTTCAATATTGTTATTTATATCTTCATTAAATCTTTCTTTGGTAAAATAAAAGTTGACCTACTGTCAGGTAGCATTAAGGTACATTAAGGTGCAAGCTTGTTGATTTCGCCCAGTGTTGGATACAAGACATTGCCACCGTTTCTAATTGCCTTCGGCTGAACCCTTTTGAGCCAAGTGGCAGGTCCTGGCAGGACACAAAGGCAGTGCCCGGCACCCACGCACAGTGGAGTAAGTGGCATTAGCGGATGATGGGGCCTCAATCGGGAAATCGGGGAATTGGGAAATTGGGATATCGGGGAATGGTGCGCGCAGGCAGAAGGACAATGAGACACCTTTGAATAGCCGAACGAAGGCTCAATGGAAATGGCCAGCTCGCATGTAGATATGTATATGTGCTCCCCATTCGCTGTCAACGGCATCTTCACATGGCAGGGACATCGCTAAAAGGGGCTTCCCAAATGAACTAGCCGATATATGTATATTTTCGGAGCGACTTCGGTTCGAGGAGCCAAGGATTAAGCTGTCTGAAATTCGATTTTAGCAAGCATATGACTGCAATCCACAAGGCACTACTTCACCGTGGAATCTGAGGCAGTAAATTTCGAAAACGGCTCTTTTAAAAGCGACTTCTTTCGATAAATTCGGGACTACGCCGCTGTGGAAATCGCGAGTGTGTGCCTGCAAGCGTGTGGCTTTGCATGAGTTTGTTGGCCGTATTTCACTTGACCATTATTCCGTGTTCTCAGCAGATGCAGGCAATTTGAGTGGGCGGTAGGCGGGTAGGCGGGTAGGCGGGGCGGCACAATGGCTTAGGGGGCGTGACAGGGAGGGGTTTTCAGGTGGCGTTAACATAAATCAAAGCTCGGAGCTCAAAAGCGAGCGACAGGCGCAGCGACAGAACCAGAAGCACACAAACAATCACAAAGCGACAGGAAAAAGGACATCCACACACACACACATACAGACAAAACGATGCTGCATCCTTGTGAAGTGGACCCAAAGGGGTGGCGGAGGAGGCTGGTGGGTTGAGGTGTGGTGTTGTCAGTGGGCGCGGCAACGGAAATGCCACCTGACAGACATCCACCTGCATTTCGGCACGTGCAATTGAAAAGCCAAGAAGACGAGCGGCCCCCAAGAACGCCACGAACGGAGTTGTCACAGTGCTCTCTGCCGGCTTTGAGCGAAATTAGACAGAGCATAACCAGAAGCGTCACCGCCAGGACATCGGCACATCGGGACGTTGGGACAGCCGGCAAAGGGATGCGGAGGGATCCTCCGGCGGCGGTGGAGCGGGGATGACTCGCGTCATTGCCAGTCATATCCTGCGGGGATAAGCGCACTTTATGCAAAACGCACAACTTTTTTGCTTCTCACTATCGCGTCACACTTTGCACACTAGGCGAAATGCTTTCATCATTAGTTATGAAACGGTATTCCAAGCTTAAATTTGAAGATAAACATTGAGCTTTACAGTTTAGTTCTTGAAAAAGCATATATGCAGAAAACGTTGGGCGCCATAAAAATCAAAAATACCAAATGCGTTCATCGAAACAGTTTCCCAAACTTGAATTTAAAGATAAATATTAAAATACACAATGTTTTTATCGGAAAAGTATAAATGTGAACATCGGTGGGGCAAACAAAAAGTAAAAAAGGTTTCAATACAAAATCAAGAGATTTTCAAAATTGTGCAGCTAACTTGCGCATTTGTATATATGGTATAGTTGCCTACCTTAGATGGATTGTGTAGATGTTATTAAGCGAATGTCAGTCAAAATGTTGTGCCAGCTTTATTTCTTACAGTGCATATCTTTGTCGTGCCTTGGCGGGCGAGAAAAGCGCAAACAGCCCGTGATTCAGCTCGAACTTCAGCTTTTAGGTTCCCGGGATTGGGCTCTGAATTGGGCTTGGGGTTGTCCTTGTTATGTCGCCAGCACTGCTACGAAGATGATGGCATTCAGCAGAGATTTGCCACCGGAACGACAGTTGCGGAGGGGCGTGGTGAGGGCTGAAGACGGAAGGGGTGAACGTAGGAGTAAAAGGCACAAAGGCGATATGGGAAACAACGGTAAGAGCGATGGGAATTGATTGAATAGTGGAGAGGCAGGAAAGCCAAAGGACTCAAGGACACAAGCGCTCAAGTACCTCACTAAAGAATTAAGATATACGATCGGGACAACATGCTCCACATCCGTCCGCCCCTTAACGAGCTCCCCCAGTTCCCATCCTCCGGCGATTTGATTATGCTAATGAAATAACAAGCCTATAATACTGAAAAGAAGTCGAGAGCATCGGCAAATGGGTAATGGAAGTGCAAAAAATAAAACTATGCCAATGTCAATGCCAATTCCCATTCCCATTCACACGCACGCACATCTCCGGAATGCTGGTATCCTGGGAAAGGAGGTGTAAAGTGGAAAGGCTTCACATATTTGAGCCGGAAAAGGGGCTGCCCTAAATGGAAATGAGAAGGCCAAATTGGGCCGGGGCTGGGGAGTTGGAATTAAATCAGGAGACATTAGTGCTGTTCAATGGTCAGGTGTTCTGCGTACAGTATTACGGTTCAATTTTAAATTGAATTAATTTCATAGAACATCTTGGGTAAGTTAAACAGTGTTCGAAAGTTGAATGTGACGCAGTTTATTTTAACTAATACTAATACTAAGCTCCCTTTTTTGTGATTATCAGACTGACAGAACATTTTTAATTTTCTAAACTAATGGCTTCAAAAATTACTTTTATTATTAATAAAATTTTTCTATTTAAATATTTTAAATTTAACAAACAAACGTATTAGTTTACAATCCCTATCATCTGTATAATCGTTACAATTAATAAACAATTTATACAAAAGGAACATCTTTTAGGTTAATATTTAATAGTTTAATAAATTTAAATTATCAAAATTTTTTATTGCTTTAGAAAATATATCTTTAGATTCAGACTTGATTATATGCACTGTATTTGAAAATAGGAGTCCAGCTGTTATCATTTAGCCTTATAATAACCGACTATTTTCATTTTCATTTTACAAACCTACTTTTTAAAAATCGTTTTTTTACAAATTGAAAGGTAATTGGAAATATTATTTTTAAAACGTGCATTTGTGTGTTCGAAATCGCTTAGTGCGATTCCGAGTAACGAAACTCATGACTGCTTGTTTTTTGAAGTGTACCAATATAAATACGGAACCTTCCGCCTCACTTATGGGACACTCGAAATGCTCTGCAGGATTCTGTTGTCCTTCCGAGCACTCTTTCCCCAATGCCCCACTCTCCACTCCTTGTTGCCGGCATTATTCCGCCTTGCGCTTCTTTTCACGCGTTTCTTTTGGCCTTTTTGCATATTTATTGTATAGTTTTGTAGTCTTATCAAGTTAGCTAGTTAAAAGTCAAGATGCCACCAAGTGGCGGGTGGCAAGTGGTGGTAGGGGGGTGGTGCGACTGCGGGAGGCGGAATCACCTGCTGCAGGTGGATGAGCACGTGCACGGCGCCATGTCGGCAGCTGCCATCGTTCCTTCCACTCCGCCGGATCTCCATTGCCCCCAGCCCCTGCCAATGCCCCTGCCCCACCGGGGTTTTATTAGCTACGTGAGGCGGTCACAAAGGGTGGAAGTGGAAAGTGGGCGTTTGGTGGTGGGAGGTTGGAGGTGGAAAGTGGAAAGTGGAAGAGGTCATCTGGCGATGGAGGTGGCGTGGAGTCTTGAGAACTTGCTAGGCGCTGGCGATAAGATGAGCGTGCTAAAGTTTTATTGGCGCATATTTAAGCTATTAAAAAATTCATGCATAAAATGACACACACTCACTTACAGACGCACCCACACACACACGCAGCTCGAGGAGGAACCAAATTAAAAAGAAAAACTCGCAGTGCCAGGATGGCCAGAAAATAGAGAGTAAAAAGTGTAAAGTTCCAGCTTAAGTGTGCTCCGAATGACTGCGGATATCCGCACTGCCGGTAAATGTCTGCAAAGAAACTTCCCGTGCGGATATTCAAGCTGTGCCGACTAGACGGGTACTAATTATAAACAAAAAGAACGCAAAAACTAAGGTTGCATAACGGAAAAGTTATGTGCAGGCCCGTTTTAGATTTCACTTTCAGAACATTTTGGAACAGTTTCCAAAGAAGCACAAGATATTTATCGCAAAAATTTTATAGATAAACTTGGTCTGATTTAACAGCAGTTTGCGTCAAGTTCTTAATAAATATTTTTTAAATTCAAGGTATATTTTAGATGACTGCCGCGGAAGTCCGCAATGTAGGCGAGTGTGTGCAAAGCGCGGATGTTCCGCGGATAATCAAAACTTCACACGTTTTACGACGGCTAAGTAAGATTCGCATTTTTGACTGTGCAATGCGGATATCCGCACAACGGGTACATTTTCGTTAGGCAACTTCCAGCGCGGACATTCCGCGGATATGCAAGCAGTATTTTCAATATAGACGATCAGTAAGATTAAACTACGAATATATATTGTGTACATACATATGTACATACATACATGGTCACTCAAGTTAAGATATTTCAAGTAATGCAATTGTATTGGCTCAATTTCAAGTTTTTTTATACGTTTTCTTGCGCTTCCAGCTTGCATAACTGCACCTAGTGTTGGCTATGAAAGTTGAACGCAGCCCCAACTACGTGTTCTGTCCAACAACGATTTTCGTATGCTAATAATCCCACGCAGAATGCGTCTGCCGAGCGAGCGGATAGTTTGCGGATGGCACTTAAACCGAGTCGTCCAGAGTATCAATCCTTTCCCTAAAAACCGGAAAATAACTTCAGATGGCAACGGGAGATGGCGGCGCAAGGGCGAGGCAGGGCAATAAGCAAAACGTTTTATGTTAAATACCGCATCGTTATCTCCACGGCGAGATGGGTTGGGTTGGGTTGCAAAAGGTCCTGCCTTTTTCCGGAGTCCTTTGGCGAACTGCTGAAGTGGCGGAGGCGAGTTGTCCGGTCCGGTGGCCCACGGCGCCTGAAATGCTGCAACACATTTCGCTGGAGTCCCTAACCCGGCGCAATAATAACTATAATAATCAACATGCGGCCACTGGCATCCTCACACCCACACACCCACACACTCACACCCAAACACACACACACACACACTTGCACACACTCACGTATACTGTTGTTGCATGTTCCTCATTTCGTTTTCTTAATTTTATACATACGCTTATTTTCATTTTGCTGCCTTTTTGTTTGCTTTTCCTGTGCTGCGGCTTATTCTGCCAGCCACCCACCCACCACCCCCTCCACGCAGCTTTGTATTTATTGCGAGAAACCCCCCATTGCAACGCCCACCCCCGCTGCCCGCCCTGTTCGCCACCAGTCTGGCATCTTTTTAGTATTCATTAAACTGCATAATTATACAATAAGTGCAATGGCTCCGCACCGACTTTGCAGCGTCCTTCCTCCGCCCAGGACAATCCACCGCCCACAAGCTCTATCACCAAACCGCACGCACTGCGCCCGGCCACGCCCCCAGCCCCCGCCCGACCGAGTACATATACATACACATATGTAGGTGCAGTATATACAGCTTTGATGTGGCCTGTGTGCACACGCCACACATGTGAGTGTGTGCGAAAGGATCTAATCGAATGCAAGGGATAATATGCATGTACATACATACCCATACATACGCATATAGTATGCTATAGAAAACAGGAAACTTAATCGCAATGAGCTCAACATAAGCTGAACCAAATAAAATCGGTCTCGAAATGCAAATAATTTGTATTTTACAAAATTCTCTACATGCCAAAAGCATCATAAATGCCATCTATGAACTTTTGAATTCAAAACCATTATTGTATTTACTATTAGTATTAATTTCACTCGTAGTGTGAAATGCTATACTAGATTCGAACGGAAGCATGTAACAGGTGGAATGACCTTATAAAGTATATATTCTTTATATAGATCACTCGCCAAGTCGATCTGTCCGTTTGTCAGGTTGTCCGTTTGTCCGTCCGTATAAACGTTTAGTTCTCGGAAATGATAAAAGCTAAAAACTTGAGATTTAGCATGCGAATTCTAATTGTTTGAATTGTCCAATAATTCATACAGGTTTTTAAGTAACAAACATTGGATCGGAAATACAAAAATTGTCCTAATTTGCATCACTAATGTACTCTATATCAAACTTGAAGTGAGTATTCACTTCGGCATGGCTGTGCCTTCGCAGCTTTACGGAACCCGCAATGCCGTGCAGCTCTTTTTCCGAGTAGAGGCTAATTTATTTAATATCCCTTGACCTCCCGGAAATGCCAAAACGGGAACTGACCGAGCTGGAAGCTGGGCCAAATGGAGAACGGACTGGGTCATGGGATTATTAAGCAGGATTATGAATAGATGGGCTCATTCATTCGGACCGTTCACGCTCTGGCCGCTCATTGTTTTTATGTTTTGGCAAACTTTTACCAATTTCAAATGGAGAAGGGGAAGCGAAATATGTCCGGCCACCTGAACTAGTCCAGTTGAGTCCAACTCGCTTCGGCACATAAACAAATCCCTTAAACGTTTTAAATGCCGGAGCCCAGCTGCATCTGACCACGCCCCCCGCCCTCGTCCTTGTTGAACCACCACAAACGTAACGGGAACCGAACGAAAAAAAAACACCGAATAGACAAAACAAAGGGAACAGCATTGGCTGTTCGTAGTGGTCAGGCGAACTATTCATACCCTATCCGATGGGTTCGGAACTTCAATCGTTTCATCGATTACAAGCGATCGATAACGATATCCTCGAAAAAGGATGCGGACTGCTCACATTGGTTGCCTATGTTTTTGTATTGATGGTGAATAGTATTAAAATAACAGATAATAATATAGAATCTTGCTTCTTTTAGTAATTTTATATGATTCCATGTGCATTTTGAACTAATTGAAACGAGTTCTTGCTAAACAAACGTCTCCACTCAGGTGGACGACCCCGACCTAGAGAATAGGGTATGGCGTAGGAAAAAGTGGACATTGGACGCACTTGGAGCATGTGTCCGCACCATTTCATGCTCGAAAATAGTTTTGGCCAACGATTGGGCAAGGCGTCGGCGCTGGCTGCCAGGAGGAGTCCGAGCTAATCGGACAGGATATGAGACAGGACCAAGACCCCGGGACCAACCAAGCATCGCCCTCTGGTGCATCGTAAAAAATAAGCAGCAGCAAATTGTATTTTTATGAGCTGAAACTGTTTTGGGGCCACATTTCAATGTCGATAAAAACAACGACGGTCCTCTAGTCGTGGCAAACAGGGTAGGGGGGAGGTGCGGATGGGGCAAAAGGGCGGGGGGCGTGACCGTACAGAGGGTTCAAGGAAGGCCAAGGAGTGTGGACAGCATGTGTGACCACTGGCAAGCTAACAGGCCGACTACCAAATACCCATTACTCTCTGGCTCGCATGGTATCAAAACTCCAGAGTTGCCTAATCTGTTGATAAAAATTACGTACTAAAAATAATTAAATAGGTGTGCTTACTTAGATTATTTATTAAGCAAGTAGTGCAAGTTCTCAGAAATGCACTCAGCACGAATACAACATACCCTATTTGTCCCCAGACGGCATGTATAAATACTGAAACAAAAACTTACAGCAAATTACAAATAACGAGCCAAAACCGGAGACCAGCGCCGAACGGGCGGTCAAACGGAATGGATTGTGGGGATTGGGGAATTGGCGGAGTGGCGGGGAGTGGTTCGGTTTGGACTAATAGAAAATCGTGTGGGAAATTCCACAGGCAGCCTGGCCTCGAAAAACTAGCTCGGGAAACAGGAGACGTGCCCTGTCAGATGGCCATTCATTAGAGCTAATTAAACGTGATCAGAACCAGAGCCGGACTCCAAACCGGGCCTTATCCATATCCGTGTACGGTCAACTGGAGCCCGATGCAGTCGGTGCAAATGTGGTGAATGACACACCTGCCAGGATATATGTATAATGGCTCATGTGGAGGAACAAATGGTGTACGCATGAAACTTGAAACGCGAATATTAATGATTACGAACCTGCGTATTTTCTCTAGCTGTAAAACTGTACGAATATTGTGACTTTAACCTTAGGTTAGTTGTAAAACTGTGAAAATATTGTGACTTCAACCGGAGTTTAGTTGTAAGACTTTGAGAATACTGTGACTTTAAGCGAAGGTTAGTTGTAAAACTGGGAGAATATTGTGACTTTAACCGGAAGTTAGTTGTAAAACTGTGACAATATTGTGACTTTAACCTTAGGTTAGTTGTAAAACTGTGAGAACACTGTGACTTTAACCGGAAGTTAGTTGTATGACTGTGACAATATTGTGACTTTAACCTTAGGTTAGTTGTAAAACTGTGAGAATACTGTGACTTTAACCGGAGGTTAGTTGTATGACTGAGAGAATACTGTGACTTTAACCGGAGGTTAGTTGTATGACTGCGAGAATACTGTGACTTTAACCGAAGGTTAGTTGTAAAACTGTGAGAACACTGTGACTTTAAACGGAGGTTAGTTGTAAAACTGTGAGAACACTGTGACTTTAACCGGAGTTTAGTTGTAAGACTGTGACAATATTGTGACTTTAACCTTAGGTTAGTTGTAAAACTGTGAGAATACTGTGACTTTAACCGGAGGTTAGTTGTAAAACTGTGAGAACACTGTGACTTTAACCGGAGTTTAGTTGTAAGACTGTGACAATATTGTGACTTTAACCTTAGGTTAGTTGTAAAACTGTGAAAATATTGTGACTTCAACCGGAGTTTAGTTGTAAGACTTTGAGAATACTATGACTTCAAGCGAAGGTTAGTTGTAAAACTGTGAGAATTATGTGACTTTAACCGGAAGTTAGTTGTAAGACTGTGACAATATTGTGACTTTAACCTTAGGTTAGTTGTATGACTGTGAGAATACTGTGACTTTAACCGGAGGTTAAAGTGTGACTGTGAGAATACTGTGACTTTAACCGGAGGTTAGTCTGCAGACATGACCAAAACAGAAATTGTAAAACTTACGGCGAAAAATAAAGAGAGTGCAATGTGAGGGAGCCTAAATGTATGGTATGAATACTACTGTACTTTTAACCTGAGGATTGCTGTATTGCTAATATTCAAGGATGTTCATATGCACATGCACAGTTTCCCACAATAAATATTAAACAATTTGAAGGGGTTAAGTGCTTAGGAAGCAATCGTCACAAACTGGCCCTACTTAAGCTCTGGTCACTTGAAATGACTTGGGCGACTCGGCAGATCCCACCTTAACCCCTAACCCATTGTCCTGGGCGACGTAGCCATTTTATTTGGATGAGCTGCTCGAGCTGTGCTCCTTCGTCGGCAATATCATATCGAATATGTTCATCATGCGCCTCCGTTTGATTGCTACGGGGATTCTGATAATAATTAAAGGCTCAAGACAGCCAGCCCCACTTGCTGGTGCCTCCCATGTCCACCACTCGTCTCCTCCTCCTCCTCCTCCGACTCTGGGCACGCCCAGTAAATAAATATAATTAGCTGGGAGATGGAAGAGCTCCAATGCTCCAATGCTCCAATGCTCCAGAGCTATAGAGCTTCGGAGCTCCACAGATGGAGACTCCCCATCGCATGTGCTCTGTGCGGCACGCAAAATGAGATGACACTAAATCAAAGTTATTCAACTCACGTCGTTAAGTCATTAATCGAACAATGCACGGCAGGAACATGTGGGCACACACACAACACACAACACACACGACACACACACGCACACACACACTCGTGACATATGCTGATATCGTGGCCTTTAATTTAACTTGGCCTTAGCCTTTGTCTTGGCCAACGACATCGTATTGACGACCATGTTGGCACATAATAACGGACAGGGCCCCAAAGACGATGAAGATGACGATGGTGATGATGATGGAAATGGAAATGGAAATGGCGATAGAGATGGGGATGGGGGTGGGGATGGTGATGGCGATGGTGATGTGGCCTTTGAGGTGAGCAATGTCAACGCGGGACCCGTCGCAGTGAATGGTCGCGCCCAGGAACTTGGACTTTTCGACTGTACAATGCATTATTAAACGCATAAATTGCAAGTCAAGTGGCAGGGAAACCCGAAAACGGACACAGCCAGGTCCCAGGACGAAGGGGGCATCCTTTTCCGCTCCAAGTGACGACGGTCGCTGAGTGGTCGCGCATTTCCAGTGCATTTGACAAGACGCCCCGGCGGAGGACATTTCGCAGGTGGACAGGAGAGGCGACCGCACATCTCTTTGGAACTGCTTATGGTCCATTGGCCAGGAAAACACTTGAAGCTTAAAGTAATTGGGTGTTTCTAGGATATATGTACATGCATAAGTGCATCTTACTAGTGCAACGATAAGTTCCGATGAAATAGAAACGAGAATTCTTCAGCACTTATCGAATATATCGAATATAACATTCAAACAGCAAAGCGCATCGGACAAAAGAAATTCTTTGCTATTTAGTAATCACTTTAATTAGTAAAATTAAGAGCATAGAGATAACAAGCAAACTATGAACGCCAATTCTTTGGCATTTAGTGGCGCCTACAAATATCGAATGACTTTTAAATCCCCGTTTAGGCTTGGGCAAACAAACTAGAAACTTTGGGCGGAATTGATTAAATTCAAATAGTTTAGCAAGCACTTTAAACATTTTTGGCTTGCGAAAGTGATTTAATAATGAGTTGCGCCATTGTGAAAATAAATGCTGCTATTCGCAGTAAAATGTTGTGACATGTCATGTTTTTTCTGGCATTACAAATTTCCATTTGTTTATCTTTGTCATCTATCATTAAATCAAAATCTCTAATTAAAGGCTTTAATGCCGTCAGACGCGTTCTTGAAATATGTTGCGTATAAATAGTTTTAAATATACATATATACTGGTATACTCGTATAGTGAAATGCAATGGCACTTGATTTCTTTATTAGATATCGATTTAAAAAACTAATTGAAACTCATAATTTCGAGAGTAAATAAAAGGCGAGCGATACAATCGAATAAATAAAATAATGAAAATTGCTTCAGATAATAAACACCCATCAAATGAATACAGGCCGATAATTAAAAGCTCCCATCTATAAATATGTGCCGACCAAACAGTTTGACCTGCGATGATGATGCGACTAAATCAAAAAACCCCTTCTCTCTGGCAAAACAACGGCCATTATGGAAATGAACACGAGCCGCGTTAATTTATTATTCGCAAAATCGTAGCCAACTTTAACAAAGTTTAACTAAATTGGCCATCAAATAATCGAGATGGGCCGAAAACCAGCTGCTTTGGCTTTGCCATATTTATGCAGAAAAGTAAACCGCCATCGACCATTCGCCATTCGCCATTCACCATACAGCAGTCGCCGCACCCAGGAGTTACATCCATGCTGGTGGAAATGGTCATGGGATTGGGATTGGGATTGGGATTGGGATTGGGATAGGTATCGGAATGGGCATGGGTTTTGGTAGTGCGAGTGGGCCAGTGTCGAATGGAAAGTGGCAACTGGCGAATCGGCCGGTAATAGGATTATGCTTGGGCTCCATCAAAGCCAAAACAACCGCAACCACGCATAATTGTTAAATTTATTTATTTAAGCACGAAATGCGTGGCCATAGCCATGGCCCAACGTAATGCTCGCGCTGAAAAGCGCCGCCATCCATCCTTTTCGGCCATCCATCCTGCCATCCTGCCATGCTGCCATGCTGCCATCCTGCAGGACATGCCGCCCCCAGAAGTGGCAACAGAAACGCCCACTATTTGCCAGCGGCTGTATGGCAAACGTTTTTCGGTTTTTGTGGTCAATGAAAAATCGCTTTAAATAATGCATTTCATTTAAATAAATATTTAAAAAGCTGTCAGCGAACTTTTATGGGCTCGCCCAGTTGGAGCTCGCACGCAGTTCGAGTTGTTCGAGTGCCGCCAGCTGAATGGGGTGACTCTATCAGGATCAGCACCTGGCTGCGATTGATTGGTGTCGGTTAACGGTTTACGCCCCATTGTGCTCCACGTTGATCTAATGGCGGCGAAGGGCATCCCCAGCTCCAGCATTCTGCATTTTTGATGGTCCCGTAGAATTCACCCTACACACGTGACACATTTAAGTGACTTAACCTGCCAGTGTTGCAAAGATAAATTTGCCTATTCAAGATGACAGTTCTTCGGCAAAACTCCCGTAATACGTTGATATTTTTTATTAACTTTCAGCTATTAAAGAGCAGTGATTCGTTTCAAAAATCAATCAAGAAATTCAAATTTTTAAATGTAAATATAATATTCCTTATTCTATTAGCCATACAGAAATGAATAAGCCTAATACCAGGCATTACTAGCCAGATTTTGGATGTGTTTATTTTGAGTTTCAAAAATGAATGTCCCCAAAAATCGGACATCTTTAAACAGTTTTCCAAAAGGTATCTTAACAGCATTCAGTTGTCTCAGATAAGAAAAAGGTTACAAATAGATACAATTAGTAATGCTCAAGTTTTAGAAGTACTGCCAATTGTCATAGTTGAAATCCGCAGTATTTTCGATTACATAAGTGCTGAGTGTGTGTTTTCATCTCAACTTCTGTGGTAATTAACCTGGTGTTCTTCTCTGCTAATTGTTAATTCCCCAGAGTACAGCAAGGCATGTATAACTAATTCCTAAACTGTATTTATTAATTTGCCCAAGGCGCAGAGCCAAATCGACTGGCCAGTCCAAATTGGCCAACTGTGTGACTTCTTCATCGGGTTTCAGTCCGCTGCCAATGCTGCGAATCATATTTCATTGTCATTCTCGTTTTATTGCCAAACAATCAGTGGACCGAGGGGATGCAGGATGCCAGGATGCTGGGATGCTGGGATGCTGGGATGCCGGGATGCCGGGGACTGCGACTGGGCAATTGGCAGACACGAGAAATTATAATTACAATTTGGCACCATATAACGAGTATACGGCCAGGACTAATTAGTCTCCTGAGCGTGTTGCCTGATTCCCGATTTCTGATTATTGTAAATCTCTGGTCACGCACAAACGAAACAATTCATAAATTTAATTTTTGTGCCAGAGTTGTGGCGGGAATAGGTGGCAGGATGGCAGGATGGCAGGTTGGCAGGATAACAGGATGGATGGATGAATCGATGGGGTCCGGAACTGAACTGTACCGAAACAGAAACTGAAGCTGGAACTGGAACTGGAACTTGGACTCGAAGCCAGTGGACACGTCGCAGCCAGCGAATTCCCACAATAAACATTTGCACCGGCAAATGATGATAATGTTGATGACGATGTATTTGCCAGACCCACCAAGCACCACCCACCCACCGGCCCCAACTCCTGATTATGATGATGGCTATGCTGATGATGATGATGATAACGATGACGGGGACTGCGATGTGGGTAATGACGCTGATGACGACACACCGCTGGGAATTATTTGTATATGCAGTCATGTAGCATCGATTAATCATTTTATTATTATTGCCATTCGCCGGCGCTCCCACAGCTCGTGATCATCATACATACGAGCTCTGAAAAGTCGACTCCTAGATGGAATTCCAAATGCTGTTCATAATCGCACCGGGGCAACGCCGCCCCATCGATGGGTGCACAAATCCGGCAGAGATGCCCATTAATACGGCCATTCCATTCAATAGTTGGTTGTGAATGGGAAACGGAATGCCTATTATCTTGGGACTAGGGTCTTTGCCATAATAATCCCTAATATACATTTAATATCAGCAATGCATTTGGAAAGATAATAATACAATAATACTCGTACATAATACAATGCCATTCAATTCAATTAACTGCGAAAGGATGTGACCAACTCGAAAAGCAAACTCCACTCGGATTAAATCAGCTCACAAGTGTATTATATTAATTACATCAGATTTCAATGCTACAAAGTATGTATTTTTTTTTATTTTGCAGAAAGGACTCCATTCTTTCTTATCTCTTAATTGGCAAAAGAGCCCTACAGTTTTATATGCAATTTTAAAACATATTTAATGTTGCTTTTCGCAGCAAGTAACTATTTAAAACGATTAGAAGCAAAACAAAAGTTACAAAACACTAGATAATATAACTAAAACTTAGAGTATGTAAAATATTTAATTGAAAGTGACTTTAATCCAACATAACTATTATATAGCCTATTATATAGCTAAATCCCAGGCGAACTTAAGGTTTCCTGCTTAAGTACAAGATGTGTGACATTCGAAATTCAACGGTTATCGTAATTAATCGAACTCTAAGCAACCCTGATCCACTCAGTCGAATTGTCAAGCAAAAGTCAGGACAGCCGAACAAATTCGAACCCGAGCAATCCATAACTCTTGAGACCAAAAGCCAAGCCCAAACGTTATCCCACACTTGCCACTGGAGTCCCGGAAAGATGTATGCCGCCGTGAAGCCGCTGTCCAACTACCTGCGCCTGAAGACCGTGCGCATATACGACCCGATATTCACGCTGCACTCCAAGTGCACCATCGTGATCCTGCTGACCTGCACCTTCCTGCTATCCGCGAAACAGTACTTCGGCGAGCCGATCCTGTGCCTCAGCTCAGAGCGGCAAGCGGATTACGTGCAGTCCTACTGCTGGACCATGGGCACCTACATCCTGCCGGCGGAGGACGAGTGGGATGGCGCCAGAAGCTGGGAATACGCCCTCTACGCACCCGCCTCCGGCGCCGCCGACGATGTCAACGTGAGCAGCCTGCGCGCGCTGGTGGCCCAAAATGAGCAGTACGCCCGGCTCATATCGATCGCCGAAGGCGTCGGGCCGGAGACGCGTGGCGTGACCAAGCGGATGTACCTGCGCTACTATCAGTGGGTCTTCATGATCCTGCTCTTTCAGTCGCTGCTCTTCTACTTCCCCTCGTTCCTGTGGAAGGTGTGGGAGGGCCAGCGCATGGAGCAGCTGTGCTGCGAGGTCGGCGACGCGCTCATCGTGGAGGCCACCTACCGCACCCGCCTCCAGATGCTCACCAGATACTTCCGCGCCCAGTTCGCCCCCATCCACTGGTGCTACTCGATCAAGTACTCATTCTGTGAGCTTCTCAATGTGTTCATCAGCGTGAGTTAAACCCCATTGAAATGCCAAAAGCCGGTGTGACCAGGTGTGTAACTGCTCCTTCGCCTCCGCTGCAGATCCTCAACTTCTGGCTAATGGACGTGGTTTTCAATGGGTTCTGGTACAAGTACATCCACGCCCTGGCCGCCATACCCGTGTACGACTGGAACCTCTGGAACCTGATGACGTCGCGCGTCTTTCCCAAGGTGGCCAAGTGCGAGATGTTCGTGTATGGGCCCAGTGGCACCCCGAATGTCATGGACATCCTGTGCGTGCTGCCGCTGAACATCCTGAACGAGAAGATCTTCGCCGTGCTGTACGTATGGTTCCTGTTCATCGCCCTGCTGGCCACGGTGAACATCGTCTATCGCCTGCTGGTCATCTGCTGCCCGGAGCTGCGCCTCCAGCTGTTGCGCACCCACCTGAAGGGCATGCCCAAGGCGCATGTGCGGGAAGTCCTGGCCAGCGCAGGATACGGCGACTGGTTCGTGCTTTTGTGCGTGAGCATCAACGTCAATCCCTCCTTGTTTCGGGAGCTCCTCGAGCAGCTCTACGCCAAGCTAAATCAGGCGCGGTGCACGGATCCCGTATTCGCGGAACAGCCTTCCCAGCAACTGCCGCAGCCGCCGCATCTGCAGGCCAAGCCGGACAGGTGTCCCAGTCGCAACTGCAGCCTGTTGATTGATCCCACGGCCGATCGTCACTCAATTTGCACGGTGAGCAGCCAACGAGTGATGGCGATGCCCATGGCCCCGACCATCAACATAATGGCGCCCAACGACGAGATTATCAGCATGGATATCTACTACAACGAGAGCCACGCATAGGTCCACAATGGTTGCCAGTCCACTTTCTGCGATTAAATGAGCTTTAGCACAAGTGATTCTCAATTAACCAGATATAATCGCCACACATCAGTACTTTTTTTGTATACATACACATACATGTACACATGTACATACATATAAGAATTAAGAGATATATGGATTGATAGGGTATATACACTTTGACTTGCCGAAATATGCCGCTATTTCGATTTGATTGTCTTTCTTGAAGGATGAACTTACATGCATGTACATACATATGCACATAGTTTCAAAACACATTACTCCTAAAATCGCGCCCGTATCATTTCGCTTTGCAGAACTTTCCCTCGGGGAGCTTTATCAGTTTTGCAAATAAGTGAATTGCATCAAAATGCAAATAAAATGCACTAATCCAAATGACAGCGGGAGGCCGGCGGGGTAAATACCAAATACCAGCAGGCATAACAAAAACTTTAACAAACTTACAAAAGTTAAACAAGCCGACTACAAGATGCCATAGTGGCGGGGGTGGTGGGGCAGGGCGAGAACGGCGTTCGCTCTCGCTGAGAGATGATGACGATGATTGCGAAACTCTTCTCTTCCGCTGGTTAAGCTTTTGTCTGTCTGCCAACAGGTAAAACTAACAACAACAATTTGAGAGAGGGCAGGCAGCGGGAGTCAGTGCTGCCCGGTGTCGTTTCCGAAAAGTAGCCAATAGTTCTTGCACTTTCTGATTTAACACAGCCGTTTCTTTCTTTCGAATTAAGTAATGACTTTATTCAGTTAATAGGCTACAAAATAGCTGAATATGCCATCTGTAACAGGAATCATTTCCAACAATGTCGGCTACAGTCAAGTCTGGCTGTAAAGCAGCTTAACTGGCTGCACTCGCAGGAGCAGGAGCAGCAAGAGGAAGAGTAAGAAGAGGCGACGACAACGCAAATGGCGGCAATTACATGCAGCTACAATAACACAACAACAGTAGGGGAGGACGGTGGGGTTGGGGGAGAGAAGGACAGTGAGAGAGTCAACATCACTTTGTCTGAGGCGGCCGAAGAGCGACAGAGACGGCGGAGAGGTGGGTAAAAGCGCAAAATAAACAAAGTTAATTTTAATTAAAAACCGCAGGAAACCGAAAAAACAACAAAATGCTAAATAAAATGGGCGTGAACGGAGTGACTCAGCGAAGCCGATGACGATAACGATGACGTCGAAGGAGTGAGTGAGCGGGCAGGATGTCTTGCATATGCAACTGCGATAAAGAGAGATAGCGAAGGAGAGGGATCAGTGTTGTCAGCTGTTTTAAAGCGGAAACTGTGGTGAAAGTCTAGTGAGTACGATTACTGCTCCCAAAATAGGACAGAACTATTTTTGGTAGCCAAATTTTACCTAATTCAAGGAGCACACGCACTAGTTATTTAAAGAATACGTTTATATGCGTAATTACATAAATACGCATATAGTACATAATAAGATGAATATGCAACTATGCGTATCATACATCAATTTTGTAGCATACATTTTGGGGCTTGTGCGTTTTGAAAAAACGACCTCTTTTGCCCCACATTTAACAATTTAAGTTCATGTCTACACTTAAGTTTCGTTAAATAATACATAAGTGAAATCTATCTGGAAAGTGGACAGATCTGACAGCTCTGAACGGAATAGACAGACGGGCAGAGAAAATATGCCGCCAGCTGAAATGTAGGCTGAAAATGAAACTGAAACATAACATATTCCTTCGCTGCTCACAACCCCACCACCCTACCAACCTACCACCCACCGCCCACGGGATCCAGCGCCACCAATGGATAACTGTAACTGTAACAAAGACACATGTAAACAATTCCGTTTGTCTTCGACGCTGTTTCTGCCTAGTTTTAATTATACCGAGCAAAAACTTTGCCCGCACTTTGCAACACCACTCTAATACACCCAACACCTCCCAACACCAACCGCCCACAATCAACCCCCCCCCCACACACCCTTCCTTGGCACGAAAGTTTAAAGTGAGCAACGGTAAACGATTTTTAGCTAACCACAATCCCCAATCCACATGGAAATTACTCAGCCTGCAAGCTTCTTTTGCATTTTAACGGAAAATCTTTGAAGAGATTTTGAAGGAAAAGCGGCTAGAAGACCGATTGAGATGCCAAAAATGAAGTAGGGTAAATGCGAAAATTATCTATAAGTATAATAAATTACATATATCATGGAATAATTATGTAAATAATGCATTGAGACTTTAATAATATTAATAATAATAATATATAAAAATATAAATATTATTCCTTGATTGCATAGTAGTATAAGTATGAATAACATAAAAACTTTATATTTTATTTATTTATTTATTACCAACTTGTGCTACAATCGATATATACCATAATGTAGTTTAGGAACGAAGTTTAAGGTGATTCACCTATAAATAAGCACTCTGCACATTTGTATTTTTAGGACATATTTTTTAACTATTCGCATACACTGAAACCAACTCAATATTAACATTTCCATGTTGTTTTCCGCAGAATATATGATCTAATGTGATTGTTGTTAACCCCCCAGCTGGTCAAAGTCTTAGTAACTAAGTTTGCGTGCTAAAGCTAGTCGGACCATTTAAACCAGGAGAATAGAAACCGATTCCATAATCTTCCCATGTGCATCACTACAATTTGATTTGCTTGTTAATGGGCTGCCATCCTTTTGCCAAAATAGATTAGCCTGCTAGCAGAGCAGCAACTTCCATCCAAACCAGACGAACCATCCGAACCGTCGCCTTGGTAACCCCAAAGTGGTTTTCAATGGCGAAGGACGACAAAGAAGATTTCAAATAAATTAACAAGTTAATTGAGTTTCGTGTTTAGGCAGCGAGCGAAAGTGATCCCGACCAGACGGGACCAGGAACCCGGTACTCCATGCCCCATACCCCAAACCCCACGCCGATTCCCGAATCCTCAGACCGAGCCTTATGGCCAATAGTCGGTGGGTGTCGCCAGGTGACAGCCTCGCCCCCGCAATTGTGGTCGAAATATATTGACACTGCCAGCAGAAAGCCCAAACTTTATTAAGGGGCATCGAAAAAGGTGACAAAGAATGGAATTTATTTGGATATCGACAGAGTAGCTTAAGCTAGGAAAGTTTGGAAAACCCTGTCCAGAAACACTTTTGAAAATTCAAGACTCAAGCTCCAAGTTCAGTACGAAGTATTTAGAATTCCATTTGGAAAAGATTCGGAGTGTTTTTTCGAAACCAACAAAATCGTGATCCTCACGCAATTAACATATGCAAATTTTGCCACTTAAGAAAATAAGAACGTTTTGGTTAAGAATCTTTGTTTTCAGCGCATTAAGCACTTAATATTTATTTATATTTAACAACAACGGAATTGTTATAGCTCATTTTTAAGACAATGAGCAAGTGGTAAATAATTAAATGGAAAACTGACTAAGCTATTTATTAATCTAGACAAACACTTTTATTCAAATGTGCCCATATCACCTAATTTAACTTATATTATTACTAAAATAAAGCTATTAACCTTTAAAGTCAGGGGAAATCGATCAAAAATGTTAATTTCAAAAAGAGTGAACAAGAATTATGTTAAACTAAAGTACTAATCGATTAAATATCATTAAAAAAAACGTGTTTACACTATAAAAAGTAATCGGTGGAAAATGCTTATTATTTCAAAAAAAAAGTGTGAACAAGATGGTGAATTGAGTGATTTTAGTAATTCATATGCCCATCCAGAGGTCGCCTTTCGCTCGGCGGCAGCTGTGTCCTTCTGCCCGTCCTCTGCCGGCAGCGAGTGTCCTGGCTGGTGACGAATGTCCTTGCTGATGGTGCTGGTCGGCGAGTGGGAGTGCGCTGCGGTTTGTCAGGTGCGTTAAACCGTGCGGTTCGCGCTGCGGTCGCCGCCGGTTATTAACAATTAACAATTAATGCTAAATCAATAAGCAAACACAATGGCAGGCATAAAGCGACAATGTCATTTATATGCTAATTAGCTGAGGCCAGGCAGCTCAAGCAGCTCAAGCAGCTCGCCTAACCAAGTTGATTCCGGCCAGGTCGGCGAATTAATTAAACTTTTTCGACCGCCCTCGAAATTGGCGAAAAGCCCGCCGCCGCAGCCCAAAAGCCTAGTGCCGAAAATGCAATCATCCCAGTTCGAGGAGTGGCCCGTCCTGGTTTTTGGGCCCATTTCTGGGCACTGGTCACCTGGCAGTGGGTGCCGCATCCGCATCCGCATCCTACCGTCCATGTGCAACAAAATCATTTTTCAATTACATTTTCGGGTTTCGTGTGCGGTTCTGGCTTTGGTCCCTTAAAAAGGCGACCACGACCACAGGCCAGGTGGGATGGTGGGTGGCTACTTTTGCACCAAAAAGTGGCAGAAGGACAAGTGCCAAGTGGGCGGCATTCGCATTCGCGCCCCCGATTGTTGCATATTGAAAATTTGCTGCAAAATTGATTTCACGGCATTTCTGTGGATGCGAAATGCAAAGCATTTTGAATGACCATTGATCACACCGGAGCGGAAATACAGGTGAAGGGGAAAGGGTTGCAATTGCTTTGGCATTTGGAAAGCTATACATTCCGTCATCGTTTCACTACTGTCTGATGTTTTATATATGGGTAGCTATACTCTCAAAATGCGACGAAAGTGACTAACAAATGTAATTACTGATCCTGATACGTTCAATTGTTTATAATATGAACTCATATGGTGGCTTGTCTGAGTAGAATCCCCAAAAATTAGATCTGTTTGTGGTAGTGACTGTAATTTGATTTTGCAGCTGTGCCGGCCGTCAATCTTAAACAAGAATCCAAAATCGGGTGTGTTGACTTAATCAGTTTTTGCTCGGAAAACGCATGAATATTGCCAACCACTGGACCGCATCAAATAGCGCGTGCAAAGCGCAAAATGCGATCGGATTGTTTCCTCTGCTGCACACTGGCAAAAAACAGTGACTCCGACCAGTATTGCACAACGCACTAAAGTGGTCAAACTTCGCAATTATTGCAAGGTGTAGATGTTTGGATTGGCAATCAGCGAAATCGTAAGACAACCTAAAATAAAGTGGAAACACATCTGTTTTGCACTGTGTATTATTATCCATTAGTTGGTGTAATTACTCCTTACATTTACTTTAAACAAGCAAACATAATAACTTGATTATTTGCTTTAAAAATCGAACAAAAACACACAAGCTTCTAAGCATTTTAAGAGACTTTGAGATGGTTTATCACATTCTTCTTCAAGTTGCCCCAAAATGCAAAGTGCATGTTCCTCACATTTGACAAAAGTATCTTTGTATCTTTGGCCCACAACTCGCTACCCAAATCCCAGTGTGCGTGGCCCAAACGCTCGACCAGAAACAGCTGTAAACAGTGCTGATGCAATTGCATTTCCGCCCCCAGACTTCAACGCCATCATCGGATTCCCAGGACGGATTCCCCCCCCCCACTGCATCCACATCCACACCCACACGCACATCCACGTCCATTGCCGTGGCCATCATCCGTACCGTTTTAATCAATTATAATTGCTACCATTTTTGATTAGTTGGCACCTGCCTCAATCATCTGCAGCGTCCGAAATGGTCGGAATCGTTTTGGTCAACCGTGCACACAGCAACGGATGTTGGTTTTCGTTGGGCCGCTCGGTTCTGAATCGGATTCCATGAAAATCCGTTGCCCGAGCGGCGGGACTGGGTGTCTTGGTGATGCTTATGGTGGATGGGTGTCGAATATACCGACACGGATTTCGGGGGACGAGGAGGAGCGGCTGGCAAACATTTTACGTAATTGCGCACATATTTAAATTGCGTTCCATATTGCACAATACATCAAATTATGGCCCAAAGTAAAGTAAATCTGACACACGGACACGGATACGGACAGGCAAACGGACGGACAGACAAGCGGACAGAAGGACCGAGGACCTAAGGCCAGTTAATAAGTAAGCCGGAGCATTTATCCGGGCTGCCCGTGTCCGTTTTCCATTCGGTCCTTGGACTTTGTCTCTCGCTCATGGCAGCGCATGCATTTTCCATGAGATTTTTCGGGCGAAATATTCGGCACGGAGCATGCGAGCTGCACTGTAATTTATTTAGATTGTCTTGGCAAATATTTATGCACGTCGTTCCATTGACTTATAAATCAATTGCAGCCACCGGGAGGGAGCACCCTCCTCGCTCCACGCAACTGGCCCTAATTAATAGAGACAAATTTCCCGGGAGCGATTTGGTTGCTGGCATCCTGGGAGGGAACTAGCCAACTAGCCAACTATCCGCCTATTCTGCACAGTTCAAAGGTAATCGCCCGACCTGACTGCCCCATCTGGATTAGTCTTGAAGCGCCGCTCCTCGCATTACGGCAAAGTGTCCTTGAGTTTCAGCCGCCATCCCGGCCGCATTCCACATCCTTGGCCATGGCTGGTTGGGTTTGCAACTGATTTGATTCCATCTTGGCCAATTTTCCCAGCTGGGCGTGCTGCCACGCCTACAGCTAAGCGCTCCATGACAAAGAGAACGGCTTAGAAACACTCCTGCCGCCGCGCGCTCCGCAAAAAGGACTTATCGACACACACAGGCGGGGTCGCAAATCTAGCACTACGAGATTTGAGAATCGGAAAATTATACTAAATTATACTAAATGCTATATTCAAATTTCCTAGCAAATGTTAGTATTTTAGGCATACTTTTGATTAAATACGTTACTCTTGATTACTAAAAAGGCTTAGAACTAAGGTAAAAAATGGTTCATTCATTCAAAAACATAAGCTTAGCTTGATAGTTTGACCTAAATCATTTTATAGATTTATATAATACATAAAGCATTTCACTTTACAGTCCCTATTTCATAGCTCGATTACCAAAAAAGGAAAATGTTCATAAATTAGATTTTATTTTACACTTTATAATGGTTTTTACAATTATACTTGCATCGATAAACTAATTCAAATACAACAAATTATTTGATTTCTTTTTAATTTCTTAATCTTATTAATTGCTGTATTTTTGCCAAATGCAATTTCGAGTGTAGCTACTCCATTAATTATGTTTGCCATATGTTTGATCGGTGGCTTAGTGTGATGACCTCAGTTGTGGACGATAGTATTGCGGCGTTGTGTGTGTACACAAAAAATATTTCACAGGCAATTTCACAGCCCCCCACACACATGCACACACCCACACACCAACACATACCAACACACGCCCACACAAGCGTCTTCGCCTTGGTCCTGTGGTCCTGCGACATTCACTATTGTGCATACACAAGCTGCAATAAAAAATTCAGCCCACGTCCCGAGCACTTATTGATACGTGAGCATAGATGACACACAATCCCGCACACACAATGGATAAGCAGCGCATACATATGCAAAAGGTCCTTTTCGCAGTTGAAGGCGCCCAAGGATATCGCCGCAGGCGAACAGAGGAGAACAGAACAAAAGGACAGAGCAGAAGGCGTGCCAGCCACAGGGACAATAAGTGACCATGAAAAATGGACAGGAGTCGCGACATCGATTGCGAAGGCGACTCGATCAATGTCGGGCAGATGAATCAATTTGTGGCCGGCGAATCACAGGGTATTCCACCAACTGAGAGTCCGGATAAAAGCAGCAAGGATATCTGCAAATTGTCTTTAAAGTGAAAGTATTCGCTGAATGCTGACTGAATAAATGTGCATGGCAAAATAAAAGAAACAACTGCGTCTATTTCTCTAGAATCTGTATGCTTAATCTGAACCTTCTAGCTTTTATAGTTCCTTAGATCTCGACAGATAGATCCACTCGGCTCCTCAGGATCCTCTGTCAACTCGTCGTTTCCAAATGGCGTTGCTTCCGCGTCCGAATTCTCCGACATTTCTGAATTGGGTTGTGCCCTGGAGCTTGTTTCTCAGTCAAGTAGTGAAACGAAAGTGAACTAAATATTCCGGCGAAACGAAATATTCTGACAAATGAAAGCATAGCCAACTTGATCGAAAATCAATTTGAATTTTAAAATGTTTCCTTTTAAATTAGCAAAGCTTAAGTAAACAAGGTATGGAGAGTCCACGTTAAGATTAGTCGTTCTATTCGTATAGAAAACGAATGGATCTTAAAAACCAAACTCTTCCTTACAAAAAGATATTAGAATCAAGACAAATCTTCAGAAGAAAGCAAAAACAAATTCTGCACAGAATCCGTTACAAAAGTAGACCACCGAAGGCTGACTTGAACGAACTACCAACCAAACGTTTCACCATTCGTGATTAAACAAGGAAGAATCTTATAGTCGAGTTCCCCGACTATCAGATACCCGTTACTCAGCTAGTGTGAATGCGAAATTTCATAACTTTTCAGGAGTACCGATAGATACTGGGAAATAAATTTTGCATATTGATAAAAATTTTCAAGCCTAATAATTAGCAAATTTTTTAAAAGTGTGGGCGTTGGCGCGGGTGTGCCAACATGGGTCAACAAACTTTCGCTGCATTTATGCTTGTCTCTGGATATCTCTGGATCTGCATAATTAATCTCGACATTCTAGCTTCTATAGCTTCCGAGATATCGGCGTTCATACGGACGGACAGACAGATCCTGATCAAGAATATATATACTCTGTATAGTCGGAAACGCTTCCTTCCGCCTGTTACATACTTTTCAGCGAATCTAGTATACCCTTTTACTCTACGAGTGATGGGTATAATTATAAAAAGGTATACAATTCTATTTCGAAACTGTGGGATTGCAAATTTTTTAAGAACATCGCCGAAGTGCATTGTTTAAAGCATACTGTTGTGCAAGCATTCAAGTGATTTCAAATCACTAGAGACTCCCATGGCCATAAAGGGGACACATGGGGCCAGCACACACAGAGTGGAGCATTTCGGTAAGGCCACTTTGCGACATTTTAATTTAAATGCTAATCAGTTGCCAATAGACAAAAAAGAGCGAACCTATCCCACCTCGAGTGCAGTTCATGTTCCACGAGCCGGCTGCACAATGTGTGCCTGGGTGTGTGCAAAAATTGCAACTCATTTGGAAGTGGGTGGCCCGGCTGGATGGGCTGGCTGGGCTGGATGGGCTGGATAACCTGGATGGGCACAACAGCAACAGCGCTGCAATTTGTATTTAAAATGTCGGCCATTGTGGATTAGCTGAGGCAGAGGAGCACCCAGCTCCCAGCCACCAACATTCAACACCCAGCAGCACGTCAAACACGAGGCACTCGGAGAAAAACATAGTTAATCATATTGAGTAAGTAACTAAAATAAAATGAAGCCGGTTTGGAAAACGGAAACTGCTTTTGGGAATTTTCAAGTATGTTTATATCTAATAACATTATTTTGTTGCTTATGGTTATATCTTCTTGATTCGTTTTCTTAGGTATTATATTATATATGAAGTTATAAAGTATTTTACTAGTAAGCAACTTCCACTTTAAATTTAAAAGGAACTCGATAAAGTGTGTGCATTATCAAACAACTTAAGATTCAAAGGAAATTCGATCAGTGAGCTTTCCTTCAATAAAGTGTACATTAACAGAGGAAACGCGTGTTTTTCCCAGTGTTCCTAGTCACCTGAAGCCCTGTGTTGTCGCTGTTTGGGCGCCGTGTCGTCATTATCATCTGCATTTGCATTTTCGGCCTGCTTTCCGACGGCTTGTTGGGTAAATATTGCCATTTTATGCAGCGTCCACGAGATGCCATCGAAGGAGCCGGCACTTTGGCTATAAAAACAAATTGGACGGGGTCGGTGGCGCAAGGCCGCGACAACTGGTTAAACAGATGGATGGCAAAAGGATGTCACCGGAATTTAGTTAATTCGGTGGATTTCAATTTGAATCTAGTCGATAACGATTGGCACGAATCGAATGCCCTCGGCCAGAAGCTGATTGCTTCAGCACGTCAGTGCTGCCGCTTAATTAGCTAGAGAATAGCTATTCTCCTACTACAAATGCTATATATGTTGCTGTGCTATTTAAATCAACAATCATTCTATATGTGATGCATAAAAGTGATATTGCACGCTAATTGGCAGTTAGTTTTTCAGACAATCATGTTCAACAACTATTGGCGCTACGTAATGATGTAGCGAAGCAAATAGCCAAAAGGCCTATAAAATAGCTTATTTGACAGCACAACATCTGATTGTTGTTGAGTTCGTTTTTGTTTTTGTTTTTCGTTTTTCGTTTTCGTTTCAGTTTAGTTTAGGCTCCCCTGTTTATTTGCGAGCCATCGCTCATTCCGCCCGCATCGCCAGCCCCGCCCTCTGCGCTCCTCAGCCCCCACCAATGGACGTCCGGATGAAGTGCACCAGCGAGGAGCCAGTGTCTCCGGAGCAGAAGATCCCGGCGAGCAGCCAGCGCCTGCTGCAGTTCACCAACTGCCGCCTGGTACGCGACCACCGGATCATCCACGAGGATCTGTGGGTTCGCGACGGCCGGATCGTGAACCCGGAGCCTGTGTTCTTCGACGAGCGGGCCAAGGCCCATTGTCGCATCGACTGCGGAGGCGCCATCATCGCGCCCGGCTACATCGACCTCCAGATCAATGGTGAGCCCCGAGAAGCGCGCGCGACAGCATCTCCCCGATGCACTGAGAAGAACGTATGACATCATGTCTCTAGGCTCTCAAGTGAAAGAACCCATATGGAATCCACTTTGTGTGCAGTAGATAAAGATAATTTAGGTTTAGGATCTACACATTTCGTTTTGGTGCTCTGCAGATTGCAGAAATCGCATTCCTTAGCTATGATTTCCCAAGATAACAACTTAATCGTTATAGATAAAGATCTATGTCAAATTTATAGTTCCACGATCAAAAATTGAAACTTGTAAAAGAAAGAGCAGCTAGCTGTGGTCGTTGAACCCGGTCCCACTTCCACATTCATCATGTTTCCCATTAGAACACCATGTTGCTGGGCTCAATTCCGCGCCACTTGGCCTGCAATCCCACTAATTGGCACTTTCGCCGCGCTCCAATCAGCCGCCAAGGTCATCCGTTCTGTTTACCCGTTGACAAACGGCAAGCCGCAATATGGAGCACTCGTAATCGGAGCGAGTTAATCTTATCGTGACTTCGCAGGCCCCAAGCTGCTGAGCGCGACCGCAAGTGGGCTACAGTGGGCACTTGCAGCGAGGGTTCGCTGTGGTCAAACTGAGTCGCGATAAGCGACCTACCTCCTTGTCTTCGGGAGACAAAGGCTGTCAGGAACATAACCCAATCTAAGATGGCTGATTAACCCGAGTCCACAATCTCCACAGGTGGCTATGGCGTGGACTTCTCCTACGACACGGAGACCATCGAGGAGGGCGTGGCCACGGTGGCACGCGGCCTGGTCAAGAGCGGGGTCACCTCCTTCTGTCCCACGCTGGTGACCTCGCCCAGCGACAGCTACCACACCATCCTGCCGCGCATTCCCGCTGAGGTTCCCAAGGGCGCCGGCATACTGGGCATCCATGCGGAGGGTCCGTTTATCAACCCGCAGAAGAAGGGTGCGCATCCGGAGCACTGCATACAGACCATTGATAAGGTGGGAGACGAGTTCTCATTGCTGATATCCTGATATCCAACATCTGCGGCGAGATCATTCAAATGTTACCTTTCGTTTGCCTCGCTTGAAGGGACTCAGCACGCTGAAGGAGACGTACGGCTCGCTGGAACGCATCAAGATCATCACCCTGGCGCCGGAGAAGGTCACCGATCCGGAGGTGATTGGCCAGCTGGTGGAGCGAGGCATCACCGTGGCCCTGGGCCACTCGATGGCCTCGCTGAGCGACGGAGAGAGGGCCGTGCAGCAGGGCGCCACGCTGATCACGCACCTGTTCAACGCCATGCTGCCGTTCCACCACCGCGATCCCGGCCTGGTGGGACTGCTGGCCTCGGACGCAGTGCCGCACGGTAGGACCGTGTACTTCGGCATCATCTCGGACGGAGTGCACACGCACCCGGCGGCACTGAGGATCGCCTACCGCACGCATCCGCAGGGCCTGATCCTGGTGACGGACGCCATATCGGCGCTGGGCCTCGAGGAGGGTGTCCACCACATCGGACAGCTGCCGCTGCAGGTTAAGCAGGGCAAGGCGTTCATCGCAGGCACAGAGACGCTGTGCGGCAGCATCGCCCCGATGGACGAGTGCGTGCGGATCTTCCAGAAGGCGACCGGTGAGTGCCAGATCCCCGCTAGAATTCGCATTGAGTACTCCGTTTTGCAGACTGCTCCGTGGTCTATGCCATCGAGGCGGCCACCTTGCATCCAGCACAGTGCCTGAAGATCGAGAAGCAGAAGGGCACCCTGGACTTTGGCTCGGACGCGGACTTCGTTCTCCTGGACGACCAGCTCCGGGTGCTATCC
Organism: Drosophila mauritiana; assembly: GCF_004382145.1. Taxonomy (NCBI): domain Eukaryota; kingdom Metazoa; phylum Arthropoda; class Insecta; order Diptera; family Drosophilidae; genus Drosophila; species Drosophila mauritiana. Next base: position 20,014,613 of record NC_046672.1, on the reverse strand, counting down.
ACCTGGATCGCGGGCGTGTGTGTTCATAGGACTGTCAAGTAGCGCATCGAATGCGCGACTGTTGCAATTGTTTTTATTTACCTGATGCAGGATGTATTCCACACCGAAGATTCTCCAAATAAACTGTTAAACCTATACATTCCAATTGAAGGAGCTTCGGATTTCTGTTGCGGGATGCCCAGTGAGTGCAGCCAAGGATTAAGGGTGATACTTTGCCATTCGAAATAACGAGCCACTGGTTTATATGACATGGTTTAGGTTGTTCTTTATATTTTAATCGGTAAATCATTTGGTGTGGACAACTAAACTAAATCCATATACAGTTACAAATAATAGGTTTACACGACAAAAAAAAATGTAGAATAAAATTACAAGGAGACGGGAGGCGAGCGCTAGGTGGTGCGTTCGGTTTGGGGCGCTCCTCCCTTGCGGATGCGTATGCGAATGCTACAGTGATGGCGTGCACCGTCCTTACATACAAGCAGGGAGATATACGCGCGCGCACACCCACGCCCCCTTAAGTGTACACAGATACATGTATATATATATATAAATTGGGTGTGCGGGCGCGAATGCACATAAAAACGATGCGATATAGTAGTTTCATATATATATATATAGATATATATATATATGCATAGGCAATAATCAGAAAACGATTTCGGAACACCTCGATCCCGAAACTCCCTATGGAACTGCAACTCTGGCCGAGGATCTGGCTTGATAGCTTGAGTGGCCAGGGCGCAGAGCAGGGCGTCCAGACCCCCCGCCCGCCCCGTCGAACTCCTCCATCCTGGCTTGGCTTGGCGTCGACATAGAAAGCGAAAGCAAGCTAGGTATGTTTAGGCTATATACTATCCGATGTATTATATGTATAGGTGTTATTTATATCTAGGCTGAAACGCAAAACAAAAACGAAACACTAAGTGGGGCGGCTGGGGAGTGCGAGTGGTGGCGAACGAGCGGGCGAGCGAGCGAACGAATGACTGAGTACGGGAATCGTAAGACTATATGTGTATCAAAAGTACGTTACAAAAGTTGCTTATGTCTGCGTCTGCGTCTGCGACTTCGCTATCATTATCGTTTCGTGTGGCTGGACAGTGGCTGGAGCTGGTCCTCGTTGTCCGATCCACGATATGCCGATCCTTGCGTCCAAGTTGTTAGCTAACGTGGCCCATGCCCCGCCTGACCATTGCCCGACCACCATCCATCGTTCGGAGTTTTGTAAAGTTGCTTCCAAATGTTCGTATTACAATATCTGTTGCTTGTTGTTAAACTTTAGGTAGGTTGTTTCTGTTGCTTGTTCCATTTGCGTATCCTCGTAATAAGTAAGTTTCCTACGTGGGAATGACCCCGGCTCTATTGCTTTGTTATCCTTCGTCCGTGCGGAGCGGTTTCAGAAACCGATCCCCACTGCTTTCGGTTCGATTCGTTTCGTTCCATTCCAATCCAATCTAGTCCAGTTAAGTCCAATCCAATCCCATCCGTCCTTCGCCGCCTTCCCCACGCACAGCTGAGCACAAACCGGGCCAAACCACGCCCCGTTCGCCTGGAACGCCGCTTTTTACGCGCAGCACTTGCTGTAGCCCGGCGCCTTCTCCTGGTTCCGGCGATCGATGATCACGCGCTCCTGGTTCTCCGCCGACTCGCGTCCCGATGTCTTGTCCAGAATGGCCTCGGCCAGCTCGCAGAAGGCCCGCTCGATGTTTATGTTCGACTTGGCGGATGTTTCCATAAACCGAATGCCATGTTCACGGGCAATCTGAAAAACGTGGGCAGAGATGGGAAAGGGGAGCAAGTTATTGGCTTTGTAAACAAATTGATCAAACAGACGAGGAGCGTGTGCGATCATTGAGTAACAATCATAATAAATAACCAGAATAGTTCTAACATAAATTGTATGCCTCCGGAAATTTTCGTCTTGAATAGTTAAATAGTTTCGTCTTGAATGTGAGATATATTCGCTGTGTTCCAATTCAAAACTATACGTTTTTTTTAACAAATTGAAGCAATTGGAAACTATTAAGAGACATGGAATTCGCTTGCAACAAACAGGTGGCTTTGAAACCTAAACAGACTAATAATATATGTATGATCGACTTCCGAACTCAACTCCTATGGCCTAACTACGACTATATTTGCTAAGCTCTGGCACTGATTGCTGTTGTGGGGGGACTCCATGGATGTGGGATGCTCACCGCTTCGCCGCGCTCCTTGTTGACCACCCGCTTGTCCGTCATGTCGCACTTGTTGCCCAGGATCATCTTCTCCACATCCTCGTTGGCGTGCTAAAGGAAGGAAGAAGATTTCAGACTTTAGAAGAAGGTCATTACTCGCAGGGGGACACACCTACCTCGTCTATATTCCGTAACCATTTGACTATGTTCTCGAAACTCTTCTCGTTCGTTATGTCATAGACCAGCATTATGCCCATGGCGCCTCGATAGTACGAGGTGGTTATCGTGTGGAACCGCTCCTGGCCGGCGGTGTCCCATATTTGCAGCTTGATCTTCTTGCCGCGCAGCTCGACTGTTTTGATTTTGAAGTCGATGCCTGGGAAAAACGGTTGAACGAGAAAGCAAATGTAGCGCGGAAAAACAAACGCAATTGGAGCCGAATGACGTCACGGCGGTGTTATCGATTACATTGGAATGGGGATTGAACAAAATAAAGCAGTTCGACGTGATATCACGATGATTCATTACATTAGACGTACATATATGGAGCATTCATTCCAACCAAATGATCGCACGTCTGTGTTACGTGTTGCGAACATGCAGTTGCTTAGTACGAAAAGTTCAAGTTCAGGGAGTTACATAGCCCACATAAATGGCATATTTTGCTCACTTCTCCTCCGCTTTCCTCTCCGCAGGCGATCGAATCAAGCAGTGCATACGCCAGTCGATAAGGCAGTGCCACGCCCAGTCACACACCCACACACACGTATATATATCCTGGCTGTGCAGCTGACATGTGCGCGTGTGTGTGTGTGCGGTGCGGGTGGACAGATGCAAGTATGTGCGTACGGTCCCGTTACTCACCTATGGTCGATATGAACGTGGACGTGAATGCATCATCCGAGAACCGGAACAATATGCACGTCTTGCCCACTCCTGAATCGCCGATCAGCAACAGTTTGAAGAGCAAATCATAGGTTTTCTTTGCCATTTCCAAAACGCAACGGAACGCTCGCAGAACAAAGCACAAACACACGCGACACTCTCTCACACGCACGCACACACACACACACACACAAACGCACGGGCGCAGGTGACAAGCGATATTATTATTATTGAAGCGCCCGCCCTTTTTCGCGCTTTCTCTCGGTTATGGCCGCTTAAGCAATGATCCTGGATCTCGAGCTAGCTCTTTTTACTCCGCGTGGTTTAAATGCGCCGAATTAATTAATATTTTCGCTTGAAATTGTTGCTATTAGATCTAGAGCTGGAACATGTTTCGATTTCCATTCATGCTCTCAGCAGTGTGGCAACTTCGATGGTTTTATACAACTATCGTCTGCTATGGAGTCACAGTTTTGAAATAACAGTTAAGTAACTGAAGAAAGTTTTGAGATATATAGTTTATTATTGATAATACCTTAAATGTATTATTTATTTAAGTATTTTAGCCAGTAAGCTCATAACATGACTTTTAATTATTACGCCATTTGGCAGCCCTCTGCTATCGGTAAGACGGCCAATCGATAGGTAACAACGCATTCAATTATCGCTATCGTAAAAGAATAACAATTTCGCAAAATCCCAAACCAATTCGCAAAAAGGTGGATTATTCACACAAATCAGAGCGAACAACGTTTGGATTACAGTGTGCCCAATCCCAGCCAATCCACCGCAGGCAATGGACATCGACTGGCAAAACGGCCTCACCGAGCTGAAGGATCGGGGCCAGTACCTGCTGCACTCGGAGAAGTGGGCCGACTGCCGCTTTCTGGTGGGTTCCTCGCCCACCCAGCGGCTCATTGCCGGCCACAAGCTGCTGCTAGCCATGGCTTCGCCGGTGTTCGAGCGGATGTTCTACGGCAACCTGCCCGATAAGACGGACCCCATAGTCATTCCGGACGTGCAGCCGGAGGCGTTCGAGGCGATGCTGGAGTACATCTACACGGACCGCATCACCATTGGGTCCTTCGACAAGGCTTGCGAGCTGTGCTACGTGGCCAAGAAGTACATGCTGCCCCACGTGGTCACGCGCTGCACCCACTTCCTTTGGGCTGATCTTAGTCCGAAAAACGCGTGCCGGGCGTACGAGTTCGCCAAGCTGTTCGATGAGCCGCGCCTCATGCAGAGCAGCATGGATCTGATCGCGGCCAACACGCGCGAGGTGCTTTCCGATCCCAGCTTCCTGGACATCGAAGTCTCCACCCTGATGGCCATTCTTGACCAGAATCGCCTGAACATCGACTCCGAGCTGGATTTGTTCAACTGCCTGCTGAAGTTTGCCAGTGAGCGGGGCATCCTGAACGAGTCCGGCCAGGAAGAGGCTGCCGGCGGAGGTCAGGTGCTGACCAAGGAATCGCCCGACAATGCTGCCGGCCATGTGCTGGTCGAAGAGATCAAGATGGAGCCCGATGTGGCGGCCATGGTGCAGCACATGCACCAGGACGACGAGGCTGACAGCTTCGAAACGGACGCTGGGATGGCTTCCACTTCCTCTGCGGCTGCCGGGGCCGCCGCTGCGCCCACGGCTGCCTCCCCGCCGCTGGACGTGGCTTCCGGTTCCGACGACCTGGTAATCATCGACAGCGACGCTTCGGCCGATGCCGCCGCCAACATGATTAACATCATGGACGCCCAGCGCACCATTCTCGATGGCGCCATGCTCAGGCAGGCGGTCAAAAAGATTCGCTTTCTCACCATGACGCCGCAGCAGTTCGCCGAGGGACCGGCCCGTTCCAAGCTGCTGCAGCAGCACGAGGCCCTCTCCATCCTGATTAAGATCTCCAGTCCCTCGCTCAACGATTGTCACATGCCCGAAGGCTTCTGCGTGTCGCGGAGCACGCGCAACTTCTACGAGTCGGGCCACCGACACGCCCAGCGAGAATTGTCGTCCTCGTATCGCACTGGAGCCGCTCCCTCGGGCGTCTGTTTCCCGGGACCGGGTCCGGCAGTCCGCAGTGGAGGCCCCTCCGGCGGTGGTATGATGATGGGCAATGCGCCCCGTTTCGGATCCGTGGGCACGGGATTCAGCTTCGCAGGCGAGGAATTGGTCATGCGCCCGCCGGAACCAGTGGGCGTTCCACCAGATGCCGCACCGGCGCCAGCACCACTGCGCTGCTTTGGCGAGGGCTACGAGAGCGGAGCGCCAGTCCCAGCGCCCGCCAATGATGATGATGGCGGCGATCGGGGCGCACCGGCGCCCGCTGGCGGCGCTGCAGCTGGGGGAGCTGGATCCGCAGCTGGAAACTCGCACAACGACATGGTGCGCGCGTACTGTATGCGCTCCCTTACCCGCCAATTTGACTTCCGCAACACCAGCGTCACGGATGCGGGCGTGACGTTCCAGGTGGACACCAACATCTGGATCCTGGGCGTCCAAGTGCCCACGCGCGTGCTGTGCGGCGAGCTGATGACTTCTGCCGGCTTTACGGAGCGGTACACCGAGGTGCTGTACGCCCACATCCAGGACATGCACGGCTCTCGCATCACATACACGCACTGCACGGCACGCGTGCGCTACGACTCGCTGCTGGACATCACGTTCGATCGACCGGTGTACATATACCGGAACCAGATCTACAAGATCTACGTGGTGTTCAACAAGACCGGCTGGTATCCCATGTACTCCTGTGTGCCCGATGCCAACTGCAATCGCGTGAAGTTCATGTTCAACGTGGGCAACCCCACGGAATCGGTTCGCGACGGTCTGATCTACGCAATCATCTTCTCCACGCCGCAGGACCACGGCCGTCACCTGGTCGACTGAATCCGGAGCAATATGAGTTCGTTAGTTTAGCTCCTTCCTTGTATTTCCGATGTGATAGTCTTTGGTTGGCGTCCTTGGCCATGGAAATTCTTTGATCTGTTCGCTAATTTCTTCCCTTCTCAAATTTGCCAGATGGGAACCAATTGTGCATAGTTTTTACATCACTTACCATGTGTGTGGATTGTTTGTGTTCCTTATCTGTTTTGGATCGCCTAGTACATCAGTTTTCTGGTCAGCGATGGCTAATGCAACTGCAATTGTTGCATTATGAGTGTGCACGTTTATTGCCACGTTCGATTTGTTCTGAAACGCTGTAGCCAATTATGCATTTTTTGTTTTTTGCGTGCTCGATTTTAGCCGCCAAATGATAAAGATTTTCCGAACGTCCCTCTCAACGAACACCACTTAAATGTTTTTCTTCCAAACGTAATATTTTTGAGCTTAGGTTTTGTAGAGCAACAAGCAAATATTTTAAGATTTACACAAGACTAAATTGGTATATTTCAATTTAATAAAACATATTCAATATATTTCCTAATGTCCTTCTTCATTTTAAAGTTCTGGGGTTTAAGAACCTTCCAAACCGAATCCCCACCAAGAATGGCTAATGTACAATAAATAAAATTAACTTTATTGCGATTCATATACAAAAGAGACCAAACAACAAAACAAGTTAATAATACGGAAAGAAGAGCAAGATACAGACGGTTTGGTTAGAAAGCAAGAAGGTTAGCAAGCTACTGGGCTAGGACGTTTTTTACAGTGCAGCGAAGGTGCGGAGACGGAGGGACGAAAGTAGTTGGTTAGTCGGAGCCTACAGTGCGCACTCGAAGCAGCGAACCAGCGAAAACCCAGGGGGCTGCAAGACAACATAACTCCAAGTTTGCAAGTACACATGTATGTACACATCTCCTTTAATTCGAACGTTCACATTATCGAGTTTGCACTGCAGTTTGTTTGTTCGTGGGCGTGTACGGATCGCTCGGCGATCCCTACTTGCCGTAGTTGGCACAGCTGCCGCTGGCGTACTCCGGCTCCTCGCAGGTCAGCGTGTGCTCGTCGAAGACCTTGTCCTCGCCGCAGCTGATCAGGCGCGGATGGCCCTCGACGCAGGTGATCAGGCGGTGGCAGTCGCCGGCGACGGGGAAGCGGGGGAAGGGCCAGAAGCGGGCGGCCACCGAGTTGGGGTCCACCTTGGTGGGGCACTTGAAGCCAACGACCGCTGCAATGGTTGGAGTTATTTAAAATATGTACGTGAATACATAGGAAAACAAGAGGGAAAATGGGAAACAGATGTGCCAGAATGGAGCACCGAATGGAAATCGCTTGGAAGTCTAGGTAGTTAGCTTTCGCTTCAGATCTCACCCTCGGGATTGCAGTGCTCCAGCAGCTGATCCGGCCAGTTGCAGCCGTGGATCCTCTCGTCGTAGGCCAGCCCGGCGTCGCAGTCCTGCTCGTGGGGCTCACCGTGGGCGCACTTGATGTAGGTGGTGGAGCAGTCCTTGGAGACCGCGTACAGACCGAACTGGTACTCGCAGGCCGGCGTGGAAATGGGAGTGGCTAGCGGGCGAGAGAGAACAACCGCATTAGTCAGGGAATCCGGCTCGATGGACCAGCTGCTACTCACGATCCCACTGGCGGCCCTTGCAGTCCACCGCCCAGTTGTAGTTGCAGTGGTTGTGCACCGCGCCCTTGCCGTCGAAGAGCAGTCCGTTCTCGCAGGTCTCCAGGGTCAGGGTGCCGTTGGTGCAGAGGAAGAACTGGTCGCAGTTCTCCGTGTGGGCGTACGCCTGCACGCCGTACTTCTCGGGGCACTCCGGGGATCCCACGGCCAGGGCATGTCCTGCAAATCGGACAGATGGCAATTGATAGTGGGGGTCAAATAACTATTTTTTTGATGTTTGTAGTCTATATCAGCCGTACAAGGAAGGTAATATGTACGATACAGCAACTCATTCCCTATCCTAGAATTCATCGAATTACATTATCTTGTTTTTTTCAGTGTAGAAGTGCTATAGGCATATGCAAACGGAGCGATCGAACCGATCGATTGTTTGCATCAGTGTGTTGACCACTGTTCCCACCATTGTCAAACCCGAATCGCACTGGCGTCCACTTCCTTCCTGTCCGCCAGTCGGTCTCCTCCTCCTCCCCCATCTTCTCCTCCACCGCCTCCGCCTTTCCACCTGCCCAACTGGTTTTGATGCAAGTGCAAGTGACGCCACAATCGCGACCACGACACTTTCGCGCATCTTCGCACCGCGTCTAGCGATTCGAATCGCTTCGGAAATGGAAATGGAGTTGTGGAGATGGAGCTTGGGAGCTGGTGTGATGTAAGCCGTAAGATCGGGCAACAGGTTGATGGTTGACTGTTGACTGTCGGTGGCTAATGGGTAATGGTTAATGGCTAGTGGTTGACTTTTCTCGAAGTCGCCAACCGAAAACCAAAGGCAAACACGCAGCTAAATTTAAATCTATGAGGATTTCCGGTATTTAAGTCAATGAGTTATGGACTAAATGTCATCGCTGCCTGATTCTTTTGTTCCTCATCGCAGAGGTTCAACTTGGTCCAATCTGATATCAGCTTGCTTTGGAAACTTTAAGTACTCCATTGAGCACAATGACCACCATGCTGTTCAACTAGTAGGGATTTGTAGGACCATGGAAGGTACTGCTTAGGATCAAGGTGGTGAAGGAAGTGTTGGTTGTTGGGACACAAGCGACATTGATGGCTTTTCGAAAAGGCCAAAGCGGTTGGCGATTAATTAGCTATATCTGTGGCGACAATCCGATGCGATCCGATGTGATCTATGCACCCACCTCTCCCATGGGCCGGTTGGAAACTGGTTGCCTTGGTTAACCCAGAACTAGATCGTATAATGCGAACGATATCGTACCTAATTGTCAACTGGTTTGACGGGCCCAAGTTCTACTTTTGTCGGGGTTTGGCATTTGTTTTACTTAGTTCATTAGCTTGCCGGATCGACTGGCCGATTTAAGATGTCTTACGTCTGCAGTCTATATGATATTATATGATATTATATGATATGTACATAGCACCAAGATCTCTGGCAGTGAGTCAGTGGTGGAAACAAAAGCAAAAGTGATCGGCCGCCTGATCTGCATGCCAAATCAGCTTTGGTTATATGGCTATAGGGTGGCCATAGATCGGCGGGCTCCACCACGCCTAAGTGGAGCAGCAGCCTTCGGCTCGAGAAACCAGTAATTAAAATACATTAAGACTGGAGCTCGACTCGATTCGTTTTGATTCTAGAGGCGAGAACAAAAGAGCAGACCGTTAGATTCGAAGGGGCACTGCGATATAGACGTTCGTACATAAATTATATATATCGCATTTGGACACTCCACGCGATTGCAGTGGAATTTTTGAAAGTAAAAGCTCCGTTTTCGAGGCGCAAACACGCGAGTAATTGAAAGGTTGTGCTAATTGTGAGCCAATCGTTTGATCGGATCGCTCTGCCCAAGGCCCTGGAGCTATAATACAGTTGGACACTTACCACAGGCAATCCAGGCCAGGATCAGGACGCTGCACACTTGGAATCGCTGCATGTTCGGTGCCTGGCATTTAGAAACACATACAAATATGTTACAAACAAATTATTAAGGCGGAAATGCATGGGGTGTTAAGTGGAAAAGCACAAGCAAAGCACACACACGCACCGTAAAAAAATATATATTCAAATGCGCGCAAAAAGTGGAATGGAGAAACTTGAAACTTCCGCTCCAAGATTGTACGTTTTAACGGTTACGCGTTCCAAACTCAACTGAAAAGATTTGTACCGCGCTCCAAGAAGAAGAAGAAGAAGCGGCCGAGCTGCGACTGCGCAGCGTTGACTCGCCAGCAAAGCCAAAAAGTCAAAAATGAAACAAAACACAAAAAAAAAACACGAAAAAGGCAAAAATACAGTAGAAACCGAACAAAACCGAAACCAAACCGAATCGAAAACAAAAAACCCCACAAACGACACCACAGTTTTGCAAAACTTAAGTTTTTCACTTCTTTTTTTTTCGATCCCGCTTTGCCTTTGATTTTTTTTGGGGGCGCCAAAGGTGGGCGGTGGGCGGTGGGCGGTGGGTGGTGCTGTGTGTTGTCACAGCTGCCATTGTTGTTGCATTGTTGCATTGTTGCTGGCTGGTGTTTAATGCAAAACGGGATTTGGGATTGCCAGTGCTGCCAATCCATCCGGTTTCCAGCCAGTGGAAATAGCCCCACAATAGCCGCAATTTGAGAAATATATATTTGATCTGAGGGCAAATCGTTTGCTTTTCCCAATACCAAGCCATATACCATATATATTTATATCGATCGAATCCGTCTTACCAACTTGAGAGCCTATAACAGCCGCGATTTTAGGGGTTTTCTTTTCGATCTGAGGACTTACAACTTGGTTTTCGAAATACAAAACCACATGCCAAGTTTCATATCAATCGTATTCCAGTGCAGAAATCTTCAGTGCTTCTAAATCCCTAATATAATGGTGTAAAATTCTATATTAGCTAGTTTTTAGCTAGTTTACTAGCTAGTTCGCGTCCATTTGCTGGCTTGAAAAAAACACGCCAAGGCGGAAATCGAGCTTCTCTGGCAACATGTGTGATTGAAAGTAAAAGGCAAAGCTCGCGCAGACCATAAGCTTCATTCATGATTGGGCCCCGTTTGCCGATTGCCGTTACATTGTTAACTATTGCAAAACTCTTGCTTTTGCTTTGCTTTGCTCGTGCTGCGGCGATTGCATAAGCACTCTTGCCTGCTTTCTGTGTTCATTTACATGTGTAAATGTGCGGTCCGCTTGGCCACTCGGCCAATTAAAGACTCTTTGCAAGCGACGGAGGGACAAAGGGCTACGATGGATAATGGATGCACCGATCCCGCTTGTCCACGGCGATTATCCGATATTGCGTGTGGAGTGAAAGGTTTGATGGATTGGTCAATCGCCGCTATGCCCCCTGCTATTTCCCCACGAGATGCACACTAATTTTGTATAGATTCGAAATACATAGTTTTTTAATTCGAGAAAGATCGGAGAATGTGGAGTGAGGTTAGGTGTCATGGGTTTACAGACGGTTGCATGATTACTTAAATAAGGTACGTGAAAGTTTCTTATCGTTTGGATTTTGCAGGCAAGTCAAGATGTTTATTAATAAATAATATAGAGAGTATAATATAAAGAGTATTTATACAGTAGGTATAATCGAAATACAAGGAAGTATTTATGAAAAATATATAATGTATAGAAAAGATTTAGATTTAAGACTTGAGGTAGAAGTGAAGTACAAGATTACAGGATTGAAATGCTTATAAAAGAGCATTTTAGGAATAATAAACTGTAGCTTAACAAACTTTAATTGTTTTGAAATTTAAAATTTTAAAGGTAAAAGAAAGAAATGAAGGAAATAGAATGGAAAAGATTCGAGGTTGAAACTTTTAGAAGAACAGAAGTTTGTAAAGAGGGTTTCCTTATAAACAGGAAATTGGTTTAGGAATATCATAAGAAGTAAAGTAGAGAAAACATAGAGAAACCAGAGGGAAATTGAAATTTCAGGCGAAGATCACATAGGATAGCTGAAACAGTATATGGAGTAGTAGTAGTCTCAGGATCGGGAAGATAGATTAGATTGACAGGAGTGGTTTATAAAAAATTCAGTTTATTCTTTTTGTTTAATAATAAGGCGAAAGTCTGAAAGCGGGAAATATATACACAACAATTTGGTAGCGTTCGGTTGGGCACAGAAATGGAGATTGGGTAGTTAGAAAAGTATCTAGAAGTAGGTGAAGAACAGTCAGAAATAGAGAAAGATAGCTGGGAAATAGATGGTCGGAGTATTGAAGTTTAACTGCTACACATACGCTCTATAGGAAATGGGCTAGAACTACTAAATTTAAGTGACTAAGACGCGAATCTGTGTGTTTCGATTTGATTTGATTGATAATTTCTCTCAGTGTGCTTGTGTGTGTGCATGAGTGTGGGTGTGTATGTGATGAGGAGAAGGAGAAGCGACCGGAAGTGGCTTAGTCCTTCTTGTCGTCCACATCCTTGTACCAGTCCTCGCAGCCGGGCACATTCTCGGGAGCATCGCACATCTCGGTGGCATCGTTGTAGACCTCGCCCAGCTGGCAGCCCAGATCCCTGGGATCCTCGCCGTTCAGGCACACGTAGAACTTCTGGCAGTCGGTGGGATGCGGGTACTTGGGGTGGGTCACCACCTGGCCGCGGTCGTCGGTCTTCGGCTGATCCTTGGGGCACACGAAGCCGGTCTCGGAGGTTCCTGAAAGCACACACCACATGCCAGACCATTAGCCCACTCCGGCGCACTGCGTCTCAATCGGTCCACTTACTCTGCTCCGGATTGCAGCCCTCGCGCTTGGCGGTATCCGGCCACACGCAGGTGCCCGAGTACTCGTCGAAGTGCAGGCCCACGGTGCACTTGGTCTCCAGGGCGTCGCCCTCGATGCAGTTGTAGAAGATGTTGCACACGGCGGGATCGGGATGCGCGAAGAAGCCGTTCTTGCGCGGGCAGTACTTGCTGGACTTGGGCTCCTCTGTGAAGGGAAACCGAACAGGGTTAGTTCCTCCGTCTGCCAAGGAGCTACATAACTGCAATGAGCTGTCATCTGAAGTGGCAATGCCAAAGGACGTAGGCCTACTCTTGGAAAGCTCATTGTAATGGTGTATTTGCTTCAAATATAGAGATGTCCAAAAGTATGCTACGTTTTTGGCAAAAGACTCCTTATTCTTCACCAACTCATCTTTTCAACTGATGCGCTCATTAGCAAGTTAATGATGCAATGTAATTGGAGTAACCAGCTTAGCTTTGCCTTGACATAGTTTCGGAAACAACTTACGGAGCTCAGTGCGGTCCTCGCAGTCCACGTTGAAGGGCTGGTCGCACTTGTTGAACTTGCGGTTGAGGGGATCGAAGACCAGGCCATCGGGACAGAGCTTCGCCTTGGCCACTCCGTCGTCGCAGACGTAGAACTTGTCGCACTGCACCTCGTCGGCGAACTGGCCATTGGGCTTCGGGCACTCGAAGTTGGCGGCGGACACGGCTGCTGGTGGTGCGGGGAGGGAAACAGAGGAAAGAAACGAGCACTTCAGTCAACTGGTTTTCCCACTTTCACTTTCCTGGCGACCCCCAGTCGCACTCGAAAGTGTAACAGATCGAACGCCGTGCGATTGCCGCTGGCAATTCCGCATTCGCGGTTTCCTGGTTGCCACCACTCAGTGCGGTGGCCCAAGAAATGGTCAGTGGTTTTCCATTGGAACAGGTTGCTATCGGTGGATAACTTTGACCGGAAACCCACTATGATATAGGGTGGTAGTACTATTTACTCAGCCCATCTGAAATCTCTTACTTGGGCGCCTAAAAGTGTGCTACAAAAATGTACACAATGCGAAAATCACTGCATACTTTTATACACCTTTGCATTCGCTATGCTGAGAATATCTTCTACAAACGAAATTCGGAACTGAAACTTCAGATTTCCCTAACACACCGGTAAGTGATTTCAAATGTCGAAATTTAAATGTCAGAGACGGCTTCGTACTCAGCATGATGCCCAGATTACGACGTTCGGTCCGGGTTCAATGCACTTCTCTGGCGGCCGAGAAGAGCCGTTCTCCACTTGGCCAACAAACTGCAAGAGTTGCATAACCAGCGGCCCAGACAGCCAGACAGCCAGCCAGCATCTTGGGCTTGGCCAGCATTCCAGTTTTTCCAGACGGAAAACGGCCCTCCATCTCGATCTGCATGTGGCCCGCAGATCCGCAAACGCGACCAGATTCCACATTTGAGGCTGGGCCCAGTCTGGCTAAGTCGGCTAAATGTCATTAGCCACTTATGGCTCTTAGCTCTTAGCTCTTAGCTGGCCAAAAACTCTCGATATGCGAAACACACAGCGACAGACCGAGGTAGTCTTGACTTCGGTGTCAGTGTCAAAGTAATTAGCAACCATTTGCGACTCTGACTGGCTGGATGGGCTGGGCACCACCACTGATCCACTCTGAACGATCCACTCTGAACGATTCCCACGGATCCATGATCCATTGATTCACACTCACTTGTCGCCACACACAGGGTCACAGCAATGGCACATAAAAATAACTTCATTTTGGACTCGGGATTTGAGAACAAAAAAAAAAACAGCAGAGCAACCAACGATCCTGGCAACTGGGTACTTGAGCAACTAATCGCGACTCAAGCGCTGCGATGGTTAAACTAAACTAACAACGGAACGCCAAAGAGGCGCACTTTTCAAGACTTTTTACCGGCTCTGCTCGACGTCGCCGTCGACGACGCCGTCGGCTGCGGCAGAGTGATGCCAATGGGCGGGGCCACTACCGCCCCCGCCACTGCCACTGCCACTACCACCAGCACCACCAGCACCACCAGCACCACCAGCACCACCACCACCACCACCACTACTACTTCCACACGAAACCGAGCCAGGCCAAACGAGCTGCGGCTGGAGATGGGAATGGGGATGGGGATGGAGCCGGGGCTCCAAAGGCGACGAAGAAAGGCGAGCCGGAGATGTAATGGCACAAAAACAAGAAAGTCCAGGGGCGAGGACCGGAAAACCGCTGACGAGATGCCCTAGCTTAGTGTGCAATTCTTCAGTGTTGAAAGCGCCACCTGTATCAGATGATTTGGAGCATGCATCGAAATCTTGGAAGAATTAGGAAATGATTCGATGCATTTATAAGCGAACTCTTGCGGATACTCAATGGCAATGTTATTTATTTATTTTATTTATAATGTTATTTATCTAAAATTTAAATGCCGCGAATTCTTGAGTGCTCTTGACCTGCAGAGCCATCTAGCGGTCATTTCTGCAGGTAGGGAAGATGCTAAATGGATTTCCATTAGCGTTTCAATAAATAAAAAATAAAAGTAGATGCTAAAAACGGGTTGTTCTTAAGCATATAGGGTAATAGATAGTTGACACCGTGCAAAAAAAAAAATCGCAGCTTGTAAGCTGCACATTTCCGGGTATTGACCGTCAAAAAGCCAAATGCAATGGAGCGGCCAATGGATGCGATTCGAGTAGGGTATTCGTTCCCTGCGATCAGTGTGTCGATGTGGCCAAAAAAGCCACACACACGCACACACACACCAAGATGAACATAAACAAATTCATATGCGTCAACGGTCCCCGAGTTCAGGTGGCTCGAATTGAGTTGATGGTCCGCATGCAAATGGCTTACACCGATCGATAAAAGGCCAGCACTCAAATGACCATAACAAATGAAGCCAAGCAGGTACAATCCATTTGGTGAACAGTTGGAGTGGAAGACCGTCCTTTCGTCCGAAGTTCCAGCCAAAAGTTGAGGCTTCAAGGCTGAAGAGGACACGCCATGGGCGTAGTTTCGATCTGGATCGGTCTTTTTGTAATTATACTATATGCACATTGCATATATGCATATTTTAGGTCTTGGTAATGGGTAACACACCCAATTGGTCTTGAACGCCACTCCCGCAAATCGAAAATGTAGCAAAATAAGGTGAGATAATATATACAGTATATGCATAATTAAAATAAGAGCCCACTTTGATAAACTATCATTTAGGAATATTAAAACATGATGAAATTAACAAGAGCAAGTAAAAATGTATAAATGTATCTCACAAATTGAAAGGTACTATATATCTGTTAGAAACATGCAGATCTATAGAAATTCCAGTTTTGGGAACTGGTCTACTGAGGATTTGGGGGCGAGATGTAGCCATTTCCGAGGAGCCACGCCCATGAGATGGAAAACTGTGTCATCCCGATGCTTCCAGCGGCCGAGCGGCCGAGCGGCGGAGCATGCCGGTAATATATGTACATAATATATGCATAAATATGCATAAATATGCTAAGCGGCCACGCAATGACCCAAAAGCCGCTGTCCTTGGGAGATGCGATCGATCCGCTCCGCTCGGAGTAGGAAAGAAATAAAAAATAATGAAAATAAAATCAGAGATCGGAGATCGGAGATCGGAGATGCGGCCAAACCAGACGGGCTGCGAAACTAGTTTAGGTTGGCGGCGCGTAGTGGCTAATTAACAATACACTTTTACTCTCGCCCGATCCCGTGTGGAGAAGCCAGGTGGAGGTGGTTCTTGGTAGCCGTCTAAATCTGAAATTCAATTGGCAAATTAATTTGTAAACTAATCGCGCTGGCATCTCGACTGGTTTGGCCTGGGCAATTAGCGAGGGCAAAAAGCGAAGATATCAAGTATCCGCTCATCGGTTGGCCAACTCCCGCCCATGTGCAAGATCTGTCGGCCTGGAGCAAAAAGTTGAGCAGCCCGAGATTTGGCAATTCAAGGTTTTTGCTGCAGCATGGGGATCATCGGAGCGGTTCCAGTTCGAGTCCGGTTTATCAATGCGGTTACGAAACGAGCCGCTCGCTCACTTCAGTTTTTGGGTCGTCCATCGCCTGGCATTTAAATGCAGATGTGCAGATGTGCGGAGGCGCCAAATCGAAACGAAATAAGATCCCCAAAAAGTCTCATGGGCGCATTTACCCCATGAGAACCGCTTCCTTGGATTCGGTATCTTGCAGATACTTTCGGTCAGATACATTCAGCGACCGAAGCACGTACTACTGCTGGACTCGGTGGTGCAGCAACAGCTGGCATTGGTGGCACAAATTACGGCATACATTGTGGAAAGACACATCGCCCAAGTGCGCTTTCTATTTCCACGGCGGGTTCTGGTGATTTCACTGGCCCCAAGACGCGCGTTGAATGTAATTGTCGCTTTGGAGGGGCAATTAAAACACGACATGGTTGCACATACATGGTTGTACATACTTTCAGAACGTATTTTGAAAACTCAGTTTTGAGTCACCGGGGGAATTTCAGCGGTATTTCTTAATTGATTTTTACACTTCGTAGTACTTTACACTCCGCTTTCTTATCAAACAAATTCAATAAGAAGGCATTTGCCGAATTTTTGACCTAAAAGGATTATTAAATTTTGCATGCACATGGGGCATCTGCGTACCATCATTAAGGTTTTATTATTATTATTCCAATTTACCTACAGATGCCTATCTTGGATCTATAAATTAAAAGAAAGTAACACAGATATTTCATAGTTAGATTATGAGAATACAGGTGCATAACTGTAAACCACCTATAACTATACTAACATATTTTTTACCTATTATTAATTATATGGCAATATAATTATATATTAAGCATGATTCTAAGCATGATTTCTAAATAATATAATATAATAAATAAATATAAATATTAATATATATAAATTATGTTGCAGTGTAGGCGAAATGTAACTGTAACTAACAGCGTGCTGTTAAGCGCAGCAGTGCTGCCAGACCGCTGCGCTAGAGCATGGGAGTAGTGGAACTATCGCTGTCACGACAGCTGTTCACAACTATCGTCGTACAGTAGTAAAAGCTTATTCCTGTGTTTAAACCCGTGTTAATTGAGAATTGGGAATTCCGCTAGGGATCCTAGTCTTCCACAACCTTTGGGTATCTCTATAAACCAGCCGCGCCCATTATCTCCTTCGTGTGCCAATAACTGTGCAAAGTAACTGGCCGTGGGCGATGTTCCATCTCTAGTTAGTCAAAACATTAAAGTCAGTCGCATTTTTACATTGTTGAAAAATGATGATTTAAGTACTTAAAAAGCAGCCGAACATCGAGTAAAGACAGTCAAGAGGTGGGTTTTTGTGCATTTCATGGAAAAATCACCAGAGCAGTGAGAGAAGGGATTTGAAAAACGCAGCCAGGGCGAAAAGACGTCACAGTCCAATCGCTGGATTATTGATTTTTTTTTTTTGACCGAGCAAAGGAAAGTAAGGTGACGGCCACTCACTGGGTTACCGGGGAATGAGCTCCACTTGGCGATAGGAGAACATATGCGTTGGCTGTGCTACGCCAAGCGAGCGGTGGAGAACCACACAGCGCACCCACTTTCATTGCTTCTGGCCAGCAGTTGGTGACATCATCAGAGCTACCAATATTGGCGACCATTAATCATGCTTTCCCCTTGCAGAGAACTTGGCCCGCCAGAGATCGAGAGTCCCGTACCGAAAGCCCACTCGAACAGCAAATCGCAGCAGCTAATCCCCCCGAGAAATGGATCGCAAGGCTGAGCTGGAACGCAAGAAGGCCAAGTTGGCCGCCCTGCGCGAGGAGAAGGATCGCCGGCGGCGCGAGAAGGAGATCAAGGACATGGAGGAGGCGGCCGGTCGCATTGGCGGCGGAGCAGGCATCGACAAGGATCAGCGCAAGTGGGTTTGCCATACGCTTCTCCTCGGAGCTGACTCAGCACCGACCTCATCCGACTTTCGTTCGCCTCTTTCAGGGATCTCGACGAAATGCTGTCATCGCTGGGCGTGGCCCCCGTCTCCGAGGTCCTTTCCTCACTCTCCTCCGTCAACTCGATGACATCGGACAACTCCAACACACAGACCCCCGACGCCAGCCTCCAAGCCACCGTCAATGGCCAGAGGTGAGCCAGCTTATAGCAAAGCCTTGTGGGTAGAATTGCCATCTTAAGCAGAAGTGAATTAGACATGTTAGGCATATTATATTATTATATAGGCATAGAGATTTGATTTAAAATTAGTAAACAACTGTAGAATATGTAGAATCCTGGTTAGGAAGCGTGGCTATCCAGACACAATTTTTACGATTCAATCTTAGCACTAGCCGTTTTAAGAATTGTTGAGGCTTAGTGTTGCACAAATTGGACAATGGGCTTTTTACGATCAATGTATCCTTATTTGAGGTACTATTACTATTGCTATTTAACCAATTCCTAACTAATACCGATTTCTTATGTACACCCTCACCAGCGGCGGAAAGAAACAGCCCCTCAACCTGAGCGTCTACAATGTGCAGGCTACGAACATTCCACCAAAAGAGACGCTGGTCTACACGAAGCAGACCCAGACGACCAGTACCGGAGGCGGAAACGGCGATGGTGCGTATTGCCCCCGGGGCGGGGATCTGGTTGGGCTCTACTGTAACCACTATCCATAGTTTGACTCCATCTTTCGCTACTGTCGCCGTTCTTATTCTTGGTCTCGTTGTTAACTGTGTTTGGCTTCCCTGCGCTCCTGTTTCCCCGACTCCGTCTCCGTCCGCCGGAGGAGCAGTGCATCTCTCGCCCTCACTCTCTCTCTGTCCATGTCTGTGCTCCCAACTGTCCCTTTCTGTCTGGTGCTAGTTTACACCGCTGCATGCTGACCCTGTTTCCGCGCTTTGTTCCCCATCAAGTGCCCCCAACTCCCGTCCCTCCTAGCAGAGAAAGAACAAAGATCCAAACAGAAACCATAATCCATAGTGAAATAAAATAACAAATACAGTTCTTTCTTGCCACTCCTCGCCTCTGTCAGGATATATGGAGGACTGGTGGCGTCCACGCAAAGGTACTAATCTTAATTTTAAGCAAACTCCACACCTAATCACACATCAGCACACGAATATTGTTGTGACAAAACGAAGCGGCTTACACATGTGAATACACGAGTGGCTCCATGTGAACCGCCCACACGACTTAGTCTAAATTTGCTCCAAGGCTCTGCAGGCAGAAGGATGTCAGCATCGTACATGCGCAGACAATTCGGCGGACTATCTACTGGACTGCTTGAATTTAGACAGCTTCCTTTTTGCCTCGGCCCAATTTGGTTGCAATGCCCAAGAAACGCAGTTGCTGGTCGATTGATCATCTTATGGCAGCTTTCTCTTGATTTGGCCTATCCGCATTATTGGTTTTTGCTTCCTTCTGTCTATTCCATCATTTGTTTTTGTTAGTTTATTGTATATATTTTAGGAACTGGAAAAGCTGAGACACGATTTCTAAAACCATGCGTCACTATTTTGTTTACTTTTATGCAATTCAGCACACTCTCTAAGCGCTTCAATCCGAACTTATTAAAAATATCGTTCCTGTCCACCCCTATGAAGTCTAAACTTTAATTTGATATAGGTTGTAAAAAGTACTGCAACGCAATGTGTTATGTTTACCCCCTCTTTAAACCCTCCTGTTTACAATTATTACTTTAATTTTTGTCGCGTTTTTGTAAAGGTTGTTGGTAGCACCAAGCATTACACCAATTGGCCTTGTTTCGCTTCATTTACGCCGCAGTCTCGACTCATTTCCGCATGGCCATCGCTGCCCAGCATCAATCTGTCCATCCACATGCATATCCACATCCATATCCATCCATGTCCACATCCGAACCCATAGATCATTAGAGTGTACACCGTTCGAGCGCATTTAATAATTTGTCTATTTACTTTCTCTTTCTTCCCTCTTAACTGTTTTTGGCACGCACGCAAAAAAAACTGCAGCTCATGCTACGGATTATTATGGTGAGTAGTCCCCGTTGTTTGCGTAATTCCGTACTTAGAACTTTTCAGCCTCCGTAGCGGTCTGTGTGCCACCCGTAAGAAGCGTATCGTATCTATCTATACCCGTAGCCGTATATATTACCATTACCTTGAATCTGAACCTCTCTATGCCGAACTTATCTATATACTCGCATTATGTATTTGTGTAGTTTGCTCTATCTCTATCCACAACACGATCTATGCTCCTCCTTAGAGTTTTTCTGACTTGCTTAGTGTACGCTTGATATCGTAATCCTATCCTAGAATATACATACATCTATGTCTATGCCCTATGTCCTAGCCTCTCGTGGTTGCTTCTTCGATCTTTGTTTCCGATTTGGTCGTTTGATTTGCATCCCAACCGGGATTGTATACAAATATTTATTACATTTTATATGATTTATATGACATTTGTTTCAATTAGCTCGATAACTACCTGAAAAAAGATTCGTATCAGTTCGTATCAGATCTTATAGACCTTGTGTAAAAATCGTTTATATTGAATGGAAAATGAAAAGCAAATTTGTAATCTCCACCCAATTTTTAAGTTCTTTATTCGTTTAAGTACTTTTCGTAATCGCTTTAAGTTGAGTTTTAAAATAATTTTTTTTGTAATTTGTTGTCTTAATTTATGTATGACCCATCATAAGTATTGACGGTTCTTCTAAAACATGCGTACCAAAGGTATAATTTACATTTTTTGTACTTTTTAGCATAACCGATCTATTACTTAAATATTTGAATTCGATTTCTTTTCCCCAGAGTATTTTTAAGTCTACGCTACTGTCTAAGAATCAAATGCATAAATCAAACATACACACGTATAAGAGAACCTCCATCTGTAAGCACGAATAGCCTTTATCTTAATATCGTTTGTATGATTGCGTATCAGATATATTAGCTAAACATCCTAAGCTGTATTATAAACACTTTCTCCTCCCCTCGCTACCTTTTGTGTTCCATCATATGAGCCAGGCTTGTGTGCTAATAGTACTTATACATATACCCTACTTAATCATATTTTACATATTCGTGTGATAATTTCGCCAAGCAACAAGTGTAGAGCACACTAAAAACCAACATTTTTCACTTCTTACCGTATGCATTTTGTTTAAACATTGACTATCGATCGATTTGTCGATTTAAATGGGCGGTATGCTAAAGCCAAAGTCATGTTTTTTTTTTTCGTTTTGATTTGAAGAATCACAAACTACCAAATACCAGCAATGTTTGTACAATATATTTATTTCTTTATATTTCTTCAAGATGAATACAATCTTAATCCGGGTTTAGAGTGGGAGGATGAATTCACAGGTAGGTACAGGCCAGCCGCCCGAACCAAAATATTGAACAGTGACGGAATCGACATGAAGCAAAATAGGAACGTTCCAATTCTCACTTTGCCAGCGAAACGAAATCAGAAGTTAGAGCGAAATCCCAGAAAAGTCAGCGCGTTTAAATCGGTCCTGTGAGGTGTCAGTGTTGGAAAGCGAATTAAAAAGCAGAAACACGCGCCCCCACAAAAGTGTAAAAACGGACCAATGCCCTTTCTCGCTCTATCTCCCCCTCTCTCTCTCTATTTATCTTTCCGACTCTTTCGCTCCTTCATCTCTGCTTGTGTACATCCTACATTTGCATGACTGGTGATGCTCCTGCATTGCCCGCCCCTCATTGTGTGTCGTGTTGCTAATCCCAGTCATTCATCCTGAAACCCGAGTTAACAATGTCCTAACCACTAACAAAAACTTATCGCACAAGAAAACAACGAAAACGCAGCAGCGACAGGAAGCTAGGCTTGCTCCATTTCACTCACTCTCATGCAAACTCGGCAGCGAGTGACTTCCTGCCTGTCTCTCTCGCTCTCTCAGCTATTGATCCCGATAACCGATACCCTCTTCAATTACAGCACTGTTACAGAATCGAAATCGATCAATCGGCCGTTAGCTTAACCTTGTTTAATATATGTGTAATATATTTCTAGCATAAAACTAAATAATTTTAAGTGCAAGCAATTATAAATTGGGTGGAGACAAATGCAAAAACGATGTACAATAGCGATAACGTTGATTCAATCGAAACAGAACCAGAGCTAAACCGCAGTAGGAAAAATGTAAATTTTTGATTTCAGTAATTGGCTTTGTATATTAACCAGGTGAAAAACAAAACCGAGAACCGAAAACCAAACACCACACCAAGCGCACACACTCGCACACTCACCTGTCCATGCCCTAACACTGTATATATCGATAACCAACTGCAGTCTGATATATGCACCTGTGTGAGTGCCTTTAACAGTGTTTAACAGTTTATTAACAGCCATGCACCTGCCGCCACATCTTCCTTTTCTTTCTCTCTCTCTCCCTCCCTCTCACTCACTCACTTTCTCTGCCTCTGTCCATCCCTTTCCCCCGATGTGATGCACGCACGCACACAGACACACTCGAAAGAAGACGAGGACAGGCGAGAGGAACCAATGTGCTGCAATGCTCCTTCTCTCCCTCTCTCTCGCTTTCCCCCTCACACTTAGAGCTTCATATAGCACCCCTGCCACCAAAGTCATGACACTATCCCATCCAGTCTCCAAATCCAAGACCCACAATCCCGCCTCAAGGAGCCCCACAAACAAAGCCAAATGTCTCAGACAATTGCAGTTCCTAGCCAAGCAAACGAAGACGAAGAAGAACGCGTAATGATAACTCAATCTAAACTCAAATAAGTTCTAAACCAAATCGAATCAGATCGAATCAATCAGAGCCGAAAGTAGAATTGTTCCTGTTCTGTCGATTGTCATGTTCCTCTAGCTGTGTTAGTTTTATACCTTAAACAGTGCTTGCATTTGATGCCCAAGGAGACGACGAAGAGAGCTCACTGCAGAACCTGGGCAACGGATTCACCTCCAAGCTGCCCCCGGGCTATCTCACCCACGGCCTGCCCACCGTCAAGGACGTCGCCCCGGCCATCACGCCCCTGGAGATCAAGAAGGAGACCGAAGTGAAGAAGGAGGGTGAGTTAATGCTAGCCAACTATTTAATTATATTTAAGGTGTTGTTATGTTTTGCTTCAAAATGATGATGATATCATATTGATGCATTTCATAATAATAAGAGCTCAAATGCTGTTTCGATCAGTGCTAAGCAAGTAACAAGCTCTCCACAAATATTCCTCCTCTCCATCTTTCCCACAGTCAACGAGCTGTCCGAGGAGCAGAAGCAGATGATCATACTGTCGGAGAACTTCCAGCGGTTCGTGGTGCGCGCCGGCCGCGTCATCGAACGGGCCCTCTCGGAGAATGTGGACATATACACGGACTACATCGGCGGCGGCGACAGCGAGGAGGCGAACGACGAGCGATCGCACGCGCGACTCTCGCTGAACCGCGTCTTCTACGACGAGCGCTGGTCGAAGAACCGCTGCATCACCAGTATGGACTGGTCCACCCACTTCCCCGAGCTGGTGGTGGGCTCGTACCACAACAACGAGGAGAGCCCCAACGAGCCGGACGGCGTGGTGATGGTGTGGAACACCAAGTTCAAGAAGAGCACGCCCGAGGACGTCTTCCACTGCCAGAGCGCGGTGATGTCCACCTGCTTTGCCAAGTTCAATCCCAACCTGATCCTCGGCGGCACCTATTCGGGCCAGATTGTGCTGTGGGACAATCGCGTGCAGAAGCGCACGCCCATCCAGCGCACGCCCCTCAGTGCCGCGGCGCACACGCATCCCGTCTACTGCCTCCAGATGGTGGGCACCCAGAACGCGCACAACGTCATCTCCATATCCTCGGATGGCAAGCTGTGCTCCTGGTCGCTGGACATGCTGTCGCAACCACAGGACACGCTCGAGCTGCAGCAGCGCCAGTCGAAGGCCATTGCCATTACATCGATGGCCTTCCCGGCCAACGAGATCAACAGCCTGGTGATGGGCAGCGAGGACGGCTACGTCTACTCCGCCTCGCGCCACGGCCTGCGCTCCGGGGTCAACGAGGTGTACGAACGCCATCTTGGCCCTATCACTGGCATATCCACGCACTACAACCAGCTGTCGCCGGACTTTGGCCACCTCTTCCTAACCTCGTCCATTGACTGGACCATCAAGCTCTGGTCGCTAAAGGTACGCAGTTCAAGTTGCCAGCTCGCTGTCCTCTCCGGAATGAATTTAAATATACCGCACCTCTTTCAGGACACAAAGCCGCTGTACTCCTTTGAGGACAACTCCGACTACGTGATGGACGTCGCCTGGTCGCCCGTGCATCCCGCACTCTTCGCCGCCGTCGACGGCAGCGGCCGCCTGGACCTGTGGAACCTCAACCAAGACACGGAGGTGCCGACCGCCTCGATCGTCGTGGCGGGAGCACCAGCCCTTAACCGCGTTTCCTGGACCCCATCCGGCCTGCACGTGTGCATCGGCGACGAGGCCGGCAAGCTGTACGTCTACGACGTGGCCGAGAATCTGGCGCAGCCATCGCGCGACGAATGGTCGCGGTTCAACACCCATCTTAGCGAGATCAAGATGAACCAGAGCGACGAGGTCTAGGACGATATGGTTAACTGGTAGTTGATAGTCGATACCACTTTTGCTAAGCTTACAGGAGCGTCCTTGAATGAAATTTAATTTGTATTTTTGTATCTTTTGTGATCCCGCTACTGTGTATAGCCAGCCCAGAACTCAAAACTCAACCGCTGTCCAAGTGCTCAGAATCACTCCAAAGCCCCCAAGAAATCAGGGGAAACTGCAACATTCTCTAAAATGAAACTAGACATACATGCATATACATATACGAAGAGCAGAACTTGAAGTTTATCTATTTGATTGGTATATGCATTGTTTTGTTACTCCATATTGGTTTCATTCTATAGGTGTTTCCCCAGTTCCGTTTCCACCACCAATCGCAACCAAATTGGCGGAGTTTCCACATTTTCTTATCGATTCCGACTCCATGGAAATTTGATTAGTGGTGGCAACGGAACAGCAAGTAGGATTCATACTTTATTTTAAATTAGTGGAACTAACAGGATTGCAGAATAATGATCGTTTGCTCGACTGTCGGGCAGGCTGAGAGCAACACATAAATAAATTAAATGCTACATATTATATACAACGTATTAAGAGTGGAAGTGGGGGCTCGGGAATGAAGGTACGAGCACTGACGATGGAGCTGCGTCCCCTCTCAACTGAAAGAGCCCAAATGTAAATGTATTATAGCGAAGCCTATTTAACGAGATTAAATAAACATAATATCTATATACACCTGCAAGAACAAGATGTCTATTATTTGGCTCGGATATGAAGTGTATACCCTCAGAAATGATTTTATTCGGTATTTTGAAGCATTGCTGATTGTTTTTTAAGATCTGAAAACATTTGAAGCGACTTTTTCCAAGCCACTTAAATCAATTTTTAACTCTTTCGGCACAAAGCGCATTAAAAATCCCATTAAAACCGAGATGTCTGTGCACATTTTACGGTTTCAATTAATTAATTCAAAAAATGTGCCGAATGAATCAGTTACTTTGGAATTCAAGTGCAGCTTCCATTAGAAGCGGAATTAAAAGCTCTCTCTCGCGCTCGCGAAAGCTCATACACTGAGAGAAACAGGATGGGCTTCAAACGGTGAAATAGCAGGTAACTTTGTTGCAATACATCGCATCCATACAGACAACAAACGCTTTTAAATAAAAATCTTTCGGTTTATATTTCGAAAAGAATTCAAAAATATTCCTTCTATGTTAAAACAAACGAAATTAGATAAAAACGAACGCTTTTGAGCCAAAACAAATACAAGATGTGTATTTTATTACGTAGCCGAGTGCTGCCATCCAAACAAGTCTCATTTTTCTCCGTGTGTAAAACTTGTGCTCTGCAGCGAGCGCAAACCGGAGAGCACGGAAAAGAGACCCCGGTGCAGTGCCTCCCAATCCGAATTATTCAGCAAAAGCAGGCGGAGACTGCAAGACGTCGCAAGAAGAATTCGCAAATAAGTCCCAGTAGAAAGGCGCTGATTCCTGTGAATTCGTCTACTGCAGAGCCCAAAGGAACCCAAGGAATCTTCCAGCTGCATGATGGACTACAAAGTGAGTGGATTGGACTGCCAGGCTAGATATGATTCCATTATTGCACTTATGCATTTTATTGATTTGCCACGGCGATGCGTCACTCGCTACACGGAAAGAAAAATGCATATGGTTTGGAGGTATCAACTTTCCAAAATATTAGTTTCTATCGAAAACAGAGAGTTACCATAGAAGAGCATTGTATGCAGCTACCAGTTGCATGTACATACTTTCTCCTATGTGAAATGTGATATCAAAGTAAAAAAGTTTAGAAGGCAGCGATAGTACTTAAACCCAGACCTTCCTTACTTTGCATGTTCCAGATATTGTCTATGAATGGAACATAATGAGATCGTAGAAATCACTATCGCAAATGAATAATGTGAATATGACCGTAATATTTGTTAGGCTGCTAGTATTAAAGATTACTTTTTTGGTAAAAATAAATACATTTTCACTGTGCAGCCCGTGCCCACGGTTAAGGACGCAGCTCCCTTCGACGCCGCCCAGGACGCCCAGGTGCTGCGGGCGGCGATGAAGGGATTCGGCACCAACGAGCAAGAGATCATCGACGTGCTCGTCGGCAGGAGCAACCAGCAGAGGCAGACGATCAAGGCGGTTTACGAGGCGGAGTTCGAGCGCGACCTGGTGGACGATCTAAAGGACGAGCTGGGCGGCAAGTTCGAGGACGTGATCGTGGGCCTAATGATGCCACCGGTGGAGTACCTGTGCAAGCAACTGCACGCAGCCATGGCGGGCATCGGCACCGAGGAGGCCACACTCGTCGAGATCCTGTGCACCAAGACCAACGAGGAGATGGCCCAGATCGTGGCCGTCTACGAGGAGCGCTACCAGCGTCCGCTGGCCGAGCAGATGTGCAGCGAGACCTCCGGCTTCTTCCGTCGCCTGCTCACGCTGATCGTGACCGGAGTGCGTGACGGACTGGACACGCCCGTCGACGTCGACCAGGCCAAAGAGCAAGCCGCCCAGCTCTACTCGGCCGGCGAGGCCAAGCTGGGAACGGACGAGGAGGTCTTCAACCGGATCATGTCGCACGCCAGCTTCCCACAGCTGCGACTCGTCTTCGAGGAGTACAAGGAGCTCTCCGGGCAGACCATCGAGCAGGCCATCAAGCACGAGATGTCCGACGAGCTGCACGAGGCCATGATGGCCATAGGTCAGTATATTAAACTGTTCATTGTTGTAACAGACACTTGCCCAAATGACACACCTCTTAACCTTTCAGTTGAGTGCGTCCAGTCACCGGCAGCCTTCTTCGCCAACCGCCTGTACAAGGCCATGAATGGCGCCGGCACCGATGACGCCACGCTCATCCGCATCATTGTCAGCCGCTCGGAGATCGACCTGGAGACCATTAAGCAGGAGTTCGAGCGAATCTACAACCGTACGCTGCACAGCGCCGTGGTGGTAAGTGGATCTCGCAGAATCGCGAGTGCCTCGCACATGGTTAACGCATCCCTTTCCCCTTCTCTTCACCTGCTTGTCGGTATTTGTTGCGGTGTTTGTGGTGTCCTAGGACGTAAGTATTGGCCACGCCTATGGTGAAACGGATGCATTCCTGGTCCTGGTTATTCCACGCTATCAAGTGCTCCTTTTGCGCTACATATGCTGCCAAAATCCCCACCAAATTATTTCTAAAACGCCGAAGCAAACTGGCTCTTGGACTTTTTTCAAAATCTCATTATCGGCTTGCCAAAAAGTATTCTTGGGCAAAGTAGTAATTGTAGTGTAGAGGGCATAGCCAAAAAAGCAAGAACTTGGATCTCGCTTCAATACGTTTCTTTCTTTACTTTCCAGGCGGAGACCTCTGGTGACTACAAGCGGGCCCTGACTGCCCTACTGGGATCCGCCTAGTCGCGAGGATGTGGCAGCTGGTCCGCCCAATATTGTATTCGTGTTAATAGCATTACTCGTAGTGTGCCTTTTAGGAAAATCGCTTTTAATGTCGTCTGCGCATGCGCACACTGTTGGCAATAAATAAACGCATATAGCAGCAGTTTTAACCAATGCGACGACTGACATAAGCCTAGAGATCTGGGATCTGGCATCTAGGATCGGACATCGGGACTACTTAAAGAAGAGCTTGTGCAACTGCTTGGACTTCACGGGCACAAATTCTTGCATTGCATCCGGGTTGGTCCAGGAGGCCACAGAGTTTTGAAGCTCCGTGCAAGGCGCCTCCCGATGGATGTACTCTTTCAGGATAAAGTCATTCTCGATCTCGTGGTGGAAGCGGGTGTCGTGCATCCGGATTAGCACGTGGTCCACGCGCAGAAAGTGGCGCAAAAGGATGAAGAAACCGGAGGGCATCACGCGCTGTCCCAGAAAGAGTTGGGCTTCTTGGAGAAGGGCTCTATAATATGTATATATCAGCACTTACGATTCGCACGCTCATCACCGAGATCCCGTGGTCGTGCAGCTCGTCCTCGAACAGAGTTAAATCGTGGTAGAAGATGATGTTCTCGCGCTGCATCAGCTTGAACTTGTTCAGCGTCTGATCCGTGGTCTCCGACCGCACTTTTTCGTTCATGGTGCCCTGGTATGTGGAGGTGAATGTCCAGTCGAAAGGCTTGAACTTCTCCTCCATTGTCTGCTCGTTACTGGAGTATAGAATTCAATCATTGGGGCAAATTATAGAAGAACAACAGTAGAACGATCCATATCCCAATCTCAATGGGAGTACGCACCGCGTTTCCCGCCACTCCTGAGCACAAGCGACCTCCAGCGGCTGCTTCCCATTGTCCACCAGCGCCAGCGCGTCCATGGGGCAGAACTCGAGAGCGGCGCCGTCCTTGTGCTTCAGCACCAGCCGATTCTTGTGGAACACCATATCAGGCAGGTGGGGCAGCTGCAGGGAGTGCTGGTAGTGGCAGAGGTCGCAGCGGTCGGCCGAGTCCTTGGGACAGCACTCGGCGGTTCCCAGTTGGCAGCTGCTCTTTAGGATGTGCGACTTCTCGTAGCTAATGACCCAGTCGTGGAACTGGATGGACTCGCTGTCCACCGGCAGCCGGGGCACAAAGCTCTGCAGGCCGGGATTGCATTAAGTGTTTGGCCATTGGAACTGGGCTATACCAACACATACCTCCATGGACATTCTACAGATATGTCAAATGATTTCACAGCGTCTTTCCAAATCGAAAATACCGTTCCAAATCCTCCTATTGATCCTGTTAAAAATCTTTGTTATTATGTTAGGGATGCCAGTGTCGATTACTTCCGAAGCTTAGCGGCGGTACTATCGAGGTTTTTCGATTGCAGCGCAATATTTAAATGCCATGGGCCGGAAACAATCAAGTTGGCGTACTTAAGTGGATTCATAGGCTTAATAAACCGTGGTCATCCACAATTTGAAAAAAAGCGCGTTTTCGAAAAGCTGCTATAGGTAAGGCGAAAGTACATTTACATATTTGTATAATTTTACAACGATAGTTATCGACACCTGTTAAACAATCGTCTGGCAGCCCTGGTGTTTTGTTTTTGTCCAGGATCGTTATTGTTTTTATCAGTTCGGGTTTCTTATCTGTAAAATATTGTAAAGATTTTAGTTGGCTACCAAAGAACCGGAACCGGCAGCACGATGAATACCCTAAGGCGCCTGGACCGCCTGATCGCTCCCACCGTCTGCCGCAGTGCCGCCATTTCCACCAGCCTGTGGCCACACCGCTGGATGAGCCAGTCAACCACGATCTCCCCAGGAAGTCCCAGCAGCAAATCGACTGTGAACGCGGCCGAGGTGCGCGGCGTGGCTCAGATCCTGCGCCAGCAAAAGGGAAACCTGGGACAGCCCACCAGCGTCTCGCATCCACATCTTATCCAGCCGGACGAGCTGGTTCCGGGCGTGGAGCTGACCGAGATCAAGGAACGCCGTTCGCAGCTGATGCAAAACATCCGCGCCTATGCACGCAGCTTCGGCGGTGAGTTCAATGGGCACTCGAGCACCTGTCACATGGTGAGGATCTGCAGGCTACATAGAGAAACACAATCTATAAACTTGAATCTCTTACAGCTCGTTCTGGGCGCCGCCTCCAAGAAGTATATGAGCGGCAAGATCCCGTACGTGTTCCGCCAGAACTCGGATTTCTACTACCTAACTGGCTGCCTAGAGCCGGACGCCGTGCTACTGCTGACCATCGACGAGGCCCAGAACGTGCAGTCCGAGCTGTTTATGCGTCCCAAGGACCCGCATGCCGAGTTGTGGGATGGTCCGCGCACTGGGCCCGAGCTGGCGGTGCCGCTCTTCGGAGTCACTGAGGCCCATCCGCTTTCCCAGCTGGAGGCGGTGCTGGCCAAGCGCGCAGGCGCCCTAAAACCACACATCTGGTTCGACCAGAAGAGCACCGACCTGCCATCCCTAGCGGAGAACATGATGCGATTGAGCGGCGATCAGCACCGTCCGCTGCTGCCGGCCTACACTTTCCTAGAAGCCATGCGCCTGCTCAAGTCCCGCGACGAGATGCAGCTAATGCGGCGCACCTGCGACATAGCCTCACGCTCGTTCAACGAAGTGATGGCCGAGACGCGGCCAGGTCAGTCGGAGCACCATCTGTTCGCCGCGATTGACTACAAGTGCCGCATGCGCAACGCCAGCTACCTGGCCTACCCGCCGGTGGTGGCTGCCGGTCAGAACGCCACGGTGATCCACTACGTGGCCAACAGCCAGTTGTTGGGGCAGCACGATCTGGTGCTGATGGACGCCGGCTGCGAGTATGGCGGCTACACCAGCGACATCACACGCACCTGGCCGGCGAGTGGGCTTTTCACGGAGCCGCAGCGCACACTGTACGACATGCTGCACCAGCTGCAGGGGGAGATTATTGGCAACGTGATGAAGCCAGGCGGCGAGACGCTCGATCAGCTGTTCGAGACCACCTGCTACAAGCTGGGCAAGTACTTGCAGGAGATCGGGCTGGTGGGCAAGTCGTTCAGCGAGTACAAGGAACTGGTCAGCCAGGGCTACCGCTTCTGTCCGCACCACGTCTCCCACTACCTTGGCATGGACGTGCACGACACGCCGCACGTGCCACGCAACACGCGCATCGTGCCCGGCATGGTCTTCACCATTGAGCCGGGCATCTACATTGGCCAGGATTGCGGCGACGTGCCGCCCGAGTTCCGAGGCATCGGCATCCGCATCGAAGACGATCTGCTCATCAACGAGAACGGCCACGTGGAGGTTCTAACTGAGGCGTGCGTCAAGGATCCACGCGCCCTGCAGGAGCTTTGCAAACAGCAGCAGAGGAAACCCGGCGCCTCATCCGCGGAGACGTTTTAAGAGCTCAAAACGAAAACCAAATTCCTAGTCATAAGCCTTTCATTCTCCCGACAACCTAAAGCGCTGATTTAGGTCCTAAAGTAAAGGCAGATGGTGTATTTATAAATGCACACATGGCAAATACATTTTAAATTCTGTCCCCCGCCGTTGAATTATCTTTCTCATGTGCGGATTACAGATTGCATATTACATATTACAGATTACCCATTACCGATCACAGCTTGGCGAACACTGGCTTATCGTCCTTCGTCAACTGGGCGGCCACAGCCTGGGCGAAGTCCTCCGACAGCAGGTTGAGCTTGTTCAGCAGGAGCTGCAAGGTGTGAGGCGTGGTTAGCTCGTGCAAATTGGTCGAGAAATTGGGATACCCACAATGTGATCCAAGCCCTCTTGATTGGTGTGCTCCAGGGAGTAGACGAGGCTCTCCTTGGTTGTCTTCACGGCGACGGGACTCTTGCTGGCGATGAGCTCGGCCACGGCCAGGGCTCCGGTCAGCAGGGACTCCTTGTCTGGGAAGAGGCGACTCACCAGGCCCGAGGAGTGGGCCTCGGCGGCCTCGAATTTGCGCCCAGTGAAGCACAGCTCGCGGGCGAGGGACTGACTGCCCACTGCCTTGGGCAGACGCTGCAGGGTGCCCACGTCGGCGGCCATGCCGATGTCCACCTCTTTGACCTGGAAGAAGGCGTCCTCGGTGCAGTAGCGAATGTCGGCGGCGGTAATCAGATCCACGCCGGCGCCGATGCACGCCTTGTGCACCGCCGTGATGACCGGCTTGGGGCAGTGCTCCAGGCTGCTGATCGAGTCCTGGTACACCTTGATCATGCGCTCCATGATGACGCCCTTGCGGGCGTAGTCATCGGTCTCGGCCAGCGTTTGGCCCAGGTTCATCATGTCGTTGAGGTCAATGCCGGCGGTGAAGTGCTTTCCAGCGGCAGACAGAACGATAGCCCGGCAGTCGGGATTAGTGGCCAGTCCGTCGAAGCACTCCTTGATCTCTCTGGAAATGGGTAACGCAGTTTTGTTAGCAGTCTGCGGAACCGGAAACGGGAAGCTATTGGATAACCCACAGCCACATCTGCTTGCTGATGGCGTTGAACTTGCTGGGCCGATGGAGCTCCACATGAAAGACGAACGGCTTGGGCGAACTGACGGCCAGCGTCTTGAAATGGCCGGTGGGTCCGGATTCCGGTAGGGCGGAAAGGTTTCTCTGCATCTGGAGAGATCCGATGGCTGGCGGAAAGTGCAATTGATTGGACTTTTAATACGATGCTGGAGACAAAGGTTCATTCACCGGTGTTCGGACTTTGAACCGAACCCAAATTTCAAACGCATAAGACTGGATGTCGGATTATGGAAGCCACCGGTACTTACCCGTGGGCTTGGGCGCCAGTTTCATCAGAGTGTTCAGGCGGGAGAGCGACATAATAAGACTTCTTTTCACTTAAAGCAACTGGTTTCAAATCAAATCCACTTGTTGCGGCAGCGAAATTTGTTTTGTTTGTCTATCGATACGCGGCAGTGCTGCCACCCGGCAGGAATATTCAAAATAAGGCGGGCTCTCGGCTTATCAAAGCTTTTAGTTATATTTCGCTAGCAGATTTTCCATGGCGATCAGGCTGTATAACGACATAGTTGTTGCAATAAATGGGTTCTAGGTAAAATGCAGTCGTTGCGGCAGAAATTTGTTAGGCTACTATATCAATACGGTGTTGTGCAGCCACCCGGCTGGGGAATTCGAACTTATAAGGATGTGCGTCAAATTCGCGCCAATGAGTTAGCAGCGATGGCGGAACGGTGGAATTTGGAGCTTGGAAATGTTTTTAGTTATTTATTTTTTCGTTGCTTAGAGGTGAATTCCAAATAATATAAATGCAAACATCTTCAGAAAAGAAATATCCAACTATCTATGTAGGACTTAAGTTTATAGGACTCAAGAAAGTATATAAAATGCGCAATTGAAAAATCGGCTCACCACTCTTTGGAGAATATTTCCACTCGCAGAGCGCGTTCCAAAATGCACGCTAGGCCATCTTAAAGGATATTTCTTAAGGTGAATTTCATGAAGAACTTATGCACAGTTTTTGAGTGGAGTAACAGTGGATCCAGCTATGAACCACCCCATACCAGAAATAGCCCTTGAAATTCATTTTTGCTTGTGCTTGTTCACAGATCGTGTTGCGAAATGCCGTGCATATAGACTTGTGTAAGCCTAATTAAGTAATGATCCTGGAAAAATGCAGTGTGAGGAGTTTAAAGCCTCCTGGAATTCACCTCTAAATAACGAAAAAATTTATATATAAATAAAAAAAAAAACCATAATATATAAAGAAAAATACCAAGTTCCAAATTCTACCGTTCCGCCATCGCCGCTAACTCATCGACGCTACCTTGACACATAAATTAAATTGCCTTGAACATATATCGTCCCAGCTTCCATCACTTCTCGAAGTTATCGAAAGTTTGAGTTCTGTTGGTCAGAAAGTCAGAAAGTCAGAAAGGTGCCAAGTCTCGAAGCGGCAGCACACAGCTCGGAGAAGAAATTTTCGGAATAAAAAAATACGTTGTACAAGTTTAAAAAATAGTTCACCCAAACCCATTTAACAAAATCCAAAGCATAAAGCAGTGAATAGTGCCATTTATCAAAATTTACCACAAAACAACAAGTTTTGGAATTCCATGCTGTTTCGGTAAGTTTTTATAGTGAATTACCATTGTGCAAAGAATTGAAACACAAATATATATACTTGAAAAGGAATTAAATAAAACCTATACACACACTTTGAAAAAAAGGACCGCGACTTCCATTCAATTCCCATTTGCCGCGAGTTGCGCCAATTTTTGAAGGGAATTCTTAGAAATAGAAATAAAGCCGAGCGTTTGACGCTTGCCAACTTTGAAAGTAGGCTTGCCTCTAAACAATGACAATCAGAAAATCATAAAGGTGCAGAATCTCGAAGCAGCAGCACACAGCTCAGAAAAAAAATATTTTCGGAAGAAAAAAAAGTAATCTTAACAAGTTTTAAAAATAACTCCACACCAAACCCATTTAACCAAATCCAAAGTATAAAGCGAATAGTGCCAATAAAGTGAATAGTGCCAATTTACCACGCAAAGAACAAGCTTGGAAATTCCACGCTGTTTTGGTAAGTTTTCATATTGAATTAGCATTGTGCACAGAAAACACAAATAAATGTACTTGAAAAGGAATTAAATGGAACCTATACACACACTTTGAAAAAAAGGACTGCAACTTCCATTCAATTCGCATTTGCCGCGAGTGGCGCCAATTTAGAAGGGAATTCGTAGAAATAGAAATAAAGCCGAGCGTTTGACGCTTGTCAACTCTGACAGTAGGGTTGCCTTTAAACTTTTTTCCAACTGTTTACTTATTTGTGCATGAATATGCGTTCAATTTGCACACGTGCCACGTTTTTGTTATGCTAGCCCAATATACATATATTAATCATTGAGAAATAGTGAAGTAGGGAATATAGTAACGTTGAAAGGGATGTAGCAGGCAAAAGAAGAGTTTCCGACCCCAGAAACCTTACAAACTATATGCATGTATATTCTTGATCATTGGCTAAATAAAATACACGTGTTGTTAGTTTCTTTCTTCGTGTTAAGTAACACGTACTTCACTTGTCAACGAATCCTAACTGGCAAATTTTGTTCAGATGAGACTTTCAGAAACGCATTAAGAGTTTAAAAGAATTCATTGCGCCGCCGACTTCTCATTGCATACAAATGCATTCAATTGCCGCGCGCTCTACAGCACTCGCCGTTCTACTTGGAAATTGCCATTTCTCTCGCACCAGCTGAGTAACGAGTATATAACAGCTGGTTTTATTTTGTGATATTTATATATTTATTTTTGAGATTGTTCCCTGATTTTTTATTTTGTTCCAATTTAGCTACGCCCATTCTCTTCGGACTTCCCAGTGCAATAAATTGAAAAGATCCTTTTTCACATCAGGGTTGCTTTGGAAAATATGTATGTACAAGCTAAATAGTCAACTATTAAGATTAATATTTTTTCAGAACAGCAGTTTTCGGCAATTCGTGCCAACATAAATAAAATCAAATCAATTCGCGGCGATCTGGCATCTCTGTCTGCAGGGCTACTCCGATAAACCGACGTTCATTGCGCGCGAAAACAGTCAGTTGTTTTAGTTGAGGGATTGGTCACCGGAAACGCAGCCATGGTGCTAACCTGCGTGCTGTGCCGCAGCAGCGAGCAGGACGAGCTGATCTTCGGCACTGTGCACGTGGATGGCAAGATGATGGTGCACCGCAACTGCTTGGTAAGTAATGCTTGGTGTTCGGGCGGGTTGCCGCGTCCAGGAAACTCCTTCACAAGCCGACCTTCTCACTGCCCTCGTTCTCCCTTCCTCCGGCAGTACCTCAGCTCGAATCTTATCCAGCGCGGCGACAGCAACTTGGACATCATGAACTTCCGCAAGCAGGACATCGAAGCGGAGGCCGAGCGCTGCCGTTCGCTTAAGTGCTGCTATTGCCGCCGCTTGGGCGCCAATATTGTGTGCTGCAAGTCGGGATGCCGTCGCACCTTCCATACCAAGTGCGGCGCCGATAATCTGGCCCAGAACCAGTTCTGCCACACGTACAAGTCGTTCTGCCATCAGCATGTGCCGGTGCTTCGCCACCGTCCGGCGTACAAGAAGGACGAGAAATGTCTCATATGCTTGGATGACCTGATTGCCAAGGGCGAGCGCTTCAGCGTGGTGAGCTGCCTATTCGCGCCGTGCTGCCGCAATGGATGGTTCCACCGCAGATGCCTGCAGGGCTACGCCAACTCGTCCGGCTACTTCTTCAAGTGCCCGCTGTGCAACAACATTGAAATGTTCCGCAGGGTGGTATATATGGGCATCGCCGTGCTGAACCAGTAAGTTAAAACCTACTACAATTGGAGCAACAAAGCCCAACTAAGCAGTACTTGTCTTCCGCAGAGACCCCTCCTGGGAGACTGAGCCGGGCGCCTTTGCTGAGCAGTTCCGCCGCGATCTCATTTGCACGGCCACGTTTTGCAATGTGGTGTCTGGTCACAACGACATTCCCGCCATGCTGTTGTATTGCACCTCATGTGGCGCCAATCCGTCGCACCTCATTTGCACGCTGATGGACTACGATACCTACGTCTGCGAGGTTTGCTCAGCCGTCACCCCGGAGGCAGTGCCCGTTCCCGAAGTGGACGCCGACTCAATGGACGAGAACAGCTTTTTACATCCTGTGTGGCCAATAGGACCCGCAATCGCTTGACCGGCCACATGGCCACCCGCAAGGGGTAGGAGAACAGATGGCATTACGATTGATGACACTCGCACAAACCCATGTACACAACAAGATCAATAAGGATTTACTCTGAGTGGGCAGGATACCTAGAGGGACTAGGAGTTATCCTGTTCCACATTCAATTTACACAGTATCAATATGAATATATCCTGAGTGGGCAGGATACCTGCAGGGACTAGGAGCACAGCAGACATCACGACACATAACACTCGCACATTCCATGTACACATCAGTATATCGATATTGATGTCTTCTGTGCGGCCAGTTTACCTGCAGGGATAAGAACGGATGACACTACGACAGATCACACTCGAGCATAGCATGTACACATCAGTATCAATATGAATGTATCCTGAGTGGGCAGGATACCTGCGCAGGGACTAGGAGAACAGATGACACACACATAACACTCGCACTTTCCATGAACCATCGCATCACATCGACTAGGCTGTGGACCAAATTCGTGCGTTTGGTTCGCACCTGCTATTCTCATTGTAGCTTTAATTTTCAGCCTTTTGTACATACAGAATCCCATTAAATTCCTGTTCTCCTAGCGGCATTCGCTAATAAGTTGCATTTACTAATTATTTGTTTCGTAAGTAAGCTAAGTAAGTGCTCCTTTGCACATGTATATATAACTTGTTTACATGTTTTTACTTTAAGTAGTTGTACACATTATTTTCCCTCATATGACTTTCTTTTAGCAACTCGCAGTGCCTACACAGTATTTCAAGTATTCTAAGCATTACATTAGTGTGACTAGCGATCTAAGAATCCCTGACCAGTGACTGAACGCTTTCATAATACACCTGAGGACCACCGAGCTTAGTATATATCTCCTGTTGGATTGGATCGTCTTCATTTTTGATGATCTTAATGTGGAAAAAACTGTCCATTACTTTTACATCCTACGATTTGTATTATTAATTCGTTG
This sequence comes from Drosophila mauritiana, assembly GCF_004382145.1. Classification (NCBI taxonomy): domain Eukaryota; kingdom Metazoa; phylum Arthropoda; class Insecta; order Diptera; family Drosophilidae; genus Drosophila; species Drosophila mauritiana. Next base: position 19,976,711 of record NC_046672.1, on the reverse strand, counting down.
ATAAAGCGCATTATTGCTTATACAAGTTTTAATTTTTCGTTTTGCAAATGGTGGGTGGGGGAGTTCTAACTTATTTGAAAAAGTTATATATGTTTTACTATTTATGGTTGTATTTGGATGTTGAAAAAAACTTCTCAAAAATTGTACAATACGAATACTCATAGAAGAGAAAGGTGTATTTTTTGTTTGCTTCCTTTTGTATCATTAATATGGGGTTTATTATGTAAAATTACATAAACTGGAAGATGGCCAATTTATAATTGATCGAAGTTTTTAAAAAATCGCGCCATTCTTCATAAATAAGTGCTGGGTATGGCCCACAGCTTATAAAAAGGTGGCAACGTCAGCAACCCGTTAGACGGCCACTTGCGATAGTCTTCTGTAAATATATCGATACATATTGATATTTTTTGAGCTTGCACATCGGGAATCGTAGTTAAAAAATTGTATACTATAAATTTATTTAACTAAATTTATGTACATAACGTATATTTAGTTAGAGAAAAATTCGACGTTATGCTCCGGTTAAATGAATCGATGGTTGTGGGGTACTATCTATCCTAAAGTATCGATAAGCATAAACATCGCATTTGGTTCCGTCTCTAGTGTGGGTGCGTTAGCAATAGTTTATCCAGAATATGAATTAAGCAGAATTAATCCGGAACGCCGACGCCCACAAATTCCCACAAATCGTCGTCCTTTCAGCGCTGCAAGAGCAACCCGGAAGCTGGAAAGTTCGAGACCGCCAAGAAGCCCAATATAAATTCAACAGTCAGCCAGAGCTTCACTCCTGTGTGTGTGTGCGTGCGTGCGTATGTGTTCGTGTGTTGTGTCTGTGCTGCAGTGTTGGAGAGAGCGAGACGCACGATTGCGAGGGAGTCGAGCTTTGCGAAAATTTGCCAGCCTATATTGAAGTATTTTCGGCACCAAATCGCCGTCTAATCCGCCAGCAAGCCATTGGATCTGATGGAAATGAGCCTGCCGCTCGAATTCTCTTCGCAAATCCGCTGATAAAGCAAAAGCTACAACTGCACCAGTAGAGCCAAAAAAAGTGAAAACACACCTAATCAAAGGAAATTAAATAACAAGGCGGCGGCAACAACACTTACATAAATTAACTTGCAACGCAACAATACTAATAACTATAGCTTATCACACAGCAACAAAAACATCATCAGCAGCAACAACAACAGACCAGCAGCCAGAAAGAACAACAGCTTATCTGAGATATTCAGCCGGCTGCACTAGTGCGAGCGAGAGGGCCGTAGCTTGGGGCGAAAGGGAGGGCGCTTCCGAAAGAGAGCGAAAGAGAGAGAGAGCGAGTGAGCGCAGGGAGTGTGCTCCTGTGTGTGTGCGTGTGGGAGCAGGCAGCAGAAAAAAAGAAAACAAAAGTATATTTTGCATTGTTCGACGCGCCTAACTGTAAATATAAAAGCACTTGCAAAAACAAGGAAAAACACAGAAAAACAGCGAAAAAACGACGAAAAATGGCACGCGGCTTCGATCATCTGTTCAAGTTGCTAATAATCGGCGATAGCGGTGAGTTTCCCAGGCTTTCCCGGTTCCCACAGACCAGGTGCTTAAAAATAGCTAGCATCGCGTTGAAAATAGCAGGTGTAAATTGCAGTTTGTCCCCGATTCCTGGCCAAAAATGCAGTTGTGTCTCCACTTCCCTTTCGCATTACTGCATCTTGCTACCATTTATGTGTGTTACATTTGAAATGCTCACGCCAACATGGCGTATGAGTAATGTTGTTTTCAGTTTCCATAATACTTTCAACATTCGTCAGCTTCTTGTTTCTATACTCAATGTGTTAGGCATAGTCAACATGTGTTTGGTTGTACTAATTTTATGTACATATTTAATCTTAAATGCATAAGCACTTTATATCAGTCCTGTCCTCCTCCTAACGTAGCTATCTACATATTCATTTGGCCGTATTTCGAGCTTGTGCCAAAAGAAAGGTTGTCTGGTCCGCGGATCAGCAGTGTGATGCGGGCAAAACCAGGCTCATGACTAATGGTGACGCACTGGCAGGATATACAGCTTGATATGCGAGCAGCAGACCTGCTGCGGCGGTAACCGGAGCAGGAGAACACTCCCCGCTCCACAGCAATGTCATATGCCGAATGGGCCACTTGTGTGTGTAGTAAAGATATCACATGATTGTAATACGAATCCCATTCCATCTTTCCATCTGATCCCCTGCAGGCGTGGGCAAGTCGTCGCTGCTCATCCGGTTCTCGGACGACACATTCTCGGGCAGTTACATCACCACCATCGGCGTGGACTTTAAGATCCGCACCGTGGACATCGAGGGCATGCGCGTAAAGCTGCAGATCTGGGACACGGCCGGGCAGGAGCGCTTCCGGACGATCACCAGCACCTACTACCGCGGCACCCACGGCGTCATCGTCGTCTACGACGTCACGAACGGCGAATCCTTCGCGAACGTCCGCCGCTGGCTAGAGGAGATCCAGAACAACTGCGACGTGGTTAAAAAAGTATTAGGTGAGCCTATACCGTATTGCGCATAGAATTGGTTGAAGTACTTGTTGGCTATGCCAAGCGGAGCTTAATTAGTGGGCAACTTACATTAGCGATATATGCTCACGTTTCGATTCCTCCAACAGTGGGCAACAAGAACGACGATCCGGACAGGAAGGTGGTCATTACCGAGGACGCGCAGCGGTTTGCGAAACAAATGGACATCGAGCTGTTCGAGACATCCGCCAAAGACAACATAAACGTGGAGAACATGTTCTTGTCGATCACGCGGCAGGTGCTCGACCACAAGCTGCGCACCTCCCCCAACGAGCAGCAGAAGGACACGCTGCATCTGAAGCCCAATCCCAAGGGCAGCAAGGGTGGGAAGTGCTGCAGGTGAAAGCGGCTCCGGCAGAGGAGCTGGCATTGCAACTGGACCGACGGCGGCGGCGGCGGGACGGGAATCGGAACTGAAATTAGGACCAGGACCTGGATCAACTCCGGGGGCGGACGGAATCGTTGTGGGGGCGCGTAGTTTGTAGGGTTCTTGGCGTACGATGCGGCACACACACTCACTCACATAGACATAGCTAACACCACCAAACAACCAACAACAAGAAACCACACAAAACAAACAATACGAGACAACAAAACAAACAACACTCACCACCCACTAGAGACAACAATTTTTTTTGTTTTGTTTTTTTTCCTCCTGAGTTTTATTCGGAATAATGCCAGATAGCCGTAAATTAAAGTGTAAAAGTGTAAAGCGCAATTAAATGTATTTAGCAATTTATATACATATTAATATATACATACATAAACAAAATTGAAACAAATCGCATATTTATATACAAGAATATATTTATATTTCAAACGGAAAATTGTATTTACAATAACAAGAGCGACCGCAGGAACAGGCACGAGGACGCAAACGCCTCGCTCGCTAGCTAAGCTACGAAACACATTTATAGAAATATAGAAATATAGAAATATATAAATATATACATAGATATACATATGTAGGGAGATAACACATCAAATTATGGCTTCCGATCGCGACTCTCCACTTTTCACACTCCTCCCATAGTTTTAAAATTTAAAAACGGAAGCTCTGATCTGTCGACTGACTATCAATCGCTAAAGACACGTTTTGAATGAATCCGGACATTTTATTAGCTTGGAGTGATGCTTTTAAACATTTTGTTGCACTAGAAACTGCCTTACTTGTTAAGATTTCATTTGGTATTATTGCCGTCATTCCGTGATTGATTCAACAGGATAAAGTAAAGAACTTCAGGGACTGTTTCCAATTCATTTCAATTTGTTTGCTTACAATGAAAAACCCGGAACTGCCAGTAAACATGATTTGGAATGCAAATTTTCGAAAGATAAATAAAGTTTGTATTTATTCGAAACCGGGGAACCAATACTCCAATACTCAGATATTACTTATGTACCCTCATCGGATAGAATAAAGATTGATCTTTGGAAAAACACGATTTCTTGCGCTCGGACTGTAATTCATATCCATGTTTAATATGCCGAAGATGTAGCCACTTTTCATTTAAGTCCTCAGGATTTTAAATTATTTTAAATATTAAATAAATTTGCAAACACGTTTGTTATTTATGGTAAGCGTCCCGATCTTCAAATTTTTGCCAGCTTTTAAAAGTAGTTGCATACTTTTCGGCGACTCTATGAAAAGAGTGAATGTATAACGTAGTAACGAAGCGCACTAGTATTTATATTTATTCTGGAGCATCTCAGCGGAATTTCAGTTTCTTATCTAATTCAGAATGTACATTTTGTGGGAACCATATTTCCTATTAATTGGTTAGTTTTGGATAAAAAAAACCATAGATTTATTTTAAATTCCACACTAATCGATTTCGGTTCTAGGCACATAACTCCGAGTATATTTATATGTAAACCTTGAGCTATACCCAAAATTCAAAGACATGCTATGGCGTTTGAATACCAAAAAGAACATCCTAGTTATGGGTTGGGTTGAAAAAAGCTTTCAGAAAGTCAGGCAAACTCATACTATGCACGAATATGAAACCTATATTTCATACCAACCAAAAGAAAACAATATATATGTATATATTTATCGATAAAAATAAAGAAGGCAATTTGATTTTATAAAATGTTTGGTCTTTTGCGTTTAGCCGTTAAGATTTTGGGTTGGATTTCGGTACTAAGACAATGTTATATAATCTGTATACCTTTAAAATAGAATTTTGTTCCTTCTGCAGTATTTGAAAACAATTTGCTTAATTTTTTTATGATGTATGCAGTTTTTTGTTGTGCACGTAGTTTTGTGGCCAGAGTAGTGACTTGGATCCCAGTAAAACAGCAAATTGTTATTATTATTATTTACTGGTATTATTTATTGTTTTTCAACGCATTTTTAATCGCTTCTATTGGGGAGAGCACGAGATTAGGGCAACGACTAGTACGGGAAGTGGGCAGATAGACTGGTGCGGATTGGGATGGGGATTGGCTGGGCTGGGATGGTGACTGGTTTGGCAGGCAGTGCGGCTCCGGGACTGCACGACGCCCATCCCGCCTCAGTGGTACTTGGCCACGGGGAAGGTGCGCGTCTGGCGACAGGACACCAGGGCGTCGCCCGACTGTCCCTGTGGACAGCGGCAGACCGCCAGGTGGGCCTTGGGCTCGCAGCTGGCTCCAGTGGCACACTTGCCGATGCAGGGATCGATGCACTGGTAGTTGATGCAGGCGCGATGGTCGGGGCACTCGTTGTTGCTCAGGCACTCACCCTGTGGACGAGGGTAGGTAGGTTAGTACAGTAGTTATGCCCCATTATCTTATCTTATCAAGAACTCTATTTTAAATCGAAATACGGACGAAATTTCGACATATTTGCCTTTTTCACTTAAAGGAGCATTCGTCACTAGCTTGTAAGCTCTTTTTTGGTATAATCAATAAGTAGAAACAGCAGAAAGAATACTATGATTAGGATCACAGGTAGCGTTGTTGCCCAATCCGTATGATTGCCTATGATTGATGATTTGGCCAGTGACTCACCCGGGTGCAGTGGCTCAGCGGATTGCCGGTGTGGCCGGGCAGGCAGTTGCAGACGGGCCGCTCGCGACCGGTGTTGTCGTGTCCGGGCACGCAGATGGCATTGGTGCCGCACGGATTGGGGTCGCAGAGGTCCTCCTTGGTGAAGGGGCGGCAGCGCACGAAGGGGTCGCCGGTCATGTCGCGGGGGCAGCTGCAGACGGGGGTGAGGCCGCGCAGGTTGCAGTCGGCGCCGATGCCGCAGGCACCCTCGCAGGTGTTCTTGCAGATGCCGTAGAAGCAGGCGGGTCGTCCGGCCGGGCAGTCGGCATCGCCGTAGCACTCCGGGCGGCACTCCGTGTACGGGCTGCCAATGTAGCCCTTGGGGCACTCGCAGACCGCCCGGTGATTGCTGACCGTCCGGCAGGTGGCGCCAGTGCCGCACTGCCCGCAGGCCGGCACGCACTTGAAGTCGCTGGAGCACATGTCCCGGCTGCTGCAGTCGCCATCGTGGTCGCACTCGTGGCGACAGCCGCTCAGCGGATTGCCGACGTAGCCGTGGACGCAGGAGCAGGTGGGCACGCCGTTGATGATCTCGCACTTGGTGTTCACGCCGCACGGACTGGGATGGCACTGCTCCTCTGCGGAGTGGGAACAGAGATTAAAGTGTGGAGAGGGACGTGCACAGGGGTGCCGTAGAATCGCCCACCCAGCTGTCCGAAAGTATATTTTGAATGATAGATTCAGATTCACTACACTGCATAGTTTCGGCTTTCTCACTTGGAACTATCAGTCCATGTCCATTGGGATGGTGGTACAATAAAATCAACAATTATGCCATGTATTGCCAAGTTCAAGTGTCGATTTAGTTGACTCCACGAAAAGTTCCCATTCACCTTTCACCTTTCACCATCGATGGGGGTTGTGACCCCTGTCAACAGCCGCTGTTGCTGCCCCATTTTTGATTTATGCCGGGGTCATATGACTTGTGTTCCGGTCAAATCGGGAAAATACCTCCAGTGGAGCCCATAATTGGGGGCCGGCCACTCAAAGCGGGCAAATGGAAAATCATATTCAAATAGCCGGCGCTCATTTATGCGCATATTTTTGGTTTTTACCCATATTTTCTTTTATTTTGGCGCCAATTGTTGTTACTCGTCCTTCAAGATGATGATGATGATGATGATGATGATGATGATGGTGGTGGTGCGGTGAGCAAGTCAAGAAATTAGTTTGCGTTGTTTTCCGTTCCGATGGCCAAAGTTTCGCCATTATCAGGCCTTTTCTCTCACATTTCCTTTTGACATCATTTGCGAGAAGCTCCAGCAACTTTTCCGCGCCCGGAAAATGTATTGTAATGAAATGTGGAGTTTGTTTCGAAAATCGATTGCAAAACGTCCTTTGCAACGAAAGTGGAAAATGCTCGTCGGCGACATTAAATCGATGTATTGGTAGATTGTCCTTCTAACTACATCTAACCAAATAGTTATTTTTATTATTGTGGAATTAAATGAATGCACTTCATTTGTATTCCTGCACGGAGTCTTTAAGGCAAATGTCCGTGAATGTTCTCAGATGGTCTGCAGCACGCCCAAAGGGAATTGCAACTGCATCTGCTCCCCAGGAACATGAATGGAAAAGAATCCGGAGTCCTTGGGGCGGCAGCAGGGAACATGGTGCATGGAGCAGGGAGCAGGGAATCCGAGCTCCTTACACTCCCCGTAGACTGTTCGTTTGCAATTATTGTTTCCAAGTCAGTTGCTAATTGGAAATGCAAATAAATATTGTATTTCAATGGGAATTGCACGCAAACGGAGGCCGGAGTAAAGGCAACACAGAAGGGGATTTAAGTGAAATCAAGAATATATATATATGTATATGTGGAGGCCCAGTTAAGATGCAGAAATCGGAAAAGGGCGGGAAATGCCAGACCCTTGGACTCGACTCGAATCCCGAATGAGCAACCAACGGAGAAATGCAATTTATTGACGCCGGACAGCAATTGAAATTGGTTTCGAACCGACTTTATTTTAAGGAAATTCAAGCCAAAGATAATATTTAGCAGCTCAAGATTGGCGTTAAAAGTTAAGGGATACAGTAGATTCGTTGAGGAGTATGTAACAGTACATACTTTCCGGGTTAGAATCGCTCGTTGATTGCCCTTTTGACCATGTCCGTTTGTCTGTCCGTTTCTCTGTCCGTTTGTCTGTCCGTTTCTCTGTCCGTTTGTCTGTCCGTTTCTCTGTCCGTTTCTCTGTCCGTATAGAAGCCAGAATGTTGATAACAAACAAGCAGGTCCTAGTGACTCACACTTATGGAAAAGGTTTCAATTATGTGTTAATTATTATCTTGTCTTAATTATTTGTATCTTAATTATTTATCTTGTCAATATTTATAGTTCAGAATTTCCCAGCAGGAACAATTTTAAGTAATGACGAAACTTGCTTTGCCACTATTTATAGCAAGTTCCGAAATGTTACTATTTCCATTTATATCGGATAAATATTCAAGCCGAACAAATTACGTTCATTGTTCCAGTTTGTCGTTAAAGAGATAATGTTTTTCAATCAGTTTCTTGCAGTGTAGCGTAGCCCCCTGGTGGATCAAGTTGTCGTCTCCCAGCGAAATTCCCAAGCCACTCGGCCGACCTGTGCTACCTGAATTCGCTGGCCGACCTGCGCAGCTTATGACCATAATCGGATGTTGACTGGGGCCACCTTTCGGTTCCGTCGGATTCCAGCTCTACTACGCTCGAATACGGATACTCGTTGGCCCTGGGAGCTCGCCCACTGCGTCCTTGATCTTGACAACTGCGAAGCGGAATGCTCTGCTAATTACCATAAAATTACAAAGGCCCCAAGTGCGATTCTGGCCGAATGTTGGGCGTTGGCCGCTGGCTTTGGATTATTATTATTATTATTATTATTATTATTATAATTCTCATTACCATTGAGCGCAAAATGTTATGCAAGCAAGGCAAACCCACACGCTGCCCAGAGGCCCAGCCCCTCGTTTTTGCCCATACCACTACATTTGGCCAAATTTGGCGATGCCAGTTGGATTTGCGACGTCATCTTGCCACGTATTTAGCACCTCTTTGGGCAGAAAGGGATTCGCGAGTGGGCTAATTAATCGATCCATGTCTATATCGATGCATTTCCGGAACAGTCAGTCAGTCGTATGCCCACCTTGCATGAACGCGATAAATATAAAACATTATAAACAACATGAGTTGTTTAAAAATTGTTTACAAATATGTCGCGATCTATTGTTTAGTTTGGAATTTATCTATACGATCAGGCTTTGCAAAATGCGAATTTCCAAGTGCATTCGTGTATCCTCAATAAAATTCCACTCCTCTTGGTTCATCTCATTGTTATGTAACTTAGTAAAGAAACCTGTTTGCCCTGATTTTATTCAAGTGGTCAAGGCTTATTTCTGGGCTTGGTTTCCACATTCACACTATGTACGTACATATATGACCCCTTGCATCTTTCAGCTACCTAAATGTTTAACCAGCTAAAGATACTAATTCATATATTCTTAGTACATAATGAGTGTAAAGAGAACTGAGAACTTTTAACTAATTTGATCATCTAATCGGGGAAGGGCTTTAAGTTGACCCTTACTACCATAAGTAGTGCATTTCTCCAGTTTCCAAATTAATTAATTAGTACCTCGTGAAACGAAATACACAATGGCAGCGGATTGATTTCGACTGACATGGGAGCTGTGGAGCGAACGATTCTTATGACACCCCGCATTTTAATCGATTTTCCGCTCTGCCACGCCCACCCCGCGCCATGTGGGGGCGGCTGTGGAGGTCAGGCACTTACCCGGATCGTTGAGGTGGCAGGCGTGGTAGGGGTCGCCATTGTAGCCGGCGGGGCAGCTGCACACGGCCACGTGGTTGCGGGCCTGGAAAGAGCGAGCGAAGGAGGCGGCGAGTGCCGTTGGTCAGAATGCGAGGGAATGCGGCAGAAGGTGGAGGTGTGCTGGGGACATAAAAGTCCCTCTGGCGGTGGCGGCACTTACGTCACAATTGGAGCCAATGCCGCAGGCACCCACGCAGGGATTAACGCAGCGATTGTCCTTGCACTGCAGGTTGCCGCGGCAGTCGACGTTGTCCAGGCACTCGCCGCGATTGCAGTGGGTGAGCGGATTACCGCTGAATCCGGGCGGGCACGAGCAGACGGGCCGTCCTCCGGAGGCCTCCTGGCACACGGCGTTCACGCCGCACGGGCTCCCGCTGCATCCGCTGCCGTAGGACTGCGCTGTGTGGGCGAGAGGAGAGGAGAGAGGCACTGGCGGTGAGGTGATGCACTGGTGCGCAGGTGAACTTGTGTCTCAATCTAAACTCTAATGCTACGCTACTACGAGTATGTACAATATATATTCGGTTAGGGGTTAGGGGTTAGGGGTTAGCTACTGCAGATACATTTGAGGGGCGGGGTCAAGGGTCAGGGGTCAGGGTTCAGGGGTCAGGGTGCTGGCGACGGTGCTCTCCTCCCATGTACATCGTGCTGGTGCGGTAAGACTACGAATACGCGATACTAATAGGCAAGCTGTGTAAATACCACGTGTGTAGACCGGATCTCTATAGACAACCCGCTGCAGGGATCGCCCATCGCCGTAGGTGTAGTAAGTGCGGTACGTGCAGTTCACGCAGCGCTTCCCCAGCTTTTTACCTGCGGCCAGTTGGGGCAAGGACGCGATGGCCACCGCCACCAGGGCCACGACCAGGAGCTGCTGCTGCTGCAAGAGAAGGATCAGCGGCGGTTAGTGCTTGAATCAAATTCAATACAATACCGATTTAAGATGAATGTAATGTGAATATATTTGAATACTAACTTGAGGTAACTCTAAAAAAGAAGTATCTACACATTTAATTCAAGAGTTCTTATTAGGAACGAAACTAAGTAAGATACAAAAGTAATTCATAGATAAATGATGACATATCTGCGTCTATTTGATCACATTCAATCGAAGAGCCAGTTGAATGAAATGAGTTGGAACTGAATTGGGATTCATTCACTAAAGTATTCATATGAACAAACAACTCAATCGAATCACGCCCCCTTTGCCGGTTTATGTGTCATCGCATTCGAGTTCTGAAAAAGCCCAATAAACATGGCAAATTCGATGATCCATCCGCTGTTTGGTGGCAAACAGTGGACTGGTCAGTGGGATTCTGGTGGCTGACAGTAACCCGACACCATGTTTGGGCTAGCCGGGCATGGAGACGAGACGATCGAGATGATGATATGGCTTTGCGCTCAAGGTGGCGAATGACACATGGGTGATAAACTTGTTGTCCGCTTCTTTGGAAGCTCCATTCGGGCTAAAAACAATTATTCAAATCGGCATACAATAAGAATATGCAAATGTGGGTCGGCTGCCTTTTCGAATTACTCTGAATGACCAATATGGTAGTCCATGTTCCGATCAACGAAGTTGTCGATCATCACGTAAATGGTTCGGATGGATCCACCACCGAGGGAGGAAATTGGATTTCTTTAGTCGCACATTTGGCAGGGTGACTTATAATCAGATTACATTGCGCCAGGGAAGTGAATAATATCCATATTTGGTCTATGTATTAAATAATTATTCTTGGGAAGTCGAGAACTAAATAGTTAACTATATTATGATATGAAACGATCGCTTCTATATTGAATTAGTTAATTAAAACGTAAAAAGTAAATCATATAAGATATCTTTTCCTAAATTTGAGTAATGAGCTAGAAAATATTAAGTGCTTCACTTAAGTGGGTAAAAAGGTAAGCAATTCAAATCTGTAGGACTTTTCCACTCTTCTGGTAATGGCAATTAAAATAACAAGCTATGCTGAAGTGGTAGAAACTAATTGGTTTGTGCTTTTGGCTTTGTGCACAAACAAATGAATAATGGGCTTGATGTTTACTTGGGCAGCTTAAAAAGCGTTGAGTGATTGATTGATCATCGCCAAAAAAATGGGAAGATAAAAGGCAGATCGAAGCCACTCAAATGAATAAACCGATCGTGGGCTTCAGAAACATTACGAGTATGTGGGAATATTTCTGGGTTCATTCGATGTATTTGCAAATCCATTCACTATTCATACTATTCATCTAGCCGGAAGTCAATAGCAAATAGCTAAGTTAAGTCCTTAGGTTGTGAAATGAATATTTCTGTCGTGTTTGCTTTAAGTACATCCATATTCCATTCACGTATCATTTACTGAATGCATATTTTATGTACTGCCTTTGTGCGTAACACAACACTCAAGTTTTCGCGATGAAGAAAATGGAGAGCAAATAAATGTTGAAGTTTAAATTTATGTACTCATTCGTGATTCAGATTCTTTCTTTCAATCGAACCCATATTTATTACTTTTAATAAATTGTTTATAAATTATCCAGCGTTGAAAGATTGCTTCAGAGTTTAGGTGATTGAAAAAAAATGTATATATTCCTTAAAGCACGTTTATATACATATAGACTTTGGCTTTTCCCACTGCAACTCACCATTTTTGGGGTTCAGTTCTTAGAAAACACTAGCACTACAGCAGATAAACAACGTAAAATAAAAAACAAAAAGTGTCAACTAATAAATGGTTGCGATTTCCACTTGGCACGCTTCGCTTTCAACTGAGTCGGCTTCTAGACGAGCTTGGGCTATTTATAAGGCCGCAGCTCTTAACTTGGCCGAGAAACAGCTGAGCGACGTTGGCGTCATCTCTCAGCTGCTCCGCTCTGCTCTGATCTGCTCACCTTCCCTTCCCGACTTCCCGACTTGCCCGCCACCCCGCATCCATAACCCTTCCACTTACACAGTGAAAAAACTATAGTATATAACTAAATTATCTGGGTATATTACTCCTACTGGGTATGTAACAACCAAAAGTTGATGTAATTAACAAAATGAAGATCGGAATTCGTCTGCATAAGCTCGTTTTGCTAAACTAGAAACATTTCGAGTAACGAAAGCAGTACATCAAATCGTTGAAGTAGTTCATTTAGTTATTTATATTTGTCAGTTGGAAAACAATTTTTTCCAATGCACCAGCATTCTGTCTCATAACTCTGTTGACGAGCTCGTTTTGCTGTTGACTTTGTATTGCGCTGCTCGATTTTAGCTAAAAATCATTTCAGTCCAAATCGCTTCTCACACTGAGTCATTCGCACACATATTTGTTTGCCTGGGCAGCGGGCTATTAATAAACGCGTACTTGACGACTTTGCTTCGGATTGTTTTGGCCATGCCGGGGCTTTGATGGCCCGATTTCTGCGTGGGCCGCTGCATCCGAGTGCCGTGGGTCGAACTTGGCTGGGCTTCCTACTGAACCCGTCTCTGAACTTGGCTGAGAACGGAGAAATTGCCCACTTGACAATGGGCAGGTACGCGGATAATATGTTTCTAGAAGCATCCAAAGCTTTGGCATTTCAATTTACAAATCTATTATCCTGCCTAAGTAGAAGTGCCAAAATTTATAACGATTCTTCAAACAGAATGTATCTTATCCGCACCGGATGCCTATTACTACTAACTGGGCGAAATATGGTCATTTCGCTAAGGTTTTTTTCATTCCTTCTTAATTGGGCATAAGATATTTGCTGGATAATCGTATTACAAAGTTAATTAACTTCACGAATTTGCATATTTTTCAATCTGAAAGATGTCGGAAATCGAGCAGAACAAAAAATCACCCATTTCCGTTCAAGTAGTAAATATACATAAATTAAAGAAAATAAAATAAGAAAAAACCTTAGAGGCCTTAATTATTTTTTCGATTAGCTTGAGGTGTTCATAAACCAATTGGGTATTTCATTGAACATCTTCACCATCCCACTCTACCGTTTCTAAGTCCATTTTAATGCCTATTGAGTTTAGAATATATGAGCTTAGCCAGACCGGCTCCACTTTCATTCGATTTCAAAAAGAACGGATTAAATCCGAACGAATCTGCACTGGAATCGAGCCAATTAAAACGAGAATCTTGACTTCTGCTGGCTGCGTGGGCACTGGCTGGAATGAATAATAGAGATGCTTTGACCTATAGCCATAAGATAATGGCCATTTGGCAATTTGCAATCGACTACCATTTTCAAATGGAACGGCATCGTTGAATGGCATCGCTTAAGCCCCGCAAATCGAATCGATATGCGAATATTACAGATTAAACTGCAAATTGAAACGTACGCCAATTGGCCATAATTGAATGAGCATTCACCTGACGACCGCGACACTGGCACCTGTTCTTTTGGCCCATTTAATGATGCCATGATGCCGTCTTGGTCCACAAATCTCTGGGCCAACTTGGCTGCCCATGTTTTTTCTTCCTTTGTTTCCAACAGCCAGCCAAGGTCGCGCGACAGGTTGCCCTGATGGATCAGGTTGTCCGGGATCTGGATCCCAAACTCCCCTGCCTCCTCATAATTCATGCCGCCCAATATCAATCATATTCCATCATGGTGCCTTGTGTGTGTTTTCGTGGGGTCTATTCTACTCCGGACGGGTCATTCCCGGCAGATTGCCATTGACAAATGTTTCATAATCAATTTGGCATTATTAATTTGAATACACACCACCTGCGAGCCTCTCCATCCTCACTAAATCCCCCCCATCTGGATGGGATGGCTGTTGAGGTGAAGCTTGGCCAAACTAAAATGCGGTTAGTCGAAGGGGTTTGGCAGAAGTGATGGGTTTAATTAATTACCTAAAAAAAGTAACGCCTATTCAGTAGAGCCATTCATCAATAAATAGTATCTAATAAAGATCCGTACTATATATGGTATTTTTGATGACATGATTACGATTTTTTTTCGATTTCTTGTTCGATTATAGATATCTTAAATGATCTTATCCATTAATAAAGACAAATAAGATAATCGATAAAATAATAAGTATATGAATACTCTGCGTTGATTTTTTCCAAGAACTTTATAGAATGAAGTTATCATTTAAAGATTTATGCGCAAACTGCAGCCGAGCAACTAACGTTAACATCACTGAAACTGCCGAGTTTTCCTGTCCAGGACAACAGGACAGCCTGGTCCATCTACAACAAACGCCATTATAATGGCTCCTTACATTCATCGACTGCTTAATCGACCCATTCATACCAACCCCAACTATTCACAAGCACGAACACAACTACGGAAAACAACCAAAGCAAAGTTATAAACTACGGATCCGAACCTGATGAAAGGAATTTGCGGAGGCTACGGGAGGAAATTAGCTTAGCTGCGGCTGAAGCCATGTCAACCTGCTCAGATTCTCAGAACAACGACAACTTTGTTAACGACAATCCAAGCCCGGCAATAAAAAGAAAACGAAAACCCTACCGTTAAGCACATCCAACAGAACCAAAAGGCTACTTAAAGGCAAACTAGACCGAAACCAGATTTTTACCAGATCAAAACTAAAATCACTCTCATCTGCCAAACCTTTCCTTATCCTACAATTATCCTTATTTCGGAATAAATAACACTTCTAACTCCTAAACCATATATGACTGCTACAATTGAACATGAATGGATACCAGAACAACTACAGCGAATTACCAATGCTAATAAAACGAAACATCCCAAAAATTATCTCACTTCAAGAAACTTGAAAAAAAAAACAAGAGAGAATGCTATAGTCGAGTTCACCGACTATCAGATACCCGTTACTCAGCTAGTGGGAATGCGAACGCGAAAATTCATCATTTTTCTGGGATATCGATAGATATTGGGGAATAAAATGAGAGGAATTGTTTCAAATTGTTCAAAAGTGTAAGGTGTGAAAAATTTCCTAAATTTGTTATTTGCAAACATGCCAACTTTGAAGACACAGATCAACTGCGCGCACCTCAGCTGTGCAGCATTATCTTCGTTATCTAGACAGAGAAGCTGCGTGAGCATCTAAGCTATCACCCCCCACCACCACGGGTTTGCTCTCTTCCTAGTTCTCCCGCGCAATTTAGTCGCTTATTAACACTGTCTTTCGTAACATTTGCATGCGCGCATCGATGGAGAATCTCGTTCGATAACATAAATAAACAATAATCGTTTGAAATCACTACGGAAAAATCAATCCCCTTTTCATTTCTCGAAATAGATAATAACAAATTATTAATTATTATTATTATAATTATATTTATGCGTCAACACTAAGACCATTCGATAATACATTGGTATTTTGGGAATAGGTTAACAGAAATCGCATATACTACTTGTCCTGCAAATGTAGCCTTTTTTTTATTTCAACTCCGATTATATTCAGGAGACGATTGAATAACTGCCTATTACAGTCCTCCTCCTTCAGGGCAATCATCTCTTCCAGTTCCTTTATGTCCTCATCGATCGGCCCGGTCACTGTTGTAAAGTATTCTTCCTCGGCCTCTGCGGACTGCGAACCCTCCTTCTGGGTGGTCGATTCCTTCTGGGTGGGCGGTTCCTTCTGGGTGGGCGACTCGCTCGGCTGCTCAGGATCGTCCGTCACCAAGAAGTCCTTGTTTCCAGTTTGGGTTGCATCCTCTTTCAATTTCTCTGCCATTTTTTAATTCCGTTGAGCACTGAAGCTTGTTTCTCAGTCAAGTAGTGAAAGAAAGTGAACTCAGTCAATTCATTCACAGCGAAACGTAATCACAAGTGAAAGCAACTTGCATGCCAACTTGATCGAAAATAAATGGATTTTGAATGGTTCCTTTGAAATTAAGAAAGCTCAAATATACAAAGTGTGGAATATATTGCCATATTTACATCATTTGAGCAATTTGACTAATCTCGAAACTTGTCTCTCAGTTAAAAGACTGATTGTTTATTCTATATTAGAAAGACATGATTGTCTTGTATATATTATAGTGTCAAAAGCGGTCTCTCCATAATAAAAAGCGCCAGGATAATAAAGCAAACCAATTTGGAGGTAAAACAAAAAGGGAAAAAGAGAATGTGCTAATTAACGAACCATTTAGGAATGCCCAATATATTTATTTATGCGCTAACACTAAGACCATTCGATAACATAGTGTGACCATAATACATTGGTATTTTGGGAAAAAAATGCAAAATGGCTTGCACTATGCATAACTTGTATCAGGACTGATCTTCCACGGAGGTGTGCAACTCCAGCAATTGCCGTGCTTTCGAATCTAAGCTCCACACTTGGCCTCGCCTTCACCACATGAAGGATCACAGCCTGGAGAAACGTTTGATTCTGACTCACATCATGCCGTAGAACCCTCAGCATTGCCAGGAACGTCTGCTGCTATTCTTGCCCAGAATCTTGGTAATGATGTTGTGCCCTAGCCACTGCCACCGTATTAGTGAGGAACCGTCCAGTAATCTTCGATCCATGCCGTGCTCTGTACGATTGTGGATCTCAACTGCACCTTATAACATAGAGATTCGCGAATCAGCTTCATCTTAAGATGGCGGGAGCTTTGAGACAGATGGTTCGTCAGTAGATACATTACTCCAATAGCCTCCAATATTATTGAAAGTCAGTCGTGCTTAAGCATTGACACTTGCAGCTGGAAAATAACCCAAAACCTTAGGCTCGCGCACCCAGAGTTTCGTCATTACCCGCACACTAAAGGATCAGGACAGTCTAGCAGCCTAGCTCACGTGCCTCGCTGGCACCCTTTGTTGACCCAGATGGCCTTCATCGAGTTTTTGGTCAACTGGAGATGTCTTCGTTGGATTCAGTGACCGAAACCCAATCATCGTCCAAAAGATCATAAAGTAGCAGGATCGACGAAGCGAGAATGAGCTGCGTCTGCAGCTGAAATTGGAAAGCTGTCCAGCAACTTGTTTCTCTTCACTCCATAATGATGTCCTGAAAATCTATAATATAATCTGCCACGTTGGAATAAGTACAATGATAAGATTATCTCTACCTTCATAGCTTCCAAAATCAAGTGATCAGTCGAGGTCTTGGGAACTATGGAGGCCATAGACTTAGGATTAAGCAATTCTATATACGTTGACGCAAGCTTGCCACGCCTAATCTTATGCCGACAATCCGCCCTAATTTTCATTCACCGTGATATGTATTGCAAATTCCTATCGATATGACCACATTATTTTTACATCGCAAAAAAAAAAGGGCACGTCTGCAAAATTAATCAAGAGAGAATGCTATAGTCGAGTTCCCCGACTATCAGATACCCGTTATTCAGCTAGTGTGAATGCGAACGCGAAATTTCTTTTTTCTGGGATATTGATAGATTTTGGGGAATAAAATGAGAAAAAAATTAAAAAATGTTCCAAAGTGTGTGCGTGACCATAATCTCGATGAGACCATGGTGGTTTGTCACAAATAAGAAACTACTTAATAGTCAAAAACTTGCTTTCAAGAAGGGAAAATCTGTTATGGAAGCCCTTTCCCTTTCTTTACTTTGCAAAAGCCTTTGAGAAAGTGGGGGTGCACACAATCATCAAACAACTCACGGATATATATCTCAAATTTCATGACCATCAGGAAAATCAGAGGACATGTAATTGAGAAACTCTCAAAAGTCCACCCACTTCCACAAGGATCTCCTTTCTCAGTTATTATCTTTCTAATTGCATTCATTAAATGCTTATCCAGCGGGAGATACCATAGCCAGATTCTTCTAGCCAATGCCGTTTCTGCAATATTGACACCATGACAATGCCCCACATCCTAGACGATTGCATCGCCCTCTAATCACATAGATTCCAGCAACTCGAATTCCTAATTTACAGACAACTTTAAAACCCCCACACCTGAAAGTCTCCAACATATACTTAAATTTCTGAAAAAAACCAACATAATCCATCTGCTGTAAACACTCTTTCGTAATACAACTAGCACACTGTTTTGCAAATAAATTTGTAACCCAATAATCAGGTAAATACTAAAGAAGTCCGGCTGGAAGCCCCAGTAGCTATAGCCGATATAAGTATATCTCAGCTTACATGCAAACATATGTACCTTTCCGATGAGTTTGCGAGCTCCCAGAATCCAGTACTGCTGACGGAGATTGGCAAACGTTGCATCAACTCCAGTGTGAAGATGGGAGACATGAAAATGTAGAACACGTAGTCCAGCTAGTAACGAATCCTCGGGTATCCGAATAGGCTGCTTGGCATTGAAGTTAAGCGTAGATTGCTCGATTCTCCCACCGATTCGCATTAGTCCAAAATCAACCTGGAAGGGAGAGAACCGGATTAGATGCGATTTAGGGTTAAGATGTCGATTCTTTAGCTGGGAATATTCTCTGGCAAAGAATTTCTTTTACACATGTCGAATGAGCCGCGTTGTGCGGCCAGCAGCTCTTCAGAAGTGAGGAATGGTGAAGAATTCCTTTGGTGCAATCGAAGAGTGTGAATGAAGCGAAAGCAATAACTAGATATCCTTATAAGACACGTCCAGGTTGAGTAAAGTTATGTAGAGTTGTGGGCTTTACTGTTCGATCCTACGTGTTGACATCGAAACTTGGAGATACGTTGGCCACTCGGTGTACCCAGCCAAGACGGACCTTTCCACCACAGTCGCTGCTCCAGAAGCTTTGACGGATGAAGTCCTCGAGAATCACAATCAGCAAGATTGTCTTCCGTGCGAACATGGTTCCAGCAGTTGCGGGGAAAGTCGCTCAGCATCTCAGCCGTTCGGTTGCAGACGTAGGTGTTCCAACGTCGTGAGGGAGCTGAAAGCCAGTGTAGCACATTTTCTGAATCTGTCCAGCAGCTGAAAAGAGGAATTGTTAGTGAATTGTTCGGACAAGAGTAAGCAATCGAGAGAGAAGTAAGGCAACATTTAGCTCCAAACCTGGAATCGATACGGGCTTGATCGGAACCACCCGAGTTTTGGAGGCAACAAGGGTGACTCGAAAACTGCATCCAACTGCAACTCGAGCGTAGACCGGTAGTCGCCATATTCGTGTGTGGATGCGTCGGCGAATCCGTGCAGCTGATCGTCTCGAAATGGTGACGCAATATACCGTGGGACTTGGCATTGCCATCTATCTTCTTTAGGCAATGATTTCAGAAGACGCCAAATTTTGGATCTCCATTTGCGTAGTTTGAATTTGCCTTTGTCCAAGAGTCCAATAAGCTCATCCTTTACAATCATAAGGTCCTCGAAGGTGTTGTACCCTGTTGGAATATCGTCCACATAGGCATCGTGCAGAAGTGCGTGGACTGCTGCAGGGTACTCTTGGCGATGATCGTGGCCGAGTTGCTTAAGGACTCGAACAGCCAAAAAAGGAAACGGTGCCAATCCGTAAGTCACCGTCATTAGGCGAAAATGAAGCAGAGGTTCATTCTCAGTCTTGTGCCAAACAATGTAACAAACATATTGGTGCTGCTGGAAACGTAGACAAACGCCAAGAAGATCGCCTTGAATCGGTTGACCAATATGAAGTCTTTCATTGAGCGGTATTCCAGAGCTTTCCTTTCCAGATCCATCAAAAACTACAAGACAGTTGGTAGTCAGGCTGTCCAGTATCTGGGAACACATCGACCAGAGCCGATGTCAGTTGCTCCATGTGTCCACGTTGGAAGTAGTCGTCCAGGAAGGCTTCGTACTGCTGCTTCAATTCGGGAGACCAACGAAATTTCCGTTCCAGCGAGAACAGGCGATTGATGGCCTGTGGCAAGGTCGACTCAATAGGCGGTGCCGTCTCTTAGAAAGGGCACTCGACGACATAAACCCCGACCGTCGAGCGCTTATGGGTGGCAGCAAACGACGCTCTGTAGGATCGTTAGCGTCCAAGAGAGCCTGGTTGGATTGAATGCTGTCCATCTCCATGAATGAACGAACCATTGTGTCTAGGTCCGCGCGATGAGTAACAGCAGTAGTATGGTGATCATCGCAGGCGGAATAAAAACCTGCAATAAACCAAACAAAAACAGTAATGAGAGCGATAGGAAAGTCGTTACCAAAGTATTTCTGTTCTCCTGTGTACAGAGACCGGAGCTGATCCGATCCAACGATGACATCGACTGGTGGGCAGAACGTTGGGTCGCCAAAGAAAAAGCTGATATGTTCGCTGATGGCAAGTATTGTAGATCCAGTGTCCAAGGGCAGCCTGCACATTGTAGTCGTCGATGACGTCAGCAAGGATGGATTTTTTAGATTATATTTAGCAACTAGTCATCTTAGCATTTAATTATAACTTTTTCATTGCATTTACAAAAAAAAAACATTCAAATTTTTCTTTAACTCAGCTACAGACGAGTGGGATAAATATAACTTAAATATAATTAATATAATATAATTTACTTTTGTATATTTATTTAATGCAACCCTGCATTCGGTAGCCCTGCCTACTTTTGACATTTGGCTTTGCTCCGTCCCTATAGAATTCAGTGCAAATCTAGAAGCCGTACCGGAGAAACCATTTTCATGTCACAACGGAACTTCAAGATGTCGGATCCGAACAACGAAAGCAATTCCTATTTTCTCCGGAATTTCCCGAATTTGGTGCAGCCTCAGTTACCGCGTGGATTTAATCGGGGGATGGGCAATCAGTCTACCCAGACTAAGACTTCGCCATCCAAGACAGCGAATAAGTCTACCCAGACGGAACCTGTCAATGATGACAACGTGCGCCTAAATGAGATGTTGACCGGCCACAACTGCGATTTGCTGCGCGAGTGAGTTCAAGTGATTAGTGGTGAGAGTTCTGACTTAAAGTTGATGGTTTCATCAGAGTACTGGAGTCAAGGAAGCGAAGGCTTCCCGCGGAGGACCTAACTGGGCTTCTAACTACAATACTAGAGCGAAATCCAGATGGGAAACCGCTGCCTAAGCGGCAGAAGCTGGAGCGCCAGGAAGAAGCGTCCTCAGAGGAGGTAAACAAGTCTCACGATCAATCGTGTTCGTTCTACACAGATTCAATCATACATACTACGTATCTTTTCAGACAAGGGAAGATTGGGAAACTGAACCATTCTAACTTGGAAAAGTCGATGAGTTAACGACAAAATGATTGGACAGTCAACTGAGCAGGTCAGATTCAACATTTGCAGGCAACATGCAAAAGAAAGAAAAACATTTAAAAATGCAGATAGTTTTGAATTTGTAAGACTTGTATCGAAACAGCTGTATACTAATTGCTTACAAATAAAAACCGCCAGTTACTGTTAGTTTATGTTGTTGGTTAATTTCAGCCGCTTGAAATGATTATTTATGTACGTATTTATTGAGAGGCAAAATGTGACTAAACTAAAGCTTCGGCTCTGCACACGCCATACGATTATGCTAGCTTAAGATGTTAAGTGACAGTTAGGACAGTTAGGGTCAAAGCAATGTAATGTAAACAAAAGATAAGGGGTGCCTTGTCCGCGCGCATACAGGGTGTTATGTCCCTTAAACAGTTATTCGGCACAGAGACAGCGCTGCAATTTTGGCAATAGGGCGTTTATATGAGAAGTCTTCACCGTTCCGACCCGGCTCCTTGAGTACTTCCAGTGTGTCGATCCTCAGATTGCCGGTTTCCAAACGCCATTTTGTACGTTCCTGAAGAGATGTCAGCTATTCCATGTGCCACCGTTTCCAGAAACCTTGGACCATGGCTTGCAACTGATTAACACTCGCTGTGTCAAAGTAGTTTCCATGAACCAAAGTATGATGCTTGCGGCGGCAAATCCGACAAGTATGCCGCGAGGTACAGTTGCCCACCATATGAGCTGGAAAGCTTCGGAGAATTCCCGACGAGATGCAATGTCGAGTACACTTAAATAGTTGGTGATTCTGCTGGCACGATGTGCACTGTGCTCTTCCCGTCGGGGATGTGTGTCGTCTGCGCGGTGCGTTGTAGCTGCACATCGAGCCTGGATTGATCGCGCTAAGTTAAAAAGCCTTTAACGTATCGCAGCGTGATGTGAGAAATTTCCGAAATCGGTGGATGGTCACAGCTTTTTCCTCAGATTCTGTGCATTTAGCCCAATCTTGGCGGGTATCGCTATCCAATTTTGTAAGCAATAAGAATAAGCTCCTCACATTTGAAGCGGCGGTCAAAGATAAAGGACGCCTTGTTCGCGAGCATAGAGGATGTCTCGTTCCCAAACAGTGCAACACATGTGCAGCTCACAGCATTGACAATGCTTACTACAAAGAGAATAATGCAAGTAATTACACGTATATATTCTTGATCAGGATCAATAGCGGATTCGATCTGGCCCTGTCCGTCTGCCCGTCCGTCTGTCCGTATAAACGTTTCGATCTCAGGAGCGATTTTTATCGCGGTTGAGATTAATCATTCAGGTTCTAGAGAGATAGACGCAGCGCAAGTTTGTTTACCCATATTGCCACGCCCACTCCAACGGCCACAAACAGCCCGAAACTGCCACGCTCACACGTTTGAAAAATAATTTGATATTATTTCCTATTTTTGTTAGTCTTTTAAATTCCTATCTATTTGCCAAAAAAAAATTACTACGCCCACAAACCGACCAACCTTTCACGCCGTTGGACACAACGCTTTAGATTAAACAATTTAATTTAAATTAAAAAAAATTTAATATAAAAAACCATTCCCATTTCGTTTTCCAGGAATCTAAGTGGCTCTAATGATAATAAGGCGGCGATTGATTTGCGAAAAATGATTGTCATTGTAATTGCTGGTAGGTTCAAAATCGAACTTTTTCGGTCTAATTTGCAGCAATTTGCATAATTTGCGGCATAGGTGGCTGATTGGATTATTATAAAAAGGACGGAACACGGAGAGCTGATTCAAAGAAGCGGACATCCATGGACATGGCGAAGGTGGATTCAACGAGGGCTCTGGTTAACCACTGGCGCATCTTCAGGATTATCGGAGTGCATCCGCCGGGCAAGAGGACCGTCTGGGGTCGCCACTACACGGCGTACTCCATGGTGTGGAACGTAACCTTCCACATCTGCATCTGGCTGTCCTTTTCGGTCAACCTCCTGCAGTCCAACTCGCTGGAGACCTTCTGCGAGAGCCTCTGCGTGGCCATGCCGCACACGCTCTACATGCTGAAGCTGATCAATGTCGGCCGCATGCGCGGCGAGATGATCCGCAGCCACCGGGTGCTCCGTCACTTGGACAGGCGGCTGGGCTGCGCCGACGAACGCCGGATCATTGTGGCCGGCATCGAGCAGGCCGAGTTCATATTCCGCACCATTTTGCGCGGCATTGTGTGCACCGTCACTGTTGGCATCGTTTACATGGCCGTGGCCAGCGAGCCCACACTGATGTACCCCACCTGGATTCCCTGGAACTGGAGGGACAGCTCCTCCTCCTACCTGTCCACCGCCATGCTGCACACGACCGCCATCATGGCGAATGCGACAGCTGTCCTCAATCTGTGCACCTATCCGGGCACCTACCTCATCCTGGTCAGTGCCCACACCAAGGCGCTCGCCCTGCGGGTCTCCAAACTGGGATATGGCACGCCACTCCCGGCGGTTCGGATGCAGGCCATTCTGGTTGGGTACATCCACGACCACCAGATCATTTTGCGGTGAGTGTGGGGAAATCTCATCTCCCAATGCAAGAACTTTTAAAGCATTTCGGGAGCTTTACCCTTGACACCACTTATCGGTGAGACTGCACGATGTACCCAATTTTCCGATCTCTCCAGCAAAAGGCGTATGTACACACACATTTTGGGGTGCCACACACATCTTCATTGTCACTGAAGATTATTATACCTTTTTCCCCAAGTGCAGCCTCTTCAAGTCACTGGAGAGATCCCTTTCGATGACCGGCTTTCTGCAGTTCTTCAGCACGGCGTGTGCGCAGTGCACAATCTGCTACTTTCTACTCTTCGGGAACGTCGGGATCATGAGGTTCATGAACATGTTGTTCCTGCTGGTGGCCCTCACCACGGAGACGCTCCTTCTCTGCTACACGGCGGAGCTACTTTGCAAGGAGGGGGAGAGCCTCCTGACCGCTGTCTACAGCTGCAACTGGCTGTCCCAGTCGGTACACTTTCGGAGACTCCTGCTCCTGATGCTCGCACGCTGCCAGAATCCACTGATCCTGGTCGCCGGCGTTATTGTGCCCATCAGCATGAAGACCTTCATGGTGGTAAGTGCTGTACAAAGCCAACTGTTACCCTCCTTATCTGCGATTTATTGCAGGTGATTAAGGGAGCGTACACCATGCTCACTCTGCTGAATGAAATTCGAAAATCGTCCCTTGAATAGAACTGAACTCGAAGGCAATATAGTAATTATACTATATTATTATAATTATATATAATATTACTATAATATTATATCAAGAACTAACTCTCTTACTAGTTCTCTCGCGCTTGCACCTTTGGCTTAGCGTCCTGCTGTGCGCTCTGCAATTAAGTCGCTCATTAACACTGGCTTTCGTAACATTTTTATTTTTTTTTGTAAATTTTATTAATTGGAACTAAACACGGGTTTACTCTCTTCCTAGTTCTCCCGCGCAATTTA
Organism: Drosophila mauritiana; assembly: GCF_004382145.1. Classification (NCBI taxonomy): domain Eukaryota; kingdom Metazoa; phylum Arthropoda; class Insecta; order Diptera; family Drosophilidae; genus Drosophila; species Drosophila mauritiana. The sequence goes on along the minus strand of NC_046672.1, from coordinate 19,951,825 downwards.
GTCGCTTATTAACACTGTTTTTCGTAACATTTGCATGCGCGCATAGATGGAGAATCTTGTTCGCTAACATAAATAAACAATAATCGTTGCTACATTAAAATCAACCGCCTTTTCATTGCTCGAAAATAGCAAATAAGCATTTTTATTATTATTTTATTTATGCGTCAATAGATTGGTATTTTGGTATAATTTGGCAATAGGTTAACAATTCTCGCATATACTACGTGGCCTGCAATTGTTGCTTTTGGTATAGTACACTTTGATGAAATAAAAACAGCACTTCTCCTTCTCCTTCTCCTTCTGGGCAATCAGCCTGTTCACGTCCTGTATTTCCTCTTCGATGCGATGGATCTCCTCGCTGTAGGAGCTGCTCAGGATCCTCCGTCAGCAAGAAGTCGTTGCCTCCAGTTGGGCCTGCATCCGCGTTCGACTTTTCTGCTTGTATCTCAGTCAAGTAGTGAAAAAATGTGAAGTCATTCAATTTATTCACAGTAACAAAAAAAGGCAAAACAGAGAATATGCTGATTAACGAACCATTTCGATCAAAGACACTAGAATAGCAGGATGTCAGTAACGCCATACGATATTTTTGAGTTGGTTCCAGGCTCCCTAGAATTTTTGTCCAAGATCCAGAGAGCGGAGAGCTTTACAGCCAGCAGCTCTCTTCTACGCATACAGTGAAAGCCGACAACTGTATGTGTGCTCACGTATACTCATGCTTTGTAAATTTGATACAATGTACAAGTTCTCAGACTTTAAATCTATATTATTTTTGATCAATTGGCACCATGTAAAATGTTCTCGTTTTAATTATTTGAATATAGCATAGAAATACTAATAGCCGAATCTATGTTTAGAATATCAGAAACAAATTTTCAAAAATTACTTTGTAATAGAACAATTGTCATTAGAGTATTCAGCTTGCGACGTGTGAAAAATAAGTTATTCTAATTCTATTGTAGAATTGGAATTGGAATTATTCTACGTATTCTATTGTCTTATTGTCGATAATATAGTGTGCCCATTAGTATTTTGGAAATAGGCTAACATAAGTCTCATATGTTACATGTCCCGCAAATGTAGCCTTATCGCCTCCTTGACGCAGCGAAGAAAGAGTAGTCTATTGCTACTCTCTCCGTCTGTTAAATTAGTCTGTCCATGTCCTTTATAGCCTCATCGACGCTTTGGCGCTCCTTTCTCAAAGATTCTATTTCGGTTCCCGCCGACTTCCACCTTTTCCGTTACACGGGAATTTGGTTCCTTGAAAATCCTGTCGTTGTCATCGATGTATTCAGGATCAGGATGGATATCAAAGACGAACTCGGTTGTCGAGAGAGTGTATCAGTGTATCCCTTTATTCTACGGGTATGAAAATAAAAGAGCCCAGCAGAGTCATCTACCATGCCAGATGATCTTTAATTATTTGAAAGATTCGATTCACGCTTGCAATATTTTATACCCGCACCGAATTTGGAAGTAACAAGAAAATGCAAAAGATAAAATTTGCTAATTAAAGCTCCAATTCAGATCAGATGGTCATAATATATTTATGCGTCAACACTAAGACCATTCGATAATTCATAGTTATTTTTTGAGTAGGTTAACAGAAATCGCATATACTACTTCTTCTGCAAATGTAGATTTTTTTCTATTTCAACTCCGATTATATTCAGGAGACGATTGAATAACTGCTTATTACATTCCTCCTCATTCAGGGCAATCATCTCTTCCAGGTGTTTTATGTCATCATCGATGGGCCCGCTCACTTTTCTAAAGTATTCTTCCTCGGCATCTGCGGACTGCGAACCCTCCTTCTGGGTGGTCGATTCCTCCTGGGTGGGCGATTCCTTCTGGGTGGGCGGTTCCTTCTGGGTGGGCGACTCACTCGGCTGCTCAGGATCGTCCGTCACCAAGAAGTCCTTGTTTCCAGTTTGGGTTGCATCCTCTTTCAATTTCTCTGCCATTTTTTAATTCCGTTGAGCACTGAAGCTTGTTTCTCAGTAAAGTAGTGAAAGAAAGTGAACTCAGTCAATTCATTCACAGCGAAACGTAATCACAAGTGAAAGCAATTTGCCCGCCAACTTGATCGAAAATAAATGGATTTTGAATGGTTCCTTTGAAATTAAGAAAGCTCAAATATACAAAGTGTGGAAAATATTGCCATATTTATATCATTTGAGCAATTTGAACAATCTCGAAACTTGTCTCTCAGTTAATAGACGGATTGTTTATTCTATATTAGAAAGACATGATTGTCTTGTATATATTATAGTGTCAAAAGCGGTCTCTCCACAATAAAAAGCGCCAGGATAATAAAGCAAACCAATTTGGAGGTAAAACAAAAAGGGAAAAAGAGAATGTGCTAATTAACGAACCATTTAGGAATGCCAATATATTTATTTATGCGCTAACACTAAGACTATTCGATAACATAGTGTGACCATAATACATTGGTATTTTGGGAAAAAAATGCAAAATGGCTTGCACTATGCATAACTTGTATCAGGACTGATCTTCCACGGAGGTGTGCAACTCCAGCAATTGCCGTGCTTTCGAATCTAAGCTCCACACTTGGCCTCGCCTTCACCACATGAAGGATAGCCTGGAGAAACGTTTGATTCTGACTCACATCATGCCGTAGAACCCTCAGCATTGCCAGGAACGTCTGCTGCTATTCTTGCCCAGAATCTTGGTAATGATGTTGTGCCCTAGCCACTGCCACCGTATTGGTGAGGAACCGTCCAGTAATCTTCGATCCATGCCGTGCTCTGTTCGATTGTGGATCTCAACTGCACCTTATAACATAGAGATTCGCGAATCAGCTTCATCTTAAGATGGCGGGAGCTTTGAGACAGATGGTTCGTCAGTAGATACATTACTCCAATAGCCTCCAATATTATTGAAAGTCAGTCGTGCTTAAGCATTGACACTTGCAGCTGGAAAATAACCCAAAACCTTAGGCTCGCGCACCCAGAGTTTCGTCATTACCCGCACACTAAAGGATCAGGACAGTCTAGCAGCCTAGCTCACGTGCCTCGCTGGCACCCTTTGTTGACCCAGATGGCCTTCATCGAGTTTTTGGTCAACTGGAGATGTCTTCGTTGGATTCAGTGACCGAAACCCAATCATCGTCCAAAAGATCATAAAGTAGCAGGATCGACGAAGCGAGAATGAGCTGCGTCTGCAGCTGAAATTGGAAAGCTGTCCAGCAACTTGTTTCTCTTCACTCCATAATGATGTCCTGAAAATCTATAATATAATCTGCCACGTTGGAATAAGTACAATGATATGATTATCTGACCTTCATAGGGGCTTCCAAAATCAAGTGATCAGTCAAGGTCTTGGGAACTATGGAGGCCATAGACTTAGGATTAAGTAATTCTATATACGTTGACGCAAGCTTGCCACGCCTAATCTTATGCCGACAATCCGCCCTAATTTTCATTCACCGTGATATGTATTGCAAATTCCTATCGATATGACCAAATTATTTTTACATCGCAAAAAAAAAAGGGCACGTCTGCAAAATTAATCAAGAGAGAATGCTATAGTCGAGTTCCCCGACTATCAGATACCCGTTATTCAGCTAGTGTGAATGCGAACGCGAAATTACATTTTTCTGGGATATTGATAGATTTTGGGGAATAAAATGAGAAAAAAATTAAAAAATGTTCCAAAGTGTGTGCTTGACCATAATCTCGATGAGACCATGGTGGTTTGTCACAAATAAGAAACTACTTAATAGTCAAAAACTTGCTTTCAAGAAGGGAAAATCTGTTATGGAAGCCCTTTCCCTTTCTTTACTTTGCAAAAGCCTTTGAGAAAGTGGGGGTGCACACAATCATCAAACAACTCACGGATATATATCTCAAATTTCATGACCATCAGGAAAATCAGAGGACATGTAATTGAGAAACTCTCAAAAGTCCACCCACTTCCACAAGGATCTGCTTTCTCAGTTATTATCTTTCTAATTGCATTCATTAAATGCTTATCCAGCGGGAGATACCATAGCCAGATTCTTCTAGCCAATGCCGTTTCTGCAATATTGACACCATGACAATGCCCCACATCCTAGACGATTGCATCGCCCTCTAATCACATAGATTCCAGCAACTCGAATTCCTAATTTACAGACAACTTTAAAACCCCCACACCTGAAAGTCTCCAACATATACTTAAATTTCTGAAAAAAACCAACATAATCCATCTGCTGTAAACACTCTTTCGTAATACAACTAGCACACTGTTTTGCAAATAAATTTGTAACCCAATAATCAGGTAAATACTAAAGAAGTCCGGCTGGAAGCCCCAGTAGCTATAGCCGATATAAGTATATCTCAGCTTACATGCAAACATATGTACCTTTCCGATGAGTTTGCGAGCTCCCAGAATCCAGTACTGCTGACGGAGATTGGCAAACGTTGCATCAACTCCAGTGTGAAGATGGGAGACATGAAAATGTAGAACACGTAGTCCAGCTAGTAACGAATCCTCGGGTATCCGAATAGGGTGCTTGGCATTGAAGTTAAGCGTAGATTGCTCGATTCTCCCACCGATTCGCATTAGTCCAAAATCAACCTGGAAGGGAGAGAACCGGATTAGATGCGATTTAGGGTTAAGATGTCGATTCTTTAGCTGGGAATATTCTCTGGCAAAGAATTTCTTTTACACATGTCGAATGAGCCGCGTTGTGCGGCCAGCAGCTCTTCAGAAGTGAGGAATGGTGAAGAATTCCTTTGGTGCAATCGAAGAGTGTGAATGAAGCGAAAGCAATAACTAGATATCCTTATAAGACACGTCCAGGTTGAGTAAAGTTATGTAGAGTTGTGGGCTTTACTGTTCGATCCTACGTGTTGACATCGAAACTTGGAGATACGTTGGCCACTCGGTGTACCCAGCCAAGACGGACCTTTCCACCACAGTCGCTGCTCCAGAAGCTTTGACGGATGAAGTCCTCGAGAATCACAATCAGCAAGATTGTCTTCCGTGCGAACATGGTTCCAGCAGTTGCGGGGAAAGTCGCTCAGCATCTCAGCCGTTCGGTTGCAGACGTAGGTGTTCCAACGTCGTGAGGGAGCTGAAAGCCAGTGTAGCACATTTTCTGAATCTGTCCAGCAGCTGAAAAGAGGAATTGTTAGTGAATTGTTCGGACAAGAGTAAGCAATCGAGAGAGAAGTAAGGCAACATTTAGCTCCAAACCTGGAATCGATACGGGCTTGATCGGAACCACCCGAGTTTTGGAGGCAACAAGGGTGACTCGAAAACTGCATCCAACTGCAACTCGAGCGTAGACCGGTAGTCGCCATATTCGTGTGTGGATGCGTCGGCGAATCCGTGCAGCTGATCGTCTCGAAATGGTGACGCAATATACCGTGGGACTTGGCATTGCCATCTATCTTCTTTAGGCAATGATTTCAGAAGACGCCAAATTTTGGATCTCCATTTGCGTAGTTTGAATTTGCCTTTGTCCAAGAGTCCAATAAGCTCATCCTTAACAATCATAAGGTCCTCGAAGGTGTTGTACCCTGTTGGAATATCGTCCACATAGGCATCGTGCAGAAGTGCGTGGACTGCTGCAGGGTACTCTTGGCGATGATCGTGGCCGAGTTGCTTAAGGACTCGAACAGCCAAAAAAGGAAACGGTGCCAATCCGTAAGTCACCGTCATTAGGCGAAAATGAAGCAGAGGTTCATTCTCAGTCTTGTGCCAAACAATGTAACAAACATATTGGTGCTGCTGGAAACGTAGACAAACGCCAAGAAGATCGCCTTGAATCGGTTGACCAATATGAAGTCTTTCATTGAGCGGTATTCCAGAGCTTTCCTTTCCAGATCCATCAAAAACTACAAGACAGTTGGTAGTCAGGCTGTCCAGTATCTGGGAACACATCGACCAGAGCCGATGTCAGTTGCTCCATGTGTCCACGTTGGAAGTAGTCGTCCAGGAAGGCTTCGTACTGCTGCTTCAATTCGGGAGACCAACGAAATTTCCGTTCCAGCGAGAACAGGCGATTGATGGCCTGTGGCAAGGTCGACTCAATAGGCGGTGCCGTCTCTTAGAAAGGGCACTCGACGACATAAACCCCGACCGTCGAGCGCTTATGGGTGGCAGCAAACGACGCTCTGTAGGATCGTTAGCGTCCAAGAGAGCCTGGTTGGATTGAATGCTGTCCATCTCCATGAATGAACGAACCATTGTGTCTAGGTCCGCGCGATGAGTAACAGCAGTAGTATGGTGATCATCGCAGGCGGAATAAAAACCTGCAATAAACCAAACAAAAACAGTAATGAGAGCGATAGGAAAGTCGTTACCAAAGTATTTCTGTTCTCCTGTGTACAGAGACCGGAGCTGATCCGATCCAACGATGACATCGACTGGTGGGCAGAACGTTGGGTCTGCCAAAGGAAGCTCGCAGATTTGCTTCCACGTCGAAGATGATGGGAGTGAGGATGTCGCGAGTTGAGAGCGCAGCTTGATATGTTCGCTGATGGCAAGTATTGTAGATCCAGTGTCCAAGGGCAGCCTGCACATTGTAGTCGTCGATGACGTCAGCAAGGATGGATTTTTTAGATTATATTTAGCAACTAGTCATCTTAGCATTTAATTATAACTTTTTCATTGCATTTACAAAAAAAAAACATTCAAATTTTTCTTTAACTCAGCTACAGACGAGTGGGATAAATATAACTTAAATATAATTAATATAATATAATTTACTTTTGTATATTTATTTAATGCAACCCTGCATTCGGTAGCCCTGCCTACTTTTGACATTTGGCTTTACTCCGTCCCTATAGAATTCAGTGCAAATCTAGAACCCGTACCGGAGAAACCATTTTCATGTCACAACGGAACTTCAAGATGTCGGATCCGAACAACGAAACCGATTCCTATTTTCTCCGGAATTTCCCGAATTTGGTGCAGCCTCAGTTACCGCGTGGATTTAATCGGGGGATGGGCAATCAGTCTACCCAGACTAAGACTTCGCCATCCAAGACAGCGAATAAGTCTACCCAGACGGAACCTGTCAATGATGACAACGTGCGCCTAAATGAGATGTTGACCGGCCACAACTGCGATTTGCTGTGCGAGTGAGTTCAAGTGATTAGTGGTGAGAGTTCTGACTTAAAGTTGATGGTTTCATCAGAGTACTGGAGTCAAGGAAGCGAAGGCTTCCCGCGGAGGACCTAACTGGGCTTCTAACTACAATACTAGAGCGAAATCCAGATGGGAAACCGCTGCCTAAGCGGCAGAAGCTGGAGCGCCAGGAAGAAGCGTCCTCAGAGGAGGTAAACAAGTCTCACGATCAATCGTGTTCATTCTACACAGATTCAATCATACATACTACGTATCTTTTCAGACAAGGGAAGATTGGGAAACTGAACCATTCTAACTTGGAAAAGTCGATGAGTTAACGACAAAATGATTGGACAGTCAACTGAGCAGGTCAGATTCAACATTTGCAGGCAACATGCAAAAGAAAGAAAAACATTTAAAAATGCAGATAGTTTTGAATTTGTAAGACTTGTATCGAAACAGCTGTATACTAATTGCTTACAAATAAAAACCGCCAGTTACTGTTAGTTTATGTTGTTGGTTAATTTCAGCCGCTTGAAATGATTATTTATGTACGTATTTATTGAGAGGCAAAATGTGACTAAACTAAAGCTTCGGCTCTGCACACGCCATACGATTATGCTAGCATAAGATGTTAAGTGACAGCTAGGACAGTTAGGGTCAAAGCAATGTAATGTAAACAAAAGATAGGGGGTGCCTTGTCCGCGCGCATACAGGGTGTTATGTCCCTTAAACAGTTATTCGGCACAGAGACAGCGCTGCAATTTTGGCAATAGGGCGTTTATATGAGAAGTCTTCACCGTTCCGACCCGGCTCCTTGAGTACTTCCAGTGTGTCGATCCTCAGATTGCCGGTTTCCAAACGCCATTTTGTACGTTCCTGAAGAGATGTCAGCTATTCCATGTGCCACCGTTTCCAGAAACCTTGGACCATGGCTTGCAACTGATTAACACTCGCTGTGTCAAAGTAGTTTCCATGAACCAAAGTATGATGCTTGCGGCGGCAAATCCGACAAGTATGCCGCGAGGTACAGTTGCCCACCATATGAGCTGGAAAGCTTCGGAGAATTCCCGACGAGATGCAATGTCGAGTACACTTAAATAGTTGGTGATTCTGCTGGCACGATGTGCACTGTGCTCTTCCCGTCGGGGATGTGTGTCGTCTGCGCGGTGCGTTGTAGCTGCACATCGAGCCTGGATTGATCGCGCTAAGTTAAAAAGCCTTTAACGTATCGCAGCGTGATGTGAGAAATTTCCGAAATCGGTGGATGGTCACAGCTTTTTCCTCAGATTCTGTGCATTTAGCCCAATCTTGGCGGGTATCGCTATCCAATTTTGTAAGCAATAAGAATAAGCTCCTCACATTTGAAGCGGCGGTCAAAGATAAAGGACGCCTTGTTCGCGAGCATAGAGGATGTCTCGTTCCCAAACAGTGCAACACATGTGCAGCTCACAGCATTGACAATGCTTACTACAAAGAGAATAATGCAAGTAATTACACGTATATATTCTTGATCAGGATCAATAGCGGATTCGATCTGGCCCTGTCCGTCTGCCCGTCCGTCTGTCCGTATAAACGTTTCGATCTCAGGAGCGATTTTTATCGCGGTTGAGATTAATCATTCAGGTTCTAGAGAGATAGACGCAGCGCAAGTTTGTTTACCCATATTGCCACGCCCACTCCAACGGCCACAAACAGCCCGAAACTGCCACGCTCACACGTTTGAAAAATAATTTGATATTATTTCCTATTTTTGTTAGTCTTTTAAATTCCTATCTATTTGCCAAAAAAAAATTACTACGCCCACAAACCGACCAACCTTTCACGCCGTTGGACACAACGCTTTAGATTAAACAATTTAATTTAAATTAAAAAAAATTTAATATAAAAAACCATTCCCATTTCGTTTTCCAGGAATCTAAGTGGCTCTAATGATAATAAGGCGGCGATTGATTTGCGAAAAATGATTGTCATTGTAATTGCTGGTAGGTTCAAAATCGAACTTTTTCGGTCTAATTTGCAGCAATTTGCATAATTTGCGGCATAGGTGGCTGATTGGATTATTATAAAAAGGACGGAACACGGAGAGCTGATTCAAAGAAGCGGACATCCATGGACATGGCGAAGGTGGATTCAACGAGGGCTCTGGTTAACCACTGGCGCATCTTCAGGATTATCGGAGTGCATCCGCCGGGCAAGAGGACCGTCTGGGGTCGCCACTACACGGCGTACTCCATGGTGTGGAACGTAACCTTCCACATCTGCATCTGGCTGTCCTTTTCGGTCAACCTCCTGCAGTCCAACTCGCTGGAGACCTTCTGCGAGAGCCTCTGCGTGGCCATGCCGCACACGCTCTACATGCTGAAGCTGATCAATGTCGGCCGCATGCGCGGCGAGATGATCCGCAGCCACCGGGTGCTCCGTCACTTGGACAGGCGGCTGGGCTGCGCCGACGAACGCCGGATCATTGTGGCCGGCATCGAGCAGGCCGAGTTCATATTCCGCACCATTTTGCGCGGCATTGTGTGCACCGTCACTGTTGGCATCGTTTACATGGCCGTGGCCAGCGAGCCCACACTGATGTACCCCACCTGGATTCCCTGGAACTGGAGGGACAGCTCCTCCTCCTACCTGTCCACCGCCATGCTGCACACGACCGCCATCATGGCGAATGCGACAGCTGTCCTCAATCTGTGCACCTATCCGGGCACCTACCTCATCCTGGTCAGTGCCCACACCAAGGCGCTCGCCCTGCGGGTCTCCAAACTGGGATATGGCACGCCACTCCCGGCGGTTCGGATGCAGGCCATTCTGGTTGGGTACATCCACGACCACCAGATCATTTTGCGGTGAGTGTGGGGAAATCTCATCTCCCAATGCAAGAACTTTTAAAGCATTTCGGGAGCTTTACCCTTGACACCACTTATCGGTGAGACTGCACGATGTACCCAATTTTCCGATCTCTCCAGCAAAAGGCGTATGTACACACACATTTTGGGGTGCCACACACATCTTCATTGTCACTGAAGATTATTATACCTTTTTCCCCAAGTGCAGCCTCTTCAAGTCACTGGAGAGATCCCTTTCGATGACCGGCTTTCTGCAGTTCTTCAGCACGGCGTGTGCGCAGTGCACAATCTGCTACTTTCTACTCTTCGGGAACGTCGGGATCATGAGGTTCATGAACATGTTGTTCCTGCTGGTGGCCCTCACCACGGAGACGCTCCTTCTCTGCTACACGGCGGAGCTACTTTGCAAGGAGGGGGAGAGCCTCCTGACCGCTGTCTACAGCTGCAACTGGCTGTCCCAGTCGGTACACTTTCGGAGACTCCTGCTCCTGATGCTCGCACGCTGCCAGAATCCACTGATCCTGGTCGCCGGCGTTATTGTGCCCATCAGCATGAAGACCTTCATGGTGGTAAGTGCTGTACAAAGCCAACTGTTACCCTCCTTATCTGCGATTTATTGCAGGTGATTAAGGGAGCGTACACCATGCTCACTCTGCTGAATGAAATTCGAAAATCGTCCCTTGAATAGAACTGAACTCGAAGGCAATATAGTAATTATACTATATTATTATAATTATATATAATATTACTATAATATTATATCAAGAACTAACTCTCTTACTAGTTCTCTCGCGCTTGCACCTTTGGCTTAGCGTCCTGCTGTGCGCTCTGCAATTAAGTCGCTCATTAACACTGGCTTTCGTAACATTTTTATTTTTTTTTGTAAATTTTATTAATTGGAACTAAACACGGGTTTACTCTCTTCCTAGTTCTCCCGCGCAATTTAGTCGCTTATTAACACTGTTTTTCGTAACATTTGCATGCGCGCATCGATGGAGAATCTCGTTCGCTAACATAAATAAACAATAATCGTTTGAAATCACTACAGAAAAATCAATCCCCTTTTCATTTCTCGAAATAGATAATAACAAATTATTAATTATTATTATTAAAATTATATTTATGCGTCAACACTAAGACCATTCGATAATTCATAGTTATTTTTTGAGTAGGTTAACAGAAATCGCATATACTACTTCTTCTGCAAATGTAGATTTTTTTCTATTTCAACTCCGATTATATTCAGGAGACGATTGAATAACTGCCTATTACATTCCTCCTCATTCAGGGCAATCATCTCTTCCAGCTCCTTTATGTCCTCATCGATGCGCCCGCTCACTGTTCTAAAGTATTCTTCCTCGGCATCTGCGGACTGCGAACCCTCCTTCTGGGTGGTCGATTCCTCCTGGGTGGGCGATTCCTTCTGGGTGGGCGGTTCCTTCTGGGTGGGCGACTCACTCGGCTGCTCAGGATCGTCCGTCACCAAGAAGTCCTTGTTTCCAGTTTGGGTTGCATCCTCTTTCAATTTCTCTGCCATTTTTTAATTCCGTTGAGCACTGAAGCTTGTTTCTCAGTCAAGTTGTGAAAGAAAGTGAACTCAGTCAATTCATTCACAGCGAAACGTAATCACAAGTGAAAGCAATTTGCTCGCCAACTTGATCGAAAATCAATGTGGATTTTGAATGGTTCCTTTGAAATTAAGAAAGCTCAAATATACAAAGTGTGGAAAATATTGCCATATTTACATCTTTTGAGCAATTTGACCAATCTCGAAACTTGTCTCTCAGTTAATAGACGGATTGTTTATGCTATATTAGACAAACATGATTATTTTTTATATTTCATAGGTTCAGAACCGGTCTCTTCTCTATGCTGATTAATTAATCTTCTCTATATTCTGATTAACGAACCATTTCGATCAAAGACACTAGAATAGCAGGATGTCAGTAACGCCATACGATATTTTTGAGCTGGTTCCAGGCTCCCTAGAATTTTTGTCCAAGATCCAGAGAGCGGAGAGCTTTACAGCCAGCAGCTCTCTTCTACGCATACAGTGAAAGCCGACAACTGTATGTGTGCTCACGTATACTCATGCTTTGTAAATTTGATACAATGTACAAGTTCTCAGACTTTAAATCTATATTATTTTTGATCAATTGGCACCATGTAAAATGTTCTCGTTTTGCATTGCCTTAACGTTATAATTATTTGAATATAGCATAGAAATACTAATAGCCGAATCTATGTTATAATATCAGAAACAAATTTTCAAAAAGTACTTTGTAATAGAACAATTGTCATTAGAGTATTCAGCTTGCGACGTGTGAAAAATAAGTTATTCTAATTCTATTGTAGAATTGGAATTGGAATTATTCTACGTATTCTATTGTCTTATTGTCGATAATATAGTGTGCCCATTAGTATTTTGGAAATAGGCTAACATAAGTCTCATATGTTACATGTCCCGCAAATGTAGCCTTATCGCCTCCTTGACGCAGCGAAGAAAGAGTAGTCTATTGCTACTCTCTCCGTCTGTTAAATTAGTCTGTCCATGTCCTTGATAGCCTCATCGACGCTTTGGCGCTCCTTTCTCAAAGATTCTATTTTGGTTCCCGCCGACTCCCACCTTTTCCGTTACACCGGAATTTGGTTCCTTGAAAATCCTGTCGTTGTCATCGATGTATTCAGGATCAGGATGGATATTGAAGACGAACTCGCTTGTCGAGAGAGATGTCTCTGGACTGCGAACCCTCCGTCTGGGTGGTGAAATCAAAAATCAGTGTATCCCTTTATTCTACTGGTATGAAAATAAAACAGTACTGCCAAGTCATCTTTGTTGTTTGGCAAATCGATAGAAATTAACAAGAATAATAAAAAATATGAGAAAATATCAAAACATTTTTCAAAAGTGTGGGCGTGGCAGATTTTTGGCAAATCGAAATTTACAATACTAATAGAAATATGAAAAGTATTAAGGAAAGTGTAATATCTCACCCCATTTCATTCAGCGAAGCTTTTTATCTATCGCTCCTGCGCGATTATTGCATTTCAGGTGAGGGATTTTCACCTGTCTGTGGCTCTTAATTATTGCTGCATAATGCAGGCGGTTATTATTAAATGAATTGATCGGAAACTGAAGTAACACAAACTCCTCTGACAGCTGCACCACACGAACGAACGCTGACCAGCTGACCAGACGCGGATTCCGTAATAGACATTTTAATTGAAGCCTCCCCAAGGTGGGCGTGGCACTCCTACCGATTAACTTATCATATTTGCAAAAATGACCATTTGCCCAGCTTAACGTTGTGTCATTCTTTCGAACCCTCGATTGCAATTCCACTCTGCTCTTTGCACTGTGAGCCTGGTCCAGCGGGATGATAGTCTTTTTGAAAAAATAACACACAATTTAGGAAAGGTCATTTGGAATTCAATTTAATTTAAATTAGTTCTTATGAACATTCTGTTTATTTTATTCCCATTTTGACAGCGAGCAACTCTCTTTGGCCCACTGTGCGTGGCTAAAGTCCACATAAGTCAATTAATGGATATGCGATTAATGATTTAACCAATGCGCGGTTCCAGCGACAATTTCCATCTGATTCATTTTCGTAGTCATTGCGCTGAATGTGTACTTAAATATTGAATTACCAACATAATTATGTAACACATCAGTGGCAATTTAAACGGTTCGACAACAGGCTTGACATAAGAATAGCGATTATAGTCTCACGGATATAACAAATAAAAAATCGCCTTTAACGGATTTTACTTACTCCTTTACCAAATGAAACGAAGCGTTTCTTTCCAGTTTATAGAATGAGTTTAATTGTGAGTATAATTGTTAATATTAACATACAAATAACGAGTTCTTAGGCTAAAACAGCGGAGACGTACATACGTATATGTAGGCTTAGGCAAATATTTATTTGGCGAGTCTATTGGAAAATTTCTTAAATATTTACACAAAAACCGAACGAGCGCAAAACCCGTCGAGTACGGGCGAACTCATTAAAAGTTGGAAAAGCAAACGCCAAGGCACCGCATTTGCATAACAACAGGGAGGAGCTTGGGCTCCAAAGGGGGTTTTTGAAATCGAGTAAAATACGTAATTAGCGTACAGCGCACCGAAAACAGGAGCAGCAAGAGCGTATAACAAATGGGAAATCCGAACACAGGTCGCCGGGCGGAGTGGAAGGTCCTGGCTGCTCCAGTTGCCGGGTCCTGAAACCGAGCTTAAAGCTTAGCTCCATCCTCGCCGATGGCGATGGGTGATGGGTGATGGGTGATGGGTGGTGATGTTGCTCCTGGTGGCGATTGTGCTGCTGCTGCTGCCGCTGTCATTGTTGCTTTGATCGCCTTAGGGATATTTCACAATATTGTTGCTGTCACCTGGCAGCTGTCCCCCACTTGTTGCGGTCGACTGTTGCTTTGGTCCCGCTGCTCTGGGCCCAGCTGCGGATGCTGCTGCTGCTGATGCTACTGCTGATGTGGCCGATGCTGTTGCACCCAATGCTGTTGCTGCGCCCGGATGGTACAAATGCGTGCCATAATGCACGGCGCCCGGATGGCTGAAGTATGGTATAATGGCCGGCGAGGCCGCGGTCATGAGGGGCGATGGCGTGGGTCCGGCCAAAAGGGAGCCGGAGCTCGAACCGGAACCGGAAACGGGTACCTGCGACTTGGGACCTTGCACTTCGTCGCCGGCCGCATAGGACGACACATACTGCTGCGGGGCATGGCCATAGAGCGGCTGCAGCATAGGCGCCGGCTGGTAGTGGTGGTAGTGATGGATCGGCGGCCCATTTGCCGCCGACAATCTGACCACGTGAATGGGACCCGCTGCCGCTCCCGCTCCCGCTCCCGCTCCTATTCCCGTTCCTGGCCCCGCTCCCGCTGACTCGTGGGCCAGGCTGTAAACGGCCTTGGGGTTACCATTGCTAAAACGTGGCAATATGGCAAATTGATGCTGCTGCTGATGCTGCTGCTCGGCGGGTGCCTGCACGTAAATGGGATTGTAGTGCACCAGGGGCAAGTGTTGCTGTCGTGTCGCTATTGCTGCTGCTGCTGCAGCCTGTGGTGTTCCTGTTGCCGCTGCTGTTGCTGCTGCAGCTGATGTTGCTGCGGTGCTCGTTGTTGATGTTGTCAATGCTGTCGGAGATGTCGGCGCTGCAGGCGTGTATTTGTGTTGCTGCTGCGACTGATGCGCCTGTTTCAGGGGCTGTTGCTGGTGCGGCTTCTGGTACTGCTGGTGGTGTTGCTGCTGCAGCGGATACGCTGAAAGGCGCAATGAAACAAGGGGATTACTCGCATCAGATTTCACGGCTTAATTCCTCTCCCCCAGAGCACTTTGCCAGCCTCTAATTACCCAGACCACCGATTTTGCTGGGGCCTTATCCGAGGAGTCAAACGTGTTAGCCCTCGAATCGAGGGCATAGCCTGCCCAAATCGAACCTGCCCAAATGCATTTGCACAAACTGCGCTCTTCACAGACAGTAGAAGCCATATTATTTCGGACTTTAATATTTAATCTGTCTTTTGTATTGAATTTGAATTGCTGGAGCATAAGGTTCCTAGGTTTCGCCCGTTAGTAGCGAATTTAAAAAATAGGAAGTGCCTCGACTTTCGGATACTCCTTGCTCATGCAAGCGGAAAAGCGACAGTTTTTTTTGGCTTGTCCAGGAAAATACATTAGTGCGAATAGCTTTAATGCACTTTAATGCAGATAGAGAAATGGGTATTCGATATTCGAGCGCTGTCTTTTGTTTTACTTGACGTAGTAATGCAGTTTAAAATACTGGCTTACCATAAAGTGGAGCTGGTTGCTCGGCGTAGATGGTGGATTGCTGAGGCTGCGGTGGTTGCAGGAAGATCCGCTGCAGCTGCAGTTGGATCTGCGGCTGGTGGTGGTGCGCCTGTGCCTGCGGCTGGTAGATCAGTTGGGCGGGCTGGTAGCTGGCTGGTGCCGGTGGTGCAGGTGGGGCTGCCACTTTGGCGTAAACAGCCTGTTGTTGTTGCTGCTGCTGCTGCTGGAGCTGGTGGTGCTGCTGCAGCTGCTGGGCGGCGGCCATCAGCAGGCTGGTGGGTATTTGCAAGTACGGCTGGTGGATCAGCGGTGCACCGGGTCCCGCCAGTGGTGCACTGGCTGCATCCGACTGGTAGTAGGGCTTGTACTGACCCTGATGGTCGCGGGCCAGCGGACCCAGCAGCTGCACCAACGGATGCCTACCGTTTGCCGGGCTTGCTGACGGTGGTGCCGTGCTGGTGGTGCTAGTGCTAGTGCTGGTGCTGGTGCTGCTACTACTACTACTACTGGTGGGCGCCGGACCCAAGATCAACTGATGCTGCTGCTGCTGCTGTTGGAGCTGTTGCTGCTGCTGCTGCAACTGCCGCATGTAGGATAGAGGTATGGCGATTATGTACTGGATGCGCTGCTGCAACTTTTGCTGCGGCTGCTGCAGGTACTTCGCCTGCTGGCTAAGGTGGTGCTGTGGGAGGTGCTGCTGCTGCTGCTGCTGCTGCAGCTGCTGGTGGGTCAGTGGTGCGGTGGCCCTCGCCTCCGGCTCAAGTTCGCCGTAGTTGAAAATCGGCTGCTGATGCTGATGCGGATGCGAATGCGAATGCGAATGCGAATGCTGATGTGGCTGCGTCGAGGGGGCAGCTGGCTTAAACGCGACTTGTCGCTGATAGGATTCCACTTGCGGCGGCACTGCAAAGCTGAAGCGGTGGTGCTGCGGTGGCGCCTTCTGCCCGTAGAATGCCTGCGGAGTGGGAGGGGCGAAGAGCGTGAGTGGGCGGCACTTGGGCGATGCAAACAGAGATTGCGGCGCCGTAATTAAATGCACTCGCTGTGGTTGCTGCCTACCTGTGGCTGTGGTGCCGCTGGTGCCGCCTCCGCCGCCGTGTAGCGCAGCGTGGTGGGTCCGAAGATGGGCGTGGGCGTCTCCGCCTCAAAGTGGCTGCCGGCTGGGTAATACGGTCGGAACGGCGGGTCTTTGCTCGATAGGCTCAAGTACGGACCACCTGCAGGGGTAAATTTGCGGTCAGTCACTGTAAATACTGCAAATCACCTTGTGGCGCTAACTGCAGTTGGTTGGACAATTAAATTGTTACTGCCACGGAGAGAGCGCCATGTGTGGCGTAATAACTCGTGCACGTGGAGATAATGTATCTCAGAAAATGATAGACTTGCATTCGAGTTCATGCATCTCGGACGGACACACATCCTCTAGTCATATAACTTTGAATTTAAGCTTAACAATATTTGATATTTCATAGATACTTTTAACCCTGAAATATTATCCTAAAACGCATTCATTTAGTGGATATCCGTTAGCTGGAACTAAGACTAAGAAGTCTAAGTTGTAATCGTCTGATAATCGATTTTTAAGGAACTTCCATCGGGACAAAAACTACGTTTCCATCCTGCTGCATTGTTATGAACGGAACCTGGCTTAGACCCGTCTTATTTCCTGTGAAATCAAATTAGTTTCCAGCCATAAACCTCGAGAACATTCACTACAGACCCCCTAAAGACTGCAGCCAATTGAAATAGCCATTAAATAATGATGCACAAGGAAAGGGAACCGCCGCCCACCTGTCTGATCCGATGAGTCGCGCTTCTCCGTCCTGCTCTTGGAGTCCTCCGCGATGGTGGGGGTCAGCTTGGTGCTGGTGCTGGTGGTGGAGGTGGGTATGGGGATGGGGATGGCCTCGACCTTGTCCGCGGCCTTGCTGGAAATGGCCTCGATGTCCCCGGCGCTGCAGGAAGTGGCCAAGAGGCAACAGATGGCGATGGCGATGGCGGCCAGTACCTGGAACAGGGAACATCGAACATTGGGGCGTGAGCGTGAGAGGATTCGTTTGCGAATCGAAATGCAATCAACTTAAATCGGAATCAACGCAATAAGTTGGCATTGGATGGCCCAGCGTCCATTTGGTGCATTAAATGTCGGAAAAAGGCGTTCGATTAAAAATCTTTGCACTGCCATTCATAATAATAATTTAATTAAAATGATTTATGTGCAATTATGAAATTTTATTCACCGAAGTGCAATTGTTTTCCGCTCTTGTCGCACATTATTATTTTTGTTTTTCCACTGCACACGCGATTAATAACTAATACTCGTAATTAAGCCGAGTGTGTACAATGAACCTGGCATAAAGGTAATTATTAATAAGCTGCATGGCAGCAAATACCATTCCATGTATTTGCTCTTTGTATTCACATATGTACATACATATGTATATAGAACATATATTATATAGAGCACATGAGGTAAATCCGATCTGATCTTTTGAGATGAGAAATGACTTGGCCACGTTTATTGTGGTTAGTTGACTGCTTTTGGTGGATGGATGATGGTTTCATCCATAATGGCGTAATTATTCGATGGCGACTTTTTCAATTCAATGCAATACAATCTTATTTGCTATAATTTACAAATATTTCTAAAAAGATTTTGTGCAGTTTCATATGATTGCAGGACTCATGACTATGGAAGGGAACTTCAAAGGATGGGTGCTTGAAATTATTCAGTATCATGTATCATCCTCTGCGTTGAAACATTTAATGAATTATTAAGTTGTGCTATCGCGACTCGCATTACATTTGTAAGAATTATCTCCCTTCGATTATCCGAATGCACAGGATGGCAAGCAATCGAGCGGAAATAATCAAAATAGGCGCTGATTTATATCATTATCAATATTTGATGGGCAACTTTCAGTGGGTTCGATTTCAATTATATGGGCTTAATCCTATTTTGCATTATTTACCCGTTTGAGCGGCATTATTCCCATGGCTGCTGCTTTATTTATTCAAACCAACATAAATATATACATACATGTATATGGGCGAATGTATATATTTAATTTATTTTGTGTGTTCACTTATTTTTTCCGCTTTAATTTGGTTTCCTTCTGTCACTCAATTAAGATTCGCGTGGCCGCAAACCAAAACAAAAAACGAAAAAAAAAACGAAAAAAAAACTAAACCAAACAAATTTATAAACACTTTTCACGGCTATTTGCTCAATGCAGACGTTTGCTCTTGCTGCGGTTAAGTAAACGCGCCGAAATCGCTAGCGATTTTACTGCGGCGGCTTAAATCGCTAGCTCGCGTGTTGGCCAACAAAGTGAGAGTGAAATTGGTTCGCCAGACTTGCGTCGTTTTATAGCCAGCGCTTGGCATTGCCGCCTTGCATCTTGCAGCTGCAAACCAGCCACCAGCCACCAGAAACATGCAGCATGCAGCGCGCAGCGCGCAACCAGCAACTAGCAACAAGCTACCAGCAACCTGCCACCGTTGGGGGCAAGCACCTTGTGGTGTCGCCGCGATCCGACTGAGCCATTTGTGGAGCACAATGACGGCCATTAACCGATGGTCATTGTCAGCTGCAGATCCGCCGCTCCAATTTGGCTTGCGTCATCGACTTTTTGTGCTGCACCGCTACCCATCGGTGATCGGAAGTAAGAGGATCGCGAAAGCCAGGAGTCGAAAAAACGAAACAACTGTATCTGATGAAGTACTCCTACGCTAATTACCAGTTTTCCAGGAACCAATCTAAATTCTTAAAACAAATGAAAACATTATAATATTGTATTATTATTGCACTGCAAAAAAGGTGGAAATATGACATAATGCAAAGCTGGAACAATCTATTTTACTTCTAGAAGTATCTAACTCCTCTAAAGTGAGTTTAAAGTACTTGTTTTCAATCCTTGCTGTTTCCTCAATTCATCCATCGCGAATCGATAAGGCTTAGCACGAGAACTTTTAGTTCAATTGAACTTGTACTAATTCCTCACATTACATTAAGTAGCACTTATCGCTGCACTCGCGTTGTTTCCTCGAGTGGGATTAGCTTGCACTCATTAGGAGTTTGTTGCTTGCATCGCAGGTCCTGTGGCGACCGCGTCCTTCGGCTGTTTGGATGCCAGGCAAGCCTCGTCCTGGCCATTTCCGCTGTGGAACGAAGCGTTTACAACGGACGATGATTTTATGAGGGCTCCTAATAAAATCAAGTGGCTTTCCATAAAACTTAACTGTTACTTTGGCAATGGCACACAACACCACTAGCATTCCGCCCCCGAACGACCCGCCCCATCTCCTTCCTTTCTACCTTTGGCTGCCGAAAAATGCTATGCCCATGCCATGTCAAATAAAAGTCCCTCAATTTGCAGTCGGACATAAAATGTGTGCGGCAAGTTAAGAGCGCCTCATCTCCATCCACAGGTCCATCCACAGCTCCATGGCCATTTCCACTCTCGGATTTTGGGACGACTGCAGGTGGAGTTAAAGTTAAAAGTCCCCCAATTCTTGTGCACATCATGCTGAGCCCGGTAACATCCATCTAATTGTTCCTCGTACAGCAAAGTGTTATAATTAGTAGTGCCAACGAGATGATATGGGTGGCAGTGGCAGTGGCAAGTGGCTAGTGGTTAGTGGCGAGTAGCAAGTGGGCGAAAAAGCGGTTTCGCATGCATGGTTAGTTTTTGGTTTTTGTTTAGCAAGTTTGTTGGTCCGAAAGGTTGGCCAGGATGAAAAGCATCTGATGTGATGTGCTCCAGTTCGAAAATTGTGCTAAATCAAACGGAGCAAACTTTTTCACATTCAGCAAATTGTGCTCCTGCCAGCTTTTCTTTTTACGCACCCGTACTTACCGCAAATTGCCTTTGGTGTGGTATAAAATATTCAAAAAGCCTGGCACAGCTCAGAAGACAATATTGCCCAATATCTTTGTGCTTGAATTTTTGGTGTTTACTTATGTTTCATGTTTGCAAAAGACTCTTTCTAAATGCTACCCACCCTGAGTGAATGATTATTATTTGAAATAAATTCGACAGAAGAGCAGCTTGTAAAACGGAAATTGTGATTCTTACAAATGCGATTGCACTTTTTCAAGAGCAGCGAGACAAAAAGGCAACGGGTTCAAATCGCTCTGGCAATCTCTGCCAATCCCAACGAATTGCGAATAATTACAAATTAAAACGTGAAATAATTATTAATTCGCTCGGAAATCTAACCTAATCCAATTTCAACACAACAGAACCAATTTTCGGCCACGAACAATTGCATCAGTTCTATAATGAAATATTTTAATTTGCCACCCGACCCGGCCAACTTCCAGCGCAATTTGCGTCCCAAATTATAGACGGGGTTGCACAAACGAGCTGCGCGCGATGCAACCCGATAATCCGCGGCGGTATCAAATCGCAAATGATTGTGTCGCCAGTTTGTCATTTCATTGCGTGGCCGCATAATTTATGGCCAGACTCGGACCGTTCCAGAAACTAATTAGGGAGCCCAGGATTAGGGGGTAACTGCGAACTAAAAACTGGCAACTGGGAACTGGCAACTGGGAACTGGGAGGCGGTGCACATGGGGCCAGGAAACTGCGTTGCGATGCGTTGGCAATCGGACTTATGCAATCGAATGGCTCGAAATGGCCGAAACTAAATCAGTGCAACGCAAAACTGGTTATCAAAGCCCCAAAAGGAAGCGTGCAAAGCCATCGGCCATCGGCAATCGGCTGGCGTCAATTATTTTCACGGAAATGCACCTCGGGCTGTCGCATTTTGGGCGAAATGCAGCCTGAAATCGAGATCCGCAGCCAGGTGGGGTCGCCAAATCGCAATCTCCCAACTGCAAGAGCTCAGCTCCAATGTCCAATCCCCAAATGCGACAACCCCCCCCATTCAACTGGTTTCGACGGACTTTTGCTCGACAAGTGCACTACTAGCCTTCTTTCGGGCCTTCCGACAATCCGCTGCTCAGTATCGAGTACACTTGGAGAAACTTGGATGCAGTGGAAAGGTAGTAATAATATTATTTTAACTAATCCTTGAGGTATTCCACGAACTCTCTGATAAACAAAAGATAAAATACTTTAAGAAAAGTAAACGCAAATAATTTGGCACAACTTTTGGGCCAGTGTGGTACAATTTTTAAAATGCTCCCTTTTTTCCTTCATACAGCTGAAATTCCCATTAACATTGGTCACATTGCCAGCGAGTCATTAAACTTCATTAGGAGCAATTACTCGCAGTGTATATTTGACACCATAACCATGTTGAGCAAAACTAACAGTGAAGACTATTAAATTAATTAAAATCAAAGCAATTACAAGAAAGATACGATCTTAAATACAAGGTATATAAATCAATACGCCCTATTTCTATTTTGAAAACGATAAATTTCCATTGAGTTTTGTATTGCTCAGTTCTATCCATAACCATAACTACCATTCACTTCATTCACTACCAAGCAAATTGTTGACTGGGAGGTAGTTTATAAAGTAAATTGCATATTTTCAAGGTCTTTTGCCCCTTTTCTTCGGAAGTAGAGATACATTTGCCCCATGTGGCAAATGTGGCTGGTGCAGCAGTCTATCTTTCAGCTGGGCAGAATGTGCAGCCGAGCCGGATTCAATCTCGGATTCGCTTCCAGGGGCCTACTTCAAGTCCGCTGGCCAAAGTGGTTGTCAACGCAACCGGGCCAGGCCGAAAACTAAGCCCCTCCACTTGGCCATCCAAACCAGATTGCGTGGCAGCAGCAACTCCTCCAACTCCGCAGCATCCCAGCACCGCGGCATCCATCCAACTTTCCAACACCCAACAGCCAACTTCCCACCTCGGGCCAGCTAAGTTAGCTAAGTTGGCCTGCTCAGCGCTCCCCGAACAGTTAAAAGCTAAATTATTCATTACAATTTCCGCGCTGACGAGAAAAAAAGCGCGCACACACTGCAGATACGGGTGAGAAGACGAAAAACGACGAAAAAGGCGAACAAGTTTTCCATGGAAATGCTTCAAATGCTCATTTGAATCTGCCACGTAATTTAGCTTGCGGTCTGTGTGCCCCCAACTTGCTGGGCAAAACGAGCGCGATTTCGGCGCTGTTTAAAACGCAGCCGTTCAGTTGACTTTAAATAAGTTGGCGCTGCATTGAAGCGATGCCAATTTCTGTTGCCAAACTGTTTGAATTGTGGCTGTGACAGTGGCTCACATCGTTTGGGGCCGAATTCAGTTTTCAGCCATCGTCTCTGCTTCCGCCTACAGTCCAGCCTGCTTAAGACGCACTGCAGCTACATTTGTATTTAACCAAAATAGAAAGGCACTTGCTTAAGATTAATCTTCTAGTTGTAAGGAATTCCTAGAAAATAGCCAATAAATATGAGTATTTTTAATAAAATATTCTGATTAGTTCAAGTTATTAAGTTATTAAGTTCAGTTTTCTCTGTATGTTGTTATTCGCGTGGCTCTCCTTTTTTTTTGCTTACGCAGCTTATCATGCATTCAACGCGATATATTGTGTCCTTGGCCACTTGTTGTCACTCCCTGTTTGCCGCCCAGCCGCCCAGCCGCCCACTTGGCTCCCTTGACTTTTAAGCCAGGCCAGAAACTTTCGTTAATTTTAATCAAAAAACACTTTGTTGTTGCTGGCGGCTGGCAAAAAAAGCGTTTAATTGGGCAAGGGAATACGCACTACAAACATCCAAACAGCGGCAACAATAAACCAGGCCAGCGGAAAAAGTTAGCGAAGAATGAAAATGAGAACAAAGTGAATACAAGCTGACAACTAATTTAATCAAATACAGAAAGGGAAATCGTGATATTTCGAAGCGGAGAAAGTGAAGGAATAAATGAATAAAAATAAAAATAAAAATAAAAGTACTTGCCAAGTACGAATGATTATCATTCATCATCTTCTTGCCTTAGAATCGCAATCTGTGAATCTATGGTTGTGGAACTTTGTAGAACGAGAATGCCTTTCTGAGCGGAGTTTTCTGCAATGGACTATTGAATTAGTCCTTTGGCCAAAAAAGGACCTGTCCTGGAATCCATGGAAATGCATGGAAACGCATTCAACCGTGCCGAAAAGGCCGCAAACGAATCTCGCATCGGGCATCATGGCATATGAATAAACAAACACGGCCGGCAAATGAACATGACATTTATCTAAGCATAAATCAGAAAAACCTGCAACTGACAGTGGGCACTCCTCTCCTTCGCCAGTGGATCGGATCCAGTGGACTCCAAAAATGCCAAATGCACAGAAAACGGTTGCCTAATAAACCCACCGATGGCCGCAACTAAAATAAAGAACACAATTGCTCAGTCAAATGAAAAACTCTTTAAATGCAATTGCTAGCCAGTTCAGGCCAGGCCAGTCCCAGTCCCAGTCCCACTCCTGTCCAGGCTGCGCCGAGCCGGGCGTCGATTTGTTCACTGACTATATTTTGTGGATGCATTCCGATCCGAGGCGGTGGTCGGTCGATGGGCGGCAATGCGGCGAGGAGCGGAGGACCAAGTAAACATTACGAAACCAGTTAGCAGATAGTATAATTTCCGCTATCGCCGTCCGTATCCGGCGAACGACAAGGAATGCCGTGCAGGGCTGGACACTCCGGGCTTTGGTTGCAAGCCATCCGTGGGAAGAATCGAGTAAATCCCTTCGGACTATTTGATTCCTTCTACGTTCTACTTCGAAGTTTAAGGTGTTCATATGTGCAAGCTTAAGATATCTTTCAATTCATGTATGCAAGTGTATAAGTACCAATCATCTTGCCTAACTCTTCTGATACTCATTATAATTCTCATTATACGAGTATGCCCCATTTCTTAAAGGGTAGCAAGCACCTTTTCCCTGCAATAACGGCAATTGGCAAGCTCCGAATGGAAGCCATGCCATGAATAAGTAAGCAAGCCCCCAAGAAGTGCCTGCAATTGGTGCCATGCACTCGGTGCATCTAGTTCGGTTCCTTCTGGTCATTCAGGTCCTTCGTAAGCTGCAAAGCTTATTACGACTCCGTTTCGATTCGAATCGAGGGAAAGACGTCCTCTTTTCTTCCAGTGCCTTCGAGAAATCATGTGCCCGCATAAATTTTCGACCAATGGACAAGGTGTACACCCATTGTGAACATGCAAATATTTCCAGAACTGGAGTTAAGATTCAATAGATGCGCTGGACACTAACCTTTGTCATTGAATGTAGAACCAAAACTTGATTTTAATAGCCATAAATAACTTTGGAGCTTTGATTAAATATATATGAGTGTAATATTAGTAAATGTTGTTAATTTATTTAGAATTTAACATTGGTTGCAGCTTGCATCCGATCATAATTCGAAGTAATTGCACGATGCTCCCGAAAAGTCCATTAAAAATGGAGCCCTCATTGACTGGCAACGCCAACAACAGGCGGGCAGGCAGGAAATTAAAGGGGAGCTGGGAGCTGGGAGCTGGGAGCTGATCCCCAGCCCGCTTGTAATTGACGCCCAAGGGGTGAGTGGGGTGGGGCGAAGTGGATGGGAGGGGAATTCCGGATAAGTCGAGTGGGTGGTGAACGCTGCTGGCAATTGGGGCGCTTTCATCGTTCAGCCCAGCCACCCTTCGTTCAACTTGCCACAGCCATCATTCGGGGCAGTCAAGTGTGCAACACTTTGGGGCATTCGCAGCATGCGCGGCAACTTTGCATTTTACCGGCACCCCGTTTTCTTATGAAAAAACCCCACATTTTTTTCGAGCCCAGTCGAGTCGAGTCGAGTCACTCACTCAGTCAGTTAAGTTTCCTGCCCCAGCAATTATAACATTTCCCCGCTACCAAGTCTCGTTTCATTCGTGCGTGAACGAATTCCAGCTAATTTGCACATTTTTCATATTTTTTATTTGTTCGACGCCTAATTTCGTTTCCTTCGCCGCCACCGCTTTTCATTTACTTTTCATTTCGTTGCCACGATCGAAATGCGGCACTTCGACTTTCGTATATCTGATGCATACTGGCATCCAAAGCGTCCAATTGTCGGTTGTTTTCTGGCAGGAAGAGGAAGGTGTACTGGCCACTGCCTCTCCCACGCAGCAGAAATAATTAACATTTAGCTTCGATCAAGTAGCCATTAAAATAGCTCACCGCACTGCTGCATTTTTTCACTAATATCTTTATTAAAGCGAGTCATTCAGTTGTTTATTTGCCAGCGAAAGGAATTTTAAACTAGACCATTAAGTGTATACTTCAACTATTTAGATGCAGATTTTAGGCTTTTAAAATTGTTAATTTTTAAAAGGAACATTTTTTAAAATGTATTAAATATACCTGATATCTACATGGAATTTTAATTCGTTTTAGGCTGACTTTAACTTGATTGGCCGCGAATTAACACGGCAGGACTCGTGTCTCTTGTTTTATTCAAGTGAGTCAAGTGCTTCCGCATTCTTGAGCTGCACTTGCGACCCAATGCACAGTGGTTCCCATTGTATGGGGAAAGCGGCCAAAAATACTTCTAGTTGAGGTAGACATTTGAAACTTGGCACAAAATTTTCTTATAAATTAAAAAATTATATGAAAATTTATATGAAAATTATACGAAATATGAAAGCACCTGTCGGCACTTGAATTAAACGATTTCTTAATTTTAAAATGTTAATAAACAATATACAAAAAGAGTTCTTAAGTTAAGTGGAAATGGACATAAAGAAACCTCCAACGAAAGATAGCAAAGATAAACAAAAAACATCTGCAACTATATACTAAACACAACACTAATTTACGCAAAACACAGAACGTCGTAGATATAATTTTTTTTAATATACTAAATACCATTATTTATTATACGAATGCCTTCCATTGTAGAGTAATGTCGATTTTCCTGAAGCGGACAGTTAGAGCAAGACAAAAACATGAATAAATTAGAATAGCTAGACCAATTATGAGAAAGTAATGATACATTTAAAGTCAAAATTTGGACTTTGATTTTTTAATTTTTGACCTATGGGGGAACCACTGTGGAATGGAGCGCATGTGAATCGAATTTGTGACTCACGCACGCGACACCGCCCTGTTTTTCTGAGCCCGGCCAACGTGTGGTATGAGTAATGAGTTGCAAGCGCAGGGCGACAGGGCAAGGAAATAAATGAGCAACTGTTTGCTCGCTCCGGTTGAAAGGATGAAAGGTTGAAATGCTGAAATACAGTAAGGGAGTGGCTGTGAGTGCGACGAGGCGGCTAAGTGGCGCAGGAAATCCCTGTGGAAGGTCCTTAAGTGACATAGAATTTTTCATAATTTTCATTTCTCCGAAATATGCACGCAAAGTTATGACCCGTGCAGGAAGCGAGTAAACTTTATAATGGAAATAACAAATCAATTATCTCTCGTTTTATTTTTTGCACACACTTCTTTCACTTGGCCATATATGCTCATGTTAATGGAAACATAACAGAGTGAACAAAACATACACACAGTGAAAAACTGGGTCTAAGTGTTCCCGAAGAATCCATTAAATTGTTCAAAGTTCTTTAAACTCAATTAAGTGAAATTTTATGCAAATAGCTCTCAAACAGTTGTTTACATCAGTCCATAAGATAAATAAAAATAAAAGAGTTCATATGCTTTCTTTTGTTTTGTGGTAAATAATGTTTTTTCACCATCTGAAATGTTCCTTTCAATTTAATTCAATTAGTGTTAAGTATCCATAGAGATATGATTGTAATGCCGTCATTGCTTTGGCTATATGCTGTCTATTTCTTCGAGTGCAGACTGTACTTTCGCACTTCCAATGACGTTTTATGTCCAGCGTGGGCTGCCAACTTGGTTTCCTACAGCGGACTGCAGTACACAGCACTCTCCACGGCAGGTGAAATGAACAATTGAAAAGCGAGAATGAAATTTCATTTGGCGGAATCATTAAATTTGCAAGCAAATGGAATGCGCCCAAAAGCCGACTTTTCCCGGGGCTAATAAGTTACTTAGTGCTCTCGGCACAGGCATCACATCTTCGTCACAATGTGCACTTAAAGTGGGGAGCTTGTTCCGAGGCCACCGGAAGTGGGAGCGAAGTTCGAGGGTCGCAACGATAGGTGGCGGCAGCGTCCTGGGGTCCCTGTATCCCGCAGTGCTGGAGATGGGGGGTCAAAGTTAATAGCTGGCACGTAGTTCGGAGCACACACACACACACACACTCCTGCAGCCAAAGGATCCCACGGCCGTCCTTTAATACGCTTCTCTATTCGGCGTCGCCTTTTTACATATTTAATGAAATTATTTTCAACAATTTATAATTGCCACGAGCAGTCAGTTCGGCCGGCATAGTCGCCACCTCACATCCTTCGGCAGGACCCTCCCATCCTTCCAGCTCTCCATCAATGCTGTCCTTGGCTGTGCTTTAGTTAAATGTGCCCCGGGGAGAGTTTTGCTGGCAAACAAATTATTATAAAGATATACACGAAAATATGTATATTTTTATATGTAAGCCGGGGGAGTATCTGCCATCAATGTGGAGCCTCTGCCTGCATCCTGGATACGCCATCCCGTGTCCCCCGGCGCCAGTTAAGCTGCCCCCTCTCGGAAGCGACTTACCTGCTGCCCCAAAACGATTAACAATCTAACTAATAAGGCCCGGCATCTAATCGGACGAGATGTAATGAGGCCAAAACTACGCATAATATTTAAAAACTTGTACTTACTTTAGGGGAAAATTCCATCATGATCATGAACTATTACTTAGAGCAATTTGAAAAGGCGGTTTGAAGTATATTTGTATATTTGTTCATTAGACTGGCGTATGCATACTTTGTTTTGTTTTTTATCTGTGCATTGATCCCATCCATTGCGATATAATTGTGATAATGCGTGTGCTTATAGAAACCATACATCTATAAATAATTCATCGTTCGAGCTGGGAACCTTCTGTCTTTCGGTTTGGCACGTAATTCGCCAATTTGGTGAGTGGCTGAAAAAAGGTTTTTGAATTTTTAATTGGAAAGGCATTCGTGCGTGCCTTGTTTTTGGGTAACTCGAACCCTGCTTTCCCGGGCAAGTGTTGTAATAATAACAATTCGCTATTCGCTCCGCCTATATCCCCTTTATTGGGCTTGTCTGCTGCTTATCATTTGACAGCCTCCGGCCGAGAGGAGAACCCTTATCAAAAGCGAGAGACGTCACATTATATTGAGCTAAAATCAGTTTGCAGCATGTGTGAGGGGGGAATAGAAATGCCAGAGCAAACACGGATGGAAAATCTATTTCGCATTTACCCATTTTCCTTGTCACATCTAACTAGGCAAAGCTATGATTTGGGCAATCCCAGTCCCAGTCCCGAAGAGCCCAGAGAACCCAGATGGGGGGCACTTGGGGCAAGTCCAGCAGCTTATTGCACAGAACAATGCCATCAGTCAAACTTGGCCAATAATGCGAGTATCTGAGACCTCTGACCGCCACTTCACCTCCTTCAAACCCACAATCCGCTGCCTAAATGTCAACTAATGGATATAATTGGCGCGGCTGGGGCCCTCAGTGACATTCATTATTAAATCGCTGGCTCCTTGAAGTTCAGTTTGGATTTCGTTTTAATTGGAAATTCTTTTCACTCCTGACCGATTTCAGTAACCCGTAAGTTATAATAACATGCCGACCCATTTGGTAATTAGCACAGCAAAATGTTGCAAAAGTTTCGTTTGATGGGGATGAATGGGTTATGGGCAAGTATCCATGAATATTCATTTTACCATCACATATTCATTTTATATCACAATTCGGATTGAAGCTCACCTAAATTCCTTTAAAACTTAACTACACTAGTTCTCCTGAACCCCAAAATCCATGTAGCATCCAATAGAAGTGAATTTAAGATTTATTAAGGTTCTGCTTTTTCTAATCAGTGCATGTAAGTATGTAAGTAGGTCAGAGAATACATAATATGAGTATGATTTGAGTCATTTTGATTCACTTTCATTCATATATAGTACATTTGCACAGTTTCGTCATATACATATTTGCACTCAAAAAAAAACACGATGTTTCGGCTCACAGTCAAAGTAGACCTAGGAGAAGCACTGGCAGGTATCCTTCTTGCACTGGCCCACCCAGTGACCTTGGCGCTTGCAATAGCTGTGGCACTGGGGGTGGTGTGGGTGGTGGGGCGAGAGCTGGGCGCAGTGGGCGGGGTCCGGCTGGATGTGGCGCACCTTGATCGAGACTATGCCCAGTGGCTTGTCGGTGGCGTCCTCCTCCCCGAAATCGATGTCCAGTTCGTTGGCATCGGGTGCGGGAATATCGGGATCATTCGCCTCCACGGGATTCGCCCGACCTTGGCCAAGGAACAGACCGATGGTGAGGATCAGGCAGAGCAGCAGGGCGGGGCTTATTGCGCTCATCTCGGTGGAAAACAAGCAACTGACGCCGTTCCGTTCCCAAGATTTCGATTCGAGCTTCCACTTCCAGTGCTCCAATGCCGCCTTATCAGTTTCACTTCCCGCTCAAGGTCACAGAGCCCAGCTCTGAGTATCTGTCCATTTGCGATTGCGCCTCGGTTTGACTCAAGTTTCAGATTGGATCCGCTTGAGTTCAGAGCATTTCTGCGACTTAACTCTAGACGAGCCAACAAATCTTAGGTTAGAGAACCTTCCAAGTACAATCGGTAAAGAGTCGCCTCAATCAATTAAATTTATAATAATTAATAAAAAACTAGACAGATTTCTACAGTCGAGTGTATCGACTATCAGATACCCATTGCTTGGCTTAAGAGCGTACGCGGACAAATGGAGATATGCTAGTAATAGCGCCATCTAGCGGCTGCTACATTTTTTGCTTATGTTAACATTTAAGCTTTAGATTTTATACTGTTGATGTTGAAAAAAGAACAACAGTTTTAAAAACTACGAGCGACAACTATCTAGCTTCCGATCTTGTCCGATTTCTAAGTTTTTACGGACGGACAAACGGACGGACATGTCCATATCGACTCGGCTAGTGAATCTGATTAATATTAAATATTCTGAATAAGGTCGATTATGGGCTTCTTCAACATGTCACATATTTTCCAACGAATAAATATTAAAGGTTATTCAAGAGCTGTTTGAGTTTGATTTACTTGGAACCACCTCGAATCAGCAGCATTGGCCACTCCCTTATTTATTGGAAAAGTGTACTTTTTCGCCAAAATGTAATGCGTTATTTTTGTGGGAAACGGCTACAATTTCGCTGATTTTCTGCGTTTTTGTACACAAAATAACAAATGTTGAGCGAACGATTTACGCGGAAATTTGATTTTTATGTTCGTGGAGCTGGTATCCCTGTTCCCTTTCTGCCTTCTGCTTTCTGCTTTCACATTTCTCCTTTCTCCCTGCCGCTGTCATTTCGCTGGCTCGCTTTCGCCAGAAGTTAGTAAAATTGATGGGCAACGGACAGGCAGTTAAAGCCACATAAAAACACCATTTCTGGGGTAATTTTTGGCGCACCCGCCAGCATACATGAGAGCTCCTTCCTACTCGAGTCGAGTCTCATTTGTTTTAAAATGCAAAAACCATAAAAATAATCATGATAATATTACACAATAATAATAATAATAATAATAATTACGGCGCTCAAATGTAATACACAGGGAACAGCTGCCAAGAGGCAACCCCTACCCACCGATTTTCCCATTTTCGCAGCCTTTTACCCACACCCATGGGAAAAGTCAATGAAACCGAGAGGAGTGAAGATGTTAACATCCGGAAGACGAAGTCCACATACCCTGTAGAATACGGTCGTACCACCCAGCTGTCATCGTAGTGATGAAATACATATGCAAATGTGGACAAAGCTGGCTTGAAAGTGCTTTTCAGCCTATTGTTATGCAACAAATGCCAGCCAGAAAGAAAGGAATCGACGGACTAGTTGGCAAAACCCGGCATAAATCTCATGCAGTTGACTGAATAACGAAGAAGCAGCAGGAGAAAGTTTTCTCTAAACGCTTAAATTTCATTGCTGCAAATGAAGCGCAATAAGTAGAGCAACAACAAAAGCCAAGTGGGCGGGTTTTTCGTTTTTCTTCGTTTTTTGTGGGTGGTGGTTATCAGGTTTAAGCGAATCGAAGAAAACAGGTGGAAAAATACGGCAAAGAAACAATTTCTGTTGTGCTTAACTTGTTGATGGCCGGGAGAAACATTTTGTCAGTGGCAAAAGTTTCATTTCTTTCCTTCTTTTTCCTTTTAATTAAAAAAGTTTCCGCCTCCTTCCGCTCCTCATATTGTTGTGGTTGGTTGCCCGGTGCTTAGAGGCCCAAGTTCTTCGATGGAATCAAATTCCCATATGGAATTTGGTGTTTCTCGAAAGAGATTGATTCCCTCGGCGGGAATTCAATCAAGTCTAATGTGATCAAATGTAACGCCACCTTGCCATTTAAATAAGTGATCTGAAGCTTACTAGAATAAACTAGAATATTTTAATTAATTAACATTAGTGTGTGTGTGTTATTCTAATTTACCGCCAATATAAAAATGGGGCAGAGTTTACGAATTGATCTGTGCCTACAAGCTAACACGAATCTGCAAGATATGCCTATGAAATCAAAAAGCGATGCCATCATTTCCAGAAATAATGCAATAAATCGTTTGTATTTTAATTCTCTCAGTGTAACGAGTTAATCACGGGCAAACGCTACTCGCTACAGCGAATCACTACTTTCCGAAATAAGCAAATAATTTTCAAACGAGTATACATTTCGATAAACCACAAAAGCTTAAAGCTTCTCTCAATGACAGGTGTCTTAAAGTGTGGTAATCAGCCATATTTAAGATTTTGCAGGCTGTCTTAATAAAATAATTATTAATTATTGTTTCGAAACGAATTAATTTGAATCAAAAAGAAACAAGGAATGAAGCTTGATAAGTTCTGTCAATATATATATGAATAACGAATAAAATCAAAGGACAACAAAGGTATATATATTTTTTTATTTTTAAGTAGAAATGGACGGACAGACTGACAAGCGGACAGCCGGAAACGGATATATATCGATATATCGAGTCGGCTGTCAGCACTGAGTAAACTTCTGACTGAACTCAGTAAATCCTTTGCAAGGGTATAATTAAATAAATAATAAAACGAATAATGGAGTCATAAAATACTTAAAAACTAAGATTCTTTACAAATGAGCTGATAATGATTATTTAGTCTAAATGGCACCAAGGAACCATCGTTGGATATTCATAATGACGAAGGTGAAGCACAAATGTTTAGCATTATCTTGAGCATAAAAATTCAAATAGTTTCCATGCTACGAGCGAAAAAAATTTAATTGTATAGAAAAGTGTTTTGGATTTAAACCACAAGCTCTTATACACATGTTTCGTCTCACAGATGACTTTGCCCGAGAGACTGGAGTTCTTCGATATGTTTCCGGGGGATCCTTGTGAGGAGCCGTATTGGAACGCTTGTCAACTAATTGGGTTACACTCGGAACTACACAGCGATTATGGCGTCTTGTGGGTAATATCTATGGCACCCAATACATCCTTCCCGCTTCCGTTGCTCCTCCTCCTTGTTGAACACTCACACGTACACGGGTTGTGGGACGGGGTGAATTCTGATGACATCCTCGAACAACTACATGAGTTCGCAATTAATTTCTCAGTGCGATTTCTCTCCGAGAACGTCTTAAAACTAAACTGCCATCAAACCGTTTGCAAACACTTAAGCAAACTGTGTCCGAATGGCACGATGCTGGAGAAACCATTCCTAATGTCTGAATAGATGATTCCCAGTCTCTCGCATATATTGTAATAAGAAGGATGTCATTTGGGTGATCAAATGGAGGAGAATGGTTTCCCCATATAGTTTTCCTATATAAGGTACAGATACCTAGAAAAAGAACTGAATAAATATTCGAAACTGCCTGTTCGTTGGTAACTCTGATGTGATGATGGAGTGCAATTTTTGTCGGGACATGCGTGACTATAAATCGATTTGATTTGGTCACTGCAGCCGCAGTAACTTGTACTTATATACACAAATTCAATGAAAGCCATGTTCTTTGATTTACTAACAACAGGCCTTGTAATCGAATCAAATAACATTCAAGTACGAATTTGATTTCCAGAAATCGGCTTCTGTGCCTAACTTTGTTTTCTGTTGCTGCTCCAATTATTTTCCAGTCAAATTTATTGATATCTGTTTTACACTACTGCACACATATAGCATTTAATACATTTTACTAATGATGCCGGTGTATTTCCATTAATAACTCGTTCATTATTGAAAGCAAACATGCGAATGTTTTGAAGCTGAAAACTGAAAGTCTTGTAAATCAATGATTGTAAATCAAGAGCGTTAGGCAAGTCAATATTAAAGATTGAAATATAACATGATCACTGGTTTCAGATCATATTTTCTCTACTCTTAAGCTAAAGTAAATATCTTAAGATTTCAGATTTCACATAGATGCATCTCAAAATGAAATGAAATTAAGCAGAAAGGGCATAATGACTCCTGCTTGGCGATGTT
The DNA here is from genome assembly GCF_004382145.1 of Drosophila mauritiana. Classification (NCBI taxonomy): domain Eukaryota; kingdom Metazoa; phylum Arthropoda; class Insecta; order Diptera; family Drosophilidae; genus Drosophila; species Drosophila mauritiana. Next base: position 19,917,637 of record NC_046672.1, on the reverse strand, counting down.
TTAAGAACCCACTTTCAGTTGCCATAGAACCTGGAACCATGCATTCCATATCATCTGTCACAAGTTGCAACTCGATACGGAATAGCTTGCGTCTTATAATTGGTCGGGGAGAACAAGTGAGTCGTTTATTGGAAAGTTGTGTGATGTTGCGCTTGATTTGTGAAGTGAGCACGGAAATCAAGGAAGGTGGCAGTTTGTAATCTGGCTCACGTTTCGTGTAATTAAAACTTAAGGAGGACTCCAAGGATCTGAGTGTCTTGGGGCACAATTGCAACGTGCTGGCGGCTGACTGCGGCAGACAGATCAAAAAGTTGGCCAAGATTCCTCGCGGCTGCCACTTCTCTTTTTTTCCGTAATTTTTTAATTTCCTTTCGCAGTGGCTTAACCCGCAACGGAAGGAAAGTTTTCAGCCCAAGACATTGCCGCACATAAATCAGTCAGTGCGTAGCCACCTGCTGGTTGTGGAGATGTGCCAACTGACGGACATCCAGACATCCGGACAACCAGACACCCGGACAGCCGGACAGCCGGACAGATGAGCCAGGGCAAAGTTCGCAGATTAATTTGAATAGTTCTCGGATTCAATTTGTTAACCACTAACAAACACGGCAGCTCCTACTGGCGGACACGCCATAAATCCTGCCACCAGGTACTTCCGCCAAATCAGGGCCACTGAGTACCAACGAAGTGAAGCTGAAGGACTGAAGGACTATAACCATCCGAAGTTCATGCTATACTATTTGTGTACTAGAGCCTGTACCTGCAGTGATTTTGGCCCCATAGCCCCTGCCCCAACTTCTTGTGTGATGCGCTTTAGGGCAGTTATTGTTGGCTAAGCAGCTCATTACTCATACGCACTGTTGCCAGCAATCGAAATTTGTACTTCCTCGTAGGCGGAGTAGTAACAATGATTATATTTAAAACTATTTATTTCATTTACTATTATTTCCTACTATTTGGATTCCCAGCAGTGCACTTTAAGATCTCAATTTCATTAGCAGTAGTAGTGTGGTACCCATGAAACATCTTAAAGCTGCGAGGCGGAAGGCAGTCGACCATGTCGACGAAGGACACGAGTCACACGGCCAGCCGAGTCCGCATCCTGAATGGCCAGCTCCATGTGCTCCATGTGCTCCATGTGCTGCTTGTGTGTGGTCGGCCTGTGATTAAAATGATATTTTCAGACAATGTCAAACAGCGTGTTACTAATGGGTCTATGGGTTGTCCGAAATGTCTGTTATTACTTGATAAATCTTGTCGGTCACACATTTTGGCAGGGCACAATGGCCGGCACACACGGATGGCCGTGTCCTTGTCCGTTTGTTTTATGCAAATCCTTCGGCCTGCCCGTCTGCAGTCAGCTCTAATGACAAATGGGTCAAAAATTTGCGGCTAATGACACAAATATGCTGGTCTTGGCCTATAAATTCTATGCATAAATAAGGCGCAGGGCGACCTTCGCAAAAAAGGGGCGACTCCTTATGATTGAAGACCTGCGACCGAGAGAGAACCTCGTGTGTGTCCTCGCCCATTAATCAATGGGCAAATAAACATAAAATCTGCGTAAATTGACATTTGGCCATCGACCGGCGATTTGCATCCTTTCCACACGCAGCCTTCAAGCTGGGAAGGTGGAATATTGTTAATGGTTATGAGTTCAAATTTGAGGGTATGTAATGGGGAAGCATGCAAAATTGAAACAGGTGCACAATCGCATGCGAATCTATAGACTTTTAAGGCATGTGCATATTTTGTATAATTTAATGGATATTATTATTATATTATTATTTATTATTAATTAATCTATCTAAAGTGACGATTAACTATAAATACCACTGGATGAATCTCATTATGGCATAATACTAAAAGATTTACTCGCCCTATTTGAAGACTTTTTCGGTTGCGGGGCAAATGTAATAATAAACTCGCAACTTATTACCGCGAAAGGTGCGCAATGGCTGAGGAGGAGGAAGTTGGCCATATTTGCACTTTCTCAGGGATGTCCAGGATGCTGCGGATGTTGGGCATGTTGGTGATGTCCAGGATGTTTACTTAGGACCTTCCTGGCCGGAAGATGGGAGTGGGTGCGAGGACAGGCCCACTTCAGCTGATCCCGCATTTGCTGACGGCGGGGCATAAATCGCGAATAGCTTTTCCTTTTATGGCCGCCGCTGTCGAGGCAAAAGCAGCAGTTGATGAATAAGATGGTTGGCCTGGAGGGGAAGGGAATGTATTTCGCAATTTTTGATTAAGTCGGCATCACCTGAATCGCCGCAGCACCTGAAATGCCTCTAATTCCTTTGATACCGCTTTGCCGGCTAATTAGCAAACTTAAACTGACAACATCTTTGGCCAAGTTCCATAAACTTCGGCTCTTCTGGTCGAAAGCCGTTTATACACAGATTTGAAATACCCCGAAAAATCCAAGAACTTGCACACACATATCACATGCTAATGCCCTTGATGTCCTGCAAAGGACGTGGGATTATCAAGGCGAAGCCGCAAAAAACTTGCCCGAACAAACCTCCTCCTGCCATGTCCTTAATCTGAGCAGTCAAAGTAGCGGAAGAGTCCTGCGACATCGAAATCGACATCGAAAAACAAAAAAACAAAAAAAAAAAAAATAAACAAAAGGCCAAAAAAACGAGCTGAGATGAGATGCTAAACAAAACAGAAAGGCAAGCAAAACAATGTGGCTATTTGGAGCAGCACGAGTATCTTCCATCTGTGTGGGCCTGGTCCAAAAACTTTGATTGTGGTTCGAGTTGTAAGCGTATTTGAATTTCCTGCTCCTGCCATGGTACGGGTCCTGGTCCTGGGCTCCTCCTGCTCCCCTCCGGTTTTGCCCAAAAACTATCCAACTGGAGAGTGGCCAGTGTAATGAAGACAAATAAAAGCAATTCCTGATGGCCTGACTCCGTGACTCCAGTCACCCGTCACCCATCACCTGATATCACGGCTGCTGCATATTTGCTTAGGCTTCCACCCGGAATCAGTGTCCTGTGTTCCCACTCCTGATCCTAGTTCAGCGGATGTGTCCACTCGAATCGATATCTGTGCTGTTTACACTGGAGCCCTTGAATAATGACACTTGATACAAAAGCAGCATATTATTTACCAAATTATGTGTTATTTGTTTATGCTCTTGAAGAACAAAATCCATTGCAACGCTCAATCAGACAGCTACTTATAGGGTTGAACAAAATTTGAAAAAAAAAAACAGTAAGAATATATAGAGATATTTATTAGTTACATTTATGTACGTGGAGCTCATTCAGTGTTAATTTCCACCTTTAGATATTGAAATATTCCAAGTTCAATAAAGTTTCATTGCATAAATGTGTCTATAAAAGTAACATAATTATTCGTAAACTATAATTCTCCTTTTCTATAAGTTGCAGCCATCTTATTTTCAGCTTCATCCAAAATGAGAAGAAACGACTTACAGAAAATATTAGTTTAGATTGCAGAGATGTTTGCTCCATTGTACCTCACTGCCGTTTTAATTATAAAACATTTATAATGTATTCAAACTTTTTAAACAACAATGCTGGAGCTCTACTTCCTCGAGAAAAGACTAGAAGAAACAAAAAAGAAAAAGAAAGGAAGAGGACATTTCGGGGAAAAATGAGTGGAGATGGCATTTCGTTTTCATTTCCTCTTTTTTTCCGACTTCTTGACAATTTATGAACTAACATTTGTCTTCTGTTTTGGTTTATCTTGGACATGTGCATTATGAATGTTGCCTGAAACTCGCTTCTTCCTCGCCTACGCAATTCACGTCTACTTCCGTTTCCGGCTTCTTGCTACTTCAAAAGATAATTTTTATTTATGCCCGCTGATGTGATAAGCCATTTATGCGATTGAGTTTTATTGCCATTTGTAAAACACTTTATCGAAAAATGAGGCAATCTGCTTATCAACATTTGCTTGTTAATTAATAATTTATTATATATTTCTTAGCGCCCTAAAAAATGGTAGACAGCACGATAAAATGTGTAGTGACAGATACTGAATACGATTTAGATAGACTTACCTATAAGATGAATAGCCTTTTTCGAACGCAGATATTTGTTGCTTAGGGTCGCAAAGTGACTCTCTTATTTGGCAGCCAGAAATGTTTAATATAGTATGGTATAATCCCAGTCCTTTGCTGAAACTTGTCTCCAAATTGAAGGAAACAAATCAAATTTATGAACTCCCACAGCCGCAAGTCCCAGTCGAGTGGCAATTTATTAGCTTTCAGTCGATGTTATTTTCGTTGGCTCAGCCATTTCCATTTGCATTTCCAGTTCTGCCCCCATTACAGTATTCCAGCTTTTCAGTTATCAGTTTTTCGTTTTCAGTTTTCCGTTTTCAGCTTTCAGTTTTCAGCTTTCCCAAAGCGTCATTCATTTTATGCACGCATTTTTCATTGCACATGTTTAGCAAAGCAATCGAATGCAAACAAACTCCGTGGCTCGGCTATATCCTATATACTCGCACATACATATATATGTACATATATAGACGGGTAGGAACATCGGCATTGCGAAATGCTGGAGACACTGCACAGCGCCAGAACGTGATTCTCATTTTGATTTCGATTTGCATTCCGCCCCTGCATTCCCCTTCGCATGTTTGTTTGTTGTAATTGCAATTGATTTGGCTTACTCCTGCCGGCGACGCGAACCTGCGAGACTTGCCATCTTGGCTAGATTAATATTTACCTAGTCCGTCCTCACAGGCTCCAATCCACTCTACTCCACGACACTCTTCTCCCTTCCCAAATGCGTACTTTTCCAAAGGACGTGGAATGAAGTCATAGTGCAGGTCCTCCACTCGAGGAGGTCAGAATCGAAGTGGGCAAAGGGACAAAGTCGCAAATCGATTACAGCTCTTAAAGATTGACGGAATATGGAAAGGATATATAGTATATATCACTTTTGCATTAATGGAACGTGTAAAACGATGTTTAAATGATATACACTATGTATGGAGTCCAAATCCATGTCGGATGCAAGTCTTATATCGTATAGAAATTTCTGCGGTACTCTCATTGAGTATTAATGTTTCATATTGCATGTACAATTTTGTACCTATGAAAAAGTGACCAAGAAAGTCTATACACTCTATATAAATCGAACTGAGTTTTGCAATAGCAAAAATGAAAATATGTTAATCATTTTGTAGTTTTATAATAGGTAAAGTAACAATAAAACAAACACATTTTGTATTCATTGCAGATTTACTTTGAAATTGTATAATCCAGTGTTGTAAGCCTTTCTTGTACTAGATGTCAACTATAGGGTTGCACTTATGTACGTACATTTGTATTCGTACTATGTACGTACATTTCATAGCTGATCTCGAGAACTTAGATTTGGGTATTAAAACCAATGGTTTGCAGTGGTACAAATGAGGCTATGGGATATTTCTTGCAGTGTCCTGGCAAGCCAAATAGTTGCCAACAATGCAAATAGGATTTGTATTTGTTTGCCTTTTGGCTGAGCATCGTCGTATCCTGAGCCCCTCGGCTGCCTCCTTTGGTGAACTGCAGCTGGCCAAGTCCAGAAGATGGCAGATGGAATCTTCTTGACTCTCGACTCTGCTCCGGAAAAGAGAGTGTTGGACAAACAAATTGTTTGTCGGCAGCAGGGGGAGCGCTAATTTGATGTGCTACACAGCCGGCATTAAAGTATCGGTATCTTTCCAAAGCAGCAAGGCAGGACGACTGCTTGTGGTCCTGTTTGGCATTCGCAATCCCATGTGTGTGTGTGTGTGTGTGTGCGTGTGGGCAACTGTGGATGTGAGCGTGAGTGGGCAAATATTTGGTCACATGCGGCGTATGAGTAATGCGATGATGGAGTGCGATGGGAGTTTCCCCAGCCGCTTACTTCGGCTCCGCAAAGAGTTATTGCAAATAAGTGTAGCATACTCTGCGGCACTTGTGGTTTGCCTGTCTGTGTGCGTCGGTGTGCGTCTGTGTGCGACCGTGTGAGCTGCTTGTGCCTGCAAGTGTGAGTGATTGCTTCGGTGGCCTGAGACAAATGGGCTTTGAATCGCGAGCGATTATTAAGCAGCTAACCGCAAAGTCAGCCGCCAAAAGTGGCAAAGTAATTAAAATTTTCACTGCTGCTGGGCTGAGAGGGCGAAGGGGAGGGCAGCAGGTGAAAATATCCTTGACAGTTGGCGCCCGAAAATTAGGTAATAATTAGGATTTACTACAATCAAATTGCCTATGTATTGTCAAATAGTACGTAATAATACTGTTACATAATAATATGATTAATCAGCAGACTGCCGTGGTTACATAATGGTTATATAGTATCGATTCGGCTGTGGTTGCCAAGTGGATTCGACGTGAGTTCGGTTTTGACAAGCGATTAATTTGTAAACAATATTTTTCGTAGTGTAAAGGGTATACTAGATTCGTTGAAAAGTATGTAACAGGCAGAAGGAAGCGATTCTCTAGCTGAATTTTATTTTTTCAGTCTGCGGATGATATGAGCTCTGTTGTTTTTCAATTAGGAAACAATAGATAACGCTGGAAACGAACAAATCGAGTAACAGATACCCTTTTCTCAGCTGGTGGGAGTTAAGCTAAGACAAGATTCCAATATTTCGCGGCATATCGATACAAGTTGGCAAGAAACGAGAAAATTTAAATAAATTTTAATGTTGCAGTCGTGGCCGTTTTCTTTTTTTTTTTTTGATTTGTCGGCGTTGTAAAAATAATGTGGTCATATCGATAGGAATTTGCAATACATATCACGGTGAATGAAAATTAGGGCGGATTGTCGGAGTAAGATTAGGCGTGGCAAACTTGCGTCAAGGTATATAGAATTACTTAATCCTAAGTCTATGGCCTCCATAGTTCCCAAGACCTCGACTGATCACTTGATTTTGGAAGCCCCTATGAAGGTCAGATGATCATATCATTGTACTTATTCCAACGTGGCATATGATATTACAGATTTTCAGGACATCATTATGGAGTGAAGAGAAACAAGTTGCTGGACAGCTTTCCAATTTCTCATCGAGACTGAGGATGATTGGGAAGCAGAGCCGCCAGAACTATTCTTCGATCCTCAAGGGTGCTGCAATATATAGTACTCTAATGTATAACCATTCTACAATAATACATTTCTGGCGCACATAAGTTACATATAATTTCATAAATAAAAAAAAACATTTCATGGCTAGTTTTTATAAAAAAATCTTCTATAATGATGTTGAGCTAATATGCTTTTTATTTTTATTATTATACGAAAAGACGATTTTCAACAGAATTCCTAATGAGCTGCAGACGCAGCTCATTCTCGCTTCGTCGATCCTGCTACTTTATGATCTTTTGGACGATGATTGGGTTTCGGTCACTGAATCCAACGAAGACATCTCCAGTTGACCAAAAACTCGATGAAGGCCATCCGGGTCAACAAAGGGTGCCAGCGAGGCACGTGAGCTAGGCTGCTAGAATGTTAGACTGTCCTGATCCTTTAGTGTGCGGGTAATGACGAAACTCTGGGTGCGCGAGCTTAAGGTTTTGGGTTATTTTCCAGCTGCAAGTGTCAATGCTTAAGCACGACTGACTGAGCCATTTTGCATTTTTTTCCCAAAATACCAATGTATTATGGTCACACTATGTTATCGAATAGTCTTAGTGTTAGCGCATAAATAAATATATTGGCATTCCTAAATGGTTCGTTAATTAGCACATTCTCTTTTTCCTTTTTGTTTACATTCAAATTGGTTTGCTTTATTATCCTTGAGCCTTTTATTATGGAGAGAACGCTTTTGACTCTATAATATATATAAAATAATAATTTCTTTCTAATATAGAAAAAGCAATCAGTCTTTTAACTGAGAGACAAGTTTCGAGATTAGTCAAATTGCTCAAATGATGTAAATATGGCAATATTTTCCACACTTTGTATATTTGAGCTTTCTTAATTTCAAAGGAACCATTCAAAATCCACATTGATTTTCGATCAAGTTGGCGGGCAAATTGCTTTCACTTGTGATTACGTTTCGCTGTGAATGAATTGACTGAGTTCACTTTCTTTCACTACTTTACTGAGAAACAAGCTTCAGTGCTCAACGGAATTAAAAAATGGCAGAGAAATTGAAAGAGGATGCAACCCAAACTGGAAACAAGGACTTCTTGGTGACGGACGATCCTGAGCAGCCGAGTGAGTCGCCCACCCAGAAGGAACCGCCCACCCAGAAGGAATCGCCCACCCAGGAGGAATCGACCACCCAGAAGGAGGGTTCGCAGTCCGCAGATGCCGAGGAAGAATACTTTAGAACAGTGAGCGGGCCCATCGATGAGGACATAAAGGAGCTGGAAGAGATGATTGCCCTGAATGAGGAGGAATGTAATAGGCAGTTATTCAATCGTCTCCTGAATATAATCGGAGTTGAAATAGAAAAAAATCTACATTTGCAGAAGAAGTAGTAAATGCGATTTCTGTTAACCTACTCCAAAAATAACTATGAATTATCGAATGGTCTTAGTGTTGACGCATAAATATAATTATAATAATAATAATTAATAATTTGTTATTATCTATTTCGAGAAATGAAAAGGGGATTGATTTTTCTGTAGTGATTTCAAACGATTATTGTTTATTTATGTTAGCGAACGAGATTCTCCATCGATGCGCGCATGCAAATGTTACGAAAAACAGTGTTAATAAGCGACTAAATTGCGCGGGAGAACTAGGAAGAGAGTAAGCCCGTGTTTAGTTCCAATTAATAAAATTTACAAAAAAAAATAAAAATGTTACGAAAGCCAGTGTTAATGAGCGACTTAATTGCAGAGCGCACAGCAGGACGCTAAGCCAAAGGTGCAAGCGCGAGAGAACTAGTAAGAGGGTTAGTTCTTGATATAATATTATAGTAATATTATATATAATTATAATAATATAGTATAATTACTATATTGCCTTCGAGTTCAGTTCTATTCAAGGGACGATTTTCGAATTTCATTCAGCAGAGTGAGCATGGTGTACGCTCCCTTAATCACCTGCAATAAATCGCAGATAAGGAGGGTAACAGTTGGCTTTGTACAGCACTTACCACCATGAAGGTCTTCATGCTGATGGGCACAATAACGCCGGCGACCAGGATCAGTGGATTCTGGCAGCGTGCGAGCATCAGGAGCAGGAGTCTCCGAAAGTGTACCGACTGGGACAGCCAGTTGCAGCTGTAGACAGCGGTCAGGAGGCTCTCCCCCTCCTTGCAAAGTAGCTCCGCCGTGTAGCAGAGAAGGAGCGTCTCCGTGGTCAGGGCCACCAGGAGGAACAACATGTTCATGAACCTCATGATCCCGACGTTCCCGAAGAGTAGAAAGTAGCAGATTGTGCACTGCGCACACGCCGTGCTGAAGAACTGCAGAAAGCCGGTCATCGAAAGGGATCTCTCCAGTGACTTGAAGAGGCTGCACTTGAGGAAAAAGGTATAATAATCTTCAATGACAATGAAGATGTGTGTGGCACCCCAAAATGTGTGTGTACATACGCCTTTTGCTGGAGAGATCGGAAAATTGGGTACATCGTGCAGTCTTACCGATAAATGGTGTCAAGGTCAAAGCTCCCGAAATGCTTTAAAAGTTCTTGCATTGGGAGATGAGATTTCCCCACACTCACCGCAAAATGATCTGGTGGTCGTGGATGTACCCAACCAGAATGGCCTGCATCCGAACCGCCGGGAGTGGCGTGCCATATCGCAGTTTGGAGACCCGCAGGGCGAGCGCCTTGGTGTGGGCACTGACCAGGATGAGGTAGGTGCCCGGATAGGTGCACAGATTGAGGACAGCTGTCGCATTCGCCATGATGGCGGTCGTGTGCAGCATGGCGGTGGACAGGTAGGAGGAGGAGCTGTCCCTCCAGTTCCAGGGAATCCAGGTGGGGTACATCAGTGTGGGCTCGCTGGCCACGGCCATGTAAACGATGCCAACAGTGACGGTGCACACAATGCCGCGCAAAATGGTGCGGAATATGAACTCGGCCTGCTCGATGCCGGCCACAATGATCCGGCGTTCGTCGGCGCAGCCCAGCCGCCTGTCCAAGTGACGGAGCACCCGGTGGCTGCGGATCATCTCGCCGCGCATCCGGCCGACATTGATCAGCTTCAGCATGTAGAGCGTGTGCGGCATGGCCACGCAGAGGCTCTCGCAGAAGGTCTCCAGCGAGTTGGACTGCAGGAGGTTGACCGAAAAGGACAGCCAGATGCAGATGTGGAAGGTTACGTTCCACACCATGGAGTACGCCGTGTAGTGGCGACCCCAGACGGTCCTCTTGCCCGGCGGATGCACTCCGATAATCCTAAAGATGCGCCAGTGGTTAACCAGAGCCCTCGTTGAATCCACCTTCGCCATGTCCATGGATGTCCGCTTCTTTGAATCAGCTCTCCGTGCTCCGTCCTTTTTATAATAATCCAATCAGCCACCTATGCCGCAAATTATGCAAATTGCTGCAAATTAGACCGAAAAAGTTCGATTTTGAACCTACCAGCAATTACAATGACAATCATTTTTCGCAAATCAATCGCCGCCTTATCATCATTAGAGCCACTTAGATTCCTGGAAAACGAAATGGGAATGGTTTTTTATATTACATTTTTTTTTAATTTAAATTAAATTGTTTAATCTAAAGCGTTGTGTCCAACGGCGTGAAAGGTTGGTCGGTTTGTGGGCGTAGCAATTTTAGGATAGGAATTTAAAAGACTAACAAAAATAGGAAATAATATCAAATTATTTTTCAAAAGTGTGAGCGTGGCAGTTTCGGGCTGTTTGTGGCCGTTGGAGTGGGCGTGGCAATATGGGTAAACAAACTTGCGCTGCGTCTATCTCTCTAGAATCTGAATGATTAATCTCAACCGCGATAAAAATCGCTCCTGAGATCGAAACGTTTATACGGACAGACGGAGGGCCAGATCGAATCCGCTATTGATCCTGATCAAGAATATATACGTGTAATTACTTGCATTATTCTCTTTGTAGTAAGCATTGTCAATGCTGTGAGCTGCACATGTGTTGCACTGTTTGGGAACGAGACATCCTCTATGCTCGCGAACAAGGCGTCCTTTATCTTTGACCGCCGCTTCAAATGTGAGGAGCTTATTCTTATTGCTTACAAAATTGGATAGCGATACCCGCCAAGATTGGGCTAAATGAACAGAATCTGAGGAAAAAGGTGTGACCATCCACCGATTTCGGAAATTTCTCACATCACGCTGCGATACGTTAAAGGCTTTTTAACTTAGCGCGACGAATCCAAGCTCGATGCGCAGCTACAACGCACCACGCAGACGACACACATCCCCGACGGGAAGAGCAAAGTGCACATCGTGCCAGAAGAATCACCAACTTTTTAGGTGTACTCGACATTGCATCTCGACGGGAATTCTCCGAAGCTTTCCAGCTCATATGGTGGGCAACTGTACCTCACGGCATACTTGTCGGATCTGCCGCCGCAAGCATCATACTTTGGTTCATGGAAACTACTTTGACACAGCGAGTGTTAATCAGTTGCAAGCCATGGTCCAAGGTTTCTGGAAACGGTGGCACTGGAATAGCTGACATCTCTTCAGGAACGTACAAAATGACGTTTGGAAACCGGCAATCTGAGGATCGACACACTGGAAGTACTCAAGGAGCCGGGTCGGAACGGTGAAGACTTCTCATATAAACGCCCTATTGCCAAAATTGCAGCGCTGTCTCTGTGCCGAATAACTGTTTAAGGGACATAACACCCTGTATGCGCGCGGACAAGGCACCCCTTATCTTTTGTTTACATTACATTGCTTTGACCCTAACTGTCCTAACTGTCACTTAACATCTTAAGCTAGCATAATCGTATGGCGTGTGCAGAGCCGAAGCTTTAGTTTAGTCACATTTTGCCACTCAATAAATACGTACATAAATAATCATTTCAAGCGGCTGAAATTAACCAACAACATAAACTAAACAGTAACTGGCGGTTTTTATTTGTAAGCAATTAGTATACAGCTGTTTCGATACAAGTCTTACAAATTCAAGGCTATCTGCATTTTTAAATGTTTTTCTTTCTTTTGCATGTTGCCTGCAAATGTTGAATCTGACCTGCAATCATTTTGTCGTTAACTCATCGACTTTTCCAAGTTAGAATGGTTCAGTTTCCCAATCTTCTGTTGTCTGAAAAGATACGTAGTATGTATGATTGAATCTGTGTAGAATGAACACGATTGATCGTGAGACTTGTTTACCTCCTCTGAGGACGTTTCTTCCTGGCGCTCCAGCTTCTGCCGCTTAGGCAGCGGTTTCCCATCTGGATTTCGCTCTAGTATTGTAGTTAGAAGCCCAGTTAGGTCCTCCACGGGAAGCCTTCGCTTCCTTGACTCCAGTACTCTGATGAAACCATCAACTTTAAGTCAGAACTCTCACCACTAATCACTTGAACTCACTCGCACAGCAAATCGCAGTTGTGGCCGGTCAACATCTCATTTAGGCGCACGTTGTCATCATTGACAGGTTCCGTCTGGGTAGACTTATTCCCTGTCTTGGATGGCGAAGTCTTAGTCTGGGTAGACTGATTGCCCATCCCCCGATTAAATCCACGCGGTAACTGAGGCTGCACCAAATTCGGGAAATTCCGGAGAAAATAGGAATCGGTTTCGTTGTTCGGATCCGACATCTTGAAGTTCCGTTGTGACATGAAAATGGTTTCTCCGGTACGGGTTCTAGATTTGCACTGAATTCTATAGGGACGGAGTAAATGTCAAAAGTAGGCAGGGCTACCGAATGCAGGGTTGCATTAAATAAATATGCAAAAGTGAATTATATTATATAATTATTATATTATATTAATTATATTTAAGTTATATTTATCCCACTCGTCTGTAGCTGAGTTAAAGAAAAATTTGAATGTTTTTTTTTTGTAAATGCAATGAAAAAGTTATAATTAAATGCTAAGATGACTAGTTGCTAAATATAATCTAAAAAATCCATCCTTGCTGACGTCATCGACGACTACAATGTGCAGGCTGCCCTTGGACACTGGATCTACAATACTTGCCATCAGCGAACATATCAGCTTTTCCTTTGGCGACCCAACGTTCTGCCCACCAGGAGCAGTCGATGTCATCGTTGGATCGGATCAGCTCCGGTCTCTGTACACAGGAGAACAGAAATACTTTGGTAACGACTTTGCTATCGCTCTCAATACTGTTTTTGTTTGGTTTATTGCAGGTTTTTATTCCGCCTGCGATGATCACCATACTACTGCTGTTACTCATCGCGCGGACCTAGACACAATGGTTCGTTCATTCATGGAGATGGACAGCATTCAATCCAACCAGGCTCTCTTGGACGCTAACGATCCTACAGAGCGTCATTTTGCTGCCACCCATAAGCGCTCGACGGTCGGGGTTTATGTCGTCGAGTGCCCTTTCTAAGAGACGGCACCGCCTATTGAATCGACCTTGCCACAGGCCATCAATCGCCTGTTCTCGCTGGAACGCAAATTTCCTCGGTCTCCCGAATTGAAGCAGCAGTACGAAGCTTTCCTGGACGACTACTTCCAACGTGGACACATGGAGCAACTGACATCGGCTCTGGTCGATGTGTTCCCAGATACTGGACAGCCTGACTACCAAATGTCTTGTAGTTTTTGATGGATCTGGAAAGGAAAGCTCTGGAATACCGCCCAATGAAAGACTTCATATTGGTCAACCGATTCGAGGCGATCTTCTTGGCGTTTGTCTACGTTTCCAGCAGCACCAATATGTTCTGTGCGTAGACATAGAGAAGATGTTTCGCGGAATTCAAATCTTCAAGCCGAACACCAATTTTCAGCGCATTGTTTGGCCCAAGACTGAGAATGAACCTCTGCTTCATTTTCGCCTAATGACGGTGACTTACGGATTGGCACCGTTTCCTTTTTTGGCTGTTCGAGTCCTTAAGCAACTCGGCCACGATCATCGCCAAGAGTACCCTGCAGCAGTCCACGCACTTCTGCACGATGCCTATGTGGACGATATTCCAACAGGGTACAACACCTTCGAGGACCTTATGATTGTAAAGGATGAGCTTATTGGACTCTTAGACAAAGGCAAATTCAAACTACGCAAATGGAGATCCAAAATTTGGCGTCTTCTGAAATCATTGCCTAAAGAAGATAGATGCCAATGCCAAGTCCCACGGTATATTGCGTCACCATTTCGAGACGATCAGCTGCACGGATTCGCCGACGCATCCACACACGAATATGGCGACTACCGGTCTACGCTCGAGTTGCAGTTGGATGCAGTTTTCGAGTCACCCTTGTTGCCGCCAAAACTCGGGTGGTTCCGATCAAGCCCGTATCGATTCCAGGTTTGGAGCTAAATGCTGCCTTACTGCTCTCTCGATTGCTTACTCTTGTCCAAACAATTCACTAACAATTCCTCTTTTCAGCTGCTGGACAGATTCAGAAAATGTGCTACACTGGCTTTCAGCTCCCTCACGACGTTGGAACACCTACGTCTGCAACCGAACGGCTGAGTTGCTGAGCGACTTTCCCCGCAACTGCTGCTGACAATCTTACTGATTGTGCTTCTCGAGGACTTCATCCGTCAAAGCTTCTGGAGCAGCGACTGTGGTGGAAAGGTCCGTCTTGGCTGGGTACACCGAGTGGCCAACGTATCTCCAAGTTTCGATGTCAACACGTAGGATCGAACAGTAAAGCCCACAACTCTACATAACTTTACTCAACCTGGACGTGTCTTATAAGGATATCTAGTTATTGCTTTCGCTTCATTCACACTCTTCGATTGCACCAAAGGAATTCTTCACCATTCCTCACTTCTGAAGAGCTGCTGGCCGCACAACGCGGCTCATTCGACATGTGTAAAAGAAATTCGTTGCCAGAGAATATTCCCAGCTAAAGAATCGACGCCATCTTAACCCTAAATCGCATCTAATCCGGTTCTCTCCCTTCCAGGTTGATTTTGGAATAATGCGAATCGGTGGGAGAATCGAGCAATCTACGCTTAACTTCAATGCCAAGCACCCTATTCGGATACCCGAGGATTCGTTACTAGCTGGACTACTCGTTCTACATTTTCATGTCTCCCATCTTCACACTGGAGTTGATGCAAAGCTTACTAATCTCCATCAGCAGTACTGGATTCTGGGAGCTCGCAAACTCATCGGAAAGGTGTTTGCATGTAAGCTGAGATATACTTATATCGGCTATAGCTACTGGGGCTTCCAGCCGGACTTCTTTAGTATTTACCTGATTATTGGGTTACAAATTTATTTGCAAAACAGTGTGCTAGTTGTATTACGAAGGAGTGTTTACAGCAGATGGATTATGTTGGTTTTTTTCAGAAATTTAAGTATATGTTGGAGACTTTCAGGTGTGGGGGTTTTAAAGTTGTCTGTAAATTAGGAATTCGAGTTGCTGGAATCTATGTGATTAGAGGGCGATGCAATCGTCTAGGATGTGGGGCATTGTCATGGTGTCAATATTGCAGAAACGGCATTGGCTAGAAGAATCTGGCTATGGTATCTGCCGCTGGATAAGCATTTAATGAATGCAATTAGAAAGAGAATAACTGAGAAAGCAGATCCTTGTGGAAGTGGGTGGACTTTTGAGAGTTTCTCAATTACATGTCCTCTGATTTTCCTGATGGTCATGAAATTTGAGATATATATCCGTGAGTTGTTTGATGATTGTGTGCACCCCCACTTTCTCAAAGGCTTTTGCAAAGTAAAGAAAGGGAAAGGGCTTTGTTAATGAGAGCGTATACATACAGTAGACAATCCATAACAGATTTTCCCTTCTTGAAAGCAAGTTTTTGACTATTAAGTAGTTTCTTATTTGTGACAAACCACCATGGTCTCATCGAGATTATGGTCACGCACACACTTTGGAACATTTTTTAATTTTTTTCTCATTTTATTCCCCAAAATCTATCAATATCCCAGAAAAATGAAATTTCGCGTTCGCATTCACACTAGCTGAATAACGGGTATCTGATAGTCGGGGAACTCGACTATAGCATTCTCTCTTGATTAATTTTGCAGACGTGCCCTTTTTTTTGCGATGTAAAAATAATTTGGTCATATCGATAGGAATTTGCAATACATATCACGGTGAATGAAAATTAGGGCGGATTGTCGGAGTAAGATTAGGCGTGGCAAGCTTGCGTCAACGTATATAGAATTGCTTAATCCTAAGTCTATGGCCTCCATAGTTCCCAAGACCTCGACTGATCACTTGATTTTGGAAGCCCCTATGAAGGTCAGATAATCATATCATTGTACTTATTCCAACGTGGCAGATTATATTATAGATTTTCAGGACATCATTATGGAGTGAAGAGAAACAAGTTGCTGGACAGCTTTCCAATTTCAGCTGCAGACGCAGCTCATTCTCGCTTCGTCGATCCTGCTACTTTATGATCTTTTGGACGATGATTGGGTTTCGGTCACTGAATCCAACGAAGACATCTCCAGTTGACCAAAAACTCGATGAAGGCCATCCGGGTCAACAAAGGGTGCCAGCGAGGCACGTGAGCTAGGCTGCTAGAATGCTAGACTGTCCTGATCCTTTAGTGTGCGGGCAAAGGCTTCTAAGTTTATGTTCTAGGTGACCCAGCACCTGTGGATTCCGTGACATCTGAACGACTGCAACCTCCAGAAACAACCCAGCCTAACTGAGTCTGTTGCATTATCGGCAATCCCGACAGAAGCTTGGCGCCAATCAGTAAATCTATGCGTTGAGAACGACGAAACTGTGGGTTCGCGAGCTTAAGGTTTTGGCAAAGACACTAGAATAACAAGATGCGTAACGGCCATACATTCGTTTGGCACTATGCAGCCACTTTTTTGGTGAAGGCCAAATTTGCTCTCTTTCCGCTCGCTCACGTTGAGAGCGTAAGAAATATAAAAATAGAATTTGCTTGCTTGTGTGAGTAAAAACAAGAGACGAGAACGCGTATATGTGTGCGTGTTGTGCTAGAAGACGATTTTCGGGCCGAAATCAATTCTGATCGAAGAAACGAATTTACATATTTGGAGTTGTGGCCAATTTCGTAGCAATATGATGAAATAAAATATAAATTCCCTGACTATTATAATAATTATTATAATAATAATTAAAGCAAATACAAAGGAAATTATTATAACTACTGTAATTTGAAACATAAATTTTCCAAAAAGAAGACATAACATTGAGAAATAAATATTTCATAAAAATAATAATTATTTTTTAATTTTATAAAAAAATAATAATTTTATTAATAAATAATAAAAATAATAATTTTATTAATAAATAATAAAAATAATAATATTTCATAATAATATTTCATAATAAAAATAAAAATAATAATACGTAGTAGAAAATAAAAATTAATAAAATAAATAAAAATATGAAAACAGTTCGTTGCAAAAGTCAAATCGTCAGGCACGAAGTGCGGACACAAGCACTCAACAATCATTGCCTTATTAATTTTTCTCACGCCGCAAGCTGAATACCCTAATGACAAGTATTCTAATATAAAGTCATTTTCGAAATTTATTTTGTGATGTACATAGATTCGTCTATTACTATTTCTAAGCTTTATTTAAATAATAATAACGTTGAGGCAATGCAAAACAAGAATTTTTCGCATGGTGCCAATTGATAAAAAATAATATAGATTTAAAGTCAACGAACTTCTAAGGTGAAGGGCATATTTTGTCAAATTTACAATACATGAGCATACGTGTGCACACATACAGTTGTATGCTATCACTGTATGCGTAGAAAAGAACTGTTTGCTGTAGCGCTCTCCGCTCTTTCTCTCTCGAACAAAAACTCAAGAGAGCCTGGAGCCACCTCTAGAGCCACGGCCAAAAAATCGCGTGCCAAAAATTTGTATGGCCGTTACGCATCTTGTTATTCTAGTGTCTTTGGTTTTGGGTTATGTTCAGCTGCAAGTGTCAATGCTTAAGCACGACTGACTTTCAATAATATTGGAGGCTATTGGAGTAATGTATCTACTGACGAACCATCTGTCTCAAAGCTCCCGCCATCTTAAGATGAAGCTGATTCGCGAATCGCGATGTTATAAGGTGCAGTTGAGATCCACAATCGAACAGAGCACGGCATGGATCGAAGATTACTGGACGGTTCCTCACTAATACGGTGGCAGTGGCTAGTGCACAACATCATTACCAAGATTCTGGGCAAGAAGAGCAGCAGACGTTCCTGGCAATGCTGAGGGTTCTACGGCATGATGTGAGTCAGAATCAAACGTTTCTCCAGGCTGTGATCCTTCATGTGGTGAAGGCGAGGCCAAGTGTGGAGCTTAGATTCGAAAGCACGGCAATTGCTGGAGTTGCACACCTCCGTGGAAGACCAGTCCTGATACAATTTATGCATAGTGCAAGCCATTTTGCATTTTTTTCCCAAAATACCAATGTATTATGGTCACACTATGTTATCGAATAGTCTTAGTGTTAGCGCATAAATAAATATATTGGCATTCCTAAATGGTTCGTTAATTAGCACATTCTCTTTTTTCCTTTTTGTTTTACCTCCAAATTGGTTTGCTTTATTATCCTCGCGCTTTTTATTATGGAGAGACCGCTTTTGACACTATAATATATACAAGACAATCATGTCTTTCTAATATAGAATAAACAATCAGTCTTTTAACTGAGAGACAAGTTTCGAGATTGGTCAAATTGCTCAAAAGATGTAAATATGGCAATATTTTCCACACTTTGTATATTTGAGCTTTCTTAATTTCAAAGGAACCATTAAAAATCCACATTGATTTTCGATCAAGTTGGCGGGCAAATTGCTTTCACTTGTGATTACGTTTCGCTGTGAATGAATTGACTGAGTTCACTTTCTTTCACTACTTTGCTGAGAAACAAGCTTCAGTGCTCAACGGAATTAAAAAATGGCAGAGAAATTGAAAGAGGATGCAACCCAAACTGGAAACAAGGACTTCTTGGTGACGGACGATCCTGAGCAGCCGAGTGAGTCGCCCACCCAGAAGGAACCGCCCACCCAGAAGGAATCGCCCACCCAGGAGGAATCGACCACCCAGAAGGAGGGTTCGCAGTCCGCAGATGCCGAGGAAGAATACTTTAGAAAAGTGAGCGGGCCCATCGATGATGACATAAAACACCTGGAAGAGATGATTGCCCTGAATGAGGAGGAATGTAATAAGCAGTTATTCAATCGTCTCCTGAATATAATCGGAGTTGAAATAGAAAAAAATCTACATTTGCAGAAGAAGTAGTATATGCGATTTCTGTTAACCTACTCAAAAAATAACTATGAATTATCGAATGGTCTTAGTGTTGACGCATAAATATATTATGACCATCTGATCTGAATTGGAGCTTTAATTAGCAAATTTTATCTTTTGCATTTTCTTGTTACTTCCAAATTCGGTGCGGGTATAAAATATTACAAGCGTCAATCGAATCTTTCAAATAATTAAAGATCATCTGGCATGGTAGATGACTCTGCTGGGCTCTTTTATTTTCATACCCGTAGAATAAAGGGATACACTGATACACTCTCTCGACAACCGAGTTCGTCTTTGATATCCATCCTGATCCTGAATACATCGATGACAACGACAGGATTTTCAAGGAACCAAATTCCGGTGTAACGGAAAAGGTGGGAGTCGGCGGGAACCGAAATAGAATCTTTGAGAAAGGAGCGCCAAAGCGTCGATGAGGCTATAAAGGACATGGACAGACTAATTTAACAGACGGAGAGAGTAGCAATAGACTACTCTTTCTTCGCTGCGTCAAGGAGGCGATAAGGCTACATTTGCGGGACATGTAACATATGAGACTTATGTTAGCCTATTTCCAAAATACTAATGGGCACACTATATTATCGACAATAAGACAATGGAATACGTAGAATAATTCCAATTCCAATTCTACAATAGAATTAGAATAACTTATTTTTCACACGTCGCAAGCTGAATACTCTAATGACAATTGTTCTATTACAAAGTAATTTTTGAAAATTTGTTTCTGATATTCTAAACATAGATTCGGCTATTATTTCTATGCTATATTCAAATAATTATAACGTTAAGGCAATGCAAAACGAGAACATTTTACATGGTGCCAATTGATCAAAAATAATATAGATTTAAAGTCTGAGAACTTGTACATTGTATCAAATGTACAAAGCATGAGTATACGTGAGCACACATACAGTTGTCGGCTTTCACTGTATGCGTAGAAGAGAGCTGCTGGCTGTAAAGCTCTCCGCTCTCTGGATCTTGGACAAAAATTCGTTGGAGCCTGGAACCAACTCAAAAATATCGTATGGCGTTACTGACATCCTGCTATTCTAGTGTCTTTGATCGAAATGGTTCGTTAATCAGCATATTCTCTGTTTTGCCTTTTTTTGTTACATCCAAATTGGTTTGGTTTGTTATCCTGGCGCTTCTTATTATGGAGAAGAGACCAGTTCTGGACCTATGAAATATAAAAATTTAATCCAAGGGCAACATTTGCAGGACACGTAGTATATTTCTGTTAGCGATTTCTGTTAACCTATTCCCAAATAAAAATAATAATATTAATAATTATAATAAATATGCTTATTTGCTAGTTTCGAGCAATAAAATGAAAAGGCGATTGATTTTTATGTTGTGATTACTAACGATTATTGTTTATTTATTTTAGCGAACGAGATTCTCCATCTATGCGCGCATGCAAATGTTACGAAAGCCAGTGTTAATAAGCGAGAACTAGTAAGAGAGTTAGTCCTGGAAGGGGGATGGGGGATATCTTAGATGCACACTCAGCTTCTCTGCCTAGATAACGAAGATAATGCTGCACAGCTGGTCCGTCCGTCCATCCGTCCGTAGGAACGCTGTGATCTCCGAAATTATAATACCTACAAAGTTGAGACTTGAGATATAAATTTTACCTAAAATGTAATAAATGAAAACTTAAAAGACTAGACTTCGGGTGTGGTTTGTATGGTGATTTCAGTGAAATTGCCTTTATGATCGAATTTTACTATTAATGGACTGTTATGTGTGATCTTTAATAAAAATGTTCATTGAACATACTGGAATTTAGCCTCGGATCACGCTTTATGCAGCTTATGCATCGCTTGCCTTTCCGGCTTTGCGAATTCCGCTGTCGATTTATTAATAATTTCGCTAAAGAATGCTCTCAAACAATGCAAGTACGATAAAGAGCCTGCATTGCCTTTTATTTATGGCGCTTACAGCCATCGAGCCGAGTCAATATCATTGCTAGCCGGGATGCGGTGAAAAGCCAAAGGCAAATCAAAAGTGCAAAGTCTGCAAAGTGCGAATGCCGCCGAAAGAGACGGCTAGAGTGGCAGAGACAGAGAGAGAGAGAGATGGGGGGCATACGAATGGCTGGCGTGCAGTGTGGAGCTTCGGCTGGAAGTGAAATCTCAAAGCCGGCTTGTAATCCCGACGGGTGACATCATTTCATATGCTGGCGCCAGCGGCTTCAAAGCCGTCCGCTTCGAAGCTCCCTGCACCCCCTTCTCAACCCGAGTTCGCCAGGATCAACGACCAAAGGGAAGGGGGGTGGGGGGTTGGCAGGGACGGCGGCGAGCCGGGCAGACGCACACATAAAGTATTGTTGAAGTTGAGAGCTCGTCGGAGATTTTGTCGTCATGCTCTGTAGTTGACATAATTATATTGTAAAATATCGTTGCACATACCATATCTCACAGCGGGCAAAGTGCCCCACCCACCCCTGCTCCGCCTACCCAACGAGCTGGTAATATATGATGTGCGGGTGTGCGACTTTGTGTGTGGGTGTGCATGAAATGGTCACTCATGTTCTCGCCTCCAGGACCTCTTACTGCCACCGCTCTTTCCTCGCCAGGACTTTCAATTTTTAATACCGAGATTTATGAAGCGTTGCTCGAGTTTGAGCCGGAAAGTACACTGCACCTTCTTAGCGCCATAAAAGAATGTGATTATTTAATTAATTATGGCCATATATTGCACAAAAAATGCTAATAAACTAAATCATATATATCATAAAGCATGAACTGGAGAAAAAGAAAATGGAGTTGTTGAAAACGTAAGCATACAAGTATATAAAGCGCCATCTAGTTTTCGTGAGTGTACTCTTGGGGGCGTCTACATCGTATTAGTTTTGCCTTAGTAAATCAGCTGCTGGAGCCAGCTGTGAGCCAAGCGGAAATGACTCCCATTGCTTTATATGATTTTTCATCTTTCTAAAAAACTATTTAGAAATATGTTATATATGTAGCTTACAAAGAGAGAGTTGCAGAGTGAGTGCGAGTAGCTGACCTCCCTTTGACTCCTCGATGCATTTTCCACTTTAAGTGCCGAGCTGGAAACCAGCAACACCAGCAAAAACTTCAGGCTTTGATTCAGTTTCAGTTTCAGTTTCAGTTTCTGTATCTCTTTCTGTTTCGGTTTCTGGGGGAAATACCCAGCTAATTCATTCGTGGATAGCCATCTGAAAACTCAGACTAAACTGAATTGTAGCCATGGCAGCCACAACCTCATATTGCTGTCAGCAACTCGGAAAGCGAATTTCCATTTACGAGGATGGATCAATAAATACACCCACAAGTGTTTCACGATGCGAAAATTGGGCGTGTTTGGAAATGGGGGGTGTGCCCGGGTCTGAATATGCTACTTCAAGACGCATCCCCATATTTCAGATTGCAATAGATTGCCAAAATCGTTCCCGCTCTAGATGAAGTATGTCCAAAATCAGCGAACTCATGCTAATGTTTTATGATCGCTTTTAAATGTATTTAATAATGTTTAAAAGAGAGGAATCCACCCTCGGGAAATCAGGTGTGCTACCCCTTTTCCAAGGAAGTGTGGGGATTTCGGCCGTATCATAAATTACCTCGCTTTGATGTTGGTCATGGAAAAGACTTATCTAAAATCTCTGGCCATATGGAAATGATGTTTCTGGCTAATTACGCATGTCCTCGGGCGGCCACTGACCATCTCCACCACATCCTGCCCACTTTGGCACATCCTTCCCCAGCCGAAATGACACACCTGAAACTTCATTTGAGCGCTTTTCCAAGGGGGACTGGCACAAAAGGGGTGAAGAGACCTCTGGACCAGAGATTCCTGGTCTAGAAAATTCCTCACGCTTTTTGAGTTTCGCTCGAGCAAGGGAATCAACTATGGCGAATACGTTCTGTTGTTCTCCATCGATGCAGGATGCAGGGCATCCAGCTGGGCTAGGTTACCACTCCGTTGCACTGGCCATCGAAAAGTATATAAATATTTCATTCGAAAGCTCAAATTAAATTATATAGCTAGCTGCAAGCATAGCTCAAGTGGCATAGAATACTAAATATCACATCTGGTGTACTCCGCACTTAATTCTTAGCTTTAACAAACAGCTAATTAAATTTGCAGCTCAAATTGTTGTCTTGTTGGAGTTGGTTACTTTGAGTGGCGTTTTGAAGATTTTGCCTGAATTCGAAATTTGTAGATTACATTTCATCAAACTATACAGGTCTTACATGGCTTCCCAATGCATTCCCCATATTAATCAGAGCTTCAGTATTTAGATAATCAATTGTAAAATTAAAAATCGCATTCTATAGCGTTATCATTGCGTAAAAGGGCGTGTGCCTCAATGCTATTTGCCACGTTTGTTTGAGAGCACAAAGATTTTAATTGGGAAAAGTCAGGGTTTTGAGTCCGTAATGGCCCTCTGAAAGGGTATATTCTGTGCCGCGCAGACCAACACGCTTGTGGCTTCCACTTTCACATTCCCCTCAACGATCCGCGCACTGCGGCTTGTTGGCAATGTCACGTAAGCAACGTGGCAGCAACAACGGCAACAACTGCGGCAAACTACAATGAACTGAATAGCGTTGCACAAATTGTTGGCCAAGCCAAAAAACTGTAAATAAATATTTAAACTATTTGTAACTTTATTAACTTTGCTCAAGTGGCGCAATTTATTGCATACCAAAAATGGGGCAGGCAACAGCAGCAACATGCAACTTGGGTGTAAACAAGGCCAACAGAAAGGCGAAAGCGCAAAAAGCCAAACAAAAATTAAAGCGTATTTAATGGCAAATGGGGAAATTGTTGTTTAAGCTGTCTGTGTGTGTGGCGACTTTGTTGCACCATTCATTCCACTCGGATTTAATGGCCAAACTCTATTCTGTATTGTTGTCCTGATACACCCACCACTTCCAGGATATCGCAACCTTATGCGAGTTCCTTTCAATTTTTCAATGCTAGCTGTCTTTGCCAATTAAGAAAAGAAAATTAACGATTTGAGATTTTAGCGTCACGATAATTTAAATAAAAGCCTATTGCAATACCCATATTTGCGAACATTCATCCGAAAGTCCGCACCCTCGTGTCGTCTGCAAATCGCTACCCATCGGGACAGCCATCAATTGCTTTCCAACGAAACCGGAAAGGTTTCCCAGCCGGAAGGGGAACGCGTCCCTCAGGTTAACAGCTCTGCCGGCGGATCCGAGTGTGTTATGCAAATAACAAATATTCTTTTTGGCATTTTGATTGCACGCCTTTTGTTGCTGTGAATTACGCGAAGGTCGCCTGTGAATCCGGCGAAAGCAACAAGTATACCACCCCCCCAAACACACACACACATACAACAAGACACTCCGCACATATCCTCACATCACACACACTCGCGCGCACTGACAGGCTCACTTACCCACACACACAGATACAGATTCATCATACTGCCGGGGCACTTTCTCCACTGGCAACAAAGGCGACAGAAAAGGCGAAAGTGAAAGTCATCACTTTTATTTCATAAAAATTTTATTAGGCCTCCATATTTCATTCACTTAGCCCGAAAAGCGGGAATCTCGCTGAAACACATCCCGGCCATCACTTCTGCACTTGCAGCTCCACAGCTTCGAATCGCAATCCCAGTCCCACTGCGAACGTATCCTGCAATACATTTACATTTGCTCTATTTACTTTTACGACACGTTTGGGCCTCGGCCCAAAGCAACAATGCCATTAAACTTGTAGATACGTAAGTCCGTCTAGAAAAAAGTGTCGCAATTGTTACATAAATTATTCAGATGCTCGCCGGGGTCCTTCGATGTGGAGCATCCCGTAGCACGGAGAACAAAAAAGGAAAGGAGTCGCCTGCCCCGCACACGTGCTCCTCCGCCTGTCCGATCCTCCTACATATTTCATGCAACATGTCAGCTCAATGTGCTGCCGTCGTGTTGACACCTAGGTGGCGCCACTTTAAAGGACTCCCCCTTGCTTGCAGCGAACACTGCGAGAACCGGTTGAAAAATTAATTGTGGCCAGCATTAAGCCAATTAGGGGCCACAGATCCCGACAGAACATTGCTGGCCGGCCGGTCGACAAACTAACCGCATAAATTAGCACTTGGCCGCAAAAGCAAAAGCAGAAGCTGAAGCTGAAGCAGAAGCTGAAGCAGAAGGTCCCTCAAAGGCGGCTAGAAAAAGTTGCACTGCCTTTGGCTTTGTGGCGGCAGCTTTTGTTGATGTTGCCGTTGTTGCTGCGGCAGTTGTTGCTGCCGTTGCTGGTTGGCAAGCGCGGCGCATTCATTTGGCCATAATGAGGCAACGCTTTGCCAGAAGACGAAACAAGTTAAAAAGCCAGGGAGCACTCTGTCCTTGGCCAGAGCTTTGCCACGTCATTCGCCCATTCAGGTGGCATTTTGAGGTGAGCGAGTATTTTTCTAGCACTCCAACTACGGAGGGTATATACATACATACATGCCTGCATACATACGTACGTACCCTTGCAGTCGGAACGAACCAATTACGGGTCAATAATCCTTTCCCGGTAAAATCGATTTTATGGCACGTCTCGTTAGCACGGATCCCACATACTTTATGTTCGACTTACACATTCTAGCATTGGTTTCCATCCATTGTGTTTCCTATACATTTGTAGCCTTGCATTTTTAGCTAGAAGCTTGCAACGCACTAAAGGAGACATTTGATCATGTTTTATGTAGGGGCATGAAGCTCTCCTTTGTCATCAGCAGCGTGCTTCGTCACTACGTATGCGGACGGCAATAGATTGTGTTTATTAAGAATAAAGAATCATTTCGTTTGTGGAACATATCACCATGGTTGCTCTTCTCCTTATTTTGAGGCCACATGTAAGCTGGGAGATGGGGAAACATTTGTTTCTGCTAAAATCATTTAATATGCAATTATGAAATGCTACCAGGGTATTTTTCGACTTGAGAGATTCTGCGAAACGTTTATAGTTAACAATTTGCTATTTATTTTCCATGCAAAGCACATCAGTATATAAAGACGTGATCAGGACTTGTGAGGTAAGTAGTAGTTTACTTTATTCGATAAAACGTGAATATATCGTTATCGATATATTCGTGATCAGGAACTTTAGACGATCTGGTCATGTCGGTCTGTCTGTATAAACAGTGTGATATCGGGAACTATAAAGAAATAACTATAAAGTCACATAACTTAAAGCCACATTATTACGATATATAGCATATCTCTTAAGCTAATAAGGCCAAAAGTAGAGTGTTTCTTAACTTAAAGCCTAACATAGATATGCATATTCATTGGGAATGATTCACTTGGGGACACCGAATCCGAGTTGGGATCTAAAACGAAAGAGCCATGGTGCGAATTATTTGCTTCACGTGTGATTTGTGTGTTGACTGCGGCTTAGCGGGTTGACACTCGCAGACGAGGCAATTATATGTTGCACGACCAAAAAGACGGCAAAACAAAGGGCAACGTCGCCTGAAAGCCACCACCCAGCAGCCCCTCTCCAAGGCCGAAGGGTGGGAGGAGGATTAGGGAGGATTGGGGGGTATAGGAGATAAGGGACAGCGGTGACTGGTGCAACCACGTGTCAAAGGAACTGCTCCGCCGCCGCTCCGCGCCCCTCATCGGCTTCCACTAATCCAACGCAAGTTGCGAGCTCTGTCTGCGGTGGCTGCCACGCCCACCTGGCCAAACAAGTTTCTACATACAACATCCGATTTATTTTTTGATTGATATTTGCGTAACCGTCAGCACTGGTGATTGATTGAAGGGTTGTGGCCCCCTTTTTTCCTCCGCCATCTCCGGCGCACGAGCGCTTTTTGCCAAGCACAGCAAAAGTCAACTTACAATTACTGGGTGGGAGGGGGAATCGGGTTCATAGGAAGGGAACGGGCTGAGGACAAGGACAAGGAAAAGGATAAGGATGAGGATAAGGATGGGAGGACGAAGTGCCTACTGTCAGCTGAGAAATTTTGATCTGAATAATGCGTAATGCGAAATAAATAAGTGGCATATGTGCATGCGAGTGGGTGTGCCGGCGAGTGTGACAAACGATTTTCATTTTGTGTTCTTACCCCCAAAATTGGTCGATGGCTCTTGCTACGCCGAAAAAGATTGGATATGTGGAAAGGGCGAGGGTTAACGACGAGTGGAAAAGGCTACCGACTGACTTGATTTGATTTGATTACCGCTAATCAACTGAACTGCTCAACGGTCTCAGGTCGAGGATTGGACAAATAAAGTGGTCAAATGGGTTTAAATATGGCTCAGAGACTAAAGACCTCAGAGGCAAATCGCGAAATGTGACACGTCCAAAGAGATTTAAGATGCGGACCTCTTATTGAAGTAACTTCTAACTTCTAACTGTACCTTGTTTAAATCTTAAGGTACGCTGATCTATAGATTCCGACATCGTATAAAATCGTTTCCTTTTCTCGAGCACCATGCGGAGTGTCATTCAACAACGGGGCTTCTGCAAATTCGGAGGACTGGAACAATTTTTCGGACATGCTTGTTTATTGGATCGATTGCTTCCAATTCTCGAGCCTGACGGATCGGCAACAATTTCACTATTTAAAATCAAACCTTGCCCAACAAGCGCTCGCATTAGTAAAACATATTCCAGTTACTAATGAAAACTATCGGAAATCAAGTTTTATGACCCTTCCAAGTGAAATAAATTCAAATACCGGGACAGTGGGTAAGTTTGCCGATGGTACCGACGAAGTTATTTGTGGTTAACGAGCTTTTAACTGTGAGGAGCGGGATCCGCGGCTAATTTTCATATGGCTTACAAAATTATAGCGATAACGATAACGATACCCGCCAAGATTGGGCTAAATGCACAGAATCTGAGGAAAAAGGTGTGACCATCCACCGATTTCGGAAATTTCTCACATCACGCTGCGATACGTTAAAGACTTATTAACTTAGCGCGACGAATCCAAGCTCGATGCGCAGCTACAACGCACCACGCAGACGACACACATCCCCGACGGGAAGAGCAAAGTGCACATCGTGCCAGCAGAATCACCAACTATTTAAGTGTACTCGACATTGCATCTCGACGGGAATTCTCCGAAGCTTTCCAGCTCATATGGTGGGCAACTGTACCTCACGGCATACTTGTCGGATCTGCCGCCGCAAGCATCATACTTTGGTTCATGGAAACTACTTTGACACAGCGAGTGTTAATCAGCTGCAAGCCATGGTTCAAGGTTTCTGGAAACGGTGGCACATGGAATAGCTGACATCTCTTCAGGAACGTACAAAATGGCGTTTGGAAACCGGCCATCTGAGGATCGACACACTGGAAGTACTCAAGGAGCCGGGTCGGAACGGTGAAGACTTCTCATATAAACGCCCTATTGCCAAAATTGCAGCGCTGTCTCTGTGCCGAATAACTGTTTAAGGGACATAACACCCTGTATGCGCGCGGACAAGGCACCCCTTATCTTTTGTTTACATTACATTGCTTTGACCCTAACTGTCCTAACTGTCACTTAACATCTTAAGCTAGCATAATCGTATGGCGTGTGCAGAGCCGAAGCTTTAGTTTAGTCACATTTTGCCACTCAATAAATACGTACATAAATAATCATTTCAAGCGGCTGAAATTAACCAACAACATAAACTAAACAGTAACTGGCGGTTTTTATTTGTAAGCAATTAGTATACAGCTGTTTCGATACAAGTCTTACAAATTCAAGGCTATCTGCATTTTTAAATGTTTTTCTTTCTTTTGCATGTTGCCTGCAAATGTTGAATCTGACCTGCTCAGTTGACTGTCCAATCATTTTGTCGTTAACTCATCGACTTTTCCAAGTTAGAATGGTTCAGTTTCCCAATCTTCTGTTGTCTGAAAAGATACGTAGTATTTATGATTGAATCTGTGTAGAACGAACATGATTGATCGTGAGACTTGTTTACCTCCTCTGAGGACGCTTCTTCCTGGCGCTCCAGCTTCTGCCGCTTAGGCAGCGGTTTCCCATCTGGATTTCGCTCTAGTATTGTAGTTAGAAGCCCAGTTAGGTCCTCCGCGGGAAGCCTTCGCTTCCTTGACTCCAGTACTCTGATGAAACCATCAACTTTAAGTCAGAACTCTCACCACTAATCACTTAGACTCACTCGCACAGCAAATCGCAGTTGTGGCCGGTCAACATCTCATTTAGGCGCACGTTGTCATCATTGACAGGTTCCGTCTGGGTAGACTTATTCCCTGTCTTGGATGGCGAAGTCTTAGTCTGGGTAGACTGATTGCCCATCCCCTGATTAAATCCACGCGGTAACTGAGGCTGCACCAAATTCGGGAAATTCCGGAGAAAATAGGAATTGGTTTCGTTGTTCGGATCCGACATCTTGAAGTTCCGTTGTGACATGAAAATGGTTTCTCCGGTACGGCTTCTAGATTTGCACTGAATTCTATAGGGACGGAGCAAAGCCAAATGTCAAAAGTAGGCAGGGCTACCGAATGCAGGGTTGCATTCAATAAATATACAAAAGTAAATTATATTATATAATTATTATATTATATTAATTATATTTAAGTTATTTTTATCCCACTCGTCTGTAGCTGAGTTAAAGAAAAATTTGAATGTTTTTTTTTTTGTAAATGCAATGAAAAAGTTATAATTAAATGCTAAGATGACTAGTTGCTAAATATAATCTAAAAAATCCATCCTTGCTGACGTCATCGACGACTACAATGTGCAGGCTGCCCTTGGACACTGGATCTACAATACTTGCCATCAGCGAACATATCAGCTTTTCCTTTGGCGACCCAACGTTCTGCCCACCAGTCGATGTCATCGTTGGATCGGATCAGCTCCGGTCTCTGTACACAGGAGAACAGAAATACTTTGGTAACGACTTTCCTATCGCTCTCAATACTGTTTTTGTTTGGTTTATTGCGGGTTTTTATTCCGCCTGCGATGATCACCATACTACTGCTGTTACTCATCGCGCGGACCTAGACACAATGGTTCGTTCATTCATGGAGATGGACAGCATTCAATCCAACCAGGCTCTCTTGGACGCTAACGATCCTACAGAGCGTCGTTTGCTGCCACCCATAAGCGCTCGACGGTCGGGGTTTATGTCGTCGAGTGCCCTTTCTAAGAGACGGCACCGCCTATTGAATCGACCTTGCCACAGGCCATCAATCGCCTGTTCTCGCTGGAACGCAAATTTCGTCGGTCTCCCGAATTGAAGCAGCAGTACGAAGCTTTCCTGGACGACTACTTCCAACGTGGACACATGGAGCAACTGACATCGGCTCTGGTTGATGTGTTCCCAGATACTGGACAGCCTGACTACCAAATGTCTTGTAGTTTTTGATGGATCTGGAAAGGAAAGCTCTGGAATACCGCTCAATGAAAGACTTCATATTGGTCAACCGATTCAAGGCGATCTTCTTGGCGTTTGTCTACGTTTCCAGCAGCACCAATATGTTCTGTGCGTAGACATAGAGAAGATGTTTCGCGGAATTCAAATCTTCAAGCCGAACACCAATTTTCAGCGCATTGTTTGGCCCAAGACTGAGAATGAACCTCTGCTTCATTTTCGCCTAATGACGGTGACTTACGGATTGGCACCGTTTCCTTTTTTGGCTGTTCGAGTCCTTAAGCAACTCGGCCACGATCATCGCCAAGAGTACCCTGCAGCAGTCCACGCACTTCTGCACGATGCCTATGTGGACGATATTCCAACAGGGTACAACACCTTCGAGGACCTTATGATTGTAAAGGATGAGCTTATTGGACTCTTGGACAAAGGCAAATTCAAACTACGCAAATGGAGATCCAAAATTTGGCGTCTTCTGAAATCATTGCCTAAAGAAGATAGATGGCAATGCCAAGTCCCACGGTATATTGCGTCACCATTTCGAAACGATCAGCTGCACGGATTCGCCGACGCATCCACACACGAATTGGGGACTGTCGGTCTACATTGAGTTGCAGTTGGATGCAGTTTTCGAGTCACCCTTGTTGCCTCCAAAACTCGGGTGGTTCCGATCAAGCCCGTATCGATTCCAGGTTTGGAGCTAAATGCTGCCTTACTTCTCTCTCGATTGCTTACTCTTGTCCAAACAATTCACTAACAATTCCTCTTTTCAGCTGCTGGACAGATTCAGAAAATGTGCTACACTGGCTTTCAGCTCCCTCACGACGTTGGAACACCTACGTCTGCAACTACTGGAACCATGTTCGCACGGAAGACAATCTTGCTGATTGTGATTCTCGAGGATTTCATCCGTCAAAGCTTCTGGAGCAGCGACTGTGGTGGAAAGGTCCGTCTTGGCTGGGTACACCGAGTGGCCAACGTATCTCCAAGTTTCGATGTCAACACGTAGGATCGAACAGTAAAGCCCACAACTCTACATAACTTTGCTGGCGAAAGTATCAACGAGTTACTCGTACACAAATACTCAACCTGGACGTGTCTTATAAGGATATCTAGTTATTGCTATCGCTTCATTCACACTCTTCGATTGCACCAAAGGAATTCTTCACCATTCCTCACTTCTGAAGAGCTGCTGGCCGCACAACGCCGACTCATTCGACATGTGTAAAAGAAATTCGTTGCCAGAGAATATTCCCAGCTAAAGAATCGACGCCATCTTAACCCTAAATCGCATCTAATCCGGTTCTCTCCCTTCCAGGTTGATTTTGGAATATTGCGAATCGGTGGGAGAATCGAGCAATCTACGCTTAACTTCAATGCCAAGCACCCTATTCGGATACCCGAGGATTCGTTACTAGCTGGACTACTCGTTCTACATTTTCATGTCTCCCATCTTCACACTGGAGTTGATGCAACGTTTGCCAATCTCCGTCAGCAGTACTGGATTCTGGGAGCTCGCAAACTCATCGGAAAGGTACATACATATGTTTGCATGTAAGCTGAGATATACTTATTTATTTATTTATTTGTACATAGTAGACAAAAGTTTTAAACTTATGCTACAATATATATCGGCTATAGCTACTGGGGCTTCCAGCCGGACTTCTTTAGTATTTACCTGATTATTGGGTTACAAATTTATTTGCAAAACAGTGTGCTAGTTGTATTACGAAAGAGTGTTTACAGCAGATGGATTTTTTCAGAAATTTAAGTATATGTTGGAGACTTTCAGGTGTGGGGGTTATTAGCGAAATGCAAGCATCCCACATCTTGCTTATTACTTTTGCATAACTTCTAACTCCTAACTGTAACTTGTTTAAATCTAAAGCTAGCATAATTGCTTGGCGCTTTATTTTAGACACATTTTGCCCCTCAATAAAAACGTAAGCATCGGTGTCGACATAAGCATTTCAAGCGTCTGAAATTAACCAACAAAATAAACTAAACAGTAACACTAGCGAATTAATTTATAAACAATATACTATGATTTGGTGATGATTAGCAAAACAAATTGTTTGTTTTGTAAAAAAAACCCTCATGATAGAAATAATGGGCGCGTCGGGGCCAAAAAACCAAAGAACTCTAGTTCGTTGTGGAGACATTATTTCCGTTAAGACCCAGTTAAGTTATCGGTTTTTGCGCCGCCCCCACTAATGATTGTTCCAATTAGTTATCCCCCGTCCCGTGAATCCTGGACACGATTTCTTTGCGGCAGGTCCTGGAAGTTCCGTTGAGCCTGTGTCCCCCAATAATCCACACAGCAGAGCGCGACCACCTTTCGATTTATCATTTTAAGCCGGCAAACATTATTCCTGCACTCCACTCGGCAAATCTTAACAATTAACACACTTTATGCGGCATTGTCCCAGCCTCCTCCCTTGCTTCCTCCGTTTTTACCCAGAATTTGGGCCAACAATGGGGCCGATGATGAAGTCAATGCCATTGCTGATGAACCTGACAATGAGGGAGGCCCAGCACCCAGCTCCCAGCTTCCAGCTCCCAACACCCGACTGTCAATACCCATCTCCTGGCTGCCAGTGACGCATTGCCTCATTAACACTAAAGCCCCGGCATTTATTTGAGTTGAGTTGGGTGCCGGGTGCTGGGAGCTGGAAGCTGGAAGCTGGGCGGTTGTGCCTCCAGTTGGCACGCATGTTGCCACAAAAGGCGCGGTGGGCTGGGGCGGCTGGCAGGCATAAAAATAAAAGTGTCTCTTAATTTGGACGCCTATGCCGCCGGTGCCATTTCACTTTCACTTTCTAGCTGCCATTGGACCGGCAGTCCGTGTTTGATGGTCTCATCAAAGGCGAACGCGCCGCGAACTTATTAAGCAGCTTTCATTTTTAATTATGCCCTCCCCGACTCGCCGTCTTCGACTTCGACTTGGACTTATATATTTCTTTTTCCGTTTCCGCTCTGGCTGGCTGTCGCAGAAAATTAAAAAATCATTTTGGAGCCCAACACCTTGGGCCCCTGGGGTCTTGGGATCCTGGGCTTCCGAGGCTCTGGGGTCCAGGCACACGCCCCATCCAGTCCATCTAGCCGAGTGCAATCAATCACGCAAAATTTAATTAAATTCTTAGGAAAATTTAACAAAGATGATAATTGTACCCAGTACTCGCCGCGCAAAGGGCATGCTGTGTGCGCGACGAGTATGTAACAGCGAGAAGGAACCTTTGTTTGCCGATTTACAAGCACAAGAAAAATTATGAGAAGCACACGATTAGTTTTTGAAGACCACAAATGTTTGTGTAATTTAATACTCTTTCATATTGTGAAAATAAATTGTTAGAGGTGGACTATTTCTTCCAGTGCTGTCAGCTTGAACTGCGAACTGGTCACGGCATGAAACATGCGGAAGAGACTTGTTCAGCTAAGGCTAAGATAATAACAATTTAAAATTAGGAAATTCAGCGACGAAGTGACAGATATTTGCTGCAACGGATTTAACGTCCGATATTAATAATTTTCGCTTCTGGCGGGGCAATAAATTGAAGCTGGCGCCCCTAAGTATGCTACGATTGTTGCCCTGCCACAAGGAGAGCGAGCAGTCATATTATGCACATAAATCATAAAAACAATGCGTGTGTGTGTGTGTCAGTGTCTTGCTGCAACTGCATGTTTTTGGTGGGGTAAGGGTGTTGCGGAGGTGCCAGTGCCATCCGTCAAAGTTGTTTAAGTGTTTCTCCATGTTAATGCTATCCCAGCAGTTCTGGAAGTCACTCATGACAAATGCCATCGGAGAGCATTACCTCAGCTGGGACAGCATCCAGTAACTTTCAATATTATAGCTGCCATTTCACTAAGCTAACATTATTATCTTAGGTATTGCTTCATCGAGTTTATCTAGCGCGATAACAGGCATACCACATAAGAAGTTAGCAGCATAAAGCATTTCATATCAAATGCTTGTAGTTTCCTTAAATATGCTGATTTTACCCCATTCTGTGCTTATCCCACTGGCAGCTAATTTAAATTGAACAATTCAAAAACCCCCTTCATTCCAAATTCCGCTTAAGCCACTGCACCCGTCCACAACCAACTGCACCCAAATATACCCAACTGTACCCACACACACACACACACACACACACACACACACACACAAGCACAGGCACAGACACACACACACACAGACACTCACTTAGCAGTTGGGTGCGAAGGACCCAAAGGAATTTTCGAGGGCCATTTACATCTAAGAGTGCAGCAGCAGTGGCAACATCGCCTGGTACTCCTCCCTACATTTGGGTGGGTCCGGCGTGGTCTGGTCTGGTCTGATGTGGTGTGGTCTGGGGTGGGAATGGGAATGGGAATGGGGATCTGGAAAAATGGGACTGGGAAACTGGGTGGGCCGGTGGCCAACACATTTATCACACATTGTACATTGTCATTTAAGTGGCATGCCATTTACGAGCATAAGTGCGACAACGATTTTGCCGGCTTTCAGAGCACCAGCAAGTCCTACATTTCAATCAGATCACCGGCGAGTTCTCGAGGACTTCTAACGTATTTTCCGAATCACTGCATCGAAGTACTACTATCTTAAATCTACCTGAATTTAATTTTTTCAGTCTGCGGATGATATGAGCTCTGTTGTTTTTCAATTAGGAAACAATAGATAACGCTGGAAACGAACAAATCGAGTAACAGATACCCTTGTCTCAGCTGGTGGGAGTTAAGCTAAGACAAGATTCCAATATTTCGCGGCATATCGATACAAGTTGGCAAGAAACGAGAAAATTTAAATAAATTTTAATGTTGCAGACGTGGTCGTTTTCTTTTTTTTTTTTTATTTGTCGGCGTTGTAAAAATAATGTGGTCATATCGATAGGAATTTGCAATACATATCACGGTGAATGAAAATTAGGGCGGATTGTCGGAGTAAAATTAGGCGTGGCAAGCTTGCGTCAACGTATATAGAATTACTTAATCCTAAGTCTATGGCCTCCATAGTTCCCAAGACCTCGACTGATCACTTGATTTTGGAAGCCCCTATGAAGGTCAGATGATCATATCATTGTACTTATTCCAACGTGGCCTATGATATTGCAGATTTTCAGGACCTCATCTTCGAGTGAAGAGCAAGAAGTTGCTGGACAGCTTTCCAATTTCTGATCGAGACTGAGGATGATTGGGAAGCAGAGCCGCCAGAACTATTCTTCGATCCTCAAGGGTGCTGCAATATATAGTACTCTAATGTATAACCATTCTACAATAATACATTTCTGGCGCACATAAGTTACATATAATTTCATAAATAAAAAAAAACATTTCATGGCTAGTTTTTATAAAAAATTCTTCTATAATGATGTTGAGCTAATATGCTTTTTATTTTTATTATTATACGAAAAGACGATTTTCAACAGAATTCCTAATGAGCTGCAGACGCAGCTCATTCTCGCTTCGTCGATCCTGCTACTTTATGATCTTTTGGACGATGATTGGGTTTCGGTCACTGAATCCAACGAAGACATCTCCAGTTGACCAAAAACTCGATGAAGGCCATCCGGGTCAACAAAGGGTGCCAGCGAGGCACGTGAGCTAGGCTGCTAGAATGCTAGACTGTCCTGATCCTTTAGTGTGCGGGCAAAGGCTTCTAAGTTTATGTTCTAGGTGACCCAGCACCTGTGGATTCCGTGACATCTGAACGACTGCAACCTCCAGAAACAACCCAGCCTAACTGAGTCTGTTGCATTATCGGCAATCCCGACAGAAGCTTGGCGCCAATCAGTAAATCTATGCGTTGAGAACGACGAAACTGTGGGTTCGCGAGCTTAAGGTTTTGGCAAAGACACTAGAATAACAAGATGCGTAACGGCCATACATTCGTTTGGCACTATGCAGCCACTTTTTTGGTGAAGGCCAAATTTGCTCTCTTTCCGCTCGCTCACGTTGAGAGCGTAAGAAATATAAAAATAGAATTTGCTTGCTTGTGTGAGTAAAAACAAGAGACGAGAACGCGTATATGTGTGCGTGTTGTGCTAGAAGACGATTTTCGGGCCGAAATCAATTCTGATCGAAGAAACGAATTTACATATTTGGAGTTGTGGCCAATTTCGTAGCAATATGATGAAATAAAATATAAATTCCCTGACTATTATAATAATTATTATAATAATAATTAAAGCAAATACAAAGGAAATTATTATAACTACTGTAATTTGAAACATAAATTTTCCAAAAAGAAGACATAACATTGAGAAATAAATATTTCATAAAAATAATAATTATTTTTTAATTTTATAAAAAAATAATAATTTTATTAATAAATAATAAAAATAATAATTTTATTAATAAATAATAAAAATAATAATATTTCATAATAATATTTCATAATAAAAATAAAAATAATAATACGTAGTAGAAAATAAAAATTAATAAAATAAATAAAAATATGAAAACAGTTCGTTGCAAAAGTCAAATCGTCAGGCACGAAGTGCGGACACAAGCACTCAACAATCATTGCCTTATTAATTTTTCTCACGCCGCAAGCTGAATACCCTAATGACAAGTATTCTAATATAAAGTCATTTTCGAAATTTATTTTGTGATGTACATAGATTCGTCTATTACTATTTCTAAGCTTTATTTAAATAATAATAACGTTGAGGCAATGCAAAACAAGAATTTTTCGCATGGTGCCAATTGATAAAAAATAATATAGATTTAAAGTCAACGAACTTCTAAGGTGAAGGGCATATTTTGTCAAATTTACAATACATGAGCATACGTGTGCACACATACAGTTGTATGCTATCACTGTATGCGTAGAAAAGAACTGTTTGCTGTAGCGCTCTCCGCTCTTTCTCTCTCGAACAAAAACTCAAGAGAGCCTGGAGCCACCTCTAGAGCCACGGCCAAAAAATCGCGTGCCAAAAATTTGTATGGCCGTTACGCATCTTGTTATTCTAGTGTCTTTGGTTTTGGGTTATGTTCAGCTGCAAGTGTCAATGCTTAAGCACGACTGACTTTCAATAATATTGGAGGCTATTGGAGTAATGTATCTACTGACGAACCATCTGTCTCAAAGCTCCCGCCATCTTAAGATGAAGCTGATTCGCGAATCGCGATGTTATAAGGTGCAGTTGAGATCCACAATCGAACAGAGCACGGCATGGATCGAAGATTACTGGACGGTTCCTCACTAATACGGTGGCAGTGGCTAGTGCACAACATCATTACCAAGATTCTGGGCAAGAAGAGCAGCAGACGTTCCTGGCAATGCTGAGGGTTCTACGGCATGATGTGAGTCAGAATCAAACGTTTCTCCAGGCTGTGATCCTTCATGTGGTGAAGGCGAGGCCAAGTGTGGAGCTTAGATTCGAAAGCACGGCAATTGCTGGAGTTGCACACCTCCGTGGAAGACCAGTCCTGATACAATTTATGCATAGTGCAAGCCATTTTGCATTTTTTTTCCCAAAATACCAATGTATTATGGTCACACTATGTTATCGAATGGTCTTAGTGTTAGCGCATAAATAAATATATTGGCATTCCTAAATGGTTCGTTAATTAGCACATTCTCTTTTTCCCTTTTTGTTTTACCTCCAAATTGGTTTGCTTTATTATCCTGGCGCTTTTTATTATGGAGAGACCGCTTTTGACACTATAATATATACAAGACAATCATGTCTTTCTAATATAGAATAAACAATCAGTCTTTTAACTGAGAGACAAGTTTCGAGATTGGTCAAATTGCTCAAAAGATGTAAATATGGCAATATTTTCCACACTTTGTATATTTAAGCTTTCTTAATTTCAAAGGAACCATTCAAAATCCACATTGATTTTCGATCAAGTTGGCGGGCAAATTGCTTTCACTTGTGATTACGTTTCGCTGTGAATGAATTGACTGAGTTCACTTTCTTTCACAACTTGACTGAGAAACAAGCTTCAGTGCTCAACGGAATTAAAAAATGGCAGAGAAATTGAAAGAGGATGCAACCCAAACTGGAAACAAGGACTTCTTGGTGACAGACGATCCTGAGCAGCCGAGCGAGTCGCCCACCCAGAAGGAACCGCCCACCCAGAAGGAATCGCCCACCCAGGAGGAATCGACCACCCAGAAGGAGGGTTCGCAGTCCGCAGATGCCGAGGAAGAATACTTTAGAAAAGTGAGCGAGCCCATCGATGATGACATAAAGGAGCTGGAAGAGATGATTGCCCTGAATGAGGAGGAATGTAATAGGCAGTTATTCAATCGTCTCCTGAATATAATCGGAGTTGAAATAGAAAAAAATCTACATTTGCAGAAGAAGTAGTATATGCGATTTCTGTTAACCTACTCCAAAAATAACTATGAATTATCGAATGGTCTTAGTGTTGACGCATAAATATAATTATAATAATAATAATTAATAATTTGTTATTATCTATTTCGAGAAATGAAAAGGGGATTGATTTTTCTGTAGTGATTTCAAACGATTATTGTTTATTTATGTTAGCGAACGAGATTCTCCATCGATGCGCGCATGCAAATGTTACGAAAGACAGTGTTAATAAGCGACTAAATTGCGCGGGAGAACTAGGAAGTGAGTAAACCCGTGGGGGTGGGGGGTGATAGCTTAGATGCTCACGCAGCTTCTCTGCCTAGATAACGAAGATAATGCTGCACAGCTGAGGTGCGCGCAGTTGATCTGTGTCTTCAAAGTTGGCATGTAGAAGGGTATACTCGATTCGTTCGAAAGTATGTAACAGGTAGAAGAATGCGTTTTGGACCATACTAAGTATATATATTCCTGATCAGGATCAATAGCCGAGTCGTACTGGCGATTTGGTCCATCCGTCTGTCTGTCCGTATGAACTTCTCGATCTCAGGAACAATATAAGCTAGAAAGAGAGCTGAGATTAGGCATACAGATTCTAGAGACATAGACGCAGCGCATGTTTGTTTCCCAATGTTGCCACGCCCACTCTAACGGCCCCAAGCCGCCCAAAACTACCACGCCCACAATTTTTTCAAAATATGATATGATATGATATGATATATAAGTAAAAATATTTCTAATATGATTATTGTGACGTTGACATCCGAAGCTAAATCCCACTCGCCTTGAAAGGGTTGCTAATTCCGTATTTTTCCAGTGTGAAAAGGTATGAAACCCAAAGAGGACATCCAATGCAGGAGGCGCTAAGGGACGGAGGACGAAGGCTCCAGGGTCAGGTAGAAATAATCCAATTTAGAAACCGCTAGTCCAGCGCTAATCCGAAAACGTTTGCGACTCACCTTCGTGGATGTGGATCAATGAATGAATCCGAAGGCTTTCATGAATCTGTTTGCGCGGCGATTAAAAGGGGGATGGATCGCTAATCCGCGGCCCAGGATACAGGGGTAATCCTCGAGCGCAGCCTCTTCCTCCCGTATAAATAGATCGGCGTCCGGTGGACCGGGCACAGTCGTTCTAAGAACTCAAACAGTGACACACATTGCAATATTATTACGATGGATACGACACCAATCTTCCAGTCCAGCTTCTCCATCCGATCGCTGCTCTCCGTGGACAAAAAGGAGGAGTCTCCCATTTCGAAACACAACTCAGGATGCAGCTCCAGCTCATGCTCGAGC
The DNA here is from genome assembly GCF_004382145.1 of Drosophila mauritiana. Classification (NCBI taxonomy): domain Eukaryota; kingdom Metazoa; phylum Arthropoda; class Insecta; order Diptera; family Drosophilidae; genus Drosophila; species Drosophila mauritiana. The sequence continues at coordinate 19,877,413 of NC_046672.1, read as the reverse complement.
TCCAGTTCCAACTCCAGCTCGGATTCGATGGCCGCAAAGAGCAATGCAAAGCCGGCTTTCACCTACAGCGCCCTCATAGTGATGGCCATCTGGAGCAGCTCCGAGAAGCGTCTGACCCTGAGCGGGATCTGCAAGTGGATCGCGGACAACTTCCCGTACTATCGCACCCGCAAGAGCGTCTGGCAGAACTCGATCCGGCACAACCTGAGCCTCAATCCGTTCTTCGTTCGGGTGCCGCGAGCTCTCGATGATCCTGGACGTGGCCACTACTGGGCACTCGATCCGTATGCCGAGGATCTGTCCATCGGCGAGACGACGGGACGCCTGCGCCGCAGCAATTGGCAGCAGAATACGGTGGCGAGGCCCAAGGTCACAGGACATCCCTATCAGCGAATGCCATATTATGGGCACGGGCACGGTAGCGGCCCATATATCAAGTCCCACAGCGCCTACTTCCCCATAGTGGACCATCAACACCATGCCGCCATGGTGCAGCACTACCAGGCCATGATGCACAGATACCAGATGATGCCACATCCGCACCATCACCCGCATCAGCATCAGCATCCTCATTTCATCCAGCAATCGAAGCCCCTTCATGTCCAGGAGCCGTATCATCATCACCGCTACCATCTCCACCAAGAGTGAATTTCAGCAGTCCCAGAGGCATGAAGACTCACTCAAACACTACGAACTGTGAAAATTCCTTCTTGGCGTAGAACGCGGCAATGTTGTTAGCCTTAAATCATATAGGGTCATATCCATAGAAACTATGCCCAGGCCTTAAAATAAATCCCAGTAAACGTTACGAGCATATAAATATAGATGATTCGACATTCGAAGAATAGTGCGAAGTTTTTATTGTATTTTGGCTCAATGATTTATATATTTTGCTTATTTAAAACTATAATTATTATAAACTGGCATTAAAATAAATCTTAATCTCCGAAAGGCTTGGTTCTTTTTTCATACTGACAATAACTTATTTTTTCTGAATATCCAATATATTTATATTGGATTTAAAATCGATGGGTAGGAATATTGATTTCATTAACTTAATTACATAAAATAGTCCATATGCTAGCAGGGTTTTAGTTTTGTGATATTCATGTGCGCTTCGTCACTACGTGAATTGTCGTCCGCAGGGCTGTAAGCCTTTCGAAAAACCCTAAGCGCAAAGCCCATGTATTGTTACAGCAGGTACATACTTAGCTTTTCTTTTGGTTTTTAATTGCATCCCTGGAAACACTTGAATATTTCAACACAATTTAAATAAAGGGCTTCGCAGCTGGTCTACGAGCACATGAAAGTGCTGCGTTCTCGAGGATCCCAACTAGCCGCTGTTCCGGGAAGTTTTCAACTTGTCGTCGGTTGAAGCTGCATCGCCTCGTTGGATGCCACATCCAAATGCCGGCTGTAAATGACTTAAGTGCCTGGCATTTATCTGCTAAAACGTGTCCTGCTTTCGTCCTTGTCATCGTCACAGTTATTCACTTGGCTTTACTCGTTGGAGTGACAGCAGCCGCCTCGTTGTTGCCGCTGTCACACCTGTTAAGTAAGTGAGTCGGGCAGTGGGTGTACTTGGATGCGGATGCGGATAGGGATGGAGGCCATAGTTGCACAAACATCCAACTTTTTTGGCCAAGCGAGAGGTTTTACATTAAATTCATTTCGCCGCACGAACAACAAGAGAGTGCGCAATTGAATGCCAAATGACTTTGAAACTTCTCGCCGCGCAAACAATAAGCCGCAATGCAATGACAACGAGATTCCCTTAAAATATTACACATTTTCCGAATCCATTCTGTTTGCCCAGCGTGGCAGAAGTGAATGATCCGCTTACCGGCCCGATTCCCAGCATAGGGACAACTTATTGGCCATCTCTCCCCGCCGTTCCGCCGGAAAACTACCGATGCCAAGCCATGATATTGCACAGATCCATTGTGTCACTGTTCTGGAGTGGTCAAATCGAAAGTTTCCTTCGATTGTCTGTGGCTTGGCTTTGGCGTTTGTTTAGGTTCGCAAAGTTGCTGATGAACCATGAGTTCGAAGGCATTGTTTTCGGTGATAAGAGTGCGGAATACTTTCAAAACTCCTCTGAGACCCCTGTGTTATGCCAACACTGATCAGACAAAAGAAAGATTGGATTCAAGAATAAAACTGCAGTGCCACAGTTGATTTGCTGTGGAATGCCCTTAGATGTCTTATTTTGTTCGAATTGAGCAAAGAGCACAACTTTATGGTGTTATGGTGTGGATGTAGCTCTCACTTCAGAAGTTGTTACCTTAAATTTCAAAATCGACTTCCATCCGGTCCTATGGTTTTAATCGCCGAGGAGGTGATGGTGGATGTGTTCCCGTGAGATTAGGGTATTACTGGACGAACTTTTGTTTCTGTTCTGTTTCATGCACGACACACCCATTATGCTTTCTTTTTGAGACGGAGAGTGGCTTTCAAAGAATGCACTCGGCATTTTGCGAGCTTATGACGGCAGCACAGCGGACTCTAACTAGGTCACTAATGCCGCCGCCGTTGCCGTGTGCAACGTGCATTGTCACAGGGATGCGAGTGGCAGTGCCGGGTACATCATGTACTGCGCTTGTTCTCGGAATTTCATGAATATGTGAAATATGCAACACACACAAATTATGAAATACGAAAAAAGTTGCGAGCAAACTCGCAGAACTGACTTTGCAGCATGCCTCCTGAGTTTTTAAGCCCCTGCAGCTGCGGGAATTGTGTATTAGTCGATTAGAAATTAAAAAGTATTCAACCGAACGAAGTCTTTTACTTTAAAGTAAATGAAGGCAAGCCTCATTGCTCTGTCTATATTGTATTCTTGTATTTATTTTGCATTCAAGTTTTATGACACCACATTTTTATCCGTGTGTGTTGACTGAGCTAGAAACGCCAAATAAATCTCCTGCCCTTGAGGCGGAGCTCTGCCTGTGGTCCTTTGGAGTTTAGATATTCCCCGAAATATGGATTCGCAGGACGCGCAGGATACGCTGGAGTAATGTGAAAACTTCTGGCTGGGTGACCATCACCAGCCATCTCTATCTCCATCTCGATTGAGTGTTTAATGTTTTGTCGCACAACTTACGGCAACTTGCTGATGAGGCCACTTCTCATTGCCCTCCATCCGTCCATCAGTCCATCCGTCCACCGCCTCACCCCACCCACCTGGCGCAGTGGAGAAGATTTATTTCTTCATCGGCGTCTTCCATTTGCCGGCCTGCCATTTTCCAAATAATTACACATTTACATTTTCATAGACAATTTCGGCGCAAATCATGGAATCAACTTCACTTCACTGACACGAGTACATGCGAATAAAGTCAACAGAGTTCTCTGCTCTCGGTCCTGAGTTGCGGCTCCTTCGTCCTGCGGCACCTTCGTCCTGCCAGAGGGGGCAAGTTGGCCGTGGCCGCCACTGTATCGGGTCAAACGCCGGAAACGGAAGTCGGATGGAGCGATGCGATGCGCTGCGGTGCGGTGAGATAGGATGCGATGGGATGGGCAGCCTTGCACGGAACCGATCTGGATGGAACTGAATGGAATGGACTGCGCTGGGTGGTCCATTGTGGCGGCTTTATCTGGCCAATGTTTGCGCGCTGATGTTGATGGCTATCTTTAAAAAGACATAAATCATTTGGGGGGTGGAGGCACGCTGGATGCTGGATGTTGGATGTTGGACGCTGGATGCGGGGCTACCGACTGGGAAGCCACTGGCCTAGTCTACGTAATTAATCATGGCGAAAGGCGCTGACTTAATTCCTCGAACCGACGGCTGTGCATAGTTTTGGGCCGCTCGTTGCCATTAACATGGCCCTTTGTGAGTGCAAATTGTCGAATCAATTTGTAACGATTATGAAATCCTTTCGCAACGGTTGCGTAATTTGCGCAAATTAAGAGCCTGGCCCCTTTAATTCGCATTGAATGGATATGGAAATTCCAAATTCGAGCAAGGCGAGTGTAAAGATTGCGGCCCTTCAAAACTGTCCAATGTCGAGCTGAAACGCCTGGTATTCGCACCCAAACTTCAGGCTAAATTAAATTCCACTCTTGGTCAATTGCACTCAAAGAACCGCAAATAGTTATTGCAATTGCAAAAGGCCTGTGGCCAAGAGCGAGTTTCTGGTTTCTGGTTTCTGATGGGCGCCAAATTGGGGTTCAAGATGCCCGAAGGGCGGACACAAATGGCAGAGATACGTGTAACCGGAAGTGCCGTACACACACACACACACATGCGCACGCACACACAGACGAATATGTCATTCATTATTTAATATCTAATTATCAAATGTAGCTCTTGTTGTCATGACTGTTGTTTGTTGCTATTGCTGCCGCTGCTGCGATAACAATTAAAACAAGGAAGGCGTCGAAATGAACATGAACAGCTGCCACCACAACTTGGCCACTAGCCACGCCCCAGCCCCCTGACCGCCGCCCTTTGACCTCCTGCCACCCACCTCGCATACTTCCGCCCCTCGAAAACTCGCATGACAAGCAATTGAAATTGCAAGTGGCCACGCCCACTGGCCCAAGCATCAGTTGTTCGCCTTAATTGTCGCCGTTGTTGTTGTCGCAAATTTATGAGCCGCACTCTGGAGTGGTTTTGGTTTGGCTTGGGCTTGGGCTTGGGTCTCGACTTGGGTTTGGGTTTGGGCCTCGGTGGCTTAAGAGAGCATTTCTGGTTATTGTTATGGCGGAAGTGGAGGTGGAAATGGAGGTGGAAATGGAAATGGAAGCACGGGCCCGAGTGGTTCGCCAATTAGGCGGGGCGCCACGGCGCAGGAAAGTGCCCTTCCACCGCATTTGAACTTGACGCCTGGATGGCAGGCCCCTTGGAAACGCAACTATCCGTAGATTGGAAGGGTGCTTATCGCACCGTCATTGCACAAGCCCTCTCCATTCCACTCCGGCTGATTCAATAAATAACGTTTGCCATTAAAGTTTAATGGCACATACTGTTTAGTTACCTCTGAAACTAAAGTCATGCTCCTTTAAATGTTATTCGGTAAATTGTCATATTGAGTGCGATGTAATTTTTTTGTTTAGACTTGAGAATCCAATCCAAAGGAAAGACTTTTAAGACCACAAAAGTGCTGGAGTACCTCGACTATCAATTACCCCTTACTTAACTAGTGGGAGTAGAAGAGGGATAGGAGAAAGAATAGAATTTGTGGGCGTCACTAGATTCTGCCTGCTTTATTTTAATTTTTTAGCTTTTTTAGTTCCAGAGATCTTATGTTCATACGGATAAACGGACTGTCGGACAGACGGACTCGACTAGTGATCCTGGCCAATATATTTACTTAATTTACTTAAATTTACTTATTACTTATACTTAAATACTTTTCTTCCTACCTTTCAAGAATCGAGTAGATACTTTTACTCTTTGAGAAATCGGTAGAAGGAAAAGATAGAGATTAGTCTCCTGTTAGATGTGCAGATATTAATGATTTTGAATGTTTGAATCGAAGGTCAAGCAAAATTCTCACAGATAATTACGTAATATACTTTCCAATACACTGTAGATTCTCCAATAAATACGAATCAACCATAATGCTCTCGAATATTTACATATTATTTAATCTGTTCTTCTTTCTAACAACCATTTTTGCCATTGCCAATGTTATTAGTTAAGACTTTAATCGCTGTAGCGACAAGAAAATGTTGTAAAGTCGGAAGCAAAGCATTTTCTGCTTTTTAATACGATACAGGTTTCAGGACTTAGGTCCCAAAGAGTCATGGCTGGCTGAAAGACAATGCTAAAAATACATTTAATGTACACTTGAATACCTTTTGTTGTTTTCGACTCGTCCAAAATATAATCTTAACAATTTGTTCTAAAACGATTAGCTCACAGCACAATTAAGTTCCAGAACATATTCTCTGAATGGCTAGTCCTTTTGCCAACTAACGAACAAAAGATGGGCGCATTTTGGTCGTCCATCGATTGATGGCAACTGATGGATCCGCTTGACTTTCCTGTCGCTCGAACACCCCGAAAAAACGAATGTCTCGTTGTGCGGTGAGGAGGTGTGAAGGAAAGAGTGGGAGGGGAGAAGTACGTGATAAAAATTATGCCACATGCAACTTGTGAGCAATAAATCTTCAATTTATTACAAAATAATTAAAATTAATGAGCGAAATTGAAAATGTGCACGTTCGTTGGTAACTGTGTTCATGCGCAGCTTGTTTCGAGAATTCACTTTACACGATATGGACTCTTATTGCTACTTATCAATGCTATCGAAATTGAGCATTGATGGTACTTTTAACGCGTATATGGGTTATTAAAAAGTACAAGTTGGTTCTGCATTGATTTCACGAACTAAACAATTCCTAATTTTTGCTGCATAAACATGACTGTGTGGCTGGTGCTTAAGTGTGGGTGTGCGTGCGTGTGGTTGTGTGGGTGTGCGTCGAATACAAAAATGAAACCATAAACTTTGCCAATTGCCAACCATTATATATTGCAAGGACCCAGGACCAAGGACGCAGGACCAAGCCAGGCTATGCAAAAGTCGTGGCTCGTGTTGTTAGTATCTGGAAACACGTGATTCGTGGCTGCGTTTCCGTTTCCGCTTGCGTTTTTGTTTCGTTGGTCTAAACAAGTGGGTTGGTTCATTGAAATTGCCTTATCAGATTCTAATCGCAATTGTCTCTACGGTATGAAATATTGTATATGCAGGCTCAGTATTCTTAGCTCAGTAGAATTTCTGCTCTTTAATTAACGCATTGATTATTTAGTGAGTTGCTGCCACAATTGTTCTCGTGCTAGAACATTTTATATAAAACCTAATTAAAAATGTATTTTTATTCCTGTGAGCAGTGCAATTTTACAATGTGTACGGACTGACTTCTAATGAGAAATGCATATCTGAATTTCTATTTGCAAACCCCCCTTCCAGTTTACAACTGCAACGAACTCCATTTGGTGTGGGCACAACCTTTTTAAGGCTTTAAGGATTCCTTTCGGTGCAGATAGTTGCATATTTGACGACCTTTGAACCCAGCGCTAATGCGGTAATTCCGCAGCCTGCAGCTTCGTCCCTGGGCCATGTGCGAAAAGCAAATATTATCCTTGGCAGCTTTGTTTGGTTTAATTTTTTCTTCGAGCAGGAATTTCACCCATCCAGCCTGCCCATCGCGGCACACACCCCATCCGTCCCGGGATCCATCTATCTTCATCTGTCTGTCAGGAGAGCAATCGAAAGCCAATCATGGTCATTTAGCACGGCAAAATTGCTTGGCTGTATGCTGTATGCTATGTGCAGACACCAATTTATATATATTTTTTATCAATTGAATTTGCTGGCAAAGTGCAGTGAGGACGCAATGTTTATTGGGCAACAATTTCCATTTTGTAAATTTGCAATAAATTCGTTCGACACTACGCAGTTTATTTTATCAGCATAGACAACTCAATTATCCCCAACAGAAGCGGCGCTTGTGGATAAATGCAGGGGCAAATCGGTGGTGCAATTTTTCTGGAATACGGATCCCCACATCCAGCAATTTCGTTAAAGTATCTGAAAATAGTGGAATTTATAGCCATTAGCGGCGCTCATAAACAGGATATTGGAATTCCGGCTGCCACCGAAATCTCTAGTGATTAAGATGCACGATAAGTTGCTCAAAAGTAAACTCGTAAAGTGAAAGACTGTTTTTTTGGTCCGCACAAAATAACAGGAGTAAATGTTCACATCAGATCGGCATAATAATATATGTTATTGCGCGTATTCGTAAACATTTGGCCGTCTTTATTAATAAGCAAATGATTCATAGGTCGTAAACAATTTTATTATTATTTATACGCCAGAAAACAGTCCTGAGATTTTTTGGTTCGAAAAGAAAGCAATATGAGTGCCGAATACCAATCAAACTGAGTTTGCTGGCCACACATTAATTTTGGCACACTCTGGTAAGGACAAATCCGGGAAAAATCAATTTACAAAACTAACAAAGTAATCTTTAAATAATAAAAAATCACTACAAATATGAAAAGATATTTCGGCTGGGCAAATACATGAAAAGTAAATCCTCGACCAATATTAACTAACTCACGAATGACTTGCCGTCCATTTTCCATCCTAAGCAAACAGCATAGATATGCTCCCTTGTTCCATTTTTCCTGTCTGCAAGGAGGGGGAGGCCCTCCTCGAGAGCCCACCTAAGTATGCTATACTTTTGCCAGCGCTTTAAAGCAGCCAAGGAAATGGCGCCCAACACACACACACCCACACACACACACACACCGAGACTGGGGCAAATGCTCACAGCTTCCCCACGCGTTGTGATAAACAAATTCACACATTTCGAAATTCGAAGTTCGAAAAAAAAACCCTGGCAGCCGAAGCAGCTTCGTGTGTATAAACTCCACACTCTTCAAGGACTCCCGAAGAGAGCCGCTCTCTTCGGTCCGCTCTTTCGGCCATCTTTAGTTGGTTAATCAAATTCGGCACTGGCCACCGAAAGTAAAACTGCTCGCAATTAAACGTCGCCTACTTGTGGATACATGGATGTGACCATGTCACGCGCCTTTTTGGTCAATTCCGCAAACGCGCCATCTTAATTGCAACGAATAAATCATGGCAAACACACTGGGTGTGTGTGTGTGTACGTTTTGGGGTGTTTGGGTGTGGTTTTTGGCGATGGAGTGGGCACTCCGCACGGAGAAAGTGCTAAAGAATTGGCAAGGACAATGGCCGGCTGGCTGACGCTCAGTTGCGTTTCGCACATAAATGTCAAGTGCGTGTGCTGGCCATGTTAACACACGCACTCTAAGTAGCTTTTCACGCACACCAGCGCAGACAATGAATGCATCACCAGCGAACGCACACAGTCGCAGGAAGCGAGGATCCTTTGGACCCACGATGATGAATGCCAATAAGCTTGCCATAAATAAAATTGTTCGACTTGGTCCTTTGTTTGTGTTGTGGCTCCCGTTCGTATTTCTCTCGTTTTCGTCGCATGGGCCGTGGAAATTATGTGGGAAAGAAGAATCACACGCTTCAAAAGTTTAAATGACTTGATTCGCCTGAATTCGCAGAAGAAAGTGGCCGGCGAATGCCGCGGGAATTTCCCCCAGGCAGCAGATAAAAGTAAGTTAGACTAAACTTAGAACCCGGTTTCCCGGAATATAAATAAAACCGAATGAAAATCGAAGGCTTTGCAACTCATTAAAATATCTTCGAGTCGGAGATGCTGAATTTTCCCTATAAGCAATCGGTTAACTAAAACTTTTCTAGCGCTTCAAAAGAAAATTTTGCAAAAACAAATAGACTGAGAGAAAGCAACAGATGTATTTTATTCGTAAGGCAATTACTAAGGCCCCAGAAGCAAGAAACCTTTGATTAATTATACAAAAATGTGCAATTTCTGAAAGGCTTGCAGTTCTTGGATACATTTCACTGTCTGGGAAAACAAAAACTTCGTTGTTTGATTATAAAATAATCCCTTGATTTCGGCCCTCTTGTTCCAGTTCGTTGGCATAACTTTATATCTCTCACTAATTGCTCTCCGTTTTTTTCCCACAAATTTTTTCACAACCCCGCCATTTTTTGGAAGCCTCTTTCGCGCTGTTTTTCCTTTGATGTTTGAATTTTGTGGCCAACGTTCACGAATCGGATGTCGGCAGCGAACCCCTTGACTGGCTTGGCTGCTTCAAGGAGGCGGAGGTGGCCGGAGATGGGTATGGAGTTGGGTGCCCTGGTGTCACCACTTTGTGTTATGGCTCACCCAGGCACGATCCTTGCGGCTTCTCAGCTGCTGCTTCCAATCAGACCGGCGACACATCGCCTTGATTGAGCCGCACACGTAATTCCCGTAAAACGGCGGAGTCCCTGGCTTTAAACCCGAGCCGGCCTGTCTTCGAATGCGAATACGAGTACGAGTGCGAGTGTGAATGCGAGTGTGAGTATGAGTGCAAACAAGGCCTGAATCACAAGCGCACAGCCACCGCAAACCGGCATAATCAACAGGAGCAACAACAGCAATAAAAGTGAGCGGCCAACTCATTCTGAATGACGACAATCAACTCAATTTTTGGCTGGCAGCACATTCGACAATTTAGGCCAATCTCTATGTTTTTGGGGGATTGGATTTGGATGGTACGGGGATTGTCTGTGTGTATGATGGGTACCTTAAGCCGTTCCCTGGATCCCCATACACTCAAGCAGTCATACACTCATACAATCACACACCCATTCACCCATTCACCCATTCACCCCTCCACCCACCACTCATCCGGAACTTAGAGCCCACCCGGATCTACCGACAACGCGCATCGTATTTCACGTGCCAACAGTTTTGCATATTTCATATTTAGAATTTGATGCGCCACAGCGCGCTGTGCCCAAGTCAAGTCATTGAAGGCGGATGTCTGCGACTGAGACAACCCAGTCCACATCCACACACGCACCTTATCCTCGGGCTAAAATCCACCCACCACCCATCTAGGAAAACATATGCAGGCAACAAATTACGAGGCTCCTTGCGGGCTGACTTTGTCCTGACTTTGAACAGTTGGCAGTGCGCAAGTTTCCCGCTCTTCAACCTCTTCGATCTGTCAGCCATTGTGCGTATCCGTATCCGGTTGTCTGTCCTTCTGTCTGTGTGTGTGCGTGTGCGAGTGTGTGTGTGCTCAGTACATTCCGCCTATTTGCATAAACAGTAGCAACAACGGACGCAAGTATCTCAGCCTGGGCGAACACGAAATCTGCAGCACAGATGCGCTTGGAACTTTGGCAAGTCTCTGAATGTAAGGAGCTAAGGATTGTCAATAAATTCTTACATGAATTGCACTGCCTAGCAGGCACTTTGGAACCCAAATGTATCAATGGGGGCTACGACTTACCGATCTGAGATACTCGTTGCCCGTTACTCAATTCATGAGTTATTTGCGTGCTGAGCACGATATCTCAATCAATGACTACAACAAAGGAGATGCGTTTACCGCACTTTTAGATCTCTCTGCAAACGAAAATTAAAGCCAACTTCGATTCCTGATGGTTCAGATTGGACAAAATAAAGAGTACCAACTATCAGATACCCCTTGCATTACACTTTCAATTCAAGTGCTTAAAACTACTTACGCATTTATTAAACTTATAAAACCATTTGCGGAACAAAAAAGTAGATATACGAAACCAACTACATACGTTTATTTCCATTACAACATTTTCAAAATGTCCAACACTTTTTCAAATATATCTTCATCTGATAGATATTTATTTTGTTTCCTGTGCAGTCTTCTTTTAAGTTTTTAAAAAATGTTTAGTACAAGGGCTCAAAATTACAAATATTGTACTTTTTTCACAGTTACAGAGTGTACAATTGAATTCCCTTGAAATCAATTATTTACTGATACAAATTAAACTTAAACTAGTTGTTATAAAGAGCACACGATAAGGCCCTTGAGCTGTATATATTTCCATGGTATTTAAATGGAGAAGATCCTTTAAGGGGCCTTGCAAGATAATTTGAAACCTAATGACCTGGCCAACTTAAATCGATTATTTTGTTACAAGTTTGTGCCTCACACTGGAGTACCCCGCAGCTAAAAAGTGCTTCGTATATCGGCTCATCTTCGATTCCGGCTCAACCCTTCTTGAGTTCGGGGTCTGGAAATTCCAAACGTCGAAAGTAACGCAGGCTGAGGAGATGATGCCCTTCAGGATGAGGACGAGGGCCGCAAAGGGCCGGGGCCAGAGGATTTGGATAAGCAGAAAATATGGTTATGGCTTCTGTAAAGGGGATTTGCCAATTTGAGTTATTCCAACGCAATTAATGGCCGAACATTTCAGGAGCATCTTGCCGACTGATGCCCTATCCGAAATTGGAATCCGATGATTGAATCCGAGACTTTTGGCCGGGCTCCAGTAGCAAAGTGGCCAAGTCCGAAGGGGCCAGGTGCAAATGCTGAAATAGTAAAACGAAACATAAATTTTAAGTGCCTGCAAAGCTGGGAACGAAATCCGTACATCCATTTTTTCTGTTGCCTCCTGTGACTCCTGGTTCCTAGTTCCTAGTTCCCAGTTCCAACTCCTTTTTTTCTCGGCAGACGCCGACCTTTTGTGGCAAATCACAGCCTCTGTCCGTTGAATTTTGCCTGATAAAAAGCGAAAGAGTGCCCGGGGTATCTTTAAGATACACGAAGGCAGCGAAGGGGAACGTAACTTAAGCCACTCGGAGGAGGCGAATTAAATATTTGCTTAGAATATATCAACTCATATTTTTTACACGTCATTGTGCATGCGAGATTATCAACGTCATAAATCATACATACTCTCGCAGTCTTTTCATAAATATTTACAAAGGCTCAAGGAGTGGAAGTTCGCAGTTGTGGGCGGGCGGGCGTTGGGTCAGGGAATCGGCCTTGGATGGACTGGGTGGGATTGGGACTGTTAGATTGTTGGCTGCAGGGTGCAGGCGAATATGTAGCGAATGCAGAATGTATCCAACTACATCTGGTATCAAGTATCTGGTATCAGTTTACCCAGCTAAGCGACTGGGGCAATCCGGCGGAGAAATTGTTTCCACTGAGTCACTCATCATCGTGGATGCCGAAAGGTAACTCAAGCTGTGCTCCAGTCCCTGAAAATGAGTACCTACCACTAGCAGCTAGTAGCTAGTAGCTAGGATCTAGCAGCTATGGCAAAAGTGGTAAGGATGGGTGGAATCGCTTGTTGGCAACTTGTTTTTCTGTATTTTCGTTTTTTTGTTTTTCGTTGTCTCCCTGTCAGTCGGAGCTTATGCCTGATGAGGCGTGTTATATGCATTTTATTTGCAGTGCTCCTCCGGCACTCCGATACCCTGGCACTCTGGTATTCCATTTGCAGTCGCCCGTTAGTGTATTAAAAAGAAAAAAAAGCATTCCCGCTCCCAAGCTGCATGTGTGCGTACATCTTCGGCGGTGTTTCTTTTTCTTGCTGCGGTTGTGGCAAAACGATACGCTGGAAATTGCATTTTGAGGTTTCTCGGATCCATCGCTCTGACGTGTTGTGGTGTGGATGTGAATGGGAATGGGAATGGGAATGGGAATGGTTATGGGAATGTAGATGTGGGTGAGCCCGTGGATGTGCATAAGGATGTGGATGCCAGACGCCCATCGAACTGGGTGTGTGCTGGATGGTCGATGAGGCATTGCACACACTCACACGGCGAATCACTCATTTGTTATTCCTGCCACACAGCGCTAATGAGCTGGAGGCGGCATCCTTTTGTAGCTTTCTGCTTTCAGCCGGCGTGCCATTATGCCACCTCACCACCTTGCCACCTTGCGGCAGCCTCATCAATTAACACGTGAGCCAACGGTGCAGCTAATGTTCGGCAGTCAAATCGCTGAAAAGTTAATGATAGTCGATGGCGCGGGGCGATGCCCCACATTGCTGAGAGCCATCGGGTTATGCCATATGGCTGGCATCCCACTTGGAGCAGCTGGTGAAGAGCCAGCATCCTACATATCCCCGCTGCCTGGCAACCCAAAGTAGCCAAGTAGCCACCAGCTGAGGACCTCAATTGTCCACTGGGCAGTCAAGCACGGACACGGACACGGACACGGACACATCCGCACACATTCTAAATTGAGAGCCTATCCCATTTGATTTGCTTGCTTTTTTCCCATTGTGATCGATAAATGATTTTGTTTAGTGCTGTACACTTGTACGTATACGCAACGTGGGACCGTGGTATTATGCCCGTAGTATGCTAAATATTCCGGGTTACGTTGCCAGGACTACCGGAACGAGGCACGGATGTGGATGTGGATGTGGATGCCACATGACATACCTAAAAGGATTTGGACTTAAGCAGCTTACCATGTAAACAGCGCGCACACAACTACAGCCGAGCATTCGCACAAGCACACAAACACCCACACACACACACACACACACTTACACGAAGGCCATGCGAATTATGATGCATACTTTTATGTAGATTATGAGCATACACACACACACACACACATGCAGGCACCGGGAGAAAGGCGCAAAGAAAAGGATATGCTGGTGTCGTTAGATCAATATTTAAGTCAGGACCTGCACAGTGTTTTCCTTATGCGACCCAAAGCATCGCCCACTTGACGTTGTTCGGCACACAAAACCCTTTTAAAAACCAGCAAGATACCAATAAAAGTAATTTCTCGGAGATTTTGGCATTGGCAATAAATAGTTGAGTAGTTAAGGCGATTAGTTGCACTATGCACCTTTAAATAATCGCATAGTCATTTTCGTTTGTTTCACTGTAGTCCCTCGTGGCTATCGTTATCCTGGGACCAAGGTACACCGATTTCGAGTGCAGCTGGCGCTCCAAACTGATGATCCCGACCTCCTGATGGCCCCCCGCCCGACCCTGATTTGCATACGGATACGCAGTCCCAAGTCACGGCATCTTTTGTCAGCCGCCTTGGCCGAAAATGGGCGCGCTTGCGCCCTTGGTAGGGAAAGGGGTTCGCACAGGGGGGTCGTCGGAGCGGAAAAATTGTGCCAACTGCAAACGAGTCCATCTGTCCCCCGTATCCTTCGTATCCTGCGCATCCTGGGCCCTTGATGGCGCTACTCCATCTGCACAACTTCCTGCATGCAAATGAGCCCCATATATCTGCCGTTTCTTGCCGCCTTTCCACTTGTTTTTTAGTTAGCTTGTTCGCCTTTATAGTTCTGCTGCCGTTCTTACCATTTTTTTCCTTTTTTTTTTTTGCACGTGTCGTCTCTTGTCCCGCCTTGGATTGAGCTTGTTATGTAAAACTTTGGACTTTTCATAGTTGAGTTCTTTCCCGGATCCGTCTTGTCTGGCACTTCTCTTCTCGCCACACCCTCCCCTCTTCAACTGGGATCTCAAGTGGGGTCCTGGGAGTCCTCCGAGTCCTCCGAGTCTTCCGAGTCCTCTGAGTCCTGTGCCAGCTGTCTGTCAGCTCAGTTCAACCCAACTGCTTTGCATCAAAATATCAATGCAGACTCCGGGCCATAGGCATAAATTATGGCCGGGATTTGCAATCGAGAGCACGTTATCGTAAAACGGGCTGCTCCTGCGGACCCGACCTTTGCTGGCCATCGGAGAGCCAGGCTCATCCCCCAAAAACTTGACCATCCTTGTCATACGGCTTGCGATATGGAACGGAACGAAATGGAGATTGCCCGAGTGACAGACTTCGGGGAAGGAGGCTGACCAAGTGACCAACCCGAAATGGAGAGGTCGGTAATTGGGAGTGGAAGACTAGAGGATGGGTTCGAATAAAACTGAAATATATGCTTCAGACCAAACATTGATTAGGTTGTATTATGGCTCTGCCAAAGTGTATAGTATAGCATAGGGTTTACTTTATTTAAAAAGTATGAAACATAGCAAGTGACTTGAGATTTGATATGCATATGCAGATTTCGAAGACTCTGGTTCAGCTCAAGTTCGGCACCGGGAATCCTTAGGCTGCCACAGCCAAGATTATATATTTGGTTAACTAAATGGAATTTACTGAGTACATCAATACCAAATTACATGCCAAAATGCTGAATAATGTTCGTGCTATTCAATGAAAAGTAATTAGTAACCCACAATTCTGAATAAGTTTCAGCAAACAGCAAAGCAAGACCTCAGATTAAACATTGCAATGTATTCACAATTGTGCACTAGTTTCAGATAATGTATATCTATCTATAGAAAAGAAGAAACTTAGGACCTAAGTTAGTTTTTCAATTATGCTCTTCTATGGAAATGGCTCAAAAGGGTTATTTTGAAAGTAGTCATTAGGGCCACTCCATAAAAATAAATTGTATGAGTGATATTGCTTTTTAATTTAAGTTTGTGTGGCGAACAACTTCTTACAAATAGAAATTTATAAATTTTATTTTTTTGTTGTATTTATATTTATGTATGTATATTTATATATTTATGTATATTTATTGTTGAATTTAAGGAAAGAAAGTACCATTCATATTTGCAATTGAAGGTGCGACCGCCAAGAAACTTGTTCCCCTTTAAGAGTTGTTTTATTGTTAGATTTTTAAAAAATGTGTAATTATACATTTTTTGAAATCAAATATTAAATTAATCGCGGAATGCCAACTCTTTGTACTTCCTTAAAGCCTTGCATTAACAACGCGACATCAGATTAATGGGGATTATCTGGTGCTGCAGAGCATTGACACACACACACACACACACACACACACATGCTGGTGGCATGCAATAGCCAATTTGAATGTGTGTGCGTTGGCCATTCATTTGTCATCACGCTAATCGGGTTGGCTGTCGTTTTGGCCACCATAAGTTTACCGGAACGCTGCAGCTTCAGCTGCAACGTGAAAATGCGAAAATGATACCGCTGGCGGGCTGAGCTTAGAGTTGCGAGCTTAACGCATAATTTACGAGTGGTTTTCGGGGGCCATGCGTGGAATCTTTAATTAAAAATTGCATAATAACCGTCGATAAGCCAGCACATTTGCTATCGCGCCATGCCCCGAACACCACGCCCCTTGCACAAACACACACACACACGTACAGCACGCACACACACACGTACATTTAAAAAAGAAGGACTCGTACGCGTAGAGGGCTGATAATTACAAATTACGCATACGCCACGTTGCCCCCATTCCGACATTCGGCTCTCGCCCGCACGCGTTGTAATTTATTTATTTACGCTTTATCTGCACTCGCGCGCGCTCCACGGCGCAAATAGAAAAGTGAATTGGCCCCAATTTGGCGAAATTGTGAAAAATCAAATGCTGTTCAAGTTGTTTACGCTGGCTGGCATTTGCAACTGATGACTGTGCACACTTGTTTGCCCTGCATCGCTGCCATAAAGCGAGTGTGTGTGCTTAAGTGCATCCTGTTCCTTGACTTGCCAATTGTCTGGCTGCCAGCAGGAGCTGCGACTCCTCAGCTCCGCGGATTCCCCTGCCTTTTTAGCGCCAGCCCTCCAGCTCTCCAGCTCGCCAGTCTCGCATGCTCCGCAAGTTCCCCAAGTTCCGCAGTTTTCCGGGTCTTGGCAGCTGACTAATAGCTTGATAAACTGCATGCCACGCTTTCATAATGAGCGACACCCCCATCTTTCCACGCGGTGGCTCATTTGTCTATTTCACACGGCATTAAACGATCACGAGTCGAGCTTATTGTGGGCTTTAACTTGGGAGGCGGAAGTACGAGGCCCTTAGCTTATTAATTGTATGCTGGTCTTTTGAGGAACAGCAACAATATTTGGAAAAAAATACATCTAGAACCAACTGATGAAATCTAAAGTCAGGGATATCTACAGTTGAGCCTAAAACGATTGTTTTTAGAATGAAGAATCGAACCTTTTGAATTGTTCGATAAGACCTGGTGATGAAGATTCTGTTAAAATTACTAAGTATGCTCTTTGAAGATCAATGCTACTAGAATCTGGCTTTATCCAGTAGTGTGGCTTTTTGCTCAGTGCACTCAGGGACGCCAGAAAGTGCCGGCGGGAAATGTGTTAACGCATTTGCCATGCCCATTTGCCCACATAAGTCCTGACGTTCAATTGCTCGTTTGCCGGGCGAAAAGGATTCCTGGCACTGGCTCTGGCTGTTGCTTCTGCTTGTGCTGCCCTCAGCTTTTGTTCTTTTGCCGCGGCTGCGGATAACGGACGACGGCGCACGTTCCGGCGTACTGAGTGCGGAGTATGGATGCGGAATACGGAACAGCGGATACGGAAGACAGGGCAGCCAGCCAGCGACAGACAACGCACAACGCACAACGCCCAACAGACAACAGACAACAGCCGACAGGCAGCAGACGACAGATATGTATGATGAAATACAAATTAAATTTCCCTGGCACAAGCACATGCACGAAAAAATCAGATATGAAATGTAAAACTGAGCCAGGATGGCTGGATCTCCAACAGCAACTGGAGTTGAAGGTGGAGGTGGTTGGGGCCCGTTGGTGGAGCATCCTGGGGAATGGGAGCTGTTCATCTGCACACATGTGAAGGGGGATGGCGAGCCCACTTCATCAGCGGAACGCTTCCTGCGGGGACTCAAAATTCGAAGCGCGCGGCAATTGAAGTCAGAATTTAAATGGGAATCCCCTTCACTCATCACCACTTGTCTCGTACCACACCCCGCCCAGCCCCGCTCCCCTTCATCCCCCTGCACGCTTCATCACAGTGTAAATACGTAAAAAGGCGTATAATTTGCATGAGATTTGATTTCACACCGACACCAAAGACGGGCTCCACCGAAAACTTGCTTTGCTACAAGGATAAGAAAAGAGTGGTGGGTGTGGGACATGGTGAAAGTTAAGTGGGGGTTGCACTTGCCACCAAGAACCGAAATCCGTGGCGTGGAAAGTGTTAAGCCGTATGTAAGGCTGCAAACTAACCAAGAGTAATTACCAGATCCGATTAATAACGTGTTCACTCCAAGGATCTATTCTTTGGATTCTGTATTTCGTGTTCTATGGGTCCTAGAAAGTCAAGTCAGTTGGATATAATTGATTTCCATTAACTATATTTAATTTTGGCTAAAGTCTACGAGCATTTTGTTAACTGCAGAGAATCATGTGAGTATTTGATAAAAAAGCTGAAAGGTATTTCGTTTATTCAATTCAATCATCGAGTGAATTAAGTTAAGGCAAATTGTATATGTATAATATGTAGGTGATTTCAGTGTTATATACTGATCTTTGAAGATGTCAAAATAACTTTTTTAATTGGTCTGAACCAAGATCTGATATGAATAAGAATCTTCTGCCATTCCGGCAGATTGCCTCTGTCGTTTGAATCTACAGCTTTGGGTCTCGAAGTCGTTGAATGTGATGGCTCATTCATGTCGAACTGGAAACGCAATGCCGATTTGGTCTTACATACATATATCAACGTTCCCATTACCATGAACTTTTAAAGGCTTACCCCCATCAAGCGATCCGAGTTATGAGTCCACAGTCAAAGCCAGGCAATTGTGGGAATGGAGCCCTGTGCGAAACTTGATGCCATTCGGGCTGATTGCAATTGGCAGTGTTGGCTAATGCCCGGTTTCATGCTGGCGTACCTTTCGGCTTTTACCTTTCACCCAGCCCGCCACGCCCTCACCACGCCCCCTTTCACCACCGAAGCGCCAACAATTGGCGGAGCGTGCCCGGCTTTCAGCAGAGCGCTTCTTGCAATTGACAGTTTCGGATTCAGATACAGGTTCAGCTACAGATACAGCGGCAAATACAAACGCAGATACAGATACAGATACCGCCGGCTTTGGCAATGGCATAAGCAACAGACATATTGGCTGCAGTGTTGAGTACATATAAAAACAATAAGTCGCTCTGGGGACAACTGCGTGTGGCGGGGAAAAGGTGACTCCGATGTGCCAAAAACCAATAAGTATGAGAACCAGCAACGCGATACTCGACCTCGCGATACTCCCTACTCGACCTATGAGCAAAAGGTATTAATAAATCTATTTAACAGGGGAATTAACAAGATCAAATGAGGGAAGGACCCAGAAAAGATTTATTACGTATTATTGTATTTAGCTTTCTTCTCATTTAATAAATAAAGATTTACTTATTAGTTACATAGAATATTTGAATATTAATTCAGTTTCAGATAGTTTGATACTTTGATACCGATTTACATAAACAGAGCAATTGTAAATTATGTCTTTACTCGTCGGACAATCAACGAAATTAACCTCAAGCTCCAAATGCTAATGAGCAACATACGGTATCCCGGATCTACCCATCGCTCGATTCAGATCGAAAACGCATCGAAGAACGCACGGTAATGTGTCCTTTAAGAGGATATACCCGTGTTATCGTCAAGTGGCGGGTATAAAAATCAAACCAAAGCCGCGACGAAGGGGGAGTGCGAAAATACGTACAACAATAAATATTAATAAATTTCACATGATCATAAAAATAAATTTGTGAATCCAACACGCACTGGCGCACAAGCACACACACACACACGTGCACACACATTTGGCGAGAGATACGGGGCCCAGTCAATACACACAAACATATTACATTATAAGGCTTAGCCATAACAAGGCAATCACATTATTAGGCACCACCCACCGCCTACCGCCCCCCTTTTCGGTGGGCGTGGCTGGCTGTCAGGTGCTGCTGCTGCTGCTCCTCCTCCTGCTTCCACCTCTTCGTCATCTTCAGCTCTGGGGGGTTTCGAACCCACACATCCATACCATGCCATGCCATACCATTCCAAACCATACCCTACGCATAAGGACGCGCCGTTGTAACGGTAATATAAGCATATGCAATAAGGTTATCTTATTACCCTGCGAGCGATGATAAAGATGAGGAGGGGTGCCGAGGTGTTGGTGCTCCGAGGAACAGCAAATGACAGCACACACTCACGCACTTGGAAATCGAAGCAAAAATTTCACACCCAATCCCCCGGACCACAATATCTTATGCCCTGCCATCCGAACTCCATGCCCATTCCATCGGATCATCTCGAGCTCAAACGCCTTTGGCATGGGTATAGTATGTAGTATGTGGTGTGTAGTGTGTCGCTGGTAGTGTGGCATCCGAATCAATATGCTGCCGGGACACTTAATCCCATCGCACAGATCCCGCCCAGATGAGATGAGGTCGGCTGGGCTGGCTTGTAATTTTCACTAGATCGCATCGCACTTGGCCAATATTCCGGCGGCAAGAAGATGGCCAACTTCATGGGCCCACAACCACAGGCAATAAAGCACATCCGGCCCGCTCCGCCAGGTGAATTGTCAGCTCTTAAGTATCTCTGATTGTGACAAGTGCCCCACACACATGCCAAAGGACTCCATTGCCCCCACTTCCTTTTCCTGCTGGCCAGTTAATCCCACCTTTCGTGTGTTGAGGGCGATGCCATCTCCACGCCCCGCCATCCAAAACATCGACAACAGCCAAAACATCTAAAACATCCCAGCATCGAAGGGAAAAAAACAAACAAATTGAAAGAGCTATGGGTGCATCGACTGCCAGCAAAGGCGAATCCCTAGCCGATAAAAGAAAAGCAAACAAACACCGACGAAAATAAATTTGGGCCAGCTCTGGGGGCAAAAATTAGGGATACTCTTACGTAGGACCAAGTCCACTGATTTGGTAATCAGACTTTGCCAACAAGTCCACAAGGCAGAGGAACTCGATGGAACATATATTGTGGTCTATACAAAACTGCTCGGTTTTAAAGGTAATCATTGTGGTAAGGATCCTCTTCTTTATAAACAAGGATGATGGCTGCTCTGCTAACTGGAAGAGATACTTCCCGTGCCCCCTTCCAAAACGGCATTCTTTGGAATTTGTTCTCATAATGTATCCTCTTAATGCAGCAGAGAGCATCATCATTTTAGCTTCTGTGCTTCGAATTGCCCTCCCAAAGGATAATGCCACGTCCTGCAAGGGTATAAAAGTGAAGAGGAGCCTGCAGAAAGTGGCGACCAAAAAATGGACCAAAATCGATAAGAATGTAATTTGCCATAATTCAAAGAAATTTGCTCGGCATATTGGCTTTTTCTCCTTTTTATATATGTATAAATACATTTTTTCCCCATACACCCATAGGTGTGTGGGTGTGTATGTTGGTAATGGTGTTGGTTTCTTTGCGAAGGTGTTTGTGCAATAAAAACAGCCTCAATGAGAAGCAACTCCTGGGGAAAAGATGAAAGTTATTAATGGTTAAACAGTTGGACCCGCGCACAACATGATGCAGATGGTACTTAGATCTTAAGATCTCATTTGGCATTTCCGCCTTCCGCGGCTTTAGCTCTAATTCAAATGCATATCTGCGACAGAAATTCACATGTAAAACGAAGATATAATAATTGCAACTGGAATGAAAAGCTGTGGTCTCTTGTCATTTTATTACGCAGATAGTTGTGTTATTAAAAATGCTCATACGCAGCCACTGAGATTTCCCAAGAAATCGAGCAGCGAGCGAGTCCTTCTTCTTATGAGTGATGTATTCGGATCCAAGGCTCACTCGCACCACGGCATGTGTGGCATGAAAAGAGCAGTCTTTTCTTGGGTGGAAGTTGTGGCAGGGCGGGGTGAGGGAATGCCAAGGATGTGAGCCCCATTCGCCACCCTCTTATGCATTAAATTGACATTCATATTACTTATTTATGCATGGGAAATTAATTTTGATATGTTGATTTCTCGCATGGGCAAATCCAACATGCCACGCACACTTATGCACCTATGTACACTGAACACTGAGCACACGCCACAACGCAATCAAAACGCTCGTTCAGCATGCAGGTGACATATGTACATATGTACACCCATTTATGGATGGCTTGTTTATCTGTAAATAATGGAGCACGCTTTGCTGTGCTTTTAAATAATTGAAGACTCCATTTCCCAGCGAATCGCACACTTACCAGGTCGCAAGTTCATTATTCCGGTGCTCCACTCGACTCGCAGACGACGAGCGAACGAATGGACATTTAAAGTTGATGATGATTCAAAAAACAGTAGTTTGCAGTAAGTTAATAAATTAATCATTCCACTTTCGCTTACCTCCATTCAAGTTGTTAGAAGCAATTAGAGGCAAATAATATTTGATACAGGCGTTAATTGAAAAGTTCACGTTGCTCACAAAGTTTGTTCTAGTTATGCTTGCTTAGAATGAAATGAAAATATTGAACTATATAATTGAAAATTCCAATTGCCAGCCCAAGATGTTTATCTAACTGGTCACCAAAAGGATGCTAGCTAGATACATTCAAATGCTAGAAATGGGAACGTGTAGCATGTATGTCAGGTGAGCAGGATATGCCACCAGAAGTGGCAATAATGGCGGGGACCAAGGTCAAATTAGTGTTGTTTTTGGTTAGTGCTGATCACTTAAGTGGCGGCGACTCGCAAATTCCGAGCACTAGTAATTTATGCACGTGGAGCCAATTTGCCATTCCCTGGGCCATTTTAATCACTGACTTTGTCATTAGTTATGCACGAAAAACCAAAACATAAATTGAAAGCCGCCAAAGGGCTTGATGAGGGGATGGGGCAATGAGGCGATGGGCCGGTGGGCCGGTGGTGGCCCAGGATATCTCCAACTTTGCTCTTTGTCCCTGGGAGTTTCTAGTTCGCTTCCGTTGCGCTAACTCATTGTGCGCACTTCCTGCCATCCGGTGCTGGCCAGGCCCAAAGCATTATGCAGTGGCCAACTGTCTTTCCACCTCCCAGCCACCCACGCCACTTCCCCATCCCAATACCCATCCCATTTTCATTCCCATTCCCAATCCCAATCCCAGCGGCCTGGCATCTAATTGTTTTTAATCACTTTCCAGTTGCCCAGGCTCGTCCGCAAAATGGCTCCGGGCGCACTTTGATTGGCAAAATAACGATTATACCTATATAGAATATTAATTATCATCTGGGCTCCCAGTTGCTCCGCATTTCGGGCTGCTGACCCCCGATATCCGGCGCTTCCAAGGAGTTCGGATTCGATTGGGCCTCCACTGGAGCGTGCGAAGCGTTCGAAGAGTGAGTCAGTGCATCTGCCAAGTGGCAAGTGGCAAGTGCCGAGTGGCGAGTGCATTGTTCAGCTCACTTTCGCTGGCAATTCGGATGGCAAGTGTGCCAAACTCTGCTCGGATATATTCCGCACTTTGTATTTCGCATTTTGTGTTTGCGTCTCGTGTTTACTTAGCATAACTCGAGTGGCTCGACTGAGTGTCGTCCTTGTTGTCGCTGCCACTCTTAGTGGGGCAATTAAGCGATAAGCTAGCTAAATACACAGCACTCTTCAGCGCCCCCAGTCCAAGACACGCCCACTTACCGCCCACTTAGCCACCACCCACCAACCGAGCTGTCAGACAAAAATCTGCAATGGAAAATGGAGGAGACACAGCATTTTCGTCGGCGACACAACGACAATAACAGAATAACAAAGTACACAGAGGCTGAAGAAGGCAAGGGCGGAGGGAGAAGGGGCGTGGCAGAGGCAAGATGAAGATAACCACTTGGAAACTCATTAGTTGCGAATTATAATTAGACAATTATTTGGTTTTTAATTCATTGTAGTGGCTGCTGCTGCTGCTGCTGCTGCCAACAGAGAGACTCTTATTATTATTCCTATAATTGTTGTGTTTATTGCATGGAGATATGCACACACACACTCACACACACACACACACAAATGTATATATCCGTTCGAACTACATGCGCATTACGCATACGCCATGTATGCTGGCTAATGCCCAAATGAAATGCCACTTAATGGTTTTAATTAGTTGTCTAAACACATCTCTCTATCTCCCACTCCTGTTTACTTGTGCTTGTGCTTGTGCTCCAGCTGAAGCCCATTAATGTGTGTCCATGGGTGAGGTTAAACCGATGCCTTGATGAAGTGAAGTGCTTGCCAGGAAGAGCGTTATCCAGCAGCAGTGCGGTTGTTTCCCAGGGCCAAAACAAAGCCCCAACTGGGTTTTGGGACTTGGATCTTGGCATTGCAGATCGCGGATTGCCGAGCTGGGCGCCAGGCAACCGCAAGGCCAGGACACTGGAACACATGTCGCCGCCGCTCCCGTTGCCACTGTCGCTGCCAAAGGACCAATTCCTTCCCGCACTTCAACTCATTAGCGCGTAAGGAATCTTAACGCTTCAAAATGAATTAATTTTCATCCAGCTTGGCGTTGTCACAAACAAGCCCGCAACTCGCATCGCCACCGGAAACTGGAGATGAGTTCCAGGAGTTCCGCAGACGGGGACACAATGTCGTCTTTTGGCTCATTATGCACCTGCCTTCTGTCTCCTGCCCCTGGCATACACCTCACCCGCACCCCCCACTTTCCCCACTCGGCGGCGCTTAGATTTATTTTTAAATTTTCCCTTTTACTTCGCCCGCGTTTCACTGTGCTTTGTTTAATTTCTGCGCTTTCTTTATTCTGCTCGCTGATTTTGAACTTCGCCGTGCGCTGATGTAAAGTCCGTCCGCTTTTCAGCCTGCGTATCCGTTCGCCGGCTGCGCGTGTGTGCGTGTGTGTATGCATGTGTGTGTGTGTGTATTTAAATCCGATTTGAATAATTACAAATTTCAATTGTATGAAAACCAACGGCAGGCGCCGCCCCCCGACAGCCAGCAATATGACGCCATATGGAAATGGCAACGCGCGGATTGCGGATTCTGGATGGGGCACGTAGCGGTACCATGGGCGGGGGCATGGCAGGGGGCGTGGCAAGGGCAGGAGGCGGAGCGGTTGGCAGGAGGCAACACGAATATTTACCGTACAATAGCACACACTATGCGAAAAGAGACGGTTGTTAAATTAACAGAAATGAAAGCATATTGGCAGATTTGTGAAATCGGTGAAGGATCTTAAAGAACACAGTATTTTCGTCGATAAAGCAACGTTAACTGCAAAAGGTGTACACCATTGCATCTTTATCTTATATAAAGAACTGCTCCTTAAATTGAAATTATAACTATTCCATTATGCACTTAAAAGTAGGCTCTATATCAACTTGTTTTGTGTATTTATTTAATATTTGACTATAGTTAAGTATGTACGGATAATAGGCTTTATGAAACTTTAAGGTTACCCCATGACTATGACTATTAAGTTCACTTATTCAAATCAGGTTGTGACTACCCTTTTGTCGCAGTGTCCTTGTCGCAGTGGCTGCTTTTCACAGTCGCTGGCTACGAAGACAGCAACAACAAAGGCGCCGACGACAACGGCTTCTGTTTCTGCCGAGTTAAAGATAAGATTATTACCCACCGTGCACACACTCGCACTCACTACCATGCACACACACTCACACTCACACTCACACTCACACACACACACTTGCAGACGGGCAGGACTCGAGGAGCTTTGCCAGCTCGGGGTTTATTTTGGTATTTCGCATTTGGTCCTTTTTCCTGCTCGCAGCTCACAGTTCACAGCTCGTGTTGACAGTTTTTTTTCGCTTTTTATACACATATATATATATATTTTTTTTTTGCCAGGCGTGTTCATCCAACGCTCTGCGGTTGACTATTCCGACTTTGGTTTGTTGCTTCGGCAGCTCCACTCTGGCCTTTCATCACGTTTGAATAATAATTTCCCTATTCTGTGCGGTTCACACTGAATGAATTGCGATATTCCACAGTCGGATGGCCCAGGAGCACTGAGGGCAGTTCGAAAAGACGAATTTGCTCTGTCTTAATGTAATTAATTACATTGATTTTATTGGTAGAAATGCTCCGAGGAATATTGTAATTGTGAAATAGCTAGAGTGCTTTAAGTTCCAGCTTGGGTAGCCATTTACTATTTAACTCAACCATAATTAATACGATTAAATATATACCGAAATCAAATAGTTTTTTTTTAAGAACTGCCTTGATCTTTGGATGTCACATATGTGCCCGAGCCCGAAAATCCTTGAGTGCTCCTCGGAGATCCTGTAAGGATATGCTGGCGCTCATGTTGGGTCAAGTTGGCTCCTTGTTGCGCACTCCGCTAGTTGAAAACCAATTAGTAACTGGCTCCCAAGTGCTGACCCACTCGAAAATGATATATTACGAGCCCGGCTCCGTCGCCATCATCTCCGCTCGGTCACTTATCAGCACTCGGCCATCTGTTGGACTCCATATCCTCGCTATCCTCCGCATCCTTCGCAGCCCCGGGCTCCTCCGTATGCCAGTTCGAGGCGAAGTCGCCAGGACCTGCGGGCTTCCCAAGTGGACGGGGACAATCTACTGTTAAATTACTTTAACTCGATTCATTTGCAATTGCTTTTTTCGGTTTCTGGCGTCGTACATTTTTCGACGCTCTGTCTCGCACGGTGTGCTTTTTTTGGGCATGGACATGGCTGGGGAGAGGGGGTCAGACATGCACTATACCCATACACTAAGCCTGGAAGCGACAGGAGCAGATACCTGAACGGACCCTTCTCTCGTGCCCGCACCCTCGACTCTCGGCTCGCCTTTTTTCGTGTGTGAGTGCTGGTCGCTGGCTATAAAACAGATAAATTGCAAAAGTTTTCCCAAATATTTTCACAAGACGACGGCAAGCCGATGGCGAAAGGTGTGTGTGGTTGCTGGCGCAAGGGGAAAGTGGGCGTGGCGGGAATGGGGAGGGGCGAGGGCGAGGGCGAGGGGGGCGTCGAGAGATGTGGGCGGGGCAGCAGAGCAGGTAGCGCAAAAATCTGCAATAAAATTTTACCAATAAACTTTAGACGCACACATGGACGGCCGTCCGACACAGATGCGGATGCGAGTGCGGATGCGGATGTGGATGTGGAAGTGGATGCGGATGTGAGTGCGGATGCTGATGCGGAAGTGGGTGGCGGAATGCGGACAGGTGGAACTTTTTGGTGAACTATACTAAATTATTGTAGTTGCTGAAAAAGTTTTTGTTCCCCGCTCACTCTTCCCATCGCCTGTCTGACACACGCAAAACACAGAACACACTCACACACACACCACACACACACCACACACACACACCCACAGAGTGGAGGATGGAAATTCGAACACCCTTCGACATGTCCTTAGATTCCTGGGACAAAGCACCTGGGTAGTATTCACTTTTTACAGACCGACTACGAATGCAACTACCGCCTTTCTCGCAGTCAGCATTTCGCTTTCTTCCACAATTTCTTTATGAGATTGAATCTTCAAAACTATTTGTCTCGTTGGCAAGGGGAGAACTAATGTTTTTAGCTTCAGCTCGAGGCTCAAGGATTGGATGTGCCGCATGCCGCATGCCGCTGCTGCATGCCGCATGCTGCATGCTGTATGTTGCACTCGAAACTCGCAACCCGAAACTGGAAACTGCGAACCTGCAGAGTGTCCCAGTGACAAATGTGCCAAACTTGTCCCGCAGACTTTTTCCAGTTTGTGTAGCCCGGCTGTTTGTTGTTTCAGCTAGTTGTTGTTTTAGTTGGCCCACAAATACTCGCAGCTCCCCGTTTTTTGGCCGCTCTGCGGGCGGAGTTCGGGAGCTCCGGAGTTCCGGAGTGCTGGGGGTCAGCACATTGTGGGTCAAATTGGTGCCCAAGGTCGCCGTGTTTGGCAATTGAAACTTTGCATTCCCAGCGGAATGCCACTACTGGCGAGGCTGGCCAACCAAATTAATCCCAGGAATCCCATCCCATCCTCTCCTCCGCAACTCCACCGCAATTTTCATGTTTTATGTTAGTTGGCGTGGGGCTTAATTTATTGATTTGATACATGTGCCTGATGCCGCTTCCCGCCCCGAATTGCCCCCAGGCCGTGAATTTGGATTTGTGATTTGTGTAATTTGTGCAACTGTCACTAATTTCTATTTCCCGCTTCATAATGCCACTGCCTGTCCTGTTCGTCCTGTGCTGTTGGTCCTGGCACTTCTCTGCTCCTATCAGGCCACTAATAAGTTTGTCATTTATGGGATTTATGTGTGCAGCTCTCGAAACGGGAGACGTAAACAAGTCCGAGAAGGAACTCAAACGATTCGAGACTCAAGTAGGAGCAGGGGCACAACTTTCTTCCGCCAGTTGGTAACACGGTCACGTACGCGTGTGGATACAATATGTCATAGTGCCAGGATGGCTATGACGCGGCGGAGAAGAGGGCGCAGGATCTGGGGTACCAACCGAATGCCAGAATGCTAGAATGCCAGATTGCCGGAATGCCGGATTGCCGGATTACCAGAGCTGGCGAGTTCCAGAGTGCATCTCCTTGAAAACAGCATGTGTTGCGTTTCCACTGGAGTGGCCACTACATATTGATCCCATTCAAAGCCCTCCACACAGATCTCCAAGATCATTCGGGGATAAGGCGCTGCTGTCGCCTTCATCTCGCACCAACGAACCACTTACATGCCGATGTGGCCGAAAGTGCCGATAAAACTTTCACTGAGCCCCCCCCGGTAAATGTCCCTGCACCAATGGCCAGCTGAGGAATTTGGCGCGCGCTTGACATTAACGCGGCTAATGGTGAAAGTTTTATGCCTGGCTTCGGCTTCATAATGTGCAACACTTGAGCAACAAGGGTGGCCCCATGCTCAGCGCTCCACTTCCCAAGCCCCAAGCCCCAATCCCCAAGCTCCACGCTCCACACTCGTTTCGTGAGGAACTTAACTTGGGCCACCAGCTGCCTTGGCTGGTAAGAGAGCGCTTAAGAGAGTCCTTTTTCGGATGCTGGGCACTGGCACTGGCACCCAAAAGGGGCGCCCAAAAGTCTGACGGGACCGCCCCGCCAACGGTTGGTGTCTCCGAAGAGCCAACTTCGAAAGCCAAAGCCCTTTGAACGCCCAAGGATCCGGCACAGAGCTCGTTGGGGCCTCGGCTGCGCACTTCGTGATTCGGACTTCGTGCTTCGGCCTTTGGAATCCTATTCGGAGCGCTTCGGCCCAGTGAGGTCCTTCGGCGGCGGCGACGGCGGCAGCTGACTCGACAGTTGGTTATGAAATCTGAACGTGTTCGCACGTGCCGCACGGATCTCGCAGCAGCTAAAGCCATCAACTCAACTCAGTTCCACTCCAATCAGCACTTCAGTCGCATCGTATCATCCCAGACTCTGACCGCAAAGTGAAAGTAGAAGTGAAAGTGAATCTGTATCTGTAGCTGAACGTGAACGTGAGCGCAAAGGATTCGCAGCTAAACTGAACTGAACCGAACTGAACCCAACTGAATGAACAGTCGAACAGTGTGAATCAGAGATTGGAATCATTTCAGGCCAAGACTTTGTGTTGCAAATCAGTGTTTTTGTGTTTGCGCTTCGTCCTTAGTTGCCATCCCTCATGAACTTTAACCAACTCA
Organism: Drosophila mauritiana; assembly: GCF_004382145.1. Classification (NCBI taxonomy): domain Eukaryota; kingdom Metazoa; phylum Arthropoda; class Insecta; order Diptera; family Drosophilidae; genus Drosophila; species Drosophila mauritiana. The sequence goes on along the minus strand of NC_046672.1, from coordinate 19,847,710 downwards.
ATCAACAAGCTGCACAACTAAGGTTGTACGAAATTTACCATCTAGGAATCACCCGATAGTAGTTATATTTCAATTTGTAGTATCCAGCATCCGTCGGCGATAAAGCATTTTTTTTGGTTTTTTTTACCATTTTTTTAACGTTATAAACAAGAAAGAAAAACAAAATCAGTTAGTGCATATGTGTACAAAACATTTGGTTAAAGCCAAAAGAGTAAAAGCGAGGAAAGCGAATCGAAAGGCAACAAGGACCTGAAACCGAGCGCACTTCGACTGAATTTAAGTAAAATACCAAAGTGAGCAAAGTAAGTATGAGTGTTCGAGTTGAAATTACAAAGAGTTGGTGATTCCTGGCATACTTTTGTGGCCAATCAAACGGAATTCTGGGCAAATGTACAGTCATCTTGAAATGGGAGCGGGAATAAGTGCGAAATGCGAGCATTAGTTTCTTTGATGAGCTCCTCGAGGGACTCACATTCGGATATAGATTCAGATTCGGGTTCAGTCAACTGCCAGCTAATGTGGGCTATACATCCGACAAATGGGAGCACTCAGAGTGTCTGGCTTTGGATCGCAAATCAACAGGAGGAACGTCAATTTCAGATTTCGCAGTTCGGATCCGAGAGGCCAGAGGAAATCCATACCGCACTCACACACAGCCACGCATACTCACTCATCCGGCATCTGTGGCTTGTGCTTAAGTTAATTATTATCAATTAATAGCTAATCACGATAAATGTGCATGAAAGCGTTGGCACAAGGACACAGCGATACGGGATGTCCGTGTCTAAGTGGGCGGTGGTGACGCAGAGCTCGGGTTTGGGGGAGAGCATTTAGGACAAGGCAACAACACAACAAATGGCTCTGGCATACGGTCGTGGATGGAATCCCAACAGCTTCCCTCTCCCGCTCCCCACTCCCCTGCCCTTTGCCAAGTGCCCCGGGGCTCCTCACCTAGTTTGGCATCCTGTTGATTTGTCCCACGCTGCGTATGAGCGATTGGAATTAAAAGTACGCATACGCACTGTTGGCATAACCCGTGGCTGCAAAATAAATTACGCTGCACTCGGTCACGCCCAGAGCATGGGCGTTATTTTATATTTTATTTCATTTTCATTCGCAATACGCTTGTTTGTATCGGTTACTTTGTGAATTGCGGTAGTTACAAAAATTAGATTTTCGATTTCCATTCTCTCCGTTTGGAACAGTTTTAATGCAGAATTTAATGATAATTTAGTATGCCAAATAAATTACATTTTGCACTTTGTGCACATATACATTAATTAAGAAGGATGCCCTTTTCCGAAGACTGAACTAATGTGACACAATTTAAATTTTAATGTGCGCATTTAACACTAAGCTAGGCGCCTACGCGTTGTTCGTGATGAAAAATATTATTATAGATTTGTTGAAAAGTATGTAACATGCTGTTTATATAATGCCAAAAGAATGAAGAAAAACTAGTCGAGTGTAGGGTATCTGATAGCCGAAAAACTCGCGCGTTCTCTCTCGTTATTCTATTAAAATGGCAACAGATTAATGACAGCTTAAGTCGCAAGAGCGTTTATTAATTATCAATGTGATGAAAAATTTCGGTGGCTGTTCGCCTGTTATTATTATTATTGGCAAATGAACAATGAAAGCGCAAAATGGACGCATAAAAGCGAATATTTATGATCTTGTGCTGGAATGCTCATAAAATTCAATCAAAGTTGCAGTTCCCAGTCCCAATTTCTCGTCCGCCCCTCTTCACTCGTGGAATGCCATGCTTCGCGCTCCGCGCTCCGCGCTCCGGTCTCCGGACTACGGACTTTGGACTCCGGTGGGCAAGTGAAGCCAAGTGAGGTTCGTCGTCTTGGGCTTTGATCTCCGCCTGGGATGCCCGGGAAACGCAAGGGTATGGGTAGTCGAAAATACCAGGGGTGCTGGCCTGCGGTGGGTGGAGTTCAGTGGGTGATGGGTGGACAACAATCACATTCGCCGTTGGAGTGCCCTCAATAAACGATATTTTATTCTTTTTCCCCTGCTGCTGCTGTTTGCCAGCTGCCCTCTGCTCCTTCCGCTCCTTCCGCTCCTTGCAGCCTCCCAGCCGCCCTTCCTTTTTTCCGCCCCGACCGAGGTCCTTTTTTGCAGTAACCCATCTTTCTGTTCAGCTCAGTTCTGGTCTGTTCTGTTCGGTTTTGTTCGCCTTTCCTGCTACCACCTTCTTTTTCCCTTTTATCGTTTCAGTTACAAAGCGGCGCGCACTTTACGCTGATTGCTCGCTGGCGCAATCGTTCCACAGGACACGGCTTCCACTTCCTCCATCGCGTCCTTTCTGGCCCTGCTCGCTTTCCTTTGTTTTCCGCAGCAGCACGCCCCCATTTTGCCCGTTTTCCCCCATTTTCCTCAGTTTCCTCAGTTTCCCCCTATGTGTGTAACTGGGCATCGATATCATTGGGTTTATTGTTACTTCCTTTTGCAATTATCCTTGTTAGTCGGCGCACAGGACAGGCCAATGCACAGTGGCTCCCATTTCTAGTGCTCACTGGCACTAACTTCATTTGCCTTTATTTTGCGCCCCGCATCGCAGCTTGGCTTTTTGCGCTGCATAAAGTATCTGGAATTGTCACCCGACTCCTGCTTAATAAAGCAGCAGTCGGTCCTTTTCGTCTGGCAGCGTGTCCTGCATCCAGCGTCCTGCGGCTCCTCTTGAGCTCCCTGCTCCTCCGCCGACGGAAGTGCGAGTTTTCCACCGCATTTCCATCCCCTTAGCGCAGATTTGGTCGAAGTGGGAGGAAAAGCGAGAGCGCACAGCGGGAAAAATAGACACTGGACCTGGTCACTAGGTATAGTCGCTGCTTTTCACAAGCAGAAACGTTTTATTATTTAAAACTTCAGCATTATAGTACTCCCTATAGCTATTTATCCGTATTTTCAAGCAATGAAAGAATTAAAAAAATGTGTTCTCAAAAGAAGACTTAAAACTGTGAGTTGCCGACGGATATTTTTATTTTAGTAAAATAAAATATATTCTTAATTTAATCAATCAAGATGTATTTTTGATCCATAAATGAAAACCCTTGATCCTATTAATTTTCCAATTTCATGTTACTTCAAGACCTTAAATTTAGTTTTCTCTCTTGATTTCAAGGCAGCATTTTATCACGAGGATGCAAGTCCTTTTTTAGCCAGTTAAGCATGTTATTCAAATAATGGATGCTAAACTTTGAATGCCAGACTTGTAACTGGAAATGCTTAATTGATTTTTCCCCACTGCAGCACAACAAGAAAGCTGATAGGACACAAACTCAATCAAACTGTCAGCGACAACTCGGTTCGATTTTTCGCTGCCACGCCCACTCGCTGTCAGCTGGTCATTTGGTCCGCAGGAGCAGGCACCAATAGATATAGCATCAATTGCAGAGTCCGCCGACCCTCGTGGTCCCCCATCTCCCATATATATCCATCCATCCAACCATCCGGTGGTGAGCACAACCAAGTAATAAAAGCGGAGCATACGCGCGGCATTTAATTAAAATCGTGCGTAAAGTGCAACACTCGATGGCGGACTTCGAGTGACCCGACACATCCGACTCACTCTCGCCGTGGAGAGGAAAACAAATCCGGTCGGAAAACACCTAATTAAATTTATTAAAGCACTGAAATCAGCGGCAAGAAAACTGCGAAATTCAGTTAAAGTTTAGCCAGCTCGGCTTTGTTGCAAGCTTCTTTGCTCGACCGAGAGTGCTGCATACTTTTGTGTGCAATGCAACGCCTTTTAATGACCACGCTGCAGCATGCGGTCACCCACAGCCACCCACTTTCGTCCACCGTGGCCCGGCTCGCCCGGACCACACCCAACCCATGTTGGCATCACATTTTTTGCAATTAGCGGAATTGTTTCACATTTGCTTCACTTTCACACTTCCCCACCTAGTTCGTTCCGTTGCCAGCAGTTTATCTGCGGTTGCAGGATAACACCAACCACCAGGCTCCACCCACCTCCCACCACCCACCACCCACCATCCATTCCCATCCGCGCCTGCCTTTGGGTTTGTCACTCGGTTGGCTGCCCCCTCGCCCTGGGGAGCCGACGTCCATGGACGAACCCCTGAGTGTGTCCACTATTCGGGACCCCTGGGGGATGTGCAGCTAAATCTTTTAAAATACATCTAAAAACGACGTGACAGAGGATGCACAAACACTTTTCTGCACTTTACTTTCTTTTCGCCCGGACATACAGACAGACAGACAGACGGACGGACGGACGGACGGACAGACACTCAAACGCACTGACATACGTTCCACGAACATTTGCCGGCGATCCAGATGGCTGCACTTTAGTGGATAACCCAGTTTGCTCCGCTTAAAAGGTTCCTCCATTTTTGAGAGAGTTTTTCCGACCGCTTTACATAAGTGTCGCCCGGATCTGGTTTGGCTTGTCCGTAGCCCATTTCCAGGCATTATGCAGTTTGTTGGTCTGCCAAGACATCGAACGGAGTTGCTCTGCTCGGGGAAAAACAGAAATTTGGAAGTCGGAAAAGCCTGAAAAATGCTACTTCGTCACTTCGAGCTTCACTGCAAGCTGCTCGAATAGCGGGACAACTGCGAGATTAATTTTTCAAACATTCTTTAAAGCATTTTTAGCAAAGAAAAATAACAAGGAATGAAAGAACTTGCCTTGTAGAACAGTTCCTAAGAAATCCCAGGAGAGTTGAGCTCTTAACCAGACGAACAGAGCTCTGTTCTCCGAAAGATTCTCATTAGCTCGCATTACATTCGCTGAACTAAAGCATACTTCGCGTTAGATGAGTGAAATAAGTATATGTTTTATGAAATGCCCTCGTATATTTCCTTCCGCCTGCGGGGCCCCTGCCTTCACTTCCGTTTCCGGCCTTTTTCAGCGCGACAGGAGAAGGTATCTGAAAACCCCAAGGCGTCCATCATTTCTGTTCCTTTTTAAATCAGCGCGGAGCGAAGCGGGGACAGGAGACACTCGCTAAAAGGAATCATGCCGACATTATGCCATTACATTTGCATAATTATCGTTATGTGTGTGGTTGTGGGTGTGGCTATGTGACTCACGCACTCACACACTCAAGCCACTCAGCCACTTGGCTTCGCTGAGTAAATGTTTGCATTTATTTGCATTTCAACGGAGTCAAATAAATATGAAAGCTCAGCACTTGCGAAGTAAGGGAAAGACGGCGATGCCAATCGGCTGGGGGACAACTCACAGTCACAACTTTAAATTGAATTCAAATTGAAAAACTTTCCTTCGCTGTCATATCCCTCGGGCATATCGATGGCCCTTCAGCTGCTCCTCCAACTGGAGTCACCTGTTGCCCAAGGCCAAAGCCCGCAGGACCTGCAGGCGATCAACAGGTGCAGCCCAGAATGCGCCAACTGAAAGTATTCCCCCCCAATAGGAATATAGTTGCACTTGAAAGCAGAAAGTTCGCTGGTAATAAGTTATTAATACTTGCCAAATGTTGCAATAGATATTGATATTAACTACTACATTTCTAACTACTAATGTAGATTCAATGGCACCACAGTAAAATTAGGCTTTATTTTACAATTTTACAATCAATATAAATATGATTTCAACTCAAGTTTCATGAAGCTAATAGAACACACAAACGTGTGTTTTTCTAATATGTAGTTCAAATCGTATGTCCTCACTGAAGATTTGAACAGGGATGTTAATTTCGGCCAAGATTCAGACTCACATTTCTGTAGTTTTTCACCAAGACCACAGAGATTTGGCAGCACTGAAGGATTTCCCAATCCATTTAATTTCCTCTCAAAACTGTTTGGTACTCAAGTTTCTTAAAGCTCAAAATAATTCAGGGATGGCCATCGAGAGCCAGAAAACGAATGAAAAATCGCATTGTCTTTGCTGGCATTTCTCGGTCGGTCGGTTGCGCCCCACACTCGCCCATCATCAGACTTTGGTCACATCTCCTGGTGGCCAACCAACTGCTCAAGGTCGGCAAGGCCCCATGGCAAGGACACGGATGTGAGATAGCCAGAAAGTCAGAAAGCGACGTCCTGCCGCATTCCTTCGCAGAAGGAGCAATGCGAAATTTCCAATTAGGTAGCATCTGGTCGCAGTAACTCGCTCCGGGAAATTCAATAGTTCGTGATGCGGAGCAGGCCGATATGCCCGAAATTGTGGGCCCGTCCGAGAGCGAGAGTTCGAAGTCTGTCGAATGAAAATCAATGTCACAATGTTTGAGCGCCAGCTGACAAGTCATCCCGGCCAGCTCCACATCCTGCAACCCGTCGAGTCCTTCGAGACCGCACACCCGAGGAGAGACCGTTGACGAGCGATGGGCTGCAATCCACTCTCCGACTTTCGTCCTGGCCAGGACCACTGATATGTAGTCCTGAAAAGCACAAACGCACACGCTGCAGGAGGCATTCACGGCACTTTTGGGCTCCCGATGAGCAAGGATTTTCGAGAAGACAGGGCTGAAAGCTGGAGATATTCGCACATGAACTGCAGCTAGGAGCGCTCCACAGATTTTTGCAATTGGGCACATAATCAATTAGCATTGCGAAAAACACTCCGCTGCTCGGGCACGAAATTTGAATAACAATTCTGCATAAGCCCCACTCGTATTATTCATGATTCTCGCTCATTTTGAAACATTCAGACGATTACCAAATTGGAAAATGTTACAAATTTTTGCGGATTAACGGCAGCAATAAGAGCGAAGCCGCTTGTTTGTGTGTGTAAGTGCGGGTGTGTGGCTGTGTGGGTGGTTGTCTTTGTGTGTGTGCGTGTGCGGCAGACAATCGCAATCAAATCCGCAATTCTAGCCACCCAAACCACTGGCCTCGCTTTTCCAGCACACACACACACAGACACTTGTTGAAAATCATAAAAATTTGATGTACTTAAAATTTTCATAAAGCTGCCAAACAATGCCCAACATGAAGAGCAACAAAAACAAAGTCGGTTGCAAAAAAATGTTTAAAACTTGCCAACTTGTTTGGGCTTCGTTGGGTATAACGCAACGAAATAAAAACCGACAAAAAAACACTGACAAACGAGCAATCAAATTTGTTTAAATGCAATTCTGCGGACTTTTTTTGGATCACGCTTTCCGGTTGCTATTCCTTTTTTTTGTTTGTTTTTTGTTTTCTGTTTCGAGAGCAGTGCAATGCGGAGCAAAGTATACAAACTTCACAGCGCAAATTTCAAACGAGGCTTACAGTAAACAATTGAGCATTAAATCGGTGAGAAATCGAAGGGAGCGAAGCCAAAGAATAAACAAAGTGCAAAATAAGTAAGTGGAGTCAAGTGGCCTTTTGCACAACAAATATAAGTAACAATGGTATGGTATGGCTTTGCTTCTAACATGAAAAGAATAAAGTCGAAAAACTATAACTATAGATAATCCGAAGCACTAAAGAGCAGCTAACTAGAATCTATCTTGAATTGCCTAGTGAACAGATACATTCTTGGACATGAACATAGGGTTTCCTAATTTATCTATATTTATTTTAAGTTGTGTTTATCTGCCAGCAACTTCGTTTAGTTTAATTTGAATAAGCCAATTACGCAAAAATATACGACTATAACATACATGTGGGATGTACAATAGGCATTAGATCTTTCGATACTTCTACATTGCAGCCCTGATTAAAATGCAACCCTAGACAAGAGCAAGCTATCGATAGAAAGGGAGCGAGTGTAGAATGGAGAGTGGAGAGAAGTCGAGTGAAGTTGTTGCCAAGAGCGGTTGTTCCCAAATCTAAATAATAAGTTGGGCAATAAGTCTAAATAATTAAATTTGAAGAACATAAATGATTTGTTACACTTTTAAGCTCTACTATTTGTATACTACACTATATACTATATGTATGTACAAAGAACATTTTCAAGAATTCAAGATGTTTATCCATACCTTTGACTAAGGTACTTCAGTTCCTCCCCATTAAACAATAAGCTGCCAAATTCTTGGTGCTCTGGTTGGTGGAATCTTGTGATAATTATTCAACCATATTCTGGCAGCTCGATATCGGTGGTGAATGGGGGCATTAACATGAACATAACGACTAACTGTTGCCAGCGGAATTTCCGTCCAAATCGCGACGAGGTGTTCCTAATGGGATTATGTTCGTCGGGTCGGAAGAGCAGCCGGTTCTTTGTCGCCACCAGTCACGATATACATGCACATATATATATTTGCCTTATATACATCTATATATAGTATGCGAGGAAACTGGGCCTCTTTGAAGCAAGTGGCACAACTATCGTGCATCCATCGCATTAATTTCAAGGAGGGATCGCGATTTTCTGGGATGGAGCGTGCGTGCCGATAGCGAACTAAGTGCAAGTGGCGTTCGCTAATTGTTGGCCATGTTTTTCTGCTGACAATTCGCTTTCGGCCAAATAATTCATGCAAAACTCACGAAATTGTCACGCAACCCAGTTCACAATGCGGCGATGATGATGAGACGCTGTTAATTAATTAATTATCCCCCGCCGCCCCACGGGGCAGGCGGTTTCGTGATTTATGATAAGAACACTTTGCCCCACTCCGCTGCCGCTCCCCTCTGCCCGCCCGTTTCCTGTGCGCATTTTGCGATTTGGTGAAAATGATTTCCTCCTGGCTCCCAACACGCGAGAGTGACATTTTTATTGTTGGCGTTTTGCATGTCGAGGGGATGCCTGGATGTCCCTAGAGCACAGGTTAGGGGGCTCGGGTGGGTGTGGCCTGGGCGCTGGCTGTATCATCATTAGGCCAACTCATTTTTGTCCGGCGCAGCGTGGGACGCGTGCATCATGTTGCAAACGGCCAGATGGGCCACTCTTCGCTGGCGAGAAAGCAGCGAGAAAGGACGCAGGACCTTAAGGTGGCCCATGTTGACGATGCTAATTAGCCTCCGCTCCGCCATTGTCCTCGGCATCAGCTGGCTACGCCGCGAGTGGGCCGAAGGACACGCTCGTCCTTCGTCCTCCAAAGTGGCATAGAGACAAACAAACCAACAGGCAGTCGCCAAAGGCAAAAGTTTTCGTGGACAAATGATCTGCGGAGTGCTCTTACCTCCTATGATAATAGCCAACCACAGTTTCAAAGGGACTTGGAGGATTTCACCCGAAAATGATTTAATTTTCCGCACTGCAAATTGGCATTTGCCTGCTTCAAGTATCTAGAATTTAATGTGTAATTAGCAAACTGTTCCATTTTCTTCTGAAGGGAATTATCTTTAAGCTGATAAACGCAAGAATTGCAGCGCTTTGTACGTGTTTAATTGTCATCTTTTGAGGTATGACTTCGATTTACTACGCCCTCGCATGGTTCTCGAAGGATTCCCGGTGTGGCAATCTCCATTCGCATCTTTGGGCACTCAATAACCGGCCAGTCAGCAGTTGTTGCCCCCAGATTCCGGCCTGTCAGTTGTCCCATTTTCGATTCCATCAGATTTTGTGTATTCGGAGCAGCCAACGGTGGTATTATCATCAATTCCAGTGTCTGGCAAAGGTTCCACCGCACCTGCACCCCGTCCACTGTCCGCCCACAGCATCCCTTGGATTTCTTTCATCCGAGTTGGTCGTCCTTAAAATATTTTCGGAGCAATGTTTCCATAAATACACAACACAGGATCACAGGATGGGAAAAGTGGCTATGGCACTGGGAGTGGGAGTAAAAGTGGGAGGCCGTCAAGGGAACAAGGGACTCAAAAACAGGCACGCACCGAAATTCGGCACGCTTTGGGTGTGTGAGTGCTTGCTATCTGTGTGCTTGTGTGAGTGTGCCTGTGTGGGTGGGTGGCCATAAGCAACATAAGCAACAGCGAAGGAAGAATAAACAAAAGCACTGCTCGGCCATTGTTTGCTTAGGAATACACACACACACACAGCGAACACACAAGCACACACACTCTGCGCCACGCACACAGCAAAAGAAATCATAATTCCGTGAACCACAGTGCGTATACGCAATACGGACAGCAGCGTTAAAATCGCGTTGCCAGAAATTGTATGAATAATAAAAGCCAAAAATTGGCCTTCGAGTGAAACGAAATGAAATTAGACAACATTTCTGATGACTTTCTGCTTTGTTTGGGTCTAAAATTGCCCGGGATTGTATTTTTGGCATTTTGGCATTCGTATTGGTTTTGGGCAGTTGAGCAAGGCTAGAACGGTGAGCAAGGGGAGCAGGGCAAGACCAGGAGGAAGGGGCCAGTCGAGCCGACAATTTGTCAATTGACGCGCATCCAGGCGCTGGCAGCTCCTTCCGCCCGACTGCCTCTCAATGCCAGGACACCAAGTCAATTTTCATAGACATTTTACTGCAGTCCATCATTTCGCCCCGCTCCCCATTCCCAGTATCCTTCGGCACGGTATTTAGAGCCTTTCGAGTCCATCTGGCTGGAATAAATACATTTGCTCCGTCTGGTCTGCTCCCGGCATGATCGTTCGTCTAATTGAGGCCGCTTTGCGAAGTCCTTTTTGTCAGCAGCACAGGTTGCAGGAGGCGACCACAACGGGCTAGCAATCAGTGGTGGTGGCCAGCAGCTGCAGATGATTCTCCGGCAGCTGGACTTCATCAGGATTCTGTGACTCCTCTGGCTCCGGAGCAGGCTGTTCAACCTTCTCCAGATCCTGATCCTGCTTCCGTTTCTGTTTCTCCTCCCGCTGGCAAAGCACCGCCTTCATCCGGATGTCCTTGCTCCTTGACACCCTCTCTGCCTGAGTTGTCTCCGTGGCCTCGTAGGCGTTTATCCAGAGCATGGCCGCCAGCGTGGTCATCAGACCACCCATGATGGCCCACTCCCAGCGCAGGTAGACTTCGGTGGAGACGCCCAGGTAGCGGCGCAGCACGAACCGGGTGGACAGGTGGAGGATGTGCTCCACGCTGCACCAGAGCCAAAGGGCCAGGACCTCCATGAAGGCCACGCCCAGCACCAGTTCGATCAGGAAGGCGGTCAGCCAGCCCATCCGGCTTCGATAGCGCGTGGGCAGGATCTCCATGTCGTGCAGGAAGTACAGGATGGCGCAGTAGGCAATGTGGCCGGCGTAGATGGTGCCGGGAATCACCGGGAATCGCTCTATGTCCAGCAGACAACTGCCACGCATTCCGAAGTGCAGAATGCTGGCAATCAGGAGTACCAATGTGCAGGTCATCGTGGCGATTCGTTGTTGGCTATTGGCTATTGTTAATTTTTCAATTTTCCTCGATTTATTTTACGATTTTCGAATTTTTAAGAATTTTGTAACAGGCCGAAAGGGGAATGTGTGTGTGCTAGCTTCAACGAATCGTTGTGATTTGCTTATGTAAGGCCGGTTGTCCGGGCTTTGAAGTTTCGAGCACTTTGGCGCGGAGTACGTGATCGAAGGAAAACATTTCCTAACGAGGCAAAAACTGGTAACGAATGCACCTGCCTTAGCACGGGAATTCGTTACTACTTAACTTTTAAAATTACGATCGTAAGAAAAGTTGATAAGCTACCGAATCTTAATCTTTGTGTCAGTGCCTCCATAATTATTTTTCTCGTTTTTCAATTGCCTCGGCGAGGACTTAGCACGCCATGTGAAAATGCGGAAAAGAGGAAACTCCCACCTGCAGACGGGGCTAATTCCGGGCTTAGCCATATTTCCAATTAATTGTAATTCGCTCTGGCGCAGACAATTTCCATGCATTTAGCAGTGCGCCAGGTCATTAGGTGACCCCCAGTTCTGCGCTGGAAGACCGCCATGCCCCGCCCCCCTAATCCCTTGTCACGCCCATTTATGTTCATAAATTATGCAGTCAACCTCTGATGCTCATTGACCCAGAGGAAAAGCCCCCTTGCCCCACCTTCGCAGTGGGGCAGCTGTCGAAATGTTATTTCTTTCCTTATTTCTGCCTCATTTTTTGTGCTGGGAAAAGCGGGCGGGGAAAACCGTTTGATCCCTTCCGGCTTAGCTGGGACTAAAAGTAGAGCAGGACGAAAATAAAATTAAAAAAACAGACTGACAGCGGGTGGGTTAATCGGAAGTGGGGCTAGATGGGGAATTGGACAACTCAGCGCCAGAGACAACTTTAAATTTATTACGAGCCAGTCCCCAAAATTATGTATTTCCCATTAATGTGTCTTCTTTTTCGGACATGAACGCTAGATGCTCCTTCGATCGGCTCCTGGTTCCGAGCCATCCGTTGGGTGGAGCAATATCTTGCATTGCGAGTTGGCTTTGATTAAAAAGATGGATACCATCCCCAGTCGATTGGGATTTTTTGTTTTCTGTTTTCGGGCAGCTTGACTTGCTGCCAGCCAGTCCATTGAAAGTTTTGTTTTCTGGTTTCTGGTGGTTCCCGCAGCTCCGCCAACGAAGCACGTACAATGGACTCGGGGAAATGGGAAAACTGGGGAAAACTGGGGAAAACCGGGGGAAACTGGGTAAATGGGGAAATGGTGATATGGTGAAATGGGGACATGGGAAAGTGCCATCCCCTAAGAACGCACACTATTTGCTTATGCAGATTTCGACCAACATTTCGCATTTGTTTTCAAACGGCAAACAGCAGCAGAAAGTGAAATGTGAAATGTTGCAACAAAAGGGGTCACCAGATTTTTCTGATATCATATGATATATGAGATATGGGCCCTTTTGTCTCTGCCACTTCCACTTGCCACTTGCCACTCGCCGCTGTGGCATATATTTATGTTAAATTCATGATATTTAAATTAGTTAGCCAACAGTTTGTCCTTGGTCCCTCGTCGGCGCCCTGACCTTTGCCCCTTGGGGTTTGCCGGCCGCACAAAAGGCCACCCGGCTGCAGTGGCCAAACATTCAATTATGAGGCCTCCAGCCTTCGAGTTTCTGTGTGTCTGACTTTGACTTTGGCTCTGGATTTCCAGCTCCAGCTCTTGGCCTAAGCTCATCTGTCATTAGCATTTCAAATGCCACGCATGGGAAAGTGGGAGGGGGGAGGAGGGGTTGTTGGGGGGAGGTGGCATCAAACTTTTGCCATTTGCCTGCGAGCGGCAAACGACAAAAAGCAACGCAAGCTGGCTAAAGTTTGCCATCATATATCTTGTCGGTGTGCGATGCATACGTTATCGGCGGCGCCCTTCTTTCTTTCTAGCAGAACCCCTGGCCCCTGACCCCGACCCCACCCGCACCCCCTTCCATTTGCCGCACTGGTCAAGTAAATGAGTTTTCCTGCGGCTTTTCCACATTTGTTTTTGCGTGCCTTGCCATTTGACAGATCAAAGACCGACTAATACACGAGCAAACAACAAACACACTCGCACAGATCGGATGCCGCACCGGAAATGGATATTTAATTAAAGTTCTCGGCTTTGTCGTCGCCTCCTCTTTGTCGGCCATTCGAATTTCCCCGATAGAAAATTGAAATCGCCTAATGTTGAAACGATGGCCACACAAAGGTGAGCAAACATTTCCCTGGACTCGTATCACATGTCGCTCGAAATCAATGGATGGATCCAATCCCCCAGCACAAGTTACTTTCTAAGCAAATATATAGTACAATAAATGTTTCAAAATAAACATTCTTTTGGCCTGCTGTGCTAAAAAACAGATGACAGATGATTCTGCAAATTAAGTGCCTTAATCTAAATTTGTATGTATGTGTTAAGCTGGGAAATTCGAAGCCATCGAAAAGCGACGGGCTATTATATTACTTGTAAGAATACTTGTGTTACTACTACCAAGTAAGCTAACAAGCGGAGCTAGCACCTTTTCTCCCAGTGTAGCCAATCGAGTTCGGGGGGCTAGGCGACGGAGCTGCAAGTTGTTCCAGAGACAAACTTTATGACTTTTATCTGAGCTCAAGTTTTGAGTCAACCTAAGAAGTCGAAGCGTCGAAGCTCAGCCAGCCCCCTTCAAAAAACAAATTTCCTTTGCCAGCCATTAAAAGTGGAGCCACCCAAGCCGCCCAATTCTCATCAGCTGAGTTCTCAAACTGCCTCACGGCCAAATGCATAAATATTTTCACTGTCAGTGCGCCACGCCTACTTTTTGCCGCCCCCGTGTCCGCATCCGGTTTTACCACACTGAAAAAAAGTGTGGTCGTCGCATTGTAATGAGTGAACTTTCATGGGTGGAGTTTTCTTTTATTGCAACTATTTTGGTTTAAGTGAATAAGCTGCTTAAAATTTCCATGTTTGGCCCTTTCACTGCTACTTTTTTTCGAGTGTAGCAGCCGCTTAAAAAACTTAAACACGGGCATTTTCATGTACATTCATTTGGGAGGCTGTCCACGTTGGCGGCCCATGGAGGAATATCGTATATATAGGAATATAGGATGTGGGCGTGGCACTGAATTTGCATATTTGCAGAAAAGCAGGGCGACGCAACGCAAAAGTGTCATAAAAATGCTACATTTCAATGAAACGAAGTCGGAAAACAACAACAAATAGGGCGGCAATGGGGGAAATGGGGGAAAAGTCTGGACAGCCAAATATATAAGGGCAATAAAAATGTTATATGCCGGCAAAAGTCGGACCAGAGATACCGAACGATGTCCGGCAGGAATTTTAGAAATATGCAAAGTGTTTCAGGACGAACAGAAGCCGGAATCTCTGTATCGGTCTTTAGGAACACATATTTTTATTGACCATTTCGAGGAGCTAACGAAATTACTCAGAACACCAACTGAATGGAGAGTCTCACAAATAAATGTCCACTGTGACTTGTTGTGTTTCATTTGAACATTTCCATAATTATAGTGCAATTGGAGCCAATTAATGGGTCACGAAAAAAATCCGCTAGTCACGCCAGTATTTTCGCACCGAATCCATTGTTCATGGCGACATGTGGACATCGCGGAGTATTCATGTTTATTTGCGAAATGGAAATCCGCGATATATAAGCATCCGGTCCGTTTCCCGTGTTTTGTTTAATCAGTTTTGCAGCGCATTCTAGTCGCTCTTTTGGGATGTTGGGGATGTGGGGATGTGGGGATGTGGGGATGTGGGGATGTTGGGGGTGTTGAATGCTGGATACTCGCTGCCTTTCGCCGGATTTTTGCATAATGAAATTGGAACACGGCGCACAAAGTGAGCTGCGATGCCGACATCATCGAGTTACAAATTCGTTTACGTTCACGTTCCCCTCCCTTTATCACTCGCCAATGGGGCGGGGCGGGGCGGAAAATGCAGGAAAATGCGAGGAGGAAAACAAAAAAAAAAAGTTGGGAAAAGGCACAACACAGTCGTGGCGCGGAAATGTTCCACGTTTTTCTCACTTCTCTTTTTTTTGCCGCGCTCTGTGGCTCTCGGCCCTTTGTTTTTCGTGGCAGATTGCGTCAGATATTAAATTTATTTACGCGAAATTCGCACGTCGAGCGCTCTCATATTGCCCCTCCACAAAGCGCAAAACACACAGCACACAACACACAGGGTATACAGTATACAGTACACAGTATGCTGCATACAATACGGCTGTATTGGCGACCAATTGCTCGCCAGCGAAGGGCGTTGGCTGCGGGGGCGTGGCAGCTGCCTGTGATACCCTAGACAAACACTGAATGGCTTGTTTCCGAACATTTCTCCAGTGACAGTCGCATGATTTAGCGGCAAAGTTCGCCTGCCTTCAAAGGTCCTGTTGCGAAAAGTATTCTCCTTCCAAAAAAGAGTCCTGTTCGAGATGGAATCTGACTTAATGAGCAAACATGGGCTTTGATAGGCTTTTTGCGAGCACTGATAAGAAAAGAGGGTAGAACTTCAGGATATGATATGTTCCATGGTGATGATGCGGACACAAATACCAAATATTTTTGAGGGGTACTTCAGTAGCACATTTCTACGCCATCAAAAGGCTTTCTAAATTCAAATCCGTCAAAAAGGTCTTCATTCGGCAAAAAGAAACTCGATCCACTTTGGTGAAGGGCCCATAAAAATGCAGTAATATTGTTGCATTCTCGTTAGCAATTTTGTGTTTATAATTACCAGCTGAAAACAAGAACAACAACAGAAGTGTACCCCCTTCCGGAACGCAACTAAAGCAGCATTTAAGTGCATTTGGACAAAGCCGGAACAATCCGAGGGGAGAAAGCCTCTTGTTTCCAATTAATATTTTTCCGCTCCATGCTGCGCGTTGTTGGCGCTGTTTTGGCGCGGATTACGAGCTCAAAAATGCGAGCATATGAATGCATGTTGTTTTTGTGTAGCCGAGGGAAAAGGGCTGCACTGAGCGAATTATAGCTCCATTGGCTAGAACTCCACTCCACTCCTCAATTAGTTCTTGCCTAACTGGCGTTAGTTTTTGTGAGACTTTAAACCCAAGTGCCAGCCCGTTTCTCTGAGTGCAGGAGCAATGGCAGAAGCGTCCATGGCAAAAGGATTACTTTTCAATTAGGCACTAGCCAGGATCCGAAACAAAAAGCACCGAGCTGATTGGATCGGATCCGACTTATGAGCTGCCCGCGTTGCTTATGAGTCCCGAAATCTGCCGATTATTCAGTTAGGTAGTATATATACATTTCAAAGAGTACTGGAACATGTCACTCTTGGGATAATTATGATAACGATAAGCTGGCGATTATCTTTATCCCCAGTTTATTTGGGGGCAAGGTGCCAACTCTCTCCTGTTCCAAATACTATGGAAAAATGGTCTATTCTTCATAACATCCTCTTCCCATCCTCATAGCCCAAAAAACTTGCATATGAGTGCAAAATGCGCTTTAAGGACTTCCACATTTAATTGAACTGTTTGTGGGTGCAATTGCAATTTAAATGTTTTCATTGCCCGGCTTAATTTATGGCTGCCGGAGGCCTGGCCGGCCAAACGAATCGAATCTAAATATATATTTAATAAGCATGTGAACAACTCGGCCAATATGGCATGCACATACACTCATATGTGCATATGTGCATGTGTGTTAGTGGGTTGTGCCAGTGAATGCAGGATGTGCAAGCGCAGGAGGAGCAACTGCATCGCGGGCATAAAAATCCTGGCACAACTTGAGCTGTAAGTGACGTGAGCAGCTTTCACTCGACCCCTTTGCCTTTTGCCCAGCAGCTGTCAGTCGACAGTGGTGCTTGGTTTTAGTTCTCAACGCGGACCGGGCTGTGGATGTGCCACATCCTGATCCCGGGCGGATGGCGCTTGTCGGGACATCCTTTCGTGGCAAATGGCTGTCAAATCTGCTGCATTTTTCATGATGACACCGCCGCGTGCTGTCCTGACTGGATGCTCGTAAACTAAGAAATTCCATTTGCTTGTTGCTCCTTTGCAGACCGCATACTTTGGCATTACGTACTTAGCGTCGACTCGACTCCGGGACATCGGGACCTTGGGCAATCCCCGGACTCAAGAGGCTGGAATCCTCGGACCACCGGAGTGGTCGGCCGATTGGTAAGTATTCATGGGACAACAGTTGAATGCACCGCCGGCCCCTGGGTCCCTTTTATTTTGCTCGGGTTAATTAAAACACAGACTACACTCTGACGAAATGCCATTTAATCTACTCGGCAAATCCCGCAAAAAAGCAGGCGGCAAATTAATTATGCGCATATTTGTGGCCTCGACAACAATAATGCGAAGACAGTCCGAAGTTGGGCCAAACAAAATAAAAAGGCTCATTGTGATTTGCATTTTCGTCCTTGTCCTTGTCGCTGTGCCATTTATGACAGATTTCTGCGGAAGGACCGCCTCCTGCGCAAAATACCGCTGCCTGGCAACCCTCTAATGCGGTGGGTGGTGTGGGTGTGTCTGGAGTTTTGGGGTGTTTGGGGGTGTTCTCGGGTGTAGCCATCTATTAATTACAACAACAATCCACTGCTAATCAGCAGGGAAAGTCGTGGAAAGTGGAGGGGCGGACGGGATTAAATCGTCTTCGGTGTTTAATGAGCCGCTGAGTCGCATAAATTTCCAAGTGGCGACTGTACTTTTCGGCACGACAAGTGGCAACGCGGGCGGATCAGAAGCGCAGTCAAGATGCTTAACCCTCGAATTGGCTTACTTTTTTCCACCTTCAAAGTTAATGTCCGGAACAGCGATGAAGCAGCCGAGTTAAATTCGCTTTGAGTGGCAATCTGGTCCAAAGGAGTTTCATTTTATTTAACCACTCGAACTCGAAATGATTTACTAGTAGCTGGTAAAAATGTGTGTTTAATACGTGAAACAAAAAGTGCTGGCTAATCAGATTTTGCTGGTAATCAGTGTTCGGTATAATGTTAATGATATACCAGTAATTTAAGCTCACAAATGATTATGTATATTTTTTAACCTTTTAGTTTGAAACAATAACCTCTTGCCATCCTTTGTATTGCCATATTGCCTCCTTTCCTTTTTGTATGTGATTTTTATGCTGGCTCATTGAGGCCGCCAGTCGAGGAACCCTCGTATTATCCCGGCTTAGCTGCCATTCAATCAATACACTAATGCTTCACTTATAAACATAATTTACTCCGCACTCAAGTGCTCACACTATTTGGCATTTGGCCGTTCAGTCTGCGATATGTTAGGCCAAATTAAATATTTGAGCTGCGTTGATTGGGCTCTGGCCAACGTGGCAGATCGGCTTTTGCATTATTAAAACGAGAGACTTATACAACTAATCAAACTTATGCAATTATCGCCGCTGGCTATTCAGTTTAATGAGCGTTTATCTGCTGGGCGGGAGGAAAAAACCAAAAACAATAACGTAACTCCCATTAAATTCGGATGAAATTCGCCCGACGATTGGCGCATGAAAACATCCCCAATCTGCACACCCTCATAAAATATAATGCCTTTATTTTCACTGAAATATCCGGACGAACTCAATTAAATTGTGGACTTGCGTAAATAAAAACAAAACTTTACAGTAGCTTCCGTTTAAAGGGTAGCATTCCAAATTTCTTGGCCAACAGAGATAAATCGCTAAATAAATCGCTTATCTTTGGCAAGTATCCAAAATAGTTTCGGCCTTAAAGTGACCAAGTGTCTTTGATTGGGCGTGGAAATGGTAAGAATAATCAGGCCGAAATGATTTGAAAAGTTCCCCCAAAACACAGAACTAAATGGCTTAACAGTTGCGCGGTTGGACCGTGTGATTCCCCCGGAATCGAATGAAAGTCAGCGAAAAAAGCGCGAAAGTAATATTTGGGCAAGTTCGAATCGAATCGAATCGAATCGGCCGCGGCAATAATAATAATAATAACTCACAAATAAATATTGAAATGGAAAATGGAAAATGGAAAACCGCTGGCCATATCAGTTGGCGTAAGGAGCGCGGAAAAGTCGGCCAATGAATGGAAACGAGGGCAAGGAAATAAACAAAGCCAAAATGAAATGAACTGTAATCAATTTCCAGTTCGGCTGGGGCAGAAAGTGGGCGGCGGTGGGTGGACAAGGACGAGGCAGGAACGATAATATCCCGGGCAATTTATTGTAAGGTCCTTCTGCCTTGAACAGCCGAGCCAATTATTAACATTTTCGCTGGAAGAGAGCCAGTCAAAAATACACACACACATTTATATACATATATATATATAAATATATAAATTAAATACAAGTTGCCCCAGACCGCAAAAGTGAAAAGAAATAAATATTTTAGAGAAAGGTTTCTAAGCTGAGCCTTTCACCTCGTATTTGAAATAGTACTTAATACTAAGCCTATATCTACTGTATTTCCATGCGCACACTTTAATTACGTGCTCTATACACAGCTGCAAATTGTTGCTTAAATATTTGAAATATCTTTGAATTAGAATTTATTGTTGAGCTTTCGGAGAGACATTAGTAAATTCGTTTGGCTTTCAACAATTCCATTCACCGGCATTCGATTGTCAGAGGCCATAGTGTTGTGCAATTGCCAAGAAATGTGCTGCCATCGAAATTGGTGTGGCATAATATTTTCGATTTGAGCAGCCCGATGTTGGCCCACTTGTGTTTCCCCAGTCCTTCACCGGCCTCCTCGGTCACACTTTTTCTGTGTAATTTCGAATGCTTTTTGTGAAAGTTTGCCACAAATTTCTCGTTCGTTTTTTGCCTTTTAACGATTCAACTTTTGTTAGCTTTAGCGGCGTGGCCGATTTTTCTTTTTAATTTGGCATGGCCAGTGAAATTTATGAAATCCCGCACAGTTGCCGATAACAGTCGAGTGGGGCCAGTGGAGGTGCTCTAGGGTGGTCCAGGGTGGACCAGCTGCAGCCGTGAACGAAGTCAGAATCAGAACGAAAGTATCTGCCTGGTGGCTCTCTGTGTTCTCCACGGCAGCTCTTTTCCTTGCATTTCTATGCACCAACTGGTAATTAATTTCCACAGCCAATGCTTGCAAGTGCTGGGGTGCACTGAGAAAAATCAGAAAATCAACTGTTAGATAACTTTATTTCATTGAAAATAATTATTTATGGCATGGAAACTCTCAATGAAACTTAATTAAGCATAAGAAATGTTGTGATATATAATTCAGAAATCATGTCGAAATCATAAAATTAATTCAATATAATAATGCTAATACTAACATTGTTCATCTCTCAGTATTTACGCATTTTGAGAATAATATCAAGAGCTTAGTTTTTGTAGTTTTCGTGTTCTTTCTAAAAATATATAATACTACTTATTATATTACTATATAATAATACTATTTTTCGATTTTATTTTTATTTTATTTATGCATTTAATTTTTTTTTCCATGCATTTAACCAGAACTGAGTTGTCTTTTCTCCCAGTGCACTCATTCACGGTTGTGTGAGTTAGCTACACTCTACGCCTGTTCTAGTATGTGTGCTCCGAGCTGTGAGTGGGATGGGTGGTGGGTGGTGGGCGGTGGAGTCCTCCCTGTCCAGTCTGCAGCCTCGTTTCGCCTGGTTATTCTCGGCACATGCAGCAGCGCACTTTATCAATTTTATGTCGACTATAATTGCATTAAATTGAGTTTCTGCCAGCGAGTCGAGCCGCATGCCACGCCCCCGCACCGCGCCCGCCCACTGGGTGCCCGATTCCCGATTCGTCGTGATTCGTGATTTCCCCGTCGATGCGATAGGAGCGCTGCGCATATATTTACATGGCCATATTAAAAAGTTGCCTGCAAATGAAGTTATTGTTTAAAACGGGCGGCAACAAATTTATGAGCTTGGGAGGGGCCGTAAGTGGGTTGGCATTAAAGCAATCTGCCGGAGACACTCCTGCAGGAGAGCTTCCTGGTCCGACGCCCAGGAGGCGTGGCCAGTCGACTCCTCGCACGGCAAGGAAACGAATTTATTGATTCGGGACACGACGAACATGACACCGCAGGAAAATCTGACAAGCAACGGAGGAACTGGGAAGTTGAAGGCGCCGCGGAAGCCTCTGCTCCTGTGGCAGGAGCTCGGTGGGCGTGGCACACGCACACATCAAATGACAAACGAGTTGCCGCTGCATTATTGAATTAAACGCGAAGGACACCTCCTCGGCCGGTTAATAAGCCAGGCGGATCGCCAATTTATTGGCCATTGTATTTGGCCATGTGCAGACTGTTGGCATTGGACTTGAGATGAGTTCCCAGCTGAGATCCTTAAAAGTTGCGGCAGGCGGCATCCTGCACTGGGGGAAAAATGTGTCCTTTACTTTGGACGGCCACTTTCCAAAACTTATATCCCCCGGGCTAATGTCCTCGGAGATCCAGAGCTTGGACAAGGGTCCCATTTCAATTTCCCACGACAGGTACAGCATTTATTTATTTGCTTCGGCTTTTTCACCTGCCATTCCCTGGATGAAGAGGGTATGTATGTAAGATAATGTGCGACTTAGCCTGTAAACCTAGCAGCAATTTCTGGGATATTCTGAGTTCGGAATACCTTTCCATATTTAATGCAGCTTATTTACTTTGTGCTCTGTCCTGGGAAACACAAATATTTATTAAACATGGAAAGGCAAAACAAGTCGCCTTTTATTTGCAAGATTTTATCTGGAATTCCACTGCAAATTTGCCTGAATAAATGCTATATGGTGTTCTATGTTTATACATGTATGTAGTATGTGTGATGTCCAGTACTTGCCCCCTCTTTGCTGCAGTGTCTCTGGAAGATGGCCAGTGCTAAATGCTCCATCTACCAGTTTGGGCCTCAAATTGGGCCACTACGATCTGGAGGCTAGCAATTTCAGAGCTGGTAAGCAGTTGCTTTGACTAATTTGCGCCGGGCCCCGATTGCGGCCCGTATTTAAATGAATTTCCCCACCGTCGTCCTTGTTCGTCCTTTTGCCCATCGCCGGCGTTATAACGGTCTATTTAATTGTAGCCAAGACAGACGCAAACGGATAGCTCGGCCCGCCTGAATTTTGTGTTTGTAGCCATCTAATGAAGTTGCCCGCAGTGGAGAGCTGGTGAAAAAATAAAGGAGCAGAGCCGAGCAGAAAACCGGCTGAAAAAGACGCACACGGCGCAATGGGAATGGAAATGGGCCATGGAACGGAATGGGGATTGGATTTGGGATGTAGATGGAAGTGAAGGTGGAGGTGGAGATGGGGATGGGGAATGGGGCAGAGAATGGGTCTAGGCCAACAGCAGTTGCCTAGGACCCTCATTTATTTTCACTTTAATCAAAGTGTATGGAAACGAGGCAACAACGATGACGAAGCGGCTCCGACCGCAGATGCTCGATGCTCCACGCTCCAAGCACCAAGCACCAAGCACCAAGCTCCACGTTCCACGCTTCTCGATTCACGGGAAAAACGGCAAAGTGGAAAAGTGGAAAGCGCGGTGAAGGACTGGTGGATTGGTGGAGGGAGGGGGGCTGCGAAAATCGGGTGCGGTGGCTGATGATGGAGGAGGCTGAACAAATTTGGCTTGGCATGCCCAAAAGAATTCTAAAGCGTAAAATAACAAAGACCGAACGACGGGCAAACCAAAGGCATAGCCGGCTGTTTCCTTTCCACCAAGAGCAAGGATAAGACCGAACGGAGAAAGTAGTTGTGTTTTAATGCGAGCACCGTGCTACACGTTATCCTTTCAGGCTGGAAACAAAAGCAAAACCCACAGAGATTGGACCCACACCCTACTCCTCCTCCTGCTCCGCCTGCGCCAGCTCCCCCTCTAAATGGAAAAAGTAAGCTAATTAGTTAATGAAAGATATTTTCCTTTGTTCGAGAGAGCCGCAGCGTCCTTTGGCGAACTGCGCGAAGCGAAACGGGCACGAATAAGATACTGAAATTGATTTCGCCGGGGATTCCCCTTTATGCTTCCATTGTCGTGGCACTTCGACCCACTCGTCCACCTATTGCCACGAAACTCCGCTGCAGAGAGAGAAAGATGTGTTGCAAAGCCACCTCATTAGAACAAAAAAAGCGACTAAATATTTAACTTTCTTTTCTGGTCTTAACTAAAGATGGAAAAAATTCTATCGAAAAGCTATTACTAAAGTATCAAAGATCTCAATTGAATATTTCCAAGGAAATCCTCATGATATCATTGAACGAGGCATCTTTAATCCTTTTAAGTTTACTTACAACTTCTTAAGCAGGTGTTGAATTTTCTAGAATTTCTATAAAGTTAAATGCCCATTAGGCAACCACCACAAGATCAGCTTGCTTTTCCACTTTCCCAGCATTTTTCTGTCCATTCCAGGGACGAATAAATGGCCGCTTAAGGTCCTTTGAATTTTTGCTGGTGCAGAAAAGTGTTGCCTACTTTGCGGGTCCAGTTGGAAGTTGGCCGCGTGTAGGCGTAGGCATCTGTAATATATGTAAAGTGCAGACCCTGGGCACACAGCCCGGTGCCACGCCCCCTTGGCTTGGACGCCCTTTTCGCTGCCACGTCAATTGTGGAGCTGGGGCCTTTGTTTGGCAATTTCGCCCCGTTCGCTGCTCATTTTTCGCTTTCTTTTCTTTCTTTGTGCCCCACTGCATAATTCTGCTTGCCTGCCCCGTATTTTCCCCTCATTTCCCGCGCTTTTCCCCGCATTTCCCCGGCAAAGTCCCGTGGGGCGACCAGTGTCCAGCACTTTGTTGCGCTTTCTGGTCGGTGGTCAGCGGCCCGTGAGCTCTATGCCCTTTTGTAATGCAAAATTGTTTTGCTTGAATAAATCATAAGCTTAAAGCGCCGCAGTCCGGTTTAAAGTCAGTTGGCAATGTCCTTCGACGTCCGTGGCCATCTTTTCCCGGCCATTCGACGTAGATTAGGTGCAGGAGAAATGTCCCGCAGGTCGGCCACTTTTCCACTTATTATACAAAACCTTTGCCCCCTCAAAGTAAAATGTTCCTCAAGGTCCCTGCAGCTGGTCGAGTCCAAAAGGTTACCTCTGTGCACAGTTTTTAGTCCGCTGGAGTTTTTCTTATATCTTAAAAGGCCATTTAATTGGTATTTCCATGTATATATGCTTGCATGCGTATGTTTATCACATCATAAATCCTTTTAAATAATTAAATCCACATATAAAGCCCCACTTTGGATACCATTTTCTATATATATCTATAAAATGCATTGTTCTTTGACTTTTTGACTATAGAGCTTAACTATTGGTATTGATGCGAACTATGAGGCTTTTTTCCACTTCAACGTACTCCTATTCCTTTAAAGGGTGGTACTTTCGAAAGGTAGTAACCCACATATAGTGTCTCATTTTGCATAGAGTGTGGCCTGCGGCCCTTCACTTACGTGGACATCCGCAGTGATAAAAGCCGTTCAAGTTCAAGTTCCTTTTTGGGCTGCCAAGTGTGAGAGTGTGGCTGTTGGGAGTCTGTTATCCTTTTCCGCTCAGATTGCTCGGCGATGTTGGCTCTTCGTTGGCCTGTTCCATTTGCCGGCTCTGCGACTCACAGCCTGTGCTCAATTTAGACGCACTTTACTTTTTGTGCATTAGAAAAAAATCACTGGGGAGAAGAAATAACAGGACATGACAGCCTCCTGCCGAGCCCTGCAGAAAATTGAGCGTGCAATTTGGCTTTTCTTTTCAATAATTTTCCATTAGACAAGAATACGAACCACGCAGAAAAAAACACAGAAAAAAAAACACAAAAAACAACAATATAAACTGACAATGGGGGTGTGGAAAATCGAATGCGTTGGCAAAAAAAGGGGCAACCATTGGCCAGGCGGCGTGAATGATGATAGAGGGTTGCCGGAGGATCGGGCGCTAAGTGGGGGAATCCACGGGGTGGATGACTTGCTCACACACACACACACTCACCTCTGTCCCCCGTGTTCGCAAATGTGTGTCCGTATTTCTATATATATATTCGTATATATAGGGGGGAAAATATATATATACTTGTATAGCAACGATGCGAACGAGGATGACGACGATGTGGCCGACGACGACGACACTTCTGGTTCAGTGAAGCATAAGAAATTCTCGAATGAATCGCTCGGTTGACGCTTGAGTAGACTTGAAGCGATAAGCGGTTTTTGTCCCATATACAAAAATATATCTAGTCGCGATTCCCTTTGTCTACCGGCCCCTGGTTGCCTAGTATCCTAGTATCCTCGTATCCTGGCACCCAGGCACCCTCCCATCAATCTGGTGCACCCATTCAGACAATAACTTAAAGCTTGGGCGAGAGCTTCCGATTTGCTTGGACAAATTCCGAATCGTTCTGCGCTTAACCCCAGGGAAAAGGTTTCTTTGACCCCTGATGGGGAAGAAGCCCTATTACTAACTTGCAGTTCAGCAATGCCTCTGAGTTGCAGACAGTTCGATGGAATCGCTATGTAAGTCATCACTGTAGTGGGACTACACTGCTAATTGTCCTTTTAAATCCGGGACTAAAAAGTCACAAGGCTCATAAATATGATGAGCCCACGCTGCGTATACACAATGCGATGGTCTGCAAGCGGATTGCTCATACGCCCCATTGCCGCGGCCCAAACCATTCCGCCCTGTCCCGGTCGTCTCCTCCTCCTTATCCTTCTCCGCCCCAGAAGCTCGTCCTAATGGAATTAATCAACTGTCATGCTGATGTCGCACAAATGTAAAAAGTTCCTCTGGCGGTTGGCGACGGTGTTGTCGCTCCTGTTCATTGGCACTAGTGTCAGATGTTTAAAGTTTCGGACAGCGGAGCCGCCGCATAACTAGTTAACAAGCATTTGCCGCAGGGCCTCGCAGGCGATTGCAGCGCGACAGGACGACAGGAGGATAGGAGGATGCGGGGACGGGACGACAGGAGGGCCTGAGGACGAGGCATTACGATACAAGGACGACGATGCCCATTAAATTGTTGATCTTGGCCAGGCGACAGCATCTGTTCGATACCGCAGGCGACACATAGAAGGCAGCACACACACAAGCGCACATATGGACTGTGGCAGGACCCGTTTTTGGTGTCGTGATTCTTTTCGCCCCTGGGGCAACATGTGTCTATGTCTCCGTGCCGCCGTGTATGTCCGGGTATGTGTATCTGTGTCCTGCCATCCCGGTCGGGCTAAATCTGAAACCAATTTGCTTGCCGTCCCCGCCGCCGCAGCCGCCGCTCGCTCCTGCATTCTATTTCAGCGCAGCCATTGCCACTCAATTTGAATTATGGGCACGGGTCAAAGCTATGGAAAATGTGATATCGTGGCTCCCCCGAGGCTCGTCGCGATGCCATCGGTTGGAGCGCAGAGGAAGAATGGAAGCCAATGGGTTATTTCAATGCTGCTTCCTTGTTCTGCCCGCTGTTAGCTTGTGCCATCGTATCCGTACGACGAGGTCCACCTGTGCTTCAGATAGCTTCGTGCCTCGCGGTACTTATAGTTTCTAGGCAGGTATTTCTATAACATTACTAAATTGTGCACCCCTCTTGCATAAGGCGCATAATGTAATCATTATCTACCATTGATTAATCATTCCAATCAACTCAAGCCCTTGGATTACTCTTTTCCCAGAAAAATGTAAAAACTTAAACGGCACCTCAGGCTGGCAGTTTAATGTGAGAAGGAAAACATACTTATAAATAGGACGGGCCCAAGGTTCTGGAAGCCGCATTCCCAATCTCGACCATGTGTGCTGGCTTGGCCTTGGCACCCAGCTCCTCCTGCTAACCCCTTCCAAAAACAGCGCTAAGCGACTTTCGCCCCACTTTGCCCCACTTTCCTCCGCTCTCCCCAATCCCCAACCACACGCGACTCTACGATGGCGTTGAAAATAATTACACTTGCTGATTTATTGAGTGTCGTGTGGTGCGGCGGCAAATGGGGCAATGCGGAGAGTGGGGAAATGGGAATGTGCCTTGCACTGGCCGGATGTTGTTAATGAGGCACGACATTGGCTGGGATTGCTCGGATTGGATTGCAGTGGCCACGTCATATTATAAGCGCCCCAAGGTTGAGTGGGGTCAAGTGATTAGACCCACTCCCGCGACCTGGCAGTGAGTAATTGCGTTTGCCGGGCAAAAGTAAGAGGAACCTCGCCCGAAGCGCTAGTGTCAACCACTCCTCCCGATATCGGTGCGGAAATGCACTCCACCCGAATTCGATTACCAGCTATAATGGCAGAACTACACTCTAGTTGTTCGTGGTGTCGGGGGCTCAAGATGATGTCAAGGGTATACAAGTTTCTTTAGTGCAGGAGTTTTTTTTAGGAGATTCAGATCGCGAAAGGATGTCTTCAGTTATTGGATTTTTAAAATATTCAACGGATGTGCCATCAATTCACTTCAAATTAGTCGTACACCACGACAGTTAATGAACTAAATTAATGAATCGAGTTTTCGACTAACAGATACTTTAAAGTCATTTAAACCATTAAAAAGAGTCGAGTGTTCGACTATCACATACCCATTAGGCATCCAATCAATACACATTCAATCAATCCAAGAATCCAATCAATCAAGAAAGTCATATAAACTATTAAAGACTCCAGTGTTCCACTCTCAGATATCCCCATGTCATCCAATCAATTAAAGATTCGCGTTTTCGACTAACGGGTACCCATAAGTAATATAATGGGATTATTTCTTTACCAAGAATTCCTGCATAATTGTCATCTGTATAGGATTCTCGTCCAGTGTAGCTCATTGTGGACCAAGGCCAAACACCTAGCGCCCATCGATTAGGCCTTGTTTCCCAGCAGCCCAAATGTACCGGCTTGATTTGCGGTGAGTCGGAGGCTTAACGATTCCGTGTTCCTGTCGCCGGAGAGTCCGATTGCCACTGTCCACTGCCCCATGCTTCAAGTCCGATGTGTGCCAACAATGATTAGGATATAATAGACCAGACAATACCGAAGGCAGTCGCCTGACTTATGTGGTGGCATGTGGATTGCGGTGTTCTGGGGGCCCAGGAAGCGACACTCATCCGAGTCCGGGTCCGTTTCCCAGTCCGGATCCTTGGGCCTCCGACTCCGGCCGTGCTTTATGGCTCGCGTGCGACTGGCGCATATTCAAAGGCATCGCTCAAGCGAAAGTGAAATTAATTACTCGACTTCAGCTGAGCTGAGTTTCTGAGCTGCTGACTGGCCGAGTTCCTCCTGGGTTATGCACTGCAGGTTGCTCCGAGTCTCGCTTCGGTTCGCTTCGTTTGGCCTGACTTGCGTTGCGTTGAGTTGAGTCGGGTTAAGTTCTGGTGCTATTCCTGCTGCCGTAATTAATGAAAAAGCCCGGCACACTCACCCGGACACGTCCGAGCGGCACTGCGCCATTTGGTTGGCCTTGCTTCCCTGCCTCTCGTTGCCTGGAAGTGTGCCAAAATTGGATTAGTGCCAGCCGTCTGGGTCTGCAGCTCTCGGATCTCTGCCTCCGATCCGAATCCAGAGTCCAGAATCCACAAACTCAGAGTGCGAATACCCGATCTCCTGAAGACGGAGGCAGAAGGCAGGGGACTTAAGTCCGCTCCGATCCGATTACCTTTGACCCCAGCCAACTCGAGACGTTGCCCCATCGCCTCTCATTAGGCCATCTTTTAATTATGGCCCATCGACTCGGGCGGCTTTAATCAGCGCCAATTGGCAAATACAAAAGCGAAAATTGCAAAATGTGTAAAAGCAAGACAGCGTCGAGAAGGGGGCGTGGCATTTTGGGTGCGAGAGCGGAAGTGGGAGTGGGCGAGTGGAATGGTTGGTGGGGCGAGAGACACAAAAACCTTTTGCTAATTTAATTAAATTACACAATTTTCGCTGTCGCTTTTTGTAGAATAATTGGCAATAAATTGATTAAAGAGTTAATTAAACATGCGGCCATGGCAGTTGGGCAAAGGGTCCGTACGTCTAAAATGGCGTGGGGGCGTGGCGTGGCGGGATGGTGTGTTGCTGTGTTGGTTGGGGCGTGGTCAAGCGGATAGATAATTGCAGGGGCATGAAGTACGTTGTGTTGAAAATGCAACAGAGGTGCATGCAACGTGTAAGTAGGGAAAATTGAGAACGACTTCGTATTGTAGATAGCGGAAGAATATTAAATCAAAAAATTACCATGAGAGAGTTTAATTTGCGGCCTACAAGAATTTATTAAATTAAGAAACATTAACGCGACCAATTAGGCTTAAAATTCCAATTGTATAGTTAAGCCATATTCAAGGACTTTGATTATAATGAACCGAATAATTGATTGAAACACAGCTACTTTTTCTTATTTATTTATTTATTTTGTTTCGCTGCAGGACACGGAAACATGCCGCTTGCGTTGCAGGAGTTGCAGCTCGCCTCCGCTGCCACGCCCCCGCCCCACTAGAGGTTGAGCCCATTCGATTGGCGGCGGGGCATCAGCAGCAGCGGAACCGGCGGCACCATGGCAGCCCAGCCATTGAGCAGCACGGCGGCAACAACTGCGGCGGCAACGGGAGCAACTGCGGCAACTGCAGCAACGGCAGCAACCACATCGGCGACCTTGAGCACAGCCGCTGCTTCCACCTCGACCACGGCAGCCCCATCCGCGGGAGCCACGTGGATGAACCACCACCTGGCGGTGGAAGCGGACGGCTCTCATCCGGCGAACGGCAGCGATGCGCAGGCGGGCGTTGAGGGCCCCACAATGCCAGCCGGCTACATGCCGCTCTACGAGGATGTGGAAACGGCGGCGGAGGACGCCGGCTACGCGCTGATCGACGACATCAGCGAGTGGCTCTTGGGTTCGGTGGGCGGTGAGGCGGCAGTGGGCGGGCCCGAGAACAGCACGAACTTGGCGGGGACGGGCGCCAACGGAACCCTGGCCTGGCTGGAGGCACTGAACAGCACGCAGCCAGCCCAGAGCAACTCCAGTGCGGAGGACGGTGAGCGGGGGCGGTACTCGCTGCGCAGCTTTGTGGAGCAACAGCTGGCGGGCGGAGGGGCAGCGGGAGCGGGCGACGGCGGCGATGCTGGCATCGCGCTGATCGACAGCGGGGAGGAGGCGGCCCTGGACAATGTGGCGGATGCGGAGACGGACTACGGCATGCTGGGCGGCTTCGGGGATGCGGAACTGCTCCAGCGGACAGCAACGGCGGCGCGCGAGACGCTGGGCAATCGAACGGCGCCCTCGACGACCAGTTACGATGGAGGCGGCTCTGCGGACGTGGGCGTGGCTGGCGGACTGGCCGGTACGGCGGGCGGGGCTGCAGGCGGCGCAGGAGGATCAGGGGGCAGCACCTTCATGCTGCTGCTCGAAAACTTTAACGATTATTTTCCCAACTACAATGGAAGCACGGTTTCGGGAACAAGCACCATTGCGCCGGGAGTGGCCATCCCGGGGAGCAGGGGCAGCGGACTGCTCCTCGAGCAGAACCTGACGGGACTGTACCTCGACGGCTACCGGCTGAACTGCACCAACGAGACGCTCAACCTGACCGACTCCTGCGGCGAGCTGAGAGTGGGTGAGTACGAAGCAGGATTATCAATCGGACTAATACTACTTAGCATCTTCAAACTTATATATTATATATCTTTAAAAATCATTGAAGCTCATTCGATATCATTTATGGTAATGTCTTTCAAACCATTAAATCTCATTAGATGATATTTATAGATATATATAGATAATATTTAGGCATAAGATGATATTTACTTATATATTTAGATTTTATCACCTTGCAAAGGATTTAGTCAAAAGCCACTGAAAGCCATGTTATAATAATTCTTTAATTTTGGCATATAGTTTCAGATTTAGGTATATAGATTTCAGATTTTAATGAATCCACCGATAGGCAATTCATGTATAAGGTTGTTCATTTAGAAATCAGTTTCGATAGCAAGAATTCGATTTAAACGCTTAATACAACTCATTTGCTCCTGCAATCTCAGGAAAAGTTCCCACATATTTGTTTGTTTTATTTGTTTCATAATGAAGATAAAGGTATTTTAAGTTTGATAACTTGCATATCACATGTTAAACATGTGAAATCACTTAAATTTTTACCAACGCAGCTGTTGGCACACATGCATCACTCAATATTAGATAGAACATATTAGAAGCAGTATAAATCACGTCTTTGTGTGCTAGTCCTTACTTGTGTTGCCATTAAAATGAGTTGGCAGCCAGAGTCCTTGATTAAACGGGCTGCCTTTGTAATTGACTTACGTGCCCGTTGAGCTTTCCCTGAAATCGTCCTGCAAGGTGGACTTTGGTCAGGGAATTGGGGTGGCAGCAGCAGCAGAAGTGCCTGCGGATGGATGCAGCCCGGCTATAATGTAACTACAACTCGCTTCGTTTCAGTGGACCACAACTACTGGGCGCTCATCCTGATCCTGTTCCCCATCCTGACCCTCTTCGGCAACATCCTGGTCATCCTGTCCGTGTGCCGCGAGCGCTCCCTGCAGACGGTCACGAATTATTTTATAGTCTCGTTGGCCATCGCCGATCTCCTGGTCGCCGTGGTCGTGATGCCATTTGCTGTCTACTTTCTGGTAAGTTGCCAAGCCACTAATATACATACTTAACTAGCTTATATGTTGGTCGGAATATTGGGCAGATGAGTTCATTGGCGAATTTGCCTGCCTGCGAGCTTGGGTGTCAGAATCAAATGCAAAATTGCCAACCATTTCCGTTTAATTTTATCAAGTGTTGGGTCATATAATAAATAAACACGCTCATAAATACCAATCAGGAGCCAGTGGAGCCCACCACTTGTTTAATGGGGTCAGGGGTCATCGGAGGGGCAGAGGGGCAGTGGGCGGAGGAGCGTAGCTTTTAAGTAAATTGGGGCCATTCAAGCAATAACATTCAATTTTTGGCGATGCCGGCATATAAATCAATGTGTTTCCCCAGCAAATGTTTAAGGGAATGCGAAACCGAAAAAGGAGCTCAAACTGTTGGGATAGCACAAAAAACAAGTTACACGGCAAGAAACTCAATAAAAAACCAACGTAGACAAAATCAAATGGCTAAATGTACAGCTAAATCATCAATCATCAATCTTAAAGTGCAATTAAACAGAATAAAACACTATTATGAGTGCCAACTGTGGCATAACATTATTTCAATAAACATTATGATTGCTTCGTTCCTAGAACTATTAAAGTTGCAAGTGCGATTGCCACAGGCTATCGAATTTTGCGACTGTAAGTTAGAGAAGATCCCTTCTTGGCCGACTGCCTTTGACTTAAGCCGACGTAGCTGTCATTCCGTATGATTGATTGTTCGATTGACTGACTGACTGACTGACTGACTCACTGACAGACCGACTGACTGCCTGACGGACTGTCTGGGCAACTGGCCTCACCCGCTGGGAGCTGAGCTGCGTTCGCCAGGACATCCAGGACTCACTGGCCCGTCTGACAGATTGATGGGAGTGCCTTGTTTCCGGCCGCGTCCACTCAGTTGGCTCATCAGCATTCCGATTTCGGATTTCGGATTGCGGTGCCGGCTGCGATGTCCCGAAGTTTAGCTGGGGATTATAGACGGCGTAGGTGATCGACCCCAAGGAGCTGGGGGCATCTATATGCCATATAGCCATATAGTATTCCTCTTAATTGGTGGCAAGCCACGCCTGTCATGGCTGCCACAATTAATTGCGTGCTTATTTAATCGCCGGCGAATTGTACCGAATTTCCATTGCAATATTAAAACCCTCGCAAGTCAAATGAAATTAACAACCGTCACACACACTGACAGCGGGGGCGGTGGGCGGTGTGGGTGGTAGCGGGTGGTGGGTGGCCTTGCACAGTAACAAATGTGCAAACTTGTCACGCAAATGAGTACAACTGCCAGCATAATTGAATATTTATTTCCAACTGCAGAAGACTGAAGGGCCGAGAAGAGTGTGGGAAAGAAACAATTGATATGCATAGAAGAAATAAAATGGTAAAAAAGACGGAAAGTGGCAAAAGTGGGCTCGTCCGGGAGTTGAACCCGGGACCTCTCGCACCCGAAGCGAGAATCATACCCCTAGACCAACGAGCCGCTTGAAGGACGGCCTGCCGAAAGGGGGTCAAAAAGAGAGAGAGGGAGCGGGAGGCCATCGCCGTGCAAGAGGGACGGACACAGCATTCGATTGGCAAGGTTTTGTGGACATTGGCCTTCCGGTGCAGGTTAAATGTCGCTTGTGCTCTGCCAGCAAATTAATGGCCGACCGACCGCCTTCACCTTTGTTGTTGACTTTCTAATGACGCACGCCCACTGAAAATCACAGCAAATTAACTTGTCATTAAGTGCATCAGTCAGCTCACCTGTGCAAGTGTCGGCTTTTAATTACCCATTCACCCATTTATCCGCACAAACACACACATACACCCGCCCAGCTGTCAGTTGCAGACACATCGTGTCCATCGCGAACTTTCGACGGCGAAAGTGATTTGAAACCCGAGATTTTGCGCAGAGTTGCTCGTGCGGTCTCTTTCTTTTTGGCGCGATCTCCCGTCGCCCGTCTCTCTCTCTTTCATGCTAGCCCTCTCTTTCTGCACAGAAACATGTTGTTAACTTGGTTAGACAATGTATGTCAAATGTGGAATAAAACAGGACATCAAAAAGATTTTAATTAGGCAAAGTATTGAGGTCGTTTGCTACTAATTTTAATCCTGCTAATTTGTGTGGAACATAAGCTTTTTCTGCCAAAACAAATGCATACTTTTCGGCGGCACTTTAATTTCGAATTGAAGGCTTAAACAGTAAACTTGTTGGAAAACTACATTTATTAAACTAATCAAATTATAACCTTAGACTATGTGCTACAATGGTTTTTACATAAAAAGGGAAAAGGGTTAGTCAGTGGAGAATATTTTTGAGATCGGCATGGAAATCTTCAAAATACCAAGTATTATTTAACTCAATTCCTGGTGATTTTCCGAGGGATACACACATACACACACGTACGCACAGCTATACACCCACACCCACTTACACATTCGCACGCGGACACACATGAAAATTGATTTAGTTAAGAGGATTTGCGTCAACAACAGCACAATAAGTGGGCAGTAACACGGTCCAGTGCGATGCGAAGGAAATGGGAAATGCGAGTGGGTCAAAGGGGTGGTAGGCGATTGGCGGCTGTGGGCGGTGGGATGTAGGTGGTGGTTTTGTGTTAGGTGGGATGAGTGTGGCTGCTGGAGATTGGTGGCTGAAGGTAAGGAAGATTGCGAGCCCTCTGCGCTCTTTGTGTGTGTTGGCATTTGTGCCGGATAGCACTTAACTCATAAAAATGTGCGCAACAAAGGTTGAGGTATCCAACACCCACCACCCACCACCCAACACCCACCGCCCAGTACCGCCCCACCAACAAAAAAGAAAGCAGAAGCAACAAGAGAGAGCCTGGGGCGTAACGGACGAGATGCCAACAATGGAGAATTATTGCTTATGACACAAGCTGGCGGACAAACGGGCAGATGGAGGAGGGTCCTGTTCGTCCTGCGAGTCCCGCTCGTCCGGCTTGTCCGGCTCCGCCTGTCAGCGGTGGGCGTGGCTGGACATACACGCACATACGCCCATTTAGAAGCGCTGCTCCCACGAATGTTGATGCTGATGTTCTTTGGGCACAGGACATGGCTCGTTTTAACTCGCGGCTTAAACAAATATACAAACATGTTTGCCTGCCCCGCGCCACGTGCATGTGTATCTGTCTATGTGTGTGTGTGTGTGTGGGCCACTGCTTTTCTATTTTAAGTGGTTGTATATGTCAGTTGAAAGCTTTTGTTGACATTCAAGTGGTCATTGAAAGTGTAAAAGCGTGCACACTGGACCTGGACTGAATGGGGCAGCCGGGAAGCTGCTCGGAGGGCAGGAGCAGGAGCAGGAGCGGAGGGACTCGCTAACTGAAAGAAAATATCACCGGAAATGGTGATCAACTCGGTTCTTTACGTCCACAAAGGGAGTCCTCTGCCGAAACTTCACAAGTCTGTTAAGGATGTTATATCCTTATTAAATTAATAATGAAAACTAAATACTTTTGAACCATGAATCATGTAGAATCGATTTAATATAGCCTGCATTTCCCACTAATAATCAATATTTTGTACTTAAGAAACATATACTATTCGTAGATATTGTTAGCTATATTTATCTATAAGAGTTTTCTTGCTTGCATCCATGATCACTGCGGCACTGATGGAGTATTTTGCTCAGTGTAGGATCCAAGCGAGCCAACAAAGCCCTCGCCGAAGAGCTTGCCTCATGTTCGGGGCACTAATCTTATCAGAGCTGTGTTTGCTTTTCGTCTGGGAACGGGTACGGGATATCTCCGATTCCTTCTCTAATGCTCCTTTGCTCCATTGCCATTCCCTGCTCGCTCTGGATGTTTTGGCTTCGTTGTTAATTGCTTCTGTATGCAGCTTGGCCAATGCTTTCGTGATGACTTTTCCAGAAATGGAAAAGGATGGGCGGGATTAGGGGGATCGGCGGATGGCCAGAGGATAACACAAAGCATCCCGGCGAGCAAATGTAATGGATGAAATGCTCTAATCAGGGTTTATCGCTCTCCCAGGCCAACATTCACCCACCTGCATATAGCTCGCAAACAGAGCATCCAAAATGCTAACACAAATTCATTACACACATTCCAGGAAGTCGAACGAAAAATGTTGCATAATCGCAAAAGAAATTTTAATATTTACATACCTCAGAATCGAGAGTTCGTTTGATGCTCCTAGAACTTCAGAATGGAAATAGAGAGGTTCTCTTGCGGATTGTACGGATTGTTATCTAGGCTGCCTCATGTGCAGGCGCACTCACTTATCACTTGTGAGCTGTCGGGTGAATGTGTATTTCTTCGGCCCACGGGGCGTATGAGCGACGTAAAGTGCTCTGAAAACAGCCTTTAATGGCAATTGTCAATCGTTCAGGTCTGCACCGACCTCGTCCTTGCGCATCGCCCCCACTTGAGAGGGCCGTAAAGAGGCAACAGAAATTGCCATAAGTTCAGGGCAAAAATAAATAATCTGATTAATGTACGCTCGCAATCACAGACTTACGCACACTAACACACACACACACACACACACTGGGCCACTTGAGGCACTTGAAGCGCAGGCCAAAGGAATGGGAGCCACTGCGAAGGGGCCAAAGGACTCGCAGCGAGTCCTGCCAAATGTCTGCCACTGGCTCTCCGGCAGAGTGGAGAGCGGAAAAGTATCTGGCATCCGGATATGCGGCAACGATAACGGTACTTAATCAGCCTTTGACCCAGAAAGAGCCGCTTAGGAAAACGGAGTGGCCTTGCCGATGAAAATGGCACTCGTTGACAGTGATTTCGGCACCAAATTATGCTGATACAGACCTATTTTTGGAAGGACTTTTCGGACGATTCTCCTTTAAAAATATATATCTCGGTGGGTGCGAACATCAGGGGAAGACACCTTTACCCAAAATAGAATGAAGAGTATTGAAGTATTTTCTTTCCCGTTCTTGTAACGCTTTAAAAGCCAACGTGCCATTAGATGGACATTTTAGCCCCAAAAACAGGAGCTCCGCTCAAATGGGATAATGGAAGTCGCATTTCACATACGCACTTTCTCTACATAGCACGGAAAAATGTTTGTGCATGCGGCTGTGGAAAAACCTCTGGCCACTTAAACCACAGTTTTTATTCAAATTGCATAAACATGCGACACGTGTGATTCTCTCGGAAACGTGTTCTCCCAAAAACCACACACGTTGGCAACACAAAAGCCAAGAATGCAGTTGGCCCATATGTGTAAACATAGTTCTCAACGCATAAAACCTGGTCATTTTACCAATTTCCATTCTGTTATCCGGTGTAATCATATTTTGTGCGTGGCCAAAAAAATGTGAAATAGAGTTGCGGCAGTGCCACTGACACGGCCAAGTGTCGTCAACCCCTTCTGTTATGCATGCCTTTGATAATTGGATCGAATGGGACTTGGCTTTGAGTTCTGGCCAAAACAGCAGGATGCTGGGTGGTCCCGTAGGTGTCGGCGAAAAGTTTTCCGAGCCCTGCAACCTTAAACTCACCCGCAATGATTCTCGCAATTTTCCGGAATGTGCGGCAGATGGAGGCAGCATTTATGACTACTCCGGCAGCAGCAAAATAAAACTGTAAACAAGCTTGTAGTGGGCGTGGTCCTGCCACTACCCTGCCCACCTGTCCACCTGGAAAACTATAGCTACCCGGCTGCCTGGCAACCTGGCAACCTGGCCACCCGGGGCCAGAAACTGCCAAACTACACAAAAACTGTTTCCATGTGGCAGGCAATAAAAAGAGTTTTCCGCAACTTGTTCCAGGACAGCCCAGGCAAATAAGGAAAAACCAATGTGAAGTGGAGCCGGAGGAGCAGAAGTGGCAGTAGGAGTGGAGCGAATGGGTGGCAATCCGGATGAGGGGTCGAGCTGAGTGGGGGCGTAAAGTTTTTTAATTTTAATGGCCATTTAAAAGGTTGCAGGCAAATGCTTGGCCCGGCTTAAGTGCCGCTCATCGGAGGAGGTGACGTTGGGTCCATTCGGTTCATTACTGGCCCCCGAGTGTAAGGACCTTCATGTCCTGTCATCTGGGATCCTCCGCTCATTTGGGCCACTGCCAAGACTCGAAAGCCTTTTCCCTGCACTCCGGCCAGCCACTTGAGGGGAGAGTGCTCCACGACGATGCGGCTAAAATGCCGGCAAGTGGCTAAGCAAACGGACTGCGGCGAAAGCCACCAGTAAACACCCGAAAAGTTGGACTTAGGGATGTCAGAGGATACAAGATGCTGCGAATGCCTCGACATATCGGCAACATATATCGCACCTAATGCTCATCAGTGCTCTGAAAGCATAGAATATATAGATCCATTTAAGAAGTGAAAGGATGCAGCTTGGATCAAAAGAATATATTATCAAATAAGGAAAATAAATTCGTAACAAAAATTAGAAAAACAAGATTACTTCATCGAGGTAAACAATTCGCTGGAAAACATTGAAGGGGAAATGCTTATGAAGCCATAGCTACTATCGCGTCTTAAAAGGATAACGCTTTGCCATCCCCATCCCTAGCTGGCCGCTCTGGCGAATCCTGCAGTCTGCAGTGACCCCAGTCAGCCTCCTTTGGCTGCAGAAACAATTTGTTGACTAAGCCAACTTGAATGCGCCCGAAAGCAGGCAACGCTTTGTTCTCAGCACTTGGCTGCTGGATACATGTGTGTGCGGTTGTGTGTGCGCATCGCAGTGTATCCTTATAAATCCTTGTCAGCCAGCGAACCGCACTGAACCGCAGGCCGCACATCAATTCAAATAAATAATCTAACAGCATGAAATCGGCCGAGGGCAGAAACTTTTCAGCTGCTCCGGCGGATGGTGGATGGCGGACGGCGGATACAAGTGGGTGGCCTAAATGGCAGCTATAAAAAGTGTGGCCTGCAATCTTCTCCACTTTCACTTCCTCTCTAGGAAGCAGCGACCTCCGACCTCTGACCCTCCCTCCCCCTTCCTGTCGCCGGTCCCCGGCGGCTGCCATCTCCGGCACGCATGCGAGTTAAAGCGCGCACTTCCGGCCGGATTGAAGACCACGGACCGCAGATTTCGGTTTCTGGTCGCCTTTTCATTTGGCCGCTCGCCCAGCGGTGCCTGAATAATTAACACAGATTTTGATTTGGCCCAAAGCCATGTGGCCCAATGCCAGTGGCACTCCCAATCGGATTCCACCCATCCAAAGTCCCATTCCAATATGGAAAAAGCCGAGATTCAATCAGCGAACGGATGGATGTCTTCTCCGCCGGCTGGCAGAGTATTTTATTACCGCTTTCATGCACGATGGCCATATAAATATCCAATATCCAAGGCGAAAATATGCCGCCGAGGGGCTGGAAAAGTCATCTTAAAACAGAATTTCCCTCGACGCTAATGACAACTAATTTGTTGCAACAACAACCATGAAAAGAACGCACATCCGTATGTGCACATAGCCAATATATATGTACATATATATACACACACATACATGCATATAAATGTATATATGCATGTAGAATATATACGACACATAATGTGTACAAGTATGCTGCTACTTGGCCTTCGGGGGCAAGTCCGAGGCTATTAAAAATGGCGCACAAAAACGCTAAAATTGTTGCGACAGTGCCGGCGAAAGAGACGGCAACACAGGAAGTGAGCGAGATAGGAACGTAAGCACATACGTATACGTGTACACGTATACCCGGGCAGACAATAAACTTAATAAATAAGTCAATTAATTGCCCTGAGCTTCTCATGGGGCCCAGAAACGAGCCAGAAGCAACAGCATCAAGTGCCTGCCACTTGGCTAAAAGCCCGTGCCACCCACTCTCGCCCACTTTCGCCCACCTTCACCCGCTTCTGCCCCAGTGTATTCGTGGCTATGTGTGTGTGTGTGCGTGTCTATTACGGCAGCCAGTTCAATTAACATTGTCTGGCTGCGTGGCATAAGAAAATGTACGCGAAACTCGTTTAATAGTCGCCAGCTCCTTGGCTTTGACACTGTCGAGGTTACGCTAACTTTATTACCAGTGCTGCAAAATTATCTATGGCTGCTGCGCTACACTGGCAGAAATGAATGTCAGTGTTAGGTATTGAAATCTAAGTCTAAATGAATGCTCGATTCAAGGAAAGATTCAATAACCACACTCCAAATGCTTACTTGCAGTGCTATATTTATCTATATCTCGAATTGTGAAAAGCATTGGTAAAGTTATATAACAAATAAATTAATATTTAAAATCATACCCACAGTTACAAAAGGAAGAACGTATATTTGTCGATTAAGTAATTGCCAAGAAACGAAGAACCAACCAATTCATTCTTTCCCGATGTAACATTGTGAGTTTCCAGTTTTGACTCTTTAGAGATGCAATTAGTGGATGGCCCTGCATCCAAATCACAGTGCGACCCGTGCAGCTCCGCTGTCCATTTTCCATTTCCCATTTTCCGCACTTTATGTACTTTGAAATATTAAAGCGCAAACGACAGGCAGGCGCGAGTGCAGCATTTGGCAACATAAACAAATTATTTGATGACTTTTACGCAGCTCACCTCCCACATGGCGCACAAGTCCCCTGCCGCCCGTTTTCAAGGTCCTCGATGTCCTTTGACGTCTTGTTTTGCGGTTGGTGTCGCCTCTTTTCGGGGATTTCTGCTGGGTTGCATGGCCGGCCACTAAGTAAACTTTAATGGCGGCCATAAAATAGGCAAAAAGGGGCGCGTCCACACACACACACACACACAGACAAACACTCACAGCACACAGACACACACACACGAGCGCGCGAGTGTATCCTTGTGTATTATGCGAGTGGCATAAAACCAAAGACCACGAATAAGGATATAAACAGTAAGGAGCAGGATCAGCGAGTAGGAAACGACGGCCAATCCTTAGCAGCATATTTTGCAGCTGCTGTGACATTTTTATGCTAAGCAGTCGCCAAATTATGAAAATTCGTAAAAAGCCAAATGTTATGGCATCCTGCCAGACAGAGATAGATGCTACCACACACACATACACACACACACACACTCTTGCACAGGAGCCTTGGCAATTCGAGCTGCCGCTTTTGGCCAGCTTTTCCTCTGGTTTATCGCTCCGCAACTAAACTCGTTGCCGCTGCCTCGTTTATCATCTCGTTCCCCACAACGACAACTACTTTTGACAGGAAAAAGAAAAGCCTGTTTCACAGGATGGATGCGGCGATGGCTCGATTAGTGCGAAAAGAGTTGGCTCTACGAGAAGATACCTCACGGTTTAATACCCAGGAGAAGAAGGAACTTTCATTGCGATTTAATAGTTTATAATGAATTGGTGTACTTCCTAAACGAGCCAGCATAATCAGGGGTCAGGGGTCAAATGTTTTAGGTAACTAAACCCACGTACTGCAGCTCGCATTTAATTAATATTATGCAATATTAAGCACCAAACTATGCCATCAACTATGCGAATTATTTGACATTTCGGACCAAACTTGACATTTTGATTTTATTGCTAACCTTTAAAGTTTCAAATTCAAGGTGTGCCGTTGCCCGAAGTTTGTTAATCAAATTACGTGGATACCGAACTTAACTGAGTTGCGAGTGAGAAGCCGAGAAGCGTTTTTCGGCTCTAATGAGACGATAATGAAGCTGTCCGGCCGAAAGCGGGCTTAGCCAATGGCCAAAGAGCAGGGATGCGATGGACGGGCTCAAATGGCGAACCCAAATCAGGAAAACTTTCCTCTCAGCTTGACACTTAACTTGGGGGCTCATTGGCAACTAGTTCCTGCACCACATAATGTGCACAATTTGTTACGCATGCTCTGCCTGCCACGCCCACTCCAGCTCCCACTCCTACTCCTACACCAGGCCACCTGCCACACACCGCCCACCGCCCGCTCTGCGGTTGCCCAGTGAAGTATCAAAAATCTGTTTGAAGTTGAATTTGCCAGGACAAACAAAAAACGCTGGCAAGAAGCAGAACTGACAGGATCTGCCCGTTCTCGTCCTGCCGTTTGCAAACGGAGAACGGAGAAAAGGGTTGTCAGGTTCCGTTTCGTTTCGTTCCGTTCGTTTTATTTGGGCGAGT
Organism: Drosophila mauritiana; assembly: GCF_004382145.1. NCBI lineage: Eukaryota > Metazoa > Arthropoda > Insecta > Diptera > Drosophilidae > Drosophila > Drosophila mauritiana. Next base: position 19,806,038 of record NC_046672.1, on the reverse strand, counting down.
TCTCTCTGTGTCTACTTTCGGTTTTATAATTAATTTTAAAAAGCTTTTAATGGCTGGCACGCGTTCGTTTGGCATAGGCCAAAACCTGCAGCTCCCCGCCCATTCGCAAGGACCCTGCCCCTTTGAAGCCGTAGTCCTGAAACCCTTCAGCTGAAAGTCCGCTTAGCTGGGGGCGGAGGTGGCAAGTCAAGGGCCTCTAATTGACTTGCCAATGGGAAAGGATGGCCGAGGATTGGACACACCACTTAATCGGGCCACAACTTGTCGAGTCCACGAAAAAAGTCCAACCAAATCGGTCGGGATCCGCCATTCGTCGTGTGTCCATCCCTTTTTTGTTAATTATATTGATATTTATTAATATTTTACTGTGTTTTGGAATTCTTCCTTATATATATCGACTCCAGTATCTCAGATTAAAAGCTTTACGTTAATGCCCAATTATTACACTTATTAACCATGTTCCAAAAATGCACAAAATCTACATTAAAGCATTTGAGTGGTCAAAGAAGTTTTCTGTTTAAGAATCAATGTTGCTGGCTTGGATACTATGCCTTACTTTTGATTCTAAAAATAATAAGAAAACCAGTATTTTTAGACGAAAGAAAACTCCAGGACACAGCAGCCTTAGACTCAGCGTCTTGAATGCCAAAGTTCCCAAAGTGGGGCTCAATGACACTTTCATGTTGTCCCTGACTACCTGGCGCCCATGTATTTGGGGCACCCGCTTTTCGGGAGAGAGAAGTTTTCCGCTGCCGACGCCCCTGCAGCTCCACTGAGCAATTTTGGGGCCACTTTCAATTCACTAACAATTTAAGTGACGCCCGGGGCCGTCAAACTTTTAATAGCCAAAACGAGGAGCAGCAGCCGCAGCGGCAGGACGAAAAGGACGAATAGCTGAGCGGGCAGGGTGAACCTGTAACGTGGGACACGTGCGTCAGGGCCCGGGGTCTTTTATGGGTTCCGGGCTCCCTGGATCCCCGGATGCCCGGATCCCCGGATCCAGAGCTCGGGCGCTCCCGTGTTCCGTGTCCGGAGTCCTAGAGGAATGCATGACGCACATGGGCCATGCGGGAGCGGGGTATGGGAGGGGGCTGCAAGGTCAAGGCTGCTGCGACTGCTACAAAGTAATTCGTTTCCGCTTCCGCTTCATTACCCTCGCCGCCTCGCACATCCAAAAGCACTCAGAAAAAAATCAAAATCGGTGGCGGGGCAAATAAAACAGAGCGACGCGAAGCGAAATGAAATGAAATAAATCGAGACTGGTAAATAAAATTCGCAATTGACAGGCATAAAGGAAATGGCAGCGCCACTCACACACACACACACACACACAAGGATATCCAGGACACACAGATAGGAGCTCGGACGCATCGTCACCACCACTGAACTGCGAATGCCACCTGGCAAATGCTTATAAGCAAATACAAACAGGCAAATATCCACAACGAATCGTGCGCGGTGGGCGGCGATCAAGGGGGCGGGGCTGGCGTAATGGCGGCTAATTAACGCGTCCTTGGCCGCCGACTTGTTGAGTGCACGGCAGCAGGACTCTTTGGTCTGAAAGGAAGCACACAGACTACTGCCATTTGCTAAGCCCTCAACTTTCCAGCTTTCTGGCCAATACTGCTCTTAATTAACAACCGCACTTGTTCGTTGGCTCATTTTTTTTTTTGCTAAAGGAACTTCAATGAAAAGAAGGCCAGTTAAGTTGGAACTATTTCAAGCATGTCATACCATGTCGAAGAACTTTGCTAGTCATACTATTGTCGCCTGCATTTCTGGACCCATGTCAAGCAAGTATCGTGTCTACATTTTGCTGATCCTTTCCAGGTGGGAAAATCTCTGAGGAGCACAGAGCTTCAAAGAGGATTTTCGTGTACGATATACAGCCAGTTTTAACCTTAGGTGGATAGAGAATTTAGGCTATTTATTAGTAGCCACATTTTTGGTAGTTTTTCGAAAAAAAAAGGAAATTGGGCAAACTGATTAGCTTACATTCGAGCATCGGTTCTGTTTGCACTGGAGTCTGATGAACTTTTCACCGCATACAGGGCGTTGAAACGCTTCCCAGTGGGTTTTAAGTCAGCTTTTGGCCAAATCACCACCCCACAAGCCCCCTCACATGTGAGTGTGTTGCCCTGATTTGTACAAATAGTTACTGCCCTCCGAGGAGGGGTCTCCCCGCTTGCCATCCACTGAAAATTAGGCTGGGCTCGAAAGTACACCTGAAAAATCCCATTATATATACCTGTTTATTTCTAAGCCTTTAAATATGGAGTTGTGTCTTATCGTTGAGTTGACCACTTTTAAATTGTATTCATTCACATAGCACCTAATGCTATCCTGCGGTTTTTGTGTATTTCGCAAATACTTTTTTCACGTGCCAGTACATCCATTGTTTTGGACAAAGCCTCTACTCTCAAAGCAATAATGACCATTGAGTCGGCAAACAAAGCGTATTTTTTGAAAGCGGATCTGAAAGTTTTTTTGCGTGTACCTAGACACAAATCGATGCAGTGTTTGTGTGTGTGTGTGTGGAATATCCTTTGCTTTCTCTTCGTATCAGCGTGCAAACTATAAAAACCAGAAGCTCAATTATCAAAATGCTATGTGTGTTTGTTTGTTTGTGAATGTGTGCGTATGCTCCCCGTGCGTGTGTGGGTGAGTGTCAGCCTGTCTCCTTCGCCCCCCTGCTCCAGGCTCCATTGTCCTGGTCCATTTCTTTGGATGCGAGGGAGAGAGAGCATCTGAAAGCTTTTCCCTTTGGGTTTTTGTGTGTGCGCTCGCCTTTGACTGTGCAAATAGATAAATTTATTTATTTTATGCCCTGCTGCAGGAACCGCACACAAACAACAGTCGGCAGAGACAGCGATAGCATAGACATTTTCTTTCTATTCCTGCTCTAAAATAAACCAGAGGCCAGGACGGGCAAAGGACGAAGGTGCGGCGGAGCAGGACAGCCAGCTGCCGGCAGACAACTGACTTTAAATGCCTTTATGCTCACAAAATACATAAATTGAACATTTTCGAACAGCCCGAAAGAGCCGATGCTTTTCGGCGGCGGCGGAGGGGGCAGAGAGACACTTTCGCTGAATTGGAAATCGCTTCCACAATACCCAATAGCCAAACAGAATAGACTGGGGGCGTGGCCCAGGGGCCGGGCAAATGGGCTTGGAAAAATATTAAAAAATTCAATGAAGCTTGCCGCTGAGGGAAAGTCGAAGAGCGAAAGAATCAAAAGAAACCAATTCCCAGCAAACTTTTCAAGACTAAGCCGTAAATAATTCGACAAATGCCACATTTGGTTAGGCAAAGAGCCCATTTTGTGCAGATAATAGATGGACAGATCACGTTAGCTTGGTTAATCGATTTCCAATGCGTCGGAGAATACTCTCAAAAGCCAGTAAGCCATTCTATCATCATCGCACAGCAACCTACTTTCTTTCGGAAACTTTTGGCGCCTGTGGCAGAAACAACAAGGAAAGAAAGTAGTGAACGCAACGCATCGCAGCTATCCAAATGTGGGACTAAACAAAAACATTCATTCGAGTTTGACAGGAGCAAAGTCTGTATTTTTATGCACACACACACACACACACACACACACTTATGGACAATACCTACGAATACATTATAAATTATAGTTCAGCTGCAGGCCACCAAAAGCGGGGCGCACGCCTCGTATACGCAATGTGCCCAACAATGGACCTGGAAACAGGAAGCCCAGGGAGAGCAGTAGAAAAATGTCACATTTTCGAATATGTAGTTCGCTTGTGTGGGTACGTGTGCGCGTGTGTGTGTGTGTGTGTATGGGTGAGGGCGGAGGATGAGCATTCGTGCGTGTGTCTTTATATCCAAAAGTTTTTGCCACTTTCTTTAGCCGGGCTCAACTTTTGTTATGCTCGCTTAGCTCCGGCTAAGGAGTCTGCATCCGAGTTCTAAGAAATTCCAAGTCGGCGACTGCCCAGCTATTCCAGCACATTTCTATGCTGCTTTCACTTGACTTTCACTTTCACTTTTACTTTCGTGTGGTGTGCTTGCGTGTGTATCAATATTTTACACTACTCCCACGCGTTGAGCCCCGCTTCAAGTTTCAATGTGCTTGTATAATTTAGGCGCAAAACCGATTGGAGAAGAAAAACAAGATAGTACGTTCGGGTCGATTAACTTCGACTATTCGATACCGTCTACTTATATTTTAGTTAGCACTCACAAATGGGTGGCATATAGGTATATAAATAGGTAGTGCTTTTCAAATATTGACTTCTCAAAATGTTAAACTACTCATTTCGGGTATCTGGCTTCGCCGAGTGTATTCGACTATGCGATACCTATTACCCGCAGCTCAGTCAACTACTTATTTACTGATAATATTCACATCCCAAAAGCTAGAATACGGGTGTTTACGATCCCATTCTAATAACGAATCGGTTGGCGGTACATTATACCTCGTACACGGGTTGCACTCCCCAACCACGCCAGGTTGGGTTCACCCAAACATATTCACATCAAGGACTCGGCATTTTATATGTGCTTTGTGTGCTACAAATTGTTTGGCTTGGGAAATTCCTGTCGTTTTTGTTGGGGTTTTTATGGAGTCCGCATTCGGGCTGGGCCATAACATAGATGCTGCCGGAGACGTCGATGAAGAGATAGAGTCTAAAACTAATTTGTGGCAGCAGGACGGGAAATGGGAAAATATTGTTATTAATATTCGACAAAGGATGGGCATTCCCATAGAGCTCCATTCCCCCCGAGTCGATTAAGTGCCGAACAAATGAAGTGTGCTCCTCATCCGCAGCCACATCCACATCCTCGTACTAACCTGCCGCCCCTCATCTTTTTGTTTTGCAGGTAAATGGAGCCTGGGCCCTGCCTGACGTCGTTTGTGATTTCTATATAGCCATGGATGTGATATGCTCTACTTCATCGATATTCAACTTAGTTGCCATCTCCATAGACAGGTGAGTCCACAGCAGCCCCTACTTCGGAGACCGACCCACATGACCCAAGCACACATTCCACGGATGCATCCCACAGATACATCGCTGTGACACAGCCAATAAAGTACGCCAAGCACAAAAATAGCCGCCGCGTTTGCCTTACGATACTGCTGGTGTGGGCCATATCGGCTGCCATCGGATCGCCGATAGTTCTGGGCCTCAACAACACGCCCAACCGCGAGCCCGATGTATGCGCCTTCTACAACGCCGACTTCATACTCTACTCCTCGCTGAGCAGCTTCTACATACCCTGCATCATCATGGTGTTTCTCTACTGGAACATTTTCAAGGTGAGTGGGCATCTATACGATATATTCCAAACATGTTAGTTCCCTTCAACACTCCAAGTTTCCCACATTGATTGCTATTAATCATAATGTGTTTGAGAATCTGCAAATTCCTAGAGCGAATTTTCCGCGCTTTGTCCTTCTGCGGTTCTTCCCAATCCGCAACAATTTCAAGCACTATTATTAAAAGACCGCAATTAAAATCGGATTTCTCCGAGTCGAGTGGAATGAATATTGCTGGCGCAGATCCACAATCTGCAATGCCGGCTTGCTGGCTTGGGGATGCCTCTGTTCCTCTTCCTGTTTCTGTTTCTGTTTGTGCACATTTGCTGCTGACTGGGGGCGAATATCCGGAGGATGCAAGCGCAGCATGGCAGTGCCTAATCCGCTCTCTCCTGCATCCTGCATCCCGTGTTCCATAGCCCATAGTCCGTGGTCCGTAGTCCGTAGTCCGTAGTCCGTAGTCCGTATCCTGTGTCCTATGTTTGGTATACTGTTTTCTGTGCTTTACATCTCGTGCCCACCCACCCACAGGCGCTGAGGAGTCGGGCGCGGAAGCAGCGGGCGGCCCGCAAGCCCCACCTATCGGAACTCACGGGCGGCAGCGTCATCGAGAACATTGCCCAGACCCGGCGCCTGGCGGAGACGGCCCTGGACAGCAGTCGCCATGCCAGCAGGATCCTGCCGGACGAGGCCGCCACCAACACGGCCAGCGGCTCCAACGAGGAGGAGGACGAGAACGCCATCTCGCCGGACATCGACGACTGCCACGTCATCGTGAACGACAAGTCCACCGAGTTCATGCTGGCCACCGTTGTCGAGGAGACGGGCAAGTGAGTACTCCATTAGGGCTTTGATGCACTTTGAGCAAATGCGTAGAACATGATAGCTCTATACAGATTGCAAATTTACAAAGAAATAAATATAAAAGCATCTGTTAAATGAATTATTCAGGGAACGTTTGACAAGTTTTTTTTTTGGCTGTGTAAGAGCCTCTTTTGGCGGCTGATGTTCCTTCACGAATATAAACACGTTGCCAAAGGAGTCAGATTGGACATATACATTTGCAAACCCACTTACATCTTACGTGAACGGGGTATGAAAAGCAGAAACTTTCGGCGAATTTCGCAGCAAACTCCATCGCCTGGAGAACGAAAGTTTGGCCGGGGGCTATCTCCGATGGCCCTGCAAAAGTTCGGAGCTCAGCAGTTTCGTTTCCGTATCTTTATCCTTGTCCGCTTGCAACTTGCAACCTGGCAACCCTGACAACCCTGACAACCCTGGCACGTGCCCCAAACACGTAATAGATAAGCCTGTTTCTGCTGAGTGGTCTCGACTGCACTTCCTTCCAGACCAGCAGACCAGCAGAGCAGCAAAGCAACGGACCCCCAGACGATGCATGCCCATGGAAAACTGTCAATCTAATGGCCAGCTTCGTCCGGCCACGGCGCCACTCAATTGCCGACATAAAAGCGTGCTGCACTTTCAATCAGGTCCTGCCGAAAGGACCGCTTGCCCATTATCCGTGCAATCGGATGCCCCCGCCCCACGGCACTCGAATCTTTCTCCCAATTCCTGGCTGAAACCGCCATTAAGTGCGAGCGTTAAGCGCAGCCAATTAGCATCCTGATGGCCTGCTTAATCCAATAAGGACATGAAATGAAACCATTAATGACAGGCCGCATGCACAAAGGGATGGGATCCGATCCGAACCGAACCGAACCGATGGGCTGAGTTGGGTGGCAAGCAAGACCGCGAAACTTTACCCGCCAAAAGAAATCACAGCCAATGGCAGAGAAAAATAATTCTCAATAATTCAATTAATGCGTCACTTTATTAAAACTCAATCTTGCCTTGCCTTTAATTGACGTTGCGCCCCGATTTTCCATCTTTTCGTCCTTCATCAACGCCGATTCTGCTGCTTCTCCGCCCACCGCCCACGCGTCGTCCATCGCCGATTGATTGATTGATGGATGGTCGCGGCACCATTAATTGGGAAACCCCGCCGCCACATCGCTCCACGTTGCCATAACGCACTCGCAGCAGCGTTGTGGCCCAAATCACCACACAGCCGCAGCTGGTCGTCGCCGATCCGAATGGTAATCATGATTCTGGTTATGCAGCCTCAAACGTTGACGATGTCCTTGCAGGCGTGGCGCCCGCCTCCGCCTCGGCCGCCACATCCGCCGCTCCGCGGAGCAGCGGCTCGCCGCCGGACAGTCCGCTGCCCAGTGGCGCCACCCTCCAGCGGTCCAGCGTCAGCAGCCAGCGGCGCCCCACCGGCGACGACTCGCCGAAGCGCGGCGAGCCCGCCCTCAGGTCAGTCGGTGTCGATAACTCCAGGTATTTGGCATTCAGATCCGTAAGCCTGCCCCCGTAGACATAGCATCCCCAGTAGATGGATGCGCGTAGTAGCAGTTGGTGCACGGAGAAACCCATAATGCCTCATCCAAGTTATTGTTTTAAAATCAAAATTTCGGACTAAACAAATATATATATTTATATAGGTTTGATGCACAAAAAGAAGAAGCCAAAAATTAAATCCCAATTCAAATCCATGATTTTCAAATTATATCGGAAATTCAAAAAAATTGCTAATTTTATAACAGTTTAATATCTGTACCACATTGGTACTAAATCATTGAAAAACTAGCTTTTTGATTGTACCATACGTAAATTGAAACTATTTGCAACAGTTTAAAAGTTTAATGAACTGTTTTTGCAGCCCGACAAAATTAAGCATTCCCATTAAAGTTTTTGCACATAGTTTTTGCACAATATAATACTTTTTTTTTAGCTGGAGGCAGTGCTCTTTTTGCGCAATGTTTTTTCATCTGCTTACACTAGATTACGTAGCATATTAAAATGGCTTAAAATGCACACATCTATTGTCATTATTTATAAACAAAACAATAAATGCGAATAACGCGCATTGCTTTTTTTCATTTTTTCATTCAATAAAAACAGACAAAGAGTTTGACCGCGTCAAAAATGTCAACATCTTTGCTTCCAATTAATAATTGGTAAACAAATAGCAAACTTTAATTAAATATGTCGGGTTATGTTGTCAACTTTAAAATGTTTTTGTCAACCAAATAATGTATTATTTTACACATCACATTTTTCAAACAGATAGCAATGCAATTGCACATTTAAATAGCGATTTGCAGTATCAGTTCTGCTTTTCACAATTATTGTGGGCATGTTTACATACTTATGTAACAGCCTTTGGAAGTCATCAATTGATTATTTGGTGCCATTCTTGCACAATCGCTTGATTAAGTTGCTGGGCAAAAAGAAAGAGCTCACGTTTTCCCACAGACCCATTACGTAGTGTTTAGCGAGTTACCTGCCACTTTATCCTCGAAACCCGAAATAGAAGCCGCATGTTGGCCAAGTAGGCAATCCGGCAAGCCCAAAAATAGTGACTAGTAGTACGTAATGCCCCGCCGTTATGTTCTCATTCCGAATCCGACCGACTTCCGTTCACAGCGTCGCCATGAAGCCATTGTCCTTTGTGCGGTACGGAGTGCAGGAGGCCATGACTTTGGCACGCAACGACTCGACGCTATCGACTACATCGAAAACGTCCTCGCGCAAGGATAAGAAGAACTCGCAGGCGTCAAGGTGAGTAACGCCGTCGTCCATCGCCCCTAATTACAGTTATTAGTTATTTGGGCTTTTGTTGGCCAGTCGATGCTAATGCCACCCCATTTCCTTCTCGCCTTCCCTCCCCTCTTCTTTTCCTGCGGAAAATGCAATATATACCACCGTGGCCTATTATCCTTCGCGTGACGCACAGATTCACGATATACAAGGTGCACAAGGCCTCGAAAAAGAAACGCGAAAAATCGTCGGCCAAAAAGGAGCGCAAGGCCACCAAAACATTGGCCATTGTTTTGGGTGAGTTCAAGTTGAGCCCCCTTAGCCGCTTAGACCATGTCCTTGTCTAATCCTTATGCCATCATACGTATACCTTCAAACTCTCAAACCCTCAAACAGGTGTCTTCCTGTTCTGCTGGCTGCCGTTCTTCAGCTGCAACATCATGGACGCCATGTGCGCCAAGTTCAAGAAAGACTGCCGACCTGGGCTCACCGCCTACATGATGACCACCTGGCTGGGCTACATCAACAGCTTCGTGAACCCGGTGATCTACACGATATTCAATCCCGAGTTTCGCAAGGCCTTCAAGAAGATCATGCACATGGGGTGATTATCAACGGCGAGCACGTCACCAGCAATAGTCATAGCAATAGCCAATTGGATGATGGGTCCCTTGTGGAACGGATCGTGCCCGGGAGCGGATGGCAAAGTGTGCCAAATGGAGGCCATCGATGCAGCAGAGATCTCAATTGGGCTCCAGTTTCGTTTCGTTTGTCGTTCGTTGCGTTTCCCAATAGCTTTAAGGTTCAGCTACTTATGTAAATAGATCTGTACATACCACTAAACTACAATACATACATACATGCTATGTGGAGCATGGAGCGTGGATAGCGAGCTGTAGGCTAGGTACAATTTTTAACAATTACATTAAGCTAACCCCAAGTAGCGATATAATCAACACACAGCCAGCACGCGATTATGATTCCAAAGTAGCCGTAAGCAAAGCGCCACGGATACGATTCGCTTTACCAGGATAGAGTAGTGTCCTTCGAAGTGGGCTGCTCCCACAACCTATCACATATCACGAGCAGCAAGCTTTTCCTCCTCCCACCCAAAAACCAAGACCCACGGCACACAGAACCCCCCTTCCGATTCCCCCAGTACGATTAGGTAAGCGAGTGTAAAGAAATTCATATCCTTAGAGGCCGGATTGTTCCACAGCGACACGAGGTGTCGGTACCTAGAGTTAGTTAGCTAAATCGCGGATAGATCGCACTTAAATCGGATACAGTAGCTAGCGGGCCTCGAGGTCGGCGCCCTCCACCACAGACACATCACATACGAATGTTCCAAGTTAGTTGGCTGACCGCCCATTGATGGGCCATGGACGTAACCACAACCATCGGCGACAGAATTGCACCCAACTTAACAGGGTAACACGCACACACACACGAACAGACGCAATGAATCAAATGAGCCCCACAAATGAATACGATATCGAGGGGCGCCGACCCCGATGAAAGTCCCGCTTAGAGGTCACTTTCAGTTCGACTTTCGGTTTGACATACAGTCTCGTACAGGATATACTCGTATATACTACATAGAAGCATTTAAGATCCAGAGGTCGTACCTAGGCTAGTCACTTGATCTAGATCGAATATACTCACCACCCACATATGTATATGCGTAGATATAAATCAGTTAGTACCAAGGGGAGCCGGGATGCATAGCAGGGAGTAGGGGGAGAATCAGGGTATCTAGAGCAAAGGCTATCGCATTGCTGGAAGCAATATGAGGGTTACCTTAGCGGATAGAGTAGCAAATATCGGTGTAAGCGTACGTGTATAGTGGAATATCAAAACTGAGTTTTGAAACACGGACCGAAGCCTGTGTCCTGCCGCAAATGAGAGCCGGACTTGGGTGCACAGAGGCATGGCCCCGGGCAATCCAAGCCGTATTTTGGCATGCCGGCAGGACTACAGCCGTTTGGTCCCTGATTTCAACAGCCGTCCTTTTAACTGTTTCTATGTGACAAATAATTGATAGGTAATTACTCGAACGTGTGTAGTAGTTTATAAAACGATTCCATTTATTGTGTACCTAGGCGTAAGCAGTGCCCCGGCTCAAATTTCCATGAAACCCCGTAGGAAACTCGCGGAAAAGCTCAACGGTTTTTATACTTTCCTAAGAACTCCACTACCACATACGCGTTAGCTTCAGTGTGTGTGTGTTTGAGTCTGTTTGTGTGTGTGTGCGTGTGTGTGTGAGTGGGTGATTGGATGGTTTTTTTTTCGAAAGGATAAAACTCTAGGCGATAGGACTAGACTAAGACTATGGAAACAGTTCAACTTTCAGATCAGTGCGAAATGCTCCTAAGTTAAGTTCTTCCAAAGAAAACGCTTATTAATTATAGCTAATTGGTAAATTTGCAATTCGAACTAACTATTTATACATGCGTACACCAACATAGGCACACACCACACATTAATGTTAATTTATCAAAATTGTAGCCTGAGTTTTCGAGTCGTTGAATTGTTGTCTGTTATCGTTACGTTGTGAATGGGATATAGCATACATATAGGGTCCCCCGAGATCTCTCTACCAATAAAGCATATATACGAGTTTGTAAGATAACTGGGGTGCAAGCGGAAATGCAGAAACTGAGATGAAAATGAGAACTATTTTAAAGAGAGGCGAGAATCGGTTTTTTTTTTCTAGAAAATTATGAGAATTATTAACTAAATGAAGCGTAGGCTAAGCTCTCAGAAAAGCAAACTATTTCAAAAATAATTATCATAGCTTACGGAAATAATAATAGCGAATAACAACAATAAACTAATGGTACAGAATAGTATGCGTCAGCATAAGAATACATCAAATAAATAAAGCAAAACTGAAAATATTTCAAGGCAAAACCGAACGCCAACTTTTCATTTCGAAGGGCGAAGGATTTGGTCCGGGGCTCGGTAAGTTCACATGTACTACTTTCGCTTTCACCAGCTTGGTACCCACACTCGTACATCAACATTTTATTGCACTTATATGAGCTGATAATAAAATTCCAATACGCACCAAAGGAAATAAAAATACTTACGCAAGACAAACAAGACGCACAATGGGGTGAACCCACTTCCGGTGTTGGGGGGGATGGCAGAATCAATTCGAGAAGGAGCTCACGGCCGTCGCCACCTCCCAGGAAACCAAAAACCCAACTAAGAGCCTCTAAATAGATGAGCGTAAGGAGTCGCAGCCGGGGAATGAAGGCCAAAAGGCTCCTCCGCCGCCCACCATCCACCACTCGTCATACTCTAATGGGTACTCAGTCAGACAATCCTGGAGTCGGAGGCGCACTCGGATTCGGATTCGGATCCATAGACACAGACACAGACAGAGGCGGGAAAATAAATGAGGATGGGAGCGAACTTCAGTCCGCCATTTCCTCATCCAAATGGCCAAGTACACTGCCGGAAAAAGGGGTGTTCATATCCATCACAATGAGGCATAGATCGCATAGATCCTAGAGGGTTATAAATAGAAACCAATACTGAAATTTGCTAAGAAATAGCTTTCCAAATCTAACTGTGTTTGATATAGCTTTGTTCTATGCTCTATGTTTTGCATAATATCTATGGAGTCTATCATGTGATTATGATAGTTTGTATATTATTTTTGACCAGCATTTTTTAATAATACGAGCCATATTTGTAGCGTATATAAGTCCTTAAAAACGTTATATATGCATTATATATTATGTCTGGAGCGATAGTCATCAACAATTTCTTTCAATGCCGCCCAGGCCGATAGCCAATTTCGTGTGCGCCCGCAGAGGCATCATTGTCTTGGAGCAGTGTCTTGGCCAGGCCATAAATACAAATGTAAAAAGGGCAACCAGAGGCGACCCCTGACCCCCTGCCCCATCTGCTAGTTGGAATTCCCGGCCTCATCCTGGGTGTGCGCAAAGTTGTTTCATTCGATTGTGTGTCTTCGGCTGCCCGAGAGTTGTGTGCTCTATGTCCATAACTAATTCGAACTAAATGATGTACTAAAGTGTTGAGGGAACACGGATACTCGTGCCCAGAGCAATGTACACCAAGATACCAGAACAACAGGACACGAGGAAGCAGGGAGGGAGCGGATGGAATGTTTTGCGTCTGGGGGCGATATCTTATCGTTACACACACTGGGTGGCGATAATTGACAGACCATTAACGTTTGGATTGCAAAAGCCAAAGTGAAGCCACGGGGACGGAGGAAATTTGTTGGCCCCATCGTTAGAGGCCATATGCCAGGCTCGATGACCAGGGAACTGTGTGATTTGCGAATGGGACTTGTAGTCAGAAGTTCGCTGATCGGAATTCAAGACCAGGATGCCGTGGAAACTTACAAAAATTAAAGAGGCGTTCCGACTCGAGCAAAGTCTCGATAAGGGACCCAGTAGGACCAGCCCAGCCCAGCCAATCAGTTAAATCAGTTGGGCTATTTCCCACTGTAGCTGCTGCTCCTCTTCGTCCTGCCACCACCACCACCACCACTACGGCCTAACATCTGACCCGGAATGGAATTCTGGCAACCGGAAGCTCAACGGACCAGAGTCAAAATCGAAAAATATGCACACGACCAGAAATAGTTTAAATACAAGGCCGAATATTAAAATGTGTAAGGACTCAGGACGCAGGACGCAGGACCCAGGACCTCAGGCGATGGGGTTAGTGCAATCAAGCATGCCTTCTCAGTGGATTACTGTCCCATCCCGAGCTGCTGCCGTTCCAACTTCACGGTCAATGACTTTTTAGCCTTCTGGCCAGCGGAAAATGAAAGAGGAGCACTGAGTGCCCAGCCATAAACTCAAAATAAATGCACTCCCATAGATACAGGCCCAAAATATTTTCTATCTTTCGGTACATTTGCTTAGCTGGTAAACAAGGATTTAATATAATTTAATATTTGATTGTAGTTTTAAGCCTCTTTAGATGTAAACTATTATTAATATGCTTAGGTATTACTCCTGGCTTTTACTTAAGTGAGTGGAAGCTCTTACAATACTATTATTTTACTGTCATTCGATGCTTTTCCTGGTTGGTTGTCGTCATGATCGATTGATTGGGAAAACGTCCTTGAAAAGGTATATTGTTCTCAATAAACTCGGTGGCTCCATCCTTTTGTCCTTATGCTTCATCGAGTTGCTTAGTTTCTTTGATCCTTGGCTCCGGCATGTCCCTTTTTTGATGAGATATTAAATTATGCATTGCACCAGATCAATGAATCGTTACATTTTTGAGGCATGTGTAATGGTATTTTGAAATAGTTCGAGACCCCAAGTTTCACCCCCAGAAAAAGCTATCACAGCCAGCTATGCGATTAGCTTTGTTCCAAAGTCAAAGGTATAGTCTGAATGTTTTTTAATCAAGTACGAGTGTGAGTCGGAATACCCTGAGAATTATTCAAGTCATAAATACAGACCATGATGGTGGAGTTCGCCTTTGATATCAAGCACCTCTTTCCGCAGTCGATCATCCGGGTGCAGGCGCACTCGCTAAGTCCCGAAGTCGCCCAATGTAGACCTTACCCCCAAACGAATCGGGGACAACAGCCGAGGAGCAGCTGCCGGCTTAGCGAAATCATAAACGTCATGGGCAAGTTGTCAGCGGACGCCCAGGGGCTCTGCCATGCAGTGACCTCCGCCGACAAGTTGGCTCCCGACCAGGTGGTATATCTAATGGCGGACAAAGCGGCGGGACACTGGGAAATCACCGGGCTGCTTAAGGTCGGCACCAAGGACCTCTTTGTCTTCGACCAGGGGGGCTGCTACCGACGGTTCAATAAAACGCCAGCCATTCTGGATTTTTATGTCCACGAGAGTCGCCAGCGCTGCGGCCAGGGCAAGCTGCTCTTCGAATGGATGCTGGAGAAGCAGGGCTGGTCAGCGCAGAAGTGCTCCGTAGACCGACCGTCCAATAAGATGCTGGCCTTCATGGCCAAGCACTACGACCTGGTCCGCACCATTCCGCAGGGCAACAATTTTGTGCTCTACGAAGGCTTCTTCGATGATCCCATCACCACGAGCAAATCTGCAAGCGGGCTTCAGGCGACCGGCAGTATCCGCAACCAGAGCCAGGGTCACTTCAAGCGCCAGGAACATGAGCAGGCGCAGGACTAGAAAACCGTGTCAGGAACATCGCTCAGGAACATCGCTCTATCGACGTCGCTGGAATTCACCACTCACACTCGCCAGTATGCAATGAGGTCTCCGGCGGCAGAAGATTCTAACACTAGAGCAGTCGCACATAGTTCGATTTCATTCGTGGCACTTATCGATCACAAAATTAGTAATTCGGTTTAAAAAATCTTAAAGTTATTAAATTTATATCCCACACCACCACTTTTTAGGCAACTGATAATGCTAATCTTACTTGAAGCTTGTGTTGAGAAAACATACTGTATGCTATCGCTGATGCCCATTACCGATAAAATCGATACATTCGATTTAAACTTATTCCAATTCAATTTCCCTTATTGAAAATAAAAAATGCATGCATGATCTTAGTATTAAATTAAAATTAAATCTTCAAAACACAAGAAAGCAATACTGCCATAGATCTCGTTCAATAACCAAAAGGCAATACTAGCGATGCCGAATTCAGTCATCATCGATAATATCAACCATCATCGATAATTTCGATATATGTATGCCAGTCTATCACTTAATCGGAATAATCCACAATGGCTCAGGTGGCAGAGGGGGCGCGGATTGAAAACCCAATTCAATTTTGAGTTTCAGACTGATTGGCAAATGACCAGACGCTCTACGGCAATTCAAACGCCAGCAGGCCAACGGAATCCTGTCGAAATCCGCAACCCTGTCCCGCCTTTCACCCACAAAATTTGCTTGTATTTGCATAGTTTAATTTTCATTTAACTTTTATTTGCCGTCACGTCGCCAGAAATAGCCAAAAATGGCCAAATATGCAAAATACCCGTCCAATGATTGCCGCTGTTGATTTTCGTTGGCTGTATGTAGGCCGTGTTGTTTGGCTTTGTTGATTCGTTTGCATTGCCATAATATTTAATGGGCAGTCAAAAGTTGATGGGGGCCCAGGTCCAGCGATGGCAGAGGAAACTGTCCCGACTTTGGCCAAAACTGGTTGCCGGCAGTTATTATGTCGCATCAATTGAGCAAAGTGTCCGCACATGCGGGGCAAACAAATTTAAAGAGCGCCAATCCAGTGGATACCCATTGACGGCACATTGACGGGGGTAGCTAGAAACTGGAATCCCCTAGCATCCTGGCTATATGCCTGCTTGGCTATATACATGGCAAGCATACATATATAGTCGTAGACCATTGGCATTGGGCAAATGATACCGAAGAAACAATAGCGGTCCGCAGAAATCCAAATGAAATTCACTTTAACCAAAGCACACACACTGGCCACCACGGCGACACACACACTAATGCGCACCACACACAAATACGCACGCACACAGACAGACAGAAGGAAGCTGTGGCCCAAAACACAGTGGTGCAAATATTAAAATTCAGCATTTCTGTCACGTGTCAAATGCCATTTATGCGCTTCGTGATCGCACGCGGCTCTCAGCTAGGAAACCCCCAGATGTCGAGCAAAAAAGGGGTGTCACTGGGCTAGGAAAAACGGGGGAGGTGGTGGGGGGGAGTGGGGCCGAGATCCACCTCCAACCACCCGACGGCTGAACGAAATTAATGTCTTTCAATCGGGGGTTTCAAGTTTCCCGCCCAAATAGCCCAAAATAGCAATTCAAATGGGGATTTTTTGGTATGTAAATAAATTCATAAATATTTAGGCAGCTTAGGCCAGCATAGCTAATTATACAATGATAATATACTTATAATTGATAATATAATAATAATAGAAACAAAATAAACTAACGGATTCCGTTTATAAAAGATGTGCCATTTTTCGCGGATCACCTGCGACTAGAGTTTTGTGAGAAACAGACGCGATTTTAATTGAGTGCTAGTTTTTAAGAAAATGTTAAGTATATCGAGTTTAATTCATTAATCTAGGTAATTCCAGGTAATGGATTCATTTTACAAGCAACAACACAATATTACTCATAGAAGCGATAATTTAAGTTAAATTGTTGTAATACATTGTTATAAACATTACTAACATATTTATACGCGTTACTCGTAGAGTGGAAGGGTATACTAGATACGTTGATACGTATGTAACAGGCAGAAGGAATCGTTTCCGACCATATAAAGTATATATATTCTGATCAGGATCGATAGTCGAGTCGATCTGTCCATATGTCCGGCTGTCCGTCTGTCCGTATGAACTATAAAAGCTGGAGAGTTGAGAATAAGCATACAGATTCTAGAGACATAAACGCAGTGCAAGTTTGTTGACCCATATTGCCACGCCCACTCCAACGCCCAAATCTGCCATGTCCCGTTATGTCCCCGGAGGTCCTGGCTTGTCCCGCCCTATCGTGCCGAATCCCGCCTATTCCCGCCTTGTCCCACCATGTCCCCACAAGGATCCTCCAGAGATCTTGCCATGTACCGACATATCCCACAATGTACCGCCAGAAATCCCGCCAGAGATCCCGTCATGCCCCACTAAGTCCAGCCGCCATATTCCACTAGCTGAGTTGCTGATACAAACGATGCTTCTTAGCCGGTGTTGGATCTGGGTTTGACTTAACTTAACTTATTATTATTAAATATTATCATTTAACTGAAAAAAGCCCAACTTCTAGGGGGTATCTCATAGTCGAGGCGCCTCGTGTTTGATTTAGAACAACGAGTGGGTTTTTTTTTGTAGGTGAGTGTCTTTATCGCCGATTTCGAGTACCTTTCGATGTCCGCCCACGCAGATTTTTTTGTACAGCGATTTCCGCTCTCGTTTCCAATATATTGTATATAATATAACCCCAAAAGTGTCAGTTCAAGTGTGTGTGCTTTTTTTAGTGCGAGTGTGTGGGACAGTTTTATTAGCATATATCGATTGCACTTAGACGACGTCGACCGCGATGTCGGCAGAGGCCATTGTGCAAACTAAGTAACTGCAGAGCTGCAAAACAGCCATGGATATACCGAAAAGCTTTGTTTTCCTATGCCTTATGTATTGTTTTTAATTAATTTATGGCTTGAACAAAGAGATGTGCGTGTGCATGTGCATACTCCCACGAGTGTGTGTGAAAGGAAATTGAGAGAAAAAATAAAAGTGATTTCAAATTTGATTTTCATTTATGATTTTAATTCGTTTTGTTTATATTGATTTATTCCAGCAAATTTATTTAGCAGCGCTCTCTGTCACACATTTCTTCTTTTGCTGTTGACTTTAAAACAGTTTGCAGTTTGCAGTTTGCTGGTTGCCAACAGTGCGTATGAGCAATAAGGCGTTTACGCTTTTTTCATTTGCATTTTTAGTCCATGCCAAATTGAGAATATTCCCAAGTATCCAACGTATGCACAGGATTGCGGAAAAATAATAGTCATTTATGGTGCACCACACGGCGTATGCGTAATGCTGGGAACAGGCCGACTCTCCAGAATACTTGGAAATAACTGGCAAAGGGAATCGAGTGTCATTTGCCTGGTAGGATCACAGCCATCGCATCGGCTTGGAAAATGACATTCAGGGAAATGACATTCAATTCCGTGCCGTAGTCCGGCGATTGACTGGCCAAATGACCCTTTGTACCTGCATCCAGATTCCTGTTTCACCTGTCCCTCTGCTGAATTGCCAGCTACGGGGCCTTAGGTCCCGAGAGTCCCATCCACCCGCCTCCCTTTATTTATGCCCTTGTTTTCGCCTGCACCTCTAATTTCCTTGCCCTGGCATCCATCCCTTCCGCAATGCAATACCATCGAAAAGCGGAAATCATTGCCAAACGCCAGGGTACGCGTTACTCATTCTGCGAGGGAAGAAGGGCCACTGGGAGCGTGTTTAAAAATAGCCAAGAATAACGAAGGGGTTGGACGTTATGAATATTAAATTGCGAAAATATTGAAAATGAGCTGGCTGCTGTTCCCCTTGGGGTTATCAAACATGAAATGTTCTAAAAATAAATATGTGCATATTTGCAAAGTGCTCATGTAACAGAAGGTATAAATAGAAGTGCGCTTAAAGTTCATAAGGTAAATATATAGTGAGTATAGTGGAGTGGCAGTCACTGGGAAAAAATATATATTACGATGCGAACTTTAAATCATTATATGCATTATATGATCCAAACAGATGATTTCAATGCGAAAAACATCCACACAAAGTCTTGATGCAGAAAAATTGTGGATTGTTTTCATCCTACAAAAAGTTAGTTAGTTTAGCCGTTTAGCGATGTAAATCGTTTAAGGATTTCCTGGCGCTGCTCTCAAAAGCTGATAATGCAAAAAAACTGGGAAAATCATTTGTTACACTCAGCGTATGGATGACTGCAAAGTGCCTCTGAACGCCGAACTCACTCCGTCTCTGTCCGCCCTGTTCGCCCTCTCTCTCTCTCCCTCACTTCCTTAGTCTTCGGCCCTGCTGTAACAATAATGTGCACTTATTTTTTATGGCAATCATTTAAGACAAAAATGTAGCAGCGGCAGACCGAAGTTGGAGTAACATAAAAGCAGGCAAGGCAGAAGGACCTCTTACGGCTGTGCTTGTACGGGAGTCCACACATCTAAGCGCATGTGCGTGTGTATCCTGTAGTTCCACAATTCATCGCTACTCAAAAGCTGAAATGGTATCTTCAATACTTTTCTTCGAAAATTGAAGAACTTCTAGAACTTTGCTTGAACCGCATAAAATCTGCGAGCTAATCTGCCGAAACATTTTCTTTTAGCAATTATCACGTAGCACGCTCTTGTTTTTCGCGAATGCAGCGCAACCCCAGATCAACTAATTAACGTAGCGATTTAAACTAGTTTCCATTCCCCTTTGTTTAACCAGCTTCGCCAGCTCTCCCGCTGCTGGGACTCCCCCACCCACCTGGTCAGCAGTTCTGCACCGCTTTGCATTATCTACTCGCACCGCCTCCATGTAAAAAGTTTAACCAGCCATGAATTTCCGCTGCACATTCCTTCTATAATTTTCTTAACGCAAAGTTTTTGCGACAATTACGTACGTGAGGCCAGGTGGGTGGTTGGTTGGCTTGACTTGGCTTGGCTGCTTGGAACATCACTGGGCGGGCGGGGTAGCTCGGTGGCGCCATGGCAGGGTTCGTGCCACTTACACGTGACGCTGGAGGGGAGCAGGTGGTAATATTCTGGAGACAACTTGCCGCATAACTGCAGCAGAACATGTCGCTGTTGTGGCGGCCAAGGTGAGCTACGGATGACAGACAGTCAGTTGGGTTGGCTGGAGAGCAGCAGCAGTGGCACTGAATCCGACATCCTCGTAGTCATCATTGTCGACGACGCCAAGCCAAGCCTTGTCCCAAGTACTTAGGAAACTTTTCTCCATACAAGCCTAACTTTGCCAGGACGAGCGAGGCACTAAGGGCGTTGAGAAGATCGGGCAGAAGGCGGTAATAATATGACAATAATGACACTGTTGACGCTGTCTGGCCGATGACGCGGTGAACCAGCTCCTGGCCACAAATTATGGCACACTTTTCAGCGCAACCCGCATAATTTCACTTCAGCAGCCAGCTAAAATGCAACATCATTTAAGCCAACTCGGACTTTAAGTCCTTTGGCTTTGGCCTTTGTTTCTGCGTTGCTCCAGTTGCTGTTGCTTCTGGTGCTGGTTATGGTTATGGTTCTGGTTCTGGTCCTGCTGCTCCTGGGCACTACCGCCTCACTCAAAGGAAATGAGAAAAATTTTCTTCATTTCCGTTAAATGTCACTACACTTTGACTCCGGCCGAGCGCCTGTTGAATGGCCGCTGGGCTGGGAAAGTGGGCCATTTAAAGGTGAGTGCTGGACCTTTGCCAAGTCCAAGATCAACACCGAAAGTATTGCTATTCCCTCGAACGAGGATCCAAGTTTATTCAAACTGCAAACGAATTTGCTGTGAACAGCACGCAAATATCTCCTTGGTGTTCGAAAGTGACAAGTTTACTTGCAGGACATTTATGGTTCTCTACCAAAGAATTTTCGGCTTGCATTAAGGAATTTTTATGTCAAATTCTTTAACTATAATGCTTAAAATTTATAGGAGAAACAATCGGGAATCAATATGCGATTCTATAAAGAGTAGTATAGATTTATCATACTATTTATGCTTTAGATACCAATAATAAAGACAGAGGCATAATTTTAAAATGTAAAACTATATATATGTGTTGCGATCTGTAATTAATATCATATTTAAAATATATTATGTCCTTCCCAACACTTTTATTTGTAAAGTTAATGTGATTGTAGAGTTTTGTATTGTAGAGTTTTTAAATATCTCCAAAATGCTAACATTCAGTAAGGTAGTTTCAACATACATTTTCTAATTTTCTACATATAAATATTACATAAAAAAGTTGAAAATAACAGATAAATTAATAGATAATTTTTATTTAATTTGATGGTGGCACTCCTAATGAAAATACAGTGCCTTCAGGCCATTTCCCTTACATCCTTGACTTGGCGAAAACAATTGTCTCGCCGGCGGATGAGGTGCTCTTCCGATGGGAAGTGTGTGGTGTGGGTCACCCCCTTTTACATCCTCACCTTATCCCCACAACCACCCATACCCCACCCTCAGCGTGGCCCTGGTGAACCCAGATCCGGAATACCCCCTTCTTGGAGGAGGCACATCGTAAAGCGACATTAACTTAACAGCCTTAAAAGCTTTGCTCCTCTGTTCGGCGCGTTGTTCTGTCGTTGGCCTTCCTGCTATCGCTAACTCAATTTTTCACTGCCATTGTAGGCCCTGTGACTTTTCGGGAATTCCCGTCAGCCGGCTGCCAGCTGGCAAAGGAAAACTGCCAGCTGACAGGCGCCGGAATACCCGGAAAGCCCGGAAAACCCAGAGTACCCGGAGTACCCGGAGTACCCGTAGTAGCCCTATCCCGATTGTGAAAATCTACATTATCTGATTTTTATTTCACTTTGTCGGCGACATTTCGTAATGCGTTGCAAATCGAAAACGAGGAGCGCCAAGAAAACGAAACGAATTGGATGTCGACAGCGAATTAGAAGGCAGCGTTGCGCAAACCGCAATTTTTTGGTAATTAGCTGGGGAAAAGGCAAATATGAGCCAGGGCTCAGCTGGAACTTTGGCAGGAAGTTGAAGCCATAAGAAATGCGAGGGGCGCTCTGGGCCAAGGAATTAGCATTAAGACCTGTAATTATTACACAAAGACTTTAAATAAATTACAAGAAATCAGGCCTCAGCAATGACAGCTTCAAGACAACTTATATATATTTGTAAATGCTAAAAATACACATATCTATAGTAAATAATTAACTGAATTGAACACTTTTATATGTAGATGAAAAGTTATTCGATTTTAACTATACCTAATGGCCTGATAATCATTTTGCTTTAAATAATTACATGAGTTTTGAGTGTTACAGAGTCGCCTCATAACCCTTCTCAAGTTCAAGGGTCAGGTGTTAGTCGAACTGGTTAGTCCAACTGGTTTATTTATCTAAAAGAAGAACATCCTTTCGAGTGGTGTCCCATTTTTTACAGTTGTCAAAGATGCTCAAGGAATTACAATAGTTACAATATTTAGATATTTATAAAAATATATGTATTTCACTTCCTAGAACGGCTTATGTTTATGACACATTTCCAATGTTAAGGAAAATACAACTGATGGTGCTTTACATAGATAAAATGGTTATAATACATGGTTATATGGTTACAATAGAGTATTTAGGGTTTCTAGAAATTCAATTTCATAATCCCTGAACTATCGAAAGTTCAAAATAATACCCATAGATAATGCAACGCACCTGTTTTCCCCAATAAAGAACGATTTCAAAACTGCACCTCCGTTTTCCAGTCTGTAATGAGTTGTTTTGGCCCATAGTGCCACGTGTTCCCACACACACACATACATACGTATACGTATATGTACATATGCGTACACGCGGCACAGACATGACACATTTATGCGTGTGTATATAACTTATGTCTATACTTATTTATGCGTATTTCTCCAGCGCACTCTTCGCTCCCGTTTGATGTACAATGATTAATGGTGTAGGTGAGGGCAATGCCGCCAGGGGCCGAGGGCCCGGGGGCGTGGCCTTGGGAATGGGCGGAGTGGGCTGTGCTCATAAATTGGCGCGACGTCCCGCCAGAGTGCCAAAAATGGCGCGAATCCAGCGAACGCGCTCCAAGTTGTTCTGGTTCGGTATGGTATGGTATGGGCTCCTAAGGTTCTTGATTCGGTGTGGGTTGGTCTATTCCTTTGGCCTTCGACTTGAGTGCCTCCACTTTGTGCCCGCCGCACAGACACTCCAGTGCGGATCGGAACGGAACAGAACAGGGCAGAACCCATTTGACAGCACTCATAATCCAATATGAGTGCATATTAACTTTAATCAGTTAGCGCACGAGCAAGTCCTGCCAGGATCGCGGTTTGCTGGGAGTGGTGTCAGCCGGCGAAGGATGTCATGGGAGGAGTGGCAGATGTCAACAGACGATTCACTTAGACACATTTTTCAATGATGTTGCTGCTGCTGTACTACGGCGTACTTAAGTCGCGTCAAGTCATGCAATGTCAATATACCCATTCACCTTCGCCTCCGCGGGGAATGGGTCTCCTCCTCCTCCTCATCCATGGCCATTTCTGCTGTTGTTCCTGCTGGGGCAAATACAAAATGGGGTACTCCTGCATAGAGTCCTCTGCCACTGTTGCTGATGTAAATTTCAATTTTATTTGGCCCGCACACGTGACAGGTACTTGAAGTGCGTTTTGCTGCCACTGAATTGTCAGCTGCGGCATTTGTATTTGTCACTGGGGCATTTAATTTCATTTGACAGCTTTAATTTGGTTCCGTTGTCAGGCATTAAATTGCTTGCCAGCGGGAAAGTCCGAAAGCGGCGCTTTAAGCGGCTTAATGCCGGCGAATGCGGAGTGTATTCCGTTTTCCATTCGTGATGAATCCGCTGGAAGCCCTAAATGCTCAGACTCTGGTCAAACACTGCAAATGACAGAGACAATTAGAGCTTGTACCCAGAAGTGAGTCGAGGAACAGAACCAGGACCAGGACCAGGAGCAGGACCTGGCAGAACCAGTACAGCAGTACAACAGTACAGCAGTACAGCAGTGGAGCAAAAACTTAAGAAGTGCCCCGGCGAAGAATAATATTTGAGTTGAGCCGTATGCTCGCGTAGGCAGCCAAAAAATGTTCATTTTCATCTTGGCTAAAATGTTTAATTAGTCCTCTTTGCATTCGGCTTTAGCCAACTCGCCTTCCCGCGAACATTGTGTCAACAAACAAAAGACAAACAGCAAGCAAAACTTCAAAAATATGAGAATCTCGTCTCTGAAACATAGTTACATATATATGTTCATATGTGTATCGGCTATATATACCTGATGCCAACCAAACGTATTTCATTTAAACGTATTATGCAGTACAAGCTAGACTTAAACGCTCGCTTGTCTTTTATAGTAAATGCTCTAATCACAGGCATCAGAGTTCTAATAAATATATATATTATCTTTCGGGATGCAAAAATATTCAAAGGGCAAATAAAGTATCATCTGCGACATGACAATACAGTGATTATGCCAATAATTCGCTTGTGGCTTTTAGCTGTGCCAACTTTTGCGGAAGCCAGCGGGAATTGGTGATAGCGAACAGGAAATGGAAATAATCCCAGCTCCAAAGTGCAGCAGTGGAATTCAAGAGCAGCCGCAAGCGAAACCGATTTGCATATTGCGCATACGCCGGGTGAGCGGAGCAGTAACTAGAGCCGCAGCCCAAAAACCCAGCGCGGTGTTCAGTGATTAGTCAGCGCCCAGGGGCGAGCCCTCCAAGGTCGTCGCCAAGGCCAGTCTGTCGACCTTGGGCGGCTCTGGCAGCCTTGACCCCGCGCAAGTATGAGTGGAAGTTAAAGTCGGAGTTGGTGCTGCTCTTTGACCTTATCGAGTGCACAGTGCAACTGAAGTTGCAATGCTTGGACATTCGAACTTGGAGTAGCTTAAAAACAGATTGGATTTTCGATGTCCTGCTAATTTCTGTCACTCAGTTGCCTGAAAGGCTCCTTGTTGGTTTCAGGAGTAAGAAGAATATGTGATCGAGAGTTACAAATGTGCTGTTTATCGGGCCTGGTGAAAAAGTGTGAGAAAGGACGAAACAGGCTTCGACTCCTTTGCTGCACGTCAAGGATGATTTGTTCGGCTCGCAGTGCTCCACTGTTCCGTTGGCCAGGTGTTCTGCTGTTTGGCTGTTTGGCTGTTTGGGTGCTCAGGTGTTAGTTCGCCAAAAGCGGCGCTGACTCACCTTGCACACACGCACACACTGGCAGGCTGGCAGGCAGGAAGGCAAAGCTTATTATGGTAGCTTGTAAACCCTAATGAGACGGCATAAATCAGCGACAGGAGCACGCACACCAGCCCCCCTCCCGCTCCAGTCCCCCTTCCTCCGCCTCGCGCCCAGAACTCGCCTGCATAACTGCGAAATGTTAACAAATACTATTTGATCGCGTGCCGTGAAAGTGAAGTGGGTTGCGGGATGTGGGTGGTGTGAAACGAAAGGCCGAGGTAATCTCCATATTGAATTGCCTTTAATATTTCAGCGGTGGCAAGTGCAGTGCACACGGGGCGTATACGTGATGCGGATGATATTCAGCGCGCTAGCTGAGAAATGCAAAACTATTTGCATAGTTCAGCGTCATTTTGTTTATGCCCATCTCCATCCGAGGGGGTTGGACTACCGAATTGAAGGTTCGCCCCTGGCCTTCGTTCTCCCGAGGGGATTCAATTCGATTCGATTCGATGCGATTCGTTGTTGAATTTATGGCATTCATTTTGTGATCAATCGCTTGTCAAACAAACGGCAAATGGCAGCGAGTGAAATGGGAATTTGCGGTCGAAAAATTGAAGAGCTCTGCTGCACAGCATTATTATTGGGAGAGAAAGCGTTTAAATTGCAAAATATTGTAGCCACCGCACATGCCAGTCGTGTATACATTTCCATACATTTATTTATCTTTCATGTGTGCTCTGTATATGCATATGTACATAAATATATATATTTTTTGTCTTTTTTGTCTTCCTATGTTTTTGCGTTTTTGCGTTTTTGCCTGGCCCAGAATGTGCTGGCTGTAAAAACTGCGGCTAATTGCGAACATTTTTTCCCCAGGTCACAGAGATTTCCATAAAACGCACAAATGTGTGTGTGCGAGTGTGTGGCTGTGTGTATGCTTGTGTGTGTGTGTGCGGTTCTATCTGCTTGCCTGCCTGCCTTCCTCTTTGGCTGTCTGTGTAATTTATGTTTGTTTATAAGCATATGAATACTAGCACATAAAACGGACAGCGAGCAAACACACAAATTACACACTCGCACACACACCAACACAGAGGCCCTGGCACGCCCACAAACACACACATACACGGACAGCACCTTTTAATAAACTTGACAGATCAAAGCCGAAACCAACAGCAATGTTAGATAAGCATACAACCCAAAAACCCCATGCCACTTTATACACTCACGCACACACGCGCACACACGCACACACACTCACCCCCTGGACGCCACAGAGTATGCAACGTATTTGAGAGCCGGAATTATGTTTAATTTCGAGGATTTGCTTTTATGCCAATTCAAGTTCGCAAGGTAATTCCTTGCCTAATTCAATATGCCCAGACATTTGTCTGGCAAACTAAGTGCGGAATACAAATGCAAATTGCGAATTTAATACGGCAGACTAAAAAATAACCAAGCGGTTATCCATCCAAGCAGACTGCTGCGAATTGGGATCTGGGCGTATTTGCGCAATTAAATGGAATCCTCACAGCCCGGCCATCTCGGGGCATCCCGACCTGGCAGCAGCTGCCAAATGTAATTCATTAAATTAATGAAATTGCACAGCACACAAAGCGAAAAAGGAGTGGTGGGCGTGGTCGGGCATGAGGCACGGAGGGATGCTTAGCAACTTAGCAACTGCCGAACTCCAACTGCATTGTTTGCACTGAGCTTTGAGTGCTTAGTGTCAAGGCATCTTTCCCATCCAGCTGGTCATGCATCTTCCAGATTGCCGAACACAGAGCAAAATGACAAAAAGAGGAGAATTGAAAGAATTTCACTTCTTTCTGATTGAAATACCATAAGTCTCACAAAAAGAAGACTGCCATGCACTTCTACATCTGTAATAACATAATTTGCTGTGTTTTCGGCCAAGGCGATTGTTGTTAAGCCCAAGTTATAAATTTTATTCACATTCTTTTGCATAGATTGCAAATAACTATGGCTTTAAACAAGCAAAGGTAATGGCTTGATTTTTTCTAGTGCAGTGACACTGGAGCATCCACATAAGACAACACTGGCTTTCGATTGGATTTGAAGTATTTGCCTTGACACTTGTCGATTCCTTGCCCGCTCAGATAAGCATCTGCATATCCGTGAGATACATCTGCAACTAGTTGCGCCGCCCAAGTCCAAATATTGTATAACAGGTGTTTAACAGCAAACAATAAAAGCGCTCCCAAGCATAAACAGGGGATTTGGTAGAGGGGCGTGGCAGCTGCGAATGGCAGGCCATAAAAATGCTAGCCCAAGGCGCAGATGAACGGGATGTATGAGTGTGTTTGCTGAAGGCAGTGGGGTTTTCCACGGCAGAGTACAAACAGAAAAAAAGAAAACAGAGAACGGAAGGCGGAGAAATACGGAAAAGGACGGAATACGGAAGACGTGAGGCCAGCAGCTCGTGCCGGGAAAACATATTTAAATAAATTCCAATTCGCACACACAACGCGGCCAAAAGGTGTGCAGCCAGCGAGAGAAAGAGCGTCTAACACCCATAAGCAGAGGCAATAAATAATGTTTGCTGCTTTGGAGAAACGGCGAAACGAGCAGCGAAACTTGCAGATACAATTCCCTTCAATCCCGCCACCACTGCCTCCTGGCCCACCTGTCTATCTGCATTTGTATACATTTTTATTGCCAACAATTTTGTTTTGATAGTTGCAGGAGCCAAGCAGCCAGCAGCAAAAGCAGCAAAGGCAGCGGCAATCAGGGGGAAAATGGCGAAGGCAACAGCGCAGCGATCCCACAGAAAACTCAAACAAAATGGCGTTGAAAAAACAAATGGCGTCATTTACAGTCGTCTGAGTGGAGCAGCCACAAAAAAGAAAGCGGAACGGAAACGGAAGCAGGGGATATGTACATACATCCATGCATGTGTGTGTAAGTGCGCCAGTGTGTGTTAAAACTGCAGGAGCAACAGCGCGAGTTTGCTCATAATTCGGTTATGTGTGAGTACGCGGTACCACGCCCCCGCCACGCCACGCCCACTCGCACGCCCACCGAGCAAGGAGCTGCTGGCAAGCATATTGAGTTCTGGTGAATAACGAATGCAATTTATTTGATTGACTGTTTGATTGAATGAAACGGCATCAGCAGCAGCAGCAGTAGCAGCGAGTTCGACCAGAACAAACGGTATGCAGCACGAAGTACGATGCACGCAGGACATCAAGCGATGCAAGGATTCGCACACTGAGAAAATGAGCGAGGGGTGTCAAAGGTCATCGCCGCAGTTTATCAATCTCAGTGCTTGAGTACGGATTTCGCTAATATTCACGCTACATTTTAGACGATTGCATAGGGTGCGATGGAAGTGGTGGTGTTTATTCTTTAAATCATCCTAAGTTAGGATTCCTAACTCAAGGCATGTTATATTTATTTGATACATTTTTCACCGAAAATATATATTAGCTGTTTAAGTTAGTGGCTATACATTATTGAATCAATGAACACAATTATTGTAGTGAATTTGGTCAACTGAAAACATACAGCTGTAAATAACAAGAGTCCATCTTATTTATTTTGATTACGAAATATTGTATAATAAAAGAGGTTTTTATTTTTAAGATTTCAACAGAGCAGACTTCGATACGAGATTTATTTAAGTGCATCTCGTTCGTGTGCGGAACTGACATCAATTCTGTGATTGCAGCCTTTTGTTTTTGCTTGGTTTTCGGTGGCGTACCAGAATCGGAAGGATTTAAACAAATTGAAACATGAAAGGAAAATGCTCCACTAATTTACGAATAGTTATTCGACTGCATTTCGTGGCCGAGGGCAAATCGAACTCGGAAGCCGATACAAACTGTTATCGAAAGTGGCGCCGCAGGCAGCGGGAGCTGAACTTTCAAGACCCTGGCGCCTCGGCAGAGCTATCAAAAATCAATTTCAATGAGCGCAGCGGTCTTTCTCACCGAAATCCATTGGAAGCCTCAGGCCGTGGAAAAGTTTGTGCTGATCACTCATTTGATTACCGAAGTAGTTCGCTTAAAGTTTGTAATTGAGGTATTTTTCCTTGCAGTTATTTATCTTCATTACCGCTTAATACCCGACCGAACTTCACTAGCGCTGCAAGGCGCAGCATTTGCGGGCAGTAATTAGAATTTGGGAACAAGGACCAGCACAGCAGCGGTGGACGGCGGGAAATGTGTTTTGGCCAAGTTTTGAGTGCTGCCAAGTCCACATCTAGTTTGTCTTCCGCCCACAACGCTGCTCCTCAGGGGGGCAAAGGCAAGTTTGGCCAGTTCTTTTTTATGGCGCCCCCGGGTGGACACAAATCACGGCCAGCAGACAACCAACGGCCATCAACGTCACTGGCGACAATCGGGAAACACACGCCGCTTAAGTGGGAAAGCGGGAAAGCGGGAAGAATGCGAGATTGTGGCAGAAGGACACCCCTCTGTTTGCGTGCCTAGAAAGTGGTAGTAAACAAAGCTCAGCGAACGGGCCAAGGAGAGTCGAAAAAAGTTTAAAAGTTATTAAAGTTAAACCAAACACGATTGGAATGTCAACTAGTGAGCCGCTCACTTCAGCGGGAAAAAGCGAAAGCCCGCCCCTGAGAATGGGCGTGGTGGATAGAGCGTGATGGATAGAGCGAAACTTCCAACTTTCGGCTGGCCCCAAACATTGATGAATTGCCGTTTAAGTTGATAGTCTGGTCAGTGCTGGGAAATTCATCAAGCTACCTGCCGCCCCTTCAAATGAGCGATGCCTGCCTAATGAACTGTGTGGCAGGCTGAATTTTAAAGTGCCCTGCCAGCGCAAAGTTGGTTAGTTGAAATATGTAGGAGACATTAGGCTGCTTCAAGGACAACGGAACACCCAATTACCAGCAGGACACAATAATTGGGTGATCATCTGAGCCAGAACCTATCTGGGGCTCAGTTTCTCTTTATTGCATTACGTATACGCCATATTAGTTTCGGATCATGAAAGCAACATCAACAACTGTCTCTCGACTGGGAACTTTCTATGAAACAAAAACACGACCGAGCCGAAACACAAAAATAAGGCACAAAACTTTTCATATTTTCCATGGCAAAGCTCACTCAGAGTTGCCTTAGTCGAAACTTTTCACATATACAAATCCTCGGCTCTGCTGTAGAATTTAATTAACAAATGCCACAAATTTATTTGCTCAGCCTAAAAAGCCTCCTTGCCGCCGAGGAGCAGGCAGCCAGCTCTTTATTCTGGGGATTATTTATGGCTGGCACACTTGTTGAAAGCCGAAACGGGGAAAGTGGAATGTGGAAAGTGGAAAGCGGCGGAGCTCCTCGGGGCAGAGGAAATACGAATGCAAATGCAAATGCAACACTTCAAAGGGTGAGCCTGTCATCGCCCGCTGACGAAAATATTCCCACAGTCGCTTTGCCATGAGGCCATATTCAAATTACATGAGAAATGACGGAGATAATCTCGGCCGCATCAGATAACCAAAGTGCTTCATTTAATGGTGCAAAGATGCTGGTTAATTATCCAAAATACACCGGCATATTAGGCTTATTACTTAAGCACCGATTTTGGTAGATAATCACTTCCGGTCAACTTAACCACCTATTGTGCGGTGTCCTAAGTTCCCACAATGCTTGCTAGAGCCAAAGACACAAAGCAATATGTGTATTATTATACTAATATTTCGAATATACTCGTAATCAGCAGAAATCAATGAAATCTTTTCTGTTATACAAGAGCATCTAATATTTTCATGACAATCGTGT
Organism: Drosophila mauritiana; assembly: GCF_004382145.1. Classification (NCBI taxonomy): domain Eukaryota; kingdom Metazoa; phylum Arthropoda; class Insecta; order Diptera; family Drosophilidae; genus Drosophila; species Drosophila mauritiana. Next base: position 19,775,025 of record NC_046672.1, on the reverse strand, counting down.
AGTGTGCATGTTCATGGACTACATATCATTATTAGCAAGATAGATAGTTAGATAGTTAGATAGTTAGATAGTTAGATAGTTAGATAGTTAGATAGTTAGATAGTTAGATAGTTAGATAGTTAGATAGTTAGATAGTTAGATAGTTAGATAGTTAGATAGTTAGATAGTTAGATAGTTAGATAGTTAGATAGTTAGATAGTTAGATAGTTAGATAGTTAGATAGTTAGATAGTTAGATAGTTAGATAGTTAGATAGTTAGATAGTTAGATAGTTAGATAGTTAGATAGTTAGATAGTTAGATAGTTAGATAGTTAGATAGTTAGATAGTTAGATAGTTAGATAGTTAGATAGTTAGATAGTTAGATAGTTAGATAGTTAGATAGTTAGATAGTTAGATAGTTAGATAGTTAGATAGTTAGATAGATAGTTAGATAGTTAGATAGTTAGATAGTTAGATAGTTAGATAGTTAGATAGTTAGATAGTTAGATAGTTAGATAGTTAGATAGTTAGATAGTTAGATAGTTAGATAGTTAGATAGTTAGATAGTTAGATAGTTAGATAGTTAGATAGTTAGATAGTTAGATAGTTAGATAGTTAGATAGTTAGATAGTTAGATAGTTAGATAGTTAGATAGTTAGATAGTTAGATAGTTAGATAGTTAGATAGATAGATAGATAGATAGATAGATAGATAGATAGATAGATAGATAGATAGATAGATAGATAGATAGATAGATAGATAGATAGATAGATAGATAGATAGATAGATAGATAGATAGATAGATAGATAGATAGATAGATAGATAGATAGATAGATAGATAGATAGATAGATAGATAGATAGATAGATAGATAGATAGATAGATAGATAGATAGATAGATAGATAGATAGATAGATAGATAGATAGATAGATAGATAGATAGATAGATAGATAGATAGATAGATAGATAGATAGATAGTTAGATAGTTAGATAGTTAGATAGTTAGATAGTTTTATAGTTAGATAGACGCAGTGATTTTAGGTTTCACGTCTTCATTAGACACCAAGATATAATATAAAAGTACTGATTACGGCTAGCATTACGCTTAAATTCATATTTCGGGGATAGGTTATGTATATATAAGTTGTATATATATAGAAAAATAGATTATATATATAAATTCTTAAAAATAATTATAGAATTTGAATCTTGAATTGTTAGAGCTAACTTCAGTTCGATTTAATCTTTTTAAAGCTTGAAAATTTCAATTTATTTAATTAGCCAAGTTAATGGACTCATGCTGTCATGCTTATTCATAAATTTCAGTAATTAAAGTTTAATTTTAAGTAGCGACAGTTAATTAATTTAATTTTTTGAACTGCTCAATTCAGGTTTAACTTTTAGCCTAGGATTAAATTTTCTTATTTATTTAGGCTTTTGTTTAACTTCCATGACAATAACTTTATATTTATATTTCCTATTAATACTCACGCATCATGTCCACCGGTGAAAGATCGATCTCCTGATGGCTGAAAGTTAATTGCGGTTCTTGGTCCAAACAACCCTGATCACATTTACTTCACATTTAGCAAGACAAACTTTAGAATTAACTTAAAATGGATTGGAAATGACTAAAATATTATAAAAAAATTGTGATTTTTTCCTTGTTTATAATTTCAAAGGCAGCTCTCATTTTTCAGCTAAAGTTCACGTTTAAAAATCATAAAAGGCATACACGAGAGTAACGTCATGTCAAGTTGGTTAAAACCTATTGGAGAAAACGAGCAGGAAGCCCCATTAGCTTATATGAATTGAAATCGGACGACGTACGTTGCCTATGGCCACTGATCGGAACTACCCTGATTAAGTTCACTAAGTGTAGGTCAAATCCGCAAGGGTACAGAGGTCATGCTAGAGTCTCCGCAACTGCATAGCCGGCCACTGAAGAAAGTTGCTCAAAGTTGCCCTGGTGTCCGATTTAACTGCACTATAATATAACACTAGAACATAATGTTATATAACATTCTTTTGTTCGTTTATAGCCCATCATGCCCCGCTTACGGGGTGCTCTTCGGGAGCTGAACTCGATAGCTGCTTGCTGGATTCAATTCAATTCGATTTTAAAATCTCACAGCAAGCAACCAGTAACCTTTCCCTTTTCAATAATAGTTACCCGTTGAAGGAGTGTATTTGATGAACACTTAGGGGTTCTTCCAGATGTAACCTCTTTCACTTGAGTACGCCAGACGATCACCTTCGCTAGCACTTGTTTCCGTGACTTGAATTTGCTAACACTTTTCTAACACCACTTTATCTCTTGTCCGCGTGAACTTAGCACTTATTTAAAATTTTGAATGCTAGAAGCAACTTAAATGCTTCTGAACTCCATCGGATGATCTCAACTGGAAAAGCAAATTAGCACGGAAACGGATGGAGAGATTAAGATTTAGGTTCAGGCTTAGCAACAGCGAAAATTTGCTAGTCAGAACAAGAGCTTTCAGATCTTCCCTGGCGCCGCTATGAGCTATCTAGTATATTTGCTCTAAATTTCGGGCCACAATGCAATAAATGCAGCTCTCTAATTTTATGCACATTAAAGCTCGGCTAAAATTAGCGAAAAAAAAGATTGGCTGCTTTTGGGCTGAAATACGTGTATGTTATTCCGCACTCTACAAAGCTTAGCTTAAAGCTTTTAAGATCTGCAGCATGCTACTCGACCACTACATTCGTCACTATGTGAATTCCGCGTGTATGGAAACTATAAATGCTAAATGCCAAAGTAGCTGCCTTTAAGTGGCTGAGCAATATTTGTTTGGTTTTTCAGCGTGCGGTGGCTTTTTTCACTGTTTGTGCCACAGTTTTTGCCATTTTGTGTCCGCTGCTGCTGCAGTGGCCGTTGTTGCTTTCGCTGTCAAACTTTGTTGCAATTCGAGCGGCGGACAAAGTTGCCATTCCCATCTGCAGTTATGTTCCACCGCCATTTGGAACGCCGAACCAACCACCCAGCCAACCAACCAGCCAACCACCCATCGCAACATAACCCACTTCAACAAGACTCTGAGGTCAACAAATGTAATATTGTCTAGGGCTTAACCTGACAAGCTAGTGTCTCAGTTGTTGCCCCGCTGTTGCTTACAATTTTTGTTGACGTTGCGCTAAGCAGCGGAAAAAAGTTACTTTTCGACTTTGGCGCCTGGAGTTGAAAGTTTTCCCTCATCTTCCGCCGCACTGCATTCGCATTTGGAGCCCACAAAAGTATGCCACAGATATTAACAACGCGATGTGTGTGTGTGTGTATAGGTGTGGGCGTGGCAAAAGCAGTTAGGGTTGCTGCGACTGATGGCTGCTGGAATTGAATTGACGCTCATGATTATTTACGCAAAGTGGATTAGAAAATTTTTATGGTTTCGATAAGCCGCAAATTAATTTTCCGCACAGACAGCTTCCGACAGACAAAACTGAAGGAGATAGTGTGGGTGTGGGCGTGTAGGACGAAGGGCGTGGCAGCCATTCACAGTTACGCACAGTCAGAGCTACAGGCACAGATACAGGCACAGATACAGATACAGATACAAGCACATCCGCTGCTCAACATCCTAAGGACGAAGCCATCTAAGAGAGGGCCAACTGTCTGTCTGCGAAGCCAAAGGCGCTAACCGAGCGAACTGAAAGGGGTCCTAATAGAATTTAATTTCCTATAATTCCCACTAAATGTTTGAGATCAAGCGGCATAATAAATTATACATGGACGATATTGGATTTCATTGGTTGGGATGTTATCAGGAAGAACCTTATCAAATTAACAGTTTCCAAGTTTCCAAAACACCCGTTTTCCTCATTTTTGATTATAAATAAAAGCTAATAAGTCCCCAGAGGCATTATTCAAATATGTTTTACCATAACAATTGGAGTAATCATTAAAAATTAGTAAGAGGTACATGAAGATAATATTTTTTGATTTAATACCAGATTCATGATTGTCACAATTGCTATTGCTAACTGGACAAGCCGACAAATATGAAAATACCCGACTGGATTCGAGCTCACATGTATCCGAGCGAACAATCGAAACTTTGGCGCCCTCAACTGTGCAGCAGTGCGCTCCATTCAGATTCAGCTGCAGAGAAAGTTAAGCCCCAGGATCATTCACATGCCGAACATTCGCCGGCAAACAAACAACAAGCCATGTAACCACACTCTCGCAGGAACAACGGGGCAACAACTCCGACGCTTCCTTACAACACCTAAACGTTCCATTAAATTTACGTTTTACAGTTTTAAAACACACAAATTACCTGCTACATAAAACCAAAGAGTTACAAGCCATCGACCCAGGTGTGCTACAGTTTTTGGAAGGGTTGCCCGGGTTGTTCGGGTTGCTCGGGTTGGTTGGGTTGGCGAAATGTGGCAGGGGGTCTACGGGGCTTACGGGACCCCACGCACAAACAACTTTATTGCAGGGAACTTGCCAAAGTTTCGTATTTGAAAATGATTTGCGCGCCTCTTCGTGGGCGGAGATGGTGATGGTGGTGGTGGTGGTGGTGTTGGTGCCGAAGCCCCACCCACCGAGACCTGATGGTTGCACCAAGGAGCAAGGTGGGCACTGGGTGCGTGCGACATGCCGTAAAACTTTGTTGCCAAAGAGCACAAAACTACCGACGAGAACAACAACGCTGGAAACGAATTAAACAAATCGAAACTTTTTAGAGGAGTCAATGAAGATGGGAGTTTAAAAATCGAAAAATATAATAAATTATTTGAGAACAAAGATGCGTAAATTTATGTTATGGATGCCACAGATACAGCAATATGTCATTCATCAAATTCGATTTTCCAACCCTGTCATGAAACCGAAAAAAGTTCGGCTAATGTACTCGCTCTTCTGTGGTACAGTACCGCTGTACTTAATAAGTATGAAATGGTGGCGCCACCAACTTAACTTTGTAATAACTAGGTGGCAACGGCAGCGACACTCTTTGGCACGCATTCTATACTTTGTCACATTTTTAGTGTCATTGAATTTGAATGTTTCCACTTGTTTTAGAAATTCCAGAATGTTAAACAATTTGGTTGAGATAGCATGAACTTTTCAATTGGTCTTGGGTATTTAAAAGGTGCCCCGATTGCTTTGCCCCACAATTACTTTTGTGAACGTATAAGAGTATTTTTAGCTCCAAACTCTTAAGAAAAATAAAGGCAATCGCCTTGCCAAAGTCCGAGGAGACCCAGGCAAATAGCTGGGAATAAATAAAGTCAAGGTGAGGACCTGCGACAATCGCACACACACGATCACCAGTTGGAATCCCCGTTGCTCTGCCGACCCGCATTAATCACATATGTAAGTCGACCCGAATCGCAAACCCCCCAAGACCCCCAGAAACCCCCAAAAGCCCCCGAAAAGGCCGAGAACCCCGAAAAGCCGACAATAACCCAAATGGGGGACCGAGCCAGTGCCGCAAATACAAACACAACACATTTTCGCACAGATCCTGCGAGCTCAGATGTCGGACCATTACGTCCAATAACAAATCGCATCGAATCGAATTTAAAAGCGAATTACAATCAAATGTATTTAAGCATTGAGCCTACCCGAAAGTGAAAAAGAATCGAGAGCGGCCAAAACTTTAACCTCTCGCCAACCCAAAAAATCCCCACGCCCCCACACACCCGCACACCCTCACACACACACACACACAGGGCCACCCAATTGACTTTGACAACAGGCAGGCAGACAGACACACATGTATCTGTATCTGTATCTCTGTGTATTTTTCTCTGTGCCAATTGTTGACTGACTCGATTGAACTTTATAGCGCTGGCTGAAAGGGTGAATCGCTGGTAGTTGGGGATGTGCGAGGCTTGGTGCCGATCAGGGGTCGGTCGGTAGCTCTGTGGGTGACGTTTTTATATTGTCCGATGTCACCGCCACCCATCTCGACCCCTAAACCCCGAACCCCAAGCCCAGAACCAGCCCCAAACAGCACCGCCCCTTCGGATGACACCAGCGGAAGCCGTAAAATCGCACACGAGGACTCCGGCATAGGCCGTACATGAAAATTGCCACAGCCCGGAAGGGGGAGGGTGGATGGGTGGAAAGGAAAAGCGAAAAGGACGAAAACTCGGCCGCAAATCCGACATTGCATTGCCACCAATATACCAGAGTGTGAGTGCGCATTTGTGTGTTTATTTCCCGATCCCACTAATCCGCGGCGGTCCTTTAATCACAGCACCCATTGCAAACCACAGAGAAGGCATACAGTTCGGGTGCACTTTTCCGTAACCAAAGCTGGTCGAATTCTTGTGATAAGTCAACACCTATGGAATTATCATGACTTCGTATAAATATAGTAAAGATATATTTGTTATATTACATATCCTAAACAAGCCACAGAAGAAGAACTCTATTCAAGTGCATTTGTTATCCAACTACAAATGGTATAATATGCAGCGTACTTCAAAAGCTTGATAACTATTAAAAAAATATATCCATTAATATAAAATATTATTATTTGTGAAAAGCTGCCATTTGAAAGTCACGAGAAATAGTTGGTTATGAGATTAAAAACTTTCTGTAAATATTCTATGCTTTGACTTCCCACATTAAATACCCAAGATTATAAAAACTAATTATTTACTCAATCAAAATATGTGTTTGGTCGAAGAAAATATCCATTTAAGACCGATATAATTTTATTAATTACATTTAAGCGACATTTTCTGCAATTAATGCTTGCTTCAGTCACTTTAATAGTGAATAATATTGCAAAATTCGATTGATTAATGACTAAATTAAATTTTTGTATATTATCATTACCAATACCATTAAAATTCCAGGGCAGCTCCGTAATATTTAAATTAAAGCTGAACCAACCATATATATTTATACTCAATATTTACTTGTACGCCAAAGCATCCATATTAATGTTTACTTTAAGAGAAATTGCACTTTAAACTTTCCTATTTGAAATATTCAAAACGGATAGAAATTTAAGGAAATCCTTTAAAGCTAAGAGTTTTTCACCATATACTTCTTACACATTACCACTTCTGTGTTCCTTGGACACTTGAAAATTATCTTCTTATCTCTATCCTGTCTCTATCTTGGTTAATCATTACTACAATTCTATGGAGATTCGATCCCCAAGGTTCAAGTGGTGTTGCTATGCTGACCATGTCAGCTGAGTTCACCTCTCGCCAGCTTTTGCCCGCCTTTTTCCACCGGAAGTTTGGACAAGGCACACACAGACACGCGACCACCACTCACACACACACCCACACACTGATAGCAACACCCACTGACAGGAGACGAGGCACATGGAAACCAATAAATATTGTTCATCCACTCGAATGCTTTTTAACTGAAAATCGTTGAACCCTTTGCCACAGCCTACGGAGCGGAGCAACAAAAAATGGTGTGGAGTGTTTGGTGGTTATGGGGTGTAGGTTGCAGGTTGTAGGGTATGTGGGGTATATGCTATAGGGCGTGTAGGGTATAGGCCCAGATCGATGGACAGCCCTGGCCTGGGAGCACAGTAACGCCCTACAAACTGCCAGTCCGGCAAATGCATGAATGAACATTTCAATTTGATGCATTTCTCGCCATGAACGATAATTGATACTCGCCGCACTGGCTACAAGCTATAGCCGTAGGCATTGGGATTGGGATTGGGTTTGGGGACTGGGAGTGGGCTATGACCCCTTTTGGGGCTAAAGCGAGCATGAGGCAGAAAAAATTTCCCACAACTTCAAACCGCGAAACGCTTTGCGGGATGGGTGGTTGGCTGGTGGGTTTATGGAAACGCCTATCGCTGGTCAACGGATGAAACCTTGACACAAATTAACGCAGAATCGGCCGCCCCTTAATCTCATTTTCCGCCCAATGGAAATGCACTTCCTTCAGAAGTGTGACTAGTGGCCAATGGAGTTGAACTGCCCAAGGACAAGGGGAAACTATTCATTGGCTGGCCGAAGACCACTGAAATGTGCGAAACTATTCGACCTATGAACACAATTTTACAGAATTCAAAATTACTTACAGCATTTTTTGGTATCGAAAGGGGAGTTGAATAGCAACTTGAAATTGGCAAGCAATGGCTAAATGAGGCATCTTTGGCCTTTGTCGTGCAAAATATTCCTTATCAAATGATAAAGATATCTTGCAAATGTCTTAAGCGTGGCAGTGTTCCGGATGCCCGATGATGACCTGATTTAAAATGGGAGAAAGCATTCCTGGGTCCCCGCTGAATGGTCAAGCAAATCTGATTCCCTTTCCGGTGGACGAAGCTGACACGTTTCTCACATTAGCTGTGTTGTCCCGACCTCTCGACTGGACTCCACTGGGGTGGAGCTCCACCTGGAGCAGACTCACTCCCACACCCACACCCACACCCACACCCACATCCATTTCCAGGCAGACACTCTGGGGAACATAATTAATCACGTGACTTGGACGTCGGAATATTTTCAACTAACACGAAAAAGTCACTTTGCTGAGAGTGAGCGGGAAAAATGATTTTAAAATGCCCTTGATGACAATTTAGCTCGACGCTGACAGGAGACACAGGACTTCTGGGGCGCTGTCCAAAGTCGAAAGTCCAAAGTCCTGATTTGGGCAGAAAGGACAGCAGCAGCTCCTACTCCCGCTCCAATTTGAAAGTGCAACGGCAATCGCATAATAAATGAGGCACTTCAAAGGGTTTCCCCTGGCAGCAAGTAGTTGTGAAATTTATAACCTTATTGTGCATTCCAACCGACCAGGGGCGTCTGAATCAAAGGAGGGGGGGTCTCCTCCCAGTTCAGGAGAAGGTGAGTCAGCAGCAGCAATAATAAATTTAAAAAACTCATTAATCTTGTTGCAGTTGACTGTTTTGCTCCTTCTTGCCCTTGCTTTGATCCCGGGCTCCCAGATGGCAATAAAACAACGTAATAAGTTGTACCACCCCCAACCTAAAGCCAATCCCCACTACCCTTAGCCACGTCCATGTTTAAGATGGGGAGTGGGGTGAAATCTTTGCCATTGCAGTTTGATATATGTTTGCATGCATCTGGATCTAGATTTCCGCACTTGCAGTCCCAACGTTTTTAATATGGCTTGTTAGTCGGGAATTTTCCGACATGTGGGCGGCCCAAGGGGGCGGGGTAGGTGCGCCAGGGGATTGCGCCAGGATATAGGATACAAGTGAGCCGTCAACATGTTTTTGCCTTCCATAAAGTGCAGACGATTCATCAACGTTCAACTCGAGTTGCTGGATGGCGCGTGTCCGCCGAAGAAGAGGGATTACGATTGCGACATGGCTGGTGGGGGCTAAAGGGTGTGGGCTAGGTAGTCGTAGGACTAATCAAGTTTATGGGCTGAAACAGGGGTCGAAATTTCGCACAAGTTGCTGGTTGGTGAAGTGAACGTTGTTCACTCTTTATCTATTTGGTTATCATTCCCCCGTATTACGATGAACAAATTCGTGAATACAATTATTGAATATCATCAAGGTCGAGCTGCTCGACTGTCAGATACCTAGTAAACTTAAACTTAATTCTACAACTATGTTAGTTTTCCATCTTGCTATCGTGTTATCACGGCAGAAGGCACCGTATTGGAAAAACCTCAACCTGATCTGAAGTTTCAAAATATCGATTTATTTATCGATTTATCGATTTCCTTTATCCTTTACTGAATACTGATCCCTGCATCGCAATCTTCTAACCGTAAATACACACGGAAAATCTCAAATCCAAGCTTCAAAATGAATGCATTGATTGCATAGAATTCTTTGTACGGCACTGTTACGCGAAGTGGCATAGGTCTTGTGGACACTAGCGAATAGCCAGTCACGCAATCATCGTCATAATAATGTATGGGGCCGCACAGATTACAGCCAATTGATTGGGAAAGCCGCTTTCCTGATCGAAAATGCATTGCATTCAGTGACAGCTAAGCCGGCGTAGAGGTAAAATAAAAATGTTATGTTCTATACGGGCGATTGAAATGCATTGAATGCGGTGCGGCTGGTGGAAAGGTGAAAGGTGGTCGGTAGGGGAAAGGGGGAAGGACCAGGTGCCGGACAGTCGCATAGCCAGAAGCCAACTAAAACCGAGGAAAGACATGCTCCAGCAGCTTAGGCTTGACTTCGGAGTGCTGAGTACTCGGACCTTGGTCCCTCATGCCGGATGCTTGGGTGGTGGCCTGTCCTTCGCTCCGTTATAAATTGTATAGCATTTTAGCTGAGCGCACAACTAACTCATAATGCAGCAGGCAATGAAGTGACTTCCAAATGGCCCCGAGGGCCAGAGGCTGTGGCCACCAAAGGAGCAGCCCTGCAAGTGGGCGGCATTCGGTTTAGACAAAGGCGGTGCCAGCAGGAAAATCAGCTTACAAAAGCTCCTTTCAGCCAGCCTGCCAATCCAAGCCAGCCGGGCAGGCTCCTTTCAAGCCGTAATCTCCGTAAATCACTTGAAGCTGTTGGCCAAATATTAAGTGAGCCAAGCCAACCTATCTGCGCTTCGGTTTCCATTCGGATCCTGTTTATTTGAGCAGCAGGAATTTCAATTTTAATCTGATTGATGGGCAGTCAGAAGGACAAACATCTACTTGGCTCTCCAAGGGATTTACGGGTTTTCCCGGAATCGGTTCACCGAAAGGTAGTCGCATCATTATCATATAATGTGTACTCTGATATATAACCATATTCGGCAAATTCAGCAGCACTACACTGGGCACATTCAATTAATTTCATTTCATCACTCAGCAAATTTGATTACCTTTTTAAATGAATCGTTCACTCGAATTGTGCTGCAATTCCAAACTGATTTTGACTGCGAAATCGCTGAGCAACACTGGTGTTTCCGGCCATCTCCCACGTACAACGCGCTTAACAATTTAAGCTCATTATTTCTGGGAATGGTAAAGCAATTAAAATCATTCCAACGAAAGCAATATTTGTCCAAATAAAACATGAGTCGAAATATTAATTTGACCTGGTACTAAGAGATATTATATTAATATTATGTAATTTTTACGTCAAACATATTTCATTCTCGGAAGTAATATACGACTCATTCGTGTTTTGTTAGTTTTCAGCTAGTGAGTTGCAAACAGTATGCCACTGGCATATTCCATGTGCACACACTTCCAAGTACTTCTATTTTGTCAGAGCTCCATCTATGTCCATCCCATCACACATTTTGCTTTATTGCATCTAAATATGTTTTGTATTTTATACTCGCTGCCAGCCGATGTTTGCATAATGACAAAATTTGCGAGGACCTTTTATGCGGCTTTTTGTTCATTTTTGCCTCGGCATCATCGTCTGTAGCCCAGAATTTTGGAATCCCGACAGCCTGGGTGGGTGCCTTGTATCCTGAGCGCGTTTCCTTTTTACGACTGTCGAATGGTTTGTTTATAATAATTTTACGTTTGTGTCGCTCCCGGCAGCTTGGAAATTACTTAGTTATGTAAAGTAACTCATTTTTTGGCCGTGGAGTGGCTTGATGAGGGCGGCCAAGATGGGGTGCAAACTTGATGGATTTTCAGCCCAGCTCGCGTGTACTCGGTGCCCAGCTCTGTGTTCTCGCCTCTTAAATTATTCACTGGGCGCGTGAAAGTATTTTACATACGCTTTCACTTTACTTTCCCACACAACCCAGCCCGCTTGGCAAAATGTGACCCCACTGTCTCTGGGTGTGTTTAAGTGTTGAGTGCACATCGCTTGATGTCACACCAAAAAGTCATTCAATATTTATGCATATTACGCATACGCCCCGATGCCACGATGGCCCGATGGTCCGCCCTCCCGAACTCGCACGCCGCTCTTTTATGCTACAAAGTGCAAATGTGTGTAGCTTTGGGAAAGGATTGCCTAACTTGTAGGGAACTTAATTGAAATGGCCCAAAGGCTCTCTAGCCGGCATTATTCTCCTGCCTCCGAGATCACTTAACACCCGAGGTCCCTGGGATGCGGCAACACAATTTGTACATTTGTTGATGCAATAAATATTTGAATTTATTACTCAATTATGGCCTGGATCCCTTCCAGCCTCCAGCCAGCCAATGCCCCTCGCCCAACTCTTCGGGATACTTTCGAAAAGCAATTTTATAGGCAATTTACTTCAATTAAACGATTTAATTTATTTTATTAGTTTGTCTCAGCGCATGCCCAACAACTTTTCCATTGCAAACCGATGGCTGCAAGTGCGCCCAGATCTCCGAGGAATAAGCATCATCAGTTTTGGGCGGGGGACAAAGGAGATGGTTCGAAGTTGGTCGACGTTAAAGTTTTGGGGTATGGGTAGATTTTGCATTCTACCCCTTGGTTTTAGATACCCTACTTAACAATTATGGGTATGCACGTATACAGGTAAATGGTTATGTTCCAAATCTTATTCCCAAATTAAATGTATAAAGATGCAGAATTGTAAATAGATTGTGCAGGCAATGAGTCAAATGTAAAAAACATTTTACGCCGCATTAGCTGACATAGGGTAGGTGCGTTCGTCACCAGATTTTTACCTAGTTATGGGAATTACAATTTTCTATATATCAAAGATGACTGATGCTTTGCCATAGAAACGCCAACTTCTTATTTTGTACATGGTATTTGATGGCTTGCTGGATATTGCTTTGTTCGGTCATTGTTTGCTTGCAACACCCTTCCGCTCAGAACCCTCTCTACCACCCACAGTATAAACCCCTTCCAGAAGAGGGGGCAACCCCCACCATTTAGTGGCGACCGCGGCTTGCGTTGATTGTTATTTTATTGCCCGCATAGAGAACATCGCATTGCGACCGAAAGCCAAAATTGTACTTGCCGTTGTTTTGTGGTTAAAATTTCATTTCTGCCCCTTAAGCCCCCTCCAATTATATGGCTGGAAATTTGGGCAATTAATGGGTGACTGAAACTACAACTTTCGATGAGAGAAAATAATAATACAATGGAAATACAGGCTTCTGTTGCAGAAAATCAATTACAAATTTCCGATTACCTTAATAAACAAATCCATTATGACATTTCGGGGTGCTGTATAATTTTGGGTGCGCTTCGTAACTAAGTGAGCAACCACTCACTCCACTCTCCTTGAGATCTTCGTCACTACGTGTACCGTCGGTCAGGAAGACCTTGCCCTATTTGATATGCAAATCGAAGATTAATGCTGTAGCAAGCAGAAATCAATTGATTTGGCAAGCCGTTACATTACTATTTAATAACTTTAAGTTGACTTTGAATTACGTGAGGATGCAACCATTAAACAGGTGACTTCAGGTGTATTTCCGCTGAAGTACACACAATTTTAGGCCACACATTCAAACTCTACATTATGCTGGCGACTGCGCCCTTCTGACGTCGTGTCATCTAGTTATTAGCCAGCATTTTGCCCACTGCCGAACACTTAGCCTTGGCTTTGCGGCAATTCATTTAAATATGCAAATTAAGGGGCAAGTAATTAAATAAATTAAATGTTTTCGAGCCACGCCGCAAACTCACAAACTTATCTCCGCCTACGCCCACTCATCACTCGGCCCGTTTTCACATCCACATCCACATCCACCTCAACATCCACATCCACATCCACATCCTCTTTGTGTCATGTGCTAATTTTTGCATGTTGATTTAAATTAACATAAATAAACAAACGAGCAAATGAATGCCTGAGTGAGTGCAGAAGGGGGCTTATGGACATGTCCACGCCGAAACATATGCATATTTACGCCCTGCCGACCCACAAAACCCACACTCGCCATAGCTCGGCTGCATAATAAACAACGAATAACAACAATAATAATAATAATAGCAACAATATTAATTGCAATTACACTCAACTCATTGCTAAGCACTTGTCATTTGGCCGAGCCTTTAAATTGTTTTGTTTTCATTGCCCATTAATCATGCTAATCGCCGAGGAATGCGCACTTTCGAAAACAATTTAAGCCTTATGCTCCAGCTTAAAAGGCAAAGAAAATTGCACAATAACCACAAGACGAATGCTCTGCGTTGGAACTCGAACATTATTAAATCCATTTAAATGCCAATTTAGTCATACATATGTCAGTGGTGTCGCGGAAATCACTTCCATGCAATTAAAGATTCTATGACGAAGTTATACGCACTCAAAACCATCGGAGGTTTCTTTAATGTCTATTAAATACTATTAGTAAATAAATAAGTTATGTGGTAAGCCCAAATAATAATCAATGTTTACAAGTTATGATAGTTTATTACAAGCTTCTGCTTATCAGAGTTCAAATTTAATAGATTAATGAAACAGACTGCATGCAATTCAAATAGCCAAATTTGTGAAACTTAATTAGTAATAAGGAATTGTTATAAATGTATTTATAACTGATACATAATGGAAACAGAGGCTATTTAAAATGGCAAAAAGTAACGAAACACACTGCTCAGAATTAAAAAATCTACAAGCTGCTGAAGAACAAAAAACAAACAAAACAATCGGATAAGGATTTTGGTCACATGAAGATTAATTTTAGCTTTAAAAAACCAATGCTCTAAAAAAACCAATGTTTTTTCCGTTTTTCGTATGCATGCCGTTATCCTGGCCTGGATTGCATTAATTAGCTCCAGACACACTGATGACATCATTCCGTGGCTAGCAACAACATCGACGTATAAATCCGAAGCTAAAGGAAGCTGTCAGTAAGTGCGGCGGCCTAATTGCCATTTAAGCAGCCCATCTCCATCTGACCCCCGAGTCCTTGCCGAAGGGATGGGGTGGGTGGCGATACCCGATTCGGGGAATGCGATAAGACGGCAGGTCGAGGACATCCACATCCACATCCACATCCACATCCATTCCATGGCTGTATGGCTGTGGCAATGCCGCAGGCAGGATTTATGAGTCGGCATCGCCATCTCTCGCCACTAAGCAGCTTGAATTCTCTGGCGAAAATGGTCGGATGCCAGGCAACCGGGATAAGCCGCAATGATAAAAATAGGCAAATCCGACGAAGGACTCCAGCTAACTTGGCCCACCTTTGGCACAATCACCGCACCAAAGAACCACCGAGCCACAAAGTGCCACCGCACCACCAACACCACCAACACCACCAGCAGCACCAACACTCCACCTGTGTGTCGATTCACTGTGGGCGCAAAAATGTCTGGCTAAAACTTGCGGCTGACATGCGAACAAACAAGTGCCATAAATAAATTTAAATTGCGCTAAAAATCGCACGCTATTATTATTATTTATTATGTAAGCAATTTGCTGGCATTTCTGTATATCCATCCACATACGGCCGCCAGTGTGTGGGTGTCTCTGTGTTCAAGTGTGCGAGGTTGGGTGCGCAACAACACCGAAAGTTTATTAGAACTTTGTCATAAAGCCAAAGTTCGACCGATTTAAGAGTCAGGGGTTGCGAAAATTCCTGTAATTTGTGCCCGCCATATTTAGGACAGAAAGTCAAGTCACAATGTAATAACTTAACAGTGGTGAACGAAATGAATACAGTTCATTTATGATGAATTTACACGAAATATCGAAAGCACTAAAAATAACTATAACAAATATTTTCGAGGAATAGTTAGAACAGTGAAATATCAACAGGGGCTAAGCTAAGCGAGTTGGTATGATCAACTCGCACATAATTTCAGAAGCACGAAACTTCTAACTATAATTTTGCGGGGGTGGTAAGAGCAACATGGGTATTAAAAAATGAAAATGAACTTTAAGGAGTTAAAAAGTTGAAAAATGCATATTTTCTACCACGCAGTGGAGAATGCATCGTTGATTCTATATATGTATATAGCCAGAGCAACAGCAAAAGCAACAGTGCGGAAGCAAAAGCGCAACAGCGCAAAAGCAAAAGCAGAAAGCAAAAGTAGACGCGCAAAAGCAGAAAATCCAACGCTTGTGCTTTGCTTTTGGCCTATGTGCACTTTTGGGTTTGCATATCTGCTTTTCCGCTGCTTTTGCCTTATTTGTTTTGTAATTTATAAAGTTATTTAACATTTATTTAGGCAAGTTTACGTGCTTAAGCTTTTTACATTCGCTTTTCTGCTTTTGCTCTCGACTTTTTCTATTGCACAATACCCCTTCCTTTTCTACAATGATTGAAAATGGGTCTTTGGTGTCGTTCAAATTTGCTACCCTGTGATACTGAGCAACTTTTCCCTTTGTACAACAGTATACCAGTTTTACAAAAAGCAGTGTATTGAGTAGTTGGTTTCCCTTAGTCGGGACGCACGACTATAGCATAATTTATTGTTTTTTTTTCGCAAATGTATACATGCACATATACACTTTATTAATAGACAATAAAAATAATTCGCATTTAAACATTCAGTTAATGTATATGTAGTTTGTATAATAATAATATTTTAATATTTGTATTATAGTTATCATTTCTTCATCTATCATATAGTACATATATAGAATACAAAAATCATCTGCTTGATATCTCGATGGATATAGAGGGGTTTTAATAGTATACCCCCTTAGCTACCCCCGTTCCCCCTTTCTATCAACTGATTGGGGAAAACTATAAATACATACACATGTTATATAATACATAAACTTAGTTTTGTTCTGTGTCCAGATACTCCCAGCGTTTAAAATCAAATGATTCGGGAAAGTAATGACTAAAAGAAGAGATAAATGCATTCGTCGTATGTACGTTGATTCTGAATCGAAAATGCGGATAACAATCGAAACTACATAAATGGAATGGCCCTTGAGAATCGGGCTAGTGAACCGAAAAACCTTTTGGCCATATTGTCTAGCTAAGCTGGAGGAGATTTGTGCTCTGACTGATTGAGGATGTTCATTATCTTACAGCTAACTTTTTGGATTGATTCCGATTTGGTGCCTAGGTAAGTTCCATAGATATACGTGGTTGGTGTTGGTTTTTTTCACATCATCTTAGTCTGATATGTTTTTCTTTCGTACAAAAGAAAATCCCTCCAATTTGGTTGGCTCTGCATCTCAATATCTGAGCGATTATTAATTATTTGGTGTTTGTTTGTGTTCTGTTCTTTTCATTCCAATTCCAGACTTTGTCTATTTTGCTATACTGCTTGACAAGGTAATAACATAAATTTAAATCGACAACAATTTGCAAATTTTTAGGAACCCGTAAGGAAAACAAATGTATCAGACGGAGCTATTTTCCGATCGAAACAAAAATTCTTTAATTTTCAACATATAATAATGAAAAACTAAATCACGCAGTTATTTCCTGTTCACTTTGGCAACTGAAAAGCTTCAAAACTGTTTGCCTCTCCATCTATATCTCTATCTCTATCTCTATCTCTATCTCTATCTCTATCCCTTTCACTTTCACACCCACTAGCCCACCATTTTATTTCTATCCCGTACTCAGGAACTTCGTCGCAATCGTATTTTAAGAAAAAAAAGAGATTTTTCAAAACTCTTTCGAAGGTATTTCTAAGTTGGGAGAAAACCTTCTTCTTTCGGACACGAGCTGCGAACTTTGTATCTTTATAATACAATATACATTCATAGTTCTACAAATAGCTAAGTTACAATTATCGTTTATCGTTATCATATCTATTTATATATATATATATATCTTTATATATATATATCAGACCCGCTGGGCGTGTGCCGCATCTCGCTTAATCGCACACACCCATCCCATAAAGTTGGTAGCTCGTGCGTTCACATTCAAATGTAGTTAAGGGTCCCTTGATCCTGCTCCAGGACCTATTATGTATAGATCGGCACTCCAGACCCCTTGGAGTGCGAACGTGAATTTATCGTCAGTTTCTATCATTTTCATAGGCACAATGACTGACGGTCTTTCGACAAAATACAAATGGCAACAGAAAAATAAGAACGAAGTGACACAACTTAAGCAATAAAATCCGGAACACAGGATCAGCACTTTGAGCCTGTATCTCCCAGTCTGCATCTGCATCTGCATCTGTATCTGTATCAGCGTCCCACCATCCGCACCTGAAATGGTTGTCTAGTTGCTCGGCTTTGGCTTTGGCTCCATCTTTGGCTCGTTCTGAGATCGAAATTGCGCTACCCCTTACCACACCTCGCACTTGTCGGTGGGATTCATCCGTTTGCCGGGCTCGCACTGGAAGACATCGGCGAACTCCTTCATGTTCGACAATGTGCCGATCACCCGGAACTGCGACGGCGAGTGCGGATCCTTCTCCATCTGCAGCAGGTTCGTTTCATCCGTTGTGCTGGAGCACCAGACCTTCAGGAATGACCACAAGTATTCAGTATTCCGCAGTGTAGCTATGAAAACAGCACTCACCTGGGCGAAGGACACGAAGAAGAGCTGCGAGTGCGTGAGATTCAGGCCCGGCAGCTTCAGCACATCCACATCACGGTCGCTCTTGGTGCGCTGGTAGGCGTGGTAGGCCGCCTTTAAGCCGCCGTTGTCGGCTATGTTTTCGCCTATAAGGATTAAATGAATAAATACAATTTAGCTTAGGTAGTATACATATATAAAATCAACGATAAATCCCCTACAGATCTTATATAGATCATCACATAGATTACTCACCCAGCGTCTGCTTGCCGTTGAGGGTGCGTCCGTTCATCTTGTATCCACTGTACTGTCTGGCAATGCATTCGGACTTTTCGTTGAACCGCTCGATGCTCTTGGAATCCCACCAGCGGTTGATGTTGCCGAACTTATCGTACTCACGTCCCTGGTCATCGAAGGCGTGGGTCAGTTCGTGGCCCATGACCACGCCCATGGCCCCGAAGTTCAGGCTCTTGGGGTTGTTTATGTCGAAGAAGGGCGTCTGCAGGATGCCCGCGGGAAAGACGATTTGGTTCTTGGTGGGCGTGTAGTAGGCGTTGACCGTCTGCGGGGTCATGCCCCAGTTGGTCTTGTTCACCGGTTGGTCGAGACGCTTCAGGTTGCTCTTCAGATTGTAGATGGCCACCTGGATGTTGTTCTCAAAGTAGGCATTCGGCGTGATGTTCAACTCCGCGTACTTCTTGTCCAGTTCCACGGGGTCCAGAATATAGTCGGGGAATCCGATCATGTCCGAGATCTGGTTGGCCTTCTCGATGGCCTTCTCGCGCGTCTGCTTGTCCACCCAGGTCAAATTCTGTAGATTCATCTTGAAGGCCTCGCGGATCTCGCCGATCATCTGCTCGGCCGCCGGCTTCGACTCCCCATGGAAGGCCTGACGCACAAAGATGGCACCCACGGCGAACCCAACCACATTGTTCGTGTCCGAGACGCAGTATCGCCAGATCTCCTCCCCGCCATCCGAACCCATGAGGGCCTTCCTCACGCCCTTATAGGCATCCCGGAATGGTTTGGACAAGCAACTGGTCAGCGTGCGTACCGCCTGCCAGACGAGGTAATTGTTCAAGGTGCTGAAAGGATCAGAGATTCAGTACAGGAACTTGAACAGCCCAAACAGGAAATGGTTGTCATAGCGCCACGGTCATACATTTTCCCTTTAAGTTCACTCACATTTTTCCCTCCTCGGTCTGTTCCATCTTGAGAATGATGTCCGATAGGTTCTTGAGGAAGTCGGGTGCGTAGACGACCACCACCTCGTCGTCGGTGACCCGGCGACCCACCATCTGCATGGCATTGTCGAAGTGATCCGTCCAGTTGAGGAACGGCGCCAGCTTGGACAGCTGTCGCAGCTGCATCGGATGATACATGGCCTCCTCGTTGCGGCGATCCTCCAGCGGAATGGTGATGTTGGCCAGCTTCTTCTCGAAGTTAATGACGCCGATCATCTGGGCGCGGGCATCCGATTCGTTGGCCCCGAGCAGGACGCACACCTTGGTCATGTACTCAATGTACTCGTTGAGCACCTTGCGGTGATTGTCCGTCTTGTTGTTGTAGTAGTCAGCGGTGGGCAGCGTCAGACCGCCCTGATCGATCTGGATGACGTGGCGCGAGGAGTTCTTGTCGTCCTCCCCGATCGCCCAGCCAAACAGGCAGTTGAAGTTGTACCTGCAGAGATGAATGCATGGTAGCTATATAAGTCGCCATCAGAAGCCCTGCTTAACTCACTTGTTATGCAGAATCTTTAGAGTGTGTCCCATCGTCCAGTTGGCCACGTTGTAGCCGCTCTTGGTCACGTTCCATCCTCCGATCTGCAGCAGGAGATCGTTCATGGGCTTGGCCCCCAGCTTCTCCATGTGCTCATCCGCATCCAGGCAGGATTCATAGTAAATCTTGGCCTTCCGCTCCGCGTCCGACTTAAAGCTCTTTGCCGGCTTCTCCAGCACGTTGCGGATTATCAGCTGGTTCATCTGCTCCAGCTTGCCGAAGGTACCCCACGTGGACTTCCCCTCGGGAATGGGGTTGTTCTTGATCCATTGATTACTGCAATTCAAACAACCAGTTACTAGAACTCCTCTTGAACAATCTGAATTATTTTTAGTTAACTCACCAGGAATATCCGTAGAAGTCGTCGCAGGGATCCACGGTCACATCGATGGACTTGAGGATCTCGCTCGAGGCGAAGATGCAGTGCTTGTTCAAGCAAGGAAGCTCATTGCCGGAAGGACAATCTGGAAGGGAGAAGATTGAGTATCCTTAGATTACATTCACCCAATCCATACCTTTTTGGTGCGGCTGGACGTGAAGGACGTGCTTGGTCGCATCGCTGCTGCCTCCATCTGTGAAAAGGACGATGAGCAGCGTGAAGATCGTGATGGCCATCACAAAAGTCGTGATGAGCAGCCATTTCTCCGTCTTGTTCCTCGAGCGCCAATTCCATGTAGCCTGTGGAATGAAAACGCCGCATTAGCCACCAATCATTCTGGCCTCCACATGCACAAAAGATTCGCCCCATAAATCTTTTCCAGCGAATTGTGTTTTGTAAACAAGACGACGGCGGTTCAAATGAGTTCAAACTTGTACACATTGGGGTGGTATCTACATGGGATCAATCTCGCAAGCGTAAGGCACTTGCCTGCTAATTTTTCCATATATCGCTGAGATGGAGAGGGGGAATTTGGCTTATAAATGACTTTTCAGAAGCCACAACGACTCTGAAATGCACTCTCCGAAGGCAAATATTGGTTATATTGCACAAAGGTGTGTAGAAAGTTGATAAAATTACGGACAAGTGCTATATACCAACTATCGTATATCTACGGAATAATATCACATAAGGTGTAATTTTTTTTGAACCACGAACAACGAACCGCCTCTCAAAGCCGTCGTTACCCTGCCACCAGATAGGGAATTCGTGTGAGTTCGCAGAGGGAAAAGCTCACACCAGCGCACTCCCACTCACAAGAGCCGCCTTTTCACTGTCAACTGGCAACCTTCGAGCAGCGAATGAGAAAAGCGCTCACGTTGGCCCCATTTGCCACTCGTTTCTGGGTCATTGCCACAAAGATAAAGCTGATAAAGCTGCCTGAATCGCACTGCACGGAAGGTGTTATATGCGCGCTGTTCCCCGACAGGTTTCTCACATACCCGGGCGGTGTGGTAGCGTATCTGCATGCCCGTGTGGCCGGTCGCCTCGTTCAATTGAATGCCGCCAATGGAACTCGAGTCGTCCTCCGTGAATTCGGTCTGCTTGTAGCGCGTCATCTGGAATGAGAATCGAATTGTTGTAATCCCATCAAATTGTCTACCAACGCGTATTAGATTAGATCTAAATATGTTGCTGCTTTCTGTTATCACATGTTTTGCTGTAGGGCATCCGATAAGTAGCCCGTTGTATCCGTACATACATGCGAAGCTTTTCCGCTCGGATTGTATAGATACCGTGCGTTCTTAGCGCTCACTCAACGCCTTGTGCTTTGCATTTCTCTCACATCCCCGCCCACTGCTGCCCATTGTCATATGGGGCTCTATGTACTCAAAAGTGTTAACCCTTGTGTCAGCAGCCGCATTGTCTACAGAGCATTCCAAGGTTTTCAGATAATCTGCATTCATCGTAAAAACAATTTGAAAGTTACCCAAACTATATAGAAATATAGAAATAGAAGAAGATAATGCCCAACTACTTAAGAGAAATATATATAATTTTGTCGAATATATAATTGATGCAGAATAGAACTGGCTTGCTCATCATTGCTTTCTATGAAACACTATTCATTGCTGACCATTGACTGTAGTTCCTCGAAATATTTGGACTATTTTTACTCGCTGTCTAGATATCCATTCGAAAGAAATCGAGGGGTCTGATACACACATGAACTGTTTCGCCTAAGGGTTAACCCAAACAAAAAGCATTCTCAACCACTTGTCAGCATTCCATGTCTAACTGAAAGTTAGTGGAGGAGACACAGAAGCTGAAGCACGGACATACCGAACGGCAGTCGGAAAGCCACATTTCGGTATATCGATGTGTATGGGGAGCACGGTATGCGGTAGTGTGTTTGTTTTTCGGAACTTCGACGGGACGAGCGGTATGAAAACAGAGCGCGGCAACGATACTATATCTGTGCTTAGCCCATGACCGCTCGCAAGGCACTGGCGGTCGAGCCCGGCGAGCTTCGGAACTCAGGGACTGCGAGTTCCGAGTTCTGCGACCACCCAATTCAACAATGCCCGAAAGCAGAAAACATCTACGGGCCAACGGCGCGATATATTGGATAGTTTTGCATTGTACTCAAATTAATTGACTGGCGGCTGTGTGCGTGTTTGCTGCGGCAATATGTGCCAAGATGTAGCCGAAATGGATATACTGGGCGCATTGAAATGGAAAGGAGAGGCATATGTATTCAATTAACACAATGCAATATACCCCAAAGATTCGGCCTTGCTCATATGAGCATTTCTATATATGCATCTGTTGCTTACACCCATCCATAATATTCTAATGTCGATTTGGGATCGGGGATCGGAAAGGCGCCATATGACAGCTTTCGAACTCGATCTGTTTGCCAACGAATTGGTATCTCTAAGATAGATACGAACGTGATCTGGTGTCGGACAACAAGCGATATAAATAATATATGATGGATGGGGGCGATATGATAGGTATACAATACGCGTGAAAATGGATGGGCTAAAGAACCACTCTTAAAAACACATTAAGCAAGGGGTATCCCTCAGTCTGGACTGCCTCTCGCCACGATTTTCCATCGCAATGTAAACACAACTGACATTTAGCAGACTGTTGAATGTAAACACGCATTAAATGGCGTTATAGCCTAACGAGCACTCCTTTTGCCACGAATCAAATCGGCTAATGTATTGGAAAAAAGGAGGTATAAGTTAGTCCATAACATAATTGGATATGATGCATCTTTAGGTCCCATTGAACATGATTAGCTAAGTTCTGAGGCTGAAGATTATATACCTTATCCTCAAAATAAGGATATTTCACCCATTTACTACGACTATTCTACCAAAGTGTCCATCCAAGGGAGTTTTAAGGAACCGGAGCCCATCTGAAAGTCAATGGTGGCTACTTCGGATTCCCCGAGCTCATAAACGCTCTTCATGGCATCTATTTCAGGGCAACAGATGATAACTGCAGGGATTCCGAGTCGCCACAATGGGATTTCACTTGAGCTGCACTGAGTTGAAATCTGGTAGAACGAGTGCTCTCCACTCGTCACTATCCGTCGTTATGCCACCTCCTTTCCCGACTTTGCTGCGAGTATCCTGGCTACTTGGTATACCATATGGTAGCTACTAGCTACTTCATTTGTCCTGCATTCCTTCCAATTTCTCTATACCAAGGGCCATAAAATCGGAGCAGCTTGGATGTGTGAGTGGCAGAGGGGGGGGTGTGGCTGGGATGCATTTATTCAATTGCAAATGAAATTATGACTTTGAACTGTTTGGAAGTGGGGGGGTGGGGGTGGGGACTTCTGGTGATTGCACATACAGCACACACTCGCACACACACACACACACATTCGGCGAAAGAGAGGCGCGCTCTTGGCCTACCTTTGCGCTCATTTTCTTTGTGCGCTTGAAAGAAGGCAATGCAACTTTTCCAGCTCCCTGCGCTCGCTTTTTCTCGACCCTTTTCCGTTTATTGTTGCACTTTCGATAAAGTTTGGGCGACCCTCGATGGGTATTACATTCGACCGTTCAGCAATTCATTTAAAACGCGTTTATCTGCATTCCGCTCGCGGTCAAACAAACCGCTCTGAGCCACAAAAAGGCAACGGTATCCACCAACACGGCCAACTCGAGCCACTGACAGCCAGCTCCAGCACCAGCAGCAGCGGTAATCGCACTCGAACTAGCCTTTTCTCTCCAATTTCACTCGGCGCTGGGAGTCGGGTGGTTGGACTCCCCCGAAAATGGAAAAACCATAACACAAACGTAGTAGGTGAGCAAAACACACACAAACAGAGAGAGAAGTGCGTGGCAGGAGGGAGTTGAATCCATGGCCGGAGAACTTGGTCCACTGCGCAGGATCTGTTTGCCCGGTGGCAACGCTCCGCGCGACGAGTTGCCAGACAATCACAGTGCCTTTCACTTAAGCTATCGCTTTAACACACGTAATCGAATATTCAAAGCTAACGATTTTGAAATTCCCAATTAATCCGAACCCAACTTTGGCTAGCTACATTTTTATACCCCTTACTCGTACTCGTATATTCATATTCATATTCATATATGTCCGTCTGTCTGTATGAACGTCAAGATCTCAGGAGCTATAAAAGCTGAAAGGTTAAGATTCAGCATACAGATTCCAAGGACAAAGACGCAGCGCAAGTTTGTTGTTCCATGTTGCCATGCCCACTCTAACTCCCACAAACCGCACAAAACTGCCCCTCCCACACTTTTCAAAAATGTGTTGAGATTTTTTCACATTTGTACTAGTCCACTTCAACGCCCTAAAACCGCCAAAATGGTCACGCCCACAACCTGGAACATTTTTTAAATTTTTTTCCCCAATCGAACTCAAGCAAATCTTAGAAAAAAATAAAATTGAAGATCGTCAAAAACGTCAGCACCATTCAATCTGAAAATTTATGGCTATAAAATTGAAGGCCACTCCTAAAATCGACTTTGGATAGAAATGGTTCCCATTAAAATCCTAAAAAATTATATATTATTATTTTATTATATTCAGGCGTGCTCAGGTTGCATGCAAAATCGATGCTTTGGTTTTCGAATTCTTAAAAATTGATAAGATTTTGTCTGGCCGAAACGATAAGCTTTTTAAATCAAATCGAATTATTTAGTAAGGGGAAAAAATAGTTTACTCAGTGCTCTATTGATGTTTATTCCACATCATCACCACAAGATCATGCTGCTACTTAATTATTTTATAAAAAAAAATTATTTCTGACCCCACTTCGGCAACAAAAATTTTCAATTTGGCAAGGGGTCACAAGTAGTACGTCGACAAAAGTTATCGCGAAGGCTGCCACACAGTTGGTGAAACGAAACAGGCAGGTAAAATACTTATAAAATATAAAAGAGTTCATTAATTTAAAGGTGTATAAATATATATATTATTATTATATATATTTTGTTATATTATATTATATTAAATTATATTTTATTATATTTTATTATATTATATCTTATTTTATTATAAATATTTTATATTAATTATCTATATTACATACAGGGTGTTTTAATATTTAATTTTGCCTGAATTCAAAAACGTTTTTATCATTTTCCTCAGCACGGACGGATACACCATGTGCACTTTTCCTGTGCGAGCAATGGGTATGAATAGTGAACGTCAATGAACATGTCAGTCGAATGACAAAGTCACTATTCAATTTCACTATCTTCGGCAGCGCAGCAAAAATACAAGCATAAGCTATTGAATAGTTTCGAATCGCACTGCATGGATTCCATATCGGCCGACCCAAATTGCTTTACGTCACAACTGAGAAAGCAAACAATTCGCACATGCCCACCAATTGTATTGTGGGGCTTTTCGTTTTCTACATATGTATGTACATACTACATATACGTAAGTATATTCCGTCGAACGGTAGCCACAACGTAGCTGCATTGTTTGCCCGCCCCCGACAGTCCCTCCTCCATCTGCATCTCCTTAAAAGTGCGAAACGGACGGACAACAATATACCTATATGGTACATGTATATATGTTAATATTTAGATAGATATGCATGCAAAATATACTTGGTCATAAAATATCAACGAAGGCTCGAATACAATTCGGGCGATCATCAAAGCAGTCTGACTCGACATTCCCCATTCGCCAGAAGATCTATGTATCTCGACTTCTGGGGCAAACCAACATGGGAGCACACCTTAACCCATGATGACCCCGGCCCGTGTCGTGCATATCATTAATGACCCAACCAATTATAGTGTTCTATACAGCAAAACAAAAAACATCTCGAGACTCGAACATGAAAGCACTTGAAGTTGCGTGTTCTCGATTGGGAAATAAAGTACGACTGCGGTTTTATATTCTTTGATCGAATATAGAATAAACTCAAATGCATGTGGAACAAATAAACTATGAATAAATTTGGAGTTTCTGTACAAATATTTGTTTATATGTACATATATACAATAAGATACCTTTAGTATAGCTAAATTTTATTTTGAGGATTCACTGATTTAGCAGAAGCAAATGAATTAGGAAAAGTGTGTCGACTAAAAGATACCCATTACCTGCAGCCTAAAGTCATATCTAATTAAAGAGTGAGATAAATCCAAGTTGTAAACGTTGTACATTTGTATGCGATTCGACTATATGATACCTAATAGTAACATTACAGATCTATAACTGTTGTTTATATAAATTTCGATTTCAGTGTTTTTTGACGAGGCGATGCCAAATAAAGTGCCTATTTCGATCATACCCCACCGAAGCTACAGCTCCATTCAAATTGGGTAAATAAACACAAAAAAATATGACTCATCGCAGCAAATCGCTATTGTTGCTCATAACATGAGAGCCGGGCTTGGGAATCGAGTTTAAAACCGTCAACGGCACTTCGGAAGCGGTTTAGTTGAAGTCAAACGCGCATTCGGAAAACATGTCGAATTTCAATCGCATTCTGATCGTCATTGTTATCGGGTTGGCACTAGTTCATTTTAGTGCTGGTGAGTGAAACGGTCCCATAACCTATGGAAATTCGCACCAATAATACTATAAATAAACAAGCGAATAAGCCTCAGCGGCTTTTCCATGGAAAATAACACATCGCATTTGCACATACATACGATTTTGACAGTGCCAAGTAAACAAATTCAATTTCCACTTGTGATGGAAAATTAAGCACTGGGATATTACCAGCAATTCATTGAGCAATTCATTCTTGTTTTTGGGAAACGCATTAAATGTACACAAATGTACAAGGATAACTTATTTGTTCAAAATTGCGGCAATTTTAGGTTTCCAACATGGGGAGAGAATATAAATAGTTATTGTAAAGTTTAAATAAGTGTTAGTTTTTAGTTGAAACCATATACTATATGGGAGCAACATTTTTGAACTATTTGGTTTACAATTTGTAATATTATTAGGTTTTTTTTGGTCCACCAGGAGTGGCGGGTACTTTGTGGTCGATGAAACTTACCTTTTAGATGCGTCACTAATTCAAGCATTTCATTTGAATCCAGTGGATGCCCAGGCCGGAACGGTGCACTGGAACAATGGAAATGCGGCCGGCGTGGGCGTCTATTCGAACGCCCAGTCCGGCGGGATGCATCCGCCGGGAAGTCTGGGTGGCCAGGATCCGCAATACAGCTACGGATACGCCGGCATCGATTCGCGCGGTTCCTACGGCGGAGCGGGCGGCAATGGAGCCTACTACGTGGGCGGCACGGACGAGCACGGTCGCCCCTTCTCCTACAGCAACCAGGTGGGCCAGCCCGGCCAGCCGGGCTACATGGGCGTACGGCCGGACCCCAACTACCCGGGTGCCTATGGCTACCAGAATGGCGGAGCAATCATCGCCAGCTCGGTGGGCGCCACCGTGACCATAGCCCTTGGATTGGCCTTGGGCGGCATGAGACTTTGATGCGGCTGCAGCGTGGGATCGTTTTTTTTTTTTAATTAGTCTCTTAGCTTAATTTATGTAAACTTTTCAGTTGTGTAAATTCTCCATTATTTACTAAAACATAAAATGTTTCTACTGCAAGGTGGTTTGTTGTCAGAATGAATTAGTTGATTTGATTTTGGTACGCCCAGAAGGCTTAGAGAACTCCATTGAACGTCACAATCGAAATTATATTTCATCAACGTAAAAGCCAAATTTTTTTGTAAACGGAGAAAATTTGATTTTCAAATGTCGCTTAGAAAATCAGACATTAGCCAACTGGTGATCCAGTGCATAGACGCCGTGGGTGGCTCTGCCCCCAAGTCGGTCATCCTGAGCGCGGTGAGCACAGCCACGAGAATCAAATTCAGGGGATTGGACAGGAAAATTGAAGACGCTCTTAATAAGCTCATCGTTCGATGTATGATCCACGAACATGACGGCAACTATTATATTAAACATGCAAGGGATGAGATAACAGCAAGTGACAGTCACAGTGGCAATGGTAAGTAATCTTCGCATCACTGGTATTATTTACATTACATTTACATTACAATGTTTTACATATTACTTACAGAAGATTCAGATTGACTTCGGATTTAGAGGTAAGATATATGAAAGGCATTTCTTCCACATAGTAAGACCCTCTTTATTTTTCAGAATAAGCTGAAAAGCTCGACAAATTCGGATGTATTCAAATATTTGAACAACTAAATTCAAACACTTCAAGGGGAGCGATAAATAAAGGAATAATTAAATGTAAATTCATTTCGTTGATTTATTCAGCATTTATACGTATGTACATCATCAAATTAAAGTTTGCACGTAAGATCGTGAATTTGTTAAATTATTGCTTCGAACGCAGCTGCTCAGTTTAAGTGACTAACGATAAACAAGTTGAATTAGCAGATCGGCTGCGTCATCTTCTTGGGACACGCCCACCCAATTGATATATTTAAGCGGACAACGCCCATGTAATTAGCCGCCCCTTCGGAAGGCAGAAAAGCGAAAAGAACCCAAACGAAAACAAAGACGACAAACAAATATGGAGTGGAATATGGGCTGACACCTGTTGATAAAGCTTTTGGGCCAGAATAACTGAGTCGCAGGGCTTATGACCTCATGGGCAAACTACACCTAGAACACACATGTTTGCATCTATAAGTACGAGATAATTGAGGTATGCATATGGCGACACTAATTAGCACATAAGTATATCTGACTTTCTTCCATGTATGTAGTTATGTCTGAGGTAACAATTTAACCGGCTATTAACCTAATTGCCCGACCAAAATATTTCGTATTTCAGCGTTTGCGTAGTTCACATCAATGTCACTCCTGTGATCACTTTTGATTTCAGTTCTCAGACTTATGTACTTACGTGCAGGTGATGATTATCATACTCATGCCCTCAGCGACTTATCGAAGCGGGAAATACCCTATACGGCACTCAGTCAGCGTAAAAACACCTGAACTATTGTGTTCTCACAGAAGTTGGTATAACATTTAGGATCTCAAACTGACTGAAAACTGTAGTAGAATAAGCATATATATATATTGTATGAAAGTATAGTAAACATGCAAATATACATATAGCATAAATCTACCCCAGTTGATAAACAAATTTCAAATGCGGCAGCATTTCCTTTGTCTTTGATTTTGACATTGCCTTTGCAGCACTTTGATACCCTATAAGATAAATAAGCAAACGTAAAGTAAACACAGCTTCCGCTTGGAGACAAAGCTTTCTGCTCTTCAATCAAACTGCATCAGTCAGCAAATCTCAATTTCACAATGCACTGAAATAATTTCAGCATAAAGCTTTTATCCTAAACATAATTGAAAGTTCGAAAAGTTTCGAATAAAAGCTTCTGGTCGAGGTTGATTGGATCAGGATTAAGAAGTAGAAGATCAGTCTGATTCGGGACAAGATCGAGAACGGTTTCCAATTAAGGAAAAGCAAAAAGAGTGTCTCGTAATAGTTTAAGTGAAAAAGTTTATCATCAGTTGGTTGTAATGTTCATCTATTCCTCAATGAGCTCGACTTTGTGTTTCTTCTATTATGATCGCTTTATCTTCATTATTCTCTACGTCTTGCAGAAATATCTTAGTAAAAAGAAATTGGTCAGTAAAATTATTTTTTTTTTGTCAATTTCGGAAAAATTTAAAACTTCTAAGCTCTCTGTTTTTTGAAATCGGATACTTTATAATTGTGAAAATCTGTAAGAAACAATATAACCAAGAAATGCTACTTCTAATTTAAAGAATTTAGATTTTTCAAAAGAGATTTTCATATTTGCTTGTTGTAAAATATTAATTATTTGAATTAGATTGGTATAATGTTGTTCAGTTATATTTAAAAAGATTATTATATCATCCAAATAAACATGACAAGTTTCTCCTAATATATCATCCATTGCTCTTTGAAATATTCTTAGTGCGTTTTTCTTCCCATTGTTAATAGAAAAAGCAGTTTTTTTTAATATCTGACTCTTTCATTAAGATTTGGTGAAATCCTGATTTCAAATCAATTGTTGACAAATATTTTGACTTTCCTAAGTTTGATAATATTACAGACGGGTCTTGTATCGGGTATCTGTCCGGTATTGTGTGTTTTGATTAATTTTTTATAGTCAATAACTAGTCGATGTTTTAGAATTCCATCTTCGTTTTGTCTTTTTTTGGGTACTACTAAGACTTGTGAATTATAGGGGCTTCTACTTGGTCTTATAATTTGTTCCTTTAGCATTCTATCGATTTCATTATTAACGAAATCTGAAACTCACATAGCATAAGGATATTTTTTGCTATAAATTGCTCGTCAGTATTTATTTCACCCCGAATATCTGTTCGAAAAGGAAGTTGCATATTTATTTTAGAATACTTCTTAAGTACTTTTTCATCAAATCAATTTTTTATAATATATTCTTTTAATGGCAGAGCATTTTTTCCCCCAATTAAGCACAAATCGTTTTTTCCTCATTGCCATAATATTCGAGCTTTTTCTATTATTTCTCTATTATAGTCCATGATACCCTTTTTTCCAACTATTTTAGCTCAAATTTTCCTTAATAGCACCCGGATTAATAAGTCGGATTCTAAACCTTCTATTTCATAAAATAGATATTTTGTTTTAAGTATTGTCAATATATGGTAATATTTTATAATTGAGTATCAATTAACTGTAGATACTCTCTTGTAAGTTGGCAATTCTTTTTTATTTTCATAAATTCCCTTTTTGTCATAGCTAGATGTGGCTGGTTGACTTAGGGTCCCAGTTTCTTCCCTTTTTAACTAAAAATTATTATAATTCTGTCTGTTATTATTATACCCCCCCTTAAATAATTATTACTCTGGCGAGAGTAATTATTATTCGGACGATTTTGGTACCTTATGGAAATATCTACCTGCATTGGTTCTGGTGGGGATTGTACCTTAGAATTGCTATTTGAATTACAATTATTATTTTGTCCAAGGTTCCCGTTTGGCGGTCAATTATTATTCTGATTATTATTACAATTATTATTCATTATATTTGATGTATTATTATTCTGTCTGGAATGTACTGGATTATATCTTAGGTTGTTTCCCTGATTTTTATTTGCATTCCTAAATCCATAATACCTATTTGCCAATTGGGCTCGAAGGTTTTTAGACTCTAATTCTTGACAATTTGCCAGAGCATTTGGCAAGTTTAGGTACATAGTGTTTCTGAAATTGAACCGTTCAATCCAGAAATAAAAATTCTAAGAGCGTTGCTTCTAATTGTTTAATTCGTTTCCTCGGCTATTTCGCTGTCCTTTCCATATTTAATTATAGTTTTATTTATGAGTAATGTCATTTTATTGTTTACTTCGTTGTAGAATTCTGTAATGCTTAAGCGTCCCTGTCTAAGGATTCCTAATTCTGATTCGAGAATATGGATTGGTCTTTTATCGTTATAAATAAAATCCAATCTAGAAATAATTGCTTGAAAGTTAAAAACTGTACCATGGTTAGTTAGAGCATCATGTGCTGCTCCCATGATTTTATTCCATAGAATTGTTAGAGCGTTGAAATATTGTTGTTATTTCACATTAGTAAAGATTTAACTACCTATAGGGTAGTTTCGCATTTTATAGTTCGGTCAATTGTTTGGATTTTATAATCTTCCACTTCTTTTCTGCTAGCGTTTAACTGACTATCTATCCCTTCAATTTTTCTGGTCACTTTAGCCAATTGTACATTTATTAATTAAATTATTAATTAACTAATTCTATTGTCAGATTGGTTGTGCTGGATATCCCGCCCGCAGAAAAGGTTGGTGCTGAAACTCCGGTTACCATTGTTAAATTTAAGTCTTCAAAACATTATTAAATTTTCCAGATTTTTTTCTTTAATGGATTTTATAATGTTTAATTTCAAACGTTATATTTTCCTGTATCTTCCTATTATTTTATTAGTTTCTTTTAAAGACTTAATATTATGTTCTGCTCAAGATACTTCCGTTTGAGTCTTCTTTCCGTTTAGTTGTCCTGATTATTATCTATTTGGGTTTTTATTCAATTTTTTGTATTTAGCTTCGACGGGTAATTGCCCTCAGCTCTTCCTTCCTTCATGGTGTTGATTTTTTTATTTTTGGAATATTTTTGTTTATAGTTTTTGGTTTCGTTTTAATTGTGTTTGTTGTTGAGTCCGATTTATATTATTATTGTGCTCTTGTAATTTGTTGTAAGTGTTCAGTCCACCTTTTTAAATATTAAATTCTTAATTGGATTATTGCATTAATTAATTTCCAATTAAGTTTTTCCCGATCACTGTCACAGTAGTTAGATGTCGTTGGATTAATGTGGATGTTTTGATTTTTCCACTAAAAATTTGACTTGTTGGCGGGGCGAGTTCCTTTTTGTATTTAACTTATTATCCTTAATATTTTGAATATAACTTTTGAAGTAT
The DNA here is from genome assembly GCF_004382145.1 of Drosophila mauritiana. NCBI lineage: Eukaryota > Metazoa > Arthropoda > Insecta > Diptera > Drosophilidae > Drosophila > Drosophila mauritiana. The sequence goes on along the minus strand of NC_046672.1, from coordinate 19,742,233 downwards.
AAGAACCCACGGCCCCAATTAAACTTGTTACTGTTTAATTCAAAAAAAAATATATTTTATTTTAATAACATTTTATATTTTTTGGTGATAAACTTTTTCAAATAAACTATTACAAGACACTCCATTTTTGCATATCCTTAATTGGTAAGCGTTCTCGATCTTGTCTCGAATCAGATTGATCTTCCAATTCTAAATCCTAATCCACTCAACCTCGGCCTGAAGCTTTTCTTTAGAAATTTCTTGAACTCCCAATAAATTCGTTAACCGTGGCCCTCGGGACACCCAATTTAGGGGATAATCGCTTTGCCAGCCTCTGCGTTAGCCCCAAAAAAGACAGAAGTTACCAGTTAATTTCCCAGACCTCCATGAAACACAAAATCAAAAAACTCTCCGAAAACCATATCCGAGTATAACTGCTTTGCCGTCCATAGGGCCCTTAAGTATATCATCAAAGACATCGTATCCATCTCCAATCTTCGCGACGCCCTCTTCGAAAAAGCTGTACTTTCGGCCAAGCGTAACTCCCCTGAAAAATTAACGTCCAAAATCTCCCTAGTGTCCTCCACAAAAAAAGTCTGGTCCGATATAAAACGCCTAGCCGGCATCACTCCCACTTCGTTTAAATATATCAAATCCAACTCAGGTACTCTAACTGGATCAATTAATTTAGCCATAGAGCTTGCCTTATCTTGGTCTGAATACTCATTCCGAACAACATTTTTCAACAGAGTATATACGAAAAGAAATCGGTATCTTTCAGAGCTCTATCTCATCAATTCACTTTCACCATTTGCTTCTAAATTCACAATGCTTGAAATAGAAAAGTCAGTAGCATAGTATCATGCCCTATGCTCAAAAACCTATCTCTCCGCCTAAAAAACTAATTTTTTGGATATCTTTAATCAAATGCTAAACACTGGAAAATACCCACATACATGGAGATCGGTTACCATTATCCTTATCTCAAAACCAAACAAAACTCCTTCCGATATTAATAGCTACCAATTTCCATGTTATCCCGTCTAGGAAAAACCCAAGAAAAAGTAATAGCAAAAAGACTTTTCTGATTCATTAAACGCCACAACCTAATTTTCCATAATCAAGTTGCTTTCAAAATAAATCATAGCATTTGAAATGCTATCCAACACTCATCATAATAGTATCCAACACTTCGCGCCGAACGCTCTTTCGACCAAAAATTACATTTCTATCTTGGCGACGGATTTTGAAAGAGCCTTCGATCGCGTGGGGATTCATGCCGTACTTTGTAGACTCGAGCGCTGGGGCATTGGTCCAGGAATTAAAGCCTTCATGACCAATCGGTCCTTCAGGGTTCAAATAAACAATGTAACATCGAATTCCCACATTTTACACAATAGAATTCCGCAAGGTTCGCCATTTTCTGTGGTTTTATTTATGATAGCAATTGAAGAAATAAGTAACATTGTAAATCGGCATACAGATATTTACAGCTGTGTTCATAAAAATAGCAGTGCTTGCGACCTGCGAGTTTAAGATAAAAAATTCCTATGATTTACAGTTTTAATGGCCAAATTTGTTGCATTACATCACACTGTACGCAGACGACGCCATATTTTTTATAAAAATTAAAAAATTTAATACAGTCAGAGTAAAATTTTTAGAAATACTGCAACAAATTAACTGGAAAATAACGATTTTCATTGAAAAATGCCAACTATTTTACATATTTGTCGGTAACAACATTGTAACCTTTCCAACATTGACTTTAACAGCCGCATAATAAAAGATGTAAACTTTTTAAAAATACTTTTCAAACAGCACTGTCTTCTAAGAAAGAAGATAAGATTCTAAGAAAAGAACTGGAAACTAGATTTAGCATTTTTCAATTTCTATCATGTAAATATTCTTGCATACATATTAAGACTCTCATAGATAAACAAAATCTTCGGTTGGTGTGCACTTAAATCGCACTTAAAACAGCTACAAGCCCCATGTCACACATCTCCAGTAGCGTGGACATTGGCAGAATCCGGTCTACCAAGTATCCAATCACGCGTAGAAGAAACTACATTGATGAGCTGTTACTCCAACTGTTTGCCTGCTAACCAAAGACTTTGGAGTCATTTTCAAACCAAAGCGGAATTTTAAATGCATATCCACTGTAAGACGTTGCACCAACTACATCAAGCAACTTGACCTCCAGCTGCCAAATCCCAGGAGGTTCTTCAAATCGCCAGCACATTGGGGTTCCAAACAGCCCAACATAAACCTTCAAATCTACAATGCTGCTAAAAAGGATAAAGGATGCCGCTTAGAATACCAAAAACGTTTTTTGAGTGCACAAGAAGATCTTGGTGAGAATAAATGGATTTACAGCGATGGTTCTAAAGTCACCGACTCGACGGTCGTTGACTGCAACCGTAAAATAATTCCAGGAGGTAGGCTCCCGTCATAAATACTCCATATGGACATCTGAAGATTTCGCATGCCAATTCGCCGCCAGAAACGCTGGTAAATCAGTTCTTTCCGCTATACGCAGCTGGAATAACAATGAGCCCACGTCACAAGAAGTTAGGCACATTCTAAGTTATCATCCAACAAAAATCACCTTACTCTGGGTTCCCAGTCATCAAGGAATCCATGGAAACGACCAAGAGATGAGACTTACACCATCAATCCTTTTCACTCCGTTTAACTGCAAGGATATCCAGAGTCGAATTCAGCTATTCCTTCAAATAAAAGAAACTCTCCGAATGGGCAAATTGCATTATGTTCAAGCCGCCACCGAACGTACGTACATATAAACGGAAATGCGCGATCTTCATCCGCCTCCGCCTCGGGCACACACAATCCACACATCAACACAATCCACACAATCCACACATACTGCAAACTTTGCGAGGACGACCACATTCTCGACGCCTGCAGTCGATTGCACTCAATTAATATTCTTATTTTCTATTATTTCGTACACATAGTCATTCAAATTGTTTAATCTTGTGAAAATATCTCAAATTTGTCCATAAAGCTCATATAAAGTAATAACCCTTAATTCTAGTCGAGTCGAAGGGTTCCGTAGCTAATACTCATTAAATTTGTTAGGCTTAGTATTGTAAACTAGATCTAATTTTGTTAAATAAATAAAATAAATGTACTATATATGGCATACAAATATATTGTTTGTTTGTTTATTTTGGTAATTTAGGCTGTAAATTCGCTTCATGTCGTGCGTTGCCTTACACATCCCTACATATAAATAGTTATATTTGCAATCAAGCAATCTTACATATTTTAATTTTTTATTTTATCAGTGTAAATAATATTTTATTGTAAAAAGGCGTCAGATTTTATTTGAAAACAAACTAACTTTGTTGGAGAAAAAGTTTTAAACTATTTGTGTAATAGTGATTTAAAAGAAATTCTTCATAAAATGCTTTCTACTGCAAGGTCAGAATGAATTAGTTGATTTGATTTTGGTACGCCCAGAAGGCTTAGAGAACTCCATTGAACGTCACAATCGAAATTATATTTCATCAACGTAAAAGCCAAATTTTTTTGTAAACGGAGAAAATTTGATTTTCAAATGTCGCTTAGAAAATCAGACATTAGCCAACTGGTGATCCAGTGCATAGACGCCGTGGGTGGCTCTGCCCCCAAGTCGGTCATCCTGAGCGCGGTGAGCACAGCCACGAGAATCAAATTCAGGGGATTGGACAGGAAAATTGAAGACGCTCTTAATAAGCTCATCGTTCGATGTATGATCCACGAACATGACGGCAACTTTTATATTAAACATGCAAGGGATGAGATAACAGCAAGTGACAGTGACAGTGGCAATGGTAAGTAATCTTCGCATCAATGGAATTACTTACATTACATTTACATTACAATGTTTTACATATTACTTACAGAAGATTCAGATTGACTTCGGATTTAGAGGTAAGATATATGAAAGGCATTTCTTTCATATGGTAAGACCCTCTTTATATTCCAGAATAAGCTGAAAAGCTCGACAAATTCGGATGTATTCAAATATTTCTACAACTAAATTCAAAAACTTCAAGTGGAGCGATAAATAAAAGAATAATTAAATGTAAATTCATTTCGTTGTTTTATTCAGCATTTATACGTATGTACATCATCAAATTAAAGTTTGCACGTAAGATCGTGAATTTGTTAAATTATTGCTTCCAACGCAGCTGCTCAGTTTAAGTGACTAACGATAAACAAGTTGAATTAGCAGATCGGCTGCGTCATCTTCTTGGGACACGCCCACCCAATTGATATATTTAGGCGGACAACGCCCATGTAATTAGCCGCCCCTTCGGAAGGCAGAATAGCGAAAAGAACCCAAACGAAAACAAAGACGACAAACAAATATGGAGTGGAATATGGGCTGACACCTGTTGATAAAGCTTTTGGGCCAGAATAACTGAGTCGCAGGGCTTATGACCTCATAGGCAAACTAAACCTAGAACACACATGTTTGCATCTACATACATACATAAGTACGAGATAATTGAGGTATGCATATGGCGGCACTAATTAGCACATAAGTATATCTGACTTTCTTCCATGTACATATGTATGTAGTTATGTCTGAGGTAACAATTTAACCGGCTATTAACCTAATTGCCCGACCAAAATATTTCGTATTTCAGCGTTTGCGTAGTTCACATCAATGTCACTCCTGTGATCACTTTTGATTTCAGTTCTCAGACTTATGTACTTACGTGCAGGTGATGATTATCATACTCATGCCCGCAGCGACTTATCGAAGCGGGAAATACCCTATAACTATTGTGTTCTCACAGAAGTTGGTATAACATTTAGGATCTCAAAATGACTGAAAACTGTAGTAGAATAAGCATATAAATGTATGAAAGTATAGTAAACATGCAAATATACATATAGCATAAATCTATCCCAGTTGATAAACAAATTTCAAATGCGGCAGCATTTCCTTTGTCTTTGATTTTGGCAAAGCCTTTGCCAGCACTTTGATACCCTATAAGATAAATAAGCAAACTTAAAGTAAACACAGCTTCCGCTTGGAGACCAAGCCATGATCAACTTTCCGCTCTTCAATCAAACTGCATCAGTCAGCAAATCTTAATTTCACAATGCACTGAAATAATTTCAGCATAAAGCTTTTATCCTAAACATAATTGAAAGTTCGAAAAGTTTCGAATGAAAAGCTTCTGGCCGAGGTTGATTGGATCAGGATTAAGAAGTAGAAGATCAGTCTGATTCGGGACAAGATCGAGAACGGTTTCCAATTAAGGAAAAGCAAAAAGAGTGTCTCGTAATAGTTTAAGTGAAAAAGTTTATCATCAGTTGGTTGTAATGTTCATCTATTCCTCTATGAGCTCGACTTTGTGTTTCTTCTATTATGATCGCTTTATCTTCATTATTCTCTACGTCTTGCAGAAATATCTTAGTAAAAAGAAATTGGTCAGTAAAATTATTTTTTTTTGTCAATTTCGGAAAAATTTAAAACTTCTAAGCTCTCTGTTTTTTGAAATCGGATACTTTATAATTGTGAAAATCTGTAAGAAACAATATAACCAAGAAATGCTACTTCTAATTTAAAGAATTTAGATTTTTCAAAAGAGATTTTCATATTTGCTTGTTGTAAAATATTAATTATTTGAATTAGATTGGTATAATGTTTTTCAGTTATATTTAAAAAGATTATTATATCATCCAAATAAACATGACAAGTTTCTCTTAATATATCATCCATTGCTCTTTGAAATATTCTTAGTGCGTTTTTCTTCCCATTGTTAATAGAAAAAGCTGTTTTTTTAATATCTGACTCTTTCATTAAGATTTGGTGAAATCCTGATTTCAAATCAATTGTTGACAAATATTTTGACTTTCCTAAGTTTGATAATATTACAGAAGGGTCTTGTATCGGGTATCTGTCCGGTATTGTGTGTTTTGATTAATTTTTTATAGTCAATAACTAGTCGATGTTTTAGAATTCCATCTTCGTTTTGTCTCTTTTTGGGTACTACTAAGACTTGTGAATTACAGGGGCTTCTACTTGGTCTTATAATTTGTTCCTTTAGCATTCTATCGATTTCATTATTAACGAAATCTGAAACTCACATAGCATAAGGATATTTTTTGATATAAATTGCTCTATCACCGTCAGTATTTATTTCACCCCGAACATCTGTTCGAAAAGGAAGTTGCATATTTATTTTAGAATACTTCTTAAATACTTTTTCATCAAATCAATTTTTTATAATATATTCTTTTAATGGCAGAGCATTTTTTCCCCCAATTAAGCACAAATCGTTTTTTCCTCATTGCCATAATATTCGAGCTTTTCTCTATTATTTCTCTATTATAGTCCATAATACCCTTTTTTCCAACTATTTTATCTCAAATTTTCCTTAATAGCACCCAATTAATAAGTCGGATTCTAAACCTTCTGATTCATAAAATAGATATTTTGTTTTAAATATTGTCAATATATGGTAATATTTTATAATTGAGTATCAATTAACTGTAGATACTCTCTTGTAAGTTGGCAATTCTTTTTTATTTTCATAAATTCCCTTTTTGACATAGCAAGATGTGGCTGGTTGACTTAGGGTCCCAGTTTCTTCCATTTTTAACTAAAAATTATTATAATTCTGTCTGTTATTATTATACCCCCTTTTATAATTATTACTCTGGCGATAGTAATTTTTATTCGGACGATTTTGGTACCTTATGGAAATATCTACCTGCATTGGTTCTGGTGGGGATTGTACCTTAGAATTGCTATTTGAATTACAATTATTATTTTATCCAAGGTTCCCGTTTGGCGGTCAATTATTATTCTGATTATTATTACAATTATTATTCATTATATTTGATGTATTATTATTCTGTCTGGAATCTACTGGATTATATCTTAGGTTGTTTCCCTTGTTTTTTATTTTCATTCCTAAGTCCATAATATCTATTTGCCAATTGGGCTCGAAGGTTTTTAGACTCTAATTCCTGACAATTTGCCAGAGCATTTGGCAAGTTTAGGTACATAGTGTTTCTGAAATTAAACCGTTCAATCCAGAAATAAAAATTCTAAGAGCGTTGCTTCTAATTGTTTAATTCGTTTCCTCGGCTATTGCTGTCTTTTCCATATTTAATTATAGTTTTATTTATGAGTAATGTCATTTTATTGTTTACTTCGTTGTAGAATTCTGTAATGCTTAAGCGTCCCTGTCTAAGGATTCCTAATTCTGATTCGAGAATATGGATTGGTCTTTTATCGTTATAAATAAAATCCAATCTGGAAAGAATCGCTTGAAAGTTTAAAACTGCACCATGGTTAGTTAGAGCATCATGTGCTGCTCCCATGATTTTATTACGTAGAATTGTTAGAGCGTTGAAATATTGTTGTTATTTCACATTAGTAAAGATTTAACTACCTTTAGGGTAGTTTCGCATTTTATAGTTCGGTCAATTGTTTGGATTTTATAATCTTCCACTTCTTTTCTGCTAGCGTTTAACTGCCCATCTATCCCTTCAATTTTTCTGGTCACTTTAGCCAATTGTACATTTATTAATTAAATTATTAATTAACTAATTCCATTGTCAGATTGGTTGTGCTGGATATCCCGCCCGCAGAAAAGGTTGGTGCTGAAACTCCGGTTACCATTGTTAAATTTAAGTCTTCAAAACTTTATTAAATTTTCCAGATTTTTTTCTTTAATTGATTTTATAATGTTTTATTTCAAACGTTATATTTTCCTGTATCTTCCTATTTTTTTATTAGTTTCTTTTAAAGACTTAATATTATGTTCTGCTCAAGATACTTCCGTTTGAGTCTTCTTTCCGTTTAGTTGTCGTGTTTATTATCTATGGTATTTGGGTTTTTATTCAATTTTTTGTATTTAGCTTCGACGGGTAATTGCCCTCAACTCTTCCTTCCTTCGTGGTGTTGATTTTTTTATTTTTGGAAAATTTTTGTTTATAATTTTTGGTTTCGTTTTAATTGTGTTTGTTGTTGGGTCCGATTTATATTATTATTGTGCTCTTGTAATTTGTTTTAAGTATTCAGTCCACCTTTTTAAATATTAAATTCTTAATTGGATTATTGCATTAATTAATTTCCAATTAAGTTTTTCCCGATCACTGTCACAGTAGTTAGATGTCGTTGGATTAATGTGGATGTTTTGATTTTTCCACTAAAAATTTGACTTGTTGGCGGGGCGAGTTCCTTTTTATATTTAACTTATTATCCTTAATATTTTGAATAGAACTTTTGAAGTATAAGAACCCACGGCCCCAAATTAAACTTGTTACTGTTTAATTAAAAAAAAACAAAATATTTTATTTTAATAACATTTTATATTTTTTAGTGATAAACTTTTTCAAATAAACTATTACAAGACACTCCATTTTTGCATATCCTTAGTTGGTAAGCGTTCTCGATCTTGTCTCGAATCAGATTGATCTTCCAATTCTAAATCCTAATCCACTCGACCTCGGCCAGAAGCTTTTCTTTAGAAATTTCTTGAACTCTCAATAAATTCGTTAACCGTGGCCCTCGGGACACCCAATTTAGGGGATAATCGCTTTGCCAGCCTCTGCGTTATCCCCAAAAAAGACAGAAGTTACCAGTTAATTTCCCAGACCTCCATGAAACACAAAATCAAAAAACTCTCCGAAAACCATATCCGAGTATAACTGCTTTGCCGTCCATAGGGCCCTTAAGTATATCATCAAAGACATCGTATCCATCTCCAATCTTCGCGACGCCCTCTTCAAAAAAGCTGTACTTTCGGTCAAGCTCCCCTGAAAACTCCCCTGAAAAATTAACGTCCAAAATCTCCCTAGTGTCCTCCACAAAAAAAGTCTGGTCCGATATAAAACGTCACTCCCACTTCGTTTAAATATATCAAATCCAACTCAGGTACTCTAACTGGATCAATTAATTTAGCCATAGAGCTTGCCTTATCTTGGTCTGAATACTCATTCCGAACAACATTTTTCAACAGAGTATATACGAAAAGAAATCGGTATCTTTCAGAGCTCTATCTCATCAATTCACTTTCACCATTTGCTTCTAAATTCACAATGCTTGAAATAGAAAAGTCAGTAGCATAGTATCATGCCCTATGCTCAAAAACCTATCTCTCCACCTAAAAAACTAAACTTTTGGATATCTTTAATCAAATGCTAAACACTGGAAAATACCCACAAACATGGAGATCGGTTACCATTATCCTTATCTCAAAACCAAACAAAACTCCTTCCGATATTAATAGCTACCAATTTCCATGTTATCCCGTCTAGGAAAAACCCAAGAAAAAATAATAGCAAAAAGACTTTTCTGATTCATTAAACGCCACATCCTAATTTTCCATAATCAAGTTGCTTTCAAAATAAATCATAGCATTTGAAATGCTATCCAACACTCATCACTATGATGACTTTCAACACTTCGCGCCGAACGCTCTTTCGACCAAAAATTACATCTCTATCTTGGCGACGGATTTTGAAAGAGCCTTCGATCGCGTGGGGATTCATGCCGTACTTTGTAGACTCGAGCGCTGGGGCATTGGTCCAGGAATTAAAGCCTTCATGACCAATCGGTCCTTCAGGGTTCAAATAAACAATGTAACATCGAATTCCCACATTTTACACAATAGAATTCCGCAAGGTTCGCCATTTTCTGTGGTTTTATTTATGATAGCAATTGAAGAAATAAGTAACATTGTAACTCGGCATACAGATATTTACAGCGGTGTTCATAAAAATAGCAGTGCTTGCGACCTGCGAGTTTAAGATAAAAAATTCCTATGATTTACAGTTTTAATGGCCAAATTTGTTGCATTACATCACACTGTACGCAGACGACGCCATATTTTTTATAAAAATTTAAAAATGTAATACAGTCAGGGTAAAATTTTTAGAAATACTGCAACAAATTAACTGGAAATTAACTCTTTCCATTGAAAAATGCCAACTATTTTACATATTTGTCGGTAACAACATTGTAACCTTTCCAACATTGACTTTAACAGCCGCATAATAAAAGATGTAAACTTTTTTAAAATCTTGGGGATTCGACTTAAAAATACTTTTCAAACAGCACTGTCTTCTAAGAATGAAGATAAGATTCTAAGAAAACAACTGGAAACTAGATTTAGCATTTTTCAATTTCTATCATGTTAATATTCTTGCATATTAAGACTCTCATAGATAAACAAAATCTTCGGTTGGTGTGCACTTAAATCGCACTTAAAACAGCTACAAGCCCCATGTCACACATCTCCAGTAGCGTGGACATTGGCAGAATCCGGTCTACCAAGTATCCAATCACGCGTAGAAGAAACTACATTGATGAGCTGTTACTCCAACTGTTTGCCTGCTAACCAAAGACTTCGGAGTCATTTTCAAACCAAAGCGGAATTTTAAATGCATATCCACTGTAAGACGTTGCACCAACTACATCAAGCAACTTGACCTCCAGCTGCCAAAGCCCAGGAGGTTATTCAAATCGCCAGCACATTGGGGTTCCAAACAGCCCAACATAAACCTTCAAATCTACAATGCTGCTAAAAAGGATAAAGGATGCCGCTTAGAAAACCAAAAACCTTTTTTTAGTGCACAAGAAGATCTTGGTGAGAATAACTGGATTTACAGCGATGGTTCTAAAGTCACCGACTCGACGGTCGTTGACTGCAACCGTAAAATAATTCCAGGAGGTAGGCTCCCGACATAAATACTCCATACATCTGAAGATTTCGCATGCCAATTCGCCGCCAGAAACGCTGGTAAATCAGTTCTTTCCGCTATACGCAGCTGGAATAACAATGAGCCCACGTCACAAGAAGTTAGGCACATTCTAAGTTATCATCCAACAAAAATCACCTTACTCTGGGTTCCCAGTCATCAAGGAATCCATGGAAACGACCAAGAGATGAGACTTACACCATCAATCCTTTTCACTCCGTTTAACTGCAAGGATATCCAGAGTCGAGTTCAGCTATTCCTTCAAATAAAAGAAACTCTCCGAATGGGCAAATTGCATTATGTTCAAGCCGCCACCGAACGTACGTACATATAAACGGAAATGCGCGATCTTCATCCGCCTCCGCCTCGGGCACACACAATCCACACATCAACACAATCCACACAATCCACACATACTGCAAACTTTGCGAGGACGACCAGATTCTCGACGCCTGCAGTCGATTGCACTCAATTAATATTCTTATTTTCTATTATTTCGTACACATAGTCATTCAAATTGTTTCATCTTGTGAAAATATCTCAAATTTGTCCATAAAGCTCACTTTATTATATAAAGTAATAACTTAATTCTCGTCGAGTCGAAGGTCCCCGTAGCTAGTACAAATTAAATTTGTTAGGCTTAGTATTGTAAACTAGATCTAATTTTGTTAAATAAATAAAATAAATGTACTATATATGGCATACAAATATATTGTGTGTTTGTTTATTTTGGTAATTTAGGCTGTAAATTCGCTTCATGTCGTGCGTTGCCTTAGACATCCCTACATATAAATAGTTATATTTGCAATCAAGCAATCCTTTATATTTTAATTTTTATATTTTATCAGTGTAAATAATATTTTATTGTAAAAAGGCGTCAGATTTTATTTGAAAACAAACTAACTTTGTTGGAGAAAAAGTTTTAAACTATTTGTGTAATAGTGATTTAAAAGAAATTCTTCATAAAATGCTTTCTACTGCAAGGTCAGAATGAATTAGTTGATTTGATTTTGGTACGCCCAGAAGGCTTAGAGAACTCCATTGAACGTCACAATCGAAATTATATTTCATCAACGTAAAAGCCAAATTTTTTTGTAAACGGAGAAAATTCGATTTTCAAATGTCGCTTAGAAAATCAGACATTAGCCAACTGGTGATCCAGTGCATAGACGCCGTGGGTGGCTCTGCCCCCAAGTCGGTCATCCTGAGCGCGGTGAGCACAGCCACGAGAATCAAATTCAGGGGATTGGACAGGAAAATTGAAGACGCTCTTAATAAGCTCATCGTTCGATGTATCATATGATCCACGAACATGACGGCAACTATTATATTAAACATGCAAGGGATGAGATAACAGCAAGTGACAGTCACAGTGGCAATGGTAAGTAATCTTCGCATCACTGGTATTATTTACATTACATTTACATTACAATGTTTTACATATTACTTACAGAAGATTCAGATTGACTTCGGATTTAGAGGTAAGATATATGAAAGGCATTTCTTCCACATAGTAAGACCCTCTTTATTTTCCAGAATAAGCTGAAAAGCTCGACAAATTCGGATGTATTCAAATATTTGAACAACTAAATTCAAACACTTCAAGTGGAGCGATAAATAAAAGAATAATTAAATGTAAATTCATTTCGTTGTTTTATTCAGCATTTATACGTATGTACATCATCAAATTAAAGTTTGGACGTAAGATCGTGAATTTGTTAAATTATTGCTTCCAACGCAGCTGCTCAGTTTAAGTGACTAACGATAAACAAGTTGAATTAGCAGATCGGCTGCGTCATCTTCTTGGGACACGCCCACCCAATTGATATATTTAAGCGGACAACGCCCATGTAATTAGCCGCCCCTTCGGAAGGCAGAAAAGCGAAAAGAACCCAAACGAAAACAAAGACGACAAACAAATATGGAGTGGAATATGGGCTGACACCTGTTGATAAAGCTTTTGGGTCAAAATATGTGAGTCGCAGGGCTTATGACCTCATAGGCAAACTACACCTAGAACACACATGTTTGCATCTATAAGTACGAGATAATTGAGGTATGCATATGGCGGCACTAATTAGCACATAAGTATATCTGACTTTCTTCCATGTACATATGTATGTAGTTATGTCTGAGGTAACAATTTAACCGGCTATTAACCTAATTGCCCGACCAAAATATTTCGTATTTCAGCGTTTGCGTAGTTCACATCAATGTCACTCCTGCGATCGCTTTTGATTTCAGTTCTCAGACTTATGTACTTACGTGCAGGTGATGATTATCATACTCATGCCCTCAGCGACTTATCGAAGCGGGAAATACCCTATACGGCACTCAGTCAGCGTAAAAACACCTGAACTATTGTGTTCTCACAGAAGTTGGTATAACATTTAGGATCTCAAAATGACTGAAAAATGTAGTAGAATAAGCATATAATTGTATGAAAGTATAGTAAACATGCAAATATACATATAGCATAAATCTACCCCAGTTGATAAACAAATTTCAAATGCGGCAGCATTTTCTTTGTCTTTGATTTTGACATTGCCTTTGCCAGCACTTTGATACCCTATAAGATAAATAAGCAAACTTACAGTAAACACAGCTTCCGCTTGGAGACCAAGCCATTATCAACTTTCTGCTCTTCAATCAAACTGCATCAGTCAGCAAATCTCAATTTCACAATGCACTGAAATAATTTCAGATAAAGCTTTTATCCTAAACATAATTGAAAGTTCGAAAAGTTTCGAATGAAAAGCTTCTGGTCGAGGTTGATTGGATCAGGATTAAGAAGTAGAAGATCAGTCTGATTCGGGACAAGATCGAGAACGGTTTCCAATTAAGGAAAAGCAAAAAGAGTGTCTCGTAATAGTTTAAGTGAAAAAGTTTATCATCTGTTGGTTGTAATGTTCATCTATTCCTCTTTGAGCTCGACTTTGTGTTTCTTCTATTATGATCGTTTTATCTTCAAGACTATACGCTTGTTGCTTGTTGTAAAATATTAATTATTTGAATTAGATTGGTATAACGTTGTTCAGTTATATTTAAAAAGATTATTATATCATCCAAATAAACATGACAAGTTTCTCTTAATATATCATCCATTGCTCTTTGAAATATTCTTAGTGCGTTTTTCTTCCCATTGTTAATAGAAAAAGCTGTTTTTTTAATATCTGACTCTTTCATTAAGATTTGGTGAAATCCTGATTTCAAATCAATTGTTGACAAATATTTTGACTTTCCTAAGTTTGATAATATTACAGACGGGTCTTGTATCGGGTATCTGTCCGGTATTGTGTGTTTTGATTAATTTTTTATAGTCAATAACTAGTCGATGTTTTAGAATTCCATCTTCGTTTTGTCTCTTTTTGGGTACTACTAAGACTTGTGAATTATAGGGGCTTCTACTTGGTCTTATAATTTGTTCCTTTAGCATTCTATCGATTTCATTATTAACGAAATCTGAAACTCACATAGCATAAGGATATTTTTTGATATAAATTGCTCTATCACCGTCAGTATTTATTTCACCCCGAATATCTGTTCGAAAAGGAAGTGGCATATTTATTTTAGAATACTTCTTAAATACTTTTTCATCAAATCAATTTTTTATAATATATTCTTTTAATGGCAGAGCATTTTTTCCCCCAATTAAGCACAAATCGTTTTTTCCTCATTGCCATAATATTCGAGCTTTTCTCTATTATTTCTCTATTATAGTCCATGATACCCTTTTTTCCAACTATTTTAGCTCAAATTTTCCTTAATAGCACCCAATTAATAAGTCGGATTCTAAACCTTCTATTTCATAAAATAGATATTTTGTTTTAAGTATTGTCAATATATGGTAATATTTTATAATTGAGTATCAATTAACTGTAGATACTCTCTTGTAAGTTGGCAATTCTTTTTTATTTTCATAAATTCCCTTTTTGTCATAGCTAGATGTGGCTGGTTGACTTAGGGTCCCAGTTTCTTCCCTTTTTAACTAAAAATTATTATAATTCTGTCTGTTATTATTATACCCCCCCTTAAATAATTGTTACTCTGGCGATAGTAATTATTATTCGGACGATTTTGGTACCTTATGGAAATATCTACCTGCATTGGTTCTGGTGGGGATTGTACCTTAGAATTGCTATTTGAATAACAATTATTATTTTGTCCAAGGTTCCCGTTTGGCGGTCAATTATTATTCTGATTATTATTACAATTATTAATTCAATTATTATTCATTCTATTTGATGTATTATTATTCTGTCTGGAATCTACTGGATTATATCTTAGTTTGTTTCCCTGATTTTTATTTGCATTCCTAAATCCATAATACCTATTTGCCAATTGGGCTCGAAGGTTTTTAGACTCTAATTCCTGACAATTTGCCAGAGCATTTGGCAAGTTTAGGTACATAGTGTTTCTGAAACTGAACCGTTTAATCCAGAAATAAAAATTCTAAGAGCGTTGCTTCTAATTGTTTAATTCGTTTCCTCGGCTATTTCGCTGTCTTTTCCATATTTAATTATAGTTTTGTTTATGAGTAATGTCATTTTATTGTTTACTTCGTTGTAGAATTCTGTAATGCTTAAGCGTCCCTGTCTAAGGATTCCTAATTCTGAATCGAGAATATGGATTGGTCTTTTATCGTTATAAATAAAATCCAATCTAGAAATAATTGCTTGAAAGTTAAAAACTGTACCATGGTTAGTTAGAGCATCATGTGCTGCTCCCATGATTTTATTACGTAGAATTGTTAGAGCGTTGAAATATTGTTGTTATTTCACATTAGTAAAGATTTAACTACCTATAGGGTAGTTTCGCATTTTATAGTTCGGTCAATTGTTTGGATTTTATTTTATTTATAATCTTCCACTTCTTTTCTGCTAGCGTTTAACTGACTATCTATCCCTTCAATTTTTCTGGTCACTTTAGCCAATTGTACATTTATTAATTAAATTATTAATTAACTAATTCCATTGTCAGATTGGTTGTGCTGGATATCCCGCCCGCAGAAAAGGTTGGTGCTAAAAATCCGGTTGCCATTGTTAACTTTACATCCTTAAAACTATTTATTAAATTTTCCAGATTGTTTTCTTTAATTAATTGTTAAAATTGATTTTGTAATGTTTAATTTCAAACGTTATATTTTCCTGTATCTTCCTATTTTTTTATTAGTTTCTTTTAAAGACTTAATATTATGTTCTGCTCAAGATACTTCCGTTTGAGTCTTCTTTCCGTTTAGTTGTCGCGTTTATTATCTATTTGGGTTTTTATTCAATTTTTTGTATTTAGCTTCGACGGGTAATTGCCCTCAGCTCTTCCTTCGTTCATGGTGTTGATTTTTTTATTTTTGGAATATTTTTGTTTATAGTTTTTGGTTTCGTTTTAATTGTGTTTGTTGTTGAGTCCGATTTATATTATTATTGTGCTCTTGTAATTTGTTTTAAGTGTTCAGTCCACCTTTTTAAATATTAAATTCTTAATTGGATTATTGCATTAATTAATTTCCAATTAAGTTTTTCCCGATCACTGTCACAGTAGTTAGATGTCGTTGGATTAATGTGGATGTTTTGATTTTTCCACTAAAAATATGACTTGTTGGCGGGGCGAGTTCCTTTTTATATTTAACTTATTATCCTTAATATTTTGAATAGAACTTTTGAAGTATAAGAACCCACGGCCCCAAATTAAACTTGTTACTGTTTAATTTAGAAAAAATATATATTTTATTTTAATAACATTTTTTTTTTTTTGGTGATAAACTTTTTCAAATAAACTATTACAAGACACTCTTTTTTTGCATATCCTTAATTGGTAAGCGTTCTCGATCTTGTCTCGAATCAGATTGATCTTCCAATTCTAAATCCTAATCCACTCAACCTCGGCCAGAAGCTTTTCTTTAGAAATTTCTTGAACTCTCAATAAATTCGTTAACCGTGGCCCTCGGGACACCCAATTTAGGGGATAATCGCTTTGCCAGCCTCTGCGTTAGCCCCAAAAAAGACAGAAGTTACCAGTTAATTTCCCAGACCTCCATGAAACACAAAATCAAAAAACTAACCGAAAACCATATCCGAGTATAACTGCTTTGCCGTCCATAGGGCCCTTAAGTATATCATCAAAGACATCGTATCCATCTCCAATCTTCGCGACGCCCTCTTCAAAAAAGCTGTACTTTCGGTCAAGCGTAACTCCCCTGAAAAATTAACGTCCAAAATCTCCCTAGTGTCCTCCACAAAAAAAGTCTGGTCCGATATAAAACGCATAGCCGGCATCACTCCCACTTCGTTTAAATATATCAAATCCAACTCAGGTACTCTAACTGGATCAATTAATTTAGCCATAGAGCTTGCCTTATCTTGGTCTGAATACTCATTCCGAACAACATTTTTCAACAGGGTATATACGAAAAGAAATCTAAATCTTTCAGAGCCCAATCTCATCGATTCACTTTCACCATTTGCTTCTAAATTCACAATGCTTGAAATAGAAAAGTCAGTAGCATAGTATCATACCCTATGCTCAAAAACCTATCTCTCCACCTAAAAAACTAAACTTTTGGATATCTTTAATCAAATGCTAAACACTGGAAAATACCCACATACATGGAGATCGGTTACCATTATCCTTATCTCAAAACCAAACAAAACTCCTTCCGATATTAATAGCTACCAATTTCCATGTTATCCCGTCTAGGAAAAACCCAAGAAAAAATAATAGCAAAACGACTTTTCTGATTCATTAAACGCCACAACCTAATTTTCCATAATCAAGTTGCTTTCAAAATAAATCATAGCATTTGAAATGCTATCCAACACTCATCATAATAGTATCCAACACTTCGCGTCGAGGTCCAAGGCGTTTTGACCTAATTAAAGCCTTCATGACCAATCGGTCCTTCAGGGTTCAAATAAACAATGTAACATCGAATTCCCACATTTTAGACAATAGAATTCCGCAAGGTTCGCCATTTTCTGTGGTTTTATTTATGATAGCAATTGAAGAAAAAAGTAACATTGTAACTCGGCATACAGATATTTACAGCTGTGTTCATAAAAATAGCAGTGCTTGCGACCTGCGAGTTTAAGATAAAAAATTCCTATGATTTACAGTTTTAATGGCCAAATTTGTTGCATTACATCACACTGTACGCAGACGACGGCATATTTTTTAAAAAAATTAAAAAATTTAATACAGTCAGAGTAAAATTTTTAGAAATATTGCAACAAATTAACTGGAAATTAACTCTTTCCATTGAAAAATGCCAACTATTTTACATATTTGTCGGTAACAACATTGTAACCTTTCCAACATTGACTTTAACAGCCGCATAATAAAAGATGTAAACTTTTTTAAAATCCTGGGGATTCGACTTAAAAATACTTTTCAAACAGCACTGTCTTCTAAGAAAGAAGATAAGATTCTAAGAAAACAACTGGAAACTAGATTTAGCATTTTTCAATTTATATCATGTAAATATTCTGGCATACATATTAAGACTCTCATAGATAAACAAAATCTCCGGTTGGTGTGCACTTAAATCGCACTTAAAACAGCTACAAGCCCCATGTCACACATCTCCAGTAGCGTGGACATTGGCAGAATCCGGTCTACCAAGTATCCAATCACGCGTAGAAGAAACTACATTGATGAGCTGTTACTCCAACTGTTTGCCTGCTAACCAAAGACTTCGGAGTCATTTTCAAACCAAAGCGGAATTTTAAATGCATATCCACTGTAAGACGTTGCACCACCTACATCAAGCAACTTGACCTCCAGCTGCCAAAGCCCAGGAGGTTCTTCAAATCGCCAGCACATTGGGGTTCCAAACAGCCCAACATAAACCTTCAAATCTACAACGCTGCTAAAAAGGATAAAGGATGCCGCTTAGAATACCAAAAACGTTTTTTGAGTGCACAAGAAGATCTTGGTGAGAATAACTGGATTTACAGCGATGGTTCTAAAGTCACCGACTCGACGGTCGTTGACTGCAACCGTAAAATAATTCCAGGAGGTAGGCTCCCGTCATAAATACTCCATATGGACATCTGAAGATTTCGCATGCCAATTCGCCGCCAGAAACGCTGGTAAATCAGTTCTTTCCGCTATACGCAACTGGAATAACAATGAGACTGGGTTCCCAGTCATCAAGGAATCCATGGAAACGACCAAGAGATGAGACTTACACCATCAATCCTTTTCACTCCGTTTAACTGCAAGGATATCCAGAGTCGAATTCAGCTATTCCTTCAAATAAAAGAAACTCTCCGAATGGGCAAATTGCATTATGTTCAAGCCGCCACCGAACGTACGTACATATAAACGGAAATGCGCGATCTTCATCCGCCTCGGGCACACACAATCCACACATCAACACAATCCACACAATCCACACAATCCACACATACAGCAAACTTTACGAGGACGACCAGGTTCTCGACGCCTGCAGTCGATTGCACTCAATTAATATTCTTATTTTCTATTATTTCGTACACATAGTCATTCAAATTGTTTAATCTTGTGAAAATATCTCAAATTTGTCCATAAAGCTCACTTTATTATATAAAGTAATAACCCTTAATTCTCGTCGAGTCGAAGGTCCCCGTAGCTAATACTCATTAAATTTGTTAGGCTTAGTATTGTAAACTAGATCTAATTTTGTTAAATAAATAAAATAAATGTACTATATATGGCATACAAATATATTGTGTGTTTGTTTATTTTGGTAATTTAGGCTGTAAATTCGCTTCATGTCGTGCGATGCCTTACACATCCCTACATATAAATAGTTATATTTGCAATCAAGCAATCCTTTTTTTAATTTTTTTATTTTATCAGTGTAAATAATATTTTATTGTAAAAAGGCGTCAGATTTTATTTGAAAACAAACTAACTTTGTTGGAGAAAAAGTTTTAAACTATTTGTGTAATAGTGATTTAAAAGAAATTCTTCATAAAATGCTTTCTACTGCAAGGTGGTTTGTTGTCAGAATGAATTAGTTGATTTGATTTTGGTACGCCCAGAAGGCTTAGAGAACTCCATTGAACGTCACAATCGAAATTATATTTCATCAACGCAAAAGCCAAATTTTTTTGTAAACGGAGAAAATTTGATTTTCAAATGTCGCTTAGAAAATCAGACATTAGCCAACTGGTGATCCAGTGCATAGACGCCGTGGGTGGCTCTGCCCCCAAGTCGGTCATCCTGAGCGCGGTGAGCACAGCCACGAGAATCAAATTCAGGGGATTGGACAGAAAAATTGAAGACGCTCTTAATAAGCTCATCGTTCGATGTATGATCCACGAACATGACGGCAACTATTATATTAAACATGCAAGGGATGAGATAACAGCAAGTGACAGTCACAGTGGCAATGGTAAGTAATCTTCGCATCACTGGTATTATTTACATTACATTTACATTACAATGTTTTACATATTACTTACAGAAGATTCAGATTGACTTCGGATTTAGAGGTAAGATATATGAAAGGCATTTCTTCCACATAGTAAGACCCTCTTTATTTTCCAGAATAAGCTGAAAAGCTCGAAAAATTCGGATGTATTCAAATATTTGTACAACTAAATTCAAACACTTCAAGTGGAGCGATAAATAAAAGAATAATTAAATGTAAATTCATTTCGTTGTTTTATTCAGCATTTATACGTATGTACATCATCAAATTAAAGTTTGCACGTAAGATCGTGAATTTGTTAAATTATTGCTTCCAACGCAGCTGCTCAGTTTAAGTGACTAACGATAAACAAGTTGAATTAGCAGATCGGCTGCGTCATCTTCTTGGGACACGCCCACCCAATTGATATATTCAAGCGGGCAACGCCCATGTAATTAGCCGCCCCTTCGGAAGGCAGAAAAGCGAAAAGAACCCAAACGAAAACAAAGACGACAAACAAATATGGAGTGGAATATGGGCTGACACCTGTTGTTAAAGCTTTTGGGCCAGAATATGTGAGTCGCAGGGCTTATGACCTCATGGGCAAACTACACCTAGAACACACATGTTTGCATCTATAAGTACGAGATAATTGAGGTATGCATATGGCGGCACTAATTAGCACATAAGTATATCTGACTTTCTTCCATGTACATATGTATGTAGTTATGTCTGAGGTAACAATTTAACCGGCTATTAACCTAATTGCCCGACCAAAATATTTCGTATTTCAGCGTTTGCGTAGTTCACATCAATGTCACTCCTGTGATCACTTTTGATTTCAGTTCTCAGACTTATGTACTTACGTGCAGGTGATGATTATCATACTCATGCCCTCAGCGACTTATCGAAGCGGGAAATACCCTATACGGCACTCAAGTCAGCGAAAACGCAACTGAAATTATGTTTAATTGTCATCTGAACTACTGTGTTCTCCCAGAAGTTGGTATAACATTTAGGATCTCAAAAAATGAATACCAAAAATATATTACTTTAATTATTAATAAAAATAAAAGGAGTATTTTAATCAGTTAAGGACAGGCAGAAAATAACAATAGTAATATAATAATAAGAATAATAAAAATAATAATAATAATAATAATAATAATAATAATAATAATAATAATAATAATAATATTAATAATAATAATAATAATAATAATAATAATAATATAATATAATATTTCGATTAGCCATATACGTCCGTTTGTCTGTCCGTTCGTGTGTCCGCTTGTCTGTCCGCTCGTTTGTCCGTACGAGGGATAATGTAGAACGATTATTAAATTTTTAAGTACGCCGATCTTTTGTACAAATATAATAAAATATATAAAACATGTTTAACAAAATCTTTGGCTATCTAAGAAATGTACATATAGAGGTAAATGAGCAAGTTTAGAGGGTATCATCTAGTCCGGAAAATGCAATCATCCAATGGCACTTATCTGTTTTTATTGCGGCATCGTGTGAACTCGATTCGGTCTGGATCGAAGGTAGTACCACTAGGTAGTAGCAATAATAATAGCAGTGGTTTTGCTGCTGCGATGATGAAAACCTGCCAGGGGAAATCGAGGAAATTCGCGCAAATGAATTGACAACACTGTTTGTAATCTGCCAAAAAATACATTTATTAGTCTAGTAATAAACAATAATTATATTGGATTTGTTTTATTGATCTTGTTCTGTTGTTGTTCATTCTGGTTTTTTATTATTTATTTTGTTCTTGCTCCGGTTAATGTTAATTTTGCGCTCGTGGTGTTGTGGATTTTCAGTTTTACGTTACAATGTTATTCAAATGTATTTCTTAAAGCAAACATCGAAGAGAATTTCAGACCGTAGGCTTACAGACGTACATGTAACTAACAACTATATGGAAATTATCATGCCGAAGGACATTGACAAGACTGGAATGAAATGGTGTCATTTGTTTATAAACGTTACTATATTTCTCTACAAAATACAATGGGGGATGGGGATCCACAGTTTTTGATCGATAGTCCGACAGAAACCAGCGGAAAAACGTGTTCGTTCATCGTTCATCGTTCCTTGTTCATCGTTTAACGTGTTTTCGAGTTTTCAGAGGCAATGGTGTGTATGTTCGTTCGTGTGTTCCTGTTAGTGTGGCCCGACTGTACTCAGCTGGGATACATATATAATACAAACTGGATTGAATTGCTTTCGGTTGTGGGTGCTTCCTGTGGTTCCTTCAATTTGCCTATAGAAATATATATGTGTCCTTGCATTGGCCCAGCAGGAACAAGGCTCCAGTATATATAGATATCTATATATATATATATTTGTTTTTGTATATGTGTATGTATATGTATTGTGTGTATATATATATTATATATATGGCATACAAATATATTGTTTGTTTGTTTGTTTGTTTTGGTAATTTAGGCTACAATTTGTGGTTGTTTCTTGGTTTTTCACTAATTGAATTCATTCGTCGTCCTGCTTCACTAGGTATACATATGTATGTATTAATGGATCGTACGCTCCTTGGGTGTACGTGTGCGTGCGTGTGTGTGCGTGTGTCTGGGTGTGTGTGAGTTCCTGTGGTTGTATACTTGTATCATATGTGTGTTTGTCTGGCTATGCTCCCTATATATGAGTGTATTTATATACGATTTCTATCTTTGCTTTTGCACATTCTATTCCAAGCATCTAATCCAACATCTTCGCATTCGCTTCATGTCCTGCGTTGCCTTATCCATAGCTCTACACATTGCCACGCCTACTAGCCTACTGCAGCTAACCGCCCACGAGGCTGGCAGATCTGGAGAGAGTATCCCACTTGCGCCCGCAAGTAGGCTCCGAAAATAGCTCTGCCCGTCCTCAAGTCACGTTAAAAAATAGAAAATGAGGAAAACAGTGGTTGGTTTAAAAAATAATACATGTAATTTATATATAACATTTATAGAACTATACACTTGTGCATAGATGTGTGTGTGTGTTTGGGTGTGCATAAATAGGTTTCTTAGAATCGCTTAATGTTTTTTGTGTATTTGGTATAAAACAAACTATTTGCAATATCAACTTAGCAACTAAAAACGCTACTGCTAAATTAAATTAGGATTACAAAAAAATGTTTTATGGATAAGGATATTTGTTTATATAGAACTACGTAGATATATTTATGCATATATAATATAATAATGTGACTTGTTGTTGTTTATGTTGTTATTTTCCCTAAAAATTCTCGTTAACTGTTTGCAGCTGAATAATATAGTTTACTCATGTCTCTGAAATCAAATTTCCAAACTAAGGCGAACACAAAAGATAAACGTCAAATCAAGAGTACAAAATGTGTGTTCCATCGCTTACAAAAACTAACAACAACTAAAAAAATATACCAACAGCGCCTAGCAAAAATCGATGTCAAGCCATCATCCAGTTTTCCGCCTCTGGAGCCAGAAATCTCAATTATGTCAGAGTTCAATTATAGTTAGATTGGTTTTGTCTGTGCGCTATGTTTTTGCCTGACCATCAATGGGTTAAGCCTGGTCTTTCTCATGCATCTGAATTTATGGACTAAACGACAGAAAAGGATGTCTCATAAATGGAAAAAGTGGAAACTGTAGGTGAAGTATATAAAATTATGGTTAATTCAGCTATTCCTAAAATAATAATCGGAATATTCCAAGTTCTTTTCAGGCATGCGCGATAATCATTACAATTTAAAGTCGGTAGACTTGATTTGGCGATTTAAAAATCGGTTATACCAAAAAAAAAACTATTTCAACGACTATCCGAACACTTTTTAGTTAAAAAAAAAACAAGTAGAAAACTTGTTCTTATTCGGGGAGCCGCAGAGATCTCTACAGAGCAAATGGATTTAGTTTTGGGAAAAGACAATTAAAATCGCAGCAAGTCGGTTTGCAGAGATTTCTGTGGCACACCAAATATCTTTTTGGCCATCGAAAGGGTCTTAGCTAATGGATATGGTTTTCGGTAGTAGGTTAAACCAATTCCTTGAGCGATTAGAGCAAAAGCGAGCGGAAAACTGTACACAGAATGCTGACTAACTCAATATTAATGATAATAAATACATACAACTTAATAACAAAAATATCCGCGTGTGTGTGAGGCTTGGCGGGGGGTGGGGTGTGTAGTCAGAATAAATAAATTATGTAATACAATGTAAAGTATTTAATGCTTTCGCCTAGCAGTTGTCTCCCAACATTCTCCCTCTTCTCTTTCCCATCTCTCAAAATTCTCACGTCTAAGTGAAAAGCCTTCGCCTACATTTTGGTCTGGTGTATGTTTGTGTGCGTGCTTGTGTGTATGTCTGCGTGTGTCCTGGGTGTACTTGGGGTCCCGGGTGTGGCTGTGTGCCCCTTATCCTGCCCCGACAGAGGTAGTGTACGTGTCCGTGTCCGTGTCCGCATGTGTTTGGGTCAGGAAACATCGAACGACGGGCGCGACAAGAGCAATCGAAATTTGGTTAGGAACAACGAATGCAGATGCACAGCCCGGGCCCTTCCTTGCAGATATCTCTTAACAACAAAGACAAAAAATATCTTTAACAATACTGTAGACTGGTCAAAACAATGTAACTTTCTCTCTATGAGTTCCTTGTCCATCCCTCTGCCAGGGCTTCCTCCATCTCCACTCCGCAGCATATCGTTCCCTTACGCTCCCTCCTCCTCCAATTGCCACTGCAATCTGAATTTAAGCTAATGTTTCTACACTCCGCGGTTCATCCGTTGCCTGGGTTGACGGGAGCTCGATCGCAATGGCTCATGCCTTGCGCTAGCTGGAGCTGCACACGAGCCCGTTCTTATGGGGCAGCTTGAGCAGACGTCGCGTCCGGAACTCGTAGGCTCGGCGGCAGAACATCACCAGCTCCGGATTGGTGTGTTCCGGCACCGTTCGCACTGGAAACCCGGGAGCGGTGGCACTGCTTGGCCGACGCGGCACAATGCTTACGTCTTCCACATCCTCCTCGGCGGCACGTAGGCGGCGTCGATACCTGTGGCAATTAGAATGGTCACTCGAACACACTCGACAGTTTTCCACGGCTTCCACTAACCTGCAGTATTCGCTGAAGGTGAGCACGTAGCACTTGTCCTCGACGCATGCCACCGAGTTGTGATCGCGATGGCGGGAGGCATAGACCTCGTCCGGACAATCGTTGCGCTGCCGTCCCTGATCGGTATGCTCGGGTCGGTAGTACCACAGCAGCGACATCATCATCTCGCCTGAAGAATTAAGCGAATTTAGTTTACATTTCATTTCATGGTCAAGCAATTCATCTTTGGGCACCCACCGTCCTCGGGATTCTGCCAGAGGTGCGCCACTTTGGCCACATATGGCAGCTCATTGTCCTCGTTGGCCTTGAGCAGCACACAGTCCCTGATGCGGATAATGTCGCCCTCCACGTGCCGCATGGCCGGGTAGCAGGTGCGCAGCACCAGCGGATCATCGCTCTACGAAATACAAGAAACTTGAAGTCAAGAGCTTCCCAATATATGACAATTAAACGCTTACATTGAGAAAGACAGCACCCTGGAACGCCTTGCCGGCCCACATCCATCCATTGTTCCACTTGGGCACCACATTGGCCTTGGTGGCCGGCGGCTGGGTCACATCCAGCTCGTAGCTCACGCCGCCAGGTCGGTGTCTTTGGCGCTTTCGGTTTCCGAACTTGCAGCGCGATCTGGTCCGCTTTGTGTGCGTCGCCTGACCTTGACGGCTGAGCGGAGGAGTGGCTGCTAGGGCAGCGGTGGCGCTGCCCGTCGCTGGATGACTAGGCACCAGGAACTGGTGTTGCTCGTCGGAATGTTGCTGGTTCTGCTGCTGGGAGGCTGATGTGGATGTTCCTGTTCCCACTGCTGTTGCATCAGTGACGGCCGGAGACTCACGGAACTTTTGAGCCTGCAGATCTGCCGTCTGATACTCATTGTTGTTCGTCTCCTGGTTGGATGCAGTGATGGCATTTACGGCCTCCGTCTGAGTTTCAGCTGTGGACGCAATTGTGGTCGCTGCTGCTCCCGTTGCCTTCTTGCCCTTACCCTTCGCCTTGCCAGCAGGCTGTTTGCGCGGCTTCTTGCACGGCAGACCTGACTCGGAACTTTCTCCCGACGGTGGCTTCTTGGTCTCTGACTTGGAACGCTTCTCGGCTGTGGGCTGTTTGCCCCTGTGATCGGTCGCCGGAGTTAGCGGCGAGGACGCGGCATACAGCCCACCCACAGCTGTCGGCGCCTGCTTGCGACTACTGTGATTCAGTTCCGGGTCACTGAAGTAACCACGACTCAGCGTCGTGTCCAAGCCTTCGAGCAGATGCAGAGCAGCAATCTCCTGTTTCCGGGGGCGTGCTCTTTTCGGCGAGGCACTGGGCGTGGCCGAGCTGTTGGCTGCTTGATCTTTAACGATGGAAACTTCTGATCCTTGCTCCGTGGGGATAGATGGAGTGACAACTGCTGCTGCAACTACTTCTGCAGCCGCTTCGCGTTGCTGGCGACGTTGCTGCTGCTGCTCGCGACGTTGCAGACGCATTCGCTGCTGCTGCCGCTGCGTCAGAATCATCTGACGCCGTTTGACATATTTGGCCGGGGCACGTCCGTGTCGACGGATGAACCTGCGACCGGGGCACAGGTAATTCTTGGGCTCCGCCTGCTTGATCAGGCTCTTGTAGCTGTTGTTTGTTTTCGTCTTTTTGTTGCCGCTGGACGAGGCCAGCAGGTTGAAGCGTTGCTTGCTGCCGCCTGGCGTAGGCTGTTTCTCCTCGTCAACCGGCGGTTCCTGTTGTTCCCGCTCGATCTCCACTCCTTCTGGTTGCGGTTCCGTTTTGGCCACAGAAGGTACTGACGCCGCTTCTAGCTCTAGCTCCAGCTCCTGCTCTGGCTCCGTTTTGATGGTGGGCTTCAGGTCCGGCAGTTCGCTGATATGTGTGCTGGCCTGCGCCTCGCCGTCGTGCTCGATTTTGATTTTGGTCTCTGCTTTGATTTCCGCTTTAAGTACGAAAGGCATCTCTGGTTCCGCTTCTTGTTTCGCAGCCGCCTCCTTTGGCTGCTTCAACTGCTTCTCCGGAAGCAGCTGCTGCTGGGCAGCATAGACCATTTCCCTGGCCATGCTCTTGCCAATCCTCGCCTTGCGCGGCACTGCTGCCGCCTGGGGCACGGTGACTGGGGGCGGGGTGCTACAGGTGAGATCGTACGCCTCGATGTGCTGCTGCCCACCGTGACTCTTCTCCAGGCCCAATCCCAGACGCAGACGGAGCTCCAGCTCGGCCTCCTGCTCCTGGTCATCGAGCAGCTTCTCGTCACTGGCACAGTAGCTCTCCGGCGGCGTGGGCGGCGGCATCACGTGTGCCTCGTACTGCATCTTGGTAACCTGAGGATTCTCGCCCTTCAGCTCCGTCTTCACCAGCATCTGGCACTGGGTGCCTGTTGTGGCGGTTGTCGCCGTCGTGCTTGTCGTGTTGGTTGCTGCTGTTGCCCGTGAGGTCGTCTCAATCGTCTGACAGCTGCTGTTACTGCTGTTGTTGCTGCTCCTGCTGCTGTTGGTGCTGCAACTGTTGCTGATGTGGCTGCTACTGTTGCTGTTGTTGGGGGTCACATTTTTCACTGGGCCTCTACTGGTAGTCAATGCTGACGCTGTGGTTGTTGTCGTAGCGCTGCTGCAGGCAGGCAAGGTGCTGCTGCTGCTGCTGCTGCTGCCGCTGCTGATGTTGCTGTTGCTCGTGGCACTCAGCAACATACTGCTGCTGCAGCTGCTGCTCTGATCGATGTTGCTGATGATGTTGCTACCAATATGAGGCCCAGTATGGACGTTTTTTGGACACGATTGAGGCATTGGGCAGGGACACTGCGGTGGATATTCTGCGAAGAACAAAAGTGGTTCGATGTTAAAACGTGTGCGCACATACTAAGAAGTGTTGCCAACTATAAGTCTTTGATAGTATCCGAATCTAATCTTCATTTTAAAGGTAACAAAAAGGTTGTTGGTTTGGGTATTGAAAACTAGACCTTCACTTATTCCCTACCTCTACTAGTATTTAAATATTAAATCATTCTCTTTTGTGTTTCAGGATAAGCCCGTATCGAATTTATGTTTGATAGCCTGCACTACAATTTGCTTCGCTACAGACCCATCGAATCTTGGCTAGCTTTGTTGGCAACTCTTCGCAGTGGCTGTCATGCATCCGGGACTGGACCATACTTTTCCTTACCCATATACGGTCCTTGCAGTCCGCGCGTGTAGCACTGACCGGCGGATGCTCCTCCGCCGGGACTGTATCCGGCGTAGTAGCTGGGCGGTCCCGGATAGTGCTCCAAGTGCTGCTGCTGGTGCTGTTGCTGATGGGCCGGAACCAACTGGCTGCCGGTTGGTGCTCCCGCTGTTCCTGCTCCGGCTGCGCCTACAGATGCTGAGCTGCTGGTGGGCGGTTGCTGCTGCGCCGGCCCGGACACCGATCCGGATGAGACGGGCGGCGGGGGCGGCTGCTGTTCGTAGAGCTCGTGCGGCGGCGGCGGACCCGCGTGCTGATAGTAGGGGTAACGGCGATAGGCGCCCGGCGGCGGCGGACCCTGCGGATGAGCGGCGGGATGGGCGGGATGCGACGGCTGATAGACCTTGCTCGAGAAGTAGGGCGGGTAGGTGGGCGGCGAGTAGCACATGACCTCGCCCGGATATGGCGCGTAGTAATTGGGCGGATAGCCGGTAGAGTAGTGCATCTGGGCCGCGTGCATCGAGCGGGAGTAGGGCACACCCTGGTGGGCGGCGGCTGCCGCTGCTGCGGCCGCCACGGCGCCGGCCGGATACGGCTGTGGCTGCGGCGGATGCTGCGCCTGTTGCGGATTGTGGGCGTGGCTATGGGCGTGTCCGTGCGTTTGGCCCTGCGACTGTGACTGGGATTGGGCTGCCGCCTGATCGGCGGCGGCGGCGGCTTCTGCGGCCGCCTGTTGCTGTTGCAGCTGCGTGGGCGAACCGGCGGCTGGAACGGGACCGTCCTCCTCCTGCAGCTTCTTCACTTGCGCAGGCGGCGGGGGTGCGGCGATCACATGCGGCGAGATCAGCGGTCCAGCCGGCTGATAGTAACCTGCAATGGAAGTAAAGGATAGTACGTCATTAGTCAAGTGGTTTAATTATTTTTTCATCAGAATTTACACTATCATTATTTGCGAACTGATTAGATGATGGTTTGGGTTTTAAAACATTCCATGCTTTTGGTAATTGATTTATTTTCTGAACAAAACTGTTGCTGGGGACTATACCAATCAAGAACATTAGCTAATTTGTATAGCTAGATTCCTGTTTAACCCACTAGGAATCTCCCAGCAGAGGTGAGTTCATAAGGTGCTTAGAACATCATGGATAAGGCGGAACCACGTCGGCTTCGGACAGATCCTTTTTTCGATTGCACTTCAACTTGGATTAGGACTACAACTAGGATTGTAAAATTTTTGCCATTCAGGATCTCCACAAAGTGGGTTTTTTTTTTGAGCGGGGCGGCAAGTGCAATTCGAGCCAATGTGAAGTGAAGTGCGGCAACAATGCATAAAGTG
Source organism: Drosophila mauritiana (assembly GCF_004382145.1). Classification (NCBI taxonomy): domain Eukaryota; kingdom Metazoa; phylum Arthropoda; class Insecta; order Diptera; family Drosophilidae; genus Drosophila; species Drosophila mauritiana. The sequence goes on along the minus strand of NC_046672.1, from coordinate 19,712,551 downwards.
AAAGTTGGCCTGGCCGAAAAAATTGTAAAAAAAAGCTAGCGAAACCAGTTGAGCGGCTCCAGTTTGCTGCTGCCCACAGCAGCAGGTCGTGCAACGAAACCCCCCTAAAAGATACGTGTACATGCTGCATCTTCCCCGCCTTTTCCCGCCCACCAGTGGCGGCGGTGGTGGTGGTGACTCCTTTACCTCTTCCCAGCATGTGGGCCGCATACAAAATGTCGCGAAAATGATGCGCCGCATGCTGCTGCAGGAACGTGAAAGACTCGGCGATGTTGGCCGCCAGTGCAGCGGCGGCGGAGGCCTCGTCGGCCGGCGATCCCGCTGCAGCTCCAGCTGGACCCAGTGCGTCGCCCGTCGCCCCGGCCAGGCCGGGCATAATGCCGCCAATGCCACCGATGCCGCCGGCGGGCGAAAGCGCCGATGAGCAGGAGCCGGCGGACTGGTAGGAGCGGTCGGTTTCACAGGTGCCGCTGCTGCTGGTGCTGCCCACGCTGGAGCAGCGTTGCTGGTGTTGCTGGTGCTGCTGTTGCTGCAAGTGCTGCAGCTGATGTGGCAAGGGGTGCTGCAGCGCCTGCTGCTGCTGTTGCTGCTGGTGGTGCAACTGGTGCTGCAGCTGCACGGAGAGCGGCAACTGATGCAGTGACGGCGAGATGTGGAGCGTACTCAGCAAACCGCCGGAGGGCGGTACGGTTTTATGACTGTGAGCGGATGTTGTTGCTGATGGCGCCGACTTTTTTGTGGTCTCTTTTAGGCGCATTTTCGAATTGCGATTCCAAGTGGTTCCTCTTTTCGTCACTCGTATAAAAAATATATATATTTCTGACTTATGTGCTCCTGGTTTCCGTGATATTTGCTTTGTGGTTTTGCTTCTTCTTTCTTAGTTGTTCCTTTTGTATATAATATTCTTGTATGTATGTACACTGTATATGTTTTTGTATATATGTATATGTAAGTCAACAAGGAAGTTCTATTGTTAAGGCAACTCTTGTTTTAAACATTTCCCTCGCTTGGTTCAGTTACAGTTTGTCCAAGGCGCCCGCTTTTCCAAGGCGTTTTCCCTTTATTACTTCGGTTTTTTCCCTTCAGTTATTTTATTCTACTCGAATTCTTCATTTGACGGGCTGCAATCACAAAGGTAAATCAAGAAAAGCTATTGAGCATTCGAACACAAACACTTTTTACTGCATTCACTGGCGCACTTTCATCACTTTGAGTTTGTTTCTCGAATCAACTGTTTTTTGATCGCAGTTCGTTAGTTATGATCAGTGATACGCAGTGTTGGTAAACGCGGCAATTGCCATTTCCGGACAGCTGTGAAAGCTCATTTTAAACGCGTGCTTTACAATTTCTGTTGGCAACATTTTTCGAATTTATTCATTACTTATTTTGAATTTTTTTATTTGAACTGCATAACTTTGTTGTCCGTTTCACTTTTCAAGATTTGTTTTTATTTTATTTTGAACATTATATCCGCCGCGATTTTTTTATTATTTTTGTATTAAGAAGTGTTACGTTAAAATTTGTTTTACAAAATTTGGTAAACAGGGGTTCTAAAACTGTGTTGGGAAAAAGATATAAGGTACAAGCATGGAGGTAGATCAGGTCGCAAAGGCCAAAGTTTAAATAGCGCGTGTGTTTCGTTACCAAATAAAAATGCAACTAATGATAGCAGATACCCGCTCTGCGGATCCTCCGACTCCCAAGTTCCTAACGCAATTTCTCGCACCTTCTGTTCGAGAAAGCCAGAAAGCCAAACGACCAGTGACGAACGAAACCGAATGCCCGAGAGCAGTAAAAACAATAACAATAGCCTCCGAAGTTGAAGCGTGTGAAAATCGACGCCGGCAGAGACGCAGGCAGAGCGAGAAAGAGAGACAGGGACTTCGGCACGTAGCACGCAGCACGTAGAACGCTGACGTCACGCACAATAAGTTGTGCTGAGAAGCTAGCTAGTTTATAGCCAGTTGTGTCGTTCTTTTGAAAGGAGCCTTATTTGTTTTGAAATACGAAAACATTTGAGAAGACGAGTCTTAAACTCTTGTATCTAACAGGTTCAATTGACAACATATGAACATACAGAAGTATATAGAAATATTCCTTTTATATGTGTAAATAGATAACATTCGGTTTAATGATAAAACTGCGGCATAAGAGACATTAATCTTTATATGGGCACTTTAAGGGGATCTTAATACTTTTAATACGATATTCGGCAAAAAGAGACTAGTAAGAGGTAGAACTTAGAATGAAACAAGTTGTCTTTGTCGATACCTATGTATTTTTGCCTTAATAAAAATTGAAGATATACTTTAAATATTCAAACGAAGCCATAAGCAATTTTCCGATCTGAAATAGTGTCAACACTGGCCTTCAGAACACGTTGACGGGAAAGGGATGAGTGGTTCTGCTCTTCGCTGTCCGTTCAAAGGGGGGCAGACTGTGCAGAGAGCAGGCAAATGGAAATGGGATAGATGGCGCTCGAGTGCAGGCCAGGTGCTGTCATCATTATTGTTATTTTATGCCATCGCCTGTCAAATGCAAACAGGATTGTGCAAGACAGCACGCAAACACCGACGACAATTTGTCAACGCCTGCACTTGACCTACACACACACACACGCATACACAGCCAGAGGAACGACAAAGGGATACGGTGATATACAGCTATTGACAGCTGATTAGAACCTCGAGTAATGATATAATTTAACAATTCACAATTTAATGTGTGACTATACCTAGAGTACAATTCAAATTAATGTTAAGCTGTACATTTTGATATACAGTTTGTCTGTGTAAATATTATTGGTTTATTTAAATTATTATTATTAAATATATAATCAGCCTTCAATAGCTGTATGTATGTATATTCGTGCCTCGCTTGTGTTTTTCATGCCGGGATAATGGAAAAGGTGGCCGAATGGGTGGCTGCATTAAAAGGCAGTTAAGTAAAACACGACCAATAAAAACAATTTTGTTTGCCGCTTTTCCATAACCCCTTTCAGATGGCAAATTTAATCGAGTTAAGTGTGCCTCCAATGCAAAGACGACATTAATAGCGCGAAATGCGAGTGACTTTCAATGCAATGCGAACGAATAGCACTCGAAGATTCTAGCTCCTCGGAAAACTGAAATTTTTTTGGTAACAGGAGCTACTTTTCACACATTTTCAATTAAAAGACGCCACGAGGAAGCAGTAGAAAGCCGATAAGCGAAATGAAAGCCTTTCGCTGGCATCGATTTCAGATTCTTCTGGATCAACGGAGCTTAGCGAAGGCCTTGGATTCAATGCTCCACAATGCGGGTCAAAAGAGAATGGTTATCGCACATGACGAAGAACAACTCGATTGCGGATTAAATAGTATACTTTAATCGACCGATTTATGTGCTTAAAAACAGCGCATTCTGTTAAATTGCGGAGTAAACAGGTGACACAGTTTAAGTTATATATAATATTATAAAAAAATAGCTATAAATATATATATATTTTTCTCGCTTCTTTATCTTTCCACGCGGTTGCGTCACTTAGTCAACGCTAATCGCCGCGCTTACAAGCCACGTGAGAATTACAAGAAAACGCGATGGAGGCAAAACTTTGGGCGGCAAACACGTGTAAGACACCAGTTTTTACAACTCCCCATCCGAAAATCAACACCCGGCCCTGCATGGATTTTCCACCGCCCCTCCTGGGCTTTCGTTTTGACCGCGGCTCGTGCAATTAGCGGAAAACGCTTGCAATTAAGGGCCCACGAACGTCATCTTTATGGCTGTTGCTTTTTAATTTTGTTCCCCTCCTCTCTCTGCTGTTGGCATAACACACTAAGTGAATAATTACGCGTAATTAGGCGCACGCAACATGTGCCACGCCCCAAAGGAAATGCATTCCGCAACACCACCTGCCGATCGGATTTGAGTGCTCGAAAACAACATATTATCCTGAACCAGAACTTGAAAAACGTGCAACTTTCTCCCGCACCAAGCGATTTTTTAATCTTTTTCTGGGTATCAAAAAGATGCATTTTCATGTTTCACACAATCGAAAGCATAATGCATCGCGGTTCGAAAGTAAGGTACAGTTTTTTAATGCTTCTATAACTATGATAAAATACAAGATGATGATGAAATAGAAGATGACGACATGAATCAACAAAATGATTCACTGGACAAACGTAGCGCTGGTGAAAGAAGAACATTAACTAATTGCAATAGTTACCATACCATTTCTAAATTCAATTGCAAATTTATTCGGTGATTGCGTTTGAACTAATTAGCAATCTAAGTGAATTCTTTAAAAATAAATCACTACCGTTTGTGTAAATAGGGGCCACCCTATTCATTAATCGATTGGGGCGTAGCTAACCCACATGTGGCAATGCCAGGATGCACTAAAGGTGGACAACGATAAAAATCGATTAAGACCTCAAGTCCGAAAGTTAAACATTAATCATGAAGAATGCACACACAGTAAGTTAAATATTCCCCCCCCCCCTCGCTCTCTTATTTCTGTTCTGTTTTTTACCTTTCTCTTCATTGCTTTTCTTTTTTTCCACCGGGTGCGATAAGTCGGGATAACGAGTAAAAAGCTAAGGGAAAAGCGTCGAAAACAGGCAACAGTGACACAGGCTGGCCAGCAGACAAACAATTTATAAAAAGACAAATATACATACATATATCTGTATCTGTATCTGTATCTGTATCTGTATCTGTAACTGTATCTGTGTACACAGGAGGAAGAGCTGGCAGCAGCTGAAGACGAAGACGAAGACTGAAGAACCAGACCAGGGGGCCCAGTTTCTTCTGGACTTCCCGTTTGCTTGGCGTGCAGTCAAGAGTAAAAGTCAAATATTGTAATTATGCTAAATACATAATTTACTTTGAATTAACAGCTGAAAGCGGCGGCGAAACGACGGCAGGTGAGAAGGATGAAGATGAAGGCACCGGCGAAAAAATATTGAAATTGCTGCCCAGCGATAAGGAAACACACGGTCGGACAACAAAAGGAGGAAAAGAAGATGGGAAGAGATGGGGAAAATAAGGAACAACAGGCGGCAAGGGGCGTTACCCTAATGCCGCTCGAAAAACCGAAATAAAATTCAATTAAATTGCGCTCAACTGCTGGCCAACAGGTAAGAAACACACTGGCCAAGAGGAACGCCAGCAGAAAGAAACAATATTTTGCGGTTTTGTTTTGGCACCTGCCACAAACCACAGACGGACAGACAGACAGACAGACAGCCAGACAGCCAGCCAGGTGAGGCAAGGGCAGCAATAAGAGGCAGGAGTCAGCTGTTCGCTTGCCACCGCACCAGCAGCATCGATATGCAGAACGAGCCCAGTGGCCGAAGGTGCATCGAAAACACCCGGCATTGACATCCTATCCATTATGCCCATATCCCTACCTCTGGTATCCCTAATCCTGCGGAACCCTCGAACCAAACGAACCGAGTCCAATGGGGCGTGTTCATTCATTCGTTAAACTCGTTTGCGAATTTAAATTATGGGCTAGGGAAATATCAATTAAACCACACACACTGGCCACACTTTCATGCAAGATATTCCAAGCCAGGATCAACTTGGGTTCACTTCTATGTGAATTATATCTATCTATGATATATATATATATTCATAACCAGCATCGCTAGTCAATTGAGTCATGTCCATTTGAAATCATGGAATTCTATAAAAAGTTATGAGTACGACTTGTAGAATAGCCGCTAGGTGGAGCCCTTGTGGCTTTTCTCGGAAACAGCGCCTTTTTCTGAGTAATGGATATCTGATAGTCGAGCCTTGTTCTTTATTTGCATGTGAAAAAACGAAATCACGATCAAATTGAAGCACACTTCTAAGAAATCCACCTTGGAAAGAATCTTTGATAAGAATTGTATCCACGAGATGATGGTTAGGCGTTAATTATAACTTATTTTCTGAATATGTAGTCATGGCAACGAAATGTGTGAGTGCAATTGTGGCAATGAAATGTGGTATTATTTGGGATGTCCTGGTAATGGGAAGTGAGTAACAACAGCAAGAGTGTATGTATATATTTGATTAACGACAACGACAACAAATGGAACAACGGCAATGGAACAACCAATAACACACAGAAACGGAGAAGACGAAGAGGACCATTGAGGTCAAAAATACTCACACGACTGTCTTCTCGCCTAAACATTACTCTCATTTTTGGGATCGTTTTTGAAAACGCGGCCGCGTTTCGATTTCTTATTTATTTGTTTGCCTACAGTTTTCGGTTAGTTTAACTTTGTTTCCATGCCATTTATGGCAAATGTGTATGCGAAAACTAAGAAATAATAATAAAAATATTAGCCACTGCCAGCTGGAAGTAAAGAGCTCGCGTTTTTATCGCCACTTTTGTGTGCGTGTTTTATTATCTCGTTTAAAGTGTCGTTGTTGTTGCGTTGCTGCTTTTTGTTTTATGATTTTATATATTTATTCATTAGCTCGCTTGCCTAGTTTTTACGATTAACTTTTGAAAACTAAACAGAAACCAGAAAAAAAGATCAAAATAATAGAAAAGCCCACTAGAGCAAGTAAAAAACTGCTCAAAAACATGCAGAGTCGAGCGAAAAATCGAGTCGTCAGTTGTCGGACCTCTGCCAATCAAATTAACACATTTAAATTAGCATTTTTGCATAACGCCCGGACATATGTACATACATATATATACAACCATTTATACATATGTGTTTACATACAGGCAGTCAGACACACACACACATACGACGAATGAAATCTGATTTGCAAATTTTTAGTGGATCGAAACCGAATTGGAAATGTTTCTGCCACACAATCCGGACATAATGAGATCTCCACAATTCGAGATCTTCTCGAGTTTTCAAATGCCAGTGTTGAGAAATAACCCTCGGAAGCACTACTAATTCGCACTCTCCACCAAACTAATACTATTGAAATTAAAATTGTTTTAGAACAGGCTATTCGAACTAATCTACAGTTTTAACTTTGTAAGAAATGTTTAAATATATATATTTTTGTTTTGTTGTATTGTTACTGTTGTTATTTTCATGTAAAGTGTCAATTTGAGAATAAAAAAACACATAAAAACACCCAAACAAACCGATTGGGAATCCATACATACAAACTTAAATGCCTTCCTCTTGTACTTGTTGTTAAATTTAAAAACTTTAAGTCTAAAAACTAAATAACCCTAAGTGATGTTTCTCCATCAAAGGAAAAGTAACAACTGTTTGAGAAATTTAAAAGCTCTGATTTCAAAATTCTGTGAAAACAAATTCGCGCACTGATAAGAAACAGCGGAAATATACGCAAAAGAATTTTATTATTGACGATAAAAGAATAGTTTCTTGCGAACTAATAGTTAACAGAAGTGTGTTGCTTATCGTACAATATTCATATATTGGCGTTAAATTGCCAAAAACCTGGGATGCTTTTGTCACAAAAACAGATGGATGAAACTTATAATAGGCTCAGAAAAACGCTCCTTGTTTATTTTCTAGCTTTCTGTCGAGATTTCGGCACAAATACAAATGAGCAAAGCACAAAAAGAAATAATACCATATAATAGGCACATGGCAAAATTGTTTCGGTGCCTTCCGGTTTTGGAGTTCGGTTCGAGTGAGTTCATTATTCTTTGTGCCGCCAGTGCTGGCAGTCGAAGAAGTAACAACACATAACTTGAAGGCGGCTCCGGATTTCGATGTTTGGACACCGAGTTCCGGAAGAATCGGGGCGACGGTCGGTGGACGATGGGCGACGAATTAGCATACACATTGGAACTATGCGATAAAGCGTCGCTACTCGGATAGCCAGCCAGAAATAGTAGTAATAATACTTTTATAATAAGTGAAGCTGTTCCGTTGTCGACTGACGCGACGATGACGATGACGATGGCGACGCTTTGCTATGCGAAGGTCACACAACCAGCCGGAGCCGCATATAAAGCACAACTGCTCCGTGGAGTGACGATAACGAAAGCCAGACGAAAATCGGGGGGAAATACCTAGTTAGTGTGGGCGGTTGTAGAAGGCGAGTAGGCGCTACCAGAAGACCAGAAGACCAGAAGACGAGGGAGAAGAATGCGAAGACTAATCGCAAAAATGATCGAAAGAAATTTCCATAGAATAAATTAATCAAAGTGATCCGCAATGTAAAAAAAAAGATACATATAAAAAATATAAAACAAACGGAACTCATTTATACACTCCCTCAAAGCCCACAAAGTCAATTTCTGAATGTGTAACTAACCTAAAAACTCGTTTTGATCTCCTAGCCGCGTTGCGCACAGTCAGTTATTTGTTTAATACATTCTAAGCAAAGCAAATGGTTCGAGTTTGCGTAGTTTCTTCAGAAAGAAACGCTTTTATGGGCCCGCTAATCACATTTCATCCATGATGATCATTCAATTCAATCGATTGTGAACGTAAAGTTCTCATCTTAAGTGAAATTCCGAGTAAGTCAACAGAGAACTTATTACAATAATTCAACCGAAATAGATAAGGGATATGATATCTAATCTATTCCGCACATTTAAAACCAAACTTCCCGTCACATAGTAAGACACGATGGTATGAAGTCATTTGTTAAGAAAACAAATTTATCCAACGTAAGAAAATAATGGTCAATGGTTCAAGCGTTTGGAATTGCTAGATTGTATAGTATCTAGCTTGATATGGCTAGTTATTCTGATCTAGAATTATACCTTATATGATAGTATCTTTATACTTTATTTGAGTCTTTTGGTGATTTTCGATTGCGAAGACAATGCTTTCGTCTGGAAACGCAAAATCCCAACAGTAAGATCCGAATAGATATATCTGCCGTATTTGTATCTTTGCCGTGTGTTATAGCTATATAGAGTGGACGCGTGCCAACTGCCCCTATATGGTGGTCCCCATTCCCCCAAACCCCTCGATTATCCAATGTCCGACATTCAATTGCGCAGCGGCGGCAGAGAACTACAGTTAATTGCATTTACAATATTGCCACAGTTATGTCGATTCTTTATGGTTTGTATGGATTGTATGGGTTTTAGGGGTATGGGAATCTCTCCGGGGGGAGGGGGTGGTGCGGAGAGGGGCGGTGCAGCAAGCATGTTCGCTTAACGATCTCCCCAGCTCATGTTTATTTATGAGTTGCCAATCGAATCAATTCCACTCGGCTCGACTTGACTCGGACTTGACTTGAATCGCTTCCAACTGTTGTTGTGCGGCTGCAAAATGCAAATTTTGGACAAAATCCATGGCACAAATATGTATGTACATATGTATGTATGAACGTCTGTTCGTATGTTGTGCACCTGTGTTCCAGTTAAACGTAGTGCTCTCTCCTTTTAATTATTAGCCAATATATGTACATAAATGTATAGATCATATTGTCTAATATGCAGAAAAGTCCAATCGAACGGTTTAGGATCCTTTCAGTTTTAACATCCTTTCTATGTACGTATGTACGTATGTACATGTACATCAGTTGTATACTGTACTGCCATATGCACCAAGCATACATAATACATATATGTATTTCATATATACTACAGAGCTGTTGCTACTGATCAGAAACTCGTGTTTTATAATGCCACAAACACACCCCTTTACCTGTTGCACGCGTTTTCCCAAAGACAATATACCCCTTTTCTGAGCGACTAATTGAAATATGGTATAGTCCAGTGCGAACCCTTATTTTGACAACAGCTGCACGAGCGGCTGCCTACGATATATGTACGTAATGATATGTGCTATGGATTGGGTTCCCATAGATGGCATGGCATGGCATGCAGGTCTAGGGCATTGCCAAAACCGACGACGAAAGCAACTATCAAATGCCGTTCAAGGCCGTTTCGATTTGCGTGGCAGGCAGAACAAGTTCCACACATCGGTGTGTGTGTGTGTATTGTTATTAACCAGCTGATGTGCGTCCGCGTGCGTGTGGAAGTCTTCGGAAGGGGTGCGCACATCCTAAGTGCGCAAAAGCCACGATTGCAAGCTTTTCGGACTCGGAAAAACAATACAACCAACGGCGGCAGATTTGGTCATTCAGGCAGGCAAATTGTCAAATAGCCAACGGTCACTTTAGTGCTCATTAAGGTTTTTATGTGCTTTAATAGATGGCTACTAGTTTAGTTATTTCCCGGTAAGATACTCATCTTCTAAGAGACGTTTTTTATTAACCCATTAATATTAACACTGCGAAACAGGAGTGTCGTTTCATCATCATCCGGATGAATCGGAAATCGCATACGAAAACCCCTTAGTCGTATAGTTACGCCTTTCCCTACCCTTACTACCGTATACGTAATAACAATAATGAGCCAGAGACGATTGGTGGCCAAGTGTGTACACTGGAGAAAATACCTTTCAGCAAGCATAACTATAGCTCCCTTTTTAAAGAATCCAGATGAAAAGTGAACAGGATCCATATAAAAATATTAGGCAGTGACATCTGCTTTAGATCAAAATGACTAAGGACTACAAATTCACAAAGCTGCTTCTTTTCTTTCAGTGTGACAGAGAGAGAGAGAGAGAGAGAGAGAGAGAGAGTTTAGAGCATGAAATTGAGAGAAAACAAGGATAAACAAGCCGAAGGATATGGGACGGCACTGTTGCTTCGCAAGTGTGTGTGCACGTCCTGACCGCGTGCACACACACACACACACACACGCCGTGTGGCCGTGTATGCGTGTGCGAGCGAGAGGGGGCGAGCGATGGTGTGAGCGACTGGCAACAGCCGCCGCGTCTTATTGACATTAAAACCGCTGCTGCTGCCGCCGCACATATAGCCGCTCTCTCGAGTCCTTCCCCCCACCATTCCATACCATGCCACACCATCCCATCCCTACCATTCATCCTGGCTCGTTCTTCCTCTTTTATTTTTAAATAACACCCGGCGCAGATGCTAAACAAGACGCCAGGAATTAAAGTGCAAAGGTGTGTGCTGCAGCAACAACAACAACAGCGTCCTCGACAGAAGGACGATACTTTGGCGTTGTACTTAGCGTCAACAGAAGAATACGAAGACAAGGACCGCGAACAATGTGAGCAGGGATCTAAGCAGATATATGCACATATACCAAATGTTCCGAGCGTCGACATGGTGCGGATTTAATCACGCACACACATTGGCAGTCATGAAAGGATAACGGATATGTATAGAGTACATCAAACGGAACCGCTGCGCAAATGGAAAACAGATTTGATCGCTGATCAAGTAAATAGATGATACATATCATTGTGAAACTTGAAACTCGAAAGCAAAAGACATAAGGACATCTTGTGTGTAGGAATAATCTATAGGATCTCTTAGTGATCTTACTTGCAATGAATTCATTCAAGATTAGCCAATTATATCTTATCATATCTGATATATCTGATTCATGCACTCCTTTGCTAAGAGAGTTATTTATAGAAACTATGATCTAAGGAGGAAAACTGTTGAAAACAAAATGGTATTTTTCGGAATCTATTTTAAGTCACTTGTCAATATTGTTCCATTGCATATTATTGCATATGAAGTTGGTCTGTGGTTTCTGATTAACAATTTTCAAAGCCCCAATTGCATTTGAAAAACCGCAGTGGAAAAACGCATTTCAATTCGATTTGAAATGAAGTTCATGGGATAACCAAAACATAGGAGAGGTGACATGTTTTCATTTTAATTAAAATTTGAATACAGTTCCAAATCAAAAATACTCTATGAATTTCTTTAGGTTCACGAGCGTCATTTTTATTGTTTACCAAGGTGTTGGAAATACAATAAAAATGTATAAATGTTCTAGACCCAAACAATTGCATTAAAAACTCGACAAACTGTGTGTACATCTACATTATTGTCGAGTAAAATAACAACAAGATAAAGCTGGCTTGTTGTCAACAACTATCAGTCTAAAAAACAAAAAAGTGAAAATAAAAACAAACAGAAACGCAAAAAATTGCCGAATGGAAATTTTGTGGTACGCAAACTTGTTGCTCCATCTGCGTGTGAGTGAGATGTGTGTGCCAGTGTGTGTGAGCCAGTCTATGAGCGCGCGAGTGTGTGTGTGTGTGCGAGGAGAAGCTTACTTTGCGATGTTTAAATAATAAATGATTTATTTATTTTTCGGTTTGTTTTTGTTTTGATTTCCACCTGGGCTGAAGCATTTTGCTGCCCACTTTTGCGAGAAAACGCCGAACTAATCGCTTTCGTTATATGTATTTATTATTATTTTTGTTGCTTTTTGCATGTCACCAACAGAAACAGAAAAAAAAACGAAACGAAACACACTGAAAAACGCGCGCGTACACTTGTGTGTGTGTGAATGTGCGCTGGTATTGGCGCGCGTGTGAGTGTGAGCGAATTTGCAAGAGACGGGGCGTATGAGCAATGCCGTGGCGAAAACTTTGCCACTTTTGTTGTCTGCGACGAAAGCAAAAACAGCGAGACACAGTAAAAAAAAAAAACAAGTAATATAAACACAGCTTTACATGCGCAGTTTTTGTTGTTGTTTTTATCCGGCTGCTGTGGCGTTGCACTGCGTATTACTGTTTTTCCTCTTCTTTTTTCTTTACTTTTTAGAGCGTCCGCGTTGCGGCGACGCGTTGTAAGCGGTTCGAAAGGTAGCGCAGCACTGGCGCTCTGCCGCCAATTCGAACAGCTGAGCGCCAGCCGAAGAGAGAGAGCCGAAGAGTGCCGAACGACGCAGCGCCGCTCCACTACCGCCACCACTACCACTGCAGTGGCGCTCAGTCGCGGTCGCTGTGCGCTGCCGTGCTCTGCTGTAAGCGCTCTTACATTCCGCGCCCGAATTTTTCGTGCTTTTCCCTTGTTTTCCCTGTGGGCCAGCGTTTCGCTGCTGCTCGGGACTCGGTTTGGGCCAACACTTGTCGCCTCTTGGCCATTATGCAACGACAGCGAAACGAAGGTGCTCGCGAAGTGGCCAAGCTGCTCTCTGATTGGTCGGTGGTCAGCGCCACGAGGCCACCCGAAGTTCTCTCGCGAGAACTCAAGAACTCGCTCTCTCCCTCTCTTTTGGGAGAGATGAGATAGGAAAGAAAAGCCAAAACACTAGAACAATCCAGAAGCCAAGTTTTCCGGCTTGCACATACGCCGTATAATCTGCATTTTTTGCGAACTCTAAACTCGAGTCAATCAGCTTAGTTTTACAATTCAGTGTTTTACTATAAACAAATAAACTAATATAATTTTGCTCAGAAATCGATGCACTTTGATGAGAGAATAGTGAAACCACAATTCTCAGTTAATAGCTTTTAAACTGCGCTGCGAATGGGAAAACACATTAAAATATACAAATTTTCATGCCAAATAATAGGATATCTATCCTTCATTATATAAGCATAAACAATGCAAATATTCTAGCTTGCTTTGATCTTTTAATGTGTGTATAATGTATTAGTAGGTGTACTTTAGTCAAAGAACTATGCACAAATACCGGTTGAACTTTTTGGGTTTGGAAAAGCAAATGTTTGGGGATTTAAGGCGTGATATTGGGCGGAGTGACCAAAACATTGGCAAGGGAGCCATCAGCATCCCAGATTCACATTCACATCCACATCATCGCCAGCGTCGAGAGCTCTTTCGATCGAAATAAATTGAAATCGAGTGCGATTCGTCAACAAGGCGAAGATAAAGATTTCAAGGCAATAGAACAGAAAATCAATGTTATTCAATCAAAAACCAATGCAAAATTGCTTCGCACTCTGACTGCTATGTAAAGTTAGAGATTCTACTGCTCCCAATTTTATTTTCCAAGTCCAAGTAAGTATTTTAAAGAACTATCGTGCTTAAGGCATTATAATGATTATAAATAAACTGATTTGCTGCTGATAAGAATCGTGAATTCAGCTCATTATAGTCTCAACGTACTTTGTGGGCACTTTGTATTGCCTCGCTTCGGTTGATTTTCGTTTTGGTTTGGTTTTGTTTTGGTTTGCTTTCTATTTTCTCTAGTTGATAAGGATAAAAGTGGTTCATACTCGAATAATCACTCGAACCTCAGAACATAAGATAGTTGCAAATTATACAAGGCAGAGAGATTGATATTTTAAACAGTAAATAATAAGGGTATATACATGTAAGGATTATATATACATTCAAAATCCATTAATATCACATATTTCGTATATCTGAACAATCTATCGAAAATAGTTGTTTTAAAGTACATCCACGTGTTCGACAAACAGGGTATCTTTAAGTCGGGCATCTCGCCCATATCGTTCTCTGTTGCTTATAAAGAAATCTGTTTGCCGTTGTTTTTGCACAAACACTTACATACAAACGCAGCTGATAAGATAGACGAGAGTCCGTAGAAATGCCAAACCGAAAACTATACGAAAGTACGAAAGTACGGGCAGAAGGAAGTGGGTGGGTGCGGATGGGATCGAATTCAGCGCGTGCCCAAATGTCCCGTTAATGAATACATTTGTGTGAGCGCTGCGGTATTCGTTTTTGTGAGTTCTGGATTTTAAAGTGACCGCAGTGAGTCATGCGAATGAATAAATCACAGCGGGACCCGCTTTAAATTTAATCGTATTTCATCATAGAATGGAATATATTGCACAGTATTTACATACATTTATACATTTATATGCATTTTTCATCTCGATTCGTTGAAAAGCCGAGATCTTTACAGAAACCTTAAAAGCCGCCGGCTTAGTATTCAAAAAGCAAGGTCAAGTTCAAAGATATGCACTTTGTTTTTCAATGCAGTTCTCTTCTCTTTTGAACCATACTGCGTTTGGTATAGAGGGTAATTTAAGGAATCGTGTCATACATATGTATAATCCTTTCCAATATAGACAAAATGATCTGTAGATTCGTGTAGATTTGGTCCATTAAGGGCAGGCAATCCAAGCCGGACGCATCGGAGAAAGTTTTTTGGGAAGAAAAAGAGAGCTGGGCTCTGTTTCGAAGAATGGAGCATAGAGAGAGGCTAAAACGGCGCCGTAGAAATGGCCAGCGATGGAGTGAAAGGGATGGCAATGTCTAATTTTCTTTATTTCCCAATGCATTTGTGTTTGTTGATGCGCCAAACCCATCGAGCTCTTGACCATCCATTGTTGGCAAACTTGTTTGACGCCCCCCTTCCTACTTTCACCCGCCGCTCTTTCTCCGGCGATAATTTGGCTCTTTCTCCAGCCGAAAGAGCCTGGTAATTGAGAGTGGCTAAGTGGGATACCTTTCGACTTTTGCGGAGCGCGAGATTTTTTTTGGCACTCCGAAGAGCCGGACGCGTCGAACTTTCGGAACGGAAATGGAAACGGACACACATGACGGCCAACAGCACTGAGCGATAAGATAGAGCGCGGCGATCGTACACTGGAGAAATATGTGTGTAAGTTCTAGGAAACCATTTGTCATATCTTAATTAAGAAATTTTCAACGTGACTTCTCAATTAACACTGAGTAGTGATGATAATTAACTGTGCGCTTGCATTTGTTTTGTATAAATTCAATAGTATTTATTTACAAATATTATCTAACAAAAACATTTATTTATTTCGAATCCAATCCTTTGGGAATGTATGCAATGGATAATATTGCTAATATGGCTAACTACTGCAGCTTAAAGTAAATTTCTCGAAAATGCTGAATTCGGCGGTTTATAAATTTTTTAAATGGTTCCGACGGAGGCATTAACTATTCTATATTGCAGCATTTTTTCCGAGTGTCGAGGTGGGAAGTAAACTGCGGCGGGGGAATAATGAAGTCAAAACGGTCACGCTTACCCGCACATCGATGGAAAATTATAATGAGCGGCGAGAAGAAGCAGCAGCAGGCGGCAGTTGAGCAGTTGAGCCGTCGAGGAAAACGATGGAAAAAGAGCAGCAGATGATGGGGCAACCACGACGGACGTGAGAACGGAACGAACCGGCGAGAAGCCCCCGTCCACACAGGAACGAAAAAAGAAGGCGTCCAGCTAAAGAAACTTGAAAACTTTGAAAACCTCGTACCTCGAATCGCCCAACCATGCAAATGAGACCGAAAGCGACCGGCGATCGAGGGATTTCCATTTCCATTCCGGGGTTCTTGAGGTTGCGAATGGAACGCAGCGCTGGAGAAGCGGTGATAATGCAGCCCGCCGACAGCTCCCATCCATTAGTCCATCGTCCATCGTCCATCGATGTCGGAAATACATATATAACCTAATAACCCCGAGCACGTATGTGCATATCAACGAGATGCAATGGATGTTTGACTGTGGAATTTTCTTTTTATGACTTCAGCTAAGCTCTTGCGGCCAAACGGACGGAAGTGCTCACATTCTAAGCCAAAACGGACACCTTCTCTAATATACATACTAAATGCTAACACTACCAAACTAGCCACATTAGGTCATGATTCAATAGCATGGTGAGTAGTTAAGTAAATATAGATGAGCCCCATTCAATAACGACTTCCTAGAACAGCCACTGGGTATCGTATATCCCCACTTGCTGACCAAAACCATAATTTGCATGTTTAAGTTGAGCCTGCCACCAGCGTTTTCATCATCACCACCACCACCATCATCATCAGCAGCAGCATACCATAAGCATCATAAAAGGCGTTATCATTACCACACTACAACTCATCAGCATCAGACAATCATATGTACATACATATATGTATGTTTGCCGAAGGGTTTCTCGCCCGATGAGAGGCAGCTGCTAGCTGCTTCTGCTGCTTCTGCTGCTGACCAGTTGAGTTGACCACTCGACAACCTTGACACAAATGAATGCGAAAATCGAAGGACGAGCAGGACGAGGCGGCCCGCAGGGGGCGTGGCCGTCATAACAACAACATTACCATTACCAAACCAACTAGCCAGCACTTCCAGTCCAGAATGAGAGCGGTGGCAACATCCAGCGAGTGGCTGCTACCTGTTCCCCACTCATTTGCCTAATAGAACAATTATCGACGCCTACAGCCCGTGGGGCTGTGCTGTGCGATGGAAATAGTCTGGCACCATGGGTCCTTTCGGCCGAGACTTGGTCACGTCGGGAACCAGGAGCGCAGGAGGACACTAACTGGGTGTTGCACAGCCATTACGATGATTGTGTCCATGATAGTGACGATAATTACCCTAACGACGGCAGCAATAATGGCCACAAGTTGGCCTGCTGCGCAAATACCCTGTCGATTAAACGGAAGCCTACAATTACCATTTCCACGGCAGCCGAGTGATATAATATGTACATATGTACATTTTAAATTAATTTTAATTTAAGAAAACTCAAAATTTGAAATCTTAATACGTTTCTGGCACTTGCTATTAGTATAATAGTTGAAATAGTAGAGTTGTCCGATCGGAAATGGTTCGTCTAACTTACTGCCTGCAATTACGGTCTTTCTCTAGTTGCGTAAGTTTTAAAACTTTGAGATTAGTCTTCAAACGGACGGACAAACGGACGAACGGACAGACGGACGAACGGACAAACGGACGAACGGACGAACGGACCAACGGGCTAAGTTGTGAAATTCTGAGCAATGAATAAATCTGAGTAATAAAATTATAATTATAATTATAATTTATATCGATAAACCAACTACAAAAGATTTCGATTTCACCAGGCATTTTCAAGCATTGAAATATATATGCTCAAGTTCAGCGTTTAGCTTGCCATACACAAGCTATTCAAAGCGACTATTCAACACCGCCCACTTTCTCGCCCAGCCGCTCCATGTGACATCCACATGTGTTGCTCCTGCTCCTTGACCTTCTGCGTCCGCTTGCAAATCAACTTTGGCGCAGAACAAGACAATGAACGCCGTAATGAATAAACAGAGGCGTCGCGGAGGGGATTTGCGAGTGCAAAAGCGCATTTAACGGCTTTTGCTGGCAAAGGAAACGCAAATAAGCGACAAGGACGCGAACAAAGAAAAGGGGGGTGACTGCTGAAAATAAAAAAAAAATAAACCAAGAAGGCCATCCAGTGAACTATGTGTTTTGAAAAATGTCAAGGCTCCTTTTTGGGCGGCGGGGGCGGTGGAGCAGGAAAGGGCACGGGCAGGGGAAGAGTAAGAGCACAATTTCTGGCAACCCTTTTGGCCAACCAGCCAAATCCATAAGCCAGCGAGCGCTCAAGGGCAATTCGGTTAACAAAACAATGGCCACGACGGCGAATCCGCCGACGACAATGTTGGCAATATGCAGCCTTTGTAAGAGGCTAAAATTGAAAATTGCTGGGGGTGGCATTTACAGTTGATTCCACTCGCGAAAATAGTCCAGTTAGCTAATAGGAATCCATAGAAGCAAAACTCAATATGCATGCAAAGCAAAACCATCGATTTTTTTCGATTACTTAAGGTGCACATATCGATTATATTGATAGAGGTACTAACAAGGATGCACCTCAAAACGGGAAATTTATTAATCTTGTTTGAATGCACTGTGATGCAAAATCTGTCTATAATATCGAAAGAGATTATGCTACGAAATAATTGAAAACGAATATACTTTAAATGAAAGATCTATTTAACTTAACGATATTCATTACACAAACTGTGTTGTGCAACCAATTGAAAAATGTCGAAAGTACGGAAGCTATCGCAGTCACCGATAATATCGATACTGTCATCGCTGCTGTTGCAGCACTCTTGACCGGATTTGATATACTTTCAAAAGCATAAAAGAAACTTCAATTTATTATTTCTCTTAGGATTGCCATTTCAGTTGGATAACAAATTCATTTTCCTATAGGTGCGAGGGTATTTAAAACTTTGGCTTGCTTAAGTTAACTTTGGCTCTGGGAACAATTTAATTAGAATTAAAAACTTTTCCTCTGCAGGTTGGAGGCACTGACCTTCTACTTTCTTAAGCGCAAAATACTTGTATAAATACCAGGGATAGCTGGCAAGATTTTCGCAGAATGGTTATTGTCAACGCACCTGCCTCGCTTGCCATCGCGAGTTTCCGAGCACTGGTCGCGTTTTCTATTTTTTCAGCCGACCATTACAATTGTCCACCCCACCACTGCCACTCTCTTTTGCGCACCCTTGATGACATTGATTCGTCATCAGAGCAGCATAAAAGCATTAGCATAAACGCAAGTATAATCTGACTGCCGCTAAACGCTTTTGCACGCCAATCATTTTTGTGGCCAGCAGCATTTTCCTGCCTCCCACAGCCACGCCCCCCGTTTTCCATCGTTTTGTTTGGCTGCTATTAATGCTATTGTTGATTTTGTTCACTTTGTGGCTTTGCGTGTCAAATCAGATTTGGAATTTCTGCTGCTGCCTCTGCTGCTGCTGCTGCTTTTGCTGACAGAGCTTCGGGCGAATTTTCCCCCTTTTCCATTTCCTAATTTCCTTTTCCGCTTTGTTCTTGTTGCGCACTGGTACTTTACACTTGTGTGCGTTCTCCGCCAAACTCCCCGGCCAAAGAGCTGATTTGCGTGATGTGCCGATGCTAATCAAGGGAAACAGGAACAATTATGTTGGCAACACTCGCAAATGGCCTGCTAATGTGGCCAAGGCTGCAGAAACTTCAGAATTTAACCACATACTACTCTTGCTATCAAAGCAAATGGAATTATGAGCAAAATATTCGATTATCTTGCTTTACATTGGATAATTAACTATTAGAAAGTGGATTTTGAAGAATGTTTCTTAACATTAATGGCATTAATGATTAAACAAAACCTATTTAAAGTTTAGACCAGCTCAGAAGACTTGCATTACAATATAATTCTGCAAGAATAAAGGATTCTTAGAGTAACCTTACTGTCTTTGAATTGAAGAACATATGTTCTTTTATGGTTCGAACAATCTAAACTGCATTATTTTCGCATTGCATTTATTCGGAACTCAACATTAAGTACTGATGAACTGTGCATAAAATGAATGCTGAAAAGTGTATTTAACGTGCTTACTGCATGATGACGAATGAAATTGCCACAATTTAACAAGCAAAATTGCGTCACCGGTGCAATTTTTTCTACAAGAGCGCCACTCATAATTTAAGCAACCTCTTTGAGGCTGCGCTACATCTCCAAACATTTCAGGACAACAGCCTTGAAAGGCTTAAATCCCTGGCACACAGAATCAAACAGGTGGGGGTGTTGGGTGTTTGGAAATGTTTGCTGAAGGGGTAAGAGAAAGGGAAAGGGAAAGCAACAGTTCAGAGGCAAACACCGGTCAGAAAATTGAAATGTGCGTTGGTGTCGCAACCACAAAGCCCTGCCCAAACCACCCCAATCACCAATGGGTACTAATTGTGGGTGGGCCTACTTTCGTCCGTTGCAGTGGGTGGCGTTGGTTCAAAGGTCACCAGTTCGGTTGCCACCCAGCCGAGCGGTTCGCCCAGCCAAGCGAGGCCAATATTATCATCCATGTTCCACAGCATCTGACACATCGATGACTGAATCCTGTGGCAAACGGAAGTGGGTGGATGATGGGTGCTTGTGGGTGGTGGTTGGTCTTGTTTGGCGCTGGTGCAGGGATGCAAATTCGATTTCGTTGCTTGGCCTTGTACGGGATATTGAATGCCATCTGATTGCTGCGGTTAGTCGTGGCGAACTGCGATGCAATTCAATTCAATTCGATTCGATCTCCATCGGTGCATGCCTCTGCGTGCATTCATCGCCTAAGTGGAATAGTCCGCAGTGATTAGTTATGCAGCCACACTCACATCCAACGCCCAATGGCCACCTGGAGTCGGGTGGTTCGATGACAAATCATCCATTTCACCAGCGCACCTTATTGGCGAACCTCGTGCTGTTGACTCACAGAACTTAATGAGTAACGCCCCCTGCGGCCAGTTTGTTTCGCCACAAAACGACAATCCATTAAAATCGAGCAACTATCAGGATTACCTAAACATCTGCCATTGCTGGAGTTATGCAAAGATCCATACAGATGCATACAGATACATATGCGTTTGGACAAAATTCGAGTTGCGGGGATTATACAATTCGTTTACCAAATGCAGTTCTAGGAATTCGAAAAGACACCTGCCTTTCTTATCAGTTCCACTTTGGACTCTCCTCGAATAAGTGCTATACGTTCTTGCAGTGGATGTCTTATGATAACAGACTCGGTCACAATGATGGTAACACATGATCAATATACCTAATAATAAATTACTGATTAATCGCTAGACAAATAGTTAAACATCTAACTAATTCATTAAATTGTTGTTTTAAGTAAAAACATTAAAAGAGTTTTTTAAATATACTGTGCATATATGTATTTGAAGTAACATATTTTTTAATTATTCTGGCAAAAGTTCAGTTAACGCTTTTTCAATTAAGCTCCAAAAACTGAAAATCCTATTTTCTCGAGTGCAACTGTAAATGTGTCACTTTGAGTTATTTTCAACGCAAATTTTCGAATTTATTTTTCGAGCATTGGCCGCGTCTGTTTCCGATGGCCCGCAGGTGAATGGTGTGTGTGTGTGTGTGTGTGTGTGCGTGTGTGAAGTGTGTGGCAGGGGGATCCCCAACATGCATTCCCATTCGCATTCCTTATCCGCTGCCTTTCTGCGCTTCTCTTGCACGTTTCCTCTCTTCTGTTTCTGTTGCTCTCCATGTGTTTGGGGGGCTCTTATTTTTTGTGCTCGTTCACTTTGCGTTATTTTTTTCTTTTTTTTCTGTGTTGCCTTTTTGGACATTGCCAACGATGGCATTTTTGTGGCCTAAATTCATGGCAGCAAAGTGGCGGAGTGGCGGGCCAAGGGGGACTAGGGAGGGGCTATTCGAGGGGCCTGCACTGGCGACTGCAATGTGTCAGCGGCAGTTTGCCTCTGAATGAATCTGTTTACATTTTCCACATTGGGGTCCCCTTCTCTTGCTCACCCACTTCGACTTACCATAGCATAGCCTTGTCCTTTTCCCTCGCCCACCCACCGCCACCCACAGACTCTGCTCATTACTGCTTGATAGCTGATAACAACCTCAATAGAAGTGACCAACAAAAGCTGAGCGAAAAAGCTGGGCAACGAGAAAGCCAGAAAGGACAGTGGGAGAAAGAGGAGGCCACCAAGGTATAACAGAAGCTCACAATTCTTTTCAGGATGATGTAGTTGTTCATAAAAAATTAAGTACCGATTAATTATGTACTATATATGTACTTACATAAGTGGAATGAATATTATATCTTAGAAAAGGGATGACTTTTAAAAAACAACTAGGACTTCGAAATTTATCATAATTATAAATTAAATTTGAAAAATATATTGGCTAAAACTTTTTTTACGAACGCTTACAAACGATGTACGCATGGAGTTGTCTTAACAAAAAATACCAAATATTCTGTAAATATCTTTGATTTGTTTTATTTATTTGTGGGTCTACTGATCTTAAAATATATAGAACAGAAATAAATTTAATTACTCTTAGCATTTCCTTAACTTTAGTTAACTATTTTTTGGGCAAAGAGTAAACACTCAAGTAATTTCCTGAATATTTATAAGAATTATATTTATAAGATTAAGATATTTGTGTTCATTGTGTACAAATTGTAGTTGTTATATGTACAATGTACAAAAACCAAAATTTGAGTTTATTGGGGTATTTGCTGACATAGGTAAAGCACAATTATGGAAAAATGCAAATTTCGCTCAGTGCACAGTGAAACGGCGACTTAGGAGCACCGTTAAACGATGACGACGAACACAGAAGCAACAAGAACCGAACCAAAAGAAGAGGCAAGCAGAAGATGAAGCTGCCAAAGTTGCAGGCAAAGCAGACAACGATACCAACAACAGTAAAAACCATCTCAACTGGCTGCCAACGACTTTCAATAAAAAGAAGCGAGACAGCGCAGCGCAGCGGCAGCGGGAAAATTGCTCAGGAAAATTCTTATAAGAAATTAGCAAAAACGATGACGACAGCAGCAGCGATGCGATTTTGCCGTTAGCTTTTCCCCCTTTCAGTTGGGCAAAACGAATTGCTCAAGAACAGGACGGAGAGCGAAAGAGAGAAAACTGGACCAACGAGAGCGCAAAAGAGAGCGCGAGAGCGAAGACAAGGCGCGACTTGCAGCGCGGCGACAGCAGCAGCAGCAACAACAAACTTAAAAGCAACAAGAGCGAAGCAGCAGCCAAAGGCGAGACAATTGCAGCACAACCGATGCAGCCAGGCGACAAAAGTGGCACACTATCGCGATTTTCATAGAAATCATCTGTGCACTTACAACAGTCGCATCCAAAAAAAACCGCAATGCAAGAATTAAACATAGGTGTATTTTTTTAAAGAAGTATATATGTATAGATTATATATAAAGCATCCAATCCTAGAAACAAGGACAACATCTTTCTGGGTTTATGGTTTAAAGCCTTAAAAAAGAATCAAACATTTTTTTCATAGAAAAAGACTTAATGAAGATGAAGAAGAAAATAAAAAGAGAGTGTTAAATATTCCTCTTTATTGTACCGTTTATAGACAATAAAAATAAGAAACAGTTTTAGGAAAACAACAACTTAAATTAATAGTATTTCATCGGGTGACCGTTTTGTCGCCTGCACCAGTGGACTAAGAGTACTTTTCAGATGCTTGGGCTTTAGGTTTTTTAGCTTTTTCTCGCTGTCCGACAACGACTACAGTATATATGTATGTATATATATAATGTATATAAATATATATGTTTGGGGATGGGTATAAAAAGGGAAAAACCACACACTCGACGAAGGAGAGAGCAGAGGCAAAACAAAATATTGCAGACGCAAAAGCCAGAGAGAGAGAGGACTAAAAAATGATTTTGTTGTTCATAAATCAGTTGCAATTAAAATTAACTGGGGGAAGAATGCGAGGCTTATTAGATTTGTGGTCAGCGGCAATTTAACCGCTCGCAGTCGCAGTTGGCGTGGCAGTCGCCAGTAGCCGGCACGCGAATGCAAATTTTCGTTCTTTTTTTGCACTTTTTTTCGGGGTGGGGCGCGATTTACACTTGTGTTGAAATTGCCATTGCATTCTTGCACATAATTGACACACACTCAAAAAAAAATTAGGAAAAAAATACGTTTCCCATTTGCACACATACGTATGTATATATGTGTTGTTCTTCTACGCACGCGGGGCATTTGTTTAATAACAATCGAAACAATACCCGCTTGTTGTCATTATTCTTAATACGTTCGTTGGTTGTTCCACAAGTGCCGCATTTATTTATTAACACAATCGCGAACGCGTGTGGCGCACGTTACGTATACGCAATGTGGCCGCTGCATCATGCTGATGACGTACGAACATCAGCGCAAGCATCATCGTTAGCCACGTCATTATCTGCACCATCATTGCCGTCGTCGTTGTTGTTCTGATTTGTTGTTGTTTCGGCCAACAGGAACACGCATAATCGCGAAACACGCGCAGTCCACGTTACGTATACGCAACGTTTGCCTGTGACAGCATCTTCATTTCATTTTTCCTGCGTTACCCACGAATTCGAGTATTTCTGAGGCATCGCCGTCGCAGTCTCAGTCTCTCCGTTGCTCAGTCTCGCACTTTCTCAGTTTCTCAGTTTCTCGGCTTCTCAGTTTCTCAGTCTCCGTTGCCGTCGACGTCTAAATGCGAACTAAAAATTCGAGAAACACGGCGGAACAGGCGGCGGCTGTCCGGTGCGGTCCATTCCGTCCGGGTGGCGGAATAAAAAGGCACAAGGAGAAGCAAGGAGAACCGTCCGAGGAGCCAAAGAAGAGCCGGCACAAAGCGGACGAAACGCGGCCAAAAAGGCAAACGCCAAATCCTTTCTAGCTCTCTCGCTGGCTTGTTATCGCCGCGTTGGTAACAGAGACGCAGCAGCCGAAGAAAGGCGGGTGTTCAGTTCAGTTCAGTTGAGTTCAGTCTAGTTCGGTTCTGGCAGCTTGAGTTGATTTTAAGTCTCTCTCATTCAGCCGCACTCTCTTTTTCTCTCCTTGGCGTACATACAGATGCAGTGTCATTGTGTGTGTACAGTGCACTTTAGGGTGAACCTTGGTCGATGGAGATAGCTTTAGGTCATAAACGATGCTATACTATTAAGTAGATTCAATTTTTAAACATAATCACAAGTGTTGCATTGTCTTTTGCTACCTTTAAAGTTGAGCTTTTTAACAGTTCATTTAAATGAATTGCTATGTTACGTGAAATGCTATGTTGTATTATCTCTACCGCTTTATGGCCTACAAACACAATTGTGTTGCGTCAATTCGGGTCCACCCTAGCGTGCACTGCGTTGCGTGTGTGTGCTTGTCCGCACGGATGAACGAACGTCAAATAGAACATGTGCTAACTGTCAGCACAGCGCAAAGTACAAACACTCACGCGGACACGAATGGCGGGCGGCGATGAGGCGGTGGTGGGCGGGTAAAGGGTCGACGGAGATGGGAGCGGTAATGGAGATGTGAATGGGGATGTGAATGTGAATGTGAATCTGAATGAAAGCCCCAACCTCCTGACTTTCCGACCCACTACTGCCAACTGGGCGGGTAGCCTACTTAAAGGATGCACCCGACAAAGGCGACGACAGCGACGCCGTGCACAGTGGATAATTAATGAGTTCGGATGGAGGAGTCCGCCTTGGGCGCGAATCAATGGGGCGGAATAAATGAGTTGGCATTGAGCGATCCTGCGAGCGAGTGAGTGAGTGCGAAACGAATCAATCTTCTCCACATGATTGGTAACCCCATTTGCAATTTAAAATTTGCTCGAATTTCTCCATCAGGGTAATATATGTATGTATGTACAAGAGGGCTAAATCTCAATTTACATCGGATCCTAGTGGCTATAGTATATGTAGTAAATAGCTGCATAGTGACAACAAGCGATTGCTTTCCGATCATATTAGTTAAAATCGATAAGCGAGGTTTTTGGCGCCGAAAGGCGAACAGCCGGAGAGCACGCCCTATAGCAACCCTTTTTCATCTCGCGTGAGAGAAACGCGAAGTAAAAAATATGCTGCTCGCTTTTAGGCGTTTAAGCGCAACTTTTGTAATATGCATTCCGCCCCGCCTATGTGTGCGGCGCATCTGTGTCTGTGCTAGTCGAAAGGTAAATGACATCAATGGAGGTTGGCTGGCTCCTCTCAGTCGCTGCCTGCAGGCTGGCTTGCTTTTTGCTTGCATTTCGTTTCCGTTTGCTGCTTGCCTGCTTACAGTTTCCGACTGCGGCCAGCACTAACACAGGCACACACACACACAAACAAACACACACAAACATAGGGAAGAGAGGTCTTTTGGGCGCGCGCCTAAGTGTATGCAGAGAAAAATATGAGGGCATTATTGATGGGCCTCTGACATTCGCTGGACAAAAAGATGAACCACGTCCAGAAATTCATAGATCAACAAGATACTTTTTTTTATTATTTTTTTTATTATTATTTATTATTAACTATTTATAGTTTTTATTAATCTTTATTTTTATTATAATCAAAAATAAAGATTTTATAAATCGAAGAATTGGTATGACTGTAACACCAAGTTGAAAAGCCACAAAATAAACATCTTGAACATTGCATATCTCACCTTTTTTCCCCTGTGCAAGCAATACATCAGAAGATGAAAGATGCGCGAAGGATATAAAGCAGAGGATTTGCGGAAGGAAGCCAAAGGACATCGCCAATCCGCACTCATCTGTGCGCCTATTTAATAACTAATTTCAGCCCAGACTGCTTTCGCAACCCCAACGAAACTTCCTCCGGCAAAAAAAGCCTCCGAATATTGTGTGCTGCTAACTTTTGCCGGTAAGAACTAGATTTTTCCCCTATTGTTCAGCTTGATTTGAAATCAATGACAATTCTGGAAGCTTCTTGGCTATAACAAATTGAGTTGGGCAACGCAGTCTCATCGATTTTTCGACTACAAAGTTGGGGAAATAATTAAAAACTATCAGCAAAAAGTTTCATATCGATGCGGATGCGTATATGTACTTAATCCAAACTATAAATTTAATTAAACTGAATTTGCATTATTGATAGGAGCCACTGATTTCAGGTAAATAGATTTTGAACCGTCAAACAGGTCACGCCCACACTTATGAAAAATTGTTAATTTTTTTATTTCATTGCTCAATATCAATCGATATCACAGAAAAATGATGAAATTTCGCATTCACACTAGCTGAGTAACGGGTATCTGATAGTCGGCGAACTCGACTATAACATTTATTTATAGCAAAAATATTTTAAATCGAATTATTTATACACAAATTATTGCTAAATGACTCGAGAGTAAGAAATGAGGGGTACGTGCATAGGTTTCAAAAATGACCAACAGATGTCGCTTATCTCCAAAAACTTTTGTTTGAAAACCTTCCTTTTTGGTTTCTTTTACTCAAACAAACAGCCCAAGGATTCAGTTTACTTAGTAATATATAGCATAATAATGTATAACATTAGAAAACCACTTACCACTGGGATCGTGATGCGGAGGCCCAACTCCTGGGCCCGGCTGCTGGTGCTGATGCTGGTGATGGTGGAGCGGACTGGGGGCGCAGAAGGCGCTCGACCCGCCCCCCAAAGTGGGCGGCGGCATGCCGACGCTAGACGGCGGCGGATAGGCGCTGGCGCGGTAGGATGGCGGTGGAGAGCCCACGTCGCAGCGCTCGGGCGGCACGGTCACCGTATTGGGCACGGCCACTGGCACGGGAACAGGTGCACCCGGCGGCGGTCCGTAGTGGCCCTGGGGCGGCGGACCGCCGTAATGATGCGGTGGCGGGGGTGGTCCGCCGTGGTACTCGGCCGCCTGCTGGTAGTGATGTGCGTGGGCCGCGTGCGCGGCATACTGGTGCTGGTGGTGCATGTGCAGCACTCCGCCGCCACCCGGCGCCAGCTGGTGGGCGTGGTAGGCGGCGGCGGCAGCGGCAGCTGCAGCAGCAGCTGCGTACGAGGGCGGCGGCGGCCCGTGGTGATCCGGCAGGGCGTGCTCCGTGTGCAGGCCGAGATCGGGGGCGTGGTACATGCC
This sequence comes from Drosophila mauritiana, assembly GCF_004382145.1. Taxonomy (NCBI): domain Eukaryota; kingdom Metazoa; phylum Arthropoda; class Insecta; order Diptera; family Drosophilidae; genus Drosophila; species Drosophila mauritiana. Next base: position 19,684,711 of record NC_046672.1, on the reverse strand, counting down.
GGCGCTGAGGTGCTCGCCGGGCAGGAGGACATGCGGTCCCGTCGGCGCTGCATGGACAGGCAGCGGCGGCGAACTGTGGGCTGATGGAGCACAGGGAATATGGGGCATTAGGAGTGGGTACAGATAGAGAAAGGAAATCTAAGGACATGCAATTGATTGAAATATGTGAAGTAATAAATTTACATTTATGATAACTATCAGAGTTTTGAAAGCACAAAGATTGATAATGTTTTCTACTTGGAATTGAAGATTACTTGCTCGAAAGATTACTTAGAGTATTCCACGTTTGTTGGACTTACCTTCGCTGAGTCCGGAGCTGGCTCCCGGCGGCAGCATGCTGGAGAGGGCGCTGAGCGGCGTGTATGACTTGGGCGGCTCCACGGAGCCGGGGCGCAGGACGCGCTCCTCGGTGACGCTCGACTGGACGCGGTACTGCATCTTGCAGTAGGCCTCCTGGGCGGCGCCGTTGCTGGCGTTGACGTAGACGCCGGTGATGGTGACGTCCGTGTCCTGGACAATGACGACCGACGAGGAGGTGGGCCGGCTGCAATCCTTGGCGTCCTTGGTGCTGGCCGCCGAGTCGCGGTAGCCAGTGGTGGTAATGGTGGTGTCCGTGTTGGTTTCCTTCGTCTCCTTCGAGTACTTGGAGTCGTTGCTCTCCTCGATGATCGAGTGGCTGGACATCTTGCCGACGGTGGAGTCCTTCAGCTCGTTATCCCGCTCCCGCCTGCGCTCGCTCTCCCTTTCGCGTTCCCGCTCGCGCAGCGATTCCTTGGACTCTTTGGGCTCCTTTTTGATGTGGATCACCTCGGTTTTGATAGCTGCCGCAGATGTCACCTTGCTGGTCGTGGCTGGCATGGTGTCCAGCTCGTCGTAGCTCTCGAAACTGCTGCAATCGCTGGCCAAATTCTTGTCCAAGTGACGCTCCACCTCGTAGGTGGCCGCCACAATGGCGCTGGCATTCAGGCTGGCCATGCGCTTTCTGGCCAGGATGCCCTTGTAGTCGCCGATCAGCTCCTCGGTGAAGGCCGTCTTGCGCTTCTTGGGCAGCTGCTTGGGTGGCTTCGGCTTCTCCTTCTCCTTTTCCTTCTCCTTGGCTTCCTCTTCGTCGCTCTCCTCGACCTGGACCGACTTCTTCTTCCGCTTGGCTTCCGTTTCGCTGGGCGCGGCCTTCTTGGGCGGCGCCTTCTTGGGCAGCTTCTTCTTCTTGACTGGGGGCAAGGTCTGTTGGAGCTGCAGTTCCTCGGTCTCGCTGTCGCTGTCGAACTCCCAGTGCTTGCCCACTCCCCTGCCTCCGGGCACGTAGCGCAGTTCCCTACGTGGCTCCGCCTCCTTGGGCGGAGCAATCGGCGCGGCTGGAGGTGCAGCCGATGTGTGCGGCGGACTCACGGATCCCTTGTCCCTGTCCGTGTCCCCGTGACGCGGCGAGTCCTTGTGGTTGTCGTCGTCACTCCCGTCCAGCGTGCGGATGCGCGGCGGCTGCTGCGTCGCCTTGGACAGGCCCAGCTCATGGGCCGTCCGGGATTCGTTCTCGTACAGGCACTGCACCTTGGCCAGCGCGTTGAGCGACGCCATCCGGTGTCGCTTGGGCCCACTGTATGCACTCAGCTTTCGCTCGTCCTCGGAGGAGCTGCTCTCTCCGGAGCTGCCGCTGGGAGGAGGCTCCTTCGCTGCGGCGGCCTTTCCCTTGCCCACCGGCTTCTTCTTGCGCCCCGCACTGGAGGGCATTGGAGTGGCTATCTTCCGCTTGGCTTGCTTTTTAACCGACGTGGTGGAGGTGGTTGTGGTGGTGCTAGTACTGGTGGTGTGCTTGGCTGCTGGTTCGGACTGCTGTGCGTTGCTTAAAGGATCTACGTCTTTTTCCTTTTCCTTCTCCTTCTCCTTGGACTTTACCTTCGCCTCCTTCTCGGACGGTGGCTTCTCCTCCTTGTTGACCAGTGGCTGCTCCTCCTCATCCACCTGAACCTTTGTTTTCTCAGCCTGCCGCTCGAACAGCTTCAGTGGCTTGTTATCCTCGTCTGAGAACTCGCGCAGCTCCTTGAGCGACGGCAGCACCATCTTGATCGGCTCCTCGTCCTCCGATCCCGACTTGAAGTCGTATATGTCCTTGGCCCCGCTCCATGAGGCAGCCGGTGCCTTCTGGTTCACCGCCTGTTGCATGCGTCCCTTCGATCCCGCCGATGTCTTCGTGTACTTCACCTTCGGTCGCTGTTTGGGTGCGCCCCCTGGTGGTGGCGGCGGTGGACCGGGTTGCCCCGCCGCAATGGCAGTGGATGAGGGAGTCGATGTGGGTGTGGGTGTGGGCGTGGGCGTGGGCGTCGGCGTGGGAGTTCTTGTCCGTGTGGCCGTGGGCGTTGGCGTAAGCGTGGGCGTGGCTGTGGGCGTCGGTGTCGCCGTAGGCGTGGCCGAAGGCGTCGGCGTCACCGTGGGCGTACTGACAATCTCCTCCAGGTCCATTTGCACAGATTCCGTATTAGAGTCGGGCAAACGGGCAGTGCTCTTCACCAAGTTGGCTTCCCTTTTAGGTTTGCCCATTTTGGCCAGCTTGGATAGCTCCTTTTTCGGCAGCTGCTCTGAATGGGCTGATTTCTTCCCAGGATTCTTTGTCGATGTATGCTTGGAAGTGGCGGAGCTGGGTGCTGACGTAGCTGCGGAAGTTGTCGTTGCAACTGTCGCCTGTGCTGATGATGGCTCCACCTTGGCCTTCTTGGCCTGCTGCACCGTCTTCTTGGGCACCTTTGAGGCAGGAGAGTCCTCTGGAGCTGGAGGCGGCGTGATCTGCTGCTCCGCCTTCGGTTTGTCCTTCTCGAGGACCTTTTCTGCCGGCTTCTCCGCAACTTTTTCTCTAACTGGCTCCGGTGAGGGGCGCACTCGCTTTACAGGCGGCATCTTGCCGGGATTCAGGCTGGAAATCACCTTGACCGCCGCTGCGCGCGACTTGGTCTTGACATTCTCCGAAATGGAGGACTTCAGCACGCCGTCGTTGAGCCGCTCTTCGCCGCTGGGCAGCAGGTTGTCGAAGCCGTGGATCTTGATATCCAGGCTCTTAAGCATCTTGTTTATGGCCCGCGCCTTGCCATCCTCGTGTCGTTCCTCCGGCGACAATTTTAGGCTGTTGGAAGCGGATGCAGATGCGGACGCGGATGCGGCGGTTGTCGAGGATGTGGATGATGTGGAGGTGGAGGTCGTGGGTTTTCCGCCTCCATTTCCAGCACCACCCTCGGTGGCGGCTGTGGACGCGCCCGATGATCCCGTGGGATCCTTGGCCGGCTTCTTGGCCGCCGAATCTGTCTTGCTGGCAGACTTCTTGTCATCCGCCTCGTCGCCGCCGCCGGAGGCCTTCGTCTGCTTCCCGGGCCGCTTCTTGCCCTGCGTCGAGGACGCTGTCGCTGCTGCGGCAGCTGCTGCTGCCGCCGCTGCCGCAGTCGCCGTCGAACGCTGAACACGCTCGGCGGCATTGGAGCGCTTCTTCGAGACCATTTCGTGGGGCTGTGCGGGAAAGAGGAGCGGTAAACGGGGGGGGGGGGGTTAATGAATGAAGTACATATTTCGAGAAGAGACCAGGAAACAAGGACCTGCCTCCTACACATTCACTTTCGTTTGTGCTCCCCTTCCTGCTCCGTGGTACATTCAGTTCGGTTCCTTCTAATTCAGCTCAAGTGGCCGCACGTGACAAACAATGGGAACGCCAGCTACGAAATGAAAATGGAGGCGGAGTGCAGGAGAATGCATCTCAACTCGAAACTGTCAGTTGGAATATGGAGTACATAGAGTAGCTGCTGTTCTTATTTTCGAATGAAAGAATTAATTGTTTTTTATCGAGATTTGGATTTATTTACTCGACTTGAAGATAATCGGCTGGACTAGAAAGGTTTGAAACTGCTTTATATGTTAACTGGAATGCAGAACAGTTTTGCTTTGACCTTTACTAACCTTCAAACTTTGATGTACATACATGTATGCATTTAAGATGTTTGAAAAGCTTTCGATACGCAATTATGCGAGTTAGACAATTTAATCGGTTTAAATCCGACGAAATGTGACATTTTTATTTCAAAAAGAATAAGAAGTGTAACGAAATATCTCCAATGAAGCATTAATTAATTTATGTTAAGAAAATGTATGTTTAAATTTAGAACTATTGTCCAAAATGCAATTTTAAGATAATTACCAAATAATGATATAATTCAATAACAATTACAAAAATAACTATGCATATCATATTGTAATTAATGGGTTAGTACAAAATGTTGTAAAATTCGTTTATTAATCAATATTTTTGAAGAAGTAATAAGTGTGGAACTACAAAAAGTATTTATTTAAAATTTAACAACTGTTTTGTTTTACAGGAAGATAAACTCATTAAAAGGCATTTTTAAATTTAAATGTTTGCTATTTCTTAAAGTTTGCTTTACATACTACAAATATTCATTGAAAAGTGCGTAACGGATAAAAGGAAAGTTAAACATTTTTCATTTGTTCCAGAATTCCGGGATTATTTAAAAAACTCGTAGCTATGAAAACATTTTAAAAGATCTGTATTTAGAAAATCACGCATTACAAGCGAGTGATCACTGTATTCCCACCCACTTCGCCCAGTCTTCCTCCCACTTCCTCTTCCTTTTTCCTTTTCGGTCGCTCTTATTGTTCCGTTTTAGGGGGGGATGCCACCGTTAGAAAGCCAAAGTCACTCACCTCTCGCTCGCACCTCCAGTGGCGCTCGCTTGCCGTCCCGCTCGCTCTCACTGCGCTGTGGCCGCTGGTCCGCTGCAGCTACTGCAACTGCAACAACAACTACAACAACTGCAACTGCTTTGGGAGCCGCAACAACAACAACGGCAGCAAGCACGAGGAGAATGGCCAGCGGAGGGCACGTAAATCCGTGGGCCGCCCATCTGCCGACCTTTAATGGCGTTTCGCGATGCTTCCTATGCGGTTTGTTGTTCTCCTACTTTCGGGCGGGCGCACTTTTATTTATGTTTTTGCTTATTTGCGGTTGCTGCTCCACTTTGTGGTGGGATTTATTGTTTGTGCCGATCGCGTTTCACTTCAAACTTGTGCGGCGCCTATTTGCATAGAAGTGTGCGTGTGTGAGTGGGTGGCGGGAGGGGGTGGGGAAAAACATAAACATAAACATTTTATACACATTTCGTCACAAATCGAGAGGCGCACACACACATGCACATACACTCACGGTGTATCAACAAAAAAAGCCTCTCTCTCGCTCGCTCGCTCGCTCTCACTCGCTCTCTCTCACTCTGGGGCTCCAACACAAAACACACTCACACAGGCAAAAAGGGCCAAGCCAGGTGGATTTCTCCGAATTTTCATAGATGCTTTTCGGGCTTTCGCAAGTTATGTTACATGCTTGTTTTAAGATAAGTTTTAAGTTACGGGAAAACGAGGAAAAACACTTTTACGAATCCTCCCCCTTTCACGCACACACACAAATGCACCTTACACCCCACAAATACACACGCACGCACACACACACGTCGAGCGTTTGGCATACGAAAACATGATGCAAACTTTTCCAATTGGAAACCAATTGTGTTTTCCATCTGAATCGGATGGCACCGTGGGCCGAACTACATGCTATTCGCACATAAAAGTCGCATCGTACATGGCTCACTCAATAAACAAATCACAGGAAAAAAATAAATAACCCAACGCACATTAGAGGTGGAACTATGATCTATTCTCATGCGATACTATCGATAGAAGCGTTTCAAGTTGTGTTGGTGGTGCGTGTAATAGGCAAGGTGAGCGGATGGCAACTCTGGTCGTGGCGCGTAACTCCGATAGAAGAAAGGTGGCAGCACAGAACTTATGGGCGCACTTGGTTAGCAAAGGAGCAAGTACTTGCTAAGCGCGAGTGCTTGGCATCACAGATGTGGAACGTAGTTCCACAAAGTGGAGAAAGGTGGAAGCTAAAGCCGTAAACGATATTACCGTTTGGGAATCGATTCCTTTCGATTCTAAAAAAGATCGATTAAGTCGAAATAGATGGCTTGAAATCAATCAATCAGCTTAAAAATCAAAAGGAAGCCGTTAAGCTTAGAATTGTTGTTATCTCAAAAAATTAAATGTAAATATATTTTGTAAGATCAATAAAAAAAAAAAATATGTTTTCATTAATTATTTATAATCCATTGGTACTTAGTGGTACAAGTACAAATGTGATTATTTTAATTGAGAAATATTTCAATAATATTAGATTTGTCACCTTATAAAGATAAAATTTAGCTTAAAGGTAACATAGCATCGACTTCCTGGTAATGTTATCGATTTCTTCGCCCATCTAAAAGTATCGATTAGATCGATTTTGAAATCGAATTGCTCACAGCTCTAGTGACAACACCAATGTGGCTGATTTAAACCACCTGTTATTTACTATTTATCCGCAATCCTGACAGAACCATGAACGATCTGAACCTGCGCGTGGCCGCCCTGAAGTTGTGTGCCCACCCCAAGAGGTTTGCCGAGCTGCGCGACGCCCTTGTGCCACTGCCCAACACGTGGATTGCCGGTCGGTTGTGGGTCACTTAGTGACCACCAGTAAGCTATGTATGAGCATGCATGCTGAGGCTCCAATCGCTTTTCCATTTTCCAGCGCCACATGACTTTGTGCTCCAGTTCGCGGCGGCCAAGAGCAGTGCGGAGCAGGTGCAGGTGGTCAAGGATGTCTTCTACGGGGAGCAGGAGCAAGATCATGGAGATGTAGCCCGCTTCCTGGCGGATCTCCTGCTGGCCAGTCCCCTGAAGCACGCCGTGCGCAACCAGCTGACCAAGTACGGTGAGCCCACGGCGACTCAAGCCACACGATCCAACTCGATGTCCTATAGCCGATGATCAATCCCATTTAGACTCTTCTCGGACAATGCGCTGGCCAAACAGAAAGCGACGCCACATCGCAGGCACTCGAAGGAGCACCTGCTGGAGGCTCTGCAGCAGTCGCTCGGCGAAATGGCCAGCAGTCTCGCGGTGATCACGCCGCCTGTCAGCCACGAGCGCACCAACGATGTCTTCGTGTCCGCCAACGCCTGCCTGCAGAACTTTCCCTTTGGACGGGAGGCCCTGGGCAAACAGGTGCATCGCTTTGCGCCGCTGCTGACCAACGCCCTGGAGCGCTACTGGGCGGACATTTGGTGCGTCCATCTAATGTATTTGATAGCTGCGCACAATGCTGACTCCACGATTACCTTGCTTTAAGACAGTGACCCTACGCTGGAACTCTCGCCAACGCGTCGCAACGAGCTCTACCTGTACTTGCAAAATGCGCTGCGGTTTCTGGTTAGTCTGCTGGCCGAGTGGAGCGACCGGTTGCGCCTGTTCGAGGATCAGCGGTTTCCGGGCACGGCGAATGCGGTGGCCCAAAAGGTGGCTCGCCACGAGGACACTCCCTGGGATGTACGCTCCATTGCCGGCCTGCTGATCGGACACCTGGCTCGCTTTTCCGGAACTTTCAAGGCGTACGTCGAAGACTGCTCGAGGCCAAAGGCAGAGCAGGACGTTCCCGTACAGATGGCCGCCCTGCTCGTCCTGCGGCCCGTCGATTATGCGGAAAACGCTGCACCAGCACTGGCCATTCTGAAGACGATCGTGGCCGTCAGCGAGCAGAAGAGCACCGTGACCAATCTGCTTGTCTTCCTCTCCAAGCACCTTTTCATTTACTCCAAGTCGCTGGGCGAGATGCACGCCCATCTTCCTGACGACCAGAAGTTGCTATACCAACGGATCTTGGCGCAGCTGCAGGTGTTCGCCCTGCAGAACATCTCCAGTGACACGGACTCCGTGCGCCACATGAGCAGCGCCCTGCTGCACCAGGTGCTGCAGCACGCCCAGGCCGCCGGCCAGGAGGAGCTCTTCCAAGTCGTCTACCGTCAGTTTGAAGATCGTGCTGCATACCTTAACGCCAGTTGCATGGCACTGGAGCAGCTGGTTGCGGTGGCCGGAGTCAGCAAGTCCATCGAGAACTGCCCTTCGCTGTTCGGAGCCATATTCCCGCGCCATCTGGGCTGTGAGGATTGTGTGGATGCCCTGTTCAAAGGCAAGTATCTTTCATTCGATGCAGCTTTGCATCCTTTACTTATTCCTTTTGTTCCACTGTTAGCCATGATGGTATCGGCCCACAAGACGGAGCCCTTCGCCGAGTGGCAGAGTCGGTGGTTCGGTCAGCTTTTGGCGGCGATCCGCGTGTCGGAGAAGCGCCGCCAGGTCATTGAGGAGCTGATCGCACAGGCCGTACAGCTGGAGCCAACGAGACTGGCGCAAGTGCTGCTGCCGGACGCCCGGCTACCGCTTAGCTGCAAGCTGGCGGCAATTCTGGGCGTGAGGCAACTCAGCGCCAGGCGGCAGAACCTGTTGCGCGGCATGAAAGATGAGGTAGAGCAGGCCCTCATCGGACTGGACGACCACACGCGCCTACTGGCGCTGCGCTTCTTGGTGGAGACGCCGCGTCCCAGCGAACTTTTAAATGCAGACCAAATGGGCGCCATTGAACTTTATGTGCGGCACAATGCCAACAATCCCAGCGCCCACCTGCGGCAGCTAGGCTACGGACTGCTGCAGAAGGCGCTCAAGAGGGTCCACTTCGGCCTGGTCGAGTACCGGAAGAGCCGCACGCCGGCGTCGCAGGAGGTGCTCCAGTTCCTAATACGGCTCATGCGCGCTCTCGCGCAGAATCTGTTTCCTTCGGCGAACTACGGACGACGCTGGCTATCGCTGCGCTTACTGCGCGATTGCGTGGAGTTAAGCGAGATGGTGGGCATATCGTTCAGCGAGTTGGGAATAGAGCTGCCCACAGAGGCGCTGATGGCCTGCTTGGGCGACAGCTACGAGCACAACAAAGTGCTGGCCGCTCAGCTGCTGGAGCGGTTTCAATCCCACTCCCTCTTCAAGCCGGATGAGATGATCGAGCTGCTGCTCTCGCTCAGGCCATCGGACTCCGCCACCGGAGCCTTCCAGCTGCAGGTCTATTGCAAAGCCAGTCAAGTGCAAAGCGAGCTGCCCACCCCAGCGCACGGTGGCACAATCCACGAGCCGCTCACCTTCAGGGCATTGCAGTGGTGCCTGCAGCACCTGAGGGAGGGCCTGCGCCTCGCCCAGCTTGATCTTGGCGAGGCGGCCAAGCTGAACCCTTTGTATGGCCTGCTTTTTGCCAGCCGGCATCTGCTGCAGCAACTCAAACTCAGGGAACTGGCGAAAGAGCCTGGGTGGAGGCAGTACATAGACGAGCTGGTGACCATGTGCCTGGCAGTCAGCAGCGTGGTGCTGCCTGTGGTCAGCAGCGCTTCCCCCGAAGGCCACCTGCCCGAAACCTGCGACCAGGAGACGGATCAGCCGCTGACCAACGTGCTCGACCGTCAGTTGAGCCGCGCGGAACTGCTGCAGGTGCGCACAACGCCCCAGATGATACTGCTGTGCGCTTGGCGGAGCAGCAAGGAGGTGTGCCTCATCCTGGGCGAGCTTGTCCAGCGCGCGCCGCTGGAGGAGGAGGAGGAGCAGCAGCAGCGCCGCCAGGGCGACTTCCTGCTCAGCCGTGCTCAGCTGGAGGCCATCGGGGAGCACTTCCTGCAACTGCTGGCCGAGACGAAGCACCGCGGCGCCTTCGAGCAGGCCTACGTGGGATTCACGATGCTGTGCCGCCGCTTCTGGCACAGCGAGTCGGTGCGTCTCAACCAGCTGCCCGGCCAGTGGGTCGACGAGGCCATGGCGATGGTCAGCGGGCAGGAGGAGTGGGCTGGCAAGGGTGCCCGCCTGTGCGCCACGCGCCGCAGTGCGGGCATGCCCTTCATGCTGCAGGCGCTGGTCTGCACGGAGCTCAAGCTGGGCACCCATGCCACCCTCTATCGCTGCATGCACCGCCTGCTCGAGGTGTGTGAGCGCCGGACAGCTGGAGCCGCCGGTATCACCGCCCGCAGCCACGCCCTCAACATCATGCGCGCCCTCTTCCGCAGCAGCGAACTGGCCGAGCTGGTCACCGAGTTCATGGCCCGCGGCATCCAGTGCGCCCTCGACGGACTGCTGCTCGCGGAGGAGTGGGCGGAGCGCAATAGCGCCACTCTGCTGCTCGCCGCCCTCGTCGTTCGCGTCTTTGGCGTGGAGCGCGCCCGCCTGGAGACCGGTGAGCTGCACGTGCGCAACCGCATGACGGGCCGCATCTTCTTCACGCGCTATCCGCAGCTCTTCGACTACTTCCACGCCGCCCTGCAGCGCGAGTCGGAGCAGATGGACACCGGCGGCAGGGGCAGCGAGAACGCGAGCGGGAAGCGGCGGCAGGCGGTCCAGCTGGAGGCCATGCTGCTGATGCTCAGCCGGCTGTATCCGTCCTCGCTGGAGGGCGCGGAGTCAACCTTAAATGTAGGTGGATCGGGCACTACCTTCTTTTTTTCTGTTTCGAATATGATTTATTAATTTCCCACAGCTTAGCGAGTTTGTGCCCTTCCTGATTAGGATCTGCCACTCCCACGATCTGATGACACGTGAAATGGCTGCCCTGGTGGTGGCCAACTTTGTCACCCAGGAACAAGCGCAGGCGGAGATCAGGCGCATCATCGTGGAGCTTAAGGCACTGCAGCTACGCCTAAAGGTGAGTTCGCATCCTGCTATTACTCGGAATCCTCTCAAGAGCTTCAGCTCCTCTTCCCTCAGAACCCCGAGGCAGCGACCAAGCTGAACACCAATGTCCTGCACGGCCAGTTGCTTCTGCTGCTGCATCTGCACCGCTTGGTTCGCTGGACGCGTCCTTCGTTGACCAGAATGCAGCTACACACCCTCGCCGAACTGGCAGCTCCGCTCCTCCAGCACGACGCGTGTGCATTCAGTGCGCTGGTGGAGGTGATGGTGGCTGCCATGGAGGATGCCGTGGAGCCCGGCTTGCTGGACTTCCAGCTGCTGGAGCAGATTGGCGCCGTTTATCTGCTGGATCATAGGGAGGTCCAAAGCCGTTGCCAGCAGCTGGGTATCTCCAACCGCTTCCATCAGATCTTTGGCCTCCATCTGCACCGGCTACGCGGCATTTCCCAGGGAATAGTGCTGCACATCGTCGAGGATCTGGCCGAACCCATCTGGGCTCTGGACGAGCTGAAGGTGGAGCTGTGGCTGTACATTCTTCTACAGAGATCCCTGAGCGAGCAGCATTCGCTGGTCAGCGAGCAGGATATCGAGCACTTTGAATTTTCACGCGACATTCGCCGATATTTCGAGACCCTTAGTCGGGAGCAGCGGGAGGAGGTGGGCCAGGAACTGTATGAATCGCCGGCTGTTCGCTCGAGCGTTCTGCACATGACCAAAAGCTCAAAGAATAGCTGCTGGAGCCTTCAGCTGGCCGGTCGTCTGGCCGCCTTGCAACCCCTGCTCCGGGATCCGGGACTGGAACTGAATCAGCTAGTCCAGCGCTGCTCAGAGGAGCACTCCATCCAGCAGGAGGCGGGCTTGCTGCTCGGCCTGCGAAGACTGATCGGCGAAAGCAAGATCCTGGAGCGAAAGCACTGGCTGCCCGTACTGCACTACGCGCAGCGACTTGTGCATCCTGGCCAACCGGTCTACCTTCGCCATCAGGCTGCCGAGCTGTGCGATTTGCTGGCTCGCAATCACCTGCGGGATCAACTGGGTGCGGGTACCGCAGACGTGGACATAGAGTTGGTCGGACGCTTTACTGGACTGGTGCTGCTCCTGCTGCACGACGACGCGGAGTGGGTGCGTCATCGGGCTGTCCATCTGGTGTGCGGCGCTGGACTGCGGAGGAGGAGTGCGGCTGAACAGGAGCAAGAGCAGGCTGCCAGGGCGCCACTCATCCTGCCCAGTGCCTTGACCCCAGACTTCTTGGACACCATGATCTGTGAGCTGAACCTCGATGACTTCAACATGGTACAGCGCCTGGTTGACATCATCGCTGAGCCCTTCACTTCCGCCGATGCAATGGAGCTGTTCGACAAGCAGGAGAACAACCATTACTGCGAGAGGAACCACGTTTTGACCGAGCTATGGGACGCTCGTGGACGTGCACATCCACGTGCAAGAACACCAACACTAAACGGGGTATCAAATAAGTGACGATCGCGCATTTAATACATATGCATGTACAAAAGTTTTTAAATCAGCCAAATGTTTTACTTTTGTATAGGGTATTTGATAGTCGATCATTTTCTATTGTTGTATTTTGACCAATTTTGTGAAGTAGTGTTGGACACACACACGCACACTTTCCTGAGTCCGTTATTTGCCTGTGTAATGGGTATCTGATTGTCGATCATTTTCAGTTTTGCAGTTATGTGGATGTGTAGACTGGCAATTCATGTTGTATTGGGGGTTTACCTAAGATCTCTCCATGCGCACTGATACAAAGTCCCTGTGTCTGCGTTAATGGGTATCTGATAATTGCATTCTATTGCTATATTGTGTAGTGAGTGCTGAATTAGAGGGAGACAGACAAACACCGCTGCGTGTGCACTAGAAACAACAGCCATTCGCTTAAGAAAATTAACACCTTTTATTGAAATATAAAACTAAACATATCGCTCGGTCGGCGCCTACGAATCGAAGCTGGAAGTGACGTCGTTGCCAGTGATGGGGGCGAACTGGACGAGCGACTTAATGCGGCGGAGGAGCGAGGCATTGAAGCCCTTGCACTTGATCGAGGATTCCTCGCTGGCGGTGATTAGCTGCGTGCAGAAGGTCTCGTTGAATGTGGAGATGAGCAGCTGCTTGAGCTGCAGGATCTCATCCTGCGAGGCGTTCAGCACGGACACGTCGTTGCCGTCGTCGTCCATATGGCTCTCGTTGATGGTGTTCCTGTTTTCGTTGGCGTAGTCGATGGTGTTGCGCATATAGAAGTCCAGATGGATCCACAGCAGATACAGGTTCTGCTCGGCTATGAAGACGGACTGCCTCAGTTCGCTGTGCTTCTCGTTGTACCGCTGGCTCAGTTCGATGTAGCTTTGTTTACCTGTGGTCGGTCCAAATGGATACAACCCCAAAAGGATCAGCCAAACATCGAATGCATCAATGCAAAATGCTAAGATGATAAAAGCAAGGAGAACTTACCGTTGGGCCCAAAGCTGATGTTGGGCAGGGAGGCGCGTTGCTGGAGGAGATTGTCGGCGATCGACTTCTGCGAGAGGTAGTGGCCGATGGAGCCCTTCAGCTGGTTGAGGATGGTGTGCAAGATGGCCGTCAGCTTTTTGCTGGCTATTTTGCCAGTGCTTCAAGGAGGATTAAGTCGATGATATTAATCGATGGCTATACAATTAAGAATGCTGGGCGATGACTTACAGCAGCGTCACATCATTGATCACGGTGGTCAGCAAGTATTTGGAGGTCATGCTCTCATTCGAGTGGCGGGTGACCACGTTGCGGCAGTAGAGCGACACGTTGGCTGCTATGTCCAGGAAATACTTGACACGTAGCCTCTTCGCGTCCTCAGTGGGGTTGGTCTGCTGATCCTGATCCTGCTGCAGCATGCGCCGAATGGTGGGCTCGCTTACGCAGAAGCGTCCGAACACCACGATCATCAGCTGCTGCACGCGGCCCAGGCGATTACGCAGCTCCAGCTTCACGCTGTCCTCCAGCACGGTCAAGTCGTGCTTGGAGGCGCGGGCAAACAGACTGCTGATGACCGCCACCTGCTCCAAGTGGCCGAGGTCCATATACGGCGTGGCCGAGCGCAACATGGCCTCGACCATGTCGATGTGCGCGAACATGAAGTTGAGCACCTGCAGGGCGGCGGAGTTGTTGCGCGGGCCCAGCGAGTTGATAATGGCATCGCAGAAGCTCAGTGCCGGCAGGAGGATCGACCGGAAGCGCTCATCGATGGACGGGAGGAAGTTCTGCGGCTCGTTACGATTCAGCTCGCTGGACTTCACGTCGGGCTGCAGGTCGTAGACCTTCATATTCGACAGCACGCCCAGCGCCTGCTCGGCGAGGAGGAGCCGGGCTCCCACATTGCTGTTTGCCATGCGCGTGAGGAAGGCCAGGCGCGACTCGTAGACGTAGAGCGGCCTCAGGTTTTCCGGCACGGGCTGCAGAACCGCGCACAGCGCCGGACTGGACTGGTCCAGGCTTTCCAGTATGTGCTTGAGGTAGCCCCGCGACGCCACAAAGTCGCACAGCGTGCTCACCGCCTGCAGCTCGGAGATCATGTCCAGGCAGGCCAGCGCCAGCATGCGGCACACATCGTGGCCGGTCACCGCGTCGTGGCAGATGGTGTCGATCAGCTTCTCGCCGAACGCGCCAATCACTTCCGCCGCCATGACCTTCAGCCGCAGACGGTCGCTGCGCCGCTGCTCCGTGCTGTTCGTGCGTGCGCTCTCCTGGCGCGAAATCAACCTGCAATGAAATAGAACGGACGCTACAACTGCCTGCTGCTGCTGCTTTGGGGGATCGGTTGAAGAGGATACACTTACGTCTCCTGGTACTCCAGTTGCTCGTCGGTGCGCAGTCGCTTCGCAATCCGCAGGCAATTCAGCAGGGCACTGTACAGATTGATGCGCAGCTGCTGCGACTTCACCTCGCTGATCATGATCCACTGGACGAGGTTCTTGAGGATGAAGCGCAGATTGCAGCTGTTGCCACCGGAACCGATATCCCGTCGACCCCCGCTGCCGCCATCCGCACACTGGCCGATTGTCCTCTGGCCCAGACCCAATTTGGAGACCTGCGAATCGTTGCCGATGCCGATGCCGTTGCCATTGGTGAGCGACTCCTCGGCGGCCAGATCCTCGGGGCTCTGGTCCTCGGCCTGGTAGCAGCAGAAGCGCAGATTGGCAAGCAGCAGCAGCACCGTCTCGCTCACCTTTACGGAAATCTCGATGATGGGCTGTATGGGCTCCACCTTGATGAGGACCTTCTCGACGATGTCGATGATGTGCTGGCGACGCTGCGTCGCCGGAAGCACGCCCTCGGGCATGTTGCTGAAGAGCACCTGCACCAGTTGACCCCACGCTGACATGAAGGCCAGCGTGGCGCAGCGCTGCGTCCGCACGCGATTTAAGTTGACGGCGTGGTTGAGCAGCACCATGATTTCCGTGGAGATGGCCTTCCGCTGGCCGCTGGCAATGATGCTCTGCACCATGTTCAGCTCGTCTGTGAGAGTGTAGTACAGTTTGCGCACGTTGATCAAGTTGGCCCTGGAATTGGCGCCAGCTTCGGCGGATGCCTCGCAGTCGCGCAGCAGTTGGGTGATCAGATGCGAGTCGAAGAACTCCAGCTGCGGCTGGCGCAACACGCCCTCCTCCAGGACGAGGATATCTAGCATTCGGATGACGTGCAGTCCCTGCGACGTCTCCTGCAGCAGCGATGGCTGCAGGGATTTGACCCCAGTACTTGGAGCTCCGAGAGGCGCCGAACCAGCCCCAGATCCCACGCCACTTATCGATCCACCGGGCGGTAGGGCATCCATGGCGAGGAACGATGACGACGTCTGTGAAATCAGGCTGTGGCCCAACTCCATCGACATGCCATGGGATGAGCGCTCCATGCCGTTTCCCATTAGCAGAATGTCGCACATCTGGTTGAAGCGCGTCATCTGGCCATGTTTGGCCGCCAGTTTGACATCGATGGAGACGCAGTTGAGCAGGTGGCCCATGGCGTGCAGCACGTGATCCTCGCGATGCTGACGAAAGGGCAGCGAGCGAAGGTGACGCATCAGGAAGTCGCTGCACGTCAGCCGGAAGTAGCGCAGTATCGTCTCCGTGGTGCGGCGATTGGCGCATAGTCCATGGAACAGATGGTAAATGCGCTCCACGATTCTCGCCGTGTGCTCGCAGTACTTATCGCCGTGACGCTGTTGCTGCAATATCAGAGATCGATTTGATCGGCAAGAGTTAGTTAGTTAAAAAAATGGCCAAAGAGGCGTTGCACTCACATCCAGGTACTTTTCCAGCAACAGCACTACGGAGTTCACGCACGAGCTTTGCATCTCGATGCCCAGGTGCTGCCGCCCGCTGGCCATGAATTCGCGCAGCACGTCCACGCCGAGCAGGAAGTACACAAAGTTGGGCAACTGCTGGCTAAGATTCATCTCGAACAGCTTGATAATGGCCTCTTTCAGTTGCAGCTCGATGCTGGCCGGTTTGCTCTCCAGCACGCCCTCCCCCGCCTGCAGCTCCAGTGGCGATGGCGATTCCAAAGTTGTGCATTCGCGTTCCCCGCTCACCTCTCGCTCATTGTCATCAAGCTCGTCGCTGAAGCCCAGATAGGGAACGTGATTGTTGAGGGCCAGTTGGTCCAACAACTCGTCGTCGTGCCTGCCCGCACACACCTCCATTTCCAGGCACTCGACGAAACCCTGACGGATCTCGAGCTTCTCATTGCTGCCCTGGCCGTACATGCTGAGGATCTGGGTGGAGACATTCGGCAGCTGGGTGACCGAAGCCAGAATCTTGATGGCGGCCAGGGCGTGGCGCGGCAGCCAGCTGTTATAGGTCACATACTTGATGATGTTCAGCACGTGATCGGGCTTGCGGCTGCGTGGATTCAGATCCAGGAGCATGCGATTCAGGCCCATCAGCAAAATGGGGCAGTTGGCCGCCGAGTGGGCCTCAAAGAAGGCGTTCTGCTTCGCCAGCGCGGCTTCCAGGATCAGCAGTGCGTACAGGGAGCACTCCTCGAGTAGCTCCTTGCCCTGGAAGCGGTTGTAGTCGTCCAGCCGCTCACGCACATCCTCCACAATGGACAGCAGCAGCTGCAACATTTCGGACTTCAGCTGCAGCTGCAACATGACGTGGAAGCCCGGATAGGGAGGTTCGTCGGGCTTCTCCAGAAAGTCCATTGCGCACGGCCGGTAGGTGGCCAGTAGGTAGTAGAGCAGTTTCAGGCACTGGGCGCCAACCTGCCACTTCTCGGAGGGCTCCTTGTACGCGCGATTGTAAAACTTGAGCAGCACCGAATTGATCATGGACTTGAGATAGCCTTCGTAGGCCGGTGTCCGCTGCCCCCCGCTAAAGCCCTTCGGCAGGTTGGTGGTCATCAGTGTGTAGAGCAGCTGGAGGATGCCGCGCGTCAGGTTGTACTGCTCCGAACGGCTCTCGATTTGTTCCATCTCCTGCAACAAACTACACTGGCCGCCATAGCTTCTATGCACTGGCACAGTGGGTATGATCTGCGAGGCCTCCAGGTGGAACCAGATGACGCGCGCCGTCTCCTTCGATTTGGCCAGGGCAGCCAGCGTGTGCAGAATCTCAGCCTTGAGCAGCAGCGGCGTGGCGCACGCTACCAGGCCCAGGAGCACCTGCGGCACCTGCCAATTGGGATGCTCGCAGATCATGATGCGCGAGACCTCGTCGTGCTCCGCCACCGCCTGTATGATGCCCATTACGGCCACCAGGTGCTCCGCCTCTCGCTGCGAAATGGCCTTTGGCGTCGATCGGGTGCGGTAGAAGGTCTCGCCGCTCATGACGATGTTGGTGTTGAAGTCGTTGCGCATCGAACTAGAAATAGAAGCATGATCGCACTAGAGTTCTCCAGAGATCTTCAATGCCAGATTGAGCCACACTTACGTGTAGTAGTTGCCCAGGGTCGTGAAGAAGTGATCCCAGCTAACCGCATACTGGCCGCCGGTGGCCATCTGGTGCACCCTAAGCATGTTGAAGGCGCAGCGGGCCGAGAAATCGGTGCGTGTGAGTCCGGATATCATCTTGAGGTAGGACTTGAACAGCGTCTGTGGCAGCAGCTCGCTGGCCAAGCTAATGAACTTGAACAGGGACACCGAGCGCGAGGTGTTCTTGTATGCCGTGCAGTTGGTGGGTTCGCCGGGGCCCCAGTACTCGTCGCACAGCCTGATGGTGACGCGCGGATCGCCGTGCATCTTGGCCACGCACAGCATGAGCAGCTCGAAGTTGGAGTCCAAGTTGGGCGGCGGCTCCAGACCCTCGTTCAGGAAGCTGATGATCGTGTGTGACGCCTCGTCTGCCCGGCCGCGCAGCTCCGTCACCTTGGAGTTCATGAAGTCGATGAAGTCCGTGATGAGCAGATGGACGCGGCGGTAGAAGAACTCCGTGCTGCCAGCACAAATCATGATTAGCTTGCCAATCGGCAATTGGCACTCGAGCAGGCAGTACTCACCTATAGACCATGTCCTTTTCGAGCAGCAAGCTGTGCAAGAAGACGAATACCTGCGCTCCCAGTGCCTCATCGATGAGCACCTCATCGCGATTGATGGTGGAGATGGTGGTGGCCTGGAGCTGAGCAGGCGCATGCCGCAGGCTGGCCAGCGTGAGTCCGAAGCTGTAGGCAATGATGGCATTGAGGCGCGGTGCTTGCCAGATGCCCTGCGCGTACAGCTCCTCCAGGAAGCACTCGGCGAACTTGTGATCGCTGAAGATCGGAAGGCGGTTTGTGTGCTCATTGATGTCCTCGGCGACCAGCAGAATGGAGGTATCGTACGAATACAGCAGAGCCATCAGCATGATCAGGGTCACGTCGTCCATGATGCCGCCCGCGTCGTGGTTCCTCCGGTTGGCCAACTGGCGCAGCAGCCGAATGGCAATGTGGCGCGGCAGGCCGCGCTGCGCCGACCAATGGAACAGGGCCATTGCCAATGCCTGTTGAATGTCCTCGTACAGGCCCAGCACCTGGTTCTGGTGCTTCTTGGAGCCGAACGCGCGGTTTGTGGTCAGCATAGCGAACTGCGAACGTTGGACAACAAATGAATAAGTACTTGGGAAGAAAGATATGCAATCAAAGGGCGAATGCTTCTCAGCAGAAAGAATTGATTGCGAAGGCCCTCATACAAACCCACCTCTTTGTCAACATCCATCTCATCGAGCAGCTCCAGCAGGCGTCCCAGTATGTTGGAGCCGTCGACAAGGCTCTCGGCGTAGTTGGTGACCAGTCCGGTGATCTGCGTGCGTGGAAATAATCAGGGTCAGTGAAACCCCCTCCTTCAGCCGCACTGATCTCGAAACTCACCTCCTTGGGCAGCTCGGTGTTCCAGGAGACGCCGCTAACCACCTGGAACATGTCGCGAAGGGTGCAGCTGATGGCCTTTCGTCCGTCGTAGTAGAGCAGCACAGCGACAAGGCCTCTGGACAGGCCGGGATGATGCTTCTGCTGGCGCTGTGCGGTGCACAGCAGCTCCACGGCGAACACCTCGTCCAGGTCGAACATGTCGGAGAGAATGACCGCCTCGTCAGCCAGGTCCTGTGATATCATTAGCTTCCGCGATTGCCCCTGGATCGGGACGCCCTCGTTCAGGGCATTCCTCAGTAGATTGCGGCTCTTCTCGCTCCTCGCCTGCCGCCATTTCCACATGATTACCAATGATTAGTTAAGTCTACGATCTGCAAGCACTAGTTTGGCTGTACCCACCGGATTGCGCAGCAAGTTGGTGAAGTTGGGCTTGTACTTCTTGAGGCACTGCTCCAGGTCCGCGGTGAAGCCACTGTCATTGGACACCGTCGCCTGAAAAACACTGTACAGATGCTTGTACGGCGTCCACATGTCCTCGGTTATACCTGTGGACGCATGGGTGGCATTAGTGGCATTAGTGGTTTGGCGACCCACGCACATCATCATGTGCCCGCTGTCCCGGCACTCACCGTCCATTTCACTTGGTTGCGCTTGCAGTTCTTGCTAATTCGCAGCTATTCACTATAAAACGCGGCAAGTTTGCTTCGCTTGCGAGAAGGCGCCGGTTGCCAGGGCTGGGTGTTGCCAATACTGGAGATTGCACAGATGTTCACCACCGCACGAACTCACCACGCTCATGCCGCTACGGTGCCTGTGCCCGCTAACTGCGGTTGCTGCGCTGGCTAAACGGTTGACTCGAACCAAGTCAATCGGAAAATCGATGCTTATCGAACGATAATCGAGGCGCTGCATCGGTGCGTTGGCGCACCACTAACTAACACAACTTCAGTGCGGCGCGGGCGGGGCGTTTTCGTGAAAATCTACGCACGGACTTTTCGTAGTTACCCGATAGTAGCATCCGTTTGTTTTGTTCCGATTCGCGTTTTTTTTTTCTGTTCTCCGCCACTCTGTTTGGCCAGCGAACGCACTGCCCACCAAGTGGTGTCCTGTTCGCATTGTGAGTGAATCACCGATGGCCGCGGGCAGGCTGAACTGCACCATAGTGGGATGCTGGTTCTGGCTGTCGATGCAAGTGGATGTGGAAGTGGATGTAGAAGTGCAAATGCAAATGCAATCGGCGCAGGGCGGCTGCAATAAATGCCAAAAGGGATTCTAACTGCCAAAGCCACTGCAATCGGAAGGAAAATTCAAATTTCATTGGGAATCATTCGAATTGGAATTGAATTTGTAACTGGAGTTGGAGTTCAGAGTACTTGGTACTGGGTGTGCGAGAGCGACAGAGAGGAAGAGAGGCAGTTCAAGTGTGTGGGGGTAGCTGTCACACGGGCACACACACACACACACGCACATACTCACAACTCCAGTGCATAAAACTCCAAACTGCGTTCGCCTCTCTCTTTTCGTTTCGTTTGCTCTCTCCCCTACGTTCGCCCACGCAACGCCTGGCGAGCGAGAGAGAGCGGTATAGAAGAGCAAGGGAGCCAGAGCGAGAGAGCAAGGAAGTGGTTTTTCCACCGAAAATATGGACAAAGGCAAACTGCAGAGTTAGCTGAAAATAAATAAAAATATAAAAAAAAGGAACGAGACACGAACAGCGACTGAAATAGCGGTTAACTGCGCTCCCTTACGGCGAATCGTTGAAATTCAAGACGGATCGCTATCGCATTTCTTCAATTATGTCTGTTTCGCTTTTCATTCCGCTGCAGTAAGCGATCGCGCGAAGGAGCACCAATACAGAGAGCGAGATTTGAAGAGAGAGAGAGAGAGATAGAGAGTGCGCTCCCAATTGACGACTCCACTCCCACACACACTTAACCCCGCCCCCTCGCACCCGTAATTACTATGGATTGTGGTGGTATTGCGGCACATCAGCAACAACAACTACAACAGCAACAACTGCACTTACTCCAGCAACAGCTACAACAACAACACCACCAGCAGCAGCGGCAACAACAACAGCACAGCCTCGAGGAAGCAGCAACAATAACAAATGTAAGTATCTCCCAAGTTTCTCCAAATGTATGTGTGTGTGCGTGTGTTTGTGTTGCTCGCCCATTTCCTCTGTACTTCATAATTCGCTCCCACACACAAAAAAAAAAGAAGTCATAGGGCAGAGTACATAGGAAGAAACTGAACTATACTTTTAAAGTGCAGCTTCTTCAAATTATAGGATAATATAGGAACTTAAAACTTTACCACTCCCCCCAGTCGATGGGGCAAAAGGAGAATTAATAAAAGCAAACGCAGAGAGCGGAATGATTAATCTTTGGACCAGCTGCTGGGGCAAAAACGACCACAGCAACTGCTCCTCAATGCTTTCAAGTCCAACCGAATGCCGACCCATTAATTGGTGTACTAACTTTTTCGCTCTCTCTTGCGCCTCTTTCTCCGTTCTTGCCCCATTACTTTCACCGTGCATAAACACTGGAAAGAGTTCCCGATCGTTGTGGTTCTGTTTTTCGTTGTTCGCCTCTGAGGTTCTCGATTTGTTTATGCGCGGGCGGCGGAGGAAAACCCGATTCCCCACGAAAGGCAACGGCGATGTGCGATACCATGCGGCAACAACAGCAGCAACAACAACAAACGCGAAGTTGTTGCTGCCCCTTTGTTTTGCCGCAACAGCGGGCATCGCCCCGCTCCCCTAAGTCACTTCACTCCCCAGCAGTTTGTGGCACAACCCCAACAAGGAAGGTCGATTAGTTTCTGGATCAGAATGGTAACAAACAGTTGAAACAAAAGCTCCATTTGGAAGAGATAATAATCAGATCCAATAAAAACATGAACTATATATATATTTAAACAATATTTGAACATTGCTTGTGTTTTAAGTTGAAGTATATGTACATATATAAGAGATACATTTGGTACAAAGAAAATAAACCTTTACAATGGTCACTTTGAACAAAAGTTAATAAAGGCTTAAAATGGTTTAACAATTGAAATTCTCTTAGATTCCCTTCCCAAATTAAATAATAAATATCTATGATCCTCCAGTTTTATATGTATGTATATATATACTTTATATCTTTGCAAGTCAGCCCTGTTTGTTGTCAGTCACGGTTTTGTTCACTGCACACAAACATTTTGTATGTACGTAAATAAATACATACATATGTATATATATATATATACATATAGTTTAGAGTGAACTGTCAGGATGCCAGGACGTGACTGCGTGCAGCTCAAGGACGAGGACATGAGAATTGTCCTCCCGGTGCGTGTCAAATTTGCCTAATTGCGCCCAGAGGTCAGCAAATTCTGAAAAACTGCGCTGCCCATTTGACCATTTCTGCTTGGCCAGCACGCACATTTTTCATTTCCCAAAAGCAAATATTACACCTCAGCATAAAAGGTTGAGTAAGCAGTTTGCTTGACAGCAGGACAATCTGTCAGTTGGCGATTTTGCATTGTTTCAAACAGTGAGTTTATACAAAACTCATAGGAAATGTTTCAAAAATAGTTGACAACTTTTTTCACTCCATTCTAGTTAACAGACCCCAATATAAGTGAAACAATTTAGAAAAAAAAACATGTAAATTCTTTTTTTGATTAAGTCATTATGAAGTTATTATATAAATTTAAGTAGTTTTTCTTTAAATTTAAGCTATCTGTGGTTTCCGTGCATACAAGACAGTTTATAAGACCATTGGATTGGATGTATATTTTAGGAAATATACTTTCAACTGCGTTAACAACATAAAATGTAAAAATATTTTTTTATTCTTCATTTCTTTTAAAAATGTAACTCATTCAGATACGTATATTCTTAATGTTTGGCCACACAAAAAAAAAAGAAGATTGATTTAAGCCACTACTAAATGAAAGCTGGTGGTTTTTACACCATCTACAAAAAATCCTAACTAATCCTAAATCAAAATCTTAACTAATTATAATGGAGCCAAACATCGCATGTGAAAGGGAACGTCATCAAACATCATACATATATGCCTGCATACCTTGTCCCTTTAATCTACCCCGTTTATTTTCAAGACAATTATAATTCTTAAGAATTATTTGTAATAGCACGGGCAGCACTAGTTTCGTTGCTATCCCCGATTTCTAACCGTGTACGCACTTGCATCCGACGTCCGGAGCTGCCAACTCGCTTGCATCTGCAGTCCGGTTGGCAGCGCCGTCGGCGCTCTCGCTCGCTCGCTCCTGTTGTGTTTGAGTTCGAGTTGCTGCGCTTGTGAGTTTCTCAGCTTGTCGCATTTGGGTTTCGACCGACGCGCGCAGGAGACGTGACATCGCAGAGCGGAGCGACACGAACGTAACGTAACGGAACGGCACGAAACGAAACGAAGCGCTACGCAACGAAAGGCGAACAGAAAACGAACAGCAAAATCAACGGCGGATGCGAGTGCGAGAGTGATTGGAAGTAAAAGAGCGCGCGCGGAATTCGAAGTGCACAATTATTCAATTTTATTTTTATTTTATTTTTGTTGACTTTGCGTTCCGTTTCGGTCCAAATACGTCGCCTTCTTTTGTTTTTTCTCTTTTTTCTCTTGTGCGCTGCGCTTATTAAGTTCCTTTAAAGTGCCTGGTCCATTGTGTTGTGATTGCCGCTTTTACATACACAAACATCGCAGGAAGAGGAAGCAGCATTGCGCGGGGTAAATGAAACAATAATTAAGAGTGCCCTTTATTAATTTCCAAAAGGGGCTAAAGTGATGGATGGGGGGTTTGGTAAAGGGGTCGGGGAAGAAGGGTGCAACGAAAAAGAATCCTACGACCTAAAGCAAAACCAGAACGATTGACAATAGAATCAGTATACTTTATCATTTCCTAACCACCGATAACCTCATTTCACGGCGACACATGTGCATATCTATTTGAAAAGCTCAACAGCGAAGTGCAGATGAACAGTGTTTGTACAGTAAAGTGTGTTGGTTCCAAACAAGTGGAAAATCAAATATTAGCGAGAAAAGTAGTTCACAATTTTTGTTTAATATTTGCAAACGCACTTGACGGACACTTGTAAATTTTGCATTCCAAAACTCAATTTGCAGTTAGAAAATGCAATGATCTGGGGCAATCATCAAATTCCCCCCTTGTAATTCCACCACCTTGAGTTCATTTAGCCATTGTTTACTGTGCCCTTCCATTTGTTGCGCCCCCCAAAACCGAACTTGCAACGCAGGCGTGGGTGGCAACCCTGGTCTGGCCACCACGGCTCTCCCTTGTGATTTTCGCCGGTTTTTGGCTCAGTCATATGTGCGTCATTCCGCTTCCTCCCACATTTCCATCGCATCCTCCCCCGCCAACGCCACCCCGCAGAGAGTCACCCGCATTGTCGACTCCTTGGCCACTCTACTCTCTGTTCTCGCCCACTCCTTACTCCGCCTTCGCCAAATTGCTTCTGCACGTTCGTCAAATATTTGCTCAACTCTTTTTAATTACATTACACACACTCACGCATTTGCCGCTGTTAGCCCGTTTACCCCTTTTACACCATCGCCATTACACGTTGAAAACAGTGTCTTACGCAGAGGGGGCGTTTATTCCTGACCCAACCCCCCACCCCCCTTCTGGTTTCAAACTACTAAACTTTTGGCTTTATTGTGTTTCTAAGAGTCGTAAAACTCTAAATTTACATAAATACAAATGAAAAACAAACAATGTAAAGAGTAAATTAGAAGCCCCCCTTACAATTCACTGCATACGCCACTGGCACGCACACAACAAACGGATTGTAATTGCAGATCTCTCGTCGATTTGACGAGAGATTGGGACCAAAAAGAGAGCTGCATTTGGAGAAGAGTGACTCACGCGGCAATTCGTGGAAATTCAGTGATTGATTTTATAGATTCCAAGCGAGAAAAAGACACTGGACCAGTTTTCCGATCATAGCAGGCCCATTAATTACACATGTACAACACACACATGCATACGTATTTTGACTTGGGCCTCTTTCATTTATCGCTGTATAGAGTTGGGGGTGTTGGGCATTCGAATACCCCAAGTACATAGGTACCTAAATAAAAAACAGCCCATAAAGTATCAGCATATCCTATCTAGACTGTAGGATCGCCGGTACCAAAACAGCTAGGGAAATGTGAGTGGAACTAGCTGCATGGTAGTTAGATTACAGCAATTGCATACAATATACATTTCAAGGGGATTCGATGTGGCAGAAATCTTGACCTGATTGATTTCGGGAAGCGTACTGCATTACACAGTGCTTACTTTGGTAATGGTCCACTTGAGTGAGCGAGTGATGCGCAATGGAAATGTACTGAGGCGATTCTGTTGCGATTGCATTGGTGGCCCTATTTGATGGTTCTGGTCTTCTGTTCGGGCCCCCAGCCACCTACACACATGTTTGTTTCGTAAATCCATGGGCAACGCAATCGCAGCCGTGAAATGGGATTTTCATCTAACAAAATATTTAAAAATTCTGAATGGCTTTGCAGCGAGATATTGACAAACTATAGGATTTCTTGTGCATTGTTCGGTTTAAAGAGCAGATTTTTAGAAGGTCAGAGAGAAGGGAATACATGGACCATTTATTATTTTCCGTTACTTTTGTTTCTATTAATTTTTCTATTAATTTTCATTAAGTTGTTCATATCCAGTCATGGTTTTCCCCCCATTTACTACCTGTAAAAACTGCGCGAACTGGAAAATTTTCAAACAAGATATGCCATTTTAAAGGTATGCATGCATACATATGTACCCATTAGAAAGCCTCTTTATAGGAAAGTACCATAAAGTTTGTGATCACCTCATGTTCGGAGGTACGACACTTATTTTGGGTGTTCTGATTTTACGATTCTCTTGTAACACGCCCAGCTGCCTCTGATTTGCTTTGCTTGTGCTTCGGTTCTTGCTTTTGCTTTTGCTTCTGCTTGCCGCTTTTCCCTTTCTGCTTTTGCTTTTGCTTTTGCTTTTACGTACATGCTTTGCCGGGTGCGACATCGTCTGAATTTTTATGCGGCAACTGTTCATTTGTTGTTGCTGTCGCTGTAAAAATTTTATTATCGCTTGTTTCCGTTTAGGAACCAAGAATGGGGAAAAATAATGTACCGCACACTCTCACATGCGTTTTCCCTGAAAGCAGTTTCCATGATGGACACCATCGCTTAGTGAAGCACGGCAGTTGAAAATGGCAGTCGCATTAAATTAAACGAAAGAAAGGTGTCACTTGTGGGCGAGTGTTTATATTAAAAGAAAATATTAAAACCAAATATAGTTAAATGCAATAAGCGGTATTTCGACTAAAGTGCCATTTCCATAATCAATTACCTTGCGGAAGTTCTAGATAATGATGTAATTATAGACGGCGCTTTTTGTGTCGCCACATTCATTGCGAAATCGTAAATTTGTAAATGTATGCCCTCTTACTTTTTGGTGCCATTTGGTGGTTCTTTTCCTTCACCCACATAATATTGTGTGACCGTCGGGATTTCGCCATCTTGAGGCACCTCGAGGCACTCGGTCATGGGTGGCCAATGCGATAATTCTTTTGGGTTTTGATAATAGTCACTGCTAAACCTTATAGACTTCAAGCCTCTGATAGTGGTAATCCAGTATGCTATCAGTAAGAAACTAACTCACTGAAGTGTATAGATGTTGCCATTTTGGAAACAACAGTTCTGTGTTGCAGTGGACAAGCAATGGTTAATGTCCTAAGATTATGTTCTGGGTCTAGGCCAGCTAGTAGTGCAATGTAATGTAATCGTTTATTGAGCAATAATGAGTACTTCAATACGCTAATCTGTAAACCCTTCATGTTTAATTTTTGGATTTAACATAATTATTATTGATTGGTCTTCCAGAACTTCAAAAGTTCAAAATTCCACATATTTATGTTATTCTCACAGTATTATCTACTGCATATGCCCAATTAGAAAGGAGTTTCCCCATCTGGTTTTCCCTCCTCTATTGATTTCATCCCCCCTTCCGCTTCTCCAGATGCTGCTGTTGGGTCTCGGGGTCGATGGGTCTCGTCTTCATTTCAAAATAAGCGGACATTTTCTCGTATATCGTATTTTTAGTTGTGGTTTTGGTTTTGGCCTCGGATGGGGCGGGCTCCCCTCCGTTTTCGCCTCTCCACATGCCTTGCTTTATTCCCCACTCATCTTCCGCCATCCGCAGTGGGCGTCTGTTACAGTTTGTAAATTATATTTAAACGCGAGCTGGCGTTCGTCGTCTATCGATGCGGATTCGTACTCGCATTTGGATTCCTATTCCGATTCCGATTCGGGTTCGGATTTGGTTAGCGTCGTCGGAGCAGATCGGTTTAGATCAGGAGGCAACTGCGGCGGCAAATGGGATCGTATGGTGGGGGTCTCTGTGCGCCACCAAGTGGGCGTGCAGTGGGCCAATTTGGCTAATAGATTGTATTTCGCCACACAGGCGAAGAGAGACAGAAAGAAGAGAGAAAGAGACACCCGAGTGCAGTTGCATGCATGGGATTATTTAGCACACTGAACTCTGCGTTAAATGGGCCTTCGGTCACACTGTAAATCAGTTGGCTTGCTCCCAATTCAAATGCGACTCCCATTCCCATTCCCGTATCCATTTCCATTCGCATTCGCAATCCCATTTCTATTCCTATTCCAATTCCCATTCCCAGGCTCAATGTTTTCGCTAATTGACTTCGTCTAAAGTCCGCAATAAACATTTCAGCAATTTAAAGCGGACTCGCACACACACTTAAACATCTCACACAACACACACACACACGTGCGTTGTGTTTATATATGCAAGATCTAGATATAGACTAGATGGACTGTATAATTTATAGATGGTCTTTAGCACATTTTGAATTCCGCATTCCGTTCCTAATTGATTCCGTTTGAAGAAACGAAAAAGTTCTGCGTGGGCTTTGCATTTAGCTTCCAATTTGCCGAATTAGTTTCTACGATATAATAATGCACATTGATCGGAATTAAAATTGGAATCGAAATTGGAATAGAAGCGCGCCCATTTGGGCCAATGATTTATTGAAAGTTATGCGCTTATCACCGTCTATATTCCCCCGGGCGACGGCAGCCACCCCCAATCCCCTCGCAATTGATTGGGCCGCAATAAAAAATTTGTCCGAATTAAGAAAGGCTGGGTAAATCGACCATAAAACCCTGTAATCATACATTCTGTTGATTTACAATTCAGCCCACAGAAGAAAATTATAACGAATGCGAGACCTACGAACCCGAATCCCCAGTCCACGCTTTACTACACTGCACTTTGCAGTATCAACAAGTGATTGATGTTGATGTGCATATGGTAGCACTGGCAGTGGAGGGCAGCGGTACTGAGTGCCTGCTCCTGGACGAAGGGAAACCGATTCGATCGCACCCGGAGTGGCAGGAAAAGAGGACGGGGGAGCAGCTCAAGTTTCAAGCATTGCTCTTGTTCTCGGCGCACTTGAAAAATAATATGCGTCCATCTTGAATGTACATATGTATATCCAATAACATCAATTACTACAATTGAACATCCAAAGTAGGATACAAATGGTTTGCTGAAGAATTCGCGTGGTCAAATGTGAAGAAAACATACAAAGCAATGAAATATCTATATCGATATATATCTACATCTATCTACAACTTTTTTTTTTGCTTATATCCTTCTTGACCACCACTTTTTTTCAAGTGTACTTTGCGACACGCCATGAATATGCGCAAATGGGATAGCCAACCACCGTCACTGGAGGATGTACTCGAAAACGCATCTGTTCCACGGGACTGCGACGTCTGAGACGGATACTATCTTGATCTCATAATCAACGTAGTGCGGGGTGTAGTGTGTGCGGCTCAGTTGACGACGACTCAGGGGTTGAAGAAACAGGCAAGATGGGAACAAAACAAAAAACATGCTTAAATAAGCGGACGAACGTCATCAGCATTTTTTTTTGGGCCTGCTCGCTCCGCTCTCCGTTTGCCACTTTGCATTGTGTGTTTTTGAGCTCAGTGGCAGGTGCAACTCCGTTTGTGGCCATTGTTGTAGAGGTTCCCCTGGCAATATGGGCATCGCGATGGGTATGGGTATGGATATGGGCCTGAATGCGTAGCAGCAGTTGCCCCGAAAAAAAAGGGGCGAAACCTCGGATCCGATTTATTGTTGATTATATTGTACAGGCGGCGGCAGCTGCATTTAAGGACACGCGTCACTTGCCGCTCCTTTTGCACGCGCCACACAACAGCAACAAGAAACGAAGTTAAGAAAAAGGAGCGGAGAACGGTCAACAGCGCAGATTTCTGCGACTTGCTGTCCGTGGTCTTCATTCCCCGCCGGGAATTTCGAACCGCTGCCTCGAGTGGCATCAGATGTTTCCCAAGGATCGGATCGCGTGCGCTTGTTTAGCGAGCATGCTTTCTCCTTCCGCTTCCTGACGAGTTTCAGAGTTTTGAGTTTGGTTCCTTGAAAAGGGGAACTATGAAATGGGGAACGTTTGTTGTCCGCATAAATGTGAAGATTGTTCAGCTGTCTGTGTCACAAGTGCTTATGAATGTCTCAAAAATGGCGATTACTTGCACGGCAATTCTGTCAGTTGGTCAAATAATATGTCAAAAATCAGTTATGGGCAGCATTTCCGTTTCTCGGCAATTGTCTTTCATGGTTACTTCACTCGTTGGTTTACTCCGTTGCATCGCCTTGAACTTCAGCGTACAGAGACAGAAATTCGGCATCGATTCGCCATGTCATCGTTTTTTGCAAAGGCAATTGTCAATTGTTGCTAATGATTTTGGACAATGTCGCACTGAAATAGCTGATTATTTGGCTGTACAGGTACAAGTCATGTTTCCTGTTCTTTTCTCTCCGTGTACGATGGAGGGGGGTCCTCCAATTAGGCTGCTTAACGAACCAAACCCAAAGTCAAACCGAAACGAAACGAAACGGCGCAAAGTTAAGTGTTGTAAAGTCAACTGAACTCCACATAAACTCAACAATCGAGTTTAAACACAACTCTGTTGCTTCTTGACGATGGCGATGATGGTTACGGTGTTGATGATGGCCAAATTCGAGCTGTGACATTATAAATTCTGCATGCCATATATACATATGTATATATATTATATATTGTACGCGGTCTCCGCGTTTTACGAGCGACAATTTCGCCAAAGGAGCGAAACGCCTGCTCTATAAGGCCGTGGCTCCATGACTAGCCGGCTTTTTGGCTGTGTGTGTGTGAATGGGAATGGGGCCCATTAAAAGTTAAATTTAATGTATTAATTTATTTTCTGTTTGCCCGCCAGTGTTGCTTTTTGTCCACTCTTGTGTCTTGGTTATTTTTTGGTTTTCTTTTTTGGCAACGCTTGTTTGTTGTTTTTATTAATCGACTGCGGAAGTTGCTGTAAATGTCCACAAACATGAGAATATTCATAATGCGTTTGGCCGAGCTCCACCACCGAGCTCCCTGCCCATCTGCTGTTTTCACCCACAGCCCTTCGCCGCTCCCTTCTACCATTCTGTGCCATTTTGGGGCAGCTCCAATGACGTAAGTGGGAGGAGGGGTGTTGGTTGTTAGCAGGGAGTTGTGAGCGAGTGGACTCTCGCTTTTAGTTAATTACTGGCGATATTATTGTAGTGTAGAAGTAATTACTTTGCAGCTAGCTCCCGCGGGAACGGAATGAGCACCCAACATGCGACTTTGGTTGGTTGAGTAGGTCATGAGTGGTAAGCAACCACTTGTTAGATGGAGTTGGATGGGGCACTTTGGGTGAGGTAGGTCCATCAAAAGAGCAGCGCGCAGCACCTCCAGCTCTTGGGGCTTAAGACCGAACCCCCCCATCCTCGAATCGGACTTGAAACCCAGTCTGTCAGTCAGTCTGTCTGTCTGTTTATACAATTATCGGATCCGCTGGGTTATAATTGGTTTATCATGGAAGTCGGACGGGCCGGGCTGTGTGCCCAAGGTGAACAACAGCCAACCGATCCGCCAAGAACATTGAACTGCAGCTGAAAATCTTACTTTATTTACTTATTTCCAGATCGACTGCGACTGAAACGCAGCGTTCCACGGAAAAAATGGTTTATTCCATTTCAGACTCCTCCAACGATTGTAATTTAAAACACCTTTAAACACAGACGTTTTCTCAATAACGAGGCGATTTTATTGCTAATGAAATAAGAAGAAATAAGAAAGACGGGGAAGCTCAAGTGTTCAGCAAAACAAAACAAGCGTCGTTGTCATGTGTCGAATTTCTTAATAGGAAACAATGTTTATGTGGATCGAGTTCCATTTGAGAGTCAGTACTTAATTATATGATACAAATTATATGGTTTTTTCGATTAATGCACGTTTTTGTGCCAAAATGCCGCATAAGTTGTTACGAATCGAAAGCAAACTTACGTGAATAACTTAACTTATGGCCAATAGCAGCAGTGTATAATTAAGTGTTTTGGGTGCAACAGGAAATTGCAAAACGCCCAGCTTATTAGTTGGTAATACTCCATCGGATTGAGCAGAATCTGTTAGCCACTTTCGTTTGGTAAAGTTTCAATTCACAATCAACATGCTGACGCCTTCTACTTTTCTATTTGGTCTTGAGTTGGAATTGTTGACACTTGTCTGCGTAAACTGATGGTGGTCCACCAAACAGAAGACAGTGCACGGAAAAATAGTTGAAAATATTAAGTCTTAGTTTAGTTTATAAGGTTTATATAACGAGTTATAAGGGTACAGGGCATAGAAACGCCTAGTTGTTGGGGTTTTAATTCCATTTCGTGACTATTGCGGCTGCAGTTCATTTGCTACACTATTGGAATACATATCGTTGTGATTCTATTATGCATGCATCAGCCTCCGCTTCTTGGCGCTATAATTCCCAATGGGTTTTAAGCGTGAATTGGATTAAAACCGGTTCTGATCCCTGGATAGATAGCAATTAAAATCTAGGCTAATAAACGACCTTGTTCATTAATAAACGCCATACACATGGAGCTTGCGAATATCTTGCTCTCAATCTAACAAACTAGACAACAAAATCGATCAATAGAACGATTCTTGAAGTGACGCGCTTTTTTTCTGTGTGTATTGGGAGTGCAGTGGTGAAGCGACCTATGCAAATATGCAAACAAGAGTCGTAAACTAACAGCAACAAATGGCCGGTAGATGGGGATTCTGTGTGGGGTCTGTGCCTCCACTTCTGACCCCCGTGTCCATCCATGCCGCTCCTCCCCCCGCACCACTCACCCCTTCCCGACGGTCATGTCGATGGGATTCTGTTGTTGTGGCTGTCATTGAACTTTGTGGACAACCGATTGCTGGTTTTTGAGGGAAAAGGGCAGGCGTAGGGGTTATTAGAAGCCGCCTCCTCATCTCACTTTGTGCATTCCGTTTTCCATGTGCATTTATGTACATATGTATGTACATACATACAGACAGACAGACACTTATGTCCATAAATCAACGCTAACCAAGCGGGGCGACATGTGCATTGTTGAATGGAACTCGAACTGGAACTGGAACTCTCTAACCTCGTTTTAACCTTCCCCGTATCCATATCCATATCTCCACATCCACATCCATTCCGTGTCATCATCAGCAGCCGCTGCCCTTCTCGGTGCGTTGAGCAGCTGACACTGATGGCAGATCATCACGGGTCCCCGGGTGGAGTTCACTTGACTAAAGTGCCAATTACCCAAAAAGAAAAAAAGAAAGAAACTAAAACAGAAACATAAACAAAAACAAGAAAACCTTTTCGAGCCACGCAATGACTCATTCAGTGGAGCGTTGAAAAGGCCATAAAGCAAAGGCGGCAACTCCATCGGCAGAAAGTAACCGAAATGACCAGTAAGACGTCGGCGGTTGTCAGCGATGTCACATATGTACATATCATGCCCAGTTGCTCCGGATGGCGATCGGATTGAGTGGATCGGATGGGATGTGTCGGAACGTGGAAGACTTGAAAGTCTTGACCGAACATTCAAATGAGCACAAGCACCAGGTTCTAGGGTAATAAATCAGTGCCATACAAGAGAGCGTGAGTGACCCAGTCCATCTGGCAAGCGTGATTATAAGTTCTTGTATCATACGGTCAAGTCAGTAAATACTATATTATATATACTACTATTTGTCGCTCTTTATAAACTCGGTCGTAAATATAGACTTGGTGGTTTCATTCAAATCTGTCTAAACCACAAGACGTTCCACCTCGTTCGTCTTCCGTCTTTCCCTTTCCCTTAACCCCCCCTCCCCTCACTACCATTTCTCTTGGCCAACTGCCAGTCATTGTGATTGTTTTTGCCTTTGCCCCCAGCTGTTAACAAGCCCCACTCCTCCGTTAATACGTGACTTATGCCCTGGTAAATTACTTAACACTCGCCAGTCGCCGGGCAGCTTCAACTGCATTATGTACATATATCGACAGTGCGGATTCGGATTCATGGGAAACATCAGGAGCAGTGGCAACTAATACTAGACTATATCGCCAAATGGCCACGACTGCTGCTGGAGAAACGCCAAAAGTACTGGACTTGGACGGAGGAAAGGCGGCTTTGCTTTTGATTGCCGAGCGTCAGCAGTATTAGCAAAATGCACAGCAAAAAGAAAATAGTAGCTAGATATGTATATAATGATTTGGATTTGCTTAGCTTATTAGATATTATCTTAAAGCAGACAACTTTTAAGATTTAATGCGACAAAAGATTAATGCTTTTAAAGGTTATAGCCTTTCTTTAAACTCTTTGAGTAAACTATTGCATATGAGTGTATCTTGTGGATACAAGATGTAGTTCGAGCAGAAAAAGGGAAAAAGGATTTGTTCTTTTTCCACGTTTTCCACGAGTGTGGAAATATCTTAGCGATACAAATACCGTTTTATTCATGAGCGCTTCGTTGCGCTGGAATCAGTTCGAAACTGATTATTCAAAATCGTGGAATTGCTGGTGTGTTCAGTATCAGTTTTTTCTCCAGGTGCGATTGCTGTTGGCGGCGGGAAGTCGTTGTCGTCCAAAGTAAAATGTGTAACGTGTTTGGAGCGACAGAGGGCGGCGACAGAAGTGGAAAGAGGTTGGGTCAGCCAGCTGCATTGGCAAGCGACTACAGCTTCAGACTTCAGACTTCTGACTACCGACAATCGCCAATCTCTAATCGGAAAATCGTCGTTCGTCAGCGGACGTTCCATTGGGGCACGTTTCACACAAGCTGCCACAATGCAAACAAGATGGGGCGCCCAGCTGATAATACTTGGGCATTTCTGGGTCCAGCTATAAAGCCAAAGTTCCCCAACTATGCTCGTAATTATCAACTGCCGCATTTTAAATTCGAGCCACGAAGACTCCAATAAATTATGGTCACTTAAAACATGCATATTTTTTTTAAGGAACATTAGACACTAGATTGGAATGGCATGTTTCTTACACTTTTATAACTTGTAACCATAATGCTAATACTGTCTGCTTCTCCTTTTCAGATCAACCTAAGGGGCATCTTGGTCGGCGGCGCTGC
Source organism: Drosophila mauritiana (assembly GCF_004382145.1). Taxonomy (NCBI): domain Eukaryota; kingdom Metazoa; phylum Arthropoda; class Insecta; order Diptera; family Drosophilidae; genus Drosophila; species Drosophila mauritiana. Next base: position 19,650,282 of record NC_046672.1, on the reverse strand, counting down.
CAGCGGCGCAGGAGTAGCAGGAGCAGCGGCTGGTGGTGCGACGACGACGACGACGACCGCCGCTGGCTTCGTGGCTGGTGGAGATTGCCCTGTGATCGGCGCCGGTGCTGGCGCTGGCGTCAAGCTGCGCAGGCACAGCGATCGTCCCCTGACGCCGGAGGCCAAGCAGCTCTCTCACACATACCGCATCTCGATGGCCAACCTGGAGGATTCGCAGGAGTCGGAGCTGGACCAGATCCTGGGCGAGCTGAGTCTGCTGGAGGCGCAAATTAGCTACACCGAGGCCTCCATGCTGCCCGCCATGTGTGCTCCAAGTGCGGGCGCTCAGATAGCACCGCCACCGGGAGTGACCCAGCTGCCGGGCAGTGCTCCATCGATGGTCTCCATGTCGGCAGCATCCTCGCGTTCCCATTCGCGCACCAATAGCACCATCTCAGCAGACGTAAGCAGCTGCTCGTCGTCGGGGATCTCGGAGAATGGACACGGACTGGGAATGGGAATTGGCGGGCCCGGGTCGGCCGGAATGATGGTGCAGCCACCGCCACCGGGCGGCATGACCATGGGAATAACGCTGGGTGTTGTCACGCCCCGCGAGCCGCGCACCGAATCGCCAGACAATGATTCCGCTTTCAGCGACACCGTTTCGCTGCTGTCCAGCGAGTCGTCGGCCTCCTCGAACACATCCCTGCAGCAGCAGCAGCAGCAACAACAGCACCAACAGCACCAGCAGCAGCAGAAACAACAGCTGGCCGGCGCGGAGAAACTACACCACGGCGTCCATGGGCAGCACGGTGGCCAGCAGAGTGGCGCCAACAGCATCACGAAGGCGGACAAGATCCAGTTGGCACTGCATAAGCTGGAAAGCGCCCCCATCCGTCGCCTGTTTGTCAAGGCCTTCACCTCCGACGGTGCCTCCAAATCACTGCTGGTTGATGAGCGCATGGGCTGTGGTCATGTAACGCGACTTTTGGCCGACAAGAACCACGTGCAAATGCAGTCCAACTGGGCGTTGGTCGAGCACTTGGGCGATCTGCAGATGGGTGAGTGCTTTTAATTGGCTTTTAGGAAGGCTTTACATGTTCTAATAGCCAATGAATTGTGCCCTTTGATCCTGGGGTAAATTTTAGAAGGAAAACTAAATAATAACTGATCGCTCTTCCCACAGAACGCCTCTTTGAGGACCACGAGCTGCTGGTGGACAACCTGATGACGTGGCACTCAGACGCCGGCAACCGAGTGCTCTTTCAACAGCGTCCGGACAAGGTGACGCTTTTCCTGCGGCCGGAGCTCTACTTACCCGGACCCCAGATGGCGCCCGGATGCCAGCATGACGAGCAGACGCGGCAGATGCTGCTCGACGAGTTCTTCGATTCGCACAACCAGCTCCAGATGGACGGACCGCTTTACATGAAGGCGGACCCAAAGAAGGGCTGGAAGCGATATCATTTCGTGTTGCGCTCCTCGGGCCTCTACTACTTCCCCAAGGAGAAGACCAAGAACACGCGCGACCTGGCCTGCCTGAATCTGTTTCACGGCCACAACGTGTACACTGGATTGGGCTGGCGCAAGAAGTGGAAGTCGCCGACTGACTACACCTTTGGCTTCAAGGCGGTGGCGGACTCTTCGCTGGGCAAGTCGTGTCGCTCCCTCAAAATGCTGTGCGCCGAAGACCTGCCGACGCTGGACCGCTGGCTGACGGCCATCCGCGTCTGCAAGTACGGCAAGCAGCTGTGGGACAGTCACAAATCGCTGCTCGAGGATCTCTGCCTGAGCCGCGACGATGCCGTCTCGCAGTCGAGCTTTGCGGCCTCCATGCGCAGCGAGTCCATCTCGAGCATCTCCTCGGCGGTTCCGTCGCAGTGCGGCAGTGTTTCCTCGGCCATCAGCAGCATGTCCAACTCGACTAGCGGCCGCACATCGCGCGCCTCCAGCAGCAGCTCCAGTGGCTGCCTCTCGGACGACAACAACGCCTTCGACTCCGAGTTCACCACTGGCACCATTAAGCGCAAGCCCTCGATGAAGCCCAATCTCCCGCTGACCACGATGACACGCCAGCTGAAGGAGGTGGGCGAGATCACCATCTGTGAGAGCGCAGGTGGCGATGCCAGTTCCCCGGAGCGCAGTGGTACTCTAACGCGCCGCCATAGTCGTCGCAAGTCGCAGGAGAGCAACGGCAGCGGCACGCTAAAGCGCCGCCCGATTGCCGTGCCGGTGGCCACTGTTGTCAAGCAGACGGAGCCAATGGGCAGCGCCTCGTCGACGTCGTCCAGCAGCAACTCTACGCCCACGCCCACACCCAGCATATGCGCCAAACCGCCGCCAGGCGATTCGGCCTCGCTGATGTGTTCGTCTACCCTGTCTTTGGACTCGCTGCCTCCGCCACCTCCGCCGCCCGCTTTAGATGGGTCGGAGGATCAGGATGTGTACGGGTCACAGCTGTCGCTGGCCTCACTGCCACCACCGCCTCCGCCTGAGGATGTGCTGGCAATGAACTATGCAGAACCCTCCAGTCCGTCTACGCCCACACCAATGAGCACTGCAATGATCATGCCCAACAGCAACGGATCGTTGCCCCCGGCGGTGCCGGCCAAGCCCATGAAGCCAGCAGTGAAGCAGGCGGCGGGCGGTCTCAAGGCCGCGCCACCATACAAGGCGCCGCCGGATTACGTGGGCCCAGCCCTGCTGCCTGGGCCGCCATTGCCGCCGCCGCCTCCCGCCCAGAAAAAGGTCTCGTTCGCAGACTCTCCGGTGCTGCTGCGTCGCAAGATGTGCTCACCGGAACCCGTGCTGCCCCAGCGATCGCCCAGCACCACGCTCAGCTGTCATTCCAGCTCCAGTGCAGGATCGGCCTACCAGACCTACGCGCCCGGGCCTATGTTGCCGCCGCGTGCTGATGTGGCGCGCCTGTCCAGCCTGAGTAACGGCAGCAGCAGCGAGGTGACCTCGCCCAAGCGCCTGCAGGAGTCGGCCTCGAATCCGCCCCGCGACTTTCTCAAGGATCTGCAGCGCGTGATGCGCAAGAAATGGCAGGTGGCTCAAAAGTGCAAGGCGGAGCCAGCGACGACGCCGCATGAGGTCCTGGGCTTCCGGGACTTTAGCAACGAGGACCTTCTGGCCGCCCACAACCTCAACTCTGGGGCCAACTCCTCGCACTACTACCGCGAGACGGCCAACGTGAGCCACTGGGTGAGGAAGCACTACGAGTATGCCCACAATGCGCTCTACGAGAACGTGCACGCCCAGGCGGCGGCGGGAGTGCCTGGGAGTGGAGAAGCCACCACGCCTCCGCTCCCACCTCCGCCTGGTAATTCAGTGGCAGCTAAAAAACGTCCGCCGCCGCCGCCTCCGAAGCGGAGCGACAAGACGCACCTGACCAACCGGGTTTAATGGCATCGCAGGAGAAGAGTAAGTCACGCGCTGAAATGAATGCACACAATCACCTTGACTATCAGAGATTTGCGAACTAATTTCTTTCATTTTCAGGTGAAACCGCTTGCTTACCGAGATCCTCGTTCTCCAAAGGAAGGATTTTCGTACAGGATCACAGTTATGCACTCGTCTGAAAGAAAGCAGAGAAAAGAATCTTACAAATTCCTATTTAAGTCCAGGCGACAGCGGAGCGAGATGGAAAACCACTAATTAAAACATACATATATATTTTCCTAGAATATGCTATGGCCACGCCCACTTCTCTCACAAAAGTATTACACATCATGGAGAATCAAACTGTTGAACTTGATCGCAGTTCGGAGTCAAACCACGTCAAAAGTGTCAACAAGAGAGTTTTCAAATTTCCAATGGCAGGCGTCCACAAAGAACCTTTTTGCTTTTAATTGTATATCTAAATTGAAAACCTCGTCTTGTATATTTTTAAAAACCTTTAATTTTAAGAATACCTTTACCAGAGTCAATAGTTTCGAGTATCTCCCCTAACATATTTTTGTTGGCACTCTTGACTTGGTTTGATTCATCATCTATATTTTAATTTTGAAAATCAAAAAACTTCTGCGGTACTCGCCTGCGGAATTAAATGCGAAATGCAAAATAGGAATTCTGGCATTAGTAAAAATATTTAAGATACATTTTAGTTTGTAAAAAGGAAAAATGCATTTTAGGAACGATAGTGCATTATTTAAAGAACACTAAATTAGCGCTAGATAAGTGTACAATGTTTTTATATATACATGCACTCTTTTAATTGTTTAGTTGCTCGTAGTATTGATTTTATACATTATCTATTTTTTTTGCGATTATCTTTGTAACGGTAGAGTGAACGTTTTGTGAGCGCATGAAATGCGCTGCGCTAGCAAAAGGAAATGCCTTATAAAGCATATTAACCTAAAAAGGGGAAGCCCTGCATAAACACCTAATATACATACATAAATACACACATAGGTCATATACCTATGTTGATCTATCCAAATGATTTGCTGTTTAAAGCGATACTATTCTCATTTTCGAAATTTGTAATGCCACTCTGATTGTTCAGTTTAAGAAACCAAATGCTTAGTTTCAAAAGATTTGTCAAGTTCCTCAATAGTGTTAAAGTTGTATTTCTCTTTGTGCTTGGAAAAGCAGACAGATCGGCCATAGAATGCAATTTGTATGTGCAAATCAAACTATTTATATTGAAGGCAATAGGAGAAAATGGAGCTAATTCTGTACACAAATCAAATATGTATTCATATAGTAACTGTAATTGTAATAATATATAAATTAATATACTTGGCAACATTTCGTTTGCGAATTTTGTTTTTCAGCATATAATTTTTGAAGCGTTCCTATAGGTTCAATTTTTATATGCATACATTATTAACAACTTTCGGCTAAGCTAAATGGCTTTTGATTCTATATAATCGATGCAATAATCGAACCGATTTGTTTAGCAAACCTATCCCCAAGCGATAGAATGTCATTTATCGATTGTGTATTGATTGTAATTTGTACTTTGTAATTGTTTTTGTGTAGTAACTTGTTTGCCATTTGTTTTGTGTGTATGTTTGTGTACAGCCAGAAACAGCCATATATGTATATCCATAACTATAGGAACATATATGTACGTGCATGTGTGCATTTGTGTCAGGCACGCCAGTAAATCAGCTTAGAAATGTCCTTGCTGCATAAATTGCACGAATGCATATATGATTCTGTACTATATGAGGTTTTGTTACGTTTACACCGGCTTGTGTGCTGCGATCAAGTAGTGATCGGAATCCATCGACTAAACTTCAACTTCGCCTTCTCTCTCCAGCCATCCTAGAAGTGTTCGGACTCCAGTCCCCCAGATACCCTGCATCCGCCAGATAAGCCTGCTTTTGTTGCCCATCCCGTGTCACAGCTAGATAGATCCCTCCCTGCGCGAATATGTGGAAACGTTCGTTTCCGTAAACAAGAATCTAAGTTGGGTGTTATTAGGGTGAAATTGCATTTTACTTTCCTACATATACAACACTAAAGGGTATTATGCATATAGATCTAGATGTAAACATACTTAAATAAAGGAAATGCCAATTTTTTAAAGCTTGAATTTATACGAACATATTTTTTAGAAACTATACGCTATATATATATATATTATATATGGTAGGAACACAAGGATGTGCCATAGGCGCCGTCGTCGTGTCGAAACAAAAAAAAGGGATCGGAAAACCCGCAACGTTTTTTGCTAAGAGTGTATTGAAATCTAAAAAGAACCTAGTCATTAAGTCCACGATAAAAAGAAAGTACATTAAAAGCTAAATCAATTTATATAAAATGACACGCATATACACAAATGTATGTTATTAACGGCAAAAGATAAATCTAGAAACCTGAATCTAGAAACTTACTCCATGCTTTAGCTACAGAAGGCATTTTAAATCATTTTTGTTTGCCATCTTTTACACTTGATTTGTTTCCGTTGTTTCCGTTTTGTTTGCTTACACGTTTCGAACTGAATGTATAAACAATTTAGTAATGCAGTGAATTAAAGCGCGGTTCAACTAAAAGAACAGAAATCAAACACAGAACAGAATCCTAATTATGCTAAATAAGCAAATAAGCAAACTCGTATATTGCAGCCCAAACTAAAACTAAATGAAAAAGACTACTTACTCACTGGAGGTGGATTAAATAAGTAAGTTAATTACTATATCGCCGACACATTCAGAAATCATTCATATGCATTAACTACAAATTTACAAGTACAGCAGCGGAAAACTACGACATCTAACTAATGAAATCAAAGGAAAATTCAATCTAATAAGTAAAACCAGAAATTCTTTGCAGGGCTATTATATAGTGAACAATGTTGCCATTTGATACCACTTTTTTCCACAAATAAAACACATTTGATATGAAAATATATATTACTATATATACCTTATATTCCGCATCAAATGGAATTTTTTGTAATTTTGATAGAAACATTCAAAACGTAATTAAATCGAAAGCGAGCAACAAAAACTGTGCGAATGAAACGTGTTACGAAAACTATGAAAAATAAATGCGAGAAATGCCTAAGAAAAATTTGAACTAAATTAAGATGCTATTTATTTGTCGGTGGGTGTATGCAATGCAATTGGATTTTATTTTGGTCACTGGTAAGTTTAGTTTGCAAATGGGAGGTATGTTTTTAAATTTAAAAGCCGAAGGCTTTGCATAATAATAGAAATAAAGGTCCGAGGCTTAATTATAAATCAATTGATTTTTAAAATTAACTTACAATTTGAGGTAAGATAGTGAGCTAAATATTAATTTTAATTATTAAAACTAAACTATACAGTAACATCAGAATTAGGCCCATCTTAAAATAAGTGATTCGTATATCAACATCTACTAAAACCTTTTTCAACTATAAATTAATAAACGATTATAAACGATATATTAAGTGAAATCTACTATACTATACTATAGTTATTATGATTAAAAATAAAACTTTTGATATTGAGGAAGAATTATGATGTTCAAAACAACTTTGCATAACTTTTAGATACAATCTTTAAAATGACAAGATATTCAAACTATACTTAATACTAAGCAAGGTGAATTTGAATAAGGATGACTTTACAGCTGTGTTCATAAAAATAGCAGTGCGAGGGAAAATAAGAAATATAAAGGTATTTTTCCATGTCCCTTTTTGGAACCGACTTCTTATTCCACTTATTTTATTACACACCAGAATTTCTGATTATTATCTTGATTAATTAATAAGATTACAAATCTATACTTTCGATACTATTGAAGAAATAAATGTGAAACATTTGTTGAATTGTTTGAAATTAAATACCTAATGATATTATAAAAAAAATGTGACCGTTAAAAATGTAAATCATAGGAATTTTTATCTTAAGCTCGCATGTCCCAAGCACTGCTATTTTTATGAACACAGCTGTATATTATAATATTTCATATAATATAATTTCATTTTAAATTTAAACAGTGCGCAACACTTTAAAAATCGGTTTTCAATTCAGGATTGATGGCTAGAACTATGAGTAATACAAATATGAAGCTCATTAGGCATAAACAAAATCATACCGTTGTGCATATCCATGCTCCACTGTACCCATTCGCAGCACACACCCAAATTTTAAGTCGCAGGGAACGAGCGAAGCTTTGCAAATTTACGCATTTTAATGCCCTCTCAACGCAGCTGACCAGGATCGCCGCTTCGAAGGATGTGAGCCTGCGCTGCCCCAAAACGCCGGCGTCGACGTCGACGTTGCCTGCGGCAGCGACGGCGGCCGCGGCAGAGGCAGCAGCAGCAGCCGCAGTCGACATAATTTTCAGTTTCCTTGCCGCATTTTGTGGGGGTTTTTGGGCGTTTTTTGCGAGCTTCTTCTTTTTTCGGGGGGATGTGGGCCACGCACTGGCTGCCCACTGGCCGAGCCAAAGTAAGAAGAAGACGAAGATGCAGAGAAAGGGTTGCTCTCCATGCGTGTGTGTGTGTGGGAGTGTATGTGTGTCTGCGGACCTTTGCTTGGCAGGCATTTTATTTATGCTGCGTAGTCGCTTCCTTGTCTCACTCCCCCCTCCTCTGCTGTCCACCGCTGTTTATGCCCGTTAGACGGACATTACAGGGTATCTATTATATTCGGCCAAAGTTACGCAACTGGAATAAGGAATAGCGTAGAGCCTGCAGATCCGAAAAAATTGGAACAGAGCGCTACTATAAAGATATGTATAGTATATATATACATTTTGGAGGGCAAACACCTTATAAGTTTTACCAAAGAGTTTCAAATACACCCATTTATTTTAAAATAAAGACGGAAAATAGCTATAAGTTTCGTGATAACTATACTTCCAATTAAAGCTTTTTATAATGCAGCAATAACTTTAGACGGTGTACAATTTAATTTATTTAATGATCTGTTTCATATTTTTGAAGAAATACCAATGAAAAACAGATACAAAATGTGTTTTAGCTTTAAAAAAATATATATATTAGTTGTTCTTATGCACAATTGATTCAAAGTTCGCTACATTTTGTAAATATTTTCAAAATATAAATGTTTAAAATAATACTTATTTTTTAGATAGAGGCTGACATTTTATTGAACCATAAAGCTGGTTTTGAAATCCCAACATATTTTGTTTGTTATATTTTAAGCCCGATATCATATATGTATGTATATGTATATGTATATATACTATATACATACATATGTGATTCTAGTGGGTATCGGATAGTCGTGGCATTCGATCCTGTTTAAATTGGCAAGTGCCGGCGGGCGGAACGGCACCACCTCCTGACCTGACCCCTGCCTCCTGGTACTCCTGGTCGCTCTGGTCGTCCTGGTGCTCCTGGTCCTCCTGCTCCTCCCCCACCCGCATCCTCATCAGCGTGTTCGATGCTCGGAGCGGCGAACCCTTCAACCCGTTCGTGCGTTTGCTGTCCAGCTGGAAATTCAGCTCCAGCTCCAGCTTCCTTTTGTGGGTGCTTTTGGGTGTTTTGGGTGGGTTTCGGGTGCTTCCGAGTTGGGTGGTGGCTTCTGATGGTGGCCAGTAGGTGGGCTTAATTTAAGCGGGTTTTATTTTTTCTCAATTCCTCTCCCCGTTCGCTCTCTTCTCACATGCCTCTCGCTTCTCCGCCTATTTTTTGTGTTTTTTATTTGATTTTGCTTCGCATTTTTACTTTTTTTTCGGGGTGGCTCTCTGTTTGTGTATGTGTGTGTGTGTGTGTGTGTGTGTGTTAATCTCGTTATGTTGTCCTTTGTTTGAAATGCCCGCTGCTGCAGCGCTGCCGCGTCGCAGTCGACGTCGCCGCTGTAACTCTTTCGTTTTTTATTTTTTGCTATACAATTTGATATACATATGTATAATGTAAGATTGTTGTATTTACTTTCTACGTCCTCGTCTAAGTTAAACAATTTTAATTGAATTTTGACAAAAATAGGGGAAACCATTTATTCACGAAAAAAGGGTTCGAAAGTTAGATATTCCGAGTTGTTGCACGCAACCCCAAGCAAATGATTTTGGGCAAAAGTGTTGCCTATGTTTTGGGGCACATTCGAGGAACTCCAAGTTCCTGCAGATTTTTATGGAAAGCAATTCACTTGAAATAGTTTTCGAAATATTAAAATGCACCTACTATAAATAAATCCAAAGCTTATCTACATATATAGGCACTCTAAAGGACTAAACTTTACTCGATTTAAAGGGTATTTCGATTAAATATGTAGATATTTTTGGTTTAATCAGCAATTCGTTTACTTGATCGTTGGAAACAATACAATAATTTTGAATGACTGTAAGAGATACATAAGTATGTTATTAAAAATTCTATTAATTTATTAATTGCTACCTTTTATGATTGATTTGCAGTGGCTCCTCCCACTTCCAATCCGACTCCAAAGAAGAGCCTTATCTAAGGTTAGACCCATGCATTGATTAGGCTTGGATTGGGCCACGGAAGGCACTGGCATCGAGTTGTCCACCTCCTGGCACGCCATTAACCGGCCGTTGCCATGACAAATGATGCAAATTTAATTGGGCTGAGGCATCGGGCATCAGTTTGCCAAAGAAGATGGTCATGCGAAATGTGAGCAGAATTGGGAGCCGAGGCGGTTGTCCTTTGATATTTAATATGTTTAAATATGCGAAGTCCTTCGAGCATGTCAGCAAAAAGGACCCTGCTGGACGGACACACACACACACTTGCACCCATGCACACATACACACACATGTTCCGGAATGGCTGGAAGCATCAGCAAAAGTCCAAAGCGAAATTCATTCAAACGAATCGAAATGAAACGAATTCAATTGATGACGACGACGAAGCTGGAATAATGCCAATGAAGAGTAAAGTAGATCGATAGATAGCCCAGCTCACACACACACACACACACATGTCCATAATGTGTGACCGGTGGGCGGATGGGGGAGGGAGGGGTAGGTAGGTCCTACACAAAAGAAAATGCATCCAAACTAATCGGAAACTTAAGTGCTGGAAAAAAGGATAGTTTTAAACATTTAAACAAATGCACATTGAATAGGAAAGAGTTTACGCACTCGAATGTATAGAACTTTTTGAGAATCCAGTTCCCAAGAGAGCGAAACTTGCCATATTTGGCCAGAAGATTGTCTTGAGGTATCTCAGAGATTCGGATTTCATTGTTCTCTGTGTAGCGACGGGGTTGACTAGAGATCGTAATGCAAACTGTCAGAATGCGTAACTCAATTTACAATTTTCCCTTTTCCGCCTTCTTCATCGCAACAAAAGAAAAGCAGTGGGCGGGCAAGGGGGTGGGGGCTAGGCTGAATTAAAAGAAAATGGAAAATGCTAAAAAAAAGACGAGCAGAAACAGCCAGCCATCCTGGACGGCCGAACGGACATCGTCAATGTCCTTGCTTCAGGGTTGAGCTCGCTGCGTCCCTTTCTCGCGCGCTTTCTCCACCACCCCCACCCCACTACGACTTTCTCCCTTTCTCCGTGATAAAGACACCCAAGTGTGCGTGGCGTGTGTCAGGCCGAAGAAACGTTTGTGTGTGTGTGTGTGTGTGGGAGGGGAGTTGTGTGGGTGGTCAGCGGTGGGCAGTCTTTTTGTTTCGCACGAATCCTTTCGACAAAAAAAAAAAAAAATATGAAAAAAAACGCAACACAACAAAAACGAAAGTGAACAAAAATGTAACAAAATCAGTGGGTGTGGGAGGAAAAAAGGCAGGGGAAGGGATTGAGAAAATGGGGAGGGGAGGTTGTGCAAAAAATATGAAAAGTACTGTACACACGCGGTACAGTAAACGCTTGCCAAATCAAAAATTAGTGGGCAAATCCATAGTGAAATTTTAGATTGGAAAATAGTCTTTTTGAAATGAAATACTTTTAGAGCAGTTATTATCCTCATAATCATATAATCTTTGTAAATAACTTAGATATTAAGAATCGTTTAAATTGATATTGAAATTAGATTAAGTTGCTCAAGAAGGCCAATTAAATAATTGCGTTTAATAAATAAAAAAAAAAGATGTATCCGCACTATGACTAAAATACCTTACCTCGTAGTGTTCACTGTACACGCAAATCGTACAATATTCGCTTGGACAATTGGCTATGGCTTTCTGAACACCGCCTCCGCCCAACTGAACCTTAAAAAGCCTTTCTACCCTTCCTACCCCCTTTTCTGTTTTCCTTATTCTTTTTTTTTTTTTTTTTGCGATGTTTGCCAAGCGTGCAGAAAAGCTGACCAGCACAAAAAAATAAGAACGGATGCGGAGCAAGGAATGAAGGAGCGAAGGCAAGCAAACTCACAAAATTATATAGAAAATATACAAACAACAATACAGGAACACACATAAAAAACGAGCGAAAATCTCTAAAAGAAAAGCGCTGCGGCGGAGGTGGGTGAAAGTGCCCGAAAGGGTTACCAAAAATTGCGTCGGCAGAAAAAAAAAGAATAGAAAAAAAAAACAAAAAATAGGCGGGCAAAGAAATGTAAAGAAAAATACGAAATCACCCCCTTCGGCCAGGCTTACGTGCTTACAGTTATTACCATGATAAGGTGGACAGATTGTCCTGGGCGGGGGCATTGCCAAGTGTCCGGGTGGTGAGCTGGTGGCATGCAACGGTCCCGCTTTTCCGAGAAACCCACGCGCCACAGACCACGAATCACGGGCTTATCTGGCTCGTCCGGAAATGAGTTGTGCCAAAAACGCAGGCTGCAAGTTTATGACGGGACGCGAGTAGAGGAGTCCAAGTGGGTTTATGTCCATTAGAAAGGGATATTCTCACCTCCCAGAACTATTAGGACCGGCCATTGGGCAAGCACTGTAATTAGCCGTTGCTAAGACTTGATACAAGTAAAATCAAATATAGTGAACGTTTTCCAACTTTTATCACGCTAATCGGTTCGAGTTACTCCAAGCTATATTACCTTCAAGGAACATTATGGTTATGCCCGTCCGTCTGTTTGTAAGGCAATAAAAAAAATAAAAAAAAACAAATAGAGTTAGTTGGGATTCAACAAACAGATTCCAGGCGCGCCCACGTAATGAAAGTTTGTTTCAAAACGACTATAATGTCTTTTACCTCAACTTTAGTTGAAATCGAGTACTACGTACTACGTATGTCAGCCTACGTGCCATCTTTTAAGCAGTTCAATTGCTGCGTGATAAAGCAGCGCCTCTGTTAAAGCAATCTTGCACAGGGTTCCGGAACTAGTATTGTGAACTTTTTGATTGAGCACTTAGCAAACATTCATGTGGATATTATAATTTATAAAATAGCTACAAAGGGCTACTAGTCCGAATAAATAACACAAAGCACGCAATTCTCAATAAGAATGCTAAAGCGAATCTACAGTTCTTGATGTTAAGACTGCCAATTTCTAGTGTGTAAACACTTGACCACGGTGTTTCCGCAGTGATCCCATCTGGTCACTCTGTTCCCTATTTCTTTCCTTTTCCTTTGAACTTTCGAAGCGTCTAGTTGTCACGTGCTCTGTCAATCATCTCATATTGTACTTCTAAATCTCTCTGAAAGCAGTTTGGCAAATTGAAAGGCAAAGCAAACCGAAAATGGATGCTTCCAACCTTAACCATGAGCCCTCGGATGCCTCCATCATCAAGCTTGAATCCTCGGATGGGGTGATCTTTCCGGCGGAATTCCGAGTCGCCAAGGTCTCCGAAACCATCAAGACCATGTTGGTGGTCTCTGCCTTGGAAAACGACGAGAATGCAATTGTGCCGCTGCCCAATGTGGACGCGTTCATCCTAAATAAGATTTTAATCTGGGCCGATCACCACAAGGACGATGATGCCCAGGCAACGGAGGCTGTGGAGGTGATCCCGGGAAGCCCACCTGTCATCTCCCCATGGGACGCCTCCTTTATGGACGTCGATCTACAAACCTTGTTCGAAATCATACAGGCCGCCAAGTATCTGGAGATCAAGGGCCTAGTGGATCTCTGTTGCAAGACGGTGGCCAATATGATTCGGGGCAAGACTCCCGAGCAGATCCGCCACATCTTCAACCTCCAGTGAGACTTACCGAGCAGGACATCCCAGTGGGGCGTGGAGCTGTGAGGCACAGTCTCTTTCGGACCAAATCCAGTTGGGACACCTGGAGAAGAAGAGGAGAAAACTTTCTGCACTGGAACCCCACTTTGTTGAGAACTTTTTTGGTTTACCTGAATAAATGTGAATTCCAGTGTTGTGAAAAGTACATTTTGTTTTACCTGTGCAGTCCAACCTGTGTTGGACTACAATAAATAAAACAGGTGATAATTGGTATCAAAAATTATTTCCTTTAATCAAATTAGAGTGAGAGCTGAGCAGTACTTATGAAGTTTTCAAGAACACACATATTTCAATTATAAATGGAATTTAAATGGAATTCAATTTAAGCTCTAAAGGGATCTCTGTTGCAAGACGGTGGCCAATATGATTCGGGGCAAGACTAGTGGGGCGTGGAGCTGTGAGGCACAGTCTCTTTCGGACCAAATCCGGTTGCGACACCTGGAGAAGGAAACATGCTACGAGTATTGTTTATTTCTATCAACATATTCAGATTACAGTTTATTTTGGCAACAACAACACATAACACATAACTTTTAAATCGTTTCATGTTCGCTTGGGCTAAAGGCGTGCTCTGCTCTATTCCCAGTTGATTGCCACCAAGTCGCCCGGGGATACAAGCACACACCCCACGCCAACCCACGCCAACCCACTCCAAGCAGCCCAACCCCGGAATCCTGGTGCTCCTTAAGCCGGTTCCTGATTTGGCAGCCACGCTAATTTCCAAAAGCCTTGGCCGATGGCGCTTATGAGCCCTGGATCCATGAAGTTCGCATTACGTATGTAAAATAGTGCAGAAAACCCCCAAACGAACCCACGCCCAGGGTCCCAATCCTCGTGTTCCAAACCCTTGGACACAACTTACGCACTTTACATACAGTGCGGGGAGGGAGGCGGTTGGCGATGTGGGAGGAGTGAGTGGGTGGTGGCTGGTGGGTGGCAGGAGGCTGGGCAATGTCCTTTATTGTAAGTTAAGTTGCTGCCCACACACGCGTGTGTGTGTGTGTGTGTGTGTGTGAGTGAGTATGGCTTGCCACTCGCCTTTCTTCGTCCATTTCATGTGTGCTTGAAATTTAAAATGCTCTGTGGAAATTGGTTTAGTCCTGTATGTGTGTGCCCAGTGTGCGTATGTTTGTGTGTGTGTGTGCTTAGGGGGTGAAAGCAAACACATACAAGAATGTCAGGTGGGCGTATGTATGTATGTGTATATATGTGGCCATTGGTTTTCCTGCATAAACATAACAAAAATATAGCCAAATATGCCACACTCGACTTGAGATTCTCAATTGTAAGCTACGAGTACATGTGCATTGAAATATCAAAATATTCATATTAAAATTTACTTACTTGTGCTCTGTAATTTGCAGGCAATTGAATGTTATATAGTTTTTAATTCAATTGATATAATAAATTATTGATCTATACAATAGGACATGAATGAATGCCAGAAATCAAAACGAGAAATGCGCACATATTATTTTTCAGTGAACACATTTTCCAAAATGGGTGCCAAGTGCTGTGCCTTTTGCCCCACTGTGCACGCCGCACGATTGCCTCGGGCGATTGTTGTTGCCGACTGGATAGTTTGGTTGGCCATAAGTTGTGGGGCGTCCTTTGTAGTTCGCAACCGCATCCCCATTTCGCCGGGCCACGCTTGTACCTACATACATAATGGGCAAGTCGGCGACACACTTCGAAGGGATTAAATTCTGTTTTAGTAATTAAGTTGAAATTTATAATCAAGCCGAGGGTGGACCAGTTATGTACATATCCCAGTTTGGCCAACTTCTGGTCATGCGTATGCGTGCTTCTGAGCCACTTTGTCTTGGCCAAAGTAGTTTCCAAGTTCTGCTGCTGCTGCTGCTGTTGCTGCTGCGACCACAGACAAACAAATGGAAAGTGGAAAATGGAAAATAGAGTATGAGGGATGCCCCCCGACTCTGGAGTGAAAGTTTTCGCCAGCTCTTTTTTCTGGTAACTTTGGCATTCGCACGCCTCAGCGCATTCGCAATCCGAGTTCAAATCCATAGCATACTTTTGCGGGCGGCATGTTTAATTTATGGCCGAACAGCATGTGTGTGTGTGTGTGTGTAGTTTTCTTTTCGCTTCTTCTTCTTCGCTTTTAAGGTGGACCCAGTGACTTAGTTCCCACAGCGGGGCGGTACATTTGGGTTGAAGTCCTGCCCAGAAATGCAAAATCACGTCGAAATTCTTGTTTTTATTTATTTATTTTTATTCTTTAGCCTGGCAGTGACAAGCGGAGGCGACACTGATGCACTGCGAAAAAAAAACACAGAGCCGGGTCATCAAATATTTGGAGAAACTTAAATCATGATTTGCAAAATGTAGCTCACAGATTGCAAATGTTAGTAGCATTGATTAATTGATGTCCCATTAATATATTTATTATTTTTTGCATATATTTTTATGCCTCTAGCATTATTTCTGAGTGCACTGGTCGTGGCCAGAAATCAAGCTCAAGCTGGATACACCACCCACCAAACCAGCATCCAGATGGGGTGGACTAAAAGGGTTGTCTTGTCCTTGTCCGCCTGTGACGGCCAGCGAAAGTTTGCAGAAGAAAATCATTTGATAAGAAGGACGGCGATAGGGCGAGAGCGAGAGCGAGAGAGGAGACAGCTCGGACACAATTTCCTACTTAAAAAAAAGAAAAAAAAAGAAAATCGAAAAGGGGGCATCTGGTCTGTCAACTACATAACATTGCGAATGAAAATTCGGGGGAAAATTTCCCTTCGTTTTTTTTCCCTGCGCTTTGGGTCGTTTATTTTTTAGACACAGATACATACAATTGGATTTTTATGTAATTTATCATTTTCCTACTGGCGATTTCTGCTCTGCAGTCGCTCAAAAAGCTTCTTCTTCCAAGGGGTTTGACCATCAAGTCATATGTGAAATGTGGAGTTTGAGTAGCGAACATGGAGCTGCCAAGGGGAAGGAATCGCAATACATAGATGTACATATATGTCTGGGCCTATTTTAATGATATATGCATATGCAGGAACAGGAAGACGAGCTTGCCCTGCCTTTGTGTACTTTACTTTCCCGCAGCAGTTCAGATTCCAGGGCAAATGCTAATGGCAAGAGCTCGGAAGATATGACAAATTTTGATTGATTAAATATATAGAGCTGCCCGGGGTCCTGATTTCTTTAAAATCATAGATTATATGAAACGTTGGGATTACACACAATTATCAAAAAACTC
The DNA here is from genome assembly GCF_004382145.1 of Drosophila mauritiana. Taxonomy (NCBI): domain Eukaryota; kingdom Metazoa; phylum Arthropoda; class Insecta; order Diptera; family Drosophilidae; genus Drosophila; species Drosophila mauritiana. The sequence continues at coordinate 19,633,565 of NC_046672.1, read as the reverse complement.
ACGTATTGTCTCAAATTGCATGGCCAACAGGAAAATCACGGCATTCCACAAGGATCTCCTCTCTCAGTAATTCCCTTTCTAATTGCATTCAACAATCTTTCGGACATAATAGAAAAACATAAAGAAATCAAGCTAACAGCTTATGCAGACGACTACCATATATATATATATATATATATATATATCTATTAACTTGGATACCTCTTTTTCCCGAAACAAGTGATTGGTGTCAGAAAAAGAAAGTGCAGCCATATGTACAAACATCTGCCCGAAAAAAACAAAGTTTCAACACCAACAACAAATATCCAGACTGTGAACGATATCACGTTCTTAGGTTTATCCAATGAGACAAACTACAAGTTTAAAGCTCACTTAAAAAAACTACATAAATCCCTAAACAAATCCCTGGTTCTTCGACATAAAGTTAATAGACACCTACAATAAACAATTTGTAAAATCAAGAACCAACTTAAGAACAGACGGTTCTTGAAACAAGCAAATAGTTGGCTTGCATTGCAATCTACAGACTACAGAAGACGAGACACTGAAACGAGCAGTGCTTCCATGATACTCCTCAGTAATCTCAGCAGAAGCCATCGCCATCTTGGATGCAATAATAATATCGCTAGAGGAAGAGGGAAAAGCTGCATCTGCTCCGACTCCCTTTCCACAATAGAAGCAATCAACAACACAACCTTCTTCGTCTCAACGATCCGCGACTTGCTCATTAAACATGCTCCTAAAGTCAAAATTCTATGGGTCCCCAGTCACATTGGCATCGAAGGCAACGTATCCCCTTGATAACTATTCCAAACTTCAACCGTACTGATATAAACAAATACTTAAAAGCAATCATTATCAATGACAAAACCAATTACATGAGAAGTGCATCTCCCTTGCATCTCAATCGATAACACCAACGTATCATATCAATATATCTAATTATACCGAGAACTATAAAAACCTGTGATATACCACGAAGAGATCTCTCAAAAATTATAAAACTACGACCAGGACACACCAGACTGACCCATGAGCACCGATTCTTCCGGCCAATGCCGTTTCTGCCATATTGACAACATGACAATGACCCACATCCTGGACAATTGCATCGCCCTCCAATCACTTAGATCCAGCAACTCGAATTCCGAACTTATAGACAACTTAAAAACCCCCACACCTGAAAGTCTCCAACATCTGCTTAAATTTCTGCAAAAAGCCAACATAATCCATTTGCTATAAACACTCTTTCTTAATACAAATAGCACATCTTTGTAAGCCCTCCATTGTTAATCACAGTATGTCTTAATATTGCAAATAATTGTAATTGTAAATTGTAATGTAACATAATACTTATGTGATCAAAAATGTGATCTGAGGATGAGGGAAGATGAGGGAAGCGAACCAAGAAGAGGAAAGAAGAAAAGCCCTTTATAATTATATAACCATAAAGAAGGAACTCTGGCTGTTACATGTAAATTCAATGTAATTCACTTGACGAAAGGCACATACAGACCCTCCTCCAATAACAACTTACTTACATGTAATCCAGAAGAATAGGCCTCTTGACGATGTATCCCCCCGCTGATCCTGACGTAGCGCCCATGGAGGAGGCTAGGACCCACTAGGACCTCAGCTGATGGATCTGTAAGAGAAGAGATTGTGATCAACGCGAGGCATAATACATGGTGATATTAATCAATGCTAGTCCGCGGATCCCTTGATGGCTCTTGCCATTTTGCTCAATAGCAAGGAGTCCGTCTCCCCGATGCCGATCCTTCTCCTTCTGCTGCTCCATTAAATGGTCGAAATAGCACTCCATGCATTTCACGCTTTCCCCGCAGCTATGGAACATGGTCAAAAATCCCTGAAAAAGAAGAGAATAAATAAATATGATATAACAAAGCAAGGCCCAATGCTGCGAATCTGTGCACTACGTGGGATCCTCCTGGTCCTGTTACAATGACCAGGCATCCAGATGCTAGCAAAGTGGCATCTACGAACAAGCCACAGTCATCCCTCGTCGTTAATGACCATATCCGCAGGTCTTCTGCTATTGAAAGTGATTTTCGTCCACTCCATAATCGTCCTTCTGCCCAAAGTGATTCCTCCAGGTGCATCCAAATGCGGGCTATGATTACCCAATCCTTGGCATTCCTTGAATGTCGAACGCCGTCTCCATGCCACAGTCATCCGTCCAGATGGATGGCCACTTTCTCCAGACGACAGCCTTAACGACCATATCCCAAATGCAACCTGACGAGAAAGGAAATCATTAAATTGAATGCAAGCCAACGGACACGATGCAATCAAACACACGAATACTAGAAGTTGCACAACAGTGCTAGTATTAGTCCACCGTCTCCATGCCACAGTCATCCGTGGTCTTCGTGGACCAAGGATCGGCGCACGGCTGCTGCTCGCCAAAATGCATAAATTCTTTGGCCACGATCTCCAGGCGGTAGCAGTAAGGGATCTCCATAATACAATATGTTCTTAACCACAAAAACAGATCCCTCCATCTCACCTGCCCGTCTACGGATGGCGAGACGTCTTCCGGGATGTTGAAGAAGTGGCGGACCTGCTCGGGAGTCTTCCCCGTAATCATACTGGTCAAAAACTTGTGGATGAGTGTCATTGGGCCCTTGATCTGCAGTTGCTTGGCGGCCACTATGATTTCGAGCAAGATCCTAAAATTGACGAGCAAGAAGATGTCGTCATAAAGGAACGTGTCTCCCGGGCTCACCTCCTCCACCCTCCGTTTCCTGATCTTCATCGTCTTAGTGGTGATCGGCCCAGCTCAGAATCTTGCCTAGGATGAGCCCGCTCACCGAGTGGAGAGACACGACGGCATTCTCGTCTTCCTCCACGGCAAAGCACTCCAACATATTCTCAATGGTTACGAAGAGCTTGGCGACTCGGACTTCCCTCGGAAAGATCATCGCATCCGAGGACTCAAGTTTGATGGTGGGAGGGGCATCCATTTCCAGTTTGCGCTGCCTCTCAATTTGCCAAACTACTTTAAAAAAGAGAAACAGAAGAGTCAGATGATGGGATGATGAAAGACCACGTGGCGCCTAGACGCTTCGAAAGTTCAAAGAAAAGGAATAGAGAATAGAGTGACCAGATGGGACCACTGCGAAAACACCGTGGTCAAGTGTTTACACACTAGAAATTGGCAGTCTTAACATCTAGAACTGTAGATTCGCTTTAGCATTCTTATTGAGAATTGCGTGCTTTGTGTTATTTATTCGGAGTAGTAGCCCTTTGTGGCTATTTTATAAATTATAATATCCATATGAATGTTGCTCAATCAAAAAGTTCACAATACTAGTTCCGGAACCCTGTGCAAGATTGCTTTAACAGAGGCGCTGCTTTATCACGCAGCAATTGAACTGCTTAAAAGATGGCACGTAGGCTGACATACGTAGTACGTATGCTCAAGACGGACGATGAAAAAGCGAGGGCATATGCTTCGCACCTGACCTCCACCTTCATGCCCTTCAACCTAACAGACGACTCAAACCGCGTAGCTATCAATAATTTTCTGGACGCTCCGACTGTACCGGCTCGCCCCATTGGGCATACCACACCGCAGGAAGTCATGATGCAGCTGAAGGCGCTGCACATCAAGAAAACCCCTGGTTACGATAGCGTCGACAACCGTGCTGCGAAGTCTCTGCCACGCAAAGGAGTCCTAGCCTTAGTAAAAATTTTTAATGCTAAGGCTAGGGCACTTTCCAAGGCAATGGAAGCGTGAACCGCCAACGCAGATCGATGCATATCGCCCAATCAGCCTGCTATCAACTTTCTCTAAGGTTTTTGAGAGAATACTCTTAGCCCGCCTGATGGAACTGCCGCAAGTAGTGAACCACATACCTCCACTCCAATTTGGTTTCAGGAAGTCCCACGGCTGCCCTGAACAAATACATCGACTGGTAAACCAGGTGACGCATGGCTTCGAGCACGAACTCTACACGGTCGGCGTCTTTCTAGACGTGAAGCAAGCCTTCTATATGAGGGCCTTCTATACAAGATGAAAGCTCCCCTTCCTGCTCCCTACTATGCCATCCTGAGATCGTTCATCTCTTATCGGACGTTCGACGTTGCAGTGCGTGCTGCTCGATCCAGCCTGGAAGAGATTCACGCAGGAGTTCCTCAGGGAAGTGTTCTTGGGCCCTTCCTATACACCCTGTACACTGCTGACATGCCATCTCCCGCAAACAACGCCGAAGTCCCCCCGGCTCAGCGACTCCTGGCCACTTACGCCGATGACACTGCAATGCTGGCGTCTTATCCTTCACTGCAAACTGCCTCCAACGCAGTCCAGGAATGGCTACATGCAGTCGAAAAATGGACTGCCAAATGGAATGTGGCCATTAACTCCTCAAAGTCAGCCTGTGTAACTTTTTCCCTGCGACCCGGAACCTGCACAGATCTGACCTTCGATGGAAGCCCTATCACCAATGCTAGATCGCATTGCTACCTAGGAGTTCATCTAGATCGGAGACTGACCTGGAGGGCCCACATCACGTCGGTCAAATCTAAGTCACTGGCGAAGCTAAAAAAGCTCGACTGGCTCTTCCACTCCAGCAAACTTCAAATGAGCTCTAAGGCTCTTCTAATCAAAGCCATTATCGCTCCAAGGTGGAGTTATGCCATCCAGGTGTGGGGAACTGCCGCCAAATCCCAGCTTAATAGGCTCCGTGTGGTCCAGTCGAGAGCTGCACGTCACGCATCTGGGCTCCCCTGGTACGTGACGAACATGGTCATCGAAAGAGATCTGAAAGTTACCCTTCTTGGGGATCAGATTAATTTCCATAGCAGCCGTTATGCCGACAGGCTTATGGCCCACCCGAACCGACTGGCAACTATCCTAGCTGATCCCATCTCCCTCCGAAGACTGAAGAGGGTACACCCCAGCGAACTCCTTACCCGGAGGATAATATAACATATTACATTTTAAGTAATTGATAATTTAGATTTTTCTTTCTTTTGTACTTTATAATTAAGATACCACTTGGTCTCATTTATCTTTATCACACATTAGGCTAAGTTCAGAGGAATTACTGAACGATTCCTTTTGAAACCTTAATAAATAGAGCATAAATCCCAAAAAAAAAAAAAAAAAAAAAGTTTTTACACACTGGAAATTGGCAGTCTTAACTTCAAGAACTGTAGATTCGCATTACCTTTCTTATTAAGAATCGCGAATAGTATCTTATTTATCATATCCGACGTCATCTGAAAGCGTAAAATGAATTTTAAAACCTATATGAATGTTGGATAAGTGCTCAATCAAAAATTTTGAAATAATGGTTCCGGAAAGAACCACGTAGAAAACACTGCTTTAGCAAGCAGGAGTTGAACTGCTTAAGAGATAGGACGTAGGCTGACATTACCTGCTCAGATCTCAAAAGTTTAAGATTCAAGCCAAAATACACAGTATCTTGTACAGTACAGTATTAATGGATTATCGTTTAGGCCAAATTGTTGTATAAAGAATTTCGGTTTGCTGGCTTTAGTATTGAATCTGAATGAATACTGAATGTGGATGCAATTCGGCCGAAAGAGTGCCAGTTTTGGATAGCCAATAGCTTCACCTTATCATGGACTAGAAGAGGATGGAGGACTCTGGTAGCACAGGATTCCCAGGGGAGCAATTTTTAGCCTGTTTTTGAAGTCCGATCAAATCGCTTGAGCTCAAAACGCTGGCATCCGCAAATGTTTTCAATTTCCCAAATGTATTCCAAGTTTTTCCCCGCCCTTCGTCGTTCGTCCTTCAAAATCGACTGGTGCATGGCCAGAACTTTGATCTCTGTATTATTCAATATATTGAAATTTGAAGCGTAGATGTCTGGCTGTATTGGCCGGGAATTGCCAGCAGCTGCCGACTGCGAAGGACGAAGGACGAAGGACATCCAATGACTTGTGACTGACGGGGACGTGTGTGTCTGTGCTTGTGTGCGTGGCGGTGGTGGGGCGATAATAAGGGGGTGTGTGTGCGAGTTCGACCGTGCCAAACGCACACACACGCATGAATTTTTTACACAGGACTCGAGGAGCTTTCTCGTTTCCTGTTTTCGCAATTCGCATTATTTTTTTTTTTTTGAATTTTTTACTGGACGCCAGGACTTACGAGCGATTACGTTCTTTAGCTCGTGCCACATGTGTCTGTGTGGCTGCGAGTGTGTGCGTTCCTACCCCCATTTGACTTTCACTTGCGTCTGGACGCGTCGCTTGCCCCTTTTCCCGCTTTCACTCGCTTTCACTTTGCCCGCTGGCCAAAAATAACGCAAGTGCGAAGCGCTTGTCTGTCCCTCTATTTGGTTTATTTGTGCATGTGTGTGCATGTGTGTGCACGTTATGCCAATTCATGTGGGGCCTTTAAATTTTTCATTCACTTTTTCGCTCAGAGTTTTCCGCGTTCTTCTACGCAAATCAATGGAGCTCTTAGCTTCCAACGCTGGCCAACAGATGGCGTCGCGGCCTAATTAGAGACGAATGCAAAAGAAGGAAGAAGGAAGGGGTTCGCTCTACCCTTTGTTGCCAACTGTACCTTCTGGCGTTTCGAGGCCTTCTCTCAGTTTTTGGACGGAATTTCTCGCGATGCGCGTTAGCCGAAAATGGCATTGAAATATTACCAAATTTAAAAACCATTAGAAGCAGACCCCATCAATCTGTCCCACTCGCTCGCGCTATTTACCTCCTATGTACATACATATATATGCATATATATATATTCATCCTTGCCTAAGGAAGAGCGAAAATCTTAGCACTGAAATTGCGAGGCAAATCAAATAATACAACAGCAACAACATTAGAAAATCATATAGAAAAAAGAATAAATAAATAAAGAAAAATCAACCACTTTTCCACTTTTTGTTTTGTCCTCGCCGACGGTTGGTTGGTCCACAGCCGAGTGACCTGAGTGGGCGGGGATCCTCCCGTTCTCCGGTGGCTGTGTACTACCAATTTGCTAGTGACCATTATCAACCCCTTTTTATTTGGCCCGAGTTTTTTTCCACTCGCCTCTTGTGCATGCAAAAAAGCGAAAAAAGCCAAAATCGTGCGTAAGGATGAAAAAGCGCGTAAGGAACAAGGTGGTTGGGGGTAAATCGGTAGCAGGGGCGTCAATTACGAGGGGATCTATGCCAAGTTTTGAGGAGCAATTGAACAGTGATCAGTCCGAGGCCCCATGATCTATCATGGACCTTATCCTTGGCCCCGAGTTTCCAATCAGCGTAGTACAACTTTGATACTTAGCAAATATTATTCATCCTAGTTGTTTGGAGTCCTGTTTACATTCTAAAGTAGTAGTCTAGTTGTAAAGTGGTCATTTAACACTTAGGTAGCAATAGTTTACCAAAAGCAACAAACTTAAGTAATCCACTGAACATTAATCGTTTAACTTGACTATTAACTTGTATTTATACCCGTTACTCAAACAACAAATTTTTTACCACGTTTGATATTTTTGCATAATTTTATCAGTTCTGTAAATTTCTAACGATTTGCCAGAAAACTTTTTGCCACGCCCGCTCTAACGCCCTAAAGCCGAACCCGTCACACCCACACTTTGGAAATGTTTTTCAACTATCTATCGATATCAACTATATCTATCGATAAATGAAAAATGATGAAACTTGGCGTTCGCATTCAAACTAGCTGAATAACGGGTATCTGATAGTCGGTAAACTCGACTATAGCATTCTATCTTGTTTTGACTTTACTTCGTTACTTCTATTTATACGGGGTATTTGTGAAGTAAAGGGGAATACTACTATTCAAAATGACTAAACGAATTGATCAAGCTTTTTTCGTTTGTCCGTCCGTGTGTCCGTTGGACTGTCCGTCCGTAAAAACTATACAACAGTTAGTCAAGGTGCCTTACACACATGTGTGTGTTTAGTACGGAGCTAGCTGGTTTTCCCTCTCTATGTGAATATAGAGTTCTCATTTGAAACCATAAGCCACGCCAGTGGTCCAACCAAAACTGGCTGTCCGCCCACGCACGTGGCATTCATCAACGAACCCTGCGCTCATGCATATTCAAATGATGCCCGGCCAGGAATCTCAGCAACGAAAATCAAGCCGACGCACTTTGGGGCTGCGCGCCCAACCCCCACCACCCAAAAATTCTTAAAGGCCATAAAGCGCGACAAATGCAAAAAAAAAATAAAATAAAAAGTGAAACAAAAAACCAAAAAAGGGTAAAAACGATGAAAAAGAGACGCGAAGAAGCAGCAAAGTACGCACAAAGTTTTGACAGCCGAATTGGCATAATGATGGGGTTAGTGACGCCCATGGAAGGGGCTTAAGGGGGAGGGGGTTGCCTGGGGGTGGGTCGAGCCCCTGCCCACGGACACACCGCATTGTCACTGCCTTGGCCAACCTCTGTCTTCTTTAGCCGCAATGCAGATGGCCCGTCTAGCTCCTTTGACCATCTATCTCAGCCTTTTGTTTTTGGCCCCCTTTTCGGTTCTTTGGGCATCGCGCCATCATCGTTAATTTATCTACGCAAATGCAAAATAATTACTTTACTTTTTCTTTGCTTTTTTACAACAGCCGCCGCTGCCCATCCCCCTTTTTTAACCCTTTTTTCAGGACAACGGCTGTCGAAATTTATGTACTTTGCTTTCCATTTTTCTGCTGCTTTTTTTCGGTGCGTTTGGGTACGTTTTCTGTTTTTTTGGTTTTCGTATTGAAAAGCATTTTAAAATCCAGCGCCAGCTGTCCTATCGCGGCCTTCGTCCTTCCTTCTTCGTCCTTTGTCCTTGCCCATCATCTTCCTATTTCTCGTCTTCTTCTTGCAGGTTCCCCCGCAACACGCGCTTTTTTCCGTTCGTTTTCTGTGTTTTTTAATTAAACAAAAGGGTTAAAAAGTTTCGCTAAAGGACGAGATAAATCTATGCCGCGAGGAGGGAATGAAAAAGGACCAAGGATATGGGGCGGGGGTATAAAAAATCGAAAAGAGCGAAATGGGGGTAAAATCACACTTTTGCCCCCTTCCTCTCATTTCTATTTAGTTTTCATTTATTTTTAAAAGGAAATTTTAATAACCAGGTCTCGGCCCTTTGGAAAACTTTGGATGGGGGTTGTTCTATGTGGCGCGCACCGACTGAAATTACATTTATGTAATTTTTTACATTTTTCTTCTATATATGTACGTGTACATATATTTATTGGATGGACACATCATTGGGGGATGGAGCATATTGTGGGTGGCCCACCCCTTTTGCCAATGTCCGGTTTTTCCCGTTTTCCCGTTTTCACTTTCCATGGACTGCTGTGTGTTTATCTCTCGGATTTTCACTTGAATTGTTAGCTGAAGAAATGGGTGCATTGCACAAGCCTTTCATTTGCTTAATTTGCCTTTGATGTGTAAATAGTTGGCAAAACTTGGCGATTCGCAGTCAGTTGGGTCAATTCGAGGTCAACTTGGGGTTCCACGCAAGTTTCCTAGTTCAAAAAATGGATATCGAAATAAAAAGGCGGAAGGTTAACTGAGATCGATTCCCTAAAACAATATTTTCCTTTTCTCACTGAGTGTAAAAGGGTTTGAAGCTGCGTAATTTGTTTTTTTTTCCTTTATCGCACTGAGAAGGTGAGCAAATCAAAACTTTGTGGTTTTCTGAAAGTCATAATCCATTAAAACAACCCCAAATTTTAATTTAAATTCAGTTTTTTTTTCAAAAATACATTTGTCGCCGTATTTTACCCGCTTTCATGGGAAAGATTTCCCTTCAACCCCTAGAAGCACGTATATCTAATAGTTAATGCTGAAAATGAGCAGTCAATTATAAATTTGAATTTTTAAGTTTTTTCACTGACAGCTGAACGCCATTTGCTTATTTATTTGGTACTCTGATACAATCCATCTGGCATTCTGAATTCAATTACAGATTTCCTAACTACATTTTAATGATTATTATTAATTACGATATGGAAAAGAATAAACGCATCTACACTCAAGCTATTTCCATAATAGGAACTACCATGTCTTATATAGTATAAAAATCTTCTCGAAATCGTTATGTATTCCGATCGCACGAACATTCATTTCTGATTTAAAATGTACTGCTTGGATTCCTCGTTGAGAAATCATAACCATAACCTTCCCAAGGATCTACTCTATTGAAAAACTGAAAGAAACTGCAGGTGGGGTCAATGGCGCAGGGGGAATTTAGGTACCGAATGGATGGGATACCTCATGCGGTTCCTTGGCCTCCATTCCTGCTCCCAACTCCAATTCCAGTACCAATCCCTAGCCCAATTCCGGCCACAATCCCCAGACAGATTCTCCGCTCGTTTTGGCCAGTAGCAACAAGTTTCGTAACACTCCCATTAGCCAAGAAGCCCCTTTCACGCCACACATGGCCAAATTTAAACTCACACGAAGTCGCATTTATTTTTATTCAATTTGATAATAACCCCAAGGATCTGCGCCCCAGGATGAAGTGGGGGAGATGGTGGCGCTGGAGCAGCTGTTCTGGGTGGCCACAGTGGAGCATTTAGAGTGGACCCAATGTAGCAACGGCTGCTTAGGCTCTGCATCTTCGCCCCATTGGCCCCCCCCCCCACCTTTCTTCCCATTTTCCACACTCCTCTTTGGCCCCCTAAGTGAAAAAACTCATTTTCCCCTTTAGTCGAGAATTTTCGTAGAATTTTTTTCTTTTTTGTGCTGGCCAAACAAGAGAAATGGTTAAGAGGGAGAAAAGTGAAAGTCAAAGGACTGGACAGGAGGGGTGGGGTTGCGAAAGGGGAGAGCTTCTCAAGCAATACCCCCTTGAGTTTATAACTTAAAAATTCAGAGCACGAACAAAGTTCTAATTTAAACACCCGAAAAAAGCACCGAAACTGAAAAGAAGGCGCTGCAAAATAAGAAGAGGCACGAGGCCCGAAAAAACTGCGAATATATGCTGAGGGAAAAAATATCACAAAAAGGAGGCCGAAATAGAGGGAGAGTTTCCTCCTTCGGACATAAAGTGCACGCTCCAAGGCGAGTAAATAAAAAGCGAAAGCCCGGGCTTTTGCGAACGGACAACGGACAACGGAAGGAGTGCGCAAGTAAAGGGGTGGACCAGTGGGACCAAAGAAGGTGTTTGGAAGGCCAGAAGGTGACTGACTGGGCGAAGCGGAGAACACCCACATAGCAATACACTTCCCTAGCAAAGAACTGGGAAAATATAAAAAAAAAAAAAAAAAGAAAAAAATTAAAAAAAAATAAAATTAAAAAAAAAAAACCAAATAATTGTGTAAATGTTATAAAATCTCAAGAAATTTGGTTTTATTCCTATTATCAAAAAAAAAAAAATTCCCACAGAATACCAATAAATTATGAACTAGTGTGGGATTCGTTAAGTCATCGATTGTACCAGTGAACTGACAGCATGGGAAAGGGTATGTCAAAGAGGAAAGTCGGAGGAAAGTGAAAGTAAAGTAAAAAATGCGCTGGGGGGGGGAGGAGGAGGGGCAATGGGAAGGAAAATAAAGTGACAGTACGAAGACATTGAGGTCCGGTCAGTTTTGCCCGACGAACCTTAAAAAACAGAGAGATCTTGCGAATATTTAGTTCTTCTATAATCCCAAGGATGGATTTGTGAGCTGATGCATAAGGAATGGCTTTCCATTAATGAGATTGATTATCTTAATGGCCTCTCAATCTGCGTTTATCCCACCACCACCACCACCAGCAGCACCACCACCACCACCGCCTCCAGACCTGCCACCCTTTTTCCCAACTTTCGCTCTTATAATTTCCCTTTTTTTGCGTCTCACTTTGCATTCCGAATTTATATAAATGCCAATTTTCATTTACCCAGTTCGGCTGGACCAACCCTTCCACCCTTCCCAGCACACGACTGCCACACTCCCGGAATCCGGGATCCGGGATGCAGAGGGGTGTCCGAGTTCCAAGGATCCAAGACTCTATTTACTGGACCTTCACTGGGGGTCCAATCATTTCATTCGCTTTTTTCTTGCCTTTGTGCCATTCTTTGGAAACTTTTCTCTCTTTTTTTTACTCGGTATTCTTGGCGGAGATGAGGAATGGGGTGCAGTTGGGCGGCGGGAGGTGGTGGAAGGTGGCTAGAGGTGGGAGGTCGGCAATTATGTTTAATTGGACCTGGTGGGCCTTTCACTCTCAATCTTTGCGCTCAAGTACTTAGCCCAAGGAAAGGATCCGAAAAGCGGGCACTTGATGGACTGGAAGCCTCAAGAAAACAAGTCAATAACCGTTGCCCTTCGTAATAAACTCTTTCCACTGCGAGTTTCTCGCTTAAATGATAATGAGCATTATTAATCGTGCTGCAGTGTCTATGATCCCATCCCATTTTGCACATAATGTCGAAAGTCTTAATTCAAAGTATAAAATATTGAATAGCAGTTGTCGCATTGATCAAATATTAATACAAATTGATTTACATATTAAGCGGTCAACCAGTGAGATTTCCATATTAGATTGAAAAACATTGTAGGATGCATTCGTCACTAAAGATGTTCATAAGCATGATAAGCATCTATTAACACATATGTTCCATTGCCGAGTGCCCAACTTCGAGATACCAAACGTAACCCTTTGGAGCAATTACAAATAATTCGCCTGCCTCCTAATTGTGCACGTAATTCTATTTTGCGGAATGGGACACCAACTATCGTAAAGCTCGGAACTACTCCCAGCGATCGGCGGCGACAAGTGTTTAGTGAATGGAAAAGTTGGGCATTTTATTTTAACAGTTATTGCCGAACGAGGAGCAATCATGGGACCAGGAGGAACAGGACGAGGCCATGACAATCAAACTCGGAACATTTTTGGGCCAAAAGTTTGCCTAATGCCTTCATCCTTTTCCCAAAAAGGACCAGCAGCAATGCTACATTTGCGTCATTTGAGCTGCCACTTAGTAGAAGCTCACTCACACTCGCAAACACAAACACACACACACGCACACACGCATAGCTGGGCCACATAAATTAAGTTATTTTGATAATCAAAACTGGAAAGCGAAATATTTGGCTTAGACAACACTGGCTCCAACTGTGAGGCATTCGGTGGGCATTCATTTGTAGTTTTCGCCTTTTTCGGGGCAGGAGAAGTTGTAAGTTGTAAGTTGTGAGTTGTGAGTTGTAAGGGTTGCTTCATGTTCCTCTCGGCCATTGTTTGTCACCCACACACACACATACACAGCATGCACACATAGCCGAAAAGAACAACATGATTTCCCCAAAATCCAACCCTTTTCCCCACCCCTTTTTTGCCCCCCCCCCCTGGCACCTCCGCCCCTCATAAATCAGGAGGCAACATAGTTAGCCCAATTGTGTTGCATACTTTGTTGGGCATGCGTCAGATGAACATTTAAACTTGCCTATGTGTAGGTGAGGCTGCTTACGCAAGTGTAAGTGTGTGTGTGTGTGTGCTTGTGAGCTTGGCCAACAACTGCCCAAGCTGCTCCCTCCCCCTCACCCCTCCTCGGCACACACACCCACTCAAACCACTCAGCACACACAGGCACACGCATAAACTTACAGTTTTAAAGCAACATTCCTACTGCAGATGAAGTCACTGAGAGAAAAGTTCCTTCATTTAATAAGATAAAGATGACAAAAAAAGTTTTAAATATTTCCAAATCACTTAACTTTACATGTGGGTATCTGGTTTCACTGTCCTAAAATCACTTTAAAACACCAAGAGCAGTGATTGAATAATGAAAATTACGTATCTCTACAAAATAAAACTATAAACTATAAAAACCAGTATTGATAATTGATAATATATTCCTAGACCTAAATAAACTCGCATAGTTTCTATTTTAGATATATTTATATATAATTATTCTTGTATTTGCCAGTGTATTAGGAGATTTTCGGGGGCATACGAAAGTGTTCGATAACGGTGCACACCAACACCACCTTCGCACGCACACACACATTAGCACATTCATAGAGCAACTAATTTACCTACGCCAGCAGTTTTTGGCACACGCACACATGGACACGAGCACACATATGCAAATTTGTAATGCTTTTTGGGGTTGGTCCACGTGTGTGGAGGGGGTGGGGTGGGCGGTACTGCTTAAAGCGCCTTCGTCATTGTGCTGAACTCTAAACACTACCCATCCCACTCCTCCTCCTCCTCCTCCTCCTCCTCCTCCTCCTCCTCCTCCTCCTCCTCCTCCTCCTCCTAATGTCGTTGGGTTGCCTTCGGGCCATTGTTGGACTTATGTTTCCCTTTCACTTTAACTTCTCCTCCATTCAGTTAGCAACCCCTCCCCCGCTCGGCTGGCCATGGCCATTACCAAAAAAGGGGGGTGGGGCATGTGAGAAGAGTGGGTCTCTACTATACGGACAGTATACTCGTATATACGGACACACATCCATTGGAATATGCTTGTATGTACGCACGGACATATATTTTAATCTTTAATTTATGGCTTATTCAAAACTAATGACACTGAAAGCGTCCAAAGGAGTTGGCTTCAGTTCGGGGTAGGAAGTGGATAACTGAGGTGGCGGCAGTGGGCAAAAAGCAGACGCGAGCAAGGATTAAGGGTAAATTTCCATTTTGACCATCCGAATATTGCCGGTCTGCTGATGAATGAAGCTCACTCCGGCGTATAGAGGTCAAGCTGAGTTCTATCTCTATCAATCCAAAGTCCAGTGCACCACTCGTCCTGGAAAAGGAAAGGAGCCTGATTTGGCAACCAACAGAGGCCAACATTCCTCGATGGTTTCCACTGGCGCCGCCTGATGCCTTCATCGGACTTTAAGCGAAATAGTTTTCGATTAAATCGGATCAAGTTTTTAGTTTTTAGCACCATTTTTTAAAGCAGTAGTATTCGGCGGTAGGATTTTTTTTTTTTTTTTATTTAGAAGCGATGAATCCATACAATGCAGTAATAGTAACATAACAGCGCAATTAACAAGTAAATGGTAAAACCAAACCTGGCACTAAGCATTCCAAAAGAAAAAATAAAGTAGTAGTAGTAGTTTTTTGAGGTTATGTTCCAATTGAAACCATTTATAACGTGGTAACAACAATATCCGAAATCGATTGATATTTTTACACATAAATCAAGTTCTTTCTTCATAGAAGTTCTTTCTTCAAAATGTGATCAAATTAATAATTTACAATATATTGAAGTCATATTGAAACTGTCTCATTTGTATTGCATATTTTTAGGCACTTTTATGAGTAAATTTCAAACCTTTGCGATTTCCGCGCCGTAGGAAATAGCATTTTATTCATTGTGATTATTTTCGATTGTATTTTGAGTGACCATTGCTGTACCTGGTCTTCGATATTCCTTCAGGATCAACAAGGACTTCTTCCTCCGCCCAACTGCCACTTTCCATTTACCCCTTTCCCGTTCGCCGTGCGAGGCGGCTGCTCGTTTGACCGCCTCGCTCCTGCGAATTTCCGGAGATGTTCGCAACAAGATGCCACAATGTGAGTGGCCCACAGCACAACCCTTGTAGCCGTGCGTGTATGCATGCCTGTATGTGTGCGTCGGGTGTGGGTGTGTGTGCGTCTGAAATTGATTGCCATTTGTAAGCGCTGTGTGTTCTAGGCCTCGGCTCGTCGTTCTGCTGTTGTTTTAAAATTAAAATGAATGCCCGCAAGCAATAACTACGACAAGACCAGCCCACCCAACCACCCGTCCTCCAGTTCGGTGGGCGCCTGCTGCTGTCCAGGACAAGCCAACATCATTATGCATGGCTGTGTGTCCATATCCCATCAGCCCCACCCCTCGAATCCGCACCCACACAAGCACACAACCCCCCGTGTGTGTGTGTGTGCGAAATAATCTCGAAAATTACGCAAAAGCAGCAGCAGCAGCTGAAGCCAAAGAAGGACGCAGGACGCAGGACGAAGGACGAAAGCTGTGGCCGGTGGTTGGCTTTGATGCCAGACGACGCAAACGACGACGCACCACGTGCACTTGGACTCACATCCACTTTCTCCCAAAAAACGCACACGCAGCCCACTTACTTTCTATGCCCAGATGCTTTCCATATTGTTTGTCTGTGTGTGTGTGTGTGTGTGTGTCCACGTTGAACAGGACAACTAGGAACTGTAAGTAGCGAAAGGAGAGTACACTAAAAAAGATAATTTAAGTTGAAGTGTATGCAACATAAAATGAGTTGCATTCAACCAGTGTTAGTATAAACACCAATAATTTACAATTTATAACAGTAATGAAATCCATTACTTACACGCAATTATCATGGGTTAACTCAATCTCGATTATTAACAATATTCTATCTAATCTTCACAAGAAATACAAATATGCCCAATAAGTTGCGTTAGTTGTGTAAAACTATTTGATGACTTGCGCAACGTGTGAGATCACAACTATTGTGACAACCCTCGCCATTTGCATACATACATATGCACATATATTTATGTGTAAGCCCATGTGTACACACAGTGAGCAGCAGGAAAGGAAAATTGTAAAATTCGTTCGTTTTCCCACTACGCACCCACTACCCCATTCTTCATTTCCGCATATCCTCATTTCCCGATTTTCAGCAAACCCCGCCCCCCAGTTCACTCCCACTTTCCCATCTGCCTTCGAGTGGCATGTCCATTCACAGCACTTGCCACGCACAATGTCCGCCCACTGCCACCGACTACCACCCATCCCACCCCACAAAAGCAACAACAAAGTCAACGATGTCTGCGTTGGCTCCTTTTGGACAACACACACACAAGCACACACACACACACACAGGGGCACACATGCTGATGCTGGTTCACTTATGATGAGTTTACATTTTCGAAAACTGGGCAAGCAAAAACAGCAAGGACAACGGGCGTGCACTGAGAGAAATGCGGTGGGATTTACACTTTTCGTAAAAAAAAAAATAGGCATTACAGTGAATATACTATTTAATAAGAAAAAAAGTATATAAAACTGAATAAGAATTATTATTGATAATAAAAATATTTACATTATATTATTTGCAATGCTAGCATTGTTACATAATTCACCATTGCTTAAGAATAGGCGATATATTTTGTATAATTACCAATTTAAAATATTTATATTATTGTTATGATTTAATGCTTTGCTTTGAACAATATTAATAAATATTAAATTCCGCTCAAGAATAAATCAAATATGAAATATATATAAATATATCAAATACAGAAATACAATATATGATAAAGTTTATGAAGATATAGATTTCTGCATTATTTACTAGAAGCTTAAAAGGTGCAGAAATAAAATGTTCAATATTCGATATGAAAAGCATATTTTTTCCGAGTGTAACCGGGGCTGGGCAGAACCATCCCCCCCCCCCCCCCTCAAAACGCTTACAGTGGCTGCAGAAAGGGGAAACGGGGATAGCGGGGTTTGGCCACGGGTGGAAGGAAGGGGGGGGGGGGAGGGGGCAGAGTTTGTTGTCGGCTGTCACACATTTAAAACAGTTCAGGAAGCAGTTGGCCAAAAAGGATGTGACGGGGGGAGTAGGGGGAATGGGGAGTCTGTGCACAGACGCACACGCAACCAAATGTGTTCGTCTATCGCGCTACTTTCAAGTCCAAAATCCAAAGGCAGCTACTACCCCCAACACCTACCCCACCCCCTCCCACAAATCGACTGTCCGTTACGTATTACGTATACATATTCCGTGTGTTCCTTGGATGGGGGAGGGGGGGATGTGGAGTTGGTTGACAGCCCAGGGGGCGGGGCAGGGGGGCAACGTCAGTCGAATTCCGGGTGGTGGTGTGCGGAGAGGGGCGGCGGGGGGTTGTACAAATGAGTTTGGGGCAAGGACGTCGAGCCAAGATGTATGAGCCAAAATTGTGAGCGAGAGAGAGACAGAGAGAGAGAGAGAGGAGGAGTACACTGTCAAAAAAGAGACTCCAGTTTGCTAGTAAGTAAATAGCGTTACTTTACAGGTAACCCAAATACATATGTACCTTCAATTTAAACTCATATAACAGTCAAATTTATAAGATATACATTTACAATATATTAATATATAATATAGATATGTATATTAATATATTAATATTAACACATATTAATATCTATCAAAATACATAGAAATTGTGGGAATTGTTCATAACCGTACTCAATCAAACTAGCATAATTAAGCATATCTGCGTCATAATGCACCCAAATTTCTCTCAGTGCAATGGTGTGTATGTGTGTTTAGGAGGTGGCGGGGGGAGGGGGTGATTTCACTTGGCGGACGCTGGCGATGCTGACTTCGAATGTCCACGGTAGACATTTTGCAATTTTGAAATACATGCGGATACACACACATGCGTTGTTGCGAATGAAAGGGAAATGGAAAGGGGGATATGCGAGTGAAAGGGAAAGTGAAAGTGGGAAGGGAAAAGGGAAAAGGGAAGGGGAAGGGGAAGGAGTGGGGGATGGGGAGTGAGCGGGAGAGGGAGAGCCTATGGAGAAGGAGGAATGCTTTTAACAATTTCTAAGATTCAAATTTCGTAAATTATCCCTTTGCGACTTCAGCACGTGTGTGTGTGTGTGCGTGTGTATGTATGTGCGTAGTTCCGGTGGGGAGTGGGGGGCGGGGAGGCGGTGTGGGCTTGGCCATTAGGAAACTAGGCACATAAGCCCCACGGCAAGGTGGAGTTTTGGTTTTGGCCAGCAGTTTTTGAAGGGGGTGGGGGGGGTAGTGGAAACAGATGAAAATCCGCACACGGCAATTTCCGCTTTCGATTGCACAGCATTCAGCATTTGATGATCCTCTGCCCCTTGAAGCCTCACTTGCCTCATTTGACTAGTAACTTATTTTCAAGCCTACAGAATATTATAATATTTTAAAATATTAAATTTAAAATGCGTAAGATGTCATAGTGTGGTTGCAAGTTTTTAGCCTTAGTACTGTAAAAAACATTCAAGCTTGGGGTTTTGAATATTCCTAGGCCAAATGAATCCTTACTGAGCATTTTCCAGGAGCACTTAGTTTTTAAAAATGTATTTTCCCCTTGAACATCCTAATCCAAAATTGTTATTCATTTTAGCTAGTAGAACTGCTGGAGAATTCATCTGCTTAGCAAAACTCACATGATTTATTATATATAATTAAAATATATATTAAGTAAATAAGTAGATTCAAAATTCCCGTACTTGCTGTTTAGTTTTAATGAGTGATCATCTAATCCGCATTAGTTTTAAGCTTTTAATCCTAGTTGAAAGTCAACCCATTCCTAATATCTTGAGGTATATCCTTTGCTTTGGCTTGCGTGTGTGTGTGTGTCTTCAGTTTAAATTGTGTTTGTTGTTCCGTCCGAGTTTACATTCGAAATTAATTTATTTGGGCTCGAAGGCTAACGCACACACAATCGCAATCAAAAGCACACAGACACACACTCACACACACATACACAGCAGCAGCAGCCACAGAAATTTGCAAGTGAAAGTGTCGGCCGTTTGGTCCAAGTAACCACCAACCCCACCCACACCACCCCCTTCACCCCACGATTTTCTCCCAGTGTCCGCGCATTTTGGTTGGCTGCCATGTGAACTTGACGCCTGCCAAACACCCAACACCCATGCCACACACACACCAAAGACACTAGAATAACAAGATGCGTAACGGCCATACATTCGTTTGGCACTATGCAGCCACTTTTTTGGTGAAGGCCAAATTTTCTCTCTTTCCGCTCGCTCACGTTGAGAGCGTAAGAAATATAAAAATAGAATTTGCTTGCTTGTGTGAGTAAAAACAAGAGACGAGAACGCGTATATGTGTGCGTGTTGTGCTAGAAGACGATTTTCGGGCCGAAATCAATTCTGATCGAAGAAACGAATTTACATATTTGGAGTTGTGGCCAATTTTGTAGCAATATGATGAAAAAAAATAAAAATTCCCTGACTATTATAATAATTATTATAATAATAATTAAAGCAAATACAAAGGAAATTATTATAACTACTGTAATTTGAAACATACATTTTCCAAAAAGAAGACATAACATTGAGAAATAAATATTTCATAAAAATAATAATTATTTTTTAATTTCATAAAAAAATAATAATTTTATTAATAAATAATAAAAATAATAATTTTATTAATAAATAATAAAAATAATAATATTTCATAATAATATTTCATAAAAAATAATAATACGTAGTAGAAAATAAAAATTAATAAAATAAATAAAAATATGAAAACAGTTCGTTGCAAAAGTCATATCGTCAGGCACGAAGTGCGGACACAAGCACTCAACAATCATTGCCTTATTAATTTTTCTCACGCCGCAAGCTGAATACCCTAATGACAAGTATTCTAATATAAAGTCATTTTCGAAATTTATTTTGTGATGTACATAGATTCGTCTATTACTATTTCTAAGCTTTATTTAAATAATAATAACGTTGAGGCAATGCAAAACAAGAATTTTTCGCATGGTGCCAATTGATAAAAAATAATATAGATTTAAAGTCAACGAACTTCTAAGGTAAAGGGCATATTTTGTCAAATTTACAATACATGAGCATACGTGTGCACACATACAGTTGTATGCTATCACTGTATGCGTAGAAAAGAGCTGTTTGCTGTAGCGCTCTCCGCTCTTTCTCTCTCGAACAAAAACTCAAGAGAGCCTGGAGCCACCTCTAGAGCCACGGCCAAAAAATCGCGTGCCAAAAATTTGTATGGCCGTTACGCATCTTGTTATTCTAGTGTCTTTGCACACACACACCCCACCCCTTGTGCGTGTGTAGTTGCCATGCGGTTAAAAAGGTATCTCGAAGATACTAAATACTTTATGCATGAATGTGCCAAATAGATTTACGAGAGTACAAGGAGCAGCAGGAGCTGTAGTCCTGCGAGTGTCCTGCGTGTGTCGGTGGTGGATTGTCCGCCCATGCGTCGATATTAAATTTAAATTGGCGCTCGGATATTTTAGAGCGTTGTGGGTGGCGGGCGGGGGGAATGGGGATTATTTGGTTCGAGGGGGTGGGGGGGATTGGAGTATGGTGGCGGTCATGTGGGCGAAAATGCGGCGGTGGTCATGCCGCACAGTGAGGAAATACAGTTCAATTTCGGGAGTCCATGTGGAATTAAATGTATGAAGCTGCACTGGAAGAAAAAGGAATGAGAAAAGGCAATGTCTAGCTAGTATCCGATTATTTCATATTTTTTATAGTATTATTTTATTTAGTTGTGCATTAGTAGTGACAACAAAATACTTTAGGTCAATCCAAAAATATATCAAATTCCCGGCCTTGCAGCTGTATCTTTCCAAATAATAAATTAAATTAAATAACAAAATAAAGTATCTAATAATAATAATAATAAGTATCTAAATAAAGTATCTAGTATATATTAAAATCCTGCCTAAAAAGTGTTGCCTACCTAAGAGGGCTCTTCAGATTGCTAACGATGGTTATTTGCAATGCAAACAGCTCATATTGTCATGCAAAAATCATGTTTAATATTTTTAACTTTTTTGTCGCCACATTAACTTTTAAACTCCACTCGAGATGATAGCATACTACGAGTAGATATCATAATATATTCCTTGCAATGTAAGTACATATGTATGTATGTGTGGCGAGGAGTGTGTGTCTGCGTTTGTGTGTGTGTATGCTTTCCATTATGTGGAAGCCTTAAATATTAATAACAGTTGCGATTTTAAATGATTAAAACTCGGCGCATGTGTGAGTAAGCCTGCTCCTGTGTTTGTGTGTGTGTGTGTGTGGAACAGAAGGTACAGTTGGCCACAGGAAATGCCAGCCAAGCTGTGACCCTTCCACATCCACATCCATTTGCCACCTTCCCCACCACTTTACCCACACTTTTCCCCCCTGAAAGCCAACTGCCCACGCCGATGGGGCTGCGTTTACCCAATTTCCGGTGTCAATTTGCCTTGTCGCACTATGTGGCAACCCTACGACTTTATGACATTAATTAATAACTGAGAAAAGGTAGTTAAAATAAAGACGAAATATATATACCATACGAAATATTTCCCTATAATATAAGTTCTTTATATATTCACAATTTCGTTAGATTCGAATCGTATATTATACTCTTACTTTAGTGGTAGAAATTGTAAGTTAACATACACAGAAACAAAAGTCGCTTAAAACAACCAATTCATTAAATTGAATCAAAATTTGAAGCTACAAATAAGCATTTTACACTTATATAGCAACCCCTCCTACACAACTGAATTATACCTTTTGAGTAAGAGCGCCTTTTTTCAATAACCCTCTAATTATTGGTATACCGCACTACAAGATTTATTTGGATTTTCCATACATTGCGGATAAAATTAGATTAAGATTTCACACCCTTTCTCTATATTTGTATAGAAAAATAGGAAAATCCCCCGCTAAATAATCATAGTTTGATAATTATGAAATACACACAGGACACACTACTGTAACTCTGCATAGTTTTTCTTCGAGTGTAGTCTCTGCCTCAGCCAACGCCTCTGCCGCCGCGCTGCTTTCTTCTCTGCTCATTTCGCTGTTCGTGTTCCATTGCCATTTTGCTGCATGTGTGTATGTGCGTGTGTGTGAGCTGCATTGTTTGCATTTCAAATTGAATTCCTTTACATTTTCAACTCCTTTTCGTGTCGCTCTCCCTCTATCTCCCTCTCTTTCTCTTCCATTGCCACTGCTTAAAAATATGCGATGGCATTTGTTGTTGTTGGTGCGTTCTGCATCTGCTGTTTTTTCTCTCTTTGTTGTTTGGCTGTTGTTATTGTTTTTGCTGGCCAGCGTGCATTTTTCAATTATGATCGAGCAGTATTTGTCGCTCGTTTTGTTGTTTTGGTTTGGCTTAGTTGCCCATTGTGTTTTTCCATCGTCATTCGTATCTGTATCTGTATCTGTATCTGTATCTGTATCTGTATGTGAATGTGTGTACTTAGTTTTTGTGATGGTTTTTCTCGCATTTCACCCTGTTTTAAGAGGCTCTAAGATCATTATTTTGCTTGCCGGCTGTTCGGCTCTTCCGTTTCTTCTTCACCCATCGATCTTCTCTTTCTTCCCACCACCCATCACCACCCTCTCCCCCTTTCCCAATCCATCTATCACTATTATGCTCTTCTTCGCGTTTCTGCTGCTTCGTCTTTTTCTTCCTCTTCTTCTGGCGAGTAATTGAAATCGTAACTGGCAAAAATAAAAATCTTTGAGATATGCAAATGAGAACCGAAACTCAAGGCGCTGAGGAAGAAGAAGCAGAGCAAGATGAAGAGAGCGCTGTGAAAGAAGACGAAGAAGAAGAAGAAGTGTTGGGCAAACAAGCGGAGAATGGGAAGAGAAAACGAAAGAAAACGCCAGGGACGAAAGAGAGTGGATATAGATATTGTGCAAACGAAAACAGCCGACAAGCAAACAAGACAACAACAGACACAAAAACAACAACAATGGCCCACCACAGCGATCCGCACAAAGTTTTAATAATAATATGAATAATAGTAATAATAATGACCATATCTGGATGTATAAATGTACATAAATTGGGAGAGATATTGACAGACACAAGATAGTATTTACGTATTTAAAATATTGTATTTAATTTGCTCACAAGTTACATATTTTATATGAAAATGTGGTATGATATACTCATGTACTGGGAAAAAATCATATTACTTGAAAATATCTTTAAAATCAACCCTATAAAGTCGACAATATTCAACCCGATTGTTTTTATAGGATCGTATGTACATATACATGCACATATACTTATGTACATACATATGTATGCGATACAAACCTTGAGTTTCCTAATATTAATTGGATTTCTTTTTTTCTACATATAGTTAAGAAGGTTTATAAGGTTTAATTTTCACAGTTTCATCACCTCTATAAAACTAAGATACCCTCTGTTAGGGTATAGAACGAAAAGTAAGCAATTTCTGTAATTCACAATTATCGTGTGAAGAGCAAATACTAGATAATAGCGTGCGTTTACATAGAAATCTACACGAGTACATATGCAAGTATATAAACAAATAAATCTTCATGTATGTATGTACATATGTACATACATATATGTCAAGAAATTTGAAAGTTGTGCTAAACTCATCTCTAATTGATTTTAAACATAACTTACATTTAATGAAAAGCTGGCAAATATAAGCACCGAATCAAAAGCAAATGAAATATACATTCTTGTTGGATTTACCAATCAATATTTTAAATAAAAAAAGTCTTAAAACTGCATTTAATATGTGTATGTAAGAAGTGAGTGCATATGGAATTCCATACAACATTACAGTCTTGCAAGATGATCTACTTTGCTTGCATGATCAATAATGAAACTATGATGTCATAAACAAAGATAGTGTTATATTTTGATTGTATTATGTACATACTTAATAAAAATACAGTTATAAACATATGGCTACTGCATATGACAGTAGTGAGCCACAGCATTGAAATCCTGCATCCACGTAGTTAGAATGCATTATTGAGAATTCAAAGTTACAGGTGTAAGTTGCTCATTTCGCTGCCATCGTGCCGCGCAATTAAGGGAAAAAAAAGGGAAAAAGTGACGGCGCTGGGACGGACATCTGTACGCGCTCAATTAAAAAGTCATTAACTGCGGCACACAAGTGCACAAGTTGCACGCAGAGGGACCAAAACCCGACCCGAGCGATAGAAGGACTGTGATTGACACCAGCACGCAAGATCCACCCTCGTTCCGCCCTCCTCCGACCGTCTATCAGTCCGTCCGTCTGTCCGTCCGTCCGTCCGTCCGTCCGTGTAAATCTGCCGATATAGCAGAGACATATCGATGCACGCACCTTGCAATTACCCGGTTGGATATCGGGGATCGAGATCCGAGTATGGAGAGGCATGTGGCGCAGAGACTCTGCGTAGAATTGCTCTCAAGTAGCAGGGATGACAAATCCCATGCTGCAGGTGGTGGTAGGTCCAAATTCAGGTACTCTGCGCTCTTTCAAAATTGATTTTCTAACATGACAAGGCACCAGACTAAGAAAATACGACGAGCATTATTATTTTTAATTAATAAAGTTGCTAATGCAATCGTCACTATGATGAAAGATCACTATTGTGAAACATGATGGCAGACCTCTCACTATATTTCTCATTTCAAAGGAGTAAACTCCAAGGTATAGAGAATTATCAAGTGACAAGTGTCGCCTTCTGGTACTTCGGGTTATTACATCCGATTACAGGGTGTAATTAATTGCTACCATGCATCTGTATCTGCAGACCTGGAGGGGCAGATGACCTGCCACTTCTGCCACTGCAGGTCAACTGTTGCGTGCCCATAAATGCGCCATAAAATGGGCTAATCCCAGTGCAGTCGACTGCATCAGCTGCAACAGTTGCATCAGCTTTTGCAGCAATGCCCTCCCCTCTTGCCCCCAGCCCTTTCGCCACCTGCCACCGCAGGCAACATATGCTAACAATTTCTACATGTTCATAGTTCTCTAAAACATATGTACATAAGTATGTACATATGCATATGTAAGTTAATTACCGATTAGGGAATCAATATTATGGTTAGTATGCATTTTTAACCATGATAAATACATTTTTAAATAATTAAATGAATTGTGCAATCAAGACAATACAAATAAAATGTACAGCAAGGGACTGACCGTTTTTGTTTTAAGTAGCATATGCATATATAGCTGAATACAAATATGTTTTTAACAAACTAATTGGTTTCATAGAAATCTCCTAACAGCGTTTAACTATCCGTGAGATTCGTGGGATATCAGATCTCGGGATTTGCAGCCGGTTTTCACTGCCAATCACTCATATCGCCAATCGTTTTCTCCCTCTTCCTCCTCCCCCTCCTTCTTCTTCTTCGCCTTCTTCTCCACACTTCCACCCACTTTCGTCGTCCGTCTCGCCCGCGCCTTCGTCTTCGTCGTTGCTTTATTGTTTTATTGTCAGTTTAGGGATTTGACAATTTGCTTGCTGATTTTTTATGACAATCATGTATGTAAATTTCAGGCCTCTCTCTCGCACTCTTCTCCACCGCCTCGCTCTCGCCCTCTCTCGCTCTCGCTCCCTCTTCTGGCCCTACTCCAGTCTAAACTCTTCCTCAAGGCCCCACGCACACAGCCGCACGGCGGAGTCGTATCTGTGTGGCTGCGATGGAGGTACTCGTATCTGGGCTCCATTAGCCCTCGCCTGTTCCCTTACGAGATTTTTAAATACTTTTGGGCCATTCTCAGCTGAGCTTGATTCCCAGCTCCAATCCGCCAGCAAAACAAAGAATAAAACCTAAAACAACTTGAAACCCCATAGTTACCTACAGATTCAAACCCTTTCTGTCGCTATTTATACCCCCTAATCGCAAATTGGAAAGAGCATACCCGTTCGACAGACGAAAGATCGCCTGCACCAGCAATTGCTTATTCTTCTTATCCCATAAAATAAAACAAAACTTGCTTCATTACAGAAACTTTATAAATAATTAACCAAAACTATTTGCTTTATCTAAAAAAGATAGCCTGCACATATTAACAGAATCAGCTAACAGGGTATCCGTTAGTCGAAGCTTAAAATTTTTCCGTTCTTTTTAAATGTAGATTAGCTTTCGTTGTCTCTCAGCTCTGCACTCCCGTGTGCCCAACGCAATAAAAGTTTGGTTTATTAATTTTTTGAACGTTCTCAACTTTTACGAGACCCGTGACGTCGATAATCGTCGGTCGCTCAGAAACTAGGCTAGTAGTGCGAATTGGTTTTGGCCCGGTCCAGTGAGTCAACATCTGACTAAGACGCGTCGAGGAGTCAGTCTATTAATAAGCCGCTTTTCATACCAAGGCTAAAAACGGGTACAACTGAGCAAGCCTAGAACTGCAACACAGCTTTTAATTAGCCGAGTAGCGATATGGCAAATTGCAATCGGTGGATCACACAAAAGGGCCAACCAATCAGGGTGCCTCACTGTGTTCTTTTGAAATCCACATTATCGCCACTCAAGCAACATTTTGCTATTCTTACAGAGTACACAAACATTTATTTATATGGTGAGTAGATGACTTCTACGAACTGCCAGAGTCTCAAACTAGAGATCGGCATAAACATTTCGAAGTCCAACCATAACCATCCCAAAGAAAACAATTACATATAACATCTTTAGTGCCTAGGACGGCGTAAAAATAGTTCGCTGTATATATCCGGAAATGCAAATACTGCGAAATAATTTTATAAATAAACAGTGGAAAATCATTTTAACATGATCAAAGCTATTGATTTGCTGCTGGGAATGCAATGCTAAAGTTGCGTGCCCTGTATCTTATTTCAAATACACTTTACAGTCGCGATCCATCCAATTTCTAAGGATTATTAAGTGCAAAACCGGCTATCGATGACCTTACTTAAAGTAATTTTTTAACGTTTTTTAAGCATATGTACATATATATATTAAATATAAGGTCCTTAGGTTTCACTAACAATTTTAATGCCATTCAAGTCTGAGACGTATAATTTAAGCATTTAAATTGCAACTAGTAGTTCGATCTTAATTTGAGCACGGCTAATTGCAGATTGCATAACTCAGGTCTCAACTAATGCGAATATGCATGGATAACTTATCTTGATGTCGAGCTAACTTGTGGTACTCTCAGTGCAAAGGGTATTGCAAAGCAAAGGCAGCGCAAAGCAAAGCAAAGGCAAGACCAAAAGCAAAGCAAAATCAAATGCAGCGGCGGCGACGGCAGCCGTGCGCGACAGAGACAGCACGCACATAACCGAAACGCCGCCGCGCAGTGTACATAGCGCACACACACACACACAGCCACGCATGTGCGTCGACCGCGACGCCGCAGCCGCCGTCGCCGCCGGCGTCGCTGCCGGCAGAACGGGTAGAACGAATGTGCCGCATGCACGGCGGTGTATTTGTCGGTCATTTGTATTTGGAACGCCGTAGCAGACAGAAGGACACGGGTGAAAAAGCGACGAAGCGTGCGAACGGAGTGGAGCGGCTACTTTTAGCGCCCTTTTTTGTTTCATTTTCCCCACTCACAAAAACGCAACATTTTTGGCAACAACTTTTCGGCAAACCAATTGAAAAACAAACTAAACGAACTAATCGCGGCTCGGGAATCAACAACAAATTCAATTCCGATGCAATACTTGTGTTCGTAAACAATTTTTTTCTGTTCGATCCGATCCCCGATAAACGATAAACGCGAATTCCAGTGATCTTTCGGAAAAGGGCGAAGCGGAAAGCGAACCCAAACCGAAAAACTCTAAATCACCGGTAAAAAAAAGTGGCGAGAGAGAGCAAGATTGAGAGACAGAGAGAGTGTGTGTGATCACATCGCATCGCCATTCTCGCTTCCCTCGCGATTCGCAAAAACAAAATTCGAAATTCAAAATTGACCAGCATTCGTTGCGGTTCCGATATTGGTTTCTTCAGTTCAGTTCAGTTCAGTTTCGTATTATTTATCGAGTCTGCTGTTGTGTGTCTTTCGTTTCGCCGAAGAGGAGCGGCGAAAGAGAAGAAGGCGGAGGAGCGGAGCAGAAGGAGAAGGAGCGAAGCAGCAGTCCAAGTCCAACGAAGAAGTGCCCAAAGCGAGGCGCAGATAAGTAAGAAACGCAAAAGAGAACGAAAAGGGATCTTCAGCGAGGATCCTTCATATACATATATATTTTTTTCAAGTGTGTGTGTGCTAGTGTGCGTGAGCGTCCATGTGTGATCTCCACAAACAATTGCAGTTGACATTTTACGTTCGCAAGTAAAAGCTATTGTATATTTCCACGATCCAAATCAAATAACAAAAGTGCCTGCGATATCGCATCGAAGTGAAATGGACACCAAGAACCGTTAGACACCAAAAGCTTTGAAAACACAGTGTGCATGTGTTTGTTTTTTTTTTCGTTCGCAACTCAACTAATTTCAAACTAATAATGGCTTAAAAAATAATTGGCTTATTTTCAGTACAAATACAAAGCACAAAACAAAAAAAACAACAAAAAATCACAAAAAAATAAAACGAAACGAGAGCATATAACGTAAAAACCCAAAACAAAAACGATCGGCTCAGCAGAGCCAACGAAAAGCAAACAGCAATAGCAGCAGGAGCAGAGGATGCACCACTGATCCCGGAGAGCTCGAGACATGAGAAGCGGAACACCGAGCAGCCACCAAGCATCGACTTATGTAGCGGTCCATGACGAGTATTAAGACC
Organism: Drosophila mauritiana; assembly: GCF_004382145.1. Taxonomy (NCBI): domain Eukaryota; kingdom Metazoa; phylum Arthropoda; class Insecta; order Diptera; family Drosophilidae; genus Drosophila; species Drosophila mauritiana. The sequence continues at coordinate 19,604,446 of NC_046672.1, read as the reverse complement.
GAGATGCCGCCCCTGCACGCGGCAGAGGCGCTCGCCTCCAGCAGTGCCACCGACAGTGGCGGGGGGGGGGCAGGAGGAGGAGGAGGAGGAGGATCGGGCGGCCCAGGAGCGGGAGGATCGGGAGGCGTTGGCAGTGCGCCCGCTACACCCAATGCCACCATTAGCGCCGCAGCCGACTCCAGTGATAATCAACCCGGCACGCCGCAGCCCACGCAACAGCAGCAGCAATCGACGCAGCAACAGTTGCAGCAGCCACAATCGCAACAGCAGCAGCAGGCCATGGGCGGAGGAGATCCCCAGCAGCAGCAACAGCAGCAGCAGGTAACGGGCATCACCCACCAGCCGTACGCCACCCACCACATGTACTCCGCATCTGGCGGACAGCAGCAGCAACAGCAGCAGATCTACGGCGGACTCTACGGCGGGGACATGCAGCAGCAGCAGCAGGGCTACGCCAGCAGCTACATCAACAGCTACGAGCAGTTCTACCAGCAGCAACAGCAGCAGCAGCAGGGCACTGATTACGCCTTTGGCGCCGTTGGCGTTGACTACGGCAAGAGCGCCGGTGTGCGCTATCATCCCTACCTGCAGACGCCAACCTCCGGACTGGGCGGCATTCCAACGGCCAGCGCGGCACAGGAGGAGCCGGGCAGTGCGCCCAGCGCGGTCAGCACCACCACAGCGGTGGCCATGAGTCCGCGTGTGGTTAGCAGCAGCAGTCCAACGTCGACGTCCTCGCACCTGCAGCTGGGCAGCTCCAGTGGCCAGACACCAGGCTCACCAGGCGGAGCCGCCGGAAGTGCCGGATGCAAGTTGCAGTGCAAGAAGTGCGGCATCCTCACCACCAACGAGTCGGAGCTACAGGAGCACATCGCCAACGTGCACGGGGAGTCGCCGTACGGCAGCAGCGGCTACGCCAGTTCGCCGTACATCAAGGAGGAGATGCCCACGCCACAGCCACCCGGCGTTGGATCCGCAGCGGCCAATCCCGGCGAGTTACTCGACCTAGATTCCCAGAAGATGGTCTATCACCAGCAGCTGCTCCAGCAGCAGCAGCAGCAACAACAGCAGCACGACGTGGTCGCTGGACTGCCGCTGGGCGCTCTGCCGGATCCGCTGCACTCGATGCAGTCCATGCAGCAGCGCGCACTCCACAGCTGGGAGCAGCAGCCACAGCAGACGGTGGCCTCCGTGGAGGGCCTGCCACCCTACATGCAGCAGGGATTGGGCGTGGGGCTGGGAGTAGGCGTGGACAAGTCGCCCTACTACTCCCCAAAGCAGTCACCCTATCATCAGTCAACCGGCGTTGGCGGAGCCACGCTGATCAAGCAGGAGTACGGCGGCCACGGACTGATCAAGTCCGAGTATCCCGATTCGCAGCATTACGTGGACAAGTCCTTCGATCCCACAGCTGGCGGAGCCGGTGGCGCGGAACTGTGCGCCAGCGTGGCCACCAGTCCGGCGGAGTTCCCCAGCACCACTACAGGCGGACCCGGGCAGGAGGGCGCGGCGGGTGCGGCGCCAGGAGGTGGATACCGCGGATTCGAGCCACCCAGCTCGAGCTCCGTGCTGCCGGCCAACAGCCTGACGGCCAAGGCGGCCACCTGGAAGTCGAACGAGGCGCGCCGTCCGAAAACGTACAACTGCACGGCCTGCAACAAGTGGTTCACCAGCTCGGGCCATCTGAAGCGCCACTACAATACGACGCTGCACAAGAACGCGGTTAAGTCGAGCGGTCAGCCGGATCCAGCCACCTTGCCCATCTCGGCGCACCACCATCCCGCCCGCGACCCGGTGACGAAGCCCAGTCGCAGGGGCAATGCCGCAGCCGCTGCGGCCGCCGCTGCAGCTGCCGCCTCGGCCAGCGGTCAGGGTCAGCAGCAACAGCCGCCGATAGCGCCGCCGCCGGCCAATGTGCCACCCCCGGAGCCGCCCAGAAGTCCGCCCGATTATGGCGGAGGAGGCGGCTTGGGCGTGGGAGCGATGGGCGGCGCTGCCATGTCCCAGTACTCGGCCTCACCCTCGCCCACGCAGCAGCAGCAGCACCACCTCAACCACCATCAGCAGCAGGCCAACGGCTACGCTAATGGCACCGCCAACGGCTATGGCTACATGCAGCAACAAGTGCAATCCACGACAAACGCTTCACCACAGCACGCTTCCAACAACAACAGCAACAACCAGCAGCAGCAGCAACAACAGCAGCAGCACCATCAGCAGCAGATGCCGCAGCACCACAACTCCGTTTTAAACGGTCACCCAAACGGGCTAGCAGGTCCCTCCGCCCCACACAACAACAACACCACCCAAATGCCGTCCTCCCAAATGAGGGGCCTGCTGAACGAAACAACAACCACGCCGCCACCAACAACAACAACCCGAGCACCACAAATCACAACAACAGCAATAACAACAACAACGGCGGCCACCACGGTAGCTATAAAGAGCGAGCAAATGGAGGACAGCAACCACACTCACACCCACACACACACGCATCCCAAACACAGTCACAGCCAGGACAGGAGCCACAGCAGCAGCAGCAGCAGCTCAATGGCCACGGAGGAGGCGGAGGAGCAGGAGCTGCGGGATCAGGAGCAGGCGGACGATCACCTGCATCAGCATCAACAGGCGTCGCAGCAGTATCTGCTGGCGGCGCGCCACTACCACAGCAGCACGCCCAACACGCTCAGCAGCAGCAACACCAATCCCAGCACGCCCAGCAGCAACTCGCCCCATACTATCTACCGGCAGGAGCAGCAGGGAACGGATTTCTCGCGCACCACCCCGCCGCCGCAGCCGCTGCCGCCTATGGGAATGCTGCCGCCTATGGCAATGGACTACAACATGCTGGCTTTGGATATGCCCATGCCCATGCCCACGCTCATGCACAGCAATATGCTGCAGTGCAGCAGCACCAGCACCACGCCGCTAGCTACTACCATCACCACCAGTATGCCGGACACTATGCAGCCGCCGCAGCAGCAGCTGGTGCACCACTACCAGGCGGTGCTCCACCCGCTCCATCAGCAGCTGGGGGAGCAGCACCAGCGCCAGGAGGCGGATCATCATCAGCAGCAGCGGGAGCTTCACCAACTGGATCAGCAGCAGCAGCAGGCGTTAATCCTGGCGGACAGTTTGCCGCACAGCAGCAGTTCGCCCACCAGCAGCTCCCCACCGCCCACCATGCCCATGCCGCTCACCACCATCACAGCGCCGCAGCTGCTGCCGCTGCAGCCGCCGCCGCCGCACATCACCAGCACCATGCCCATGCCGCCCACCATGCACATGCCCATCATGCCGCCGCCGCCGCAATGCTACCAGCAGCTGCAGCCGCTGGACCCCACAATGAGCTATCACACTATTATTGGTAGTGGCCCGGAGGCGCATGCCGGAGCGGCCGGCGGGGGCTACAGCAACCAGATCACCACCAGCGATGGCCAGATCCTGCAGCTGATGCCGACATCCCTGTTCGCGCCCTATGCCCCGCTCTCGCCGTACTCGGTGGCCGCCCAGCGGTCGCCGCAGGAGGGCGACCTGCCGCCGGTCCACACGCTCACCACGGCCCTGCATGCCCATCAGCAGGGCGGGCAGCAGGAGGCGCAGACGCCAACGCTGACCGTGCTCTCCACGCCCTACTCGCCCACAGTGAGCAGCTCGCGGGCGACTCCCGCGCTGGAGATGGACATGGCCACGCTGATGCAGCACCAGCAGGACTATGAGATGGAGCAGTACCAGATGCAGCACCAGCAGTTGGAGCAGCTGCAGCAGCACCAGCAGCAGCTGGACCACCAGCAGCAGCAACAGATCCTGGCGGATCAGACCCAGTCGATGGCCCAGCAGCCGCTGGCCAAGAAGCGGCGTGGCGGCAACGCAACACCATCGACGACGAAGCGACGCCGGAACAGCAGCGTCGGATCGACGTCGCCGCACTCGACCACCCTGCCCTCGGGACGGATCAAGTGTCTGGAGTGCGACAAGGAGTTCACCAAGAACTGCTACCTCACGCAGCACAACAAGAGCTTCCACTCCGGTGAGTACCCGTTTCGCTGCCAGAAGTGCGGCAAGCGCTTTCAGAGCGAGGATGTCTACACCACGCACCTGGGTCGCCACCGCACCCAGGACAAGCCGCACAAGTGCGAGCTGTGCCCCAAGCAGTTCCACCACAAGACGGACCTGCGCCGACACGTGGAGGCCATCCACACGGGGCTGAAGCAGCACATGTGCGACATCTGCGAGAAGGGCTTCTGTCGCAAGGATCATCTGCGCAAGCATCTCGAGACGCACAACCGGCCGCGGGTGGTGGGCAAGAAGTCCGCCGCGGCAGCAGCAGCCGCAGCAGCAGCAGCCTCTGCCACGGCGGGATTGGGAGGTGCGCCAGCCGCCGGTTCCATCAAGGCGGCATTTGCCCGCTCGCTAACGGTGACGGCTGTGGGCAGTGAGCCAGGCGCAGGAGTTGCACTTCCCTCAGCTCCTGCCACTGCCGCATGTGCTCCTGTATCTGTATCAGCGTCTGCTCTTGTCCAGGCCGTCAATCCCAGTCTGACTTCCGGCCTCAGTCTGAAGCGGCACATCGACGATGTGGCCGTGGACGACGACAGCCTGCTGGAGGAGGACGAGGATGAGATGGAGATGGAGATGGATATGTTGGAGGAGGAAGATGAGGAGGAGGAGCTGGGCGCTCATCACATGATAATCAAGAGCGAGTACGTGCAGGAGGAGTTTCAGATGATCGAGAAGAGCATAGAGCTCTACTGAGTAGTGGGCAGGCCAGTTTCTGGGTTTTGAAATGCTCCTGGGCTTTGGGCTTTGGGCTTGTCGAGGATGTGAGGATCTGAGGAGCGGAGGATCAGCGGGCAACTGAGTGCGGCTTGGGCTGCGGGCGCAGCTGGAGCGGCTCTGCAGTTGGGGTACAGGATTCGGGTCGGGCTGGGGGTTGTTCCGATTCAGTTTTAACGAGTTTCGCCCTTGCTCGTTAAGAAAAAAACACACTTTGTTGCTTGGCAGGCAATAATTCGCTGTTTTAGCCGTTTCACTCGTTAAATTAATTGTTTTTTTTTTTTGTTTTTTTTTTTTTGTATTGTATTTTTGGGGGGGGGTAAACACAAACACGAAAGTATTTAGAATTGATCGCAAAGCCGCAGCATTTCAATAACTTAGACAGCAGGCCGGCCACTCCCCCCGCCTCGCAACATCGCATCGAAATGCCGAAGTGACAATGTGACAATGTGGCAATGTGGCAATGTGACAATGTGCCACCCACCGCGCCACAATCCCAATTAATCCATTCATTCCTGTAATTTGTAGTGAGTTTGCCATATGTATGTGTGAAACGATCGAAAGACAGCCAGAATTCCTAATTGTTGTAGCAGCAAATTATTTAATTTTATCTGTATGTTAAATTGTATTATTATTATTTGTAACATTTACGCATTATTTGTAAGGCCTCTATGATAACGTGTAAACCTAAACCATCAAGTATACCTCAGCAAACAGCAGTCCACGAAACGCTTTAAATCAGGGCGCATATAATTATACATATATACACACACCTATATATATAGAGAGATATATAGATATTTATACATATTCCATTTTACATGTGTAAACTCTAGTTGTAGCACTTTTTTTTGCCGTATTTTAATTTGTAACCTGTTTTAACTATTATTTGATTATTGATTATGTTTTGTAATCGGGAGGAACAAACACACACGAATGCCATATACACGATATGTAAACTAAAAATCAGCAACTACATGCCAATTGATATATATACATACAGAGGTGGTCAAAAGTATTTACACAACGAGCTTTTTTTTCAATTAGTTGACAATTGAAAAAAAAGCTCGTTGTGTAAATACTTTTGACCACCTCTGTATGTTAGCCTTCAAAACGCCAAATTGTCTGTCATAGCAAAAGGAAGCAAACGCAAAAGCAAAAGCAAAAGCAAAAAAGAAAAGCAGAAGCAAAAGCAGAAGCATGAGCAAATGCAAATGCAAATGCAAATGCAAATGGGAAAACCAAGCAAGGAAATGCGAAATCAGGGATATTATTATGTTTCTAAGCCACAAACGCACGCACCTGTTCGCGTATTATTATACCTACATATATATGTATTTATTACGTTTAGTTGCCCCTAACTTATGTTCCGCCAATAAAACCAATTGTAATTATTTAACATTATCATTTGATACCCATTTCTAGACACCCAGCATCTTGTTTGTAATTATTTCTCTTACCTTATTTGTTAACCAATGCGATGCTTTTCCCACAACTTTTTTTTTCAATCACAAATATAAAACAAAACCAAAAAAAGTGAAAATTACGCAATTTATGTTTTTCTTTCATTCGATTTCATTGGACTGCATATTATTCAGTTTGTATTGCATAAGTTTGTATGCACATGTGTGTTTTTCAGTATGGCTTGGATGTAACAACCATTATCCGGATTCTTCAGTTTTGCTGACCATGTTTTTCTTTCGCCCGAAATCGCCGACCAACCGTTGGCCATAAAATGTTGAGCAAATGCGTGTGTGCGTGTGTGTGTGTGTGTGTGTCGCTTCTCTCTTTCGTTTTTCTTAATTATTTTTGTAGAAATTCATTGTGGTTCCTGTTGTTCTTCGCAGCTAGTTCCAAAGAAATTACGTGCGTGTCTTTAATATTTATTTTTCGACGCCGCCTCTTCAACCCCCCCGCTTTTCAGTCGTGCCCCCCCTCCCCTTCCCCCCTCTGATCCAGTTGCTGAGGTTGAGAATCCGCATCCGAATTCGTAGTTCGGCTGTTCGAGCGAGGCTCAATTTTTGCGAAGAAAGAGGCGCAGCAGAAGCGCCGATTGGCGGGCCAGAAGCGACATGTGTAGATACAAAGATACGCGTCGCTTGTGTGTGGCAACCGGCTGGCCTGTTGCTCCGCTGCCGCCGCAGGATCCTCGGGCACAAAGGACTTCGCCATCCTTAGCCTGGCGGTGGCATCGCCAGGCGATCTGGGTTTTCGCAGCGTGAAAACATTGCGCCAACACATGTTCGAGTATCTTTGTATCTGCTGCTACCTTCCTCCGCTCCCAGGGAGCGTAGAAAAACGCACGAGATATGCTCGGCGTACAGATCGGCAAGCACGAAGCCCAGGGGTGCCCAATAGACCCAGATACAAGTTATGTATGTATCTGTAAGTGTGTGCACGCACATACACTGGCAATTTCAATCTGGGTTGCATAGCAACCACATAGGATTTCATTGGAAAACAAACTATTATTGTAGGATTCACTCCATACGGAATGATCTATATCTATATCTATCTATGAACTCTAATCAACAGATACACTTACTCTGACCAAATGGTTCTTAATTAGCCATTTTAAGCAAGGAAATCTCTGCACAAGATACATTGTCTTGTTGTCTACCAGCTACTTAGTTAGGATCTCTCAGGATCAGTGGGCAGCTTTATAAGATTATGCATTAGCTTGATTATCTCTGTCTTCTAGCTTAATCCCTATCTATGGGCTCTTGGCAACTGTGGCTCCAAGTTTGCCGGCATTGTTTTCGGGCGGGTTTTGGGCATTTTCAAAGATTTTTTGGGGGCTGCGCTTGCGCGACACTCGAAGCAAAAGCAATAGCAAAAGCAATAGCAATGGAAAGAAGGCAAAAGCAAGAGCAGCGGCAGCAGCAGCAACAACAACAGCAACACCAGTTGCGGCAGCAGCAACAATTGCGGCTATGCCATCATAACGCTGCCCTCCGCCTCCTCCAACGTCGCCTCCTCCTCGTCTTTGGCCGCTTGGTCTTCTTGCCGCGTTTGGCGCGCATCGGTGTGTGGTGTGTGTGGTGTGGTGTCCGTATCGGTGTATGTGTGTGTATTTGTGTGCCGCCGCATGTGTATCTGCATCTGTGTTTGTATCTTCTACTCGGTTTTCGGTGCCCGTGCGTTTCTTGGTTTCTTGGTTTCTTGGTTTTTGTTTGTTGAACATAAAAACTGGTTTCCTGTACATATGCTCATCCAGCAACAAACCATCTGTAATTTTAATTTTTCGGCAAGATGTTGCGCTCTGTTGCTGCCTCCCTCTTTCGCCGTTTCTATCTTCTCGCTCTCCTCCTGCTCTTCGTATTCGTATTCGTATTCGTTTTCGTTTTCTTGTGTTTTTCGGCAGAGATTTTGATCGGGTATCCAGGTAGAAATTGTCTACCTTCGTGTCCGTTTGTCCCAGTGTGTGCGTGTGTATCTTGTAGATACATTCGTACCCTCGAAAGACAGTAGATCGCCCCGTCTCGCTCGCACGCGAGCAGTGTAATCCTTGAAATGTGCGCTCGTTCTCCATCCCTTTTGTGCTGTTCTTTCCTTCTTTCCACCGATTCTTCAGCTATACGGTACGGGTATATGTATGTATGTGTATGTATGTATATGTACAGCGTTAGCACTTACCATGATTCATAGTTATACACACACAGATCGGGCGAAGGAAGGAATCTTCCTTTGAATGGCAAAAAAAAATAAAATAAATATGTATATATGTATATATGTATATGTATCTCTGTATATACATGTATATTGAAATCTTCTCGCACAATACACAATAGGTTCGCCTTGACAGGCTTTTGTGTCTTTGTTTTGCAGAAGGAAGCGGCACGAAGGCACTATGCTATTCAAAAGTGAGGCAACCGCAACCGAAAATTGTGCTATATGATCGATGTGCAAATTTCGCATTCAACTTCTCCACACTCCTCTTCCTCTTGCTCTTCCTCTGCGGCTCCGAAGACCCGTCTTGCACATCCACAGCCCCTTCTTCCCACGCGATTGCCGAAACATGTGTGATCCGCTCGCTCTGCTTCCTTGGCTCTTTCCTCTTCGCCGACTGTGTTTACATTTCTGGCCGGGATTGGATGTGCGTTCCCCGCGCCGGGCTAACTGTTCTTTTGTATTTGCTGTTCCCAGGGTCACCCCTGCATCTCCATCTCCTGGCCGAGTTCCCCAATTCCTCAGCCTTGTTCGTCTAGAAACCAGTAGTTGTGCGCCCAAGAGTTTACAGTTCTAAGTGGGCAAAGATACTGGGGTAAAGATACTACATTACACTATATTATATACTATAATACTATATATTCATATGACATCATGATATTATCATATGATTTATACACACTTGTGCAAAGTACATGTACATTTGCAATCTTCATTATCTACCCTTGCACTTTGGCATTGACAACCAAAGAATTGTGTTAATGTTGGTAAAAAAAAATAGAATAGAAAAGTACCAGCTTACATAATCCCAAAATAATCAAATGGTCTTGCCTAATTTCACGTCCTCGGTTGGATGAAAAGGTTAAGTTGGAACTGTCAGAAAGCTACGGCTCTGCTGACATCTAACACAGGAACTCAATCAAATTAGCTCTCGGAAAAATGGAAATTATCCCACTGCCCACCCCCGTTTACCCCATTTTTGGGATGCGAAATGTTGTTCTTCTTTCCGGGGAAATGTGAAATTTTCCATCGTTTCTTTTTTTTAAGGTTTCGATAGGTTTTCCCCCCTTTTGACTTTGGCTTAGACCGAGAAATTTCCTTTTTAATTACCAAACATTTGACAGCATCCTAAAATACTTATTGTGTTCCACATATAAATGTATGCGTGTGTGTGTATTGTGTGTATACTCATCAAAGGCTCTACACAAGCGTCTTGGCTGTTTTTGTTAACCATTTCTTGCTTTCATTTCGGGCATGTGTGTGCGTGCGTGTGTGTGTGAGCACTAGAGGAAACCAACCCCCGAGAGCTACGGTCTTAGATATTTGATTTCCAAAATTCAATGACAAACGGCAAGAAGAACAACAGGAACTCGAAGGCCAAGAGATGCGAGCGGACCAAGATGACAGGATAGCATGGCCGCCGCATCATCATCGGCATCATTATGATTATCGTCTCCGCTCGGCTTGGCTGAACATTGTTTCGAGCATCTGCCATGTCCGGCCAAGAATGCGAGCGTCGGTCTAGAACCTTAATTACGCCGCTTGGAAAATGGCCAGATATAGATACAGATACCAAAACAGATACCAAAACAGATACAGATACAGTCGCAGGACTCGAAGTATCTAGGCGTAGTTCCTTCCTATATAGAAATGGTATAGCTACACAAATCGCCTGCTAAATGCATTTGGAACAATACAAATTGAAGGCACTTGTCTGGCAGGAAATGAGAGAAAGTTGCAGAGATATATAGTATATGATTCCCAAATAGCGATGCATCTTATTTTATATAAGAATAATACCTTAGAATCCACGATCCTTTGGGGAATCTAAAACTCCTTCTCCGCATAGCAATACATATTTGCGAGTATGCTTTTGGGGTTATCCGCTCATCTAAGTGACTAATTTCTACCCATTTTGCTGCTTAGTAATAGTGTTTGTATTTTATTGAGTAACACTTTTGTGTTTATTTTTATGCTACGAGGATTGGTTGGTCCAAAAATAGAGTAGCTCAATTGTTACCACTTCCTGGCTATTCCGTGCCATTCCTCCTGCTTGATCCTCTCGGATATATCCTCATATATCCCTGCTTTATCAGCCCAAGTCGATCGGCCGCTAACTGTATATTGAAAATGCCGGTGGGAATTCAAAACAAAAGACTTAGGCAACGAACTTGCTAACGAACTCCGCATCCTCGGCGAAAAGTAAGCGCTGAGCGGGGGGCGCGGGGCAAGGTGTCGAGCTGTGGGGCATTTCAAAATCTGAAATGATAAATGGAGAGCAGGGGCGGTGCTGGATGGGCGGGGCAGTGGTGCTGTGCTGCCGCATGGCAAAAATGAGACAAAAAAAAAAGGGAAAACTGAAGATAAAAATAAAAATAAGAAGCGGGGGGAGCGTCATCAAATGGCGCACAGCTGCGTCTTCAAGCGAAAATCAACAACGTCGTGTTTTTTATTTTTTTTTTGGCCGTTTTTGTTGGCCGTTCAAAAAATTGTTGCTACATTTCGAAGCTTCACTTCATGTGTGTGTCCTAATTCCAATTCAGACGAAATTTTGTCTCACAATCAGTTAGAAACAAAAAACCTAAAAAACACACAAAAGCAAAAACAAAAGCAACGACGACAGCAAGAAGTAAAGTAAAACAAAATAAATCTTTTTGAGCCGCGAAACGAACCGGCGACTGAGTTTCTGAGTTTTTGAGTTTCAACCAAAAAAACAACAAAACTTAACTATGGCCAAAACATTTTTTTTTCTGTTGGTCTTTTCGCTTTTATTTCTATATACATTTTTGTTGTTGTTTTGTGCCTTGTTGCTGTCGGCGCTTTATCCCCATCTGTGTTGTTGCTGCTGTTCTCCCCTCCCCGCCGCCTCGCCCTGCTCCTCCGGTACTTTTTTATGACGAGTTTCCGCTAATTGCTGATGCGCTGCAGATTAAGTGAAGCCCGGCGATCCGGCAACAAAGATCCCAAGTCCGAAATCCAGCCAGCCAAGATAAATGGCTGGAATGGCATAGAGATAGGCGGCGTGGGAGGTGGGGGTCGCATTTGGGTTAGAAGCGACCATGCCGCGCATTGCATGACTCCAGCTCCCAAAGTCTAGGGCAAATTGTAGAACTATATTAGCTTTAATTAAGTAGAAAACGATTAGTGTGGCGATACTAGACTGCATACTAGTGCTCATTCCACAGACCGAACAAAAACGGTGCTTAAGTTAACAAAGCTAGAAATGATCAAAAAGCAGAAAGCGAATATATTGTTATATCTTTTATTGTTATAAAATGCATTAATCTGATTTTCTGATTTTTTGAGTTTTATAATTTCTCGCTGTGTATAATCTAAGCCTTGGTGTGACGCATGCATACACACATCAAGATGTAAGAAGAAGACAGCCGAGCTGAAATTAAAAAAAAGGAAAAAAAATAAAGGCGTTCCCCCTTGTTGTTGTCGTTCTTGTGGATTGTGGGCCACAGAAGAGAAACAACAAAGCGAGCGATGGAGGAGAAGATGAAGAAGAAGAAGCAGAATCATACGAATTATAGGAATTACGCCGAAACCGAATCGGCGACGAAGGAGGAGGGAGGGGAGGAGTGGCAGCGGAATAGGGAGGCAACAGGGAGGGCAATCGGTGGAAAAGAGCAACATCTTAGATATCAGATTATAGAGCGCTGGCCTTATGGCTAATCACTTTCGGGGGTGCGAGCGAGACCGCTGTGGGATCGTGTGTGCATATAAGCATAATGAGTTAAAATTGGATTAGAGATTTATGGGATTTGAGTTCGATGTGATTCCTTTATAGCAAGCCTTACACCGAAGCCCCCATTCCCCGATCTCGTTCGATACGGAGGAGATACAGATACAAGTACCGAGCTCGAAACAGATGTTTCAAAACTCGCTGATACAGATACATTTACAGATAAAGATACAGATACAGATACAGTTGCGTACTTGTCATCGTCTGTCGTTGACTAATTAGCCAACTTGGGCTTTCGGTTTGGCCTTTTCGCCCCCCGACACTGGCATTAATCTCGCACTAATGGAACAATCCCCTCGCTTTCGATTCGTTGCAGCATCCAGGAGGCAGAACAAATCGCATCCATCGATGTACCCAGCGAACGCCCAGCGACGGATCAAAATTTAAGCGAATTGAATTATTTCGGACAAGCCGCGAGCTCGGCGCCTTGGCAAGGACACCAAGGAAGGAAGGATACCCGTAAATTTGAGCGGTGTATGGTGGATTAACCACATGCACTGCAAGCAAACCAACCAACCAACCCCTCTCGATCATCATCATCATCTGCACGAAGGATTCCGGGATCTATAGATCTACATGAACGTTTTTGTTTGTTTGTTTTTGTATTCTTAGTGCAATCAACTAGTTTCTGGTCGAGAGAAAGACGAACCCAAGAAGCCCCCACGAACGAAATCGAATCTCCTTAGCGTAAATTTAGCATATGTAACTCTTTGTGTATCCAAGGATCTAAGTAGCCAGCCAAGTAGCTGCACCCATCCGGGCATTATCTCGCGTACTTTTAGCCCACTTACCCCACGCTCCTAGCCACAAATCCACACACAAATGCAATTGCAACCGTTAGGCTGTACATACCAAGGTTCAAGGACTAAAACTTAGATGGGCAGGATTGAGAAGATGCAGCAGAAGAACATTGTCTCCTATATCAACATTGTGCATATCATTTATTGGGCAAACGACAAAAAGAAAAACAATAATTAAACTTAAATAGCAAAAGGTTAAAAGCAGCAGGGCAATACTTTTAGTTGAAATTGATTTGAGTTGAATTGAAGTGAATTGGCTTGCGAAGCGCATTTCATCCGTCAGTTGGGAGTGTCTACTGTGCAATATGAAACTAACAGATGTATTCTTTTTTTTTTTTTTTTGTATCGAAATGTTAAGGACGAAAACTAGCGATAGCAAAGAACCACAAAGGATTACCTCGGCAGAACCGCTCAGAAAGTAATAGAAATCTACCTCTTTAGCAATAAAACAATGATCGATCGAAGCACGGATCGGATCGGCAGGAATATTTTAGTTTTAGTTATAGTTTTAGTTTGAGAAGGCGAACGAATCGAAGAGAAGGTCAACTAATTATACGTAAAGCTAAAACAAATAACTTTAAATGTAATTGTTTATATGCTATTTATACACACACCTATACAATATGTATGTATATCCTGTACGAAGGATACTTCTAGGCTTAATGGCATTCGCTCGCCGCCCTGCCACGCCCCCTGCGCCACCCATCCCCCCCCCCCCCCTCGAGTTGCGCGGCATTGTCATCAGTTTAAATTTGAATCTTTACAGTTTGGCCAGCTACCGTGAATTTGTTGCTCATATGACAACGCAACGAACACGCCCCCCGGGGGCGGTGGCGCAAGGTGGGCGGGCGGTGACCACACCCACAACCACATCTATACCCTGCCCCAATCATCTCAACAACGAAAATCCCATTGAGAACTAGAGAGTGGCAGCGAAGCAAGTGATTTCGATGGTCCTGCAAGCAAATATAATTATGATGCAACAATTGGAGTTTGTCCGCTCTATTCACATACATAGATATGTGTACATATATACATAAATATGTACATGCATGCTACTGAAAAGGATGCATCAGAATACGGTCGATTTAAAGAGTATCCTTGCAGGACTATTTCATTTTTCGGAACACCGAATCTATCTTTTTCCACCCCTCGTTTGTGTTTGCAACTACATGTGTGCAAACTATAGTTCTATTATATTTTTTTCTTGATGCAGAACACCTAAGCAATACTTGATGCAGGCGAAAACCCCTTTGGTTCTGATTATGACCCTTGACCCTTTCGGTCTGAGCCAAATGCAATTTCTTCAAGGAGAAACCGAAGCGAGAGAAAGTAAACATATTTAAATTATGTAGCAACTACATGTTAAATTTTAGCAATTAATTATTGAACAAAAGGGAGCACAAAGAAAAAACTCGAGCGAAAGCAACCTACAAATTACACACACACACACATACGAATATGATGATCGGGTATATGTATATTTAAAGGATAAAATAACATTTTAAGCAGCACCAAGTGAAAAAAACGAACACGAAACACTGAAACCAGCCATGGAGTTTATAGGAAAAGTATGTGTGTGTAAATATGGGTGCTTCTTTTACAAACCGACCGGAAATTCACAATAATAATATTTGATTTTATTCACATTTCGGCGAAAACTCAATCAATATGTTTAAAGTTATAAGTGGATAATGAATTCCCTTCGGTTTGTAAAGGAATTTCCCACATGTGTGTGTCGTAGTAATGCCAAAATAAAAAAAAGAAGGAAAAACACTTTAATTATATTCAATAATTCGACAAGGAACCGTGTACCTCTACTAACGCTCCACCAAAAATGGGAAAAGCACACAGATAATGGTTTAAAAATATCGAAATCATTGTCGATTGCAAACAATGATTTTGCGTATATGTTGTGTGTGTGCGTGCATTGGTATTTGTACATTTTTACAGACTTATAGCCACAAAAACAAAACCGAGCAGGAAACAAGTAACCTCAAGAGAACCCATCTCGTATCAGGAATTTTAACAAAGATTTTATATAATAAAAGTTAGGAAAACTCAGTGTTGAAAAGTCAGTCTAAATATATATATATATATATATATGAATATGTATATGTATGTGTGTTCTCTAATAAGCACATCTCAATGTACCCAGAATGAATTTATATAAATTGTCACCCGTTACGCATCCCTAAAATACACCTGTACATACATCTATGTGTACATCCATGTAAGCGAAGGGGTCCCCTCCCCTACGCCTCACCACCACCCCCCTCACATTGAAAACTGTCAAGCCAAAAAAAGAAAGCAAAAGGTATTGAAAGTAATGCAAAACTGACACACGACAGACGAAAAATGAATTTTTTTGAACCGAAATAAAGAATGTAAACTACAGCCTTCTCGTTTTACTGGGATTTTGTAGAGGGTATGTCCTTGCAACATGACAACACGTTATCCTCGAAGAAAAATCATCACAGAAAATTGGCAACATAAGGAAAGTAATTTTTCATACGCAAATAAATTTCCCAGCAAAGGATATTTAAGCAAATTATCCTACTTTTTGATTTGATCTTGGGAAAGTTGCCTGCCATTCACTTTCTCTGCATACAAAAAAAAAAAAACAGATAAAAAATAGATAAAATAATACATAAATATAGATGGAACACATTTTCCCATTAAGAATGTGTTGATTAATTTGCACAGCAATTGCTTCGCTTTCAGTTTTCCAGCACTTGAGAAGCAGCAGCAGGTACACGAACGATTACAGGGGATGGAAATGTGGAAATGGAAGACTCTGGGGCGGAATCACGCAGACCGTGTCCAACGAAAAGGCGCCGTGCATCATTTGGAATGACGCCATCGCCATCGACGCAGCCGTGCAAATGGATGGGAATCAACAGGTAGTGGCGACGGCCCGACGACCGACAGTTTTCCGGGCTCGGAAAAAAAGAAAACAGCTACGAACAGCACGGAGAGCGGGAATTGATAAACGAAGAAGCTTGCAGTGCGTGCAGTTGATGGTGGAAGTGGAAAGTCAGGTGGGCTGGCCAGGAGCAACGTTTATGCGCGGCCAGTTCGCGAAGTGCGCAGAGTTTACAAAACCAACAGATTGCATTTTGCACTTAATCAGTATAATCAAAGTAAAGTTAACCTGGCTGTTTGCATATCTTTTTATATTTGAAGAGGTTTGTTTTAAACATATTCCTTAAAAAACATAAATTAAGTGAATTAATTAATGAGTTTAAAAAAGTTCATATTTTGTGGCTTGAAAAACTGGTTATCATTGCTTCGATTACGAGCAGTGATTAGTTATTGCGTTTGCTTGGGTGATGATCTTTGTTGATCGCAATTTTGCTACCCCATAAACGCGCTACACTGAAAATAATCGCTCAAGGACACCAGTGAGAATGGTTTCCATTCTAAGACGCAATGTGTCTGTCATATGGCCGTAATTTATTGTTGCACGCCAAGTTATTGAGTTCTGTGTGGGAAGAACAAGGAACTCAGAGGACGGCATTTCGTTGCACCTCAGCTCCTCACCCATGGAAACGCCCATCTGCACTGGGAGAAAATATGATAATCAAATAATATTTCATAAATATTTTAAATACAAACCAAAATAAAGATGTGTTTAATATGTTATATAAATGATTATTACAATAAATATTTTCAATCAAGTAAATGTTAAGTACGTTTGTTATGCCAGTAACCACATTTTCTCTGCGTGTACACTTAATCCAGTGGAAAATCAAGAAAGATAATAGCATTTCGGGCCAAGCCGGTTACATAGCCCGAAAATCGATTCATGTTCCTGTCCGCCGTTCAGTGTCCGTTTTCCATTGTCCAAATGACTTTCGAGTTTCAGTTTGAGTTTGATTTTGAGTTTGTGTGCGGGTGTGTGTGCGGGTGTGGGTGTGTGCCAGTCTTTTGATTAAACAATCCGATTTGGTTGCATTCGCTGCAGCCGCGCTGGAAAAATCAGGGAAAATCGAGGAGTGGTTGAAGAAAGTGGAAAGTAGAAAGTCACAAGGTAACCGAAATTGAGGCGGGTCAGGGATATGAGACGATCCACAGATGCGCATCTGGTGGTGGGTAAGAGTTGGATAGTGGGATGCAGGTCCCATCATCGCTGGCCTTGGCAATCCAAATCTGGTTAACCAGAACAAAGGAAACTCGAATTTAATCCACTGGCCAGGTGGCTTCCAGTCAGAAGCTTTTCCATCTTACTGGACATAAGAGTATGAAATTGAGTTGTATCTGTAGAAATATTCAATTTTATCTAACAGGCTTTCAAAGGGGCATTCACTAGATACCCATTCAACTTTCTTCGATAAAATTGTAATTTGTAATCAACTTTTATGAAAGAAGAGAGGCTACATTCAAGTTCCGGACTAACTAAAATGTTCAATATCGTATTGGTGAAAATTGTGAAACTAAATTTAGCGCTATTTTCATTGCGGTACAAGATTACAAGTTAACGGCTATTTGTTTATAAGCTATCTACCTTGACAATTGCAAATAAAATAAGTATGTTTATCAACTTGTAAAGCACTGAGTAAGCCCACCAAATGGTTTTAAAATTTTGGGTTGAGCAAAGGAGCCAAAGTTATGCTGGGAGCTGGGAGCTGGCAGCACGGAATCGGAGACCTTGTAGTCGAAATCCCTCCGGGAACCGAGCATTCGACCCCGCCCACCACACACCGCCCACTCCGCCCACGCCCACCGTCGATTCCTTGGTCAGAGCGGGATGCTTCCGCTTTGAATAAAGCGCATTTTTCAAAAGTGCCGATGTGTGTGTGCATGAATAATGTAAATGTATATACATATACATAGGCACGTTTGCATGTGTGTGCCCACATATGTATGTGCTGTCAGTGTGTGCGTTCTTTGGCCAGTTGGGCAAAAACCACCCACAGTACTCCCACAACCCCCCCGCCTCCCGGCCCCGCCCCCCGCGACCTTCGACTGAGCCAATATTGAAACTTTCCACTACACAACGCCTGCACACACACACACACACACACGATTCAAATTTGCCATGTGTGCGTAAGCGGGATTTGTGCACTGAGCAAAAAAATGTAAAGTGGCACCAAGCTTGTACTTAAATTACCACATACATTTATTCAATATCAATATTCAATAGTTTTTATGGTTAACACATGTTTGCAGCATGCAATATCAAGGATTTTTTCGTTGCTATATTTAACTTTAGTTCGATTTTGAACGACGGCTATTTATAGCAAATTTTACATACAGATTTCCAATTCATTTTATTAATTGCCACAATTTTGTACGCATTTTGCTTAAATTCCTGGCTTATCCTACTTTCGGGCGAGCAAGCCTTAAATTCCGTATCCCTGCCCCTTTGGATATTTAATTTCGTTTAAATATACAAACACATGGGCACAGGGCGACGGACACATACGGACACATACGGACGCACACGGACACACACGTGCGTTACATTTCAAATAGCGCATAAATTTTGAAAAGTCCATGCAAAATCAAAACGAATTTTCCTTGCTGGACAGCACCCCCCCTTTTCTTTGCCAGAAGGTAGGGGGGAATGGGGCTAGGACGTGGGAGCTGGCTGCTCCACTGCGGTGCCACATGTGCGTTGCCCAACCCCTCGGAATTACGCATGCCTTTAGCTCTAGGCATTGTTGTCGGCGATTGGGCGGCGGTGGGTGGACACACTGGGCTGTGCCCAAATGTGCAGAAAGCATAAGCCAAAGCTTTTTTATCGTTCCGAAAATGAGGCTAGCCAGGCCAAAATCGCTGGCTCACAAAAAAGTGAGAGTAGTTCGAACGCACGCCGAAGAACATCGCTTTAAGACGATTCGGAAAAGTGTGTTTTAAAGTATTTGCAGTTGGCTTTTACTCAAATTGGTTTTTTTTACCCTTCCATTTTAACTAGAAAACAAATCGACCAGCCTAAAATTTGTAAGTAATATAATATTACATATATTACAAACATACAAAATGTATTAAAGTTGGGCCTTCGCCTTCAATTCAGCTTCAAAATGGCTTACTTACTTGTAAAAAAAACAGAATTGAACGTTTGTTTTCAAATAAATATTTAAATTCCGTATGGCGTTTTGCAGCACTAGAAAAAAGATTACGAAACGACCAGGGCTGCATCGACGAGCTGTCCGCGCTTTATCGATATATCGAGCGGCAAGATATCGAGAATTTTCGAAATTATTTTCAGTTCGACGCTTGTTGTTTTTTTTTCTCTTGAAAGTCAAGCTCGAACGGATCGGAACCGAATGGCTACGCTACGGAACCACATATCGGCGGGCGGTGGGGGGAACCACAACGGCCAGGACTCGCCACAGGAGCCGCAGGACGCGGTCGCCACGCTGGCCATCGGCTATGTGCGGGAGTTCAGGATGCGCGTGGCCTCTTTCCAGATGCAGCGCTCCGAGGAGTCGCTGGTGTACGTGCAGCGCAGCGTGGCGCTGCTGGGCACCAAGGTGCTGCCGGCGCACTTCGCCCCCACGCCGGGCAACCTGGAGCTGGCCCGCTTCTACGTGGATCTGTACGCGCTGATGAGCGCGCTGAAGAACGAGGGTGCCGAGGGCGATGTGCTGTGGGCCTGCATCGGGCTGGTGCAGCACTGCACACGGAATTTGGAGGCCCGCCAGGCGGTCGTCGAGCATTTCTGCTTTGTGCCGCTGCTGGGAATGCTCATAAGGAAATACAAACGAACGGAAAGGGTGCACCGGCTGCTGGTGCTTCTGCAGGACCTTACATACGGCATACGCATCGCCTGGGAGGAACCCTTCCTGCCAGCGCTGATCGATCATCTGGTGGGGATCGTGCTGTGTACGGATGACGCCTCCAGCATCGCGAGTAGTGGGTCCATTCGCAACGACGACGACGAATTGCATATGCTCGCCCTCTCCGTGCTGGTGAACCTTTGCTACAAGAACTTCGCCGTGCTGTTCCTCTTTCTGCGCAGCGTCAACATTTCCGACTTTTGCCGTCGCATCCAGAACTATGGCCTGCTGGCATACAAAATGCTCATCATCCTCTCGGAGGACGTCTACGCCTTCCAGCAGTCCGAGCTATGCACCTTCCTGCGCCTGTCGTTCGCCGGCATCGAGGACTGCCTGAAGCAATGGAACGTGGCCCAGTTGCGGCACATCGTTGAGTTCCTCTTGGACTCGCAGGCCCACGCCGGCCTGCATCGGGCGATGTTGTCGCACGGCCATTTCTGCGAGGATGTGGAGAAGCTGCTGGACGTGAGTAGCGCTGAATATCCAGCTGGACGCACTTCTTACAGCTAACCCCTTTTCAGAAAATCGACGCTCGCAACGATATGGACGATTCGCAGGAGGAGACGAGCAAGCACCAACAGATTTCGCTCGGCCTGGTCTTCCGACTCGTCAGCTACATTCTGCAGATGTCCGAGGAAGCCAACAGCTGCATCAGCCTGGACGCCATCACGGCGCGCCTGTATGAGATGGTCAGCGACTGGATGAGCTCCGATCAATGCGGCGTGGCGGCTATTGAGCTGATCTACACCCTGTTGCGTCTGGGCAAACGGGCGGCGGTGGCCGAGATGATCGCCAACGATCCCTCACGCGTGGCCAAGTTGGTGGCCAGCGCCGAGCGACCGGACACGGATGCCGGTCAAGTGTTAGCCACTCTGCGCCTGCTGATCGCCCTGCTCCAGGAGACGAAGACCAATAAACTGGTGCTGTCCAAGGTCTCCGAGTCGTACTTCGATAAGATCCTGGCTGCTCCGCTCGCCCTCGTTCCCCAGTTTCTCAGCACCCAGAGCCTGGCGCAGTGCGAGGTGGAGAAGGCTTGCTTTTGCCTGCTGCTGCTCGTCAATGTCGCCGGCATCGCCAAGAAGGCCTATATGGACAAGTGCTGCACGCTGCTGGTGCAGCCGCAGCTGCAGTACTGCTTAGCTCGCGGTATGGTCAGCAAAAACGAGGCATTGGTGGCTGCCGTTCTACAAATTGCGCAGTTCGAGCATTTCCCCAAGGCATCTGTAGCAAAGGTATGTGACTTTGCACCTTCAAAGCCAGCGTATATCTGTAAATACATATCTAGAAATGAGTTCTATAACCTCTTACTCCCTCTAAAGCATGTGGCTGCTATCACCTCTAGTCCAAGTGGAATGATGGCGGGGCCTTCAGCTGTCGGCACCGACCAGGCCGAGCAGTGGCGCAATCTAAGCTCGATCTTCAAGGCCTATCGCATCTCCGCCGACAAAGGCATGGTCCAGCGGTTCAACGCACTTCTGGACAAGATCGGCGGCATTGTGAGCCGCAACGAACTGGCATCGGCACCCACCTCGCAGGTGATCGAGCTGTACAACCACCGCATCGACAGCCTGAACGGCACCGTGGCGAACCTGCAGCAGCGCCTGGAGCAGGCTGGCGAGCAGCTGACTATTGGTACACAACTTGCCCACGTGCAGAGCGCCGAGCTCGAACGCTTTCAGTCTAGCAACTTCCAGCTGCTTATTAGCCAAGAACGGTAGGTGAAGTAAATCCCACTGCGATATAACTTGCTCATCACATTTTCCTCGTTATCCTTAGGCTGCAAACCCGGTGCAAGGATCTCAAACAGCAGAAGGTCGAACTGAAGAGCAACATGACCATCCTGCTCAAGCAGATGTCCGAGAACACCGTCCATTTGCAGGCCAACGAGCGGCGATTACTCGTGAAAAAGGCGGAGATTGCCGATCTTGAAAAGGAGTGCGAGAATCTGCGATCGAAACTGAGTGCCAAAAGCGAGGAGCTCACTAAGCTGGAGGTTCACAACAAGGAGAACGTAAGATCCTTAGCGTAAGACCATTAGATCGCCAAGCACCCATGTGGCACTCTCTTTGCAGATCTCTCGTATCGACAAACTCAAGAAGTCCATGGTGGCCTACGAGCAGGACATGACGGAGAAGCTGCGCACCATCGCGGAGCGGGATCGGGAGCTGGCCAAGACGCAAAAGGCTCTGGAGGAGCAGCGGGAGGCCTGCAAGAAGTCCGAGGACCTGATTTTCGTGCTGGAGACGCAGCTGCAGGAGCGCAAGGCTCAGATCGAGAACCTCGAGATGGAACAGAAGGAGACGGAGGACTTGCGGAAGACGATCATGAGTCTGATGGAGAGCAAAAAGCCGAAGAGGAAGGCCTGATACTCAGCTGCAACTCATTTTTAATTAAGCTTAGACAAGTAGCATCTATCGTTGAACTCCACCGCCGGCATCAAAACGTTTTTTTTCATATTTATATACATTTATTGCGTCTTGCACTGTATAATGCAATACATTGTTGCCGTGCAAGGTTCCATTCCAATTCCAATTTAACCAAAAATACAAAACATTTGAATAAGCCAAGCGTATTTTACAAATTACTATAAGTTCTCTATGCGCGATTTGGGACTTGTGCGGTACGCAGGTCTACAGGTATGGGTGTGTTATTCACTAAAAGGTTTTCTAAGCGCTCATCCATCGCTTGTGGCTGTGCGCCGACTACTTTACGCTTACATCACTAACACCAGCTCGATTCTCAGAGTTACACATCTAAAATCCCAGCGAAGGAATTATATTAAACGGAATATAGTGTGGAATAGCGTACAAAAGAGACAATCACAATCGAAACAAGGAAGCATTTCCAACTTGCAATATATACAATCTCGGTATATACAGTGCACCACATGGAGGAGGAGGAGGAGGAGGAGGAGTAGCCAGAGCGGTATGATCATCATCGGGCTTGGGCTTGAAGAATGGGAATTGCTAGTTTTAGGAGCCGAAGTGGTCCTTATCCTGGTCGATGGTCGCAAACTCGTAGCTGCCCCGGCCGTCGAACTGGAGGTAGTAGTCGTGGTGCGCCCACAGCGACTTGCGGTGCGAGACCGTGAACAGCGTGATGCCCACCTCGCGGCAATAGCTGTACATCTTGCCCTCCACATCAACGGAGACGGCACTGGTGCACTCGTCCAAAATGGCGAACTGCGGCTTGTGGTAGAAGAGCCGGGCCATCGCAATGCGCTGCTTCTCGCCGCCGGACAACACGTCGATCCAGTCCTCGATGGAGTCCAGGCCGTTCTCGCGCTGCTCCAGGTAGGTCAGCTGCACGATGTCCAGGTAGTGCATGAGATCCTCGTCGCTGTGTCCCAGGCGACGCATGTCATCGCGCGTGTGTGGATAAATGATCTGTCGATGGCAGCAGATGATGTTATAGTTAAATTACAAAAACCCTGCTATTAAATCGCTTCTCACCTGGTCACGCAGTGTTCCCAGCGTCATGTAGGGCCTCTGAGGTACGTAGAAAAGCTTGCCGCGCGACGGTTTCGTCACTTTGCCGCCCCACGTCGGCCACAGCTCACCGAGGATGCGGAACAGGGAGGACTTGCCACAGCCGTTGGGACCGCAGACCAGGACGTTTGTGCCAGACCTGCAATGATCGAAATCAATGAGCATTAAGCAATCAATCGCCTATTCGTCACAAGGATAATGTAATAGTGATCGCCATAGCCGGATCATATATGTAATCATGATCGCCATAGCCGGATCATATATATGCTTACTTCACTTCAAAAGACAGCTCCTGCAGCAGTACATCGCCGTTGGGCGTCACCAGTGGCACCTTTTCGAAGCGGATGATGTTGTCCTCGAAGCACATGATGCCCTTGTTTGGTCCGAAGTTGCTTGACGCCGATCCGACGGCGTTTTGCGCAAGGTTGTTGCCGTTCACCATGGTGCGTTCGTAGGTGCCCTTGTTGAGGTCGCTCAGAACCTTAATTAGCTCGGTCATGCGGGCGGTGAAGCCGGCCAGGCGGGACATCTCGCGTCCAGCGAGCACCAGGCGTCCGATGGCCTCCGCCAGCTTGACCAGCATGCGTCCGTAGGTGTAGTAGGCCTGCAGGCGCTGGCCGCTATGCTCCCCGGACAGCAGCGGATGGTTTTCGGAGAAGAAGGGAATGGAGACGGCGTAGAAGCCCACAATGGAGGCGAAATCTGTGGGCGAAATTTGGATTGGTTGGAATCAGGTGCACTTGAATGTAGATAGTTGCAGATGCATTCGTACATTTGCCAATGATGTTGTCGATGATGCCCATGCTGACGCGGAACTCGAGGAACTTGCGCAGATGCGAACGCAGCTTGGAGTAGCTGGCCAGCAGCGTGAGCTTCTCGCGCACGTTGCCCTGGTAGAAGGCCACCTCCTCCGAGTTGGTGATCAGTCGGCTGTTCACATAGCGGAACTCGCCCTCCAGCTTCTGCTCCTCGACGGTCAGGCGACCAGTGGGGCGGCGCAGGCGCGTCAGGAAGACGCCGGCGAAGAGCAGGTAGAGCATCAGGATCGATGGCGTCTTGCCGCCCAGGTTCACCGTCAGGCGGTACACGTAGATGAAGATGTCCAGCACGGGCTTGCTGATGTTGGAGTAGAGGTCCGTGGCGCTCTCGCAGAACTTGTCGATGTCCGTGGTCAGCAGCTGGTCGGCGTTGGCTATCCTGTTGTCCAGGTTGGACATTTTGTAGTACGTGTAGCCGCTGCAATCGAACGAGTCTGGTTAATATCTGCCCGACTGGCGCAGCAATCTGACCATGGCACTCACTTTAGGTACTGACTGTACAGGTGGTGTGTGAGGTTGGTGCGGAACCTCAGCTTCAGCTCACCCAAACTCCACTTGAGGACGTTGGTCACAACGGAGATCTGCAAGAAACAGCAACGCGAAGCTAGAACAATTCGTTGTGTGGGCAATCGCATTAGTATCCCATACCGCTGGCAGAGCTGTCAGGTATTTGAGCAGCGCCGTCTTGAACTTGGTGCGATTCATGTGTATGATGGTGCTCTCCACCACCGTCGCATTCTGGATCATCCAGATGTCGCTCACCGAGCGGCCAATCAGTGCGGCGGCCACCAGGAAGAGCAGGCCGGTCTCCACGCTCCAAAAGCCGGGAATGAGGATGGCTGCAAGGGAACGGAAGGTTGCAGGTGATCCGAGGGACTGCTAAGGGATCTATGAGTCCACTTACGGAGTAGCTGGCGGAGCTGTTTGAAGAATACTGAGTTAACGTGCGCCTTTCCCGCCTTCTTCTCCTTCTTCTCGGCAATTGTGTACTGGATCTTGTCCTCATAGCCGGGTTTTCTGCAATGAAGATAGCATGTTGAAGCAATCAAATGTGATTAATAACTCTATTAGTTAACCGGATATACAAATAATAATACATTTGGTTGGTCTTTGTGGTTGTCAGACAATTGGGCTGCCTAAAAACCTCCATTGAGTGCTAATGGATTTGGGTTATGGCTCAATAAACTTAATAATAAATTAAAAATCGTACAGCAGTTATGAGAAATGTTGACAAGAGGAGTGGTCTTATCACTCCAAACCGTTTTCAGCCAACGATGTTGTGCCATTTCGATCATTGGCCACTCGACTCACTTGACAAATGTGCAACGTTGATGGCAAATTTATGAAATAAATCACAATGGTTTAACTCCCTGTTGGCATAGCCAATTTGAATAGCAACCTTTGCCTTTTCATAGCCAGTCGCTATCACCGGCGCCGCACATAAAGAACGAACTTCGTGTTTAATGCCTCCATAAAGTCGCTTATTTGCAATGGAGGTGTGCGATTAAATCCAACAATTAAGACGCCGAGATGAGCCATGACTTGTCACACCAGCGCACTTCATTAGGCTGCTTAATGACAAATAAATAAATAAAAATTAAATAACGGCTCGCTCATCGATCGTACTTTTTACAATCCGGTCAATTATCCACATGCAGCCTGTTAAAGTTTGTGTGCGTTAGCAAATCGCCACTCCAAATATTCGACTCGTTTGATAAACAAACTGCAAACGAATTCGCAGTATTCAATATTATATATAGAAACTTTTCCAACCAAGACGCCATGGAATCGACCTATAAATCATTTGGCCAACTTTTTAACTCCACCATTTAACGTACGTAATTCGTAAAATGTTTAGACTAATTAGCCTATCGATAAGTTTTATCAATTAATCCGATTATAATTTCGAAGAACCCTAACATATTCATTTTAGATTGCATGCAAATTCGGCTAAATTGTTTATCTATCTCGAACATTACTCACAAGCTATGGGCATTCGTTATCGCTTTTGCTTGAGCGTACTTTAAAAAAAGCGCATTTCCCCCAAATTTGCTGCATGACTTGCTTCCGAGAAAAGTGCTCGAATTCCTTTGAGCTGCTAATCGCTGTGGGATCAAGGTCCGGATGAATAGAGCTGACCAGCTCAACACGAGCCACTGGGCCATTGGCTATCCGGCATTGGATCGCCAATCGGATCGGATCGGATCGGATCGGATCGGATCGGATGGAGTCCGACATCGCCACCTGCCCAGGGTGCGAAGTCTATGGGATGATGTGGGTGATGAGATGCGAGGTGCTGGTGGTGGTGCTACTGGTATGTTAGGCCAAACAAAGTACAAAGCTCGCGCCTTGGTTATCTGCAGGCTGGAAAAAGCGACGAGTCGTGATGACTTGGTTATTTCTTAGATATCGCTGCGCAGATCACTGAATTATTCATAGCGCTCTTGTATTTATTTCTATATATATATATATATATATATATATATATATATAGACATATGTTTCCATCTATCTATCTTTCAATCCGTCTGTGTGTCTCCCGTGTGGTTTTCCTTTTTTGATTCGTAGTATATTAAACTTGTTTTCACCGCCTAGACGTGGAACATGTGTTTGGGTCCATAGGTCAACACCGGTGGCTCCCATTGCCATACCCATTCCCATTCCCATTCCGAATCGCCTGCCCCTGCAATTCATCCAAAGCTCTCTTTCGCTAATCGCCGGCGATCGCCTAATGGGGGGCACATTGAACCCGGGCGCGAGAAGATCGGCTGGCGTCTGACTCAGATAGAGATATTGCCGCCGATTGCGATCAAAGTTCAGTGGTTACTTCTTGTGCCGCATAGCAGCCGCTATCGAGCTGGTGTGTCTGATAAACGCTGGCCAAAATCAGATAGCTCAGATAGGCGGGCACACTCATCACCTGTTGCCTTGACTGTTACCCGTAGACCCGTAGTCAGTCTGCCGGCACTCGCACGCTCACTCCACTCCGCTTGCGATGTCTCGGAAGTGAGAGCGAGTGAGTGAGTGAGTAAGTGAGTGAGCGGTAGACAGGCCTTGGCAACGTGGCATCCGCAACAGGTGCAAATGTCAGAGCTCGGCTGCGAATCTGCATTGGAATTACGATCTCATTTCACGCACCGTCCGAGTAAAGGCGAAAATTATACAAATTACACGACAAATGGCTGCCTTGCGGGGCAAGCCGATTACCGCGGGCCAAGCGTTTCCCGGGCACAAGGTCTCTCATCCATCCGACTCTTCCACTTCCCCATCCGAAACTCTGGAGCACACCGAGTACGGCGCACACAAGGTATTGCGCAACAGCCGGCGGGACGGGTGGGGCGAGTCAGAATGTGTCTACCTGCGAAAAACAGAGCAAGTTGTACACAAATTAACACCTATACCCCATTACCCATTACCCACCTCGAAGGCGAAGAGCTCGGCATGGGAATGGGAATGGGAATGGGAATGCGAATGGAAATGGAAATGGAAAAATGAAACCAGAAGCCACTGGTCCTCTGCGCTTCTCTCCATCCAACGTTGTGGCTATATTGTGGCCCGTCGCAAGTCATTAAAAGGCACGGCTGTAATGTTTATGCTTTATACCCGGGTGTCATCATGTCATCCATGGAATGGGTGTGGGTATGAGTATGGGTACGGATTCGGGTCCGGGTAAGGGGTACAATCGAGTGCTGTTGCAACACCCAAAGCAATCTGCCCATCGGTGGTTGCGTGTTCGCTTGCAAGGCAGGTTGCTGGATGTCAAAGTGTTTGGACCTTTGGACAGACGGGCTTGGATGTGTTGTCCAGTTGTCCAAACCCTTGATGCGGGCTAGCATAACCATACCATATCAGTTGACAATTCTAGGGCCTGTCCTTGATATGGGGCTATAAAAACGCCGATAAAAAAGCGCCTTGAAAGTTGTGCAAGAGGCGTTGCTACTCGGAAACTCGTTGACACAGTCGAAAAGTCCCTTTTAAACTTTCAACGTTCTTAATCATTTAGCGATTAGCTCTTGGACTTGAAAGTGAATCATAGAATGAATGAAATTAAATTAAATGATACGAAATGAGCCACAAAATTGAAAAGCATAATAGAAGTGGAGCTCCGCTGGCGAAGCCCATTTGGTTGGCTGGACTCTGGAGTGTCCAGTCACTGCATCCATTGAACCGACTCCACCATCCACTGTGCAGAATTCGAACAATGGAATGGCGCATAAATTTAGCGGCCATCCACAAGTGGCGGCTACCTTGCTCGCAAAAGTTGCATAAAAAAGTAAACAGCGCATTAAAATGCTCGATTTCGATCGCCTGCCAAAGTGCAGTGCACTGCAGGGAAGTTGCTGAAAGCGGTGGCCACCAGTTGGGCATTCAATATCGGAGTAATGCCAGCAATTATCGAGTGGCACATGCAGCCACGGCAGATCCCCCCAATCCCATGCCGCTGGCTACATACAGCGCAATCTGTCTAATTAATTGGCTCTGTCATGCAAATAGTCGATTGCGCCCGCTTTCCCCGTCCAGTTTAAGTTTATTCAATTAGATGGAATCGACTGATAGCGGGCAATTGCGCGCCGAACCCCGCACACATCGAATATGGCCAAATATCGGGCACGTTAACAACAGCATAATCGGCATATCGGCACGAGTGGCGATAGTGGAATGGGGCATATAGATGGAGTGCTGTAGACTGGCTCGTTGCCGATTAGATTAGCGCTAAAGACCAAGTCCATCCGAGCACCGAAACGTGGCCCTTAACCGGGGAATCAAGTCCGCATCGCAGGTGCTCGATGGGGAAATCCTTGAAACGATACCGCAATGGAGGAGGCCGCCAAGAAGTGGCTATTCGGGCCATAATAGTCGAGGGCGCCGAGAAGGCTTTGGTAATCGAGTTTGCTGTTTGGCCGGAAATGTAGTGCCTATCTGGGTCTACCTGCTAAGTGGGCGGAATTCCTCCGTTCCTCCCAGACAATATATATACACTCAGACCTCTCCTCTCCTCCTCTCCTAGATATCAGTATATCTATATAATAGGGATAGATTGCAACAGATCCAGCTACTTTGGTTCATATCTACTCAAGTGAATCGATGATCTGTTGACTTCATTTATTGGGAATGCACTCAAAAACATCTTTTTGAGGATCTTTTGACTATTTTAATATGAAACGTAAGCTGGCGGTTGCCAAACTTATTATAAGATTATGGCAACGGGTAACACAACTGAAAAGCACAGCATTTGAGCTGCAAACGAACTGTCTGGCCCACTGTGCGCGGCTGCTGGACGAATCAATTGAAACCGGACTACAATGAGGGGGAAGTGCATACAGTGTGGCAGAAAAGGCCATCGGAAAACCAGTTTTGCAGTCCGCCAGATGACCCACAATGGTGGCATCGCATCGCATGTCCGGCAAACAAATCTGTATGTACATACATACACATACACAGCAAAGCAAACTCAAGTCAATATCACGGACACTTCGATGGCCAAGACCGAGACCTTGCGCAATAAGATGTTCGTAGAATACTGCATATTGCACAGGCAACATAACATGGTTGAGCCACAATTATCCGTAATTAAGATCAAGAGGGGAGGGGGCTTACCGCTTCTTGTTGGACATCTTTCCGTAGGCAATTATCCAGAGGGCCGCCGTCATGCCCGCCACGCCGACGATGGCGCTCTGGTTGTTGGCCAATTTGCTTAGAGCCGGGGCCATTCTGCTATTGCGATGTGGCTACGGATCTCGTTTGGCTTCGAATTGTGCACCTTGTGAATTTTACAATTCGCAATTTCGCGTTCGCACTTCAGTGGTCGATTAACCGCACGTGGGGAGGGGCACGGGGAAAAAATTAAAAAAAAAAATTATAATAAATAAATAAGTATGAATGGGGAACAGACACTATTGTTTATTGCACGGTTTTCAATATTTTAATCGGCTGTTCGATGACGACACAACACACAGACATGCACACACACACACAGATGGCGGATTGCAGGATGTAAACACCTGGTTGTCGAACAGCCCTGTCTTAGCTTCGTCCTCTCTCTCTCTCTCTCTCTCTCTCAGGGCAACTGTTTCTTCTTCTTCCTGTACTACAACTGGTGGTGGTGATGGCGCTGCTGCTTCTTCCTCCGCTGCTAGTGGCGCTCCTTTTCTGACCAAAGGGGGTGGGCAAAGTGATTGTCACACACGGCGGGCGCTTTTATTTATTCAATTTGAGCCAGGCGCATTTCTTTGTTTGGTAATTACACTCTACTCTGCTCGGCCAAATCCAGAAATCTGACGAAGTGATACGTGCGACGCGCAAAAGCCAGCAGGCAACTAACTGTAGTTCGATCTGTGCCAGTGTTGGCTACCAAGACAATGTGCGGGCAGCGGTGCTGCGGGGGCAGCTATTTCTCGGCCAAATCTGGCTATTTCTGAACGAAGAGCTATCGAACGAGTTATCGCAGTTAATTACGTATCGAAAATATCGTTCATCTAAGTTGGAGATATTAAATATCTTTAATTAAATTTAAATTTCCCCGCTTAAACTACTTATTGGGATTGCTGAGTAATTCTGTTATGTTATATAAGTAAATCATATAATGGCTTACTCTTACGAAAATTTCACTAATTTGGATATCTCTCATTTTAAACATATTAAAATATTATATTAAAAACATATTACAAATGTTAAGTGAATAAAATATGAATGTTTCGTTGCTTGCAATCAATAAAAATATGATATTTAAGATAAATATTAAAAAAATATATAAACAGAGCAGACAAATTTAAACACCTTTAGTTCGTTAGGTATTATAGAAAAGAAATCTAAAAACTATATAAGTATCAGCCAAATCCCCTAATTTTGAACCAACTAAGCTTTGTACCGATCTCCGAGGAAGAAGTAGTGAACGCTCTAGATCTTTCCACCACCAGCTTATCGAAGTGCAAAGCATTTGCCTTCCCCATACACCTATGATTCGGCATAAAAGGGCCACCATTCTAATCTAATAAACGCCAGTCGGCGGATTAGAGATTGCGATATCTGCAGGGCCAGTGAGAAGGCAACATACGGGTCCTCAACATAATGTGTGTATTCTAATGGAGTTCATAGCCAGCAAATCATTTAACAATGGACCTTCAGTGTGTCGCTCTATTACAACATAACTCAATTTAATGTCACGCTGACGCAGGTTCCGACTGGTGAGCAGCATGGCCTCCGGCCAGAAACAGGGCACAGTTTTGGGTGGCGGCGGTACCCCAGGTGTCCCGTGTTCCGTGGTTGTAGTTGTGGGCCAGCCGAGCAAAATGTGGGACAAAGTCTGGTCAACATGGCAGCCTGCAACGGGCGGGAGACGGGGCTTCTCGGCGAGGGTTGGCTGCGGCGCCTAGTCGCAGGAGCCGTCCAGCCAGCCGTCGCGCCACCTCTCGTTCACCTTGGTGCAGTCGAAGAGCGGTTTGCCCAGTTTGTCGTTCACCCGGTTGTGGAACTTGCACAGCCACAGTGCTAGCTCTTTTTGGGAGTTCACATTGATGGGATTGACGTTCAGGCTGCAACAGAGGGCCAGTTAGAGTGTCAGCTTTTTCAAATGGGTCGAAGATGCACTTACTCGGTGCGAAAGTCCTTGGCGCAAAACTCGCAGGGGTAAAGGCGCGACAGAACCTCAAAGAAGGTCTTCATGTCGCGCTTCTCGGTGTCCGTGGGGTTGTCCGAGTAGAAGGCGGCCATGGTGTGGAGCAGTCCCCAAGTGGAAATTCCCAGCCTCACCTTGTCCAGCGGGCAGTCGTCGCGGGGCAGATCTTCTGCGGCGTTGACGGTCAGCTTCTCGGCGGCGGCCATGTGCTTCACCTGGAGGAGTATGAAAGTGGAAGAGGCTTGTGTTAACGTCCTGCTTGCGAATGCGAAGTGGGCAATGGGGTCGCGTCACCTTGGCGCTCTGCACGTTGGAGATGAGGCGTTGCTGCTTGGACCACGACTTGAAATCGTTGCAGGTGCGGCAGTTCGAGTCCTGTTTGCCGGCACCGCTGGCACCGGCCTTGCGGTGCGCTGCGAATGGGGACTCCTGGTGCTCCTTATCCATCTCGGGATTCGCCTCGGCGGACATGATGAAGTCCGGGTCACGGATCAAGCGGAGAACGGTGCGCTGCAGACGGCGGATTACCAGGCGAGTGGCCTCCCGGCTGAGTTCGATGTGCGTGGGGCTGGTGTAGTCGTAGCCGTAGTTGTGGGACTGGCGGCGCAGCAAGAGCGTTGGTGTGATGGGTAGTTCTAGAATCTTGAAACTTCGCTCGGCTATTGTGAAAATCATAAAAAGCATGCGCATGGTTGCCACCTTGTTTCGAAACGAAACACATAACTTTAGGACATATCTGGTTAAGCGGCTTAGTTAAGCGGCTGCAATCAACGCAAGTTGCTAATTACTGGCTTTTAGAATAATGGCCAACATCTGGCCAAGAACCAAAATTCGGTCAGCAAAGTAACTTTTTCAAATTATACCGGCCAGCAATCAATAATCGATGCGAAATCGTTCCCATACGGGAAGCGATCTGGCAGCATGCTCGCGGCTGTGATCGATAACAGACCGTTGCGAATTGCGCGCGCAACCGCGACAATTCAAATAGCAAAGCGTTCAGCAAATTATTAACGTTTCTCAATAAATTCGAGACGCTCGAAACAACTTACATGTGTATGGGATGGAAGCTGGCGTTTGTGAGTGCTGCAGCCCCGGATAAATTTTGCGCCTTGGAACTCTTTAAAATAGAATAACACATATGCTATTGGCATTATTTATTGATTTTTTCTAATCCAAATTTTTAACGTACACAATAAAATTTTTTTTGAAGACTTTTCCGTAAACTTCTACATTTACAGAGTTAAAATCTGATCTGTGACATAATTTGCAAAAGCTCTGTGTGATCTGAAGGCACAATCTCGGTTATTGTGTTCAAATAATGTATTAATACAATAAATTCACTTAGTAACAACTACAACGTCTGGCACGTGAGTAAGACAAGTTAACAACTGGCCGCCGGATTTTGGGTTTGGGTTAGCTCTGCTCTGCTCTGCTCCTTCCTGCTCCGAGCAATCTGAATCTGGAGCAGTTCGCAGTGGTTAGACGTACGACACACATAAATATATATATATATATATAAACATTCCTTGGGCTGATTTTACGCGGAGCAGCATTTAGTTGTGGTTTTGAGAGTTAGGATCAGTAAGTATTAACCGCTGCATCGCCTACAATCAGTTTCGAGAACGCACATAAATTAGGCGTGTAAACACTATCAAAAAGTTAATATAAAATGTAAAATTGGCGCCGCTTGTTGCTCCTGCGACCCGCTGGCTCGTTCCATCCGGTTCCCACTCAGGCATAGTCCTTGAACATGGTGAACAGGCTGTAGAGGACGCGCAGGGTGGACTTGAGGTCCATGTTCACGATGTCCTCCGGCCGCGCCTTTGGTTTGGGCAGGCCCACGTCCTGCATCAGGTCGAAGGCGAAGGCCACGTTGCTGACCATCTGATCCACGTCCTGCGGCGTCAAATGGAACTCGTGCAGCGGCACGAAGAATCCACCGAGCAGGCCCATCAGCAGGCACAGGTAGACACCATCGCGGAAGTCCGTGTTCAGATCGCTGATCTCGAAGTTCAGCTTGGCCAGGTGCTTGTTTACGAATGTGATCAAGGACTTCTTCACCACGGCCAGCTTGTCCGGCGCACAGTTGATCAGCGTGTCGAAGGCGTCCTTTTCGCAGCGCATGCCCAGGTCGTCGTACTCGGACGTTATCTGCTCCTGGAACTTCTGCGCGTTCAGCACGCCCGCATTCTTCTCCGCAATCACGACGGTCACAAACACGTTCTCTGGCAGGCGAACGGGAGCCCGGAAGTGGCGCACCAGAGCCACCAGCAGATGCAGTATGGCCACGATGTTCTTCGAGTGCACGCTGGCCACCGACCACTTGGGAATCTTCTGGTGAAAGCCGAGTGTCTGTGGGGGCAGTATTATGTTTATTCTTATATCGCGAGAAAGGAAATGTTACTTGTAAATCGAATAATAGTTATTCTATTCGACTTTAAGAAAGGATAAATAATGAAATTTTATATAAAAACCAATAACCCAATTTATGTATTAAGCTTCTTTTGGTAACTCCGATTTTTAAAATCTGCAGTAGCTAAACTCTACTCACATGATTGACGGCCTTCAGGACGATGTTGAGCTTCTCGTGCTGGCCCTGCTCCGACTGGGTGACCTCCGGAACGTCCAGCTTCTTGCCGGTGAGCTTCTCCCACAGCTTGTGCAGCACCTGGCCGTCGTACATGTCCTCTTCCAGGTGCTGAACAATGATGCGCTGCTCGGCCAGCTCGTCGTTGATCCAGTCGACGAGGATGCGCTGCAGCTTTATCACCTCGGGATCACTGATGGACTGTGGATCGATGACGGCGCGTTGTTCGTGCTCGCCTGTAGGATCAAATGCGATGAGTTGTGGGAAATGCGATGGGTATACGAGCGGATGCCCCTTCAAAACGAATCCACTTACGCAGGGCATAGTCCTCCGGCGGGATGTCATACTGGCTGGGCGATCCGGGCGAGTCGATGGCGTACTTGCCCTCCTCCTGGACCTTTTTCACTGCAAATGGAGCAAGCGGGGGTGTATTAAGGTTATTTAAAGAAACCATCAACAAGGTAAACAAAAACGATGACGACACAAGGCCATCTCACACACACGCACACACTCTCGATTGTCAGTGCCGTTTGCGTGTGTGGGTCAACAGTGACGCAATGTTCTGATTAATCAGCGCATCCGCACATCTGTTCCCAGAAGAGCTTCCAGTGCGCAGGGGGAGGATCCATTGGGTCATTTTGGGCCACCTTTTAGAGGTTCAGGGGTCCAAGAATGGAATACTCTGGTATAACCATCAATTCCTGGCCAAGAAGAGCCATCTGGAGAGCTCCAATCACCAAGGGGACTTACCTTCGCGGGTGCCGCGTTTGCGGCCCAAAGTGCTGAACTTGTCCCAGAAGCTGTCCTCCTTCTCGCCCTTTTTAATGGCGGTAGGCGTGTGCGGGGATTTGGGGCGGTTCAGTGTGGACATGGTGCTGCTGGATGCCAAGAGTTCCGGACTAAGTGAACAGTTTGTGTTATTGTTTCGATTCGTTTCGGGCGGAGCTGAGCAATCAGTTTCCCTTGGGGCTGCCACCTGATCGCAGGCGCACCACCCGTGTTGACCAACACTGGCGTTCGGACTCAAGAGAAATTTCCAAAAAAATCGAATAAAAACTAAATGATTTAATTGGGAGTTGCTAAATAATAAATTGTTGATCAGACGGAATTAATTGTTAAATAATTCCAACTCCATTATAAAAATTGCACATATTTTGTTTTGAAAAACATTAGCTCTTATACTTATACACTTATAATTTATAAAAAATGTTGCTTTAGGCAACAACAGCAAGAAGAAAATCATATTAGCTTAATAAATAGAATTTGTACATCAAATTAAATTGTTTGAAATTTTCAACAAATGATAGTGCGTAGATCATTAACCATTGATTAAAAAGCATATGTCCTTCATACCGAATCAGATCAGACATTATTCTTATATATTAAATTTCGTACCGCTTAAAAATTATTGTACCACATTGCGTATATAACTACCAATCCATGCAACACCCATTGATTAAAAGGCTTCCACCGGCGTATCATATCAGAATAGTTATATGCATAATACAGAACTAGGACTTTGCTATGTCTATGGTTCAGATGGAGTTGGGCAACTGGCAGGCGCGCACAGCCACAAGCTGCAGCAGAACGAAGATTGGCGAGAAGACCTCCGAGTACTCGAGGCCCGTCTTGCTGGATAGCTTCAGGCAGAGCAGGTACTTGAAGATGGCGATGAGCACCAGGAAATACGTGCTCCACATGAAGCGATGCAGGGCTTTGCGCTTGTTGTTAGAGTCCAGGTACATGCGAATGCCCACAATGACGCAGAAGTACGCGTTGCAGATGTCGATGAAGAACAGGGGGCTGAAAACGGTGAACCAGTCGCCCATGGGCTCCGGGAGTATGCCGCCGGGTCCGGCCCTGGCCTGCAGATGGAGCTTGACGGCCAGCGTGATGGTGAACACAAGCAGGCCGCACAGGTTGACCAGGATCTCGAACTCGGTGAGCCCCAGCCAGCGCACCAGCTCCGAGAGTTTGAACATGCTACTGCCTGACCTTCGCCTTGCCTCGGAACTGGCCCAGGGACTGGGCTTGCGTCTGGGACTGCGACGGTTGCGGCACGACGATGTCGAAGAGACTGTTATTGGAGATCTTGATGTGCAGGGCCGAGTTGTTGCGCTGGCGGAAGGTTATGTCCTCGGCATCGCACAGAGGGTGCAGTTCGTCCACCAGCTGAACGGTGGAGGTGTTGATGGCGTAGCTGAGGGCTCCTTCAGAATTCTGGACGAGGCGCAGGGCGATATTGAGGCCGCGGGTGACGGAGAAGCCCATGCAATGCAGAAAGATCTCGTGGACCCCGGAGTTGATCAGCTCCTCGCAGCGGCGCTGCTGGGCCTGTTGAGGAGATGGACTCAGTCACTTAGCACTTGGGCGATTCACCATCCAGCATGAGTTCAGTTCTACTTGCCTTGAAGTCTGTCTTGCTGGTGATGTAGATGTTGTGGCGGTCGCTGACTGCAGGACGCGGCGGCTGCTTGCGCACCACTCGGTGGATCTGTTGTTTGTGGTGTTTGGTGGATCTCGGCTTGGTCCCGTGCTCGGGATGATTGCTTCCCATTATCAACGGCGGAGGAGGCGACTTGTGTTTTCCATTTGCCTGCGCGTGTCGCAGTTTCGGACTCGAGACTCCACTCCGAATCCCACGCTAAGCAACACTGGCCAACAGCTGGGCGATCTGGCAGCCTGGCTCTAGCTGTCACTGTGACAGCTCTCGATAGTTTTGTGCCAGCCCATCGCTATACCTATCGCCAGGCTCGTGAGATTCTCGGCAGTTGAAAATTTTTCGTCGTACTCTCGTAACAACAAAGGTATGTTTTTCGTTTTGGCACCTTATCAAGTACACCAGACCGTAAGCCAAGGCACCGATCGATGCCATCCAAAGCAAGAATTAACTTGGCCGCGCGGCGCCACTTCGCCACTCCAACTCGCAACACTCGCTCACACACACACACACATACACTAGCGCACTTACACACTTCCGCTGGTGAATTCCTCGGGCAGCAGGAAAAGAAGAAAGAAAAAAGTACAAGTTACATAACTCGCTGATGCACTCGGGGTAGTCATTTCTGTCGGGGTGAGTTGTTTGAGGAGGGGCGGGCCGGGTCTGCATCCTCCTGCGTAAGTTGGCCCCCACCAAATGGATCCGTAACCGAATGGGCGTACGGATCCCCAGGGTTACATAAGTCACCGCTGTCCACCGAGGGGTTGCAACGGAAAGCGAACAGAAACAGTCCCCTTAACGTAGCCACTTTTTGTAGCCAGAAAGAAAACTCAACTCAAATCAGATCAGATCAAACCCCCTGCACAGCGCGTCCTGGTTCGAGTAACGTTTTGTATTCATGCGTTCAAGTCATTTTTCCATGCAGGCGAATCCGAAAATCCGATACGTTTCAGAGTCGCAATCAGTCAAGAGTTAAGCACAAATCGCCACTAAAAGCTAAAAGGCTAACAAGCTGAATCGCACTGATTCGCACGTAGCCAGCCAAACGGAAGGACTCCTCCGCATCCACAGCAGCAGCAACGGCGAGCAGCACGAACAACATCCACGGATGATAACGTAACGTAGCCGCAACGTTGGAGCAACGCCACCTTCCACATCCACTTCCACCGCAGCGGACATCGCAAACAAGTAAATTACCATTTCTCATTTTATCAAACAGAAATCTGCCAGCCAAGTACCAATCCAATCAAATCGAATCGAATCAAATCAAATCGAGTCCAAATCAAATCAAATCAATGCATCCAAATCCAAGTCTGAGTATCAAAATTGCATAAGAGTCGCGTCTGCGCAGTGAAGCATTACTTGTCGCGAGCATTACTTGTCGCCCGTCCACTTGGTTGGAGTTCCGGCTCCCGAATCCGTACCCAATGTCACCCCGATTTTGATTCTGATTCGACCCGGTCAAGGAGCCAGCGCCAGCCAAGTCAAGACACTGCGCGAAAATAATGCTAGATTCTCGATTATCGATTCCTGGTTCTCCATTCAAGATTCTGACACGCGCCAAACCGAACAGAAAAGAATAGAATCGAACCGTACCGAACCGAACCGAAACGCAGATCCAAAAAAAGAACAAAAAGCTAACTGATTACAAAGTATACAGATATTGTGTATATAGGTATTTCGTAAACGCGCCTCTGTCAACTGCTCGATTTAACGCGGCACAGTTTCGATTTGCAGATCATCACTACATCCACAACCGACATGTCGGCGGCCCGCCTGCCCTACTATCAGCGGGATCAGGAGGACGGCCACCAGCGGCGCGCCGCACGCGGCCATCAGCGCGGCTACTACGAGCGTGGCTCATTTTCCGGATCCTCCAGACGAGAGCACAGTCGCTACAGTCGCAGCCGTTCGCGTTCCCGCAGTCGCAGCCACTCCGCCGAACGCTTTGGCCAGCGTCGCCGCCGTCAGAAGCGGCAGTCATCCCGTTACCATAGAGACCGCGACTCCAGAGATCGCTCCAGAGATCGCTCCAGAGATCGCTCCAGAGATCGCTCTAGGGATCGCGAACGTGATCGCGATAGGGACCACTCAAGGCGCTCTAGCCACTATCGACGCTCGGAATCACCGTCCTCTTCTGACATTGGCCATGGATCCAACAACAGCCGAAGAGGCCAACATGCATCGTCATCCAGTAAATCGGAGCTAAGCGCCGTACAGAAAGCAGCTGCAGCAGCTGCTGCCGCCACAAATCAGGTCCAGTTGGCTGGCAAAAGCAGTGGCGCGTCCGCGGTGGGCGCCTACTACAACCTGGACACCGACGAGCCCTTTGACAAGGAGCGCATTCACCGCGAGATGGAGCAAAAGCTGCGCGAGGCACTGGCCAGGGAGGGCAAAGTGTATCCGCCGCCAAAGCCGGAGCCACCATCGCATCCTGTCTTCGCCAACGACGGCTCGTTCATGGAGCTGTTTAAGAAGATGCAGGAGGGCCAAAAGCAACAAGCGACCAGCCAGTTAGTGCCGCCAGCGGTCAAGGAAGTCATGCAGCAGCAGTTGGTCCCGCCGGAGACGGCCTCCACAGGGCCTGCACTGCCGGCCATTGCAGTGGGAGCTGCCAGCAGTGCTGCGGCGCCGTACATTGCTGCGGCGGCGGCCGGCAAGCTGGCGCCGCCGCCACCCATCGTGGGACGACGTCGCGGCGGAAAGGTCCTCAAAACTGGCGTAGTGGCCAAGGTGAAGACGCCCAATGAGAGCGACGTGGACCCGAAGGACTTCTGGTCGTTGTACCTGGCCGAGGTCAACAAGTACAAGAGCAACGCCTGCGATACGGACAACGGCAAGCGGCCGCTGGTCAAGTAGTCGCCGAAATAGTCGCGCTTTCCATAGAAACATGAACTTGAACGCAAATAGAGCGAGAAACGTTAACTGTCCAGCCGCAGATTCGATTTCGATTCGACCAATACCCCTGTTACGCATTCCCGAGACACCATCACCTAGCGATCCCTTCCCGGCCCCTTTGAAAGTTTTGTACACGAAAAGCAACGAACAGAGATGCGTAGCTTATAGTTTAAGTCGAGGGTGGGCTTATGAGCTGCAAGCGCGAGCAGCGTAATTTGTATTTTTTTCACACGAATCGATATAATATAATATAATATGATATATACCGCTCATTAAGCAACCGCAAACTGAAGAACTAACCATTGTGATTTATATATCTATCTCTTCCTTCCCGTTTGTGCACTGAAATTGTATTTACGTTTGATTTCGATTCGGTTGTGTACCGCCTAACATCCCCATCCCACCCCATTGTGTTCATCTCTTTCTTTTTCACTTGGACAACGCTCCATCTGTCCCGGTCTTCGCCTTGGTTTACTTTTTGGTTGCCCTACCGTTCCGTTTCGTTATGTTTTTATTTTCGTTTGCCAACTAAAGTCTATATGCAATTTTTCATGTCCAAAAACAAAAGCAGCGACAAATCGTCAGACAGCAGCAACATGTCCGCCTACAAGCTGGAGACCGCCCCGTTCGACCCACGGTTCCCTAACCAGAACGTGACCCGCTACTGCTACCAGTCGTACATCGACTTCCACCGCTGCCAGAAGAAGCGTGGCGAGGACTTCGCGCCCTGCAACTACTTCCAGAAGGTCTACAAGTCGATGTGCCCCAACGCCTGGGTGGAGAAGTGGGACGACCAGCGCGAGAGCGGCACATTCCCCGGCCGCATCTAAGCTGCGCCCGTTTAGCAGCCACACACAGTAAACCCAGCAATCCAGCACCCAAACACACAGGACGCGGTCGATGGACGGACGGAGGTAGAGGAGCGTGGTAACCAGAATCCAGCAATTGCAACAGAGACTAGTTCGTGTTTGTGTTTGTGCTTTCCCCAGCGATGAATGCAGACCATCATCGGCAATACAACAAATACACGAATGTTCAATTACTTGAATTCTGAACCGATGGTTTGTGTTTCTTCTTGATTCTCGATTCTCGATCCTTGATCCTTGATTCTTGCTCCTGCCGTTGCTGGCCGAACTGGCATCCGAATCAGAACGACGCCACGCCACTGTATTCCGATGTGTTATTATTAATAAACAATTAGACACGAAGAGGCCAGTGTTTTGTCATTTGATCCACTTGGTGGTCAGGAGATTCTGTAACTCAAAGAAGAAAAACGCACGTGTGGCCTGCATCGTTTATTTAATATTACTTTTCTGTTTGCTCATTACAAGTTGTTTAATCTTTGGCAGCCCGTCCTCGAGACTTGCTTTCATTCGGAAATCGGATTCTTCCTGGTTATAATCGCTTTTGGCCTTTTTGTTATATTAGTTTTTAATTGGATTTCATTAGTGGTGTATACATGTGTGTGCAACTCTTTTATGCTTTTCACTACTTTAGTTTGCAGTGATTATGCTTTTGTTTATATCTTTTTTTAAACCGAATCGAGTGTGTCGAACCCCTTACTGTTTGCCGAAGTTAAATGCATTATCCTGCGATTAGACATTGCTGTTGAGCATTAAAACGACAGGAGGATGGGTGAGCAACTAATAGGAATCAAAGTGTGAGAACAAAATTCGCAAATATATGCATATTCATAGTAATAGTAATAAATCAACAATTGCGGACGGCAGCCATTCCTAGAAACTAATTGCTAATCAACTTAACAGGAAACTCGAGTTGTATGGGTGTTTGCGATTTGGAAACCAACCGATTCGACATGGAAGTTCCTGCCCGGCAATGTCCAATCCTCCTTCGAGGAGAAAGAACCCCCCAGTTCTAGTTCCTCCTCTAAACGCACCACTTTATCTAATTATCTTGTAGTTGTGTCCAGCTAAAAGGGCTTAATCCGTACTGCGGAATGAAGAATACGTCCGTACTTTGAAATGAATTGCAAATTGCTTGGAAACAAAGGAGCATGGAAGACCGCAGGACTTCGTAAAACCAGATGCACGGACTCATTTCGCGCTAGTGAACCGATTAAGCCCCTTAATCAGACCGTTTAAAATGCTTTATATCACTTAAATTGGTATGTCTCATCTAGCATTTATAGCGTGAATTTCTGAAGTTTGTACCGCTGTTTGCATGGATCTAATGTCTTAAAGTATATATATATATTTCGAACGCTAATCTTACG
Source organism: Drosophila mauritiana (assembly GCF_004382145.1). Classification (NCBI taxonomy): domain Eukaryota; kingdom Metazoa; phylum Arthropoda; class Insecta; order Diptera; family Drosophilidae; genus Drosophila; species Drosophila mauritiana. The sequence goes on along the minus strand of NC_046672.1, from coordinate 19,562,589 downwards.
GATAACGCTAAGACGGCTGATCGAGCGGATCGTTGGATACTGACTTGGTCGCGCCCCAAGTGCGAGCCCCTTGCAGCGGATTGTGATTCACTGGCATCGACAATTAAGTGGCTTAGCTTTGGCTCATCCGGCTAACTGGCTAGTCCTAGTCCTAGTCTAGATGGCTGTGTCCATTCTAGATGGAATGCACACACCCCCCTCCCCCCTCTCTTATTGTACTTAATAGGTATTGTATTGTATTTTCGCCTGCCTTGAGCCTCCGGGAAACTGCTCTGCATCCGAATGTTTGGAGTTTACAACGTAATGCTATATATATATATCTTGCTAGATAGTTGAAATGGGCATGGCATGGGCCCCTGCAGCTGGATGCATCCCATTATAATCGTAGAGTTATCTATAACACAGATATGAACCGGATTAGTAATTGCAATTGCCTGGCTATATACGAAGTGGGAGAAGCTACGAGTACTGCGTTGGATATAGTGTAGTTGCAGGAGTCCCAGGTACCCATGATCCGCCACGCTCATGCATCACGCAGCCCATCGCTATGTAGTAGGTATTCCTATCTGTAGTAACATTCGATTAAGTGAAGAGAACAAAAGCGCCCTGCCAGCTTCCTTCCGTGCTGTCCATCATCTTAGACTCCAGCTGTGCACGATGCGATTAATCTTAGTCTAGGCTATCTCGTCCCGCTGATCTGCGGCTGGCACGAGCTCCAAGGCTTCCATGCGAAACCAGCTCCAGATCCGTCGTATATCCTCTGATATTTAAAGCTTCCAATGACCATCCACTCGGCTCTGTGCCACCATTTCCGCTTCCGTTTGTGGTGTGTCCGGCACTTGGTGCCTCGTCTACAAAGTCTACATGCAACCGTACTTGTGTGAGTCCTCCGCCGCCCCCTAGAGCTCCCTAGAGCCCCCAATCCCGTTCAACTATCCAACCATACGGTTGTGTCCCCCGACCATGGCCACATCCGCGCCCAAGTACCGCAGCCCGTAGCCCCCCTACGGGTATAGTTACATGTAGCTATTGCTTGTTTGTTATCCAATGTCACGGACGATCTCGATCTTGTCGCACAGCTCCGAGTCCGGATCGTGGATAGTGGTGAAGTGCGTGCGGTCGCTCCGGAACGTGTTCCGCTCGTTCGAGCTGCTCTTGATCGATCTCTCCGACGGCGTCTCCGTGCCGCTCAGCTGGATGCGCTTCTGCAGAGCCGACACGAAGTTCTGCAAACAAGAGATCAGGATCAGCTTGGTCTGCTACACTTTACCTTTACTCGCATTTACGGGCCTGTGGGAGAGCAAGCCACTCCTCACCTGCGATATGATGTCACCACGGGCCGTGCGCACCTGGTACAGATAGCGGAACTTGCGCTGCCTGGCCTCCTCGCGCGTCTCCCGGGTGCGGGATTGGGATCGCCGGACGGGAGCGAGGGCGTGGTTGGGTCCCGCCTGCTGCTGGCTGTGCGGCAGATGGGCGCCGTGGGCGTGGCCGGGATGGTTGTGATGCCGCATGTACACCCGCTTGCGGTGATCCACGCGCCAGGCGGTAATGAAGCACTGCACCATGATGCTGAGCACGATGGTGACGGGCCAGGCGGCGATCAGGAGGCCACCGTAGCAAGGTGGCGGCGAGGGATGCGGCCGCATGCCGATTATCTGCAGAGAGCAATGTAATTCCATCAATGGTATCCCCACTCTCCAGACCAACTGCACAACTTCACGTCGAACCAGCCAATGGTGGACATGTGGAGCAGACTGACTCACCCAATTGATGGTCTCCAGGCCGTGCGTGAAGAAGTCGATGGCGCTGAGGATCATGGCCGTGCCCACAATGCTGGAGGTGAGAATGGTCACGTACTTCACGCAGCACAAGGTCAGCACGGAGCAGATGACGGCTCCACCCACCACGGCCACATAGATCTCGCGGTACTGCAGTAGGGGAATCGATATAAGCATCTGATGCAAGCAAAAAGGGGAGGAACTTACCCCGAACTCGTTGTCCGGAAATGTGGCCACGCAGACGGCCATGGCGGCGCCGGAGAGCAGGGCGCCGGCGAAGGCGCTAATGAGGACAGAGGCCACCGGATATGTGGAGCCGAGCACCGCGCCCAGCAAGCCCGCCACAATGGCCAGCGCCGAGTCCGCCGGCTTGCCCAGGAAGGTGATCTGGAAGTCCTGCAGAATGAAGATCCCGTTGGCGCCCACCAGCAGTCCGCTGAGGAAGCCCACGGCGCGCAGACATCGGTAGCCGAGCAGCGCGTACACGATGCCGAACACGGCGAAGATGGCCCACAGGATGGCGGCCAGCGGCTCCGGCGCAGTGGGCGTGCACGTCTGGCCCTCCAGGATGCCCTGCGGGAGGAGGTCACTGGTTATCGGGGGCGTGTCACCGTAATGCGACCAAGGACACGACACACTTATCAAGCAAGGGCCGTGCGCTGACGCCACTACTCGCCCTGCAGCACCACCCTGCTCACTTCTGGTCACTGGCTCAACCTACTTTGGGTGGCTCCAAATTGGCCAATTTGCAGCCACTTAGCCAACGCACTCAACGGTGGCAGGCATATCCACTTGGCTCACACAAAAACACGGGACATATCTCCTAAGCCTAGTATTATATCATATTAAATCGGTTTGAATCAGCGGGTACTGATTAACTTATAACCTATAAGTTCTGTAATATTTCATATTCAATATTTTCTAATGAAATCACTATAGAATTCATTAAGAGGGGTATGGAATCGTTATAATCCTTCAAGAACTTGATGAAAGGAACTCTCTTTAAAACCCCAATTTGACTAAATATATTTAAAATATGAATCAAGGATTATAGTTGAACATATCAACCATATCAACATTGTTCGGAAAGTATAAACATAGAAACATAAGAATGATACGAAATATGAGCTAAGGATGTACACATTGTATTTAAAGGGACTACGGATTGTTTACAGCTGGCGGAGTTTTCCCCTCCCAGATCCGATAACAAGGTGGAATGAAGCCTTCGGGAGCCTGTCAGGGATGCACATGAAGCTCCACATACATTCGCGTCCTCGCAGTGACAAAGCTGTTGACACACAAACCCCACTTATACACATTATACTCGACACTTTGCATATTGTAGTCTCGACTTAACCTAAAAAGCGTGCAAATATGTCGAGGGTTTGGGGAGGGGATGATGGACGAGGGCGGGTGCGGGTGCGAGGGGCTGCAGATACGAACCTTGATGAGGAAGGGCCAGTCCAGGTGGGTGGTGCTCATGGAGTCCTCGCTGCCGTAGTCGTACACCATGTCCGCCGCCACCCTCATTCCGGCGGACTAATTTTTGGCGGACCCTTCTCTGCGGAATCTGCGATCTAGTGTACTCGATGCTCTTGGTCTTGTCCTTGTTGTTCTGGTTCTCGTTCTTTTACACAGCACTGGCGGATTGTCCGCTTCGTCGTGGCGTTGTTTCGTGTTGGTTGCTCTTCACTGGCACAAAAGGACTCCGCATTCCTGCACCGTTCGCAGGGGCATGGTTTCTTCCACCTCTGCCTGTACACCTATACTACCTGGCTGGATTGACTGCGAAATAGGGCGTAGCACCTGGATGTCCTTTTGCAGCGAGTGTCAGGCGATCCTGCGGCCAATTTACTGCGGGTACATTGCAGTATTTGCACACATTTTCGCACTGCGACGTGCGATACGGATTCGTTACAATCGGGGCCAAGCCAGAATAGCTTGTGGTACAACAGGAAAACAGTGGAGCAGGCAAACAGTCAGTGTGTCCTGCGGCCACGACAGGGATGGCTACACGTCCACGTCCTCGATGGGGAAGCCTGTCCTCTCTTGCGCTCTCGTGGGCCGCACAGGCATCCAAACAACCCCCGAAGGGCTCGCGCGAAAGCTCCGAAAGCTCAGGAGCCGAAGCTCGACGCCACCACCCATCCTTCGCATCCCTGACCAGGTATACCACATTCCGTTTATACCCTTCACTTGTTCACAGCTGCCTTGATGAGCCCATTACAACCATTGCTGAGTGGGTGCCTCAGTTAGGACCAATTGCCGCAATCTTTCCACTGACCAGCATTATCAGTTGGGAATTAAATATATATCCATTGCATACAACATGGTTATCCCTGTAAACAAGGAAGCAAAGCTTTCACTCTTCTTCCATCATTGGCATAGGGTTTGACTCCTCGGTAGCTTCGATAGCTTTGGGTGTCTGTACAATTCGCTATCATGTGGGTTCAACATCTCTACTTCTCCAAATGTGGCTGCTACAGAATGCTCCACTTACATACGTGGGCCAATGTGGGCGTGGCCAAAGTAAATCTGCGCGGGAAGAGCGCTTTGCATCTCCTATCTGATGGAGTCTATAGTTCCTCTTTCTCCTTAACGAATTTTCGCGTAAATATGATATTTCAAATCGAACATTTGAGTTGCAAGCCTAGTTTTGGATCATTATGATCCTAGACCTCAATGTAATGACTTTTAACCTAACTGATGCAATTAATTAATCAGATCTTCTACTTTATATGCTTAGAACACTAACTTTGGTGCACTTTAACTTTGAGCTGAAGGTATAAAAATCTTTCAGACTTGCGAACGAACAAATATTATAATACACAAATCATATATAATAATCATCAAGGAAAACAATGTGTCAATTATTTAGGGTTATGCTTTTTACTAGGACGCAAACATATACATAGATGCCGACCATAGACATATGGGGTTACAGAGTTTTGGAATGCGGTTATGCAACGTTGCTATTACACGTTAGTACACCGAAGACAAGCAGCTCCGATTAACAATTAACAGATCTCTCGACGAACCCGATTGGTTTTTATATGTGTGCATATGCATAAATAATATATGTAGGCGGCGAATTGGCCAATACACAATATAATAATAATACGTAAATTTACAACTTATTGTTGAGCTAATCTTCAACACCCGCAAATCGATCGCTCCAATTGCTTTGTGCTAATCGTCCGCCATCCGATGTGCGCCATGGAACGCTTATGGCGAACGGATGATGGCCTCGTAGGCGGCGAAGATTATGTTGGCCACCTCCACGGAGCGCGATTTGAGGCTGAGAGTGGCTTCCGGGTTGCCCGGCTGCAGCTTCAGCTCCAGCAGCACCCAAATGTTGTTGGTCAGCTTGAGTGACTGGTAGAGCATGTCCTGGCCCTCGACGTTACGCTTGGCAATGGTGAAGATGTTGTTGGTGGTCATCTTGGAGGCGATGCCGTCGGTGGTGCCAATGACACCGCTCAGGCTGTACTGCAGTTCGTTGGCGGCGGGGATCTCCTTCCAGGTGTTGAGGAACACGCGCTTGTCCAACTGCCCATCCTCGGCGAACAGCACGTTGCCGTGCACCAGGCACGCGAAGTAGAAGATGTCGATGTTGTTCTTCACGGCCACCTGCAAGTTGTTGAGCGGCTCCATGCGCTGAATGGGTCCGTTGGTGCCCAAGGCCATGCTGACCTCGATCGACTGGTTGGGTGGAAGGGGAGCAGCCTGCATGGGCGACGCGGGCACCAGGCCGAAGCTGTTCTTGTTCAGTTGGATGGCGAAGTTAGTCATCGGCTGCATGGCTTTGTTGGTCAGAGTCATGTCCATGAACACTTCGCCGTTGCGGCGTGAGAACGTTCCTTGTATTTCGAGTCCCTTGCCCTTCTCCGCCGGCAGCCATGTGACCTTGGGAATCTGAACACCCACCGATAGCGTTGCTCCGCCCAGTCCGAAAATGTCGCCTAGCAGGCTGGTGGCACCGCCGGGAGCCGCCTCTGCTGGCGGGCCACCGAGGAGTATGTCAAGACCGCCGCCCAGAAGGTCCACATTGCTGGTGGCTGCCGGAGCAGATGGCATGGCGGGTGCGTTGATATCCATGGAGAGCAGATCGCCAATGAGCGACTCCTGGTTGGGAATGACCATTGCCTCTGAGCCGGCTGCGTTTTCTGCTTGCTCTGCACCAGACGCAGATCCAGTTGCTCGGTTGGGCAGCGACTTGCGCACACCTGCTCCGCGACCCTCCACAAACGCGGTGGGAGGCTTATGATAGACGCTGGCCAGCGAGCTAATGTGGCAGATGAGCTCGTCCAGCAGCGTCGGCTCCAAAAGGTCGGTCTCCTCTGAGATAAGTGGCTTGTCGGCCAGCACCACCTCCTTGGCGGCGGCCGGGTCCGTGGACAGGAGACGCCAGTAGATAAAGCCACGGTCACGCAGATCGGGGTTGTCCGAATCCTGGGTAGCCAATGATAGTACGTGCTGCACCAGCTCCTGGGTGTCCGACGGGCGCTTGAGGAACAACTTAACCACGGCCGTCAGCAGCTGCAACTGCACCTGTGCATTTTCATCCTGGCGAAAGAGAAAATAGCAATTCAAAGACCTGATAATGTTGGCAAATCCAGAGAAAAACTTACCTGGAATCCTTCAAGGAAGCTGTCAAGCAGCTCGTCAGCGTTGTCAATGCGCTCTGCGTACTCGCCAATGATCCAAACCATCGATGCGCGTGCCTCCGGCTCGTCCAGAGTGTCCAGGTTCTCGCACAGCGTGCTGATAATGCTCTCGTACTTGTTGGGGTACTTGCGGAAGATGTCCTTGATGACCACAATGGCCTCCTGCACCACGTAGTTGACCTTGGTCTGGATAAGATCAAGCAGCGTGGACACGCAGCGTTCGGCAGAAGGCTCCACCTTAATGGCGCATCGCCCGATGGCGCGGACTGCCTTGCGCACAAAGTCCACGTCCACCTCGGTGGCGTACTCCTTCAGCTCGCTAAGCACCTGGGCGATATTGCTCTGGTTGGCCAGGCGGATCATGATGTCTAGCTTCTCCAGTTTCACGTAGATGGGATCGTTGTATTTCACGAAGAACACCTTCATTTCGTGCTTGAGAATGTCTGGTCGCTTCTGGACAATCAGATTGATGTTGCGCAGGGCCACATACTGCACCTCCGGCTCTGAGGAGAGCAACGTGACCAATGGCGGAGCCAGCTTCTTGGTGAGTGTGGCGCAAAAGTCGCTGTCGCTGGACAACATCTCGAGCAACTTCATCAGCACCTTGACGGCGCTCAGAACGACGGCGGCGTTGGCGTGAGCCAGACGCGGAGTGATTCGCTCGCAGATGGACTGCGCCTCGCGCTCATCCTTCGGGCTGTAGTTGGCCAGCGAGTCCAGGATAAAGACCTGGCCCCACTCGGTGCACTCGTTGAGCGCCGTCAGCAGCTTATTAATGGTGACCGAGTTCATCTCCACGAGGGGCTGGCCGGACTGACTGGCTTCGTTAATCTCGCTCAGAGCAGCCACCGCATTGGCCACTACCATGGGATTCGAGTCGGATAGCAAATCCTTCAGCTGATCCAGGAAGCCTTGGTCCTCCACCATTGTGGCCGAAATGTCGTACAGCTTGGCTACGCACACGGCGGCCGTTTTGCGCACATACGGATCCTCGTCCTTTAGGCACTTGCGCAGCGGCTCGCACAGGTACTCGGTGATCTTGTCCACCCGAATGCAGCCCATGGTGCGCACGGCCAGCGCCCGGATCAGCGGATTGGAGTCCTCGCAGTCCTTCACGAACGTATTCACCGCCATGATGGCCATGTCCGGCTGCGATTTGGCGTAGTTCATCAGATAAAGGTAGACCAGCTTCTTCAGCTCCAGGTTGTCCGTCTGCATGCAGTTTACTACGTCCGGGAAGAGAGCGGACACGTCTTTGCCCACGGTCATGCTGGCGATCACCTTCTTCACCGCCTCCTTCTTCTTCTCCTTCTTGTCGTTATTCAGCTCCGACTTGAGCTCGAAGATCTCGCCCTTCTTGGTGGTGGTGAAGTACTTGGAATCAGTCATCGTGGCTGCTGCTCCTAGCTGCGTACTGAAATTTGAATCGAGATCGAGTTTAGAGAAGGGAACGCAGAGTTTCCGGCACAAGAACAGCGATTATTGATTGCAATCCCCCTCACACCGCACCACCTCTTGGGGGCGGAATCACCAGAATACCAACACATTCACCCCTATCGCAGCTTGAACACGTCTCAAAAGGGGCCCGATTTTCGGGATGACTCAGAACTGGCCAGCGGAAAAGAAGCCCCCAAGTGGACTGCCCCTATGCCAACTTAGGGAGACTTCTGCAAACGCAGCTTGCTTTTAATTACCTTTCAAATAGTTAATTTTCGGGCACAAAAATTTGTTAGCTTTTCTCTTCTCTCTGCAATTAGTGCGACCGTTTGCAGGGGAGTGACTTGTCGAAGCACTGGTATTTTTCTGTTTAGTATTTTGATAAATCGATTAGTTTTTCCGATTGTATCGCCTTTTTCGTACAATGAAGTTTTGTGTTCCTATCGAAATATTTTTAAATAGGTGGGTGAATTAAATTCTTTTTTTATGATATTGGTGGCTCTGATCAAGGTCAGCATCTCTTGCTCGTAAAACTCAGCTCAGTTTAATGAAATCGTGCAGACGATTTTTCCAGATATAATACAGATATAGGACAGCCGATGAAGTGAAGTCGACGCTCTCACTGGAGAGCAATATAGCGAATTAGAGTGAGATGACTATATTACATCTGAAAAGTAACGGATCGAAAAAGCAACAGGCTATCTTATTTATTTATAATAACGTTATCAAACATTTAATTTTCCTTAATATTTAAAAAACATTTATGTAATTGATGTCAATGTTTTTTTCCAATATTAAAGGAGAATGAAAGCAAGACGGCAGTAACATGAATTATAATATTTATTTCAATAAAATGGGTCTCTTTAAGTCTAAAAGGAAAGTACATTATGTACGATTGTTTTAAAATATCTTTTTTTAATTTTGCGATGCCTCATCAAAAAGCGAGACTTCTCAAAGTGTCGCATTTCTCCATGATTCCCCATTGAAATAGACATAATTGAATATCCTAACAATTTTATTTTTTAATATTCTCAAGAAATATCATTTAATAAGTTATTAACACATAAAACAAATCAAGAGTAGTATTGAATTAAAAAATGTTTGGTTTTCTTATATTTTAACATCATTTTCATTTCATTTGCTTTTTATCGATCCATTGAAATATATATATATATATATACATATATATATATATCATCATTTTCATATGGGGATTTTCCCATATATGTTGTATATTAATAGTTGCATATTAACTTCATTCGCTCACGACTTTCTCATCACTTTTATCCCCTTTTCTTCTCCTCACTTTCATCTATTTTTTTTTGTTTTTTTTTTTTAATAAATAAGTTCGGAATAACTTTAAAAATTTTGATGTTTCATTAGTAAAAGTTGTAAAGTTCGCTATTACACCTTAATTATATACACGTTTAAATAAATCATATTCCAGTAATTCAGTCTTATGAAATAAACAGAAACTTAGGTCCGGTATATTCAGCTGGAAAATCAATCAATAAGAAAACAATCGCCCAAAGCCATTTCGAATCAATAAAACAATGAAAGGCGGATTATTCCGATTTCGTTTTTTTTTTTTCATAATCAGGCTTGGCTCCTAAGTAAGCGGTCTTCTTCGTCCTCGCAAGTACAATTCTCATCGATTACGGTCTTTTTATTGCTGTTCTTATTGTTGTCCGGTTCCTTTTGTTGTGTGCGTGTCTATGCGTGTTTGTGGGTGCGATTAGGTTTGTTCGTCCCCTGCCTATCCAGTTTTTCTGATTCTGAGTGAGCATAGACCTTGGAGTGGGTTTTATCCTCCGTTCGAGGGATTAAAAAAGTACGGAAACAATATGTGGTAGTAAAATGCATACTTTTGTTAACGGAAGCTTCTGGTTTTCCCTTTACACTTATCGATATACATATTGCACGTTATGTTGACTTGGTTGTTATTCGCTTTAAATTGGAACTGTAGAAAATCTATTAAAACTATCATATTCCCATAACATTTATCTTAAGTTGGTGGTATCGAAAGAAACGAAAGGTGGAAGAGCGAGCAGCTTCAGCCCGCAGTTACTGGATTGCCTGTACTGTAACATTTGTCATTTGTTATTGGTATTTCTTATTTATGTGGGTGACCGACATGTACGGATAGTACAGATTGTAACTCTTCGGAGCGCACACTCAGCGGATAGTTGGGAGCCCTTTTCGCCGATGAGCACCTTAGTCCGCATAAGAGATTATGTATGAAAATGAACAAAGTTTGACCCAACTTGGTAACGAAAGCAAAACTTGGAACGGGACTTTCGCAATTGGTTATCGGCGATCGGCGATCGGTGATCGGGTACCGAAACTATCGGATGAATGTGGGCTCGCTGAGCTCCGTTATGTTTTGTATCTCAACTTTAAGCTGTGTGGTAGGATATGTTATTCTTTAGTTGTTACATTTGTATCTGAGTTTCGTTTCCCTTAGTTGCATTTTCTAGTGTCTTGTTCATAAAAATATACACCTTTGGTAGTATGTACGTATAAGTTGTGTATGTACAAATCGTGTTCGGTTCTGATGTTTTGAAGCGAGTAGAGGGAGTCCTGGTGAACAAAGGCATAGATACATATTACGTGGTGCAGGACCGTTGGGTGGCACTATATCTTAAGTAGTTGGTCCGGAAAGCTCCTCTTCGAAAACCCTAATATTGAGTGAGTGGAACATGGAACTCGTTTGGTTTCGGTCTACTGGTTCAAGAAGTGCATGGTGCATTGATTTGGCACTCGAAATTTAACAGATTCAACGGAAATTAATGGACTCAAACGAATTACATACATACATAGGTCGAAATCAAGTATCGAATGTCTTAGACGGTACGTTTGTTTTGTATATAAATAGTGTTCTTCTCTGTTGCGGGGCTAGATCGAAAGATCGAGGGCTAGCCCTAGGTTATTGAGTTCTTGTTGCAATCTTTGATATTCGCTATTCGGATTCTTTCCTGTACAAAGTCGTGAAGTACAAAAGGAATAAATTATCATAAGTATTATTATTATTAAAAAGGTTGATTTTGCTTTAACTTGCCATATATGTACTTGTAATTTAGCTAAAAATAGTTATGCATGGTTTGCTTGTACATAGTATATAAAGTGGAAAAAAGTATGCTTGTACTTGTACATAAATGTTTTCATTATCATATTTGCTTTTGGTTTAAGTATCATTGTGTTTATACATATTTGTAGTTATGCTTGCTTTGGTTTTATCCTTGGTTTAAGTTTGAATAGTTCAATAAATATTTGGTATTCTTTGGTATTCGTCTATATGGTAATTTTTATAAATATATATGCATATTTGTATAATTTTTGCTTCGTATTCCATTAGTAAAATAAATTGTATTACAACGAATGCGAAATGCCGCTTAAAAATGAGTTTTAGTTTAGCGCGAGCTCTAGAATAAAAAAACAAATAACATTTCGAAAGAGTGTGTAAGACGGGACGGCCGTAGGCAGAGCGTACTGTACTGTAAATTCTCGCGTCCAGGCGCCGTATAAAATGCATAGCATAAATATGTAAACAACAATATCGAATCATAGGTGCATAAGGTTAGTGTTCAAGATCGTCCGGTGTCTCGTTATATCGTCTATATGTCTGTCTGTCTGTCTGTGTGGCTGAGCAAATCCCGACATTGTGCAAGGATCGTCTTGGGCCAGAGGGCCAATATCATTTGGGGTTACGAACGGCGACCTCTGACCTGCTAGGGGTATCCATCCACAAGCCCAGGATTTCAAGTTTGTCGCTGGCATTGGAGCGTGTCAGTGAGTGAGTGCGGTTGCGAGTGTGGGGGTGATGGTGCCTAAAATGTACAGTTGTGCATGGTAGCACCCCGACGACCCGACCACCTCACTGCCGGTTGTGTGGTACATGTCTGAACTGGATCAGACACACGCCCGAGTAGTATTGTGTCTGCCTTCCTGATGCCTGTGCTGAAAACCGATTGACCAACGTCACCCAAAACGCCAGCCAATCGGAGTTGAGCACAATCGTTCATTGGTTATCGGTTAACGGTTGTTGGTTATCATTTATCAGTTATCTATTATCTGTTATTTGTTACGTTTAATCGGTTGTCCGTGGCTTTGCTTATCGTCTATCGCTAATCGGTCGGTTTGGTATCAAGGTTTGGGTAATTTGAATTCGGCAACTTTGCACTTTAACTCTTGCTGAACTAATAACCCATCGCTATATATGTAAATATATATTTGCTTGTATAATCAATATATATATATATATCAATATATATATAAGTGTATATTATGTATTGTATATGGTATATGTGTATAACGGTGACCTCGCTGTTGGTCCAGCGGAGTGCTGTGAACAATGACTCCACCGTCCAGGCTTGTATACGGTATGCATCTGCAAACCGCCAACAACACACCTCGCCATCCATATGGTTAAACTTAACATCTCTAATCGTATTTACAAGTGAGTGAGCTGCATCCGGCTGACCGGATCCAGCTACTGGTCCGGATCCAGCGAACTGACTGCCTTTGAGATCGTAGCCGATGTGAGTGGGTTGTCTTACGTTGATGGAGCATCACTCGGGAATTAGCGGGAATCGGGCTTGGGGAACTGGAACTGGATTTGGAATGGTAACTGGGACAGGGACAGGGACTGCAACTGGGTCTCTGTGCTTAGTCATCCCACGTGGGGAACTGGCCCTCGTCCACGAACATGCTGAACTGGCCAGTGTACTGGCGTTCCATCGGAGGACCGCTGCCCGATCCCGATCCCGATCCCGATCCCTTCGCCTGGACGGCGATCGGAGGTGGTGGAACAGGTCGGTTTGAGCCCGCAGTGCTCCTGCCAGCTGGCTTCTCCGGCGCACTGCCCTGGCCACTCCTCGAACTGCCCTGGGCCGACGACGAGGACGACGTGGTCTTTCCGTAGTTATAGCGCTGCTCTGCTGGACAAATTATGGTTATATTAGCAAGTAATACGATTATCACTTCTTATAGATGGGCTTTGAGTATAGACTCTCTACCAAGTATCATGAAATCGTGATTTCTTGATTAGTTTTCATATTAAGTTCTGTTTACTTTTTATGAAAATCACTCATCCGCCATGTTGTTCAAGGGGATTTGCATAACTTAGTGGGAGAATGTATTTACTAGTTCGAAATGATTGTGGATGCAGAACGCATTCGCAAGATTTGAATTCTTAGGTCACATTTTCAATAATGTCTTACTAAAGGATCAAGGATCTTGCAATCAAGGGGGACAAACAAATGAGACTCACTCGACGGCTGCTTCACCTCCTTGCTGGCCCAGACGGGTTCGTGGGTCTGGTTGTACGATTGCTGATCCCACACGGCCTTCTCCTCGACGTTTTTGCTCTGGAAAGGAGAGAGAAAGGGACTTAAGTTGGATGGGACGGAAAAGTAAACCAATGCCAAACCAATCGGCAGAGCACTCACGTAGTCGACATGCAACTCCAGGTCGTCGCTGGCCTGCTCGAGGCTGCTGTGCGTGATGCCGTAGTAGAAGTACATGATGAATCCCAGCGACATCCACACGGTGAAGCGGACCAGCGTGAGGATGCTCAGCTTGAATATCAGGTAGATGTTCACGGTGATGGCGATGGTCGGAATGAACGGGAGTCCGGGCGTGAGGAAGGCCAGCGCATATCTGGACGAGAATGGAGCAGGAGGAGACGGGTTAGTCGGGGATGCTGGAGCTGCTGGTGGAGCAGGGGGATTGAATTACCTATTCTGCGGCTGCCTCGATATAATCAATAATATCACAAATATGCCGATAAACAAAATGAAATAAATGAAGGCGGCGAGGCCACCGGACCAGCCAATGGCCGCGAACAGGTCCAGGAAGAATATGAGACCGAACATGATGCCCACTAGCTTGGTGACGTACATGCCTGGTGGATCGATTTCGATGGATCGGTGGATACGGTGGTGCGTATTGGATTGGAAAAGCAAAAGCAAAGAGTCAATTTCAATCGCAGTTTTTCTAGTTTGTGTATGGATATTCAGCAGGAACCAAGAACGGATGTGTGCATAGTTTTGGATCAACCAGGAGCACCATAATTGACCCAAAACTACTAGGGAATCATATTCTTCTAGGTCAACATACCACTCTCGGCGGTGGCCTGGCCGGGATTGATCCAGGGAAAGAAGCCTGGGCACAGGTACGCATAGTCGTGGATCTTCCGGGTGACGAAGTTCAGGCCCATGGCATCGAAGGCGGTCGCCTGGCCAGTGGGCCCGGTTGGTGCGCCATGTACACTGCCGTAGAACTTGTTCTCGGAGCGATCGGACACGAGGAACTGGTCGTCGCGACCGCCCAGGAATCCCTCCGGACTGTCGTCGATGAAGGAGTCGTCCGAGTCGGACATGCCGCGCGTGACACGCTTGATGGTCAGCTTGCCAGGCACCTCCAGCACCTCGGCGGGCGTGACGTGGGATCGGGAATCGCTGGCCGTCCCGGGCGCCACCGGGGTGCGCAGCTGGGCTGGGAGCAGCTCCACCAGCGAAGTGCTGTGCGGCTGATAGCGCAGCACCAGGACGCAGGTGGACACCAGCGTGTAGGCCAGCAGCGTCCCAATGGACATCATCTCGACGAGGATCTCCAGGCGCACGGTGAGCGCCACCAGGGCGGCGGCCAGTCCGCTGCCAATGGTCGCCAGTCCGGGCACATTGGTGCGGTGCCACAGCTGCGACAGTTGTCTGCACGAAATAGAAATCCCATTTCAAGCTCCATTTCAAGAATGGCTATGAAGCACTCACCTGAATATCAAGCCGTCCTGGGCCATCGCATAGATGACACGTGGCATGGGGAACATGGAGCCAAACATGGCCACCGAAAGACCTGCGGTAGCTCCGATGGCCACCACCGCCCGGCACTTCGGGGCACTCACGTACGACCACATCTGGACCAGCGCCGCTCCCGTGTTGATGTGGTCGTAGGGAACTGGAACACGGAAAGCGTTACATCAGTGTAGTTCGAATTTCAAGCCGCAGGATGATAGATATCTTAAAAGTGCACCAATGCATCTTCTTACTCCCAATTTCATCAATATGATATATATATCACGATTAGATCGATCTGTCATCATCGTATATGGTACATTATATATAGTAATTGGGCCTTAATCTTGGGATTACCATTGGATTGTGGGTTACATTCACCTATCACCAAGATACTCACCCACTAAAGTTAGGACTAGACTAACGCTAACATAGGCGATTAGCACGACGACCAGGGAACCAACGATCGCCTTCGGTATACTCTTCTGCGGATTGTGTGCCTCCTCGCCGGTGGTCGCGATGATGTCGAAACCGATAAAGGCGTAGAAGCAGGTTGCAGCACCGGAAAACACCTGTAAGTCCATGCATCGTGGAGTGTTATATGAGTATGTGATATCATTTGCCCTTAAGATAGACTTAAGTTGCAAGGTAGAATGGATACTTACACCACTCCAGCCGTAGGGCAGGAATCCCTGGTGCTCGGACCACGTCTTCGTGTCCACATAGAACAGTCCGGCGGCCATCACGAAGACCCACGTGGCCAGGTTGACGGCGTTGAGTGAGTGGTTGAAGATGACCGACTTGCTGGCACCCATCGCCAGGACGCAGGTCATGAGCAGCGTGATGCCGAAGGCAATAAAGTCCGGTGGTTTGCCTGCGAGTGTAGAAGATTCAATCATTATTAGCGGGACCAAAGGGCCAGGTCCATGGAGCACCCAATACTCACCGAATATCGTGCCGATGGACTCGCTTATCGTTCGCGCAATGGCATTGCCGGTCAGGGAATCGAAACTTGAACTTAACGCACAGGCACAGGCACTTGTTCCTGTCGAAGTCCGGAATTCAAAGCAAAGCGTTAGCATGAACATTGCGACATTCCGGAGGATGCACTCACCTATTAGATATTCCAATATCATATTCCAACCAATTATAAAAGCTACGAATTCTCCAACCGCCACATATGAATACATATAGGCCGAGCCGGATGTGTGTGGCACACGAACGCCAAACTCTGCATAGCAGGCGCCTGTGGATCAATGAAATGATATAGGATTGATATATAGGATCACAAAGATGTGGCTGAAAGAGCATCTTAGTGCTGCCACAGCATAAGTAAGTAAAACATATGATAGGTGACAACTAGTATGCAACACCGCATTTTGAATGGTTTAGTGTTGTAAAGCGCACTTGAAAGCACACAGTTCACCTTTGCGAAATTAGTCCAAACCATCTGAGCTTTACTTACCTGAGAAAATACTCGCTATGGCGGCTATAATAAAACTAATAATCACTCCGGGTCCGGCTATCTTCTGGGCCACCATGCCGGCCACCAGGTACATGCCCGTGCCGCAGCAGGATCCGATGCCCAGCGAGGTCAGGTCCAGCGTGTTGAGACATTTCTGTACATGTACATGGGTATTGGGGTTATTTGGTGCTCGAAGGGCGTATCCCTCCACTGACTCACCGTTAGCTTGGGCTTCTGTGGCTGTGCGTTGCCGTCCTGCAGCTGCTTCACGTCCTTGGTGCGGATGAGCTTGGGCAGGAGCGTCGTCGAGCTGACTCCTGGCGGCAGGGGCACCCTGAACTTGACCTGCAATCGGAGCAGAGCAGCACAATTAATTCGAGGACCAACGTTCGAGCAGCTGCTATTGAAAGATGAGTGCCATCGAGGACCACAACCAGTCATCCCCTGCCACCCAGTCGCCCAGTCCCCCAGTTATCCAGTCTCCCAGTCACCCAACCACCCACACGGAAAGCGAGTGCTCTCCACTGATAACTGCTGTCAGCTATGAGCAGCGGAATATGAATGGCAGGATGTGCTTGCGGCAAGGTCCTGGCAATCGATATTTGCAACAAGTCCTGTGACCACTACTTGCACACTCGGAAAATAACTCATATTCCGAACATATTATCTCCGGAACATATCTTCTGACCGCAGACACAAGTTTGCAACACTGTGACTGACTGTGATTTACTTCCCACTTCACTTCTTTTGATATAGTGTTTGGTAATTCCTAAGAATATTTCCCCACCCTGTGATGTTAAGATACAATATTATGATGTGCGGATTCCTCACTTAATAAATATAAAATAAAAAATAAAAAAAAATTCGTGAGGAAAAACCAGATAGTATCATGTTTCCCTTTCCGAATTATTTATAATACTAATAAATATATATTATTATATATATGTGCAAGGGTATATAAACTTCGAGTTGCGAATGCAAGCTCAGGGAAATTAAAAACGCAAATTATTTGGAAAATGGAAATTAGGTGAATGAAAAAGTATCCAATCCAAACCCATTGAATGATATTACGCCAATGTGCTGAGTTGTTATTTGCACAAACATAAAATACATTTAAAATCAGTTGCGAGTGCTTTCAGCTGCAACTTGATTTATTCGAATCGACACAAATATTGTTTATGGCCATTTAAATGTATGTATAGATAAACATAGACACGCAATCATATTTTAATCTGCGTCGATGCTTGTTTTTTTTACGCGCATAAAATAAAAACGTAAAGACAGTTTAATTAAAACCGCCATGAATTGAAGTGAGAATCGAGCAATTATTTGGATTGCCTGGAGGAAAAACTGCTTCGCCACGCTTCCCACCACCACTGATTCATGTTTCTTGCTCCCCTTTTGAGGAAATGGCTCGTAAAGAGGACCTCGTTGCATACATTTCAGGAAGAGCCTTTGATGTCAGCTGCAGTGGCCGACATTATTTGCTCCCCAGTTTCCCAGCTAAATGGCATTTCAGCGGGCAGGCGGTCGACCGCAGATGTGTGTCTCCTCCACGAGTGCCTCCATCTCCATCTCCACCTCCACCACCAGCTCCATCTCCATGACCATTTCCTGTGGCATTCAAAGTGGGTGCGTGGGCGCCTTGGCTCGTTTCCGCACTGGGTAACCATCCAGGCAGTGGCCTCCATTGCCCGCTGCACCCACATCCCACATATCCACATCCACATGTGCGCGGTGTGGTGTGGTCGAAGGACACCCACCCATGCTCCACCCTTTGTATTTCAATGAAGAGTATCATGCTACCCAAATACTTATAACCTTGCCGATGGCGTTTTAGTTTTGCACTGCACTGTTTGCAAATTCTCCCATCGCATCGAACAACACGAAACAATTGCTCGAAAATGCAAATCCCTTTTTGAAGAAGCTGTCTAAAAGTATGCTACGTTATTATGTCTGTACACAATTGAAAAAGATCAAGAACAAACCTACTTGGTTATTTCATTCAACACCAAATCACGCTGAATAAGCCAAAAAGGCATCAGTTGTCTGCTGGGATACCACTGCCCAAGGATACCATTCTTCCAGGACCCCTTTCCGCTGCGTTTCCAACAATTTGGCGATATTAATGGCGTGCAAGTGCCAGGGGCGAGTGGATGAGCAACTGCAATGACAGCAGCAGAGAAGGTCACCCCACCAGGATGGGGCCTGGTCCTTCGGGGGTACGTTAATCTCGCGGGGGAGTCCTGCGTGCCCTGTTTTCCAAATGGCTTTGTCGACTGAAGAGGCCATCCGCAAATAGATAGATCATTTGTACCCTGAGAGAACCCTCTGTTCTTGGACACAAATATTTCTCATGCTACTAAAGCAAAGACATTACCCGGAAATAGAAGAATTCAATCTTTCATTTTGGAATTTAAAAAAATATAAAACTTTTTGCTTAAAAGTTGGTATCTTATATCTAATAATATGCTATCATATATGAGTTTATAATATGAAAACATGACAAACATATACTATAGGTCATAGAAATGAAGGGTTAGGTCAAAGAAGTTGACGCAATGATAAAGTAATAACCAAATAACGCCAAATTTAATATGTTGCATATATACTATACTATATACTACTTTGGTCACTTTAAAAAATTCCTCAGATAATAACCGAAATCATATTCTTTTGAATGAAAGTTAATCAAGTGTTGCAACAGATTTGCCCATGCCACACTGCCATTATTCCTCGCTGTGTATATATATACATAAATATATATATATATATATATATATATATATATAGCATACTTTTCGGACGGCTAAGCCCGCCATGCAGGCAGTCACACGCGGCGTATGAGCGATATGGTCACAATAAAGCTCCGGCTCTGGCCAAAACACATGCTTGTGTGTGGAGTGTGGGCGGGATCCCGGATTTGGGATTGAGTATCCTCCGCTCGGGTGGAATGCGGTGCGGTCTGGGGTGACTGTGACCCAGCGCTCTGCAGCTGGGGGATTTGGCCTAGAGGAGTTGGGCTCCAATTACAGACGCGGCTGTAAAGGGCCAGCGCAACAGAAGTGGCAATAAAGATAACGCTGAGCCAAAAATTTCGCCCCCCTTCAGCCAACCCCCTTCCCCTGCTGTTTGTGTTGTGTGTGTCTGTGTGTGGGTGTATGTTGTTTTTTTTATGCTTTGGCATTGAAGCTCGGTGTAAGTGTAGTTGTTGCCACGTCTATGCTCGTTCGTCGATTACTTGCTCGCCTGTTTGCCTGTGTGTGTGTGTGTGTGTGGCGAGCTTCTTCGTTGTCAAATGGATTTGCATAAGTCCACGGTACCACACACACACACACGCACATACACACGCTTTCGCTTTCACCCTGTGCGTGTGCGTGTGAGTCTGTGTGTGTGTGTGCGTCGGCGTTCGGCATCATAATGACCTTTTTGGAGCATACCATTACAACGGAGCCCCATTAGCACACGCACACTGTGTTTGGTGCTTGCGTGTGTGTGTGTGAGTGGATGGATGGTGGATGAGGGGGCTCCAATTTTAGCAGTGACCAAAACTCTGTGTCAGATTCAGTGGAGAAATAAAAATACACTTTTCAGTTGTGTGTTTTTTTTTCTGTTTTGTTACTTCTTTTTTTGTAGAGGGGGCAGGAGGTCGAAGTTTGTTTGTATTTTGGGTCTCCTTTGGTCTTTTTGCTATTTTATTGGGTTTTCATCGCTTACCTTCTCCAGCACCAACAACAAATCCGACGGCTTCATTGCGCTTTTGTATCTCGGCCCTCAACAGTTACGAATCAAAAGGATAACAGCGGGGTGGGGGGATGGCTTGTAGCTTGGTGAGTTGCCGAGAATTCGGCGATTGTTGCACTTGAAGGGGAACTTCCGCCTCTCCACTTCTCCGCTTCTCCGCTTCTCTGCTCTGCTGCTCTGCTCTTGCTCTCTCTCGCTCGAGTTGTGCTTATGCTTAGCCTTATAGCGTTATCCTTATCCAGGAGGAGCGGCGCAGACTGGGGATCCTGGCTGTTGTTAGCGTTACTGCTGCTGCTGCTGCTTCTGTTGCTTCCTTGGGCTTCGCATTGATTTTTGTCAGCAGCGTCATTCTATATTCAACAGTTTACGGCTGAAGGATACGCGCCCGTTGAATGCTACGCTACGAATCCTTGCTGTTCCTGCTCCTGCTGCTGCTGCTGCTGCTACTGCTGCTTTCACTTTCGGTTTTTCGCCAGCACTGCCACTGTCACTTTCTCTATCTCTATCTGTATCCCAACCGCTCCTGTTGTTGCGCGCCTTCGCCTTCACGTGGCCCCAGCACACACACACGCACACACGCGCACACTCGCGTGTATATACGTGTATCCTATATCCTTTCGCCGTTTCGCACGCACACAGACACACGGACACACGCTCGCACAAAAACAAAAAGTCAAATGTCTCGGCGACTCGCAGTTAACATAGATGGCTACTTTTATTAGTATTATTATTATTATTAATGTTATTATTGTTTCTCGTCCTGGTCAGCTATGCGCCCTGTGCCCTTCGTCCTTTCTCTCTTTTCTGGCCACGTTTCTCGCAGGCGGTCGCGCTTCTCGCCTCGGTATTCGGTGAATGAATGCCAGCGATTTTTCCGTGTGTATCACTTTTTTGTGCGGAACAAAGCAGCGAGTTCGCCTTCTGGCCCGCTCCTGCTGCAGAGCTTTCGTCCTTACAGCATTACTTGCGTGCGTGTTGCGATGCGGCGAATGGCGAACGGTTAACGGTGAACGGTGAACGCTGAAAGGTTAACGGCGAATGGTAAGCGACGAAGTTGTCGCGATCTGGCAACGCCGCTGAGCAGGAAGTTCCCTGTATCTATAACAGAGTTGTCCTGCCAAAGCTACAAGTTACTCGACTTTCGATTTCAACTCTGCTCTCCCGCTCTCCCACACACACACACACTCGCTCCCGCTTCCGCTCTGGGTCGCTCTCTTGCACGCACAAAAGTAGGCAACGGAAAGTGCAAGCGGCGAGAGCGCAGACGCACCCCCTTCCCACGCACATACACACACTCGCACGCTGTGTGCGAGAGAGTCGCTCAAGGATATGCAAATACACACACTCCCCAGAGGCGCCGCTTTCATCGGAACTGTGTATTGTGTAACGGCACCGAGCAGCATATGTGTGCGCACCTGTTAACTGCTGTTTGCTATTTACTGTTACCTGTCTGCCCACACACCCGAACGCCCGTCCAAACTTGCCATTCACCAGTTTCCAGTGGCGCTTATCTGGCATCGCACTCAAAGCTGCTCAAAGCTCGCACTTCAAACGGGATAATCGCGCACTTGTGCCGCCAGATGGCGCACCTGTCTAAGGATTGCAACTCGCCTATGGATAAACCCACAAGATTAAGACGCTCTGTAAGCACAAAGCAACGTTAGTTTCAATGGTATTACATGCTTCGTATCATGTAACAACAAATCTGAATCTACATATCTTTTCGAAGAATCTATATTCTAAATTGTGCTATTTTCTCTGGGCAACAAGAGCGTTATATGTAGATATTAATTATGTACCTGTAGAAGGTAAAATTATATTTATCACATGCATTGGCATGTTTATTATCCAACTATTAAAATCATAAATATATAAAGTGAAATCATCTTATCCAAACTATATTCGTTTTTATGTAGAGCGATGCAAGTTGGCTTTTGAAATGCTTATGAGGCTGGTACTGCAGTTTAAAGTTCAGTTTTCACAGCTGAATCTTATTTGAGTGATGAGAATATCTCACAGTTGCCCCTCTCGAGTTCTGTATGTATCGCAGTTCGAACAATTTTGAAAACGTTACAGTTTGAATTCCACGAACAACACCCATGGCATATGTAAAGCAGTATGTTCTACCCCCAATGGCAATGCCAAGAATAAGAATCCACCGCCGCAGACTCATCTAATGGCCCGATGTCCGTATGTCTGCGCGTCTTCTACATATGCATACGTATGTGTGTGTGTGAATATCTGTATCTGGGAGCGTTGCAAGTATCTCCGTATCTTTGCGCTTTATAGCTATTGGTTTTTGGTCGTTTGTTGGCTGCCGCTTTCCGTTTTGAAACAAAAATGAGTACAAGGGTTATTTTTAGAACTAAAATTTTCTTGATTTTTACTCGTTAACATTGCTTACGCTCCGTTCTGTAGTTGCTGTCCGTCCGTCGCCCCTTTTCCTCTCCACCCTCCCCCTTGCCCACGCTCAAAATTTCCTCCGCTGGCGTCACGATCGTGAATGTAGCTGTAGCTAATATAATCTGTATCTGTACGCCTGTATGTGCATCCGTATCGCTATGCCTGTATCTGTATCTGTATCTGAATCGGAATCTCTTTCTGAATTCGAATCGGTTTCTTTTTTTGGGTCCGGTGATCTTCGGCGTGGACTGTAAGATTTTCCTCCCCCAATCCCAATGGCAACTTAAGTAACATTAGTTTCGATAGTTTCAGCCCTGCATTAAACATACACATATGTACATATGTATGTATGTATGTACTGCATATGTGGGAACATGTGTGTACACTTGGAACAAAGTCAAAATATTCAGAACGTTGAAAAAAGGAATGGGGCATTCAATTGGTATTCAAAACAGCACATAACGAATATTCCATGATCAAAACTATAAATTACCTATAATGCAAAATATTTCATAGTAATGTTTTCTAAATACATAAATTCACTGTGTTAGGATTTGTTCTGATATTTTAGGATCAATATAAGTATTCATCTAAGCGCTTTCGGTTTGATTTTCCTCAGTCAGAATCAAGAAATATCCAATGCTACTAACATACATATACATATTTTCTTGCAACTAATTTTTCCCGCTTTATTCCGTTTCCCAATAGAACTGATCTGATATCATGGGTACATGATGACTATGGTACATACGAAACCATTCCGAGTACCTAGAGCAAAATGGCTCATTCACATCCTGTTCGATTGAGGACGTGGCAGGTCGATTTTGTTAAGTGTGTGCCATGGTGGACTGACAGATGTTCGGCTGAGTGAGTGCATGTGGCCGATTTACATGGGCTCGGATGCGATGCTCTTACTTTACACGCTGCCACAGCACCGGCGGCACCAAGATCCCAAGATCTCGAGATCAGCGGGGAGCGTTTAACGAACGTTGGCGTTTTTCGCCAATGACGGCCAGCGACGAGAGTACATAAGATTTATAGTTGCTATTTTTAAAGCGGCGTATTAAGAGCCGTAGGCCAGCGACCAGAAGCAGTCTACTACTACTACCGCCGATCCATCCGAACCGATGCGATCGGCCATAGGAAGTAAGGGGAGCTCCTCATGCGCTCCTTTCGGGGTCTTTGGATCGGGATGGGTTGTTGAACTCAGCCAATTTGCGTGAAAACGGGAGCTAGTCAAACGATGATGTTCCAAAATGGGCAGCTATTGAGAGATTTGATTCAATAGCACTGCAATAATGCAACAATTAAACAATACGCTTTAACAATAAAATTATAATGATGTAAGAATAGAGTAATATATTTTCTTGTCTATTTAATGGGCGTAGGCTAGTCATTGGTAAAGTAAATGCATATTTCATAAACGCCGAGCCCCTTTTCCTGCTGGTCATCATCAACCGATCTGAAAGATTGAAAGATCCAAGCGACCGAATCAGAAATCTTCGATCTTGGCTCGCGCTAAAGCCCCGACCGATTTTATCCAGTCGAAGAGCAAATATTTTGATATGCATTGAGTGCTGCTAAGCACATGCAGATATATGCACTAATGTCGATCGGACGAGTGTCTGTGGACAAACTCGAATAGCGATCGATCGTCGTCGTTATTTGGATTTGGGCTTTGCTCGCCCACCTTTGAGACCTCTGCTCGCTTGCCGCTTTTCATTGATTACTATTTGCCTGACTCACGTGTCGATACGATACGACTCGATTCGAAACGATCCAGTATGATCGATCGATCGATCGATCGATTGATCGATTGATCGATTGATCGAAGATCGACGATCGACGATCTCTTCTTTCCGTGGCATGTGGACATGGAAAGCGCCTCACTCTCGTTGGAAATTGGAAAAGAAATCGGATTGAATGGGGCTGGGCGGCGTTGCTGGGGCCGTACAGATTTTAAACACGTCCCCACCGTTATTTTTAATTTTAGTACACATATACCACACGGCGGCGAGCACACACAGAACACAGATACTCGGATACAGATACAGATACAGTCGTAGCAACGCATGCTCTGGCAACGATCGTATTCTATTTGTAATCCAAAATAAGTGTACGTGTCTGTGGCTGTATCTGCATCCGAACTATGTGGTTCGCTTTACGATCTCTCGATGCCCACTCTCTTTTCCACTCGACTCGACTCGACCTGGCAGACGAACGACGAACGCTTTCCGTTGGAATCTCTTCTTTGTGCTCCGTATCGAGAGTCTACTGCCACTGCTCCTGCTGCTGGTAGAGTACAGCCTGTGTCTACCATCTGAAGCTAACGACACTGGCCGATCTGGAGCAGCAGCCAGCGGCGGGAAAGATCCCAAAATGGTTTTCGGGCGCACCAATCCCCCCGGCGCGAAAGCACGAAAGCAAGTTGCTCAGCGGCGTAGCTTCGATAATCTCAGCTCGAAATAACAAAATACAGCGTTTGGCGGGAGCGGGGTTATCTCCGACCCAATGACTTATCACTGTAGCTGGTCCGTAGCAGTTGGTCCGTAGAGTCGACTCGGTTCCGATCTCGAAACCAGAGCCAAGCAACCATCTTTTTCCATAGGACTACTTTTTGATTAGAGCGGCGAGCAGTAGACGAACATCACTTTTTCATTCTACTGCGACTCGAACTTAGTTTTGTGATTAACAAATATTTAAATTCTATTCCAAATTACTTAATAGATATAATTAACACCTCTAAAAGGAATTGTACAGAAAACAAAGCTCTACCAACTAATCTAGAATAATGCTCGTGCACTTTATATTAGACTTGACTCGCTGAAAAGTATACAAAAAGGCCCATCCGTCCATTTGCACAAAGTACACAGAACTATAAGAACTATAAAGCAATATATTAATACTTACTAACTTTTTAAATCAATGATTCCAGTAATGTTTTAAAGATGAGTTAGGCAAATAAATGACAACTTTAGATATGTAATGAAATTTACCAGCAGATGTCGCTCTTTTTTTTTTAAAAAAGAGAGAAGAATTTACTAACGAGTAACGGGTATCTGCAAGTCGCTACATTATACCTGTCTGTTGGTTTCCAACCATTGCAAAACTATAAAATATAAAATCGATTTATTGTGCAATCAAAGCTTATATGTTACTATAAACTAAATAACTTGCTTACAGTTCTTGGATATTACTTTTTTAGTACGAATGCCTAATTGATGAGCCTTTGTTAGTGACGGTGGAATAAATTAATAATGATATAAAATTGTATGTTTCATTTTCAAACATAGATTCCACATTCTAATTTATAGCAGATGATAACGAATAGGTTGTAAGACGGGATACATTTAGTATCCTGTTGCGTTTCGGCCAGTGCTCAAGATGCTGTTGCGAAGAGACGACAAACAGAAGCCAACGCCAACCGTTTGCATCCATACCACATCCACATCCACTTCCACTTGGGGTGCCCATGCCCGCCATACTGCACAACATACTCGTATCTATTTTTAGGCTACGACTTTTCCCATTTGGCCCTTCATAGATCCACATAGGTTCACCTCCGTCCTATGCCATGCCATACCATCTCCTACCATCCCATTCGCACCCGAATCGTATCGAGTCGAGTCGAGTCGAATAGAACCGAATCCAAATCCAAACCCGAACACAGGCACACGGTGCACGGTAGTGTGCGTGATCTGTAGAGTAGGAATCGGAATCGGAATCGGAGTAACTGCTTCCCTCTTCGGATCGTGGGCATCGTTGGAATCATGCTTGCCCTGATCAGATGGATCTGCTGTCTCCGCCTTGCTCCTCTGCCGCTGCCACCGCCGCCGCCACTGCCTCCTCCTCCTCCTCCTCCTCCTCCCTCTCCTCTTTCGACGTATTCGCTGTCTCTGCCCGAATCTATAAGTAGACACACTTGTATGTACACGTTCGTGTATATATATTTATATACCCGAAGTCCGTGTGTGTGTGCAGAACACATGTGCACCCCAGAAGGCATCGCCATCGCCTCTCCGCCGCAATCTACCAGGTTAGAGCAGTGTTCCGTGGTGTTCCGTGCCCGAGGAGCGATCGTCCGCCTAACGATCGTAGCGGTCCATATGTATGTGTGTGTCTATGTGGGAGCTCGCCCGTCTGTGTGCGTGCGCGCATGGGTGTGTGTGCGACTGCCGTTAGTATCGGCAACGGGATCGCAAGCAAAAAGTTCAGTTTCAGTTTCGTTGTTGTTTGGTTTGGTTAGTTTTAGTTGGTTAGTTGGAATCTCAGGACGGCGGACTACGGAGAACGGTAAATCGCGTGCAGCGTTGTCCGGAGAAAGAGAATTGCGCGCGCGTTCGCTTTCCTCCTTTCTTCTCCACTCTACTTTTCTCTCAGTGCAAATGCAGGTCAGCGAAAGCTTCTCGTGCGTGAGTGATGGAGAGAGCCCAGAGAGTGGCGGTGTGAGTGAGAGCGCGAAACAAGGATGAATGACAGAAAGAAGAACAACAACAAGAGAGCAGGGACGTGCAAGCAACAACAATAACAACAACTGCAACAGCAGCAAATATAAGAGCTTTGGCGGAAAGAATAGTGGCAGCTCTGCATATCTGTCAAAGTGCCCGCCAACGGTAAATGTTCGCACGGATATTCGTGAGTGAGAACGCAGAAAGGCGACATGTGCATCTGATTTCGTGATTTGTGTTTTCACTTTTTTTTGTGCTTCTTTTTTTTTAGTTTGTTTTTTTTTCGCGTTTTCTGTCGACGTTGCCGTAGCCGATGAGCCGCCGTCTAAGGCTAAAAGGTTAACTTCTAAATATTAATAGTCGTTGTCGGTTTGTTGTCAACAACAAAAAAATCGAGTAACGTAAAAAAAAAAAAAACAAAGAACAAGTACGTTCGTTGATTTCGAATTCGATTTCGATTTTGTTTCGGCTTTTGTTTCGTTATTTTGTGCTCTAACAAATTTTGTTTTTGTTGTGATTCGATTTTTATCATTTTTTAGACACACACACGCACAATCGCCGTGCTCTAGGCGTTAAGTGTCACAAAGGTTTCACTGCGTTCACACCAGTTACATTTGAAATGCAAACGCCGCCAGGCCAACGCAGCATCCGCAACAACAAAAACAGAAGCAACAACAACAACGAGCAGAGCCGCAGAGTCCGCAATTGAAACACTCGAAAGAATCTGCAGCGGATCGGAGAAGAGGACAGCAGCAGCAGAAAGAAGACAATATCACCGTCCAGCATTGCGCCTGCTCAGCAGAAAGGGGCCATCCAGAAGCTGCTGACACCACAGAATTCCCAAATGGTAAGCAAAGTGAGAGATCAGCTTCCAGGCAAATACCGCTGCAAATCCAAGCAGTGGGGGCGAGAAGATGCATGCATATACATGCATGTACATGTACGTACATAGATTCTCCCAGATACGGAAGTGCAGCAGATCCGATCCGAACGCCACAGCCTCCGCACGGATCGCTATCTGCGGCAGTGACAACCCGTGAATATCTGCGAAACAAATTTCGCCGCGCTTAGTCATCATCGGCAGCTCATCTCTGCCGGGGAAGGAAAGATTTCGTAGAATCTAGACGGCATGAATGAGCTTTGGCCATCAGCATCTTACTGAGTTTCTTGGATCTAGTAGATCATGTTTGTAGTTCATAATAGATGGTATATTTAGATAAGATACGTTTGAAATGTGGAATTGAAATGAAATATATGTATGTACATACATACATATGTACATAGAAATAATGACAAACTTTAACTGCACAGATGTAGCTATTAATAAAAGATATTTATGTACATACACATAAGTATCTACATATGTTTTGACCATTAACCGTAATAAATTTATTAAAAAATATTTATGATTATTGATATCAAAATTAATCAAAGCATATATTTATAATAAATGCGATACATCGGTCCATAGTTATTTCGAATTATTAAATCATTTATTTTGTACATTGGATTGGATTTTAATTTACCTACCATATGAATCATATTTATACATACATGAAAAACTTAACGAAAAAACTCGGTTTTTTATGAGCTTTTCAACGTTGTAAACGTCTGTACGATTTATTAATTATTAAAACTAAATAATGAGGGATGTAACACATTATCACTATTATCATTAAATCTTTTTTTTATTACCTTATTGTTAGCAGCAGTTGTTCCTTAAAGAATCCTGTTTGGATCTTTTTCTATTGCACTCTTTAACTGCGACTCCCAATTTGCTAACCGGTAACACTGATCCTTGCAGGATACGAAGAATCCACCGCCGGTGACCAGCAGCTATCACCACCAGCGGGCGCCGCGGACGCCGGAGTCGTACTTCAACGTGCCGGAGTCGGTGGCCCTGCTGAACATCGTCAAGTCGGAGCGCATCCAGAGCGCGTTCCAGTCGAACCGGAAGAACCATGCCAGCGTGTGGGAGATGGTGGCCGAGGTGCTTAACCGCTTCAGTGCGCGGAAGCGGACGGCCAAGCAGTGCTGCAATCGGTACGAGAACCTCAAGAAGATCTACACGCAGCTGAAAAAGAATCCCGAGCGCCATGTGCGCCGCAACTGGCCGTACATGTTCCTCTTCAAGGAGATCGAGGAGCAGCGCGGCGAGTGCTGGGGATCGAATGGCAAGCGGCTGGCGCTCATAACCAAGAACCACAACGAGCTGTCCTACTACCAGCGCCGGCGGCATGCGGCCGAGCTGGGAGTGCTGCTCAACAAGGACAACCTCACCCCGCACCAGCACAGCCTCCTGCAGAGCCTCAGCCAGAGCCAGAGCCAGAGCCACTCGCACGCCCACTCCACGGACTCCTCGCAGAGCGGGAGCAAGCTGGAGCGCTTCCTGCCCAATCACTTTGTGGAGGCGCAGCTCAGCGAGGTGGCCGGCCCGGTCGGTGGCTCCGCATCCGGCGTATCCGGCCTGTCCGCCGGCGGCTTCGACGAGAATCCCCTCCAGATGCAGATGGTTCAGGCAGCTGCTGCCGCTGCCGCCGTGGCCGCTCATAAGCGACATGAGCTCCAGATGGCCAGCGTTGGCGGCGTCCAAATGGCGCCCGAGGACGACGACGAGGATGAGCCCCAGCGGCCAGCATTTAAAAACCACCTTCACGTCCTGGGTCATGGCCACGGCCTCGGCTTGGGCCACGCGCCCATGGACGACTCTGGCGAAGCACCCGACTTCGAAAAGGACTGCAATG
Organism: Drosophila mauritiana; assembly: GCF_004382145.1. Classification (NCBI taxonomy): domain Eukaryota; kingdom Metazoa; phylum Arthropoda; class Insecta; order Diptera; family Drosophilidae; genus Drosophila; species Drosophila mauritiana. The sequence goes on along the minus strand of NC_046672.1, from coordinate 19,533,109 downwards.
GAGCACTCAACATGCACCACCAGAACAACAATCACAACGAGAACCACATATCGATGAAGTGAGTATAGGTGGTAATAGACTCCTGGTAAACTATGTAATGGGTAGAGGAAGGGTCTTCCATGTTAATAGGCTCTTGATAAGGATCAACCTTTTAAATCCCTTTTCACTCAACAATTATCAGTTCAAAAGAAAGGGTGTCACGTGATTTAATTGTTAATGGGGAAGGTCCAGAGCGATTATTGGGTTGCCCCGTTCTCGAGATCCCGCCTAAGACTCTCGCTTCTCTGCCGCCCACAGGTCGGAGCCACTTTCGGAGGGCGAGTTCAATCCGGACGACATCCAGCTGATGCAGACGAACTACAATGGGTGAGTGCCAGCGGCGGCGGCGGCGGAAGCCACCTTCTCCAAACCGATTCCATTGACCAAATCCATGCTTGCACAGAGCGCAGAACTACTATTCGCCGGGCATGGATGCGAATATACTGCACCCCGATGTGATCGTCGACACGGACATCCTGTCGGACTGCTCCTCATCGACAACGCTGAAGAAGAAGCGCAAGATGTCCACCTCGACCGACGGCGACAGCACCAATTACGAGCTGATCGAGTATCTGAAGAGGCGCGAGAAGCGGGACGAGGAGCTCCTCAAGCGGATGGATGCGCGCGAGGACCGGTTGATGAATCTGCTGGAGCGCACGGTTGTGGCCATTGAAACCCTGGCCGTAAAGCGGGCACTTACGTTTCCTGTGAATCCAATCAAAGAGAACGCGCCAGCGACAGCCAGACCGTTGTCTCCGCCACCAGAGGCTCAGTTTGCAGCGCCGCCAGCTACGCAGGAGCAGCCCACCAGTCCGGAGCGCAACGGCATTGCGACAGGCAGGAGCGGCAACATTCCCGTCGCGAATCCGGATGCCGCCATCGAGGTGCCCGACGACGGCGATAGCGGTGACGATGTTCAGGTGAAGGACAAGCTGGCCAAGCTGACACCAAAGGCTGGCGGAGATGACCGGACGGATGGCAGGCAGACGTAGAATAGAATGCATCCACTACTTTAACAAACAGTCGCTCCCTAGATCTACTTAAGACTTCTACCTACATGTAACCCTTCCCTACCGCAACTCCTGACCGGATGGCGGCAGAGGATACAGTGCCAAAGAAGAGCCATGTCTCGAATTTCAGTTGAGATTGCCATTTTTACTTAGAGAGCCTACACAAGTGCTTAGCGGACGAAGGAGACTTAATTGGAATGTTGAATGTTGAGCGCCGCAATTTTTGTTGAAGCGATAATCTTAATTCTCTTAATTAGCTTTTAGTTAGGCGGAATCCCACCTGCGGATGCCGAATGAATCTCAACAGAGCCGGATTCACACCGCTACGATAATCTAGTTGGAGCTGCAACGGGGCTCAAATGCATTTGTGCAGTAACCAAAGCACAAACATTTCTTTTTTTTCGTAATCTAGATGAATACATGTACCATTTACAAAAAAAAAGAACAGTATTGGTTTATTTTACACAGGATTATGCTTAAGACTAAGGGTATAATGTAACCTAGGCATCAGCTTTTTCCCTTTTTATTCCGTTGCAGCTTGATATCCTTGCTGGGCAGGCTCTTCTTCGCCTTGGCGATCTTTTTGGTGATCAGCAATTTCAGTCGGTTCCTCACTTGGTCGTATTCGGCATGGTCAACCACCGGCTTCGCGGACTTGAAAAACTTGGCGCCCTCTGCGAAGAAGAGACGATCGGTTGGTTAGAAAGCAAACATGGCAAAAATACACATTCTTACCCTTGAGCCGAGGATCGTTTCTGGGTATGAAGAAGGACTCCAATTTGTTTTTGGTCCTCTTTTGACCCGACTTCTTCGCTGGCTGGGCCTTGTTCTCCTTGCTGGCCTCAAGCTCCGGCTCCGCTTCCTTCGGCTTTACTTCGGTTTCGTCTTCGCTGTCGGACGAGTCGTAGGAGAACGGATTGAGAGTGGCCAGGCCGAGCTTATTGGCAGACGTCGTGCCCACCAGGATCTTCTCCTGACCCAGCTTCTGCAACTGGTCCTGGCGCTTGGCCACCTCCTTCTCCGGTGCGCTGCCGAACATGTCCAGCAGGCTGAAGCCCTCTCCTCGCGTGTTGAGCGAATCCCTCAATGTGTCGGTGACAATGTAGAAGGCCGTCTTTGAGACGGCTGCAGCTTGACTGTTGCTCTCCTCGGCGTCCTTGGCTTTCGACCTGGGAGCCTCCTTCTCCTCCTCCTTGGGCTGCTTTTGGCGCATCAGCTTCTGATGGCCCTCCTTGGCCGGATCGAAGCGCAGCATCTTTTTGTTCTTTGGCGGCTTACCGTCATTGTCGTTCGCACTGGTGATCGTGTGTCCCACAACCTGCTCCAGAATGTTCATGTGCCACTTGCGCTCACTCTCCTCCGGCTCAGGCTGATCCTCCAGCTCCTCCTCTCCCTCCTCGTTCACAAAGTTCGATGTGATGCGGAAGCGGGGATCTATGCTCTGTTTGCTCTGCATCTCCACAAGACGCTCGCCCTTCTTGCCCTTATGCTGCGGCAGGACGACCTGCTCCTCCTCTTCCTCATCGTCGTCGTTCTCGAACAGATCCCGTTTTTGTATCTTGTCTTTCTGGACGGGCTTGCCCGCCTCCTCCTCCTCGGCGTCGCTGAATTTTATCCTCTTTGCCTGGCTGCCTTCGACTGATATCGCAGATAGCGCCTGCTGGATGGCTGACTTCTTTTGTTGGTGCCCCTGTCGCATCTTGTTGAGCGACTCCTTGCGCTTCTGTTCCGCCTGGCTGACATTGGCGTCCTGCTTCTGTTTGGCCGGCTTGCGGTGCTGCTCGATGACATGGAGTGGCTTCACATCGTGCTCCTGCTGGATGATAATCTGTGGGAAAGGAAAGGAAAGGAAATTAGCCGACAATGAGCTTGGGAACAATGAGTGCGTGCATACCCGGCCATTGTGCATGGAATTGGCGGCGCGCTTCTTGGTGATCAGCAGCTCTGGAGCGACCTCATCATCGCCGATCTCCTCATCCTCTCCGAATACCCTGCGCTTGTTCTGGCCACTTTGCACCAGAAGCTGAGAGCTCGGCGCGTGCACCTCGGACTCGTCTGGTTCGCCCTGTTCTCGGCGCTGGTTCTCTTCGCGTTCGCGCTTCAGTCGGTCCAGGAACGATTCCTTGGCCAGAGAAACTCTTAGCTTTTCGCCGTGCAACTTCTGCCATTTGAGCTCGTTGACGCCTACAAAACCAAGCTATGGTTACTCCTTCTGTCTGGCTGTGATCTTCAGCCGATAACTTACAGTACTGGGCATCATCCGTCTGCACGGTCACGAAGGCAATCACCTTGGTGGCCCCATCCTGCTCCTTGCGCTTCAGATCCACGTGCTCTACGTGTCCGTAGTCCTGGAACAGGCTCTGCAGGTCCGACTCCGAGGTCCTGGTCGGCAGATCCGCCAGGAAAAACCGAGTGCTGCCCATATTATGTTTACGCTATCAATGCACGTGTAGAATCCAAATCTCGGCAAGAATTGGTGTGGGCCAGTGTGACCGCGGGTAGGTGAAAACTTGCACTTAAATATAGCCACAATCCCAATTTCCAATAGCTTTACACAGATTTTTAACAAGTCCAAGCAACACCAAACGAACTTTCAAATTTATTTATCAACCTTGTAAATAGGCAAAAACATTAAGTTAGACAAAAATAATCCCCATCGGTCAGTGTTGCAAGGCGAGCAATAAAATTACTTTAGGTGCGCAGCTGGCTGGTCACACTGGCAGCAGACGTCACAATATATTCTATTATTTTGTTTTGTGCGAAAAGTTAGCAGGCCAGCGAACGTGGACACTAGCCCACAAACAACGGCAGCATGGCGAGCGGGACAAGCGGCACAAGCAGCAGCGGAGCAGCCCAGTCGACGGACACGGCACCATCATCGGCAGAAAAGTGGGGCTTCCCTTTGATTGAGCTCTACCGCCTGGCATTCACGTTCTATAAGCGTAAGAGCAGAGATTCCGGCACTAGTACGCCAACAACGGCTAATCTCACATGTTGCAGGAAACTCCGGCAAGGCCATCCACCTGTCGTACGAGGACAACCTCAAGCTGATTGCCTTCAAGCAGCAGGCGGCGCTGGGCCCCTTCAACACGAGTCGCGCCCCGGCGCTGGGCGTTCTGGACGTGATCGGACGCGACCGGCAGCAGCACTGGCAGCTGCTGGGTGAGATAACGCGCGAGCAGGCGATGGAGGGGTTCGTCGACCTGCTGGACACAATGTGCAGCGCCTTTCGGCCGTACATTGAGGCCGTGCGGCAGGACCGCGACGAGACGCTGCGCAAGGAGCTGCGCCTCATGGAGCAGGAGAAGGAGGCACGCGAGCGACAGGAGAACGCCCAGCTGGAGCAGCTCGTGGAGGCGTACAAGGAGGAGCTGCAGCGCCGCCAGCTGCAGGACGCACTCAACAAGCAGACCTACCAGCAGTTTAAGGTAGCCCATCGATTTTTTCCACAACACACCGGCCCGGCCCTCTGCACCTGTTGTTGTGCTGAATAATGCATGATAATTACTGGTTGCTCGGCCTTGGCTGCGCTGCCTGCCATTGAAAAGGGGTCATGACCCAGTTCTCACGCAATTGCATGCCTGCTCCTGTACCATTAAGTTGGCCCTTCTAACACTTACACTCGTTCCACAGCTGTACGCCGAGAAGCAGTTCCCCGGGAACCCCGAGCAGCAGGGCGTGCTTATCCACCAGCTGCAGCGGGAGCACTACCACCAGTACATGCAGCAGCTTCATCTGCAGAACCAGAATCAGAACACAGAGGACAAGGGACACCAGGAAGCAGAACACGTCCCTGGCAATAACAACAACAGCTCCACCGACTTGCCCAACGCCATGGAAGGACTGAAGCTCGGTGAGGTCGAGTCACAGCAGCACCAGCAGCTGGCCGAGCAGCAGGACGGGCATGTAGAGCAGACGTTGGAGGGCGTTGGGCAGGAACAGCACGGCGAGGAAGAGTACGACGACTACGTCATGATCTGCCCGGCCAAGATCTGGACTCGTCCCGACATCGAGCAGTTTAAGACTGAGGTGTCTGCCGGCGATGGCGACGGCGTCATCACCATTGGACACGGCGACACGGTGACGGTAGGTGTCAATCAACTAATGACGAAACAAGACCTGTATTGACCGGCACAATTATGCAGGTCCGTGTGCCCACCAACATGAACGGCAAGTGCATCTTCTGGGAGTTCGCCACGGACAGCTACGACATCGGCTTCGGCATCTACTTCGAGTGGGCCAAGCCCGTGACCAACGAGGTGACCGTGCATGTGAGCGACTCCGACGAGGACGAGGATTGCGTGGACGAGGACTACCTATCCACCACCGAGGACCTGGAGTCGGGCTCGCTGTCGCAGGAGCGCGGCGCAGTTAACAACCCGACTGCTGCCCCCAAGGCACCCATTTCCATTATCGTGCCCATCTATCGGCGGGAGTGCTACAACGAGGTCTACGTGGGCTCCCACTCCTATCCGGGCGAGGGCGTCTATTTGCTGAAGTTCGACAACAGCTACAGCATTTGGCGCAACAAGACGCTGTACTACCGCGTCTACTACGAGCGTTAAGAGGCCAAAATGTATTTACTATCCACTAACTTAGATGAATCCTATCTCCGTACGAACGGCTCATGTGCAAGTCCGGAATAATCTGTATGTGCGTGTGCGTGTGGTTTTGGTTTTACGTGTGCGTTGCTGCAACTCCGGGAAACGAGCGGCGGGAAAAGACCAAGCCGATTTCAGACTTGTAATGACCCGCTTAATCACAGTAATACACGTTAGGGTTTATGGCTTGTAATGAGTTAGTTTATTTGGTTTAATAATATTCGCGCACCCACTCCGCTTCACAGTTCGCACCCCAATAATCCCTTCTCTCACTCCTCTGCTGGGCGATCGTTCGCGCCTGTCCCGTCGCTGCTCTCTCGATGCTTGGTTGTTGGCAATGCCGGTTGCCACATCCCTCCTTTATTGACGAGTTTTAGCTTTAATGGCGGCAGGGGTGGCTGGATCCCGAGGCCTCCTTCTGTGGGCTGAAGTACTGCGACCTCTGAAGTTGGTGTTGATTCCGGTAGGCTGGCATCTGATTGCGGCGTTGGGCAGGAGGCTGGATACGTCTGGCTAGCCGGGACTTTCTTAAGATGTGAGGCATTTCTTGTTAGTTTTCTACCACCCCCTTCGATCACCACAATGTTATTGTGTCGTTCTAACACCGTAAATTCCGTCTTGTCGAAGTTTGATGTAAGTTTGTTTGGGAACACTGCGTTTTTCAAAAGTACCTTGTCGCCCACTTCTATATCGACTTCCTTTGCCCCTCTTCTTTTGTCGGCTGCCTGCTTTCCCTTATATTTTCCAATAATGTCTTTATCTCTTTCCTCAGAGTCTAAGGTTTTCTCGTAGATATCCCCAACGCCTGGTATTTTGTCACGGATGACTCTGCTGAACATTAGCTTTGTGGGCGCTGACCCTGTTGTTCCATGTGGGGTTACATTGTACATCAAAATAAACTTTTGGATTTCCTCTTTGTAGTTTTTCCCATTTGCGTATGCTATTTTTAGGCGTTTCACAAGGGCTCTGTTCATGTTCTCAACTTCCCCGTTTGCTTGCGGCCAATACGGTGGGGTCCTAACCTGTTCAATGCCGCACGCTTTGCAGTAGTTAGAAAACTCCTCGCTTACATACTGGCGTCCGTTATCAGTTCGTAGGTACTCAGGATATCCCAGTCTACAAAAGATTTCTTTCATTGCCTCTATCAGGGTCGTTGAAGATATGGTTTTAAGAAACTTATGCTCCATATATCGTGAAAAATAGTCAATAAAGACTAGAACATATTCATTGTTAGGTAACGGACCTAGCAGATCCGACGCTACCCAAATCCACGGGCCAGTGGGAAAAGGATTTCTATCCATAGGCGGTGGTCGGATGTCTTGAGATACCAGGCAACAATCTCTGCAAGCTTTGACAAACTTTTCTGCCTCTCGGTCTATTTGTGGCCACCATACTTTGGACCGCAGGCGGCGTTTCATTGCTGTCTCGCCGGGATGACCTTCGTGGGCTAACTCCAGTATTTTCATTCTTAGAGATCTCGGCACGACTACTCGGTTTCCCCTCAACAGGAGCGAGCCAACCGCTGACAGCTCGTTACGAAACGGATAGAAGCTCACTGAACTATCAGGCTTCCAGGAGTCGTTTTCCAGGCAACCGATTGCGTCCATAATCTCTTCATCCCTCTTGGAAGATTCTGCTATTTCCGAGATTGTCATAGATTTTGGGATGGAGCTCTGTACGACGCGTAGGATGCTGTATTCCGTCCTGAGATCGATTGGTTCTACCGTAGATAGTTGGCAGAGACGAGACAACGCATCTGATATGTTGTCTTTTCCGGATTTATAGATAACGGTGAACGTATATGCCTGGAGTCGCAGCAGCCACCTTTCAATGCGGGCCGGGGGCTTGGATGTTGGTTTGAAAATGGCTTCCAAGGGTTTGTGATCGGTTACGAGTTCGAAGTGCAGGCCTGCCAGAAAGTAATAAAATTTCTCCACTGCCCAAACCAGTGCTAGGCTCTCCTTTTCCGTTTGGGAGTAGCGTTTCTCCACCTCCGACAGGGCCTTGCTAGCAAAGGTAATTATTAATGGTTCGTTGTCGACTTTGAATTGCAATAAGACAGCCCCAAGGGCAACCGGGCTAGCGTCCGCAATCACCCGAGTTCGATGTTTAGGATCGAAATATGATAGTTTGGGTACCTTGGATAGGAGATTCTTAAGGTTGTTGAAAGCATTTTTCTCGGCTTCGCCCCAGGTGAATTTGTTTTCAGTTTTCAGCAGTTTTCTTAGAGGATCTGTGTGACTTGCAAGGTCCGGAATGAACTTTCCGACGTAGGTTACCAAACCGAGGAAGCTCCGTGTTTCCTCTTTGTTCTTCGGGTCTCTGAAAGATCGGATGACGTCAATTTTCTCTGGGTCGACTTCTATTCCCTTGTCGGATAAAATATGTCCGAGGAATTTTAGTTTCCTTGTCTTCCAGATGCATTTCTCTTTATTCAGTAGGACATTATTTTCCTGGAATATCTCGCATACTTCTTTTACGGCGCTGTCGATTTCGAGGTCAGTTGCGCCAAAAATGATTATGTCATCGATGAAGTTCATGGCGTTAGGTACCGTAGATAACATCTGCTCCAGAAGGCGTTGAAAAATTTCGGGAGCAGAATTAACTCCAAACATCAAACGCTTATAGCGGAAAAGTCCCCTTGGGGTTATGAACGTTGTTATCTCCCGGCTCGATTCATCAAGGGCCACTTGGTGATAGGCGTCCTTGAGGTCTAGGCGTGCGAAGAATTTCGCCTCTTTGAGTCTGGTCATAAAGCAATCGAAAGTTGGTAATGGATAGTTTTCCCGTAGGATAGCTTTGTTTGCCAGTCGCATGTCGACACATAAGCGGATGTCCCCGTTCTCCTTAAACGCAAGCACGATGGGAGATATCCAAGCACTCGGACCCTTGACTGGTTCAATTATATCTCGACTCAGGGCTTCCCCCAGTTTTTCCATGACTTTGTCCTCGAGCGCTGCCGGGATTCGTCTCACCGGTTGTTGAACGGGTTTTACGTCATAATCGATAGAGAGCCTTACTTCAATGTTTTTCCAACTCGGAAAAGGCTCTATTTCTTCAATCCGGTTAATGTTTCTTCCCAGTCGGAGGACTTTTAACTCGATAGCTGTGTCTCGGCCCAACAGAGATTGTTCTCCATTTTCAATCACGTAAAATGAAGCAATCCCTTCGGCACCCGGCTCGACGGAAATTGGGGCCTCGAAAATACACATTACTCGAAGTAATTTATTAGAGGCATAGGCTCGGAATTGCTTTTCTGTATGGGTTCTTACGTTAAAGACTGTGGCCTTTCTCTTCACAAGCAGAGACCAGTCCGCGTGGCTGATAAGGTTAAACTTGCACCCCGAGTCAATGATTAAAGGAATTTCGCGGCCTCCCACTCGGCATCGTATGAACTCCTCTTCATCCTCGCTTGACACTCGAAAGCAATGTGCCTCGCCCTTTTTCAGTTTGGAGCTGGTGGCCTCCTCTTCGACAGATCGTATGTACGTGCGAGGCCTTTTTAGGTTATTCCTTTGGGACTTAGGGAATCGGCTGTTCAGGTTAGTTTGGCACTTCCTGGCATAGTGTCCAGGCTTCGAGCATTTATTGCAAGTCACATTTCTTGCCGGACATGATGGGTCATTGTGTGTGTGTCCGAATTTTCCACATCTGGGGCATTCCCCACTCTGCTTGAAACCACGATGTGCAATTTTACAGATGGGTTCCGCACTTGGTCTTGATGTCATTTCTTTTGATTCCTTGTTGATCTGCTCCTCAACCTGACATACTTCGATCACTTCCTCTAGTGAATTTTCCTTCCCCAGGAGTCTTTTCTTGAGGTCTAGAGGTGCCCACACATCTATAATTTTATCCTTAAGACATATATCCTCAATCTCCGCTTTTGAGGATCCAAATGCACATCGTTGCATTTGTTGACGGAGTCGCAGCAAGAAATCCCCAAAGCTTTCTGTGTCCAACGGTGTCAGACTTCTGAATAGATGTCTCTCAAACGTTGAGTTCTGCTTTGGTGAGAAGTGTTTATTTAGATGGTCGATGAGGATTTTGTAGATGTCTTCTTTATTTCCGTCGCAGGGCTCAACTAGCGCACCAGGTAGGGAGAATACTACTGACTGTAGCTGGACTCCTCCCAAAAGCAGTAGCTTACTCCTCTTCTGCTTCTCGGTAACAATGCCCTCGGCCTCGAGGTATATTGTAAATGCCCTCAACCACTTCTCCCATTCATTTCGGAGGATTGCCTTGTCGATCACCTCGCACAGAAACGGTTTAATGACACTGTCGGTCATTTTAAATACGGGACCTAGACTTGGGGTTTAAAAAAAATACATTATTAGATTTATGACTTGACTTGTAATTAATACCCGGCCCTCTTAGGAGCTTGTAATTATTACTCAGTCTCAGTTCAATAATACCTCCAATTTACATTTGGGGTTTAGTTGTTTAACTTTTTCCTTTTTAATTTTATTAATTCTTTTGGCTTGTGGAGAGAATACTGCTCCACCCGACCTTTAACCTTCTGTTTACCACTCAAACCGATTACTCAGCTCTTTTCTTACAAGCTTGTAATGTTATCTTTTTTTTCTTTTTTTTTTTATTAGATTCTTTTATACAAATTTTTTTTTTATTTATATATTTTCGTGTTCCGTTTCTTTTATTTTTTCTAAATATGCTTTGGCTTGTACCACTACTCAGCTCCTCTATTTAGAGCTTATAATGCGTACTCGGCCCTTGCAACTCTTTGGTTGCTAGAGAAATTTCTCAATCAATCACCTTTCAGGCTTGTAAAGAGTATTACTCTTTACCCGGCCTTATTAGTTATTTTTTTTTTTTAAATCTCCTGGTTGCTAGAGAGTGTCTCTCTAACTCACCTTCTCTTAAGCTTGCGAAGAGTAATCTCTTCACTCAGCCTATCTGTCGGAGTGCATGTGTGTTGGATGAGAGTGAGTGAAAAATTATGCATACAGAATCACTGATTCTGCTTTGTGCTTAAAGTCAGTTTATGTTGGCAACGTGCAATCTGCACTCCCGCAGCTTATTCTTTCTCTCCTCTTTCTTAACACTTTCACATATGTATATGCCGGTAAGCCCATTCAATCACACACACACTCACGTCCAGCCTATATCACGCCAGTCGTTTACCGTAATTTCGCGCCCTTTTCCCTAATTCATCAAATTTTCCAAGGTTTTAGTTATTATTATTATCATTTACCGATTTTTCCACTCGTCGCCAATGTAATGACCCGCTTAATCACAGTAATACACGTTAGGGTTTATGGCTTGTAATGAGTTAGTTTATTTGGTTTAATAATATTCGCGCACCCACTCCGCTTCACAGTTCGCACCCCAATAATCCCTTCTCTCACTCCTCTGCTGGGCGATCGTTCGCGCCTGTCCCGTCGCTGCTCTCTCGATGCTTGGTTGTTGGCAATGCCGGTTGCCACAAGACTAAACCAATTTTATTTATTATTTAGTTGTAACCGACGAAGACAAGTCCAAAATTCAATTTGAAACTAATAAACAATATAAAGACAACTGTAAATATTCACTTTTCGAAATCTCTGATCCTTGATTAAGAATAAATGATTCGCAAAATTCACATAGGAAACTTGTTCATACGACACAATTGTTATTAGCAATTTTGGGCATGGATCCTATTATTATTATTAAATAAAATTTGCATTAAAATATAGTTAAGAATTTGGCTCGTGTAAGGGGGCCTTAAGACTAACGGTCCCATGATCTGCTGGTTGTGCTTTCTATCGGTGCCTGGTCACACTGGCCATTATGCATGCACTTCGTAATTTTGCCGGCAATGGAATAGCAAATGCAATTGGCTGCGGATTCAGACGCCGGCTCAGCTATGTCCTGGGCATCGAGACCTCCTGCGACGACACGGGCATCGCCATCGTGGACACCACGGGCCGAGTGAGGGCCAATGTGCTGGAGTCGCAACAGGAGTTCCACACCCGGTGAGTGCTCAAATCTCCACATGCGGAGCCCAATGGTGAACTGAATCGATTGCAGCTATGGAGGCATCATCCCGCCCAGGGCCCAGGACCTTCACCGCGCCCGCATCGAGTCCGCCTACCAGCGCTGCCTGGAGGAGGCGCAATTGAAGCCGGAGCAACTGACGGCCATCGCGGTGACCACGCGTCCCGGACTGCCGCTGAGCTTGCTGGTGGGCGTGCGCTTTGCACGGCACCTGGCCCGTCGCCTGCAGAAGCCCCTGCTGCCCGTTCACCACATGGAGGCCCACGCGCTGCAGGCCCGCATGGAACATCCGGAGCAGATTGGCTTCCCCTTCCTCTGCTTGCTGGCCAGCGGCGGTCACTGTCAGTTGGTGGTGGTTAACGGTCCCGGTCGCCTAACGCTTCTTGGTCAAACACTGGATGATGCGCCCGGCGAGGCGTTTGACAAGATTGGACGGCGACTACGCCTGCACATTCTGCCGGAGTACCGCTTGTGGAACGGAGGACGGGCCATTGAGCATGCCGCCCAGCTGGCCAGCGATCCGCTGGCCTACGAGTTTCCGCTGCCACTCGCCCAGCAGCGGAACTGCAACTTCAGCTTCGCGGGCATCAAGAACAACTCTTTCCGCGCCATCCGCGCGCGAGAGCGGGCAGAGCGGACGCCTCCGGACGGAGTCATCAGCAACTACGGCGACTTCTGCGCCGGCCTGCTGCGCGCTGTCAGCCGGCACCTGATGCACCGCACCCAGCGGGCAATTGAGTACTGCCTCCTGCCGCACATGCAGCTCTTCGGTGACACCACGCCCACACTGGTCATGTCCGGCGGTGTGGCCAACAACGATGCCATATACGCCAACATCGCACACCTGGCCGCGCAATACGGCTGCAGGAGCTTCCGGCCATCGAAGCGGTACTGCTCCGACAACGGCGTCATGATCGCCTGGCACGGCGTGGAGCAACTGCTGCAGGATAAAGAGGCCAGCATGCGCTTCGACTACGACCGCATTGATATCCAGGGCAGCGCGGGATTCGCCGAGTCGCACGAGGAAGCTGTCGCTGCGGCGGCACTGAAATGCAAGTGGATACAGCCACTGGTTTGATCACTAGCCCCTCTTGTTTTTTATACATTCTTACAAAGAGCTATAGTATAGTAATAAATGAATCCTCCTTGTTCATTGTTGAATCTTATACAAATATTCCTGCTTGCTTAGAGCCAACTTTCTAGCTCTGGTGGCTTCCGAGATCTCGACGTTTATACGGACATGGCTAGATAATCGAAACATAGTTTATGGGAATGGAAAATCTTTCCCTCCACCTGTTGGCTACTTTTCCAGGAACGCAATAAGCCCTGCAGGTAACTGATATGACGACAGCTCTTTATCTCGAATCGATATAGAAATAAACACCCACAAGTGACTGTGCCATTCCTCGCCGATTTCTGGATGGTATATGGTATAAATGTTTATGGATAAAAGTGCATTCGCTTGTGCATCTTGGAGGGGAGGAATGACCCCTGGTTTTCATTTCAGGCAAGACAGTGAAGGGTTTCGTTTTGGATTTCGTTTTATTATAAGATATTATCTGAAATCAATAATGTTAAATCACTAAGGTCTAGAAAAAAAATGTAAAAATTGATAATGTATACATATAAAAATATTAAAAAATGCATTAGTTCGTATTTTCCTTTCATCTTTTGTTGTTTTTTTTCTGAACTACAATACAAATGTTTGTTGCTGTTGCCGTTGTTTTATTGTTTGTTATACTTTATGGATTATACATATTTAAATATATATATACTTTTATATAGCTTGCAGATTTCAGATGTGTGTTTGTGTTGTGGTTGCAACGCCTAGTTCGGTTCTCGCATCTCCCGCTGATCCTTTATCTCCTTTAGGTTCATTTAATTTACTTTTAATCATATTTCAATACTCATACGCTTAGTTTTATTACATAATAAGCTTCACTTTCACATCTGCATGCTAGCGAATTCCGTCCGACCTCCGCTGTTTGAACATTACGCGATCAGTTATCATAAATATTTAATATAATCCTCGCACGTTGCTCCTATCGGGACTACATCGACGTGGATTCCCTCGGATTTCATCGACTGAGGCAAAACGAATAAGTGCATGGTTCTTTTCGGATCCCCCCACATTCTGTTCTGGATTGTTTTGTTTATCGTAAATGTATATTTTTTGCTGCCTCTCCTTAATCGTTGTATATATATATATAAAGAAATATATATATATATATATTTATATATAAATCATTTGTTTTCGCTATATTGATATTGTGGTTTCTCTCCTTACTTAATTCGAAAATTGCGCCAAAAACATGTTTGCGAGCAGAAATGAATGAAGTCGGCTGGGTGGGTGTCGATTCGATTTCACCTGCTGGACAGGAGTGCATTGGCTGCGATTGGATCCTGGCGTGGGTTGGGGCTGAAGCTTGTGGGGCGGAAGACTGTCCCGAGTTGGGGGCAACTGCCCAGCCGCCTGGTCACAGTGGACAAAACATAGAAACCGACCGAAATACAGGGTAATTGGAGCTCCAAGGCTGGAGCACAGACACTACTGAAACAGATACGCGGACGCACGTAAGGGGAGACACAGACGGTGTGTGAGATGGAGAGAGTTGGATGGCGGCGAGGAGAAATAGCTCATGGAGTACTGGGCTAAACTGCGCTCCGGCAGAAACGATTGCAGAATAACGTAAATCAAGACATACATATATATATGGCTATATATTGAATGCTTCTCGACGATGGGAGGCTGGGAAGGAGTCATTGCGATAGTAGAAAGCCAGAATGAAAGGGATACCGCGTGTGGGGAAAGCAGAATTATAAGAATTTGCACTTCCTTTTCTTTGTGGGCTCTGGTGGCTCGAGGGCGGCCAGGATGGCCTCGTCGAATACATTTTTCAGGCCCTTCTGTGTCAAGGCCGAGCACTCCACGTACTTGACGGCCTTCAGCTCCTTGGCCAGCTTCTCGCCCTGCTCCATGGTGATGGGCTTCTGCTTGTTCTTGGCCAGCTTCTCCAGCGTGCTGGTCTCGTCGCGCAAATCAATCTGTGTGCCCACCAGCAGGAACGGCGTCTTTTGGCAATGGTGTGTAATCTCGGGCACCCACTGCAAATCCAAAATGACTCACTTACAGTCTCGCCATGGCGTGGAATAGTCTCGTACGTACCTTCTCCTTGACGTTCTCGAAGGAACTGGGACTGACCACCGAAAAGCAGACCAGGAAGACATCCGTCTGTGGATAGGAGAGCGGACGCAGCCGATCGTAGTCCTCCTGCCCGGCCGTATCGAACAGGCCCAGTGTGTAGGGCTCGCCGCCGATCATCACGGTGACCGCATAGTTGTCGAACACCGTGGGCACGTACTCCGACGGGAACTTGTTGGTTGTGTACGAGATGAGCAGGCATGTCTTACCCACGGCTCCGTCGCCGACGACCACGCACTTGATGGTTTGCATGTTGTGCAGAGGGGTGATGACTCCTGCGGATTAGTGGGGGTTAGTTTGCCGGATTACACTGGGGGGATGACTAGTGGGTGCGGCCTCCCTGCTCCTGCTCGTACTCCTGCCAGAGTGACCGTTCGCCAGCTGCGCCTTATCAACGAGGAGGAGCGGAGCCCAGGAGAGCGGGGCGGCCGTGTGTGTGCAATGTATGTACATATCTGGGCAGAATGAGCGATGACTCAAGCCGAAGAAAGAACGGAAAGAATGGAAAGCAACGGCGCACACAGATAAGCCGGACGGGCATCAGAAAATTCTGATTGGACACACACACACACTTGCGCGCAGGGGCGCAGCGAGTACGGCAGCTTGCGGTTGTGTGTGTGCGGTGCGTGTTCACTTGGTCTGATGCAGTTTTGGCTGCACTATTACTGGATTTATGATGGTTTCCTTGGTCACGGGACTGGCCGCCCAGTCAGCTGATGGAGCTGCCCCCTGTTTTCAGCTACAGTCGGATTTTAGACGGGACTTGTAGACGAAAAACTAATGAAATTTGGAAGCAATTATTTATCACACACGCACACTGCGGCACGGAACACACGCACACATGACACACACACACACACAGGCAGGCAGGCCCGTCATCGACATTTGGTTTTCATTCACTTTTCACTGGGCAATTTGAAACGCGTTGCGATCTATACGGCGGATGCTCGTTGCGGGCACCTTTTCCGCTTTACTTACAGTTACTTCAAATTTGCAACCGCTGTCGAATCGGTTTAGTTTTCCGCTTTTCTGGGCTGGGCTCGATACGTACGGAAAACTACTATTTCCTTTTGTGTTAGCGTTCTCTCTCTCCAGCGAGCTCTTTGCGTGCGAGTGACTAGCGCGGCGTTGCCACCCCGTCGCAGTACTCCCACCCGGCTTGCATCGCTATCGGTATGTTGGTATTTTCTATGGAAGTTCTCTGTCACTGTACGGGCAATATATCCGACCGATCGGCCAGAACGGGTCCAGTGAAGTGCAGTGAAGTGGGTGTGGGATATATGGAAGCAGCTGGCTTTGCTTAGCAGTTAAATTGCTTATAGAACATTCAGACTTTTGAATTCAATCTCTCCCACAAATTTTCTATTTCTCTGGATACAATATAATTTCTGCTATATATAATTTTCGGTTGCTGGTTGGTTTGGCTATTTATGATTTATATTAAAGAAAAAACAAACCTCGAATATTAACGGTATATTACAACACATTGGTATATTTCACCGATTTCGAACTTCGAGGTGGTCACACTGGTGGATATCACTGCTGTGAAACGGGGCAGGACAAAACAATTGACCAATAGGAACCGAAACCCACCCGGGATCGGAATGGCTGGATTTCTGAAGACAAGGTGAGTCTGACCAAGATAGTGAGTCCCAGCGCTAATCAAACGCACTCCATTCATCCGCAGAAAGCGCAGCCGGGAGGATGATTTGGCCTGCGAGTCGCCCCTGTCGAAACGCATCAACAACCTGAATCTGAACTACGAGGACGGAAACAGCAACAGCAGCAACAGCTGCAGCATTCCGCCACTGTCGGGTGGAGGAGCCACTGGTGGATCCGGTGGGTCCGATGCAGCCGGAAACGGTGTGGCGGCCGGATACGAGTACAACCCAGAACTGGGAGCCGAACAGAACCCATTTTACTACGAGAAGAACAAGGTGCTGTACGATCTGCACGTCGAGCGCATCAAGCGGAGCAGCCAGTAGCTAGTGACCATGGATTCCGGTGCGCGAGTCCAAGTCCTGGCACAGCCATTTAAGTGCCAACACGAGTTATCTGCAACAACACTCTGTAGTTAGTCTAAGTTTAAAGTAGTTCGCCTCCGTTCATTCTACTGTGCGCGCACGGATTTGGATATCTGTATCTGGAGTCACTTGCGTTTGTGTGATAAGCATTGTTTATTTGCATGGCATTAGCATCGCTCCTGATGCATCCACATAATAATAGTAGTATAAATCGAGCTAAGAGTCCATCAAACACGCACATGAATATACATAAACTAAGTTCATCGGTTACCATCCCTTCAATATGTATTTATAATCCTGCATATATACTTTATTCTAAGAATATTGTAAGAAAACCTCCATATCTTTATATTTTCCTATTTCGATGAAATACGATATCCAGGGGGGGTAACAAGTACTTTGCTGAGTCGGCGGAGATGGAAAATAAGCTAAAGGGACCTGATAAAACGAAAGCTGGACTCGTTCATTGTTTATATACGCATCTGCTGACATGGTCATTTTGACCTAAACATACCAACATTGACCTAAAATACAAGAATACGTTCAATAAACATTTTCATAGTATTACATCTCATCCTTATACAAATCTTTAAGACAAATATTGCGCTTCATTTCACTTAACTTCATTTTTCTTAATCGTCACAATTCAAACTTTTAAATGCGTATTTATGCCTTGACAGGGTGGCAACTCTATATAGCACTTTGTGTTATTTTTGTAAATTCATTGTTCATGAAAAAGCTGATAAAATCTATTAAGTATTACGCAGCATTCAAACATTCGTATAACTAAAAATGAGGGTACAATTTGAAAAAACATTTTGCGGTATATTTTGGTATTTGAAATAGCACTGCTTTGCCACTTTTTGAAAACTTTCGAAAAATGGAAATTTAATATATTTTTAAGGTTGTTCATATGTTTTCAAGTTCATATATTGACATTCCAATGCTTTATGACTTTTGAGATGGAAAACTTTTAGCATAATGATTCTTCCATAATATTGTAATGGAATCACCCTACTAAATATATAAGGCGTCTGCCAAAGCGGTATTTCCCCCAGCCCACGGCTGGTCACACTGCCTGTGTTTATGCCGCGCACATCGGGAATTGGTCGTACAATTGCGATTTGCGGTGCAAACAATCGAGTAAGTTGCCTATTCTCGTACTTCGTCGATGTGGAGACCCTTCTGGCGACTCTCAATCAGCTTCCACGCCAAAAAAGCTGGGTGAGCGGGTGTGTAGTGGGCGCCAGGATGCCGTGGCCACGCAGTTCTCAAATCGCAGTCCCGCATAAACGAAGAGCCTTACTCTTTCTTTCTTTCCGCTCACAGCCTTCAGCCCAAATTGCCATTGCCATTGCCCGGAGCAGCGAATTGGCTGCAAAATGAGGCAGTCCGCGATTAGCGAGGACCGCAGGAGCAGCAACCAGGAATCGGGCCACTAGCTGGCACAGGAGCATCAGAAGGACCAAGAATCAGAGTAGCAGGAGCAAGGGCAGCAACAAGTCCTCTGCACGCAACAGGTTATCACGAATTGCCCACAAGATCACTCAGTTCCGACTCCAATCCAATTGCATCTCACGCATCACATCACATTGCATCGAATCCAATCACAACACATCACATAATCGCGATGAGCCCCTTCGGCTCCAAGAAGAACCGCTCCCTGTCGGTGCGGGTGAGCACCTTCGACTCGGAGCTGGAGTTCAAGCTGGAGCCGCGCGCCTCTGGCCAGGATCTGTTCGACCTGGTGTGCCGCACCATCGGGCTGCGCGAGTCCTGGTACTTTGGGCTGCAGTACGTCGACACCCGCAGCAACGTGTCCTGGCTGAAGATGGAGAAGCGGGTGCGCGACCAGCGCGTTGAGCTGCACGCTAGCAATAATGTGTACGTGTTTAGCTTCTACGCCAAGTTCTTTCCGGAGAACGTCAGCGAGGAGCTGATCCAGGAGATCACGCAGCACCTGTTCTTCCTGCAGGTCAAGCAGAGCATCCTCTCCATGGACATCTATTGCCGCCCGGAGGCGTCCGTGCTGCTGGCCTCCTACGCGGTGCACGTGCAGTACGGGCCGTACGACTACGAGACCTACAAGGACGGCATGCTGGCCGGGGGCGAGCTTCTGCCCAAGGGAGTGACCGATCAGTACCAGATGACGCCCGAGATGTGGGAGGAACGCATCAAGACATGGTATATGGACCATGAGCCCATGACGCGCGACGAGGTGGAGATGGAGTACCTGAAGATTGCTCAGGACCTGGACATGTACGGAGTAAACTACTTTCCTATTACGGTGAGAGCCTTGATTTTCGCGTGATGCATCTGAATCTAATCGTTTGTGTTCCCCACCAGAATAAGAACAAAACCAAATTGTGGCTGGGCGTCACCTCCGTGGGCCTGAACATCTACGACGAGCGTGATAAGCTAACGCCAAAGACCACTTTCCAGTGGAACGAGATACGGCACGTCAGCTTCGACGACAAGAAGTTTACCATTCGCCTGGTGGATGCCAAGGTCTCGAATTTCATATTTTACTCGCAGGACCTCCACATCAACAAGATGGTAAGGAGGGCAGTTGTGACAACTGAAATATATGTATTTCCCATATTCATACTGCACTTGTACCGTGTGCTTTGCAGATTCTTGACCTGTGCAAGGGCAATCACGATCTGTATATGCGCCGCCGCAAGCCCGACACCATGGAAATCCAGCAGATGAAGGCCCAAGCCAAGGAGGAGAAGCAACGCCGCCAGATCGAACGCAAGAAGTTCATCAGGGAAAAGAAGCTGCGCGAAAAGGCGGAGCACGAGCGCTACGAGCTGGAGAAGAGCATGGAGCACCTGCAAAACGAGATGCGCATGGCCAACGATGCACTGGTAAGACTCACTCCGCAAAGTGGCTTCTGATCTATAATATTGACTTTCTTCCTGTATCCCAGCGGCGTTCTGAAGAGACCAAGGAGCTGTATTTCGAGAAGAGTCGTGTCAACGAGGAGCAGATGCAGCTGACCGAATGCAAGGCAAACCACTTCAAGACGGAAATGGACCGACTGCGCGAGCGACAAATGAAGATCGAGCGGGAGAAGCACGACCTGGAGAAGAAGATTCGCGACGCCGACTTCTATGTCCACCAGCTGACGGTGGAGAACGACAAGCGGGAGGCCGAGACTGAGAAGCTGCGCAAGGAGCTGATCTGTGCCAAGATGGCGGAGCGCGAGGCCACCGCTCGCCTTCTCGAATTCCTCAACAGCGGACGCAAGTCCTCCACGGACAGCCTGCTGACCGCTTCCAGTGTGTCGCACGCGGCCAATACGGCGTCCAGCATGGCGGCCATCAGTACACCCTCCCTCATCAC
The DNA here is from genome assembly GCF_004382145.1 of Drosophila mauritiana. Taxonomy (NCBI): domain Eukaryota; kingdom Metazoa; phylum Arthropoda; class Insecta; order Diptera; family Drosophilidae; genus Drosophila; species Drosophila mauritiana. The sequence goes on along the minus strand of NC_046672.1, from coordinate 19,512,894 downwards.
TAGCAGCTCCACCAATGACTTGGAGACCGCCGGGGGCGCCGAGCTGACCACACACTCGTCGCACTACCTGGTGCAAGGTGACAACTCCAGCGGCATTTCGGACGACTTCGAGCCCAAGGAGTTCATACTCACTGACAACGAGATGGAGCAGATCACCAACGAGATGGAGCGCAACCACCTCGACTACCTGCGCAACTCCAAGCAGGTGCAAAGTCAACTGCAGACACTGCGCTCCGAGATCGCGCCGCACAAGATTGAGGAGAACCAGAGCAACCTGGACATTCTCAGCGAGGCACAGATCAAGGCCGGCGAGAACAAATACTCCACGCTCAAGAAGCTCAAGTCCGGCTCGACCAAGGCGCGTGTCGCCTTCTTCGAGGAGCTCTGACCTCCTCCGTCTCCTACTTTCCCCTCACCGGCACATCCGCCGACATGACTAATGCCCCATCCTAGCTGTACGATACGTTACGATTTGGCGTGTGTGCCTGTGCGCGTGCTAGAGTGTATGAGTGCCTTGACCGTAGTTGTAATATATCCTACTATAACATACTATACTTTATGTTTTTCGATCGTTCGCTCAAGCCGCTGCTGTAATAAACCAATTGCAAACGTACTGTAGATGTTTGTACATTCATAAACGCATCTAAACGTTATGGTAAGACTGCTGATACCTTTTATTCGGTTAAGAGTTTATTTGTGACATACTCATAGGTATGGTACATAGATATGCATAAAGTAGATGGGCGATTAGATCCCGTTATTTTCGGTAGAAGACATTCGCATTGTACAGGCAATTCTTTTTTCAACACCTTCCATGCAGTGCCACAATTCATCGCTCTTGAGAAACATCACAACCTCTCAGCGACGCCGACTCTCTCACGCGCGATCTCTCTCTTGCTAAAATTAAAACCAATAAACCGCAAAACAGAGATGAAAAAACGCTGAATCAAAGGACGATTAAAATGCGCTTAAACAACGGTGATTAATAGCCATGATTTTGCGCTCTTTTGACATTGACTTAGTGTTGATACCTTCCACAATTCAACGCTCTTGAGAAACATCACACTCTCTCACCGACACCGAAACTCTCGCGCGCGATCTCTCTCCCAAAAATGAAAAAACCAAAAACCGCTAAAACAGCGATGAAAAAACGCGGAATCGAAGACGATTGGCCCGTTAAAAATGAGCTTAAACAACGGTAATTATTAGCGATTTTTTTTCATACCGATGATTTCCTAGAACATGCAAAAGAACAAAAAAGCGGTGATTCACCGATTAAATGTCGATGACTGAAACTAAAGGGTTCCTTATCTACTCCTTAGTACTACGTTCCCCTTGCAGCACGGATTTCTTCTAGTTAAGTCTGAAAGTTGATTGCGATATCCTGGAAGTTACCTCCCCTTTCGCTGAGCGTGGTCGGTTTACTGAAGCTATCGTTTCTATCCGTATCTATGGTTGGTTCATGGATACGTCCTTGTGCCCTCAACATACATATATTCGGCATGGCAGATAGAACTCATTATTAGGATAGAAGAAGAAGAGCATTCCGCGGCAACCTCGCTGAGATCATGTATATTCTATAACGCATTGCAACAGGCAGATACATACATGCACATAACTTTTGCGGATGTAATCCCAGAGGCTATGGATACCACTATGGTCTGTCCATCCGATTCCATGGTGTCTTAGTTTTGTTGCCATGTATTTTCTGCCAGCTCGTTTACATACATATGTACATATATGCAAATCGGAACGGAAATGCTGTGTATCCTCTAGCTTAAAAATGAAAGTGGCGCAAATTAAACGAAGGAATATTTATTATATTTTTTCAAGATTTCAGATAAAGGAATTACATTTAACATTAATCTTACTATAGATATATACATACCTGTATACTATAGATTATGCCCAAAGTTTAACTGCAAGGGCACTAAATCTTTCTAATCTCCGTATTTATTATTTACTTGAGGAAATTTCCCATTCGATGTGAGAGGCGGATCACTTAAAGGTATAGGGTTTAGACCTGAAGAGTACTCCGACTCGTTCGCACCATCAGTGTATCTTTGTCTAATTCAAGATCTTCATAGGGTGTTTACCTTATACGTTTTGTTATGTTCCGTTATTACGCGGGGTAGTTATAATTAGAGAACTTTACTTAGAGTTTAAATAACGGTATAAACTTAATATTATATAATAAATATACGAAATGTCATAGTTCAAATGAAAATATATATGTATCCATCCATATTGATTTCTGCTATTCCAATTAATCCCATGAATAAAAAATCCCAAATTAATCAATTTTTTATGAGAAATAAATGTGAGTAAATGTATGGGTATGGATGTGGCATGTGTTCCAGCCAAGATTTCATCGAAGCACGCGTAGAACACAGCCAAATTTGCAACTTTCGCAGAAGTGAGGAAAATGCGATAAGTGGCAACAACAACAAATAAATAAAACCCAATGGCACAGAGTTCGGTTTCCATTCGGGCCTCGAGCTACAATGAAGAAAGTCATAGCGGCACTCCTGATCCTCTGGGCCTCGCTATTCCTGGGATCCCGAGAGGGATCGGCTTTCCTGCTCGACGCGGAATGCGGAAGGTCGCTTCGAACCAGGCCAACTTGGAGGAGTTACATTGGTAGCAGGACTGACGCACTGGCCAATCCTTGGATTGTTTCGGTGATAGTGAAGGGCGAGGCCAAGTGCAGTGGATCGCTCATCAATCATCGTGAGTGTTTGTGTCTTATTTAGCTCACGCAAGGCTAACTTTAAACCATTCCAGGATTTGTTTTGACGGCGGCACATTGCGTATTCAGAGAAGCCATGTAAGTCCTGCCCATTCGCCAGCATGTGTGGTCATCAACCCATTACCCAATCTCTCCCTGTAGGCAGGTGCACTTGGGTGAGTTCGACGCCTGGAATCCTGGACAAGATTGCAGCTCGGGTGCTCGCTCACCAAACGCATATTGCGTTCGGGTCGACGAGAAGATCGTGCACACCGGATTCGGCGAAACACAAGCCCAACGGTACGACATTGGCCTACTCCGGATGCAGCATGCGGTGCAGTACTCAGGTAATTGAGTGGGATATATCCAGTCGTTGCCCTCGGAAGTCTCAGCCAGAACTGCCTTTCCCCTTTAGACTTCGTGCGCCCCATTTGCCTGCTCATCAATGAGCCAGTGGCGACCATCGACCGATTCCAGATGACCGTCTGGGGCACCACTGCAGAAGGCCATCGGAGCATACCGCGGGTGCTGAAGCATGCCGTTGGGGAGCGCATCGATCGCGGACGCTGCAGCTTGAAGTTCCAGCAGCCGGTGGACGAGTCCCAGATATGCGCCCGCACTGAGACGAACGACGCATGCAGAGGTGACTCCGGTGGCCCCATTAGTGCGGAGATCCTCTACGGGGGCAGGTATCGCACCTTCCAGTTCGGCATCATCAGCTTCGGCTTGAGTTCCTGTGCGGGCCTAAGTGTCTGCACCAATGTGACTCACTACGTGGACTGGATCTGGAATGCTCTGGTCATCTCGTCGGCATGAGCACATTGTGCGTATTATATGTATATGTATAAGTTATTATAAACGTTTAAGCTGCAGTAAAGATTGGGAATAGCAATTAGAGAGTACTGCCTACTAGCTAAGCCAACGTGGGTGAGCTGCTTCGATCCGGGTGCTTTGGAAGTAGATGAGATAGTAGAGAGTAAAAGACGAGGTTGGCTATAATCTAAAACCAAAGTAGCTTTATTACGTTTTCAAACATGTGATCATTTACATTTAATTACTTTGCCTCACTTTCTTCACTAAACAAATAAACGTAGTTCCACTAGTCCACTAGCCCAGCTGACCAAACAACCACCCGGCCAGCCAGCCAGCCAGCCGGCCGGCCAGCCAATCCCACGATGAAGTCGGCCCAGCGGACGAGCGAGGCTATGTGGGGTAGCACTTACAGGGTATACACTGAATCCATATCTTATATAAACGGCGAGCGCGCGAAGGAAAGCTTTTCGAAAGTGTGTGTGATTGATCGGAAATGGGAACCCAAATGGTCGGTTATAGGTTTTATATACGAAAGCTTAGAGTAAATTACATTACAACTTATTGTTGGGGCTTCCTCTCTTTACTAAGGAGTTTTTATTTGTTTTATAGTTTTACGTCTTTTGTTAACACCATGGAATATTTTGATATATATATATGTATATATATATATACCTATATACACACATTAACTACAGTAGATATCGTTAGCATGCAAATCGCCTGTGTGCAACAACTTTTTACATTTGTATTCCTCTGAACGGGACGTGGGATAATAACGCTTGGAGATTGCTCTTATATTAACGAATCGATAACCATTTTGATTGACTACTTGTATTGCTCGTATGCATTGGCCAGCATTCCCAAGACAACGTCTTCGCATATAGCCGATATCTACTGTACGTTTGTCCCGTTTGCAGCTGTTTGCAATTTCCAGAACGTCTTCGGATCGCGAGAAATGGAGAAGGACTGCGGCTGTAGCCTACTAGCACCCGACTAAAACTAAACTGCCTGACCAGAACACAGGACACATACTACGCCTCTGATCTCTGTGCCGATTCTTCTTTCTTAAGCACAAAACTGGAATTCACGTGTGTTGGCGACAAAATAGTTATTACATTACTAATGACAAAAGAGCACGTGCCCGTTTAATTTTATTGAAAATCAACGAAGTTCTCCGATAGGAAAATGCGTTATTTCGCTTGAAGTGTGTATGAAGTGATTGGGCGTGCAAAACTATGCGTTCGGTTATAGCATTTCCGCTTAAAGGATTCTCCGAGCTCACGAAGTGTAAATTATTAAAAAAAAACTGATATCAACTACGAAAGTGCTGACACTTTGGTATGCGATCCCTACCTAACATTCTCACCGGCGTCAAATCATCCATTTATCTCTAGTATCTCTGCGATCTTGAGGCTCCTATGCTCGTGTGGGCCACCTGTTTCTGTGTTGAAGGTGTTGGTATGTTGGCATGTGGGTATGACATTTCCGGCTTGATGGGGAAACAAGCGATCAGCAGCGCTGACCGTGGAATTTTTGGGCGGAGGGTGTGTGTTTGGGTTTAGGACCTGTCCTCCTATCTTGTCGTATTCTCATTCGCGTTCTCCAGGGTTGTAGTGGTATATATAGTTGTAGTTCGTAGATATATAGACAGATTGTGTACAGTTTGGTTATGGCTTAGCCTTGTTAACTCAAGGACAACTGGTTGAGGGACAGCAGTCGCTCCACCGCCGCATTGATGTCCCCGAAGGTAGCGATCAGAGCTGCAAAAAAACAAACACAAGAGAGCGGATTAGAATCATCGCACAGGGCAGGCGACCAAGACCCTAGACCTAGGACACTCACCCTGCAAGTTGGCATCACGGTTGACAAAGCCCATTGCGTTCAGCTGCTCCAGCTGCGACTGGTAGCGCACCTCCGGCGGCTGTGTGTTGTCCGCGTTGTTCGACATCCCGTTGAGCATGCGCATCATGAAGTCGTTGAAGAGCTGCGCGTTGGGTCCACCGCCTGGAGCCAGGTTTGGAGCGCCGGTGCCGGCGTTGAGGCCGCTGCTCGGCGAGACATTGTTGGTGCTGGAACCGCTGTTGCCCCCGCTCCCATCGCCGCTGGCTGGATTCGTTCCGGTGCCGGCGCCGGCGCCCGGTGGTGGCGGTGGAATGCCCAGGGTGCCAACGAGACCTGGGGCCGCGCTGCGCAGCTGCTCCATGCCCTGCTGGATCTGCAGGATGGCGTTCATTGCGTCCGGGTTGGTCAGCATGTTCATCACCTCGGGGTTCTGCATTTGGGCCATAAACTGCGGCATCATCTGACGCACCTGCTCCTGCAGGGCGGGATTGTTAGACATGAGCGGACTGGTGCTCAGCAAGCGCGAGGCCATGTCCGGGTCCTGTGACATGGACTCCATCATGGAACGCGTGTACGGCGCGTTCAGCAGGTTCTGCATCATGGCTGGGTTGTCGGCCATCTGCTGGAGCAGGCTTCGCATGGCCGGCGTGTTGAGCACATTGTTCGGCGGCAGATCCCCCGTCGGATTGCCGGCGCCGGAGCCACCGACTGTTCCATTGGTTCCCGAATTGGCACCGCCCCACGGATTCGGCAGGGGATTGCGGTTCTCGGTGCCCTGCTGCGGGTTGTTGACTCCCGAACCGCCGCCGTCGACCAGGCCGGCAAAGGGGTTGCGACCAAAGGATTCTGTGGCCGCGTTCATCATTGGCTCCTGAATATCGCGGTAGATGCGCTGCAGGGCGCTATAGCCGCCCGGCACCGACTCCAGGTTCGACATGGCGCGGTCGTGCGAACGCATCAGCTCCTGCAGCATCGAGGGATTGCGGGCCAGCTCCATCGTCTGGCGCAGCAGGTCCGGATTGTTAAGCATGTGCGAGATCTCGGGATTGCGCTGCATCAGGTCATGCATCTGCGGATTGGACGTGATAAGCTGACGCATGGTCTCCGGGTTGTTCATCATCTGCTGCACCATCGGGTTGTCCATCAGGGAGCGCAGCATGTCGCCGTTGTTGAGCAGCTCGTTCTGCATGCGCGCCTGCAGATCCATGAACGTGTTCGATCCGGCCCCAAGTGCCTCCATTCCGGCCAGGCCACCGAATTGATTGAGGCCGAAGGGCGTTTGGCGCACGTCAGCCGGCTGGCGGGCCGGCTGCTCGTTGTTGCGCGTCGGCGCCTTAATCACCAGATGCACCGTCAGGTTGTCCTTGATGTTGTGCATCTGAAGGTTGTCCGTGTCCTTCATAATTTTGCCGGCAAAAATGAGCACGAGCTGCTCGGGCTCCGCCTCAAACTTTTGTGCAACCAGAATTTTGAACTGTGGGGCGAGAATGGTGTGATTGTTGTCATTATAATGTGCCCATAGTCTAGTTCCCCTTTCAATTAAATGTGCGTTCCTATGCCCCTGCTTCAATTTATGTGTGTTAATGGGAAGAAGCCCAATGGGAACTGAGCAAAGTGCACTGTACCAGATGCGCGTGTTGTGTGCGGCTTAGGCAAAGTGCACTGTACCGCGATTACGGGCACTAATTTCCCAATACTTTCGGGGGTGTGGGCAAAGATCAGGGAGGGAGGGAGGTTGTCCATCGCTATGAATGGAAGGGTCCAGAAGGGTTTGGCGAGCCAGCAACCAAGTCAGGCGGGTCACGTGCTCCGTACTTACATCTTTTATTCCAGAATCTTCGTCAACTTCGACCGTTTTCTTGTCCTTTGGCGTTTTTACAACCACGTTGATGCGCTTGCTGCCGCCTTCCGCCATTTCGATGGTGTATTTGGGCTGTTTTCGTGTAATTCAATTTGCTCCGATGTTTCTAGATGTTATCACGTCTATAATTTGTATGTGTTCCCGAAAATATACGTGTTTTCACCCTAAATTATTTCCCATTTGATGAAAAGTAATTCGTCACTTTCTCACTCACACGGACACACACACACTTACGCTGGATTTCGATTTTGACTTTTACACACGCCAGGGCTGACGTATCAACCACCAATCGATAAATCGATAACGGCCAATTAAACGCTTTGAACGCGCCCAAACACGCTGCCAAATAGTTTGCTCAGCTTGAAAACGTATTTGGCAGAGGGCGTTGTAGAGATACAAGCTACAGATGGCCTAGAATTCGAATTGCGGCTGGAATGCAATGTCCGGCATCTATCGCACTTAGTGGGACCGTTCGGCGACAGGTAGCCCCAGTGATATCGCATATCGGACTGCGATATCTTTCGATAAGCGGTCACACTGCGGACTACCAACTCGTCGACTACATATATCGTCTGTAACGCGAGCGGGGGCAGGGAGGAGAGCGATCGCCTTAGCCAACTGAGGATTCTGCATTTGCGAGAGAGCCAGAGACAAAACAGTAACACAGTACCACAGTTGCTCAAAGCGAGCAATTGGCATTGCAGGGCCCTGATAGCCGTATCCGTAATTTAGTCATAGTGAAGCCCCGGACGAGGAGCCCATACCTGGGCAGTGAAATATTTAAGAGCCACTTCCAGGAACGCTGCGTATAAACGGTTTCCGAGAACTGGCCACCAATACAGAGCCAACAAGTGCCAACGGCCAACAGCAAGGTGCTCGCGTGTGTGTGAGAGAGCGGCGTGTCGGTGTGCGCGTGTGTGAGAGCGAGAGAGTGACAGAAAGAGAGGAAAAGAGCAAAAGATAGAGAGACAGAGTGTGAGAGAGGGAGAGAGAGCCATCAAAATAGAGTAAACTTTAACAGCAGCGGCTGGAAGGGATTAGGATTGGGAGAAGAACCAGGACCAGGAAGATGGTGGCCCAGGAGCAGCTCGTCCTGCTGCTCATGCTGCTCGCCGGCTGCCGGGGTGGCGCCAACGCCATCTTGGACCCTGGCTGGGTGATTCCCTCCAAGGTGGAGCAGCTCATCGGCGGCGACTTCAATCTGAGCTGCACCCTCAACGAAGACTACTTTAATGGCAAGAGCGCCGAGGACTGCCCCGTGGAGAAGCTGTACTTTACGGGCGGCGGTCGCGTCTATCGCGATTCCAAGCACATCCGGATCCTGAACAACACCACCATCCTGTTTAGCGACACGAACGCCGTGGAGCAGGAGAACGACTACCACTGCATGTGCGACGAGTATGTGATCAACAAGTCAAAGGTCTACGTGGGCACCAGGCCGCTCCTGGTGCGCGACTTCAACTGCCTGGACTACGACTTCCAGTTTATGGTGTGCAACTTCACCCAGCCGCCCAACACGGTCATCACCAAGTATAACATCAGCTACAACACCAACAACGACTGGCGATATAGCAACACCCTGGACTGCAACTTTGACTCGGCGCCAGTGGTGACCTGCAACCTGACCGACGACAACTACAAGCGCTTCAGCGAGACCTTCTACTTCCGACTGTCCATCTCCAATGCCCTGGGCCACGAGACGCAGCCGATCACGATCAATCACTTCGAGCGTCTGGTGCCGGCGCGACCTGGCCAGAACCTGACCCTGCTCAACAGGACCGAGAGCTCCGTGTGCCTGTCGTGGGAGATGCCCCGTCGGTCCAACTACAATCGCGGCCTGGTGTGGCAGGTGCGCGTCACGCCGCAAAACTTTGAGTCCATCACGCGGCCCAGCTGGCGCAACCACACGCTGACCATCAAGGACACGCTCTGCCTCACGGAACTGCCCTTCGCCGGCTACAACTACACGCTGCGGGTGCGCGTGCGCGCCAATCAAAACAACACGCTCTGGAGCGAGCCCATGATTTATGCGTTTGCCACCGCTCCGGCGCCGCCGCGCCGCCCGCCCCGCGTCACCTATGGCAGCTTCTATGTCTACTCGTCGGAGAAGGCCATGCGCTTCTACTGGGAGCCCCTGGAGGAGCACGAGCTGAACGGGCCGGACTTTCGGTACTCCATCAGCGAGTACCGCATCAACGGAACAGCAGTGTGAGTAGGAGGGTATCTGGGATGGTGGCTAGTATCTATATGCATGTACATATATGAATATGCGCCGTAAGCTGCTTGGCAGCTAATTAGTGGGGCATTGGCAAACCAGTCTCGAGTCACCGGAGAGATTCGCCGGAACGACGACTTCTTGCGAATACGTTAGGGCGAGCCACACAGAGCCATACGGCGTAGTATTTGCACAAGCACACACGCCGGGAGCCACATTTCCATTGTAGGGGTTCCGCTGAAAATGTATATTTTTAACAATTCATCCGAAGTGCCGATATATGTACACACAGGCACGCCAGTAGCGCGGCGAGGGCAGAGACACGTTCATTAATGGGAAGACGGCATGGGCGGCGGCATTCTGGGCGAATGCACTTCCACGGAAATCGGAGGAGGCAGGCCCTCCATTGCCCCCAGGCTCGCCAGGAGTCTGTATACATAGGGTATACAATAGGCGTCTGCGGATTGCAAGGCGTGGCTGTAATCAGCCAAATCTTTGACCACCATGGCGAAACTGAAGGGTTCTCCAGAGGATTCTCGCTATCAGAAGACAGCAACATTCAATAGACGTGCTAAAAACAACCCAGATATTTATAGTGCCAACCTACATGGGAACACATGTACATCATATGTATGTATGTCTCTGGCATCCAAAGACTCGAGCAATACCAATCTTGGCGAGATAAGAAGCCCAGCCGGCGACAATGGCAATTTCGAGGCCAAGCATCTCTGATATCAAACAATTTACAATTTCGTGTGTAAACAAACACAACACAGTCTTCTCGTATTTTCATAGAATCATTCGAAAAGGGTTCGAGCGAAAACATACAAATTGATTTTGAAATTTGAAGAACAAAATATGGATTTATACGAGAGTTCTCTATCATAGAAAAAAAAATGCTTCAGTGACTATTTTCAGATTATAAAACCCATTTGCTAGGCAATTATTTGCCGATTTGGTGTGATTCGAAATTAATTTGTCGGCGTAGTTCTTGTTTTTCTAGACGCCTTTCAAACATTTGGTTCTAAAAATAAATTCATATAAATTTGATACGCAAAAGCAATTTGCTCAGATGAAATTCATATGGGAAAATTATCGGTTCTTATCAAAAACAAAATAATTATTGGATTCAAAACACAAATCCGTGCTTTTTTAAAGTTTTTTCTTTTTTATATCCAAAATACAACGTCATTGGTTGGCTTTTTTTTATTAAATTCGAGCGAGGGAAAAAAAGTGTCGATTAGTTATTGTGTTATCTACAAATATTTTGTATGTTTGGGATTTTATAGATTTGGACTTTGAAGTATCTGCTCAGTTGTAAAAAGCCTTATAAAAAGCAAAGCAAACAAATCTTATTTATCACCTTAGCACCCACTAAACTTGCAATAAACTTCGCGGTTTTTAAATCCAGTTTTTAAAAAGCGGCTTCTGTTTGAAGTTTCAATGCGCGTATTTTACTAACAGACATTTTTTGAAAATTTCTCCACTGTGTGGAGAAAAGCATCCATTTAATAATTGGCCTGCAAGTCAAGTAACGATAAAAATAGTTTGTTTTTATACACACACACACATATGTAGTTATTTCTTCTTATTTATTTGTTTACGCCAATTGATCCTTATCGGGCTACTTAAATTTCCCATGAAATAAATATTGTTAAAATTCCGTAAAATGAGTTAGAAGAGTGGAAACAAAAGAAGAAAGAAATCTTGGGGTGCAAAACACAATTGCCATTTCAGTGGAATGATAGCTTTGGGAAATTCCATCAATAAATGGCAAGTTGCGTAGATAAATGCTCTTCTCTTCATGTCAAATAGGATTGCGATTGCGAGAACTGCAGTTTCTTGGAATTGAATATTCTGAGTAAAGATTAAACTGTTGTTTCAAAACCAAACTTACATATACGTTGTGTAACAGTAACGACTTTACATCGCGTGTTTTGGATCCACGACGATCATCTGAAGTCTCCCAAATGATGCTTACCCAGAAAAAAATGTATTCCTAAGAATAGCAAGTGCCTGAGAATTTAAAAAATTCAATGGGTACTATATATGTATATATATATATATGTATTTGGTTTTGCACATCAATATTTTCCAAGAAAAATATAAATTTCGGTATAATATATATAATTATAATATATATAATATAATTATTGACCGCAGTTGAACCATTGAACACAGCTTCGCTTGAATTATGAATAAGTTTTTTTGACAATTTCATTGTTATTATTTATTTGGAAAAAGCTTCTTATCATGCTAAACATTGTTTTTGTTATGTGGGTACGGGGTAGCTGGTAGTCGAGACACTCTCCAATTGTCTAGTTTAGTTATATGTTATATATGTTATTACCATACGTTAGCTTATAATATTATACCTTAACTCGTTCAGGGATCCTGGCCTCATCAAGGTGGAGTCCAACTCGGCGATGATCGATCACTGGAGCATGAGTGCCGTCCATCACTTCCTCATCCGCAGCAGCAACAGCCAGGGTCTGTCCGTGAACGCCACTCCGATGACGATCGGCCCCATTAGCAATCGGGACTTCAAGGTGCGCGAGCCCAGGAACATACGCAGCGTCTATCACCCGACCAACAAGAGCTACACGCTCAGCTGGGATCCGCCGAGCGATCAGCTGGAGCTGCAGAACTACACCGTTTTCTGGTGCGTGCCCAAGCCGGGCCTGCAGTCGGAGTGCGAGGGTTCGATACGCTTCGCGGAGGTGGCCAGCGGTCTGCATCACTTCACCACGTCACCGGACCAACTGCTCACCCTGCATATGGCCGTGTCGGCCAACTACCAATCGCACAATACGGGCCTACACTGGGCGATCTGCAGCAGCGACAAGAAGGACGATCTGGCCAAGATGGAGCCCTCGATCGATGTGGCCACGAGCACCTCGCTAACGGTCAGCTGGTCGGAGCGCGTCTGCGCAGTGATCCTGGCCGGCTACAATCTGACCTATTGCCAGCGCTCGGCCGGCCGTCCGGACAATTGCACAACGGTGACCATCGACCGCTATACGAACAAGCACGTCATCCAGAATCTGGTGCCCTACACGGACTACAGCGTCAAGATGCTCATGTATTCGGACTCGCGGGTCAGCAAGTACAGCGACGAGCTGGTCAACCGGACCGGAGAGGCGGCGCCTAGCCAGCCGCGCGAGCTGCAGCTAGTCCGGGTGACCAGCGACAACGTGGAGCTGGCCTGGAAGCCACCGCTGCTGGCCAACGGCGTGGTGCGCGCCTACGAGGGAACCTTCCGCTCGCTACACGACAACGTGACCGAGACATTCCGCGTGAGCGCCTCCGCCGACGAGCTGGTGAACAACGAGAAGCCCATTACCTATCGGCTGGGCAATCTCACCGCGTTCACCCAGTACGAGATTAGCGTGCGTGCGCGGACCGTCTATCCATCGGAGCCCAGCAATGTGATCCTCTTCAGCACGGCCATCGGAGGTAAGTGCTTTCGTTGGTTTCGCTAGCATTGAAGCCATTGTAAATGGGCAATGCATACTAATCCGTGTAATCCTTTGCGCAGTTCCCTCGCCGCCAAAACTGTACGTGATCAACAATCCGGACCAGAGCTCACGTCTCGACTGGGAACCGCCAAGGACGCCGGCCGGACGCATTGATTTCTACGAGATCTCGCTGCGCGACAACAACGCTAGCTGCCTGACAAGTACCATCCTGCCGGGCAGGAACCTATCCTATGTGATGGCCACGCCGCGCTGCACCAGCCACAATCCCTTCCAGCTGGCGGTGCGTGCCATCAACGTGGAGCAGCATCCGCAGCTGGACGGAGCGGATGCAGCGGAAGGTGCCGTTCTGCTTATGTCGACCACAGGTCAGGGATGTGAGGCACGCACCGATGCGCTCGGCGAAGAGGAGCGGCTGCAGTTCGAGGCCTACGCTGCCAACATGACCGCCTACCGGCTCTACAGATCCGACTGGGGCATCTACGGGTTCATCTGCACACCGGACACGCACAGCGTGAAGGCCATGTACCAGACAATCGAGGTGACCGTGGCGATTCTCGTGCTGGGCGTCATCTTCTATCTCGTGTACAAGAAATACCGCAAGATGTCCGATATCGATCTAGTGCTGCCGCAGGGAATCATGGAGACCCTGAAGAAGCCCATAGACATGGGTGGCCTGGGACTGGGCCTCGGTCCAGACTCGTCCGTCAGCGGAGGCATCGTGTGCACACGGGTGGACGACTCGCCGCAATACACGCCCCAGGATCTGCCGCACGACTTCAGCAGCTGCGGCAGTGAGAGCTCCAAGCTTCTGCTGCGCACAGCGTCCTCCTCTGGTGGCGGCGGCTGCGTGGATCGCGATGCATACGATGACAATCACGAGACAGGGCCAATTAGCGCAGTTGGTCCGCCCACCAGCTACCTGGCCATGCGGCACGGCCTTCTCGTCCAGAACGACAGGGAGCGGGAGAGGGATCGTGAGCAGGAGAGGGAGCGGGAGCAGCAACAGCAGCGCGAGAGCGAAATGGATCGGGAGCAGAGTTGCACCAATGGTTACATCAAGCCCACGCAGATGAAGAGCTGGGGCGGCAACGGTCCCTCGGATATGGGTCACGCTTTCTCAGTTCCTTCGACTGCAATGCCCGCTCCGATGTCCCAGCCGCTGTCCCAGATTCCGCTCAGCGGCTACGTGCCCGTTCCCATTCCACAATCTCGGTTCAATCCGGCTCCAGTGCAACCCTTTGGGTCGCCAGCAGTACCTTCCGCCGACACTGCAGCCGCTGCGTCGACCTTTTTCCCACCGGCCCACTTGCTCAACATGGACAACTACGTTCAGGCCTCGGATCTGCACAAGCTGAAGCCGCTCGTCGCAGCTCCGGTGTCGCAAGCCGGAGGACCAGCCTTTGCGGGATCTTCGCCAGCAGCTTCGCCACCGCTACAGCTACCGCCGGTTCACGCCGCCAGTCCAGCTGCCCCCACGCCCAAAATGGCTGACATCGGCTACACCACCATGGAGCAGTTGCAGCTCACTGGGCTGATGAAGCCGCCTTTGGCCGCCACCGTGGGATCGCCGACGCACGCCGCTGGTGGGGCGCCGGGAGGCGGCAACCAGCACTCTCGCCTCCAGCCGCAGATCAATGGCTACGTGACGCCGCAGGATCTGAACGCCCTGGCCCACAATCGGCACGTCCTCTAAAGATACTGGAGCGCTCATCATTTATGCACGGATGTGCATCATTTTATCGTTTCCTCGCGTTCGCATCGATCATTCATCAACTCATCTTCAGCCGCATATCCTTCCAACGCCATGATCTGGTCACCGGATCGCCCCAGCAACCAAAATCCGGGACGAGGAGCCCAGAACCTGGAAACTGGAACCTGGAAACTAGAACCACTGTCGGGCAGCTGTTTATAGTAATTAGTGGAAACTCCTCGGACGAATGTAGTTTTTCGTTTGTAATTTATTTTGTATTCCTTGCGATGCGTGTGAGGCAGAAAGTATTTGTAACGCAATAGTATTTTTTTATATATTCGTACTGTACACTTACTTACCCACTTAACCATCCACGCGTCGAGCGGATCGAGCTTATACTATTAATACCCTATTTACACAATACGCACATCGCTGTATTTCAATATAAAGCTAATTTTAAATAAGGTTTCAAGTCGGCTTTTTGATTCTCACGCGGGCTTTAGCGATAAGTTAGCTATGCATATGTACATACATACACTTGTGCATATGTATATCCCTATCGATATGCTCCCTCCAAGCTGGCGTTTGGGCCTCGCGACTGAGCTCAGTCGCACTGATCGCTCTCGAGCAGTCGGATCCCACGAGCTGGCGGTACGCTTGGCTCCACACTGGACGCCACCACGGAGTCAAGATCGTAAAGTCTTGCGGGGCTTATCAGCATTCTTTCGCACTCAACTCATTTGCTTTCCCCTCGAGTGGATGTTTGAATACATACATAGTTCCTGTAATCAGGCTGTATCCAATTTCTAATTCCGGCGCCTAGCTTCAAAAGCATCAGAAGCTGCGATTGGAGCCAGTGCCGAGAAAGGAGCACCCATGGGCTGGAGGACGCGGATGAGCCGCCTGGTTTCGCTGACATTGCTGGCGACGCTCATGGCCGGGGCGCTGGCGGAGGATGTGCCGCAGGTGAACTGCGAGATGCAGTCCCTCAGCGGACCTAGCTGGCGTTCCGGCACCATCGGCAAGGTGTCCTGCAAATGTGACGGTGGCGAGGGCAGGAAGATGTCTGTGCGCAGGCAGGGCACAATAGAATCAACGGACTCGTACAACGGCACCGTGGTGCACATGGATGCGAATCCCGCCAACGAGTGGGAGCGAAGGTATGAGTGCCTTCTGGATGGCGTCAGCCAGAGCCATGTGTCCGTCCGAGTCTACGCCCTGCTAAATGTGAAGGATTTTGTGTGCCGCGACAAGGTCTATCACTTGAGGTGCACCTTCAGCCGCATGGAGAACGACAATTTCGAGAACAAAACCCTCTACCAGCTGGCCATGGGCAGGGTCAAGCCAGTCGACTGCAGGAAGTCGGAGGACGAACGCAGCAGGGGCAAAATGGAGTGCTCCGTGCCCATTGACCCGAACAGCCGTGCACCGGAATGGAGGTCTTTCAGGCTGATCATGAGCGACACCTTGGGCAACCAGAGCACGGTGCTTAGGCTCACACAAGCCGAAATGGAGGTGCTGGAGTGGCCGCGGGGCAAGCACAACATGATACAAGCGCCCAACCAGACTTGCCTGGAGTGGAACGGACCCATCATTTACCCGAATCAAACCTTTGAACTGAACGTGCAGTTCCGCCACTCCAAGCTGCCCAACTTGTCCAGGAATCTCACCGTTTTGCAGGAGCGAGCTGTCAGTGTTTTCGACCGGGTCTGCTTTGGAAACCCACCGGAGGGCAACCAGTTGTTCTACGTTAGCCTAAGGCGCCGTCTCCATGGGTCCCCCTGGTCGGAAAGGTATCCCGAGTTTGAGCTCACCACGAATGCATCCTTGCCCGTCCGTCCGCCGCGGTTCCTGGCAAATGGCTTCTCCCACGACCGTGCTAAAAGGGAGCTCAAGGTCTACTGGGTGCCGCTGGACGAGCTGGAGTTCAATGGAGCCGAGCAGACATACGTGGCGAGCACCAGGTACGGCACAAGGAGTTTTTCAAAAACATATTGAGCTTTAAAAGCGTCCTAGTGGCACATTAAGCGACCTATTACATACAACAAGAGTTCTCCGCGAACTCGACTATCAGATACCCATTACCTTACAAATCGTTACGATTGCAAAAAGGTTCTTTTTTATTGAAGGGATCGATTTGAACTTTCGGCATTATAGCATTGTATAGTATTGCTGGGCAAAACAAGGACCCATTTAACAAATGCTTTGGGTCACCTGACAGATTTGAACCTCCCAAAAGTGGAGCTATGTATTTTGTTGCCATAAATTTAATACTATTACTATTCCCGTTACTCGTAAAGTAAAAGGGTATGCTAGATTTGTTGAAAAGTATGTAACAGGCAGAACCATATAAAATATATATATATTCTTGATCAGGTTCAATAGCTGAGTCGATCTGGCAATCTCGATCTCAGGAACTACAAATGCTAAAAGGTTGAGATTAAGCATACAGATTTTAGAGAAATAAATAGAAGGACAAACTTGTAGACCCATGTTGCCACGCCCAATCTAACGCTCACAAATCGGGCAGAACTGCCACGACCACATTTCTGAACCATTTTTCGATATTTTTTCATAATTCTATTATTCTTGTAAATTTCTATAGATTTGCCAAACAACTTTTTGCCACGCCCACTCTAAATTAGTAGTTTGGTAGTTGTGGTCTTGGGAAATATAGCAGTTTCTATCAATCTTCAACTTAAATTGGGTTAAAAAATAATAATCGTATTATAATACTATTAAATTAGTTTTTTGCGCTCCAGCATTGAAAGCTATATGTTCTTCCACTTGTTTCTAGGCGTGTTTCGTCACTACTGATAACAATATTTTCAATAAACTAGCCAACAGGAGAGACTAAATGCTCTTATACCGATCACCTTGCACATTTTCATTTCAGAACCCAAGTGGCCACCACCCAGAGCAGGATGCTCGCGATCTTCAAGGACTGGGATGACACGCAACCGGCCACAGTGTCTGTGTGGAGCAGCAACGCCGTGGGGCGATCGCTGGAGAGCAGCCAGCTGACGGTGCCCAGACTGAGCGCCATCCGGGATCGACGGATTTACCTGGAGAGCTACAACAAGACGAGCTTCAGACTCAGCTGGCAGGGGCCGGAGCAGCTGGGAAACTTCACTGGCTACATAGTCTATTGGTGCACGCTGTCCAGCAAACTGCACGACGCCTGCGACGATAGTTCCTCCATCGAAACCACCTACGCCCGCGAGCCGGTGTACAATTTCTCCGGTATGCACGGCGTGATCCGGATGGCCGTGGCGGCCAACTACAGCGACGGCCTGACCGCCGGGATGCGCTGGTGGTCCGGCGACAGCGAGGTGCCCGAGAAGCCAAAGATCTTGCGATACGTGGAGGGCATCATCGCTCTGATTGTGCTTGGGGCACTCGCCGTGGCCGTTCAGAAGCTGCGCCAAATGGCGGACATCCGGGTTGAGGTGCCGGAGATGAATGAAGAGCCCACGGTAAATTCACTTGGCAGTGTACGCCTGTTCTATCCCGCCAACGTTCCGCCGGAGAAGTTCTACGGCCCAGTGCGCAGAACCGTGACATTTGCAGAAGAGGAGCCCACGACGTGGCCGGACATAGAAATGGAGGAGGTGCCCAGACCGCAGCCCGTGCCCCAGGCCAGTCCGTACGTAACCAATCAGTACGTGACCATGAACGCAATTGGCGCGCCCTGCGGCGATGGGTACATCAAGCCGCCACCCGTGCGCTGAAATCTCCGGGAGATTGCTCTCCGCTTCTCTTGTAGTTCGCCTGTAAATATTCGAGAGGAGCCATTAGTAACTAGCCCAGCCCAGCACCGAAGCCCACTGACCAGAAGCATCCTCATTATTTAGTTAG
The DNA here is from genome assembly GCF_004382145.1 of Drosophila mauritiana. Lineage (NCBI taxonomy): Eukaryota > Metazoa > Arthropoda > Insecta > Diptera > Drosophilidae > Drosophila > Drosophila mauritiana. The sequence goes on along the minus strand of NC_046672.1, from coordinate 19,494,408 downwards.
TATTACAACCGTAGGGTTACGTTTGCCACCCATCTGCCATCCTCTGATGGATCTATTTATGTACATCGACATGCATGCGATCGGCATCACCACATACACATGCGATCTGGCCGGGATTATGAGTTAGAAGCTCGTTCTGCTCCAGCTAAACACTATTTCGTATATTTAATAAAAAAAATCTTGTACAGACCGAAGAGAATTACAAATAACCAAAGAATACATATATATATGTATGTACATGTATGTGTGGACAGAGAGGAGTATCCTGCGAACCCAGCTCGGGAATTGGTGTGCTCCGATCGCTCAGAGATTGGACGTGGCCGCCTTGCCGCCGTGCCACTTGTAGGAGCCGGAGTACTTGAAGTTGTTCTCCTCGCACTTGCGGTCCGCCTCCTTGGGACCGCGCGATCCGTACTGGTAGGTGATTGGCCGCACCCGCTCCCGCTCGATCTGGTGCAGAATGGGTGTGAAGATGCGCCACGCCTCGCGCAGCTCGTCCGAGCGGACGAAGTGCATCTGGGAGCCGCAGAAGACGTCGAGGATGAGCCGCTCGTAGGCATCCGGCAGGTAGGAGTCCTTGTAGCGGTGCTCGTAGGTGAGGTCCAGCTCCGTCTCCTCGATGTCGAAGGTGATGCCGGGGCTCTTGGTCATCATCTTGAAGTACAGGGCCTCGCCCGGCTGGACGCGGATGACCAGCTCGTTGCGCTTCGTGCTGCCCTCGAAGATGTCGCCGGGCACGTCCTGGTACTGGATGCGCACCTCCGCCTTGCGCTCGTTCAGCGCCTTGCCGCAGCGCAGGATGAAGGGCACTCCCTGCCAGCGCTCGTTGTTGATCTTGAGCACGCCGAGGGCGTAGGTGGGCGTGTTCGAGTCGTTGCTAACGGTGGGGTCCTCTACGTAGCCCGTGCGCGCATCCTCGGTTGTGCCCTGCGGATTGCCCAGGTACTGGCCCAGCACCATGTCATCCAGCGTCAGGGCTTCGATGCTCTTCAGCACCTTGACCTTCTCGTCTCGGATGTCGTCCGGGTGGCAGCTCACCGGCTTCTCCATGGCCACCAGCGAGAGGATCTGGAGCAGATGGTTCTGCATCACGTCGCGTATGATGCCGAACTCGTCAAAGTAGCCGCCACGACCCTGCGTGCCGAAGGGCTCCTTGAACGTGATCAGCACGGAGGCGATGTTCTCGCGGTTCCACGTCGAGCTGAGGATTTTGTTGCCGAAGCGTATGGTCATCAGGTTCTGCACCATCTCCTTGCCCAGGTAGTGATCGATGCGGTACAGCTGATCCTCGTTGAACAGACCGGCCAGATGGTCGCTCAGCGCCTGCGAGGAGGCGTCATCCCGTCCGAAGGGCTTCTCGATAATCACGCGGTTCCAACCGCTGCAAGCGAACGGGTTATAGGTGTGCATAAGTATCTGGTTTCAAATGAAATGCATCTTGATCTTGATCTTGATCTTATACCCACCAGAGCGACATGCAGATCTGCTTGATGTTGACAGTCACCTCCTCGAAGACGCTGGGCGGCAGGGCCAGGTAGAAGATGCGGTTCGCCTTGTTCTTGTTCTCCATCATCTCCAGCCGCTGGTTAAGCACCTCGAAGCTAGTGCGTCCGTCGTATCTGCCGGACACGTAATCGTTGAGGGCCCAGAACTCCTCGTACTTATTCTGCTCGTGCGGCTGGACCTGTGTGGCAATGGGTTGGGTTAATGCGATGCAGTTTGCCCATGACCAAATCCCGAACGCACCTTCATGTACGGCAGACACTGCGCCTTGAGGGTTTCGGTGGTCAGCATGGAACGGGCATAGCCGCAGAACTTGGTCGGCTTGGGCAGCAGGTCATCGCGGTAGAGCCACCAGAGCGTGGGGTAGATCTTCTTCTTGGCCAGATCGCCGGACGCCCCAAAGATGACGAACGTGTGCGGGATCTTGCCGTCGAAGTGGGTGCCCTCGCAGACCATGGTCGGCGACTTGAGTGACTTGATTATGAGATCCAGGGCGGTGTGATCTGTGGACACATATGAAAGGGGTATCTTTTAGGCTTGCTCTGGCTTTGAATTCCACTTAAAACTATTACTCTGCAGCTCTGTGGATATCCAGAAATTTATACTTGTTTCTTCACCGAGTAACTTTTTTCAACTGTCAAAACTTTATCAAAGGGAACTAGATGAACTAGAAATAAGGATCGCTTCCTTGAATGCATTGTTTTTCTGCTAAACTATAAAGAGGGAATGGTATGGGGGTTCTTTACTTCTTAGTTGCAGAGTGAGAAACAATTTTCATCCGCTTGAGATGTGCGGGAATTTTCAGTGTCCTTGGAATTTGCTTAGCCTGCATAGATGACCGGGGACTTATCGACTCCCGATGAGGTTGAGGTTGGTTGGTCAGAATGAGCTGCGTGAGGACTCACCGAGGGCCTGGAGGCAACTGACGGTACGCGCCCGAGTGCAGACTATTTGACGGCCTATTCAATGTCAAGGGAAGGGAGAGCGATAAGCACTCGATAAGACCGGGATCCGTTGTCTAATCAACTCCGATCCGATCCGATTCGATTCGATCCCGATGCCGATGCCGATGACTGGCCAAAGAATCCGCCAGAGGTCACCCTCCGCCGCGGGCGCTAATGGATGGGCCGGGCCAGGTGGAGCAATCGGGCAGCTGGGGCAGGTGCGGAAGCTTGGCCAGGTGTAACAGGTGGAGCAGGTGCACGCGCGTATCTTCCGATGCGGTTGCACAAAACGAATAAATCGCCGCGCTGCGGTCGACTTTAACAAGGTGTAAGCGATGAACCCGGCAGCGACGTCGACGGCGACGGCGAGGCGAACGTGGGCACAAAGTGCAAGCCAAGTGCTCCGGACGTATGTACATACATCACCATTCGCCATGTATCCAAACTTGGCTTCGGAACGGGCAGCCACAGTCGATCGCGTGGCGGGAATGCGATCGGTCGGATGATCAGTTGAACCCACGATGGCATCACTTCCCCCACAGATCGGAAAAGATTACAGCGATGGATGCTTAATGGGTGATATATACTTGACCACCTAAAGAAATGTCTGCTATCTCTGATCTACTAGGGATACTGTTCTTGCAAACTAGTAAACCTCTAAGATAAACCTGTAGTATCCTCTAAATATTACCACGAGTATGCAATAAAAATATAACAACTTTTTCGAAAAGTCCAAAAATCTCAAAATCTTGCAACCTTTGAGCTCCCTTTAATTGTGATTTTGAATGTGCACGTAATGTATCTTAGAGGTCATAGGAAAATCATTTGGAAAAAAGTTGAAAAAGGTTGTGAGCCACTAATGGAGGCACTGTCGCGGTGTTATGAAATAGATTTCGATAATTTGAGCTTCTGGAAACGTCATGGGGCACTGCGTTCGTTTTTGAGAATCATTGTGAGTCGTTTAAAAGTCAGCCGAAGTGGATGGGTCTCGGCGGATCACGTGATTCTACGGCTGGCTACCTGGGCTCTCCAAAGATGTGATTTGAGCTGGAATTCAACCCTAATTCCGAGACGGATGTCTGCGGATCCCGGGAATGCATACTTTTCGGCTGTCGGAGCTTCGAAAGATCAGACAGCCAGTGAGTTGGATGGTACTGGTGGATGGATGGTGACTAAGAGGCTGGCACAGCTCCTTCAAATGCCGAGATTGTGACTCACAAGCCGACAGTGGTGCTTGCCTAGCAGGAACTTATATGACTTTAACCTCCTTTTGAGTTTGCCATATGTCTTAGTTTCCTCTTTTATTTTTTGCCTTGCTTGCTCAAGTCTCCACATTTGGCTTGACCCAGCTTGGTTTCACTTATCGAAGCTCGACTGTAATCTCGGCCGCATCGCATTTGACATTGACACAGACGAAGCGAAGGCATTGGGGCAAGGAGAATGGAGATTGGAGAATGGAGAACAGCCGAATGTAGAGGGCGAGTGGAAAAGGGAGAAAGTAATGGGAGGGGAGCAAGGTAACGCTTTTGAATATTATTAACTCCAAGCGAGTTTACATTTGTTGTCCGCTGTTGTTTTTTTTTTTTTTCTGTTTGGAAAGGCTTCTCGTGTAGAACGCAGGTGGGCAGCTAATTAACCGTGCGTAGAATGTACACATGCATGCGTTCCAATGTCATTGCCACAGAGTGGAGAACGGAGATTGGGGACTGGAGAGCTCGCGCTGCCGCCAAAGGTTATTGCTATTGCCGGGTTCTAATCTTAGGAGCACGCAGCGAGTGTTTGTTTTAGCTGGCCGCTCGGATCCAAGCCCGTCCGATGGCCAAGAGCGGCCACACGTCATCGCTCGGCTGGATGGGTAGTTGGGGGAGTGAGTAGTAGGCGTGGAGAAGTGAGAGTAAGAGTGACAGCTGGAGAGTGGCCAGTGGTAGTGGAGAGTGGAAGTATGAAACTATGGTAGAGAGCGGAACAGCCGTGTGGCCTCTCCTGTGATAAGAAGACAGTCGGCCGAGTCCGCGTCCTCTGCTTTTTGTAGGTGACCCCCAGTGCCAGGCGAAGAGCACATTTGAAGGGCGCACTGGCACTGGCACTCGCACTCGCAATCGGATTCCGATTGGAAAGCCAGTCCACCTGGCGCGACAGTGATCGCGGCAAGTACGCGCCCAAAAATCGAATTGGTAGCAGTGCGCGGTGTGGAATCCAATTCGATACCAATTGCTTGAAGCTGCGATACTCACCTTCCTTCTGCGTTGCCATCTTGACCCGAATGTGAATGGATTTTTAGGTTTAAAAGCAAAAGTGTGACAACTATGTATACGCTGGCCTTTCGATTCGGATTTCCAACTCGATTTCCGATTTCTCCAGTCGCTGGATTTCGAGCAACCTCTGAGGCTCTGGCAGTGTAATTACAAAGAGTTGCGGCGCTTTAATCGCACGCGCAGGTCGTCGTCGTCGTCGTCGTCGTCGGATTCACTAACTAGCAGCGCAAACGTAAAACAAAGCGAGTACGGAGTCGCGGAGCCTCGGTGGTAGCGGTAGTAATGGAGCTAAGCACGATCATTCCCTGACTGACTGAAGCGCGGCAGCAAACAAACGCCCAAGCAAGCACTGCCAATGGCAACAACACCAACACCAGCAACAACAGCTGAAGCAGCAGACGCTTTGTAACCCCGACTGCGCCGCTGATCGCAGCCAGGAGCGGATTCGGTGCGCGTGGGGGCCCATTCGATCTGGACTTACATACATACATAACACATGCATGACATAAAAATTAAAGTAATTCCCTGGCTAATTCATTGGGAGTTACAAGTGCTCTGATTTCTGTATAAACACTCAAAAATCATAATAATATAAAAATAAAATAATTATGCTTTACGATATCATAGTATAACATGGAAATAAAACTGTTTAATCTGGAGAGAAAAATATGTGCCAAAACGTAAATGTTTACAATATAAAATTTAATCGTGTTTATCGTTGATGATTTTAATGATGCAATTATGCTAGAATTATGATTCCCCCACATTACTAAACAACACCCTTACAATTTCTAATCCTACCTAGAATCACGTCGCATTTGGTCAGTGAAAACGAGCAAACGTCAACAAGAAACCGGCATCAATTGGCGTGCGATTTTATTCCAATGCTTAGTGAACACAACTCCCCTGTTGTTTATTTTCTATTGCATGCTAGCGCCCGCTGGCGATTGCATTGTTTAAAACGCACAGCCCCAAGGTGGACAACGGGAATCGTCGCGTTTGCCCTGTCTGAACAATTGGTAAAACTATGTAAAATTAAAAACGCGGCCCCTGCCCGCGAGGGCCCAGACCATTCCGCCCCTGCGTGGCTCTCTGGCGTGCATGCTCATTCACACAATCACGATGCGAGTTTTCACTTTATATGAATCGAATCCGAATCCGAGTCCGAATTGGACTCAGAGCCGGGCGAAGAGAGCAGCAGAGCGACGGAACGGGAGAACGGGTCGGAGTCAGATGGTCGGCGCCGTCGCCAGCTGGGGGAAGCGAGAGCCTGTGATAAGACCCCCAGTCGACGGGCGAAATTACAAGGAATACGGACACGTACACATACTACTACATACGAAGGGGTTTTGGGGCCGCCGTGTGGAAATGGTCGTCATTGGTTGTGTGTTAATTTCAAATACATTAGCCAGTTGCTTGCAGGTGTGGTGTTGGTGTGGATTACGACTTAGGTGTTTGGAGTATGCGAGTGTGTTGTGGGTGCTGGTCGTTGTTGGATGTGCTTTCGCTGCAGCGATGGCCCCTCTCTATTTACAGTATTCTTATACGCTAGGCTACCAATCCGGAACCCAGGATCCGCACGCGCTGCGTGCAATGCCCGACGTCCTATGCTCTGCGATCGCAGCCCCTGGGGTACGAGATCGATTGACTCGGCTGGAGCGCATTGGGGCTACGGGATTCTGGTGTTGGTGCTGGAGCTGGACACGAACTGTTGGCAGACGTCGGTCGTCAGTAGAAGAGCACCGAGTGCAGGATGACTCGCTTGCGGCGCTCCTCGAACTCCTGGATTAATTCGTCGATGTCGTTGTCCAGGTCCGTGGACTTGGCCATCTGTAATGGCACAACAATCGTTGGGCGAATTAAGGGAGAGTGGGCGACAGATGATCATACCAAGTTTATCATGTCTGTGATGACAAAGGCGCCCATTAGCGCATCCTCAGCGTTGTCCACCACATCCACGTTGAGAACGTGCACGGGTCGGTTGTCCACGGATTCCATGGACTCCATGTGCAGCACCACCAGGTCGTAGACGCGCTCTTCCACGGTGACGATGATGTCGAACTGCTCTTTGGTGTCCTGAAAGCGTTCCGGGCACTTCTTGATGCGCCGATTGCGGTCGAGCATGTGCAGCAGGCCGTTCTGTGTGTAGCTGTGAAAAGGGCGAAAGGGCAGAGTTTAGCCAACGGTAGGCCGGAAAAACGAATAACTCACAACTCCTTGTCCTTGGACTCCAGGTCGCGGTAGATGTCCTCGTATTTGGTGCCAAACTCGTAAACATTCGGCTTGTCGAACGCCATGCCCGGCAGCTTGACGCGCTCGCCGGTGCCGTAGGAGCGCACATTGAAGCCCTTCTTGGCCAGAAAGTTGTGCGCCTCCATAGAGCGATTCATGTTCGAGGAACAGACCACGGCGACGGCGAGCTTGCTAAGATCAGTCATGTCTCTTTCTCTTTGGCAGTGCGTTGCAATCGCAGTCGTCGAAAAATATGTTCACCGAATTGGAGATGGGACGGCGACCACGAGCACGAATATCGATACGATATATTAAATAATATACATTTAATGCGTTAATCTGAAAGGACGCGACATTAACATAACATAATTAACATAATTAAAGCTCGAAAGGTGATACTCAAAGTGTTAGTCCTGCAGCATTAAATATGATCAAGCACAGCTGCCAATTACCTATCGTAATGTCCTAAAACGTATTTATAAGCCTGCGACTTGAACCAAATGAAATATCTGAAATTAACCTTAGCATAAAAAAAGGGCTCCCCATGGTTAACATCAATGTTATATCGAATAATTCTAATTTATTAAATCTTTTTTTAAATTCTAATATCTTTCTGGACGCTAGCTATCGACTACTATTGACACTTTCAGCTAGTTATATCGATTTCTTGCCGCCAGTTTGCTGACTTTTCAACACTGGCGACCAGTTCGACACAGTCTGGCAGCGTTGGCGGTCAATTCTTATTTTTGAATCCAACCGAAGTGAATTTTGATACGAAAAGCGCCAAAACTCAGTTGAACTAACTATTAGTGAATTTTGTAACTAAAGCACGAATTTGAACTTGAATTGAAAGCGGCGTGCGGCAGCCAATGGCGAATTTCGCTGTCCCAAGCGCATAGGCAACCGCAGTAGTAACCGACAACAACCTTTCAGTTTGGAGCTCGTGGAATGCGGCTGAGCAACTTGGAGCCGTTGCCTTCATTCTTTACCTGTGAGTGGAGTGAGGCAGGAGCACTAGAAGCACCATCGCCACCAGCGGCACCACAACCAGCAGCAGCACCAGCCGCCGCATCGCGTGTGTTGTGAGTTAAGCAGGTTTGCGGCACAGTGGGTCTCATTGCCTTGTACTTGCGACAAGATCAAAACAACCGTTTCTTCGCTTTTCAAACAAGTTACAGATTTAAAAGCGACGAAACTTCTCACCTAATATTTAAAAATATTTTCCCCTTAAACCCACTGCAACTTTATTCATGCTTGATAATTTAAAATAACATTTATTTATTCGTTTTATATTAAACCGAAATTGTAGTGTCTTTGGGCCAAAAACATTTTGAAACAAGCTTATTATATTTAATAATTATTAATTATTAATTATTAATTTAATATAATAAGCTTGTTTCTTTGACAAAAGTGACAATTATCATTATACGTGAAAGATGCTTCAAGCATTCTATTTGAAAAACATCCACTTGTAGAAGAAACAGAAAATAGTTGTGCTAAAAAGCTACCATTTTGGTCATGATGATTCCACTGTGCCAAGCGGCGTTTGGAGCTGGAATTGATATTGGAATTGGCTCGTTCCACTGCTCACCTGTCCGTGTGAGCAGCGTGTGCATGAGTGGGTGAGGTGAGAGGGAGAGACAGAGACACACAGCGAGAGCGAGAGAGAGGACCCAACTAGTTGGTCGAATAGCTGCCGGCAGTACCGAAGTTCCTGAGATCCGATATTAGTCGTACTTTGTCACTCGATCGGTCAGCGCGTCGTCGCAGCCGTCGTCGTCGTCCACTTGCCGCCAAATCGGAACGCCTGCTGGCTGTGCCTGAGTATTGGGATTGGGATTGGACATCGCGTCCGGTGCGGCTGAGGAAGGGGAGCAGGCGGCGGAGGAAGCAGCTCCCGCGGCATTTGCGACCGCGCTCTATCGATCCGCCAATTAGGGAGTGGAATCCGGCGCTTTCTTCGCTGGACAACGACCATGTAAAGGTCACAGGTCAAGAACGGAAACTGTAGTACCAAAAAAGAAGAACTCACAGGTAAACCCGTTTTACAACCTGCCAATTGCAATTTGCCTTCGGTTCTTTCTTTTTTTTACTTACATATGTACGATTTCCCAAACCAGGTGTTTTTCGTTATTTTTACACCACACACACCAGTCGAGAGATATTGCATGAAAATGCATTAAGTGCAAGGCAAAAGTAGTTATTTCATTATCGGTTCTTAATGAGATAATCCACGTACTTAATTACACTCACCGTTTCATTATTTTTTTTTGGGCCAAAACAGGTCTTCAAAGCAGTTACATTCGTTTAAAAATAGTTTTGAATACCTTGAAGAAGTCGTCTCCGCTTTGATGACACCTTTAAGTGCATTTTCTTGGGGCTGTGGAAAACTGTTTGCTCAGCTCAAAAAGCTTTTCCGAGTAACAACCAGGTTTCCGAGGAACCAGCCATGAACCATGGGAGCCAATCTATCACGGATCACGGACCTTGAAACCAGAAGTAGAACAGATATCTTTAAAGATACAAAATATGCAGATCGATATCGTCACTTCGGTCCTATTATATGAATGATTCCAAATGATTCCATAATACCTTTGCATTTGGTAGTCAGTGAGAACAGTCGTTACAGTTACAAGATCTAAAGCACCGTTAGGAAACTGAAAATAGGAAAAGTCTAGTGGCGAGTATCTTTCGATCCTCAAGAAGTTTCCCCGCACAATAAGATGCTTTTTCTATCAAATTTACATGTAATTTATAAGTGCTTCTAGGAGCATGGACATGTAAATTGCTTAAAAAATGCAAATAAGATTAAGTACTTAGTGCTTTAGATTTCTTTCTCCGAGTCTCGCTTGCTTTTGCTTTTATTCCCGCCATTAGTCGCTGGTGGAAAGTTCTTCGCCATCCGTTAATTGCACAATACATGCGATGCACAATTTCCACATAAGTACATGTACATACAGTTGTATATATATATGTACATATATATATATATATATAAATGATGGGAAAGTTTTGCACATGCGCAGCCACTGGCGAAATGAAAGTGCTTATGGAGCGCAGTTTTTTCTCTCTCTGCAGACGAATACCGTTGCAGCTTGCAGTTACAAACATAGCTAATATGCAACACAGTTAATCTTTCCACTTTATAAATAAATACACCAACTTTATTATTATGAACGAGATGTTCCTAAACAATGACTGAAACACATCTAATGCCATCAATGCCATTCGCAGGTCGACTAGTCCTGCTGCAGCAACATCAACTCATCCGTGGCGCCCAGTTCAGCATGTGACCGGAGTGGAGGACCAACCCGCCGGAAATGCTGAAGCACGCCTCGACGACGAGCAGCACCGCTGCGACCAGCGCCACCAGCGCTGCGGTGGCCATCAACCCGCTGTCCACTCTGCTGGTGAATAGCTGCAACAGCAACAGCAGCAGCAGCAACAACCACACAGGAGGCAGTGGCAGTGGCCACAACACACCCCCAGCGGTGGAAGCGGAAGCGGGCATCGGTATTGGAATTGGAATTGCAACCACCGCAACCGCCGCGACCACAGCAGGCACGGCCGGCACTACCACCAATGGCAATGGTGGCTCACCGACCCCAGCAGCAGCTGCTGTGGCCAGCACCGCGCGCAACATCCACCTGCGACCGCCGCAGCCGTTGAATATATCCGCCCTGAATGCGTCCGTTTCGAGCACGCTGCTCAACGAGGGCACAGGTGCCATGGGCGCAGGAGTTGCTGGCGGAGTAGGTGCGGGACGGGGTTGCGTGGGCAATGCCAATTCTACGCTGCTAAACATTGCCACGCCCAGTACGCCGCTCAAGCCGCTCACCCCGCTCACGCAGTTGACGCCCAACGGCCACTTTCTGGGCAACGGGAGTGTGCATCATCACACCTACACCAACCAGCACATCCTGGCCAGCCACCAGCAACAGCAGCAGCAGCAGCAAAATCACCAGCAGCAGCAACAGCACCACCACCATTATCACCACCAACAAACGAACCATGCGCAAGCGCAAAGCCAGACACACAATCTCAGCCAGTTGCCGCAGAACTACAGGAACTTCAGCCACCTGAGCACGAATCCCGTGCGCCACAAGCTGCCCAAGTCGGGCCCATCACCCCGCGAGGCCCTCACCAGCCTGGGTCTGCTCTGCCTGAGTAAGTTGATCCGAGATGACGGAAGAGCGTCTAGTAATGCCTGTTCTTTCCTGCAGTTTCCCTGCTTCTGGCGCTGCTCTCGCTGATTTTCCTCCTAAGGATATCGCCGAATGGACGCGAGGACGCCGTGGGTCGCGGCGCCGGCGGCGAGGACTTCATTGTGGTCTACGACGTCACCCTGGCACTGGGCGCCCTCTCCCTGTCGCTGAACCTGTGCTGCCTACTGGTTTGCGCCATCCAGTTCCTGTTCGCCGTCAAGCTGCGCGAGCCGGCCTTCGAGGGTCGCGATAACCAGTACCTGGTCAAGTCCAGTGCCAGCCGCACGTGCGCCGTCAGCGGCTTCTTCATCTCCATACCGGTCTTCCTTACCGGCCTGATCCTTTACACCTTTAGCCACTTCCACTCGACGCCGGCGATCGTGACCAGCCTGCTGATTGGAGTGGGCATAGTCTTCTGCGGCGGCGCCATGGTGCACAACGTGTTCGTGTGGCAGCGCGAGAAGACCATCAGCTACCGTGGAGCACCGCTGTCCCACAACTTGTCGGTGATCTCGGCTGGCCAGCTGCCGGCGACGCTGCCTGGGCCCATGCCACTGCCACCTGGCTCGTTCCACACGTACCAGGCCGCTCATCAGGGGCACCAGAGCCACCTGGTGCCGCCCTCCGTGACGGCGGTCTCGCCCAATCACTCCCACGGCAGCTTTAATCCACTTCTCCTTGGTGGCGGCGGCGGCGGAGCACTGGGTGCCGTTAACTCCTCCTTTCTGGTGCGTCCAGCCACTGCCACACCACCGACGCCCACGCCCAGGACACTGGCGAATAGCAGCTGCCTAACAGCAGGTCGCGAGGCCAGCGGATCGGTCAGCCCCGGCATTCCGCCAACGCTGGACATGAGCAACATCACCGTCCTGCTACACGAGCTCTCCACGCTCGTCTAGATCCGCACAGACTTACAGACGATATCCACCGCACGCCCGCAACTCTTGCCGAATCCTAGCTGTAAGAACGCCCATTGTAAATACCTGTACATACATATCGAATACATAACGACTCTTTGTAAGCTAAAGAAGCATTATCCAACTGCATCGCCATTATCATGAAGTGTAGTAACCCGTTTGGTGCTCCACCTTAACTTCAGATCCGAAAGGATTGATCGGAGCTCAATAATAATAATCTTAATTTCAAAAATCCATATGCTTATTAAACTCAAAACTGTTGGGTGGATGCTATAACTTCCACGTTAACTTCAATTTATTCAAAAACTCGAACTGATGCCATTTATAACTGGTATTAAACGTACACAAAGTAAAAACTAAAAATTTAGTGTCTGCCGCGCCGATCCTTCTTCGTGGCAAGCTACTCCCCCACCCCCCAACTTTGGACGCACTCTTCAACTCTGGTGATCCGGTTATCCGGGTGCATAACTAATGCTCCGACTTGGAGGTGCGGCGCGAGCGCGGACGTAGCTCCCGGTTCTGTGTGCTGGCGGTGCTGATGGTGGCAGAACTGGAGGCTTCGGAGCGAGAGTCACCTGTGGCAGTCCCAGACTGATCGCTCAGTTCCGAGATTCGTCGTCTAGTGGTGCGACGGAGACGGGGCTGCTCCTCCGGTGCAGTTGAATCGGGTACATCTATGGGAGCATCGATCGGAGTCGGAGAGGCGGTAGGTGACTGGACTTCTGAGCTCATCTTGCGCAATCTGACCACCGCACTAGCAGACTTCGGTTTGCGCACGACCTGCGCACTCAACGCAGGGGGCGGCTCGCTCTGGCCTCGCAAAGATCGGACAGAGGGCTCCTCCGTCACCGGTGCCTGCGAGACGGCCCTCTTGCCGCGTGCCTTGGTGATTGTGGGCGTGCCGGGTCTGGAGCTCGCAGCCTCCGAGTCCACGCTGAGGCGACTTCGCGAGCGGGTGCGCGGTAGCGCAGGCTCCAAGGGACTTTGGGGCCGCAGCCGTTCGGGGATCACCTCCAGCAGATGATTGCGCTGCAACCCACGACGCTTGGGAGTCGAGACTGGTGGAGTGGATGCGTGCGATAAGGTTGGGGCATCGCTGCTGCGCAATGACATCTTGCGACCAGCGACTGGAGTCGGACTATCGCGATGCTTCTCGGAGACGCGACGCGGTCGCAGAGTGCTCGGAGTGTCCTGGTGCTCCGTGAAGCTGCGACGCGGTCGCAATGTACGAATCGTGCCTGTTGGCACATCCTGCTCCTCATCCTCATCACCGGAGAATTTCAGCTTCAGGCTGTGTGTTGAATCCTCCTCTTCGGGCAATAGTGGTTCTGGACTAGGTTTGGCTTTCTCCTCGGAAGCTTCTTTGGTCTCCGTCTTGTCTCCTTCTTTGGGCTGCTCATCCGCCCCACGTTCGACTTCCACAACGACCTGCTCTTCGGCTTCTAGGTCATCATCCTCTTCTGGAATTTCCTCCAGACCACGGACCAAGGGTTCCACCTCCGGCACGTCCGGCACCACATCCACCACCATCTCGATATCCATATCGGCAAGTGGCTGCTTTTGCTCGCTAAACTCCACTGTGGCCACCGACTCGGTTCTCGGGTTCTCCTCCTCCGTAGGCCAATCCTTTCGCTGCTCCGGCTGAGTATCCTTTTCCTTCGGCGCCTCCTCATCGCTGTCTAGGACAATGGTGTCGGCCACATCCGAGTCGCTGTTAACCGTGGCGCCCAGCGAAAGGAATGGACTGGGGACACCAGCCGCCTCCTCCTGACATTCGTCCTTGAAGGCGAACAGCTCCGCACTGCTGGAGGCCGCCGATTGCTGGGGTCGGGCGACATAGCCGCGCACTTCTGTTCCATCCAGCGCTATGACGCAATCATCATCGTCATCATCGTCCTCTTCCTCTAGCGAGCCCTTGGTGGTGTCAAGGTCGTCAACCGTTTCCAGACTATTGGCGCGGTACAGGGAGATCGGCGTGCCATCTCCATCCCCGCCATGAGGTGCCTGCGGACTAGATGTCTGAGAGACGTTTGTGTCGCTGGGCAGGAAGGAGGTGGGCGTGTGCGTAACCGATCGGGATGTGGTTATGGAGCCCGGCGACTCAGCAACGATGGAGTACATGGGGTCATCGGTGTGCAGTGTTGGCATGGGATTCCGAATGCCTGCCGAGGACACGTTCGAATCTTCGCTACTCAGGCTGCAGATGGGCGAGGAGAGGGGCTCCTGGGCCGTTCCTTCTGAGGTGCTTAGGAACGCCAGCCGACCGCCGGCTTCCGAGGGCTCCTGCGCCTGATCCTGCTCTTGCTCCAGATTCTGCTCGTCCTGCGGATTCTGTTGCTCCTCAAGCGATTTTGTGTCACCCAGCTTCAATTCCTCTTCGTGCTCCTCATCCTGAGTATCTGGCTGCTCAAGTGACGCCACATCGTAGGTTGACATTCCCAGAGTGGTGTCCATCATCTGGTGGTGGCCCTGTATAGCAGGCCTTGCTGAAGGCAAAGACCACTGTGCGCTGGGTGCGCCCGCCAACTCCGCACCAAGATCGGTTGATTCCATTTCGCCACAGATGGTAGTGCGCTCGGAGATCTTAATCCCACAGCTGCCGCTGGAGAAGACCTGTGACTGTGTCTCGCCCATCTTGGAGGAGCAGACGGTGGGCACAAACTGGGAATGTGATGCCGTCTGAGCCGGCTGGACAGTATTAAAGCTGCCGAATCCACTGCTACTCTGGCTCCCTGCCGCAGTACCAATCTTGCTACCGCTTCCGTTCCCCCCATGTAGCAATGAGTTTCGGGGCTGTGGGCCTGCTGGTGGCGCGAAATAATGAGGAGAATCCCGCGATGGTACCGGGTCCATCAAAGACACATTGGCCGATACCAAAGGCGAGAGGAACTCATCCTCCTCGTCGGACCCAAAGCTGGAGGTGCTCCTTGGCTCGCTTCTCGACTCGATCTCCACAATGATCTCGTCAGTTTCCTCCTCCCCCTCAGCCGCATCTTCGCTGCTCACCTCCATCAATTTATCAGATGCATCAGTTCGCAGAGGAATGGGCGGCACAAAGCGAAATCTCTTTGGTCCCGCCAGCGCTGTGGACGTAGCTACCGGCGAAGCTCCTTTAACGGCCTCCACAGCCGCGCTTCGCTTCAGGATTGTGGGAATCGGCTGCGGCGAACTGCTGCTCTTGCGTATCGTCGGCTTTCGCGCCTGGAGGAAAGTTGGCGGATGCAATAGATCGGTCGCCTCGTTTTGCTTGACCTCTTCCTGCTCCATTTGGTTCGAACTTTTTTCTCGAATGGATTTCACATAGTCTGTCACATCCTCCACCATTCGTTCAAACATCAGACAAGGACGCTTATAGGGACGCTCCGTGCCTAGCTGCCTCTGTTCCTGTTGCTTGGTCCGCTGATCCTCTAGCTCCCGCTGTCGTTTCTCCACCACCTGGTGTGGTATTGGCTTTACTATGCGCCGACGAAGAGGAAGCTCCGAATGTCCGTATTGCGCGTGCCGCAGGAATGGCACATTGGAGTAGCCTATTTTTGATTGGATCGAAACGGGGGTCATCTTTGGAGGGGACTCGCATTGTGTTGCCCAGTGGGCACTGACGGCGGAACTCTGAAAGATGCCGCCCAATAGGCCGCTGGCGTTCTGTTTGACCAGCTGGCAGCTGAAGGGCTCCAAGGGACCGTTCTTTTGGCCATCCCCCAAGCCGTCCAAGGTGCCTCTGATGCGGAGATATGTCCCGGCGATGTTCTGTGTAACTGGTCCCATTGTAGCGCTGTAGGCTGGGAGAATAGAGCTGGAGGATTCATCTCGCTCCCGCTCGGCGGCCACCTCATCCATGAAGGACACGGCCTCGATGAACTTGCTCTTTTGAAGCAGCAGAATCAATTGCACGCAATCCGTATGACGCGTTCTGCACTGGCGGAGCAGAGTGTACAACAGCCGTTCCTCTGGCTCTCGCAGGTACAGCCCGGCCAGGAATTTGAAGCGTCTGATTTCAATGCAGTGGCGGAAGAAGCGCTCCAGCAGCGGCTGTCCATCCTCGTCGTCATCGAGGCGAGCGATTTCGAATGCTTCCGGTATGTTATCGTTGGCTAGGAGCACTTTCATGTGCAGCGCCGAGGACAATGGACCGGGTGGTCGACCGACCACCTTCTTGGCCGCCATGAGGGCACCTTCAGCCAGCAGCTTCTCTATTAAGAGCCGCATCTGCCACGATTTCAAGTTCCTAGCGGGGGCAGGCTCCTTGTATAGCTCCTGTACGCCTTGCTGCAATCAAATAAATTGCAAAACGAATGAATATAACAATTCCGCTTATATTAACCGATCCGGACTCACCTCGCAGTCGCCGTGGTCCAAGTACCAGAAGCAGCGCAATGACGGGGCCAGATCTTTGTCCAGCTGGAAGGCAATCTGAAAGAGCCGGGCCAGCTGTTGGTTCAGGTCCATCAGCAGGTAGAGGAGAAGAGCATGTTTGTGGCAGAGTTCTATGTCGGGATTGAGCATCAACTGTATAAACGCGTGCAGCGAGTCCGGCGGATAGGGGTCCGGAATTAAGGCGCGTTTTCGCAGAGAGTCAATGTAGAGGAACTTTCGCTGCGCTCGTTTTTCCGAGTACTCGTGTCGCAGGCGAACGAGTGGATTCTCGCCGGGTACCCGAAAATCCACTTGCTGACCCTCCGGCAGGAGGCCGTGCATGATAAACCAGTACAGCACCCTTTGGTACTCGGCGACCGTTTTCAGCGTCCGCTCGTTGGCTCGGCAATCGTCCAAAATGGAGCAGGTTAGCCTGCGCCGTCCCTGCTCAACAATGTAGGACTGCAATCGTACCAAATCACGCAGCTGGCCGGTGAGCACTTGAAACTCGCGCCGTTCCCGCTGGTCCAGTGGGTAGCCGCCGTAGTCAAAGATGCCATGGCAAAGATCCGAGCACCTCGTCTTAATCTGGCCGGCGCGCATCAAGATCCAGTTGGTCAGAGTTGACAAGGAGAGTTGCGTGTTATCAAGCATGTTGCACAAGAAGCTGCCATCCATCCAACTCCGTGCGCAGTCCTTCAGCAAGGCTCCGCAGTTGTGCTCCAGGGCCACCGACAATATCAACTCGTACATGGCGATCTAGGGAGCAAGAGAATGCAATGTTACTTTAATATGAGTATAACGAGCATGATTCATTTCCCCAAAGACTGTGGTACTATGTGGTACCGGAAGATTTCCGGATAACTAACTAAATAATTACCAAGTGTAGCTCACCTTAGAGAATGTGGCGTTGGGGTTAAGCTCACAAAATTGTGGCAGGATACGCAGGCGAACGATGTCCTCGTGGTAGATCTGAGGGCGCAGGAAGAGCGTGGCGTTTTCACAGCGAAGGGCGTTTATAAACCGATGCTGCACTCCGTCCTGGGCGTAGTACCGTTTGCCAGTTGGGGTTAACAGTGAGCAATCTGGAGATAGACGGTAATACTTGACCATTAATCTTACTGGCGCTGGCTTCAATCGCCGCTGTCACTCACCAAAGGTCAGTGAGTTGGGATAAAAGTGCTCATCGTAGCGCTGCAGTGAGACAAAGTGCAATATGGTGGTGGAACGCAGATGCAATGCCAGTCCCGTGTTCAGACCACTGAGGATGTAGCCGCACATGTAATTAGGAACTGCGGATTTGTGAACGAATGTGGGCATCTCATCCTTGTACCACTGGTTAATGTCGAACAGGACTAGCTTGTTCTTTTCATCTGCCCTTGAGTGCCACGAGATGACAATCAGTAGAGTTCCGTTGTCGCCGGCAAAACTGAAAGTAGACGCCGTGGCGCAGCCAAGCACGGAGCAGATGCCTCTGTCCAAGGTTTGGCAGTTGCGCACGGTTGTAGAACGGTATTGCTGCGAAGCAAGAAGTTAATATACGTCTGTGCGTGACGGCTCAAGATTTCTCACCTCAAACTGGATCGTGTCGGATTCCCGGTCCCTGTACGAACGCCTATAGCAGACCGAGTGCAGCATCATGTGCAGGACCTCGTTGTTTTGGTACAATGCACAGATGTAGAAACAGGGTTTTGGGTCATCCGGTGGCATAATGAGGCACATTCGCTTAACTGCCTTTTTGAACCCTTCCTTTGTTTTAGGCGGTTGCAGATAAGTGGTCACTTCGAAGTGGATTAGGTCGTAGATCAGGATTCGGCCGTCTTCTAGACCAGCGGCATAGCCGGGCGCCAAGCTAATGCCTATAAGGCAACTGATTCCAATGGAAGCCACTGTTGATAAATTGAAGGTTAGCCTAGCTACCACGACACACTGGCAGTGACAGACTCACCGTCCATCCGCACAGCCAAGTGAGCCCCTTTGGAGCGACAATGGGTCAGCTTGGAGCTGATTCGACCTCCTCTGGCCACCTCTGAGGATACAAAGTATAGGTTCCCGTACGACGGCTCATCTTTGGAACTGGGGGAGCAAAGGTTGTTTCGGGTGCTCGCCTGCAGGCTGTCGCTGTTCAGATCGACCATCAGAACAGTGCCCTCCTCGGTGGCTACGGCCAGACAGCCTTCGAACAGATGCAGTTGCGTGAGTCCATAGATTCTTTTATCGAGAAACGTCAGCGCGCTGCACGTTATACCGTCGAGGTCGAAGCGGCGCAGCACCTGACTGTTGCGAATCGCATAGATGAGCACCTGTGTGCTCAACGGGCAGTCGATGGGTCTCTGATCGCCGCTGTTCCATGACTCCAGGCAGATGGCTAGCATAGGGGAGCGTTCGTGGTCGCCGGGGAAGAGTTCCTCCACGCAACGAATGCTTCTGCGCTGCTCCAGATTATTGGATTCTCTCCAGAAGCAGTGCCAGGAGAGGTAATGGCCTGTGGACATGCAGCAGACCAGCAATGTGGCGTCGCTTCCATACCGCCAGGTCACCCAGCCCCATTGCCCGTCGCGTATAATGCCGCCCAGGTATTCGGCTGTAAATGGATAGCGAAGATTCTTGGTGAATCGGTTTCGGGTGGCGATGCCGGTGCGAATCGTACACGCCGTATTTTGTGCACACTTACCGGCGTCCAAATGTGTCGACGGCTCCCGGCCAAATCCGGGTACTATGCGCTCCGGGAACGCAATCGTGCGGCTACCGTCCAACTCCACTTCGTGCCACTCCATCTCTATTTCATCAAAGCCGGACGCTAGCAGACAAATACAAAAAAATAAATATATACACGTCTATGTGTTTTGTGAGTTTGTGCGTGAGGGGCCTGGCGTTGCCGCCTTGATTTGGCATACAAAAAAACGGTTGTTTTGCTTGTCGTGCGTGCACGCTGAGTGGCCCAGTGCTGGCTAACGTCCGACTGAGATTCGCAAATGTAGCGATGGCAAGGACTTGAGTTACTAGTTACCATATATTTCAGTGCATTTTCAATTTTGTATACATACATGCCTAAACAAGTTTGTAACTGGGACCCAAGCCACTCGTTTGAAGAAAGGACTAGAAACCGGCACTTGCAGCCTGGCAACTTCAACACCAGCAGACTGGCAACGCTGCAGAATTGCAAAAATATTGCGCGAATTTCGTAAGCAACTCAACCGGCTGTCATTGCATTTTTAGTCAACACGATATTAGCAACCTTGAAGCGTAATGCCTTGTATCAAACAAATTAGACGTATATAGCTCCGAGCCGAGCTCCTAGTACATACAATAGCAATAATACGATCTGGCAACTTCCGTGCGCCGCTTGTCAACCCTGTCCCGTGCGATTTGCTGCACATTGTTCTAAAACAACCCAGCCGGAAAAGCGGTTTCAGCAGTGGTCTACTTTATATGCGACTCAGATGTGAGAGACCTGACTCGAGGCTGTGTTTCAGGCAATAGGCGCTACCCAGGGCGATCATCGGTGCCCACAGGCAATCCCAACCAGAGCACCAACACACCAGAATCCCAGCTCACGCATTTCGCACACGGAACAGACCACACAACACACAGCACATAGCACACACGCACACAGGTAGCGGCAGCTATTCTAATCTTCCAAAACGTTGTCTGGCTCGCGGGCAGGCTGGCTGGCTCCACAAAAGCTTTGGTCACAGACAAGGCACGAAGAGATCGCGGCGGAGATCGAGAGGCTAGGCGAGAGTTGGGTTTCGAGCGGTGGGCAGGGGCAAGCAGAGGTGAGTGGAGCACATGGCGCCTGTTGCAGGAAGAAGCCGCACCCAGGCAATTCACGCTTATGTTTCAATTTCAATCTAACGCAATGCCCACAGGTAGACACTAGCTAGCTAGCGAAAGCGATGTCCCAGCACGGAGGCACCGAGGCTCTGGCCGCCGAACTGGCCTCGGCCATTGACCTGGTCATGAACCCGATGACACAGCAGCAGGCGCGCCTGGAGGCCTACATGGCCTGCGAACGGTTTAAGGAGGAGTCGCCAATGTGCGCCCAGGTGGGCCTATTCCTGGCCAGCTCGCCGCAGTCTAACCAGCAAGTGCGACACTTTGGCCTGCAGCTGATCGAGTACACAATCAAGTACCGGTGGAACTGCATTACGCACGAGGAGAAGGTGTTCATTAAGGACAATGCCATCAAGATGCTGAACGTGGGCGTGGGCCCGGCGGAGGACCGCTCGCTGCTGCCCACGAAGGACGCGCTGTCGCGCATCATCGTCGAGATGATCAAGCGCGAGTGGCCGCAGCAGTGGTCCGATCTGCTGCCGGAGCTAAGCCAGGCCTGCACCAAGGGCGAGGCCCAAACGGAGCTGGTGCTTCTGGTCTTCTTGCGACTGGTGGAGGACGTGGCCCTATTGCAGACAATCGAGTCGAATCAGCGGCGCAAGGACATGTACCAGGCGCTAAACAACAACATGAACGACATCTTTGAGTTCTTCCTGCGCCTGGTGGAGCAGCATGTGACCGCGTTCCGCGAGACAACGCGTCTGTGCAACTACAACACAACGAACGCGCACAGCCGGGTCGTCGAGATGGTACTGCTCACGCTGAGCGGCTTCGTCGAGTGGGTCAGCATCCAGCACATCATGTCCAGCAATGGCAAGCTGATGCACTTCCTATGCATCCTGCTCAACGACAAAGCATTCCAATGCAATGCGGCTGAGTGCCTGGCGCAGATCACGAACCGCAAGGGCCACACCAAGGAGCGAAAGCCGTTGCTCCAGCTGTTCAACGAGGAGCCGCTGCGCTACATCTACCAGGCCAGTCAGATACCGGCCGACCCAAGTTCCGCGCTGGCCGTCGAGCAGCACCACAACTTCCTCAAAAAGTTGCTGCAAGTGCTGAACGGCATGGCGCAACAACTGGTGGCGCTTTGGGGCAAGGACGACGCCACGCAACGACCAGTGCACCTGGAAGTCCTTCTCGAATGCCTATTGCTGCTCGTCCAGCATCCATCGCTGGGCGTCTCGCATGGGTCGGCGCTCATTTGGCAGCTGCTGCTTAAGCATGAGCCCTCCTCCAAAGACTTCGCCATGGTCAACTACATTCCCAAGCTCATCCACACGATTGCGCCCAGGATCGTGAAGCTGCCATATCCTGCCTCCACTAGCTCGCCTGCCAGCCTCTCCACGGAGGCCTATATTCGACTAGAATACGATAGTGAAGAGGAGTTCGCGCTATACTTCTTCCGCTGCCGGACCGACTTCCTTGAGATTTTCCGCCTGGCCACCCTGGTGCAGCCGTTGATCACGTATGGCTACTGCGAACAGTGGCTGCAGCAACGCCTGCGAAATGCGCAGGCTGAAGCGGACGCGGAGGTCAAGAGCGGCAACGTGTCGTGCAGCGTGCTGGATCCAGTATACCTGGAATGGGATGCACTGGTCAGTGTGTTGGACGGGGTGCTAAGCCGTATACTCCTCGTGGCGGAACGACCCTCTGTGCCGGCAGGACTGCGACTCTTGGAAGAATGCCTCAAACTGGAAACAATCAACCCGCTGACCTACTCGATTCTGCTGTCCTGCATCTCGGCCCTGTTCGTCTTTCTGAGCATGTCCGCTTGCCAGATTACGGTGACCAACTGCGTGGCCATGAGCGGGGTAAGTCTGTTGCCGCGAGTGCTTGACAAGATCTTCCGAGCTCTGGTGATGAAGCCCCCCAATGAACTGGAGAAGGTGCAGGCCAAGTCCGCTAAGAATCTTCGACGACACGCCGCCTCGCTGCTGGTGAAGCTGGCCCACAAGTACCCGCTGCTACTGCTGCCCGTTTTCGAGCAGATCAACGGCCACGTGGAGCTCTTGCTCAAGGAGCCCGGTCAGCATCAGCTGTGCCGTTTGATGCGCACCACGTTGCAGGAGGCGCTCATCCTAATCTCGAACCATTTCTGCGACTTCGAGCGGCAGACGCTGTTCATCGAGCACATCGTGCAGGACAAGCGGACCGAGTGGCTGGCCTTTGGCGATGCCCTCAAATCCCCGCTGGACTTCATGAGCTTCGTTGGCCTGGACAAGCCTCCCAGTTTCGCCGTGGAAGGAGCTGCCACGCTCCAGAACCGCTCACGTCTTTTGGACGCCCTGCACGTCGTGCTCGGCGTGGTCAAGCGCTGCACCTGGCCAGACGATCCGGAGCGCGCGCAGCGCGGAGGATTTGTCATTGGCTGCACGGAGCTGGGCAACCCGATCTGCCGAAACCCGGCCACCAAGCACGTTGTGCCACTGCTGTCGCACGTGCTGAGCTTGATGCGTGTGCTAAATGAGCTGTTTGCTCCGGAGGCTCTGCACGCGCTCTCCGAGGGTTATCGCGGAATCCATGCGATGATGGAGCACGAGAAGAAGCTTCTAATGGGCATATGCGCTCTGCCCACCGACCCCTTGGACACGACCATCCGCAGCGAACCGACGGCCTTCGAAAAGATGCAGACCTTCATGATGATGGTCACCGAGGGCTGCTACCATCTGATGGGCTCAGCTGGACCATCGCTGGGACGCGATCTGTACCAGCTCATGGGACTGTCGGACGCCATTGTGACGAATGTGTTCAGCCGCATGGACTTGGTGCCCGATTACCGCCTGCGCCCAATCATAAGGGTCTTCTTCAAGCCCTTCGTCTACTCGTGCCCGCCCAGCTTCTACGACAGCGTTCTGGTGCCGCTCTTTGCCCACTTGGCGCCACTGATGTGCGAGCGTCTCACGCGCCGCTGGATCTACATCGCCTCGCTCTACGAAAGCGGCCAGCTCGACGGCGAGGTGAACGACACGCAGGAGGTGCTGGAGGATCAGCTCAATCGCACGCTGACGCGGGAGTATCTGGACGTGCTGAAGATCGCGCTGGTGGGCGGCCAGATTGGGGCTGATCATGTGGCAGCTGGCGCCAATGCCAACAGCAATTCTGTGGCCATGGAGAACGAGGAGCACTCGATGGACAGCGCACCGCAATCGCGAGCAATCCAGACGGCACTGCTCTCGGACATCATCAGCGACTTGGGCGGCAAGCTGCTGCGCAACGGACTCATTGGCAATTACGTCCTCATGACTTTGTTGAAGGCCATCGCCTGGAACGACGGCATGTGCAGCATGAAGGCTGTCAACATCGCAGCGCCCGTGATGCGTTTCCTGGCCGCCGAGAAACTAATGGACGAGAACAAGGCCGTCACTGCCTTCACCGCCGTCCTGCAGGGCATGCAGGTGCACGGTCAGCACGAGGCCAACCAATCGGGCCTGGTGACGCTGGGCGTGCAGTTCTACGAGCTGCTGCGTCCGCAGTTCCCCATTCTCAGCGAGGTGCTGCAGCATATCCCCAGCGTGAATGCGGCCGACATTCAAAAGTTTGACGAGAAGATCGCCGTGGCGCCCGCCAAGGGCAACAAAGTGGATCGCGCCAAAAAGGACATCTTCAAAAAGCTGACCGCCCAGCTAGTCGGACGCAGCGTGAACCAGTTGTTCCGGCACGAGGTGCAGATAGCCAACCTGCCGCCCATGCAGTCGCACAAGGCCAAGGGAGCCATGGGCACCACGGCGGACATCATGGATAGCAATCAGAACGCGAGTCTGGCCAGGCTCTTTGGGCCGGAGAAGTGACAGGGAGCGCAGCGGAAGCCGAAAACGAGATACACAAACGAACAGAATAAGGATAGGAGAAGCAGGAGGAGGCGTCGCAGCGGAGGCGGCGCCACCAGTGACACCACCTCGGTCCTGGTCGAGGACCGGGATCAGGAGCACGTCGAGACCACGGCCACCTCAGCTGCCAAACTAGCGACGACTGAACTGAATGTAACTGTAAATTAGCTTAGACGATGAGTTCGCACTCCCTCGCCCGTGTCCAAGCCCATGACCCAGTCCTTGTCCCAGTCCCATTCAGATCTTACACCTACTAATTTATTTATTTTAACATCTAAATTTAACGCGCAACCGCAATGTAACAATTTTCATTGAATTTGTCTCATGCGGCCATCGCCACCGCATCGATCCGAACCGTTTCCCCCAGTTTTCGGAGGAAGTGACTCGTGGTGGTGACTCGTGACTTGTTAATGCTTTGTTATTTATTATTCGAAATTTGTTAAACTTGTTTGCTCAAAGGAACTACTAGAATCGCCAGTTAGCAATACTCCGGCCCACAACCGTCAATCCGCAATCCTTAGCCCTCGTCCTATGGCCCCAGGTCCCAGGTGCTTCGCAGAGACGCCAGATGCCCCTTTTATACATAGTTAATTAATTAATTATTTAATGAATTGTGCTTTCCCCGTTTTGTATAGTTACCTATGCGCAGGCATACTGTAATTTATATAACTGTACACATCTATAATTTGAAGGAATATTTCTGAAATTACGCTTAGGTTTAGTTGATAGGCAAAAGTTATTATTATATAATACATCAAATTGTATATGATCACACATCCCGCGCCGCGAATGCATCATGCATTATGCAGTAAAATAATTATAGCCCAAAAACACACCAGGATACTAAGAAAAAATAATGAAATCGAAGCGGTCGACCGTGCAAAAACACAAATCGAAATAAGATAAAGCAGATAAATTTGAAATAAATTTAAAAATTCAAAGTGGAACCGACTTGTTTTAATAATACGCAATATAATAATTTCAAACGGGAGGATATCCTTGCAAGAAAACATCACTGTGGGCGGCAGTTAATTTAGAGACGAAGCGCACCCGAGGGAGTTTGCGAAATTATATTATACAGAAGTTGTTCTTAAGATTTATTTTATTTTATTCTCGTAAATCATTCGATTATATCGTTTGTTGCATTATTGAAATCTATGAATAAAACTACAATTATTAACTCCGAGCTCGCGAAATTATCTTCTAAAAAATTGAAACAGTTGAGAACCGATTTGTCTGGCTTCAATTCAATTAAGTAGTTATCTAAAGTTTCTTATTGTTTTGCCAACTTACTGAAAAGCGTACATATGTGCACTGCAATAAACTAAAGTTAATTTGATATTATTTGTCCGTAAGTTACGAACTGATCAAGAACAGATTTCTTAAAAACAAAATAATCCACTGGCACCAAATGATTCCGAGATATTTTTAAAATTGTATCTTGTTGGGTTTTGAAAGCCATAATTTGACCAATTAATCAATAATTTCAATGTATTTCAAACCAATAAACACAGTTATAGAAATTTCAAAAGCTCATCAGTGAAACGGATGCCGTTAGTGGAAACGGGGTGTTTGCTCGCTACATCGTCAATCGATGATTTTCGCACACCGATAAATTCTTGGCTTGGCCAAAAATTAAGCGAACTGCACAATAAATAATCCATGGTCTAGTCGGTTCGGCCAGCAGAGGAGCCAGCAGACAGCGGCCAAGATGCCCATTTACGAGAGCGTGATGCAGGAGAAGCCGCCCATTGTCCTGGACATTGGCACCGCCTACACCAAGTAAGCAAGCGCCAATGATTCGGCGAAAGTGGTATGAAGTCATCACTGCACCCTTTTCAGGCTGGGATTCGCGGCGGAGGCGTATCCGCGCAAGATCATGCCCACGGAGGTGGTGATGACCACGACGGGGATCCGGAAGCGTCTGTTCGACTACGAAACTCCGGAGGAGCTGTACGATCAGCTAGTGGACTTTCTGCAGACGATCTTCTTCAAGTAGGTGGCTCGGTGGCTTTGGCTTCTATTGCAATGTAATTTCCTTCAAGGCATCTCCTGGTCAGCCCCAAGGAGCGCAAGTTCGTGCTGGTGGAGAACGTGTTCGGACCCACTGTGCTGCGTGAGACCTTGGCCCGCGTGCTCTTTGTCCACTTCGACGTCTCCTCTGTGCTGTTCGTGCCCGTGCATCTCATTGCGCTGTCTACGCTGGCAGTGCCGACTGCCCTGGTGGTGGACGTCGGGTACAGCGAGACCAGCGTTATGCCCGTCTTCAGCGGCGTGCAGATCATGGGCGCCTTCAAGGATCAAAGCTACGGAGGCAGCGCCATCCACGCGGAGATCAAGCGGCAGCTGGTGGAGAGTGGCGTTAAGGAGAGCCTGCTAACAGAGAGCGTGCTGGAAGACATCAAGGTGCGAACTTGCTTTGTGACCACAATGGAAAGGGCCAAGGCCCGCGCCAACGGCGGCGAGGATCAGCCGACTCCCGCGCCAGACGTGGACTACATTGTCAGCGACATCAGCGATGCGGTCATCCAGGTGCCTGGCCTCCTGCGGGAGTCTGCCTACGAGATCATGTTCGAGGCCAGCAACGAGCGGGACAGCCTGCCGCACCTGATCCTGCGCTCCATTCTCGACTGCACACTGGACGTGCGACGCGCCCTGGTCGAGAGTGTGTTCCTCGTGGGCGGCGGCTCTATGGTCCAGGGTCTGCTGGCCCGCCTCCGCCAGGAGCTGCAGCATCTGCTCACCGAGGATCCGTTCTACGCCGAACGCTTCCATGGCGAGCTGCAGTTTAAGTTTTTCAATGCCGTCGGCAAGCAAAACTTCACTGCCTGGCTGGGTGGAGCCTTGTGCGGCGCGACGGATCTCATCCAGACACGATCGCTGGTTAAGGAGACGTATCTAAAGAGCGAGCACGTTCCCGACTGGAGCAACCTGTGCGATAATAGGCCAACAGGATCGTAGACTCGAGGGAAGTCCCGGAAGATGAAAATATGCATGCTTCGGCGGTACTACTAAAACTGCTTTACCAGTTTTACGCGTACTAACTTACTTTTGATTATTCTGTTATATATAAGTATAAAATATTTACGAAATATAGGCTAACGAGCATTAAACGAACTATTGATTGTACGTTTTCTGGATATCTAACACATTTAATCTTGGTTCTATGAAGATGGCTGTTTACCAGCTTCGGTCACCCACTCATTCAAGCAATATAAAGAATCTCATTTGTACACGGAAAATCAGGTTAACATTTATTAGCGGGGCGCACCCCAAACAAATGCTATGAAAACGTGTGATTCCTTTTTACAATTGAATCTTATTAACTACTTGTTCATGCACTTCAACATGTGGTTGTGAATGGAATATCGAAATATTGCAATACGTTTTCGCATATGTGTAGAATTTTGTTAGAAAGGCATTCGCTGAATGCACATGGTCCATACATATAATGCATGTTAACTAATCGAAAAAAAACGTTGATCTGATGTATGCTATAATGGATGATTGGTGGATTCCTTGCCACTGAGCGCGTTTAAGAGCCCACGATGATGTTGTTGATGGGGATGTGTATCAACTTAACGAAGAAGCCGATGAAGCCCATGATGCAGAAGCCAACAGCAGTGGCGATGGCGATCTTCTGGAACTCCTTGCGGTCGGGCTTGGTGCACCGCTTGACCAGACGGATCGAGTCCTTGGCGAAGGCGCGTCCCGGCTCGGCAAACTTAACAACCTTGTCCATGTCTAGTCAGATATTGGGGATTCTGCAACGAAAGCGAAGGAAAGTGCTAATCAGTAAAAGGTATTCAGCGCTTTCACGGCAACGTCAGCGCGACGTGGCAAATGGTTGGGCGACGTCGCAGGTGAAATCGGGTTGCCCATTTCCCCATTTCGCCCAACTAGTTATCTAGCTATCACAGCTCCGGCAGGTGTCAGCGGCTGAAGTTCACCATTAATGTCTGTGCCCGCAATCGCTTTGATTCACCAAATCAGCAGGATTTGGTGAAGAAACGGGAAAAAGTGCAAGGTCGTCCACAGGCAAAGAACGGGCAAATAGACCTCTGCTGCGGGTGCTTGAAAGCCACTCTTCGCCCATTCACTATTTTAATTGAAAAATTGTCCGAGCGCAGCTGAAAATCAAACAAGCAAACACATACCTCCGCTTTGATTCAGAATTTCCAGCTAAATGAGACGATTGTCGACTGCCGCGTAGACCCCGTTATTCGTATGTGTTTGCCGATGACAGCTCCACGTCGGCTGTCAAATGCCAGGGCTACGCTACACTCGGGCCGTGCTGTCAGCCGTGGCAGAGATTCCAGCTTGGCTATTTTGCAGCTGGATGCTATGAATGCTTCGGCATGCTCTGGAATGCTGCAAACGTTAGCTAGTTTGTAGCCAAATTTTATTATATTCAAAGCTCAATTTTTGTTTACATTCTTTAACTATTTGTACGCGTTCGAGAGTAAACATCTCATATCGTTAACAAGCGGATAAAATGTGAGTTTCAATGAATTTCACAATATCAATCTAGGTAACTGGCTGAATTTCAAACAAAGATCTAAAAATTTATTCGAACGCAGGGAGAGTGCGTTATATTATTTCATTTTCAACCAAATATCTACATTTGATTTATATTGAAGCAAATCGAAATTCCAATAGGAAATAGATGTTATAAAAAGAACAAGAAACAGGACTTGCACCATTGCATTTTTGTGGTATATAATCGGTATTTCCCACATCCAAGCGCACGCACAACGGTGTTTGCGCCCAGGCGAACTGGCATTTAGCATCGTGGGCGGCGCGGACACACTAGTCCTCGCACCGAACTCGAACCCGAACTCGCTCTCCACGCGCTCTGAGCGCATCCATAGCCGGAGCAGGAGCGGAGCGGAGCGGAGTGGCAGCGGAGCACACGATGTCCTCGAACCAGCAGCAGTCACCCGCCGCTGTGGCCGCGGCCGTGGCCAGCTGCAGGCTAAGGAAGCAGCAGCGCCGTCGGCTGGCGGCCTTCGACTTTGACCACACGATCGTTTCCCAGAACACGGACACCGTGGTGCGCGACCTGCTGCCCACGGAGGTGACGAGCGCCAAGGTCAACGAGCTGGTGGAGAACGATTGCTGGACGGAGTACATGGCCGAGGTGTTTCGCCTGCTGCACGAGCAACAGGTGTCGGAGGCGCGCATTAGGGACACCATCCGTGGCATACCCGAGGTGCCCGGATTCGTGCGCCTGATCAAGCACTTGGCCAAGCGGCTGCACTACGACCTGATCATCATCAGCGACTCGAACAGCGTCTTCATCGACGAGTGGCTGCGGGCACACAACCTGGCCGATTGCTTTGTGGCCATCTTTACCAATCCGGCGGAATTCGTTGCCTCCGGACGGCTAATGGTCCGTGCCCACCACCAGCAGTCGGACTGCAAGCTGAGCGCCAGCAATCTGTGCAAGGGCCGAGTGCTGGAGCACTTTGTCATCGAGCAGGACCTGCGGCGCAGCATACGCTATGACCACGTCTTCTACGTGGGCGACGGCAACAACGACATCTGCCCCGTGCTGCGGCAGCGGGCGTGCGACTTTGCCTGCGCCCGCAAGGGGTTCGCCATGGAGAAGCACTTGCTCCGCAATCGCAGCAAGTTGAAGCTGCGCGCCCAGCTGCTGATCTGGAAGAGCGGCTTCGATCTGATGGACCAGATGCTGGCACTGCCGCAGCTGAAGACCCCCCAGCTGCAGGGCGATGGGGAACAGACGGATCAGGATGCGGATGCGGATGCGGATGCGGATGGCAAAGTACCGGAGGTGGCACGTCGGGCGTCGGCAGTTGCCGGGCCGACCAAGTCGCCCAACTAAGGTGGCATGTGCTCGCATTTGGCACCGGCACGAGTAAGTAGAACGGGTAATCCTCGAGAGCGACGATTGCCCAGCTGCAGGATTGCCATCGCAAAGGAAGCTGTTTCTTTGCAGTTTTGGACTGTGCTGCGATGGCAATCATGCGGTTCTACGATGCCAGGAGTACTCGTGAGGGTCCCAAATGCGTAACCATCCATCCCGATCCCATCATCCCCATCCAGTTGTTGCATCATGTGGTCTGGTCTGTTCTTTAATTGATCCGCTCGCCACTTCGTTGCACTGGCCGTGCCAAGTGGACTGGGTGGATCTGTACTTGTATTTGTGTGCCGGGACTTTACCTGCGAAACAATTTGTGGAAATCCAAACAGTACAACTTCGGAGGTGTGCCCAGGACTCGAGCCGTCAATTTGTGCTGCGGCTGTTAGTGTTTATTCCATGTGTCTATATTTAAACCTGTTGTAATTGAAGCTATTGCAAGCTGTATATGAGTGTCCATATTATATGCATTTGAGTGTGTGTTTTGCCGTTACTGCACCCGCTGCATTTCCATTTCCTGGGTTGGGCTGGGCTGGAGCACTGGGTGCTCTTGGTGCACACCACGCGACCTAGAGCGGGACAGCAGCATGCCAGCCGCGCGGCCAGGAGCGGGACGGGGATAGCAGCAGATGCGCTTTCTGCGCAATTTCCTCGACTTTTGTTTACACCTCGATGCGATGGATGGATGAGCCATTTGACTGATTGTGATGATCAGAACTTACTTATATATGTATATAGAGCCTATAGGAGCCCCTACTAACAAATATACACAAGCAAATCCGGACAGAAGCCCAAAAGTCTGCAGCTAAAGAGCCACTACTTAAAGAAATTTCTGGATTTTTGCGGGATTGTTAATATCCTCTGTTAAAATATGGATATTATTGAAATCAAACACGCGCAAATATATCGTATCGTCTTTATTGGCTGTCAGTGACAATCATAGTATTAACATGAATTTATTTTTAGTTTATGTAGTAGTTATTATATTACAGCTCTGCTTAAGTCGACTCAGGCAATCCGCGTGCAAGCTTATGAAATATGTATGTGTGTGTATGTATGTATGTGCATGTATGTATGTATATGCATGTATGTATGTATGTGTATGTATGTATGTTTGCATATGTGCATGTATATTGGGTCGAGCAGTTAATTAACAGTTTGGATTATTCATCGATAGTTGGACGTTAGAATGGATAATAATATGGTGTTTGGGGCTGTCGCTTCCACTCCCTAGGAGCCCAGTGGCGACATGCCCATCTGCTGCTGATTGGCGCCGAGCTCCAGGTTCTTGAGCAACATCTGCAGCCACTGCTTGGTGGACTTGTCCTCTTGCAGGCACACCGCGAAGGTGCCGTCACGCAGCTGATCGGGCAGACACTGTCCCAGGGCCTTGCGAGCGCTGAAAGAGTCAAGGCCAGACTTAAGAGCCGAACGATAATTAACTTGCCCGCCAAGACTTACCGTGTATTGTCCGAGAGACGGAGATAGCAGCGCACCACATGCTTCAACAGCCGGGCGCATGGATCCTTCGACAGCTGGATGACCATTTTGCCCTGAAATCGATAGAGACCCTTAGTCAATGTACGAGGCTACGGAAGAGGGACACTCACCAGGGTGATGGCCACGTGCGAGAAGCGTTCGTAGGTCTGGCAGATGTACGACAGACCCGACTCATCGAGCAATATCTTCTGGATGATGAAAGTGGCTACGGTCTTGCTCAGCTCCGATCCGCTGTCCATGATGCTCAGACAGAGGGGCACGATCTCGGTGGTCAAGAGAAAGGTGATAACCTCTTGTTCGTCGGTCTGCGGATAACAGTAATAAAAAGAAGACAAGTGCATTAGTACGTTAGGTGACCTCTGGCCTTGAACTTAACCTACCTTGACCAGAGCGCCAATGACGCCCAGACTGGTCAGGCGCAAGTACTCGAAGGGCCTGGTCTTGGACGTGGTCGATAGGAAAGGATACAAGTAGAGCGGTATCTGGGCCTGCAAGAAGGCCGTGCGAGTCTCCGGGTGCGAGGCGACGCACTGAAGAAGCGCCAGGGCGTTGCACACGCGGTTCGACTGGTGGGCCGTCAAAGTTGGAGGCGTTATCGATGGGTATATGTTAACGATCTCCTGCAACAGGGCGCAAGCGGTCCCGAAGCTGTTCCACAGCATGGGGGCCAGATCGGTCTCGCGCTTCTTGCTTAGCTCGAGCAGAGCGGTTTCACGCGTGTCCGGATGGGCCAACTCATTGATCCATTGGTACACCTGGCGGGCGAAAAGATAAATGGTAAAGCTGCGAAATAGCACGCGTTCTTGCCGACATCGGCTTACCTTCTCCTGCTCGGTCTGCTGCTGCTGCTGCTGGGGATTCATATGTGGACTTGGCTGAGCACTCATCGCAACGCTGATTTCTGCGTGTTAGCTTGAATAGATTTGGTTATGAACTGACGCCGCTGCGAGCAATGAACTTAGTTAGGGCGAGAATTCGCTGAATGAAACGGGACCTGCGAAAAGGAGGAGGTGTAACTAGCAATTTGGCGTCGATTTCTATTGCCGGACGCTTAGCTCGCGCGAGAATTCGCTAAACGGAACGGGGCCTGCGAAAAGGAAGAGGTGGCACTAGCGACTTGCCGTCGATTTTTTTCAACGGACGCTTGCAATAGACTTACCACGGGAGAGAATTCGCTGAACGGAAAGAGCCTGCGAAAAGGAAGAGGTTTAAGTTGGCGTCGGTTGCGGTTATCGATAAAGTTGGCAGAAAATCCTTTTTGCGTTGGTTCAAGTCTAATATGATCGAAAACAAGTGGCGAAAACCAGGACTATTATTTTGTTCCGAACAGTGTGGCCAGATGCTGTAATGCTCAGTTGCTCGCACAGTGACACGCAAGCGCGCTAATTTTTTATACATAAATATATAATTTAAATTTCCAAAAAACCTGAAGCCGTACGAAAACACGAAGTCTGAATGAAATCAAACAAGATTTGACAAATACAACGGCTTGCGCATGCTTTGTTGGTGCAAAATATAAAAGTCTATGCTTGATATCTTCGAAAAAGGATGACATCGCAAAGAAATAATAAATGGAAGTGAACGATGATTACATCGATAAGATGTAATAACCATAACGTGTGGGTTGCCTTAGGGTATTATAATTAGCTAAATGCTAAATGCATTTTAGTAAAGACGCATTTAGCGGCAGTCAAGTCCACCGGCTGGTTTGCATCCCGGCTATACCCTGTCGAGTTTGTGGTATTTCTTAACACATTCCCCGCCAGCCGGGTATCTAGCTGTCAGCCGCAAGACGGCCACACTGATTTTCATTTGTCGTGACGAGTACCTCGGAATCGAAAAGAAAAAAACATAAGCAGACAGGCGAAACAGAGCATTCCGTTCAATAATGAATGCATAAGAACGTTCGACGCGCGCCGAGAATCAGTCTGCGTACGAGTCGTGCGTGCGGCCAGCGTGTTGGATATTTTTTTGAGGTTTGCGCCAGCTTCCAATGCACTCTCGTGTCGCCCTGCCTTCTGTACCATCGAATTTGAATCGTTAAAAGTGCGTGGAAAAGTGTACGAATCGAAACCAATACACGGAAAGTGGGACAACGGCGACTGAGAGCGCTCGTTGCGCTTGTCTCTGTGTCGGTGTCGATGCCTATGTGTGCGTGCGACTGAGAGTGTGTGTTGTGTGTGCCGTTCTGTTGCTGTTGTGTGTGTGCATGCGTGTGCACCGCCGATGTGTGCGTGCGAGTAGTGCTTACTGCTGCCGAGAGTCGAGTGTTGCCCGTGCTTCAAAATCGCATTGAATCGTATGGAAAAATGTGTTTAACTTCTCGCACAATAACGCCGAACGCTTAAAAAAGAAAAACGCCGCACGGCGTCGCGCAGCAGCAGTCAAAGTGAATAGAAATATGAGCATGCCAATGCCAGCAAAGGCAAAGGCAAACGAAATAGCAAATCCAAATCGCAATCGCGAATTGTGCACGCAAATCAAAAGCAGGCGCTCTTCCACTCCACCATCTTCTTTTGTCTGTCTCTGAGCGACGACTTTGCCGCATGGTGAGTTTGCCGTTTGCTTGTCGCTGCTGCTGCTGCTTCTTCTTTGCCCCTTTCGTTATTGTTGTTGTCGTTGGTATTGGTAGTGGTAGTAGTGGTGGTGTTGGGTCAGGGCTTTGGCGGCGGCGTCGTTGTTGCTAATTTTGTTGCCAGTGCATTGGCTGTCGATATTGCGCTCTAAAATCGTGCCCACAATAATAATAATCGTAGTGCAAATATATAGATGCTTGCATTTGGCCAGTAGAAGTGTAAGCATACATATACGCAGGCCAGGGCAACCAACCCATATGTGTGTGTGCGTGTCGTGCTCTTGCATATGTGTTTGTGTGTGTGGATTTTCTCCATGCAGCGGCATCGACTGCTTGTGGTGGATTCGCCCGCCAGCGTGGTGAATTGGCGTCAGTGTTGCCAGCACACACCAGTAACAAACAGGCCATAATTCGTGGCGGCGCGGCTTTCTCAGTATTTGTCTATTCCTCTGCGCTCCTCTGCGCTCAACGCCATTCATTCCGCTTCATCCTCATCTTCCTCCTGCCTTTTCTTGTTCTCCCGCAGTCGACAGCTGTGTGCGCATGTTTGCAGCGCTTATTATTTATTAAGTGTTGTTGTTGTTGCTCTCGCTGTGGTTCTTCTTGTGTTTATTTCGCTTGAAGTTTTTCGCGGCAATTTCGAGCGGTAGTTGTCCAACGCCGGAAAATCGTATTGCATTTTCGGCTGGCGACTGTTGAAACCTGCGCTTCCCTCGGTATTTACAAATACGGTTTTTATAAATAGATCGTAACTCTACCCGGCTTTCATTCAATTTTCTTATTTCATTGGGCTCCAATAAGTGTGTATGTACAAATGTACATCTATGTATGAGTATGAGTGTGTTTGTGGGTGTGTGTGTGTCTGTAGGTCGTTCCCCTTTTCAAATTGTCTCTTCTTAGTGTAAACAAAATGCATCCCTTGGGGCGGCAATTGTACGCATTATTTGCTATATTGGCGGTTTTCTCTAGGATCCGATGATTCATATATCTACATATGTATGTTTGATTTCACATGCAGTAGTCAGCCATTCAAATTTTTCATTTGTCTTTTGCTCTGAATTAGTTGTTGAAAGTCCCGAATCATATGGACTGCTATCATGATGCACCCTGATCTAAAGGATCGTCCACTTCTTTTTGCAGGCTGGCGGCCCACTGGACAATCGAATATAGCAATGAATGATTTACGTCAGCAGCAGATGGTAGCAGCGACATCGTCATCAGGATCGGAATCGGGAACAGCGGTAGAATCGGCAGCCGCCACGTCCACAGCAGGATCAGCCGGAGCAGCAGGTCGCCCCCAGTCGAACTGTAGCGCTAATAGCAACGCCAAGTCAGTGGCAGCGAGCAGCACGAGCGAGGAGGAGCAGCGAGTTAGCTCCACGTCGTCGCCAGCCCAGCGGGATCAGCAGCTGAATGCGGATCGGGACCGGGAACAGGACCCAGAGCCACAGCAGCAGCAGCAGCAGCGGGAGGAGGCACTGCAGCATCAGAATAATCAGCCCGGCCATATAACCAGCACCACAGCGTCGCCTCCGCCGACGCTGCCACCGCCGACGACGCCGTGCGACGATGCCCCAAGCACAACTGGAGCATCTGCATCGGCCAGCTCAGCATCCGGAGAAGCACCATCAGCAGCATCAGCAGCGGGAGCAGCAGGTGGAGCGATGGCCGCTACGGCGCTCGAGGTAGAGAGCGAAGAGCGGGATGGACATAAGATCATCCTGAAGCTCTCCAAGCACGCCAATCCCAACTCAAACGCTAATGAATCTCAGCCGGGCGGCGATGAGAGGCGCGTAGAGCCCCTGCGCATCCAGCTGCCCTGCGGCGGAGCGGAAGGAGGCTTAGTTGCGAAGCCGCAAGATGCCTTCGATGCGGACGCCTCTTCCTGCTCCTCGTCGTGCGCCGAGGACGAGGTGGCTACCACCCTCGGCCAACAACTACGAAACACCCCGCACATTGTGCCAAAGCTGACCATCCGCGCCGCGAACGAGAGGCGCGTAGGCAGCGTGGTGCCCAAGCTGACCATCAAGTTGCCTGAGAACCCGGCTGCTTCCGGCTCCAACTCCAACTCTGGATCGTGCTCAGCAGCTGTGAGTGGCGCCCAGTCAGCTATGCCCGCCAAGAACGATGCCCACCTGTCCAGCCTCTCGCCCGCATCCGCCTCGTCTTCATCTGCCTCGTCCTCCTCCTCGTCGTCGTCGTCGTCCTCACTGGCGGAGATGCAGACGGTGCCCAAGCTGATGATCAAGACAACGCTAGCCGGGAGTAGCTGCATCAGCAGCAGTGAGGAGCTTCCGCAGCAGCAGCAGATACCAAAGTTAACAATCAAGACAGGTGGCGGCGGTCAGGAGCACGTGCACACGGTCATAATGACGCACGACCTCAACAACGCCCAGAGCATCCCCAAACTCACCATTAAAACCAAATCCATAGAGATGATCGAGGACGAACAGGCGGCTAAGCTGGAGCAGCAGTTGCAGCCGCTGCCCAAGCTGACCATCAAGAACTTATGCTCACCGA
Source organism: Drosophila mauritiana (assembly GCF_004382145.1). Lineage (NCBI taxonomy): Eukaryota > Metazoa > Arthropoda > Insecta > Diptera > Drosophilidae > Drosophila > Drosophila mauritiana. The sequence goes on along the minus strand of NC_046672.1, from coordinate 19,457,856 downwards.
AGCACAAGGTGCGTGCAGTGCTTGAGGAGAAGCCACCAACGGCGGCCTCCAAGCTGGCTATCCCAAAACCCACGCCCAATCCCACGCCGGCTCCCATGACGAATGGCGGCGAGTCGAACAGCAGTAGTCAGGAGTTCTGCGGCTTCTCCGATCTAGACGCAGATATTGCTGCGCCAGCTTCGGACGTCGTTCGCCGCAATTCGGACGACATGGTGATCGACGATTCGCTCTCCAAGGAGCACGATCCCAAGATTTTTCACAATCTACCGCCCATGCCCGCCAGCAACGGCATAGCCAGCGGTGGGAGCAAGGCCGGTAAGGCCAGCAAGCCTGCCCAATCCCAGCACAACGTCGTGGACATGGTGGACCTGACCTCGTCACCGTCGCCGGGCTCTTCGCCAACGCATGTGCCTAACAACTTCACGGGACGCATTTCGCCGAAAGGGTTGCTCATCGACTGCTTGCGAATGCAAACTGCGATGGGCGTTTATGTGTCCGAGGAGGCCGACAGTCGTGTTATGCCAGCTGCGTCGCCCAATTCGAATATATTGCTCAGCCAGCTAACGGCGCCGGCTAAAAGCTTCACCACGGCCACGCCTAAAAGCAAATCGAGCAAGTATCCCCAGCTAACGGAGCGCCTGATGGCGAATGGAAGCGGTACCGGTGGGGGATCTGTTATTGCTGCAGAAGGCGAGGCAGTCGTTGGTCCCTTGGCCCCCGCGAATCCCACCCAATCCATAATCGAGTCCATTGAAATCCTGGACACGCCTGATGGCAGCCCGAGGGTAGCCTACATGGACGAGGATTCTAACCCGATGCTCAACAAACATCTCCAAACTATTCACAAGCTCGCAATGGATCACGGAGTGGAACAGCGTATGGATACCCAAGACAACAACAACGAGAACCACTTGAAACGCACCAGCAGCGAGGGAAACGAATCTCCCAGCAGTAGAGTACGTTGTCGCTTATTTATTTATAACAAATTGTGCCGTGACAGTAGTTCTTCTTTTTGCAGCTCCCTCCCAGCAAACAGCGACGTCTGGACAACGACGAAAACGACCAGCAGACGCAGAATTGCCATGATCCCGCCAGAAAGTGCAGTGAATCACTGCAGGCGCTTCCGCCGTCACATCGCTCACGCAAGCAGAAGCACGAGCGAATCCTGAACACGGATCTAGAGGGTTCGCTATTTCCACCCACCCAACAGCAGGCGATTTCAACGCCGGATCAAAATGGAGCCTTGTCCTCGGAGGTCGACGCGGAGGACGCTAAGGCGCAAGATCCGCTAGAACCGGCGACCCCTCAGCCCCCGCCGGTAGCGACGCCGGCAGGAACGGGAAAGAAGCGCGGGCGGCCGAAGCGTGTCCAAAATCAGAGCTCGGCGGATGGTGGAGTCGCAGTTACTCCCAAACCCGGGACTCCACAGGAGGAGGTGAACAGCGCTGTCAAGTCGCGCCGCGTACAACTGCTGCGCAAGCGACTGGCCATCGATATGGTGAGCGTGGGCCAAGAGCAGGCGGACATAAAAGCAAAGGAAAAGGAGTCGTCTGTGGGCGTGCCAATTGCAAGTGTTGAAGACGGGCTTGCCGAAGCTCTGGAATCTCCAAAGACTCGCGACCATCGCCCGCTGAGAGCCACGCGCCGCACCGTTACTAGCACAAACACCAACCTGCAGCCCACGCCCAAGTCCACAAGGAAGCGCCAGAGCAAGGCCAGTGTCCAACAGAGCCCGTTGCCGCCGCCGACGATGTCTCAGTTCGGTAGTTCGGAGGCCGAGTCCAACAACAATAATAGCAGCATATCCTTTGCCCTGAGCGCGCAGATCGACCTCACCATGTGCTCGTCCAGTTCGTCGACCTCCTCCGGCGCTGCCGCCAACCAGCAGGTGATCGTTGGAAGTGGCAGCAGCTCGATGCTACCTCCGACGACCATTCTGTCTTCTTCGGACCCGTTGCCCGATGTCATCTTCCAGCCAAATGACTTCTCCTCTATCATGGCCACCCAGCAGCTGCGCTCCTCGCGCCCCTCAAGCATCAGCAGTGCCGGCGGTAGCCAGCCGGACTGTCACGACGAGGACAACTACACCAGCGCGCTGGACAACTCCGGAGGTAAGAAAGTTTTGTTAAATCCCTTACAACTTCAAGTAAGCAAAAGTACAACTCTTCTTTCAGACGAAACTGCGTTGCCGATGCTCTCCATAGTGACTCCCACGCGGGGACGTGGTCGTGGCCGGCGATCCAGGGGAGGCCGCGGTAGAGGATCTTCTTCAGGGGACCGGGCTGCCAGCGCCGGAGGCACAGCCTCCACAACGCCCGCCACGCAGCCTAGGGCCCCGCGAATGAGCCGAGGAGCTAGTGCCGTAGCAAAGGCCATCGCCATGAGTCGACCACGATGCGTGGGCGGCCTCAAGCACCAGCCCGATCCCGAGAGACTTAAAGGCTTGTTCAGTCCGGTAAGTGGTCTTCGTTAATGCACCAAACACCAATTACTAATATGATGGTGGGATCAAGTTACGTATGTTTCGTAAATTTTGTAAAACTGCTTCAGCTATTCGATGAAGCCATTTGAGTGCTTAGGTTTAGAGATTTTCATTTAAGTTTAATTGAAACTATCTCTAAAAAGAGGTGCGCAAATGAATAGCTTAGGAAGGGGCGTAATTTGAATACTTTAGTAAATCATTTGTATTTATATTTGCAACATATTTAGTTATGTTAATGGGGGGCAACTGGAATTAGAACTGCACATTCCTAACATATTTTCTCATAACCGAGTATCGGGAGCGATTCCTCGAAAAATGGCGAGAGTGTTTAGAAGACGGCGACTCGTCGGCTGAATTTAAAAATATGATAAATGCGCCCACCTTTGTCACTGGATAAGAGAATCGTTGATCCTTGAATTGGACTGAAATGTTTCCCCTTTTGAAAAGAATCTGTTTGCATGGTATTCTAAACTAACGAGACCGAGCAGCAGTAACGAGTAATGGTGCTGCTCGAGATCTCGTTAGTTCTCGCAGTAACGGACATCGGATATGGGGCATCGTGTTGAAGATGGTCAGTACAGTTAGGGCTTCTAGCGGGCTTTACAATTTGCATTACATTGCCTTCTTGTTTATGTTTCGTTACGTAAATCTTGCCCACTTACCCAAACTCACACACACACTGAGTGCTAACGTGTCGTAATTAAAAACAAAGGCGCGCGCCATGTCGCGAATTCATTGCCAACGGCCTAGTGTAAGTGCACAGCCAACAACAACAATAAAACCAAGCGAACCGCTGCTGAGTCGCTGCATTAGCTATTGGTGGGCGGGTGGCGTGCCGGTTAAGGGGAGGGAGCGGCGAAGGAAGCAGCTGCGAACTGAGCAGCGCAGCCGCTGTGATTGTTGTTGGCTTCACCTGCGATTTTAATCAGCTGAAGTTTTTGTTTGGCTCTCGCCAGTCGCACGTGTGTGTGTTTGCATGTGTGTACGTAAATGAGCTGACAGTAGTCCACCTTCACCACACCTGCTGCTGCAGTCGCTCTCACTCTCGATTGCTCTCTTGCCCACTCTCTCAGCGGGGCTTTGAATGTGGACTTCGTTGAGAGCTGGCAACTCTTCGCTTGCCGTTTTCGCTGCTGCACGTTTAAACATGTGCAAAGAGCAATGGCTTCCAAAAATTGGAAGGATAAATAATTATGCGCACATGTGTACGTACATGTGTATGTACGTATGTATGCATGTTGAGCAATTACCCTGCATTTACAAATGGTTAGTTTTTATTTCGTAGGGTTTCCTTCTTCTGCTATTGGCAATTCTTAGTAGAAGTAAAAGTAGCTTGTCATTTAAGTTAGGTACCACTCGTATAATTAGTCCTACCTTTCTATCAGAATGAACTGTTATATCCTAGACTACAAATTGAGATATATACATACATATATGTATATACATAGGTATATGAGGTATACATTAGATCGCAATGCCCTTTGAATTCAAGATTCCTAATTGCTTACCGCCCCAATTCTTTAGTCGCCGCAAGTGTTTGAGGAGGACACGCGTATGAGCGCCGATCTTAGCAACAGCAATCAGTCGATGGCCAGCCTGATGGAACCCCCGCTAACGCCGCAGAAGTGAGTCTACCTTGTGTTCATGTCCACTGTAAATTGTAATTAATAAATTCTTTTCTCGTCTGCAGGCAACCCGACTTCCTCAACAACGAGGAGTCACAGTCGTCCATGGTGAGCAATGTGAGCATGATGGACTCCAACCAGGGTCAGTCCGCCGACGCAATTCTGGGCTCTGCTCTCAAACGTCCAAAGAAGAAGAAGATGGAAACTTGCGTGGCCGAAGAGTAAGTGCATTGTAACGAACTCATAACGTAGCAGGTCTAAGTCTTCATTGAATTGCAGCACGGACTACAGCGCCTCCAGCATCGCCGAGTACGACTGGCCACCGCCTAAAGGTTGCTGCCCATCAAAGAATCGGGACACCTTCATGATCCAAGAGCAGGTGGCGCTCTATCTGGGCATCACCAGCTTCAAGCGCAAGTACCCGGATCTGCCACGCCGCTCGGTCGACATGGAGGAGCGCAATTGGCTGCAGGAGAAGGGCCTGGTCAGCGAGAAGTTGTGCGACCTGGGCATCACCGCTGTGTGGGCCTCCGACATATTGGACATCATGTACGCGGACTTCTTCGACAAGTACGAAGAGTACAAGGAGTACATTCGCAGGAAGCATTTGCGCGAGATCGAGGCTAAGCAGAAGGCCCTCGGACTCACAGTCGGCGCCGGACGAGGTCTGCAAGCGCGCGACCGTGCCATGCTTTCGGCCAGCAAGTGGAACTCTTACTTCAACAAGTCGTGAGTTACATTCTAGCAGTTGCCTTTGGCAAATGAGCAGCTTGCTAATGCTAATGCTTATCTCTCGTTTTCAGCCGTAAGGATGAGCGCCAGTGCTGTATGGACCTGCAGACCTTCACGATAAATCAGCCGCAGCCAAGGACCGCGCCCACCTGTACTCGCCTAGAGCGCTCCACTGCGGATTTGGTACGGGAAGTGGCAGAAGAGGCGAATATACCGGCACCGCCTAATCTCCTGCTACACCGCGTCTACGACGAGGCCTTCCGCAACTCAGACTACGCTTATCCACTCACGGTGGTACCGGACCAGTTCTCAATGGCCTACCGCCAGTTTGAGCCCGCCGAGCTCCGGTAAGACGCAATCGTAGTGTCGCTATTATATCCAATGTCACTAACAATTCACTTTTACAGAGCCTACCCACTGGACACGGCGCTGGACAAGCCGTCGACCGATCTGATGGCCCAGCTGCTACAGGCAAAATCCGAAGCTGTAGGCAGCGAAGAAATCAAAACGTCCGCCCCGGCCCCCAAGGATCTGGGGCAAGAGCAGTCCGCCATTAAATCCGTAACGGTAACGGCGCCCGTTCGACGCAGCAGAAGGTCCGCACGCCAGCAGACGGACAAGGTCCGCACGGCTAGCAGCTCCAGCACGTCCTCCGCTCAATCGGCCTCATCCGCGTCCAGCGGCAACGGGAGCAGCAGTGATACGGTAACTTGAGCGGTTTGGATAGAGATACATTCATTCGGTTTGATGAAATACATTAAATTGAGTTCAATTGAACCACATTTGGTTCACTGGTGTCTGCATCCTGAAAACTATGGGCTTCAGTTGAAATAATCGCCAACAATTCTTATGCATTTTAGGAAAGCGGCGATGAAAGCGACTTCAGCAGCACCTCGAGCTGCAGCAGTTCGACGGGTGCCTCAAGTGGAGCAGGCAGCGAGGACGAGGATGGGAACGAGTGCTCATCGTCGGTCAGGCTGTCCAACTGCGGCGTCTGTCTGCGCAGTCAGCATCGCAATGCTAGGGACATGCCGGAGGCTTTCATCCGCTGTTACACATGCCGAAAGCGCGGTAAGTGGTCCCCCATCCTTTGCTCCGCTTCCGTCCTAAACTCTGTGCCTTCCCACAGTCCATCCCAGCTGCGTCGATATGCCCCCGCGCATGGTGGGTCGCGTGAGGAACTACAACTGGCAGTGCGCCGGGTGCAAGTGCTGCATCAAGTGCCGTGGCAGCCAACGTCCAGGAAAGATGCTCTTTTGCGAGCAGTGCGACCGAGGCTACCACATCTACTGCTTGGGCCTCAAAACAGTCCCAGATGGTAAGTAATTCGTGGCTTGTCTATGAAGCCATTTGAAGATGTAGTTGCTCAGTTGTTTATGATAACAACATAGCAAATTGTTCGATTGGATGATTTCAAATATACAGACTAGATTACTTAACATCCCTCTAACAAAACTTACAGGACGATGGAGCTGTGAGCGCTGCTGTTTCTGCGTGCGATGCGGGGCCACCAAGCCGGAGGGTCTGCCCCAGGTGGCCGCCCTGTCCCAGGCGTCCGGAGGACCGGCGGCCAACGGGGACCGCTCAAAGGCAGCGCGCAACAAGCGCTTGAAATGGGTGCACGAGTACCGTATCGATCACGTGACGAAGATCCGGGAGCACGCCGCCATGTTCTGCGTACCATGTGCGCGAAACAAGCCCGCCAAGCGGCAGTCGGCGGCGGGTGCGGCCGGGACGGCAGCAGTTCCTCCTGTCCTGGAGGCCACGTCCGCGCGAACGGATGACAGTCCGATGCCCAGTCCCGGCCTGACAACCAACGGAGGACGCTCCCTTTCGCCAACGGCGGCACTGAGTCCAAAGGCAGCTGTGCCCGTGGCATCGCTGCCGCCCGTTCTTGAAGCGACGGCGGTGACCACAAACATTGCGGCAACGATAGGCAGACGGCAGGCGGGTAATGCGGTCAATATAACAACGATGCAGTGCAACAGCAGCAGCGGCAGCAGCAGCTTCAGCGGGAACGGAGTCGCCGAGGACGCGGCGAATGTCACTGCAACGGGAACGGCCACGGCGGCAGCAGGAGCACCCGCTGCCACTCCAATAGGCATAGCTCCGCCGCCCGTTGTTGCCTGAGTGGGGGTCATACGTTATTGTGCCAAGCGCACTCTAACGGACTTATAGTAAGCGCCGGACGCGCCGCCCTCTACCAAGCCGCCTCCAAAGTGGTCGTAACCACAGAGCACAGCCGCCATCCCAAAAAAAAAAAAAATAACACACACACAGATGCATAGTATTAACGAATGCGACAAGGGGGAGAGATTGGATTAAGAGTGGAGAGAATATTTAAGGTTTTTTTTTACTACGATTATTCTTTATTTGTCAGTACTGCATTGTATTGATTGTGTTTTATACATATATACATATGAATATTCCTATTATAGTTATGTTACTTAACTTTGCTAATGTTAACAACCAAACGACCACATAAACACACACACACACACACATGACACGCACCCCAAGGAACACCAAGTAGACCACGTTATGCTTAAGTCTTTTTTAACGCCTAAGTTGAATAGCCTAGCACTAAGTCACAACTTCATTTGTTTCTAGTGAATTCATTTGACGCATTTTAGTTCAATTGCGCGCAATCGCCCACGCAAACAGATTTGTACACTTGCGTTTTTTAACCAAGGAAAGAGTGCTGTCCAGCTGTCCTGGCCGTGCGGCCTTGTTTGTATTCCCGTGTCCTTGGAGGCTTGGTCCACCCGCTGGGTGGGGTCTTGTCCACGTCTGTAGGTCTCTAGGTCTGTAGGTAGGGCTAGCTGTTTCGTGTTACCGTTTACTTTTGAATCGAAATAGTGTCTATTTCTATTTCTCAGCCAAGTCTAAGTCTAAGCCACCGTGCGCACTGTGCATCTGTATCTTCTATAGACATAACTCTGATTTTAAACGTCTTATGCGCCGAATTTTTGAACATGTATATGTGTGTATTTATAGGAACCACGCCCTCTAGCCCATGTAAGTAGTTAAGCACAGCCTAAGTAGTGTCTTCATGTGCGGTAGCTGCTTGTCCTTTTTTTTTTTCGTTTCGTTTAGTTTAGATTAGTTTCGGTAGATTCGTAAGCGGGGAAGGGACTTGGCTCGGCGGAGGATCGAGGATCGGGGAGCCGGGAGCCGGGTGCCACTCCGCAATCGTATGGCTAAGAATGTATTATAAATGTAATTTATGCTAACACATAACCCAACACTCGGACCCACACACACCACACACACACAAACAAGCAAACACATATATATATAAATATATATATATATAGATATACTAGCTATAGCTATAAGATTGAAGCACAAGAGCAGATACAGATGTGGCTAGCGAGGATTAGGTAGCAGGATGTGGAAGTGGAAGTGTGGAAGAACCATGTGTGAAATATTGTTAGGCAACAGTTCTAATACCGCCGCAGGATAGGTAGCTCTAAGTTTTCGGTCTACTTAGGACAAAGTGGATCCACAGACGGGCCCAGCTGCAGACCTCGGCTGGAGAGAGCTGGTGGGTAATCCACTTTCCGCGGAAAGTAAATCTTAAGTCCTTCATATTAAGTGGAATTATTCTTATGTATACATACTGAAAGATTTATTTTTAAGTCGAATAAAACAGCAGCATTAATAACCTGGCCTTACCACAAACTCGACGCCACGATTTTGGGCATCAGGAGCTCCTCCAGCTCGTGGCCGTCGCGCCATGTGAGCACGGAGCAGGCCAGTTCCTGGCCATGGGCGGTCATCTTTCCGTGCAGCTCGAATCCGCGCCGGACGCAGGCCACGTCCATTTGCCGCAGCCGCTTCATGGCGCACAGATCGTTGCAACTATCGCCCACATAGATCACGCGCTCGTATCGCCCGCTGCACGTCAGCTCCTCCATCACGGAGCCCTTGCACATGTTGGAGGGGCAGAGATCGCAGTCAGTCTGCTCCTGGTAGGGCAGCACCAGCACCTCGCCGCTCGCCTGGACGCAGGCGGGATTGGTGAACACGCCGCCGGCAAAGAGGCACTCAATGGCGTACGCCTCCAGCCACTCGCCGATGAAGAAGGAGTTGGCGTCGCTGACGATGCACAGTTCGAGCTCAGGCATCCTGGCCAACCGGCGCACCACCCGCAGCATTCCAGGCACGGCTGTGAGACTGCGCACACGCTTGCCCACCGACGCGGAGTTCACCTTGTGCTCGCCATGCAGGCGCTGCAACACTCGGCTTATGAAACTCAGCCAGCCGCACTTGGGGATCTGGTCCTGCAGCTCCTTGCGCTGACTGGTCGGCAGTAGCTGGCTCACCGCCAAATAGGAGTCCTGCTCCACGATGGTTCTGTCGAAGTCGATGGCGACTAGGGTGCGCGGTCCAGGCGAACTGGACGCGCTCAGACCGCGTCCGAAGGCCGAAAGGCAGCGGCTCAACCGGAGGCTTCTCGAAATAGCAAACATTTTGGTGTGGAAAACAAACAATTTGATTTTAATATCAATGCACACTCGTTTAAATACAGTAGATATGGGTCAACAAAGCACATCAATATCGATAAGGTGGCGCCAATATCCAAAGGTGCACGGAGTCCCATGGAAGCTGGGATCTTGGTTCCACGACGTGTCCGTTTGGCCGACAAAGTTGTGATTATAATATAATGTGTGTATTACATGTATATCGCATAAGATATTTAGATATTGTCATTGAAAAATGTTGTTTCGTTTTCCGTTGCGTAAAATATTTTCCAAAAAGGTTCAAATATCTAAAATACATTCATAGTTGGTGTGTTGGTAACATGCAAAAAGCTATGCAAATGCATATGGAACAGCAAAGATCAACTTGTATGGCTTCCAACGAATATGGGTGCACTACATCGCACGTACATAAGTAAGTGTATAATTAACTACATTGGCGAATTCATTGGCTAACTATATAAAATGAAACAATATACCATATGCCATATGCTACGGAAACAACCAACGTATCTTTCAGCTTTGGGGATTCACAGATCAATGTTGCGCCCGGATGATGCTCTGTGATTATTTCTTATTGTTGAGAAAAGTGAACTATTATACTGACTGACCACAAATGGAATCCGAAGTTGGTTAGTGATTATATTACGTTTGCTTCGCGCGGAAGTTTTGATATTGTAAACCTGGCAATCAGTTTGTATCCGATCCGGGATCGGTTTCCCAAGAGGGCATAGCTAAGCTAACTGCTTGCGTTTCAAGAATCTCAGCTTGGTGGAGGAGCATTCAGCATGATATTCGACCAATGGTGCCATTAACTTATGTAACTTCAATGGCCAATAGAAACATAACTTAGTGCCCATATATGTAGGCCAGTACTGATGAGCACTGATCAATCAATCCAAGCCTCCATTGACTTCTGTTTAGGTGGGCGATTGCCGATCTATGCCAGCCGACTAGGGAGTCCAATTGTCCCGCCTCCGATGATGCCATCTCGCTCTATTTCCAGCACGCTGCACCTAAACCGTGGTCTGCACGTTCTGCACGGCCTTCGAGAGCTCCACCTTGGAAGGTATCAGATAAAATGCAGGCGTCATCGTCTCCCCGCACGGACACTTGCAGGCTGCAATAAATAAGGAGGAATTAGTGAGGGGGGGATTATCGGCTGGTGGAGCAGCAAAGCCAACCGTTGATCCAGCTAAAGTTTCCCAGTTTCTGCTCGCACTTGGGACAGTACAGGCGGCCCTGGGTGTTCAGCATGATGCGGTGCATCCAGGCGATGGGCTCCACGAAGAGTATGCTGCGGCAATAGTTTGGCGTGCTTTCGTGGCCGGGTGAACCGAGCGACGACTGGCGGATGCGCTCGGACAGCTGCTCCAGCATGCGAGCACCACTGGAATGATTTTCGGCCTGATCCTGTGACTGAGCCGGCAGCTTAGCTGCAGTGACTTCTTCTTTCTCCTTCGGAACCACCTCCTGCGGCGGCCTGTCACGCGGCTTGTGCTCCAGTACATGCGACTTGGAGGCCAGGACGCGGCGGCAACGACGACACCGGAACACTATGGGCTCCGGGTTCTCGCGCGTTATATCCGGATCCGGACGGACCACGCTGTGGAAGCTTTGCGGCAGGATCTTGGCCTTGCGCATCTGCTCGCCAGCCAGGCGCAGGCGGTGGATCTTGTAGCGCTGGCAGTTGGGGTCAATCTTGCAGCCCATGCGCCGGAAGAGCTTTAGCTGGCTGACAAAGCCAGCGTTTGGCTGGACGAAGCGCCGTTTGGCCTTGACCAGCTCGTAGGCGGGCAGGAAGTCCAGATTGTGTCGCTTCATCATGTAAGCGATCACCGTGGATGAGCTGCGACTGACGCCGAAGTAGCTGTTGAAGGCACAAAGAGTCAGAGTCGTTGGCTGGTCAGCCTAAGTAAGATGCTCACCAGTGCACAAGGACATTGCCCTGCTGGGCCAGGGCCGAGCTGATGAAGTCCACGCAGCCCTCCAGATGCTGCAGAATATCTTCGCGCGGCATGTCGGCAACTGAAACAGGGATTTGAATAATTAAAGAAGCTGTTGCACACTCCCGGAGCTACTGATTTGTGTGCTTACTCTGTATATATTTGGTGGTCAGAAAGCTGGCCTCCAGAATGTGCTGCGGCAGCGGCACCGAGTCCAGCGTGAGGATGTGGGTAATCTTGAAGGAGCGCAGCGTCTCCATGTGCGTGGCCGCGGTCAGGTTACCTGGTGGTGCAAGGAAGGGTTGAGAAATGCATCGATCACAAGGATTGCAGCTATATGCTCACCTAGAAACAGGCCCGTGTCCACCTCGTCGATGCTGACCGGTCCGCCGTCGAAGTCTTCGCGCGTCAGCACCCCGGAGTCCTGGGCCTTGCCACCCCCCGCGGAGCACGAAGGCCGCGCCTGCCGCTGAGACTGAGACTGCTCCATGGCCAGGCAACAGATACCAGCTGGAGGCAGAGGAAGAAGAAGAGCAAGGACAGGACCTAGTGTGGAAGTGGAAGTGCTAGTGTGACCGCAGCAGCATCGCGCGGTATCCGATTTGTGGAAAAGCTCGCTTCCAGGTTAACGATAACTTGCTATCGACCGCGGCGCATCTCTATTGTAGCAGGTGCCGGCGAGTATAGCAATTTTATAGGAGCAACAATAGGATCGTATTAGCCGGAATTCAGTGACAAGATGACCACGTTGCGACCGTTCACCTGTGACGACCTCTTCAAGTTTAACAATGTGTGAGTACAGTTGATATTCCCATGCCCAAAAACAAGGCTAATACCATTACCGCCGTGTGCTTCGCCAGAAACTTTGACCCACTTACGGAGACCTACGGGCTGTCCTTCTACACCCAGTACCTGGCCAAGTGGCCGGAGTACTTTCAGCTTGCGGAGTCGCCCAGCGGACAAATAATGGGCTACAGTAAGTACTGCATTCCACTGGGTGCACGAGTTCCCCTGTCAAGTGTGTTCTAAATTCTCTAGTCATGGGCAAGGTGGAGGGACACCTGGACAACTGGCACGGACACGTGACTGCGCTTACCGTCTCGCCCGACTACCGGCGCCTGGGTCTGGCTGCGCTGCTCATGAGTTTCCTGGAGGACATTTCGGAGAAGTAATGCCCCAATTCGCTGGATATCAATGCAAACTCAACGACTACTTTTTTTTCAACCCCAGAAAGCGAGCATACTTTGTGGATCTGTTTGTGAGGAAGAGCAACCAGGTGGCGATAAACATGTACACGAACCTCGGCTACATCATATACCGCACCATACTTGATTACTACTCCGGCGACCAGGACGAGGATGCGTACGGTGAGAGCCCAAAGAATGTGCATTGACTTCCAAGCGGCGTCTAACAATCGATGGTTTATCCACTTTGCAGACATGAGAAAGGCCTTATCCAGGGACGTGAACAAGAAGTCGGTCATACCGTACACGCAGCCTGTACGACTGGAACACATAGATATGAATTGATACGATGTCAACCCAGTAGCGCCCGAAAACGCATTTATGACTAACTGATCCCCCGATCCACCATTTGAAACGGGCGCGAGCGCATCACTTCGCAGCCCATTAAATTCTAGTTAACTTCTAGCAATGTAAATAACACATAATCCCATGACCTGCCCGGTGATAACATGCCATTCAATTCTGACCGGATTCCCACCCGCTTGCGAACCAATCCCCCGGCAGTATCTGCGTGCATTTCCCCAACCGAAACTAAGCCTGTAATTAAGTACACGACCGCCCCGTTACCAAATTCAGCTCAAATTCTCGATAATTCTATTGACTTTGAAATTATTTAAAGATTTCGTAAGCCGATGCGTAAATAACCTCAAACTCAAAGATTGTTCCACAGTTCTGAAGGTAAATAACGTAAGCAACTTGATTACTTCATCACCGTAAATGACAACCAGTATCTAACGCCAACGCTATGACCACCCATCTAGTCCACAAACGATCCTCTGACCATCTCCACTGTTTTTTTGCAGATCACAATGCGCGAGCTGCGCAGACAAATGCGTCACGATCACTAAGTGGAACGATTCGCGACGGATGTGGGCATAGCCACGGGCATCGCCATCGCCATTTAATTCATCAACCAATTCCCATTTACCAATGTGCTGAATAGAAAACCCTTTTACGAATAAAACAAAAATAAACCCCTGGCATATAAATTTCAATGTGTATTTGCTTGATTGATTGGAAATAACGTAGGAATATAATATCCTTGCTGTGATGTCCTTTTTTATTGCTAGCAGGAGGATAGAAGTAATCGGGTTTATAATACCCTGTATTACATGGGTAGCTTGGACTCAGCTCCTGCGCATTTGTTACCCCCATTTCGAACTGCGCTTGTTGATTGGTGTTTGCCAAAATCCTGAGTGACCTTTTAAGTCCTGGCAACCACTGTTGGATCAATAGCTGGTGTTCGGTTCGGTATCTGATTGATGGCCCATTCAGTGCGCAAAGAATGGCGAAGAAGGGAGGAGTCCAGCAGCTCCAGGCCGACCTCGCCTCGGATGAGGAGTTCGAGAAGTTCCTGCAGCGATCCGGATTGCTGGGTACGTTCTCGATGCGATGGGCAGCCATCGGTCCACCCAGTAATGGCACTAATCCCTGAGTGCTTCAGTGCTCGATATATACTCCGAATGGTGCGGTCCCTGCCTCGGCATGGTGGGCAGCCTGCGGAAGATCAAGCTCGAGCTAGGAGGCGACAACCTGCAGCTGGCCATCGTAAGATCCCACAGTCCGATGCACCCAGGCGTAGCGCACTAACATCCCCATCTTTCCCAACATGTGCCAGTGCAAGGCGGGCTCCATATCCTATCTGCAGCGATTCAACAAGAAGAGCGAGCCCACCTGGATGTTCGTCACGGTGAGTGATCCCATGGATCATAATGTATTGCTTCTATGTTTCCCTTATGGACCTTTAGAGCGGCAAGGCCATCAACATCATGTTCGGCACGGATGTGCCCAAGCTGGTGGCCATGATCACCCGAATGCTGCAGTCGACGATGGCCAAGGAAACGCATCTGAGCTACGAGATCACCGAGCTCCAGCCGATCGAGCTGGAGCAGCTGGAGGTGCGCAACAAGGCGCTGCGCCTGGCCGAGGAGATCGAGCTGGCGGAGAGCCGTCGGAAGCGTCTGGAGTACCTTCACAGCGTCACCGACTGCATCATGGCCAACCTGCCGGACATCGGGATCACGGTCTTCGGGCCACAGGTTAATCGCGACATGTTCAAGAAGCTCTCGGAGCCGGCTGATCCGCTCAAGATTCAGTGCAAGGACCGCAAGGTCTTTCCCATTCTGCCCAGCGACATCGCCACCGTCAACTTCGCTGCGGAAAATCCACTGGCTCCGGAGGTCATCGAGCAGCTCTACGACAAGGAGCTGCTGATGTGCTTCTGGAAGGTGGAGGAGGTGCTCGGCACGCCACCGACCGTGCTCCGCAAATATGCCCACGAGCTGACCAAGGAGACCATCAAGCCGCCGGACGAGTTCAACGAGGAGGAGATCACCGTGCCGCCCATGATTGTGCCGCTGGAGGTGACCGTGGAGATATCTGAGCCAGGTGAGACTGCTGTCATCCTTGCTAACTTGACCTATTCACGAAATTGTTCTCTGTGGCTAGAGCCATCAACGGAGGATTGCCAGGTGCAGCCGGACGCAGTGCAGCTGGCCGAGATAAGGAGCGAAAATGTAGCGGAGGGCGATGAAGAGACGGAGACAGAGGCGGAGGCAGGGGCTGCACCAGAGGCAGTTCCTGCGGCCGAAACTGCTCCGGTTGCAGCTAAGAGAACCAAGACTATTCGGATACCGCCGATTTGGGTGCCCAGTGACCAGCGCACCCATGCAGCGCTCATCTACACGTACTTCCGTGCCCAGACCTCGACCTTCCTTCCGCCGGATCCCGTGCCGGAGCCACCGCACATCGTGATGATCTTCGACGCCTACAAGAAGAAGGATCTGGCCATTCTGCTCGAGACGTGTCGCGAGGACATTCCGCTCTACGGCTTCTTCAACGGCGACAATCCGCTGACGGCGCAGTTCATAGCCAACTCCGTGGATAAGTACAATGCCAAGCCGTACGTTCCGTAAGTGCTGTCAACGATCCACTGGCCAACGGATGAGTTACATATGTATCTGTCTGATACCTTTCAGTACCGACAAGATTGTGCTGAAGGTGAACAAGCTGAGCAGTCCGACCATTCCCACGCTGATGGCCTACGGTCCCAGCTATGTCAGCGCCAACTCGGTGGTGGGCCACCAGGAGGCCACCCAGTTCTTTCCCGCCAACTACAAGTCTGCGCTGCAGGAGGAGGAGGAACTGCACGCCGTCAAGGCGGAGAAGCCCAAGAAGCGCAAGAAGGTAAGGCCGTGGGCGATTTGGTGAAAACCTTCCAGCTCACTTCCGTTGAATCCGTTGCAGAATAAGAAGAGAGGCGATCCCGAGGAGAGCGGCAAGGCGGACGCCGGACCGGCGGATGCCCAGATGGAGGCGGAAGAAGCGGTGAAGACCTCGCCGGAGGAAGGCGCCTCCACCACGAGCAGTGGCGAGGACAGCTGCGAGAGTCGTCCTGCCACAGCCGATGGCGCCAATCCCGACGCTTCGCAGGCCACTTAGATGCCCCAGCTCCGTTCAAAATTCAAAAGTACTGTTCCATTCCGAAATATTATGATATAGCACACAAATAACCAGATGTACTTACCCTTGACGACAAACTTATAAAAATTTTACAGCAAATTAATTTATATTGCATATACCATTCAAATTTTTTAATTTAAAGCTCTTATCAATTATAAGTTTAAAATCAATTATAAGGGATTGCTGTATCGTATATTATGAACCAATTCGCGTCCTATTTTACTTTCTGGCCCCTGGGGAGATGAACACTTTAGTTGCTTTAAAATAAAAAGTAAAAACTAACACAATGCGAACAATTTGGCTATCTGAATTTTGAACTCGATAACGCACACTGATTAGTTTGCTTGCCGTGCTATCGACTATCGATTTACCAAGCACAGGCAAATCAGCTGTTCCGCTCGTCACGAACGTGACGGTTTGTAAAATTAAATTGTATAATTGCTGTATTAAAACACTAGCTAAACGCAACTTGCTGTCGACCGATGGATTCCAATCTGCGCAATGTAAGTGAAAGAGTACTCCCGCTGAACCTTACTCACTGGCCACGCCTTTCAGCTCAAAGACTTTTTCACATTATACAACAAAGTGACGGAACTGTGTTTCAGCCGATGCGTGGATAATCTCAGCCAGCGCGACCTGGGCGGGAATGAGGTATGTATGAGGCTGGGAAATCCACGGAGGTATTCCTCATTAAATGCCGCTTCACACGACAGGACCTCTGTGTGGACAGGTGCGTTACCAAGTTCGCGCGCTTCAACCAGAATATGATGAAAGTGTACGTGGATGTGCAGACCACTATCAACGCCAAGCGCATGGAGGAGATGGAGGAGAACGCCCGCAAGGCCGAGCAGCAGCAGAGGGAGCAGGAGAAGGAGCGGCTGAAAGAGGCGGCCGCCACGGCAGTACTTACACCTGTCCAGCCGCCTGTCGCCGGCAATCTGTCCATGTAGCAGCAGTGGCATGCAACGCCGCAGCTGCTTTTCTCGATCCTAGATAGCTAATCGCGGAGTCCAGACCGCCCTCCACACCCGCAGTCGGCGACCACACTTACTCTTTCTACAAACAACCAAAAAAAAAAAAAAAAACGACCCAACCAACCACACGCAATGCGGCGCATTTGTCTTGTTGCACTTATCGGCCTGCCAGCAGCCGGCAAATCTTCGCTGTGCTCCTGGCTGCTGGGTCAGCAGACTGCCCTCCGCGTCCGCCACATTGTTCATCTGTGCTACGACGACTTCCTCGACGCTACACCTTCGGCCGACTTGGCCTACAAGGAGCAGCGCGGCCGCATTTTTAAATTAATTGAAAAACTCATTTCCGCCATTCAAGAAGACGCCGATTGGCCGCCTCAGGTGCGCCGCATTTCCTCCAGCAGCGACTACAGCAGGGGAAGGCATCTCATCCTGTGCGACGATAACTTCTATTACCGCAGCATGCGCTTCAAGCTCTACCAGCTGTGCCGAGACTCTGGCTGCATCTTCGGACAAATATACATGGCCAGTTCGCTGGACTCCTGTCTGCAGGCAAACTCCCTTAGGAGCGATGCCACTCGAGTGCCGGTGAACGTGGTGCGGCAGATGAACGAGCGGCTAGAGGTGCCAGACACTTCGGAAGCCTGGGAACGCAACAGTCTCACATTTAATGGTCTCGACATGGATGCCACGGGATCTGCGTTGCTTGCTTTCATTGCAGCTCTGCTCGATTTGCCCGCGAAGGAGACGACGTCGGACTTGCCACCGGCGGCCGCAAGAGGACTACTAGGACAAGATCAGTCTCTAGTGCACCGCCTGGATTTGCTCCTGCGGACGCGCATTGGGGCGTTGCTCGAACGACTGACACAAGAGGAGGACAAGCGCTTGGCGGGCCAAACACTGAACAGTAGGCGCAAGGAAATATTGACCAAATTCCGCACAGAGGTCGGCGGCAAACAGATAGACGGCGAAGGTGAGGGCGACGCCTTGGATTACTATGTAAATTTGTTAAACTAGGCTAAGATAAGCTAAATTCGTTTGTATGCCACACAATTGTGTACGGAGCGACCTAAATACATACATATGTGTTACTAAACGCTTTCTTGGCATTAAAACTAGATTTATTTATCAAAAAATACAAGTTAATCTAATGGAGCCACCTCAGACCACCTTCACCTGGCTAACGTCCCGCTTCTCGATCATGCGCATCTGTTTCTTCTTCATGCGCTTCAGCTTGGCGGGATTCTTGATTACCTGGACGACCTCCGAGCGGCGCTCGTTCGCCAGGCGGCGCTCGGCGTTCTCCACGCGGCGCTGGTGCTTCTGGACGGCGTCCTCCTTGCGCTTGTCCTTGATCTCCTTGGAGCGCTCCTTGATGTAGCGCAGCTCGTCGCGCAGGGCCGTCTTCTTTTCGAAGGACAGTCGGTTCACGGTCTTCTTAATCTTGCTAAATCTGCAGGCGAAGCCGAAGGGATTAGATGACAATGCGCTGGCAACGGAGAAACACCACTTACTTCTGTTTGGGCGTCTTCCACGGCCGGTTCGACTTGGGCTGGCCGCGTGGTATGCTGTTCTCCGGCTTCGCTGCCTTCTTGGCCTTCGCCGGCTTCTTGGCAGGCACAGTTTCCGGTGCGGATTCACTCATTTTGCGTTCGGTTTAGCCTAACGTGAAATCAAATGCAAACAACACAAATACAAAACACGAGTGCACGTGTTGTTTCCACCGTCTATCGATGACACGCAACATATGTTTGTGAAAGCCATCGGTAATCGGGGGGTTGCCTTCGATTACAAATCATTGAGCGCCATTTGATAATCGTTTCAAATGTTTCGATGCACACGATTGTTGCTTACCGAAGATAAAAGCTTGTCTTTAATGATTTCAAATATATTTTCTATGACTAGGAAATCATTTGCTTAACACCTTAGTGGTCCTTACCCCAACCTATCTACCCTTGCCACTTGACTATAAAGATGTGTAAAACTATCTTATCTTGCGCGTCGAAGGTTTTCTACGCCATACTCAGAAACGAAATGTGTAAACTAATAGATAGTATTATCTTTTCACATGTTCCCTATTCCGGTTTTAATATTCTTTTCTCCAACAAACAGTAACAATATTTATTTTACGCTTTTATTGTAACAACATCATTTTGGTTTTTCATTAGCAAAAACTATATATTTTGTTCAACTAGGAACAAATTACCCAATATTGTTTACTGTGCGTCGTAATTTTGTTCAAATGAAATACAGATTATTAGAATTCGGCCTTTTTCAACTCGCTCAACTTTGGAGCTCAAAAGCAATGTTGATAAGTAGCTCATGTTTGTTTTCAAACCAAGAAAAACAAGAATTTTATTTCACTACAATTTAACAATTTCGACGGGGCTCGCCAAACCCAGCAGCAGACGATTTCCCACCTGCCCACCGATTTCCTGGCAACTTTGGCATTAATCTACATATGTACAAAGATTCACGTCGACAAGCTCTAGTCGCCGCAATGGGAGCGCGTTCAGGAGCCGGAACCCTTCGTCGCCTGATTGCTCCGATTGTGCTGGTCGATGTTGTAGTGGTAGAAGAATGACTTGCCGTACTCGAAGGACGAAATCATTATCGCACACGCGGGCGCCACCTTGAAGAGTCGGGGGCCCAGTCCAGAGAAAATGGCTGGCACACCGCCCATGCGGTAAATGCTGGCCAGGCGCATCGCCACCGACTTGGTGGCCACTTGCTTGGGTGGATTATCTGCCGTAATGCAAACCGAACCATTGTCAATGCTGCTACGGGAGTTGGTTGCAGCAAGCTGAACCACATTGGGCCTACCTGAGAATATGAACTTCTCGCCGAATTCGATCTGCTCGTGCGTTTTCACCACATCGAAGGGCGTGGTGATGGTGGCGGCCACCTGGAAGCGGAAACATGAGGGGTTACCACAGTCGACCCAATTGGTTTGTAGCGCAGATGTCTTACCGATCCGGATATCGCTCCCGCCGCAAAGCTGAAGCTGAACGTCGGCTCCACCACGCCAAAGGAGCTCTTCAGGTACTCGTAGCAGGTCCAGTAGATGCCGGAGAAGGGCACGTCGCGAAGGATGGTTGGCGGCAGGCCGCGCCACAAGCCCAGCACGCCCTGCGACTGCACCACTTGGCGAATGGTGCCGAACATCTCGGCGTGCGTCATGCGCTGCGACTGCATCTTGGTGCGGATAAGCTCGACGGGACTCACGCAGGTTACGGCCAGAATGCGGGCCGACACGCCGGCCAGCAGCGGCACCAGAAATGGAATCGGGTGTGGAATGTCGTGGGCACTGGTATCTGGGCGTCGCATGTACTTGTAGTGGATGTCGGTGAAACGGGCCTTGAACTGCTCATAAGCCACGAAGTATATGATGGTCGAGGGCAGGGCCGAGATTAGCGTTGGGCTGAGCCCCGACCACAGGGAGCCGATGCCCTCTGTGCGGCTGATTTTGATGAATGCGTCCTGGAGAGAGGCTAGGTTAAGTCCGTATCCCGGTTATCCCAACGCTTACCACTTACAATGGTGCCAGAAAAACGGGGAGCGGGCTTGGCGGCTGCTGGGTTGGGCGTGTCCGGGCCGCAGGGGCAGATGTGGTCCATGAGGCCGTTGCAGTAGAGGAAGCACTTGTTTGAGAGCAGCGCTTGCTGTTGGGCCTGCAGACGGGTCTTGATCACATCCAGAGGGGTCACTGCAATGGTAAACCTATCAGTCAAACACTGACACTATGCTCGACGGTGTGTGGCGGGCAACATACTAAAGCAGGCCGTCACCATGGCGCCGGTACAGGCGGATGCCACTTGCTGCAGAGGTCGGATCCGAAAACGGGGGTCCGTCATCGTGGCCTTCGACTGATTTTGACTGGAAGCAGCCGCCATTGCCGCACTGGCGGCAGCGAACTGGCCGCATGCCTCCCTCTTAGCCATGGCAGATGCACTTGCTCTTCCACGCGATTGGCGGTTGCTTCACTGGGAGCGCCGGTAAGCTGGTGGCGGCAAACGGTGATGTGAGATGAGGTGAGATTGCGAATCGCGTGCTACGGCGTGTTTGTTGACGATGCTCAGCTGTGCTATCAGTCAAGCTCTCCGATCATTGTGAAATAATTCACGGGTCCAAAAGAAAACACCGTGCTCATCGGATTTGTACCATTACCATTCCGTTCCACGTCGATCAGCTGTTGCCGTTGGGCGCTATCGATAGTGAAGTCGGAACGGAAATGCTATCGCGGTGCTATCGAAAATCGTTCTTCTTTTTCGTTTGAATTCAAAAGTATATTTAACATCATATTTTTTACTCAATTTACATTGTTAAGGAAGTATCTTATAATATAAGATAGATAAATATAAGGATATTTATAAGTTGCTCATACTAACGTATCGTAATATACTAATATTAAACTTTGGTTTGTAAAATGAAGCCCTATAAATACAAGTGATTTCCAAGAAATAATGATAGTCCTTCATCGAAATATAAACTAAATAAACGTGGCGTAGGGAACTAAATAGTTAGGACTCTGGACGGTCACAGCATTCAATTGAATGTGCTTGCATTTACCTTGCTTTATCATTGACATTTCACATAGTACGTACCTGCCTCCTGGAGATCTAGATTGTAGTGGAAGAAAAACGACTTGCTGTATTCGAAAGTGGAGATCATGATGGCACAGGCGGGCACCACACGTAGCATCCGAGGCATCACCCCGACATAGAGGCCCCGCACTCCCTGCAGCCTGTAAATTTGACGCATTCGCGAGAGCACCGACGGCTTGGAGTTGGCGACGGCACTTTGCGGTGTCTTTGGTCGTGCTCCGGCTTCTGCAGCTGTTCCTGCTCCTGTTCCCGTTCCCGTTCCCGTTCCAACCTCCTCGTACAGCACGTCCTGACCCAGCTCAATCTGCGTGTGCGTGGTGATCAGGTCAAAGGGCATGGTCACAAAGGTAGCCACCTGCGGAATGACGTTTCCAGAACTCGATTACACTCGAGGCAAAGCTATGGTTTTCGGTGTGTGGCAGAGCACTGCTCACCCTCACCCACCGCTCCGGAGATGGCGCCCGTGAGGAAGCTAAAGAGGAAAGTCGGCTCCGTGACGCTGAAGGCCCGCTTAATCGCCTCGTAGACCGCCCAGTAGGTTCCGGAGAAGGGTGCGTCCCGCATCACGGTGGGCGGCCAGCCCCGCCAGAGACCCAGGATGCCGTGCTGGCGGATCAACGAGCGCAGCACACGCCACAGCTCGGCGTAGGTCATGTACTCCGACTGCATCTTGATGCGCACCATTTCGATGGGCGTAATGGCCGTGACCACAATGGTGCGCGAGCAAATGCCCGAGGCCATGGGCACATAGTAGGGCAGCGATGCGTTGGATACCTGCGCGGTGGCGCTCACATTTATTCCCCTGGTTGCCTGGTCCAGGGGATCGCCGCCGTCGGCTCCAGGCACTTGGTCCATCATGCCGGCTTCCTCAAACTTCTGCGAGACCAAGTAGATGTGGGACAGCGAATTCTTGATATACTCGTACGTCAGAAAGTAGATAATCGTGGAGGGCAGGGCCGAAACTAACGTGGGACTTAGACCCGCCCACAGACCACTGAATCCACTTGTGCAGACGATCTTGACAAAGGCATCCTGCGCACCAAAAATAAGATACATAATAATGATCAAGGCGTCTGGTTAAGTGATCAGGGATAAGGGATCATCATCCTAGTAGCCATGCATCCTAGACTACTGCTGTGGTTGATGGCCAAAAAGAAAAACTCACCATGGCGCCGCGTAGGGGCCGAAGATTGCGCGGATCACGGCCTGGTTTCGGGACACAGATATCACTGGAGCGGCACACGTGGGTCATCAGGCCGTTGTGGTAGACGTAGCAGAGCTTGGAAACAGTCGGTCTCTGGCGGATCGCGTGCTGCGTCTGGACGCGCGTTTTCACCACCTCCAAGGGCGTCACTGGCCAAGTGAGGGAGCTTGGATTAGGTCTCGGAGTAACCAAATCTAACGGACAAACTCTCACCCACAAACGTCGTGATGAGGCCGCCAACGAGGGCGGACACGACTTGCTGCATTGGCTTGATGCGGTACCGCGGATCCGCACTCAGGATCAGCGTGGTCAGCCGCAGCGGATCCATCTCCTTGCACTCCAATTGACACCCTTCCTCCTCGCCGCCATTTTCACTCTGGGACATTAGCTGCGGCGGCATCTTTTCGTATTGTATTTGCTTTGAAAGCCGATTTGGAAAATCTGACTTGAGTATTTCCGGCGAGATGTCGCCCCACAATTTGGTTGATTGCAACTAGACAGGACCACCGGTCTCCAGGGAAGACATCCCTGAGCAGCGCCAACAATTTGGTGAGCTTGTGTTGCACACAAGCTATCTGAGTCGAAGGTTTTTCGGAACGAACTTTAAGTTGAAAAGAAATATTGAGTGTTGAACTGAAAAGTCAAGCCAAGCCCATATGATTTTGGTCCCCATTTTGAAATTCCCACGTATATTCGATTGCAAAAAATACGTGTATTTTTTTATATATAATACCACCACAGTCAAATATAAATGAAATCCATATACTTTATTCAAGCCTCTCGATTCCCCAAAGGGAATCATTTCAATTAACGTACATCATCATTTCAATTCAGCGTGTAAAAAGTGAAAAAGCTCAATGATGCACACAACTCACTGATCAAAATCCGCTCGGTTGGATGAATATTGATTTATTTTCGATGGAAGGAAAGGAAAACCAATGGGGGCAACTACGACAAAATTGATTACGTTTAATGCGAAAATTATAAATATGAATTAAATTAATCAAATTTAATAATAATTTCAATTATATTTAAGTTAATGAGTAGTACGTCAGTAACATAGTTTAGCTTTAAGTCAGAACCAAAAAAATTAATCATTTAGATAGGATTGGATTAAACTCAATGTGTGTATGATTTAATCTGATCGGCGGCAGCTCGCAGTCCTCCTGCTCCTCTTGCTCCTCGCCCGCCCGGGACCATGGTGACTGGATAGCTGGACAACTGGGCTGGCCTTCACTTGTGCGCAATGGGAATCAGTGTCTCGCCGGCGGTGAGTGCTGGCAGCGGGGCGTCCACGGTCAGGACTCCGTCCTTGCTGAGGGACGAGCGGATGGACTCGGGATTCACGCCCTTGGGCAGCAGGAACTCCCGGTTGTACTCCCTGTACACGCTCTTTGTGTCCGACTTCTCCTCGTGCTTGGCGTGCACCTAGTCCAAAGGAAGATACCCATGTTAGACACGCTCCGCAACATAACCATCCTGAGCAGAGACTTACCAATAGCTTCTGGTCGACGGTTTTCACCACAATTTCCTCGGGCGCATACTGGCTGACATCGAAGCGCAGCTTCAGCACTTTGTTGTCGCCCTCATCCTGCCAAGGGGGATATACGTGTTATCTTTTGGCAACCAGGAGTAGATTGCTTGCATTGCTTACCTGGATCAAGGGTGAGCTAATGTCGGAGACGTAGTTCTGTTGCTTTGGGATACGGGATGGCAGTGCCGAGTTTGTCGTTGAGCTGCAAATAGGTTAAGAAGAACATAAGTATTGCAGTTAAGTAGGGCGAAATTTAAGAACAAGTAGACTCGAAATAAAACCAAAGGTGTTAGGTGTTAGGGTTGCTTAGTTGAGGTAGGAACCTGGTGGAGGAGTTTGTGGTAGTGGTGGTAGTGGTTCTGGTGGTCCTAGTGCTGCGAAAGGTATTTTGCAGTGTGCGCGTGAAGGCCTCCATGCTGATGCTTCTCCGGGATGAAACTGATCCGGACGGAACGAACCCAACTTAAATGAAGCCGCGATGTCGAGCATCGGTTGTCTAATAATAGATCTGGCTTCCGCTTGGAGGCGATGTACATATGTATGTAACATACATGTGTACGGATCTGGGGGCAACAGCTGTCACCCTCGAAACATAAATCTCCCCATATGTCTGTAATAATTTCTATTTTAAGGACCTTCCCATAAGTAAATTGAGATACGGGGAAATCTTTAAGGCTTTATGTATCTAGATATTAGTTGTGGCTTAGGACGCGGTCTGCTTAAACAGACTACAAATAAAACTAGACCTTGCTTCCTTGAAATTATATCCATACATACATACAGTATGTCAAGAAACTGTTTACACACTGTGTAATAAGTTGAATATTTCAACTTATGTATGTACAGAGGTGGTCAAAAGTATTTACACAACGAGCTTTTTTTTCAATTAGTTGACAATTGAAAAAAAAGCTCGTTGTGTAAATACTTTTGACCACCTCTGTATATACATACATATGCATCACATCAAAACGGTTTTCTATTGTGATAAACTGCCTATACTAACAACTTTTATCAGTTTATCTATTAGTTTTAAACGAACGGTATACATTTCTAGTAATATGCGTCTATATCGAGCTTAAAATGGTTTATAAACAAATGTTGTAGTGTACATTTGGCGATTAACATGCGATGCATCAGGTAACGAGTTTCTAGTTTAGTCTGTGCATACATATGTATGTAAGTATGTGTGCGGATTGCAATAACATTAAACCAATACAGTAGTTACCAAACAATAAGGGATTGAGTGAATGTAAAACATTGAGGATAAATAGAAAATAAAAGTTAAGGTTGTAAACATTCTACGTTATTGTACCTGGTCGTTGTTGTTTTTTTAGTAGAGCTTTTGTTTTAAGATAGGAGAGGAGATTATTATAATATGGAAATTATTGCGGTTGTTTAATATTTCCAAGCGGCAAGAAAGAGAAAAATAGATAGAAATTGTTTATAATGAGTTAGACAGAAAGGTAATTACACATTATCGTACAAGGGGTAAGCAATTTTTTAACTTATTTATAAAGGAATAGTCTCGACTCCCTATTTGAGTACTGAATTTTAACAATGATCAATGAAAATTTTAAGCCATTCTGTTTTCTTGTAATACAAATTTAATAATTTTTGGTACATGTTTCTTATAAATATGTACATATATATATATAATATATAACGATATACAGAGGTGGTCAAAAGTATTTACACAACGAGCTTTTTTTTCAATTGTCAACTAATTGAAAAAAAAGCTCGTTGTGTAAATACTTTTGACCACCTCTGTATAATGATAACTCCTTTGTTTTCCGTACTTCCAGTTTCCAATTTGCTTTAGATTGTAAGTTTATCTATTAAGATCCAAGTATTTAAAGCATGGCATCTAAAAAAAAGAATATATTACCTACAATAGAGGAAAGTATGCACAAAATATTCACATATTTACCCAGGGAATAATTCATTGGTCCATAATTGTTCACTTTGTATTACATTTTGTCGCACTGTTTTAGCACAATAATAATAGTAAATCTAGACTTATTTAATTTTTGTGATTTCATTTTAAATAATATTGTGTTCTTCACTTCACTCTCACATAATTTGATAGGTAAGTCGTTTTATTAATATTTTTTAGGGTCCACCTTAATCTGCATTCTTAACTTACGGGATTTGATTGACCGTTGTTAAACCGCTGTGCGTGTCGGCTCGCGATGAAGCCAATGTGGATGTGTATATGTGTGTGTGAGCATGCGAGCGAGAGTCGTTGATAAGCGGCCATCAATTTGCACTCCGCGAATTCTCAGCAGAGGCAGAGGAAGCTTATCAATCGGAGCCGAAACGTGAACGTGCGTGGGCTTATTGGCGACCTTGCAATGTGCTTTGCGAGGTTGATCGCCCCTCGAAGAGAGAAATCAATAGCGCGCTAATGATAAGTACCAATAACCGTTAGCCGCCTGGCCAAAGTTTCGTTGGACAGCAAGAAGAGGCACCTGCCCTCCCACTCTGGCAGCCGCTCTCACTCCCACCCTCTCTGGCCAGACCACGTTTTTACGCGCGTGTGTGTGTGTGTGCGACTACAATATCTCGCTGGCATCTGATGACAATGATGTCATGCATATTTTTTCGTTATTGAAAAGCCAAACGAAAGGAAACCAAAGAAGAACGAAAATAAACACGGGCGCGAGAGGCGGCAAAGAAACCAGAACAAGCGCAAACAAAATGGCTCTCTTTTGTTGTTTGCGGTGTACGCGTGTGTGTGTGTGAACAAATGTCGAATTCAAATATCGATTACCGGCGACGATCGGCGCTTTGTCATCGATTGAAATCGAATTGAATAGAAGTCGAAGTCGAAGCGCAGCGCAATAGCTAAAAATTGACATGATATCATCGCAGTCCGCTGCTCATTTGAATTATCAGCATCCAGCCAACAATATTGGCAACTAAATCGCCGCAGCGTGTGCTCATCGCAACTGAAAACTGTCCGTGTGTGCGAAAGCTTTTCGCACAGAGCTATTTGCTGGTTAAATATGTGCATATGTATGTATGTACGATACTAGCGCACTTATTTGTTTAAACTGTGCGCACACACAATGAGTCTATAAATTAGGCAAGCCGTTGGTATTGCCTATGTTTGGTAGCCATCCCATCCGATCCGATCTGGCCAATACAATTTCCATGCATTTGCATGAGATAATCGCACCAATCTATTTCACTGGGAACCGCATCCAAATCCATCTGAATCTGCAGAAGCTTCGTGCATGTACATAAATATGTACATACATACATCATTGAAGTGCGGTCTATGCTTATGGCCAAGTTGGGCAAATGAGGCCCTGCACTAGCCACAATCCAACGTTAGTATGTGACAATGCATACATATGTACATACCATATGTATGTTCAAGAAAGTTTTATTTAAAATGTGCAAATGGGCCGAACAGCTTTTGGCAGCTACGCAGGAATTGCATGTTTGTAAACATGTTCGTCTTATGCCATAATTAAATATACATTGTTGGGAATGCATCAAGTTGAAAGCATAAACTCTTGCTTCAAGTGGCAACTTCGGTAGGGGATACCTACCTGTATGGATTTATTCCGTGCTGAGTCATTCAGATATCACGCAGCGCTTCCAATTGACGACACGCCACAGCCAAGCCGCTTAGGTCAAAGGTTGCGGCGATGAGTGGCGGACAGTGGGCAGTTATGGGCGATTGATTGAATTATTTGGCAAGCACATAAACCGAATACTGTCTAAGCTACTAGACTACGTGGCCAATCTTTGGCGATTAGGCTAATCGCCCAAGCACCACTGTGAGTTTCCCCCTTCATTTCCAATTAAATTTGCAGCCAGGAGGGCACAATACCAATTTGGGTTAATTTCCTTTCACTGCCAACTTTGGCGTTTAATGGGCAAAGTTGTGCGAGGGGGCGCTACCAAGTTCTTGAGCAGAAGGGAGTGGGGGGAGGCGTAACGTTTCTGTTGTGGCCATGCAAATGCAGTGGCGACCATGGCGAAGGCAACAACAAATAGTCCATCGGTTCGATTGCGTCATACGGCGAGGTCGTCCCAATAGCAACCAAAACTGGCGCCCACGCAACGCAACTCCAATGGAAAGGCTAACGAGACGCGCAACCGCGACGTCGTCGGAGGCGACATAGTGTTTGCCGTTCGCCTTTGGGGCATTGTTTGTTTATTAATCGCTGATTTGGGCAATAAACCCGTGTTCATTGAAAACGGCACTCGTAACACTCGTCTGGAATTTCGCTCTCTTCGTATATTCGTATGAATATGCGAGGGTGTTAATGCCGAATCACTTAATTGGCTTGCAAATGGAAAGAGATTGCTAGGTAAACGCGTTAGTGACTTTATATTTTTAATAAAAGTAACTACAAATGGAAATATTTCGAGATTTAAAGAACATGATCTCCACCGATCGTTCCAATGCTTTGCGTTTTCAAATATTTAATATTACTCGCAGAGACCAGATTTTAATATCTTATCTCATTATCAACAATTACATTTTTCTGCTCAGGTAGAAAGCCCACACACACACACACACATACACACTCGTACATAGGTGAGCATATAACGGAATATCTTGGCACAGGTGATTCTCAAAGTTCGAAAAATTCCGTTATGCCCTACATAACGGTTGCATAAACGAATGGGACTCGAGATCGGGCGGAAGGGGAGGCACAAGACGCTGGGGAGGGGGATTTACTAGCGGGTGGCGGGCAGCAGATACACATGTGTTTCTTGGCCGGAGACAGCGGCGGAGAATTTAGAACTGGTGACTCATCCTCCCCCAGAGCGACGGCAACGAAATACACATAGTGTATCTGGGGCGAGAATCGAAGCGGGCCGCTCGCCTCCTATGAGGCCCACTGTTTAGTACATATGTCTGTATGTAAATACATATGTACGTAGCAGAATCTGTGGGTGAAGTGCTCCAGACCAGTGGGCGATGTGGCAAGATGTGCGCCTATATTTAGAGGAGCCAACAACGAGGCGATGAATCGAGCGATTCGGGAGTTGGTGCCATCGCAGTACACCCGGTGGAATCCGGCTGTGGAATCAACCCAGTGTTGTACCCACTGGTATCACTACTACGCTCACCTGGTGGACTCGAAGAAGTTCGCCTCGCGGTTCATCAGCTCGTGACGGAACTTGGCCATCTCCTCCTCCATTTTGCGCATCTCGGAGTCGAAGCGCTCGCGGATGTTGCTGAACTCCGTGTCGATGACGCTGAAGTCGCCCAGCTTGATGGGGATATTCCTCTTGTTAGCCTCGGCCATTTTTGTGCTGTTTGTGGTGGTTATTTGGTGGTTGCTTCGCTAGATGGAATCTCCAATCTCTTCGCTGTACACTGTATACCGTATATACTGTATACCGTTCTATTATTCTCTGTTCTGTTCTGCTCAACGCGCTTTCGAGCTTGTTCACTTGCTAATCGACGGAGCAACCAAAAAAAAAGGGAACTCGATGGGTTTTCTATATGTATTCGAAACTCAAGACGTTCAAGTGTGTGATTTCGGTTGGACGTATCGCACAGATAGCCGCGTTTCAATTTCTGAACTGTTTTGCATTCACAGCGAGTCTTTGCTTTTATAGCTTTCGTACCGATTGTACTTCGATTGCCGCTGCGCAGCAGTGTGGCGATATCGATAGACCGATGACGCGACATTCAGTAATCGATTTGCGGATTGGCGGTAATTTGATTATGTATCTGTTGCCATTGAATTAAAATGTACTTCTATTCCACAAAGGTAATTGTTTAAGCGTACTTTAGCCACCAATCATTAACGGACCACCCAAATTACTATATTCTCTGTATGGATTTTGTATTTTATGAAAATTATGGCGCACGGGAAACATATTTAAAAGTGTAGCACAAATTTGGTTTATACAAAATTTTACCCAATAGTCTACTTATGGAGTATGATCTTTCAATCTGAAAGTTTAGGAAGAGTGTCATTACAATTAAGCACAACTTTGAACAAATAGTTGAATTATTCATGAATAACATTTTCTTTATCCTAAGATTCAAATTTTTGTTTAGACAACCAAATACAAATAAAACATTCCAAATTTCTTTTCCGTTAATAAGCTAGTAATTCATAAATGCATTGAGTATAGATAAATTAATTATAACACCTCTTAACAAAGTTCGAATAAAAATTTTTATGGCAATTGCAATTAATCAATATTCTTAAGGTGTTCATTTATAAATGAAATAACATAACATATTTGGAAATTAATACATTTTTATTAATTAGACATTAAGTACAGCTCCTAAGAAACTTTCTAGAAACAAGTGTTCCATTAGCAACTATTAATTAGCTGATGATCAACTTGATCTGCCTCAAGTATGCTTAAAACTTCTCGCGTGGGAGCCATTCAGTCATGGAAGTGAGTTCCTCGAACTGTGACTGCACCTGAAGCTCATCCAGCTGATCCCAGTCCATTTGGGAGGCACATAGTTATCCGAATTCGGCGTTCAGCATTTGTGAGTGTGAGTGGAAACTATGAGTGCGCAAATGAACTGCAAGCGGTCGTGTTGAGTTAACCGGTTAACCGGTTAACCGATCAACGCTTCCTACCGTTTTGGGAAATGCTTCGGTAGAGAGAGAGAGGTGCACATTGGTGGAAAATGCATTTTCCGTCCTGCGGTGGGTTGGCCTTATCCATCGTCCTAAAATAGAACATCTATGGCGTGATGGCCCACGATACCTTGTCCATATTCGCGGGCTTACTTACACCCAGAGCTCATCATCATTAAGACCTTAAATCAAAAAGCCAATACCGCCTAGTGTGCGAGTCGATAAATCCCAATATTAGACCGGGTGGGTGGAGAACGTTGGCGGCCCAAATACACGCAGAGAAATTGAATATGTCATATATAAAATATAAATTTAAATATCTCTTTGCTGAGCTAAGATGCGAAATTGTGTAGATATGCACTGTTGTAAGCCTGTAAGCCCTGGATTGCATAACAGTGGGGCATTATCTAGTATCTTCTTATATGTATTGTATCTTTTTCTGCCAGTGTGCTTGGCCATATCCATGGAACTACCCACTCCGCATCGGTTTGTTTGTAAACAAATGCGAAATGACTCAGCCGCGTGACATTGGCGGTCGGAGTCGAGAATCGGGAATCGAGCCAAGTCGAGTCCATTCGATTCCTTTTAGGGAGCGTCGGCCAGGGGAATTAAAATTTAAATTGAAATTAATGAGACTCGCGATTGCAAGGTTGCAACTGCAGAAAAAAAAATGTGAGATGTGCGATGCTTTCTGTTCAAAAAGCTAGCTACTGTGGATAAATGAATAAATATTCATATTCATATTTTATGAATACAAAACCATATGCATATTTAGCTAGACAAACTAGATCTTTCTTCAACTTAACAATTGCATCTTTCATAAGAAAGCTTACATTTTTTTTAAGTGCAAGTGCGACATATTTAATATATATTTAATATTTGGATTTTCCGCCGAGAGGATCAAACAATCGTATTTTGAATCCGTGACCGTTTTATTGCTCGAAATTCCATCGGGGACAACGGCAGTTGGGCCATCCAAATAATTATAGATTTAATCACGAATTTCGAAAATAAAACGACAATCATCGTGGCTCAACGGCTGAGGTGTTTTCATTGTACATCCACATGTACATACATGTACATATGTATTTTTCACAGCGCCCACATGCTCGCAATGCCCCCTGTCCAAACAACAAACTCATTTTCATCAATAATCTCGACCTTGAAGTCCCCAGTGTCCCCACAAAGTCCCCCGCTCCGCAGTCCACGAATGAATATTGGTCATACACTCACTTCGCATCTGTTGCACATCGGTATTCAAATGCTATTCACTCTCCCGTAGATCGTGAATCGCCAGAAGAATCTGATCTTCGAATAAATCATTTTCTAAGCAGGATTCCCAGTTTGCACATTCAGTGAATTCGTGCAAATTTCAAGCTTAATTCAATTGCAGTTTGTGCTCTTTTCAAACTATTACATTTTCAAAACAATTAGTTTTCATGAATTCCGTGATCTAGGTGGATAATAAATAGGAATCATCTAGAAACATGAGTCTGCAGTATGTGTATTATTGTTTTGCCAAGACAACTGAAAGAACGTACATATTGTACATACAAATCTCGTGAAGAATCGACAAGAAATTGGGAAAACAAATTTTCCCCACGTCACCAGAGAATTCTCGACGAAGCAAAAGCAGAACAAGTGTATATACATATATTATATATATATAAATATATATATAGTATGTGTATATAAGTGCTCTAGTCATTTGCCGGCATGTCATCCCACTTAAACTCATAGTCCATTCCAAATCGAAAAGCAAAATAAAACGAATCATGTTTAGCTAGCCAGCTAGCTGCCACCAGCCCCTCGCAGTCAGAAATCAATCAAAATTTGCTCGCGATGATTTAGCATGGAATTTTTGGTCGATGATGAGCGCTCACTAATTTTTCAGCTCGGGCAAATAGCGATCTCCTCCTGCGTGGGCGGACTCATCCACTGGCCAGTGGATGGCTTCTGCTTGACGACAGCATCGGAATATGTGTCAGCCGTCGTGGTATTCAAACAAAGCATGCTTTCGCCCATGCGGATTGTTGGATTGTACGTAAATACATAAGTGAAGACGCGTATTACGTATACGTGCGAGTGCAGCGCTTGTGCGGGCACTATTTAATTATAGGCGGGCAGATACACAAATTAAACTTTATGATGCGCAAAAATGACAGCCGGCTATTTGTTGTTCGAAACCGTAAGCCGTTCACGGCTTAAATCATTTGTTTAGCACCAGAGCCGTGAGTTGCTCAATTAAATTACACCCACAAAGCTGTAATTCACTTCCATTCTAGCCCGGTGACATATTTTTGAAATATATCCGCTGATGTCATAGGCAGTGCGTCATCAAAATTTAAATTCAATAACAACGGCCTAATAAATGAAGAAATTACCACAATTTTCCTACGTATGCATAAACAGAACATTTTGGTTTGGTTGTCTGATTAATTGATTAATTTTAAACATGGTAACATTTTGTTTAAAAGTGTTTCTTGTTTTAAAAATCATTAGCACGATATGCTTGCCTTGTTACTTAATGTATATTAAGTAAATGTAATATTTGTATAATAAAGAATTAAAGCTAAACAATTAATAAATACAATTGGAAATTTAATAGAATTCAAAAATTATTTTAGGTAATAAAATAATTTATGCACATATTACTGAAATGGAATATATGTATATACATAATTATTTTAGGTTTTAGCGCAGAAATGACTGTAACGATTGCCATTTTAAAATTAAAAATTTGAACTACGCGCGCATAGAATCTCGATGTCCGATAAGTAATGCTATCGGTAGGTAGACAACCCTGCCGCCAAAAGTCCATACTGCCCTCTAGAGCTGGACAACGATCGATAGCCCTCGTGCTCGATATATCGATACTGTTGTGGTTGCTTCTCTGTATGCGTGTGTATATCTGGCATCGCAGCGAAAAAAAAAAAAATAATAATAAACAATTGCCCCGAAATTGTTGATTCTGGGTATCACGTTTCAAAGCCGCGAGTTCTGAACCCCCCAAAACGACCATGTCCGCCTACTATAACCTGCTACTACAAGCGGACACCTACGACGACGAGTCGATAGGCGACGAGCGTAGCGAAGAAGGTGAGTACCAGTACGCAGACGACGTTCCTGGAGGAGGCTTCACTCACGTTCCGCGTCCAACGCTCTCCTGCTCCCCCTACCACTCCCACTCCCTTCCAGACACGGACGACGCCAGCGAGACAGAGTTCCGCAGCCCCAGCCGCTACGGCGCCATGAATGGGACCTCCAACAGCAACAACATGGGCACCAACAGCGAACTGAAGGAGCAGTAAGTAGTGGCTCGTTCTTACCTCCTATCTTCGATCCATCATCATTTCTCTGCCGCAGAATGTACCAGCACAAGCTGCTCAACCTGCAGAAGCAGATTGAGGAACTGGGCCAGCTGGTGCACCCGGAGTACGTGAAGCGCGTGAAGAAGCTGGACAACCAGCTAAAAGAGCGCCGACGCATGAACGAGATCTACAAGGAGTACATGCGCGAGTGCGTCGAACGGGACTATGTGCTGGAGAAGATGGCCGCCCAGAAGGAGTACGACGAAAAGATGATGGACCTCAAAGACAACCTGATCTCGGACTTCGAGGACCGCAAGCGCCAGATCGAGAGCGAGCGCTTCAGCATCGAGCTGACCAACGATTCCATGGAGATCAAGACGACGATCACGCGCAAGCTGCGTCGTCGCCCCAACGAACCGCTTCCGGTGATCGAGAAGCGCCGCAAGCCGGCCACCGGCCAGCTGCTCATCTACCAGCTGGATGACAAGGAAATCGAGTCGGACCTGAAGATCATCCAGCGCGGCAGACCGAATCCAGTTCCCCAGCAAAACGGCAGCGGCTCCTACGGCAGCGGCCCCCAGCAGCAGCAGTCGATGCACGTGCTGGCCGAGCCGACCTCCAACAGCGGCCTGGTGGAGACCCGCATCGAGGACAACAAGCTGCTGTACGAGCGACGATGGTTCTGCCGCGGCCAGCAGGTCTATGTGGAGGGCAAGGAGATGAGCAAGTTCGCGGCCACCATTACGGCCATTGGCAACGAGGTGGTGAGTTCAACCTTCCCCGTTTGGGGGGTCACACGTCCAGCGGGCCTGTTTCTAACCATGATTCGTTCTTGCAGGTTTGGGTGAAGCGCACCAACGAGACCAAGGTCAAGATCAACATGTCCCATCTGGCCAAGGGCAAGATCTCGATAAAGCGCCGATAGCTCCGCCGCCGGGCCGGGCGTCTCCACATCACGCCCGCCCCGTTTCCTCGGTCAAGAGACGTATTTTCATAAAATTATTGGTACAGACATAGCACTAGATTAGGTGTACATTTTTTAAACGCATATGCGTATTGCAGATTGTAAATAATGAAACCACAATTATTTTATATACAAAGCGATTTTTTTATTGTTGCAAGCGAATACTTTCCAGCGTAGTGCGTCCCAGTTGAGATGCACAACGTTTTTACGGGGAAACGTAGGTCCATATCCAGTTTTTAGCCATGTTAAGGAAATAATAGTCTCCAGATACCTTCAGATGTATTCTAAATGGAGGAATGTAGCATGCCTTACTGTTTTTCTGATTTCTTACGGAGTACATAACCTTAACTATCCAAACCAGTTTTCTACTCCGGGTTACCATGGGTTAAACCTAGAATAAAGCCATTCGGATAATGCTATAGTTCTTTTGGGCGGCCTAAATAAATAATCTAAGCGATGCGAATTCTTTATGGTCCGCGTATAGCAGCATACTTACTAGGTGGCTAGTGGGATTCAGTACATAAAATCTTAGTTGAAAGTCACTAACGTTGAATGGGGAAGCACTTGCAACTTTTAAGATTTAACTAAAACCTAACTTTGGGAACTATTGTATTTAGAGAATTAGAAATATTATAGGTAAAAGTCAGCTGCAGAACAACAAAAAGATGCTCGTGAGCAAAAGAAGACTATTTAAGTAACTAGTTTACTTAACTTACTTAATTTAACTAATTGTGAAACGAAATTGAGCATTAAAACACGTTCCTGCACATAAAAAGACTTTTGGTTTATCGTTTAGAAAATATTCCATTTTCTTTGATGGTAAATCATTATTTTGAGCAAATTTAATCTATGCCCTTGCAATTAATGCAGCTTTTGTTATGAGCTACTAAATCCTAATCTTATTTAAATATTCGAAAATAGTGTTTTGAGCCAACTGGTTTAATCCTAACTAAGTCTACTATGTTTGGGCACAGCTATAAACGAATCTGATGAATTTCTGCACATCTTTTTTATAATAAAGAGCTACAAATCGACAAATACACAAGCCACATGCAACAATCTTTAAATTGAACAAAAATCAATGCATGTATTGTATTCAAGAGCGTGGCTAAGGTAAGAACTTCTACTTTCCTCTCTACAGAACCTCGCATTATAAACTGAATTATCTGCTGAAGCCTACTTCTAAAGTACCCTAAACAGCTTCTTGCGACAACGTGTTGGGTCAGCAGTTTCAGCTTGGCCTGACATCGGATTTCCTATACCATTTAGCACGCTTGCGATCTGAATCCACGTCCGATTCGCACACCACAATCACTGGACCAAACAACAAAAAAAAGAGCGCAGCACGGAATTTCACTTGCGTTTGCTTTATAATTTTGATCGTCATATCATAAAACACACACACATTTTTCAGATGTTGGTTTCTTCTATTGTTAAGGGTATGGATCTTCAGTTCAACATTTTACTGAGTAATTTTTATACATTAGAAAAAAAAACTGAAGCGCCTGGGTTGTTTAGTTGCGCGATCCGCGTCCGAATCCGCCACGGAACTCGACCTCTCCGGCACCGGGTCCAACATCGCCCTTCTTGTCCACTCCGCTGCCGCCGGGAGCACGTCGGTAGGCGGAGCGATCCTCGCCGGTCTTGGTGGCGTCACCGGGTCCGCGTGGGCCGCCAACGGCGGGTCGGGGACGGACGGTCTCCGAGCGGGCAGGGCGCTTCAGCGTCGAGGGCACGATCTCGGGCGGCAGGTGGAGGTAGCTGCGCAGCTCCTCGATTCCCTCGTTGGTGAGGTACCAGTAGTAGTGGCGCCAGGCGAACTGCTCCTTCACCAGTCCGCGCGAGTGGAGCGACTGCATAGCCTTGATCACTTGCAGGTTGGGGATCGACTCCAGTTCCGGGTGCTTCTGGGCATGGAAATCCTTCTTGGCCACGATCACGCCCTCCTTGAAGAGGTACTCGTAGATCGCGACACGATGGGCCTTTGGCATAAACATTCTGCACAAACAAAAAAAAAGCAATTAGATTCGGTTCATTGCCAGGATATATCTACAGATCATCCAGCTGGTATCCAACTTCACACATTGTTTATTGAGTCTGAAAGACTCGCTTCATTGTTCACATAAAAAAAATGTACACATGCATTCGGGAACAACATTGGGCGCATATTTTCCCGGTGCGCCCGCGTGAAAATCGGGGTTTTCGGCGACAATTACCTGGATTGATTTGCAAACACAAAGTTACACGAACGCGAACGTATCGTAATACTCCCGCTGTAAGTAAAAAAAGAGAATTGGAGGTATTTAATAGGGAGTTTTGCTTAAAAATTCGCGGAGCACACGCACTCACCGGAAACGTGAAGACGAAAAGAAAGGGAAACGGAAGGGATGACAAGAAGAAGACGGCGAGCAGTGTGGCCGGACGTTGCGATATGTGCCCGCAGTCGATTGCGCCGGCAATATATCGATATATTTTAAGACATAATCCACGAGCGAATGTCGCGATTAAGTCAAGTAACTACAATTGCGATACAACTTGACTTACAATTTGCGTAATAACTTAAAATTGACCACGTTATGTTCGTGTTAATAGCTTGTCACGTATAATTGGGCATTCGATAGCGACAATGGTGCCGGACTTTTTAGTATCGATAAGCCTTAAGCCAAGTATTAAGTTAATACACAAACCACATTTTGCACATGCATCTGATCGATACTTCTTTGTTGTCAATAATTTGCAATTATTTATTGCCAATAAGTAATAGTGATGGCACAGTTAAGCGTTTTTGTTACGGTAATTCACGTTTTTTATTTAGCATTATAAAAAATTACTCAATGTGTTATATGAAAAAACAATTAAAATGCATTTTAATATATTAACTTATATTTATTTACGACTTAAACTTTATAAGTTTTAATTAAACTTTTTTGGCGATAAAGAACATTTATATCTTTCATAATTTTCCGTCACTTTGGCTTCTATTTAATAAAGTTCTAAGATTGTTTTTATAGGGAACTCAGTATTTTGAAGTCCGATTTGAAACTTGTCCCGAAATGGGTTTCACTTTGCCACCAGTAATGTGAATCTAACTAAAAAAAAGCTACGTAGATTCATTCTGTTCGTAAAATACGCTAACAGACGCATTGTAAGTTGTATAAATAATAATAAATAATAATAAATAATAATAATAATAATAAAAGATATTACCCGTTCACTTTAAATTCGATGTGAAAATTATTACAAGTCAAAATGTGCACAATTAAATTCAAGTAAGTCATTCAAAACCGCTCTTTAAAGATGTTTCTTTGTAAATTATGTAATTTATATATATATATAGTAAAATAGTTGTTATATTTTTGAGTCGAACTAATGTCCCGTCAGTTGACTAAGGACAATGCTAAGAAATAAAAAATTATCGGATAAATAGTTTTCACGTCTTTATTGTTTTAAACTCAGCTTAAGACTAAATGTTAGTGACAAAAATCTTTCTTATACTGCCCTTTTGTTAACATTATTTCTGGAGCGAGATCGCCCGCTTGGGATATTGATATATAATTTATATGTATATATATATTATAGCCAAACTCACATTTTGATTAGAGGGAAAGTCATCAAATTTCTTAAAGAAAATAATTTTTTGATGTTAATATCCGATAGTGTGTCATATAGGAAAATAAAGAAAGCAATTTTACTTATAAAAATTATCGATAATATTTCTTTGATATAAGTTAATTATCTAGCTTTGCATATAAATTCTTCTTAGGACGAAAGAAGTAAGTTTTAAAGAAAATATATCTTAAATAAACTAACATTAATAAAAAAAAGGGTCCTTAACCTATAATTGATGTCTTTGCTCATAAATAGTTTCGAGATCCTTATGCCGGAAGAGGCGATTTAATTTCCAACGTTGGCGCAGAGTGACTGCATCCCACCGGGGCCTCCTTCGACTCTTCCACAGCTGGGCGTGGTGGACAGGGCTTCTTGGCGGGAAGCAGGAGGCCTTCCAAATTTCCGAACGGCGCCTCGATCAGAATGTACACAGCGAAGGCGAGGAGCATGGTGAAACCAAAGTCGCCCCAGAAGCGAAGCATCTGCAAGGATTCCCAGTTAGTGTTTCGAACTACCACCAACGCATATGGGGCTCCGAACTTACCACTTGGTAATCACTGAAGTAGGTGTTGGTGCGCGTAATGCCGGCGTTGAGGCTCTCCATGAACATGTGGAAGATGTAGGCGGAGTAGGATAGCTTGGACAGCGGCTGCCACAGGGGAGAGGAGAGGAAGCTGTTGGCCAGTCCTCCGTAGCCGTGCATGCAGGCGAAGACCACCCAGCAGAGACCGAGGGGCCAGGCGATCCGGGTGAAGGTCAGATAGAAGGCCTCCTCTAGAATGGGTGGCACCTCCGCATCCAAGGCATACCCGTAGACGGCATACAAGCAGCTGAAGAGCAGCGCCAGGCTGGTCAGCCAACCCAGGACGACCGCGATGGGGCTGAGCTTGAAGGACTTTCCCCGGTTCACGTGCAGGAAGTATCCGAACAGAATGCCAATCAGATACGGGGACGCCCTGGTGTGTGTGGAGAAGTATATCTTTCTCATTGCCCCCTGGCTGGACACAATGCTGCAGAAGAAGAAGTTGGGCAAGGGTATGTTAGGTACGATCATATCCATGTCCATATTCATTCATATCTATCGGCACTTACAGAGAAACGTTCCCGATCACCATGATGCTGAAGAGACAAGCGGCAAGGAGCAGCATGGCGACCAGAATCCCGGCGGCCGCCTTCTTGCCCCACTTGTACAGGCAGATCAGGAGTACGGGTGCAATGATGTACAGCTGCATGTCCACGCCCAGGTACCAGGAATGGCTTAGGCACTGTTGGGCGAAGTTGGGGGTGTGGTAAGCAACGGAATGCCAGTTAGAATGGAGTGGGGTAACCTACGATATCATCGGTGGCATAGTTCTGCACGTACAAGAGGGTCCAGTACCAGGTGTCCTTGCACCTGGTGTAGTCATCGAAGTTCACCTTCCCGTACAGTGGGCCATCGCCCATCCGGGGCAGAATCGACATGTAGACGATGATAGCCAAGGCCAGGACGGGAGTGAGGCGCAGATAGCGATGCAGATACATCAGGGATACATTCAGCTTTCCCTTGGTTCTGCAAATGGGCCAATGGGAATTAATAATCTCCTAAAGGTATGCATGTTGCTTAAATCCAAAGAGTCCTACCTTTCCATTGCTCTTAGAGCGATGACCACCATCAGGAGGCCACTCAAAAAGAAGAACGTGTCCACAGAGTATGCTGCATGTTGCAATAGCATACTGTACGGCGATCTGCGCCACTGCATCGCGAAAGTACATCATTACATCATGGATTCGGTGAGTTGGGAATGTTGGGTGAGCTTACCGTGTCCAGTTTGACAAAGTTCATGTTGGGGCCAAACATAGATACGAGGTATATGTGGCCATAGACGACCCACATGAAGGACAGTACCCGAATGCCATGGAGGCAGTCGATCACATTGGGATTGCTCCTGGGTTCCACCAACCTGAAGAGAACCCGGCAGTTGGCGCGCGCGGAGAAAGCTTTAATCCACTTATTTAGCGGTTCTGCCGAAAAGTATATCACACTAAGATCTGGAAGAGATTCACATGTAGCTTTGGCAATACTCACGGTCATCCTGGCAGACCAAGTAGTCGCAGACAGTGGCCAGCACCATGAGGACGCACAGTATCGATAGCACGACTCTAAGGAAATTTAGCATGATGTCAGTACCATAACATTCCCATAATCCTCTCAAGAACACTCACATTGTGAAGATGGTTAGAGCATCGTAGGGTTCCCGATCGGCAGTCTTGCAGCTGCTCTCACTCACCAGAGTCACTTCTGGATTCAGCTCAATGCCCAGGAGGCTCTGCAGCAATCTTCGGAGCATCGTGTCCATGTGGGCGGCGGAGCAGGAGGCGGGAAAGCACACCGCTGTCTTGAGTGCCAGATAGGTGGAGATACTAGGTGCCAGCTGAAGCTTGCTGAGGCAGTACTTGCCCTGGATGTTGTGGGTGGAGGTCACAGCGTGATCTATGCCCAAGCACTCGTCAAAGTTGCCCAGATCGATTAGATTGCCGTACAGGATACCCGAAGGAAAAGTGCCCCAGGAGTCAATCACTGCAAACGATGGGAATCGTAATCCTATCCTATTTTGCCGTATCGACTATGAACTTACTTCTTAGGGCCCACAATTTTCTGTTGGACACATCTTTCGCCAGGGTCTGCAGCTCTGCCAGGCACCTCAAGTCGTCGGTAGTGGGTAGTCGCATCTCCTTATCCCCGTACAGATCCTGTGCCAGATCGGACATCGTTATGTTCTGGTACTGGGCGAAGAACTCCACTGCAAGGCGTCTGAGCCTGGAAATTGTGTGGTAGGATTGGGACTGCGACTCTGGATTTCCTACGCCCAAGGAGGAGTTCTTTGGAAGCTCCACACGTATACTGGCACTGGTCAGTGCCAAGGACAAGACCAGGAGCGAAACGATTGGCCCTGTGGTGACCATGTTGATGGGTTGGTAGTAGCGCTTTGGTTGTGGCAGCACTTCGGACGATCTTATATATACGAGGTCGGGAGTTCGATAAGAGAAGGGCTTCAGTAGTGTTATCATGGGAACTGGGTGAACCTAGTTATCGTTCCACAATCTTGTTCACGACCAGTCCCAAATGGTTCTTTGTGCAACTGCCCCAATCATTGCCATGGTCAGCAGCTGGTTTTGGGAATGTCCCCACTACGAGCAAAGTCCGCGCTGCTCAAAAATTATCTTCGAATAGTAACCACCGACTGGATCAGATTTAGCCGCCGATTATTCCAAACCCAATAAAACAGTCTAGACGACGCGGGACGCTTCTGTGCAAATTGTTTGGACGAAAACACTTTTCAAGTGCTGTTTTGGCGGCACTGGAAAGTCACTACTTTGTGGGCTATCGCTGGGAAACGATCGATTAAGATCCTTTCAAACCAACTTCTAGATTGTGATCCAAAATTCGAATCTTTCCATAATCGCTGCCAACTAAGAAACTGAGTTAACCCGGCTAAGAGCATTTGGCTAAGTATTCGGTAATTAAGCTCATTATGGCGAAATATAATATTTAAGTGGATTTCCAGGAAAACTAATAGCAATAATTACCTTTCTGACTTTGACCAAAAGTGATTATCTAAACAGATTTGGGCACTGGAAATGTGCTAAAAAAAAACCAAAGGATTCTTGTCGCAACTGAAGGTCGTACAAAAAAAGAACTTTGGTAAAAGTAGAAAAACGAAAAAATATCTTTAATCTGGTGACTAGACAATCATATAACCGTTACTTTGCTAAAAATAATGGTTCGCTGTATAACTTAACTCCATAGTTAAAGACTCTGTTTCAAGATCATAAATGTTTCGTCCTTATAATCTGGAATAAGATATAATATAGAATGAAAACCGAGATCGGTTGTGCTCAGCGTTCTCAGTGGCATCAATCATTCGCATGAGATCATTCAATCATTCTCGATTTCGAGACGAAAACGATCTTAATGTTGATATTTTCAAACTCAGAGCAATGTGGGTTGCAATCTCAGAATGGTTCGATCTCGATTTTAGTATGATGTGCATGATTCGGACTTGGCTAGATTTTGAAATCTAAATTCCTCAATCGAGATCGTAGAGAACGGGGTAGTTATTATCATTATTATTTTTATTATTATTATTATTATTATTGAAAGATATGTTTATAAATAGCCTAAGCTTTGAATCGTAGCTAAAATTAAAGCCCCTTTTAATGTCTAACATTTTCATATCTCTTAATATTTTGAAAGAAAAAACTAACACTTAAAGCTTAAAAACTCGCTATTCTTTGTATGAAAGCCTCTTTAATAATACCAGATATGTACCCCCATTTCTTATGAGACACAGATACAATAATTCTGGCAGAAATACATATATTTTTAGTCACTTAATTATTAAGAATTCTCCACGTTGCTCGTAGACTGAACGGATATGCTGGGTATCTTGAAAAGTACATATGAAACTGCCTATTTGAAAAGTGTAGGCGTTGCAGTTGTGGGTGTGGACCACTTTAACGCCCACTAATTAAATTTAACTAACCGCGATAGAGAGCAATCTCAAAGAGATTCAATTCTTTCCACTGATTTCCACATCTTCATCCCACTAGCTGAGCAAGGGGTATCTGATAGTGTATGAACACATGAACATGACATTGTATGCAGGATAATATACAATGATTAATAGATTTAAAAATAACAATTGTAATTTGTAACACCAAATTATGTGGACATTTGGAAACACTCAATTGAAACTCCTGTGAGCAGTTGCAGCATATTTTAGAGATGCGTGCTATTTATAGAACTCCCAAAATTATAGGAAAGTAGTTTTACGATTCTCATGCTAGCTATTTGAGCCAGGACTTCAGTTTGAAATTACAACTCAGCAAATGTAGATGTCTTTAATTTAGATAGTTCCAACAGATAGTCGAGATGTGGGTCCACTTGACCATAGGTTTCCTTGTTC
Source organism: Drosophila mauritiana (assembly GCF_004382145.1). Lineage (NCBI taxonomy): Eukaryota > Metazoa > Arthropoda > Insecta > Diptera > Drosophilidae > Drosophila > Drosophila mauritiana. Next base: position 19,414,160 of record NC_046672.1, on the reverse strand, counting down.
CTCTTGTTTTCAAATTAGCCATGGGAATTTCCATTCTAATCTTGCAGCCCCTTCTTGCACTTCGATAGAAGGCTCGTTAAGCGGAAACTTTGATTATCTGGCAAATGATGTGCGATAGCGTCTCTGCGGTTTATATGAGTATATATGAAAATAGCCGAAAATCACTTCCCCGAATAATCAGCACGAATCGTTTAAGCGGAATCGCTTGGCCACTGATAACTGATAAGGTGCGAATAACAACGTTATTCGGGGGCATTACAGACCAATTCGATGCTCCCAACGCGATGCCAATCAAGGCGGACGGCCTTCTCCGAATTACTCATTGATAGGACCAGACACATTTGGCTCAAATGCGCCTCAAGTGCCCGTGCGAGTCACCTAATACCTTATAATGCGATAGAGCGCAGATCTGATTGCGTGGACACAAGTGCTGCTCATAATTCAGCTGGAACCCATTAGGCTGTTATCACTAAGTGTGCGGGTTATTCAAAACCGTTTAGGCACTCTACATATCTACGTTTCTATTCTTGGGGTCGCTGATCCTTATCCTTCCAAGCGATCGGATATATGTAAATCCTTGTATCTAAACAGTGAATTGTATGAAGTGTTTATGGATAATCAGGATATAAGATTTAAACAATAAAACGATTAACAGTACTTAGAATTTAGAAGGCATAACTAGAATGTTCATCTTTGTAGGCATAAATTATAACTTTAAGTAAAGCTAGTAAAGTATCGAAAAGCACATTCTCAACAAACTCGATTTGATAGCTTCGATCTCAAAATCTAGCCAATATCGAAAATATCGACTTTGATATCGATTTCGTCTCGAAATCGAGAAGGTTTCTTCTCATGAGAATTGCACGCTTTTTTTCGTTCTCAATTATTCTGATTGTAATTACTTTAAAAACCTATGACATGTATGTTTATATCTTCTGAAATTGCTCCAAGTAAGTGACAGACATGTAGATTATGCTTGGATTAATCAGCACCATAAGTTACTACCCAAAGGAGTCCATAGATAAGAATTGATTATCAGCACTGTACGTGTGGGGCGCATTCTAAAACACTTGGCGTTCCAAAGTTTTGGCTATAGATTAGTCGTGGAATGACGGACCGCGAAGGTCCGCGAAGATAGGTTCGATTGATCGAATCACACTCTCATACAAATATAAGCCCCCAAAGCGGTGGCCAACCGATCACATTCATTTCGTCGCCAGACAGAGCAACATGGCTAGGTTGGCGCTAATCCTGGGACTGGGCCTTTTGGCGTTGGCCAGTGTTGATGCTGAAATGACCAACATATTTGCCATGACCAATGCGAAACTGCTCACCGAGCACTTAGCTGGTGGGGATCATTATTCGAGTGTTTTCAACACCAGACGCTTGTCAGTGGAGTTCTTTGAGCACTACTCCAATGTGACTCTAGAGGATCTCACGGCGAACTCGAGGCTCCCCTCGTTGCAGGACCTGGAGTGCCTGGCGGATCTGGCCCTCCTGTCCAAGGACCTTTCGTCCTCCAAGTTCTGGGCCCTGAAGAGTGAGTGCTAGGTTGCGTACCCAAGGTACTCTCTGACCCACGCCTTTCGATTCCGTTGCAGTGATTGACTCCTGGGGCCTGCTGCCTTCGGGAATGCTGGTGGGCAACTTCTGGAACTTGGGCAACTTCGACGAGTGCATTGCAATAGACCACGCTGTGACCAGCAGTCACAGCATTAAGGGCAAGTACTGCATCTCCAAGGTGGCACCAGCTCCAACTGCGCTGCCCATATTGGCGCTCAAGTCAGCTGTTTGCTTTCCGGCCTCCTGTTCCGCCGCCAACATGGACACGATGCTCCGCAGGCTCCTCCAGCAGCTGCTCAGCGTGGAGATTGATGCCGATGTGCAGATCGTGGCCGAGGAGACGTGCCAGACTGCAGTGAAGAAGCCGTACGATGGCCTCGCCATATTCACCATGTGAGTAGAGATCACAATGAATGCGTTGGTGTGAGATTTGGTTAACTCGCAAACTTTCAGAGTGATCGTATCGATTTTGGGTGCTGTAGTGGGTTCCTGCACTATCTTCGACTATTTCGTTTGCAAGGATGCGAGTGAGTTCTTCTCGAGTGCGATCCCTGAACCCGTAGTAATCATCTGTGCTTGCAGAAACCATCCATCCAGTGGTGAAAGCCTTCTCGGCACGAGCAAACTCGCGTGCCCTATTCCGCATTGTGGACACCAAGGCGAATCCCAACGTCATCGATTGTCTTCACGGGATCCGCTGCCTGTCCTTCATCTGGGTGGTCTACGGTCATGAGTACATAGTGATTGCCACGTCGCCCAACATCAATATGGGTTACCTTCTGACGGTAAGTTGGAAGGGTTTTAAAACTGGAAGTTCTATATTAATACCCACTATTTAGTGGGTCAACTCCTTCTACAGTCTGTTTGTAAAGCACGCGGTCTATGCTGTGGACTCATTTTTCTTCCTGAGCGGTCTGCTGCTCGTGGTGATTGCCCTGCGATCATTGGAAAGGTGAGTTGTGGCCTATCCCCATCATTTGCATTACTCCACTTACCTTGTTGGTACTCCGTCCAGAACCAAGGGCAAGCTCAATATACCCCTGATGTATCTGCATCGGTATCTGCGACTCACCCCCATCCTGGCCATTGCCATACTCTTCTACATGAAGATCCTGCCGCTGTGGGGAAGCGGGCCACTTAAGGGATCAATAGGCTTTGATGACTACTCGGCGTGCGAGAGCACCTGGTACTGGACACTCCTCTATGTGCAGAACTACGCGACTGACAGCATGGTAGGCTCCTCCGATCCGACATCTTGTATCACCATCTTATATAACCCCCGGTTTTTCGCAGTGCGTAAGCCATTCCTGGTACCTGGCGGTGGACATGCAGCTGTACATCTTCGCACCCTTCCTCCTGATCTGCCTGTACAAGTGGGGCAAGAAGGCGGCCGCCGGAATCTTTGTTCTGATGCTCCTTCTGGCCGGCTGCCTCTTCAGCATCATGGTCATCAACAACTTATCGCTGTAAGTGGATGTTAGGGATGCCCATGTAGTTAGTCGGACTAATAGCTTCTCTTATCTGCAGCGGAAGCGGCGGTGATTCGATGAGGAGGCTCTACTACGCCACACAGACTCGTGCCTCTCCCTACCTCATTGGCGTCCTGTTCGGCTACTTCCTTCACATCAACCGGGGCAAGGAGTTCAAGCTGAATCCCCTGGCTGTGCTCCTGGGATGGCTGCTTGCGTTGTCACTGCTAGCCAGCTGCCTGTTTGCGGTCTATGGTCAGAACACGTTGCCCATTGTGGAGGAGGCCTTCCACGTAAGCCTAACCAGGATCGCCTGGCCGCTCGGTCTCTGCTGGGTGGTCTTCGCCTGCATGCACGGCTACGGAGGACTGGCCAACAGCTTCCTCTCCTCTCCCCTGTGGCAGCCGCTGTCCAGGCTGTCCTACTCCGCCTACATCTTCCACATGTTCATCGAGAGCTTCAACGGTGGCATCACGCACACTAGTACCTACTTCAGTGACTATCAAGTGGTAGGTGCCATGTTCTGGTAGCCATTGTTGAATCCATTCTAAGAATCCCCCTTTCTACAGATGCTTCGATTCTGGTCGGACTTTGGCTTCACCATTCTGTTCTCGTACCTCATGCATATCCTGATCGAAGCGCCCTTCGCCGCTCTGGAAAGCCTTTTGCTGCCCGCAAAGAGGCCAAGTTCCAAGCCGGCCGCGGTGGTGGAGCCCAGGATGCCGGAGGTGAAGGCAACAGTCGAAGAATCTCCAGTAGAGGAGCCTGCGCAAGCGACATCCACGATACCCGACGAAGTTAACCAGGCTTCTCCCGAAAAGAGCGCCGTTTTATTATAATTACTTTTAAAATATATGATTTTTTTCGTTACCTAAAGATTAAAACTGTGTTCTATATTCATTGTAAAGTAAGCGATTCCAATCCGATTCTTGGTCAAAATCACTAGAGGAGTTGATATATTCATGTCCATCTGTCCGTCCGTATAAACTATATAAGCTATAAAGTTCGATTCAGAATGCAAATACGCCTAATATTTTTTTTGAATTTTTGAATTTTGTATTTTATTATTTGTCTTGCCCATTTTTATCGATCCGCCCAAAATATTTTGGCCATGCCCACTTTTAACATCCAAAACACAAGTTTCTTAAAACTGAATGAAAGTGAAATGTTAATAAATGCGTTTCGATTGGTTTGTCAATCGATTTATCTTATCTTTATATGAGAGCGAATTCTCCAATTTCCTGACTATATACACAGTACTTCGTCACTAAGCAGATGAGAGTCAAGACATGGTCAGCGAAGTCGGTATCAAGTACAAAAATACGTATACGTATACGTAATCTATGGAATGTAAATTATCAGCAGATTTGCTTCTTATCAAACTGAAGAACTTGTAAACGTTTTAGTGCATATGTGATAGTCGAGGCACTAGACTAAGTGGTTCCTTCTGTTTTTTGTTTGTTTTTTTTTCTGTAACTGAATGGGGTGTGCATCCCCTCTGTGAGCCAGAATATAAATCTTTGTGTGCCCATTACACCAAGCCAAAGTCGGGAATCACCTTCATGACTCATATAAAACCCACCTGGTCGCAAAAGTCGCAACCAGATAACGGACTGATACCGTCTTGAGTGCAAGGCTTTTCAAATCAAGGACGATTCCATTGTAACTATAGATTACAAGTAATTCGTTTTAATAAAGGTTAAATAGGAACTGATAAGTTGCGTACATTCTAACTAAGTCTAATTTGATAACTCGAGGTCAGTCTCCGTTTTGTTGGCACTCGTTTCCAGGTCGGACTGGGTCGGACAGGTCGGACCGTGCTCCACCTGGTCCATCCCGTCTATCTGGTCCACGACATCCGTTCGGGATTCGATTTGCGGCTGATCCTTTGCTGTTGGCGGGCTTCTGCGATTGGGAAACATCATTCCTTCCAAGGCCTCCAGAGGCGCCTCAATTAAAACGTAGAGCACGTAGGTCACCAGCAGGGTGAAGCCAAAGGTGGACCAGAAGTTGAGCATCTATGGAGTGGGAAGTGAAGCGATCAAGTCCAACAGGAATTTCGAGTGACCCTGCCTGCCGCACACTTACCATTTGATAGTTGGAGAAGTACGTATTGGTCTGAAGATGTAGGCACCGTAGGAGAGCTTGGACAGCGGCTGCCAAAGTGGTGAGGAGAGGAAGCTGTTGGCCAGACCTCCATAGCCCTGCATGCACGCAAAGACCACCCAGCAGAGACCGAGGGGCCAGGCGATCCGGACCAGTGTGTAGTAGAGAGCTCCTTCCAATATCGTGGGCGATTTGCCCAGCAGCTTCGAGTACGGATACAAGGCGAAGATCGAGGTGAAGAGCAGGGCCAGGCTGAGCAGCCAGCCTGCCCAGACAGCCAGGGGGCTGAGCTTGAATCTCCGGCCGCGGATCAGGTGCAGGAGGTAGCCGAACATAGTGCCGACCAACCAGGGCGCCGCATGAGTGTGCGTGGCGGAGTAGATCTTCTCCTGAACCACCTGAGCCTGAATTCCAGTCCTGTGAGGGGAATGCGATTGCAATTAGCATTGGAGAACACAAAGCGGCGGGCGCGACTGGCTTACTTGAACATCACAGGGAAGTCATTCACCATTATGGTGGAAAACAGGCAGGCCGAGAGCAACAAAGTGATCCTGGCGGCACGCACGAGGAGCAACATTCAATCAATAGTTAGATAGATACAACTAATAGATACCCTTCACTGCAATGGCAATGGTACCACCGAACTTACATAGATGGCGCCAACGAACAACTCTAGCGATGGCGCTGGGCGCCATCTATCGGAGTGACCTTCTATTCGCTAACTTCTAAGGCAATATACGCCATCGAGATCTTGGATACGTTGATACAGAGCCATGCTGATACGGACGGACTAGATTGGCTTGTCTACTTCTACTGATTAACTTGGACTTTCAACTCACCACATCGGAAGTTGCGTAGTTCTGCACGTAGAGAAGGGTCCAATACCAGGTCTTCTTGCACGCGGAGTATTCGAAGAAGCCGATATCATCATACATTGGTCCGTCGGCGAAGAGGGGTATCATCTTGTAGAAAAACAGTATGGCAAGGGCTACGACCGGGGTAAGGCGCAGATATCGGTGCAGATACATCAGCGGCACATTCAGCTTTCCCTTGTTCCTGGAGGCATGGAGAATGTTAGCCCGCTCACAGATCAATCCCCGTACAAGTTGACTCACTTTTCCATGCTTCGCAGGCCAATTGAAACCAGCAGCAAGCCGGCGATGAAGAAGAACGTGTCCACCGACAAGGTGCCGTAGAGTATGAAGCTCGAGAAGAGCTGCGACGCCCATATCAGGTTGTCCACTGGATTCATGGCGGGAGCCTTCATGTTGCCAATGTACTCATGGCTGAAGATCACCCAGATCAGGGACATGCACCGCATGCCATTGAGGCAGTGGATCACATTCGGATTCGCCGAGTTCTCCACGATGGTGAACAGCGAGCGCGAAGTGGCACGGGCTGAGAAGGCCCTGATGGGACGGGGCAGCTTTTCTGCGGGTAGACATAGAAATCTACATATCTATATAGGCTGTAATCCGATTGAAGCCAGCTCTACTTACCCTGCTCCGGGCACAAGAAGTAGTCGGAGAGGGTGCACAGGATCACCGTGGCGCCGAATACGGACAGTAGAACGCTGATGGGAGTCAGTTAGTATGGATAGATCAGCTGGGATGTGTCATGGCACTCCTCACACTGTGAATATGGTGAGCCCATCCCAGGGTGCTCTATCCTTGGTTCGGCGCGATGACTCGCTGATGGAAAACAAGTTGGTCACATCACTGACGCCAAGCAGCCGCTTGAGCAGTTGCTTGAGGTACAGCTCCATGTTGCTCGCCGAGCAGGAGGAGGGCAGGCACACAGCGGTTCTTATGCTGATCTCCTTCAGCAGGTCCGAATTGAAGCCCAACCACTTGGCGACCGGCAGCTCCATGAAGCAGTACTTCCCCTGGATGTCCTGCGATGAGGTGAGCAATCCGCCCTCGGACATGCACTCCCTGTAGTTGCCCATGTCGACGCGGTTGCCAATGAGATAACCCGATGGAATGGTGCCCGCGTCGAGCACTTAGCATAGAATGGATCACCGCCAGTCCCGCTTGATAGCTTGATCATCTTTCTCCTCGAGCTCCTAGTTTACTACTGTTTAGGGAATCGCCCTTCACTAGCCCATTTATACACACAGGCAAATCCTGCTGTGCGTTATCCATTCGGAATCGAATGAGTGAACAGCGGGTACTTTCCAGCACTTACCCATAATCGGAGGCATTGCTACCCTCGGTAATCAGGGCAGGGCCGGCGAACTCTTAACGTGGCTAATACAATGCGATTCGGAAGAATACGCCGAAAGATAAGCCGCTGGTTTCGGCTGCTTCGGTAGCATCTCTGCCTTGTCGAATTTCCCGAGAATGACCGAATTACTTCACACTTGGAGTAGGCATTAATCAAGGGGCACGCACTTAACTTAGTCGCTGTTGGTTAAAAGGCGATTTGGCTTTCCATACAACATGACTGTGGTATTCATACGAAATGTTCGCCAAATTGTTGGTCAGTTAGTTGTCTGTCGCTGCCATTCCGACATTCGAATACAAGCGCTTTTCGGGACGGAGATTTGCACAGTTTTAGATTTTGACATGCAATACTTACATCTCGATATCCTGTGGTTTTCCCAGCTTTTGCTGGGAAATGGAAATTCGAACGAGTTTTCACTTTCGTCTAGGTGCCCAGCCAAAAGTGGAGGGGTGTGGCACGGACTGGTTTTCGCATGGATTTTGGACCAGATTCAAATTTCTTGGTTATGCAACAGCCACACATCAAGGTTACAGCGAGAAGGAACGCCCGAGGCAATCGAACCGACTAACAGATACCCAGCACTGTGAGTGAGTGCTTTGAATGGAACAGCCACATGTAAGAACTTCTATTCTATGTAAGAAGTAGATCATAAGATCATCATAGATCATAAGTAGATCATAAGAGCTTAAACTAGATTATGCTTAACTGCCACTAAGAACACTTGCTTATTTGGAAAGACCTGAACAACCGGTAACAGCCGTCTAAATCTAATTTACATGCAGAACGGCCTGAGTTCTGAGCAAGAGTCAAAAACTTTGGTCAAAACTTTCGGAAAATCGAAGGTCCAAACTGGTTTTTCCCCCAATTCGATGCGAATGCGAATTGCAAACGAAAGGTAACCATTGTCCAGTTGCGCCAATGCTTGAAAAACCAAAAGCTGTTAATTACTCTGGAAATGATTAAATATATATCTTGAAAATCAAATGCAACAGCCAGGCCGAAATTGAAATTCATATTATTATGAGAGCAAATCGTGACAGCCCCCCTATTTTCGGCACAGTGGTACAAACTTGGCCAATAAGGCAACGTATATTTTACCCATTAGTAAGCACACTTCGTAGAATCTGTCTGATAGTCTGACAACCCTAATTGTTCCATGAACTGTTTTGAGGAATGAGATCTGACACAAGTTCAAGTGAAATGTGTAGTAGTTATATGCGGTTATATGTTATATGTTATATATATAGTTATATGTTTACAATTATACAACCCCCAATCTATGAATGATTTTCCTATCTTATGCGAATCTTATCAGTGGATTATTGATATGTGTTAGGGTTTAGCAACATGGAACAAACTAAATGGTACAGATACTTGATGAGTTTACGGATAGTTCCCTTATGTTGGGGGTTGCTCTATATGGTATATGATATATGATATATGGTATATGGTATATGGAGTTCCTGTCCCACGGTGCGTGTTGTTTAGCCTCTTAAAATGCACTGGCCGCTAAGCATTATGCATAGTTGGAGCTGCACTTACGATCTATAAACTGGCGCAAAAGTAGTGCAAAAGTAATTGTTGCCACGCACTGAACTCGTTGATAACCGCCGGCAGTCGGGGTCTGCGATTACGAGATCCAGGCGGACGGACGGTCGCAGCTAACCCGTCTAACTAGTTGACTTTGGGGCACTTAATCCGCGACGCCCAGGCCCGCGTGGCACCACTCCGTCGGAGTAAAGGCAGGCGACTCCAGCGCTGACCAGCGCCAGTTCTGATTGGAACGGCCTTTCGAGCGGTACACACATACTCTTCGGTCCGTCAGGATGAGGATGTTACGTCTGCAGTTGCTGGCCCTGCTGCTGGTGGGCCTGCTCCTGGCGCTGATCTCAGCCGATCCTGTGCCGCAGGACACGGAGGTGGCGCGAGAGAAGCGAGGCACCATCACCCTGGACTTTGGCCTGCTTCTGCGCAACCTGCTGCTCAAGAGCGCCCAGCTGTCCTCGGCCAAGGCCAATCTGGCGCGGACCACACGTCGTCCACCGACGACCACCACGACGACCCCGCCTCCGCCACCGCCCCCTGCTCCGATACGCATTCGTAAGCCCATCTGGCATCCGTTCTTCAGTTCCGGCTTCCTGCCCGGGGCCTTCGATGTGGACTACGCTGATCCTCCGGCACCACGACCTCCAGCGCCTCCGCCGCCCACTACGCAGCCACCTAGACGCGTCCGACCGCAGGTGCGACCACGTCCTCGCCCAACGACACTGCCACCGCCTCCTCCGCCGAACTATGACTACGACTATGACTATGATGCGCAGCCAGCGGCGCCAGCTGAACCTCCACCGCCTCCACCTCCTCCGCCGCCGCCCGCAGCTCCGCCACGCCCAAGGCCTCGCCCGCGCCCACGACCCCAGCAGCCTGAGCCTCAACAGCGGCGTCCCGCCCAGCTGGGCGACCGCCTTATCTATCAGTACGCACAACCTACTGGTAAAATACGAAACCTCTTAACTAACTGCCATACAATTGGGTTCTCTCCGACACTTTGCAGATACCTTCTATAGGTCGCGAGCCGTGGCGGAGGCGACGGCGGCGGCTGACCCAGATAGCGGAGACTTAGATGACTCCCAGACCCCGGACTCAGTTGCTGATCCGGATGCGGCTGCCTTTCCTGCCACTGCGGATGGGCCTGACTCCCAACCTGCTCCTCCCCCACCAAGTGCTCCGCGATTTTTGGTCAACTACCAGAGCGAAGACGACTTTGGGCCGCCGTTCGCTGGACAGCGGGCTCAGGATGCGGGTCAGGATGGGGGTCAGGATCAGGGTTCAGCGGGTGCTTCTGGTATTCCCGCATCATCCCAAGGCTACTTCCCGCCCCTCGAGCTAGGCAACCCGAATCGCTTCCCAACTTTCAATCAGCAGCAGTACTTCTATAAGTAGTGGGGCAGTAAAACTAACTTCGCAGATTGATATATTATGTATTGCAGTGTGCTTAAAATTGACCATAAACTATTTTAACTATAAGCATCCATTTTTTGTATTCCCAGCTTGCATAGTTGTAAATAACAAATCAAATAAAGTAATAAAGTAAGTTCATTGTAATTTATATTAACTAGGGGCCCCCCCTAGTTAAATAGTTAAGTAAATACCGCATCATGAAATTATCAGTTTGTTTTCAAAAAGTGCGCCAAAATTGTATGATTATCGATATTTGACTTGGGGAACTAAGCTATTAACAAGTGATTCCATATTTAATACATATATGTGTTCTCTAAAATAGATACCCAACTGCGATTTTGTGAGCTGAAATTCTGCAGAATTCTGTATAATTTAAATTATTGATTTCCAAGCATATAAAAAAAACTAATAATTTCAAAACGAGCATAACCACGCACATCACCAGCCGGTAAACGTTCGATAAACTATCGATAAAGAGAAATCGATATTCGCCAAGCGAACCATTTCTCTTAAAACTAATTGAATTCAATTAAAAAAACGCCGCTGCGAAAGTTAACTTCGTGAACATATTGATAAAAAATAAGTTCATTTTAAATATATCGCCTAAAATCGGGATTTTTTAGTAAAAACTCAGGGCCGTTAGTGGCAATTTTTGGTTAAAAGCCGCTCGGCCGATCTGGTAACACTGTGTGATGTGTGAACGTGAACTTTACGGAATTTAATTAGAGAAACGGATGAAGAAAAGTTGCAAATAGACAATCGCTCCGAATTTTCCATGCCGTAGATGGGTGCATCTGCGACGTAACGATCCCCGAATTCGGTGCTTAGCACTCGAGATGCGTAGCCAATGCGGATTCGTGAACGCAACGCGTGTGCAGTGCAGGGCAATAGTTGCCATTCCCAGTAGCAGTATCACTACCACTACCAGTCCCATTCCGATTCCCGTTCCCAATCGCAGTCGCAGCAGGGCCAATAACAGCAGCAGCGGTCGTCGGGAAAGCGACGTATGAAAGGGAAAAATGCATACAGATGTGAAAAGCGAGACCCAGTTGCGCGGATAAACAAGCAAGCACTAATTAATTGCCAAATGTAAGCCCTCGAACGCAGTGGAAAAAGTTCAATCGTTTTTTTTTCTTTTTCGCCTCGCCAGATTTATGCATTTTCCACTGTCTCTCCATCCCTGTGTGCGTGTGTGCCTGTGTGTGTGAATGCGTATGCTCGTGTACGTGTGTGTATGTGCATACTGTTCTTTTTCGCGTTTGCGTTTTGGCCAATAAATGCGAATTTCTTGTGTGCCATCTGCCCATTGAATTGATTATTCTGCAAAAGGACAATGTGGTATTATCATTGCTCCCACAAATTCCAATCAAATACGGCGCATTTGCGGGTTCTAAGTGCTACATCTGATTTCGGTGCGACGACTCCCTCAACGCGCGAGAACGGGACAGCACCAGTCGAACCGTACGAATGTGTGTGTATTTGTCTGCTCCCCCGACGAGCGTGAGTGTGTGTGTGTGTGCAAGCAAAACAAAATTAGGCGCTTCAAAACAGTTGCAAAATGCAGCGAAATAAGCCAATTTTAATCGCAACACATAAATCAACCATGGTAATCAGTCACTAAGTGGTCAGCCAACGAAGAAAACCAACAACTAGCGCAGCATCACCGCCTTCGTGCGTTCTTTTTCGGCTCCTTCGGTGTGTGCCTGGTCCGCACCCAAAGAAAAGCGAACCCAACTGAAAATCAATTCGAATCGCAGAACTCTTTGGTTTTCCACTACAATTCCCTGTGACGGAGCGCCACAGCACAGTGCAAGCCACGGAAAAGGCACGAATTGAATTTAATTTGTGTCGCCCGAAATGCAAAACAACAAGCAATCCCACCGCACATATACATATAGAGCGCGCGCGTGAGTGTGTGTGAGCGACATGGCTGCTCTTTGTGCAATAGTGTGTGGCTATGAAAAATAGGCGTGTTTCTGTTTCGCGTCGCAGGCAAAGAATTGCAGTCGCCGCACCACAGCGGACTAATTGTATTGAGAATTTTTGCCAGGCGGCGATAGGCGAAAGCCGGAGCTCCGGCGGTGGCCAAAATCCGCGTCTTTAGCCGGCGGATATCCGCAGACGCCCGCAAAACGCCTCCGCATGCACAGACATGTACACTCCGATGTATGCGCGTGTGTGTGTGTATGTGGATTCGCAACGGCGATAAATGCACCCCTTTGGTGCCGTTACTCCTTGGCAGTTCGCGTGTGTGTGTGTGTGTGTGTCAGTCGTAACGACCTTTGAATACCCTGCAGCACGTGTGCATACCCTACACCTTGCTAGTTAGTCCAGCTTGACCACAAATACCTCCCTACAGCACGTGCGCATCCACTCCACTCATTACTTGTTCGAAATCCAGGCAAATGAAACTAACGGCGTTAGTCATGCCGACTGCCAAATGCCCTAGACCACTTACAACCCAGCTGTCGTAATCTGGCCAAAAAGCAGCTGACAAGTTGGTAACAAGCTGAGGAAAATAGCCTGGCCATAAAAGACGGTGCCAACAGTGAATATGTTTGCGATAAGGCCGTGCTGCGTGCGGAATTCAGAGTTCTGAATGATTCGTACAGTATGTGCGAGCGTGAATCACTTGATCGATTTGATGATAGTCGACTTTTGGCTGTTCCCATCTCTCCGTCCGTTCGACCGTCCATGCAGTTGCTGACCAAAGCACAGTGCCCACTGTCCACTGGCCCAGCCATTCCCGCTACGCCCCGTGCCGCCCAAGTCGATTGGTCCGCAGTCTCAGCATTTCAGCCTGAAATCCCCCAAAAATGTCGACCCTTTGAACATGACTAAGTGACTGGCGCAGGCTGTGACTGTGACTGACTAACCGTAATCGCCTTCTTCTCGCCCCACCCGATCCGCACAGAACTTCAAGACAGCACAGTAGCCAACTGGAGTTGCAAACGAGGAGAACCACGCAGGTCGACCACTGAGTGAGCTGGGCTAGAGCATGAAAGACAGCCATGCCTTCGGCACGACCTGGTAGTCTCAAGGATCCGGAAATAGCCGACCTATTCAACAAGCATGACCCGGAGAAAATCTTCGAGGACCTGCGCGAAATCGGCCATGGGTCGTTCGGCGCGGTCTACTATGCGCGATGCAACCTCACCAGGGAGATCGTGGCCATCAAAAAGATGTCCTACACCGGCAAGCAGAGCCAGGAGAAGTGGCAGGATATTCTCAAAGAGATACGGTGAGCACTGGCTGACACTTGCGTTCGCCCGAGTGACTTATAATCAATTTATGTGTACACCACAGCTTCCTTCGCCAATTGAATCACCCGAACACCATAGAATACAAGGGATGCTATTTGCGCGAGTCGACCGCCTGGCTGGTGATGGAGTACTGCGTGGGCTCCGCCTCGGACATCATCGAGGTGCACAAGAAGCCGCTGCACGAGGACGAGATCGCCGCCATCTGTCTGGGCGTGCTCAGTGGGTTGAGCTATCTGCACTCGCTGGGCCGCATCCACCGCGACATCAAGGCGGGCAACATCCTGCTCACGGACAACGGCGTCGTCAAGCTGGCCGATTTCGGTAGCGCTGCCATCAAGTGTCCGGCCAACAGTTTTGTCGGCACGCCCTATTGGATGGCGCCCGAGGTGATCCTGGCCATGGACGAGGGCCAATACGACGGCAAGGTGGACGTGTGGTCGCTGGGCATCACCTGCATCGAGCTGGCGGAGCGCAAGCCTCCCTACTTTAACATGAACGCCATGTCGGCGCTCTACCACATTGCGCAGAATGAGTCGCCGACTCTTCCGGTGAGTAGCAATCGCAGTTTTGTTTTCTTGGTAGGAGTCTGCTTTGATAGCAAAACTAAAGTATGCCACCGTATTTATTTACCTAGCGTTCAAGTGTCCCTAGTGTTATTCTTTTATTTCCCACTTTTAGGGCTGTCGCAAATTATTTTACCCATTTGAAGAGCCTCAAGATTCTGCCTAAAAAAGTGTTTATGATTCCCAACTTTGTAAAGCAATTTTAAAGTATACTAACGTTAAGAAGGAAGTGCAATTTTAATGCTATAAACATGTATCACTTTTCGATTTCAACCCGACAGAAGAACGACTGGTCGGATGCGTTCTGCAGCTTTGTTGAACTGTGCCTCAAGAAGATGCCAGCAGAGCGACCCTCGTCGGCCAAGCTGTTGACCCACGCCTACGTGACCCGACCGCGTTCCGACACCGTGCTGCTGGAGCTGATCGCGCGCACCAAGTCAGCGGTGCGCGAGCTGGACAACCTTAATTACCGCAAGATGAAGAAGATACTCATGGTGGACACCTGCGAGACGGAGAGCGCCGTGGGCGACACCGACGACCAACAGGACGACCATGCCGGCGGCGACAGCAGCAAGAGCAATAGTATTACTTCGGAACACTCCATACACTCGGTGGGTGTATCGGCAGCCAGTAGTCAGGTGAGCATGCGTTGTGCTTCGTTTAAGGCCACCCCACATTTCGTTTTATTCTTGACCTTTCAGAGCTCCTCATCCAATTCCATACCGGCTGCGGCACAGAATCATCACCATATCGCTGCGCACCACCACCAGCAGGCGGCTAGCGCCGCTGTGGCGGCGGCAATGCACCACCATCACCATCCACACCAGCAGCCGCCGCCCAGCTGGCCAAGCGGCCAGCAAGGACAGCCGGTACCGCCTGGAGCCGTGTCCCGCAACTCGTCGCGCCATCGAAACCGGCCGCCGCTGCCAAATATAATGCACAGCATGAACAACAATGTGACGCCAACTAACTCGGCCTCGGTGGTGCCGGCACCAGCGCCTGCTCCAGTGCTCCCACCGCCTATTTCCGTGCTGCCGCATCTGAGTGCGATGGGGCACGTGGGCGGCGGCGGCACTGGGACCGGTGGCAGCGGTGGAGGCTCTCCGGCATCCGGAGGACCCCTGGCGGATCGCATCCAGCCCATTCAGCCGCGCTATCTGACGACGCCCGCCGCCCAAGCGGCCGTGTATGCGGCCAGCTCCGCGTCCTCGCAACAGGCCATCTCCAACGCAGTCAACGACCACGGGCCCAACAACTTTGCCACCATACGGACCACCAGTATCGTGACCAAGCAGCAAAAGGAGCACATGCAGGTGCGTTGTCGCAATTCGTTTATCAATACTCCTGCCTTGGCCGTAGATTTCTGTGTGCGCTCTCTCGTTGGGGTGAGTCCAGGGAAGTCGCCTGGCTGCAGCATAGATAATCCACCTCCATGGGCACTATACGGGGTCATGCCCGAGTCCAATTGCCAGTCGCGGTCCCAGCACCGTTTGCATTCCATATCGCGCGGCCTTTGTGTGTAACCCGTCCTGTCAGCATCAATGGTCGGCAGTCATCCGCCGGCTAGCCAATCCATTCCCCCTCCCAGCTCGCTGCTACGCTTCCGCCATCCACATGTCTTCTAACTTTTGCCCTCTACTACAAGCTCTTTGTTGTGTTTATTGTTCTCCTCCCGCATCCTCGAACAGGCGCGCTATAACTTCTGTTCGCAGCTGTGTGGTGGCGACCACATCAACAGCGAATGCCGCGACGGCAGCCGGCGGAACGAGGGCCAGCAAAAGGCCGGCAGCAAGAAAGACCCGAAACGCCACTGTCCCTGTGTAATTTCCTAGCCAGAGCGGAGGCGCCAATCAATTGAGAAATAAAAGTTTTAAAAGCAGTCGCTGCCGGTACCATGTACTTACTGTAGTTAGCCGTTGCTGTTGCATCTGCAGTTGCATCCGCCATCACATTCTAACCGAAGCCCATCCTCGCCAGCCTCCACCTGTACTCGTCCCCCCCGATCGTCGGCCAACCACCCCACAGTCCCTGGCCATTGCCACGCCCTCATGGCTTAGAATGCATTTCTTTCCCGTGTCCCTCAAGTGTAAGCACTCTCAATTTATCAATTGGCTTGTTCTACGCTTGTTAGCCAGCTAAAGCAGTTCATCCGCACCTTTCGCCATAGTAGCAATGGCAAGTGTGGAGCTGCAATTAGTCAGCTCTTGAAAATTAGCACTAAACGTAGACTTTAGTTGTTGAAAGTAGTTGTTAATTGATTAATCAAACACTAGCGCTTATCTGCTTCTTGATCCTCATTGTTACAAATTCTATTTCCTTGTATTTCACATCATTTTGGTAAAGAAACAATCATCGCAGTGCGACGATTTAAACACTTTGTAAGGGTGGCGCTATTTTGGAGAATCCTTGGAACCGATATGCTATTCATGTCATTTGGCAATAATTTTAAATGAATTAATAATTCATTGATGCGCTGGCAATATCATGTAATATTCAAAGATATCTGAACGAGCTGTCATGGAAATACACTTGAACAACCAATACATGCATATATTGTACACTGTCCAACTCACTTGTCGTTTCTTTTTGGAATGCACAAATGTGTTATTTGAGTGTAACAGTAACAGTACACCACCTTCCAGTTCGTCATAACCGTCCGGTCCTTCCAGTCCGACTTTGCATATCGATATCGCCTTGTTGAAGGCGATCTAGAAGAGCCCCGTTATTTCCGAAAGGGTCACGGTCACACTAGACAAAACCAGGCTTTTCGAATGGCTTAAGCTTAAGTTGGCTGTTGTTTGGAGAGCTAGTAGTAGAACTATATTGCGCATTCCGCTTGAGCAACTCTATTGCCAAAATCCAATAATACGTACATAGCTAGAACTTAGAATCCGTTGGCGTGCCGGAAGCCTAGAAGGCCGAGGAGCCAATGTTTTGGCCGAGATTTGCGCCCGTTGAGGTTATGGTTGAGCTGGAGTTCGGCAGCGGTTTTGTAAGTTACAGTTAGTCGCAAAAGTAGTGTACAATTTGCCGTAGTGGTCCCGCTGCTGCTATTCGCATTTCCACGCCTCTAACCATGTGTGCATTCTTTGCCCCACTGTGCGCCATCACCACCATCCTCGATCCGGCAGGAGGAGATGCACGAGCAGATGTCCGGCTACAAGCGGATGCGGCGGGAGCATCAGGCACACCTGGTGAAGCTGGAGGAGAAGTGCAAGGTGGACATGGAGGCGCACAAGACGGCCCTGGACAAGGAGTATGACACGCTGCTCCACAACTTTACGAGGGACCTCGATCGGCTTGAGGTGAGTGTGCGATGAACTAGATTGACTGCAGGCCACTTCCAATAACCACTGATCGCTTGCAGACGAAGCACCAGCAGGATGTGGAGAGGCGGGCTAAGCAAACGAGCGCCGCCGAGAAGAAACTACACAAAGAGATTACGCTAAAGCAGGAGAACGATCGCAAGGTGTACGACCTGAACCGCAAGAAGGAGTACAAGGCGAACAAGGAGCGCTGGAAGCGGGAACTCTCCATGGATGAGTCGACGCCCAAGCGGCAGCGCGATCTTACCCTGCAATCGCAGAAGGACAACCTCAAGCAGCACGAGGCGCAGGAGGAGCAGCGCATGCTACAGGCCCAGAAGCAGTACATCGAGCTGGAGATGCGCAAGTTCAAGCGCAAGCGCATGATCATGCAGCACGAGCACGAGGATCAGCAGCTGCGCGACGTAAGAGAACCCCACATGGTGGGGCAGTCAGTTTTTGGCCTGATCTAACCCTTTTGCTTTTCCAGGAGCTCGGAAAGAAGGAGCAGCAACTGCAGCAGGCACACGCCATGCTTCTTAAGCACCACGAAAAGACACAGGAGCTGGAGTACCGCCAGCAGAAGAGCGTACACCAGTTGCGCGAGGAGCAGGTGAGTAACTCAAATTCCCAGCCATAATGCACATCTACAAAAGTGCCATTGCTGCCCACCGCAGATAAACAAGCAACACGATACCGAGTTGCATAATCAAAAAGACTACATGGACCGCATCAAGAAGGAGCTGGTACGCAAGCATGCGGTTGAGCTGAGGCAACAGCCGAAGAGCTTGAAGGTATGTACTGCATACACAGTGGTGAAGCGATGGAATGGAGTAAAGTCTAAGTAATTTGTCAAAACAAAACAGCAAAAGGAGCTCCAGATACGCAAGCAGTTCCGGGAAACATGCAAGACGCAAACGAAGCAATACAAACGCTACAAGGCCCAAGTACTGCAGACGACACCAAAGGAGCAACAGAAGGAGGTCATTAAGCAGCTGAAGGAAGAGAAGCATCGCAAGCTGACGCTGCTCGGTGAACAGGTGCGTTGTGGGCACAACAGGGATTTCCATTTGTCACGGGTCACTTATCTGAGCAAGCTCAATTGATCTAACCTAATCCATTTCGTTGCAGTACGAGCAAAGCATTGCGGACATGTTCCAAAGTCAGAGCTACAAACTAGACGAAAGCCAAGTGATCGAGTGCCAACGTACTCACGAGCAGCTGGAGTACGAGCTGGAGATGCTCACTGCCTACCAAAACAAGAACAAGAAGCAGGCACAGGAGCAGCGCGATCGCGAGCGTCGGGAGCTCGAGAACCGCGTCAGCGTGCGGCGGGGCCTGCTCGAGAATAAGGTGAGCGTTTGGCGTGTCCGCTGGGCGAGTGGAGCATAGTTTCTGACCTCATCGACATCCTCTATTCCACAGATGGACGCCGAGTTGCAGCAATTCAACCAGGAACGCGCCGAGCGCTTGCGCATGAAACACGAGAAGCATACTAAAGAATTGGAAGCATTTGATAACGAATCAATTGCCCTAGGTTTCAGGTAACGATGATGTTCGTCATCTATGCAAAGATTCAGAACTAATCATAAAATGTGTTCTTCCTGCAGCACTTTATCTCTGATTGAGGTATCCCGAGAAGCCTATGCAGACGAGGAGGGAAGTCTGTCTGGTTCAATGATTAGTTTAGCCCATAGCAATAGTTCAACAAGTTTTCCGGCTGGTTCGCTATAGCATAGACAACAACAATGCCAACCCCCACAACAAGTGTTTAGTAATATGAACTACTTCAATTTTAATGGAAATTATAAAGCCAACAGTGCGACAGCAACAACTAGAGCCCGACACAAGCAACAGAAATCGCCGCTAAGACATCAGCAGAAACAATAGCAGCAGAAACAGTCCTGGCTAGCAATGTTTTTGTAGGAACTAGGAAGAAGACACACAACCCAAAATACACATAAGTGCGATCAATTATCGGATTGGTTGCTTAGGAAAACATGAGAACCCAAGTATTTTCTAAAAGTTACAACAAGCTAAAGCTGCAATAGTTTTGTATTAAAGGAAACTCGATCGGAGGTGGCAACAAGATACTAACATTTGAAACCATTTAATACAAGATCAATCAAAAACAAAGAAAAACAAACATAAATAAATAAATAAATAATTATATATGTAAGCATAAATGTCATACACAAACAATAACACAACAAACAAGAAAACAAACAAACAAGCAAGCAAGCAAAGATCAACAACAAACTTTCATACGCAAAGTGTTTAAATTAAAGTCTAATTTGATATTATTACCGGATAACTGAATCAATCAACGTTTTGATTTGTTAACCATTTATATATTTGTGCTATCGCGCTGCAAAAATGTCACGAAAGTAATTAGGTGTGTATTATTTGTTAAAACTCGCGGAAATAGATCATTCAGTTGGCCTTCGCGCTCGGGTTTGAATTTACTCGGTTATAAATGTTATTTTCAATTGATAGACGGCGGCGGGGCTGCGATCGCAGTTCAGTTCAGGCGCACATCGATTGCCATTTTTGCATGTTGTTAGGTTCAACAATTTCGGTTTACGTTATGTTTTTCAACTTTGACTCGATTCGTTTTGATTCAAATAAAAGTATTTTTAAATGGAATGAGAAATAAACGATTTATTATTATTTTACTTGCTGTACAATAAGTTTTATGGCCAAAATTATTATAAATCCCGCAAATATTAAAACGCAAAAAGATTCATTTTGTTTACAATTAATTTAGTTTTGTTTGTTATAACAAAAAGGATATAATATATATATACATAAAACTAAAGTAAGCCTATTTTAGAGTTAATTAATGCAAATTGCAAAATGCTTAGTCAAAACAATAAAAATTGTATAGAAAATTAAAGCCTCAAAACGTTTAATTATTCAAAGATTAAGTTCACGTGGAAAAATTAGTATTCCCTCACTCGCATGCTGCTCCCAAAACCACGGATACACTGCACCCACATCAAACTCCACGCCCAACATTCGCGAGGGAATCGCGCTAGCTGGCCGCAGATAATAATCTCACTAAACAGAATCAACTATTTCCGTAGTCATTAAATTAAACTAAACCAAACTAAATTTAACGCAACTCCCGCGATTGCAGAGGAGCAAATCAAAAACGAATCCAAATTGCTGGCAGCAGAGAGGGGAGACTCATTTTCGGTATTTCCGCTGGGTGCACCAGTATACACCATGGTCACTAAGCCACCTTGGAGCTAGATATGGTATATATGGTATATCTACGCCTGGGAAACAGGAGCGAAATGGATGGAGGTGGACGTGGACACGGACACGGGAAACGAGAGAGATAGAAGATAGCTAGAAAGAAGCACGGGGAACACAGTATATGTAATATTTTTATGTTTATAAAATTGTTCTTTTTTTTTCCATTGTAATAATTATACGAATATAAATTGTATTTTTGCAATTACGGTAACTGAAGATGGAAAACGAATAACAATTAAATTGATGCACACGTCAATGTCAATAAAATAAAACATATTTCAAAATACGCAAGCCCGCAGTTCGTGTTTAGTTTACTTGGGACATGGACGGCGGATTCTGGGCGGGATGTCTAGCGAGGAAGTTGGGATTGCAATGCATCGATGGTTGCTCTATCCACCAGTTCGATTCGCGCTTGTGCCCGCCACTGGAGCTAAAGGGTATGCACGATTCGTTATAGATTACACAAGAGGCTACTGAAAGCAGACCATTCCGTCTCTTTTCCATACTTCATTCGGCAGATTAACGAGTATCTTATAGCGAGTATCTAAGACTCGACGCTCTACATTTGAGTATCTGCGAGTAGAAAAAAAGAAGGATAATGAACACGCTTGTTTGGAATGCTTTCCGTTTATTTGAAATTACAATTAATTACATTTACATCGAGTCGAATAACCTCGGACCAATTAATTTAAACACCATCGAAATGTCCACTTTGAGATACATATAGGTCTTGAGCATAAGGATGAGGAATATTGATCTCATAAAACGAAAGTCGTACACAATTCGTTGCACTCGAAATGCGAGAACATAGAACATTTTGTTGCCTTTGGCTTATCAGAAATGAGACTGGTAAGACTTGCACTATCAAAAGACTAATCCCTAAAATCTCAAAGATATTTGTAGCTGTGTTGGTTGGTTGTCACAGCTCCATCCACTGGATCCAATACTTTCCGGATATGATATACATGCTTAAGGATAGGCCTTGAGGAACATTCAATGCCCTTGCTGTTGAACGAACATACACAAAGTTAGATCAAATTCACATCATTTAGAAATTCATAACCATTTACAAGCAACAAATGCAAAAGCAATGGGTTAGTCGGGATTTTCGGGCTCATAGAACATCGATATGCGGTTAAATATGCGGTTTGTAATCTGGGGAATATACATATATGTAGCATAACATTGACTAAACTTTTTATTTCGAAAATATTTGTCTTGCACACGTATGTGTATGATGGGAAGTTGGAATCAATCTCACTTAAATCTACAATTGCCAAGCTTGAATAAATGGGATTTGCAATTTTTTTGCTTAAGACTACATACTTCGGTATACATAAATATATATGCTTGCATCTATCTATATACAAACATGCTCTTTAACGACACATAGGGTATAAGAATAAATAATAAATGCCGCGGTCGAAAAATAAATATTTCATGGTTTTCGCGTGCCGGCGAGTCCTTAGCAATCGTGTCATTCACAACGCCCCTAGCACCCTGGATGCTGATCCGCAGTCCCGATTGCCGCACTGCGCCGCTTGCCCTTTCTCTTTGATCTCGGCTTCAGTGGAACGGACGCGTTTCATCCACGTGCCAGGCCGTGGGCGTTGGACAGGCGATGGGCTTCCAGTCGGCTTAGCCGCCGCCCTCACGAGCTCATCAGGCTGTCCAGGAAGGAGTGTTTGTTGACGACCTTCGTGGTGGCAATCAGGAACTCCACGTTGTTGTCCTCCTGGGCGGCGAGGAAACGCAGCGCAGCTATTTCGGCGAACGTGCATCCGCCCACAAAGCAGACGAGTACCACTCGCGGCACATTCAGCAGGGATCCCTCGCTGACTGTGGTGACCGTATGCCGCCCACCGATGCCCACCAGCTGCGCCTGGAAGTCCTCGAACGTCGGTCCGGGCAGGTTGTTGATCTGGCTCTTAAGCGTCTGCCAACCCAGCGGTTTGAGCGAGTGCTCCACAATGCGCGCGGTCAGCGGAGCGTAGAAGCTGTGCACGTAGCTGATGTCCTTTGGCTCAATTTCGACGTTGTCGTCCACCGTGAGGTGCAGCGTCTGCAAGAGGAAATGGTGTTTTGATGTAGCAACATTCTAAATAGCATTCCCTCCTATATTCACTCACAAATAAAGCACATGACTTGGATGCTTATAACTAAATATGGGTGGATTGCTGAATTGGTGCTCACCTTTCGCAGAACGCTGTAGGCCCGCGACTCCGTTTGCAGGTGGAGCAGGCCCGATTTCTCCAGGTTGCTGATGGTGAGCAGCACTTCCAGACCGTAGACATGGACCAGTTCGCGCTTGTAGTGGTTAAGCAGCTTCTCCTTGAACCCGGAGGCGGCGTGACACTGCATGCAGATCAGCCGCAGGACGCGATTCAACTCCACCCTGCAGGCAATCAGGTCCTCGATGTAGACGCTCTGCTTGTCGATATCTGCGCAGACCATGAACTCCTGCTCGGCGGCCAGGTCGTCAGCGAAGCGCACCGCGTTCACCTGTTCGTGCAGGAGGCCAGCGATGGCCGTGTGCTCGGATGTGGCCTTCTTCTGGGCCATTAGCTGCGGCAGCAGGTTCTCGACGAAGCTCTTGATCTCCTGCACGCTCTTGTCCTGGGAGGTGGCGTGCATCTGGACGTGAATTTCCCGTGCCTTGCGAGCGAGCAGCTTGGTGACCTCGTTGAAGTGCTTGTTGCGCAGCTCCGCGTACAACTGCTCGCCGGAGTGCAGTAGGATGGTCTTTTTCTCGGAGTCACCCAGCAGCGACTGCGATTCCTCGACTCGTGGGCCACTGCCTCCGCCACCGGGGAGGGCTCCGTCAGAGGGAAAGTTCTCGGCGGGCAGCGTCAGTTTGTTCTGCCGGATGCCGTAGAACTCATCGATAAGCCCCTCGTAGGTGAGTTGTGTGGCCAGCGGGCTGAGCAGGTCGATGCTTCTGTCCAGAAGGATCAACTGATCGACGACACCCTTGTCGCCGTTGTACAGAGTCCGCTCATCCCGGCCCAGCTGCTTGGCGTGCTCCCATACCCTGTGCGCAAACTCTCCTTTTCCGTAGATCTTGGGAATGCGTCCGTAGAGCCGCTGCAGTTGCACAAGGCCCACTGCCGCCTGATACAGCGAGCTAGTGTCACCGTCCACACTCACATCGCGGAAGGCATTGGGCATCTCCATCGATACCAGGTCGACGTCCAGCGGCAAATAGTTCCAGGCCAGTTCCTCGATGTGTCCAAAGCTGCCCAACACGCCGCTGACCTCCAGTTGGCTGACACACAGACATGACCGCCTCGGAGCGAACAGGATGTGGTACTGCCGTCCAGCGGCCGCTCTTCCGCCTGCCTTCACGTGGGCGGCCAGCTGCTCCATCAGCGCCACGCGTGGGCGCATCACGTACACCACATTAGCCACCTCGCGCGGCAGGTGAAGCTCCGGCTTGAGGGCCAGCAGACGGATGCCTCGGTCAGCGAATAACTTTGGCCGGGTAACCAAGTCCAGCGGTCCGATCATGGTCTCGTCCAGCACAATTACCTTGGAACCTTCAATGCGCTCCAGCTGCTGCACCAGCTCGCGGCAGGCGGCCTCCTGCAGCAACTGCAGGTTGACCCGCTGACCATGACCCTTCAAGTGGGGGAACATGCTCCTTTCCTCTTGCCAGAAGTGTTGATTCGTATGCTCTGCGGCTTCCGGTCGGTCGCTCCCGTGTCCTTGGTGGGCTGTTTGTGCAGTGCGTTGGCGGGGTTGGTGCAACGCCCACGGATTTCGGCTGCAGAAGATCAGGGACGCGACTGTGGTCGCTGCAAAGCAGCTGATTTGGACTGCGCCTGCGCTCTGCAGTGCGGTCTGCCATTACACTTATGGTACGGTCACACTCTCCGCTGCTCTATGGGCCATTCACACTATCACTGCAATATAAAATCAAAACAGATGTTTGATTAAACAAGAATTCACATCTAAGATAGAATAACACAATAGAAGAGTAGTTTTAATTTATTTAATTTGTGGGTAGAAATTATTTCTTATCTATTTTTTATAAGTTAGGAGGCGCGAGTGAGGATTTCGACTTTAGATTTTAACAGAATTCCAGAAAAGCGCATGCAAAACAAATATCTGTACAGCTCTTTCCATTTAACAAAATTTGTATTTGCAAAAAAGTCAAAGTAGTGGCAGTCCAGTGTAAACCATGCTAAACGCACCCCACTTTATGCCAGTCACCAGTGTCACCACATCCTCACAATTAAATACCAACAAATGCCAATTTGCATGAAATTGCTTGTGCTGCTTATTTCAGTTTAAATTGATTCTGAAATTGCTGCTAGTGCGTAAGATAAAATTATCATCTGCGATTGTGAAACGGACAAGGATTGAAAAAACTGGAACATTAAAAAGGCAGATGACAACCCTGCCGATGCAGTCGGCACTCAAGCAACCCGGAAAGGAACAACAAAATATTTTGAAGAGCGGCGCACTCAAAAAGAGCTCAATTGCCGGCTATAACTGTAAATTGAGAAGCGCGGAACTATAAACTGCCATCCCTGCGATGAGTAAACCCCATGCGCTGCGCGGTGTGCTCGCCACTTTGATCAGCGAGTCGCAGTAAGTGCATTGAGTGCACAGGTGGCCAGTCGATCTAGCCCGTTGTTCCTGCTCCGCCTCTTTCCCGCCTTTGTCAGCATAGTTTACGGTCATTTCTATCCACAGATCGCCCCTAACTCCGGAGAGCATCATTAGGGAGTTCCGGGCCACTAGTGATAGGCGGCTGCCAGCCTGCGAGCTGATCAATGTGCTGAAGTCCATCAGCGAGAAGCGTCCCAACTTCGCAGAGGTGACAGAGGAAATCTCGGACATCCTCCAGAACAAGGATCCCATGTACGCACTGCTGGTGTTCGTCGAGCGATACCGCGAATTAGAACCATCCTCCTCAAGCAGTAGTTCGACTAGCCTTACAAACATGGGCTCGCCGCACGGAAGCAAGACTTCTTCGGATGTCAACTCCGCAGCCGGTTCAGTCTCTGGCACATCGGTAACCACAGGCTCCTCGACAATCTTAGGCACATCGCAAAACGTATCTGTTTCCGCCAGGGTTAGCTTGACCCAGGCCCAGGACTTTCCCACCTCGACGCCGGTGAACAGCAAAAAGTCCACTGACTCCGACACTTCATCCGTTGGTTTTGTCAGGCGCGGCCTAA
The DNA here is from genome assembly GCF_004382145.1 of Drosophila mauritiana. Classification (NCBI taxonomy): domain Eukaryota; kingdom Metazoa; phylum Arthropoda; class Insecta; order Diptera; family Drosophilidae; genus Drosophila; species Drosophila mauritiana. The sequence continues at coordinate 19,388,260 of NC_046672.1, read as the reverse complement.
TGGAACGTAACCGTGGAGCGGGAAAGGATGAGCGCAACGACTTAAGTGTGGTGAGTGCAGACTGAGAGTGGTGTGGTGCTCGCTGCCAATACTTGGCCTTCAAATAATCAATGACCAATCCACACAGATCAAGGAGCGTGTGCTTAGTGCCGTATCCGACCAATCCCTGAACGGCTACCGCTTGGTGACCAACAAATCGGACAACAGCCCAAAGTCATCACCGAATGAACTTGTTAAGCTAACTGACGTGCCCGATGAGTACCGCACGAATTTTCTGTGGGAATACTACAAGGTGGACGGGGGCAAGGTGCCGAAAAGAGCGATCGCGGCAATGCCGCTTTACAGCCAGGAGAGTATGCTGCTCGACGAGCTGCTGCACTGCCTCACGGGCGTGCGAGAAAGCCTCCTGGTGCCCCAGAAGCCCAGTATTTCTGCCGTTGGCCTGGCCAAGTACGACGTGGACTTTGACATACACACGCAGCTCGATCGCTCGCTGACACACGTGGTGCGGGAGATCTTGCCATTGGCCTCCTACTTCATGGGCGTGCAGAAGATAGTCTCGGCCACCGACGGCCTGGGTCAGGTGATGAACTCACTGAATGAGGCACTGCTGGAACTTATACACGACTTCTATGTAAGGATGTGCACTCGTATCCTGGCAAATGTTTCCCTAACTGATCTTTTTTTCTACCGAGCCTAGCTGATAATCGTACAAGCCGAAGAAGAGCTGCGCCACAATAGATTAACATTGCAGAAACTACTGTACTACCTGCAGCCGACGATATGGGTGATGCATGAGGTCTGGTCCTCGTTGGTTATCATTCAGCTAACCGATTCACGGGATGCCGAAGTGTTGACGTTCCTTCACGAGCGGATCAAGCGGCTGGAAGGCAACAAAGATGCACAGCAGCTGATTATCGGACTGGTGCGCAAGGCGGCCAAGCCGTACATGCGAATGCTACAGATGTGGATCCAGAAGGGCGTGATCGTGGACCGCCACCAGGAATTCCTCGTAGTGGACAACGAAGTGATTCATCGCGACGAGCTGCCCGAGCACTATTCCGACGACTATTGGGAGAGACGGTATACCTTGCGCGACGAACAAATACCGTCGTTTCTGGCAAAGTACTCGGACAAGATCCTGCGCACCGGCAAGTATCTCAATGTGATCAGACAGTGTGGCAAGCGCGTAATGCCCACGCAGGAGATGAACCTAGAGTTCGACCCGACCAGCGAGCGGCACGTGTCCGTCATCAACGACGCTTACTACTTTGCCGCCCGCATGCTGCTGGATGTGCTGCTAACGGAGAACGACCTGATGGGTCACCTACAGTCGGTGAAGCGTTACTTGCTGCTCAACCAAGGCGACTTCACCATGCAGTTCATGGACGCCTGCGAGGAGGAGCTGACCAAGAACGTGGACCACGTGTTGCCCATGACGCTAGAGAACCTGCTGGGGCTAACGCTCCGCATTTCCTCGGCGCGTAATGATCCCTACAAAGACGATCTGCACTGCGAGCTGCTGCCCTACGACCTGGTCACGCAAATGTCCAAGATCATGAAGAAGGAGGAGAGCTGGCAGTCACAGCCCCGCCTCGACCTTAGCGGCCTCGAGTGCTTCGCTTTCACCTACGAGGTGAAGTGGCCCTGCTCTTTGGTGCTGAACCACATTTCCATCTCCAAGTACCAAATGCTCTTTCGACAGCTCTTCTACTGCAAGCACGTGGAGCGCCAACTCTGCAAGTGGGTGTCCACTCCTTAACCATTTATGCCCAAAATCATTCAAGTTCTTCTCTCGCAAACAGGATTTGGAAGGAAAACTCGATTGCCAAGCAGTTCGAGCCGCAGGCGGCTAGTCTCTACCGAGCGGCGTTCACTCTGCGCCAGCGTATGATGAATGCCATCCAGAACCTGGAGTACTACATGATGATCGAGATCATCGAGCCCAACTGGCACATCTTCATCGAAAAGATGAAGACGGTGGAGAACGTGGATAACGTTCTGCGTCTCCACCAGGACTTCCTCGACTCGTGCCTTAAGAACTGCATGCTGACCGAGTCGCCGCATCTGAATCGTTCGATTTTCAAGCTCTGCAAGATCTGCCTGAAGTACTGCGAGTTCATCCAGGTGAGTTCCAGTGCGAGGGCACCAGGTGGCTAACTTACTTTTTGCGTACAACCTTCTTGCTTTACTCCGTGCTCCGTGCACCGCTTTTAATTCTCTATGTCTATCCCGCTTGCCAACGCTTCCAACTCCATGTCGAATCCCTGCTAAACCCCACCTTCGCAGATCACGCAGCGTTACTTTCAGGACGCTGAGCTCAGGTCGATGGTACGTGATAGCGCGGACAGCTCCGAATCCGAACAGGAGAGCCTGCACTGCCCACAGGTATTGCGTAGGCTTGTGCTCAACCACGTTGTTCCTTGCGGTTCCTGAGTTCTCCCCCACTTTCGTTATCGGTGGACCCATTTCCGTTTTGCGTCCAGCTGGATTGCATAATGGCGTGGCCCCGATTTTAATAGCATTGTTTCTTTTATTTCGAATTTGGATTGCATGCCGGTTGACTTATTTATTCCAAGCTTTAAGTTATATTCCATTGGTTTGCCTATGCACTAGGCCATTTTTTTATTTAATAACTTTAAATGCATCATCTGGTATCTTTAAATTTACTAATGCATTAATAATCTAAGTTGTTATTAGGTTTTCCTTGACTTTGAAATTACTATTCTACTTAAAAGCACATTTTTAATGAATCTACTTACAAAACGTAGTATTGTTTGAAAATAAGACCAACTTAAAGCGCTTAACTTATATATTTTATAAACTTATACTTTTGTATATACGGCTCCTACAAAATTAGCCAAATTCGTGAAGAATTTGTATATTAATTTGTGATTTCTTTGACCTTTGCTAGATTGAGACCCCGTTGGATCCGGCAGATACGTTTTCGGAACGGGTTAAGCGCTTTGATCTGGAATTCACCGGCCTGCTGATATCGTTCCTCAAGCAGATCATCAGCATGGCGAAGAAGAACACCGCCGATTGCTTCATGAATCTGGTGCACCGCATCAACTTCAATGCCTTCTACACCGATCAAATGGACAAGATGTGTGCGGAGGCTGCCATGGGCTGAGCCAGCACGTCCAGAGGAAAGGATGTGAATGTGGATGTGGATGTGGACGTGGAAACGGAAACGGAAAAGACAAGAACAAAGTATTAGATAAATGAATTTCATAATCACAAGCGCACATTTACCACCATTCCCCACGCATGTCGTCTTCTCATTTGCCATCCAACTAAGCGCACAAATTGTTACCCGTTTAGCTATACGAATTCGAATATGTATGAACCAATAAACCAATTAAAATGTCCTTCGCTGCTGCCGTTTGCGTCCACACAACTCCAATTTACGGCACTGGACACGATTCTCGACTACAACGTAAGCCAGTGGCGTAGATTGCAGATTGTGTCGCCAATCTACTTCGTCCTCAACCAGGTCATCCGCGACAAGCTCGGACATTCTGTTCAGAAATGCACTTCCAGGATGAGATCTTGGCTTCAAGGATGTTCATCATTGGTTGCTCCTGCTCCATGGGAAACCTTTCATATACGAAGCTTGTGTCGGTGGTATTTGGACAAAGTACTTTTCAACTCTTAATTTAAGATCGCAACGTGGATTTTTGGAATGATTTTCGCAACTGGATGAAGAAACCATCCAGAATTCCTCTTACACTATCTTTTAGCCAAATTTGATGTTAGTAATCTCCTGATGGGCATCAATGTAGAAGCTACGCTGGAAAGTAGGCAACAATTATTGTTCACTATTTAACTATTTTACTTAGTATTTAAGATCAGTATGCGAACAAAGAACTATTGTTAAGTAAGATAAAAAGTTAAAGAACATCGATAGCAAGGTAAATATTATGGAAATATGTGCATATTCTAACTATATATGTACATATATTCAATAGTTTAATATATGTATATTGCGAATTTAGTATGCTCCGATTTAGTTTTAAGTTGGCACTGTCATTAAGCATGAAATCTAAATCTGAACTCTAAAATATTATTGACTGCTGTTCAGTTTAAAGTATAAGTATATAAACTATATAATCTAGCATTCGCTTTAATCATATTTTTCTCAGCGCCCATTTCCCTTAGTCGCAATATGGCGAGTGGAATTTTCCTGGTTTTTCATCGCTGTCCGATGGTTTCTCCGCTTTGGAGCCATCGACTGTCCAGGAGCACACATGGCATAAATATACACATGTGCATATGCATGTGCGTACATATGTACGAGCCGATACACACCCACAAAAGCCAATTTCTAGGCATTTGTATGTGGGACGAAGTCTGGTGCAAGTGACCCCCCCACCACCCACTTTTATACATACATATATATGCATATATACCCTGCCATATGTATGGGCTGCAAATATTGGAGTATATAAATATGCAGTCGCCAGTGGACGTGGGTGCGTTTGTATGTTCGCCATTAGCCGTCATCAATGTCCAACGGTCATCTCTATAACATCTCCGTCAACCAACCCCATTCCCCCTTTCCACCACCCACCACCCACCACCCACCATCCGAACTCCCAGCACCCGGATAGACCACCCTACGCCCACAACTCCACAAGCAATTGGCAATTTAAGCTCGCATGAATTATCGACAATCAATTATGGTTTTTGGCCATGTCGCTCTCCGGGCTCCATCCTCGTCTATCCTTTTCCTGCGAATGGTCTCGGCAATCGGACTGCTGGACTGCTGGACAGTTGGCCAGATAGCCAGATGGCCAGAGCCATTGCCATATAGCCACATAGCCATATATACCCGTGGACTGTGTGCGATTGTGCGCGCCTATATATGTTAATTAATCAAAAGCCCATCTATCCATCGATTCGGCATTTACAGACATATGCAAATGAAAGGCGCACAAGCAGCTCATTAATGTGCGCAGAAAAGCCCCAATAACAAATTCGCTAATAACAATAATAACAGTGACGAAAGAATAAAGCATGCGCATCGCTTTAAAAACAAAGCCCCAAAATCATAGAACTCAACTTTTTGCATTCGACCATGCGAATACACTATCTCACAAAAAACACCTTACCATTTACTTTCATAAACTCTTTTTAGTGATAGTTGTCGCTTTCGAACACTCTTCTGGTGCGCTTCGTCACTATGTGGACAGACGTCTGAAACCAAGTTTGCTTGCTGGTTGTGATACTATTGGGATCTTATATTGAGTCCTTAGAAAAAAAAAGTATTTAAAGTTAAATAAGTGTTGGCAATAAGTTTTGAATAAAGTTTGCGGCTTAACTAATTAAATATCCAAGTCAAAGGTATGCTTAAATCAAAAGAAAATTTAAATAAATACAATTGAAGCACATTTCCTTTACTAGGAATTACTCGCACTCTCACCATCTAAACTGAGTACAGGGTATCCGATAGGGGAGGCACTCGCGCATGTTAAGTTTATAGTTTTATGTAGTTTCTTGTTGGTATATGATCTGAGTAGTTTTCAAACAAACCATGGTTTAGACAACGTGAATATCTCACCAGATATCGAACACTGAAGATGTGATATTCGAGTTATCTAAACCATAACTTGGGATGAATTTTCGGCACTCCAGAGTTGGTATTCCATTGCGCGAAGTTGACAGGTGCAGTGCACCGGCATTGATGATAACTAATCCAATAATGAGAACTAATCCATTGGAGATGTCCTCACCAATGCCACGGCACTGCATCCAGTGCTTCCTTCGATCCTCGCAGTCTGTGAAATCTCTGACTGCAAACGACTCCTACAACTGTATCGGATGCAAAACACATACAGGATGTAGGCAGTGTTTAAAATCAAAAACTCAATATTGCACTTCCGAGTTCACCCGTTTCGTTGTAAATTTTTCGGTACTCGTGTGCTAAATATGTTGTACATGTATGAGAACATGAGCAATATATTTAGCACTCCAGTGCCGACAAGTATATCGTATCGATGTTCGATGTTCATTTTTCGGTACTTGAGTTCTAAATATGTTTTACATGTATGAAAATGTAAGAACATGTGCAATATATTTAGTACGCCAGTGCCGACAAGTATATAGTTTGTCACACAGCTCGATGTCCTGGAAACTTTTTGCCATAATACCAAGACGTCTCCTGTTCTAAATATTCTGAAATCATTCGAAAATATCATTCGAATAGCCATACATATATAATGTATAATATAATGGGTAGCATGATGTTCGTGTTCTCCCGTTTCGATGTTCATTTTTCGGTACTTGAGTGCTAAATATGATTTACATGTATGAAAATGTATGAACATGTGCAATATATTTAGTACTCCAGTGCCGACAAGTATATAGTTTGTCACACAGCTCGATGTCCTGGAAACTTTTTGCCATAATACCAAGACGTCTCCTGTTCTAAATATTCTGAAATCATTCAAAAATATCATTCGAATAGCCATACACATAGAATGTATAATGGGCAGCATGAGGCTCGAGCTTATTCAATTACAGGGCCATTCAGCAGGACGGATGTGCCTGGCTCGACACATCGCCCATCCGTCCATCCGTTCATCCGTCCATCCGCCCATCCGCCACTCCATCAATCCACCAGCTCCATCTCCATCTCCAGCTTCCACATGACACGTGTCCTTGGACAATGGGCCGCACTACAAGCGACCCACTTAGAAGGAGTCCCGCCCCTCAACGAACCCACCACCTACCCCCACCCAGAAATCAAGGTATCTGTTAATTAGGCAATACAATATACAATATGCTCTAATGCAGGCCTCTAAAATGCAACAGCTTTCAATCAGCCCAAGTCTCAGTTGATACTTATAGTTCCCTAGTTCGATGTTAACACTGGAAACACTCGTTGAATACTTGATGTCAAGCTACCCATATTTACAAGTGTTGCAAAACGCACTTCAATAATTATAAGATTTGAAGGCCATCTTTAATTTGATTCCTTTTCGTTATGAAAAAAAACCCCAAGGAAAGTATTTGTATTTGGTTTACTACTCAAAATGAAGTATCTTCTTGGATCCCCACGGTATCTTCAAATAATCTGGCTTATCCGGTTAACTTGGTGGGGTGCTTTTTAAAGGGGGGGAATCGGAAACAAATGAAATGATTGCATTGAATAAGTTTAATAGATTTTGCCACTCAAAGCGTGACCCATATACACGTGAACCCGGAAAATCAGACAGACACTTTCCACCGAACAATCCCAATGAAAATTGGCGAACTTTATTCGCATGTTGTGGGCGTGGCACTCCTTTTTTTCCTTTTTGTGTGGGCTCGGTGGGGGGAGGGGGGTTGTATGAGGTGGTTAGTGCCGAAAATTCCGTGTGAAATTAGGAAGCTCCTGGAAAAAAGAGGAGGTGACGAAATTAGCGAACACAGCCGCACACGTGACACGGTTTTTGACTTCTTTTGACTCCTTGACTGCTCCTGTTGCTGTTTGTTTGCCGTTGTTGCTGGACGGCCAAGTGGAGGCACGTGTCGCAGCAAATTGGGTGATGTCCTGCTCGTCCTGGAGGGCCAATGGCCGGGGGCAAGGCCGCTGGCGAGGGTCAGGGGTCGCGGATATGGATGCGGATGTGTGTGCGGATGTGGACATGAACGTCATCCACATGCCGCCAAACAAAGGCATTGTGCTGACGTCCACGCCGGCACCCACCCACAGCACGGAGGCGAACGCCCAAAGGACCAGGTCGACCCACACCTGCTCGCACCTCCGACAACGGCTGCCTGCATCCTGGGGGAGCCTCGCTCCTCCTCGGTGGCCAAACAATGCCAGCACAGCAAGCACTTCGCGGGCAAGTGGGCACTCATCGGATGGAGTCGCGAGTTGGATTCCCTTTATGTTAAATCATGAGCAATAATATGAGTACTTAAGCACTTTATGACTTTATCCGGGAATTCCTGAAGCCACATCTAATAATGGAATTTGAGATATAATTTCAGAGATATCAAGATATATAGGTAGATATAGCAAAATATTGTAGAGTATGTGAATCTATTCAACCAAAGCAACTGCTTGGGGAAATTAACACAATAATTAGTACAAATTAAATTGAAAACTTGTTTGTTAGACTTGTAACCATAACTACTGTTTATGATTCTAAAACTGTTCAAAAGTATGCTGCAAAAATTGAATTTTAACTTTAATCAGCTAAAAAAACAATGTTTCTTCAAGTGCAAAGTGCAACCAAACTGACTTAATTTGCCACTCGCAGGAGTTCCGCCGACAAAAAAAAAAGGGAATGGGCATGGAACTGGATGAGGCAGTGGAAGTGGGCAGGAGCAGCTGACAGGAGGCGGGGAGAGGAACGAACACATGTGCAAATTGATTTCGAATTTTTGTGGCATAATTCCACAATTCATTTGATCTTCATTTGGCTGTTATCGCAGTGACTCCTTGTTGTTCCTCCCGTTCGGTTCAACTCGAATCGACTCGACTGGCTGAATGGTTGTTACAATTTCACAATTGTTTGCCATCCGACGCTAAAGAGGCACATCCCAGGACGAGTCCTTGCCTACTCGAATTACCAGCACATTGACATCGACACATTAGGGCAAGTGCAATGGAATCGAAGGCGAAATCGCAGGGAGGAGGGATTCGATTCGAATGGAATGGATTGGATAGGCAGTGGCAATGGCGTTGGCGGGTGGAATCGGACAAAGTGAAGTGGGGTGGAGTAAAGCAACCCACCCCCCGAGTAGCAGCCGGGCCATTGAGGCACTGGAGATTTCAGTCGCTGGCCCTGATTCACGCAGTTGTCCATCAGGCAGTCCTCTCCGCCTGGCTATCCCAAGTCGCAGCTCCTTCCCCTTCGGAGCGACAAATGTGCGCTTTAGAGCGACACCCCGAGGTGTTGGCTATCGCAGTCACTTGAGAGGACGACTCCCGTCCCAGCGCATCTCCACCTCCATCCCCCTTTCCATTCCAAATCGCACTCCCCTTGCGAATGCGTCGGCGCCTCATCGCCAAATCGAGCATATGCGCACTTGGATTAGGGCGAGTGGAGTGCCTATTTAGGGATTTGACTTCTCCAATTGCAAATGCCCTTTGAATTCTCGGATTTGGGTCTGGTTATGCGCTCATTATCCGGAGAACTACGCCAACGTGGCTGTCTACATTAATCCCAGCTTAGAAAGGGAAGCTTTGCACTACCTAAAAACAAATAGTTGTAGAATAGTTGTTGTTGTTTCCTACAATTAAGTGTTACTTTGTGTAGCTAATGGAAAAAAGTTAATGGTAAAAGTTTAATAAATTACATGATTCCTTTTCAAAGGAAGCTGTGTTAATTTTCCTATACTCTTTCTCCACAATTTGTAGGCACCACTAAGTAACGAAATATTCATCAGAGTTAAATCAAGAATTAGGTTTCTAATTAATATAATATAAATATAATAAAGTCATGTAAACTTAATGTAATTTAAAAAGAGGACTTTAAAAAAAGGCAGGTTAGAAACGGACAAACATGCGGACAAAGCTATACGGACGGACAAAGATCGCGTTCCTTTACTGCTTTTAAAGCTTTTCACTTTAAGTATAGTATACCCTATGGAATGGCATACACTCAGAGAAAAAACCGTTCTCAACGATCTCGATATGAGCATTACGATCTGAAAATCCCTTCGCTTCCCTCTTTCACTATCTTAAGCCCGATTGAGATCGTTTTCTTCTCGAAATCAAAAAGGTTTCTTCTCATGAGAATGATTGACGCCACTGTTCTCAATTTTTCTGAGTGTAAAAGCACAATACTACTATTTCTTTTGAGAACAAGTGTAATTCACTGCTGATACATAACGTGCAATGTTGATCCTATAAGGAACTATCTATATCTATATATATCTATCTATATCTCGATCGGCTGTGTTGACAAATTCGCTTGTAGAGATGTGGATGGAAACATCTCAATTGAAATCGGACGTGTAGTGCACTTGTGCAGGACCACCGGGAGTGCCGCCACCCTTTTTGGCCCAGTTGCCACCCCATCGAGACGAGGACGCGGGCGGACCAGGATGCGGATGCGGATGCGGATGAGGGTGAGGTTCAACTGCCCGTGTGCTGAGTTTCATTTGAAATTATTTAGGCAATAATTACTATTGTGTCTTATGCTTACATTTTGCCATTCTGCCACAACGAGGCGATGGCGAAGTGGTTCGCATTCGGATTCAGATTCAGATGCGGATTCGGATTCGGGTTCGGAACGTGGATGTGGAGGGGGGTGTGGGTGTGGGTGTGGGTTCCACGCCCATCCCATCGCCGTCGTCACCCTCTTGACTTAATGAGGCCTTTTTGTGCTCTTGATGGATTTTAAATTGTTGTCATCATCGCTATTTGTTTGCTGGTGCTGGTGCGTTGGCAAATTGTTCGAGGGGTGAGCAGTCGCAGGGGATGAGGTTTGGACTGGAATGGCATGGAATGGGTTGTGTCGGTTGGTTTGGATGGTTTCGCTGGTTTCGCAAGGCTTGGTGCGGGTTAAAAGGCTGGGCTAATCCTGCTAGTTGGATTGCGGTCGCCGGCACTGCTAAGCGGATACGGATGATGATAATGACGATGAGCCGTATGCGGATGCACTGCTTTGTCCGGGTCAGGCTTTTCACTTTTCGCGCTCAAAGCGTCTTATCCGCCACCTTTATCTCTGCCCATTGTTCAGCCAGCAAGTGGCTGCCTTCGAGTGGGCTAATCACCATATCCGAGCATTCAAATGGATCGCCAATGGACTGGGTTGGACTGCTCAAAAAAAAACCAATGGGTAATCAAGTAAAGCGAATTAAGTAATCACTTATATAAATACAATCCCATCTCTTTAAGATTGATTTTTAAGTCAGCTGTTGATGCTTAGAAAATAAGTTGGGATAGCTATAAAAAATCTTAAGCTAAATAACAATTAATTGTTGAATGAAATGTTGAATGAGCATGTAAATAGTGTTTTAAGTTGTAAGATAATTGTCTTAAATATATGAATATGAGTGAATATATTTATTGATATTTGGCAACAATTAATTGAATCGAATGAATAAGTTTCCAGCTAACACACAAATGTGGCATTGGTTTTGCCTCGAAGCTTGTAATTAATTGAATATTGTGAGCATATCAAGACGGTTAACGAGCGATGATAAAGGACTCAAGTTATCGCAATAAGCAGACCCTTTAAATTGCTTATCAGGCTCTTAAAAGCTTTTGTCTCCGCACCCGGTGGCCATTAAAGATTTAGCAACCTGTCGTCCCATTGACTTCACCGCAGTGCTGCAAACTGGCGACCATCCATCCATCCATCCGTCCATCCATCAGCTATTCGTCCTTCCTCGCCTGCGTTCACGCATGGTCAGCCTTTTCGAAGGAGCACGGACCAAGGACGAAGGACGAAGGCGCTGGTGGATGTGGATGGGGATGTGGCTGTGGATGAGGGGAGCGGGGAGCGGGGATCATGAGCCGGAAATGCGGAGAGGCCGCATGCTATCGCCCCTTTTCAGTTGCAAATTACATTCAAATTATACGATTTTGATAAGAGGGACATTCAAAAGTTTCCAATTTCAAGTTGTGCCGCTCTTCAAGTGCGCCGCATTGCCCCCTTCGTCCTTGCTCGTCCTTTTCCCGCCCGAGTCCTGCGTGCCGTCGAAAAAGTTCTCGCTAAACTTGGCACAAAGTGTGCGTGTGCGAGCGGGATGGAAGAGCACAGCGAGCACAGCACGATGCGGATCCAGATGCGGACGCGAATGCGGATGCGGATGCGGATGCGAATGCGGAACTGTAAAGGCAATGGCAAAGGCAGCGGCACAAAAAGTTGACATATGTGCGCCCCGAGCACTTTTCCGGAAACAGCAGGGCGACATTTTTTCCATTTCTACCTTCTTCCATCCGGCGACTTGCCCAAGCCCATCCCCCCGCTCCCCGCGCTCTATATGTGTATCCTTATTTTATTTTTATTTTTTTTTATTTTTACTTTTCATTTTTGCGATGAGTTTTGAGTATATCTTCAGCATCAAGGGACATTCACTTGATTTCTGTTGCGACTACATGATAATCATGTTCTCGTTGTTGTTGTTGTTCTTGCATGTAGTTTTTGATGTCTCTCGAAAATGGTATGGTATGACTGGGAAATGTGTGGGAGTCCTGCGGAGGCGGAGCAACCCAACTACGGCATCGCATCCGAGCCAAAACCCACCCACGCATCCTCCAATCCCCGCCATTTTGCACATGTACAAAGGCAAATGGGGATTTTGATATTTCTCTAATACGGGAAAATGCAAAGTGAAATTGAATTTCTTAAAATGATGCCAATTAAATCGGAAGATTTGAATGCCTTAAATGTTTCATTTGAATAATTAACTCTTAAAGGCGCAGCTTTTATCCTTTCAGTGTTTTCTTTTTCAGCGTTTTTCCCATATATTAAAAATAAATATAACCATATGTATAAACATAACCAAAGCGAAATACAACTATATCAAAATACAGCCGATTTATAATAACTGGAGTCAATATATTGTAGCGAAATTCGAGTTACACTGAGAGTTTGATTTGAAGAACTCAGTTTCCGAACTTTAAAAAAATAGCATGAGATTCTCGACTATCAGATACCTGTTACTCGTCTTATGGAGATCGACATATGCAAATAGGAATAGGAAAGAAGAAACGCGTTTTGATACCTTTTTTTGTAAACCGGAAGTTCTTTTATCACGAAAGAAGTTTTTTAAGTCACTAACACACTGAATCCGCTCAAAATAATTCGAATCGAACACACTTGAAAAATAAATACCAAGGTGACTTGGGCAAATCCACCTAGCTTTCAATGAAGTTATATTTGTTCTTGGAAACGCAAATACTACTTCTTTGCTCGCTTGGAGGACACGACCAGTGACAATCGAGTTTACCTGATTCACTCATTTGATGTTCGCTGCTTCTTCACGTGAACTTTTTGGGTCGAAGAATGAACAGATTTATCTTATTTAAATACTTAAATCTAAGTTCAACCACCAACCCCGAAAAGTATACGTTAAAGTCATATAATCTGAAAGAATATTCGAATTGGTTTGTTTAAACGTATACCCTGTATTTTTTTATTTTTTTTCACAATTGTATTCCACTGTTGACGATATCCATTACTCGTAAAGCCAAAGAGGAATATGTATCCTGATTTTATAAATATGAATACATAATACCCTCTCGCTCCACGAATGAGAGATACAAATGAAATTAAAAGATATTCGAGGCGTACTTTTAGTGTCTTTCGTCACTAGTCCATCGCACGTTTGGCTTGCAAAGCTGATGTGGCATACTTTGATTCGAGAAATGCTTAAATATTAATATTGTACAAATATTAAAAGTTATTTATACAAAGAAAATATTTAGCAATTCACTATCATTCTTTTCAGCTTTTTTATTTATTTTTTAAGATTGCTGGCATTTGAATTGTTGTTTGAATAAGATTATGGGTTTCTTTTAAAATAATTTCACCTGGCCTATGAATATGGCGTAGCATACTTTTATACACTTCAATGAGGCAAATTTATTCAAAGATCTATGAAACAGATAGCTATTCTTCCGAGTAAGCATTCATGATGCTGGTGAATTGATAAGACTGTCACTGCATTTCGAGATTTATTGCTAGAGTTATTGAAAAATTAATTAGATCCATGAATTTATTTATGAGTTTCGTATAGAATCTGCACGTTTAATCTCAACTTTTGAAGTTCCAAGGTTCTCGGAGCTTAGATTTTTATACGGACGGACAGACGAACGGACAGGCGGACATGGTCAGATCCCAACGGCTAGCTCACCTCATAGATGTAAAAAACAGATAGTTTCATTGCATGAATTTCAGGATGCTGTTGGCTTCAGAGGACTATCACTGCATTTCGCGCAGTGGAGGGGCGATGCGCGGCATAAGGACACCTCTGAGAGGCTGGCATCCTTCGGCTCGCTCCAATGCCGCCTTGAGGGGCGTAATTGAACTGCCCCACTCCTGCGAGCATTTACTTGTGTTTGAAAGCATTCGGGAAACTAATAGGCTAAATTAAGCGCGTTTAAGCGCGACAAGGAGTAAAAATGCGTTCTGCAATCAAAGTGAAAACGTCGAAAATAAAAAAGGAGTCGCTGGCGCTTGTGAAGGCGAGGGGACGGGAATGTGGGGCTTTCAGAAATGCTTAACGGCGCACGGAGACATCACAAAAGAAATGTTGACTGGGGGGAGGGGGTTGGATGCCTAGGGGCGTGGCGGGGGCTAGTGCTCCAAGTAGTGGGCGTGGTGCAGCCGCAAGGAAGGAGCGAAAAAATGACAGCAGCATCGGCTAAATGAGTTGAAGGACGAAACAGACGAATGGGGGTGATATCAAAGTCCTGGCAAAATGGCGGCAGCCGCTTGAGGAGATTGGGGTGCGTGGGAGCAAAGGAGCAGGAAGTGCGAGTTGGAGGGTTGCCGGTTTGTGGGGGTGGGCTGCACGAGCACTTTCCGAGCACCCAACCATTTTCATTTTGCTTTCCTTTTCATACCCCTCAAACGGCGTGGGAATGGGCATATGTGCTCTAGCTCACTGAAGAACTGAGGATTAGCATATATGGCGATTTAAATGTGAATAGGTGATTTAAATGTTCCACCATATTTACAGCTCAGTTCTAGCTAAATTAAACTTAATTTTATATTATTTTATTTTTTACTTCTTTTTTTTTATATTATTTTATATTATATTAAGTGCAAAATAGAGTATATAAGAAGTATATCTTTATACCTATTAAGTATTTTAGATAAAACTTGTTATTAGAGCAAAAGTCGATTAGATCTAGAGCAAAAAATATGCTTTACGCATATAGTAGGTATCTGATAGTCGCAACCACTGGATCCAGCCTTAATTCTCATTTTATTTTCCCTACTTTTTTTTGTCTTTCGCATTTTTTAGTCCTGTTCTTCGCTTTGGCTGTTCCTTGAACTTTTCCCTTTTCCCCAATGCTCGCCCCGTCTGTTTGTTGTTGTTGTCGGGCGCTTTTTCTGTTGCGGCAGCTATTTGAAAATTTTTAAAAGATGCTTTTAGCGGTAAATAATGAAAAGTTAAAAAGCCACATCAATGAGATACATTTTTCTTACTTGCTCGCAAAGTGATGGCTAGGTGGTCCATTTTTTCCTTCCCTTTTTCGATTTTTCGAGCACCCATATGTCTGTGTGCGCGCACAGAAAAAAGGTCCTGGCTAAGGACGAAGTACGCAGTACGTGTGTGTGTGTGCGTGTGTGCGTGTGTGTTAGCCATCATCGGTGAAAACAACAGCAGCAATCGGTTTTCGGAGCAGAGCTCTTTCCCGGCTTTCGCAAAAATTGAAAGATGTCCTCCCAGGGCAAAAGCATCCATCGATAAATAGAAGAAGCAAAAAAGGACGAAGACTGGCTAGAATCTGTTGTTTCTTGTTGGTTGTTAGTCTTGAGTTTTTGTTTTCTGTGGCGCCTTGCTTCCTTGGCTTTCTGCCCGAGCTTTGCGGGTTGAGTGAAATGCAATGAAATGAAATGGAATAGATGGATAGCAGCCCTAATTGATGTTATGATGATCACCACCATGCAGCCCCCCGCTTGCCATTGCCATCCCCGGCTTCAGTGATATGTTCTTTGTGGCCAACGCTGCGTATGAGTAACATGCGAGCAGAGCCAAGGCAAGTTTGCCTGCGGCGAATGCGAGTGGGCGGGGGTTGGGGATTGAGGGAACGGCGGGCTTATGGCTGTTTGTGTGGGGTTCATGCCAGGCACTGGGCGGCACTGGGCTCCATGGAGCTCGGAGCTGGATGGTGGATGGTGGCTCTGCAGTGGCTGTGGCCAACGGTTTGCCTGTGTGCGTGTGTGCACAGATACAATTTGTAATGATACACAAATTAGTATCCTAAATGGATGCTTAATAGCCTGCTTCACTGCCTCCCCCTCACTCTCTCCCTCTCTCTTTCTCTCCCCTCGCTCCATCTCCCTCTCCTTACGGTGTGTGAGTGCATGTGTGCGTGTGTTTGACTTTGGAAAAGTACTTGCCCACGTACATTCGCCCACAGAGAACACTTAGTTGCTCACACACACACACGCACACTCACATGTGTGTGTGTTTGCCGGATGCCCTTTGACCCGACGTCATGCTTTTAAATGCAAACTTAAAGCATTGCCGTGCCAATTGCGGAGTGAATAGCAAAGAACGCTGCAGTGGATGGCCGATTGGCACACCTCAAAATTCAATTTAACCAAATGGGATGACTTTTGGGTAAGAAGTCTCGCAATTTTGCTTAAATACGCATTTCATAGTTACTCAATCTTTCCACTTTTGTTATCACTTCTTGTGGACTGTGCTCAAGATATAGCAATATGTTTGCATTAAAGCACCGAGATACTCAAAACAATACAATATTTATGCGAATTATTAAATGACATTAGTGTAAGATTGTACTATATAAATAATTACGTCGAATTCCATTTGGTTTAGTTACATTCATGGCTTACTAAACAAATACTAAATATTTTAAAGTAGTGTGAATTCAGAATCTTATTTGAAAGCAATTCTGAATCATTTTTACAAGAAAGTCCTGCTGACCATAGGTATTTTCCTTTGTATCGTGTTAAATTACGTTACACATAGTAACGATACGCACCGGAAGACTACTGTCTTCATGTTCCGAAAACTATTGCAAGAACCAAATAATTTTAAAAGTTAGTTAAAAGTGACATTTCGCCACAAACATGATATCTTAAGTTTTGTGCATTGGAGGTGCGATCGTCACTAGTTTATTCACTCCGTTAAGAGGTATGATATGTTTGCCAAGGTTTTTAGTTTATTTGGAATTAGGATTAATTATTGGAATCAGATAATTCATTTTAATAATATTTCGAAATGTGTTCTGCCTTAGAGTCGTCTACTTATGTAAGTTACTATCTTAGTCGCACTCAATTTCTATCCAAATGCAGTTATACCCCATTTTCTGGCATATTCGTCCTGGCATTGGCTCTTTAAAGCCCAAATCATTTTGTTACGCGAACCTGCGCAGATACATATGTGTATTGTAGCCAGTTGAGCACTTTTATTCCATTCTTGTCCTTCTGCCCGCTGTGCCCGAGAAAAAGTTTTAATCATTTCGACCCAGGCCCAAAAAGAGGAGGTCCTGATCCGATGAGTGGCCCATTTGGAGCCCATTTTCAGAGCGCCTTAAAGCGGCGGAGCCCTCCGCCTCCATACAAAACGAAAAAAAAGGGAAAGAAATCAGGAAAGGACGCCCCCGCTGGAAAATTTCGGGGGAGATGAGGGAGGAGAGGAGCTGGAACTGGGCGCCAGCAAGCCAAACCAGACCGAACCAAACCGAAGCGAACCAAGCCAAACAAAACGTAACGAAGGGAAAGCGGGGCATTTGGGGACTTTCAGCTGAATGTATTGTTTTAAGGATTGCTGCTGGGATGCAGGACGAAGTGGATAGACGGCTGGCGCTCCTGCGACGACTTTCTGCTGGCGGTGCGCAACTGCAGGCGAGCCGAAAGAAAGTGGCAAGAAGAGCGGCAACAGCGCTCCTCGTCGTCCTGCGACATCGTCCTGTGTCATCGACACATTTAACAAGGATTAATTCATTGCGCAGCAGCGGCAAAAACAACAACAACGACGTTTCCAGCGCGCGGGGGGGGACAACTCCATTTTGCTGGCCGCCTATTGGTTGAAAGCCTTCACTCGCTAGCCGGCCTGCGTTGGAGCGAGACAGCTAGTGCTCCGGCCGGCAGGACAGCGCCGCTTCTGCCGGCGTCGACGCGTCCTGCTGCCGTCTCTTTCGCCGGCACTAGTGCCGTCTCCCTCCTACCCTCTCTCTCTCTCTCTCTGTACGCGGGCTCAAAGCTCTCTTTGGGAGCGGGACTTCGTCGCATTCGAGTGAAGTCGGAGTCGCCAGCTGGAGCAGCCTCTCTCGCTCAGTGGCAGGACTCAGCCGGAGCTAAGCTGGCCGAGGACTCGCTGTCCGGCCGCCAAGTCCTCAACTCGATCGGATGGTCAGGATGGTCATGGCCAGAATGGTCGGGATGTCCGCTCTCCGGAGGCAACTGGAGGCCACTGGAATGCCACACTGATACGTTGTCCGATTGCGATTCCTGTTCGGATTCTGGCTGAGATTCGGATTCGGATTCAGTTTCCCATTCGGACTGGTCGCAGGACGCCCATACTACACACACACACACACAGGCACAGAGACACACACAACACACACACACACATGCATGCATGCAGATAGCAATGGCGACGACAACTAACGAAATTAACCAAGCAAGTTAAAGCGAGACGGCTAGAGCGCACGAGTGTGCGAGCAGGAGGCTGCTGAGCTCGAGAGTCGGCTGTCGCTCTCTCGCTCTGGCAGGCGGTTCATTATTTTTTGAAAATTATTAGTACGACTAACGATTCGTGGTCTCCGCAGGACACGCACACACAGACACCAACACACGCTCGCACGCAGGAGCGGCGAGAGGGAGAGGCACCAACACAGAGCCAGCGCTAACCACCAATCGTTCGCGCGCAGCCCGCAAATGTCCCCGCAGCAGGACACGCACACACACACGGGCAGCACGGAACGGATGCGGATATAGAGGGAGCCACCACCAGGACGCTGTGTGTGTGTGTGGAATAGCAGCAGCAGCAGCAGCAGCAGCGGCAGAAGGACGAGCAGCGACGGCGGCGTCTCTGTTGTCGAGCACATGATCCTTAATTTCGTTATAATTTTGTATGTTGCCTGAAATTGTATATCATTTTAAGTTTGATCGGCCGAGAATACGTATCGCCGTGCCTGCGTTAACCAGCCAGCAGCAGCAGCAACAACAACAGGAGCCACCACAGCAACAACAGCAACAACAGCAGCGGGATAACAAAGGAGCGGAGAATAGAATACAAAATACAAAACACGAAAAAATACGCAAGAAGGACGAAGGACGAAGCAGCCAGCAAGTGGAGACGGAATTTGTTATCATCTTGAACTCGCGCACACGCACACACACACACGCACGCAGGCACACACACACACACACACACACAGACACAAGGAGTGCTCCTCCGCTGCTGCTCCTTCTGCTTCTGCTTCTGCTTCTTCTTGCTACGAGCTCCTTGCTCCTGGGGAGCAAAGGACGAAAGCACCGCAGTTGAAAAACAAACAGCCATAGTTGCTGCAGCGGCTCCCGGCACAGCGGTACACCAACAATTGTCCAGCGGACGGAATACGCACGCCAAAACGCCATCCCGATGAACCGCGGTACCGGTACCGCATCCTGATCGCCACCCAGATCCGATCCCCAGATATATACATACTATAGCGACTGTTGTCGGATTTTTTTTGAATGTGTCGTGTTGAAGTGCTCATCCCTTTGCCGTCGGGCAGTGCTAGCAAGTGGCTAACCAAGTGCTAAACCGAAATCACTGAACAGCTGAACAGCGTATATCGATCGGATATAGATATAAAGATATATAGCCACATACATCCTGTGCGTTATCCTCGAGGCCTCTCCGCTCGCCGAAGGCCCCGCCGCACCGCCACAAAATTCGATCAATCAAAACGGGAGCGCGTTCGCCGCGAGACAGCTTCCAGTTGGATTACTCAATCGACTTCTTCAAGACGTATATCGATACGCAGCGTTTCTACGCCGGCCACAAGTTGGATTTCAAACATCAGAGTTGCGCCGGCGGCCCTGGTTCCGGTGGTGCTGGTGGTCCTGGTCCTGGTGGTGGTGGTGGCGCCGCCGGAGGAGTCGTCGTCGGCGGCAGCAGCAACAGCAACAATCCAGCAGCGGCGCAACAGCAGCAGCAACAACAGCAGCAGCAACAGCAACAGCAGCAGCAGCAGCAACAGCAGCAGTCCGGCGGCAATAATCCTAGCAACGGCAGCAACTCCGCCGCCGCCTTGTCCCTCGCCCATCCGCACGCCCACGCCAGCCACGCCCACAGCAGCCACGCCCACGGCAGTCACGCCCACGCCCTAGCGATAGCCCACGGTCATCACGGCCTGCTGCCGTCGGTGGTCCCGCAGCAGCAGCAACAACAGCAGCAGCAGCAGCAGGCGCAACAGTTGCCGCCGGGCGTTGGAGTTGCCAGTCCGCTGCAGCAGCAGCAGCAACAGCAGCAGCAACAGCAGCAGCAGCAGCAACAGCAGCTGATCAACAACGGAGGCGTCTCCGCCGGCACACCCACGCTGCTCATCGGCAACGGACCCAGCTCGTCCGGAGCGGGAACAGGATCGGTCTCGGCCGCAGCAGCAGCAGCGGCAGCCGCCGCCGCAGCAGCCTCCTCCTCCTCCTCGTCGCTCCCGCACGTGGCGCCGCACAGCCTGGGCCTGAGTCCGCAGTCGAGCGCCGACTCGCAGCAGTTCAACATCTTTCCGGCGATCTTCAGCCGCCAGCTGAACTTCTCGGCCGGCGGGCAGGGCGGCAAGCTAAGCATGGACGAGCTGCGTCCGAACCTGGTCGGCGGACTGCTGGGGCTGCAGCAGGGCCTGCTGGAGGACCACGCGAGCATGCAGCACGGCGGCGTGGGGCAGGACACCAAGTTCATGTCGTTCCAGGACCAGCGGCTAATGGGCATCGGCGGCTCGCACGAGAACCGCCTGCTCAGCCTGGCCAGCTCCGTGCAGGATACGCGCTCGCCCATTACCACGCTGGAGAAGTCGTCATCCTCCTCGCTCAACCACCAGCGCAAGTGCAGCAGCACGCCGGAGGACTTCAGCGCCCTCTACTCCGGCCTGCCCACTCCCGGCATGGACTCGTCCTCGCACCACCATACGCCGGCCCACACGCCGCCGTCGCGCCTCTCCGATCACACCATCTCGGGTGAGTGTGCCCCGATCGCATCTGGGCTCCTAATCTGGCCACAATGGCCATCAGCCATTAGCCATTGCCCATTAGCAGGAAATTATCCTTTGGCACCAGCACCAGCACCCCTTTCACTTCCCCCCCCCTGGCCACTGAGTCCTTTGTCCTTTGACCCGTGTCCTTTGTCATCCGCTTGTTTGTTGATGCTCGTTTGCAGCTTCCTATTACCGGCGTGTCCTCGCTCCTTTGTTCCTGGCTTATCGCCAGCCAGGACCGACTCCTGTGTCCTGTGTCCTGTGTCCTCTGTGTCCTGCTCCTGTCGCCCCACCACTCGTGGCCACTCCGCTGCTTGGATTAGTCTGCGGCACAGCTGGTCAGCCTCTAATCCAAGCGATTTTCATTGAACACAGCACACTTAAGTCACAATAAAGCCAGTGAACTGTCAGGATATCCGCATGTACATACATATATGTTTGAAAGTAAGGACGCGAGTATCTCCGCCCAGGAATAAATGTATCTAGCTACATTGGCTCCATATTGGTTTATTGGACGATGATGTTGGGTTAGGGATTGCTACGCGATACTTAATTAACCATTTCATTAAGCAAACAAGTCGCTTACATAACTGTGCAGTTCACGTAGTGACGAAGCGCACCTGCATAATCATTTGGAAAAACTGTCAACTCTTTTTGCCGCCAAATACAATGTCGTATTTAGTGTCCTGTTGAGCTAGAAACTGATTTCCTAATTAATTTTAAATGGCAATTTGCCATTCACTCACTCCAAAAAGGATTTTCTAATTACACAATATTAATTATTACTATTTTGGGAGTATGGAGTTGAAGATAAACGAAAATTAGTCACTTTAATTTAGCAGCTCCTCTTCTATTTCACTCCATAGAGAGTATTTTAAAGAAGAAAGAAGATCACATTTCAGATATCCATTTTCTATTTACTAAACTTTTACTTTCTGCATTTTGACAATGGATTATGGCCACTATTCTTAGATAAAAGTTAGATACATTTGAGAAACTTACAATAAAAGTGACGATTGATGCCTCAACTCAAGACTTTATTGTAAAACTTTAAAGTTTTAAATTATAGCTGGAAAGATTCTTCTTCTTCTTACTATTAAAGATAGCGGCTAAAATATTATAATGCCTAATACTTTTTGCATTTACCAAACTAATGAAATCTTCAGAAGATTTCACTTCAAGAGAAAGTGAACATCTTACAAATATTCATTTGTTACTAATCAAAATCACAGGCATCTTTTCAAATCTTTTCAATCTTAGGGCAACTTTTTTAAGTTCATTACTCGTTTTAGATATTATAAAATGCATACATATTTAGAAATAAGTTGGGAAAGTATCTATACACTTACTTTCATAGGCTTCCATCTCATAGGCTTCCATCTCAATTTGCATTAGTATAAAAAGATACTAGTTACTCACATGATTTTTTAAACTTTCAACTGATTGGCTCGAAAGATTCAGGCTCTTAAGATGCTATAAAAATTTCTTCGCACAGAATTCTAATTAAATTAACAAAGACTTTCGGTTTGAAGAAATTTATGTAACACCTCTACACAATCTTTTCCAATCTCATCCATTCCATTTGTATTCCTGCAAGAGAGATTTCGAAAGATTTGAATCAATTATTAATTCGATTATGATGAATCACAGTTTTGTAGAATTCGTAGTCTAATTGGTTGATATAAATTCTTTAAGCTATTTAAAACATTTAATAACTAATAGTTATGAATACCGTAAACACCAAAACCATTTTTTCTTGTTTTGTTGTTATCTTTTTGATCTTAAAAGTCTACAACTAAACAATATTTTATTGAGAAATATAATTATTGGCAGTGATTTCTTATAACGTACTTCTAACGATTCAAGCATGCATTGAAAAATAAGTTTTTTAAAAGAGGTATAAGTGGTTTTTCCTGACTTCGTTTTGTAATAACGTTGATTTTCAATAATAATTAAAGCTACATGTGCTGTTTTGGAAAATTAACTATATTAAATCGCTTTAAATTCTGAAACAGAAACAATCGAATGAATTGAGCTTAGTGAAAGCAAAGTAATTTAAATATCTTTGATATTTATCTAATTATTATCTGATAAATCCATAAAGTGAAGATTTGGACACATGATAATATTTTCTAAGGTCACACCAATTCAGCAATTTTTTAAAATGTTTCTTAGTTGTTTTCCAATTGTATTCTTTTCAAAATATGAAAGCTCCTTGAACCATAAATATAGTTAAATTTTCATTCGTATTCTGCAGAAAACAAGATTGAAAATCAATCCTTTCTAAAATTCCGCCAAGAATAACTGTATAGATTCTGTGACATCTATAAACATTTTGATTGGATTTGCTCCAATGAAATTCTTTTCATTATTCTTCTTGGTTAACTTTTAAAGCTGAAAGACGAACAGAACATATATGATATAAAAAATATATGTCTATTTTTTACGCTAATTTTAAAATAGCGAATGAAATTTTAAGTGTGTACATGAAGACAAGCATCTGAAGACATAATACCTGGACTTTGATAATTTCGTTGTTTTTAAGCATAAATATATTCAAGTAATTCCATTTACGTCTGATTATGACCCATTAACTTAAAGAAATTAATTATGTATGTATTTATTTTTCATATATACATACATATGTTACTATTAACTTCTTTCTGGCACCGGCAGCACACGTAGTGACGAAGCGCACCGTTCTGTGCGAGTGATATACCAACAAAAGGCTATTGCCTTTAGTAAATTCAAAAATTGTTCAGAGGAAATGATGGTGTTAGTTTAAACATAAATTTAGATATTTGGGTTGTTGATTGTGATCGCTTTTTAAAGCTTTCTCATTTTGCAGAAGCGAACTTCTCAAATATGTATAAGCTTTGTCTGATTTCACTTTTGACTAAGTATTTTGCTTAAGGAGACAATTCAATTATCCGATATCATATCACTATGCATTAGCACTGCTTTATTCATAATAACACATCGTTGGTAAATTACAGCTATCGCTTTTCAAGAAGTAATATGTTTAAAGTTTAAAGAAATGCTTAAAGGACCAAATAACATGGGATCACATTTCTAATTTGCTTTTGGCATGATTGATGTTGATTTTGGACACTTCCTTTTCGAGATCTTCACGATACTCTAAATGAATCGATCCAAATCGAAAAAGTTTAGTAATAAGTGCAGCACTTGCAAACCTTTTGTTTGACCCTCTTTGCTAGTGCAACATCCAACATTTGGCATTCAACATTCACCATTCACCATTCCCCATTTAGCATTCGTCACGAAACAGGCAACAGCCGGCGTAGCCACACCCACAACAAGGTCAATTGCATTAGACGGCGGTTTTTGGAGGTTATGGAGCTTATGGAGGGTTTCGAAGGACGAGAGTCCTTGCTTAACATAAATAACGCTATTCGCATCGTTTTATTTGCGCCTGTGATTCAATTAGGACAGCCGTATCCGTCATTTTCTACATAGTTTACATTTCGTTAACGAGCTAAGCGCGTCAATTAAGCGCCCAGAGAGCCGAAAATGCCCTACTTTGACCTTTGGCCCTTGCTTATTAGGTCGACCTCAGCCGCCTTTTTCGTCCTGGCACGCGTCCGCCGCTAGTGGCGACTGCCTGGTAGGTCCTGGCGCGTCCTGGAGCGCAGCCAGCCAGCGGATAACCAGGACTACCTCGATTAATGTGCCAGAAATTTGCATAAATTATCCCATATTGCATATTCATGCGACCGACGACGACGTGCCGCTGGAGTGCTCCAAGTCGAAACTTTTCACCTTGTCACCTTGCCACCTTGCCACCTTTTTTTGCGACAATGGCAGCGTCTTGTGGCCGCAGTGCGGTGTTGTCCTCGCAGTCCCAGCTATCCCAGTCAGCCCGGCTGCCCAGGATGTCCTTGCTGTCCTGGCTGTCCTGGCAATTATGCAACATTTTGCGGGGGCTTGGCCACTCGACTTAAACGCCCCACGCATATTAAGCAGGCGGCTAATGGGTACACTCATATTTTGAATGGCCACGTGTGTGCCCGTACTCATGCATCCACATTTACGTATTCCAACAGCGGAAGGCGCCTTCAAGAAGCTCAAGCCGGAACCCAACAGCGGCCTGTCGACGGTTTCCGCCGGCATCACCTCGCCCGGAAGCGGATTATCATCGCTCAGCCAGCACGCCGGCCACACCCCAACCACAGCGTCCTGCCCCACGCCCGCCCGTCGGAGACACCGCACCACATTCACACAGGTCAGTACCGGAGGGGGTTGGGGGATGGGGGATGGGGGAGGGAGCTCCTTCTGCTGGAGGATCCGGCACCTGCACCGCCGTAGTGGCGCCCATTCCATTCCATGGGCGAAATCTTAATTGGATTCTGTGAAGGTTACTCGTAATTAAAAACTTTGAGGCCACAAGAGCACCAAGGAGCCAGCAACAAAGGCGAACGGCGAACCGAGTTGCAGGAGGAAAAAATTGAAAGTTGAAAGGCCAGGTGCTTAATCACCAGACAGGCAGATATGAGCACTTGAGCTATGGGGATTAGGATTGGGATCATGAAGCTGGAATCCGAGTCAAGTCATTACGAAGATTAGAAGATTTCAATTAAGTTCTTACTATATTATATCATATCATATCATATCATATTATGACATCATATCATATCATATATTATAATATTATATCACATATCATATCATATCATATCATATCATATCATATCAGTTCGTAACAGGACTTTTACCTTAGATCTGATTTTAATTATAGATTTTTGTTTACTGAAAGTATCGAGAAGCAATCTTATTAGTTTAATTAATAATAGTAGACATTTGTGGCTAAAAGTTTTCAGTCAATTTGTGTTACTTCTTAAAATATTGATATTTATTTACTTTTAACTTCTTCTATTCGCTGATTGTTCAGAAAGAACTACTTCAGCTAGGTTAGAACTATTTCATTTATTTGAATGAATGTTTTAAATAACACATATATTCCACTGAAGTTTGATTTTGCTCACATTTTTTCCATACTTTTTAAAGAATTTAAACGTTTAGAATTTAAAATCAAATGAGATATATAAAGTCATATCCATTGAATGTTTTAGCAATATTATTTAATTTACCTCAAATCATTTGTCACTATTTCGCTTCAGTTTATTCAGTTAGTTACATATATTTGTCTTCTGAACATTGACATTTTTGGATAACTTGATTAAATGATTGTTTTTAATTTAATTGTTATGCGTAGTGAACCTGAAAGTCATAAGCCCACTAGCACCATTATTTATAAGGGATTTGGCAAACCAGTTGTGACTAGATTCTCGACGAGAGCTGCACGGATTCAGATACTCGAATCCATGAAGTTCGCCGCCCGGCAGTCGAAATAGATTCGCGTTGGAGCTTAGCTAGCAAATTCAAACATGGGAATGGGCCAAAAAAAGCTATGATCTGATGCGGATATATATACATATAATAAATGGGCGAAGCGCAGGGCAGGGAGGCAAAAAAGATGAAAAACAGGACTCCGCACAACGCATACGCCTAATTAAAATCCGCTTAATTTCAGGAACAATTAGCGGAACTGGAAGCGGCGTTCGCCAAATCGCATTATCCGGATATTTACTGCCGCGAGGAGCTGGCGCGAACCACCAAGCTGAACGAGGCGCGGATTCAAGTGAGTAGAGCCATCGAGCCATCGGTTCTAGCCCCTGTACTGGGTTAGCCCCTCCTCCGGATCCACCGGATCACCCAGTTCCACCAGTTCCATCAGTTCCACCATTGACCGCCAACCACTCACTTCCAATTGTTGCTCTTCCCGAGCGGAGCCAATTACCTCAATTTCGATTGCAATTTCAACAGTTGTTCACGCCGGAGTCACAATAATCCCCCCCGCCATATACGCGTCCGTGTCCCGCTGATGGACCGCCGATGATGGTGGTGATCTTGGTCACCGATTATCGTCCGATTATTCCGGCCGACTGGCTCGCAGTGGTGTTGTAGCCGGCATCTCAGTCGGGAAATGCCCGCTTGAGCTGGAAAGCCCCCTGGTCCGTCTGGCTGAACCCAGAATCCCGAACCCAGAATCCCGAATCCAGAGCACAGGCTGCTTCCCCTGGTTCTTTCAAGTGCGCCGCGGTAATAATTAATTTATAGTTTTATCATGACGGCGCGACAAGTGAGTGCGGCGGGTGGTGCTCAATTGCAGGGCAGACTCTGGGTGGGATTGGCATATTCGGCAGGGTGGATATGCTCAGCTATATCGCAGCTCCCTGCGAGTCCTGCGGCATCGAGTTACAAGGCATCCAAAGTGATTTTTCAGCAAGTGCTGTGCTATCATCACCTTCGAAATCAAATCAGATGGACTCTTGAGATTGCCATCGAAAGGAAGTTGTATCTTTCAAATGCAACATTTGTGGCACATTTTGATGGCCTTGCGATGGATGGATGATCTTCATCAAGCATGAAGTATTGGTCTTGAGTAACTATTGGCTACTACAGAAGGTATTAACCACATTGGGCTTTATCTTTCTGTATTCTACC
Organism: Drosophila mauritiana; assembly: GCF_004382145.1. Taxonomy (NCBI): domain Eukaryota; kingdom Metazoa; phylum Arthropoda; class Insecta; order Diptera; family Drosophilidae; genus Drosophila; species Drosophila mauritiana. The sequence goes on along the minus strand of NC_046672.1, from coordinate 19,360,902 downwards.
AATCAATACTATATGTAGCGCACGATCGGAATCACTCGCGATTGTTGCAATCGTTGCGAGCGCACTGAGGCATGCCACCTTCAGATTTGTGGCACAACTGTTCCCGCGCAAATTGGACACTGTAAACCGGAGCAGGGAGAAGTCTATTATCGCCGCATAAACCATATTTTTCGGCAAATGTTCAAATATTTAGCCATGCAACCCCCTTCCGGGCGTAGACCACCCCACCCCATCCACATGCACCATACACGCAGATAGATGGATGGATGGATGGATGGGTATATACCCCCTGGTAATCCGACGATTGCTGGCAACTTGACTCTGGCACTCAGCGCCTGCCAGCGAAAACATCGTGTTGCTGTTGACAAATTCGTCGTGTATACATTTGGCTGAAAAGCGACAAATTGATGTGGATGATGAGGATGTCGATAAGGAGGAGGAGGGGCAGGATGGTGGCGATTATGATGATGAGGTGGGCGGCTGGAAAGGGGGCGTGACTGGGCACATCTGCCCGGAAAATCCATCAGGCCACATTAGCACTCATTCACTTGCCAGTCTGCGTATATTTATGTCTAGATATAAATGTATCTATAGAGGTTTTTAATCAGCACGGATGCGGATCTAATAGATACAGATACAATAGGATCTAGTAGATACAGTTTAAAGTAGCAAGAAATCGTATCTGAGCATTGATCATTTGAGTTGGCTAACTTATTTTTCAATAACTAACCAAACACTTTAAACTTTAGTTTATAAACTTTAAATGAGTTTTATAGATAGAGGTGAATTTGTGATGAGTAAACTTCCGACTTGGTCGCCCAATCTGAGATTGAGATTGTTTTGATTTAAGAACCTATATTGCTTATATGGCAGGTTATGACAGAACCTTTTTCTTATCTCGGGGGGACTCATAATTAGATACGAATGCAGAAACCCAATAGCAAGGGGAAGTAATCGGATCCATGAGAGTGGAGCAACAGGCGAACTGATTTGCTGCGTCCAAACAATTCCGGGGACATATGCATAAACAAACGCATCGTGGGTATCGCAATTGGATGGGAACGGAAAGGTCTGCGCGACATATGCAAATTTTCCAGTCTTTATTTATTTGGAGTGGCGCCTGGCCGTTTTGTTTGTGAAAGGGGAGCAAGTGGCGCCTGTTATGGGAAAAGTGAGCACTGCTGTCGGGTAAACAAAGTCAAAGTCCGGTCCAGCTAAAGTGGCCAAAGGAGTGGCCTTCAAAGGCGGCAATTAGCCAGCCGGCGCATTTGTAGGTCACCGATGGCATCTGCCCTCTTGTGACCAGGATTCTGGTTGCACCAACTCATCCGGCCGATGGAACAAAGGCCAACGAAATGGGCAGCGCTGAAAATGATGAGTGGCACTATGAGCTGCAAAGTGGAAAAGCCAAAATGCGGGGGAAAAAAACAGGAAAAACATAAAACAAAAAACAAGCGATGGCAGCGGCTAAATTTGATTAAATGCCGAAAGTAAATTCAATTTGAATACGTTTAATTTTCACATTTCCGGCGTGTGTGTGCATGGCTATTTGTGTTTATAATTCGCCTTCACATGATTAAAGTTTAGGCCGCCACATGGCCACACGGTCAACTTGAAGATTGGAGCACCACTATGCCACCAAACTGCCAAAACTAGTGTTTGGAGCAACCTGCTCCCCCCTCCACTTCATTGGCTAAAATCGAATTTCCCTTCGATTTTGTTTGTTCTTGCTGTACGTACATATAGCATATAGTATGTACATACATATGTACGGATGAGAGTGTGCCATCAAATGTATCCTTAATTGAGTTTCTCCACCCATCCAAAGCACACCCAAAGCACACACACACACACGCAGCCTGGTGCTGAAATTGAACGACAGATAGACAGAGCTCCATCGAATCATTCAGACAACGCATTTTCCACCCTCGAACCGGGGCCATAGTACCATAGTATCCCATAGTATGCCATCCTTACATGGCCGCTGGTTAAGAGCATTATGTTGCAGGGTGTCCTTGCTGGCATTTTTATGCTGGTGATGGTGATGGTGATGGTGATGGCAGTGGCACTGGCAGCCAACCAAACGAAACCGAACGAGCCATCATCAAGTGGGCGCTGAAAACAACCCCCGAATGGCAGTGCTTTTCGTTTAAAGGCTCCAACTTCTGGGAGAAGACCACCCATTGCCACCCACTCGCCACCCACTTGGCGCCAGAGAAGCCAGCAGATATGTACGTGTTACATAGTCATGGACAAAGATAATAATAATGATAAAATAAATAAGAAAATGAAAGGAGAAAAAAATCGAAAGACCGTCCTGAAGTCTGTGCGCCGCCATTACAGCTGGCCCCCTGCCATCCTCCAGGACACCATCGCCATCCGCCATCCGCCATCCGCCATCCCCCGTCCTGCATCCTCCATCCCACATTCTGTCCCGCTCCACTCCGCTAAGTAACTCAAAGCAAGCTTGCAGCAGCTTCCAAAATGTCGGAAATTTCTACACACCATCCCTGGCCACCTCGTACCTTCTTATGCCATCCGTCCTCCGTCCTGGCTGCCTAGTGCAGAGCCCTGCTTTCATCTTGGCAATTTCTTTTCGCCATCATGGAAAAAAAGGGAGGCAGGATGTGGGGCTGGGGCCATGGGGCTGCTTCATCATCGTGGGGACGCCGAGGACTGTCTTTAATAATATCTAAACAGAGCAGGCGGCCCACGCCATGTGACGCCCACTCACTTAGTAAGCGGGGAAGAGCCCAGCATCCAGCAGCCAGCAGCCAAGAAACAGGACCAAGGAGCGAGGACCAAAGACTGTGGATTGAGGACCCAGGACCGGAGACTCAGGACCAGAGACCCTCGCAGCAAACAGCGTCGTCAACTTATTTTCAATTTCAATTTAGTAGATTTTTTCACTCATAAGACGTTGCCATCATCATCGTCGTCCTCAGCCAGCGGCAAAGTGGGTGGCAGGAGTGGGAGGAGCTGCCTGGGTCCTGGGCCAAGGCGGAGGAGCAGGGTTTTCCATTTGGCCTCGCCTTCTTATATGCCATCATTACGGCAGTGTTTTTTGCAAGGCGAATCGCCGGGATGGGTCTGAATTGAAAGGGTCCTTTGGCTAGAGATTCCCTCCTCACACACTCACACACACACATATACACACAGCACTTTCTGCGAATAAAATAGCATCCACTTCCTTTCCTTCGCCAACTTGCAGGTCTGGTTTCAGAACCGGCGGGCCAAGTACCGCAAGCAGGAGAAGCAGCTGCAGAAGGCGCTGGCACCGTCTGTGATCCCATCCTGCAACGGGATGATGCGCAACATCCAGGGCTACAGCGTCTCGCGCGGCTATCAGCCGTATCCGCACCACAACACCATGAATCGCTATCCCCAGGTGAGTTAAACTAACCGCTTGGCCCTTTGGTCCACCTACCTTATAGCACTGATCACACATCTGGCCATGTCTCTTGCAGGACCTGTTCCAAATGGGCGCCTCCTCGTATCCGGGCATGACGCAGCCGTTCTCCATGGCGCACAGCACGAACATGGGCTCCGTCGGGGTGCGTCAGGACTCGATGGGTGAGTTCCACGGTACGATATGTCTTATACCCATAGCCTCGGACCAGACTCCTTGCCACTCCGAGCTGCACACTTTCACTTGCACTTGCACTTCCACTTGGTCTTGGACCTTTACTTTACTTTACTTCACTGGGCCACTTGGCCAACCGCTTCTGGTCGCGGCCTGACTTGGAATGATCAGCCTGCTCTGTAGATCGCACCTTGATCGATCGATTCTGGCCAATTCCCGATTACCGATTCCCGATTTCCCTTTCCCGATTCACGATTCGCAAATCCCGAGGCTCCAAGCTCGGCATGTTCGCGGACCCGAGTCTTCTGTCTTCGCGACAGCAGCTCATGTTGAGTGCAAGGGTGTGCTCCCCCAGCCCCCCAGATTGGCCCCCTCCAAGTCCCCGGTGCGTAAGGAAATTTCCGCTGATGTCCGACGTTCCTTATCGGTGGCCAGGCCAGAGGCGCCCATGCAGATTGGGTTACTCGGCTGATTTCACGCTATCCGGCCGACGACGAAGGGGGGGATGGCGGGTGCGATGTGTGGAGCTGGCGCCTTCAAGGTGACCTGCCGGATATGAAGGAGCCGAGCAGTGAGATGAAATTCCGGGCAAGAAAGCACATCTCAGGGTCATGTGAAGATGTGTATCTCCTCGGAGTTTCCGCAGCACGGAAGTGCAAGGCGTCTGGATGAATTCAGATTGTGGATTAGTCGTAGAGTGCGAGGTAATTGACTAAATGGCATTTTCGCTTCCCCATCTTCCCCGCAGGCATGTCGCCGGAGGACGAGTGGTACAACAAGAGCCTGTCCGCCCTGCGGATGAACTCGTCGCATCATCCCAACCTGTCCGCCCCCATGCTGCAGTACCAGACATAATCAAAGACCTTTGACGACTTCTTTTAAAAGATCGCGCCCTAATGGCCCTTTGGGGCGCGGTGTTTTAGGATGGAGTGCGTCAATCGATGTCCAGCAGCAGCCACACATCTCTCTGTCTATATCTATGCATATATATATATATCGCTGTATATACATATGTACATAGTATATATACCAGTCATTAGTCTACAGCCCATCCTGGATGCACCATCGGATCGGATCGGATCAGGATCAGGATCGCAATCAGGATCGGATCGGGATAAGGATCGGAATGAATGAATGGAGGAGCGCCATCGTTCAGCTCTGGGCGGGATTTACTCATAAGACTTGTTGATATTATTCTGTTTTTTCTTTTTTTTTTTTTTGGACAACCAGATCCAAATCGAATAATGGGGTAAAGGTAAAGGTAGAGATACATATGGGTGGTACATATATATATATATAGAGCCAGAGTCGGAGGTAAACAAATGCGAGCGGAAGTGGATTATGTAATAGGCAACTAGTCATAGTATCTAAGCAAATTGTGTATTGAGATTTTATCGTGGCATTATAAAAAGTAAAGTAACGCGCGCATCGGGCGCATATATAAATTTAAATAAATATACTAAAATATGTACTAGCGATAGCATAAGTCAGGTTGCTTGGCCCCTCCCCCCTCCCCTGGCAAGACGTGGAAATCGTGGCAAGTGGAGCCCAGTCTGATCTGATCCGATCCGGTCTGGTTGGATCTCTACTTCTAGCTTCTAGCTCCCAGCTCCCAGCTCCGGGCTCCATGCGGCAACTCTTTGGTTGCTTCTACCGACTCTTCATTGCCTGCTCACTACTCACTTATATAGCTTACTCAACATACGACGTACATATAGCAACTCCTGCTCCTGCTCCCACTCCCCACTGACCCACTGCATCCCGGACCCACCACTACCACCGCCATCCATCCACCATAGACCCGAAATGCACAGGAATCCAAACCAAAGGCAGGCAAATCCGCAAGCCGAACCCAAACGAATTAAACTACAAACTTTCTAACTAATTCAAGGTGTGTCGAACTAATTATAAGATGATTTTTTTTAGCTAAGCAATGCATTAACGAGTTATATTTAAAAGTAATTAGAAACCAAACCAAAAGTGAAAAAAACACACACATGGAAACCAATAAAATACATCACCTATATATATTTAAATACGAGAAAAACAGCCAAACGAAAACTACAAGACGCATGTTTAACAAATTATGCCAGACACAGCAAGAATGGAAATAATAAAAATATTAAAAAAAAAACAGACACTCTCATTAACAAACTACCAATGGACCAATGGACCAATGGACTCGTGGTTTTCAGGTTGCCCAGGTGGCGATCATACTCCACTCACACTCAAACCAACTAAACTCACCTCCACGTATTCAAAAATTCTAAGTTTGCTTCCCAACTCCTGACGTTCGTGGAGTCCAGTGAGTGGTTGCGATATCCGATTTTGGTGTTCCTCAACCGTCAAGTGTTCCTGAGTCTGAGCCTGAGAGGGATGCCTTGCCTGGGCGGCGTCAGGGAGAGCAGTAGCGAAGACATTCGGCACAGGGAGCCGGTGGTGCTCAACATCTACGATCTGTCCACCAGCAACGACTACACTTTTCCGCTGGGCGTGGGTGTCTTCCACTCCGGCGTCCAGATGTACGGACGGGAGTACGCATTTTTGGCGATCAACCTCTCGATATCCGGCATCTTTGAGATTCGTCCGCGCAATGGGCAGGAGGAGCTGGGCGAGCACTTCCGGTTCCGGAAGAGCATTCTGCTGGGCTACACCGACTTCACCTGCGCCGAAGTGAAGCGCGTCATCTACCTGCTGGGGCTCGAGTTCCGCGGCACCAGCTACCACTTGACCAGCAAGAACTGCAACCACTTCTCCAACTGCCTGGCGCTCCTCGTCTGCGGACGCAAAATTCCGCGTTGGGTGAATCGCCTGGCCTACCTTATTACCTGTGTCCCGTTCCTCGAGCGCTTCGTGGTCGCCAGGCCAACACATTACCCTCAGTTCAGTCGATTTTAGCTCTAGTCATATATATCACCTTAATTATACTACATACATAATCAGAAAGGAAAATGGAAAGCATCTGGGTTCTCATCAAAGGTTTTCATTTAGCCCGTCATAGTGGCCTCAATCCTAGGAGTAAAACCACCCAATGGAAAACATGGAACACAAGAGTAATGTTAATTATATTTATAGTATATTTATTGTTAACAACTCGTTGGACAGCGACTCAGGCAAGTCGAATCCGAATCCGAGATGTGCGAACTTCTTATTCAGACCTCTTTTACTAAGAACAGGGAAATCGAGTTTCGTAGGCCAGTAGATACTTAGGATACTAGGGTTTAGGTTTAGGTTTAGCTTTCGGTTTCGGTTTAGTACGATGCAGTTTCGTCTGCCACAACATGCATCCTCCTATTACATTATAGACTGTTTTCCTAAGTGGATAACGCTGCTTGTTTGTATACAGTGGTGGCCAGGTGGTGGCCACACCATTAGCCATGCCATGCTGCTAGCCTAACAGAAACTACTCGCCGAAGTGCCGAAGTGGTGAGGCCGGATGGGTGATATTCCAGATTGTATTAGGCGGGGTAGCTGCGGTGGCAGCAGGGCTACCCCAGTTACTTGTTATATGCTAGGTAATGTCACGAAAAAAAAAAAAATTATGAGTTTGGTTATTAATTTACACGCGTACAACTCTCATTATCATAGTTTTACATACATAAACTGCGCCAATTTTGACGACTTCTCCCCCTTTGGGGCGCACTAATCCTTAGCTTTGTGTGGTCCGCCGAAGGACAGTATCTACCCGTCAAACCCATTAAAAATATCTCTGACCTATACATTGTTGTGAAAGATACATCGTTCCTCCGTCAGCGGTGCTCGGCGGAGCTGCTTCTCCGTGCAACGGAGTCAAAGATTACGTACGTGAGTTGCAGAGCTTATGTATGTACGATCCCCGGGGTTTCGGAGGTGTGTTATGTGTAATCGAGCTGTCTCAATGTTACCCCAAATACAAACGAACTAATCTCTACAAGCCTAGATAAAGCCGTGATGCTTTCTTTTACGATAAATGCGTCCCAAGTTTAAAGACAAAAAAAAGAACTAATCCGATGATCAACCGCATGGCCGGCTGCACAGTTCTTGGACGTCGTCCCCCAACATCAATCTATGTTATGTATCGGTATATATCTACGCGTGCATATATATCGCCAGTGAACACGTCGCTCCTCAGTTGGCCAGGAACTCTGCGACGCTGCTTCCGCCTCCGCTGCTTCCGCCTCCGCTGGTGAGCGCGATTTTCTTGGCCGGCGGCTGCTCGGCGACGGGCTGTGGAGGAGGAGAAGAGACGGCTATTAGAAATGGACCAGCTCTACAGCAGCAGTACGATGAACCCACCAATGCAGAGCTATCCCGCTTGCTGGCGCTGTTGGCAGTCTGGCCACCGCCCGTTGCAGCTCCTGTGGCGGCGGTCCCGCTCGCGGGACTGGACTTCTGAGCGGACAACTCCTCGCTGCTGGTCTGCGACTTGGGTGCGGGCGCACTAGTTGTGCTGGACAGTGCGGACAAGCCGGTGGCTGCGGCAAGTCCAGTGGTGACAACGTCGCTGCTCGAGTTCGTGGCCGTGTCAGACTCATCTATAATGGTGATTGTAGCACTGGTGCTGGGCTTGCTGGCGGAGGTGGCGGCAGCGCTGACGCCAGTGGCTGTGCTGGATGCCACAGTGGCCACGGTATCCACTGCCTCGGCCGCGCCAACCTTGGGCACAGCCGCTGCCAGCTCCGGCTTCTTTGGGTCCTCCTTCTTGGGCGACGATTCCTGCACGGCCTCAACTCCGTTGTTGCTGTTTTCGGTGGACTGCTTCCTGTCTGCTGTCGCGCTCGTGGCGGATGTAGAATCAGCCGCGCTGGGAGCAGATGCGGTTGCTGCGCCAGCCGCGGCTGCGTCGACAGCAGGCTCGGTCTGCTCCTCTGCGCCCGACTCCTCGGACTTGCCAGCCTCGTACTCCTTTACGATCTGGTCGAGATTGTAGCGGCGCCGATTGTTTAAGTAAAAGGTGCGCACGTGCGCCTCCGTTTTGGTGGCCACCAACTTGGCAATCATCTGCAAGCATAAAAAGCGAATTAGTCGCCATGCGGACAATTCGGGAGAACGATGGAAGTTTCACTTACAGGAAAGTTTTTTCCGTACTCGCGGATCGCGAGCAGAGCCACTTGGATCTCGTCCGGCAGCCAACGGGCAGAGATGCGTGGCTGGGCAGATTCGGTGTTGGCTGCCGCCGGCTTGGAAAGCACATCATCCACATTGATGGTTTCGCACTCCTTGTCTAGCTGCTCCATTACTTGCCTATTCTTCTGTATCTGAAATGGGTCAGGGTGCAGGGGAGCATTCAGTTGAAAGTTGTCAGTGGGTCTATTTGGATTGTGAGTGTTTGTGAGTGGTGTTCGATGATATGGTGCAGTGTGTGTGGGATGTGGTTAGGTGGTGCCTCTGCTCGCAAGGAATGCAGCTCAATACTTTACTGTGCAATATAAATTGAAAAGCTCCTCCATTATTCGACAATTGCTTATGAATATAGGTTTGACTGACTGACTTATGATCAAGCGCATACGAAATTGATCACTAAATAAACCTAAAAAATACTAGATAAGGGCACACTGCACGAACTTACAACCATGTTTTCAATCAGTGTTTTTTGCATTTTAACAACACTGTTTGATTGTAAGTACATGCATCATGGGTGCAACCAGAGACCAACATAATCATATAAATAATATAATATACAATTATAGTGGTCTTTGGCACAAAATAGCTTGCAAGCTCCCAGCTCTGATCCATAATCTGGATCATGGGCTATATGTTCTAATGATTTCTTTGTGAGTCTTAGATATAAAACGATTTGATCTAGGAAAACATAATTCAAATAACCGAAAGGGGTTTAAACGACAGTCGGGATTTAAATTTAGTTTTGAGGGAGTTTTCCATCACGACATTGATTACTGAGATCCCTGAAAGGCTATTCTACTACATCCTGACTCCATATCTAACAAGTCGCAGCAAGTCCCAATGTCACTCCTACTACGCCTTAACCACTTTTTAATAAATGGTATGATGGGATTCCGGCCCCATCGCGCTGCTTACTTCGGCCATGAGGGCTGTAAGCTTCCGCTCGCGTTCCGCCAAATAGAGACTGGGATTCCTGCAGCTGGCGAGGGCCGTGAGGTCGTCGTGGTTGATGTACATGCCCTTGGGCGGTTTGCGCTTGGATCGATCGGCAGTGGTTGCGCAATTGTGTGTGGACCTTCGGGGAGCATTGCCCTCCGGCCCGGAAATGGGTCGCCGGTTGCCCGTGCGCCTGCCGATCGCCGGTGTGTGTAAGTAGGTGTGTGGGTGGTTTTTGGTGTGTTTGGTTGGGTGAGTGTGGATGGTCGCGGGCAAAACGACAAAGTTCAAATGAATGCAGCGTTGGTTTGAATTTGTTCGGGATCGTTGTCGAAAGTGAGGTTGGTACAGGGGTTGAGTTGGGAAGAGAGATAGAAAACTTGGCATTAGCTTGGTGTCTTGGTTAACATCCGGCGCTGGCGTCATATATCTACCTCCAGTGGGTGTGACAGCTCTTGCACATGCGCCCCAGCGGCGAGTCGTGCAGCACATGGCAGACCACGTTGCAAATCTTGCAAAATCCGCCCACCACCATGCGTCGCATCAGGCCGGGATCGCCGCCCATCTCGCCGTTGTTGTTGTTTCCGCCATTGGCGCCGATGGCTCTATCGGCGGTTAGGCCGAGTGCCAGCATCTCCTCGATCTGGGCGTTTCCGGCGAAGAGGGACAACTGCTCGGCGTCCGTGTCGTTGTTGCTCGTGTTGCTGGTGTTGCTTCCGCCGACGCCCTGGATGTTCTCCTCCCCGTTGTTGTTGATGTTGCCACCGCCGCCGCCGCCGCTGCTGCTGCTGTGGTTGCTGTTGATTGTGTTGGCAATGGTGTTTGCGGGGGAAGTGGTGTTGGAATTGGTGGTGTTGTTGGTTGAGGTCGTGGTGGCGTCGATGGTATTTGTGGTGCTAGTGGTGCCATGCCCCTTCTGCCCAGCCAGGATTTCATCCGCAAGTGCATTCCAAATGGCGGTTGCAGTTGCAGCAACAATCGTTTCGAATGCGAGTCACGTTTTGCGAATGGACACCGAGCAACACAGGGTATTATACGATTCGATTCGATTCGATTGGGGTTTTGCATTTGATTTGGGTTCGACATTGGTTATTGGCAGTTCGTTTCGTTAGGTTTCGGTTCGGTCGGTTTCGGACATTTTCAGATGGGGTTATTGTTTATAATATGGTGTGTTTTGATTGTTGGATTTGGTTTGTTCGTACCGTGAATGCAAAGAGAAGAGAAAAAAAATGGATGTGGTTGTTGCTTTAGTTCAGTTGGTAACACACTTAAACAAGTACAAGATTGCATTTGGGTTGTTTGTTGCTGTTCTCCGGGTCAATTCCTAATCTCACCAACTGCACTTCAATCGATGCTTTGCCACGCTCTCTCATCCCAACATCCCAACATCCCCACAGCCCAATATTCCTCCTAACCCATCCCAGTCATGATTATTCCCTAGAAAGCCCATCCCGCCGCTGCCAAGTATATCTGAATGGGAAGCATTTGTCACAGTATGGAGCCAGATCCAAAGGTTCCTCTACAGGATGCCTGTGTATCGAGGGCATCAAGCACTAATGTCGTGGGTTCGCTTTCTAGCAAGTGTCTTATGTTTAGGTGAAGTGGGTGGGTCCTTAAAAGTATATTACGCATTTGGTTCGATTTAGCCAGACATATTCGCTAGCGAAGGACGCCGGAGATCAGTGGACATGGCTGATTAGTTCGAGCAGGGAGAGAGGGATCAAGTTTCAAAGAGGTGCAGTGATAAAGGTGGAAACTTAAGGCATACATGTGTACATAGCGATAGAAACATAGATTATACATAGATTGTTGTGGGGCAATGTGTGGGTTCATGTCGTTGGATGAGGATGAGCGATTGGGAAACAAAAAATGTAAATGGAACGGAAACAGAAACGGAAACGGAAAGGCGAAACGAAACGAATCTCTATGAATAAGAAACACATATAAGTTGTTGGTTTTTGGGTTGTTGTTTAATCTCTTCGCAAACAAGATATGCATTTCTTAGGCTTAGCATTAGGTGTGGTGATCCATTATGATTATCGTCTGTGGCAGGATGAGTTTGGGAATAGAAACGAGTGTTTGCATTTCTCCTTTCTTTCCACTCACGGTATACAACTATGTATGTATGGATGAATGTACAAACTTTTTGGGCTTTGCTTTGTTTAAATTAATCAATCTCGATATAAATAACTATTTTAAGTTTAATAATTTACGATTCTATTTATAATAATTAAAAAAAATATTTTAAGTTGTATATACTATTTATATAGGTGTACGTGTTGTGTGTGAGCAAAGAACAATTCTGGTTGTTGCTATGCCCTAGTCGAGTGCCAGTCAACCTGATTTGGCGATGCAAAGAACATCTGCAGGCAACCAAACCAACCAAATCAGGCCAACCTTCGCGGAATACATTATAATTCGCAAGTGTGTGCGGCGCAATCTCTGCGGTGTGCGAACAAAATCGTATCATTACTGCGTTTAATTCTTATGGATGCTGGTCAATTATTGTTTTTGGTATTCGTTTGTGTGTGGATAGTGATTGAAAATGTTATGAGATGTGTGCAGGCACGGCGATTATCTGAAAAATAACGAACCAGACTTTCAAAACGACATACATCGCTGGCTGAAAATGCAGAGGGATCCCTGGGGGAACAGGTACAGTCCACACCACCAACCAAGTCGGCAAGTCGGGGATTAGCCCGATATTCTGTCAATCCCGCCTCTCTTTTAGCCTTGTGGTTCAGCAAGCAGACGGCTACTGATCACAGCTTCTTAGTGCAAAACAAGGCTGATTGAAAGGATTTGAGAACCATTGTTGCGGCTCCTCAGCTTCCCCGCGCCTGGATACACTCAAAAGTTTGCACTTAAGGGGTTACATGGGTTACCCAACAATTTATGTCATTTAAGTACAATAAAATGCCTAATCAGTACTTGCGTAGATACGGAAACTAAATCGAAATGTAATCAGATTTTACACATATTCAAGTTATGCTGATTGTTTTGTATTAATTTAAATCTAATTGTTCGGTTTCCATAGATATCAGCGAACATGTGTCCAGTAAAAGAGTGGTCTTGAAAATATCCTTTTAAAGGCGACCGATTTCGGCTTGTGCCACCCATGTAACCCCTTGGCGGAGTAAAAGATTACATTTTAATATACATTTGCGTAGCCTAATCACAATCCTTTGTCGTGGACAATCTTACACAATTACTTTGGGGCACAATGATAACCAATTCCAGTAGCCTTAGCCTAGATTTACATACGTTATACTAGCCCTAATAAAAGTAGTCTACATTCTCTTTGTGATGCGATTCTTTGCGGTAAAAGCTGCCTACTTTGGCGATTCCTGCAGGCGCCAGGGGACGTGGATCTACGGGGAGAGGCGAAGGAGCCGTCTCTTTTTGGATGTGGTTTGTGTTTTCGAAGTTTAAGACAATTCGAAGCGATTGTGTGTGTATGAGCGAAATGTATGTATGTGTGTGCGTGTTTGTGGGGGGATTGTGGAAGGGATCTCTTGGCTTTTCGCTTAGCTAGTTCTAACAGATAATTACCTTGTCATCGTTATCAGACTCCTCGTTGCTGCCCACCTCGCTGCCGTTCTCGGAGCCATCCTTGACCACCGCCTTGATGGCCTTCTCTTGGCGATCCATGGCGCTGCTGCGGTGACGCGTCTTCTTCCACGAGTAGTAGTACTTGACCAAACTGGCTATGGATTTGTCCGGCAGCTGTGGTCGGAGTTTCGATTGTATTTAGGCGGTTCAAAACAATATGCGCGGCTCACTCACCATCTGGCGGATGCGGTGGAAGCTCTTCCCGTGGAACTGGAAGGCCTGTTCGAACAGCACCTTGTCCTCGATGGTCCACTCGTCCGGGAAGGGCGTGAAGTTGGCCAGGTCCATTACGGCACGCTCCAGATCATGTTTGTGCCAGAACAGCATGCCCAATGCCTGTTCGCCGTTGTAGCCGTACTTTTCCTTGGCCACCGAGATGTACTCCTCCACTGCAAGGTGACAATACGTGTCTTAGTATTCTATTCGCTGGCACAACTTAGAGATCAAAGGGGAAGTAAGGCACTAATACGTACATTTCAGGTCGGGGATCTCCTTGGTGGGCGACCAGACGAGGAGGGCGCGTTCGTTCATTTGTTCCGGGCGGCGCTCCACCTCCGGAATGAGCGGCGGACAAACCGCCTGGTAGTCGCGTCCAACGCGGATTTTCTCTGTGAAATAGACATTTGTTTAACGACCACATCGTGCGGACAAAGCCTCCAGCTACTCACCTTCGTACTCAGACTGCTTGGCCTTGCTCTTGCCATTCCGTTTGGTGGCTGGAAAAGGGAGAAGGTACAGATAAGTGGGCTGAAGTGGCAGGAAGGTAATTCCGAGGCGTTTCACTTACAGTTGTCGTCGTCGGAGCTCTCCGGCGTGCCTGCACCTGGCACAGCTGTGGTCTTCTCGTTCGCATTGGCGTTCCCAGAGTTGCCGCTGTTGTTGCCGCTGCCCACGAGGCTGGCGCTGTTGGTGACGCCGCCCGTGGTGTGCGTATTGGGACTGGGGCCGCGCGAACGACGCCCGTTGCGCACCACATCCGTGGTGTTGCGCTCCGCCAGCACCATCTTGTCCCGGATGAGCTGGGCGCGCTTGTTTTGCTTCTCCAGGATGCTAGCTTTGGTCAAACACGAGCACTAGCGAACACGAGCACTGCGGAGCTGCAATAACAGAGGGGACATGTGTTAACGAATGATTCGGACACAGATACTCTGCTCTCCGGATGAAAAATCCAGCAAATAGAAACTCTGCACCGCGTTCGTCGAGAGTGTGCGCTTGGCGAGAGGCACTTTCCCGCAACGAGCGCAGAAGTGCGCTGTCAAACAGATACATTCATAAGTGTGCGTGCGTCCGTGTGAGCGTATGCGCGTGTGTTGCGTTTGCGAGCGACGCGTGTATAGGTGTATGGGTGAGAGCCAAGCCAGCTGAGTTTGGAAACGGCAATGCATTTGGATTTGCATGCAGGAATCCGAATCTAGCTGGGCGGAGGCACACGGAGGGACACGGAGGGACTCGGAGGACGCCTACCTGGTACTCTGGTGCCCCACAAGCACACAACCGAAGACGCTGCCACACGGATCTCACTGCACGCACCGTTTTCGCCCGCTTACGCAGTTCGGCCTGCCGGACGCGGAGCTGGGGCTACTGGAAATGGGTACTCTTGGCCAGAAACTTCAGTTACGGAACGCTGCGAACGGCTGGCCAGCGGAGTTGTTGCGCGCAGGTAACTGAAATCCAAACTGAAACGCGGAAAAAAAAACTCACTCGCGTACCGATTCTCTCTGGTCGTCCGTGGGCACAGCGCACTTTGTCGCCGACGACCGCAGTTCAGCTTTGTCTGTCGGTTGATCCGATTTTTTGCCCTCGCCTGGGTCCTCGGCAGGCGGCCCCTTGGATTATCCTATCCCCGTTTTCGTTGGAGATCGAGAAACGGCTTCGCTTGCCCCTTTTTAATGCACACTCTTAGCACTGTTTCTAGAATATACGGCAGAAAACTGAGCGAATGCTCAAATTAATTTAAACTGTGGCTGTAGCAGCCACGGTTGCAAAGGATACACAAACTATCGATTATGCCGCTTCGATATTTCGCTCGTGCCCCGCACAGGGATGCCACACGGCAGGCTGTACTGAATTTCGGGCAGACGAAATCGATATTCGACATCTGTTTATCCACAGCCAACTTTAATGGGGTTTAACGCCATACATATCATGCTGGTACATCAATTATGTGCCTGATGCAAGCCAGTGCATACAAAAGCGCGGATATCGGTGATTTGCAATTCCACCCCCATCTGAGCGCAGTCCAGGTGGCAACGCCGCTGCCCCCGCATGCCTATCGGCCGATATACCGCAGATTCGCCAGTTTTCCGCAAGGTGGCGACTACGGCGGGCGCAGACTAAAAAGACAGACTTTTTTCTATATAATATACGGCAGGAATCAGTGCAAAAACCGATCCATCGCAATGGCTGCTAGATTCATACAGAAAATTGTAAGACCCGTTTAGACTTAAGCGACTTGACCCGCCCCGCGTCGCGTCTCTTCCCCCACCATACAGCGACCAAACCAATTCTGCAGGACAGCAGTTGATTACGTGCTGGCCAAAAAATACTGGCCAACTACCACTAACATTGCGATTTTGTTTCTCGTCCGACGCTCCTGTCCTCCAACTCCACGCCCGCTAACCAACCCTGCAAACCACCGATCCAATGATCTGCGATTCCCAACGACAACAACACATTACGCAAAACACTTGCAGCTCAATCAACTGGGTTTGATTGCTGCGCGTGATGCTCCGGCGGTGACTGCGACGCCAGCAGTGAGCCAGGTTGGTTCCATAACAGCGACGGAACCATCCGGGATCCGCAGTGGGGGCCACCACCTCCTCCGCCAGGACATCAGCTGTCCGTCCGGCGAAAACGAAAAGAGCACAGCATTAGAATTCGCATTCACTTTACATAACACTCTCTCTCTCGCTCCCTCGTTGCGTGGCCGAGATATCGATAACGGCGGACAGGGCGGGCTGCTCAGCCCCTCGAGAATCCCACCCCCTCCTCGAGAGGCGGAAAAAAAGCAGTTACCGAGATTGGGCCCTGATTTGCGGCCTTATCAGCGCCGTGGGAATCATTTGTGCACTCTAACCTCAACGCGACGAACTGTTTGGCACGGGGGGAAGGCGGACGGGATTTGTTGTTTGGCATGGGCACTTATGTAATCCCGCTAGATGCTGCTGCTGCTGCTGCCCATCTATGCGTTTTCTTGCATGCCATTTCTGCAGACCACTCTGTAACCCGCCTATATTCTCGCTATTTTCCAGGTCAACGCGACTCCCGCCGCCAGCCGGTCCTACTCCTCCGGCACCAAGAAAGTCACCCTCATCCCTGGCGATGGCATCGGACCCGAGATCTCTGCGGCCGTGCAGAAGATCTTCACCGCCGCCAATGTGCCCATCGAGTGGGAGGCCGTGGACGTGACCCCCGTCCGGGTAAGTGTCGTAATCCCAGCCAGAGTTAGTTGTTCAACTTGCCATTTCAAATCCAAGTTGAGCGCCATCGCCTTCGTAGCGCATGGCCGTTTGACAACAGGTGGCAACTACAGTTGGGCGGTAAATTTGAAATGCAACCAGCGGCTTTAGTTAACATTCCATTTCCATATATTCGATATAAATGCCAAATCAATGGATTCGAATGCATGCAATATTTTCGGCAAATATTAGTTTGCGAATTAGTATTAGACCCAAAAAAAAAACTCATATATAAAACAATTTGCTAGCTAGCTTTAATTATTTATTTTTTATTTAACAAAATCGAAATTAAATAAAAATTAAATCAGAAAAACATAGCCCATTAATTGCTCATTTTTGTGTGACATGTAAACAGGGACCCGACGGAAAGTTCGGCATCCCACAGGCCGCCATTGACTCGGTGAACACGAACAAGATCGGCCTGAAGGGTCCTCTGATGACGCCCGTTGGCAAGGGCCATCGGTCTCTGAATCTGGCCCTGCGCAAGGAGTTCAATCTGTACGCCAACGTGCGTCCCTGCCGCAGTCTCGAGGGCTACAAGACGCTGTACGACGATGTGGACGTGGTCACCATCCGCGAGAACACCGAGGGCGAGTACTCAGGCATCGAGCACGAGATCGTCGACGGCGTCGTCCAGAGCATCAAGCTGATCACCGAGGAGGCCTCCAAGCGTGTGGCCGAGTACGCCTTCCAGTACGCCAAGAACAACAACCGCAAGAAGGTCACCGTGGTGCACAAGGCGAACATTATGTAAGTGGGCCACGAGAAGTACTTGTTCTTTTTTTTTGAGAAACTAATCTTCGTACCTTCCCACAGGCGCATGTCCGACGGTCTCTTCCTGCGCTGCGTCCGCGACATGGCCCAGAAGTTCCCCGAAATCCAGTTCGAAGAGAAGTATCTGGATACGGTGTGCCTGAACATGGTCCAGAACCCCGGAAAATACGACGTGCTGGTGAGTCGAATTACCCAGTCGCCAAAGTATAGTATCAGCGCTAAGCTAATGCCGTCTCCTTCGCCAGGTCATGCCCAATCTGTACGGTGATATTCTGTCTGACATGTGCGCCGGTTTGGTGGGCGGCCTCGGCCTGACGCCCTCCGGCAACATGGGCCTGAACGGTGCCCTGTTCGAGTCCGTGCACGGAACCGCCCCCGATATTGCCGGCAAGGATCTGGCCAATCCCACTGCCCTGTTGCTGTCGGCGGTCATGATGCTGCGCCACATGGAGCTCAACACGTACGCCGATAAAATCGAGCGTGCCGCCTTCGAGACCATCAAGGAGGGCAAGTACCTCACCGGCGATCTGGGCGGCCGTGCCAAGTGCTCCGAGTTCACGAACGAGATCTGCGCCAAGCTGTAGACGACGGATCACGGACCATCCGCATAAGCTGTAGCAAGTATCGCCAACCATAACAACAACCGATGAGAACAGAGCAGAGAATTACGCCAGGAATATTGCGCAGAGGAGGAGGATGATGCAGTATGAACAACAGCAATTAAACACTCGCCCCAAACCAAAAAAAAATATCTAGCAGCAGCAACAACCACAACAGCAACAACAACACTCACTAAACTTTGCCGAAAGTTTCCTACGTTTAACCTTTTACAAATCGTGCCAGCGCACCCCTCGCCCCGTAAACAACAACAAAATTTCTATATAGCTAACACTACCTAAAGTATTTTTATGTTCGAATACCTAGGTATATTATTTAATTTGCTTAGGCCAAACTTGCAAGCGTTAAAATTCGTTAAATTGCCAATTTTACTTGCGATAGTAAAGTATTTTTGTCGCCATCCAGCCAACACCTTGAGTTATTATTGTTTATATAATTCGTATGCAAAAGGATATTCTTAACTAATTTATTGATTATTAATTCTCTAATTTGTTTAGCCCCTTGAGTTGAGTTCAGTTGAGTTAAGTGAGCTCCTTGTGCTGTGCAGCGTGCAGCCGACCCTCTTCAAAAATAAAAGAAAGCAATTTTGTCAAATTCGAGGCAAAACGTGTGAAAAGTGGAAAGTTGAGTGCAACGGTTACAATAATTTAATTCTAAACAGAACGCAAGTAAAACTTATTCAAACCAAGAGAGAAATACACAAGTGCTATGAAAGCAATTGTTATTAATAGTTAAGCGAATTGTAATGCAAAGTCATCATGCAATTGTTAAAACTCAATAAAGGAAACAACCAAACATAAAACACAAATCGCGTTTTAATTGCAGTTTCCAAAACGAAAAGGAATGCAAAATATATTTATAAGGTTCGCAGTTTTTGGTTTACAAAAATAAAAATATGAAGTGTATACATATTCAGGCTCCGATTCTTGTAGGATATTATAGTTAATACTTATTCAACACTTGTGGATTATTGGTTGACAAAAGTAAAATAGTGTTGATGCTTCTGATGTGTCTTAATTAAAAGTTGGTATTTGACAAAAGCAAAATCGTTTTGACAATTCGTTCCATTCTTTTGGATTATTTGTTGACAAAAGTTAGTGTTGATGTTTCTCATGTGACTTAATCGAAAATGGGGTATTTGACAAAAGTAAAATCGATTTGACAATTCGTTCCATTCATTAGGTATAGATAGTCGTTTCATACAAAAAAAAAACAGCTGTTATCAAAAATTTCTTCTCATTAGCGTGCATTTCCTGCCTCAATATGTATATCCCTCCTTCATAAATTCCTATGTTGCGTGTTCTTGAAAATGAAAACTGTACAGATGATCGATCGACTACTACTACTATATCTCTACGTATGAAAGGCCGTCGCGATGAGGCACTGGCATGAGCTTGAGTGAGTGTGCTGCTGCAGTGGCTCCGTCCAATAACACCAAGGTCCGCCCGTTGCACATGTTGCATTTATTCAAATAGCTGCCCCAGCTGGGCAGCTTGGTCTGCCCAGCCCGCCGCCCGCCTCGCGGCTCTCTTTACACATTCATTAGCTTAGCGACTGGACTGGCGCATGGTCATCTATGGTATGGTCATCTTACGAAAGTGTGCTTCCTTCCTGCACACAGGAGCGTACTTATATTCTGTTCTGGTTGTCGTATAATGTTGTTGCTTTGGTGCCGCGCATCGATTCGCGCTCGAGCTTATCCTGGTCTGTTGCGTTCTGTTCGCGTGTATGCTATGGTTATTACATCCCTACTTGCAAGTGGAACTCCACTGGCTACCGTACATTTGCAATGCAAGGGATAGGTGAAGTTCACGAATCTAACTTAGGTTAATTAAGCAAATATATTTACATTGGCCGTGGCGCAATGTCGTCGTCGTAGTCCATTTTCGTGTCAATTCAACTAACAAATAGGGGCATTGGGCTTCCGTGCCAGCCGCTCAAACTTAAATGCATACGCTGCATCTTCTAAATTCTTACTGAAACTCCTTAGGTGTAATAAAAAAAAAAAGTAATAAAGCGAATTGAACTGTTCTTGGACTGAGCTGATCCGCCGCTCCTACTGGAAAGGAGCGAACTGCAGCATTTCGGCGACGGGCGCCCCCATACGGGATGCGATGGCCGGATTGGTCACGGTTATGGGCAGTTCCAGCGAGGTGGGCACGCCGCTGCCGTTCGTCACGCCGATCACGGCCAGACTGTCCTCCAGGTTGCCCTCGACCAGCGGCGAAACGCGGCGCAGCTGCATGCCTCTGGGACTCTCCAGCGTGGACATGATGGGCGTCTGGTCGAGCAGCGCGTTTGTCTCGTTGGTGCGCGCCGTGATCGGCGGCGTGAGGTGGACATTCTGCGTAGGCATGGGATGCGAAATGAACACCACGCTGCCCGGCTCGTCGTTGCCCATATGCAGTAGGCCAGGGCCGTTGCGAGTATCGATGTGAAGTATGCCAACGCCAGCGTTGGCTGCGTTCACGAATTCCGATTCGTCCACGACCTGGCTGCCGACCAGCGCTTGGGAGAGCAGATCAGGGCCGGGGGGCACAGCCAGATCGGCTGTTGACACATCGCCCTCCGCGTCGTCCAGCGTCATGTTCTCCACGTTGACCAGCCGCAGATCGCGCTCCTGCAGGTATGCCTCTGCCGCATGTAGGATGTCGCGAGCGTTAAGCATGGCTGTCATGCTGCCACCGGCAGCAGATGTGCTGGATCCCGAATCCGTGACGTTCACCTCGATGCAGGTGTCCGGCTGCTCTGCCATGCTGAATAGCATCGAGGTATCCAGCTGCAAGTGGAACCCGTTAACGTTCAGCTGCATTATTTGGCCAATTAGTTGTTCCCCGTGCAGAGACAGTTCCTCCTCCTCGTTCACGTAGCTGCCGGCGACTGCCAAGGCGCCTCCCTCGGCCACCTGGCTGAGTGGTGTCATGATGCCCATCGCGTCCACAGCCTCAACGTCGTTCTCGTTATTGTACTCATTATCGGCCTCGCTTAGCAACATTTGCGGCGACAGTTGGCGCGGCGACACTTGATCCTGGACGAGTTCCTGCTCAGTCTCCATTTCCATCTCCATCACCATCTCCGCCTCAGCCTCCGCCTCCGATGGCTCCACCACCTGGGCCACCGCGTCTTCGCCCAGAAAGTCAATGTCCGCAAAGACGGCGGACAGCGGATGGCCGTCGGCAAGGCGCGGCGGCTCCAACAGTTTCTCCCGCGGCACCGGCACCAGGTGGTTCTTTTCGTTGTCCAGGTACAGCGCCACGTTGTTCAGGGGCGTAAAGTTGTTGTTGTTCAGCGCGCACAGCATGAAGGTGTGGCTGTAGCCCGGGATCGGTCGAGTCATCACCGCGCAGATGCGTCCAGCGCACAGTTGTGGCGGCTGCAAGTGTAAACAAGGAATGGGTCCTTTAGTTATATAGTCTTGTATCGAAAGTCAATATTAATAAACGCCATATACAAACAAAAAAATATATATTAATATACGATAGGGTGATTTAAAATAAGACAAGTACGGGCTTTCTGAAAAGTGCAGAAAGTTCAATTATATTTTATTTTTATTTTTTTAGCCTTGGAAAGACAAATTAAATAATTTATAAATCAATTTTTTAAGATGCACGCCTGTAGGGGGTCTTCATGCACTCATTTCTACGTGCAACATGGAACAACTTACGTTCTCGGGACTCTCCTGACCATCCTTGGCGTCGCTTGACGATTCCTCGCCGCCTTCGCTGCGGGAGCCGCTCTCCGCGTGGTCACTTGGTGCGTTCTTGGAGCGGCGACGCTCCTTTCTCTGGCCACTGGCCTGCAGCAGTGTTGCAGGCGGAGTCAGGACCGCGGGCGGCGATGGCGGGGTGAAGCAGAGGCGCTGCTGCTCGCGCAGATCCACCAGCTGCTGGTGGGCCTTGGCCATGTCCTCATCGCTCAGGGCTCGGGCGCAGCTTAAATGCCTGGTGGGCCGATTTAAGCCAATGGCCGACTGGGTGGTCGCCAGTGGAGTGACTTGCGGGTAGCTGGCAGGACGGCGGGAGGTCTGCAGCAATGAAACCGGCATTACCAGCTCCACGGCATCCAGTGCGATGTCCATGTCCATTGACATCTGGAACCCCCTGTCGTCAGATGCTTCTTCTTCATCCACAGCCATTGCTGTGGACTGTACGTCTTCGGAGCCGACCCCAGTCTCGTTCGGTTCCCCATCCCGTTCTTGCTCCTCTGATGACGACGCGGCCAGCAGCGTGCCATCCAACTCTGACTCGTGTACGCCTGATTCTTCGGGGAATGACATTGTTCGGCTCAAGCGCGCGCGGTCCTGGCGACACTTCTCTGCACCACGACCACTGGGCACGGGCACGTCGGCCTCGTACTGGCGCAGTACGGCCTCCTGTTCGCGCTGAATAAGCAGCAACTCGCCAGGCTGCAGCTGGTAGTGGACTTCAGGGATCGGAGACAAGCGGTCCAAGTCGTTGTCTGCCTCGGACTCCGGCTTACCCTCCGACTTTTGGTCCAGCTCCTGTTCCTTCTCCTGCTCGTCGTCCTCTGCCGACTGGTCATCCTCTGCCGCCTGGTCATCCTCTGCCGCCTGCTCGTCCTCTTCCACCCCTTGCTCCATTGGCGCTGCGTCATCAATCATATGCTCCACATCCCGGTCTTCATCGTTTGTTTCCGGCTGATCTGCCAGGTCTTGCGACTGTTCGTCGCCCTCATCCAGCGGGTGTGAGTTCGTCTGGCGGTTGCCATTGATGCCTGAGGATGTGAATGCCATTATTTGATTCCAGCGCGCGCGGACCTCGCGAAACCTCTCTGCACTACGGCCACTGGCCACGACGGCCTTGTACCGGCGCAAGATCTCTTGTTCGCGCTTATTAAGCTTTAACTCACCAGGCTGCAGCTGATAACGGACTTCGGGGATCGGAGACAAGCGGTTCAAGTCGTTGTCTGCCTCGGACTCCTGCTTACCCTCCGACTTTTGGTCCGGCTCCTGCTCCTTCTCCTGCTGGTCGTCCTCTGCCGACTGGTCATCCTCTGCCGCCTGGTCATCCTCTGCCGCCCCTTGCTCCATTGGCTCTGCGTCATCAAGCAAATGCTCCACATCCCGGTCTTCATCGTTTGTTCCCGGCTGATCTGCCAGGTCTTGCGACTGTTCGTCGCCCTCATCCGGCGGGTGTGAGTTCGTCCGGCGGCTGCCATTGCTGTCCGATGACTGCAGGCTAGAGGGTTCATACAAGTTCGGCAGCCTAATATCCTCTAGGATAAGCACGCCACCACGCTGCACCGGTTGCGTGGCGTCAACGATGGCGGCGTGGATGAGACCGGCGCCGGAGGCGGACCGCTGCAGCTCTTGCGCCTCTTCTGCCGAGATCACTGCAATGTTGGAGGCTATGGAGCAGCTGTTGCTGGAGCTCGGCTCCGAGGACAGTGTTCCGATACCGTGCGAGTCCGAGCTAGAGCTTGAGCTGCTCGTGTTGCTGCTGCTGCTACTGCTGCTGCTGCTGCTTCTGCTGCTTCCGCTGCTGCTGCTGCTGCTGTGGTTGCTCAGCTCCTCGTGCTCGCGCGAGGGAGTCTGCTGACGTGTCATTGGCCTGGAGCGTTGTGACGGGCGACGGGACGATTCAGTCTTGGATTTGTTGCGGCGCTTCCTTGTCATGCTGTCACCCAGCACTCCCTTGCTGCTATATGGGTTGCTGTTGTTGGCGCTGATGGCCCTGCCCGTTTCGTGATTTGAAAGCGGTGTTCTGACGCAATTCGCCTCCTGGAGAGGACTATAAGACATGGGCGCAGTCAGCTCATCTTCGTGGGCGCTTGGCAACGTGGAAGTCATGGAGGCTGGTAGCTCCTCGTCAGGAGGACATGCCATTGTTGATTTGTTTCGTGACTTAAAGATGCGTTTTTGAGGCTCCTTGATGGGCAGGAACATGTGATCTCCCGCCTCGTCCTCAGGGTCGTCCTCGGGAATCGCTTCATCAGGCTCCTCGGCATAGGCTGCTACCTGCTGCCACGGCTCGGGCTCCACATCAGGCTCACGGTGTGCCTCCTCTAGAGTCTGCTTGCCTTCCTCGATTGTCGGTTTGTGGACATCTTCAAAACCCTTGAAGGCATAATCGTAGGAGACGTTGTCCTCAAGCTCGTCCTCATCGACAGGTTGCTCCTCATTCCTCTCGAGTATGTCCTCCTCAGCGGGTCCTTTGCCGTTGACATCAGGACGATTGGTATTTGTTCCGCGCCTATAGCTTAGACCATTCTGGCCCTCCTGCTGCTGTACATCTTCCTCCTCCTCGAAGTCAAAGCAGGACGGGATGTTGCTGGCCACCTTCGACGAGGAGGCGGCCTTATCACTGACATTGACATTGCCATTGGATTGCGAATAAACTCCCCGTCCGCGCTGCCTCGGCTCGTCTTCCACGAATACGACGCTGCCGTTGGAGCTGGCATCGCTATCCTGAATTAAAATCGGCTCGTCAACCTCCGGGTCATCGAGGTCTTGCTGGCTGTCCTGCACGTCGAATTCCTGCACGACTACGTCGCGCCGATCCTTCTTTGGTATGTTGCGTATGCGCTTTTTGGCAGCACCGCCGTCAGTCTTCTCCTGCTCCTGTTCTTCCTCATCCGCATGTTGCTCTGCCGCCGGCAGTGATTTCACGATTTTGGTTTCCTTCTCAACCGGCTGCGGTGGCTCCTCCATCGACTCGTCCGTCTCGTCGTCACCCCACTCCGCCATCAGACTTAGCTGCAGCTGCTTGGAGGCGTCAATGCTGCTCTGCATATGCTGGAGATTCTGATTCGGCTGTGCGATGTCAGCCATTGATGACGTTGGCTCTGGCGATGGACTGATGGGCAGATTGGGCTCTGCCGCCTGTTTTTCCGATTCAATTTTGTCACCTGCGGCACGATTGATTGAAGGCGATGTGAGGAGCGCAGGAGAAATATGCGCATCACCAGCTACGGTCATTCTAGTCCTAGAGAGCGCAGTAGAAATATGCGCATCACCAGTTACGGTCGTTCTAGCCCTTGAGAACGGTTGCTTGCGCCGACCTGCGCTTCGAGGCGAGACGGTGCTCGATGGCGATGTCGTCATCGTTTTCCGTAAGGGATGGCCCCGTCTGGGCGGAGTAACTGGCGCACTAGTGGTGGCAGCCAGTGTGCAGCGTCTGCGTGCATTACGACGCGAATTTACCTGCACGGGTGGCGGCAGAATCTCCGAAGAGACGGCAACTGGCGAGGCACCTTGCAGACGCCTGCTCATGGAGCGTGTGAGACGACGTTGCTTTGCCGGCGGCGACTGTGGAGCGGGCATGGTGGCACGCAGTTGGTTTGAGCGCTGGCTACGCGGATCTCGAGTGCTCGCAGTTCTGCGTCGCGTGTTCACCGCAGCGGGCGCCTGCGACGACGCGGAGGAGCTCTTTCGCGTGGGGGCAGACTCTGAAGCGGAGCCCGCGGAGCTGCCAGCATTGGAGCCCACTACCAGCTCGATGCTGGCCAACGTTTGGTCAACGATGCTCATCACCTTCTCATGCTCCTCGTTTGTCAGCGGAACGTCAATCATAATGGACACGTGGCGCGAGCTGCAGCGCACTGGGTTGTTCCGGCTCTTTCGGGCGTTCACTTCGTGAACGATGGTGTGGGCACGACGCGAAGCTCTTCGTGGACTGGTGGCCGGACTCGTGGCCGTTCTGCTGGCCGTTCTGCTGGCTGTTCTGCTGGCCGTTCTGGTGTCCGTTCTGGTGGCCGGACTGGTGGCCGTATAGGTGGTGCTGTTGCTGCTGAAGCTGCGATAGCTGCTTCTCGACTCCATGTGCTTGCGACGGTGGATGAGCAGGACGCTCATGCTTTTGGTGTGAAAGTCGCACATGGTGCACTCGAACTCATCGTCACGGGGCGGAATTGCAGAGCAGCGCCCGAGGTCCATGATGTGGAACGTGGACTCCTTCTGTCGGAATACGGGTTTGTCATTGGCATGGAGCGATGCCGAGCTACTTACTCGACCCGCTGCCGAAGGCACTCCGCTGCTGCACGCATTGCTGCTCTGCACGCCGCTGCTGTTGCTATTGCTCGAATACCAGGCCTTGATAATGCTTTCCGGGCGAGGGGCGGGTCCCTTTAAGAACTCCTCTAGGGATGACATCGATGAGCGATAGACGCGACCGCTACGCGATTCGGCGATCGCCACGTCGTCTGAGAACTTGTCGGACATGTGGATCCCTTCGGCTTTCTCTGCAAGGGAAATAGATTTGGACGCTTAGCGAATGCAGAGCTATCAGAGGCTAACCAGGAGTCTTATGAGAGGCGCAAATCTGCTCTTTTTCTTCTACTGTGTGTTTTCGATTTTTAAAATTCGAATAACAGGGAACGGCCCAAATATGTAACGTTCTATTCCCAAATATCAAATACAAACAAATTCAAGTCTTTCCGAAGTCTCAGGCTACTACTCCAACATTAAATTACATTAATTTGGTCACCTACTTTATAAAATTATTTTTGAAAATGGTATATTATCCAAAGAAACAACAAAACGTTATATTTTGTACAAGAAAAACTAGTTAGGAAAAACTAGAATTTCGAAATAAGGCTAAATTATTGGTAAATTGACCCCTTATTGTCGTTTTTTATTTATTTTGTGCAATATTTGTGTTTTGCTTTTTGGGCTATGTTTGCAGGTCGCACGCCAATACTTTAGCAAAAGCGAGAGAACGCAGTTATATTTTAGTCAAAAATCCTAAAGCATCCTATGTACACATACATATATAAAATACTTTTACAACAGCACATTGTTGCATGTGCAAAGCATTACTTTTACTCGCTAGAGTATTCTGATTCCTGCAAAAGAGTGTAACGGAATAAAGCGTTCCCCTTCGATATAAAGTACACATATATTTGTCCCACTCTTTCTTTCTGTTCGTCCGTATGAACGTCGAGATGTCGGAGACCGAAAGAGCACAAAAGAAAATAAGCATGCACGTTCTTGGGCCGCGTCACTTTGAACGCACATTTTTCGCCAAATATATGTTAATAAAAAGTTGACTTACTTTTGCCGCGCTTAATGAACTCCTCCTTGTGCTCGCACTCGAAGGGGTAAATCAGCTTCGGGGAACTCACTTGCTCGCTGCGGAAAATGAAGAAAGACGAAAAGACGAAGATGGTGGGATTAGAAAAAGGAGGCCACGCTACAGTGGCAATGGGCAAACTCACAAGGTTTTCTCGTTGAAAAACGCCACAACTGCGTACGGCGGGCGCGTGGTGTTCACGAACCGAAAGTCCTGCGACGAGGTCACTTCGCCGGGCCACCAGATCTCGGTGTTGTGGATCTTTACCCAGACCACTTCGCCATCGCTGTACTGCGGCTGCTCCGGTGTCTCGTTGCGAAAGCGCGGCATGGTGCCAAATTCAAGGCTTTCCTTGGCCTGCGATTTCTCCTGGAATTGCCGGTGCGTAGTCACTCAGTGATATAGTTAATCCTAGCAGACGAGGATGAGGAAACACCACAGAACACTTCGCGGCAGCTGAAACCCAATTGAATGAATTGAAGAGTAAGAAATTTGCCAAACACGTCCGTTGCCAGAAATGGAAAAATTCTAACTAACGAAAAAGACGAATTTCGACGAATAGCTTCACTGGATCTCCGTTTGAACCGATTTTTTTTATCGGAATCTCTGGTTCATTTTGGTATTTTTAAAGATGTCGCCAAATTGCTTAACGGAAAACTTTGGTACTTTAATGGCTAAGATATCCTCACTTACATAGTATATGTATTTAAATGAATTAGGTACGAACGACAACTTTGGGTAACGGTTTTGTTGTCAACCGATTATAAATGATGTTAAGTATTAGTACTTAAAACGTATTTAAATGATTTTAATTGATTAAATTTAAAATAATAATTTAAAGAGTATCGTATGTATAGTTTATATACATATGTGGGTATTTAATAGTTTACGTTTACCCTCGTATTACTTTTCCTCTATCTATTCGAAACTTTTCTTCTAATAAGAATGAAACAGTGTGCATTTGAGCATGGGTTCTTTTGATAAATTGTATTTATTGTTGATTATTTGAAATAGTATTTATGTAGTTACAATATTTATTCCACACAAACATTTACGAGCAACATATACATAGGGTAAAAAGTGTGTCGGGCAAGTGGTTTCAGTTAAACAGAGTTGGCAAATGGAATCCGTGAGTTTGTCCTCTCGCTTAGCTATAAAATTCGCTCAAAACGGTTATAAAAAATAGACAACGAATTAGATTAGAGCACATTTAAGTATACAGCGTTAGAATTAATAAGTTTTTAGTGGCTGGAGCACTCAGCATGTGGGATGCCAACCGCCTGCATGTGAAGCCAGGGGTAACTAATCACATTGAATCGATCAAGCAGGACTTCTCCATTCGCAGGAGAAGATGTGTAAGGTGTAAATCTAGATAGGTGTTTAAGTCTGTATTTTGCTTTTATCAAAGTATATAGATGTTCTAGAAAATTTTAAAAATATTTAATCGTTCATTAAAGTACATAATAAAACAGCACAATGGATCAATCACAATTTCATACGCAGTCCTTCGACGCCACGTTAAGTAGAGATGCCACCACATCCTTGGAGCAGGTGCAGGAGCAGTTGTCAGTGTTGCCCTCGCATGACCACGTCCGTGTCTTTGTCCGTTTCGGTTGGGCTGTCCGGGATGCGCTGGGGGAAGAATTAGTGCGGGATCTGTTCTGGGATTGGGGGCGGGCTAGTGTATTGGAGGTTGGGGCAGCCGTAGCCGTTCCAGCAGCCGTGCTTAGATTGTCTTGGATTTCGGAGGTGGATGTGGATGCACGGGGTGCAGGCGACGCCGTCATTGGTGCGCCTGGACATCGACGCGCCCGCCATTGCCGTTCGTGGCCGTCGCCACATCGTCGCCCACAATGAGCACCTTGCCGACGCCATCGGGTGCCACCAGCTCGCCGCTGAGGCCGTCCAGTCCTGGCTCGCTGACGTCGCCGGGAATCTTAGGCTTGGGACGATGCGTGTCCACCGCATCGATGGGCAACTTGATGTGCTCCACCTTGCAGCCGTAGGCCACCGGCGTCAGCTTGATGACCGTGTGCAGCGGCACGTACAGGTAGGGCAGCTCGTCGGCGGACTTGTCCAGGAAGTAGGCAAAGAGGCAGCGCAGCACCGCCTGGTGCGACACAACCAGCACATTGCCCTGTCGCTCCAGCTCCATGATGACCGGCTCCAGTCGAGCCACAAGATCCTCATAGCTCTCACCGCGCGGATAGCGATAGGCGAACTTGTTAACGTCGCGCGCCTTGAACTCCTCGGGGAACTTCTCCTTGATTTGCTCGTACGTCATTTCCTCGCAATGACCGGCATCGATCTCGTTCAACGCCTTCCAGCGCTCCTGCGGCGCCTTCACGTCGGCCACCGTCTGAATGGCACGCTTCATCCACGACGTCCACACGCGCAGACCGTCGATCTGCTGCTGGGCGATGAACGTGGACAGCGCATTGGCGTACTGGTGGCCACGGGCACTCAGGTTTGAGTCGCCGCCGATGAGGCCGCTCAGATTGTACTCGCTCTCGCCGTGCCGCGTCAGGTAGATGGTGCGCGGCGTAATGTGGATGTTCATCAGGTAGTAGACAATGCGCGACTCCACGTGACCCTCGTTGTTGTAGACGACCACCTTCTTGCCGGCGTTGTACACCTTCATGAAGCTGAGGTGCGACTCGGTAACCTCGTCGATGGGCTGGTAGCGCTCCTCGTAGTGCTCGATGCGCTGCAGGAAGTCCCGCACCACCAGCTCGGTGTTCATGTTAAGGTAATCTGGCGAGCTGACCTTGACCTCCAGAATATTCTGCTCGATAATCTGCGGATCGTCGCAAATGGACTCCACGAAGAACAGCCGGAAACCATGCTGCTTCACCACAATGTCGTGGATTAGCTGGCGACGGTCGCGCGTAGAGTTGGTAGCATCGAACACGGCGATGCTGCCCTGGCCGCTCAGCAGCCAATCGCAGGAGTCGTGCAGCGCCTGATTGGCGCACCGGTTGCGGATGGCCATCGCCTCCTCGTTGTCGGCGCGGAAGAACTCGTGCGACTTGTATGCGGTGGTTGCATGACGCCTGTACTCGCCCAGATTGAAAACACGCGTGGAGATTCCGATCCAGTTGAGGTAGCGCGCTAGCTTCTTGGAGATGAAGGTCTTGCCGCGCGCCGGCAGGCCAACCATGGCGATCACATGCGGCGTGGTGCAGTCGGCAATGGTGCGTTCGCCCCGGATGGGGAAGGGCTTGGTCATCACGGTCTCCGAGGTGGGCGGCAGCAGCTTGCGCAGCTCCTCGGACATCACCGACGGACAGACGTGCAGCTCATTCTCGATGGCCAGGTCGGCGGTCTTCTTCAGCTGATTCAGCGAGGTGGTGCGCACGCGTAGCGACGGCGAGGTGTTGTACGGCATGTCCATGATGCTGGTGGCGGTCACGGAGCGTGCTAGCTTCTTGGCAACGGCGGATGCGGCTGCTGATGCTAATGCTGTTCCTGCTGCTGTAGCGCTCGAGGATGACGAGGATGTGGACGAGGCGGAGGAGGAGGAGGATGAGAAACTGGAGTACGCGCAGTTGCTGCACGTGCACAGGTCGTCGTTGTAGGACGATGTGAATCGGGTCGATGATGGTGGAACGGGGCGGGGGAGCAGGGTGGGTGTCCTTCTATTGATGGACAGCAGGGGCAATGGCAATGTTCCTACTTGATCCTCGTCGTGGTCGTCGATTGAGCTGCTGTTGCTGGCTGAAAGTATCTGGTTAGGGTTTGCTTTTGTCCGTTGGGCTTCTGATGATGCTCCTTTCACTTCTCCTTCTCTCTGCAACTTTTGGGGCTGATCAGCTGTTCCTTCTGCTGCTGTTTGTTGTTGTCGTAGCGTGGCAAGACATGAAATTAGTGGAGTATTCGAACATAAATGTTTGTTTTACTGGGTTGTTAAATTGCCGAATGGAATGATTATGTTGTGATTTGTGGAGGTGCGAGGAGCTGCGTTCAGATGCAATCCAACAATATTTGGGTACTTTGAGTTGCCGAATTTCGAGAGGATCTGGATTAGAGATTGAAAAAATCAAGAATGTGTCGAAAATAAAGTGGGTACCTACGAAGTAGCTACAATCCGCACAAAAACCAAATGTGGATAGATACAAATATGTATGTATGCATGTGCACAAATGTGTTTGTGCTAATATTTGACTTCTTTGCTCTTGACGATCGAAGACGAATGAAAGTGAAACTAAAGCGAAACAGAAACACACACGAAAGGAGGAGAGGAGGAACACAAAACGTGCGTGCTGCGTGGGCGACGCTCTTTTTCAGTGTGAGAAATCGGGTGGGAGAGAGAGAGAGCAAGCACGCGGAATTAGCACAAATAATAAACGAACGAAGGAAGCACACACTAAAAACAAAACGAAACGGAAAGAAACCAGTGAAAACAGCTGACGAATCGTATCGAGTCCAATCGAATTGAATCGACTACTCCTCACACTGTTCGTTATCGATAGTTTGGTGCTCGGTGCAGTTCGATGGCAGCAGGGTTGCCAGCTCAGCCGATTATGGCGGGACTACCTGGAATTATTGCCAAATTCCCAGTTACTTTCAAATATAAAGTATCTTTGATCCGATTTGGACTAAATACAAAAAAACGAAACGCAAAACACGCACACACAAACTACAAATGGAATTCAAATGCGCTCATTAGCAAGTGGACTATTTATGGGTCCACTTGTCGCCGTATCGAGTATTTTTATATGGATCCGCGGTTAATTATTGCCCCAGACTATCAACAATACAATGCAAACATACCGACCAGGGGTTCGTCGAAATCGTCGAAAATTGAAAACCAGGGGAACTTCGATGGAAATTTACAGGGGCCGTGAAAATGATAAAGACGGGGCAGAAATTACAGGCACCGTGACCGTCTTAATCGCGGCCCAACCAGAAACCCGGTAATCTAACCACAAGCCCCACAAGCCGAGCAATCTTTCGGGATGGAAAGTCTCACACGAATCCAATATCTCTCAAAAATCTCACTCTCGCTGTTCTCAAACACATTTACCACGTTCCCGCAGTGTGATCGTTTAATGTTTACAGATATATACATATTTACTATGAGCAAAAAAATAGCAAAGCAATGCTAACTTCTAAGCTCTTTTTCCATGTCGCCAAAGATCTGAAGATAGACATAATCAATGTTCCATATCATAAATGATAAGTTTACTTGCCAAACTTTTCGTGGTAAGTTTTAAATTTGTAAATATTAATTGTTTTGTATGTATGTATGTATACTTTTCGAAACTCTTATTGAAATGTTTTAAAGAAGTCTATTAAAACAAATTTCACGGTAGGCTATAAATCACTAAAAAATCAATTAAATATGATAAAATAGGATTATAATTGGACTTTTAATATCTTTACCAAATAATATCGTACCATTTATTGTCGGGATGTATCTTTATGTTATAGAAGTTTAATATTTTCTAAAAGGCAACTGATTCTGCACTTGAATGGGTATTTTTTGACTTTGGCAGCCGTAAACGAGATTTGTTGTCACAGCAAACTGAATTTATGTGGCCATTGGCCGAGAGGTGTTGCTGGTTCGATGTTTATTAGTGCCGAATGGGCCAAGATCGATGGGACACAAACAAAAACGAGTTCCACTCAAATCTCACTGGCAATGGATATCATAGTCTAGTATTACTGGCGGGGGACTCAAGCCTCATGGCTTCGTGGGAACTGGACGAGTTGATAGCGTTTATGGTGGCCAATAATTTGTGGAATGTGCTAGTTTCTGCGTCGAATTATTACCTGGATCAACTGGCGAAGACGGAGGACGGAGGCTTGGATCCGTCGAGGAGCCGGAGAGAACACAACGAATCGCAAAAGGTGAAGCAGACACTGCGCTGAACGCTCAAACACTGAAAAACTAGTGCCGATTTCCGAGAACCCCGATCGTCGGCGGGCAGAGAAAAGCGTCGTCGACGCCGGCGCTAATGGCGAATAGCTAATGGCATATGGCACATGGCACATAGCATATAGCATGTAGCTAATAGAGCTATAGGCACGAAACGTAACTGTAACAACGACGACGACTGGGTTTCCAATTCAAAATGAAGAATCATTGCTTAACTGCGCAGCTACAGTCGGATTTCTCGAAAGGAACCCGTTTTTTTGAAAACATGGACTATAACTTAAAATAATAATTGGATTCATTGTTTACTATTAGGGTAAATATCATTAGTGCTTAAAAATTCAGCATGGCACCTTGTCACTCTTCGAAAAAAAAAACAAAACAAGGGAAATCCAAATGAATTAACATAATACTACAGAAATAAGTAACGTTTGCCCAAGTAAGAACTGGCTGTCAAACTAGAAAGTTGCTCCACAAATGCCCACTAAATCTTTCATTTTTTGTTTAGCACCATGGTGCATGTTATCAATGCTCTACTGCATCTGAGAATTGGCCATGACAGTTGCGCACATTCATATTGACCACTGCACCCACAACGAGAATGAACGACCGTTGAATTGTTTGCACACGCTGTGTTGTTGCGCTTCCTGGCGGCATTGACATTGCCGGGCGGAATGCAAAGATCACCCCACAGGTCTTACCCTTAACTCGAACCTCACGTGTTCCGTCCACAGGGCCGCCCGACGCAATCCAGCTGGCTGGACCGACCATCCATCTGACTGCCCAGTTCGATCGCTCGGCTCGGATGTGCGTCATTGGCTTACGGAGGCAATCGATTCGATCTGCTCTGAAGCCATCAGAGAGCAGCTTCCCAAGCTGGACCACATGGCCAGGCCAGCTCAAGGTCGAGAGTGGCGAAAACAGATCCGATTGGGTTAGACGATCACGCATTCGGGACGTGGATCGTCAGGTGCAGCTCGTCTGCACTGCACTCCCTTATCAACGAGGCGAGTGGCCAGCTCAAAACCTGTTCCCGTTTTCAGTTCCAGTCTAGTTTTGGTCGGAATTAAGCCAACATGCCAATTTCATTTCTAGTCAAGAGCCACACCTATTAGTTCGCAGTGTAAATGTGGAGAATACTGCGCCATTTCATTTTTTATAAATTAAGTTTTAAGCATAAACAAAAATTCTTGGAGCTTTTCTCAAATGTCATTGTTTGTTGGTCTAAAACACATTTACTTTTAGAATTGAAAATTCGTCTGAAAACATCTTCTTATTTACCATTTTCGATTATTTGACAGAAAGATGCAAAAATGTCTTATCGCACATTCATTATAGGATTTGTAATATGAAAAATATGCATATGAATTTTACACTAATGAGTTTTGTTTGCTAGTGCTAAGTGCATCTCAATGGCTTTTCCCCAAATCTTTTGGGGGAAAGTAATCTTTAAAGAGATCAAAAACTCTTGAGATACTGCAATTTCATATTCTTAATCACATTTAATCGCATCAAGGGGTGTAAAATGAATCTCAGACTGTTGGTTGTACGTTGTTATGGCTTAGGATTGATTGAAGATGGTGATAATGCACTTGGTCGCCACCTGGCACCGCCTAGCCCACATCCGACTCCACAGATAAGTTTCAAATAATGCCACGAAGTGCTATTAAACTAAGTTAACAGGCGCCTAATCTCTCCCATACACACGCATGTATAATCTAAATGGAAATTGGCTGCAATCATCTCTATCTGCTACTCACTATTTAAAGCGCAAGCCACAAACAAATCGCTATCAAAATGGAAGTAATTCGTCTGATAAAATGTCCAAGAAGGATGTTTGCAATCAGTAAGTGTCAAAACTAACATTTAGTTCCTTGTTGAGCAACGGAGTATGTAAAATTCGTCATTTGTTCATGTTCTATATCTATCAAATAGATATAAGTCTGAGAACATCAAGCTGTTATCGGAGTTGTTTTGCTTTTATCTATATTAGATCTACCTATATATGCATATACATTGCCAAGTGTGTGACCCGCCTTGTGTCTGCCTCGTGGAATCCAACACTTGGAGTGGTGGACTGACTCATCCGCAAGATCAACGACGCAATCGGAGAAATGGAGCAATGCAGAAATGGCGAATGCGACCATGCGGACACAAGTGGCACAATCTCCCACCGACTGGCTGATAATCTCGCCCAGCTGTCGCCCTATCGGAACCACCGAAAATAACGCTCAACAGCAATAACAACATTGTCAGCGGCATGAAAGTCCGGCCGGACAGGGCCTGATAACACTGATAATGGCACATTGCAGAATGGAACGGCGACTGAACTGAACTAAATGGAGGAGCGTAGGGCGCAGAGTCCATCGGCGTATGATGGCGGTGTTTAATACCGATTATGGTCGCCTCGTCGGTTATCAGCGGGCCAGAGCCATAGATCACTGCCACATTTGGATAGCGGCAGAGTTCATAAACGCCTCCACCATCCATCGCCTCCGCGCCTCCCCGCCTCAACCGAACAGGCGCCTTTTATCGCTCCTCCAGGTGGCAATTTACGATGCACGGCATGTGTTCACGTGAGTTGCGAGTGAGTGGTGCTGCTGCCGATGGCGATGCTGCGTGGGTGGATGCTAAATTGGGTCTGCCAAGCGGCAAGCGGCAAACTGCAAAACTTTCCACCTCACTGGCGAAAAGAAACCACTGTTGCCACTCGATTTCTAGCCCCTGCCGCTGACTCAGCCGCATTGAGTCATTACAGCCCCTTTTGCGGAACCATTTTACCATTTCACAAATGTGTGACATCAAAGCCCTCTGCCCCCCGTCCGTTTCGTATCATCAGTTGAGAGATCGGGATTTTTCTGGGCCTTGCAATATCTACGCTTCACAGAAAAGGCTGAACAGTGAGCCCTTGATATGAGTGCAAGAAATCTATACAATGTTCATGCACTCTTTAAAATTCTTTATCGTTTTTGGTTCTTTTAAATTCGAATTCAGCATCCCTTGCTTAGGTAAATGATGTAACGTATTTGCGAATTATATACATCTGTATTCAAGAAACTATCATTCTATGGCAGACATAGTTCGCTTGAATGGATTTTCGCACTATAATACTTTAACTTTGCTCAACGGCAATGTTTGCACGTACATACATATGCATGTTTTCATCATTTAACAACTGCGATTCCATCTAAAAACCAATTAGAAACTGCCCAAAGACGTTTGACTTGATCGCAAAAGGGTTATAAGTGGGCGCAACCCCATAATACCGATCAGACCACCTGACCCGGGTTCTAATTGCGTTTCGCGAATAGCTCCAATGGGACTCGTGACCACCTTGCTTTCATTTCCACTGTAGTAGGGTGGCGCATTTGGCCAGTTCGCGCAATAGCACGTCATAGTTATTGTCTAGTTTCGATATTGCAACTTTACGCCCCTCATTAAACAATTTATAGTTCTAGAAAGCAACGAAAAGAATAACATAATAAAAGAGCTCTTTACTTTTGACATTGTATACTTCAACTAATATACATAAATTTTACAAAGTGAACATCATGCATTGCTTATGACAATGTTGTTTTGGATTTTTCAATGCGGTGCAATTTCTATAGATTAAGTGCATCATGCAGCACACTTCTGAATTCCCAATGCAGCTAAAAGTTTTCTGTAGTTCAGCTATTTAATATGGAGACACCCTGATGTGTGGGATTCACTTTCCACCGCCGTAGGCACAGATAAGCCCCAACTTTCGGTTTCAGTGCCATGTGCTGGCTGCACTGGGCTCAAAAGGGATTGGACTCTAAGCACCGGAGCCTAGGCTCCTACCCGTGGAGCACAATGTCATGTGACTGGTCAGACAGTCGCGTAAAGTGACTCCCGATATCCGAAGTTCGGCAGGGCACTGAACTGAAACCGAAGCCGTGGACAGCTTCCGATCCGCCAGGTGCTATTCGCTGGGCCCCACCAGACACAAACAAACAAACAAACAGGAATTATAAATAACGGACCCTCAAGGCCGCCGGAGGGGCGGAAAAGGGGCGCAAAGCGGGTGGGAATGGGGTGGCTTGTGCAAAGCGGTCAGGTGATACGGATAGCAAGTGAAAAAATGACCAAATCGCAGCGCTTCCTCGGTCCCGCTGTCGTATGTGCTGCTGTATTCTGGCTTATTTTTTCCGGTTCCCCAAAGAAAAGCGAGAAAAATGAAATGATAGAAAATGAAGGCGACCGACGACGACGACGACGACAACTACGTGGTGTTGCATATAGCAAAAGCCAGAAAACTTGAAAACTAGCAGTCGTAACAACAATAACAATGCGACGCAAGGCGGCGGATAGGAAATTCACAAAATTAGCAAAAATAGCAAAATGCCAGAATACACTTGAAACTAAAAACAAACAAAGCGTTTCACTGCTTCAGATTCTCATTCTTCATAGGATGCCGATACGACCGCCGATGACGATGATGACGAGTGGATGGCGATAATGACGCCAAGATGAGAGGGGAGCCAAGCAAAGCGCCGCATAAACAAACGACGTAAATGGCAATGCTGCGTGTAATCCCCAATAGAAAACCCATACAGACAGAAAGAGAGAGAGAGAGTGGATGCCCAAGAATTGGCACTCTACTCCCCACACTCCCCACTCTGTGCCATCGTCGCTGTGTTAATGAGCCGAAGAATAACTGCTAATCAAGGTGGTGGTGCCCACAGCCCCGACAACCCCGACAACCCAGACACCCAAAACAACCCAGTCAGCACAAATGGAGTGCAACGTGGGTGAAATGGAGAGACTCTGGCGGGCATCCGCACTAAATAGCATACGTACACAGGGAGGGGGCCATATCCGGATCCGGATCCGTATCCGTGGTTACCGAGCTGATCAGGGGTTTGTAGCCGGCGTAGAGCGGCGCCGTTGCCGTCGACTGAGCCATTGCCCTGGAATGCAAGCAGTGCAGGTGCCGCGCTGAATGCAAGCAGTGTGCAGAGCGCCCGACCACCGACTTCTGGCCACTTTATCACTTAATCACGCGATTTGCTATTTGTTTTGGATCGTTACAAGCCAGAGGTAAACAAAACAGAACAGAGACAAAAATCACAGATCCGCTTTTGCTAGAACGCTAATTTCTTAGTACGCAAATAAAAAAAAAATACAAAATAAAAAAAAAAACAGAGAAAAAACACACGAATTCGTATTTTGACTTGATTTTAACTCGATATCGATTCGGCGGGGCGCACGGCACACAGAACAGCACAAGAAACGAAAGTACAAAGCGAATCCGCCGAACCGCGTATCAATTCAGTTCGGTTCAGTTCAGTTCCGCACACGTCGCTTGGCAAAATCGAAATGAGCAAAAAGCGCAAAGCGGAGCGAGTCAAGTGCGCGGAGCCCCGGACCAACGTTTGCGAAAGCGATGCGAAACGAAGCGATACGACACGAAGCGGCACGCGAGCGATCCGATCCCATACGATCCCCCACGATACGATACGATCCGATCGGATCGCCGAGCGAGTACCAAAAATCAAACAAAACAGCATAGCCGCAAGGCGAGCACGGCACGGGGTACGGACACCGTCGATGCCACGGATGTCGCTGACTCTCGGAATCCGGGAGTCCCGAGTCCGCATCGCTTGGCTATTCCCATGCAGGGATTACGAAAGGTAGCGGTAAATAGCGCAACAGCAGCGGTCGAAAAAACAGCACCCATCCAAAAAAGCTCAATCAGATTGGATTTACTGATAATATACTATGCAATGCCCATTTAAAGTGAAAAGCCAATAAGACAGATTGCAAGAACGCACTTTTTACAACAAATAGTTTATCCAACTTTGCCTGAAAAGCAAACAATTTCTAAATAATCCCCTGCATTTTACATATTTGAAGTTGCAGGGAATTTCAAAGTGTATAAAAGAGATTCAATATTGCAACTTCTAGCCAGTACCAAGTTTGCTTGCTTGGCAAATAGCACGATTTGTAACATTGTTTTAATCTTTAAACGCGTGTCATTACACGATAAGCTTTTATTGCACTTCCGTCCCTTACACCTTGAGAAACTATTGCGACCGCTTTAAATATAGCAGCTAGCCGCTTGTGGAACTTTGGCAACTGACATATGATATGCAATGTATTTAATTAATAAAAATAAATTTAAATACGTAGTTAGATGTATTAAATATGCATACATATGGTAAGTGAATCTGTGGAATATAATATTTAAAGCCATGCAAAGGAGTTGAGTTGGAATTAAAAATTAAAAATATTCCTCAGCCGCAAAAATGGTAACATTAAAAAGTCAAGGACATGGCATATTATTACAACTTTACAGATGTATTATTATAAAAAGTCAGCAATTAAGCTAATTGCATTATAGATACAACTTGATGAAATTAACAGAAATAGTATATAAACGTCAGCATATACTCTTAGTAGATATACTATTAATTAAAGCTAGTTGTAGAGAGACGTTTAAGGTTGTTTTAGCTGGCAATATGAGTTAGATAAATTACAGTTATAAAATATTGAATAATGTTTGTTTATTATTGATTCCCATATCTTCCGCCGGTCGAAAAATGATATAAACAAGCGATAGTCTAGTTATCGCATAGAGCGTAAGGTGATAACAGAATGGCAAAAACATCTGTACAAAACGAACGAGGGGCACAAAACAAGGGCCGAAAAAGCTTTCACGGCAGCAACAACACTGCGCGGCAGAATGCAACACTGTAAAAGCTGCGCAGCAGAGCAATGGCGGCCTACTGTAAATGTGTGTGTGTGCGCTGTGGTGTGTGTGCGTGAATGTCTGTGTGGTGGGCCACCGGCCAGAGAGAGAGAGCGAGGGAGATGGCGAAACCACAAAAAGAACCTTTCAGTGTACAGCGGAAAATTCAAAAAACAATTGCGTAAATGCTCCCTCATTCATCAAAACAAAAATCAGCTTGAACAACAAAATATTGATTGTTTACCGTTTACGAATCGAGGCACACGCAGCGATTACCGACTTTGCTGGAAGAGAAACCGATAACAATGAATGCACCCGATGAATACAGAAGGCAGAGTGGAGCGAAACTAAAAACAAAAATAAAGAGCGCACACTAGAGCGCGACTTTTTTGCATTGCATTGGTGTGTTATCGGTGTTGGTGGCGCTCTGCGCATGTGCGTAGTGTTTTGGTGTTCGCGGGTGTAGTAGGTCCGTGGGTGAATGTGTCATAAAAGCACTGGAAGAGGATATAATAATGCAACTCACCTTCGGCTCGCAGCACTCTAACCCGTAGCACTTTAAAATACCCCCAATGGGGGGTGGGGTTAAAAGAGCATATACTGTTTGTATTTTACACTTTTCACTCACGATTTACCGCCACTCGAGTGGGGCATTCCGATAACTTTGGCACGGACCTATGCGAGTGGCCGTCACTGTGCTGTTAGCAGCTAACAGTGCTGTAATCGCCGACGTCAGCGATACACACAAGTGCGTGTGTTGGGCGCGCGTGCGGGTGTATGTGTGTACTTACATAAATACACATGCAAGGAACCGATTCGCGGATCATAGCTTAGCTTAATATTGCAGTCGGGAACTTACCGCTTTGCCAGTGCAGCGACTGAAAGTCATCGCTGCTGCTGCTGCCACAGAATGTTTTTGTTTTTCTTGTTGCAGTTCCTGTTTGCCTCTCTGTTGCTCCGGCTGCTGTCTCGTTCGTGCTCCCTCTCTCTTGCTCACTCGCACTCAACAACAAACCCCAGCGCGCTCGTCACACACACTGTATTACTGATTTAAATACACACGCACACACACCGACAGGGGGGCAATGAGAAAACGTATCCGATTATTATATATACATGTATATCTAAATATACTTTTGATTTTTATGAGCGCGCTCAGTTACAATTGCATTTGCAGCACCACCGTATTCACAGACGCACACGCACACACATGGGGGATGCACTCGGTCGGGAGTCTTCGCTCCTGCTCCCCTTCCTTCATCCCCTCGCGATTCCAAGTGGAAAACGAAAACGGGCCACAAAAATGAAGAAAAGAGCCAAGGAAAACGCAAAAGCACGGGCGGACTTAAAGCCAAATCGAACGATTTACTGACGCTCGCCGAGAATTGGCCAAAGCTCACCAATCGGAACAGCAAGACACTGATTTGCCAAGCGGGCGATCGAAATTGATCGGATTATATGTAACAACAAACACAAAAAAAATACCCGCAGCGAATTAGAAGTTGCAGACAAATTGCTAGAGCTGGCCCACTGCGTCAATGTTTATGCGATACTATCGATGTTACTGAAATGTGGCCCCATCGATTGCTGTTCCGCGCCAATCGATTGAATTCACTTGACCTAATAGCCCGATTCCATTGGCACATATTTCAATTGGGGGAAGCTCCACTGCCAACGTTAATTGAAACAAATTCAACTTATTTCATTTACTTTAGACACGGTTCGATTGCAATACAAGTTCCGAAGCTATCGAAATTAAGTTTAAGCTTAAGTTTTTTTTTTGTATACGATGTCTTTTGTAAACTCTTGCACTTTTCAATACTTCCTATGGCGTTATAATGCTCCCTGTGGGAACTTCGCCAAGAGCTTGTTACTTTCTATTGTAAAATATTTATCCAATGTCAATCCCAGCTAAAGGAAGTAGGCCGTTAAAATATGTATTTAATATAAACATATTTTTCTATTCATTCCTAAACATTCTAACATCCCTTATCATTCTAACAGTTGATTAACCAGCTATCGAACCAGTCGAAACGTCCGGAGAGTCCGGTTTTGGAACCAGTTCGCCTGCGAATCAGATGGCACGTCAGATGGCACGTCACTAATTTACCGCTTGTTGTTATTCTATCGCCAAGCACGGATTTCGATTTGCTAAATCATGGTTTGAAACCCACTCCTGACCGATACTCCTCCGACGAACACTTAGCCACGTTTCCCTCCACAGAGCGCCCTGTTCAACTTCCAAAGCCTGCTGTCGGTCATCCTGCTGCTGATCTGCACCTGTGCCTACTTGCGCTCGCTCTTCCCCAGCTTGATAGACCGCAACAAGACCGGGTAGGTGTCCGGTCTCGCCCTGACCGGTCCACTGATTGTCACCGCACTTAACACTCGTCTGCTGTCTGTTTGCAGATTCTTGGGCACCTTCTGGAAGCTTGCAAGGATTGGGGAGCGCAAGTCACCGTGGGTAGGAGCCGCCTGCCTGATCATGGCCTTCACCGTTCTCTTCTGGAGCTGAGCTCCTGCATACCGCATCCCGCATCACCTCCAGGAGCCGAATGGCACCATAGATTAGATATTCCAAACTTTCTAGGACTGTAAATACACGCTGCGTTCTGCAGCACTGGCCGCACATTTCGGGCTTTCCCAACACTCTATTCTGTTCGTTTCGCGTTGGCTAAAAATGTCTGGCGAAGATGTGGACGAAAAGCGAGAGCAGCTGCGTCTCTTTGTAACCGCCAGCAGAAGGCGTCTGCACGCCATCCTGCAGCGCTTCGGTTGGAGCGAGCGGGGGGTGATAGGGTCGGGTAGCCACAGCCCACAGGACAAAAACGGCGCAACTACATCGGAAGTGTTGCAGCCATTGCCATTGCCATTGCCAGCCTCATGCAGCAACGATCCAGCCTTTAGCATCCAGCTCGATGACTCAACCATTCAGGGCATTGTGGGCACCGAAGGAGCACGACGCCTCCTTCCTGCTGCCTCCTTTGATGATCTGCAGGCAGGACTCGACGCGCGTCAGCGGCTGCTCATCTACGAGCACGTTCTGCAGCACACCAAGAAGCACCCGCAGTTCCAGGACAACACCGCCTTCGCCGAGGTGGTGGGCGAGACCCGGCGGGAGCAAAAGAATCATCGGCGCCACCGCAAGAGCAAGCCCACGCTCAACGAGGAGCTGCACCAGCTGGTCAGCCTGCAGATGCAGGCGCTGGAGAAGCAGTGGGAGCAGGAGCACGGCGGACGGCACCATAAGCAAGTCGACCGACTCCAGGAGCACCGCGGACGGCATAATGAGCAATCGCAGCACAGGACGCGAACGGAGCGGCAACAGGATCACAAGGGACGACGCGATAAGCCAGTGGAGCAGTTTCAGGAACACCGATGGCGGCACGAGCAAAAGCAGCCCAGGGAGCGGCACCAGGAGCACAGAGAGCGGCATAGCGACCAAACGGATCGTTTTAGGGAGCACAAGGACCGAGGACAGCGGCAGGAGCACCGGGACTGGCGCAACGAGCGCAGAGATTGGTACCAACATCATGATGGCAGCCGGAAGAGAAGCCGCAGTCGGAGCAGGAATCGCCATGGCGATAGGCGTCGGGACGAGCGAGAGCCACGCGAGAAGCAGCACAAGCATCGCTCCCACACCGCTCGCCATTAGAAGATTGATTCACTCAACTGGTGCTGCTTCCATTGGCAGCGAAACTGGTGGCCATTTCATGGTGCTGTGGTCATTTGAGTCCAGCCGACTGTTTATTTGGGTTGTATTTGAACAAAGCAAAAAAAATAAGATAATTGTGGTCTATAATCCTGGCTAGCTGCGGGGAGCGTCTACTTGGTGGAGACGCGCGTGCGCTTGTTCCAGGCAAAGTTGATGCCGTAGTTCTTGACGCGCTCCTTCTTGGGCTTCGCGGCGCCGTCGACGTACCAGCGCCATCCATTCCGTTCGCAGAACGTGATGGCCTCCTCTGGGGATCCGAACTGCACGTTCATGTTGGACAGTGGGTCGCCGCTGGAACACGAGACGTTGACCAAGATTGCCATGGCATGGTGGGCGTGCCAACTACTCACCTGGAGGACCAGCCCATGAGCGGATTCTCCCAGCGCTCGCGGTTGTCGAACTCGATCTGCCAGGTGTTCACGTTATCCGTGCCGCTCTGCATGGCATTCTTGGGCGGAATATGGATGCGCACACGGCGCTCCCGCAGGTGCTCCTCCGGAACGCCGCTGATCGGGCCGAGATTGACGGCCGTCGGCACGGTGATCTTGCCACTAAGCTTGTTGCGCTGCTCCAGCTCTTCGGGTCGGGCCAGGGCCGTCTTGGGGTCCAGCGGACCGCCGTCCGTGGCGGTGGATGCCCAGCGGGCAGCGGCTGCCCTGTTGGCCTGGTACCTGCGGTAGCAAGAAGCGAAAGTGGATTATTGGGGGGCTGCAGATTTGCCAGGTCGGATGCACTTGCTCCGGCCAGGCGGGGGTACCTACAGCTGCAGTGAGGCGGTGCTTCTGCACATCACTTGGCGGAGGGCCGACATTTCGCTAGGCGTTTGGGGCTACACGGCAGAAGTCGGCTTCAAAATACGAATTACGTAAAATTTGGAACACAAGCGCTTTTCGATTGGGAAAACAGCTGTTCGCCAGTGCCAGTGCGACCAGGCGAGCGGTGTTTTAATTCTAATTGGAAACAGTGTGGCCACTCGTGTGGCTGCCTTGGGTGCGAGCCTTGGCTATATGCAGTGGAATTAGTTCAATTGCCAGCGATGGCACAATAGTTCAAAAACATAGTTATTTTCTTTTTCACTTCGATCTGCATTTCGCAAAAACTATGAAATGCTGCTCAAATGGTAAAGTGTCAGCACTACATCGACGATGAACTAGAGAACTACTTAAACCTAAAACTCGTATACTATTATGATTATTGGCAAATAAGCCCTTTTAAGCTTATCGATTCGAA
This sequence comes from Drosophila mauritiana, assembly GCF_004382145.1. Classification (NCBI taxonomy): domain Eukaryota; kingdom Metazoa; phylum Arthropoda; class Insecta; order Diptera; family Drosophilidae; genus Drosophila; species Drosophila mauritiana. Next base: position 19,316,254 of record NC_046672.1, on the reverse strand, counting down.
TATCGATTTGAATGGGTCAGGGCCCCGTTAGTAATTTATCGAAGCGGAATGCCGCCGGCCCTACCACACGGCAATTGCGAAACGTTGTGGCAACGCCTTACCTACTTGCAACTTTTGTGTCAATCAATACATGTTGAAACAGGTAAAGGCACAAATTTTTCAGTTCATCTAAATTGCCACAGATCGAGGCAGCACAGCACGGCAGCAGAACAGTCCCATCCAGAACAGCGACATGGGCGTTCCCAAGTTCTTTCGCTACATTAGCGAGCGATATCCGTGCCTCAGCGAGTTGGCGCGGGAGCACAGCGTAAGTAAAGCTGCTAGGTCACGTTATGAGTTCCAATGCACCCTACGGTCCCTTTGCAGATACCCGAGTTCGACAATCTGTACTTGGACATGAACGGCATTGTCCACAATTGCTCGCATCCGGACGACAACAACATTCACTTTCACCTGGAGGAGCAGCAGATATTCCAGGAAATCTTCAACTACGTAGACAAGCTGTTCTACCTGATCAAGCCGCAGCGCCTCTTCTTCCTTGCCGTCGACGGGGTGGCTCCCCGGGCCAAGATGAACCAGCAGCGCAGCCGGCGATTCCGGTCGGCGCGCGAGGCGGAGCAGCTGGAGTCCAAGGCGGCTCAGCGAGGCGAGTGGCGGGAGCACGAGCGCTTCGACAGCAACTGCATCACGCCGGGCACCGTATTCATGGGGCGTCTGCAGGAGGGACTGCGCGCCTTTATCAAAACGAAGATTTCGACGGATCCGCTGTGGCAGCGTTGCAGCGTGATCCTGAGTGGCCAGGAGGTGCCCGGCGAGGGCGAGCACAAGATCATGGATTACATTCGGTACATGAAGGCGCAGCCGGTCTTTGATCCCAACACACGGCACTGCATTTACGGCCTGGACGCCGATCTGATCATTCTGGGCCTCTGCACCCACGAGCTACACTTCGTGGTGCTGCGCGAGGAGGTCAAGTTCGGGCGCAATGTGAAGCGCACCTCGGTGGAGGAGACGCGCTTCTTCCTGCTTCACCTGGGTCTGCTGCGCGAGTACCTCGAGCTGGAGTTCGACGCCCTGAGAACCGTCGAGCACAAATTGGACGTTGCCCAGCTCATCGACGACTGGGTGCTGATGGGCTTTTTGGTCGGCAACGACTTCATTCCCCACCTGCCGTGCCTGCACATCTCATCCAACGCACTGCCGCTGCTCTACCGCACCTACATCCGAATTTACCCGACCCTTGGCGGCAACATCAACGAGAACGGCAAGCTCAACCTGCGCCGCTTGCAGATTTTCATGTCGGCCCTCACCGAGGTGGAGCTGGAGCACTTCAAGGAGAACGCTGACGAAATCAAGTACATGAACTCCAAAACAGATACGTTCGACACGGACGTCGACGAGATCACCGAGTCACAGAACCACGACTCCGACCTCGGAGCCCTCATCAACAAGAGCATGATGGTATGAACTCGCTGCACTGACCACCATCCCGCAATTCCGTCCATTGAATGCCCCTTCCACAGCTCTACGATGATGACAGCGAGGAGGACTGTTCCGACGAGGCGGTTCTTCTGAAGGAGTTCGAGAACTACAAGCGAAACTTCTACCGCAACAAGTTCAAGCGGGATCCGCAGAGCGACCTGCTCGAGGAACTGGGCCACCACTACGTCAATGCGCTGCAGTGGGTGCTCGACTACTACTACCGTGGCGTGCAGTCCTGGGACTGGTACTATCCCTTCCACTACTCTCCATTCATCAGCGACCTCAAGAACATTGAGCAGGTGGAGATCGACTTCCACTTGGGCACGCCCTTTCTTCCATTCCAGCAGGTGAGCTGAGCACATTTAGCACCGATCGATTTTTTTATAAGCTTATCATTTATCGGGCATATCATTTCTTAAAGATAAACCAGAGCCACCAATTTAGACTATCATCTGCGTATCTCCTTCCTAACATATATCTATCTCCCTCTAATCCAATGGTGGTGCTAGATCATTTGGTTAAAGCAATCTTCTTAACCAATTACCCATGTTTCCATATATCTGCATACATACTAGATTTACTTAAGCAATCTGTCCAATCTTTCGAATACAGCTTCTGGCGGTGCTGCCGGCGGCCAGTGCGAAGCTGCTCCCCGTCGCCTACCACGACCTCATGCTGCTGCCGAGCAGCCCGCTGGCCGAGTTCTATCCGCTGGAGTTCGAGAGCGACCTCAACGGCAAGAAACACGATTGGGAGGCGGTTGTGCTGATACCCTTCATCGACGAGCGTCGACTGCTGAACGCCATGCTGCCATGCGAGGCGCAGCTGTCGCTGGAGGAGCGCAAACGCAACCAACACGGCCCCATGTATGTGTACAAATACAGTCCGGAGGCGCAGGGTCCCATGCCAGAGTGTCCTCCGCTGAAGGCCCTTTCCGTGCTCTACTGCTCGGAGGTGGCCAAGTGGTCGCACGAAATCGCAGTCAATCTGCCGTACAGCGTTTGCATCGAGCTGCCAAATGCGGCAAGGAAGGTCTTCTTCCCGGGATTTCCCACCATGCAGCATCTGCCCTTCGACGTGAGTGTCGCCTGGACGCATGCATAACGCTCGCCATGTCTAATATGCTTGCTATTTTGCAGTTCGAGCTGCGCAACGACCGCGTCAAGGTGTTCGAACAGGTCAGTCGCAACCAGAACATCGTGCTGAAACCACGCAAGAGCCAGCTGGAGGACACCTTGGAGGCGGTGGCCTCCCAGTACCTGGGGAAGGTGATACACATCGGCTGGCCGCATCTCGTCAAGGCGATGGTGGTGCGCGTGGCCACGCGAGATCAGCGCGTCGACAGCGATGGAATCGCGCCAAACGATTCGCGGCGTTTCGACTCGGAGTGCAAGGCGCTTCAGGAACAGTTGAGTGTGAAGCCGCCGTCTGCACCTGCAATCTCACTGCTAATGCTCCACCTTCTCTTTCTTCTCTTTCCTCCCACGGTAGCTTTATCACTCGTATGGGAATACAGTTTGCCAACTATGATGTGCTCGTCTATGTGCGCACCTTTGCCGGCAACTCGACGGAGTTCCACGCCAAGGGGGACCTGGTGGTGCGCGACTCGTGGAGCAGATCCGTCACCGGCCATCCTGCCCAGGGCGTGGTGGCCAATCTAAATGTGTGGGAGAAAACGAGCAAACATATCCTCAACGTGGAGCACTACTTCCCCGTTGGCAGTTCGATCTTCTTGATCACGGATCCGTATTACGGCAGCGAGGGAACTGTGCAGGACCCACGCCTGGCCTACACCAATGGCCGCATTCAGGGTAAGTCCGTCTCGCCATGCAATGACACCCCATCATCAATTAATTTTTGCAGTCAGCATCATGGTGCGACCGGAACCGAATGTAAAGGCGGCACGTCAGCTGCAGGAAGAGCGGGACCGGGACTACCTGTCCACCTACCAGGTCTGCCACTTGCTCAAAATCAGTGGCCGCACCCTGGGACGCCTAACTGGTACCGTGTGGGTGGTGCTCGGTCCGCGGCGTCAGAAGATGGAAAACGTGACCAAGCACAACATTGGCCTTCAGCTCAAGTATCCGCGGCAGAACGAGGAGCGTGCCGGGTACTGCTGCCGCATGAACAACCAGTGGTACTACTCCAGCCTGGCCCTGGATCTGATGCGCGACTATTGCCAGCGTTACCCAGACGTTATCGCCTTCTTCGGTATCTCCAACGACCGCGCCGAGTTCGTCTTCGAACAGGACGTGTTCCCCACTGCGGTTGGCCATCGCCGCGTCGAGGATCTGGCCAACTGGGTGCGCCAGCAGCCGCACATGAAAGTGGAGCGCGTCTCCTGCGGCTCCAAGACGGTCTGCCGCGAGACCGTCGAGCTTCTGATAGCCGCCGTCGACGAGTTGCGCTCACTGCCCGTCAAGCACGTTAAGCTGCAGGTGAAGCCGCACTTGCTCATCAAGCCCAATGTCACACTGCCAGCAGTCTACCGAAAGCGCGCGGTGCGTCTCTTCGATCGCGTCGTAATCGTACGCTCCATTTACATGGTGCCCGTGGGCACTAAGGGCACCGTGATTGGCATTAATCCCGTTACGGACCCCAACCCGGTGCGCTTTGAATGCGTCCATGTTGTCGACAACTTCTACGAGGTGCTGTTCGACAAGCCCGTTCCGAACTGCAACGACATCCACGGCATCGCCGCAGACCGAGTCTACAAGGTGCCCGAAATTGCCCTGGTGATCATCAAGACGGACGGTAAGTGGCTTGTGCGGCCTAGCCTAGAGAATCGGATAAGGCACATACATAGCAATGCTCCCACTCTTTCTTGCAGAGGAAGCAGAGAAGCAGAACGACAACGCACTGACTGTGAGGGATACTGAACCGAACCAGGCACAGGACGAGCCAGTCCGTGCGACCAGCAGTCGCTATATGACTGCCGCAGGGTCCACCTGGGTCCCGATCACGATGAAGACCCAAATTCGCGACGAATTCGTCAAGACGCGCGGCGACCCGATAGCCCGTACGGATTCATACAAGTCATCGCCGGAGCCAAAACCAGTGCCGCCGGAGCAGATTACCAACTGGCGGGAACGCGTCAGTACGCCAACAACCAAACCGCAGTCTGCGCCAAATAATTGGCGCCAAAATCGGTCATCATCACGTCAACAGGGCGGTAGTTTTATGGTTGCTTCGCTCACAAAAGCTCCTGATGCAGCTGCAAGCACAGCTTTCACTGCATTCTCTGCAGCCACGTCCGCAACGGTGGCTCCTCAGGATCCGACCTTGGCGCTCATGTCGGTTTTGGGCGTGGGGGAGGATAAGGACGCGACGCCACCACAGGAGGCGGTGCAGCAGCTACGTCCGCCACTACTTCTACAGCAAAAAGCTCCGTTTCCCGGACAAATGCCCGTAACTGCTTTCAGTCCAGTTGTGCCACCCAAACATGTGTTCACATAACCACTTTTCATTGCAGAATCTACCCAAGCCACCGCTTTTCTGGCAGCAAGAGGCACAACAGCATGAGGCGCAGCAGCAGAAGGCACAGAAGCAGGAGCAGAAGCCGCAGATGCAGCAGCAGGCGCAGGCGCACGTGGACACCCAGCATTTCTACAGAAGCGTCCAGACAGGAGCGGCGTTAAATCAGCCGCCATTGGGTGGTCCACCAAAAAGGCAGTGGCATCAGTGGGTGAACGCGCGCCCGCAGCACGCCAACGCATTCCACTCTGGCGTCAACAATGGAAATCATATGCGCCCCAACAAGAATATAGCTGCGCAGAGCACCTTTAACAACAACGTGCGCATGCATCTCCAGCAGCCATACTACCCGAATCAGCAGCAGCCTCTCCAGCAGCGACCGCTAAAGCAGCAGCCACTCCAGCTGATGGAGTTCAACAATGCGCCACCGCGATACTCAACGATCCAAGATTTTGTGCCCATTCAGGCGTACCGTCCCAAGAAATTAAATCGCGTCCAACCAGCCGGTCGTCAGGACGTCGATGCCACCAAGAATCTTTGTCCTTCGTCTGTGTTGCAGCAACCGACGAACGAGACCATAGACACAAAGAACAGTTCTAGTCTTCCTGTACAATCAGCAGGCGAACAGGCGACCGGTCTGATGCAAACGCTCAAAATTCAGGTAAGCATTGGCCGAAGTCAAAGCCATGATTCCCGAACTAATGCTTTCATCTCGGAGCAGCAGCCGGCTACGTCGCATTCCGAATCTGGTGGGGTCTCAACAGGCGGTGCGAGCGCTGCCACAGCATCGACATCATCCCAGGTGATAGAGGAGATGGATATAGTTATTCTGCATAATTTACTCATTCCATTTACTCGCTTCTGTTGCAGGCGGTCAAGAAAAGGAAGCCTAGAGTGCCTCGCATCGGAGCCAAGTTCGACTTGGAATACATACTGCCCGACGCCCCGCGTCCCACTTAAGAGCGAACAAACGCCTATTTTTAGGTTCAAATCCCACCCACCAGCTGAAGAAACGCAACGCTATTTGGACCTTATATCACCTTATTTCTAACTCCTAGTCCCCGTGCGAGGCACTAGAATTGCCGCACACGATAGACCTTTTTTTAAGTTGCGGATTATGTGAATACTGAAATGAGACTGACTCATCTTTATATTTTTTTCAATAAACTCGACTTTGCCCATATTTTGTTGTTATTCGGCTGCATTGTGTAAATTAGCTTCTAATTTATAAGATGTATTATTTTCTGAATAAAGCTGTAAGTGCCACGCAGTCTGTGGCTAATTTCAAATGTATGGAGGGAGCAATCTTGTCCGTGATTTGTTCACAATTTTTGAATGGCTTGCTGCTTCTTTGAAAATCTATCAAGCTGTGCTGGGCGGTTAAAATTCAAATATGTTCTTTCGAATTCGTTCGTGGACAGCCATAAATTCAGATTGGCACGTGTTGTGAGCGAATTCTCAAGAAATCAATGACCTGGCATGGTTTTTTCGATAGTTGTCGGTCGCAGAGCCTTCACCTAGAGAATTGCCAGATCAGGGAGGCCATTAGCTAGTCCTGCGACAATCCTGCTGTGACAGCTATCGTCAAAATGGCCGTCACTCTGTCACATGACATCGTTAAGTCATTGCGAGCAGGTTATCCCCAAAACGTTGCACAGGAAAATGGCAGGTAGGGAAGAAATCTTTTCCTCAAGTATATGTGGTCATTACTCCGTGGTTTTCTCCTCAGATCAAGAACAAAAGCAATATAAAAATCAAGAAACAATGCAAGAAAAAATGAAAGAAAAAAAGCAAGGAAAAAAGCAAGAAAAAAAGCTAGAAAAGAAGCAAGAAAAAAAGCAAGAAAAAAAGCAAGAAAAGAAGCAAGAAAAAAAGCAAGAAAAAAAGCAAGAAAAAAAGCAAGAAAAAAAGCAAGAAAAGAAGCAAGAAAAAAAGCAAGAAAAAAAGCAAGGAAAAAAGCAAGAAAAAAAGAAAGAAAAAAAGCAAGAAAAAAAGCAAGAAAAGAAGCAAGAAAAAAAGCAAGAAAAGAAGCAAGAAAAAAAGCAAGAAAAAATTACAGAAAAAAAGCAAGAAAATAAACAAGAAAATATAGGAAAACAAAAGCGCCGAGCAAGCCGTGAGCCTTCACTTGAGATGAAGCTGCAGATTGAGAAGAAGCTTTCCGAGCCAGGATGGGAGGGCCAGAAGCGCTACATTACCTCAGCGGGGTCAGCCACAATGGCAATCACCACTAACGCAAGGATTCCGGAGAGTTTCGTCAAAATCTGCCGGCACAATGACGCCGTTGGGGATCAGTCGACCTCGCCGCGGTCTCACTCGAGGTTTTGTCGTTTTAAAAGACTCACCTATAAGCCGCGTGTCCTCAATCTGACTGATGAACCCGAGGATTGATAGCTCCTGCTTGGTCCGGCTTGGCGAGGTCCCCCCAATAAATGATGGCGTCGTTACGCTTACTTACTTAATCCTTGGTTTTAACTGCAATGGTTGGGATGGAGGTTCTATTCTTCTATAGGTTGCTATACCAGCGGGGAAGGTCGTTAGTAGATATACTAAATGTAGGCGGTTCAATTGTGCTGCTTCTTAACCAGCGCAAGCTGCGCGGTAAATCAGAAATCTAGACTGGGCACAAGGACACTCAACGCATCCAGTGGAGGCAGTCCTGTCGCTCCTACTCTGCTCAATACCATGTGGTTTAGAATTAGAAGACTTGTCGTGGTGTACGAATTAAGGTTTTGATTTGCGTATAATTAATTACGACTTCATATGTACATACAATGCATTCGTTAAAAATAATAAAAAATAAGGTGTTGTTAAGAAAGCCAGCGGGTGTTGTCAACAAAGGTTCGTTCCGTTTGATTCAGTTTTCGAAATCCCACAACAGTGGATACAACAACTTGGATAACTACATGGTTCGCGGTGCCGGACGTTCGACGTGCGCATCCCACATATCACCTCCGCATCATTTCGCACCGGATTCCGATTCCTATTCCTCATCAACTCGTCCTCGGCCGAAACCATTTTGTAGGATGCTGTGTGACGGATGACGGGATGTGTTCTCAGGTGGCAGACTGGTGGTACATGCCACGCACAAGGGCACAGCGCCAAGCCAACCGCCGCCTCAGATCTGATCCGTACCGGTCCAATCCGATCCGATCAGATAAACGCGGCCATGCCTAGAGCGGCGTGGCGTCCTCCTCATCAGAGCACTTGGTTTGTTGTTGTTAATAGTGAATTTTATTGTGGTTGCCGTTGTTTATAGAGCTAAGCTTATTCCTGTTCATATTGTTGGTTGTTAGTTAGGTTCTTCGCTTCACTTCTCGTTATTGTTGCTTTTGTTGTGTTTGATGGTGTGGTGGCCGCAGATCTGTTCTTCCTGTTACTAACTTCTCGGGCCCGGGTATTAGTTAGTAGTCTTGTTTGGTCCTAAGACGCTGCCGCTGCCGTGGCCAACACAGACACCGGTTCACTAGAATCAACGTGAATCAGCTGCTGCTGCTCTTCCTCGGCGCGCAGCTTGGCGGCCTCCTTCTCCTGCAGCTGAGCCTCCAGCTCCTCGACATTGCGAAAGATGCGGGCGTACTGGAAGCGTTGGTGGCACGCCTGTTGGTAGGAAGCGGCCTCTGCCTCGCAATCGCCAAACACATCGCCGTCCCGCAACGCTGTGTAGATCTTGGTGGCCTCCTGCGGAACATAATTCAAATAGCATGGATCAACAGGGGTGGAGCAATGGGCTTGGCAGTCACTTACCTCCAGACGGAGCTTGGCCAGGTTGAAGCTAGTGACCAGCTTGATGGCGGCAGCCTTTTTACTATTGTCCAGTTCGTACAGACTGCGGGCGCCCTCGTATAAATGCAGTATGGAAGCGTTGTGTTTGGCAATGAACTCATCGTTGAGCTGCTGGGGCGTCTTGCTGCCTATCAGTTCTTTGGTAGCCTTCTCCAGCACCTTCTGCACGTGCTCATTGAACGGCTGCTCCTTGGCGGCGCTGGTCAACGACTTAACGAAGCGAATAATGCAGCTGTGGATTACGGGGTGCGCGGCGTCGACGGCGCGAGCGCGCCGGATGCACTGCAGCATTAGGAGCAGTTTGTTCTTGCGGTAGTACAACTCGAAGGCCAGTAGGTGCGTCTCGATGCGCTCCTTAGCCAGCTGCTGCAGCGGTTTCAAGAAGTCAATGGCCTTGTCCAGCGGATCGTCCGTACGCTCCAGCTTCTCGGCCACCAGCTCGTCCAACTGCGGAGCATCGGGGTCGGTCTCCTGGTTCGCCTGCTGTTTCGATTTCTGGTGCTGCTCACGCTTCACCTGCGCCTGTGCGGCCTGCGCACTCTCCAGCTCAGCTTTCTTCTTGGCCTTGCGCTGTTTGCTGCGCAGCTTCTTCAGTTCTGATGGCGGCAGGTTCTCTGTAACGAAGAAAGGCGGTCATACAGCTGAGTAAACGAGCAAGGGAGCTAGTGGGGTATGGGTGCACATACCAATGTCAATCTCCTCAATGGTTGTCTCCGACTTAAGCGGCTTGTCGTACAGGCGAATGTACACCTCGATGGCGCACTTGGCCGCCTTGAAATAGAATGGATGCTGGCGTAGCACGTCCTCTAATCGCAACAGGCCAACGTAGGCGCGCAGCGTCATTTTACGCATGCAGTAGGTGTGGAAATCGAACTGGTCCTCGACGATTTCGGCAAAGTGGCGCTCCACCTCGTGGCACTTCTTCAACGACTCGCCCCAGCGACCCATGCGCTGATAGGCCAGGGCACACTCCGTCTGGAACCACATGCACTGCATCTCGTTCAAGTTGTCCATGGCGGAGACACCCTCGCGGGTGAACTTGGCGCAGATCTCCTCAGCCTCCTGCACCATGTTGGCGCGCAGCATGTACTTCGCGCACTTCGAATTGATGTAGCTGAGGGGAAAACATTGATGGTTACATTCAGCAGGTCTATGCTAGTCTAGTCTCACGCACCGATCCGCCGTGTCCATGCTTTGGGCCTCCTCCAGCCAGACGTACGCCTCCACGGGATCGCCGGCATGCTTAAAGATGCGACCCTTGGTGATAAGCAGCTCAATGAGTGTTGGCGTATGGTCGATCGCCACATTGATGTACTCCAGAGCGCGGTCCGTATCGCGCATGTAGTCGTAGTGCTGCGCCAGAAACAGTGCCGTCCACACCAGTGCCGAGGCCGGCTCGACGGGAATCCCAGCGTCGGCATCTTCGCGAGAAAAGTGACCGGAACGGGTAAGGTTCTCAAAATACTGCAGCGCCAGCTCCTCGATGACGGCCGCCCTCTCCGGTATCTGGTGCAGAGTGCGCACGTTGACAAATAGCGGCGGAATGCCCTTACGCAGACCGCGGCGCAGGTACTCGTCGGTCACGACGCGGAACTCGTCGCCGTTGGCGATGTTCAAAGGCAGGCGGCGAGGGCACAGGGCGCGCGGATACTGCTCCTGGAACACGCGATAGATCGACACCACGGCGCTTGAGTCGGTCACCTGGCGGGCAGCAATGTACTGCTCGTAGTAGAGCACGTTCTCCGGATTGCGGCGGATCAGAGACTCAAAGATGGGCACTGCCTTCTCCTGCTGCTGCAGCTTGATGTACAGATCGCCCATGGTCTCGCGAACGGCCAGCTTGTCGACGATCTGGCCCTGGTACTTGGTCAGGTGGTCCACGGCCTGCTGCAGACGATTCGACTCGATGAGTATCTGGTTCTGGTAGAGCAGCAGCTCCGAGTGACGGTAATCGTGCGCCTCCTGTCCACGGAGCAGAAACATGGAACAAGAAATACGAACATGTTATTTAATTGGAATATACAATGGGGAATCGGCAGGCAGCCGGGTACATACAATCGACGTTTGCGACTGGCTGAACGTCTCCAGGATGCTGTTGGCCATGTCGTAGTCACCCAGCAGATGGTAGCTCATGGCGAAACCGATCCAGGAGGCGTGCTGCGAGGGACGCAGCGTGAACAGGTGGTGGCGCGTCTCCTTGTAGCCTTCGAGGTCGCGCATTTGGATCTGGAGAAGCGACAGGTCCTTCAGGATCTGCAGGTTGTCCTTCTCCCACTTGAGCGCGTTGCGGTAGCACTTGATGGCCTCGTCGTACTTCTTGTCGCTGCGCTGGAGCAGTCCGTAGACGTGCCAGCAAACGTGGGAGCGCAAGTCGTTGCGCAGACCCAGACGCACATACTTGTAGGCCTCCTCGCGGCGCCCCAGTCCGTTCAGAGTAAGCCCCTTCATGGCCAGCGTCTCGCCGTGCTCCATGTACTTGGGGTTGGACAGGATCTGCTTGGCCAGTTTAAGGCCATTTTTGTACTGCTTCAGTTCGTAGCATTTCTGTGTGATAAGGAAGCACAAAGAAGAAAGGTTTTAGTCAAAGTTTCTCGCATCCCGCGCAGCGCGAATTTTGAGGTTATGCGACCAGCGGGCCGAGCACAAACGTCGGCGGTTAAGCAGAGCTGTGCAATTGCCCGCTGAAGCCGCACATCTCGAGCAGCGGAGGAATCGCCTCCGGATTGCTTCTGCCAAAAATAGGCACTCTTCACCTGACTTCAGCTAAAAAGCACATGGATGCCGAAGCCGGCCAAAGGCAAGAGCGAAGGGAGGGGGTCTGCACAGTTGCGGTATTAAGGTGAGGGGAAGGGATGGGACAGCAGGGGCACCTGGACCGGCTTACAAGTAGCTTGCGGAAGAGCGCGCCCTCCTTGGGCGGCAGGGGATCGCTAGAAGGCATCTCTGCAAGGCTGCGACTGCTCCTCTCTTCGGCCTGCTTCTTCTGCTTGTTCGTTCTTGTTCTTCCTCAGCTGCTGACTGGGACTGGGTTTTCGCCTGGCCGTGAATTGCACCGGACTGCGGGATCTGTGGATCAGCGAGCTGAGCTGAGTTGCGATGCCTCTTCTGCTGCTGCTCGGAAGCGGAGCTGGACTCGATTGGCAGTCTATACGGAGTAGACACACCACACACAAGGCGAAAACGGCGAACGGCGAACGGCAAACTGCGGGCACGAGCAAATTTCTAAATCGACGTGAGACGACCACACACACCCACACTGGCAAGCTCGACTGTGCACATACACGCACTGGCGCACGCACACTGGCACACGTGTGCACGCGCTTCGCGGCGAATTTCAACAGCAATTGTACGCCACTGCGAATGGTTGTGAACGCGCTCGTTTTGAATCGCGCTGCTTGGCGGTTATGTAAAGCGAGTGAATTGTTAATTAAAACTTATTCCGAGAGGTCGAAAGTCAGCCGGCTTTCCATGTTTTACCCTTATAGATTCCACCCCGCATGCTTCGCCATCGTATTTTTCATTTAAATCACCCAGTTTTCGTATACGAAAATAGTACGCAATGAATTTGCAATTCACTGTATGGCTCATCAGCTGTTGCCTATCGATAGACCCGCGCGGTAATAACCGACACTATATCGAACAAAGTAAAGAGGCAAAAAGAAGAAGAGCACCACCGAAAGCAACAACATGAACTCTCTGGCCAGGATCGGGGGTTTTGTGTGCCAGTCTGTGCAAATAGCCGGCTGCGGAGTAAGTAAACATCGTACTCCCAACTGAGCGAACCTAATACCCAGCCCATTGTCCCAACAGCTGCAGCAGGTGCGCACCAAGTACGCCGATTGGAAGATGATTCGCGACGTAAAGCGGCGCAAGTGCGTCAAGGAGAACGCCGTGGAGCGGCTGCGAATCAACTCGCTGCGCAAGAACGACATCCTGCCGCCGGAGCTACGCGAGGTAGCCGACGCCGAGATCGCTGCCTTTCCTCGGGACTCATCGCTCGTCCGGGTGAGGGAACGCTGCGCGCTTACGTCACGGCCGCGCGGAGTTGTCCACAAGTACAGGCTCAGTCGAATTGTGTGGCGCCACCTCGCCGACTACAACAAGCTGTCCGGCGTCCAGCGCGCCATGTGGTAGTGCCTCCTCCTGTTAGCAATCTAGGGAAATAAACCTTGTTAGTAGTCATCCACATTTCAGAATTGTGTTATCGGTTTGGGTTCCTGCACAGCTGACCGTCTATCGGTAGCAGTATTATCGTTTGCAGTCGGGAGAAGTAAATACAAATTCTAGGAGCTATTTGGCTTCGGTAAAAATGTCCCGGATAACAAAGAAGGCAGATGAACAGGCCTCCAGCCGCCGCAGGACTCAGATCAGCCTGATCGAGTTCAGTTTCTTGGATCACAAGGCGGAGCTCGTGGGCCTGCTGCAGGCCAAGAGCCGCCAGGCAGGCAGGAGTCTGGTGGAGAACGAGGCTGACTTTTGGAAATTCGTGGGCAAGTACGAGGCCATGATGCGCTCCACGGGTCAGCCCGTGCTGCCGCCTCGACTCGCGGAGGCGGAGCTGAGCAGCATGCAGCCGTATCACCGCAGCAAGCACTTGGCATTGCGACTGGACGCCGACGAACTGCTTCAGGAGGCGCGCGACGAAATGCAGTCTCAGTTTCGGCATATCTTGCTGGTGTACTTGGACTTCCGCCAGACGGAGAAGTTCCAGCGTATCCGAAAGGTGCGGCAGACACAACGCAATCTACCCATTGCTCGCTTCCGGAAGGACTTGCGCGAGGCACTGGACACATCCCGCGTGGTCATCGTGGCCGGTGACACTGGCTGCGGCAAGTCCACACAGGTGCCCCAGTATCTCTACGACTTTGGCTACCGCAGCATTGGTGAGTATGTTGCATCCCCCTGAGGCTGCCTTGCTAATGACCGACCTCTTGTTGCCTTAGCTTGCACCCAGCCGCGCCGCTTGGCCTGCGTCTCCCTGTGCAAGCGCGTGGCGCACGAGCTGCTGGACGACTACGGCAGTCGGGTGGCCTTCCAGATCCGCTTCGAGCGCAGCCGGACGAAGCTCACCAACATCATTTTTATCACGGAGGGCTTGTTGCTGCGGCAACTGGCGGTGGCTGCCAACCTAGACCAGTACGATGCCTTGATTTTGGACGAAATCCACGAGCGCAACTTATTCGGCGACTTTCTACTGGGCGTCACCAAGTGCTTGCTGAGGGCGCGGCCGCAACTGAAGCTGATACTCATGTCTGCCACCATCAACGTGGAGCTCTTCCACGGCTACTTCGGCGAGGAGGGCGCACGACTAGTCCAGGTGCCGGGACGTTTATTTCCCATCAAACTGCGCTATCTGCCGCCTCCTGCACTGGAACTAAAGGCGGGACAGGCGACATCCAAACGCTCTCAGAGAAACCGCATCGATCCAGCTCCATTTGTCCAGGTGCTTAGCCTTATTGACCAGCAGTATCCGAGTGAGTTTAGTTATCATGTTCTTTTAGGGCTCGCCTAATAATCATCTTACCCAGCCAGCGAGCGCGGTGACGTGCTTATCTTCGTTAGCGGCGTAAACGAAATCGAATCTGTTGTGGAGGCCGTCCACGAGTACGCCACCGAACAGACTCATTGGCTCGTCCTGCCGCTGCACAGTGGCCAGGCGATTGCGGACCAGAGCAAGGTGTTTGACTACGCACCCGAGGGCATGCGCAAGTGCATTGTGTCTACCAACATAGCCGAAACGTCGCTCACCGTGGACGGCGTGCGGTTCGTGGTCGACTCTGGCAAGGTCAAGGAGATGAACTTCGACGCGACCTGCAAGGGCCAGCGCCTGAAGGAGTTCTGGGTGTCCAAGTCGTCTGCGGATCAGCGCAAGGGTCGTGCTGGGCGCACGGGACCAGGTGTAAGCTAGAACCTAACCCACGGTTGCTCCGTTTCTCATACATTCCCACTTTCTGAGCACAGGTCTGTTTTCGGATCTACACTGCGGAGCAATACAACTCCTTCGAGGCCTATCCCACTCCGGAAATCTACCGCGTGCCGCTCGACACGATGCTGCTGCAGATGGTGTCCATGGGACTGCCCGACGTCCGGGCCTTTCCATTCATAGAGGCCCCGGAAACGGAGCGCATCGAGCAGACTATTCTGGCGCTAAAGCAACACGTGAGCATTTCACCGATACCCAACTGTGTAGACCCCAATTCAACCGGACTTCTAATCCCTATTGCAGTGCGCACTCAGCGTGGAGGAGAAGATTACACCGTTGGGCAGGTCGCTGGCCAACTTGCCCGTTGAGCTGTCCATCGGCAAGATGCTGCTTATGGGCAGTGTGTTCCCCGAGGTGGAGCAGCTGCTGACCCTGGCCGCCATGCTGAGCGTGCAGAACCCGCTGACGAATCGTGCCCACACAGACCAGCGCTGCGTGCGCGAGCGGGAGTCGCTGGAGTCCGATCAAGGCGACCTCTTCACCCTGGTGCGTCTCTACAACGAGTGGGTGCAGCTCAAGATGCGGCGCGATGGCACTCGACAGTGGTGCCGTCGCTTGGGCATCGAAGAGCAGCGCTTCTATGAGGTGACCAAGCTGCGTCAGCAGTTCCAGCGCATCCTCGAGAGCTGCGGCATGGTGGTGGCCAGCGGTTCGGACTCCCAGTTGACCAGTGCCGAGCGCGCCACGCGCCATGGTGAGCTGCGGCAGCTGAAAGCCATGAAGCGCCGCCAACGATTTGAGCAACCCCGTCAGCGGAAGTTGCTGAAGCAGAGCGCTGGACGGGTAGCGGAGGACGAGGAGGAGCGGGAGGAGGAGCAGGGCGACGACATGAGGGACGTAGACTTCCGGCTGCGGTTCGATCCTCGACAACTGGCGCTGCTGGAGCGTTCGTCGCGTCTCGACCGACACAGCGTCGTTGTGCTAATGAAGCTGCTGCTTGGCAGCGGTTTCTACCCACAGCTGGCCATCAGCGACGAGTTCAACTACTGCAAGGGTGGTGGCCAGCAGTTCTTCCACACGCGGCTCAAGCCCTTCGTGCTGCAGCACCCCAACTCGCAATTCGCCAAGTACTTCGAGCAGCTCAAGCTGACCGAAAGCGATCTGCTGCCCAAGCCGGACTTCTACACGCCCAAGCTTCCGCTCAGCAAGCGCCACCAGTTGCTCTGTTATCAGTGAGTGCGTCTGTACGGAATTGTAGTCCCATACTAATCCCCAAAAACTACGTACTACAACAGGTCGCTGCTGGAGACCGCCAAGCCCTATCTGATTAACTGCATCCGTCTGCCGGCTGCCCAGACGCTATTGCTCTTCAGCTTCGCCATCGACACGAACGCGGGCATCACACAGATCGCCTGCGACGGCTGGCTGGGACTGGATCTGCCCATGCCCGGCAGCGGCATGGAGCTGTTGAGCCGGGCCATCGAGTTGCGCCGACGTTGGAGCAGGCTGCTTTACGGCAAGCTGGATGGTAAGTACTCACCAGATTGGTTGGAATCATTAAAGCTACTAGTGGGTTTTTGAGTTTTGTAAGCTTAAGTAGATTGTTATATTTCCGTGTACCTCGTCTCGATTTGAATAGTAATAGTAATATAATAGGGATGATAATAAGTACCCTAAGAACAAATGAATAATTTATCTGGTTTTTTATATTGGGAAAGTTCTGAAAGGACAAAACCCAATTAAAACATCATAGATATTTCATTCTATTAAGTATCGTTACAAGTATTATAGTCTTAGAATTCCTATAAGAGATTAGACAAGTAATTGGAGTGACTAAAGATGAAAGCCTTTAGTGTCGCCGCCAAAGGATCTTCTCCGCGTTGACGGGGTTTCCAAGTCCGCGGCCCGGCGGAAGCTATCAAAAGGCATATCCGACTGCGATTTGTCCGAAGTGCTGACAGAGGTGTTCCAGGCCTCCTGGAACTCCGGCGTATGGAATTTCTCACCTGCACTGCGCCGGCGCCTCGTCATCCTCTGCGCATTCT
This sequence comes from Drosophila mauritiana, assembly GCF_004382145.1. Taxonomy (NCBI): domain Eukaryota; kingdom Metazoa; phylum Arthropoda; class Insecta; order Diptera; family Drosophilidae; genus Drosophila; species Drosophila mauritiana. Next base: position 19,299,544 of record NC_046672.1, on the reverse strand, counting down.
CGTGGTAAGCGATGTAGGTGCGTAGTTCGGCGATTCGCCTCTTTTCCTCCTCGACCTTCTGGTTCAGCTGCGCCTCCATCTTGCAAAAGCCCTCCAGCTGGCGCTTGTTCTGCTCCAGCTGCTGCAACTGGCGGTAGAAACCCAGGTTGTCCGATGCCCGCTGGTCCGCCTGGAACTTGGAGATCTTGCGGTAGATCTGCTGGAATCTCAGGGGATCCTCGAAGTAGTTGGCCACGCTAGTTGGCATGTCCCGGTTGATCTGGATCGCTTTGAGCACGCGGCCGCACAGCGGGCAGTTCTTTTCTAGCGAGGATTGGCCCAAACAGGGCCCGCAGATCACGTGCCGGCACTGGGTCAAGTGGAAGGGCACGGCCGGATCAGTTTTGCGATGACGGAAGCACTTGTTGCAATGCACTCGAAACATATTGACCAATATTTGTTTGTTCTGCGCCTTGTATGTATTCTTCTTAAACAATTGTAATTTCGATATCCGAATGGGGCTAACGGCTCTTACCTCAGCGGTCTGGCCACTCTGTCGGGTGAGAACACTCGCCTTGCAATCTGTTCCCAAGAGACCTTTCACCACACCTTTCCTGCAAGGTGGTGTATTAAAGTTCAAAGATTTTTTTTTACCATTTTAGGTATTTACATATACAATTCTCGATATTAAAACTGTTCAGTTATAGAAAATGCTTGTTGCTCTTGGCATTCGAAATGGATCTTAGTTATCTAATACGTATGTACCTAATGCTGTCCATTTTGCAGACCTCAACAGCAAACAGGAAGCACCTTCCCATTCAAGTGACGATAGGAGCAGCGCGCTGTGGCAAGATCTTGTGGAATATATGGCGCTGGACGTGGCCTATGCGATACGCCGACTGCTTCCCGCCGACATCAAGAGGCTCTACACACATCAGGCTCCTTCGGCGCTACTGGCGGAGCTCAAGGAGAACCCCTTTGCCGTCGACTTTCCCATGACACCGAACGAAGAAAAGGGCGGCCTCAACGTATCGGAGCACGTGGTGTACAGCTGCTTAGTCGAACAGCAGTGGACGACGGCCATGGACGCGATTCTTCGGGCAGAGCCCTGGCAGTGTACGCGCTGCGATTTCGAGCTCAAGGAGTTCGATGTGCTCGAGCAGCTGGTGCACCGACCCAAATGCAAGGGTCGCAAGGCGCGGGAAAGCCGCATGGCGAAAACAACTAGCACGGAGTCCTCAACGGAGGCAGCCAGTAGCTCCAGTTCACACTCCTCCGGCGGCTTTTACTGCAACTCCTGCAAGAGGGAGTTGCGACTGACAACGATCGACATTCTGCGCCACAAAAAGCAGTGTCGAAATAACAAGTAATCGTCTAAATAAACGTATTTAATTATAAAAAAAACATATTTGTAATGCGCTGATTTAACGTATTGAAAAATTGCTAAACAAATTAACTTTTGGGTTAACCTCTTTGGAAATCAGCTAAAAGTTATGGGAAAAATTAGCTTTCTTTAATTGAGGGACCCTTCAGCCACGTTACAATGAGAAAAAAACGCACCGAAAAATGTTGGGCGGAAATTTTTATTCGGATTTCCTACCAAAAATATTTTGTTTTTGGGCCAAAACAATGGAATTTTTAATTAAAATCAATTATGCCCCGTTCAATTGCCATTGAAGCCGCCGGGAAATTTCCATTTTAATCAAATTGGTGAAAGAATGAATTTATAGAATAAATTATCCGATACGAAATATGGGATTTGATAACTATGCCTGTTAGCTAGCTACACAATAGGTCGTTGCTCAAGCTGCGCTGCTTATTTGAACTGAACTGCAATATGTAAAATGGTCAAGAGTCCCGATTTGAATTTGCCGCTGACAACAGAGCTGGCTGAATTCCTCACACTTTTGGGACTGGCAAGGATTGTTTTCTTATCTCGCACAATTTTGTAGCTTACAAAATAGTTTTTAGCTTAGGATGATGACAAAACGGATTTAGAGATTTGTATTGGATCTGCACCTTAGTGCGGCGCTCCTTTCGACCGTGCTGTGCTGTCCTAATCTCGGGACACAGAAGCTACGCTTGTTTATGAAGAGGTCTTTGCCTGTCAAGCTGTCCAATTTTCAGATATAGTTGTGCGCTTCCTCGGCAGGGCAGCAGCTCCTCCAGCCTCGCCCGACTGTCTACTTCTTTGGAACTACATTGTTGCTACTGTCGAGTTTTGTGCTCAGCTTGCTTGTCCGCTTTTTCGCAAGAAAAGAAGGAGAATGCACTTGAGTGTCCCGACTGCGCGATGCCCATTGCTTACTTATTACAAAATGTAAGTGGCTCAAAGCACAAACAGTCCAGTGCGAAAATCTACGGGAATGCGTTGCGTTTTCTTAAATAAATATCTAGTTATCTGTTCGATACCCTCGGCTGATTCGTTACATAATGCATTGCCTACTTAAGTGGGCCAACGCAAGCAATCAAATGCTTTCAAATGCGTTGTGATTTTCAAATAAATATCCATTAAGTGCCTCAGAAAACAGTAGTCAGTGCTCTAGTTCGCGCGGTGTCCCAGGAGTCCTCGTTCACTTGGCGGAGGATCCTTTCGCTTGTTCCGGAGACCTAGATTTTCCTTTCTTTCGGCGTGCTTTCGGGCGTGTGCAGCATGCTGTCCTCCACACACACACACACACACACTCGCACAGACACTGCACTATGGGGCATTTGGCCTGTTTTTTTTACAAAAATTAATAACTCCTAAACTATGGGAGATATTTGGATGAATTTTTTTTTATGTGTTACATATGCCCCCAGGAATATTTTGGAAAAGTGGGCGTGCCCCCAACTCCGCCCCAATTTTTTATTTTTATTTTTTTTTTTAATTTTATATTTTTAAAGTTAATTTTTTATTTCAATATTGTATACAAATTCATAATCGTCTTCGTCTTTACAATCAATAGAGTCTGAAGAATCGGTGTCAGGTTCAAATTCGCAAGCTAACATTTGAAATTCAAATTTTGAATGACTTCTGGTGGAAGAGATAGTCGCTTATGTTTTCGAACGCGCCTCTTTATATTTATTGATGATATTATGGGATATTATTTATATTTGCCTTGGCTGGGTTCAAAAAAAGAATTTTAAGTATGTCTGCAAGATCCAGCAGGCCGCGCTTCCGTGCAGCTAGCATTGCAGCATGACCCAAAAGACGTTCGTTGTGGTTCTGCGCCCATACGAGTTCATCTACTTGCTGTCTTCGGCCACTCAAATTTTAAAATAATATGACGTTTTCGGGCATCCAGCTAATTTTCTTTCAATTTTATTTTTCTCTTTTACCTCAGGACTAGGTGTTCTTCTAACCACTTTGAAAAAACTTTCGAAAATTTATATATTTTTCGATTGCATTTTCTCCAATTTCGCAAAATATTGACTGAAAACATTCGTTATTATTACTATTCGTTAATCGTTCATTAAAGTCTAGCTTGCTATCAGAAAAATGCCCACTAATAAAAGTGCAAAAAGAATTTTCCTTTTGACGAACACCCTTTTGCTTGCGCCACACTTCCAGCAGGGCAGCATTGGCAATCGAGATGTTGTTCCCTAAAAAATGAAATTTCTCAAAAAACCGCAAAAAACGCACATAGAGACTACCTGATATGAGTTAGGAATTGAACACACTACAACATGGATATAAACACATACTGAACAAATTTGAACAAATTTTTATAGCTCTATTCAAAGTTGAAATTTTTTTCTAACAGCTACATGTTGACACCACTTGCTAAATGTACAAATTGTTAGAAATAGACGCACACAATAAACAATATATTAATATATATACATAATACAAACCTGAATACTGATTATCTATTTCAAATTTTACTCTTTTACGATCTTGTTTTAAAATTTTAACACTTTGAAAGTTAAGCTAAATTTTGCGCGTTTTGCAGCCACCTGGTATATGCTCGCAACAGCCGACTTTAACAGCTGTTATTATAACAGTACACTGTTAAAATTACTTTTGCCTGCTAAAACATAATAGTCTAACGTATTTCCAATGTATTAATACTAAAATACTTCAATTTTGCATACTTGTGAAAAACACATTTTTGCAAAAAAAACAGGCCAAATGCCCCATAGTGCACTGGCTTGTTTAAAAGTTGATTTCAATTTAAGTTTTATGTTGCGTAATATTGAAAAGGGCGAAGGCACCCTGGCGGGAATTAACTTTTGAATTTTCTATCATGAATCGAAGTGCTTCGATTAGGCGGACAGCTGTCGACATTTGTACACTGCGGAAAATAGTTGTGTAGTTGCTGTGGCTAAAAAGAAAGTTGCATTCGGGTAAATAACAAACACCTGGTTGGTTGGATTCCTTTTATTCATAGTTTATTTTAATATTTTATATGTTAGGCAAATTATGCAAAATTATAAAAAAAAACGTATATATAAGAACCCTTCTATCAATTACAGTTAGATTACAATTTATAATTATAATTGTTTTGATTTTGAGCTAATTTGAACAAATTGTTCGCAACGTTACAATATTTTTTTGTTTTGTATTTGTATTTGTATTTGTTTCTGTTTTCTGTTTCTGGTTTTACAAAATGCCTGCATAGAGCTTTGAATTTCTGAGATATTTATTACAATCATGTTGCGTTTGTCCAAATTCGAAAGCAAACTCTACAAATAATTACTTGGTAAATACACACAAAAAAAACGAGCACGATAAAAAAGGTAAGGTAAAAGGTAACTTATGATGTACGTAATACTTTTGCTTAATTAAAACCAAGTATGGGTCGGATGTACACTCGTAGTTTCGTTGATTCGCCTAGTAAATCCGCATCCAGTAACGATTTTCTAGGGGCAAGTTTGGGGCGGTACTTTACACGTCTACATGTATACCTATTGAAAGCACTGGCTCTTAACTCCCGGATCTTCTTCAGGCCTCCCTATTCCATTTGGAGTGTCCTCCTCTGCTCCCTTGCCCGAAATAATTTAAGTTTGGCAGAGCCTGAGAGTGCATTTTTATTAAATAAAAACGCAACTGCATGGAGATCGCCAGTGCGCTGCTGCAGGAAACTAATTGTTTAGTGTAAAATTGATATAAATAATGATAAGAAAATGCGAAGTGATTTCGGAAATATCGTACAGCATGGCAAAGAATGGTGGGCGTGGTCTGGACTGGACTCAACTGGTTTGGGTAGCTAGTAGCTGGCATTCTGGGCTGGGCTGTCCAATGTTACCCATTGGACTCAACGATACTTTGCGGGTATATTCGTACTGCTGATTGCTGATGGCGAATGCTTGGCTTGGCTAATAAATGAGGGTAATTAGAGGGATTGTTTTTCTTATCTCGCGGACGTGCACACAGATAGGCCAACATACATATGCCTACAAATCTTCGATTCTGCTCAGCGGCAATGGGAGATTGGGTGTATATTTAGTCCTAGAATGTCATACGTGAGTCCATGTACATACAATTTATTTAATATATATCTATAACTAGTACAATCGTAATTATAGCTGCGCGCCCTCCTCTAGACTATATGTATACATAGAAGTTCAATTCATTGTTTTAATTGCGAATGCAAACTCTTTATCCTACCGCTAAACGCACTTAACAAACTTACCCGCTATAAATATACTTTCATGTAGTTTAATTCCCGAATCGCGTGGTGGCTTTCGTAAACTTAAAAAAAAAATTAAGGATGCAAGTGGTTGCTTACGCTAATATAAGTATATATCAATATATATATATGTATATATATATATGCATATGTACCTATGTAATATATATGTATGTAGCCTAATGCGATTAACTGTATGCCTTTACATGTACAATTTTAAAAAAATTTGGAAAAAAGTGAGTGTTCTATTCCTCCTCTTCATTGCGCTTAAACAAACTGTCGTTGATTTGAAAGTTCTTTATGTATACTTGTTCATAATAGGATACTTGTTGTTCTAGGGTTCATATAAGTTTAAAATTGTGTGTGTGTATGTTGGTGTCGGTGTATATATATATATATATATGTCTCTCTATATACGAATAATGCATTTTGTACCGAACTAGCTATAGTCTACACAAAAAAAGGTGGTTTTAAAATTGGGTTTTACGTATATCCGCCTATACGAATTTGGGATTTGATGCTCCTAAAAGCGACTTCAGCGCCCCATACGGATTTGTATCTCTGTCTATTTGTTTTCGAACCAACCATCATCCAACTCGCCGAAAATTACATATTTCCCGTCCCATTTTCCAGGCCAGAAGAACTGGTGTGTTGCATGTTCATCGATTTAATTACTAAAACCTACATCAGTCGTTTGGCACACAAGTCACGCAGTGGCGTGAACCACGGAACAGAATCCTTCCGCCGGCTATTTTTACAAGCCGCAACAGCGGATGTTGACGTTCATGTTGATGTTGATGTTGATGTTGTATTTTGTTGTCGACTGGGGGGCTGCATCCCATCCCATCCGCGCAATAATGTTATCAGCTCTCCAGCTCCAGCTCCAGCTCCAGCTCCAGCTTCAGCTTCAGCCCGCCATGGATTCCCCATTCCTCATCATCCAACTGGTTACGCATCTGCTGCTGCTCGCTGTCAGCAACGACATCACAATGCATCCCATTCCATTCCGTCGCATGCAGTGCATCGCTACATTGCATCACATCGCCAGCTGCCGGCGATGGCGGGAATCGCCGTGGGTGCCAAACTAGACCTCGGTGCCGTCCTCGCCCTCGTCGTCGAAGAGCTGGCTGGTGCTGCCCTGGCCGCTGCGCGTCGTCGTCACGGACATCTTCTTCTTGGGCTTCGGTGGTGGGCGTGGTGGGATCTTGGCGGCCTTCGGAGAGTCGCCGCTGCTGCTGGCGTGGCTTGGCGACACGGCGGCACCCGAGCCGGGTGAAAGGTAGGCGGCGTGGCCCAGTCCGGCCCCGCTAATGCTCGAGCCGGGCAGTATCGTGATCCCCTGTTGCCGAACTCCGTACAGGGGTTCCGTGTCCATGGAGCCCAGTCGCTGCTGCTGCTGCTGCTGTTGTTGCAACTGCTGTTGCTGCTGAATCAGCTCGTGTATGGGCTCGTAAATCTTGCTGGCATTGGTCGCCGAGGACACCGATGTCAGGCTGGGCGTGGCCGGAAGGGGTCGGTCACGCATCGAGTACTGCTGACCAGCGCCCCCCTGCGAGCCGGCGATCTTGGTCAGATTGAGGGTGGAGTTGCCGCCGGCAGTGGTGCGCAGTCCCAAGTTATCGTACACGGGCTCCGCCTGCAGTTCCGCGGTGGTGGCGGTGCCAGTTTCGCTCGGATTCGGCGATGTGGGGCTCTGGAACTCACTTAGCTGAATGGATCCGTGGCCAGCGGCGCCGGAAGTACTGGGCGCCCAGCTGGGGGCGCGCGGCTTGCGCGGAATGGTCATGTATCCCTGTTTCATGACCACGCCCGTGGCCGGCGAGTAGACGACGGGTGCGGGCAGGAAGGGCGATGTGGTGGCCAGCGGATGGTGCTGCTGCTGTTGTTGTTGCTGCTGGTGGTGGTGCTGCTGCTGCTGCAGCTGATGGTGGTGCTGGTGCTGGCGACTGCTGTTGGCGGTGGCGATGAGCGCCAGGTTGCGCGACTTGGGATGCTGCAGCGTCATAAAGCCGTTGTGCGGAGCCGTCATCGTCTTGGTGCCGTAGATGCCGTGCGGCGTCATGTGCGTGTACACCGGACTGGTCAGCGACGGCGGCGAACGGATGCCGTAGATCACCTGGTCGGGGATGTTCGACTGCGAGGACTGCATCGAGGGCGAGGTGGGCGGCACGCGGGCGGGAAAGGCCAGCAGGTCCGGTGGCAAGCTATTGGCATACGCATCATCCACGTAGGTGTGTCGAGATCGGGGCGTGGTCGTCGTATCCGACATGGCCACTGAGACGGCTTCTTCGTCGCGCGAGTGATTGGCCACTGGAATGGAGAAGAAGAAGATGGAGCATATTACTAACTGCCTGCATGGCTATTCCATCTATCGCATCTGCCTGTTAAGTTCTACTCTGCCGCATGGTTGGGCTATCAACCACTCCTCCCACTTCTCCATGGAATTCCTGTTGAATGCGGCGCATTTCACTATGCAATTACATTTCCATCGATATTTCGAATACATATTCCCCAGGAGCTGTGTTGCGTGGACAAAAAGGCGGGATTAATTCTGTTTGATTTTTCTACTACGCTTTACGTATTCGAGGGATTTTCAATAGTTATGTGCCGCGCCAAAGCCCTCTGTGGCTTAATCCGGCATCCGCGTCCGCGGGAAATAGATTTGACAGCCATTTCTTTTGAAAAATAATGATTCTTGGGTAATCCCTCGCCCTGGAAGCGCACTTGGCACATGTCACTGCTCGTTTGCACAATCGGACGAGGAACACTGGCCATAATTGACACACGAGTTCTGTTCATCCCAGTCCTGCCCCTGTCCATGCCCATGTCCGTGTCCAGTCCTGTTCAGTCCATCAATTGCGTCTTCAATTGTCTTTCCCACTGTCCACATTTCAACAATGAAACCAATTGCCTGGTTTCTTGCTTTTTTCTTTAGTTTCTTTTAATATTCTATTGAATTTCTATTGAATTATATAAATGTGATAGATTACAATGCAGACCATACTACTTTATGTACTAAATGTATCCTAACATCGCCAGATTATTAATTTAATATACACAAAGCTGCTAAAATGAAACTATAGTCCTTCGGCCAAGTATTTCTACCTACTTAGCTCATCATATAGACATCAGATCAGTCTCAAGACATCACATCTATATGATGACTGATGCCCATCGAATGTGGCGAGATTAGCTAATAGATTCATCACGAATCCACGTGATTTACGAGCCCAATTTAGTTTGACAGCCTCGCTTAATATGGCCATGGATGTGGGATGTAGGTGCTGCCGGGTGTGTTTGCCAAACATTGTTGGTTCTGTGGCGTTCCTCTGCTCGCCCTAATAGTTGATGAGCAAATTGGAAAATTTCAACAAACAAGCGATGGCCTGGCTGCCTGGCCCCAGGAGAACGTGGCCAGGATAACCATTGGGGATCGCAGGGCGAATGAAATTTCGATGTTGCCTTTTGCGCGAAAATACAAGTGTGTTTGCATTGCCAGCAGCAATTGGCATGGTGGTCATTCCGTCGACAAACGTCCTGGAGTGCCATCCAGATGGAAACTCTGGCCAAATAGAGATGGACAGACAGTCCGTGTTGACAGGAGAGTTTCGCATCATTTGCTGCCCAACCGCCATGATGATGACGTGAAATAAGCCATCTAGCTCGTTATTAAATCGCGGAATTACTAATAAATTGCCTATGAAATGTACGTTGCTATTGTCAACTAATCCCTTCAAGGAGAATCGCCCCTTTTTTTATTGTTAAACTTTGTCATGTTATTTATTAACATTACACGGCAATTTGCCTGTTTTTCTGCTCAGCGAAACAATGGCAATTTATGATTTTTATGGCAAAAGCCAGGACATAATCACAACTGCTGATTGAAACAACTGGCGAGGAGCGAATGCATTAGGTGCGGAAAAAGGGGATGCAAATGGAGCCACACACTTTGAATTTAGTGGCTGGCCACTAAATACGCTGTTTTTACAAATAATAAACATTAATGACGACATAAAACATGCCATCATGTGCAGTCTGTGTGGTTAACATTTCGTCTGGCAATAAAAACTTAAATCCCTCACATTTTCGCGCTTAAATATAGTAGATGTGCAAATGCATTGCAATATTAAAATAGCTCTGATTGGCAGAGTTAGTTTAGGTAGCCTTAATTAAAATATAGCCTCTCATTCTGTTTAATTGGAATACTGTGTATGTGAGAAAATATATATATATATATATATATATGATATTTACTCACCATAGACGGGCTCGTCGAGCAGCGTCTTCTTGATCTCGAGCACGTCGTCGCCACCATCCACGCTCTCGATGTCCGTGCGCCGCGGCGGCTTCTCGACGGGATTGACCTCGTTGAGCAGGCTCTTCTGCATCTCCATGATGACGGAGCCCTCGAGCATGGAGCCGTTGTGCGTCTTGTCCATCTTGGAGGAGATCAGCCCGTCGCCGCTCATCATGGTGGTGTCCTTCTGGTAGGTCTTGATGCGACGGCAGTACCAGAAGAGCGTCAGCACCGCCACGAGCAGCAGGAGCAGCAGCGTGGTGATGATCAGGCAGATGATGAGAAACATGTTCGTTTGCGGATCAATGGTTGGCGCCCCAATGGCGCCCATGCCCATGCCGTCGGAGGCGGACACCGCGCCGGCATAGTCGCCGCTCACGAGCAGCTGGAACTCGGCCTCCGCCCGTCCGCCCCGGTTGTCCGCCACACAGGTGTAGGCACCCTTGTCGGAGGCCCGCACGCCCACGATGCGCAGCTCCGAGGTGAGCACCTGGGAGGGCTGCTCCGGCAGCTGCTCCACGGAGGTGAGGACGCGCACACGCGGATCGTACTGCTGCAAGGGCCGCTTGTTGTACACCCAGGTGACATTGGGACGCGGACTGCCGACGATGCGGCAGGGCAGCGAGATGTTGTCGTGATTGGCCTCGATGAAGGAGCGCACGGAGCCCAGGATGCGCGGCCGGCAGGCGAAGTTCTCCGAGGGCACCTCGCTCCACAGCTTGCCGCGCAGCTGGGGCGGCTCCTGGCAATCGGTGGGCGGTGTGTAGAGCCGCTTGCTGATCGCAAAGTCGCGGAAGTCCTGCAGCTCGCAGCTGCAGTTCCAGGCGTTCCCCTGCAGCGAGAGGTGCATCAGCTTCTGCAGATCCTTGAATGTCTCCTTGTGCAGATGTGAGAGGCGGTTCTGCTCCAGCGAAATGGCGCTCAGCGCCATCGTGCCGGCGAAGACGTGCAGCTGCACCTGGCGCAATCGGTTGTTCCGGAACTCGATGCGCGACAGGAAGCTCAGGTTGACGAACAGGTGGTTGGGCAGCACCTCGATCTCGTTGTTGTTGATGATCACGTTGCGCAGCTTCTCCAGGCCGGCGAACGTGCCCGGATGCAGTTCCCGTATCCGATTGCCGGACAGGTCCAGCTCGATGAGGATGTGCAGGCCCTTGAAGGCCTCGCGATGCACCTCCTGGATGGTGCAGTTGCGCAGAAAGATCTTGTGCACATTGGGCAGCCCGGCCAGTAGGAACTCCTCGCGCCGCAGCTCCGGTATTTGATTGTGGGCAAAGTCCAGCACCTGCATCTCGTTGCTCATGTCCTGCGGGATCTTGGTGAGCGCCTTGTTCTTGCAGTCGGCGCTCTTCTTGCCCGAATTCCACTGGCAGTGGCACGTACCGCAGCTCTGCATCCAATCGGTGGTGCCTGCGGTGGGCGGCGGCAGGGCCATTAGGACCACTAGCACCCCCAGCAGCAGGAGGATCCCCAGTCGTCCGCTCCGTTCCGTTCTGTTGCCCATCATCGCTGGCTGTGGCATCGCTAAGTCGGCGTCTGGGGATGATGGGGATGATTTGTCGTTCGTTCTGGCGCGGCTGTATCGGGATTTATCGCTAATCCGCGACGACGAGCCGCCGAACACGTGCCCAAACAGGCAGCTTCGCAGCTACGAGCTGCGAACGAACTCCGAACTCCAAGCGCTGACCCCGGAATGCGGATCCCGGGTCGGTTGGTTTGGTTTACTCGCCTCGCCGCGTGCGCTACGTGCTCCAAACTCCTGCCCTTGGCTGCACGGGATTAATCCTTTTGACGCACTGTTAATTTGATTTCTGCACCCTTCTCCCTTCTCCGGCTCGCTGTGCCACTCCTCGATCCGTGCGAATGACAAGGCCGTGATTAATTAATGTCCCGGCGGACAGTGGTGGGCTCTAAGCTCCCGAATAGCCGTGCTTCTCCTGCTCTGGCGACTGCTCTTTCCACCTGAAAGAAATGCGAAAAAATGCACAGAGTTTGTCAATTAATAAAGTGTTTCGAAAAGTGTGTGGGCTTAACTCGGGCTCTCTGCCTGTCCAAAGGGACGAGGACGAGGACGAGGACAAGGATACGGATACGGATGCGGATGCGGTTGGGGTTGGGGATAACCGGACCCAGGGGTTGCTAACGAGGCAAAAGGTGAGACATTAGCGGCAAGGCCAGAAGGATTTACCTTATTGGCAAAAGTTTGTTGTGTGTCATCAATGGGATTGGGTAATTAGCGCGGCATTCGCAGCTCCCGCATAGCGCAACATATGTATATATACAGTATCTATATATATATATATATGATATGGTGTGGTCCCGATATAAGAGGATTATGTTTGCCATGGCTCGCAGGAGCAGCAAGTTTTATTACAAATTGATCGCATGGCTCCCATTTGCATACATGTATGCAAACTCCGCTCAAAGAAACATTAATTAAAGATACAATATCTGAGATACATTTAATTCAGCTGTTCAAATTCAGATTAAGCGTACTTATTCCACTTAAGATTCCTCAAATAAAATATGTTTAAGGAACTATTTTATATTCATTCAAGCGAAGAACACTTATGTATTGAGCATATTCAATAAAATATTCAAAAATATAAATTATGGCATTACTATTGATTATAAATAATAACGTTTCCTTATTAAGTATTTATTAATTCTCCAAACACTTTTAATCGTATAAATTTAATACACAGTAATTGTTTAAATACCACAATTGATTGTATTTAGCTGGCATGACTCGTTTTTTATATTGAGATTTTATTAAATATATAAAATCTGATTATATTGGCATAGTGCGCTGCCCATTTAGATAATAATCCACCTTATCACGCACTTTTTGTCACTTTCGGGGAATTTCTGCGCGTAAATGTGAGTGAATAAATCAAATGGAAAAATGCTCGCCATAATTAAAAGGGTTTCCGTTGGGGGACGGGGGCGGAAGAAAGTGGGACTCGGAGCAGGAGGAATCTTCACAAAAGATTGACAGCGGGACGACAAAGGCAGAAACAAGGATTCGGATTCGTCCTTGTCCCCGTGCCCGTCCCCTTAATCTGCTGCTTAGTCCTTTTTCTTTTTGGCCAGCTCTTCAGGTGGCAGAAGAGCAGAGAAGAGCAGGGAACAGCAGGGAAAAGCGGGGAAAAGCGGGGAAAAGCTGCGAAGAGCGGAGAACAGCAGCGGCTTGATTAATGAAAATGTTGTTAAACTGTGACAGTTTGCGGCTTCTAACTGACTTGCGGCATCGCTGCCAAGCTGGCCCGCCTCCCATTTTTCGCCATCATATTGGGTTGAAGATTGGGGTTTGGGAAATGGAAAATGGGTGGTGGGTAGTGGGTAGTGGGTAGTGGGTAGTGGGCGGCTTTCCTCTTAAGCAAGTGCAAACAAGACACAAAAAATGGTGAGCTTGTGCGGCTGAAGAGGAACGCCTCTTTAGCATTGAGCCGGGTATTCCGCTTTAATTAAGCGCTATCCGTGACGTCAACACTTCCGAAGGCCCCAAAAAAGCGCCACGTGCTCCTTGGCTACCCAGTCGATCCATTTTCCGGCCACGGCGGCTACGAGACAAATATTGGTTCAACGTGGCTGCAGCGCTAAGAAAAACTTTATTTAATACCAAAAGCCTCACCGCAGGCAACGGAATATATTTAATATTTAAGAACTTGTAGTTATTACGTGGAAAGAATCTGACGCACAACATTCGTCACAACTCAAAGTTGAGCAAATACTTTTGGGCACTGAAAGCCGATTGAAGATTACTGCTACTATTGATTTTATGGTGAGTAATTTAATTGAAGCATTTTCATTTCTATTTCCATCTACCGAATATCCTGAACAACTCGAATATCCTCGAATATCGAATATTCCACTACTTGCTGCGATGCCTTTATTGCCGCCCCATAATTACAAATATTGGAAAATAAATAGAAGGAAATCCATATATTTGATGTGAGTTTGATACATTTTTAGATTGGCCAGATGAAGGGGGAGGGGGAGGGGGAGGGGGGTTTGGGCCTTCAAGTTCAAGCCGTCAGGAAAATCAAGGGGCGGAGATAAGTGGGGCTCTCCATTCGTGGATTCGTACATTCGTGTATTCGTGTATTCAGTTCAGTTGGGTGAATATACTTTGAGTATGCCCGTGTGTGCTGTTTGCTTTCCTTTTGTTTGTGCACAATTTTTGTAATTTTTTTTTCCACTTTTCCTTTTTTTTTTTTTTTTTGCCTGTGTCAGCGGTTTTTTGCTTGTATAGAAAAAACCTCAAAACAAATTAAATATGCAAATAAAAGAAAAGCGGTGCAATTTTTCGCTTTGTTAAATATTTTCTCAATGGGTTTTCGTTCGTTGTTTTGCCACTGCGTTCTGAATGTTCTGGGTGTTCTGGCTGTTCTGGGTGTTCTGGGTACTGGATGATTGGCATGGGTTTGGGCTTTAGAAAGCTCCTTCAGTCGGCGAGGTTGGAATTTCGTGCGGTGAGTTGTCGGCGAAAAACCGCCAAACTTGGATTAATACCTCAAACTTTTGGAATTGAAATCGCAGCCATTTACAACGAACGACCCACAAAACTTTTGAGTTACGCTCTGTGTAATATGTGCGGCAAATTCGTGGGGCTGGAAAGCCAGCCAGCCAGCCAGTAAATCCTTGCCTTTGTCCCCGTCGGCCAATTAACATATTTACTCGGTTATGCGCGTTGTTCATCGAGATTAGATGAAACTAAACAGTCTGGCATGGCCTATAAATACACCCTGTATTAGCATAAAGCTGAGTTTGCTAGAATAGCGACGAACAGCGGTTCACATAGTGACGAAGCGCACCGCCATACATTACTTTGCTCTTCAACTTCACATTGATAAGCTTTCAGCAGTCCATTAAGCCTAAAAATGGAACGCATTGGCATGCCAAATGTAATCTACTTGCTTAAAATATATACCATTTGGCTGACAAACAAACCAGTTGGCAGCCAAATGAAATCAGAGCTTCTAAATCTAACTCAATCCGCCGGCAACGTGCTTCAAATGCAAAAATATGATTTCAATTTCATCTTTTCATCACATTTATAAATAGGGGGCAATACAAATTGATTGCTTTATAAATAACTTAAGTCTGCGCTGCAAACGGGCATAGAATTTCGAACGTTGTCATTTTATTGGCAATTGCGGTTGTAATTGCTATATGCCGGGCAAGCCCCAATATTCAAATGATGCGAACTGAAGTGAACCCGAACTGCTGAATGTTCCGCCATGGAAGTCCAGCGGACGGACACAAATCTACGGACAGCAAATCCACGGACGGACGGACGAACGGACGGGCGGCGTTCCATTGTCTATTGTCAGATTAAATCGATTTAAACAAATTTAATTGATTTGGTTTCGGTTTTCGTTCATTTTATGGCTCCCAATTCACTTTTCCCTGGCTCTGCTCCACTTTTTTCTCTTTTTTTTTTATTTTATTTTTTTTTTTTTGTATTCAGCTCGCTTTGTTTTCCCGTTTTCACGTTTTCCGCTGTTTTCAGTGCTTTTCTTCTCCCTTTGTCGTATGCCAATTGGCAATGGCATTTTAAGTGTGTCTATGCAACAAAAGTTGCTGAACCGTTGAAAGCGGACAAGAATTCAATTTTTTGTTGTTCTGTCGTCACAACAATTTGTTGCTAAATGAAGCGCATTTATTTTTCTTTTATGATTTGCCCTATTTTTCCGATCCATTCGCGTTAAAGTAACAGTAGCAATAGCAATAGCAATGTCTATTTCGAGGGTTTTCACCACCCAGACCCAAAGCCTCGCTCCTTTGCGTATTTTTACATCAAGGTTATTATAATTCTGGTCTGAATGTTGGCAACTGAGTAGGAGCCAGTGTTTTGCTTCATATATATATAGACTGGCTTTTTCCACAAAAAAGGACGAAACACAAATTCACCTTTGTCTAGGAATTGTAATATTTAAGTGGCATTACTATCAGAATATTACGTTATTTTTATTAAATATTTTTATTTATAGCATAGTAATTGGCTGAATTTCAAAATTTATTAAATACTGCTAGTTTGGGTAACTTTAAAAACGTATTTAATTGCTAATAAACTTTTCTTAACTTCTCCTAACTTAACTTAATTACGTTAAGAAACTTGTTTTATTGCATTAAGTAGTCAATGCTTAAGGTAACTAAACAGATATTAACCAATGCTTAGCTCGGAATCAATCGATGTTAGGGCATTCAAACTTCGGCTATGCGGCGCCAGCATGACGCTCTTGTTTGTAATTGCTCTTTGAATGCGATTGTTAATCTAGCTGCTATTCAAAGAGCCAGCCATAAAAGCATGTGCTCGGTGCTTTGGCGCTAAAAGGGGACAAAGGAAAACATTTTTATACACATATTAGCTTTTCGTCGCTTTTCGCCACTGATGGCGACGAACGATGCAAGAACACTTCCATTACACACACATGTGTTTTTGTTTCGCAAAAGTTCTATTGGTGTTTGCTCTTTCGCCAGCAAACTTCTGCGCACTCCTGCCAAATATGTACAAATGTACGTACGTATGTACGTATTTACGTATGTACGTATGTACGTATGTACGTATGTACGTATGTGTGTATGCTTATTCGTCCTTCTGAACGGCGAATTTTTGTGGTCTCAGTGGGCTTGGAAATTAGTAGTTTACAAATGAAACTCCATTTAATGAAACGTACATACATATGTATGTACATTGCATCTTAAGAAAGTGCTTCGAAGAACAATACCAATGACATATGATGTAAGCTCTGAGTTCGCATTCAACAAACACAACTACTTACATATGTATATGTACGTACATATCTGTGTACTGATGAATTTTTCAATATTTTTCCAATTTCCAACGAAATTCGATATGCATATGTACATATGTATGTATGTATTTTCCGTCTGTTTTGCCCAAAAATCAGCGCTATTTGCCCACAGTGCACTTTAAGCCTATTTGCAAATTACTCTGTGTCGAATTGGCGCCCAAGTGTTGCTCGGTTAGCCGCGCTTCAATGGTCATTGCAATCATTTAGCTGAATGGAAGTGGAAATGGAAGTGGGAGTGGCAGTGGGAGTGGGAGTGCAAATGGTGGGCACGACCGAAATTGCTATCTTCTCCCGTCGGTGGTCTGCCATTTCTTTTAGTTGGATGCTTTATTAAAAAGCGTGCATGCCAAACGAAGAATGGAAAGTGGCGGTCAATGGAAGGCGGCAGTAGATATTTGTAAGATGCGAGTTGGTTTTCCATGAAAGGGATAGATTTCATGGAATTCATGGAATTCCACAAACTTTCTGTTTATTATTTCTTGATTTAAGGGGTTTTATTTCAGGAGCTAACCAAGCGCGCAAAAACCAATAAGAACAAACGAGAAGCGACTGTCAGATACCCTATAGTACGAGGGAGATGGCCAGAGCAAAGCGATTGTTTCACACGTTGCATGTTGCTTTTATTACTCGTCATCGTACCTCTTAAAATCTCCATCTATAAATAAATACCCCTTAAAATAATAGTTTGATTCGTAGAGTTTTTGGATTTTTTGTTGAGTGTAGAAATATTTGCTGCCAAGATGAAATCTCATTCGATTTGTAATTTGTGGACTCTAAACTGGGCGGGGTGTTTGAAATGTTTTTGGTTTACCAGTTGGTTGGCAGGAAAAACAATAAAATGCCGGATCAGAAACGCATTGAACAAATCAAGGATACCCCCTCTTATTATACTTTTAATCTGACTTCGAACCCCACATTTTCCATACTTTGGCTGCCAGAACACAACTTGCAAGTTACGTAACAGAGGTCATGATGAAATGAGCCCGCTTCATATGCACTTAATGGCTTCGTGGATGGCTCCTTAACGGCGCCATAAACGTGTGGCCACAATTAAGGCATACAATGTCGGCAAATTCGTGGGCATAATGTATATATTTCTTTATTTTTTTGTTTCGTGCTACATATGCACAGGTGCGTTGGCCAATCTGCGTGGATTTAAATCGCTGACAGGTGTTTGGCGGCCAGGTGCATTTCCATATCGAAAATTGGCAAGCTGCACGCGACGGCTCAATAAGTCGCGGTGAGTCGCGCCTGTCAACGTGTCGCCTGCCAATCAAGTGCCGTGTGTAGTAGCGGGCATGCTGAGCTGTGGCATCCTTGGTGCATCCTGCTGCATCCTGGTGCGTTCTGGGTGCGCCGCCAAGCGAGCTCATCGTGGCACAATCAATGCCACATTACATTGGGCATGTTGCAACATCATCATCGCCATCATCATCACCATCATCATCATCATCATCAGCATCATCATCATCATCATCATCTCTCGCTTGTTGCCACGGACACAGCGACATTTTAAGGTTTAATTTGCTTAGCAAGTAGTGGGCGGTCCGGCTCGAGCTCGAGTTCCAGTTCGGGTCCGGGTTCAAGTCCAGCTGACATTTGCCGGCGGCTGAATACCAGAGCAATAGTTGCTGGCGAGGACGGTGGATGGACTCAACTGTCATCTGGCTGCTCGCCTAATCAAATATTCAATTTCTTGCTCCTGCCCGCCGCAACTTCATGGCTCCTTTGGCTTGGCCTCCAGCTCGCCCTGCTGCAGTTTGTTTTTCAATTTCAGTCGAAGCTGCGACGACTTTCGCCTTGCGTCCGCCACCTGCCACGTGGCCACGCCCCCTTTCAATTTGCTCCACATCGGGCGCAGCCAAGTGGGAAGTTGCAAAGTTGGAGAGTGAGCCGGTGGGCAAGTGGGGAATCCCCTCCATCAGCGCTTCAGCATGCATAGTGCCAGTGGGGCAGTGAGCAGGCAACAGGCGACAAAACTTTCGCTATCGAGAACGCGGCAGAGCAGTGGTGAAAAAATCACAAAGAAAAAAAAAAAAAAAAAAAATTGAACTTTCTTGATTAAAGTCTCTCCGCTACGCCACTCAGTTGGCGAAGACGGGCGTGAAGGCAAATGTTTGAGGTGGCGAAACTTTCTGCACAGCCTTCGGTTGCGAAAGTTAAACTTTAGCTCTTGCTTTAGTCTAGACAAGATTGCCCTATGGATTTTCTTCATCTCTTAACACCACACTTGCAAAAACAAAAGCCATAATTTGGCGAAGTGCATCGTAAAAAATGTGTGTCTTTCGAGAAGAAATCAATTTTTGCATGTTGCAAACTCTTGGTTTCGGTTTTAGTCTTTTAAAGTTTAGGAACGAACATATGCGATGGTTTTTATTTCATAATAGCTATGGATTTTATTCGAGTGTACTCCATGATTGAAAGTCAGACGTGGAAAGGCTGGAAAAGTGTTGGACTTGATTGCTGCGATTATGGTAATTTAGGCCCAAAGCTAGCAAGAAAGTAGTGAATATTTCAATTAATTTAATTCACCAAGAAATTGACGAAATTTATTTCGACGCATTGGGGTCCTTGGCACTCGTAAAGTACTTTGCGCATTATTTAAGCTTTTTATTTTTCCTTTTAAATAATATCAGCATAATTTACCATCTGAGCTCTATATTCTGCCCCGCAGATCGTCGCCTGAATAATTGATGCTTGGGGAGTCCTGTTCGTCCTGCCATCCTGGCCATCCTGGCCACCCTGGCATCCATCCTCCCATCCTGCTGTCATGCCACGCAAATGGCCCTGACGTTATGAATTTCTATGCTTAAATCGTTAACGTGCGGGGCGTTGAGCTCAATATTGTGCCACTCATTTACGATGCACTTACTCACTCAACCGCCGGACGGGACACACACACACACGCACACACTGAAGCGGGGGGATATTACACGCAACTGCGTTGCCATTTTGCGTTGAGCCCCGCCAATCGCCATTTGCTACTCGCCATTCGCCATTCGCCATTATTCGCCATTCACCGTGCGCCATTTTTGTAATACAATTTAATTTGTTTTGGGTCCGAGACACGGCGTACACCGGGTATCGCGGGCTAGCGCTTACGTCATGTGCCCTGACCACACACACACACGCACAGAGCGACCTCCGACCTCTGAACTCCACTCGCAGCCCGGACAGCTCGACGAGCTTACCAAGCAACACGCATTATGCCATGTGCTCAGTGTGCATAATAATAAAACACGTACATGCACACACATGTGTGTGTGTGTGTGTGTGTGTGTGTGGAAGACCCAGCGAACTTTGCATCAATCATATCGTATTGGATATGGACAGTCGCTGTAATTTCCACCGAACCACGTCCTCACATCGTCCCCATCCCGCAGCACATATTCTTTATTTATGAATTCATCGCCAGGAACAACGCCTATTAATGGGTAATTCCAGTAGATCCAGCCAGTGCTCCCAGTACTCCAATACCAATACCAATAGCCATAGACCCATATACCCATAGACCCATTTACCCATATATCCACATATCCACATAACCAAATACCCACACCCATATATCCATTTGCAGGACCCAAATTACCACCAACCGCCGAGATGCCCAATTGTCTGTCCTGTCCGATAAGTCCATGGCATTATGTGGACTCGTGGCAAAAAGCTGTGGGGGGACACATTTTGTCGACAGTTGTGTTTCGTGCATATGGCCAACTGATCCGAGGGGCGTAGAGAAAAGTACAAAAAAAGTGCACTTACCAACGAACGACTCTTAGCCCAAAACGCCCACAGCTCATTATGCTGTCCGCATTTGTTGTGTGTTTACGTTTACCTTACAAATGTGTCGACTCGAATCGAATCGAATCGAAACGAATAGCCCCATTACAATGGGCAATTTCCCTTTTTGAATCGATCATAATCGATTGACAAGTGTTCGTTCATTATGACAATTACGCTGGGGGGTAAATGTATATATATGTACATATGTAACTATAAATTGATCCGAGCATTTCGAGCGGATGAACTGATAATAGCATTAAATTACCTTCTGTGTGGTAATCAACGATAACTTATCGATAACTTCAAAATGAATCGATGGACAACTACGCTTGGGATATCTACTCATATGTAAAACTTCAACTTTGCAAGTTCACAACTCCTTTGATTCTGTGTGGTGGTGGTTAGGTAAATGGGGCATGATGTCTCTTCTCTGCGCCTGCCACTCGACCTTTGCCAAAATAAAGTCGGAGGGGGGCTTTAAAACCACTGGATTTGCAGCACTCGGAACAAATGGCACGCCATCCAAGAAATTAGAGGGCCTGCTGAGCAATGGCCACTCTGCAATTGCAATTGCAGATGCAGCCGCAGCTGCAGCCAACATGGCCAACACTTTTGCCAGAAACTGGCGAATTGTTAATGGGCCTGGCTAGGCTGGGCCCAAAACCAGGCCGGGCACCATTTATCTGTGTATCTGCTAATTTCCGCACAACGGCTTAGTTGGACTGCCACGGCAAGACGGTCGCTGCCACGCTTGGATTCGAGGAAGCGGGAAGCAGGCTCCCAAAAAGTGCCCTTTATTTTCATTAGGCAGCAGGAAAGCAGCAAGGAGCAGTTGCTGCCAGATGAAGGTGAAGGCGAGCCAGAAAGAGGATTTCCATCGCAACTGATTATAAAATAAATCCCTACAAATTTGCAATTAAAAGAGATCAAAAGCGAGAGATAGGAATTCATGAAAATGGCTAGTTTTCATATAAATGCAAAGCTTGCTACTTTTTATAAGTAATCCAAGGTGAGGTAGGTTCTCTCAAGATTATGGCCCACGATCGACAATTCTAATGAACACGATTATCCTCCATTCGGTTGCTTGCCATTAAAATAAATAAATAAAGACTTACCAAAAGCACCTCTATGCCCATCATACTTGATCCTTTATTAGCGCAAATGGAACGCCAGGCGAACAGAGGTAATGCAATTGAGCAGGCCCGTATTAAAATGGTGATTGAGTGTACCAAGGATACTGCGAGGATGTCGCCTAGTTAACTCTTCAGAAAACAGATTTGCGGCTCGAGCTTGAGGTGGGACATTTTTAACGAGGGTGTTGGCCCCATTTGGCCCAGACGATGGCTTCGTCTTGTGGAGCTCGCACTGAGCCATTCAATTCAATTGAGCCACCCTCTTACAGTCGTTTGCGCAAAATTAGGAGAACATTTAACGCTCCGTTGCAGGCGTTTGGATGGCTGGACGGATGGTTGGGAATGGAGATGGGTTGAGTTGGGGGCACTGGGCCTTGTGGACCCGTGGGCGTGGCATCCACGGCTCTTTGTCGACAAAGCTGATGCTGAATACTGAATAAGAAGCCCAACTACGCACAGCTTATTACTTAGTGTCGTCTGGCATGCCGCATGCCGCATGCCGCTTCTGACCATTGTTGTTTGTCTTAGCGTGGCAACACTGGCACTGTAGCCCAAACTCCCTGCTTCCTGACCCACTCCCGGTATTATTTTTTCGTCCATTTCCCTTTCCGCTGCGAGTATCAAAGGAGCGCCGTCTAGACGCGACAAATGGCTGTCGCAGCTCTCGAAGCTCTCCGAACTTCAAAGCTCTGTGGCAACAGCGAAACTTCTTGCTCCTTGCCAGCACTGAGTAGGTATACACTGAGAAAAACGGCGCGGATGTCATTTAGAGAAGCAAGTGCTACTATTTTGCATACTATTTTAATACAATAGAATATATATCTAGACAAATTCCAAAAACAACAAAGTAACTTTGTTGCAGTTTGAAGCAACGCTATAATTCCCAAGTGGTTGCATTTACTAGTGCGTCTTTCCTTGCTAAGTTAATTCGATAACGCGTTACTGATATAAGTTTTTTGCTCTGTGTATCCCAACGTGGATTGCATTCAATTGCGTTTCGTGACACCGCTTTTCTTTCAGTGCACGACCAGCCAGTTAGGCGGGCCAGAACTGCGAAGCTAAGCTCTAAGCTCCTGACGCAAGCCACTTGTGTCACTTTCCTGCCTTGGCCCGACCAAACCAGCCTCAGGCTCAGTCCCAGCTTCAGCTGTGCCCCAGTCCCAGTCCCATCCACAGTTTCATCCTCATTCTCATCCTCAAAGCAGTAAAAAATAAGTGCTTAGAAAAAATGGCAATTTACTTTGGTTTTACATGGCGACAAGGCACGATTGTCCCTTCCTTGCCACATCCCCCACCATGCCATCCATTTCACCCATTTTACCCATTTCAGTCGCAGCACGGCAAAGAGGAAAAAAGTTGGAGCAGAACTAAAATTTTATGCCATAAAAATTATTGTCTCGAGATTTGAGCACACAAAAGGTGGAGGCAGGAGGCAGTGGTGGAGCGGCGATGGAGTCGAGCGTCGGCCAAAAGGGTTGGCTCCGCCCTTTATGTACGCTCCTCCGCAGAGTGAAGTGTAACAAATGCGAGGGGGTCGGACCTAACAACTATAAAATGACTTTCAAGAAAATTAAGACGTTCTGTCTCGCAGGCGAGGGAGGGGAGCGCGGCTACAGGAAGTGTGTGAGTTCGCCAAGGGAGCCAGCGAATGGTACTATGTTGGATAATAACGTAAATATCTCAAGGGTTGTCAAGGGATGTTATGGCATTAAAAGCAAGGTAGGTCCATGGCGCTGTGTTGACCAAAGCTTGAAGCTTGCGATTTGTCATCGAAACAATCGAAATTGTTTGGATATCGATAAACATTAAGCATAAAATCGTAATGAATTTAACACGTTTATTTCTCTGTTCCTTCCACTAAATGTGAAGCAATTGAAAACTGCTTGATATATGATATATAGCTATATTATCGATTGGATATCCACAATTCGATAACAACTGCAACCCTGAATGCTGTCTAATCGATACTACTCATAGTTTTGCCGACTTCTGTCGCCCAGCCCCGTCTATTTAATCAATTCTCAAAACTCAAACAAAAAATGAACTTTCTCCCCTCTGCCATGAAAACTGCATGTTTGGATCGAGGAAACTGTCAGTTTCTTGGTACAAATGAAAATCGGTAGATGGGCGGCGCCAGGACATTGGGCGACAACTCTGCTGTCTGCCCACTCCACCCAGTTGCATCTATTGCTCTTTCTGGTCAGGGACAAGTTTGATGGCGAACTGCAAACTGCAAAACCACCCACATCCGGTCTCCAGTGTAAACCGGACCAGGGGTGCCAAAAACTTGCTTATTGAACAGAAAACACCGAAACACATGTGCAAAAGTGTTGCTATTGGTGGCAAAAAGCAACGGAAGGCAGTAGGGACACATGCTCTTACGAGTAGGAGCTGGAGCTCTTTGAATGAATGGAACTGGGATGGAACTGGGATGGAACTAGCATGGACAAACGTACACCGAGAGCAATTATAGGAACAAGGGCGAAATGAGACTAGGCAACCCCAAAGTAGACCAATTCAATCGATTTAACATCCTGTTGCAAGTTGCAAAGGCACCTGAATGGGAATGGACATGCTCCTCTCTCCAGCATCGCTGCAAACTCCAGAAACTCCCGCCGACCCGCCTCCTTTCGTATCCTTGCTCCGTGCCTTCGTGCGCTTTGACGCTTCCTGCAGTTTTAATTTATTTTCGCCCAAACAAAGTTTGATTGTATCAGGTGCTTTTGCCCCACTGGCGTAGCTCGCTCATTGTTCTCAGCTCCGGTGTATAATTATACCCTTGCAAAGAGGGTGTCACAATTTGTTTCAGATGTTTGTCGCGCCGAGAACGACTCCTCCTCCTCCTCCTCCTACTTGTCCCTTGACCCTGCACACTTTTCATTCTTCTGTGGATTTAAGCCGTACACCTAGAGGTCTAAGTTCCAGCGATATATCTTAATCCAGTAGAAAGGCAACAGTTCATGTTGAAAGCTAGTGGATAGCGGGTATTCAATAGTCGAGCTCTATACTTGCTTTTATTCTCAATTGCTGTCGTGTCTGTCCTGCTCTTTTCGCCACACACTCGACTGAGCAGCCACGTCGTGTTTTTTATCGAATTTAAAATTTATTTTATGGAATTTTTCGATTAAAACTTGCCAGGACAACAGAGCAGGGCGACATTCCTGGCCAAGAAATTACTATGCTGTCTAACAGCATTAACGCAATGTAGGCGTTGTCCGCTTGTCCTGCTAGAAAGTAAACTTTTGGTGTATTCACATGACCCTAAAAAGGATATATGTTAGCTATGCTGCGTCCTTTTCGATCCTCTCAAGCACTTATGTATGCCATAAAGGCATTAAGGACATATGCTGAGTGTTTATCAATTGCGAGTGGTGCTGCAACAAGGCATTACATACAACTCACATGCTATTGAGAACCTGTCGACACATGGTGACTTAGCCCAGTTAATAGAACTAGTCAAAGGTTTGTGCGCCCAGTGAGTCTTTTATGCCGGGCCAGCCCCCCAAATCCTGCAACATAATAAAGATAGTGTCATGGAAGGCTCAATTATGTTATTTCCAACTGAGCCAACAAGACCGACTGACTATCCACCCAAACACACCCCACCCCACCCCACCGAAAGCATCTGGAGCGTCTTTGGCTTCGTCTTCATCTGCCAACGTTGAACTCCAACCCCTGCGGAATATGTTATCTTTCCCCGCCGCTCCGTGTTCGATTTATATATTGCTGCACGCTGCGGGGAAGCGGAATTGGGCTCGGATGCAATTGTAATGGACAAATTCGGTTGGTTTACGTGCACGACAAGCTGCTAGACAAACCCACTAAAATTTAGCCCAACGCAAGTCACTTTCCAGGGCACATGCAGTCAAGTGATGTGTACGTATGCCATGCCGGCTCTGTTTGCCATCCTTTGAGTGGTTGAGAGTCCGCCTCCTCCTTTCGGCCCCGGCCCGAGCCAGTATAGCATTCTCGTTGTGGTGCTTGGAGTGGTGGCAGTGGTGGTAGTGATGGCAGTGATGGTACTGCTGCTTGTAGAAGTACTATTAGTCCCCGAGCTCTGCGCTGGTGTGCAATACTTGAAATGCAACAAAATTTATGTGCATATGCATACGGCTATGGCATGTGGCATATGGCATATGGCATATTGTAGGCAGGAAGCCCGGCCCAAGAACGTAGCCTTTGTCTGCCATGCCCCATGCCCGGCCACCCCCCCATTGTGCTGGGGCGAGCCTGATACAACAGCAACCACCGCATATTCTCGACTTGGGCTGCCAGCAAACTTAACAAATGAGCGCTTGAGTGTCCTGCCAAAAAGGGAAAAGCTGAAAGTTGAGCGCCGCTAAGCTGGCGCCAAAAGTTTCCAGTTTCTCCGTTTCTCCGTTTCTCCATTTCTCCCAGAGCCTCTGCATTTCTCAATTTCCACGGAGCAGAACAAATGTTGGAAACAACTTGGAGCAAACTTAGCTGCGCGAGGCCAGTCGAGGAAGCAGCCAGTTTGAATGGGAGCACAGTTTGCGAAAGTTCACTAGCACTAGTGCCAGTGCTAGCTAGCACTTCTACTCCACTCAGTACTTAGTACTCGGTACTCGGTACTTGGTAGTGTGGCCAGGGCAAACAAAGTGACTGCAGTTTGTTGTCCTCGCCTCGTCAGGAGCGACTGAAAGTTTGAAGGCGGGTACTCGCGAGGGCCGAGCTGATGTATTGTGCGAATCATAGAATAGTTATAAAAAGCAAAGGGAAACTTTTTAGTCGCACCCACTGGGGAAAAGCCCTATTTATGTATAACCGTTACTCATTCAGTAAATGGTAGATGGATGGCATCGTCTTTGGTCAGCATTTAAAGTCCATCCAACATCAAGTTGTATCACATTTTTTTAAATAAACTATGGTACTATTGAGAGTTGTGTGGCCAAAGATCACTATGCTAATGTCAATCTATAATATTGAATGCTCTTGGTGTGACCATATTTTTTAAGTAACTAGATCACACCGTAAAACGAGTATTTGCACACGTTCATTCGCATACCGATTAGCAGCCGTAAATTTGATGGCAGAGATAAGTTTTTGGGGGGAAACGCTCAAGTTTGTATTGTCAATATCTACCTTTGTTCTGGCTCTGAATTTAATTTGGTTAGCGGATGAGCGCTTACACCTGGGAGAAAACTGAAGTCAGAGTTCAACCTAACGCTGCTGAGCCTCTTTATAAAACACATCGGGGTTTAGGCACCCACACTCTTGCACTCGCACTCAGACAATGCAGTATAAGTGCCTGGCTACACATAATGTGCGAAAAATATACATTCTTATATATACACAAGGAGAAAGGGATTGCAACAAAATAATGGCAAGCGAACTTTGAACATAACATATAACTCTTCTATTTGATTATTCGACTTTTTGGTGTGAAACTCAAGTGTGTTGCACTTATATTTTCGATGTAATTTGCCGAGCAAACGGAAAAATGTAAATATCTATTTGACTTGCGAATATTAAATGGATACGAAGCAGGTGCCCCCTATTTTTTTGCAGTGCACGGCTGTCTGCACGGCGTACATGCATATGCATCCCAGTGCTGCAAAAAGTATGCAAATAGAACACAATTTGCATGCAAAGTGCCATCAAGAGAGCGACAGAGTGCGAGCGTGCGAGCGAGCGAGAGGGCGAGAGAGCGGAGTGAATCTTATTAGCCGGGCCAAGAAGAAACCCAGCAGGTAGGACTAAGAAAAGGACGAACCAGGTGGAGCCGATGTTCATCACGTAGGTTTTAAGTCGCGTTCTGAAGACCTTGTCGACCTCAGCAAGTTGTAACCATTTTTTTTCTTTTTTTTCGCACATTTCGCTGTAAATTGGCGGAGAGTAGTCGTGTAAAATAAACACATATACTGCTATATGGGGCGGAAGTACATGAAACGATTTATGCAACTATATAATCTCAAATATGTTCTGTGCTGCATGTGGAGATAGTTATGTTCCAGCATGGCAAAAAGTAGAGATACTACTTTGTGATCTAATTCGATTTTGTATTAATATACAGATTATTACAGAATTTTGAACTTCTGTTTCACACTTTAAATTTAATCATATAAAAGGCATTTCGAAGGAGCTAGTTTATTTGAAATAACTACATAATAAAACATATTTGTTATTTAAAAAAAAATATTGAACTGAAAGCTCTTGTATATACTGTGCATAAACAAATTCAAAATGCACTCTATTTAGTTACAAAATAATTCACTTTGATTCATTTCCCTCAAGTTTTATTCAATTTCCCACTGAGTTGGCCATTTGTGTGCGTCATTTGCGGTTTTTGCTCAAATAGATAAAAATATTGAAGAAATATTGACTTTTTACTGCAGTATCGGAATTCATGAAATTTAAAAAAAAAGACTGTACAAACAAGAAGAAGGGAGAACTAATATTACAAATTGAGCAAATTAAATTCCTCATTTAATTACGCAACACTGCTCCGTACTTCATTGCATTCATTCCGCTCAAGTTTTGGCCAATTTTTGCACTTTCCTGCTGGCCATTTGTATACGTCATGTGCGGTTCATGTTCTTGTTCTTGTTCTTGTTCTTATGGATGCAATGAATGACCTCGGAACAAAGTGTTGTTGTTCTGTGCCTCCTTGCATCGCATGTTTTGATTTCTTGCGCATTTTAGCCATTAAAATGCAGGGCATTTTCTTTTAAAGGGAACTTTCCTGCCGGAATTTCGCTCGACTTTTTTTTTCTTAAACACAACGCGACAAAACACTGGCGATTTTTTTTTAATTTCTTTTTTTTACATTTTTATTTCCCACTTTTTTTTTTTTTGCATTTTTGCTGTTGTGTTTGGCTATGTGTGTCGTTTGTGTGTGGGCGGAAGTTCGCGTGCCATTGTGTGTGTGTGTGTGTGTGTGCGAGGGTGTGTGCAAAAGTTTTACGAGCAAACCGAACTGACATGTTAATTATTTTCCGTGGAACTCCAAAGACGAATAATACGCCGGCAAAGTACGTGTGGCGTAGAAAGTGGGCGGTAATGAGCTAAAAAAAACACAACAAAAAATTGCTGCCAATGTGGGCCACTTGCCACTGGAAGGGGGTATGTGGCATGTGGCACGTGGCATGTGGCGGTGGCGGTGGGGCAAGCAAGCGAAATAAGTGCAGAATGCCATGGCAAATTGGCCCAGAAACATTAATCAAATCGACTGGGCAAAGTGGCATCTAACGATCCGCAAAAGTTTTATGAGTTCGTTGGTTTTGCAGATAATTGCATTTGACTGCAATTGTGGCTGCTTTATTACAACGAACTACAACACTACAGCAGAGTTTCCATTTCCGGTTTCAAGTTAACTTCCTTTCGAATAAGATGATGACTTACCCATTTAATAAAGAACCTGGCAATCTGCAAGAGAAGAAAACGAATTAGCTACAAATTTTTGGTGCACGGGATGAAAAGCTTTTAAGTTTGAACAGTATACCTGTTACATGCGTATAAATATATATATATATATGGAATATTTTTAAACAAGACAGCTCCTAATGGCAAGGGAATTTCCCGTTTCGTGGCCGGGAAATTCTATATCTGTTTGTAAATCTGCCGCACCCTGGGGAGTGTAAAAAACTGCTATTTAGTTGGGGCTGCACGGCATCTAAATATATCAAATATTTTCCGATGGTCGTGGAAAGGGAAGGGGGAGGGGGGTGTGGTTGTGTGTGTGTGTTCTGAAATCGAAACTCCCCAAAATTGCTCTATTAGTTCGAAACTTTATTGTGCGGATGAATCATTTGTGTGCAATTCACACTGCGGGCTGCTTGATTTTCCTTTACTATTTGTGTTGCCACGAAAATTGGTGGATCCCCGTTTTCCACGTTTTTGTTTTTGTTTGCTTTCAATATAAATACTTAAAATTAAGCACCGTACATTCTGTGTGCAGTATCGAATATCTGGCCAAATCGGATTAGTTTTTAGTTTATCAATGCATTTATTATACCACCTTTAATACTATTTGAGCAATAATTTAGCAGTGGTTACCGAAACCCCCCGAGATTATCGCCCAGAGCAGGGCATGGATTCGTTACCCAAATCCCCCGCTTTTCCCGCTTTTCCCATCCAGAGAGGATGTCAATCCAACTACATGGCGAAATCCATAAAGATTTGGTTCGCCCAATGCCCGGAGGCCCGGCTGGAATATAGGTGCAAAAATGATTGGGCGGCGGTGAGGGCGTGGAAAGTGGGCAACTGGGTGGTCTTGGGGGCGTGGCGGCTGCAGAATCAAACAATAAATCTCTTTTTGCCAGCGACGTTACACACACTAAGCTCATTTAGATTTATGTACCCCAAAACTGTTTCGGGAAATCCATTTGTGCGCTGCAAACTTTTCTGCTTACGCATTTTCCCGCCTCCGTCGCCTCACCGAAACGCAGCTCTTTAGGCGTTTTGACTGGGATACACGGAGCACACCGAGCACACGGAGTACATGGAGTACCAGAGTACCAGATACTAGATTTGCCCACGCGGAAAATTCTGGCAACGCCTATCCACCTTTTTCCCCGCTTTTCCCCATTTTCCGCCACTCAAAAATCGCGAAAATCTGTTGTCTACTCCCCCCTCACCACACAGATTTTTTTTCGTTGGCAGAAAAGTTGGCATTGTCAATATCAATATAACTTTTTCTTTTTTTTATAAAATTACCATAAATGTTTGATTTGAACAAAAGTTGCGCAAATGCAACATAATTTGTTGTATCCATCAAATCACTCAGCATGTAATGCCTATTTTATTATTTAAAATGAAATAAAAAGTTTCAAACGTCACGTGAATTGCCTGAAAGGCTTAACCTTCTGCAAAGGCATTTCCTTTAAAATATATATAGTATATAAAACAAGCTCGTCGATATTTAAGTTTTTCGCTGCCGATCGAGAATTGCTTTAAGCCAACGCGTTACGCGTACAATAATATATTTATTTTTATTGCGAATTGCTTATAAAGTATTTAGAAGCCCGAAGGAGCTGATTCGATTGCATATTTATGGTTGAATTTGGTCGAGCAAGCAGAGGAGCCAAAGGAGCCAGAGGAGCCAAAGGAGCCAGAGGAGCACCGGTTCCTTCACCGAGTCGAGGAGGAGTCGCGTTGTAGTTTTCTAGCTGACAGCACAGCAGTTGCATTTGCAGCTGCATTCGCCGCACAGGAAGCACGCTTCTTGTCCACGCAGCAAAGTCAACGTCAGTGGATGTGGATGTGGATGTGGATATGGGTATGGGTGTGCACTCAACCAGGACACCTGTCTCCAGTTCTGCGCCTTTCTGCCACACGAATAGATGCAGTCTACTGTCGTATAGCATGCAAGCACACAAGTTTCCAAGTCCAGGAGGATGAGGAAGAGGAGCAGGAGGAGGAGCAGCAGCAACCCAGAGATTCACTCGATTTAATTCAGTTTGTTTCCCCAGATCGGGCGCCCAATTTGGCTGCTGGTGCACAAGGAGCTGTGAAGCTTTTCCCGCTTACATTCCCGATAATATGTTAGAATAAGAAGCATGTAGCACATCACCTAAATAACGACATGCCAAACTGAGTTAGCCAGCATTCTGGACTGATGATTCCGGATTGCTTCCACTTCCATTTCCATGCGAATCAGGCATGTGCATCTGTAAAATTGACTCTTCTGTGTAGCCAAAGCCGCTGCTTGACCAGCATTTGGCCAAAGTTCGCTCACTTAATAACACCAGGGAATACATTTCAAATTATTCAAAAGCAGCAGTGGAAATCTGTGACAGGTTGAATACGCCGCCCAAAAAAAAAAAAATAAATAAAAAATAATAACAAAAAAGGCAAAAACTGTATCACACAATGGAAATAAAAATAGGCTTCTAAGAAAAAGCAGAACACAAAACGAGGGGACAGTAATGTGAATCGACATTTGACTTGCGAAACCTTCATGTCGCTCCCAACAAAATGCTAGTATCCGTATCTGTTGAATGCCCAATGCGATGTCAGAACCAATTTGATTCCTTTGTATCGCGCCCAGATCTTCGGGGCTTTTGGCAGCACAGCACAGTATTAGCAGTAGTCAATAAAGAAATACTTTAAAAAGTCGAACGTAGCTGAATCTCTGAATCTCGCACTCTTTATGACTCCGGAGACTTAGATTTGGGTATAAATGAAGCATTTTGGCCCGTTTGGCGCGCTGTTGCGCCACATCCGCTCCCTAATCTCCCAGTGATTCCCACATTTCAACTTCCACTTTCAGTGTCCCCAAAATACAGGCGACACAATCAGTTGTAACATTTGCAGGCTTATCGGTTCAACCCGAGCCGAAAAAGAGGCCCACGCTGACATGAGCTCAGGGGACCAACCAGGACGCGGTGGCCATGTGGGATGGATGTGGTCTGTAGGTAGTAGAAGGTACTACGCTGTAGCATGTTGGACGTGGCCTGTGTGCATAGAAGTGAACGGTCAAGACCGCCGGCCTGGCCTGGGCAACCGTTTTTCAATGGCTTTTGAGGCTTTTGTTATTTTTGGTCCCCGAGCCCCAGTGTTTTTCCCCATTCGCCATTCTATTTTTTTTTTTTTTTGCTCCCTAGCCCCATCTGTGCGCTGGATTTGTCAGCCCAGCGACGATGCAAAGAAGGTGGAAGATGAGGAGGAGCTGGGCGCTTTTCACCCTGTCATATTCTATACAAGGCCTGGCACCCCTTCGTTGTACTTTTTAATCGCCGCTTCGGAATTTAATAATTTTAGGCCGCAGGTCGGAGGTTGGAGGTTGGAGGTCGCAGGTCGGAGTGCGGTGGACTTGGCCCTTGGGTCACTCGCTTTCCACTTCTTCCATGTCGAAACACATTTTCCCCATTTATTTTTCTCTTAACCATTTTTACACCTGTTTGCCATTTGTTTCGGGGCGAGTAAGTGGCAGAAGATGATCTCGTGCTCGTGCTCGTGCTCTTGTTTTCCCGGCTTGACCTGTTGGCCTTCATTGCGGTTTTAGCCAGCTTCCTTTTCGTTTTCAGTCCTGTGCTCCCAATTTCACTGCGAATAAGGCGCGCAGTTGCTTTTCATTTACTTTTGTTGCGCATAAATTCATTATTGCTTACTTGGACTGGGCAACAAAAGTTGCAAAGGGGTTAACCCAATGGCGCAAAACAGCAACCAACACAAATTTTAGTGAGAAACACAATTAAATGCTGTTTTGACATCTTTACAAGCATTTTAATTATTTTTTCTTGCTGTGTTCGTCTGAAGTTTACACTTTTCTGCTTTCAAGAGCTACAAGATTAGGCATTGGGTAGAACTGGAAAATTAATAATTATATCTTTTGCACAGTCTCTTTTCATTTAGAGTTTTGTGAAAACAAAAACTCTTTGCCAGCCAGTTGAATGTACATAAATTTATACCCGTTGGTCGTTGGACTAAACGGGTATATTAGGATCGTTGAAAACTAAGGAATAGGTTTTCTAAGCTATAATGTATATCATAACATCCTGATCCGGATCTCGTCATGTCCGTTTGTCCGTAAGCGTGTCCGTCCGTAAGCGTGTCAAGTTCTCGCTCGCATTTCCTTCCACTGAGCAATGGGTAACCGTTAGTCGAGCGCTTTCGCTTAATATATTTTATTTTTCATATAGCCCGATATGCATGTGCAGCATTATGCCGCAGTTGCATTGCCACTATTGTTACTACAGCCAACGGAAGAGGCGGATAAGCGGGTGAGGAGGGGACGTCATTGGATTTGTATGCCACAAATGGGATCGAGATTCCGTGGGATAGAGGACGCATCCGGGCCGTGGGGCATGGGCATGTACACTGTATACAGTTATACTTTTGCATTCACACACACAAACACACATAGTCATAGCCATTAAGATAAGTTAGTCTCTTGGACAATGGGAGCGGCACGTGCGTGACAAGTAAATTAACAACCAATCCCAATGTCCGCCCCCTGGGCCACAATTATCTGTCAAGCGACCATAAAAATGCTCAATTACAGCAACGCACTGCGTTTTCCAATAGCCCAATACTCGCAATATCCAATGTGGCACACGTGCAACGCCGCATATGCCACACATGCCACACATGCCACACACGGCTCACATGCATCAAATAAATTATGAACTTACTATCGCCAAACGATTTATCAAGAGTTCGAAAACTCGATTGTGCGATAAGCGAAACGAAAGCGAAAACGCAATCGGATTCGGCACACGCAAGTAGTAAATCCATTATCTCGCCAATTGCAAACTATTTGAAAGTTTCGAAATAAACAAGTCCTGCCAACTTGTGCAGCCAACATCTTTGGGGAGCTATATAAATTTCCAACTTATTGCCGTGGCCATAACCATAATGAATGATTGCTAATTTGAGGAGCACCTCCTAATGGCTGCCATGTGCACCGTGTGGGGTGGCAAAAGTACATATTCTATTATCTGCTTTAATATCCATTATTGTAAATTGCGAAATCGTGACAACTCACATCCACTTTGGGGCCAAACACAAGGTTTCATTTCGAGGCAATAGAAGTGATTGAAAATTATTTGAAAAGTTCGTCGAAAGTGTGTGTAACAGGTGGGGGGATTTTTGTGTTTATTGCCCACCGGCAATACAAATATTTGGAGTGAATTGCCCTGATTTAATTTAAATTTAAAGTTAATTAGCACACCTATTTAGTTGTTTTATTAACTAAATACAGTACAAAACCCACTGAAACTTACCAGGCTTGTTTGTGCAATTAGTTCCTTCGTCCTTTCGCAATTCACGTGCTGTGATCAATGTTTATGCTCTTGGCTTGAAGGACCATGACGATTTGGGCAAACGAGGACACCCTGCAAGATGCAACAGAACAAAGAGATTAAGTCACTGAGTTTACAGGATACCCAAATTTAATTCTAATTAGCCCCTTCACGGTTGAGCCAAGTGTCGCGCTCGCACGTGAAGTGAAAACAAGCAGTCGAATTGGACGCAGCACAAAGGGCGCCCTGAAATGGAAAGCTCATGGCGCTGGAATGTGTTGGCGGCGATCAACTGTTGGTGGTCGCCCATTAGGCGCCTAATCGAGCGTGCCACCCATCATATCCCGATATCCCCCCATGGTATCCCCAAATCCGTATATATCCGCTTCCCTCGCATCCACGAAAGCAATGAAACCATCTATTCAATCCGTAACCGAATGCACACTAGTCTTACAGCACGCGAGGATGCGAGGACGCGAGGAGTCGAGGAGCGAGCGATGCTGATTGACAGGCGCAGCCAATTAAGTGGTGCTCCTGGGAAACCGGGCTGGCCGAGTGCTTGGGCTCCATGCTGATTAGGGGGTTACCGCCGTGATACCCCGTAATACCCCGTAATAGTCCATGTTGCCATCCGTACCTGGTGCTCTCCGGGTGTTTTCGATGTGCCAGCTATAGCTGTGCAGTGCAGCCAGCGATTCCGGTTGTCCGACGTGTGCGAGTGTGAGTGTTTCTGTTGCTGGACTGACGATGGATTTATTTCAGCGCTAAAATGGCAAACAGGAAGCGAGCGAATGCAAGGACGAAGGACGAGCGGGCAGAGGACAGAGGGCAGAGGGCAGAGACGAGGGTGCTGCGACAGCTGCAGCTGCAAATGCAACAGCAACAACAACAATAGCAACAACAGCAACAGCTAGAGCGAGAGTAGAAGCCACTGCATTGTCACGACGACAGCTGTCCTGGCAACGTGCAACGTGCTACGCGAACGGGGACAGAAACAGGAACATCAATAGCCATAGAGCAATAGCATAGAAACAGCAACAGGGGTCCGCGATTGCGGTGGTATCGCCAAAAAGCAACCCCCTTCTTCCGGCTCACATCCCAGCCCATCCCATCCCATCCTATCCGCATCCTACCCTCTTGCACGCCGGCACACTCGATTCGCCCGATACGATATTAATTCAATGGAACTCGGTTATCGAATAAACATTCAGTTCATTATGAGGCGAGGGTTCGGCTCATCGTTTTGGGGGGAGGGAGGGAAAGTCGGAGCAGCTGGAGGATCATCGTCGGGCACAATGGTTCGTCCACACATAGAGCACAGAAGGTTCGAGCGACTTGAAAATAATAGTTATGAATACTAGCGACTATTGCTTGCAATACACAATACACAATATGATTGGCTCTGGAGTCAAGAATTCGTTATCAACTTTCCAGCTGGATAGTTAAAAACGTTCGTGCTTTTATACAACTTTTCCAGACCACTTTAATATTGATATGAAAACGTTTGCCGCACTTTAAGACCATCATATTTGCGGGCTACAATCTCGGGCCAAAGATTGCTCCATCTGCGTGCTGAACTGCGGTTGCTTTGCCAGCCACACAATTTGCAAACCGCGTTAAAGTGCCTTCTGCCAGGAGTCAGGGAATCAGATGCAGCCGGCGGTATCCTGGCCATCCCATCCTGGCTGGGGAGGGCGAACTTCGTCGGGCCTGGACGAAGGGGACGTCTCCTGGCACATCGAGCTTCACTTCACTTCACTTCCCACCTTTTCCGTGGGGGTTTGGCATGGCTTTGGGTTCGGGTTCGGGTTCGGGTTTGGGCTTGGGTTTGAGTTTGGCTTTGGGTGTGGGCTGCGAATTAAAGGTACATGGTACATGGCGCTGAAAACTGCAGTGAAAATTTGCATAAGCAATTACGGGCGCTTTTTGAGCGGGGAGGCAGTTGGGCGATGGACGGTGGGCGGTGGGTGGTGTGTTGGCTAGGTGGTTAGCACAAACATTGTCCTTCGCCGTCTTTCCGTCTACTTTGCCGCCGGGTCGCTTGACAACCTGAGTTGAAGATGATGGCAGCGAGGAGGAGTAGACGGCGGAGAAGGTGGACAAGGTGGTGGAAAGTCAGTAGGGAGGAATTCGGGATGCAATTGGCTTGGCTGGGTGTCGCCATCGAAGCAACGAAACGACATCATCGTCGCGAGTCGTCGCCAAGTGCCTGCCGCGAAATTTGTAATGCATCAAAACAAAAATAACAGGTGTTGGCAAAAAATGCAACATTGCACTTAGGCGGAAGTTGTGCCAAAGGGGAAAGGGGCAGGTGGAAACGGAATGAGTGATTCCAAGTGTCCTCTAATGGGGAACCCCGCCCAGTGGAAATGTGATCAAAGAACGTTTCTGTTGCCAAGGCATCATTAAATCACATTTTTTGATCTTGCAAGTTATTTAATTAAGTACTTGCTTAATAGACATTGTGTATACATGTTGAAAATTTAATCGAATAACTTTCTACTCATTTGCTTAATTTACAAGTTGGGATAATTATTTTAGTAAATATCCCGAACTGCTTACTTTAAGCTTAGCAACTTTTTGGGGCAAGACGAGAACATATTAAAAGCTAAAAATTAATAAACTACAACTAGCGTTGGGATTAAAAATAAGTATTTTAAATTGCAATGTTTGCATGGGGGAATGATGCAAAAAACGACTATAATAAACTGCCTCAAATGGAAATGGGAAATGGGAAGGGAAACGGAAGCGAAATGCTGCAGGGTTTCTTCCCGGACTGAACTTTTGAGGAAATCGGCTCACAGTTTGAGAGCTGTGCAAATTTGCCGGCAGCTAACAAAATCTATTTGTGTGCCCTTTTTCGGCGGAATTGCAGGCAATTAAAGTTGCAACTTAAAGGCACTGCCACCTCAACAAGCTGTTTGTCAAGCACAAAGTAAGTGGCCATTTAAATTGTTGTGAAACCTTCAAAGGCAGCGAAATTCTGCAGGTCATGTTGATTTATGGCCAAAGGTGGTTATTTTTTTTTTGCTCTTGCTGGCGGTTATGACAATCAATCAATTTCGCATTATTACAGGTTTCACATGCACATAGCACAAATCCTTTCAAAAACTATAATATAATGTGTGTACCCACTTAAGAACTCAAGAACTCAAGCTTTCAAATCGCGGTATATGGAATACTGTTGTTATTGGTACGCGTTAACTTATTGAGTGGTAAATATTGAGTGTTACGACTAACTACGTCTATGGATTTATGAATTAACATAATCACTCTTCTATGTAACCCTATATATTTGGCCACTTTCGACGTCCTCGTCGCTGTTTCTCGTCTGGGGTCAGTAAAAACCATTTTCTAGGGTTCCGCTCCAACGAACGCGGAAGCCTCGAACATTAGCCACTTTATAATATCGGCATTATTCCCGTTGCTGTGGGGAGAGCGAGCGTGGAATGGCGGCTAGAAGCACCCTGATAATTTAACCCGCCTCAAAACCGAAAACTCCCAGATCCGACGGGGCAAAACCGCTAACGGGTTCGTTAGACGCCGGCCACTGCAATCAGTTAAACAATGTTGCATATTAACGCGTAGCCCAGCGAAATGTGGCGCCCAACGCGGGGCCCTGCCCACGCCGCCCGAACAAATATAGTACTGAACTTCACTTCACATTTCACATCTGCCAGAGTCGAGGAGCGCGGAACGGAAGTGAACGGAACGGAACGAAACGAGGCGGCCAGGAGAGGACAGGACAGGACAGGGCAAGAACGGAACGGACCGTGCCGGACCGCAATATCTTTGCATAAATAAAACATAAATTACCGACAGGCGGTGTCGGTCTTCGCTGGCCATGGCTGAGAGGCAGAGGAGGCATAGAAACAGAAGCAGAAGCAGAAACAGGAACAGGAACAGAAACAGAAACAGGGGCACGGAAAGGCATCTGGTCTATGGAGTGGACGGTATGAGATGGTCTATGGTCTGGGTGGGCTAATTAAAACACTTGATGGCCTCTTCTGGCGTGCGACGTGCCGCCCCTCTTCATCGCCACTCGACTGGGCGGTCGTCTGGCGTCTGGTGTCAAAACCTCCTAGCTGCCGGCCTTGTTGATGGAGAATTTCGAATGGGCCCCGCGGCTGGAGAGGCTGAGAATGAGATGGAGCTGGTAGTAGTGCAGGAGGAGAAGGAGGAGGAGAAGGAGGAGGAGAAGGAGGAGAAGCAGGATGAGATGGAGACTTAGGCTGAGAGGATGATGTTGTTATTACACATTTTTCCTACGCCCCCGTGATGAAGGGGGTGTTCTGGGTAATGGTAAGCCTTATCCTGGGGGCGTGTCGGCTTTATTACGCGGAAGGGACAGCTGTCGATGCGAAGTTTTTCGCTTTTCGGCCTCCCAGCAAAAGCAAAGCAAAAGCATAGCAAAAGCACAGCAAAAGCAAATGCCAGCTCTCACCTGTCACGCATTGCAAATAATTTATTGATATTAAGTGTTATTAATTATGATGCCATTTAAGAACGTATTCATTGGAGACTTGGGTCGGTTTTTGAGGCTTTGCCTTTGGTTTGTATATGATTCCTCTGGTCTGGCATAAATTGATTTCGTGAGCGTAGCCGCGGAATTTTAATGTATTTTGAAGAGGCGGAGAAATGCTGCGGTGAACTGATTTATTTCGTACACTCCAAGCAAAAATAGCAGAACGAGTGCGTCGAGTTTATACATTCGACAACAAAGGGACGAGTTCTCAGAACTTTCGAGGGAATTTTGTGCTATTTGGATACTCGTTTAGTTCTGGAAGTAGTAAAAATACGCATTTAAGGTGTGAAGAAGTTCTACCACATTGGTAGATAAAAAACAAAGAAAGTTCTTTGAAAACATGCGCGATTTTGCAAACAACTATTACACTAAATTCGAGAACCTACACTCGAAAGTATTTTCAACTGCATATTGGGACTTGCATCGAGACAGTGGGATGAAGACGAATTGAGTTTTTGAACTACAAATCCGTTTTTATAAGTGAAAAGAAGAAAATGTATGAAACAGAAAGGAAATCCATTATGCATACATAATATCTAATACTCTATACTGCCTTATGAGCTATATGTACATCTATATCAACATTACATTTTGCATTTTAATTTAAAATTGCCTAAAACTGCCCTATTATTGAACTTGCCAAATTACCAATTGAATTGTAAAATAATGTACCAAAATCGATGTTGGTTTTCTGAAAGTGTTCAGCCCACGACGGCTGACAAACATTGAGAACGAGCAAACTTGGTAAATGTTGTAAGTTGGCATCCTACTCGTCCGTTTGGGTTTATAGAGGGTCACGTGCTAACTTGGTTCATTTTATGGATATTTCGCCAGTGCCTCCGACACGTTTACTTTTAGTGTAAAGCGTCATCCGGAAGGAAAGGAATCGGCGGACACGGGATCTTGTGGGCTGGTAAAGGGAAAGGAAACTGCTGGCGGTGGCGGTGCTGGTGACCATACTCGCTGTAAAAGTAACGCCAACTTGTTTTAGTTGTCGGACACTTGCGATTGGGAAGGGCATGACAAAAATGAAAAGCAATAAAAATTTCGAACATAAAATTTAACTTTTGCTCCCACCATTCCATTCCGCTGGTGCGGGACATTAAAAATCTAGCGTTGCAGTCGCCGACTACAACTACGAAAAAACAAGCAGATAAGAGGAATGCTTGATGCGAAGTCCCCAATCCCAATCCCCAATCCCCAAGAGCTTTTCGCCCGGTTTATCTTATTTGAGCGAAACGACGTAAGTCGTTAAAACCAAGCGGATTTCGCTATTGAATCTCAGCAGGACCTTTGCACTGCGCAAGTCCTGTCTGCTGGTTTATGGCATAAGCTGCTGCATACAATCTTGCAAGGAAGCGATGAGATCAACGCATTTGAAGTATTACAAGCTAGTGCAACAATTATGAAACTACTCATTTACATAGCTGCATAAAAGTATGCAATAATACAATCTCAATCACAACTGACACTCATGATTAAGTATTCGAGCCACTTGCAATGTCCAAACCTATTTCATAACTAATTATTTTGGTGCATTGGTAACTGTGCTGGTTAGAATGCCGGAAAATCCCTTCTTGCCTCTGTGATTTGTTTGTGACAGCGAACAAGTGAAAAAAAAAAAAAAAAATGAAAGCGAAAACGGCTTTTTTCCATTAATCGTAAACCCAGCAGTGCGTATTACCAGCTCACTGGGTGTGTTCGTAATTCACTTGGGGCGACTATGGATAGATTAGGATCTGACTTGGGCTTAATGGAGCTCGGCGCTCTATACAAGTTTCAGTGGCGCCATCGTCCAGCTGTGGACTCTTT
Source organism: Drosophila mauritiana (assembly GCF_004382145.1). NCBI lineage: Eukaryota > Metazoa > Arthropoda > Insecta > Diptera > Drosophilidae > Drosophila > Drosophila mauritiana. The sequence goes on along the minus strand of NC_046672.1, from coordinate 19,258,878 downwards.
CCCAGCTAAATTCATTTCGGCGATTTAATCAAGCGAGTCAGGCCAAACCGCCCATTTAAGTTACGTGCAAACCTCACGAACGGACCAACCAACCAACCAAGCGATTCTAGGATGTGAGAAACGGGGGCGGGCACTACCTACATACATGGCACATGGGCACATGGGTACATGGGCACATGGGCACATGGCCATACAACGTAACGTTCCAAATAATAAACGAAATCAAATTAATGTAAATCGCGTTGTACCCATACACGTTTCTCGTTTACGTATACGGCACTACAATTTTAATAGCTACTGCGGTTTTGCGTGCAATTAAGCATTTCGTCTCAGCGGGCGGAGAGCTCGGAGGTGTCGAAGGATAATGGGGGTGGAGTTGTAAGGGCTCGCTGGGTGCGGGATGTGGCGGCATTTAATGGATGGAGACATGATCCGGGAAATAGCTCAAAGAGCTTGTACTTCTTAACAGCACGGGAAATTAAGTGGAGTTTAATTTACTCGTTTTCATTACACCGGAATTTGAGATAGGTCGATGGAAAGTCGGCGAAGTCAAGGATTACTAATTTCACCACCGAAACAAAAATCGCTAGATGGGAAAATAACTCAAGCGAAAATCTCTTACATAGATTAATCGTTACTAGTGTTTGCGCTATCAACATACAAACGTTCTAACTTTGTGACGAAAGACTATATAAAATTAGCAATTCAATAGCATTGTTTGTGCCAAGTGATTAGTGATAGCTATATCCTTTCGATTTGTGTAGCACTCGTCATAATCTCCTTCGCACACTTTCCTGGTGCGCTTCGTCACTACCCGAACTTCCAAATTCCAAAATTACTGCTTTGCTCTCATAATTTCCATAGCATTTCTGAATTTAAAGGTACACATCTAGCTATTAGAACTTGATCCACACAAATACCGATATGTCTGGCCGCCTTTGTTGAGCTGTCCAACAACACACTTCGTTTGGCCAAATTCCATCGGAGTTGACTTTCGCCGTCCTCCGTTCCAAAGTAAAAGGAGTACCCCATTGTGAGCACTCGAAAAGTTCGTCTCGTTGGGCACTTTTTTGTGACTTATCGCATCGCACTGCCAGGTCGCCATCATCGTACCACAATGCAAGTCGTCCTATGTGTCCTTGGCTAATGCCAAAGATCTTTGTTTCGCTCCCGGTGTTCCCATTCCATTGTCGAGAATCGCTCGGTATTCATATTCCCGCCGGGGGGCAGAATCAACAGCAGCGGCAGCGGCAAGTAGAAGGATTGTTGTTGGCTGTCGCCGGCGCTGGGACACATTCTCCAATCTCCAAGCCACCCAGTTCCTTTCCCCATCGCATGCCCAAGCCCATGCCCATGCCCATGCTCATCCAGCTCCTTTGTGGGCCGAAATATCGGACAAGCACTTGTCACTTTTCACTGCAGTTGGCAACAGCATCAGCATCAGCAGCTGAAACAGGCAACAGACGAAAGGAGCGAAAGGCACTGGGTTGAACGTTGAACGTGGAATAACACAAAGCGGCGTGGGATGCGATGGGATGCGATGGGATGGAATGGGATGGGGCAGGCGTCTCGCATGGCTGATGCTAAAAATGCATCATACCAGATGCCACAGTGACGAGACACTCCTTCCATCTCTGAATAGGTCATTAACTTTGGCTAGCATCGTCACTTGGAGTGCGTTGCTTTTCAAATTGATTGAAGCGATTTAAAAAGTCCTCCGCTGGTCGAAAATTTTGATTACAAAAACCAGGTGGAGGAAATGCAGAAGTATGCATATATCTATCTATCAAAAAGCAAAGAAGTGAGATGCGGGAAGCTGGCGGTTAAATCTGGAAAACGTTTTTCTTTTCGTTTTCGTTTTATTCGGATTCGTTTGGCTTTTTGCTGCTACCTCGCACTCGCACTCACACTCGTGCCAGCCCACGTTTCACCATTCCATTTAAAAAGCAATTTGATTTATTTGCCATGCAAACGCCAAACAGCGACAAGAACAATGCCAGCGACAACAAACAGTAACAAACAACAACAGGCAGCAACAAACAACCAGCAAACAACCATCGTTGATTGTTGTTCGTGCCTGGTGTGGTTGTTGCCGTGGTTGTTGCTGCGGTTCCTGCTGCCGCCGCTGCTGCTGCTGCTGTTGGCCAACTCTGTTTTTGTCAGGCGGCACTCGTGGCATGAAACATACCAGACTGACTCCATCCATACGTATACGTAACGTATATAGCCAGCCAGTCAGTCAGACAGACAGTCAGCCATTCAGTCAGTTAGTCAGCTAGTGCAATGTATAATTATAATGGCATTTTGCCAAAATGCTTTACAAAAAATGCAACACAAACACATGTTTCTATGTCAAGGCGATGGGCCACGTTATTTGGGGGCGTGGCCGAGTATAATGGGCGCGGGCCATCATAGTTGGCCAACTGTAATGCAACATGGCGCATTGAGCGTATGGTAAACTTTCGCCAGGACGGCAAACACAAAACCAACATGATAGCACTGATATCATTGAGGATTGCACTGAAATTGAAACTGGGAAATGCCGCACTCCATGGGGCTTTTGGTCCCCTGAGTATGTAATCCAATTGTAAATGCCCTCGCAACGGGCATTTGTGCATCACGAACTTATTTGGCACTAAGAGAAGTGATACAAAAATCTGTGTTCAATATAATCGATACGATACAACTATCGATGTTGTTATGAATCTTCATCGATAGTTTTGCTCATTTAAGTTTCTTCAAATGTTTCGTTCTCTTATTGTGCTGATCATAAATATCTCAGAATATCTAACATTTATCGTACCATAGTTGTTGAATTCAACATGATTTTAAATTGATTTCGCATTACTCTTAATTTACATATAATTGAAAGAAACCCCATCACTCCTCTGCCCCAGTGCGTTGCACATGATGAGAGGCAGCCAGAATAGAATATCGATTGGACTGCCAAGTCATAATTTTGTTAAGAATAGTTTAGCTGCTGCAAGTCGAAGGGCGAAGGAGCAAGTTCCTGAAGGAGACAAGTGAACGGGTTAACGATGGGCGTGGTTTGATGGGCTGATGTTCTGATGGGTTGATGGAAAATTGGTGAGCAGCAAAACGGGGACAGGACATTATGAAAACGTCGTTTTCACTGTTGTTGTTGTCGTTGTCGTGGGCAACATATAAATTGCATTTTCGAAAATGTTGCATATCATATATAAATGTAAGGGAAAATAAATCAACTTTGTTGACATTTGTCAGTGTTTTTTCTTTCTTTCCAGCATTTTCATACTTTGCCCGTTGCCCTGCTGCTGCTGCTGTTGTTGCAGTTGCAGTTGCAATATATTTGTCGCTGCAATTGTTATTGTTGTTGGCGTATATGTTTATGTTATGTACTGTTCTGTTCCTGCTGATGTTTCTGCAGCTATTTCAGCTGCTGTGCTGCCTCGAATCCAAGCACAAAATTCAGTTTTTGTGTGTTCTTTCCACTGCGAAGCCCCTCGCCGCCGCCTTTCCCCTGGTCTTGGTTTTGTTTCGTTTCATATTTTTTATTTCCCCCCTATTTTTTTTTTTGCCTCCATTTCATATTTTAGCCCTGTGCGCTAGAGAAATGTCAAGCGCACTTGCACGACCTCCCAGCCACGCCTTTCAACTGAGTGCTCCTTATGCTTCTGCTGTGTTGACTGACAAAATGCTTCTAAGTGCACAATATTGCTCACATGGCTATGTGGGCGTTCGCCGAGCGACGGGTGATTCCCCGGATCTGCCCTGGATCTCCCCCGGCTCCAGCAGACTCCCCCGGATTACCCGGGATCCCTCGGATGCTCGTGGCTGCCAGGGGAACCAGACGACTGACAATAAGCAAATGACTGGAGCGGAGCAGACGAGCAAGACGAATATACGCAGCACCGAAAGCAGAGCGCCGAGCAAGACTTTTCGAAAACTTTTAAAAGCATCTCCATATCTCTCACACTCGGCCTGGGCTAATGCGAGTTTGCCCGGAACTCATTATCTGCTAGATTCACCGGGTCACCGAAAGCTACCTGGTGCATAAATACACTCGGAGAACGCAGGTTGCACTGCCGGGGGTATTTAACAACGGTTGCTTGCTAAAAATAATGCTTAACTTTTCTTTTAAGCACTCAGCCACACGGAAAAGTTGTTGGGTTCTGTAAGCTCATTTAGCATATTAAGGGGAACGCGAACGGTCGCTTTCGCCCCATGCGCTTGCCGCTGTGCAACACACATTTTTGTTGAAATGATAGAGCAACGCAACAATAACACTAATAATCTGATTAAAAATTGCACGAGGGCGGGGTCACTTTCGTGCCGCATATGATTTTGAAAAATGCAATCACTCCCCCTAAGAGCAAAAGTACTGATTAAGTCACACTTTTCACCATCGCCGCAAGTAGAGAAAGTTAAACACAGGCAATAGCTAGTAAACATATATACAACATTAGCTAGTATAAACATACGATTAACCAGAGGGCGACAGGAGGTGGACAGGTGGACAGTTGGACCGGAGGCGACGGGGTCACCACCTGAAGATGCTGACAGATGCTCATTAGAGTATTCACAATGCAGTGCGTACTCTTATGCTAGTTACCCCATTTAATTTGACTCTCGCCGAGTTAAGCAGATACATTCTTCTTCTACTCGTTCTTTTTTTTTTTTTCAACCTACTCGCTGCCATTCGCAGTTGGTTGGCACTTAAATTTGAGCATTTAAATGAGTTGTGCTGTGCGGTTGTTAAATATTACACAAAAGTGAAGCATCGATGCACTGCACTGCCATCGCGGGCCATAAATCAGAGTCTTTAAAGTGCTCCAAAGTGCTCTCCTTTCCGCGCAGATAACTTATCTTGGAGTCACAGGGCTAAAAATAAAGTCGACGGAATGCCGCCGTGTCATTTTGAGAAGCGAACACGCCTCTTGCCACCGCCCATCGCCACGGAACCCCCGTTAATGATAATATTGAATTCGGCTGATAAGGAACAAAGCCGCTTATCGCACACACACTTTCGATAAGTGGAAAGCTTTTCCCGCCGCCATAAATCAAGACTGAATGTTGAACACAAGCGGTTCGTTGCGCACACGAAGCCAAACAAAATGCAAAGAGCAGCAGTGCAACATTTACTGCAACTCATTTCGATGCTGCTCAACTTTTCAGCTGGGTAAAATGTGCGAAATGATTCGATTCTGGTGCACATTGTTTGTGTTTCGCTCTGGCTTCTTGTCACCTCGTGCCACAAATTTCAACTTTAACTTAAAACGCAACTTTACGGGCAGCATACAAACAGCACACAGAAACTAAAATGAACTTTGGTGCCAAAACCCCTATTATTTTTTTGGATTTTTCATTCATGTTGGGAGTTTGTTGTGCATAGAGTTCCATCAGATGTCATTACATGCACATAAAAAGTAGTGCACACATTTGCTGCATGCAACTAACTACAATGGTTCTTGCCACACATGAGCCCCATGCTGATTAAGTTGGCTCATAATGTTTACCTTTCGGACAGTGGAAGACTAATGAATTGCTAGTTTTTGGCCAAGTATCGCAAATGAACGCATATGTACATATATGCCAATCTGAACTTTCTAACCGAATTTGAAAACATTCTGTTGACACAAAAAAGTTCAACTTGTTCCTGTGCAAATAATCATTTTCAAAAACAAATCAGTCACATACTTGATTCGCCAAAAAAGAAAATAAACGCGGTCTACTCCATTTCGGTTTGCACAACTGTTTGTATTCATTTGGTTTAAATGTATTGAACTTATTATCGCATATCTGCGTCCATTCAGCTGATAAAACAATATTGACTAAAAGTTTTTATAAAGCTGCACCAGCTGAAGGAAAAAGTGATTTAAATTCAAATTTAATTCCCAAACAGAACAGAACAACGCTCCATAGTTATATTTTAAGTTATTATTATTCGCTAAAAATCATGCTAAATATATTTCCCTTAATAATATTGCCAAATTCTTTAAAAACTTGCGTGACGAATGCCATACTTGCGCTTAATTTTAGCTCGAGTCATTTTGAATTTCTTATAACCATCATTATCTTGGCACAAAGTGGCAAAAGTGGTCGAATTTGGCTATCATTTGGGGCCTCCACCGTTTCAAAGGGAATGGTACATAAGTGGGGGCACTAAATGGGTTTTCTCGGCCCTTGCTCAAATCTCTTATCAATCACAAGGGAGCCACATTTGATTTTTGGCTAAAAGAGACATTTGTGACACACACCCCCAGCTGGTAATTGTTTGTAAATGCCGACCTCTCGGGAGCCATTTCGACTTGGCCAAGAGCAAAAATCGTGAATGTAGGACAGCGTTTGAGGGGCCGCCTAATTAGTAGCGCCAAGTGGGTGGCGCTGGGTGGTGGTGGCTGCCTTCCGTTCCGTCTCGAACATGGAACATGTTGCACGGCCTTGAGGGGACTTTCCACTGTTACTGTTGCTGACGTTCTGGCTCATGTTGCTGCCACCAATGCCAGCAATGTTGCTGCCACCGCTGCTGTTGCCTAATGAGCGTCAATTAAAGTGGCATTAACGCAGCTCGGACGGCCAAGTGGGACCCACCAAAGCGATCCGATCAATCAAGGCACAATGGTAAGGTGATTGTTGCCACAGGGAAGGAAGCCTTTTTGCCTTTTGCTTAGCATATTTTTGCTGTGTGTGTGTGTGTGTGTGTGTTGTTTTGTGGGTGTTTTTGCCTCGCCCCGCTTTTTGCGTGAAAATAAATTGAGTGGAAATAATTTTTTTATGTTCGCCAGGCCTTTATCTGCCACCCATTTTTCTGTTTTCTGTGCGTTACGTTGCGTTGCCTTTTTATGAATTTGTCGTTCGTCTCTCGTTTGCCTCGCCCGTTTTATTGTTGAACTTAAGTAGATTATTTGTTTATTAACACAAAAGGCAGTCGGACCCAAGACCCAAGACCCAAGTCGTCGTCGCCAGTCCATTGTTGCCAACTGGTCAGCGGCAGTGGCTTTCGTGGGGAAATAGCCCTATTTTTCATATTTCGCCTAGAAAACAACAAGCGCACTTATTGTTATTGGCCGACTTGCTGAAATTTTCATTAACAGGGCAAATAAAGAAATAACGCTTTAATCGGGCGGCATGACTTATGTAGAAAGTACTTTTACATCCAGTCGCTGATACGAAGTATACATTATATTTATATTGGTGTTTTATAACAATTAATGGCGTTCTTCTATCAGTCGGAAAGTTCTGTAGAAGAAGAAGCCGTTCTCAGCGAGAATTTCGATCTCTACAACTAGCCAAGATTGAATCATGATCAGCATACTATCGAGAACGAACCATTCTCAGATTGCAAATGAGTTTGCTCTCGTTTCTCTTTCTCATTATTTGAGCCTTCCCGCTATTGGAATCCTAAACTCGTTACTTTCGCTACTCGTTACGTTTTCGTCTCGAAATCAAGAAGGTTTCTTCTTATGAGAATAATTGATTCCAATGAATACGCTGAGCACAACCGATTTCGGGTTTTGCAATCACGATATTTTTGCATACTTCAAAACACCCTGGTAAGGTTTTGAATGAAATTTTTTAAATTCCTTTTTATTTTATAACCTACATTGTGTGCTCAAGAAAACATTCTAGTATAGTTTAAAAAATAAACGATAGCGCCAAGTTTTCCTCCGCATTGCCCAGCGTTTTAATCAAATTAGTAATATACCTGTGCGTATATATATATATTATCAATGCAAAGTTTTTTGGCCCCGAAACTTTAAATTACCAACGCTTTCGAATTTTATGGCTCACGGGAAGGGGGCGGGGCGGTGCGGGGCGTGGCGTACCGGAAGGAAGGAAGGAGTGAGGGAGATGGTGCCGCCAGATTCTGATTTCGTTCGTCATTTGAACTTTGTCGGTTCAGCGCGCCCATCGATTGCCAGACTCCAGCGTTTATTTTTGTTTTGGCCATCGCCGAACTGATGGCGGATGGTGATGTCACCGGTGATTCCTCGATGCTTCTGACAACCCCCCGTCACCCCACTCGACAAACACCTCGGCGAATATTATTCAGAGCCCCCCATCCCCGCCATCCAAGCTGCTCATTATCAGAAGTAATTTAACTTTGGGACCGCTCTTCGCTAATGAAGGGTGGTACCCCCCACCCCCACCTCAAACCCCACCCCGCCCACTGGTGCGCTCCACCTTTTAACAAGCAGCTGTTCCGGTCATCTGAAAGCTGCCATTTTCCGGAAAGGTTGAGAATCGCCTGGAGCCGTACCAAATGATTGCCGACAAAATGAAATTGCAGTCGAGCATCCGGCAAAGTTTCGTACCCTACGCACCCTAATGATTGACCACTTTTTCAAACGAAAGTTTCGTTTAATATTTGATTTGACCTATGGAAAAATCAAAGGGCAAGCGATGTTCAAACCATAAACAAGTTGCAAGTGTAGATTTTCTGACCTAATCCTGGCTGAATATCAAATGCTGAAAATGTGATGTAGCGAATGTAAAGAGCGCCAGAATGAATGGCTGAATAAAATGGGATATTTTTATAGAAATATGCATAAAAATCTCCAGAAAATGAATTTCGAAATTGATAAAAATTGTTTTGCTGCTACAAACGGCAAATCGTCTTTGGGGGTAAGCCCAAATTTGAATATTTTGTTGGAGGTGCAACTGCAACTGCAACCGCACTACTGGCGCCGAAATATTGATGTCGTTGTTAGTGGCATTTGCATTTGCATTTTTAGATTCAGATTCAGATTCAGTTGGGAACTGAGCTGGGGCACTGGAATGGGGGTGGCGACTGGTGGTGGTGTTGGTGGTGTGGCATGCAGAATGCAATTTCTATATTTGCTTTTTCTACATTTTTCTTCGTTTTATTTTTTTGATTTTTCTTATTTTTTTTGAGCAATGCACAAACATAAATATAAACGAGTGCCGCGGGCGTTGGAGGAGCAGGAGAAGGAGCAGGAGCAGGAGGAGGAGCAGGTGGAGGAGCAGGTGGAGGAGCATGGCAGCACAATCACAAGTCGGTCTTTAAAGTCGCTGATGATGGTCGCCGTGGATGGTGAATAGTTACTGGTGCAAATGCTGCCGACGCTGACAATCGCAGCGATTTCTTTGTAATTCCATCGATTTTGGCAACGACTTGGCTGGCTATAACCCCCCTCCCCCCTGATGACTGATAAAATTAATGAACATTCAGAGCTCTGACCTGAAAAATGAAATGCACCCACCAGCAGCACTGCAATGTCCTTTTGCCTTGGCAGTTGTGTTTTGCTGCTGATGTTGCAGTTTCACTTGATTTCCAAAGCGATTCGATTCGATTCGAAACGATTCGCAAAGGGGCAAGGTTGGATGTGGGATGTGGGGCGGCGGCTCTTTAAGAGGAAGCCTTTGGATGATTGAGCAGGCGGCAAACAAAAACAAATCAATTTATTTGCGATTATTCAACGGCTGCAACAACAGAGCAAAACATCACAAAACATCACAGCAAAGCAGCTAAATCAATGGCCAGTGGCTATTGTGTTTCAAGGAGCAGCTCCCGACTGGTGTCTGCTCTTTGGGACCCTCGAACAGTTGAATGAATAAACGAGATATGCACTCAAGAGCATAGTGGCTCTGAATAAAGTGAAATCCGTTTATTGCAACTAATTGCATTCAATTGAACTTTTATGGGCTCCTCAGTCCGCACTTTGCAGCTGCTAATAATGCATTGGATAACTTACTTTCTGCTGCTCCGTTAAGTAAACTCTGCCACGGGCTCAATCAACAATGCAATATTGCTCTTGGCATTCGACAAAGAGTGTAAATCGCCCGGAGGATGAACTGGGATGCACTTGGGTGCACATACAGCATACTGCATACCAAAGTGTTTTCAAAAGAAAGGTCAAGTGGTCGGTTGAGCCAACAGATGGAAATTGGATAAATTAACAAGAGGGCGTACGTAAATGAAGCAACTCATTGGTGCCAACTTTGTATGTATCTTCAACTTATGAAGCCAATTTAGCAAGGAATAATAGCAATTCCCAACAATAAATTCGGCGCATGAATATTATATTGTAGCAAACCAAACCATAAAAAAGTGTGTTGCACCGTGGGTAAATCCAATAAAAAATCATCTATAATCTTTGAAGGCCCATAAGCAATAAAGCTACGCCAACAACTTTCCTAATGTCAAGATGCAGTAAAAGCGCTGAAATAAAGCGAAAATATAGCATTTAAAGAAACATTTTATGGGCGTGTAAAATAATAATGAACCCGCAGTTGTTGATCATTTAATGCGCTTGAAATTGCACCTTGATACCACAAAAAAAAAGCACGCGACTAGCAGTTTTTTGGTCATTAAATTGGGTTTTAGCCAGCTGCGGAAAACCCTTCAGTTAGATTTTGGCCCATAAGCTCTTTAGCCATACCGAAAAGGTCCATAAAATTGCGATGAGTGTGGCTCGTGAAAGCATCTAATTTCCATTTCCATCTGCCTGCGCCACTCATAATCCTTAACTCAGCCAACAAATCCCGCACATTTAGCATAAATGATATTATCAGGCAGCCTCATCATCATCATCATCATCATTATCATATACACCATCACCATCCACACCATCACCATCACTATCGTCTACAGCAACTCATCGCACCCTCCAACTGCTCCAATCGAAAACTGTCAACAGCTGGTAGTTGCTTTCGACTAACCGCTTTGAGTCACCAGGACAGAAGCCGCCACAATACGAAATGGAAGGAGTGGAGGGTGGGGCGAGGAGAGATTGACTGGATGGATCCGCTCCGGACTTGGTGGCACTGATCCCAGACTCCGCCATTTGCCTATCTGGGATGAGCGTACATATAATGCAGGTCATATGCCCGGTTGGTGGGTGGGGTGGGCTGGGTTTGCCTCGTTGCAAATTTCCATTCATCCTGCCACTTCAAATTAAATGCGCTTAATGTCTTTATGCGGTTGTTGCCGCTGCAATATGATGCAGTTCAGCCGGCGAGGAGGCGGAATTACATCAGGACACCGCATCTTTGCCATACATTATTGTGGATACGGATAGAGAGATGTATGTATATATATTAATATGTATATATATGCGTAGTTGCGAGCGAGTAGATTGAAATTAAAATGGAAGGGAGGAGCGTCCTCCTCATTGCCTGGCATAATTTCTATGAGATTCGCTTGGCTCAGCGAAAGTGGCAACACTGGCGTAAATTATTTATTTTGGGCCAGGCAAGCGACAGCTAAGTGTATGGCAACAAGTGCACAGGAAGAAATAATCCATATGCTATTGTGATATTTTTCTTTAACTTACACATAATTTTGCTAAAAAGTATGCTATACAAAAAAAAACCCGTCGTTTATAGAAGTACATTCCCCTAGTAACACATTATTTGCTGCATACTTTTGGGCACTTGGGCTTTTGTGATCGTTTTCATCGTTTATTTGCAAAACAAGTGTCAAAAAGTATGCAGTGGCAAAAGAAATGAATACTTAAAATCTTTGTTGCATACTTTGCGACACCTAAATAATTGATATCGAAAACAAAGTGATTTCTGTGGCATTATTATTATTATTTGCACTTATAAAGCATCTAAGACAAAGTCACCGCAAAATACATTTAAGCATAAGTACGAGTGTCAAAATGCTTTATGGCGTCATTTGTTTGGGATGCAATTTCGCCAGCTCGAGCACTGGGCCATATTTCTTGGATATTAATTACTGATTAAAAAGATACAAACAATGCAAATCTCAATTTGACCTATAAATACGAAATTAACGCCGAGAGCTGCTTTTTATCCGTGTAGCAAAAGCGAGCAGTAAGGCAATGCCAACGACGACAACATGAAAATGTAGAATGAAATGAAAATTGTTTCATTCTAATTAGAGCAGCAACATTTTGCGCTGAGACAGCAAACAGCAGTGGGTGGTGGCAAGTGGGTGGTGGCAAGTGAGTGGTGGGTGGTGGGTGGTGGCAACTGGGTGGCAGGTGGGAGGTTATGGGCCACGACTGTCGACTAGAGATAGACGACAATTAGGCGACGGCTTCGCGAGAAGAAGGTGCTGGCTGGAAGATGGGCTTTCGTGGGTGGATGGGTTCTTTTTGGGGCATCAAATTAAATGAGTTGGCGCTTCTCTTGCCTCTTGCCTCTTGCCTCTTGCCCCACCCCCCGCCCTTCAGCCACCACTGCTGAGTATTGCTGAAAGTAAAAGTGTTAAAAAGCTGAGCTGCTCACTTGAAGGTAAATCTCTAGCTCAAGTAAGCAAATGCATGTGTAGCTGTGTGTGTGATTATGACACTTATGTGCTCATTTCTGTCACGCCCCATTTTCGAGGCAAGCGGCAAAAAAGCATGGCAAAAGCATGGCGAAAGCATAGCAAAAGCAAGAAACTGAAGCAGAAGCAAAGACGCGGCGCTTTCAATGATTCGCCGGCTGTCGTGGAAGTTGTGCTTTGCATTCGTTGCTTTGTTCATTTCTCGACTTGAAATAGAGAGCATTTGAGACGTATTTAAAAAACAATTAGAGACGGAAAGGCTGAGGAGCGGTGGGGCGGAGGGGCGGAGGGGCAGGCGTTTGGTTACTCGGATTGCTTAATTTTGAAATTCCTGAGTGCCCCACCACACCCCACCATTCACGCCATCAAAATAAAATTAATTTTTAGCCAAGCGAACATAGAATGTATAAAAAACAATTATGTTCTTTCCTTCCACGTTGATGTTTTTCCACTTTTTTTTCTTTCGCAAACATGTGTTAATTGGCGAATAGTTGTTCTCGTCACACATTTACGTTGCTACAGCTTGATTAAATTGACTCGTTGAAATGAGATACTTAGATACCACCTGAATCAAACAACTTTTGACACTGATTGAGAGGAATTCCCTCGGGCAATGTTCCTATGCCGAATTAGAAATAACACACAAATTTCAATACATTTCATGCTTATTAATGAAATTCTATCGCTGCAATCGATGCTGCGCGCTTTATAATTTATGATAGAAAGCAGATTATTCAATTACCAAATAATGAATGGCACAGTAAATGAGTTTCAAGTGGAAAAATCATGCTTTGTTATTCATTTTTTTTTTGTCTTTTCTTTTTGCCACAAATTGATAATCAACCGGGCGAGGCATTTACTTAATCAAGTGGGCAGCACCATCTTTGACAATCAAATTGATTTCATCCTCAATCTGGGCCACTCGATTATCCCTCAAGGCTGTCACAAATTGTTTCCAAAGTTGCTGGTGAGCGTTGTGCATATAAAATTGCAATTTTGAATGCAACTTTTGCCAACAACGAGCAACGAGTAGCAGCAAAAGTGGCAACTATAGACAGGCGGCCACAAAGAGTGAGCCGAGTAAAATTATACAAGTTTTTGCCATCTAGCGACTGACTACTCCCCAACGCCCAATCCCAGTCCCAATCCCAATCCCAATCTCAACTGGAGAGTTTCAAACTCATCCCACTCACCTCTCTATTCTCAAACTTAATTAAAAACCCTCGCCTCGCCGAATCAGAAATGTTCAAAAAGTGCTCGAAAAAGTGTACACATAAAAATGCTAATAAATGCGTCGCGGTGCTCCTGCTATCCAGCTATCCTGCTATCCTGCTATCCTGCCATCTAGCCAAGCAACCTGCAATCCCAGTTGTAGAATCGGGAACTCCGGCTGCTTGCCACATGCATCGCCCCCTTGCCTGTTGCCCAATTTGGTGCCACTTTCCAATTGCAATCCTTGGCCGTGGCCGTAGTGTCAACCCAAAAATGAAAGTACCCCGGCGTTACAGTTACAGTTTTGGTTTTGGTTTTGGTTTTGGGCCTCTCAGCCTGAGGAGTCAACTCAAGGCAACTTAGCCCTGGTTCGATGGCTTGCAATTTGGCCGATTGTGCACGTAACATGAAATCAAGTAAAATACACGAATTACATTAGCCCTTTGCGTGCCATGCGCCATTTGTTGCAAACGTGACACTCGAAGTCGAAGTCAAAGTCGAAGGATTCGCTCCGTGCGAACTCTCAACGCTCCTGCTCCATCGGACAGGACACCCCATTCTCATTACCGGTCATATTTTACGCTCCCTGCGGCCATAACCAAAAATGTGGAGCACTCCGTGCTGACACTGGAGTCCAAGGAGCGGAGCCTGGGCAAAGGACGCTCCATTTTGAGGCCCATTCGACAGCTGGAGACAGCTAGCACACACATTCGGAAAAAAGAAAACAACCCACACAAAGTTAAGGATTCGGACATGACTTGGATTATGATGTCGTGATAGAATGTTGATTTTTTGACCCACTTAAATACCCCGAGATATTTTAAACTACAGATTTAACCCAACATCTGCATCGATAGCCGTTGATCAGTCAGGCATAATCTTAGCTTGGTTTGTATTTTACTTTGGGCTTAAACAAGATTGATGACTGAGAAGTTAGCTCTGTTAAGGGGAAAATGTACAATGATAACCCTACAGCCTAATTCTTGATTTCCTTGAGAGCCTTAGCCTGTGAACTGTCATTAAACATTAAGAACTCAGTTGTCAGTTGGAAAGAACAATGTTTACAGTTTCGCTTGTCACACAGGCAATGGCTCTATAAAAATAAGAATATTAATGGCATACCACCCATGTGAAGCTTAATTTATTAATATTTAAATTACCCGGATTATTTACATGAGTAAATAAGAGCGCGTATGTGCAGTTTTATGCCATATGACCTGCGTGTGGACTAATGGTCAACAGGCTGCTACTCCCATCTCCATATATGATATTGCACACTGCATCGAATTAAGGACATTCCTGCACAGCAACTTTATTAGCCTTAAAACGAAATATTTAAATAAAAAATTAACAATTTGTTTGAACAGAATATACACTCAGCTTGACAATATCTGCAGAACATGACAACTATTTAAAATTTATGAGAGAATATGCATTTGCATCATCAACTCAACTTAACTCGCGACAGTGCAGGTTTTGCTCCATTTTCTCGCTGATCACGATCATTTGTCAGGCGCATTAAAGTGTCCAACTCCAGGAGCTCCAGCTCCAGCTCCAACTCCAGCTCCAGCTCCACTCCGTCTGGGGTGGTCGTAAATTGTGCCTTTGCATGCCGCAGTGGCGGATAATGCAGCTCAGAAAATATTAATTAAAAATACAACGCGTGTGGCGCTAGTGGGTGAATGTGGGCGAGTGTGGGTGTGCAAATTAGTGCCGAAGAAAGCATTCGGCGGGGGAAATGTGTGCGGAGTGGCTTAGTAACAGGACTGCGCTACGCAGGAGCTAATATAAATGGTAATGGTGAAGTGGGGAAGAGCGGCGAAAAGTTGGCAGACAATAAGTAACCCCAGCTAGCAGCAGAAACTCTTGAAATTAATGAATATACATTGTTAAATGTATTTAATTAAAGCTCCAAAAAGAAAGCGAAATTTGCGGGGCGGTAGGTAAAGCCACTAAAAGTCGCTCCAACTGCAGATGAAGTTTCAAAGCAAACAAAACAAACAAGCACTCTTGGCCACAACAACCTTTGCCTAAATAAAACGCCATAAACTTGATAAATACCCACCCATTCGAACTTTTCGAAAGTAACTATGTACCTCATTGCCCCTATTTTCGGTTACTTAAGGTATGTATATGGTTACCACATTTTTAAGAATTTTTAAGCCAAACCAATGGCTTGCAAGATGGTTTGGTGCTGCAAGATGGCGTTCTAGATACAATTTTGAGTTTTCTGAAGCTCTGCTCAAATAAAAGAAATCTGCTTTTAAAAAAAGCTGAAATTCTAGTGACGATCGCACTGCCAGTAATTTCTTGTGACAAAAATGCATTTTACATTCGACTAAATATTACCCAGTTATACAATACAACACAACATACAATACAATACAACATACTTTTCAATCGTGCCTCTTTTGGTGTGCTTCGTCACTACGTGAACTGCCGTTCGCAGAGATTGTACAGGTACAGGCATACAGCTTTAGGGCTTTGAAAACCACAGTCCAAACATTTTCGAAATTTATCGAAAGCTAAATACCCTATTTAGAGCAATAATTTTTCCAAAAACCCGCGCATGAATTTCTATTTTTTTATAGCTTTCCACAAAATTTGTATTTGTGGCCAGCACTCGTGCGTGTATCTTGGCATAAGATTTATTTATTAGCATTACAATATTTCATCGGTATGTCAACAAAGTTTTGGCTTCGATGCTGCTTATGCAGTTATAGCTGTCGTTATCATTTCATGGAGGAGCAATTGCCACAAATAAATCAATGTTATTAAACGCTGTTAACGCATACCGCTTATTTATACTGTTTGACTTTTTGTTCGCCAGCCTGGTTGGTGGCCACCTAAACGATTTAAATTTTATTATTTATTTGGAGCGAGGGCGTTAGTAATCGAAAAGGGGCGGTATCTGGACCATAAATAATGTCTATGTGTATGCATTTGTACACAAAGGTGTTTTTGGCTCGACTTTCGTTCGTCACTGAATTATTTAATGTGTTGAATATGACATAATGTGATGTTTTTTGTTTTTAGTACTAAGCAAACTGTCACTGAAAAATACATAAGGTTAGTTCTTAAATAAATTTAATGCTTTGTATTGTGTAAAACTTATATCAGTGCATTGTGATTTGAAATATAAATACCCTTTCGATGTGAATATCCCGATTATGTTGAAGATGCTTTCTTACCTGCAAATATAGAAAACATCGTTGGTTAATAATTTTGTATTGTAAGTAAGAAGAAGCAGAAAAAAATAAATGTATAATATATGCCATACATACACGAATTTTTGCACGAATTAATTTAAGCGTTATGCCTTTCGAGGCAAAATGAACATTGTCAAAATCGATAAATCACGCGGTGAAAGAGTGCATTGTTTTCGTGAATAATATCTTTAACGCCTTAATGTGATGCACGCATATGTGTGGCTAATTGTTTGATTTGCGGACACTTTTCCCACGGCCAATTACGAAATTAAATTAATGTAAGTCCACTCAGCGGAATCAGAAACAAAGGCAACAAACAGCGTGCAAAGAGTAAACGGTCAATATCGATTTTCGTCCCCACACAACAACGAAATGCACTTAAATTAAAATTATATCGACGGAGGGGTCGACCAATTTTAAAATCCAAGATATAAACACATCATTTCCCTTCGTGGCGAACATAACTTCTTAAAATATAGTATGTAGGGTGATCAATTATACCCTTAAGTTAAAGAAATCTAATGTAATGTAAGGATGATGTAAATGGATGAAAACTAAACTAAATGGATGAAAACTAAACACAAAGTGAACAGAAAAATAAGAATATTTTGTTTATTTATTTTAATACATACTCTTTCACTTGCTAACTTACTTATTGTGTAATTAATATTATTATTATTATGTTTATTATTTCAAGTTATTTTTGTTAATTTGTTTGTAAATATAGCATTACTTGCATAGATAGTTTGTACGCTTACAGGGTATTTAAATCTCTGCCCGCCGAAATGAACTCCTCCGCCTCGTTTATTTTCTGCGTGACCATGTCGGGTCACAAACCACGTGACCCATCTTTTGTCTCCACGCACCCAATCAGATAACCGCGAAGCGGAGCAGTCACTCCCCCCTCCAACCGACCACTCCCACAAATGGGATTGGAGATTGGAGCCACGACCCGACTCGGAGCTCGGAAGAAGGCGCCACTGTGCACAGTTTGGGTCAGGAGCAGCACTTGGTAATGGTTTATGCAGCGATGCCTGCCAAAAAAATATTTATAACGCCGTGTATACGTACATCATGTGTACATACATATCATACATACATACGTATGTATGTTACGTATACGCCGTGGTGGCAAAAAGTTTCGGCCCAGGGCAAGCGTATTCACACTACGTGGCGGCATCGAGTGGCCATAAATAAGATACTAATGCAACTTAAATAAGAAATAATATGGGAAATCTGCCGGGAACTGGCGCCAATGATATATATTCAGCATAAGTAGACTGGATGGCGCAAAAAACAAAGTAAGCGAACTGGATTCATAGTCGAAGATGCGATAATTTATTTAATTTCGGCTTAGTTTTTCACCTGCAGTCGGCTCTGGCTTATCCCCCCACCGTAACTTCCAATTTCACCTGGGCCTGCTCCGATGTTCAGTGGCTCTGCATGTCCACTTCCCTATGTATTTATTCAAAGGATGCTCCGCCACTCGACACTCGCCACTCGCCACTTGCCACTCGCATCAATTGCCAAATCCTTCTGTCGACAGTTGCCCCACCTCCTGTGCCGCTTAAGCAACTTTTTTCACTCAATCTGACTGCCTGCGTCGCATCCTGGAGATGTCTAGCAGGTCGATGAAGCGTTCGATGGATGATTGGATAAATGGATGGACGGTTGGATGGATGAATGGATGAATGGATGGATGGATGGATGGATGGGTGGACGTTTGGCTTGCATACACTCATCTCTTGCTTAAAACATTCAAGAACAATCCAAGTAAATCTGTTGTCTTAACACATAATAAATCAGCCACATTTTGAATGGCCATTTCGGCATTATGGGCCTTGACTTTGACTTGGTATGAAGCGGAATGGATGGATCGGAATGGAGGCGATATCCAAGCAGCCAAGCAGCCAAGCACCCAAGCACCTAAGCACCCACCCATGCCAAATTAAATATGCCGCACTTCAGGCGATGCCTCAATCAATCAATCACGGCCAACAGCTGCCGCTTCAGTTGATGTTGATTCGTAGACTTAAGTCCTAGCTTCTTTTGCTTTTCGTCCTTCTTGGTTAATTAAATACGCTCATAAATTCAAAAGCCCCATCGTCAACGTCATCGTCGTTCCTGTCGTCTTATTCTTATTCCTAGTCCTGCTCTTGGTCTTAGTCTTGGTCTTAGTCATGAATATGCCTCGACAGCCCCCTCTTTGTTGTTTATTGTTGTATCATTGTGTCATTGAAGCCGCAGAAATGTCAGAGAGTTTTGTGCTTCAGTTTCTGTTTTGCGGACGAAAGAGCTACAGTTGCAGGGTCATAGGTTGGGTGGCTCCAGTTTCAAGTGTTCGTTTGTCGCCCCGAATGCGCCAACAATGAACCTTAAGACCGCTTTTACCTTGGCCCACTCCCATTCCCACTGCCCACTTTCCACTCCTTTTGCTTCAGCTTCAGCTTCTGCTGCTGCTGCCCCTTCTCCGGAATCCCGGCCAGAAGTCGCCGCACTGGGCCTATGAATGCAGCCGGCTTACAGCTCGATTGGAACCCCTTTCAGCTTGAAATCAAGTGTTCTGTTGTTGTTAATGTCGCTGCTCAGACATTGCGCGGCTTATTGATTGATTGAATGGCCTTGAAAGGATTTGCCCTCACCCAGCCCGCTCAAGTGCGAGGCGAAAATATTGATCAAATTGAGAATTGAGTATCCGAGCATTCGAGGAATGGAGAACGCAAAAGCGCCCCAATTGCACTTTACTTTACTCTGAACGTAGGCTTTTAAAAAGGGGAAGCCCCGCGAATGAGCTGCACAGATAAAAACAAAAGCACAAAACGATATCAACTTAATGTTCGCAGCACAAAGGAACAAAGGAGGAATGTGCTTTACACTTTTATATATGTTTTAAAATCCAAATCAACTAGTAACGATTGTATGTTAACTAGCTATCTATCTATGAATATATAGAATGATAATATAAATATGAAATAAGTCCTATCAAATATTATATACTTCAGTCTCTCCTTTTTCCTTTCTTTTTATGATTAACAAACGATCGATTAACTTTAGTATATGTAGGTAATGTGTTTTAAGGAGCTTGCATTTCCACAGCCAATTTCTTGCCGTGCGTCCATTAAAATCGTGTGCGCCCTGTTAATTCAACAGTACAAGATTATTGGGGCAGTGAGGCAGTGCGTCATTGGGGCAGGCAGAAGCCAAATTGATTTTGATTGACCTCGCGCCCTGCGTCCGCCACTTGTCGCCAATGTGTGTGCCAAAGTTTCGGCTGACCCCCCACCAGCAGGTTGCTTTCCCTGCTGCTCCTGCTTCTCCTGATTTTTCCGCTTCTCTCTCCTCCACTATGTGATGACAACTTAAGGAGGGAGTCTCAACTTTTAAATCGAACTATCGACTATACTTTGAGCAAGCGTAAGAGTGCCAAATGCTCCCTCAGCTCACTTTAAACCTATAAAGCCCCCCACAGACCAACCCGCTTTTACCGCAATTTAATATTTTGCAACAACTCACACAAAAGTTTTCCACCAGAGCCGCAAATTCGTATTAATCCAACGAGGAGTGGAGACACAGCGGATCCAGGCATCCAAGGGGAGGAGATTGACAGTGACGGCGGGCTGGGGAAGGAAGCTGGTGGGACAAGGGGTTGGGTAAATGGTGGTCAGAGTGCAAAGTGTCTCACAAGTCCACTTGACACTAATAACAGATTTTGCGGTCGCTCGAAAAGTTGAGTAAGCACTACAACAACTACAATGGGCGACAGTTTCATTCCATTCGATTCGATTCAATTGCATAACCCCATTCCCTTCATGTACGAATTTTGGGCGAATCGAACGATTTATATACCATGACAGCCTTAGGAAAAATCCTGTCATTCATAATGGTAATTGTATCCACAGTCTTTACCAAATTTGTGGCCTTCAATGGCAATGAAGCTGTGTGTATTTACAACGAGCTTACAGTATTATCCTTTCGCATTACATTTATCATTACAATTATGTATTAGTTTATTTACTTTGATTAGTTTAAACATTCTTTCGTTCATTGAGCAGTCTGCCTGAATTAAGTTTCGTTATGATGTTCTTTTTTTTTTCGATAACTATAGTGTACGTTAGCCCGATTCTGGCCATCGTTACGCAGTTACGCGGCGTTAATTAATTCGTTACATAATCGGCAAATAACTCAGTAGCATCGCTGCCGGCTACTTTTTGACTTTTGTGGCGCCGCCGCTGCGACGGGATCCATATAAAAATGAAAACTTTTGGGCCTACGGCTCCGGCGGTCATAACTTCGGCTTTAACGGCGCGCAACAACCCGCAGCGATGCGATGGCAGATAAAGAAAAGGCAGATATTTGCACAAAGGTTGAGGGGGCGTGGGTCCGAAAACATTTACCACGCATTTACCATTTTTAGCCACCAGCAGCCAGTAACCAGTAACCAGTAACCAGTAACCAGCCAGCAGCAACCTTGAAACTTTCCACAGGCCACGTTCACATCCACCGATATCGGCGGCATCGCATCTGGCGAACAAATCTCGCTCGCAATTCGGAAATGTCCAAAAACTGTTTTGCCGCCCATTGCGTGCGTCTGGGCAGAATGCTCCAGAATGCCCCAAAATGCCTCTGAACCCGGTCCCCCCCCCCTCAACGCGTGCATATATGGATGGGTAGCAGATAGTTCTCCTCTTATTTTTTAGGGGTAACTGGTCGTTAGGATGGCAGGGATGTAGGGATGTTGGGATGTTGGGATGCTCGGCTGGAATGGCGGGTGCTGCCTGCGGGCCAAAACTGTTAAATTATTTTTTTATTACCGGGCAAGCGGAGGAGCAGGCAGCTCCTTTATGAAGGCGACGGAGCTGTCTCTGCGTTGAAAGTAAGCGTTAAGTACGAACAAAGTGAAAAGTATTGCCCGTGCGTGCCCAAACTTTTTGCCCCAACAAAACGGTACAGTGCAGTACAGTACAGTACAGTGCAGTGCAGTGCAGTACAGTGGAGTGCAGTACAGTAAGGAGGCAGCTCGGAGTGGAGCAACTCAACCCAGTTGAGCCATCAAGCCATCAGCCATCAGCCGCAGCGTCAAACAAAGCACTTGAAGTGAAAATTGTGCTGGCTTTTGTCTCTTTGTCTTTGTCTTTGCTTAACTTTGGTGTGCCACTGCTGCTGCAGTTGCCCACTGCAGAGTCGTAAGACAAGAACGAAGGCTACGGCTATACTACAGTCGTCGAGGGTTCCCCCGGACTTTCAGATGCCCCGCCGACCAACTACCAACTACCAACTGCCAGCTGCCAACAACCAACTACCCTTTTGTGAAAAGTTTCAGCGGAACGTGGGCGTAATTTCTGTGAAAGTCAACGGTGTAGTTGTAACTTTTCCAGAAATCACTATATGGGCGCAGTATTAATGCCAACTAAATAACATACAAAAATGCTTAAAACATAAAACTTTAGCTGAGCTTTGAAGAAGCCAAGTGCATATATTCATACACATTGCAAGGCATTAATAATTAGGTATAGTAGAAATGAGCATAGTACTTATGCCAACAATATGTTTATGAATGCAAGTCAATGTAATGATGGTCGAGCGATATTAGATTGTCCAGACTATCAGATGCCCTAGGACAAATTAGTAATCATAGTAATAATAATAGTAATCATGAAAGTTAACTTAAATATTAAAGCATACTCTAATTAGTCAAAGAAAAGTGATATAAACGCTTCAATTACTATATATTTGTACTATTGAGACATATTCAATTTCAAAATTGTATCTTATAATCATATTATTGCATTTCCACCGATATTAATAATAACAATTGTAACAATGTTTGATTAATGCCGCTCACAAAGCACACAAATTAAGTTCTTAGGCGAAATACAAAGAAACACACACAAACATTGTTCGATTCGCAAGAGATTTGCAAGGAATAAAGGTTTATATTTCCTTGAATTATTCCAGGACTCCACCGCTGAGCAAGAAAATGTACCACATTTGAAGTTATGTGACCCATTTAAAAGGAATTTCATTAATTAATGTGTGTTGCTCGAACGTGCAATCATTTCAGCAAATCATTTCGAAACAACCCAACAAAGTTCAAACCTTAACTTCGAGCACAATCGGCCAGCCAGTCAGACCAGCCAGTCCGCCCATTAAAGATTAATCCCTGGCTGAGCGAAATCTTTGAGCCATAATGTTCCATTTGTATTGGGTTCGTTTTTCATGTTAGCTTCATGTTTTAAAGCGACGACTAAGTGGTCTTTTGGCGTGATAAGTAAGTTTTTGGAAACTGCCCAACGTTAGTCGGCCACTCTGCTCGTATATCCCAATTTGTTCACATGGCGAGTGACCTCGAGTTATATAAACTCGTGCTAAACAAATGTGACGGCTCCTCCGACCGAAAAACACCAGAAATTGAGAGGTCATAAATAACTTATTTCCAAATTGCAGACGTGGTGGCGGCGGCACACCCATACGCATTCGTTCATTCACATTCGCATTCGCATTCAACGTATTCGTAGCACTCGTCGTATTCGAGAACCCACATCAGCTGTCACTCAAAAATGACTAACACGCATTTGCCCCTCCGGCCGGAAGTTGTGCCGAGAGTTTGGACAGGACACGCTGAAGCGAAAGGAGCAACAACAGCAGCAGCAGCAGCAGCAGCAGCAGCAGCAGCAGCAGCAGCAGCACCAGCACCAGCAGTATAAATGAGGATAAAAGTTTTCCTTTTGATTGATTTGAGTCATTTGAGTGCTCTGGACAAATTTCGATTCGTACGGCAGAGCATGAGCATGGTCCATCGGGCAGTCGCTCTAATTAGTGTCCGTGTCCGTGTCCGTATCCGATCCGATCAGAGTCCCTGTTATATACAATTTTGTGAAATATTCCCTGGCCAGCCGTTCGTTCGGCCTGCAGCGGAAAGCTGTTTCAAATGGCCAGAAGTCGCATTCTTGGCCATCATTGAAATGTGCGTAAATGAAAAATA
This sequence comes from Drosophila mauritiana, assembly GCF_004382145.1. Lineage (NCBI taxonomy): Eukaryota > Metazoa > Arthropoda > Insecta > Diptera > Drosophilidae > Drosophila > Drosophila mauritiana. The sequence continues at coordinate 19,235,237 of NC_046672.1, read as the reverse complement.
TCGTTTACATAATGCTCCCCTCCCGAAATCGAAATGAATGCTCCACACGCCACACAAAACGTAACGAAACGCAGATGCAAAAGCAAACGAGAACGTAACGAACACAAATCCGCATCCCAGTGTCCAGGGTATTCCCTTTCAAATCGCATAATGAATAGAATCTCGGAAAATAGCAAATTACGAAAAAAACCAAAACAAACTGCACGTTCGCTGCTGTATAATACGAAAATTCAGTCCTACTGGCTACGCTCCGCTCCTCCAACCAAACTCCGTCGCACTTGGACGAGGAGGTCCTCGGCGGAGCACCACCAGAGGTGTGGATGGCCACAAAATCCATTAGGGTCAGGTCTGGAGCGCCCCGCAGACTGATGAATTGCCATAAGTTGACAGTGAGTGGGCCGCAATCGGTTATCAATAATGTAGGAATATGCAAATATGCGGTATATGCCCCATAATGCTATTTGTAGCTTTCTTCGCAGCAGTACACTGAAAACAATCAAGATGCCAGTGCTCGATCATTTGTGCAGTAATTGGGGTCACCAATTGAAAAGTTTGAATTTAAATATCAGAAAATTCTCAGTTAGTTGAGTAAGTATTTGAATACATTTTTAACTGTTCTTATTATTATTTTCTTTTTTAATTTGTAAAAAAAATTCATGCCATTTTTCTTGTAGCTGCTTGCTTTCAATTTTTGCGAGTGTGCCGTACGAAAATAAATTGATTTTCTAGTTGGGAAACTCTAAACTTAAACTTGTAAAAGCTGTGCCATTTTCGTTTTTGGTCTTTCTTTTTTTTATTGGATTGAAAGGGAGCACAAACTTGATATGCGTGGGCATTACAAGAGTGATGCACCAAAAACACTCGGATTTCCATGGGCAGGAATCTATGTGTGTGCATACATATGGGTGATATAAAGGCTCGGGCGTTGAATGCCAAATTCTGGACTCGAAAAAAGTTCAAGCATCATTGAAAAACCAGTTAAATGGGATATCTGGAATCGAATATGGCGGAAACGGAATAAGACAATATCTATATATAGATAAAAAAAGCCAGGGAAAGGTTGAGCAGAAATAAAAAAAAATAATAAACAATAATAACAAAGTCGGAAGCGCCATAGAGATAAAAAATATTTACCAAAAAAAAAAAAAAAAAAACTAAGCAAAGAGGCGAGAGAAGAAAATCATAAAAACGATATGAAATTTATGCGCATATTTCATTTCTTTTTGTTGAACGCCTGCTTCCTGCATCCACCCCACTTCAGTGGTTGGCTGCTGTTTGGTGGGGTGTGGTGGGTGCTGTTTGGTGGGTGGTGGTAGTTGATGGCTCTTGGGTTGTGGGTGGTGTTGCAGAAGAGGCGTCTTCCGTCTGAACCCCAAGTGATGGCCGTTTCTTGTTGAGTTTTATTCGATATTTTCTTTACATTTTCTTATGCTCACTACATTTTGTTTTCCTGCGGTTGTTATGACGATGCCGTTCTATTTTTCTATGCCACCCAGCCATTCCGAACCACCAGGAGCCACCACGTACCACCCAGTCACCCAATCACCCAACTTGCTCGTTCGTTGGCGGCCAAGCCAAGGTGTAATGTAATGTAATTTAATTCATTCTTTATTCTCCTAACTGGTACAATGCAATTGTATGTTACATTCATGCACAATTTCCGTTTCCGAGCGTATACATATATAGTATATCTGTTATAGTCCTGATCAGCTAACTCGATCTGGCTAGAAATCGCTAAATGTATCTCACGTACCATAGGTATCTATAAGATTGACACATACCCTTTATGTATATGTGCGCACTTTTCTCAGTGTAATCAAATTTGTTCGCGACTTCGATTACGTTCTTTAGGGGTTTTACAACACTCGCAATTTACTTATATTCAAGTACGATTTTAGCAACACTACAAAATATTGCAATACTTTTTCAAGTGCTGTGTAGGGTGTAGGCACTTCGGTTTGCCGCAGCTGCCATCTTTTCCTTTTTTTTTTTTTCTTTGTTAAAGGTGAATTCCTTTGGAGCATGCATTAATATTGCCATCCCTCACACGACACTCCCCTCAGTTTTCCTGTCCAATCTGACCGCCCTGCTGGCCCTGCCGCTGCCAATATATTGATTCCGAGCCGAGCATCCCCAGCGACCTTTTCCCGTCCGCCCACCTCAGCCCTCCGCAATCCACAATCCCCAATCTCCGCCACTTTTGGCGAACTGGCTGGAAATCTTGGTAGTCTGCGCCCGTCGTAAAATGTTTGCCGTGATGTCGGCGCTATCTGTGCAACCGATATTGGATGCAGTCACGCCTCTCAGACACACAACCTTCCGCTTCCCAATGGCCAACGCCCCCTCATCCCCACCACACACAAACACACGAAGATTTAAAAGTAACCCAACACGAGTGGTAGACATCATAAAAGGGCAGGTTGACATCGGTGCAACAATACGAAAAATGTTGCTCAACACAAATAGTTTGCAAGCAGATAGATGCTCCGATGTTCTTTCCTATAAGATGACCACTTTTCAATCGTGCAACAATTTGTTGCACTTGAAAACTTAAGCACCCTATAAGTTATCAGGTAGCTAGATACATATGTTAATCTAGTTTAGTGCTACAATATTTTGCTAAGGGAGTTACTCAAAGATACTCTTTATCTGAGCTTCACATTGTGTACCCTTTTCTTTTTTTGTTTTTACTTTAGTTCGCTGCTATTAGCAACGAAATCTAACAAATTATCACACATGTTCTGCTCGTAAACAAAAAAATTACTGCAGTCATATAAATGTGAGCGAAATAGCATTTGGGTATTAATTTTGTTTTCAGCCCCGCCTTTGTGTTCTAATCTCATCCATCTACGTACACAGCTCTCAAATGCTTTTACTTTTAAGAGCCATGTCGAAATTGTAGCCCTCTAGTTAAATGGGTTCCATGGAAAGGGGGAGTCAATTATATTGTGCTTGTTTCACTCGTGGCCAACATACATACATCTCGCAGAAGAATGAGCAATCGAAATGAAATACACTCTCGGCGCTGATTCACTGTGTGACTTGGCTTCGAAATCGGGGAATTGTAATGCTGATTTCCCCGAATTTCCAACGACTGAAATCGTTAATCGCAGCGGCAAGCACATGGTATAGATTACATTTGACCTATGTCGCTCCATAGCCAGTGCTCTAGCCCCGCATCCTGATAGCTGCTCCATGCTACATGGCATCGTTTTGGACGCTACGATTCCCTCGCACATGATTGACGTAACTATATTTGGCGGCGGTTTTGTTCCCCAGTCGACTGTGTACGGAGTACTGTGTACTGTGTACTGTGCACTGCGAACTACGGACTGTGAAGTGGAGCAAAGGGCAAAGGGCAAACATCATGCAGCAAACACCAAACACCAAACACCAGACACCATACACCATACACCATACACCAAACAGCTAACGACAGCGATAAACACGTGTTGGGCCAGTTGTGTCATTGTTTGTGGACCGGAATCAAAATCACGGAGTTTGGGTCCGAATCATCCAACAATAAATCGAAAACGCGAGCGGAAAAAACACGCACTTAACGAGGCTCATCGAGTGGGGGGAGGGGAGTTCAATTATTGGATGCACTGGGGAAAAGCAAAGGGACCCCAATTATATTATTCAATATGGTATTGATTTATAGCTCCCTTTAGTTTGATAACAAACTATTAATCAATTTTTGGCTTAGTACATAAGTATTTCTATCTGGGAACTTAGAAAATGACTTAAGAGGAAAGTCGGTTTTTGTTGATACTTTCAATGTTTGTTTACAAACACTGAGTAGAGTAGTGTGTGAAATGCTTGTGTCTCAGGGTGGAAAACGATAGCCAAATAAAAGCGGAGAGAACCAATTTGACTGGCATTTAAAAAATAATGGGCTTCGCTCGGTTAGCTTTGAAAAACACATGTGCAACTTTGTTCATTTTTAACACATTGCGCATGTGGTTTATTCGTTCACGCTACGCTTTTTATCAATTTGAAAATTTAACCCGTTCCTCAAATGGGAATACATACGTGGGTATGTGGTAGGATGCACCACTCTTTAGTATAAGAATAAAAAGCTAAATGGCTATAGAGCACAGAAAACTAATTCTCTCTACACTCACTAAATGTGTATTTAGTCTTCATCTAGTGAAACAACAAACACATTCCAGTGCTATATAAGTTATTGAATCCAAGGGAGTTATAAACAATACATGAAACCACCGCCAGGTGGCGCTCACTTGTAGGTTCACATTTACTTTAGCTAAGTAACGGGCATCTGATAGTCGACTCCCTCTGTTCTTTTTTCTTTCTTTTTTTTTTTGAATAAAAAGTTTGTATTTCACCTGATGCATTTCGCATTTGATTTCAGAAGCAATATATTAACACGTTGTGCGGTCGGACGTGAAATGGCCGACGATCCGCGGGCACCGAGCGCCGTACGAGTAATCATAAGTCGCGACTTGCGAGGAAATTGATAGCCGGTGGGGGCGCTCAATCAAATGCGAGTGCATGCAGCTGGTGCCGTTGAATCATCGACGGCATTCATTAGTCATTTAAATTAATTGAACGCGTCTTTTTTCTCTCGCTGCCCGAACAGGTGAAGGTCAACGGGCTAAGCCAGACCACAGGTGAATTTTACACGATACGAACCGTTCTTGTGGGTATGACAGCGCGGCTTACCTGAAAGGAAGAAGAAAAAAAAGAAGAGCTGGTAAAATATACATCATAAATGTTTTAGAGAGGCAAAATATGGGTGGTAATAGAGGTTGGGTGGAGGTATTTCCCTCCGCCCCCCACACGACCAACTAACTTGTAATTTTTCATCCAATAATGCCATATTGTTTCAAATTGGACGGGGGTAATTGGTAATAATTTAATCTAAAACGTACTGCCCGTTTCGTAACTTTTGTACTGTTTTGTAATTCACTTTTTATTGGATATTTAATCGAAAGACAAGCGTCCGACCCGAGGCCATTGCATGTTCACATGTAGGTCATCTAGGATGGCTATGTTGGAAAGTTCAGTTCGCGCAGAGTGGAAAGTCCGCTCGCCCGTCGTGCCACAACATTCTGAAGTCCGTTCTGGTTCCTTCATATCCAGCCATAAAGTCAGTCAGTTAGTCAGTCAGTCAGTCAGTTAGTCAGTCTGTCACACGGGTTAAGCCCCTGGAGGCGGAGGATCTCTAACGAAGCCAAAAGTGGGGGCCTTCAACGGGTTAGCCTCTGCCCTCTTCACTTTCTGCCGCTTTGATTGACTTCAAAAGTCATACATATATATGTATTGCATGAGTGCTTTATCCGTGGCAAAACAAGTTCGTGTTCTATCACCACCACCCGTGACCTTTATCACAACTGTCAATTATGCTATAAAAAATATCCTGAAATAATCAAGGAAAAATGTAAGCGAGGGCAAATCAAAAACAAAAAAAAAAAAAGAAAAAAGGAACGCCACTGGCACAGAATTAAATTGTTTTATTTACGACCCAACCGTTATGCCAATTAAAAAGTGTTACAAGCGAAAATATTCCTAGAAATAGGTATTTTCTTTTTAATTTTTTTTTTTTACATGATGCATGAATGTTGGTGGAATAAGGTCGAAAATTTATGAACTATTCACAAGCGGGCAATTAAAAAATATTGATCATAAGTCAGATAGATACAAATATGTATGTATGCAACTTGTTGGAAGGTTTTACCATAACTGTTTTGCCATCTAGGCAACCTCAAGAAACACCTAATGACAGCACTGAAGAATTCGCGTGTATGTTTGTCTTTTATTTTTTGCAAGCCAAGAAATATGTTTCGTTTCCTTCTTTCTCACCATTTATATACAAATTGGCATACCCACACATAAGCTGTCCAATTTTCGGGACATAAAATGAGCCTCTGGCAGCCTTTTTGCACGAATTTCGGGGGGACAAATATTTAATGCTACCAGTTTTATTAATTATATCGTGCTAAATTGGCACTTCCAGCACTGCGGTGGTGTGCGCTGGGTGAAACCCGAACATCTGCCGGTTCTCATGTTGCGATTCGCCGCTTCCCCCGGTAAATTGATGAGCTCAGCGCGGCAAACATCAACGGACACTCACCCACAGTCGTGGCATACGCCCACATAATTAACACTTTGGTTCGATGTGGGTAAATATTTAGCATGCGTCTATAAAGCGGACTACTGTGCACCACGGAACGGGCAGCGACTCCTGCCCTGCCCTCCACTGCGCTCTCCCTCTCCCTCTCTGTTGGCCAAATAAATTTATTCAAGCCATACAGTACCGTACCGTACCGTACCATATACCCTAATAGAGCAACTTGACTGCCGCCGCCGCCATTGAGTTCACGAGATGGAGGAGAAATCACAAAGGAGCCGAAAACAAATGGTGCTGGGGATGGGGAAAGCAAAGTAACACCGCCCACTTTGGCTCGCAAGGTGGAGCCGGAGGCGGTCCAAAACGCCTCCGCCTTTGACTGGGATAATCAAAGCTTCGGATAGCCCCATGGCCCAGTCTAGCCGCCATACCATACTAAACCAAACCACACCACACACGTGCTGCTTGGTTTGTGGGTTATGGGACTTGGGGTTGATTCAAATTACCCAACGCACTCAACGGAAAAAAGAAAAATAAAAAAAGAAGAAAATAGAATAAGGCACAAGGAAAGCTATCAACATACGTGAAAGTTCCTCGTGTATCGAGCTACCTTAAATCGCCACTTGAATAAATAAAGGTTATAAAATCGGTTGGGCGAGAAAAAGTCATAGCAGAGGCCTTGGGCTACCTTCCTTAGTTACAAATCAAAAAAAAAAAAAAAGTATTGTACAGTTTCAATTGAGTGCATACATCATAGTCTAACCAACACTGGATAATCCCTTGGCTAGATTCTTACTTGCTCTGGTAAATGGTTTTGAACGATTTCAGCCAAGATTGCAGTATACGTGACATTCACAATGCCAGCAAGTTGCAATAATGATGCCGAATCTCAACGGGGGCAAGTGCTTTTTGGCTGAAAAAGCACTCGGTTCCCGCCCACTTTCTATCTGCCACGCCCACCTAATGTCGCCCAGCGTCAAAGAGAAACAGAATCGAAATTTAAGGAAGCTTAAATGCAAAGTAGTTTAAGACATAAAGCTAAGAAATCGAATCAATTATTTCGCCAGCATTTAAAATTGATCAGTTTAAATTTCAAACCCTGATGTGTATCCTGTAAAAACCATTAGACATTGTAATATCCTTTCCTTGGTGTATTCCCACTATCACGTGCCGTGAGCCAACCTTCTGCCAAACTGATTTCCAAAGAGCCAAACTTTCCGTACAAAGTAGACTTATTGGTCGTGTGCTAACTGTCAATCATCATAACTATATGTGACGTCTGAAGCAGTTCAGTTTGGAATTAGAAAAAGCTTTTAGCTAGCCAATGCCGTTGTACAAAAAGCATAAAAAAGTATTGCCAGGAATCGAGACTGCTGGCAGTGTGTGTGTGTTGTGTGTGTGTGTGTGACTGACTATCTGGAATGGCTGAATCGAACTTTATTGCCACTGAAATGGGGTGCTAATTGCATCGACCTTTGCTAACAGTCGACTCGAGTCCATCCGTCCATCCGCCATCCGCCATCCGCCATCCGCTCCCATTCGAGCGTAGTATCGGTATCGGTATCAGTTTCTGTTCCTGTTTCTGAACCGCGCACCTCCTCTTTTATTTATGTTTATCGCAATTAATTAATCTGTCTAATGGCGTGTTGGGTAACGAGTGCGGCCAGGCCGGCTTTAACCCAGTTTTGTTGCACAACTCTGAATGACATCCATCTCTCAATTCATCCGGCTGGCTGACTGGCTGGCTGGTCGTTTGCGTTCTCTACTCTGACGGCAAAGGCAACTCTTGTCCGTATGTCCGTGTGTCCGTATGCCCGTCCTTGTATCTGTCCGTCTGTCCGTTCGTATGTACATACATCTGTCCGTATGCATGTACGTACATACATCTGTCCGTATGTATGTGCGTACATACATCTGTCCGATGTGTCGGACGTGCGCTTGTCTAAATGCATTTATAATGCCAATCAATCAAACGCAATTATAAACCCTATTGGCGCGATGTCTGTTCGTGCAATTGCCTCCTTTAAATACGAGGAAGGCCTGTGTGGGTCGGATCTGTTCAGTTCAGTTTAGTTGAGTTCGGTTCGGTTTGGCTTGGGAACTGGCTTGGCTTGGTTCGCGTAAGGCAAAGTAATGGCATGTAATAGTTTTGCATCGGGCCTGACTTGCAGTTTAATTCGGTGGGATGACGCCCCTCTAATCGCTGTGGTTTTGAGATTACTTTTTACTACTGCCTGACTATAGTTGAATTAAGCATTGAATTCACATCATTCCACATAAGGGAATTAATTATTATTTAGCAACATTCTTACAAATGCGAATTGTGGTTTCGATTTTTACATTGTCGAATTTTTTATTAGCTATTATAAACTCAGATTTCTTGGTTTATTGATCTTAATGGAATGTGAACCATTTGTTAGCCAGAATGTAGACATAATGTCAACATAGGTCCGAACTAGACCATATAAACACATAGATTGAATTTTCTGGGCAGGCTCAGTCGAGTAACCATAACTAGACAAAGACAATTCCATAAGAAACAAAATGCTGCAAACCCTGCTTGGTTTTTTAAAGCAATTTTGTTAGTTTGCATACTAATCCTGGCAAGTATTTCATATTCGGCAACTACCTTCTATTCTCTATTCATCTTTTTTCCACTCTGCCTGCCTTTTGCCTTTTGTGAAGGGGGGCGTGGTAATACCTTTAGTGGATGTGATTACCTTGAGCAATGCATTCACATTCATTGTAGTTGCTAACACTGACCCAGATCCTGCCGCAGAACAAAGCTAAACGTGACCAAGCAGCAGATTCTCAGTGGCTTCTATCAAGCTTTTGCGTCCTATTTGCTGGCTGGCTGACTGGCGTCATAACGAACCAAAAGTGCAAGCCATAAGCATTTTCTAATTTGTAATATATCACATTGCCGCAGCAGCAGAACAAACCGATCCCAATGAGACAAGAACAATATTTTATTTCTATTTAAATGTAAAAAAAACCACACACACACACACACTCAAAAAGGTTGTAATTAAAAGTCTCAAAATGCTTTGGCTTGGGCGAGGGAGGGGGTGTGTGCGCTTTTCCGGTTATTATGAAAATTATAATAACCTAAAAATCAACATGGTCCTTGCCTCGAACCCACTGGCCTCTACGAACCCACCCATATGGCCCATATACCATTTAACTACCGAAAGGACCTCCCACGGTGTACCCCCTCCATCGCTCTCTCCCTCTCTCTCTCTTTCCAGAGAGTGAGAGATAGAGAGGGAGAGGGCGAGTGGGGCATTGCGTATGAAGTCCTTTTATGACATGTTTGCCATTTATCTGTTTGTTTGTGAGCTTTGCCGTCTGTGTTTTGCTTTTTGCTCTGTTTGCTCCATTCTGTTTGGCCGTTCGCCGTCTCTGTCGCGCCATCTCACGCCCTCTCTTTCTAGTCTCGCTGTTTTTTACTGGCCCCCAAAAAATTTGCATAATAAATAAATGCCGAAGAAAAGAGCAGAAGCGAGCGAGAGGCAAATAGAAGAAAATATGACTTTTAGCCGAAAACCCTTAATCAAAAGTTTAAACAATATAAAATTTTTAAAATATGATGGAATAATAAAAGCGGCCAGCGCAGAAGAGACCGAGTTTCATGAGCTCGCATTCCCGCAGATATCCAAATAATGGAGTCCACACTTTGTCCACTCGCCATTTTCTAGCTGCGTCCTGCCATTTGAAAGCACAATTTTGCCGCATTTCATACTTCTAGCCGTGGTCATTGGTCCTTGGTTCTCTTTTTTTTCCGCGCCTGCCTTGCACTTGTGGCTAATGCAAAGAGCCGAATCGGAAATCTGGCCCAGTGGGCCAATGTTTCACAAGAGGACACTTGCCGCGTTCCCCTGTTCGCATCAAAGTTATTTAAGGTATTCCACTAAATCTTGCCTTAATGGCTAATTTAAAATATGACAGGACCGTGGATCAGCAGAGGGCCATTCGTTCTGTCCCTCATTGTTTTAAAAGTTTTCAAACTTATTTTATTAGCGCTTTCATAAACTCCCCAACGAGTCTTTAAACAATAAAGCGCATTTTCTTTTTTCTTTCCTTCTTTCTTGTGATTGATAACCCTCATCATATTTAATGAAATTTTGAACTTGGCGCAGTTATCACTTTCAATCATTCAAACGATTTAAGTTCAATTCAATTTAACGTCTATATCTACACATTACTTTTATGGCACTATATATGTACATATATAGGCATATATGTAGGGCTAACATGAAAATACGCACAATCATTTTGTGGCCAATAATGTTCGCCTGACTATTTAAAAAACACCCAAAAATAGGCGCCATTCGGCAAACAATATATTCATATTCACACTCAGGTGACAAGGCAGGAATTTTCGCAGGAATTCAAGGAGGCTCGAACTGTGGGAAAACCCACGAAAAATAGTCACAATACGAGCCAAATATAACAAATGTGTCTTTTTGTTTAGTATTAATGGTCGGTTGGGGCATGGAATTATTTGCTTGGCCGAAATGTTTAATAAAATTCGTGAAAACTCGGGGCGAAAGAAGACGACTCATCTTCACCATCCCAAGGATGGAGCCAAGCTATGTCTAATGAAATTCCTTTGAACCCTTTGCACCAGGAATAGCTCAATGAATGGAGTTCGATGGCAGATTGGCAAGCGTTGTTGCTGCTCGCCTGCCTAATGGATTTTAAAATCATTTTGCCAAATTTGCCAAAGTGCAAGGCAATGGGTACCCAAATGGCAGAAAGTGCCTGGGAAAAATGCAAAATTGGGTCAAAAGAATGCAAGTGTGTTAATCACATGGAGCATATTTTGAAGAACATTAAAAGCGTTTTAAACGAGGCCAGAAATGCTAATAGCAAGCCTCGTAAATCTCAGCTTTTTCTCCTACTCCGCAGGATGGCCAATAAAGGGGCCCAGATAGTCGGTTCGCTCCCAGGAGCAGCTCCATGGATTGTGGCCATGTATCCTGGTCTCCCCGTATTCCGTATCCCGTGTCCTGTGTCCTTCTCTTGCTCCGTAGACCCGCCCTGCCGTTGGACCCTTTTAATCGGATGGCTTTTGTCACAGCTTACCCGCTCGGGAGTGGTTAGTTACGGTCCAAGGGGGCAGGGGCAGGGGCAGGGAATGGTCGCTCTGCTGGATCTGGGTATTCGGCTGGTGATATCCGTACACAAAATTATTTCGATTCATATATGCAAGAGCCCAAAAAGGATGCTGGCCGACAAAGTGGCTTATTCATTTGCTGGGGATTTCGATTAAGTGCACAACGGCTTCCGATTTGATCTGCACGATTTGAAAATTATTTAGGCAAACATTGGCAGTTGGCTGGGTGGGGTACACGATTTGTGTGCTGGGGCTTACACACCACCACCACCACCACCTGTGGGTTCCGCCCCACCCCTTGGCCCCATCCATATCCAGCAGCATATGACACTTGTCGTCGTCACGGCACTTTGGCCTGTGACTGAAATCTGCTGTGGGCGCACCCTCATCGTCCACTGTCCACTGTCCACTGTCCATCGTCCAGTATCCAGTATCCAATGTCCAGTGTCTACAAACCGGACGGAAACAGTGACAGCCGTGATGTATGATGTTTGTAATATTTTGTGTCACATTAAGAAACAGGTGCGTCCAAATATTTGGCCCGGGTGTGACAAGCGGTCACTTGGTCGGTGGTGGCCTGATGGTTGGGGATGTCCTGATGGAGATGGATTCATTCGGCACGACAATACTTGGGTCGGTTAGGCTAATCAGATATATGGGTATATGAACCTCGTCTTATCGCGCTAAGTAAGTGCACTTGAGAGACTCAGCAGTTTGCGTAGTTTTCTTTTTTGCCGTGCAACTGATTCTTCAATCGAGTCAGCAATTCATTTCATTTGGGTCAAAGTAACTCAAAACGAGTCCAACTGAATCAGCACAGGTAATCCAATACTTGATGGCAAAATAAATCGGTTGAGAGCGATTTCCAAATCAGAACACAATTTGAGATGGTTATGCCGCTGTTTAAGTTACTAATCAAGCTGCCAGATGCGCAAACGAACGAATTTGTTGCAACAGCGCCATCTGCTGGAGCGTTTAAAAGGCACATGGTACATGCACAGTGCAGTAACGATATAGATATCAAATAAAAGCGGTGATTTGTACGGGTTGTTGTGTTTTCCAACCCACAAGTGCCACATTACAAGGTGGCCCGCTGACATAGGGAAACACGTTGAAGCGTCTCTGGACCGCAAATATCCCCCTCTCTCTCTCTCTCTCTCTCTGTGCTTTTGGCCAACATATAAAAAGAGGCCGTAAAACGCTTGCGGGCCGAAAGCAAAAAAAAAAAAAAGCGCAAACATAAAATTGCTAATTTGAATAAGTCACGTGACACACGGCGGCGTTAGCCTTGACAGCGGTGTTGCTGAATCGGAAAGTTCTGTGGACTTGTGGATGGATATATATGTATATATATATATATATCTATATATATGTGCACAAGCATACCCGGCAATATATATACTCTGCTTTACTGGAGACGAAGACACGCGCATTATACTTGGCCTGGCTCAGCAAATGGCCGACACGACTGTTGACGTAGTCAAACCCAAATTATGGAAATTTGTCATCGTGTGCGAAAACATGCGATATGTGGCTCAAGAGTTCTGGAGGAGGATGGAGGATGCCTGGATGGCTGGCTGGCTGGTTGGTTGGTTGGTTGGTTGGTTGGTTGGTTGGAAAAATACAAAACTGCGGCACATACAATGCGTTGCGTTGCGTTGCGTTAACTTGACTGCCGCCCATCGCTGGATTTCATTATCATGCAAAGAGCGTTTCTCCAAGTGGGACTTCATCCCACTGTTCCGTCCGTCCTCTTAATACGTTATTTATTCGCACACTTTCATTTTAATCGTAAATGCAGGCGGGTCAGCGCCGCAATCTCCCAGAATGAAGCAAAAAACAATTATGTCCGCAAATTGGTGTCAATTTTTGCGTCCGCTGTTTGTTATTGCCTCGTTGGTTGCCTGGTTGTCATGAATGCTAAAATGACATTGGTGTACCAACGTCACCATTACCATCATCATCATCATCATCACCATCACGTTCCCAACTAACCACCCACCACTTCCTTTAACGATGATGGAATCGCCGTCCGTCATGCAAAGTGCCTCGTCCGCAAATGTTTATTTCACACGCTTTCATTTAAATTTGCTAATTTCTTACATACTAAATGTAACTGGCGCAGTCACCCAACCACCCAACCACCCACAAAGCCAATTATCCGTTTAGGGCTGTAAATAAAACCGCATTTTTCATGACAAACGTGACATTTTCGTTCGAAATCTATTGCAAGTAAGGGGTATTCAAGCGTCGAGCTATCAGCGTTGCCTTAAATCAAACTTCTTTTGCGAGCTCAAGAAAGCGTCGCATTCTGTTTGGTTTTCTCGTTTATTTTTTTTTTTGCAAGGCAAACCCCTTTCTTTGACCTGTGCGCATAAATATTGAATAACATTTTTTGTAACAAATTCCGATGCGATTTTTTTTTATTGCATTTTCGCAGGGAAGCCAATGGCCGAGATATTGAGTTTACTTTTCCCACCATGCAACACAATCCATTCGTTTCTGATGCAAATTTAAAGGCGTGGCAACGGATGCAACGAATGGCACTAAAGTGCACAATAACGACACATCGAATATCCTCTAAATCGATGGACGAGAAGCAATCTTAACTTTCCACTGTCTATCTATCTTAATATGGCGAGTAAAGCAACTTTTCTGCAAAAACATTCCCCCTTTCCGCGACTTTAACGACTTTTGCTCTCGCCCTTGTGTGAACAACTCAAATTCAAGCGCATAACGTTAATCGACATCCGGAATCTATTTCCCCCCCTTCGTCACCAGCCTTCCTCCGACCGACAGTTTTCATCGCCGCCCACATTCGTCACTAACCGAATTCGCTTCCCAGCGTCGACATTCAGAGTCGCAGTTTTTCAGCGGAATTCACTTTTGCTGACATCGACTCGAAATGACTTTCCGCGTGAAAATTGTCAGAAAAGTGTGGAAAAAGTGCAGGCGGAAAAAGCCCGGTGCGAAAACACAATTTCCCCAAGGTGTAACGAAAAGTAGATGTATCGCAAACAATTATTTATTTAAGGGCGTTAAAGTTAAACAACATTTTGCATGCGTTCATGTCCGGCAAGCATACAATTTGTGCTCAAAGCGGTTAAACCATTTTCTTGCAATGTTTTTAAAACTATCAGAAATTTCACAATTTTGTGGCTATTTGCTTTTAATTGGCTTGAGAGTTTATCAAAATAATCATAACAAACCGCTGCCAACTAATATTTATTTGTTAAACTTACAACGAATTCCAAACTTCAAAATTTGGAATTATATTATATGTGTGTGTGTAAATATTAAATTTAAAGAATTGTTATCAAATTGGTTATTTGTAAATTACGCGTAGCTGTTGCCTTTTATAATGCAATTAATTAATGCCGCCATCGGAGTTTTTAAGCCCCTGCATTTGACTTTTTGAGACCTATTCTTTGTGCCGAGGCATATTTGTTCGAGTGGCTCTACATTTCCTGATTAATTAAACGCGTGACTCTCATAATTAGTGGGCTTTATATTTTATCATGACAGCGCTTCTCCTCCCGCCTCTGCTTCTGCTTCTGCTTCTGATTCTGATTCTCCCTGGAAACAGCGCTCCTCTTGCCACGCCCAGAATTTACGCTGGAACACGAAAAAAAAAAAATTAGGTTTTTAGAAAGATATGGCGAAGACATCGCAACTCGCACTCGCAGTTGTCGCAGCTGTTTGTCATTTTTCCATTTTCCACACACACACACGCAGTTTGTTTCGCCGGTGGTAACTTGGTGACTTGGTTGGCAACTTGGTGACTTGGTGACCCCGCTGGTTGGTTGGTCGGGTGGTTGGGTGGTTGGTGCTTTAATGCCGGTCATATGACTTCTGCTTTTCGCCGTCACTTTTATGCACATGAGACAATGCTTTATCAACAGCCATCCACTGTTTTGTTTCGTTTTTTTCGAATTTTCATAAATGAAAATTTGTTCCAACAATATTTTAAGTTTTTTTTACACAAACACAAACACTGGCACGAAGCCGTAGTATTTTCGGTATGATGCGGTGGAGGGGTGTCGAAATTTGGAAGCAGACTTGTAAGTGGTTTTCCTGATTACACAACGGCTGGATAATGTGTGCTGTCTCTGGCATCTAGTATGTGCGGCAACAAAGATTTACGCGCTAAGCAACTTTTTTTTTTATTTTATTTTATTTTTTTTTTTTAACAAACTTTAAGTTGCAGGTGTGTTGGTGAGTACGCAGCACTGTGCTGTTCAGCATTGTGGAAACCCAATCGGCAATATTGACAAAACACGGGCGCTGCCGCATCCCGGCGAATCGTCAGGATTCCAGATCGCAGGTAAGAGCAAGGATGAAGGAAAAAAAAAAAAAGAAAAGTAGACAAAATTGGCTGTCAAATGGGCCGCTGGGGAGAGAGTGCCACAGCTCGACAGCACCGGCTAATGGCACTCTCGTCTCGATTCTTAATTCTAGTTGCCGGCATATGTGTACGCAGCAGTCGAGTTCGAGTGTATCATGTCCCAACACATCCTGTGTCCCGGGTCTTGTGTCCTATATCCTGTGTCCTCCCCGACAAAGGTGCATATTTTGGCTTATTCATGGTTCAATTATCCATGGCGATGTGACAAGGCAGAGCAACCAGCGGCGCAGCGTGGGAAGCAATTTATGTCGCTTCGAGCGCATTTATTTTGAGTGTCGAATATAACTTAGAAGTTGTCAACCACTCCACTCCGTTTTTCCTCGAACGCATGTGTTTATCGGAGGATCTGTGTATCTATTTAGTTATTATCTTAGCTAATTGTCCTTCGGGATGTCCTGCAACAGAGTGCTCGTAATTTAATGAGTTTGTTCGGTAAATGCATGTGCTTTGCCCGAATGGTGTTCTATGTGAGATTTGAAGAACTGGCCTTGTGGCGAAGCCAAACGAGGGGGTGGTAAAAGGCATGATTTAACGCCTCCATGCCAGGCTTTTTTTTTTAAGGACCTCCAAACACACACACACACACACACACGTGCGAGTCTGATGGGCACGTACCTAAAATTATAGAAGTTGTGAGGCATACATACATGAATATTAAAAATGGCATACAATTATTTGTTTTCCTCTGACATTGAATACAGATGAACGAGCACACACACAGCTGCGTTCAACATAATAGCACTCATCGAAATAATACGACGCCCATAAAAATGCATAAGTAATGTTACAGCTCAAAAATCTTGATTTAAGCCCATAAAAACCAGATTGCCACACAATATTTATGAATGTCTTCATATGCCTTCAACTTTAAAGGCTTGCCATCGCCTCCTCTTACAGCGCGCGGCAATTCTAAAGAGCCCGTCTGATATCCAATGTTTAAAATTGTGATTTCATTTAGAGAACATTTTTTAATTGCATGACCCCAATCCACGGCTCTTCTTCCATCCATCCAAGGTCTCGGTGGTGCGCTGCACATGTGGCGGACGGATGGAGCTCTCGAATGGCGTCGAGGATGATGGCTGTGCATATGGATGTGGCTATGGCTATGCACCCAAGCTGACGAGCAGGCCTTCCTTTTTTTAACCAACCAACCAACCAACAGTGGCAGCAAAAAATTAAGAATATAATTCAACCCAATGAAATCTTTTTGAAAGCAATCATTCGCTTCAAGCGGAGCCCACTCGACTCATCATCATCATGGTGGCCATTCGTTAAGGGATTTTAAATGTATTTTAAATAAATATATATATATATATTTAAGATTATTATTTTTTCGTACAGTTACATCTACTGTGCCCAGCTCCACTCCTGCCCCTGCACCCTTTTTCTGCCACAACCGCCTGGTCGTCTGTGTTGTCTCATTATTTGTGATTTCTCGAAATCCCCTTCCGTCGACTCATTGCACTCCAACGCTTGGGCGGGCACTTCCCAACCACCCACCACCCACCACCTACCACCTCGTACCACCTAAAAAACCCCCTAAGCCCCATCGTCATCGCCATCGCACCGAACATGACACGCATGCTGCCCCCGCAGGAGGCGTGTACTTTGTTTGAAGCGCAGCTCGCAGACAAAATTCGCAGGCACACTGAGAGAAATGGAAACAAAACAAAAGTGACGGCGGCCTTCCCCTTCTTTCGCTGATGGTTGCCAACTGCCAACTCTGCTTTGTGCGACCGAATGTGCGCTGTTTACTTAACAAAACGCAAAAGTGGGCGCACTTCGGCTAACGGAAAACGGAAAACGGAAGTGACTTCCGTTTGGCGACAAGACGCAAATGCCTTATCTTAATTGCGAAAGAAACACACACATAACATATTCCACTTACGCATTCTTTGACATTTATTTGACATCATCAGCGGATTAGCACAGGATTTCATTTCTGATCCCACCTCAAATTGTTGGCTTTGAACTTCATAAAATAAAAGAGCAATACAACAAAGTTTAATAATAGCCCCCAGTGTTTTCAAATAAAAACGAACCTTTTCTTGAAATTTCGAGCCAACACAAGGATTTGCTTAAGAGATGAGCTGCCTACTTAATGCCAATTAATTAGTGCGAGGGAAAGTGTGTAGCGAAAAAAGGGTTCGATTAATGTATAATTCATTTGGAAATGGGCTTGCAATTGAAGTGTACGTTTATAGTGCGAATTAAACAAGGCTTTAAGCTGGCTTATGACTTAAATTATTACGCAGATGAAGCACAGTGTGACCAAATTGTTTGCCAGTTTTTAGAAATATGTACATGCATCCCTGTTTTTACATCACTCGTTTCATTTCTCAGTTCGCTTACATTTTGAATGGCAGCATTCCAAGCTGGTGGAATTCATTTTTTGAGTGCAGATGTTTGTGTGCATTTATGTGTGGGCACCAGCAGCGCTCGAATACATTAACATCCAAAACGTTAGCGTGCCAAGGACCGACTGACAATAATTTTCCAGTCCTGCAAAGTACATTTTTCCCCCAAGCTCCCCAATCCATCCAACCAACCAACCCACCATCCGGCCAACCATCAACACCCACCACCCACTTTTATCGCCTTCGACCTCAACGGGGGAAAAGTGCTGTTTTGTCTGAGGCCATAAAAAGGGAATTTCAAAACCATAAATTGATAAATTGATAATATAAATTAACCAATTCGATATTAAACTTGAATGCGGCTGTGGGCTGTGCGCTTAAGTGTGACGCCAAAGAAACGACAATAAAAATATAAAAAGGAAAAATTTAGTAAGAATAATCCCTCAGAAATATGACTGTTGAGTTTTCAGCGATTTTCCGAGCAAGGCGTGGCATTTATATATATATATATATATACCTTCTTGTTGCATTCTTTTCTTCAGGAATGCCAAATACCCTTTGAAAATAAATGAAGAAAAAAAGAGAAAATAATGTGCCAGGGAAAGCGGGAAAAATGTTTTAGGTCCTTGTATCTTGTATCCTTGGATCAACACAATAACCGTGCGGATAATTTGCAAACCCGTATGTACATACACATTGAAAAGCCAAGACAATGTATACATACATATGTACATGCCTATGTACATACTTAGTGTTCTCAGAGGCTTCCCAACGCTGCTAATTAAACAAACTTTGAACTAATCAGCTAATCACATTCGGTGATTTAGTCAGGATCCGTAGAATATTGTTTATGGGATTAGCAGGTCCCTCGAATAATAATAATCGATTTCGAAGTGTAAATTTAATTCACATATAATTTCGATTTATATTCAATGTGTGTCAATTTGTGACTTTTTACAAGTGTATCTGCCGAATGCCAACCAACTAATCCCACACCATATCCATATCCGTATCCATATCCATGTCCCTAACCCCATTCCTATCCTGCCATCCGAAAGCTCCTTGGATTCCGTTTTGTATGCGCTGCCAGACGCTTTGATGTTACACACGATGTTGTTATGCTCGTAAAAATACTTTTACGTAATCATTAGTATGGGCAGAAGCTGGCGAGAGCGTCGGGATTCGCTCCAGGAGCAGTCCAATGCATGGAATAGTTGGTTAGGTGGTGGACAATCCATGCACACATAATTGCACACCACATAGCCATGGCCATTAAGTTCTAATCCGAAAACGGCTGTCGAAACTATTTGCAACTTAATGTTGATCAGTTCAGCTTAACAGCGAGTTCTTAGTGGGCCAAAACATACATACAATGTATGTACGTATGTATGTACATATGTTTGGAAGTAACACTGCTTAATTTCTGCCTGCTATGCGGTTTAAACTCTCTACTTGCATTTAATTCAAGTTAACAAGTTAATATAGTTGCTGCCTAGTCACTGGACATTCCCCATATATATATATATATATATATATATATATATTAAGTTTTTTTTTCCCACAAAATACGAAACTCGTAAATAACTCATAATCTTTAAGTGGTTAAAGAATAGCGTCGAAAACGTTGATTATGGCACTTGGCATTTTGTTTGGTCTGCCCTGGATACATAAACAAACCATCGGTCACGGTCTATTGGCTTTGGCCAACATTTGTTTTGTTTTTTTATTTTTTTTATGTTAGTTTTTCCGTTATATATATTTATAACCGAAATTAGCTGTCAATTATGAAAGTAAGTCGCTGGCGACCGCAGAGGAATCCCGGGTGAGCGGACACATGCACGCAATGACTTCGGTGTCCATTACGTCCATTTTATTTGACCTATTGCGCCGTGCTGGAGGTTCCGCTCCTGCCAGCGCTTCTTAAGCCGGTAAATTGCTGTCAATTAGTGGGCGAAAGTAATAAATAAGCCAAGAAGACCACGACCACAGCACCATGTTGTCACTCCAAGAGGCAATCAAGGGCAGGCAGGCAGGCAGGAAGGCCGGTAGCTCGGCTCGGCTCTGGAGGACAGGTGAGCTAGCTGCTCTAGCTGCTCTAGCTCCTCTAGACACCAGCTCTCAGCTCCCCCAGCTCTGGAGCTTTGGCCCAGAGTGCGTAACTTTTCCACACCTTCTGCTTCATCGCAGCGGCGAAGTTGGGCGACCTTCATTGACATTTTTACATGTCCTGAAGGACACAGACCATCCCTCTGCCCCTGCCCAAGCCCCTGGCGACCTAGCTGTGGCAGGAGGAGAAGGAGAAGGAGGAGCAGGAGGAGCAGGAGGATTCATTGTTATGGAAGGGCGGGCATGCTGTAATATGTTATTGTTGCCAGCATTTTTATTGGATTTTTACAGGTGAGCATTGCCATTAAGAACGCCCATTCCACAACCTTGCCCCAAAAACCACATAGGTATGCAGTACATATATGTACATACATATGTAGTATGTAGGGCCGATATATATTATGAAAGGTGGCAATGGCAATTCAATACGCAGCCTAATAGAAATGCGATCGATCTGGATGTGTGCAACCTGTAACCTTTTTATACACCTATCTTAAGTCAGTAATTCCTCTTTTTCTGGAGTAACTTATTTAGTTCGCCCACATCTGAGGCACACTTTTCTCAAAGTCTAGCAGCTCTATTTTGCCATTAAAGCGCTCAGCACGGTCTGTTGATCCAAGTGCTCCTAATTTTAATGAAATTTACTCGAAGCGTGTATTTTTTCACGCATTGAGCGCACATATGAA
Organism: Drosophila mauritiana; assembly: GCF_004382145.1. Classification (NCBI taxonomy): domain Eukaryota; kingdom Metazoa; phylum Arthropoda; class Insecta; order Diptera; family Drosophilidae; genus Drosophila; species Drosophila mauritiana. The sequence goes on along the minus strand of NC_046672.1, from coordinate 19,214,473 downwards.
ATGTGTTAAATATGTTAATTTGTTTATTTTATGGGAGCGAAGAAGTAAAGTACATAAGTAGAGTGAACCGCAGGCATTTCATTTCATTGCGGTTCATTGCAGGCATACTTCAGATACTTTATGCGTTGCGATTGAATCTTTGGCATTTAATCCTGCGCAACTTCCATGGCCTGAATCAATGTTCCGCTGAATCGATTAGGTCTATCGGGTTTCTACCTCTCACTATCGGAATATTGCTCAATTTTGCGGATAGATATCTGGGTGTGATTTTTCACAACAACTTTCTTCTTTTTTTTTTCTTTTTTTTTTGATTCCTGAAAACGGAAAACGAGAAAAAACGACCTCTATTCGCCGGCAGGAATATTTTCCATGCATGCGTGTTTCACATTCCTCTCGTGTCGCCTGTCGTTTTTTTTTTTTTGTTTTTTGTTTTATTTTTCATCTATTTTTATTTACCCCAAGCCTTTTTTGTATGGGCGCCCAATTCTCGGTTTGTCAGCAGAAAAACAAAATGGGGTGTGGATGTGGGTGGATTGCGAATGAAAGACACGGGAGCTGGGAACCCATATTGATTAATCTTGTCATTAACATTTTTGCAAATGTCATTTGAAGTTGATTCGTCCTTGTCTTCGTTCGGATATTGTTTGTTTGTTGCTCTACTTGATTTTCATAGAGAATGGCGAAAACAATTTAAGAATGGGAGTGAGAATTGCGGGGAAAGTAAGCTGACTGCCTCACTGCCTGACTGACTGGATGTCTGAATGGCTCATCATCATTGTCATCGGCATCCGACATCCGACATCTTCGCGGAAACTTTGGATTCTGCCCCATGGAGAAAGCTCTGCGTCGCCATCAATAGTAGACATACAAATGGTGCCCCGGAATTTCTATAATTTATAGGCTTTCAAAGCCATTTACATTCGCCATTTCACCATTACACCATTTTGCCGACCATGGCCAAAACAGGAAGCCCAACGCGTCTGCCAGCATGACTAGGGTATACGGTTTGGTACATAAAGTCAAGTTGTCGCAGGCAGTTTGGCATACCATAAAAGCGGGCCAAATAAAATCCAGTCTCCTGCTGATGTGCTCCAAACCACCAAACCTAATTTTATTATTTGTCAACTTTTGTAACAATAAAAGAAGGAAACAACACCACCACCTCTACCATTATTTGCCATTAAACAATCTCGAATGGCTGGCGGCAGTTGAGAGTATGGGTGCATTGTATAAGATTACCAATTAGCCACTTGCCCAAGCTACCCAGAAATAACAATAGATTATGCATGATATTCACTGGAATTGGTTACATCCAAAAATCAGCTCCATCACTTATCCTGAATAGCAGAGTTAATAAGTAAAAAATGGGCTAAATACCGAAGGCAGCTCAGTAAGAGCTTAATAATAAAATACTTAAGCGGGTGCACTCGTTATTTTTTATGGTTTAATGGTATGTTAGCATGTTTCTAACAACCCGTTGACAGCATTCGCCAACAAAATCTTCGTTGTCACCGTGATGCTGACGCATTTTGGCCTGGCAAAGAACAAAAATGAGCGGAAACACGCGGTGCAGATGTGGATGTAGATGAACTCTGGAGAGGATGACGATGATGATGATTCAGACGCCAAAAGCAGTTAAGGGTCAGGGAAACTTCAACTTGGAGTCAGGGTATGAAAAATGTCTTCTTCTTTGATGTCCATTCATTTCGTTCTGCTGCCAACGACAAAGTTGCTCCACTCGCGTGACCTGCAGTTCGTCATCTTAATCTCCTTCACAAGAGTTGCCATTGGGCAACGGATTTACCTCCACCGAAACCCTCGTTCTCAACACTGGCCACAAAAACAAAAAAAAACAAAAAAACAATGAAAATTAATGCATTTTGAGCTCAGCGCACAGAGAAATGAAATAATTCTGTATTAGTCGTTGTTGGAACAGCGTGAAAAACGAGAGACAGCGACGAATAGAATCCAGATAAAATGAAATGGCAGGGCACTCAATTCTGGAGCTGCCGAAAAACACGTTCACCTAAAAAAAACTGAAGATTAGCTTCAGTAACAATATTTTGGATTGACCCTCGCCAATCGAGTGAAAAGCATCGAAGGGGAATCGTTTCTTTGTTTTTATTTGCCAGCTTATACATATATGTACACATGTATGTACTTCTCGGGTATTAAGATATAGGGCACACATGGCATGCCCAAAAGACATTGGCACATAAAAAAAAAAAAAAAAAAAAAAACAAAAAAATGCAAGCATGTGTTATTGATGAATGATTCCCGGGAAGGGAATCAGAAATCAGGAATCAGGGAGCCTGTGCCTGCCCAGCAAATGAATTATTTAGCCATACGGTAAATCTTACCGTCCACTGGGAACTGCTAATTGTCACACAAAGTAGCTGGGAGAATAGATAAGCTGGAAGCACTTCAACTAAAAAAAGTGAGATGTGGGAGTTAGTTCGTTCATATCCAAAGAGCAGATCAAATAAATGAGCAGGAACATTTCAGAGATTCAGAGATTGTCACCATTTATTCGGTGAGCAGGCGAATATTCCGCTCCGCACATATCCTTCGCAAATCGCTGCCTGCTGACTGCTGACTGCAAATGAAATGTTTGAAACCATGGTCGAAAGCATTTTCGATTTGAAGGTTGTTTGCTTAGCGTTTTAAATATGCATGAGAGCTCGATGGTGTGCTTATGCAAACTCGCACACACTTTTTGCCATCCCAGAGATACGCACTCAACCACGCAGGCGAATGCCGCAAGCTCCTTGCGATGAAGTCGGGTCTCCAGGTCTTCAGGTCTTGAGGATTTCAGGATTTCAGGATTTCAGTTCTTCACACTCGAATAAATAACGAGTAAGACCGCAATGCTCAAAGACTCCGACAACGAGACATACACTCGCTCCTAGATTCAAGATATTCGAGCGATTCATGCTTGTTTAGCAGCAAATCTCAATTGTGGAGTACATGCACTGCATATGTTGTTTCGAAATGAAAATGATAAAATCAAATGGGAAATGATACAAGATTTCAACTTGAGTAGTTATTTCTTATTTCAAATTCTCAAACTTGACGTTCTTAAAGCTGCATTCGCAAAACTGCTGAATTTCGTGAGAATATTTTGTGAAGGAAGATTAAACAAAAATGCAATAATAGTATGCACAAATAAGGCGTACAGAGTCGACTTTAAAGCTGAAGTGGCTTAAGCTTGATCTCCACGCCAAACTGACATTTCATTAGACGCCACTTTGTTTGCCCGCCGGGTGGCAATTTAATAATGACCTAAAAATTCGCACCAATCTCGCCAGCAGCAGCATTAGCACCATCGCCTCAGATCAAATGACAGAGACCCAAGAACAAACACCGAAGGACAGCAAACGCAAACCAAACCCGAGACCCCCATCCAATCCAATCCAACCCAATCACAATCCCCTTTCCAATCCCATCCATCCATAAGCAAACCCATCCATGGCAAACAGAGGAGGAGGAGCAGTTGGCCAGATGGTTTTGTCACCGGTAGCAGCGGCCTATAGTTTTAATTCAATTGATTGAGCTCAAGTTTTTTGGCCAACAGGCGCAACCGGCAACTGGCGACACCTTAATTCGCCGCCCAATCTCCTCGAGACCCGGCACGTAGAGAACTTGCCCCCACAGTCCCAGAACTCGTTAACGAGATTCCTGTACATGGTCTGCTTGTCACGGTCGCATCTGTTTCTGTTTCATTGTCACAGCGAGGACGATGACGATATGGATGCCGATGTCGGGTGTTTAACCTCAACTAACACCTCTGCCACATCCACTTAGGGTCCAAACTGTAGACCTACACTCGGGAAAACTGCCTGCTGTGCAGTGTAAAAGTGGTACTTAACTAATTTAGCCGAGTGCGGTGGCTAGGGGGCTTTCAATTCAGCATTTATAATTTGCCCAAGACGATGATGGTGTTGATGGGTGGTCGGCTGGAATCGTTGCTCATAAAGATGGGCATGTTAACGGGACGGATGTGAAGTCGTGTGCATCGGATGTTCAAGTTCTCTTTGAAGTTGCCCAGCCTGATGAAATGTGTATGGCTACACTGTGCTAAATTGTATGTATCTATTGAATGCATTTTGTAGTTTGCAGCCTCACATCTTTGTATGCAGCTGGAGCATTCGATGGCATAGCTTTGCACTTACAAAGATGTCAAGCAAGCGATGACACCCACATTCCACCCAATTATCCTGAATCTCCGCCATGAGGCAGTGTTTGTGGACAGAATTTAAATGCCTCGATGGCCATTGCATTCGGCGGCATACAAAGCATAAGTCGTGTTGTTTGCAAAACTGCCACAAAGGTCCCAAACAGCACTTAGGGCCCATCAATGGTCTCTGGTCTCCTAGTCGTAACTCCTAACTCGCAGCTTGTAGCTTGTAGCTTGTAGCTCGTAGCTCGTATCTCAAATCCACTCGAACACTGACTTACTTTTGAATAAGCACCATGAATTGCAAGCAGAGCAAGGGAAACAAGACCATTGCAATGTGCAAGGGCAGAATCTTGTTTAATTAGTTTATATATTTTACTAATTCCCACATCTTAACACATGCACACACACAGGGCTCGAATAAGCCAACTCGAGCTACCAGATCCATTTTCGATCTGCTGTTTTCCCTGCTGCACAAGTTGTTGCAATGCGGTTGCAAATGCAACTATTGCATATGGGAAGTTGGCTAAATTTTAATTAGTGAATGGTTTAATGCGGCATATCCTTAATTATGAAGCTGAAGTTTCATGCGTGCATACACGAATATTAGGCATTTCATTTAACCACATTTCAAGGTATCGATTTAAAAACAAGACGCATCCAATTACCGGGCGTTTTAAGGCAGCATTTAGTCACCCCTATGAATGTACAAACTTTCACAAGCCAGCATCCCCCACACCTCAGCCTCCTCCTCCTCCTCCTCCTCCTCCTCCTCTATGTGCATTTCTGCTTGCTCTGCGTATTTTTTTTGCGGTTTCATTTCGCATTCTCGTGCCAGCATTTTGCCTTTAATAATTATTTATGCACATGTCTGCTGCAGGCTCTTCCTCTCATTGCTCAACTCGACCATTGGACCACCTCCTCCTACTGGAAAGCGGCAGTCGGGGCAGTTGGGGCAGATGGGCCAAACGGGGCACACGGAGCAGAGCAGATGAGGTTGGAGAAATGGAAGAAGGCTGGCCCACTGTGTCCGCTCGAGTAGCACTAAATCAAATTGTGTGGCTATCAAACATGCAACTAGCCGTTCCCAGGCAACGACAGCATTTCACCCTACACTTGCACAAAACTTACCCTCGCTTCTATGAAATTGAAAAGAAATTGTAATGCTATCGTAATGACTAACTAATTCGAATCGCGAACAAGGCAAGCAACTTACTACCTTACTACCTTTCTTTAATCAGGTAATACATTAGTTTCTAAATACAATATTTATAGATTAAATCGAAACATGTATGTAAATTGCTCTTGTGCCCAATGTATTATAGCATAGTGTTGCATAGCATTGTAAAAGGACTTCTCTTTATAATTACTTACTATCGCATTGCATAATAGGTGATAGTTATGCCTAAATGTCGTCGATAGAAGTGTTGTCCCTTGAACTTAATGAACATAATCCAGTTCTGAGTTCCTCAATTTCTGTACGAGGCTTTTTCACATCTGTTAAGCTTGGAATCTTTAAACACGGATTCTAGAATTCAGAACGAGAACGGTTATAACGAGTCTCTTTCTGCCGTGGCGTATCCGATTATTTGTGCGTGCCCTCGTCTTTGCCCCCTCACCTCTGCCACAACTTTTGCCTCCAGTTTCGCCTTTGGGTCTGTATCTGTATCCGTATCTACATCTGTATCTGTATCTGTATAGACGGCATATCGGTTAGCCGTGTTAATATTTGCGTTTTACATTGTGTGCTCACTGTGCTCAGACAGCGATAACGACAACGACGGCCAAGTGAGCAGAATGGAGCAGTTGGGTGGTTGCCTGATTGGGTGGCGTACTGGAGTACAGTGGGTATCGGGATGCGGCTGTGGAAGTTGCGTGGCCTTACATCGGAGAAGGGGTAAGCGAAGAAGTGGACGAAGAACTGCACATATCTGGAGCTCCCAATATAGATTCCGATACAAATGCAGCTACAAATAGTCGGTATCTTTGAACAGTTTTCATGTTTTGTTTGGCTTTTAGTGCCGGCTCAGTTGTTCCCTACACACGCACACATTAGCCACACGTACGCAAACGATTTACCAACACAACACAGCACACAAGCTTAAACATTACCACAAACACGGGTGTGCACGGAAAGTTACAGATATACAGATACAGATACATACGCACTATGTACGATTACCCAGATACAAGTTCAAAAAGGTTCACGTACGAGTAAAGAAATATTATAGAAATAGTATTGAAAGTATGGAATAGTATTGTCAGACTACGTTATCCAATCTGAATCACGCATTCAATTGGTTTTTATTAAACAATTAACTAAAAACCAAATACCCTCATCTAAATATGGCTTCAAAAACTTCAAGAATTGCAGAGGAAAGTCTGGAATGTTCACACCTTCATTTATTCAACGTGTCAGTGGCACTCCCCCTTTTTATTACTACAAAAAATGCAATCTTATGCGTCAATGCAAGATGGCTAAATATTTATTCTTTTCCAATACTGTTGCACTTCACGGACCTGATAAGAAAGTGTAATCATTGTGCAAAAGAAAAAATACTTCTCTGTTTGATTGAGCAAATGCAAATAGGACAGCAGTTGAAAGCGCCCTTTCTGCCGAAATCAAACTGCAAATACATGGCCTAAAAGCATTGGCAAACAAGCAAACATGGCCATGCCACACCCCCTTCCCGCCCGCCCTTCCTTCCCTTCCTAATTATTTTTATTAATTTATCTGCCACACATCTTGCTGCTGCATCTTCCTGCATCTTGTTTGATCGGACATTAATGGCCATTCTGGAGTCAAGAGCTTAGCTGTAGCAAGTATTCTGGCATCTCGACTTGTTTGTCTTACTAATTTGACTTAAGTGGCTGGATCCTTGTGCTAATTGTTATTCCGATGCATTCTGTGCTTCAATATTTACGTTCTCATTTTAATTGGTATTTTCAATTGCATTTCTGGGTCAAATTCTACCTTTTCCTTGAAATCGTGCCATACCTGCCGACTTAATAAACATTTCATTTCAGCGAAATGCCTTGCTGGCAACGATTGGTAATTATGAATTGGCTCACACACTAAACAAGGCGAAGAATTCCACAGTTTGTGGCAGAAAGACACATCTTCTCGCACACAAAAATGGAATGCAAACAGAGGTTGCGGGTTCCGAGCTACGAATTCCGGGTTTCAGGTTTCAAGTTTCAAGTTTCGGGTTCCGAGTTCCGGGTCAAATTTTCCCTAGTCGCTTGGCATTTTTTCAGCTTGCACTCGAGTTGCGGGCAATGCTTCTCCAATCACCGAAAATGCATTCCAAATAACTTTGGCCTAAACTTGGACCGATATGCCGCCTCTCGGACGTGTTACGACCACGGCAATGGTGATGGCGATGGCGATGGTGGGTTGGAATGGCAAGACTTGCCCATCCCTGCTAGCGCACAGCAAAGCAGTGCGGAGATTTCCTTTTTTTCATCCAGTTTAAGCAGAAAATTGCACCTAAAAGAGCGTAGAATAGTTTCCAACGCCCCCACCCACAAACACGCCCATCCCGGCCAGCAGCTAGCGCCCCTCATCATCTGACCCTTGTTGCTCCATCCTTTATCCTGGGCGCTATGCCCCCCGGAACACCAGCCTCATCTGGTCGAGCTTTAGATAGTTGGATGGCTGGATGGGTGGCTAGTCGGCCTGGGAAACAACGGAAATTACAAATTGTTGTTTGCTTTGCATTTCACTCGCACCAAACGAACGACGGATGACAACAACAGCAGCAGTTGAGGAGCAGAACAGAACGGAACGAAACGAAACGAAATGCAAAAAGTAAAAGGGGCGCAAAAAGCTAAAAACAAGAGAGCCAAATGCAAATGAAAATGAAAATGAAAATACATTGGCCGGAGCCAAAGGAAGAAATGTGGAAAATGCTCAGCATACCCCCATCGTACCCCTCGGTGGTGCGAGTTGTGCCCTGATGTTTGTGCACTCTTCTCGATTTATCCGAGTGCTCATGAAGCTATTAATTTCACGAATTCTTAAATACGTGGATTCAAAATAGAGCCTAGAACCCCAACCCCCTCCCCCCCTGGCGAATTTGGGCAAAGCAAATTGTTTGTCCACATGCCAAATGGTTGCAACAACTGCATCATAGAGAGCAAGGAACTCCTTTTCAGATACAAGATACATATATTCAAGTTGCCATGTATCTTTACTCTTAATCCCATGCAAATCACTAGCACTCAGAGAAGAAAACAATCAATTAAACAATTTTCAAATATTATCGAACTGTATTTTTTTTCTTTAAGTGTTGCAAAAGTGTTTATCCTTTTTTGATTTTCAGTTTGCAGCAGCGAGTGCTTAATCGCCTTTCTATTATTATTGTTTTGATTTAATTTTTAGAGTTCTTAAAGTATCTTTGACCACGGACCACCCATTTCCCCTCTCCCACTAACAATGCAAACAATAGCTGAGATGGCGGAAGTTCAAACAAAAGAGCAGCAGTCAAAATGCAGGCTATTTACTTTGGTAATTTTTAGCAAAACTTTGACTTACATACATACGTAATTAATGAGCATTGTTCCCAGCCAGCGCCTCCAGACAGATAATGAATAAATTATGCCACGATATGCATATATATTTACATATACACACATACTAAGTATACTAACATGCTAAAAATATATATTGCAATTAACAACGTTTTTTTTATTGAGCAAAAAACTCTTAGTTTCTTTTACTTTGATTGCCTTTATTTGCACAGAAATAAATAATAAAATGGTGTCGCTTTTGTTAAATCGAATCGGCATGCATAATGCAGCAAGTTAATCGTTATTGAAATAATTGAACTATACTTTACACATTACGATCAATTATTCAAAATTAAGCACAATTAAAGCCAAGTTTCCTGAATCCAACCTTTTAAATTCCATTGTTCACACTCCCCAGGGCGATGACTCCTATAGGTCACAGTGGGGCATCGATATGTGCGCCCGTTCCGTACTTTTGTTGCGCGGCCCACGTCAATATGGGTGTGTGTTTGTTCTGTGTATCAGTGTGAGTGTGTGTGTGTGTGTGTATTTATTTACATGTATCGAGTTGCATGCGCACTGTACCTCTACATACATCCGTTCACAAACTCGTACATCTTAAAGTGAGGTCTGCAGTCAATTTAGATAAACAATTATGAGCACAATTGTGCCAGAGCCGCCTATTCCCCAGCGATTCCCCCGATCCCCGCCAGCAATTCCTTCGGCACAGCGGCACCCGTTCACTTCATTTGACCCACCATCAAGTGGAGGGCAGTGGAGTGGAGTGGAGTGCTGGTGTGGAGTGGCGGAGTGGAGTCGAGTGGTGCCACCAAGAAGCGGAACACGCCGTAAACAATGCAACGTTGAGTCAGAATGCCAAGCAAAAGTACAAATTTTATACTCCTTACTCGTTGAGCAAAAGGGTATACTAGACTCGTTGCAAAGTATGTTACAGGTAGAAGGAATGCTTTCCGAGCATATAAAGTATATATATTCTTGATGAGGATATAATGATATATATGATATTAAGCATATAGATTCTAGAGACATACATACATGCAGCGCAAGTTTGTTGACCCATTTTGCCACGCCCCCAAGCCGCCCACGCGCTCACTTTTCAAAAAGGTTTTCATATTTTTATTCGTTTTGTAACTTTTTTATATATATTATTCTAAAATATACATCGATATGATGAAATTTCGTGTTCTCACTTCCACTCGCTTAGTAAGGGGTATCTGATAGTCGGGGAACTCGACTATAGCATTTTCTCTTGTTTTTTTTTTTTGTGAGTGGCGCGTTGCGGAGCCAACGAAAAATAACAATCGGAGCGATAATAAAGCCAGCGCAGGGAAAGTGTATACATGTGCATACATATATACGAGAAATGCATAAATTATTCCCTTTCTGTGGAGCTGCAAACTCTTAGCTGTGAGCTGTGAGCCCTCAGATCGCCGAAGATGTTGTGTACAAGATGGAATAGGAATTTTAATTGGCCTCCAATAGTAAGCAAACGGAACGGAAAACACAAGGGAATATGTGACCAGAAAGTGGGTGGGGATATCAATGGTCTACTCGTACTCGTACTGTTTACATTCGGATTGGGTACTAAGCCAGCCGGAATAGAACATAGATCACGATGAATACATTTCGGGGGATAATTATATCAAGTACTATTGGAGCCTATTTATAGTCACCACTCTTTCTTGTATGTATGTATGTACTTCTTACTTTCCGGAATGCGGAAAAGTACAAAGACTATTTTCTCAACTGTTGATATATCAATCTCACTTGGAAAGAGATAAAAATAAGGATGTTAACAATAAATTCAATCGCATTAATCGTAATTTAAATATTTGTAGGCTAGGCTTATAATTTTCAATATTCTAAAAGAATGTGTTCTCTTTAGTTCGAAATTATTTCTTTAATTACATCAAAAGCATATTAAATCAAAAGATCTCAAGTTTATTACCAAGAAATACGACTATTCATCAAACTTAGCTCGATCTTACATCAAAATGCGCGCTTCTCGTGAATCGAAGTAGTTAAAGGTTAAAATAATTATTTGCATAAGTATTTCGAGAGGCTACACATAAACGTGATGTTCAAAATCGTGACTGACGTCCAAGAATACTTAATTTGAACGAAACCCCCAACTTTTTTATTACTAAAATATCAGGCTTGAATAACATTATCAAGAAAAGAGTTAAGTACAACATATTTAGTCGAAAAATCAGTTAAACACAAAATAACAATTTCAGCTCCATCGTGAACGGTAGAAACTGAATCAATTCATCAGCCAGTTGGCAGTAGTGTGACTTTAAGACCTCTGATCGCCGAACAAATTGAAAAGGGGCTGCTGCTAGTGCAACTCATTTTAAAATTTCAGCGGCATCATTAATTACGTCACCGTGGCGACGTCACCGACGAAGAAGAAGGAAAGTGAAGCGTTCTCTGTGCCCTTGAATAACTGCGAAGAATTAAGTACGCCCAACCGTGGACAGCACACATGCGCCCACGTGTGAAGCCAGTCAGATACACTGTGAGAAACGAGTGGCAAGTTTATTTTATACATAAAAATATAAATTACATTTTACCAGACAGTTACAGTTACCAGACTAGTTATCTTGATAATAGCATGTGGGGAAAAACTAACTTCTGATATTATGTCATAATATTATAATAGTTGAATAAATCTACAACTTAATTTAAAAATAAACATAATTTGAATTCAACAGTTTTTAATTTCCATACCAAGTGAAACTCATATCAATTTTTGAAAGAGTGCAGTTTCTAACCAACACCAACAATATATCCTAAAAAAAAGTTAATAAATTTATTGAAAACAAAGTTTCCAATTCAACGGGAATCCAAACGCATATCGTTTTGATATTACCCACTCAAATACACATTTGACCTGCGTACATCAAATACCGAAACGATAACGTGCTGTTTGTTTTTATTCGTGTAGAATCAAGAATTCTTCTCTGGTGCACGTGCTTGCAGCCATTTCCCGGTGCCTCCATCACCACCATGTCCTCCTCCGTCTTCCCCTTCTTCAACATGGCATCTATTGGCCACCTGGCATGCCGTCGTGCTCCACGGACCGCGGTCGAAAGCCGAAATGCACAGGAAACAACAAAGGCAAGAAGTCCGTCACCGTGCCCATCGACTTTGGCTGTCCGTTCTGTCCGTTCCGTCCGTTCAGTCCGTTAAGTCCGTCCAGTCTGTCCGGTATGAGCAATCCGTCCCGCAATCAAACAGCCAAGCAAATATCAATGCGAAATTTAATTAAAGCAATCCGATGGTGGGTGATACAAGGCTTTCGGGCCCTTGGAGCACTTTCCGTCTGAATTCCCGGCACTAGTATCAATGACATCGATTGGTAAATTAGCTACCAGGCAACGAGGAAGCCCCTCCGACCCATCCAATCCGCCAGTCCTCCTGCCACGTCAGTCATTACACGTAGCGCTCATTTAAATAAATTTATATATGCTATCGTATTTCTTCTGGCTCAGCTACATTTTATGGCATTTTTCCTGCCCTCCTGATTTCCCGGCAGTTTGCTTCTTTTGCGCCTATCGATTCGGAAAGCAGGTCGCCGCGACACATTGCTCGGCTCATTTGAGGCGCATTGCGATGTTTTTCCAGCAGCGCGTCAAAATACTTATCTTAATCGCTTTCCACCTCCATCTACGCTGATTGTGGGGCTAAAAGCCTGACATCCAGAAGCCAGCGACGAATGCATAACACATTTATTAACACATTAATTATACATATCGATTTGGTTCTACTTTGATTTCTCCCTCACTTTCCTGATCTTCACGACAAGTTTGTTTGCCATTTGCGACGCTCGACTATTAATAAGCCATAATGTGGAAATGAGTCAGTAATAAATGATAACAACAATCAATCGAGAAACACACGAATCAACCAAAGTGGGGGAAGCCACAAAAAACATTCCTTCATATTAATACTTGCGAAATTGTTTCTCTCGATGATTAGTTTCTTCATGGAAACAAAAACGAATCGAAATTAAATTCTACATAGTAAAAAGTTGTTCTAAATCAGAGTCAACGAGACTCTCGAAGTCTACAGCATTCTGATGTCCAATATCAATCCAATTAGAACTAAAAGTTTAGTTCAAAAGTAGCTTTCAAACTGGTAACTCATATATGAAAATTTCAGCTTCACCCAGCTGGTTTTCCATCGTGCCAAGCTGTATCTGAATTTGAATCCGAATCGGAATCTTTGCTGTGTGCAAAGCGCGTCGAAAAGCATATTGTTCGGCGCAGCAAAATTCTTTATAGCATTCATGGCTCCAATCTCTTCATGATGACCCCCTCCCTGCGAAACTGGGCGAATGCTGTACACATTTTGTTTGCCGGCAGATCTCAAAGACTGAATTCGGTTCCTATATCAACCTTTACAAGGCTCGTACATAGCTCTTCCCGCCTTCATCCTCCATCCTCCGTTCCCCGTCCAACAGCCTCATCCAAACGCCTGGTTGTCTGTCAAAGATTTATTTTGTGCAGCAAACGTGAGCAAAACGTACGTACTACACTCGACTCAAATTTATGTATGCAATACGCATTTGGAGCTTTGTGGTCCCAATTCCAAATGCCCTTCAATATGCCACTCGCCACTCGCCACTCGGCGCCCCTTCAAAAGCCCACAACACCTCAGGCATCCTCCAGTCACCCAGTCATCCAGTCGCCCAGTCATACAACCCATACCATCCCATCCCATCCAGTCGACATGTCAGCGTTGATTATGGCCCAAGGCGACTTAAGATAAGCATCAAGCTGCGAAAAATGTTATAACTATTAGACACAAAGCAAAGCGACTGGTAAAAAAATAAAAAAATAGAAAAAGAAAGAGTGATGGCTGTGTGCTGACAAACAAACACACTTGGTAAAATCGGTTTTTGTACTCAGCTTTTTGTAGCCAGGGAATTTTTATGACCGAAGGCTCTACTTGGTACCTTAAATAAACTGTTTGATTTGACCAGAAATTCGCCATCGCTATTTATATATTCCCTATACATTCGCCCATTATCTGCTGGATTATATATATATATATTGAGAGAGAGAAAGATTCGTGTTTTTTTCGCATGATGTATAATAATATTTATGTGCTGATCGCATGAAATGTGCTGTATAAATTTATCCAAACACCAGTTCGGTGCATTCTCTTTCTTTTTATGGTCATAAAATAAAAGGGCAGGTGGTTGTAGTGGTGCTGCTGCTGGAGGAGGAACCTTTTGGGTGCTAGGCAGGCAGGCAGGCAGTCAACCAGGCAGAGATTCGATTCCCATCCCGTGCGTTTATTGCAAACTGTCACAATATTTCGAAGGAGCGAGTGCCTAAGAAAAATTGACAGGAAGTTGTAAATGGAAATGCGAATGTCACTAGTGTGTTCCTGATTTCAAGCGAGTGCTGCGAGTGGAGCGAGTGTAGCGAGTGTAGCGAGTGGTGGCATAGCACACTCAGTGGGTCCATCTGACCCGCCAGAAACTAAAAGCTGCTCGGGTAATCTCATTCGCCACCGAACCGAACCGATAAAGTGATGATAGAATGCCAAATTCATGGAAATTTGCCAGCGCACCCGGAGTTTTTCTTGCTGGCGACACATTTTCTGCGGTAACCCAAAAACACCATCCTCGGCAATCCGACCAAAAAGGTCATCGAACGCACGTTGTGATATGGTGGTGATATGGTTGGTAATCCGTTTGGGATGCTGCATCGCGTATTACTGTTTGCGGTCAGTGGAATTTGGCCGGAAAGATTTGCATTTACCTGGGCTAATAAAATGAATTTAAGCATGTGCGCATGTATTGATTTCGGTTAGCCCCCCAAAAACAACACCACATATAGTTGAGTTGATAAAGTTAATTCAACTATGCATAGTGGGCAACGAACCCACCACAAATATCGAAATCAATCTTTCAGATATAAAGGAAAAGAAAGCAAATACCTTTTCAGAGGTATGTAAATGGAAAAATGCACGCATATTATAGTTTTAGCTCAGCATTTGTATTTAAGCAAACAAATTCGCTAGCAAACGCAAATACAACGAGTACTTGACCCTAAGGGCAGCCTTTAGAAATGTATTACATTTTTCCTGTACGCATTTATTTTGAATTTTATTTAGTTAGGCAAAACCAACGTTTATTAGCAATAATCGTTTGCAAATGAAAATGTTTCGATAGGCAAATATTGCTGCACAAATACGCTATTATTAGATTTCGTATTAGAAAGTCATGGTAACTTGTTAATTGACTAATTTCTTATTTGCAAAAAACATGTTTATGTACATGTATGTGCTCTATAATAATGGAATTTTTTTAAACAAATCCATTTAAAAGCAGCAGATTAAATGCACTTACAAATTGTGCAAATACAATTTAAATGTAACCACATTGGTTTCCGTTATTAAAAAGTATCTAGATGCATTGTTATTATGTTATTATTGTTCAAGTGGGGTCAAAAGCACCAATCTGCCAAAGCTGATTAAATTATAATATTTCATTGGCAATATAACATACCCCGTGGATAAACATTGCAAATTGACCGACACTTGATGCTGCTCTTTGCCGAACGCATGATATAACTTTAGTAACACCAAATATAAACCATAATCAACCAGATATTCGAGTGAGTAACTGATTAGGGGGTATCTCCAGTTTGGGACACTCGAAGCCAGTCCCTACTATCGCGTCTCCCTTTGTGAGCAAGTGAGTCCTTAGGAATCTTGCGAACCGGAATCTGGCAACTTGTCGCCGGAGATGGGTATCCAAACCGGTGGAAGTCGATGGCACTCGGTTCGGTTGTGGCAAAGGGGAAAAGAGGCTGACGAGGATGTGGATGCTGATGCTGGTGCTGAAATGGTGTTGCTGTGGCAAGTTGAAGTTCGTGTATGCGTTTTGCGTTCGAAAATAAACGGAAGCCATAATAATGAGATTTATCTTTGGATTCCCCAACTGTTCGTTCGTTCAACCTGCAGGGGCTGGATAGCAGGAGACTCGGCCCCTGCAAAATGGTGCTCTTGGAGGGGCAGCACAAAGCGCCTATCGTTAAAAACGTACCATTTACCAAAACAAGGATGCAAAATTAAAAGGAAACCAGCGAATGGATGTGGGTTCGCCAGCACGGCATATGCCTATTATAATTTTGTGCTCATAAAACTCAAATATTTCTATTTCGCCACCAGACCAGTGTTGTGTTTGGTCTTCTGCCACCAGCGAACAAAAGTAAGAGGAAAAAAGAAAAAAAATAAAAAGAAAAACCAATAAACAACATTAAACATATGTGGGATACAAGCGGTTATTTTTAATAATAGACTTAAAGGAATTTAATACTTAGAGTCGTGCCCCGAGCAAACATTTACCTCGATCGCTGCTGAGCAGGTTAAATCGATGATACTTGGGTTTTTGGTTCATATGCAAAGCAAACATTTGGTAGCTTGGCTTAAAAGCCTAAAAAAAACACACAAACTTCTTAATGAGCTGCTAAAAAGTTGAGCGCTGCCAAAAGTCAGTGTATAAAATCCAATTGCCTCTGGTTTAATTGCTCCTGCATTTCGTATTTTTTTCACGTGCCTGCGTACTGCTAATTATGTTTTTTCCTTGTGTCTGGATTGTGTCAATAAAACGTTAATGAAGTTTACGCACTGAAAGTATTAACTTCAGTGCTGGTCAATGCCAATACAAGCGGGTATTTCTAATTTCCTGGACCCCTTCGCAACGGCCGGGCAAACATTACATTTGATTGTTATTTTTCTCAGCGAGGAAAACGAAATCCAAGGCCTACAAGAATCAAATTCAAAACTGGAAAAGCAAAAAGGCGAAGAAGCTAAATAAAATACAAAAATACCAAATACAGAAAAAAAAAAACAAAAGCCAGAGCGTGGCGGAGCAAAACAAAAGAAATGACTGCCGTTGTTTGGACTGCATACAAATTTCGCATTAGCCCCGGCAACAATTTTCCCAGCTACCCTGCTCCACAGCTCCACAGCTAGCCATCCACCCAGCTCCGGAGGTAATGGAGTTCCGCTTTCATCTGGCTACGGCTCCTTTTTGTAATGGCCCACATATATAGCATATAGATTGGGTGCTGGGTGGCAAGTGGAAAGTGGGTGGTTTTGGGGTTTTCATGCCGCTCATTCATACTTCAATTTGGTGTGGACTTTTATATAAAATTTCATTAATTTCCAATCTCCTGGCGCGGTTTGCATGGCATATACATATATACCATATGCCATATATATATTTATTTGTGTACAACATTGTGGAATGTGCAGCCATCCACCCCCGAAAGGCCACTCACCCTAACACTCACTGAGACATCTTGACGACGACGAATTTTGGTCCATGTTTCCCTCATATCGAGGGCTCAGTGTGCTGCATTCTGTGGGAAGGAGGAGGGGGGGAGTGTTTCGTCTGCAACCCCAGAACGTCCATACAATTCAATCGTGAAATGTACTTTCAGTGCGCGTGGATAATATGTTCCTGCTGCTTTCACTTTCACTTTCTCAATTCTCCATATATTACATACATTTAGTTCTAAACTCTATGGTTGAGAAACATATTCGAAATAGAATCGTGGGAAATTATTATGCACATTTACACACTGTTATATTGAACGCATTTATATGTTCACTCGAACAATTTTCGAAGCGCATAAAACCAACTTGTAGGACACATTCCACATTTTTCCCCATTTTCCCAATGTGTGTGCATGTTCATTGGGGTAAAAGTAAGGCTAAGAGTAGAAAGTAAGCAGTATTTAAGCCCTGCCATCTGTGCCCCACCTTGACATCTGTTCACCGCAGTTGATTATTTCTCAACCCATGGCCTTTCCCCTTTGAGCATATATTGTAATTTTTCATCTCTATTTAATTTTAGGGTTACCTTCACCCATGCCAACCACATCCCCTTGAGAAAGCACACCTAAGCCCAACACCCCCGTACTCCGCCTCACTCATTTCCGTTTTAGTTTCTCAGTTTTTCTTTTTTTTTTTGTCAGGAAAACGTGGTCCAATGTCTAGAGCAACATTTTGGCTCTGAAGAACGAAAAGTCCCACGACTTGATCCGCATCCTCCATCCAATGTTTTCGTGGCTGGAAAGCTGTTGCTCTGGCCCAGAACGTCTCATACTTCTCGACCTGGTTCTAAACAACATTTTCGTAGCCACTTGCCTAGCTCTCCGACCGTTCAATAATCTCGATTTAGCAGGCACATCACGTAATTCTAATTTAAAAATTACAAGCCTTGCTTGGCAGCCGGTATCATGCATTTGATAAGGCCACATCACATATGCATGTATGTATGTGGTACATAAGTATGTGTGTTTTCTGGCCTATATACATACATATATACACCGGCTGGATTAGCGCCGTTTATTACCTGGAAACACGTGGGGGTTTGCTAATCCTCGAAAGTTTATGCGAGACGAATATTTACCAATGTAACTATAATATTCCCTATAAAACAGGCCAAAAACATATGACTTAAGGAAAGGTTAAGTGACGATATTTCCTAGGACCATAGGTGCTTCAATTTGCATTTGAAATATATTTACCTTTTTCTTCATTTAACGCCAATCATCTGCGTTTGAACAATGGTACAGGTAGTCTGAAAAGAAATGAACGAGAAATGTTTAATATAAAGCAATCTTAGGATATATTTACACATATGTACAAAAGATGCAACATAATGTGCTTTGCAACACTGCCACTACAATTAACCGTTTTCAGTCAACAAGTAGCAGGTAGCAGGTGGAAAGCAGCTTTTCAGCGCGCATTCGAACTCCAAAAGGCACATCCTCGTTTTCCGCAGTGAATTCATGAAAGCACTCACAGTTGTTGAGGGGACTTCTTTCGGTAATGTAGCGAGTGCCAAGCCCTAATTAGAACACTAAGTATTTGGGTTTTTTTTTGTTTTTTTTTTTTTTTTTTTTGCACAGCACTTGCATTCAATTAGTTGCAAGCGAGTAACGATGAAAAGTAAGGTGTTGCTTTCGGTAAAATGAACTACGAGCAAAGGTGCAAATATTCACATGAAAACGAAACATCAGATCTTTTCGAGTACGGATTAGCTGCAATAATAAATCATTCCACCTGTTGATGATTACACTCGCATGTCAATGTCAATGCATATGTATGTATGTACATTCTCTTTAAACATTCGTCTTAAAATAGAGACATTTACCTTATTAATGTTGAACGCCACAAAAGAAAAAGAAGTACATCAATTATTTTAGTCATTCCTTTATTTAACGACTATTTGAGTAGTCGTTATGATTACGACGCTATTACAGAAAAGTGACTTGTGTGAATAATGCAAAGGATGTTTTTATCGCGTATTCATAGGTATTATTATACAGCCCATCATCAGCCTTAAAACTTTAACTTTGTTGAGATGAGTTAAAAACGCACCGATGATGAGATTTGACAGCGATGGGCAGAGATGAGTTAAATCAGCTGACGAACAGAGGCGAAAAAAATTTAATTTCACTTAAATCTTTCTTTCAATTAAAAGTTTTAATTGATTTTTCGTATATTCATTCACGCACACATGCACATATTGTGTGTGCGTGTCCGACATTGCGTGTGTGTATAACGCGCGCGTTTGCGTGTGTGTGTGTGTGTGTGTAAATTAAGTTCGCGCTACCTGCAGTCCGTAATTAATAATAAATACACGGACTGAGGTGTGGGAAAAGTTAGTTCAAGACCCTTTTTTACAAACGTAGTGCAAGCAACATTGTTTCGTGGTTCTAGTCAACTGATTATTGTTCTAAAGTTCTATTGCAAAGTTAGAAGTTTTCTTCGTTTTATCATTACTATAGTTAAGTTATTATAATCGTTTTTTTCAACCAATTGGATTGAAATTAATATCTCGCAATTTTTATTTTAATTATTATGAAATTTTGTAAGTTGCCCCCGGTTTTTGCGAGTGTTGACTGCAATCAAACCGATTTGTATGAGCGTACACTTGGAGTAACCCTCACTAATGTTTGCTTATGTTTGTTGCTGAACCACATATGTATCGAACATCATGGTATACTAAACAAGTTGAAAGTAGAGTTTAGACAATAGGAAAAACCAGTCCTATTTGATAGTATAGTATACAAAGAAAATAACTTTCGAGACTGAAACGCGACTTCTCCAAGTGCACGACTCTAGCATCGAACATGTTCGGAGCAACTGAATCGAACCTGTCATCTCCGAATCGAACTTCGAACTCCAGCCGCGTAGGAGCTGATCATGAGAAGCCGAGAGAGAGAGAGACGAAAGAGAGCTCTCGAGAGCGAATGGAGGGCATAAAAGGAGTAAACAATGATGAAGAACGAACGCCACAAAGAAGAGCGCAGAGGGTAAACTGAAACTTATTTATGAGTTTAGAGAAGCAGAAGATGAAGTAAATGGTAAAATGGTAAATGGCGTAGGCGCTAAAGAACAATAAACTCGCAAAACAAGCAAAACACACAACAGTGAGCCCCCCACAGAAAACAGTCCGATAATAAAGCCGAAATAATGCAAAAATCACATACATAATGTGTATGTATGTATGTATGTATGTACGTAATAGTTGAGCCGAGAATATGAAAATAAAGCATATTATGTCAAGGTAAATGGAAAAGGCGATTGCATAAAACGTGCAAACTTGGGGAACCCCCTTCCCATAATTCAGTTTAAAAAAACCGTATTCCAATCGGCATTCGTTGAATGAAATGCATTGATAAATAAATAAATCGCTATTTATGTACGCATTTGCTTTATTTCCAGCCGACTTATCGCCTTTATTGCGCCTCAACTGCAGTTTTTCCCTTCCATATTTATTCATACCGTGCCATTTATGTAACTATTTTCAGAACTGATAGACTAGTTTACCTACATAGATAACTCAAATGCACAGAGGGAGTGAAAAAGACGTCTCTTTATGTCTTTGTGTCGATTTATGTTACGATACATTTACAATAGAAGCATTGTTTGAAAATTGCTCAAATTCTGGTTAAATCGCAACCGCCTTAAAGTGCAAACACTACAATCTGCATTTTTGCATTGGGGTCAAAGTAAAGAATACTTAATAAAAGCTATGAATTATTCAATTTACTGCCAATTGTGCACGTTGCTAATTTAAAAATGTTCTTTGCTGTTTGGCCATCATTTACTTTATGCGGATAAAATTTAATCCCCAAGGGTTTTATGCAAAATCAATTAGCAATTGCCAACCAAAAGTCTGATATTAGTATCATTACATTATCTTCTTTTCTTTTTGGTTTGACAACGTAATAGTTCGCTTTAACTTTTGCGTGTGATTATTGAGTAAATTTAAAATAAACATTTCATACGATTTATTTTTTTTTTTTAATATTAAATACATCATCAATCAGTGCCAATTTTCTGGCATAGACAAATTTCACCCTTTTTCCCGCCCAACATTATTTTTTTCAAGCGCATTGTTCTCCTTTAAAAAAAAGGTCTGTTCTCGATGTTTCGCTGGCGTAAAATTTGGTTTCCAATTAGCCAGACGACAAACACAAATAAGTCGAAACAAACTCTCGGTTTTGTTGTGCAGTGTAGGTTGGTACATACACCACCGTTTTTCTGAGACAGCTTTTTCACACATTTTTCGGGCATTTTCAGACATTCTGCACGTTTCGCGCATTATTTCGATTTGAAGTGATTCATTCATGTTCAAAATGCTGCTCACATGCGTTTTCAAAAACTTGTCAATCGACCGATAAGTGTAAAGCTCACCAGATACATACATGCATATGTACATACGTACATACATACAAGATGACGCATCCTGCACGAAGAAACAGCACTCTTGTGCTTTGCAGATGCCATCTCTCACTTCAAATGCTATTCTGCAGATACATTATCTTACCCTTCTGGCAAAGATGAAAAGAGGCCGTTTCGCTGACCAAAAGTTCTGGAATTTACATACATACATACAAATGTACATAGGTATATGTACATATTCGTGGACCGAGGAAGCTGGCTCGGTTTGGCTTAAGACTATCATTATCGCGTGGTTTCGATCAGGAAGCCGAAAAAAGATGGTCAAGCTGTACTTCCTTAATGCCAAAAGCAAACAGTAACACAGTTACCACAGGCAATCCTTCATCTGCAACACAGCAGCAGCCTGTCTGGTGGTTTAAACTTCGGTTTTCTCAGCATCTTTCTTCTTTCTTTTTTTTCCCCTCAGCTTTTTTCTTCTTTTACTTTTTCGCTTTGTGCTTGGGCCCCAACTTTATTTGAAACTCCAACGCCAGCTCCAGCTTCAGCTCCACAGAGCTCTGCCTTTCCGCTTGGGCCATAATTGTTGTCAAAACGAGTTTTCGATGAAGTGGTTGCTCTGGTTGTTGTTGCTACTACTTGCTCCTGTTGTTGTTGTTGTTGCTTTGCTGTTGAAGTGACCGTTGCTGTTGCCACTTTTGTTGTTGTTGGTAATGGTGCACGTTAGTCTTAACTACAGCTAACCAAAACCTCGAATTCTAACTCAACGTTAACTCGAGCATGTAGAGAGAGGTCTGCAAAGATCGCATTTGCTGGACGCCTCGACTACGCTATACCCACTGATTAGAAGAATTTTATGGGAAATTCAGCCAGCGTATGCTCATTTTGACCCAATCTCAATATTTAATCGCATATAGAGACCGCAAGACCTCGCATGCCTCGACTATAATATACCCACTAACTGCGATGATTTTACACAAAATACATTAAATTGTATATCGTGCTGGTAAGCTAACCCAAATCTTTACAAACTTTACGCATTAGAGAACTTATAATATCTGAAGGTGTATAAGTATCTTTTATTATGCATTATATGAACGTATATCTGATGGTGCATAGATATTCACACCAGGAACTGCTCATGTAGAGGAGTCTTGAATCATTGAGAAAATCTACCTCTGATAGAAGTATAGTATATAGTATAGTATAGAAGAATCCCAATATGAAACAACTACAATAATAAAATACCAATAGTAGTTTGATAGACTCCAATGATAATTTAAAAGAAGCCCGTTAGTTATGGTCCATTCACAGACTCTTTGTCATTGCCCTGGGAAACCCTTCGGCATTTTAGGAGGAGCACTTGGTGGTGCAGTGGAACAGTGACTTGGCTTCCAGTCCAGTAAAGTCGAATCGTTTTCGATATTCAGCGCAACATTGGTAGCTTATGTGTGAAATGTGTGTAGAATGCCTTGGTTCGCATCTACACATGCCACAAGACTGCTGATGCATCGTTTATCACCAGTGTTTGGTGACTTCCCCATTCCCAAGTTGACTTACGACCAATTCCAATTTCAAATCAATGACCTCAAATGTACCCTGTTCGTTTGATATTTTCCGTTTGCTGATGTTATTTTCCCTGGCTTGTCTACGAATATTTAGATAACGTCTTTCTCGAGTGCCGTCGGTGGAAAAAATGCGGCGACAATTACAAGCGAGCGCGGTTTGAACAATTTCCGACTCGGCATTCCGGGTCATTGTCTTGATAAAAAATCGAGCTCTATCAAAAGTTTGCCAGTTCTCCCAAGCCAATTGTACTTTAAAATGTTGAGGTAGTTTTAATGAACTTCGAATTCGTCGCTTCTGCAGCCGACTGACAGACTGACTGACAGTCCAACCACAAAATTGCCACAGGCATGTTTGCCCCTGGCAGCCCAAAATTCAGCTTAAGCCAGACGCAAATCGCACTGAAAACTTCCTCTCGTCAACGAATTGAAGGTAATAATCCCTCTTCAAGTCCTTTTCGCTTAACGTTATTTATGATTTTTCTAAAATCCTTATTCAGGCTTTCCTTGGATAATCTTTAATTACACTTACTGAGGTTGAAAGAGATATTTACTACAGATATGAGATGTTCAGATGTTTCATGTCCTTATAAAAACCTTTTTGGTTCTTATTTATCACGAAATGTTTTTTACAATATTTTATCTATAAGATTCCCAGGGTTGTCAACTACTCTACTAATCTATGTATGTTCATATTGCTTGTGTATAAATGTTTCACATGTTCCCTTTAGGACCAATTTCGATTAATGTTTCGTGTAGAAAATGAAAAGGCAATACTTAAGTGAATTTTGTTTAATAATTGCTTTCAATCAAATACATACACATTTCTAATTGGTCTTGATCGTTTTTGTGGCAACTGTACATATTGTATGAGTCCCAAATTTTTTATTTTCTGTTTAATGCAAGTGTTTTTGAGACAAAATTAAGTTTATAATTCTGTTTTTTTTTCTATGTTACCCAATGGAAAGAGTAAGGAATCTTTGTCTTGTCAGAGATGAAGTGGAAATTCTATTTCCGTCATAAGAAAATTCCATTTCTGTCATATTTAATTTGGGTTGTAGTAAATAGGCGCCCCAACATAAAATCCATAATCATATTATACCATTTAATACCCATAAAATTCAGGGTCGTAAACTTTAATTTTGACTACAGATCTTATATTTATCGTAAATAACATGTAACATTTTAATTTCTAGTATAGTATATATGGTATAGATATATATATATAGCATTTCTAGGAGAAGTAGCATTCCTCAAAGCGAATGCATACATTTTAATCGTTTTAGATTTGACCCTTAGTGCATATAAGCCATCAAAAATGTTTGGGCGTGGGTATATCCAATTTTTCCCCATTCTTATTGGCACTTTTTCGTGGGGTCTGACTTTCTGTTCCGCAATATGCGCATCTTTGCTGGATTTGCTTCGTGCTAATCCCTTTGTTTGTTTTTAGCTTTCCCCGTTTTCCCTGTCCTCCTGCTACATTTTCGCTCCCTTCGCCTGCAGTTCTTATTCGTCCCAAGGATAAATTCATGAAAACAAAAAGTGCTCCGCCAAAAACACCAACTCACACACACACACACGCACCTATCTACCAATAATACCAAGGTAATAGCACCCGCAGAAACACGCACACTTTGACAGTACCACCGGTGTGCGACTAACTGTACTGCATGGACAAAACACAAAAAACGAACAAGAAATGAAGCCGAAGCTTATATACCCTTGCAGTAATAATACAAAACACCTGTAGGCCGAGCAGCACTTCATGATGAAGAACCATTTATATATTTATATTTATATTTTATTCACTAATTCAGTTAATTTTCTGATTTTTTCTATGACCGCTACATGATGCAGTCATCCGATTTCGATCACCAATTAGATAAGTTTATATGATCAATAGCAACAATGGTACATTTTTTGTTGAATCATTATGTCTATGGTAGCTTTATGATATAGCGGTCTGATCCCATTCCGATACAGATATGCAATTACTAACTGCAATTGAAAACATTTGAAAAACTTTTATGCAGATCGCTATAAAACTGAGAATTGTTTTTATAGAAATGGAGGGACAAACGGACAGGAGGAAATGATCGTATCAACTTCACGGTTAGTACTGATCATGATATAGTGATATATAGAATTCAACATGCCCTCTGCAAGGGTATATAACCTGAAATAAGAACAGAAAAAAAGTTAAGTTTCTCTTCTGTTCGCTGTCTTCTAATTTCTGTTCGTGCTTTTGTTCCTCCATTACTGGTTTGTTTTGTTTTGTTCTGCGTTTGTTTGTTTGTTTGTTTGTTTTTCTTTCTTTCTTAATTTTTGGCAACGTCAATTACACGCGAAACTTCTTGCCTGAGTGCTTAACCCTTGGCAGGGCGCGCAGGTAGTGAGCGCTCTCGTATTAACCCCACAGCGCTCACGCGTTATTTTTGCAGACTCGATTTGAAAAACGGTTGCAAATTTGAGATCATACTGCATATTAGCCACCAATTTGTAACGGGATCAGTGAATTGAGTTCAGGAAAAACGGCGATCTCCGTGCAGATGGTTCGTTACTTTAGTTTTTGGGGGTTAATGGCTTTTAAACTGCAGACTGCACTTTACGTACATATGTACATACATACACATATCTACATATATATATATATTTAAATCTATATGTAATATGTATGTTTTCTTTTTTCTTTGCCTTTCCCTTATTTTCCTGACTTCGGAAACGCAAATGATGCAGTTTGTTTGATTCATTTGACATTACAATTGCTGCAGCTGCACGTTGTTGTTCTCGTTTTGTTGTTGCTGCTGCTGCTGCTGCTGGCGATGCTGCATTTTGCTTCAGTTTCAGTTTTTCATGTTTTTCCAAGCACAAACCACGCTGCAGTCGCTGCTGTTGTTGTTGTTGTTGTTGTTATCATTGCTGCTTCTGTTGTTTTGCAGGTAAGTCGAAGATGAGTGTCGAACCGGTTCAACGGGTACACACGACCACCATTGAAAGAAGCCACATACGTACATGAAGACACACACACACACACAAACGCACACGGGCAGCACTTGCAGTCTCCCTCCCGCTCGCTGGCTCCCTGTATCTCTCTCCCTCGCACTCAATGCACTTATTTTAACTCTTTATCTCTCCACTCTCTTTACCACGCTTTGTGTTGATCCGCTCTCCGCTCCGTTATTTACTCCACGGCGTGGCTTTTCCAAATATAATCACCTTTTGGCGTTCGCTGCTTGTAAGGGGGTTGAAGTGGTGTGTGAGGGGGGGACTTGTTGTTGTTTTCGTTTAAGGGGTATCACTTGCAAGTAACCGAAAAAAAAGTGTGAGTAATGCACTCCGGGACAGCCGCAACAGCCGCGTGTTTGGCGGCGTTTGAAAAAAAAAAGCAAACACACACACTCGCCGCCACTCAACTCAAGTGAACTCCACGCGACGCGAGGCGAGTCGAGACGACTTTTCGTGTTTCGTTAACCGCGACTGTCCATTCAATTGGCGGCAACAACTGACTGCTTCGCGCACTCGACTACGTACATATGTGTATGTGGGTGGGCGATGCGCTCGACGTTTCACTCTAGCAACAACCTACGCGACCGGCGTTTGCAACAACACTGCGACGCACATCTGTTCGAGAGCAGGCCGCTCGAGCCGAATCGAACCGAGTCGCGTCGAACCGAATCGAACTAAGCCGAGCCGACACGCAACATGTTCGACTGGAACATCGGCTGAGGGGTTGCAACAGCAACAAAGCACTGTAACAAAACATGTACAAAGAATTAAGAAATCAATTTTTACCCTGTGATGTTATTATGTACGGATTCTTCACTTAATAAATAAATATAAATAAATATTTTGAAACACAAAAAATTAAATCAATCATTTGTGTAACAAAATGCGTTGCATACACTTGGGCGTGTGTGTCATCATCATTGAGATAATCAAAACAAAACCAGGGTACGAAAGTCGTGAAGATTTGAACGTATGAACGTGTGAGATCTCAGGAAATATAACAGCTACAAGGTGGAGATTAAGCAATACATGTTCTAGAGACATAGACGCAGAGAAAGATTGCCATGCCTCCACGCCCACTCGAACGCCCACAAACAGCCAAAAACTGCTCTGCTTGCACTTTCGAAAGTTATTTTTCTTCGTTTTATCGTCTAGCTTGTCAATTTCTATTGGTATAAAAAAGAACACTTTGGTTACGCCCTTCCTGTCACGCCCACACTTTTGAAGAATTTTTAAATACTTTCTCATTTTATTCCCCAATATCTATCGATATCCCCGAAAAATGGTAAAATTTCGCGTTCGCATTTCCACTAGCCGAGTAACGGGTATCTGATAATCGGGGAACTCGACTATAGATTCTATCTTCTCAAGAACAGAGCTTAGTACGACATATGTATGTATTCAAAAAATCAGTTAAACTCAAATTAAAAATTTCAGCTCCATCGTGAACGGTAGAATTGAAAAGGGGCTGCTGCTAGTGCAACTCATTTTAAAATTTCAGCGGCTAGCATCATTAATTACGTCACCGTGGCGACGTCACCGACAAAGAAGAAGGAAAGTGAAGCGTTCTCTGTGCCCTTGAATAACTGCGAAGAATTAAGTACGCCGGTAAGTGGAAACATTTACGCTCTACCCTGGACAGCACACACGCGCCCACGTGTGGATACACTGCGAGAAACGAGTGGCAATTCTAATTCATTTCATTTACAAATATAAAGTTAATTTTACAAATAATTGAATAGTAAGATATCATGGGAAACCAGTACAACTTGATAATAGCGTAACAGCAATGCCATTATTACTAAATTTTAATTTCAATTTCAATACTTTAAGTTGCTGAATGTTTAAAGTTTTCGACGTTTGATATTATGCCTTAATATATTATTATGGATCAATAATAAGATTTATCAGAAAATAAAGCTAATTTTCTGTAGGATTTGAGCATGGACATAATTTGAATTCGACAATTTTCGATTTTCATATCAACTGAATTTCAGTTTGATCATATAAGTAAATCATATAAGTATTATTTTTAAAACCTAAACTATTCTAAGTACTCTCTGCTGCAAAGAATATATATATATATATATAAATGCCAAAATATTCCATTAGCTTAGCTTATAAAACAATAACCAATTTTCTTTTATCTCTCTTTTTTCGTTCTATTTACAAAAAGGAATCAGCAGGAACTTATCCTTGCCGGATAATAATAATAATAATAATATTAAAGGATCAAATGCTGCAATAGTGGAGGTGTCCACATAACTACTACTATAACATAAATACTATACATAACAACTATTTTTGAAGGTAAAAAAAAATAAAATTAATAGGCAGAAAAGAAATGTTAACTAGTGTTTTGCAGACGATGGAATTACTTTAGAGGATTTCAAAATACTAAAAAAGAAGGATATTCTCTTTTTATTCCGCAATGAACAACGCGTGCAAATAGTCCGATTTAGGCAACATTTGCAAAAATGGATTATTTTAATAGCTTTTTATTTATTTAACAAACCCTTCTTTTTTTAGGAAAATACAAGTGTTGGCAGAGCAATCGTTTTTACGCCAATTGATTGTATATAGTATAGAATAATAAAAGATATATATTTTTTGATTTGGAATGCAGGAACTAAAAGAAATGTTGCTCGATCATGATAGGCGACAATTGGTATTTTTGTTACAATAATAACTTATATACTTTTAAAGAATATTCAATGAATATTCCCTCCAACAAGAAAAAGACATTGACACCAATGATGTGGAATCTTTTATTCTGTATCGGGCTGTAGAGGATGAACTCAAACCATATCAAAAGATGAACAGCTTGCTGAAGGAGCAGCTGACTCAGTTAAGTTGGTGAACTTTAGATTTCTATTTATGATTATTTTAAATAAACTTCAACAATAACTTGCATATTTTTTTAGGAACCGATACCTTGCGCCCTCCCTGCGAGTCGGCAGCTCTGAATGGCGACTCCGGTGCACCCAAACAGAGGACTCCTTGGAGCGCACCATCAGCCAGGTGGAGTTGCAGGCGACGGAGGAGGAGCCGACTAAAGTGGCTGGTGACTAAAGTAGCCAGGCTCATCACCGTTTCGAGCTGGTCCTGCATGAGTCCAAGGTGGATGCAGGTTTCCCCATTTGCAAATCCTCCGCCGGTCACTACCATCTTCTTCGCGCGTCACTCAGCTATTGTTAGCTGGGAAAAGTTGTACGAGATCGATTTGGACAACTATGCGGCTGAGGAGCTGGCGAATCACTCTGGAGGACACTGCCAAGTATCTCTTCTCCTCTTGCTACTGTGCGCATTTCTCGACAGGATCACGAGTACCTGCGCAGCTTTGCCGAATATGTAGCCCCTACGACTTGAACTGGGTCCATTCACCCACATGTCTATCGCGAGCCATAGCCCGGCTTCATTGCCCAGCTTACATTTAAGTTTTAGGTAGATAATCGACTTGGGTTTGGTTAGCGATGTCGATGGTGTTACTTATAACCAACTTATTATAGGTGGAATCGACCTATTTATGTATTTAACTGCAATCATCTAAGAGTCAAGCCAAGCTTCAGTCCAAACTGTGGACACTGATGACGTTCTCATTGCAACATACGCTGATGATACCACAGTTCTAGTCAGAAACTCCTCCCTAAAATGGGTGCAGGATTGGAACATAGGAAAAAACCAGTAGCAAATGAGCAAATTTTATGTTTTCGACAAGACCCGAAAGATGTAGGAATATAACGCATCTTGGAGCATTCATGCTGGAGCATAAGTCGTATCAAAAGTATCTTGAGGTTTTCCTTGACTATCCGTGAAACTAACTTTGGCCGGCATGCAGCATCCTATGTTGTCAAAAGCTGTGAAAATGTGGCTCGTGTCTCCTAGGAGCAAGCTCTCCTTAAAAAGCAAGGTGGCCATATATAAAACAATCCTCGTCCCGATTTGGGATACGGCTTTCAATTTTATGGAATTGCAGCTAAATCGCACATAAAGAAAATTCGTACAGCTCAGGGTAAAATACTGAGAACAATGTGCAATGTTTTTTGGTACATCCGTACTAGAGACATAGCAAGGAATCTGGATCATCTAGAACCCTGTCGTTAAAAATATCCCAATTCCTAGTATAAACTCTCAATAAATATTTAAATGTATAAAATATGTATCTTTTTTAGTAATTAAAAATTGGTAACGTTATGTCTAATACAATAGTATTACTAATTCCTATTTCTTAAACATATAATTGCTTAGGCTGCCTGAAGTAGTAGTACAATAATTTAATTCTACATGTATCCATGTTTTTAAAATTAAAATAAAAATAAAATAAAAGAGTCAACCCTGAATTAATATAAGCTACCCTGTCCAGTCTAAGCTTAGTTAGAAAAAGTTTAGGGCTTCCAAAGGTCTTAATGGTGTAAAATGTCAATAGCTTGTTTTCGGAACCAAATTAAGGTTTTGTAAGCAAAGCTGAATTTGAAAATGATTTTGGTTTTGTTAAATAGTAGGGTTTTCATATTGAAATATTTTATAACAGAGCTTTTAAATTTTACCGGCCAAAGCCCAAGCGTAGAGAAAGTTTGAAGCTCAAGCTGCCTCAAATTATTTCCATAAAGCTCGAGCTTCCTTAAATTATTTCCATAAAGAGACACTTTCATGTTCCGAACATTTTAGGACATAACATTCTATAAAAATCTCAGGTTATGGAAACTAGGGGTGAAAAAGTGGTTTATGGCATAATGTTATGTTTATGGCATAACATTATACACAAAAAACGATGAGGAGAAAAAGCCAACTTGCAATGAGAAAAAGCTTTTAGGGGTAAAAAGTCTAGTGGATCCTGTGTTTACATGTGGATACCATGTTGTGGATTGTTGGCAACGTAACTGGGTATAACAGCTTTCAGGGGTGAACATTCTTTGCTGTACACACAAAAAAACAAAAATTAGTTATTGTGGCATAAAATTGAACATATGCAATTTTCAATAATCCCAAGTTGTAGTTTTATGCAATGTTGAATGTTTTACTGTCCGAATTTGTTACATATTTATATTTTCAATTTTTGCTTTTTATCATACTTTTTTTGGGCAGGCCTTTTGAATACGAATGTGTCAATTGTATGTTTATTGTACTTTACTATACATTTTTTGTCTGCGTGTACCGCATCCTTAACTTGCCACCGAACGACGCATGAATGATGTTAAGTCCTTGTGGCACAAAATGCGCTACCTGATTTCCTTCAAACGTGATTGATTACTTGACTGATTGCATGAATTATTTTTATTTTAATCAAAGAAATACAATTGTTTTGAAGCTTGGAAAGCAGGGTATTCATTCCATATCCGGCGTAGAGTGAATAAGTAGATTTCCATTGGCAGCGGGTGGACAACAAACGGGGAGCAGCACGTGGCGTCCAGTCCAGTGCATCCTTAACATGCATCAACAGCAAGGCTGTTGGCAGTGGCAGTGCCACCGAATTTGTTTACTTTTCACAACATTCCGGCTAGGCGTGTGCGCTGCTAACAGCAGGAGCCTGCCGAGCCGAAGGACACGAAGGACACCCGACGTGGCCATGTTATGCTCTCGTCTAAGGTCACAGCGCCGACACGACATGCTGGGCCACGTGTCGCGCGGAGTCCGGCTCAGTTGCAGTTGGAAAGTCGAGCCCGCTCCTCGTGGCCACTGACTACTTTCTCGGCTTCCTCGGCTTCCTCGGCTTTCGGAAATGCCGTTGTGTTAGTTTGGACTGTTGTGCGGCATCGGACGCTCCTGCTTTCACAGCCATTCAGTCGAGTGCGTGGTCGTGAGCGAATCGGTCGGGGAGTGCTGGTGACATCAGTCCCATCCGCAGAGCCGCATCCGCATCCGTATCCGAATCGGAGTCTGAGTCCGCAACCGAATCCAAATCCGAGTTGCGAAAAATAGCTGCTGGCAAGCAAGAAGCAACAAAAAAACAAACAAACAAACTGCCGAAAATGTGCGTTCTTTGCAAGGAATGTGAAATCAATGATAAATCCTCGAACGCGTCGTAAAATCACCTCCATCATCTGTCAACATTTTTTTTAAAGGTGTTAGCCACGTATATATATAATATATATATATCCCTTTTTTTTGTACAAGTGCCATGTGCAGAGTGCCATGCGTATCCATATCCGTGGTGCGTAAAGTTCCTTGAGCAAGCGGTCAGTAATGGTGCAAATAGCTAAAGGATAGTGCAATCAGTACTCATGGTACTTTCTCCACTTTCCCCCCACTTTGCATCCCATTTAGAACACAAATCGGTGGTCGGTCTGGAGTGCTATGGGAGAGGCAAACCAGAAGACAGAGATTAGTCTCAATGGATCCAGACAATTCATTCGTATCTATGCAAATATTATGACTGGTGAGTGCCCAAGGAAAACCCCTTATCATTAGAAACCTGTGTTGATTGCCAGGGATTTGGCTTAACCATCTCAGCAGCTAACAAATGTTTGAAATTGTATCTCATCGCTCAGAAGGAAAAAATAAAAAAAAATTGTGAATTGAATTAGTATTACTTTTCCATTTAACAGCAGGAAACAGGATAAGAAATGTTGTCTTGTCCTGTGAGAATTCAAGGGACTTACAAACCATTTGGGTATTAATTTAACCATTACAGATAATAAAAAATAGTGCTTAAATTGAACTTGAATGAAAAAGCTGGTTGTGATTAAAAACATTTTTCCTACATTTTTTTAAGGATTCGAGAGAAATTGTAAGGACTTCTGGGCCAAAACACTTCCTTCTACCTGTTACATTAATTTTTCCCACTATGTGAGGCCATTTAAAACACAAAACAGCTTTATTTCCTGGCCAAAAAAACATATAAACAACTCAACAAATATTAAATTAAATGTTCGAGGGTATAAGATAGGCAATACTAATATTATGAACACTTTCGATATGGACTTGTAATATATGTACATACGAGTATTAATAATATTATGCCCAAATTAATAAGATAAGAAATGATAAAAGTGATAAACGGCTTGGGATGAAGCAAAACCGTTTTTGCAATGGCAAAATAAAATGTAATTTTAATTTATTATTAAATGATATCAAGTGCCAATGTAAATGACATGTTTATAAGTAAGCATAAATTGTTCAATTGTTCGGATTTCGCCATTAACAATTGTTTTTACCAAGAATGAGTAAATATTTTAAACGCTCTCTTTAAATCTCTGCAGTGCAGAATTTATTTTATTTTTTAAGTGCAAGTGATTAACAACATTACAAAAAACATACACTCGAAGGTAAGTGATAGAGCAAAAGTATTTTTAATTTAAGTTTATATAAATACCGCAGCTAGCTATTGCTTCGTTTTAGCAAACTTTTGCATGACTGAGTGAATTTGAATTAGGGGCACTCGAAAGGCACAAACATTGTTTAAAAATAGATAATCGCTGGTCGTATTGTATGTGTGTTGTTGTGTATATTGTGTATATGAAATCAGTTTGTTTGGAATCGCTGGAGTTCCATAAATGTTAAACGCGAAAATTGCAATATCAAGCTAAATTGCAGTGTTGAGAAATGTTCTAAGACAACAGAATACAAAATGAACTCGCAAATTAATTGAAATGCGGCACAGTATTGTAAAACATTAAATAATTAATGGAAATTTGCATCCTTGGGTTAAGACCAACAAACATCCTTAGCATCCGTAGCATTTTCGCCCGCTTCGTAGCAAATTTTCAATCCCCCAAAAAATGTAAGTAGATATGCACGCAATTCCATTGTAAATTCATAAAACATTGCTCCATTCCAGGGGAAAGCATGGGACATCCGAAAAGAAAGCACCACCTTTCTCCTCCTCAATTTAGACGTAGATATGGCGAGGGACTTAACCGTGGGGACAGGGTTATATGGTTATATGTATGTACTTGTATTGTACCAATCACTTGGGAGCAGCTGGCCAAGAACCTAAATGATAATGGACTGCCGCAGGATGTTTTACGGCCCCAGGGCGATGGGAATTTTTAAGGATGTTATCGAATAAATTTTGAATATAATAATCAGCTCTGCACAGTGCCGCTTTATCTGTCTATTTGTTTGCGTCGTAAGCGTGTACATCTTTATTTATTTATTTATTTGTTTTTTTAAAGTAAGCCCAATCTCTAGCAATTCTAGTTGAATGTAGTCCAAAATTTAGCTTTGCTTTAGCAAGCAGCAATTCAAATAGCTTTTAAGTCTTAATTACAAAGATCTTCACCAGCTTTTAGCCAATTATTTTCTTAACACCAAACTTATATGTTTGTATATGCTTGCTTTTAGGTCTATTTAATATATATATATTCGCCATAATTGACAGAAATATCTAGCAAATTAGAAACCAGTACAAATCCAAATCCGTACGTTACTCTGAATAATCACATTTTTAAAAATCTTAAAAAATCATTAACTCTTATTTTGAATTGTATCACTCAAATATATATTAAGATACATTTTAAATAAGAACGGAAGCCAGTTGCTGGAACCCGAAATTTTATACCATTGCATTTTTGACTTTTGTGAAACGATTCAAATGCATATTAGTAGTAAATAGTACCCTTTGCAATGGTAAATCTTATAATTCACATACAATACTTTTAACTAACATTTCCTTAACTTCTTGCCTGCATATCTTATCCACCAAGTAAATGCTTGATTAGAATTACTTATCACAGTGTATAAACTGATATATCACATATGTATATACCGATTTTCATAATGTACGGCGATTTGCAATTAGAGAAATATACAAAATTTGCAACAATAAAAAACAGTTGTATAATTTCTTCATTTTTTTAAAACTTCATCCATTGAATTTGACTTTTAGGCTAAAAAAGCTTATCTCCCGTAAAATTTGGTCCATATTTTATTTGCATTGTTCAAAGCTAGCATTTTGTATTTAATTATTAACTTATAAACAAGATATATTGCAAGTAGTGAGATATAACAAATGTGTATGTTTTTCAGATAGGATTGGCATTTTTCGAATTATGGGCCAAATAAAAAGAATCCGAAGGCCTACGATGGATTATTCCAGAGGTAAGTCGAGAAAGTTTTTCAAAGGTTATGGTTTTTTTAAATAACCCAGATATGTGTGTACATATCTTATTAGTATATAAGTCTGTATAATGTATTCATAATTTATAGAAGTTTGATATCAGCCACTTTATTTAGAACGGTTTTATAAAAGTCCAAATTGGTTATTTTTCATGTTGTTTTTATTAAATACCTATTTAATATGCAATGTAATTTGTGTGACTTACACCAAATTGTTAAAATTGCATGCAATGCATTCGATAAAATAGACATTTTAAAAAGTGAAAATTTAAATTTATTTCCAGGCCATAAACTCAAAGTTTGATGCGGATAAACATGACCACATTTGCATTTAATGGATTTTCCGGATCACGGAAATCACAATGCCCCTAATATGCGGCTGATGATATAATGCCAAATCACCGGAAATACAACAAAATTGTTTGATATTAAATAATATGAATAGTGTTTTAAATAAATGTACACCTTTAAAAGTATATTCTATGTAAACCATTGTGTCTTTGTGAACATTTTGCATTATTAGCACATAAACTAGTCATTTATTGAAAATCTTGTTTAGAACACGAAAATGTAGCTTCTGGATAAAGGGGAACTGAATTCACGAAATATTATTCAATGTCCGAAACCAAACATTAGCATAATTATTTACTTAGTTTAAAGCCTAATCGTTTCCTTTCGCGAACTAAAATCGTATGCAACTGTTCATTCCTTTGCAGCCTGTCAAAAATGGATCGGCCTGTAAGAATCGCACAACACTGTTGCAATTAACCAATTAAGAAAGGAATATACAATCAAAGCTGAGGAATATTAGACGTTTAAGGCGATACAATATGAGAAGTCGATCAAAATTAGAAAGCTAACGAAAAGCGTGGGATTAGAAGAAAGTCAATGGATCCAAAAAGTGACACGAATGCGCACGAACAGTAGTCCGGAAAGCAAAATTCGATTATCGACTATCGATATCGATTATCGATTATCAACACCAATATAAACACCGAAACACCAAAACACACCGGACGGACACCACAATCAAAATGCAAAACTATGGAAGTGAACTGAAAGGAGGCTGAGTCCCACTAACTACTAACTACCTTCTGCGCCCCCACACTAGATCTAGATCGCGGATATAGGCTATAGAATATTCGAACTCCAAGGCTCAATCGAGTTATGAAGAAGCCAGCACGCAGTCGGCCGGACAATCCATCCTGCCCTGGTCAGGAGAGAACGAGATCCATGAGCTTCCCACAGCCGCACTCATTGCCGGAGGCCACTGCGAACGGTGGCAGAATGCTGGTCTATGGCCTGGGACTTTTAATTATGATACCGGGTGAGTGCCCAGTCCAGTTCCAGTCCATCCCTCTCCATGTCCAAACACTTCCGGAAGAGAACATGCCTCATTGGGAGCGGTATTTATGTACATACGTACATAGCTAGCAAAATACGCTCCTGTGATTTATGGGTCACGATCATAATGCACCTTCTGCCACAAATCCTTGGGGAGTCCTTGTTAAGACGCCTTTTAACCTACCATTCCTACCATTTGCTCCATCTACCATCTAACCAGCTTGTGCGGCTGGACCCCATGAGAAGCGGCTGCTTCACGCCCTTCTGGACAACTACAACAGCCTGGAGCGTCCGGTGGTCAATGAATCCGATCCATTGCAACTGAGCTTCGGACTAACACTCATGCAGATTATCGATGTGGTAAGTGAATACAAGTAGGTGTTGGGAAATCCATGACTTTCATACGGGTTAAGACAGACCCAACTGGCATTGCCCAACTCATTCAATGTTTGCAATTTTAAAAAGTTAATATATCTTCGTTTATAATGATTCGATTTCAATAATAATCAGACTACGATTAACTAAAGGCCACCATAACATTGTATTTTTCAGGACGAAAAGAATCAACTGCTTATAACGAATATTTGGCTCAAATTGGTAAGTTTTGATTTCTGGCTGGAGATTCCTCACATCAGTCGTGGGAAAATGCCCGGGGGCAGTGTGTGTTGATAAGAATCCCATGTTGTCTACTATCAGGAATGGAACGATATGAATCTTCGATGGAATTCGAGTGAGTTCGGTGGTGTGCGGGATCTGCGGATTCCGCCACATCGCCTATGGAAACCGGATGTACTGATGTACAACAGGTAATTCACTTTGCTAAACATTCGCTTTTACTCGTATAATGCATGCCTATATGCCCTGTGAGTTGCTACAGTAAATCCTCGATCTCTAACGCCTCTTTCCAGTGCGGACGAGGGCTTCGATGGAACGTACGCCACAAACGTGGTGGTTCGCAACAATGGGAGCTGTCTGTACGTACCGCCTGGTATATTCAAGTCGACGTGCAAGATCGACATTACGTGGTTTCCATTCGACGATCAGAGATGCGAGATGAAGTTTGGCTCGTGGACCTACGACGGGTTTCAGGTAACTACTCAGTACTAGCTAGCTACTAACGAATAAGATCTACTTCGTGTATTTCCCAGTTGGACCTGCAGTTGCAGGACGAAGCTGGTGGCGACATTTCTAGCTTTATAACCAATGGCGAATGGGACTTGTTAGGTAGGTTAAGTGCTCCCAGCAAGCTAAGCACACTGCTCTATCTCCCATCTGATTTATTCAGACCGAAGCCTATGAAATGTTTCTTATTAATTTCGTAAATAATATCTCCTTCTTCTCTACTCCATCAACAAATCATGTGTCATTTTGAAAAAAAAAAAAATTATCAATACCATTTGCTCAAAAAAAAAAAACAACACACGTTAAAATGATTCGAACTTCAACTGACAGGTGTGCCCGGTAAACGAAATGAAATCTACTATAATTGCTGCCCAGAACCTTATATTGACATAACATTCGCCATTTTGATAAGGCGCAAAACGTTGTACTATTTTTTCAATCTGATTGTGCCGTGCGTACTGATCGCCTCCATGGCACTGCTAGGGTTTACACTGCCACCAGATTCTGGTGAAAAGCTTTCGCTTGGTAAGTGTCGTCCAGATGTTCTGGCCTGATCTCCCTGCCCTTCTATCTCTGTGCTCACGAATTTTCACAAACTACCAACTAAATACAAACTACAAACTATACCGATAACCGATAACCGATAACTGATAACCGATACGATTCGAGCTTAGAACGAAACGAACTTTATTACCTAGTAGTCGAGATTGTGCAAATTACAATGCTACCTTCATTTACTTCTTGTTTGCTTTTGTTTTTAGACATGCTAATGCATCTGGAGTATCTATTGGAATTTAATGTAGATCTTTTGCATGCGACTCTGCAACTCATTCTAGCTACCAACTTGCTCTAAAGAATTCTTCCCAGTGTTTCCATCTTAGAATATTTCCTCATGCTAATGCAGAACCACTTGAGCCAGTGTGAATAGCCTTTTAATTTGCTGCACTCGGTATTCGTTCTAATGAAATTCGTGGCAATATGTGTGACAGAAGTCACGTAGTGACGAAGCGCGCCGTGAGAAGCCCCACGATTTAAAGCGTTCGTCACCATGTTTTTACTTAGTCAAAATGTGACATTGTTTGATTAAATTCTGTTGATAAGTTTTTTGGCTCAAGAACCGTTTCTTGTGTAAAATAATAAACAAATGTGAATCCCTCAAAAAACAGATTTAACAATCTAATAACGAACAAATCTATTTAGTGATATATTTTCACATATATTTGAGATATGTTAAGTTTGTATTAGATGTTTATTAAATTGAAAACTTGAATACCAACTTAAAAACAGTTTTGTTTAATTTTTAATCTCGAAGTACTTAAAATCATATACAATATCATTCTCAATTTATATACTATATTTAATTTTGTTAAATAAATAAATAAATAAATCATTCTCAATTGTTGCACATATTTCCACGAATATTATGCATACGTGTACTGAGTTTCGGACGGGATCTGGAAAACTGATCGTGAACTGAATGCTTGTATAAAGTATAATTGCTAGGAAGGGGGTGAGGTTCAGTGCAGAAAATACGGTAGTAGTTTTTTATTGAAGGCAACGAAAGAAAGGTCATAATGGAAATGGCGACCATCCAATAAACCTGGCCAAGACATTGGACATGCAAAGCGGCAGTCGCAAATTCAGGATCATGAGGAGCGGCATCAGCAGGATCACTGGTTATTACAATAAACTATTTTGTTAACGTAATCGTAATAGTGCACGCATTTAATGTGTAATAATCGTGGCAGCGCCTTCAACATATTCCATTGACTAACAAATGAACTTTCGTCTAATTCCATGCCGCCTTCGCTCCGTTCGTTTGGTCTGCCCAATTCTACTGCGAATGCTGTGAATACTGTGAATCGTGTGAATCGCCGAATGAATCATATTGATTGAGTGGCGCTTCCACCCCGTGCTGCTGCCCACTTTCAGGAGTTACAATTCTATTATCGCTTACAGTCTTCCTCAACATGGTGGCCGAAACTATGCCGGCGACCTCCGACGCGGTACCGCTGCTCGGTAAGTAGATCGTGGCCAGGATAATGCATACCGCCAGTCTCAATATCAATCTCAATCTCAATCTCAATATCAATCTCAATCTCAATCTCAATTCAAATCTACGTCTGACTAAGTTTCTAAACTAACGCACCACTCTCAACTCATTCAGCAATCATTAAAGACTCTTCTTTCCGCACAGCTTTGGCGTCTCAGCGTTGAAATAAACCATCACTGATTTTATCTTTTGCCTTTCTTATCAAGAAATTATATTTCTCTGTGAATTGGGGCACACATAAAGGGCTAAACTTTAGCTTCCCAAAATAAAAGAACCCATAATCATCTTGTTACCCCTTGAATGAAGAATCCCTACCCAGCACTATCATAAGTACATACACTGAAAGAAGTAGGGAGTTCAAAGAACTACACGCATGCTTTTCGAATTTATGCCAACGTCGCATGTTGTTCAATGTGTTCTTATGTTTTTCATTATACAAAAGAGCATATGCAGGGTATAGAAATTTCGGTTAGAGTATTTAGTTTATGCTCGATACCCGATTGTTCACTTTCAAAGAAACGGAAATTAACATCCAGCTTAAAAAGCTAATATCTGAAAGTGATAATCACTTTCCAAATCATTGATTATCCCACAGTAATTATATTCTAAAACAGTTAATGAGACTGTAATTGGTTTTCAATGTTTTTTATTCACTATCAATCAATATTGATAGTTCATTTCATTTTTATATTAAAATCAAGAAGATTGATACCATGTAGTAAACGTCCGTGTGAATAAATTAACTAATTCAAGTAACTAATACTTGAAAAACAAATACAGCTTGACTTGTAGATTATTTTATATCATTTCAATTGCTATATTTAAACTGTTTTTAATTTGAAAGCAATTTATTGTTTCACTGTTGAAATTTACTTTGCATGGCAGCACACAGTTAGATAAATATTTTATTAAATGCCCTATTCTCGCACATTTTGCAACCTATTATTAACACTGTACAAGTATTTTGACCACGCAATGAAATATAAAACTCGAGTACACACTTTTATGAACTCAAATATTAGTTTTTACTAATTTAAATAT
Source organism: Drosophila mauritiana (assembly GCF_004382145.1). Lineage (NCBI taxonomy): Eukaryota > Metazoa > Arthropoda > Insecta > Diptera > Drosophilidae > Drosophila > Drosophila mauritiana. The sequence goes on along the minus strand of NC_046672.1, from coordinate 19,173,852 downwards.
TCGTATACCTGTTGTATGCAGCCAAAGTAGAAACATTTTGTTATGAAACTCCAAAGAAAACTGGTAGGGAGTTTTACTTTCTGTCTGCTCCCTGAGCCACAGGTATATTGTTTATACATATTTTTGATTTTCCAGTATTGTATTTCTTGTTTGACTACGATTATCGTGCAACATACATACATACACTTATGGATTTCATTTGTGCAAACTCATTTGGGGAATTTCAAGTCTGTGCAGCGCAGACTTTCTGTTTACTTATCCGTTCGGTTTTCTGTTTGCATTAAATATTAATTTCAATTGATTCGTTTTGGTTTTCGCCAGTGAGATTTCCCAAGGACCACTACCACATAATGTATGCGAAAAAATGTTCTTGTTGGCATGAAGGAACACAAATGCCCGCCTGACTTTTCCATACGTCAAGCATCTCGGACTGAGGAAAATTGGTTTCCACGAAACGAAATCAATTCAACCCTTTCCCACTAAGCGCCACGCAAATACACCGTACACACTCGTACACACATAATCACCCACCCACCCACACGTATATGTTATATATAGTAACACCGATATATGAGTACACCGTTGTAATCCGAGATCTATAACCTTTTTCCATCCATCTGCGCCACAATATTTTATGTATTTAATATCCAAAAGCACCAACTAGCTGACATAGGATCTAATATAAACGTATATCCAGAACAGTCGGTTTGTCTGAATTCACGGCGATTAAGGTGGCAGAATTTCCACATACAATTAAGCTTATGTAATCACTTTTCAATACCGCAACTTTATGTTCAAAATTTGTGTTTTCTAAGTAAGAAGACAACGTCTTAGAAACACGCGACTCGAAGAATCTTGTTTCCCAATTTGATTACAACTAAATTGACGATATTTATTTGATGATATCTAATAACTGATATTTTGCTTTAAAAACAATGTTCAAACAATTCTCGACGAGTAACTAAAATGCTTTCTTTTTGTTTATTACTTATGAATACTTTAACATGGGCAAAAAACGAAAGAATATAAAATTAATTTACAGGATTTCCGGTGACATTTTTCGAAACAAAATGTTTTCTTTGAACCAATACTGAATCTTAACATTTAATTCAGCTTTAAAAACTTAAAAAAAACTAGAATATTAATGATAATAAAATACCCAAGATTAAAACGAATACAAATCTGAATTTGAAGGCCACTCAACTTGCAGACTTCTTAAATTAATTTATTTCGATGGTGTTTTTGTAGTTTGTGAGCTGTACTGGAGTATCATTATTATCATAGATGATTATTAGAATGGAATATATATTAAATTTGTAACAGAATCCAATACTTTTTCGCATATTGTGGTGTAGATACAACCTTCAGCCGAACGATTCCATTTGGTCAACAAATCGTGTTCTTACCATTGCATTTCATTTAAGCTCCCAAAAGTCGACTTTAGTTTTCAAAGTCGATAGCATTACTTTGAAATATCGATAGATTTATTCGTTGTTGCATTGCTGTTTTCCATTTCACAATAGCTGTTTTGTATGGAAAAGCATGCATATAGGTCTTGATCTGAATCAAAATCAGCATCTGATCATTTCAAGAAATTGATGTGTTGTGCGGATGCCGTCTTCCCTCTTCTTTGACTTTATCCTTGTTGATAATACTCTTCTGAAAGATTTACTCCACATTGAAATGTAGTACATATTGCTATATTTATTACGCTATTTCCAAAGTAAGACTAACTAACTAACGAATACAATCGATGTACACATAACTACTAAATTGCAACACTGAAATATTCGATTATTATAAATATGCATACATGTATGCATTGTGTTTCTACGGACTTGAAATATACCCTATTAACAGCTCACTTTATTTATAGCTATATTTGAGCCATAAATAGTTATTATTCCATTCACGATAAATTAATACTAATAGGTAGGAGGTTTTTTTTTCATCTGCCAATAGAGCGAGAACTAACTACATGATTTACGGTATTACATCTGCAGTCATAATTTTTCCGCAGACATCTCTTACATCTTGGACATTTGTTTTATGTTGGCTATTTATGTATGGTTTACTATCTTAACTTTTCGGTTTAACTACCCAGTAGTGTGGTAAACAATAAAATAAATATATTTATTGCTCCGTTCAATTGTTTGGGCAATTAATACCAAATAAATTTATACACCATAGGCTAGAAGAACTTCCCTCACACTTGTAAATAAAACACAACAAATCGTAACGTATGACTTTCCCACAGATAAATTGTTAAACACAATTTAACGGAAATGCAGTAACCTATTTGTTATTACTTATCCTGTGAACAGGTATTGGAATTCTGCCAACCTTTTCCGTAAACTACACATATGTATCTCAAAGATGATGGCCCTTTGGCTATTTCAGGCATATACAATATTATAACCATCAATAGTTTGTTTTCACGTACCAATAGAGCTCGGAAAAACATCTGTGTTGGGGGTGAAATCTTTTATTTATATCATAGAAACTCTATAAACATAACACATTTTTAGCATAGTGTCTTATAGTCAGCGAACTCGACTTTTTTACCTTATATATCCTTGAAAATAAAATAGTTAAATATAGAAACCAATAAATCAAAAGCGTCGAAGTGTGTTTAGGCCAAATTTCCGAGTGGTTTACCTTAAGCTTTTACCCTTCAAAATCAAATACTGTGAAGCCCATGCATTTTCAAGCTTACTTGCTGCTTTCCCAACTAGTGACGAGAGTTAGTAGCGAGAAACAATCGATGGTTCTCAAAAAGAATAACAAAAGTAGCGAATACATAACTCATTTGATATTGCCATCGATGTTTTTCCAGCTCTGTTTGCCTTGTTTTTTTTTTTTTTATTTAAAAAATGAGCGAAAAAAAATGAATTTATTCAGTTTTGAATCCTGACTATTTTTTGATTCAAAGGCCATGTTTTTAATCCCAGTTTTGTATTATTTTATTTTTAGCCCATATGCCCAGATATTTATTTCGTTGTAACTTAGCAGATTTTTGCATATCTTAGAAAAATCATACTCAAGTATACTTGAAAGAGTATTTGCAATTCATACGCTCAGCGAAACGTGTGTGCCCCAAGAAACATTTAAGCCAAAATTGTACGTACGCCCATAAGCGTTTAATTCTCATGTTCCTCAAGCCACTTACAAAATCATCAAAATACAAGGTCATTTCAAAAAAAAATCAGATCAGATCAGATCAGATCAATGAAATTATTCGAATGGCGAAGTGAACTATTTTTTGACCAGCATATGGCGAGTAAATTTGAAGAGTGTAAAGTAGCAAAGCTACAGCCTAATTTTCCAGCAAACCATTCACATCTATTTGTTCATCAGTGCGCATTCTAAAAACAGATGACATCTATCTAACATCAATTACTAATCCAAACGCCCTAATCAAGCCAATAAATGTGTACTAATATCATTCTAATAAACCCCATTCCAAATCTTTTAATTCCCACATTAAATTGCAACAACATCGAAAAAAGAAAACCCGATCCAGAACAATAACAATAACAATTACAATAACAACGAACCGTGTGGTAATGAACACAGACAGAGTTTAAAAAACATATATGCATAAGTCGAAAACTCAACTCAACGATTAAGAAAATTACCAATTAGATCTCGATTTTTAAAATAAAATGATGATTGCGGATAATTGGTTGTACACGCAGTAAAACGAGCAAATGGTTGACATCACCCTGCATTCGAATTTAAGGCGTTAATTATATATTATTTAATATATATATATATATACGTGCATATATATGTATGCTTCGCATCCCAAAAACGCCAAATATCCACATCCAGCTTTGAATCGATCAATTTCGGGAATGTCAGCCACTGATGAGTTTTGGTTGCTAGGAGGAAGTGCCATCGGAGGGGGGGTGGGTGTTTTGGGGAAAGTTTTTAGTTAATTTCACTCGAACAATCTGTGCGAAACGCCCCCTTTTAATATTCCGCCCACACGGCCGAGTTTTATTCAATGGCAGCAAAAGGAAATGGCAGCGATGCCAGCACATCCCGCGTACGTTTTCTATCCCAAAAGTATCATTTTGGATTTCGCGGCCTAATCCCTCCTCACCCGACCCCTCATCCTCCCCCCCCCCTCGATCCACCACCCCCACTGAATTTTCTTTGGCATTTTACAAAAGTGACTTCTTCATTTTCCGGCATCGATGTGTACAAAATGAACTTTAAAGGGTCGGCGAGACTTTAGTAAACTGCTTTTGTATTCACGAACCTCAATATTTCCCCAAAACCCCACCACCTCCCCCCACCCCCCACTATTTTCAGATACACACAGGCAGGTGGGCGGCCGGATTTAGCTTATGATTTTTGGGCCTAAAAATGTGCGTTTCGCTTTCCTTTAATAATAAATGAAGTCCCGATTCAGTTTCGGCTGTGGAATATGTCGTGGTATTGCTATACTCGTGGTAATCAAGAGCAGATATTTCGCAAGTAATTTATCACAAATTCGATTCCTTGGCCTACGTATTTGATTATTTAGGCATTAACTAACTACTTATACTAGCTTACACACTCTTACATACATATATATTGTATATTTCCTAACAATTTGCTTCTCGATTCTCGTGTTGTTCTAACAAAGAGCTAACTTATTTTTGTATAATGTCCATAATTTTGCTTATTGTGTTATAACCTTAACTAATCTTAACAAAATAAAGTCCTAGCTACAAAAGCCTTTGATATGTATCTTTAAGATGTACAATTTCTTCATCTTTTTGTTAACAACTAATCCATTCAATAACTAAATGCTTGCTAAATATGAGATAATAATACCGTGGTATATCAGAATGGTTAATCCCAAATGGAAAATGGAAAATGGAAAATGGGAAATGGGAACACGAACACACCTACACTATATCTTCGTTTATGCGTGATCGATTAGGAACTAGGTTAAGAGAAATGTGAACCAATCGAATACTTTTTACAAGTTTGTGTAATTTTTGTGTCCTTCTAGGAACTTATTTCAATTGCATTATGTTTATGGTGGCCTCATCAGTTGTGTCAACCATACTTATCCTCAATTATCATCATAGAAATCCAGATACGCATGAAATGAGTGAATGGGTAATATTTTTATATTCAAATTAACTTTACTACTTTCATACATTGTAAAAAACAAAGAAAAAGAACGAAACCAAAGCGATATGATTTTCTTTCCACATATTTATCACAACATACCGATTATGTTTCGAATTTTTGCATTATTCCACTGCTAAACATATGTATATTTATTGTTTGTTACAAACGTGTTTTGGCTTACCAAAATAAACCGATCATTTTAAATCAATCAATTTAATTGTAAATATCTAGGATACCAATAATAAAAACATCCGTTTGCATCAACCCATACTTTTCGCCCATTAAATACACCGAAACTCAATCACCCACCCACAAAAATTCACCAGTGACTTGCAAGATATACTCAAGTAAAGCATGAGAGACCAAAATCGAGTTCCCCATCCGTATACATATGTATGTCTTCAACCAGCTAAACTACCACTAAACTTCCTTAACTAACTAAATAAATACCTCTTTCCGCAATGTTTCCAAACTAAAGATCACAAGCCCATATACTTAAGAGTTTTAAACACACTAATCGGTCAACTAGCATTTCAATTGGAGAAATATACTCGTAAATTGTATCCGAAATTCACACAAAGTGGTTGAAATGATTTTCACTTAGAGTTTACACTTTTCGTACACTATTGATACTTGATTGTTAACTGACTGTCTTCAAGCGGATTTAAGCTTCATAAGCAACTAATCAACACTACAAATGTTGGCCCATAAACATACAATTTCTGATCTCAGCTGTAAGAAAGTGTTTAATTCTGATTTTGATTATTTGCAAAATAGGAAGACAAACTATTAATTCGTTTTAATTCAAAATCAAATGCTAATTTAGATTATTATACATTCAGGTTTTTACACAAGTTCATTAATAACTTCACTAAAAAATAATTTCTCTACACTTTAGTAGTTTTAAACACAAACACAAAGGCCGTTTGAAAATCGAATTTAATCTCAAACATAATCTCTATTTTTTCCTAAAAATCGAAGTGTATCTCTATTCTGTCAACGCTTTCAGAACTTAATGTAAATTAAATCTTTAATCTTAAAACTGGCAACATAAATATCATATTTCTTTTAATTTTTGGCGACTTGTAATTAAGTACTACCAACACTTAAAACAAATATTAAAAAAGAAAGTGAGGAATCATTTTATTTATATATTTTTCTTAAACGTTAACTACTTATCCTCAAAATTAATCAATGGATTGCAGGTATGTTCGTATAATGTAAGATTCGATATATTGCCATGCAAAACCAAAAGCGAATGTTATTAATGGTAATCAATTTCCGGATCAAACCATATTTGTTTCCACTCCAACGAGAGGATTTTCAATTCTGAAATTTATTACGTAATTTATGAATTTGTAGGTAAATTGTGTATTTACTGTCTTTGAATCGTCTGGTGATTGTGATCAAGATTTGCGACTAAAAAGGATAAAGGCCCAAAAGTCACATTTCAACCTAATCAAATTAATTAATTAAATTAATATAAATTTCAAAAATAATTTAGCAAAATCGATGCAATTAAAACGAATTTTTAATGCAAGATAAATCAGTAACAGTTTAATAACTTACTAACTACAAAAATGCAACCCTGCTCCAAAGTGGAGTCCGACTTATAAACTACTTTTGGATAAACCTTGACAGAGATTATTTAATTAGGTATTTCCCGGGAGTTGCACTCCCCCTATAGAGCTGTTGATTTAAAACTCTTAAGCATTTAACCCTTGATAAAAAAAGCTTACCCATATAACGTTCATATGGGGGCTATTACTTCAGACCCGAGTAAATACAGTAGCCATTATTAAAGACCTAAATTCATAGAAGTTTAGAACATGAAATATGGATGAAATCGTTTGTTTTTACCCCTCTCTGTTTCATAATTAGTTACTAAGACCATTGACTGTACTTCCAAGAGAGTACTGAATACAATGTTTTGCAAATGTTTAGAGCCACTTCATTCATATACCTTGATTTCCTTTTTTGGTTGATGTTCATGTTCACATGTTTTTCCACATACTAACTTACATACTTAAGAAATCGTCTACCAACAACAGCATCAATAATCACACAAAAATGTTTATTTTTCAACAAAAACTCTGGCCAACAACTACAACTACGCAAACCGGCAACTCAACTACTTTCAACGCAAATGACTCAACTCAATTGCCTCTTCAATTGTTTCTCTCTCTATATATATATATATATATCTTCCTCTTTCTACATGTGTATCTCTCTATCTCTCTCTGTTACTTTAACTATTTAACAAAAAAAAAAAAAAACAAAAAAAATATATATTCAAATATCAACATGGCGACCACAACAACGACGACAATTGCACGTGTCAATAAACTATACAACAAAAAACCAAAAACCAAAATCAATCGTACACACTCATCATCGCTGTCCCACAAAAAACAAAAAAAAAAAATACTCATAATTACCAACAACGAACAACGTTTTAAAAAACAATCGCTAAATATCTGTACGACGAACTGTTAAATAATCCCGAAACTTAAATAACCATCTTTTTGTTCATCCTCGTTTTCATGCTAATTCAACAAAACTTTTAAAATTTAAAAATCTTACAACCAACAACAAAACAAACGCACCTGAAAAAACAACGATAAAACAAAACTTAAAACACTAATCATGAATTAAAAAAAAAAAAAAAAACTAACATAAACCTAAATGGCATTCATGTTAAAAAAAATACTAAAAATTCGTATTGCTATTATTTTTAAACGCATTACCCAACTACACTCCGTCTCTCTGTCGAACTCGCACACACAGATAAGAGTAATATTCCTTTATTGGTTACCTTGCATATTGCGCATGCAAAGACCCGGACAGGTTGGCTACGAATGTCCGCCGCCGCCCTCTTCTTCGAGTTCCTCCAATTCCGGCGAGAAGAAGCAACAGATCCAAAACGTTGAGCTCAAGGAGAGGTACGGTCGCCATGTGGCACCTCGCAGCACAATGCCCCCTCTCCCCCCACCCCTCCCCCAAACACTGCGGGTCCCTAAAAATGCTTCTAAAAACTCTCTGTGTACTACTAACCCGAAACAGATCCTCCAAGTCTCTGCTGGCCAATGTGCTCGATATAGACGATGATTTCCGATGCAATCATCGATGTGCCAGCGCGACTTTGCCCCACCAGCCCACATATTACAGGACGATGTACAGGTGAGTGGCATTGCAACCCTGCTGCACGATGAATCAGCGATGAATGATGTACATGCTATGAATCAGCAATTTTGAAGTACATGTTGTGGCACTTCCTACTGATTCAACAGCTGTTTCACCGTCTATCTACAAACGAAGCTATATTTTATATTGAAAAAAATTGTAAATTTATGCCAATTTTGTCGTTCAATACTAATATGTTTCTATTTATTCATATTCAATTATTTTATACGAAATTTGCCATGCCTTTCTAACAGTGTAATAACTGTTCCCTGCACATAAGTTTTCTTTTCTTTAAGATTGATTAGGATGCCACAGAAGTAATCTACAGAAATTTATTCAGAAGTATGTTAGTTATTTCTGTAAAATCATCTTTATTTTATTATATGTACACATCTAGCAATTGGAATGTGAAATGAAATCCCAAGTCTGTGGTGTAGATTAAAATGGTAGATTTTGTTAAAACTGCAAGTGCTACCGTTTTTGTGAGAAAGAAAGTAAACAATTACATTTGGATTACCCCGTTTTCAATGGAGGAGAAGGCACTTGATGGCAGGTTTCTGGACTTGATTGCCCAATCTAAGACATTACCATAACTCATCCACAGGCAAGGGGACGACGGCAGCGTGGGACCCGTGGGACCAGCTGGTCCAGTTGTGGACGGGCGTTTGCACGAGGCCATTTCCCACACCTGTCTGACATCCTCTGCGGAGTACGAGCTGGCGCTGATACTCAAGGAGCTGCGTTGGATAACAGAACAGGTAATCAAATATGTAGTTTGATGGGGAGATTCCGAGCTATAGAAGCCATAGAATGAAACCCTCTGGCAAAGGTGTCGAAAAGTATGCTACATTTTTTTTTTAATTTTATTAATTGGAATTTTGCCCATTTCAGCTCAAAAAAGAGGACGAGACAAGCGACATCACACGGGATTGGAAGTTTGCAGCCATGGTCGTCGATCGTTTGTGCCTTATTATTTTCACCTTGTTTACTATTATAGCAACCCTCGCTGTCCTGTTCTCAGCGCCGCATTTCATTGTGAGTGGAGTCCTTGGATGAGTTACCCATTGCCAGGTCACAAGAATGTTTGCCTTCCCACTCATTGCAGTTCCCGTAAGCGGAGGAGCGATGCTGGGAGAAGCGGGAAAAGCGGGAAAAGCGTGAAAAGTGCGAAATAAGTGGGAAAATGGAGCGGAAAGTGACAGGTGGTGGTCGGCCCGAGGAGTTTTGCGGTTGTATTGTGAAGTATATGAAGCCAATCAAAATATTAGGAACAGAAGCGAACACGAATTCAACAGCCCGAACCTAAGCTTTTCAAACTGAAATACTTTGACAGTCAAAGAGTTTTGCTATTCAACATTTTTATACTTTTAAAGATGTGTCTGATGGTTATAAAAATATTACAATGAATTGAGATAGTAACGTATGTACGTATGTGAATGCATTTTGTATTGAAAAAACACCAAAAAAAAGAAAAAAGAACACCAAACGAAAACCAAAATAATGTCGGTATAATACAATAAATTTCCGGGCAAACATAAATGCACGTTGCCGTGTGCATTCAACTTGCCCCTTAGTCACAAAGCAGAGGTTTCTATATCTAAATCGAAAATCGAAAGTTGCAAGTCGCTCGTAGAATTGCAATCCACCTCCCCTCATTTAGCCGATTTGAACAGAGAATGACATTTAAGGATATATATACAGCTTCACACTGTTGTTCAACTGAATTAGTATCTAAATACGATAGAATAGTCTGTATGTAGCATGCGAGGCATTTCGAAACCTATGTTCACTTTGTACTGCATATTGGTTCTATCAAGTTTTACTTTCGATCCCATGCTATAACATTTTGATAGACAAAGAACTGTATACACACAGGTGTGTTGCTATGATATAAAATGAATAAACGACAGAAGACTAGCAATACGCAAATCAATCACAAGCAAATCAAATGCAAATTGAACGCAAGCAAAAGTGAATAGTGAATAGTGGATAGTGGATAGTGAATAGTGAATAGTGAGTGAATTGCTGGAAGTACACTGCAATAGGAGAAAGTCATTTATCTGAAATGATCGCACAATAAATTCATAGATACTAACAAGCCGAGTCGAAATTGAAACGCAGCTGGACAACAAATCATAGTTGTGAAATGCAAAACAAAACCAGGCTAACAAATACATACGAGAATACTATTGAGAAATAAGAAAAAAACAAAAAACTTGCTAAAATTATCGAATTGCACTCCGCAAATAACCGAAAGAAAACAGCAAAAGCTGCAAACACAAGACACTGATCGCGATATGCAGTGCGTACACAGGGAGAAATAATTGCTAGCCATTAGAGGAAATGAAATACATACATAGATGCCTATAGCTACACACATATATCACTATACCACGCCCAATTCATCAAGTCTTTCCTGCTGATCGTTCAGCGGTTAAACGGTGCTTCAATATATACGGGTGCTTCATAACTAGGCGCCAACATAATTTTAACTTGTATAGTTAATGCTAATTGGCGCAATCATCAAATCAATCAAAAGGTTCCGTAGAACGTAAAGCAATTTAACGCAATGCTAGTGTAGTCAATTTTGGAGTCCAAGCAGCCTCGACAAATTTTAGGCCTTCACATTCGCAACTTGGCGAAAAGTATTGTGTATTGGCGAATATTGTTATATAGCCGATATTTGTAGCGCTTTCAGTCAGTACTTTCCGAACAGTGAAACTTCGCAATGAGGAAACCCCACACTTCGCTGGCCCAAAAGTTTTTTTCTATCCGAGTTCACTGACTTGGCGAGCGAGCTAACTTATCTCAAAAAGAAGAAGCCAACATCATTTGGAAGAAACATAAGCTAAAATTGTATGATAATGTTAAACACAAGTATAAAGTTAACTATTTTTAAATGAAAACAAAATGAAAAATGTGTGTCAACAGCAACGAATGCCGAATATAAAAAGAGCGTTAAATGAAGATATTTCGAGAGAGTATAGTTTTCAGAGCGGCAGAAGGATCGATCGCAGATATTCATTGGATACGAAAGAAATATATATCACTACAGTCAAACTTCCATAACGCAGGCGGGCTTCTCTATTTCGTTGGCAACAATCTAAATCGAATCCAATCAATGCCCACGAACCACGGGTCACCATAATCGCATTTCTTTTTTTTTTTTTTTTGCTGGCAGATGGCGGTTTGTGTTATCGAAGTTCGACTGTATCTTTGAATTCCCAAAAAAAAAAAAATAATAAACAAGTGCAAGCTAGAATACAAGTTAGATTTAACACATTTTTAAACTAAAATTAAAACAGCAAAAAGTTAACAGAAAATTCATGAGAACCGTAAAAATTTAGAATAAACAAAAAATATGTAAGACCGAAACTGGAAACAATAAAATGTTTACATTTTAGCTAGTGCAAATCGGGCTTTTCAATTTGAAACAGCTGGCATAACCAATGGGATATTTTTGAGTTAACATTTTACAAAAATAATAATAACAGCCTGCTTGTTTTTATTATTTTGCTACAAATTCTATTGAAGGTAAGATTTTTATTTAGTTTTTAAGCGTAACTTTGAGGGTTGCCACCTCGTTTTACTGGTGTGTGTCTAGGCTGTCAACATGCAAGCGTTTTGTGTGCCGCGTGTCGAAAGGTTTGGAACTTAGGTTTCTTATGTGCTGCCAGACCTGCATAGGTTTCAAAATGAAGAATGTGTAACGGCCATTTACAAAATATTATGAAATAGTAAGTTTTTATGTTCCTGTGCGTCTATATTGATACATATTATTATTGAATATATTTAAATTTTACTATTTACTTAATGATTTCACAAAAAAACCGGAAATCCATTCAAAAGGTTAGTTATTTGAAAGCAATTGGATAAAATAATGCAGAGAATTGTTTCTCATTATACCCGCATGAACTTCAAGATCTCAGGAACTAGAAAATCTAGAAGGTTGAGCAAGTTTGACCCATTCTACCGCTACCACGCCTACTCTTACGCCCACAACTGCCACTCTCAGACCTTTGAAAAATGCTTTTGTATTTTTTCATATTTTCATTAGTCTTGTAAATTTCTATCGATTTGATAAAGAAAGACTTTTTGCCACGCCTTCTTTACTGGAATATGGTAATAGCTTTGCATCTCAGCCATTCGATGCGTCATGCAATCGCTGGTAATTGGATAGTTGGGTCAGTGGTGTGGAGTGGACTCCGACTCCAGCGCGGACTGGAAGTTCGCCAAGTGTGTGACAATGTGGCGAAATTAGCTGCTGAACCTGCCCCTCCTCATCGCAAATATGTAATTATCGCATGGGCCCTCAGCATCGGTCGCGGTATTATTCTCCTCGCTCTGATCTCGGATGCAGGGAACCGGTTAATGTCGACTGGCCTGCCCGAACTCGGCCAATAAACTAACCGCAAATATGTTGATTCCAAAAGTTGAAGACAACACCGCCAGCCCCATCGGCGTTTGGACGCCGCAAATATGTTGGTGCAGTTGCAGTTGTGGATTGGGAAGACGACAGCCATTGTCGCATACATAGCACAGATTTTCAATCGACAATTTGAGTTTGAACTTGAAATTCTCAATAGCAATTTAGATAGGAAGTGAAGTTGTCGCACTGCGACCAATAGTGCCATTAGATAAACACAGGTGGCGCTAGGTTAACACTCTATTATGCCAGCGCCATCTACATGTTAATTTTTTTTTAAATACTTATAATTAATACAACAAATGCTATTAAGCCCCTTTTAGAGTTACACAAATCGACAAATTTGTTAATCAAATTTGACAATACTTTACTAAGTTACTATAATTGGGGTTTATTTAATACATTTAGCGTCTGTGTCTATGTGAAAGCAGAAAATGAATATAAGGAATGTCAATCAAGTCAATCAATGATTGTTTGGGTATAGTTTGATTTGTTTTTAAACAGACGCACCTTATTGAAAACGTTATTAAAACGTTATTATTTTATAACAGCAATTAAACGCTTTTATATCCGAACAATCAGTCCGAAGATATATTTCTTCTATTATACCCAAAAGAAAAAATCAAGAAATGCCAGTAATTGTAGCTCCATTAATGAGCCGCACATTTTGGTGCTTTCTGTGAGTCAATCCGTGGTGTCGTCAAAAGAATATTAACAATCACGATTCCGCAGTAGAAAACTGTTTGACTTTTGGTTCAAAGTGACGCATGGTGTGGGCCAAAGTTTTTCCCTACTAGCGCCGTAAATATTTAGTCTGAGGAATTCAGATTGCGATGACTTTTTTATGGAGCACAGTAATATGACGGCAATTAGTGTGTATTCGTGGCTATGCCGTTTTGGGGGTTTCGCTAGTTGAAGTAGTCTAATCTAATTGCAAATATTTACCCAAGAAATCGTATGTAGTGAGAGCAACTAGCATGTATTAAATTTAAGAGTAGTACGAATTGGTTTATCAATTGATAGTTTTTTGTCCATCGAACTCCCGAAACTTCTAATCTTTTCGCCACAACACCAAATAAAACACAAATGTAATAATTTCGCAATGATATATTTGGTTTAAGATCTATGAAATTGCTATGAAATTGATTTTCATTTATTTAATCTATGTACGCTCGTATTTTGATTGGTGATAGCAGCTATGACTACGGGTTTCTTATCAAATGTTGGGGCAAATCCAGCGAATTGAAGTTCAACAAGTGGTTTGTTGTCGTTGTCAGCGTTAATTTACAAAACCAACTGCCTTGCGACTAGCGAATGACCTACAAGTTTCATCTGCACTGGCCAAGAATCGTAGTAACTAATAGCTGGAAACTTTCACCCAATCAGATGGAATAATATTTTGGTAGTTCCCGCGACAGGAACACAAACAAAAGTATCATAAGTACCAGCACGCTCCACGAGTATTTTTTTATTTTGTGTGTTTTCTGTTGTCTACTATGGGCAATAAAAACATCACGGGAAATTAAAACAAATAACGAAAAGCACGCAAACGGCGGAGATACTTTGACTTAAAATGACTTTAAATATGCGCGGCCCGCCCATCGAAACGAGTATTTGTTGAATTTGTTCGAAATCAAGAACCTGGCAAAAGTTAGCCAGTCATTGGCCCACAGCGAATTTTTGCCTTCCTATGTGGTGATGTCTCATCCCCATCATCATCATCCTCATCATCGCCATCGTGGTGAATGAAATGATAATGTATTCGATTTCCAAAAGCACGTACTACCTGCGTACACATGTACATACATATGTATATTCCATTCATATCCCTATGCACATATGTATGTATGTATTTTAGCACGTATTAATTCCGTCATAATTGCAGGGAATCGCTCTCGATTTGTTTGCCCATTTATCTCCGGCTGGAGCATTGTAATTGCTTTGGCCAACAGAGTGGCAATTGCCAATCGGACCAGCGAAACGCGAGTGGAGTGTGGAGTGCTCGCCAAACCGCAACCACCTGTTGTAAAAAAAAGGAGGCAGAGCACGCTGTTGCTCCCACAATGTCACTGCTACACGGCGAGAAAGCAGGGGGCACTTCTCTGCTATGGAATAATAATTTGTTTTACTGAGAGAACTGATCACATTTAACCACGAATGTATCTGATGTATCGTTTACATATTATATATGTATATTATTTCATAGTGCCGAATAGGTAGATATAGCAAGATATTCTACTATATATATAATTCACCCAATTAATTTCTCCAAGTGCAAGGTTAGGTGACAGGGGCGATAGGTTGCCGGAACGAACGACTTACTTGTCGTTTCCAAGGAGTTTTCATGTGGGGAGAACTAGTGGGAGTTGGTTGCGAGAGAGCGAGCGAGCCAGAGAGAGAGAGAGTGGGCTGCACAGTGGAGCAATGTTGTGAAACCGAAATAGTACCGTGAGTCAGATAATTAATTCGCTGGGCACTAGGTAACTTATTGATGGGACCCCGCAAGGATTGACAAATGATGGATGGCTGGCTGGCTCATTTCTAATTGATAAATGATCGAAAGCTTTTCTTTTCTTTAAGTTGATGGGGATTAAGGTAAATGGTTACATAATTACTTTATTGCAGTCGTAAAAATAGAAAATAGGATATACGGAATCCTTAAAACATTGCTGGCAGGGATAAAATCGTAATTGTTCTTTTATTTTTTTTTTTACGAGCGACCTAACGATCGTTAATTGTGGTTAACCCTAGAAAACCTCTTAGGGGTTGCTACGAGTGAGGGGATTCGTTACCTAATCTAGCCCTATACCAACCGAATTTTGCTACACAGTTAACTTGGGTTAGTCGCGAGTTCATTAATGTTTTAATGTTTTAAAGGGTCAAAATATGCAATAGTTATCAGGTATCAATTATAAATTCATTTACATATGTTTGTGCTCTGGCACACATTTTTATTTATTTGTAGTCATTAGCAGCGAAGTTAAAAATTGTTTTCTGTGTACGGGTATTTGTCTACCAACCAATTAGTGGCTACTGTCTACCTGGCCTGCGACCTTTGAACTTGCTGTGTGGCCGGCAAGTGGCAACAGTTGGTCGGCCATAGAGCGGCTCTACAAAGATCTCTTTTCCCTTACTCTCTGTCTCTCTTTCTCCCTCTCTCTGTTTGTAGCTCTCTTTTTCCCCATAAGATGATTTCTAAATGCAGAAAATGATTTTAATTAAATTTTTGTATTAATTTGAGCCAATTAATTTGGCTTTTTCCAAGATTAGTTAAGCATAATAATTTCTAATATATTTTTTATTAATTTATAAACGTGTTCAGCTCAAAGCTAAAAATAATATGTCAGAAAAAACCAATTTTTTTTCAGTGCAATGTGATCTCTGAGCGGATCTATTCTACAGTCCAAGTTCTACGTCGTCATCATGATGCTGTAAACATTCGCCAAATCACATCACAGCCCACTGTTGAGCCGGTCTTGTGCGAGTGCGAAAGAGAGGGGTCGGCCTGGCCAAGACAGAGAGACAGAGAAAGAGAGAGGTGGATAGAGAGGGATGGCTATTGCCCGGCAACTGCTAATTGGGATGGCTAAATGCTGCATTGCATCCTCTGCCGCGATTCCTGCTGCACTTACGGTGCATCGTCGTCTATCCTGGCGCTGCCCACGCACGAAGAGAGAAGTTCACACTCTTCCCGCCTTCCGCCGGCGGTACACGGTGAAAAAATTTGATTAATTACGGTTAATTACAAATTTGTAGCAGGGACTTTAAGCTAACGAATTTCAGAACAGAAATAATCATAAGCTTACTACGAACAATAAATAGTGAGTTGAGAATTAAAATTAAGATAATAGAAGAATGATATAAATTGTAATTATAGTTTTATATATGTAATGCTAATGCTTTACAACGTAATTATATGAACAAATAAGTTGGATGGGGGATTTGTTTCACTAAGTAATATATTAGTAATATATTTCAAAAAATTGTTATTATAAAATTTCTTGTCCGCATGCCAAGTATGTGAAGTATATGTGATCCATGATCAAGAGATTTGCATTCTTTCTTGCTCGCCCAATGCGAATTTCTCTCAGTGTACGGCCAGCTCTCTCCGACCATCTCGCTCTCGCTCCGCCGTTTTGCTTTGCCAGTGGCTTTGCTTTGCTTTGCTTTGGCGTAGAATGCTATAAAGCAGACCGCAGCCGTGGAACAGCAGCAAGTCGACTGCTGGCCGCGTAACAGTAAACACACCGCCGAGCGGACGTACACGGAGCGAAAGAAGGTGGCAGTTCCATGGAATCGAGCTACCACGAAAGAGTTATTGTCTGTTAGAAACACCAGCGCAGCAGCAGCAGCAGCAGTACAAATATTGTGTGCCGTCCGAAGAGAACAGCTGAGCCACACGCTGTTTTTTTAACGCTGTCCCGTTCTGCGGCACTTGCTGTTTGTTATCCGTAGCCGTCGTGTGTCGTCGTCGTATTTGAACTCTCTTTTTGTTACTGTGCATATATTTTTGAATTCTCTGTGCTGCACTCAGTGCACAGGGAAAAGTGTTAGAATTAGCAGATCATCAAGACATCTGCTAACCTGTGATTTCCAACACACCCGAAGGCAAATTGGCAACAAGTTACCACCGTAAGTCTCGTGTCGATCAACAAGTGAAGATGTTAGTTAAGTGCCAATAGAACCGAACAAGAATTTATTGAATTTGCAAATATAAAATATAAAAATATAAAAACGATAAAAACGCAACCATGCTATTGATTTAGGCGATGTGTGACTGTTATTTGTGATTCAATATAAGGTGATTTTGTGAAACTTTTGAACTATGCCCGCAACAAATGTAGCCCACTGTTCTGGGTGTAGGGGATTTTCAGAAGCTTTGTCTTTGGCCATAAACCGTAATTAGAAGGCATTAAAAACGTGTGATTTGAAAATTCGTGAATTAAGCCTTTTAGGATTGTTCTCTTCCTCTCTCTCGAGTGAGAGAGCCCAAATTGAGTTTATGAATTAGCTGTAGTTTCCATAATGGTTTCACATGGTACATATGTATGTACATATGCACATATGTATGTACCATCCAGTTGGGTGGGATCCGTCTAGTCCAACCCATAATCCCCTGCCCAGTCTGATCTGATCCCGGCACCAAATTGAGTTTTGCCAAAGGTTTCAGCATTTTTCATGTGCATTTTTTTCATCTAACCATCGACGGGGAGCAGAAAATGTTTACCAAATTGAATTACACATTTTTATGATGTGCTGGTGCCTTGCTCTGCCCCCTTCCTCCTTCCCCCTTCCCCACCGCCGCCTGTCAGGCCTCAGGTGCTGTCCTGAATCTGGATATCCGGGTGTCCGGGTGCCGAAGCCGGAATGGAAGGAGTCCACGTTTTCGAGAGCGGGAATGCATTTATGGCGCCGCCATTAGGGTGGACCAGTAAATTAGGTTAATTTTGGAAAGTAATCGAAAGCTTTAGCAGCGCCTTTTTTTTTGATGAATTAGAAAGAACTTGCATATTCTGGAATCAAGGCAGACTGTATTTTTCACACACAGTATGTCACATTTCAATATGTAAGTGCTGCATTAAATACATGTTGAACTTCTATATATATATATAGTAGTATAATAATCTATAATCTGTTTTGTAATCACGAGTAGCACTGCTTACTGCAACTGTTTGGTAAAAATACTTTGTAGGTCCTTTGGTCTACGCCCAAATGAGCATGAATGCAAAAGCCAACATAAACGGCTAATTATAAAAGTATCCCGATTTAACTCGAGGCCTGGCTTATAATGACCGATTATTTGATTAAAAGGCATCCGAACGCATTCAAGAGCAACCGAATATTGTTGGCCGTTGATGATAACCATTGTTGGTTGCCAAGGTTTCCATAGTATTTGCAGTTGGCTCACAAGCGAGCTGGCGAAATGCTGTCTGAAATTCCGACTTAACTCCCCACCAGATAGATAACCTGTTGCATTTTGCAATGGGGTAAACAAAGGAATCACCTGTGCGCCCCCACATTTTGGCCTTCGTATGGGAGCACATTCGAGCGCATTCATGTGGAAAATTGATGGTAAATTTCGCATTTAGTTTGATTCTCAATTGAATCAACAGATTCTAAGCCTGCTGCTTGTGCGATGATGATGATGATGATGATTACCGGCATGATGTATAATGTATAATAATGGTCTATCCACCCTCCGCAAAACTTGCAATGGACAAGGAGGCGGTGCAAAGGTCTATTAGTCCAGAATCTCAAGCGGCGATAAGCCAATCCAAAAAGGCAGACTGTTATATGCCAGATACTCGTAGATAGTTGGAGGGTTATTTCAATGAAAAGCTTTGAAATGCTACTTTGCCTTCTTCACAATGAATATTCAGAAAAGGAGAATTAACAAAGCAATATGATTATGATGATATTATATCAACAGTTTGTTTATCAACATTCAGGTGTGTGCACTAATTTCTTGCCGCCAAAAGCAAGGCCAATCAATAAGTTATGCAGATAAGTATTTGGTTTATAACCATGCATTTGCATTATTGAATTGTCATTTTTTATCTTAGTGAACCTCCTCCTCCGCCTCCTCCTCCTCGTAGATCGTGTGTCAGCCACTTGTCTTGTTTGACAGCACACCCAAGTGGCATTAGCATTTGGGGATTGAAACTGGAACCATTGGCCAGTTTGCCCAACAGAATTTCTGGGATTGGTTTTGGGTTTCTCCAGTGCACCGCAGTGCACTCCTCTCGGGCCCTCGGAGCACTTCAGTTCACGGAAGGCACCACTTGGTGGGAGTCGGGTTGAAGTACGTGAGTTTATTTGGCTGAACACAAAAATCAGAGACTCGAGCAACACACACACTCAAGACCGAAAAACAAAAAACAAAATTAAACAAAAAACATAATAAAATAAAAGAAGTGAAGTGAAGGCGAGGAGCGGAGGGGAGAGGTGCCTAGGAATGGTCTGAAATGTGCATTAAACGCTTTGCATAGGAAAGCGACATGGACATGGTATGGGGATTGCGCCGGAGATTGACATTCCCATTCCCATTCCCATTCCCGTTCCTATTCCTATTCCATTGGGCTACCCACTCCTATTACCATTTCCCATTCCCAATCCCTACTATACCATTTTCACTTCGAGAATCGCAGAGAACACACACAAAACACACATGTGAGAATGTGCCGGGTGTTGGGATTATTTTGTGGCCGGGTGAGGGGCCTTCGCTTCAGGCCTTCGGGCAATAACAATCATTCGAAATGCGCCTTAAAATAGCAAGCACCGAACACGTTGCTCATAATCTCCGATGCAATTGAGTGCTGGCAGCCAGCACATGAATGATAACTTTGTCCAGGCCCACTGGAGTATTAATAGCCATTTCTAGTCCCTATTGAAAGCGAGCATGACGCCCGCTGCCATGCCAACCAGCAGCCCCATTGAGCTCCTCCTGCCATTACCCGACCATCATCGCCCGACCCTGCAGAACCAACAACAACAAGGCCGAAAAAGCGTCTAAGCCACAGTCCAACTTCAGTTGGTTGTTGTCGCCACCAGGTGTCAATGCTTTAAGTTATGTTTTGCATCTCCAAACACATCAACACCGCCAACCAAGCAACACCGCCACCATTTGCACTTGTTGCACTTGCACTAATTAGCAGCGAGAACTTTTTCTAGCACAGCAAAGCCCACCCAAAACCGACACCCAACCATTTGTTCGAGTTAGCGAGGTTCAACTGTATGGCTTGGTGCCCGAGATTGGTTCCCACTCAGCTGGGCTTGGGTCTTATGCATTCTGCAGTTTGCTTTACACCACAAGAGCTCCACGAAAGTAGCAGGCGCCAACAACTCGGGGATCGGAAGGAAGACCACAGATTCTGTGGAACGCAACCAGGGGGTCTTTATTGCAGTTTACGATGATGATTCGATGCGTTTATATTACCGAAATAAACCCTAATTGGACACCTTGATGCTGCAAAAGGCAGCACGCATTTGTGCCGGACTTTCCTCCCATCCTCCCATCGACGTTGATCTCTAAAAAAACCGGTTTCAGCCTTATATGCATACAAATCACTTCCGCTAAACAACGATTTCAGCGTCATTATAGCGTCAAACACCGAGTACGCCCCTAAAAACGAGAGTTTGGCATATTTGTGCATACAAATAACCGTTTTGAACGAGGAACTATTTTAGTTAAACACGCCAGGAACCTGATAATACGTATATTTAACTACAGATCCCATGAATATTCTCAGCCAACAAAGAAATGACTTCCGAAACAAATAATTAAATAAAAAGTATTCTATGGAACTCTATTGTTTTGATAGCCAGCGTACTGCGTCGATATAAAAAACTTAATATTTCCTCTTACACGTTTTCTAGACTAGGCACTCAACTTGAAAGCGCTGTGGAATTATTTGTTTTCGCCTCCCTCGAATACTAAATCATTTAATAATGTTCCCCAATCAGATCAAAGCGGAATCCGTTCCCATTGTAATCTTCTGAAGAGAGCTAAGCTCTTTGGGCAGCAATCTCATTGATAGATGGATGGATGGATGATATCTCCATATAGTATATCCATATCCACACCAGTGGGTGATTATAATAATATTATTTACGACCAAGCGTTCAGTTCGCAAGTCCAATGATTCCCTCCCTCTCCCCCTTCACAAACTTTAAGTTCACCTCCAACCAGATTGTACATACATATATATGTTTGTTCTCTTATTTGATCAGCTGAAAGTTGGGCGTTCTCTTACTTTTCTCATTAGCAGCGAATCAATTACGCGCGTATCGCTGGGCTTTAATCAATTCTCATTGACACAATTCAATTGAAGCGTTTGCTTGTGAAATAAAACGATCTGAGCGCCAATTCGTTGACGCCTCTCATGTACTCACATACCCATACTGTATGTTGTGAATGAATACTCACATACTCATCTACTCATATGTTGTATATACGATTCGATTCCGTTTATTACACCACAAAGCAAACCGATTAATCTCAATTAGGGGCCAATTGGCTGAGCGAAAACGCTGGAGAAAACTTCCGTTGCGTGTGGAAGCACTTGGAGAAAATCTAGTTAGTTAGAACGAATAAGTGATCGTAATGGTGTGAATCCATTCACACTTCAACTAATATATCTCTACATACTCTACATCTCTTCTATAATATGATATCGTATTTATATATAAAAATAAATGATTGTATAAATGGCATCCTTAAGATACCCATGTTTTATGCTAGCTCCTGATAACACACTGATATCTCTTTCTCTGAGTGTATCAATGGGTAGCTTGTTGGATAGTTGTTCGCCCATTAGCTGCACCTGTTCTACACGCTCGCTCCTTGTGTTTTTTGTTCCGTCTGTGTGCCTGAGTGGTGGGCATGTCGTGAACTTGAGAAAGTACAAGTGTTTCCACCATTTGTTCTCCGGCTCCGCTTCGTCCCGCCCAGAGATAACCGGCGATCGGCCTAATCAATAGTGCCGCCATCGGGGCCCTATCTATCTATCTTTCTATCTTGCCGAGCGAGTGACTCATCCTCAGGGCCGACCGTTCGCCATTCGGCTGCGATAAGGCTTAGAGTTTGGTAGGCCCGTTAATTGGTGCACAGAGAGAAACGAAGTCATTGGTGCAGAGCTCTTCACTTGAGGCCTTAACCTTAAGGTTAATCTTTGATCTCAGATCACATCATGGCGGATTTGGAATCTTTGGAAAACCCCATTTACCGATTCGGACTTGAAACGAAGATTATTCGGGTTTTCGAACTGCGTTTTTTATGCTTTAATCTGCCAATTTTTGCGTTATCTTATCACATAATGGCATGGTCGTAGAACTACCAATTTTCCCGTTTGCTTTCAACGTGTTCGCATGCAAGTCCCTAGACAGACAGATTCGCAGACAGGCAGATTCGTAAATAGCACGTGCTTTTCAACTGTGTTATCACAGGCACCCACAGGCACTGGTATCCGCATCGATTCTTATCTGGCCAATGCGAAAAGTATTTGCCAATCCTTGGGCGCATTCGGTTCCTTTGTCTGATCGCCTAAGCGAATACGCGGCTTTCCATTCGTTGGGGCCCGGTCTTATCGTACAAAAGATAACGCCATTCAACGGCAATAAGCCCAGCGAATCCCTTGTTTATTGACTTCTGCTTCTTCTTCACCGGACCTCCTCATTAAAATGCAAAATTATAGGCACAAGCGTCTTATCGATGAACGGGTTATCCAAAAATAGGACTCAACCATCCAGTCAAATTGTGATTTGTATTTTATTGCATGTTGACAAATCGAAGTGGGGAAGGGGGTTTAAAAAAAAAAATTAAATAAAAAAAAATAACGGTGAAATAACCAATTGTCCCCAACTAACCAACCAAACAGCCAGCACTTACCAACTTTATCATAGCATGAGTATTTGTTTTTCCACACAAAATTGTTGCCCATGCGGCATGACGGCGCAAAATACAATGTCATGTATAAGAAAACATCGACGACAAATTGCGGAAACCACTCGGCACATGCCCCACCGATCCCGAAGACCCAAAAACCGGAATATGGTGGATCGGTGGATCGATGGATCGCTGGATCGCTGGATCGTCCGATCTCTCGATCGCTCCGACATGCTCGATATTCCGACAACTCAGAGCGAAAGTATCGCCTCCAATGCTCTCACGAGGAATATGGAATATGGAATGTCATGCGATGAGTTTGCAAGTACAGTGTAGCAAACTAGTCGAGTGTTTGTTTCTAATCACTTCTAGTCGATATGTTAATAATGTAGTGGTTGGTTTAATATCAATGTTATCGCATTGAAACTCTTGCAGTACATGAAATTGAACACGACTAACTTGCGTTTTGCTAACGCTTCTAACGCATTGCTAAAGACTCCAGTTTGTCTAAAAGGTGTCTAAAAGTAGGCAACATCTTTAGATATTTTTGCTACTAAATCAAGTAAGAATGTTAGAAGTTAGATTTTTATGCTGAATACCTAAGAGTTCTGCTTAAAAATCTCGCTTATGCCACGAACGAACTTATTTGTGTAAATACATAATTCCTTTAAAACTGGATTGCTTATATATTAACTTCCGTAGAAATGATAACACAATCAATCCCTCTTAACTTAAGCATATTCCTTACCCCATCCTGTTTAGATGGCCAGACTCTCATCCAGCTTTTCTCAGTTGATCGATGGCTTGGGACTTAAAGTCTGCTAAGTGCCATCGTCGGGGGTTTTGTACTTCTGGTTCTACCCCTCGATCCCTCGATCCCTCCATCCCAGACCTGGTTTCAGACTGACTGCGTCAGCGGGCGGGCGTCAATTTATGGCACGCTTCGATGAAGTTCCATGGCTGATGATGGCGATGATGATGGGACGGGTCTTCCGGGGCAGCACTGTCTGAATGAAGACATATCCCCAGTGCACCAGCTGTACTCGTCCCCGCATTATCGATGCATAAATAAACGAGATGCCGAGGTTGTGCGATCCACACGATCCACGATCCGCGATCCGGCGAGCTCTGCTTTTATTTTTACAACTTGTCCTTTGATTATCGCAAGAACCGAACGATGACAACGATGGTGTCTCGCATTGCCGCATTTTGATGGTCCGGTCTGGCGGCTTTCGCACTCCGCTCCAATCACCAATCAGCAATCTCCGATCTCCGATCTGCAATCATTGCGCCAATGCAAAGCACACACCCGCTAAGTGATTTCCCTTCGAGATCACCAAATTGCATCAGTTTTTAGCGGGACAGGTAGAGCGTGCCTTGCATAACCAAGCTCCATGTTGTGAGTCGCACCCATGATGATGGAAAATCAAAAAAAAAATAGAACTATCTATACGATGGAGCCCCACTCGATCGAGTGGTCTATCGACCCCGCCCCGTTCATAAATGCCTATGACTGTCATATAATAATGACTCCGGCAATTCAGCTATCTCCTGCGATCCCAATTAGCAATTAGAGCATTATCTCCCCCGCCACCCGTTACCGCGGCAAAGAGTCGTTGAAGGTGTGTCGCCGATTCAACTGATACTGCCGATGGAGTCTGATACCTTGTAATTTGGAAAATCGCCGGATGGGCATATGTTGTCCCAAGTGATGTGCATTTGTAGATTCGTTAGATATTATATGGCATTGGTATGGGTTGAGCATTTAGCGCCTGCTTAGAACTTATAACGCGTTGTGAGAGAGCTCTCGGGAAAAATAGGTGTTACCTAATGAAAAGTGTGGATTTACTCAGCACTTTGCACTTTAAAGTGGTGGGAAATCGTAGTCAAACACTAAGACTCCTCACGTTCTTTAAGTTCCCAAGTACCACAAATTAAGTGCATAAATACAGCGCTTAATAGTTGTAAGTAGTTAAATCCCATGCAAGTTTGGATATGGGTTAACCTGCAAGGTTGCTAATCTCTGCTGTTTTGATGCGAGCACCAACTAATTTCCTCGAAAAATGTGACATTTGCTTATCATTTAGCCTTGTATGTACGTATCTAATTAGCACACTATCGAGTAGGTCATTAGTCGCATTATAGGAGGTTGTCTACAGCGCAATATTCCTACTCCTTAAATGCTAAAAATCAGTGAATAGTAGGCCCTGTATGTTCTGCCTTGAGCGACAAAAAGGCCTGAACTAAAAAAAGAAACGACACAGGCAGTGCCATTAATCAACGTCTTTGCACTTTCAGGATCAAATCTCGCCACAATGGAAAAATCCAGCTTAACGGAGAAGAATCACACCCAAGTGTACAATGACACAACGAAGCCAAAGAAGCCCAAGCGTCGCGACAAGAGCGATCTGGGTCCGGATTTTGTGGCGCCCGACGGGGGATGGGGCTGGGTGGTCTGTCTGGCAGCCGGTTTGAATAACGTGAGTGATATAGCGTGGCCGAGTTGGAGCAGTCTGGATGGGGCATAATAATCTCCCTATCCACCCATTCCCGCACAGTTCTTCCTTTTCCCGGCTCTGCAGCAGTATGGCCTGATCTACAGGGTGCGGATGCAATCCCTGGGCTTCGATGCCAAGCAAACCACGACCATTGTGAACGTGGTGATGGCAATCTCCTCGCTAGTGGGTGAGTTTCACCAGGCCAACGCTCCATCGATTATGCATTTGCTGATATATACATCTCATTCTCTTGTCCATAGGCATTGTCAATGGCGCCATGTTCCGGCGGTTCACATTCCGTCAGGTTGCCCTGACCGGCACCATTCTGGCCTTCCTGGGCATCTTCTTGTCGGCCTTTTGCACCACCTTCTGGCAGTATATCATCTGTCTGTCGGCGATATTTGGTATCGGCTTGGGTCTTGCCATGGCCGCCACCTCTCTGGCGGTCAATACGTACTTCAAGCTGAAGCGGCGTCGTGCCACTGGTTTCTCGTGGACGATCACTGGCCTGGGTCCCATATTCTTTCCGCAGGTGTCCACCATCCTGCTGGGCTACTATGGAGCCCAGGGCACTATTCTGATCTACGCTGGAATCGCCATGAATGCCATTCTCTGCGCTTTGACCCTGCAACCCGTGCTTTGGCATGTGAAGAAGCCCGAAAAACCGGTTCCCAGTATAATCGAAGGGATTCCCGAGACGGAGAAGCTGCAACCAGAACTTTTGGAGGCCAATGGCAATCTGTTGTCGCCCAGCAATGATCCGTGGAAGGATTACGAGTGCAAGTACTGTCAGTATCAGAAACGTTCAAAGCGAGGCCTTTTCTCGTCCCAATACCTCTTCAATGTCGATGATCCCGAGAGGCCGGGGTACGAGATCACCGAGCCAGGAACTCCCATGTTGGCCCGTGCCAATGACGGTTGGTTTGGATCGAAGCTCTCCCTGACCTCGGAGAGCGCGGGCGGAGCTCGCTCTCGCACTCGTCAGGCTCTGATGCGTCAGGTTTCATCCAGAAGTCGTGAGAATCTCGATAGACTGGAACAAAATCGCCATGACCAGGCTCCAGACACTCCATCCGCTGCGCCCTTGTACAAGCCAAACTACTTCAATCGCGAGCGCGAGGACCTCGATCGCTATGCCAGCAAGACGAGCGTCTATTCTCGGCCTGGTCAGGATGAGCTCCTGCGCTGCACCTGTGCAGAGGACAAGGCACTGCTGCAAAAGACCGCCGAGTCGCTACACGTGGACCTGCTCAATAATTTGGCCGACGACGTTGCCGAGGAGGAGGCCAAGAAGCGCATGACCTTCTTCCAGAAGGTGAGCAAGTTCTTCGATCTGGATCTTCTGCGGGACTTCACATTTGTCAACCTGGCCGTTGGCATGAGCATCATGATGTTCGGCGAGATGAACTTCTCGGTGCTGACCCCATTCATCCTGAACAGCTTTGGGTACACGGATACACAGATCTCGCTGGTGATGTCGCTGCTGGCCTGCATGGATATATCGGTGAGGTTCCTCGCTCCGCTCGCCTTGGAGAAGGTGAAGCTGGATAACCGTGTGCTGTTTGCCTTCGGCATCCTGTGCATCGCCGTGGGCCGCGTGGTGGTGGCCTTTACCGACTCCTACGAGGTCATGATCGGCGTCTTCCTGCTGATCGGCTTCGGCAAGGCATTCCGCACCATCTTCTCACCTCTGATAATACCCAGTTACGTTCCGCTCAACCGCTTGCCAGCTGCATCTGGTCTGCAGCTCATCTTCAACACCATATTCTCGTTTGCCATGGGCCCAATTCTTGGTGAGTTTAATGGTGGTTATATTGTGTGTGAAACGTAATAATCATTACTATTTTCCTTAAAGGTATCTTGACGGAGGCCTACGGTTATGCAGCCACCATCCATACCATCAATGCACTCACCCTCTTGGCCTTACTCCTTTGGCTAACTGAGTCCGTGGTGCGCCGCATTTTGGGTAAACCCTCGCAAGGATTGGGCCAATAGAAGCCGCATTCATACTAATCCGAATTGAAATTGCGACGAGTGGGAGCTCAAAACCTTCGTCGGAACTGAACTACTTGCATATGTCCATCCCAGTGTGCGAGATCATGGCTAACTTGGAGCTGTAGACATAACCTAGTCCATAATTCCCGGTCGATGTGTGCGAATAGTATTACTTGAGCGTAAAGATACCTAAGAAACATATCTCTTAACTAGCTCATAATCACCCATCGCTACATAAATTTACGGTCCATTTTTTTTTTAGCTTTTGATACTCGTACTATAATAATTGAATGTACTTAGTGATACGTTATAAGTGTAATAATATTGTTCCGCAGTTGATAAAGAAATATATATATGTATATTAGTTAGAAAAAAGTATCGAAATTGTGCAAAAGTTAATACACTATTGGTTAAGTGACTTAATTGAAATACACCATGGTTTGAACATGTGAGTCAGCATATTTATAAAATGGAAAGTTGAACTACTTTTTGTGTACTTCGTTTATGCATAAATGTAGTGATTAGAGGGTAGGATTAAGGGCATTATTAAGGCATATCTCAACGTTTGGGGATGATTTTAAAGAGTTCATACTACATTTAGTATGCATTTTACTCAAAGATTACTTAGAAGAAATAAATATTTATCAGATGTTCGAGGGCTTGTTCAATATTCGTCAAGGTTTTAATTAATATATAAATAAAATCTCAAGTTGGTTTTGTTCTATATGTGCAAATGCGGCTTGTTGAACTAGCTTATTAAGATCACTTAAAATCTTTGTGTATGTAAATGTAAAAACTTTGAGAAACTAAATAGTTAAAGTCGATGTTTTCCACTTGAGAACGATTTAATTAAGTTAATAAAATTCATTTGCCCGTTGGTAAACATTTTTATTTGCATATAAAGCGTAACAATAAACCAATAAATAGATAAGTAAATATTGTGCACGTTTCTGGTTCGGCATTGAATATTTAAAATGTATGTTATTGTTGTGGAAATACGAAATAAATGCAAGCATATTCGTTTGACTTTATTTGTTACCAATTCATTTATTAGGCGAAACGAGGTTAAATAATTTTATTGCAACTTCGAAATTTCCCCTAAAAGTAGGCTTGCAAATTGTTAGCTTGCCATGTTTTGCACCATTAGCAACAATTATTTATATATTTAACAACTTTTAAACTCAAGACTGCACTTTAAATTTATCTGAAACACACTTGGCATACACTAAAAATTATATATTTTTTATGGGAAAAAGGACTTCTTAAAACCATATCCGTTTTTAGGGTTACAGAAAAGGCGAGTATAAAATGAAACATCTTTTAGGGTTTGTTTTTCAGTTTCAACGTTTTATTTATACATTTAATGACGTTCGGAAAGATGCATTTGCCAGAATTTTAGAATTTTAGTTGCGCAATTCGAACTAAACGTGCTTTTCCATTGAATTTTGAATATTTCGCAACCAAATAATTACACTTAGTTGCGTAATTTGTCAAATTTAACATATAGTTTATTGCCATAAATGTCTTTAGTTCGTTAAAAATCTTCTAAAATCGTTAACAATATTCTTAACCTTTCAAACGGAATTAAAAATCAGTATGCGTGTCGGTAACTTTAAGTGTGTGAATTTGCCTGTTTTCCGCCATGCGAAGCTTCACTGTGCGCCGCATTTTATAACATCTGCGACATCCGCCAGTCCGTCGATTCTAAAATTCGAATACGGAGCTTATCTCTGGCGGTGGGGGCAGGTCTCAAATACTATACATATATTCCCCGATTATATGGCCATGTCGTGGACATCGTCACTTGGACGACAAGTAACTGCTGTTGCCGCTGTTTTATTTGCGGGTCGACACACCCACCTTGGTCTTTGTACCCCGGTGGCAAGTATCGAAATGAAAAGTGGAGAATGCCAAATTCCAGGTAATCTAGCTATCGGCGAATTGTAAATGGCACAAACGAACAAATTCGCATTCTGACCACTCCAGCTGGACGAGGAGCAAAGGTTGTAGACGCCCCCCAATCTTTATTGGCACAAATATCGATATCGATATATCGAAGCGATTTCGTTGTTTTCCAGTCAATATCACAAGTTAATCATTCGATGCTCCTGCAGGGTACGGTATGTTATCCCTAAGGTCATCGGACAGAAAAATATGAATTAGTTCGCAAGTCTATTTTTAGCACTTGACACTGATAATCGGACAGATGTCAGAGCAGAAGATCCCAGATACCCCGACGAAATAATCCCAATCCGAGCAGAACCTTTCACTTAGCGCGCCCAGTCCTCGATCTGGTCATCACCGTCATGCGTCACGGGCTCCAACGACCTTGAAGTCAAATGCAAACTGCTCATATACATACATATGTACCTAGTGGGACTCCTGGTCAGAGTCTGGTCTCCGTGCCAGTTCCAGTTACAGTGACAACCTGTCAGCTTCGGGCCAAAACCAAGGACTTAACACGCCTGTCACTTGCCGGCCAACTATGCGCACTTCCTGTAGGCAAAGTCTGCTGGGAGACGCAAGACGCACAGTGGGCTGTGTGCTGGTGAAAAGGAACTGTAATTATATCCTGTTCCATTTTGTCGTGATATTCAAAACATTCATCTCATATCTCAAACAAAAGTTTGAATTGAAAAGAAGTTGCCTTATGTAAGTAACGAGTGGTTTGAAGTTAGGAAATTTTTTTATTGTTTTGACCTAGAGCTAAACGTTTTATTCGAAGCCAAGGCTAGAAAACATATAGCATTAGTTCAAGATCATAAAAAAGCCATTCTAATTGGCCTAGAAACCGTGATCATAGAGCAACACCAAACTTTTGCACCAAAGCTGTGTCTATCATCGTTTGCTCGCTTTAAATGAAAATGGCTAATTCGGCTGGCACTCGTGGAAATTGCGTTTTCCAATTAATCAAATCACACTTTGCCCCAGGGTGGCGTTGGCGGTCGATGGCAAAATCAAATTCTAATCGTCGACGCTATCATAATGTATTTATGAGTTGTGTTATTTGTTTTTGGTTTTCGCGTACCGTGCGTATACGTAATGCGCTCAGTACGGAGTTATCTGTGTGCACCGATGTCCGTGGGTGTGTGTGCCTATGTACGTATGTCAGCATGTGTGCATATATGTATGTACATATGTATGTCTGCCCATATTTGCCGCTGATAATCGGGTCTGCGACGACAAAACTAATTACAACAACAGTAAAGCAAATACAGTGGTAACACGAAATAATGCCCTTATCAAAAAACGTGGCAAGGCGGCGCAACAACAAATGCAAACACAGGCAAAAAAAAAAAAATAGAAGGCAGAAGAAGGAGAGGAAGAGGAAGAGGTGAGGCGGAGCGAGCAGGAGCAACGGTAAAGGTAAAGCTGAAACCGAAGCTAAAGACCAAAATAACACGCACACAACGACAAGCGGGAGAAGTGGAAACAGCGAGCGCGCCATTGCATTGATGTGTGCCAGTGTGTGCGTTGTGTTTGGCCGTTTAATACTATAATTCACAAAATTGTTCAGTTCAGTTCGCGCTGGTGAACGTAACGGAAAAGTCGTCGCCTGTTGAATATACACATCTATATATGTTTTGATACACATATATATTCTATTTACTTGAATTGCCGCCGCCGCCGCCGCTCGTCGCGTTTTGAAATCTTCATCTTCTTCTTCTTTTTTTTTTGGTGCTTTTGTTTTTGTTTTTGTTTTGTATCTCAACTTTACTGCAGCATAACAACCACAACAACAACAACAGCCGACGACGGAGGAGAGGGGAAAACATTTACAAAAATAAAACGTACGGCCCAAATACATAAATATATGTACATATATATATGTATATATATATATATATAGAGTGTGTGAGCGTTAGCATTTGTATTTAAGTTTAGTAGCAATTAGCACTAGAGCAGCAAACTAAATGATATTTTTTTTACCGAAGCGCGCGCTTTTCGCGAGACACGTGCGCCATACTGAATAATATGTGGGGCGTATGTAACGCAAGTATCTGAAAGATACTTTTTCGAAATGTATGTGAACTTGAAAACACGTTTTTCGAACGCCTGCGCCATGTGATTACAACTCACCAAAATCACTTATAATTGTTACCGGTAAAAACAACACTTTTATTGGTGGAACCAGATAGGCAAATATTCTTGGAATTCCCCAGCGCATTTTACTTGTGTCTTATCAAAGTCTGCGAAAAAGTCAAGTTTATGATTAACATAAATCAGATACCTATGGTGCAATACATCATTTGTAATGAAGGTGAAGCAATTTCACCACTTCATTGTTGTATATTCAGATATATTTAACAAATAGTCGGTTTATTGTGAAATGTCGACGAATTGGGATGAGATAATTTTGAGCGTTACGTATCATTTCGATATCGGTGCATACGTGCTGTGCTGTTCTCCCGCCAATCAATCAGTCAATCCGAATATCAATCAAAGTGGCTACTCCTCTCAAACGGAGCGATTTCGCCTCATAGATACATGTGTATGGATGTATGTAGAATCACAAACCGTGGCAAACAGTGGCTACCAAAAGGCAGTTGTCTACCGGCCGTAAATGTTTTTTACGGCATCATCTCCATTCCGACATCTTTGTTAGGCCAATGCAAATACTCCTTTATGGTGTGTTAACAATCATCATACCCTGGCTTGGTGGGAAGTGAATGTGTGGGGGTGGGGAGGGGCAGTCATATAATGCGGAAAGCTCTAATTATACAAATGTTTGTGTTTGGCTTTAGACGGCTCTTGATCGCCTTAAACGACGCGTGTTAATCAAGCACTTGAGTCTAATCTTAAATCTTGAATCTTGAAACTGATGTATTTGCGAATAACCCAAGCAATAAATAGTTAGGAAAGTTAATTATCATCAAACTTCTTTGTGGGAAGTGATAGAATCAGGAAACGACAGTTGCGGTCAAAGTTTACACATCGAATCGATTCACAATTAGCTGATTATAAAAACTGTATGATTTCATTACGCAAAGGCACTACAGTGGTTGAAAGTCATATTATTTGGTTATTAATTGTTTGAAAAACAACGAGTAGCAGCTGTTCATTCGATTATATTTGATGTGTGTCAACTAAATATATCTGTTTCATCTCTGTAGCCTTTTCAGTCATTGTGCAACAAATGTAATTATTCAGATGAAGATAGACTTAATTGGATTACGTGGGCACAACAAAAAGATACAATTGCAATAATCTGATTGGTTAATCTGATAAACGAATTTCACTGGATTCCCCAACGAATCCCGCAACAAGAACCAGTTTTGAATTATGATAATTAACTTAGCACATTTCAGTTATGCATGCTTAATCACACCACAAGATACACCACTTAAATATGCATCTTAAAGTGCGTTCTTTTCTCTGCGTTCTTAGCCTTTTTTGGTGCAGAACCTTATCACGTGTGTCTTGTCTTGCCGTTATGGCCAATTTCTGCCATGTGCCTCTGCTGATGGATGATTGGCATTGAAAAATTCCACAGTTGTGGTCATAATCGTATCCACTCTTGCCAGGCGCCTTCGATAACGCAACGAGCTGAATCACTTGGACTGAAAATTGAAAACTGAAAACCTAAAACTGAGGTCAATTAGGCCCATTATATGCGGTTATATCGAGTAACGGA
Source organism: Drosophila mauritiana (assembly GCF_004382145.1). Classification (NCBI taxonomy): domain Eukaryota; kingdom Metazoa; phylum Arthropoda; class Insecta; order Diptera; family Drosophilidae; genus Drosophila; species Drosophila mauritiana. Next base: position 19,140,598 of record NC_046672.1, on the reverse strand, counting down.
ATCACAATTCGTTAGATAAGCACTCGTCGAAGAGTCAAAAGTCTGATCCTACCCACTGTGTGTGTGTTTAGCATGCATGGAAATGTGTATGTTGCTGATTGCCTGGCAATTAAAGCACTGTAAAATTGATATTTGAACAGCGTTTTACTGGCCAACTAACTTGTTCCGTGCGGCGCGACCTTTAGTACACGCCGCTTACCGCTTTCTTAGTGTATCGCCTACGAGTATGGGGCGAACTTTGCCAGCGAGTCTTATCACTTGCCCCCATATATTTTTGCAGTGGTCATTCGCGGGGATCGGTTCGTTTGGGTTCGGTTCGGCTGGGTTCGGTTCGGTTCAGCTGCTGGAGCAGTCGCCAGACCACTGGTGGCCATTCGGAGTGCGACAGAGCAGTGAGTAAGTGGGACAGTGGGTGCTCCGAGGAGAACTCGAACACAATTCCATAAACGTTGTTTGTTGCAACGATGAGCGGAGTGATGATTAAATATATAGTTTATAGCAAAATAAGTCGGAATTAGGAGCAAAGAAGCGACATTTCTTGCAGTGCAGTGATTCCGGCGATTGATTGGTTGTGAAAACCCCTGTGCGGCGGATATAACCGAGGTGCTACAATCTAATTAGACGATATCGGCGCGGGCAAAGGAGTGCGTCTTATCACATGGTACCCCCTGCTCTCACCCACCCGATCCCTCCACCACCATACGATCTCATTTAAAGCCCCACATGCCGACAGGCCCTGATACATGTCATGAATGTATGCATGTACATTTATATATCTCGATGTTTCGGTGCCTTTGTCGCCCAAGTCGGCTCAAGTATTTACGATGGACACTTACTTCTGGTCAGCAAACTCTCGGATACGGGTTCCGAATTCGAGAAAAAAGCAAATAGAGTTCGTAACTTTTGCTCTCCGAAATGAAATCGCAGGCAGGCGCGATAAGGCGGCGCTCTCCCGAGCAACCAACCAACCAAACTGACTAACCGAACAAACCATCATCATCATAATCATCATAACCGACAATCGAACCCATTGACGTTTTGATGAGCCGTTGTTGGTTGGTGTGTTACCGTTTTTATATAATGGGTGCTAAATCGATACTATTTACATACCTGTCGCTTTTAAGGCAGTCACGTTTCCAGGCCTCGAAAAACCCAAAAATATCAAATCGTTTAGCACAAGATGAGTGAGAGTTGCCCGAAATATTTCGCAGCCTGATTGATCAGTCAGTCGAGCTTGTGGCTCTCGTCCCGCCGCCTCGCCAAGTCTTGTTTCGATCTAAAAAAAAAACAATAAATTAATATAATAATAATAAAAATCCCTCAATTTAGCTGTAAACGGCTGTTTAGCTTGTGTAAAAAGCGGTTTTTAAGTTCAATTATTGGTTTGTTTTTAATGTTAGTGTTTGCTTATCGTTACTAGTTATGTTAAAATTACATTTGGAATATTTTATTGTGAGAGAACGCTTTAAATAAATAAGCAATGAATGTGCAAAATGAAAGTCAACTCAGCAAGCCGAAATAAGTAAAGTGATGCTTCATGCAAAAACATTCTATTTGAGTTCCACTAACGAAGTTTGCAATCTTTCCGCCTTTCAATGCACAGAATTGCAATCACTGGTTCCAGCATTTGATCGCACCCATCAATCCGATTCGAGCAGTAATGCAACAACCGGTCAAGAGCCCGCAGCGCTAAACCATTCCAAGCCCCACGCTCCCAGCTCCAAACCCACCTAATCCTAGTCCAGGACGCCCAGCGTATCCACAGTTCCAAGATGACCGATAATGGGAACAGTCAGAACAACAACAACAACAACAATAACAACAACGATGAGGCACTCAGACTGAGGCTACCGGAAGAGCAGGCAGAGCAGCTGCTGCCCAAGAATGGATCAGCCGGCCAGACCAAGATAGCGCCTCCTACGCATACTCATTCCATAGCCGCCGCGTCGCAGCCACAGAAGGTACCAGCGAAAAAGAAGCGGGACAAGAGCGATCTGGGTGAAGATTTTGTGGCGCCCGACGGCGGATGGGGCTGGCTGGTGTCCGTCGCCAGTGGCGTCAACATTGTGAGTGGCCATCGCATTTACTCGCCTGTCTGGACATAGATATTCACTCTTGCCTCTTTCTCCATTCCCATTCCCATTCCCATTCTCCACTCCAGCTGGTGACGTTCGCATTGGCCCAGCAGTTTGGCATCCTGTTCCGCGATCGCATGGCTGGTCTAGGAATCTCCAGCTCCGAACTGACCACCATTATCAACACACAGATTGCTGTGTCCGCATTTACAGGTGAGATGGTGAAAACAATATACATGAGATAGTATTATAGAGTGATGGATATAGAGAGATATTCAAAGTCATGAGCAGCCGTAACTCTCATTTGTATGTAGTCCACGTAGTGACGAATCGCAACGAGACTATAAGATTTATAATATCGCGCCATATCACAAGTTGCTTGCGATTCTCTGATGAAAAATCGATAGTATTCTGAATTTAGTGAATTTTAAATATTAAAGAACTTGAAAACTTTTAAATTAATTTAAATGATGAAGCCAAAGTACTACTTCTTCACATGCCATTAAGTTCCAAATTTAAACTACGAGACAACAATTAAATTCGATTTCTTAATCAAAGGTCTGCTGAACGGCCCGCTTTTCCGACGCTACACATATCGAGTGGTGGCCCTGGTGGGATCCGTGCTGACCTTCCTGGGACTCTTCTGGATGGTTTTCGCCGACACCTTCGCCGTCTACATAATGAGCTTCTCGATACTGTACGGATTCGGACGAGGACTGACGGTATCCGCTTCCTCGCTGGCGGTCAATACATACTTCAAGGTGAAGCGACGCACTGCCACGGCCTTCCAGTTCGGAGTAGCCGGCCTGGGACCAATTGTGTGCCCCTACTTTGCCACCTACATGCTGTACGAGTTCGGTGTCCAGGGGACGACACTGCTCTTCGCCGGCGCCTCACTGCACACGATCGCCTGCTCGCTGATCTACCAGCCAGTTAAGTGGCACGTGGTGAAGCGGGATCGCGATGCGGAGGCACTGCAGCAGGTCCAACCGCTGGCAGAGCGCGAGGATCAGGACGAGGATATTATCAAGAATGTTGTGGAGCCGGAAACCCCGGTGCTGCCACGTGCCAATGACGGTTGGTTTGGCTCGCGGGCCTCGCTGAACAGCGTGGGCACTCGTAATCGACTGAACACCTGGGAGAAATCGGACAGCAATGGCCACTTGGAGCTGAAGAGGCTGAGCAGTAAGGACTCGAATCCAGGGCGCCAGCTGCGCAGCATATCCGTGAGTCACAGCATTAAGGAGGAGGAGGCCACTGGCTACAATTCTGACCACGAAGTGCACCACACCGAGCTAACGGAGAAGGAGAAGCAGGAGCTGGAGGATGAGGAGGAGCGCCAGCGCCGCAAGAAGCTGCCATTCTACATGAAAGTGGTGATCTTCTTTGACATGGATCTGCTGAGGGATATCACGTATGTCAACCTGGCAGTGGGCATCACCCTGATCAACTTTGTGGAGATCAACTTCGCCATCCTGACGCCCTTCATCCTAAGCGATCTGGGTTTCAATAAGGATCAGATTGCCCTGGCCATGTCCACGCTGGGATTCTTCGATCTGGTGGTTCGATTCCTTATACCCCTGATCACGGCCAAGATCAATCTCAGCAACCGTACCTTCTTCGTTGTGGGCATTTTGGGCATGTGCATTGGCCGCATGTTCCTCTCGATGACCTCCAATTTCTACGTCATGATGGCCATCTTCCTGTGGTTGGGCCTCAACAAGGCCTTCCGCACGGTCTTCTGGTCCCTGATCATTCCCAGCTATGTGCCCCTGAAGAGATTGCCAGCGGCTGCTGGGCTGCAGCTGCTGATGTCCGGCACCTTTTCGATGATCTTCGGACCGCTGATTGGTGAGCAATAGATATACATAGACCTATATAATTGCAGTTTCTAATCTTCTAATTGTGTAACCCAACGCTCATCCAGGCCTAATCCGGGATCACACCAGCTATGCGGTGACCCTCAACCTGCTGAATGCCCTTTGCGTGATGGCCTTTGCCGGCTGGTATCTGGAAGACTTCATCCGCGCCCGCAGTCGGAAATCGCCACCCGTCAAGTCAATCAACTGATCAACTTACCATGGCGTAGTTCTACTCAGTGCCAGCAATTCCAGGACCAACACCGTTCCCCCATCCATCCTAACTTTAGCAAAATGTTATTCTTGTTATCGCATTTGCCCAGTGCTTTTTTTTTATCTGTATGTTTATGTAAACTATATTCAGCGTGTACATTGTGTATATACTTTTCGAGTGTAGCAGATTAATTGTATTAAATATTGATAATTGTTAAATAATATGCGTAAGCTGCCAATACTTAAACTTTAAAACAAGCGTTTCATTGAAGGTGTTCGAATGTTATACCTAAAGTTAGTAGTAATTCAAACTTTTCGATTGCCGTTTCACTTGATATAATCGGACAATCACAGAGTTTACATTTTTTGTGGTGCGTTTCGTTACTACGTGCCCTGGTAAGCGATCAGTCTCTTCATTATATGATCCAATTTCTTGTGATGCAGCAATAAAGTCGAATCAAAAGTTGTCTGTCCATCCGTCTGACAGAATCCAAAGTTCAACATCTAACAAAAGTCTTATGACACTGCGGAAGAAAGTCCAACTTAATTGGAAGGAGCACGTGAATATCACGAGCCTACTCATCACAACATTCAAATCAATGATCAATGACACTGAGAATTGATGCGGAAAAATTGAACAAACACTGGTGGCAAGTTGACTACTGAGAACTTTTTTTTTATTTTGACTTCATGCAACTCTGAGTATTGTATAATACAATATGTAATTCGCATGGAAATTTAGAACCTCGACTAAGTTGAAGCGGGGGTGATAGAGATATGCGAAAAGCAAATCGAACTATATGATCTAACGAGTTGTGTCATAGAATCCAGATATAATTTGATTGAAACTGTTATCAATGCAAAACACCTACACTGGATGGAGGGAAGTGTAGAATTGTGTTATCAGCCCGTTGACCCAAAAATTAAATGTGCAAATTTGGCGTGCTAAAGAAAAAACCAGTTTGGTCGATGACAACAAAACATACAGCAATGAATGGGTTAAGAACCGGGAATAAAAATACTATGTAACTCCGCCAGCGGAAAGTTACAGGGTTAAAAAAAAAGTGTTTAAAACAATCTCATAACGAGGCGATCAGGTTCAATGCACCGCGGTGCTTATCAAATAGATCGAGAGGAAACATACAGAAAACATATGCCAAAATCAGGCAGGAAGCTATGGCCAAGTTCTCGGTCTCTACCAAGTCAATGACAAATAAATTTGTCGCAGTCGGTTTTTGTAACCACGAGTAATGTCGCCATCAGCGGAACTAAATGGAAAAAAAAAGCAGAGTGAATCAAACCAAATCGACCAGCTTGGGCATACCGAACACTCTTTGCCCGCTACTCTCATTTTAAAAAATCCAATTTGCCAAAAAACATATTCAATTCAATTTCAATATTCCAAAAAGTTTAACTTATGGGAGGATATATGTATGTATGTATCTAAACATATAGTATAAGTACTATACATTTTTAAAGGTGCTTCGGGTGGGTCAGTGTTCTATTGCGCGCATAGTGGGTGGTAATCCATCTTTCGCACAACTGAACCTTCGCCCTACTAAATCCTCTTTTCATCACAGATAAACGAAGGCACACATTTAAAGCCATCCACTTGTGGGCATTCCACCCACAGAGAGTGGGTGGCGTAACCAACTGAGCAACAAGTGGAAACAGGAAACAGGAAACAGGACTCAGCAGCTGGACTGCCCATCTAGCCTTTTTATAGCTACAATTTCAATACGTTGCTTTTCTACATATTAAGCGCTTATCCATAAGAAACTTTCCCAAAAATGTTTTATTAAAATTAATATTTTTTTATAATTCAATAATTAATTGTGTGAATGTCTAGTTTGACCCGCAAATTGTGCTAAATTAGTTATTAACGATATGTTTGCCAATTATAGAAAAGGGGCCTGTTTTAAGAATCATATATATATTAATATATTAAGAATCATCATCATATACGTTTTCCAGAAACGTTTTAAAGAATTCAAGTTTATTTTGCAAGTCCTAACAAAATAACTCACTGCAGGGATGTGTGGCGTCAGGACTGCCTAGTTTGTTCGAGATCGGGTCAATAGACTGTTAGCAGGTGTGTAACCAATGGGGGTGGTTTAGTGGCAACATCGTACAGCAAATCAACAATCTGTTGCCGGCAGTTTCAGCTTCTGGTACTCGCATGCAAATGCCACGTGGTTGTGTGCGGTGTCATTGCCCCACTTCCCCCCTATCACCCCAGAAACTCCAGCAATTATCGATTATTTGTCAATCTTTTTGGTGCAGCGCCGTGGCCTTAGATATATAGCTTAATTTCCTTAATTAATTATAAATACAGTTCAGTACCAATGTTGGGTAAATAAGTCTTAAACTATTTCTTTTTGATGCATTAATCCAATTTGCAAACAGAAAGAACCAACAATTAAAAGCCAGATGCAATATTTCAAATCTCCTGATCTCATTTACGAGGGCGCACTGTTATCACTCTTTCACAAAGACGCAACAAGTTAACAGAAGAGAAAAGAGGGAGCGAGAGAGAAGAGCGAAGAGCGGAAGAGAGAGCTGGCTCATTTGCGCAACTGCAGCAGCGTCAAAAGGCCAAGTGAAGAACGCAAAGAGGAGAACGCGAGGAGAGGAAGAGCCTGCGAATGCAGCGCAACAACTGCAGACAAAGAACGAATGTAAACAAAGAAGCAAGGCGCATTGTTTGTGGATTTTGGCCAGCGAAGTAAGCGACTTCTCTCACTCCACATTTTATTTCTCTTTCGATCGGCATTAGAACGCGATCTTGAAATACTGCAACACCGACAGACACACATGGACATTGTGACTCTCTCTGAATGGAACGAAACTGTGGCACAGTGGGCCCAAACGGAAGCACTCTACTCAAATTTCATTTGAACCAGTTCCGATTTTCGTTGCTTAAGCTCGATTGTTTAGTAAGCGATCGGCTGACTAAATATACGAACAGATCTAGTATAAAAAAAAACCGAAATTAATTCATAAGTTAATAATAATTAATAATTCTCAGCTTGCAGCCTTGAAATTTTTCGCGTTCTTTACAGAAAGTGTGATCAAAGCTCTAGAAGTCTGGATCACAAAGTTAACTAGTTCATTGATTTGGCCCACTGTGCGACGACGGTAACGGCGACTGAGGCAGCGGCAGCGACGGGACGGCAAACGGCGACGGCAGTCAGTGTTCAGTATTCAGTATCGATTGAACAGCCGCGCGTAGCTCATCGAAATCGAGGAAGGAAGAGACGCGACAAGAGAGCGAGCGAGACGGACAGGCGACCAGACAGAGACAGCGACAGCAGGGAAAGGGAGACCAAGACGGAGACCGAGAAGGAGAAGGAGACATTGAGCGCCTGCCGCCCCCTCTTTTGTAATAAATAGCGCTGTGCGAAGCGACCACACTACCAAACGGCAAAAGTCCGCTGAGAGCGACGCAACGCAGGCCACAAAGGCCCGCCCCCTCCCCCCTGCGATAGACACAACAGAACAGGAACAACTATTGCAACAACACTACCACACACAAACACACACACACCCGCAGTCAACAACACCCCCCTGAACGAAAGGGAGAACAGTGAAACAGCTGGAACAAGAAACCAGAAAACAAAACAGGCTGACAAAACAAATGTCAAAATTAGCGACTGACCAAAGGGAATTATAATCAAAAGTTAATACGAAAAAAACAACAAACCACCACGCGTTTCTCCCCCAAGTGCCTTAAAATAAAAAACAAAAACAGGAAAAACATAACAAACAAACACCGATCAAATGAATTTAAATAACAAATTCCAATGTGATAAAGCTGAAATAATCGTAAAAACCTAACGAACAAGAGTTCGCGTCTGTTCTTTTTTTTTTTTTTGAATTTTTTCGTAAGTGTGTTGTCTAAAAATCAAAGAAATGGAAAAATATAATTAGAACATCAGAAACAACAAACCCCACAGAGACGGCGGGCATAAATTAAGAAAATCGAAAAACACAAAGCCACAACGTAAAAAAGTATCCATAAATCTATATGTGTGCTACACCTCATATATAGAGACGTAAAATAAGACCAAAACAAAAACAAAGCAAATCCAGGAAAAGCAGACAACCGAGGAGAACTCAGCACAGCACAACAAAGCAGAAATGGCAAGCAAACAGCCCAGAAAAGTGGCGCCCGACGGTGGATGGGGATGGGTCGCCTGCTTTGGCGTTAGTTTGGTCAACGTAAGTTCAAATTTCCAGTTCTTAGTTGCCAGCTCACTGATTAATACTAGACTAGATTCACCCCGCGACACAACGTTCCAATGCCAATTAGCTAATACGTATTGGCTAACCTTTTATCCAGCAATTCCCTGGCCCCATCTCACTCACTTTCCCCATTGCCACTTAGGATAGGTTAGTTCCAAAAGCCCATGGCATTTCATAGTTGTATTTTTATATGGCTCGTGGTAAACGTGTTTTCACATCGACGATAAGATTCAAATGAAATATGACGAAACTCAATATGCTTCTGGTCCTACCCGCATTTTCACATGTTTGTACTCGGATTTATGGTGGCTACCTGTAATATTCGTATGTTTGGGGGAGGGGGGAGGTTGATGGCGGCATTTAGACCATTTTCATTAATAATAAATACCCAAATGGACGTGATTTGGGCAGCAAACAGGGAAGAGGTTATTGGAAGGGCGATGTCGTTGTTTATCAAATTTATCAAACGCCCTTAAAAATCACTGCATATCTGGCCATTAAAACGCTCGCAGTACTGAGCTTGTAATAAACTTAAATGAAGTAGATCGTGATTTATTGACAGACACGTTTAGACCGCTGCGCTTTGAGTCAATCAATCACAGTCTAAATGAGCACTAACATCTTTAGTTCTAGGTTTTTACTAATTAGGAGCATTTTCGCGGAATATTGCATTACGAATATGTGCATTCCCTTTTATCCCACACCTGAGTTTGTGCATCTGTGCACTGCCTCAAAACGCCTCTTTGGCCAACAGCAGCAGCTTCCAATTTGAAAAGGAGCTGACAGAGAAGCAGAGCAGAGTATGTGGAGTAGAGAAAAAGGAGACCCCGATCATGGCCACAGAGTTTGCTGTGGGTACACGGATCGGCATCTGGCTGGCGGTCACGCACCCGCCGCGTGATCTCGAAAATGCGTCTCAACGGAGGTGGTTTTTTTTCCACAATTTATGTAGTTGGCTGTGGTGGACTCCTTATATGCCTACGTGCTACATTGTTGTTCATTCAGTTAGTTTTATTCTGTGCCCCTTGTTGCAAGAATCTGGCTGTGAAGAATCAATTGACACACTTCCTTGGATGTTATATGTACGGATTTTGAAAAGATTTTTGGAATATTCCCAAAGAAAACACTCACCTTGACACATATTTATGTGCTTGGTGGTGAGATCATCATTAACTGAGCGTCGTGTTTTGCTTCTTTCAATGCATTTGAGATCCAATCGTTTATTTCTTCTATTCCATATGCATTCAAGGAACAAGGAAGTTATATATCTTTATCAATATATGTTTTTTCATGATATGATTTGAGAAGACAAATTCACAGAGTTAATTAACTTCACAATCGCGACTCTTGAAAGGCGCTTTACCTGTCGAATGTCCACTATCTATGGCATGACTCATGGCGAACTTGAAGTAAACGACACGAAATCAGATCATGTCAATTATGTAATGGTCCTGAAATTGCCTTCTTTCCATATTAGCGATAACTAAGCGACTTGCTAAATGAGCCGAGACGATGTGCAATTACAAATGCTAATTTGTGTGTGGCCAAGCGAAGATCTCGAGCATTGACAGCAATGGTCCCAGTACCAGTACCAGTCCAAGTCCATGTCCCATGCAATGATTATGCGTGCTCAGTGTGAAGGCAATGATATGAGCATTATAGATGCTTATATCATCTGGGTGCCGCCGACTCTGAAAATAATCAACACGGCACAGATGGGGGGATATGGTTAGGATGTGAGCACACAGTGAGTGCCAATGGCTCGGCCATTGAAGCCAAATGCGTTGTGACAAGTTTGCGCGAGGGCGGTTTTAATGGTTTCAATGTCTCAACATTACACACAAAAGCAGGCTAACGAGTAAAGTATCATAGATATAAGTTGTAAGAACTTAAAACCTCGCAATACTTGCAATATATATCTATATATCTTGAACACTTTCTTTGTCAAGCTAAAAGTCGGACCGATCGATCTTTCTGGTTACTAATCGGTCAACCCACGATGGCCTCTTCCAGTCAATCCCCACCCAACATTTGTTGCAACAAAAGCAAAACACTAGAAAATAAAATAGCACCCATCAGAAATGCGCCATTTGCAAAACAAATCGAGTGTTTGCCACGGAATTTGCCTTTTGTATTCGGTCGCATTCAATATGTACTTGTGAAGAGAAAGCCCAAATTCATGACACTTTGGGTTGGGGCTTTAGGCTGGAATACAGGCTGAACAGAACATGGGATTTCCCAAAATATTTCGCCATGAACGTGCCGCATCCTTGAAACTTCAATGACAACGGGAGGGCACAGTTCACACGACCTTCCAATAATTTCAGGCAAAAGAAACATATCTTTGTCTTTAGTCATCTGCCAATCAGTCGATTAAAATTGGCCCTGCAAATGTATCCCATGGAAACAAGATAGATAAGATATTGCTTGCTGACCCACATGGTCACACGACCAACTATTTCTACTCCGAAATCTCGAGTAGTTCGCTTGTCCCACAAATTTAGAGCACAATAGAATGTGAGGTGCATTTCAAATCGATCATCTTTGGAAGGGGAGCAGGAATATTGGGATTAGATGGCCTGATATGCCAATCACTCGGTTATGTGTCCGCTTCGATTATAGGTTAAGTTCGAACGATTACTAATCGCAATCGCGACTTTTGTTTGTTTTCGCTCAGTTATTGTGCCACTATCTTCGACCAGGCACACGTTTAATCGCTTTTAAATCATTTACGAGGCAAATTAGCACTTGAACCTTATACAACACGGCAAACCAATTGAAGAGAAATATGTGCACCATAAACCATGCCGTTCTGAAGCTGCTTTGAAAAACAACATGAGTCTTACTAAAAGCGAAAAAAGGAACCCTAAAACTATACAGGTGTTGCCAAGTCGCTGGACCCCTGAAAAAAAAAACCTATTTTTCATTTTCCACACAATCTAGCCGGAAACGTGACCGTAAAACTTTACGAAATTGTTGCTATTCACCGATTTTAAGAATACTTTGAGTAATGCTGACAATAGGCAATTAATCAAGATGCAACAATGCCCAGAAAATCCAGTTGTTTGGGTACAAATTAGAGAGATTAGTTCAAAATAATACGATATTTATGCGTAGTTTCGTACTGCTTTTCTATCGCCCGATATAGCGATTAAAACTGAATTTCTGGGGATTAACTAGAGTTTTTTTTACAAACTTTGGGCACATATGTACACATATGTAGAGCGCCTACATTGTTTAAATACCTTATCAGGTAGCCAAAGAATAAAAAACCGCGTCGTCTGTCTGTCTGCAAGGCCCGAGGAAATGATAAAGAACGACTAGCCATATAGCCGTAGTCAAATATCCGCGCAATCCAATTGGAAATTAGCTGGAGGAGAGTGTTTACGTAAGACCCCAAAACAAAGAAATCCATTGGGAAAAGCAAAAGCACGTGACCGATAGCGGAATGGGGCTATAAAAGAAGAGATATATGCATATGCAGATATATGCGAAATGTGTGCGTATATGGTTTATTTTTAATCGAAGTAAAATTGATATTCAATTCAGAACGATTTCACATGGGTATCCACACCCTATCCCTTCGATTATTCAACGCTGTAAATGCATATTTCAATCAATCATACAATCAAATGTATCTGAATCAAACACATACATAATTGCCCAATTAAATCCCTTGAATCTCAGATAATTCAGATTAGTCTCCATATTTAGTCGTGAAAATCACTGAAAAGCCAAAGGAAGAAACCGTGGAAAATTATCTGAAATCCATGGGGGTCAATTGATTGACTTCGCAACTCGTCAATTTTTATTCGATTGTGATTGATTTGCAACCGTGTTGTGTTCTTTCTTGTTCAAACACTGGAAACGGCAAATGAAGTGTATTCCGTAGATATTAGTGGCGAGTGGGAACGACGAGGTGGCTCTTTGGTTGACCGATGATGAAATTTGCAAAACAATTGAAAACAGACAGATCGAAGATTTCTTCGGCGGAACAACTGTGGACTTTGCTCCACTGACTTTGAGCATGCGACGAATCTGTTTCTATTTATTTTTTTTTTTATTTTCATCGGTTCGTTTTCTGTACACCTTTTTTTTTTTTTTGTTTTGTTTTGCCGAGAACGTCGTCTGATTTGTTGTTTCTGTTTACCTATAAATTATATATGGTGTTTTCGCCTTTGTGTATTCAGTGTCAGTGCAAAATTGAATACCAAGTTCATGTTGCGGGTGCTCTTTTTTTCAGTTTCCCATTAGCTCGGGGTATATTGTGCCATTGGTACTATATATTTATGAAGTTTGATATGATAATGCTCCCCTCATTTCTATAAAATGGTTTGGATGCGAATTCCATACCCACATAATCATAAACATTTTCCCTTCACTACGAGCAACGCAATGAATGTAATAGAATCTAGCTACAGATATAAGCTTAAAAGCAGGGTATCTGTTAGCCGTAGCGAATTTGGTTGTCTAAGCCTTTTGTTTTCCATTTGAAGCCTAACGTTCGAAAACGAAAAAAGAGCAAAACAAGTAATTAAAAACACAAAGGAAAAGTCGTCACTAGTTGCGATTCCGTTCTTGTATCGGTCGGTCTCCGCTTTTCAGTCTGTGTTATCATCATTATCAGGTGCGATTAACACATTGGTTCAGGGTGCTCAAGATGTTACCAGACTTCAAAGTTAGCACATTGGCTTCATTGATAATTAGAATATGCGGATTTTGATTAGCGGATGACTGGCTGGCTGGCTGGACATGTAAGGCGAGCGTGAGAGAACGAGCTGGATTGCCCGCCGGAATCCGAAGAAGCGCCTCGCTTGGAGCCTCTGTGGGGTGTAATCACCCAGTGTTTGACCGATCTGGCGACCGTTTAGCATTCGACTAACGCATGCTCACTCAATACGTCATAAAGTATCCGGCATGCTTCACTCGAGCCGAACAATCTATCTATATCTGGACATGCCGCACATACACACATACATACTATACGAATTGATATTGGTGAAGTGGCATTAGTGTCGTCGCACTCCGCAAGCCAATTAGAACATTTCCGAATGGTGTTTCAGATACGTTAACGTCTTTCGAATCAGCTGGCTGTTGGGGGTTTCCAGTAGCGTTGACTTTTGGAAAAAACGACTCTTTAGGCCTGACACCTTGGGGTCAAAAAACCGACAAACCGGCAAAGTAATGCTTTCAGGTTTCTCGAAAACATTGTAATTGCTTGATTTATTATGGTTCGATTAGCTGGCGGTCAAATGCCATTGAGATATTGTTGCCATTTAGAAAGTCAATAATAATAAGCATTATTCCATCGAATGTTTAATAGGAAGTACTTTCTATATGTACATGTGTGCTGCCCAATTTGTTTGTATGAAAACTTGTAGATATGTTGCCACTTAATTCCCGCAAACGAATTCCGAGTAATTCGAATGGGTGGCTGGTTAATTGTGACGTTCAGCTTCTTTGCACAATTGGCGAATGGCTCTGTGTGTGGATTGGCCTCTGTTTTCGCAAATGCGAGCTAATTTCTTTGACAAATTCCGAGTGGCGGGCGCGAGCGAAACAATAAATAGAATTTAAATAGAGCACAGTAATCGCTTGAAACATATGTATAATATAATATATATTATCCCACATATCGCAGAGCCCACATACCCCTTTAGCTGAGCAAACACACTTCGCACGAAGAAGCTGCACAATGAGCATTCGCAAGTGAATGCTAAAACCAAACTATATCACATCGCTGAATCTCTGGGCGATCGAAAAGCGTGCGGCTATATGCAAATGTTAATTAAATTAGATTCTAACAACTGCTAAAAGCGAGCTCGCGAAGAATTGATCTATTGTGCATATGCTGGTAGATTCGGATTCCTGGATGGGCCATCAATTTAGGATGCGGGTGTTAATGTCCAACCCACGCGCCAGACATTTCATTTACCCATCGACTAAGTGGTGATTTTCAGGCGTGTTATGCCTGCAGATCAGCCGATTTCGCAACAATGGAAGATGATACAGCTGTTTGATCTTGAAAACATGCACAGATATCACATGGAATACATGTAGATATCTTGTCCACTCCCTTTGCTGTGCCTGAAATGAAGTTTGTGATTTAGACCATTAGATTGAATAGCTAATACTGCAGATGACCATTGCATGTGCAATGTACAACTAGCTTAACAAACCCTCGGACGAAAGCCAAAACGTTTTTGCCACAAGGCAACACAACGGGACGAAGTAAACTTTCTTTTATACCCAATTTAGTTTAGCGACGTCACGTGATCGTGGCCAAGGCAGCAGAATATGAACGAGCCCCAATACGCTCTGCAGCAGCCCCAGCAGCAACGGCTCGCCATCAATGTCAATAGTCAAATGTGCGCCACTGACGCCGTCTTGGGGCACAAATCCGGTTTGGCCACAACAAAGGCCAGCAGCTGATGCTTGTCGCGCGATCACGTGACTGCGTTGCAAGTGGCACCGTCGAGCTGCAGCTTCCTGCCCGGACCGCCTTCGTGCCGCTCGAGAAAATGGAATCGAAACTCGTTTGCCGCTTACAGGCAACAGCGAACAGCTGGTCTCGTAACTGTTTCTGTATCTGTATCTGAATCTCAGCCTGACTATCTGTATCTGCACTGATAAAAAAGCGGCTGGCTAACCATTGGATACACGCAAGCAATCACTGAGATACATGGATATAATTTCATATTTTAGAATTACTGAATACCAGAAAATTTGAATCCTCAAGCAAAATTTACATTTACATATTTACACTGCAATACAATTGAGAAAATAATTAATTAAGAAAGAGAATAGCTCATAGAAGCTGAATAGAACAAGTATGTAAAGCAAATTAAACATTTTAACTGAACAACAATTGCGCAACCTCACTGTAATTGATTTCATAATATTCCCATAAATACCCTTCTATATATATGATCTGATATATATCTGATATCTTTATATCTATCTGTCTGATAGTTACGCGCTATTCAAAGTAATTCAAATTATTCATGTATCACACCATTTTTTGTTTCTGTGCACGAGAATGTCCACTGTGTGCTGGGTAAATCACATGATTGCGATCATGTGCAAGCCAGCTAAAAGCCGCATCTCCATCATCTCCAGCAGCCCAGACCCAACATTAAGCCCCCATCCGCTCCATTTGCTGCCCCATTAACAGTGGAGCCTCGCTGGCACGAACCGCTGATAATGAATATTGAATATTAACTTGTTGCTGCAACTTCAGCTCTCAATGCTTTTCCCAAAACAATATAATCGTAAATGAAATGATTAGTTCCGCCATAGCCAGTGCCCACTGTGCTGCAGTACGATTCGATTGGCCTGGCTTGGCTTCGATTCGATTCCGTTCGATTCAATTTCGAGTTCAGCTTGGTGACGGCTTTTGTTTTATGGCTACAAAGTCGAGTCAACTTTTTGTCATTGTTTCGCTTTTTTTTGTTGGGTTTTTCGTTTCCATTATTATTATTATTTTTCCGCTGCTCTGTTGTTGCTTTTAATTGAAATGTTTGGCAGCGGCCGAAGTTAAGTTCCCGTCAGTTAAGTTCAGTTCAGTTTGGTCGAGTTGAATCGAGTCGAGTTGAGTTGCAATTCGCTCGGCTTTGCTGGTTCGGTAGTGAAATGTACTTCACAATTAATTGCTTCAATTGCCACAAGGGCCCAGCAACAGCGGCAATTCGATTTCAATTCAAACAAATTAATTCTCCGCGGATCGTTTCTCTGTTTCTCCTGCAAATTCTCCGCCGAGAGGAAACATTTTTCCTGCTGACAGACAGACAGAGCCATCTCAAGTTCAAGGCTCTCGTTAAAGTTACAAAAAAATATATATAATTAAAAATATGCAGCTGAACGTTAAATTTCAATATGCAAATGTACTCTTGATTAAATCAAAGGGTTGCGGGGGGTAACCGAATCTGAATAAAACGCATTCGACTAAACGGGTTAACAAGTCACCCCATTCCATTGAACTGAACTTAAAGCTAAATCGAACAATAAACTGCAATTCAATTATTTCGATATCTAGCTGTTACCGTAGATTTGCCAAAGGTATTAAATTCGTGATGGTTTAATTATAAAGCTAAGCGCAGAGCAAATTGAATATATAGCCAACCTTTGCATGATTCGCACGCAATTACGGCCATATTAAGTTACAAGAAAACGCAATTTTCCGCACTGCGAGCTGAAAACTGCGTGTGTTGGTGCCGAAAATAAATTCATTAGGCATTCCCACTCTCAATTACATTCGGAATTGTACAGTAGTACAATTTTACAATTTCTCTAGACGATTACCCATAATTGAGCGACTCTGGCTTACTGAAAATGAGCTACTAACTTCTGGGGCCAATTACTGCACTGCCCAGTTGGACAAGACGGACCCGGAAACTAGCCAGTGGCTCAACTATTCACTCCTTATCGGACTTAAAAGTGGTCAGACATCCAGATACCAATTACAAAAAATGTATAAAGTTCAAATTGTGAAGGACAAGGGCTGAGCACTAGAATCATGAATTATCAAGTTGGTGGAAGCATAAAAAATGCCACGCAAAACACGCAAAATGGTAAATCGATAGAATGGAATCGACTTGATTTACGATGGTGGTCAAGAGCTTTCTGGAATGGGAACGCTGAGTCCGGTGACGTCCTCCGCTCGACAACGTCATCGTTGACATAAGGGTGACACATTGTGATGGCATAACTATATGGGTTATATCCCCTCCATCCACCCATCCATCCATCCATACGTTCGCACGCAGGAAAGAGACACGGACTTTGGACTTGAAAATTGATAACACGCCAAAAGTGAAATTCGAAGCCAGTGAAACACGCGCCGCCAAGTGGCTCCCAAGTGTCCCAATCCAATATCTTTTCAGATAAACAGTGGAACTTTTCGTATCCCGGTTCCCAGGCGTGTCATATTCTCAAATTGTGAAATCGACTTGGGTCTTGATCGAGGTGCTGCAAATAGATCATTTAGATATTTAGCGAATCTTGCAATTAGTATTTGGAATGTCATTTCAAGTCCCATCAAATTAGAGCCTCTTTAACTGGTTTCACAAATGAATGGGTGTTATTCAATATTCAGTAATGAATGTGAATAAAGTCTTCACTATGGCTATGACAGCAAGTTGCATTTATGGAACGTATGGCTTCCGATTCGGAAGTGTTATTTATGAGTTGTGCAAATGGTGGCAACAAAAAAACAATAAATCACATTCCAAGTAATAAAGTACTGCTCTCCATGCCATAAACCCTTTCTTTAATGGTTTGCACTTCGACTGGGTTAGGTTATATATATATCATATACATATGCATAGGGATTAGTAACGATACACTCCTATATAGTATACAAGTTCATATGTATCACTCAAGTGTCACGTTAATTTCACGCAGGCGGCGGCAACGGAGCATCCACTTGTGAATTGGAATCGAAAATATTGCACGAAATGTTTAAAAATAAGTTAGCGGCTAATTGTGTAAATTATAGCCAGCGGCGCATAAATCAATAAGCTGATTTGGAGCAATATCCAAATCCAACAAACAGATCACTCGGTTGTTATCGCGTTTGCTGTTTATACTTGGCTGTTTTTCGCTAAAATTGTCGAGCGATTGAAGCCAAATAAGATTGTCAATAAATAATTCCCATCGACGGGCAATAGGAAACAGAAAATGTGTGTACATATTTACATATTACAATAAGCCATCCATCTCATCTCATCTGAAAATGTGCAAATTTCAAATGAAAACGGGTAGTGTTGAAAAATGTTGCGGAATTGAAAAACGCGCGTTGATTGAGATTTCCTTGTTTTAGCGGAAGTTCGGAATGCTTTGCAATCCAGAACAGATGTAAATCAGAAAAGTTGGAATAAGATAAATTATTGTTAGCTTAGCAATTCGATTTCCCTTCTTATTAGCCAACTTAAGCTACTGCGAACTTAAGTAACTTAAGAAGTCTAAAGGTCCAAGAAAATAGTTTGCAGCCCTGGTCAAACCATTTGATTGGAACAATCAGCCGTAGCTCGGCGATTTTCAATCAAAGTGTGGGAACTAAAAGTGAATTATGGATGGCCCGATATCGATATATACCACCCACGATCGCGAATGATTGAACCATGCCAGGCCATTTTGCTTGCGAACACCTTGTGAGCGCGTGTTCGATGCCGCAAATGTTTTCCCCTCTGCAATTATGAGTTCTGATAATTGAATTATCAGGCAATTAAGGCTCTGACTGAAACGCCCCATAAAAGCACATATAGCGCCGCAATTAAGAAATTCGAAAATCTACAAAACACCAGAGAGGCGCAATCAATAATAATCGCAGCCCCGTCGCAAATAAATAAAACACTTTAAGAAAGCCGATCAATCGTGTACGTAGGCCTCGGCGAACTTGAAGGCATAATATGCTGAGTTATGATATCAGCAACTGGAATATGCTCTGGATCATGTTTCTGATTGCAAGACAGCAAATCGAGTAATTCGAGCCACTATTTACATAGTAAATGTCTCAAAGCAGCTTGAATCGCGGCTTTCTTCTATTGAGAACTCAATCGGTTTAGCATTGATTGATTTCGTTTGATTGACCTCTAAGTTGGACAAAGTAACTGAATTTCAATGAGCACTATATCTTATAACGAATTCGCAGCAGTCCAGCTTTTTTGGGCCAAACCAAACCACTTGCGCATACAAATTGGACATGCTCGCGTTGGGACTGTGTCATGACAGTTGCAGATATGGCCAGTTATAGCTGGCGACCAGAAGGAAGTCCACAAGGAAACAGCAACGCAATCGAACGCATCAATCAAACCGATCATGAATGGAAAAGAACGCTGGTCAGAGCTGAATCCGAAGACCCTGGACGCGATGATAAGGCTGCCCGTCCAGTTGAATTGCACAATCGATAAGGCGAACCGCCACCATCAGGGGACCACCATCATCTCAAGTGCATCGATACGGGTGCTGTAGTGCTGACTTTGGGCCTCCTCTTGACCACTTGCCCGCGTCGAAGGGTTCGGCTGTCGCTTGTCCCAGTGAAAAGCGATAAGGGGTATTTTTGCGATACGGTTATCCGTGTGATGACGTTTCTTCCTGCCCCCCACATTCCACCAATCCCCCAAGAATGCCCCAAGTCGCTCGCTTATTATCAGACTGTTATGGTTATGGTTATGGCTCATAGCCATCCTCGCTCCCTACACGTAATTCTATGCAGGCCCTCTGCCCCCGGAGCCGATAAATCACGCGGCCTCTGAACGGCAGATTAGCTAGCACAAATTGGCCCACATAAAAATACAAATAGAATAAAAGTAATGCCAAGATCGCGAATCGAGTGTATAATTTATGGGGAGCAAATCGAAGAATTGCAATGAAAGCTCGTCGATAATCTGATGGATGTATAACGCGAAAGCCTTGAAAAACATTGACGAGTGGAAACAAACTTCAATGAATCAAGCTCAACAAATAAATCTATATTTTAGTTTTTAATATGGACAACTGATGAAGTTGAAACCTATTTTCAAAAGTTTCTCTAACATTTTGATGAACACTTTATGCCCAATATCAATTATTCTTTTTTGTGTTAGCTATAGAAAATTGTTTAGAACAAGCGAACAAAGTAACATGGTTCATTTTGACCAAAACAAATTGATTAAAGACTTCTTCAATTATAAGGAAAATTTGACCTTGCATGTTAATTTTAAGAACAGTTCACGATGAGATGAGCTTCATCACGATATCTGTCGAAGTGTCGCAAAGTGAGAGGAATATTCCAGTTAACCACTTGATACTCATCCGAATCCTCTATCCCTTCTCATAGCTGGCCACCCGCTCCATCGAACCGTCGTTTGGACTGCTCTTTGGCGATACTCTGAAGGAGCTGAATGTGGGCACGACGGGAGCAGCGGTTATCATCAGTGCGCTGGACGTGTGCATGAACTTCTCTGGACTATTTGTGGGGCCGCTGCTGAAGGAGTTCTCCTACCGCAAGGTGGCCATCGCCGGATCTCTGCTGTGCGGCCTGGGCCTGGCGCTCACATCGCCGGCGACGAGCATGGCCCACATCCTGAGCACGTACTCGGTGATCAACGGCATCGGCGTGGGCCTCTCCACATCGGCGGCCTTCGTGGCCCTCAATCACTACTTCAAGCACAAGCGTGGGCAGGCGGTGGGTCTATCGATGGCTGGCACCGCCATGGGCATGCTGATAATGCCGCAGCTGGTGCGGATCCTGCTGGAAGCGTACGACTTCCGGGGGGCGGTGCTGCTGCTGGCTGGCGTGGCCCTCAATGCCACGGTCGGATCGGTGCTGCTGCAGCCGGTGAAGTGGCACATGAAGGAGGAGTTCGACGACGAGGAGCTCATGTGCATCTCGGCCCTGCCCACCCCGCAGCCACAGCTGACGGTGGGCGGAGCAGGTGGCGCGGCATCAGCTGGAGCGCCCGTGTTTAAGGTGATCAAGGAGGATGGCAACGAGGAGGACGCATTGCCCGAGATGAACACGCTGCTGTTCCATAAGCCCCATCCCCACCAGCACTCGATGCGCAAGAATTATTCCGAAATGGCCATGAACACGATGAACGGCTCTCGGCTGGGTATTCCGAAGAGGCCAACCTTTCCGCGAATCATGTCCCTGGCCGGAGTCCAGTCCGCCGCCCATGGAGCGGGCGGAGATTCGGGCGGCTATACTTCGCAGGCGGAGGTCAACGCCACGCAGCTGCGCTGCCGCAAGGCCTCGGTCACCTCGAACCTCTCCTACATGGACTTCACCGGCTCCATTCTCCAGGTGCATCTCAACACCGGCGACGATGAGTTCGAGCAGAACGATCGCGAACTGCGACGTGTTGGCACCGCCACGGGCAGCATTGTCCTCGGCGGTCATCGCGATAGCTTCATCAAAATGAAGCCCACCGAGCTGGACAAGCAGGCCGAGGCAGCCGCCGCCCTCGACGAGGAGGCCAAGAAGAAGGCCAAGAAGCCGGGCTTCTGGCGCCGCTTTGCCGATCTGCTGGACATCGATATGCTCAAGGACAAGATGTTCCTCAATCTGCTCTTCGGTCTGTCCATCTTCTATGTGGCCGAGATGAACTTCAAGATGGTCACGCCGTTCTTCTTTGCCAATCTGGGCTACCAGAAGACGGACGTCGCCTTTTGCCTCTCGATCACGGCCATTACGGATATCGCCGCTCGCATTGTCCTACCGCCGATATTCGATCGCACCACAATCAAGAAGCGCACCATTTTCCTCGTTTCCATCATCT
Organism: Drosophila mauritiana; assembly: GCF_004382145.1. Taxonomy (NCBI): domain Eukaryota; kingdom Metazoa; phylum Arthropoda; class Insecta; order Diptera; family Drosophilidae; genus Drosophila; species Drosophila mauritiana. The sequence goes on along the minus strand of NC_046672.1, from coordinate 19,118,947 downwards.
TTGTTGCCCTGACCCGTTCAAGTGAGTAGTTGCGTCATTGGGAGTAGAAGTATTCAAGTGGCACCATTCCCAGCTACTTGAGTATTAGAAAAAATGTTCAATTTGATTCAGATAACAGCTGATTGATGCTTGATGATGTTGATACAAATTCCTAACACACCATTGTGCTTTGCAGTTATGGCTGAGCAAACGGAGTGGACCCAGTTGATGATTTGGCTTTCGATCTGCGGTTTCTTCCGTGGATCCGCTCTGAGCAACTTCACCCTAACCGTATCCGAATACTGCTCACTGGAGAAGCTGCCCTCCGCATTCGGCTGGCATCTGGTGGGCAAAGCCCTATTTGTGATCACATTTGGACCGCTCATTGGTATGGAAATCTAACGATCTTTGGCCCAGAATACCCAGCTAACACAGACAATTGCCCATTCCAGGTCTCATTCGGGATTTGACCGACAGCTATCCGATTTGCATACACACCCAGAGCGTTTGCATAATGATTTGCGCCACTGCCTGGGGCATCGAGTATCTGGTGGAGTACATTCAGTCGCGACGTCGCACCGCCGATGCCGCCCAGTTGCCAACCCAAGATGTAGCGACGTCGGGCCAGAACGATGTGAAGCTGTAAGCCGGAGGCCGGAGCACTGGACACGGGATGAGATGGACCAGAGAGATCTACTTTAAGGAAGACAGTGTCGCGGCGAGACGGAGGGTTTCCTCCAGCGAGTACGAGTGCCCAACTATAAATATACTTAAGAGGTTCCTGCACAATGGAAGGATAAGACTACGTTTGATCCTCGAGTGTGGAGGCCTAATACCCCAAAATGTATTAAAACTCAACATAGTTAAGTCATTTTTTTCGTTTGTGCTCTTTTTTTTTGCAATATGCTTAGTGAGACTTAAGATCTTGGAGAGACATAATCACACACACTCCATACCCAACGTGTAACCATAACTGTACCTATATGATTAAGAAGAATTTTTGTCAGTTTTAGTTGTATGAACACATCTCTTAAGTGTAACCATCCCAGTGGGTTTGGGGCCCACACAGAAGCCCCACAAAGACCACAACAAAGTGCGTTTACATTTTCATGTTAGAATCAAGGAAACCCAAATTGATTCAGTTAAGTTCCCAACTTTCTAATTATTATTATTATTCGAGCCGTTCTCTTCCCCAAGCGTTTCGCCTTGAATTGTTCTCCGATTTGCTTCTTAGTGAACTTGTATGTGATAGTTCAAAGATAGTTCTTAATTTAGAAGTTAATCACTACTTATAAAAATACTGTTAACTGCATCTGCAACTGCAACTGCATCTGCATCTGAAGATACATCGATGCGACGAGAAGATAAGGAAGGAGTGTTGAAATTGATCGGCTTTAAAATGTACCTAAGGAGCGAAGTTAAGCAGCGACAAAACAATTAAACTATACAAATATAAATAAAACACTATATATCATTTATCCTACGTTCAATACGAAAACTACTTTGGCATGCAACTAAGTGCGTTAAATGAACTGACGAAATATAGAAGAACAGCCCGCCAGAGGAGCTTTTCCTAAATTTTTAAGGCGATGAGACTCTGTTTCTATTCTATTCAACGAAATGCCACAATATATATATTTACAATTGGAGTTGAATACTTGGAGAGCACTAAACAAAGTCGAAATCGGAATGAAGCGATGATGACGTGTATGTTTGGTCCAAAAATATTAAGCCTGTAAGATCTATCACATTGTTTAAACAAATTGCAACTAAGCCCAACCGATAAGCAATAAATGCAAACGAATCCACGACGAGCCGTGGAAAAAGACCAAGTGAACTCAATGTAGCAAACTTTTGGGCTCGGCGCGGAATGCTACACTGAGAACTAAACTAGCCGATGCCCAGATGACGACATTCGGATATACTATATACACAAATTACTACTAGATTAAGTATATTTTGGGTACTTAAATTTATCATGGAGCATATATAGATATATATATATATTTTTGTCGAATTAGTAACACAGTAAGGAGCGTTTTTGATACGAGCGTTTGAAGCGAACTTTTGGAAATGTATTGCCCGATATTGTAGCCCTGCTAAATAATATATTGTATCAGTGAATATGAATATGTGTGTATACTAAATTGGTAAAATAAAGCGATGAAAAGTATGCATTTTATGAATAATATTTCCAGGAACTGCACAGGCGAGAAAAGTTAACAAATTTCAACAGACTAGATAGTTGTCATCTTAGAAATAAAGAAGGCTAAACTTCTTTAAATAGCACTCAATGGATATAGATGAGTAACTGACTGAAGCAAGAGAGCAAGGTTTCTAGCAAAGGTCTATCCAATTCATCTAGGAACTCAAACATCCGGTTGGGTTACACCTCAACTATAATCGCCATCATTAAGTGCGAAGTTTATGCGTTTATGGAATCGAGTTGAGCAAAACTCACCGTCTGCGTGTAAACAAATGTAATGCGTGAAGAATAAATTTAAGTTTGTATAAATTAAGCAGTAGCAATCTCGCAGGAGGGTGTGGAATGCGACGACCCACGAGGACTGTTGTAAATCTAGTGACAAACCTGTCCGAAGCACTAGGTCTGGAGACTCTTATCAGCGTAGGAGTCGGGCCAACTTGTTCTCGATGGAGGGCGATGATAATGGCCCAAATGATGCTCGAACATCGTTTTGTTATTCGCAAATGTACCATTACAATTACAACACGGAATTTGGAATTCGGGGGCGTGGTAGTCGAACACCCACCCACACGGTTTCGTATCTCTAGACTTGCGGAAATGCTCGAAAATCACGACGGGGGCCGGCACCACGGGGAAATTTGAAAACTGTGTGCGAGTGTCCGGGCTAATCTTATCGGGAAAGCCATATTATGAACCTTCGTCATAAGAAGCTTAGCTTGGCCATAAAGACCCGAGGTGCGATAAGCGGGTAATCGAGGAGGCTGCTACTGGTAGCGCCGACTTATACGATGGGATTGATATACGCACACGGACGGATGCCTCAGACGTCTGGGTGACGACCGAGCACCGACTCCAGTCGCGCCCAGCATACCAGATGAAGAAGTCGAAATCCTACACACTGGAGGCCCCCGATGGCGGCTGGGGAATCCTCGTCTGCATTGGCATGGCCCTGCCCTTCGTAAGTGCTAACACAGGGAACTCAATTGGCTAAAAAAGCATAGTCAGTCGTCAGTTATTTTTAAGTGAACGGAAAATAGTTAAAAGTTCAGTTTTTTTTCGTTTTTGAGAAGTTCTAGGTACTAGGTTAAATGATGGTCAAAGCATTTGACGCAATAGTTATACAGACACAAAATCTCTAGAGATTTAATGACATAAAGAAGCCAAGTAGCATAAATTCAACCGATTACTTACAGACGAGCGCGCTTGCGGCTTTGCCATCGTTTGGCCTGGTCTTTGGCGAGTTCCTGAAGAGCATCGGAGCGGAGACGAGTGCCATGGCCATCATAACGAGTGCCTTCTTCTCCTCGATGAGCTTCGCCGGCCTGTTCTCCGGCTCCCTGTTCCAGCGCTTTGGGATGCGGCAGGTGGGCGTCACTGGCGGCATCTTGTACTTCCTGGGCACTGGTATGCAGTTGTTCGCCACATCCACGCTGCACCTGCTCATGGCCTTTAGCGTGGTGCAGGGATTCGCCTTCGGGCTGATGGTGCCCACCTGCTACACGACATTCAACCATTATTTCGTCAAGAACCGGGTGATGTGGATGAGCTTTGCCCAGACTCTGATTGGCTTGGGCTCCATGCTGTATCCGATTGTCATGCAGAAGTTGATGTCATGGTACGGCTTCCGGGGCTGCCTGCTCATCCTCACGGGACTGAATGCCCATGCGGTGTTCGGGATGCTGGTCATGCACCCAGTGGAGTGGCACATGCGTCGCGTGCCCATCCAGCCCGAGGAGCAGGAGGAACTCAAGGAGCTGAGCCCAACGGTGGTGGTTAGAGTGCAGCCGGAAACACCGCTCAAGGCTCCCAGAGAGGAGCCCACCTTCCATACCGCTGATCCAGGAGCGCGCAAGCTCTCCCACGCCGACGAGCACATGCTGAAGGTTCTCTCCAGTCGGGCCTCGAGCATCACCAGCCTGGGCAATTGGTCCGGACCCGTGGTGGTCAGTGACGCCTCGCCCCAGATGATGCACAGCCTGCAGGCCTCTCGGCGTCCGAGCACGATAGCTGGTGCACCAGGTGCAGTAGCTCCAGTCCACGCTACCAAGAAGAGCTGGGTGCGCACCATCGTCGACTTCCTCGACCTCACGCTGCTGAAGAAGCCCATCTACGTCAACATCGTGCTGGGCATCACCTTCGCCCTCTACTCCGACATCACCTTCTTCACCATGCAGCCGGTCTACCTGTTTGAGCTGGGATACAACAGGGTGAGTCATTACCACAATATCCACAGTGTAGGGCTGGAGCAGTAGGCTTACCATTATTTACACTAATCTTGGTATCTCGATTCAAATGGAAAGTTAGCTGAAAGAAAATGTTTGTAGATATGGTGGGTTGATTGGAAAATTACACAACAAGATAAAATACATACCATATTTATGTATAATTTACATACATTTTCGCAATCTTTCCAATACATACATATGCATGTACTTATAACTTTTTGTATCCCTAATCTTGATAACCTTATTCAAAATTTGTTTGAGAAACTAGTTCAAACTGAATTGAAATTATATCACGTGGTTAAGATCGTATTTCTAAAGTCACCTTGAACAATCCCGAAAGCAGTCGACTTGCTGCTTGCCAAGCAGTTTACCACTTGGCAAACAATATCTACGATGCTTGCATATAATCAAAGCTCGCAAAAGAAGAGGTATCTAATAGTCGCGAAACCCGACACCCGTTGCAGATTTTATTGAATTTTTGTCCTTTTCCCGCCTTCGAAATTTTTTAGATAGAAACATACATATATGTATATGGTATGTATGTATCTGTATCTATGTACATATGTATTTACAGGCGCATGTATGAATGAATTAAATAGAAATGTAAACTTTTTTGAATGAATATTCTACTGTATTGCATATTTCCTAACAAGTAAATTGACATTACATAACATATACATATGCACATACATACAAACATAATAGACGTTATTAAAAGCAGCCCATTTAATTAGTAACATTATAACGGCGCTTTTGAAGGAGCGCCAAAAGTGATTTTGTAAAAACTATATACCTAGTTATGTACATACATATGTACACTTACTCGTATAATCACTTGTCCTTGTACATATGTAAATGCATGCACACATATATAAGTAGTTGTGAATTATATACAAATAGATTTCTTTTAAGTACACAAAATGCCAAAATCCACTCGCGAAAACGCAGTTTCAATAATAATCAATAGCTTTTAACGAAAACCAAACAATATTAATGTCATCTTAACACTTTGAACAGTTACATAAGCAAGTGGTAAATCTTTAATCGTTAACAAAAATTAAGTTAAATGCGATTTATAAGCTGCTTGAAACATCACAAAACGACCGCAAGAAAGGCAGAAACGAACGCGACGCCATTTTGAATTATTCGAATTCACTTTGGCCGCTTTCGCCGTTACAAAATGGCTAGAGATGGGCCTTCTACGATAATGTGGGGTAATCGGAAACAGCATTTCACCGATTTAAAGATATTAAAAACGGTCTAAAAAGAAACATAAAAAAGTGGTTTTCCCAGTCTGAATATTGCGATAACCAAGTTATTTCCGGATCTTTCAGTGGCTTCTACACCCCATAAATAATATTGTTTATTTTTTAGCCCGACACGGCCACCATTATCGCCATTGGAGCGGCCGCAGACTTGGCATCTCGTATTTTCCTGGCCATCACCGCCGTGTGCATCCAAGTTCCGTCGAGATACATTTATTTGGCCGGTGCCGTCCTCACGGTCTTTGCGAGATTCGGTAGGCAAACCCTTCCTTGGGCTCCAAGAACTCCTTCCCTCCCACTAATCTCACCCATTTTCCAACAGCCTTCAACGGAATCACGGAGTTTGTGGGCATGGCCTGCATCACGGCGGTCATTGGATTTCTGCGCACCTGGCTCCACGTTCCACTGCCTCTGGTCTTTGCCGACTACTTGCCCAAGGAAAGGTAGGTTCTTAGCATTTATCACATAATTATAAACTATTCCACATGTATTTCCATCTCCTTTAGGTTCGCCACTGGCTATGGCTTGTTCATGTTCATCCAAGGCAATGCCATGTTCCTCATCGGTCCCATTGTTGGGTTTATTCGGGACAAGACCAAGGACTACATTTTCGTCTTTCACATCCTGAACGGCTTCATGATCCTGTGCGCCGCTCCTTGGGTCCTCGAAGTGCTGATCGTCAAGTTTCGGAGGCGCAACAAAATCGAACGCAACAACGTTGATCACGAGGATGTTGATAACCAGGAACGTAGTGCAATGGTCCATTGAAAAGATTCCTCCCTCCCCTTTTTTTTTTAACAAAACATATCGTGAATTGTTGAGGTAATTGATGTAAAATTACCAAAAGTATTAAACAAATAAAGACAAAAACATGTTTTTAGCTGAGAAATTAAAGTGTAAAATGTAGCATTCGGGATATAAAAAAATGGTTGTTCTTAAAATGGAAATTTTATAATAAAACATATATAAATGGGTTATATTAGTTTTAAAATAATAAAGTGATGTAGAAATTTTCAGAAAAGGAATGAACATAAATTCAAAAATCACAGTTATACTTAACGGTAATGTCACAGCTTTTGGTATTTACAAATGTAGAAGTCGGCAAATTTGATACCACCATTTGGTATTTGCCGCTGTCCACGCGGCGGTCACACTAACGGGGCCAAGAAACTGAATTTTAGTAAATAACATAGAATAGGATAGTTAAACAGGTGACAATGCTGCAGCAAATCAAGATGCTGGTGCTGGGCATCATCACGCTGTGCCGGCGTGCCTTGTGCTGCTTCTCCAGGCGCCGCAAGCTCAGCCACAGCGGCTCCGCCTCCGGAGCCGCCGACCAACTGCAGGCGGTCAACGTGATCGTGGAGCGGGGCGACTTCTCCGCCACCGGCGCCTCCTCCGCTGGCCAGGCCGGCGGTGGCAGGGCGGCGGGTGCGCGCGAGCGGGACTGGAACTCCTGGGACGACAGTCCGCGCACCGTGGAGGAGCACATCGAGCAGTACCGCCAGCGTATGGCCCAGCCACCCACGCCGCCCAAGGAGGAACCCGAACCGGACTTCTTCAGTGTGAGTTGGCACCTGGGCAATGGGCGCGGATTACGCGGATTGCGCCGCTTGCCCGGCCCATAGTCATAGCCCAATTGTAGGGATATTGTGGGCTATGTTGGGGCTAAATGGGGACATCCCCACCTGTACACGTATCTAGGTGACTTCGGCGTGATTACCCTTTACCCTATCATCAGCACATGTTTGTATGTGGGCCATAATCACGCCATAAAGATTAACAGCCATAGAAAACGACAGGTATAAAAATCTAGAAAGAAATGATTTTCGAAACTATTCCCAAACATTTCTTTCAATTTTTGCCTAATTTCTAGTTGTGTTTTATCTAAATATTTGAAAATATTGGTCTTAATGTGTTAGCTCAACAATTAATAGTGGAATATTTAAGATATTTACTTAAAAAATATGAATATTTAGCTTATTACTGTGATAATTTGTAAATATTTGAATTGTTTTTCAAAAATTACAAAAATATGATTATTTTTATGATTTTACAAAATTTTAACCAGGAATAATTAAAGAGTGTACTTGAACCCATTATTTGTTGATATATAATATGATCTTAAAAGCTTTAAAATATAAAAACCTTACATAGTTAACTAAAAAGTGAGTGCTTACAACGTTGAATAATATTTGTTAATACACAGCTGTTTGAGTTTGCTAATTGTTCATATTGAGGTATCTGTTTTATGAACAAAAACTCCGTATTTCTACGCAACAGGCGTTGATTTAAATAAAAAAAATAGAGCACCATGAAGCTAAAGAACTGACTTAATACCTACAAGAGTAAAAAACAAACAAGCAAATAACAAAAATTGTAAATATACCTACAATACGATCATCTATGATATTCCATATATATATATATTCTATATATGACTATATATACTTCCTTTAACAAATGGGAAATCCAGTAAAATTCGAAACCCCTAAGTATTTAAGATTATCTGTGGCTAAAATGTAACCTTCTTTTAGGAGCTGACGCCCACCATCAAGCCGCAGATGAAGTTCTACCTGGAGGATCCATCCGCGAGTGCGGCGACCAGCCAACAAAGTGACTTTTCAAGACTGCAGGCCCAGGATTTGGTGCCCATTAGCATAAATGTGAGCCAGTGATAGCCCGAATGGAATGCATGAAACGAACTAATGTGTCTTACTCGGCAGGCCGATCTCGAGGACTGGGTGGATGATAATGCCGGCGGATGGGAGGAGCTGGACACCTCCCAGACCAAGCAGATTCTGCGAGAGAAGCGTCGCGAGTTGCGCCATCAGCGACAGCCGCCCGTCCGCCCGGCCCCGCCCACCGTGGGCGCTCAGCGGCTGACCGCCGGACAGCGAGCGGCGTAGTTGTCGCTGCTCCAGCCCCTAGCCAACCTCACCAGCCTCACCCACTCTGACCATTCCACAACCGACCACCTGCATTTTGTTTCCCCTTTCTTTTGTTCGATTTAGTTGATTGGCCACACGAAATAAATCTTGCCTTTCACTCGCACTTCCCTCCTCGCCGATTAGTTGGGCCACACTTCCTGATGGCTCTGCGGTTTGGACGCGCTCCATTGGGCCCGCTTCCATCTGCAGTGAAGTGGAGTGGCGTGGAGTCGAGTCAGGCCAAGTGTCGAGTCCATAAAAGCAACGGCAGGCGACGGAAGTCGCAGATTTCTGTGCGATGCTGCTGCCGGAGCTGCTGCTACTCGGCTTGGCCGTCTCCCTGGCGGACAGCTACGACCGAAGCGTCAACTACTGGGAGGCCTTTGCGCCGGGCAAGCTGCTCCAGCGCCTGGACGCTCTCACCGTCACGGATGTGGACCAATCGAAGGTGGTAAAGCTGCCGCAGCTGATGCAGCCCATCCTGCCAGCCAACAACCAAGCGCAGGCCAAGGTGGACGAGGACGTGGACCTGGATGTCGAGACGGATGCAGAGGCGGCGGCCGTAGACGATGTGGACAGCCTCAGTGCGGAGACCAGCCACGAGGGATACTCCGGCGAGGACAACTACGAGCGCAACTACGAGCAGTTCGTCAAGGAGTACTTCGATCGGGCTGCCGGCGACGATGACCACGACGACGGCGAAGGCCTGGAGGAGGAGGAGGAGGAGGAGACCCAGGCGGAGGCCACCAATGTCAGGGATCAGCGCTGCCGGCAGGTCAAGCGGAAGGATGGCCAGCTGTGCGAGATCTGTCGCCAGTTGAAGAACAACGAGGTGTCCGAAACGTGCAGCTACTCGCACGACGACCAGCCGCAGCAGTACGCCTATGGCAGCGGCAGCCAGTACAAGCGTTACCGCGACGATCCCGCACAGAAGACGGACCAGGAGCAGGCCGAGCCGGTGGCCCCCAGCAGCCTGTGCGTGCGCCGCCAGCAGAAGAACAGCGTCTGCTACGAGTGCAAGGACAGCAAGGGCCAGAAGATCGAACGCTGCTACGATGTGCAGGCCCGCAAGGCCAAGACCCGAAAGACAAAGGCCTCCTCCAGCCGTCATCCGTCCAGCTCCGCCCACAAACGTAAGCCGCGCTCCCAGCAGTCGCAGCAGTCGGAGCAGGAGCAGCGCATCTACAAGCGCACCATTAGCTACAGCTATGCCCAGGGCACGGATCAGCAGGGCCAGGGGCAGGAGCAGCCGCCCGGCGGGAGAACGGAGCTGCCAGTGCCCCGCCAGCGGCGCCGGCGGCTGGTGAAGATTACGCGTCGGCGCGGACCGGCTAAAGTGCAATAATAATCGTGTTTTCCTTCGCATGACTCAATGTATAACCCACTCATTAGCTTAGATTGATTACCACACGTTTTTTTTTGTTACAATAAACCATTCTGTAAGAACACATTGCATACTTGTGGGCTAATCAGCTAGAAGAGATCATCAAGATTAGCTAGGAAAAGGTTTTATCCCAAAAAAAGAAGTTCTGAAGTTCCGAAATATGATGCACTCATGTGGATTTTTATAAAATTCGAATATTAGCAAGGGTATTTCGAAATATTTGCTTGCTTTTGAGTTTGTTTTGTTTTTTCATTATAAAATTTGATATGAAGTGTAATTGTTAAATGAAAATCCATGTTCATCGCAATGGCAAAGTATGAACAATTGTATGACATATGAACAACAAGGATATATGCAAAATAAAACCATGATTCAATGTTAATAATTAATCAATAAGAGATCCGCTGAATTCATCTCAATTGAACAAAAATCGTTTATTGAGGGGGTTTCTCGTCGATTTCCCAACCATTTCATTTATTTGTAAAACCACAAACATCTTTACATTGGCATTAAACTGGATGCGACAATTTGCAATTGAAACGAACAACATTTACTTAACAATAGTTTTGGAGCTGCCGATGCGAAAGGGAGAGGGACAGCAGGCGAGCGGCGAAAGAGACGGCTATAGCAGCCGGTGATAAATGCGGCTATAGCTTTGGCTTTGGGAATCGCTAACGTTAACTATTCGATTCGACATTCGAATTTCGACGATTGAAATCGCAGTGTCTTCAGTTTGAAACCTCAACTCAAACACACAACACAACTTGAACACTTAGCACATGAAAGGATTTTGAAACCGACATTATAGCCTAGCATTCTAGTATGCATTTTAAGTCTATTGTTGCTCCGGTGCTTGGTGCGCATAAAAAATGACATTGCATACTCCTAGTGCTGTGCGAAATAGTTAGAAATAGTTTAACTAGCAGTTGCCACCGTTCTCAACTTTCACGCAAGCGGGGCTTCGTTTTTGATTAACACAATTAATGCGGCTAATATGACATTCAAAAGCTTAGGAATAAGCAATTAATAATACTAGTTCGAATCCAAAGTTTGATTTTGTGGCGATGGGACTGATCATCATGACTGATATTTGCGGAATAAACTTTCGTATCTTTTGTTGTATTTTCAAAAACATCGTTGCGTTTGCTAACTACACATTTTCGCAAAGTGATTCGTTGGCTATATAAATAGGTACATTATAGTTAGTCGTAGTTATTAGGTATAGTTATAGTTATAGGTATAGATATCTATAAATTGGCTGGCCTAAAATGTTGATCATCGTGTAAATATGACGGCTATCGTTATTGCTAAAGCTTTTACTTCCTTATCGTCGTTACTTCTCATTGTTCGAACATTTTGTGGCTGCGTTGCTTTCGTTATGTTAACATTTGCGTTTCAACTAGGGTTAAATATCTACCAGTACAAGTACAATAATATGAATATAAATCTTAAAGCTTTGTTTCTATGGAAATACGCATTCCCTTCCATTTCATTTCATTCGCACAACCCTCACTCGACGTGGGACGTTTACAAGTACAAGTTAAGAACAAAAAAATAAAATAAAGTAGAACAAACAAAAGAAACGCACATATAAAACTTAAGTGGCTAAGGTTTCTTAGAAATGTAATGTAAGCATGTATGTGCATGATTTATATATTTGCAATATATAGTTGTAAACAATTGAAACGCTAAAGGTAAACATTCCCAGACAAACATTGCTGCTTGCTGTGGATTTTCTAATTTTCCGGTGATTGGCACAAAAGATTCAAGCAGACGACGCAATAAAAAAAAAAGTAAAGAAAACGAAAATAAAAGGAAGGCAAACAAAATAGGCTTAATCACGAATAAAAACAAGTTGCATTTTAAGGTATACATTTAACTAGGCTACGATCTAGCTGCAATTGTTGTTGCTGTGGCTGGCGACGTTGGCCACGGCCTCCTCGCTGGCGGCTCCTCGCATGGCTCCACCTGCAGCTACAGCTTCTCCAGTTCCAGTTCCACTTCCAGTTGCAGCTCCATTTCCTGCTCCTGGCAATTCAGCAATGGCTGCCGCTGTGGGCGTAATGGCTTTGGGTGCAAAGTAAACCTCGTAGTTGTAATATCAAAGCTCTTCGCTGGCCAATTTCTGCTCCTGCACATACTCCTTGGGAAAGTAGCCCACCTGCAACGCAACGCTTTAGTTACAACCTGTCTCAGTTGGATGCACTGTGTGCTCAGCTCACCGTATCGCCAATTTTGCCGCGCCACCAGCCCTTGCTGTCCCCATCCTTGCCAATGACCAGCACCTGGCAGTCAGTGCGCAGCTGCAGCTGATTGCTGCCCGCCTTTGGTTCGTAGTCGTAGAGAGCGGTGGCGATCACCTCCTTGTAGGGCCACTGCAGTGACTGATTGAGCCTGCAAGCCGACAGAGTCTTGGTCAATCGAATAGCTCTTCCCAATGTGCTATTTACTATTTACATACCCCGCAAAGTTCTCGCCCAGATCGTTGCGTTCGTAATAGGAGACCAGCTCGACAATGGTCTTGAAATGCCTTCGCGAGGACAAGCAGTACAGCATGGAGTCGCCAGAGTTCTCCTGGTTGATTTTCATGTGCTTGATCACATGATCGTCGGTCCTGTTGGAAGGAAAAAAACAACGATGATTCCAATGCAGATCTGGCCAAATTAAGTTAACTACTCACTTTAAGCTAAGCGCATACATCGTCTCGTGGGCAGTGGATGGGCCCTGGGGACGCACTCGCAGCAGGTAGGTGCCAATGCGCCGGTTCTCCAGCCGGTGGGCCGCCGTCTCCCGATCCATGTTGCCCGCAAACCAATTGAACTCGGACAACTGACGATCGCAGACGGGTGGCGGCACACTCACCGGATTCTGTTTGCAGCGACCCGTCGACGAGATGCAGCCCTTGTGCACGCTGATCTGGCACACCTTGCATCGATAGCCCTGGTGGATGCGGCCCTTGAGGAACTTGGAGCAGTGGCGGCACGTGGTCGGGGCGTCGAACGTGTAGATCTCCATTTTGTGGTCTGTGCTTTGGCAGCCAGGCGGCTCCAGGCTTTCCCTGTGCATCGTTTTCGGAATCGGTTAAGTAGTGCATTTCGATCACGCTACACAATCATCACACTTACATGGCCTCGGTGAGCGCCTTGCGCCACTTGTCCCGCTCGTGCTCCGATTTCAGGTACAGAGTGAAGGCTGTCTTGCCCGACTTGCGGGCCAGGAGGAGCTGGTACTTGAAGCGCGAATCGCGGCCAAGAGTGCGTCGCGAATGGCTCTGCTCCACGCGATAGTCGGCCAGGTTGTGGGAGTCGCGGTAGGTGTACTGCATGTCGCCCGTCTTGACATGCAGCGCCTTCACCATGATGAGGATCTTGTCGAAGACGAAGGCGTAGCGCAGCTTGGTCTTCTGGTCCTCGTGCGCCTTAATGTGCAGCTCGCCGTCGAGAAGCAGGCGACCGTACTGCAGCAGATCGCTGCCGTTGCCATTCAGATTGAGATCGAAAATGCTGTCCTTCACCTTCTGTATGATGACCAGGTGGTCGGAGTCGCGTTTCACCTCGTTGATATACTGCGACACGTCTATCATCGCCTCCTTGGCCCGCTCCAACGAGCGGTAGTCGTCGTGCAGCGGCGATGTCTCCTTCACCAGCTTGTCCAGCAGCAGATGGTACTTGAGAATGCGCTGCATCGGCACTGAGAGTATGTCGCGCAGCTGCAGCTTGCCCACATTGTAGTCCCGCTCGCACTTCTGCACCAGCTGGTCGATGATCTGGTTCTTCTTGCACACATCCGCCAAATAGTCGATGGCGCCCAGCAGGAGGGAGCAGAACTCGCCGTAGATGAGGAAGGGTTCGCGGAAGTCGAGAAACACCTGGGCCATCTTCACTTTGGCATTGGGCGTCAGCGATTCCCTCAGTTTGTCCAGGAACTTTGTGTGGATGTCGGCCAGCTCCTGAAGCGCAATGTGGATTCATCGACTTTAAAGCTGGACAGAAAAAATCACAGGCAGCTGCAACTCACTCTGATGCGCGGGAATATGAGACGCAGCTCGTCCTGGTTGAGATGCCGCTCCAGCGGACCCATGAACTTGGTCTTCAGCGCAGTGAGCACGTCCAGGTAATTGGACTCCGTGTCGATCAGCTCGCGGATGACGTAGTCGCGCTGCTCGAAGCTCGTCGACGAGGCGGTCTAGAGGGGAAGGAAGAACGTGGAGAGCCGGGAGTTAGTGCGGTCAGGATTCCGACCCAAGTGACGGGGCCACCGAAGTGTCTCATGCATGGACAGGCGGTTCGGTACGCAATTCTACCTGGCTTCTACTCGTCCTGTGCAGGGCGCACAAGTCTTGGTACACCTCCTCCTCTTTTGTGTTGGTGTGGTCGTAACCGGTTCCATTGCATGCAATATTGTCGGTGGTACTAAACGAAAACGAAACAAAGGCCAGAAATCATAAAATAAATAATGTAAAATCATAATGGACATTCGAGCAGAGGTAAAACAATAAATGAGTAGCAAAACGATATTCAACAGTTGTTTTTAAGTTATTTCCCCCCATCTTTACTACTTAACAATTTTGATTGACGAACTATAACTATAGATTATAGAGTATTAATAAAGGAACTGAAAACACATTTTTGGCAATTAAAGTTTCTACTGAGTGCGCCACATATTGAAACTCGATAGACCGATAGGCAGTCAACTCCGTAATCGATTCCCCCCACTGTTAGCCAACAGAGCGCTGTTACGCCCAACAGGCCCACCCCAACAGCAGCCCTGGCTTACCAGTGCCAGTGCAGCCAGGGCTGCATCGCCATCTAGAACATCTGTGGCAGAACAAATAAAAAAAAGAAAAATAGTCGCTGTGTATTTTCGGAATTTCATCTGCCAACTTCCCCCCTCCGAATTCAGCGACTTGGCCTGCCCGCACCGCCTGGCCACCTGCGACTCCAGTGCTCGCAACATGGACCACCACACGTACGCCAAGAGCGGATCCAAGAAGTGTAAGCAACAACTACAGCACGTGCTCGCTGCTCCAACTGCAACAATTTTTGCATTCTTGCACTTTTGCACTTTTGTGGACTTTTGCAGGGTCCGCGGAGGAGAAGCGCGACCTGGTGGTGCAGCGGATCGCGGCGGACGAGCTCTTCTCCCGCTACTCACCGAAGCACGCGGAGCCATGGAAGTGAGTTGGTTTCTTGGTTATCAAATCCACGAGGAGATCGCGGCCAACTCCGGACATTTTGGCCATCGAAGACTGTTTGTATTGCTATCAATTGAGTGCCAAAAGAAGGTGCCACAATGTCCAGATCAGATATTAGGTTAAAAGCTTGGTTATAAGCATAAAGTAGGTTTCATTGTGATTATCACCAACTTCCTTTTGATTGAAATTAGAACTATTTTCGAAACCCAATCCGTTTATAAAGTCAAGCCTAGAAGCTCAAAGAACTCATTCTTAAATTGTTTTAGCATTAATTAGGCACTCTTGAAATTCCAAACTTACAAATTCCCAACTAGTTTCACCAATTTAAACTTTAAAACTAAGAAAAAATAACAATTTTCATGTGCTTGATTCAGATTCACTACCTCAAAATTTAAATTTAGCAAATTATCTTATTCGAATGCTATTAAAACTAACCCAATTCCAATGATATACAGAAAATTCAAGGAAATGGCCAAGATCGGCGATTTCAGCGAGATTGCGCTACGCAAGCAGTGGTTCTCCATGGTGCAGCGGTACCGCATCCACAAGGCCAACACACTGGGCGCCCCACTCAACAAGCAGAGCATCGAGGAGCTGAACAAGGAATGGGAGTTCTTCGGCCTCATCCACGCCTACATGAACCAGAAGACCGCCGACCTGCACTCGTACGCGCTCAAGGAGCCGAATGTGGAGCAGCCGAACCACAACCTGGCCATCGCCAGTGTCTACTCCTGCGACGAGGCGCAGCTCTCGCCGCTCATGCTGGGCGTGCTCAATGACCACAACTTTGGCGAACGCTCGCCGCCCAACGGCTGCGAGACCGATGACATGGACGAGTCCAACACGTCGCCCTGCCACGGGAACAGTGGCCCCAGCAACAAGGACCACGTCCACAGCAACAACGATGAGCTGGACAGGCTGCTGGCCGAGGCGACGGCGCGCAAGGATGCGGCAGTTGGCGACGGCGAGGATGTGTGCATGCTAAGCAACACCAGCTGCCAGGAAATGGAGTGCGGCCCGGTGATGATTGGCGGCGAGGTGTCGCTATCCAACAGCAGGTACAACGACTTTGAGGAGGCGACAGTGCCCACGGCAACGGTTGTGAAGAGCGAGAAGCCGGAGAAGCCCAGCCCACAGGCGCGTAAATTGTTAAGGAAACACCATCGCAAGGGGCTCAGCGAAAAGGAGAAGTATTACAGGTGTGTGCTACTCGGTGAATCCCCTGTGCTGCTAGAGATTAATCGAAAAATTCCCTTTGCAGGCACCGCCGTCGCTACGAGCAGCGAATGGAGAAGCGTCTGATGGGACTGTGCACCGTGGTGGGACACCTGCTGAAGCAGTTTGCGCCCGACATGGATGTCCAGCCACTGTTGGCCCTGGGCAGCGATGTGACGCTCAGCTCGCCGGCGCCAAGCAGCAGTGACGAGGAGAGGAGCGAGGTTCTGGAGGAGCCGGAGGAGGAGCAAGAGCTCCAGCAGGAGAAGCAGCAGCAGAAGCTGGGAGTCGAGGCCGATGCCATGACACTCAGAGTCTGAGCGAACGCATCGCGAGTGCTTCTCTGGTCGCCTGCTTGTTTCAGGGTTCAAGTGCAAGTTCCTAGCTGTGTTGCTTCACAATCAACAAACAATATCGTGTGGGCTCCCAAACGCCATCTCAAATGACTCCCAATGCGCTGCGTCGTCACTACGCGGACAGCCGTCCCCGTCCACAGTGATTTCCCGCTAAAGAATAGGGCGCGAACAGCGCCGCATAGATAGACACGTACGTTCGTTCAGTAATAACGAAAGCATAATACGTGAATCGAAAGAACGAATGTAAAAGCATTAGATAAACCAGAAAGCAAACCAAATACAATACGTATGGCAACGTATGTAAGAAACTCAATGTGGAAACTCAATGGGCTCAATGGGCGTCTTAGTCACTAGTCATTTAACTTAACTAACGCGCAACTAGCAGCCTGCGCTATAAAAATGATGTACGAACGTAAACAGAAATCAAGGCGGCATAATCAACATAAAGGGAATCGGGATGTAATTATTGGTAAAACCAGAACAACTGCCACCGGACGGACGAGATAGTGGAGCATGTTGTTTAATGGGATCTGGCTTTCAATCGGCCGTGCTCCGTATTCCGTGTTCCGTGTATCGACCTTATCGCACCGCATCCCCGGCTGACAAGCAGAAGCTCTCGGTTATGGATCGGTGTGGCTTCGCCCCCCACCCCACCATCGCCATCCACGCGCTCCGATGACTGTACCGCACCACTTTCGCGCAGCGCAGAAACTCGGTGGTTGTGTAAATAACGAAAGGCGGTGCTGGGCGGCCGGCACTTCCACATCCGGTGGCTATGTTTGGCCCGGCCTTCGATCGGTGTCAAGTTGGGTTCGATAACCCAGCGCCACCGCTGCTCCGTTGCATTCCCGTTATGGATCTGGTGGCGGCCTTGTAGGAACCGCCAGGCGGAATCAGAATGGGAATGCCGCAGCCGCAGCAGAGCGCTCGCAGCGATATAGTATCTGTAGGCTTGGGGATGCGGGCTACGTCGGTGGTGGTGCGCGTCCGGGTTAGTGGTTCGTTGTGGTTAGTGTTTGATGGTTAGTGGGATGAGAGTGCGGGCAGTGTGGTGGATGAAGCTCAAGCGCAAGCAAGACAACCAGTGCAGGGCATGGGTTGCATAGGCCTACAGGGAGGAATCGAAGGGATTGTGGGACATGGCATTCGAAGGAGGAGCGAGGATCGGGCGCGGAAGGAAGAAGAGGTTGAGGGATAGAAGAGGCCAGGAGGCTGGGCTAAGAGGCTGTTACACATGACGATACACGGGGGTGGTTTGAACTCTAGCACCAAATCCGAGGAGCAGAAGGTAATCTCTGCTCACGTTACGTTTCCTTTCCACAAGCAAAGAAGATTACTTCGTAGCTTTGATTGGGCGAAAATTGAAAGGAGCCAATTAAATTGAGCCCATACACTCGTAAGTGGCTTAAAGATTACTTTCCGTTCCTAGGACTCAAAGACCATCTCCAGCCAGACAAGGAAACAGCTGCGTGGAAACGGATAATTTCGATGCAAAGCATTTGGCTGTGCATGGAAACTCCGTTGCTACAGCGCGTCTCGTTGGGATTTGGCCACGCTCGGGGTGCGTTTGGTAGTGGCGTCCCACCCCGCTGGACACAAAGACATTTAATATGTTGGACAGCACACCTCGGGTTTGGCCTTCGCCTGGAAGGTGACGTAGCACAGGTCCTCGTAGACCTTCTCGTCGTCCTCGCTGTAGATGTAGGCATACTCGTGCTCGGTGGACGCCATCGAGGAGCGGTAGTTGTAGACGGCGGCGGCCGCTCGCTGCAGCCGCTGGCTCTCGCTGACCAGGAGCGACGACGATGAGGAGGAGGTGGACACCAGACGGCCCATCGGTGGCCCCGGTGCAGCGGACACAGGAACGCTTGGCGCTGCGGCGGCCAACGGCGATTCCGATTGGCGGGCATACGATTCCGGCGTGGGTGTGACCGCATTGGAGGCGCCATCCGTCGTCGAGCTAACCACATCCAGGGCGAGATCGAAGGACAGCTCGCGCACATGGCTGCCCTGGCAGTCGGACAGCAGGGGCGTCTCCACGCCCGCATCCTCCGCATCGTTGTCGATGGTCGAGTCGCACATGTTGGAGAGCGAGTCCTCGATGTAGTCGTCGATGTCCTCGGTGCCGTTCTCGATCGTAATGTCGCTATTCTCGTCCAGCGATCCGCTCTGCGACGTTCGGTCGTAGTATTCCGCCGACGAGGAGGCGGAGGCGTCTATGCTGCTCGTCTTCCGCATGTTCAGATCGCTGGGGGCATGCCCCATATGCCAACACACACGCACACACACGCACACCAAGCAACAAACGCACACATTCACATAGAGGGTTAGTGTGTTAGACAGAGATAGGAGACAGAGAGAAAGAGAGAGAGAGAGAGAGTGTGTTAGATAGAGTTGGACACGGAGATAGCTTGGACCGACTTCATCGCCTTGCACAGACAACTCTCGCGAGGGCGACCATCCGATATCGAGGGCTGGATATCAGGAGTAGTAGTAGCTTCAAAAGTTCAGCGATTTGTACGGTTTTTGTTGCATTAAAAGCGCACTTTAAGGTAGCATTTCCTAAATGCACCACCCAGTTTTGGGCAACTTTTGATGTGTATTTCCAATACTTTCTTACTTTCGGCTGGAACTTTCTTTAGTTCTATGACATTCATGGGATTTTACAGGGAGAGAAGCAAGAGAATAATTCGGAAATGCGATAAGCAGGCTGTCATGGGCTTATAGACCTGGGACCGGTCAGCATGTGAGCGCATAATGAGATCGGATTCGGGTGACAGGGTCAGGGGCAGGGTCAGGGGTTTGCAATGGTGGAGCAGGAAATGCAGGCACATCGCCCGCTAATGGAGAGCAGATCAAGCGGTGGAATACGCAACATGGCTAAGGGAACAGTGGACAGGGACAGGGATCCCGCCCAGCAAGCCCGTCAACTCACGTGGAATGCAGGTCCTTGTAGATGGCCTCGTCCGAATGGGAACGCTCCGTGGGCGAAAGCTGTAGATTGAAGCCACTGAAATGGTAAGCAATTGATTAGTTGGTTGGAGTTACTATTGATTCCATCTATTTCTACAAATTGAAATACGTAATTGCCTAAGAATATAGTTCAAAAAGCTATTTTTAGCATTTGTAATACAATATAATCATAATACTTATACATCTTTATAGAAATTCCGATTCAGCACATTGAAATGAACATGTATATATTTGCAAACTGTATGGAATGATTTACTTCATGTGTTATTTTGGAAACCATTCCGTGCAGGTATTTCCAAAATGTATATGTACACAAATCACTTGATTTATGAATTTTTGGAATTTTTTTTAAATGAAACTAGACACAATGAGTTTCCCTTTGAACCACCAGTTGCTCGGACTGACATCTATCCCATCCGATTCTAAATGACATGAACAGAAGACCCACTTGTTTGCTAGCCGGGAGCAATCGGAGCACTCACATAAGATCCGGATGCAGTTGCTGCACCTTGCGGCACTGCGACAACTTGGACAGCGTGATGAGGACGCGGTGGAAGTTGGTCAGGTCGTACAGCATCGTCGGCTCGAAGAGATCGGCGTCCCGGATCCCGAAGTTGTTGTGGCAAACGTCCAGGAACAACTTGATGTTCTTGCTGCACAGGAACTGCAATGGATCAATTCAATTCAATTCAATTTAATTGCGTGTGTTTCTATTGTATTTGGCATTATACTATTTTGCAGATCACTCAGAAAACAGACGTACTCAAAAATAAAATAATAAATCATATTGGCCAATAATATTTCACTCCAATTTGGCACACTGAAAAAAATATGGAATTGCTGAGAATTTATTTCAGCACATTTTAAAAACATATTCGATTGAATTCGTTAAATTATTTCAGTATTTTTCTCTGCAGACCCATTACAATAATTATATATTATTATTTATTTGGCTTATTCTATTTCTTTTTAAATTTATGATGGTATTTATTGTCACTAATTGTAAGTGATCTTTGATTTAATGATTTAAATTATTTGTACAGATATACTGCCACCATTTCTCTCAGTGCAGCTTGTTTACAAGGTTTAGAGTGTGCCACCATTCACAATTGGCCAATTTGCCACCAAAGGCAGCACTTGCTCCTCGCATTTCGCTCACCTGTGCCATTTGCGGCTTGCGATTGAACTCGCGCGGATCCATGCTGCTGGGATCCAGGTGGATGACCAGGTTGCAGAGCAGCACACCGTCGCGCAGCGTCATCGCCAGGATGCGGATCTCGGCGTCCGGCTGGGCGGCCTTGTGGTCGGGCGGAATGACCTTGCATCTGGTCAGCCAGGCGACGCACTCGCGCCACAGATCGCCGTTCACGCCGGCCACGCCCCCAAAACTGTTGCTGCTACTGCTGCTGGCCATCTCGCAGTGGATGGGGTGGGTATTTCTATCTGGATAGGAATTTGGTTTTGGTTTGGGACTCGGAGGAGGGGCTGCGGGTGGGGCGCTGGCGGTGAAGGTGTGAGGTGGGGCGCGGGCCCAACGGGCAAGCGTTGGAAGGGGGGCAGGGTGGGTGGGTGCTACTCTCGTCGCGTTAATGGACACAATTGAGACTCATCAGTTGGCCGTTGCGATTGGATTGGTGAACCGAGCACAGATACACAGAGCAAAAACGGAAGGCAATGGAAGAGCACAACACTAGCCAACACCACACACAACAAAAACAACGATTTCGGGACGATTCGAGCGTAGGGGGTGTATCGCGTTCGCGAAGGGCTCACCCTGTGCACCTTATACGCGCGAACAGTGCTTTCGGCTGCCGAGTTGCTCAGAAAGTGCTCGCCACTATGGTTTTAAAACTAATTTACTTTATTGCAAAATATTGCGTTTATCGAAGAGGAAGAGCATACTCGACTTCGATAACAGTCTGGGCGGCTGTGTAACCGCTTGCGGCTCCTCAAAAAATACCAACTGCCTGTGTGGTATTTGCGACATGTTAACAGCATTGCTGCATTGTGACGAAAACTAATTGTGCACCTCACTTTGTAAATGCACTCGGTATGCTTTAATCGAACAATTCGATGTAAATTAGTAAACACACATGACATATATTGCTTCAAAAAAAAAGTCACCCAATAATCTTACAGAAGAATATGTACATTTTCCCTCACAGCATTTGTTTTGATTTCGATTTTGTACGATGTGTAGAATTCCCATCTGGGTGTAGGTCAGCTGTCCTCGAATATCTCAGGTATTATTTCAAATTTCAAATATTTCAAATATTTCCGTTCAATGTTTATAATTAGTTCACAAGAAATTCATTTAATTACTGACTAGCTTTTCAGAGGAAGTAAGCAAGCAAAATTGTAAAAGTGTAAGCATACAATGTAAAATGTAAATGTACAACGTAAATGTAAAATATAAATGTCAGTTGAAATGTAAAATGAAATGTTTTTCTTTGAAGTCGCGTAAATATTCCAAATTCGCGTGCCCGCGGTGGCGCTCCGCAGTTGGTCATTTCTCCTACGCCCACGACGGTCACATTGAAGCGGCGAGCAATAAAAAAAATGTAAATTGTGCAGCAAGTGAAATTGAAAAGCAATATATTTAAGTGTGATCTGTGTGTTGTGGTGTGTGGGTGTGTGCTCGACATACAGCTAATAGGCGAGCGGGCGACGGCGCCGCACCCGCCTCGCCACGCCCCCATCGGCGAATCGAAAAAGAGGCGAAGCAACGCGATGGCCTCCCAACATTCCAGTTGGCGTTTTGGCAAGCGGAGCAAATTACAATTACGCATCAAAGGTAATGTAACGAATGTGCTAATTGACATCAAACACGGCGACGGTGGCATCGGCATAATGGCGCAATCACATCACTCCGTTCGACTTTTTGTCTCACATGGCTCGCCCCACCGACCCCCGCCAATCCATTCAGTTTGCATTATTTTGCATTACGGCGAGGCAAAAGCATTACAGCAGCAGCTGTTGTTGTTGTTGTTGTGGATCTTGAGCCGCCCTCACCCTTACCCCCCACCCCCACCTACCCCTCCAGCAGACTTCTGTTTATTGGACTTTGCCAATAATTGGTTGCATAGGGTTCCTTTTTTTTGTTGACATTGATGGCAACTAGCAGCAACAACAACAATATGTGGTGGAGGGGGTATGCTTACACTGGCAGCACTGCGCATAACGGTAACGATGTAGCAGCGATGCAACAGTGATGTACGCATGTACCGACAGCATGGCATTCTGATCAGCATTTCTCCTGATCTCCTCAGTGTTTCCTCCGTTATTTATACATTTGTTGTTCTTCTCGTTTCTATTTTCTATTTAGTTTTTATTTTTATTTATGTATTTCTTGGTTTTATTTTGGTTACTTTTGTTGTTGTTGTTGTTGTTGTTGTTGCCATTTGACCAAATTCTTCGACTACATGTTGGCCGATTATTTATAGAACGGTCGCCACAGCATAGAGAGAGCCCCCAAAAACGATGACGCAGCACGAGCAACAACATAAACATTCACTAAACATCGACCATAACAATAACAGCGATAGCAACAGCAGCAGCAACAACAACAATAACACTACTAGAACGACAAAAACAATAACATACGAAATGCTCAGCTCGGTTTCTTCCATTCATCGTGTCCTTCACTCTTTCGTTCTTCTTCGTTTGCCGTATTCTCTCCTTTCTGTCTCTCTTTCTGTCGCTCTCCCCCTTTCTAACCAAATCCATCATGCAAGTACAGTTAGCTGTAACGACGACAACTACAACAACAACGAAACTGTTATGACGCTGTGTTGTTGTCATTTCACGTGCACAGCCTGCGTCAGCGTCGGCAGAGACAGCGGCTGCGGCAGCGGCTGAGCTGATTAGCTTTCCACGATCCACGATCAATTTCACTTTGATGGCTTTCTAATGCAAGTCGCTGTGTGCATGCATGTGTGCACCTCCTCTTGACCGTAAAAACCCCATAAAAACCCCATGTACTATGATGAGCTGAACATGTGCATATGCGAAAAAGCTATTACTTGTAAATAATATTTATATAATATTATTAAATATTAAATATTAAAAAAAAATATTAAATATTATTAAATATAATATTATTAAATATGTACATGCATAGATGTGGGCATATTATTCATTCATAAAAGGTGGTTTTGATTAGTTAAGTTTAAGTGTACAGATCTGATAAGAGTGACAATAAAACTATTCCTCCATTGCAGTTTCGCAGGATCCGGAGGACTTCTACCGCCTGGATCCACAGCGATCGGCCGCCGAAAATGCCTTCGAAATATACTCGATGCTCTGCTTGGAGGAGACGCGGGACACGAAGCGCCTGTTCCTGCTCAATGCGCTGGCCTCGCTCTGTTTGGGAGCCCGAAAGGGCTCCCACCACAGCAACATACGCTTCACCACCGAGGAGCTGCTCTACTGGTAAGGTGCCCGTTGTGGAAACCATTGTTCCTAACCTGGCTAATTGATCGCCCTTAATTGCAGCCTTAGTGCCTCACTGGTGCACACCTTCACCCAAGTGCGAGCGGCGGCCCTGCGAACGATCCGGTATGCCATTAGCACGCCCAAGGACATCAAGGCGTTCAATGCACTGCAGCTGCAGCACCTGCTCTGCCGCTCCATTGATCTAATGCTGAAGAACGACGACGAGCGCGTCCAGGCACTGAAGCTGGTCCGCAAGATGCTGGCCATCGCGCCGGAGGACATCAGTCCGGCGGTGGTGCGCTGCCTCGTCTCGCTGGCGGACAGCGGCATCGAGGAGAACGACAATCTGTTGCGTGCCTGCCTGGCCACCCTGGCAGAGTTCGCTGTGCTCAATCCGGCGCTGCTGATCGTCTGCGGCGGCGTCACCTCCATTACCCGCAATGTGCTGGAGTGCCACAATCCCCGCATCGCCGAGAGCCTGTGCGGCGTGCTTCTGTACCTTCTCGAGTGGCCGCAGACGAGGAACATCTGCGGTGTGCGGCTGGACTGCCTGGCAGCTCCTTACTGCGACTTCACCTACCGGCAGAGCATCGTCGATAAGAACAAGTGAGTGTCCCAGTAAAGGTCCCTCCTTGGGTTCCCCAAAACCAAAAGCAGTTTATCAAGCCAGATGTCACACGGATCCACTTCACTCATTAATTCGCCGAAAGTAATTCAATGTAGAGTAATTATATCTGCTGCTAAATTCTAATCAAATAATCAATGAACATCCGAACATCCGCCGTCTTTTGAGATTATCAATCAGCGGATGCAAACATGAAATTCTAAAATAGATAACTAAAGGCAGCACGGCCATTGACCTCGTTTCATGCTTTAAATGAGTAGTTAAATCGGGCAAAACACTTTTGCAAAATCGAACAAGACTATCCCACAAACATCTACTGATGTTTTTTTCACAAGTTGTACGCTCTTCAAAGATAAGCGCTATCAGTTACATCATTCTTTTATAAATAAAACTATCTTGCAGGGATGCGCGCGAACTTCGCTACACCAGCTGTCGGCTGGCACTGCTGTCCGTGCTGCGCAGCTGGACGGGCACCCTCGAATTCTGTGATCCTAGCAAACCCTCAGGCCTGAAAGCAATAGTCGACGCTCTGTATTTGAACCAGATCGAAGTCAGAGTGAGTACATTCCCCTTTTAGTATCGACCTGAACTTACTGAACATGCGATTTGAACAGAAAGCAATATTGGATTTGCTGTACGAGCTGCTCACGCTGCCGCAGCCAACCTGGACGGATGACTATGCGGTGGCGTTGCAGGCTGTGGATCCGTCGGACTTCCAGGACACGTGGCTGCTGAGCAATGGCTTCGTGTCCGCCGAAGGGCGCTCCATTCTGCCAACGCTGGCGGCGCGTGCACCGAGCGTAGTGGAGCAGCACCTGGCGCTGATGCTGTACTGTTTCCTCGAGACTGGACTGCTCAATGCGCTCGTCGAGGTTGTGGTGAGCAGCGACCAGTTCGTCTCGGTGCAGGCTACGGTGCTGATTGGCAAGATCCTGCAGCTAATGCACACCCACCTGCCCCCGGATATTTGCTGTACGAGTCCGGCACTGCCCACGCTGGTGAGTCATGCCACACTGGGGAACCAGCAGGCCAATGCGGCGGTGGCCGCTCTGCAAAACTACCAGAAGTTGCTGCGCCAGCGGCCGGCGTCGTGCAGCTTATTCCTAGACAGCATTATCCAGGGCGGTGCTCTCATCCAGACGCGACTGTTTCGTCGACACCTCAACGTGCAGGAGCAGGCGGGTCCTGTGCTACAGTTGCAGGAAACGGCGGAAGCGGCGGCCTTTGCGGTGCCGCCTGCCACTCAGTTTCGCGGCACCCTCGATCGTTCTCGGCTGGATTCTGTCTCCTCCAGCGACGAGTCCAACTCACAGGCTTCGACCTCGTCGAGGTCCAGTTTTCGACTGAAGCGTAAGTTCCTCCCGCAAGCCTTCTTTGATAACTTCCGAGCCTTCAATCGGCTGCTGACAGACTCCCGTGTGCTGAGCCAAGCGGACGCGCATCTTTGGGACTGGGATGTTATCACCACCATACTGAGGGTAAACTAAATCAGAAAATATTTTGGAATCTGCAGTTAATAAATGATTCTTATCTAAACATTTGCAGTCGAATTTAATCCGCAAACTGGACTACACCCAGGGAAAGTTCCTGAAGCGACTCGTGGACTTCTACAAGCCGCGCAACAATCGGTTCTCTCACCAGGATTTGGTGCCTGGACAAAGCCTGCCTACCTATGTCAGTGCCGGACTGGATTTAATTGACGTCCTTCTGTCCAGCAACGAGGTAGGTTCTCTCAATGATGGCTTAATAAGTAAAACTAGCCTAAAGTTACTCGTTAATTTGCAGCTTGAATGTATGCGCTTCATAACCGACTACTTTTCGGACATCAGCCAACAGCTGGCGGCCGTCACCACATCGAATCGTGCACACGACTGTCTATTTAGTCCACAGCATATGAATAACACGATGTGTCAGCAGTATTTCCTCTACATCGGACGCATGTGCCGAACCGTAAAAGGCATCGAAGTACTCAAAAACACCACCGTATTTGAATAGTGAGTGCTGAGTGATATGTACATAATTTGACTTAAATCTTGTCGGGTTAACGAATCTAAAGATGTTAGACCAAAATGAATCGACTAAATAGATGGGAGATGGGTTCAACTCAATCAATATTAAGTAAACCTAGTAAGGGCTTCGCTAATCGAGATTTCCTCAATTTCAGCTTGATCAATTTGGTGCGGGTGACGGACCACGTCTGCTATGTGAAGCTTATTGTGTCCGGCCTGAACTACAGCTACGAGAAGCTACCACGCCAGGTGCTGGAAAAGGCGCTCACGTCTGCGAAGACACGCGGACGTCTGTACACCACCCAGTTCATGGCAGTGCTGCTGCGTGCCCGTCTGCCTCACTTTGAGGTATGGGGCATTCCATTGATTATTAACCAAACGCGGGATACGGACCGCAGCGTGGGGCTGGCAGCAATGGATGTACTGGAGGAGGCCTGCCACGACAAGTACTACCTGGAGGAGATTGTCAGTCGGTGGCCGAATCTAACGCATCGTGGTGATGCAGGACGACTGCTGATGGCCCGCTATTACTCACTGCCCCGCGGCCTGAACAGTACGATGGCGCGGATCGAGGAGGAGATCCGCTACTGGCGGAATGGGTACAACAAGCGCTACGTGCTCCTGGTCGAAGCCGACACCCACTCAAGCCTGACGCTGCACATCCGCAACGAGGATGGCTACTACTCGCGTCGCAATTGCAACCAGAGACCACAGACTGTACCACCAAACGTTGCACCCCATCTGTACGGGCAAATGGCGCAGACTGGCCAGGGTATGACAGCTCTGCGGAAGCACGGAGACCTGCCGCAGCTATTGGAACTGCTCACACGAGCCAAATGCACGGACGATGCCGAGTGCCTGGAACTGAAGGCGGCTATTTGGGCACTGGCCCACGCCTCAACCCACTCCAATGGAATTGAATACTTTGTCGAACTGAATGCCAGGTGAGTGACTTACATAACATCGAATCGTGCCCTACGATTTGGAAAGAGGAGTATACACCAAATGAAACCGTAGCACAAAAGATGCAAGATGTTACAAAGTTCCTTATTTGTTGTTTGTAGACTGTACGAGAAGCTAATTGTTCTGGTGACCAAATGCGAGGTATATTCGGTGCGGGCCACTTGTTTTAGTGCCTTAGGACTTATCGCAGGCACACAGGCAGGTGCCAATATCCTTTTTAAGTTGAGTAAGTGTCACATATGTGTTTGAAAAACTGATTGTATCCTAATTAAAAAATCAATGTTTTGCAGACTGGCTGAGCGTGCGACATGACAAGAACACAATGTGGCCCGTGCATCAGCCGGAAGATTGGATGTCCAGCCAGTACACACCGGTACGGCACTACTACGAGGACGTGCCGGCGGACAATATGACCATGATGGATGACTATATAGAAAGATTCTACGAAACGGGCTCAGACTATTGGCACATGCTCGCCGATCAGACTGATGCGAGTGGTGGTGGTGGGGGTGTAGCCGGCACAGTCGTCGGTATGCATCCCATAGCGCAGGATCCAAATACAACGATTACGACCTCGGACAGTGTTCGCACCACGACCGATGATGTGCACCCCAGAATGTTGGTTGGAGTGGCTGCCAAATCAAAGACTTTGCCGGAGGGCAGCAATCTGCGCCAGGGCAAGCACCAGCGCTCACTCTCCGAATCGAAGACCACGGATGTGATCAGCTTGTTGGGCAGTGGTGTAGCGACGATGTCGGGAGCTGCTCTCTACCCAACGCCGTATCAGCATCGAATACGATACAACTCCTGCACGGATTCAAACACTTCCGGCGTTAGCAGCTGCGAATCGGTGACCGGACGCACTGCAGCTGCATATGCCGCCGCAGCCAATGAGTTGCAGCAATTCCCTTTGAGTCCTATTCCAAGCATGTCCAATCTGCTCGAGAGCGATGAGCTGATCCGTCGACATCACCTAGCCACCAGTATGCTGCCCTCCACCCTAAGTCCTATGGCGATGAAGGGCTATGCCCAGCTACGCTTTCTGCGCAAGCACAGCCGACCCGTATTCTCCGAATCATCGGCGGAGTTCTACGACTTTGCGGAAATACTGGACACACCAGAGGTTCAGATGCGCAAGCTCGACTGGACCTATTCCCACCGCCGGCTCAAAGTGCGCAGCTTGGACCGCCAGCTAAGCGATGTTTATAGGTGAGTCATCCTTTGTGGATGGTAGTCGCGTTAATAGGTACTAATAGCGTTGCTTGGTAATCTGCTCATAGACGCCTCTCCGCGGACGAGTTGAATGTGCTGCTGCCTACGCTTAACGCTCCCAAGTTCCTGCCTCCTAATGATTCGAAAGGGCCGTGCTATGCGGGTATCTGCTTGCCTAAGAACGTTCTGGACCTGTTTCCGACGCGCAACCTCAGTCGAACGTACGTGTCGCGGGATATCCAGGACCAAGATATAGTGGGCATAAATCTGCTGAGCAGCATGGTCCGGCCACAGTGTCTCAATGACTCACTCACCAATGAGGGAGGCGACGAGTCATCGGTTATATCATCTCTGTCGGACGTCTCGTCTGCGAGTCGGCGACAACCACGACAACTGCAGCAAGGCGCCAAGCATTCGCGAAGTCTGTGTCTCCATTGTGCCCGCTCCCCGCGACAGCAGCGCAATGACAGCGGCAGCCATAGTAATGGTGGAGGAGGCGCATCCCTCGCTCCCTGCGAGCTGTACAGCAGTGCAGCAGCAGCTCTGGTCGCAGCCGGCATCCAGGCTGGACCAGTTTTGGCTAAAAAGAGCGGCTCATCTGCTTCAGCGGCACTTGGGCCCGACATCAGCTTCCATTCGCCAGAGAGCATGCTGAGCGAGGATAGCCTGCCGGACAGGCTTACGGCCTCCATCCTGTACAACGTGCAGCGTCTGGCCAATCCCGTTAGTGCCAAGCAGTCGAAAATGGCTCTGTTGGAGCTTAAGCAGAAGCACCCGCACGCCTTTCAGGTGAGACTCATTTGAAATCCAAATGATGGTCCGTACTTAACACGTTTTTATCTCTAGGATATTTGCCTTTATTCGGAGTCCTGCAAAACGATGGGCCGGAGTAGCTATCGGATGATAGCCCGCCGCTTCCTGCAGGAGCTCTTTCTGGACCTTAATTTCGACTCGTTCTACGTGGAGCCTCAGTTCATAATCGGGGCACGCAAGTTTTCCGCTGAGGAAAAAGCAGAGGCCACCGCCCCCACGGCAATGCAGGCCATGCCGTTCAAGCAAACGATTCTCAAGCCTAAGCCGGCGGCCCAACTGGCTAGCGTGTATGAGACTAGTTGGGAGAACCTGCTGATGGACCAGTCGCCACGGATAAACAAGTCATCGCCTGCCGATCAACCGGCCAATGCTCAAACGAAAGCAAAGCCCCGGAACCAGCTGCACATTGACGATACGGAGAGTTCGTTGTCTAGTACCGACGGCGAAAATGATTCCGGTGAGGATGTTTGCGACGGCAGTGGAGCCGGCACCCAGGCCAGCTCGGTGACCACCGCTCATACAGCCCTGCCCACAGGAAACAGCAATCGTAGCAGCATTGGCACATGCACAGCCAGCCAGCTGGTGCCAGGTGCGTCAACTTCAAACTCCGCTGATGCTGGAACAAGCGCATCTGATAATGCCAGTACAAGTCTAAAGAACGAAAACCGGCAATTCACACGCGGACGTTTCTATACGCTGGAGCTCGATTTGAGCTGCACCAAGAACAAGTTTCCCATCAAGAATCGCAGCCAGCGAATACCAACGCCGCCACCAATCGAAAGTTTAATTCAGTCCAAGCGCACGGCTCTGAGAGATGTGAATACATGTGAGCCGGAAATCATGCAGCGGACCGGTGGCAGCAATGAGTCCTCGTCAGCCCTTAGATATTCCACTGTGACCAAGAGCTTGTCGGCATCGATGGCCAGGCCGGTGGGCAGTCTGTACTGCGAGAAGCGCTTGCAGAGCTCCAAGTCGGAAGCAGTTCTCGATGAGGTGGCAAAGGCGAGAAGATCATCCGGTGGTGTGGGACTGACAACCGTGCGCCAACTCCAAGACGCACTGGCCGAGGATTAATTGAAGTAGTCCAACGGGGACGCACTGCCTACACTTACATCTCGTTTACTGGCCGCCCGCCTTCCTAAACCGAAACCAATCGGATAAATGTAATATATCAAATCAAAGAACATGTAGCTACGTAGGCTAAGGCAAACCGTACTATAGGATTTAAGTTATTTTCGCCTAGTTCGTTAAGAGTATAGTTATTACCATAGTTACTTTTACGATCACCACTTATGCATAGTTATTTTTAAAGAAATTCATAACCGTAAGCAGGAAACCAACAAACGACAAAAATCCCAAAAAATAATATATAATTTTCTAATGTAGCGTGTACCAACATATTTTATAGAAGCAGATCGAAAGCAAATTGGATAATTGCCTTGAAGCAACAAGAAACAACCACAAACCACCGCAATTTATTTAATTAATGTACTTAAAACTAAAAGAGACCCAGTGGCAGGCGAAAGCAATAAGACCACACAAACCTTAAACCAAGAAATTATCATTATTGTTGAAAACAAAGCAAGAAGCATACCGTGAATCGTTCACAATCACTTTAAAACCAAAATGAAATGAAATCAATAAACTATAAAAATTTAAAAAGTTAAACCCTGCCAGTGCGATTTGCTTAATGTTGAACTATAAAATCGGATGGAAAGATAACAATCTTATTAGCGGCTGACTAGATTTAAGGTCGATTTATTTAGTTTGTGTTTTAATTGAAATTGGCTAAGCAATCGTATTGGTTGAGTCATGCAATTGAAATTCTTGGAACTATGCATACAATATTTTGTATATGTTGTTTAGTTTAGGAGACTGTAGGAATTTCGTAGTAAGCTCTATTTTTTCACTATTCTTGTATATAAATGCACATAATGATCTTAGGTATAATGATCTTAGGTAGTGGTAGTACATAGCAATGTGTGTGCCCAGCGGACGGGGGAACCAAGTCCATCTCGGATCGAACGTGGCTCCTCCACGTCCAACTGCCTGACTTTCGAGTATAGTGGGAAGAGTGAGTTGAGTTTCATTTCATTTGAATTGGAGTGAGGAACCGTATTGTTTGAGTGCGGACTTTTCAGGGGGCGCACTTCGTTGAATTTGTCTCCAGATAAAGCTACAATTAATTGAGCACTAACTTTATGTGTGTGTATATACTATATATAAGTACAATTATATGTATCAAAAATGCAATCAACAATATCAGTCCGTTGCCGTGGTCAGCAACAACAATATCTCCTATTCCCAAACTCCATTCACTTCGCGCCTGCTGAAACGGAAATTGATACCAGATATTAGGGATTAGGGATTAGGGCTTAGGGATAGTCAAGCATACTCCAATGGGGATGGATGTGATATGTAAATTGAGCAGATCAGTGAAGGTGCCTGGCCTCTGGCCTAGTCTCTGGCCAATCCAATCCATTTCGGTACTAGCCTTGCATGTATCCCAGTTCCGTCTACTCACCCAGCCGTGGATCCTATGGCCAGGCGAAGTTGATGCCCGTCAGCTGGTAAAACTTGTTGTTGAACGGCCGATAGAACTCCCGGAGGCGCTCGATGGCCCCGGGATCTATGTGCGGATGGTTGCGCCCCTTGGTCTTACCCAGACAGTGGGGCGTGGAGCGGGCCTCCGACTTGAAGAGGCAGGGGAAGCCCTTGGTGGCATTGAAGTAGAAGTGCTTCTCGGTGACCACGCGCTTCAGGCCGAGGAAGTCCTGTACGCGTCCAATCTCGTAGGCGGGATCCATGATCAGCCGCTCGCCGCTGATGAAGAGCAGCTGCGAGAGCGGAAAGTAGAGCAGCCAGCGCTCCAGGTAGCGTGCATAGACGCCGATCTTCACCGGCCCCCAGTTGGTGTCCACCACCGAGTAGCTCCCGTTGACGAAGGCCAGCTGCTCGAAGCGTTTCATGTCCGCCTTCTTGCTCGCCGCCTGCGTGTAGTCGGAGATGGCCCGCGTCACCGGATCCCGCACCACAATCAGCAATCTAAGGGCGTAGAAAGTTGAGGTTAAGGGAAGATATGCTAGTGAGTTTGGTCCAGATACTTAGGGTTAATGTAAAATCCAAAATGCAATTAGAATATAACGTTAATCCGTTCTATGTTGATCATATCGAATGTTGTATTCCAGAAACCATTTGACTTAAGGTGCTTAAAAGTATGCTAAGGCCTAATACAAGCTCTAAAGTCTTGTGTATAAAGCACATATTTAAAAGGATATAGGTGCTATAAAGTATGCTACGATATAATGCAAGACCTAAGTACAGCGAATAAATGCATCAAATGCACAGTATGTTTTCGATATTTAAAACATATCAAATCTGCCCTAAAAAGTATCTCTCACATTTAAATGATCTCTGCGTTTTTCAACACTTCTATTATAGGTGCTAAAAAGGATGCTATGACTCAATGCAAGTCTTGTGAATAAAGCAGCATTCTAAAAATATAATTTTTTAAGAATTTAGGAAGTTTAAATGTAATAGAAACAGACAAATCTGATGGAGTAACATTTGACGATTATGATCACAATAGGATTGACGTAGAAAAGCTCACTTTGTGGCCGGATTCATGTGGTAGACGCGCTGCGGCACCTCCTTGGTGACGAAGTAGCTGGGCGTCTTCTCCATGGTGATCTGGCCCTCGATGGTGTACGGCATGTGGTGGCGGTACCAGCGTAGTCCCCGCTGGTAGTGCCTGTCGAAGAAGTGCACCTCCGAACCGGCGGCCCGCACGTCCGGATGCAGGCGGATGAACTCGAGCAGCGCCCGCGTCCCGCTCTTCTTCACGCCAATGATGAGCGTGTCGGGCAGGTGGCGCGATGGTCGGAGCCCCTGCTGACGGAGCAGCTGATACTTGGGCGCCCCATCCAGGCTGCTGGTCACCGTCTGTGCCGGCGGAGCACCGGTGGTGGATGAGCTGTTCCTGCTGCTGCTGCTGCCGCTGCTGTTGGTGGCGTTATTGGTCTCGTTGCGGGGCGAGGAGGTCAGCGCCAGTAGGTTGCGTAAGTTGCTCTGCGCGGGAGAGGTCAGAGGTCAATGCCATCGTGCGAAACATATCAACATATTGGCTTATGAAAATGCCCAATTTGTAAGTATGCCGAAAAGTAGGCAACAATAAATGTGCATATATAACATAGCAAAGTTCAGCGACAGACAAAGCTTAAACTTTTCACAGCACACTTTTGGACAGCTTGTTAAATGTTTTGAAACCGCTGGGGATTATTACAACCCCCTGATTTGGAATTTACACATGTCTGTAGCCAAACTTTATATTCGATTTTCCAATTATCCGTTTGTTTTCATGCATAAATGCATTGGATATGGGATACATTTGTGGCTGGACATTGTCCAGCGATTCGTGGACATATTCACCTGCTGCAGGCTGCGACTGATGCTGGCCAGGAGGCAGGCGTTGAAGCTGTAGGAGAAGTAGACCAGAGTCACGCAGATCACCAGGGCGATGGCCAGGCTGCGGCTGCTCAGGCTGAGGCTGCTGCACCAGATGCTCATCACAATCATGGCTGGCTGGGCGCTGGTGGCTGCCGTGTCTCGCATCTGGCGGAATAATCGGTGCCGAGCGCTCCGTCGAATTCCATTGCCACTCAGTCGCCCCGGAGCACTGACCGCAGCATCCGGATTCCGATTCTGATTTGCAATCGCAGCAGCGGCTGGCGGCTACCGCCAACGCGAAGTCAACTGAAGGAATGGGGCTGTTCGCAACGCTGGAGCTGCTGGTAGCTGCTGGTGGTTGCTGGTAGGTGGCTGCTGGGTGGTGGTTGGTGTGGTTGGGATGGTGCTGGCGCTACGAGTTCGGCCTGCAAGTGCCGGAGCCGTCGTCGCAGCCGAGTTGCGGAAGTGAAAGCCGGGGATAAGGCAGGGCCAAGACATTGGGGTGCCCTGCCAGCGGATAAGCGCTGCCTGGGCGGCCGGTTCGGCTCCGTTTGTGCAGGAGGGCAGGAAGGAGGGGTAGGGGCTGGCGTGTCATGGTTGCGCCTGGGAAGCGCACAGGCGCATTGGGCACATCCGCTCTCGTCTCGGGACGCTTATGCAACTGAGCGTTTTGCTCGCTCTCGCCAGCTCGTGGAATCGCCGTGTTGGTGTGACGTCGCAAATGTACACTGCGCGAAATAATTACCAAGTCTTGAATGTAGCAGGTAAATTCAATTACTAGTATGTGTGTAGTAACATTATCTCTCTAAGAAAGAAAGCAGACATAGTTAAATCAAAAGATACTAAAATCTGAAGAATTGCCGCTTTGTGAGGGTTTGCAGAAATCTTTGCTTTCTACACAAATCAAATTTGAATAAACAAGTATTTGACTAAAGTTAGTAACTAATTTTCAAGTCTGCTTAAGTTATATTTATATTATTATTTGTTTGATTTGTTATACAAAATGTAAATTTCTAACTTCATAACAAATACATGTCATGTACTACATGATAACATGAATGCTCCAAAAACACAATCGTTAAGTGGTATTTAAGCATTTAGAATTAGTTATTTTTTAATATTTCTAAAAATTAAGTATAGTTTGTTAAGTAGGCTGGGAATGCCATCTTAAAATTTATTCGACCATAATCTTTTCGCCTGGCCTTTTATTTTCTTACTGCCAACTCTCTCTCTCTTTTTTGCTCTCGGCTGCAATCAATTTTCCGCTCAAAGGTAAACAAACTAACCAAGAACTCCACCCCCACCCACTTTGGCAACCAACCACCCACCCACAGCCCCACCACCCCACTTGCGCCTGATAAGGTACTTGCTGGCATTTAATATTGAATTGAAATCAATTTCCCAAGCATTATCGCCGGACGTTCTATTGCCCCGTACTCCTATCTCCATTAGCCATTTCAGATTAGTTTTAAGCCCTATCGTTGGAATGGCCCAATGGCCTTTGCCACATCGTTTTCTTATGCATGCGAAAGGCCAAGAATTGTACATTTGCGTGGTAAATAGTAGGGGCCCTCAGTTGGGCCAACTGCCAAGGGGCTTATCAACCGGCGGACATCTGTTTATCTGTCCAAGTGGCTTACTCCATTGCGGCATTAGTCACTCACTTTGGGATACACTGGCGAAAAAAGCGATCATATACATTGCAGTAAAAGTATTTACATAAAATGTGAAAATGCTTGCATTTATAGTACTTCCAATAATAGATACTTGCTCGAAAAAAGATACATTTAGGTACAAAAAAACCTTGGTCTATAACCAACGAATTTCTCCACAAGATGCGCATCATAATCGGATTCCTTTTTTGGCCATCATAATTCATGAGCCCGAGCTGAAATCGCTAGATAATCCCAAATCCTCAACTTTTCCGCCCGTGTATCCATGGCCAGCACACACATGCACCTGGTTGTTTCAGCTTGGTTTATCTTATCGCCTTATCTGCGCCGCCTTCGTCGCAGTCGAATTCTCCGCCGGACTTCCACCGGCTCATTTGCCATTTGTCCGGCGTCGCATAGTGGGCATCATCTCCACTCCAGCTGTTCACTACAATGCTCTAAGCTCCTTCGATAGGCGAACCTTCCTATCCCTGCTGCTGGACTAACTAACACTAATCTACCGCAAAAATGACGAATGTGTGGGGCAAACTGGTGCTGAAGTTCTTCAAATATGCGCCCAGCTATGTGGGTGAGTCAGCCCAGCCAAGGGAGATCCTTGTCCAGAGATTACGTCCCGTTCACTTCCAGTCTGCCTGTGCTTCCTGCCCTGCGGCATGATCTTCGGCTATACGATCTGCGCCTTTGTTGCGGAGCGGAACCTCAACGCTGGACTCATTTACTATGGACCCCTGATCCTGGGCGCCTGCTGGGCGGTGGTCACTGCCCTGGCCATGCTGGCGGTCAAGCTCGTGAAGAAGTGCATCGTCTACTGGCAGCCATGGCTGCTCCTGGCAGCCGGAGTCTTTAATCTCATAGGCAGCTGCTTCTACTTTGCCGATGGATTTGGTGAGTCATTTCTAAGGGCTATTAATCAATAAATCAATCTGTTTCTATATGCCATAAACGGTCATGTTCTACATATAAGTTTTAAAATAGGTTTCAGTTAACAATACTTGAATTTATCTCCCAATCAAGAAACCCTTTCTTCGATATGATGCATTTCAAAAATTAGTTTTTTCAAAGTGGGATCATGCACTTATACAAATTGACAACGAAAAAACCTAGATCAGTTGTGCTCAGCGTATTCAGTGGCATCAATCATTCTCAGGAGAAGAAAGCTTCTTGATTTCGAGAAGAAAACGATCTCAGTTTTCAGACGGAGGCAGTTTCGGGCTTAAGATTCTGAAGTAGGATCATAAGGGGGAGGCTACAAAAATGGGAGATTTATTTGCAATCTGAGAATGGTTCGATCTCGATCTGAGTATGTTGAGCATGATTCGATCTTGTCTAGATTTTAAGATCGAAATTCTTAAATTCTAATTCCTTTTCTTTTATAATTCCTTAATCCCACTACTATTCTCACTGCAGACCACGTTGGAGCCTATATATCGTACTTGGCGCACAGCATGACCTTCGTGGCCGGCTATAGCTTCCTGCACACGATCAGCTCCAAGGGCAGCAGGTCGCTGTTCCTCTCGGGCAGCTGCAGCTGCTACCTGCTGGGCGTGGCGTCCGCCGTCAGCCTGATCGTGTCCTCGTACAGCCGGAATGTAAAGGAGCTGGCCGGACAGACGGTGACCACTGAGCAACTGATCGATGGCATCTATGTAAACTTCGCCGGCACCTACTTGAGTGTGGCGGCCGTCGTGCTGGCCATTCTGGTGGGCCAGAAGGTGCTCCACTTTCTGGGCACCGTCGACCTGGTGAACAGCATGGACAACGACCTGCGGATCGCCAACTCGAATGGCAGCATCTTCGAGCAGCGATCGGAGGTCATCAAGCGGCTGCAGTTCTTCTACGTGACCAAGAACCAGCAGTGGAACATGATGCTGCTGCTCCTCTTCACGGAGGCCGTGCAGTTCGCCCTGTTCGTGTACTTCGTCTACTGGTTTGCCCTGAATCCGGCCATCCGGCTGACAGAGTTCTCCGGCATCGACGGCATGTTCTGGGTGATCTTTGCGGGCAGCCTGCTGGCCCTCATCTGCCAGTGGTTCCTGTCCGTAAAGGTCACCTATGTGAGCTCGCAGGTGGCCCTCATCTTCTTCACTCTGCTGGCCATGATCCTCTGCAGCGTAACGGACTCCAGGTGGTCGCTCTGGCTGCTCCTCGTGCTCTTCGGCCTGTCGTACTCGCAGCAGCAGATCCTCCTGCTGGAGGTCACCCACCTGCGCTTCACCGAATGCATCATATGCATCTCCTATGTGCTCAAGTTGATCTGCACCAGCATCGTGTACTTCTACTTTGTGGCGGATGCGAAGAACTCCTACTTCTATGCCACCGACTCGAGCACTCTGATGGCCCAGGGATTCGTCTTTCTCATCATCACCTCGCTGCTGGCACTCGTGGTGGGCATGAAGGTGCCCCGGACGCATCGCGCCCAGCTGCTCGAGATCCAGTACGAGGTGTACGGCATCATCTTTATGAAGCACCAGATCGAGCAGCTCAACGTCCGTTGGCTGAACGACGGCACCATTCCCACCATCAACCAGTGAGCCCGAATTTGAGCTTAGGTCGCTCGGGTATCGACGCCCCCGAGCTGTTCACACACTTTCTTATCTTATCACAAATACTCAGTATTTAATGAATCGAAAATAAACAGACTTCTCAGTCTTCATCCACATACAATTGGTGTAGGAACAGGAATAGGAGTCCGAGTTGAAGAAGCTATCAATTTCCACTGGTTGATATATGACACTATATAAACTATAAACTATATAGGCCTGGGCCCGTTACAGCTTAAGTCAGATTCTTTGGAAATTAAATACAAAACTTCGGATATACACATTTTCATATGATCCGTCTTAAAGGTTCTGCAGTTGCAGGTTTATCATCATTAAACAGCTGTAAATACTTTTCCAATTCTCCAAACAATCCCAGTAGAGGTACAATCAAGGTGTTAAGTGGGTTCCAGATAGTGGGTGTTTGTTTACGTGGTGTCGGTTTATTTTAGGACTAAAACTAGCGTCTAATGGAGATAATCTGGACGGCGGCGGTGTGATCGCGACAAAAGTGGCTGGCACAAGCCGATACGTTAGCACATGGAGTCACCTTGTAGCCACTGTCACCTGGAGGAAGATATGCGTATTTATGCGGGCGTTCTCTTTTTGGAGACATGACATGACTCACCCAGCTGGGTCATGAACTTGTGCAGCGTGTCCACATTTCGCACCGTGCTGGCCAGCAGGGTTTCCAGCTCACCTCCTCGTCGGGAGTATAAATAGTCCATGGCACCCAGCAGTGCATCAAACTGGGAATCATCGTAGATCACATCGGCGGCCATCAGAAGATCCGTTTTAGCATACGAATCCCAGGGAAACTTGCTGACCGCAGCCCAGTTTAGCTGCTCCGCCTGGGGGATTTGCTCTTTGGGCGTGTCTGGGAAATTCAGGCTGATATTCTCGCGCATCAGCTGGACGCAGGGCTCACTGCCATCGGTCAGCAGAACCTGGCCCACTTGCAACTGCAGGGCAGGTAGTTTCAACATGATTCCCAGGAGCCCGGCACCGGCTCCCAGCTCCACTATGTTCTTGCCACGGACCACGTCGCGGTGCTGCAGGAGGTAATCACCAAGGGCCAGAGCCGCTTCCCAGGTGCACAATCCCGTTGTGCCCTCGGCCACGAAGCTGGTGGACTCACGGAGCGTGATGTGGGCGCCCGGATCGAGGAGATAGTGCTTGTAGGCGTACGTAGATGACCCTGTGCTTGCTTTGTTCTCCGCCATCGGACCGCACAAGCTGCTGTATATATCGTCGTGCAGATCTTCCTGATCGCCGAGCAGGAGCATCAGGTGCTTGAGGAAGGCCTCCAGGTAGCTGCGACGCACAGGATAGCACTGGTTCATCGGGTGGCCACAGGTGGCCGCTAACAGCTCCTGCTGATCCTCCCAGTTGAGGGGCAGCTTGACCGACTGCAATGGACACCAAGCCGATTCAACAGGTGGCCGGGTCATGTATCACATGGATTACTCACCGACCAGGCCATCTTGTTCACCGGATAGCAGCAGAGGAACTGCTGCTGCAGCTTGCCGTACTTTGTGGACATTTTCCGTGCTCCAAGTTCCGAGTTCCTCGGCTACTTCGATATGAAAACCCACTTCCAAACGAACTAATTGACAACGTGAATCGTACCCGGCACTTGGAGCAGTGTGACCAATTACCAAATACACCCTCTGCCGGAAAAACAAATGGGGTATTCCCAACTCTGGCGCGTACCTTTTTTTTTTTTTAATAACTAATTCTATTTATTAAGGTTTCAAAAGGAATCGTTCAGTAATTCCTCTGAATAATAATATAGCTGTGCTATTACGAATAATATTGATACGGCAAACCAAATACTCTAGAATAAATATCTTAGCTTAATAACAAACAATGGGGAATGTTAAAGTCGTCTTCCGCGACTATCAGATACTTAGCAAGTGGAAATTCATTCGGGGAATTCAATAATTTTTATGGCATATCATAGATTTTGGGGAAGATTTTGTATGTCTTATAGCTTTTATAGTTCCTGAGATCTCGACGTTCATACGGAAAGACGGACAGACGGACAGGGCCAGATCGACTCGGCTATTGGCCCTGATCAAGAATATATATATACTTTATATTATATACGGAAACGCTTCCTTCTGTCTTTTACATACGAATCTAGGTATCGACGTAGTGCCGAAGCGCACCAGGAGAGTGTGAATGAAACGAAAATCTGCTGTAGTTAGGAAGTGATACAGCAATCGAAAGGTAACGCAAAGTTTTAATGGATTGCTTACTAAAACTTTGAAAATTTTATGGTTCCGGCGAAAGTGCATAAAATTGGGGCTGATGGGTCAGTTGCATTGTGACTGATACTGACAAAAATGAAGAAGTCTTGTTAAACCTTTGCTTAAAATATATTTTCAAAACCAGAATTTTAAAATGACAGTATTGTCTTTAATATATATATTATATAAATATATTATATATTATATTATATATTATATTTTATATTTTCTGTTTAACAACTAAATTACAAATAATTTTGTAATTTAATAATTGTAATACAAAAAACAGCTACAAATAGCTACATTTTCTACGTCCATAACGTCTGAGCACCTGGCTCTAGAGACTTCCTTTCAAATGAATTTTGTCAACCTGGAATATTTTCACAAAGCGTGATTTATTTTTTGATTTGGCATTTTCTTAGTTGAATAAAAATGTACATCACCAGTTTTTCGTGTTGTTAACAGGTGATTTTTTAACGATACCCTTTATTTATGTTTTTATTAAAGTCTTCAAAAACTTAGCTATAGATTTATGTAATATCCTTGCACTTACTCAATACTTAACTATATCATGTTAATAGAAAATCACATTAAAATATTACAACAAAAAAATATTATAGTAAAATAAAATTTATTACACTTAGTTAAGCAACGCATACATTACATACTAAATATTTCGTATAGAGAACTCTTTCTTCTCAAGTGGACTATCAATCATGAGTTATTCTATACCATAAACTGGGTAGATAAAATTCAAATTAGCAAATTATAGTAATCCCAGACATAATTTGACCATAAATTAGCTCCAAATGTTTTCAATAAATCAAATGGGATTGTGTTTATGGATAAGGCTGCCAATATCGTTGCACACTTTTGGGCATTTGGGTTCTCCACACCGGAAATAAATCCGCAGCATATACGTGTGTATAACCGAAATTTGGGATTGATAGCTTGGAGCCGACAGTAGCTATTAGATGACGGGTCCAAGGAGGAACTACTATGAGTAGATACATATGTACATGGTTCAGTGGAGGGTCGAAACCCGAACAGCGCTGTTAGCCAACAGCGGTGGGCACTGCTATTACGTGGACGTAGCGCCGATCGATTGGCGTTAGTCGATCCGATCTTCCCATCGGCGCTTTCTCGGCTCATGCCCATAGCAATTGGGTTCTGTTCAGATTCGGTTTAGTTGATTTCCGCAGCTGGCGGCGATGGAAGTGCCGCGATTACGTCGAGCCCTC
Organism: Drosophila mauritiana; assembly: GCF_004382145.1. NCBI lineage: Eukaryota > Metazoa > Arthropoda > Insecta > Diptera > Drosophilidae > Drosophila > Drosophila mauritiana. The sequence goes on along the minus strand of NC_046672.1, from coordinate 19,077,015 downwards.
GTCAAATGAGATTTTAGCTTGGTTTTCGTTTCGGTTTCGGTTTTGGTTTCGGGATCACATCGGGGGCATCGTGGAGTGTGTGGCATTTTTGGGAATAGAGCTCCAACGAGCATTCGCAGTGATCCAAGGAGTGGCGAACCTTGAGCCCCCTGTGGCAACCATCAATGCTACAACCTTGAACTTCAGTCGTAGTCCACATAGTGCCTCTCAATTAGATGCAGGCCATTCAGTCGGTCTTTCAGTCATTCAGTCACTCGGCTGGTCGGTTGGTCCGCTCTGAGTGAGTGCATCTCGTGGTGTATAAAAATAAATAGCATCAGCAGCACCAGCACCCAAAATAAAAGCCATAAACCACTGGCGCAGGAAGCGCTGCGCTGCCAATTGGCGTACTTGCCAAGGAGATACTATACGCGCATCCCACTGGGAATACCAAATACTAGAATACTACGTACGGAGCACAGGTAGGTGGGCGGAATCGCATCGGATTGGAATCGGGATGGGATATGATGGGTGCGACACGTTCCCATCACACACCTCGCACGAGTTCATCCGACGTCTTTTGGAATCGGCTTTGTTTTTGCCCTGCTAATCAGCAGATGTTCAAAACACCTGATTGGTTTTCAGATTTTTATAGCCCTCGTTTGAGTTGAGTGACATAAGGGCGGAAAGTGGCCAAAAGTATTCTGTGAGCCAGTCAAAAAACCGCAAACTAAACTCTTAATTTATGTCTTAATAAAAACACAGCGATTTGAAAGATACTCGTCGTATAGATAAGAGCCCGACCAATTTTATTCATTTCTCTATAACTTTTGGTTTACACAGTAAATGTTAACAATTTCTCTCAAATTAATTAAATTCTTTGAATAAAAATAAAGCTACATTATCAGCTTTTGATACATTGTACATAGTATTGATCTATAGACTCTGATTATTAAACAAAAAATCTAAAAAATGCAATTTGCATTGTGAAAAACATTAAGTACATTAGACATACATATATCTGATATGTAAGTTACTTTTATTTGCAAGCATAAGATACACTTATAAAGTACTGAATTTCTGAAAACAAATTCCAATTTTTCTCTGAACTTCATTTGAAATGGAAAGATCTCAATTGGTGAACTGTGTTCTGTGTTCTAAGTCGAGTGATATTCATTCGATTGAAATGCAGTTTTTAATTTGATTTAAGTTCAGAACTCCACGTTTTTGTGCTCAGTGCATGCCAAAACTAGTCGAAGGCGGGAAAGTGTCAATAACCCATCGGAATCGAATCATTGGCTATCTGGGGGCACAGCTGGTAGCCAACTATGTGGCTTCCACTCCAGAGCCACATGTAACCACGCAATCTTATCACCTTATCGATGGATCCATAGTCACTGGGCTTTGCTTATCTCGATCTGTATCTGTATCTGTATCTCGGCCTGGGCCCATTGTTTTCCATCAACTTCAGTCAATGAAGTGCTTAGCGGCTCCGGGCTTATTGGCAATGGATGTACATGGATGTTTACCCAAAACAGTGTTGGGCATAAAGTATAGACAAAACGTCATAATGTTACGAAAGTTCACTTGCCTAGGAAGCTACGTTCTTGCAAAGCTTTCCAAAAAGCAAAAACTATTTCATACAGGTTGGAAATAAAATTAAGGTTTAGTAGTGAAACAACGTGAGAATGGGAAACATGTTGTTTCAATACGATATACGATTTGTGTATCCGTGACTTAGTTATGACAAATTGTCAAATGAGTTACGAGCGACGTGCAAATGTCATATTTCTGTAACTTTGAAACGTAGGTGCAAACATTTTAGGTCAGCTGTGCTATAATTATCGAAAGTCTAAAAACTATATAGATATAAATACTACTGTTTGTAGATTATAATAACGTGTGGGTTCAGCCAACCAATTATGCACTGATATTACTTACTATATACTATAGTTTGCATGCTAATTTGATTAATTGAAGCGATTCACGCAAGTCAGTTTTTAGTGGAATAGTTTTTGCTTTGGATACCTGCCAATCGAATCTTCCATCAATTTCGTTAGTTTTGGAAAGCTCTACTAATCGAACTTAGTCACTATCAGTGGGCTTTTATCACACTTGCTCGCAAATCAAATCTTCCCCCAGTTGTCTGCAAGCCATTTGTGGTTAGTTTTGAGGAGTAGAGTTCTAATCGAACAGGTTGATTTGACCTCAGACGCTATCAGTGGGCTTGTTATCACGTTATCTCGCACCTCGTAAAACTAAATCATTAGTCAATTATAGCATTCTATTTGCCATTGCTTTAGTAAGGAACTAGTTGACTTCTTTGAACAGCGGCTTAATCCCATCATCTACCATTTGAGTTGTTTCATTCATTCCACTGAATTCCATTGCCCATTTCACCATCGGTCATGTGGCTTGCGCCGAATCCGCAGACACTCGAAGCCATCTAGAATCTGAATTGAAGCTGGAAACCCGCGACAAAGCTTGCCATTGATGCCCAAACGTAGATCGAAGCTGGAGCACTACGGAATACAGCATCGAACTACTGATAAGTGGACTTCTTACGGACCAGACACCATTGACCTTGGGCAGGGGAATCGCTACGCTCAATCATCACACAAAAAAAAATGTTCCTAAGAAATGCTTAATATTCAAATACGTTTGGATGATGCAAAATGAGCCATTGTTACACTTGGTTCTATCTGACATAAATTGTATCTTTTAATCGAAGTTATCGACTGCATATTTCATAGATATTACATTCCTCATAAGACCATCCATCACATTTAGCATCTTTCTGGGTGCATAGGGACATAAACATGATTCACAATTTGCGCGCTAACTTTGGTTTTGGTCTGCGTCTCTGGGTTGAAATCTGTCACATGACGCCGCTGATAAGGAAAGCTGCCGCCGGCGGAGAGGAAGAGGGTGAGGAGGCGCTGGAAAACCGGAGATTTCGAGTGTCAGATTTGGGATTCTGGTTTCTTGGTAGCCGATCGTGAACCCGGGTTCTGAGCAGATGGCAACAACACTGTGCCACCGATCTGCCTGCTGGCGGCGTCTGGGAAGGCATCTTTATAACCCGTATGCGGTTAATTGTGACAAGTGATCGTTAACGTATTGCGCCAAGTAATTGCCGTAAATCATTTACGAACTCGGCCAGCTGCCTTCAATGGAATTTTCCCCATATCACTTCCCTATTCGCACTTGTTTTCAGGGTTACGGACATGCCTGTTAATACAATATTCCCCACTGCCTCGCTTTCAGTTGGCCATGGAGAAGAAGGTCTACCAGGACACAACCCGACCGCTGCCCAGGGTCCCCCGTGCACGGTACTATAACAGGCACGACAAGAGCGATCTGGGCGACGACTTTGTGGCGCCCGACGCCGGATGGGCGTGGATCGTTTGCGTCGCCGCTGGCGTTTCCAATGTAGGTAAAACCAAGCCAATTTCATCCATTTCCTATTGAAATCCTCCCACTCGGAAGGCCTCTAATAGACTTCCCTTACAGCTCTCCATTTACCCCTGCCTGCAACAGTTTGGCTTTCTGTTCAGGGAGCGCCTGTCCGATCTGGGCATGTCCAGTTCCCAGATAACAGCCATCATCAACGCAAACCCGGCCGTATCGGCCTGCACGGGTCTGCTCAATGGACCGATGTTCCGGAGGTTCACCTTTCGGCAGGTGGCCATGGCCGGATCTCTGCTAATCTCCGGGAGCCTCATACTGACCGCCTTCTGTGAAACCTTTCTCAGCTACATGGTGGCCTACGCCCTGTTGTTTGGTGAGTACGCAGGCATCTCAAGATGTCATTCAAAACTATCCTTTGGCATTGTAATTAATGAATTACAAAGTTAAGGTACATACTTTATTGGAGATTTTTGTTTTGAAAGCAATTTTGTTAGCTTAACTTTTGAACAATCCCCGTTGAATGTTTAGTGTAGATTCATTGCTCGATTAAAGTTATTCCCTTAATCCGCAGGCTTTGGCATGGGCATTAGTGTGTCGGCCTCCTCGCTGGCGATCAACACGTACTTCCAGAAGAAGCGGCGTCGGGCGGCCGGGTTTTCGTGGACCATAACGGGTCTGGGACCGATCTTCCTGCCGCACCTGGTCACCTTTTTGCTGACCATATACGGGGTGCAGGGCACCACGCTGCTCTTCGCCGCCATCTCGCTGCACGCGTTCGTTTGCGCCCTGATCTATCAGCCGGTTCGGTACCATGTGAAGCCACCGGAGGAGCAGCTGGCGGATCAGGAGCAGCAGGCGGAGTCGCTGTGTGCCCACTGCACGTGGCAGCAGAAACGCGAGCCGGGCGGCATATTCTCCAGTCAGTATCTGTGCCAGGACGACGATGCCCAGCGACCGGGCTACGAGATCTGTGAGCCAGGCACACCGATGCTCTCGCGCGCCAACGATGGCTGGTATGGATCCCGGCTGTCGCTGACCTCGGGCCGCCTTCGTTTCCGCACCATCTCGAGCTCCAAGGATCTGGAGCAGACCCAGCGACTGCACTGTCCCATTAGCGAGGAGCAGAACCACGAGAGCGATGAGTTCCTGCGGCCCAATAACTTTCGCAGAGAGCGGGTGGAGTCCAACCTGTGTTGCCAGTGTGCGGCGAAGCGGGAGGAGCACAACAATAACCGAAAGGAGAAGGAAGCCGAGGCTGAGGAGGCGGGAATGGAGGCAGCTCCACTGCACGATCCGCAGATGAGCTTTCTGGCCAAGGTGGTGACCTTCTTCGATCTGGACCTGCTGCGCGACTTCACCTTCGTCAATCTGGTGGCCGGACTGACCATCATCAACTTTGGGGAGCTCAACTTCTCCATACTGACGCCCTTCATCCTGGTGGACTTTGGCTTCGATACTCCACAGATTACGCTGGCCATGTCGCTGCTGGCGGGACTGGACATCACCATGCGCTTCTTGGTGCCCTTCCTCACAGAGAAGATTCCGTGGGACAACCGGGTATTCTTCCTCATCGGCGTGGTGGGCATCGCACTCGGCCGCACTGTGGTGGCCTGCACGCGTTCCTATAGCCTGATCCTTGGCTGCTTCGTGTGGATCGGTCTCTGCAAGGGCGTGCGTACCATCTTCTGGCCACTGATCATACCCGGCTATGTGCCTCTGAACCGCCTGCCAGGCGCCTCGGGACTGCAGCTGCTGATCTCGGGACTGTTCACCCTGATCGGTGGTCCATTTGTCGGTGAGTGCCTATAGCATTTGATACATTACCTTTGCTGTTCAAAGTGGATGTAAAAATGATACTGTCATAGGTTATGAACATACCACAGGTTACATTTCTACACCCAAATGAATATGAAGCTATATCTCCTTGATAATATAACTAAATATCTTATCCATGGATGCAAATGAAGTTATGTTAATGTTTCCCTTCTTTTCAGGCTTGGTGCGCGACCGTTACGACTATTCGGTTACCCTGCACTGTCTCAATATGATGTCCTTTGTGGCGGCGGCATCCTGGTCCTTGGAGGCCCTCATCCGGCGGCATCGCCGCAAACAGCGCCTGGTGAACAGCTGAGGAGCTCCTCGGAAGGCTGAACCCAACTCAAAGACATTGTAGCGTAGGGAGAACTTCTTTTTTTTGCTAGCCTTAAGGAATCGTTTTGTATAATAAATGTGCCTGATCATTTTTGCATTCGACATTCGTAAAAGTGTGCCCAACTTCAGTTTCGAAAAGTATACTTTTCGGGATGCTTTGAAAATCAGCCAACAAACTACATCATTTGCAATCCATTCGTGCTGCTTTATATATTAAAAGTCCGATGATAATTTATTTGTATTATTCAATCATACTTACAAGGTAGAGTAGGTACATTAAAATGACTTTGCTCGGTTTAATTTTATTCGATCGTTTGTTTGTTCATATTTGCTATATTTTGGTTGCACATCGATTATAACGTTGTCAAACCGCCTGACAACCCGCTCTTCGGATAGATTGAAATAGATATAATAGGTATTTATACATAGAACTACAACTAGCAAAGGAAGAGCCAGGACGAAAAAAACACAGAGGTGTTACTAAGAAAAAAAAAAAAAACAAAAACAGCGAATTGTGAATACAAATCCTTTTTCGAATATATATGTATATACTACGGGCAGCTCCACTCCTTTGGTTCTCTGATCCTCCTCGTGTGTTCATAAAGCTACCAAATGCGAAAATACTCTAACTTTGATCTGGGATCTCCTCTCATCGTAGCGCTTCCAAGGACTTTGCTCTATATCCAGGTCGAATCCTCGCTCCACTTTGCGATCGGGGGGCCTGGCGGGGCGGCTGGGGTGAAATATATTACAACAGGATGGGGGGCTGTGCGGCTCCGGGCGCCTTGACCTTGCCTCGACCTCTATCTGGGCGAGGGCGACATCGTGGGCCTCGCTGTGGGTCGCTGAAGTGCCGCCGCCGTCGGCGCTGCTGTCACTATCGTGTTGACCTGCGGTGTGCGATGTATGGTGGGTGGTGGGTGGTGGTGCGTGTTGGTTGATGGGTTGGTGCAATTTGGTGGGTGGATCAATGTGGGTGAGTGGTGTTCAGTGTGTGGTGGAGACAAGAGAGAAGCTCGATTACATGTCTAGACGAGGTGAGTTGCGATTTACTTTGGAGTTTCCGTCGATTATCTCCACGGGCTCTGCGGGCACATAGGCGGACAGTCCCATCAGCCCGAAGATGTCCGGCGTATAGTTGCGCAGCTGCGACGAGCTGGTGGGCGTGGCCGACTTCACTTCGCCTGCTGGACAATGGACAATGAGTAGTTAGTTTTGATTGGCTAATAAAACAAAATGTAGTAACTATTAATAAAAGCATATGTCCCACGATCATCAATACTCTATATGGTTTAGTAAGACTCTCTTAGCTCCTTAATCTCCCCACCCTCACCTGGAGTTGGTCGCATCCTTGGAAACCGCGGCGCTGGCGTTTGGTAAACGGGCCTGGGCGCCGAGGCGGAGGCCACATGGCGATCCCGATGCTCCGCCGGGTGGTGCTTCTGATGCCGTGGCTGTGGCGTAACCACGTACACCTTCTCGTTGGTCTGCGGCAGGATGGCCACCTGGGCCTGTTTCCACAGCTCTTTGGGCGCCGGAGTGCTGCGCACGTAGAGCGGTGTCACCACCGTGGTCGTTGTGGTGGGCGGTGCATTGGTGGTGGTTGTGGTGCTGGGCGGACTGATGGTGGTCATGGCCGACGTGGATCTTGGTCGCTGCTGGGCATCGTAGTAGTCGAAATGCAGGCGGTTGTCCTCGATGGGCTGGAAGCCCTTCGATCCCCGCTCGCCGAGCAGATGCAGTTGCTCCAGATTGTTGATGGAAGTGGACAGATCCCCGGCATCAGTGGGTGGAGCGCCACCCAGCTCGAATCCCTCGCCCCGAGTGGTTTTCGACTGGCGCTGCGATAACGGCGCTGGAGTTGTGGTAGTGGTGGTCAGGTACTCGGACGGTATGTGCTTGGATCTTCCTCGAATCGTGGGTGTGCTGGGACGATGCGACAGCGAGTTGTACTCCTGCTCCGTCCAGCCATCGATGTTCTTCTGCAGCCGGGAGATGTCCACACCCAATCCTTGACCAGGCAGCCGCTTCGTTTCCCTCTCCCGCTTGAGCAACTCCCTCAGATTGGTGGCCAGGATCTTGGTCAGGTATTTGGTGGTGCGTCGCGAATTAGGCGGCGCCGTCACGGTGGCTGTAGCCAGCTTGGACTCCTGCTGCTCGTGTGGCTCCTCCTCAAGGTCGTTGCTTTGGTGGTTGTGGTGATTGTGGTGGTGATTCGGCTGATGGTGTAGTTGATGTGGAGTCTGCTGTTTCAGGGGCGTCCAGCTCTCGAAGGGGCGTGGTCGCTGCTTGGTGGTGTAGGGTATGATCACCTGCTGCGGACTCGGTGGTGACATGCCAGCAAACTGTCCACTGGCATCGATCGCACCGTACGTGGACGTGGGCGTTGGTGGCTGCGTGGGCGTGTACACCTGGCTTACTCGGAAATTGAGATCGGCTGGATCGCGGGTGAAGGGTCGTCCTCCGGCGCCAGCCAAGGGGGCGTGGTTGATGGGCGAGTCCAGCAGACGCTTTGGCGTTTCCCTGCCCCTGCCGATTCCCTGGCGGTGCGAGTGATGCACTGCAGCCAGATGGTTATTCAGCTCAATAACCGGCGCCGGTGGTGGCTGTGGTGGTGCTGTGGTGGTGGGCAACTCCGTGGTGGTGCTATATAGCAGTGTGCTGGCTTCATCCTGAAACTGCTCCGCATAGTAGAAGGATTGCTCCTGCTCCTGTTCCTGCTCTTGCTCCTGCTCCAGTTGCTGTTGCGACGAGGCCGCTGGATAATTATCCGCCGGCGGTGGCTGCGTAGTGGTCTCAGCAAAATGCCCGATCTCCGTTAGCAACTGCGAGGCTGGCAAATGCTGATGCACCTGACCACTGCTCAGATCCTCCAACTGGTAGCGCACCGTACTGATATCCGCCTGCAGTTCCTGCTCCAAGGCCAACTCATGACTTGGTCTTTGGCTGGCCGCAGATCCGCTTGAGCCGAGATCGATGGCATGGGACTGCACGAACGTGGCTGGGTATTCCACGGACGTCACAAAGTCCGTCACCTGGTGGCTCTGCACGATCTCGAAGCTGGAGGTGCTGGCTGGCGGAGCAGGAGTGGGTAGGGGCAGGGAAACCGGCACGGGTCTCACTTCCGACTGGGCCACTACGTTCTCCTTGACCAGCGGTGGCACCACAGGCCGGAATGGCTGGGCATTGTACAGCGGAGGCAGTGGCACCGCCAGGGGCAGGAAGACACTCTGTCCGGCGCTGGGAAGGAATTGCACCGCCCGCTGACGTTGCTGTGAGGCCTGAGCCAGTGGCTGCTGCAGCTGCCATGTTGCGTGTTGCTGCGGGACGGGTTGCTGCTGCTGCTGCGGAATATGCTGTTGTGGTATTTGCTGAGGGTGCTGCTGCTGCTGCGGGATGTGCTGCAGTTGTTGCTGCTGCACTTGCAGCTGCTGCGCATGATGGTGATGCTGTTGCAGCTGGTTGTTCAGCTGCTGGGGATTCGGCTGCTGCTGCTGCTGCTGCTGCTGGCCCACCATGGGCACCCAAGGATACTTGTTGCACAGGCTGCACGGCTTGCCACCCGCGTCGAAGCCGGCAACTGGCTTCGGATAGGCATAGCTCAGCGAATTGGAGGCACTCAGCTGCTGATCCTTGGACGACTGGGCGCCACCCAAGCCGAACCACCTGGCCACGCGGGTCATGAAGCCGGCTTCGGGCACGGCAATGGGTGCAGGGGATGGAGGAGGCGCTGGAGAACCCGCTCCGGCGTGCGATAGTCTCTGGGGAACGGGCAGTGGTGGCGGCACCAGGTGATCCGCCGGCTGGGCGGGCAGTGGGGATCTGCCCGATCTTACCGAGGCCTGCGCTGTGGCTGCCGCCAGGGAGGAGGCCACTATCAAGGTGAGCAGACCCAGAGACGCCGATCGCCGTTGGAGAGCCTGGAAAAATGAAGAGCGGGAGAAACGGGGTGAGTTCAATTGAATGCCAAATTTCACTTTCCATCTCATAAATCCCAGCCAGACGCCAACGATCCAAATTTATAGAGAGCAGGCGATCCGGTTGCGGACTAAGATGAAAGATGTGCCACTGCGCCAAGCAGCTGATCCGGTTCCGTTTCCATGGACTTGCAGTTGACACATGCCAAATCAAGAAATCCCACGGAATAAATAACCCAATTTAATTGAAAAAATTGAAGCATTCAATTCAGATATTTGTTACCAAGTAAAAAACGAACTAAGATAAAACACAGTAATTATGTTGAAACACAACTTGATTACTTGATTTTTCCAGTTGAAAGTGTTTTCTCTCTGGAAAATATTCTTCAACTTTTCAACCATATTACTGAAAGTTTTAAAAAGTAATTTGACAGTAGTATACTTTTAAAATTAGTTACTTCGAAAGAAGGTTTTTGAAAACGAAGTGAACATTTGGAAGGGTTTCTGCGACATATGTATCTTAAGAATGGTAATACGATGCCATTGTTATAAAATTGTTATTGTTATAAATAATTATTTGGCTTTTGGACGACGATAGCGGCATTTGAATGGAAAGACTTCCACGAACTGATTAACCTAGTACTTCTTGGTAGCACAAACAAGTTGACTAAGTTATAAACCATTTAGAGCGGAGATATAGACTCAATTATCAATTATCAGGTGGCGTGGTGGAGTGAAAACTCCTTTATGGTTGTTTACACACACGAAAGAACCTTCGTTTCGAAATGCTAAATATGTAGTTGAGTAATAGTTAGAAGAAAGCCATTTTCTTTAAGGCAATCACCAATGTGTGGACGCAACTTTCTCCAGGTGGGTCGGGCTGGTCAATTGGGGCTGGGTCGGTGGTCAGTTGTCCAAAATTGATAATTAGCCAAGGCAATTGGCCAACCAGCTACTGGCCAATTCCCCTCAACTTCCCTTTCACACACACTCGACCGCTGATGACTTCCTCCCCACTCATGTGCATCTCTAAACGACAATTTGCCATTATCTATGGCCATTATTTTCATCCGCTGATTTATTGCCAGCTGGCTGCACTGCATCCGATCCGCTGCGATTGATGCGCATCGTAGGCCACCCCCTCACAAGGTCGCTCCAAGGTCAACAGTTAGCTGGGAAACGTTGGAAAGCGATCGGATAATCAGTCATCACCAATTTATGAGTGTGGGAACTAGGGGCTTACCATTTTATTCCAATGATACTAGACTTTCTACATTAGAAACCATAATTCGTCATGAATTTTATTAGATAGATAGATAGTTGGCTTTTGGGCAGAAATAAATCCAAAAGAGAGTTTGTCTCCAGAAGTGATCAGCCCCCATTTGGCCCAATCCCCATTTAATACAATCCAATCCCAAGCAACCCTTGGACCTCCAACCCAGTTTCCCAGTACCCAGTGAGCCAGGCAACACAGCTAATTATGTGAAAATTAGCTCTCATTAATGTGAGTTATCAATAAGCAGCCAAAAACGGAGACAGCACAGAGTTAACAATGGGCGTTCACTTTCCCATAATTATTATGATTTTATTTTATGTGTTTATTCAGCTCGTCTCCTATTTGGGATACACTTCCACCTAGAGCCCATGGAGCAGCAGAAGCTGCGACTTAGCTCGGCTCAACGTAATTCAATTATGCCCGCCGACGGCGCGGGCATCAAAACAAAAGCAGATCCGCGGGGGCCACTAATGCCACCAAAGCCACTGCCACTCAATCCGAGTCCCCATCTCCATAGCCATCGCCATCCCACTCCGCTGGAATCCACCGCGTCCACATGGCGATGTCGCTGGGTTGGCAATAAATCGAGGTCGCCGCAATTTGAAAAGAAAGTGAAATTCTGCAACTGTTGGCAAACAACCGAGCAGCTGACAGATGGAGGAGTCAGCTCCTACACTCAGAAAATAATTGCAAATAAATGTATATATTCGGATATAAATTGGCTTTCATCTTCCATATTAAATATATGATGGAACTTAATGAAGAAAGCGGTTTTTCTAATAAGTTAGCAATAATTGATGATTTGGGGATCGCTTTCATATGAAACAATTTGTCAGTGAGTACTTATAAGCCAAGTTAAGATGGAATTCCAAAAGCACTAAATAAACAAAGCTTGCATATAATTAGCATCCATGGGCCAGATTTTTCGGCACTCTTTTCGCCAAGTGAGGCGCCCCAATCGGAGTCTGGGTCTGGATCTGGTCTGACTGCGACTCTCGGAACTCGCGCTGCGCTGGGAATCGGCGGCATGAGGGCCCAAAAACTCGTTTCGTGTCGATAATACAAGCAACTTCTGCAACTTCTGCAACTCCCGCTGGAGAGGATCTGCATGGGCGCATGCAACCTTGGCTTTGCACTTGAAAATGGCAAAAATGGGAAACTCGGGCCCATGGAGCCCATAGGGTTTGACAAATGGGGGCCCAGAAAAAATGGGGGGCGGGAAAGGGGGCTACTGCACGCGATCCGACAATGTGCTTGGGAATCTTTTTGGGGGCAAATAACCAAACCGCAATTGTTGGCATCCCATCGTCATCGCATATGAGAGACCGAAACAGCGACCAACCGACCAACCGACCGACAGACCAAGCGACCTCCCGCTTTTCAGCTGCATCTTCGCTCCTCTGCGGCTGCGCAAAAGTGAAATTGTCGATAAAACTTGGCAGCGGGGGGATTTGAGGCTAAAGGAAAAATGCCACAACAACAAAAACTGTCACAGCGCGGCACTAGGTTTTCCAAACAACAACAACAGTGGTAGGAGTGCTCCATGAGTGCTTGCAGCAATATTTCACTTCGCACAACAAAAGGCAAAGAAATTAATTATGAAAATATACTCATATCGCATGCGCCGTTGAAAAATATTGTTGCAAAAAGGAAAAGAAAACCCAGGCGAACAGAAACAACAACAAAAAAAATATAAAATAAAATAAAACAAAGTAATGGCAACAACAAATGCCATTTTATGGGCCTCAAAGTCGTCAACCGCCGGCGGACGTGGCAATGGAAATGCAGATGGTTATGGATGCGGCCACGAAGATGGCAGCTATGCCCCCAGAAATGACCCCATGAATATGTGCATTCAAATTTATTGGGCTTCCAAGCAATGGATGTGCCCATCCCGGAAAACCCAGGCAAGGAGTGTTTTTAAATGTGATGATTAATCTGGGTAATAATCCAAATTGTACACTCTTTAAGTTGGCTGACCATTAAGCTTAAAAGAAAGCTGGTTATACTCGTTACTCTTAGAGTAAAAGGGTATGCTACATTTGTAGAAAAGTATGTAATATATATTATAGTATATACATATATCCTACCCAGGAACACCACTATTCAAGATCTCGGAAACTATAAAAGCTAGAAGGTTGCATTTCGAATATCTTTCTCGCACTCCCACTAGCTGAGTAAGAAGTACATGATAGTCGAGTTATATTTTTGGAAGGCTTAACTTGCTTTGGATAGCAGCGATTACAAGTTCTTCACCAACGACAAGCCATCATACCAAAAACTTAGTTCTTATTTACTGTATATATGTACAATTTGGTGGGCCTATTTAAGACGCACAGTTTTCCAATATATACATGAACAGTTTCGTAACTGCTACTTAGTTTTACACGCGGTCATTCCATTTGACGTTTGCTGCTGGCTTGACATAAAGTGGTGGTAGCAGCTGACACACGTTGACTGTCATGTGCGACATGTCTTGAGACAGATCCAAATGCGGTGATTGCACACTGCAATTCTATTGTTTTCCCAATCGGCCGGATCGTGACACCCTGCTCCGCAGGCAACGCCTTGGCCTCCTATCGATCCACTTATCTGGTCCATTAGGTGGCGCCCAACGTGGGACTATCTGATCCAGCAAATGGCGCCCAACGTGGGGCCATCACTTTCGCTTCGTTTTGCTGATCAGTGGCAGCCGTCTTTCTTTGCTTTTCCAGGCAATTGAGAAACGTTTTCCGTATTTACGTTGGCCCACTCATCATATGGGCATGGGTCTTCGTGGCGGAAACGTCTGTTGTGGTTGGTGTCGCTTGGACCGGCGACAGGTGGGGACTGAGATCTCCCCGCTTCTTGGCGACAACTCTTTTTCCAAATGAGACGGCACAAAATGCATGCAAAATGATCGCCGTTCGCCGAATGTGGGACAACTGAGGCGAATGAAGCCAAGCGAGTGAAATGACGATTGACAATCAATAATTAATTTCACCAATATTCGTTATCGACCTCAGGCCTTTATGATCTTCCACCGTGGGCCACTTACAACTCAAATTATATTTACGAGTACTTTCGAAGTGACTTTTATCGATGATCGATTTATCTGTTCGCAATTTCATTGGTCGACAGGTGTCTGTCGAATATTATACGACTGCTATCTCCGATGGCCGGCGAATAATGCGAAGTTATATATATTAAATAGCCTGATTAGTTTTTGTTGACGCTGGGCAGGAAATTGATATGGATGCGGTATTACGAACTTAGTTATGCCTCTATAATATGAAAATCAGTTGAGCACTTTGGAGTATTATTTTATACTTATTAACATGAATTCATATTTATAACTTGTTATCCAATGGATATAAAAGCTTGGATTCTCGATTGTCATGGCTTAATACCAAGTGTGTTTCCAAGTAAATTTCCTGCAGTAAATCACGCTAATCACATTTAGCAGGCATTCATTACTCCGGCGAAAAGTATGATGACTCTATCCCGTGTGACGTGAAAATTGCACACGCAGATTCGCTGCCGAAAAATAAATCTCACCTAGACGGAAAACAAAGTGTCCAAGTGTCCAAGTGGCCATTGGCCTTGTCACGACCTCAGAGATTCACTCGAATGTGGACAACTCATGGAGCTGGCTAATTTGATTAGCTCTGCCCGCCACGCTCAGTTTCAGCTGGAGTTGCGGATCGGGTTGGATTTTGGGAAGTGGAAGTGGCTGATCTGAAGACCAAAAATGCCACAGACATTTTCGAAATGTCTGTCATGGCTGGTGACTACTTGCATATGGTACATATGGTACATAATTGTGCGACGAGCAATGCGCAACTGCGCTGATGATCATAATGATGATGTACGTTCATATACCCCTCTACATATATATATTCGACGCAATGCGGAATCGCAATTGTGACAGCACGCGAGCAATTAACAAGTTTCCACCCAGCATTTGTCGCATAACCCGATGGCTCCACATTCGCCAGTCATTATAAACAAATTAGTGCATTGTTTGCCATCTGGATGCCATGCTGGCTGTTGTACGATCAATCGAACAATCGATCGCAGTGCAATGCAACCCACTTTGCATAATACCCATCTATACATATATCTATGGGTCTAGCCAATCCCAGTCCCAATCCAAATCCCGATCTCGAGTCCCGGAAGACCGCAGGCGATGTCGATTGTGGTGTCTTGCTCGTCTGATGGGATCGATTACCGCTTTCTGACTTTCTGCTCCCTGGGTTACGCACAATGTCCCACGGCTATAGGATAGATAAAGATACATATGTATGTACATATAGGTATCTGCGCGAGACAAGGAAGGATGAAAGAGAAATTTGTGGGCTGGGATGTGGATGTGTTTCTACAAAATAATTTAAAATACACAAAGGTTCATCATACATCATATAGAATATCTATTAAGTGAAGTAAGTTATACGTACTCCTTAACTATGTTTTTTATTTGAGAACAGTACTTACAGTAAAAAGTGCGAATGATGAAAGATGGATGACAAATTACTCATAAATTATCAAATCAAATCTCAAATCAAGCAGCATAGTGGTAGAAAATGAAGGCAAGGCGAAACCATAATTGTCCAAAGGTGCCGGTGATATAGTTACCTTAAATAGCCACACACACACCCATACATACATACAGCCCCCACATATTTGGATCCATGATAAAATGGAGCAAAAAGCCATAGGGAGCCGGGCATAATAGTAATAATAAAATAATGGCAACAATACCGATTCCCAAGATTGCTAACATAATCGGCGCATTGTGGACTTTATTGCTCCCTCTTTCCATTGTCGCTCCACTCACCCACAGGCTTGGCCCCAACCCGAGCTACTCCACCAATGTGGGGCTGGAGCTCCTCCGAGGCGGTGTGATCATTTCAAACAATGAGAAATGCGGACGGAGCAAGAAGAGCGGAGCAGAGCAGAGAAAAGCTTGAATCGCTGGCGAGATGCTCGGGAAAAAAGTGAAAATTTGTCCGCGTCCAAAAATTATGCGCTTTTCACACGCGCTCCAAGTTTCGGTCGGTCCGTTGGAGGGGTGGAGTGGGGGGAAAGGGGGGAAAGGGGGCTTGCCGCTTCACTCTCAACACTTGCGTGTAATTGTCGTGTGACAACGTGAGCTTGACTCCGCCTGGAAACCTTTTTTCCCCATCCCATAGAACCGGTCCGGTCTGCCCCCCATCTGCCCCCCAATTTTGTGGACCGCCCGCTCGACCGGCTAGTCGTTTGCTTTACTTTTTGCACGGTTCCGGCGGAGAGCGGGGGATCCCCCGAGTGGAGATGGCCGTTATTCCGGCGACCTGCCTTGTGGGTTACTGAGGCACAGTGGGGCAAGTATAGTTAACATTTAAGTCAAATATTTCAAATCAACATGGCTTGTACTTATGTTTAAGTACACATAGCTTGTTCTATATTTAAGTCAGATATCATTTAAACTTAATAAAAAATAATTAAGTTGGAAATAAACCAAAAGTGGTTTTATGCAATATGAAAAAATTAACAAAAGTATTTGTTTTCCTATCATTTTGGAAACCTTTTAAAACTAATCAAATATTATAAATATGTATTCACCTATAAAAGAACTTCATTACTGGTAAACGGGCGGCTTGATTTGATCTAAAATGCTGAGCTTTAAAATTAATTGCTTTCCAAATGGCTTATTGTGTTACAACAACTTTCTTTTATCAAAAGAACTCACATTTCTTAAAGATTAATTGCAAGCAAATTCAGAAAGAGTTCAGTAAATATACATATATATATACTTTTATTTTTGTTGAAAGAGATTTTCATAGAAATCGTCCCACTGTGCAACGTTGAACTTGGCTGTTGAAAATCCCAAATGAGAAAGAAGTCGGCGGCATAAACTTGTAAAAAACAACTAGCTCGAATGAAAACAAAAGTAAAAGTGGTTGTTGTTGCTCTCATTGTTGTCGTAGACTTGAAGTTCACTTTTGTTTCTAGGCATTTTCCTTTGTTTTTCAGCTGCGTGTTGAGCGCTGGCTTTTCTTTGCTCTTTATTTTCTTTTCTTTAGAAAGGGTTAGTGTGGAGTGCGGGGAGGGGTGGGGTAAGGTCATAAAAAGTCGAGCACCTGTCCAACAAACCCCCCCCCCCCCACACACACACACCTGGATTTTCCTGATCCATGCGGTAATTAAGATCGTTCGCCGGCCTAAGTGACGCCAATTAAGTTACGTTGGTCAGTTGGAGTTTGAAGTTGTTGGTAGTTGGAGATGGGGGGAAAAAGAGGTCGTGTTTGAGTTTCATACTTAGTACTATTATTACTTTAGGCGTGCGTTTTCTCACTGGTCGCTCCCACTAGCTTTTCTCGCTTCTCGTTATGCAAGTTCTGCAAATGGGCCGCCAAGGGGGAAATCTGGACATGCCAACTGCTGTGGGAAAGAAAAGCCCAAATGCCAAATGGTAATATAACAAACCGACAGCTTCCAATTATGAAAGTCGGAGGCTGAGACCGTGTCACATAAATAATCTGGCCCACTCTTTGTGGGCTGCTGAGATTGAAGTGAAATTGCAACTGATTATTTAAAACTGTAGCTATGTGTATTCCTCTTTTATTATCTTTGGGATTTCAGATTTTAGTTTTCAGTTTTTTCCCTGCCCCACAAAACACACAGATATGATATTTTAATTATAATTAAGTGTGGCTGCCAAAGCGATGGTCGCGCCAGTTATTTTATTGTTCGGTTCGGCTCGTTAATTGCCAGCCATTGCCTTAATTGGCCCACTGTGCTGCGCATGTAACACACGGCGTATGCGTAATCTGCTAATCATGTATCTCGCATATACATATATATATGTATATATATGTGCATTTCTCATAACTGCTCTCGTTTGTCCATCTATTATACAATTAAGCGGGCGGTGTGGGATCGGAAATCTGTCTTTGGGAAACGTAGATTTCTGATTTATTACGATTTGCATAGAAAGGTTTCAATTTCTATTGTCTTCCGCCCAGAAAGACCAAGATATGTACTTTCCCAAATCGAAACGGAAGCGAGTGAGTTGCCAAAATGCTAAACTGACTGGGCGGAAAAAGGAAAGCAAACTTTTCAAAACGATGTGATTGAAATATTTAACTTCTAACGATAAACGGAATGATCTGAAATGACTAACAGTAGTAGTAATCGTAAGCAACAACATACATAGAAGAATATTTCCAAATGGCAAAAGATGATATATCTAATAAATGTCCTTCACACCAAACTAGATACATATAATAATCAATGGGGATGCCTTTTTGTTAGCTTGAATACTGGGACTTATGTACACTTCATATTTGAAGATCCATACTTCATTTCAATGCCACTTCAAACATAAAATCGACGCATAATTAATCGAGATGCAACCGTGCAACAATACCCCGTACTTAACACGACAGCCGGTAAATTAGGGGTTTGTTGAGTGCAAATTGAGGTGTTTTACGAATGTGTTTTTTATTGGCCCTCCTTGAGGCGAGATATGTACTTGCCGTGAATTCAGCAATTATGTGAATTAGTTTTTCACGCCCCGCTAACTGTTGCCTTTTCGATCTACTTAAAGCGTCGACAGTTGGCTTCGGTGAATTAAGGTGCCATCATCGAAGGCGATTATGTAATGGGCGGCAAGCGCATTAACCAGTCATTGACACCTTAACCCTCCAGTGGTCCAAGTGCTACAAGTGGTCCAAGTGGCCCAAGTGGTTCAAGTGGTCCGGTGATCACACCAACTCCATGGCTGGTGATTGCCTATCGGTTTTTACGATGCACGGCACAGAGCACAGCGATAAAGGGCCCAAAAAACAAAAAAATGCAAAATATCCAAAGAGACATAAATCCAGGAATAAAGCGTGTGTGCCGCCTCATAAAGTGCAATTCAACAATTACACAATGGGAATTGCCACGGCCTTTTTGGTATGTACAATGCGTTATGCTGATGGCCAGTGCTATGATATATTTGGGTGCCTAAAGACAATACCATTTCTGCACAGAAATTCGGGGCTGTGTTACAATTACGTGGCATACGCAAGTGCTCAGTACCCTAACTACATAGATGTATGGCAATAATGCCCATATTCGTCATGCATCTCGCGTGGTTTCCCCTGCCGACCAAAAACTCAAAAAACATAAATACAGAAAACATATAACGAAAGACAAAAGCGAAACACTCTCTTTCGATTTTCGATTTCAATTACAATGCGAACACCACAATTACAATTGAAATGCACTCGACGCACCTGTTACGCGTGTTACCTGTACCGAACTGAGTTAACTGAACTGAGCCACCCAATTGGATGTGTGTAATACATACACTTAGCCATAATATTTTCTGGCTCTTGCGCAACCGATTTGCCATCCGTGATCGGCATTTCAGAGTTCCCGCGATCCATCAGATCGTCGGACGATAAGGTGCGTAATGATCATGGATCGCCCCGGGCGCTAAAAGATACCCAACTCGAACTGATTCGATCTGATCTGATCTGATCTGGGGGCCATGGGAAAGGGCAGCGCGCAATGAGTCGGGATTTTATTGGAGCACCCGAATCACGATCAATTTGGCAACTCAACTCCATGATCTGGCCGAAGTTCAAAAGCGAGCAGATTGATTAATTGGCTACTTTGTTGCAATCATTGATCAATTTGCAGCCTTTAACCCGACAATTGAATTCATAATGCTCATTGACTAATGGATACTAATGTGTGTATTATCTCATTCTATGATTATTGAAATAAGTAAATGGTTAATATATGAGTTTATTACCAAAACTTGGATGTACATATTTATAGAAATCGTTGAAGTATCTCAAACAAGAAGCTGGCCCAGTTTCTGAGTTAATAAAGCACCCATTACTTCTGCATTGTTAAACTAAGTTTAACGAGAATTATTTGTAGTTTTCATAAAGTAAAAGCATATGCTGAAATAAGCAAAGTCATTATTAAATGGTAGTTAGATACCATTTATTTATGCTCCATTTCAGTCAGAACTCAATTTCCCAACAAACTAGTCACTAAAATCTCTCAGTTCTGAACTCATTAAAATCCTATGGGTGTTTGAACCCTACATCTATAAGCAATATCTTAGTGAAATGCTCTCTCGAAAGATTTCAAGCGATTTAAACAATAGAAGTTCTTTATATTCACATTAAACTGTAAAGCAACATCGCCGAATTAAATGAATAAACTAGGTGGCTTTTATAGATGTTCCCAGAAATTTCTAGGCTGATTTCCCTTTCCATTGTCTTCTTTCTCCCATCGAAAGTGATAACGAGCTCCACAGGTGATATTCTAGATATTCTATAGCCCAAATATCGCACAATCTCCATCTCTTAAGTGCTCATAAAAACCCTAAAAGTCACCGGGGAGCGAGAATAGCTCTGGTTCCCTCGCTAAAATCCTGACCTACGAGACCCCTTCTTCTTCTTCTTTTTCTCTTTCTTCTTCTTCTTCTAATTCGACGATCGTAAACCCGATTCTGCACGGTTCCATGTGAAGAGTTCTTGGTAATTTTCACACCGGCTTACTTAGCATTCTGTATTCTCGATTCTCGCCGGTTGCACTTACCATTACTGACAGTTGATTTCTCGGGAACATGTGGAACATAGATCAATCTCCTACTCGCTGAAGGTCGAACTCCTCTCCGGCGATTGATCTCGATGTGATCCCCGGCGAGATCAGGTAAACCCGCTGGCTACCTGAAATTCCTTTGAATTTCGCTTGAGATTGGTTAACTAAACACTCGGCACTCGAACAAAAACGAAACAAAAAATTTGATTGTGATTTTGGCAACTTTTTGGGCACTCAAATTTCACTTTTATCACCGAATCGCCAGGGATGCTGTACGCATGTGTATGTATATATTTTATATCGCCGACTGGATCTCGATTCAAAAACACCGCCGACGAACGAACGCAGAGTATCTGACTATCTGAGTATCTTGTAACTGAAAACTCGAACTGCACATGCGCGCAGGCGCCCACGAACTGAGCGCTGGCCGTGGAAAATGCGACAGGTAAGGCCAACAACTGCCAACTGCGATCGGGAGAGAGAGAGAAGAGAGAGCGCGCTCCGGAAAGAGAGATTCGAACGAGATTTGGCGGGAGAGAGCGGGATCGTGACGTAGACATACTGCGACTGCGACTGCGCGGAGCGTACGTGAGCGGCACCCGCTCAAAGGCCACATGCGAAATGTTGCAAATATCTGTGACAACGACGGACGGCAGAGGAGGCACTTCGCCGACTTTCGGCCCAGCTCCGCGGCTTGGGAGGATTGAGTGGGGTCACCATCTGGGCTCCGGCTCTGTGCCCAATGGAACGCGGCTCGGGCATTCATCGCGGGTTTGGTGGCACGGCTTTCTTGCAACAAAATGCGAACTGAACCTTAGCTTGACAAAAGTCTGCAATAGATTGCAATTATCATAGTCCCAAAATATCTGGGATCATTCGAGTATTTTAATTTGTAGATTTTTTTTAATTTGGTTTTCTTGTGTCGAACTGCAAATATATGTAAATTCCATTGATTGGAAAATCTAATTTTTCATAGAATATTTCTTCAATTTGTTCAATCACTACATAAATAAAGGAAGTAACATTTAAACTTATGTCAAAGTATTTCAGAGTTGGAAAATAGTTATTTAACAGTGTTACTAAGTGTGTTACTACAATATAATGTATGTATAATATGATAAAAATTAAATTCAAAATTTAATTACGTTTAGAATTTACGAAAATAGAAAAACTCGGTACCATAAATTTGAAATAAGCTAAAACAATAAGATAAAACAACCAAGGTTCAAGGCATTGAAAATAGGGCCACATGTGCTTTCGCATCATAGCTCGAGTCTCTAAAAGTTTCAGTTACGTCACATGAGTTTAATAATGGGCATATTCAGTCGGTGACCCCTTTTTTCATATTCAATTTTAGAAACACACAAGCTGCACTTGAACCATGAAAGTCAAGGAGCAGGGCTTTTTAGTAACCGAATACCCTAAAATTGGCATGTTACTTACTGATGATTATGCCACCTGGCAAGCCAATCTGATTGCTCAAAAGGCTGCCTTAAGTGTGTCAATTCCATGTGCCCACCTCATCTGGAAAGTTTTCCGAAGATTTCCTCAATTACGGAGGGTTTTGCAACATTAGCAGATCGATGGATTGGTAGAAATGACCAGTCGCTTACATCGCTCACATTCGCTTGAGAGTTGACAATTTTCTTAATTTCCAAATCATGATTACGCTCACGACAGTTACTCAACTGCAGCTCGGCTTTGGACGGGCTTTGACTAGGAAGCTGCTGCCACACATAATCTTAATGGGCCTGCGGTCCAGAGAAGCTCGCATAATTGTACAACATTTAAATGTTGATCTTGACTGGCAGAGACGCTGCCCAAAATGAGATAAAAGATATAATGGCACCGAAAAAAGAAAAAAAAAACGCATAAAACGTGTAAATGTGCAAATGACATAACGAGTACGCGTCTGCGCTGGCATTCAAATAAAGATACAATTGTATCTGGCCATTTATCTCGGGTGTCCCCACCCAAAACCCCAAATCGTCAGCCAAAAAAAAAAAAAACGAAACACAAATGTTCGCACGCAAATGTTTGTCGGCGATGCGACGATTGTTCCTCGAGTTTGCACAAATGAAAGTGGTCAACAAGAGCGTTCCACTGTTCGAGATGCAGGATGGGTAACAGATACTTGGTGGTGACCCCGATACAATACCCCTATCTACACTGCGAAAAGTAAGAGTGCAGCAAGTCAATATTTGCGGTGGTCAATTGCGCAAAGCGAACCGAGGCAAGGAAAACAGCTGCGATTTCGCAGATAATATTTACTAGCTTATCAGCTAAATATCTTTAGGAGCCTATTCATTTTCCCCACCATCGAGTCGAATACAAGGTGACCCTTGAAACACTAGCTGTAATTTGCTAGTTCTGTGTATGATTTTCTAAATTCTCTCCAGAGTTCCCAAGTTTATTATTCACCATTAAGGCAAATATCTAAGCAGTAGTTTGTTTAGGATGAGGCTCAAAAGCGCAAAATGTATCTACATATTCTTGGAAGCCTATAAAGTAGTGTTCGCTAACGTTATGTGAAGCAGCTGCTTTTCTTTCCGTGTTCGCAAACTCAGTTAACTATCCATTTGCCTACGATCGTTTAGGGCCAAATGGCAACAGCTTGTGTGCCAAATGGCACTATGCACGTATCCAGGGTTTTATGATTGCGATTTGGCGGAAGGCGGTTGGGTATTTGGATGGGGATGAGCATGAGGTTGAGGCTAGGGCCGAGGATGACGGCGGGGAGTGGCCGCAGTCGTACGTGCCCGGACTACTGCCTCCGGCCAGCAAATTTGGCCAGACTTTGGCCCGCTTTAATTGTCGCCGCCGAAAGAAGGCATTTTAACGAGCTACGCGCATGCGCAATTGTCCAACCAAGCGGCGTCGCCGATGCTCCGCGTCTATCCGCCACTTTTTATGCAACTGCTCCGGGCAGCGGACCGATCCGAGCCCCAATGCCACGGCGATTGCGATGGCGCCCGGTGGAGAGACTTTCACTCATTTGAAAATCTGCGTCCATCGGTTTTGCGGCGGTAACCTGCGCATTTATCGCATTCATTGCAGATCCCAATGCCCTGCAGCTCTCATCATCAGCTCTTGACCCGTGCTCCACCATGCGGAAGTTTATTGGCCATTGGCCGGACCACCACCCACTGACCAGAAGCCGAAGAAACCACTGACCGAGCCACAGTCGCCGAGACACGGAACAGCCAGATAACTCGGGTATTTTCATTCATTATCGCCGTGAATAAGTGAATACACGTGATTGAATGCCAGTTTCACGGCCGGGATGAGGGAACAACAAACAATATGTTGCTTATCTCACAACCAATTATACAAGTGGGCTAGATCCAACTATATATATAAACACAAGGACCAAGCACAGGAGTGGGATCTAATCACGGTGTCATAAAGATTAACATCCTCATCAAAGTATCATTAAATTTCAAAAAAAATATATATATGTCTATGTAAAAATCTGTATTTTCGCACTACCTTTTTGCATATCAACTGCAGTTTCATAAAAAGCATTCATCAAATTATATTATGCATAATTACAATATAGTAATGTGAAGGGGTTCTGGTTCGTTTATGGACACAAATGATATAGTTTCCCAACATTCTCACATATCAACTAGGAAATTGTTATGGGTAAGTCAAATCATAAAAGGGAAAAAGGTAGCAATTATTTATATTCATTCGACAACGATTAGATAATATTCGGGGAATTTTCGGTTGATTAAAAAGGCCCACCATACGTTTATTAGTTTTCATTAAATAATGAACATAAGAATCAAAACAAAATACCATAAGAACTGAGCTAATAGATGTCAATAGGATTCAACACAAGGAAACAATAAAAAGTTTATATTAAGATTCATCGATCAATGACAATTAAATAAAATACGGATAAGATATGATTCCAGGAACTGGAAAAGGCCTTTGGACGAGGTCGAGGAATTATTATTTTTCAATTATGAGAGCTAAAATATACAAAATTACGGCATGGCTAAATTTTACAAAAGTTATTCAATTTCATTGCAGAAAAGACAAGACTCGGCTGCAGTAACTCAGTGGTAAATCCCTGCATTAAATCTACAAATGCCAGTCGGCGAAGAGAGTCTTCTGAGAAAGATGAATGAAAGTAGCAGAGATTAGATAATTTTCACGAAAATTACCATGCTGAAGTTCAATGGATGAGGCCCCAAAAACGAAAACAACTTACTTGGCCGAAATGTAAGAAGTATTTCCTGGACGGATGGTGTGACTCGAAGTTCGACACTTGATTTGTGATTTGTGACTTGTGATCACGAAATCGATTTGGCGACATCTCTGCGAGGCTAATTTGTCACTCGGGAATTGGTCAAGCTGGAATGATTAATGACTGGCGATAAGATAGTGGAGGCCCAATAGGATGCCTTCTTATCGCCCCGATGGATAATGCGAATGGAATTGAACTCGAAATTGGCGTCACTCGCCACCACTTGACAACCCATCAAGATGCCAGATATGATTTCCAATAAATTAATAATAATTAAACTAGAATTTATTCACTTCAAAAAAAAAAAAAGAAAAAAAGGCAATCACTCGTGAGGAACAAAACAGTAAAGTTATGAAGTAAATAAAAGCTAGAGCTCGATTAAATTTGGGTTTGGACTGCTTTTATTACTCCGCTTCGTTTGCAGCCCACGCAATGGACACACCGTCATCCATTCTCGATTCCCCCTGGCATCCCAAGCTTAGTTTCTTGCGTTGCAGTCGTAATACGCGGAGCAAACTCTTTCGGAGGGATCGAACTGCATCTCGCCGGGACACTTCTTCGTGTAGGCCTTCAGCTCGCCCCCGTCGGCGAAGCTGCAGACGATGAACTGCGAGCAGCTGCCCGTCGGGAACATGCCGGTGGTGGCGCACACATTGTCCTCGGGGGTGGCTACCCCGCCGTCGCTGGTGGTCGTCTCGTCGCCGCTTCCAGTGGTCTCGGTGTTGGGCTCATCGGTACTGGTCTCAGCGGTCGACGGCTCGTCGGTAGTGGGAGCATCAGTAGTTTCTGGATTCTCAGTGGTTCCAGGTGCATCCGTGGTTGGTTTTTGCGTGGTGCCGGGAGCATCAGTAGCTGGTTTTTCGGTGGTGCCGGGAGCATCGGTGGCGGGCTTTTCGGTGGTTCCAGGAGCATCCGTAGCTGGTTTGTCAGTGGTTCCAGGTGCCTCCGTGGTTGGTTCTTGCGTGGTGCCGGGAGCATCAGTAGCTGGTTTTTCGGTGGTGCCGGGAGCATCGGTGGCGGGCTTTTCAGTGGTTCCAGGAGCATCCGTAGCTGGTTTCTCAGTGGTTCCAGGAGCCTCCGTAGCTGGTTTCTCAGTGGTGCCAGGTGCCTCAGTGGCTGGTTTATTGGTGGTGCTCTCATCCAGGTTGCTCGGCGGAATGGTGGGGTTCTCGATGTTGCTGCCATCACGAGCCTCGAAAGCATCAATGGACTGGACGCACTGGGCCATCGAGGAGCTGAAGACCAGACCAGCGGGGCAGCGCAGGAAGCGCATGGAGTAGCCACCGTAGGCGGTGGACTGGCAGGCATAGAAGTCGGGTGTGTTATCCACTAGGGCGAAGTAGCCGCTGCTGCGGCACAGGGACTTGGCCTGGATCGCTGAAGGGGCCAGGACGAGGGCCAGGCCCATCAGCATCGTTAGCTTGAACATATCGTTTGGGGTTTCGCTTTTCGGCACTTGGTTCGACGGACTAACTGACCGGACAATCGGCCCGGCTCTTTTATAGCCAGGGCCAAAGAGCGACGGTGGCAATCTTCTAGATGACCAACGATTAGCTGATAAAGACAGAATTCGTGGGCATGTCGATAGTGGTGGCCGAAAGTCTTGCCCGGTGACTAAGCTTCAGATAAGGGATCATTATAAATGTCAGCCCGGTCATATCTCCTTGCCCTCGAGGAGACGTATCTCTTCCGTAGTGGAAATTGCCATGTTTGAGCTCCTTTCAAACGCGTTTCGTCCATAAATAAAGTGTCGAAATCCCTTAAAACTAAATAGTAACTTCCTCAGATTTACACAGCGAATAGTTCTTGTTATATAAACAATTATTTTCTTACTTGCTACTGTGTATTTTAAAGATGTATTTAAACATCTTGCATATACATACATATAACCGTAGACTGGAATATTTTCACCTTACCACGTTTCCTCTCTACTTATAAAAAGCTTAAGCTTCTGAAAAACAAAACCATTAGTTTGCTTAGTTCAGATAAAGAAAGTTAGACTAAGTTACTAACTCTGGAGAAAAAGGTTATCATAACTACACAAATCTTAAAAGATTTCACACTTTAACCTTATAAGGCGGTTAAGCTTTACTATTTTAACAACAAACAAATTTTAACAACAAACGCGTATTTTTTAATATTTATTTACGCCACAAAGCAAAAAAAATAAGGAAAGATAATTTCGCTAGACTAGAGCAAGGGACCAACATAGATGGAAGGGCTTATCTGAAGAAAAGGAGCGTGGGGCTCGGAGATCGCCATTTGGAGGCAGTTACTCCGCGGACTCAGCGCTCTCGATGGACTCGCCCTTGGCCTCGGCCTTGGCCTTGTCCTTCTCGGCCTTCGCCTGCTGCTTGGCCTGCTCCTTGGCGGCCTTCTTGGCGGCCTTCTCCTCCAACTTCTGCTGCTTCTTGGCCAGCTTCTCCTGCTCCTTCTGGGCCTTGAGCCGCAGCTTGGCCTCGGCCTTGTACAGCTTCAGCTCCCGCTTGATGGCAGCCAGGTCGCTGATCTCGGTCGCCTCCTGTCCGGGCACGATCTGCGTCCAGTCGTAGCGCCAGCAACCTCCGATCAGGGGCTCGAACCTCTGGCCACTGGAGCAGCGCACAATGAACTTGTGGAAGCCGCCCTGCAAACTGGCCACGCAGCTGTAGTAGTAGGTCTCATCGAGTCCGGCAAATCTGCCCACGGACAGGCACGGGAAGCTCTCCGCCTGGCACTCGGCCAAGTCCCTCACGCATCTGCCCAGGCTCGGCGAGAAGACGGTCAGTTCCGGGCACGTGAGCTCGATGTCCTGCAGCTGTCGCAGCACAGGATTCAACAGGCAGTTGTGGTAACGGCTGCAATCGCCACTGATGTGCGGAAACAGTCCTGCCGTCTGGCATTTGAAAGTGGGCGGGGTGGGTGCAATGGTGGTACCTGCCGGCGTGGAAGGACTGGCTGAAGAGGAAGAGCTAGAACTCTCTGGCTCTGCAGGAGCGGAAGATGTTTCTTCGGGAGCGGAAGATGTCTGCTCGGGTGCGGATGAGGTTTCCTCGGGAGCAGCAGAGCTTTCCTCGGGAGCAGATGATGTCTGGTCAGGAGCGGAGGAGGTCTCTTCAGGAGCAGCAGTGGTCTCGGGTGCAGAAGAGCTGGCTTCGGGAGCGGAAGAGCTCTCCTCGGGAGCGGATGTGGTCTCTTCGGGAGCGGAAGTAGTCTCTTCGGGAGCGGAAGAGCTCTCCTCGGGAGCGGATGTGGTCTCTTCGGGAGCGGAAGTGGTCTCCTCGGGAGTGGAAGAGCTCTCCTGGTCAGCTGGTGATGTTTCCGGCGCAGCAGTGGTGGTCTCTACATCTCCAGAGGCGTCCGTGGAGGTCTCCTCTTCGGAAACGGTGGTTTCCTCATTGCCAGCAGTAGTTTCCTCACTCGGTATGGTGGGGTCCGCCTCCGTGGTCAGTTCCCAGCCACCGGATCCGCTGCTCTCCTCGCTGGGCGAAATGATGGTGGTGGTGGCATCGCTCCAGAGCTCCGCCTGGCCCACATCCTGGGATTGGGGCAAGCCGTCGCCGCTGAGCGCCAGGATGCCGCAGGACTTGGTCAGCAGCTGCAAGTTAGCAAATGGTCAGGTATCGGCCTAATCCTCGGCCTAACTCGGGTCCTCCGGTGAAACTTACCAAGGCGGCGCAGAACAGCAGGACTGTGGATAGCTTAGACATTCGCCGGCCCGTCATCTTGCGAACCGTAAAGGTGGTCTGTGTGGTTTCTCTAGGTGATGTGGTCGTTGTCATCGTTGCCAGTGGCTAACGTCGGTCGATCGTTGTGTGAGCTGCTAGCCGAGAATACGGGCGATTATATAGCTGGCCGATCCGTCGGGGATGCTGTGGTGGCGGGCCTTATCGGGCTTAGCACCTCGCACCTCCCCGGTAGCTGTGCCGGTGTCCGTATCTGTATCTGGCAGATAGACAGGCAGCCAGATACGTTCCGTATATGGTGCAAATAAAATATCTGGCTGTTTTTCACCCCGCTCTGACGTCGCCGGAGGGTTCTTGGGGTTGCAAAATACAGTTGTAAACCCGCACCACATGCCCCCGCGGATGTGAAACGGAAGTGTGTAAAGATAAGTCGGCTAAATCTGGGGGGAGGTCAAGTGGGCGTCATGGCAGCTCCAGATAAACGTGTTTGTCCGGTCTTCCTCCCTTCGCCGCCACTGTTTTTTGCTGCCGATCTTTCCCGGAGCAGAACCATAACAATGGTAGTGACGCATCCCAAATCTGCGAACCATGGTGACCTTCGATTGCTGCGCAGCTTAACAGGATTTTCGTTAAGAAGGATCATTTGGAGTCTGAGTTCATAATCGTTAATAACTCAAATTATTTGGTAGCTTTTCTTTTATTGTTTACAAAATAGGCGCAGTATAAAATCGCAGGCTTAAATGATTATCGTAACTTATGATCCACTGTAAAAGTTATCTTTACAGGACTATTTCCATTGATAAAAATGAACGAAACATGGTTTGTACATACATATTATTGCCTGAAGTACGGGTCTCTATTTAAAGAAACTGGAACTTTGTCGTCATTATGAGCTAGCACCCAAAGAAACTCCGTGATGTACAACTTAATCGCATGGTGACACCTTATCTATATTTATCCATGTCCCCCTTCTGAGTCACTTTGCTCTTAAACAAAAAGCCAAAATACCAAGATTTGCCCATCATAATATGAAAGATGGAATCTTTGGATTGGCAAATCCAAATATGGAAGAATATAAACGATTGGCTTGAACAAAACGGTTAATATAATACGTGATGAACAGTGGAATATATATATAGTACGCAGTTTTGGGTCACCTATCTAGTGCAATCTAGTGGATATTTTGGAACCGATAAGCGCATATCTACGTTGGAGTTACATATGTATATTCCATAAAAAACACGATTCGTAAGCGATATGGGGTCAATCGGAAGCCTGGTGACCTTGCTAGCCGTTCTGGGCGACCACCACCCACCAGGTGTCTGTCGATCTAGGTGTACAGTTGTATATGTATGTCCAGCCCAGTACCCATTTATCTGCTCCAACTGGCGGCCATAAACATAATCCGGCGCTGACGCCGCTGCGCGCTGACTGAATTGCAGGCAAACGTTTTACATATCTGACGTTAATCTCACGGATACACGGCTTTATGGATACACGGATACGTAGATACGCAGCTGCGCAGATACACTTGTGCAGTGTGTGGACAGAGATATCTCTGTGGTATATCGTCGTGATAAGAGGCCCGATGTTATCAGCCTGCCTCTCCGGTTCTCCGATTCTCCGGGTATGGGTACTGGTACTGGTACTGGTCCGTACCGCTCGTGTGTGCTCCATATGTGTGTGCTAGCGCCCATTATCTAAACGGTTTTTGGGGTTTGGTGAATGATGAATGCCAGCGGCTAGACGGAGCGCACACAAAAATTCCAAGCGCCCAGCGAACGGATACGGATCAAGCTCCCCGAGTTAACCATCTAGTCGTCCATCTAGTCCACATCGAGCAGAGTCCGCGTAGCCGCACATTGGTACAGCCAGCTAGATGGCAACCTCAGCGATCGGCGGGGCGGGCGTGGGCGTGGCTGCCTCCGGTCCAGTGCGACGACCCACCGCCAGAGCCACCGCCGGAATCCAGAGACGCAGGGTGGTCAAGAAGCACATCCAGCAGAAGTACATGCTCTGCGGCTTCGCCATACACGTAAATACATGGTATATGCCATCATTATGTCTCTCTAACTCCGTTGAGATCTAGGCTTTCCTGGCCACTCCCGCCTATCTGTACGGGAACGTGGTGGAGTCCGACAAGGATCTGGTGTTGAGGATCTGGCCGGCGATCGTTTACCAGGCCACCGGCGAGCTCTGCCGCTCGATCATGGAGCACTTGGACACAGAGTACAGTGGCAGATCGAGGGAGACGACGCAGTACCGACGGGTCTTCCTCCTGGCCACGCTCATCGCCTGCGTATCGCTGATGGTCAGCGGGATCCTGTTCTCCTCCGCCTGGATCGTGGTCACCACCACCACACAGGTGGTGGCCATTGTCTTCTACGGATTCTTTGCAGGTAAGTTACCTGGGATTCAGTCATCCGTAACCAGTTTTGCCTACTCATCTGTCATCCGCAATCTCAAGTCCAAAAAGGCGGGAAGCCTTTCGTACAGTTGTGCTTATAAACATAGTTGTGTGTGCACTTTTAAGAGAAAGTTTTGGATATTATTCAAACTTATTAAAATAAAACGACAGCTTCGCTGTGATAATAAGTCGCTTATCGTATACCCAATATATCACGTATCTATCACGTATGTATATTGGTGGGCGTCATTATTACACTGCACGCCTTATCAGTCCGATTTTGTTTATGTATACAAATATAAGGAACTCAATAATTTCATAGTTTTATGCCGCAAGGAGATAGATTAGCACACCCTGTTAAAGATTCAATGATGTGAAACTTAAGTTAAAGTTAAGTTCGATTTTGAAATCGGAAAATCGGCAAATTAAACACTTACATTCTATCCCCTTGTCCAAGGTATCGGTTCCAGCTTGTACCTGTGGAAGACGCACGTCATCCTGGAGGCAGTGCGTCCGCGGGAGGACAAGTACGTCCGCAAGACGATCCACCTGTGCGGCGAGGCCTTCTGCCAGCTGTTCCTCTCGTTCGTGTTCACCAGCCTGCGCACCCTGTACGGCACCGCCCAGTCCATCGTGCTGATGTCCGCCCTGCTGGTGAACCTCATCCCGCTGAGCCTGATCATTACCAAGCATCGCGAGGATGCCTTCACCACGAAGCGGATATCGGTGATCAAGGCGGAGACGGGATTTGCTGCACTGCCGCTGCGAGCCGCACTGGCGGCCAACTTGGTGGCTGACCAGCTGGACGGATTGGACATGCTCTCCTGGCGGAATCCGGCCACCACCGAAATGGCCACGCCCAGTGGTGCCGTCGCCGCCGCTGTGGTGGTGGACACGCACAGCAACTACATGCTGGCCACCGATGAGGCGTACGTGACGTATGTGAATCCCAACGGGGTCGAGATCATGGAGATCATACCCGAGGAGGACGAGACGGTGTCCATGATGCGGTCGAGTAATGCGACCATCGACAATTACGCCATGTCCGCCTCGCAGATGTCGCACAAGTCCCTGTCCAATGGACGTCTCTATCCACTGACGCCCCAGCATCCTGTGGGCACGGGAACGGGAACTGGAACTGGTACAGGTAGCTCCTCACCCCTACCTCCCGACTATGCCAACCTGGTGAGTAGTCCGCAGGCTTTGTGCAATATGGTGACCGGATCTGGAACCTTTCCGTATGCTCCTCATTTTCAGCGTCGCATCCGGCGGATGTCGCGTGCGGTGACCACGCACCTGTGGTGGAATCTGCTGGACAAGATCGCCATGCCGCTGCAGCAGGCGCTGCTGGTGCCGCAGCTGTATGCCACCACGCTGCTCCTCTCGGCGGACATCTTCAGCTACGTGATGTGCCTGACGGTGCTGCCCGGACTGGCGGTCAGCCACCATGCGCTGAAGAACGCCGAGATCCCGTTCCTCTTCTCGCTGCTGGCCTTCCCATGGATGTGCTTCTCGCTGATGACTCCCCGCTTCGGCACGAGCCTCTATAAGCGGAAGCTCCAGTGGCACACGCTGGGCAGCATCTGCAAGTGCCTGGCGCTGATTTGTGAGTCATGTGATACGCATTTCAAGCTTTCCCTGGCCATCAATAGATCCTTCTTTTGTTTCGCCCCCAGTCATCAGCTTCTCCACCTCCAAGCTGCTGCTCAGTGTGTCCGCCGTGCTGCTGGGATTCGGCCAGGTGGTGACCGCCTTTCTGCAGGAGCTGGTCTTCCAGATGGGCATGACGCGGGCCAACTGGACGGCCATCCGCCGTCCGGTGCACTTCACCAACGGCCTGCTGGTTCTTCTCTGGGGCGCGCTGGCCCACTGGGTGGTGGAGCGGTACTCCTTCCAGGCCACCGTGGGACTGGCCGGCGCGCTCTACGGAGCTACCACGCTGCTCTGGAACTTCCTCTTCTTCTGCTGCCAGAGCAAGGATTGAGGGACTGAAGAATTCGCGCACTTTCACACAACAAGGCAACGTGTGTGTGTGTGTGTGTCCTGCTGCTGTGGCTGACGTTGTTGTTGTATTTGTGCAGTGATATTAATAAATAAATATATAAACTATAAGCAAGCAACATAAATTTAAACTTAAATCTAATAAGCTATCGATAAAAGTACTATCAATTCGAAAAAAGAATGGAATGCTGGCCTATAAAATATCCCTAATGAACTTCTTTCTACAGAAGCCTTTATTTTTCCATTAAACTGCGAGACTACTGTACTTTGGAAATGTGGACGTACATACATATGTATATGTAAAAGCGTTTTTTTTCGATTAAAATAACTTAATTTAATTTTTTTTAGATATCTATCGCACACTAAAAAAAATTGTATGTTCTTACACAATTCGGTGTGTAAGTAAATCAAGAAAATATTGTCGAAAAATGTCCCTTTTTCTCCGGAATTTTCGTATTTTTACAGTAAAACCAATTGCCGTTACTTCTTCAGATATTCGTAGGTAATTACATTCGCTGGGTGACAAAAGCTGCCTGCTATGATTTGGCTGCCTTCACCAAAACTTTTGGCAGATATCGATATCGATTAGCTTGGTTTTATAGAGCAATCGCTTGTACGGTCATACTAAGGCACCAGTAGGCCAAACAAACTCTGAAATTTTCTTTCTTTCTACAATTTTCATCGAGCTGAGTTGCAAATTTTTCTCAAGTGACAGTGAAAAGTGTAAATTATTAAAAACGGTCAAGCGGTAAGTGTTTGTTGCAATGAGCTTGTGGTGGGGCAATCAGTGCGGTGCAATAGCAGCGTCGGCATTTTCCGGCGGCCGCGGAAGCGGCAACAAGCAAAGACGGCAAAAAACAGCGAAAAATGCGCAAAATCGGGCTTGCTCTTTGCCGGTTCGTTTTCCTTTTTGCTTCTTCTTCTTGCGATTCTTGGAAGCAAACGCGTGTGGAAAAGCAGTTTCTGATTAAATTTCAATTTGATTGCAGCTAAACGTTGTGAGAGCGGTAGCGAACATACGCATGTCGCTGCCTCCCGAGGACACCGATTTGTCCACTAATTCCGCACACGAATACGCACTCCAGATCGGGAGCAATGTATCGGCAGTCCGAGTAGTCGGTTCGGCAGTAGGACAGCGATTTTCGCCGTCGCCAGAAGCTCATCCGAACGTGATTGAGCGCTTCGTCTCTAATGCGGAAACACGCCGCAG
This sequence comes from Drosophila mauritiana, assembly GCF_004382145.1. Lineage (NCBI taxonomy): Eukaryota > Metazoa > Arthropoda > Insecta > Diptera > Drosophilidae > Drosophila > Drosophila mauritiana. The sequence continues at coordinate 19,043,173 of NC_046672.1, read as the reverse complement.
CACGATTCCAAGTTGGGAAAACTCGCCAGTAGCGCCGAGTAGATCGGAAGAAGCAGCACCCAACGCCGCAGCGGCACAACTCCTTTGGGCGGAGAATCAAGGCCTCGCGACATCGCACTTATTGCCAACTGAACCGACTTTCGAGACATTGAACACCAATGCGTACTCCTCGCCACCAGGGGATTCACGATTTACGTTCCCGAACCAGAACTACTCGCCGCTGCTGCCGCGGTGTGTCCCAGTTCCGAATCAGCGTTACTCTCCATCTGGATCGCCAATACACCAACTCCATGAGCTGCAAAACTGTCCATTGATAGATTCGCCGCTAAGACTGCCACCAAGACTGCCTGAAACTGTACCCAAGAAGGTACCAACACCGAGCATCAGCCGTACAGTTGATGCACTGATCGACCTTGACCAAAACGAGCTGGTCATACATTACATCCAGCAGTACAACAATGAGCCAGTTCTATATCAACAAAACCTAGGATCGGGATTCCATGTATACTATCAGGCACCTGAGGATAATCAACCGATTGTATTACATATCGTGGAGCACAATCCTCAGATTATAACTGAGAGCCAGGAGCAAACCAACCAGATTGTCCCCGAAATACAAATCAATAATATCCAGGAGCAAACCCACCAGATTGTCCCCGAAATACAAATCAATAATATCCAGGAGCAAGACCAGAAACTTGAAAATGGCCTCCCGGAACGAAACCATCCGATTGTAACTGAAGCTCAGGATCAAAACCAACAGACATTAACCGAGATCCCAGAGAAATGTCTTCAGCTTGCATCTCCTGTCATTACTGATATACAGGTACAGAGTCCTCAGGATGTAATAGAGATCCAGGAGCAAAATCACCAATCTGTAACTAAGATCCAGGAGGAAGTACACCAGACTGCCCCCGAAATCCAGGTGAAAATTTTCGAGATCTCATCTGATATTCAAGAGCAAAATCGACAGTTTGTAACTGAGGAACAAAATCATCAAACTATAACCGAGATCCAGGAGGATTATCTCCCGATTCCTGCTGAGATTCAGGAACAAGACCAGGATAATAACGTAACCGAAGTTACGGAGCTTGCATCTCCTGTTGTTACTGATATACACGTACAAAGTCCTCAGTGCGTAATCGAAATCGATGATGAAGATGATAAAGATTTAAAGTTTGCATCTGGTGATCAGGAGCAACATCTGAATACTATATCTGAAATCCACGAGAAAATACAACAAAGTCCTCAGTTCGTAATCGAGATCGATGATGAAGATATTGAAGATTATAAGCTCGCATCTAATAATCTGGAGCAGCATCTGCACACTATACCTGAAACCGAGGAGAAAAAACAACAGATTGCCAACGAATTCTCGGAGAAAATTCTCCACCTTGCTCCTGATATCTCCGAGCACAATCAACAAACATCCGAGCTCCAAAAGGAAGGTCTCCAGTTCGATTCTGAAATCGAGAAGCGAGATCTGCAGATTGTCACTGACACTCACAAACAAAATCATCAAAATGTAACCGAGATCCAGGAGGAAAGTTTCCGGTTAACGTCTGATGCACAGAAACCAGATCAGCCGACCGTAGCTATTGAAATCCAGGAAAATGCGCAGTTCGCATCTGATAATCAAGACCAAGAAGTGCAGACTGTAACCGAAATTCACGAGCTTTCGAGGGTCCAGTTTGTAACTGACATCCAGGAGCACGCCCAGAATCTCCAGCTCGCAAAATACCTCCGGGAGCAAAACCAGCAGATAACAGCTGAAGACCAACAACAAGAGCAACATTACCTGAATTTTCCAGAGATCCAAGAGCAAAGTGCACAGCTTGCATCCGAATTCGAAGGGGACAAACAAAAGCTGGCATCTCAGTTTCTGAAGGGGAACCAACAATTTCCATTCAAGCTCCAGCAGCAAGATCAGCTGAGTGTGCCAGAGATCCAGAAGCAAAGCCACCAGTTCGAATCTAAGGTCAAAAAGAAGAAGTTGCAGCCCTTTTCTGAATACCAGCAGAAAGGTCAGCAACTATCTGATCATATCGAAAATAGGCAGATAATTCAGCAGGAATTCACCATCCACTCTAACCAGGTTTATTCTAAGGTCCAGTATATACAAACTATACAAACTTCGCCTCCGCAGGAGAACAACAGTTTTGAGGTCCAACCAGCAAACGAGGTAAACGAATTCCAACGGGACGGAGAACTGAATATTTACCCAGGCCGCCAGTATCAGAACTTTGTTGTTGAGGGTGCGACACCATTACCGCACGCTGAAGCTCAACCAGGACCGCAGGAGAACAACAGTTTTGAGGTCCAACCAGCAAACGAGGTAAACGAATTCCAACGGGACGGAGAACTGAACCCAGGCCGCCAGCATCAGAACTTTGTTGTTGAGGGTGCGACACCATTACCGCACGCTGAAGCTCAACCAGGACCGCAGGAGAACAGTTTTGAGGTCCAACCAGCAAACGAGGTAAACGAATTCCAACGGGACGGAGAACTGAATATTTACCCAGGCCGCCAGCATCAGAACTTTGTTGTTGAGGGTGCGACACCATTACCGCACGCTGAAGCTCAACCAGGACCTACTCCAGAAGATATATCAGACTCTGTTTCACTTGAGCATGGAGAGCCGAACACCATTTGTATTCGCAATACCTTCCAACTAATTCGAGAGATCTCTGATAGTCTGGTGGCCGATCCAGAACAACCCGAAGCCGCAAACCACCGGCTGTCACTTTACCTTCTGCGCAAGAAGCTGGCCGATGTGTGCCATAAGGTTCTAACCGAAGCTATACAAGGCCGGGCCACCGATCAGTGCATCACCATTCTGAGAGAGATTCTCGAGCAAACTAAGGAATTAAGACCACGCCCCCAACGCCCCACGAAGGATATCGAGTTCCAAAAAGAAATTTCGATGGGCTTAGAAATATTGAAAAAGATCCGTGGTATGTTATCCGGTTGGTATACTTCCAGAGAAAGCGAAACTGACTCCAGGGAGACCGGAACGGGATTCCAGGCTCAAAACGGAAAAGGTCGTGGTGCCGGCCGCCAACCGGAAAATAGTTATTTATCACAGAAAAGACGGTAAGCATTAAAAGTCTCATTTTGTTATTTTTTTTTTTTTCTAAATCTAACTAAGTAAACCTGCGCGCTTAGGAGAAAGTATTAAATTTGACAATTTGATATCACAAATGTTAGACATATTCATTGCTACTCGTATGTAGAGAATTCCACTAATGATTTTTCTCTACTTTCAGTAACCAAGAAGAGAATCCTCGTCTAGTCAAGTACCGCCGTGTGGACAACAGCTTTCCCCGCTTGATAACGAACGAGACGGCCGAGGACCTGATTCCCAACAACTCCATGGCCGAGCGGGATAAGCCACAGAGCTCAAAGCGGCTCTCAATATTTAATCCGCCGGTATACACGCAGCACCGGGTGCGCAATGAAGCCCCCTACATACCCACCCCATTTGACGATGAGGAGTCGTCACAGAGATTTGCTAACGCCGGGCCATCATCCAGGCCCATGACTTACTCGGATGCGGTGCGTCTAGGCCAGAATGGCATCGCCGAGTCGCGCGTAAATGGGCACTCCAGCCATTCGGTGCGCAGCGCATCGGCTCGGGTGCAGGGAAGCATTCTGCTGCACGAGATAAACCGCAAGGATCAAGAGCAGTATACCGATCTTATCCGTACCGCAGCCCAAAGTAATTCCATGGGCAGTCGCTGCGTCAAACCGGGTACCCGGCCGACGTTTCAGCGGGCTAAAGCTCAGTCGGCAACCGGGAGCGGTTATTACTTACTGCATGACAACCAATCAAATATAAGGAATTCGCTTCCGCCGTCACATGGACATGCGAACCGTGAGCTAACGGAGTACGCCAAATTGATCAGCCGCCAGGACGAGAACAGGGCTCCAACACCACAACAGCCAAAGCGAAACGCTAACAATAACTCTGCCAGCCACTCGTCCACTACTTTCAGCAGCGGATCTTTCTGCAGCACTTGTTCAACTTGCTCGACTTTATTTGACTCTGAGACAAAGTCGGTTAAAGATAGCTCGAAGGTCAGCGCCGCATCCGGCGGATGTCGCGTGCATGGACCACGCACCTGTGGTGGAATCTGCTGGACAAGATCGCCATGCCGCTACAGCAGGCGCTGCTGGTGCCGCAGCTGTATGCTACGTGATGTGCCTGACGGTGCTGCCCGGACTGGCGGTCAGCCACCATGCGCTGAAGAACGCCGAGATCCCGGGACTGAAGAATTCGTGCACTTTCACACAACAAGGCATCGTATATGTGTGTGTGTGTGCTGCTGCTGTGGCTGACGTTGTTGTTGTATTTGTGCAGTGATATTAATAAATAAATATATAAACAACATACGCAACATAAATTTAAACTTAAATCTAATAAGCTATCGATAAAAGTACTATCAATTCGAAAAAAGAATGGAATGCTGGCCTATAAAATATCCCTAATGAACTTCTTTCTACAGAAGCCTTTATTTTTCCATTATTTTATTTATTTATTTATTATGATAGATAGAATAGTTTACAAAACTAGACTAACTTAGATAGTATAGCATTAGCTACGGGGCTTACAGCTATATTTATTTACAATGTTATTATATCTTAATTTAGTTAATATCTAATTTGGTAACTTATTGCTGGCTTGTTATGTACAAATGTCTGTTTTGTTTTTAGATTTTGTGGTATAATTTAGTTTTTTTGAGGAAAAGTATCAGTTTTTGTATGTTATCTGGATAGGGTTTGCTAAGAAGGTCTAGAGGGTTGGTGTTGTTAAATATATCTTGCTTGGCTTGTAGGAGGGATGGGCATGAGTTTAATATGTGGTTTAAAGAAATGTCACCTTGGCGCAACGGACAAGTTGGTATTGAATTGGGATTTGGGTAGTGTTGGTGGGATATGTTTGTGTGTCCTAGTCGAAGTCGTATTATTTTTATTTGGTCGAGTCTGGTCCAATTTGGGTGGGATTGTTTAAGGTAATCGCATGTGTGTGAGGTGTTCGTGTCAATAGATTGGTACCATGGACTGCAGTTTATTATGTGTTCTTTCTGTTTTGTCGCAAGGCCGGCTTTAAGGTGTTTTTTTATATCTGTGGTATTTATGTTTGGGGTGAGGATAAGTGGCATACTGCTTGCTGATTTTGCAGCTTGATCGGCTAGTTCATTTCCTTTTATTCCTGAATGGCCAGGAATCCACATTATTTTCATTTTATGTGCGTGTTGCGTTATTAGCGATCGTATTCTGCTTGGGTAAAAGTGGTTATTATTTGTGTTTTGAATTGAATCTATTGCTGATAGGAAGTCGGAACAGATAATAAATTTGCCTCTTCGGTTTTTAGTAAGTTCTATGGCTTCTAGGATGGCGATTGTTTCGGAGGTGAGGACGGATGAATATGGGGGCAGTATGCCGTATTTCAAGACGTCTGTCTCCGTTGTAATGGCGAATGATATTGTGTAATTAATTTTTGAACCGTCCGTGAATATGAAATTATGTGTTTTGAGGTTATTCTTTGTGTGTTCGTATAATTTTCTGTATTGGTCTGGAGATGTTTGTTCTTTCTTAAGGATTCTAAGTAGTTTCGTTATTCTGTTTTTTGTTGTGTGGGAGCTATTTTTGATCATTTCATAAGAGATTCTATTTAGTCCTGGAGCACATCCTTTCAATGTTTGTAGTGCTGAGCTAAGTTCTAGATAAGTTATGTTCTCTTCTATGGTTTGGGCTATTGGAGAGGGGGTGTAGAGATGTAGGTTATTTCTATATTTATTGTTCCGGAACTCCTCTGAAAAGTTCCAGTCGCCGGAAAGGTCAGAAAGGTGTTGTGCGAATATGTTAGCAATTTCGTTGCTAGCCAATGTAGTCTCATTGTTTACTGGGTTTGTGATGGCATGAATTTGTTTTGCTGGGTTAAGTCCGCAGAAGCGTCTTATATTGGCCCATATTTTGGGTGAGGGAGTAGTGGGATGGATGGTTGAGGTGAAAGAGCTGGAAGCTTCTTTTTTCCTTTTTTTTTAGTTTGTATCTAAATATTGCGTTTTTGCGTCTATAGTCTAGAATGTTGTCAACAGTAATTGTGCGGTTTAGTTTTTTCCAGGCAAGTTGTTTTTCTTTTCGTATCGGTCGATTGGTCGAGGTGTTTATTCCACCATGGAACCCTGTATGGATGTGTGTTAGGTGAGGTTTGTGGGATGGAGAGGTTTGCGCTATAAAGAATAATTCTATTGATTAGAGCGGCTTCTTTGTTTACGTTGTGGGAGGTGGGGTATTTCTTGTTGGTTTGGTGGGTAAGTGCGTCGAACTGCTCCCAGTTGGCTTCTTTGAGTTTAAAAAAGGGTCTGTAGAATTTTTGTGGATTGGTTGTTGGGAATAGTGTTGTGATAATAGGGAAATGGTCGCTACCGTGAAGATCGTTTAGTATTTTCCACTTGGCGTGGGGGGCTAGGATTGGAGAGCAGAGTGTGAGGTCTATGTGTGTGTATGTATTGTGTGTTGAAAAGTGTGTGGGAGATTTGTGGTTTAACAGGATAAGGTGCTTGTTGTCAATGAATCTTTGAGTTATTTTTCCTCGTTTATTTGTTGTTGGGGAGCCCCAGGATGGGTGCCATCCATTAAAATCTCCCGTAATTAGAGAGGGTGTTTGTTGTATGTTAAATGTGTTATGGAGTGTCTGGTTAGTTATGTTTTTGGTCGGAGAAATGTATGTGGAAAATATGTTTGATTTAAGTTTAGATTCTATATTTATGGCTATTGCTTCTATATCGATTGTTATGTTGAGGACAGTGTGTTGTATTGACTTATGCACTAGTAGTGCTACGCCCCCAAATCTGTTGGTGGCAATATTTGTTAATAGTTTGTAGTTTATTGGGGTTGGAATGTTATTAGTGTATTGTATATGGGTTTCTTGGAGGGAAATTATGTGTGGGGAGTATTTTTTGATTAGAATAAGGAGTTGGTTGTAGTTGTTTAGATATCCTTTTAGATTCCATTGGATTGTAGTTAGTGACATTTGTGAGAAAATTAAAGCTTATAACTTACTTAAAGGTAGTGTTAACAGTTTAGGTTTTGTGTAGAGTTTAAGGTTCTATATGGATTCGCTGTCGCTGTTTTTAGTGTGCTTGTTTTTGTTTAGAGCTTTGGCCTTTAGTTTCGATGCTTTAAGGTTTATGGATAGGTTATTGGACTTATCTTTCGGGAAGATTTTTATTTGTAGGTCTTCTGTGAGTTGTGATGAGTATGCCGTAGATGGTTTTCTAGGTAGGTGTGTAGTCGGTATCCATGTCTTCTAGTTTGTCGTAGCTGTGTTGGTGATGGTGTTGGTGTGGTTGGTTGGATAGTAAGGTTGTTTTGGCTGGTTCAGTTGTTGGTGTCTTAGATGAAGTGTTTTGTGCTGCTGATGTGGGTGTGTGGTGCGGATTTTGGTGTTGTGATTGGGTTGTGTTTGTGTGAATATTAGGTGATGGAGTGTTTGTTGTCCTCTGGGTTGTGCCGTTTGTAAGTGTTTTGGCGTAGGTGTTTTTCGTTTGGAAGCCGTGACGTTCGAAATATATGTGTTGGGCAGTTTTATGGTCAACTTTTTGTGTGGTTTTAATTGCTGTTAATTCCTGGTTTTTTATGAACGTAGGGCATTTACGGTCAATTGGGCTGTGTTGATGGTCAATTTCTGGGTTGTTTCGGCAATTTAAGCAGTTTTTTTCGTTTGTGCATTTTTCTCCGTCGTTTGTGTGTTTTGTTTCTGAGCAATTGATGCAAGTTTCTACACTTTTGCATATGGGTGTTGGATGACCGAAGCGGAGGCATTTTTTGCATCGAAGTGGGAGTGGAATATAGTCTCGTACTCGGACTGTTTCGTACCCGATTCGTACTATCTCGGGGAGCTTATGCGATTCAAAGGTTATAATTATTAGTCCAGTTTCAACTAATGTGATGTTGTTGGTGTCGGAGTTAGAGTTGGGGTTTTGCCGTTTCATCATTTTTTTTTACTTCAGTTACTTTTTGTGGTTTTAGTTCTTGTAGAATTGTGTCTTCGTCGATGTGTCTAAGGTCGTTACAGTAAATAACTCCCTTAGAGAAGTTTAATGTTTTATGTTCACTTGCTGTTACATCCACATCTGCAATTTTTGTTAGTTTTAGGAGTTTTCTGGCTTGTAATTCGTTTTTGGTTTTTATTAGCAGGTTGCCGTCTCTTGTACGTTTGCATCCCCCAACTTCTCCTCCACAGGCAAAGTCCACCGATTTTTTAATGATGAGTGGTGAAGTACTTTCGAAAGAGTTGTTGTCTTTTCTTTTAATAATTATAAATTTGGGTTCGCCTAATTGGGATTGGTATGTTTTTGAAGTAATTTTGTAAATGTTTGGTGGGTCTGTCATGATTGTTGGTTAAGGGCTTGAGCCCGGATTAGCGGTATTGTTGTTTTTGTTGTTAAGTTTTTTATTTTCTCTTTGTGGTTGATATTTGTTTATCCTGATTTTGCTGATAAGAGTTTTGGGCTTACGCGAAGCGAGGCTTTAAACCGAGTGGCACGACTTATCTCTTCGGAGGTTGAAGTGGTACTTGTATTTTTCCATTAAACTGCGAGACTACTGTACTTTGGAAATGTGGACGTACATACATATGTATATGTAAAAGCGTTTTTTTTTCGATTAAAATAACTTAATTTAATTTTTTGTAGATATCTATCGCACACTAAAAAAAATTGTATGTTCTTACACAATTCGGTGTGTAAGTAAATCAAGAAAATATTGTCGAAAAATGTCCCTTTTTCTCCGGAATTTTCGTATTTTTACAGTAAAACCAATTGCCGTTACTTCTTCAGATATTCGTAGGTAATTACATTCGCTGGGTGACAAAAGCTGCCTGCTTAATTTGGCTGCCTTCACCGAAACTGTTGGCAGATATCGATATCGAGTACCTTGGTATTATAGAGCAATCGCTTGTACGGTCATACTAAGGCACCAGTAGGCCAAAGAAACTCTGAAATTTTCTTTCTTTCTACAATTTTCATCGAGCTGAGTTGCAAATTTTTCTCAAGTGACAGTGAAAAGTGTAAATTATTAAAAACGGTCAAGCGGTAAGTGTTTGTTGCAATGAGCTTGTGGTGGGGCAATCAGTGCGGTGCAATAGCAGCGTCGGCATTTTCCGGCGGCCGCGGAAGCGGCAACAAGCAAAGACGGCAAAAAACAGCGAAAAATGCGCAAAATCGGGCTTGCTCTTTGCCGGTTCGTTTTCCTTTTTGCTTCTTCTTCTTGCGATTCTTGGAAGCAAACGCGTGTGGAAAAGCAGTTTCTGATTAAATTTCAATTTGATTGCAGCTAAACGTTGTGAGAGCGGTAGCGAACATACGCATGTCGCTGCCTCCCGAGGACACCGATTTGTCCACTAATTCCGCACACGAATACGCACTCCAGATCGGGAGCAATGTATCGGCAGTCCGAGTAGTCGGTTCGGCAGTAGGACAGCGATTTTCGCCGTCGCCAGAAGCTCATCCGAACGTGATTGAGCGCTTCGTCTCTAATGCGGAAACACGCCGCAGCACGATTCCAAGTTGGGAAAACTCGCCAGTAGCGCCGAGTAGATCGGAAGAAGCAGCACCCAACGCCGCAGCGGCACAACTCCTTTGGGCGGAGAATCAAGGCCTCGCGACATCGCACTTATTGCCAACTGAACCGACTTTCGAGACATTGAACACCAATGCGTACTCCTCGCCACCAGGGGATTCACGATTTACGTTCCCGAACCAGAACTACTCGCCGCTGCTGCCGCGGTGTGTCCCAGTTCCGAATCAGCGTTACTCTCCATCTGGATCGCCAATACACCAACTCCATGAGCTGCAAAACTGTCCATTGATAGATTCGCCGCTAAGACTGCCACCAAGACTGCCTGAAACTGTACCCAAGAAGGTACCAACACCGAGCATCAGCCGTACAGTTGATGCACTGATCGACCTTGACCAAAACGAGCTGGTCATACATTACATCCAGCAGTACAACAATGAGCCAGTTCTATATCAACAAAACCTAGGATCGGGATTCCATGTATACTATCAGGCACCTGAGGATAATCAACCGATTGTATTACATATCGTGGAGCACAATCCTCAGATTATAACTGAGAGCCAGGAGCAAACCAACCAGATTGTCCCCGAAATACAAATCAATAATATCCAGGAGCAAACCCACCAGATTGTCCCCGAAATACAAATCAATAATATCCAGGAGCAAGACCAGAAACTTGAAAATGGCCTCCCGGAACGAAACCATCCGATTGTAACTGAAGCTCAGGATCAAAACCAACAGACATTAACCGAGATCCCAGAGAAATGTCTTCAGCTTGCATCTCCTGTCATTACTGATATACAGGTACAGAGTCCTCAGGATGTAATAGAGATCCAGGAGCAAAATCACCAATCTGTAACTAAGATCCAGGAGGAAGTACACCAGACTGCCCCCGAAATCCAGGTGAAAATTTTCGAGATCTCATCTGATACTCAAGAGCAAAATCGACAGTTTATAACTGAGGAACAAAATCATCAAACTATAACCGAGATCCAGGAGGATTATCTCCCGATTCCTGCTGAGATTCAGGAACAAGACCAGGATAATAACGTAACCGAAGTTACGGAGCTTGCATCTCCTGTTGTTACTGATATACACGTACAAAGTCCTCAGTGCGTAATCGAGATCGATGATGAAGATGATGAAGATTTAAAGTTTGCATCTGGTGATCAGGAGCAACATCTGTATACTATATCTGAAATCCACGAGAAAATACAACAAAGTCCTCAGTTCGTAATCGAGATCGATGATGAAGATATTGAAGATTTAAAGCTCGCATCTAATAATCTGGAGCAGCATCTGCACACTATACCTGAAACCGAGGAGAAAAAACAACAGATTGCCAACGAATTCTCGGAGAAAATTCTCCACCTTGCTCCTGATATCTCCGAGCACAATCAACAAACAGCCGAGCTCCAAAAGGAAGGTCTCCAGTTCGATTCTGAAAACGAGAAGCGAGATCTGCAGATTGTTACTGACACTCACAAACAAAATCATCAAAATGTAACCGAGATCCAGGAGGAAAGTTTCCGGTTAACGTCTGATGCACAGAAACCAGATCAGCCGACCGTAGTTATTGAACTCCAGGAAAATGCGCAGTTCGCATCTGATAATCAAGACCAAGAAGTGCAGACTGTAACCGAAATTCACGAGCTTTCGAGGGTCCAGTTTGTAACTGACATCCAGGAGCACGCCCAGAATCTCCAGCTCGCAAAATACCTCCGGGAGCAAAACCAGCAGATAACAGCTGAAGACCAACAACAAGAGCAACATTACCTGAATTTTCCAGAGATCCAAGAGCAAAGTGCACAGCTTGCATCCGAATTCGAAGGGGACAAACAAAAGCTGGCATCTCAGTTTCTGAAGGGGAACCAACAATTTCCATTCAAGCTCCAGCAGCAAGATCAGCTGAGTGTGCCAGAGATCCAGAAGCAAAGCCACCAGTTCGAATCTAAGGTCAAAAAGAAGAAGTTGCAGCCCTTTTCTGAATACCAGCAGAAAGGTCAGCAACTATCTGATCATATCGAAAATAGGCAGATAATTCAGCAGGAATTCACCATCCACTCTAACCAGGTTTATTCTAAGGACCAGTATATACAAACTATACAAACTGCGCCTCCGCAGGAGAACAACAGTTTTGAGGTCCAACCAGCAAACGAGGTAAACGAATTCCAACGGGACGGAGAACTGAACCCAGGCCGCCAGCATCAGAACTTTGTTGTTGAGGGTGCGACACCATTACCGCACGCTGAAGCTCAACCAGGACCGCAGGAGAACAGTTTTGAGGTCCAACCAGCAAACGAGGTAAACGAATTCCAACGGGACGGAGAACTGAATATTTACCCAGGCCGCCAGCATCAGAACTTTGTTGTTGAGGGTGCGACACCATTACCGCACGCTGAAGCTCAACCAGGACCTACTCCAGAAGATATATCAGACTCTGTTTCACTTGAGCATGGAGAGCCGAACACCATTTGTATTCGCAATACCTTCCAACTAATTCGAGAGATCTCTGATAGTCTGGTGGCCGATCCAGAACAACCCGAAGCCGCAAACCACCGGCTGTCACTTTACCTTCTGCGCAAGAAGCTGGCCGATGTGTGCCATAAGGTTCTAACCGAAGCTATACAAGGCCGGGCCACCGATCAGTGCATCACCATTCTGAGAGAGATTCTCGAGCAAACTAAGGAATTAAGACCACGCCCCCAACGCCCCACGAAGGATATCGAGTTCCAAAAAGAAATTTCGATGGGCTTAGAAATATTGAAAAAGATCCGTGGTATGTTATCCGGTTGGTATACTTCCAGAGAAAGCGAAACTGACTCCAGGGAGACCGGAACGGGATTCCAGGCTCAAAACGGAAAAGGTCGTGGTGCCGGCCGCCAACCGGAAAATAGTTATTTATCACAGAAAAGACGGTAAGCATTAAAAGTCTCATTTTGTTATTTTTTTTTTTTTCTAAATCTAACTAAGTAAACCTGCGCGCTTAGGAGAAAGTATTAAATTTGACAATTTGATATCACAAATGTTAGACATATTCATTGCTACTCGTATGTAGAGAATTCCACTAATGATTTTTCTCTACTTTCAGTAACCAAGAAGAGAATCCTCGTCTAGTCAAGTACCGCCGTGTGGACAACAGCTTTCCCCGCTTGATAACGAACGAGACGGCCGAGGACCTGATTCCCAACAACTCCATGGCCGAGCGGGATAAGCCACAGAGCTCAAAGCGGCTCTCAATATTTAATCCGCCGGTATACACGCAGCACCGGGTGCGCAATGAAGCCCCCTACATACCCACCCCATTTGACGATGAGGAGTCGTCACAGAGATTTGCTAACGCCGGGCCATCATCCAGGCCCATGACTTACTCGGATGCGGTGCGTCTAGGCCAGAATGGCATCGCCGAGTCGCGCGTAAATGGGCACTCCAGCCATTCGGTGCGCAGCGCATCGGCTCGGGTGCAGGGAAGCATTCTGCTGCACGAGATAAACCGCAAGGATCAAGAGCAGTATACCGATCTTATCCGTACCGCAGCCCAAAGTAATTCCATGGGCAGTCGCTGCGTCAAACCGGGTACCCCGCCGACGTTTCAGCGGGCTAAAGCTCAGTCGGCAACCGGGAGCGGTTATTACTTACTGCATGACAACCAATCAAATATAAGGAATTCGCATCCGCCGTCACATGGACATGCGAACCGTGAGCTAACGGAGTACGCCAAATTGATCAGCCGCCAGGACGAGAACAGGGCTCCAACACCACAACAGCCGAAGCGAAACGCTAGCAATAGCTCTGCCAGCCACTCGTCCACTACTTCCAGCAGCGGATCTTCCTGCAGCACTTGTTCAACTTGCTCGACTTCTTCTGACTCTGAGCCAAAGTCGGCTAAAGATAGCTCAGAGGTCAAGGAAGCCAAGGAAGCCAACGAAACCAACAAAACCAATGAAACCAACGTAACCATGAAAATGTAAATTAATGCTTTATATCCAAACGTGAGTCATTATCAATAATGCAAAATCCTGATTTTATCACCCAATAGTGAGGCACCTCAACCTCAACCACAACCTCAACCACCTACCAGACTCACCAAAATAGGCTCATTGCAACAGCGTTTTGCCAACTGTGTGTTCCTACGGGATGACTTTGCGGAAACTTTCAAAGCAAGAGCGATTCGCCGACAAGGGGCATCCATGCATCTGCTGGGCATAGCCAAAGAACAGTAAATATTTGTAACGCTATAATTATGCCCAGTTCCAGGAGCCTTTTTTTTTTCAATTTCAGAGCTAGTGTCAGCACAGATGAACGCATTGCTTATGAAAAGAAACTACGGGAAATCATGTTCCGGTCTGGTACCCCCCACCGGCCCTTTTTTGAAATCGGGCCAGTGGACCAGCCAGATGAGAACAATGAGACCAAGTTCATTTCGCTAACACAGGAGCACTACGTTCGCTTTCGCGAACTGACAACTTCTCCCATTACGAAGGTAGGCAAACGAATATATTGATGTGTCCTCGTACCCATTTAATGCTTGCGCTTTAAAATCTTATTTCAGAACGTAATTTTCAAATATAACCTACAAATAACTACCGACGACATGTTCACGTTTTCTGATGGGGAATGGCTTAACGACGTGATCATCAACTTTTACATGTCCATGCTGACAGAACGCTCGGAGAAGCGAGCTGGCGAACTTCCTGCCGTTTACGCCATGAACACATTCTTCATGCCCCGTCTCCTGCAAGCTGGGTATTCAGGCGTTAAGCGCTGGACTCGCAAAGTGGACTTGTTCAGCAAGGAGATAATTCCGGTGCCAGTGCACTGTGGCAACGTCCACTGGTGCATGGCCATCATAAACTTGCCGAAACAGACAATCCACTATTATGACTCAATGGGAAGGCCAAACCAACCGGTGCTTGATGCTCTAGTAAACTATTTGAAAGCAGAGTCACTAGACAAGCGCTATAAGCCGTTGAATGTCACCGGTTTCGTTGTCGAGCACGCACAGAATATACCACGTCAAGGAAATAGCAGCGATTGCGGCGTCTTCAGCTGCATGTTCGCCGAGTATATAACGCGAAATGCTCCGATTACCTTCTCTCAGGCGGAAATGCCTTACTTCCGCAAGAAGATGGCTATGGAAATCGCCGGCGGAGAGTTGTGGCAGTAGGCCACCAATCACACAGCTAAGCAAAAAATTAAGTTATTTTTCAAAATTGTACGTACACACTCCAAGCATGAATTCGCAACAAGTACTTAGCCATCTAACGAACTCGTTTATTAGATAGAATCGAGATGGCTGAGACCCTTGCTGGTGCATTAACTTGTTCTCATATCTGATTGTAACAGAGAATCTATTTCTTCAATAAAATGTCACCAAGTAAAATCGCTGCGAATAAGGATGTATTAATCGCCGAATATTTTGAGTTTATAATTAATATTTAGAATAGAGCAAGCTAAGAATATGCACTAATGTAATGTAATGTACTATTCTAATCCTAACTCTAAACTAGGAATTACTCGATTTAATATTTTTTACATTGTCTTTTCTTTTTCATGTCGTTTAGAGTCAGGGCCGCCGATAATTGAAAATCATACTAATACTCCACTTCATTTTTGGAATTACACACTATCGCTCTTTTTTTAGAAAATGTCGCTATATTCCTAAAAATTAGATAATATTGATAAGGAATCAATCTTAATTCAGTATATTTAAAAATGTAGCTTATTCAAGCAAATAATGCTGTTTATAGGTAAATATGGGTTAATGGTATGTTTTGTTTTTGTAAAGATTTTCTCTAACCCTTCGGAAGTAGTAAGCCTTTCATAACCTAAGGTACATAATGTAATATAATTTATTTTTGCAGAGCGAACTAAACAAATATATATTAAACAAAAAATATATGAAAATTCTATGATGCTTTAAAACCTTCCACAGGGAGAAGGATGCAAAAAGGGGCCAAAGGTGTGACAATTTGAGTTGTTCATTCAAATCTCGCAAAAACAGAAATAAATGAGTTTAAACTGCCGGCAAACTCTTGTTTCAACGACTTGGTTGCTTAGCTTTTTCCGTCTTGTATGGCTAATTTCGAAACAGATGTGCAGATGCCCGCTGTGGTCGAGCGTGCAGTGTGACCCTGTCACACACAGCATAATGGCAAAAACGAAAGCTAACGGTATATGGCCAGCGTGGACTTGCCACCCCAGCTGGCCAGTGGGACCAGACCGCGCAGGAAAGCAGCCACTGGGAACACGGACCGCGGAGGAGCAGCAGTTGCGAGAGAGGCTCGCGCGCGGTCACAACTGGGCGACGGCAGCGATTGGGGCATGCAAATTATGCCAAATAGCACCATCGACAGGAGCACGAGCACGAGAAGCAGCAGCAGCAACGCCACAGCCAAAGCCATCGCCAGCGTCAACGCCGACAACCGAGCACAGAATGCAGCAGAGCACCGGAGCGGCGACGTCATCCGCAGCAGATAGCGGGATGGGGGCGACGGACCTGGTGTCCAGGTGCGGTGGCGACGGCGGGGGAGGTGGCGGGAACAGCTGCTCCGGCGGATCCAGCGACCCAGCAGCGGTGAGAGGCGTTTTTCCATGAAGTTGCCCAAATTTGTTGCTTTTCTCTTCTTGTTCTTTTGTTTTTTTTTAAGTGTTCGTGCGAGCCAGTGTGTGTATTTACGGTTTGTTTGGCCTGGCCAAAAATTATATAACTTTAAGCGGAGGCAGCGCACGCTTAGTGACACCCCCAACCCTCCTCCTACTTCTCCTCCTCCACTATCACCCATTTCGCCGCGCTGCTCTGCAAAAAGCGTTGTAAACGCGCACAACAACCGTGCGGGTGTGTGCGTCCGTCCGTGTGTACATGTGTGTGTGAGTGCGAACGTTTTATTTTCCATGCTCCTCCTCGTCTCGTTTGTTGTAATTTTCCGCAGCCAGCGCGCATGCCCCCCTCCCCCTTCCAGAACACTTTTCACACCGAAAATATTTTCGAATTGGTCCAGAAATCGCCAAAATGCTGAAATGCTAAAAACCATAAATTTAAACACCCAGAATCAGTGGATTTTAAAAAATCACAAGTTCATATTTTTACTACACTAGTTATTCTGTAAGGAATAGAGTGTTCAAAAAATGGATAACTTGCCGAAACCCCAAAGTTAAATGGATTAGCCATAAATATATAGAATATAGGAATAGAATTATAAATATTTTAAAAACCCCTCTAAATGTATCGCTAACTGCATGAAACAACGGATGAATCTTTTTGAAATGCAGATACTTGATTTATGAACCAAGTTCCAGCTAAGTGTTGCAAGTTTGGAAAATATTGAGCTGACGAAAAATATTCTCCGTGCACTTCTGCTACACGTTTTCGTATTTATTTAGTTTTTCTCGCTGGCTTGCCTAATTTTCGAAATGCGTGTATTTACACAGCGGCGCTTGT
Source organism: Drosophila mauritiana (assembly GCF_004382145.1). NCBI lineage: Eukaryota > Metazoa > Arthropoda > Insecta > Diptera > Drosophilidae > Drosophila > Drosophila mauritiana. The sequence goes on along the minus strand of NC_046672.1, from coordinate 19,026,147 downwards.
TTGTTTGCTTCTCGTTTTAATCATTTATTCGATTTCGCCATGTCCTTGCGGAGCCAACCACCCAGCCAGCCATCCACCCACCTTTGGCCCAGTTCCTTGGCGAGCTCGAGCTGCTCGCTTCCGGTGTCCCGATTCAATCGCAGCACATATTTAATTTCATTTCTGACGCCCGGCCAATTTCCCATTAACTTGAGCTAATTAATTTTGGCCAGCTGCCGTTGGTAATAATGGTTACGTCAGGCGAGGCTCGTCTATTTTTGGTCCTTAATCCTTTGCTGCTTCGCAGCGCCAGAGAGCGATAAAGAGAGGAAGAGAGAGAGAGAGAGAGGGAGAGAGTGTCCTTGCCACCCCCCAGGTTATCATTCATCTCCTGCCCCCCCGCGCTACCCATGTCTGCCCAAGAACTCAAGGACTTGTTTATTTATAACTCCGGCTCCTCCAGTTCGGGATGCCAGGCGAACCACATTCGCTATTCAGCCGGATCGCATAGTTTCCGCCTTAATTCGCTGCGCCACATCGTTCGTCTTTTGTTTATTGATTTATTCACACGCCTTCTGTTTGGTCTTCATTTCTATTTTTACCTTTATTTTTTAGCGCTTTATCGTTGTTGTGCATTAACCAAACCGAACACTCGACCACCAACTATGGCCAGGTAAGGGCTGCCATCCCATTCCATCCTACACTCCTCCATTTAAGAGGCGAAACCACTGTGGTCCTGGGCTGGAACGAAGTCACATAAGCAAAATACTTAGTTTCAATGATAACTCAAAAAACCTATAAGTAATAACTCAAAGAATGGAAGAATCGATTTTAACTATCAATTCAATATTTACGAATTTACTTAATTAATAATTAAGATACATTATCCAAATACTCCCATCACGTGGTATTATGTGGCATTTCGCACATCCCAAGTATAGTGCGCAGTGGTTTTGCTTGTACTCTGCTCGATCCTAATGGCCCCCACTCCTTGCAACTCCTTGCAGATCAACACAACGATTAGCTCCAAGCAGGCGGACGCGAGGGAGCCGCAGGAGGAGCAGGTGGCCATCCACTACTTGGCTAGCTTCCATGAGCTGTGCGTGGTGACCGCCTTGCTGCCGCTGGTGACGCTCTTCACGTGCTTCGTGACCGCCTACGTCTTCCAGTACGACGATGTCCACGAGACACATTGCCGCGTGAGTAAATGGACTCCGGGGGATCCAAGGGTATTCAGTGGACAGGATGGTGGTGATGGTGATGAATGCTTTGGGCAGGGCGCGGCGCGGCTAACTGCTCCAAATCCAGTTAGTCCCGTGGCCAACAAATCACTGTCATCCCCGCGGGAATCCCGCCGAGATTGGAGACACGCAAATCCGCTTTTCCAAACGATTCGCTGACATCGCTCCACACATGGCGGTTTTTATTTTCCCCAGCGGTCATGGATGATGAATGTTTGTTTGTGGCAGATGTACTCTGAATTGTGAATCATCCAAGAAATGGTTTGAATATTTGTAGATTTCATTTTAATAACAAGAAATTTCACCAGTGAAATATATTCCCAGTTGGCTATATCTGGCATCGTTTGCTGTGAAAAGGATATGTTCATTGTTCAAATGCACATATTTAGTACATTTTATGTTTGATTATTATTTATCATTAGATTTCACTGCAATGCGTTAACTTAGATATATTTATATGATTTTTTTGTGTTATTAATATACATTTCGATTATCAGTGGCCATAATTCATTTTCCTTGCAAGTAATTGAGAGTATTCACTTCAAGGGGAACCCGTTCGTATTCAAGAGTATCTCAAACCATACCTTCAGTCTGCATATCAATCACATTCAGTAATTATGGCATTCGTTACCAGGTCTACAACATTATACCCTCGATAAGTGCAATTACCGGCGTCAGTCCGCAGCGCTACTTCTGGCGCTTCAGCATCGCGCTCCACATCGGACCGCGAATCCCCATCGCCTTCGTCTACAAGAACTACTACCGCTCGCAGCTGCGTCGGATCAGTCCCGCCCAGGTGCCTCAGACGAGCCTGCTCATCACGCTGATCCTGGTGCTCAACTGCATCGAGATCGCGTCCCTGGGCGGCGTCACCTATATATCGAATCGCGAGAACTACCGTAGGTCCTGCCCAGACTCCTTACCGCACATCTGATCTGAGTATACCCCTTCCAGCCGTTCACGAGCGCATATTCATCACGTTCATGGTCTGCTCGCTGTGCTACATGCTGGCCACCATCAAGCTGAACAGCATCCTCAATGCCGGACAGGCGCTGAGCGAAAAGCAGCTCCTCTCCATCAAGTGGAAGAAGATCCTCTTCGCCGTCTCCATCCTGAGCACCGTCGGCCTGCTGGTGTTCTTTGCCAAACATCGCTTCTACTGTCACGACTTGGGTGGGTTTCAAATCTCTTAATGCCACTCTTAATGCCACCTCCCGATACCCGATACAGATAATGAATCTCCCTCTCTCTACTCCCACTTCTCTTGACAGCATTCAGTTGGTTCGCGTTCTTCGAGTACTTGATCGCCATCGCCAACATGCTGTTCCACTTCACCATCATCTGGGACTTCCCCTCGCAGTTCATGATGATCGTGCAGGGACCCCGCGAGAATCTCGCCCAGTATTTGAGCAACCGGCCGAAGCTGGACTAGATTCGACACGGACTAGATGCCCCCAGCGCGCCACATCTCCTCCAGTGAACAGTGCGTGCGATTCCCGTGCGAAACGTACAATTAACGAACTTCTTCAACTTTAAAACTAAGCGCTTCCATGCCGATCAACCATAGCAAACTTAGCCTTCTTCTATTTCTTCGATTCTCTTTACACTTACACTTATCAATCTAAGCCGAAAGCGAAACCAAACCAAAATCCAGAGATAAGGAACGCAATACGATACGAAACCAAAATGTTCCATAGTTCCATGATTAATATAGCTATTGAATTTAACAACAAGTATGTAAAGAATTTTGCCAGATTAGAGGGCATACCGTTCTATGTACACATTCTAAATACGTGAAATAAGTTACCTAGGGATTAAGTGCACCCAAAACAAAAGCAAAACCGAAACCGAAACCGAAACCAAAACCAAACCAAATGGATCACAGCTCGCCAGATCTCATGTCAATTTCGAATCGAATGCTAGGAGACAGCCAGGCGCGAGCAGTTTCATTTGTTAGGCAGTAAAGTAAAGTAAAATAAATAGAAGTCGCATTACTTACCACTTAGTACATATCGTTTATACAAGATGATAACGAGCAGCGGGAAATAGCCTCCTTGGGACAGGCCCTATTGGCCCCCATCCACAAAAAAAAAAAAAGAAAAAAGAACAAAAATCAAACCGCAAAGGAACAAGGACACGATTCTAATAGACGGTAATCAGACAATAGACATTAAGTGTGCGACTTTACTGCGGGCAACGAACCAGGACCTCCACAGATTCCATCCGCGCAGTGATGGCAAATGGTATTTCCCGGATAGTTTATAGCTACTCATGCACATAGTTTTAGAATCCGTCACTGATCGTGGATCGGATCGAGTAATCCGAATGGGTGTGGAGGTGCGGCTTCTGCTGCTCACGGGGTCAGAAGGTCGGTGGTATAAGTAAATGTAGCCAAGTAAACAATTGTTCTTAGCCAACTTTAATAGTGAAATGAAATTCGAAAGACGGAGCAATCCGGTGAAAACTAGAGGCCCATAGGTAACCAATTTGCAAACCAGATTAGGATCAATATATTTTGCAGCAAAGGAGATGCGTAGGTGTTTTTTTTTCCTCTATACAAGAGTACTTAGTGTAAATCGAGAAGAGTTCAAATTGATATCGCTACTTGGCCAACTTTGTGCCATATGTACACAGCAGAGTCAGGCGGAAGGTTTTATTCGATAAGTAGTACGTACGATTGCTACCCTTAGTTATGATTGCGATTGAGCATTGTACATGCGGGAGATCGACGTTTTAGATAATTACCCCGTATAGCTAAGCCAATGAAACAATTGTTAATTCTCACACAAAAACCAAATACCAACGGATACTCACTAAAAAAAGTTATACAGATTAACAACTCGAGCAAGCTCACGCCCACTCATGCGATATGTTATGCAATAGTTGAGTTGCCAGCTGCACCTCGCGATCGATCAGAATATATATATTGAATTTGAATTATTGTTAATGCTTACACGGCCTACGTTTATCCCACATTAACTATATCTATACTTATAGCTCTGTCCCGCTCCGTTTCGATTTCCCATTTCCGATTATGTGCCTCTCTCTCTTTCCCACGCCCCCAAGGATATGTACTTCCAGTCGCATCTGATCTGATCCGATCCGGGTGCGTACTATATTCATATATATATGCGCTTTATATATACTGCTCATCGGCTAATCTTCAATTATTTGATCCGGCAGATGGATGGTCACTTTTTAAAATGCAACTTTTTACCTTTGCATAACTTTTTAGGCGACACAACGTAAGAGAATTAATTAAAAATGAAATGCAAAACTTAACTATGAAATACATATGTAAACTTTGTAGCTTCCTAATTTGAATAAAGATTAATACAACTCACACGAATCTCGGACCATTTCAGGAGAGAGTAAGTTTTCATTGTGGAAGCACTTAAGTATATTTCTCGTTTTCACGTACTCTGTTAATTATTTACACTTTATAGTAGGGCATTACACATAAGTGGGGCTTCTCGAGGTGTGAGAGATGTTACATATAATACTAGCACACGAGTCAAAATTCCGAATGCGGCGAGGTCCGATTTGTGGTCAAGGTGGAGTCCGCTTCGGGTCTGGACAAAAGCGTGTGGTCAGGTCCTGTATGTTTGTATGTGCTATCATATGCAGGCGGATGCGTGGAAGGGAGCATGGTGGGGGCGATGTGCTTGGTTGGTGGATTGGACGTGATTTGTGGGCGGTGTTAGCATTTGGCTTACAATTAAAATTCAGTACGAGTCTAAAAGCTACGACCGATGCGTGAGTGTGTAAGTGGGTATGGGTATGCTTAACAATGCCTAACCTGGACAAAGGTGTGCGGCATCTCCGTGTGCGCGTGCAAAGAGGCTGTCCTTAAGTCTACGTGGTTCTTGCGATTTATTGTTGATGTTGCTGTTACTGTTGCTCCTGTACTGTGCTGTGTGGCCATCTATATCTAGTCCGGCAGATCGATGCTGACGAACGGAACCACCGGCTTGAGAATGTCATTTTTGGCCCCCTTCTTGCTCTTTTTGTCGTGCTTGTGGAACTCGTGCAGCTGCTCGCTGGCCGCCGTGCTCGTCGAGGAGGACGCTGCGTCCAGCGGCATGGACTGTGCGGCATTGCTGTGGGTTTCCGGGTGGTAGCTGATGTTGCCGTACTCCTGCAGGAACGGCATCGCGGACAACAAGAACTGGCTGAAAGACTTGCGGATGCCGAACCACCACATGTTGCCGCCCTTTGCCGAGGAGCTGAGAACTATTAGCGCCAGAATAGAGACGAGCAGCGGTGAAAAGACCACGATGTACGGGAACTTTAGCTCGCCGTCCAGCTTGTCGCAGATGACCACCTGGCGGAATAGATGGGTTAGCCATGCACTATTTTTTGGAGGGACTAGATGAGGTCTCACCTGAAAGCAGAGCAGTGGGAGCACCGTGCAGATGTTGCCCACCGCTGCGTTTAATGCCGCCTTCTTCTGCTGCAGCGAGACCTCCGGCGTACGCATCATGATGCCACAGAAGATGATGTTGTACAATACGCTGACCAGGCTCAGGCATATGACGATCCACATGGGCACAAACACTACGTCCCAGTTCCAGTAGACAAAGCGATCCAGCTTTAGCGGCAGTGAGACAAACTGAAGCGCGTTGACCGCCAGGAAGAGCTCCAGCTCGAAGGAGCGATCGTGCTTGACGGCCCACACACAGGCGCCCACACTCACCACCGAACCGAAGATCAGCGGAATGAAGACCAGCACCCACAAGTGACGGTCCGAGGTCAGCTTATCGCAGGCCAGCAGCTCAAACATCAGCAGGATCAGGTGCAGGGCCAGCGAGATGAGCATCGCTTTGAACTGGGTGTAGGCATCGCCCTCGAGCCGATAATGCGGATACCGACACCACACAATGGCTCCCACGATTGCGCCCAGGATGGCGGTGCATTTCCATATCCACAGCGGTGTGAAAATCGCCCAGTAGGGCCAATCTGGGATAAGGCATTCGATTAGACGAGGCTACTAGGCCAATAATAAGGTTAATGCCCTACATCAAATCTAGCTCAGTAATTAATAATCAAGATATTTAGCTTAGATTAGTTATTAAAATAGCGGGAGAACTGATATCCTCGTTAAGGTACCAAATTTGGATAACCCTCTATGGTCAGACGATTTCTGTAACATTGCTTTGTCCAATCTCAGATCTGCTTGGTAACCCTTCTATAATATAAATCTGGACTATTCTAATTGGTTGCTCCTTCTCTAGAAGAAGCGATGGTGCAGCGTCCACATATTTGTCTATGGGTCGTATATGGTTGTGGTATGATTGTATTTTCTTGCATCCCCGTGCTGTTTTAATTCTGGGTGACGTTGTGTATTCCAGAACTGTCACAGAAAAGTACCCACCTATGAAGTTGTCCAGGCGCAAGGCGAAGAGCGTGACAAAGATGAACAGGCTGCAGTGGACGATGAACTTGCTAAAAGAGAACATGGTCGATTATGTTTTCGATTGGGAACCAATGCGATCTGGGTGTCCGCAGTCGGAGGCTTCTCACCAGGGATTGAAGTCGCGGAACAAAGATTCCAGATTCATGTTGCTGGGGACACCATAGAGCTGTGTCAATGGCGAGCGCGACACTGGACACTTGGTAACTGGACACTAGTTGCTCGTGGGCACCCGCCGCACTGCGTCCGCTCCTGGCAGCTATCTTCGCCCGAACGAGGCTGTGTGTTATGATGGAGTGGGGGGCAGTTAGTACTCTACGCCTGGTGCCGATCTTTCACCCCTTTCCCAGCAGATATTCTGTTCTTTGTTTTATTTACACTCTTTTTTGACTGGCATTTCTGTCCCGAGATTCGATAACGATAACTCCTGCCTGCTCTGGCGATTGGCCTGACAACGACTTGACAGATGTCTGGCTAAAAGTAGCCAGATTTCCGCCTACGCTAGCCTGGTATCGATAGCTTCGATAGGCACAGGAAATGTTATCTTATTTGGAAGATTTGGAGGAAAACGAGGAACCGCTGCGGGATTCAGACTGCTGCGGCAATGGCTGCACCAATTGCATCCTCGACAACAAGCCACGGCCAAGCAAACGCGTTCTGCTGGCGGGCAAGCGGAACGTGATCCTGAGCTACACGAAGTTCCGCCTGTTGGGGCGGGAAGAGCTGGGGTCCGGACCCAATGGACAGCTGCTGCTCCTGCACTTTGCTCACGCAGCAGAGGAGGAGGATGGCGAGAGACCGGGGGACACGGTGCTTGACATCCCGCCCGGCCACCATGTGATGCTGCGCGTCGGCTGCCTGCTGCGTCCGTATTCGCCGTATTGGAGCGACTTTGTGGCCAAAGAGTTCCGCATCCTGGTGAAGCTGCAGCCGGAGGGACCAATGTCTCGGCACCTGCAAGCTGTACAGCCCGACGATCTGCTGGAATTCCGTGGTCCCATCGGGCAATACGTACACGATCCACAGCCGGCCAAGTGCATCTATATTATCGCCCAGGGAGTTGCTATTGCACCCACTCTGCCGCTGGTTCGGCAGGTGCTGGACAACGAGGAGGATATGAGTCGCCTGTGGCATTTGGTGTGCGCTCGTGACCTGCAGCATGTCTACTTTCGCGAGGAGATGCTTGAGTTCGCCCAGTTCTGGAACTACAGGAGCTGCCTCTACCTGCCGCATCAGCAGTGTGACTCCTCCGCTTGCCAGGAGGCGGGCCACTGTGCCCAGCAGTGCCCTCAGCTCCGGGACAATCTACGCTACAAGGAGACGGCAAAGGTGTCCCGATTAGATGCCGCCGAACTGGCCACCCACCTCAATCCCGCGATTCCCGGACAGCGCGTCCTCATCGTGGCTGGAGATTCAAGTTTTCAAAAGATCATCGCCCAAATAGGAACACAATCATTGGACGTAGATCCGGCAAACATTTATATGCTGTAATTGCCGGGAGAAACTGTAGATGCTTATAAATATTTGATATTGTTTATGAATTTGTGATCGTACAAGTTTTACCGAGAGTTCTATATTTTTTATACCCGCTACTCGTAGAGTAAAAGGGTAAACTAGATTCGTTGTAAAATATGTAACAGGCAAAAGGAAGCGTTTGCGATCGTATAAAGTATATATATTCTTGATCTGGATCAATAGCCGAGTCGATCTGACCATGTCCGTCTGGAACTATAAAAGTTAGAACTCTGAGATCCAGCATACAGATTCTATAGACAAACACGCAGCGCAAGTTTGTTGACCCATGTTGTCACGCCCACTCTAACGCCCACAAACCGCACAAAACTGTCACTACCACACTTTTGAAAATTGTTTAGATTTTTCTTCGTTTTATTGTTTGTCTTGCGAATTTATAGTATCTGTATACCAAAAACGCTGTGGCCACGCCCATCCTTTCACCAAAAAAAAAGCCCACACTTTTTGTAAAGTAATGTATGTATATATTGGTATGCCTATGCTTTAAAATTTTATGTAAAACCTGGAAAAGCTGCCACATAGGTAGCAGTAAACTTGTTTAATTCCAATTAATAAATTTAAAAATAAATAAATAAAAAAAAGAGAAAAATCCCACGGAATCCTACGGAATAAATATCTATGTTTTTGGCCATCCAGGTACCTCTAATGACCGAATACTTGGATCTTGAAGTCATGTCGCTGTCGGCCAATCATTTACTTTGTTTCATTTACTTTGATACCAAAAGTATCGATGCGGATTAAATTGCCCTTAAAAAGCCGACTGGATCGTAGGTTTCCGCAGTAATTAATATAATTGACCATCTGGTCACTGGATTCTGGGTGGTTTGTATCGAAAGGAACATTGTCAACATCTTATTTGACCTCCTTTGTCCATGACATGGTTATGATTCCATTTGACTATCAGTGACCCAATCTCATTCAAGTCATCCCAAGTGGATGATATTTTCAGGAATCACCCCATTCCCAGTTGTAGTAATCTGAACACCAAACTAAGAAGGCGCAAGTGTGGTGCGGACTAGTGCATACCCTGTACCTTGATTTCGAGAAACAAATGTGTCCGTGCCTTAACATTTCACTGGCTAGTTTATATTCAATATATTCGGTGCCTGATCCTGGGCCCTAATTGGTGCAGAGCTTTTTGATTGTTTCCCCCATGACTAATTAATATAAAATAATTTAAATTAATTACAAACAATAAGAAATATACTGTATACCAGCGAATTCAGTTTTATTTTGAAGCAAGCTTTGTGTTACAAGACAAATACAAAAAAAAAGAAGTAATTTGAGTTATATATTGTGATCTGATTCAAAGTATTTTAATGATGGCTGGGAGATCGCTCTAATTATATTATAAATTTTTGGGCTTCGGAGTTTTTTAGTCCTGTAGCTTCAAGCACGTAATGAAGTCAATGAGTAGCTTGTCGTGCACATGTTTGATGTGCTCGACAGGCACGGCTTCCCCAACTGGGGATCCCTTCCAGGTGACGATGAAGTAAACCGTGTCACCAAACATGTAGCTGTACAGCGGACCAACCGAGCATTCCTAGGCGGCACCCATGTGCTTTGGTGACGGCGTCGAACCGGCCTCCTCGGGTTTTTTCTTTGTCGGCTCTCCCTCCTCCTGCTCTTCTTCTTCCTGCTCTTCATCCTCCTCCTCTTCTTCTTCCTGCTCTTCATCCTCCTCCTGCTCTTCCTCTTCCTGCTCTTCCTCCTCCATCTCGTCCTCCTCCAGCTCTTCCTCTTCCTGCTCTTCATCCTCCTCCTCTTCTTCTTCCTGCTCTTCATCCTCCTCCTCTTCTTCTTTCTGCTCTTCATCCTCCTCCTCTTCTTCTTCCTGCTCTTCATCCTCCTCCTCTTCTTCTTCCTGCTCTTCATCCTCCTCCTCTTCCTCCTGCTCTTCCTGCTCCTGGTCTTTTTCTTCCTCCTCCTCCTTTTCCTGATCCTGCTCTTTCTCTTGGGACTCCAGTTGGGTCTTATTGGAATTGCTGCCGCCAGCGCCACCAAGATTCCCTGAGTCGCAGCCACTAGCGCTCAATTCCAGCTCTGCCTGTTGTACATCCAACTCTTGGGACTCCAGTTGGGTCTTATTGGAATTGCTGCCGCCAGCGCCACCAAGATTCCCTGAGTCGCAGCCACTAGCGCTCAATTCCAGCTCTGCCTGTTGTACATCCATCTCGACGAGCAGCCGAACCAGCTCTCCGCGGGCCGGATCGTCGACTCGCATGCGCTTTGGTGGCGGTGAAGAACCGGCCTCCTCAGATTTCTTCTTTGCCGGCTTTTCCTTCTCCTGCTCTTTCTCCTCCTGCTTGTCCTCTTCCGCGGGGGAACCACCTGCGGTGTTGTTGAGGCTGTTTTCTTTCTCCGACATCGTTTAGCAATAAAGTTCTCTTGAAAAAGTAAGCCAAATAAATTCACGTGCAATCGTAAAATGTAAAATGACAGCCGAAATGACAAGTTTCCTATAGCAGGTGCTGCCAACTCGTGTGGATTACGTTTATTAAAAAAAATAGAACATTAATATTTTCAAACTCTGGCAGCGCTTTAGATTCAAATCATAGGTTGGTCTTTGGCCAAGCGGCATGTGCGTCTAAAACTAAGTTATCGGACTTCTCCGGCGATTGCTTAAGTTCTGGTGGCGGTCCCATCAAGTGGGCGTACTTGGCCAGGTACGGAGTCAGCAGCTCCATGGGCAGGGGGAAGATGATGGTGGAGTTCTTCTCGGCGGAGATGCTGCTCAGGGTTTGCAAGTAGCGCAGCTGTGGTGACATGGAATTCGAATGGTAATCAGTGCTCAACGGTTGATTTTTCTAGGACAACACCCACCTGCAAGGCCGATGGACTGGCGGAGATGACGTCGGAGGCCTCCTTGAGCGCTGTGGCGGACTTTTTCTCACCCTCGGCGGCAATCACCTTGGCACGAGCATCACGAGCGGCCTCCGCCTCGGCGGCCATGGCGCGCTGCATGGAAACGGGCAGGGAGACGTCCTTGCTGCCAGCGGATGAAGAGCATACAACGTACACATGTGAAGAAGTACTGATCTGATCTGGGATGGCAAATGTCAGGCTACTTACATCTCAACGCGCTCCACCATGACGCCCCAGGGCTCGGTGGCCTCGTCCAAGGTGGCCTGCATGTTGTGGGCCAGGGTTTCGCGCTCGGTTAGCAGCTCGGACAGGTTGCGAGTGCCGACGATGTTTCGGAGCGTGGTGGCCGCCAGGAGGCGGGTGGACATGCTGTAGTCCTCGACCTGGATGACCGCGTAAAGGGGATCACTGATGCGATAGTAGACCACCGCGTCCACGGTGACCGTCACGGAATCCTTCGTCAGACCAAGTCCGACTAAGACCATCGGACAGTGAACAAACTAAAATGTCTATTGACGAAATTAGATTCCAAGACGCGCATGAACTCGAACAAGTCCAACCTAATTATTACGAGCAACAGTATTTTAACCAAAATCAGTAAAATCCGTATCAAAATCATGGCTTCATTAATGAAGGGCAACAACAAGTCCAATTTGTACAAATTAATAACAAACAAACCCAAAATAATTCTGAACTAAACGAAAATTTTCGGTTAACAGCCCCGGACAACACGAATATGTCGCAGCGTTGGCATTTTCTTGCTCCTGATCTTCCATATTAGCAAATAAACCTTTCGAGTGAAGCGAATTCCAACCGGCGTGCGCGACTGTCTGTATGCAACTGATCGTATTTTCTACGCATCGATCTATCCTTTACACACGCTAGCTGGACTACACTTGGCGACAGCGCGACAACGCTGTCGCCTCACTCGTAACGGTACTTTGGCGCCAGTCATATTCTACGTTGTAGTCAAATTCTAAGAATGTCCTCACAATATACCAAACTCATTGCGCAGCTGCGTCTTGCAAGCACAGTGGTCAAACCATGCTAATAATATGACAGACACGTACAGTGGTCAAAATACATTCGTAATGCGACACGGCCTTCCTGACATAATACACGTCCTCGTGTGTTGTCTTAAATCTACCACATAAGTGATAACACTTCAGGATTCAAAGACTCCCTGGATATTTCAAAGAATTATTTCCATTCAATCCTTTTCTGATTCAAATTAGTTTCAACTTTAGTCTTATCATAACATGACTAAATTACTTAAATTTTCGTAACACAACTCAAATTTCACAAATCATACCACTCGTGTAATTCCTTTAACACATTTTTCTCTTAATCTTTCAAATCAAACATATTTTGTAGTTCCTTTTACAAATAATTAACTTATCTTTTGTGTAGTTCCCTTTACACATAATAAACCTATCTTTAGTGTAGTTCCTTTTACACATAATTAACTTATATTTTGTGTAGTTCCTTTTACACAAACTGAACTTATATTTTGTGTAGTTCCTTTTACACAAACTGAACTTATATTTTGTGTAGTTCCTTTTACACAAACTGAACTTATATTTTGTGTAGTTCCTTTTACACAAACTGAACTTATATTTTGTGTAGTTCCTTTTACACAAACTGAACTTATATTTTGTGTAGTTCCTTTTACACAAACTGAACTTATATTTTGTGTAGTTCCTTTTACACAAACGACCCCCGCCATAACAAGTCTCTTCTGCTATGGTGCGGTCTTCAGTTTCTCTATTATGTCACACTGTCAGGCTCTTGCTGCACTCCTTGCAACGATCTCACGCATCCTCATGCGTCATGGCCTCTCCGGACCCTCATAGCTGTAGCCTTGTGAATAATTAACTCAGAGTCTATGGTCTCTACGAGTGCCTCAGTCGGCGATCTCTCGCAGTGGTCTCTACGAGTGCCTCAGTCGGCGATCTCTCACATTGGTCTCTACGAGTGCCTCAGTCGGCGATCTCTCACATTGATCTCTACGAGTGCCTCAGTCGGCGATCTCTCGCATTGGTCTGCGTCTACCTCAACAGGCATCGACCATAACTATTCGTGGGCCTACTATACGTTCTCTTGCTTGTCAAAGATCTCAACACATATCGGTCACCATCAAGCTTTTCCGCCATTACATATGGCCCCAAACCTTGGGTTTAGCTTTGTTTGATGCCACTCTTCACTCTTGAGCAAGACATGGTCGCCTACATTGAATCTTATTTCTTATATTGAATCTTTTTTTATTTATGAAATTAAAATTACAAATCTTTACGTAGCTAGAACTTGCATCGTGCATGTCACGAAGCCGTTACCTATACCACTCATAAGCACAGCACTACTAATTCATCCTTCCATGAACACATCCGCTAATCCCTCTTTCAATAAGGAATCAAAAAAGTATGGAACGGACTCACCGGTTTCACCATATTCCTGATGGTGGAGCTACAGTACAGATGTCAACACGTTTCTCGGTTACTTGGTCGTTTCCTCGTGATCGTCCTTTTTGACAGGCGGATGCGAAGTGCCCAAAATCGTCGCATTTGAAACATTTGACTGTTGATCCCTGCGTTGAACTTCCGTTGTGACTTTGATTTTGTGACCTCTGCCGAGCACGACATTCAGCATATTTATGTCCAGTCTTTCCACAATAATTGCATTCCACTTGAGAGAGATACTTAGACTTTTTACGCTCCTGGTCTGTTGTAGATGCGTCGTCATCAAGGTTCCGTTTTTTAAAAGTGTGCGCTTGTAGTTGTTGTTGCATGTCATTTCGAGTTTTAATATTGTTTGTAAAAACCCAGCGCGACAATTTGTTATCAATTTGTGCCATGTGAGCCAGAGTAAGTGAAACCGCAATTTCCTCCAGATCAATAGATTTAAATTTGGACATAAGTAAGGTGACGATTCGGCTTCCATGTTCGGTGTAACTTTCTCCAGACTTTGGTCGCCCGTTCAAAATTTTCATCATTGTGGCAGCAGACGTTTCGATGCCAATGAAGCGTTAAACGAAGAGTTCTTTAAATTGTGGCCATGTGATGCCAGCAAAGCATATTTGGGACAGCCATTGTGATGCACTTCCCTCTAGCGCCTTACTTAAAGTTATCATCAGGCTGCTACCTTCGGGCATTTTATCAGCAAAAATAAGATCCACTGTTGTACACCAAGCTGAGGCATCTGCACCAGCTCCCTCAGGATGAAACTTTGGGAGAGTTATATGTTTTCCCTTTTCATCAGTTGCCGATGCCTTTGGTGTCTGCATATTTTTGATGATCTCCATTAGGTTGTTGTTTTGCACTTGTAGAGCTGCCAGGTATGCATCGGTGATATTTGTAGGCAAAGCAGATCCCACTTCTGATGTCGCAGCGTTGGCATTTTCTTGCTCCTGATCTTCCATATTAGCAAATAAACCTTTCGAGTGAAGCGAATTCCAACCGGCGTGCGCGACTGTCTGTATGCAACTGATCGTATTTTCTACGCATCGATCTATCCTTTACACACGCTAGCTGGACTACACTTGGCGACAGCGCGACAACGCTGTCGCCTCACTCGTAACGGTACTTTGGCGCCAGTCATATTCTACGTTGTAGTCAAATTCTAAGAATGTCCTCACAATATACCAAACTCATTGCGCAGCTGCGTCTTGCAAGCACAGTGGTCAAACCATGCTAATAATATGACAGACACGTACAGTGGTCAAAATACATTCGTAATGCGACAAATACATAAAAATAGTATACAAAGGGTGCTCATACAAATGCCTTCTAGACACAGGATCAACAATTAATTTGATCAATGACAATATATTTTGTCTTCCCATTCAAAATAGTAGATGTGAAGTTTTAACATCAAATGGCCCTATTACCTTGAACGACTTGATTATGTTACCCAGAAATAGTATTTTCAAAAAAACCGAACCATTTTATGTGCACAGATTTTCTAAGAATTACGATATGCTAATTGGCAGAAAATTGTTGAAAAATGTTATCAATCAATCAGTTATTAATTACAAAAATGATACAGTTACCCTTTTTGATCAAACATACAAATTAATTACTTCAGAATCTGAAAGAAACCAAAATTGGTATATCCAAAGGAAACCAGAATCAATTGCAAGCCCAGATCAGAAATCAATAAAAAAATTAGATTTTTCACAGTTTCGATTAGAACACCTAAATCAGGAGGAAACTTTTAAGTTAAAAGGCTTATTAAATAAATTTAGAAATCTTGAATATAAGGAGGGAGACAAATTAACATTTACAAATACAATTAAACACGTACTAAATACAACACATAACTCCCCAATTTATTCGACACAATACCCACTTGCGCAAACACACGAAATCGAAGTAGAAAACCAAGTGCAGGAAATGCTGAATCAGGGATTGATTAGGGAAAGTAATTCGCCATACAATAGTCCTACTTGGGTCGTACCAAAAAAACCGGATGCTTCTGGCATAAATAAGTACGGGGTAGTAATTGATTATAGAAAGCTAAATGAGATAACCATACCTGACAGATATCCAATTCCAAATATGGACGAAATTCTTGGCAAACTGGGTAAATGCCAATATTTTACAACGATCGATCTGGCAAAAGGATTCCATCAAATAGAAATGGACGAAGAATCGGTTTCTAAAACTGCATTCTCCACCAAAAGCGGTCATTACGAATACCTTCGAATGCCATTTGGCCTTAGGAATGCATCCTAATCCTAATCCTTCGACCGTTGCTTAACAAACACTGTTTGGTGTATCTGGATGATATTATAATTTTTTCAACATCCCTTACAGAACATTTAAATTCAATACAATTAGTTTTTTCAAAGCTTGCAGATGCAAATTTAAAATTGCAACCAGACAAATGTGAGTTCTCAAAAAAGGAAGCTAACTTTCTTGGTCACATAGTTACCCCTGATGGTATTAAACCAAATCCTATTAGAGTTAAAGCCATAGTTTCATTATCGCAAATTTATTCCAAATTACGCAGACATAGCAAAACCCATGACCAGCTGCTTGAAAAAAGGAGCAAAGATAGATACACAAAAACTTGAGTACATAGAGGCATTCGAAAATAATAATAATAATTTGATAATTCGTGACCCAATTTTACAATTACCTGATTTGGAAAGGAAATTAGTTTTAACCACAGATGCAAGTAACTTGGCCCTCGGGGCTGTCCTTTCTCAAAACGGTCATCCTATATCTTTTAGTAGAACACTTAACGATCACGAATTAAATTACAGTGCTATCGAAAAAGAATTACTCGCCATAGTTTGGGCCACAAAAACTTTTCGACATTATTTACTAGGGCGACAATTTCTCATTGCCAGTGACCATCAAGCTCTTAGATGGCTTCATAACTTAAAGGAACCGAATGCTAAGTTAGAAAGATGGAGAGTTAGATTAAGCGAATACCAATTTAAAATAGATTATAATATAGGGAAAGAAAATTCGGTTGCCGATGCATTATCAAGAATTAAAATTGAAGAAAATCATCATAGTGAAGCTACTCAACGTAGTGCAGAAGAAGACAATAGCAACCTTATTCATTTAACAGAAAAACCAATAAATTATTTCAAAAAACAAATAATCTTTATTAAATCCGATAAAAATAAAGTAGAGCACTCAAAATTATTCGGTAACTCCATTACCACAATTCAATATGATGTAATGACACTTGAAAAGGCCAAACAAATTTTACTCGATCACTTTATCCATAGAAACATTACCATTTATATATTTATTATTGAGAGCGATGTAGATTTTGAAATTATTCAAAGAGCACACATAGAAATTGTTAATACCACCTACACAAAAGTAATTCGCAGTCTTTTCCTATTAAAGAACGTTGGTTCATACGCCGAATTCAAAGAAATCATACTTCAATCACATGAAAAACTTTTACACCCTGGTATACAGAAAATGACAAAATGATTTAAAGAAAATCACTTCTTTCCAAATAGCCAACTATTAATTCAGAATATAACAAACGAATGCAACATACGCAATTTGGCCAAAACAGAACATAGAAACACCAAAATGCAAATGAACATTGCCGAGAAAAATTGTAGTAGATATTTATTCATCTGAGGGAAAACATTACATCAGTTGCATTGATAATTATTCTAAATTCGCTACACTTGAGCAAATTAAAACTAAGGATTGGATGGAGTGCAGAAACGCATTAATGCGCATTTTTAATCAACTAGGTAAACCCAAATTACTAAAGGCAGACAGAGACGGAGCTTTCTCCAGTTTAGCTTTGAAGCGATGGCTTGAAGAAGAAGAAGTCGAATTACAGCTCAATACAGCAAAAAACGGGGTAGCAGACGTCGAAAGATTACACAAAACAATAAATGAAAAAATTCGAATAATCAATTCATCTGACGATGAAGAAGTAAAATTAAGCAAGATAGAAACAATCCTCTACACATAATCATAAAATTAAACATGACACTACTGGACAGACACCTGCTCAGATTTTCTTATACGCTGGGCATCCAATATTAGACACTCAAAAAATTAAAGAGAAGAAAATAGACAAAATAAATGAAGATAGACAGGAATTTAATATTGACACTAATTACAGAAAAGGTCCACTACAGAAAGGCAAATTAGAAAACCCATTTAAACCAACCAAAAATGTAGAACAGACAGACCCTGACCATTACAAAATCACTAATAGAAATAGAGTTACGCACCACTACAAAATACAATTCAAAAAACAAAAGAAAAATAATTAACTCTCAATTTCACAGGCACCTGGTACCCGATAACACTATTGTTTATACTGATCACAGCTGTTCATGGACAACAAATTCAAATTAATAATATTGACACCAACCACGGATATCTCCTTTTTTCTGATAAGCCAGTCCAGATACCATCCTCCTTTGAACATCATTCCTTAAAAATCAATTTAACTGAAATAGACATCGTGGTTGACTATTTTGAGCAAAGTCTACCAACCGATTACCATGCACCCCAGATCAAATTTTTATACAATAAAATAAAAAGAGAGCTAGCCGGAATAACCCTGAAACATTGAAACAAACGGGGTCTTATTAACATTGTGGGTTCAGGTTTTAAATACCTATTTGGAACACTAGATGAAAATGATCGAGTCGAAATACAGAAAAAACTTGAAATCACGCCCATAACTCAGTAAAATTACAGAATTATGAAAACCACACCATCACTGACAGTCTTTTGTTCGAACTAATGTAGTATGTGCCTATGCAATATTAAGAACAATTAAATAAAATAGCATATCAACATATGGCAGCACTTTGTTGCTATGTTTATGTTTATGTTTATGCACGCAGTAAGGCCCAGGGCGGATGTAACATGATCGCCCACTTGAAGGCCACAAAGTATAAGTGCATTGCCCACTTGAAGCCCACAAAGTACAAGTGCATGGTCAGCATTCCCACGCCGACCAAATGCATGTTACATACGTACATACATAGCTCGCTCTCCCGATAAGCCTGTATATATAAGATATACATATGATAAGAACGCCGCTCCGCCGCTGGCGTACCCGGCAGCGCAGCTACGCGGATTAGCCTAAGTTCAAATATATTCAAAACTGACAAATCAGACACTCTGTAGACGTTGAGCTGGCAGAACCACTTCTGCCTACTCTAAAATCAAAAGAAGAATTGAATAAATATAAGTCAGCCCGACGGCTGCATTCAACTTAAAACGGACTCGTGTTCTTATTTGGAGTTCATCATTACATGGCGACCGTGACAGTCGTCCAACGCTGGACGAATTGACCAAAGCTGGTGAAGACAAAGGAATACTGGACTGGAAGAAGACACATTACCAAGGCATAATTAAATGGAATTCCCAAAACTAAGGAAAAATCTGAGTGAGTAGAGTTCTATTGAGTATGGGAAAAGACCGTGGCGGTTTGAAAACTAAGCTGGATAAACGTATAGCCCACGTAAGGTGGCTAATATACGGTCAGCAAACGCCACCAGAGCTAGACCACTTGCTGCAATATCAGTAAGAATTGAAGACCCATAAACTCGAGAGAACTCACTCAGATAATATTAAAAATATACCCAAAGCTAATGAAGTTCCAAAATACCAGGCATGTCCAGCACCAGCACCAGCATTAACAAAGCCGAAGAAGTCCTGCCCCCCTGGCTGCGAAGGAGTCTGGAGTCCTCACTGCTTGGGGACTTGTGAGCAGCCATCGACAGTTGAGTTCAAAATTGTGCCAACTATTTTTGACTTAACGACCTCAACTGCAATGTCTTCATATGGTCCTTTAGCTAGGTCTACCAATTTGATTGCCTTAATGAATCTTTGTAAATGGATCTTTTGTCCATCAAATTCTGGACTGTGCAAGCGACTTCCTTAATGTACGACCTAATGGCTGCTGCTTGTTCTGCCATGGTTACTTTATTTTCGGAGTCAGCTGCGTTGTTCGTTTCATCTTCGTCCTTCAGCATTAATTTTGCTGGTAAAGTTAGATCGTGAAGATCTTCCTCTTTAATATCTTCTTTGACTATAGTCCTATCTTCTTCGTCAGAGTTGGTGCTGTCTTCATTCAAATTTATTCTTAGCGGAGTGTTTACTATGGTTGGAATTTCTATCTGGAGACTGAATTTATTTTTATAAATATTAATTTTTCTCTTAATGTCACCAGTAGTTCCAAAGCTTTAGCACACTGTTTGCTGTCCAAATTCTTTCTATTTTGTTGGATCAGCTCTCTGACTTCATTATAACTATTTACCAAGATTTGAGCATTCTTATTAATTGTTACAGCTTGTATTGATCTGTCTTGCGTTAAGCATTTATAAGATTTTCTGAAATTTTCATTTGGATCTTTTATCTGATCAACAAGCTTTTCCCAGTCCATGCTGTGGTAATGAGTAATCTTCAAATTTATGCATTTGTATTTTTTTTTTAGATAAATTCAATATTACGATTATTTTTATTTATTATTTTTTCTCATAAAATTTTCATCCTATTTTCATTCGTAATTGATTCTCTTCAAGATCTTCCTTAAATATTATCTAAACCGTTAGCAGTGCTACGGTATCGTTTCTTAAGACACTTGTTGTGCAATTTGTATATTTTTATCTTTGCATTACAAAATCAACTTTTATATTAATAATACTATTGTTGTTCAAACAAAATTTAAAAAAAAAAATTTAAAAATAAAATGCAGTTTACGAAATACGTAGAAGATTTGGAAATGGCTATGCAGCTTTCCAGACTTGGACGGTTTAACCCCAAATTACTAAACTACGACAAACTTGAAAATGTGAACAGCCAAAACATTTTAAACATTAAAACATCCACTTGGATTAACTACAATGATAACCAAGTATTAATCATATCCCACATACCCATTTACCTTTCACTAATAAACACAATTAAAATAATCCCTTACCCAGACTCCAACGGCTATCAGCTACACAGACACACAATCATATTTTGAAAAAGGAAATAAAGTTTTTAATACCGAAAATAAAGAAGTAAAAAATGAATGTGTCACCAATATTATTAAACACTTAAATCCAATTTGTAATTTTAAGCCAGTACGCACGAACGAAATAATAAAATACATAGAACCAAATACAATTGTAACCTGGAACTTAACCCAAACAATTCTTAACCAAAATTGCCAAAATTCAATTAAAAATATAAAAACAACAATTTTACTATATATTGGTATGCCTATGCTTTAAAATTTTATTTAAAACCTGGAAAAGCTGCCACATAGGTAGCAGTAAACTTGTTTAATTCCAATTAATAAATTTAAAAATAAATAAATGAAAAAAACAAGAAAAAGCCCACACTTTTGAACAATTCTTAAATTTTTCTTATTTTATTCCCCCATATCGATCGATATCCCAGGAAAATGATTGAGTTTCGCGTTCGCATTCACACTAGCTGAGTAAAGGGTATCTGATAGTCGGGGAACTCGACTTAAGCATTCTCTCTTGTTGTTATCTGTAAGTTATACTTGTATTATATACTTCCAACGAAGTATCTGAGTGTACTGGAAAGGGATTATTGGGTGCTTCTATAAACGAGGCCCAGTTCACTTCTTCTTTTCGAGCAAAAGTAATCCGAATAACTCCAACTACTTTAAACAATTTGTTCTAAGATGAAATTCGCTCAAGCACTTAAGGTTCTGCTAGCTACTATTAATTGGCAAGTTACAGGAAATCTGTACTTGTCGCTACGGAATAAATATCTATGTTTTTGGCCATCCAGGTACCTCTAATGACCGAATACTTGGATCTTGAAGCCATGTCGCTGTCGGCCAATCATTTACTTTGTTCCATTTACTTTGTTCCATTTACTTTGATAGCAAAAGTGTCGATGCGGATTAAATTGCCCTTAAAAAGCCGACTGGATCGTAGGTTTCCGCAGTAATTAATACAATTGACCGTCTGGTCACTGGATTCTGGGTGGTTTGTATCGAAAGGAACATTGTCAACATCTTATTTGACCTCCTTTGTCCATGACATGGTTATGATTCCATTTGACTATCAGTGACCCAATCTCATTCAAGTCATCCCAAGTGGATGATATTTTCAGGAATCACCCCATTCCCAGTTGTAGTAATCTGAACACCAAACTAAGAAGGCGCAAGTGTGGTGCGGACTAGTGCATACCCTGTACCTTGATTTCGAGAAACAAATGTGTCCGTGCCTTAACATTTCACTGGCTAGTTTATATTCAATATATTCGGTGCCTGATCCTGGGCCCTAATTGGTGCAGAGCTTTTTGATTGTTTCCCCCATGACTAATTAATATAAAATAATTTAAATTAATTACAAACAATAAGAAATATACTGTATACCAGCGAATTCAGTTTTATTTTGAAGCAAGCTTTGTGTTACAAGACCAATACAGAAATAAAAGAAGTAATTTGAGTTATATATTGTGATCTGATTCAAAGTATTTTAATGATGGCTGGGAGATCGCTCTAATTATATTATAAATTTTTGGGCTTCGGAGTTTTTTAGTCCTGTAGCTTCAAGCTCGTAATGAAGTCAATGAGTAGCTTGTTGTGCACATGTTTGATCTGCTCGACAGGCACGGCTTCCCCAACTGGGATCCCTTCCAGGTGACGATGAAGTAAACCGTGTCACCAAACATGTAGCTGTACAGCGGACCAACCGAGCATTCCTAGGCGGCACCCATGTGCTTTGGTGACGGCGTCGAACCGGCCTCCTCGGGTTTTTTCTTTGTCGGCTCTCCCTCCTCCTGCTCTTCCTCTTCCTGCTCTTCATCCTCCTCCTCTTCTTCTTCCTGCTCTTCATCCTCCTCCTCTTCTTCTTCCTGCTCTTCATCCTCCTCCTCTTCTTCTTCCTGCTCTTCATCCTCCTCCTCTTCTTCTTCCTGCTCTTCATCCTCCTCCTCTTCTTCTTCTTGCTCTTCATCCTCCTCCTCTTCTTCTTCCTGCTCTTCATCCTCCTCCTCTTCCTCCTCCTGCTCTTCCTCTTCCTGCTCTTCCTCCTCCATCTCGTCCTCCTGCTGCTCTTCATCCTTCTGCTCTTCCTGCTCCTGGTCTTTTTCTTCCTCCTCCTCCTTTTCCTGATCCTGCTCTTTCTCTTGGGACTCCAGTTGGGTCTTATTGGAATTGCTGCCGCCAGCGCCACCAAGATTCCCTGAGTCGCAGCCACTAGCGCTCAATTCCAGCTCTGCCTGTTGTACATCCAACTCTTGGGACTCCAGTTGGGTCTTATTGGAATTGCTGCCGCCAGCGCCACCAAGATTCCCTGAGTCGCAGCCACTAGCGCTCAATTCCAGCTCTGCCTGTTGTACATCCAACTCTTGGGACTCCAGTTGGGTCTTATTGGAATTGCTGCCGCCAGCGCCACCAATATTCCCTGAGTCGCAGCCACTAGCGCTGAATTCCAGCTCTGCCTGTTGTACATCCATCTCGACGAGCAGCCGAACCAGCTCTCCGCGGGCCGGATCGTCGACTCGCATGCGCTTTGGTGGCGGTGAAGAACCGGCCTCCTCAGATTTCTTCTTTGCCGGCTTTTCCTGCTTTTCCTTCTCCTGCTCTTTCTCCTCCTGCTTGTCCTCTTCCGCGGGGGAACCACCTGCGGTGTTGTTGAGGCTGTTTTCTTTCTCCGACATCGTTTAGCAATAAAGTTCTCTTGAAAAAGTAAGCCAAATAAATTCACGTGCAATCGTAAAATGTAAAATGACAGCCGAAATGACAAGTTTCCTATAGCAGGTGCTGCCAACTCGTGTGGATTACGTTTATTAAAAAAAATAGGACATTAATATTTTCAAACTCTGGCAGCGCTTTAGATTCAAATCATAGGTTGGTCTTTGGCCAAGCGGCATGTGCGTCTAAAACTAAGTTATCGGACTTCTCCGGCGATTGCTTAAGTTCTGGTGGCGGTCCCATCAAGTGGGCGTACTTGGCCAGGTACGGAGTCAGCAGCTCCATGGGCAGAGGGAAGATGATGGTGGAGTTCTTCTCGGCGGAGATGCTGCTCAGGGTTTGCAAGTAGCGCAGCTGTGGTGACAGGGAATTCGAATGGTAATCAGTGCTCAACGGTTGATTTTTCTAGGACAACACCCACCTGCAAGGCCGATGGACTGGCGGAGATGACGTCGGAGGCCTCCTTGAGCGCTGTGGCGGACTTTTTCTCACCCTCGGCGGCAATCACCTTGGCACGAGCATCACGAGCGGCCTCCGCCTCGGCGGCCATGGCGCGCTGCATGGAAACGGGCAGGGAGACGTCCTTGCTGCCAGCGGATGAAGAGCATACAACGTACACATGTGAAGAAATACTGATCTGATCTGGGATGGCAAATGTCAGGCTACTTACATCTCAACGCGCTCCACCATGACGCCCCAGGGCTCGGTGGCCTCGTCCAAGGTGGCCTGCATGTTGTGGGCCAGGGTTTCGCGCTCGGTTAGCAGCTCGGACAGGTTGCGAGTGCCGACGATGTTTCGGAGCGTGGTGGCCGCCAGGAGGCGGGTGGACATGCTGTAGTCCTCGACCTGGATGACCGCGTAAAGGGGATCACTGATGCGATAGTAGACCACCGCGTCCACGGTGACCGTCACGGAATCCTTCGTCAGCATCTCCTGCTGCGGCACATTGAAGGTAACCGTGCGCAGGTCCACCTTGCGGTACTCATCGATGCACGGCAGGATGAAGAACATGCCGGGACCACGAGCTCCGCCGCTCAGTCTGCCCAGCCGGAAGATGATCGCCCGCTCGTACTCCGCCACCACCTTGAAGCATATGAAGATGGCGATGGGCGATGTGATGATGAAGATCAGCACGGAGAACAGGGTGACCACCCACTCCATGCAGCCCTTGGGCTCGTTCTCCGCTGCAAAGAGATGTTAGGAATATAAATTTGAAATATTCATCTACAAACTGGACATTTCAGGCGAAAGAAAAACGTGGATAAGGCCACTCCAATTCGATGGCCAGGAAGAAACCCTAGTATCTCTAAGTACCTTCTTTGTCCGGATTCCGTGGACCAACTCATCATTAACTGAAACAGATGATGGACTATGTGACAACTTGAAAAAGAGAAAGCTGTGAAAAACAACAGCCACCACACAAATGATGGGGCTATCAAACAAAAAAGGCTCCGGATAAACACCAATCAGCCCCTTATCTTGGAGGTCAATAGAAATTCCTACGATTAAAACATCGATTCGAATGGCAAATGCAACTTATATAGACTGATGTGATATATATGCGCTAATACGACTAGAATGTCGTAGGAATTGACGATTATATGAGAGTACGATGGCAATCTAATTGCTAGTACGGTAAGTGAAAACGACTTGAAACGACTATCTAGTCTGATAAAGCGACAGATTCATTCATTATGTTTGTATTTTTAGAACTTAAGTTTCGTATTTTTAGACCTCCTATCTAGTGAATACTAATAACAGAATCAATCGGTTTTGCATGTCTGAAATATTATAGAATTTTTTAAGCCAAAAACAAACTTCTCACGCGATCAAAATGCTGTTGCAATCTTATCAAACCAGCAATTCCAAGAACTCGTATCTCAATCGATCCAAAGTGATTAGCGCTTGACAGTAAGTAAAGTTTAAATCGTTGCGACAACGTAATTCTTTAATAATAATAACTCTCCTAATATTTGCATTTTCAGAAAGGATGGGTCATCATCTTGCTGCATCTATAGTATGTATCTATGGTTACGCCGATTCCGCCCGCTTACAAGTTTTGAATCCACGGTACTGCTGAGTGGTGCCGGGCACTCGAAGAGCCGGCTCGGGCGCCATGCCGGCGGAGCCCATGTTGACCATGTAGGCCGTGGAGCTGGTCGGGCCGGAGTTGCGCATATCCTCGTAGTTGGCGTACACGGGCGAATCCTGGTGCGGCTCCATTGCTGGTTCTGTGCTGGCTGGCCTCCGTTCGTTGCTCTCCGGTCAGCTATGGACGCGAAACTGTCGCCAGCGGCCAGCGTCGCTAAAGCCAAACTGAATGCCCAAAAGCGTTCTCACGTGATAAGAGCGCACTGTTCTCCCAGATACGAAGTATCGCATTGGCATTATCGCTCCGCTGAGCTGCCGAGCGGCTCAAATGCGAGGGCACAGTGAGAGAAAAGAAGCGCTGCAATCCACAAACCACCTCAGCCGCCTGAAAGAGTCGATCTCTAGATGTACATTCTCTACAACAAACAAGTTTTCGTTCAGTGTATCTACGCCCGGGGAAGCACCAAGAGCCGCTCTGTATGTCGAGAGCCATGGGTCACCCCGGATGACTCACTGCACTGCACTGCGCCGAAAGAATTGCCAACTGGAGGCGTACTTCCAGATTATTCCACATCAGGCCCAAGAGCGTTCAGCAGCGTTTAATCAATCGGTTATCTCAGCTGGAGAGCACAGAGGCGCAGCTCCGCTTTGGGGTCACGGGGGTAGGCTACTCCAGCCATGGCTTGGAGCCACCCGTTGGTGACTCAACTCTGGTCTGGGTCACATTAGCGCCGAAGAGCTTATCTGCCACACTCGCTGAAGTGGCATGCAAATCTGAGTTGTTCAGATAAGCGAAGAGCAAGTATGTATGTACATATATAAATTTATGTAAAATTTATTTTATTTAATTTTTTATTTTTTATTTTAAATTTATGTAAATTTGTAAATTTTGGTGTTTCGAAAAAGGGTCAGAAGTGAAAAAAATGTGTGTTTCAATCATTCGGTTTATTTAAATGGTTAGCTTTTACCCAGGTGTGTAGATAACTATTATTATCAATTCTTAAGATACAACACAAAATTATGGGTTATTTTAAATATAACGTCTCTACTTAAAACGACTGTGAATGAAGAAAGAACGACAAGAAAAACAACAAATATTTCGAGGCATGATGCTTGGAAAAGCCTCAGATAATATTGCATACTAAATTCGACATATTAGAATAAATTCTAAAAAAAAAAAATGGCAGCCCAATGCCATTTGAGTTCTTTGGTGACTCATTTTCCGGGGTTTTCCGGCCAGTTCCGCTTTCTGTCGCTGCTGCCGCCGTTCCACTAGAGCAAGAAACCCACGATGTCGTCATCGTCATCCGCCGCTCCCGCTGCAGCCGCTCCGCTCCGCTGTTGCTTCTGCTGCCGCTGCAGCTCGCAGCGATGCAGTGCCTCCAGATATGGTTGCAGCACCGACATCGACCGTCACTGGTGGTGTTGGTGCTGGTGCCGATGGAGTGGCGTGCCAGGGGCTGCAGGATGTTGTTGGTGCTGATGCTGCTGCTGTTGCTGTTGCACCTGCTGCTGGTGTTGCAGTTGCAGCTGCTGCGAGTGTGCGTGGGTGTTCAGGAAGGGCGTGAGCAGCTCCATGGGCAGCGGGAAGATGATGGTCGAGTTCTTCTCGGTTGAAATGCTGCTCAGTGTTTGCAGGTATCGCAACTAAGTGGAGAAGGAGAAGGAAGAAATGAAACCATTTCGGCCAGTTCCAAATGTCCGATGGGTGGATTCGGATGGAGACTCACCTGCAGGGCGGATGGACTGGCCGAGATGATCTCGGAGGCCTCGCGGAGAGCCCTCGACGATTTCATCTCGCCCTCGGCGGCAATGACCTTGGCCCGCGCCTCCCTCGCTGCCTCCGCCTCGGCGGCCATCGCCCGCTGGAGGGCAGTTGGCAAGGATACGTCCTTGCTGCAAGCGGATCATGGATAGAGAGGATCATGTCATGATGTCATGACTTTTGGCAGTGGGGCTACTCACATCTCCACGCGCTCCACCTTAACGCCCCAGGGATCGGTGGCCTCGTCCAGGGACATCTGCATGGTGTGCGAGATGGTCTCGCGTTCGGTCAGCAGCTCGGAGAGATTCCTGGTGCCGAGCACATTGCGCAGCGTGGTGGCCGCCAGGAGACTCGTCGAATGGCTGTAATTGTACACCTGGATAACCGCCTTCAGGGGATCGCTGATGCGGTAGTAGACCACCGCGTCCACCGTCACAGTGACCGAGTCCTTGGAGAGCACCTCCTGCGGCGGCACGTCAAAGGAGACGGTGCGCAGATCCACCGGATAGTAGTCGTCCACGCAGGGCAGCACAAAGAAGACCCCGGGACCACGGGCTCCGCCGCTGCGCAGACGCCCCATCCGAAAGATCACCGCTCGCTCGTACTCGGAGACCACCTTGAAGCAGATGAACACCGAGATGGGGAAGGTCAGCACCATGATCAGCACGGACACCACTGTGGCCAGGATCTCCACGCAGCCCATGTCATCGTTTTCAGCTGCAAGATTTAAAAAAGAAAGTAATTCGACATTGAGTCATCATGGAGCATTGATTGGTTAGTATGATGATTAGCTGGTATGATTGTTTTGAAACTTCTGCTTAGGACATTCAGCTCTCCCAACATTGTAATATTTATAACTACATATATATATATAAATATTATTAACTTTCTGAGTAAAACTGATGAAGAATTCGCGTAGTGTTGTGTATTTCCAGATGAAAACTGATCCCAATACTATGTACGAGTATGTACATATGTATCTTTACAACTGCTGGGCAAACTAAAAGATACAAGTTGCAGTTGGGTTTGGCAAATCGCTGGGATCTTCCCAAGGAAAGGCGAGCAGTGACTGACCCAATAATGTGCTTTCCAATTACCTATTTTATGATCCTTTCGAAATGGCCGTTGTTTGTTTGTTTACAATGAAAAGTGGCTTCGGTGATCGGCCTGATTGTTTCAATTGCGCCAGCATATTCCACGGTTGGTTCTGTTTTTTTTTCTTTTTTTTCCTTTTTGTTTTTGGGGCAATTAACTTGTACAAATTGCTTTTGATCTAGTACGAATGCCAGGAGTTCCATAAATACCCAGCAACGGGCTGTCTTGGCTTTTTATGCTCGACTAACTATGTACATGGCTGGGCATTTTTGTTTATGGCTATGGACCAGACATTGAATATGATCTCTGATTTCCACATCTCCACAACTGGCCATGTTTACGCCCGTGCCTGGCTGTTGCCCATGCCGCCGCTCTGTTTATCTCTCGAGTTTCGACCGTTCGATCCGATCCGTACCGCTCGTCCGTACCGGTCCGCACCGATCATCTCTATTTATTTTCATATGTCGGCGCACAGTTTATATTGCATACTTCATAGGTGGTCGCGACGATCGATCGATCGATCGGTCGATCGATGGATACGATTCAACGATTCACTTCGATTCACTGGTGATTCACTGACTCACCTCGCGCCTTGATTATGGTTTCGTATCGCAATCGCATTAATCGCACATTTGGCCGATTTATGAACTATGCATTATGAATGATTCTGGAGCACTAGGGTTCTGTGGGGTGGGTGAGGTCATGTGTGCGGTGGGAAAATGTGAAAAACTATTTGTATCTGGCAGTCAATGTGCGTGTATTTTTATGGGCTAAACAAATCGCCGAGCGAATTATTTGGCTATATGCATCTGGAAATCCGGTCCAAATATCAAGGAAGTCTTGGCCATCTGCGATCATTATTTCATTCACTTTTTAATCAGGCTACAAGTACTTCATTGTTTGGCTAAACAAAAAGGCCCAAATGTTTTGGCATTGAATGTTAATTGAATGAATGAATTAAAGTAATCAATAGTAAGATTCTCATAATCGCTTCATTCAGCCTTTCAGCAGATATATATCTCATATATCATTAAAAGTTACCTAGTAGTAAAATTAATAGAATGTCTAAAGTTGAATTGTTTTTTGTGCTTTTGTTTATAACACTGCTATTGAAACAATTAAACTTAATTCAATAACTAGTCTCCTACTTCACTTATTTTAATATAGTGTTTGTTAATTCCTAAGAATATTTCTCCACCACATCACAAGGTGGTGAAGATACAATATTATGATGTACGAATTCTTCACTTAATAAATAATAATTAAAAAAAAAAAATAAATAACTAGTCTGTTTATTTAAAGTAAATCGTTACGTAAATGGTATTTCTTATGCGTATCTTGATTAAGGTCATAAAAACTTTCGAATAAAAGTGCTCAAGTATTGTATATTTTCCGAATACCTCGCTGTTTGCTTTCGGTTTTTGGATGAACATTAATTATACCATTGTTTATTTGGCTATATCACGTTTAGTTCGTTTTTAACAAGGCGCAACACAAACTCAACATACCACTGATCATATTTTTAGACCTGCTATGATGTGAATGATTTTTAAGAAGTTAATCCGATCAATCTTAAATGGAATATCCCACATGGGGCTAGGTTCTTAACCCTTCTTCGCCATGCTTACAGGTCTTGAGTCCCTGGTAGGGCAGGGAGGGGGGCGGCGGGATGTGGACCGCATGCTGCGAGGACTGGTGCTGCGGAGTGAGCGGGAAGGTCTCCGTGGAGGAGGAGGCCTGTATGCCACCCGATCCTGGCGAGCCGACGTGCAGGCGGGCGCGGTGCTGATGCGGCGAGGCAGGATGCATTGCGGCAGGACACGTTCTCGGATCGGATTGGATCGGAGGGAATCGATTTCCACTCCACGGATATCAGACGGAAACTGGTCGAACTGGAGAACTGCACGCGTCCAGCGCACGTTTCAAAATGAGCACGCCAAGAACGAACACAAAGCCAAACGCAGAGGCAAAGACAGGAAGTATCAAACTATTCCAAATACCAATCGGTGTCCCGACTAGCAGTTACCATATAAAAATGAACTTTATTGTTGGATTTTTATATTTCATTCTTATTCTTCTTATATTCTTTCATATATTCCGATTACCATAACTATATCGTATAACAAAAATAATCTATATTCCTAAATTTGTTTTAACAAGAACATTCAATTCACTATGGCACACTAATTATTATATATATATAATGAAAGTTCATTGATTAACTATTTATTATGTGATCAATAGATTATTTGAAAGTTTAATATGAATAATTCTCTAACGTGTATACCTTTTTTGATTAATTGCAGCTAAAACTTCTCAAATCTTTGATATATTACCAAATGATTAACGAATGTTTCATTAATGCATTATACCCGCTGGATCCCACATTTTATTGGGTATCATAAACTGTATCCTAGACAGAGGTGAAAACGCTGGCAGCGGCAATCGTTCGGCTCATTTCACACATTCTCGTGGCCGAACGATTTTCCCGCTTTTCCGAATTTTCCGGCACACACTAAGGCATGCGGACTGGATCGTTTTGTTGGCAGTTTAGTTCTTTTTGTTTAAATTATTGAAACGAGCCACGAACAACTTCGCAGATGGAGATCATTTATAAACCACTTCATCGAGAGCATTCGGCAGCTCCTCGCTCGTCTTCCATTATTTCGTAGCTTCGTTGTGCGTTACCCATGTGGAGGTGGGTGGCTGCACGGAGGCTCCTCGTCTCCCATTTGTCTAAATCAAGACGCGAGGAACAGGCGCTGGTGATCTATTATCACCAAAGGTCACAGCTCCGGACGCACAACAATTGGTGCCCTCGAATCTCCAGGGGAATCTGGCCAGCGGAATGGAGTCGATTGCGTGTTCCCATCCATAAAGCATAAATGAAGACATTAATGGGTTAACCAGAAGATTTAGTGCAAGAGATTTGAATACACGGGGCTGGCAAGCATAAATCATGATTTACACTACCAAAATGAGTTTGGACAAATATTATAAAGGCAGAAATTGAATTTGGATTCTGTGCTCCTAACTACTAAGATATATACCAAAGATTTTAATCACATCCCTGTATTATTAGTTCTTAAAATATCACATAAATATGTTTTTATCTAATTTCCTTTTAATTCGTTGCTATCATTTTAACGAATTATTATTATTGTTAGCGTGAATTTCAAGACTGCGGTTGTTTGCATTTTACAGAATAAACTATTAGTTTTCTTTTGATAAGGTAAAATGATATCATAGAGGCACAAGTAGTGCCCGCGGCTCTTAATAAATAAACTCCATTTCCAAGTATATCATTTTTTAGCCGTGTTGCTTTATTGTAGTTGTTATATTGATAACAATAAGAAATATGTATATATATATATATTCATATTTATGTATATACACAGGGTATGCAATAAATTTGCTTGTTTCAGGCCGATTGCTTGTGTTTTTGGTTTCTGCTGATTTTTTTGAGTGAGTGCTGCTGCTTGGTTGCGTAAAGTAAATGCGAATAAATCACCTCGAAGCCTCGGCGATGGAGAATATCATGTGTAAAGGTATATATAGAGCTGGTTCGTAAGGCACATTACGGCTAGATTGTGGATGCAATGAGTGATTGCTAATTGCACTGACGCTGATGCTGATGTTGATGGTGGAGAGTCCGATGCGATTGGTCGCAGCCTTCGATGTACAGCAGCCTAAGTAGATATATGTATATATAGGGTACATATAAGTGTCGGTATCAATTTGATTGCTAACAAATGCCTGACAATAATCCAAATGCTTAAACTTAAGAGTCCACTCGAATTTAGTGTTGAAAATCAGTTGGTTTTAAATTCAATTTGGCCGCTCGGAAGGGTATCCTAGCCACGCTGCAAAGCGAATCCCTTTCTCCTCCTCCTCTAATTGACTGAGCAATATCATAGTTTTGTTTCGTCCTCCTGCCGCCTCCTCTGCTCTCCGCTTCTCTCACTCTGCTTTCGATCCGGAGACCTTGCATTGAATGCAAGCACGTCCAGTCGTGTATAACTTAAACAACTAATAATCATCCGAGTGCGCCGGAGGAGGCGTTGGAGCACCCGGAGAAGTGGCCGCCCTTGCCGCCAGCCTGTCGTCCGCGCCTTCGTCAGTCGTTGTACATGCCGTCCACCAGGAAGTCCATGCGACGGTAGTGCCTGGTGCTCCACATGTCGCGGAAGCGGCGGTACATGATGGTCACCACGCCGATGGCCAGTGGAACGGTCAGCAGCACGGTAACAATGGGTACCACATACCCGTTCTCCCCGTGATCGGCAAGATTACTTCCAGTAAGCCCCTGCACCACTGGCTCTGGGGGCGTGGCCAATGGCTGGGTGGGAGCGCCCTTTGTACCTGGCTTATCCTGACCCTTCTCCAGCTCCGCCATATCCTCCCCCTCCTGGTGTATATCGGTGCTGAAGACTAGCGTGGGCTTCATCGGCTTTGGCGTGGTTGCGATGGTGGTTGAATTGACAGCTTTGGTGGTGGCTGTGGCGGTGTGGGTGCTGTTGGTCGGGGATATTGCCCCGCCGTTGGTGGATGAGTTGTTCGGCTTGGTGACATCCTTCATGGACTGGCCCTCGGTGACTATGGCTGATCCTGCAGCTGGCTTCGCCGTGGTGGTGGTCGTGGTGGAAGAAGTTGTAGTGGAGGTCGTACTGGTCGCCTCCTTGGCCGCCTTTTGCTCCACAGCCGGCTTGGAAGTGACCAAAGGAATGGTGGGCACTCCTGTATCGGTGTTTGTGAGATTTTTGGCTTTGCCTGCATTTTCTGCTGTGGCCGTTTCATTCAAGTTCTTGTCGTGTTGCAACACAGCTGCATCCTTACCCGGCACCAGCTGACTGGCAGCTCCCGGAGATCCAGTTTCCAATTTCGATCCTGCAATAACTTTGGCCTGCAGCACGTTCGTCGCATTGGCCACCACTGGGGCGTCCTTGGTGGCGGAGTTAGCTGTCTGCTTCTGCTGGCCCGAGACCAGGACAAGGATGCTCAGCAGCCACAGCACATGGAGCAGCTTCATTGTCGTCTGATTTCTTATTCTTATAAGAGTGAAACGTCGCGTCGCTTATATTCATTTAGTTGCACAAGTGATGCACCATAGAGAGTTTATCGATAACCGTCGACAGTGTTGGGCGTTTTGGCTAGAAACAGGTGAAAAACGTGTATCTAGTGAAAACAAAATTGGGTACAGAAAGAGAATTTATTTTAATGTTTTTTAGGAAGCACTTGACAAATGTTATGAAAAAAGAGCCGAAATCTGTTTCTCGTTAGTTAGATTGTTAGATTTATTACATAAACTATTTGAAAACAAATAATTATTAATGAGTACTGGTTGAGAAAAAAAAAATAGATTACATTTATTTAGTTATAGAATTGGTAAAGTAAATTATATTCGCAAAATATCAGAAATTCGTAAAAAAAAAGTACAAATGTTGCAAATATCCATCTGGGTACACAAACCTTGCCGAGTGGTGGCAACGCTAGTGTGACGGCTGCTGACGTTGCCACTTTCCAGCTGAGCCCATCCGTGTTTGCTTGCGTGTGTGTGTATTTGTGGTGCGTGCGTGGGTCTGGCGCATTAAATTTGGATTTTACTCCGATTTGGACCTGACCTGGATTCGGAACTCGGACCACGACGATGATGCGACTGGACCTGACGCTGGCCGGCCTCCTGCTGCTCTGCGCCACTGGCGCCAGCGCCTGGCACTCGGAGGAACTGGAGATCTTTGACTTGGTCGAGGAGGTAAACCGCAACTTCTACGAGTTCATGGGCATCAACCAAACGGCAACGGGCGCCGAGGTGAAGCGCGCCTTCCGCACCCTGTCCATTGTCCTGCATCCGGACAAGAACCCGGCCGAGGATGCCAACATCCAGTTCCGCAACCTCGTTTCCATCTACGAGGTTCTCAAGGATCCGTCGCGCCGAGAGAAGTACGACCGGGTGCTGAAGGAGGGCATGCCCAACTGGAAGTCTGCCCTCTACTATTACCGACGTATGCGCAAGATCGGGCTCTACGAGGGCGCCTTCATCTTGTTCCTGATTACCACCGTGGGCCAGTATCTGTTCGCCTGGGCGGCCTACCTCGAAAAGAAGTACACCGCCGAACAGGTCTTTGGCACCAAGCTGAAGAAGCTGCAGAAGAAGAACAAGAACATCGACATGGACGTAATCCTTAGCGAGATACCGATGCCCTCGCTCCTGAACACCCTGCCCATCCAGATCCCCTTGGCCCTGTGGAACCTGCCGCGCACCATCAAGAACGGATTCAGCAAGGCCAACGAGCTGAAGGAACTCGCCCTGGAGAAGCGCAGGCAGTAAGTGGCAGGGTTCTACTGGTTACCTTACGTTTTTGCGTTATTATAGGGCCAAAACATGCATGCGTGTTTTACAATTAGTCTTATTGTTCCATTGTAGTTATCTTCGGGTTGTACGATTTTGTTATTTCATTAAGCTTCTATATCGAAAGGTCCAGGCAGCGGAAGGATGCGATGTATTTAAGACGACCTCTCTTACTTTAGTCTTCAATATCTTAGTATATAGGGCAAAAACAGAATCTAATTCTAGTTTTGTATTGCATCAGATTTTGATTACTTACATTGCCACTCTTATCGTTCTTTCGCTGTGGTTTCTGTAGGTTCATTGCATGCAGAGTGATATCATTTAGTATTAAAAGTTGCGTAGTTTCTTATTTAAGTTGAAATTTTGGCCGTAGCCTTTAGTTAGCATTTAATATTCACAAGCTAGAAAAATTCTCCTAAATATATAGGCAATTCAATTAAGAAACGAAGGAAGAAAACGATATGTCACCATGCAAACACATTTTATGCTTTCCAAAAGAGGTGCTCATGAGTGCACCTTAGGATGACTTGCACCATTTGATAGGTTCCGAAGAAGGAATACTGTCAGTCTTTGTGTCGCAAGATAATCAAATGAAACTGAGCATTCTGTATCTTGATATGACCACAGATAAGGTACTCAAATTCGATTAGCGTAGAATAGCTAACAAGCTAACAAAAATCGTGTGGGAATGGTACCCAAAACTTTTGCTGTAGTAAGAAACTAATTGATTCATACTCTTTGCAACCACAGGGAGCTGGAGGCCGCCCGTCGTCAGGAGGAACTGGAGCGGGAGGCCGAGGAGCAGGCGCGCCTGCGCAAGGAGCACAAGGAGAATCTGCGCAAGCGCAAGCAGAACAGCAAAGCTCCAGAGAAGACCGAGGAAGAATTGCGCGGCTATTCGCAGATTCAGACTCGTGAATTGACCGATGACGATGCAGTTCGTCCAGCTTCCCAGAAGGTATAAAGCCGGCCCTATAGAGTTCCCTGTTCCCTAGTATATTAGGAACCCAACTAACTGCATGCTTTTACTTTTAGAGCACAGTGAGCGGCGGCTTCTGGACTGACGAGGATCTTACCGAACTGATTCGCTTGGTGAAGAAGTATCCTGGCGGAGCTGGCAGCCGCTGGAACACTATCGCCGAGTCGATGAACCGCAGCGTTCAGGAGGTGACCTTCATGGCGGCCAAGATGAAGGAGAACGGCTACCGCATTCCCGGCCAAACCGACAGCGTGGCCGAGGCTCTCGTCCAGGAGTCGCAGCAGGCGCAGCGTAAGGAAAAAGTGAAGAAGGCAGCCGCAAATGCAGGCGCTTCGGCCGAGAAGAGCATGCTCATTCCGGAGACCAACTGGACGCAAGAGCAGCAGCGCGCCCTGGAGGCGGCGATAGTCAAGTACCGGAAGACGGCCGGCGGAGACCGTTGGCAGAAGATCGCCAACAGTGTGCCGGAGAAGACCAAGGAGGAGTGCCTGGTGCGCTACAAGTATCTCTGCGAGCTGGTCAAGACGCAAAAGCGGGCCGAGGAGGAGGCCAACGAGCCGGACGAGGATGCGGCCGCCATCGAGGAAGAGCTCCCCGAAGAGGAGCCCCTTGCGCCGCCAGAACCGGAAGTGGCGCCAGCCGCCAAGAAGCTCAGCAAGCGGGAGCAGCGGCGCCGTAAGCGGGACTTATCCAGCGGCGAGGACTCGGACGATGCATATCAGTACGAGATCAGTTAGTCGGAAACCCGGCTCCCGCTCTGTCCTCCTGCTGCGGCAGCTCCTCGCGTGGCTCAAACCTAGATGTAATTGAATTTTTTTATACTTTGCATTAAAGACTCTCTGGCATAGCATTTTGGACCTTGCCAATCCTAATTCGCGGCCCGATCCTCTGCCCCTTCCTTTCCTTCTGTTTCCATTACCGTGTGTAGCGCTTATCTTATGTTTTGTACATAATTCTATATTGTAAACATCTAAATGTCGATTAATTCCTTTGCTAAGTAAACGAAATGTGAAAGGAAGTGAATAGGGAGAGAGTTTTTGATGGGTTCTTGCAGGGATAAAGCCATCGATGATAGATAAGTGGGACTTCGAGGTTAGTAACTAATAAAATAAAAATCAAAAGTATCAGAAGTTGACAAAGTTAGTAGGTGCATCAGCATAATCACTACATATACATAAATCATAAAAGCATTAAAGACATACGTACAATATTAAATCAAATTATTATGTACACAAACGCGAATATTTAATTATTACTATTGCCTTTCTAAGCCGTCGTTCGCAAACTTATCTTTTATGCCAATTGCAGCTTTAAAGCCATCAAAGTCAAGCACTAACCAATTATAATTCCCAGTTGTCTGGAACCTGTCAGCCATCAAAGAGGAGTTTCCCTTTCAGATTTATTATTCATCAAAACTAAGTTAAGCACTTTCGGCGGTTCTTGCCGATTTTTGGGAGCCTTAGCCCCAGTCCGCGACTAATCAAAGATACCAATTCATAATTAATGTGGCTGGCAGGCGGATTATTGTGGGGCTGTGTGTGTGGATAACCTTGGAACGTTTGGCTTTTAATTGCGCTCGGCTTACATTTGATGATTATTGGACTATGACTGTGACTCTGAACGCCGGCAACTCCTCGCTTTTGGTTGGCCAGTCCGGTTGGGTTGCTTATGGCCAACTCGATGCGCTGCCTCCTCCCAACTTGGTCACCCATCGAGTTTGCATTGAACTTAAAACGCTCGTGCACTAGAATCACCACACTGCGACAACCAGACCCACTACCAAGATCCAAGACTCGAAGCCCAAGAATCCAAGATCTAGAGCTCCGCACTCAAGTGTAGGCGCAGCAGAGCCCGTCAAACTGTCCACCAAAGCTGGTTGAAGTCGCTTGGATGACAACTGGAAACCCATTGCGAATCGAACTTCGAGCTGAATGCTCTTTGCTTCGTGGACGAAGGAACTTTCAGGAGGCCCCTTAAAAGTTTGATTTAAGTCTCAGGATATAACTAATAACACGCATTTTTCACACAATACAAGTGCTCTTTTTTAAATGTATTAAATGTATGAATGTACATAAAGTAGAAAAATACAATTAATAGAAAAATAATAATTAATACAATAATATTGTAATTATATTTTCATCATGCATGTTTATATGTACACATATCTACTATAAATATACTCGTATTAAAGTTTAAAAATGTGTCTTGCATAAGAGATATAATAAATATCTAAATAAACATCAAATAAATATGGATATATCTTATTTCTTAAAAATTACAAAATATTTTTTTAATTTTCCACGTTTAATTAAGTGTTGTTTTAATTACTTTCATTGAGTTATACTTGGAGTTACTTTTTAATTAACCCTTTTGAACTGATGCTAATGGAAATTCGTTGGTTTCCACTGCGATTACTTTGATAGGCCATATGTATAAAAATTAGTTTTTATGGCATAACCAGACCGACGAGCAACTGGTCCCCGTTGCAATTCAAACGAACTGATACGCTCGCCAAAGTGCAGCGAGAAAAAACAATAAAAGTGAAAAACCATTTCGAGCGGTTTGTCAGCGTTTCAAGGGCGATTTTAGTCGCAGCGCAGCTCTGTTGCATGTGCATGTGCGTACGTTCGTATCTACGTATCTCTACCTATTATGTCCAATGCCAATGGCTGACTGCAGCTGCCATTTGAGCACTTCATTTCCATTGAATTTCCATTTCGCATTTTGCATTTTGCATTTTCCATTTGGCGGCAATCGCCATTTCCCAGCTGACGCAGCTTGGCCTTCAACTTTAAGTTCAAGCGGCAAGTTCACGTGACGTCACGTACCCACAGGTGGGTCCAATTCTGATCATGACTCGGACTCGAATTCAGATTCTTCTGCGAACGAGGGAAAACCCGAAGACCAGACCCCGAGCAGAATAGAGACTGTGGACCAGAGATGAGAACCCAGAGCCCAGAACCCAGAACGATAATAACCAGTTTTTGGCCATAAGCCGCGCGTTTTGCTCGCGTTTCTCGGTTTGCCGACTTTAAAAACCTGGCGACTATATCGATATGGTGAGTCGAACTCACTCAGTCGAAAACGGAGTGTCAGACGAGGCGGTTCACTGATTGCCACTTAGCTAGCATTCAACTTACTTGTTAGATCAAGCGCGGACCTAGAAACAACATCACTTTTTTTTGTTTTAATCCCCATATAAAACATATTTTTTTTGTTGTTTGAGTTCGCGAGTTTTTCACCCAGAAGAGAAATGACAATCTATGGGCTGTTGGTGCAGATCATAATCGTTTGTAACTAGCCATCTGAAGAGTCCCACTTCCGAGGAGGAGCAGCCATGGCACCGCCCCAAGAGCAGCCGGAGGATGATATTATCACCAAGGTGAGCGCTCGACGAGATTGTGAATCAAAGCTAGCAATTGGCAGTAAGCAATTGGTTCTGGAAATACGGTCATCTGGGTTCTAGAGTGTACATTATGGAGAGTATAATCCATATGGATTGGGCTAGAATTCAAGTGATAAATGCGTCTGTTTACAAAACTATTTCTCCTTTTGTTGCTATGTAAAACAAACATTCTAGGGTATATGAGCACTAATAGTAATGAGTGGAGTGAATATTCATTGAATATATACCATTTCTGTAGAGAAATATTTGTTGTTAATAATTTATCAAAAAGAAAAAAAGAAGAAGAAAAAGTTATTTTTTATTTTTGTATGTACTTTTTATTAATGTGCTTTTCTTTCACTTATAGATAAGTTTTTAAATTTAAAAAAAGTATACAAAATTTAAAAAAGGGGTACTCCATGGTCTATTCATTGCCCACACATCTGGTGCTTATAGTCATAATTTAGCGGAAATTTGCTAATCACCACATGCAGAGCATCCGAATAGATGAAGTTAGCATTGATCTGTGGGATTGCTAATTCGCTGAGAGGTTGGTTATTTCCAAAAAAAAGCCGAGCTTGTGGGGCACGGTCAAGGCTTTGGAGCCGAAGACAATATAATTCGTTTTGAATAGCGAATGGTTAGCTAGGAAATCCATTTTGGTGGCGCGGAAGTAGAATCCGCTGCCAAACCAGTTGGCAAAGGGCTTGTTTTATTGGGCCTCCCAGTGTTTCCCATTAATCTGTGGTTACAACATCGCCACTCGTTTGCTAATTGGCCAGGCATACTCGTATGTAATTATAAATCCAAATACGAGGGAATTTGTATCGGCTGGAGTGAGTGAACTGCGAATGCATTTCGTGAATGAAAGGTTAGTCAAGGTGAGTTCACCGCTCTATTCCCCAAAAACCAAACCAAAACCTTGAGCGGAACTTTTGAACTGCGTTTTGGCTTTGGAAAAGGTGCCCCCACCTTAAAAAATAGTCCAAGATCAAACGAAAACAGAACAACGAAATTGATTAATAAAAAGAAGTGTGCTGGCAATTAGCAGCATCTGTCATCTAAATTAGTTTTTTTATTCAGACACTTAGCTCCATTAGCGATCAGCAAATGAAGGCTGCACTGTTAAGTGAATGAAGCCCCAAAAAAGTCATAACAATAATAAACAACTAAAGAGCTAACAAATTGAAGGGGGCTCCACTTCTTGGGGTTAATTGGGGTACGCTGATCTCTGATTATGTCGGCGAT
The DNA here is from genome assembly GCF_004382145.1 of Drosophila mauritiana. Taxonomy (NCBI): domain Eukaryota; kingdom Metazoa; phylum Arthropoda; class Insecta; order Diptera; family Drosophilidae; genus Drosophila; species Drosophila mauritiana. The sequence goes on along the minus strand of NC_046672.1, from coordinate 18,986,030 downwards.
CTAATAAAGTATACAGTCTATCCGAGATCTTTCACTTTCCTTCCGCCAATTGTGGACAAAAACACCTGGCAAATGTTGCAATCCAGCCGAACACTGAGAAAAATAAGTTCACTTGCGACTAAGGGCCTAATTCAATTGAATACTGAAATAATAGTATATTCTATTAAACCTTTAGCATTTGTTTGCCATGCTTTTGGTGCTAGTAAATGGCTTTCTTGGTATGATGTGCACGACTTTGGTCGCAGTGCATCTACCTAAACGACTTGACCAGGCCCACGAAATTAATGCTGGCCATATGCAGAAGGGGACATTGAGATATGGGCCTGCGGGGAACGCCTCCTTCCATGCTCGTAAATAATAAACAATTGTTTTTGCGACCAAGAGATACAGATACACGAACTGCGCTTGTGGCGACTGCTGCCCAGCTAAGTGTATCTATAGCCATAATGCTACCTAGCCAACTGGCTGGCTCGGGAATATGATGACAGTCGATTTTTCTAGCCAGCTCTTTTGGCACTCGAGTGCCAGCACGAGTATCTCGACGTAAGTATCTGTGCCTTTGCGCTCCAGTATCTTAATTGTTACTGCGCTCAGCGTTGCGGAACGCCGATGTCCAAGGGAGTGGGTACTGGAGTTCAAGTCAGACAAGCCTCAGAATCAGAAATAGAATCAAAAAACAGTAGTCAGAAGCGAACTTGGCGTCAGATTCAATCTCAACTTCTAACTATCATAGACACTATCTCAAATGTAGTGATCAAGCATATGAGTACAGATATACCTGTGATTTCATCCCAAGACTATGAAATTGCTATAAAAAGAACATCAAATTAATTGGTGATTTTCCTACGTAGTCAAGTACCTACCATCTACGTAATTCTTTCTTGTAAAAAAAATATTAAATCCAGTTAATACGCCAAGCAGCGAGCAGAACAAAGAACCAAACCACACATCTGCCAGAACTTCCGCATATTCCATTTTGAATTTCAAATTCGGACAACAAAAAAAATGCCCACTCATCGTGCCCAAATAAATTAATAACAATAAAGTATTGAAGTTACAAATGGCAGCCGAACGAGAAGCTCTTAACGCTCAATTTGGCGCTTTGGAGCTCGATCGGTGGATCGTGACGAGACCCCTTCGCAATCCCCTCCACAAACAAGTGGTTTCTGTTGGCTTCGAATGCCATTGGAGGTCAAGTTCAGGGAACACCAGTTTATGGTTATTTTTTCCATCTTCTGCGGTGCCGGAGCTCAACGATTCGGATTGCAGGCGGAGGTGCCAAAGTATCTGATTGCTCAAGTATTTAGATACTTTGACAATGGCGCTTGACGCGAGCTGTTTGAATGCGATTTCCAATCGCATTCCAGGAAGTGATGATTTTCTATACCAAATTCAATTTGACGTTTTCGAATTTGAGATAATTGGGTTCTTGTTCGAAGTTAAATTCGGGAAAATACAATATTGTTCAGCTGAGTTAAATGCTCTTCAAGTTTATTTTTTCTTCCTGCTCATTGATTTTTATAAACTCAGATGTAGTTAATTTAAAAATTTGATTGATTCGTATTTGGAGAAGGCACAAAAGTAGGCACGTTTTTATAAACCTCAACATTGGATTTGGTTTGTAATCATATTAATGCTACCGGAACAGCAAGTTCAGTGAACTTGGTGTCTTGCCAGCTAAATATGTAAATTATATTTAAATATGACAATTAACTTTGGCAATTGCTTCACTAGCTTTTTATCACTTTTGCCGATTTGTTTTTTGGTTTGGGATTTCCAAAAACGAACATACTCGTAGTGTTGTATACGTAATAAATATTTAAAGGTATTTTCCATAGAGGAATCTACTTTTCATCACTATGCACATAGGTTTCAAGATATGTAAGTCTACCCAACATATATCATATATTTATCAATATAATGAGCTCAGTCCCATCTTTAATGTTAGTATATAACATAAATTATTATCACCCAGACCCATTTCGATTGTCTCTGCTTATTATTTCATGCACGATTTATATTAGATGGGTTCATTGTGTTTGCTCTTTTTGTCGCTTGTAACTTCAGAAAGAAGAAGGTGATACATATTTCTTGGACCTTGAAGGTCATCGTCAGCGGACTTTACAAGTTTATTTGATTTATGGTAATTAGCTGTGTGCACCTTGCCTAATTGCAGATACCCTCGATAATTGGATTCCTGAACTTGGACTGACTGGCGACAATTGGATGACTTTGGCCCCCCTTTTACCCCAAATTCGATGAGCTGACCAGCTGACCTAGAGAGCCAAGGCTGAAGTGCTGAATCATGAGAATTATAGCTAGAAATCTGTCATAATCTTACGGCTAACGACAAACGCTTAAATAAACCAGCAATGTGAGCAAAGATATTGGGTTCTTGTGTTTAAGTTCATTTCTTAATGCCCGAAAGTCGGCAATGGACTTTGCAGCCTTTGGGCTGCAAAATAATTTGGGTAATCGAATAATCAATCGAATGTACAACACTGGTCGGCAGTGACAGGACCCAACTGACATACTGCCAAGTTCCAGAGAGAAATGGGGAAAAAAACAAGTAGGTAATAATGACGGCACGGACAAAAAAATATGTAAAACCAAGCGACGATCTGATCTGTGAACTGGCTAGCATCCTCGGTCGGCAATTCGATTGCATTCATTGTCATTCATCGAAGATCGAAGTGAGTTATTCGAGGGGCAGCATAGATAGGGCTAAGACCCGGACGAAAACCAGGACAAAGGAGGATCGGGATCGGAAAGAGGAACGGGAACATAAACAGGTAGCACCGCGAGGCGAAGAGGAGCGGAGCGGTGAGAGTTGGAAGCTGTCCTCGAGGAACTCTTCCCGGAGGCAGAAGAAATGTTTTCGGCGGTGAAGCCGCTCTCCAAGTATCTCCAGTTCAAGTCAATACGCATCTACGACTCCGTCTTCACCATCCACTCCAGGTGCACCGTGGTCATCCTGCTCACCTGCTCGCTTCTCCTGTCCGCGCGCCAGTACTTCGGGGATCCAATACAGTGCATCAGCGAGGAGAAGAACATCGAGTACATACAGTCCTACTGCTGGACCATGGGCACCTACATCCTCAAGCAGGACACCTTCGGCGATCAGGAGCAGGCGCTGGTTTCCCCAAGCCAGCAAGTCTCCCCTAACACTGCCTTCTTCTCATCCGCCGCAACCAACGCACCGCAGTCATCGTCGAGAGTCCGCTCCAGATCCCACTTCACATCGAGTCTGCGCAGGATTGGCGAGTACAACGAGGCCTACGCGCGGTCCCTGTCGATAGCCGAGGGCGTGGGCCCCGAGGTCCGTGGCCAGACGGAGCGGCAGTACCTGCGCTACTACCAGTGGGTCATCATCCTGCTGCTCTTCCAGTCGTTCATCTTCTACTTCCCCTCATGCCTGTGGAAGGTGTGGGAGGGCCGGCGGCTGAAGCAGCTCTGCTCGGAGGTCGGCGAGGCGCTCCTCTCGGAGGAGACCTACAACACCCGGCTGCGCATGCTGGTCAAGTACTTCACCACCGACTACGAGGACATGCACTTCTGTTACATGGCCAAGTACGTCTTCTGCGAGGTCCTCAATTTCCTCATCAGTGTGAGTAGGGTTTGCGGCCAAGTTTGAGTCAAATACACCAATGGAGTTCAGCGGGAACTTCAATTTTGATGTTTTTTTTTTTAAATTAGGGAAGAGAACTTACAGAAGCTTTTTACATATATGACTTTAAACTTTTATGAACAATTTCCGTGGGTTTTCTTAAAATATACATAACGACTAACATTAGGACTTTCTTATAAAGCATACTAGTCTATAGGACATCTAAACTTTTGGATTTTGTATGGTAGTTTTTTGTTATCGAAGAACTAATATATCACAAGATATGGTTACTATTCTTAGCACAACTGTAATACAACTTATGGCATCCAATCCGCAGGTGGTGAACATAATCGTGCTGGAAGTGTTCCTGAACGGATTCTGGTCGAAGTACCTGCGCGCGCTGGCCACCATTCCGTTCTACGACTGGGATCGCTGGAACCGCGTGTCCTCGAGCGTCTTTCCCAAGATCGCCAAGTGCGAGGTGTTCAAGTTCGGGGGGAGCGGCACGGCGAACGTGATGGACAACCTGTGCATCCTGCCGCTGAACATCCTGAACGAGAAGATCTTCGTCTTCCTGTGGGCGTGGTTCCTGCTCATGGCCCTGATGTCCGGCTTGAACCTTCTGTGCCGGCTGGCCATGATCTGCAGCAGGTATCTCCGAGAGCAGATGATACGCAGCCAGCTGCGTTTCATGACCAAGCGGCATGTGAAGCGTGCCCTGCGTGACCTGACCATCGGCGACTGGTTCCTGATGATGAAGGTCAGCGTCAACGTGAATCCCATGCTCTTCCGGGACCTAATGCAGGAACTGTGCGAGCTGCGCACCTCCGAATCGGGCAGCACCCTGGAGAGTCCCGTCTAGGACGGCTAGTGACCAGGACCACGGATAGGATTAGGATCCCCAGTTCGCCTCGTCCTCCGACTGCCCACTACCAATTGACGTTGCCGTCGTTCGTTAATTCGTGCCCTTATCACATGCCTAAATCTGTATATTACATATATTTCCTCTCAATTCCTTTAAAAATTCTGTACTTCTATGTTTTAAGACAATAAGCGAGTAAAAATCTATTTTAGGTCACGCTATTTTGTAAAATATTGTAAAATATTCGTAGGAAGGCGTTACTTATACGCAAATATGCTTGGCAGAAGGGAGAAACCCGTGCATTTTCGGCTTTAGCTCAGTTATATTTTTTTAAATAGTTAATAGAATACTATCATAATATATCGTAAAACACATATTTTTCATACTTTTATATAATTCTTAAGTAATACTCTTCTGGCATTTTAAGTTTATATATACGAATTAACTTTGTGATGAGCCGCCGCTTCTACTTTTGTTATCTTTGTTGCTGGCATTTAATGTGCATTGTTTATAACTAGTTGCTGCCATAATTTCGTCATTTATATTTTGCTGGGACGATCCCCAAGCTCCAAGCCCCCAGATTCCCTCGATCGTCGTGGTTTCAGCATTGTTTTGCGCACATTAACAACGCAACTCGCTCGCATTTGGCCGCCTTCGCCACGCCACGCAACTCACTCACTCGCACTCACACTCGCACTCACACTGGCACTCGTTCAGGTGAATGAATGTAAATATTATTCAAAAGCCATTCGTGTGGCGTTTAATATGCCCCGCACTCACGTGGGGCATATCAGCTGGAGAACCCGCTTGCCGTGACTCACCAGCTGATAAAAGAGTTCTGCAGAACTGATTCTTTTGCTGCATTAGTAAAGAAAATGACGATCCTAACATAGTCTGAATGAGACACACCTCATTATCGCACAAGATTCCCTATCAATTTCTAGCGCTCGAAACTGATAAAGATGGTGATTGCGATTGCATGCATATGAATTTTGAATTGGTGCAGACAATGAAAGACTGATAAATAGTTAACTTAATTAGCAATTTCTGTTAATATTTGTGTCAACACGTTGGTTACTTTTGTAAATGTGACGTAACATGTTGATAAGTTCTTAAGAAAGGAAACTTACAGAAGAGTTTTCAGAAAGAAGAAACCCCAAGATAAGTCACAAAAATCACTTGAGTATAATAGATATAGCTATATAGCGAATATTTTATAAATTGTATTATAAAATTAATTAAAATCGATTACAACAATAATATAATATTTTAAACTATTAGCAGGTAACTAAAAATATTTAGGGTATTTTAAACAAATGGGTTCATAAGGATGCAGAAAACAGGATATATTTTCGAATACGGTGGCAAAGGGTAGTATGACCATAGTATGACCCATAGCATGTTCCCACTATATTAGAGGGTATCAAGACGTCGGTGACCCGCTTCCCAACGCTCCCCCCGATTCACCGCCTCTTTTTGTGGGGTCTCTCCCTTTCCGTTTGACGTTTGCGTGGGCTGTCGACGCCTCTGCCGCTGCCGCTGCTCCGGCTGACGCCGACGTCGACTGCGGCAGAGGTGCGGCCGGTGTTTCTGTTTCTTCAGCTTTTGGTTACATCTATGTACTATATGTATTTTATTTCCATATCTATAGCACCCCGTATTCCTATCCCTATTCACATTCGGTATTGTTTTGCGCCGCTGTTGTTTTGCTTTGGCTTTTCGGTTTTTGGTTTTCGGTTTTTTCGGTTTTTGGTTTCTGATTTTTTGTTTATTTGCAGTTGCCGTGTTTCTGGGCTTTCAGTGTGCCACTTGGCCACAGTTAGTCAGTCGCTCCGCAGTTTTTGGCTTTTAGTCGCCTGTCAACCGCCGTCCCTTTCGATTTGCCCACTCGGTTTCGTTGATTTGCTGTTGATTCTGAGCTGATTCCGAGTTGGTTTTAATGTGAGGCGATGCATTTAATTGAGCAGCGTACGTGACGATTGCATCTGCGCTTGCTGTTGCATCTTCGGCACTGCATCCATATCAATAGTCGGCTATCAGTGGCCACCTATTGGAATCGCCAATCCACTTGCTGCTGGCCAGTGAGTAACGCACTCGTAATTGGCTCGGCTGAGATACAAAATCAAGAGCAAACAGTTGCCACACACCAGTGGGTAGAGTTTTGGGATTTCCCAAAAAATATCTGAGAAAAGTTGTAACGCTGATAAAATACATATTAACTAACTGTAACTAACTGTCATATCATATAAGTTGCTCTGCCTAAATAGGTTTCCAAATAATAATAGAAAGAAGAGTTCAAGCTAATTTAATATTTTTTCGCACACTGCGATTTTCAAAATAACTTATCGCGTACTTGTTAAGTGCATGAATTATCTGATAGCCAAATATTTGCGACTTGGTATTTGGTCTTAAGAATTACATAGTATATACCAACACTATCTTTATTTCACTTTAATCAGAGCTGCTAAGCAGAAGAAAACCAGAGCAGTTGCATTATCACTGCTCGAAGTGCTCAACACTATTATTTTGACTGCAACTGTGCGTGTTGTGCGACACACACACACACACACCGCACACACAAATTTTAGCGCGTGATAAGCGACAGCGAAAACAACCATGGCAATAAAAGCAACAACACAACGGTGGGCAGTGATAAACACTCCGCGACAAGTGTGTAAAACATTTAAGCGCACAGTGGAATTGCATAATCTGGCCGCGGATTATTGCCTTATTTGTTTTCGAATGGCTATTTTCGGTGAAAGTTGTGATTGATAAGCCCCCTTTCTGTCATTTTTTTTTTTTTTTTGTTTCGTTGTCCAATTTGTGTCACTATTGTTCTCCATGTGGCATCTGGATTCGGGTTTTCGATCTATACAAAATGCTGCACATTGTTGTTTTTCGATTTGCATGCGGACTATGCGAAGAAAGCTCTCGATGCGGGGTAAATAAATATAAAAAAAGAAGGCACAGTGGTCGCTGGAAAAATCCATATTCCACTGCTAAGTCTGGGGTTCTGATGTTTTGAAAACATGTTCGGGGACAAATCAATAAATTACAATTTCTATAACCTTTAATAGCTTACCTAAAACTAGTTTCGAACGAAATGCGCAGAATGTGGGGGAAATTGATTTCCATAAATATAAATAATGTGTTCGATAGTATAATTAGTATAGAAACATCAAGAGCTAGACAAAAAATAAAAGGAATTGCCTACAAATGGAAATTTTTTTTTTTAATCCGGCCCGAAGGACCATATGGACGTAAAAAGCTTTAGTTTCTGTTTGGCTGCTCATCCGATTAATCGCTCTATCTAATTGTTTTGTACACCAGTCATGAGCTCCACTGTACTCAGCTTTTTCGGCCATTAAATGGGTCCACAACCACTGTGCGCCTAGAAGAGCCCCATAAACAAAACAAAAACCGAAAAAGACCAACGAAGTCTGCAAAAAGAAGCAACAGCCAAAGCGGCAAGAAAAACGATTACGCCAACAGCCGCTGCTGCTTCGGTCGCCGTCGCAGTCGGCGTCGGCGTCGGCGTTGGCGGTAAGGTAACGGTGGCGCTTGAAGGCGGTAACGCTGCGAAGCGATTTAGTTGGCCGCCACTGCCCGAACGCGTCTCCCGTGCTTCAATTCCCAGTTTTCGATACGAATGGTCGCCATGGTCTAGTCCCCATTCCATGCCATTCCAATTTCCATTTGCACTGGCCTCGTGTAATTATGATATTTCCCAGGGTGTTACGATTAATTATTGATTTGTGTGGCCCCAGAAATGCTGCCCCCCTCGCAGAAAAGTGATAAGAAGTGGATGCGTTGGCTTTCTTCCGACGTTTTCACGTTTCGTTTAAGTGCACTGAGCAAAAAGTTGGAGCCCACACACTTAAGCGTACATGAATAGGAAATAAACTGTGACGAGACTTACCTATTAACGATTTGTTCCACTAAAAATGAACAAAAAAAACCTAATTTGCACAAACCCAAAAACGTGACGCCCACAACCAACCCAATTTCTTTTCAGTGAATCCCTCCCACACAACAGAAAGGCCATAAAAACAAAAGAGTTAACAAAACGCAACCATAAACCAATGAGTGTAAAGTGAAAGAGTGAAGAATTAGGAAAGAGCAGAATCGTGCAGATTTCGAGTGTGTGATATCTGTTTCTTTTTTTTTTAAGTTTTTTTGCACAGTGTGATCATGGCCGGCGATGCGGAGAACAAAAGGGGCTATCGCACCATATTTCGCAGCATATCCCAGGTGTTCTACGCCAATGCCAAAAACTCGAGTAATACGAACAGTAGCAGCAACAACAACAACAACATCATCAGCTACAACAACAACACCATCGAGAACAACAACGAGGGAATCGGCCGACTAACAGTCACGCTCACCAGCATAACACCACCCACAGCCACATGGACGTCGACATCGCCCACAATCTCCACGTGCACAACTGCGTCCGCATCGGCGGGATCATCCACCGCATCCTCGTCGCCACTGGCCAGCAGATCGGCGCGATCGGCGAAGAATATTTCCTGCAGCGAGTGTGGAAACCCAGATCCGTATCATGGCCATGAGTCGCCAAAAGGTCAAGCCCTGACTCCCGAAGTGCCGGCAAATGCTGACCTACGGCCAGCAGTTCCAGCAGTGCCGGTTCCAGCTGCCAGTGCGGACCAAAACCAGAAGCTAAGGGCCAGTTCCATGCTGGATCTGACCTCCAACCATCGCCATCAGAACGCCTTGAGGGTAAGTCCTATCACCTAGAAACATGCATCAATTTGTGGGGATTAGCAACCGCCTTTCAAATGGCATTAACCAGACCCATCCATCAAGACATCCATCAAAGAGGAATCAGCCAAGAAAGTCCATCCTAGTTTGAATTAATCTTTAACTTTTAAGCCTCTATGATGTACGATAACTGATATATCGTAATGTATTTATTTGCCTTAGAGAGATCCAAAAATGCTAATCGCTGGTAATACCTCTTTAAAAGTCCATATACATGTGAATGGGGAGGCCCTAATAGATCTTCGACTGATATCCCCGTATCAGCTTTAATTATCGGTGATCCATAGGATTTCCCTGGCCCATGAATTTCACTGGGCCGCCGATTTAAACCCGTTTACGGTCCGTTAGCGGTCTTTCATTGGAGGGTTCGGAATGAAATTTGCATTCCCAGTGAAAGTGAGACCGGAACGGGTTCCGAAAGAGTTCCGTTGGGTCCGAAAGTGAAAACCCATTTTCCACTGGCGCATCTCGGCGTCCTTCAGATCGCTTAGCTTGAAGATCAACTCAATTTGATAACCAATTTGTTTTAATACACGGGTTTTCATATTAATGTGAAACCTTGCTTGAAACTGTATCATTAAACCTAGATGACCCACGTGAACAACTGTGAAATCCATAAAAACCATTGGTCAATTACCCAATAAATCATACTTGTCATGGGCATACAAGCAAGTTCATTTATATCAAAAACTCAGCATGTACATACATATGTACATCAGTTTTTACATTTCCGTTTGTGCGAAGAATGCGATAAAGATATGGACATATGTACATATTTCGTAACCTTAACCTTGGTGATTACTTTGTAGTCGACATGGGCAAGTTTAGTGACCCATTTTCGTGGGATAAAATATATAAACGATTTTGTTACTGCGAGAAAACTGTTTCCGGGCAAACTGGGTGCACATTTTCACATAATTTTACAAAATGAATTTATACAATATTTGATAACTACCATAAATCACTGTTAGTAACATGGGCTTGTGTGAATATCGTTTGGGATGGCGATTGCAATGGCACAGGGGCTTTCATTGTGCCATCCGAAAAGCGTCTTAACCCCCCAAAGCCCCCTTAACCCATGCGGCTTTCCCACTGATGCAATGGCAAAATGCATTGCGCATGGTCTTATTTCGAGCTTTTGTCTGTTTCGTTTTCCGTTGCGTGTTTTGCCGTTCGCCTTCGCCTGCTTTATCATCTTCGAGTCCATCTTAGTCTTCGTTTTCGTTTTCATTTCCATTGTGCCGCTCGCTCAACTTAGCGACTAATTGCGAGTGCAGCTGCGCATGCGTGTTGCGCGCGACTTGGCAGCGATTCGGGCGCGTTTTCCCAGCGATTTTTGCATTGCGAAATGGGGGAAGAAATGAAACCAGGAAAAATAGAATATAACCATTATAAGCTGGGTCTCATTAGCAAGCAATTGGCAAGCGAATTTCTCTGATGCGAATGAGGGAACATACAAGACATCATGCACTGGGAGAAAATACATGCCATATCTTTAGCTCATTAAATATTTTACAAGTCACTCAAATAAAGAGTATCTACAGCTAGAAGGAATCTATCTTTCGGCTTAGAAATATATTGCTGCATACTTTCACACACCGAATGCATCTTTTATAACGAAATTTTCTATGTGAAATCGTAATGCTTTTAACACCTGAATGCCTTTTGTTTTTTGCTGTGCAGAGGCTTATCACTTGGTTCGTCGCCTGACGAGTGCAACAATTTTGTCATCAGTCAACGGGCACAAATACACGTACCCAGTCGGTCACATAGATACTCTGCGTGCATTATTTCCATTTGGCTTTATTTATGCATTTCATTTTCTCGCTCTGATTTGCCCCGCACTTCTGCCTCGAAATTTCTCTTTTAATTTTATTTTTTCTTTGTTAATGCAGCGCGCCAAGTAGAATTGTCGTCGTCTGATTGACACTTGAGCTGACATTCTCATTTCAATTCGGATTCGTACTCGTTTGCGTATTCCGATTCCAATTCCAATTTCAGCTTCCGTTATCTTCCTGCCTGCCCCCTCGCATGTGTCATTGAATTCTCACAATTTGTATCTCAGAGTTTTTATCTCAAATTGTTCTATGAGTCAAGTTTCGGGGCCCTTCGACAGCGTGTTACTGATAGGAAAGTCTGGAGATGAGCTATACAGAAGCGGGCTCATTCCCTAATTGGTGTTACTTATAAGTAGAAAAAACAAAATTATATAGGAAACAATATTCACTCTATCAAGTTTTGATTACTTATTCAAGCTGTTCCTGTCAACACGAATGTTTGCAAAGTGCATAGATACACGTTTCGAAAACTGATATCTTTCAGTTTAATTCTTTGAACCAGCAAATGATAGGAAATATGGTTAAAATCGGGAATAGTTTACACAGTAATGAAACTATTTCTCAACATTTACAATGTTCTGTGTGTATAAGGTTTTTGCGTTTTAAGCACAAAACCAATTTCATAATATTCAACAGGCCCTCTCTAATTCACACTTTTCTCATTAGCCACACAATCGTTTAAATGCTATTAATTAAGAGGCGTAAAACACTTAGAAATGTAGTGCACTTTTATCGCGTACTCCACACCATTTTACGCAAATTGTTTTTCCCTTTTATCAATTATTGACTAATTCAACGGATTAGATTTCATGCTTGAATGATATAAAACATCGAATGAGTCACAGGCGATGGTCAATAAAAAATACCAATTAAGTAAGTTTTTTGTATTATTTTACCAGCAGCTCTATACTTTAACTTGAGGCGTTGACAAAAGCTGCTGGCTTCGGTCACCCAACACACACACACAGCCACTCCCCACACTCTTTTCAACTCGATCTATCTGTTGCTGCTGTCGCGCTTAATAAAATTCATTAAAAAAGGAGAAGACCGCCGTCCAACAATAATAATCATAAAGTAAACTCAGTGGGGAAGGGGGGAAGGGGGAAGGGGATGAATGGTTTGGGGGAGGGGGAGTAAACACCAATACAGCCACATGCAGCATTCAACGCAGAAATAGAGTTGCCACTCCAACTATTTATTTGCTAGTCAGGAAATGGCATTTTTCAATCTTATGCAAGAGAAGAAGAAGAATGAAGAATGAAGTTTTCTGCATTTTCAGAAACCAACTGAAAATATTCAAAATTATGGAAATACTTAAAAAAAAGGTGTATCCTACACACTTTTTAAGTCTCGGTACTTATTTATCCACACTTTTAGAAATCTTTATACATGTAGGTTATACTACACACTTAAGTTTAGATTCAATTTTAAAGAATCTTTCCGCAATTTGAGGCTTAATATTAATAATAATATAAGATTATAATATTGAAATGCACTTGTTACTCGAATTCAACGATTTTTACTGTCGCATCTCGACAACACTGAGTTGCAGTCGCTGCCAACTCATTACCGACAGAAACATAATGCTGCCAAAGACGCGAGTCTGGTTCTGGACAGGGATGTGGATGTGGATGTGAGTGGGGATGGGGCTGTGGATTTGGTTGGGACATGGACGGGTCTTGGACGGGGCCATCAGCCATCAACCATCATCCACGGCCCATGAGCCGTGGGCCACCCCTTTTAATTCTTCGAGTTTGTTTTTTTCGGGAAAAGAAGGCGGCCGAGGAAGACCCGCAGAAAAGCCAAACCAAATATGAGTCGGGGGAAAAAAAAAAAACGGAAACTGAAAGCGAAAACATGAGAAATATGTTTTTCAGGAATTAATTTACACAGCACTGCGAATGATAAATGCCCTTCTCCGAGTTATAAGATGTTAAAATGTTAAAACCGATTTCATAATTTATTAGCCAAGTGCAAATAAATATATTAAATATATTTTAGTTTCAATTTATGCACTTAAAACTTTTTAAGTACATGTAGTGGCGTGCTTTAAGATGGATATTAAATCTTTGAAATAGAATCTACTCAAAGTCAACCCTAGAAAACCCTATGATTTATGGGTATATCCCTGCATATATGTATGTACGTATGTATGTAGGGTAGTCGATAGCAAACAGTTGATTGCAATGTTGGTCACAGCCTGAATGCATTTCTTTATTTCGGTGTGTGTGCGTATTTGTTGTTGTGTATCCGCATCTGTATTTGTATTTGTATTCGTTCGTATCTGGTGGATACATTTGATGCCGTCGGCAGCGAAGCCAACAACAACAATTGTGTTCATTGTGCTTAATTAATTTAGTTCAAAGATCAAGCGACCATATTGCTGAACATCGGCTGCAATGCGATTCTTCGCCGGCCTCTGCTCATTTTCATTTTCATTTTCATTTTTATTTCATTTTTATTTTCATTTCCATTCTCAATCTCACTCTCATTCGCGTTTTTAAAGTCTCTCCCCCGGAATTGTTGTTTTTTCCCCAAAGATGCATCCTCATCTTTTCTTTTCTCTATTGGCTCCCGGTTCTGTTTTATATGGATTCCGATATCTGCCCAGTAATATCGGTCGAGTACTATATGGATATTAAATGCATGGAACAGGATTATTTGGATTGGTTTCAAAATTCAATAAGAGAGCTTACGGATCTTAGGATCGTATTTCTCTAGGCTGGGTTCGTGCTCAAAGTGCAGTTCTCATTTTCATATCGAAATTGCTTGCAATAAAGTGTTGAGCAAAAGCACATATGTATATGCATATCGTAATCGGTTTACGCAACTGTTGTGCATAACTTGAACAGTGTTTAGCATTCATCATGGTTACTTACCCAGCTCGATCCGCCCTCCCAGCCGCGCCCCCTCTGCGGTCCCAGAACCGACCCCACCCCCACCCTCTTTTTTTTTCGCACCCCCTACCCCTACCTCCCAACCCAGCCGAACTGAAAACAAACTCCCAACTCTCCACGGACCGCACTCGATATGCTTAATTAGGCAACGGGCGTTGAGTATAAAAAGCGTCTTTTGTCGCTGCCACGCCCCACCCTTACCCCCACCCCCTCATCAGCCCATGCCACCCCCAACCCTTACACACACACACACGCACACTCGTGCATGTGGTGGCGCACAGCCAGACGGAGCCACACATGTTGCCCATGTTCCATTACACACATGTGGTTCGGTTTCAGTTCAGTTTTAGGTTTGTTCTGCTCTGCTCTGTTCTGTTCTGGGCTTTTGCCTCCCCATCACTGATCTCTGGCCCACACTGGTCAGCATGGAATTGGGACGAAGGATAGTTTCAAGCTCGGTGGGCATGAGTCATACTTTACCCGATGATGATGAGCTTCAACAGCCGGTTGATTCATCGAAACACAGCTCATAATGGGATTGTTTGATCCATCGAGTTTGCCTATAAAAATAAATAACTATAAAAAATATATGAGACAAAGCAAGAATTTCTTTTGAATCTTAATTTATTTTAGAAAAATATATTCTAAAGAAACTAATAGTTAGCATCTAAAATATTTCATTTATTTTGCCAACTTTTTTTTTATAGTTTTTGAAAATACTGATATATCCTGTAATATATGTATTATATTTAATTGATTTGATTGGTTCCCGCTTATAATTCCCAACTTGCTTTTTCATCGAAAGCAACGCAATTTTGGTGCGTTCTTTGGGGTTGGTGCCCACTTTTGCTGACTAGTGTGGTGTGCTCGAGTTCCCTGGGTGACCGGAGGTCGGCATCGCCATAGCCACCGCCACCGACTCGTGGCGTCGACGTCGACTGCGACTGCGACGCCGACTGCGACGTCAATCGCTTACGAGGCGGACCGCCACCCAAGAAAATTCTCGGCGGCATCTTGAGTTCAATTTCAGTTGATATTCTGTTAAATTCGCGAACGCGTCGCGCCTGCAGCTCCCGATTTGATGGAGAGCCCCACCTCAAGCCCAATTTCGTAATGCTCCCATTTAAAGCTCGGCTTATCAGTGCTGGCCAAAATCGGTGCTTTTTGTTTTGGTGCTCGAGTTTCGGGTTTGAAGCCCAAGTGCCTCGATCGATCTACAATAGTTTTACGCACAGATCTTGTCAAAAAAAACAAATAAATAAATAAAACAGTGCATTTGGGGAAATTGGAGAGAAAGTGAGATAAGCGCTGCGAGATAACGGTTTTATTTGTTCTTTCTTTTCGCCCATATTTGTATGGGTGTGTGTGCTCGTGTGTTTCTTGTGAATTACAGTACATTGCTTACAATGGCATTCATCGTCATTCATTCATTTGTCGCCATCTGAAAATGAACGGCGATGAATCATCGGCATAGGCAAATCCGCGGATTACCCACCCACAATCCACGCTGATTGCATGGTTGTCTCCTTGGGGCTGCACAATTTGGACAGGTTTTATTGACGGGGTCAAGAAGGTCTCGATCGAATGCCCAAAAGTATGCAAGTCCATCACTAAGGCGCCCGGAAAACCAAAGTTTTGCGGTTTTTTTTGTATTTGAGGAATCAAACTATAAACTGTATAGTTTGCCAGTGTTTGAAGTTACTAGTTAAAGTTAGTTTATTGGGTTGAACAAAATTTATATTATAATCAAATCAAAAAATATAATACTGAACGCTGTAATCGATGTGCTAGTTTTTTTTTTTAGCATTTATAACGAAACTGATTTTCTGGATGACAATTTTTAAGAAGTAAATAAATTCGGTATCAATATATTTTTTCTATGCTATTGCTGCATTTTGGTGATTCGTATTAGTACATAAAAACATTTTATTAATGAAATTTTAAGCCTTTAAAGTTAAGTCACGAAGGATTTGGAATATTTACTTTCAAAATTTCCAAAATGAGTACTTCAAAACAGGAAGTCCAGTGATGTCCGGCTTAATTAGTTCATTCATTTATTTATTGATAACAATGTTTCAGAACCTTCAGACCCTAGGGATTTAATTTAAGAATCATGCAGTTAATTTCGTAGAAAAGCAATTAGTTGAGAGGAGTGCTCCTAAAAATACCACAACAATTACACACATTAGTGAAAACCCAGATATGCAATCAGTTATGAAGAATTCTACAAGCCTTTCGATTGCTATTAAAATTCAAATAGTTTGGAACAATTAAGTGCATTTTATTTCTCGGATTGTTAATATATCATGCAAATAATTATAAATCAGTGCTGTTAAAATCAAGATTTTCTCTTTAAATAAATTCGATTTGTGTATAATTTGTGTGTTGCACTAAATTATAGAAGCGAAATAATTGAGCGGGGTACCAAACCCAAAAAAGCATTCCACTGTACTAGTTAAAACAATACATATTTAGGGCACAACTTCCCTAATAACTTAATAACTTAACTTAAATATATATCAGAGAGATGCAATTAATACATACCTTATAGAATGTTCTGTAAAATGATCTTTTAAAGGAGCAAGCACGATTTTGAAGAATTCAAAATTAATAAGACGGGATTTTGTCCAGGCAAACAAGACTACCATTGACCATTGACCCCGATTCTAGACCAAAGTATGATTAACACCGTGAAAACGCTTTTAGCTACCAACATTTGTGGTACCTAACGATCCAAATCTGTTGTATTTTGAAATATGGTTGGTAGGCTTCTCTCGACTGGAATCGAATCGGTTTTATTTAAATGACGCTGTAACAATTGGTGGTGGTGGAGAATGCGAAACGTTTTAAGCACCTAAAACCCCAACCGGTTTCCCCCCTTTGCGCCCCAAGCCGATTATGATTAATGGCGGCGATCCTAGATCAAAGAATTACGAATAATACGAAGCCCCCGACGAAGATTTCAAGATGTACCATCGAGATAAACATGATTTCCCCACTTACGCCGATCAAGAGATTAATGCACGAAGCCTCGTTTCTTGGCACCTTAACTCCATTAGGCTCACTCTCGCCTTCCGTTCGGGATAACTGTGCACTCGAAGAAAAGGTGACCAAGAAGATAGAATATAATAATGTATGTAAAATGAAAAGTTGCATATTTTGTTTTGGTTTTTGAGAAAGAAGGAAATGTAGAATTATTGTAATATTTAAAATTCCCAAAATCAGTTGCTAGCATTTTTTGCCAGTGTGGACCGAGCACATTCCATATTCCGCACACCATGTTCCACATTCCATCTACCTGGCGGCACCTGTGAGGCGTAGGTGAGGAAGTCGACGATCGTTACACAATTCTCGACTGGCCGCCAACCTGTTTCTGTTTCTCTGGGGTTTCTCGCCCCTCTCCGCTCTCCGCTCTCTTCGCCCTGTCAGGGCCATCATTTTGAGTCCGAGGGATAAGGACGGGGGTTACGAGAGGACCGACATGGTTGGTGGATCGCTTAGTGACTCATCTCCGTATATCAACGAAAAACAAAGCCCAAAAGCAAAAGCAGAACTGTAAAATTCTAGTCAGATGGAATGCATTTGGAGGTATTTTACTTTAAACATTAATTGCATTTAAGCATTATTTGTTTTAGGGCAAACAAACAATTAATTTTAGAGCTCTAAAGTGATTGGTGATAAGTGCTTTCGATCTTTTTGGGCGTGAAATATACAAAGATATTGGGTCTAGTTACACATATTTTGAATACAGCATTGGGTTCCAATTATATTTTATCAAAACAGCTTATCTATGTAAATATTAGAAGAAATGGTAAAGAAATCCATGGTAACAGGGTCATATTATTACTCACTTTTTAAAAGCTGTATGCAATTGAATTAGAAAAATCCATTCTTAAGATCACAGTTTTAAAAAAGTCAAAGAATAGTATTTTAAAATAAAATCCAATGGTTTGGAGGAAAACTGAGTGCAGAGTGCAGCGACTTTGGCTGAGATAATGAATATCGCTGATTGCAGTCGGAAGCGGGAGGGAAAGAGACAGAAACAAAACAAAATGGGGGTAGTGGCTTCACTTAAGAGTTCAAGACGCCCATTGACTTTTCTCAGTGATTACACTGCGAGAACTAAGTTCGTTTTCGGGGTGCTCTTGTACAAATAATAATGAGTAATCGAAGATTACAAGTTATTCAATTCACGCGAGTGAGAAATTTAAGAAGATCCAAATCGAATTTATGTAAATGAAATACTTTCGCGACATTTCTTTTGCGGTGCATGAAACTCTCTCGATGACAGTGCTCTCACTCACTATCTCTCCGGTTGCTCCGCGCGCCGATTATTTTCTCACTTAATAATGAATTACGATGTGACGCAGCGGCGATAAGAGAAAGTAGGGAGGCAGAAGAGGAAATCAAGAAGAGAGATGCCACAGCAGGCGAAGGACATCAACGATAACGTCGGCATGGAGGCGCACATCTACGAGAATCTGCCGGGCCTGACCTCCACCCCCAAAGGTCAGCTGAACGCGGAGCTGCGCAAGTATTTTCCGCGCGAGGCGATCTACGAGAATCTTTGTCGGGGTTGCGGCTACGGCGTGTTTGCCGCCCAAGGACGCTACTGCCATTTCTGCCAGTGCATCGTGAGCGGGGGCGTGGTGAGTACACCGCCTCCCCCACCGCCACCGCCTCTTTCGCCGATTTCCGGCGAGAGCAGCAACATCTATGAGAACATCTGCGACTTGTGCCGCGGCATTTACAGCGACAACGAGCGGTGCCGGTGTCAAAGGTCAGAGACGCCAGCCAAAGCGCCCGCTTCGCCCACACCACCCACACCGCCGACACCACCCACCAAGGTCAAGTCGCGGTCGCTCTTGGGCTACTCCAAGTCCAGTGCGGCGACCTTGACCCGTCTCTTCGGCTCTCTTAAGCAGCTGAACCGCTCGTCGTCGCTGCAGCGCAGGATATTCCCGAGGACTCCCACGAATGGCAGTGGCAGCGCTGGCTCCCTCGAAATCATCCACAACGTGGACGAGGTGTTCCGCACCCAGGAGACCTTCGACCTCCAGCGCATTTGCGAACTGAAGCTGGAGCAGCAGCAACTGAAGGGCAGCCAAAGCGATCAGCACATCTACGGCCGCGTAAGAGAGCCAGGCGAAGAGAGCCAGAGCCACAAGAGAGAGCGCAAGAAGCCGCGCGTCTCTCGCATTCGCCTGCTGCAGGACGAAAGCCCAGCGGATGCATCAGGATCCTCATTGTATCTCAACGAGAGCATCTGCCAGTGGATGACCTCCCTGAGGAGGCAGGTGCACCACTACGACGAGGGGCCGTGGCAGCAGCCAAAGAGCGTGCCAGCGCGCGATCCTTCATCCTCCGCCGAGGAGAGCACAGTCACACTGCGCAGAAGCACGGAGGAGAGTGCAAAGTGTGCGGACGAACAGGCGAAGTTGGTCAAGGACTTTAAGCGAAAGCTTCAGCTGAAGAGAGCGCAGAACGTGGAGCCGGAAAGAGAGCAACGACGCTGCGCCATCACGGCCAACTTTGTGAATGACTATCTGAGCGCACTGGGCGAAGAGAAAGAGGCAGTGCAGCCGCAACAGGTGGCCGCAATCGAAGAGCACGTCGCAGTCGTGGCAATCGCAATTCAGCCCCAAGTCTCTGTATCTCTCTTGCGCTTGATGCAGAGCCTCGCTCTTTCGGCCAGCTTGCACGTGTGTGTGCGTGGCTTTCTCACCGCCTATGACAAATCGTTCAGCTTGTGGCTGTGGCACCAGCAACAACAACAGCGACAACAACCACCGATCAACGGTTATCGGCGAAGGAGAGCGCGTGACTCAGTTGTTGCCGTTGTGGGGGATTGGCGACGGCGCCTGCCTCTCTTCGCCATCTCCTCCGCCGACAGCAACGATCGTTCGCTGGTCTCGGCTTCGGTTTCAGTTTCGCCAGCGATTTCAGAGAGCGTGGACGTGTGTGCTGCTGCTGCGTCGCGACGTCGCGCGAATCGAACTACGAAGCGAAGAGGGACAGCGATAGTCAGTGAAGAGGGTGTGTGCGGGGGCGAGAGCTCCACCAGCAGTAACAACACCAAGAAAAACAATAATAATAACAGTAACAACAGCAACAACAACAACAGCGGTGCTTTGATGGCAGCGCCTAAGCCAAATGGCGAGGCAGAGCGCCCCTCAACAACCAGCAACAACAACAACATCAACTGCAGCAGCAACAACAACCATCACACAGTTGACACTGAAAGCGGCATTAACAACAACAACAATAACGATAGCAACGCCAATTGCAATGTCAATGAGCAACAGCAACAACAACAACAGCAGCCAATCACACAGGTCAACACTCATTAATAAAAAGCAAAAACAAAAGCCGCATCAATCAAAGGCAAAATTAAAATGCACAGAGAGAAAAGGTTGGGGCGGTACGAGCGCCTCTAGAAATAATTATTATTGAAAAATCAATCAATGAAGTGAAATTCGATTGACGCGGTTGAATTTTTTGAACATATTTTTCACTATAATTGCTTCGATTTACGTAAATCAAAGTAATAAAAATAGTGCACGAAAATAAATATAAAATTTATAATTCCCAAATGCGATCCATCAAATCATATTTAACATCGATCAACATCGATTAAAATTGGTCCTTACTTTTTTTTCTGTTCTTAAATATGAAAAACAGTTTGAGAGCAATACGTTAATTTTGTGATGCAGTTATACTTTTCTCTCTGTGTACTTGCTTTTGTTACGTTTCACTGCAGTTCAAAATTGACTAACGGTTCACGGTGCGAAAGGGATGCCAACATTCGATTGGCCAGCGAAACGAAAAAATAAATAAACAAACTTATCTAATTAAAAACAACCATTGAACAATGCAAAAAATGTGGAGTAAAACAAACAAGTTTGCAATGAAAACACAAGATAACTATAAAATAATCAGCGTTTAATTAACGTCATTTTTTCACTCTATTTTTTTGAATATTTTTTTACTGATTGCAACGGCATAAAAAGTTCAATATTGTGATTCCTAGCAAAGAAGTTATTAATGGAGTAATTTATTGCTCTCGCAGGCGGCATATTAATGATAATTTCCATTAAAAGCTGGTCGGGAAATCCGTCTCCGCTTTTGTTATTTTACGTAATTACATAACTAATTAACTAAGTTTATCAGTTTACAATTTTTTTCCCGTGAGAAGTAACCCTAAATTCAAAGCTTGGGTGTCTTTAAATGTTTTTGTTATAATTGAAACGAAATGAAATCAAAACGATATCCCACTGTACGTCAATTATTGAAGCCAGTGAAACAAAGCAGTCGAAACAGGATATTATTTTCGTTTTGACAATATAGTATGTTTCCACCTCAACTTTTAGAATTGCGTTATTAAAGTTCGACGACCGGCGCCAAAAGTACCCGTTCGAAATCCCAACACATCTTTGAGCAATCCCCGCCAAGCTGAAGAGGAGCAGACGAAGCCGAACGGAGGGGAAAAGGATAACCTGAGAGGCAACTCCTTTGCCGCAGAGAATGCCAGCCTAGAGGAGCAGGAGGAGGAGTCCATTTACCAACCCATTTGGCAGTTCAAGACAATGGAACCCGTCGATCAGGAGATAATTGAAGCCCTTCCCGTCGAGGGCGACGATGAGGAGGACGAGGACGAGGAAGACGACGTCGTGGATGACGAGGAGGAGGATCTGGGGGACTACGACGAGTCCCTGCCATCCGATGCTGATGCGGATGTGATGGCTCTCCAGGCGGCGGCGGTCTTTGCTGCCGGAGTGCGCCACAAGTTGTCCACATCGACGCTGACCAAGCGTTCCAAAATGATGATGCCGACGCCCCTGCCCTCGCCCACCGCCTCCATGGACCACGGAGCGTGGGAGACGGACATGGAGTTCATGTACTCGCGGGAGAGCAAGGAGGACACGGATGAAACGCTAAGCCTGGGCAGTACGGTGACGAACAGCACAGCGACCTTGGGCTCCATCAGCAGCACGGGCAGCAGCGTCACCGGGCAGACAAAGGATACGCCAAAGGATCTGCCAGCGGATCAGCAGCCACCTGCCGTGGCGCCTACGAAGCTGGCGGAGATCGTGCCTCTGGTGCATCCGATCCTGAGGAACATTTGCATTTTCTACAGCCAAAAAGATCCGAAGAAGTACAGCGCTATATTCTACGACTACCATCGTTCACTGGTCCACCAGCGGTTCATGACCCGCATCCGCCGACCGGCCCCACCGCCACCCGCCCAGGTGGCCACCTCGAACACCACGAGTGTGGCACCACGCAGCGATGACAGTGGCTGCAGTTGCGAGGCGGAGGATTCGGATCCCCACCAGCACAACCCCACGCCGGCCATTCCGAAGCCCTTGAAGGAGGAGTGGGAGCGGGCCTTGCTCGCCGCGGGGGCGGTGGCCGGCAAGAGGGGCGTGGCTCCGCGGACGGGACGCAAGCTGCGCGTCCGCTCCAATGCGAGGCTGCTGCTCACGGACTCCGTGCTGGCGTGGCGGGATACGCTGCAGGATGTACACTGCTGCGAGGACGAGGAGGACATGGTGAGTGGGTGGGGAAAAGTCTTAATAGATGAAGTGAAAAGCATATAGTAATCCGTTTATTCCATTGCCATCCACTTACAGACAACAGAATATAAATCTTAGTCTACGTATTATTCATACATCCAATCCAGATTTTGGAATTTCCGCCCAACGATCTTTAAATAATCTATAAATAGTGGGAAAGTCATTTCGTATCAACGTTGAATCGAGCTTAAAGTCGTGACTTATATTTCATTAAGCTTAATTAAGAGAATGAGAAAGATTGATTTCATTGTTCATATTATTTTAGACAAGCTAATGACTTTAGTTGGTTTTCCGAGTGTACCACTGTCACTTGCAATTTGCCATGTACGTTCTCTCGGTATCTTCGTCTTCGGTTGGCCATTGTTTCGCCACTTGTTACTTGTCACATCAATTAAAGTCCGCAAATGTATCTGTAGCTTAGTATCTAGGTATCTCCGTATCCACGGCTCATGCGATTGTTTCGCCTGATCTGTAGTCGGTGAACCCCTTCTCCGAGGGCTCAAAAAGTTACCCAACCTTCCGTTTGGGGAGCCAAAAGTTGTGCTGAAGTACCCTGTTCGCACTGGGAGGTCATGACTATAAGTCGCTTTGGGAAAGATACTAATATGCTTTGTTACTGATTCGATTCATATATACTCTGGTCACGAATCAATCGCATATTGCGACTGAACTTTTGTTGCATTAACAAATTAGCATGATTTGATTTGACTTTTTGGAATTCATATCCAAGTGTATGTATATAAGTCATTTGAGAAGTGTAATCTGAAGATAAAGATACATTTTGTCAAGATACATTTTTGTCTACTTTTTTTGTGTCGCAACTTCTTTTGTCTAGGGCATTTTTGAGTCGACCGAAAGTTATCTTTTGGTTTCCCAAACTTGGCTTTTGATTGCAATTTGTTTATAACGCATACGGCTGTAGGTGTGTACATATGTATAGTACATACATAGTATGTGTACATTTGTACATACATCTGTAGACAGGGACGTGTGCTGCTTTCTGCATAATGTATTTTTATTTATTTGCCTCTCACGTTTGTTGTTTTCAGTTTGCTGCACTTGCCGCTGCATGTGAAATTCCATAGAAATTCACAGGGAGAGTTCATCCCCCCTTTTCGGCCCCCTTTCGACCCGTTTGATACCCCGCCCCTGGACGCGAGGGCCCCAACATGTTGATTCACATTTCGCGAACGACAATTATTTATTTATTTTGCCGTATTTATTTTCCTCTTTTTGTTTTTTGGCATGCATATATTCTGCGGTAATATACATATGTACATTTGTATGTGTATCGGTATTTGCTAGTGTGTGTCCAAAGTTAATGTTTTGATTTTTGTTATAAACTTTGGCAAACCGGTTTCTCGCCTGAGAATAGAACTTTCGTTGGATTTCGTATACCCTTTAAATCTATAAATTGCTTTTATTTAATACCCAAAATGTAATATGAGTGATAAAATGATTTGAGTGTGCGAAATGAGTGAACTTGTTTGCCATATTATACAAATATTCATTGCAATGAATGTTCAATTTGCACATTTTATGGGGCATTTTTGAGTCGGGTTTTTTCGTTTTTTTTTTTATGGTCTTATTTGCCTTTTCTTATGTGTAATTTCCTGCCTCGAAGCTGTGTTCATGGCATTTATCAACACTTAATTGGTTAATCATTAGTCAAATATGTTTGTAACTCTTCGTCGTTGTGTAAAACCGCCTTGAATGCTTTTCCTCTGTGTTCCTTCTCGGAAACTGAACCTTCTCGTCTGGGCCACCAAATTTTATCGCTGCGACAGTAAAAATCATAACGGAACTTGAGTGTTCCATAAATAAGACTGGGCGATATGTGTACGGATATGTTTACGTGAGCATATGCAAAAGATTAAATTCGCTGGAAGCTATTTAATCCCCCTCATTTCGATGGCATTTAACTGGATGTTTATTTAATTCGGTATCTTTGTACATAACATCCCCAGCGAATTCTA
This sequence comes from Drosophila mauritiana, assembly GCF_004382145.1. Lineage (NCBI taxonomy): Eukaryota > Metazoa > Arthropoda > Insecta > Diptera > Drosophilidae > Drosophila > Drosophila mauritiana. The sequence goes on along the minus strand of NC_046672.1, from coordinate 18,961,492 downwards.
TTGTTTCTCGAACTGCAAAAGAAGCGACTCTTCAAGTGGCCTCATACGTATGTTGTGTCAAACTGAAGTGGCAAAGTAAATTTATTTAGTTTGTCAACACTCTGGAAACAGGCTCACTTGGGAAACACGATCTCAATGGGTCTTCAGAGATGAGCCGAACTCAAAGATTTCTATGAGTGGGTTGCCCACGCAGTCCAAAGATTTGGTATTGGAGCTGTTGGGAAAGGAGGGGCTTGGGGCTTCAAGGCAGCTCCTCTTCTTGAAATCCAAACTGAAAGCCCCAAAAAACCACAATAAATCGACCAAAACAAAAAGGTCAACTTAGCCTGAGTCGACTTTGTTTGGCTTTTGGATCATTTGTTTATTTTCCGCGGTTCGTATCGGGTTTTATTTCAGTTTTTTTCGGCTTGTCGTGGCTTTTTTCAGTGAATCATGTGGCGAATGGGGCGATACATATGTATTTAGATATGGACACAGATACTGTATCTGCGGGCGCGCGAATAAGGCAAAAATAAAGCAATGCAAACACATGTACCACCAGCACTACTAGTACAATTCGAGGTCGTATCAATTAAATCGCCTTACCTTCCTATTTTTTTTCGGGCTTTATAGTTATGTACGTACTGTTTGGGCGCACATAAATTTCCATTTTGTGTAAGGCAGCAGCGGCAAAAAAAGAAAAAAAAAACACCGAAACTACGCCATATTTGCGCTTTTGTTTACGCTCGCAAAAATAATTTAAAATACTATAGACGAAAACAGAAAGCAAATTAGCCAAAACAAATTGAGTCTAATCAGTTCGAATGCCGCGGCTCGAATCTCAATTGCCGGAATTATCAATAGCTAATTGGGTTTGAACTGAACGCGAATATCTGAATATTCGAATTTTCTATATTTATTCGGTCGATTTTGATGCAGAATTTTAGGTTCTGTTTATTTAACATTTCTTTTGTTGATATTAAAAAAAAAGCAGACAAAACAAACTCAACTTGCAGGAACTGTACACATGTAGTGCGGCCAAATCAATATCTAAATGGTTTTTCAGGCAATAGATCGGGGTTTTCGAAACCAAAAAGGTTGTCATCATCGAAATCTGCTGTGGTTCAAAAGATTTCGGTGCTAAAGGTTATCTATCAATATTACTATCAAAACAATAGCCCAAAACATGTTATATGGTTTTCCATTGCGGATAAGATATGTATTGTTTATCTTACTGCTGGTTTAACACATAATTACACTGACCTTTGTCTTCAATAAGTTACATTAAACTTAAGAATTATGAATTAAGAATTAAGAAGGAATTCTCCTAGATTTGTGAAGCTCTTTGGGAGCCATGGGCATTTCCGGAAAACTCCAGGTGACAGTCTAAGTTCGGGGGATTCCCCACTTGAATTATTTCTGAGATAGTCTTAATCGTCTTAAAAGGCAAACCTGTTAGAAATTTATTAAATATATATAAATGAGGTATTATTCTAAAAGATACGATTTTTTAAAAGATATTTGGGCTACTTTTGAGCTAGTGGCTATAGTTTATCTATGATTTTTGAAGAAAGAGATTCATTCTGAATTGCATCGAATATTTTGCCCGCTAGAACTGATGTACATATGTATGTACATACATATATGTATGTATCATATGTCATATGGGTTTTAGAATAACTCCCCCTGGTTCATGAATTGTTTTTTACATTCATACATATGTCGGCGATAACCTGAGGAAATTGTTTATGCTGCCGTAAACAACAGATCGGTTGGGCGGCCGCAGGGCGGTGGCAGCCGATCGGTGGGTGCTGGTGGGCGGACTGGGGGCCGTGGGCGGCTGGCCGGTTGGGCGTGGCGAAGGCGATAAATGCATTGGCAGCGGCACCTTGGAGCGGCACTGTTCGATTAGCCGTTATCTTGGACGCTTGCATTTATTTTCCGTGGCGCGTTGCGCGATTTCTTACAAGTCGAAATCAATTTCTTATCGGAATTGCTTTCTGTACCGGTGTTTGTGTTCCGCCTTCCGCCCGCTCCACTGTCCACGGGGAAAGAGATAGCGCATAGCTGTAGTGGGTGTGCAGTGTATAAGGAGAGCGAGTGGGAGAGAGAGAGCTAGAGACAGCGATAAGACATGGAAGGCAGATTGAATCCCAAGCGAAGGCAAACAACGGTGAGCGATGGGTGGAACCGAAAAGAAACCCACTAAACAGACAGAACTTGCCCCGAACTAATGGCAGTTACGGTATGAACAAGAAAACGCCAATTTCTGGCCAGGTGTCGACTGACAAATACCTCGCAAAATCGATATAATAACTGATTAAGAAAACGACCAAAAGGTATTGTGTTTTTATCAGTTTTGTATGCACAATTAGTTTTATTTAAGGTGGAACTAAATAATTGTTTTAGTTTCTGTGATTAAGTTTAAACATAACGCCCCTTGGCAGCTCAAATAAGAGGTATTAAAGCGAAAAGAAAAAAATGGCAAGAGAATAAACATCGACAACGGCACGGAAAGCTGCAATTAATTTGCAGACGTTACTTGGATTGTCGGATTGTGTATCTCAATTGTACGCTCCCAGAGCTTCTGGACTAGATAGCCCCTCTTCCTCCCCCTCCGCCGACTTTCCCGAACCGAACTTGAATATTTATGCACTGCGTGACTCTGACGCCCCTCTGCTGGGTTCTCATTTGCCATTTTCCAGATTGTGCCAGTGACTGACATTCTGCGGGCGCAGCAGATCCAGGAGGACAATGAGGTGCAGCAGACGCAGCAGACCACGATTCTCCAGCGCTACAAGAGCGTCTCCATTGGCAACCTGCTCGATCTGCCCGGCGAGGATGACAAGAAGTCCATCAAGAATCGCATGCGAATGAAGTGTAAGTACATTGCAGTCTGGGATTTTTTTAAATGGGCTACGAAAAGAAAAGGAATGGGCTTTTGCAATATTGAAATCATTAATCGGTTGCCCGTTGCAATATGATGCACATTGTGTTAATTATTGCAAATTGCAGTAGACACGCACCTAAGGTACCAGTTTTGATGAATTGAAATTGAAACTAACCTGTGTTTGATTATTATTTGTATATAAGTGGCGAGATCGCCGGTAAATATATATACAATTTGGCAGGAGGAAATCATATATGGGGTATAACTCTGACTGAAAGAGGATCTAAATTATAGATTATTATACCATTTTCAAATAATTAGTTTGTTTCGTTGGTGTTGCAAGAAGTTGCAATAATTTATGTCCGCTTGACAGCATTGAGTCAGCATCCGAAAGTGTCTACCACTTCTTGTGCCATCGATGACTTTCCTTCGGGGGAATTCAGTGCCAACCGGTTAAAGGAGGGCGCCCCACTGTCTGCGAAGATGGAGCTGCTCTTGGAGCTCCGATTCCAAGTAGAAGCCACCAACGCGAATGGAAAACCCATTAGCTGTGCACTCAAACAAATGCGCTTTGAAAAATATCTTTAAGCCACGATTGCAGCATTTTTTGACTTAACGATGTGATGTTTTATTATCTTTAGTACTGAGTACTAGTAATTTGATTTTGCTCCTAATGAGATATTTTCCATATTTCATTTGTTGCCTATTTCTTTAATGGAATATCATTCAATTATACGGATAATGATCAAACATTATAGTCTAAAAGCATATCCTTACCGATACAGCTAGCAATGGCTAAATCTCGATATTTATATATCACTTCACTTCATTTTTTCAAGTGCATTTGAGGCTCGAGCTCGACGCGGGCTGGCCTTTTAAGGTCGTTGCGGCCCACACAGCGTCGGTCTGCCTTCTATGTAGGGGTATCTATGTATCTACGGACACCTGAGTTCCCATTCATTGCGAAGACGAATAGTAGAGTCTCTCTCGGGGGGATTTTCGTTAATGAAAGCGGGTTTAACTTTTTGCCGGACGCGGGAATTTTGCATAGCTTTGGCTGGGCTGCTGCTGTATTCGGATAATGCAAATGAGTCGTCAATGAATCATGATCTCCGTAAGGCGAGGAATGCTTGAGTAACTGACTGACTGACTGAATGACTGACATTCCTTGAGGCTGAGATATTTTGCTCGGGCAAGCGAAGTCATACGCATTTCGCAGTTGTCTCTCAGTCGGGAGTGGCTCGATTCCTGATCGCCTTCCGCAGCGGAATGTCGAAGAATTCCCTCGTCCTCGACAGGCGTTTGTCGCAATGTAGCCCCATAATTCAGTTGCAAGTCGAGCAATCATTTTTAATAATTTCTTCTTCCATGTTTGGGTGCGCGATGACGAAATCAATGCAGTCGCCGTCAACAGCAATGTGTTTCGCATGTAAGTATTGAAGTCCAGCCAAATATATCATAGAAGAATGTATCTGATAGATCCGCACACTTTCAGCAACCGTTCCCCGAAGAGCGAGAAGAAGTCGCGTTCACGGCGAGGCCAGGTGAACAGCTTGTACCTGGACGAGCAGAAGTATCCGCTCTTCGCCGCTCCGCTCAGCGCATTGGAGCTCAACATGACCGATCATCCGAATGTTCCACGCTTCGTGGTCGACGTCTGCGCCTACATCGAACAGCCGGAGTGCATCGAGCAGGACGGACTGTACCGCGCATCGGGCAACAAGGTTCTGGTGGACGAGCTGCGCAAGAAGCTGACCCACGTGTACGATCCCCGCTGGCTGAAGACGGACGACATCCACACGCTGACCAGTCTGCACAAGCAGTTCTTCCGCGAGCTCACCTCTCCGCTCATCACACAGGAGGCCTACGAGCGCCTGGACAGGAGCCTCAACGACGACGCCGCCATCGAGCGGATGAGCTTGGCCTTTGACGACATGCCGGAGCCGAATCGCTCCACGCTGCGCTTCCTCATAAGGCACTTGACCAGGTTAGTGGGCGGGCGTACAATACAGTGTTATGCTGAAAAACAGCCAGAGAAAGAGAGTTCCATCTTAAATACATGAATAACATGCTGATATGAATCACGTAGCAAGTAATTTGGTTTATCCCCTCTTTCTGTGGTCTTTGCATATATTGTAATAGTGATTGTAACTAATGTTTATATATGCTTTGCTCAGAGTTGCCGCTGCCAGCGCTTCGAATCGCATGCCGTCCACCAATTTGGCCATCGTTTGGGGTCCTTGTCTGCTGAGTGCCAATCAGATACAGCTGGACATCGGACGCATGAACATGCTGGCCAAGGTGCTGATCGAGAACTATGATCGCATCTTTCATCCGGACAACGAGCGTCTAGTTTGCTAGAGATGCAGGCTACCCGCCCTCCGCTGCCACGCCCCCCTCTCCGCACATCACAAGATCGAGCAGCATCGATATACAAGTGCCTCAAACATCAAACATCACCCCTCTCACCCTATGTTTAACATAAGAATACTTTTTTTTGTTGTCAGCTTTAAATTTACGTGTTTTTTCGCTAATTTTAATGTTCTAATTACTTTATTTATTCATTGGAAATGGGAATTCGCATCGCCGAGCCCATCACGAAAATACTTACCAAAAAGACAGTAGACTAAGTTTATACTAAAGATAATTGGGGGAACCGCAAGAAAAAAAAAAAAAACGCAAGACGATATACATTGTGGCGGTACAGTGAGCACTGCCTGCGGCCAACCTAACAACATGACGAAATATTATTTTTTTTACATCGTATATAGGATGTGATATTCGCTGCAAACCGCAAAGCGTGAATATAATTTGTATTTATACCTATATTAATGAACCATATAAAATATACGAATAAAGTCCAATACAGTAGATAGGCTACACATATGTTTTTTTGTTTAAACTTTAGAGATGCTTGGAGTATGAAAGTCAAAAATTGTATGTTTTCTATCTTAATAAATACGGAGAAAACCAAGTTGCTAATTTACTATTGGCCATTGCAATGCAGATATCGCGTATACGACATGTGTACCTCATAATCGAGAACTGCGCCTAAAATTGAAATTATAGACTTTATTTGTTGGTGTGTGACGGTTGTAAAGTAGCGTCCAATTATTTAATTAAAATCTCCTGTCTACTTTTTAGCTGAATTAGAAAATCGATGGGTTATATAGAGCGGTGATGATGCGGTCATTGTTAGTTGGGAAACAGATTTCCGTCATGAAGGTTGTGTGCAGCATCGTTGTTCTATGGACTTGCTTGATAACTATGGTCAGTTCTTAGCGAAAGGTGTTGTGAGTTCGTCTACCAATTCCATATATTCCAGTGGCAGTCAGCTGGCCACGTTAACGCAGAGGGTTGCCTGAAGCACCACAACCTGACCAGTGCCCAAGTGGAGGCAGTGGCTCCATCCACTCCCGTTGCGGAGGTTCCTGTGGCCGTTAAGTGCTACAGCAGGTGTCTGATCCAGGATTATTTCGGCGATGATGGCAAAATCGATCTGCAGAAGGTGGGAAAGCGAGGATCTGAGGAGGACCTTGTGATTTTGTCCCAGTGCAAGCAGCAATTCGATGGCGTCACCAATCTGGACACGTGCGACTATCCATACCTGATTCTACAGTGTTATTTTAGGGTCAAGCAGAGCGGAACTATCGCCTCGTAATTTAACAATTAACAAAAAAAAAATAAAAATAAAGTATATATACATTAAAACATACATACACACATGACGGACACAATGGGATTCATCACAGTTTATTGTCGAGTTTCCTAATCAGATCAAACGCCCTGTGATGGCAATTACACACGATTGTGCTTAGTATAAGTGTGATTTTCATTTTTATTTGTATACACTGATTAATAATTGTATTAGAACAAAATAGTAGACATTCATTGTTTCAAACTCGGCTGCTTTTTTGATTGATTTGTTTTATCAGAAGTAACGTAGAACTGGTGGAAATAATGCAATAATAAGTCAATCAGAGTCTTTATTTTCAGAAAATGCGCAAGAAACGTGGCCAAATAAATATCAGAAAATTTAAGTTTGCTGACCAAATATGTATATGTATATGTATGCATGTACATATGTACATATATGGATGGACTGGGGAAGCCAAACACAAAATTTACCCCCTGCTTGAATAATATTTGAAATGGCAGATATAGAAGATGCAATTTGAACATAATTGAAATGCAAATCGCAGACTGTGGACAGCAGAACCGACTCGATGGGGCGGATGTGTGGACGTTATAATGAATCCCAGTCGACCCCACAGGATGCAGGGCAAATTTCAATTTTCCCAACAAATCATACGTAAAGTTTGGCCAAATACATTTTGGGCCAAGAGGGCCGAAAGGGCCAAAAAGGGCCAGAAGGATGTCAATGCAATCAGTGAGGCATTTGACTTGGCCTTTCATTAACTCGACTCAGCGCAGTCGAGTGCAAAGGACACAGTACATAGTACATAGTACATAGTACACAGGACGAAGGACGAAGGACTGAGGACCCAGGACATGGCACACGAACTCCTTGGGCGACATTGCGGCTGCCACAAAAACTTTTTGCGAGCCAATCATCAAGAAAGCCGCCGAGTTACTGGTTACTGGTTATACTGCTTATAAGTTGGCAATAAGCAACGGCCCACCCAAATTAGGAGTTATTTTGACCAGCCGGAAAAGGAAAAAGGGGGCGTTGCGCAAAGTGCTGAAGTCAGTGGAAAATTTGTGGGCAAAACATGTTGATGACAGGCAAATATGCCGTAATGCAATTATGGGTGCCAGTGCAACCAGGATAGCGATTTAATTGACAATGCAAATTGAATCAGCATTTGTAGCTGTCTAATCGAATTAGCCCGCAGAAAGCGTCCTTTGCATTCTCTTCTCTCCATAATTCAATTCCTGACTTGCAGCACCGAAGAGAAAGCGGGGTTGCGGATTCGGACTAGGATTCGGATTCGGTTCGGTTATGGTCATGGTCATGGTTGGCCTTTTTTTAGCCCGGGCTCAGCAAATAAACTTTGCGTTCTCATTGCGGCGACAGTCGACTGCAGTTCACTCCTGACCACAGGACCCTCTCGTCCTGCGGTCCTGGCCAGACCAGGCCGTTGAGTGGACCTAACCACTGGAACGTGCCTTAACTTATAAAATGTTGCCCACTGCTGCCAATTGCAGCCAGCCTAAGTGACTCACATCTCCTGGCCTGGCCAAAAACGAAGCTGCAATACTCTCGAGAAATACTGCCGATTTTAAAATAATTCTTAATTCTTCTGGCTAAATCAAAGGACTCGTCGTTCGTATTTAAATATTAGCTTTACTTGAAACTGATTTTCGAAAGACTTAGTGGGCCGCAAAGATACTGGGCTAATTAAAATTCTTTTAAATGCGATTTACGATCAGCTATTTTCAAAGTACTTTGATGCAAGGAAGTGCATAGAATAAAAGAGCATTCGAATTGTATGCCAGAGCCCAAAGGACATCTCATCTCGCCTAAACCAAAGGCGCTTGGCATTTTCGGCATCCCCCAGCCCATCGCTTTCCACACAGCCACTTGAGCGAGGCCCGCCACCTGTTGGCGAGTTTGGGCGCAGCACTCGGGTGGAGCTGCCCGGCTCCAACTGCCCCATCACCAGAAAATGCTGCTTGAAGTCCCCGTCCGAGAATCCCGACATTAAGACGCTGGCAATGTGTAATAACTGGCAGCTTGAGATGAAGGACAAGAGCGAGCCGTGCGACTTAGATGGGGATTGGGCATTGAAGAGCGGGCGGAGCCGATGTGGATGCGGATGGGGGTGGCGACAATGGGTGAGAGCTGGAATGACAGGACGCTGAGCTGGCAGAGCAGCAGCATCATCATCGTCAGCAGCGGCTAAGGATGTGACAATGCTGAGCCCGTTTGACACGAGCATGATATAATAAAAACCGCAAACAAGTAATGCCTACGAACCGCAGTGCTCAAACCAAACGACTCCTTCCGCCAGTCTGGAGTCCTGCGGATCCAGTGTCCTTGGACCAAGTCCAAGCTGAGATAACAGCAGCGGGCCGACGAGGAGGAGATTGGTGGCGCGGGGAGACGCGGACTACTCAAGTGCTGTTGTCAGAGCGCTCCTCTGGTGTTCCACATTTCGTCCTAAGGTCCTGCACCTGAAGAAAAAGTGTTGGATAATGTTGAAGGATGTTTTGAAAAGCGGCTGCCCTTTCAGCCGAATACGAACATTGGGCAACAGCGAAATAGGCAACTATTGCATTTTAGCATAATTTGAGAAAATATCCATGGTACTTTTGCTTACCCTTTACTAACTACTAGAGTTTTCGAATAATAAAATCGACATCCTTGGCATTCAAGAAAATATCCTTATTATCCTCAATTCAGTGACGGAATCATGTGATCATATGTTTTTTATAGCAAACTTTACCGGACTAATGCTGATATCCTAGACAGTTTGTTGGGCAACTTTAGATGTCTTACAGACGTCTTCCTAAAGAATGAAATATAAATATTTGTAAGCAAATTGGTTTTTTTAGTGTTAAGCAATTTGGTTTTTTTCAGTGTTATCTAGGGGCAGTGGGCATGCCGTTATCCTTTGGCGTGATTAAGCCACAAGTGCGTGACATTTTAATGCGACATTTATGCCCGGGACAAGAGATTATTATTGGAAATGCGCGCCCAGCTCGCGTGACAACAACAGGACAATGGCAAAGGCATAAATATATGGAGTATAGGAGCTGTGGCAGTGGCAGGAGCCGCAAGGATAACAGCACAACTTGCCTAACGCGCTGGCCCACAGCTTATTTATTTATCCTCCCCGGCTGACACCCGAGTGACAACTTTTGTGCCGTCCGGTGGCGAGCGTGGAGCGGAGGAGGCCCAACTATGTCCATGTCCTGTCACAGTCTTCAGACACTTGTGAGCCAGCTCCCGAGGATGTGGCTGAAATCCTGGCAACATATTTAATTAAAAGCCAAGGCAACCAGCTGACAAATGACAGAGGGATCAGCTGAAAGATGACTCACCACCAAGCGGGATCTGAAGGTGATGGCTTGAACAACAATGACGAGCGGAGCAGTAAACAAATTCGGCCAGGAGTCACACAAAAATTACAACAAGGATTATATAGTCGAGCTTATCATCTTCAGATTCATGCAAAAGTGCAGGGCTACTGGCCAAAGGATAATGCATTTGATAAGTAATCCCTCTCGTAATTAATGTCTAAGGACGTCGAGAGCTGAATATACATGGAACGAAATCAATACGCTAAGTGAACTGCCAAGTGGCTTTTCAGGCAAACTGAACTCGGGGCATCTGCAAAATAATAGTAGTAATAATATATATAAGTAATCGAGACTCCTATGCAGCTGGCATATCCTTGCGTTAAGTTGTTTACCGTGTCCTTTTGCCTGTGGAGCAAACATCGAACGGGGGATCCGGTAATCGATCTGTTTGAGTACTTGTTACCGATAATGACGAGCTCGGAGCCCTTCGATGGGTAATCATAATATCCTAAGCTCTGCTAACGCAATTTAACGAGGCGAGCGAAAGTGCCGCTGAAATTGATGGCTGCCGTTGAGATAATAACAAAATTATGGCACTTGATGGGCAAACCGGAAAGGGAAAGGAACGCCATTATAAGAATATGGTAAGTCATACCTGTCATTCCATGGGTTAATCCTGAACTTTCGTTAACTCATTGCCAGGTTAGCAGTGTTTAAAGAGAGCTTCCTGTTTGGACCGAACTCCAATGTGCTCCAAATCCCAGCTGAGCTCAGTTCTGATTCTTGACTTTGGTGAATGCTCGACGCTCCAACATCCGCAGCCAGAGTGTCCTTTTTGTTCCGCCTGCAGCTGCTGAAATTAAAATCGAAATCATAACATGTCAACACATTTTGTAATGCAGCAAAACTAACCAAAAATAATAAAAGTCTGGTCCGCAGGCGGGTGGAAAGTGGGGGAAAATAGAGAAAAATGGGCAAAAGGGTTGCCGAGCAAACAGGGAAATAATGCAAATGCAAATGAATCCGCGACAGCGGGATGTCGGTGGAGCTTGGAACAGGTGTTCCACTTGCTTCTTTATGCCAATAAAAACGGTTTGCCCATGTGTGAGTGTGGCCGGTATAAAAATGTAATAACAAAGTTGGCGGCGCTGCTTTTTATGCCCTTTTTTGTCATTGCGTTTTGTGTTTGTGTGTGCAGTAAAAACTATTTGCCCAACCCCCTTGGAACCCCATCCACCCCGGCCATGACTCTTGTGTTTGCCAGCAAAATGCCAATGGACACAATGCGCCCACGGAAGGAAGGGTGCCTCAATTGCTCAGAATTCAGGCAATTCAAAGAAGCGCTCAAAAGCGTACAGAAAATATATGTAAAATCAATTAAAAAGGTGTTCTATTTGGCCATCTAGATCTAATCCTTATCATATGCTTATGAAATATATTGCTGCATACTTTTTGACACTGCCTGATGGATGTGCAATGTTTAGCTATGCAAAGCGTTTGAAATACGCTCTGCCTCACAAAATGAGCCACCCTACTACCTTACGTGTGTTTTGGGTGGACCGTTGTCATATCAGTGAGCTAAAAGTAACCGCACGGCGCTCACAAGTATGCAATGGCATTGGCCTCCCCCCTGCAGAGAAGGACTTCAACAGCAGGATGGAGGCGGAGGACCAGCTCCCGGATCCGGGCAGTTCGCAGGTCCCAGGTCCCAAGTCCCGGCCACCGGATCCGGAGCCCCAGTTCCATGTGCATTGGCGGCGCCCGTCAGCGTTTTCATTTCAAATTCAAATGCTGTTTGCATAAAAAACGAGCCAAGACATCGAAAGGCATCACGTGTCCAGGAGTCGGCTGCTCCTCGCTCCATCCCAGTGGAATGTGGGGCCAAAAAACTGCTGGAATTCAGTAGTGACAATAGCAACAAACGGATGCCGACAGCGATATATGAACGAGCAGTGGATGCACGCGAAAAAATCATCTTAAAAATTATAATATATCTACTATATAATGGTATATATAATATATTTCATTCGTTCTTTATGAGAAAGTATGTTTCCAGGAAATAATATATATTAGGCTATGCAATAAGATGTAACTTATTTGTTATGATGATATGATTTTACCTTATCCACCTTAACTTTGTCTAAAGTAGTAATATTTACTTAAGAACTATTTGCACAGATGGCAAAAGGATTTATTAAATTCCAGCAAACAATATGAATAATAATAGTGCTTATTAGTTCTTCTTTATTCAGTTAAGTTCCAAAATAGCACAAAATATGAGTGTGGTTCGCAGAGCCACCCAGTTGAGTGGGTTAAGTGGGTGGAGTGCAGCACTGGTGTCGTTGGCCTCCAAACCCACAAAAAAAAAATCGAATCGAAATTGCGAAAGACGTTTCCCAGTGGCGGAAGTGAGATGGGTAGAGGTTCCGAGCGGGACGGGTGGATAGCCAGCTGCCAGTCGTTTTGCATGTCCGTGTTGGGTTAAGTGGATTGTTTACTTTGATTACAAAAATATGGCAAATGTTTGCACGTTTGATGTCTCACTGCGTGTGTGTGTGTGTGTGTCGCAGACACATGCATTGGTAGTGGTGGTGGGAGTGAGAGAGAACGAGAGATCTTGATTTTATAAAATTTTAGATTGATTTCACAAAATATCTATGTATGCATCTCATCTATTATCATCATTCATTTTTCTTAATAAACATAATTTATTTGTTGTACAACTCGTGTTTGTGGCATCGTTTATGGTCAAACATAACCTATCCGCCTAAAAGTATGCAGTGTTTTTCAAAAACGTGCTATTTCAGTTGTTTGAACACTTCAATTTATCCCAGATGAATCTTTTCACGCGGTCATATCCATGGCAAACAATGCTGCTCAAGCACACACTCATATTTACATACAGAACGAGCAAAAAAAAAAAATGTAACGAAAGAAAGAGATGGAAAGGGGCGAATGAGACGGGGAGATGAGAAGTACATTCAGGCAGCGAGACAAATGGCGTTTGCCTTGGCGCGCTTGTAAAATCCAAAAGCTAACATTATTACAAAAAATCTGCAGTTATACATTTGACTTTGGTTTATTTTTGTGATTTGCCCAGTTTGCAGTTGACCAACCAACCGACCGACCGACCGACCATCGCAGGACTGCCTGGTTGGCTGGGTTTTTATTGTATTGAGGCTGCGGGAACCAGATGGAAAGGAACTGTTGATTGTGAGTCCAGTGTCGGCCGAAAAGAAGGGATTGAAAGGGCGGAGGAAATGGGAAAGGGGATAGGTCAGGAGACAGGATCCTGCTTCCTTTGTCCTTTAAATTGAATTGCCACCGAAGTTGGAGGGCCAAAATAGTTGAACCAACATTAAACAATGGGAGAACGCGTTAAGTGGTTCCTACATACATTTAAAGTAAGTTGAACCGGCAAAGTAATGGAGTTCCCACCCCTGACCACCGCCCCTGGTCGGTGGCACCATGTGGGTCACGTCATCGGAAAGGTCAAAGGCATTTATCAGGCCCACTTGGCACCCACTCCTATTTGCATTTCATGCTGAACTGTTTGCCCTGGCCAAAACTAATTTTGACATTCGAAGAGAAAAAATGCGCGAGCAAAGCCGCCGCTTTTATTGGAAAAATTTGTATTTGTTTGGGCATTGGGCAATGGGCAATGGGAAACGCTAGCTGGTGGCTGGCAAATCGCAGCGGGGTCACACGCCCACAATGCCAAATAGTTTTCATTCTTAGCTACTCCTCGCCGCCGCTGGCTGCATTTTATTTTATTAATGGGAATTTGTTTGCCAGCACAGGCGGATTGGATGGATTGGGGCACGGGGTGCAGGATGCGTCCAGGATGCGACCAGGATGCCGCCTCGTCGCTATTATGGCAGCCATTTGTTTGCACGCGAGCATCCGAGTGCCGGAGTGCTGGAGTGCCCCACAGGGCGTATGCGCTATATTATTTTTCCCGCGCTGCTGGCGGTCCTTGCCAGCGTGCCACGCCCACCCCTTAGCCCCCCCTGGCACCGCCACTGCAAAGCGTCCAGCGACGACCACATGTCGCTCATGATTAATTGAAAGATTCTCTCAACTTCAACTGTTTTCGGGTTTTGCGTTCACCCACCCCAACCCCTCGGAACAACCTTTTTTATTATTTCTATATTTTTACTTTCGAGGTGCTTGTTGCTCTGTGTTTGTTTGTCCAAAGTGTTTTGATTAATGAACTATGCTGAGCGAAATTTAAACAAATTTCTTGGTACAATCCAAGCTATTTTCCATCAAGCTGGCGAGCAATTAGTTTTTAAGGTTTCTTTAAAGTTTTTAGGGTTTTTTTGGTAGCTCTCTAAGCAGCCAACTGTTACTCAAAGGAATGGCAATCTAATTTCTCTAGAGGATTCTCTGAAGGGTATATGTCAATATTTATGTTTGTGGACCAGGAAATACTTGCAATTAATAACATTAATTGTTTAGAATTTATATCTACAAGCATATGTTTTTTAAAAGAAGGATTTCCAATCATGTAGAGAAACCATAGCAATTAGTGTATTGCCCTTCTATTTCTAGAGTTTTGGTGCAACTTCCACTCACTCACTTTAGCCCTGTTCCGTGCATCTTGCTCCCCTCTCTGTCAGCCTAGTGATAAGACTAATGGAGCGCACCTGCTCGTCTAGGTATTGGTTCTGGTGGCCACCTTGTCTAATCTGGGCCGCAGTTTCCCGGCGATAAGACCATTTTCGATTGGTATAGACAATGCTCACGACGCCGCAAGTCAGTGTTTCAATGGCCGGGGAATATATCACACTGGAGAACCCGTCGACTTATCCGGGCTTCCTTTCCAGTTCCAACGGATTGGCGAACGGCAAGTACCGCTCCGCCCAGCGCATATCCACCGATCGCCTGGTCCTGCTGATCCTGCTGGTGAGCACCACGGTGATCGGGCTGTATGCCTACTGGGATGTAATGGTGCTCACCGCCGGCACACTGCCACTGCCCAGAGGCACTAGCTCCGTTGAGTACATGGAGTCTGGGCTGCGCAACGAAACTCTGGCCGAGAAGATGCATCGGGAGGTGAGAGTCCTGTGCTGGGTGCTCACCACACCCAAATACCACAAGACCCGGGCCATTCACGTTTTGCGAACCTGGGGCAAACGCTGCAACAAGATCTACTTCATGACCTCAGAGCCGGACGACGAGCTGCCCACCGTTGTGCTGACCAAGCCGGACCGATACGAGGTGCTGTGGGGCAAGACCAAAGAGGCCTTTGTCCACATCCACGAGCAGATGCGCCACGAGGCGGATTGGTTCATAAAGGCGGACGACGACACGTATGTGAAAGCTTTAAATTCTAAAATAGGGAAAGAGTGCCATTTTATTCCAGGAATTTATAAGTCGATGGATGGTTGTTCCCGTCACCACAGATGCGCGTTCATACATATGTATGCACATTTTTATCATTCCGTTTTACGTTTGTGGTGTAACTACTGATGGTATCTCAAAATTATGGCCACAGCCAGAAGTTAAATGAAGAATAATTAGGAACCGATAAAGAAAAGATAGCATTGCTTGACTGAACTTTCAATCTGCTCCTATCAATAGCTACCTCTTTTTGGAAAATCTGCGCTACATGCTCTACCCGTATTCTCCGGAGACACCTATTTATTTTGGGTTTAATTACAAGATGGTCGGCACTCACCAGAAGAACGAGGTGAGGCTAACTTCTGCGGTTCGGATTACATTACAAGCCCAGTGAATATGAATCCGATTCAATAGTCATACATGTCCGGCGGCAGTGGCTACGTGCTAAGCCGCGAGGCTCTTAGGATCTTCGCCGAGGGCCTTAACGACACCACCAAGTGCCGCCAGGAGGACGATCACGCCGAGGACGTCGAGATGGGCAAGTGCCTGTTCAATCTGGGCGTGAAGGCGGGTGATTCCAGGGACGAGCAGCTGCGCAACCGCTTCTATCCCATAGCTCCTTATTCAGCCCTTCTCTCGGGCAACGTCGGCATGGACTTCTGGTTGTACAAGTACGCCTACTACAATCCGAGATCGGTGAGTTTGGATGCATTTAGCAAGTTAATATATGTATGTATCCAGCAAAATAAACTCAAGTGCCACAAAGACAACGTCTTATTTTGCCAAGCAGTCATATCTAGTCGACGGTAATCATCTTGAAACTATCTCCGTATTCTTGCAGTGCATGGACTGCCTGTCGGAGTACCCGGTGGCCTTCCACTATGTGAACAGCAAGCAGCTGTACGTGTATGACTACTTCAACTACCAGTTCCAGCGCTCCGGAAGGGCGCAGGTGGCGGAACGGCTGCCCAAGAAGATCCGGGAGGAGGAGCTGGTCATCCCCGAGAGCGACAATCCGGAGTCCTAGGCAGGAGCCGCCAGCCCTTCTGCCAGTCCAGCAGCAGCAATCTCAAGTCCATATCCCCATCTTTTCCATCCTTTTTTTTTCTGCGTGCTTATCGTATATTTAATATATTATGGGCACAAGGCGAACGTGCCAAGGCTGCCAGATGCTGTCCTGTTGCGACTCCTCGTCCTTGCTCGATCCACGTCCTAGTTTATCCATTCATGTATTTATTATTGAGCAGCTCGTGGGGCCACTCGAAGGCATCAAAAGGACAATGGAGGGCTACTGGGTGGACCTTTACTCTTGATTTCCAATGAGGATTTCAAAAAATTGCATATCTATAAAACCGAATTGGTCGCAACTATAATTGTATGTCTGCACTATTCAAATTGTAAGGGTACTTACGAATTGACTGCAATCTCTGATGTTGAATGGTACAAATTAGAGTTGCCAGTTTAGTGCATTGAACTCTGATAATGCCATAATATAACCTTATTCTCTAAATGACTATTAAATGACTGTACTTCTTGTACAGTTTTCAACTATCAACAATGGCAACGTGGCGTTAAGTGGCTTAACTTACCGCAACTTTTTTCAAGCCCTGGTAACACTTTTTAATGGCATTGTGCAGCACTAGATCTAGAAAACGAGACGCCAGTACATATTTGTTATTGGTATAGTATCTATTTTTATTTTAAGACAAATGATCATAAGAGTGATTTTACTACTGATGACACTAAATATATGGATACTATTACATAAAACACTCGATTCGCAAAATCGAATGGCTTAACTTTTTATATTGGAATTAAAAATGATCATAAAGAATATTATTAATAAAAGAAAGCTTGTAATTTTTGAAATTATTTTAGCATGGTATTGAGTTCAATCAAGTGTTTTTTGCAAAAGCTTAGGTCGTATTCGAATTTTTTTACACAAGCGGGCACATTATTTGGTATCTAAGTATGCCCAGACTTTTAGATCCAGTTAATCAGCTGTTCGTTGACTGATTTTCACTTTATCATCAAGCTCTCACCGAACAAGACCTGACTCCTTCTGCACGTGTTAAGTGAGCTATTGCAAAATTAATTTACATTTTTTTCCTATCAATCTGCTGGCTTCAATAGAATACTAAGGAAACGCCTAAAGGGAAGACTCAGTCGGACACACTCTCTAAAATGGCTACCCCGAATGAAGCCGACATTGCCGGAGAGGAAAAGGGCCTCGAGGGCCAATCTGTTTCGAAGGAAGATCCACCGCCTGCGGCAGTGGTACCCAAAGTGCCCAAAGCGCCCAATGATCCCAATGATCCCGAATCTCTAACCCTGGAGGAGAGGAGGGACTCTGTGGCACAGATGGTGGAGGACATCAACGTACAGTTGAAAAAATTGTTGAAAAAAACGATCATGATGCTGGAGATACCAGAACCTCTCCTGAAGAAGAAGAAACTCGGGGTAGTGTCCACCATGATCCCCTCCCGTAGGGCACCCAAGTTGAAGCGCAGAGATGTGAGGAGAGTGATCATGGGCCTCGCGGCGCATCGTGCACACCTGCACTCCGAATCTATTATCAACCACCACGAATAAGAAAGCTACTTTGTAAATTGAACTGCTGAATATAGGATTGACTACTCCCTTTGCACCTGTATAAATAAAACATGCAAACACTCGCCTTGTTCTATAGAACAAGGTTCATCACTATATTCATACTATATTACTGATGGAGATTCAGCTAGTTTTGATCGTATTTGGGGTATCCTGGGCTCAAATTTGGTCTAAAGCTGATGCTTTTCAATTTATTAACTGCTGGAGGAGCCGTCTGAGGAGCCACTTCTGTTCAGTGGGTCACTATTAGAATTATTCATTGGCTTATCCCATAAGTCCACTTCAGAGCACTTAAGTCTCATTCGCGCAGGCAGGTAATTAAGGCCATCGCTCCCTGCGGCTCACCCCAAAAAATTTGGGTGAAACACTGGCATTCCAATAGTTAGTTCCCTAGGCTAATTAGGAAATTATACCACCCACCGGACGACATTTTGTGCTTCTTGGAAAAGTCGGCAGAGCCGCGTCAAATGCGAATCGCATACGAATGGCAGTGGAATAAGGATGGAAATCAGAATGGAAATGCGAATTTTCCCTAAAATGCCGACAAAAATTGGACCAAAACACTTGCCGTAATGCGTGGTGTGCATTTTGCAAGGCAATCTGGCGATGGGCGGTGCTCCACATTGCTTCACCCGGCGACCCAGACAATTTCCGCTCGTAAAAGTGGTCCTCCGCCTGGTCTTGCCATTTCGCCCAGTGGCTGGTGCCTAGTGGTTGGTGGCTCCTGGCCACTGTAATTAATACCAAAATAATTGTATTTGGATAACACAAACGTAATCAAGATTAATTGAGTAACAGCAGGTAGTTTGCATAATTAGAGCGCAGACAGTGGACTCCCCGCTGCCGATTCAGTGGCTCCTCCGTCTCCTACCCTTCGCACCCTGTTCCTCCCATAAGCATAATTTGCAATTTCAACTGTCTGCCAACGCCTCCTATTCCCCGACTCCCCTCGCCGATGCCTGCCCACCTGCCACGCCCCCTGGCTGCCCTGCGGCAGGCTGTCTGTCTCGCTTGTGGCTCATTGGTTGGCAGGATCGGGTCCTGGACCTGCGGTATCCACCTCCACTTCCCACACCGTGGCTGGGGACCGGAGCACAGCGGCTTAACTTTGAAATCGGACGCATTTTGGCGACCCACTAGGTTTATGGTTTAAGGTTCGAATAAGTCGGATGTGTTCAATGGGGAAGTACCTAAAAATGACAAGTTAGTTTCCAAAATGAAAGTAGATTTATAGTTATAATTAAAAAATAATATCCTTAAGTAGTTAACCATTTCAGGCTTAGAATTTTCGTACTGAAGAGTCGAACGTTGCTAAAAGGAGTCCATTTCTTATTTATTATATGTATGTCCTTCCTTCGCTCCTGTTATACCCATTACTCGTATAGTAAAAGGGTATGCTAGCTTCGTTGAAACGTATGTAACAGGCAGAAGGAAGCTATATATTTTTGATCAGCATCGATTTGGACATGTCCGTCCCTTTTGTATGAACGTCGAGATCTTGGGAACTATAAAAGCTAGAAGGCTGAGATTCAGCATACAGATTCTAGAGGCAAAGACTTGTCTTCGTTTTATTGTTTGTCTTGCGAATTTAATAATAACTCCAACTACTTTAAACAATTTTTTCTAAGATGAAATTCGCTCAAGCACTTAAGGTTCTGCTAGCTACTATTAATTGGCAAGTTACAGGGAATCTGTACTTGTCGCTACCGAATAAATATCTATGGTTTTGGCCATCCAGGTACCTCTAATGACCGAATACTTGGATCTTGAAGCCATGTCGCTGTCGGCCAATCATTTACTTTGTTCCATTTACATTGATACCAAAAGTATCGATGCGGATTAAATTGCCCTTAAAAAGCCGACTGGATCGTAGGTTTCCGCAGTAATTAATACAATTGACCGTCTGGTCACTGGATTCTGGGTGGTTTGTATTGAAAGGAACATTGTCAACATCTTATTTGACCTCCTTTGTCCATGACATGGTTATGATTCCATTTGACTATCAGTGACCCAATCTCATTCAAGTCATCCCAAGTGGATGATATTTTCAGGAATCACCCCATTCCCAGTTGTAGTAATCTGAACACCAAACTAAGAAGGCGCAAGTGTGGTGCGGACTGGTGCATACCCTGTACCTTGATTTCGAGAATCAAATGTGTCCGTGCCTTAACATTTCACTGGCTAGTTTATATTCAATATATTCGGTGCCTGATCCTGGGCCCTAATTGGTGCAGAGCTTTTTGATTGTTTCCCCCATGACTAATTAATATAAAATAATTTAAATTACTTAAAAACAATAAGAAATATACTGTATACCAGCGAATTCAGTTTTATTTTGAAGCAAGCTTTGTGTTACAAGATAAATAAAAAAAAAAGAAGAAGTAATTTGAGTTATATATTGTGATCTGATTCAAAGTATTTTAATGATGGCTGGGAGATCGCTCTAGTTATATTATAAATTTTTGGGCTTCGGAGTTTTTTAGTCCTGTAGCTTCAAGCTCGTAATGAAGTCAATGAGTAGCTTGTCGTGCACATGTTTGATCTGCTCAACAGGCACGGCTTCCGCAACTGGGATCCCTTCCAGCTCCTGGGATCGGCTCTCCCTCCTCCTGCTCATCCTCGTCGTGCTCTTCCTCCTCCTGCTCATCCTCGTCGTGCTCTTCCTCCTCCTGCTCATCCTCGTCGTGCTCTTCCTCCTCCTCCTCTTCTTCTTCCTGCTCTTCATCCTCCTCCTCTTCCTCCTCCTGCTCTTCCTCTTCCTGCTCTTCCTCCTCCATCTCGTCCTCCTGCTGCTCTTCATCCTTCTGCTCTTCCTGCTCCTGCTCTTTTTCTTCCTCCTCATCCTTTTCCTGATCCTGCTCTTTCTCTTGGGACTTCAGTTGGGTCTTATTGGAATTGCTGCCGCCAGCGCCACCAAGATTCCCTGAGTCGCAGCCACTAGCGCTTAATTCCAGCTCTGCCTGTTGTACATCCAACTCTTGGGACTCCAGTTGGGTCTTATTGGAATTGCTGCCGCCAGCGCCACCAAGATTCCCTGAGTCGCAGCCACTAGCGCTTAATTCCAGCTCTGCCTGTTGTACATCCAACTCGACGAGCAGCCGAACCAGCTCTCCGAGGGCCGGATCGTCGACTCGCATGCGCTTTGGTGGCGGTGAAGAACCGACCTCCTCAGATTTTTTCTTTGCCGGCTCTTCCTGCTTTTCCTTCTCCTGCTCTTTCTCCTCCTGCTTGTCCTCTTCCGCGGGGGAACCACCTGCGGTGTTGTTGAGGCTGTTTTCTTTCTCCGACATCGTTTAGCAATAAAGTTCTCTTGAAAAAGTAAGCCAAATAAATTCACGTGCAATCGTAAAATGTAAAATGGCGGCAGGTGCTGCCAACTCGTGTGGATTACGTTTATTAAAAAAATAGGACATTAATATTTTCAAACTCTGGCAGCGCTTTAGATTCAAATCATAGGTTGGTCTTTGGCCAAGCGGCATGTGCGTCTAAAACTTAGTTATCGGACTTCTCCGGCGATTGCTTAAGTTCTGGTGGCGGTCCCATCAAGTGGGCGTACTTGGCCAGGTACGGAGTCAGCAGCTCCATGGGCAGAGGGAAGATGATGGTGGAGTTCTTCTCGGCGGAGATGCTGCTCAGGGTTTGCAAGTAGCGCAGCTGTGGTGACAGGGAATTCGAATGGTAATCAGTGCTCAACGGTTGATTTTTCTAGGACAACACCCACCTGCAAGGCCGATGGACTGGCGGAGATGACGTCGGAGGCCTCCTTGAGCGCTGTGGCGGACTTTTTCTCACCCTCGGCGGCAATCACCTTGGCACGAGCATCACGAGCGGCCTCCGCCTCGGCGGCCATGGCGCGCTGCATGGAAACGGGCAGGGAGACGTCCTTGCTGCCAGCGGATGAAGAGCATACAACGTACACATGTGAAGAAATACTGATCTGATCTGGGATGGCAAATGTCAGGCTACTTACATCTCAGCGCGCTCCACCATGACGCCCCAGGGCTCGGTGGCCTCGTCCAAGGTGGCCTGCATGTTGTGGGCCAGGGTTTCGCGCTCGGTTAGCAGCTCGGACAGGTTGCGAGTGCCGACGATGTTTCGGAGCGTGGTGGCCGCCAGGAGGCGGGTGGACATGCTGTAGTCCTCGACCTGGATGACCGCGTAAAGGGGATCACTGATGCGATAGTAGACCACCGCGTCCACGGTGACCGTCACGGAATCCTTCGTCAGCATCTCCTGCTGCGGCACATTGAAGGTAACCGTGCGCAGGTCCACCTTGCGGTACTCATCGATGCACGGCAGGATGAAGAACATGCCGGGACCACGAGCTCCGCCGCTCAGTCTGCCCAGCCGGAAGATGATCGCCCGCTCGTACTCCGCCACCACCTTGAAGCATATGAAGATGGCGATGGGCGATGTGATGATGAAGATCAGCACGGAGAACAGGGTGACCACCCACTCCATGCAGCCCTTGGGCTCGTTATCCGCTGCAAAGAGATGTTAGGAATATAAATATGAAATTTTCATCTACAAACTGGACATTTCATTCGAAAGAAAAACGTGGATAAGGCCACTCCAATTCGATGGCCAAGAAGAAACCCTAGTATCTCTAAGTACCTTCTTTGTCCGGATTCCGTGGACCAACTCATCATTAACTGAAACAGATGATGGACTATGTGACAACTTGAAAAATAGAAAGCTGTGAAAAACAACAGCCACCACACAAATGATGGGGCTATCAAACAAAAAAGGCTCCGGATAAACACCAATCAGCCCCTTATCTTGGAGGTCAATAGAAATTCCTACGATTCAAACATCGATTCGAATGGCAAATGCAACTTATATAGACTGATGTGATATATATGCGCTAATACGACTAGAATGTCGTAGGAATTGACGATTATATGGGATTACGATGGCAATCTAATTGCTAGTACGGTAAGTGAAAACGACTTGAAACGACTATCTAGTCTGATAAAGCGACAGATTCATTCATTATATTTGTATTTTTAGAACTTAAGTTTCGTATTTTTAGAACTCCGCGCGTCGGCTGCCTGCTGCGTCCGTATTCGCCGTATTGGAGCGACTTTGTGGCCAAAGAGTTCCGCATCCTGGTGAAGGTGCAGCCAAAGGGACCAATGTCTCGGCACCTGCAAGCTGTACAGCCCGACGATCTGCTGGAATTCAGTGTGACTCCTCCGCTTGCCAGGAGGCGGGCCACTGTGCCCAGCAGTGCCCTCAGCTCCGGGACAATCTACGCTACAAGGAGACGGCAAAGGTGTCCCGATTAGATGCCGCCGAACTGGCCACCCACCTCAATCCCGCGATTCCCGGACAGCGCGTCCTCATCGTGGCTGGAGATTCAAGTTTTCAAAAGAACATCGCCCAAATAGGAACACAATCATTGGACGTAGATCCGGCAAACATTTATATGTTGTAATTGCCGGGAGAAACTGTAGATGCTTATAAATATTTGATATTGTTCATGAATTTGTGATCGTACAAGTTTTACCGAGAGTTTTATATTTTTTATACCCGCTACTCGTAGAGTAAAAGGGTAAACTAGATTCGTTGTAAAATATGTAACAGGCAAAAGGAAGCGTTTCCGATCGTATAAAGTATATATATTCTTGATCTGGATCAATAGCCGAGTCGATCTGACCATGTCCGTCTGGAACTATAAAAGTTAGAACTCTGAGATTCAGCATACAGATTCTATAGACAAACACGCAGCGCAAGTTTGTTGACCCATGTTGTCAAGCCCACAAATCGCACAAAACTACCAGGCTCACATATTTGAAAAATTGATGGATATTTTTTAATAATTATGTTATTCGTGTAAATTTTTATCGATATGCCAAAAAACCGCCCTAAAACCGGTCAAAACTGCCACGCAGTTTTGATGAAATTTCGCGTTCGCATTGGCACTAGCTGAGTAAAGGGTATCTGATAGTCGGGCTTGTTTTCTTTTTTTTTTTTGGATTTTTCCTATAAATCGACCCACCGTTGTGCAAATATACATATGCCTGCACTTGTGAGTGTGTGTGTGTGTGTCTGTGTGGCAAAGGGGGCACACAAATCATTTTCAGTTTGTACAATTTCTATGTCAACTTGTGTTGGCTTTTCTTTTCGTTTTTTCAGCACTCCCATTCTGCTCACAAGTTCAGCTTGTAGTGCCACTTTTGTTTAGCCGACTCACACGTACACAAACGCTACCCACACACTTGCATTCGCACCTACACCCACACACACTCGCAAACGAGCTGGGACACGCACACACACACATGTATGTATGTACATGCATGCAATCGTTGTTGCTCGACTGCACTTCCGGCCTTTTCAGCTACACCGCCAGTGACTGTTCAACCATGCAGCTGCATACAGGCATGCACACACACATTTTCAGGCCCACATACACATACAAGAGCAGTATCGAGTTCGCCGGCATATCCGGGCTTTATGCCAGGCAATGGACTTTTACTCGGACAGTGGAAGAAGTATGCTGAAGTAAAAAAATAAAAAATGAAAACATGATAACTCCGCAGCCAAAGAAATGAACACGGAAATCTTTTTAAAAATGCTACGATAGTTTTGAGTTTCGAAAGCAATAAAGCCAAGGCTAATGCGTACTGTACTCGGAGCCTCCAGACACTCATGTTGCAGATACGTGAGTTGCAACAGGTTGCAAAAAGAATGAAGTGTTATGGAGTGAAATCTAGATTCATTTGATTATAATCAAATAAGCTCAGTATCAATTCAGGTTGAAATGGTATTTGATTTTAAGAAATCCTCTTTTGGCTCTACTGACCATTTGATGCCTCCTAAAAGTAGGCAATAGCTATCCCCACTGTGCCAGCCATGCAATGCTGCCTCTGGTTTCCCCCCATTTATTTCTTTCTGCTGGGGGCCAGGAGGTCCTGCCAGCTTTTTCAGCTTCAAACCATTGAAAAGTTCTCAGTTGCAACTGCAAATTATGTTGCCTGGTGCTGTTGATTGTTGCCACTGTTGCTGCTGACAGTGCCTGATAATGGCGTACAATGTTTATTTACTTGCTTTAACATTTTTGCTGCTGCTGTTCATTTTACTTTATTTTACCCGGCTACTCGTCTCCATTCCCCCCGCCACCGCCGCCAGCCCCCTGCTGCACATGCAACATGCTGACAATGAGACACATGAGCATTTGGCGCCTGATTGCATGCCACACTCCTGCCCAGTGCGA
The DNA here is from genome assembly GCF_004382145.1 of Drosophila mauritiana. Classification (NCBI taxonomy): domain Eukaryota; kingdom Metazoa; phylum Arthropoda; class Insecta; order Diptera; family Drosophilidae; genus Drosophila; species Drosophila mauritiana. The sequence continues at coordinate 18,936,464 of NC_046672.1, read as the reverse complement.
GTTGCACTCTGCGCTGAGAGAAATCAAGGGGAGGTGATGATCAACAATTATATTTAAATTTTTGCAGATTGATGTACCGAACATCATAAATAATAGTTCAGATCCAAGCACAATGTAAATGTTTGTTAGCCTCAGAAGATGAAATTCCTAGTAATGCATTTAATAGTTATTTTTCTGCCAGTGTACTTTTCAGTGTGCGGAAGTGAGAAAACTGCAATGGGTGTCTTTCGGTGTGTGTGTGTGTGTAAGTGTTGCCATCTCCGTCGTGTGCAATGTTTGTTTGCTTTTTCGACTTTGACTTAACTTATTTGTTGCTCTTCCTGTTGCTGTTACTGTTATTATTGTTGCAGTTCTTGTTGTAGTTGTTGCCACACACACACACTGATGCACACACCCACACATGTGCTCACCAACGCACACACACACAGGACAGGATGCTGCCTCTGCCGCAGTCGACGCTGTAAAGTGTCGTGTTGGATTTGCGTAATTTATGCTCTATTTGCCTTTCGGCTTCATTTCACTTTTTGCCGCTGCTCCTGCCACTTCTGCCTTCTGCCCAAGTATTCACAGCAGTCGTAGAGCCCCACCCCTCCTGCTTTCAGCCCCCTTTCAGCTCCACCACCCCCTTGGGTGGTTGTCCTTCGCAGGACACACTAAGCTGCGTGGGCTTTTGGCTTTCAACTAAGCCAACTGTCGACGACAAAACGTGGCCCCTACGGTTGAGGATCGGGAGTTTCGGTGTAGGGTCTCAGTTTGTCAAAATAATACATTATTTATTTCAGAATACATATATATGTACATATACATACATATATATCAGATGCAAAGAAAACAATAAGCTCATATTGTTCAGCTTTAACAAAACTTAGACTGATTTATAGGTTAATTGCAATAAGTTCAATATTAAACATTTTTCCAAATAAATTGTTCTGTTGAAATATAGTTCAATGCACTTAAATCCTGTGTCTCATATACATAGATATATTTTTAGCTCTTGCTGTAGTAAAAAGTATTTAGATATTTTCGCAATGAAATACATTTTTCTCATCTAAGTTGACACCTGAGTTGCTTACCTGAGCTCTGAAGTTCCTGCAATCTTATCTGGCTTGATCCTGCGGCAGTGCCATCCGCCCGTGTGTAGAGCAGTTAGCAGGACCTCCTCGGAATCCTGGCATCCCGGCATCCTGGCCACCTACCTTTCGGTCCTGGCTTCATTATTTTTATAGCATTGCTCAATATGAGAACTCAATAAATTCTAACTCGCACAGTGCGGCGCATTTTCAACAGGCGATTAGTTTGCGAAGGTGCCGGGACTCTCTGCCGAGTGCCGAGTCCTGGGATTCGAGTCCTTGCTTGCGCAACAGTTGAGTGGGTGGAGTGGGTTGTGCGGCTGAAGTGGATGGAGTGGATGGAGTGGGCTGGCGGGGAATGGACGGTGGTCTGGAGTGGCTCCTAATAGGTTTTACATAGCACACACGTTGCGAATAAATCTAAATGCAACAGAGCCAGGAAACTTGGTGAAAAATCCTTTGGCAAATAAAATTTACATAGACCAAAAGGCCAGGCGGACTTTTTTCGATTTCTCTTCTTTCGGCTCGGCCCATGTGAATTTATTTGAAAATTTATTGAGTTTTCGTGTTAACCATGCATAATTAAGTTTTTCCAAGTGAAAAACTGGCTGGGCGTTGACTTGGCCCCTCTGTTTTTCCCCGATTTTTCCCCGATTCCAGCCCGATTTCCCAGCTCTTCCGGTCGACTTTGAGCCCGTTGTGGGCAGGGCCTTGAAGATAGGCTTTTGGCTTTATTTACGAGCCAAGTGCATGACTTTATCCAGAACCTTCAGGCCCTGTGAAATTGTTGTTTATGCGTTTGCGGGCGGAAAATGGCGATGGGGTGGTGGAAATCAAGTTATCCCCGGCTGTCTTGGCCTGAAATTATTATTCCTGATTGCATTTATTTGCTTTATTTCGTTGCCGGCAAGTTCATCTATAATGCATGCATGTCCTTCCTCCCATCTCTCTCTCCCTCTCTCTCTCTCCGATTTTCCCGCCATCCAGCCATCCTGCTGTGCTCCATCCTTCGTCTCTGGTGGCCTTTTTGTTGCTTAAGTGAAATGCATAAAAATCAAATAATTTTCCTGTTTTTCATTCGTCCTCCCACTTCCACGCCGGCTGCTCACTTCTTATTTTATTTCTTTTACATTTTTCTTAAATATAAATACACACTTTGTGCTGTCTTGAAGTCGAAGAGGACGTGGCTGGTTGGGCAGGGGGGCAGGGGGGTGCGCTTTCCCGGAGACGGCATTCGAAATGTTGAAAGTAATTTCCTCGACTATAGTTGATAGTCAGTCCCGCTGCTCTGGCTGCTGTTTTTGCCTCAGTTTCAGCTGCTGTTCCTGCTTCTGCTCTTTGTGTGCGGCAGCCTTAAACTATGCAACACACTTCCTTCAAGTAGCTTACAAGAGGATGCACTGAAACAAACTCTGACCAGTTCTAAGCGAGCAAGGATCTCAAGCTAGCCAGATTACCAATGGCACTATTTCATAGATACTAGATAACTGCACGTCTTATGCCATAAATTGACATTGAAATAGATTGCTGCATACTCTTAGACACCTGTCACATAATCTCTAAGTCCGAACTATTTCTCACTGTGCAGATGCCCGTGTCCTGTCCCAGAGTTGCAGTCAAGGTAAAAGGGGATGCCATAGGGAGAATGGGGACCCTTCTCCATGCTCCCCATTGGCATGCAAGCCGATTTCAGCAGCAAAAGAGCACACACACTATGCGACCTAATAGAGTCGAAATTGAAGCTTAAGTTGCCTTTTTTAGGGCGATGCAGACGGCAAAAGGGTTCCCGAGCAGTCCGACAAAGGACTCTTCAAGCTCAAAGGTATTCGCCTGGCTGAAGTCCTTCTCAAGAAGGAGACATGGAGTTGGCAGTGCTAGAGGAAATATGCTTTCTGTGCTGCGCCAAATGAATGAATGAAATAAAACATTAGAGCCGCAAAATTAATGGCAGCATTTATGTGCAGCTTGTAAAATAAATCCGAGCCTTATGATAAATAAAGCAGATACCGAGATATCTAAAACTGCTCGCTTCCCACTGGAAAGTAAATTGTTTGCCTTTGGTTACCATTCCGTCCGTCCGACTGGCTTCCATTCTTTTAATGCCTTCAGTCCGATTTTATTTCATTCCGTTTCGATGGGCAGAGTGCTCCATCTTGTGCAATTTGTCAATTTGACAAACTATGACTGATAATTGAGTACTCTGCCAGAAGTATATATGTATATATATATAGAGTATATTCTATTCCAAACAGAGGGAGTGAAATAAGGACTCCTTGGCTCCGCCTTTTGTGTCCCGTTCAATTTTGCGATTGGCATTCGCAATTCATTTGCCTTGTTCTGTTTATTCTATTTGGGCATCCGGACAATTCCTCCGACTCGGATGACATTTTCCATTAAGTGACCCTTTTGTGGGCTCATTTAGCCACTTCGTTTTCCCACACCCTCGCTCACTTCTATTTATCGCGCACTGGGATGCAGGCCCGAGTTGTTAAACTCTTTACCCAACTAGTTCTTCTTTATTTATTTAATTCCAATCTTCGGCTTGAAGTTGGCATAATTCTGCGTCATTTGGGGCTCGGGCTTGTCACACAGCCAAATCGAAATGTTATTTATATGCCGTACGTGAGCCGCCTGCTAGCACTTCCACTTCCGCTGGTTGTCATGGGAATGGGGTCCCCCCTTTCAGTACCCTGCAGGAAATAGCGATCGATGTTGGGAGCGCAACTCCAATCGATGGCCTAATCCTGTGAAGTCTTCGATGGCAAGAGGCGAACAATAGTTAGCAAATTAGATGTCTAAAGAGGAACTAAGTTTTAAAATAAGTATTCTAAAATATATTTTACGTCAATATTCTCCATATTTGACTTACACAACTTTGCTGCATGCTTGCTGACACACAAAGTTATTGTATTTAAGTATGGAAAGGATCCCTTGCGAAGGATCCTTTAATTTATTGGGCTATTATTGGGTATTGAGTAGTCGGTACTCCTCAGTTGCCATTTTCTGGTTTGCTCTGCATTTGTGTCTCTGGTTTCGACTTCTGTGTTTCTCTTGATGACGACAAATGCGAGCGGAATGGCGACAACGTGCACGGCTTATCGCTGCCATGGTGAAGGGGTGGGGACTTGGTGGCTTTAGGCGGCAAGGGGGGAGGGGTCTTTTGGGGACCAGGAACCGGGAACCACCCGCTGCCCCTCTGTCGTGGCAAATGGCAGTGGGGGGCTGGCGGTGCGGTAAGTCTTTTGTTTGTGATAAGATTTTTACGTGTCTACAAATTGGCCAGCGGCTGCCATGACATCTCGCTCAATTATTGTTTTTCCCCGCTTTAAGTTGCCCGGCCACAAAGGACACGGCGACGGGTTGTCCATTGGACACCCGAAACAAGAAAGCCACTCTTTAATTTCCCTTTTTTGTCTGTCACAGAATTTAATTAAACACATCGGCTGAATGGGCGGAAGGTAGACTCCAGTGGGGCCATCATCATCCACTTGACTGCCCTTCAAAGTCACTCCGATTTCTGGAGTGGACCGGGAGCTCCTGAAGCCTGGGATGATGCTGATAAGTACGGAATGGATCCAACTGGTGTCTCCAATTACGGAACTTCCATGGTTTCGCATTCAAGCTTTGCAAAATTATTCACACTCTAGCAAAAACAAAAAGCATACAAAAGTCTAATTCACAAAGTAAACAAGAATTTACCCAAGTAAGTATGTAGTTCTGAAAAGAAAAGATATTTTATATTGTAATATTTAAAATTATATAGATTTTTTTTACCAAATTTACTTAGAAATATTTAATGAGTAATTGCAAAGTACCCTAGTTTAAAGCAAAGTTTAAGCTAGACTCGGCTCAAAAATAATACTTTTCTGTCTGTGTTCCATGTAGCCACATGAAAACCCCTCAGCATGTCTGGAAAATCTCTTTTGAAATGTAGCCATATTGCACGGTTGCGATTATGAAGTCAACTGGCTTTTAAAGGATGCCCCCAGTGTCAGAGCCATCCACTTATGGCCGGCACTGTTTCCTTGTTAAGTTCGACTCCTGGCAGCTGAAGATTAGAGGACTCCATCCAGGTGCATCGTCACACTCAGCGAAATAAGACTGGTATTTCGGTTTATGTTTAGGTCATGAAAAGAACTTTCTAGTTGTTTAAGTTTCTAGTTGTGTTTACTTAAAATATATGTTTTCTATCAACGTGGATGAAATGACTTCGATTTTCCATATCCCAAGTAGTACGTTTTTCCACGTGTGTCACACTGGCTTTTCCAGCTGCATTGTTTCGCTGCGTAGGCCATAAAAAGAGTCAAGTTATTGATGCACAGCCAGGTGGTTCTACGTTCTCTTAGCAGTTGACAGCCACCGCAGTAGCTGCATCACTTTTCACCGATGCACCACCAAAGTTATCCCGGCGCTTTTCACTTTTCTTCTGTGGTTCTTTGGCCGTTCTTTGAGTCGCGCTGCCGCAATGTTTGAGCTTTGAGTGCATAATAAATATGCAAACTTTGAGCTGGCTGCATCATTTTTTAGCGCCTGGCTCCACGGCTAATCAATGCGGCCAAAATCCAAGCAAAAGTGGCTGCCACTTGGCTTTTGCCCTCAGCCGGTCACAATGGCAACCGCCGGTGGAGGAGGAGGGTGGGTGCTGGTGTGGAGTGGGTGATGAAGGACACCCAACACCGAGCACCGCCCACATGCCGCCCACTTGTGCTGTTGCCATTTCTATTTCTATTTTCCAGCTTGCACTTCATCGTCAACGGGCCATCAATGGCAACGTGTCGCATTACTCAACATGGCTACGTGACTTAAATGCCATGGCGCCGCTGCCATTTTGCGGTATCCCGTCCCCTTTGCCGTGCCACGCCCCCACCACCGCTCCGACCCGCCCCTTTTGTCAGTCGCCGGGCCAAGATGTAAAACCCTCGCCACATTACGTAATGAATGGAAGAGCCGCTCGACAGCTTATGCAAACAACAAAAAGGAATATTATACTTAGAAATCTAAACAACGGGGGTCACATTAATAGGAATTTTATGGATATTTGAGGATATCTCATAGCTGTAGCTTAATTCTCCAAAACTTACTCTTGCTCTTGCTAGTGTATATCATATATCAAATATATATTAAATGTGTATATATATTAATAGTTAAATATGATATTTATTAAAGTGGGTGATTATAAAATAATACTACTGGAAAAGCTACTATCTAAACGAATGCCAATTATTAAAGTGAAGTATATCTTTCGGGATGTGCCGCTCTATTCAAATGCATAACTTTCATATTTTAAATGCTATTCAAATGGCCACAGCTGTGTTTGTGGGAACATAGATTCGACGAGGAAATTGTAAAAGAGATGGGCACGTGACGAGGGCAAAGGTGATTTCAAACAAAGAAGCATTGAAATAAAAACTAATTGTAATCAAATTCCAATTAGGACGTGACTTATTGCGATGATATCGTGAAGTATATACACATCTTGACAATAAAAAATAATATATAGAATTAAATGATATATTTAATTGCATAGGGCACTACATCTTAATCATGTGTTATTTTCATTTTACAATTGAAGTTGTCCTTACAATTCATGTACTTTTTTTTTGAGTTGAATGAGCGGATTAAATACATACCCGAATATAATTGCAAATATTACAGCTTTATTGCATCCAGTTCAGTTAAAATTTTGTCATCTCTGTGCCGATTTTCCCACTCCACTTTGTCTGCACAACTTTCACACAATTTTCATTGCACACTTTTCGGCTTGACACACGCAGCTGTTGCTCAAGTTTGTGGAAAGCGGTGGAAAGCGGTGGAAAGCGGTGGAAAGTGGGAAAAGCAGCATGACTATGAGACAGTTTGCTTGGTTTGCTCTATAACTAATCTCGTTTATCACGATTGTCGTGTCACGCTCGCGTCGTTTGACCCACACACCCACAACCTCTGCAGTTGGCTGCCACGTACAAGGATGCTTCTCCTCTGCCCCATTTCCCATTTTCCGGCTCCCGACTGCCAACTTTCCCAGATCCTAACCAAATCTAGCGCGGCGACTGCACTTGTGTTGACCATGTGTGACTTGGCCCAACGGCTTCGTGCCACGTTCATTGTCATTGTCAACATCTTGCGGCCAACGGCGACACGTAGCCACCAGCACCCCGCACTTGGACCACCACCCACTAGCCAACCACCCCCCCTTGCCAACCCAGTGCTGCAGCCATTCCACTGGAAGGCCACCACCCACTCTAACCGCAATTTGCATTGGCTGCTGTCAAACGCAGCCAGGCGACTGCCAATTTATGAATGGGCCAACAAGGCAACCCTTGACCCCTGAATCCGTCGCCTGTGAATGCCGTGCAATATTTTATCCATTTTTTAAGCACAATAAAAATTGAATTAAATATAAATCAAAAACTCTCGCCGGCCACTGCAAACAATAACCGGAGCGGCAGAGGCCCAAAAGGAGAAATTGACGGGATGAAAACAAAAAGTGAAAAGGTCTGGGTGCCATGAGTTTCCTCGATGGGGATATAAAAACTAGAAAGCTGCAAAAAATGCACGTGAAATATACCAAAATTTTAAGTTGGAGCTTGCCACTATTTTAAATGTGCTTTTAATAAGTTCTGCTGCTGAAGAAAAACATTTTTACTTTCTGAAAATAATATGTATTAAGTAATATATTATTTTAATTATGAAATGCAAGTTACTTTATCCAAGCATGGAGTTTTCTGTTTTTATTGAAACTTGAGAAATTTATTTGCAGTTTTTACTGAGTGTATTTCAAATAAATACCTCAGGTGTGCAACACTGCGTATGCGTAATATTCATAAAGTAATACTCGTATAGCTTTCGTGTACTACTATTGCAAATTTAAATGTGTTCTTGCGTTAATACTTAAAATAAGGGAGCTGTTACCTTAACTTTTTTATTTTTTAATTTGAATATTAATATTTCAATATGTTACTGGCCTGCCAATTTAACAAATGTTAATGAAAGTATAGTATTCTTGTACTTTATGGTTAGTTAAGTAAAATCGACCTCAGCTGCGGCTATTTTAAAGTGCTGAAAACATTTTTGAACACTAAAATATTGTGTGCGAGGCAATGGAAATCGGTGGCATGGTTGGAGGCAGCGGGGTTTTCTGGGGTGCCGCCATTAACTGGAGCCGTGGAAAGTTTTCAACTTTTCGCAACCGCAAAAATAGCCACATGGATTCGCACACGGTTGTCTCCGCTCGAGTGTCAGTGTGTGTGTGTGTGTTGGTTGGTTAGTTGTGCGCCGGTGTGTGTGTCTCTCGGCTGACCATGCCACGCCCTGCGGCTGGGCTGTACGCCTTCCGGTTCGGCGCGACTCTTCAAATTGGCCACAAAAACCAAAAAGTGCCGAAAACGTTTGCAGGCAACAATAACAGCAGCAGCAACGCCAGCTGAATGCAACAAAATTGTTGCCACTCGTTGAACAACCGCCACGCCCCACTGACTCCGTCCCGCCCCTTACCGCCCACTTACCGCCCACTTACCGCCCACTTACACACCAAACCCCTGAGCCTGTTTCTTTATTTTGTTTATTTTGTTATTGAACGAACTCACTGGCGGCAGGCGACAAAAAACTGCGAAAGCAATTGGTTTTTGTCTTTTTTCCCATCCCACCATCTGCCACGCCCCCTCGGTGGATTGACCCGCTGCGAAATAAATATCGCTGCAATACATACATACAGAAATGGGCTTAAAACGTGATTTAATTTAATAACATTTGTGCAGCGTAAAAATATGTTTGCATGTGGACTTGGTCGTGACCTTTTATTTCTTATACAGTAATACATAAATCAAAATCGAAACCCAATAAGAATAAAGGCCTTCTCAATCAACAAATAACAATGGCCATAATTATTACCCTCTTTGATATATTCGTACCACTATGTAGTATGTAGTTAGATTGTGGAATCACTATACATATGTATAACTCATAATATTAGTCTGAGTCAAACTTAAGAAAAATTAACGAAAATGTCACCATCGACTTTTATCGTATTCTTAAAAATGTTTATATTATTCGTTTCATTTAGGTATTATTGTATTTTCTGCAAGCAATTGACCTTCTCAACAGTTTGAAAGTTGAACATTGGATTAAATTCCTAAGCATTAGGAACCCGTGGCGTATACGTGATATTTTTATATGCAACATCCTTTTCAGTTTTCCAACTTTTTTGCCAGGCGTTGTGTTTTTGTTTTTGCTTTTGAAGGGGAGGTCAGAAATAATCGAATAATCGATACATCCGCCTCCAGTACACTTTACTTCCCAGTCGCGTGCAGTTGTGTGCGTAATGTGAGTGGGCGTGTGTGTGTGTGTGAGTAAGCTGGTGTGTGCCTGAGTGGACTGGTGTGTGTGTGTGGTTGAGTGTGTCGGTGAACGCACTTGCACCGGCTGCACTGCAAATGCGTTTCAATGAGCACCAGCAGCCAACGCCATCGACCGGCCATGTCCTGGCTGTGGATCCTGCACTGAGAGAAAAAGATATGACTAGGTTGGTTAAGTTTAAACCAAATATGCATAAGAACTAATGTTATTTTAAAAAGAAATACAATTAAGGCGCAAAAGCATTCAAAACTGTATTGAAAAGTTACAAATATATTATTAAATATCGAATTTATATGATACTTTCCTTTTATTTTTTTTAATATTATTTTTAAATAATTATTTAAATATTAGTTTTATTTAATTATAGTTAAAATGTGTGAAATATAAATAAGATAATACTATTTTTATTATTCCTCGAATTTATTTAACTTTGAATTATTGTAAAGAACCCTCCCAAATAGGATGGGATCTGGAAATGCAGGGGAACATACTATCGCAATTATTTTGTCTCAGTGTAGCACTGCAACTGAAAAGGGGTTTTTTCACGGGGAGAGTAAATGGGCCGGGAGTCTGTAGCCAAAGCTTTGTATAAAAGTCATATCCATTGCGTGTTTTTGTCGCGTTTTTTCAAGCGTGCTGTAATTTTTTTATGTCCCCTCGTCGAGCTCAGTGAATCTCCAGGCCCCCCTCCCCGAATTGCCCCCCGCCACCACTGGCTGTGTGTTGTGTGCGGCTAGACGCATAAATATTCTGATTTGGCAAAAATTATATGCCTGTACGTGCAGCGGGAAAACCGATTCAGACAGTGCCCAGCCAGGCTAGGCCAGGCCAGGCCCAATAATGTTGCGAATTGGTGGAGCTTTGGGCCTTGGGCTTCGAGTCCCAGGACTCGCAGTACTCGCAGGACAACTCCAAGCTGTAGCTCTCGCCCGCTGGTTTATGACAGCGCATATTTTACAAATGGGCCAAAAGCCTGTTGCATAAATTTAGCACAACAGAAAGTCGCCGCGGCCAGTCCTTGAAAAAGTGCTCGCCTTTAAGCCGTCCCGCGGAGCAGGCACGATGGGATTCATTTGCATGTTTCACTGGGAGGACGCCCTCTTCCACTGCCGCCACTCCCACAGAGATGGGCAAGTTTAAAAGGGCCCCGGAAGAGCCCAGAGTTTTCCGCGGTTCGCTGGGCGTCCGCGTTGTCGTCTTATCGCTGCCCTCATTGCCGCTGTCCTTCTGAAGTCTTTTCTATTTGGCGAGGGTTAAGGGGTGGCGTAGTTGCGATGAAGGGTGGAGCGAAATTGGGGGGAGTGGGGCCGTTATCTTTGGTCGAGCCTGCCCCACAATGGGATGATATATGAGGTGGAGTTGGCGGACGTTCGCCGAGAGTCCTTGCTGGCCATTTAAATGTCCCGACTTAATATCGATTATTTCGGGTGTATCAATAAATGTGACAACTTTCTTGATTTGTTTGTTTTTAAATGAAGTATCAAAAAAGCCTTTTTAACAATTAATAAGCCATAAATACAATTAAAATGCAATGAGTGGCAACACTGCGTATGCGTAATATTATAATAATACCTTTTATTATATGTCATATAGTATTTTGGTCTGCTACCATTAAATTTAAATTGAATCTAAAATTTATTAAATCAAATTATACATATAGTGCATAAAATGAGTCTCCTTTCTTTGCTCACTTTAATCGACTTTCAGTTTTGGCGACCCAAAATGAAAATGGACCCAATCCTTAATATTTGATTGTCGCTAGTCCCGCGTCCCAGATTTCGGATTCCAAGTCCAAGCGGCCCCTCGAGAAGGCGTCTCCTGCATTATTAATAATTTTTTAGATCTTCAAAGTTGCGCCAAAGATTTTCTATTTCTATTTCCCTCCGTCTTCGGCCATTTCCCCCTCGTTTTGCTGTGATTTATTTGGCTCGATGATTTATGTCGGTCGAGCGAGTGGCTGTCCCTTTTTCGCCCGGCTCCTCCTCCTCCTCCCTTTGCACCAGATCAGAGATGGCCAAAAGCTGCTAACGGCTCACTGCGGGAAATTACACATTCTTGACCAAAAAAACATTTAAAGTCGGACAAAATTAACACAGTACATTTCAAATGGATTACATCAATCTTGCTTACCAGAAACTACGACAGATGGCGCCACTGTAAATGTATCAGCTTTTGCAATTTAATTTAATTAAAATAATTAAAATTTATTTTAAAGCCACTAGTTGAATTGGAAGAATGTGAAAAGAGCATCAGCTGATTCTGCCAGTGCACTGGCCATTTTAAACTAACTTCCAGACTTTTAATTAGGTTTGTTTATGCATTTTTGTTCATCTCATGGGCTGTTTTTCATTTTTGTGCCCTGATCTGTAGTAAGACTTAAAGAAATGTGCCTATAAGCTCCGGAGTCACCCACCACCACCATACAACGGATCAGTGGAGGAAATGGATGGAGCTGCGTCTCCAAGGTGGCAGTCAATGGCGCCAGAAACCCCAGGTGAGCTTAATCTGGATCAGTTGTCACTGGTGGATGCAGACGGAGCCACCAATGTAGTTCTCGGACGAGATTTAATGGAAGCGTGCCAGTTGAAACTGAATCCAGATGTTTTGGGGAAGGGTTGCGTTTAAACTATTAGATAGTAAAAGAGATAGAAAAGCAAAGAGTGAAACAGTCAGTTCTATTGATAGTAAACCAGTTACTGAAACAGTTAGCGAAACAGTTAGTAAAACAGTTAGTGAAAAGGTCAGTGAAACAGTTAGTGCAAAAGTTAGTGAAACTACTAAAACGATTATCGAAACAGTGATTCCTCTAGGCAGCGTAACAAAGGATTCCGCAATTAGTCAAAAATTGTATGCTGCAGTTACGCCTAGTTACGAAGAAGCAAGTAGAGAATTTTAGCATTGATTACGAATCAATTAAAAGATTGATCAATTTTTAAAAGAAATTATAAAATGCAATTACTTAAATGTAGAAAAGCTGACCGAACCTTTAGTCAAATGTGAAATATAACTGTGTTTAGAAATGTCAAAAGAATTTAGCTGCGCCCCCAGAAGACTCGCCATGTAGTAGCATAGTTTGCGGTAGATATAAGAATTATATTTACATCTCGGTGTTACATATAAGATAGCATTAAGCAATAAGATATATGTATATATCTAGAATGTATATCACTCACACATACACATACAGAGCATAAGAAAATTAGAATACGCTACACTTCGACAGAAAGCTCGAATAAAGGAACATTGATCCAAATATCGAAACTGTATTAGAGTTTACAATAATTTTCATATTAATTACAATGCTTACAATATTCCAAGCGCAATTCCAAATAGGATCGAATTCCCCACTAAATTGAAACTGATTGGGTATAAAACTAGCTCATTTCCATGAGATTTTGTTTGAGCTGAACGAAAGTTGAGTATCGGAAGTGATCAAGTTTTTAAGAGGGTTTTATCGGAAAGCCCATAAAATGGGTTTGTTTGCGCGCACTCTCTAGACGATTTTTCTAATGGGTTAAATAACCTTTTATAAGTAATCTCAATGCGATGCCGGGTCGTTGGCTCGCAACAAAAGAGACAAGAGACATGGTCGGCGACGGGGGGAGAGGGACAGCCACTTGCGCGCGTGTCAGCGTCAGTTACAAAGTCTCCGCTCCCGCTCCCGCCCCCGCCCAGCCACTCCCACTGCACACACTCCCTGCCCCATCCCCATCCCCATACCCCTCCCGCACCCCGTGACTCCGGTTTAGTTGTGTCTGCGCTTCCGCCATTGTCGCGCTTATCAACAGCATAATTTGTCTTGGCGTGTGGCGCAGTCACTTCTAGCCACACTGAGAGAAAACTGGCCGTGCATTCTGACTATTCAATTGAATTTGTCGGAAAGTAGTAAAGAAATTACCCATGTTATCCAAAAGAGAGCGAGTTTGTTTAACTTAAAGTTACTCTAGCGCTAATCGATATGCCTGTTCTTTAAATTACATTTTAGTTAATAAATAAATACTAATATGTAAATGCTTAAACGGTTAGTTTCTACTTCTTTAGTGTGAATTGCACAACAATTTGTATCTATGCATTTCTCCAAGTGTAGCCAAAACACATCTCCCTTTCGCACAGCTGCGTCTCCGTCGCACTCCCTGTACCGCCATCTCTTTCGCTCTCGTCTTACGCCAAATTGTTGTTTTTCTCACGCTTTCCCGGGTTTCCGCTTCGTCCTGCTGGAATTCTCCCGGCCAAAGTGGAGTTTTCCCCAAGCGCTCCAGCGGCGGCAATGTCATGTGTATGGCTTTCCTCTCGTCTCCGGCTTTTGGCCATGAATTTGAGACATCACCCCGCCCCCTAGCCGCTGGCATCTAGCCCTTGGACCCCTTTTCCCACGCCACTGTGTCTCCACATTACATACGCAAATTGGCAGCTTGCTGGTTTTTGTTAGTTTCAGTTGGCCAAAGCAATTGCGACTTCTTCGCCGACACTTTTGATGGGTTTATGTGGGATGTACCACGCGTGGCGGCAACTTGTGCACTCGCACTCGACTCCGCATACATTCCCATTTGCGGCACTATGACTACAAGGAGGCGAGTGGCAAGTGGCAAGCAGCAAGTGGCAAGTGGATGCGGCTCCCAGTTATAAGCGTAATCTAAACAAATTGATCTAGTTGACGCGAGTCAAGGAAAACTTATTACGCAACTGAACCGAGGGAGCTTGCAGTTAGTTTGCAATATTGGGGAAAAGGCCTTGTAGCCATCATTTAATTTTCAGTTTATTTTTAAATATTTCTTTAGTTAACACTCATAAAATTATATATTAACAAAAACAGATAGTAGCTGCAATATTGATGGCATTTTTACGATCATTAACAGCAGATTTGTAATTACTTTTATTAGCTGGCCCGCTCACCGTCTCTTCTCTGACATATATCCCTCTCCTTTTCCCCATTGTTGCCCTCTCTTTCTTGCTGATAGAGGCCTTCTCTTTCGCTCTGCGGTTAAGTTGACTTTGTTGTTTGCTTACTTAAGCAATGAGTGCCTTGGCTTCCATATATCTCTGCTAATATCTTCTATCTCTGCCACGTAGCGACCATGCCCTTCCCCGCCCACTTATTTTCCACCGCCGCCACCCCCTCATTTTCCAGCCCCCCAACGCCCCTCGCCGCTGTGGAACGTGTAATTTCCTTTCAAGTTTGGTGTCGGGCTGGCAATTTGGTTGATTGCTTAATCGCATCACCATGCCGTCGTTGCGAAATCAGCTCACTGCCATTTCCCGACGCCACGCCCCCGCCCCCGCCTAACACTTTTCCAACCACCTATCCCTTCCCTCCCCAGCCAACCAACTCCCACAAAACACACACACACACAGACACACCAACCCGAACGCATCTATACAAAAGATGTCGCGTATAATTTAATGACTTTGTATGCCTTGAATTTTAATGACAACAACAGAACAGAACAGGAGTTGCCCCGCCCCCTCTCTCGCCAGCCCTTCGCCCATATCCTGGCTGAAAGGATAATGGATCAAGTGGAGGCGGCAGGCAAACAACAAGCGACACCACAAATTGCAACAGACCAAAGTAGGGGCACTGAAAAAAATTCAGGATTATTATTTGGAGAACTTTAGGTTGAGTGGAAAAAACAAATTAAAGGTCGGCAAAGATAACAGCGAAAATATTAGAAAATATTTAAAGAAAGATACAAATATCTACATAGGAACCATTAGTCCTAGAAAATTAAAACCTGTGACTATGTAAGAAACTTGAGATTAAAGTTAAAAATATATGTGTAGTTTCCCAAAGAGCCAGCCTTTAAAATCATAAAACCTTACTCAGAAACTATTTTACATAACCTTGTGAAAAAAAAAACAAAACAAAACTTACACCAAGAACTTAAGATGCGGGGGGAGACAAGCTATAAATAATGATTGGAAAAATATGTAAAGTGGCCATTTGTTTCCCGCAGTGCAGGCAGCAGTAGCAGCGCAACTCGAAGACGAAGGCCAAGATGCAGGACTCGAGCGGAAAGATTGGTGGGCGGGCTCTACGGCGGTGGGTGGCAGTGGGTCAGTGGCTCCGCCAAAACGTGGTGGAAGGGGGTGTGGAGGGGGCAGTTGGACTAGCTGAGCGGCAAACATTGCCATGCATGACACTGGCTCCCGTTGTGTAGACAACGAGATTTGTTTTGTTTGCAGCAGCGATCTGACCAAGTGCTGCCCACCAACCCCAACCCCATGCACAGATTCCTCTAACCCCCTTCTCCCACCCGCAGATTCCGTTTCGCGAGTGGCAAAGATTTATGGCTTTATTTGTTCATGGCCCCCCTTTCTATGTGTCCCTCTGTGTTAGTGTTATTTTTTATGCGGACATCGCGATGCGACTCAAAATGCGCAATGGACGGCAAGGGAAAAGGACGGCGGAAGGGGTTGGAAGGGGAGTGGATTGGGGCGGGCAGATAATAGCCCCTTCAAGAGATGAAACTAGAAAATCGAACAGATCAAAGGGAACTTCGAATGACCTGCAATGCAGTGGCTGCCATTGTGATGCAGAACTGAATGTATATAAGGAAGAAGTGTTGAAATAGTAAAATCCTTTTTACTCATATGTATGTGAAATTATAAAATAATAATTGAATATATTGTACTTGTGTGAAATGCAAAATAGATGAAGTAGAGTTCTATAATCTTTTATTTCTGATTTTCAAGCTGAAAAGCCAATCTCAATACTTGTTTTTCGCCAAGGACACATGTTTCTACTATAAAGCATTCTGCCGCACATACACACACACACACATACATACACAGATATGCAGGGCATTCCCTCGACCTCCACTTCCGGTTCTTCCTCTTGTTTTCATTTCTTTTCCGCTCGCCCTGCTTTTCCCTCCTGCCGTTTGGCTGCTTTGACTTTTAGCCCGGCACTCGCTTCCTGTTTATTGACTTGTCTCTCAATTAAGTTAGAAACACCCACCGACCGCACACTAACAAGCCATCACACACACACACACACACGCAGGCGGGGAAAAATGTCGGATGACATTGCGTAGCCGTGTCCTTTTCCTGCCCGTTGTCTCTGCGCCGTTGTTTTTGTTTTCTTCTCCGTTTTTTTCTTCGCTTTTCCTCCCAGCGTTTCCAATCTCAATTAATTTGCTCATAAATTTGTTGCCAACTTGCCGGCAGCCCCCTCTCAACCCCCCTCGCTGCCCGCCGAGCTCCAATGATGGTCAGACTGCCTTGAGAGTTGTCGCTGCTCGTTGTCCTTGTTGTCCTTGTTGGTTTTGCTTCATGTTCTGGCAACTTACTTTTGTACCCTACAGTTCGAGAAGTTGGCCATGCGGCAGGCAGAGATTAAAGAAACTGCTCTTTATAGCCAACAAATTGCATGTAAAGTGGATGTATGGATCCTTATAATTGTATCAAGAATCCTGTATCAACGTGTAGCTTAAATATTCTAAATTGTTATGTAAAACTGACTTATTTTGGTTAATCCGCATAGAATCGCAGACTATTTGGCCTATCGTGTCATGTCCACATGAAATCATGTTATAATTCAATAATTAATGATATTGTTATATTTCCATTATTTTAGGAATAAACCATATGGTAGATTATATCGTATTTGTATGCTTTATTTCCATAATAGTTACAATAGCTTACTTTTAAAAGCTTGATTTCATTTATAAATAAGTTTTACAACTTCCAACTAGCCTACACACATTTAAGAGGTAACTACGAACTTTACAGGGTATATCTAGGCCGAAAGCTATTACATTTTTTCTCTCTACCAACTCGGAGGAAAATTCTGCTGTATTTTTCCAGTTCTCCTTTTTTATTGTAATGCCATCTTATCTGGCTCGGCTTCTTCTTGCTCTTCTACTTTCTCAGCTCGGTTGATGTATTTGCCTTGGTTTGCTTTGGGGCTTTTCCCGCTTTTCCTGCTTTTCCCGCCCCTTCCCTTGGCTTTCCACGATGGCCTTGTTTTTTAGCCTTTCCTTTATGTATTTTAATTTATGCTCGGCTCTGTCCTCTTTTTTATATGCCCCGGCCAACGTTGATTTCTATCTGTTGAGATTGAGACAACATTCTACTTAAGGCCAACCGGGGAAAATGCCGGGAAAGAGAAAGGCGAGTGCGGGAAAATGTCGTTTTTATGGCGCTTAATTAACTTGGCTACCATTTTCTAATTGCTTTTGCTGTCTGATTGACTTTTGTTTATTTATTGTGATTAGAAAATTGCCTTAACAGCGCCGGCCGCAAAAAAAGGTTTTTCTCTGCTCTCAATGGGGTGAATTTTCCGCCGCCAGAGGATGGGATGGGCACATATTTGCTGCTCCATCCGGATTACGGATGACTTTGAGTAGCGCTAATGATCGCACAACCCCACATCCACTTAAGAACTCCTTCATATCCACGGTTTACAACCAAAAAAAAAAGAAAACAGAAAATGAATAAAGAAATGCTCTCCTTTCGGGGCTCTTTGTTTCAGTTCCTTTGGCTTTTACTTTCCACTGACTTTGAAATGCGCAGATTTATTGCGACAATTTGTTTAATGACAGGCATTTATTTTGATGGCGCCATTCCGCATGTGTGTGTGCGTGCGTGTGTGTGTATGTGCGTGTGTGTGAGTCGGGGGAGCAAAGGGTTCCAGTTCCCTCATAGACATCTAATGAGTGTTGGTCCTCGTCACCCCTCCTGCCCGCATCTCTGCGCCCGTTGCCACTGACAATTTAATTATTTTAAGCCCGACATTCTTCTTCACACCCCTCGCTGTGTGCGTATCCTGCGGATGTAGATGAAGACATCCGATGTAACCAAAGTTTTTCTCTGAGTCACTCGGCTGGGGCTGAAAGTTTTGATTCTTCTCCGGGGATTTCGGGCCCGGAGTGGAGTGGCTGGGGGACAAATTGAAACATCAGTTGCTGCTTATTCCACCAAATAATGAGATGTATAAACTGTGCTATGCTATTATAAATATGTACCTTTCGCATGCATTCATAATTCACAGTTAGACTACATGAGCATCTCGTCCAATTAGGTCCTTTTTTGACGTCCCAGCAAGTGGCTTTCAAAACTCCTGCCAGCTCCATCGAGTCCCAATCCCTTATCCTGTTCAAATTAGCCAGATATCATTTGCACAGCCCCCGCCTGTCAGGATCCTAGGTGGGGAGGTGGGGTGCTGGGTTGTATGGGAGTGCATAGAGGTCCTTCGTCCTTTTTGTACTCTGAGCTGCTAAGCAGGCGGCGAAGGAAAACTCTGCTTATTTGTAAACGATCAATCATGCAGTGCAAATGTGATGACACCGAAAGGGGCGGCGGCTCGGTGGGCGGGGCACATCGTCTTTATGTCCTGCACATCTAACCCGCAGCGACAATTTATGCGGGGTACGAAGGCGCATATAATGATATATATATATATATATAAATATATATGTATGTATTTTTATACAACTGAGTGTAATAACGAGCAGCAGCTAAAAAGAAGCTGCACTGAAAGAAATATTTCCTAGTTCCATTAAAACATAACATTCGATCTGATTTCTTAGATGGGTTCGGTATCATAATCTATATACCCTTGAATCATTAAATATGAGGTATTAATTCTGATTACCTGGTTATTTGTTATTATATAATCATGTGAAAGTTTCTATTACAAATGCAAACTGCTTATATTAATGACATATGCCAAAATTGATTTATTCGCCTGACTAGAAATACCAGCTCCTTTGTTGTTTTCCAGTGCATGGGAATCAAGGAGTGGGACTTGCGGTGGGCGGGGGGTGGGGCTGAAGCAGGACAACCAAACAACTGAACAACCAACAACCGAGCAACGACGATAGTTGTGGCACATATGAAGACAAGGGTCTGTCAAATACAAGTTTCTGGCGTGGCCCAAAGCCCACGCCCCCTTTCTCGGACGCACACCCTCCCGTCGCCGCCCCTTTGCCCACCATTGCAGTCGACTCTCGAGCGCAAAAAAGCAATGTGAAAAAATGGAACCAAGAAAAATTGAAGATGTTTTTAAAGCCGGTACACAGGCCATATTGGCAGACAGGGGGTGGTGTTTTTCCAGGCGGACAGAGGTCGGAGGGTCAAGGGGTGGCAACAATATAAGAAGCCGCACACACACACTCATACGCTCACACACACACCGCTGCCTTAAATTGACAGTACACAAAACTGTCAAAAGCAGCAACTGAAATCGGGGAGGGGGTGGCGAAAGTCTGCGAAATATATGCGCGTGCTTTGTGGTTGAAATATTTTTTTAAGCACCCCCAACGGTTAAAGGACCTCGGAACTTTAAGTCTGGAACAGCATGGGCCACTGAAGTATACAAAAAGATAATATTTAGTTAAGCGACTTATGTTGATAACTTATTTTCGCTGCTACAACTATGTATCTGTGGTGATGCCGACTACTGCTCTCTTAAAAATTGATCAACTTACATGCAAGAGGCTTTTTTTTCTCTGTGGCAAATCGCGAATGGAATGAAAGTGGTGAGTGGATGGTTGGTTGGGGCGAGCGATGGTGGGCGAAGAGTCCTGCAGCAGCCCAATTCTTCGGATTCGAGATTCGAAAGCGTCGCTGTGCGGAAGACAAACATTTACATTAGTCTGCCAACTAGGCAGGAACTTGTTGGAGCCCAAACACACACACATGCACACACAAACACACTCTCGCACAGACAGCGAATAAATGAAGTTGCTAACACACACTACACACCCCCAACAAGCCCTCAACCCACAAGTTTCGCAGACGACAGCCACTTTTTTGGCAAACAAATGCGAAAACAACGACAAACTACGCAAAAAAGTATGCTATACAAATATGCGATGTGCGCTTCCTGCCTGTCGGTGTGAGTGTAAGTGTGAGTGTAAGTGCGAGTGAGAGTGTGTGCGTCCAAGTTGGGGGTGTGTGTGTGTGCGGTTGAGTGTTTACATATATTATGGCCGGAATAGAAGGCAGGGCAGCTACTGCGTTTTAGAACGCCACATTAACTACATAACATTGGGCCAGCTAAGGAGGGGCAAATACACAGGGAGAAAAGTATGCGCGATTAAAAAGAAAACGTTTTCCAATACTGGCAATACCGTAAAAATTACAAGATCAATTCAATTGATTGTAAACTTATATTTATGGAACTAATCCACACTGTTTGCATGCAAAGGATAGCTTGCTTTTAGACATCTTACGGTTTGATTTTTAGTTGCATTATCTGATGCGAATTATAAAGCGAATAACTTGTGCACCTAAAAATGCAGGTAAATTGCTTTGTTTTTCTCTGTTTGCAAAAAGGGCGCAGGACGAAAAGAAGGACAAGTGATAAAAACTCACAAGGCAGAGCAGCAAAATGGTCGTCATCGTCAACATCGTCAACATCGTCGCTTGTCGTAAGAAAAACAAGCTGCAAAAAGGAGCTTACATAGGACTAAAAAAACACAGAGCAGACAGAATGGATATCCTCGAGAGCCAGCAAGGACGACTGCCAAATGATCTACCAACTCAGGCAGAGTTCTGAAACTGTAATGATGGTATATGGTCGCTTTAAAATATCCTTAATCTAATCTATTCCTTTTTTTGTGATAATATTAGTTATAAGCTAAGGTAAAAAAACTTACATATCTGAATATCCCTATAAGGACACCCGTTTGTGCCCTGCCATCACCTTCGTGTTGTGGATGCCATGGAAATCTTTCTGGCAGCTCTCGCCTCGGGGCGAGGTTTCTAAACGCTTCACATCAGTGGCAGTGGCAGGCGAGAGGCCAAGTGGAGCAACTAATATTCCGTAATTTCAGCTACCAACTAGGTGCCTCCATGTCCTTCGTGGCATAGGCATCCTTGTCGTCCTGGGGCCCAGCCGGCGACTTTGGCTGGCAAGTTCCTTTGTTGCCATAGACGCTCGATGTCTGGCAGCGCATTTGGCTCATGACCAGCTCAGCCACTCCTCGTCCTCGTTGACACTCCTGGCCACGTCCGTGTCCTTTATTCCTGAGCCAGTGATGAGTACCAGTCGTGTGCATACATACGTCTGAATCTTAATTGCAGATTGAAAATAAGATTATAACTCTTATTTTGCTGTCAGTATTGACCATGGAATAATTAAATGCTCAGATAATAAAATATTAAACTTATTTTAGGATCTGGTCTACGTAAGTCTACAATCCATTTAGCCAGTATATTATGTTACTCATCAGTAAAAAATAATTAAAATTAATCGGATCTAAATTAGCTTTTTCCCAGATCACTTTCGTTTTTCTTAGCCAACTTCTGTTGGCCAATATGTTCCAACCTACTAAGTCAAGTATCTGTTGGGTATCGTGGATAATGTTTGTAAATTCTAGAAGATGGTAAAATCTTTTCTTCCTTATGAATGGGAATAGCAAACAGCATCCCTTAACATTGTCTTTCCCATGAAAATATACAAAACGACAGATCAGATGTGCATGGCATTTTTATGCCGGCATTTAGCAATTTTGGCTGCTTCGCTCGTGTCGCTTCCTTTCGCTTTTCCTTGCCTGCATGGAAATTCAAATTCTGATGTCCTCCCGCCCACTTTTCCGCCCGGTTTTCACCACCCACCTCAGCCACTGACATCATCCCTTGTGTACTTTTATTCTGCCTTTTGTCGGCTGCCGGTTGCCCATTTTTGTCAACGTAATGATGCGTTATGCTCAGACAGCTTAGCCCTGGATGCGTTTTGTTTTTTTTTTTTTTTTTGGGGATGGGTCCTTGCTGGGGATGTGGGGTTACGTGGGGTGGGCTAAGTCGTGGTGAGGTGAGGGGCGTGTCAAGCGGTTTGCTGAGTTTGCTTTTAATTTCCGTTTGATTTGCGCCACTCCCACGCGCTGGCAGCTGGAAAAACTTTGGGGGCGTTAATGAGGGAGCAAAGGAAAACTTTGACTGCATGTCACGCAGATACCGTAAATGTGCATATGTGCACAGCGAGAAATGAGTGAGAACAACAACAATTGTTGGGAAAATAAGTGCAGCTGCGTGCACTGCGATCGAGCTGCATTAGGGTGTTAATTATTTCAGTGATGCAATTGAACTACGATTCAATTCCAATCTAATATACTTATGCTAACTAATCTAATGATTTGTGGGAATAGCAATTTGATGATATGTACTTATGTTCTGCCTGTGTGAACTGATGCTCTGGAATATGTGTTGGCCCAAGGGGTTTTAGCCAAATTTTAAAGCGATTTCATTTAGTTGCGGCATAGGGGAAACACAAAGTGAGCGGTATGCCTTGGTTGGAAAATAAACCAAAAGTTCGGCCATGCCATAATTTCTATTGGGCCAAACTTTTGGCCAACGCAAACTTTGTCGCTCCATCTCTGTCCAACTGGGATATCTGTCTCGCTCGCCGTTTTGTTGACTTTGATTGCCGGCTATAAAGTGGCATATTTGTATTTGGCCTGGCTGTGCGAGTATCATCACTGGCTGCCTGCTGCTGCTGCTGCTGCTGCTGCTGTTTTGATTTATTAATTACAATTTATATTGTCGCATCCGGCAGTACAAACGTGGCCCTGACACTCGACAAGGACCGCAGAACAGCAAACGCTCCCAGTTTCCATTTGCCGGGCAGTCAGACGAATCCGAATCCGCATCTGAATGTGAATGCGAATGCGTATGTCAATCCTGCCAGCGCCACAAGTCCTGCAGGAAAATCCAGCTTCTTTGCCCAGCAAACAGGAGTCGATAGCGTTGGCCCAGCTCATAAGGTAATCAGATTGTTGGCCGGCTCATCAGGCCGCTCCGAGGGAACTATTGTATGTGGGTCTTCCACAGGCAAATAGACATTACTGAATCTGATTAGTCCGTGAATCCAAAGTGGATTCAGGCTCACAGTCGGGGCTGCATAATTCCGCACAAGTTTGCGTTGAGCAATGAGGCATTTGTCAAACATATGTACACATACATACATATGTGGGCCTAGTCTTAAGCATTTCATTGCTTTTTCGTCCACATATTAGTCTCTTGTATTATGTTGGCTTATGGAACTGCTAGATCAA
Source organism: Drosophila mauritiana (assembly GCF_004382145.1). Lineage (NCBI taxonomy): Eukaryota > Metazoa > Arthropoda > Insecta > Diptera > Drosophilidae > Drosophila > Drosophila mauritiana. The sequence continues at coordinate 18,913,045 of NC_046672.1, read as the reverse complement.
TAAAGGCCAAAGTTCACTTTCAAATGAGAGCTTACATATTTAATAAAGTACGGGCATAAGCATGGAGATGTGTGTTCATAAGCCAATTTCAGTTTCAAAAGCCACAGATACCAAATAAAAATATTATTTTAATAAAGCTTGTTGCAGAAAACGGGCCTACGAAACTAACCTTTTCGTTTCTAAAAGAAATACAGGAATATGCATGGAAATTCCATTTTAATAGAAATATTTTCCGGGAAAGCCAGGAAGTCGAAGGAAAATGTTTATTTTGTTCAAGTTTATTGCAGAAAACTTGCTCTGAAAGCTGAAAGCAATAAAGGCAAAGATTCAGTACTTTGGCCTCGCCTGAGCGATCAAAGAATTTTAAAATGCTAAGCTCTTCGTTCGCTCTAGCATTTCGATTTTTCAATCGGCCAAATTTCGTGTTTGTCAGAAGAAAATGCCTCGTTTTCCATCTTCATGTTCGATTTTAGCTCGCGGCATGCAACATGTTCGCCGGCCAACATGTTCCAATATCAATTCGTTGGCACTGCCCCGCCCCCATTTTCCCACCCGATTACCGCCCATTTTCCGCTGGCACAGCCACTGTCATATTTAATGTTGTCCTAAGACCATTCACGAAGGCTTTGATTCGTTTAAGCCTTGCCAGCTGCGTGCCGTGGAGTACAAAGCAAAGAATGGCGAATGATTTTCGCTTTTCCCGCACTTCCCCCCCTCCCATTTTCCCCCTGCAGACCAACTCATTTCGAGGCTTTTGGGGTTTTAATATGCTCAAGGATTTATTTACCAGACTCGCTCCTTCTCTGGGCTCCACAATGCCCCATCGGCTAACCCATTTATGGCCAGTGGCAAGTTTGAAAAATACAACATTTTAAAAAGATAAAATGTAGATAGATGCATAGATTAAACGTAATAAAGATAAAATACGATATATTAACAATATTTATTAATTTATTTATTATATTGAATATCTATCTATATCTCATTGGCCCACCTAAATGTATTTAAACGCATGTTAAAATCTATAAAATTCATTTTAATTGTTATGTGTATAACAATTAAAATCAATCTTATAGATTCTAGTATTTGTATTAGGGTGACCCAAAAATAGATGGCATAAAGCCAGTGCCTAATGGGTTAAGGCCAGGTCTGGTCTAACTTTCGTAGCCATCTACCAACAATGGGGCATTGATCATCGCCTGTTGGGGACTCTCTTTTTTGTTTTTCAGTGGGGCTTTCTTCTTTTTTTGCTTGAGTATTTTCCGACTTGGCCAAGATGAATTGCCCCAGGGACATTTTTAATTTAGTGGCGCTCCGCCTAAGCAAACTCCAGTGGTTGTGCTGTCTTTGTTTGCTTCTAATTATTAATCCGATTTATTCTGCTGGCCTGGCCTCCATTTGGCCATCGTCCGTCTCCCTGTCTCACTGGGCACATAAATGGGGCTCCGTAATGAGGCCCACTGGAAGAAAAGTCACAACATCATCTCATCAGTAAATGTTCCTCCCACAATATTAAATGACAAATTGAACAAGCAAAAATCAATCTCAGTTTCAACCATGAATTCCATTCCCATAAAAATCAGTTTATGTTCTTGAAACCATTACTATGAATGCCTGGTTGGCCTTGCTTCTTTTTTTCCACTCATATCGATTTTGATTTTAGATTTGTTTTCCACTGTGCAGCGGCGAGTGGCGATTGCATTGGCTTTAAGCAATCAGCAAGTGCATCATTTTTCGGACATTTATTCGAACGGCCGGCTTTTCCCAATTGTTAGCCACCTGAATTACCTGTGTGCGAGTGTTCGTGTGTGTGTGCTCAGGTATGTGTGTGTTAGCCACGTTCATTTGATTGGGAACTGGGAGTCAGTCAATTTGCTGCGCGTTTGCATTTCAATTTGTTTTGAAAGGGCCGCTTAATTGCTCGAATAAGTGCTGGACAAGAGGAGTTGGGTTTTTCGAGAGGGTTCCTGGGGGATCACGGATGCCAAAAGGGCAGGGTTGCTGAGGGGGCGTGGCTGCGGGGCACTTGCAATCCAGCTGGGAAATGGAGACGGCGATATTTGCACTATTTATGATACCCAGCTGGGCATTAGGCGGTCGTCGCTGAGTGCCTCGCTGACCATTTATAATTCCCCAACTGCCCCACGAAAATTGCATATCCATATCTATATCGCCTCCTCCATAAAGCAATTGAAATCAATCAAGCCGAGGACTCTAAACTTATGGGAATTCCAATTTATTCGATGCGAAAAGCGGGCAAATGGGGCGTTTTGTTACGTGTGTTTGTGGGTCGCTCTTAAATTGCACATTTAAATGTTTTATTAAGTAGGAATTAGTATGAAAATATGGAAACTCGAACTTGACTAACAAGTTGCTATTCTTTTGGCCAGTTGTAACCATAAATCACGCATCTCTTTAGAAGTACTAAAAGTACAAAGGTTAAGTGCAGATGCATTCGTCACTATTGCATAGCCACCTTCTTCTACGTGGTAACCCCAATTTCGTTGAGGAGCTTGGCCATTTCCTTAGCCTTTTCCCCTCCTCTCGGCCATTCTCTTAACCGCAATTATGGAAAACCCATCTGTCGGGACAGTTCACTTGTCAAATTCATTATACAAATGTATGGCGCTCGACTTTTGCGAAGATGGCTGCAATAAATAATGCCGTATGGGGAACTTCGCGCTCATTTTTCAAAACAACATTGCCGCAAGTCGGGGAGGCTTCCCTGCTTTGGGTGGCAGATGGGGGGCCGTAGTCATCGTCATCGCCATCGCCATCGCCATCATCATTGTCATTGACGACGACAAATGTTGCCGTCTTTTAGGCGTTGACATTTGATAAATTAAACATTTTTGTACAGTCGCCAAGCTTAGAAGCTGAACACTTCGTGCTGGCTAGAGGGGTCAGGGGGGTGCGGATTTCCCCGAATTTTTTGTCACTTTGTTAAATACATTTTGGCTTTATTTGTTGCCTTTGTTGTCATCCAACCCCCCCGGCCCGCCCTTTCACTCATTTCGAGTGTTGCGCAAATTAGAAAACACTTTTGACATTTGCCGTGCCGTTTGTCGGTTCCCCAAGTTAAAGGCCCCCGGAGGCGCCTCCCTGCCACGCCCCCACTCCCCACTGCCGCTGTCATTTTGTTAATTGAGCAGTGGCGCCCACGGCGAAAAACAACTGACGGATTGCAGCGACGACTGGCTTCAGCCATTCTGCCCACGAATTTTGGAGTGGCGGGCATTATGGAAATTGCGTCAACTGTTGCTCAGAAATTTCTCCGAATTTTACTTGGCCTACAAAACGGATTAGGCAGTAGTAAAAATGGAAATTGACTTAAAGTCCCCCTGTTTCTGGGTGGCTTAATGATAGATACAAAATAATTTAATGTTCACTTCAATTATATAGTTGATACGACTTGTGAAAGGAAATCGTCGTATTTAAGCAACATTGTTGCATACTTTTGGACAGCACTTGTTTTGCTGTGATTACATAAATCGCTGCTAATGTTAAACATATCGGTTGTCTTAAGAATTTGAGGATAAACGATTAGAACCTACTTGTTTTCAATTGGACAGGTGCTCAAAAGAGGCAGTATCAATGTGACTCCATCGTTCGGAATAAATATGTCTTACTTAACCAATAGTGTGCCTACTTTTGGACACCATTTGCTATCACTTCAATGGGATACTTGGCTTTGATTCGTTGCTCAATTCCTTCAAGATGATGCTAGGTATATAGTAGATTGGGAAAATGTTGTTTGATATGGGCCGCCGTCGATTGGCCCGAAACGATCTGCAAAGTTGCGATATGGCGGCCGCTCAAGGACCCAGCTGCAGGGCACTAAAACCACTTGGAAGGACCTCCGCCCCCGGAAATCCCATGGGTCGTAAAAAATATGGGCAGCATAAAAATACAAAATGTATTCGCCTATCTCAATATTTATTTGTATTCGCTGGCCATTTGCCGATGCTCTTCGATGCTGTTTTGTTTTTACAGCGCCCGTAAAATTGACCGCAAATGGGCACCCTTCCCCGCCGAGTCCTTCGTCCTGCATCCTTCGCCCTGCGACCCCGAATTTCCAAGGCGTCGCAACCTTGCGCCGAAAGTTTCGTTCAATGTCCGTTCAATTACACGCACGATTTCCGCTTCCTGCGGCGACGTCCCGAGAAAAACCAGGGGGAAAAACCATACGAAAAAGCGGAATAACGAACGGAAAACTCTGCACCCAATACTTTTCGCTCTTTCACTTTTTTCTGTATTTTTTTTTTTTTTTTGTCTTCGGCATCGGCTGCGTTTATTTGACAAATATAAAACACATTTTCACCCCAGATGACGACGCCATCATCATAGTCCTCATCGTCTTCGCAGGCGAGAGCAAAGTCCAGACGAGCATTAATAAAAATAATATTTTGCTGGGGTAAAAAACAAGGACCTTTCGCAGGATGGAGCGGAGTCGCCCTGGCAAATCGTTGAGCTCAGCAGGGTGCCGAAAGCTCCCATCCCGCGTCCTGAATCGGCAGTCCTTGGTCCAAGTTCTGTTTGCCACTTTGCAAATATTTGCTAGTCGCGCAAAACACTTTTGGCCGTGGCCAAAAAGCAAGGAGGCAAAAGGCCGAGGACCTGCAGGACATGCGACTACACTGGAAAAATAACTTCACAGCATGCGCTGCCTGTGGACTTAGAATCGCCTTTATAAACTAAGCCACTGTGGCTTGCCAGATCCAAGATCCAATAGTTTAATGTGAGGGGTAAATGAAAAAACTTATCAAATTGTTAATAAAAGTGTCTAAAAGAAAACTCATATCTCGAATGAAACTCAAATGCTATAAACACCACAGAATGTAAGTTTTTGTTTCCTGTGCATTGAGCCCCTCCCCCATGTTTTTTCCATATATTTTTCTTCGGCTTCCTGGGGTGTTGCATGTGTCAAAAAACTTTGCAAACTTCATTATGGTTATTTGCTCAACGCAGAACGTGGCAACCCTGCTTCACACACACACACACATGCAAATGCAGCGGAACATTTTGCTCGCTGTTTTTTTTTCGGGGGTTTTTCTCGCTTGGCCAAGTCCAAGTTATTACCGTTAATTTTGTTTGCGCCAAAGTTTGGCTTCCCTTGCTTACTCTTTTTTTTGGGTCTCTGGGTTCTTTTTTGGGGGTTTTCCACGCCGCTGTGGGCCCGGCAGGCGCATTTCCCTTTAGACATCTGCAGGCAAGGACTTCCGGCAAAATGATAAATTATTTTGTTTACTTGCCATTCGGCAATCATTTCCGTCCCGAAAGGGGCACAAATCTTTATCGATGGCCAATCGATGGGCGGCAAAACGAGGGGGCGGCACCCGCGATTATTGTTTTTTAAATTTCATTTTCAATGCCATGAATATTCATTGCCGCCCACATTACGCTTTTTGCGGTCCCCGCTTGTCGGACATTCAAATGCATTCGATCGGAAATTTGGTGAAAAGTGTGCTTTAGCCTTATTTGGTGCTTCTTGCTCGGATACTCTCGGCTATTTGAATGTTTGGAGGGGGGCAACTCTGCTATTTGCATTGATGAATATTCACAATCGAATTTGGTTATGTTATTTAATTTTTAGGTTCACTCACTACTGGTAATTATTCGATTATTGAATTTTTCGTTGGTCACTGCTGAATACGGAATACTCGGAATATTCAACAACTCTGGCTGGCAGCATGTTCAAACATATTCTAAACTTGAATTTAAAAAAATCCCGCATTTTTGCTTGCCATCAAAAATGCTCCCTTAAAATATGCAATATTTTCACAACATTTTAATGGACTCGCACTCCTATTTAATTATTTTTCTTTTCCATTTGTTTAACAATTGCTTCAAATGCGAATTCCATTTTATTCATTCGGAGCGAATAATGGAAAAAGTGAAACACCAATTTATGCTATTTAAATTTTTAACAGCGCTGTTTATTTTCCAAGTTTTTCCCATTGGCATTCGGTTGTTGCTTTAATATTCAATTGTGCGGGGTACAACCATGGACCCCCCCCTGTGAGTCTTCTCCACCCCTCCGCGTTTCCTAACCCAATTCCCGACTTGTTTCCTTGGCCCAGACACAAACCAAATAAAACTAGCCCCTTTCCCCGAAAAATCGCACCGAATTGCGAACGGAAAAGTGAATTACTTTGTTGTTGTTCCTCCTCTTTGCCGGCGAAAGAGACGGATAGCTGATTATTCAAGTTTTAATGATGTTACGCAGTCCAAGAACAAGAGCAGGAGGAAGAAGAAGAGCAGACCGGCTCGGAGCACCAAATCGTGGGTTTGGGAATCGGTGGTCGTAGTAGTTGGAGGCATGGAAAGTGGTAGAGCCAGATAGCCAAATAGTTTTTACGCGTTCTCAAGAAGCTTTTAACGTTTTAATGGATAGGCGGCCTTCGTCGGGGAGGGGGAATGGGGAATGGTAGGTTGTGGGGCTCACCCCCAACACCCCCGCACAATTTGGAGCTCAGCTTTTATGGCCAAAAAGTGCTGACTACTGGCCATTTTCTCTTCGTGGCCGAGCGAACAGTTGCTGTTCCTGTTTCTGTTGACATGAAACTGTCGCCTGCCATAGTCGCTGCACTGAGAGAAACAATTTTGCATCATGTAAGTAATTAGTGACTTTAATTCCAAACATGTGATACTGACTCAAGTTGACAAAATTTCTTTGAAAACAAAAGTAACTTGAAACAATATTCGTATTAATTTGTAATTTGTATGATTTGTTAGTGATTTAATTAGCTCAACACTGGGAGGTATATAAATTAAATATATTTTATTAAGTAGATCTATACATATACATATATAAAAATTTACGATGCAGGCTTATATAAAATAAGTTTCTTCTTATACCAATTAGATTAAGTTGCCCAAGAAGGGTAATAGTACGCTAGTTATTATTATATAGTTATAAACTTAGTTTATTGCTATAAAGTAAATAGGTATATCAAAATACTCTAGAATTGTACCTAACGCCATGTTGCACAGGGCTCACTTTATATTACGTAAAATGATCATAATAGTGTGGACTTGCTGTTGGCGAATTTCCCTCAGTGTGAATGGAGTTCTCCGCATCTTTGGTGATTTCCATCTATTCAAACCTTGGTCGGCCATCCTTATTGTGGTTGTTGTTGCTGCTGACTGTGGCCGTATGTTTGTGGTAAATGCTAACAGTTTTTTGTGTAATTGTCAACGGCAACAGCAGCAACAACAACAACAACCGGGCAAAAGCAACAACCGGCTACAACAAACACAACAAGCAGTCCAGCGACGATGAGAAATAACGTAAACAAGTAAATGAGCATGAGGAAATTTGCCGCAAATGTCAGCACTTTTCCAGTGGCAAGGGGTGGGGGCGGGTTGTAGGATGGTTTGCAAAAGATTATTTTCCACTCCCCAACCCCCACCAACGCCCATCGCCCACCGCCCACTTGGTCACTTGCGTTTATTGAGTTAACTAAACAGCAGCAACAACAATGCGGCGGCTTAGGAAAGACAAAATATAACAAAGCCAAACAACAACCCAGACCAGAAGCAAAAAGAACTGCGGCAACTGTGGCAACTCTGGCTGCGTAACGCTATTCCTGCACAAGGATTAAGCTTTTGGCCAGCGGCAAGCAGCACCACCTCCCCCCAAACGACCTTCTGCCGGGGAAGGAGTTCCTCCCGCCTGATGGGGATGGTTACCTGGCTACAGATGCTCCTGGATTATCGCTCCGCCTTCGCAGAAACAGAGTGGCACAGCATAATGTGTAAGCAGGTCGACAGGACTTACCTGGCGATCCCGGGGATACCCATTATCCTTGTGCGGAAGGGATTCTACTGGAAGTGCATTCTACTTGATATCGATATGGGTTATTTAGTTATAAGTTGTCTTTACTTCCCTCATAAAGGTGTCTTCAAGTATGCTATAATTAAATTAAAATGCATGTTTCTTTATCTATATCTTTAGTTTTTGATTTATAGTTGGAATGAGATCTATATAATCACGAGGGTGCCAAAAACACAAACTCCGCTATCAAGGTGTCTTAAAGTAAGCAACAATATTTAAAATAATGATTTGACTTTATACCATCTATCAGACCTTATAGTTTGTAGTTAGTGTTGGAAAGGAGCCAAGAAAGCTCTTTTTATGTTCAGAACAGGATGTTATCCTCACTCTTTCAGCGCCCAACAAGTCCAGTTGACCACGTTGACCTGTGCTGGGTGGCTAGCGAGGGTATCCAGAAGCCACAATAAAAATGTTGAGGTGCGACGGTTGCGGTTGTGGTGGATCAGAACACCTCCCTCCCCCCACACGCATTCTCTTGACCCACCACCCGCTCTTGATGAGAACGGGCGGTGGCTAAAAGGGAGGAGGGAGTGGGTTGAGTGGGTGGCTGCTAGATTATTCATCTTAGATAAAAGGAAACTTTAAAACGCAACCGAAACAATGACAACCGACAACCGCTGACTGCGCAGCTTAACGGGTTTCCCTTTGCACCTGTTGTTGTTGTTGCTGCCGTTCTTCTTGTTTGTTAAGCCACTATATTTGTTGCTGTTGTTGTTGTTGTTGTTGGTGTTATTATTATTGCTGCCACTGCTGATGCACAAAAGCGGCTTACAGTTTGACAAGAACTGCCTTATGATGCAGCTTCGAATGCCACCCACTAAACTGATTGTCAAGGCAACGAGTATTTGGATGGAGCAGGGAGGTGGAGAAGAATAATACAGACAGAAAAAATATGTCAGCATCAATGAATATATAATTTATAATGGTTATACAAATTATAGATCAATTGGGATCCTTCTGCATTGCTTAAATAACATCGAAATAAAGAAGATTATCTACTCCTCGCCACAATTCTTCTTGGACTTAATAAACAAAACTTATCGATCTTGTTTATGGTATAGGCGAATATATATTAATATTATTCACGCTTCATTTCCCCCAGTGCACTCTCTTACACAGCATCGTCTACTTAGTTAAGTTGTTATTTTTATTATGGACCGCCCTGGGCGAGTGCTGGGGAGGTGTGGCACAGGCCATTATGACAACCCAGCAGCTGGACGAGAACGCCATGAAGATTCCCAGCATTTACAACGAACACCGTCTCTGATAATGCCCTTGGGACCGGATGGTTGTAATGGAAGGAGAGCTGGAGAGGGCGCTTCCAGTAGGAGGTGGGTGGTTGGTGGTGTGGGCACAGGTGGGCGGTGGTGCTGCAGGGAAATTGGGGAAAAGCACTCGCAGTTCCTCTCGATTCGTTGGAATCGAGCTGGTTGTTGCGGGCAGGGGCGGCCAGTTGGTAGAGGTGAACTTGGGAGGGGTCAGGTCCTGAGTAGCATGTAACAAGTTGGTCGGAAGGGGCACTCCCCCAAGCCGAACTGGCAAGTTGCATAAGGATAAACAGCGTTGCTTGCAAATGAATGCCAAACACTCATCAAGTTTAATGAGCGCAGTGAATGAGTAATCGAGTGTCCTGATTTGATCACAAGACCACCCAACCCCTACCCACGCCTACAATCCGCACTTTTCCGCACCCCGACGCTCGTAATCTGATTCGATTTACTTTGCAGATGCGATTTTCGCACTTGCATGCGAGTCTTTGAATATACCCACTCAGAGAAGTGTGCAGGAACTGTGTCAAATTGCGTATCCTTCGAGTGAATACTAATACTAATGAATACTAATGACATTCAAGTGAATCGATTTCTCTAAAGGAATCGAATTATTACTGAGTGTTTTGACAATAATTATATATGCAATGCATTCTATGAATATGATCATTTCCCAATAATGTTCGTATCATATCGTAGCAATAGCCAGTTTACCATTTAATGCACACAATCTGAATAAACACTTGGTCCTTGACTCCATTCACTCACTTATTCATTTGCCGCTTGAGCTTCATTTGCGAATAACTGATGCTGCTCGCCTATTCATTCGCTCAATCAGTGAGTCATTCACTCATTTATTCACTGGCAGCTGGTTGAATGCCCGCCAGGCATTCAGCGAGTCCCGTTCCCGTACCGCTGTCAATGTCCCTGCCATTGTCCTTTCTCAGCTGTCATGGCACGGCGATGGGCGATGGGCGATGGGCAGGGGGCAAGGGGCACGGGGCGACGGGCGTTGGGTGGGGCAATGAAAATACCTGCAAGGAAATTATACGAAAACTGAACAAGCCAAAAACAACGGAGGTTGTTATTTTAGAGTTCAAGTTAAAGTTAAGCAGCGCCCGCGGCATTCGTTCTTAACGCTCAGCCAGGACTTCAAAACAAGGACTCGCTGTAAGTGGGCGATGGAGGATGCAGGGATCCACGGCTTTCAGGGATCCCAGGATTCGAGGCCGAGGACGAGGATTGGGTAGATGCGACAGCAATGAAGTGCACTCGAGATGTGAATGGGCTGGAGTGTTTTGGGCGCTCTGTTTGTGTCCCCTTTTCTCTGTGTGTGTGTCTCATTGCTGCTCGACGAAAAGCTGCACACTGCGAGAAAAACTCTATTGTATGTCATAGGTGTAAAACTGAATGAATGAATGCCTCTACTGACTGGTTTAAATTGCCATTCTGGCCAGCATATATATGTTATCTCTTTTCGAACAAAAAATATGAATATTTTTGTGGGATCTAAAGCAACTTGCAATAGCGCACACTTAGCTCCAATCGTTTGCAGTGCATATCCATCCAACTAGGATATCCTAGCCCGCGTTCTATCAAACTCACTCCCCGCCCGCCGCCACTCGTTACTCGTATCTTTGTGGAACAATTTTGCCTGAATGCAAGCGGCAAAATGGTTGAATGGGCGAATGAATGAATGAGTGAATGGGCATATCCCTGCCAGCCGCCTCGTCCTGCGTCCTGCGTCCTTCGAGTTTTCCTATCTGCCGGCCCATTCGAATGGCGCTGAAAAGTTTCTCTCACTTTGACTTAAGTGCTCCGCCCTCCTCAAGTGAACAATTCGAGTGTTTGTGTGCCGTTGTTGCTGGTGCAATTAGTGAAGAGCGCACTATTATTATTATCATTATGAATTTTAAGCAATCAACTGCGAGAGCAGCAACAATTAAACTTAAAGTTGGCGACTTGGCCAACTCCTCGGCCGCCCCTCGCAAGCCCTCGCCAAAATGTAAACAGTTGGACCGCGAAAAGCTATGGAAATTGAATTGGCGCTCTTCTTTTTCGCGTTTTCCCGTGTTTTCCTCGTATTTATTTTGTTGTTTACCTATGATAATTGTGATGTTTATTTATGGGAAAAGCCAAAAGTGGGGAAAAGGCCAAAACCAACGTTATGTTGGCGGTAAATGTGCACAACTTCTGCGAAATTTGTTCTATCCGAGTGAATTGTTTTACCTATTTTATTTTTATTCATTTCAGCTTTTATTTATCTGCTTTCCTTTTTCCAGATGCTTTAATAGTTTGCCCAAAAATGCTCACTGATGAAGTGGCAGTGGAATATTTACAAGAACAAGTTCACTTAAACAGGTAAGCTTAGTATTCACTTTAGTTTCCTTGAATTTTCATTGGAAAGTGGAGTACATAATTTTTAGCAATTTGAATTTTCCTTGAATTTTCATTGGAAAGTGGAGTACATAATTCTTAACAATTTCAGAACCAATTAGAGTGACTTAACATCTGAATTTCGTATTATATTACTGCCTATTTGTCAATCCATAGTTCATAGTTCTTTTATGTTTATTCGTATCTTTTAATTAGACTTATGGCTGGTGGGTGAGAAAGGGGAAATTGTTGCACAATTAAGTAAACTTCCTTCGGTGCGGATATAATAAGGGTTTTCCACCATAGTTTCCTTCGCTTCATGCCGACTTTCTCTACTTCTCTTTCTTATTTACAGCGCAATCAAATTTAACTGTTTAAACAAGCGATGAAAAGATTCTGCTTTTCACCCACACACACACACACACATTCACACATATGCGACGGGTGGTGCAGTCATTGTCATTGCCAGGAAAGTGGGTGGTGGTGGTGGTTGGTGGGTGGGTGGTGTTGGAAAATGCAAAACAATTTCAGGCGAATTAGCGTAATTGTCTCGCCGCTGCTGTTGCTTCGGCTTCTGCTTCTGCTTCTTCTGAGACAAAAGGGCCAAGGAGAAAGGAGAAAGTGGTTGGGAAAGGGGGGAGCAGAGGAAGGAGGAACAGCAGCAGGACTCAAGCTACTTAATCCTCTAATTTGTGTGACTGTGTGTGTGGGCCGCGCCCCTTTTCTGGGCTTTCTCTAGCCCGGGCGAAGCAAAGTTTGCCCTCATTTATATGCAAAAATGTAAACCAAAAAATCAGCGAGAATGTTAAATCCAACAAAATGCATTTAACACATAAAAATTTGCATAGAAAGTGCCTTCGGTAAACCCCCCGCACCCCTAACCGTCACCACGATTTCCCATCCAGAAAACCCCATTCCATTCCGAGTTCTGTTTTCGCATACCGCACTTTCTAAGTGCGAGCAGCAGAACAATTGAAGTTAATTTTATTTTTATTTTTATTTCCGGCACCCGCTACTTGAGTATTATTACACTGAGCCTTAGAGTGTGTGTGGCTGCCACGCCCCACTTTAAGTAGTTGTTTCGGCTAACCTCCGATTAAAATGCGCCCTTCTACGCGCTTCTCAACGTTTTCACCTTATAGATACTTTTCCTTTAATTTGGTAAAGTCCTTTTGAAAAAAACTGATACATATTTTAAACTTAAACTACATCTTCTGCCATTGGCTAACCTTCGATTAAATCTCGCCTGTCAATTTTTTTTGCTTTTTTCGCTTTATAGATACAATCCACTAATTTTAGTAATATCCGTTTGTGGTATCTTGAACGTCAACTATTTCTTCTTTAACCACCGGTTAATATACGCCCTTCTACGCACTTCTCAAAGCATTTACGTGCTGGGTGCACTCCGTTGATTTTGCTACATTCCATTTCTAGGAACCGCTGGTATCTAAAACTTCAACTACCTAAACTCGGTTGATGTTAAAGTGCGCTCCTTAAGATTTCAACTTGTTGGACACTTTTTAACGTTTCACTTTCGGAATGGCAATCTTTGCCCATTCCCATACCCATACCCAGCTCCATAGCCCATTCTCTGCCATTTTATATCTGTCCGTTTCTTATTATGTATTTGTAACCAATTGGTTGCCAAAACCCCCCGCTCTGCATGCACGCTCAGTCAATTTTTTGTTGCCACTGCTGCTGCTGCTCGTGTGTCCTTTGTGTTGTTGCTGTTATTGCATGTGTTGAGATTCTCATGGAAATTTGCATACAAATTGCGTCTGGCGCGTAGGAAGCCCTACCATTTGGTGGGCGGTGGCGGGCTATGTGTACCATGAACACTGGCTGGAGGACGGGGACAGATGGCCCGACATGCGTATGGGGTTAACGAAGGGTTAACACAACACAAAAAACCAAAGCCCGAATGAAAAAACACAAATATAAAACATTGCCAACAACGGCAGCACCTGACAACTGTCAAATTCTGTGGGTTACCATCGATAAATAAAATGGGGGACAATTTTATGACGACGGCGAGGTCATAGAAAACTTTGACAGATTCAATGGGAATATGTTGTTATAGTTTTAAAAGCACCTACAAACGGCAAACTGTTAATGCCTCTGATTGCTTGCCGAAAGCAGCTTTGACTATAAGCCACATTTTTAGGAACACAAACATCAAAGTAAGCCAGGACATCAACTTTAGAGCTAACTATACGTACGTACTGTAGATCTATTCAAATCATCAGATTTTATGTCTGGCGTTGCTTTAAATACGGATAAATACAGAGTCAAACAGATCACGATGGGCGATGGACACAACATCGAGGGCATAATCTGGACGATCAAGAACGGCGTGTACGACGAGGTGGAGCGGATATTCCTAGCCGGATCGCTTAATGTGAACGATCAGATGGGCGTCCGGTTCCCCTTGCACTACGCCGCCGACTTCGGCCAGCTGAAGCTGCTGAAGTTCTTTGTGCGGATCGGCGCGGAGGTGGACAGGAAGGACAAGTACGGCATCACACCGCTCCTGGCGGCCATATGGGAGGGGCATACGCGCTGCGTCGAGTTCCTGCTCCAGATGGGAGCCAGTCGCACGGAGCGCACGCCCGAGGGGCAGAGCTACGCAGGGGCCGCCAAGCAGGAGGACATTCGACGGCTCCTGGCGCGGGACTGATGTCCTTGGGGTTGTCCTCCTAACTCCAGACAGGGGATCCGTATGGGAGATCCACCTACATTTTGCAAATTTTTAGTGTAACCATTTGATAGGTTCATTTGCTACCCGACTGATTGTTGCACAAGCGGACCTGATTTTAAATTTGAAGTTTAAACAATTTTGTATTTCTTAAGTTGTAAGAAAATATATATAATGATTCAGCTGAAAGTAGCTGAATCTGATTATAATCGATGCATCAGCCGCTCTTGAGTATCATAAATCAACAATTTCATTAGCTAATAGAACTTTTAAATAATGTCTCCTACTTTACTGATTTTGCATTTTTTAAGCTCGAAGGTATTTAATCAGAACAATTATAAAGCTGCAGTTAGATTGTTGCGATTATTAGTTGATTATAAGCCATGCAGCAGCAGCTCTCACAATCTTAAAAAAACAACTTTTCTTGTAATTACAAAGTGGATTTTATCGAGAATCTGTGTATCTTGAACAGATGACGATAGTTAAAAAATCGAATAATTGCGCTGAAGCTGTTCGTAATACTCGTATGTATTAAAAAATAAACTTTAGTTCTGTTTTTATAGTGGAATGGCTCTTCTATACCACACTGTTTTATTGGTTAATGTTGGGAAGTATTTACAATTAAGGTCAGTGAGAAACAGTAACAAGTTAGTATCCGTTGACCAACGGAGAGCATTTACCAACTGCTCTGGGCCCAACCGCCCTGAGGAGCCCAACCGCCGGAGGAGTAGCTGGAGGCACCGCCGGAGGAGTATCCACCGCCATGGCCACCGCCGTAGCCGCCGCCATAGCCGCCGCTCGATCCGGAGTCGGAGATGACCTTGATGATTTTGATGTTGCCACCGCTTCCGTAGCCACCACCGCCGTATCCACCGCCGCCGCTGTATCCACCGCCGGACGACCAACCGCCTCCGTGGCCGCCACTGTAACCACCGGAGGAGCCGCCTCCGTAGCCACCTCCATAGCCACCTCCATAGCCTCCTCCATGGCCACCTCCGTAGCCACCGCCAGCTCCGGAATCGGTGATCACCTTGATGATCTTAACCGTACTGCCGCCTCCGTGGCCACCGCCGCCGTAGCCACCGCCGCCGCCGCTGTAGCCACCACCTCCTCCGTGGCCACCGCTGTATCCGCCACTATATCCACCTCCTCCTCCGCCGGAGGACCAGCCGGAGCTGAGGGCACTGCCTCCACCGCCGCCGCCCAGGAAGCCCGCATGGGCCATACTGCACACCGCCAGCAAGCAGACGAAAACCTGCAAGAGATTGGCAGGAAACGCGTTAGTTGAACTCACAATAGGGTACACATAAAAAAAAAAGATTCGAAGAATGGGTTTCACTTTCTGTGAAAGTGTTAATCCGCGATTGGCGCACCTTCATGTTGGCGTGTTTGAGAGATTGATTGCTTCGGAAGAACTGCGACTGTGCCGGACTGGAAGGGCGATCTTCGACTGTGGTCTGCAGCGTTTTGGCCGCCGCTTTTATGGCCAGCGACTCGGATGCTCGGTAACCAGCTTGGCTCACTTAACCCTGCCCTGCCCCAACTGCTGCGGCGCACAGTGGGTCGAGTCGCGTCCAAACCGGACAGCAAGGCATGGCTACTCACTAATTATCCATCTCTTGGCGGAGCAGAAAATACATAAGATGTATTCAACGCAATGAAACAACTCCAATTAAAGCAGAGTACTCACTTTAATCGAAAAGCCAGGAGGTAAATACTTTAACATACATTTTTAAAGAACATTACCCACTTATATGCTTTTTAAAGTGCGCACTTAGTATATATACAACTTTATATGGTACTATTAACTACTTTAATTCTCGCGATCATGTTTTATTGTTTTTAGGTTTAGTTGAGGGAAATATGGTAACGTATGTATCTGAGCTTATATAACTATGTTATATTTGTTTCCTATTGTTTTTAATTTTTCACATCGTACACTAAAGGGAAATAATGTATAATAATTAATAAATTGCTATTTTCCATATATGCCTTTGAGTGTTTTCCCCACAATACGGGGACATAATGTCACTGTGTGGAGTCTGCTCGTGTTTGACACACTAATTGCCGGTCCACGCGATGGTCCGTTTTGAGTTGCGGCATCATCATTACCATGACCATTACCATTACCATCACCAGCGTTGTCCAGTTGTCTGCATGAGGGCAACGGCCCTGACCCCACCCCATCCCCATAACCTCCACGACGCCATCCCATACCACAGCATCCGATCTCCACCCGCGGCTCTGAGCTCTAAGCTCTGGGCTCCAAGCAGCAGCACGTTACAAGCCCCACGCTGCGGGCTAATTTATGTCGCGGACTGTACCATGTTGCAATCCAGGCAGCCGGAGCTGTCAAGTGGGCTAACTTGCATCGCCAGGTCGTCTGGAGGAAACCCTTGGCGAAGACGGAGGCACTGCACTTGCCGGGCCAAAACCGTTTGATGGCGCATTTTCAGCTCGTTATGCAATTCATCCAAATCGACACAAAGTTGCAAAAATAATAAACAATAGCTGCCGGCAGCATGATCCAATAAACAGGTAGCGATCGCACCACCATCTAGTGGTGGGTATCAAATGGTCCGTGTACCTGGGCATTTTAATAACCAGGTACTTTACTTTAATAGAAATGATCACGCTTGATTATGCTATGTTGCAATATTATTCCGAATTCGATGCAAAAACTGTACCATAAGATACTTTCTTTAGTTTTAGCTGTAATGAGTACCTGGAATTCAGTTGCCAGATATTATTGGATCACAAATGGCTGGTGTATCTGTGTATTATTATAGCCAGATTCGTACGACTTTTAATCAATTTTCGTGTTGTTTTCCAGTTCTTGTAACCTAAACGAACAAATCAATCTGTGTTTTTGAAGCCACATTTATGTTGAGTAACTTCGCCATCTCTGTACCCAAAACAATTTCGATCTTGATTAATCCGGCCAACGCGATCGGAGCTCCATTAACTTTTGGCCCGCAGTGGCGATGGGTCAAGCAGAATGCTATTAATTGCCGCTCCACCAACTCGATTCGGTTGCAGCAAAAGCTGGAAGTTAAAGCTAAGGCCAACCTTCACTTCTCGATCTGATAGATGAGCCATACATTTCCCGCTGATTGTCGGTGATTTCATGTTCGGCTGGAATGACTGAATGGCCAACGGCGGCACGATGATCGGATTATCATGGAAAACCAATCTAAGGAATATTTTTCCAAGGGGCCAGCACTCGCAGCACTTAAAGATATTCTTATTGCTGAAATTAGGTGGTGATTTAGCCTACTATTAACCTTTTATTAAAGCTGGAGCATAGCGGAAATCACGTTGGATGGCAAAGGCTTTTTGTTTAAAACATTTAATGTGGCTTTGCAGAAAACAATTGCCGATAATGCATTTCAGTTAGCACAGTCGGAAGACATTTATTTTTGATGAACATTTCACTGTCCGTATTTTATTATGATTTATGGCCACGCCTGAGTTATTGCCAATAACAATTAGTGATTATTTAACGGGGTCGGATGTGTTTTATGCGCAATAAGTGCTTATTTTTACGCGTATTTATGGCACATTTAATAGAAAACCGACACCATGTAACGGAGTTCGTGGAGCTTAGAAATAACATTATGTAACCCACTCGATGGCCATTAAACTTAATTATATTTGACATTTGGAATATATGTATCTATCTAGCTGGGAAATCGAATGCAAGTCGAATCATAATTATGTATGGGATTAAATGTATACAATCTTAATTAGTCACCATCCCCACCTGAGTATCCATTAATTAAGGCATAAAATATGCCCACAAAAAATCGGAGCTCACGAACTTGTGAATATAAACAAAATACGAAGAACCGAAAGACTTAAGTCCGTTTTCGGCCCATAGAAAACTAGTTACGGCACCATCAAATACTCGTACAACAAATTTAACGATGGATATTCAAAACAAACCCGAGACGCATCCGCAATTATTTATTTCGGTGGGGAACTACTTGTATCTCACAGCATGGTCAGAATGTACATAATTACCAGACGATAATGGATTCATCATTCCCTTCGCGATGCTGAAGCTTGCCACGATTTGACCTTGAGCTTAACCCACTGTGAGCCGGCGGTACCGAAATTATTTTCGAACCACCTATGGAAAGTTTTCGAAATCATAAAAATATGATATCGATAAATCCATATAAACAATGGGGCTGTCAAAAATTGTCATATAATCTGATACCACTGATGAGGGGATTGTGCTCGGCGAGAAATGCAAGGTAATTTCATACCGTTTTGTGATATAATATGCCATTTCTATTGTTGGGGTTGCTACTTCAAAAATTATGTGGCAAACTGGTTATAAGTAATTTCAAAGTAAGTAATTGCAAACAAAACACAAATGTGGCAAAATGGGTTAAGTGGAAAGCGAAACTGGCCAACAAAGATGCTCTCAAAAACCCCCGATCATGAGTAATCAACTCTTGGGACTTCCCAATCGATGGACAAAGAATCAGGCAGCACTGGTTATCTTCTTTTTCTTTTTCTGTGTATTTCTTTAACAATTAGCAAAAAAAATTAATGGTTTCTAAGCGCACACACAAAACGCGTGCACTATCCTAAACTAACTTCGAGCATCGAAAAAGGCCAATATCGCCGCACAACTCCGACAACAGGAACAATAGAGTTGACATCAGCGCACTGGGTTGCCTGGGATCCGTTGGGATGAACGAGCATCTCCGAGGAACTGCTTAGTTCCATCCGGAGCCACCGGAGGACCAGCTGCCGCCGGAGGACCAGCCACCGTGGCTGCCGCCATCGGCGGCATCCTCGGCGTGGTGGGCGTGTCCATGGCCGCCGCTGGAGTACTCGTATCCGTGGCCATGGCCGTGGCTGTGACCCTCCTCCTGGATGACCTTGATGATCTTAACCTCCGAGCCGTGGCCGTGGCTGTGACCATGGTCGTGACCATAATCATGACCGTGAGAATGGCCCGCCTCGCTGATCACCTTGACGATCTTCACCTCCTCGGGAGCATGGGCATAGCCACCAGAGTAGCCGCCGGCCCATCCGCCGCCGCCATGAACAGCCTCCTCGCTGATGACCTTGACGATGGTCGGGGCGCCGCCTCCGCCGGATGACCAGCCACCACCTCCTCCGGATGACCAGCCACCACCTCCTCCGGATGACCAGCCACCGCTAGCACCACCTCCGATGAATCCGGATTGGGCCAGGCTGACGCAGGCAATCAGGCAGATGAAAACCTGGAGACGGATCAAAAATAAAGAGGCTGCACCCTAATCCGAGCCACAAGGAGCACCTACCTTCATATTGTTGTCGGTTCCACTTGGGTTTAACTGGCACTTTGCGATAGTCGAAGTGGGATTGGGGAGCTTAGCTCGGAAACTGATGACAATGCTCTGCCCTGCGGCTACTATTTATACGGCTCCAATGTGGGTCACTGCGAAGAGAAATGCTCGCCCCCATCTTCCGATTCCCATTCCAAATGTGACATTCGCTGACCCAAGAGCTGTATCACTAATGCAACGATTTTTCCAAGACTCTTAATCACCAGAGCCAATTAATAATGTGAATGTCCCAAGGAGGGTAGCCCTTGGACCTTCACGTTCACCAGATCGTAGGTAAGAAATAAACAAATGGTAAATATGTAAATCAAACCAGTACTCAAATATATTTCGAAACTATCTATAGACGAAATTCTAAAGATACAGATTGGTACGCAGATTTACTTTAATTATATGTTGATTTATAGGACAGAACATCATTTCAGACGGTTTTTAATACAAGCAGTTTTAAAGATCCAAAAAGATAGCGAAATAATATCTGCAATATATTCATAGGCACAAATATGAAGCAGAAGTTGGCTTGACAACCCTGCTGCAAAAGCAGTCTTCAAACATCTGGTCGCCCTAGGCGGAAAATACCTCAACAGGTGTTTTGATTTAGCCCCACTACCGGTTATCGCGATTTGCGATTCGCTATTCGCGATTCTCTTTGTTTTCGCACTGAACTCACTTTCGTGCACCAAATTGGCAAGACACTTTAGATGGGCGAATTATGCAAATCCGCGTGTGGTGGGTCAAAGTGAAAGAAGGCGAATCGGCATCACAACACCAGCAGCCAACAGTGTTGCGTATGCACATCTGCTTAATTAAGCGCCAAACATCGCGGAGAGCTTGTTTTTTATGGCGCCTCGCATGGAACGGACGCTGAACACTTGGCCAAAACCCATTTGCCAACTTTCTAGCCGCATTGGGACGTCTGCACTCCGCTGGCATTGTGCTCGTTAGCATTAGGCATATTTATCTTTTTGATTTTTCGCGCCACACGACGAATCACATTCTGTAATGAGCCCAAATATTTTCCCGGCGCTCAAAAGTTACCACATGGGCGTGCGCAACTAGATTGATTTGGCCTTGATTGCATCACATTTCCAGCTACTGATGAAGTGCCTGCAAATATTGTTGCTATGATCGGCATATTTGCCACCGGCGACACTTTGCGTTGCAAGACAGACATCCAAGTCGCCAACTGGTTTGTTTGGCCAAAAAAAGAAATAAATGATCTCAGATCACACCAGATGCATGCGAATGTGGCATCCATTGGCTTTAATTGTACAATTTAAGATATTTAGCACTTTTTTTTTTAAGCACAATTCCCCTGCCCGACTGCCATTAGGCTCGATTTATAGCCGTTGTCCTTGTGCTCGGCGCTCCATATGCAAATCGGGCTCACGCATGAACGCCCAAACATATGAAGCAAGACACGGAGCCGGCCAAATGCGATAAATATGTTGATGTGGTCGTGTTTTTTTGCACTAGCAACAGCGCTTTCCGCTTTTCCGCTTTTCCGAGTTTTTTCCATGCGCATTCTTCATTAAAAATAATGAAAATTGAATTTAATTCGCTTGTCGAGCCTAATTATAATTATGTTAATGGCGCATGTTTTTCCACAAAATTTACACAATATTTGTCCAAATCGTCAGCCGATTTCCCCCTCTGGCCAGAGTGCCGCCACCATGGCAGCCAGATAGTATCTGGAAAATCATGTTCCATTCCATTACATATCGTGACAGGGACTCCCGGGTTGGCTTAGTTCGCGATTGCTAATTGGAAGTGCTTTAAACTGATTTTAAACATGCATTTTTGATGGCCCGGCAATGTGCAATTAGCGTCAGAGTTCGCAGAGCATAAGGGAAATTATCATCATAAGACTCACCTGGTATCCCTACTATATGATCGGGGTCAACTCGAATATTAAGTTTTATAAGTTAATTCTCACAAAGCCTTCGCTTTGACAGCGGCTTACGCTTAATGAAAATATCAAACCAAATTGATTCGCCATTTTATTGGCGGGTCAACGATTGTGTTTTAGCGTAATTAGTTGAAAAAACGCGAAATGTTCAACTGATACGGATAATCCACGAATAATTGCTTAAAATTAAGTTAGTTTGCGTTATGCAATAATAATTATTAATTACGTTGAAAGGTAGCAAATCTCTCCTAAGTGCTTTTCCTTTTGCTTTTCTCTCTGGCCAAAAATCATTCGTTTGTCGCTAATTTTGCCACTTTAGTTTAACCAACGATATGGAAACAATCGCTGAGCTTTAACCAAACCGAAATCAGGCGGAATGGTGGGTGGCCCAAGGGGGAAGGGTGTGTGTGTGGGGGGGAGGTGGCATTTCGGTTTTTGGCCAAGTTGGTTACAGCGATTGAATTTAATTAGCTTATCATGAAAGCGTATTCCACATAAATTTATCAAAATTGCTTTACACAGCAGCAGAGACAGTGGCTTTCGCGAGGGGGGTGGGTAGGGGTAGGGGGTGGTGGGCAAATTGCATTACGACCCGCCCATTAAACTGATAAAAACGAGATCCTGGAGTGCCGATGAAACGGTGGGCGGTGGGGCGATGGGTGGTGTTTTTCGGCCGGCGGGCTGGCTGAGCGGCACTTTAAAGTTGATGGCTCGAGAGAGAATCTAAAATCAAATTTATTAACGCACATTACAACGCGCTCAGTTCATAGCACACACCCCCTTTCAGTGGGCGGTGGGTGGTGGGTGGCTTGCGTTTCGAGTTCCATGGGCGTAGGGCGTAGGGTGGCTGCCAAATAATACACAGGCGTTGCCTTTTGTTTTCCGCCAAAGCGGACGAAAATGTATTTATTTCACGCCAGCGAAAGCCCAGCAAGCGCAGTGTTTAAGAATCGGCTTAAATAATAACCAATTTCCAGGGCGATATCTTTAAAGCTGCCCAAAAGTATGCCGCAAGATGTTTTCAGTCGGAAAATGACATGTGCTGCATACATTTAGACACCTCAAGAGCTGACTTTCATATCCATATATGCTACCGTATAATATCCATCGGGAGTACCAGCCACTACATACTTTTAGACACTTGAGGAGAGGAATTTCATTCCATGCAATGAAATTATTAGATCCTTCTGATCCTTTACATGCCCAGAAGTATGCTGCATCATAAATTCAATCGGGAAGTACCACTGCATAGTTGGAGAAACCTTACAAGTTGACTTTAAGACCCCAGATCCCAACCCATTCCAGGTTATCAGAGCACTAGCACCGTTTGATCCCCACTGATTGTTTGTGTTTCAATTATAATTATTTCAGTTCGCAACCCAATCACAAGGCAGTCCAGCGTAACAATTGTCGGTCCCTCTTCAATTCACCTTGGGCTTATTCCGGCCAAGTGGCTCCGAACGCGCACAGGTATCTGTAAATGTATCTGTATCTCTGTATCTGTATCCGCATCATTATAGCCAACCATTAAGCCATGATTACTGCGCTGCGAAGGCGACACCTCATATGCCTTGCACCCAACTTCCAGTGGCCTGGGGACGCCTTAAGCCGCTTGGCAAAGTTCGGTCGACTTATTTCGCCTTATCGACGAGGCCTTTGAGGCATCCACTTTGATAGCTGGCCAAGTGTGTTAATTGATAAGCAATCGCTAATCGCGCGACTCGCGGCACCGGCGACAGAAAAAAAAAAGAATGTGAGGGGGTGGCTGGGTGGCCATAGGAGTGCGTTTGCCCCCGATGCGTTACGCTGTCTGCCGTCTCTTTCGCCCAATGTCGCCGTCTCTCTCTCTCACTCTCACTGTCAGGCGTTCGCCTGTAGTGTCAACGCGATTATGATGATTATGTCGCTTCGTAGGTTTCACTATGCCGTTCGCAATGATAGCACTGAATCTTAATTAATCTTGAACCTTAACCGAATCAACAAATATCTTAAAAAGCACTTCCAATGATTGCTATAGTTGATTTAGTATTTAATAAAAAACAAATATATATAGAAGTGGTCTTAATGGTGTGATATATTATGCTACTCCTAGCAATATCTTATATTTCCCAAGGACATGCGGATAGTTTGCTGTCCAGTAATTCGAGATCCTGTCTTCCAACACCAATGCCCTTTTGCATTTGGCTTAACTCTTTTGTTAATTTAATTAAGCTTGCCAATTTTCATCCTTTCTGACATAATCACTATAGTGAATTGTGGGTGGCTCTCATAATGACCTCCTCTGTATCCCAATGCAGATCTGAGTGGCGAGGCCACCGAACAGGAGCAGTATATTAGGACCCCAGATGGGGATGGGTGCCAGGAGGGGAGCAACATCATCCGCCCGGCAATTGAAGGCATTTGCGCGTGAAATTACATTGAAAATTTAATTGTGCACACACACAACGACAAAGTGCAGCAGGTTGCAGTGCATTAGACACGCAAAATTTGCCCATAAATTAAAATTCAACACACCCAGCGAAAGTGCCCCGATTTTCCAGCGCTTTTCCACCGCCTGTCGGGCTTTATACATTACAACTGAGATTATCGGCATCATAATGACAGTCGGACACGAGTCGGGAATAATCATTCAACGAGCGTACTCAATGCCAAAGTCATTGATCTCTTGCTTATCTTTGCCACAGATAACGAAATGGTAACGAAATGCACTACATACACTACTACTACAGCTCAAAAGTAACTCGCAATACACATGAACACATTAAACGGAAACCTTTCTTTTAATAAAAACAATTCCATCTGCACTACTGTCCTTTTATCACATTCAAGAGCTTGTGCTCTATCAATAAATGCTGTATTATTCACGAAAAAGGAATGGGGGAGCTGGGAGCTTTCTGCACGCAATCATTAGTTGATTATCTATCGATCTGCTGGATTTCCCAACGATTTCCACTGCCACGCCCCCCCTGCTTTTTACCACCTGCGCCCCCACATGCGGAAAGTGGCCGCGTATTTCTCCTGTTGCGGCTGGCTACAAAAAAAAAAGAAAAACGAGGCGAAACTGGAGAAAAAACCAGTGCTGTGGAAACCCCTCAGCTGATGCAATTTTCCTGTGCGAAAATTAACAAACAAACACACACACAAACACACAGACGAGTGTGGCAAATGAAAATGCGCGCGCGAGAATTCAATTTGTGGAAAAGAAAATGGTGTTGGATGAGTGGCTGCGGAGGGTCGGGCTATAGCATGTTGTTGGGTTAGGCAATGGTTTAGCCCGCTGCCTGTTTACTTGAGGTTTTCCCAGCACCCAGCACCCATGGTTTTCCTCCATTTTCCCTAGACTTTTCCGCCGACTGTCGGCATATATGAGGGCCAGCCGGAAGGAAATGCAAGCGAACAAACTGAGCGCGCCAGGCAAATACTCAGCCAGAGTGGGTGGCCCATCGGACGGGTGGGTGGAGCAGTAGTGCAGTGGTGCAGTGGCTCAGTGGCTCGGTGGTTTCGGTCTCGGTCTCGCCAAGGCAGCGCGAATGTCTTGGCTTAGACCAAAAATTGGCACAACCGGAAGTCGATTGAGCTCGCTGCTGCCAGCAGTCTTGTCGCCAATCACTCGGTGGGCAGACATGGGTTAAGGGATCTGGATCCGGCACACAGTGTTAAGCAGTGTTTAAAGGCTTTACACAGCGACTAATAGCCCCTGCTCAAGCAAACGCCTTAAATCGGTAAGTTCAGCTCGCAAACAATATATTAGTTGTTATGTGAGTCCAAAACAGATTGGATTAGTCTAGATAATGCAGCGAAAGTTTTCGCAAACCATAAAATTTCAACGTAGCACTTGCGAAAATAAGAAGGTGACCACTTTGATATACCTAATCATACAATCTTATCCACTCATACTGTGTGCCATAAAACTTAAAGAGGGACAGAGTGAATTACCTAATTATACATATATGTTCATAATCAAGTCCTATTTTTGTCATCAAGCAGCAATAGAAGCAAATGTAATGTTTGAATTTTTCCAGCTAGGGAAACCCTTTTAAAGCCAGCGTTGAGCCGAGTGCTCGACTGATGTTTACTTCATTTTCCTGAGAATATTTCATTTCTGCCGTCATTGTTAACAACTAAGACCCCTTTGGATGCATAGTTGGCGTTGCCAGGACAACGGTGGGTGCCATTCAACAGATCCTGGCACAATTCACATGTGCACCACACTGGTGCAACCCCGCACCACTCTATTATTATAGTTTACTAACACTGCGCAAACTACAGGCGAGTAGAAAGAAATATCTAATCGATAAAAGATACTAGTGACGATGGCCTTATCATTTTATGCTTAAATAGCGTTTGACATATAGTTATGAACAGACAACCACAGAATGTTTTTATTTCATCGTCTTAATGTAGAAGTCGCGCTTCGTCACTACGTAGACGTCTGCCTTAAAAAAAATGTGTATCCTTAATGAGTACTCAAATTCAAATTTTGTAATCAAACCTAATTTCGATCAGTGCATAGGTAGTTGGTTCAAAGAGCTGCTGGAATTACTAATGTTGGCAATCTGTTTGGCTGTGCCACGCCCCCGTCCGCGCAGCCCGCCCCCCAGTTGTGTGCCAGTGTGTAGGACCAAATATTTCTATTATTAATGTCTGTTTATCTGCATGCGACGATGTCAGCCGTTCGCTATAGCCAGCCATATAGATATGTACTTATCATATATAAACACAACCATATAAATTTATATGTGTACGAGTGTACATATATATTTATGTGCATATATATATATGTATATATCCCCGATCTGTGGGGGTGTCTTTGTTTACGCTGCTTTATGGGCTTCGATTAATTTTGCGCGTAAATGGCGAGGGGGGAGGTGCGGAAAAGTGCAATTTGTTGTTGTTATCTGCGGGGCTATAATTAAACATAGTTTATTAGTTGTTGTTGCAGCGATTAAAAGCGTGGCAGACTCCTAGCCCACACCATGCTCTTGGCAAAAATATTGCAGACATTTAGTTTGAAGATGACCAAATTCGAGGGCGGGAAAAGCTCGCGAAAAATGATTACGTTCAATCACAAGAATTATTTGAAATCGCTGTGCTCGGGTTATCACGTAATCAACTCAATTATCTACGCAGTTAAGCCAATATCGATGTACTGATTGTGTATGTTTTTGGCCAGATTATGCCCAGAATGCAGCTGTGTTACGCACATTAAGAAATCGAGGTATATATGTATGTATATGTATGGATGGATAGATAGATAGATAGATAGATAGATAGATAGATAGATAGATAGATAGATAGATAGATAGATAGATAGATAGATAGATAGATAGATAGATAGATAGATAGATAGATAGATAGATAGATAGATAGATAGATAGATAAATAGATAGATATATAGATAGATAGATATAGCTATATTTGCTATGTGCCAATTAAGTAACTCGTATTTTCCTTTAGTGCAACCTTGATGTTATAAAGATATTTTAACATTAAATTGTTAAATATAAACGTGGATAACAACATATTAATTTACAGTAGTACAAGTTCAATTTAAACATCCAAATAAAAATGGTAAATAACAATAACTTCGTTACCATAGAAAATGAATACTTTCTTATTTAGTCATTGAATATATTTAAATTCAAAAATTTGTATGTACGATTAGTTATCGAATTAGTCGTGCAGTTCTGACGTAAACATTCCGACATTCTGAACATTAAAGACTCATTGTAATCTTCAGTGAACATTTTGCCTAATGACAAAGTCGTTTTGCAACTCAAAATTACAAATTGCACAGTAGTGCGAATTGGTGGCACATTTTGGTTAGCCCACCTGGAAATGATCTCACCTCATGGCTTTGGTTTTGTGCTGATGCATTGCCATTTTATTGAGGAAAGTCTACTCGTAAAAAAAATTAGATTGTAAATCGCCGGAGTAGAATTTCGCAGTTAATCACAAATGCTTAAGTTTGTTTATTTCTTGATTTTGCTGCCAGTGGGTGGAGATAACATTCCACATTGATATAGCTTTACTTTACAGTTTTAGGTATTGCAAGTTGCAAAAAATAAAGATAAACAAAATCTAGGGGGCCAGTTTGTAATTTTTAGACCAAACATGAAAGGGAAATCGGCGGGTAAATGTTTGCCCACAAATGTATTCGTGTTTAGACGCAAATTGCTTAGATAGTGACGCACCCCTGTTCCAAGATTAGGCGTTCTTGATAAACACTGCTAATAAACACGGTCCGCGAATAAACAAACAAAACATTGCAAAATATTAAAATATCAGATTGGCGCAGACATGAGTTTATTACTTATGCACTGCGGAAAAAATCGGCTGCTTTTCGGGACTTCAATATATCGGGCTGGAAATACTAATTAATTACTAATTAAATTATTTCAATACAAAGCTGCGTCATTTTTCTAACTAGATAATGGTATCTTATATAATCTTAATATAAAAACTCAAGGTTGGAAAAAGGGAATATTAGGGATATGGCTTCATAAATAAAAACCACTAGTTTTTGAAAAACCTATAATATTTATTTATCACTAGTTAGTGACAATAAAATCTCTAGTATTTTCTAATCATGTATGGTGTCTAAAAGTATGCTTGATGCACATTTTGATTTGTAAATTCTGGGAAATGACTCCATTGCAGGTGATTTCAAGATACTAGGACCGAATTCAACCGGATTTTCTCGCAGTGCACCTATTCGCACACATGCTAGAGCTTTTCGCCATCGAAGTGCGAATCGCGCTTATCTAATGAGTCGATAATCGCGGCGAGTGGCGGCGGCGAAGGAAGTGCATCGACGAGCGGTACTTTCTGGGAGCTTTTCCGCTGGCCCGTGGCGCCCGGAGGCGACTGGCCGACGTGACCGCCGGCACATCGGACATCCCATGGGCAAAGCTTCCCGCGGGTTCTGGTTCTGCCGGCTCTGGTTGCGGCTCCCACTCTGGGAGTGCGTTTGCGATTGTGTATATAAGGCCCCATGCAGGGCGTGCGTCCCGCGCATTGTGCAAAAAGCTCTACTCGCGTTCGCTTCGCATCAGGTCGCCGCATTCCAGTCCGCATCCGGAGTAGTGTCCAGTACCAAGTGTCCAGTGTCCAGTATCGTCACTCGTCCCGATTTCCCGAGAGCAAGCAGCATGTGGTCGAAAATTGGCATCGCCGGAGCCCTGCTCGTAATGGGTGGCGTCCTGTCCTCCAGCGTGGTGGATAACTTCGCCTACGTGGACCGCTCGCTGCCGGTGGCCATGCCCAAGGCGAAGGCCTTCCAAGTGAAGCAGGAGTGAGGATTCCCGGACGGAGGATCCCAGGAGGGGGCGTCTCAAGTGGATCCCGGCTGGCTGTCGATTAGGCAGTTCCTGGAGCAGGAACCCCGTGCTCTTCACTCGGCAGCAGGGATATCTACTGGCCAGCCTGCTACTCCGACTTGTGTTTGAGCTACAAGTTGACCACAAGTGGGAAATAGTTGGTGCAGGTCATCAAGTCGATGCACCCGCTGGGAAGCCTTGCCCACAGGAACAATTTGAGCACTAAACTTTAATTTATATGTTTTTTTTTTAACTTAATGTGACTAATTTAAGGAGTTCCCTATGCGTAAGCAATAAATAAGTTAAACGAACTCGTTTGCTATGTGTGTGTGTCATTTGATTTTATTCGAAGACCAGTGTGCAATTATCGCAGTCAATAATGAGCTATTGACATCGGTGGGCAATTAGTGACAAAAAGAATACAACAGACCACGAAAGCAAAGCGTTTTATTTGGCGGCTCTATAAAAGCCAATTAGCATGACAAATTTTGTTTGATGACGCCAATGGAATGCCAAATTGTTATACGGAACGCCCTTTTGAATCACATTTGGATAATTTCTTTGTGTTTCAACGTTTGCTTTTCTGTATTTGCAGTTCCAAATACACATGGTCATATTATTTTCCTTATCCTTCGACTCGTCCTTCTGCTTTTCTAAGTTCAATTTTTACTTGGAATTTTAAATCACATTTGGTTAAATTGTTTATGTGTTAACATGGGCTTCTTGATATGTTCTACATTTTCATTTCTTGCATTGAGTTGTCCGAATCCTTCTTATCCTTCGACTTGTCCTTCCGCTTATCTTTGATCAGATTTAATTTTGAATCACATTTGGTTAATTTCTTAATGTTTTCGCATGTGCTATTATGTGTTCTTTTCTTGGGTTGGATTATACGAGTTATTCATATTCTTTGACTCGTCCTCCTGATGTCTTTGTTCGGACTGGACTGGAGGTGTGTTTTGTTTCCAAGATGTTCTACATTATATTTGGTGGGTTTGTGTTTTCCCAATTATTGAATTGTTCGAGTCAAAACTCTTCCTCCGGCATTTCTTTGTTCAGACTCCGCTTGGCCTTTTCTGCAGCAGCCGAAGCTGCAGCCTCCTGAGCCTCCTTCATGGCCTTGATCCTCTTGGCCATTATAGATTTGCGCAGCCTCTCCTGGGATGAGCGCTTGAGGATAGCGGGCAGAATGATTGGTGGGAACATGCTCTCATCAAATGGATCCGTAGGGTTACAGGCCGCAGGAGGTGCTGGAGTAGGGTCAACTGGCGGAGCTGGAGTGGGAACCAGCGTTGCAGTATGAGGCGGATCTGGTGTATGTTCCGGATGTGGAGTGGAAGCCGGATCTGGAGTGGATTCTGGAGCCGGACCTGGAATGGATTCCGGAGCCGGATCATCAGCTGAATATGCAGCAGGAGGATCAACTGGTGGTGGAGCAAAAGTATCAGCTGGACGAGGAGCAGGCACTGCAGGGGGAGCTGGAGCTGCAAAATGCTTGGATACTTGGGGCTTGCCAGGATGTAAATATGTTGCATTGGGCCTTGGAAAAGCTTTGGTGGCCTGCGGTGGCTTTCCGATGGGCATCTTGAAGGGCAACGATGGCTGCTGATTGAGAGGCTGCTGATCGGTAAGCCATTTCTTGACCAGAGCTTGTCCAATGGGTCCAGGAAAGTAATGGGACAGCATGGCAGGCGTAGGCTTCATCATCAGCATCTGGGTGGGCACCATCTGCGACCAATTGCCAAAGTGGGCGGCTGTGAAGGAGAGCAGCTGTGGGGCGGTGAAGAATATTTGATGCTGGCTGCCATCGGGTTCCTTCTTCACCGCCTTGAAGTACGGGGATACCGCGTTGTCGATCACCGAGATGATCACATCCGGACCAAAGAGCTGAAGTTTCTCGCGCAAATGGGCGCTGATCAACACGCGCCTCGAAGTGGTGTTGGTATTCGGCACCTCCTTGACTGCCACTTTGGAAGGGGGCGGCTTAGGAACCCCATCATTGCAATGGCTGGGCAGCACCCAGGGCAGATGGGCCGGCTGGACAATGACCTTGGGATATATTTCATTCTCCAGCGGATTGATGACGTCTGCCAAGAAGTTCGGTACCGGCGGCAGTGGAGGAGGCGTCGGCGGACGACGACGCTTGGTTGCGCGTGGTTTAGGTTTGGGACCTGGCTTCCGGCCACGCTTACCCTTTGTCGGCGGCTTGGGGGTGGGTTCCGGCAAGGATTCAGGGTGCATGGGCACTGTGATGGGGAAAAACGGTCGAATTGTGTTGTTGTTGTTGTTCAAGGACGCTGGTGGCACATAGTAATCCACCAGCTCAATGATTGTGTTTGGTTGCTCCACCATCTCCACGACATTAGTGGTCCCAACTGGATTCACAGTCGGAGTATCGTTCATGGAAATAGTGCTCGTATCCATGAGTATTTTTGGATTTCCATTCTCAGTCCTTCCGTTGATATTTTGTTCGTTTTGTGATATTTCGACCAACGGTGATACAGTGTTTATCATCTGGGACATTTCATTTATGGGAGCAACAGTTTCATTTCCCTGGACATAGATTGTCTGTGTATCAAAAATGTCCTTGAGTCGGGTTATTCCATCTGGGATGGAGACAAAAGTGTTCTCTTCCTGAGCTATTCCATCCATTGGAGATACTGTGTAATCTTTTGCGCATATTTCAGACATTGGCGCAAAGGCATTCTTCTCATATTTTTCGGACACTGCATCCATTCCGGTAACAGGAGTATTTTCCATATTCTCGGACATTTCTGCTTTGAACATTGGAGAAATGACTTTCTCCTCAGATTTTTGGGACACTTCATACATTCCGGTTAAGGGAGTAAATTCCATATCCTCGGACATTATTGCCTTGAACAATGGCAAAATGGCTTTCTCTTGATAGTTTTCGAACACTGCATCCATTCTGGGAACAGGAGTATTTTCCATATTCTCGGACATTTCTGCTTTGAACATTGGCGCAATTGCATTCTCCTGATATTTTTGGGACACTTCATACATTCCGGGAACAGAAGTATTTTCCATATTCTCGGACATTTCTGCTTTGAACATTGGCGCAATTGCATTCTCCTGATATTTTTGGGACACTGCATACATTCCGGGAACAGGAGTATTTTCCATATTCTCTGACATTTCTGCTTTGAACATTGGCGCAATTGTATTCTCCTGATATTTTTCGAACACTGCATACATTCCGGGAACAGGAGTATTTTCCATATTCTCGGACATTTCTAGTTTAAACATTGGCGCAATTGCATTCTCCTGATATTTTTGGGACATTTGATACATTCCGGGAACAGGAGTATTTTCCATATTCTCGGACATTTCTGCTTTGAACATTGGCGCAATTGCATTCTCCTGATATTTTTGGGACATTTCATACATTCCGGGAACAGGAGTATTTTCCATTATCTCGAACATTTCTGCTTTGAACATTGGCGCAAATGCATTCTCCTCATATTTTTCGAACACTGCATCCATTCCGGGAACAGGAGTATTTTGCATTTCTTCGCACATTTCTGCTTTGAACATTGTCGCAATTGCATTCTCCTGATATTTTTGGGACAATTCATACATTCCGGGAACAGGAGTATTTTCCATATTCTCGGACATTTCTGCTTTGAACATTGGCGCAATTGCATTCTCCTGATATTTTTGGGACACTTCATACATTCCGGGAACAGGAGTATTTTGCATTTCTTCGCACATTTCTGCTTTGAACATTGTCGCAATTGCATTCTCCTCATATTTTTCGAACACTTCATACATTCCGGGAACAGGAGTATTTTCCATATTCTCGGACATTTCTGCTTTGATCATTGGCGCAATTGCATTCTCCTCATATTTTTCGAACACTTCATACATTCCGGGAACAGGAGTATATTCCATATTCCCGGACATTTCTGCTTTGAACATTGTCGCAATTGCATTCTCCTCATATTTTTCGAACACTTCATACATTCCGGGAACAGGAGTATTTTGCATTTCTTCGCACATTTCTGCTTTGATCATTGTCGCAATTGCATTCTCCTGATATTTTTGGGACACTTCATACATTCCGGGAACAGAAGTATTTTCCATATTCTCGGACATTTCTGCTTTGAACATTGGCGCAATTGCATTCTCCTCATATTTTTCGAACACTTCATACATTCCGGGAACAGGAGTATTTTCCATATTCTCGGACATATCTGCTTTGAACATTGGCGCAATTGCATTCTCCTGATATTTTTGGGACACTTCATACATTCCGGGAACAGGAGTATTTTCCATATTCTCGGACATTTCTGCTTTGAACATTGGCTCAATTGCATTCTCCTGATATTTTTGGGACACTTCATACATTCCGGGAACAGGAGTATTTTCCATATCCTCGGACATTTCTGCTTTGAACATTCCCGCAATTGCATTCTCCTGATATTTTTGGGACACTTCATACATTCCGGGAACAGGAGTATTTTCCATATTCTCGGACATTTCTGCTTTAAACATTGGAGCAATGACTTTCTCCTCAGATTTTTGGGACACTTCATACATTCCGGTAATGGGAGTAATTTCTATTTTCTCGGACATTTCTACTTTGGGTGCCTGGAAAAGAGAAGAGGTCAGTTTGGCAGAATTATGGTTGGGAATCCCGCCCTGCAGCACCACATATTAATTTGCATTTGGTTCAAGCCTCATTTGCTTTTATTCCTGCTGACTCTTCAACTCAAACCCACTACCAATTTCATTCATAGGTACAGTTCAAGAAAATTTGTACATATTTTAATATTGAGTGTAGTAATATTGAATCAAATGAGTGAGAAGCAAGCAGGTCGATAAGATGGAATAAAAGGAACTTGAAAATGCGTATCACTTTGATGTTGTGTATTAAAAAACTGCCAACGAAGTCAACTAGTATTTTTGCAAGTGCACACACACAATCTCTACCCCTGTCCACAAACACGAAAAATGACTGGCAAGCCGCAAATACTTTGTCAGGCTCAAGTTGACAGTCGTCCTGGATCCCGAGTCCTGGTTTTGTTCCTGGCGCCATAGGCTCATTCTGACCCCCCTCCCCACCCCGCCTCGCCTCGCCTCACCACCCCGTCACCGAACCGGCCCGCCGCCTCTGTCCCCACGCATTTGACACTTTTTTGCGGAAGCCATATGCCGGGGATTCCCCGCCCTTCCATCTCTGCCCGTTTTTGCGTGTGCGGAGGCATTTGGCAGAACAGATTGTTGAAGATTTGATTTCGGGCAGAGAGCTTTGCCACTGGACGCCGCCCTGCCCCCACTCCACGCCACTCCTCACCATCATTCCCGAACATCCCAGCATCCTAGCGTCCTAGCATCTAACCACCAGCCACTGGAACAATCGTTAATCTAATGAAAGATGACATTTCATGTGGGCCCGGAGATGTTTATGTCCCAACAACACTTGAGCGGGCTGTGGCATGTGACCACTGAAGTCTCCACTTCCATCTCCATCTCCATCTCCACCAGCAGCTCCCACCGAGATGGCTCTTCCAGTTGCTCGCATCTCATCCGATTTGCTGGGGGCATTCATCATTCCCCGGCTTTCGCCTTTCGGCTTTCGGAGCTCTGATGAATAAGCGGCTAGCTAAGCAGGGGAACCCATCACTACAGTCTGTACATGGCCAGGAGAGTGAGATTCGAGATGAGGGAGCTGGCTGCGATCAAAGGTCAATTTACAAGCCGGGACTGACTCATAACCAAGATATCTGGCCTATATATCAAATAGGGCATTCGTCACTTAATATGCAACGTAGTAATTAGAGATATGAGTTACGCGGGTAGACGAACTAAAGTCCCTTGAGATTTTTGGAATATATGTTCAACATTAATCAGTTCTTAAGATGAAGAAAAATGCATTGTTAAATTTGCTATATATATTATAATGGCACTCAGCCAATAGAAGTTGGCTAAGAAATTTGCGTGCAACTAATGCAGTTAGGTACAAAGTCCTTGTTCAAATTAATCTCATTAAACTATAGTTCGCTATTGACCATTTTCTCGGTGCCATGTTAACTAGCTGCCACGCCCACCTCGGATGCCTCGCCGCCCAGCACTCAGTGGCCCAATAAAATTTGATTAGCCAAACAGTTCGGAGCGGCGACATGGACAGGACGAGGACCAGGCCAAATCCTTGGGAGGCCCCAAGAATATCAGAAATTATGGGGGCCAAACGGGGTGGCAGGGCGGGGCGACCCCACCAATTTCCGGGGGACATGTGTATTGTGTATTCATGGGGCCAGTGGCGGCAGTGGAGAGCAGAGGACGACGCGGCAGGACATCAGGCAACTTTGGGTTAATTTACATTATAAACTTTGAATATTTTATTGTTTGCCCAGGCTAAGGACACCAGCTGGCCCCCGGCGAGAGATCCTGGCCACTGCCTTCTGGCCCCTAGCTAGTAGCTCCTCCGGCTCCCTCGATTCGTCCTTCTTCGTTCTTGGCCACGTTATTGACACTTTTGCGGGCAAGTGGGAAAGTGGGAATGTGGGAGTGGGAATGGGCTGGCTGCTGGCTAAAAGGTTCTGTGGTCAGCAGAACGAGGTCTGTGACTCTGATTTAATGGCGGCATCAACATTTTGGGGCAAATTATGACGAAGCTTGGTCGCTAGGATATCACGCCCACTGGCCGCCCATCATTAGCATGGGCTTTTGCTTGTTAAGCTTTTAAGCATCGAGTTACTTAATAATTAAACAATTTCCCTCGCACACGAAATCGGCCACAGAATTCGGTACATGAAAGGGGCATAGAAACAGGTGCCTACATTAAATTGAACTTCATATAAAGTGAAATGCCATTGAATTGTTCTCGTTATCGAATCGCTAATATCGAACTTTGGTCGCTCACAACTCCCGGTCTTAATTATACATTTTATTCGGCCCTCCGAGTCGAAAATTCAGAGCCGAATATCAAATGTCAATTAGTCAAGGCCCAAAGCTTAGTTATTAATTTGCAATTTGTGTTTCATTTTAATGAGGTCTTTCTAGCTCAAAAGTGAACAAAAATATACAAATTATCCATCTGTTTTAACTCTGAGCGTTATAATAATCTGAATCCTATTTGCGTTGCCCTACGAACTGCAAATGAAAGGGGAAATTTAAATCTATATGCAATAATCTGGGAAACGTATCAATACTTATAAATTACACACATGTAATCTATCCAAAATACCAGATGAATGACTGTACATATATATGCCATTGAGCTTTTTGCCGAACACGCTTTACATTTTCATGGCAAAAGCCACGCATATTTTACTCAAAGGGTATTTAATCCTTCGTTTAGTTTCATTTCAGTTAATCGCAGTACGCAGCTGCATTGATTTTCCCGGATTTCCCGGCTATTGAAAACTGTACTTTATGGGCTTGGAACGTTTTTCCCAGAACCGGGCTTACACCAACTGATGAAAGTTTTGCTTTCGCTGCTAATAAGCTACGTGTCGCATTTACCTTTTGGGTGGGCGAAGTGGGTGGAGTAGGTGGCTGTTTTGGGGGTGGTTGGGTGGCTTTGCAACGCGGCTTTCGGACTAATAAAAACAAGAGACAGTTTAAGCCGTCGTTTCGTGTCGGCTCTTTGTTCTTTTGGCTGCTTTGAACCACATATGAATAAACTGCCACTAATCCAGCAGCCAAAACACAGAAAACGAGAGGAGCAGGGGGAGAAGAGATGCTGCGATGCGGGGGAGAGGGGAAATTAATAATTTATAAATGTTAGCGGGGCGTCAGGTATTAGGAACGGGATTTTCAACGCCTTTTGCTTGGAACTTTTGCCGCGGGGGAAAACTTGGCTGGGAAAACTCATTTAAAGAAATGCGCTCCGCTTATCACCGCCCTGGCATCGAAATTAGCCAAAGCAAAAAGTGCGCGGCGGAAAATGGGGAAAGCGGCGGGAAAACACAAGGACAAAGCGTATGCAGGCACTGCAATAAATTATAATGCAAATCCGCCTTTGAGATCGCAACAACAACGGCTACAAAACGGGCATTAAATGCCCGCCACTTGACTGCGCCACACATTTTTCCACATTTTTTTCACAATTTTTCACATTTTTCACTTTTTTTTCGGCCCACTGCGTCGTTCTTGTTGTTCGTCCATTTAAAATGATAAAAATCGCTGGCAATTTCTGCGCCCGCGATGAAAGAGATGTTGAGGGGGGGGGCCTGGCAGGGTTAAACTCTGTGTTTGCTGGGCTAAAGGAAGCTTTTCACTCACCAATCAAACGAAAACTGCAAAATATTCAAAATATTCTTGATTCAACTCGAAACTGTTTTTTCTGTGCGCTCCGAAGACTTCGAAACTAGAACTGAAACTGAGCATCTGAATTCTCGATCCGGCCAAGTTCGATTGACATCCCGTCCACAGTCGACTTGTAAGGGAGAAATGCCGATCAGGAACTAAGTACTATTGGGAATTTGACACTTTTTTTTGGCATAAGTTTATATCTCGTAAACTATTTAAAATAAGACGATTATTTTATTTCTAATCTTATACATACCTTCAGAATTTGTCAAATTTTTAAAAACACATTTATGGCATAAAAACGGATGAAATTTCCCGTAGTGCTTTGTTAAATCAAAAATCCCCATTAATAGATACTTAAGCAACAACAATAATATTGTCATACATTTTCTAAATAAAACAGACAGAAATGGATACCTTAGAAATCTAATAGATTTCTTATCTGTATCAGTATTTGAAAATTAGGAATATCTTCACTTCCTATAACCTCGAGAACATCCTTCACTTCTTTACAACAGATGTTGTAATCCGATCTCGAAAAGGGGAACTTCTCCCCGTGCAAATTTATAAACATATGTAAATGCTTAACCGTATTTAAGGGCCCAGTCCCACCCCCATTCACCCATTTAATCTGCCGCAAAATGTTTGAAAATTGCACTTAAAGGCGCAAAAGTTTAAATGCGAAATGCTGACAAATGCGTTTCGATTTCCGTTCACAAAAGGGGGCTCATCGTCGGGTATTTCATTCCATATATCTCAAAGTTGGAAATTAAATTAAATTTCTTTATTGGCACTTTTTTCCTGCATTCGTTTCATTTCGTTTGCTACGCATATGCATATGCAAAATCCAAAGAGGGTGTCCTTCGCTGGGTGGCCAAAAAGGGGGTGGCTGGGTGGTTGGGTGGCTGTGTGATTGGGTGGCTGGGTGGTTGTATGGACAGGCAAAGCAATCAGCAGCAATAAATGATAAGCTTCGAGGCAACAAAGCCCAAGCCGAAAGACGCACATGAACACAAAGAGTCGTCGTCTGGGAGGCGGAAATTCCGTTTTCAGGGAAGGAATGGCAGGCAGAAGGGAACGTCTTAGATGCCGGAGCCCAAGAAAACTGTCATCCACAGGAAAAGTGGTGGCGACTCACTGGGAAATAGGCTTTCAGCGCTCGCTTCTGCTTGGTCAATATCGGAAAATCGAAGCGGGGACGGGGGCGTCTGCTTGTCTGGGGCTACTTTGCAACATATTTGCCGCTAACGAAGCGCACGATTTCCAATAATGCCCAGAATGCGTCTGGGAGATGCGGATGCTGCTGCTCCATACCCTCGAAAACAATTGACCCGGGGTGGCTTGCGTTTTAATCTGCTTGGATAAAAAGGACGCCAGTGGGTGCAACTCATGTGGCTATGAGTTATGATGGGCATAGGTGTCATTATGCTCAGATAATATCTTATTATTCAATTATATTGATAGACAAGAAGTAGTGATCATGTACAAATAAAATGCAGTAGTAGTGATCGTACCTTCTGTCTTCCTGGAAAGCTTCCATTTCATTTTTACAGGGTATCCCGCCAGTTCAACCCCCAGTTGGCGACACCCTCTGAGCCACACACATGCGAATACAATTGCACGGGGTGTTTGGCTAGGGCATGTGTCCTCATAAAACGTACGCCAAATGGACACAAACACTCGCCTTCCCACTACGGAGATGTGACTTGTTGGCCGGACTTGGCCGTAATGAGTTCCCTTGTGGCCGGAGCGTATCGCCTTTTTTTATGGAGCCATTGCCATGGCCAAAGCCGCCCATGGGGGCGTGTGGTGGTGAGTGGGCGTCAAGGTGAAAGCCACTTAAAGCCAAGGGCAGGGCTCAACAATTTCCAGTTATCATGTGACAATAATGAAGTGACAGACGGCAACAAGGAGATACGGGAGCTGAGATCCGAGCGCAGCGAGCTGAGCACCGTGAAACGAGAGCATCGAGAGCATCGAGGACATCGAGGACACCGATGATAACTCGACCGCAAAGCTTCAAGT
Organism: Drosophila mauritiana; assembly: GCF_004382145.1. Classification (NCBI taxonomy): domain Eukaryota; kingdom Metazoa; phylum Arthropoda; class Insecta; order Diptera; family Drosophilidae; genus Drosophila; species Drosophila mauritiana. The sequence goes on along the minus strand of NC_046672.1, from coordinate 18,873,994 downwards.
GCGAAAGTTCCACGGAGTGGGAGGTGGGTGGTTGGTCTTAAAGCCGTTTAAAGGGCCTTGAGCCCCGACATTTGGCCAGGCTGGCCCCATCCTCCATGCTGCAACGTTCGCCCTGCGGTTCTCGGACAGCGGCCACATTAATTATTAATTGCAGAATAATTGCAAAATTGTGTTTGGCCAAGTTAATTTATGCAATAAAACCGCCGACCGCCCCATTCCCTGATCCTTTTCGTCCTTTAAAGTCGCTCGTTCACTCAATTTGCCACTCTTCATTCCATGTAATTCCTTCGCTCATTTGGAGCCGGCTGCCTTTCTTCCTAATTTTTTGCTTTTTCGCCTCGCTCGGCCCCCAGCTAATGAGCCACTGATGGTCATGAGCCGGCGACCCTGTCCCTATTCCTGTTCCACGTCCCAGTCCCCAATAACAAACCAGTTCCAGGACCGCCTCCTTTTTGAGCCAGAGCAATTACTTAATCATTTGCCTAACGACCGAAAGGCAGGCGAAGGCAACAACAGCAGAAATTAGCAAAAATTAAGTGAGAGTTCAAGTGAATTTGCGGGGCAAAGGATTGGGATTGGGACTGGACGAGTAGAGGTCGACTCCATGTGGCCGGATTGTGGCAAATTGTAGTGCGGTTTTTCCAGTGCTCCGACAAGTGCGGTCAAGGCTGAAAAGTATGCTACGTAAAATATGCTAATATGCTAAATTATCCTTTAGTCATTGAAATTAATTCGGGCAGTATTTTAAATACATGGCAATCATACAACAACGACACATGCTCTTCTCCAAAATTAAAATATGAATTAAATTAACAATAGATTGTAAAATACAAAAATTTGTTACTAAAGTTGATACCAATAAATTTGTCTGATGGTCCTGCGATTTTGTGTTTTATGTTTGATAGTTTGTACATATAAAAGATACTTTAACTTCTAAAGATATACTTCAAATGATCTTACAGAAGCAATAATGAGATCTTCTGTCTAGTTTTCAAAGCATGAGAACATCCTTTTGCAGCTTTGTTTGCTTACTTGTTCGCCTTCTTGTCGTGAAGGGAAACGTCCTGCCTGAATAGGATGAAGTCAAACTGAAGGGGGGTCGGGGTGGAAAAATCAACATAAGCATTTTGATATTTCAAATATTTTTCATTCAAAATTCCTTGACCGAGCCATTGGTTCGCCCAACAAACACGATTGAGATACTCGTGGCCTTTGGCCTGGTTTATTGTTATTTTGTATCATTCTTCTACTTCTTAAAGCTGGGACAAGAGCACCAGTGCTGCCAAAATACCAGATTTGCATTATACAAAAGTTGGTTTTAAAGGTCCCCAAAATTTAAGTTTTCGAGTAAGTTGGCAATCTTAAGTCGTGAGTGCTGATATTATGTAATTTCTTTCTCAGATTTTGTATGGCTGTTCTTAACATAACCCTGGCAACCCTGGTTTCCAGCGTGTGCACTTGCATTTGCCTGTGCATCTGCGAGATACTCGTGCTCGGGTGTGTGTATCTTATGGATTTCAGTTCGGGCCCAGGCAAGCATATAAATCTATTATCCTTTAATTTAGCCACAGAAATAATGAAGCATGTAAGAGTCTTTTGTGTATCTTTGTGCCTGTGTGTTTGTGTGCCACGCCCCCTGCTCCACGCCCCTGCTTCCTTTCGCCCCTCCCGCCCCTGACATACATAAATTCAATCAACGGCAATTTGCCGGCAGAGTTGCAAAGGCGTCGACGTCCGCAAATGTGCAATTTATTTATTGTTACTATCGCAAAAGCCTCTCGCGGTGGCTTTTCTACCCAGTAATTGGGTGCTTTGGGTATGTTATATCATCGTATTATTTTCTTTTATCTTCTTCAATATCCTTAGTTTGAAAAGTCATTACTTTTCCCATAAAAAATCACTTAAATTACCTATATTAATGATTACTGAAAACTTAAGATATATGTATATAAGAACCAAAAGTATTGCCTATCATTTTGGATAAATGTCATCATCCAGCAAAACAAAAGCAGTTTTCCCCAGGGTATTCCCGACGCTCTTGACTCGACTTAGGCCTTTCTCCAGCTTGTTGTTATATCTGCAAATTGAATTTTCGTTTAGCATTTGTGCGATTTTGGCAATTCATTAAGATTGGAGCGGTGTGGGGTTTTCCAGCTGCAACTTGCGCCCGCTGCAGGCAAATGGAAATGCAAATTTCCCGGGCCAAGACCAAAAAAAAGGGGGCTGACGGCGAGGAAGATACAAAGCGACGACAAAGCCGGAGCGTTAAATTGGCAACACACATGCCGGGGAAAATGTGGCAGCATCTGGCTTGGCAGCTGCCTTAATTAGTTAATAAGAAAAGCGAGTTTCGGCGCCTTTTGAGCCATGCATCCATGCATCCACGCACTTTCCACCCACCCCCCTTTTCGTTGGATTCGTAAAAGCGGACAGCCAATAATTGCATAACCCAGTTGGGAATACTCGGCTACCCGGATACCCAGATTCTTGGCCAGATACTTGGATACTCGGTTACGCACTCCGATTCTCCATGATCCGGATGGTCCGACTCGTTATCGGCTGCCTCGATTAACTCCGGGAGTTGCTGGCTAATCGCATCAGAGGGAATTATCCCGGCCAACGATTGATTTACGGGCCCGGGGACTCGGAAAACTGAAAACTGAAAACTGGCGAAACTCTTTTTAAGCTGCTGCAATCTTGGGATGTTCACAATCAATTCCATTTGATACTGAACGCTTTTTTCCTGTGGGCACGCTGCCACGCCCACTCAATTGAGTTATGATTTATGGGCCGGGCAACAGGTGAGGGCGGACCAGTCACCAGTCGTCCCTCGATGCTGGCCAAGCCGGACACCTTCCACATCCGGAAAAGCACACTGCAAACAAAACATAGTGCGTATGACAGCCAGTACGTTAAAATGCATTGCGAGGGCATTAAATTTGTCATAATCTCCAACGAAAGCTTAGCATCGGGTGTATATCCCCACACCCGTCGCCCCACAACTCTATGGATATTTCGTCGAGTGCATGCCACTGCCACGCCCCCTGCGAGCCGCAGGCGTAAACTTTTCGCGCCTCTCGCGCCATCCTCATAAACTGTCCCCCGCTGACGTCGCACTTGGCATTCAGGACAGGACAGGCCAGGCCAGGACACTGCTCCGCGGAAAGTCGGGGATTGCCAACAGGATGGAGGGCGAGGGCGAGGGCGAGGACGTGGACGGGGGATCTACAGTTGGATTCGGAGCCGGAGTTCCACTGCCAACTGATTAAAATGCGTTGCAGGACTGTAAAAGGCGCTGAGTCGACGCCGACTGCGCAGCCAGCGCCGCTGCATTTGCATTTATATTGTTTTGACCCGAGCATTATTATCATTTCTTTTCGCCCACGTCCACGCCCAGTGCCACATCCACTCCTGTTTTCACGCGGAGCGCCACTTTGTGGACACGTAGTCCTCGTCCTGGTCCTTGCCTCCACTGATCCTTGATTATGCCACCGGCATAAAGCCAACTTTGGCCGCCCACGCCCCCGCCCCCGCCGCCACGCAAACTTCTGCTTAGCGGGTGTTTTATGGCTCTTTTTGAACCCATTCAGTGGGCCAAAACTTTGAGACGCTTCCCGCGACAGGGCGTCATAACGAGATACAGCACTAGATATACGGATTATACCCGAAAGCAAAGCGATTGGATGGACGGATGATTGGCTTTCCGGGGTCAAAAGGTCGTCCAGTTGCCCAGTCGCCCAGTTGCCCAGTGAGGGGATAATGCAATCTAAATGGTAAAGTGATAACTCCAGCGACCACTTGAATTGAATGGTGAAACATAACCGCGCTCATGTGAGATGTCCTGAAATTGAATAATTTATCTAAGGTTTAATTTTAAATTATAATATTGTCTAATTGTATACGGTATCTCAATTAATCTTTAGACATATTCACTTCGAATCGCTCTTGTAAGTATATTAACTATCACCAAACTTTAAACCTCCACCACGTAGAAATTACCTCTTTCTGATACTCTTTATTTTATTTTTTTAGATTGCGCATGTAAAAATATTAAACTTATAGGGAAGTCACAAAACTTTGTACAATTAAGCCTCGGTATCTGTTAAATTAGCAAGCTTCATTTGGGTGCTTATCAAGTTGATCTGATACTTATTATTTATTTCCACAAAGGACTCGCCATAGTTTCCAGCCAGACAGCCGCCGCGACAAAAGCAGCCAAAGATGTTGCAAGAACCCACTCCACAATAGGAGCCCTTGAGCACCCTTCCATCCGCGCAAACTGTGGCCTCGCATCCGTATTTGGTGGTCTTGGCATTCACCATTCCGCACGATCCTTTGCCCATCGTGAAGAGCAGTTTGGCCTTTGTCCAGCAGCAATCTGCGCCTGATTCGCCGAAGCAGGACACCCAGACAACAAGGATGAGTAGCACTGACACCGAAACCGCTCGCATTGTGATCGAATCGAATAACTTATGGCAACTTTATATTGGGCTTTATATAGGGAACCGAAGTCATCGTTCTATTAACTTTTAAGCGCTTTTAATTTTACCCTTTACTTGCACACTAAAAAATATGTTGCGTTCGCTGGAGAGAAAAAGATGTCTCTCGTTCTCTAAAAAAGGATTTTTATTATTTAATTTATAATTTCTTTTATTCTTCAATATCACCAAATTAAATCAGACTATGTTATATTAGAAGTGTTAGGCTAGTTTATCTTATTCGTTACTATGCCTGTCGTCAGAGAGAGTAAGGGGTGTCTAGCCGTCTATACACTGGACTATAGCGATCCCTCTTGCTATTATCTTTTAAGATTGTAAACTTGCTATTATCGTTTAAGATTGTAAACCCTTCAAGTGAACAATTAATTATACATGTCTGGTCGCAATATTCATTTTGACAGCACTCACACTCTTTACACACTCACATTATCTAAAAAGGGTTTTATAGTATTACTTACAAGTTATAGATTAGTTCGTATCACTATGAGTATTGCCACTCAGATGTCGAAAAATTGTCTTTCTCTCTGCGATAAACCGAAGATCCACCAAGTGAGTATGGTAAAAAAAGATTTTAGGCTTTTCTTTGCTAAGTCGCCACCCACTTTATGTACCTTACCCACGATTTTCCGACCGCCAGCATCTTTTTTGGCATCTTTTTTGGTGGACCCGTATCGAAATGGGAAAAAGTGGATGGAATACAATGGAGGGAAAATCGAAGGAAGACTACAAAAAATGTGAAGCGGACGTGGACGCTGACTGATTAGAAAAATGTTGTAAGACACAAGGAGCGGGCCAGCAAGAACTGAAATAAAATAAAATAAAATATTATAAAAAAAAAATGAAAAAAAAAAATAAATGAAGGGAAAGGAAGAAGTTTTTGTGTCGGGTACGAAATGAATAAAAAAGAAATTCATCAAATTTCAGGAGCGTTGAAAAAACGGCAGGAAGCGGCTTGTCAGCACGCGTACGCCGAAAAAATATTGCTGAAAACAGTTAGCGAAACAATTTAATGATGAATGATGGTCAATGTCGAATTCCGTGCATTGTGTAGCGGAAGGAAGCCATCCCAAGGGGGGGTCCACCAACTCAAGGGGCCACATCCCCATGGTCAAAGAAGCCCCAGTCCCGGCAATTTATTAAAAATGTGTAGAAAGTGAATGAAAATCCGGGAAAGATGCCGGCGCAGCTTGTCATTCGCCTTGAAAAGGACATTATGATGGCATTGCTTTGATTTGGAATCCTTCGATTTGTAATCCCCAACGAAATTAAGCTTGTACATGGGACAAAATTAATATTTCCTAATTGGATTGGAATGCCATGTTCTCTAGTTAAATATACATTTATTGAAAACAGAAGGAAAGTGATTAATATATAATATCGGCTTAAAGAACTTACACATCAATAATCGGTTGTACGTCCTATTTACATAGATGTCTTTTACTCAAATATTATTCATTTATTATTATTATGAGTTTAAGAACAATTGTATATCTTTAAACACAGAATTGGTGGCTTAATTCCAATGGTTATTTGGCTAGATTAAGACTACATTTTATTGCATCTCATTCCGGCCATTCTTAAACTATATCTTCGCCTTATAAATTTATAATTATAAATAATGTTACTAGTCATAGTCCCTAAGAAGTGCATGCTGATACCTAAAAACTTAAACACATATATTAATTCTCTATTTCTGGTAGATAGTCATATAATTAGATTAGTTTAGACTTGGTTGAGATTTTCATCGTCTGAAGTGTTTGAGTGTTTGATTTCAATTTGCTTCTCCATGCAAATTATGTTGCAAATTGTTAAAAGACACTTTCCACGTCCTTGAGACCTGTGAAATAAAGATATTAAGAAGTAAGCATATCTTATAATTACACTGCAATTAGGCAAAAATAACTTTTAGGCTATTGTGTGTTGTGATTTAAAGGTAGTTTCTCTCTCCCTAACTATTTTATTTAATTTTCTTTTACAGCTTGTTTTATGCACTCACTTTGCTAACGAAGACAAATTTTTGGCTTCAAACATTTTAGGATTGTATTTGGATAGGATCTTCGAAGAACTGAAAACCGAACTGACTAGCTGGCGAGCCGAAAAACAAATGAAGTTGGCTTTGAACATACTCACGGCGCTCTAAGAACCCCTTTATATACAAGAGTACATATGTACATATGGCTTATGTAGTAGGACATGTAAACATTCGGTACTCTCGAATTTGCTGACGGATCAATTAAAGTCGGGGGAGTACGAGATCATTGGCCCAAGTGCTTCTGTTTCACTTTTCCGCGTAAGCAAAACTGCCCCAAAATGCTCGATGAACTAACATAAAATGCTGACTACTCTGGTTGGGATAGCAAACTAAATCTCAGGTACATACTTCCTTCTGAAATAATGTTTTATTTTGGAAGAGGATCTCATTCTCAAAACGAAATAATTTTTTTTTAAAAATGAGCTTCCTTGTTCTGGGAAAAATCTCTGTGGAATCTGCGGGATACCGATTGCGAATCATTATTCGGAACTTAAAATGGCATTTATCACATTGACAAACTCCCGCTCGACTGGCGGCCCCATTACTTATCCGACCCCCCGATCCCCATCCGATTTGTCCTCCGATTTCTCGAATTTCAGACCCCGGTATCAGTCATTCGTCATTCGTTCATTTGGCAATCAGAAATGAATTTTTTTTCTATCTCCGTTCGGCTGCGCTTTGTTTGTTGTTCTGGAGCCCCGTCTTCGATGCCCGTCAATTGGCGTTTGTCAAATGACTTTGGCTACCGAGTACAGTTGCCACGCCAGCTCCTTGGTTGTTTGGCCCATCTTTCTACGTTACGATAAGGCCTCTATATACAAACATATATGTACATGAGGGGTGGGGAGCCGGCCGACTAGCTGCCGAATCTTTTGGCATATCATTTGAATTTGTGCGAATTTGGAATTGCCATTTCCTGCTGGTCATTTATCTGGGCCTAATGCGCTCCATGACAAGCGAAAGCATTGCTTTCCCATCCCAATCCATCTCGTTCCATCTCATCTCACATCTCATCTCATCCAGTTGCTGCAGCATCCCTGCCCCCGATGATTAACAGGTTTCCGAGCTCCGCCGGACTGATTGTTGTGGATGCCACCGATGGCGAGGCACTTAAGCAGCCTCGTCCGCAGGGCACGGCGATGCCATAAACTCGGCCGGAGCCAATTAAGCAGCACTGAGAGAAATCTCTGATACTTCGGATTTCGAATTAGAATTATTTCATACATACGAATAGAGGAAAGGGCTCAATCTTTATTTAAATTATTTCACTTATAAGCGTTCTATATTTACTATAATTTCCCTTTTTTTGTGTTTTTCAATCCTTCGGATTCACGTTTGAAAAAGGTACTGAACATTAAATAATATTAGATTTTAGCGACATTAAAAAATCTTCATTATAAAATAGCCTAAAATAGGTTAATAGGTGACCATTTGTAGGCATAACATTTATGCCAAAAAGTATCATATTTCAATCATTTGAAATGAATTGTTCAGTCAGCATCTTATAAAGGATTTCATTAAATAAACAACAAAACACAATCTTAATATCATATTATAATTATTTTGTATGTCAATTTATAATAACTTACGTACATCAGATACAAACCTTAACTTTCAGATACATATCCGTAGATCTTTGTGAATGCATATATCATACTGTGTTTTTCTCTCACTGTCGGCGATTGCTATAGCCGAGTGGCCACAGGATGCCCAACAGGATCCCTCGGCTCCTTGGAGGTGGGCCTGGGAAATGTCCTTGGGCGTATAATTTTATTGTGATGAACTGATAATGTGACATTATTGTAACTCATTTGTCAACAAATTACGGCCGCTTGAGGTGGGCGTGGTCCTGTCCCGAGCCTATGTATCAATCAGTGTGCACAAGGATATCCTTACCCTCACTCCCCCTGCCAAACACACATTCACACACACAGGGAAACAGGGACGCACACCAATACATAATAAATGAATCGTGCATGCATTGGAAAAGATCAAAAGTGTCAATAAAACAAAGGCAGACAAACAAAACCCAAAGCGAACTGAATCGAACCCCAAAGGGGAAAACAAACATGGGGGGTCCGGAATGGAATATACTGGAATGGAGCCGGGCCAAATGACAAAAGTGGCAAACGTGGCATAAATTACACAACCACCACCCCCTTGGGTGGGCTAGTTAGAAAAAAAAGTGGAAAAAGTAAGGGAAACCGCGATACGAAGCTTAATATACCCTGTAACCTAGACATTAATGATATGTTTATTAAGTTCTAAGATATAATTATTTAATATTATTACAGAGCGACAAGCTGATACTTATAGAATATTTTGCGTATGCCTTACTATATATATATTTTATGTATTAAAATTAGCAAGTCTCATTAGGCCAACGAATGTAAGGAGCACTTCTTCCTTCCACATCCTTAAAGGGTATCACAACACAGGACATCTGAGGGACAGTGGAAATCCCCGCCTAACAAGTGGTCTCCAATGATGCGCGATAGAGCTTCACATGGCCAACGGGAATACGGAGTGCCATGGCGAATGGAATCGGAATAGAAACGAGGAACAGGGACTCCGCCCGTCCACATTTGACAAAGTAAATCAGGGAAAATTAAATGAATTATTGCCGCAATAAATGTGGGCGAATGACAATATAAATTGTGTATGTCGCCACTTGAAAGAGCGAAATAAATGCCAAACTCGAGACGGAGACACAGATGAAGATGGGACTGGCTGATGGGGAAGGAAGGGAATGGCATGGAATTTTCCAAACAGAAGTCCAGATAATCACAAACTGTCGTTTAAATTTGACGACTTTATTGTTACAAAGAAATTCCAGAAAATTCTTTTCGTCAAGGCGATTATTATGCATAAGTAGTAAATACCTAATTCCTAATTGCAGCTGCATGCCAATTGAGCATTCTTCCTATTCCTTGCATAACCAATAAGTCAAAGAATTCTCACTGAATTTAATTAATTTTATGGACACCTCGCTACCCAGCAGGAGGTGTTCAAATACCAGAAGTGTCATAAACAGCAATAATCCGAGAGCTAAAACAATATCACGCTCCCAACCTCCAAGTCCCCCCTCCCCCCTTTCACTGCCACTCCAGAATGAACCATTTTCCACGGCTACTTTTTATAGAAGGCATTTTTTATTTGCCATTTGGACTTTGATTTATTTCAATTGCTTATAATTTCCTGCACGAGTTTCCCACTTTCCCTCGCCGCAAACTTTTTTTTTTCGGCCGGGTGGTCGCGCATAAGTAGAAATAAATAAAAATAGATTAATGGCCGGCTTGAGTATCCACACAATAAATCCCGTGGAGCTGGGGAGAAGGCTAAACTAGTGCACTGAGAGAAAATACTGTGAAGAAGAGTGTGAGAATATGGAAGTTTGTGATCAAATGCGAAGCTTTTGTTTGAAAAGTGTTTTAACTCTATTCGGTGATTTATTTGGTGCACTGGCTTTGGTGACAATGGCTGACTGCTGCAGTTATTCGGTGACTTCTTTGGTTTAAGTACCAGCTAAGCACCCACATTTTCTCTCTGTGCACCTGATAATGGCTGACTGCTACAGTTATTCGGTGACTTATTTGGTTTAAGTACCAGCTAAGCACCCACATTTTCTCTCTGTGCACCTGATAATGGCTGACTGCTACAGTTATTCGGTGACTTATTTGGTTTAAGTGCCAGCTAAGCACCCACATTTTCTCTCTGTGCACCTGACAATGGCTGACTGCTACAGTTATGGTTCATTTAGCCTTGTCAGCCTCTGAGCTGTGACACAATTTTTCCAACGCCCCTACTTGCAGCGCAACGGAGCAATCGCTCCTTCAGGATCCGCCCAGCCACGCCCTCGCCGCCCCCCTTTCGAACTGACAACAAAGCAATGCTAACAAAATATCACAACAATAACAAGGGGATGGGGAAGGGGAACAACAACGAAAGCTTTTAAGGCCGCATACATTTTTAATGAAACGAAATGCGGCCATTAAACATTCCAGAGACTGACTTCGGAGACGCTCCTGTCAAGGCATCCGCATCCGCACTCGCATCCGCATCCGCATCCGCATCCTGCATCCCCCGCTCTGCCCGTTGGCCCGGCGCCCTCGGCCAATGTCCCCTCATCGCGCCCCCCGCCTGTAGCAACAATTTAAACTTTTATTAATTTTACATACACAACATCCAACAGCCGAACTGCCAGCCAGTCAGCCATTGTTGTGGCGGGTTATTAAAAAACAAGCTGCCTGAAAATCTTTTCTTAAATTAATATTTCGCTTTCCCCCCCTAGTTGTGTGGAAAAGGGGCGCCAGGGGGCTGGGTAAATCGAAACTGAAAAATGAAGAAAAGCAAAGGAAAGGAAGCTGGCCGACGACTTTTCCGTTCCCGTTCCCATTCCCGTTACGTCGCCTTTGAAGCGGCTCTCCATTTATTTCGCCCCACCTCAATCACGCGTAAGACGGGGCGTATACTTAATGTTGAGTCAACTCCACAGGGGCGTACTCGGCAGCAGAAAGGGGGGTTGGTGCGGTGGGTGAACATCTGTAATTGGAAGACTACGGGTAATTCTTCGCTTTATGCATGCCCGTGCTTAAAACTCTCAGCATTCGTTTGAAGTCTCCACATGCAAAGCGGTTATTCTGATGAGCAGGATGATGCCAAACTGCTGAGTGGAGCTTCATTCGAATAGGATTCGTTTTCGAGGGTATCAAATGAAGGGAAATATGCCACTTTAAAACTAAGTCACCTTCGATTTGGAAACAATACCTGGATTGTCCAATACCTGGATTAGGTATCTAAGGGTTAAAGTTCAGTAACTGCGTTCTTGGAAATTTATTTACTGTCAAGTATATGGATTAAGTATTTATCCAACGTAGATACAAATTAACTTAAATTACTTATGTGCTTCTGCAGTTGAACTTTAAACTAACATTACTAACATGGCATAATATTAAATACATTCCAACTATTGAAATGCAGCCTAAATCCTCAAAAGCTCACATTTTGTGTGCTTTGAAAACGTTCCAGTTTTTCCCGCCGCATTTTCCCGGAACTATTGGATGGTTTTCTTTTTTTTGGTGGACGGACAATCCCATCTCGTTTCGCTTTCCGCACGTTCAGTTTGAGTTGATGGGCTGCCCTCTATATCTTTGCTACAACCCGCCCCATTTGCCTTGACTTTTGCTGCCCAGCCCAGTTCGAGGTATGTCCTCCCATTCCCTGTCCTGTCCCCTCCTGCCCCTTCTTGTCCTGAATATTGTCCTTTGTCTTCGTTTTTTTCGGGCAGCGGCGAAAAAACAACTATTTGTTATCCCTTGTAATTTGCATGGGCGCACCCGAAAACGTCAGTCAGTGGGGCAACGAGGCGGGGGGCTTTTTGGGGGGCCACTTTGACACATGGACAACGTCTCCATCGCAGTCGCAACGCCCGAAAATGAAGGAAAACCACCCACTTGTGCCACTTTTCCTTTCTCACTTTTGCGCCCTCAACTTTCGCTGTTTTTTCATTTTCGCTGGTTTTTTTTTTGCTTTTAATTGATTTCGCTTAAGTCTCATAATCGTGACACTTTGGCGCCTTTTAATTTGATTTTATTGGCCCTCAGCATGCCACGGCCCGCAGGACCTTCGCAGGACCTCGGGATTGCAGGACACCAGGACCAGGACTACGGTGCTCCAGGGGGCAGGGGCGATGTAAATGGGTATGGGAAAGGGTTCTCGAGCAGTTGACCCGCGTCAATTGGCGCATTTTATGACGGCGACCTCGGCGAACTTTATTATTTTGTAAAAACAAGACGAAAAACAAAAAATGTGAGAAAAAAATGAGGTTGACATGGAAAAGCAGGGAAAACGCGCTGCCTGGAAAGGGGTGGTGGAATGGGGGTGGGGGGTGGTGGAAATGAAAATGGGGAACGGACGCTGTTCGAATTCTTCTTTAAAGATATTTTATGCCCTTTTACGTTCTGTTTTTGTTTTGTTTTTCGGTTTTGTTTGCCTTTGCACCGCCTACATTCTCGTTTTAATTTGCGTAATTGAGTGGCTCGTTTTAATTTCCATTTCCTTTCTACCAACTTCACTTATTTCTGCTGCTCGCTGGGTATCAAGGGTTTTCCGGGCAACGAGATGTGGCCAATTTCGCGGCCAAGAAACTAATTATGTATAAAATGTGTAGATATTAAGTTCAATAGATTGCATTTTCATAATATTTATTTATCTTCTATCTTAATTCGTATTTCAATGAACAAATGAGGGGTAATTCCTTGGTTCGTACATTCTACAAATATCTTTCCACTGCACAGCCAAATGGATGTGGCAAATAGAAAAACTGGGTAGCATTGGGCACACAAAAGGCGGCATATTAAGTTGTTGCCTCTGTCCTAATGAAAATGACAAACTGCCAAATGAGCTAATGTTCTTGGCCAGCTCCAGTTGGTCGAAAGAAATCCCTCAAAGAAGCCAAAATCAATTTGCAAGCCAAGTATCATGCATGCATTTCCTACCAACTTACATATGTATGCATTTCGTTTATTATTACAAGATGCCAATGCGACGCCACCATTTGGACATTTGACAGGAGTCCTGGCCACAAAACGGCCAAGGACAAATTAGATTTAATTTAATTCACCCATCCATCTATAAATCCACCTATAGTACATCCACCTATCTATCACTGAATGCCCGTGCGGAGCAGTCGAGCATTTGGCCATCCATCAGCTGGAGCCATCCGCAGTCCGATTGCGCCGGCACATAACCGATGATGAAGTTGCTCACTGAAGCGCCAACGAACACCAGTCAATGGCATTGATGATGCCCAGCCAGATTGTAGTGTCCCTCCATTCTTTGTTGCTCCCACTCCTTCTTTAGTCGGGCAGGACATTTAATTTATTAAAGAATTTGTAAAGCAATAAGTTTGTAGCCAGTTCCAGATCCAGTCGTGCCACTCCTGTTCCTATTTCCATCTATCCAATTGTCAAATCCCCTTCGTCCCGCCGACCCGAGTCGATAATCGTTTTCATTAAGCCGAGCGACAGGGGGCGCCAGCGTGCAACACGGCGGCTTAATTGCTGAAACGCCCCACCAAGTGAACCACCCAACCAGCCAACCAGCCCACATCCCATATCCCATCACCCAACCTCCTCCCCACCCATCAGTCAAATGGACAGTCGCACTAAGCGACACTTTTTAATTAAAACGCAAGAACAAAGAGGGAGTGGAAAATTGCTGAAGTGGGGGATGGGCGGGAAAATCTCTTGCTGACTTGAGGAAAATCAACTCATCTAGAGACGGCGACTTGAGACCACAAAAATTCAATCAAATCACGGCGCCCACCAACCCAATCCCCCCTCCCCCGGCTCCTCTTCCGCCATTGAACTTCGTTAGGCGGAAAGGTGGAATCCTTTTTAGAGAAGGATACTACTACTTTAATCCACTGAAACAGTTAGCTTGCTATAGGTAAGTGTAAGGATTAGTGCATTACATATCTAACCTTGATATTTTTGTACATATTATCACTGATAATAATGTTGCACATTAAGCTTTTGCCATATAAATCGACGTCTTTTTGGCACTTCCTAATGTCCAGTCACCTTACCCCTGCTCGCTTCCACCGCAGCAATCCAATCAAATGGCAGGAGGCATCAGGCGAGCACAAACATTATCCATTCCCCCGGAGCCCTTTCCCCCTATCCCCTTTCCGATTTTCCTGATTTCCCCACTTGGGCCATCCAATCTCTTGGCCAGGGATCATTAGGCTCTGAGTTGTGAGGCAAGGGTTCATTCGCACTGCAGCTCATCCTGCACTGTGAGAAAAGAATGTACTATCGTTAGCAATCAGTAAGCTCAAAAAATCAGTTTCCAAATAATTTGTTGCTTACTTTTGCACACCTTTACCAGGGTTTTCTAATCCCCATTGGTTTTCAGCACATTAACCTCTGACCCCCAATTGTTTTCCGTGTAGATCGGCGTAAGGAAGCCATCACCTTCGTGCTGCGGCTGCTCATTTGCGTAATGCACAAATTTAATTTACCAAAACGCAGCCCAAGAATAAGACGCTGCCCGTTCTGCGAACTTTCGCCACGGAACATCAACGGCGAAACTTGCTTATCCGCAACGCATTCAGTGCGGTGGTCCGCTGTCCGCTTTTCGTTTCTCGCTTTTCCCGCTGCCAACCAACCGCCCGCAATTTTCCAGCCCACCCACAACTTTCGCCACCGCCGACGTTTTTCCACCCGATTTTCGAGGGAAAAGCTTACGTTAATTGTGTGTATCCTCCAGCTGCGAGCCGTGAGTTGCAAGTGCTTTCCTTTCCCCACCCGACTTCAAATGGGGTTCGTTGGTGACCCCAAAAGAGGGGGAGGGTCGTGCTGAGGCCCACGAGCCGGGCTCATTTTAATCAATTTTTAATTTAAATTTAATAGAGTAACACGCTTGGTGGCCCGTCGAAATGGCGAGAAAGGGCGAAAGTGGGCGGTGGCCTAGGGTTTCGGCGGCGGGGTGGTGCTGGGCGGTGGGGGGTCATAGCAATACATTGGTGTCATTTTACACGCATTCCTAGGTAAATAATCTTCAGAGCGTCACTAATGCGATGACTTTGTGGCGTTCTCTTCGGCGGCAAAGGGGAAATAAGGGGCTGGCAATGTAAATTTGCGCGTCATTTCGGTTCGCGGGGCAAATGTGGGTTAAGGTGTCACGGAGCAGCGAGCGGGCGATATTTAAAGGATTAAGTGATTTCCCAGAAATTAACACAAGTAAGAGTGTGGGTGCCATCGATTTGGCCTTCCTGTGGGCGGCTGGGCGGTGGGTCGCCTCGCATGTTTCTGTGGGTGGCCGCTCTTTTCTGGGGCGTTTTGCGGGCAGCCGGCAAATTGCGTGTTATTTTGACCATTATGCTTGGGGGCTTAACGTAATTCAATTTATGGCCTTGGTAAGTCCTTGGCTCCCCCCTCCCCCCTCTTGCCGCACTTCGCCGGCGCTGTCAATTGGTTATTTATGCGCTCCTTTTAGATTTTAGCGGTTAATTAAAGCACATTATGCCTTAATTGCTAGATTAAAATGCTGCTTCTTCTCCGCAGCAGCTTCTTTTTCTTTTTTTTTTTTTTTCTTTTTTTGGGAGGTCAAGTGCTGACCTTTTCCCGCATTTTTTGGTAGGTGCTTTTTAATGACCCGCAATTAGTAGCGAATTAAAATGAGTGCCGAACAGAAAAGTTATTTCCGCCAATTGAAGAGTACGAGTTCTAAGTTCCTTTTAAGTCCCAAGGAGTAGAAGTGGGCTTACTTTAGGCATTTTTTAATTAGCATTGGGTTGGGTGTTTATCAATTATAACATCATTTGCCTCAATTAGCTCTTGCTATTACGTTTCAGAAGCGAAATATCTACCTTAAGTCGTATTTACTAAAAGCCATCTCGAAGTGAGTACTGTTCGCTGAAGATACCGCAAATATTTCCTGAGTGCAGTTCCACTTTAACTAGGAATTTCCCTCGAGCATTTGCAGATGGTTAAAAGTGGCCTACGGACAGTGGGTGTTGGAAGTGGGTGGTTCATCGCTTGAGTGGCCGTGCACCTGTCATTTGTCAGCCGGAGTCGCACCTTTGATGGGTTGCGATTGGAGCACGAATGCATTCGGCATTGGGCATTGGGCATTGGGCATTTGGCAGCAAACTGCATTTGTCCACTTTGATTGTCATAATTGCATTTCTTTGTGTGCGTGTCCGTGTGTGCGCATGTGTTGGTGCCCAGCCTGCATTGTGTGTACGTGACAGGAAGTCAGGCCGGAGATACCCATACACTCGAAGAAAATGCACCCCTTGTTAGCCAAGTTCCATTGGACAGGATATGTTGGTTTATTTTTAGATTTTACCCATAATCTTTGTAACTTCAAATAATTTAAGTTAACACGTTTGCTTTCAAATGAAAAACAAAGTTATATTATTTTATTTATTAGTAATAACCATATATGTTTCCAAAGTAGCTCAGCTTAATTTTTTTCAGTGCACGAGTGGGCGCCAGACAAAAGCTTTGCTGTCAGAGCCGTCAGCACACATTGTGCGCTCTTCGAGGGGGGATGGGGGACTGGGGGGCCGACGGGGTGGTGGGGCGAGCCGGGGAGTGTGAAATGGGGCGGGGTGAGTGGGAGTGGCAGGGAGCCTACAGAGCCTGAGCAGCGCCAGCCAGCGTATAATGATATTAGTCCCGGACTAATGTATGCAAGCTTCTCTAATAAGCGCACTGCACATTATTAGTTATTAATTAGTCAGGTGAATTGCCCACGAGGCCCGGGCACCCACACACTCTCACCCGCACACCCGCACACCCGCACACACACGCACACACACACTCGTACTCATAAAATACACCTGCACACCCACGGGGCTAAATGTGTGCGACTTTTGTTGTAATCGCCCGACCGCATTGAACTCTGTATAGCTATAAAACTGTGTAGCTTTATGTGTATGACTACAATGGCCGACGGTGTTTTTCGGCTACTGCCTCAACATCCTGAATTATTAGAAATGAGCTAATTGAAAAACTCAGAGCGCCCCCAAAACACACACAGCCACACACCCACGTAATGGCGTAATTCATCACGTAACGTGAGATGTAAATTGACAGCTAACAAGCTCAACGCCGCCAAATGCGGAAATCTAGAGAACGGAAAGCCGGCGATGAGCTACCAGCTCCAAAGTCCTGGGACCAAGCGATTGGGATGACTAATTACCTCACTCGAGGGAGCACGGGATGGGATATGGTCATGTACCATATACCCGGGGCACTAGGGGAAGTACAGGGTGCAACATTTCGACAGGCTTTATATATATGATTTTAAAATATTCCCCAGCAAAATAATCACGTATGTATAGAGCTGCTTAATCCAATACCTTGCTTACTTCTAGACACTTTCACAATTAAATATCAAGTTAAGTCGCAGGACGAAGCAACGCCTTCGGGTTCGTAACAGCGTTATCTGAGACCCTAATCAGCCACGTAACCAGCACAGGTATCCGGGGGACCATCGTGGGTTGTGCAACAAGCCAGGTTGCAGGTTGCAGCTTGCAGCTGCTTAGGTTACGTAAAGCCAGTTGTGGCCAACAATTTGCGAGCGGAGCTTTTGTTTGGCTAGTTGCAAGTACTCGAGCCACAGCTCATCGCCAATCCAGCGCAAATATATGAAAACTTCAAGCTCCGATCCTGCGCCAAAAGTTATAATGACCTTTCTCCGTGCGATTCAAGTCCGAAATCGCAGTCCCCAGCCAATTTCATTTCCAAGCCAATCTGAGAGCCCAATCACGCGCCCAATCCCGTTCAGCGAACCCAAGTCCGCTCCGAGTCGCAGTCTAGAGTCCACGAGTCCTGGAGTCCTGTAGTCCTGAAGTCCAATCCCAATCCCAATCCGAATCAGAATCCGACTGCGACTGCAGCTTAGCGCGTAATTTTCTATGAATGCAGCCATGGCTCTGGACCGCAGGAGGTCCGCCAAGCGACAGGAGACGAGTCCAAAAGGCTCGGAATGGGTCGCAAGGAGACGAGTCGTGCCACATGTATGGTAAATTAACACCCTCCCCGCCAACTGCGCCCCGCCCAACCCGATGTTGCACCGCCAGAAAAAAGTTGCTAGAAGATAAATATTGGTTTAAGGTCACTTTCAGCTTAAGGCTGACAGATTGGGGTCACCACAACCCGATGTTGCGGTCACCCAACCATAGAATATTAAGTTGCCTACAAGTACATTTTTCGTAAGTTCACCTATATTGAGATTATATACTAAGTGTACCTTTTTTCTGCCAGTGCAACAGCTCGAAAGTCGCGCTGCAACTGTCGCATATTGAAACGTTAATCGCATTGCTCCTTGCAGTTTTCCCGGCAGGGAAACAACTCCAGCTCGTACTGCTGGTCAGCGGGCGCAGGGATAATGGCAGAGCGGGATGGTGAAGGTGGGGGATTGGATGGAGCAAAGGCCGTCATATTTAGTTTTCCTTGACGCTCGCAGCTCACACAGCTGGATGTCCTTGCAGGCGCACACCCCCTTTCATGTCCACTACTTGCCACTCCGCCCCGCGCCACCCTCTGCATTTCCATGCCCGCCCCAAAGCAACGTTTGCGATGATTACTTTTGGTGGTTGTTGACTGTGGCGAGTGGCCACTACCGCCCCCTACCACCTCCTGCCACCTCCTGCCGCCCACTGCAACGCCCCTTTGTTGTTCGCCTTGTGGTCAATGACATTTACTCGGAAGCAGCAGCGACAAAATCAGCAGCAAGGCAGCGAAAAATCAATGCAGCAGCAACGACACCGATGACTTTTCGAGACCCCTCGCCCACCCATCCGCAATCCACCCCCTTTTGGACCATTTAACCAGATGCCGCAGAAGACTTTTCCCACCTGCAGACCGCCAAAAAAAAAAAAAACAACAAAAAAATGGAAGAAGAAAACACAGAGTGCCCTTCCAGTCGAGTGTTTTGGCCACATATTTCACAATTATCATAAATTTCTAGGCCAGGCACTTTTCTTTTAAACTGGAAATTTATAGGCGTAGTTGTTCCGATAATTGGATGTTGGAGTGCCCAGGATTGCCGGCAATCGAGATGATGGCATCGAAACTTCAGGGAAAACGCTTTAATGAGTTCAGCACAGGACAGCGGGCATTCATAAATTGCTGCCTGTTTATTATTTACCAACTGACATTTAATAACAATAAACACACTTCCCAAGAAGATATACAAGTTGGGGAAAATAGGGCAGAGTAATTGGATAAATATACCCAGAAAAATTGTGAACGATAGAAACCGAGATCGGTTGTGCTCATCGTACTAACTGACATCAATCATTCTCATCAATCATTCTCATCTTGGCAAGATTTTGAGATCGAAATTCTCAAATCGAGATTGTTGAGAACGGTTTTTCGCTGAGTAGATGTACAAAATAAGCTAAAATGAATTTAATTCTGCTATAGAATCATCTTGAGGCAACATTCTTCTTGATTCCTTTAAATTGAGAAACATTTTTCAATCGCGCATCCATGAAAGATACTTAATCCATACTAGCAAAACGCCCTTAGTCCAAAATGTTTGCTAGTCCAGCGTACTTCATGCAACTGAAGACATTTGCCGTATTTTAACTTGTGGCAAGTGGGTGTTCCGGCCAGGATTAACAGAATCCCTTTGAGTCACCGCGCTTCTTGGAAACCACACGTTTCGAATTCCACTTGCCGCTGGTAATTTCCTTCTGGCTGGCAAACATTCTGCGGCCAACTCACCTGCGAGCAAATCAAATTCCAGACATTGGCCGGAGCTTTTCTCGCACTTTGCTCGCCGGAGAGAAATGCGAAATTGCGGTAGCAACAAGTCCGCCAATTAGCCGCGTGCCTCGAATTCCCCGCCCGCACTCCCTCTCTTAACCCCTTGCCACACCACCGCCGCACACACCCTGCCCCCTCACCTTTCACGCAAATCGTGGCGGTGGCGCGTTAATTGGCTTTCATAATTGACCAAAAAGGACATTGGAGGCTGTGGGAAAACCGCACTCATGCACAGCCCGAAATGGTCAGTTTCCTGGTTTTATTTGTTAAGTAATCGCATTGGCACTTCAAAGCTTAGCATATCCTCAAACTCATTTATATAAGCCACTTGGAAGTTGTTATAGTTAGTTACGTTTTCATTCCTCTACCAGATTTTAGCCGAATTTAAGCAGTGTAAGTTGTCAGTTTTTTCCTTTGTGTATATCGACCACTGAAATGAAATGAGCAAGCTAGCGTTCTTTTTGACTGGCAATTGCAGCAGCTTGGCCGATAATTCTTGGACATTTTTCGCATTCGCATTCGATTCGGATTCGAGCCAGGCTGAAACACGGCGAAACGAAAGGCGAGCTGGCCAAGATGACAACACGGATGTTGATGCATCCAATTAGGCGGGCAATTACCGAGCACCAGCGGCCCAAAGGAGCTGCAAGTCACTCTACGGATCGGAGCTTCAGGTGGCTGACAGGGTGTTTCAAGAAACTGCTCCCCCAGATTCGCTGCCAATGAGGAAGCTGGGATTAGGGCGGGGGAAATGTGATTAGCCAACTTGAAATGAGCTTACTGCAATTATATCACTTTACTATTCAATGCGTGCCAAAAAGTATGCAACGAAGAAGCTCCAAGCATTCACTTCTCTATATTCTCCATTGCATACTTCTAGACACTTTAGTTCCTCTTAACAACAAACAATAAACATTTTATAATTATAATGATAAAGCTAGTATCTATCTATCTATCTATCTAAATTTCATTCCATCTGCCATATCTTAAATACAGAGTTGCATGATATAACTATTCGTTCGCTAACTGTCAAAATGTTATAACAATTTAGAATTTTGAACATATATAGCCACGATCCAAAGCGTCTTACTTTACTTTAAAAAAATGTCGCTTTCATTGACCAGAGTTTTTACGCTTTGCAATTAATTCGTTGGTTTTTTTTATAGCCCTAGCCCCCACCAATGGTTGGAAAAATGCTGCCCTCTTTGTCATTTAAAGCGATATTTATCATCGTTGTCTACTCCCAGGCTCATTTGCATTTGCCACAACCGTGGGGGCATGGGTGGAGTGGGTGCTCCCAGCCGAGTGGCAGGAGTGTCGCCTGCCCGGAACGATAAGTTGGCCCTGTTTTTATGGCTTGCACGCTCTGGGCCAAGTTGTTTGTGACCGCTTCGGCACTCGCTTCGTTTTCATTTCATCAATTAACCAAAAGGCAGCAAAAATGTGTTTTCGCCCTCTAATTAGCATCTACATAAACAGAGGGAAATCCTATTAGCACCCGCACCCGCACCGCACCGCACCCCGATGGAGTGTTGTAAAAAAATACAAGAAAAAAAATAAACAACCGAGCCATAAATACTTTGGGGCAAATGTGGGCGTGTGGGCGGCAGGACATCGCAGCTCATTAGCAACTCGATTCAGCAATGTGCCGCATTGCTGGCAAAGTAGTTATCCCCGGAACGTGTCCTTTGGCAGCCATTCAGAGGTGGATTTTGCATTCAAAAATGACATTTGCGATCGTTAACATTGCAGTCTTCTCAAAGGGATTTGTGCCTTTCAATTCATACGCAGAGATTAAACAAATTATTAGACCGCCTTTAAATGTCCTGCTTGCGCTGGCTTGAATGCAAAAACGCAATAAGCCCTTGTTTCGGGAATCCAAAGTCCGGTCACCATAAAGGTCCATCTCGCATCCAGCTCACGTCGGAGTGCGAAGCCTTCGCCACCTGGCTAATATTGCGAGAATTCTTCTCGGGCTGTGATGACAAAAGAATCTGCTGCACTAATTGCTGCATAACTCGACTGTATGTGGCTTTTATGTTCGCTCCTCTGTTCTTTGGCCTCCCTGTCATCGCACATTGCACATCGCCGTCCACCGCCCACCGCCCATCGCACTTGGGATGCTGTGTCAACGCCGGAGTTCATTTGCGAGCTGCCCGCTCTCCTTGGTATTTTGAGCATGGAGCGGGTGCCAGGTCCTGCTCGTGGTCCTGCTCCTGCTGCTGATTTGCTCCTGGTTGGGTGTCCATTGTAGCCACGGCCACTTCACGCAGTCCCCGAGTGCCGATCCCAGCCCCGAACGCCAGTTTCAGTTCCACTTCCAGATACGCATCCTTGGGATACCTGGGAGACGCCTGTTTGTTCTGCCCGGTACTCCAGGGGTTTTCGCTTTAACCAGGTTCCCTCCTGCGGTGGAGAACCTTTAAAAAACATTTACCCCTGTCAAATGGGTTAACTGTGCACTGGCCGAAAGTCAAAGAAATAAGTTCATAGATACAGATAGATGACAATAAATACATAATTCGATATTAAGAAAGGATAGAGGCCTACTTTCACTTGGGGTTTTGGTCTGATCAAAGAGTTAAGAATCTTGTGTAGGAGTTAGGTATCTGTTAGTCGAGTTAGCGCCGATTTATTCCGCCTTGAGCCGCGTGGCTTGGTCCCTGTGTGCGTACCTAAATGTATCCATATGCCTGAGATACGGGATACCAAAGCCAATTACCTGTGCGTCCGTCCCCCTCCAAAGTGAAAGGGAGAAATGCTGATGTGGAGGGGGTGGGAACTGGGGGGAAATTGGGGGTATTGAGGACTTAGGAGGAGAGAGTTGTCTGGGCCTGCGGCTGCTGTGGGAAATACAAAACTGACGCTGGGGCACAGTCTCCGTGGGCCATGCGACAAATTTGACTTTTATGCTTTTGAGAATTGCCTGTGACACAGATACAGATACGGATACAGAGATACAGGAACGCACACGGGGCTGCCAACGGATACAGATACAAGTGGATACAAAGTACACACACACACGCACACATCTATGTGTGAGTACGCCCCCGACGGTTATGCAATTACAACAGGTACAAAAACCCAACGAGGCACTTGATGCGACTCTGATGATGATGATTCTCGGCGGAGGATCGTAATGATGATGATGCTGATAGAGTGTGGCAATACACTGAGGGAAAAGCCGACGGTGGGCCAACGGTCCGCCGGGTCGTCCGTATCCGTGTCCGTGTCCGTGTCGGTGTCCGCCAGTTGAAATGGACGCCGCACACAACAACAAATTGTTTGCCGGGTAATGCGAGAACTTTTTCGGGGTAAATAAGTGGATGGCCCTCGGCTAGGAGTCTGCAACGGAACACTCGCAACGCACATCCAGCATACATGCCAGCCACCCAACCAGGTGGTGCACTGAAAGAAATGAGCAGAACGAAAAGTAAAGTAAACAGGGCTGAAAGATCATCACTACAATGTTTGCTACCAAAGTAATTAAAAGCTTGCCTGAAAACCATTTCATTCATTTGGAAAACCATTTCATGCATTTGCAGCCTTCACAGGACTGAAAAAGTTGCGGAAATTCCTCACAGTGTATGGCCACCCACTTGGTGATGGATCTGTCCGAAAGCAGAGAATTAAAATTCAAATTCCAATTCATCAAGATAATCGCATTTCAGAACTTTTATTTGCCCCCGCACAGAAGTCACATGTGCGAGCGAGAGGCGGCTCTCGTGCGTGCCTCTCGTTTCCAGCACTCACAACCACCCAAAGCCACCCACAATTACACACACCCACACAAGTGTCCGTTCGCGTGCGTGTGTGTGTTTAATTGTGCTGGTGTTCGGTTTTGTTTGTGCAGAACGGGCAGCGGATGTTGTAAATATTTGCAAATAGCCGTCACAGTTCCCAGACCGAAACCCGACCCCAAGAGCCCTGGTTACCCTGACCATCCTGGGCCATTCGGGGCCATCCTATCCCAAATCCACGCCCACCACGTCCACTGCGAAAAGGGGTTTTTAGGGCCAATTATTATTAATTGCTTTACAGATACAGAACAGTAGTGAACAGCCGACTCGCAATTTGCAAGCGAAACACACGACGGGAATAAAATGGCAGGAACACAGCAAGAAAATCTAGACCAGGAAACGCAGCTTTAATTACCCTGCCAGCTACTTTGGGGCAGCCCGATGTTTATTAACAGCTCCATTCGGGAAGGTTTTCCGGTGCCTATTTGCTTACGCGAAACTCCATAGAATCAAGAACAATTGCAAACATTTTGCAGGGTATTTACGATTGTGCTGGAGTGCATGGAACTCGAATATTAAAATTCTAAGTACGATAAATATATTTGACACCTATTCCTCAGACTCGAAAATATGTAATAAGGTGGTTAGCATAAATATGATTATACTAAATATCTAAAACAAAACCTTTTAATTAGTAAGAATAAATCGATTTGACGATTTGACTTGTGCCTTAATACGGTTTTGTCAATAAACAATATATAGTTTGCAACTTGACATATACCTTATATTTAAAACACATATTTTTAATGCTAATATAGTATTTAAATAGTTTAACAAGTCTTGTGAATAGTGCTAGAACAATAAGATACCATCGGGATATATTGAAAATTTAATTCGTATATATGAAGAAAAAATTATTTATGCAAACGATTTGGGAAATATGTGGCATACTCTCGGGCAAAGTCTGGAGTCGCAGGATGGCGACTTGAAGTGGACTTTAGCCCACTTGGCAGATGAAACCCATGGCACGCCATCCGGCAGATGGGGAGCAGAGTCGAGTCGGCAAAAAGTGGCACACAAAAAGCGGCAATAATAATAACAATAAACCAGGGGCAGTAATAGGAATGGAGCCCCAATGCAAGCTGTTGCATAATGCCGCTGCTCCACAGTTGCCACTGACTCGAGTCGGACTAACTGGATGGATGGATATTTGGACGGATGGCCGTGCTCTAGGCTCTTGGCTCATGGCTCATGGCTCTCGGCTCATGGCTCTCGGCTCATAGCTCTTGGCAATTGCCAAGCGGATTTTCCGCTCGAGAGCGCTTTTCCAGCCGCCAGAGAAGTCTTGGGTAGAACTGAAAGCGGCGATGCTGGGAAACTGAAAGCTGAGAAAACTCGGAAAATGCGAGCGACTCACTCAAGCGTTCACATTTTTAATCATAATATTTTAAACAATATAATTGCAAAACTAACAAAAGATGCAGTAAGCAAATGATGATGCACAAATTGCCAATAATTCGGCTCTTGTGAAAATTGCGAAATTGTGAAAATTTCGCAACTGATTGAATCGATTGTTAAATTGCCAAATTGGATTATTCGTCTATGAACAACTGCACAAAGAACAATATAAAATCATCTTAGATTAGTGAAAGCTTAAAAAACTTTGAAGAACGATTATTCAATGAAAAAAAAAAAGTAAAAACTTTTAAATGATGTCGAAGAAAACGGATTGACAAATAAACATATTTAGTTATTCATTGCGTTAAAGGTAAAAACATTTTAAATGCTTATTCAAAATGTATCTAAAACTGTTTATCTTATTTCAATCTGATTCTAAGGGCTTTACATTTTTTATGGTACCACAATTTTTAAGTGTGTTTAGTTCATTTTTTTGTAAAATATATTTATAGAACATATTCTCGCATTGTCATTTCAAAAGATGCAATAATTTAAATACTGCAAATCGATGTTCTCAATTAAATTTTTAAATTTATAGAAGATTTCAAGGAATTATATTGTTAAGCGTTTCGTTTTTTAAGAAAGTATTGTATTCAAATTGAAATATAATTACAAAATATTGTTAGATGGATTGTTTCAATGACATAGTTCATACTTTTATCTTTTTTTTTTTTTGCGAAAATCTTACCTTTTTTTTACCAATTTTTATACCAAATAATTGATCCTCCATGGCTAAGATCACCACCAGATCACCGGCTGCAGACGAGACTCCAACCCATGCCAGAGCATTAAATCAACAAGTACCACCGGCCCAAAAGTATGCAATGCATGTTCGATGGAACGTGCTGCGCAAGCAACACGCAACAGCAACGGAACTGGATGCAACGGCATGATACAACATGTTCGAGTTCCACACGGTCCACTGTGTGGATGGCAAGTGAAGAAAAAAGTTCGTTTCTTTTGGGGTTTTTCGTTTTGCATTAGATCTTTATTTAATTCTTTTGCGCTTTTCTCGTTTCTAGGCCAAGTTTTTCGCCAAGTTCCACTTTTAGACTTAAAACGTTGTTCTCTGGTAATAATTAATATGCATAACGTTACTTACAGTTTCGCTTAACTTAGTATAATAATAATTAATTCATACAATACAATAATTAATCATAATAAGGTGTAAACTACCCTCGTTCAAATGCCCGTTGTTGTTGGTATCGGTATCGTATTGGTTGTCTATATAGTTCTGTGCTGCGTTCTTTCGTTACGTTTTTATTAGTTTTTATAAAATATCACATTTTAAGCTTTTTGTTTGTGGGAAAACCAAAGTTTCGAACGAAAAATTCACCGGCAAAGCAAAATCGGGCGATGGCAGAAGCAAAGCAAATCTAGCGAGACCCAAAGAACGCCAGCACTCTTTATCGAAATCGAAATGATGATCGGTCTTGGGATCGGGATCATTATCCATCCCCATATTAGTTATACATATACTTGGTTGTGGTGCTAAAACTTTGCTTTATTTTACGATTTATCCAATATCTAATGCGCCTTTCTGCGGTAATTCGCGTTTAATATTTTATGTAGACATTTAAAAGTCTGCAAAGTGCAGCTTGGGAATTTAAAATTGTAATTTCTTCTTGTAATTCGTATATGCATGTCTGTCTGCGTGTGTTTTGTTTTTCCTCTGTTACTGTGTGCGAGGTGGAAAGTGCGCCCGCGTTGGGCGCCACTTTCTACAATCGGATTTTCCATTGTTGCTACAACTTGATTCTAGAATTTCCCCTATAGTGCTTCGCCTCCTCATCTTCGTTTGCTTCTAATTGTGGACTGGAAATAGACAGGACTACGAAAGTTATCAAAAATGGCCAGCTCGAATGAAGGTATTGGTAGGGAATTGTATTTATTTAGTATACCAATATTTTTAATCTTTGCTTTTAACTTTTCTTTTTACTTTCAAGACAATAAACTCAACTTTTAGATATGCTCAAAAATTACTCCATTTTAAGTCACCGGATGAAACGCCTAATTGTCCACGGTGTTCGACTTACAAAGTACAAAACACAGCATACTTTCGGACACCTTTTTTACAGGTTTCAAATGGACTTTGAATGATATTCCATAATTAAACGAAATACTTGGGAATTTCTATCATGGCTTCCCTAGTCCGCTGATTTAAGGAACTCATTTCTGGACGATGCCTGAGGTCTTGCAGTTGGCATTTTAAGAGCTATTTTCCCTCACTGTGAAAGTTGAGTCGGTGAAAATGGACTTTTGTTTGGCTGGGGAAAGTTTTCGAAATGGAAATGAAATTCTTACAATGTTTCTCTATAGCTGCGCCTGCTGTGTGGATGTGGATGTGTGGAGGTGTACATTTACCATTTATCATTAGTATACACATAGGTATGTATGGGCTTATATATGCATTTGCTTAAGACACATTTTTCAATAAGTAAGTGGAACAACTCGCCAACTGTTTCGGTTTCAACTACATGCACATAAATTACAGATTTACTTTTGTTGGGGTTTTAAATGCTTTTCCATCGATTCGGGTTTCTTTACGCATTGAAAAAGTTGACAGGCATTGACATATATATTTTATATTTGTTTTCATCCATTTCTTGGCTTTTGTTTTTGCCCTTTCTTTTATGGGTTGTGCGTCAATTAAATTGTTTATGTGTCCAAATTTATTTACAATTCGTTTAACACTCAGAGCTTAGGTTACCAAAAAAAAAACACGTTTTATTAAATATTCCTTTTTTATTAATATTAATATTCGTATAGTTATAATCCACAATCTTTACTCTATGTACAAGCATTGCTAGGTTATAAATAATAAAAAAAATCGTATATATTTAGATTTATATATAATTAATGATCATGTTTGCTTTACGCGCAGACAACATGGTGGTGCAATCTTCTAGATCTATTCTCCACGTTCATCCACAAAAAAATTATCGCGCTCACGTATTTCTAGTCGGATGCAATATAAAAAAATTGGCTTTAACATAGTTCGTATGTACATGAATAAATATATATATATCTTTATATATATGTATGTGGTTGTGTGTGCTTGTGTTTGCGTGTGGTGAGTGCGGTTACATATATTCTATATGGATATATGCCTAACATACAGCTAATTAGCGGTGCCAGATCTGCCAGATGGTTAATAATACATATATTTTGAATATATATATTTATCAATTCTGTGCTTAGTAACGATTAGTTTAAAATGTTCATCGGCCGCCAGGAAAAAAAACGTCGGTATACATCTATTCAACATGCGCAACTCGTTTGTCGGATATCAATTATCGCCTATCGTCTATCGCTTATCGCCAATCGCTATAATCGTTTACTTTCTGCATTCCAGGGGGTTTATCTTTCTTTCTCTTCATATATGTGCTAATTCTCTTTGCTTCAAACTCTTTTCCTATTTCATGCATTTCTCTTTTAGTTACTTTGTTGTAGGTACCTTGCGTTTCGCTTTAAAGTGATTCCGAGTCCGTATCCTCTTCCGCTCCCCCTTTTGCATATTCGTATCCCCTCTCCCCTTACAACATATCCGCTATGGAGCCGTAGTGCTGCTCCTGGCAAATCGGACGACAGCACTCCTCCACGGCGTCGTACTTGTAGTGGCGCCTCCGGTTCATCTGACTCCTCTGGTAGTAACTTCTCCCTGGCTCCTCCTCTTCCTCCTCCTCGTGCTCCTCCTGTTCGTTTTCCTCCTCCTCCTCCTCCTTACTGCCCATCTCTCCGGGATCGCAGATATCCAGCTCGAAGGGATTCAGACGATCCTGGGCGAGGGAGTAGCGCTTCCGGGGCGGCTGCAGTGATGATGTGGACGATGACGTTGACGCTGATGACGTCAGCTGCTGATGCTGATGGTGACGACGGCTACTGTAGTTGCTATAGCTGCTGCCGCTGTTGGGTTGGTGGTAATAGTGGATGGCATGGCATGAGGCAGTCTTTGTATTGTATTCCTGAAAAGGAGAGCGCAACAATTAGTTAGCTTTCAAATCAATTGTTTATTTTATCTAAGGTTTGTATAACATATGTCGAACATGAATGTCTAAAATAAAGTGTGTTTTGTGCTATTAAAATATAAAAGCCAGCGTTTGCCAAAATAAATATTCTGTAAACTATTCGGAAAACTCTGAATCAAAATCATTCTGCTGTAAAATTAGTTTTCTCTTGTGTGAGGCTGGATTTAAATAAATTTCGTATTTTGTTAGTGGCCAATGATGGGATGTTTTTTTTTTTTTGTAGTTCAATCCTGTAAAATGTTGCTACATTTTGTGAATTTCATAGCATTTATTCAGCTGCATTTTGGTTTAGAAATTCAGTACGAATTGAAACCTCAACCGATTGAACTGTGATGCCATACAAGGTTCAACAAGTTCGGGCTTTTGGTCAAGTCAAGTGAGGAGATTCCAGCAATTGACTTTTGGCAGCTTCTTCTTTTATCCACTTCCGGTAGCTCCAACATCCCACCCATACACTACCAGCATGTAGTCACTTCCCTTCGGTCGACTTTTCCAGAACCAACTGAATATTGTCTGCGCTAAAATTTGTTGCCACAATTTGTGCAACAAATTTTGTGCTCCAGCGTTTGCCTTTGCTTTTGGCTTTTGGCGCACTGCCTCTACATCTGTGGCCAAGTGTGTGTGGATTGTGTGTGTGTGTAAATAACCAACATAATGGCAGAAAGGTCGCATTCTCATAAAGTTGGCGCTGACTTTCAGGGGTATCCTGCACTCCTGCTCCCGTACGCCCGTACTCCTGTACCCGTTTGCCTCCCTGCTCGTCGTCCTTCCTGTGCCCCGCATATTATCAATAAATTGCATCTGACTGCCAAGCAGACAACAAAACGGTAGCCCTATCTGCAGACCCCACCCCCAACCCAAGTGCCACCCAACCAGCCACCTGACTAACCCGTTATTAAGCGACAGCTTAAACACTGGGCGAATTACGCAAAAATGCAACTAAACTAAAGCTATAACCCATATTTCAGTTATAATTAGAAAGTAGACCAAAGGACCAAGAGTCTACAATATATTTTGTGAAGCACCCTGTTTAAAGGTGTCTAAAAGTATCCATTTAAAATATATTGTTGCATAAATTTGAATCCTTTGTGACGTTCTTCCAGTTCCCTGAAGCAAATGTCCACTTGTTTTCCCTTGTTTCAGCACCACCTTTCTCCCAGTGTACACGTTATATGGGCTTGGGCCCTGTCACACCGCACCTTGTTCTAATTTATTTATTGTTGCATGCATGTGCCTTTATTGGGCGTCCTCCAAGTGGAGGAGGGGCTGGCCCTGGAACCACTTCCCCACTTAACCGCAAAATATCGGAGAGGACCGGTGGACTGGACTTTAACAATTATGTTTTGCCGGGTTGTTCGGTTCGGTTCGGTCAAAGTCAACAGTGGGCGAGCGAATATGTCTGACAATTTGATGCACTTGTCGCTGGGCTGGCCATTTGGTGCCAAAGTTATTAAGCACTTTTTGGGGACGTCAAAGGGGGGTGGAGGTTAAACCGGGCTGATGTGACCCAAAACTGGACTGAGTTTTAAAATCGGCTTAAGCAGGCAAATGTATTTCGAATGAGCCACACATCCTATTCATGCAGGACCCACTCTGGCTCTTCCCCATCCCTTGCCCTTACCCATTCACCTTCTTGTTTCGAGTTTATTGATGTCGACGTGGGTTTTCATGCCTCGACAGAGGGTCAGTTGGCATGGTTAGGGACATCAGGGTGCAGACTCGTCTGCAACGTGACAAAACCCATTATAGATGCGACCGCAAAGATAACACTCGCTTTTCGGTCCAGACTCGACTTCTGATGGATGCCCAAACACAAGTGTCAAGCCTTCGGTTTGGGCAGCTCTTCTGGGTGCGGGAACGGTGTGCGATTTGCCAGTGATGCTACTGCGAAAGGTACAACTCTGGCAAACGATGTAACTGAAACACATCGTAATATTCCACTTTAAGAGTTGACACACCTATATGGATCGGATCAGTAAAACTGATAAATAAATATTAAGTGCTATGTGCTTTTTATAACTAGTAAGCTGTGTCCTCGGAGCTCAATCCTTAGTTCATCTGCATCACTGAGGTAGCCATTAAGGTCAGCCAACCTCAGTGATGTTTGTCTCGCCAAGTAAATTTCATTAGAGCTTCCCTAATTAACCGACGAACGAGAAAACAAACGTTGGGGTAATTTATGGTACCTTTTGCCAGCTAAAAACCTCTTCAAATAAGTACCTATGCACATTTATGTACATATATGTACGTGTACCCAAATGCGCCCCATCACTTCCGGTTCACTGGTGGCAAGTGAGAAAGAGCGACGCTGCAAAGTTTCCATAAATTTCATTTTGTAACCATCAAAAAGTTAAGTCAACGATAAATTGAATGGCTGCATGATTGACTGAATGAGCGAATGAGTGAATGAGAGGCTGTGTTCTTCGGTGGTGCAAGTGGGCGGTGGCTGGCGGTTGGTGGTGCTGCGGCTGTCAGTTGCTTGTCGGTCATTGTGTGGCTCGTTGCGTTTCGGCCAGACATCAAAATCCACAAGCGGCTACAAAAAGTTGGGCAAAAATATGAGAGTGCCAAAGAGATAAATGGAGTCAGGGATAAAAAACGCCTACCATTCGAGGTCGCAAAAAACTCGCACAGCACAGGGCGCAAAAAAAAATATAGCTTAGCTCATAAGCTTCACGTGCTTATGCATTTACAGATTTCAAGATTTTCACTGAATATTTGCGGCGCTAGGCTGGAAAATATTTTAAATATTTCCCATTTTTAACGAGCTGCTTCTGTGGGTTGGTTAATTACATTTAAACAAATATATGCTATGCTCAATGCCATTGGTTTAGTTTTTTTTTTTTTTGTATCTGTAAAAAGTGCATAATGTTTGATTTATTATCTAAACTGCATCAGGTCTAAATTGTCAGGCTTAAGCGAACAATTAAATGAAATTATGCAGTGGCTTTGGGCGCAATAAAAAAAAAGAAAAACCAATAATTAAATGAACCATTAATATTGAAATGGAACAACCAGCGGAACAGACCACAACTATTATATCGACCACAGCTGTCGCTGCATGCATGGCGTGTGCGTAAAAAAGCGTCAATATAAATATAAAGCAGGCGACAACAACAATGCCAAAAAGTCAAAAGCCGTCAAAAGGCATCATTGAGCCGAAGGGGGCGTGGCAGTGGGTGGAGGGGGAGGGGGAGGGGGGTAAGGGGGCGAGTTGGGAGCCAACACCTCCACAACACGAAGCACTTCTCTGCGTGGGCCCCGTCCCTGCTACCTCCGCCTCTTTGGCCAAAGGCGTGGCACCGACATGTGACATGTGCCCTCCTAAAAACGTCATGGCAACCCAACCCCCTCTCCGGCCACCTTTGACCCCGCGCCCCTGGTGGCCAGGTGAAAGGGGGGAGGGGGTCTGGAGGCTGGGGGAAGCACCTGCCCAGCCGACAATAGTGCGGAAATATTAAATCTGCGCGTCAGGCGAAACGAGCGAAGGCACGAGAAGAAAACAATTTCGGGCAAGTGAAAACATTCTGGTAACAAAAGGGGGCGGCGAATAAAAGGGGGGCGGGGGGTCAAAGGGCGTGTCACAGACTTTATATAAATTGCAATAAACACGAATTGGCTGGCAAGCAGCAGGAAGGCAAACTTAAAACTGATTACGTATTGATGGCTCTGATGTCTGGCGTGTGTAGATATTCATTCAAGGGGCACCATCTGCCGTCCTGATAATGGATGAATATGAATTTGATTGGGACAATCGTTGCATGTGCTCAAGTGGGGTTGGCCATTAGGGTTTATTTAGGCATTACTGTGCAGAAACCAAATTTAGTTGAGTACAAATCAAATAAGCAACTCAAGTGAAGCTTCCATTATATGGAGTAAAATATAACTAGCTAGCTATTATGTTGTGTAAAACTTTTAAGCAGGCTCCAGCACGTTTAAACTTTGTTAATCCCATTAAATGAGGACACCTTGTGGTGGTGGTGGGTCAGTTGCCAACCCCAATTCCCCCACCCTACCCCTTCTTGCACCATCGACAAAGTGCAGAAAGTGTTGCCTACTTTTTGGGGCCATGCACTTAAAGTCGCTTCGAGGCGCCGTCGACGATGTTGTGTTGGGAAATTTCTGACAGGTCATAAATTGGCGCAGCGGGCGGTCTTGCCACACCCCCTTTTCTCCATCCAAACGCGGGTATTGCGGGGGGAGGGTAGGGTGTTGTGGACTGGAATGCCTTTGCCAAGCCCAAACGCACACACACACACACATACAACAATCCACCCATCGGGAGATATATATTCTGATGACCAAATGTCGGCGTTGTCGACGTTGTTTGTTCGCTGCTCTCCGGCAAACAAAACCAGACCAAACGAGACGAAACGAAATGAAATGAAACGAAATGAAAACGCATTCCCCACAACAGCTCGTGCACACATACAAACGCAAATGCAAATGCAAATACACACACCAATACCAATACAAATAAAGGTGTGAAGCGGCACGGCGCAACAGCAATGGCCACAATAATGGCCAGGAACAACGAAAAACCAAGTGCCATTCCGTCGCCCGCCTTCATTTGCATTCATACATACACGCATACATACATACATACATAAGCGTGTGTATTTTTTACAGTTAATGAAGCGACCAAAGACCGGAGACCAAAGTACGAAAAAAACAAGAACAACAAAAGGAGCAGCGGCCAAAGCAAACAAGGCATGCCAACTACACTTGCAAAAATAAAGGGAACGTCTGGCAATTTCCTTTGCAAAATGTACTAGCTCGGGTAATTGGTATGCAGGAAATCTAGGATACGTTCCAATGTTCCTTTAAAAAATCCTTGAAAAGTTTAAATATGTAAAGTTCGCAAAATTTTAGTATACAATAATAGTTCATTTTGTTTATTTTTATAAATATACATAGGTATATAATCATCAGGGTTGTACTAACTAGGTTTAGACTTAGTTTCATTGAACTAAGACAGATACTAGAGTTGATTAGTTATGTATGTATCGCATTTAGTTTACAAATGCTTTGCAACATCTTTTAAACAAATAATAGAATCGGTGACTCATTTCTTAGGTGAATATATACTTTTTTAACAGTTAAATTTTTTCTGCCAGTGCAGAACCAACGCTTTGGCACCTTTGCTTGCCCAATTTTCCCACCCGCACTTCGTTTGCAGCGCTTGTTTATTAGCCAACGCCGAGCGACAATAACAACAACGACAAAATCAGCAGCAGGGACACGGGCAAAATGGCCGACGCCGCGCTTAATTGTGCGGCCAGCGACCGGAAACGGAAACTGATTGTGCGGTCTGGCGGGACGGGAGGGTACAAGTGCCTTGCCCTCGTCGCTACCTTTACCCCATTGATTTGCAACAAATCTCATTCACATTAACGCGAACGCGATTTGCCAGCGTTTTTCGTCGCGCTGGCGGCTTTCCAATCAACGCATTTGACATTTCACCAGCCATTTCCAACCATTTCCCCGCTTTCCCGCACTCACCACCACACATTGATTAAGCAAAGGAAAAATGGGGAACGGGAGTTTTATTTTTTTTTGTTGGTTTTCAGGGGCCTACGTCAATCGGTTTGTTTGTTTGCCAAAAAATTGACTTTGAGATTCTATTTCTGTTTTTTGCACTGCCTGGTTTTCCTTTTTGAATTTTTCTTGTTTTTAGCGTTCTGGTCCTGATTGATGGGCTAAGATAAAGCTATGGTTGGGCGTTTTGGTTGGAGGATCTGTCGTTTGCATTTAGCAGTGCTCGCTACTACTCTCCATCTTGGCCAAAAAGGAGCAAAAGCCGGAATAAAGGACAACGAGTCGCGTTCAATTGAAGCTGGGCCCCGATTTTCCCATCTTTCCACCCTTTGCCGTAATTGATGTGTCTGCGTTGCGTTTTGTTTTCCGTTTTCACTTACAAGTTTTGCCCATGTTTTTTTTATTTTCTCTGCTTTTTTACTTGCAAGCTGATCTGCAAAATCCCGGCGAGTTGTACATCTCTATTATAACTTTCATGGCACGAATAAAGGAGAAGAAATAACAGAATATCCGAAGACCATAAAGATTATCCCAAGGAGGTCCATTAGGCTATTTTTTCATACAAGCTGATGGAAAACTTGGCCATTTAAATCGGATTTTAAGTCAATTAACACGGCTTGTTGTGGGTCTGAAAAATGCACATTCCATAACCATCGGCAAAGGAAAGAGGTGGGAAAAACAGAAGTTATTAACGATTATTTTCTAAATAATTAAATGCTGGCAGATAAAGTTGCCGAAATCAGTTTGGCTTATCATTTAAGCCAAACATTGGATGGCAAAACAAGATAGCATACTTTTTCCAACACTTTATCAGCGCGAAATTCAGTTAGGTGACCATTTTCGACAGAACTAGGTTGCAATATAACGAATTCACTGGCCCTAAAATCAACTTGAGCCATGAGCACCATGTGCCGACTGCCACATATTAAACGATAGTTGGGTAATCCACATCAATTACGAGCAGTGCGACTTATTTCACCCGGCCAGTGGATGAGCCCTTCAATGGCGACTGAGACAGAATAAACCTTTTGACAACTGCGTCTCATTTGGCAGTCGAATTGATTGCGCAACAAATGTTCCATCATCCCAGCCGAGCAGCTCATCTCATCTGGCATTATCAATTGCTCTTCACGCACGTTTGCCCGTTGTTAATGTTAATGCAGTCATCAGCTTAAGGCCGCCGAACAATGCCCAAATGGTGGGTTGCTATTCCCAGTACCCAGGCCAGTTCCCTGATTTTGGTCCCGAATCCCCGGTGAGGTCCAAAGGTCCAACCCCTCGCTATGAAACCACGCGCAACATCACACCAGCTGTGGGCGCAGCGAACCTCAAGTCGATAATTTAATGGTCTCTGCCATTTAATCTGCATTGAATTTATTATCTTGGAAAAAATTAATCTTGATATGTGGCCGGCTTATGGCGGCGACGACGACGAACTGCCCCCCGCTCTCCTTTTCCCAAAGCAGCGTTCGACTGACGAAAATAGCTAAAAAGCCGCGACAAGCACGCGCCACACCCCCGTTCTTCCGCCTCGAATATCTCATAAAAATTTGCAATTGTGCGGGTGGAGTGTCTCTAAATCTTTAAAGAATTATTTACTACAGTTCTCGTCTTAGGCGGCGAGTGGTGGGTGATTTTGGTTAGACAACCCCCGAAAACCAAGGAGTACGCTCAGACGCTCTGTGCGTGCACTGGCAAAAAATAATCGCACTTGGGTTATGGATTTTATTTTCCAAGCACCTATTTAAAGTGCAGAAATCGTTACTCCTTTGAGATGTACGAACTGCCTATGATAACCATGCATTGAACTATCATTTCCAAGTAGCTGGTATTTCTCTCAGTGCACTTGTACACGAGTGAGTATGAAAGGGAACGCAGGCGGACAATGTCACCACCAGCTACCGTTGAGCCACCCCCAAAATTCAGTGTGTGTTATTGCTCCACGCCTGGCATTGTGCTCCGGGTCCGCCGTTACGCCATCACCCCTGTCCGTCCGTCCGTTCGTCTGTCTGTCCGTATGTCCGTATGTCCTTCTGCCCGCCCGTCCATCCGCCCGTATCCGTAGCCATTCCCCTGGACCTGGACCTGATCCGTTGGCTTGGCGCCTTGCCAATGAAAGGAGCAGACGACCGAGGACCAGACCAAACGGGTCCTTGTCCTTGCAAATTTATTGTGCTACCCACGCGACTTTGGCGCCAGCGGGTTAAGGCTTTCCTTCGCCATTCTTCCACTCAGCTACACTCGCAGAAATGCTGCGCATTGGATTTGGGAATGTCAGTCGGTTAAATGAGACGCGAATAAAAGCTGTAAAATGTCGAAGGGGCATTACGAGCAGAGCGCAATTTACATTAAAATGAAAACACTGTATTGGCAGCAACATGGAATAAATGGCCATTGTTTGCGGTTAGAAACTATCGATTTAATTCGCACCTGCTTTCTTCCCAATATTAAAAATTTGTTGCCATATGCACCGTCTGTTAGCCTACATTATTGTTTAAATTACTTTTGAATGGTTTCTACCACCGAGAGCTGCATTTAAATTGACCAAATAATTGCATTTGTTCAGATGCTAAGAGCAAATAACGTGTCATTTTAGTTATAAATAATAAATATAACTGCAAATAATTAGAACTGTCCAGCTAAACGAATCTGTTCGATTTTAATTTCAGTTTCAGCTTTCTCTTTCCGTGTTCCGAGTGTTGCATAAGAATAAGGCATGATGGCTTTCCTTGGCAGCAAGCAACATTTTCCTACTTGAGGAGGGGGCAAGTTTAACAATTTCAATGTGAGCGTCATCGTCTCCGGGGCCTTCATCATTCAATTTTTAATCAGTCGGGCGCAATCTAGCCGGAGAAAAGTCAACCAGGCACCCAGTAACCAGGCAGCAGGAACCAGGAACCGGGCTTCATTCAACCAAACTTCTGACAAATTCCAAATTTCCAGCTTGGCCCCGAGCGGAGTGATGACCCCTGACCCCTGTTTAAATAGAAATGTTGTTCATTTGAGTACTTTGTGTGCGGCTTGGCTTTTATTATGGCTAAGTGAATGTTTATGCCCGATTTCCCCAGCACATGTGCCATTCTGCCCCAATCCTTCCTTTGGCTCCATCGGCTCCTTTCGCTCCTTTGGCTCCTTCCCTTTCATCCTTATCTCCATTGTCCGGCACTGGAATCCCCAAATCGTCGTCGTTCTTGGCGAGATCCATTTTCATATTTGCCCAAAGCTGAAAAGCAGACGTTTTCCCCATTTTCCCATTTCGATGTGGCTCTGATTTCATTTCAAGTTCCTTTTCCTCTTTTCCCCCTTTTTCCTCCTCTTCCGCTCCTTTCCCTCTTTGCTTTATTAGCCGGCGCAAGTTTAAAATGTTTTATTATTGTTGGCTACATTTAAACGATTCTCGGTGCAAAGGGAAATGGGAAATGGCTGTGGGGCGGGAAAGGGTTACAGAGCTCCCACCCCCAACAAAAAAAAAAAAAAGTAAAATAATAAAAGGGGGGAAATGGAAAGCAACTGACTGACTGACTGTCAAATCGAGTGTGCACAAATCGTTTCCAGATAGACTCGCCCAAGGACTAGTTTTCGGTCACATGTATTAAAAAAAAAAAAAAGGAAACGGAGGGGCGATTGCGTTGGGGATTCAGAGGGTTAGGGTCAAGGGTTAAATTCTAATACAGATGATGATGATGAGATGTCTGGGCTTGTAGCCAAACTTGTGTCTGGAGCACCCAGAAAATGCTCACAAAAAACGAATGCCCTCGACAAAGTCGTCTTGAATAAATGAATAGGATGAATCAACTGGAATGAGCGGTGCGACATATTCACTTACTATTACTCATCTGTATTGAAAAAGGGGACACAAGTGCTTTGCAACGAACAGCTTTAGGAATACCTTAAAGATATGTTTAGGAAATGTAAGAAACTAGAAACTATAAGCATATAAATGCATATTTAAGGACAGAAAATATGGAATTGCGTATATGTTTCTCGCTTTTAATAACCCCAATTCAAGGTGAATGCTATGTTCCGCCTGAATGGTCGAAAACTAAATGAATGAGATTTTGAATGAATGGGAATGTGCTCGCATTCTTGGCCGATTTCACAAATGACTCCGGAAATTCATCGCATAAATGTTCTGTATAAGAAGCGATTGAATAAGGAGTGCTATGTACACATACATATAGCTCATATGGCATATATTGCCGGGTCCTCATGATCCACACACTCGCACTCGGTCACTTATTCATGGAGCGGCAATGGACCATTCACACACACTCGTTCGCAGCCTATCATGCTTCCATTCATCCAAACGGCATTGAATGCAACCGAGCCGAGAGTTTCCCTTTTCAGCGCTTTTCCAACCACCCAACGCCCAGTTTTCTCTCTCCCCTCCCCCCCTCCCCTTCCCCCACCCCACTCCTGAGTGTTTGGCTTTCTCCCGTTGCGTTTATTTCACATGCTACTTAACACCCGAGGCAAATTAGTTGCGCCTCGGCGCAGTTTCGAATATAAATCAACACGCGGACAACAGCAACAGCGGAACAACAACATCGCACAGCGAAGGAAATGGATGCACGGCTCAAGGAGTCGATGCATTTGCTACCCTGGAATAAGTTCTTCATTACCTTATGACTACGAGGAGAGAAGCCACTCAATAATGAAGTAATATGCATTTAATCGCCTGTAGAATACATAATCGAATGGCTCAGTTTCAAGATGTAACAACTGTCGAAATTCTCAGTCTGTTTATGTAGAGTGATCGACTATTGTATACCTTATGCAATACTAAATTGTGATTTCAAAGACCACTGTGGAGCATCTTCAGTGTGCTTCCACTTCATATGCCAACCAATAATACCCAGTTAATAATACCCAGTAAAAATAGTTTCGCCTTCGGAGCCATTTACGAGTTTTCGCAACAGATTTTTTATGGCCGCCGCCGAAATGCGAGAAGCGCAGGAAGAGCGGAAGGAACGCGAGGAGCGTGCACCCTGCGGCTGCCACACACATGTGCGACCCTGCCCTCGAGGGCTGAAGTGTGTTGCCCTCCCACTCCCCACTCCCCACACTCCACGTTCCGCCACCCCAACCCGCGATCCTTCGACCCCTCGACGCACTCACATTGCATCCCCTTGCAAACCCTGTCGAATTGCATAAAGCATAAAGCATCCCGGCACTCAGAGAAAAAATGG
Source organism: Drosophila mauritiana (assembly GCF_004382145.1). Taxonomy (NCBI): domain Eukaryota; kingdom Metazoa; phylum Arthropoda; class Insecta; order Diptera; family Drosophilidae; genus Drosophila; species Drosophila mauritiana. Next base: position 18,834,221 of record NC_046672.1, on the reverse strand, counting down.
TATATTCACACTTTAATTGACAAGAAATACTTGGACAACATTTAGGAAATAATAATGCAACCAATCAATACATTAATGTATTACCTAGTTTAAAAATAAACGAATTTTTTTTGATAAGGAAATACAATTGCATAAAACTTATCTAAAGTTTCGGAAGTATTACAGCTTTTTTCTTAATTTTCGAAACAATATTATGTTTTCAGTCTCGATTTCAGTTTCGAGTGAATCGCTGGCTTGTACGCACAATTGTGCAAATTGACAGATTTATAACAAAATACAATGAATAATGGTATTATTCACACACCGAGTAATGGGGAAAGTGGAGTGAGCGGATTTAAGGGGTGTTAGATGCTATGCTATGGTGTGGAATGGTATGGGTGCATCTTTAGGTCTGCGGACATTTCAACAGGCGCCTTAATGTTCGGCACCCCACTCCCCTGTTCGGCTATCGTCCCCCCTGAACATCCAGTATATTCCCCTTTGCTAACCATCCTCATCGGCGTATTCGGGGTAATCCCCGTGACCAGTATAAAAATGGGGGCATATGTGGCCCCGGAGTATCCGCAGCGCTTTGAAGCGCTTCCCACAGCCAAAAAAAAAAGAAAGAATTGATGAGCGATGCGGATTAGCCCAGTTTCAGTTATAAATGAATTTTTCGTATTTTTCGGTCAGAGCAAGATACAAAAAAGTATACACAAATGTGTGTGTGTGTATATTATATATATGTATGTATATATTGGGGGAGGAAATCTATGAAGTTCAATCAGTTTTAATTGATTCATTTCGGCGGCGAAGGGATGAAAACATTTTGCCCGCTTCTCCCAGATAATGATGATGTCGGGCCGCTCAGTTAATAAATTTATTATCTTGGGAATGCGGATAGTCCTCCACATCCCAACCAACCGCCCGCCGACCCCCTGCGTCCACCACCTACTCGCATATATGTACATCTCGCGCGGATCTGCTTCCTCTCCAGCGGAAGTATCTCGTTGATTGTGAAATGGAGCTATAAGCTATGGCCATGGCCGTGGCTGGAAAACGGGGCCGCAAATTTATTATGATTAAAGTTGAAAAGTTGAAATTGATGCCCAAAAGCAGTCGGGATATGGGAGCTATGGCAGTGGTATTTGAGATTCGGGATTGTGTGGAGGGGGTGGGAATATCGTGATGGCGACGGCGATAATCATGCCAGATGATCTTAAATGACAAAATGGCCATAAAAAGTAATCAACTATTGAAAGGGGTTAACACAATCGCAATCCCGGCGGCGATGTGGATAAAATGGACGTTCTGTGAGTCAAGTGACTCTTGAGTGATAAAAAACTCTATAATCTCTTGAACTATTATACAAAGTAATAAGGAAGTAAACTATAACAGCACACAGTGTTTGATATACATGTTTTTAAAAAGGCGTTTCTATTTAGGTGTCTCTTCTATCTTAAATTTAATTTAAATTAAATTTAGTTAAATAATGACAGTTGTACTCACCATAACAATAGTCCATTTCTTGCAAATGTGACGCAGCGCCTTTTTGTAGCATCACGGTTTCATGGTCCAGAAGTTCTTCTTGGGTTTCGCGCCCGTGGACAGGGCCACGTTGCTGCTGCTGCTCATGCTCATGCTGCCGCCGCCCATGCCGCCGACGGCCATGCCCACACCGGGTCCAACGCCCACGGCGGAGGCCATCGATCTGCCCGAAGCGCGCTGCTGGTCCGCCGAGCAGCGGCGTGGATAGTTGAAGGGCGACAAGGAACCGGCGCCCACAACGCCGGATCCCTCGTGCATTGGCGTCATCATGCCACCACCACCGCCGCCGCCCACAGCCAAGGTCATGCCGATGCCCTGATCCTCGCCACAGCTGGCCATGCTGCTCTTCGATGTGGAAGTGCCCGAGGCTGTGGAGGATCGGCAGCTGCGCAGGTTGTGCGGCAAGGTGTTGTTGTTCAGGCTGTGGTGGTGCATCGCCTGTTGCTGCTGGTGGTTGTGATGGTGGTGCATCGGTCCGGTGGGCGTGGCGGACTTGTAGTACCGCAGACTCTCGTTGTAGCTGGCGCCGCTGCTGCTGCCGCTGCCACTGAAGCCGGAGTCGAGGTCGCCCTCATCGAACTCCGGATTGATGCAGCTACTGTGGCCGTGATCCTTGAGCTCCATGCTGTTTAGGGTGCTCGATAAGTTCTCCAGGCTGGCGTGCGAGGCGGAGCTCGAGTTCGAGGTGCCCCCTGCCCCAGCCGCACCGCCCAGGAGGCCGCCGCGTCGGGGTCTTTGGGCGGTCTTCGAGGGTCCCGCCACCACGCTGGACACTGCCGATCCACCTACTGCACCAGCGGACATCGAGGTGCTTGGCTCATCGGCGCCCATGGCGTGACTGGGACTGACGTCCGGCGGTGTCGGCGGCATTATTAGGGCCTCCAGCGAGAGATTTAGCTCGTCGAGCACCCTAAAGTGGTTGTGCTGCACGCGGCGCTGCTCCTCTTTCACATTGCCCGCACTGGAGCCACTGGCGATCCGGTTGTCGGACAGCACCTTGCGGATCTTTTGATCGCTGACCTCCTCGTACAGGTTCTCGGTGGTGCCGTAGCGAGTGGTATACGTGTGGCGATCCCGCTCCTCGGCACTCGGAGAACTGGATGTGGACTGTCCGCCATGGTTGGTGCTGCTCTTCGAGCGGAAGCTCTTGGCCAGCAGGGCGCGTATCGAGTTGCGCGGCGGGCTCTTCGACTGCACCTGGTGGGCCTGACCCTGTCCAGGACCAGCTCCTTGGGCGGCAGGCACATTGGTGTGACACTTGGCTGCCCCCGGTTCGTAGTAAGCATACGAATAGACATGATTGAAGGGCGCCGCCGCTGCAGCTGCTCCCGAGCCGCTGACACCACTAGCTCCTGATGTCGAGGCTGAACCACCGCCCACTGCTCCACCGCCTCCGTTGAAGGCCACGTGCAGTGAGGGATTGGAGGCGCCACCGCCATGCGAGGCCGTAGCACTGCTGCCACTGGGCGTCATCACGCCGGCTGCAAATCCATAGTCCAGCGATGAAGTGGACGACGAGGACTGTGTGTTGGTCGTGGGCTCGAAGCGTTCCATGGTGGCGGCGATGTTTTTGCGAGACCACTTAACCTGGTGTAAGAAAACAATATGGATTAGGGCTATAAAACCAACCCTCGTCGTCGCCCCGAGGCTTACCTGCTGTTCCACGTCCATCTTATGGTTGCTGCGCCGGCTGTGACCCCTCCTTCGGCGCTCCGTGAACGCCTCGCCGTGACTGCTGCCCAAGAGCAACTGGTCCCCGATCCCGAGACCGTTCTGCGAGGAGGCGGACGAGGAGGAGGGCGCCGCCGGCATGCAGAACTCGATGCTGTCCATGTCGTCGGGGAAGATCAGATGCGAGCCCACATGTCCGTGGCTGCTGCTGCTGCTGCTGTTGTTGTGCGAATGCGAGTGCGGATGGCCCAAGGTGGCCGCCGCATGTCCATGGTTGTGACCCATTCCCATGGCCATGCCCATGCCGTGGTTGTGTCCCATGCCGCCGTGGTTCAGGGTCATCTGACTGGGATGCTGATGGGCTGAGGCCACCACCCGCTGGCCGTGACGCATGGACATGGACCCACCGCTGGCTATGGAGCCACCACTCACTCCGGGCGGGGCACTGTGCACCGCCACCGATGTCGTCTGGTGCGGATGCTGGTGCGGATGTGGGTGCGGATAGTCGCTGGCAAACTGCGGCGATCCGCAGCGATTCTGGAACTTAGCAGCGGTCGCTGCACTGCCTCCTCCACTGCCGCTGGCCGGATACATTGTGCTTTCAATATCAAATTCGTACGGACTTTCGGTCTGCTCAGCTTTCTCAGCTTTCTCGGTGAGAAATTCGGCGTATTTAGCAGCAACAGAAGTCGGGCATCATCTGTGGAGTACGGAAAGCCATTAATCAGCGTGCAAAGTGAGGAATGGTCAAGGGTGCCGAGGAGCATTGGGGAGAAAAGTGCTAAGGCGGAGGCGGAGGGAGATGGGTAAGGAGGTTGCAGAGATGCATGACTGACATGCCATGCCAAAATCCCACAAATAAAAGCTGGAATTATGAGCACCGCACAGCTCCAAGACCCGCACCCGCAGTCGATTCCAATTTATTTATGCGCAAACATTGTTGCCACACTAAGTGGCGGCCGAGATGCACTGCGAGAAGTGGCCAGGTAACAGGAGGAACATTCATCCCAGCACAAATGCACGCAGCTTGCCCAGTTGAGTAAGTCATTTTATGGGTAATTCTTGCTTACATATATTTTCTTGGAGTGTTCGAAAGGCACGCATGTAAAACATTTGGCGCTGGCATGCGTTTCGGTTCCACTTCCAGGTCCCAATGTGTACAACTTCACCCCCATCCCCATGCCCATCCCCATCCCCTTGGCCCACTAAACTGTGGCCCTTTCTTCTCCACGAAATGCCATAAAACAGCATTAAAGCTATTAACAGTCAAAGGAGAAATGAGCCAGCCGGGAAGAAAAGGGCCAAGAAGTAGTAGGAAAAAGAAAAACAGCTAGTGACGAGAGCCACCCTTAGCCCCCGCTCCTCTTCTTCTTATACCGTACCCCCTTTTTGAAGGGGTGCGGGTGGTGGGGGAATACATAAATCAATCAGAGTGGGCAGGCCGCCGCCCTTTATGAGTGCCCCAGCGTGTGTCCAAGATAATCCTAGAAACAGACTGACAAAACCGGAACGCACAGATGTATATATACAGATATATATACCATATATGTATATGTTATATGAAGAGGAGTACATATGAGCACTTGCACATGTGAGCCCAGCTCAAGGCCAAGTTTTTGGGGGTCGGGAGAGGGCAGGGCTATTAACGGGCAGAAAATAATAAAACCATATCAAATATCGACTTAAGATGCCATGGTTATATGCATGTGCGTCTGTTTGTTTGTGGATGTTATTAAGACGTCAAAGTCCTTATTTACCATACAGCCAGATATATTAATAGCCTCGCAGCTATAAAGACCAGAAAAACAAGCCATAAAAATCAATCTCGTATTGGAAAGAATATTTTTGAAAGCTATATTTATCGCCATGCTTCCCAAATAGACAACATGGCCGTTTAAAACAAATCGTTGTGATCCGTAGATGATGTATTTCTATGCCAAAGTGGCGGCATCATCAAAACAACTATTCAAATATAATATCGTATTATTTACAATTCAAAAAGTAATGTTTTGTAACTAAAACTAATTATTATCTTGCCGCTGGTTAAATGTGCAGGCTATTACCTTTCACATCGAAACCACGCCGCCCCTTCAATTTTAAGCCCCACCAAATGGGCGTGGCAACGGCCCACAAAATCCAAATGAATTTCCCTTCCTCTTGGCTGGATTTTTACTCGTGCTTTTCACTTTTGGCCCTCACTCTGATTGATATATCAAATTGATAGCCATCCGCTGCTATATAGCCAAATGCTCTTGTTGCTGTTTCACCGTAGGAATACCCAATTTCCATTGCCCCGTACATATTTCTATTGCACAGCCCCCCACCGCCCCCTTTCGCCATCGCCCTCCGCCAAACACTGCCCCCGGAAAAGTCTAACGCTATCTCGCTTTTATGCCCATCCCTTTTCCACTTAACAAAGCTCGGAAATGTTTGTGCCTGCGTATTTGTCTTTTTTGTTTTCACCTTTTTGTGTTATGTTTGTTTGGCTTAGAGATGAGCGCGTGACGAATCGCGAGCTGGAGCTCAGCACTCACGACACCAGAAAATTGATCTATTAGTTGCTAAACCCCTTTGCATAATATACGAATGTATATTTTCAGTTTTATACTAGAATAACACACTATTGCTGAGAAATTCCTATTGGTTTTTTGTTAACCCTTCCTGCTGCCTATAAAAGCGACCATCACGTGCCCATCTTTAGCTAAATTTTCTTTGATTTTTCCACCGTTTTTCCTCTCTTTTTGCGTTGGTTATTTTCCTCTTTTTTTCAGCTTTCTTTTTGTTTTGGCCGATTGCATTTCACATGCAAATTCTAACGAGTTGTTTGTGGTCTTGCCGAGGCGTTGCCAACAAAAGTAACAATTGCGACGCAAAAAACCATGATAACACGGCAACAACAATAGCAACCATATGCCGTTTATTTGCTGCATTTTTGCAACATTTTGATTTGCCTGATTGAGTTGGTTTGAGATAGAGGAAATAAAAACGAAACAAAAAGCAGGAATTAAAAGGATGACTCCAAATGGAAACAACGCCCAGTATCGCCTATTGATATGCATTTTTCAATTAAGATTTTGGCCAGGAAGCGTATAAAACGTGCATACCTGCGCAGCCATATGTTCTTAAAAATGTATAAAACTCATAATGAAATGCCATATTAATATGGAGTGATAGACCTTAAATTCATTTCAGTTCTATTTGGCCCGAATCCTTGGAGCGAATTAAATGGTTTGCTTCCCTTGGCATAGAAAAATAGATATCTTTATGGACCGATCTGGGTAGTGAAAACAATTCTTCCTCTTCATGGAAGGCAGCCAACCAACCACTTGCCTAATGCAATTTTTGAATGCAAAAGCCATAAAAATATCTATTTTAATCGAACACTTTGTAGAACTCTTTTTGCAGCAGCTATTTTCTCTATCCCGTCCCCAGGGCGGCAAAAGCAATTTAAAGTCTGCTGAATCTTGGGTTCATCCTCTTCCTGTTCGTTCTGGTAAAGGCAGCAGCTGCAGACCCGGCCCAGAATGTATCTTATGGATACTACTCCTGCTCCAACACCACAGCTCCCTCCTTCTCATCCATTTTTGCTCTCTGCATTTGAATGCCTCAGCTGCCTGCTGGCAATTCGATTTCATGCTGCAATTTAATTTGCTTCACTCTGGCCACGGCATCGGAGCATCGATTTGAAAAGCAAAAGTAACTCAAGTTGTGCACAGCCCGGACCAACTCCCCCACTTGCCACGCCCACCGCCCAACGCCCCCGTGGGAGGAGCGCACCTGGGCAGAAAAAAAAGGGCAACAGGTACAACGGGCGGGTCTCATTAGGAGGCGATCGAGTTCTAGGAAAGAACTCATGAATCGTCGGCAGTCGGTTGGTTTGTCATTAACACATTTTGTGCATGTTGTGCATCATTAGAGCACCCGACGAGATGAGACTAGATGAGGTTGAGGATGATGTGTGCCGGTGGATGGTTGCCCATGTCGATGGAAGAGCCAATACACTGCCACAAATGCCAACTAATGGCAAGTGGGTAAAAACTATTTGAATATTAGTTAAATATTTGTACAGAATCAAATATACATTTACATTTCATAACATAACATAACAGTTGTGTGGTTACTCTGTATAGTTTTATACTTTTCCCTTGATATCTTCTTTGTATGCACACAGCATTTCTTGCAGTGCAGCCATCTCACATGTTTCGTTATTTCAACAATGCTCCTGACACGTGGCGTCTGCAGTTGGGCCACACACCGAACACACCCATTTCGGCTGCCCTTCGCTCCACCAGCTGAAAATTATTCATTGATGTCAATGCCAAAGAGGAGATTTTCCTTGCCACTTTGCCTCTTCGCCTCTTTGCTTTCCCTTTCCCCTTTCCCCTGCACCTGCCCCACCCCCCTCGTTGCACACACCACACCCCCTCCCTCACTTACTCCTGGCCAGTGTGTTGTTGCCTTGAGCTCGGCAGCTGTTGCTCCTGCTTTTCAGCTCCTGCCTTTGCTGCTTGGCATGCATATGAAAATTGGCCAATTTGGCGCAGCGTTTGGCTTCACTTTGTAGTTGTTGTTCCCGCTGCTGTTGTTGCTACGTGTGTGTGTGCGTGTGTCCCACCACCCCAATCCAGCGCCCCACCCCGCACGTAGCCCCCCTTTATCATTATGCACAGAGGAAAATTATCATACTAACATGCTAGCCAGAAATATATATTTAATATTATATTTTTTACTTTCTAAATATAAAGCATAAACTTATTGACTGTTGCTTTTCTTAGCAAATTAAATGACGCACAACACTGGTTATTCCCTTAACTGGCTAATGATTACCACTGGTTATTCCTTTAAAATATTAAAATATTATAGATTTCCATGTACTGAATGTACTTAACATGTCCTTCCACTAAGCTTTTATTTTTCTGCTGTGTGCAATTTGCAGCCGCTCGCCATTTTGGCTTTTGTTTCCTTTTTGGTGGCGTTCTCCACGTAATGACTTTAATTAACATACACACACGAAACTTTTCGAGGCACAAGGGCGGCCCAAGAGGGGGCGTGGCTGGCCAAGAGAGGGCGGTGCGGTCATAAAGGGACGCGTGGGTGGATCACTCAAGTGAAAGCTTTTTTGGCCGACAGCAGCAGGAGCGAAAAAACCCAAAATGTGGGCCACAACTTGGTGGCCAATTGCAGCTGCAACAACAAGTTCATGAGCAACAAAAACAACAACACCAACCACACGTTTACCAGCTTCAGTAGCAACAACAACAGCAAACGCTTAATGAAAGGGAAATGCATTCGGCCATTTGTTTTTCCTTCCCTTCAAGTGGGACTCGACTATATTGGTCAATATTTGACCAAATGAGTGTGAAAATTAATTAATACGATGAAAGTAACACGGGGGTTGTGATGAACAAGTTCTTAACCATTGGTTCAGCAAATTGGGTGACCCCGATCGATTGAAACAAAGGTGTGGAGAGATGAGCCGAGCCTTCAATTCAAAGACCAAAGTTTGACTTTCTGTTACTCTAATAAGGACAAGCTTTATTGGTGAAATTGTTTCTCTCCTTAAATTGTTTTATGTTAACTGTGGTTATTTTGGTGACCCCAACACACACACACACACACACACACTTTTCAGTGAAGTTCAACTTTACTGATGTTACAAGAGGTCATTGGGGTTCAGAGGAAACCCTCAGTTCAACACTCGATAATCGCCTCGATATTTCTTTCGACCATACCCAGCCCATTTGGCCCACCTGTAATTCATACAACTCATCGAATATTTGATTTCCGGACTCCTTCATCAAGTCGAGTCCCCAGTGCCCACTTGCCCCATGAACTCCGGCCCACAACTTCACTTCCCTTCCGCTTTTCCGCCTTTCCCATGCCCTTACCCCCCCTTTTTTCCGACCGCTCAGGCAAATCTAACCAAATGCCAACACAAATTTTGTTTGCCTTTTGTATTAGGTTGACAAAAATCAACAGCCAAGCGGGAAAACAGGAGCCGAAAGATGAGCAGGAAAATGCTGGGGGTGGGAAAAGCCGGGTGTAGGGGATGGCAGATTGTTGAAGAGATTTATGTTGGCACTACGCCCACAGTAGAACGAGATACGGCCAAGATCTAGGGCTGAGCTGTTTGTCTTTCGCAAATGTTGGGCAATATTTTGCGGTAAAAGGTGAATTTATTAGCACTAGAAAGAGGAGTGGGTTCACTTACAGTTTGCTAAGGAAAACCTCACAACTACTGCTTGTACATAGCAAATTTTAATCTCACCAGAACGGATGCTTTGGTACCTTTTTTTAATCTCACCAGAACGGATGCTTTGGTACCTTTTTGGTACCCCTTCTTATCAAATGAAAAACTAAATAATTAGTTCAGGGAGTGCAAAGTGTAAAGAACACATCTATAACCTTATAAGAAAGTAAAAGAAATCATATCTGTTCACCACATTTGCCTGTGAAAATATGTGCCCTTTATCGCCCAATGCTTCGGCAATTTAAAACACATTTTCCCGGCCCTGAGATCTTGACAAATCATAAACAAAACGCTCGTCCGACGACGTCCAGCTGCAGATACAGATACGTGTATTTTCGGAAAAGCCATAGAGGAGAAGAAAAGAAAACCTCTTACCCCCAATCACAATAAAAAGCCACACACACACGCACATGAGATGCATATCGAAAATATTGAGCTGAAGATGCTGATGAAGAGACAGTTAAGCACACGCACACTGCGAGAAAATTCGTGGACGGGGGGCTTATTTGGGGGACCACAAGATACGCATCTTTCGGATTGTTGCTCATCGCATTTCCCTCTCTGTTTGCGCTTTAAGCCGATTTCTGGGTTGTCTTTTTTGTGTCTCTGTTGCGACATAAAACACAATAAAAGTAAAATAGGAAAAATCGGGGTGATGACATAGACAGCGGCGGTGGCTGGGGGAGGGTTCAAAGAAACTTTCATGTCAGCGCTATCATTTTCGAAATTCCAATAAGTTTAGTATCGACGGCGAGCTGAGAGAGTAGATTGGATAAAAAAATTTCCCCAACATAGGGGCTCCCCTCAATGCCATTCCACTTACCGAAATTTTTGAAGAAGTTTCCCAGTAACGCTTGCTGCTCTCCAACCTTCTGGAATCTGTAAATACAAACACGAAACGAGAAAATATTAGTACAGAGTTGAGATTTAATTAGTATGCGTATGCTCTCTCTTCAAGTGGAGTGTAGGGCCAAAATGCCCCAAAAGAAACTCCATCAATGATGGAAATGATGGAAATGCTGCAGGAATCAGGCGGAGTGGCGACCAGCAGCAGCAGCAGCATTGTACATCAAATGTGACTTACAATGTCAGAGCAAATGAAATTTTCCCCCTGGTTTTCCTTTTAGCTTTAGCATTTTCATCATTTCAAAGTCAAATGTTGGATAAATAAAACAGTTTTCTGTAGTTTTTCCTTTTCCTTCTCCTCTTTCCATTTTTGTGTGTGCTTGCTTGGGTTCTCTTCCTTTTTTTTGTAGCTTTTCTCAGAATTCATAATTGAATGTTTCTCTCAACTTTGTGGGGATGATATGGGATTTGCAATTGAATTAAATTCTGATGCCGTTTGTCTATGGAACTTTTGCTCGGCTTCTCCCGATTGGCCTCGGATTTCTGGGATTCTCGTTTTCTGATTGAGATTTCTTGCAGTAAGCAAGGATAATTGTGGCCAGTTGGAGGCAGAATGAGTTTTCCACTTTTCTATTGGTGTTCTTATCGAAGTTGGCTTCTTTAGTAGCAGGAATTTCTAAGATAACCTCATTACTTCTATGAACTACACGTGAATTCTCGACTTCCTAATCCGGTTTGGATGACACCAAATGTCTATATATATATATATATTTAATGCACTTTAAGCTCACCTTGAATATGTTTTCAAATTTCCAACATATTTCTGTCACTTCTACGTATGTATCCAAGTCCTTTTGCTATTCGTGATGTAATATCTTTTCGGCCGGGAAACCCCAAACAACTACATCAACCAAATTGCTTTCACTGCAACCCCGCATACTGCTCAGTAATAAAAAAAATTTCCTTAAGCCGACTCAACTCAACGAAAAAAATGAAAAAAAAAAATGGGGAAAATAGAAACCCAAATGCGGAGCGGTCGGTCACAAAAGTCCGACTTTTCCTAGTCCTCCAGTCAAACCCCACAAATGTCATCGCAAAATGTTTTAATTGAGCCAAGAATGAAACCCAAGAACGACAAAAAAAAAAAAAAAAAAAGTGAAAGCATTTTGCACAATACAAATAAAATAGAATTTCAAACCGCAAGCAAACGTGCGTTATTCATTTTTGAATTTATAACACAATTGGGAGGAATGCGAATGAATGTCGCCGGGAAAATGGAAAATGGGGTGAAGCAGTGAAGGAGTGAAAATGCGCAGCAAGAATAACTGCTTGCCTTTTGCCATTTTATTTTCCCTTTTCGGTTTCACTTGCTACCGTTTCTGTTATTCCCAGGTTTTGTTGTATTTTCTTTTTTCTTTTTTTTTGCACTTTTTGTACTTTTTATTCCTCCCATGCACATAAAAATAGGAATAAATAAGGATGTGTTGTGGTTGGGGAACGGGGAAAAGTCAAAGGAAATCGTGTCGCGGCAAATGTGACAGGCGGCTACCGTTGCCGCACCACATCACCCCCACTTCGCCGGCTTTTCCGACCCTCCTTCAGAATTTTCCACACACAAATGACTTGAGTTCGCGGTAAATTGACAAAAATGTAAAAAGAAAGCAGGCAGAAGGAATAAGCTCCTAAGAAGTTGAGTGTAACCTCTGCAAATGATGATAATGATCATCGTGACGATGCCGCTGGTGAAGATGATGAGCGGCGGCATGTTGCCAGTTGAGTTTTCCAGCTCTGACATCTCTAGTACACCTTAAAGTCACCTTTCAATCAAAGGTTTTGCCAAAGCCATTTCTTCTATTGCTCAAGAAGCTTGAGCTTAAAAAATTTAATCTGCAGATTTCACAACATAAACAAAAAGTCGTTGTGTATAACTACAATAATTCTTTAAAAGATAGTATATTATAGTATACCCTTTAATCAGCGGAAAACGCATATAAATATAGACCGAAAATTTGATTAGCTTGCTTTAATTAATATAATAAACAATGAGCTAATTATTTTAAACCCCAATTCATGAAGGCATTGGACAAAAGTTTCCCTGATTTCCTCTTGTATTCCTTCGCCATTTCCTTGCAACCCCCAATCAATGGCCAATTGTTAATCAATGATCTGTGCACCAAATTAATCGTCAAAGAAACCGCCACCGAACTGAAGTCCTACATGCAAAGGTCTCATTCGATTCTCCTCTTTTCTACTTTTGGGTTCGGATGTCGGAAGACCCGCAGCTGAGAATCCAGAGCAACCCTTTGCTTCAGCTACTCTGTGTCATGAGTCATGTTCTTTTATTGCCAGCGGGTTCTGTTTGCCCACAGATAAACAAACTTGCAGCCAAGGCAAGGAACTTCGATATAAAACACGACAGCTAAGGTTGAGGCAATAGGAAAACCCCGAAATTATAAGCAGCTGGTAAATATGATATTATGCAAAAACCCCACAGACATCATATGAACACCGCACGAGCGAAGACCCCTTCCGAAGAAAGGGTCTGGGTCACCTTATCCGTGGTTCTATTATTTTGTGAGTCAACGTTAAAGGGGAACTCGCCTACGTTCTCCTCACCCCCACTCCCCGTTTCCACTACAATCAACCGACCAGACGACCTTGTAGGGAAAAGTAAAACGGAAAAAATTATTGAACACACACTTGGCCGTATGAGTGTGCAAATATGTGTGAAATTTATTTGCCACAGCCCGCGCCGTCCCAGGGGTTTAAGTTTGGGTTTCTGTGTTCCGCCCGTATCCGTGGTAAGTATATCACCGACAACCCTTTCGCCACGTCCCAGGGGTTACTTCGAACCCCCTTGAAAACCCCTTCCGTTTGCTTGTTTAAAAATCACTTGATTGCACAAATGCTCATTGAGCTAATTTTATTTCGTGTACGGGGAGGAATAAAAAACCAAAAGGCGATGGCAATGGTGATGGTGATGGCGATGGTAAAGGCAACTTGAGCCACGCTTACATTTTATGGGATACCGATTTCCATATGCCCAGCAAGGGAGGAGGTCTGCGAAAAAAAAAATATTGGAAGAAACCCGGTGAAGCCGTACTGCCTGACTTAGTCGCAACTTAACTAAATTATTAGCCGGCCACCTCCGACCGCTCGAAAAAGTGCTCAGCAATGTGGAAAAATGTGTTATGTCCCTAAAACAAAAGGAAAAGGTAGAGGGACAGGGACAGGGACAGGGACAGGGACAGCGAGAGGGAAGGGGAAGGGCACAGTGAGTTGATCAAATTACCAGACAAACCCGAATGGTCCTCCGACTTTGATGCACTTGAGCCGTGTCAGAAGTAGTCACAAAGTAAGCAGCAGTACTCGTGTACTGTCCCTTTTTGCCGGCTTTGTTGTTGACCTTTCCCGGGGTCGCTTTAATTAATTACACGAAATGAGTTTTTCTGCGGCCGGAGCAGGGGTGGCCAAATTACATGGCAGAATGCTGGCTGCGGAAGGGACAACCGTGTAATGGAAGCCCGAAGACGGTTTTCAAGGAGAGTTGGTACATGTCTTCAGGTGAGCTTCGGTCTGAAAACAATTTGTAATTGCTCCAATTTAACAAGTACACTTTTCACTTAAGCTAAATTAAAATTGGGGTCCATTTACTCACAAAAAAAAAAAGGTGAAACCATTTTGTGTGGCCTCATTTCTAAAGTGAATTTTCGAAAATTACAAGTCTTCGCTGCACGCATAATATATGGACGTTGGTAGGGAGCCAGCTAACCCATTATCATTAACAATTGGCTTATGCTTTAAATCGATATATACTCAAATGGAAAGCGCATTACTTGAAACCCATTTAGAAGGAATTCATATCCCTAAAAGCCTTACCATCAACTGATGGCTCAACAAGCTAGTTCGCACTTGAAATTAGTTTCCGAGTGCGTGACAAAGTTTTCCAGCCCAAAATCCATTTGCCAACACATCTCCCTTTGCAATTTCCTTAGACCGGCTTTGAACTTCCATTACCAAACTCCAAGGGACAAACAACAAGTAAAAAGAAGAAAAATACCAAAATTCCCTTTACAGCTTCTTCGTCTTCACTTTTTTGGCCATGTTTGGCAATTAAATCATTTTGACCATAAATCGAATTTCGCAACACTGGATGTGGGTGTGTGTGTGTGTGTGTGTGGGCCTCAGTGTTAATCCAATTAACTTGGCTTGCATCAAACACATTCCTTTCCACCTATAGAACGAAGGCTGACGAAGGAGAGCGAAAATAAATAAAGAAATGAAAACAGTTTCAAAGAAACTCAAACTTCAAGTTTTATAGTTCCCTGCTCCTGGCTCCTCTTATTTTCCCCGCCGGTTTGCTTCGCTTCGGTTTGGTTTGGTTCGGTTCCACTGGCTACAAATTTCATACGAAACTTGGTTCAGAAAAACTTTTCGCAGGCATTTCATTGGAATAACTTCAACCCCCGATCCGAGCTCCCAGTAGCCCCATTCCATTGGCCAACATCATCCCCATTCCCATTCCTCTAGCAGATTGGCAAGGTGGGCCATCAAGCCAGAAAAGCTTGTCCTGACAAATGTTTTCATTGATTTTTACGAGCAGTGAACGTATAAAATAAATTCACTTTTTTCCTGTGCTCTTTATTTATTTTTGGATTTTTATGCTCTGCGACCAACAAAAAATCACGACTTTGGTGTAAGCTGAGCCGAAAAAAGTCGAAAAAAAACCAAACTTTACACAAAAATCTGCGCTTGTTTACTTTCGTTTGTTTTGCGTGTTTCATGTTTCTCTTATTGTGCCACATCACTATCACGCCAGCGGCGCGGGGGGCGCAAGGGGATCGGCGCTTGAGGGGGAAGTTGCGAGTGTCAGTTTTACGATTTTACCATGCGGGCCCCACGTTGGGCGCCATTAACGATCTCACCTCCCTCACTCACGTGTGCGTGTCCTGGTTGATGTGTCGTAAACGCATCATAAACAGCTGGTACGCGAGCGCCCACCCATTCCACCCAACTTGAACCCAACTGCATCATCATCAAAATTATACTTTATATTTACCTTTTCCTCTCCAAATACTCTTTTTTATGCCCAGGGGCCACCCAAAATAATGGACACTGATCTTTATCAACAGGTGTAGGAATACGAGGGTGACTGTTTATGCAAAGCGAAAGGGTTGCATATAAAAATGAAACGTGGAAAATTTACAATAGGATGTTAGCCTAAGTCCAAAATTTATAATCCTTCGAAATTTCAAAGTGGTTCGTTTTGGCTTATCGCTCTTTTCGAAATACTTCAATGAATCCATAATAAATGTAGTATACCTTGAGATAAATAAAAATGTCCCTAAGAGGCATAAACCAAATTATCATCAAAGAGTAGCCGAGTCAAAACAATTTTTTGAGTCTAATTGATTGGATTACACCGACTGAATGGAGTCAAACAAATGTCACGAAACGAAAAGTCTAAAATATTCCTAGAAATTTGAAAAAATATTCAATATTAATAGCTATCGTGAAAATAGACGATTGAAAACCAATGAAATTGAATTGCTTCGATTGAAATTAATGACTTAGATAAGCGCAGCGGAAGAAATATGAATTATCTGCAGATAGCTCGATTCCACTGTGCGCTGTAGCTGCATCAAGTCAGTGGAAACGCTCTCGTATGTTTATCTTGTCTGTGGCAAAGGTTTGATTAGCCATAAAAACTCACATTCGGTCTGGGTGTCGTTGTCGTACTTGTTCTATGATTGTATTTCCCCCTCTCCATCCGATTTTACTCCTCATTTTATGGTCTTTCCCCTCCATCCATTCCATTTTTTTTTTTCGTTTTTACGAGCTTTCGAATTTTGAAGTCGTAAAATGCATTTCAGGAAAGTGAGGACAGTGAGCGTCGACAGCCATGGAATCTTTTAAGGCCGTGCTGATGGCATTGGCTTATTATTATTAATAATACTGGGCCAAGTGCTTGAACTTTAAACCCTTGCTTATTGTGCGGGGCCGCAAATAAAGTTTGCCGCCCCGCTTGAGTTCATTCCAACTCAAGTCGAGCCCAATAAAATGTAATTAATTTGCAAAACTTTTCCCCCACACAAGCCAAAAGCCAATAAAGTAAGCCCAAGATGCTGGGCGATGGTGTGGGGCTCAGGATTTGCATGCCAGAGATGAGCCAAAAAAAAACAAAGTTCGGAAAAAAGGACGAACGGGGGCAAACAAAAAGCAGCAAGGAACAGAAGCCAACAGCTGCTCGACATAAACTTATAAAAGCTGGCAAAACTCTCTAACCAAACTGGGGGGCTAAGCGGGGAAAGCTCTGGCATTGCTGCATTAAAAAGTTAATAAAAGTGGAGCATGCCACAAGTCGTGCCGCAATTTGCGGCAGCTGCAGCTGCGTTCCAGCAAAAGGATATGGATATGAATATAAGTAATCCTAGTGCCAAGTCCTGCCCAGAATGTGTGTATAGAGCATAGAGCATAGCAGGCTGCGGACGGAGGACGAGACGACGGCGGGCGGAACTTGTTGCTCTTCAGGTGGCATAAGCTGCGACTTTTGCACTTGCACTTGCTCTTGCTGCCACAGTGCTTTGCTCTGCTGGGCTGTGCTGTGCTGCCTCCACCAAAAGAGGCAAACAATTAAAATGCTCAACATCCTGAACGCCCCCCCTGCAGCATCGAAGCATTCAAGGAGTTTCGCAACAAAATAAAACGACAAAATCCTTTCAATTCATGCGGAAAGGTAAAATACGGGGGGCCTTCAAGAATTACATCAATGCAATTCGAGTGAAAAAATCGTTCAGAGAATGAATGTCACAGGAAAAACATCTCTGGGCAGAAGTGAAAGCATTTACAAATAATTAAGAGGTAAAACTCTGGGTGATTTTATTTATTGGAGAAACGAACACAAGCCTGAGGCCTGAAGACTTAAAACCCATCCTAAAAGCTTCTTCATTAGTCAGACTTATCCACGTTCCACTTAATTTTCACATAGAGCGACGTCATAACGATCATCATCATCAATAAGCGTTAGTAAAGATTTGGCCAAGACTCTCCTCATCAGTCGTTTTGCCAGAGCGAACGCATTTCACTTCTGTCAAATATTACCCACATGGATTTATCCGCATCCTAGGAGCCACACACATCTATGTATATCGCACTATACTCTATCCATATGTATGTTTGCGGGTAGTGCACATTTATATACTTAAGCCCTCGCAGATGGCAACTAAATGCAACTCTGCTGCCAAGTGGCGAGAGCTCACTTCCACTTGCGGTTTCAAGGGTTACTCATCGCCTGGAGAGCCAGGAGCCAAGAGGCCCCAGTGTGGGCCATGCGGGGTGTGGCGGAGGAGCGGGCAAATCGGGCAAAAGCGTAACGTGGCTGTGCACTTTAAGTAATGCGGCCAATTGAAAATGTCGAACAAGTGCCACCGAACGCCAACAGCGTTGCAGCTGCCATCCAGCGACTGCAGCTAATTAAGAACGCATTAAAACGATTTGTGGGCCCTGGGCGCCATTCCCGCCCGAGGGAATGGGTGTAGTGTGGCTTTTAAAGGGTCTCAATATTGTCAATCAATAAATAGATTAAGCGACAAGCGATTATGCAACGGCTACTAAGCCGCAATCAAACGACGAGTGTGTTGCATAAGCCAGGTGAACGCCATGAGAAGCGCAGAGCGGGGCGCTCGGGAAAATAGCTCATAATTCCGCTAAGCTGATTAACGCCGGGCCATCGAAATCTTTGCATTGGCAACACAAAAAAACACAAGCGTGGCAGAAAGGCAGAAAACCTGACACTCGAGCGATGTATTCGGTTTCCAGAAAGCTAAGTTAGTTTACAGCACAATGCAAATGTATAAATTACGATTTAGTTCGGCGAAACCGTGGAAATTCAGCAATTTTCTCTACAATAAAAGACTTCGTGAACTTATCATACATGAAAATCAGTTGGCCGTCTGTCTATGAAAATAAAGCTAATACATATCGAATTTCAAATGAATGATGGCAAGAGTCAAGTTAAAGGCTTATAGACCAGTATCATATTTAAGCACGCCTTTTGCAATGCGCTTTTATTTTGTTGAGCCTGAGAAAGTATATATTAGATTCCATCAATGAATGACTAAGGCAGTCGGATGAAAAAATGCAATATTGAATAACTTTAGGCTGCGTTGAGCTGCAGCAGAGACAAGTCGCAAAAACAAGAGCAAACAAACCAATCAGAGAGATTGCCATACTTCGCCAAGTAAGCTCATTGAGAAGCGCATAGAAAGGCTGCAAAGGCAACCAAACAATGCAAAAACTTTTCCCAGGCCATTAGAAATGTCCAACAACAAGTGGCCATCAAAAAAGTACTTGAGAAGAAGCCAAAAATCCGGAGGCGGCCCAAACGACAAAAAAGACTAAATGTACAAAAATCCAAAAAGAAAAGAAAGGAAGAGAAAAAACCGAACTTAAAAGGAACTTTTCAGCTCATGTAAGTGCAAGTGCGAGAGTGTGCGAATGTGCACGAAAATATTTTCAATTACAAATTGTATTTTTCCGTTTAGATAAGCAAAATTTATGGCAGGACTTGCGTCCTCGATCGCTATTCTGTCCCGTCTCGGTCTGAACTCAAACTTTCAGTCGCAGTCCTGCGGCAACAAACACTTTTGCGCTTGGTCGGCGTCGCAGTTGTAAACAAGGGGCAAATACAAGAATGCGACGGAACGGCACGGAATATGCCACAAAAAAAAAAAAAAGAAAAAACAAGAAAAAAGTGCCAGCCGAACGGACCCAAGTAAAAACCCAAAGAAGACGGCCACTGCGACGACCAAAAGACGCCAAATAGAAGCTAAGAAAAAAAGTGCAGCCAGAACTTGCAAAAGGCGAAATCGAAAAGCGCAAGAAGCGGTGCAAAGAAACTAGAAAGAAGGCCAGGAAAGAACCTTGCGACTAACCAATACCCTGTGCCGAAAATCTATCAAATTCAGTACCATAAACTACACTACTTGGCATTAATTTATTCAACTTTAAATAATATGTTTAATCGATATGGCGCTTGAGTAAAGAGTTGAAGAGAGTTATTATAGTTAAATTTAAATAAAATTTTATAGGATGTGGAAATGTGGCCTACTTAGCCAACTTATGGAACGGATGGAAGTGAAGCGAAAGAGCGTACAGATTTACAGAGTATTTTCCGTCTACGTGCTTCCCGGTGGCGCCGCCAAATGTCACGTACGCAGACAGTGGCAGCCAGGAAGGAAGTGGGCGGAGTTCGGCCATGGGGGCGTGGCTGCAGGGTTGCCCTGCTCATATGGCCTGTCACATGAATGGAATTGCCAACTTAATGCGAAGGCAAATGCAGCAAACTGGACAGAAGACGCATACACTTGCCGAGACATCCTAATAGGGTTGTCATCTTACAAATAAAGTCATAAAGCCTTAACCATCAGGTTCCAGTTTCAATTAAAATGTATCAAAACTCTGTTGTAAGACGCAGAACTTTTAGCGACACAAGGTGTCGATGTGTCTGGAGTCGTGGCGCTCAAGCGGACTTCCCCTTTTCCACCTGGCATCGTTGATATTAACATTTATTTTTATAATATTCATACACGTGTTCAGACAAGGACACATGGCTGTTTCGGTGGCAAGAAAGGTATCAAGTAGGATATGAAGTTGTTATTACTTTTCCATTAGTAACATTAACCCACCATTGCGAACTGCCTGTAATGCTTGCAACCCTGGACTATCTTTTTTGTGCCATTTTCTAGCATCTGAATGTCGGCAAACTTTAATGAGTTCGCTGACTTCTCGCCCATGTGGTCCTTAAATAATGACTTGGAGATTCAGGCGCTAATAGTCTTAGTGAGTCACATAGGCTCCCCTCGTACTCCACCCCCTTAGACAATCCACCGGTGAGCGTTTGAAGCGTGTGAAGCCATCAAAAATGGAATTGACACGTTCTGCCACCAGATGCACGCAAACAAAAGGGGTCCCCCCTTCTCGTAATCCACCTCCTCGACTTGTTTCACTTCTTCTTAATCATCATCATCGTCATCATCATCTTCTTGCCATTCTTCTGCTTTTGGTTCTGCAGCTGTGTGGCAGAGTGGTGACCCCGACGTCGTCTTATCATAATGATGACGTTTACATTTCAATTAACGGCGAACAACATAATTGCAGCAGTCAAATTATATAATTACACACAAACAACAGGCGCACGCAAAGCGAGAGCGAAAGAGACGGACGCAGCGCCGCGTGAAAGAGAGGGAGCACTCATTTGCCTATATGCATTTGTATGCATCGCACACACCAACTATATCAACTATATATCTATATATCCATCCCATTGAAGGCAGCTGCAAATGCAACGCAGGTGTTGCCCCATGTGTCAAAAAATAATCACTTTGAAATCACTTCAAAAATTCAGACAGCACAGATGAAATATGCGTGCAACAGGGACCGAAAGCGTGTGAGAGAGAGAGGGCGGGAGATAGAGGGAAGAAAGAGAGGAAAGTCCCAGGGCCCTGTCAAGTGTTCCGGGCATTACATAGTGTGCTCAAGCCCCAGGTCGCAAGTTTACCTCCCCCATCCACCCATACAGCTCCCAATTGGACAGTCGTGTAATTTCATGTGAACATTCAATTCACCGAGCGACGTAAAGACACTCGCTCTGAAATGGACCACAGCTGCATTTCGAATCGATACTGGGAAAAGAGATCGACTTACGAAGTGGAAACTTACGATCTCTCCATAATGCGGTTATATATTCAGACCACTTTTTTCCAGTGCCAAATTGTAAATGTAAGTGGCCAACAAAAAATATTAAACTGACAACTTGACGGTTATGAAAAGTGAGATTTTTAATTATCGTTTTCGTGTCAGAGTCGAAGTCAAAAGATTTTTCACCATTTTTTGTTCGTGTTTGAAGGAGCGGTACGCAATCCAAACTCAATTCCCACATTGAACCACCTGAGAACTTAACACCACCGGGGAAAAAAAACCGGGAAATTAAAGGCGAAAAAGGAAAACACATTGAATTGTTTTCTATCGTGACACATGAGAGGCCTTCATAGGCTCGAGCGCGCTTGTGGTGCATAATTTTTCATGCCACATATAATAATCTCTGCTGGCCGTAATTTATTAACGTTTTCAGTCCAAAAGCTCCCCATCACATCACCTCTCCCTGTCGCACTTGCGTGCCTCTTGCGGGAATGGCTGTTGGCGGTTTCGCTTTCAGCGTTTTATTTCAATGCGATTGAAAGCAAATTGAAAGCCGGCACCTGCCAGAGAGCACACGCGGCCAAGGAAACGAGGAAACCCATTTGCGGGCTAAAATGGCCAGCGAATGGACTCACTCACACTGCGAGAAATCGCCTAAGAAACTGTAACTGTAAGAAAAGTAAGAACTAATCTTGTTGCTCAATTATCACTTGGTTAACGCACGCTCAAGAAGCACAGCGAGGTCTGGGCACACTAATCTTTCACCACATAAGCCTGATCACTTCAAAGATACGCGATTCATTGGCAACTGATAAGTGCTTAAATTTTTTTCTTGTGCATCTTTCTATCAAACTGCTTGGTTGGATTTGATGAAGCGCACTAAACAAATAACGCCCCGGCAATATTTCATTAAAAACTTAACGGTCTAACAGCACAGAGTGCTTTGGGGCAACACGGAGGGACTTGAATGAGGATTAAGGGGCAGAAGGGGCGAATAGGGCAAAAAGGGTGACGGCCGAAGCGGGGTGCTTACAGGTAGATAAAGAGCCATTGGCTAATGCCCCATTGGCGTGTGTTGTGCACTGCCAAAGGCTGGCATTTGATGGAAACAACACAAGATGCATTTTAAGCGGGACGTAGGAACATGGTCGCTGATGGCTGGCGAAAATGGCCACCTAATGTGATCCTAAATGCCCCTAAAAGTGATTTCAATTGCCATCGCATCAGGCTAGTAAGAGGAAATTTGTACCGATGCATGCACTTGCTTTTTTTTTTTAAGTTAGACTTTGGTTACCATTAGACTTTGGCTTATTTGCGCGTGGCAACTATAATTATGCGACATTTTTTGCATAAAAACATATGCGATGGGTTTCATTTCCCCACCGGGGCTCTAGTATTTCCGTAATTTTCTTGCTCGCATTGCAATCCTTTGTTATTCTCAATATTTTCCAGTTTAATTAGTTTGAAATTACACAAACAGCAAATAAGCGAGATGAAAAATGCATGAAAATAATTTTTGTTGCCCGTTCGCATTTGAATTTTCAATTTGCCGTTTGCTGAAATTGACAGTTAAATTATTATTATTATTATTATTATACTTGTTAGTTGACTTTAACCGCCATTGGTCCGCTGGCCAGGCTTTGTGCAGATATTATTGTTATTATTATTCTTGTTGGAGCTGCGACATTTTCGGTGTCAATTTGTATATTTTTTGCGGTTGTAGAATTTATGGTAAATTAAATTAGCCTGATTGGTATATGCATTTATAATGACATCACTTCAATCCGATCCGATCCCCTATCACGCGAAAGCCAGCCGTGTGCAATAATAAATTAATGAAATAAATGTTTATTACTTTCATTTCGTGTGTGCGGCTCCCATTCCCCCAACCCTCCGCACCACTCCACCTATCCATTTTCATCTCTATCGCCACTTGGACGCTGCCAGGCGAAGAACTACCAAATGGAAATGCCTTAGAAATTTCAATAAAAATTTTATGTTATAATTATAGGCCAAAGACAGACGAAGTCGACGGATGCATAATAAAAATTAACGCCTTCCCCGCCCCCTTCGGAAAAGAAATTCCCGTGTTTGTGTTTGGGTCACCATTTTTCTATTAAACAAATATGAGGGAGGAAGATGGCATGTTCGTCATGTGCGAGTGTAATAAATTTTATTAAAAACATATACAAACAAACGCATAAACGAGATCCCAGACCAAGTCAAGGTGGAAGCCAAAAACCAGGAGGGAAGGGGAGTGAGTTGGCCACACATATGGGCCATCATACGTGACCGGCGATGGAATTTCGGGGCGCGCCCCTCTCTTTCATTCCGCCTCTCGCCGTCTCTTTCGACGTCCAGCTGAGACAACACATAAAATGGAAAATAAACAAAGGCGATGGAGGCAGGTAAGTCGACGTTTAAGGAGTTGGCATGCAATCAAAGCTCACGATCTGCGAGCTCTGAGAATTTTCCCAAAATAGTTGGCACTGCGCCACGCAAACCGAATGAAACTTCAATTTTTCAAGTTCAAAATTGAAGTCACTCCAATCGCATTTCCACCATTTATAACCAAGAAATCGTCGCACAGAACTGAATATTCAATAAAATCCTTTAATTGATACACTTTAACGATGCGTAAAGTAGCAAAGCAATAAATGCTCAATAAAATGTTTTAAATTCAGCAAGTCTCCAACGATATTAAATATAAAAGTTCTCCTTTTCCAACGGTTGACCGACCCACCTCCCCCCAAGAGTTTCCTGTTCCCAAGCGGCGAGTACAGAAGAAAATCCCCAGCGAAAAAGGAAAAAACACATCGAACACAGTTAAGTGTGGCCAAATTAATGGACATCGAATGAAGTTGACCGGCTGTCATAAAGCGTTCATAATTACTTTTCACACCAGGCGGCGGCAAACCGAACGCGTGACTAACGAGTGCGAGGAGTGTGGAGCTTGGGGGCCAGGCGGACAGAAGAAGAGAGGCGCGGAGGTGACCCCAAACAAGCCCACAAACAGTCGGCAAAGAACAGAAAAAGAGGAAAAGATAACAAGGGAAATATTACAAATAAACAATCATAAATTTCTATAAATTCTAATTGAAAGAGTTGCGAGCTGCGGGGCGGACGGAGGTGATGTTGTATGTTTATATTTATAGGCTTAGAGCGTATTGCGCACGACATTTGTTTATTTATGGCGAGTGACAATAAAGTTTAATAACTTTGACACAATTTAATTAATTTCGATTTTCCAATATGACAATTTAAAATGGAAAAAATATAAAAGGCAGCGGGCGAACGGAGCAAACAAACAATATGTGGAAAGCCAAACAAAAGTCAACACGACACAACATTTTTATACATGTCTGTGCTAAGGGCGGGGGGTGTGGCATCGCTCGAGCCATAGGCAAACATATTTATGAAAATATATTTTTTGATTTTCCGACTTCTTTTTGTATGCTTCTGTGCCATATGCAACGGAAAATTGAATTAAAATTTACCGAGTTCAATTTACAAAACCAGTTTTCAACAAAAAATAAAACCGAGTGGTTAAAAAATGACACTGGCCTTTTTTCATTAACCAACACTATGCATGGAATGGAAATTCCATTTGATTCAAATCAAATCGACTAAATTAAGAGCTTTGAGATATCCAAATCAAAAGCGAAATTGATTTGTCCTGTTCAAGCCGAGACTCAAATGCATTTTTTGTCGACCACTAGGTTTAACAAAAACTAGGTTTAACAAAAAAAGTAAATAGAGTTATTCAGTTTACAGTAAAAATAAAAATATTATGCAAATTCGCCCTAGAAAAATGGATTTCACTCTTTAGGTATTTTTAGAAAATTTAAAAGCTTAATTATTTTGTAATCACTTTGCCTTGTACTCAGGTCTGGCTAGATTAATCGAATTCGTACAGGTCTGGTCCCACTAAATGAGCGTAAAACTCATGCAAGCGCTCTGGAATTTGTTTCGCAAATCAAAAATTTTAAAACGCAAGCAACAATTCGTGCAAAGTTAACAAAATGTGTAACACCCCACCGAAAACCAGTCAATTTGACAGAGTTATTATAGTCTTTATGTGTCTACAGACGGATGTGTGCGTATGCTGGCCACCAAAAAACCGCAATTGAAATGCAAAATATTGTCGACATATAAATATTTGAAAAAAGTCAAAATGCAATGATTGAAAAATGAAAAAGCATGGGGGAAAAAATTAATTTTGAATGCTGCCCGGGCTGGCCAGTGTTGTTCAGTGAATTGCGTCTATCTCTCTTTTTCACCATAGCTTTTTAAATTGTGACAACATAAAATAATTGTTAAAGTCCACAAATAACAATAAACAAGCACACAGAGTGCAAGAGCAAGAGCAAAAAGCAATTTGCAATGCACCAAAAACCAAAAACCGAGGCCCAACTCCATGGGGATAGTCTTTGTAAGTGAGAGAGAGTGGCCTGTGTGTGAGGTAAATTTATTGATTTCCATATATTTATTTGTGTAAAATGCCATAAATTACAATTATTTAACCGGGCCGGACGGATGAGCCCGGCGGACGGGCCGTAAAGTCAACGCGCCAGCAAACGGACACTCGTCCCCGATTCCAGACCCCTCTATTGCCACTGTGTAGTTGGGTCAGTAGTGCTGCTGCTGTTGCCACTGCTGTTGCATAATTTGTTGGCCAAATTGCAACTCAACAGGCCAGGTACGTAGACGTTCGGAAAGGAACGGAACGGAGCAGACCGGACTGGACTGCCTCGACTGCATCTCTGATATCGAAAGACCCCAGGAGCCGGTATGTATATGTATCTATATGCATACATGCAGGCAGGCGGAGGAGTGAGAGCGAGCCAGGCTCATCAAATATGCAAAATTCTGCAAGTCCTTGCAACAATCGCAATTAAGGATGAGCTGCCGGCGAGGCGACTATAAGGCAAATCACAGATAATGAAAACAGTGACTCATGGTGAGTGCTACTTAGTGCCCAATTAGCCGGTGTTAATGAAAAAGGTGATTGCTACGATCCAAAGCCACTTATGTCCAAGTTATGTGTGTGCTGAAGTACTCCATATACAATATTTTTTATTTATAATTTAAGAAGATACGTTTAGGAACTCTGCATCTTGAATAAAATAAATATTCATTTAATATTAGCTGACTTGAGCAATAAGCAGAAACTGCGTGTAGACATGACATTTTCCAAGGCTCCTTTAGCACAATTTTATTCTATTTTCTTGAGTTGATTCAAACACATATGAAATCACGATATGCGATTCACAACCCTATAGTGTGACTACCATATTAGAATTTCCCAATCACTGAATCATCATCAAGGGGAGGAATTCACTCAGACATCTCCAATCGACAAAAGCGCCTTCCATCCCATCCACTTCTCCCTATCCGTTTTCCTCCTGCAAACCAAATTCCTGACCCTTCTCCTGCGCCAGGATGGCTGGGAGCCCTAGGCCTCCACTTGGTCTCCATTCAGCTAGCTCGTCCTGATCAATCGCTTGGTCATTTGTTGGCTTTCGCCGTGCAGGACTCGCTCGGTGTGTGTGTGTGTGTTTGGACTATTATGTCCGGAGCTTATTAACTGCGGGTCTCGCAAATGCAATGCAAATAAGCAAATTTGCAATCAAAAGAACGATTTTCATATTTAAGATGGCACACGAGCGCAGCCAGGGGGGTGAAAATTGCGTGCGGCGGGGCGCGGTGGGGGAAAGTCCGGCCAAATGGGGGCCCCGGCTGTGAAATGGGGCGTGGCTGGAACAGAGGCATGCACTTAATTTGGCAATTGTCTCGGCACAAACACACAAGATAGATATGCGTACGAGCGTATTGCCTGCATGTATCTATATGCGTTTGTGTTGGAGTATCTCGTATCTCCCGTTCATCTATCGTCCCTCGCACTACCACCACCCCAATTGCACCCACACAACCGCACAGAACTGCCCGTGTGTGTGTGCGCCTGCCTTTGTCATTAATATTAATTTCGTGTTTAATTTATTGTAATTTACGTGCATTTGATAAATCGTGTTATTATAATCAGTTGACTGGAAACGTGAAGAAAGGACAGGCCATGGAATACACTGAATGACACTGAAATTTATCCCACAGGGCAGTGTTCTTTATATCGAGCAAGTTATGTTATTGCTTCAAATATTATTTCTAAAACTTTAAATTGTCGAGCTTATATTGCTTTTTTTTTCAAATTTAAGTTACATTTCCTTAACCCGTTTTCCAAAGTAAACTGTCTGGGTCATAAAATTGACAATTTCTTTCAATGTATGAGAAAAAAGTGGGGTAAAATGAGCAGTTATCTGACTAGATGGTATGGGGTTTCTAACCAAATGCCAACGACAGTTGTCTGGGCTCCATTATTCGGTGAACTTACCTCTATACAAACTCCTTCTTCAGCAAGTATTTCGCGGATTGCGTTAACGAGTAGAATTCTGTGAACAGAGGCGCTTTAAAAACTGCAATGAGAAGAAAATATTCAAGTAAATTTTCAGTCATTATGAATGGCAATTGTCTATACTAGAACTATGTATAGATACCGTTTATTGCTCTAACTGTTTATTGCCCATAAATAAGCAGAGATCCCAATCTATTGGGTAATTTGTGGAAATCAAACGATATCAAATTAATTAATGAATAGCACAATAAATGTTTTTCTTATCAGCAATATGCTTCATAAAGCATAGCCCACATTTTACGTAAGCTTCAAACCTTCAGACAGCGCAGACCATCGTACAGCATTCGATAGCAGCCAACTAATATTTATGAGAATCGCATAGAAAGGACCAAAAACCACTTGAGTGGAATTTCGAACTGAAAGGGGATGGTTACCCCGTGTAATGTCGGGGCAATAAACATTTTGCTCTCGTGTGCGAATGGTATGGAATGCTTGAGGACAAGTGTCGCATAAAGGACTAGCCCCCATCCAATTTTTCTGTGCGGAATGCATTTTTATAACAAAATAATTATATTTATGCCACGGTCGCGAGGGGAAAATGTGCATTGGCCATTGCACAGAGCGCATTCAAGTCGAAGTAATGCAAAAAGGCGAATCGCAAGCCCGATTCCGATCCGCAAACCAAACCCCTTTTGGATCCGCCCCCAATCCCGTCCCGATTCCTCTGCTTCTGCACATAACGGCATCCATTACACGCAACAACAAAGCCAAAATGGCGTCTGGGGCGACAATGTGTTGCACGCGCGTGTGTGTGTGTGTGTGCGACGCTTTGTGTCTGTATTGTCGTTGAAATTATTTTTATTATTTTACACAATTTTTATATGGAAAGCCAACCAAATGCGATACACAGAGGGAGAAAGGCGAAAAAAAATGAACTTTTACAGCCGGGCATAAATATTTAGTATATGGTTCTTGTTGCTGCATGTTTATATTGTTGTATTTAATGAGATTTTTGAACTTTTCCTCGCCATAAGCGCCTTAAGCGTTTACTCTCGCTCTGTGAAAACACTTTACAGAAGCCACAAAATGGAAAGCAAAACAAGGAGCATTCAAGAAGTTTTTCTTTTTGATGTCCCCAACGCGCGGGGCGTGTGAAAATTGAAGCCGGGCGTTTGGTAAATTTCCTGTAAATGCAGGATATTAAAATGCTTATTTGAAAAGCAATAAATATTCTGTTTATGAAACGTGTTCGTAAATTGTGCAACCGATCATATCGCTGCTCTTTATTGACAGAGATTAATTTACATTAGTGTTATTTTTTTTTTTTTTACAAACTTTACAAACCCGCTTTATTCCACTTCACATATCTTAATGCCATGCGTTTCACCTTTTAATATCTTAATTCCAACCGAGATATGCCTCTATCTCCACATCTAAATGACTTCAAATTGCATTATTACCATCCATAAATTCCAAATCGAATTCCCATAATCATGAAATCAATTTATTGTCATCACATTTAAGCCCATTAGTTTGAGACGCGATAAGATCTCCGATCCTAATCTCAAATGCATTTGTCATTCCCCAAAATCGAATCAGAGCAGATCGAAGACCAGTTTTCGGATCGTTTCGGTTTGGTTTTTGGTTTTGATTTCGGTCTGGGGATTGGGTCTCCGATTTTCTCATCTTGTGTGGGTTGTTGTGCAACCCACCAGCCGGATCGCATAAAATAATAATAATGAATGCTAAAGGAAAACCGGTGGCAGAGCATCCAACTCGAGCTTGTGACTCCAACGCATTCATTAGTTCTCATTAGGAGACAAAACATTTCGAATCGAAACTCGCATCCGAACGATAAACAAAACATTTTTCAATCGTGCGAGGGGGGAGGGGGCTGACTCTACCGGTTTATTGGCGTCTCTAATGAACCTCTATTAATAAATAGAAAAGGAAAACTTTACATATCAAAAAAGTAGCCATGGCAATACTTATGACATTGTCCAGCCAAATATTGTAGATAACTTCCGAGCTGGGTGGCCGTAGAAATCGAGTGATAAAATATACAATCGAGTGGGTTTGTCCAAAAGGGGTTAGGCTTCGATTTAACTCTGATTCGATGCCCTGATGGCAAACAAAATAATATTATTAGGTTACGAGTACTGTATGCCGCAACGCACAGTCATTACAATTATCGATTTAAATTCGCTTTCCAGTTTGAAGCCAAGAACACATATGTACACCATACACCCTCGAGCTTGGCGGGAAAGTCAACCCAGTCAATTAAAGACCTAGAAGTGCATAATTTCCCATTTAGCCCATTTATGAATTATGCAGCTGAAAGGGACGACGAGCGGGCCAAAGGAAAATACTCCCCAAATGGGTAGAACTGTGGAAATGACATAAGCGTTTAAATATTTCAAAGGAGCGACTCAACTTCACTCCACTCGACTGGCTGGCGTGAGCGGAAAGCTCTATAAAAACAAAACGAAGCCAAATATAAGACAAATGCAGGCCCGAGGCGAACTTTTCAGGGGGTTATGGGGTTTGTGGGGTTCATGGGGTTATATGGGGGCTGTGGTGGGGACGCAAAGCAAACATGTGACATATGCGGCAATTAATGCCGTTAATTATTAAAGTTAACACCCAAAAGCGACATGCACAAGTCAAATAAATAAACACGCAGCAGGGAACGAAGTCAATGGCTCTTGGCCAAAGCCAAAGCCCTATATACTACACTCACACACACACACACACGCACACAAGCGTACTATGCGACCGAACCCCCTCAAAAACCCATAAAATGCCAGCCCCCTGCACAAACGCCCCAACAATTAAGGACAATGCGTACTAATTTCAAACGAAAACCCCAACGTGGCCAACTGAAAGCGAAGCGGAAAAGAAAGCACGAAAAAAAGAGCCACCAAGAAATTTAATCAAAATTACGGAAATAAACACCGAACTTTTCAATATCCTGTAATTAGGTTTGAGTTTTGGAAACATTTCATTTAGTTCGAGGATTTACATTTTCAGGGAACTCATAAATATTAAAAATAATCGTTTTTTAATGCCTTAGTTTTGTATATTCCAGATCGATTGCTCTTTAATTTGTTATTTTTAAATAAATGCCATACATTTAAAAGTTTTCTATACCTTATTTGATATATTTTCCAGCAGGATGAGGCCTAATCTCTCACCCAAAAGTGGCGGCAATAATGCTTTTTATTTATAAACTGCCACAAAGGAGCGGAATGGGCGAAGTGAGGGGGTTGAGGGTATCGGGCTTAACCCATGCGTGCCGCAAGATGAAGAAGAAGCCTGTTGGGGCAGGACAGTTGGCACATAAATAATTCACACACCCGGCCCTCGCTCGATTCGCCGTCCTGCTGACATAATTTCTCCCTCTTTCAGCCAAAAAAAAAAAAAAATAAAGAAAATATATAGCAGGGTTACTCACAATTAGGGGCATTCCACTTTTTTTTAGGGGGGTGGATTTTTTGAGAATAGGGGGGCGGATATTTGGAGGGCGAACGGTTGACAAGGGCAGTGCAATGCATAAGCAAACAAAACTTTGGCAATTTTGTGCAACTTTTTGGCTTCCACATTTTGTATAGAAGGCATTTTTCCTCCCTTTGTGTTTTCTGTTTGTCCGTGTATGTGTGTCTAGGAAATTATGTTTTTGAAAACAGGAAAACCTGGGCAAGTTTTTGGGGCCAGTACAGCGCAAAGATGATTGGGCAGCCCGAGGAAGAGGTAATCCCATTTTAGAATAAGCTTTGCTTGGGTCAAATCAAGTTTAACTTTTTCACAGGCCGCACAATCGAGTTGAGCTCATAACAAGTCGCCGATCGACGAAAACTTTGTTTTCACCGAGTTGAGCGGCTTAAAAATGCTGCAAAATGGGGCTTATTCTCATTGATTTGATATTTACGAAAAGAAATATAAGCTTCAAACAGTTGAACTGCTTGGCATTTTATTAAAATCACTTTTAATGGCCAACTCCGAGGTATTTGCTGTCAATATTCACAAGATTAGGCAGCATTTCGTATTTTTCACACCCACTGGGTTTGCTCTATTAAAGGCAGATTTTGTTTTGTTTTGCACCGTTTCACAGTATATTATTTTTATTTTTGTTGAAACATTTGCCACTTAACGGGCACATAAAATGCCAATAAGGATCGCGGTTTTTCGCCTTTTTTCGTTTGTGTTTTTTGGCGGAAGGAGTGAAAATGTGGGGACAATGACGATGAGCATATGATTTTCAATTTTTGCCACAAATCCAGACAAACACACACACACTTACTAAACTTTCTGGTCTGCCCTGTTCGCGCGACTAAAGTGCCAATAGTACACTTGGAAAAAATGTGTAGGAAAAGATCTAAAACCTGCTGGTACATACTTATTGTTCAATTATTTATTGATAAAGAACACAAAATGTAAAAACAATCTATTTAGAGTGATACATTTATGGACAGCAGACAAATGACATTTGATGTTGCAGATGCACCACTCATTTTTCTTTGAGTGCAGCTCAAACTTCGTGGCGACTCCTCCGACCGCCGCCCGCCGACTGCCACGCCCCCAGCTGCCCCCTCTGTGAACCGTTAAGCGCCATTAGGCGGCTGTGCAGACATTAAAAACAGCTGCCATCGTCTCCTGTTTTCCGTTGTTGTTGCTGTAGTTGTTGTTGCCATTGCTGGTGAGGCAGTTTTTTTTTTGGGAGTTGTTGGGGGTGCGGCGGGTTGGTGGGGAAGGGGGAAGAGGGGTCAGGGGGACAGGCGACGGGGAGCGGCACAGAAATTGCCTGTTTATATTCGCAGCGACAGCAAATTTTATTATTATTTTTGTTCTTGACAACGACAACGGGCAACGGAGGTGCAGCAGGCACAACAGCATAGCCAGCAAGGCAGGACACCGATTTTTTGGGGAGAGGGGGGGGGAGGGGGTGGTGTGGCAGGAACATGTCCCGAAACCAAATACAGGGTGCGGCCATGGGGTGTATTAGTTGGGGGAGTCGCACGACACCAAAAACAGCGGCCGTTTCACATTTCTGTGAACTTCATTTCCGTTCGAAAAGAAGACACATTTAGAGTTTATGTATGAGTTTAGATGCCACTTGAAAAAAACTAAACAAATTGAAGGATTTCTATGTACAAATATAAGATTCAGATATATTTAACACTCCTTAGAATCCTAACCAAATTTAGTTGTACTTACTGGATATCAGCAAGTTCATAGCTCCAGCCTAGAAAAGTATATTTACCAATCAAAAACTATTTCCCCCATTTCATGCTCCTTTTTGTTATTCTGCAAATTTTGCATTTATATTTCGAGGGAAGCAAATCAAAATCAAAGTTATTTGTTGCTCTTCGTTCGTTGAATGTGTATTGCCGCATAGACACAATTCACATCGATGACAGGGGGGGTTCCATTCACCCCCACTCCTGCATTTGGTCAGCATGGGTTAAAGTTGCGCCGACGCATTGTGCTTAGAAAGAAAGATTTCACTTGGCTTCGATTTGAATTCGTTTCGTTTCTTTTTTCATTTTTTTTTTTTTGGTCGCCGACTGCGCGCCTCCAATTAAAGAATAATTCATTTCAATTGAAGTCAATCAAAAGAAATTATTTCACGCTTAATCAATTAGAGAAGATGCTTGGCCCCAAGCAGGGTACAAAATGTGAAGGAGAGAAACCCCAGAGCCAGACACCCCCAAACCCCAAACAACGAGGAATGTGTGCCTCACTGATTTTTCACTTGAAAAAATAGCCGAAAAAATGCGGCAAACAGAACGATTCCAAAACGATTCGGTACGATCCAGTCCCGATCCTCATCATTATGATATATGGGGCAGACAGACGGCGAAGACGGGGCACTGACGGTCATCACTTGAGCTTTGCTTTTAGTTTTCGGAATCCAAACAAATTGATTTCGCCGAGGGTGTTGAAATGCCGGGAAGTGCCACTTGGAGCCCCCAAAGATAAGCTTATGAAATGTATGGGATTTTATGTACATCTATATGTACATGTATGTATGGCAGCGCCTAAGTAGCATTTCTCTCACTCTTGGAAACGACGAGGCCCGAACTTAGAGGATCATGTGCCATAATCAGGGCTAGATTTACGACTCCGGTCGCCAGATGGAAAGTGAATTAAACTCAAGAAGCCGCACTTGAGTTACGATTGGATAAGTGATTTAATTAGTTCGACTTGATGGAAAAGCGGAAGAGGGATATTTAATAGGGCAATTGGGGAATATATCAAAAACTGAATAACTAGGGGCTGAAAAGAAAGCACTTGATTCATAAGAAAAGCCCATAAACAAAATGGATACCACTTATGTGTTTGAAATGAAATAAACGCCTATGTATGTTCTATGTATGTTGACCAAAAAATCGTAATGCTAACCAAGTTTTTGCCATTTTAAAGACTTGTGGTTTAATTTACCATAGTTTAGTATTGAATGCATAACCAACTGAAGAAAGGAAAAGAAAAACTGCTACACATGTTTTTACTTAACAATGCCATTTAATTATTCCTCTTATTTCGCAATCCAAATATAGCGCTTGCTAAAAAATTACAAATTAGTTGGAAATATAATGCCATTACATTTCGTTTGATTTCGCGCCGTTGAGGGCGCCACTACGTAAACGAGTCGCCTAAAAGCAGCCGCAAGATCTTATAAAGTATTTATAGTTATATATGGATATGGCGAGCAAGAGTGGGGATGTCGTAAACAATTTTTGCGCTTACGCAACGCCCACCCAAGTGGCGACACCAGACAGACGAGGGCGGCGTGTGGCGAAGGGGGCGTGGCTGGGGGCAGGGAGGCAAGCGTCGCATTAATTTGTCATTTTGCGCGTGTGTTGACGACGGGCAAATATAGAGAGGCAAGTGCTGGAGGAGAAGGCGATGGCGATGGCGATGACGATGGAAATGGGGAGGCGAACGGCAAATAGAAGCCACATCAAGTGGCATGCCACACACACACACACACACGTTCACAAGCGAAAAAATGTGTGCACTTCTTAAAATCAGGAATTTGTAATATATACATAAAGTAACTAAGCACTATGCAAATAAATATGTATAATAATATGTACATAATTCGAGGAATACACAGTTCAATTCATTTTTAAGAAGTGAAAATCCTTGTCTTCAAACTTTCAATTTATAATAGTGATGTATTTGTTCTATACAGATTGTTTTTTTCTGTGCACACACACTTACTGAAAACTTTTGTTTCTGCTTACGCGCTGCAAAAAAGTTGCACTTTTCCCCCTTTCCATATATGTATGTACATATATATACGTTTGTACGTACATATATATTCTTTTCTATCTATTAAAATTCCTTTTTGGCCGACTTCTTTCACAGATTTTGACTTTCGCGAAGGGAAGACCTGAAGAAGTGGCATCCGAGGCGAAAAAAAGTGTCACAAAACTTTTATGGTGGCCATGACACGTTGGCGGTTGCTGGTCCCCACCACTGGGAAGCCCCCCCCCTTTCGGAGGAAACCCCCCTCCTGCCCCTTGGTTGCGGTGGCTGCCACTGCTTCTTCATTTGCCTGTGCGCTCATTAAAAAAGTTGCGACACATACAAATGCATACACTCGGCGAAAATGAGTAGTGAATGGAGGCGGCAGATGAGGGCAAGGTTGAGATTTGTGCTGAAAGATAACTTGTGCTTCAAATTAACTTTAATTAACATTAACACTCATACGTACAACTAATAGGGAAATGGCGTTATTTGTACACAGCGGAATATTCGGGAGAATTCTTTTAAAAAATATATATATATATGACACTTGCAGAAAATGAATTTCTCATTGTGTTCGCCACCTTCCACCTTCCACCCCTCCAGTTAACCAATTCTCTAGACAAAGTCAACACGTTTGCCTGCATGTCAAGTGCCAGTCAGTCTGTCGGCTGCTCCAAGCTCCATGCTCCAAGCTCCCTTTGCCCAGTTCCCATTTCCCGGCCCAGCATAGTTGGCCCGTACTCCCGAAACACTTTTTGGCCAAATGAATGTCAAGAACGAGTGAAAATTTGCGCTTAAATGCAGTTGAAACAGGAGCGAAGGAAAAACTATGCACGAGGCCAGCGACCTGTCGCCATTTTTGCATATTTTCCGAGGGTGTAAACAGAAATTTGTCAGTTCATGTTGGGCGGCCTGGCAGCGCTGCTTCTTCTTCTATTTTCTGCCCCATGGTAACTTTGGTAGCCGCTCGCATTTTGGTCATTACACACACACACACACACACACACGAGAGTCGAGGAGGCCAGTTGGAAAAGGGCTTAGGGAAGCCAGTGGAGCGTGGTCGGTCACCTGGGGAATTCCAGGGGGTGAACGCACCTGCGGTGCACAGGTGAGTCGCCGGCTCGTTCGAAAAAATGCGAAAAATAGCATAGCACATAGTTGCTTGTTTCATGTTGGTTGGAACACAAATTTCGAAAGTATTAAAACAGAATTTTATAGTTGAAGTTTAAGGGCAGTTGGGTGGAAGAAAGTTTGGCTGGTGCAACACGCATGTGTCGGTTGCATACTCTTCGATGCTTTTGTGCTGCAAGTATGCAGATTGATATTCTACGTTTAATGCCTCATTTGCACATTATGTTGCGTCCCCCCCCCCCCCCTCGCAACCACTTGTGTTTTATGTTCGCCTTAAAACTTAAAAAAATATTAAATGAGATTAACAAATTATCTGAAATGCCATTAAACTGTTAATGGAGTGGAATTTTGAAACATCTTCTCCGGCCAGAGGCATAAAATCTGGAAAGACGATAGGCAAAGATGAATCTCTGTGCTCTTGGCTCGCTTCATCAAAAATGGGCTGCTGTATATATAAATATGTATATTCATGTATATAGAATAAGATATATACAGATAGAAAGGCAACCATTTGGCAGTCTGACTGCCGCCAGTGGCCCTATAAATAGTCCAGATAACACTAAACCAGGCAATCAGCTTAAGGCGAACCTCTTATCTTAATGTGTCGTCGTCGTCTCTGAAGTTCGCGAGACATTTTTGCTAATTAAGCTGTGACCAAGGGAGCCAGCCAAGGGGGCGTGGCAGCCGGCAGCTCCTTACTCACATTAAAAATGTCGCCCAGACATTAGCATTTTTATATGGCGAATATATGGAGCATTGAGGAGAGGGAGCTGCAACGACGACGACGACGACGAGAGCGACGGGAACGACGAGTTTATCTGGTCAGAGTTTATGTCTGGCAGCGGTCACTACTTAGTCTGATTATTGTTATTATGGCGTCGTAGTTTTCATAAATTTCCAGCAAGTTATTTTCCCATAAATTCCTGCAGGACACGCTGCCAGAGGTACGATGTCACAAACGAGGCTGAGGGGCAGGGGCAGCGGCTAGGGGCAGGGGCGGGGTGGGCAACAACCAGGTAAATGACGACGACAGCAAATGACAGACGGAGGTGGGAGGAGACAGGTGGTAAAGGTTGTCCTGTCAAGACCTAGACAACTAACGAACCAAGGAAATAACAACTAAAAAGACGGTGACTATGGCAAATCTCTTGGCAGGACAACAACAACACCAACCAGCAGTAACCAGAGATGGGCGACCAACAGGGTATTTCCCACAAAGGTACTTGGTATCACAACGAGGTACAATAACATCATCATGGTTTATTAAAATTTCACAAACTGCACTCGGCTGTACGGGGACCTTAACCCTACACTTTTTAATTATGTATTTAAACACTGCCTGGAAACTTATTCGTGTTCCGAGAAAGGGGCATTTTCGCACGAAATTGTACCCACGGTACATCTACGAATAGATCAAGATGTTCATTGTTTCCATTTCATATTACTTGACTCTTTGGCTTTGCCATTCATCTCAATCGTGTTCTAAAGAAAGGATGTACTTTTTTAGTTACTATTTTCTTGTATCTTGTATACATGTAAATGTACCTATGGTACACACAATAAGGATATCATCATATAGAGTAAATTATTGACTAAATTCTTCTTTTCTTTTACGTTCAAGCGAATGGATATACCCCTTCTATGCCATGTAAAGTACAACAGAAATTGTACCTTCCGCATCTCTGGGAATAACCAACAAACGACGCAATGTCGAGACATGTGCAATGTGCAATGTCCTTTGGGTATACAATTTAAATTGGCATTCCACATGACAATATGTGTGGCAAAGTGAACGAGCCAACAGACAGGTGGCTACCAGGTACCAGGTTCTTAGCCGCAGGAAAAATACGGCAAAAATGCGGGACGAAAAAATGAATTCGAGAGACGGAAAGTAAGGAAAATAAGGAAAATAAGCATTGCGCATAGCGCAATCAGAGTTGATAATTTCTTTGCCGGTAAAGAGCGTTCAATTATCGCTTAAATGCAACCGGCACCCAGTAAACAATGAATTAATAAAGAGTTGCCCGCCAAGCGGATTTGTTGGGGAATCGGTTGTCCGTTGCCTTTCGGCGCTGGCTTTTTCAAGTTTTTGCTGAAATTAGTTTTCCCATTTTGTTTTAAACTTTTATGAATTGCGCTGCAGCAGGCAGAAGTAAAAGTGCTGGCAGTTCGGGGAGGGGGGAATTAGGCGACGGTAAAGTGATTATGTTCAAGAATTTAATATTGAACTATCGAGTTGAGCTAATAAAATGCCATATAGATGCCCTTTAAGATAATGAATGATAATGATAAACATTCAATTTTACACAATTAATTTATAAAAAGCAAAGAACTTTTTACAGGCTACAGCTTTAATAGTATTGATTATGAAGGAAAGATCCCTTTTTTTAATTGGAATTTGAGAATATTTCCTCAACGTTTGCTTCATAGAATGCAAATTTCCCATAGAGACAAATTCTTGGAATACCTTATATATATATATATATATGTATGTGTGTAGAACCTCCAATACCAATACAATAATTATACATATTTCAGCCGAGCCATTAAAACTGGTTCGCTCACAAGGGCTCCTGCAGAAGTCCAGTCATCATCAATTCCGTCATCTCTGATCTCTGGGGCATTTTAATGCATTCCCCAGCGCGCTGATTATTATGAAATGTTGTCGCTGTTGTCATTATTATTGCTGAAATCATCGGACCACTTCTCCCGGCCCATTGCTTTTTCTGCTCCTCTGGGTTGTTCGCCTTATCGCGGTTGCATCGTCATCGGATGTCTTGCAGTTCCCATCGTCGCTGGGTAAACAAAGCGCAGGGAACTCTGGCCCGCAACGCTTCGATGGCGTTTTGTAGCCTGTTCCGCTGTCTGAGCCGACTCCTTTTTCCCCGGATCCCGATGCCCCATCCCCATCCCCATCCCCATCCCTATCCCTCTGCATATCGCATCCCTTTTTCCTGCCCTTCGTCTGTGTCGGCTATCAATTTTAGCACCTTTCGCTGGTATTCGACGCTTCGCGTTGCGTTTCGCTTCTTATCTGTGTGTTGTAGCTACACAAATGCTTCCACCTTGGAATAGTCCATCAAGATCGGTCCATTAACAACACCATGGGCTTTAACACACCCTTAAGGTGGCAAAGTACACTGAAATGCTTTTCTCTGCGCTTCTAAAAATATTTAGCTTAGAGCTATATTTGCATGTGGAGTTTTGTGTACCACATACATATCTTGCAAAGATAATTGAAGGGTATACAAGTATTTGCTCCCAAATGCATACTTGTATTGATTTATTCCAGTTGGTAAGCTCCTCTTCGACCACAGCTTCTCGATCTCTCTGCCATCCTAGTTATTTCTGCTGCGTTTGCCAATTTATACGAGACGATCCACTGATCACTTTATAAGTAAGTATATCATCATTTAAACATGCTCCACAGATGGCGATGTCAGGGGACAGCGGGTAATGGGTGGATGCGACTTTGTCTTTGTCATCTCGGCTCGGACATGTCTCGTTTTTACCGTTTTTGGTGTCTGGGGAATGCCAAAAATGTTGTGTGGATCTCTCCGAGAATGAGCCTCTGAAATGGAGAAGGGTGTTGGAGGGTGTCGGTGGCCAGAACCGAGGCATCGAGAGCCTGAGAGCGTTTTGTACAGTTTTGTTGGCCGGGAAATGAGCGGGAGATGGGGATTACGGGGGCTGCCATCTCGTTCTGGTCATTTATATTGTGGAGTTTCTTTCAATCCCCCCCAGATCCAAAACCCGCCCGACCCCAACCCCCGCTACAGCTCCCAGCTCCATGTGCATGTGTCAAGTGGACTTGTTTAATAATTTATGATGAGGCCAAAAACGTAGATCGTGCGTTGCGCATTGCCGGCCATTAATCATGGCCAAGAAGGCACAAGGCAAAAGGCATGGCCAGTAAAATTGGAGGAGGGAGGAGCATGCGGAGCATGCAGGAGCGGGGGGCACGGGACAGTTGGCTGCTGTAGTAAAAGTTCAATTACCCGCCAAATCAAAATTCAATCTGCTTGGCGAAGAGCAAAAATAAAGCAGGAAAAAGCGGACACAAAAACAAACAAAACGGCAAGAGCGGACCACAGTAGTCCGGGTGGGGAATGGGGATTGTAGTATGGAGCATGGAGCAGGGAGCACGGAGCAGTGAGCAGGAGCTATGGAGTATGAAGTGCAGCAGGGACCATCCTGCATATTGACTGTATACCGTAGACTGCAATGTGGCAAAATCAAAAATTCCAAACGCATACTCCAGACAACCATGAAGTGGAGTGGAGGAGCCGAACCGAACCGTACCGTACCGAACCGAACCAAGCTGAGCTGAGCTGCAAAGACGACCAGGAAAGCCAAAAGCGAGTCATGTCATGATGGCGGGTGGATGGATGCGGCCGACTGATGGACGGAATCGTTCGGGGGAGCGGCGCGGTTCGGGGATTCGGGGATTGAGGTTTCGGGGATCCAGGTTCCAGGTCCCAGCTCCCAGATTCCGGGTGGGGGGCACACGGAGGCTGCAGCGAGGCCACTTAGCCACGCCACAGATCAGATGACAGCGGCCCAAGACGCGACCAGGATAACAGACGGCGCACAAACAGAGAAAAATCAGAAGGAAAAAAGGCACAGACACTGGGACTGGCACAAACCCGAAGCCGAATCTGAAAACAAAACCCAATCCCAATGCCTGGGAGCAAAACCAATAAAGGCAGGCCAACACGTTTCGGGAATACTCTGCCCGCTGAATCGATTAAAATTGATCAGCTACAACTCAAACTTACAGGATTATTCACTGGCCTGTCGCAGGAAGTCAGTTATTTGAGTTCTCCTCATGTCATCATCATCCCACTGATGTTACTCGCCTGCAATTATATTCCTCTACGCTTTTTTATGAAAGCTAAAAGGGATCCCATTTTGCGGTGTGGTATGATACCTTTGTGTAAAAAAAGAATACAGACAAATTTAGCAGAAGAGCGTTTGCTTTCAGCTGAATAAGCAACCGAAAAATATGTATTTACCCGGAGCGCTGCCTGATCATATCTGCATGTGGTGGACTTCCCCGATATGCAGATATGTTAAACCGACAAACCAAAGTCCCTGACAAAGTTGATGGACATACCCACCCCTAGCCGGAGGTGCGGGGAATGCGGAAAGCATTCCGGGGAACGAGTAACGCGGGTTTTTAGCCGCCATGCGTGAGCCACCCGCCCACCATTCAGAGCCCGCTAAACCGACCTATTCTCTGTTTCGTGCGCTCCGGCATCCCCGCTCGACCATGCCCATGTGCGTTGGAGCTGCCACGTAGTAGGTGCAAGCATAAGCGCTACTAATCTGCTACTCAGTGGCGTATCAGGCTAAAGGCAGCAGTCGAGGCATGCCACCAAACAAAACCAACAAGCAAACAAACAAACGGATGAGCCAGCCGCTCGGCGGACGGGCGGGGCAAGCGGGGCAAGCGGAGTGGGGCGACAGGTCGTGTGAGTGATCAGACAGCCGCAGATTACGTATACGCCGCGTTGAGAAACAGTACTGGCCACTTGGCCGGGTTCTAGCTGGCATTCGAAGTGATATAAATCAGTATTAGCTTACATTAAAACAGCAACGTTTCGATGTCAGTATTCAAGAAAATACTGAATTAATACTAAATAGCACAAAATGCTTAATAGAACGATGTGCTCTTCTCTGCGATTCTCAAAAGTCCTATGTAAACGAACTACTTTCTCGGTGTGTTTTTCAAAATGTCAAATGTAAGAAGTTCGTTTTTGTGGCAGCAGAAGTTATCAATAATGTGTTTCCGACCAACTTGAATTGCCTGAACTAGCTATTTTCCAGTCACTGCAACCAGCTGTCAGCTCTGACGTGGAAGGAGCTTGAGGAAAGGGTGAGAGAGCAGTTGGGGAACTGGAGAGGAGCGCTTAACTTTCTGACTTTTGGCTGCGGCTTCTGTGGCTGCTGCTCCTACTGCTGCTACTACTGCTGATGCAGCAAACGTCGGTGAAAAAAAAGCATATGCCCACTCTTCTTACTCGGAATACTTTTCTTACTCTTACTCGAACTCGTATTCGTACTCCTCTACTCGTCTTTGATGCTGGGGAATCTGCTTAAAAAGTCCGCTCAGGTTTTGTCTGTGCCGCAGCCAGCCTTCATTTGTTATTCAAAAGTTTCTTGCTTTGCACTCCGTATACTACTCCTCCTGTCCCGTGCCTTTATTTATTTATTTTATTTGCCTGATTTCATTTCATTTTGTTTCATTCCATCTCGTTTCATGCCTCACGTACGCAGACAGTGTCCGAAGAGCCCTGCTTGATTTTTTCGCATACTCTCTGCTCGTCTCTAGTTTTGCGCTTGAAGATCCAGCTAAGTGCATCCAATTTTGGCCACCGGAATTCCCCAAAACGTCCCTGGAATTTCTGCCATTAAGATGACGGTCAGAATAAGTGGCATGCCATGTGGGAACGGACATGTTGGAAATAAAACAAATTAACCAAAATGAGAGGCCGTACAGAAGTGCATACAAATGTCTTGACTTAATGGCTGGGCAGTGAAGCCGCTCTAATGAAATCAATCTATCGAGAATTGAGTAAGCAATCATAACACTCAAACATTTCATCTGGTAATAGAGTAATTTACTACTAAGCGCTTGCCATCTCTACTACCAACTACCCATCAATGCCAACAATTGATGTTGTAACAATTTATTGAAAAGCTAATCCTTTCGCAGCGCTCAATTCGAATTTTACTGCCCGCATAACGAATATTGTTGGAAAAAATAACTGGGACAAAAATGGATTAAAATATTTATAAAACAGCGCACGCAAAAACCTTTTTAAATGTTTTATCTTTATAGAACTGGGGTAGTAGCAGGTTCAACTGTCACTAAATATACTCGTGCATACTACACATCGGTATACATTTGATTTCATTTGCGAAAATTGTTTGATAAGCATTTTTCCCGTAAACACAGGGAAAAAGCAACCGGAAAATTTATGAGCAAACAAAAATTTTGTTTGAACACTTCCTATTCTTTTTTTTTTTTTTTTTTTTTTTTTATCATTTTAGTTGCGCTATACACAATTTATGGCAAACAGCTTGTGGTATTTATTTTAAAAGAGATATTGCAGTTTGTTTTTATTTATACACGCAGATAAACAATGGCATTGACAAGTAAAAAAAAAAATGTACATAAAAATACGCTTTTTCGTAGCTCAAAGAAGCTGGGTTCGGAAAAATCGAATTTTTGAAATTTAAAAGCTGGAATCGTTTGCCCATTTTTTGCCCATGTTTGCCCACCAATTAGTTTTTTTTGCCCACGTCCAGTTTTTGAGATATGAATTTTCGAACAAGTTCGAAAATTTTCGAAGATCAAAAATTTCACTTTTTTCAAAATTTTTTTTTTTTAATCGCAATAACTTCGTTTGCCCACGTTTGCCCACCGTTTAGAATTTTGAAATTTTCGAAAATTTTCAAAGATCAAAAATTTCACTTTTTTCAATTTTTTTTTTTTAAATCGCAATAACATCGTTTGCCCACGTTTGCCCACCCTTTAGAATTTTGAAAAAATTTATACTTTAGAAAATATAAGACATTCAAGCTTACCTAGGTGTCTTTGCCCATCCTTTGAAATTAATTTTTTTCGTTTGCCCACCCTTTAATATTACATTTTAACGTTTGCCCACCCTTCAAAATTATTTTTTTTCGTTTGCCCACTCTTAAAAATAAAAAATTTCGAATGCCCACATCTTAAAACTAAAAAATTTCGTTTGCCCATCCTTTAAAATTAGTTTATTTCGTTTGCCCACCCTTTAAAATTAGTTTTTTTCGTTTGCCCACCTTTCGAAATTAGTTTTTTTCGTTTGCCCACTCTTAAAAATAAAAAATTTCGAATGCCCACATCTTAAAACAAAATAATTTCGTTTGCCCATCCTTTAAAATTAGTTTATTTCGTTTGCCCACCCTTTAAAATTAGTTTTTTTCGTTTGCCCACCTTTCGAAATTAGTTTTTTTCGTTTGCCCACTCTTAAAAATAAAAAATTTCGAATGCCCACCTCTTAAAACTAAATAATTTCGTTTGCCCACCCTTTAAAATTTTTTTATAATGTTTGCCCATCGTTTAAACTTAGTTTTTTCGTTAGCCCACCTTTCGAAATTAGTTTTTTCGTTAGCCCACCTCTTTAAAATAAATATTTTCAGTTAAAAACGTTTTCCCACGCCTTAAAAATGTTTTTTTTTTTCGATTTGCTACTTATAAAACCAAATTTGTACATATGTATGTAATAACTGTAAGTTGTGCCGCCAATTCACATATGTATCTTAGGATCGGCGGACAGAATCACTAATATTATATGATTATGATGAACGTACATAAGGAGATCGCAACCCGTTACACAGTTTTTTCTTTAATATTTATATAATGTTAATCATTCGCTTACAATTTATAAATTTTTCTTAATCATTGATAAATTTCATGCAAGTGTTGATGAACATACATATGTATATATATAGTTTTTTGTATATATATATATATATATGTGTGTTCATCATAATCATATAATATTAGTGATTCTGTCCGCCGATCCTAAGATACATATGTGAATTGGCGGCACAACTTACAGTTATTACATACATATGTACAAATTTGGTTTTATAAGTAGCAAATCGAAAAAAAAAAAACATTTTTAAGGCGTGGGAAAACGTTTTTAACTGAAAATATTTATTTTAAAGAGGTGGGCTAACGAAAAAACTAATTTCGAAAGGTGGGCTAACGAAAAAACTAAGTTTAAACGATGGGCAAACATTATAAAAAAATTTTAAAGGGTGGGCAAACGAAATTATTTAGTTTTAAGAGGTGGGCATTCGAAATTTTTTATTTTTAAGAGTGGGCAAACGAAAAAAACTAATTTCGAAAGGTG
This sequence comes from Drosophila mauritiana, assembly GCF_004382145.1. Lineage (NCBI taxonomy): Eukaryota > Metazoa > Arthropoda > Insecta > Diptera > Drosophilidae > Drosophila > Drosophila mauritiana. The sequence continues at coordinate 18,789,529 of NC_046672.1, read as the reverse complement.
GGCAAACGAAAAAAACTAATTTTAAAGGGTGGGCAAACGAAATAAACTAATTTTAAAGGATGGGCAAACGAAATTATTTTGTTTTAAGATGTGGGCATTCGAAATTTTTTATTTTTAAGAGTGGGCAAACGAAAAAAACTAATTTCGAAAGGTGGGCAAACGAAAAAAACTAATTTTAAAGGGTGGGCAAACGAAATAAACTAATTTTAAAGGATGGGCAAACGAAATTATTTTGTTTTAAGATGTGGGCATTCGAAATTTTTTATTTTTAAGAGTGGGCAAACGAAAAAAACTAATTTCGAAAGGTGGGCAAACGAAAAAAACTAATTTTAAAGGGTGGGCAAACGAAATAAACTAATTTTAAAGGATGGGCAAACGAAATTTTTTAGTTTTAAGATGTGGGCATTCGAAATTTTTTATTTTTAAGAGTGGGCAAACGAAAAAAAATAATTTTGAAGGGTGGGCAAACGTTAAAATGTAATATTAAAGGGTGGGCAAACGAAAAAAATTAATTTCAAAGGATGGGCAAAGACACCTAGGTAAACTTGAATGTCTTATATTTTCTAAAGTAAAAATTTTTTCAAAATTCTAAAGGGTGGGCAAACGTGGGCAAACGATGTTATTGCGATTTAAAAAAAAAAAATTGAAAAAAGTGAAATTTTTGATCTTTGAAAATTTTCGAAAATTTCAAAATTCTAAACGGTGGGCAAACGTGGGCAAACGAAGTTATTGCGATTAAAAAAAAAAAATTTTGAAAAAAGTGAAATTTTTGATCTTCGAAAATTTTCGAACTTGTTCGAAAATTCATATCTCAAAAACTGGACGTGGGCAAAAAAAACTAATTGGTGGGCAAACATGGGCAAAAAATGGGCAAACGATTCCAGCTTTTAAATTTCAAAAATTCGATTTTTCCGAACCCAGCTTCATTGAGCTCTTTTTCGTGGTCTTTCTTGATGAGCTTTTTTTTATTATTATTTTTTGTTTGTTGCAACTAGATTATTATTTTTACCATATCCAAAGAAGCAGTTTCCGCGGAAAGATAATGCAAAAAGTGGGCGCGGAGTATAAAAAAAAAATAAATAAGACCGCCCCATAATGATGGCTAAATATGTGTAAACACTAATTATGTTAATTATACTTTTTTGCATCTGCCTCTGTCGGCAATTATGCTAATTGTATTTTCAATTATTATATGCTTATTTATTATTATTTCTCAGCGTGCCCTCGCCAGCCTGCATTGTTGTTGCCGTTGATTAAAATTATACAAACGAGACTCGATTTATGAAAAATACAGCGGCCCACGAACAAAAAAGAAAAAATAAAAATTAAAAAAAAAGAAAAAAGAAAAAGAAAACAGAAAAAAGCGAAAAAATGCCAACAAGAATTACGCTGCCTGAATTTTAAGATGATTTCATTCTCGGTCATTCGTTTGCAGCCGAAATTAAATTGATTTTGCCTTACAGAAATGGGGGCGTGGCCCACCGCCCACCGATTACAATGGCAGTCTGGACATATAATTACACCCACATGCACACTCGAACCTGCTGGCAGACATAATGTATTCACACATATTCATTAAATAATTATGTCCATAATTAAAAACGAGGCGAAAGGAACGGAGGAGCTGCGTCTGGATTTAACCCGGAAAACCCCATTCGGAGCTGAAAGTTTTCCCTCGCTTTTCCCCACTTTTTTCCCTAATTTTTTCGCACTTTTGCATAGTTTTTCCTACTTTTGCACATAATTATATGACCAGATTAAATGTCTATTAACTTATGATTCGAAAATGGTCCTAAAGAGTTGGTCGTGAAAATGAAATATTAAAATAAAAGCGAAGAAGAAAAAATTCAATTTAATGGATATTTTTTTCACTACAATGTTTTGTGTGTTGAAACAAAAAAAAATGTAGATAACTTTTGAACATTTTTGTTGTTTTTTTTTACGCGTTAAATTGCACTTATGCTTAAAAATTTTTTATATTTACTTAACACACATGAAAATAGGTTTTATAATGCTATTAAGTAATTATTTATGGCTACGTGAATATTTTTAAAGTAAATTCAATTATTATACGCATATATGCGTATATTTTAACTAATTAGTTAATAGGTTTTTAATGCTGCAACTTATTTTGCTCTGTCTTCTGCCGATTGAATAATGCTTTAAAAGCTGCGAAAATACTATTGGATATATTCCATAAGCTGAACATGAACTTAATATCAGACTGCAGCTGGCCCCTTTGCTGCTTTTTTAGTTTCCTTTTCATATATTTTTTTCTTTTAATAATACTTTTGGAAATCTTCTTGACTTCGAGGGCTCATGGTGTTTATTAGCGCCACCTGGCATGTGTTAAGCGATAGCAGCTGCCACCGATCTATGTATATATATATATGTATATATGCCCTATATGACTGAAAGCGACGGCAGTTCATAATTGCCAGCAGAACCAGTCCATTGCCATCAATCTGGCCATTCTGTTTCATCTTTTTCACGACTTTTCTCGATTTTTTTGATTCTTTTGCAAGTTGCACCCTGGCAGGCAGTGCCATCTTAAAATTGATAAAAAAAAAAACTGACGCCTTCGCCTGGCATTTGTTTAATTAAAGTGATGACCTTCCCCCGCACTGACTGCGTCCCGGCGGCGGGCGAGTAAAAAAATCAGAAGCCGCTGGCATTATTTAAAATGCAACGCAATGCGGCGCTCGAAATGCAATCAATGTGAATTAAATTCCCCAACTGGGACCAGCACAAAGGAGGAGGTGGAGGCTGGGCTGGCAAAAGCCGGGGGAAAAGCCGGGGAAAGTCGGTGGAAAGACGAGCAGGGGCAGAGCGGCAAAGGAGGGGCGCTGGAATCAGAGTCACAATCCGAATCAGAATCCGGCGCAGGTCAGGTCAGGGATTGGGGTCAGTTCAGTTCGGCCGCAAATATTTTATCCAAACTCCGTCAGAGAATGGAGAAAAATATACATACACACAAAAGTGGGAAAATTAAAATAAAAAATCAACAGGGTGAAATCAGGAAAAATTTAATTGAGCGTAAAATATTTCAGGAGGCTGGGCAAAAATACACATTCAAGGTGTTTGGGCAAAATGCTTTGTCAATGTTATCTCTGCTTTTGGCAATTGTTTATGCCATAAATAATTTGTAAATCGGCAAACTTCAACCATTTCGTACTTCCTCTTTTCAACTTTAAACTGTCTGAGCGGATTAAATCGCCTGCTTAATTATTGAGTGCATAAATAATAAGCATTGGAATTATTTATACTTTTCATTTCACAACTCTCAATATCTAAGTGTTTCGTCTGTTGTCATTCGTTTCGTCCATTTATTGAACTTTCCACTTTAATTGAAGTTAATTAAGTTGGCCAAGTTACAAGGTAAAAATTAAATAGATTTTCATTCGCTGACATTTCCATATTCTTACGTATTTTCTCCTAACCCATTTAGCTAATACAATTTAAATATTTCATTCGCCTCCATCGCCCATTTAAAGAAGTGAAATAAAAGAATTCTTTTTCAATTGCTTTCACTTATTGTTTGCTGCTTTGATTTTTTCCCTGTACTGTGTTTTGTTTCGTTGGTCACGCAATTAATTTCTGCACGCAAAGTTTTGTTGGCTGAGTGAAACAATAGCCTTGGACGCCCCTCGCGCAACCCACCACACCCCACCCCTTTTTCCGGGGGAGCACTAGGCATTGTCTTGGATATTCGCAACCCCTGCACCCCCACCCCCAAATCCCCCTTCTTTTCGCTGTACTTCAACCCCCAAACTGCCGTGTGATCGTTATTATTAGAAAAGTTTTATGCACAATATTTTTCTTGTTCCTTTGATTGTTGGTACTCTTGGGCGCCTCTGCTTTGTCTTGGCTACTTGTTGTTGCCGTGCTTTGTTTGCTCCTTCTCCTTGACCACCAGCCACCACCCCAGCTCCCAGCGCCCAGATATACCGCCTCTTAACCCCCCAACAGCCAGCTGCTTAACCCTCGACTGCCAGCCATCATACATCGTTTATGTTACGTGACTTGTTTGCCAGATGAATGCAAAATAACAGACCCCGAAGGAATCGAAAAAATCGGATGGAGATGGCTGGAAAACACATGTGTGTGTCGGTGTGTGTGTGAGCTGTAGGTTGGAAAAACAGCGGAAAAATCAACAAAGAACAAAAGGAGAAAAGAAAAACAGTAGACCCAACAGAAAAATACATCGGGAGGAAACAAAAACATGATGAGGAGCGAAGAGGTGGCTTTGATAATGAGACCAAATTAAGCGATGGCCCACGGGAGAAAGTGGAGAAAGGGGCGGGCAAAGGTGGGCAGCTCTGCAAGGATTCCAAGGATGCCAATTTGTCACATTGAATATTTGATCGCAATTTCTTGGCATCAGAAAAATATCTGAATGCCAGGCAGGAAAATGCGTTAAATTATTAGTTTTTAGGCATTCTAACTTATAACTTATAACTTGTTGTTAATCTCAAAAATGAAAAATTAGCAAACACTGTTTTTCCTCTGTGTAGCTCGCTCATCATCTATCTCCATCTCTATCATGCCAACTGGATTTTCCTCAATTTCCATTCAGCCATTGGATGCCAACATTTGGCGCCCAACTTTTAATGTAAACTTTTCCGCTGTCTTCATATCCTTTGCCTTAATCATGTTATCGATTCGTGTTATTGTTGCCGCTCCTTGTTGCCGCTGCTTTTAATGCATATTAAACAGATGTAAAAATTTACACTTCAATTACAACAACTTAAGCGTGAAATACAACAACAGCTGGCAAGGATATCCCAGCGGCAGCAACAAAAACAACAGCGCCGGAAAAGGGAAAAAGGTTGAGAACTGTAAATGATGCTGCCAGCGAAATCACAATTTAAAACGAAAGACAACAAAAAGAAGGTAAATATATTGAGAAAAACAAATAAGAACGAGGGGTTTTTAAAAATACGGCATACAGCATATAAGTAATATAAGTAATTTGGCCAGTGCTATACTGACTAATGATGCCAATGACTTAAGATCGGCGTTTTTATCAGTCATTATCATTATCAATATCAGTGAAAATGACTTGTTATAATTAGTTTCAGCTCTAGACCCGAAAATCCACTGTTAATTCCGAGTGGTATCATCGGTTTCCGGTGCTGAATGCATTATTTTCGTACCGAATTCGTAACAACTGTCTGCCCAAGAGGAAGGGCATCAAAAAGGATCTCCGACTTGTAAGTTGTTTTCGTTGAGGCTAAAATTACAAGTAATTGAACCTCAACTTGATGCTCCGATGCCTTTTTCCGCCTTTTGCGCTGGAACATGTGTGCGGCATCGGTGGCAGGGAAAAACAACAATACAAATTGGAAAACGGCTCCTGAGGGGAAGGAGGTGTAACAGCAGGATACAATCCCAAATACCCAAAAACCCGAAGAAGAAAAAAAAAGCAGACCAAGAGATACCGAGCATGATTTCATGGGAACAGGGAGCTGTGCACTCAAGGGGCGTGGCAAATCGCAACAAAACCTCTGCGGCCCAAAAAATATATATATGTACATATATAAAAAAGAGCATAAAAATAAAGATTGTTAAGGCGAATGAAGAACGATCGGTAGCCGAGGATTTCTCCGCACATTTTTAGCGCAAAATTTTTCGCTTATCGCGATCAATCGATCATACTTAGTGGGGACATGAACCAGCTGTCGCTTCTTCTCGTTCACCCTCATTTAACGGTAACCATAAACCCCGGCCGACGCGACACGCCCACTTTGATGGGCGATTTGAGATCAGGCAAAAGGTGTTCCTCTGCCCCTGCCTAACCCGGATTCGTGTACAGAAATCCGAGAACGGGCGGGATCCCAAATCGCAGAAGGGAACACATTTTCGGTTCGGTTTCGTGTCAAAATATTTGGTGAGCAATTAAATGCGGTAAATAGGGGATTCTCTTTGGAAATACATATATCATATCATATTCATTGGGATTATAGATATGTGGCATGGGATTATTATATTTGGAATAACTACTAATGGCTTCGAAAGACAATTCCAATGTCATGCAAAATTGTTTCCTCTCTGAAATGTAAAATTATTCTTTTGTACTACGAAATACTTCTGTATTTGGCAATAAGCCGGAAATGTTGGTAAAAGAAACGTGGTTCTGGTCAATAAATTGAAGTGGTTTCTCGCTTCCCCCCTCCTACGTCGAACCACCATCAAAAGGATAAGACGCCACGTCTACAGCATAAATTCAACTTATTTCTCACAGATTTCAAAGTAAATATGCAAAATATTTCTTAGTACCACATTAATGCATCAGCCAAAGGGAGTGGGCAGAGGCGTCGCGCCAAAGGGGGCTGGGGCTTGGGGCTTGGGGGATTTTGACTGGGTTCTGGTTTTCTGGGGTGTGACTCGCTTGGCTGGGCGACGTCACTCACACTCAGCCAAATGTGGGCGAGATAGCTCAGGAAGCGGCCACAAACATAAAAAATATGGAGAAAAAATCAGAGGGAATTATCCGCAGATGGACGAAGCGTACCGCTGAATACCCTAATGAAATGATGAACTTGGCAGTTGTCTCAAAAAGTGTATAGCAAGTATAAAGGAGTGTAATCAAATAAGATCCCAAGTTGGAAGAATTTTCATATTTGTATGGCCTTGTACAATATTTGTAGATTTCTGCTTAGTGATGTTCCCTCATAGTAACGAAAATTGTGTATATTATGGTTTGTCGTACTTTTAACCCAAATTGAAATACCCTCTTCGAGGGCAAGATAAAGAAACAAAGAAAAAACCCAAATAAAATATAAAAAAAAGAACTAAGAGCGACACGATATGGGAAGAAATAAAGAAGAATGGGGGCTTCCACAAGTCGGCGAGCTATGCGAAAAACGTGCAACAAACTATGCTTTCGTCTCGCTCTAACTTAGGGCTGGGCGTACCGCCTTAACCCATCGCAGCCCCCCTTTAACCCCACGTTGGCTGGGGCCAAGCTTAAATGTTGGCGGCATGTCATGGAAATAACATTAAAAACACATTAAAACCGCGAGTTTCTGGCCAGTCAACAACAAGCACAACAAAAGCAACAACCAACAAAAGCTAAGCGATGTGAGAAGAAGAGAGATATAGTACCTATATATCAGTATACCCACACATAAATGGGAGTATCTGTGTGCACAAGACGAAGCGACAAAGATGCGTTTTCTTCCTCTTGGCCTGCTGTTGATTTATCCCTTCCAAAAAAGAAGCCCCCAAAAATCCAACTGAAGCTATGTACACCATGGAAATGGAGACAGGATGGGGACACGAAAATGGGGACGAAGGATACCAACTGGCAACAGGCCCAAGAAGTGGGGATTTCGATAAGCAGGCGACTTCAACTGGATGCCAATGCTCAAGTGCCGGAATCTTGATGGTAAATATTATCATAATAAATACAAATAAAATACTGGTGCCAATGTGCCTTACGATTCATCGCATTAATGTGGCTTAATATACGATTTAGTTTTATTTTCGTCCAGTAAATTTGTTTGCCAGTGCTTATAAACTATAATTTAACACTTGTGAGCCCAATGATTTCCGGGCAAATCGGTTATTCATAACTTAAGTGCATTAAGGTGAATGACCCCAATAAAGAAGCGAACAAAAAAGCGAAACTCGCGTGAATTCATTCTCGAGTGAAAAAAAGACCAGCTATTTTTATAAAATTCTAACAAAAAGTTGACAAGCCCCGTTTCGCTGCCTTATGCGGCTGACGCTTACCTGCTAAAAAAAAAAATAATAAAGCTGTAATACATTAATTATAAATATGGTAAGATGGCAACAGCGAATCGCTTCCGTTTCACCGACCCGCTAATCGTCGGAAAAGCAATTAAGATGATGATGATTTCCAGGTGGGGGCGAAATCGGAGATCAGGCAACTCTGGCTGCTCGGCAATTAATTCTGGCCTCCCTGGCGGGCGAATCGAATCGGATCGATTCGGTTATAGTTAATGCTAACTATATGTTTGGCCGTCACGCCTCATTAACTGCCCCCTGTCAGCAGCAATAAATAAGGGGCGGGGGAAATCCGGGGGAATTGTAAATTTACAGCACGTAATAATAACGAAATTCTCGTTAACAACTTCCAAACAGCCAACATCATCAGTGCGCCAGAAATTAACAATTTTGTTTGCCAATCACACATCAATGAATTATCATTAACAAACCCCGCACACATACATATATATTCCGTGGGCAGGGGCAAGTGGAAAATGGGCGGGGAAAATCACAATGATAATTGAGGTTAACCCCAAAAATGCCCTTTTTCCATTCGGCGCTGCAAAGAGGAAAATCCAAATTAATGGAATTACGCCTGACGGTGAATTTCCCCATGGGGCACAACGCCTAAATTGTTGGCTTTGAAGTAATTCGTAGACTCATTTTAGACTAGTAAAGTAAAGTTATTCTTAAGTTGAAGTTATTATCATATTGCTTGCAGAACCGATGACCTAATGATACCAGATAAGCAGAATAAATATTCACATATGATGAGACTCGGCTTGAGTCACAGCCTAACCCCTTGCAATCAATTTGTGTGTACATAAGCACGCTAACCAGATAAAGAATTGCTGAAATATTTCAAAAATTATTTGCCCAAGACTGGAGTTTATCAGTGTGGCAACACCACCACCAGCCTTAACCCCTTGCTGCCCCGCGATGGCGGGCTCTAATCAATTTGCTTTGAACTCGAAACTTAATGAATGACTTGCCGCAACAGCAACGAAAGTTGTTTGCATAAATATGAATATCATACATTGGCTGCTGCTCCCAATACTTTATACATAGTATATACACAGTGTATATGTATATACATACGTATATTGTTTGTTGGCTTATGATTGATGATGCCATTGATTGATGCATGACGCGCTTTCCTCGCTTTTCCGCGCTGACGTCGTTTGTTGCCTTTTAATTGAATTTCCCAACTGCCGAAAATATGCTGAAACTCAACTTTAGCATGCTTATCGGGGTAAAACACGATACCACACCCCACTACCACCCCATCCCTCCTTCCATCCATCCTTTGCCAAAGAGAATAAACTTTGTTGAAAATTTATGCGGAACCATAAGGAATTCGCCTCATAATCGTCATCGTGGAAAACATTTTATTGCAACATCATTCGCCGGCTCACCGCAAAGCAAAAGGAAAACGCCGAATGGAAAATGGAAATGGAAAAGTGTAGAAGTGGAAACGAACTTACACTTTGACTATAGTCACTGCTATCTATCTGCCCCACCCACTGCAGTGTGACCGCCCCTTTTAAATCTAAGCATATTTATGGCACTCAATTTATTAATAAAATAAGTCCATATATTATTCCGCATCCGTCTTGTTAATTTTCGCAATTTGAATCCCCCCCTCCAGACCCTATCTGCGCTTAATTTTAAAAATAATTTTTCATTTTCTTTTATGCTGCGCGTAATTTCCAGCCATCAAGAGCAGCCAGTAAAAAAAATAGAGGCAGGAAAAAAGTGAAAAATGGTGACTGGAAGAGGGCGGTTAAAAAGGCTGTGAAAAGTCCTCCAGAATCGCCTTCGATGTCTGTTTTTATGATTATATAGTATCGTCGTAGTCGCCAAAGCACCCCAACCCCCCGGCAACTTCTACTTCCGCCCGAGGCCATGATAAATCGCCAAGGCAAATCAAAATTGTTTATAATTGTCATCTTTTTGTTGGCCCTACTGGCGCTTCCTACGGACATGGTGGTTCTTTCCCAGCTGCTTTTTGGTGGGGAAGTGGCCAGGCCAACTAACGCTCACCTCTCATCATCACCTGCGCCATACTTTTTGGCTGATGGGGCGTTGGGGCTGACGACTAATGCGGCACCTTGAAATGGTTTTTATGGCCGTGGCGTGCGTTGGGCCATTTCAATTAAACGTCTGCAATGATGATGATGATTGGGGCGGGGCAATTGGGCTGGAGGAGCGGTTGGGTGGCCAAGTAGGAGCCACACAGAACAGATGGGGGTTTCCTCATCTTTTTGGTACAGTGAACAAAAAAAAAGCTCTAATAACTATTTAATTGATATTACCAACGCCAAGTACGCTTTTTATTAAGATAGCAAGGCCAGTTGCTACTTTTCATGGGGCTTCACAAAGAGAGAGAATAGAAACGTACCTGTAAAGAAGAAACAAATATATAAATTAGTATTCATTTTATATAATATATATTATCAATATTTTTATAATGTTTCATATTTTAAGTTCAATAGAGTTTTGATTTTCTTAACATTTTAACATTATTTAGCAAGTTACGCTGTTGTGTCGTGGCCATAATCACAGCCACTTTGTCACCCACCCAGTTTTGGCTCACTTCATGTGGGGTCAGAGTACAACAACACCACCCCCCACCCCCCACACCAATAGCCCATACCCCAGCCCCATCTTTTTGGCTTAATGCAGCTGCCACACGCAAGTGGGGCATAAAAACAAAATGTTTTGCGGGGTTCTCTAACTCGAACTATAACTCCCGAATCCCGAGACCTCCTTCTCTTCTCGGCTGTTTAGGAAGTTGTTTGCTTTCTTCATCAGTCCATGGCCCGCACTCCTTCTATTGCCCTGGCCGGAAATGAAGATGATGCAGCACAAAAACTATGAAATAAATAAACTACATGCCACACCAAGGTGCAGAAGGAAGGGGCGGGGCCAAAGGGGGCGCACACTGCACACACACACATATATATTCGTATATGCATATACCAAGAAGTGTGTGCCTTCGACTCCACTCCAACCAAAAATATCGGACCCAACTCAATCCTAACAATTTGGCAAACGCAAAATCCCTTTAAAAATAAACATGGCCCGCAAGAAAATTGGAGTGAGAAGCACACGAATCCGAACTCCCAGGCTAAATGGAATCCGAGTTGGTGTGAAATCGAATGGGAGAATACACTATACGATTTTAATGTAATTTAAAAAGATAAATTCTTTTTTGCCCATAATTTTCCTCCTTTAACTCTAACTCTCTGCTAAACCTAATACTAAAATTGCCATTTTCTGAACTGGACAATGCGAGCGAAAGGAAAAAGTCCAAAAGTTAATGTCGTTTGCCATTTTCCATGGTGGAAAGCCCTGGAGTTTCCTTTTATGCATTTTGCATGCAATTGTTTTCTTTTATGTATATTTTTTTAATTTTAATTATCTCTCTTCTTACTGTAAATGGGTGTGTGTGTGTGTGTGTGTGTGTGTGTGTGCTCGTGCTTTTCCCTTGCTCATACATAATTAATTTCATAAAAATAATTTATTTAATTGAAGTTTCGTACGACTTTCAACAATAACAAAAGTTTAGTTTGTCTTTTGTTCAAAGCGTCAACTCGTGTTTTGCTTTTTTCCCTCTCTCTCTCACTCTCTCTTTTTCTTTTGTTTAAACGACGGACCAAAAAGCAGCTGGAAATATAGGGGAGAAAAAGCGGTGAATCAAAATTTTCCAGCATTTAAGCTAATTAAACTGAAAATTCAAGATTATACAGCTCAAAACATGTGCAAGTGATGTAAGGATTGATACATTTGAGCACAAACTAAATTTACTTTTTCGTTCGAAAGCACATCTCTATTTTCCCCTTGATTTTTCCCGGCACTCTGTCATCCGAAAAGTGAAAAAATTAAGTCAACTTCCAGCCAAATTGATGAGGTGCGGTACTTGATGTGTCCCCAAGACACCCTGCCACATCTTTATCTGTGTGTTTGGGACCTGCTTGCGACACACTTGCCGCGAAGTTCCCACTTTTCACCATTAGACTTCACCCAGGCACCTTTCACCTTCCTCTACAGTTTACAAAAACAGATGACAAGCGGTTAAACGCAAGCTGAACGTGCTGGATACCCTATAGGCAAATGGATCATGAAACAGCTCAAAATATACATTTTGTAACCGTTAGCATTTGTACATCATAAAGTTAGATAGTTGAGTGTCTGAGCATACCCGCGCTACCCTCTGATCAGCGTTTATAATTAATTAGCACCTGCCCGCTTCGTTTCGCTTGCTGCCAGTAGGAAACAAAAAAAAAATTCTGAAAAAATTCGGAGTGGAAAGGAGGACGACGAGTGAATGGCAATGGGCTAAGAGTGGTGGGGCATGTGTAGGGGGCGGTGCAAAGACGGTCGCAGCAGAGAGACGCCACAAAACTGTGACCGTGTGGGCGTTCTATCTTAATGATCCGAGTGCTGCCCAGTGCTGGAAAAGCCGCCTGTAGTTCGGCTGCGCTTGTGTCGCCTCATTTTCGTGGGCAAAAGTGTCATCGAAAATTAATTGCTAAACAAATGTCTAATCTTTGGCATTTAAAAAGCGCATAAATCAAGCGCAAATCAAACACTACAAGATACACGGGCTCACACACAGATACGAACGCAGACAGTGACATTTTCAGTGACTTCAGAGGCAAGCACATGACAGTTTTTTATGTTTTCTCCATCTGTTTTTTAATTTGTTCTGTGTGTGTGTTTTTTTTTTTTTTTTGTGATTTTGCCTTTTGGTGAATGGCAAGTGACTCAATTGGGGGCAAGTGGCAGTGGAAATTAAAATGAAACAGAGAAACTGAAAAATAATTGGGAGATCTAGAGCAAAGGAGAACAAATTAAACATTTCGTGGCAAAGGGATGTGTGGAATTATAAAGGAAATGGTATTATTTCAATTAGGAAATCTCTTTATGCCAAGGGAAGTTTAATTTAATGCAACATATAAACGACAGAAAAAAACATTCAGTATAATTCAAGAATATCTTCAAAAGAAGTATATTATCTTGCGAAATAAACCATAAATGCATAGATACATTGATGTACAATAGATACAATGATGTACAAACGACGAATGTTTGAAATAATGATATTGCATAAAACTCGGTTTCCTATATTGTATAAATTTAAATATCTATATATATATATGTTGTAGACCTCAAAAGTTCAAAATGAAATCTGTGAGCTGCCTCCGAGTGGCCGAGTTGCCATTAGACACAAAGCTGGGAAAAGTCCTGAAACTCATTTCCTATGCTCCTTCAGCAGCAGTTCCCTTCGCCTCTTGTCCACTGCTCGCTTTTCCTTTTCCCCAGGCCTCCTTCCACACCACTCCCCCCATTACCAGCCACCCCCTGCTCCTTTAGGACACTGCCACGCCCCCTTGTCCCCTATGACTTGCCTCGTCCTTTTGCTGGCTGGTGTGGACCATCATCCATTTATGATTTAGTCCCTTACTTCGTCCCCAGCGCCGTTCATATATCTCTGTCTCGCTTAGGTTGGTTGCATTTTTATTGCCAACTTTGTTGTTGCCCAGTCAACACCTACTCCCTTTTTGCAGAGGCGTAGGTGGAATTCGCACCAGGGGGTTTATAAAAAAGAAAAAATGTTGACTACGCCTAATCGACCTCTAATAACTGTTAGCTGGGTTAGTTATCACTTTCATATGTCATTTTCAAAGCACTTCGCTTAAGGGATGGGAAACTTTAGAGATATGTACTTCTTCCGATTTATATTTTGGAAATTTCCACATATATGTTTGGATTTATGAAAATCTTACCCCTCTCCTACGCCCCTGTTGCTAGAACCCGTTTTATTCGGTTTTACCCCAGTGGAAGTTGCTTTTCCCTTTTATACAATTTCGTATTTTTTCTTGCACTTTAATTTTTTTGCTGCCTTTCACTTCGCACTCTTTTTGAGTGCAAAATGTAAATTTTGATGTCACTGGGAAATTCTGTGGCACTGCTTCTTCTTGCCGCTCTATAGGCCATTGACGAGGACACTGGCCAGCATGGTTAAGTTCGTTGGTCCTAGCAGCACCACTGGCTCTGGGATTCCCCTGCACTTTCTCTTCTACGATTTCATGCTTGAATCGAGTGTGAACTTCCGCTTTTCGCCATTTTTTTCTTTCCTTTTTTATGCTTTCATCAGTTGACTTGTTCGACGCTCTTTCCCGGTTTTCCCAGCAGTTTTCCCCATTTTTCCAGTTTTTTTTTGTTAATATTTTTGTTGCTTTGAGTCCATTGCAAAAATATTTATTTGGACAATTTTTCATTGGATTGTTGAAGAAGTTTGTTGCCTTCTTCGTTCTGCTCCTGCTAGTTTATTCGACAACGCCACGCCCCCCGCCGCCCATTGCTCACTCTCCAATTTTCTCGCTGTGTAAATTTGCGTGCAGCTGGCGCACAATTTTAACACTTCTTGTGCAAATTTGATGCAGTTCCTTCCATAGTTAATACATAATACATATGTATGTATGTATATTTGCAAGTATATACAGTGAGTTGTGGAATTTTAAGGTGCTATTTTCGATTTGAAGTTGAAGTTCGATTTTATGGATTTATAAAGTAGTGTAGTTGTTGCATTTTTAAGATCAAAACATGTTAGGTATTTGTGTAAGTATTAACAAAAAATGACTCCAATTATGATATATTATATTTGGAATTTCCACTCGGACAGTTTGTGGCACCCACCGGTGGGAGGTGGGTGGTTTGGGTGGCCACTCCTCAAGTGGCCCGGGTGGGTCGACGGTGTTGGCCACAATTAAACTTTACGACTGCAATTTTCAGCGATTTTTTTTCGCCGCCTCGCCATCTCGCATGCAACTTCTTCGTTTTGGTTGGGAAAAGTTTTGTAAAATTTAAAGCATTTGTTCGGGCCGTACATACATATATATGTATGTATATATATTTTTTTATATTCAGCAAGCCAAGAACTTGCGGGAGCATTTGCGCTGCACCCCTCCCCCCAAGCCACCACTTTTTCGGGTTGTAAAAATGAACCTCTGGCGGCGACGTAGTCAACAAAAACCCAGCAGGTCGGTGGAAGAGTTATGGTTCTGGTTTTGGTGAAGGCGATGGTTCTAGTGATGGTGATGGCGATGGTGCTGGTGGATCCAAGACAAAGGGATGAGCTACGAGACAAACGGATGGAAAGTCTCTAAGTGAGTTCCCTTCGCGGAACGGGGACTTTGACGCTCTAATGGAATGCGGAAGAGTGAATGGCCACGGAATTGCGGAACGGAGTGGATCTGC
Source organism: Drosophila mauritiana (assembly GCF_004382145.1). NCBI lineage: Eukaryota > Metazoa > Arthropoda > Insecta > Diptera > Drosophilidae > Drosophila > Drosophila mauritiana. The sequence goes on along the minus strand of NC_046672.1, from coordinate 18,774,529 downwards.
TGATGCTGGAGGGCGGAATGGGAAAGGGGCCATCAAAAAGTGGAACTATTTAAGAGGGTTTTCCCTCGGCCATCCATGCATCCGAGCGGCTTAAATCTGCACAAATTAATGAGCAACGAAAAATGTAAATAGGGCCATAAAAATGTGCACTCACACATGTATGCAAGGTAACCATATCCATTGGAATATTGTTCATCCGCCAATATCGCAGGTGGTACATACATATATCCATATCGGGAAAGTGTGACTGCTAATGTGACTGACTAACTGGGACTGCTGAAAATACTTTTGGTGTGTGCGGTGGTGTAAAATGAGTGTTTTTCCAACACTACATCTTTAAGATCTTTAAGAGAATCACGCGGTGTTCGCCAATCCACATTGCTGTGCCTCCACATCCGCAGTTTGTCGCGCAAAAAAGGATTGGCATCTAATCCAAATTGATTGAATCATTTGCAACATCCGCTTCCAGATCCTTTTTTCTGCGCCCGCCTCCGATTTCCCTGCTCCTTGTTTTTTCTCCATTTGACGAACGAAAGAGTTTCGCTTATGCTTCCTTCTAACCCTTTTCCGGACCGGACCAACTTCTTTTTGCTTCTTGCCTTGGCTTTTCGACACTACTTCTGTTTGTCGTCCGAAGCTTAATTAGACCACAAAGTTAAAGCGAACTTTTGGGCAAAGAGATAGTAAGAGTGTGTTTTACACACTGAGAAAAATACTCAAATCTATTCCACAACACACAAATGGTATCCAGTTCATAAATGTAGCACTTTAGGTTACACATCCTTTACACCCTGTCTAGGCTCTAGATACTAACTGTTCTAACTATCAACATCTTCTGTTAACTATGTTAATTACATCGATTTTTCTGTGTGCAGAATGATAGTACCTCCTTCATCTCATTGACATTTGATTACATGGCCATGTGGCCCGTGAGACAATGAGACTTTTGTCGGTAGACCGTTAAAGGTTTTGCCTGGGACTTGTTCCTTTTGCGTCCTCCATTCTCCACAACCTCCACTCTTCTTTCTCTGCATTCTTTTCTTCTCCGGCGGCCTCCAGACATTTGATGTTCGGTTTTGGCTCTGCGGGTGGGAGGGGGAATGCGGAGGAGGATGGTAGGTGGCTGTAAGGAGGCTGAGGAGAAGAAGGAAGCTGCGCGGTTCCAGCCTCAAATTTCAATGAGCACTGAGCCACTTAAGTGGTGAGCAAAGGTCGTTCTCCGTGGGTTACTGTCATTCGATATTTGCCCAAAAGTAAAAAGTAGCTCAGGTAGTACTGAATCCGGGTTTCTCTGCGCCGCGGCAACTGATGTGAGGGAGGCAGAAGATAAACGCACAGATAGACAGATATGTTTTATGGATGCCTACACAGAGAGAAATAAAGTCTACAACCTAGACGTTGAAGAATATAAACATACTACACCCACAATGGGTGTAGGGTTATACGGAAATTTAACTTGTTATTAATTTATTAATATTTATTAAAATTGTATTTTTAAATATTGAACAATTTTATAATTTAAAATTTATATATTTAAATAAAACCGAAAAAGAAATATATTTCCCCTACTGCTTGTTTTTTTTTTGTTTTTTTTTTTTCAAGTGTAAAAGCGGTTAATGAAGCATTAAGGATGTCTCAAGGAAAAATCAGGCAAAAAGGGAGAATTTCAGGGAATGGGACAGAGAAAGAGAGAGAACGAGAGAGTCTGAGAAACGGGAGAGTCGGAGTTACTTTGTCTCTGGGCCTCGCCTAGAAGCGGAAATTGCGCTAAGTGCCCCGGCACGCAAAATAAACATTGCCCACATTTGCCACTCTCAATTCTCAAATTCTCCTGCTCGCCCCTTTCTCACTTTAATAATCCCCTTCTAGTTCTCGTCTTCTCCTAGTGGTATATATAATTTTTGTTATATAACAAAAAATTTAACCTTTTTTTTATATTTTTGCGGGTGCAACACACTCTCAAGTAGTCGAAGTGAGTCAGTGCAGTTGGCAGAGGGTTTCCCACTGTGTTCCCCCATTTTTGTTTTATTTCATTTTTTTTTTTTTGTTTACTGGAGGTAGGGTTGCCCAGTGTCGGGCAATAACCCCTTTTTGAAGGGGGCGAATAAAAAAAATCAACAGCAAAAACAACAGCAAAATTGTAGCCCCATCAAACCGACCAGGGGTGCAAAAAATTATTGTCCAGAGGAAGCTGCACTTAAATGGTTTCCATGATCTTTAATGATAATGATATGATCCTTAAGCCTTGTTTTTGAGCAGAAAATATAAGTTTCGAAACTTCAAAATAAATATAAAATATATGCAAAATGTTTGTAAACGATTGCAATTATATAGAATGGCAAATCTCCGAAAACTTAAAAAAAAAATCGTAAATTTTCTAAACGGTTACGTATCGGTTTTAAATCGGTTAGGAGCAGTTTCGAAGCCGCATCCTTGGTCCAAACTCGACAGTTCCCCCGGGAAAAGTAACGTCGAACAGCAGCAATCGGGGAAAAACAGTCATAAAGCTACCCGAAAAAAGAAATCGGGCCAACAACCGCAATTGGTTTCCCTAGTTCCCAACTGCTTCCTCGTCTTTTTGTCGCCGCGGCCGTAGTAGTTCTCCCCCATTTTGGTAGTTTCTGAAACTCCCCTTCATTTTTTTCTCCATTTTGCTCCCTGCCAAAAAGGGGAGCTCGAGTCCAAAGTCCCGGCCCGGTCCGGGCCGGCTTTGATTGAAAGTACCCAGTCACAAAAGGCACTCCCGGCTAAAAGGGAAGTTGCGGGAACAGGAACGGGATTGGGATTGGGAGCGGGAGCGGTAACTGTGACTGTCACTGTGACTCGCAGTGCGATTGTGGGACTCAAGTCATTAGGCTCGCCTTCGCCTCAACTCGCTGCTCATTCAATGCCCCCCCTTTTGCCTTTTGTTTGACAATTTCTGCGAGGGTTCCTCGAAGAAAAAAAGGGCTCCACAGCCCCAACCCTGAAATGAAACACAGTCATTGTGTCTTAGCCTGGCCAAAAGCTGGCATGCCAAACTAGGGGGAAATCAGTGAAAGGCTTGACGTGGAAACAGGGACATTCTCCAGGCTTTAAGTCGCAAATACCCGCAGTTTTTTAAAATCCTCTGGTCCAAATCCATTTTCTTAACTGATCGGTTAAGATGATTATTTTAGGATATGCAGAGGTTTAATACACCACGTGATTTATTTTTTTCATTTATATATAAACTCCTAATATTACTATTGTACGTCAATTTTTTGACATTTTTATTGAAACTATCTATTAATAGACTAGCAATACCTTTAAATATTTTTAGGTTACCTACTAAAATTAGCTCTACTAAAGTATCCTTTTCTTCATACAATAAGCCTCTTTCCTTTCATTTCCAAAAGGTCCTGCTTTATATTTCCTTTTGATATCTACCACTCGTTTTTATTTCGCTTTTTTCTGAGCGTTGCAAGCACTGAAAGCGACCCGAAAGTCAAGTCAAGAAGGGAATTACATACAAAATATTTTATAATAAATTCCAAAATGGCAAAAGGAGCAGGCACTTGCACACACACACACACTCATCCAAATAGGGCGAATGGCGGAGAGCCGGGAAAATAAAGTATTGCAGAAAAACTAGTTTGCAAGCACCCCAGCCCCACCCCCTCGGATTTTCCCCTCATGTGTAACAGGAATTATGATGACATACAAGAGAAGGGGCGGCGGGTAATGCCGGGGATTGTTGCATTGCATGGCGCTATGTTTTGCCAACTTGTCTACTTAATCCTTACGTGAGGGAGTGGCTAAAAAAAATGTTGAAAAAAACATAAAAATACGTATACAACACGGGGAATAGGGCAAAATATATAAAAAATACGTATTTTTTATACATATATTGTTTGTGGGGCGAGGGTCATTCATTTTAATATGCCACGCATGGGCGGCAGGGGTGCGGTGGGCGTTTCAGGGCGATTGCAATTGGCCCCCCAACCGAACCTCATTCAAACGGGGTGGCAACCCTAAGCGGCGTCTCTGATTATTTGCATAAATTAATTACAAAAACGTTTTGCCTCTGGCAGCGTAGGAGTGTGTGCACACTTTTCGAAATTTGAAACCATTAAAAATGTGCATATGCTATTTAATTTAAAAAAAAAAAGCTTCCCAAAATTCCTACGCACATTAAACAACTTTGTAAACAACATATAACGATAACATCATTATTGAAAAACAACTATAAGCCAGCCAGCGAAATGTAATTGTGATATGATTTTAAAGTTGATAGCGAATTTTCCGAGTGTGTGGCGGATCCAATGTGCGTATCCAGCCAGGGGCGGAGTGCTGGTAACGACGGGGAGGGCGGTAAGGGCTGCGAGGCAGGGCGGGGGCGTGGCACGCACATGAGGTTCGCCAAGGTAAACTTTTTTAATTATGAAAATTAAGTGCAGCGACGACGGCTGCAGCATAAGAACGGCAAAGAGATGAAGAAGCGACACCAAATGGGGGGATGCATGCCACATGGGTGGCGAAAAGCGGAGGGGGGGGGGGGGGGGGGGCGTACTGTGGAGTGCGGGAGGGGAGTTCTTGCCGCACAGGGGAGTTAACTTTATGCGATTGTCGCTGGCAAACAGATGGCTGCATTAATTGGATCTGCAGATTTTTGCAATAATCCCAAAGGAAAACAGAAGAAAAAGTGGGGCTTAAATGATATCTAAGAGGTGCATTAAAATATACCCATTTTTAGAAGTTGTTCTTAATCAAATCGTATTCAAAATGAAATTTAAATGTAAACAAACCTTTTAGTTTTATTTTTGGAAATCGAGCTAAAGGACCCTTCAATAAAGAAATGAATTAAAATTTATAAATCGGCCTATTTACTTGAATGAAATCATTGATTTTTTAAAGTGCCTCAAAATTCAAATAAAAACACCAATTTTTAAGAAAAGAAAGCAAAATATTCCAGTATATTAATGGTCATATAAACATTGAAATGCTCTGAAAATATTAAAAGCAACTTTATGACTCCTATTCCGCTTCAGCAGTCATTTCTTGAAGCTTGTATTCATTACCATATATACTTTAATCACTTTTCCAAATATTTATGTTTTATTATTGGACGTGAGGGCGAAGAAGTGATTTATGTCCCGAGAATTCGTTTCTTATTTTATCGCTTTACCGTTCCTGGAATGTCATTCCATCCGCTGCTGTCCTCCGTGAAGCTTTGGCTTTTGCTTTAGCTTCCAGGAAAACTAATTTCGCCAGGAGGGCCTAGAGCCCAGGAAACCAGTCCGAGTTCGAGTTCGAGTCCGAGTCTTAACTTGGGAACTGTGGCGGGGATTACCGCGCCAGTGGTAATTCATTTGGGCCATTGCCTGCGCGGATTTAACTGTTTTTCGCTTGACTCGAACGTGGTCTTAACCCACCGCCGGCCACTCCCATTCAATTTTGGCCAAAAAACAAAGCATAAAAAAAAATCACCTGAGAAAAGCACTTAAAATTCCACAATTCTCGGCAATGAGATTGCCCCTTTGAAAAAATCACCGTCAAACGCTTAACGCATGCGCAACAAAAGGCTGCCCCAAGCTGCCCCCCTCCCTTAAGCCCCTCGCAGAACCCGTGACTCCTACGCCTCTGCTCCGAGAATCGGATCGTTGGCAAAAATTGTTTTTTAAAACGCTGTAACTCATTTGAAGTTTGTGTTGTTTGTGTTGCCTTTACTTTTTACTAAGCCTAACTTTCAGCGTGCCCTGAAGCCAACTATGATCCCGAGGTGGAGGCAATATTGTCATCGTCAGTCTTGGCCGTCTCCTTCTCCTTCTCCATGTCGGATATCTGCATTGAGTAGTTTTTGTCCTGGGTGGGACGTTCGAAGTGGATGCTTCTGAACATCCCATTCGCTGTTTCGCGTGAGAACACAATGCGAATATAAACCACTGGACGCGGAATGAAGTGAAAGTTCTGCCACGAGCGGGACCTCACGTTGCGGCTGTCCAGGATCATCTGCCATTCCTCGCGGTTTGTCGAAATTTCGATGAATAAACTGTAGTTGCAATCATTTCTGTCCCACAGCAACAGCCTCAATGAGCCGAGATAGTAGGGTTGGCCCAAACGGACGGAGATCTCGCCGATGCCAAATGAGAGGTAAGTATATTCCGAGTCCCATTCGTTACGCATACAAGAGCCATTGATTACCATGTTGACCATGCGACTCACGGCGTCCGTCACAATGGCGCTCATCTCGATGGTGGCCTCGTTCCTCTTGGGCGCCACAAAATGGCCAACTAAACGCGGCACCTTGGCCGTGTGCATGGCCTCCAGACCCACCACATGGAATACCCGGTTCACAGTGTTGTGGGTGCCCACCAGTCGAATGAATCTGACGGGTCGTGGTGCGAAGTACAAGTACTGCCAGGAGCAGCAGTGGTAATCGCTGTAGTCGACTACGCGCTCCCAATGCTGCTGGTCGCCGGACACCTCAACGTAGTAGGAGTACGCCCGGCTGTCTCTGTCCCAGAGCAGCATGTGGATGTGATTGATTATGCAGATCGTGCCCAATTCGACCACAATGCTCGCATCTTTGTCCGTGATGCAGTGGTGCGTATACCGTTTATCCATGTCATAGGTGGTCACATCTCCATCCAGCAGCGCGTCGCGACACTCTCCCTGGATGCAGCGCGACTGAAACATATTTGCGGCCACGTTCCACTCCGGCCAGAGCGCCGCCCTGTAGGGCAGCGCCTTCGAAGTGTTGCGCTCGTTGATGGCATCGAGAATCTTGTCGGGATCCAGGATGCCCGAGGGACGCACCACCTGCAGAAGATCCTTGAGGGTTATCAGCGACAGGCGGACATAACTGATCACGGACTTGTAGTCCACGTTGCTATTGAAGCGGCTCCAGTTCCACACGGCCAAGAAGATCTGTAACTCGGGGGCGAAGAAGCAGTCACGTCGTAGTACCTCCACCAGCGATTCCTTAGACAGCTTATTGAAGGTGTTGTGCCGCAGCAGGTCGCCGGCATTTCGATCCATAAACTTTAGACACACCTCGGTGAGCTCCTCCAGATTGTAGAGACGCGCCACGTCAAGAGCCCTGCAGACATTGTCCAAGGCCAGATACTGGCGAAAATATTTCGAGATGGCCACCTCCAGATCCGGGAATCCATACAGATTGGCCATGCCCAGCACCTCGATGGTGGAATACGCGTCCAGTGTGGACAGCAGCAGTGTGCCCGAGTAAATGTAGCGCAGCAGCACCTTGAACGCAGCCAACGGCACCTCAAGCGGTATTTGGCGCTGTGTACTCTCCTCCAGGCCGCACAGCAGTGCCCGGAAGTATTCGCTGCGTGCCGCGAGTACGACGCGGTGGGCGGGTAGGCGCTCCTCCTCGACGATAAACTCCACGTCCGCGTACTGTTCGTTCATGCAGAGGCGCGCCATGTCCGCCGAGAAGCGATTGCCCAGATCGACCACGTCTGTGCCGCCGGACATCTTGTGGTGTTCTTGGCTGCTCATCCTTCTCTTCTTTGTTTGTTTTGTTTGTTTTGTTTGTTTGTTTGTTTGTTTTCCGTGCGACGGATATTTATGTGTGTGAGCAGCCAGAGGGAACAGTTGACAATTGACGTTTCGTCTCGCCTACTAGTGTTTTGGTTTTTAGTTATGATAACTTGTTAAGATTAGTTAACACTTATGATTGATTTGTTTAATAAGCAAATGAACAAAAACTTTTGGTATGAAACGTTCTTTTCTGCTTTCGAAGAACATTTACTCACGCAAGTTGAATACCATAAAGATAGCACAATTACCAGAAATATCTGCATCTAATCTAATTGTATTAAAAATCTTATACTTTTGCAGTGTACTTCCAGCCTCTTCCATAGTTTTTTTTTTCCCAAGCTCCTTCTGCTTTTTTGAGACACTTTCACTTGCCATACAAATGAAATTGTATCATTAGTCGCGCGCGCGTTTTGCACGCGTTTCGCAAGCGATTACATTTCGCTCCTCGATTTTCCCCTTTTGCCAATCGAAAGCGTATTTTCCGGCACCTAAAGTTGTTGTTGTTGTTGTTATCATTTGTTGTTGTTCCTATTTTTTCTGCTGTTGCTGTGAAACCGGAAATTTTTGTCATTAGCTGGGAAATTTTATTTTCGCTTCGCTTCATTTTCGGCGATTTTTTCGCCATCCGCTTTTCCGAGTCTCTTTCGAGGATTTGTAAAGCGTTTTCCTGACCTTATCCTATGAATGGTCTCCGGAAAAGAGGAATGTCGCTGAGGAGTAGGAGTTTGGACTACAGTTCGCCTTCCTCAGGTTGGGAGTACCTTAGCTACCCTCTAATTTTACAAGACATACAATTGGTTATTGTAGTTAAAATAGTTAAAATATTTTGTGATCCCAAATGATTACCGAAATCGGGTACTGTTATATTTAGGGAAATATTATTCAGGTATAAGTTGAATAAATATTTGAATAATAATAGCGATATAAGTTTTTAAAATATAATTGCAATGTTTTCGAACTGATGTTCTTAATTACAGGGTATATTCCCCATATAAGATTCTGTATGCGACCGTTTTTTCTGTCTGTCATTTTTCTTTTGGCAGTTTTCGGGCTTTTTCCGCATTTTTTTTTTTTTTTTTTTTGCTCTCCTCACAATTTTTATCGAGCTATGCGAATTTTCGCTAGTCGCCTTCGTCCTGTGGAACTGCCACGCCCCGTCCAAGCCCGCCGCCCCTCGTTTCTGGCTGTTGCTTTATCATTTTTCTTCGTCTGGTTTCCCCCTCACCGCACCGCACCCCCCGCCCTGCTCCTCTGTTGCCATATCTCTCGCTTTATATTTGGACAAGCTTAGTTTTTGGGTTCGAAGGCGACTTGCACTGCCAGCGACATATATTCAACCGAAAAAAAAACTCTTCAAAAAAATATAAAAAAGAGGAAGTTTGGGTGGGTAGTGTGCAATACATTCGCATTTTGTATCATTCGGTGTGTGTGTGTGTGTGTTTGTGCGAGTGTGAGGGGACAAATGATAAATGAATTTGTGATAAATGAAGCATGTGGCCAAAAGTTGAAAATACTTTTTACACACAGTTTTGGAATCCGTTTGGCCGAGAACGGTAGCGGGAGGGGGTGGGGAATTGGGGGCGTGGCAGGGGCAGGGGCAGGGGCGGCGGTGGCTTCTTGTGGGCGGTTGCCAGTGGCCAAATGTCTATCGAATTATGAATGGAAAGGCGCTTATTGCCAGTTCAGATATCACAAGTCCGACAGTTTTGCACAAAGAGCCGCTTCATTAACATTGGCTTTTCACCAACCACCCCCTCCTCGCCCACACAACCACTTTTACCTGTTTTCCAGCCCACTTTTCGCCCACCCCCCACTTTTGGCTGGCCTTTATTTTGTTATGCAAACTTTTCTGGCACTTTTCAACTAATGAAAGGGCAGATCTTTGGGTTCTGCAACTGATGGGCATGATTTGCCGTTCGATTTGTGAGCAGGGCACTTGGTGGAGGGCAATGGGAAAATAATAATATTATGATAATTTGATACAGGTCAAATGTGAATATCCAATTAAGAGCGGCAGGCTGATTAAAATGTTCAGAACTGCTACATATTAAATGTTACGTTGAGACAATCGTTTCAATTGAATATAAATGTGCTACCAAAAACCCATTTAAGTTAGTTTAATTTTGAATACTGAGCACTGTTTTTTTTTTCAGTGCTATTTCCAGTCTAGTGCCAGCTTCTTCTTCGTTTTCTTTGAGAAAGTAGCCAAACAAGTGAATCATGGGAGGAGCGAGCACAAGGTGTGGGTGTGGAAATGGGGCACTGTGAGTGGGGGGCCAGAAGTGGAGCGATTACTTTTGAATAGTTTAACAGCTGTTCCAAGTGACTGTGCAGCGGAGGATGCAGTAAAATAAATGGTCAAGTAATTGGGAATCGAGATTGGTTCGGGGATTAAGTTGAAAATGAGTGGCTATTTTTCACGCCGAGTTAATGTGGCTCTGGAGCTGCTCGAAAATGCATTCTCATGGCAAGACTAGGGTATAAAACAAGTATATATACGATATATATATATTAGGTTTTAGTAACAGTCATTGTTAAATTCACCAACTTTATTTGCAACATATTAACTATAGCTAACACTTGAAATACTAGTTTCATCTTGCCAAATGTGTTTCTCTTCCTCGAAAATACACATACATACAATCTTGGCGATTTTCCAGCCAACTTCCCACTTGATCCATGTGCTGCGTCCACACCTCAATCCAATGCCATCCCGTTCCCGATCACCAGAGACTCTATTTCGAGTCCAGAGAATGACTAGACAGGCGGGGGTCTGAAGGTGCCCCATTGCCCATTGTTTCGATGGTCAGCTTGTGTGTTGCCATGTAAATCAATGCATTATTTTCCCACGTCGTTTTAACAAAAAAGCCAAAACTCATTTATCAGAGGCGGCATTTCGACAACAGAAACAAAAAAAAATCGGCGGCCCACACACAACAACAACAACAGCAGCAAGAACAACAATATCGAACAAGAAATGAGCAGCATCATCATTTATATAGCCCATAACCATTGCCCATATAAGTCGGCATTCGGAATTGTGTGTGCCTGGGTAAACAATCGTATGCTGATGATTATATAGTGTGATGCCTATTATCGCATCAAATCGAATTCAATCGGAATAAAACCAAGAGTTTGGTATAAAACCAAGAAGTTGGTAGTTAAAGATATCCGCATGGGCCATACATACATACATATGTATCTCGATTATAACATTCCTTTCGCAGTCCTGTAGCTATATTCGATTTGTGCATTTTATTGATATTGCTATAACCTTTAGTATAACCTTTAGTATGGCACCAGTGTGGCACATAATTAGTGTGCCCAACCCCAACTACAATCCCCAGCGCATGCGGTATTCCCCAAGTTCGCTATTCGAATTCTTCGATTTGCTTGCTGCTTTTATCGTGGACAACAGACATTTAATTTATGGCCAACATTTAATTGCGAAAACTCTGCTTGTTTGTGTCGGGTTTTCCAGGGCGTTATCCAAACGCATAGATACGCACACCCCCATCCATCTCGGAGCACATATATTCTCGGCTATATACATATAAATCTATATATATATTTCAAATAATGACCACAAAACTGTCATTAGACACGGCGCATAAACAGTTGAAACAACAAAACGGGCCAGGAAAAACAAAACAAAACGCAGAAAAAAAGCAACGAAAATTAAAGTGGATGGCAAACAGAGCGCATCGATGGCATTGAATAATAATATTTCACCGCTTCGCCAACTCCTTGGGAGCAATATATGAATACTATGCCATATAGCCATATAGCCATATAACCATATAGATATAGCCCCATCCATATCCATACAATCCTCGGTTGCTGCTGCTTCGTCTTCCTGCTCGTCGCCGCTGTTTGTTCATAATTTGTTTGTATGGAGTGTTTGCTGCTGGCCTGCCGGGTTTACTTTTTATGTTTTGAGCAGTGAGCTCTGTGCATATTCCATTGATTTAATTGATTCCAAACAGCAAGAGAAACAACAACAAAAAGAGGAGAAAAAATTCAAATCACGAAAGTGTTAAGAAATCGAGCGAACGAAGCCAGAAGACTCTTGGTATCGGCACCCTTCCTGCCGTCTCTTTCCCTCTGCCTACGCGACCTATCTGCACAAGCCCTACGTCTCTTTCTGTTTAAACAGGTTCTGTCAGCGAACTGTGAAGAATTCTTTTTTTTCATGCACCGCAAAAAAGAATTGCATTTCTTTCTTTTAGGAAGTTATACTTTAAGTATTTGGGAATTTCTTTTGATCTCTCTTCCCTTTATGTGTTATATGGTATTATTATCAATATTATGGTATTTATACATCTACTATCATTATATTTTACAAACAACGTACCCAAAGTTTCGACGAGTGTACCAGTTTTGTGTTTTTTTTTCCTTTTTTGAACCTGCGTACCCAAGAGTCAACATTCCTACTCCCTAAATAGCTCCCTCTCGCTCTGACTCTGTTTAAAGTGGAAACCTGTTTTCTCAATAATAAAAACTAATTTATTTACTAGTTGTAGGTACAAGGAACAACAGCAACAACAACGAGAAAACGACTGAGAAACATACGCCGAAAACCATGGGGACAAACTGAAAGAGCGAAAGGGAAAGAAGGGAGAAAAGGTTTTCGAGCGTTGGGGAAAAAACTGCGTGTGTGGCTAATCAGAATCAAATTGATTTAAATTTGAATGGTTCGACGGGCAAAGTGCGAGGAATCCAAAAAAAAAAAAAACAAAAAAAAAGCAGGTGAGCGGGGGATTTAAGTGAGAAAAGAAGCGATAAGTTGTTCCCAACTTAAGTGAAGTTTACTCTGCCCTCCGCTGCTTATCTGTAATTTCTGATTTCTTGACCATTTGGAATTGGAAAACCTTTTTTTCGGGTTGCCTTTCTGAAAGTCACGCAAAAGTCCATTCAGGCGGAAGAAGTATGCATGGCATACAGTTAAATAATCTATAGATTTTTAGTAATATATCTTGGGTATTATCAATAGATTGGGAGTTACACTTAAAAAAAAATGACTGACAGATCTACGTAATCAGCGTTAACACCTTTTCTTTCCGAACTGATGCAAATTACAATCAACTTCAATCTATTGGAATTTTCCTCTCTAACTAGACAAACACCGAGGAATCACAGGTGAGCGCTAATTGTAGTGGCAAATATTTGTTGATCGAGTTGCGCAGGAGAGAGAAAAGCCGAAAATGAAAACCCAAACGAGGACGAGGGAAAATCGACGGAGAATTCGAGCGGAGGGAAATTCTCAAAGAGTTTGCAGCTGCAATTGTTGTTTTTCCTCCTGTTTGTTGTTTGTTCGAAAATTGCAGGCAGCGAAAAGTATTTAGAGGAAGAAAACTGAAACTGAAGCCAAAGCCGAAGCCGAAGCTGGGCAAAGAACAATACCCGAAATACGAAGAAAGTATCTTAAAGATAGCAAACTGCACGAAAGCCAAACAAAAGCAGCGGAAGTAAACGGACGGCGGGGGGTTGGGGCATAAGATATAAGGTGGCTGGTGCAAAGTATCTACAAGTCGAAAGCGCAAAGTTTTGCGCTCACTTTTGACACAGTCGACAAGACAAGATACACACGGGCCGAAATAGATACAGATACGGATGAGTCAGAGGATAGTAGACGCAGTGGCAGTAGTAGCACTCGGATACTCGGATGGTCAACAGTGGATACTAGCTAAATAATAAATAGAGTGGATGAGCTGAGTACTAGTTCGCCCGGTTGACAACAGGTGGCTTCACCCCACTTCCACTTACCTGTCTGTTTATGTTTTACGCTCTCCAGTTGTTGTTCTTCTGCTCGCCGATGTTGCCGTTCAATTACACCGACCTTCCACTTTTGTTTTTCCACCTGGTCCTGCAGTCCCGAAAACTCCGGACTCTGTGCATCCACCAGATGCCCCCAAGTTACCAAATTTATGCTGCAAAAGATCGCAGGGGTAAGTGAGTGGTAAGTTGGGCCATTGCAAATTTCGAATTATAAACAATAATAGGCGGGCGGAAATTGGCAAACACTATTTGGGTTTGCTATGCGGAGAACCTTCAGCTACGTAATCAGATTTCACGATGAATAAAATGCACATTTGAAGTTAATTGACATCTTTCCATGCCCTTAAGCAGCTAAGTGTAAAATATTCCACACTTAATTGGAATCAAATCAAATTAAATTCAAATCAAATTGCTTTGCAAATTAGGTAATTAAAATTTCAAATATTTATCTAAATTCCTTACAATAACCACTCGATTTGTGTAGGCAACCAAATTATTTTGACAGCCAATCTCGTTTGCCAAATGATTCACGCGCCCATGAATATTTATCATATTTTTTTCTTCTTCACTTTAAAACTTCAGAAATTAACACTTTTTGTGAAGAAGAATCCAGTTTGGCTACGGCCTAGAATTTTAATTCTATTCAAAACTAACAACTTTCTGAGTCAGCAGACGACCACAAGCCGAGATTTATACACGACAAGAGGATACCACTTTTTGCTGGCCCTTTAATACCATTTTTTGTATAGCCAGCCTTTCATGCCTTTTTTTTTTTTTTGGTGGGCCCAAAGCCTTTTCATTCCTGAACCATGACCCCAGGCTAAACCTTTCTTGGGCCAACCGTTGCAAACTTGCTTCAAGTTCAATTTTCTTTTGTTCTATCGAAAAGCAAATAAAAAAGCCGATTTACTAAATAAAGTTGAATGCGCCAGCCAAAAAAGAAGATCAAACTTTTGCTAGTCTTGGCAGAAAAGTAGTATTCATTGCGAAAAAAATTAAGTGAAAATAAGAACGCAGCTAAACGAACTATCTGGTACCCATCTACAGCATTGAATGGTATATGAGTAAAAGATACATTTATTTAAATGCATAGTTTCAATAATCAATGAAAAGGTCTAATTTTATAAATCCCAATAGTATCAATGATACTAGAGTTATGATATTTTTCTCAATTGAATTTCATTCAGTGAATTTATTTAATTTATTTGTTATCTTTTATACTCAGAAGACTTTTTGATACCCAGTGCAGTAAGTTCCCAACTGGAAAACTCGGCCGAATACGGCGTGAGATACTCAATCGGATTAAAATGCATTCGAGTAGCAATGACACTGACACGCCTCCTCGCCCCTTGTCGCTCCAAAAAAAACAAATAAGAAAAAAGCAAAATACGCAAAAAAAAAAAAAATTAAAAGAAGAAAAAAAGAAAAAAAGAGAAAACCGAAAGAAAAGATACGAAATGGCACGGCGGCGGCAACTTAAACTGTGGCAAAAGTTATTGTAACTTGTGCCCGCCGGCAAGGCAAGGCCAATCGAGGGACGGGGAATTCCGGGGGCGGGGTTGGATAGGGGGTCACAGATGCGGGGGTGGGGCAGAACTGATACTGTGACCGAGGCGCCACGCGCCTACTTGCCACGCATTTCCTTCCACATTCCCGCCCGAAATCTTTTGGCTCTTTTTATTTTTTTTTTTTTGGTGACCTCAATCTTTAGTTCAATGCGTGACCAAGGGGGGGCGCGTTGGTGAAGGGGCGTCCAGAGACGCGGAATCTTGCCAACTGTGACTTTCTTATACAACAACGACAACTTTTGACTGTTTCACAGGACAAATATATGTAGAAAAAAAACAGGAAAAACATTTCGGAAACCGAATAAATGAGCACGCTTGCAGATTGAATCTAGCTGACAGCTCAGACGTGTGTTATGAAACTTACGAACATTTTGAACAATTTGAAAGCCATGCTTAAGTATCTTTCAACTTAAATCTAAGCTAATACATACCAACAGTATGACGACTATGAAATGATTGCACACTTTATAAGAAATTATTTATAGTTTCGGAGAGGAACACAGGTAAAACCCTACAGAATTAAAAAATTTCGCTTGGCTAACAAACGGCCTAAAAATTGTATAATCCCGACTTATAGAGTATAAGCCCTGAGAGCAAAGTCCAGAAGAACGTAAGGCACTTTTTACTTTATTCCTGAGGAAGTCGCTGGTATGGGGATTCGCTTACAAAGATGCTTTTTAAATGATTAAACGCTCCGAATTGCCGAATTTCTCTTGTCTTTTTGGCCAGGGCCAAGTTCTTTTGCTTTTTGTTCGCTGCCCTTTTCCGCTGCTGTTCTTTATTTCATTCTTATATTTTTTCTGAGATATCACATGGAATGACATTAAGTCGGGCGAAAAATCACGCAGCTCCCTGCTCATTAACATTTACCATTTGGACAAATCGATATGGGTTTTGATGTGATTTTTTTGCATTTTAATGCGAGCAGCATAAATTTAAAATCGCTTTGTGACAAAAAAAACGTTTAATATGGAAACAAGCGGGCAATGCAAAGAAATCAAATGATAAGGCAAGATGAAAGAACTTTGATTTGATTCCATTTGATTGAACCGAGTTGCGCAAAGCTTCTTTCTATGGCCTCACTTTAATTGCTTATTGTACATTTAATTGAAATGAATTCATTATTTTATAGATTCACTGGCAGATTGTTTAGAAATCTAATTAAAATACTTGCATTTGTTGAACTCAGCTAAATCTATGACAATTGAAAGAGAATCTGTTAATCCTTGCTTTGTGTTTAACTAACATAACTTCATTTTAAGAAGCTCATTCCAAAAACCATTTAAAGACCCTATTTTGAATGCGTTCCCAGTTTATCAAGCATTTTACTCCCTGCATTTTCCCGTCCAAAGAGCAGAGCATTTTGGGGAAACTTTGAGAATTCACACGCAGTCAAGGGAAAAAGACTTCTCTGTCCGCATGTCATATCAAAATTAAAAATTATTTCTTCGAAAGATAATTCCGACTGACATTTGCTGCTGGCCCCGGCAATTCAGGCATCCAAAACGTTGCAAACTTGCTGACATGAAGTCATCAACGTGGTCGAAGGAGTGGAAATTGTTGGCCAGGTCAAGTGGTTGACCGTGAATGAGCGAAAAAAAATAAAGAAAGAAATTGGAAAATATAAGAATGGAAATGGGCAGACAATTGTCATATGAGCAGGAGCATGACAAAACTGTTTTCCACTTTTTTTTTTCTCCGCTTTTCTCCAGCGAAGCGCGCAGAGAAAAACTTTGCCACACACACAAAACACAAAGCAATTTGTCGATTATCAAAAGGGTGGAGGGAAATTCTAAAGCGGGGTAGGGGAGCGAGGGGAGGGTGTTTGTCCGGTTAGTCAGAATTTTTTTTTTTTTTTTTGTTCAGACGTTTATCAGCCGAAAGCAATCAAAGTCAAGTTACCATGGGCGGCCGGCGTTCACCCCCCTCACCCACCCACGGAAAAGACACTTTTCCCCAGATCTGTGCACAGATTGAAAAATCATTTGGAAATTTAATATCTTCAAAGAGTTGAGCCTTTTTTTCGCTCAATTAAAACGGCAACTTCTAGGGAAACTACGAACGGCAGGAAAGAAACTAAATAAATAGAAGGGAACAAGTTTTTATTTAGTGTAAGCAGTTCTCCGATGGCCAAGAATAAATAAAAGCCGTCTTGGGAAAGCCACAAAGCCCATTACTGCCAAGAAACTAAAAACCTAGAAAAATATGGGCAAAATAGCAAAGGACATGGAAACAATGATTGCTGAATGAAGTCTACGGAAATGTAAGAATATAATATTCCGATTTTCGATTTATCGGATAATTGAAAGTCTTTCATTACCAATATCCAGTGCGTAGGCCATAGCTTATATTTTGATTTTCCTGCTGGTGAAAGAAAATCAAATGTGCTTCAAAGTAGCTGAAAAGTGAAATCCAAGAGAGCAGCAACATTTCTTTATTTCAATTTATTTTACTTTTCCTAGCGTTTTCGTCTCTATTTTCCGTTTATTTTCATTTGTCGCACGCGGCGACTGCAATAAAAGTTGAATAAATATAACCTTAAACGGAAGACACCGCACCACACCAAGCAAATAAACAAACAAACAACAAAAAAGCTTAAGAAAAGCAGCACAAAATCATAAGGCAACGAATAAAAAAATTCAAATAACAATAAACAATAAACGAGAAAGAAACAAGAAACAAGAAACTTCAGCTGAGGCCCACGGCAATTTAAAGGCAAAAGCGAGCTGAAGATACTTCCGAAACTTAATTAATATCTCAAAAATTCGCTGTAAGCGGGCCAAAACTCATCGAATTCATACCACAAATGCTTTAATCTCGCTCTTTAATCCCCGATCTCCAAGCGCTACTATCTGTCCCATATCTCTGCTTCGATTTCCCTGTTCTCAACTATCCATCCATTCAGCATCCCAACTTCATTTGGCTCGTTTGCCACATATGGTTCTTCTTTTATTCCGTTTCTGATGCGGATTCCCCTTTTGTTTTTATAGCCTGGCTAGGTTCACATAATTCTTGGCCCTCTTTTAATTCCCTATTACAGTTAATGGCGATGTTAACTTGCTTTTTGTGCTTTGCCTGATTTATTCGGGCATCTAAAAAATGTCGTGTACAATTTTTCAACTTTGCTTTTCGCTGCCACAATTCTTTGTGCTTCTTTCTTTCACATTATTTCGTGGAAGAAGTGCAGTTTCTATCTTAATTTGGGAAAATGCATCTGTTACTTGAAATCAACTTGAGGGATTGCTTCAAAAGTGACGTAATGTATCTGAACAACAAAGTATCAATAACTAGTTGTTTGACCAATGGTTGTTTTTTTTTTTTAAGACAGAAACTTTTAATTTTAGCTAAAACACAATAACTATTTGAATTGTATTTTCTCTCGTCTCTGTTAATTTTTAATGGCATTATTTTTAGGTCTATTTGCCAGTCCCTTGGAATTTTGGGCTTAGTTTCTCCGGGGACTTATTGATCTGCAGCTAAAATAGACCGCAAAAATTTAAATTTTTATTTAGATTCCACTTAATTGGCACTCGAATTGGCTGCCGCTCATTAGCCCCCAGAAAACACATTGCATGGCACTTAACAATGTCGCCATCCTCCCCTCTCACGTCCCCTGCCACTACCCCTGTTTTCCCCAATGGTCCCCCATTCAACCGCCCACCCCACCCCTCCCTACCCTAAGGCCATTAAAATGTCATGCACTTGGCGCGCTAGAAACTAAAACCAAAACCACGGTCCAAGTTGACTAAATCGAATTTTATGGGAGCGAAAATGGCTTTTTAAACATTTAAATAAAACCAAAAACTGTAGATTGGCTTTCGGTATTTATCGTTGTTTTAATTTGGAGTCTCACATTCATTTTAATAAGTTGTAGATGGAATACACCACTAATGCTTTTTAAACTAAAGAACACGACTAAATAGCCCGAAACACAAGTGTTTTTTTGTATAATGAACTTTCTTTAAGAAATGTCTAAAGCTAATAGAAAACTTTAAAGTAATAACTAATATTCCTTAAAGGTCAAATTATATAAATTTATAACACTTATGCTTACGTAAAATCTAAGATTTGAATAGTTAGCCTTTTCTGAATCGACTTTTCAAAGTTGGGTCTTTAAAACCGAAGAATTTTCAACGCTGCAAGTACGAGGTGCGAGAGGGACAGCATGAACGAAAGATGTAGGGTTTTGTTAGGAAGAAACCACAAAAGAGGCACCGATATTGTAATGCGAAATGCATAATAAAGAGGAGGCCAAAGAGAGAGGGAGAGGATCTGATCCGCAGATCCTCTCGAAAGAGAGACGATCTCCCGTCTCGTTCTCTCTCGCGCAAAATGCAAGTGAATGGTGCAACAACAATTTCAATTTTACCGTATTCTCCTTCTGCGCTTCTTGTGCTCACCTTTCTTCCTCCTTTTTGTGTCCGTGTGTGTGTGTGTTCTGCTGTTTAAATTTTTCGGTAAATTTGCAACTTTTGTTTTGTTTCTCGTATTTCTCTCACTTTTTGGCACTGGATTTTAATTCGCAACTTTATCTCCTTGATTTCTTGCACTCACTGATTCGTTGGAATTTTTCGTATTCGTTTTGGGGCACAGTAAAAAAAATTTGGTTAATTTTGCAATGCTACATATAGTTTATGCCTTCTTTTGGTTGTTGTTACTTTCGCACCGAAGAACGGGTGGTCAAAAACCGAAAAGAAATTAAAATTGCGCTGGCGAAACGAATTCGATTTTGGTTATTACGAATGACGAAAAGGCAATTGCAGGCGACGAGGAGAAGAAGAAGCTGAAGCAGAAAATAAGGAACCGGTTTATTCTTTTTTCGTTTTCTTTTACTTTTTTGTATTTGTTAACAATTTCTCCGTGGCTCAAATGCACACACACACCGACGCAGCGCAGCAACAATAATATCGAGACACACACAGACAAGCACGCGCGCAACGAAAGGCCGAAAAGCCGAGTTCCGAAATGGTAAATTCCTTCCCGAGTTTATCCCGTGTTTTCCCGTGTTTTCTCCGACGAACGCCTGTGGAAACGTCCCCTGCGAAGTCCAAATTCGATTTGAATCGCGAGCGAAACACCATTTGTACGGCAACTTCACTTTTCGTGTCGAGCGTGTTGCGTGCGACGTCGCCGTTCGCGTCGAACTCGTTGGTTCGAGCCGAACGGGTTCATGTTCGAATCGGGCAGGTTCGGGCTCGATTCGAACTCAAGGTCCAAAAATAATCTTGGTAACGAAATCTCCTAGCATTTCGTTTTTAAGCGTGTTTACCGCATTTTATTAGTCCATTTTTTTTAAATATATAAAGTTAATTTGTAAATTCTTGAAATCATTCCTTAATTTCTTAAATAATATTTACTAATGTTACTATTTGTACTTTAAAAGATCAAAGTTGCGCGTTCGAACTGCCAGTGTGGACCGTGTTCGAAGCACATAGAGGAAAAGTAAAGAAGTTTTAAGGGAAAAGTCGAATAAAGTCGAAATAAACTGAACGAAACTGAACGGAAAACACGAAAAACAAGCTGCTGCTGCATCCCATTAATGTTTACAGCCAGGGTATGTGCAATAATTAAAAAAAATATTTGAATTATTAAAAGGAGTTTCGTTCTAAAATTTATAGATGTAGCATACATTGTATATTTTATATGTGCTTTGAATGCTTATACCAGTTGTTATAAAAATTATGTGCAATACTTTAAATAATTTCAAATTTCCAAAAAATGAGTACGAGTTTAAGGCAAGCAAGCCCTCCTTAAAATATTTGTACATATATGGCTAGGAAAAGCCTATTGCGGAATAAAATGCATAATATTTTGTTATCCCTCAAATAGATAATCCTACAACTTTAATCCGGTTAATGGGTAACCCAAAGTCTGAAAAAAAACGCTATAGAATTCCGACTTGTGTCAGTTTTGTGGCTTTATTTTTTGTGGGCAGGAGTGGACGGGTAACCGGTTCAACAGGATGCAGGAGAGCACTGCAAATCGCTACCAAAACAAAACAAAAGTGGGAAAAAGGAGAAGAGTTCCCAGGTCTCTGCCGTCTCAGTCGCACCCAGCATTCGCCGTCTCGCTCTGGCTATCTTTTGCATTTTGCCAAAGAGCAAACCAACCTGACAACAATTTTCCTTCCTCTTCTCTCTCGGCCAAATGCAACTAAAATGGCAAACAGAACCGGTTGAGGCTCGTTCGCCCAAGGAATGCACAAAAACGAGAAGAAATAAAACTAAAGCAGCACCAGCAACAACAACAACAGAAGCAGAAACAGAAACAGCAGCAAAATGCAAGGCAAGAAAAAATAGCAAAAGGCGCAAGGCAGCGACCACAGAAATACAGATCGACCTCGATAAGTTGAACCAGTTGAAACTTAAAGTAATCGAAACTTATTTCCTTTTAAACTAAAGTAAATTTATAAGCTGCACTTAATACAAATAATATATGTACATATTAATACATTTAATTTACTACCTTAAAAATCCTTGAACACAATTCTTTAATTTCGAAAACACACTTCCCCATATTAGCATTGTAAAAATCATTTTTAGAACTTCGTTTTTAAACGGAAATATAAGTAACAATTAACATTTAAAAAGTGGCATTTAAAGGAAAATGGTATTTCAAAAAATTAATTGTACCAAGTCCGGTCAACTTAGCCAGAGCGCACTGTAAGCCAGCAGTTTCGGTCAGTTGAAGTCTCTGGCAAGCCCCCCTCACCCCGTTGCGCTGGCCGTGCGAAATGAAAACCAAAAGGAATGACATAAATCTGCGTGGCAAACAAAAGACTCAGGCAACGAACGTGCCACAAAAGCGTGTTGCAACAAAAGCTCAAAAGCCTGCAACTGGATTACTGTTACACGAAAAGGTGCGAAAAGGACGGCGATGGCGAGGCCTGGCAGCGAGCAGGCAGGAGCGAGGAAGACAGCAACACGGGGTCAAATGTTGCGGGTCCGCGAACTTTTGTAGGTGAATTGACTTCTGCTCGAGTCACCCCAAAAATGGTAAATGGGTGGGAAGCAATCAGCGGATGCGGCGAGAAGCGAGAAAAGGGCGGCAAACGGGGCAGCGACAGAGCGAGATGGCACAGTCATGAAAGACGTCTTCTAAAAATAAGGGACTTTTAAATACATGCTACGCACTTTAATCGTTACTAAAAAAAAGATGATTCTTCTTCTAAGTTTAAAGCCAAACTTTATCAGCAAGCCAAGAAATTACATCTACTTTTCCGCTTCTATTTAAATAAATAGAAGAGCTTAAGTTGAAATTCTTAAGTTGAATCATATCTAAAATAGCTTAAAAAAATCAAAAACCTAATATTATATTATTTGTTATTGTAAAATGTTGTCTGAAATGTAAAAAGTTCACTAAAGTCAGCCACAAAAAAACGCAACGAAGCGTAATATTTAACGTATAATTAAACGGTAGTAGCACAGTCGTACCTAATTATGCAGTTTAAATGTGGTGACTAATGGCACTTTGAATTGGGGTCCCTCACATATCATATTTCGTTATGCGGCATAATTCGGGCCAAAATAGAATCAAATTTAAGCTAAGCTTAGCAGAAAGTGTAGTTGAACAAAGTGCCCATGATACATATATTTGATTTAATTGAGTGGGCTTTTAACCCTTGACCAAAACTTTGTTTCTGCTGTTGTAATATTTCTTTAAATTTGATTAAAATATTCGTGAATATAATATAAATAAATAAATTATGATAAATTTGGGCTAAAATGATTAACAGCGACTTAAAGTTTCGTTTTAACCATTTCAATGCCGAACAATGAACAAAGTCCCAATTATTCCACCAATCGAATTGAGAAATTGCAATAATTTGAACTGCACAATTGGACAATTGGCAGATATATATGTTTCTATATATGCAACAGGCAACTTAGCCCAACCCACGCCCCCCACCCCCTCGTCACCCACCATTATTTTGGGTGACCATTAAAGCCCCATTTGGAGGCCGAACTCTGAACTTTACTGTTTCTGCTGGCTGGTATTTCATCGTATCACTCGAGTCTCATTTATTGTTCTGCGGTTTTGTTTTCCTATTGACTGCGCCCGCCGTTGTTTCGCTTTTCTTTTCTTTTTCATTGGTGGCCACTTAGAAGCCGCCACACAAAACACTATGGCACTCGGCGCAAATTTGCTGCGCACCACGAAAAAATATGACCCAAAATAAGAAGGAGACAAGCGGCCAGCAAAAATAAACAAAATGAAAAAACCGCAAAATAAATAAGACGAAAATTATGCAAAGCGCAGACAAATGCGCAAAT
The DNA here is from genome assembly GCF_004382145.1 of Drosophila mauritiana. Classification (NCBI taxonomy): domain Eukaryota; kingdom Metazoa; phylum Arthropoda; class Insecta; order Diptera; family Drosophilidae; genus Drosophila; species Drosophila mauritiana. Next base: position 18,751,386 of record NC_046672.1, on the reverse strand, counting down.
TTGAAAAATGCCACAGCAACAACAATGCCAGCAGCTGCGCTCCAAAGCACTCCCCCCCCCTTCCCACTCCACAAATCGAAAAAAAAGTGCGGGCTCCACAAGCGACGCAGAGTTGTCATTGGCGATTTATCGATACCCTAATCACAAAAACCACCATCACCAACTAATGAAAAATAGGCATTTTTCAAAGATTTTTGAAAATATTTAAAGACATTCATTTCATATCGCAAGGTAAAGTAATTTGCTATTCGATAATGATTTTGGATACAATTCTTTTACCATTTATAGCTTATTTTTAATTATTTTAATTAATTTTAGTTTTATAAAATGCAATATGTATTAACAGTTCGAGTTTCTTTAGCAACTAAATCGATTTCTCTGCAACCAACCCAGAGATATGTACGTTTGAATATGTCCGCAATTAGTTTCCCCAAACTTCGGCGTTTTTTTTTTTTTCAACAAAACGAAAACTACACAAGAAAATTCAGGCTGCTTTAAAAGAAGATTAATAATCATTTTTAAAAATTAGCTGAAATATCTTGTTTATGTCTTCACTTAGATATGTTTTTGGTGTTTACATAGATTTGATTTATTTAATGTAATGCTTTTACAGGGTATTCGAAATACGCGACAGTTGAATTCGAAGCGGCGCTTGACTTTGCTAATGGGTCTCATTCGCGGCTCAACTTCATTGTACCTCTTGGTCCGGTTCGTTTTCGGTTTCTGTTTCGGTTTTTTGGTTTGGGTTTTGTTTTGCTTTCAGTTAACTTGGCCAAAATGGGCGGGGGCGGGCCGACAAAAAAGGGCGTTGCTGCTGCCGCTGCCGCTGCTGCTGCTGCGGCCTATGTTGAACAAATATTACTCATGGCTCTTGGCCTGGCCCGATCATGTTGAACAGCATAGCTAACACCCAGGAACAACGTGACGAACAACCAACAACGATCGTCGAACGATGGAACAACGAAAAACGAACAGCGAACAACGAATAGCGAACAGCGAACAACGAGCGACGAGCGGCAAAGTCGGCCCAAAGCTGACTTCAAGTTGTGCTGACTGATTGTCATGGCACGATAATGAAATAACATTTCCATACCCTCACCAAAGCCAGTTCCATATGACCTGTGATTATCCCAACAGCCTGTGATGACTAAATTGCAAAATAAGATCTTCGGTTTCTAACATGGATTACCAATATATGACCATTTAATGGGCTAGAATATTAACAAAATTCGTGATAATCTAGTAATTAATAGATTAAATTCCTTAATGGTTTGTATACTATGCTATACTTTTACCCGTTATCAGTTAGTTATATGTATTTTATTGCTGAATAACGTTGCTACATTGTACATCCAAGTTTGTAAGATTAAACCAAAAGTATATGAGGTGAACTATATGACCATTTCATAACTTATACCCCCTTTTAAAGGTGGAATATGGTTAAAAGCTGAAGTGACCCACTGATCAAGTGTATTTCAAATTTCGTCCCTACGAAACGTGCCTTATTTTCTCATTTTTTTATGTCGGCTTTTATGCCGTACGAGTATAGATGGTTTGTGCGGCATATAGTTGGAATATGTGACTTTATGTGGCATAGTTTCTTGGACAGAGACCGGCTAAAAAGAACGTGCAGCAACGCAAGGGGCGTTCTTAATACGATTTCTTGCTTTTTGTCAGTTTTTTTTTGTTTTGTTTGTCAAACGATTGCGCGACTTTGTTGGATCTTCGGGGTCTCCTCTTTAGAATGCAGGTTGCGCATGCGCAGGGGAAAATTCGAGGGGCTGGGGGGCTTACATGCAGTATGTGGTATCATAATCATATTATTTATGATTGTATTTGTTCTGCGCCCGGCCGAACGGATACGTCGCCTCAATGGCAATGTGGCAACGTAATTGCCGTTTTGTGGTTTCCACTCGCTGCTGCTACATGATGCTTGTGCAGTGTTGAATGTTGCGAAGTGGCACAGTGCCTACAATTTTTGTAGATGCTCTCGAATATTATCACGTAATTAGTCCGGAAAATTATGTATTCAAATGGCAAAGCTGGAGGAAATTATGAAACGCTAAGTAGTTATTTATTGCCTATTAAAGAAAATAAAAAAATATTATCCCATTTACTCACCTATTTCCAATCCTAAATTGTAAATATTTCAAAAACTGTTCCAAGAATCGATATAGAACTTTGTAGCAGCAGTTCTTAGACCTTATGCCTTCTAAAAATGATCATTTTTTTATTTCGAACGACCATAGATAGTTGCGCAATCGGAGTTCCTGCTTAATGAGCCCACTGTGCCATTGCCGTTTGCTCATTTTGCCAGGCATCTTTTGTGTGCCACTCACTTCACTTCACTTCACTCCAGCTCACTCCACATTCACATCCACATCAACTTCAACTTCAAATGGACTGGCGACTGGCCACAAAAGAGCATGGATCGATGGATGGCTGCAGCTCCATGGAGCATGTGTTTTTGCCATTTTCAAGGGCACTCGGTGTCTCGCTTCACGGGAAAGGGGGGCGGGATTGGTGGCGGGGGCGGGGGCGGGGTCAGTTAAGGAGGGGGAGTCCAGATGACTGAAGCTGTCCAACCCGTTGAAACGCTTATCGATCGGTGCCTCGATTTCGATTCCGATTCCGAGCCTATGAATCATTTGTCAATTGTTCCAAACGAAATGCAAATTGCTTTGGGCCCCTTTCGCCCTCTCCCTCGCACAGCCTGTTGCTTTCTCCTTCCCACATACGAGTGTGGAGTGTGAATCATATGGGCGCCTATATATCTCCATATGAGTCTATGTACATATGTATGTACACTTGCCCTAGGCCATTGTACCACGTAGATATACCCGCTAAATGCGATTACACGATTGGTAACTTGGCGAATTATTCACTCTTAAATGGCTATTTGAATATATTATGGCCCATGTGGAAATAGTGTGTTTCATATTTCTCGTTCAAGTATCCCAGCTTCATTGTCGAAATGCATTTTCTGTGTCGCATGTAGTTTATCTATAAATTTTACTTAAACTAATATTTCACTGCCCATCAATTTGTTGTTTTCTGCAGACCACAGATTATAGTATAATATACATACATAAACATATATATAGAGGCCAAACCTAAAACGATGTTAAAGAAACCTAAGATACGGTAAGTTATTGAGAAATTATGGGAAATATGCAGCAGAAGAATAAGATGCAGAGGAAAATGCAGCCATGCAAATATGCGTGGCGATAACGGAGCCTTGACTCGACACCAAGTTGAGAGGGCCCCACCTCGGGCTACACTGGAAGAAAAAGCGGGAATTTCTCTATTTCAATCAAAAGAAAGAAGGGCCGTTTCACAAAGTTGTTGGTAACGAAAGCAATGTAATATTGAATCTTTCTTTACCTCGACATTAAATCAAATCACTACTTCTCACTTCACTTTTTGTGCAGTTCACTCCAAGCACAAGCTCATGGGAGAACTTTTCTTTTCGGCCTCCGCCGGCTCTCTTGGCCACAATTCATTTAGTTTCATTTCCATGGGCCAGTCTGGCGATTGAAGGCCACTGAGCAATGCACGGAGATAACTCCGCCTGATTCCAGTCGCAGCCGCAGCTCAGGCCCGACTTTGGAGTCCAACTCCGAGTGGCGGTCAATGTTTCTGGCTGATGGCTGATGGCATCATGCTGTTCACAGCCGCGGCAGTAATCTACAAACATTTTTGGATGCAAAGCATTCCGAGCGGCGATCGGAGTTGGCTGGAAGGGGCCAAGATCTATGCATATTGGGCCACTCGGCTTGTGGCCTCAGCCGCGCACAGTGGGCCGCCACACAAATTAAAAACACATTCAGAAAAATAGAGGAAATAACGAAACACGAAAATAACACTAAAATCCAAATTGAAAATTTAATTATGTGGATAAGGCGCAGCTTGCGAGTGATGAAATGTATTTGACAAAATAAGCACATTTAATCCAGATTAAAGTTGCCTAATGTGGCCATAAACGATGATTACAAGTCGAGTTAATTGAAAAGATAAAATAGTTGAGAAAAACGATGTTTTTTAAGCAACCAAATGGCAAGAAAATTATTTACTTTAAAATCCATGACAATTTGCAAATAGTTGAGAGTGAACTTGTTGAAAAAGTTTGCAAAATGTGAGAGTAAACCAAGTTTGAATTATTTTAATTACAAGAATTATCTAGCAGACTAAACCGATGTATTCACATTTTCCAATCAGCGTTGGGGTCACCTTTTGTAAGATTTAAGACCCAAATCAAAATTGTCGGTAATCAAATTTGGTTTGGAATTCAAGCCAATGTCGAAGGTTTAAATGTCACTCAAAAATAATTGCGGAAAAGCATTCTCAACCACAATCGCTTGAACTTTATTCGCGGTACTGAGGAACTGAGGAGCCTTCGGTGGGTCATGTTCAGGTTCTAGGTTGCCCACTGAAATGGCAAAAACCACTGTGGTGCGAAGTGGGTTCGTGTAATGCGATTCAATCAATCCGTTCATCGCATTTTCCACTGCAGCAGTTGGTTTCAGTTGGCCTACGAGCTGAATTGGCCGCCGTTCTCCAATGCAGTTGGCTTATTCACTTGCGATCGCTATCGTGGCTGCTGTGATCTTGGCCTGGTTGTCAAGTTCTAAACCCGACTCCACAAACCAAATGCTGCCCTAACCCTTATAGCTAACCATATAGTGGGTGAAATCATCGTTCTATGAATCATTTCAGGCGTTTGCTAATTTATTCGAAACGTATATTTAATTAGATCTCGAGATAAAAAATTAATTTAACGCTCAGAATTAACTGCTGATTTATTCAGAGCAAATATTCACTTAGCCGAACTCTCACTCCTGGTTTTTCACCTGTGTGCCATTCACTCGCCACGCCCACCATTCCAACCTTATGATTATCAACTAAATTGTATAATTTACTCCATTCGGAGGCGGGGCTAGAGGGGCAAGTGGGGTTGAGCGGACTTTGAGCGGCTTTTATTCACTTCAAGTCGCTCGGCAAGTGCTCCGAAATTTGCTTTCCGAATCGGTTTAGTGAATGGAACTAAATGGAAGCAGAAACATAAATAAATTTACCAAAAATAGAGGCAGCGACTGACAAGTTGTTGGTGTTATTATTTGACTGTTTTTCTGCTGCTGCTCGAACACGAATCAGAAATCGTGAAATGGAAGCACAGAATGTGCATTAAAAAGTCGAATGATTAATCGAAGCGAATCAGTGAGTGTTTGAATAATCACATTAGCTGCGTTACCTGTGTTTTAAGTGTTTTAAGTGTTTCGAAAATTCTTTCGTACAACTACAGATGCGAACAGTGCAACACATTCTGTTTTGTTGTCAAAATATAGCTGCCTCTTTTTATATTCGAACAGTTTAAATTATTCCGAATGCAATGGCAGTATTTGTGGATTTTTCTAAATTTTTGGACCTACCCGTTTTGATTTCCCACTGCTGCATTTGCAGTGCGCTTGCAACTCGAGTATAAATCAAAGGCAAACAATTAAACATTCTTCGACTCGATTCCCAGACAATGTGTTGCACCACCCCCCTGTGCACCAGCACCTCTCCTCTCCCCCCCAAGCAAGCCCCAACCATCCCCCATCCACAACCCTTGATTATGTCTTGGCTTAATTGCTGTAAATGTGCGGCTGCAGTTGGAGTCGCAGTCGCAATTGCCTGCCCATAGTTGGGTGTTGCACTTGGACACACTCTCCTCACACACTCGGCACACACACCAGCACGCCCATGCACTGGGCAAAAAAATGTTAGCAATGTGAGTAGAGCACTCTTCGGATTTGCATAGCTACCAATATAAGCACTCTAATGTTTCTACATTTTATTTAAGCATAATGACGATACGTTTCATTCATGATACATAAAATCATAATCATCATGCTTCAACTTTTCAGAAAACCAAGCAAATTGAGTTAACAGGCAACTTGAGTTGAAATTGCCCGTTTCTTGCAGTGTAAGTTGTGGATTGTGTCGCAGTCTGAAGTTGTCTAAAATTTGACAGTTGTATGAGATTTATGACGCCGCGCACTCGATCATATTTGACTTAATTGACAGCGGCAGCCACGACAAACTGCCATCGGCATCTGTCAGTCGTCGCAGCAGCCGCAGAAAGAGAGGCAAGATGGCGGTGCGACAGAGACGGAGGCATGGCGTAGGAGGCGGGCTAGGGGGAGGAGGGTCCAAGCGGTGGGGCGAAGGCGTTGAAGACTTGTTTGTCCAACGCTGCTCTAATTTTAGTCTGTCTCACTTGATTGTAAGCTCCAAAAAAAAAGGTGTAAAGTACCGGCGACCCAAAAACTTCCCGCTCCACAAGCCTTATCATCTTCCTCTTCCCAAGCGCACCCAGCACTTATTACATACCCTGTACTCAGACGGGGCTGTTATGACTAACTTTGGAATATATGTAGATGTAGGATATCAAACTTTAAGTCAGCTGATTCATAATTCATAATCAACTACTAAGCTAAACTCTAATTTAAAGCTTATAGGTGCATTGTTGCTTTATTACTTACGAACAACATTTAAAATATTATTTAAGTTACATAACAAAATACATATGCAAACTTAAGCTACACGGTATGCTTTAGTCGCCATAACTTTCTTTAGATTTGAAATGCCTCGCGCGCATCAAAGAAATCAATTACAATGAAATCAGATTTTTTCGTGTTGCTCTTGCTTATCTTTTTGGGTTTCTACCAACCCCCACCCTACATATATCAGTGGTGGTTCAGGGGGCCTTCAGGAGGGGATCGACTGAAAGGGGGGCCGGGTTACTGCACTTTGACTAAGTGCGTCCGACGAGCAATAAAAATAATAAGAACGAGACGAAAGAGTGCGAGATTCGTGGCTCAGAAAAGAGGAGTGATGTCGAGGGGTAGGGGCAGTACATGGATGGATCGCCAGAATGTGACCAATTCCAACCGCTCCTCCCTACCCCTGCCACACCCACTTATTCCTAGATGCCATTCGCCCACCATAAATTGGACACATTGTTGATAAAGCGCAACTTTATACGCTTTATATGAAGCTTTCTGTGGATTTGTGTGCGTTTTATGTGCCTGTGGGCACGGAGAGAAAAACAACAACGTTACTCAACTTTTTCAATCAAAATTGTTTACCAACAAAATAATCTCAATTCTATCAATGCAAACCGCAGACCTAATGATACACATTTTAAAGTTTTTTAGTCTGAAAATGTTATTCTGAAGTTAAGTAGCAGGATACAAATTTATAATGTTGAGCATTCTGATAAAGAACTTGTACCCCCAAAAAGATATCACATAATATTAAAAAGCTTATCGTTCTTTGTAAACAACTCAGTTATTTTATTTTATGATTTATTTTATTTTTACAATTATAATAGGTATTAAGTGATACTAAGATGCTTTCTTTTGTTATATCGATTGATACACAAGACGAATCAAATCAATGAAGCAGCTGCACCCTTTTTCTGCCAGTGTGTTTTAACCAGACGCCAACATCATCATCATCATGACGATGAGCACCATCGACTGCTTAATCATCATCCGCTTTTGTCATCATCATTATCGTCGTCATCATCATCTCCGTCGTGGACGTCATTGCTGCAGGTCCCATCAATGGCTTTCATCATTCAACATTGTTATCAGTGTCGGCGGCTGTGGCAACAGCAAGAACAACAGTCGTGCCAACACTTGTCGTGCCACACATGCCCCAAACACCCTCTGATTTGCCACCCGTTAACTGGGCTATGGAATTACGCTGCAAAAATAGCGAAATAAAAACCAAAATTGCAGAAAGGAGGAAAAAAACGAAAACAATGCGAGTAAAGTAGCAGACAGGAGACTCGAATAAATGCTGATAGTGTTGAATGTGCCGCATAAATGGCGCTCAAATGACAGCCGCACATAACCAGAGATATAGCCAAAGCTATAGCCGCACTTAGATACAGATACTGCTGCTGGCCCCAAAAGACTTCAAGTCGACTCTTAATGAACTGCAGCGAAAAAAAGATGCTGACTTGGGGCAAAAGATGGGTTTTGGCGCAGAGGAATTTCACTCATTCCTGGAAACCAAAGTTGAATATTATCACGTATTAAATATAAGAATATAAAATAAATTGAAACACGAATATTATTTTAGGATAGTGATGTACATATTTGTGTTATATGGTATAACAACAAATCAATGCTGGCAAGTTATTTGGACAAAAGATAGATAGATAGATCTGCTGTCAAATTAGATTCTTGGAACTTTATATAATATGAAAAGGAAAAAAACGAAATAGTTAAGAGCCTGAAAACATCTCTTCCTTAAATACATTTTAATATTTTAAAGTAGTATATTATCAGGTTAAAATTTTACTATTTCCCCAAGTTTATTAAAAACCCATAATAGATATACAAATATTAGTGAGAAAAATCGTCATAAAGAAAATATATTCTTAATACCTATCTACCTGGATACACATCACAAAACAGTTAATAATATTACCTTATAAATTGCCAAAAGATAAATATTTTTGAAAATGCTAAAATCCATATTGCCATTTTGAGTAACCATATCGAATGAGCCATATTTTGTGTTCACAATTCGCTCACATTTTAATGGCCGCGCGCTTTGTTTCTCGATTTATTTCTGCTGCGTGATTTGGCTTAATAAATGTTTATTTGCATATTCCTCTGGCATTAAGCCCTTTATTTTTTGGCATTTATTTAATTGGTATATTTGTCACTCACACAGACGCAGACAGACGGACACCGAATACAAATTGTTATGGCCGAATTTTTTATTAATATTTACATAAATCCATTTCTGCTCAGTTTTCGTTTATTTGGCTGCCCGCAATTTTTTCGGGTCGCTTGTTTATTTCATCATTCGTGTGTTTTTTTTTTTTTGCTGGTATTTATTTGCTGTTTTGTTTTAATTTTTGTGTGCAGTTCGCTTCCTTCTGTTTCTGTCTGCAGGCGTTTTGTCGGTTGATAGATTGCAGCTGGTCGAGGGTATCTGGTTGCCCCAACTGCTTGCATACCCCTTACCAGCGTGCTGGAGAAGGGGCATGATCGATTTAATCAATTTGATGTGAATATTATGAGTATTTGTTATTAACACTCAAAGTAAAGACGTAGTTGCATTAATTTAAAATACCTACTTCCCACTATAAATTAAAACTTAGTTAATATTTTAATGAATTCATAAACTATGTACTTTAACGTAACTTGGATAGTTTCGTGGCAACAAAGTTATTCCGCTTAAAAAGTTCATGAACTTGGTAATGAGTTTCTTGCCTTGCATTCTGAACCAAAAAGACAGAAGACGACACAACGAGTGGCGGCCAACATGGCGGATGATGAGCTCTGTGCAACCCTAACACAGCATCAGACAATTCGATCAGTTTCCGCTTCCTGTCGCAGATTTTTTGCTTCTTGCCCGCGCTCTTTTTTATGCGTTTCTGCCAATTTTTCATACATGTGTGCGTCCGTCTGGCCGTGTGTGTGCTGCCGCTGTATTGGTGTGCTGAGAAAATTGCCCAGCTAATGGCTATTAAGGCAGACAGAAAACTGAAAACAGAAAACTGAAAGCAGAAAACTGCGAGCTGGAAACTGAACTGCAAACTACAAACTCGAAACTCGAATTGGGCCCGAAGTCCTCGTGAAATGCTGAAGCTGAAATGCGTTCCCAAATTGCATTTGTCGCTCGTTGAGTTCTTGTTCCATTTACAGTTCACATTTTGTTGGTCGTCCGGCTCGCTTTTTCTTAGCTAATTTATTATTGAGACCCGTTTTCCTCTCTTTCCCTTTTTGGCCCATCTGTCAAACGAGCTGTCAAATTATTAAGCGTTACGCGGACATGGGAAATTTTCCAGAAGCTCTGGTCAAAAGGATTCACCCATATTGACTTCAATGGGATATATGTGAATTATTAAATTGTTAACGTAAGCTATATAAAATAAAATAACCGAATGCATAGATAAACTCATAAGTTGGCTTAACTTCTATATTAATAAGATATTAAGATTATTATTCGTGCTTTTTATAAGCATTACCTAATCATTTTCGAATGGGAATAGCTATATCTGTTGTTTTATATACATATATAGATTAAATTAGAAATGCAGCCAACGTGTGTAGCTGTAGCGCTGTAAGGAATGGGTATGCATTAGTGCATATAAATATATTAAAGTCGTTATGTAAGAGTGCCACGCATAGACGCCAGTCAAAGCCACCAAGATTGATCACCATTAGAAGACCCCGTTCCTTCGCTTTTCATTTCGTTTTATTATATTTTTATGTTTCTTCGTGCTTGTTGCACTTTTCAAATGCTGAACTGCATTTTCAGGGGCAGCTTGGCAATTCGTCACAGGAGGGGAAAGGGGGGTGTGCTGTTGGTGGTGTGTGTGGAAATTAGGGATAAAGGAGGGCTTACACTTGACCATCTCTTGCCCCCTTCCCTTCCCCATCCACCTTTGTTCACACTCCGCATCGCAAGTAATTCATCAGCCACGCATTCCCATTGTTTCCCCACTTGACTTGCCGCCCCCACCACCCTCTCCCCATCCAGACGCCCCTTCTCCGCTGACGCATGACACCCCCACCTGTCCGACCCCCCACTCACGCCAGGAAGACGGATGTGAACGCGGAACACGCACTTGCCGTCGATTTGCTTAATTAGTGAGCGTAAGAAGGCCGCAGGGCTACACTGCACGAAATCAACAACAATTTGTAGTTACATTGGTATATAAAAAAGTTACTTTCCATTATGATTCAAAAGTGCATAATTTTTAAAGAGTTAGTTCTAGTTTTCGTTGCCAAGATTTGCAGGCTTACGCACAACATTGATTTCCAATTAAAGATTTTTTTTCGCTCAGTGTAAGCTGGCTATTAAAACGCTAGGCCAAAGAGGCAAACATAAAATTAGCAAGTAACCTCAAAAGTTTAGTATTTTCTTAGTTTCGAAAGGGATATACATACACGTCATTTTTCATGAAGCTCTCGAATTCGACGATACTTTTGCAGACCAAAGGTGCCTCTATTCCTCCGAAAACTTTCCCCTTTTTGGCATTCATTATCCACTTTAAGTATTTGTAGTTTCGCCCCAAGGGTCCACAGAGTTCTGTGTGATTCTGATTCTGGGTAAAGCCAGATATTCATCTCCCATTTTATGCCCTCCGTGGTTTTCAGTTTCTCCGGGGCTCTTGTGTTTATGGGTCTTGGGACCTCTTATCTCGTAGTGTCGTCGATCAAACTTCGTTGGGCTGCACTCAGAACATCTATCTTGCTATTTCGCCCATTTTGTGTGGCTTCTATGACTATTTCCCTATTCCTCCCTCGATTCTATATCGCTTTGTCGCACGCGTTTTTCATGGTCGAGAAAGGTGCGTGTGAAGTTTTTAATTTTCAACATTAATTCAGAGACAATTCGTTGTCTCCGCGTCTTTTCCGTCTCTTTTTTTTTGTCCAAAGGCGACGAAGCGTGTCCAATTTTTTTTGTGTTCTGTTAGTTTTGGTTAGACACCTACGACGAAAAAAAAGAGGAGAAATTAATGAGCAGTGCTAAATCCACAGAATGTCAGTGCAGAAATCAACAGAGTGTCAGACGAGAGAGAAAGGAGTTTGGAGTCCGCAGACCATAATGAGTCCTAATGGCCCCACTGCCACCGGCAGCTGTTCCAGATCCCTGATCCCTAACTCCCGCCGTCCAGATCACAGTTTCCCAAAGAAGTTAGGTGTCAGCAGGCTGATCGTCCCCCAGGTGGGAGAGGGCGTGGTCGCAATTTGCTCGGTCCGAGGACTCAGGTAGCAAGCTCCACCAGTTCCATGCCATGTGGCAGGCTTCTCCACGGTCTGCTGACCCCACTGCCTCCCTGATCGCCTGTTTCGCCGGACACCTTAGCCTTGGGGCACGTGGCTATCATTTGGGTTCGGGGTCAATGGCTGGCGATGGTTTTTGGATCCTGGTCTGCAGGTAATGAAGGTACAACGGACTTTCAAAGCTAACAGCTCCAAAGGTTAGCCTACAACTTCAAAGTCCATATGATGTTAATTTTAGAATCCATACACAAGCTCGTTTCAGTTTTATACAATAGTTTATGTGTTTTAGCCTAGTGTTTTTTAAAGCGTTTCGGCTTGGCGCTTAAGTTAATATTTCGGTGATCGGTTTTCTTTTTCACCCAAATCGTTTCTCATGTTTCGCTTTTTTGTTGCTCTTCTCTCTGTCAAAGCAGCACCCATTCCCCTTTTACCACTTCTTTCTCTCCACAATACACTCAGAAAAAAAGGTGTTCATGAGTAGCCGAAGCTTAAAGTTCCATATCGTTTGCAATCGTATCTTCGTCCTGAAGAACTTACACATTTAAATACCTTGTTTGATACCAATATCGGGGTCACCAAATCAACTTGTCGTATATGTTGAAATTGGAAAACTGTTTCTAAAACCAAGATCATTTTTTTCACCACCTAAATAAAGTGCAAAAGTCAAGTGCGAGAAGTTTCAAACGACTCACTTTTTCATTTAAATAAAAACATTTATTAATAAGTGCAACATTATTTAAGTATTTGAGCTGTTATACTTTTATAAAAATGGATTGGGGTCACCAAACTTAAATATTATAGTCCATGAGATCGATTTGAAAATACGTCGTAATTAAACCCTGACAGGCTTGAGTCACTACCAGATATTTCTCAAACCAAACTGACCTGCACTTTTTCTCAGTGCACATCTGGGGACCCCCCTCGAGCCCAGTCCCCCGCCGCACCCCTCGTTCTTGTCTGGCACTTTGCTATCTGGCTGTAGATTTATTGTGTGAATTGGCATTGACAAAGTGCATTTGATTGGTTCTCGTTGCGATGCGTTCGGCTTGCGTGTCCGTCCAGCTTCCCCCAGCCCCGCCCCCTTGCCGCCCCTTACCGCCCCAATGCCCCCCTCTGCCTGCTCTCGTACCCCCTCCAACCGACACTCACTCACTCATTCTGCTTGTCTGTCGTTTTTAATGTGTTTTGATAACAATTCCATTAAAAGTGAAGAAGTTTATAATAATAATTTCGAGTAGCCGAGAGGCTGGACGGCCTGTAGCTGGTTTTATTTCTTTTTCTCGGTCAGATGATGCTGCTGCAACGCCGTGTTCCTGTCAAATTGCATTGATTTTCCTGGTTCTGTTTCGCTTTTTGTCGATACACTGCGAGAAGAGGGGAGTTCATGTGATAATGGGAGGATAGTTGGAGCTTCATAATAATTACTTTAAAAAATCGAGGGTAAAAAATGAAATACAGATGGACTTAAGTTATTATATTATAAATATTATTCTAGCAAGCTCATGTTACTAGTATTATAGGGTATGCTTTAGTCGAGCCAGCGCTGGCACTTCGATTACTCTTCCCATTTTTAATTGATTGTTGTCTGTCCATCACATCACACCGAGCAGATAGATGACCATATAGGATATAGCATAGCATATATCTATGGCTAAGTGCGTGCTTCCGATGGGCGAACATATATGTATATATACACACGTATATATCGGAACGGTGGCATGTATAACGCATACGTACATGCTATATAAGTTAACCCACATGCCATGTGCTTTATTGCATTCAATTTTCTGTTGTTTGTCAATTAGTTGTTATTGCATTTGTTGTTATGTGCATGCTCGTGTTCATTTGTTGTTGGCCAGCGCATTGTTATTGCTGTTGGTGTTGAATTTGAAGCCAAACAGCCAAAGTTTTAATTGGCTGCATTATTTATTGTTTTTCACTCCGTCGAGCAGCCACAAATTTCCCATCCCTGCATCTGCATCTGCATCGCTTTCATCTGGCATTTTCCCTTTTGAATTTGCCCATTTTCGTTGAATGCCCAAAATGCATTTAATATTTGCTCAAGCTGCGAGAGTTTGTGCGCCGTAAGCCCATCCAAATTGCTGCGACTCCCAAAGCTCCTGAGCTCATTAATAATTCCGCAAAAATAAAATACAAAAATCGCTTTACAAAGCGCTGGAGTGTAAAAATGAATTGCAATTTTCTTAACTTTTATTATTTTGTGGGCACATTTAATTAAGCGCTTTCAATCGAACATTTCTTTACTGGATGTAAAGGAATCCTGGCAAATTAATCACTATGACCGGCTGTCCGCGTAGTGACGATGCGCACCTATTGTAAAATTTTATTTCCTTTTTTTTACCTAGATTCTGTGAGCTATCCGGTTAACCCTATCAAAATCATATCAATTCATAGATGTGCACTGTTTATTCAACTTATCTCGAAAGGAAACGAATAGTGTGTCTGTGCACTCTGAAATCAATAATAAACTTTTAAATTCCAGCTCAAATTGCAAGTGTCCGACGAGAACTGTCACCAGATCAAGGGAACGCAGGATCGTAGAGGATTGGATGCCTCCAAGGGAGTATGATCCGCGAAATGGATGACAAAGTGGCGACAGGTTGTTCCCGCGATGGTCGCCTTTGTAAAAGCGTTGCAGATCCGTTTAAGAAAGTGCAAAATTTATGGATTTTTGGATAGCAGCTAACATTTACACAATTCCCAAGTATTTACGTTGGACTTTGCTATCCTCGAAGACGATCATCCAGGATAAACCGTCCAGAAGCATGAGGGAGATGTGAAGTTAGATGTATAGCTATAGCTCTTCTCTCGCAGTCAGTTTCCTTACTTTTGAATTTACGATTTATATTTTTATAATATTAATAATTTTAATTAGTTCATTTTTTCATGGTTTTTGGAGGATACCGTAATATTTCCATATATCCCAACGAGGATATTTTAAAGGGTGTATTTATTTTCTTGAGTGTAAAGCCAAATTTCCATCGCCGTATTTTATATCAAAACTATTGAATATATTTAAGGTGCGATCGGCACTAGTTTTTTATACCTTTCAGCAGGCATTTTGTTTAATATGATTGAAAAGGCTTTAAAAAGACAATGCTTCATTGCGTAAATAAAAGTCTTCGATCTGATTACTGGGTAAAAGCAAAAATATAACTTTCACCGTTGCAGCGTTCCAATAAAAAAAGGAAAAGAAAGTATTTTAAAAATTGAAATATTAAACAGCCATAGTGGAATTCAATCCGAAGGATATCTGCGCTGGCACGGATATAAATAACATTACAACACACATGCAGGTTCCGTAAACAATTACAGGTGCTCAAACAAACCAGTAACAAGGTAATTCCCCCGTGCCAACGGAAACCTGGACTCAACATGGCAATCTATCTGCTCCTGATTCGCCAGGACACAGCTGCTGGGCCATCAACTATTTGTAGAGCTTAAAAGGACAATTCGAAGGGGAGCATAGTGGCAAATACACGAGGAGAAATGTAATGTGCATTATATTTATTTTAATTTTAATCCCCTGCATGTTTCTTATTTAAATATGAACTTTAGTTGGGGCCGCCATTTTCTCTGCTCAAATTTTTGAACAGTGTGCATCTTTATTGTCAAATTTAAGTAAATACTTATTATGTTCTGTGTACCGAAGGGTTGCCATCCACACCCCGTGTGAGTAGTGTGTGTACTTATAATTATTTAACTCTTTCGCATGTAAAATCCTCCCCCCGATCCCAGCCCCGCCCCATTCCCCACATGGTGAGGCAAACATAGCGCCAGATGAAGATTAATTATGCGAGAGGAAAATTCGTAACATTTTTCATGCTTAATCTTATAGCGTAATTCGAAGGACGAAGCAAGCTGGAGAGGTGGCACGTGGTATAGAACAAAACTAACTTATTAATAATAATAATTGTTTCATGTGCATAGAGTCCTCATCTATTTACCCACTCCTCGATTCCGTATCCCGAGCATGTGTCACCCTCTGGAGCGAAGGGACATGGACGAGGATGAGTGGATGGGGATGTGGCCATGGTTGTGCATGGTCTATAGTCTATATCGCGGGCTCGAGGGGCCAGCTGTTCCGTTCCATGAAGTGTGGGTCTTAAGTGTGGGCTTTGAAAAATGATTTCTAGCAGCTTAGGTCGAGGCCTGGGAAACCGAGAAACTAGTTTAGCGATGGACATTCCCGAGAAGCCAGTCGAAGGTACCAACAACGCCGCTGGACATCGTCTCTTTTGCCATTTGACCTGATCAAGCAAAGAACCAGTGTGTAAGCTCCTATACGAATAAGAAATGCACTACACCTACAATTTGTAGCTTTTGTATCTTATTAAAGTTGGTCATGGGGTATCTCTGAATACTCTTAAGTTCATTTGGACTTGTGACAAGTTTTTAATTTCCTGAGATAGCCCAACACCAAGTTCGTGATACATAATAGTGACTACCACACACAGTGCTTTGATTTACTATTTATAACACATTTTAATGTATTAGCACCCCGCATACCAATTTTCCTAGATATCGTATCAGCCGAAGTCGAGTTCCATCAGCCTAGTATGCATATAGGTCCAACCGACATTTGTGCACTCTAAACAGTCTGTTTTGGGATCTCATGGCTGGCAGAAGAGTTTGTACCCCGAATACGGTGTTCTGTTGTTGTTCCATTTGTTGTTCAACGACTTTTAACAACTGCTACCTGTTTAGGGCTTAGAGGAATTCCATTTCGGGACCACTTAAGTGGCACCCGCTGATCCCGACCTAGCCGTGAACCCCGTAAACCCCGTGAACCCCGTGAACCCGAGCGGAGACATTAATTTTATTGTTTTGACTGTGCGCACGATCGAAATCTTTGTGGTGGCCTCGTTGGATTCTGGATTCTTCTAGGTTCTGTGGTTCTCCTGTGTTTTGGGTCAGTTCGCCTCAGTTATTGATAGTTCCAAATTAGGGTCAACTATGCGGTTAGCAGCAGCCCCAGTTCCAGGTAGCCAATATCATCTGTTTTAATTACGCGCCGAGGTGAGCCTGGTGAGTCCAGAGCCTCGATAAGAAGATGCCTCTGCAGGTGTTTCCAGGCAGTTAGCAGGCGCAGCTAATGTCCGAGACCCCACAACACCATCAACTCGGATGGGACTGGGATTGGGATTGGGAAAGGGTGGGAACTGGGGAAATCGAATTCAATTTCCTTCACACTTCACCAAGGGCTCTATGTGATTTAAGAACTGGAGCAGTTTTCCGCTTTCGAAATCTACAAAAAACTATCATTAAGATTTGAGGCAAGATTCTTCAATGTATATTCCATTCCTTTAATCCATATATGTTTGTGTACTTAAAACTTCCCAATGACTTTGTTCTTGTTTTGGTTTTTTATTATTAATCACTCCTTAAGTTTACTTTTAGTTTTAGTTACTTGTTCTGCTCATTTGATTTGGTTTAGTTATTTGTTTCGTCTGCTCTTAAACATGGTACATGTTCTAGAAAATATGAATTTGGTTTTATTACATTGTCCACACTTGGTGTATATAGTATATATATATGTGGTATAGGTGTATATAACGCATGCTTGTATATCCGTTACACAGTTATATATCAGTATATATGCATCTGGTTACGTTTGTGTCCGCAAACATTGTTCATGATCTAGTTTCAGCTCTTCTTACACATGTAGGACTTGGGCTCGCTATAGGGTTGGGTATTGGTGTATATTGGTGTATGGGATGAAACAGAACGTTAACACAGATACGGATGAGAGCCTTAGAAAAAATTCGCATAGATGTGGGTCCGGAATACATGTATATAAATCTGTACGTCTAGGTATAGGCAAGGTATATAGGTTGATCGCCTCATATTGCTTCGATCGTGGCTCTACCAATCTAGGTCTCTAAGTGTTCGAGTGAGAGTGGAGATAACTTGATTCCCTTCTGGCTGGTTGTGTATATCTATATACTCGTATTAGTCCTACAATATGGGTATGCCGCGATTATACAGTTTTGGGGATGAACAGTTTATATATATCAGAAGACCAAGTTACCATTATAAGTCGTTAGCTTTGTAGGCTTCCATTTTTGTTTAGAACAACGATTATTCATTTTTCATTTTTCGATTTTCATTTCATAATTATAATCTTTTTTCTTTATCATTTTTCATTTGGTTAGTTGCCGGATCCCCTCCAAGATCCCTGCCATTGCCCCCCGTTTACTCTCTCCCTGGATCTTTGGTTGTCTCTCAGGCTCCCCGTCAAGTCCCACAAAACTATCCCTACTAGTAGGGATACAGGTTCTTGCGCTTGAGCTCCATGTCCAAGTCGGCCAGTTGCTGCAGGAATCCGTCATTCGGCCGGATATCGCGCCTCATCCGCACCGTGCGTATCGCGTCCACCGCCGACATCTTCCGGCAGATCATCAGGTAGGCCAGCACACAGGTGGCCGATCGCGACATGCCCACCAGGCAGTGGACCAGGATCTTGCCTGCGGTAGGAGAAGCGGGATTAGTGGGGAGTCTTATAGGTGATATCAATCTGGTGAAGGATACATAGTAAGCTTGCATTAACTGGATACAGTGGATATAGCTATGTTTGGCTTTCTTTCGATTTGATTTTTTCTGATTTATAGAACGAACAAGTATTTAGATACTACTAAGAGGGAAGATCTGGATCACCTTGCTGCATATTGAGGTCACCAAATGTAACTTAACCGAGTCACAACCTCCCCCTCCAGTTAGCATAGTTATAAGTTAAATCTTTAAAGGAGTAACATTGTTTAAAAACATTAATATCCTTTGTCCAACAATCGTTCTATGGATCTCAAACATTTCGAGATCGTAGTGACACTCAACTGGAGACGCTCTGGGTCACAACAAGTGCCATCGGCTCCATTAAGATTTAAGATTGAATATAATACTCCACTGATAACATCCATTTGCTCTGCTTACCCTGGACCCATTACCCCAGCACTTACCGCCGCTGCTGATGGCGCTGTCGATGAACTTGGAGGCCACGTAGAAGTAGCGCGAGATGTCTGTCGTTGGGGCATCGACCATGGGGAAGCCCATGTACCTAAAAACACAATCCTTATGGCTGCGTCTATTGCACAAACAAACAAACACACACGCAGCACACACAACAAACAGCAACAACAAAGTTGAGCCAAAATCGAGGTGATAATGGATAATGGTGATGGTGATGTTTTTGGTGCAATACAATGATTATGAAGTGTGGCACAAATATGGTTTTGACGAGGGTGGAGAAAAGATAAAAAAAGAGAAAGAAAAACAGGAATAGTTTTTGAAAGAAATTTTGAAATGTGCGGGTGTGCAGAATCGAATCGAAATCAAAACTGTGTGCGATTCAAAACAAAATATGAACAAATTTTGAGCGAAAGTTGGCGCAAATTGGCATTCCTTTCGATTGTTCATGTTGTTGCCTCTTGTCGGTTCAGCAGCAAGTGGGCGATCGAAGATCGCACTCCAGATCGTCGGACTAACCTGATGCTGGGCATATCCCGGTAGTAGCTGTGTCCAGTGTCCACCTGACCATACCGACATCCCTCGGCCGCGTTCAGCACGTGGGTGATGCCCATCAATCTCAGATACGTTTTGTTCTTGGCCGCCGCACTGTGGAATCAAGGGATAAGGTCGTTAGGGGATTGGCATCCAACTGGCTAGACCACTTACGCATCACCAATGTAGATGCCCGGGTAGACCTCATCACAGTCAACGTCGTGGATGGCGCACTCGGCGCGTCTTAGTCCTGGAAGAGTCCGGCTAGGAGCCATCGAGTAGTGCAGGACTCGCTGCAGCTGGCGGCCTGTGGTCTGTTCGGAGGTCTCCAGGCGGCTGGGCGACTGCAAGGCGATCGAGAATATATATGGTTAATACATATAATCAATGAACAAAATTCATATTGCACACACATCGAACGAAACACAAGTGGATCAAGTTTTAGTACATGATTAAGCTATTAGTTTCCGCATTTAGCTGAACTCCTCTAAGATCCATAGATTGCTATAAAATATTTAGATAATCACAATCCTAGTATCAGTTAATTTGATAGTAAGACAAGACCTCAAGGAAAAGCAGTAAAGCTTTGGCCTTCAGAATCCATTCAGCAATACTCAAAGGTCCTTCGGTAATTAGATTTCGTGGACATTTTTGGCAGGCTTCTAAGGATTCCCCCCTGCCATTCCACATGACATCATTGTCCTGGCGACAATTGGCAAAAAAAGTGTAAGAAACAAAAAAAAACCGGGAAATAAAATGCCTCGCCTTGCAGATTTATGGCAAAGGCGAAGGTCGCCATTTGGTTACAAAAGATGACAAATCAGACGGATTGAGGGAGGTGGAATCGGAGGATTCCTCAGATACAAATGTACATATACACCCATTTATATGCCGTTTGTCGTCTGACAATTTCAGGGACAGAAAGTGAAAACTTTGTCTTGCCTTTTGCGATGTTTTATATTTTGTTTTCCCTATTCGAGACCATTTTGTTGGCTATCGACTGTCTGAGTTGTCATAATACCATCATCTGGGAATCGGGGGAAGGGTTCAAGGGGCATTGGTGTTCACGTTTCGGAAACTTTTGCTTTTTGTCGCGGCATGCGACCCTGAAATTGAAAATAAGCGAAAAACATTGGCGGGATCGAGAGAGAAAATCATATGGTATGAGTATATATATATATGATATATAAATTTAAAGCATCTGTCGCCAGAGTTCTTTAACATTTTGCCGCTGATCTATTGTGACTGATCTCTATGGCATATAGCTCTCGGCGAATACATCTTTATATTTAAATTTATATTTATACTTATATATATAGTCAGCGATTGAGATTCTTGCCTGCGCAAGGTGTGTGTGGGTTAATTGTTCTAAATCTGTTGATGAAAAGCGCACAATATGTGGACATTATTTATAGCGTTATTCTCGCCGTGGCCCATATATCCGCCAGATACGAGTGTTATGTGCTGCGGCACCAGAAGTAAGCGAAAATTAGTCTTCAACTTGGGTTAGTTGCGGAAATCGAGAAAATCACAAAACAGCAGAGATTAGAGACGCGCAATTACCGAGCAAACTTCTGCATTTCAGACAGCACAATTTGGCTTTCACACTCAAAAAAAAAATTGCATGCAAAGATACTTTTCCGGAGGAGGGGACAAACCTGATAATAGTGGGGACTATATCTATCGCCGATACTGCTGCTGTATCTGTCTGTGAGAAGCTGAAATAGTAAGTTAAATAAATCATAGCGAGAATAAAATAATGACAAAAGTTAGAAAATAACTAAAAAATATAGAGAAATGGCGAAATTATGATGACATTCGATGAAGTCTTTCCAAAGCGTAACACAATACGGAAAGTATCTGCAAAACAACCTAAATATATCCCAAGCATTCTATGCATCAGGTGAAAACGGAAATAGAGGCAGAGCAATAGAGCTTTTCCTCAGGTGAGTGTGAGGCTGCGCCTTGACCTTGTCCCCCTTGCCAAGAAAATTGCGCTCCCACCCACGCGCCCAACGATTTGCATCTAAAAATACTTGATAGAAACAAAATTACTCACCGATGTACGATGAAAAACCCGAACCGAACGGCAGAGAAAATATCTAATGGAGCAAGTGGAACCCAGCAACGAATTTGTTGTCTGTGACTCATCCCACGCCCCCGGCCAAGTAGCCCCACTCCCCCCACTGTATACTATATATATATATATATATATATATCCATTTGTGAGGCCCGCATGACAAGACAATTAGCTGGACACGACAAATCCAAAAAGGGGGGAAAACGGCGAGAAGCGAAATGCCAGATACGAGGGCGCAACAAAATCGAAAAGCGAGTGAAAAACACTGGCATGATTGAATGCCGGAGCGGTGCCCCAACTAATCGCCAGCATACATGCACGGATATAGTCAGATATATAGCACTTCCATTCCCGCTTCGATATTGTACCCCACCCCCCTTGCCAGTCACCCCTCGCCCTGCTGAGCGATTCGTGCGAGTGAATCTCAACCTATTGGCAACTTTGAAAGCGTTCGTATCTTATTTTAGCCGCTTTGAAAAAAACCGTCGACAGCCAAGGGGCCAAAATACCTGAGAGGTGTGTTTGGCGGGTGTGGAAACTACGAGGGGCCACTTGTAACTTTTCCCACTTTCCACTGTTTCACATGGCAAGTGTTTATTGAAATTGGGCACTTCAATGCTCGTACCTCAAAATCGACTTTAAAAGGGATAAACTATTTCCCTTACCCATTAATTTTCTAGAGCACTGCATCATAATCTAAATACAATCTCTCTATGAACTAGTTCTCAATGGAGGAAGCTATGCCACAATCTCGTTTGGTATTGGGATTGGTATTGAGATTGATGTCCTTTGGCACCGCTGGTTGGGTCAAGTCAGCCAGCCAGCCAAAAGCCAGCGATTGACCCACATCCGCTCCACATGTTGCGGCTTGCAGGTGGCAGGTGGCAGGTGGCAACAGTTGGGCAACTGCTTGACCTCTGGGCCTGGCACAGTTCTCGCCTTTGGATCCGATTGCCTTCTGCGACGGCAGGAAGTGCAGCAAACTAAATGGAAAATGCAAGAACAATGCCACTGTGCCACAAAGTGGGGCACGAAGGCAGGATGGGTGTGGTGGAGGGATGAAGGGATGGCGGCTAGACAAAGCAATCAGCTAAATAAACTAAACTAACTAAGAGGAAGGACGTGAGGGGAAATTATGCGGTCAGCCTTTCACTTATTTTTAATAGGATTGCCTTAGGTTTGATTGCTACTTCCAAGGATTCATAATAGTCATTAACTATTTAATTTATATACAAATATTCAAATTCAATATAAATTTGTTGCTTTTCAATAAATTGTTTAACTGTATGCTAATTATTCTCCTACGCATCTGCGGACATTTTCCATGCATATTTATGAAAAGTTTTTTGTAATTTATTCGCGATTTACTTGCTCGGCCTTGAGCGGAGAAATTCCCAGAAATAGAAATACGCGATCGAGATGAAAAACAAATTCAATTTTCAAGTGTGAAAATGCTCGGCAGCGAATGTTGGAAATTAACGCAAACCAAAATCAAGAGCAACAATTAATTTTCGACCAAAACGAAAAACGAAGAAAAAAACAAGGAATTTACATAGCTTTTTTCGTCTGGCCAATGGCATTGATAAATCCGTGCATATATGTAGATATGACACATGTGTATATATATACAAATTTGTCTTGCGCATTCATCTATATACTTGTATCTGCATAATCTGCATAGTTTTTGGCCACTCGACAAATGCAAATCGCATTGACATGCAAGCCAGTGTTCTGCAGTAACTTTTTTTGTTATTGATTAAACAGTCAACGAACCAACATCTCCCCCCCCCCCCCCCCCATCCCCCCCACTCAGAAGGAAGGAAAATGTAAACAAAATACCCCAGATTATTATGAAAAAAAAAAAAAAAACTGAAAGAGACATTCCTCACTCGATTGCCCAACATTGGCAGTCGGGCGAATCAACGAAACGAAGCCAAAACGATTTGCCACATTGCAAAACTAAATTTCAATTAAATGCGCAATTCATTCGCTGCTTAATTGCCTTTTAAGGCGGCCACGTTTATGGCTTGCGAATGATTTACGTATAGTTATAGTATAGTATTAACACATTCCCCGAGTTGCCCATCAAAAAGCTGTCTGCCCATCCAGGAGGCAATCCACAAAATGTATGCATTTGCCATGCAAATGAGATGGGCTTCAGAGGGTTAAGGATCGCCACTAAACGATTAAGTTCATACAATTATTAATAAAAGAATTATACGAAAAGGACAGGATGCTTGAAATTAATTAGCAACAATACCTGTGACTATGAGGAATCAAATATGTATAATCTAATCAAAAAGGGGATTGTATTTAGTTTTGTACTAAACTATCTATATACCAATATATATCTAAACTATATATATAAATACCAAACATACCAAGGAAGTGAGTGAAATAAATATATGCCCATAAAATTGAGCATTTTAAAATTATTAATAAGGAAGTATATTGAATGTATATGATATCACCCTTTATTTGGTGTATCTCCCATTTTCCCCCATATCTATACGAATATCTCTCCCATTTCCGAAGGCCAACCACAGATCGTCGATCGACCTTGAGCTTGGAAAAACGCATTCCCCCGTTTTGGGTGGGTTTCTAGCTAGGTCCAAATGGGGAAACGCTTTCAAGTTGCCGCCATTGACTTCAGCTTCTGCCGCAGCTGGTACAGAGAGAGAAAAACTGGGCAGATATTGCTCGGAAATTAAGTGTAATAACTGTGTGGTACTACACCGATTAACTTTAGTATGAAAAAATATATTTAAATAGTATAAAAATATTGAAATTGCAGCCACAGATCATGGCTCGCATTTGAAGTGTTGTAAAACTGTTACTGATTCGATGACATCTTCGCAACTGATCTGCACCCGACTTTTTCTCAGTGCAGCTCGAAGCGCTTGCCTTTCGCTTTCTGCTCAATCAGGCGCAACAGCTGCGATGCGACACGCCCACAATCGGCACAAAGCGTCTATATATAGTATTTACCTACAATACACACAATATGTGGGCCTAAACACTGCTCTATCGATTGTTCAATTAGCGCTCTCGATGGGCTTGACACTGAGCCAGCAGCACTGGCAGCGGAAAACGGCGATGACATTGACATTTTAGCTAAGCTCTGTGGCTCAGAGTGGCTGCCATGGGTCTATATATACATATATATATATATATCTATATAGACTTTACAGCTCTTCACAATGGCCATTACACGGAAGCCGGGCAATTAATTTCGAGCCACCGTTTATTTGAAATGGAGGAAGAGCGGGCAGGAACTTAACGCGCTTCACTGCCTCTGAATTCATTAAGTTTTCGCATTCGATTTGGGTGCCTCAAGTTCACTGGGTTCTGCTTCTGCTTCTGCTGTTCCTGCCTTTTGGCCCACTTTGTTTTGCGTTTTATAATCAAGTTAATTGGTCCACGCGGCGTATGAGTAATCTGCTTTAGCCAGCCCACAAAGGCCCAAAGCCTATTACCAGCGATCCGCGTTTTTTTGGGTCAATCAAATCCAGTGCAGCGTCACTAATTCGGTTAGTCTAATGCTAATGCCCAGTGGGCAGCTCTTGTGGCTGGAGTTTTTTTTAATTAGAACGTGGGGTCTCCGCTTAATGAAACACTTTAGGTTCGTTCTTGTACCAGTCGGAAGTTGTGCAGTAAGAATCCCTTAAGAAGGAAATATGCATTCATATGTATACAAGTATACTCCAAATGTAGTGTTAAGAAACCATAGGTGTAGTTTTAGTCACAAATGGGCAGCCTTAATTCTGGGAAACCTTTACCCTGCGCACAGAAATTACAAGGACATGGTGACCCGGCGCACCGTGCAGTGGTGACCCAAAAAAGTAGGCGCCAAAAGCGAGTTAATGCCAGGATAATCGCCTGATAAAAGCCACAGACAAAGATGGTTATTTAACGACCCACATGTTGGGAATAGTTTGGTGGGGATTTTCGGGTGGTTGGGTGGTTAAGTGCTTGGTTGGTTGGGTGGTGCGCTGCCACGCCTTGGAAAGGCACTTGAACTTTGCATTTGCATTTGGAGGCCATCAAATGGGCGGTGGGTGGTGGGTGGTGGATGGTGCACACATGTGCCAAGGCCTTTGTCCCACAGAAAATAGAACAAATTCTATTTTCTTGCCCTGATTTTTTGTGTCGTTGTTCTTTGTGGGTTATAGGTGAAGTGGTGGGTGGTTGGGCGGTTAGTGGCTTGCCTGGGGTGGGCAAATTGGGTCAGCGGAGCGAGAGGAAGGAAAACATGGTCAAAGATTGAGGCAAGTCAAGGTCATCATCATCACTCGCCAACGCGACATCGCCATCAGCTGTTTTTGACAGATGCCCGAAGTCAGCGTCGAAAAGTCTGCCACGCGGTACTTGATAAAGCAGCCCGCGCCACGCCCCCATCCACTCATTACACTGAGCAAAAACACTTCATATTAAACTCTTTGTTTTACCGAAGATGTCAAATTTAAAAATATTTCCAAAATAGATAGAAATTTTACGAATTTCGATATCTATATTGTTGGGTCAGTCTAGTTGCCCACTTATCGCCGTGAACGGCAGTCTAGGTAGTGACGAAACGCACCTCAGGCGCTATTATTATTTCCGTATTCTGTCCTGGGATTTCGTGTCTTATTCAAATATTCATCAAATAAGGCATTTTTTTTCTTATGCCTAGATTTTCCCTCAGTGCTCTGTACACTTTATTACTAACCTTATCCGCCCACTTTTCCTGTATTTTTCTTCAACCCTACCTTCCCACCTTCCCCGCTTCCCCGTTGTCCTTTTGCTTACCGCATATCTCCATGACATCTTTGTGGAGTGTGTGTTTTGGGTTTGTTGTGTTGTTTCGGTTGTGTGCGAGTCCTGCCCCTGCTGCTTTCGTCACCGTTGGCTCCTGGATTCGCGGATATCTGGATTTTGTGGATGGGGATAGTTGGCTGGATGGATTGATGGATTGATGGACTGATGGAGGGGGTCGCACGTTTGCGGGGCAGCGCTTTCGTTATCCTCTCGGCGAATTCCTTGATTGATTCGGGTAAATAGTGACAAGTATTAGGATCAAAGTGCAAACAACAAATAAGAGCAAGAAGATTCTGCCAGCCAGCCAGCCACACACACACACACTCGGCCACAAACAAACACTCTCTCACTTAAAAAAAAATGCAATTGTTAACTACCTTGATGTTTTTGCCTTAAAAAATTCGATTTTTGTGGCAGCTCTCGCTTTTGGCTGCTTCTTGTCACTCTGTCACTATTTCTATCTCGAGACTATTTATTTATCTCAATTGTTTGCTGTTTTTTCAGCGTTCTGGCGACGGGCACTTTTTTGCGACTGATTCGCGGTGCCGCTTTGGGGTTGTTTTCTAGGCGCCGAAAGCTCGCCCGCCCCCTAAAAGCAGCCCTGTGACGTAGGCGCCGCCACAAAGCTCGCCGCTCGGCTCTCTTTCGAGCTGAAGCTTTGCACGCTCCGCACGTGGCAATGCGCTCACTACACTCGCCGAAAACAGTACACAATAGCGGAAGAACAAACAAATAATCACAACTCACATTAGAAATAGTTCATCAATACGCTTCCAGAAGATTACAAATAATAGACCAAATTAGTTACACATGTACATTGAATATATGTGATTGGATCTTGAAATACAATAGTTACTATACCCAGCTTATTAAGATTTTGTATATGCATAGATATATATCATCTATGCTAAAGCTTAAGATCGTACCCTATTGTAAGATCTATTTTCCGAAATATAGGCTTAGAGTCTAAGCAATAGATCATAAACTATCATTAAATGACACTCAATAAGTAATCCGTACAACTTATTGTTCCTTGATAGTTATCAATAGGTTTACACCACTAATTTCTGCAAGTGTAATTCGTGTGTGGGTTGCCGACACCCACTTACGCATATGTAAATATTTTCGTAGTTACATTAGCTATTTACGAGTAATTCATTTACATATCCAAGCGATTCAGCCGGAGAGGATTGGCGAGAGAAAGGGACAGAGAAACAGCCCTGACGGGGGCCAAAGCTTTGCGCCAAAAAGTTATCGGCCAAGTGCAGATGCCCTCGGAATACCTGAAAACTGGGGCTCCAATTCAACGGGACATCTTATCGATTTCAACATATCGGTATCAACATTTATCGATCTGATTGATCAAGAGCATTAATCATGGGTTACGTTGTTTATACTCCCATTTTCAACTCTGTACAAGTACTCATCGATCATTTTCGTTTTATTATTGTCAATTATTGAAACGATAAAACTCCTAATTAATCATCAGATCATCAATCATATGTGATTCACAGAAGCAATATACTCTGAGCAAAATGAGTGAAAAGCTTTTTCAATATTATTCGGAAGATGCTCTCTCCCTTTGAGCAAAATGACTGCGAGATTCGAAAATAGAATGGCAAATATATTTAAGTTGAGAGATTAAATAGCTTGGGGGTCTTAGTCTTTCAACAGTCGACCGATGACTGATCACGAATAATTCCAATGATCTTAGCTCAAGTAAGGAAACTCAACCGACTCGAAGGTGCTCTTGACTCGAAGGAGAGTAAAAGGAAAGCGATTGCCAGCGATAAAAGGAGAAAAGGCACTAAGAAAGCCATCAAGACATAAAGTAGACAATCAGTGGTGGGCATTTTTAATTAAAAACTTCATTTTACAAGTGACTTACTCTCGTCGACAACACTCCATGCCAAATGACAATTGATTTGTGCATCCGCTTTTGTCTCTGGATGCCAGCAATCAGCCAGCTCCCGGCATGAATGGAAATTTAAAAGCCATAAATCTTGGGGATTTTATATCATCTGTAACTATGGCAACAACAGCGTTGCAATCAAATTAACCATCAAGAGGCAGGAATCCGTTCCCATGCTGCAGTGCGGTAACATAGCGTTTTTGAGTTGAATTTGTTAAATTAAATGGCAAATCAACAGATGCCTTCGAGAGAGAAGGATAAGCAACTGTAGTCACCATTAACAAGCTAAAAATGCAGGATCGGGGTCACCAAACTAATAAATAATCAACATAATATTAAGTTAACATGTGACCACATTTTGAAGTACATCACTTGAAAATCACCTTTCTCCGATTGGAAAAAATTAGCAAATCGTGGTCACCATGTCAATTAAACTGGCATTTTATTTCCATTGCTAGGGATAGTTAGCATATCGGTATCTATCCCTATCTCTTTCACTGTCCGACTCCTCCTCTCTTTCGCACGCGGCCAATTCCAGCACGCGTCTATGACGAAATGTGCCTGGAAAATGCCTGTTTCTCGGCACTCGGATGCTTCGATTCCGATTCCGATTCCCCTTGCCACCTGTCAGCCGTCAGCGGCGGCTTAACAGCTTAAATTGTGAGCTGCTGGAGTTGGGGGAATGCTCCACATTGTCAGCGGCCTCGACACCTTGGAAATGCGACAAAGGAGGAGCCAGGGACTTTAGTCCAACATAATTTGCTCCAAGTATTTCGGAGTCTGCATGTGTGAGATGTATTTATTTTTAAGGGCACTGCACAGCCAAACGGGAACTTTGGTGAATCATATGGTTGTCAAATAATAATAATATATAATAATATCAAGTGTGATATTTTACAAAAGTTTAATAGTTGCATCAGCTGTTTAATTTAAAAATCAGAAGAGCTAAGACATGTCATACTTTTAAACATATTTTTGAAGTCTATACTCGTACGTTTTCGAGCCATAACCGATCATGGTACCTTAAGATAATAACTCTTGAAGATAAGGCTTTATATCAAATATCTTTTGCTTTGCTGACTAGTGTAATCATCGTGCTCGACTGGCTCGCTGTTGACAATGTCGTTTGTCGCTGATATCTGGACGGCAGGTGCAAACAGACGCATTGCTGGAATTGCCTTTTAATTGTCTCCTCGCCTCGCCACGCGGTTCCTGATGGCCTAAGCTTCTGGAGAATCGGCCGGAATGATGATTCTCTCCAGCGGCAGCAGAATGGGAAGCTGCGGATCAACAGGCTTTGGTTAATCTCCCGGAGCTCTTGGCGAAGGCTTTTCATCTGATTTGTGCCTGTCAGCTTGTGTCAAGGCGATTGAGTGTTGTCGCAGCCCAAGGAAATAAATACGAGCCTAAGTGACGAGTGGTAAGGGCGAAGATTTTCATACACTACTTCAAGAATATAATACAAAGAATATAAATAAAATAAGAAGAGTCTAAAAAAAAGCACGTAGAAATGTGTACAAAAGTATGCTATCATATTTTTAGAGTCCGAAGGACCTGCCAACTAATTCCAAAAAAGGTTCTCCATACATTTACCAAAATAGTAAAGTAAAATTGCACATACATGATAGGCGATGTACTCGTTGGAAGTGTATATTAAAAAACCGAAGAAAACGAGAGGAAAAGTGCAAGTTGTGTAAATGAGAGCGTGACAAGATTTCCCGCTTTTCTTGCTTTCATTTCCCCGTTTTCGCGACGGCCGCTGACAAGTTCGTAGGGCCTTGTTATTTTTAAAGAAAACAACATCGAAGTATTCCATACCGAACTCGAAATGACTCCCGTCTCCGATTCTTCTGCCCGGCGGAAGATTTGCGTTGGCCTATTTATAGATGCCCATCGAGACGTTTGGACCGTTTTCACAGTTGGCTTCATTCACTGCCCTCCAATGCTCCTGCTCCAGGCCAATTGGAAAACAAATCTCCTGGCCTGCACGGCAATAAATTTGTTTGCCTTAAATATTGTATTAAGTTTGGTGTTCAAATCACACCATGTGATTTTTTCGAGTGTGGGAAGTGGCTCATTTCATCCGATTCCATTCTTTATGTGATTTGTTTGGATGCGTCTGGTGCAGACACGAGCATTAACATCCACATTGCAACAGCATTTTCCCACTTAATTGCAACGAGCGGCGCAGAAATAGCACACAAAAACGGAATCGGGATCGGGATAGGGATTGGAATCTGGATCTATGTGGCGACGAAGAGGGAAATGGAGATGCTGGGGATTCATTGGAGTGCTGGGCGTGCTTGGTATCAGTTGGATTCATCTGTCCAACTGCAATCCATCTGCCCGACGATCTCTTTATTTTGTACCCAATGCTGGCATCTGTAAAGATTGTCTTCCAATTGATCAATTAATAGACGACTTGATCTTGAGCAGCATTCCATCAGGATATTCGATACCACCTCATCCACTTTCAAACAAAATTGATTCCAATCGTTTTTTATTATCGCACAACTACCCCTAATGTAAGGCCCATCATGTCCTGCGTTTAAGTGTTGTTAATAGGATGTGTCGGTGTATTGCCCAGCATTCCTATTATATATATATATATATATATATATATATCTATATATATATCTATGCATGTATATCCATATCTATGTATGCATATCTATATCTATATATAATAAGTCCCATGACGTTATGTCGACATTGTCCTACGCTTTTCCCGCGAAAAGGGCGTCGGTCTTGAGTTGTGGCTTCCCCTTCTTCTTCAGTCCCACAAGCAGCTGCTTCAGCTGGATGATGGCTCTAGCCGGATTGAGGTGCTTGGGGCACGTGTTGGTGCAGTTCATGATCGAGTGGCAGCGGTATAGCTTCCAGGGATCCTTGAGAAAGTCCAGTCGCTGCTCGGTGGCCTCGTCCCTGTAAGCGAATCTTAGCACACTGGGGAAACTGGCAGCATCATGGCCCCACTTACCTGGAATCAATGACCCAGCGATAGGCCTGCATGAGGACGGCGGGGCCCAGATACTTGTTGCTGTTCCACCAGTAGGATGGACAGGAGGTCTGACAGCAGGCGCACAGGATGCACTCGTACAGCCCGTCCAGCACCAGACGATCGTCCACGGACTGCAGGTACTGTGCCGACCCAGCTTCCCGCTTCAGATCCTTGCGCTGCAGCCACGGCTGGATGGAGCGGTACTGATCGTAGAACTGGCTCATGTCCGGCACCAGATCCCGCACCACATACAGGTGGGGCAGTGGATAGATGCGGCAGCACTTGCTCTCATTCTGGTCGATGGACGACACGCAGGCCAAGGTGTTCGTTCCATTGATGTTCATCGCGCAGGAGCCGCAGATGCCCTCGCGACAGGAGCGCCTAAAGGTCAGCGTGGGGTCCATCTCGTTCTTGATCTTGATCAGGGCGTCCAGCACCATGGCGCCGCACTGCTCCAGGTCCACCTCGTAGGTCTGAGTCTGCGGCTGATCCCCGGGCTTCCAGCGGTAGATCTCGAAGGTCTTCAATCGCGGCTTCTTGGCTTTTACTGGGGGTGCAGATTTAGCTGGCGGAGGAGGTGGAGGAGGGGGAGGCGCTGCTGGGGCTTTGCCCGAAGGTGGCTTTCCGGTGGACGCTCCTCCGGGCTTGGCGGATCCGGCTCCGGCGGGGGCTGCTCCTCCAGGCTTGGCGGCTCCGGCGGGGGCTGCTCCTCCAGGCTTGACGGCTCCGGCGGCGGCTGCTCCTCCAGGCTTGGCGGCTCCGGCGGAGGCTGCTCCTCCAGGCTTGGCGGCTCCGGCGGGGGCTGCTCCTCCGGAGTACTGTCTTTTTGTGGCGATTCCTCCGGCGGCTGATCCTCCGGTGGCTGATCCTCTGAGCCCTCTTCCTCCTTTCATGAATATAGAATTTTCAATAAGTGCAGGTGTCACTTATGAAATGTCACTATGACAAAGTCATTGACAACCCAAAAAGTTTTCAATAATATGCCCAAAAAATGGTGTGTGCAGAATACTCTTCACTTGGAACTCACCTGCTCCTTGTCCACCTCCTTGGAGGCTGGAGTGGGTGCACCGGGGTACCAGGGATACGGCGGATACTGCGGATACTGGGGCGGCGGCAGCCAGCGCTGGTCCGGGTATCGATAGGGTGGACATAGACGCCGCAGGACGGGAAACGGATTCGGACACATCCCTGTTGGCCACCACGTAATTTCTAAGCAGCCACGTGCTCCGCTTACTTAGCAGCCGAGGCTGCCGGCGGATCAAATTCATCGGTTTTCCAGCGAATGAATGAGGGTTTTACAAGCCGGTAAAATGTGTACTTATAAAAAAATATGATATGTATTTTTTTTTTTTTTTTTGTTGAGAGAGAATGTGTGCCGAGACGATAAGGTGTTGAGGTGTTGAAGTGTCGAAGTGTGTAGCAAAACTGAGGAGAAACCGGTGAAGTGCCCGTAATACGACTTGACCCTAGAAGCACCGCCAGCTAGATTTGAAAATCTTTTCGAAATGAAAATTTCAGCTTAACTGAGTAGTAAAACAGGCTGCTTTATACAATGTTTAGGATGCGAGGAATTTGAAGCCCCTTTTTTAATTAATTAACCGTTTAATGGACTCTAAATTAGTTTTGTATGCTTTTAAATAAACTAAAGAGCACATTATAAAACAAGAGAGAATGCTTAATTCGAGTTCCTCGACTATCAGATACCCGTCACTCAGCTAGTGGATGTGAGAACGCGAAATTTCATCATTTTTCTGGATAATTGATAGATATTGGAGAATAAAAAGGGAGTGGCAAAAAGTTTTTTTTATTAAATCGATATAAATTTCAAAACAAATAAAAATATGAAAATATAGCAAAACATTTTTCAAAAGTGTTGGTGTGGCAGTATATCACGGTAGGAGTGGGCGTGGCAACAAGGGTCAACAAACATGCGTTATGTCTATTGTCTTAGAATCTTTATGCTTAATCTTAATCTTCTAGCTTTTACAGTTCCTAAGATCTCGCCGTTCATACGGACATGGCCTGATCGACTCTGCTATTGATCCGGATCAAGAATATATATATGTCGGCGCATACTTTTGTAAGCTGGTGGATGTGCTAGAATATTTCACAAGAATAATAATTCCATCAGCTCGGGGAAATCATTGGTATGTCAGCATATTGTATTATGTGTTAGAATATTCCAGAAGTACAGTAATTTCATCATTTTGGGGAAATCATTGGTATTTCATCATATTGCATTATTGCATACTGCGTTGCTATTGGTCGGCTGTATTTTTGTAGCTTTGGCATCTCCCGTTACAGCGCGGCGGCAGCGTGTGGTCGCTGTCGCCGAGTGTGGTTCGAAGGTTAGCACGGAGAAGAAGTGAGTGACACGAATTAATTGTGTGTAGAACTTCGGTGCGTTCGAAACTCGCTGCGCGAAATGGAGAATAATAATTGTGCTCCGACATCAGAAGTGGGATCTGGCTCGCTGCCTAACACTATAGATGGGCCGTGGCGCGTTTTAATGGAAATACAAAATAAAAACTTGATCGAACTTGTTAAAGCAATACAAACAACGGCATCCGAAACAACAAACAAAAATATTGTGGTGTTACCTAAATTCAACGCGGACCTTGATGGCGCAGACGCAACGGCGTGGTGCTCTACGGCAAATATTATTTTGGCTGAATCAACTATAAAAGGCAGCGCGTTAGTTATGGCTTTAAGTGCAGCGATGGAAGGAAGCGCGACGCAGTGGTTTGCTCAAATATGCTATCCGGAAATAACTTGGGCCGAGTTTAAGGAACTTTTCGTGCAACGTTTTGCTAGTGTGGAAACTCCAGCGGCTATGTTTTTAGCAATGCTAGCAGGTTGTCCAACTGACGGCGAATGTCTCTCCAATTATGCTAGTCGCATGATGACGTCGCTTATTACGAAGTGGCGTGAGATGGATGTGGAGGAAATAGCTGTTTCTGTGACGCTTGCTAAGTTGGCTCATGTAGATAGCAGGCTGCAACGATTAACATTTACTTCAAATGTGCACACAAGAAGTGAATTACAAACTGAGCTTAAAGCATTTACGTTTAATAAACGAAAGAAAACTCAGCAAGAAGAAATGCCTCCAGCTGACATAAAGCGCCAGCGACTTTCAACAATGAGATGCCATTTTTGTGGAAAACTCGGTCACAAGATGATCGAATGTAGAGCTAAACAGCAGCAGCAATTTTCATCTAATGCCAAGGACAGCAACGACAGGAACCCTTTTGGTCACCGTCAAAAATCGGATGTGACTTGTTTTAATTGTGGCGAGAGCGGTCATATTTCAACACACTGCAGCAAGCCCAAAAAGGACAAAGGCACACATCAAGTGAAAAGGTTGGAACTATGCGAGGTTGTTGAACCCAAGGGAGAGATGGTTCATCAAGGCGAGATATTTCAAACAACAACAACAACAACTCAGAGCCCACTCGTTCGTCAGAAATGCCTGATTCGCTGGAATAGAGCAAGGTCCCGAAAAGAAGAGGCACAAAATGCAAACACCGATTAGATGCCATAGTTGTGGTAAACTCGGACACAAGGCAATGGAGTGCCGAAAGAGAAGAGCAGAAGAAAGGAACGAGAGAAACGAGACGAGACCAGGCGATAGCAGTGGCAGATCTAAAGTTACGTGTTTCAAATGTGGCAACGTTGGACATATTGCATCGGCGTGCAGGAACAGCAACAGCGAATATAACCATAGAGAGGAGAGTCGACACGTGTGCGGTAATTAAGCAGAACGGGACAGCAATATAGTTTGGTGAGCGGTTTCCATTTTTCTTTGATTCTTGTTCCGAATGCTCGTTAATAAAAGAGACAATTAGCGAGAAGAGACGCCATAACCTTGTAGTTTTGAGAGGCATAGGCGACAATGTTGTCAAGAGTAATTTGCAAATTCTGTCCACAAAATTTCTGAATTCAATCTTGAATTGTTATTTCACGTAGTTTATAAGAAATGCCTTAAATACGATATGATGATTGAAGCTGTTGAAAGAGACAGTAGCGAAATTGTTGAAGCTGTTGAAAGAGACAGTAGCGAAATTGTTGAAGCTGTTGAAAGAGACAGTAGCGAATTTGTTGAAGCTGTTGAAAGAGACAGTAGCGAAATTGTTGAAGCTGTTGAAAGAGACAGTAGCGAAATTATTGAAGCTGTTGAAAGAGACAGTATGGATGCCTGAAGGGCTAATAATGAAATTTTTAAGTATAATGTAAGCACAAGTGCAAGGCAAATGTCTTGATCATGGCGTGTTGCGCATTACATATGAATAAGAAGAAAATGAATTATGTTAAAGAAAAGAAATTTTTATCGGAAATTTAAATTTGGATATTTGATTTGTCAATTGGCTAATATTTATTTTAAAATGATGTAAAAATAGTTTTGCAATAAAATTGTAGAGAACGAATCATTTTGGTAATATTTCACGAGGACGTGTAAAGGTCAGGATGGCCGTGTCGGCGCATACTTTTGTAAGCTGGTGGATGTGCTAGAATATTTCACAAGAATAATAATTCCATCAGCTCGGGGAAATCATTGGTATGTCAGCATATTGTATTATGTGTTAGAATATTCCAGAAGTACAGTAATTTCATCATTTTGGGGAAATCATTGGTATTTCATCATATTGCATTATTGCATACTGCGTTGCTATTGGTCGGCTGTATTTTTGTAGCTTTGGCATCTCCCGTTACAGCGCGGCGGCAGCGTGTGGTCGCTGTCGCCGAGTGTGGTTCGAAGGTTAGCACGGAGAAGAAGTGAGTGACACGAATTAATTGTGTGTAGAACTTCGGTGCGTTCGAAACTCGCTGCGCGAAATGGAGAATAATAATTGTGCTCCGACATATACTTTATATAGTCGGAAACGCTTCCTTCTGACTGTTACATACTTTTCAGCGAATCTAGGATACCCTTTTACTTCACGAGTAACCGGTATAAAAATGGATAACAAGTCAGATTGAATAACCCAGTTCAAAAAACGGTTGATCAACCGGGTAGATAAGCTGAACCGGTAAATCGATAACGAAACTGTAATTCAAACCAAAACCAAACTAATTTTAAGCAGAAAATGTCACAAAAACAATGAAATAGAAATATCACAAAGATTTATTATATTTATATTAAGATATTAATATAAATATTTTATTAAATAATATTTGTATTAAGTAATATTAATAATTTTAATATTATTAATATTCATTTATTATTATATGTCACTTATAATTAAAAAATGAACATATTATATATGTAATTAAATTTTGATTATATAATAAAAATATAAATATCCCAAATATTTATTATAGTATTACTATGTTGTATAAATTTATTATATTAAATTTAGTCACAATTAAAAAATTTGTATATATTATATATATAATTATATTTTATTATAATATAATATAATAATAAACAATATTCTTAAACTTATATTTTTTCGATCGCAAATCTATATGTACCGTCG
Organism: Drosophila mauritiana; assembly: GCF_004382145.1. Classification (NCBI taxonomy): domain Eukaryota; kingdom Metazoa; phylum Arthropoda; class Insecta; order Diptera; family Drosophilidae; genus Drosophila; species Drosophila mauritiana. The sequence goes on along the minus strand of NC_046672.1, from coordinate 18,714,800 downwards.
TGCTGACTGTACCCGATGGTCGCGACTATCGATAACAACAAACACGAAGAAGTAGAGGAAAATAGAAAAGAAGAAGAATAACAGAAAACGCCAACAAAATAGACAACAAGGCAAGCCCGCGCCTCCGAAAAAGGACATTATATCACAAGATACGCTGCAACTAGCTATAAGCCGCGTAGCCGTGCTGATTTTCGACCGGAGCACGAAGAGAAAGCAACCAAAACGGAGGCGCGCAGGCTAGCGGAGATCGCGGCGATGGAGAAGAAGGCCAAGGAGTCGCTGCGCCGCTACAAGAAGGCCGCCCGTCACAGTGCGACGCACTCGAGCAGCTCGGACTCCACCTCGGACTCCGACAGCGGGAGCAGCTCGTACAGCAGCACGGACAGCGAACAGGGCGTGGGCGGCGTCGGCGTGGGAGTGGGAGTACCTGGTGGTGCCGGTGGTCCCGGCGGCAGTGGTAGCGTCCACGGTCATCCCCATCCCCACGGCCATGGACATCATCCGCGCTCCGCGGAGCGGCATCACCGCAAAAAGAAGAGCTCACGGCGCGGCGGCAGCTCGTCCGGAGATGAACCATCGTCGTCGCGTCGCAAGCGAGACAAACGGGATCATGTGCAAAAGAAGCTGGTAGCCAAGCGGAATCATATCAAACGGAAGCTGAAGGAAGCGCGCCTTAAGAAACGGGCGGCCGCTGCCCTCAGTGGTCACGTCCATCGTTCCCTGTCGCCGACGACGCGAGCCAAGCTGAAGAAGCTGGCTGAGCGGAAAAGGCTACGGGCTGCCAGCAAGGAGCAACGGGAGCGGGACAAGCTGCGCGTCGTCCAACGGGACAGGGAGCGAGACCATCATCGATTGGGCAGCAGCAGGAGTCCACCGAGCAGCAGCACTACCACCACCACCAAGATTCGCATCCACCAGGACATCGTGGGTAAGCGGCAAAAGAGTCCAGGTAACTATCAGATACTACATCTAGTTATGTCTAAGCTCAACCCACTAATGTCTTAACCCATTAATGTTGCTTGACTTACAGGCTTAGGTTCTGGTCTTGGAGGCGGCAGCAGCAGCTCATCCGCGCGAATGCATCACCAGCTGATGTCGCGAGAGAAGATCATCATCCAGACCCGCGCACGTGGACGTACTCCGTCCCTAGAACGGGAGCGGGAAAGGGAGCGCGAGCGAGAACGAGAAAGAGAGCGCGAACGCCACGATCTCTCTTTGCGGGAGCGAGATCGTCGGGATCGGGAGCGCGAGCGTGCGGAACGGGAGGCAGCCAGGGACAAGGAGCGCGCTGAGGCCTTGGCTCGCTGCCAAGAACGTCAACGGGAGCGGGAACGCTTGGCTCGCGAGAAGTTGCGTCGTCAGGAGGAAGAGGAGGGTGGTAAACGCGGTGGTCCCGGTCGAGACTTGGATCTTCCTCCATATGGCAGCCGGGAGCGATCGCTGGACACCGTCGAAAGAGAACGAGAGCGCGAGCGAGGCGGGCGTCATGTGCGCGATAAGCGCGAGTTGGATCCCTACGAGCGTGAGCAAGAGTATCTGGAGGAACGACACGGACACGGACTGATCGACGAGATGCGAAGGTATCGGCGCCGGGACATCAGTCCCCTGCCCGAGCACTATGCACCGAGAATGCGGGATCCGCGGGAACTGTACTCCGAGGAGGAGCGGGAGAGGTAGGTTTAGGGCCTGCACTTAACTATTCCACGAATAGCTGAAACTGTACCATTTTGGTTGCTTTTTTCTGTTACCTAGAACTTGGTTAACTAGGTAGCAGATTGTAATACTTTTCTCATTAATGTTTATGGCCATGAAATCGGCATTACCTAATCCGCCGTTTGGGAATTCCTTATTTTAGGGCCTACAAGCGCGCCTATCTGGATGCCCGCTATTCCTCGCGGGAACGAGAAGCCTGGCTGGAGGCACGCGAGTTGCGGGAACGAGAGCTGCAAGGACGCGAGTACCGTGACCTCGAAACGGAAGACACCCTTTATCCGGACGAGCGGGAACGTCTAATCCGGGACAGGGAACGGGATCGGGAACGAGAACGTGACCGCGAAAGGGAGCGCAATATTGGAACCCGTGGCGACTTCCGACCGGAGTGGGAGCGCGAGTGGGAGGAGGAAGGAGCTGGTGGCGGCCCAGGCGGACCTAGTGGAACCCCTGGGCGACCGGGTGCCTTTGTTGGCGGCCCCAAGCGTGGCAAACCCCCAGCTCATGCGGGCGGAGGTCCTCCTTCGCAGCAGCAGCACCATTCTGCTTCGGAGCCTGACTGGGATGCGGACGAGCGGGAGCGAGAGCGGGAACGAGAGCGCGATCGGGAACGCGAGCGCGATCGCGAGGATCGACCGGACACAGGAGGCGGAGGCGCTGGCGGCGATAGGCCATCTATCAAAAACGAGCCCGCTTGGTTGGAGCACGATCAGCGGGAAAAGCCACGCGGCTGGCAGCAGCAGTCGTCCAATTCTGGAGGTGATTGGCGAGATAACGATGACGCGCCGCCACCACCATCCCATCCGCATCCAGCTTCCCCGCACCACCATGTGCATCCGAGAGGCGAACGAGGATCCGGCAGAGGGTTCCGGCGCGGTGGCCACGGTCATGGCGATCACGGCGAGCGGCCAGGCTACCGATCGCATCCGCCACCGCTGATGACGTTGCCGGTGCAACCGCCTGGTGGTTACTCACGCGGATTTCCCCATAAGAGATTGCCTTATGGATCTGCCCGAGATGGCGGCGCACTGGGCGCCCGGGACGGCGGTCTGCCCGGATCGTCCACTTTCCTCAAAAAGCACACTCACGCTCCGCTGGTCTCGCCGACGCAGACACCGCTCCTGAATCCACTCCTCAACGCGGCCAAACCAAATGCTGCCGCACAGGCGAGTGCTGTTGCGGCGGCCACCACAGCAGTGGCAGCGGCTAAGGCTGCGGCCCAAAGCGCCGCCAATGCCACCACCAATCCCGGAATACTGGCTCAGGTGCGATTGATTTTCGTTTACTACGCTGCAGAGACATCGGATGCGGCCTATCATATCATTTGGCGGCTATGATTTCGTCTTTGTTTATAATTATGTACACGTGTTTATGTTAACTCAGTGCAACGTTCATCCATTCGAAATCAATTGTTCACCAACCGTTGTGCAATAACGTATTCATTTTGTCCAGCGGAAATGGTAAAACCATAACTTTCCATTAGTAATAAATTTCTCTTATTGTAATCCTCAATCGATGTTTAAGGTAAGCAAATTGAACACAGTATGCATCAAGCAGGAAGATGCGTCCGAAGACTCGGCAGGCACACCCGAACTGGGCGCCCAAGATTCGCCAACCCAGAGTCTGAACTTGAATCAGTCTATGTCTTCTGAGGGCAATCCAGTTAAGCAGGAGCCCGTCCGCTCCAGCGCCGTCGAGGGTGAGCTGAGCGAGATTAGCGACAGCGATGACGATATTCTTAATAAGACGGACAAGGTGCGACCCAAGAACGAGCTGCCCACGGAGCCGGAGCAGGAAATGGACACCAATCCGGAGGAGGTCAAAAGCGAGACACTCCACGATGTGTCTGGGCATCCGATCAAGGGCGAGGAGGGAGACGAGGTGCTGGACTTTGAGGAAATATCCGATGGCGAACTCGAGGAGGATGCGCGCCACAAGGGTGAGTCATCTATGTATAAACATTTGTCCTATCCGATGACAACATGGTAGCCACAATGCTTGTCAATACGTCAAACTCGAATTTATGGTCACATTTATTTGATGTAAGGTCAAGTGGAAATTATGCACGATGTAAAAAAAAAAAAATGTTTTTTTCCATCCCATTCCGCAGGCATTGGCGATGCTTTGGGCGTGGACTGGCAGGGATTGATAGCAGAGACCCGTCAGCAGGCCAGCGATGCTCAGGCGGCCCAACAGGGCGTGGATCGCGGCACATCCGCCAAGCAGAGATGGCAGCCATACCGCGTGCTCCTTGACTTGGGCATATCGTTCGGAATGGCCGGCGAGGGCTACGCCCGTTGCGTCATGGAGGAGGCGCGCCAGCAGTTGCTCCAGGAGAAGGAGCAGGGCCAGCAGCGCGAACTAGATGGAGACGAGGAGCCTCCGGCTAAGATACCCTCGCCACTGCTCGACTATCGCGAATTCCTGGCCAGCCAGCAGCAACTGGAGCCACTGGCCTGCGTGCAGATGGGTCTTCGCAGCGCCGCCGTCGAGCGCCAGCGTTTGGTGGGCAATGTCTGCGGTCCGGGCAGCCGAGCTCTGAGTGCTCGCCAGGATTTGCGCTTGCGCCGCCAGCTGTGCGGCTTGCCAGCGCGCGAATGCGAGTTCCCGCGCAGTGTTCCCATCGTGGGCGAGGGACTGCGAAACCTGGCAATGCAGATGTTCCAGCGCAGGCTCCTAGATGTCAAATGAGATCCGATGCCTGGCGAGCCGCGGGAGCGGCGTTATCGAAAGCCCCGTCACTATCGACTGGATATACAGATCTTTATGGGCGGGGAGAAGGGCAAGGCGACGAAACGAGACCACTACTAGGTGGACTTTAGGAATAAGCATAAATTGTGAGATATAACTTGATTTCGATTATTGATTCAAACTTGGAAATTGCGGAAATTGCGAATTATGAATTGCATTATACAAATTGTAGATTATGAATTCATTGGACTTTAGTAATAAGCATAAATTGTGAGATATAACTTGATTTCGATTATTGATTCAAACTTGGAAATTGCGAATTAAGAATTGCATTATACAAATTGTAGATTATGAATTCATTATGAATTATACAAAATTGTGAATATCAACTGCATGTTTAAAATAAAAAGTGTCGTCCCAATAAACAGGGTGTAGATTCATTTCACTCCTGAGCTCGGAACTCAATAATGCCTTGCGGAAGTTCTGGAAAGGATGTGGTGCTTGTGGCAGCGACGAAAGGATGGGAAACACTTGGTATTTTCAATAGTAGATTTATTATATCGTCGTTGGAACAGTTTTATAAGAAACCTAGTGCCGAAAACAATGTTAAAATAAGCGTTACTTCAATAAATACATTCATAACGAACGGCTATCGTGTATGTTAGGCTATTCGTAATAAGCAACTCAGGCCAGGCATCGTGGAATAATCTGCGTACATTTTACAACTTAAGAGCTCCTAAGGATTAGCGCTACCCAATCTCCGGACCTACTACTAATGTATGTATGTGCTGGGCTATCACATGCGATGGAAAAGCTGTTCGCAAGGAGCGAAGCAAGGATTCCGGACTTCCAGATTCTCTTATCGCCGCCAAATGAGTGAGTCCACCACCGATGTACAGTTAAGGTAGAGTATGTATGTAGTCGGTACTACGCGGATAGATATTTGAAACACATGAATGCAATATCTATGTATGAGCACTTTTGGAGGAAAAGTGGGAAAATGTGCGGGTTCTGCTAGGAAATTAGGTAGTACAAATTGTTGCACGCAAAAAAAAAAAAGCACAACATTTGGGTGAGATTTTGGATTTTTCTTGTTTATTTTAAATAGAATTGTTATTTTTGTTAATTTATACTTAGTTCTTGTTTGACTTGAAGTAATCTTTGCCTTGCTCTCTCTCCCTCTCTCCTCCCTCACTTTCTCTTTCTATCCCTGTTCCCTGTCTCTTTCGCTCTGATGCTGGATTCGAATACGCCCTTTTCTGCGCCCTGTTTTCAATGCATCTGTGTTTATTTAATTGTATTAAATGGTTTATCACTACAAGAATTTTTGTTAAAAGGCCAAAAACAAATTTCGTTCATACTCTCGCTTTTGCTTTGTCTGTCTGATGTTTCAATTACGATTTGTTCTTTTCGATTTTTGGTTTATTCATTAAGGTATATTGTGTTGCCTGTATTTTTCATTTTTGCAATGCAAATTTAAACGTACAATTTTCGAATTTAGATTTGAGTTATTTATTTTTTCCTTTTAAGATGTGTATGTTCATTCCATTCCCGCACGACTCATTTTTTTCCATTTTAATGGAATTTTCTCGGGGTGTTTTTGAGTGGGTCAACGCTTGGCGTAAACCTTCTAATCCCCTGCGGATGCATCAAAATGGCTGCAGTTTCTTCTTCGAAACGAATCTGTTAGAGTTAAGCCGCTCTGCTTTTTGTTATTCCCTTTTTTTTTTAATTTTTGTTAATATTTCGGTTGGTACGTTGTTAGCGGTTTTTTTTTAAATATTTTCAAATAAATACAACTTAGTGTGAAATAGAAACGTGCAATCGCGTCTTCTTCTGTCTACAACAGTGTTTTCTCCATCACAGTATGTCCATGGTGTACCATGCGACTCTGGCCCACCTTCTGCAGCGATTTTCTCTGGACTCCTTGACGGCGTCAATTCAAGGAGGGCATATGGCCGTCGTGCCAGTTTATCTCGATGTTTGGCCACTTGGTCTGCAGGCAGGTGACCATCGGGTTCGAGGTGCAGACCGACTTCAGATCGCCTTCCAGCAAAATGGCCGTGCCGCAATAGTAGCGCACCTGCATGATATATATTTGTTAATAAGCGCTCCGTATAAAAAGTGACCATCACAGTGAACGAGAGAATCTCTCTCCGGCCCACTGCTCACCTTGTTGTTCTCATTGGAGCCCGGTATGCCGTTGTAGTGCATCAGCTCGAACGTATCAGGCGTGGAGCGGCTCTCCAGCGGGAAGAACTCGTCCATGAACGCATTTAGCAGTATAATGCCCAAGTTCTCCGGATCAAGACGCTTCTGCATGAGGGCGACACTGCAAAGGGCATCGATTACAAATCGTCTTTAATGATCGACATTAGGTTTAGCTTACTAGGCCGGCTCGCTGACCAGATTCAAGGCGACGAGGACTTCGCGCAGCATTGTGGTCGATATGAAATTGTTGCCCTCCGGGTCGTACGATTTGAAGATACGTCGACCAGTTTCCGAGGGCGTCTCTGGCGAGACAAGCCTCTTTTCGTTGCTGAACAGAACTGGGCAGAGATAAGAGGTGTGCAATTAGTAAGAGCCCACGGCGAAGGCGCACAAAGCGCTATCAAAAGGGGTAGATTATTGGATGACTCACCGGTTAAATGCGTATCGGAGCCCATCACCCATACGGGATAGCGTGGGTTCTTGAAGAAGGAGCCCACCGTGCAGTAACGCATTTCCTCCATCAGTGTTATAAAGCCGATGTCGCTCTGCTCACAGATGCCACGCAGCTTCAGTCCGCCAACGTCTTGCTCATTATCCCAGACATGGGCAACGGCTCGCCCAGTTAGCATCAGGTTAATCAGCGACTGACCGCCATAGCCGTATGTGCTGTGTATCAGGGGCTCCGACGTGTCCGATATATCGGCCGCAACCAGCTCCGAGCCCTTGGTGAGGAACACCGAGTACATGAACAGCAGCACGCCGTATGTGTGCGCCAGCTGGCCGTAGTTCTCCATATAGTAACGGGCCACGGATTCGATATCCTTAAAGTGGAGCGTGTGCAGGCGCTCGTGGAACTCATCCGGCGACACTTCCTCGTGCAAGTCCTGATCGAGCTGCAGGGTCTGGGACAACTTGCTCACCGAGGCGGGAGTGGCTTCAGCCGCCTCCTCCACCTCTTCGGAAGATCCTGTCGCTTGGCCAGCTGGAGCAGATCCTTCCTCGCCGGCCGGTGAGCTTTTTTTGGGTGATCCAGCCTCTGTAGCGTTTCCTCGTCGGCGCAAGAGATGGACGATGCGGTAACGCGGCGCCCGACAGTTCTTCAGGATGTCACACAATGCCTGGATCAGCAGGCTCTGCGATTTGTCGGGGGAAATCTGAATAAATGTGGAAATTAGCGCGGTACGGTACTCAAGTGGTAGAAGTTGACGAACCTCCGAGAGCTTGATGCCTGGCAAGTCCATGATAATAATCTTAAGCAAGTACGCCTGCACCGGCGCTATCACAGCACAAGGACCGCCCTGCTTCTGCACCAATGCAGACGGTTCCACTTTACTATACTCGAATCCTGGTGGAGAAATTAGTGTAAGTAAAATTAGAAGATGGGTACTGCAATGTGAAAAGTGGAGGAGCACAAGAGGACAGGTAGTGCGAAAACCTTTACCAGCCTTTATAAAGCTACCAAATCTTGTATTCATATTTACAATTGAGTGGGCTGAACAATATATTACAATATTCATGTCTAATGGGTTAATAATTGGGAATAGCAGCAAAAACAAAAGGTTTGATAAGAAGGAATGGTACTTGAAAGATAATACTCAATACTCTCATTTTAACGATAACTTTGAACCAAGAGTATTGAAATGGGACATATTTATCTCAAAATTTGATGACAGGTTAACTAACTAACTTTTTCTATAATCGTAGTTAGTCATTAAATACTATAACTACTCGTGGTACTAAAAAAAGTAATTAATTAATGCCCAATTATAAGAGTCGAGATATGAAAGAGGAAATAAAGACACGGAGTATTTACAATCTGCATGTTTGCTTCTTGACAGTAATGCTTTAGACATGACCTGGGATAAGTTTCTATTCTTAGCGAAAAGGAAACTGATTGTAGTTGGAAAAACAAGAGTAAATATGAATGAACATGACCTGGGCCAAGTTGAAGATAAAAGCGCCCATTCCAACTGGACGCAGCCTTGCCGAGCGCAAAAAGGGCGCGCTTTTTGCCCACAGTGGGTGGTGGTGCATACGATGTGCATGGGGATGGGAAGATGAGGATATGGGGAGACGGGGCTGTTGATTGGGTGGTTACCTTGAGACCAACGCTTGAATACATCTTCGCGCACATTGTCGCCCCACAGCAACTGCTTGATTTCGCGCAGTTCGCGCATATCGGTGGCATTCAGCATCGGCTGCTTTTCCTGGTAGCTGGACGCCGATGCAGGTGCAGATGCAGATTGAGAGGATGACGAGGAGGATGCACATGCTCCACTGGTGCGAGGGTTGCTGCTGGCGGTCGTGGTCGTCTTGTGCGATTCCAAGGCCGCCGAGGCCAACGTCATCGACGCTGACGACGCTGACGCCGCTGCCGTTGCACTTTTTGCCGTGACGGAGGATGGGGAATCTTCGCCGCCGCGCTGCTCCGGCACGATTTTCTCGTTCATCTCCGCTTAAAGATGAAATCAATGCTACACTGCTTTTACTGCTCTGCTCCGCTCCGTTCGTTCGCTCGCTCGCACGGTCGCTCCTCCACTGGTGGTCAGCTCCTACTCCTTCTGCTGCTCCTAGTCTGTGATTTCCGATTTACTATTTTAGCCCACCAACTTGGTTGGCATTTTTGGCTAGACCAGATGTTATTCGCTTCGCCTCACCCGATTTCCTATGTACAAATCTATTTAATAAATTTTATTTTTTCTTGGTTGATATCGATAGCAGGAGGCGTTATTTGGCACAGCCAATCGATTGACTAGTGCAACAGTGTGGGGCAGTGTGGCCAAAGTGTGCGCGTATACGTAAACAATCGATTGGCGGCTTGCAAATACGAACCCTAGCCATCAAAGCTTACTAATTTATAAATCTAGAGATTGTTTAATTTTAAGTTTTACCTTTTACACCTATCTTTTGATAAAAAAGTTAATACAAATATTGCAAGTAAAAGTCGTTGTAATATTTGAACAAGGCGATCCCTTTGCAAATTCAAAAAATGTACTAGATTTTGTGCAAATATCGATAACATAGATGTGGCTATCGGAGAATAGTCCTTTACAGAGTTGTCGCCCCATCCAAACAGAATTTAAGTTCGATATGAGAAAAACTAACTGTTTTTATGTTTTTTTTTCCTTTTTGTTCTGTTTTTTCTTTTTTATTTGAGTGTTTTTTTGTATTTTTTTCCGTTTCGTTTTCATTGTTTTAAAATGTGTTCATTTTATGTTCTCCTTGCGGTGTATATTTTAATTTTCCTCGTTTATGTATCTGTATTATTTTGGTTTTCTTTAAATATAGTAGATATATTGCATATTAAATTAGTTAATAATAATGCGCTGCTCTAGCCCTCTCTTCACTCTATCTCTCTCCCTCACTAACTCAGCTTCTTGCCTTTCGGGCCATTTGAAAACGAATAAAATTCGAAAGAGACTGGTTCAAAATTTTTACATGTTTAAAAATCATTCATATACACTATATCTCGGTTCGTTTATAATTTAGTTCATTAATGGTCATTTCGGTTTTTTTATTGTTGTATGTTTGAATATATAAAATAAGCTTTTTAATTTCCATTCTTGTTATTCGTTCTGCTCATCGATTCGTTATTTAATCATTTATGTATAATTAGTTATTTCCGTGTTATATTCTTGTTTACAATTTGTTGCTATTTTTTAGAGAAGATTTCGGTTTTCATTTAGTTTTTACTTTTGTTCGTCTGTATTAGCTTGATTTTGGCAGAGTTCTTGTTTTCTGTGTCCTTGTGTTTCGTCAGTTTGTAAAAAGTTTTCAAGTTTACTTAAGAGAAACGTATTTTTTATGTTTAAAGCACTTTTGCATTGCTGGGTGTGGGTGTGTTGTGTCTCTCTGTGTGTGTGTGGCAATGAATTAAAGCTTTGCATTGTAGTGGTATTGGTTTCATGGGGCGTGGCTGGGGGCTGTGGCCGAATAGTGGAGACAGTTTGAAATTTAAAAAAAACTCAAAAAAGCCCGCCAGAATAGTGTGTTGCTTGATATTTACAGCGATTGGTAAATAAAACATGTATGCTTTTGTAAAATTAAAAATTCAATTAAAAATTTGTCGCTCTCCCAACTTTTTTTTTAATATTCAAACTTTCAACTCGCCGCGGCATCTCAGTGTATAAATATTTTCTGTTGCTTAATTTAATATTCTATTTTCCGCTTTCTGTATTTATTTTTATTTATTTTTTTTTTCGTTAAAAAGAACACTTTTGTAGCGTTTCTACGATTGGTTTTTGGTTTTATTTTTTTTTATTTTCCGATGTCGAATAAAACGCTAAAATACGCAATGTAAATAAGTATTGTATATATATATATATATTTATATATGTATGTATATATTTTTTGTATATAATAGTTTTTTGCATGTTTCTGTAGGCGTATATATAAATAACGTCGCTTCATGTATGTATATATTTTATGTTAAACTTTGCGCGTTTTCCATTCGTTTTTTTTTTTAAACTTTTTTAGCAAGCAATTTATATATTTATATGTTTAATATTTTATTTTTACAGTGCAAAAATGTACAAAGAGCCATGAGTAGAGAAAGCAGCCAATGGGGGAATCCCCGGAATGGAAGTTAATCCCAATCCGTCGCTATAACTGCACATTTCCACGGTTTTCCTCGGTTTTCTCTCTCACAACAGGAAAATCATAGCTGCTATTCGTTTCACAAATGATAGAATTTCATAAAGCCTAAGTTCGATTGCTACAAAAAAATGGCCTATATTTATCGTGTATATGGTATATAATCTATATATTTTCGAGTGTTCTACTTGTAACTGTCTTCATAAGTTTTTAAAGTATGAGGTAATGTTTTATTTCCGACTTAAGATTAAATATTAATTTATGTCCGCTTCAATTTTAATATGTATCTGTAAATATATATATATATATTTATATATATATGGGAGTTGTCTATATTTGTATATATGTTATGTATGTGGTGCAGATCCAAACGGGAAGCAGATTCGCAAGCTACATAGCTGATATAGCCGCACTGCATCCACATCCCGTCCAGGTCCGGACGATCCAGTGCATGGCTATATACACGCCACGGTGCAAGGATAATTGTGGGTGCATGTCTTGTGGGGGGAAATCGTGGAGTCCTACGACCAAGTTGGTGGAAACTGAATCTCGAATGGAGTCGGCGTTACTTGCTAATATTGTTCTAAGATGAACCTAATGTCAGTGGCAGTCGAATGATATGGGACAGATCTTCAAAAACCAGATTTTCGATTTCTACCGTTAAAAATAAGGAGGTATGAACGTGCACGATTTCGAATTTTGAAATCTAATATTAAGCGGGAATTCTTTAGGAAGTGAAAAATTTTCCCTGCAGCTGACTGAAAAAAAAAACTCCTTGGAGTTTAAACTTTGGTGTAGGCGAGTTGGTGATTTGGGGATCTGTGTAGTTTGGGTTCGTGGAGTTTCTAAGTTTAGTTTGGAAATTGGTTCACTACGCTTGTGTAAAATATGCGCTATATGTGATCTAAAGGCTAATCGGCTACGTTAACATTATGTTCGCATTTATTATTTTTATTTTAGATCGAATGTTGTCGGTTTGTTCGTTTTACTATTCAGTTATTGTTATTGAGTGGTTCGAGTCAATGGGTTAATGGTCTTCCTTTGTCTGCTAGTTGCGTTGCTATAGTTATATATTTTCCACAATTCGTTCTTCGATCGTTTGGTTTGCTAATTGGGGATTATTGTTATTTTACAAATATTAATGGCGAACAAAGCGAGAAATTGTCTGCCTTCTCTTCTAATTGGGTTTTGTTTCTTCTTGTTTTCAATTTTTTGTTTTTGTCACGGAAATAGTCAACTATATGGTAATTTAAAAACATGTTAATTTTAATTTACAGATTGCGTTCGTTTTACTTTATATAAATAGATTAAGTTGCTCTCGGTATTTTTTTTTTGCTACGCTCCTTGTATAAAACACTGCCTACTAAAAGTTTACAAATTACGCGATTGCTTTCAGAACTCGAATCTGAGTCCGAATCCAAATCCAAATCGAAATCGGTCTGGATTCGATGTAATTTCATTTATATATTCGCTTTATAATCGGTTTCTGGCTGCTCTACTCGTAATTATACAAAAACACAAGGGAGTTACAATACTTATATAAGACGTCGTCCGTATTTACAACCTTTAAGCGGGAACTGAAGCGATCCGGCTGCTTCGATACCAATCCAGGGATCCGATCCGGAATCCCGTGGAGCTCAGGCCGCCTGCACTCGAGGAATCTTCAGGTGCTCGCGATCGTGTATAACTAGTTATATTTATAATATTCATGTAACATTACTGAATCGAATCCTCAAGAAAGTGGCAGTTTGCTTTAGTTTTTCTTTTTTGTTTTTTTGCTTGGGCTGAAGATCGGTTGCGTTGGATTGGAATGATGAGGATGGGATTGGGTGGCAAAACCGCAAAAGAAAGAATCAACTAAACTATAATAATAAGAAGGGGAAACCAAAGCTTTAGTAAACAAATTATGTGATCTGGAAGGAAAACCAAGAAAAATAAAACCAACATAGATTATTTTGTGTGTTTTTGTTTTTTGTTTCGTTTTTTTTTTCGCTTTTCACTGCGTTTTGAAATAAATCCAAAAAACCATATTTATTCAAAACAGCACTGTTTGTATATAATAAAAAAAAATTGTTTGATCTTTTTTTTCGTTTGCTTTTTGTATCTTTTGTGTATTAATGGTTTAATAATAAGAATGTTTTATATGCGTCGATATAAAAACCATTAAAAAATAATTAAAAAAGGTTTTAAAATATAAACAATTTTGTAAAGCAAAAAATATTTTTTTTTTCGGTTGTTTTTGTAGTTTTTTGTTCTTTTTTTTGTTGTTGTTTATTTTAAATGTAAAAATAGAAACTCCTCTTCTGATGATTCAGCTAAACTCGGTTGATTAACCAACAAAAACCATTTTCTTTTAATAGTTGTATATCATAAAAAGTGTGTGTGTGTGTGTGTGCAAGTGTGTGAGCATAATGGTTTGCGTTTTCTAGAAATCGTTTCGATCTGTCTTTGCTCGGTCGTTATAAGGTCGGAAAAGACGGACACATATATGTGGGTCGAAGCAAAAGAAATCCTGGCAGTTTTTTTCGAATATTTGCTATCTATAGTTTAGCTGTATAGACCTAGATACACATCCATCAGATTCAGCTGTTTGTGGGCGCTTTCCCACATTTTTCAAACGTAGTAATTCTACACAACTGGAAATGTGAGAATACTTTAGTTGAGATCGTTTGCTAGTTGAACATTCAAAATAAACTGCTCAGCGAAGAATTTCTAGTGCATCGATGGGGTTTCGTGTTGGGTATTGGATGTTGTTGGTCAAATAAATTTGAAAATCCTAAAAAATTGCTTAACCACAGGTATTAATATGTATAGGGTATATAAACCGTTCTTTCTCTTACTTAAGATTACAAAATATATATATAGAAGAAGATGGGTATTCTTACGTTTTGCGAAGCTGATGTTAGTGAAAATTATTTAAAGTTAGGTCTAGGGATCGTAAGCATATATGTATAAGTCCGACTTCTTTTTCATATAGCTGTCGGTGTAGATAACTATTTGATAGATCGTCTATAAATACGTTAGTTTAACTGAACACATTTTTGAAAAATCAAACAGAGCTTTCCCAACTTCCATGCTTGTGGGTGTTGTTGTTGTTCTTGAGCGTGGGTGTGTGCCTGTGTGTGGGCATCGGTATTTGTTGTTGTTGGCAGATATCTCAGTCTAAAATGCTCACACGCACACACACCACGCCTGAAAAGTGGCTCCATCGTGTATCTAAGTGTAGCTTGATTAAATACGAAAAAAAAAAATGGCTAACGAAAACTGAAGATACAAATAAGAACTATGTTTAACATGAACTAAGTGCGGTGGTTCTCGGGAGGGGAATGGCTCCGGATGTGGACGCGGATCAGAGGAGCATCATCAGCAGCAGCGGCAGGCCCAGGACCAACAGCAGAACCAGCAACACTAGCAGCCACAGCCACAGCCAGAGCCAAGTGGCGATGGTTCCCCGGTTCCCAGCCTCATCGCCGACAGGCACAGCCACCGCTGGCTGCTGCAGTTGCGCCTCCACCTCCTCTCCCACTCGGTCCGCCGCCGCCGTCTTGTTCTTGCGGCCGCCAAAGCGACGACGCTGCAGCAGGAGCAGCAGGCGCATCAGCCGCTGGTAGCCCGTGCCCGTGGGCAGTGCTAGCGACACGTTGTTAAAGTTGCTGATGGTAGTGGCTTAGCGACTGCAGTTGGTACGCGTGGGGATGCGAGTGTGGCTGGGGTTGCTGGTGGGGATGGGGTTGACCGTGCTGTGGTGGGTGCGCGTGACCCCGGGCATGGCCATGCATGTGCAGCTGCCGCGTGCTGGGATAATAGTTCGGCATCAGCGAGTGATAAGCGATCGCTGCGCCCGATCGGCCGTTGTTGTTGCTAACCGTGGACAGCGCCGGTGGTGCTCCCAGCAATGGGGGTCTTCGCTCCGATCGCTCGTAGCTGGCCACGCTGCTTGGTGCTGCTGAAGCTGCAGCTGCAACTGCAACTGCAGCTGATACTGATGACGATGCTGTTGCTGGTGTATTGCCAACCGGTGTGACTGCCACTGGGATTGATGCTGCTGTCCCTCCTCCTCCTGCTGCTGTTGCTAATCCCGCAGCACTGCTGGCCGGCGTGTCCAGCAAATGATGATGCCTATGGTGATGGTGGTGATGATGATGGTTGTGTCCGTTCACTGAGTCGCCGATGGCGATGTTGATGTTGCCGCCGTTGCTGCTGTTGTTGTTGGTGATGGCGCCGCTGCTGCTGCTGCTGATATTGCCGATGTTGTTGTGATTACCAGCGCTGTTGTTGCCGCTGCTGCTCGCAGCCACCGTTGTTGTCTTGCACTCAGCTGTGGCCGATGTCCCTGCTGCCGCCGTCGTCGTCGCCAATGTTGCTGTTGCCACTGCCGTCATCAGATTGCAGGAGTCAAGTCTTTGTCATTTGGAGTTGCTCTGCAGGGCCGCATTGATCTGGGACCACAGCTCCTTTTTGCATGATTTCGATCTGCAACAGGAATCGACCACTTAGTAAACATACTACAAAGTGCAAATTGCAGTATCTCTTACCGCTTGATAGACTGCAGCCAGTCCTTGAATTGCGCGTTCCCCTCCGGCGTGATCTGGAAAGCGGCGCGTGCCGCCACCACAATGCTAGCAAACTCCTCATAGTCGCCCTGGGTCAGATGATACAGCTTCTGGTGGATGCATTGGATGTACCTGCGAAAATGGAAAAGGTCCACATTAGCTTAAGATCATTATTCGTAAAACAGCACGCTGAGTACTTACATCTGCTGGCACTTCTGGACGAGAGGTGTGAGCGCAGAGCGCAGGTGCTGCATCACCATCTGGTGGTTGTTCCTGCCCAGATAGTGGGCGGACTCAATAGCCACGTCGTGCAGCACGAACGGACTCACGATCGAGTTGACCGCACAGATGCAGAACTGGTGCAGATACTGGGTGCCCAGTTTCTTGCTGATCCGTAGCAACCATTTCACATCCTCGCCGTACGGCGGATTGCGGGCATACTTCGCCTGCGGCCGATCGTCGTGGACGCGTCGCGCCAGTGTTTCCATGGCCAGCATGCCCACATTGTAGGCAGCCAGCAGATATCGCAGCTGGGTGGGTCTACATAAAAGAAGAAGTAATTAGTATATGACGCCTATAAGCTGACCACAAATAAGACTCATGGTTGGGATCACTCACGTAAACTGATGTGGTTGTCGTTGTCGCACGGGTGGCTGCGAGGGCGGCGGTTGTTGCTGCTGCGGTGGCTGCGGCGGCGCCTGCTGCATGAATGGGTAAACGGGATGTTGGTGCTGATGCTGGCGCATTGGCATCACGCCCACTCCAACGCCGACGCCCACGCCAGGCGGACCGTTCGGAGGCGGTGGTGGTGGTGGACCATAGTAGCCCTGAGGCGGACCCATTGGCGGGCCCGGAGGTCCCGCTTGCATTGCCTGATAGGCCTGCGGCGGCAGCGCCTGGAATGCTCCTGGCAGTGGTTGCGGCTGGAAGCCAGAGGGCGGTTGACCCGGATGTCCTTGCTGCCCAGGGTGACCTGGTGGCGCCTGACCGCCCATTTGAACCTGCTGCTGTTGCTGCTGCACCACCTGCTGCTGCTGCACCTGCTGTTGCACAACCTGCTGCTGTTGCTGCGGATTCGGCGGCTGCTGTGGCGGCGGCTGCTGGTAGCCGCCGTATGCTTGAGGTGGCGGCGGCGGCCCTGCCGAAATGAACATCTGCATCTGCCCAGGCGGATAGCTCAGGTTGTGGTGGTGCGCATACAAGCCCTGGCAGAAGCTGTACGGTGGATACTGCGCCATTCCGAGGGGAGCCAGTGAGGCGACGCCAACGGGTTGGAATTGGGCCTGTGGATTCTGGACAGAACCAACTACGGGTGGCGGCACTGCTACGGGAAGTCCGGGTCCGGGGCCCACGCCGCCTTGCACCACGGGATTGGGCATGCCAAGCTGTTGTTGCTGCTGCACCACCTGCTGCTGTTGCTGCACCACCTGCTGCTGTTGCTGAACCGCCTGTTGCTGCTGCACTGCCTGTTGTTGCTGCTGGAGCTCGTGCTGCTGCTGGGACTCGATGAGGGCGCTCAGACTCACGGCCGAATGGTCCATGGTGTCGTCGTGCGGCTCAAACTCGCTGTTATTCGGCGTGTTCCGCATGTACAGCTCGTACCAGTAGCGGGCTACCTGGAACAGCACCTCCGGATAGACGCCGCCGCCCTTGGCAGCTGTCTCCACGGTTAGACAGGCCCGCTCCAGCATCAGATCGCTTTGCTCCTTGCACTGCAGAATCGCACGCTGGATCTCGTTGGGGTTGAGGGCAGCTGCGTGGGGCAGAACAGACAGGGCCAGCTCCGCCGCTGGATAGACCATGTTGCTGTCCCATCCGCGCGACGCACGATCGGCCATGCCTGCCGCTTCGGGAGGCGTGAGATGCGCCTCCCAAGTGTCAATCAGAAAGCTTATCGCCGGCGCACCAATTTCCATAGCTTGCCCCAGGATCCAGGAGACGTGCGACGAGTACGTCCTCGATAGCCAATTGGGGCTCACACAGTTGTGCAGACCAAGGGCATACAGCCCTAGTTGGAAGGCGCACATGTGAAGGGCACGGTGCGGTCCATGGTGATTTTGGCTGGTGCTCGCCTGGGTGAAGAGCGATGTGGAACTATTGCCGCCGGCCTTGGTCAGCACATTCTTCGCCAGCTCGAACATGAAGTGGGCACTGGCTTCCGATGGCTGGTTGGGTATCGAGGGATATGCTCTCTTTCCCTTGTAGCGGCTTTCCTTGCTTCGGCTACTGGTGGAGCCTCCACCACCGCCGCCGCCGCCTCCACCTCCGTTGCCACCTCCGCCATTTCCTCCTCCACCGCTGCCACTGGGATTACCATTGGGATTCTGGCTCCCGCTGACCGTCGTGCTGCTGGAACTGGGGGTTCCCGTGTTTCCCGCTGCATTCGTTGTGGGCACCATACCTTGAACGCCTCCCGACTGGCTGCCACTGCTGGCCATGCTCAGGGCACACATGCTTAGTTCCAGTTCGGCACTCGTGGAGCTGTGTGGTCGACTGTTTCCTCCCACACTGCCGTAGTCCGCCGGCAGAAGTTCACACAAATTGGCTACCGGATTGCAGTTGGAAGAGGCGCATCCAGAGCCACCGCCATAATCGTGATCCTCCCTGCGCGTGGGCTGATTACTTCGCGACCTCACAGGCGGATTACTCGAGTAATAAGCGGGCAGGAGTGGCGCATTTAGAAGCGTATGTATGTCCCTGTCCAGAAGCTTCTCCATGATCTTGGCTATCTTGCGGGGCTCATCCTTGTAGTGGGAAAGCAATGTCAGAGCAAGATCCCCGCGCTGCCGGCGGGTTCCTTCGCACAACAACGGATGCTCTGCCTCCGACACATTGGCTTTTAGTCCTAGAGCAGCGACTGCAGCATCGAATCCCAGACTCTCATCGCTGTTGTGCTTGTAGAGCAGCAAGCGTGTGCCTGTATTGACCATAGACTTGCCGGCCGCACTTGATACACCACTAGAGGATGCCACGCCAGGGACAATTGTGGATCCACCTAAGGGGCTAAGGGTAACTAGGGCATCGAAAATAAACGTGGCCAGGTTAATCGGCAACAGAGCCTCTCCTCGCGTCTTAAAGGTTCCGCTGCGCAATTGCTCAGCTCGCTCTCGGATTACTTGCAGCTCCGCGGATCCCAGCGGCAGGCGCTTCAGTAGAGCCAGTATGTCCGCCTCCTGGTTGGCCAGCTTGACTTCCAGGGGCTTGGTGCTTGCTGGCGGTCGCGGCATCTCCAAGGCGAAGAGGCATATCCGAAACCCAATGTGGTAGTGTTCAGAGTTCTCCGACAGCACTGTGCAGAGAAAAGCACACTTGGACAGCGTTGCAGAGGCCACAACTGTCAACTGATGCGAGATGGGATTCACGTTTTGCTTCTTGCCCTTTCTCTTGGGTGCGGGTGGCAGCTCCAGAAGTAGGTTAGGCGGATTCGCCAGCATCTGTTCGGCCAGCCGGACGGCCAGGATGCAAGCCTCGGCTCCGTGACCGTGGGCATGCAAACCCTCGGCTCTGGCCAGCAGTATATCCCAGGCGTCCTCTGTGGGCCTCACATTGGAGAAAACATGCGGCTTGTCGCTGGAAGCAGCCACTGCAGCTGCCAGAGCTCGGGCTGCATGCGCGGATGACGTGCAAGGCTGGTCTGCACCCAATGCACCCACACCCAGCACTCCTAAGCCTCCTGCGGCGCTGGCTGCAAGATGAGGTGAAGCGGAAATCACCGGCCCCGTGGAGCTAGCGGCCAAGGCAGCACGGGCAGCTGCCGACGTGCTCGGCACCGGCGTCAGATCTCCGCCAGCTGTTGATCCCGCTCCTACCGCTACTGCGTCGCCAGCACCCGATCCGCTACCACTGGAGGCCATAGCCGCTCGACCTGCTGATCCACCCACGCCTCCCTGGTTGAACTCGTCGCTACTGCTGCTAAAGGATTCATCCTTGCTGAGGCGACGAGGTGTTTGCTGCACAGCGCCACCAACCCCGACAGTCGCCTCCTGTCCAGCCATCAGCATAGAGGAAGTGGAACTATTAGAGCTCCCCGAAGCTGTAGAAGCAGATGACGATGAGGAGGAGGCCGACGAAGTGTCAGATGTGGAAAGGGCTTGTTCAACACCCACTGCCACACCCACTCCCCCGACTGGTGGCTCATCCTTGCTCTGCTGCGACACTGCATCGAAGCTGCTCTGCGAATCCGACTCCGTGAGGGCAGATTTCTGGCCAGGCACAACCGCCTGTCCAGGTGGACAGTAGTTATGACTGCTGCTGGTGTCGCCGCCGAAATCGTCGTTCTCGCAGAATCCCTCGCTGCTGGCACTCGAACGATTGCCATCCGTTGCTACCACAACCTTGACATTTGTCACAGAGGCACCGACTCCCGCCGAGCCACTGGGAAGCTGCTGCTGCACGGGATTCACTTCGGCGGCCGCTGACCCTCCAACAGAGTTATTAACTCCTCCGCTCATCTGACCCAAGCCTCCTGCACCAGCTCCTCCAACGGCAACGGAACCCAGTCCAGTGGAAAACCTGCCGGATCCTCCGCCCGCCAACGCTGCTCCTCCGTCCAGATCGGCCGGATTCGTATAGAATCGCGACTCTCGAAAAGGCCGGTCCAACCTCTGCTTGAAGGCTCCTGCGTGCATACCATGATCGCTGGATGAACTAAAGTAATTGTAGTGCTTGTTGTTCGACATCAGCGCTTGGGTGGCATTCAGCTGGCCGGGATTGTTGGACTCGCCCTTGAGGTCCGTGTGCTTGAAGCAAGTGAACGGCGAGTAGTAGATGGGATTCGTGTCGTGGGTGTGCGTCACTCCCGGTATGGGGTAGCCCTCCCAGTCCAAGTAGCACGCCTCGATGGCCGGCTTGAAGCCGATGAACAGCTCCGTCTCGGATCTCGAGTTCTGCTGGTGCTTGTTGGTGTACGACGACGGCATCATTCGGCTCTTGACCACCCGGTCAAGAATCTTTAGATGCCAGGCCGTGAACTGGGCGTGCAGCATATCTCGCTCGTCCGGCGCCAGGCCGGGATTGAGCGCTGCCAATCGCCACAGTGCAACGATTTCGTCGCACAGCGAACTGCAAGCATGCTGCAGAGCCGTGGAGTTGGAGTGAGTGTTAGAGTGCTTACCGCCGGAGTGGCCGTGGGACCCCATCATCAGTGCCAGCTTCGTCTGGAACCACCAGATGAGTATCTGATCGCAGTACAAGCACTCCTCCGTGATGATCTCCAGGAGACGCACTGCGTTCCGATCACAGCGCCTGTACATCTCGCGTACGATCGAAAGCAGATTCCACATGCCCTCCGGCTCACGTCCCCGCAGCGGTCGGAGTAGCGAGCTCCACTCGGCCGCCGCTGGGGGAGCCGAGTTCGTCAGATAGTTCACGTCGCTGTAACGATAATGAAGGCCATAAATTACAAAGGAGTCAGGATAGAAGGCTCGATAAGATTACTCACCTAAACACAATCGGGGCGGGCAAACAGAACTTGATGAGGATTCGTTTAATGTTGTTATGCAACGTCTTCTCGTCCAGATACCAGCTGGTCTGGTCGTTGATCGAGGCGCCGGCCGTCGGATCAGGTGCACCGCACACAGTGTTGATCGCCGTGGGTTGCGCACTGAGCAACTCATCCAGGAGCCGCTGAGCCGTCGGCAAGATCTGCTGAGGCAGCTCGCTGATCAGATACTGGGCAAACTTTTGCAACTGGTCGCGTTGCAGGCGAGTCAATGATTCCGATACCGGAGCACGCAGACAGACCTCCTGGGGCTGCAGGACGTTACAATTTAAGTTGTATAAATGAACATGATTCCAAGTGATATGATACCACAAGGGAGGGTAACCAAAAGCCATTTAATACTTCTGCACCCTGCACCATACTTACGCAATGGATGCGATGCAGACAAACGGCGACTACGTGGGAGCACCAGTAGGCGGACGAGGTGCAGGTGCAGTTGCAAGAGGAGATGCGTCGGCGGTCAAAGGTGACGGCCACATTGAAATAGGCACGCGGCGTCTGATTGACCACGCTGGCCGAGAGGTGAAAGCCTGCAAGTGAATGGGTTAGTTAGTTAGTTGCGTCTAGCATTTATCCCCTGGCGCTGGACAAACTTACCTATTTGCAGCGGATCCTTGACAGCTCGCAACCGAAACAACGAATCACCGCGATTGAACTCGTCCGCCGAGCTATTGGCCAGGCAGGAGTAGAGCCGGATGTCCTCCTCGTTGTTCGGAAAGCTCCAGAACGCAATGCGCAGCTGCAGCTGCTCCGGCACCGGCGGATAGACGTGCTCCACCAGCTCGAACGGTATGTAGGAGGCCACACAGCGGGCTGCCAGTTCGGCCAATGTGGATACTTCTGGAAGAAGGCGAACGGAATATAGAAGGCATCTGGATACTGGATAAGGCACTGGTACCATCAAACTATTCTGTACAGTACATTTTGATTGATAATATGCCTTCTAAGTTCTAGAACATTGGTATCATTGAAAACAATGAATTCCATTATATTCTTCAGCTGTGCAGCATTTAAACTCAAACCTTGTCAAATATTCGATTAAATAACCGCCCAAAGTGTTGCATGGATTTAAGCCCAGGTTAAAGCAACCAGTTTAATAAGGGAAAACCATGACGATGTTAATTTCTCGAAGAAGCTGCCAAATGACTAATGCCATATTTCTTCTACCATAATTAAACACAAACAAAGCGCGGAAAAGCCACATGCATGTCACACAGACACCACATACCCATGTCGGGCATTTTATTAATTAAAGAACTTTTTCTGGAGCCAACGGCCAATGACCAGCGAAAGGGAGGTCAACCACGAGGTTTTTTCGGGGTAGAAACGAGCACACAGCCCCCAACAGGTCAACAAAATGTAAATTAGATTGTCTGGCGAAATAAGCGTAATCATATTAAGTTTATACCGCATCGGAGCACGAATAAATATTTTAGGATAATTCGATTAGTGCGAGGTGATAAGGATTCTTCGGATTCATATATCCACATTTCACCATCCGCAAATTACACGATTTCAGGTGGTTCTATCTTATATTTACATTTTGAACTCAAATCTTTTCCATGCCTTCTCCTTAATAATTTCCAAGTCATCTTGGATTCAAGCCCCAATAAATGCCAAAAGGGATGTTTAGCTAATTAAGTTTCTTATCTTGAATTCCATTAAAGTCCCCCATGCCACTATCCATAAATTGGTGTAGTCGCACTTCCGAATAGATACCGCCTTTATAAACATTTGGGATTCGGTCTGAAACGTAATCCCTCTTGCGAGGCAACTGTGTAAATAAAGCATAGGTTTCCTGCGATGTGGTTGTCGTGGGAAAACATGGAAATCATGGCCACGCAATTTTCCCCTGCGTAAACCAATGTCATTATCTTCGAGGCGCAATTGAGTTGTAGATAAACAGAAATCCACTGAATTGGCATGCAAATAAACCAATGGCAATGGAAGAGGGGACCTGCATTTTAAAGGTCTCGTTTCCAATGCCTTTAAAACGCAGAACGCAGAACACAAAAGACAAACAAACAGACAAACATAAACAAAAAAAAAACAATGACCCCAAAGCACAACAAAGAGTAGAGAGCTTTGTTATTGTATTTCGTATACATACTTATGTATCTATATATGGTGTGGTGTTTTGCTGATGATGATGCAGCCGCCAAGAAAAAAAGAACGCAGGGTTCAAGTTCGCCCACGCAAATAAAATATTCGTTCAGGGGGATAAACAGATCTCACCGATTTCACTTTCAATTGTTTGAATCATTACTCGTAGTAGTAAGCTATCGAAGAATCTCATTTCTATTTACTCGTTTGCAAACACTTCTTATTTATTAATTCGGATATGTATTCAAAAACTGGTTTGTTACAAAATATATATCCCTAATCCATATAATCAAAGTTATATTAATTAATATTAAGATTAATTCAAACTAGTATAACAAAAAAATTCTAATTGAATGTGTAATTTCTTCAAACATATCGTATATGGGTTCCATAAAAAACGAGCCAAATTGGCAGCACTGAGCGAAAGAGGTCGTTGTTTTGTTTGTTTGTTTGTTTTCTTCTACTCGTTCGTCGGCTCGTTGGCCCGCTCTTCGTGCC
Source organism: Drosophila mauritiana (assembly GCF_004382145.1). Taxonomy (NCBI): domain Eukaryota; kingdom Metazoa; phylum Arthropoda; class Insecta; order Diptera; family Drosophilidae; genus Drosophila; species Drosophila mauritiana. Next base: position 18,690,941 of record NC_046672.1, on the reverse strand, counting down.
CCCCCCCCCCTCTTCTACCCCATCGTAGTTCCATGCCCCGTCGTCGCTTAATTTTCAGACACTTTGGCACCATTTTATTCAAAGTCATTTTCCGCAAGCGCTAACTTATTGCTCATGCCTGTCTTATGCATACACACAGCTACAGCAGAGGTCGAGAAAATAGCAGCGACTGTTGTCATTTTTTTTTTAATATATTTTGCAAGTTGAGAAACATTAATGCTTATGGACCCATGTCGAATTTTTAGGTATAACAAAGTTTATCTATAATTAAAGCATTGAAATTATTTTACCTTTCTTTTTTAACTTTTTTTTTTTAAGATCCGACAGTACGCAGTACTCTTACCGTCACTCTGAGTTTCATTCGGTTTTAATTATTTTAATTCCATTTGACTGACGAGAGGAGGAAAAGGCAAGGCAAGGAATCCAAGAGCAACAGCTTAATGCATTTGTCAGATGAGGAATTCAGTTAAGAGAGGGACTTCGTGGAATCCGAATGGCCGCATGAGTCAGATTGATTTGATTGAGGAAGGCTTAATAACTGATTCACGTATATATGCACGTACATACATACATGCATATATATGCCATTTTTCCCATTGAACTTCTTTACGGCAGATTCAAGGCTGTTGCTGCCCCTTCAAACTGGTTTGCTCCTTGCCTCAACTGGGCTCGCTCTTGCGTTCGCCCTCGGAGTTTTTATTTGCACTTTAATTTGTTTTCCATTTCCATGCGTCGCACTAACGAAACGTGCAACAATAAAAGGGAGACTATGCAACACAAAGACTCATGCTCCAGTTATTTGTGCTATGCCGAACGAGCCCCTCAAAGTTGAGCAACTCCACACTGCCTACGACTATTTGCCACTCCGAGTGGAGTTCTTCCTTGAAATCCCTATGTATACATCGCTAACCAAAAGGATTTATCTCGAAAAGTGTTACCCACACTAAATAAGTTATCGCAGTGAGTCTAGTTTCTCCACTCAAGACCATTTAACACATGGTCATGATAATTTACAAGTCTTTTGAAGACGCTTAGTGTTAAAATTGAGTTACACTGGCATAAAGCAATGCGATTTATTTATTTGAAATCATAACTTATGCGCTGATAACTCATTTGAAAATATGCTGATAGTTATACTTGTGCCATGCTCCTACATATTTTTTTTTGTTTCCAGCGACAAATTCGGGTTGTTCGGCACAAAAAGCTCGCACGAAAGCCAAATAACAAAAAAAAAAAAAAAAAAGGGGGTCAGGTCAAAGTGCCAGCAAGCATTTCTGCATGTATGTGCTGCATATTTTGGTGCAATTGTTTTGGCTGCGGAAGTGCATGAAACCGATATGCACGGCGAAATGTGAAAAATACAGCTGGTCGCTGTATCTGTATCTGTATCGGTATCTGTTTCTGTTTCAGTTTCAGTTCGAAATTGACACCGAGCGAGCCTCGACCCACTAATTAGATGATGACATGTGGCAACGCCGGCCACTCAAGGCACGCACACACTCACAGCACGCACACCTCTCACGGACACGGAGTTGCATTGTCAGCACTGCAGCGTGACCATTGCACGGTTTCGGTTTATTCGGGGTCATTGCATCGTATCGACGTTCGGCGCTTTACGTTTATGCGGGGCGCACTTGGCGAACGCTCATCTGCGTTGTTCCTGTCATCCCCCGGATGACAGCTCTCAATAGGAGAGTTATGGTATGAATGACATAGAATTGGGGTCACCTCAAAACTATACTTAGACTAATTGCTTAAAGTTTGTTTCTATTTTAAAATGATGTTCTATTTTCCCTAAAAGAAAGCAGGGTCACCATAGTCTATATATTTAACTAATGTTCCTAATGAAATGTTGTTTAAAATCAATTGCAATTTGACAACACGCTTGTCGTTTGCCGTTTAATTAAATCAGGCAGGAAGCAATCAGTACGTTAATTAAATATATATCGATCGGGGTCACCATACTCAATTTTCAATCAAATACACTTGGGTTTTGTGCAATTCGGTATAAAGGCCATTTCCATTTGCCTTTTACACACAACGGACAAGGAATTTATCAGTATAATTATCGATTGAGGTCACCAAACCTTACATTCAGACAAATGCAACTTGGGTTAACTGATGTTCGTTTTCCAATGTCCTGTTTAATGGTAAGTCATGTCATCAAATTAGTAAGTAATTTGGATGCTAGTTAAAAATTAATAGAACCCCCTAACCAGCGCACCAAAACTTGGCTCAAAACATTTCAATTATGGCATGTTAAATGCTCGAACGCACAGAATTTATATGATGTATATAAGCATTCAATCGCATCAGAAGCCGTTGACAATTCTGGATCAATCAAATCAATGGGCTTCTTCCGTTGCAACTATCTGAAGAACTACCATATCTGGGGAGCCACAGCAAACGGGGCGGAGGAGCTGCAAGGTGCGAAGGGAATAATGGACTCTCCTTCGTGTCGTCGTCGTCGTCTTTATTTTTATTACATCCCCTTGGGCAGGTTGTGGTGGTATCCTTGAAAAGGTTCTTTGACACAACAAAGCGAGGCTCTCGTCGCCTCAGCATCGACGTCGAAGTCGACGTCAGCGTGTTCAGCTGGCAGCAGCGACATCGTTTTGAGGCAATATAGTTTTTTGATGCGGTTATTATGTCTTTCGAGCATGAAAATGCAGCTGGCTTCGCCACTGCACACACACCCAGTCACAGAGCTAGCTCTTTGGCTATTTTCCCGCCAAAACCAAATAGATTAAGCTACCAACTATTGGTCCTTTAGGTTTACAAACCAACAGCATATGAACAAATAGATATTTGGCCAACTCCTCAGTTTATAGCAAGTAAAAGATATGTATAACATTACAGAAAGATAAAAATGATTACGATTGAGCCAAGTTCAGCTAGTTTTGCAATACTATTGCTTAGCATCAACAAATAGCAATACAATCAACAAGCTGGCAACCCTGGCTATCAAAGAATCCACAGAAAAGACAACTGGATGGTTGGAGTTTCTCCTTGGCTTTGCCGCTCTGTTTAGTCCTTTGACCCTTCCAAATATAGTCCTGTTTCCCCCACAGCAGCACTGCTCAGGCGAACAAAGGGAAATAAGCAAACGAATGCAGTGGATGGGCAAATGACGAAGACGAATGGAGGATACGAAGAAGAAACAGCGACGAGGACGAACTGCGCAGTCGCAGCCAGATATCCAGATATTACATGATGATAGTGCTGCGGCTGCGCACAGGATACAGAAAACGTGCAAGGAACGTCTCTTGGCAGGCACGAAACAAAAAAAAAAAAAAAAAACAATGACCCAGCCACATGCACAAGCGTAATGAGCCACAGGGAAAGACAAAGGGACGCAACCAAAAGGTAAAAAGGAAACTCGTATAAACGAATGAAAATAAAAAACGTTGGCAGCCAAAGTCGTGATTTTGACTTCAGCGATAAGCAGAGGACTTCGAGGAAATGCGGGGAAACGAAGAAGACAATTGCAGACAGAGGGCAACAACAATTACAGTCTGCTCGTTGTTGTGCCTAAGCCAATTTTAAAGAATTTACCAAAAGCGAAAAGGTCATGCGTATAATTACAGGCAGCACAGTGTGGCCAAATGTGCATTGCACATAGCAAAATGAGACCAAGCTAGTAAAACATACATCTAAAGCAAATTACTCTACTTAGCTTAAAAACTAAATTGTGTAGCAAGTAATTGATTATTTAACGCTATACAGATAGCTCAAAGAAGCTGTATTTAAGCAGTCATTATAAAGGGAAAGTTATAGGTATTAACTATTTGGATATAAGCGGGATGAGGGACTCAATATCTTTTGTATGCGACATATGAAAGCTTGTTATACGAGTCTGTCTTAATTTCCTAATAAAAGAGGATAGCATTTGATGTCTTAAGGACGCACACTTTTAGAACTTTAAAAACTGTCAGTGTTGGAGAACGTTTTTCGGATTTTAAGAAGTTCTCTTCAAGAATAGATACGACAGTTTAGATTTGTATCTGTGATTTTTACAACTGTAGTTTCACTGGTGAAATGCTGAATGCTCCGAGTACACTGCCCTAAATCCTGCCCTAGCAACAAGGAGATGCTACTCACCATAATGTCTGCCGCAGGTGGATGTGTTGGCCATGGCCGTTCCATTGCCGCCCGGTGTGCAGGAACCGGAGGCACCTGCTCCTCCGAACGGCGGTGCTCCCGAGCCGGCGGCCACAGCCATACCGCCCATGCCGCTCAAGCCGCCATTGCCTGCGCCGCTGCCTGCAGCGGGCTTCTTCCAGCCGCGCCAGTTGTTGCACAGCGATTCCGGTTCGGAGCTCCAGCTACAGAGGGAGTCTTCCTCGAAGCGGATGGAGTCGTCGAAGCTGAAGCGGTCCATTTCCTCCGGATTCCATTCGTTGGCCGCTGCTCCTGCAGCGTCTCTGCCCGCCGCTCCGGCTCCTGCGCCACCTCCTGCTGTTCCTTCGGCGCCAGCGCCGACTGCAGCCGCTCCTCCGCCTCCTCCATTGTTGTTGTTGTTACCGCCGCCTCCTCCTCCTCTGTTGTTGTTGCCGCCGTTGCGATTCGCCAGCGTGAGGCTGAGATTGTGTGTGTTTACAGTTGCTCCTTCTTCTACTGCTGAAGCTGATTCTTGTTCTTCTTCTTCAGCTGCTCCCCCGTTTGTTTGTTTTCCTCCGCTTCCTCTTCCTCCGTCTCTCTCACTGTTACTCTCCTCTCTTTTTGGATGGATGTATATGTATAATGGATCTCTGCCAAACGCTCAATTTAAAATCGTGTAAAAGGCGAATTTCTCTTGAGCGTTCTACTCTTCCTCTTTTCTCTCTCTCGCTGTGTTCCTCTCCTTCGCTTCTCCCCTTTCTAACTCAAGCACACCGCCGGACTTGCTTGCTTTTAATTAACTTATTAACTGTAGATTTATGCTTAGGGCTTTAGGTTTCACTTTAAGACTTAACTTTAGGTTTAGATTTAGATTTTGGGGAGTTTAAAAACTATTTTTGTTTATATGTACAAAATACGTTCAGTGCGCCGCGGTCTCTGTCGCTGCCTCTGCCTCTGCCCGCGTCGACTGCGACTGCTATTGTTTGTTGTCGTTGTTGTTGCATGTGAACTTTTTCGTATCCCCCAACGAACGAGAGAGTGAGATGGGGCTATGCTATGCGACTGCCGAAATGAGAGGGCCAATTTGTAGTTGTAGTTCTTGCTGTTGATGTTCTTGCTGCTGTTGTTATTGTTGTTGATGTGGTTCTTGCTGTTGTTGTTTTTGCAGGGGACCCGCAGTCGTTGTTATTGTTGTTAGCGCTCCTCTTTTATCCGCTCTGCGCTTTGCAGTCCTCTTTGCCGTTAATTATTTTTTCACTCCTTCGCTTTGTGTATCATCTTCGCTTTATCCTGCGCGCACCGCACTCACTCTTTCTCGCTCGCCCTCACTCACTCACACAGCAGTAGCAGCAGCAACAACAACGTTGCACACAACATCAATATATTGGATATATATCAACACTTTTTCGCCTGCGTGCTCGTTAGTGTGTGTGTGTGCATGCGTGCGCTTGTCGATTTTCACTGCCTTCTTTTCATTGTGTGTGTATATGCGCTGCGCGTTGTGTTTGTCTGCGTCTGTGCGTGTGTTAGGTTGACGTGTGTGTGTGAGTGAACGAACGAAATGCGTTTAGCGAACGATTTTTTAAAAAATCCTTAAATTTTTTGTGGATTTTGGCGATTACCGACACTTGAAACGGCACTGCACACGCGTCCCCGAAAACAACGGAACCTAGATTCGCTGGCCGAGTTACGATTTGTTTGATGCTACGCACGGTTTTCGGACACTTTTACACGGGGCTTTGTTTTTACCCATCGCATCGTCGACTCTTTTGCTCCTAAACGTTGTTGGTGTTAGTGGTCAGCGATAGTGCTCACACACTCGATATCGGTTTTCGATTATTTTCGACTGAATATTCGATAAGGTCAAGAGTATCGGTTTTCCGCGTACGAATTCCCAGCTTTCAAGTGACGGTCACACTGCTATTCATTCTTGACAATCGATAGCTTTTGCCAAGTGACGCTCTTAATATCGAAAAAGCATAAGGAACGATAGGCCCATTTCGTTCGTCCTGTTCACAATCTTCTCGCGTTTTCCCAGGAACTGGTCAAGATGCCCATCATCGGGCTGTGCATCGAACTGCGCCCCAACCTACGCAGCGGCGTGGTCTTCCTGCGATTCGACCAACAGTTTTCGCAGGGCCACGAGACTAGCGTCATCGTCCGCGACTACAATGTTTATATCAGCGAGAAAGGTGAGAATCAGGCGGTCGACTTGGATTCCGGCTCCGAAAGCGACAGCGAGGACTCCGACAAGATGATGGTCATACGACACGCGCAGTACGGTATGGACATTGCCTGCCTTTCCACGTTCTTGGTCAGTGGCAGCAACATGAGTTTCCGCTTCAACTACAACCACATTGATCTGGCCAGCGTGGATGGGAACGCTGTGGACGTGCCGCTGGCGCCACTACTCCTCTCCTGCCAGGAGAACGAGGCCATCACTATCAACTGTCGTGATTGCCGCGCGGAATTGGTGGCGGGCCGGAGCTATCGCAGGCTGAGGGAGTTTCCCACCCTCGTGGTGGATCCCAGTGAGTTCTTTTGCCACAATCATGGACCGGCGGGCAAGACCCAACCAATTAGCTTGACGCCCGCCGAAACGGATCTCTTCTATGGCCTCAACTATGTGGTCATCAACTTTAACAAAGAAAGTTCGTGCATGTTCAATCGCGACGATCACTTGTACTGCCAGCGCTGCATGCGTTATTTGGGGCTGACCATGTTCGATGGCACCGCCGCTCGCATCTGGGCTGATGCGGTGCGTTGGCGTCCCGCAGGAGCGGCGGCAAATGCCCCCGAGCGACACTTCTTCCAAAACTCCACGCTGACGCAGCTATTCAAGCGTCTGCTGCACTCGCTGTGGCCTCAACCGTTGCCTCAGCTCTGTTTGAACACCAGTCGTGCGGTGCTGGTCACCTCGCTGCCCAACCGAAATCAACAATACATGTTTTTGCACGTGGTGGAGTCACAGCTGCGTGTGCTGCGTCGCATTCGCCCGAATTCGAACCGTCTACGCTGCTTTCGCGCCTGCAAGCTGTACTTCGGCGTTTTTGGCGCCAATTCACCGCTGATGGAGAAGTGGCAGGCGCAGCAGACGCTGCCCCAAATGGATGTATCACTGAACATGTTTCTAATGATTCAGAAGCGCCTCGAGACGAATGGCCGCTTGATTCCGGACGCCTTGTGCACGAACTGTACGGAGGAGCACCTGCAGTTGTCGTACTTCTTTTATGAGAACGAGGATCAACCTGACGGCGGGGTCGTCGATTCGGATGTGTTTATGGATCAAGTGAGCAACATGCATCAGAAGGAGGTGGATCCCTACGAGACGGATGCAGGAAATGCCAGCGAGAGCGATGACGAGTACTCGGATACGGACACCGCTTCGGAGGACATGTCGACTAACTCGCTCGGCATGCGTACCCTGCTCAAACGCAGCCCCACTCCGCCGCGGTCTTCCGCCAAAATGGCCACCACCACCACCCCGTCCGCCTCGCCGGAGGACAAGTAGTGCCCCAATTCGATTCAGAAATCAAGCATAGCTTGTAAGTCGGAAACTTTCTTGTTTTCGGTATACAACGGCCGACTGGCCCAATAATTTTTCAAAGATTTTTTTTTTAGGTTAGCAATCAGTTCCATCCAAAATACTTTACTATGCCTTTGATGTAAGTCCTCACATCCATTGCTTTTGTTTTTCGTTGTACATTGGCTTGAAATTAATTAGCAGTAAGAGGAATTGATAACGCCAAAGACTATTTTTTGTTTTGTGAAGAAAAAATTTGATTTGATTTTTTTGCTTGACTCGTTTTATATATATGTATATTATATATAGTTTAACAAACGTTTTGCAACAAGTATTAGCTGGATAAACGACTTCTATATGTATGTACTAGCACAAATGCAGTGCGTTCCGTGACTGTAAGTCCAATGCGACATGTTAAAGTCTTGGCCTTACAGCTGCGAAACGCACTGCACATGTTATGAAGAAAAGAAAGAAGTTTTTTTTGCTTTTGTTTACACTTTGACGTTCCCTATTAATTCAAATAAGTTAACGAGAAAAAAATAAGAGTAGAGTAATAGTAGATATAAAGTAAAATTGAAATATTGAAAATATTCAATTTTTATATATTTTCAAAGAACTGAATTAACAAGTTTTCCGAAATGTGACTTACCAAAAAAAATGAATAGGAACTAAGCGAAAAAAAAAGTTATTGCTTACGAATAACATATATTATAAATATATGGTAATATGCTTCAATATGTTTCCAGAAACAAGATTAAAACAGAATATGTATGAACTATAATTTAGCTACACAAACATTTACACACAAACATTATTGTCCAACATTTGTAATTCTGTTCTTAACTACACATGTCAACAAATAACCGAGAAACATTTTAATTTTAAAACTCTGATGTAAAGTATATGGGAACACACCTACTTATATGTATATATTTAAAGTCAATGGGATGAATGTAAGGCGGAGCAGTGCGCGCCGGGACTGTAAGACGGTACTGCTGACAGTCATACATGACTCGCACTGTCTGCACACTCGATAAATGTGATTGAAGACGCTTTGGGTAATCTCAACTTGTGTTTAGTTTTAAGCGAAACTCATGTGTTCATCCAAACAAAGAAGAGGAGAAGAAGGCTGCCCAGGATCAGGCGACGAGGATCACCTGAGGATAAGTGAGGATAAATAAAGTTGGAATCATATACACATTCATTTCATGAAGCAAACGCGTGTTTTTTTGTGGGCTTCGCTGGTCAGTAATGGATAATCACCTGCTCAAGGGGACACTTCACTTGGCCAGGCGGCGCATCTGCTGTGTCTGCTCACTCATGGCAATCTGAGCGTTGTCCGCCTGGTTGATCAGCGCGTCCAGCTTGTCCAGCTGCGAGTCCATGCGCTTCTGTTTGGCCGCCTTGGCGGCGCTGACCTCGGCAGCCGTCGGCGGGGGCTTGGCCAGCGGCTGTTCCTGGACAGGAGGACGCTCCTCCTGGCTGGAGGCGATTGAGCCCGATCTACCAATGCCAGCCGAAAGATCCACCGAGCCCGAGCTGGTCCGGGCAAATATGTTGGTCAAACTGCCACACGCCGTTTGCTTGAAGCGATTCAGCTTCTGCTGCGTGCTGGAAAGGATGCTATTGAGCTCGCCCAGCTTGCCACCCACATTGCCCAGGCTCTCGTCTTGTTGCTCCAGCAGCTGGAGAGCGAATTTTAGTGGCGATTCGTGTGGGGTTAGAGGTCAAAACATACCACCGCCTCGGCGGCCTCCTGCTCCGCCAACTCGTGCTCCAGTCTTGCCTGCCGCTTGCGCTCGAACTCCGCGGGATCCGGCGGCTGGAGACCCAGCAGCTCCGCCCGTTGGCATTCCTGCTCGTAGCTGGTGTTCTCCGGCTGCTCCGACGACATGTTTCCGAACACTATCACCCAACGACTGGCGATGCCATCGATTTTTGCTGGTCGTGGCCCCAATCCACCCACTTGGTCGTGCATGGAGTGGGCACAACGCATGCGCAATCCAGCTGTTTTGGGCCACAGCTGATGCTGAGGCTTAAAGCTTAAACAAACACCGATTCTTAAGTCTAAGTTAGAGTTAGATCAAAGAGCCCATCTAACCAGCACTGTTCTTCTACAATGAAACACACTTGTCTACATTTCTCCTATTCACGCGCACCCATAGTCCCTACGCTGGACTACAGCATACTTTATTTTTTTATCATGCAATTTGTTAATCGAAATACCGCTAGGAGTAACTAAAAGTCAGGTGGATCACGAGGAGTTTGGACAGCGCTCGTAGATTTGGATGTACGACTCGGTGAGCGTGATCATCTGCGGCAGGATCTCGGTGACATGCAGGTCCTGCATCTCGTACCACTGGCCGTTAGCCTTGTGCAGGATGTGGGCACGATAGGTGCCCTTCTTGGGATCGCCGTCGTGCACAATATTCGCCACCAGATTGTATTTCGTATCCTTGACATCTTTGTCGCGCTGCCGCATGCCCAGAATGTCGCCAAAGTCCACGTGCCTGAAAACGGAATCCAGTTGTAATTAACATTGTAAAAACACTCGCGTGCTGACACTCACTTGATGGGGAAGTTCACAATGGTGGGATTCTTTTCCAGGAAGAAAGTGTTCTTGGTAAATCGCTTGATGTACAGAATGATGAACTGCGGCAGGCGGGTGATCTCGAAGCGCTTCATAAAGTTGGCCTTGTAAGTCTTGTACTCCTTTTCTGCGGAGCCATTGAACTTGCTCAGCAGCTGATATAAGTTCACCTGCGGTATGATGTTCTCGCGGAACTCGTCGGTGAACAGCGGCGGCGGCGGTAGATCGCATGTGAGGTAGATGAAATTTTTGTCCTCCACCTGGTCCTTGTACTCCTCTGTGGCCAGCAGTTTCGCCTTGGCCGCGTCGTCCAACTCAACGGGCGGTATCTTGCGCGTGTAGATCTTCATCTCGCCCAGAAATATCTTGTAGAGTATAGAAGAATTCGGCTGTTTGTTGCCCTTGAGGGCGCGGTGCAGGGTATTGAGGAACCAGGACAGAAAGTCAATGGGATCGCCTTGCTCGGTGATCTGGAAACGCTTGCTGGACCAAAGCACCACAGCTTGCAGCATCTCGTGTGGCGAAACGTGCGACTTAAAGTTCCGCGGATTCCACATCTTGCGCATTAGCTCGCCGAAACGTTGCACCAGCGTGAACACGGAATCGCCAGGTGGCCGCATGACATGCGCATAGCTTTGCTTTTGCAGGAAGTAGTCCCTGAGTGGACCGACGTGGGAGAGTGCATGCAGCACCACATTGCAGTAGTCGTTGGCTTTGATGTTGTTCAAACCCACGACGCCGGGTAAGTACAGAACACCGTCCACGGTTCGCGAATGCTTCGGCTGTAACTGATCCAACTTGCTGATCTCCTGGCGTGTGAACGTCGGATTCAGCACGTATTTGATGTCGTCCAGCGAAGAGTCGATGATCTCGTAGTTATCCGGCAGGCAGTAGAATCGCAGCGTGTGCAGATTGAGGAACACGTGATGCGCCTCGCCCACGGAATGCGTGTAGGCGTGGGTGTTGGTGCCACGTCCCTGGAAGTACTTGCCGCACACCAGGCACGCATAAACATTGATCCTCGTCAGCGAAATGGAGCACAGCTTCTCGAAATCGAAATCCAGCAGGTTACGGTTGATGGTGTCCAAGTAGGGGCACACCCTGTACTTCGGATTGAACACAGAAGGCGTCTCTAGGGATGGAAGCGTGGATTTATGCCCTGTAAACAGGTTTATCTGCAATAGTTACCATCCTCTTCCACGGGATTTGCCGGCTTCTTCTCCAGCTTCATGCGCTTGGCGGCTAAATGGTTGTTGAAAAAATGGAACTAATGTGGGCTTATTCGAATGACTTATGACCTACCTGATGCTTGCGTTTGCGCCATTTTCCAGCTGATTTAGTTAGTTATTCATTTAATTTTAACTAAAATTAATAATTGTTTTGTTGACTACTTGCCGCAGCTATCGATTGGCAGGCAACCCGATGACAGCGATATAATAACTGTTTACACTGTTATATTGCAAGGCGTTAACACTGCTGAAATTAAAAAGTTCACATTTTTAGATGAATAACAACTTAAGACAGAGTTCTATCCGAAATTTATATGTATTAAATATTGGTCCCCAAACAAAAACTTTTGCTCGGCATAAATTATTTACATAATTATATTGAATTATTTATTTGATAGTTTTCAAATGTTCTGATACTTTAGATTAAATTCAAAAATGATGCTAATTAGCTAACTTAACTAAGTCGCCTCCAAACTTTTAGTTTACCCAAGTAACTAACTAATTTAATAATAAAGACTTTAATGCTGTTAAGTATGTTTATTTATTAATTTTTTTTTTTCTTTATAAAATGTGCCTTGTTCAAAGTATTGCTTAATTTAAAATTATTTTCTATTTAAGTATAAGTAGGGAGCTTAGATGCAAATTGTTAATAGTTGCTCTAATTGAGAAACTGGTTGGGCTTGAAGAACCACCAGGTCATTCACGAATCCGGATTCTTGGGCTTATCGCTCTATTTGGGCCTATGGCTCTATTTATAACCGATCGTTTATCAGTTCAGGGGGCCACCAAGCCTCGGGCCACCTCACTGCCACCCCCTGGAGGAGATTCTCTGGAGATCTGCGATCGAAGAACGACCTTAAACGCCCTACCGCAGAGAGCCAAAGCTCCCGGCTTCGGATTCTCCGAGGAAAGCTCCGGTCTGGCCGGCGATTGGTGGCGTCGATAAGGTGTAAACAGTATTTCTAGTTCAGTTCGCCCAGCGATCCTCTTGCATTCGGAACGGAACTTTCCAATATTAAGCAGCTATCATCATGTGGACAGATCTTGCGGGCAAGGTGATCTTGGTGACCGGAGCCGGGGCCGGTATTGGCCAGGCGTTGGTCAAGCAATTGGCCTCCGCGGGTGCTACCGTCATCGCGGTGGCCAGGAAGCCGGAGCAGCTCCAGCAGCTGGTGGCCTTCGATCCGGTGCACATCCAGCCGCTTCAGTTGGATCTCAGCGGCTGGCAGGCGGTGCGCGAGGGACTGGCGAAGGTGCCTCTGCTGGACGGGCTGGTCAACAACGCCGGCGTGGCCATCATCAAGCCTTTCGAGGAGCTCACCGAACAGGATTTCGACACGTAAGTGGATGGTTATCCTCCTATTGTCAGCTAAAAGCTGTGCTAGCAAGCCTAGCTTTGGGACAAGTAAAAAAGTACGAAAAAACCCAACATTTAAAAAAATTGTGTTTAACAGGTATCCCAACACAGTTTAATTAATCTTATCTTATTTTTATAACTTTTTTATTACCGGCAAACATTTCTAAACCTATTTGATTTCCTCTCTTCTTCACTAAAAGTAAAAACAACATATATAAACGAGATAATATGTGCTAAAGTGTACAACTTCATATATATCGTATTTATAAATAAATTTATCAATTAATTAATTAAAAATCATCCGAATGGAATATTAACTAAACGGAACTCTCGTTCTTATCAAAAACAAGTTCTGTTTGGTTTTTGAAAGATCACGATCACCGGAATCGTTAAACTATGATAACGATTATCATGATCAGATTATAAGAAAAGGCAACTGGAAGCCCAACTCTAATTGACCTTCAGCATTAAATGTAGCATTAAACCATTTACCAATCCCAAATTAGTTTTGGAAAAATGACTGGTATCCAATTCTAACTAATATATGATTTCCATTTCCCTACAGCCACTTCGATGTGAACATCAAGGCGGTGTTCAATGTGACTCAATCCCTGCTGCCCCGCCTGAAAGACGGAGCCTCCATTGTCAACGTGTCCTCGATAGCGTCGTCCCGATCCTTTGGCGGCCACACGGCCTACAGTGCCACCAAGGCGGCCCTCGATTCGCTGACCAAGTCGCTGGCCTTGGAGCTGGGTCCGCGCAAAATTCGCGTCAATTCCGTCAATCCCACCGTGGTGCTGACCAAAATGGGCGCCGACAACTGGTCGGATCCCGCCAAGAGTGGACCGCTGCTGGCCCACATCCCGCTGAATCGGTTCTGCGAGGTGCAGGAGGTGGTGGACGCCACCGGCTATCTGCTGAGCAGCAAGTCGAGCTTCGTGAACGGCCACCATATCCTGCTCGAAGGTGGATACTCCGTTTCCTAAGACGTCCGCGTTAACTTTGATGTGCAAGCCCCAAATTTGATACAAATGAAATATGATTGAATTGAAACAGTGGAAATTCCATGATTTTATAATACTCTCTCTCTCTCTAAACACAAGGGTGAGGTAAAAAAAAATGCCATTTTGTTTGTTTGTTGCTTACGAATTACATACATTTTTTGAAATGTATTTATATAGACAATTTTGTGCTTAACCTTAAGTTTTGTGCTTAAAACTAGAGTTGGAAAAAAATCCATAGATATACAATTTTATTTTATATTTAAAATCCGTCTATAAACGACTGGCAACGTGCTTCCTGTCGGTCTAAAGTTGTTTGTATTTGAACAAGATTAAATAAGAGGGTCGTTGCGCAACACACGTTGATGTGAGTGCCACCCAAGTTAGGCGCAGATCTTGCCCTGCTGCTGGCTCTGCAGTTGTTGCTGTTTTTTCTCGCGCTCCCGGCGACGCAGCTTCTTGCGCCGCCGATCGATAACCGCCAGTTCGCCCTTGATGGTGTTGTAGGCCTTGCGCAGATCCTGGATCTGCTTGCGCAGGATCGTGATGCACTCGTCGGAGCTGAGAGCCGGATCTGCAGTGGAAATCGGACTGTTAGATGGAAACCAAGTGGGGCAGGAAATTCATTTTAGCTCTTACCCAGCTCGACGAGGAAGTTGTACGGACATGGTCGCACGCCCGAAGAGTTGGTCGACTGGATGCCCTGCTGCAGTTGCGTCTGCTGCTGTTGCAGCAATTGCTGTTGTTGCTGCTGCTGCTGCGCGTTGCTCTGGGGCATCATGTGCTGCCGGGCGCTTTGCCGTTGCTGCTGCTGCTGCTGTCCTGTGTTCGGTGCTATGTTATCCGAGTTGTCGTCTGTATCGGAGCCAGCTGAAAGTGAAGGCACGTGTCATTGATCTATTGGTCATGGGATCTACTAGGGTCAAAGCTAACTTACCGGCGGTGGTTGTGGTTTTTTGATTGCGCATTCCGGACACCTGGCGTCGCCGCTTGCCCAGGGATTGGAGCTGGGCCGCCACGGCAGCCGACGTCTGGGCGTTCATCGGTAGCGGCTTGCGGTTGCGTTTACGCTTGTTCAGCGCTCCCAGTCCGGTGGAGTCCTCGTGCTCGAGCTCTGCATTCTTCTTCGTCTCTTCGCCACTCTCATCCTGGCTGGCCGAGTCCGGCGAACTGTTGGGCGCCGAGGGATTGACCTCTCCCGTCTTGGCCGCCTGCTGCTGCTGGCCGCTTTGCACTTGATGCTGCTGGTGTTGCTGGATGGCAGCAACTGCAACGGGTGGCGGCGTATCCGGCGGCAGGGGCGTAATGCCCACGATGGCTAGAGCCGAATTCACGGCGGGTGGTAGCTGATCGGTGCCACCGTAATTGGGCGCCGGACTGCCCGGTATGGTTTCCTCGCAAAGTAAATTAATCGACTCGTTGTGGGGATCGCTGATCAAGGGCGAGCTGGCCGCCGGTGCGACCACATTGAACAGTTCCTTGCCCACGGCGTGCATCACAAATGGGCGCGCCACCACTGGGGCACTGATGTTGGAAGGTTCGGCCATTTCCGCGTCCAAAACGTAGTTGGCGGTCATCTCCGATGACGCTTGAAGCACGCTGGCCTGCTGCTGCTGTTGCTGCTGTTGGGGGAAATTGGAGATGACAGTGGGTGTTCCTCCGCCGGCTGCTGCTATAACGCTTCCGGCTGGTGCCGCTCCCACTGCTCCGCTCACTCCTGTATAGGCCTTTAGCAACAGTCCACCAACCTCGGCCCCTTTTGGTGCGGTAAGGAACGTTTTGGGAGAGATCAGGACGGGTGCCTGCGAGTTCGGCGTGGAGCCAGGACTGTGACGCATCACTGTGGCGGCGGAGGCCACCATGAGGGCTGGCGTGGCCACCACAACAGAGGCGGGAATCTCGGGTAGCACAATGGGAATGCCAAATGAGCTGATACTCTTCGACTGGCCCTGAGCCTGACCCATCTCCTCCTGCTGCTGGAGCTTGGCCAGCGGTGGTGGCTGAACCACCCCGGTGAGTTTCCCAGCAAAGGAGCTACCCTCTGCGGGCTTCAGAGGAATGGGTGCTTGGATTCCTGGCATAGCCTTGGCACCCAGTTCCAATTTCACGGGAGCAGGAACCGGAGGCGTGGGTGTGCTGCTGCTGGTGCCCTCCGTTTCGGCGGTAACCGCCGTCGCCATGGTGGCCGTATTAGTTTGACCCTCCTCTTGCTGGGATCCAGGACTCTTCTGCTCGCCAGTTGTTGTGGTCGTTGTGTGCTCTTCTGCTATCACATCCTCGATGACCAGACGCTGCTCGGAGTCGGTGCTGTCCATTGATTCGTCTGAGAATCCTGCTCCTGCAGTGGCAGTCGAGTTCGGAGTATGGGCGGTGGGTGGGGTACCTGCCGTAGAGCTGGCCAGCGAGAGGGCTCCACCAACCGGCGTCTTTCGCTGCTGGATGGCACACTCCAGCTTCTGAATCGTCTCGCTCAACTCGCTGTTCTTCGCCGGCAACGAAGACTCCAGAATGGACTTGGTCTCCGGACTGCTGGTTGGTGGTCCGGGTCTATAGATTTCGCCCAAAAGTGGACCCGTTTGAATCTTGAGTGGTTCGCTCAACAACTTCAGGGTGTCGAGCTTGATGGCACTGCTGCACAGATCCAGTTTGGCCGTCGGGCTTGGCACCACATCCTCACGCCCTGGTGTCTTGGCGGCGGCAGCGGGTTCCACCGGCGGCTTGCCCTTGTTGTTCTCCACCTCCTCCTTTTTCTGACTGATGGCCTTCAGCACCTTGTCCGCTATGGAGCTGGTCTTCTGCTCATAGCTTCCGGCATCCAGGTCGAAGGGCCCCACTGCTCCGGCCAGCAGTATTTTCACGTTCTCCAGTTTCTCAAACTTGTTGTCCTTGGACTCGCCCGAACTGTAGCCACTGCCTTCGTTGGATGTGCTCAGCTCGAACACGTTCCTGGTTTCGATGAAGGGGCTGCCCACAATGTGTGGAGCCGGCGGCTGTTTGCTGGCATTGATCGCCTGCGGTGGTGTGCTCAACTTGGGCGAGGCCAAAACTGGGTTTGCTCCCGTGGGTGGAGTGCTGGGACAACTCAAGCCGGCTGACCCAGCTGTGGGCGTTGCGGTGATCACTGGCGTCACTGCAGTTGGAGTAGATCCACTGGCCGACACGGGCGGCGGGACAGGCGTACTTGGAGGCTGCAGTGCATCCGTTAGCGCTCGAGTGGTCTCTTGCACAGTCTGCGCCAATTCCTCGTTCAAGGCGGTGATGTTCAGATTAAAACTGGGCGACTTCCTCAAGGCATCGAATGGTGTGGCATGATGCGGAGTCAGTTGGCTGTAAGTGGAGGAGGCTGACAGCTGGGCGTGGCCGCTCGATGTAGTTGGCGTACTCAAGTTGGACATGGCCTCCGGTGTGCCTGCTCCGTATGATTCTACTGGCCCTAAGGTGGGTTGGGTTAGCTGCTGAGTCTTCTGCTCCACTGGCTGCTGGACTTGATCCTTATCCAACTTGTAGGTTTTCGACTTTTCCATACACAAGGCTGGCTCCTTCAGTGGAGAACCCCTCTTTTTAAGCTTGGGCGCTGTTAAAAGGCTTAATGATGATGTCATACCACCATAGCCACGCTCGCGACCAGCGGCGGGACTTTGGTGCTCCAGGATGTGCTGAATCGCGCTGGCCTTAAGTGCTTGCTTCCTGGCCGCCGATCCGACCACCACTGGGGCTGGAGTGGAGGCACTGGCTGCTCCGCCTGATCCGGAGGCTGCTGCTGTTGGCACCACTGTCGTGATCACCGAAGCAGCTCCTGCAGCCGCCATTGCACCGGATGCAGTGGCTCCGGCAGCCACAGTACCGCCCACAGAGGCCATTGGAGAGATGCGCTTTTCAAACTCGAAGGGCTCCGTGTCCTTAAACTCATAGACATCCGAGGAGAGCAGCTTCCGCATGCTTATTCCCGAACCTGCAGCAGCTCCTCCACTGCTGCTGTACTTGGACTCCTTGGCCGCACCGGACGAGCTGACCTGTGCGACATTGGCTGGCTGCGTAGCCGCTGCTCCCGGCGTCGATCCTGGGACAGTGCCACTGCTGATCTCCAGCTTGCTCATGTCCGGCAGGGAGCGAGTGGCCGAACTTGAACTCACCGCGGAACCTGTCGAACAGAAGGAACTGGACGAGGAGGAGGACGATGAGGGCGAGCAAGCTGCCGGCATTTCCACTTTCAAGCTTGCCACAGGTTCTGCAAACTTCTTTGACTCTTGACTTGCCGAGGAAGAGCTAGCAGCTGTACCACTAGCTCCGCCGGATTGTTTCTTGAGAAGCTCTGCCTTCTTGGGCACATGTTGTTCCACTGACTTCTTGCCGCCAATTGTTAGGGGCTTCTCCACGATCACCGACGTGTATTTGGCCGTAGTAGAGCCCGATCCGGATGAGCTGGCTGCCTGGGCAGCCGATGTATTCCCGAATCTAGCTGGCGCTATCAGGGCGGTTGGTTTGATGTCTGCTCCTGACAAGAAAGGTTTGCTCTTGGTTTCCTCCTCCTTAGGCTCCGTTTTGGGTTCGATTTTCAGAGGCTCTTCCTTGACAGCCAGTTCCCTTTTGATCACTGGTTCATGATGCAATTTGGAGGGAGAGGCTGTGGGTTCCTTTTTGCCTGCTCCAGATCCCTTTAGTTGTTTGCGGTAGTCGGAGGACTGCGAGTCCTCATCCGCATACGATTCCGTTTCCGATGACAGTTCCGTGGAGCTGCTCTTGGCCGACGACTCCAGTTTGGGCTCCTTTTTGATGTCCTGCAGCACTGCCTCATCGGAGGGCTCTTTCTTCGCAAGATCCTTGCGCTCCTCGTTGCTCGCGGCGTTCGTCAGGAGCTTCGGTTGGAATCCCTTAAGCTCCGATCTAATCTCGCTAAGATCATAGTCGCGTCCCTTGGCGGAAGCGGCGCCACTGCTCATGGCACGATTACCTCCGGCCCGGGATCCCCGCAAAGAGGAAGCCTGCTGTTGCTGCTGCTTGGAGGAAGCTGCTCTTGCCGCTGAAGGTTCCTCTTCCTCCTCATCCTCCTCGGAATCATCGCTAGGATGGGCAGCGGGTGCCGAGGAGGAGGCACTACTGGCCAAGCGTCCCTTCCCTGGCGGCTGTGCCTTGCCCGCTTGTGGTTTGTCCTTGGCACTCTGCCTCTTTGGACGCCGCACCGGTTCATCGGAGTCTGAATCGGACTCGGAGGCCATTGAAGCATCGGACACCCGACGTGGAGTGGTGGTGCCGGGAACGACTCGCGTCGGGCGCTTCTTCATCTGTTGCTGAAGTTGCGGCTGTGAAGCAGCCGGGGACTTGGTGCGACCAGAGTGGGCCACCACAGACGAGGGTGTGGTGGAGCGCGGCGGCATGGAGTCGCTGCGTCCCCGTCCGCGCTTGGCTCCTCCCGTTGGTGGGGTCTTGACTACCGTAGAGAGCAGCGAGGGTGTGGAGCTGGCGCCTCCCAAAGATCCCGACTGCGATGGAGCTCCAGGTCCAGTCGAATTTCCCGATGAGGGTGACATTTTGGAGCAGCCATCCTTGCTTGGCTGCTTATCGGACACTCCTGGGGGCTGTGAGCCCTGCACCGAAAGGGAACCTCCACCACCACCACTGCCGCTGTTCGCACTGCTGGTGCTAATGGTGCGAGTTTTCTGCTTGGATCCCTTGGTCAGGTTCTCGGCAATCCGTTCGCGTGGCACCCACTCATCGTAGCGATTGTTCCAGCCTGTGTAGTGGACTAGGTACATGGGCACTCCGCGCTGGACATTGATCTCGATTACTTTGGCCTCGTAAGTGCTGCCATGCGAGCTGGGCGACTTCTTCTCGTGGTAGTTCACCTTCAGCTTGTCCCCGATGCCCACCACAAAGTCGCCGGTGTCGATCTTCTCCACGCTAATCTTCTCCTTCTTCCGCTTGCCGCTGCTCGCCTGCTTCTCCTCCTTGTCCTTGTCCTTCTCCTTGTCCGCCTGCTTGCTCCGCTGGTGCTTCTCCTTCTTGTTGGACGCGGGCTGGGCGGTGGCCGCTGCTCCGGATGTGCTTGTGCCAGCAGAGGGCGGTGCAGCAACTGGAAGTAAGACATATTTATTAATAAACGTCGAGTCTTCTAATCAGTTTTATTTATTAATTATTAAAATGCCTTCATTCCTAACTAGTTACTTATGGTTATTAATAAACTATAGTAATTTTTTATTTGGTGGTGTTAACCAATTTTATAGGGTTATATATGTACATATACAGATTATAAATATTTAAACGTTTTTTTAAATACTTTTCACAGCATAAATATCTTAATCATTCAACTACTTAAATATTGAGTCCAACAAAAGAAACTGTTGAATCTAACAAAATGAACAGCAGAACAATTAATAATTATTTACACACGCCCTCGCGCATTTTCGCATTTTATTTATAAACATTTCTGAGACATCTTGGTTCGAAAGAGAGGGAAGATGCCTTCAAAGACAATAAACAACTAATCAACATGAAAGCATAATCGGTGCTTGCATTACTACAGATATATCCACGAAATAAACGAAAATTTATTTGATTAAAAAGCGTTTTAAAAAGCTCCACCAGTTAGAAAGAGAGCGGTGATAAGTAAATCATCATTTCCACATTAGTGAGCATTAAAAAACAAAACAACCAAAAAAAATTGCTGGTGTTAAGCAAAAAGAGAATTTATAAAATATCCGTACAAATTTAAACGTTTTTCTTTTTGCTATTATTCTTTTCTCATGAGCATATCTCGAATTAGAGGGAGAGGGAAGATGAAAGCATGTCTTATCAGATTATCATACCCATAAAAACAAACAAAGCAACAAGTGCTTTTGTCAGAGCTTTTTATCTGCAGATATGATTGTTTTAACGAGCTTATTTCCGCTATTAGCGTGTATTTTAGTTATTCACTCTTGGCCGACAACTTTTGCCCAAGTATCGATACTGGAATCGATACTTTAAGGTGGGCTGGCGAGTACTTCTTGGAAATATGTAAAATTAGAGTCGAATCTCACATACTCTTTAACTACAACCATACTTAATGGATATGCTGCCACCTGGTGCAACTTTCAATCCGGTTATATAATATATAATATAATATGTATAATATATAATATATATATATAATATGGGTAATTTTTGATATTTCAAGCAGCATATATAGATAGAAACTACTTTATAGTTACATACGGTTATAGTGGATTATCTACAAATGCACACAAATGATTAAATGATTATAACTATTTTCACAATTAATAATGTTTACTTTATCTCATCACCCAGTTACAAAGTCTATATTCTTCATAAAGTTTGATAAACACCAACGAGATGGTAAAGTGTAGCTACCCTCTGCAACGGGTAAAGAAAACAACACGAAACAGGGTTGCCAACTGCGGGAAATATCGCATGGGGGCATGGATACAGTGTGTTTTGTTGTCGAGGAGCGGCTGGTAAACAGCCGAATTAGCGCTCCCAAGATTGCTTATCAATTAAACCAACGCCGATTGGGGGCCAGAGGCTGCTGGGGCCAATGACGCCACTGGACAAACACAAGACATATCACTAGGAGGCCACATAAATCAGCAGTGAAGCAGATTCACCGGTGCGGCAAGAAGCAGAGCGGGGCAGCTTGAGATTGGTTTGGATTTCATTCGAAACGGATCGAGTGATTTACCGGTGATCAGTTACATAACCATGCGCTTGCTCAGGCCCAGCTGGGCGGGGTTGCTGCGGGGATGGCACCACCAGCATCAGCGGCATCACCGGCGTCTTCTGCTGACCACCAGTCGCGGTAGCAATGGAGAAAGGGAGGAGCAGCAGAACAGCCAATGGAGTTCTCCGGGCAGCAGGTCGGAGCAACTGCTCTATGCTGCCTTTTGGGCAGGTGGCCTGACCCTGGGCTACCACTGGCTGACCGACAAGAAGAACCATGTGCTGCTCGAGGGGCAGAAGGTGGCCAGCGAGGAGGAACTGGAGGCAACGGCCCGACTGTGGCACGTGACCAACAGAAAGGAGTTGCCCACCTACAGGGCAGACGAAGTGGAGCAGCACAACTGTGCCGAGAAACGCATTTGGGTCACCTACGGCCTGGGCGTATACGATGTCACGGACTTTGCCGAGAATCATCCCGGTGGCGATAAGATCCTGATGGCCGCCGGCAGTGCCATCGATCCCTTTTGGGCCATCTACCAGCAGCACAATACGCTGGAGGTTCTGGAGCTCTTAGAGGGCTTTCGCATTGGCAATCTGGAGGGACTGGTGGTGACCAACGTGGACGATGAGCTAGGCTCACCCTGGTCAGAGGAGCCGCAGCGCCACGCCCTGCTCAAGCCAGCATCCAAGAGACCCTTCAACGCTGAGCCACCCATTGGACTGCTGGCCGAGCAGTTTTACACGCCCAACGAGCTATTCTATGTGCGCAACCACCTGCCAGTGCCGGTGATAAATCCGGAGGATTACGAGCTGGAGATCGAAGGTGGCGCCAAGGACAAGACCCTCACTCTGGAGGGGATCAAGGCCCTGCCCAAGCACTCGGTCACGGCGGCCATCATGTGCGGTGGCAATCGACGCTCCGAGATGACCAAAGTCAAGGCCGTAAAGGGTAAGTCGTCTAGTTAGGTATCTCTCTGATGATTCCCTTAGGTCCATTTGTCCCTATTCCGAGGTCTGTCGTGGGGAGCTGGTGCAGTGGGCAATGCTAAGTGGTCAGGAGCTCGACTGTGCGACGTTCTGAGGGAGCAGGGCGTGCAGCCGGATGAGACCAAGCACGTGATCTTCGAGGGTGCCGACCTGGATCCCACTTCCCACCCGTATGGAGCATCGATACCACTCGCCAAGGCGCTGGATCCCAGGGGAGATGTCATCCTGGCCTACGAGATGAACGATGAGCCGCTGAGCAGAGACCATGGCTTCCCCATCCGCGTAATTGTTCCCGGCACAGTGGGCGCCCGCAACGTGAAGTGGTTAACGCGAATCGTGGTGGCGGACAAGGAATCGGACTCGCACTGGCAGCAGAACGACTACAAGGGCTTTAGCCCTAGCACCGACTGGGACACTGTAGACTTCAGCAAGTCGGATGCCATCCAGGCCATGCCGGTGACCTCGGCCATCTGTACGCCACAGGCAGGGGCCAGGGTGAAAGTGGACGACGACGAGGGTCACATCACGGTTAGGGGATACGCGTGGAGCGGCGGCGGCAGGAAAATCGTGAGGGTGGACCTAACCAACGATGAGGGTGCAAGCTGGCACGTGGCCGAACTGGAGCAGGAGGAGATGCCCGATGGCAGACACTACGGCTGGTCCCTGTGGACCGCTCGTCTACCCGTTTCCGAGGCCCAAAGGAAAGCCGGTGATGTGGAGATCTGGGCCAAGGCCGTTGACTCGGCGTACAATGTGCAGCCGGAGAAATTCGAGCACATCTGGAATCTGCGTGGCGTCTTGGCCAACGCGTATCACAAAGTTAAAGTGAAGATTATCTGAAGGGGAGATTTCTGGCAATACTCAGATAGAAGGAGACATAGATAGAAACTAAGACGACAGCTTGTCCACAACAAAATAAAGAAAAACCGATTTGGGAAATCAGTGGTTACCTAACCCCTTCTACTTCGTTCTCACTTACCCGATGGTGAGGCATCCCGACTGCGCTGCATCTCCGCGGAATTGGCCTTGCTGGAGGCGGAGGCACTACTGCCCGAACTGATGTTGGTCTCCTTATCCATGCTATGCCTGGTGGAAGCGGCCGCCACAGCCGCTGCCTTGATCTTGGCCAAGGGCAGATCCGATTCGGCATCTTTGTTTATTGCCGTGGTCGCAATGGCGGCTGACCCACCCGAAGTGACTGATGACGAATTGGTCGGAGTGGAAGCAGCTGCCGAAGTGGTTGGTATGGCCGCAGCTGTTGCGCTGGCTCCCGATCCGGCCACTGATCCGGACGAATTGGCTTGAACCACAGTCGACTTCTCCTCGTACTTTTCCACCAGACTCTTGACCTTGCCCTGTTGACTGCTGGCCGCTGAGCCCTTCCTCTGCTTCTTAGGTGGCTCCACCACCACGCTGGATTCGCTGGTATTGCCCGACTCCTCAGCTGCGGACTGCGAGGCGGTGGACACGGCTCTTGCCGGCGTTGAAGAAGCCGCCGCTGCTGCTGCTGCACTGCTCGATGTGGACGCCACTACGTTTGTCTGATTGGGCTGGGCCAGTTTGCTGATGGTCTCGGTCTTCATGGTCTCCATGGGCTTTGGCGAGGCCACTGAATTGGCTCGCACCAGACTCCTACCCTTGCTGCGGTTCGAGTTGCGCGAGGTCATCAGCATGGAGCAGCCCAGCTTTCGATGAAAATCGCCGTATGGTTGCAGAAACTTCTTGTACGCTTGCTTCACCAGATTCATCACACTCACCGTGCAGGGCGTGAAGCCCAGGCGCATGGCGATGAGCTTCCACTGATTCTGCGAGGTAACTCGGTTGTAACCACCTCGCTTCTGCACCGCGCGGAAGAGACGGTAAAGATCCACGTCCCGGCTGAGAATGGAGGGCACCTTGTTCAGCGGTGTGCCCCGGTCATCCATATACTTGTACAGCTGGGCCACGAACCGATCCTTCTCCTCGTGTGGCTCATCGTCGGAGGAGTCCGAGTCAATCTCGCCCTCGTCATCGCTCGAGATGTTCGTCAGCCCGAACAGCGAATCTCTGTCCCAATGGGCAGGCAGAACACTGCTGTCCAGAAACTCGAGGGCCGCCTGCACAGCAGGCACATCTTGCTTGCTCGCCACTTCGCGGGTGAACTCGGTGGCCTCCTTCTTGGGCACCGTGTAGTAGCGGCCATCCTTGAACGAGCGCACCAGGTATTCGTCTTTCACGCGGATGCGAACGGTGGCCTGCGCGGTAGGCGCCACCACCAGTGCGGGGAACCACTTCTCCTTGTCCTTCTTCTTGGACTCCGTCTCCACGCACACCACCTTGCCGATGTTCTCCTCCTTCTCGTTCACCACCTCCTTGGCATCGCTTTCGTCGTCGTCCTCGGAACTGTCCTCGTTCAGGTGACCGCGCCGTCTGCCCCTTCGACCACCGACCACGGGATTGCCAAAGTGTTCCGGATGGGTGAGTGGCAGCTGGTCTAGCGTCTCGCTTTCATTAAAATGCCTGCCGCTCTTGAGGCACAGAGCCGTTCGCCTGAGCGTGGTGATGTCTCCATCGTCGAAGACCACCGTGTACTGCGAACAATCCTGGATCTTCGTAATGGTAGCCTCCACTAGTTCCTTGCGATCTGGATGACGCACCTCCACGACCGCACCGACGCGAAGTTGGCCCGTTGGTGCTTTGATGGCATCATCGGAGACAATGCCGGAGCCTAGGCCCTGCTTGTAGGCCACCTTCACCTTGATATTGCGCACCACCTTGCTGACCTTCGCCTCGCAGAAGGCGCCCTTGTACTTGGCACTCACCTCTGTGCCCACGGGCAGCGAAGGCGGATCGTCTATTTGCTGGAAAGACAAAGAAATTCCAGATTTAGATAAGTTAACGAGAGCACCTTACGCTGATGGGAATGGCTACCATTTTCTTCTCCTGCTCCTTATTCTTTTGACTTCGAATATATGATAACATAGTGATTCGCGAATTGCTTTGATACATTTCGAATGCTTTAAACTAAGTCGTTTGCAGGAAAAATTTACTTAACTAGCTGTCTAACCTAATGAGACTAAATAAGACACTTTGTTTGATTATTCAAAGCAGAACTAAGCAGACATTCTAAGGACTATAGTGACAGTAGTTACAAATAACGAGTGATATTGTAACTAACTTGAAATTATCGAGTAGAGTATAGAAGATGGTCTCACTATAACCACCTGTATGATTTCATACGGAATGAGTTCAAAATACGACGTTATTATGAAATATTTCCCATTAACTACTCATAATTGGATCAACTGGCTGGCACCATTTGTGCTTTGTTTTGGCTCATCCCACTCACCTGCATCCTTATCTGGAGATTTCTATGCTGCTGCTGGACCAAGTGTTAGGATCGATCCTACTAACTTTCGCCTGACATCTTCTTCAGGTGACCGATTTAATCCTTTTTTTATGAGTTTTTAATTCTTTTGTTTATCAAATCGAGTGCAGCGTTGTCGTTCTTCTTCTTCCTGCGCAGCTGTACCACCCACAAGGTGGAAATTTCAATATCCCAGCCTCCTGAGCGCAGGATTCACTGCAGCTCTTTTCGAAATCTGGTGGCAACGGTCTTAGTCTCTGTTTGCACAGTTTATTGGACAGCTGGTCATCTGCGACATCACTTTATTTCGAAAGATACTCCTTTAGTTTACGTTTTTGGCGGATG
The DNA here is from genome assembly GCF_004382145.1 of Drosophila mauritiana. Taxonomy (NCBI): domain Eukaryota; kingdom Metazoa; phylum Arthropoda; class Insecta; order Diptera; family Drosophilidae; genus Drosophila; species Drosophila mauritiana. Next base: position 18,664,809 of record NC_046672.1, on the reverse strand, counting down.
AAATTTTCGTGAAATTCTAGAGATGACCGGATACCGATAGCGTATATCGGCGGCTATTGATAATAAGATTGTTGCCTATCGATAAACAACAGCTGGGAGCGACAGATGGCGTTAGTAGCAAGTTAGTGCTAGTTACTACTCATAGATGGAGCACGCTCATACATTTTTAATTGCCCATAGATGGCGTTATTGTAACATAAGCTTTTCGAAGTAAGTCTGTACAATTAGTTGAAAAGTTAAAAATGCTCATAAATGGCGTTAATAATAAGGGCTTATTACTCGTGGAGTAAAAGAGTATACTAGAAAAGTATTTAACTGGCAGAAGGGAGCGTTTCCGACTGTATAGAGTATATATACATAATCTTGATCAGGATCAATAGCCGAGTCGATCGAGCCATGTCCGTCTGTCCATCTTTCCTTTCCTGTATCCTTTCTTGTGTATTTTAAATACATGTACCTTACAATGTGATGTTCAAAATTGAATAACATGTTTTACGAAGAAGATTTTTATGCTTTTAATATTTCATTTAAATTTTCCACCAGGTATTCCCCCAAAAGGCTGTAAATCAAAATACATTTGAATAATTCAATACTTTGTCTGTATTTTCTTTACGCAAACTTAAGTCTAACATTTTTTTACAAAAAAAAAAGTTACATACAAATGAAGTACGGCGAATAATTGAAAGTCTTTAAATTGTGGACAACTATTTTTGGATGACTTAAAACTTAAACAAACGGAAATCAACAAATGTGTACAAAGCCGCGACAAAGTGAAAGGCGCTTAAAAAGTTATATAAACAAATTAATAAAAGTAATGTAAAGGACTTGCGCAGAAATCTCCAAAGGTCTAAAATACTTCGAAAATGTATCTGAAAGTACATTTCTCTGTGGCAAGTAACTATCCAATCGCCAGAGATTTCTGCGCAACCACATAAAGTTTTTCTCGTGCCGCAGATGCAGAGGGGGGTAAATACTGTGTGTTAAGTTTAGGGGCATTACAGTTTTAGCCTAAGTTTAATCGATAACTATAAATAATATAAAGTACACGGTGCAATTCCCCGGCAATTGCCTGCTCAGTACTCGGGGATTCCCCGCTAGGAAGCTGGCGTCTCTACTTCGTACTCCGTGGCGAACCAACTGTCCTCAAACACTGTACAGGGTGGTGTTATCGGGGTCCACCTGTACCGCCTGGACAATGAAGCGTTTGCGGTCCAAGACATCGATGGGTGCAGCCGGCTAGGAATGAAAGAACAAAATCGAATCGATTAATTAGCAATTTTAGGTTACTTATCTGGAATAATTCTAGAAGCAGGAAGTTGGAAAGGGTCATAATTGAAATATTTACATTTTTAGGAAGGATTAGACATGCAGATGGAGATATTATCGTTTCTTGGCGGGTTCAATAAACGTTTAAGCAGGACAAGTACTCACACAATGCAACTCCCTTCTCCCATTTTTGCCTCAACTCAGCTATATATTTATTTAATGTATTTTCATTTATTTTTTCAATCCTTAACCAATCGCTAAGCAGAAGATGCTAATTTAAGGTTAGTTCTTTTTTCGAGAAAGTTAATTGAACAGTATCACAAGAGTTTTAGGTTTCGCAATCGAACAAATTTGTGTGTTGTGTGTGCTGTGTTCTGTGGACTCTAAGAATAATACTCGACATTTTTAATCTAAAACGAAACACAAAAGAAACAGAAGTAAAAACATACATACATACATTTGTAAAGAGACTTAAATTACGTAAAATATACAGAGTTTGTGCTAGCAGTTGAACAAACAATAAGTTTAAACAAAAAGCAAGAACAAGACAGTCGGACCTGAGAACTCTGAACTGATATCTACTAAATGTTTTTCACTAAATAATTTCCTGCTTTAAGTGCAGAAACCAAAGGATTACACATTAGTTATTTGCTTTATTTGGGAACATGGCCATGATCAATAGATCAAATAGCCAACTCCTAGCTAGAAACTACAGTGCTGAAGAATTCGCACAGACTGAATTTCTAGTGTTTTGGAAACCTTTCCAACCTATGCCTTTTAAATTCTATTAATTCTATTAATTGCCAGAAAACTATCAACTGTACGGATTGGCTACAATAAATAAGCGAGGAACTTGTTGGGACAGCTTAAGCTAGGGAGCCACCACCAGGAACCAACCGCAAACCAACCAAGGACGAGCACAACGGATTCCCAGACCAGCCCAGACCAGACCAGATCGCAACCAATCCCTGCCCGTGGAGCCTTCGGGAAGCCGGAGTCTCTGGCTAGCTGTGTCCTATCGGGAGCCACTCACGTCGGTGCACTTGCACTGCGTCTCATCGAAGACGGTGCCGGTGGTGCAGCTCTGGTTGTAGCGGCAGACGCAGGTGCAGTTGTCGTCCACCCAGTACTTGTTCTCGGCCTGCTCCAGGCACTTGTCCCGGGCGTCCGTGTTGTGGCACTCGCAGCGGCACAGATCCTTGCGATACGACTGGTACACGTTGCAGTCCTCCGCCTTCGTGCGGCAATCGCAGCGGCACTGCGTGTGCTGCTCCACGGTGATGATGGTGAACGGCCTGCGTCCGCTGGTGGCCGCCCGGTCCACCTTGCGCACCCGCAGCTGCACCTGCTCAACCTCCGTCGGCTGGCAGGAGATCAGCGTGGATCCGCAGCATCCATTGCACCGGCTGATCCGTGTGCACGCGGGCATATAGTAGTAGTTCGCCTCGTCCTCCGCCGGCGGCTTCAGCTCCACGATCGTCGGTTGCGGGGAGCAGCTCGCCGGCGTTGCGTTCCTCACGGTAGCTGGAGATTGGGAATATGGTGATCAGGATAACTATTCAAGGCTCAAAACAGGCACAATGTGCTCAGGAATTCGCTTAAGGAGTTTCATTTTAAAAGGAAGTAAAAGTATTGCTTACATTTCATGATGCTGCGCTTAAAGTTTTCTGTAAAGATAGTTTACAAATAGTATAGTTAGCTGGATACATGGGTGTCCAGATACTCACCCTTGGAGGAGGGCATCTCGCCGGACACATCGTAGTCGGCGGTCACGTTGGTCAGCTCAGCGGACACGGCCAGTGGGAGCTGTAAGATGGATTGGACATGGATTCAGTTCACCCGCACATTCATTTGGACTTAGTCATGGGCCACTACGAATCGACGACGAGATTCCATTGAAAAACGTACGGCGACTGCATAGAAATGGTTTGAATAAACACCAAATCGACGCCATCGTGCGTCACCCAGTTATTTTGCCCGTATTTCGCTAGCCGTTCCGAGCGGCGGAGGAGCAAGTGAATCCGCATCCACGTAACCCACGTGCCCAGTTCGACTTGCTTTCGGCCAATTTGCACGTACGTATGTAGTTCTGACGGTAGCCATGCTCCGGGCCATGATTCATTAGCGACATTTGCGACTCCAGACGTTAATTGTCCGATCTGGCGGAGATCGGTGGCATATATATGAACATATCCGCAGCTGCGTCACAATGCGGAGAAAGTTCAAGGGCAAATGACAAACGATCGCAGAGGAAGTGGCATATTTTATGATAATGTGATAATAACGATCGTAAAGAAATAAGCCAGGCTAATATGACTATTTTTACAGTGAGCTGTGCGTTCAAATTAGCAACTAACTTAAGGCTTAAGTGACTTTATTATTGATATTATTAGGCCTTAGAAGTGCTTTTTTAATTATTGAATATTTGTATAGCTACATTTTTAGCAAATATTCCAGCAATAGGCAGTTCAAATATTTCCACTTAATTAAAAGCATTTTTTTTTTAAATCAAAACGAATGTTTACCACGAATAATGGATTCTACATATGTATTTATTTATTGATAAGCTTCCAGGAAGCGAATCACATTTTTAACACTAATTGCTATCAAAGCAGAACTAAGCAGACATTCTAAGGACTATAGTGACAGCAGTTACAAATAACGAGTGATCCTCACTTGGAATTATCGAGTAGAGTATAGAAGATGGTCTCACTATAACCACCTGTATGATTTCATACGGAATGAGTTCAAAATACGACGTTATTATGAAATATTTCCCATTAACTACTCAGAATTGGATCAACTGGCTGGCACCATTTGTGCTTTGTTTTGGCTCATCCCACTCACCTGCATCCTTATCTGGAGATTTCTATGCTGCTGCTGGACCAAGTGTTAGGATCGATCCTACTAACTTTCGCCTGACATCTTCTTCAGGTGACCGATTTAATCCTTTTTTTATGAGTTTTTAATTCTTTTGTTTATCAAATCGAGTGCAGCGTTGTCGTTCTTCTTCTTCCTGCGCAGCTGTACCACCCACAAGGTGGAAATTTCAATATCCCAGCCTCCTGAGCGCAGGATTCACTGCAGCTCTTTTCGAAATCTGGTGGCAACGGTCTTAGTCTCTGTTTGCACAGTTTATTGGACAGCTGGTCATCTGCGACATCACTTTATTTCGAAAGATACTCCTTTAGTTTACGTTTTTGGCGGATGAAATTTTCGTGAAATTCTAGAGATGACCGGATACCGATAGCGTATATCGGCGGCTATTGATAATAAGATTGTTGCCTATCGATAAACAACAGCTGGGAGCGACAGATGGCGCTAGTAGCAAGTTAGTGCTAGTTACTACTCATAGATGGAGCACGCTCATACATTTTTAATTGCCCATAGATGGCGTTATTGTAACATAAGCTTTTCGAAGTAAGTCTGTACAATTAGTTGAAAAGTTAAAAATACTCATAGATGGCGTTAATAATAAGGGCTTATTACTCGTGGAGTAAAAGAGTATACTAGAAAAGTATTTAACTGGCAGAAGGGAGCGTTTCCGACTGTATAGAGTATATATACATAATCTTGATCAGGATCAATAGCCGAGTCGATCGAGCCATGTCCGTCTGTCCATCTTTCCTTTCCTGTATCCTTTCTTGTGTATTTTAAATACATGTACCTTACAATGTGATGTTCAAAATTGAATAACATGTTTTACGAAGAAGATTTTTATGCTTTTAATATTTCATTTAAATTTTCCACCAGGTATTCCCCCAAAAGGCTGTAAATCAAAATACATTTGAATAATTCAATACTTTGTCTGTATTTTCTTTACGCAAACTTAAGTCTAACATTTTTTTACAAAAAAAAAAGTTACATACAAATGAAGTACGGCGAATAATTGAAAGTCTTTAAATTGTGGACAACTATTTTTGGATGACTTAAAACTTAAACAAACGGAAATCAACAAATGTGTACAAAGCCGCGACAAAGTGAAAGGCGCTTAAAAAGTTATATAAACAAATTAATAAAAGTAATGTAAAGGACTTGCGCAGAAATCTCCAAAGGTCTAAAATACTTCGAAAATGTATCTGAAAGTACATTTCTCTGTGGCAAGTAACTATCCAATCGCCAGAGATTTCTGCGCAACCACATAAAGTTTTTCTCGTGCCGCAGATGCAGAGGGGGGTAAATACTGTGTGTTAAGTTTAGGGGCATTACAGTTTTAGCCTAAGTTTAATCGATAACTATAAATAATATAAAGTACACGGTGCAATTCCCCGGCAATTGCCTGCTCAGTACTCGGGGATTCCCCGCTAGGAAGCTGGCGTCTCTACTTCGTACTCCGTGGCGAACCAACTGTCCTCAAACACTGTACAGGGTGGTGTTATCGGGGTCCACCTGTACCGCCTGGACAATGAAGCGTTTGCGGTCCAAGACATCGATGGGTGCAGCCGGCTAGGAATGAAAGAACAAAATCGAATCGATTAATTAGCAATTTTAGGTTACTTATCTGGAATAATTCTAGAAGCAGGAAGTTGGAAAGGGTCATAATTGAAATATTTACATTTTTAGGAAGGATTAGACATGCAGATGGAGATATTATCGTTTCTTGGCGGGTTCAATAAACGTTTAAGCAGGACAAGTACTCACACAATGCAACTCCCTTCTCCCATTTTTGCCTCAACTCAGCTATATATTTATTTAATGTATTTTCATTTATTTTTTCAATCCTTAACCAATCGCTAAGCAGAAGATGCTAATTTAAGGTTAGTTCTTTTTTCGAGAAAGTTAATTGAACAGTATCACAAGAGTTTTAGGTTTCGCAATCGAACAAATTTGTGTGTTGTGTGTGCTGTGTTCTGTGGACTCTAAGAATAATACTCGACATTTTTAATCTAAAACGAAACACAAAAGAAACAGAAGTAAAAACATACATACATACATTTGTAAAGAGACTTAAATTACGTAAAATATACAGAGTTTGTGCTAGCAGTTGAACAAACAATAAGTTTAAACAAAAAGCAAGAACAAGACAGTCGGACCTGAGAACTCTGAACTGATATCTACTAAATGTTTTTCACTAAATAATTTCCTGCTTTAAGTGCAGAAACCAAAGGATTACACATTAGTTATTTGCTTTATTTGGGAACATGGCCATGATCAATAGATCAAATAGCCAACTCCTAGCTAGAAACTACAGTGCTGAAGAATTCGCACAGACTGAATTTCTAGTGTTTTGGAAACCTTTCCAACCTATGCCTTTTAAATTCTATTAATTGCCAGAAAACTATCAACTGTACGGATTGGCTACAATAAATAAGCGAGGAACTTGTTGGGACAGCTTAAGCTAGGGAGCCACCACCAGGAACCAACCGCAAACCAACCAAGGACGAGCACAACCGATTCCCAGACCAGCCCAGACCAGACCAGATCGCAACCAATCCCTGCCCGTGGAGCCTCCGGGAAGCCGGAGTCTCTGGCTAGCTGTGTCCTATCGGGAGCCACTCACGTCGGTGCACTTGCACTGCGTCTCATCGAAGACGGTGCCGGTGGTGCAGCTCTGGTTGTAGCGGCAGACGCAGGTGCAGTTGTCGTCCACCCAGTACTTGTTCTCGGCCTGCTCCAGGCACTTGTCCCGGGCGTCCGTGTTGTGACACTCGCAGCGGCACAGATCCTTGCGATACGACTGGTACACGTTGCAGTCCTCCGCCTTCGTGCGGCAATCGCAGCGGCACTGCGTGTGCTGCTCCACGGTGATGATGGTGAACGGCCTGCGTCCGCTGGTGGCCGCCCGGTCCACCTTGCGCACCCGCAGCTGCACCTGCTCAACCTCCGTCGGCTGGCAGGAGATCAGCGTGGATCCGCAGCATCCATTGCACCGGCTGATCCGTGTGCACGCGGGCATATAGTAGTAGTTCGCCTCGTCCTCCGCCGGCGGCTTCAGCTCCACGATCGTCGGTTGCGGGGAGCAGCTCGCCGGCGTTGCGTTCCTCACGGTAGCTGGAGATTGGGAATATGGTGATCAGGATAACTATTCAAGGCTCAAAACAGGCACAAAGTGCTCAGGAATTCGCTTAAGGAGTTTCATTTTAAAAGGAAGTAAAAGTATTGCTTACATTTCATGATGCTGCGCTTAAAGTTTTCTGTAAAGATAGTTTACAAATAGTATAGTTAGCTGGATACATGGGTGTCCAGATACTCACCCTTGGAGGAGGGCATCTCGCCGGACACATCGTAGTCGGCGGTCACGTTGGTCAGCTCAGCGGACACGGCCAGTGGGAGCTGTAAGATGGATTGGACATGGATTCAGTTCACCCGCACATTCATTTGGACTTAGTCATGGGCCACTACGAATCGACGACGAGATTCCATTGAAAAACGTACGGCGACTGCATAGAAATGGTTTGAATAAACACCAAATCGACGCCATCGTGCGTCACCCAGTTATTTTGCCCGTATTTCGGTAGCCGTTCCGAGCGGCGGAGGAGCAAGTGAATCCGCATCCACGTAACCCACGTGCCCAGTTCGACTTGCTTTCGGCCAATTTGCACGTACGTATGTAGTTTTGACGGTAGCCATGCTCCGGGCCATGATTCATTAGCGACATTTGCGACTCCAGACGTTAATTGTCCGATCTGGCGGAGATCGGTGGCATATATATGAACATATCCGCAGCTGCGTCACAATGCGGAGAAAGTTCAAGGGCAAATGACAAACGATCGCAGAGGAAGTGGCATATTTTATGATAATGTGATAATAACGATCGTAAAGAAATAAGCCAGGCTAATATGACTATTTTTACAGTGAGCTGTGCGTTCAAATTAGCAACTAACTTAAGGCTTAAGTGACTTTATTATTGATATTATTAGGCCTTAGAAGTGCTTTTTTAATTATTGAATATTTGTATAGCTACGTTTTTAGCAAATATTCCAGTAATAGGCAGTTCAAATATTTCCACTTAATTATAAGCATTTTTTTTTTAAATCAAAACGAATGTTTACCACGAATAATGGATTCTACATATGTATTTATTTATTGATAAGCTTCCAGGAAGCGAATCACATTTTTAACACTAATTGCTATCCGATATCGGAACTGTTTTTGTTTCGACTTCTGTGCCTTGGTGGATATTTGCCGAGTGCCCAGAAACCGATCCCCACTTGTTTACCCAGCCAATATGACAACTCCACCGTAATCCCAAAGAAAAGAAACCCTTCCACCGCCATAAATATAAGTGTATATGTGTACATATGAGTATCCCCACGCTTTTCTCGCCGGGAAAGGAAATCTTTTGTTGATCTGGAAGCAAGGCAAACAAAACGCTTGTTCTCGTGGGGGTTAGGGTTAGAAGGTACTGGAGGTGGGGGCCAGTGAGTAACGCCCAATTAAAAACGTAATGCGAATTATTTGTTTTGGAATCAAGCCGGCACTGCAGCACTATCAATGCCAAAGACGCAGACAGAAGCAGAAAGGCGAACACTGAGAGAAATTTGGCCTGTACTCTGAAGTAATAGGGAATTCCTTCAAAAGGTATCCATAAAAGCTATCAGAACTAAAAGTAATAATAAGTGGAAAATACTTAATAAAATACAATTAAGTGCTCAACTTTATAGGTACTTAGTATATTGGATACTTTGAAGTATCTACAAGTTACTTCTTTAATTAAAGAAATATAACATTTTCTTGCCAGTTACAAAATTTAGTTAAAAATTTACTTTTGGTGTTTAGTTTCTGTTCTATTCCTTTTCGCTGCGTGAGAAGATGCGCTGCGACAACGGCGCCACTGTGTCCACCGACTGCTCCCGATCTTTGGTGGGGTTTTGGGTCTCAGATCTGGGATCTGGGATCGGGTTGGGGTTGGCGTTGTGCAGCGAGGCAGCGCCTTATCAAGCTGCAAACAAGACGCGGTGATGACGCTGACCCAAATAGGCGATGTCTCTGGGCGACACAGTGGCGCCATCTAGATGCAGCCGTATTTTATAGTAATATTTGCTAAATAACAGACTAACTAAAATTCTTAACTCTTATCAAACTCATCAAAAAACACTTTCTTGGCATTTTATGCAGGGTACCAAAAACCCAAAAATGTAGTAATTGGAATTACCCTCGGAACTTTTTAAAAACCCATTTATTATATCACTCGAATTCTTCTGATAAAACCTAATTTTTTCTACTTTCTTAGAGCAATCTGAATTTTCGATAATATATCTCCTAATAATATAATACTATCAAATAGTTTTCTAATTAGTTTCACTATACTGATGGATGTTGGAGTGATTGTAGCATTTGTCTTACCGTCAATGGTGTTCCGGCTTCCGCGGCTGCTCCTTGGCAGCAGCTGCCCTCCAGTGCACCCACTGGCGCCGCACCGGGATCGTCCGCCTGGCGGAGCAGGCGCACCTTGGTCTGCGTGGAGGAGGAGGACGTGGCAGCGGCGTAGAAGAACCTCTGCGACGGCTGCCTGTTGTTCGGGGACACCAAGGAGCCCGCCGCTGCCTTGCCGACGATCAGGACGAGGAGGAGCAGTGGCAGGAGGAGCAATGTATGCTGCATGGGCTCTGGGATTCGGATTCGGAACATGGCCATGCGGATGCGATGGAAGATCAGCTTTCAATGGCTTTCAATGGCCGTTACAATTAGCTAAAACCAATGAAATAATACATCATTACCATGCAATTTAACGTACTTTCAGCTTAAACAATTTATTAATAAATTATTAATGTACTATAATTTGCGGAAGTGACCTTCAAATCGAAAGGTGAGTCATGTTTTAAGCATAAATATTTTCGGAATCTCGAAATTCAGCTTAATTTTGTTTGGAAAATTCTTCAAAGCCGCGAAGATTCGAGAACGTAAAGATTCCTTTTCATTTGAAAATTTGTGTATTTTTTAAAATTTTTTTTTATGCCGGTAGAAGTGTGAAGTCGCCTTTTATTCCCAGACTTCCTCTGACTGATTTACGACTTGATATATGTACGGGTCGTGTTGGAAGATGACAGAGTCACAGATTCATATTGTTTTCCTAGGGTTCATTTGCTTTTCCCCCACAATGTCAATTCTTTGGGCAGCAGGTGTGTTCTTCAGGTGTGGGTGACAGGTGGGGGCGGGCGGGCACGTTTTCCATTCGAATTGGGGTCAGTTCGGTTATGAACGCGATGTTGACCAACGTTGGAGGCAGCAAAAAAACCTGCGACGGCCAACTTGACATTGATACAAAACGTCTTATCATCACTCGAGGGTACGATATCGTGCGTCAGGCATATCAATGAGACAATCAACCTGCCGGGGGACAGGAAGCACCGGGCGTTAGTCACCAGCGGCACTCGATAAACACCGCTTAATCTCGATTGAAATCATGAAGTATTCGACAAATAACTTACAATGCCAAGTAAACAATTCAAGAACAATAAAATGTATTAGGTGCATAGGGTAAGTAAAGCAATTGTGTCTAATTCAATATGGTTACTAAACGACTGAGTCACGCATACGCCCCTGGCGCACACTGCTTACACGGTACTAGGCAATGCAATGCCACTACCACTACCACTTTTGGCTATGAATGAGCCGCGTTTGTTCGACCGTTTCTTTTATTATGGCCATGCCCTGACTCATAAATCAGCTACACTTGTGGCCATTAAAGCCCTACAAGCCGGCAAAAGGCGGCAGGATTCTTGTGTAATCGCCGGCAATCTAGAAGACTCAAGCGGGAATTCTTCAGTCCGTTTCCTGTCTCTCAAACTCTATTTCGAATGCTAAGTGCGTAGGGAGTTTAATATTTCCTGCATATGGAAAGTAAGCTTCAGCTACTGATTATGTTGCACTCGAAGGAAAAGTGCAATTGGTCGAAAATGAAATCATAGGTAAAATTAGCCAACTGAAGAATTCGCGTTCTGCTTTCGAACTGAAGAATTCGCGTTCTTCTTCTTATGCTGTTAAGAATTCGCGTTCTCCTTCTTATGCTGTTAAGCCAATAAATTTATTTCCAGTGCCGGCTCCACTGTGGCTCTGGCATTTAACGTATTTTATTATTATTTGTTTTTATTCTCGACGCTCCCTTGTTCTTATTCTTTTTTTGCGTGCTGCTTAAATATGAAAATTCTTATTATAGGTCAGTTCGCGTTTCCCTTTCTGTTCTTCTCATTCCCCTTCTTCTTGGGCTGTCGATAACGAAACGCACGCCTAGTGATAGTGATAGGTCCCAGTAAAACATACTATATATACAGATTTGTATATAGCTTGCTGGTCAAGGCGCTTTATCAGCCTAGTGAATAGCAAATAAAATATAAATGGCTATTGTAAAATCGCAAAAGGCGTTCATTCATTAAAATGCAAAACAAAAAATAGAAGACGAAGAAGTGAGAAAGATGTAAACATAGCCATATGCTCCCCCATGGATCGGGAAATCTGTACATACATATATATATTGGGTATGAAAAAAACAGACTGGTAGATTCCAAGAGCTTGCTTCGCTAATTAGTATAGCTGTAAACACATAGTGGTTTGGGTCAGCAACTTTGTTCTTAATACAGTTTAATCGAATTTTGGATGTACGGCGAATGACATTTTGATGAACATGATAACAATTTAAAGAAAATAGTGGGATGCAAGTTTTTAAGGAGGCTTTGTAAGCCTATTTTACTGTACAAATAACTTTTAGAATGCATCTTGCAAATTGGAAAGATCTTTATTAAAACGTACGAAGTTATATAAACTTATTTGTACAAATAACAAAGTGTGGAACGTTTTTTTTTTCAGTAATTTGAAGAGATCCTGATTTCGTGCAGTGCATGAGGGCAAGACGAAGAAAAGCAAAGTGAGAAGTGGTGCAAAAAACAACACAGGAAAGGAGATAGCAGAAACGGTAAGAGGGGTGTGGAAAGGGGAGGGGAAGGAGAGCAAGATCGGATGGTGTTAAAAATAGCTTTAAGCTCGCCTTGTAACGGGACTCCACGGGAGTTTCAAGTTGTGTGTGTGTTTCTGCACTTATGTTTTAGGTGCAGTGGGTGCACAAGTGATTATTTGTGGGCTGTAATCAACACACACGAAAATCAGCTATCATTGTTTTCCAATCTGTTTTCCTTACTTTTCTTGGCTCTTTTTAACAGTTAAACAAATGCCGTTTGATATGACAGACCAAACGTTGTGATTATTTTTATTGCTCTCCCTTCCTCTCTCTCTCTCCCTGTTGCCAGGTGTCACGCACACCTGTGTGATTCATCTTGACATTCCTCTGTGCCGTCTTGTTGTTGTTGCTCTGTTTTTCTTTTTTGGCGGCTGCTGCACAAGCTTTATGTGGAGTAACAGCTGTTAGCTTAACAGTGAGTTCATAATTTCGGAATAATTACCAATTGGAATTTAAAAGACTTCAAATAATTTACTAGTCTATCTGCAAAGAATTTAAATAGATCTAACGTACTGAAAACAAGATTCAAAATATATTGCAAATTTTTAAACCCTCTATAGGATGTTCGTTCGATGGGTGGGCCGCTGATGATTGCACAACCTGTCACATCGAAGGTCTCTTTAACCCGATTCAACGGTTAACATTGCGCGTCTAGTCAGTTATCAGTTATCAGTTGTTGTTGTTTTTGTTGCTACTGAGGCATTTCGTCAGCGCAGATATTACAGATCGACCAGAGGGAGACGGATAGATGGGGGGAGGGGGAGGGGGAAAGGCAGATTACAAAATTAAGCACGTTTTTAAATTATATATATGAATGCGAATACTTATTGCGAAAGCGACAGGCTTTTGTTACTCCTCATACTGATTGCTTTTAGTACCCCGTACTAAAGAGGTGTGCTAACTTTGGCGAAATCTGATCAGCAAAGAGTTTCCGATAGTGTGGGGTGTCCCAAAAACGAAATCAAGCGACTGTTTACAAGCTTTCTTTAAGAAAATTTAACTTATAAGGCTAGCATATGCATATATCTATGCCTCAGGTATCATATAGTCGATAGACGATACCCATATGATCTGTATTTAGTTTGCGCAGGTGTCAGCTGTATTTATTCTCCCACTTTCGAGGCATTCCTTCCCGGTGCGTCACCCGAAGATATCAAATCATATAACGTAATCTCAGGGAGGAGAAGGCGAGGAACCCAAAGGAATCATCTCGGGAACGCGATCCCCACTTGGGCGGTCCTCAATTATGCGAAGGGTGTGCCTTCGGCCAGGCAATTGATCCCCGCACATGAATTCCAAAACAAAAGGAAGACTCGAGCGTTAATGATAAGCCTGCGGAGGCGGGGCGGGCGGAGGCGTGGCAGATCAGGGAACAGGCCCATAGCTTGTCTCCCCGTCTGGTCATTCGCTCAGGCAAATCAATTACAATATAGACATGATAATAACTCCACTGCATCCATGGGCCCATGTAGACGGGGGAGCAGCAGAGCAAACAACAAACAAGAAAACACAAAACTTGGAGCAACAGGAGGGCAATGGGCAATGGACAATGGGCAGTGGGTTCTACAAGCTCTACAAGATAAATTATGGATTTGCTCCCAAAGGGCTCCCAAAGGGATCGGGTCAACGGCGACGTCTGGAATGCGAGTCTAAGATTAACCGATTTCAACTTTTGGAAGGCGGAAATATGGACAAGTTTTTTAAAAACTAGGGCATATCTAAAATAATTGGTTGTTTTTAAGTTTAGTGAAGGTGTGACTTGATCTAGGAATAGTTTCCTTTGTAGGATATCAAAGTTCTCCATTTGTTCCATACAAAATGTGCACGTTATAATTTGGAAACGTATTTGCACCAAAGTTTATAAGGCATTTTTATGTTTCTGAACGTGATTGTTTTACAAAACCCAAAAGTAAAATAGTATAATAATTATCAATTTATCACATAATATTTAATGTGTGACTTTTGTGAGCAAACGTTATCATCAAACTTGTTTCCTTTTAATAAAAACCCGCAATTGTACATTTTAAAATAAATTGTTTCTTAAAAATGACATTTTAGTAACGAAGTAAATTAAAAAATAAACATGAACTTTGAGCACATTGCCAGCATTAGTTTGTTGAACTTTATTGACGATTTATCCGCAATAACTCGATCATAAACATCTTGATTTATTGCAATTTAAGGCAGCGACTACATTTAAGCCAAGTTCACTTTCATTTGTGATTCAAAAATCTTCGATTCGCACGCGATTTGACGCAGTTCGATTTGAATACCGATTAGGCCCGGCTTAGACTTTGTTTTTAGGAATTCAAGCGCAACATTTTCACGGGGGTTTTCCACACAGCCACTGGAATAACTCAACAGCCAGATCAAAAAACGTTAATTGCAATTGTACTTTTTTGTTTTGTTGGTTTTTTTTTTTTTGCATTTGTTAATAATAAAACGGTGTTCTGGTTTTGCTCGAAAGCTATTTGTAAAAAAAAAAACATATATATATAACAAAAGGCTGTGCGCTGTGGAGAGCTTTTTAAAAGGCCCGGCTTCAGTGGAAAATCATATAAACAATAACAAAAAGCAGTTTCAGTTTAAATGTTAGACGCAGTCGAGGGTCGCTGGCTTGCTTGTTTACGCTGCTGAATTGGGTTGAAAATTTCGAGAAGCAGCACTTACTCTATTGAAACACGGCTCGAAAATTCTGAATACTATGTTTTACACGACGTTGAACAGCACAAATCGGTTAGCACGAAACGGTAAACAAACAACAAAAAAATATGTGTGCACAAATGGAGGGTTTTGTATTTGGTAATTTGTGATATATATTTGAGCGCGTCGAAGTTGGTGGTGTTAGCCTCGCGGAGATCGGCGGAGCTGCGATCCAAGCACCAGCAAGTTCCGTTCAAAACTGTCGACTCGTCGGTGTGGGCCAAGTTACTGCGCCCCTATCACAGTCGCCAATAACAATAGCAGTAGCAGTAGCTGTTGCAGTAACAGTAACAGTAACCAGCTGTCGCAGCATTGCGCTCTCCGCTCCGCTCCGCTCAGCACCACTCCACTCACATCCCATCCGAATCGAACCGCTCCGCTCAGCGCTCTCTCGATCTTGGGGCCTAGAGCGGAGCGGATGGGATTCACTGTTAACAGTTAACGCTGGGAGAGCGCGATCTCGACTTATGCACACCCTCGCTCAGGAGGCTCGCTGAGATTAGATTTAAATATATACAGAGCAACATTAACAATACATATGTTGCATTCTATGTATCTTATATTATGATCTGTCTATTTATTTGTACCATATGTGTGGAAATGGAGTATAAATATTACTGATAAAGCAGCATTATTTCATTGTTATTTTCATAGTATTCATCGTAGTGTGACAAATTACATTATGTTAACACTACGCATCAATAATCTGTAAACTTTCTTTAGGCAATCTTTCCAACTTTTCTTAGGCAATATTTCAGTTATGCCCGTTTTTATTAACCTGACTTCATTATTGTTATTTTAGTATTCATATAAGTACATTGTCTTTCAGCCATCGTAGCTTGCAAGGGTGTAACAAATTCTGCTTGCTATATTAAAGTAACTAATCGCTTATATATATCTTAAGGCGTAAATTAAATCGTTTCATAAGCATTAATTTTACAGCAAAAACTAAAATGCGATTTTCAATTCAAGTTCGCTTGGAAAACCTTTTCCGATGACTAGGATATGGCCTATAAATTCAAAAACGTTACATTTATCCATTGCTTAAATGTATATAAAGCGTAATTCTGGACGTGAGATGTCGCTCAGGTATCTACGATTCCCGCTAGGATGACTGCCCTACAGATGTTCCTCACTCACATGCCGTTCGAGATCGATGGCCCGAAAGAAGGGCCGCACGCATAATTCACAGGTGTAATTACCGTGGCCATGGCAGCGATCCGTCTCCATGTGATCGGTGAGGTGGCACCTCTGGGTGAATGTCTTTCCGCACTTGGGACACAGATGTGGTCGGTGGTCCAGGTGTAGGCTATTAACGTGCTTCTTCAGGTGATCGGCGGTGGCAAAGTCCGCCTGGCAAATACCGCACACATGACCGCGCAAGAGGATGTGAAGACGTTGCAGGTGGGACCGCAGGGCTTCTCGGCTGCCATGGCTCTTGCCACAACAGCAGCACTCCAGGGCGCTGCGTCCGTGAACCTGCTCCAAGTGCCGCACCAGGCTCAGACTGCCGGGAAATCCGTTGGCGCAGAACGGACACACGAAAACGTTCGGCTTGGCGTCCACAATGCACGACTCCTTGTCCAGGTCCGTGGGCCAGCCAAAGGTGAGATCGTCGTCCCAGTCGATGCTGGGTAGTATGTTCTCAATGTTCTCCTCCAGCATCTCAAGGTCCTCCGTTTCGTCAACCTGGCTGTCTGCAGGGATCGGATTGAATAGTATTATTAAGCAGGGTATGCCATAAACATCACAACTACTCGTAAGCAGGATACTTACCTGCATCACTGGCCGTGGACTTCAGGGTACTCAGGCGATGCACCTCCTCGGCGTGCTCCTGCAGCTCCAGCATCCCGCTAAAGGTCTTAACGTCGTTGCAGTTGTCCGCGCACATGTCGCAGTAGAACAGCGACTGCTGACCGTGCCAGCTGGCCACATGCCGGTACAGAAACGTGGCGGACGCGTACTTCTTGCCGCACTGCAGGCACAGGAACTGGCCGTCGATGTGCTTTCGCTCCCTGTGCCGCTCCAGCCGGGCCTCCTCGCCGAAGAGCGTCAGACAGTGGCGGCAGACGAATAGACACCTCAACCTGACGGCACACTGCTGCTCGTGCCGCTTGGTGGCCGTATGACGAGAGAACTCCGCAAAACAAACGCCGCAGTGGTACGAACGCTTCTTGGCCGGCTTCTTCGCCGCCAGCGGCAGAGCTCCGCGGTTGTCCGCTCCCGGCGCCTTTGGCCGGATGGGCACCGGTTCCATAATTCTACCTTGTCCAATTAAAATTGTATTTACAAGCAAAACGGCTCGCTGTCTATCGATATCGGAAGGTGCGATTTGTTATCGATTGACCGCAAGCTGAAAATAAATATACCGAATATATCAATATGCAGTCACACTTACTTCCCGAACTGTTCAAAACCAAAATTCAAAAAATTTTAAATTAAGGTCTATATATTTCCAGCCATTCCTTCAATCATTTAAAATATTCCCATTGAAAAGAGCCCGCTCGTACATTTTCGTCACTTGAATATTTATTGTACTTCATTTAAATCATTTTGTATTTGAATTTTTTTTACATACTTTTATGGTTTTTAATTTCATCAGCATAATTCAATAATATATAGTTTTTGTATAGTATAATAATTTTATAACACGTTTTTCTGCACTGTGCAAATAATTTTCCCATCAACTTCTATTCAATTTGCGAATTTCCTTTTAGTTATTTGCGTGATGGAGTGTTGATATTCAAATTTCCTTGAATTCTTTAGTACAGTCTACATTAAATTGTTTTACATTTGATTTCATTTACCGACTAACATTTTGTTGTATATTCTTTTTTGTGTTTTTTTTTTTCTCAAAATAATTCATGTTTTTAACACTTTTGTAATAGTATAAGCTGTATACACTTATAATAAATGACTTGAATACATAATAACAAACGCCTCGGTTACAATCTTCAATCTTCACAACTGTATTCATGACCCAGAATTTACATGGCGTTACTAAAAGCTCTGGAATCTTATGTATTAAGCATATTGTTTTGCGCATTCCTGTCCTCTAATCAGTGATGTGAGCACTAATTATCCAGAAATTAAAGTAAATATTTGCAGGGCAATGCCACCCACCTGTTGCGTGAAGTAGTACACACTTATGTAATCCATTAAACATACATAGTTATCGAATTCTTTGTTCTTATTATCAAAATGGCTCTGTGGCGGCTCAATCAATCCATCGGACCTCTAATGGTTCCTTAGTTCTATGCTCACCCGATACTCAAAAGTTCAAATAACACAATGGTACCACTTAAATACACAAGCAACATTCTTGGTTGCGAAATTCCAACACTACAGTCGAAAAATCGCAGCCAGTTTTTAAAAAGAAACATTTTTGGATCATCACAAAATGTACAAGAGCTTCTTTAAACTGAAAATGCTTATTAAAGTTAAACACTTGAATCGAGAACGTATGATCTTGTATTTGCATTTTCTATCAACTAGGACGATTTTTGCAGGATGCTATGGGTGGGGGGAATCACTTAAATGCACATCAAACGTTCAATAAATAGCGAAATGGGATCAAATCAGGTAAAAATGGAATATAATAACACGAATCTCCATTAGCTAAAGTCGTTCTATGTTGCATGCAATGATTCAGTAACTTATTCACTCTTTTATTCGAACATTTTGAGTACCGGGGTGGAGTAAAGTCGACAGCCGCGCTCTTGTGTCATATTTGTGTTTATGTAAGATTTCTGTTTCGGCAAGGAACCCATAAATATGCATGGGAACACTTAGTGTAAGCGATTAAAAGATATTCTCCATTGACTACTAAAAACATTCGGAACTTGTTCTTGCGATTTGCGTTTAAAGTAATTCATATCTTGCCTGCATTTGAATCTTTTGTTGTAAACTCTTAGTAAACTATTCATTTTTGGCATATTTGACTTACAACAACGGTAATACAAAAAAGTAAATGTACATAAAAAACAACAACAATACAATTTTCCTCCGCATTTACTACAACTTCCTTGGTGTTGTTCTAAAAGCTGCTATTATATAT
Source organism: Drosophila mauritiana (assembly GCF_004382145.1). Taxonomy (NCBI): domain Eukaryota; kingdom Metazoa; phylum Arthropoda; class Insecta; order Diptera; family Drosophilidae; genus Drosophila; species Drosophila mauritiana. The sequence goes on along the minus strand of NC_046672.1, from coordinate 18,645,889 downwards.
TTCGACAACAATTTCGGAACTATTGCTGCTGCTGCTGCTGATTTATTTTGTTTGCATTAGGTATTCTTTTTTTCATTTTTCATTTTTCACTTGTATCTGTATTTTTCATTTTGTATTTTATTCTTTAACTCTTTAATTGCTCGGCTCGCATGAAGCAAAGTTAACGGTGGTTTCATGTACACATTTTGTACGCACGCCCTACACATCGGCACATCGTTCCTATTTTTCTATTTGCTCTATAAGTTCAATATGCTCTATACTGAAGTATGTACTCCCCGTACCCGTACCGTACCGTACCATCGTACTATTTCGTAATATCTATGCAACACTGGCTTTGATTTTCGGTACGCTCTTTACATTGGGGATATCGTTTTGGGGACTTATGTACGGATCTCGGAATTCAAGTGTTACAGCTTTGGGTTTTCGTCTCGTTAATTGAAGTAGTTCAAAAATGTGTGTTTAGCATAGAAAGCACAAAGAGAATTCAGATATTCAGATAATCGGATATTCGGATATTCCGATATTCGGATATCCCATATAAAGATTGTTTACCAGCAAATCGGTTTTCGACAGTAAAGTAGCTAATTCATATGCACAATGAAAATAGAAATATATGTACTTAGATTGTAATAGTTCTTCGATAAGTTATCATCTTTCGATTCATATAAAGGTATTAGTCGCGAACAACCAGGATTTCATCTTAATTTGATTCTCTAATTTCTTTGTTTATCTGTTTCATATACTCGTCTCTTCTATTTGTTAGATTCACATTAAGTTAAGTTCGAATCGATCGAATGCAATTTGATCTTAGAGATGCGGCCCATCTCGCCTCCCTCCCATCGATGGATGTTGGCTCTACGAGTAAGAAGTGGTTAGTGTTATACTAACCACTGCGATTGTTTGGGCGGGCAGCTCAATACATTTCTAGTCGAATAGAGAAAATTACTAGGTAGTCATTGCTAGGACACGTGGGTATATAATCTGAAACGCACAAGTTGATCGCGCAAGTCAGTTTCGCATGGGCAAATACATAATACATAATACTTAATCTGGCAAAGTTGGCTATGGGTTCTCTAATAATCTACATACACAATCACTTCTTCTCCTAAATATTTGCGTTTTCCAACTGTGTTTCATTTTCACTGCACATCAATTTTGGGGCTCGTGAGTTCTGGCATGTACGCGTGAAATGAAACGGCTAATTAACTTCGAACTGAGATTTCAAATGGCAACTACTTGCGCAGCAACTTGTGCATATAATTATCCGAGGGACTTTTATTCTAGTTGGTGAATCGGAGCCATGGTTACATAGGCCCAACACTTTGTACTACTAGCTGAATAAATCTTGGGCTCTTGAGTTGGCAAGGGGCAAGCATGATCGCCATCACCATCGCAACTTCAGATAGTATTGTCCCCATTCTAGATCGAGGCACCAAGAATATTATTCCAAGTGCCAGGCACCACCAGCTTGCCCTTTGCCAGCTCATCCTGGGGTTTTCGAGGTCACAAATTTGCTGGGATAACAAGGGCTTTTCCAGGAGAAAATACATAGTTGATCGCAGATGGATTGTGAAAAGTGTTCCCACTGCTGGCCTGCCTAACTTTATAATACAAATTATGGTCTATATTCATCGCGATCTTGATTACTGCTTTTGACTTTGAGGGGGAGTATATATATATATATATATATGTATGTGTAGCTTCGAATTAACTATGGAAAATTGTTTCTTATGCGCAGAAAGATCATATACATTGTATACATTAAAATGTGTCGTCTGCTGCGCCGAATCTAAGCTCCGTTTAATTATCATCGTATCGCTTTTTTACAAGTGAATCAGAAGGCGGCACTCGCGACTTTAAACACATTAATATCCATTTAGTTTTCATCTGATTTTTCTCGTTACTCTAGTTAGCCACGTTAGCCATGTTAGCCACTTGGATTTGTAAATAAGTATGTACGTCTGTAGATAAAGTATGTATTTTTGTAGCATTCATAGACCGTTTTCATATCATTTCGTTTCAATTGAAATTGAAATTTTCAGCAATAAACCACTGCGCCTCGTTTGATTCAACGGCTTCAAGAACTTGAGAAGCATTTAACATTTACATATGCATACGCTCAATTATTCAAATACTTACATTTACATAATATGTTTGCATGTGTACGTATTATAATAGATACTCCCTCCGTATAATAAACTTAGCTACCCAGGCCTGGCCCTACTTCTTCAATGGCTTCCTTTTCAGCAACTTGTTGACCACCGTCTTGAACAGATTGGGCTTTATTCATAAGTATCCCAGTGTGGCGTATGTCTTCACGAAGGTGCCGTCGTTGGTGCTGACGTTCCTGTGGATGAGCATTGGTTGGGAGGAGAAGGAGAAGGAGAAAGCGGACTTAGCCACGTTTTAGGTGGTGTGAAACTCATGGCTTTATACTAACTCGTCTTCCCAGGGACACACCGCATTGTGGTCAGCTGCATCCATGCTGCTGCCGCCGGCCCTTTCGCGCGCATCCTTGTCCTTTTCGTCCTGCGAGCTAAGTTTCTTGCCCTCGGAATTTCGCTTCTTGCGCCGCTTACGCGCCTCCTCGTTGCTGGATGTGGGTGTGGCCGTAGCCGAGCCGGAGGCCATCACCAGTTCCCTGCTGCTGCTGCTGGGCGGAGCAGAATGGGAAGGAGGAGGAGGAGCGGCCGGTTCGCACGGCTCGTCGTCCACGGTGTCCACGTCCAGTTCGGCCAGGGGCGCCATGGAGGGCGCAGGGGTGGGTGCTGGCGGTATATAGCCAATGTCTATGCTATCGAAGTCGTCCACTGCATCCTTGGCATCGCCAAACTGCAGTCCCTCCTGGTACTCGTCGGTGGTTGGTGAAAGCTCGTCCAGAACCGTCTGCTCGATTTCAGCGTCTCTTTCTGCATCGTCCGCCCGCACTGCTTGATCCTCGGTGGTGATGGTGGTGGTGTTGGTCGTGGTGGCCATCTTTGCCAGATCCTCGCCTGGCTCTGCTGCCGGGGTTTCAGCGGACACGGGCGTAGTTGCCTCTAGCACCAGGACCTTAATGGTGGGCGGACTACCTGGCTCTGTTTGGACAACACTGCCCTGCTCGATCAGCTCGATTTGGACCTCCTTGACCGTGGTCACAGGCGCCGTGGCCTCGCCTAGCTGGTTGCCTTGGATTGAACAGGAGCTTCCCGGGATCTCGGTCGAATCGACCACCTGATCCGCCTGATTCTCGCTTTCTCCCGGTGGTGGCGTGATCTTCGTTATGGGCGGCGGGGTCTGTTCGGGGGTGGGTACTACTAGAAGCGGCGGCTCCGATGTCGAGGACTCGCCCAGGGATATTTTGTTCAGTTCCTCCTCCAATTCCGCATCGACATCCGAGCCAGATGGCGGATCTTTGGCGATGCCTTGGCCACTGCCGTACACAGCACTGCGTGCCTGCAGCGGAGTGGAGCTGCTGGGCGCCACAGTTGGTGAGGAGGTCGTCGTTGGAGTGCGTCCTAGCTGGAAATCCGGAGTGGGGCTGCCAAGGCAATAGAAGACGCTTTAAAATTCGAGATGATTTGGTATGAAAGCACTTGATTACCTTGGAGTAAATGAGACTGACGCCCGACGCTGCTCCGGAATGTTGGGAATCAGACGCTTTATGCCTGCTTCGCCGCTGTCCACGGTGTTCTGATGGCGAATGCCCAAATTGCGCTGCATTCGATCATTCACATCGCTGTTGTCCGAGGAAGTGCTGCGCATAAAATGTTGATTACTGGCTGTCCAAACATCCGGAGTTTCTGGGTGGTGTGCGCCTACCTATTTAATCGCATTGGCTGCCCGGTGGAACTTAGGATCTTCGACGCTCCTGCTCCACCTGCTGGAGCCGTTGCCGGCGTCTCTGTGGCACTATCCAGTTCCCAGGGACACACGGATAGCTTCACTTGCGCCGCCGGCGGCGGCGGTACTGATTCGGCTGGGTCATCCCACGGGCAGACGGCACTGCTGGCCGCCGCAGCCAGAGCCGTGGACGACGATGTGGACTCCGTGGCATCGAGGACGGTGGTCTTCGTCTTTGGCGTTTCTCTGCGGGACAAACCATGGTACACATATATACATTATAGCAATTCCTGGAAACCATATGCTCTATATACACATTTAGACGGTGGTTAAAAGGAATGCTGGTGTTCAACACGTAGACTTACATATATGCATATGTACAATTGGTAACAGAAAAGGGTAAGAGGCGCATGGGAGAAGCATCCGGAAACGAACAGTCAAATCGGCCATATTTATCTTATGTCGAAATGGTACATAAATAGTACAGAACACACACAATATAACAACAGCAAACATTCGAGCATAGCAACGATTGAAACAATGTATATTCGGAGACAGTTGGTGAAGTCTGGAAGAGAGGCGAGGCAAACAGGATCGCAGCGGTGACATACAGACTCCAGGGGCAACTGGCAACTCGCTGGACAGATACAGATGACAGGAAACAGCAAAGTGGGAATGCCAAAGTCGGTGCATCCGACTTTCATATATCCGGTACTCGATTCAAAACACAAGCGTTACATCCTTTTAGTAAGATCAATCGGACTGGGTGGTTGTATCCCAAAACTTGTTTAGGTACATAACAAAATAGAGCCTAAACTGGATAGGAATATTAACATATTTCAATAATATAGTTTAAACTTAATGCTGAAGTACCGGTTATACTAAGGGCATTGCGGTGAAGTTAGACAACAAGTAAGTTTACAAAAGAGTTTGATGTCGCCCATTCCCCCAAGATGCAATATTTTATGCTAAAGTTAACAAATATATATATTAAGCTCTCAAGTTGCCTAGTAGCTTGGACAAATAGTTGGATATCTCAAAGATGGGCAGAAGAGGCGACAAGTCGAGGGTAACAGAAGGCAAGTAACGCAAAGGTCTGGGGCACAGATCGAAAGATGAACAAAGGAGGTGTGGATAGGAGAAAACTAGCATTACGTTTAGGGTTTGGAAAGAGTTTAGTTAGTACAAGTGGTAAGTAGTAAGCGTTTCGCAAAACCAATCAATAAACATGTCTTACGGAAGTGCCTGCAAACTACTTTCGCGATTCCCGTAAGCCGCATATATCCCAATATCCATGATCGCCATGTGGCGCTGTGGCATATCGCCTCGATAAATTGAATCGCTACTGCAGTGCGTGTGTGATGTAAATTGTATGGCATATATATGATATAATCAATTGTTAGAGTATCAATTGTTGTTCAATTGTTCGGGGGGTTTCAGGTTTCGGGTATCGGGTTTCGGATTTCGGATTCTTTGTTGTTTTCGTTCTAAAGGTCTCGTGCGCATCGTGAAAAAGTTAGTAGTATAGTAGTATATATGTTGAATGGAAACCAAAAGCTTTGTCGCCAAAAATCAAAACGATGTTTTTGCTTAGCTTGGCTCTTTCAGGCAAATCAAACATTGCGAAAAATCAGAAAAATTAGCTCGCTGAATACCGATCGTATCGATTATTGAACTGAACTCACTCAGCACCTCTCCATCCGGTCGAGATCTTTACTTACCTGAAGGGGATTTCGCTGAGATTACTCTGGGAATGAGAGTGCGGTACCTTGGAGCCGGCATCCTTGTTCACACCGATCACGGCCAGCTCGTGGGCGGAGCCCGTGAGGCTGCGATCGCTGCCACGACGACGGGCGAGATTTCCGGGTGGTGGAGCCTGCATCATGGAGCTGCCGGCGGATGTGCCGCTGGGTCCCTTGGCCGCATCCCCCAGATTCGGCTGGCTACTCAGCGCGGCTGTCATTTTCTTCTTGGCACCGCTCACGCCGCCAAAGTTGAAAAAGCGCTTCTTGTACGACGGCTGTATGCCGGTGTCCAGCAGGCGTTTGTAGTGCTCCGACCGTATGAATCTCGGGTAGCAATCCTTCTTCAGCAGCAGCATGTATATGTGCTCCGATGCTGAGTCAAAAGTGAACCGCGATGGATTCTTCAGGCCCTTGAGCACGCTCTCCATGGTCTTGCCATCAATATTAATCTCGCACGGTGCGCCGGGCTTCAAAAACTCCCTACAACAACAACAAAACAAAGATTACACACACATATAAAGGTGATCAAGTGGAGGGTTCGTCATACGCACTCGTAGATTTCGTTGACCTTTCGCGCCACTTGGGAGTGGGCGGAACGGCGCAATCGATTGACTGCTATCCAGAAGCGGATGTTCTCGTGCGAGTACTCCTTCTCCAGGAAGCCGGTAAACTCCTGCAGGCCAGTGGGATCGGAGACGAGCTCCTCGATGGAGATGGCCCACCGCTTGACGCGCTTCTCTGTGGGAATGTCCACAAAGGTGTTGTTCAGCTGCCAGAAGGCAATATCCTCCGTCACCCATGGATTGGAGGGCAGTGCCGGCTGCAGAAAGAAATCGTATTCGGAGAATGTCTCCGAGTAGCAAACGAGCGACTCGCAGGCCTGCGACATCTTCATCCGCGTCCGATTCAGCGACTTGCCCAAGTAGTCAACGTCGCGCTGCATGTCATCGACAGTCTTTTTTTTATTGGGCTTGAGGCCCTGACGATCGCGCGAAGGCACTGGACAGGGCTCCAACGGAGTGAACTGGCCAGGTGGTGGACGGTGAACTCTCCAGTAAGCTCGTTCCTGCGAGTCTCCCACGATCTTGTCACCTTTCTTGCGCTCCTTGGCCAGACGCACCTGCTCCTCGGCCTGCATCGAGATGAAGTCCCACTTGCCCTTCAGGTTCTTGTGCAGCGAGGCCAGTGCCTCCGCCTCGTAGTCCTCCAGTGCATGGCGCTGCTTGTTGCGCAGCGATCGCTTGGCCAAATAGATGGCGTACTCCACGTTATCCGGCGCCTTGTGCTGCCAGGGCCAATAGTAGGGCGTTTGGAACCGATACAGCGACGAGTCGTCCTTCACGGTCAGCGTCTTTGAGTCGTTGACCGGAAAGAAGTAGCCGTGCAGACACAGTTGGTTAGCAATGTTGAGGGCCTCCGACTCCTCGATTTGCAGGCGATCCATCAGCCATTCAATTAGATCGTATCCTAAAAGTGGCCAACATGCAATCAGCGATTAGTTAAATGCTTATAAATCCTTATAAGCTAAATGCAAGTTATCATGACATTGTTTGGATGATGTAACGGACCACTTACCCATAAACGCATATGGTATGGAAGTCAGGAACATCTTCTGCTGTCGCACAGGCACGCCATGTTCCTGATCTTGCATCTCCCGCACCAGCATTTCCATCTAAAGAAATGCAAAATATATTGGAGCAATTCAATTAGGATATGCCAGGTCATTGCACCCACCTTATCGAAAGCCATGGGTCGTGATAGCTTCTCGATGGCCTGCTGTTGGTTGCCACTGCCGCCGCTGGAGCCGAGTAGTCCACCGCCTGACCCACTGACAGATATGGAGCCGTGATGGTGGCTTTGTGGCGCTGCACTCGGCACACTGGCCGGATGCGGTTGCTGGAGCTGGTGCTGCGGCTGTGGCTGTGACTGTGACTGCTGTGGGGCATGCGGATGCGTATGCTGGTGGTGGTGCTGCAGGTGGTGGTGACCCACCGAGCTGCCGCTGAAGGCAGTGGCTGCCTGCGTGGTGGCCGATATGGCCGTGGCGGTGGAGGCTAGGGCGGGACTGCTGCCGCTGTTCGCGTTCCCGCTGCTGCTGCTCGTGGCGGTGGCGGCGGTGCTACTGGCATTGTTGTTGCCACCCGCCGACGGCGACAACTGTTGCATGGCGTGGAGCACGGCATGCGGCTGAAGACTCAGACTGGTTGGCTTGCTGGGCACCAGGGACAACTGGGCCTGTGCCGGTGGCTGCGGGTTGGGCGTGGTTGCACCCGTTCCCGTGGCTGGTGCGGATACGACCACGGGCACGAGGGCCGCCGACTGATTACGGAGCACCAGCTGCCGATCCCTGTCCGGCGGCACTCCGCCGGGTGGTTCCATGACCGCTGTGCCCGCTGGCGCGGCCGCGATTTGGCTGCCGTCTCTGGCCCTTCGGCCTCGTCCCCCTCCTCCTCGTCCTCCTGTTCGTCCTGGTTCTTACTGATCCGCTGGGAACAGTTCGGTTTGGTTGATATATATCAAAGTTGCTTCGTTCGGAAGTGTGCTTTCATTTACGCGTTCCGGATGTATCCGTTCGCTTCATGATCTTTAGCGCGATTTATAACCGCTGAATGAAGTATTCGGTGAATGTGTTCCTACTTCTAATTTTGTGCGTTGCTCTCGGTTTTAGTTACCCGAATTCCATCATGTCCTTGTGTATGGAAATATTTGCTGAAAATAGGCAAACAGTTCGATGAAATAACAGAAGAAGTGAGTTTCAAAGTCTTCCATAAGAGTGTCGAAAAGTACGCTGCAATATTTTAACGAGCTGAAGTCTCGTCAATATGTGGGGTATCATGATGATTCTATTTTCGCTGCATACTTTTAGACACCCACAGTGTGCATCGAGGATGGTAAACATTTCTGATTAAATCCCAGCGAAGGAAAGCACCTTACAATATACATGCGCATCGCTGGAAAACTTGTCGATTGACTAACGAGCAAACTTACAATGTTTCATGGTTCGTTCGGGTTGGCTTCTCCTTTCTTTCCGTTAAAAGTGACGCCCCCTAGTATCGCCTATCGCCGGCGAAGCCCTTGTGGAGTGCCCTCTTCTCGGCCAGCTTGCTGTAGCAACCACCGCAAGATGCTGAACTGGTGTTTAAATTGATTGGGACTCCTTTTACTTATTCGATCCATAAATAGCCCGCTTTCATGGCCTCCAAATGGCGGGTATTCAGTGTCAGGACTTTAAAGGCGGTGTGTGCAGGTGAAAACCTACAAAAGGCGTACAGAAAATACATCAGTTTATATGCAGCTACTGTTTGTGTACAAACAAACAAGCCAACTAACTTGATCATTTCAGGCATTCATTCAAAAACGACGTCATTTTTTATTGCATACTTTCAGACATCTTTTTAAGTACCTTCAGCAGTCAAGTGCTGCTGGCGGGAACTCCCACCTTAACCCGGAATTTAAACGGAAATACGTTTTTCTGGGCCAAATTGAACAATTTACCCCATTCTCCACGTTTTAAGCTGGCCTCTGCGACTTACCTACCTCACAGAAAGGATAGCAATATACAGGATACTATTTTTTATATCCTTGAGGTTACCTCTTTAGTTTCATGACTATATCCCATGTACATACATATATTTCCAGCATAAATGCTCCCGAGTGTAGTGGCCTTTCAAAATGATTTTCCAACTAACAATATAACAAATTGTTATGCAGCTGCGAGGGTATTCGACTTTTGGCTCGCCGAGCGAGCTTTTCAATCTTGTTATTTGTAGTTGCGTGCCCGCGGCAAACTTGTATAACCATTTTGTCATTAACAAACGCACTTTGCCCTATCGACCTCTTTCCGCTCCAGTCAAATACCAGTGGATATATGTAGCAGTGGAGCCGCTCGCGTGCGACTCCAATGTGCCAGGTTTACTGCGCCTCCTTTAATGATAGCGTTTGAAAACAACAAAGGCTGTTGGGCTTAAATTGGCAGAAAAATGGGTCTGTGACACCAATATTGGTAACTATAAGATGCAGGCGAACAACGCCCCTAAATATACATATATTTAGGAGTGGGGAGATTTTTGAAGTACACAATATCATTGGGGAAATCCTCTATACAGGTGTTCAAAAGTATGCAATGGCTCCGATTGAAAGAGCTTCAATTTTGGCCACAAAATGATACTAATTTTAATTTGTTTTCCAAATGAGAATGAAAGCCTCCAAGAAATTCGTTACTGAAGCTATTGTAACAGAGTAGGGTAACAGCCACAGGAAAACACCTATAAAGGTATCCAAAAGTATGCAATAGTTAAGTTTGCTTAATTTGATACTAATTTTATTTGTTTTCCAAAGTAGAATGCGTAGGTTCTTGATAGCTTTTAAGCCATTTATTTGTGAAGCTATTCCATCAGTGGAGTCGCAGGAAAAAGAACTAGAAAGGTATCCAAAAGTATGCAATACTTTTCTGTGAAATTCCAAATGATACTAATACCTAATTTATACCAATAATAATTTGTTTTCGAAATAAGAACTTGTAGCTTTTTCAAAGCCTTCAAGAAATGCGATGGTGTAGTCATTGCATACAAAACACGTATGAAGGTGTCCAAAAGTATGCACTAGCTGAGTTCGAAAGTTGTTTCATTTTCGCTGCATACTTTTTGGCATTCTCGCAACACTTGGCTCCAGAAATGAGAATGTGTTGTAGCTTCTTAAAGCCTTCTCTAGATATGCCCGCTGGACTGCGAGGCGATAAAGTCAATTTAAACATCCCCGGGGCCATTTCAATCCAATCAATAATGCACTCCGTGCGCTGTCTTTCCGCATCGATTTGTTCATTTGTCAATCAAGCGGAGCTCTGGAGCTCTAGGCTCATGCTCGGGCAGAGCATTAGGTGCCCACCTTATGTATGTGCCGAGTGGCCGCTTCTAGCAAATTAAAAAGGATTTAATTCAATTACGTAAGACGTGCCCGGTGCGTACTTAGCGATGATGGCGACCCACTCAAAGGACACACGCATGCATTTGCGTACTTCAGCAATTTGCTGGGCAAATCGGGGACTTTACGGCAAACTTCCGAGCTTTCGAATTGTTTGCGTTTGCAATTCTGCAAAAATCTGCACAATTTCAGGCTGAACAAATGTGGTTTTCCCATTCATGGGGGATATTTTCGGAGCGATTTCTTGGAATACCAATCAACAATGCGAGCTCTAAGCTCATAATTCATCTGCATTCCTAATCAGGTGGTATAGGTTGCTTTCAAGGCGCCTAAACTTATCTGGAAATCGCACTACATACTTAGATGGTATTTATTTACCTATACTTTAGCCCGAAAAACAACAGCTCAAAACTAAGCGAGAAAATAATAATCAATTTCCCGATGCATTTGGCTCAACTCCAGACATTTCCCCGAAAAATAATAATAATTGGAACGCTTTATTCCAGTTACCGAACAGCAGCACAGAGGCATTATGAGGGCTTTACGGACTTCCTGTGCTGGCGCATATATATGCACATATATATATATATTTATATATATACATCGCATATATATATATATATGTGTGCATATGTATATGGCAAACAGCGAGTGGGAAAGTTTGCTTTACTATATTTAATTTGTTTGCCGAGATTTGCTGTTCTAATTTTGATAAGTAGCGCTGATTTTGTTGGGCTTTGTTGCCGCCACTGTTGAAGCGTTTTCCCCACCAGCCCCGCCCACGTGAAGTGCCCGCCCCCACAACCCGCACCACCACCCCCCTTCGCCCATTTAAATGTGACTTTTGTCATGCATTTGTCGCAGGCGGCTGCCCTTGTCGTTGTCGTCGTTACTGGGCCGGAAGTTGGTTTCAAACTGTTGGCAAATGAGTTTCCGTTTGCGAGGGAGGTTTCCTGCCTGCAGTCCTTGTTGTTCTTGCTCTTCTCGCTGTTGACTCTCTGGCTGCCTTTTGCTCCTTTTTGCCTTAGCTTCTGGTTTTTTGTGCCAATGTTACATGCTCGCACAGTTAGCAAAAGTTTATTAATTTGCTGCACATCGGGTTTGCCCACTTTTTATTACATACGGCTGGTATTATGTGTCTTTGTGGACCCGCCCAACCACAATTTGGCCGCTACTCCCCAACAAAAAAACACTTGCAATTGGAACTCGGAATCTGGCAGTCGATGAAAAATTGCCAAACATAATAAACAAATCTGGGCGTTTCGATTGTCTGTCCACAGCTGTGGACCTCTTAATAACCGATTGTACAAATAAATAAGTACTTAATGAGCTCGACGAGCTTGCGATACACATGTGGGATATATTATTTCTTACTTATATTTATCACATAGGATTGCGCCTGCTACATGAAATCCTGATCCCACCAGCTGCCCTATATGCGCCACAATGCAATGAACAATAAACCTTTAAAGTAAACAAGTGCGAGCCTCTTGGCCAACTTAACCAACTCGTAAACAAGGCTGAATTAACTATGAGAAAGCACACACATATCCTTGTGTTCTGGGCCACACACAACACACCGACACGGGATGCAAATTGACTCTGAAGCAGCATTTAGTCGTCCCTCGCAGTGCTGAATGCTGCACCCCGAGCACTGAGTACTAAGTACTGAGCACTGAGCCCTGGCTACCCCGACTATTGGGCACTGGGAACTCTGAGGAAACTGGGGTAACTGGGGAAACTGGGGAAACTGAGGAAACTCAGGAAACTCAAGATGCCCACAGTTCGCAGTGGTAGGAGCTTATCTTTGCATTGATATTGATTACCATCTCGTGCAATGGTGCTCTGGTTGCACGGCGCAGTTGATGCGATTACAGCTGGCTGCTGGGCTCTCGAGTTGCCTTAAGCAGGGGGCTTTGTTAAAGGATTACTTTAAGATGCCCCATTGTTTACGTTCTTTTGAGGATTTAATCTTCCCACACATTACTTTGGTCAAGGCCACCGAAACACTGACGCTGCCGCCTACGCCCACGACCACCCCACAATGCCCACCTTGAGAGCCCACAACTGCAGCAGTGCATCGGAACTAAGACTATGCAGCACGCTGGAACGGCTTCCCAAAACTGATTAGATACAGATCCTGGCATTTACCACTCGACCTCCTGCGCTGCATTGGCATAACAATAGTCGTTAATCACTAAAGAGGCCACAGGAATACTTGGAAATCATGAAATCTATTTTAAACGAAGTCTAAAGGAGCTGTTATTTGGAATTTCAAAGGGCTTAAGGCTACCAATTAAATGGAAATATGTATATGAAATATAAAGGAATTTGCACGAAACAGCTTAGTTAAACTGTACGTTAATGAACAAAGGGAATCTTGTTGGGAATGACCGAACGGTTATATCTATATATCTTTAAGAAGCTTATCTTACTACCGGCCAAATTTTATAAGACTAATCCTCTGCGGATTTGTAGAGCCGCCTGGTCATGTGATATGGGCGTCGTGGCCCCATCTGAGTGAACTGGGCTGTCTACAGATGAGTGTAGTGGCGATCGCTCCGCCGTTTTCCATCAAGATCTGGCTGAGTAATTACGCCGTAAATGCGAAAATAACAGTGTGCAGTGTGGAATGGGGAATCAACACTGCCACGTCTGGATTTGGTATGTACTTGCTGGCCGGGGCTAAATTTGTTTGTACTCTTTCGATATTCGGATGCCATAAAATAAGGCCGAGCCATCAAACATATTTGGCTAGACATGCGATAATGGAAGTGTACCATGGGTACGGTACGGTACCATACACCCATTCACATCGATATCGAACTACTTATTCGTAATAGAACTTTAATTTAAGGGCAGTTCATGGATCGACTAGACGTCCAATCAATTTTACCCAGGGAGAGTAATTGGCCGTTTTCTATAACTTATGACTACGCACATGAACTCACACACATCTCGGAATTTGCTGAAAAGAATTTCACGTGCGTACGAAGAGGAAAAGATAAACAATACCTGTTGGGGATCAGTGTAGTGTATATCTAATAGCGACGATAAGGCATTGAGATAACAATCATTCGAGGGTTACACAGGAATTGCCCATAATGGTGCAGAATGTTATTAGTTGCATACTTTCAAACACCTCTCGCCGATTTTTAAGGTTATGAGTAAGTTGTCATCTATGACCACTGGCGATTATCGAGAACTACAACTGATATTTAAGTGTTCGAACTTCATGTTAGTACCGCGTACAAAGTTCGTAAACAAATCGTATTTTGGCATAACTTCGAAGTTATAAGCCAAGAGAACAGTGCTCACATCAACAGTAGACAATGAAAACATCAAGGTTAAGTTTGGAGTTTCCCCCCACCAGCAATGTTTTGGAGCATCGCCCAGCTGAACCAGCTGTCTCCCATTACTTTTGGGGTCGTTTTGGCCTTCGTGAGCCAAGCTGACGTAAGGCCGAAAGCGTTGATCGACTTGGGCAGGCTCCACTGTAGATCGAATCAACAAACATTTTTACAGACTTTCTGGCCAACGAACACCACTGTCGAAGGGGAATACAAGCTAATAAACTAAAACGGTACAGTATCAGAGAAAGTGTGCCTATAGGGGGACTATATTTCTATGTGCGCCCGTGTGTGTGTGTGTGTGTGTGTCGGGTGCGGGTGCTATTGCATGCGTGTGTGTGTGTGAGTGTGGGCGAAGAGAGAGCTTTGATAGGCGCACACATACGCACACACTCTCCGGTTTTTCTATGGAGGGGGCGTAATTGATGATGATTTTGCTAGGGTGCCTGTTTGTGTGTGTGTGCAACAACAATATCAACAACCAGATAGCAGCAGCAGCAGCAGCAGTAACAACAACAACAACAATAACGGCAGAAAACTTTGCGCAAAAACAGTTATTTCACTTGGGGAGTTCAGGACTTGGCCGCTGCTGCTGCTCTTTTTGTTGCTTTCGTTGAACTCTCACACCTTTGGCTATTCGAAATTCGTTTGCAATAACATACAATAAACAAAAATCACCAAGTACACACATTTCCGTATTTTTATACAACCGAGTGTATACACATACATACACCCATACACCCAGTGGGCAATTAAATATTTACGTCCACCGAGCCAGCTGGTTCGCAACTTCTCCCGGAACTCTCACTGTCTTCTCCGCCACACCACAAATTGTGTGTGTTGGTGTGCACACTCGCAGCACACACTCCCACAAACACACACATACCAGCGTCTGGGTCAAGTGAAAATGTATTATTGGGCACTTTTCATATTTTCCACATGCAGACGATTCTCTTTTCTCCGCGTATTGTTCACATTTTCACTGTCAATGTTAGCATAACTAACGGTGTTCGCACTTTCGCACACAAACAAATACATCGTTTTTTTTTATCCTCCTTTTTTTGTCTTCTTTTGCTACCTTATTGCGCTGCCTTTGCTTCGTTTTCGCTTTTCCTTCTCCTTTTCGTTTCTATGTATGGCCTTCTCCTTCGGGGACTCTCGCGACTTTCTACAAAAAATCGTTTTTGCGTATTCCCTTTCGTTGCACAGCACTCTCACCGAAATTGATAAAAAAATAGGAGAAAATCTCACTAAACAAAAAGAAAAAACCAGGCATCTTCCGAAAATGCAGCACACCACGAACCGCAAGGAACACACAACACTATATAAATCGATTCGAAATTCCAATTGTGCGATTGCAAAATACAGAGTTCTTCTATTCTTCTTCTAGTTGGGCCTTCTTGTTATTCCGCCTAGCTGGTGCTTATGTCTCCATGTTGCCCGATGCGATGTGGATGTGCTCCCTGAACCCAACGCAAAAAAACACCGTCAGCGCGAGCAAACGACGCACGCACGACAAGGACGTCCGCCGCACACGATACTTTGAGCCAGTGTCCGCATGTAGGAAAATGGAAAATGGATTTTCCTGCGCCAACAGCGCCAGCAGCAGCAGTCTCCATTTTTCGGCAACCCGAATGCCAACGAGCGAATCGAAACGAATCAAGAAGAGAGCGGCAGAGAGAGTAGCGATAGCGAGAGCGCCAGCGCCAAGTTTCTCGGGTGGAAAAGCTGCGGTCAGCCCTGTGGCAACGCAGTCGGAAAAACCAGTGCCCGCGGCCCGCTGGAAAAGCTAGGCTGCCCGCGAACTTTGCCACTGGAAGAGGAAGATTGCACGAAATTACGACTCCTTACAACTATCGCTTTTTTGGCCATCTCTATCGCGAATGTAATACTCGTTATTTTTTAAAACTTACGGCAATTCACTTGATGTAACTAAACGGATACTCGTTACGGCAATTCCAATTACTTATCGAATATTTATCATAAAGCTTGCCTGTTAAGGCGAAATCGCATCATTTTTCTGGGATATCGAAGATAATGGGGAATAAAATGAGAAAACATTTTAAAATTATACAAAAGTGTGGGCGTGAAAAGCGATAGAAGTTATGAAGACTAATAAGATTATGAAAAACTATCAAAAAGTGGTTCTGGCAGTTTTGGGTGGTTTTAGGGAGTTAGAGTGGGCGTGACAAATCGTTTTTTTTTTTGTTTGTTTTTGTTTTTTTTGCAAATCGATAGAAATTTGCCAGACAAATAGGACTGTGAAAAAATATCAAACCGTTTTTCAGAAGTGTGGCGTGGTAGTTTTGTTCGGTTTGTAGGCGTTAGAGTGGGCGTGACAACATGGGTCAACAAACTTGCTCTGCGTGTATGTCTCTAAAATCTGTATGCTTCATCTAAACCTTCTAACTTTTATAGTTCCTGAGATCTCGACGTTCATACGGACATGGCCAGATCAACTCGGCTATTGATCCTGATTAGGAATATATATGGTCGGAAACGCTTCCTTCTGCCTGTTACATACTTTTCACGAAGTATAGCCTAGTATACCCTCTTGCTCTGCGAGTGACTGGTATAATTATAAGCATGTGTTCATATTAAGCAAAATACAAGGAAATGCTAAAATTCATTTGATCTTTGAAATGCCTATCAATGTGTAACGAATCTTACTCGTTGCTTCATTTCCAACGTTTCATTACCTTGCGCTTAACTTGGCGGTTACAACATTTAAATACGTGAACTTTGAACTTTACCTGTTAAGTACTCGTTACTGCAGTGCTAGAGATTATTGCTCATCCCACTCCATGGGCCGTTAGAAATTTGACTTTCACTCATAAATAAAACATTTTTGTATTATGTATAGTATGAAAAATTAAAGTTTCTCGCAACATGGAGATTCACAATTTGTTAATTTCGTTAAAACTCAGTATATCTAACCTGTCTTTTATATCATACCATTCAGACATTTCCGTTTTAACGCATTTATTTCCATTAATACCTCCCACAAACGGCTAAAACAAATGTTTTTTTTTTTGCGTTGCTTACATACGTACATTTTTATAATCTGTATCTAATAAAAAGAGTTAGGTTGTGATATGTTTTAAAAAGACAACAAGAAATGTATTGAATTAGTACAATAATATAATTTACACATAATATTTGTACACATATTCTGTTAATTTGATACGCTTTCAAATCGAATGAAAAAATACGCTGCTGTCATACATAAAATCCGCCGAATTTTCTCATAACACCTTTTGAGGATACGCCACGTGGTAAATAGTCTAGTTTTAAATTTAATATGTGTCTATATGTCAAAATACACTAGTTAGTTTACAATAGTGTAGCCCACAATCTTCGGTGAACCGAAAATATTGGAAATATGCATTTTGTCAATATTACGTTAGTCCAATACAAAACAATTATTCACTTTGGCATTTCCAAAGGACTAGATTCTACCTACACGTCATCGGAATATAAGTGTACATCTAACCTATGCCACAAGTGGACCACAAACAGAAAAAATTTCGAAATAAGGAGTGTGTTTTCGAAAAGTTTTTCTACGCTACTCACTTGTGTATTTACATAACGTGTCTGTCAAATGGTTCTCATTCTATACTTATTCGATATTTGCTTTTTGCTGTTGTAATCGGACAAATTCGACTGTTTTAGTGACTTACACTTGTGGAAACAGGTTTCCTACATAAATGAAAGCATTCGAGAGAAAAAAATGTAAATTATACGACAAAATCCTATCTATCTACTAGTGAACTAAGTAAAACGCATTAAAATCAGGTCATGTTTGCCCATTTCGTTTGGCTTGATATTTGGGAATATTCCTTCTGCTCCGGTGATATATTTCACCTAATCGGAGACGAAAGGCCGAGTCCCGGTCATTCCTGTAAGTGATTTAAGCAATCTTCTCGCCCTGTAAAGTCTAAACTCATGGCATCGCTCGTCCTTGGTTGCCATGCTCCTCTCCCCGCCTTACTGACTATTTAATCCATCTGATCTGGATAGCGAAGTCTTCTAAAATTATCACAAGAAGTTGGCATTCGTGTGTTCAATGGCGCTTTGTCGGCGTCACATGTAGGAGGGCGAGGACTTGCGCGATCTCGAGCGTGGCTTCGAAGGACTCTTTAGGCTGTGGCGCGAGCTGCTCCGCGGCTTAAAGCCGCGATCGTTCCACGGCTCCGAGACCCGTCCGAACCAGTGTATCAAATCCATAACCTCCAGCTGAAAGGATGGTGCATTAATGTGATGCAAGTTTATTCGCTCATTCGTATCCATGTGCTCACCTGAAGTGTCTGCGGCAATTCCTTGAATATTTCACACTTGGTCAGTTGCGCATGTTGCGAGAGAAAAGAAAGACATTTCGACTTTAAAGCGGTGGCCATATAGCGATCGGCTATTCCCAGTAGGCAGACCACGGAGTCCTCGTCAATGAGAGAGTATAGGGTGTTTTCGCACAATTCCTGTTCGACGTACACATATTTGCTATAGTACTTGAGAGTGCTGGAGTACCCATCTCTTACCTTAAGATCATCTATAGAGTATCGATCTGCCAGGAGCATAAGCTCGCACACCTGTTCGGCACCAACTGTACGATCAATAGGAGCGCCGTAGAGATAGAGGAGCAGGCGCCGGAAGATCACGGGTGAGGTGTCCGTGATGATGACCTTCCGGTTGATCGACTCCTGCATGCCCGACATCAGGGCCTTCTTGAACCACTCACAGCGAGCGGCAACGATCACCCGATGTGCCTTGAAGCTGTGCACCTGCAGGACTTTTGCTGCCGGCTCAGCGGTTTCAGGAACCGCTTCAGTTCCGCCTCCTGCCTTGGCAGCACCAGGCGTGGGTGCGTAGGTGTGAACCTCGAACTCCATGTCGGCCAGCTGGGTGGAGTGCAGCAGGCGTAGGGCGTTCTTCGAGAGATTGCTGCTGGCGGCTATGGGTGGCTCACAGAGGTGCCGAATGAGGTTTAACTGAAGGCAAAATCACGATCGTTAGTCAGATAACTGTTTGAGATATAGCAATTATAGCATTACCTTAATGCTATTGTAATCATAGTATTGTTTGCGATCCAGATACATTGCATCCTTCTCGCTCAGGCCCTGATTTAGGTTGTTCTCGTGATCAGCCATTTTCAGATTGTTCGACAGCATGCAGGTGTCGTCCAGCAATCCCAGCTCAATCACGGACTGAGTGAACTCCTGTTTGCGCACCAGCATGCAGATCTGACTAATGGCGTCCCGCAGGGCGTCCTTGTGGTCCAGTAGCTTGGCAATGACGCCATTCTGTAAAGTATTAAGAGCATGAACTGGAGATCTTAGCCATCCAAGTGGACCAGGTAGCTTACGATCTGACTGGTGGCCAGCTTGAAGCAGAATTTGAACTCCTTCCAGCCCAGCTTGTCGTCCAGTCGATCGGACAGGTTCTCCACGATGAAGATGTAAGCGGGAATGTCCATAATCAGTTGCTCGAGGTTCTGGTTGATTGTGCTGCTTTTGCTCAGGAAATCCATTTCGCAGAACGTAGTCCTGCAATGATTTAGAGATCATAAGTTGGTTATCCCAACCATGGTCCACGGTTACCCACTTCTTGTCCTTGATTATTTCGAGCGCCGCCACAATCCTGCCGTAAATGTCGCGCATTTTCCGCACCTCGTACATGTAGAGCACAAACTTCAGATCGTTTTCCGCCGAACTTAGGCGCTGCTTGTCCGAGAGATTATCGTAGAGCGTTAGACCCACTGGAGCACCGCGACGAGGACGTGGCGAGGGTTCGCCTCCATCGGCAATCTGCAGTTGCATGACAATAGCATCTTCCGCCTGTTGTTGTTGTAGGGGCAGATCCAAGTGGGAGCATTTAAGGTCCTGTTAGGGGAAAATAGTTATTACTGCTTTGGCAACTCCAGCTAATCCCAAGCCCAACTCACCTTACACATGATTTCCAGTGAGTTTTTGATTTCCTCTATCACAGCGGTCAATACAAATAAGGTTGATTCGATCTGTTGGATAGAATGGATTAGTTCTCTGGCCTGGTATACAGTCATTTGTGCCCTCCTAACTCACTTCAGGTACTAGGTAATTAACCAGCTCGGCTTTCTCGTCCACACTCAGACCCACAAAGACTCCGAGAACGTTCTGCAGCAGCTGCTGAACTTGCGACATGAAGATGGGAATGCGGGTGCGGATGTACTTGACGATTTCGTTCTTCTGATATCGCGTCATGTGAGCGGCGTCCGTAATGAAGATATTGCAGAACTGTAGCACCTTGGCGCAGCCTAAAAAGATGCATACTCCTATAGAACCTGGATAACTGATATCCCAGTGACTCACCTATGGCACACTCGCGCAAGGCATCCTGAAAGGTTGCATATAGTTGCGCCGGATCGCGGGTTATGTTCCCGGGATTGATGCACTGTATGACCCGATTGAGAATGCCGTGCAGATCCATTGTTACATTGACCACAACTAAAAGCAATCCGTAAGCAGTTACGCTGATATACACCGGATATAGGCTTTATAATGCTTACACTTCTTGAGTCGTATCAGCCGCAGGTACTTGCGTGTCGGCTCCACCAGCTTGGTAAGCGATGGCTGCAGTTCCGCGAAGCTGATGAGCTTCTCGCACACATCCTCGTCCAGGTCCGGAAGCAGGGACTCCGTGTACAGCCAGTGCAGGATGGGGCCCAGCAGGAAGTTGGGCAGATTACACAGCACGCCCACGGGCGTCAGCGGCGACGATGGCGGCGTGTCCATGGAGCTGGGAAAAGGAGAGGGACTCCGGGCACGGTACGGCGATAGTGGTGGCCTCCGGATGCTGCAGATGGCCAGACCAGTGGTCGGCGGCATGGGCGTCGGCGTTGGCTGCAGCATCAGATCCTGGCAGAAGTTAAAGATGTTCTTGCAGTGCGACTGCGATGTCTCCAGGTGCGAATCCGAATGCGAAGTGGGCGGCAGACGATACATACCGCCACCGCCGCCACACTCGAGGCTCAGCAGACCCGTGGTCCTGACCACCGACTCCGAGTCCCCGGCGTTGCCGTTGCTCAGGCAATTGAAGCTGCTGCTGAATTGATGCATCCGCTGGGCGCCCAAGCCGGACGAGGGCATGGTCTGAAAGTCGCACGGCGGTTGCAGGTAAATGGGCGAGAGATTCAGGCGCGGCAGGGACTTCTCGTGCCCATCGTCGTTGGCCGCCGGCGCCACAGAGATCCGTATGGGATTCGGGGTGTTCGGTCCACTGTGACAGGACCTGGTCGCAGGACGAGCGGCAGCCGATGACGGGGCACTGTTCACGCACATGCTGCAATCGAAGCCATTGAGCCGCAGTATGGAGGCGTGCAGGGCGTACTCCAGGCCACTGGAGCTCTTCACCATCACGTCGCTGAAGTAGGACTCCTGCAGGGCCTCGCCGAAGCTCAGTTGCTTCTCCTGACCAGCGGCTTGGTTGTCCTGCAGGCGCTTGCACTCCACGGCATACCAGTTCTCGCAACTGAGCACCAGCGTATCAGTCGGCGTTAAGGTGTTGGTCTGCGTATGGCAAAGGTCAAAGGTTAACCAAAGGGCTTTGCAGAAGGTGCACATATGTACATATATAATACTTACGCTGAACTCGATGCTGTGGCCGGCAAAGGCGCCGAAGACCAGGCGCGGATTGATCTCGTGGACATCGAAGGTCTCGCAGCTAAAGAGAACACTGGCCGATTCGCAGAAGGTGCCACAGTCTTTGGATTCCGGTAGCGGGCTGACCAGGTCGTTGTACCACGTAATGTCACTGGTGTCGTCCAGGCGGAACTTAATGCTGTGTCGGAGAATATTAGGATGACTCTACGCTTCTTCAGGATTAGCTTACCCCTCTAGACCGGACAGCTCCCGCTTTCCCTCGAACGTGCAGCAGACAATCTGAGGTTTTTGGAGTGGGTGTATATGTTAGATGGATGGAACCGATTCAGGTAGTTGGGAAGTAACGAAGCAACTCACCTCCCAGGTGCCCAGGAAAGTGTGCACCAGTGCCATGTCGGTTTTTTAGTGTCCCGTTTGGAGTTGCCTAATCTCGCGTAGAGCCATGTATCCTGGCCAAGTCAGTGTATCCGTGTGTGTGGGTGTGCTTTTGTCCTGCGGTGTGGAACTGCAGTTTACCCAGCACCAGCGGCGACCAATTTGCATGCTCCGCGCCTTGGATGCGGCCAGGAGTCGTGACCACTGTCCACTTTTTCCTTTTCCTGCCTCTAGAAAGGACCTCTTCTGGATACGGTTATCGATGTGCGAGCGTGCATGTGTATGTATTTGTTGTTGCCAATAACTGTAACTGCGCTGCCGCTGTTGCTGCTTGCTCCGCTACTCCGCCGCCAGGACTCTCTGCAAGGAAACCAGCGAGTCCTCGCGCTCTCGCTGGCGCTCTCGTTCGCTCTCCTCCCGGCTGTTCGTGCCCGCATCCTGGCGTGAGCAGCAGCTGACAAAGCTCAGGAAAAGGGGGAAAAGCTCCGGGAAATGCGGAAAATCACCGTGGCTGGTTATGTATGACAATGCCACCCACGTTCGGCGAGCTTTCTATTTACTCGTCCATGAAATGTTTGGGCAAACACAACGCACGCAACTCATGACGTTGGACAGGAAACCCATTTGCCGTCACTTATTTTCACACAACATTCGGTGTCACTCAAAAAAATAATTAGAAAAGAGTTGGTCCTAAACAAATCATGAACATAAGTTGAAGATATTTTTATCAAATACTAAATATTATATAATATACCCAGTATGTTTATAAGGGATCAAAATATAACATCTTTCTAAGGATAAAATAGTTCAGGAACCAATATTAAAAACGATTTAACTTTTAAGAACAAGGAAAACATTTATTTTGGCGCATTGGACTAAAATTACTTTTCGAGCTTTAAAACACATTGCAAACATAAACAGTGTAAAAATGGCATTCGAAACGTAATAAAACTCAGTTTATAAATTTTAAATTTATCACTGCACGCTTTTTAAATACATTTGAATTTAACGCTCAATATAGCATATATAATATGGAATATAATTTATAATTAATTTTAAAACAATTTGCTATTTGTTCACTTGTAAAAAATGCAAGAACTATTTCTTCGTTTCAAAGGCATTTGTTAATCGAGTACAAATTGTTAGTTAAATGGAACGTTGCAGTTTAAATAATACCAAAAAAGTGGAAAAAATATGGCTGATTTTGTTTGTAAGGCTCCTCCAACTCGGGCGCTAGAAGTCCAGGAAGGCATCGATGGCACACTGATTGGTCAGCTGGTCGAACTGCCTGTCCTCGTAGATACGGATTCCATCCCTGGCTATAATCTCCCGCGGCGAGAGCTGCAAATGGCAATTGGAAGACTATTCCATGGCATGGTAAACTGAATGTGACTTACACTTAGCAGCTGCTTGGAGCTCAGGTTGTAGTCCTTGTAGATGGCAATCCTCTGGAGCGCCATCACACTGCGGATACGCTGGCGCGGCTCAATGGTGAGCAGCTTGCGCAGCACATCCCTGCCCTCGTGGGTGAGCTGCTGCACCTCCTCCGGCAGGAAGTCCTCGCTGTCGCCGTCACTGTCCTGCAGGCAGCCGTTGATCTGGGCAATGGATGGGGCATTGGACAGGCCGTCCTCGGGCTCCACACTCTCCCGCCGTCGCAGCAGGTGACGTTTGATGTTGGGCGACTGCAATTAGGATTCAAATACCCATTAATAGTGAATCCTTTTCACTAGAGCATACTTTTCAGCGACGCTGGAAATTAGCCAAGTTGCAAACCCTCATGCAAAATACCTCTGCCACATTATACAGGTATATAGATATATAGATAAACAAGTAGAACCCATCCATGTGTCCAGAGTCTCTGATTTCAAACCACCAAGTCTGCAAGATATCAGGGGTAGTCACCAAAGCGATGAGCCATACTCCTCTGTGTATCTTCTCCGCCTGTCAGCTATTCCAAAAAATAACAATTAGCGTCCGGTGCCAACACGTTCAACCGAACAATGCTAATGGTGAATGGTGACGCCCTGAATCATATCTAAATAACCAAACAATTTGCCACAGACACATGAACACGCAAATACGCAAATCACAAACGTCAGCTTATTGACAGAGCCAGCTAACCACATGGCTCTGGGTTTTTTCTTCTTTTTTTTTTTGCCATGGAACTCAATAAGCTGGAGTAAACATAAGCATAACTCTGGGCCTCATTATTTTTGTTACAAATTCTTCTAGGAAATAAAGTATTTGTTTGAGATAGCCACAAAAACACGATCAATTCACAGGTAAAAGGGCTAAGCTATCTGCTCGCCATGTAATGGATCTATAATAGTGCAGTCTGAAATGAGCTAAATGTTATTTTATCCAATTTCTTAAGTTTCTAACTCATTACATATGTTTCATTTAAAAACATTACAAATAAACTAACAAGAACTAAGAAAAATCCAATGGCTAAACTGTAAAATGTGTGCCAGTTAGTCTGAAGAGCTGAGGAAAAGATCGGGGTCACCACTTAGTACCATGTTCCAATTACAAAACCAATATACCTGAATCAGAGTACTATAATATTCATATTTTCTACATTAGCTAATAGGTTTGCGCTATTAGTAATAATAAAATGGAACCTAATGAATATTCTGGAACTTTTAAACCAATTCCAGCATCACTTCTAGGTCTCTATTTCAGTCAATCTCTGCAATGAGCTTGCAAAAGATGCTGCAATTATGTCGATTACAATGAGATAAACGACGTTGGAAATCAGAAATCTGAAGTCTGCGCTCTGCGATCTGAGATCTGGATACCCGACTTGGATAAGATCCATGTCTAAGATCGGCTGTGCCTAACCAGCCCGGCAAAGCTCAGATCGGCTCCACGAGCGCTAATGCATGCAAATTGGATTCAATTAGCGTGCTACTACTTCTAAAATAGAAATAGACAATTTTTGTCGAGTTGATGGATGCTGCTGTTGCTGTTGCTGGACCCATTGTCGCTGTCGCCATGGAGAGTGCTGTAATACTCGCACTCTCACTTGCCGAGTACGTTCCAGATCTGCGGTCACATGGAGGGAATCATGGGGAAACCCGGCGGCAAATGTCAGATCGACGGGCGAATACCCCACATGTCAACTCAAAAATGGCACTTTCTAGATGCGCGTAGGGATTGGGATATATGTATCCAAGCATGTCACATTTGGAACACCAGTACACTGGCATAGCACTAGTCGGTTCGATCAACCACATTTATGGAACACAATATACAGCAAACTCCCCATGGAATAGCTAAATTCATGCAAATCTAATTTGACAAACGCATTTGTCATGTAAAAGCCACTTACTTACTGACACTGACTAGCTTCTAATTACACGGGCTGCACTTGAATACTCGCACATATGGCATGGGCACAGTAGATGGCTCATGGAGGATGACTGTGGTCCGGGTTCGAGCAATGCACGCACTTGAACTTAACATGCACTGCCGACCGGAGAAGTGGCCACCTCTCGGGCATGACCCAAAAATGGCATTCACGATGGGAGACGGCGACTGCTGGCACTTTCACGGCGGAAAAGCGCAGGTGGCATTCGGGAAATGTCAGCGAATGGCCCCTTAGTCATCCAGATTCATTCCCAGACTCAAGGTGATCGTTGGCCGGGCACATAGCATACAAGCAAATGAATGTGCACATATGTGTGTATCGGTGGATAAAAGTCCAACTTAGGATGCATTGAGTGGTGGCCTAATGCCGAGAGATTTCGAAAGGTTTGACCTGCATTTGGAGCAACAAATTAAGCTTAATCAATGCGGCTGCGACCGCCAACTGACAAACAGCGAAATGTTGACAAAGTGAAACAGTTTGGGCTGTGCTTAGCTTAGAAAAATTAAATTAAATCACAGACGAGCGAGTCGCGGCTGGGCGACGAGAGGAGGAGAGGTAATGATCATCGGTGGATCGGGGTAGATCTGGATCTAGAGCGCGGGTGGAGCAGGGCGGCTGGCACTGCGACTGACCATGCTGACCATGCCACCTTCCTGGTTCGTTGATTCGAAAACAAGTTGCGAAATGAGATGAGTCGAGCGCTCCACTGATTCTGCTCTGGTTCCCGCAGACGCTGGCGATCTCCGTCCGTTCGTATTATATCTGCTTTATCGCTGACAATGTGACGCATGGTAATTGTAATTGCCGGCACGTGAGCTGGACGCTGGCCTGGCCGCCACCAGCTGTCGCTCCATCGGAACTACACTACAATGGGAATTAGAACCATTCCCAATCCAAATGCCTATCCACGCAAAGTCACTCCTAATTACACTTCAAATTGCTTTTAATGGGGTAAACCGTTCGATCACCAAAGAAGCTTTAGTTGGATTCAAGTCCAAGTTGGATGGCTGGCTGACCACTGCCCATTAACAATAGTTCCATCAATCAAGTACACAATACACCAATTACATACATACATGCCGCACATTCTTTCTCTCCGTGTATTCAAATCAGCTCGAATGCGACTTCTGCGTTTGATTTGGCCAAACTGGATCATAGAATCACACACAGATTGGCCCTGGCCCAGTCATGGGTTGCCGGAGACCATCTTCCGTTTGAACTACCATAGGTCATCAACCGCCTTTCTTCTCCGGCTGCCATTCGCTCGGTTGGCCAATTATCGTCGCGACAAAGTTTAGTGCGAGCAAAAAGCTTGATAGTGATTATTATTTTTATATTTCCCAGAATTAATGTCCAGAGATAATTGTCTTAATCGACTGTACATCGCATATTGCACAGTCAGCCAAAAGCCAGAAGCCCAAAGCCAAACCCCAAACGAAAAGGAAGCCGACAAGAACGGATTGACAATACTGAAGTGCGCAGCAGCAAAAACAGAAAACAATCTGCAAGATTTCGGATTTCGAATGGCCATTGCGGCTTTACGAGTGCTCAGCTTGCCGATGAGTGGTGGCCTCCACCGAGCAGACCTAAACAAACGCGCCAGGAAGTGCTCTTCGATCTGGCCAAGATGTGTGGCAAGTCGACGAGTTGGCTCAAAATCCGTGGCGTAATAGGTTGCTCAATCGCCAGATTCGAGATGTATTTATTTAAATGCACATGCGCATCCATATCTAGCCAAAGATAGACACTGCGATCGCCTGCAGAAGAACCACATGGCCACATGGTCATGATGGGATGGGGATGGGGATGGGGATGGGCCCTTTTCAATTACAGTCATTAAAATGCGTGTCTACTTTAATTACAAATTTCAAAACAGAAAAGGCGAACGTCGCGCAGAGGTGGATAAAAGTGCGCATAGATTTTGCAGTTTTTCCCCTGGGGGAATGTCCATCGTCCATGTCCATCGTCCATCCAGCAGTCCAGTCTCTAGTATCCACTAGCCACCACTGCCAGGCACTGTCCACTGTCATTGTCCACCAGTTGGACAGGCTGGACGGGCTGGACAGGCGGCGTATTATGCGACAATGACCTCTTTTCCGTGCTTAGGACATTCAAGGCCAATAACAAAGAGTTATGTATCCATGAGATACAAAGGCGACTCGGCCGCTGTTCTGCAGTCTTGCAGCTCTGCAGCTCTGCTCGCAGGTCTAGTACTGGGATGTGTATATGCACATGTACATACATATGATGTACATATGTATGTGCCTCGCTGTGGATGTGGCATGCAGCCAGCACTGGGCAACAAGGTGGCCCACGTTGGATGTGCAGATTTGGGCCGAGCCAGAGAACCAAGCCGGGAAACTAAGCCCCTGCTGCCCTGTGTAATTACCTTTGCCAGGATGATAATGATAATGATGATGGTAATGCTCCTGCCTCGCGATCTATGCTAGTTCTCCCTTTCGCTTTTGTGTTGACGACCAGGACAATGTTGATGTTGATTGCAACGCATGTGCATTTTATATTATACTCGTATGTATGATAGCAGACCGAGCACATCGTGGCCATTCCCCCGCAGTTCCCCCCTGCGATTCCGCCGATCATCCAATCTTAAAAGGCTTTACTCCACTCCAAGCAAGTCCATATCCATGGCCAATGCCCAAGTCGTGTCCGCAGCGCACAAATTTATTGCATTCGCTGCTCCGCAAAGAGCCTGCAGAAAATCTACGTCCAGAAGAGGTTCCCTTTTGCGGGCTGCGCAAATATTTATGCAAGTCAAGAGCATAAAAATGTCGCAAGAAAATGAGAAGACCAGTGCAGCCATTAACTGACCACTTGGCCCAGCAGGCAAGTGCTTGTGCATCCTGCCCTCCACCTCTAAGGCGCCGCATTCCCACCTCTTCAGAGCGGACGACACGCGAGGAGGATCGGCAGCCATCCCACAGAGCAGTGCCCATTCCCGAGCCCGGCCAATTTTCCACCATCTCCTCCAGCTCAGCGCCAAAAAGTTGCATTTGATTTGGCGCTGGTATGGGTATGGGCTCCGCATGAGGTTTCTCCATACCACGGATACCCTAAACTGCAGAAGTTACCTAGTTAGTAATACCTAACTAGAAAAATCTATATCTCAGAGATTTGCCAGAATTGGGATGGATTCAAATCTTTAAGAGTTCCTTAAGCTGGTGAAGTAACGTATTTCTTAGATTTTCGATCATAGATCATCATGCAATCATATCTTATTTAAAGAAAGGGTATTACTATTTCGGCGTTCCCTGGGCAATCTCACATTTTTTTAATAGCATCGCCTACTTTGGCTGGAACTCAGTGGTTCAGGTTTTCTTCTAACTTGGTTGTCCTCCAGCAGAGCTGAGGTTTTTTTTTAGATCGGGCAATTAAATGTCTGGTGGGGGGATATTCTGAACTGAGTATATATGTTTGCATATAGATACATACTTATATACAAGGACTTGCAAAGTGCCATGGCAAACCTGAGCTAATAGAAGCTCTTATTAGACTCGTAAAAGTGCGATTTAAATCCAAGCTAAGTTTAGACTATTAGCACGGTAGTCACACCATTAGAATACGTCATCTTTTGCCATGAACACACAGTTCGCATAGTCAGAGTTGTTGTTCCTCAGCCGTTCATCCATGGAAATCATTGAGCAACTTAATAATTGCAATTATGCATGATTTTTCTAAACGCAAATATCTAAAGATTATGAGATTCATTTTCGTGACGAGATCTACGAGATCAACAGAACTATCTACACCGCGATCGACCTTCAAAATTGGCCAACGACTGCTGTTGGTGGGTCGGTCGTAAAGGTTTTCGGGTTCTGGGTATTTGGGTTAGCCATCCATCGGTTTTGCATACACTTTACAAGTTCCTAGGTACGCAACAACGTGGCCAATCCTGCCTAAATATAGATTCCGAAAAACAGGTAGACAGCCGGGCCCAGATAATCCATGGGCCCATAAAACCCAAAACCGTACCGAACCCAAACGGGTCGTAAATAAACAGATGGGTCGCGTTCAAATATTTTTTGGACAGCCGACTTAATGTGGCTTTCCCTCGTTTATCTCGCCCATCTCGGTTACTATCTCGCACCATTAGTATCATCATCATGTGCATTCTCAAATCAGACTCTTTCCAAATCCAATCAGAGCACGTTTAACTTAAGAGCTCTTCTCCCAGAACTTTTCCGCTAAACGATTGTCCGACCTTAGAGACGTCGACGCAATAGTATCTTCTGCTCGTATGAGGCACTTCGTTTCCATGGGTGCACACTCGAAGAG
Source organism: Drosophila mauritiana (assembly GCF_004382145.1). Classification (NCBI taxonomy): domain Eukaryota; kingdom Metazoa; phylum Arthropoda; class Insecta; order Diptera; family Drosophilidae; genus Drosophila; species Drosophila mauritiana. The sequence goes on along the minus strand of NC_046672.1, from coordinate 18,616,380 downwards.
AAAAGAATCAAATGATATTAGATGCCCCATAATTTGATGTACGAACTAGGGGAAATCTTCAACCCATTGGGCTATAAATGAATAAGGGTCTGAATAATACATATATTATCATACGATGTCAAATGATCTCCATTCGAATCTGGAGTATATTTCATGATCTATCTACGAATTACGATCGAAATCACTGGCTTTGATTGGATTTTTTCGGGTGTACAACAAGCATTATGTGGCATTTAGTGGCCCAATTTGGAGGAGGCGAAGAAGTCGTGGATGCGGACTTTCATAAGCGACAACTACGGATTGGGCAATTTAGCGCACCCACGAGCGTGTAATATCACTTTCTGGCGGGGAAGTGGAACTTTCCACGGATCTAAACCCATCTATCCTTTTTGGAGCTCATGTGTACTATACATACACTTTATATTTTATCTGGTGGCAGTCTATAAAAAGAATCGGCAGGCCTGCTTGGAGCTGCCCCAAGGCATTTATCATTCTAAGATAATCAACGATCGGAAACCCCCTGCTTTGATTATGTTAATGATGTTCCTCGGCGGGATCGAATGCAGCCTGGTATGGGTATGGGTATTGGTATGGGTATGGGCATGGTTATGGTCTGGTTTGGTCCTCTTCTGGCCACTGGCTTAGTTCGTCTTTGGCTCGATTGCTAAAGTTCTTGGTGGTGCTGGTTGCTGGTGCTGGTGGAACTAGCAGGCATGCTGGCCCCCATGCCCCCTAATCCCGTCTCGTGCCCAAGTAGATACCGGTTTTTTTTCGCCAGGCCAACTCCTCTGCCGCCTCCGAGCAAGCTGGCGAGCAAGCAACCCCGCCAATTGCATTGAACCACAATTAAGCATTTTTCTTTGGCCCTGGCTGATTGCTGATATTATCATCGTACCAACTGCATTTGAAAATCGTGCTGCGTTTAATGACGCTTATGGCAATCGATCAGCGCAGGGCGGGCGGGCAGCCAGCGATCCTGGCTAGTTCCATTTTATAAATAGATCCTACCAACAGTTGCCAGTTACCGGGTACCACGTATCTGCGGTCTGCCAAAGAAGTCTCTGCAGAAGACTTACAAATTGCATTCGCTTTAAAAATAGACAGCGCACAGTGAACAATTTGCCGTCTATTTATGGAGAAAGGGTTCTGGATGGGAGATGGTCATGGAATTGGGATTGGGGATGGGGTTCTGCAGTGCTCTTTCGTTCCCGGCTTAGAACGCCGAACTAAAAATATCCATATCCACGGGATCCTTGCGACTTGCGACTCTCACGTACGCATTCCCGCTGCCCCATCCTCTAAAGATTCTGCCTGCTGCGTGCTGCGTCTTGCTGCGGCTGCTGCTGTTGTTGCTGCTGCTTATGCTGCTGCTGCTGCTGCTGCTGCTGCTACCGCCGCTGCTGCGACGTTCGTGCCTAGCACGCTGTCTATGGCCATACCGCCGATGCTCTGCCGACGTCGACTTCGGGCGTTCGTGATCCGGCGACGAGTGTATATAAACGCCCCGGCGCGCTGGCATCCACTCAAAGTGTTTCTTGAAACTGACCGGTGAGAACACGCGGCAGGCCAGGCCAGCAGCGCAGTGGATTAAGAATATATATATACATATACATAAGCCACTCGAATCCCACCTACATATCACACACATATATATATTTTTTTTAACAAAAATCTACCTTTTTTTTTAACTCTGTGCGTTGTGTGTTCTGTTGCAGGGCGCGAAACGAAATCCCAGAATATTCTCAAACGAAAATTGCAAAACCGCAAATTGTTAACAAATAAGTGTATCTGTGAGATACGCAGTGCCAAAGCAAACACAGTTTCTAAACCGACGTTAGCCGCTTCAATCAAAAGGTGAGTGCTGGCCAAGGCCAAGGTATCGAAACGGGTGGAATCCTTGGTGCAAGTAACGGAGCCTGCCTTATCTGCATCGGTGGCGGGTCATCGAAGTGGCCAAATGGGTGAACCAACCGATTGGGTTTCGCAAATCACCGCCAGCGTCTCTTAACGAGTTTCGATTGCCAAGTCTTGGCGACGACGTACATATGTACCTAAATGCAGTTTTGGCCAGCAAGAGCCGCTCGTAAATTATAAAGATCGTATCTTTGGGTGGGAGCGGGCATGGGGTAACCATGGCTTCTCGACCAGACAGACACACGTTGCGTAACACCCACGAAATAATGGCCAGTAATGGCCAATAGTTGAATAGTCGTGTGCAGCCATACAGCACAATACACGACCAAATATCATTCGGGCCCATTCAAATGCACATTGTTTATGGGTGCCGGGCTCAAGAACCCCATTAGATTTGAATTCGAACCGTTATATCTGATATTTCTCTTTCAATAAATTAGGGTTTATCGATGGCCATTAAACGGCCGAATTAATTAGCATAAGGAAATGAGCAGATGGCCAAATTTGCAAGTCAGTCGTTATCAGATGGTCCGAGATGGTCAGTTTTGAAAACTTAAGTGATCACCGTTTAAGTGCCGCATTTGAATAATTAAACGCTTTCAATGTGGACCAGCCGGTGGCGGGAGAAAGGAGGCAGCATCATTAGATGCACAGGCAGCCAGTAGCCAGTGGGATGCCAGCAGGACTGGCAGACCACCGGGTCTACGAACTGCCGACGACGACAGGCAAATTCAATTCAGAGGTAGAATTTCGTTTAATCGAATTACAAAAGAACCAAACGAAACGTAATTCCGCGGAAGACGAAACGATGATTGGGGAATTTAAAGCGGAATAGAAAGTCCGGACCACATTCAAAAAAAATTCTCAGTGAGGGTCATTGTGCAGCGGATTGCTTTGTGGGTTCTAAATTAAAGTCCCCCGTCTGTCGTTTCCTTTCCAGAATGAAGTGCCAACTGCTTTTCGTGGCCACCGTGTGCCTGGCCAGCGTTTGGGCGCTTCCCGTGCCCGACGAGGAGGTGGCCATCCAGCCGGACAGCGGTACCAAGGCCGAGCTCCTGACCAAGACCGTGCTGCCCACCGCCGTTGAGCCTGCTCCCTTGAAGCCCGAGGCCGAGAAGCCAGCAGAGACCAAGACCATCGAAGCCAAGGCCGCCGTGCCAGAGCAGCCCGCACCCATCACTCCTGCCGCCGAGCCAGCCAAGGAGATCAACAGCGTGGAGCTCAAGTCGAGCGCGCCGGACGTAGAGACCGCCCCAGCTATTCCCGAGAAGAAGACCCTGCCTGAGGAGGCCAAGCCCGCCCAGGAGAACGCTCCCGTTGAGGCCGAGAAGAAGCAGGAGAAGACTGCCCGCACGGAGGCGGAACCCGCTGTCGAGGCTCAGCCCCAGGCCACCAAGGCCATCGAACAGGCCCCCGAAGCCCCAGCCGCCAATGCCGAGGTGCAGAAGCAAGTTGTCGACGAGGTCAAGCCCCAGGAGCCCAAGATCGATGCCAAGTCCGCCGAGGAGCCAGCGATTCCCGCCGTAGTTGCCGCCGAGAAAGAGACACCCGTACCCGAGCAGCCCGCCCGCCAGGAGAGGATCAACGAAATCGAACAGAAGGATGCCAAGAAGGACGCTGCTGTTCCCGAGGAGCCAACCAAGGCCGCTGAAGCCACACCCACCGCCGCTCCTGAAGCCCCCAAGTCGGACTCCAACATCCAGGTGATTGCTCCCGAGAAGAAGTCCATCGAGTCGTCCCCCGCTGCTGCGGCTGCTTCTCCTGCCGCCCAGGCTGCCCAGGCCAAGTCCGGTGAGGCCCCCAAGCCAGTTGACCAGCAGAAGAGCACCGAAACCGTTGCCGAGTCCGCTCCCGTCCTAAAGACCAATGCCCCACTTGCTCCGGCCGGTGCCACCAAGGTGACGGAGGCCGTCAAGGAGCAGGAGAAGGAACAGCCAGCCGCTGATATCGCTGCCAAGGCCCTGCCAGAACAGAAGAAGACGGAGGAGACAGCAGCACCAGAGCCAGCCGCCGCCGCTGCCCCTGCTGCCGTGCCCGAGGCCAAGAAGATCGACGAAGCACCAGCTGCCGAGCCCGTGGTCAAGGGCGAGGAGGCCATTGCCAAGCCCATTGCCCAGGCACCGTCGGCCGAGCCCAAAAAGTCGTCGGAGGAAAAGTCTGACAAGTCCGAGTCCAAGGTCGATGAGTCCTCGGAGTCCAAGGAGTCGGAGGAGAGCAGCGAATCGAAGGAGAACTAGGAATAGTAAGAGCTTTACATCTACCACCTTGCCTTAACCAACTCAACTCCAACTCAACACCGCACCGCACCACCCGCACCAGCACCAGCACCACAAACCCTACCGACCATCGCACCACTGCTACGCCTTGGCAGCGTCTTAATATTACGATCGTAGTTAGTGGTATCCTTAGTTGTAAATGGAGCAGAACGAAATGACACACACAAAAGCATACGATGAATATGAAGGGCAGGACTGTGGAGAAGAGGATGGCGTTCTGCCCCAGGATCAATAGAACCAAGTGGATCGGAAGGTAACCACGCGTAGGCATAACAATTCAACACACAACAAACAGGACAAACCGCTAAGATGGCATAAAGTAATACTTATAATTATAATTTAATAAATGTAATCTTAATTAAATCTTAGTCATTGCAAGACAACCACCCGGTACCCGCCCGCCCCAAGAAAAAACTCCTAGATCAGCCTACCCATGTCCAAACCCAGACCGAGATCAAGACCAAGTCCTTTCCAAAAATAACACCCAGAACGAAGCCAGCACTCGATGAGTATCGCCTATGATACATTATAAATGAGAAAACCTTTTTTTTTATTTGAGTTCTAACATAATGAAACTACATTTAATAACGATAGTGTTATAACGTATATATGAGAAGAAGTATATATGCTTTTATATAGACTGAGAAAATTCTTAAATAAAAATCGAAAAACTAAAATGCGTCGAATACTATCTGGGGATTTAGATTCCAGCCTGGGCTAGGCGATGGGAAACATCTAATCCTGAACATCAAACAGATAAATACCGACTTTGAATTGGATAGACAACACCTGATTATATAGAGCTCTCATTCTGACGGCGAGGCCAATTATAAACGCTCGGATTATAGAGCTTCATTGCGGACTGGTGGCCAACACACCGAGTATTCCCCACTGATGCAATGCAGCAAACCAGTTCCCCAGTTCCAGATCCAGCTAAGACTGCACTATGGATGTTAGACTAGCTACTAGTACTATGGCTATTGCGTCGGAAAACAAATCGGTTCGCCGAGATGGCGCATGCTCGCATTCTGAATGGTTATTACCGATTGAATTACCCACTACCGGATTTGGTCGCTTACCTTCTGCGTCAGCATCTGACAGGCAATAACGCCCAAGGCCCACCAGTCCACCGCATGGCCATAAGGTTCCCCGCACAGAATCTCCGGGGCTGTAACGATACGAGAGGGGGAGAACGTTTTACCCACCCGCAAACAAATGGTGCAGAGGCAATGGTCTGTTCGGCGTGCCGAATTCGGATGATACGTATATACGGGTATACGGACATGGGGTGCGCTATACGGACAAAACAAACGGACAGCTTGGGTAACTTGGAGCGGGGACATGGCTGGTCGATGTGATTGATTGGATGGATTATTGGGATAATGCTCGCAAAAAGGCCAATTACATTTCTACTTTGAACGTGTGCTTCAAAGGATTTATTCCGCTTAAATCGATTTTACAATATTAGTTAAGTCGTAAAGTACATTTATCGATTACTTTTATAGCTTGGACATATAGATAAACATTGATTTACATACATACATGTCTACATATTGGATATCCATGGGTACATGGAGTCCGTACTATAGTTTAATCACTACAAGTACAATCACAATCTTTTATACATACATTTCTACCGCCTCACCGCTACTTGCCACGATCTAAACATTAGGTTTTAGATGGTTTCTGAATTCGTTAATGGTTGCTTTTCTTGTGTTTAGCTCGGTTCTTCTTTCGCACACCGTGTACAATTTCATAGCTTGCATCGTTTTCGTTATTTACATTGGCGATTAAGATATAATTAACAAAGTATATTCGCTCGGCTGACAGCAACTGCTTGCTAGTGGAGCTCAAAGCTTGTTTTTGGAACGTTTTGCATGGATGATGAAGGGGATATAGCTTATACATTTGGTGGGATCTGGATAGCTAATGGCTATCTACATATATGCAAATCTCCCTCCTGCTTTTAAATCCTGCCGAGGACATGTAAGTCCAGCATGCTCGTGGGTTAAGCGGTGGTCAATGGAACCTAGTGAATATCTAAAGCAATGATAACAACTAAAAGTATTAAGGCAGAACAATTAAGACGAAGCCTATATGTTAAACGATCTAGTTCAGCAGGGACGTGTCATATGCCATAAATAATTATTCACTTCGCGTTTCATCCTATCACCCTTGTTTATGACCCAACCTTGGTCATGGGCAACGAAACACCAGGCGTAGAAGATTGAAAAAAAAGAATATACTAATAAATTAACTCGCGAGAAACTAAGTAGTGGCCACCAAAACTACACAATGATGGGAGGATTTGCGTTCCCCCGCCAGCCCGTCACATTGCGAGCGTTTCTTTGATGATCTTCTTCATGGCGTTACCCATGGAGGGAGCAGCCGAGCCCGAGGTGGAGTAGTCAAACTTAAACAAATACGGCTGCACGTCCGGAAAGGATGTGTCGAAGATCAGGTCCAGTTCGCTCTGGCTGGGCGTCTTGGGCACGTAGTCGTGCCGATTCATCAGCTCGGTGATGTATATGACCTTTTCGGTCAGGAGATCGGAGACATTCTCGCGGCACAGCTGCCTCTCATCCTCGTTTTCGTGCTTGATCAGATCCAGGTGCACGGTCCACACCTCCCATGGGATCGACTCCTGCGGGAAGGGCCAGCGGTTCTTCTTTTTCTGGAAGAACTCCAGGCTGATCTGGCCGGAGCCACAGCTCTCGTTGGAACGCAGTTTCTCGCTGAACGAGTTGATGGCCCGCTTCACCTTGTGTGTCAAGCTGTCCGAGGTGCAGCACACGTAGGTGAAGTCGATGAAGTTGCAATCGACGTCCGTGTAGCCGACCGTGCCAATCGAATACTGGGCGTCGCCCGTGTACATATACTTGCCCAGGCAGCGGTGGAAGAGGACGGTGTGAAAGATGGTGGCCACCGCCTCGTCCACCTGACGACCCTCCATGGTCAGATCAAAAACCTGCGATCGCGCGTTCATTGCGATAACTTTTACGGGTTGAGTTTGAGATTGGGTTTACGTTTGTGAGTTGCCTATATACAGTGTTACGTCGGTATTGTGACTTTGGTTCCCTTGTTCCCTTACTATCGCCTGACGGCTATGTTATGCCTCTTGAGTCTGATCTTTGTTCTCTGATTATGTTTACTGGCTCACCAGTAATGTTTATAGTCCAATAACCTATCTCATTAAATGTACATAGTTTTTTAGCTTAAATAGTAGTATCCTAGAGTAACAGGGAGTTATATGCTCTATTTTCCTATACTGCTCTGTTCCCTTTTTCTGCTAAGTTACTTTGCTGGGCTTTCTTTACGAAAATACCTTTGAACGATTTGGTTTGCGATGGATCGGCGCGCCTCTTAACAGCTAAATCTATTACTTAGGTGTTTGTATGTTTAAGTTGGATTAGATCGTACCCATGTATTTGAAAGTGCCACACATGGTGCGCGTGTTTGCCCCCAGTTTGAGCCACTTGCTAAGGCCGAAGTCGGTTAGCTTTATGTGAAACTGTTCAGTTAACAGGATGTTCTCCGGCTTCGCATCACGATATATAATCCCAGCGTTGTGGAGAAAATCTAAAAACAGCGTACGTGAGATTATGGTTAGCTGGCCTAAGACCTCTTCTACTCACCTAAGGCAAGTGCTATCTCGCCAATGTACAAGCGAACCAGATCAATGGAGAAGTGAGTTATTTTCGAGAACAACTCGCCGTTGGGTACGTACTCCGATACTGCAGTGGATTAGAGTATTTAGTATACACATAAAATCGTTAGTATAGTTTTATCTCAACGCACGAATATGGAGGTTGTGGCGGTTTTGCCACAGATCTATTTGCTTCACGATAAACGGATGATGGCCGCAAACCTTCTGAATGTCCGCCTCGTCCTTAATCTGCCGTACGCTGTTGTCTTCTATGAGCTGTATAAAAAAGTAGGGGAGTTACTTTATCTCTGCCAGTACCCGAACAGAATGCTTAACAACCTTTGATTTCTTCAGCACCTTCAGGGCGTAGCACTGACTGTTGTCACTCTTGCTGGACACCTTGAAAACCACGCCGAAGGCTCCCTTGGCCACCAAATGATCGATACGGTACAGATCGTTCTTGCTGGACTCCTTAAAGTGCGAGTTGAAGATTGAGTTGGTCAGAGGTCGGTGCCACTGAGTCTTGCCACGACGAGAGCCATGAAGTGAGGTCAAGCTGCAAGGAAGAGTTTGCATATTATTTATGGAAACTTAAGGGGCGGTCAATGCGATTCTACCTCTTTCGCGTGGCCTTGTTTCGATGGCGAAATGAGTTGCGGGCACCGGAGAAGCTCCAGTTGAGTCGTCCTCCGCTAAGGCTGCCAAGACTCCAGGTGGAAAGCTGTTGCTGAAACAAGACAAATCATTAGGTTTTGGTGTTCAGTACACAATTCTCGCCCTTCACTGCTATCTATCCCATGTGTATGTACATTTGTGTGTAAGTTATTTATATATTGAACACGCGGCGGACTGCCTGTCTACTGAATGACCAGTGCTGAAGCCAAAAAAACGGCCTGAAACGGGCTCAGCGGATTTATTACGGCTTACCTGCGTCGTTTTCAACGGTTATCCCAGCCCTTTCCACCGGAAAAATAAGCTAATGAATTCGCAGAACACTTTCTAGCAATCTATGAATTTCTACGGAGGCGTAGGAGATGGTTCTGCGATGTTCACTGGGCGGCGACACGTGCGTTATGGCCTGTGAATATTTGCAAACAAACAACGCCACCGATGATCGAACAGCTGGGAACGGAACGCAGAAGAGAGCGAGAGAGCGAATCGAGTATACAGTGGTGTCCACCGAGAGTGATCATCTGTTTTCGGTATTAACTATGACACATTCTTGACAAAATTCCGTTTTTTACATTAAATTGCTGATTTGTAGTCAAAGTAATAACGCCATTTTGGACCAAACCGAGTAACACAGTGAATTTAAAATGGTTTTCTTACTAAGTACTTTCAAATCGAAAGTATTGTTTTAAAACATATTTTTCCGCCAATTCGTTTGAAAAATAATGGAGCTATGCGCTTCTTGTGTACATATGTTTTTATCTCTTAATATGGATTTCTGATGTGAAAAATCTTTAATAAACTACTACTGAGAACTAAATACGTTTTCTTATCTCATTTTCTCAACGCTTTTGCAAAAGCCGTACCAATATGCTGGCCCGCGCCTGTGGCCAGCGTTTCTTTGCATGAGGGTCACCAATCCATTCCGTATGGCTACACACACGCGTATGGAGCATAATGTTCACATCTGTAGATCTGTAGATCTGGATCTCCGCGTGGGCTGTGCGATCCTCAGATTCATACAGCGAAAACAGAGGGGGGAGCAAAACGCGCGGATTTGATAAGGGGGCGCCAGAATTTGCGCAGCGGGAGGCTCAATTGGCATGGCCATGAAAGTCGTATGCGAATGCGGAAATACTTGGGGCATTTGAAAAGTGCGGAAAAGAGCGCCCACACACGTGCTGCCTGTGGGGCGGCGGGAGAAAGAGGGCGTTTTGTGGGGGTCAGGGGTCAAAAGCCGCAACGTAATTGAATGGGGAAAACGCGAACCCAGCACCCATTAATGTCATTAATGACGCAGTATTTATTCGCGCTGACGAGGGCAAACATGGCCAACAAAGTGTACATATGTAAGTACGAATGTATGTTTATATGCGCCTATGTGGGTTGCCTTATCAGCCCGTCCTCCATATATACCACAACGTCCACCCACCACCCACTCCACTTGCAATTTTTCTTACTCATTACCTGCTGTGATTGTACAGGCTGTTCCTCCTCGCCCGGAGGATGCGACTGTGTTGGCTGGTTGGTTTGGGCCTGGAACTGGATCCTCCTGCTGCTCGGTTGCTCCTGCTCCTGTTGCGGCTGTTGTTGCTGCTGCTGCTCCTGATGCAGCTCCTCCTGGTGGTAGTGGTGATCGCTGGCTGTGGCGCCTAGTTCCGCTGCGCCTTGTGGCCACTGGGATGTCCTTCTGCTTCTGCTTGCATTACGCGGTTGCGAGTTGCCCATCAAAAGCTCCACTCGTCCCAATCAATTCCCGTTGTTTCTGTTTCCTTGTCGTCCGCTTGTTGTTTACACACACACACCGAACACCACCACACTCCACTCGTTCCACTGGAATTGCGCAATCACTGTTCGTGTGCGTGCGCGTGTGTGTGGGGCAGCCGAAAAATCGCAGTAAAAAGCGCGCACTTCGCAGCCGGGCGGGGTAGGTAAAATTCTAATATAAATATTTGGTAGCTAAGGCTGGCTCTATTTTGCTGTTTTTTCTGTGTGTTGTTTTTGTTGTTGTGCAGGTAGCAGTGTGACCAGACCAGACGTGGCCAAACAGTTAAGCGCGAATGTTCTCGGTTGTATGAAGGGGCACACTGCGAATTAGTGATGCGTAATGTCAGTGGATAAAACGTATTATGTTCTCTAAGGGTAGTAAAAGAATTTACAGCTATCAATGTCAGTTCTCAGAATTTTCAAGACCTCAATTTTCTACAAACTAATGTTAAGACATGCAAAAACTGTTCTTGTAAGTGAAAAAATAGTTTATTTGTATTAGTCGTACATTTGTATTCATACATTAGTGTTAGTATATTACTGTTTCTTTTTTACATTTTATTTCCAGCATCACGAAAATGTTTATAACCGATAGTTGCTATCGATAGTGCTGGGCGATAGTTCGCCACCCCAAGTGTCACCAGTGAAACGCCAGTTCCTTATTTTTACGAACGAAGTTCGAGGAGTCAGGATAATTTGAATCTGGTTGTTTTCAGTTTACACCTAGCTTAGGAAAGGGTGTGAAAAGCGTACATTGGGAGCCATGGACATCGATATGAGTCTGGACGAGATTATAGAGCGGAACCGCGGGCAACGCGGCTATCGTCCCATCGACAGAAAGTTGTAAGTGCATTTACAGGACAGCCGAAAAAATGGAGTGGCACTCAATGTGTTTTCTATTGCAGCAATACGAACTTCTCCAAGCCGCGCCAGCTGCTGAACAAGCCTTTTTTCAAGCCATCCGGCGCACGAGCATCTCACTCTGATCCGCCGTCAAAGCGCACCTTCGATGCCAGGAACAAGATCGCCGCGAAGACACGGGCCAAGATAGCCGATGCCCGGGATCTGATCAACAAGAGCGTGCGCGACTCGGGCATCGATGCCCGCCAGCTACTGGAGCGAAAGAAGGTCCGTTCGGCGGCCCCAATACTTATTGATGCAGAAGAGGAGTCGTTTGAGCCATCACATCGCGCACGCGGAAAGGGAGTGCACATCGGTCAGTTTGGTCACCGCCTTATTAGCATGTCAAACCATGCGGACGGCACCATTCAGGCGAAATGGGACTCAGACGACGATGTCGTGGGACTGGGTAACCACATGATGTCCGGCTTGCGTCGAACCTTTGACCCCATGTCCAATAAGCCGGGCCAACCCTTTGCTCCACGGCGCTATATTGATCTTGATAATATGCAGGACCTGGAGGATGGTTAGTTAGTGCCTTTCTTTGCCAAGCCGTTCCTAAAAAGCTCTTCTACTTTCAGAGGAAATATCTCGAGCATTACACTTAGGGCAGAGGAAGCAAGCGTTGCCACACTACTCCACTGGTGGTCTCGACCTGAACCGCGGCAACGACGTGGAGATGTCCATGGCTCCACTCAATAACAAAATAGATACAAATCCATTCTCCATTTACGAGGCGGCCCGCAATCGCATTGAGCGTCCTTTGCTGACCACCCGACACGTAGTTGGACGCGCAGATACCACCAATGAGCCTCTCGAGCGCCGCCACCGCGACACAGCAAACACAAGTAAACTCCCAGAATCGGTGCGGTCTCGTCTGTTTGTCAGTAAGAAGGATCCTCGCATTTCTCATGGGATCTACGCCAACGAGAACCGGAGAAGGGCCGTTGGTCGCGGTGGTGGTAGTGATAGCGATAGCGGTAGTGATGGTGATGGTAATGCAGCTGCTCCATCGAAGAACAAGCGCCGTTCGCCATCCCCATTGTCGCTGGGTACGTCGACCAGCAAGGGTGGATATCGTCTGCTGGTGAGCAATCTGCATACTAACGTGACCACTGCGGATATTCGCGAGCTTTTTAGCGACATCGGCCCAGTGTACGACGCTCGTGTGGTGCGTCCCGGCACCGCTGAAGTTATTTACAAGTCATTGGAACACGCCGAGAAGGCCGTAGATACCTATCACCATCGTCAGTTCGATGACCAGCCAATGCACTGTGTGCTGGTCAATCCGCACTCCTCCCGCCGCTCGGTGCACAAGGCCAGGTGAGTGATATGCTTTAAAGATGTCAAGCAGTATTGTTCAACGTTCTCGTCCGTAGCTCTCGCACCGTGACCACCAACTCGTCTGGTGTGGAGGTGGACATCGATGCACTTCACTCGGTACTCTTCCGGGACCGCTAGGAAGCGCGAGGCAGCGCCCGGGACTAAGAGGCAACTAGATCATTCTTCATTTCTCATCATTTTCATAATCTCCGTAGTTTTAAGTTCAACAATGTAAACCATCTTCATTTTGGAGCTTATCAAATTCGAATCGATCCACCCGGCGTATGTTCAGTAAACCAGACTAGTTTCTTTACTATAGAAACTTAAATAGACAAGAACATATTTTTTTTTTCTTTTCTAATGTGAATTCTGGCTTATCTGTCCACTTTAGTATTTAGTCCCACTATAAACACATGGCATCGAAAATGATTTTACATCCGCTTTTGAAATTTGGTATTGAAAACTTTTCTTGAACCATTTTTGAATCCTTAATGCCACTACGGATGATACGAATCAGTACAATTGCTTGTATAATATTTCATAAAATGTACAGTTTTTAAATTTCATAAAATTAATTCATAATAATTAAAGAGAAAGGAGCAGTTTGGTAAGCAGTTAAGAGTTGCAAATAAAAAATGTATATATAAAGTAACTTGGAGGACGCTTAGTTATCCCGGATGCCCGTTCCGTAGTTGGCGCCGCCGGCACGGTTCAGTGCCTCACGGAAGAGCTCAATGTCCAGCTCGGCCTCCACTCCCGCCTGAAGTTCCACGGTAAAATTCTGCAAATAATAAAAAATAATGCAAATAATTCCCAGCTAGGGGAACTTTAGTAATAACTCGAATAAATAAAAACATAAATATGAAATGAAAAAAAAGATTTTACTGTAAATTTATATTGTGGACTTTTGATGAATTTATTATATATTTCTCATCAGAAATTAATCGGAATTGGATGAATCTGGCGAATCTGATTTATTTAAATTGTTTTCGAAATTAATCGAAACGGTTCTTTTAATCAACGGTTTTATCAAAATTGAATTATTTGCAACTAGTGTTAGAAGTTTACGACATAGCCGTTATATACATATACGAATCCGATGAAAAAAGTAATCCGTTCATAACATCCTCCATTATATTACTCCTTTTGTCCTTACGGGAATGGTTTAGTCGAGCGCTAAATGTTTTGCCATCTAGCATGGTCATATGAAATTCGTGGGAAATTGTAAATAAGGGTGTAATTGTTGGTTGAATGTCCAGTATTTGTCTTTTTACTATATCCTACTCTGATCGAATCAATTCTATAGTTTGATTTAGTTTTTTTCTCGAAATAAGTTCTGTTGTAATGACATGATTACCATTTTTCTGTAAGACGGTTTATAAAACTAGTTAATATCCTAGTAATCCTTTCATATTCCATTTCAAAAAGCTGCCGGTTCTTTAAAATTGTACCAAATACCAATTCTTTTAAAACAAGGGCTCTCTCTTTGCGACCTCATTTGACATTTCACCTAAAAAGTACAACAGACTTTACAGTTGGTCGAAGTTGGATATAATTCTGAAAAAATTAACGACACAAAGGCTCGGCTCACACGTTACATAAATGCTAGAATCAGCTTGAACAACAGTAAACAAGGTTATTTTTAGTCCAAATATGCTAGTATCAAGCATTATGCCATACCTGGTAAAAAAAACAAGCTTCAAATACTTCATTTTTATTACAAAACATAAAAAAAAAGTCACAAACACATTGTTTTTATTTAGAACATACCTTTTACTAAAGTTAACAGAAGTTGTTTAATCAATTTGTTTTGCTTTGTTTCAATTAACGGTCAATCGACAAACACGAAACCGTAACGCCAAATACATATGTTAAAACATATGTTTACTTTGAAAGCTCACAGCGGATCATGTAAACAAACAAAAACTCTTATACAAACTCTTATACGCTCAGACGGATATTGTCAGTTAAAAAAACAAAAAAAAAAATACCGCATTTAAATATTTAAAAATGTGACTTTTGTCCCACTAGAAAAATCATCTGGCCCACTGTGAAACGTCTGAGTTGGCGGTTTGGGCAGAGTGCCAACACAAATGCTTGGACTACCACCTAACCCAGTTAAGATGATGGAACGAGTCCGATCAGACGAGATGGCCAACAGAGTGGGTGGCTAAACCCAAACAGGTGTCCAGTGAGGTGGGTGGTAAGAATACTACCTCAGCGTTCCCGGCTTGGCGTAAAAGGCGACTAAAGGGTGTAAGGAGGAGCCCTCATGGCCTACTGTGAAGGAAGGAGTGCGACCTGGCTTCACATCCTGTGGGCTGTACGATGTTTTTGTTGTGCAGGTAGCAGTGTGACCAGACCCGACGTGAGCACACTAGAATTAGTGACGCGTAATGTCAGCGGATAAAACGGATTTGTTTGCTAAGGGTACTAAGAGAATCAATGTCAATTCTGAGAATTTTCATGACCTCAATCTTCTACAAACTAATGTTAAGACGTGCAAAACCTGTTTTCGTAAGTGAAAAAATAGTTTATTAGTATTAATCGTATATTTGTATTCATACATTAGTGTTAGTATATTACTGTTTCTTTTTTACATATTATTTCCAGCATCACGAAAATGTTTATAACCGATAGTTGCTATCGATAGTGCTGGGCGATAGTTCGCCACCCCAAGTGTCACCAGTGAAACGCCAGTTCCTTATTTTTACGAACGAAGTTCGAGGAGTCAGGATAATTTGAATCTGGTTGTTTTCAGTTCACACCTAGCTTAGGAAAGGGTTTGAAAAGCGTACACTGGGAGCCATGGACATCGATATGAGTCTGGACGAGATTATAGAGCGGAAGCGCGGGCAACGCGGCTATCGTCCCATCGACAGAAAGTTGTAAGTGCATTTACAGGACAGCCGAAAAAATGGAGTGGCACTCAATGTGTTTTCTATTGCAGCAATACGAACTTCTCCAAGCCGCGCCAGCTGCTGAACAAGCCTTTTTTCAAGCCATCCGGCGCACGAGCATCTCACTCTGATCCGCCGTCAAAGCGCACCTTCGATGCCAGGAACAAGATCGCCGCGAAGACACGGGCCAAGATAGCCGATGCCCGGGATCTGATCAACAAGAGCGTGCGCGACTCGGGCATCGATGCCCGCCAGCTACTGGAGCGAAAGAAGGTCCGTTCGGCGGCCCCAATACTTATTGATGCAGAAGAGGAGTCGTTTGAGCCATCACATCGCGCACGCGGAAAGGGAGTGCACATCGGTCAGTTTGGTCACCGCCTTATTAGCATGTCAAACCATGCGGACGGCACCATTCAGGCGAAATGGGACTCAGACGACGATGTCGTGGGACTGGGTAACCACATGATGTCCGGCTTGCGTCGAACCTTTGACCCCATGTCCAATAAGCCGGGCCAACCCTTTGCTCCACGGCGCTATATTGATCTTGATAATATGCAGGACCTAGAGGATGGTTAGTTAGTGCCTTTCTTTGCTAAGCCGTTCCTAAAAAGCTCTTCTACTTTCAGAGGAAATATCTCGAGCATTGCACTTAGGGCAGAGGAAGCAAGCGTTGCCACACTACTCCACTGGTGGCCTCGACCTGAACCGCGGCAACGACGTGGAGATGTCCATGGCTCCACTCAATAACAAAATAGATACAAATCCATTCTCCATTTACGAGGCGGCCCGCAATCGCATTGAGCGTCCTTTGCTGACCACCCGACTCGTAGTTGGACGCGCAGATACCACCAATGAGCCTCTCGAGCGCCGCCACCGCGACACAGCAAACACAAGTAAACTCCCAGAATCGGTGCGGTCTCGTCTGTTTGTCAGTAAGAAGGATCCTCGCATTTCTCATGGGATCTACGCCAACGAGAACCGGAGAAGGGCCGTTCGTCGCGGTGGTAGTGATAGCGATAGCGGTAGTGATGGTGATGGTAATGCAGCTGCTCCATCGAAGAACAAGCGCCGTTCGCCATCCCCATTGTCGCTGGGTACGTCGACCAGCAAGGGTGGATATCGCCTGCTGGTGAGCAATCTGCATACTAACGTGACCACTGCGGATATTCGCGAGCTTTTTAGCGACATCGGCCCAGTGTACGACGCTCGTGTGGTGCGTCCCGGCACCGCTGAAGTTATTTACAAGTCATTGGAACACGCCGAGAAGGCCGTAGATACCTATCACCATCGTCAGTTCGATGACCAGCCAATGCACTGTGTGCTGGTCAATCCGCACTCCTCCCGCCGCTCGGTGCACAAGGCCAGGTGAGTGATATGCTTTAAAGATGTCAAGCAGTATTGTTAAACGTTCTCGTCCGTAGCTCTCGCACCGTGACCACCAACTCTTCTGGCGTGGAGGTGGACATCGATGCACTTCACTCGGTACTCTTCCGGGACCGCTAGGAAGCGCGAGGCAGCGCCCGGGACTAAGAGGCAACTAGATCATTCTTCATTTCTCATCATTTTCATCATCTCCGTAGTATTAAGTTGAACAATGTAAACCATCTTAATTTTGGAGCTTATCAAATTCGAATCGATCCACCCGGCGTATGTTCAGTAAACCAGACTAGTTTCTTTACTATAGAAACTTGAATAGACAAGAACAGTTTTTTTTTTATTTTTTAATGTGAATTCTGGCATACCTGTCCACTTTAGTATTTAGTATCAAGTGAACAAAATTTTTTGTCTTATCATCAAAGAAATTCAGCAGTCCCACTATATACACATGGCATCGAAAATGATTTTACATCCGCTTTTGAAATTTGGTATTGAAAACTTTTCTTGTACCATTTTTGAATCCTTAATGCCACTACGGTGATACGAAAAATAAGAGGACCCAGTAATTGTACAATTGCTTGTATAATATTTCATAAAATGTACAGTTTTTAAATTTCATAAAATTAATTCATAATAATTAAAGAGAAAGGAGCAGTTTGGTAAGCAGTTAAGAGTTGCAAAAAAAAATGTATATATAAAGTAACTTGGAGGCCGCTTAGTTATCCCGGATGCCCGTTCCGTAGTTGGCGCCGCCGGCACGGTTCAGTGCCTCACGGAAGAGCTCAATGTCCAGCTCGGCCTCCACTCCCGCCTGAAGTTCCACGGCAAAATTCTGCAAAAGATTAGAGGATATATTTCTGCATCTGGGATCTGGCATCTCTAGCTATTGACTACTCACGTTGAGGACATCCTTGATCAGCGCCTTGTCCGTGGACATCTTGGCCCGCTGGATGACGCCCACCTCCTGCCCGATCCACGTCAGGAAGATGAACTTCTTGCGCTTGGACATCTCGTCACCCATCTGGATGCGTATGTAGCCAAAGGCGCGCTCCGAGTCGCCGAACTGCTGTCGGAATTCCTCAAAGCACTGACCGCGCGCATGTACAATGATCTGGGCGCCATCGAACTTGAATACCGCCCACTCGGTGTCCGTCAGATCGGAGCGTACATCCTCGTAGGCCTCGCGAATCGAGTCCTTCTCCAGCGACGTGGCCAGCGGCATCTGCGAAAGAGCAAGGGGGAAGAGGATTAAAAGCAAGCGGAGAGGGGGATTGTAAGCAACTTTCAGACGGAAGTATATATCTTAATCATGTATTCCAAGTCCGCCTCGTTTCGCCAAGGCGAATGATCATCCGCTTTGGCCCATCGATAGCGAAATGTATTGTATGTACTCAATGCGGGGCCAAGTACTCTTGACGGCGCCATCTATGAGTCAGATTTGAGCGGGGCTTTCGCTTTCGATGGTTATATTACATTCAATTCGACTTGTTTCCGTGTCAGGCAACCTCAAATCGCCCAGGGAAAAGGCACGCCATTGCATCGCCCACTTGCATTACGTTCGGGCAGATTCACGGAAAGCAATTTGTTGCCACTTTAGTGCTTTATAAACATAATACCAGCGGGCCAGTGGAAAAGTAGCCAATGTAAATACATATTTTATTATGTTATATTATTAATATTTATTATGATAAGCTGGAACATACCCGCATATAAAATTACAGCATTTTTGATAATGATATCAGCGAGTTACCATCGAAATGCACACACATATGAGGGTTCCGGTTCGAAGCCCAAAATATGATGATTTAAAAAAAATCGATATGTAAATGAATTTAAATGGCTTGATAAGTTCGAATGCTTGATAGTGAAATGTAAAAAAACGAAGTCTCAATACGATTTTGGTTAGCTAAAGATTAATTTCAATTGTGATTTATTAAGTGGACTTTGGGGTATCATTATGGGACATAAACACATCTGTCTGTGCACAAAGTTGGGCCCAGCTTAGATGCGTGGAAAGCGTGGAAAGCGATCGGATCGATGGGTTTGATACGAGTATACTACTTGGAGCACGGATTGGAAAACTACCCTTTCACGTAGTGCACTCTTATTGTCTTAAGCGGATCGCCGCATTAAAATCAATTTACGCGTGAAAATTTTCAATCAGCAGCCGGCGGAAAGCAGGTCAGAGATTTGATAAGTGACTTGGGGTCGTCGGAACGGGATGACAACAAACAAAGAGAGCCAACCGCCAGCCAAAATGGACCGGGCTTGGAGTCAGGAACTAGACTCGCGTATAAATAGACATTGAAGCTGGGCCAGAGATACGGATACAGATACAGCTAGAGATACAGATACAGATACAGATACCGATGGGAAGATGGAGATAGAGATCGCTCTATAATGCGTTCAATGACCGGAGAGTACGGCGTCTGGTGAGAAAAATCAATTAGAAAAGCGACGACTGCCGAAAATATCAAAAGCCAAACAATTAAACCCAAAGATGATTCGGGCGACGACTTTCACAACGCGACGCAGTGAGAACTTGGAGTTTGTATGTGTGTTCTATGCGTCGCACAGAACTATGGAACAGCTCTGAAGCTCCCGTTTCGTGTCTCTGAATTAATTAGTCGGAAGGCAGGCAAAAAAAAAAAAAAATGAAGAAGATGCGGACGCAAACTGTGCTAAAAATGAGCGGACGACTAAGAAACCGTTGCAGCGAATGACCCACCGAAAATACCCGACAAAGTTTCCCCCAAAAAAGCCAGATAGCAGATACAAATGTATATAGAAGTGTTGGTGCTCCTCCTGCAACCTCCGCGGGTACGTGAGCCAAGTTGTTGGCTAAAATTAGCTGAAATTAAGTTTCCAGCCGATAAGCCCGATAACGTTCGCACATATGTATATATATCTATAAACATATATACATATATGGCCATATCTCCTCTTCTGACACAATGACAACACGACAAATTAGATCACTCCAGTTGGGCTGGGAGTGCACCCAAAGATCGGATAGGATAGGCTCGGATAGCCCCTCCTCCGGAATTGACGCACTGCCATCTATTTGCTCTGATAAGAAAACTGTCGCAGAACTAAAGGAAGTGTAATTGATTTATTACCGAAAGTTCTTGGGATCGCCCGGGCAATTAGTGGCCGGGTAAATCTGCAGGGCTCGCCTGTTCCAATTTTACACACCATAAAAATCCAGCCGAGGTTGGCGCTTAGTCATAGGAATCGGGAGATTGGGCTGGCTTCATGTTATCGAAAAAGGGAAACTAGTTCCAAGGAAAGTCAGAGTGCGTCATGCTCGAAAGATCCGCGCATAGAAAAGCGAGCGACAGTAGCCAGGCCATAATTGATATGGTTAATCGTGATTCGTGATTCTCGATGGAAAACAGTCGGCAACAGTCTCGGTCAGACGGATAAGTAACCTTATAGCGAGGACAGGAAATATCTATAGTGGAACCCCAATGATCCTAACAGCTCCATGGAGTTAGCCACCTTTCCAGCAGGAAAGCCATCTGCCAAACAACTCGCACTGCTCAAATGGCATGCCTCCATATCCGATAGATACGTATGCATCTATCTATCTATCTATGTGGATTCGTACGTAATGAGCCATATATGCCCATGTGTGCATTCATACAGCACGCTGCATTGCCAGCTATATGTATGTAGCTATAGTATCTATAGCTATATCCATCGATATCTGGCAATGAGCGGGCCGGCGATGCATCAAACGCGGCTATAACTGCAGCTAAACGTAACCAAGCATAATACAGCGAATAAAAATTGCTAACGAAAACGAAACCGAATCCGCAGCCAGGTGCTCGAAACTGACTTGCCGCGTAACTCAACGCTGATGCCCTTGTGAAAGGTATGGCAGTTGTAGAAATTTTTGGGATACCTTTAATATAAAAATCTATGGGAACGAACGTAAAGAATCTTGTCCTTAAATAAACAGCAAGCTATCGAGAACTACAGAGTCAAAGACACCACCATGCCCATATCTTTTATCAATTGATGCCTGACATTATTTCAAGTTAACTCTGATTGTGTATAGTATATATATCTAATTGTATGGTATATATAGATCGTGAGCTCATAAAGCAAATACTAAAGTATGAACAATCAAAGTAAGAGTATTCACCGAGTGATACTTTCGACTGCACTGCACATTTGTGTTTTATTCGCTTTTTCATTGTGTATGTACAAGTGGACCGAAATTGTTTTATGTTGACTAATGAATTTCAGATAAGAGACGAAAAAATTCCAAATAATACGATCGGGCATGAATAAAGGGAAATAAAGGAGAGGCGATGCAGATATATGACATGCGGCACAGTAAACACACAATATGCGGGATATTCGTGGGTCGATGCAACTGACTCACTCATCGGCAAGGCAATTGGAAAATAACCAATAAATTGCAACGAATCGGTTATTAACCGCTTCGCCTTGGCCAGGCTAAATCGAAAAAAAAGCAAAAAAACCAAATAAATAAATCGCAATGTAGTGACAAATTGCCAGTTGCCGCAGCGCAGTCGCAATGACGTACTTGCTCCGGGTCTGGGACCGCCGCCAATATGTCAATGTTCTTTTTCCCCCACTTTACTTTACTTTATTTTATTTCTTATTTTTATTCCGCTGCCGTCGATGTTTCATTCGCCACACACACTAACACACACACAGTGCAGGAAACAAAGGAGCAAACTGTTTTGTGGCTGCTCACGCCCCAGACGCCCGGAGTCGGGGGATCTGGGATGCCGGATGGGGTTGGCGATGGCCATGCTGATGGCTACGGGGTATCGGTATGGGGTACGGGTTGCGGGAAACGAGGTTCCGAGTGCGTGATTCATGCCGCCTGAAGGTGACGATGACGACGACGTCGACTCGGGGAGTGGATGACCAAAATTGGCGCGTCAGGAAGCGTTTCCCGAGCATTGGTGGGTGTGGAATGGCTAATATCCCCAACGCTTCCACACATTTATTTTATTATTACTTCTTTTGTGCACTGCACTTGGAAACCTCGAAATTGTATTATTTATTGGCCTGGCTGCTAAGCACAATCGCTTTGTTTGGTGGTGCCATAGAGATTAGGTTGGCGAACAAGTGCCGTGCACCGAAAGTCACATGAAACGCAGATCTCGCGATCAGCTAAACGAAGTACCCAAGATAATGGCGCTGCAGCCGTTTCCTCAGCTCCCAGTGCCCGCTAAGCACCGTAATCTGGAAAGCTATACGTGTTGGCCAGGGCGACGGACTCCGCCGCATTAACCGCAGCGTCTTCGGTGGGTATCGATGGTGTCTCGAGACCCCAGCGAGCAAGTGCAGCAGCGGCAGCCGCACTGCAAACGCACTTGAACTTGATATGCATCGCTGCGAAGGCGTCGCATTCGGATTCAGATTTGGGTTCGGATTCGGATTCGGAGTCGCCCCCACAATCTGCATCCGCCCCCGCAATCGCAACCAGCCGAGATGATGTTGCCCCGCGAGACTCAGTCCCTGCCCCTGCCCCTGCCATTGCCCTGCCCTGCCCCTTTCCGCCCGGGCCGAGCCATAAAACCCAGCTGCCACCCCGCCTCCTGGACCTCTGGCCCTCTGGGGCCGGTTCTTGTGGAGCGGAGTCGCCGGCGAGCCAATGTCAGAGTTATTTACAGACACTCACGCATGCCCAGCGAGATACACACACGCCGCATGGGCCTGGGCTTCAGCAACTCCAGTGTGTACACCGGAAGAAAACAGTGTTTTGTATCCTTAAAGCCAATGTCCGAGTTCAGTACCAGTGTTGGTAATTCAACTTTTATATTATTGTAGCTTAATCAATGCTCTCTGGTCATAAAATGTGTATGTTTTTACTAATCCTATATCTTACGATATATATTTGACCAACTTAAAGTTCGAAAATCTATCATTATTCTCATGAGATCGAATTCAATGCCACTTTTCAGCATTCTTTAATTGTAGTTATTTATAATCTAAGGATTAGAAGCTTCTTCCATTTGAAGGTTTTGCCATCGGATTGGTGATCAGCATACTCAGTACCCATTTTCTCTCGGTGCATTTATAAGATATCTCTCCGGGTTGCTCTCTGACTCTCTGGACTGCTGGCTGCCCCATCCAATCTTTTATAATTCTTAATTTTCGGTCGTCCCCTGCCGGTATACACACACATTTCATGGTCCCTGCCCGGAGCAGGACTACCGCCTGCTCTGGCTACCCATCTCCAACTCCAACTCGAACTCCATGTGTGCCCACCCCACTACTCACCCTTCTCGGCTTGCTCTCCACCAATTGCTCGACCTCGATGCCGTCCGACATGCTGGTGCGCTGTGTTCTGGATGTGGATATGGATATGGATATGGTTTTCGATGCGCAGCTGGGATGCTGGTGCTCTTGGGAACAGCTTCCTGGGATCGCGGGTGAGTCTCGAGGGGAAACGGAGCGCTGGTCCGGCGGGAAGAGTTGACCGTTTGCAAGGTGACAAAGTGGCAGAGTGGCACAATGACAACGAAAACAAAAATACACAGCGCCAGAAAAACAACAAAAAACACAATGCAAGCGCACAAAGAGCGATGGACAGAACCAGGCACAGTTCCAGATATCCAGATAATAGAGCAGCCGCTGAACTTCGTCCGACCACCACGAGTTGTATCTCACGAATGCGGCGGTGCCGGCGTCTGCAACTCCGAATGAAGTGCCGACCGTCGACCGCCGAAGTCGGCGGCGCAGTCGCCGTGCGTGCGAGCGAGATGCACTGGCCAGAAGGCCCCACGGCAGCTGATAGACAAACAGCAGGTGCGACAGAGACGGCTGCGTGGGGAGCGAGCGAGAGCGAGCGAACTGCGACGATGTCGCCGCATTTGGCTTTATTTTCAGTTTCATTTTCAGTGCAGGCATTTCGGAAACACCAAAAAAAGCCAGATGTTGGCTAGTGTTTTATGCGTACACCGCGAGAAAATTGAGTGTGTTAGTTGATTCTATCATAATGAAGTTTGCATTAATACTTCGTTTTAGACATTTTAACTGGCATTGCTCATGTAATGAGTAAAGAAATCAAATCTCAGCTAATATTCCTTCGGATTAATACGATCTCTCCGAATCCGGGCTCCTGGAGTACAGAAAACGATTAGATAAGCTTCAGAATGGCCACAGGAAACCATAACATCGTGCGAGAATATATGTATAGTCTGATGGATAGAAGAAGCGCAACATACTCCTCAACTTAAACTATGTACGTCCTTGAGGAGCAGCTGAATCCCTTGAAGAAGGAAGAGATCCCTCGATGGCAAAGAGGCTTACAAGAAGTGGATTCTATCTATTCTATTAAAACATTTAGGAAAAAAATAAAGAAAAACTAGATAGAATAAATATGGATATGTTGGGTTAAATTGATAACACGGAATTCTGGTACAGTCGTATCCAGTCAGTGCAGTCAGATCGAGAAGTGGGGACCCAAGGATTCCGTTTTCTAGATCGCGACACCTGGCCAAAACATGAAGGAACAAAAACGAAGAAAAACTAGATAGAATGGATTTGTTGGATTTCTTCGGCAACACGGATTCCTGGCACAGTCGTATCCATTCCCCGTGGAGTCACGTTAGACCACTGCAGCTCCCGGTCATGTGATCTTCCTCCATCGAGGGCGATATCATTCTCTTCCTGCGCGGAAAAAACGAGCAACAATTGCAAGCTCTGAAATAGGTGCTATAGGTGCTAATCGGAATCGCTATATATCCAAAACTATGGCTAGATCAGCACTGATCCCCGCCAGCTTGCCGGCTGGGAATGCGATCCATGGAATTAGCACAGAACATTTGTGCAAATACATAACGAGCCGAGATTGTATTCTCTGGCACTCAAGTGCCGTAGGAATGCGGCTGATTCGATGATTTGCGCGGTGCGTGGGCCGAGCAGCAGCTGCTCCGCCGCTGCAGACGCAGTGCTCCGTATTAATTTGTCCCAATCGGCAGGGAACGTCCTCCGCGCAACATGGGAGTTGCCCGGCATCAGGGCTGCTTGGCAGCATGCTGCTGGCCGCAAGTTGCCGTGGTGAGTTTGCGCCATTCGGCATCGCCCACGCAACATGTTGCGGCAGCTAGCCCAGCGGAGCGGAGGCGTCGTCCTCGTCCGCCAGTCGTCAGTTGCCCACGACGCGTTACCCGCAACGGTAGCAGGCGAGCCCTCTCCTGGCAGCCAAAGCCGCCAGCTCGTGTGCTCGGATACCCCCGAGTTCCATATCGCAATCCTCGCCAGCCTGCGCGCAAGCGTCGCCGTTTCAACAGCAATTGAGTGCAATTTTATTTTATTTTTTTCGGTGACCCAACGGGACATGTCCGGCGGTGGTGGACAGTGATTGCCACGAATCACCCGGTCAACCGGGATGTTCAACTACGAGGAGGGGGATGCCGACCAGGCGGCCATGGCTGCAGCGGCTGCCTATAGGGCCCTGCTCGACTACTATGCCAATGCGCCCAGTGCGGCGGGTCACATAGTGTCGCTCAACGTGGCACTCTACAATGGAACTGGAAACGGAGGCACTGGCTCCTTGGCGGGCAATGCGACAAGCAGCTATGGCGATGATGATAGGGATGGCTATACGGACACCGAGCCCAGTGACTTGGTCACCGAACTGGCCTTCTCCCTGGGCACCAGTTCCAGTCCAAGTCCCAGTTCCGCTCCCGTCTCCAGCTCCAGTACATCCACTGGCATGCCCGTCTGGCTGATACCCAGCTACAGCATGATCCTGCTGTTCGCCGTGCTGGGCAACCTGCTGGTCATCTCGACGCTGGTGCAGAATCGCCGGATGCGTACCATAACCAACGTGTTCCTGCTCAACCTGGCCATATCGGACATGCTGCTGGGCGTGCTCTGCATGCCCGTCACCCTGGTGGGCACCCTGCTGCGAAACTTCATCTTCGGCGAGTTCCTCTGCAAGCTCTTCCAGTTCTCGCAAGGTGAGTGGAGTTCTCCCGTTAAGCGGCAACCACTAAATGCCTAAACGCCTGGCTTATTTAACGACCTGTCCCAGTGGAGGGAGTTGCGCTCTCTGACATTATAAGTAACCGACTAATATTAGCTTAGCTGGCCCAATTCCCCCATCTTCTGCACCCTTCAATTAGCTGGAATTACAAATACATAAGTTGAGGGCCCTATTTATGGCGCGTGTGTGAGTGGGGGCCACCGGGATTCGTAGTTTCCTTGGTTCCTAGGTTCTTGGATTCTTGGGTTCCAGCGTTTTTAGGTTCCTTGGTGGGGCATTAAAATAATTTTTTACGATTATTGTCGCATGTGGATCGTTTTATTGGCCCTGTCATGCGGGGGAGCTCATAAAGAGCGCAAAACAACAAGTTGTGTAAAAGGTGGGCATACATTGTCCTGGTTTCCATCTCCTCCTAGTTACCCCTTTACTTCCATACCACCATACCACCATATCCATATCCGTATCCATATCCCTGTGCGTGTCGCCTTTTCCCAGAAAACTGAAAATGGAAATGAGAACCATAATGTTGGACCATGTTATTGACAGAGTGTGCGCCATTGTCTGTGGACAGGATACGGATAGCGTGCATCCTTAAGAGTCCCATGGCCATCGCATAACTTCAAATCAAGCGCGTTGGCAGGACAACAGTTGGACGTGATTAAAAAGACATTTGTTGGCGCTACTTGGGGCCCGTGGACAATTAAATGGGCTTTCGGGAGAAAAAACTGGCAGCTCGTTCTTTATGTTTATGGGAAACGGCGCATTAGCAACGGCGTTGTAAATACATATCTCAGGATTTCGGTAACTGTTGCCCATTGCGTCATGTGGCAGGTTGCCCCAGTAATCCCGGCCTCCATCCAGTTCGTCACTGCGTGGGAGTTGGCTTGGCCCCGACCCTAATGGCATGCCGTGGATCTCGGATGGCAAAGGGAGGCGGAGCCACTATGCTGTCGGGCAAAAAGCAAACGCAAATGCGTAGCATACTTGGCTGCGCAATTTAAAGCGGCTGTGTGCAATAGCGCTGCATACTTTTGGCCCCCATACCCCTGCCACGCCCCCCACCCCCCGCGCAACAGACGAACGGGCGAATTAAATAACCATTTCAATTGGCACAGCACGGGGCCGGGTGCTGGAGCGGAGCGGGATGTAGCTGCTCCTGGTGGCAGGTACAAGCGTCACGCACCTGGGGAACGTGCAACATGCAGCGCAGCATACACATGTCGCACGGCATGGGAATGTGTATGTGGATGAGGATGAGGAGGTGGACGTGGGGCTCTGCAATTACAGGCGGAACAGCACAAACGCGGTCGCAGTTCCACCTCCAAATGGTGCCAGTTGGGAAGTGCCCTTGGGAAATGTGGAACATGGGCAACTAAAAAAACAAGCGGGCAGGAGTCATCGAAAACGGTGTGCGGGGAGGTGGGTGCGTCCACCGGAGGAGGTGGGACTCTGGCCCAAAGCGAGCCGATGGCGAACGCAACAAGGTGGTGGTCAAGAGGCGTCCTCTTAGCTTCGGGCTCCTGATAGCTTCTATTTTCGTACGTAAACGTTTGCTTAAGAAATTCTATGAATGTCGTGCATGCTTGCATTTTCATCGTGACGTATTCAAGTTGCGTTATGCGAAACTAAAATTAAGTTGAAAGCAAATTATGGTTTAAACAAACTCAAGGTAAACATTGGCTTAACAAATAAATATAATGTGTTATTTAAATTAGCTTAATGGAAATCCATACTGATAAGCTGATGTTTCCCCTGATTTTTTTTCGCTTTAATCGGGCTTAATGTGTGAATAGCTATATACAAGGTTTTAATCCTGCTTCATTGATATGTTTGTTTTTTTTCATGCTTTTGCTTATCAAATAACCTTTTCGAAATTTATTGAAACAAAGTGCAGTGTCAGAACTCATCAAAAATCACATATTTTATGACATTTATAACAATGATGAATTCATGTTTCAGTTGAATCCAAGGTCTAAATGCATTCGTGTTCTTCGCATGAATTCTATTTACAGACAACTTTTTTAACTTCAACTTTGGCCGAGCAAAAACTATAACTTTTATTGTGAAAGCCTTTGTCTTTGGCTCTTTGATTTGAATGCATTAATGTTTTTTGACATTTATTATTCTGTTTGGCAAGTTTTTTAGCTGCCAGTTGTCAAAGGCATTAAAGTCTGAATGAACTTTAACGAGTTGAAGCTCGACATTCGGGCAGGAAAACTTGCCATTTTCAAAGAGATCGGCCCGGATATATGTACAAATATGGTGTTTTTCGACTTGGCACCCAAAAAGGCCACTGGCTTGCCGATGCTCCCCATTTCCCCAAACAGACTCCAACTAAATGTTAAACAGAAAAAACCAATTTCGACGCAGCTCGTTTTAAACATTTTTTTCTCCTCTTTTTTTTTGCATTTGTGGCCGAAGCCCCAATCGTTGTTTTAGGCTATATAAGCTGCGAAACATGTGTTCAACGGTGGCAAAATTTTGGGGCATTTGGGCCATTTGGGCCCACACTGTGCGGAGTGGTTAAAGTGTCGTTTTTATCGCCAAGCATACGCAGGATGTAGTTGCCAACTGGAGTAGTGCCACCTGGTCGTATGGTTAAGCTAAGAGGGGGTATGAAGCCTTTGGAGCCAAATGGGGGGCAGGCACTGGTGGTCAGCCACGGGAGGAGCACTTTGTGCTGATGAGTTTTTGGCCAGCGGGCAAGATTTTCTCTCTGCTCCTTGGCTAATTGTTGGTCATAAATAGGAGCGGAGAATATATTTCCGAGAAAAACTCCCTTTGGCGCCATGGCCATGAATGTGGGTGGCAGAAACTTAGTGGCTCAACTTTGTCCCATTCGAGGGCTTTGTTTTGGAAAAGTTGCTGCCTTTCGGGATTTGTTAGCCATGAAGTTTTTTAATTAATGCACATTCGGTTCGGCACAGGCGGCAGCAACTTTCATTTGCCAACTGCCGCATGCCAACTGCACGTGGCGTGGAGAAGGTGAGATCTAAAATCTGGAAACTCGGAAGGGAAGCACTTGAGAACAATATTAATATCGCTAAGAGAGCCACGCTCGGCTGAATCAGCTCCAGACATGTGAGATTGGGCAGGATTTGGGGGAGAGTGGGGCTGTGGGGCATGCCTCATCCCTCCGGATGATAGCTTAGCCAAGTTGGACGCACAGCCAGCCAGCCACCTAGGCACTTTGGAGTACTTAATTCGATAAAAAGCAACTTTGTGTTTCTTGCAACTTAAATAGAATGTCTGGGCAAACTCTGATTTCGTTTTTACTCAAACTTTTCCTCTGGCGGCAGGCTTTAGGATACTCCTCCGCTCCTCCACTCAGAATTCTTCACTGCGAGTTTGTACATCGCGTGTGGAAATCCCCGCATTAGAATGAATGCATTTGCTGGGCCGAGTCATTGAATTTAAATTGAGTTTCGCCCCGAAAAGATGTTTGTTTCCTTCGAATCCGCTGACATTGTGTACAATTTGCAAGGGAAATGTATCTCTTTTTTTTCTTTTTGTATTTAAAGTCGAGCCATTCGAAGACCCCGTGATCCACTCGCTTTCATGTCAACCATCCCTGCTCAGGAGTATTTTTCCGCCCTGTCACTTTCCCGTCAGCGACCGCATCAGATTGTCAGTCACTCGAGATGATGCCAAACTAATTTAGGCACTTGGCCCGGCCACAAGAACAAATTACCAAGCACACTTCTAATATCAGCAGCAATTTTCGGGCAGGTTTCTGTGCAGCACATCCCTGCCCCATTCCCCGCCAGCTCCGGCAATATGTTTCATCATCTGCGTGTAGTGCTCAATCTGCTTAGTCGAGCGACAGGCGACAGGAACCTGGACCGCCTGCAGCTGTAATCACAGGACCAAGGACCAAGTTCCGAGTTCCTCGAAGAGCGACAGGCACGCAGGCGTTCTCTTTCACTTTGAGACTGGTCAAAGCACATTTTTGCGGTCTTTTCGTGCTCAATGCCTTGCTTGCTGTACACTTAAAGAAATTAGCCATGTTAGCATGTTACCCAACACAAACTGGCAGAGTTGCCAACTCTGTATGAAAACAAATGGTTTTGAGCTGGAGATGTTGCCAGTTGTTAAAACCATCTGTTTCCATACAGAGTTGGCAACTATTTTCAATTTTAAACCTCGCGCCTTAGCCAAAAACTTTGTGCTACAAATATTTGTATTCCACAAAAAAAATCGCTCAAAAGTTGCTTCCATCGCACTCTTTTCAGGCGCATAGTTCTTATGCCGCTGATGCAAACTAAAAGTCATAGCGGGCAAATTTTGAAAAAAATATTTGTACACTTTTACCCAGAAAAGTGTTGAAAAACATTCAAGTGTGTGCTCCTCTTTTTTTCCCCAAGCTAGAGACAAACACCTAGTTCTTTGGACAAAAGATTTAAGTGGCTGCATAGCATAAGTATAAAAGGATTTCTGCGTGCGAACTTAAAGCTATTTCCAGCTTTGTTGAATGGAAAACCGAATCCTCTCGACTGTAGTAGTCAAAGGGACGAGTTTCCCTTTTTTTTGCTGAGTGTGCTCGTTTTTATTTGCGGCAATCAAATTTTATCACCCAACTGACGCTTATAAATTCCGGCCTGTCAGAGTCGCATATTTATGCGGGGCTCGAGGACTGCGTGTCGTATGCGTAATATGCTCAACACGTCTGCTGTCCCCATCCCCATTCCCATCCCCATCCACATCCTCGTCCATGTCCTTTTTCTGGCCTCCAAGGCGTGCTGCTGCCCACTCTGCGCACAAATCAAATTCAATCAGTTGCCAAAAGAAAAACATCATGGGCGTGCAGAAAGGGGGCGGGGCATCGAATTCAATTTGGGTTCGTCATTTGCCGCCGACGCCGCCTTATTTGCCGTCAGTTTTGCATTTGCCAATTGAAATACGCACTGTGGGCGCCAGAATGGGGCATATACACATATATATATATATATATATATATATATATATATATGTATATGCATGCCGTATGTAAAGTATTTCAGCACATGCACAAGGCTCTGGCGGATTGTATTGGCATCTCGAAATGATTTAGTTGTCAAGACTCAGCGCGCGAATCAATCAAGCTGCTTAGCCGAAAAGCCTTAAAGTTGAGCGGGCGAATAACCAAACTGGAAATGGAAATGGAAATGCTTTGCTGCTGTTTGTTTTAAGTTTAAGCGCACATATGCTAGCATTTCTGGCTTAGAGCATCGCACACCGCCGTCAATCAAAAGTAAACTTCAATTTCAGGGGGTTAACTCAACAAACGCGACAGAAGGCGAGACAAATGTGACAATGCAGTTGAAGGGCAAGCGCCATTAGGGTGGACCTTGGTTGCCAGGACGAGGTGCACTCCTATTGTTTAGGTGGTGGTAATCAATCTTTACTGCTCATATTAGTTTGCATACATAACTAAAATATAAAGTAAACAATTGTGCAGCAAAAATGAAATATAATACAATGCAGGTGAAGTGCAGGCCCATTAGGGTGGACCTTGGTTGCCTGGGGGGAAATGAGAAAAGGGCTGCGACTACAAAAGAATCTAAGGTGCAACTATCTTTGCTGGCAAATATATCTACTACATCATCTGTAACTGAGTTAAACATTCGAAGTAGTAATCACTGCAATTGTAGATACAATAAACACAAACGTATTATACTTTAATCTGAAACTTGCATATCATTTTGCGAGAACATACCATTCTAATATAATACAATGCAGTTGCCTGAATGGGGTGTCCCAATGAAGTAAAGGGAACTGATAATTACTATTTCCTTGATTCAATTGAACTTACTACTGCTTATTGCTTTTGAATGCGATACGTATATATCTTTATTAGCAAATATGTATATCTAGCAAACCACAAATGTATCTGCAAGCACAACAATTTCGGAGTATTAATAATTGAAACCTTACAGCCTATTGCATTGTATGAACAAATACATTTGCAAATTTCACAAGTGTTTTGGTAAACTATTAACTCCAGATACACCCATACATACAAACAAATTATGCTTGCATTTGATCAATTTACCATATTTATTTGATGACTTTATGCATATATGTATCATATGGTTTGGTGCTAAAAAAAAATCGATTGAAGAACTAGAAAATATTTCTCATTTAATTGCGCTAAAATTTACCAATTTTCCAATCGAAACTTTTTCCCGGTGTCCAGTTTTTTCCCTACAGCAGTCCACCCTATTGACTTGCATATGGAACCGCACTTGTGTAGCCCCATCGATACCGGCAGGATGAAATGGTGGCCAAGGGAATATGAGGGATGGGCAGGGTGTGGGAGCAAATTGCTTTACAATGGGAAATCCCCTAACAGGCTCACATGAAAATGAGACTGGGCAACAAGAAAAGGAGTGGCTGGGGAATAGCTTAATTGCACTTTCTGCAAATTGCATCGTGCACTGTTTGTCATACTACAAGAACAGGCAGAAGTGTGAAGAGCGATGGTCCGTCTGGTTGGTCTGGTGCGTCTGGTCCTAATATGCAAATTGTGTAATTAAAATGCAACGAACGCGGGCGAAGGACCTTCTAATGAAAGCGATTTGACACGCCGCTCGACAGCAGCTGGGTGTGTCCACCGTGTTCGGTTTGTCCTAAGGTTATCCGCTTCCATTTATTTCAGCCGCCTCCGTGGCCGTTTCATCGTGGACCTTGGTGGCCATATCCTGCGAGCGCTACTATGCCATATGCCATCCGCTGCGCTCGCGATCCTGGCAGACAATCAGCCACGCCTACAAGATCATCGGCTTCATCTGGCTGGGCGGCATTCTCTGCATGACGCCCATAGCGGTCTTTAGTCAATTGATACCCACCAGTCGACCGGGTGAGTGCATAGCAACCTGGCCAGCAGTCGTCCTCTGGTTGTTATACCAACTTCCGTTGCAGGCTACTGCAAGTGCCGTGAGTTTTGGCCCGACCAGGGATACGAGCTCTTCTACAACATCCTGCTGGACTTCCTGCTGCTCGTCCTGCCGCTTCTCGTCCTCTGCGTGGCCTACATCCTCATCACGCGTACCCTCTACGTGGGCATGGCCAAGGACAGCGGACGCATCCTGCAGCAATCGCTGCCTGTTTCCGCTGCAACGGCCGGCGGAAGCGCACCGAATCCGGGCAGCAGCAGCAGTAGCAACTGCATCCTTGTCCTAACCGCCACCGCAGTCTATAATGGTTGGTAACGGCAAGAAAATATCAAGTCGCACCTCTTTATACGTAGCATATTCATGAAATTATGCCCTTTACAATCCCTTGGATATTATTTTGTATCTAAATGTAATCGTACATTATTTTATGTTATATAAAATAATGTAATATATCGATATGATATGGATTGTTGGTGAAATGCTCGATAAGAAGGTACAAATCCATTTAACAACAAGTGCTAATTTTTGAGAAAATTTAATTATTTTTGGTCCACATATTAGTTCAGATTAGTTATGGCAACTGTTTTACTTGTTGCTGCTAATAACGTTAATTTGTTTGATTATATTTGGCTTGTGTTCATATGTTTTTCCACATAGAAAATAGTAACAATAATAATGGAAATTCAGAGGGATCCGCAGGCGGAGGATCCACCAATATGGCAACGACAACCTTGACAACGAGACCAACGGCTCCAACTGTGATCACCACCACCACGACGACCACGGTGACGCTGGCCAAGACCTCTTCGCCCAGCATTCGCGTCCACGATGCGGCACTTCGCAGGTAGGACTCGTGTCCGATATCCGGTCTGCCAGCCCTATTCCCTTTTATCCAAAATCCACAATCCACTATCCAGGTCCAACGAGGCCAAGACCCTGGAGAGCAAGAAGCGCGTGGTCAAGATGCTGTTTGTGCTGGTGCTGGAGTTCTTCATCTGCTGGACGCCGCTGTACGTGATCAACACGATGGTCATGCTGATTGGACCGGTGGTGTACGAGTACGTGGACTACACGGCCATCAGTTTCCTCCAGCTGCTGGCCTACTCCTCCAGCTGCTGCAATCCGATCACCTACTGCTTCATGAACGCCAGCTTCCGGCGCGCCTTCGTCGACACCTTCAAGGGTCTGCCCTGGCGTCGTGGAGCAGGTGCCAGCGGAGTCGGCGGTGGTGGTGCTGGTGGAGGACTCTCCGCCAGCCAGGCGGGCGCAGGCCCCGGCGCCTATGCGAGTGCCAACACCAACATCGGTCTCAATCCCGGCCTAGCCATGGGTATGGGCACCTGGCGGAGTCGCTCGCGCCACGAGTTTCTCAATTCGGTGGTGAGCACCAACAGTGCCGCCGCCGCCGTCAACAGTCCTCAGCTCTAAGCTGTAGAGGATTCGCCTCCAAGGACCCATTCGCCCGATTCCTGAGAGATGCGGTGTAAATATGTATGATAAGCGAACTGTATGTGGTTTTTTTTAAGGCGAATATGGATTTTTTTTACCTACTTGTGATTATGATCGTACTCGTAAAATAACTCAGACGCTAGTCTATTGGTGTTTCAATTGAACTTCCTAAGGTTGCTGCAAATAAACAGAGTAAAACTTAAGCACTCTCGCTGTATGTTTTTATAGTTGGAATCCTTTTGGGTGAGTACCTGGGAATTAAGTGGACCCCGCCCCGTACACCAAAGTGCTGGATTCTTTTTTCGACCCTGCCTTCCTTCTTTCACAATTTATAGGGCCCAAGTGGGTATTTTAATTGCAAGCTAGGAGCAGCTCCGAAAGGAGACAGTTGAGTGGAGCACAAGCCGCTTATGTCCTGGCTGTGGACTGGGTCCGGGTCCGGGTCCGGGTCCGAGTTCGAGTCCATCCGCCTGTCATTATGGAGCTGCAAGGCTCTCGGTTCGTCGCCTTGTCGAGTACACAGCACAGCAGAGCAGAGCAACTGAGTCGACAATTAAGGCCCAAAGCCACCGCAGCCTGGCCAAAAAAGAGGGCCATGATGATTATTTTAAAGTGGAAGTGGAAGTGGGGGCGGTGTGGGTGCGGGGGCAATCCCTTCAGCACTTTACGGTGCTCAGCTGAAAAGGTCCGAGTGAAGGACTTACCGTCCACTTAATTTGTGTTTTAATGTTCCTTATCAACTGTTGACATTTCGGTTTTCCTGTTTATCAGCATCCCAATTACTCATTCAATTAATCAATCGGCAGCAATGAAAGTTGAATGAAAAAAACAGCATAGCTGAGTAAGTAGATCAGTTTCCACAATTGTCAGGAGTGTATCTTAAAGCTTGTGGGTTTCTTTTGGCCCTAAGTTGGTTGCTTCTTTAATGGAACGTTGCATTGGAGTCGTAAAAAAATGCCGAAGCACAAAGATTAGCACTTTACAGCTGCCTCTTCCTTAAGTTGATTTAATTTTTTATAATAACTATATATAATATGTCCTACCCCCTAATAGAGATTGAGATACGAGATGGACACGTTAATTAATATCGCATTATGCAGCAGCGTGCCAAATGATATTCCGCTCAATTTTTCATGTCGACAGCCTGGCAGCCACGTTAAGAAATTGGCCGAAAAACAGAGGCCCAAAGTAATGAAGCGGAGCGAAGAGCTGCAATTTGTTTTATTCATGCACATAACTTTGGCTTTGGCAAAAGGCAAATGTGCACTGACAGGCAGTCGGCGAAAGTGCCGTCGTATGCAGAAAAGTCCGCAAGACGAAGAGACCACATCTCCCCCGCCATCTGCTCGAGAAATCCCGGATCGGGGATAGTTCGGAAGATCCGTATTCCGCACTCCGGACTCCGTATTCCGGAAGATGTATGGCCCTAAACGAGCAGTTGTCAGCCGACTCGGCTCTGCACGGCACGGCACGGCTCGGCTCGCAAATCTGCTTTGGGCTTTTGGGTAATTTAATTTATGGCAAATCCTCCGCAGCAAAGGCTGGTCCTGGCCAGAAAAAGAAGAAAAAAACGGCGGATGGGAGGAAAAAACATGCGAACCACATCCTTATAATCAAGTCGCAGCTACGTATGTCACTTCGTGTGGGTCGAATGGGGGATACCTATGGGGGCATTCGGCTGACACCCTTCACTTGGCTCGTGCCACTGGGTAACTGGCTGCCGGTTCAGTTAGTTTGCCTAGCCTAGTTTGGCCTTTATTTAATTTATTTTATTTTATATTCCGGCCCGAGACGTACATAGTTATGCGGCGACTTTGACATGTACCAATCTCATCTGATGACAGGACAAACTACTCGCCGCGGTTCTGTGGTCGACGGGCGGATGTTGGGGGACTGCTGATGATGATGATGATGATGATGACGATGATGGGTTGCTTTGGCGCTGCTCTTTTATTCATGACTCCTTACGCCACAGCGGCAGAAAGTTCCACAGCTCAAGGATAAGGATGTGTGTGGGGTCCTTGCTGTCAAACTGCAACTGGCAGCGTCGAATAGTTTTGACAGAGGATTACCCAGTGAGGAATTGTTAGGTGACTAACTCAGCCACCAACCAACCAACCGCCCAAAGCCACCCAAAAATAAAGACGGAATAAAACTGGGTCATAAGATGCCACTCGGAGCGACATCCGCCAGTTTGGCCAACTTATGGCGAGTGCCGCTCAATTATAGTGTCCGTTAAACGATAAATTTCGAGCTCGTCAGTATCCGGGGAGTGGATCCAATCAAACTTGCAGATGTTCGGGCATCCATGCTCCTCCCGTGAGACTCTAATCAAATAGGTATAAATATTCACGACACGCTCTTGACCTGGCTGCCCGGATGTGGGCGTGGGTGCGGGTGCTGGTGTGGATATCCTGGATGGCCAGAACGGGCTGCTCGGGATGCTGTTGAGTAGCCATCGGCACTCGACTGGTGCACAGACACAAACACCCTGGCTGTACGTAAAGTGGCCCAGCCGCTTGTTTTGATGATGATCCATTCAGCAGGAGGGGCGGACAGGAGGAGGCAGTCAGCACGAAAGGTGCCGACGATGATGATGATGGGACGGGGTCAAGTGGTGCAAACAATCAAAACCGCACCCAAATTTCACTTTCGATGAGGCGGACGTGTGCGTGAAGGCCCTGGGGATTCCACACGCAGGATTCGGCGTGGGAGCCAACGAATTGCTCGACTATAAAGAGCTGATTAAAGGCATCAGGGACAATGGCAATGGTGGCGAAAGAGCAGTGCCTGGTCGATGGCAGAGCCAATCGACAAGTGAAGACCATTGGGGCTCGATGAAAAGTTGGAGACCTCTTTGGCACCCATTTTACCACTAAACGACTAATTGGGCGTGGGCCATTCGTTATTATCTTCATGACTGGGCAGGCAAAGGCATCATCATTAACATTTTCCATACTTTCGTTGCCATCGGTGCCCAGAAAAGTTATTTCTAGTTTGAGGATATAATGATGGGGATAATCGAATCGTTGCTCCAATGAACTTGGCAAATTATTGAATATTCATAAACAGCCACCCATGCCAACCATTCGCATCCGCCCACCCAAGGAGCCTGACAAATGTTGGGGACCTTAAGTTTAACAAATCTCGCAGCAGCAGTCGCAAATCGATGAATTTATCATAAGGACTTCGAAGGACCTCTCCTGTTGATTGCTCTATGCCTCTTAATGGCGCGACGTCGAATTTTATAAGGGCTTTCTCATCAAGCACTTGATGGCTTGCCAGCCCAGCTGGGCTGTTAATTTATCCTGCTACGGAATGGATGTTGGATGGTGGAGGAGCAGGAGAAGGAGGCTCTGGTGGTACTGGCGGCTCTGGCGGTGCCACGTCCGCTGTTTGCCGGCTCATTGTTCCGGATGCGGTGGCTCCCGGCTGCTTATGGCACTGACGTGCCTGTGTTGTTTGTGTGCCAGTGTGTCTGCGCTTTGAGTTGCCGCCACGACACGCCATTGCCACCGAACTAGCCCAGGCTCCTTGAGATCCTGCCGAGGAGCCACAGCTGACAGCCGTTGGCGACAGGCGACAGGAGACAGGAGACAAGCGGGGATTATGTATAGCCAAAGCCTAAATAATGCGGCCTAATGTCTTTGGGCTGACACCACCAGCACACAGGACAATTGTCGGCTCCGGATCCCTGCATCCCCGCACCCACACCCACTCCCACTCCCACACCCATTTGGGCACCTCCAATAATAAATAGAATAAACACAGTGAAATAAAATGGAATAACTTTAGTGGCTCCGGGCGGGGTCCCGCAATGCGATGGTGGCACTTGTCGTTTTGATTGAATTCTATTGGAACAGATGCCACATCCGGCTAATTCTGGACATTTTGTAGCACCCACACCATTTTGAAGCCCTGCAGCATCATCGGCAACTAATTGCCATCTGTATTTTCCTTATATTGGCCTTTCTAGCGAGGATTTTGACCCACTGCGTCGGGGGTTGTTGAACCAACGAATCGGCCGCCACTGATGAACCCCAATTGTTGCCGCGGATTGTCTAGGCTGATGACCAAGTGGCCACTGGCTGCTCCTCGGGGCATCGACGTCCATGCAATTTGATTCGCATTTGTTGATTGTGCACTTCATTCCCCCTTCCCCCCATCTTACCACATGATAATGACGGGGGTTTTCCACTTGAGAGGCCACGCCGGGGATTGGTTTTTAATTTACAATCCCAGACGAAGGACAGAGCATCCTTTTATTTTCATTCTTGTCAACGCGAGTCGTTGTCACTTTTTCGGCGCACACAAAAAATTGCGAAAAACGAAAAACTTAACCGAGAACATTTTTTTTGGCTCAACCTGGTTTTCGGCATGAATATTTTAAGTCAACAATTTAATAAAACCCAAAATTGGATCAAGCTTTCACAAGTTTTCGGCGCAAATACGATTTATTCAAAGTTTTCAGCTCCGGACTCGATGCTTCCGGTCCGACTGGGACTCCGGCAAATGCTGCCGATTCCGAGTAGTTTGGCCTCCGGCTCCTCGAAAATACAGCATATATATGTACATATGTGTAGTTCTGTTTTTTGGGGGGTTCGGTGTTGTGGCCATGTTGGCCAACCACAACAAAGTCAGAGTCAACAGAATAAATGAAATTCCAGTGCGACAAATTTTTACCAAGATTGAGTTGCTGACACTGTGGGCGGTCGACATGCATATACCCACCGGCCTGTATCTCCGCATGGACATCGTTTTAATATATATATAAAAAAAAATGTACATATATGTAGGCTCCAAACATGGTGGATGTGACCTGGATCTGCTGAAATATGTGCTCGATCGAACCGCCTTTGTTTTGAGCCAGCACACGTGACTGCAGCCAGTTGAATGAATGAAGGCTATCGACCTGAATGCCCATACTGTTTGCATTACCACAAGTGTCCAGTTAATCAGGTCTATTATTGTGTGTCTCCCATCAATTGGCATAAGTAGATTGATTGGGTAGCCAGAACTGGATACCCAACTCTCTTGAGACCTTCTAGTTAGTATACATTTCGGATATGGGCACTTGGCAGAGCAATAGCTATTGGATACTTCCTCCTGTGGCTTGCATGTGTATCATGTTTCAAATAAAAGACCTACACTATTATTAAATTTTTTGTCCTTGGGTTTTAACTTCCTGCTTAAAACGTTTAAATTCATAGCTTGTAGAATATCATGCTATAGATAGATAGACTTAAAGACCCAAACCTTGATGACATGCCTTCAATTGGAAAAGTTAAAGTCCAGCAGTCGCTAACGTCGTTTGTCATTCTTACGTCACGTTGTAGGCATTTAGATGATGGTTTCTTCCGGAAGACACCCACACACACGCACACTTTTCGGGCTGCCGTTTTGTTTTACAACAGTTTTATGTGCTTGGCCGAAAATATTTCACACAGCCAAAGAGTGAAAAGCAGCGATGCGGAAACGGAAATGGCCGAAACCAAGTCGGCACACTTGGCCAAGGATCAAATTTGATAAAATGCGGAACAATAGTTGCTGTACTTTGATACTCATTCGCGCATTTTTAGTGCGTGTATACGCCAAACTTGGTGTTATGGCCAAGATTTGTGTTAACTTGGCATTTTCGGATTGGATTTTACACCCGCATATTTACGAGCACCGCACACTTGTTTTGGGCCCGAAGACCAATGTGCGGCTTCCTGGAACATTGACCAGGAAAACCGTCGATTCGGCCGCTTTGGGCATTTGACACAGGCCAGCGGATGCTTTGTGTACCCAGGGCCAGGGCGATAAATCAACATCAGAGGACAATCATGGGCGGCACGGTTCTGCTTTTGGTTCTGGTTCTGCAGGACCAGTCCTGCTGATGGTGCCACAACATCAAATTCAACATCGGCATCAAATTTGGTATCAACATCAACATCAAGTTCAACATCACTCAACAGCAACATCATCGTTAACATTGTCTGCAGAATGGAATCGTGTCGATATTTTTCACTGGCTTCCCGCCTGCTGCCTTGGTTTTCATCAGCTTTTCGCCTTTCTCCGACCATCAGGGGTTCCATTTCCGTTCCATTTTCACTTCCCAGGACTTTAATGGGCGCGTGTGTATGTTTATATGTGTCTACGTACATGTGACTGTGTGTGTATGTGTGTGTGGCAGGACTTAAACGAGTTGTTGGCGGGATACAATTTATTTTCATTTATTGCGAGCAAATGGTCGAAAACTGGATGCTGAAACAGCCCGCGGCCAGCGCGAAAGCAAACAACAAAATGCTGCATTCTTTTGGAAATATTTCATTTCTTTTTTTTTTTTTTTATAAATTTATTGAATTTTTAATGAGATCCGCACACAGAGTTCGCCACACGAGTCGGGATAAATGGATTGCGGGCCGTGCTTCAAAATGGAATGCCATTTAATTGTGCGGTCCCCTTAATTACTGAAGTCCTTGATCGGCGGGCAACAAGTACAGTCGACCTTAAGGAGCCCATAAGGACGTGTTCCGGGTATATACGCACACTAAGCGCAATTAATTGCAAAAATCCCCGGAAAATCCGCACAATGACATATCAATTTCCACCATGGAGCCGAGTGTCATGAAAAACAACAGAAATACCTTTGCTCCGCTTCGCAAATACATGTGTACATACATTTATATAGATATATATATTTAGTTGGATGGAGTAGATGTGCCCTTGGGGAAGTCGATTTTGATTTACCGAGAATGCACACAAAGGCCCTTCTATTTATTATATTTACAATATAATAAATATTTCTGGCGACTGCCCACGGCTGGAAATGTCCTTTGCCACCGAAGCGGTAAAGCCAACAAGAAAATCAAAAAAAAAAAGAAAAGAAAAACAACAATAAAAACCCCGCAGAGAACAAAGAAGGCTGCAGATGTACAAAACCGTCAAGAGAAGCAGCTGAAATCAGGGTCAAGGAATGTTTATTGCCCTGTTTGTCTAGCTGTCGGCGGAGACAGTTTCATTAAAGTTTTTTAATGGAATCGAGGGTCATCGAGGGAATCGCAGGCCATGGAAATTAACCCATTGGGCCATGGAAAATAAGTAGTAGTTCCTTTAACTTAGAGTTTCCGCGGTCAATATATATTTCAACTCAAAAATAGCTAATTAAACTATTTGGAGAAAGATTTACAATCGAACTCATAGAAGCACTCAAGCAAACAAAATAGCTGAAAAATGTATCCAAATCTTCTTTTCCAGAAATATAGCTTTACAACGCATTTAAAACTAAGCGTATTAGGCTTAAGTATAGAGAATATAAAACCGTAAAACAAGTGAAATAATATCATAAAATAGCCATTGATGGGCTTCCAAAAATACTGCTTTTAAATATTTATGGTCGCTACTTTAAATTCTCATTAGATAGTTTCGATTAAAGGTTTTTTACCAAGCAGAAGGATGCCTATGCTACCCAGTAATATTTATATTTCAATAAATTTCAATAAATAATTATTTAAATTATGTTTGTTCATTAGTGTTAGTTGAGTGTTTAAACACTGAATGAATGCCACAAATGAGTCGCCTTGTTGAAATGCCAAATAATAGAAGACAGACTACTTATTTCTGTTTAAACTAAGCTAAATCAAAATCACAGCAGCACAATCAAAATCAAAATCACAATCAACTTCAAATTGAATATAAAACCGTTTATTGGATGCTCTTGGCCACGAATAAAGTTTCAATTGGCTTTGGCGGGCTGGGTTATCAGTTTGCAGGCTTAATTTCGTGTTCCTGGCAAGCGTTTAATTGGCTTGTTGTCAGCACGTGTGCTTCCGATTTGTGATCCCCGAGCTCCAACCCCTGACCTCTGAACTCCCACCTCTAAGCCCGTTTAAGAGCCCCCCATTCGAAGGCAAGGAAAACAAACTTTTTTTGGCAATTGTTTGCTGAACAGCAGTCAGCGGCAGACAAAAATACGGGATTTTGATTTTAATATTATTAATACACAGCAGCCCCGCAACTCCAAAGAAGAAGTGGAATGGTAGGGGATGCGGATGCGGGTGCGGATGGGAAGGGAGGAAGTGGGCTCATCCTGCCCAGCATGCCGCTTCTCCCTGCGGAGGCCGCAATTATGCCAAAATTACAAACTTGTTATCTCATTTAAGGCGTCAGCTGGGAGTATTTTTGATTTCCTGGTCTCGAATTGAATTTGAAGCCCCCAAGAAACCCCCATCTCTACACCCAGAATAGGTCCACACCTGTCGCTGTCAGATTGAAAATATATCGGGCTCCAACATAAGTATAATTAAACTATAGTACGACGACTTAAAGTTCACCAAGATGCCATGTGAAATATCCATGGTGGAAATGAGTATTTTTAAACCCATCAGCTATGGCAAAATAATTGTAAAAGCTCATCCTTTGATCGTCGCTATGCAAATAGAATTCTTTTTACTACAACTCACATGCTTTTGGAACGATAAATGCTTTTGCCAAATTGCAATGAATGTCGAACGGAAAACTCATTGGCTCAAACATATAAATATGTACATTGCACGCACTGAAAAAAATGAATGCCTATGTTTCGAGGATCAACATTTTCACGCAGACTACTTACACTTATGTATATTATTAGCAAAGCAACGTTTTTTAGCTTAACAAATTGAAAAAAAAGTTGTTTCTTCAATGCTTACCAACATAAATATGGTACATGCTATTTTTGCGAGTGTAGCAGCCGATGAGCATTCGATTCGCATATGCCTAACGCCTCCTGCAGATCTTTTAACGTTGACTATCCTGCAGCCGCAAGGACTTTTAATGAAAGTGGAACCAAAACGAGCGCATGGTCCGTTGCACAATGGATTCGAGGAATCGCTCGATTCCTGGCCAACCGCCCTCGCAACGGCAGCCAAATCCCATGTGCCGCAGTGCATCCAGTTTAAACACAGTTTGCCGTGCACAAACATGGCACAAGCCTGCTCTGTCCCCACGGAATGGATGGTGCAGCTACACGGAGCAAAATTAATGACACGTTCAGCAATTCGAATCAATTCAAGGTATTTTAGTATGTTGTGTATGATAACCCTATGGACCAGGTATATATATTCTTGCACATAATCACAAAGTAGCAGTGACCGAGATAAAAAATCATACCATGTGGTATATATAAATCCGGGGTTACCTTTTTATCTTATATCTGAACAGCATCTAATACTATCTTTCAGTTGAAACTGCTAAATAACCAAAAAGATTTTGCCAAACCCAACTGCACTGAATGTCACGTTACGTATACGTAATGTTGAATTTGTTCCAATAAATGTATCTATGCTAAGCTAAGATATGCAGTATGTACAACTCCAGGCTAAACCTTTTATCTTATATCTAAATAGTTTCTAATATTATCTACCAATTTAAACTACAAACGGATTTTGGCAAACCCAACTGCACTGAATGTCACATTACGTATACGTGGTGTTGCGTTTGTTTCAATATTTGTTCTTGTGCCAAGTTAAAGTCTACACATATTCCGATATCTGAACGTTATTATTAGTAGCAAATACCATTTTATAGTTTGAACTGCAAGATAGCCAAACAAAGTTTGGCGTTTGACTGGCCCGACAGTTTCCAGTGATGTTCATATTACGTATACGCAGCGTTGAATGAGTTACTCTATTTGCCATCCATATTGGTGTGCTAGTGTAGCCTTCTTGTTTCGACTCCTCACCCCCCTCCCCCCCTTGAGATCGGAAGCCAGAGCGGTGCTGCCCCGTGGCTCCTGCGCAGGATCGCAGTCCCTTTCATGCGGCGCACTCCCTTCGCCGTTTGGAGTCGCAATAAGTGTTGCAGGATTTGGAACTTCATTTGGAAAGCGTGGCTGGTCACGCGTGCGACCAAAAGGGTCCCCCACGATGACTGGAACATTGCGACCCGATGGCAACAAACGGCGGTCGTTAGGCAACTGGGTGCTTATGGCGAAGGTCCTGGCGGTGGGCACTCTCTGGCTATTTGCGGGCAGGACCTTATTTACATGCTGGCAACAGATGTGGCCGGACGGGGCGCCTGACACTCGACCATCAAAACTCAATTACCGGACTGGGGACCCGCTTGAGGCTGACTTTATTAAATTTTCGTTTGTCTATGCGGAACTCCTGGAGAAAGGGGATCCCCAGGGC
The DNA here is from genome assembly GCF_004382145.1 of Drosophila mauritiana. Taxonomy (NCBI): domain Eukaryota; kingdom Metazoa; phylum Arthropoda; class Insecta; order Diptera; family Drosophilidae; genus Drosophila; species Drosophila mauritiana. The sequence goes on along the minus strand of NC_046672.1, from coordinate 18,572,150 downwards.
TAACAGGAATGCGCACAACCTGGCGGTCGAATTATTAGCCAAAGTTTCAGCTGCAAAGTAGAGAAAATATACAAAATAAAAGTTAATAAAAGATGTCAAGCCTGCATGGAATTCGAATAAAACACCACTTAATTGAGATGAATAACTGACACTATAAGCCAGCGCATAGTTTTTGATAATAATAATAAATGCACTCATTGTGTGCGTTTGTCTCTTGGCATATGAACAAATGTAGCTGTGCACACTCGTAAAAGCATTTGAAGTCAATATCATCTGCTCTTAACATCCGTTTTAATTGCAAAACAAATGTTTTTGGCAATTAAACTCTTCAAAGGAAGTGTCTTTTAATCCGCTTATACGAGTGGAAACCGCAAAATACAAAAGTCGCATTGCATGTGGCATCGTAATTAATTGGAAAAAGTAAATCTGATGTTACTGACTAATCAGTTTGACTTGGGGTTTGGGTATGCGTTCAAAACCGACCGCAACCCACTTTCATGCACTCCCCTCCCAGCTTCCCCCCACGTAATCCGGTTTATAAGTTCTCTAATAACATAGAAAATTAGTTCCTCCGACTTCTTGGCTAACTTTTTTCGACGCCGTCAAGGCCACAAGCTGCACTAATCACTCTTGTCCATAGTTTGACCTCAAACCTTCTGCCACCATGTCATCCTTCGGCTTCGGCTAGATTGCTGGGGACTTCCCCTTATCCTGGGATTATGCAAGGCTTTAACACGCTTTAATTTTGCCAGAGACGCCGTGATGAAATGTTAAAGCACATACTAGAGCATACATACACTATGGAAAATTTGGTTGAATAGCAAAAATAGTTCGATTTAAATAGAGAAAGAAAGCCTATTAAGCACTTAAGTACAGAAAAGGATTTCAGAAGCAAAGAAGATGTTCTTTCCATGATTATTTTAATTTAATTCCTTAGCAGTCATTATAATATATATAGAGTTTTTAAAATCATTAAACGAGAGTATAATATACTTTTTCGACACATTTATTTTAGGACCCCCGGTTTCTGCACGTGTATTTTTCCGCAGCATTAAGCGACAAACTTTCTTCCAGCTGTGGGCAATTAGTGGAGTCCTTCTCAAAGCGATCAAATCAAATGCTGCGTGTTTTTCCCGCCTCCTGGCATTCCCATTCCCATTCCGGTTCCGTTTCCCTATCAAGCCCGAAACTGTGTTGGTTTGTCCAATATTCATTGTTGAATTATGCAAACGTGCGATTCCCAACGCCAATCAGCCCTAATTACTCACGTTCGTTAGGCGGCACAATTGCAAAATGCGGAGCTTCAATTCCCACCGGCACCTCTGTGTTTAATTGGCACGCATTTTGTTTATTCAAATTCGGCGTAAAGTGCGTAACATTTGCATTTGACGAACGAGGCGTAGCGCCATGTCGCAATCTCTGTCATTCGCATTCCAATCCGTGGATATACCGGAGACACCGGAGCCATCCATCCATCCACCCATTCAGCCGCGTCTGAGTGGTGAAATTAATTAAATACCCTTCCACCCAATAGAGAATCCGGCCGCATTCGAGGAGCAGTCACCGGACACGCATCCTGCAGATGTCAGTGGAAGCAGGAGCAGGATCAGAAGGTGGGCCAGGAGGAGGAGGAGCAGGACGACTTTACGTTGACGGATTTGGCCTGAGCTGCGATTTAATATCACTAAAGTGGCCCACCCATCATGTGAGTCGCAGAGATGGCCACTACTGCACTTATTCGTCGGGTAAAAATAAAAGTATTCCGGACAAAATATTTCACAACTAAACATTTCATAAACATGGTGTTCCTAGAATTAGAGCTTATGTATGCGTATGCCGAACTTTAAGAAATTATAACTAGTCAAAATGACTGACCTTAATCGGTTTTATGAATACATAAATGTTATGACTCGCAAAGATTGCTAGAAATCGGATGATAAATTTCTGCCGAAAATTTGCAAAGCTCTAAGGAATTTTTGGCATTTATCGGCGAGATGCAGGGCAAGCTATAAAAAAAAAAAAATGGATAAACCGGCAGCACTTGCGAGCTTCCTTCTGAGCTTTGTTGTCGTTGAAGTGCCATGTCCCTTCATGGCATACATGGCCCAACCCACCACCACCCACTTACTTGTGAGTGCCAGCCGTGTCCTTTGTTGCAACTTTCATGAGACGCATTTGCCTCCGTCTCTTCCGTTGGCCCCTTCCACCTGCCAACTGGCGGGGCAACTATGCGGTTGCAACATTCTGATGCCTTTGAGCCGCCCATCCTGCCCGGAGCACAAATTATGCGGATGCACTGAAGCATGTGAGTGCTGACATCGAGCGGGGACGCATTCCTGGCCAGGCTCAGTCCCAGGCTAAACCTTCTGCTGCTGACTTACCTGGGATCCAAGTAGTCAGCATCCGTAATAACAGCTGACAGACTTTAAAAGCTAATATTTCAAGGTGGATTCAATCGATTCCCCCATGAAAGCAACCTGAGCAGGCCCCTGGATACACTTCGTTCATCCGAATAGACAAGCAATAGACAGATCCACACAACAGCTCCAAAATGATGGAGGCACGGCGTATCGAGCGCCAGAAGCGTTTATTGGCCATGCGCCATGCTGCATCATCACTGCCTTCCAGCCAGGAGAAGGAATTCAATTTGCGCCTGGTGGACCTCTACAGGGAGCATCCGTGCCTGTGGAAGATCTCGCTGCCGGCGAACAAGGATGCGGACATGAAGCGCAGTTCGTGGGAGAAGATTGCCAGCCAGTTGGGCAGTCATCTGACTGCCGAATTTATACGCTGCCGGATGCGCAGCATGCGGTATCATCTTAATGTGTACAAGCTCAAGATGATCGAGTATCAGATGACCTCCGGCAAGGGAAAACCGCCAGAGAAGCTTTACTACTTTGATCGATTTGCCTTCCTGGAGGCAGAATATGAGCCGGATGACCAAAAATCCAGTTCCAACGCCAATAAACAAAATATCTCAAAATCCGAGGGGTTTGCGAAACTCTGGTCGGAATTTAACCTGAAATCCATGACCAAAAGAGATCAAAAGAGACCAAAAGAATCCACTGATGCCAGCAGCAGGGAGAGTCATCGTTTCGGCCAGAGTATCGCCGATATGGTCAAGATGCGTATGGATGCGCAGGCTGGGCCACTGGCGATCGAAAGGCCGCGTCTGAAAATTCCAGATCTTAAGCAAAACATCGTCTGGAAGCGGAACTTGGGCCATCGCCCGCCGGCCATCTCCATGGGAGCTCTGTCAGAGACTTTGCCCACACTGCAGGCACGTCCTGGTGATTCCGTATCCAAGACCAAGATGAACCAGAAGGATCGCGACAGTGAGCAGCCGACGACCTCCAGGATGGCACAATCTGCTCTGGCCAACGATGGCCAGTCGGAGGACGAGGAGCTGTACAAAATGCATTGGAAGGTCCGCACGGCTCAAAGGTCATTACGTCCTGGACACGATCGCTGCCAGAAGTTGCCAACGCAATCGCGTCCTTCGAAGCCCAGCGAACCCACTCCAGATATATTTTAGCCACTTGCACCAATGTTACTAAATTGCTTTTATTGTGTTAAGTTGAAAACAGGATTATGGACCGAAGACAAGGGCAAGCTGGAAAAGTACTTCATTGGGGATACTTTCGAAAAGAAACTACAAAATTGAATACATAATATACGTACCAAAAAGCCAAGACATTCGCGAATCTTCAAGCATTACAATAGTCAAGATAAATGAATATGTATTAAGTAGTTAAATTATAGTACAAATTTTAGTCGATCATGCCAAATGAAATATGAAGTATCTGGAGCAAAAAAAGAGCAGCGAGTTCAGAAAGCAAAAGTCAATGACCCTCCTTCCCACCTGTCCATCAAAACAGTCAAAGGTAAGTAAGCATAGAAAATATGAATGACTAGCTCTACCAAATATTTTCTTTAGCTACACTTGCCATCCATTTGACCTATTGTGCCATTGACAACATGTCTGAATTCACCGCTGCAACCTGTTTGGTAATCCGAAGGACATTCACTTGGCCCCAACGCGTGTTGAGGGCTCCTTTCAAGATTGATTAATTCTTGAGTCTGGGCAAATGAGGCGGAAAGATACGGACCAAGCTCACCGAGTCCGGCAATGATTTATGAATACTTCAGAACGATGATGATGACGAACACAGTCTGTATGCTAAAGCGAAGTTGCGAACTCTTGCCGCAAATCCAAAAACCACCGACGAAATTAGTTTTTGGCTGCCAAAGTTAATTCCGAAATTACTTCCAGAAATTACACTACGCACACAGTTTAGCTCCACAGACGCAACCGCCTGGCAAAGGGACTCATCCCCATTCAGCAACCATCCCATCCCCAATCCCAAATCCCGAGTTCCCCCCATCCAAATGCGTTGCTCATTAGCGTGAAAATTTAATTTAATTTCTTCCAATAAACCCCTTAAGTGCTCGTCTATCTTTTCCATCGTTTCAATCCCCCGGATTTTGCTCGCTAACTTTTGATTAATTGATTGATTAAATGAGTGACGAATATCCGCAAAATGGACGCAGAACCGCAGAGATACATACTTCGTGGCGGTCAGGTTGGGTCTCTTCGATACAAGTAATTACTGTTTAGATGACGACCCACTTGGGTTAATATGTATGTTAGTTACCTTGGCAGAATCCACTTGTTTCGGCTCCGTTGGTCGTGCAATTTGCTGAATGTCCTTGTCCTGTGCTGTTCTACGCCCACCAGCGCCTTCGGTTCGTCCTTGGGCAAATGCAAAATGATGTGAAAATATGCAAACTGCGTGCGCGTTGTCGAAAACTGTGAGCACGTCCCGCCAGTCCGTCCACATCCCCGTATCCATCCATCCGTCCAGGAAGCAGCTCTACTCCTCTTGGCTTTCGTCCGGGTCATTAGCATTCACACGGCACTCGGCGAAAGGGAGGAGCCGCTGGGCCCCCGATTAGCCCTCGACATTGCTATTATGACTTAATTAAAAAATAATATTTTTGCATTTTATTATTTCCGCCTCTTTCCGGCAAATGGCCAGGGAATCGAGGAGCATGCTAGGCCACGGGTAAGTAAGTATCTACTAGAATGAACTACTGCGCATGATATCCATGCAAGTAGACTTTGTTGTTTCTTTTGCTTGTTCCACTTATCACCCAAGAAGTATGATGAACAGAGTCCATTTGCAGGGCAAGCACTATTCGTATACCCTATTCATTTAATAATGGCAATAGTATATAAATAGTCGTAATTTAAATTCAACGCAAATGTAGAACATCTAAATATAAACGTTTTAGACAAAAAGATGTCTGCAGTTATGCCAGCACCTAAGGTGTCGAAAAGTATGCAGCAAAAAAGTAACTTTATATTTCGGAATAAATTCGCAAAGCTTGTCGATTAAAAATACATGGTTTTATGATTTGCAAATGGTTTTTGTGACCCCTAATCTCTTGCAGGGCATATCCCATTCGAATACTTCCTATGAGGCCACTGCTTTGCGCCTGGCATGTTAATGGCTGCAGAAGTGAGCTACTGTCGTAGTTATTTGACAAAGGCAGAGATGATTTTCATGGGTATGGCGGATGGGATGAGGATAACCAAATGTACATACATATATCCAGGTCGACCGTAGTTGTAGTGTCTGCGGCAGTCACTAAACTTGCCGTGTCATTGCCGTGTCATTCATTTGCATAGCAGAAAAAGTTGGCATCGCGGTTGGCAATAGCAAAAACGCCTGCGAATGGAGGATGATGTGCCAAATAAGCGGGCGGGCCAAAGGAACGCGGCACATATTCGGATGATATTCATGAATACAAATGGAAAAGCGGCAACAGTCTCCTTGTGCGCCACGTTGCCACTTTAATTGCTTCGGAGCGGTTACATTTTGATTAGCTGGAAGGGATGGGCTGCAGGCATAGCAGGAATGGAGGAATGGCCGGAATGGGGGGAATGAAGGAATGCCGCCCAAGGAGCTCGACTAATGGATGAAATGCCTGCATCCACTTGAGCACCACTCGATAATCGAGAGCCATCTGTTGAGTCCTCGTTGATTCGTTGCAGTTGAGTTGATGGCTCATTTCGATACGATTAAAGTATTTACTGACAGGGAATACGCATTAATCACCGCTTGCGTTAACGCGCTGCAATTCACTTAATCGGATATGGAAGTAAAGCGGCGGCACTCTCACAAACATTTTGTGGATTGAGCCAAGAAATTCACTCCATGTGAAAATTGTTAAAGGAGCTTTCTGGCCTTAAAATAGCAAATGTTTATTGTTTGTTGCGTAAACGAATTACATTGCTGAAGAATTCGCGTATTTTTGTTCTTCTTTGGACTCTATATATTATATATTTTTACGACATGAGGAATGTCTGTTTGTTACACGAGGTATTTTCTGCCAGTGCATACTTTTCGCTATTTGCTCTTTCCAACGAGCCGTCGTTGCATAACTGGACGAGGCAATAAGTCCTTAGAGGAGGGACGAGTGCAGCCAGGTGGCCTGCCACTCCAAGAGACAGTCGATAGGAAGGAATGCCAATTATAGGACGCCCCAGTTGGGCAGTAATTTGCATTGCTGGTCAAAGCCGGAACACTCCAGATGCAGCTTTAAGCAGTCGCAATGGGATTGGGAATCAATTTGGGTGTGGGACCAACTGTGATTGGCTCGAAAACTTTTCAAAGGCGAAATAGTTGGTGCAAATACTTCAAACTCTTGCAATTTCTGTGGCAAATGAGCTCCTTTCGGGACGGACATGGGACGTGTCTTGGACTCGAACTATTTGCAAATTGCTCATACGCACTGTTGCGCTTCAATCTTATCAAAATGTGATGCCTTTTTTCTTCGTATTCCTGATCCACCAGCATTCTTGTGCTTCAATCGGCTGTGTCATTTCGCCCATCCATCCAGCCACCCATCAATTTGTCGCCAAGAAGGTGTAAGTGGCATTATGCCCAAATCGATAGCTCCTGCTTTCTGGCAATTGTGAATCGCTAATTGCCGTTTCTCATTTCCCGTGCATCTTTTTCAGCCTGACAACCTCTGGCAATTTCGCATTTCACGCACTGCGGAAGCGGAAACCGCTGGCAGTCGCACAAAATAATGGCCAAAAGCCAGGAAAGAGATCCATGCGTGGATGGTGGAAAAATGCAAAGGAAACCATCTGAGATTCTACTGAATCTCACGCCACACGACTTTAAATGCCCCAAAACTTGTGGGTAATTTATGAGCTGTAAGCCCCTTCAGATGTGCTTTGATGTCTCGGAACGGCTTTCCATAACGTCGACTGTGCTGATATATAAACGAGCGTAAACACTCACTTTGACCTGGCCTAGTCTTCAGCGACCCGTGACTTCTATTGTTCTTGTGTGCACTCCGGTAGGACTTCCTCTTTCCTTTCAATTCTGTAGGTAAAAGTGCTGCGGGCGTGTTTGCCAACTTGCGCCAACTGGCTTTAAAGGACGGCAAAAAGGCGATAGTGGGTGAGCTAGCTGCGAAGTGTCGACAAGTAAGTAACTATGGAAGTGCACAACGCCTGACCATCTGGAAATGCAGGGTGGTGCAGCAGACTCGGTGGACACAGCAGGAGCCTACTGCCTTTGCACTTAAGTGCTGCTGCTGCCCAGTTGGTTGGGTGGATACTGGACTGCTGGATGGTGGGCAGTGGTCTTTAACTTTCAGCGCAAACTTTACGCTTCTCCCATGCAGCTGGCACAAGTTTGCATTCGACTCATTAAAAACTCTTCAGTTGGTAACGCCCCAAGTAGCAACATGTTGCGGCAGCATGTTTCCGCAGCGCTTTGTTGGAGTTTTGATAACTAATTGGGTCTGAAAATGGCATAGAATGTTTATATATATATGCATATTGTTATGAACAAAAGCATATGCAAACCATAACCCCTGCCTCTTCCATTCGCGCCAACATCGAAACCTTGGGTTACTATTGTTTCAAGTACTAAGCAAATAACAAATGCCAAATAACAAATAGCAAACAGCGAAATGAAATACTAAAGCTTTTCAAATCAATGGAATCGAAAACGGTGGAGTGGTTGGGGGGTTTGAATTCGCACGTGCATGAATGGCACCGAAATAATTAAATTAAAAATGTGCTTTTCATTTCCCTGCCTTTCGGCCTTCCTGCCACGCTCACCACGCCCCCCACGGCAAAACACGCTCTTTCCATTAAAATAGTTTCCCGATGCTCCATCCATCCATCAGCGGCACTCGCAATCGCAATCGGAATCTCAATATGAATCTGAATCTGAATCTGATCCGGAATGGGTGTGATTATGGGCTGGCTGGCGAGGACGGGAGCGAGGGCGAAGGCGTCGGAGTCACGACCTCAGTTCCCTGGTGATTGCTTCGATTGCTTGTTAATCATTCGCATGTTGGTCAACAATGTCCGTTGCCTCATCATGGAGGCAAAGGCGACGCCTGCCAGCCGTAAAGCGATTTTTATCGCCCAGCTTAGCAGGAAACTTATGCACAGTGTGCACAGGAAATAATGAAGTTGGCCCAAATGGTTGTTTAATATCATGGCTTTTATGTATCCAAACAATGAGACAGTTAACAGGGGAGTATCTCCAAGATACTAGGCTCCTAGATAACATTTATAATGTTGCATAGGAAATTTAAGCGGTTAATGTTACATTCATTACATGTTTCTATATGATTCATTAAGCTCTTAAACTCAACTTCAACCTAATATTTGATCCCTTCGCACATATTTAAACTGAAATTTGTTAGCAGCTTATGTTCATCCTTAATTTGCATCTCAAATGACTTGAAAAATTCAATTAAAATGTATCTTGATTGGATTATGACATGATTAATTCCCCGAAATTGAAAGGTTATCGTGTTCTCGGACTTACATTTATTCCAGCTAAATGTTTACCTTATGAGTTTTCGAAAGTGCTCAATGTAGAATATTGCCTTAATGTATTTCTTGGAACTCTTGGATTCTTACAAAGTCCAACTACTACGTATACTATGCCCTTTTTCTCTGGGTGCTCGATTGGTGGGTGGTGGGTGGTTTGTGGGTGGGTGTTCAAAGCCCGCGAAGGGCGAACCTCCATCATTTGCCCCGCCCCAGTTGGTCGACATTCAACGACAAATGTCTTTCATTTACGCGTAATAAAAACGAAATATCCGTTGAACAATGGCCGCCGGGCGGCTTTTGAAGCTCCGGAAGAAAGTGGGTGTACGTAGAGTGGGTGGCGTATAGAAAGTGTGCCACCCCATGGCCATAACTTGTTGTTCTTCCCGTATACTTTGCGGCTGCCTCAAGTGTATTTTACGTTATTTTATATTTAATTTACAGCTCAACCTCCCCAAGGGGACTTTCTCTGTCGATGAGAAAGTGTTTTACACTCTCTCTCTCGCACTCCCTCTCTCTCTCTCTCCCGCTCCAGGAAATGGTAGGCTCTTAATGGCATAAAAGTATAAGCCATACATGTTGATTACACGGCAAAAGCGTTTAAATATGCATGAGCCCGGGCCGAAAGCGCATTGAATTTAAAACGCATAGAACGGGGATCCTTTCGAGTCCTTAGAGGAGTGTGTGTGTGTGTGTGTGTGGTACGAGTATATCTATTCCCAGAAGTTGTTGAGTGTCTGTAAGTGGCGCCGAGTGGTTGACAGCGCTGTGGGATGGGATCGGATGGAATGGGATGGTATGGGAATGAAGTTTGCCGGCTTTTTATAGGCTAAAGTGGATAAGTTAAATACATTTTCACTCAGGATGGATACTCATTTGATGGCGGAATACCACGTCCATGTGCCGCGAGTCACGAGCAACTCAAGGACCTCGATGTTTATACGCGCGGGCCAATCCGCAGATTAATTAGGAAATGAAGTGCATGGCAAACGCAGCACTCGACTCGAGCTATGCTGTGACATTTTCCAACTCAATCGATGGGAAAATGGGCCATTGTCTGCTTTTAAAGTTCGAACAAATGACATATTAAATTTGAAGGTACAATGGCTTATGAAAGAATCTGGCTCTAACATAAATCTGGCAACTCTTGTTATTTTCCGCACTAATGGACATTTATGTCCTTATTCATTGAGTTTGTGGGCGCCCCTTTAAACCATTAATACTCATTGCCAGCGGGCGTGTGGCGGGCACTGGGTAAGTTCATTTCCCCCCCAAAGCAGCCAGCTGCAGCGCCCCTCAATCTGCCATCCTCGCATCCTTGCATCCTTGCATCCTGCGGCCCGCCGCCTTTGTGCTCCTGTCAGTCAGCATGTCGTAACTACTTGCCAGCCAAACAACACACATGTGCGACTGTACATACATGTACACATATATCCTGTCGCTGTGGCATTCGGAATAAAATGGTGCATTAATTGAACCACAAAGAGATCCGATTTTCGTAACGCCAAGCCCATATCCACAAACTGGACATTGTTTCGGGCCACAAGCGGCATTTAGCAGATTTGCATGCACAAACACGCGTTGCATCCACTGGATGTGGCGTATCCTTCGGCTCGCATGGACAAAAGTGCTTACAAACAGTTCTAAATTTATCTCTATTTGATTGGGTTGCAGGAAAGTGTGGGCTCTGGAGCAGAAGGTGCTGAAGCCATAAATATTCATGGCCCAGTTGCAGCTGCACTGTGGAAAATCAGCATCGTTGTTAAACTTGTAAGGTAAAATCGAAGGTTGCATTTCAACCATATTCGTAGTAATTCAAAGTAAAAAAGCATGGCTACTCGAACAAACAATATTCACAAGTATTGTCATATTATGGATATGATATGCTTTCAATCAACTCTTCATTCACTTTTCTCTCAGTGTGAAATTTGAGCATTCGGCAAGTCTCCGTCTGGATTTCGTACATAAATCAAAATTTCAAAATTTTCAGTCTCTCTGGCCTAAATCTTGGCTGCTGCACTGAATCAACAAGCATGGCATCTGGAATCAATTTGAGCCGCGAGTGCCAGCAAGTGTTCGAGCAGATCCGGAAGCTGAAGCAGCACCGCTACGCTGTCTTCGTCATCCAGGACGAGCGGGAGATCAAGGTGGAGGCGCTGGGAGTTAGGGAGGCGAACTACGACGATTTCCTGACGCATCTGCAATGGGCCGGACCCAATCAGTGCCGCTTCGCCGTCTACGACTATGCGTACCAGCACCAGTGCCAAGGCACGATGTCCACTTGTCTGAAGGAAAAGCTGATCCTGATGCTCTGGTGTCCCACGCTGGCCAGGATCAAGGACAAGATGCTCTACTCCAGCACATTTGCGGTGCTCAAGCGGGAGTTCCCTGGCGTCCAGAAGTGCATCCAGGCCACCGAACCAGAGGAGGCTTGCCGCAATGCTGTCGAGGAGCAGCTGCGCTCCTTGGACAGGGAGTAGTCCTGCTGCTCCTGCAACTTCTGCTCCTCCTACTCATTTCTGAAATATAGTACGGCTCATTCAGTCGGCCGTCGATTTAAATTGCCTTTTGGTGTCGGGTTTTCTTTTTTATGGCGCCTTCAGTGTCCACCATGTCCATGTCCACATCCTCATCCTCATCCACGGCTCGCTCTCGTTCTCGTGTTTCGTTGCCAGGCGCCCCGATTTAATTTGATTTCTCCCGGCATCTAATGAGCCCATTTGGCATATGGATGCCTCTTGAAGCTTGCCACGGGTATCAGCTATAATTTGTTTTGTCCCCAGCTTCCTTCATCGCTCATTATCCGGAGAACGCGCGACTAAAAATACTTTCGCCCGAGTTGCGCGGCTGGTTGGCGAGGGCAAAGTTTTGGCATTCAGACTTTTTTATCTCATCCATAAATCACGGCCAAGTTGAAAAACGCCCCCCATCCCGGCCCCGCGGCTTTCCATATCATTTGGCAAAAGTCTGCGAATTAATCAAATTGACGAGGAGCACGTCACCAATCTCAATTGCTACACTTCAAACAGGATTCTGAATTGAATGTGCTGCTATTCGCGTATTGATTCGCTTATTTCAATTGGAATAGCGAATAACCCATTATGCGAGTTTTCATCTTTCGATCTCCCGCTATCATCGTGTTCATTGCCAGCAGGACATCGTCCTTGCAGTGATGCCCAAGAAAATTAGATGCTTTTCCCAATTATATAGTAATGGTACTAATATATCTATTCAGTACTTAGAATTGAGCTTATGCAAATATGAAAATGTAACTTCATAACAAGAAAAGTACGGGATATGTATTAGTTGTTTAGAAAAATAGATGCCCAGCAATTCTTATCACTTAATTTAACTTGAACATTTCTTTATGGACTGCCAAGGAATCTATCTGAGCCATTTAACAAGTTTATGGTTCGTAATTATGTAAATTCAACTAGGATATTTGGGATACACACAGAGGTTTCTTTTTCGGCAAGGACACCCCATTGGAGGCAGCAAAAAGGACGAATGGGCAGCACTTGGCTGGTAATTTTATCGGCGTGCCCAAACTGTCGTTGGTGACGCTACGAATATCCGTCATATGCCTGGGAAACGAAATGTAAAGAAGGAGCTGATACCACTTGGCAGACGAGATGGTTACGGGGGCGGGGTGATGGGAAGGACATTGACAAGGACGAAAACAAGGATGTCGCTGGAAGAGGAAAATGTGGGCAGCGCTGGGGGAAACAAGGAAAATCGAGACGAAGCAAAAGTTTTCCAAATGAAGCGAGTGAAACGCAAACAGAAAGATAAAAAAACGAGAAATCTCAAAGAGATGCAGTCATAAATTTGCCACCTCCCCCCACCTCCTTTTGGCCACAACAAATGTGGCAAAATCAAAGCAAAGCGAAGCGAAGCGAAAGGAGGCAAAATAGAATGGCGAAAAAACAGGGCTAAAGCGGAACTGGTAACCAAGAACCCGGGGAAATCCACGCAAATCTAGTGGAAAATTAAAATTTTTGCCAATTTATGCGAACGTCAAAAGGCGAAGCCGTTAAGAAGTGACAGCAGAGGGCAGACATCGTGTCTCCGTTTCGAAACTGGCTAAAACCCTTTTGATTTTTGGCCAACGAATTCGCGGCGAACCACGCACGCCCCGAGCGGAAATGAGTTTACCTTTTGGATTTTGGACCGGGCCAAAAATGGGAAATGAAGCTTTTCGGCCGAGACCTGCATGCAAATGCATCTCCACCTCCATCTCCACCTGGTTTAGCTGCCCTTAAATTCACCGACTAATAGCCACTTTTGCAGCTCCCATCTGTAGACCGCCAAAAAAAGAAAAGTTCACTTAAGTTCAGCTCTTTTTCCACCTTGACTCCCGGCTAATCCGATGGAGTTCTTGGAACACCACACCCCGACCACCATTTAGGATTCTATCCCCTTCCTCCAAAGTTGCGTGCATAGAAGCGAGTGTGCAGCATCCTGTCGGGAATGTACGTAATTACCCATTGAATGCCGGATCACGACGACGACGACGATGACGATTTAACTCTTAATGCGTTTGTCAATGGCCAAAACTTTTCCGTTTTTCGATTTTCTTTACAATTTCCCGCCCCGCGAAAGCGAAAGCAGTCATTTCGTCATTTCAACCATTCCTCGACGGCTAAGCGGCTTAGATGCGGGCCAAATCCGAGACAGATGTCCTTGCTGAAAGTCGCGCATTTCCATGCCCCACTTTCAGTTTCGCTTGCACCACTTCACCCGCCGTGTTCCATTTAATTATGCTTGTTGTGCTAATGAAATTGAATTTGTTAAGCCAAGTCGATGTTTGCTGTCAAACTTTCCTCTGCCCAGCCATCGCTGGCCAACTTACAAGGCTATTTAGTCATTAATGGCTATTTCCTCATCCGTGACTTGGGAACGGAATATACATACATATACTCGCAGGGAAAATGGTACGGTTGAACGCTTTAATGGCCAGGTTCTTGGCTCAAAACTTGGAACTGAACTGCTCCGTGGCAGTCTTGTTTACCCATGTGGCACCTAATCTGGGGCATCACATGTCATCGCGGAAAACTGCGAAACTTGCAGGACCGCGTGTTCTGGCTTTTCTAATTTGGAATGCAAACAACATGATGCGATTTTTGACGCTACGCTGGGGACTTTGTGTGTATACTTTACTGGACAAGCCAGCTGGAAATTGTTAGTTTTTCCACTTTCCTGGCCTAATTGAAGTTCTTGGGAGTAGAAAGCCCACTTTAATTACAATTCCAACCTAAGGCACGCGTGCAGTTTTTGTGCAACCTATTCAATTGTTTCCATATATGGTATATAGCCCACGGCCTTTGGTGACCTTTAAGACCTGACATCCCGCTCAATTACACTTAAATTGGCTGCCCGTCGAACGTGAAACTCCTGTCTAAGGACGCCTACTCCAGCCAGGATCAATTTGCCGCCGTAGTCCGTCCATTCGGCCATCGAAGATACGATGGCGAATGCGTATGCGAATATGCTAAGTGTATGCAAAGTGGCGTGACAGGCAGATACGGAATTGTTTCCTTTGGAGGATGCTGCATAATTGGGGGTGCGTCTTACCGGGCACATTGGACTCGAGCTCTCAGTTTTAATTGTTGTCACCTCGTTAATATATTGCAGGCAATATGTTAAATGACAAATGAAGAGACTAATAGAATTGCATTAAATAAATCGCTTGTTCGAGCTTATTCCATTTGATGAATTATTGGCCATCAAAAACTTGCAAAACCATATTTAATCGATATAAGAAGCTTATCAGAATTTTATGGGAACTTCAATAGGCTTTAAAAATGGCTTTGATACTTGAATATAAAATATTAAAGGAGCTTAACATGTCAAGGAAATGCACCCAAAATAAAGTATATTTATTTAAGTGCAGATTGATAGGAAACTAAACTGAAAACTTTCCAAGCAATACTACTTTGATATGATGACCTAATTGGAAAAGTTGTGAGCTAACCAAAAGGTTTAATTTATGTAAAGGAAGTTTCCCCTTCTCGAAAAGGGTTCACTGAGTTCGTGGGTTCCGCGGAACGCCAGGAAATACAATTCCAGCCCAGTGTGCAGTGCTCGTCGTCGGGGGCTTGGAATTCGGGGCAGATGGGGCACCCTTGGACTGCCAACTGCCAGACCCGAGATGTCCAGGTCCAGACACTCGTCTGATTCCGCGAAGAGGATAGAAACGTGGAGCTCCTCCTCGAAGCTTAATTTGAATTGCAAAGCGATGCCAGATGAAAAAGCTACAAGACCAAGGACGAAACCACCAGCCATACATGTGTTCTTTCTTCTTTTTTTTTCTATATGGGTATATGGGTGGGCAAGGCAGAGGAGAGCTCATTTATGTATTTGAAAATTGGCATTTTTACGGCTTGACGCTTAAATATTTAATATGCTGCCCAATTTTTGGAATTGAGACTCCGTCCGTCCGTTCTTGGATATGGATGCCCAAAAATGCGGTCACGGCTCTAATACATGGCGATTAGGGGCGCACACATAGTAGGGGGCCTGTGTGAACCATGGCGGCCCTTTGGGGTCACTAAACTGTCTGCCAAGTGACCGAGCCGTCCATGTGGCGCCCCCTAGGGGCCGCAGGCGGTGGCGACCGCAGGCCAAGTCGAGTAGAAATTGTGATTACTGGGTATTCCGGGGCCTTTAAGGAACAGCGACCCGGCGAAATGCCAGAGCTGTAGTCTCCGGGGATCCGTGAGCAATTAAATTTTTACCCAACATCTAGCCAACACATCTCCGCAGAAACTTTACTTTCTGGGCCTAAAGTTCAATGGGCACTCGTCACGTGGTTTTTCACCGAAAATTTACATGAGGGTACACAAGATTAATGAGTCACGAAGCTGCCAAAAGAGCCATCGCCGGCTGAGTGCATACGTAACCGAGCTGCTCTGGACTGGATGCCAAATGGAATTGTTGCGTGTCCATGAGTCGGTCAGTTTGCCTCCGTGCCGAGAAATATAAATAGACCATCATTCGGGGGCGATTTGAGTAATGCCCGGCGAACGCGTCTGCCACTTCTGACCCGGTCTTGGACTCCGACCCAGTGGCTCCAGTCATGAAGCTCATTGCGCTCGAATTGAATTCCCGGCTCTCCCGGCCCACTTGCCAGATTGCCCCATGTCCATCTCTGTCGCTTTGTCTTGGGTGTGTGTGGGAGTTCGCAATACTTTAAAGTCGAGCAATTTAGTTGGCAGTAAGAGCCTCGTCGTTGTTATTTGATTTCTAATTCGCAAAATCAACAGGGGCTTCTTTGCGATCCCGGCAATGCAATTATTCCAAGAGGAATTTAATTAAAATTTAACAAATTGCCGGCCCAGAAGGCTTCCCCGGCATCCGGCATTTATCTTGACGGGCACACATGCTAGCCTGCTGCGAAAGCTGCCTGCATGGAAAACCGGAATGGGAATGGGAGTGGGCATGGGCATGGCAATGGGAAAACTGGCTGCTGTCTTCAATTAGCAGGGAGTCAACAACTAATTAACTTTGCTGAAGGCAGCAGAAATCTCCGACTTGCGACTTTCGGCAGTTGGAACTCCTCCGTCAAGTGCGGTGACACGTGCCAATCGGCATTGGTGGTATGCACTCCATCGGTACTTGCTGCTCGGTTCAAGGAAGACCCATAAGCAGCTTACAGGTTTAATTATACGCACCGAACTAAGCCGCTCGCCTTCCCAACCCATGGACGTTGCTGCTCCACTGAGGATGCGCCAGGAGGGATGATGCAATGTCTAGCCGGAGTACATAGCCAAAGGTCGTGGTGATGCGGAGTGCCTTTGGCGGATGGTCAGCATGCTCGTACATTATTCACGGGTGCAACGAAAGTGCACTGATGGTCAATCGATGGGGGGTGACTAATTAGGGGTCAGTAATTAGCTTACAGGGTCGCAACACAAAGTCAAATGTTAATTAATTAAAAGCGGATTTATCGCCACAGCCCCACGCTCGCTGATTTCACACAAGGTTATTTTGGGGCGTGGGTGGGGGTGGTTATGGAGAATGCCACACGACCTTGCCACCTGCATTCCGCTTATGCTGCCCCCGAATATTCCATTCCTCCTTCTGCTTGGGCAATAATAAAATTTGGTCTTAAAATGATTCAAGTACTTTCAGCGGTCTCTTCCGGTTTTTACAGCTCTTGTTTTTGTTTTTGGTTGTGCTTTTGTTTTTAGCTGGGCCAGGGGATGGTGTGTTGTGCAGCTCTGTTTAAACATTGATAAGGCCGCTCCGCTGAAGTTGCAGGCTCGGCCGGAAAAGCCGGAAAAGGTGGCACTTGGTCAAAGTTTTATTGCGCTCCTTATGTACAGACATTAAATTAATGTTGCCAAATATTGCACTTGAGTGTTCCGAGTCGTTCCCCATTGTTTGCGCAACGGGAGCAGGAGTGCCTCGAATCGCCTCGTTTCGCGGAACTTTGAAGGAGTATGTATGCAGGATAATGATAAGGATAGCAGAGATAACGATGGCGGGGTGCTGAGCTGGAGACTGCTCCTTGTTTATTCCAGCTGAGCTCTGTGTACTCGCCGGCCTCGATTGTGCGCTCCTTTGCTTTATTTCTAGCCAAGATGAAAAAGTTATGAATCGAATCTCAAACAAAGGCCGGAAGAGACTTGGAAATGATGCAGCAGGCTCCCTCGAATGCTCTGTGTGCTTGTGCCATACGACACCACCGTGCCAGGACAGACGGAAATTGAAATGCACTCTGAAGGCGCCACGAGGATGCTGATTGGAAAGATGGGCTTGGTGGTGTGTGGGGCGTGGGGCGTGGGTGGCTCTCGAGTGTGTGCTGCTCCAGATGTGCTGGCTGTTAAACGGTTTAAAAATCCCACTGACAGCACTCAAACTAATCGCATTAGCGAACGAGAGCTCTTCTTGGGAACGGGACAAAGTGAGATGTGGGATGTGGGTGTGGGATTGGCATTCGAAAACTGATTTCGAATTATTCATTACTCGAGTGTGATTTATATTTCAGGGGTGGTGGGGTTTTTCGAATATGAACCAAGGCCGGGCCTTCTGGGATTTTATTTCGAAGGAAAAAGTGTACATTCCCATTGCAATCACTCTGGAGAAAAAGATTGGGGTCACCAGGTACTGTGTACCATGCTTCTCGGCCCGTTTTGCCGAGTCTTTCATTAGTTGCAACTATTAACTAGACAAGAAACAACAGAAAATAGAAATAGAAACATGCTACCTAAGGCTTCCAGGAACCCCTTCTGGCAAAGGCAACGGAAGTATCGGGGTCACCAGTCCGCATGTTTAGCTTCCTTCCAATAGATGTTCAACGAAATTGGATTGCTTTGACATAAAATTGGCTGCAGTTAAAGTGCAGCGTCTTCAATTGCAAAAATTTAGAAACACCGGTTCCCACTCTGGGCACGTTTCAGCTCATCCTTGTTGTCTTAAGCTGATCACAAGCGTTGTCGTCAATGGAGCCCCAGCCTCCAAGCCACCCAAAGGTCATACATTGCTGAATAGTGCCCCAATGGCAGTGTTGGCGTGCTCCGGCATTAAGCCAACGGTCCTGCGTTTCCTGGCAACTCCCCCTGTATACTGAGCACTGTGTACAGTATACACCACTGTCATCAATCAAAATTAGAATCAAAGCACCCTTCGATGACACGCGTAAATGGCTGTTGTTTGTTTGTTTTTGGCGTGGGTTGCGGCGGCGTCCCCTCCTCATCCTCCTTCTTCTCCTCGTCGTCGTCGGGCTTTGATGAGCTGTCATTTCTCCGGTGACACCTGAGTGGGTCTTTGTCTTTTTGCCCACCCATACCCACACCACCCATCGTATCTATATATGTATGTGTGTACCGTCCACGGGGAATTGGAATGCTAGACTGCCTGCCCAGCACGATCCATGTTTTTTTTTTTTTTTCTGGCAACCGTATCGAATCGAAACGAATTGAATTGAGGGAACCAAGAGTCTCGCTACGACCTTTGCCACCATAAATTGCTTGCTTTTCATTAATTTTGAGCCCGAAATTTATGACATTTGCTCGGCAAGCTTCAAGCTAATGGCCACAAATCAGAGCATCGCATAATTTGGCTCCTGGCGGCTGGGTGGGCTGCTGCTTTGATTTATTTCAGCCACATGTCGCACACATTGTAATTTTTTACCAAAATATGAAAGCGAAATGCAAATGACTGCCATCACACATGAACTGTGTGGGCACAGTCGGCGGCATCCTGGGAATTCGCATTCACGGGCACAGCAGCCACTTGCGGCCCGCTCGTTTCCATTGTGCGGCCCATTCATAAAGATTTCAGTGCGTGCCGGCTAACAGGGCGGATGCGTAACGTCAATTTAAAGGGCTCACAGCAAACAAAGTGGGCTCCATGTGTGAGTGGGCTGTGCCGCCGCCTAGCCGGATGCCCCATCCGCACTCCATCCGCACTCCCATGTAGGCCATCGGACGTGTCACGCCTGCCAAGTGGCCAGCCGGATGGAGCACCAGTGCTGATAAGTTGGCCAGGAAAAAAGGGGGTGGAATCGACAAACATATTCTACAAAAACCAGGCTCTTATAACCAGAAAAGCGTAATTATATTCTTTAACTTGTTTACCAATACTATCAACTATTGAAAAACGAACATTTGCTCTTTTTTGCATACATTTTCATTTGAAAACAAATAACTTTATATATTTTTCCCATGAATTTCTTGTAATCAGTTTTCCAAGTTTATCGCTGTGTAATTATGATTACCTAATGATAAATTCGAACGCTTTCGAGCATTCACAAACAATTAAAACCACAAATTGATTATTATTTTACTTATTTTTGAAAATTTCGGCGGTTGTTTGCAACCGTGTTTAAATTTAATTTGTAGTATTTAGGGAACGTAATAAATTAGTCACAACGCTGACATGGTCCATCCCCAATTTGTTCCGGTTAATTCCATTTCGAAAAGGACAGATCTGCCGGAAAAAAGGACCAACTGGCTGCACAGCTCGGCGGAGGAGGATTGCCGCATTCGATGCCGGCTGTTGAAGGCATGCCGGCTGGAATTGGAATCTGAATTAGAATGGCTCCCTCCTGATTTGGAGAGGCGTGCACAAATATTAATCATTCCACCGCAAAAAGCTGGCAAAACAGTAAACACCAAGCGGCGATGGGAAAAACAGAGTGAGGGAGCCGAGTCCGGGACCATGAAATAATAGGATGGACTGAGATGGGCACTGAACTAACATTTACCTTGGCTTGCCAAAAATAAATCCTGAGAAAAAGAAAACAGTTTACAAATGGCGCAGGTATTAATACATTTTGCCAACAGGCTGTCCTTATTTTTAGAAAGGAAAGCGTATTTTTTTTGTTTCGATTATTTGTTGCTTTTTTGGGTTCCGTGGACATGGAGCCACCGCTGAGCTGGGCCAATTTATATTTCCTGTGAAGCACGAGCTCTGATTGACAGTCCGGCTAAGCGATTGGGCATCCTGGACTCCTGGCCTCCTGGACTCCTGGACTCCTGGACTCCTACATCCCGGATCCTTGGGGCATCCTGATTGCTCAATTAATATCTATCTATGCTCGATTCCATTCGATTTTCCTGCCAGTGCTTGTTTACCAGATGTTTTGAATTATTAAACGGAGGCCGGAAGCCACAGAAGCCAGGAGAAACCTATTCATAGATTGGGTTGTGTGCGTTGCTTACTCCTTCCCAAATGTCCTTTTGGCTCCTTTTTGAAGCTGGTATTTGCAAAGGAATTTCAGGAAGTTGCACCCCCGTCGGTCGACTGGACGTTGGGTTTCATATTTTGTGGGTTTTATTTTTCGAATCAATCGCCGAGAGACTCAGCTAATTAACTGGCTAAGTGAGTGGTTTTTCCTCGGGCGGATTGCAGACTGGCGTTCCCTTTGTTTTTCCTGGAAAAGCTCCACTCGATTTATGTATTTAGCGCCATCGCCCGCAAGAGCAAAGTACAAAAAACGAAATAAAAGAAGCAAAGGCGAGGGCGAAGCTGCGAATAAGCCCCGAGATTGCTCATTTCAACGTAATTCGAGTTTAGAACAACAAAAGGATCGTAAAATATTGCAGCCAGAACAACGGCAGCCAAGTTAAATAAAAGTTTTCGGCGTTAAGAAGGAATTTGGAGTCGAGTGAAAGCCAAAAAGGATTTTGGGCCAAGTCAATAAACCAAAGGTCCTTGCAGGCGGGTCGCGGGTTCGCTGTTCGCTGTCGAAGTCCAACCTGGTGGCTGGTATTGACTTGGGACGACTCCCAAGTCCCATCGGACGCTTCTCTCCCTGGAGATCCCTAATTACTTGGCTGCGTAAATATATAAAATGAACTGCCTAATGATATTTATTCGGTGGGGCAAATGAAAATGCCATATCATTAACGTGCAACTCAAGCAGTCCGGCGACACCTTTAAACCTTCTCTAGTAAACAGTATCCAGTATCCAGTACGCAGTAACCAGTGCCCAAAGCCAGATGTGCGCCCCATTAGGCCAGCTTTTAGCCGGCTTTCGTTCAGCCGGCAGCAAAAATTTAATATCCATTTGTGTGCTGTGGAAAATCCAAAGCATTTGCCATAATTATCTCGCTCTTCCCGTCCGATTGCGTGTCCCTAAGCCGCCTGCCAGGACCTGTGTGTGTCCGGCTCCTAATGCTGATTGTGATGCTGAGCATACGCAGAAGTGGGCGTAGCTGTCATGCTCCCGCAGCTGGGACACAACAGAAGACAGCGGCGCAGCACCACGCAGCAATTGAATCCCGTGATGCTCATCCCATGCCCTTCACAGCGCTGAGGACGAGGATGAGGGCCAGTGGTTATGGTGATCCCGCTCCTCGGGCGTGGGCTATTCCGACCGACCGGCTGCCTGCTGCCTGCTGGGTCATCTTTAATGCGGCAGGGGTCTAATTATGGTCACGTGCTTGGGCAAGTCCATTTCCACGTTACTGCAACACAACTGAAAACACTTTTCACTTTCCAAAACGCGCGTTGAATTGCCATTGCGGTTCTTGATTTTATATAATTGAATTCTTTTCCATGCAAACTTTTTAAGCTTTCTTATTTGTTGAACAATGTTTTTAGATTTCCGAGATTTATTAACGCTCCCTATAAAACGCGAATTCTTCAGCACCTTTCGCAATTAGTCTATTTAAGTAAGCACTTTTGTACAGTTACTACCGAAATTTATACTTTGTCACTTTACTATTTTTGATTTGGCCAACTAAAACACATTTTAATTTTAGTCTTTTTATATAATAACGCAAGTTCTTTAGCCAGCGGGCATTACTTTTCTGTTCAAGACTTATCTTTGCAATTGCAATTGCTGTATAATGGACCTCGGAGCGTCCATTTCCACGTAACTGGAATTCGATTAAGGCTCCTTTTCTTTGCCATTTTCTCCCCTCAGTGACCTCTGAACTTTAACCGTTTGTGGATGCATTGTCAATCGGACAGAAAATTCAGGTTGGACATGACTCATGAGCAGAACTTTGTGCCAGCGTAGAATCAATTTACAATTGGCAAACTCCGGGTAGCTTGTTTATTACAGTTCTGTCCTCGGACTATCAGAAAGGAATTGAAGGCAGGACAGTATGGCGGAGTGTCCTTGAGTGGGTGGGTGGTTGGTGAAATGTCTTTGGTAATAAATGGCTTCGGATCGCGGGAACTAGCAGCTGAAATGGACGATTAATTCATTATTCAGGGGCATTCCCCGACATGCTCATTATGCATTCACAGTGTATCTGTTGCTTCAGCTCTGTTCTTATGGGAATCACTGGCATTACCCATACTATATCTGTATTCGTATCTGTATCTGTATCTGTAGGCGTATCTGTGTTCGTAGCTGGCCATTAGCGACGGCAACTGTAATTTTCGGCTGCCTGATTGCATTAACGGCCGGCAATCACTACTCCATAAAGTTTAAAAACAACAACTGAGCCATTGCGAATGCAAATACAATAATTAAAATTAATTAAAGCCCAAAGTAAATAAATAAAAAGAAGGCTGGATTGCTGAAGTGCCAACGCAACACGACCGGCCGCCAGACAAAAAACAACCGAAACACCCAAAGCCCAACTCCCCATTTCGATCCGCCCAACGCTTCTGGCCACTTTAATTAATGTTGCAGCATTATTTATGCGCCCGACAAAGTTTGTCTTTCGCGGGAACTTCGCCCAAAGAGTCAAATTGAATTAATCAATTTAGGCAAACGTTAACCCACATTTTTTGGTGGAACACTCGGCAGCGCGGGTGCGAAACTTGCAGATAAAGTGAATCCGTTGGAAAGTTTTCGGGCGCTTGGACGGCCAAAGAATCCGTCTGCAGTTAATTTGGTCCACCAAAGTCGATTACTCGCCTGAACTGGAGCCCAAATAAAGTTTGCACCTTGCAACACAACCTGTTGAGGCAACCAAAGGCGTGGAAGCGGCAAATAAACCACTCGGGTTTCACTTTATGGCTCCTCCAGTGGCGCGAAGTGATTTATAAACTCGGGTCGCAAGGCAAACAAACGGCGACAAAGTCTTTAAATAATGAGCCAAAGGTGTACGCTGGAAGATGGCAGCTGGAGGGCCACGGAATCACCGGAGGTCCGCTAATTAAGTTGACAAATGTGGCCTTTCGTTGCCTTTTCCGCTCTGGCAGGAGCAGCCACTGATTCCGCAGTTCCTCGGGGAGACATGCAAATTACTCACCCAGCCACTCCAGCCACTCCAACCGATTGCCAAACATCGTGCGGGCTCAATCGTCTCGTTTGCCCCCGAATGTATGCTATGCTATCCGGTGAAAGCGATTTGTCCTGCTCTCAGGCACTTCCGTAGGATTCTAAACGGGTTTGGCTATACGGGGCAGAACTTTAAACAGGGATGTAATGTAATATGATGTAATCTTAAGTTCAGATTATATGCAACGTCTTTTTCTCCGATTCTACTTCTATAACAAAGATTAAAGCCATTACACTATAGGCTGAATGCTACCTTTTTGTGGCCAAAATTAATATAATCAAAACGGAGAGAGATATTTCGTTTCCGGTTTTTTGTATTGGGTTACAATAGGCCATATCTTATATGATAACAAAAATTGTGGGCGTGGCACCGCCCGTAATATATATTTTGTGGTTTGTAACTCCAGAACGGATAAATATATCCAATTTATTTCTTCCACTCGATAATTTATAAGACATTGACCGCCAGTCTGTAGATCTACGATCGTTGATCGATGCTATAAACGGTCTCCATTTTAAGCCAATCTGTGTACTTTCTTTCAAATGTTGTTTTGCAATGTTTTTTTTAATCTGTCCTCATTATCATCAAATACTGAATCAGCTATTGAGATTTTATATTCATTATTATTCAGTATTGTCTTCTCTCTTGTACAGCAGAGCACCAAATTTTAAACATTTCCGCATTTGAGAAGTTGCGAACTAAAAACGTTAATTAAAAAAAAAAGTGCGCAAAAGTGCACATTACGATTACATTCATTAGTTATTGTTTCAGCTAATACACCTAAAAGCGCAATTTACAACACTCAACTACAGGGACAGCCACAAGAAATTCAACAATTCAAAATCACAAACACATAGTACAAACCAGTCCCTATCGATCCCATTATCACTTGTTTAATAAAAAAGTTTCTTTGTTTATTTTTTATTAATTTATAAGTGATTGTGTTGTTTGTAAACAAGTCACTCCGAACAGCCGTTTTAAACAGCTAATATCTTAACCGTTCGGGATTATTTTTAAATTTCTAGTACGCAACACTAAAGTCTAATCTTAGTTCTATTGTTGTAGAATAGAACAAAAAACCCATCCTGCCAATGGACTGAATTGAGTCGTCAAAATATATATTCCGAATTAATGTCCTTGTAACAGCGCTTACTCGTTGCCAATTTGTTACCATCACAGAATCGTGGATGACAGCAAATCATCGTAATTGGGTGATTTAGCGACTTTTTTCATATGGTTTTCTCTTAGCAGATTTGTGGGATGTAATAAATGAAGTTCCTTAAACGTGATCGAAAGGATAACTAGAGCTACTACTAGCCCTTAAGCAGTGAGCACAGCGTGCATATATCAACAAGTCCAGCTGGCAACATGTTGCCGCGCCTGTGGTGAGTTGGGCCTCTGTGTCCTTTGGCAGCATGTTGCGGTCGCTTGGCGCCGGCTGGTGGTCACAAAAAGCGCCGACGTTTGCCGTCAGTGCTTCGCGAAGATTGCGAGGCGCGACACACATCGCGGAACCCGAACTCCATACGGCTGTGCCGACACTCAATCCCGACCTAAGCCCAATTTTTGTTGCGTGAAGTTGACGAAGTGTGTCCGCAGTGCAAGTGCTAGTCCCCGATTGCGAGTGCTGTTCCGGGATCACAAACGAGCATCCTTCTTCGGCCTCACGATTGACGCCTTCTACCGCTTCCTGCGCCAGGCGCTGCCGCTGGCCAGGGAGGCCGCGATCCACCTGAATGGCAGCAACGAGATCTCCGCAGTCGGCGCCGGGGTCACCATCACTGGGACACCCGGCGATCTCCTCAACTACAGCGGGCTGGAATTGGATCTCGGATTGGATCTGGATCTGAATCTGGACATGGACCTAGCCACCACTCCCAGCAGCAGCACCTTGGCGACGGCCGTAAGCGGCAGGACACCGGGAAACAGGAGCGTGGTGCGGGTCAGTGCCGATGTGCCCATCTGGGTGGTGCCCTGCTATTCGGCCATCCTGCTGTGCGCCGTGGTAGGGAACCTGCTGGTGGTGCTAACGCTCGTCCAGAATCGTCGCATGCGCACCATCACCAACGTTTTCCTGCTCAACCTGGCCATCTCGGACATCCTGCTCGGCGTATTCTGCATGCCGGTGACCCTGGTCGGCACTCTGCTGAGGCACTTCATCTTCGGTGAGCTGCTCTGCAAGCTCATCCAGTTTGCTCAGGGTGAGTGGTCCAGGCCAGTAGGCCAGTTCATTTATGTCTTGTCCGTGTCCAAATTAAAAGGTTATCCCGAGCTCCCAACTGTAAATTCCGCAATTATTAGTCCCTATCCCCGCGACCGAGTCCCAGAATCGCATGTCGAATGGCCACGAACCAGCACGACCTCGAGCGGATTCGGCAGCAGATCGTGTTGGCCAACATCCAGGAGCTGATCCAGAAGATGACGCGTCGCTGCTTCGACGTATGTATCGCTATGCCGGAAACGGAGTTGCGATCCACGGAGCGCGACTGCCTGGCCAACTGTATGGATCGGTTCATGGACTCGGTTCAAGTGGTGTCGAGCCAGTACTTCCGTCGCCGACGTCGCCATCAGCAAGTTCGTTTGGCCCGCTCGACCACCTCCTCCGCATCACCAACCGCAGCCGCATCCACATCCATGCCCAAATCCGCATCTAGTGCCTCCAATGACGAAAAGGTCAAATAATGGTTAAGTCTTGACAGATAGCCACGTGTGGAGTTTATTCCAAGTCAAAAACGAAGGCTGCTCCGTCGTAGCCCCAGATCCCCAGTGTACCTGGGTGATGGCCACTTGTCGCATTGGTGGTCCCCAAAGCTTTCGAGGATGATTTCATACTTTGAGATCTTTGGGAAGGCAAGAAAGTGGATTTTCTGCAGGCGTGGCCATCGATGATTCCATGCTATTGGTCCCTAACAAAATCCTAGTAGAGGCTTTAGTAAATAACGATTGGCAGAAAATAAAGATGTCTTTTACTGTACACTCACTGTGCTGTTAAGGTTCTCTTTAAAAATCACCCTTTTGAAATCACTTAGCTAAGCTAAATATTATACACAAAGTAGTGTAGTGGGATGAATATTAGTTTTAGATGTCCATACTGTATATTTTAGATTGTGCGCTTGTGCACATCACTTTTCCACTTAGGAAAACTGAGTCTGCCATCGATTTTACGCACAATTTCCGCGCTTATTTATGGCCTAAATCATATTTTGTTGGCAAGAACGCACTATATCTCGTCTCCCAATCTGCATCCGCCTGAGAATGGCCGTATTTTATGATGGCCCGCATCTGCGTAACGACAGTCGGGGTTTCCCCGAGCAGCGAGCACCGGGCTTTGGGTTCCTCAAGGGTTCAAAAGATTAAATAGGCCCACGCACACAACACACACACGCACTCACACACACGCACTCGCACACTGTAAACATGCGGGGGAAGCTCTTTAAAACCATTTTGAACTCAATGAGTGAGCCCAAAACTCAAGTTGGGTCCTTGAAAAGTCCAGTCAGATGGGTAAACATTCTCACCAGACATTAATTTGTGTCTCCAGCTCAGATAAGGGTGATGTGGGTGGTGATATTCATCAGATGAGCCCGGTTCAGCCATCTGTGATATGGTTCGCCTTCGGCGTGATTCCATGTCCTCTCGGCAGTGGCACAGAATGGAGCAGAGAAATGGCCCTGACACCTGTCACAAATGCTCATCAGCATTTCGGTTGAGGCCGTTTCAAGGAGCCGAACGGCATTAATTTGCTTATTTAATCAAAGTGCATGCCATCGGACATTATAATTATTTGCTCAGCGATTGGGAGAGGTCCTCAACCTGTTTCACCTCCTTGGACTCCTTGGAGGCGCATGCAAACGGAAGATGAAGCTCAGTCCAGGCCAGCCATCCTCCATTAACGCAAGATTAATCCAGGCTGATCCGCATTTCCAATGCAAATTGCTCGCCCGCCGGGAGCTCTGCTCCTGCTCAGCATTCTGGCCAATTTCCATATGTACGCGATGTCGATCCGGAGCTCCTGTTACCCTGTTCCCTTGCTCCCTTGCTCCTTTGGCATTGAGGCACTCAAGTCGCAGCCTAAGCAGTCAGGAATTGCTTTTAACCGTGGCAATATTGCGAAAATCACTCTGCTATGCAGCGTCACGTCGCGATTTTCTTGTAGTGTTCCGTTCCGAAGCCCCTTTCCCCCACCAGCTCCATCCGCTCCGCTAGCTGCTCCACATCCTTAACGTCCCCTCGCTGATCCTTCTGACACCCTGCCTTGCATTTTCATGACTTGTTTCCTGTTTCCTGCGTTTCCGTTTCAGACGTGCTGGTAATGTTGTTTGTCTTGCTGCAAGTTTGTTTTCGGTACTGCCGGAACCGCTGCTCCCTCCTGTCCCCCCGTCCACTGCCCCCGGCATCCTCACGTATCCTGGCGTACCCTGGCATATCCATCTTGGCCGCCCCCGCACTAACTTATTAACAACATAATAACAATGGCTGGCAAACAAGTTGAGCGCTCAGGCACACACATGCCAATTTGTTCAGCAAGCACTCGGCGCTGTCTCGAGCCCCAGAAAGGCCCAGAAAGAGAGCTGGCATTCAGTTTCCAAGGACTCCTCGCCCTCATCCGCATCCGCATCCGCATCCGCATCCGCATCCTTGTTCGCATTCCCATTCCTTTCCATCTGTTGCACGGGGCGTCGACTCGTGGGTCGTAAATCTGAAAATGTCATCGCTGGCCGGGCTGAGGCACCAATTTATGGCCATCATCACGTCAAGGTGCAGCGATGGCCTGCCACGTCGCCTTCCTGGCTCCCTACTATCCCACCTGGCTCCTTCCGAAGTGGGCGTGACCGCGCCCCTGGATTTATGATCGTAATTATGCATTTGTGGCCAGTGGCATTTGCAGTGGACTCTTGCCACTGCCAACCAATCGCCACCCACTGCCATTCGATTTCATCATCTTGCTTGCAAGAGTAATGCTGGCATTGTCCATTACTTATGCAAATCGAAACCGAAGGATAAACTCCTGTAAGTCCATATTGGTTATAGCTTCTACATATTCGATCTACCAAGAATTTCAACAAATTCACAAGCGAGCCAGCAATAGCAAGCTCAAAGTTAGTCGGAATATGGGGAGCTACTAAAAATACATAGTTGTTGACTTTTGGCTCAGCATTAGAGGTAATAAAACTCAAAACGATGGTCTTTTTATGGTCCTTTTCTTTTTTGCAAGAAATTCCTCCTTGAAAGCGCACATCTTAGCAACTAATATTAGCAACTAGTATTAGCAACTTTGTACCAAAAAGAGTGCTAGAGGAAAGTGTTCCGTTTGATGAACACTTTAAGACTAGAACATAATCTCAGATAAACTGTTATCTAATTAACTCCATTTGACATCCAATTAAGATACCCATGTACTGGTAAGACAAAGAAAATGCTT
The DNA here is from genome assembly GCF_004382145.1 of Drosophila mauritiana. Classification (NCBI taxonomy): domain Eukaryota; kingdom Metazoa; phylum Arthropoda; class Insecta; order Diptera; family Drosophilidae; genus Drosophila; species Drosophila mauritiana. Next base: position 18,543,163 of record NC_046672.1, on the reverse strand, counting down.
CTCTGTGGCGCTTAAAAAAGGACATTTGTGTGCGGACATGACATCCTTAGACCAAAGTTTATGGCTTCGGGCCTTAGAATTTTCTCTATGCCACTGCTCGACCTGGTTGCACTTTTTGTCCCCTGGCGGCGGGACGGCCTTGACGCCCTTGAACCCTGACCTGTGGATGGGCCACCCATTGGTGGCGCGTCCAACTCGTCCAAGTCGCTGACAGCTCGGCAAATTAATGATTAATTGAATTTTCCTTGCCTCTGTTTTGGCTGCTTTTTTTTTGTTGTTGTCCGTTCTATTATTTCTTGTTTTCTTGGCAACACAAATACAAATCAGCGCCACGCAGACGTAATCATTAATTAGGCGAGCAGGGAGCAAAGTGTCTCAAAAAATGTGGGCGCAGTGCAATTCCAGCTAGTTCTTCAAGGGCCAAAGGCACTCGTAATGAGCAAATTTATGCACAAACACTCAGTTTCTACAGTTTCTGGTGGAGCTTGGCAAACATTAAGGGGCCAAATGGCATAAGTAGTAAAACGAATTGAAATAAGAACTAACCACGATGCTCTTCACTGGCAACTCGTTTTTCTTTTTTCTATCAACCCCCCCGCCCCCATGTGGGCGGTACATGCTACATGTTGACGCCCAAAGTGCCGCCCCATGCCACATCACCCCATGCCACCCCGCCACGCGCCCACTCAGTTTCTGTTTGGCTCCAAAGTTTGAACGGCATCTGCAGAGAAACGGGCTTATTTGACTGAGGAGGAGGAGGAGGTTGGCGAAGGACGCAATTATTTGAACTTATGTACACAAGTGCACATAAATATATATACATATATATATATATACATATATATACATACATACTGCGCTGTGTATGCCCGCCATTTTCATGTTCATGTTGTTTTCGCCTTTTAATGAGAGTTAACTGGGCGGGAACTGGAAACTCCACGGCCAGCGATGAATATGAATGCGCCACTCAACTTAATCCCACTCAATCATTATGGGGCAATCGCGTCCAGTTCTTTTTGTCCATGGCTCTGCAATTGTCCTCTCGGCTCGCACACGACCCCAACTTTATTTGCACCGAACCTATCTTTGCCGATCTGAATTCGTATTGCATGTCGAACTCGAAACTTTATGGCGCACAGAAATTGTTTTGTAAGCGAAATAATGGCAAGTTATGACACCCAGAGTTGCACACAATTGACATGGTTATTGATTTTCAATTATATAAATATTTGCAACTAAGGTGAAAAAGCCTCTGCTGCCACTGATGTCCTGTGCAAAAAGCATTTAAATACCGTGTTCATCGGCAATCTGTGTGCTTCTGTGTATTTTCAATTTGCATACACCTGCCCATGAAGAGGCGAAAGTGATGTGTTAAATGAAAATATGCTCCTAATAAACGTTTTTCATCGGTTTCCCGTATAATTGTTTCCTGGCTTTCAACAGTACACTGCACGAAATTTAAAGCTAACGCGCGAGTGGAGCGTGTGGCATGAAACCAATTGAATTCGGCGGTTTTAAAGCACCTGCCCCATTGATTTCGAGGCAAAAGCTTATATTTGTCAAGATCATAATCAAAGCTGTCGGCCATTAAATAAAATGCCCAACGAGAGAAAAGAAACCCATTAAAAACTGAGCGAATTAAAGCGATATTAAGCGCCGTTTTTTGCGTGTGAGTATTATTTGCGTGGCGAAATGAAATATACTCCTGAGCTGAATTAATGAGACCCGGGAGGCGGGGAGAAGTGGGTGGGCTTTGCGGACAAGCATCTTAAGGCCGCAAGGACATGGGGCACACGGAACACGGAGCATGGAGCATGGCACACGGGCACAAAGGGAATACAAATGAATGGTGATTTTTCAGCTCCTTTTGGCCTTTTGAGGATTTCCATGGGGAAACCATAAAGTGCGGTTGACAGGGCCTAATGTGAAATTAACATGACTTATATGCAAGGCATACTGCTCTGTTGCATTCATGTCAGCCACACACCCACACACACAAACATCCATGCACCCAAACATCCACAGCTCAACTGTCCATCTTTTGTAGCGGGTCAAGTTGCCATCAAGAACACGGTTGTGCCACTGCCTCTGCTCATTCTGTTTTCCAGCCAGGTATTGGATCCCGAACACCAGCCACCCGGCCATCCCTACAACTTGCCGCAAATTTCCTTGGACGCAATTTATTTTGCAATTTATCGCTGGATAAAAAGTGACTGCGAAAGGCATTTCAAAGCGGAGGCGCAGGACATTGAAAAAACAGTGCCATGGCCACAATTACGGCGTGTTTAAGTAGCCCGTCTGGGTGAAAGTCACGCCGTGAACTGTCACTTTCTCCCCTTCGTTGGATGGCATAAAAGATAGGTAGTTTATAGTTGGCATCAAACGGAAAAAAGGCCGGGCAAATGTCGCAGATTGAATGGAGTGCTCTGGAGGGAATCGGGGTCACCAAAAGCTGGCTTTAGAGCCCAGAAAGTCAGCTCAAAGACTACTAGGTATTATGTGATCAAATGAAAGCGGGAACAACATAAATAAGAAGAAAAGTAATTTGCTATTAGCACATTAAAATGGTCAGGGACAGCGAACTACAACTTAAAAGCATCCTGAACTTGGCTCAAATGAATGTTAGTGGAGATCGGGGTGACCAGATATTATATTCCACCTTGTTTTGATAGACAGTTTAGTAGATTGCATCAAAATTAGAAAAGAAGCCAGTCCTCAGGCTGAAAAAGCCCAATTATTAAAATAAATTATCGGCTGAACGATTAGCGTGCATTATTAACTCAAAAATATATGGCATAATATGTACTTTTATGTAGAGCACTCACAAATTGTGTCACATTCCGCACATTTTCAATTCCTTTAATTAAAGTGTCCAATAAATTAACGCTCGACAAGAAGGACAAACTTAAATGCACTTCAAATGGCGCCGAACCCATTAAGATTTTCCATCAATTTGCAAAAGTGTTGGCCAAAAGTGAGGCTCCCCCACCTGGGAACTTTGTTTCCGTGAACTTTGCACCGGCACGCGGTGAACGCGAAATGCATTATTCACTTTTATGTCTCTTTCCTGAACTGCTGCCCCGGGCAACAAAAAAATAAAATAAATCAGTTTGCAACTGTAGAATCTTACCTCGACTTCCTGCAGCTACTCGAACTCCAGTTGCAATGTCCTAGTTGCCCACCTCCCTTGGTGATGCAGTGCAGCGGCAGTTGGGCTGTCCGTAAATCGAGCGACATAAAGCGGTCACCCAACAATGGCCATTCGATGGGAGTGCGACAAAGCTTCCACCTAAACTTCCCCGGCCATGTCATGCATGCGAAATGGAGTTCTCGAGGAGCAGCTAGTGAATCTTTAATGGCTTCACCGATTGCGGGGCGACGGAAACTGCAAAAACTTTCGGTTTTTAAGCTACGCTCGGTGGACACTCGATAAATTTGCCCAATCACCCGAAAAATATGCAACAGCTTTTGGGCTTCAGTCCGCTCTAGTTTTCCAATTAAAATGCAAAGTTCTAGAGTTTCTAAAACTCAATGTTCAATGCAGCACGCCCTCGCCGTCGTCGTCATCCTTGGCCATGGAGATCTCACTCGATTTGGCCATAGAGTGTGTAGGACATTTTAATTTGTTGTGTTTTACAATTTGTCCCCATACAAATTCATGTCGATTGAGGCTTTTTCGCCCGAGTCCGCTCAGTTTATGGCACTTTTATAACTCACATGTATGTATGTACATACAAACATATGTATATACAGACAGGCGAGGACCCCCGGGGCGGTAAAAAAGTTGCTCTCTTTTTCGATGGCCTTAACTTGGCGTATCAATATGTGGGGGAAAAACAATGGGAAGCAATTTTTTCAAATAATTTCACGGGCGAAATCAAAAGGAAGCTGCCCGGGATGAACAACAACACGCGGCGCATCGACCATCTGATACCTCTTGCCTATCCTGGTGCGGAATCCTTTGTGGAGGGTAGTGATCTGTTCATACCATCCATATTCATTCGGAAAAAAGCGTATCCTTGTGCCTTTTCAATCTGGCCATCTTGCCATCCAGCCATCCTGCCATCGAGCGTCGAAAAGGCCAAACTTTTGCACAACCGTTTTTTATTGTTGACTCAAATTTGGAATTATTTTTATTTGAGCACCGTGGAGGGACACACGCACTGAGTCCATAAAAATCCACTTTCAGTTATGTGGCAGTGGGTGTAACTGGAAATGCCGAAAGATGGACTTATTGTCATTGAGTATCGCATCGAATGGGGCGCTAAATCAAAAACAACGACCAGAGGGCAATCCGGAATTGGATTGGTTTCGAAGTCTGGAATTCGCGGCGGGGGGAAATTGAAAATGGGCCATGTTTTGGCAATCGATTTGCATGCGCCGCTTAAAGTCATTTCCAATTTGATAATCATAATTCATGAAGCTATTTTGTATTGCAATTTTCGCATATAAATTACATTAAATATTTACGCCAGCCGTGAAAAATACATAAATAGTGCGTCTGCTGAGTGCGCCGAGTGCGCCGAGTCCTTTGTATCCGCATATCCTGTTCAAACAATACTGCGCTAGAGTCGAAATCCAAATATTTGCGCAGCAAATGAAAAGCATTTAAATCCGGTCGCAGAGGTTAACCGTAGTAGTTTTTAAGCCGCCTGGCCGCCGCACCCGGCAAACTTTTCGATCCACTCTCGCAACTAGCAGCAATTAGCTGCGGTCGCATTTCATTGTGCTCCCCACTATTTGCACTAAACTTTACACTCATTAAACAGGCGAGAAATTATTGCAGCGAAGTGTCCGGGATTAAAGTGTTGCATCTGATCCCGCCGCCAGCCGGATGATGAGGCGATGGCGCGATGGGTTTCTGGCAGTCGGCCGCACTTTTAATTGGTATTCAACTTTCTCCTTTGACCTCACAACTCACAACTTGCTCGTAATTTACCAACCAAGTAAGCGACTTTCCCAGCTCCGTTCCGACCTCCTTGGTCACCTCAAAAGCTGAAGCCGGGAAGACTGTTCGCTAAGCCGCACTCAAAGGTTGCCTCTGTGTTTGCCTTGCCTTTGCTGAGTTGAGATGAAGATAAACAGAAATAAATGAAATGTTACATTTGTGTACCTGGAAAATATTCACAAGCCAAGTCTTGTAAATTAAATTATACATTTATATTTGAGTGCAGTGCTTGGAAAATCCCCAAGACGTTGGTGTTGCATTAAAAATAAAGTGCTAAAAGTATGCAATACAGAGAATTGATTCATCTGCATATTGAGTTAGTAGTATCATCATTTTGCACTTATCAGATAAATATTTGATTTATATGCTTAAATCATAGCATCTCAATCTATCAATCTTTACCTTCCCTAGCTTCTTTAGATTTATTCAACCCTCAACTATTTCTATCACAAGACATTCTCTCAGTGTACATGCGGTGGGTATTCCCAAAAGTTTAGGCAAATTGCCCGTGGCACTTGGCTTGCCAGAAACGGATGCCTGTCGAAGTGCAGCTAGTTCTTTTGGGCAAAGGCCAGTTATACTTTTGCGGTTGTTAGCTTAATTTAATGTAACTTTCGACATGGTCAGATGGAGTCGAAAGGTGAGAGCGGTGTATCTGGAGAAGATCGAAAAGCAAATAACCAGCCGGAAAATGTTTGGCCACAACCCTCTGAGGAGAATCCACTTGGCCTTTCGAGTGGATGGGTGGATATATGGATGGTTGATGGATGGAAACCGGAGCAGCTGCCCACCTCCAGAGCACACGCACAGCACAATTAGCAGTTATGAAAAGTTGAAAGTTCATTTTGTGCAGCACCAAAACGAAAATGTGATGAAAAGTTCGCACTGACCTTTTGGAATTTTTCATTGTGAACGAAGAGCTGGCCGAAAATGATTCTGCCAAAAAGCCGTGGGCGACAATAAACAGATGAAGTCTGAGGCATGTTTGCGGTCCACTTAATTGCAGGCCAAGAAGCTCATGAAATACTCTGGTAGCCACAAACTGGATGCTCCATCCGTAGACCAAGCGAAATGATGGGATTCACTCGCAGAGGGAATGTGCTACAAAGCAACTAAAATGTGGGATTTTCCATTTGAAAGCCCACACTTTCGTTTGATTTGCCACAGTTTGCAGCATGTATGTATAAAGTTATATCCGCACTGCCCGGATATTTCTGCATGGCAGAACCATTTCAAGTTTGTCACTCGAACACGCACCCAAGTGCAGAACGCCAGCATGTGAGGATGCGAAAATGCCAGGACACGCGGAGCTGGCTGGTGGCTTTTCGATGGCGGAGGATGGTCAAGCCACGAGGTGCACCGAAACGGGAACCCGGCTCATTGTCACTTTCCGACCCGAGTTGGCTTTGAGCACCTGAGAACCAGTCGACCCAGTCGACCAGTCGGCCAGTCTACCTGTCGACCAAATGTGGACACAGGCTCCATTCGAGATGACTGCTCGTCAACAGAGCCATCAAATTGTCATTTTCCGTTGGTTGGTTTCCACTCGAAATTGGCCGAAAAATAAATGTCCTTATAAACCACTCGACTTTTATCTTTAAAATATAATTTAAATTCAGTGAATAAAATACGCAATAACCAATTCATTCGCTAACAAAAACTATGTTGGCTTATAATTTATGCCCAATTTATTATGAACTCGAAAAAAAGATATGAAGATTGGATATTTATATGCCTAAAAATACCATATATATTACCAGTTTTTATTGAGAAACATAAACAAATCCTGTGATAAAGCCCATAAAATAATATTCTTAAGAATTTTAAACCAAACCCCAAATAATTTCTATAGATTTCTTTATAATCCTAATCTTTTGCACACCAAACTAAACGTTGAATTGGCACTTATCACTTTGGGTAACAACCATTAAAAATGCTATTTAAAAGCAGACAAACAGCGTAGGACATTCATCCTACGGATAAATTTTTGCTGGGATTTGGCTCTTCTTTGGCGATCTGTCATGTTTTTGAAGTAGGTCCTCGTCCTCGACAGCAACGTCTGCCAGATAAGAAATGCATATTTAATAATTTTATTCTTTCACTCAGCAGGGGCCCTAGGAGCTTAGCTTGTTTTATGACTCTGCGACAAAATAATCCCGAGCAAAAGGTTGGAAGTGGGAAATCACAGGTTCCAAGGGGGCAGATTATCAGGGATACAACAGAGATGTGTGCTCGACTTAGCTGGCATTATGGAAAGCTCGTGTGGAAAAATTGGCCCAAACCAGCACAAAAATGGCCAAGTCAAAGTTCTCGATGTCGATGTTGTTTGCCTTCAATCAGCGATTCTATTTACGAGTGCCAAAATTCGACACAGTTTTCCGCTTAGCCATTTGCCATTTTGCCACTTGCCACTTGCCACTGCCGGCTGCCACGCCCCCCGGAACGCCAGGAAAATGGGCGTGCGAGTATTTTGCCTTTCGTTGAATTCATTGTTAGCCCACGTTGCGGTCCGGTTTCTATTTTCAGTATATCCATAAAATTAACATTTTTGTTGCGGACTCTCAAAATCACTGAGCCATGGTCCTCGTGGTCCTCCAGTTTGCATTTCCCAGCCAAAAGGAAGGCGGCAAGGGGTAAAGGGGCAAAGGGGCAAAGGGGTAGAGAGGGTGCGTATATGGCGGCGCCACGCGACGGAGCTAAATTTAATTTTGTTAATGAGCTCGGCTCGTTCTGTTTCATCATCCCGCCAGCCAGCCAGCCAGCCACACTCTGCCGTCCTACTATTTTGCATTCGCAATTCTAAAAGCCTCAACCCGTTTTTGAGGTGGTCCATGGTTCCAGAATCCACTTGCCAACTGGAGCGAGTGTGTGTGCGTGTGTTTTGGCCTTTATTGCGCTCTTGGTGCCCGCCAGGATTAGGCTGTGGATAGGCATTGGGATAGGAATGGGGATTGGGGAATGGGAATGGGAATGGGACTGGGGGATTGCCATTGGGATGGCGATTAGAACGACAATGGACCATTGCCGGAAACACTTGAAAACTGTTCGTGTGTTGGCTGGGGACTTTGATTAAAAGCGGCACCATTGCTATCATAGCGGCAAGCCGAAAAGCAGAAAACAGAAAAAAAAAAATTAGGGAAAATAAACAAGTTGGATCTGACAAAGACATTAACATTTTAATTGTTCCGGCAACGCAATGGAGTCGTGAACCAAGCGGAACAATTGCCAATGAGTGAGCTCGAATAAAAGTTTATGGGGGAAGCGAAGGGCAGTCGGGAAAATGGCCATTAATATTGGAGCCATAAAAGTCAAAACTTTTCGAGGGGTGGCAAATGGCAGGCGTGGATTAGCAATATATCCCATGCCGCCGGGAAATTGACCCCAGTCATTATTTGCCACAGAGATGATTATGTTAGGCAATAAACAAATTTAAATTTGGAATTTATCTAATTAAGCTGCTCGATTTGTGAATGAAAATGGCAAAGTTACACTTACACATAGTATAAATATATAATCTTATGTAAATATTGCAGTTACTCTTAGATTTTTGTATCGGTTGGTAACTTCTCTGATTTTCCAATTTATTTCAGCCGCCTCCGTGGCCGTTTCCTCCTGGACACTGGTGGCCATCTCCTGCGAGCGCTACTACGCCATCTGCCATCCGCTGAGGTCGCGCACCTGGCAGACGATCAACCACGCCAACAAGATCATCGCCATCATCTGGCTGGGCAGTCTGGTGTGCATGACGCCCATCGCCGCCTTTAGCCAGCTGATGCCGACCAGTCGACCAGGTGAGTGTCCGTGAGTCTGCGCGAGGACACTAATCCAGGAACTAACCACCTGTCTGGCCAGGACTTCGCAAGTGCCGCGAGCAGTGGCCGGCGGACAGCCTCAACTACGAGCGGGCCTACAACCTGTTTCTGGACCTGGCCCTGCTGGTCCTCCCGCTGCTGGCTCTGAGCTTCACCTATCTGTTCATCACCCGCACCCTGTACGTGAGCATGCGCAACGAGCGAGCCATGAACTTTGGCAGCAGTGGGCCGGAGGTCACCTCCTCCTCCGCCGCTGTCGCAGGAGCGGGCAGCCAGCGACGCGCCAACGGAAGCCACTGTCAGTCCCTCGACACGATTGTGCCACACCAGCACAATCCCCACCAGCAGCACCACCACCATTCCCAGTACTACTATGGTAAGGGGTTTATGCTTATTTTTTGAGATATTCGTAGATTTTCTGTCAGCCAGCGGGGTCATTCTGGGAATTCTGGGTTCAGAGGGTTCAGTGGCGCAGCATTAATAGTTGCGACTGTTGCCGGGACAGGGGGCGTCATTCGGGATTAGCTCAACTACAGAGCTTATCCGAGGAGCCAAAGCCCCCGAGCTGCGTCACACACAATTTGCACGGCAAAGTTTCCCACGCACGAAAAGATTCGAGTGTCGACGACTCCTGCCTAAATCGCGGAAGTGAATTGAATGGCTGGCTGGGGGATGGGGGATGGGGAAAGGGGGCTAAAGCCTGGAGGAGCACTCTGTCCAAGTTTTCCAAGTGTGTGTACAAAGAGACAATAGCAAGCGAAAGCTCCCGGCGTTTTTACTTTCATTTGCATTCGCATCGCCGGCTTTAAGAGCACTCCCCATGGCTAGATGGCCCCTTTCCCCATCCACGGCGCATCCTCTCCAGCTGCGGATGCTGTGAATAATCCCCAGATTATGGGCACAAAAATTCTAGGCAGCCCAAGGCAAAGCCGGCGCAAATCAATTCTGCTAATTCGCCTTTAATGCCGCCTTAAAGCGTGCTCCCAATATATATACATATATATCTATGTAAATTCAGAATGTAGTATATGCTCGGCTGCAGCAGACAGGCTTGGCTGTAAATATAGAACAGTCCCTGTGGAGAGGCCTGCTGAAGAGGAACCTCCGCGGTGCTCCTCGGTGGATGCGAGTTGGTAACGTGACGTGTATGATAAATGCACACCCACAAGGCGAAGTCAACTGTAGAGTCCCCGTGGAAATCACAGTGAGCCTACCGAGCAGCGGACTTACTTTAATCTTCGAGAATATTACTCTGCCGCTGGTTCAATTAATGTTGGTTAGAGGAGCTCCTGCCACGAAGGAGGCAGGAGGCAGTGAAGCAATGGAGCAACGGAGCAGTGGGTCCCCGGGCGACTCATTTGCATGAAAGGGTTGGCGCCTCCAGGTGGCAAGTCCTTTATGCGAAATGGAAAGTGTGCATTAGCATAGACCTTCACTTGCCGCACTGAATTATCGCAGCACTCGAGGATTCATCGATTCATTTCCCTTCCTAGGCAACTGACCCCGCTTGACCCATGGACCAGCACGGACATGCCAGTCCGCCCGCTGTTAAAAAGGTCAATTTAAATGCCGTAAATTATGCACGAGACGAGCATTTAAGCGCTCGTTAAAGGCCGTTATCCCATTGCCAGGATTCACCACTGGAGCCCGTGGGACGCGTGGCACTCATTTTCACACATACTCGCACTCCGTCCGCCTTTCTGTGTGACAATAAATTTGATTAAATTTTTAACTTTCTCGTTCCGTTTAAGGCCATAACGTTTGACATTACCCCGTCATAAATTTCCAAGCCAAAGAGCATTTATGTGTGTCGGCCGGGTCGCAAATGTCCCATCGCCGAACAAGCTGAACAATTTCATGGAAATTGCCATATTATTAGCAGCTCCACACGGCCTCCACTATGCGTGCCAAGAATCCGCATGCTATCATCCGCAAACTGCGCTTTTGATGGCAATTTAAATTATGCTCAGCTGAACTACTCGCCCAACCGCAAACGGCAATAAAATTGTGAGGTTGTATATGGTCTCATTCCGCACTTGAGTATCCATTTCCTCCTTACATGCATCCCAAATGATTACCTTCACAAGCTGATAGCTACGAATATATAGTATCCTTTCTATGTAACATCTACAATGTAGGTACAACTTTAGCACAGATTTCGTGATATAGGGCTATAATCCCTTAAGTGCATCATTAATATCTACGTGTCCTTCTCTTGAAACGCAGCCAAATGCCTTTCCTGCTGGCGGTGAGGAAGGTGAGCGGAGACACCTCCACCCTGCACTGATCCTCATCCGCCAGCAGGACGCAGTGGTCCTGCAGGAGTGTGGCCAGTGCAGCCTTCGTCTGGAGCAGGCCAAGTCGCATTCCCGGACACATTCGTGGTCCAGCTCCGAAGCCCAGAAACCGACAGCCCACTGGTGGCTGAATCAGAAAGCGTTCTGGACGAAACTGGTTGGGTGCCGGATACAATGCGGGATCTCTGAAAAAGGAAAAGTATTGTAGTTCGACCATCTGAGGTTTAGGGGATGTCACCTACAGATGAATGGCCTGAACGGGCAGCACCAGCACGGTGCCCAATGGCACCTTAAGTGCGCTGCTCGCTCCTGGTTTCTGGTCAGGAAGGGTGAATGACTTGGTGCAGCGCTTCTGCAGAGCCTGCATGGCCGGATGAAGACGCAGTGCCTCCAAGAGCGCAGCTTCGCTATAACGAAGTTCACCCAGAGCCACTGGGTCAATCAGATTGCCAGCGTGGCGCTGGGCCACTTCATCCAATTCGATGTGTAGCCGTCGCTGTGCATCCTCATTGAGGGCCAATTCGTAGAGGGCGAATGCCAGGAGCATCGCCGAGGTTTCGTAGCCCTCCAGTAGGAGAGTGGTGGCATGTCCAGCTAGCTCCTCCGTTCCCAAGCCCCTTTTGCTCTCCGCCAGCCATTGCAGGAGGTTGTCGCCACCACTTCGAGCTTCCACCAATTCCCTGAACCAGTGCTGCAGCGGCAGGGGTACGTATCTGTAAGGGGATAATGGATCAACGGTTACGCATTGGGGCGTTCCACATTACCAACCGGTGGCCAATGAGTCTACCCAATCGAGGCGAGTGCAACAGTGACATGGTCTCCAGCAAACTCCAAACACTTGGCTGAAAGAGAGGAGCAAGCCATTCCAGCCAGCGACTTGCTGGAACCATCCTCTTGTGACTCCCCAGGCAATGGGCATCCAGACCGAAGATAGCGGAGGCAACCACTTGCAGCGTGTAACGCGTGGCCAAATCCTTCGCCTCGAAGCGTCCAAGAGGCACCTGATCCCGGAGCAACTGACATGCTCTGGCCACATGCGGCAAGGTCTGACGCACTCGACTGGGTGTGAAGAGCGGCACCAGGTCGGCCCGCAAGACTCGCCAGCGGTCCCCGTTGGCGATAAAGGGATTGTGGCTAGCCAGGACATCGCGCTGGTGGTCCACATAAACGGCGTTGTCCGCACAGTCGGCGAAGTTACGGCCCACCAGGATCTGGCGCAGCAACTCCTGGTCACGCACCAGAATGGCGGGTTCGTTAAACAGGCGATAGAAACCCACATATTTCAGGCCCGGATTCCGACTGTCAAAAAAGGTTCATTACACGTGGCCTTAAAGGACTCTTTACGCTAATCTTACGTATAGATTTCCTGGTAAATCTCTCCATATGAGCGGCGGCCCAGGGCAAAGTCCAACATATTTCCAACCAGTGGCCAGCCAAAGGGTGCCACCAGTCCCAGGCGACGCCAGTGATTGCCCTGCCATTTCCAAAACAGGAGCGTGGCGGCCAAAAGGATAAATAGCACCAGTGGCAGCATTATCGATGAGCATCTGAAAAGCTTCAAAGGCAAAATCCCACTCAACTTGCATTCCCAGTTGAGCTGAATACCTCAAAGCAGCTGAGAGTGAACCACATTGCGTGATTCCATGATTGCGCCTCATTAGCCTCGTAATTGCTGTGTATCAATCAACTGACTGGTATGTTTCAATCACGCAAGATTCGAGACAGCTAACATTGGGCATGGCATTAAAAATGTATATTGAATTAATTTCTATACCTACTATGGTTCAATATGTTTTCGGATAATAATCCTAGTATTTCAACTCTTAAATGCAATGTGCATATCTATTAAGCTGCGACTTCAAGTCGTGCAGTTTCAAATCATTTAGTGCATTTCTTCTGCTCAAAGTTATTCTTTCTGTGTTTAACATTCAATTTGACAAATCTATCTATTTGCGAGACAAATCAGATGAGTTTTGTGGATACCCTGTAACTTCCTATCTTGCAGATTACGGCCACTGTGGCAGCAAGCGGCGATTGATCGGCGGAGGAGGACCCTGCGAAGGAAGGAGGCATCTGTACTGCATGCGGAGCGCATCCGTGAAGTCCCTGCGCCATCAGCAGATCAACGGAGGAGGAGGAACCCTAAGCGGAACGGGAGCTGGAAATGGCGAGTGCTGCGGCCGGGTGCACAGGATGCGCCACCAGATGCAGCTGCAGCAGCAGGGCTACGTGAGCGATAATGAATCCCGACGCAAGTCCTTGTCGCAGCCCAGTCTGCGGATCACGGAGGCGGGACTGCGGAGGTGAGTGCTCCAGAGGATTCTGAGCCACATGACCGACCGATTCGTGTGTCAATTTTCGCTTGCACGGTACCTTGCAGATCCAACGAAACCAAGAGTCTGGAGAGCAAGAAGCGTGTGGTCAAGATGCTGTTCGTCCTGGTCCTGGAGTTCTTCATCTGCTGGACGCCGCTGTACGTGATCAACACGATGACCATGCTGCTGGGGCCGACGGTGTACGAGTACGTGGGCTACACCTCCATCAGTTTCCTCCAGCTGCTGGCCTACTCCTCCAGCTGCTGCAACCCGATCACCTACTGCTTCATGAACGCCAGCTTCCGGCGGGCCTTCGTGGACACCTTCAAGGGGATGCGGGTGTGCGAGCGCCTGTGCGCTCCCTGCTGCTTCTGGCGGCGACGCTCCAAGAACGAGACGAACCTGTCGGTGGCCGGCAACTCGATTGCGCTGGCCAACTCGGTCATGTCCAGCCACACGATCCTGGAGAGTCCGCGACTCTGAGCCAGCCGCCGCCGACGGCAGATGGCCGAGTCGGAGTCTCTTTAGGTTACCATTGGGTACGGGTCGGAAGCGCCAATATGTGATGATGCAATGTAACTGCAATAGAAACTGTGGTTGTCAACGACATTCCGCCGCGTTCTGAATGTGTGTGGAAGTGGCCAGATGGATAGGTGGGTGGATGGAGGCGGTGCCGTGGCAATTGCCCCTCCAAATTGCTCTTCATCTTACCGATAAGTATTTTAATATATGCGTATGTGTGTATGCTTAGAGTTGCGCTAAAGCGCTTTATTCCGTGTGAGTTATTCGACTTTGACCTCGCGTTCCATGTGTTTACACCTTAAGGTGGGTGCAACCAGTCATGCCAATCTAAATTGAGATCGCCACACGCTATGGGGAATGGAAAATGCTCATCTGGATTAAGATTTTTAAACAAACAATAGGCTAAGAAATCAGCACAATGGTTTCATGACATGGTCGCAGTATTCAAGCCAACAAAATGACTTCCAAGTGAAAGAGCTCCATAAAGTGTTTTAATTTATGGAAAATGTTAAATGTTTTGCAAGGATTTGTTGGTTCGAAACTGGAGTTACGTCAAAAGTTGGTAAATACTCATTCGTCCCACATGTCGTATGAGTGATATTTAAGCTATCCGACCATTGTGCTGCACTTTATAAATTTATTTCCACACTTTTACCTTCCAGAGATCAATCCCAAAAGCAAAAAGGTATTCTGATCACGGTGCAGTGAAAGGTTTCAATGAATCAAGAAGCATTTGACAGCAGGCTGATTTTACAGGGTACACAAGGAAGTCCACTCTCAAAAGGATTCCTATCATTCAAAAATGGTTGTCAGACGGAGCTTATGGAGCGGCAGACACTCCGACGTCCAAAACTAAAATAAGAAGCCCGATCGGGTGCCAAAATCCAATTTTAAGTAGATGAAAGTAGCTGGAAATGCCAATCGGATGGATATATTTGGGCGGGACTAGCATTGTGGACTTTAGGCACACTAAATACATAAATGGCATATAGTATACAAACAAGCGTTTCATTTTAGCTCTCACCCACTTCAACGAAAACTGGCAATTGCAATTATTAATCTGATATTTGTATATGTTTAGATCTCGGTGTTTTTATGTAAATACGACGAAATCAAATCGAATAAAACGACAACTTACTTCGGGTTCATTCAGCAAAGCGTTGTATACTTTCGGGCCGCTGTCTCTCCATTTGGGCAGCTTCAGCTGGCTTATTTGGCCAAGGCGTCGATGTAATCCAAAAAGTAGTCCATGCCGGAGGCTAATTGATTGCCTGCCAGTTCGGCCTCACCTCGCCATTAACTCCGTAGCCCTGCCATTTGGGCCAACAGGGCAACTGGATATTTCGGGGGTCAAAGTGCAGGAGGATGGATGCAAATCGCACACATTGTTGACCATTTCCTGCTAATGACTTGGGCATTAATTTCGCTGCTGCATGCGATGGTCCCTGGTAAGTGGAGTGGCATCCAGTTATTGAGCTGTCAGCCACAGAAAAAACTGTGTGGCAATCTGTGACTGGGAATGAGGATGAGTTCTATTCCTCGGCCATCACCATCCCAAGTCAAGCCAATTCTAGTAAAGGCGGCACCGCAAACAGCCATATCCGCACAAAGTTGGAATAAGTCTCAGTATGGATCGATAGACGCACTGGCCATGGGATAAATCAATTGCCACTTTGAGGACAGCAAATGAATTGGTCTATGGCCAGGCCGAACGCTGATTGATGAACTACAACTACGAGTTCGCCGGGAAAATCCGTAGCAAATTCCAGCACTGTTTCAATCGCAGGTACCCCGAGTCCTTTGGTCCGTTGCGGTCTGCCTGGCAATCACTCATGATTGCCGAATGCCTAATTGCCGCTGCCATTGAAATTCGCCCAACTGCCGTCCGCCATCCCATCGACTGCAACTGCATGCGTAATCGGCTTGGGTGTAATCCTCCGGGGTTCCTCCGCTCATTCTCTCCGCATCGCACATATCATTCCGTACGGCACATGGGCGAAACGACCTCATCCGACGACCAAGTGTCCTTTGTTGCCCCGCCGTGTGCTACGTGACAATTACCGCAGCTATTACACGTAATAAACGGAGCAGGGAATCTTCTTTGTCCCGGCATCTCTGCCAGCTCCATTCCCCTGCGAGTTTTAACCAGATCATGGTCAACTGGGCCATGGGCCATGGGAAGTGAGCTATGGCATCCGGTCCCTCATCATGGGCTATGCCTTTCGGGTCACGTATACCTCGCCACCGGTTGTCCGGACGACCGCCGGTTGGAGGAACTAGTGCAAAGTAGTTGGGAATAGTCTTGCAGGCAATTCCTAATAAACAAGCAGTCCACCGGAATGGCAGGAAATTTATAAAGTATTTATTATGGCGCCAAGTGGCGGAAGGGAGGGGAAACGGGCCAAGGAATTGGGCCCACTGATGGGGAGCTGTAAATCGCAGATGACTACGCCGCTCCTTCCTCCCGCCGACCAGAAATGCCACTGTGGACCATTTTATTGATGTACTCAACTCGGCTGGCAGTTTGCGAAATAAATGCCTTTCGTTGCCGCTGCGTTTCCTAAGCCCTTGTAACAGATTGCCCAACATAATCCGATTTATTAAACGAATAAAAATATTGACAGCAGACACACCCACCGTCCCGTTGCGAAATCGGTTGGGATAATGCAATAACGCTGTGCGAACGCTTGTGCACATTTCAAATGGATTGATTTATATTTTAAACAGATATTTCGGCTATTGTGATCAGCTAAATATTTACCCAAACCGAAAATGATAGGCAATTGAAGCAGGCTTTAAATGTATAGGTACCAATGTTGAAATAGTTTTTGGCATTAATATAGGCAATTGAACGATACTCTTGGTTATATAAATATATGCATATGACTTGTTTCCAAGTGGGAATTCTAATGGAGTTAGTCCTGGCGCAGTTGTAATGACTATATTTACAAGCCAAATAAAACAAAGATAGAAACAAACAAAGATAGCTCGTAATCCTTCACTTAGCAATCAAAGGTATTTAAATTGACAAGTGATTAGCACGTGACATGGTGGCATCCTGGGGGCAAAAGAACACCACATCGTGCATAATTAAGTCCCGCAAAACCTTTTACACTCTCATTTCTCCTAATTATGACGGATAAGTTGGTCCTTTTTTGGCCGGACTCTGGCACACCTCCGCCCACACTGGCCATGTCACTTGGCCACTTACCATATCCCATTTCGGCCAACTCCGGAGCAGCGCCACACGTGTCTGGCCGAAAAATATACATGTATACAAATACAGAGGAGCCCCAAAAATGAAATGAAATTACGAGCTCGGCGTGGATGTGATTATGCAACCGCATCGCAAAACCCAACGATGGTGGGCAAGTAGATTCAATTTCGAAATTTTTGGAAATCCACGCAGTGCCAGGTCATCGCATGCGATGGCCACCATTACCCTCGCCCAGTCGGCTTATCGGGTGATATTGATTTGGCTACCAAAGCCATACCAGTTAAGTGGGTCCAGGACATGGGCTGTTCGGCCTTCGTCCTCCGCATTTCGGATGCTCCATGGCGGCTGCTCCATGCAGACACTGAGCGCCAAAGACGACCACAATCGAATTGAAGCTAATTGAGCCGCCTTAGCTTAGAGCTTAGGTGTCTGGCATTTGGAATTTGTCATTTGCTGTATGGCTACCTTTAACTGTATCTGTATCTATAACTGTAAATGTATCTGTATCTGTATCTGTAATTGGGTGTCTGGTGGTCACATAGGGCTGCTTGAAGGCAGTGCGACCTTGACCAGATTTCGATTGTGTTGCCGACTTTTTTTCGACATTATTTAATTGTATTTTATTTTCTTTAACGGTGAAGGCAACTGCAAAGACCGCACGGAGTCGGGAATTTGCGCAATGCACACACCACACACACGCCCTTTTTGCCCGAAATTATACAATTGTCGGCGGACGGGCCGTTTACTTAACGGACTCCAGTTGAAACGGGTTTCGAATTGTATATTAATTATGCTGTTTATCTGGCTAAATTTCGAAACGTTATCGTATCGTGCCTCTTTTTATTTTGGCTTACAGGGAGAAGTTTCGCGAGCAGACCAATCGCGTACACCTGACCTTCGAGCGAGCGCAATTATCGACGACGCACTGTACAGTGTACAGGCATATGTACATATGAACAGGTATATTTGCCTTTATTTTTAGTTACTTCGGTACTACACATTATTTGTCGTCTTTGATCCATGAATTCCGAGTGTGCTTGTCACTTGAAAAATTCGGTGAAAGTTTTTAAAGCCTACATGAAGTCGGCCTACAAGTATTCGGCCAGATAAGCAGGCAGGTAGCTGCCAGGTGTGGCATTGCATAAAGGTTCGACACAAAGTGTTCAGAAGAGTGACGATCGGTTGGGGAAAACATCGGATTTCAGTCCAAGAATCACAGCTATGACGCCACCTGGCGGTCGGATGGGGCAATCGTGATCGTGTGCAGCCAAGATCAGAACCGATCTTTACGATTCATCCTATCTCATACCTATACACCTACTATATCTCAGCAATATCTATGATTTTGACCATGATTATAGAGTTTGATTTCTACTTATATACTACAATAGCTTCAATTTTGTTTATAGTCATTTTCTTAACATTTACTTTAGAGCTAGCACTAAAGAGGAATACTTAAAGCTTAGACTTCTAATCATTTATAGAATAATATTTTATATAACCACGAATGTCAAAAATATGAAAACATGGTTTTTTAAATAGTAGTCGTATGTTATTTCTGTATTGTCATGGGTTTTTTTTTAATGAAACATAACATATAATACGCTATACTCATATACCCATACACCATAGATTTAAAGGGTGTGCAAAATTCGTAATTAGAAAATTGCACTTTGAAAACCATTTAAAGCTATGCGATAAAATACCTTGTGCATTTTTAAGGCAACAACATTGTTTTAAGCCCAAGAAAATGTTTTACAGCTTTAGCTGATAAAGTTATTACCTCAATGCAAAATATTTACGACGCAAAAAAAAAAAAAAAAAACAGGAGCTTCAGAGCAAGTTTCTGCGAAACCAGAAGCCCCGCAAATCCATTATCGAATCGAATATTTTCTTTCATCTCGCAACGAATTGTTTGTTTTAGTAACAATATTTGGCCAGAAAATGTACATGAAATTTAAATGCAAAATAAATATGAGATAAAAGTTATTTCAGCTCCAGTCTGCATGATTTACACATGTACAATGCCCCTTTTGCGTTCACAAAAGCCGCCGGAGTGCAGGGATTTGATAAATGTAAGGTCGAATCTGGCAATTCATTTTTCCACCAGCACCAGCACACTTCTGTGTTCTCAGCTGCGCTCTGCTCACCGTTGCGTATGAGTGATGTTGATGGAGAAACCTTTTAGTCCCTTTCTTAACGTATCAGCATCTCGGCCACATTTGGCCAACGAGTAATGCCGGACAGGAAGTGCAGCACTTGAATGGCAATTAAAAGCACACTTCACAAATTATTCGAGCAGTTGCGAGTCCTTGTGTGTCAACTTGGTGGTGGTCCTTCGCCGGTGGTAAAAATGTCTGCAATAGAAATTTAATTAAATTGCCGACCGCAGACCATTGTATGCATTGTGTGCAGCGAGGGACGAGTGCACATGTCGATTTAATCCGATTAGTACAACAATATAG
This sequence comes from Drosophila mauritiana, assembly GCF_004382145.1. Lineage (NCBI taxonomy): Eukaryota > Metazoa > Arthropoda > Insecta > Diptera > Drosophilidae > Drosophila > Drosophila mauritiana. The sequence goes on along the minus strand of NC_046672.1, from coordinate 18,523,587 downwards.
GAATGGGATTGCCTGGTCTTAGCCCGCAAAATGGAGCAACTTTCGATGTGAGTCGCTGATAACTTACTTATCTATGGTGCAACTCGAGGGCATGCCGCTTCATTAAAGCTAAATCTGTTGGCATCTTGGAATTTACAACACTCGGTCCAACATATGCACATATGACGCACTTGCCCAGTTGTTTTAGCACCCAGATTGCTTGTGGGTGCCTCGGATTACCGAGTCCAAGTTCAAAGCTAAAAATACTTGGTCTGCCCACGAACACGACGAGTGCAATCAGACACAAAGTGCTGTGTCCAGCACTTTTTCCCCTAGTGACTAAGGGCCTAGTTTCCAGAAGCAGCCAGCGCGTATGCAACTGCGTCATCCTAGGGCTATGATTCACGTGACTCATAAGCGACTTCCCATTTAAATGGTCTCAGGGCACAAGGTGCTCCTTGCCTACCATTCAGATTTCCAGATCCACCGATTCCCAGGGCCTCGGCAACCGGGAGATTGAGGCAAATAACAAAACAGGCGGCCAAAGCTAATTTGCATGCCTGTAAAACCAAATAGGTCAATGGACATGAAAACAAGAGTAACCTTGAATGCCGAAAAATTCCACGATCCGAAAACTATCAGAACCAAAACGTAAACAGTAAACACTCCATATAAACGTAAACGTATGCACACCATCATCATCACCACCATCTTCATCAACGGCGATCGTCGTCCACGCGGTTTCTGTTTTGGTCTCCTCGCAGATTGTTTTTTTCTATATTTTTTTTACAACCCAATACGAGAGGTTTCAATGGAGCACGCACGTCGCCGGCAGATCTAGTTCCACGCCATGGGATCCAGGGGATTTGGGGGTAGACGAGGGGCAGTGCGAGTGCCATTCAAAGAACAGGGCGAAAAAACCCATCGGCCGTTTCAGTCATCTTGGCCATTTTGGCGGGCTCGGCAGATGGCCATTCTAGTAGAATGCTAGACCAGAATGATAGATACCGGTGATAGTGACACCACCTGCCAGGCGACCAGGTCGTAATCCGGAAATCTACGAACAGGCTATCGGAGCTCATTCACAGGTGCTCTTTCAGCCGAAAAGCTTGTTTACTAATGCCGCGATTAATGGGAAACAGGAATGCGCGATGAAATTGGATTGTCATTTGTTTTGGCAAAAAAAAAAAAAAAAAAAAAAAGTTGAATAAACGAAAAGAATTTGCATTATATATTCTCGATTAGACCATACAACCCCCGTCATTATCCGATCGCTGCCTTTGATGATATCGGGGTGTTATTCGCATCCATTTACGCAAATCGATCGGATCGGATTGGATCGGCCTACAGTTTCTGCGGAATAACTAAATTTATGCGCGAGGAGGCTGCGTGCCGTCAGGGGGAGGGTTGTTGGCCACCCCAGAGGTGCTTGAACCCCGCCTAGCCAGGGTTCGTAGTCCCAGGCACCACTACCACCTATCCAAAGAGCCACCGAGCCGCCGAGCCACCACGCGGACCCCCAGATACCCACTCCACCCAGGCCCAGCCCGTTATGGCGCAATAGCGATAGCAATAGCAATGGCAATAGCCAGAACCACGGCAAGAATGCTAAACAAACCGCTTGAGATCGAGATTGAGTCTGAGATTGGGCATTGACGTGTTGCCAACTCTGGCCACCGTAGCACCGCTCAAGCTCATGCCCATGCTCATGATCGAGCTATAGCTCTGGTGGGGCTATAGCTCAACCACAACCACCAGCACCACCACCACCACCACGGTGATGCCTGCCTGGTCCGGCTCCGTCTGGAGGTGTCAGCGTCCGCGCTCAAGGCCGCGCGTCTATGGAGTCGAGTGGCGCATCGCTCGTCATTATATAATCGGCAGCAGTTCATTTGGTAATTATAATGAGTCTTTCGGGTCGAAAAAGCGCGGGAATGCGCGACGAACCCGTTTGAATAATTGCGCGAACGGCTAGGCGGTTGAGGGGGTGGGGCGATCTTTTGATAGGGCCTCCCCCTAACCAGAGTTCATTGCCACCCAGACACGCGCCCCTAGAACCTCAAAGTCATCCGTAGTGGGTCGTTACTACGTAAAATAACCGAGAGCCCATGGATTGCGCATGCATTTGTGGGGGATTCCTTCGCCAGGATATATTTGGTATAGTCCTAGAACATATATCATTTCATTTCGGAACAGATATTACTATACTCCACATTTGCATAAGTGCATGTTCTTTCTTCCTTCGAGATATGCACCTATGATTTGAACCTGAGGAAAACCTGATTCTTCCGTTAGGAAGAAGAATAGTGTCCTTACTCTTCACATTTTTTACAACCTTGCTGGTTAGGTAACATTTATTTTTCCCTTTCATTCCATCCCTAATAAACAGATACGTAGATACGCAGAATTTAGAACATAGGTGGAAGATGGGCACAACTCTCTCCCAGTGGCACCTTTCACTTTCTTCGCGGGCCTCGCATTCTGTTTCTGAGCCAGGGCGCGCATCTAACAGATACGTAGATACACAGATACCGAGATGCTCAGATACGTGGAGATTCAAGGCCATTCGAGGGCTCTGAACGGACGGCTGCCCCGTGACTCATGAGTCAGCCTCGCGGGAGCAACAACAGGTTGGGTGACGTCTAGAGCCATCCAAATACCAAAAATCGCACAGCCTCCTAAGGAGGGGGGTGGTGGGGGGTTTGGTGGGGCCCTTCTACCAATTCTACCAATTCTACCGAATCTACCGATCGATATGTCGCAGTTTTGTTTACGGGCTCGGCCGGGCCCTTAAAGCTGATCAACAAGCTACTTAGTTGGCGCTGGCAGTTTAATGAACCGCATATTCTGTGCATATTTACGAGCGGAGCGCTCTGTTTGCTTGCTATTTGTTTGTCGCTTTTTTCCATTTTATTTTCGGACCGAGCGAATTGTGGACGACGCAGTGGATCCCACCCCCACCACCAGAAGTTTTGGTTGCATAATGCAGCGCACACAGTTTTTGCTTTTTTTTTTTACCTTCACCATATACGTTTATTTTCCTGCCCCAGACGGGTTCAATGAATTGCGGGCATTTTCACACGTATTCCTAGCTTGTTTAAAAAAATAAAAATAAAAATACACATAAAATGCAAAAGGAAAAGGAAAAGGGCAACCATAAAACCAGACCTCTGCAAAAGTGCAAGGGAGCAGCAGGAGCGGATTCCGATGATCGTGCGCTTTTTTTCCGCTTCGGATTCGGCTTCAGGTTGGGTTTGGGCTTGGGCTTTGACTTGGGTTCTTTCACGCCGGGCATGAATGACTGGGCTTACGTAAAACAACAACTCTAGTTGGGGCTACTACGAGCAGGCTGCGTTTTGTTTTGGCCATCGAAGGGGGCAGAGTGTCCGATTTCGCTTGGCTTTTTGTCTTGGGTGACAGCTTGGGAAGTGGTAATACAAGACGTGGTGTATACATTTTCCAGGAATCATTTCCTATTCTGGAAGAGCTCCAACTTACAGGCCTAGCAACAGGGGGTTTGGTTAAATGGGATTCGATCTAAGTAGCATCATATTCTGAGATGGCATATGTGTAAGCATAGGTAGACTTATAGATGTATATTATTTGATTCTATGGATACACCTGAGTAGCCATGTATAGCATATAATCCTTAGAGACCAGACCTTATCTAGTAACTAGGATTCTGGAAATTCTAGATTCTTGTAAGGATATGCCGCTTAATCAAATAGTATCTATTGGCCAAGTCACCAATGCTATGAAAGGATACTGGATATCTTGTGGCATTGCTATCATCTACCATGCCACAGTGATACCCCTTCGCTTAGCAAACTATCCTGAGGGATACCCATCTTTGAATAATAACAAACCGCTTATCGTGCGATAATTGGTAGTATTCTAAGCGAGTTGTGGCGATTGCGATTGTATAATCGCCGTTTCGCACCTGACGACATGCCAGCACGAAGCTCTTCACATTTCTTGGCCGCTCAATTGCCGTGAAATTCTCAAGACGTCTCGAGTGGCGGCGATTTCAGAATTCTGCTTCTGGTGGCGATGGTGGTGGTGGTAGTGATGGTGATGGTGGTAGTGATGGTGATGGTGATGGTGAATGGGAACTAATGAATGCTCAAGGCCGCAAGGATGAACTGGGCGGTCCGGGGGTGGCAGTGATAGCAAGGGGTGCGATGGGGAATATGTAGATGAGACACCCAAGCCATGGCATTCCATTCCATTCCATCCGATTCGATTCGATTGGACTGGAGTTTCGATGCGAGCGGACTCCGGACTGATTTATTTTTGTTATTGTCGCGGATTTCATAATATTCCACTCGATTCCCGTTCCGCGGTGTCCAGATCCAGATCAGAAGCGACCGACCTGCGACATCTACATCTTCTGCGTTGTCATGAGGCTCTGGCATTTATTTTTGTATTTATTTGTATTTTTCTCTTCAACGCTGCGTTGTTTATGATTTTGTTGCTTACCGCCTGCCGCTTACCGCTTACCGCATACCGCTTACCAGGAATTCCAGTCGCTTTTCAAGTTCAAGAGCACCGCGATAACGAGGTGCTGCTTAGCATATTTGGTATTAGTGTGTGCTGCCAATGGGCCGCCATTAGGACCAACATACATATCTTTCTTCGTCTGCGCAGAACTTTCGGGAAGCACGTAAAAAACTCTATAAAAAATTGTTTACACCTGTGCCTGCCACGGGTCATCGTCATCCCCCTGGTGAAATCAGCAATAGAATCTTGGCCGGGTTCAAGGTTAGCACACCAGGATTTCGTTTTGAATGCGTAGATCTCTGGTGTTTTTTTTTTACGCATTCGAAACTATATTAATCTTTAATGAATTCCGTTTTGTTAATAACCATTAGGTTGGAAAAATCGCGGGCATATGATAAGCTCCTTTTGTCTGTCTGGCTATTCATGAACAACAGGCCACTGTGCCAATTAAACATTGCCAGTCCTTTGCTATTTTTAAGCACTTTTTTCCTTTCTTCAGTGATAGTTTTATTTTGCCTTTTACTGATACATCCGATTTTAATTACAGATCCATTCTTTGCCATTTTAATTGATGCCTAAAGGTGCGTAAATGTAAATTGTTCAGATCTGCGCATAAAAAACTACTGCGGAATATTTAGGAGCTTGTGATTCAATTTCCAATTACACGCTATCAGCGTTTTGTTTTTTGCATTTGAAAACACTTCTGTCATACAAATCGAAGAGTACAATAATCCACTCAACATTCACACAATTCAACTAAATTAAATTGAAAGGGCTCTTTTGACTGCATTTTAGTGAGACCCAAGCCCTTGAGGTATTTAAAAAAAAAATCCAACCAAAAGTATATAGTTTTGGAATGGAACGAGTGGACTCATAATCGAGCCCACAATGCGAATGCCCTAAAAGCGTGAAACGGACTGTAAGTGCAAATAGCGCACGTGGAAAAAGTTGGTCAACAGCACAACTATCAATCGATGATTGTTTTTTGGCCTTTGTTTATGTTTCCTTGCGGGACTGCACGTATTCGTATTTTTTTGGGAACGTTAAAGGCGTGCAAAACATGGGTTCATTCAATTCAGATCCCCCTCCCCCCAATTTCATTCCATTCCATGCCATTTCGCTTGGCTCCACGCCATTCGAGTCCATTTGATAGCATCCCATGCCCATTTCCCATTCCCCATTCTCAACCCCAAACTGCGCTTGTGGCAGTTAATTCCGAGTGTGCTTCAGTCTTACCCATTTGTTTGCTGTTTTTTTTTTGGCGGTGGCAAATTTGTTATTTATTGCGATTTGTGCTTAAGTATAGAATGGTGCTTTGTTCGGTTTGCCCAAGGTCGCGCCGCGCATTAAAGCAGCGCCGTCAGCATTAGAAATCAATTCTAAATATTGCATCACGAGCCAAGGAGATGGACAGCACCGAAGATGGCATACCCTGCAAGCCAAAGTAGCCAATAATGCCACACTCTGTGTATACCCCACATGCATACCTCTTATATAGGGTACTGGGAAGATAATACGCATTGGAATAAATTGCTAGAATTGCGTTCGCAATCGTCGGCTGACTTTACTTGCGCATTAATTCAATGTTTCCACATCCACATATGCGAAGTGCGACATCGAAATCACGTTACTTGCAATACTACCTACATATATAGAATACTATACTATACCACATATGTATACTATATGCCCTATGGTGTGCATACATCGCACCGAGAGATATGCGAGTGGCGAAAACACGTTATCAAATCGGATGTCGCAGTCGCGACGATCGATCGATGGATCGGTCCACAATTGGTGATCTAACACACACACATGGACTTGGCCGAGTGGGGAGTCACCAGCGATTCCTGGAAGCGATCCCGAGCGGAAGCAGCATGCAAAGTGCACTAGCCCACGAGCAGCTAGCACATTCCTGTGATGCCTTCGGCCGTCTGGAGATTTCCTCATCTGATATCCGATGCATGCCTTCCAAGTGAGTCATCCAGCCGGCGGCATCCTTGAAGGCCCTTCGTGACTGTACGCCCAGAGTAGGGCTCATTCATTGGGAGTAGCGTGCTCAGTGGCCAGTGGTCAGTGGCCAGTGATCAGTGATCAGTGGCCAGTGGCCGGTTCTGGCTCGCATCGCGACTAGCAGTCATTAGCCTTTTGGCAGCAGTTCCTGGAAACTTCTGCGCACACTGACCGCACTCAAGGCCACCCAAGGAAAGGTACAAAAGGGAAAGGGAATGGAAAAGGGGGAGAGCGATGAGTGAAACAGTTTTCCTGTTCACGTTTTTCATTTCCCTGCTTCGTTGATCCTGACTAACTGGCAGTGGACGAGACGGAACGACAGGTCCTGATCTCCGCGAGTCATTGACCCGCAGTCTCTCGCTGTATCTTTTGTGTCGTTTCGTAGGAAACCTGAGTGTCCTGAGCCAGCTGCAGCTGGTGTCTCGATCTCGGGGTTAATGACCACTTACTGTATCTGTATCCCAATAATCCCAACTCGCTCTGTACCTGCCGTGCGGGACACGGGCTCTACTGTACAGTATGATGACGCCTGGCTCATTCGGTTGGCCTTGGTATTTGCATCTTAACATTTGGCATTTTGCATGCGGAATCGGGATGTCTACCCCAAATCAGCACTTTGGCGCGTGCCATCTTGGATTGGATGAGCAGATCCCAAAGTCCCGGGGCATCTGCACTCGCGGTATTCTAATGGCGATTAAGCCGAATCGAACAGATGCAAATTGGTTCATTGGCCGCTGGACAGTGTATAAATTGCTCCAGCCAATGCTCCAATTTGCATAAATATCTGTTAATTGTTTCTGAAAAGCAACCGGATCGTAGCTCCAACTTGGGCGATTCCCAGATTGGCGAAGAACTGGGCCAAAGGCAACGAAATTTCTAGGGTTTTCCATAGGGACGACCTTCGACAAGTCGATGGAAATGCCGCTCCATTTGGTCGGCGATGGGTCTGCTTTTCGATTCCAATGACAATGTTCATGGAATACAAGTCACAGTCACAATCACAACATTTTCATATGCATATGAATATTTCGAAATTTCTTGACTGTGCGTATTTTCCGTGTTCGACGTCAGCCAATCCGAGGGTCGGACCTTGTCCTTAAGCCAAAAGAACCGGCACAACAGATAAATATTAAAAGCCAAATCAGCCGAAAAACAAACAAATGACCGACAAAGATACCAAAGATACCGAAGATACAGATACAAAACGAGGCAGAAACTTCTGCAGAATTGATTACAGATGCATCCATTTGAATTTGAATTTGGAATCGAATGCCGAAAATGAGCTCGGATGGGTCGCCGTTGTTATTTGATGGCTCATATTATTGTCGTTATGTTGATTGTTAATATCGATACTGAACTTGAACGCGAGCTGCAGGCCGCTGACGTCACACGCGCCAGTTTGTTGAAATCCAGCAAACCCGTCGAGCGGCCCACTGGAGTAGGAGGATCAGTAGGAGGAGGATCGGATCGGATCGGATCGGACCCGCCCTCCTCGCCACTCCAGCTGGGGGGAAACATGCGATCGCTGCTCTCGAGCCCCCACTCTAGATCGGCGATAACTGGCTGAAGGCTTCGCTATTGACCCAAAATGCAAATTTGCATCGGATTTCGGTCTTTCGATTCCGCTTGGCTCGCGCTGCAGATACAGATACATTTGCCATTTGCGGACGGATGAGGTCTCCAGTGCAACAGCTTCCGCTTCGCGGCTCTGGGTTGAGCTTTATAAAGCCGCCGCTCCTCAACGCGTCATTATCTATTGATACGAATCAATTTCCATATCCTATCGCAGTCGATCTCGGTTCCCGCACCTAAAAGGTTTCAAAATTGTTTACAAGAGTTCATGAAATACAAGTGAGAATAAACAAATTAATTGGAATTTATATATTACTATAAGATTATGTTGGGGTTCTTAAGATGGTTTTTGGTTGTGTTTTTCTTTTTTTAAATATATATTCCTCCTTTTAAAGTACCTGAAGATGGAACATTTCAAAAAGATACACACATATTTCGTTAGGTACACAAGAGTTTAAATGTTTTTAAAGAAGTGCATGGTTTACCAGTATAATTAAGCTAAAGAATTAACGGAGATGACAACAGCGGGTATTTATAAATACTATAGCTAGGATAACAATGCAAAAAATTTGATCAAGATTTTATTAATTTTAATTACTGTTTTTATCACACATTTAAGAATATTTCCAAAGAAAACAATAAATTTCCAGTAGAAAATGAAAGCTGAAGGAAAGAGAGAGAGTGCATAATTATATAAACAATTAAGAACAACAGTTTATAAGTATTATTTAAGAAATTCAGGATTCAGGATGACCAATTTTATTGACAAATGTTCTAGTCTAATTCCAATACCAATTTCAGTTAGCCAAATTTAACCGAACTCAAGAAATTCTACAAAGACTCTTAAAACCCAAATTTGAAGAGCAATCTTTTTCTTTCTCTTTCTTTTTTCGTCTTGTTCGAGTTTGAGCGCTTTCTCGAGTTCCACTCAAACCCAAGCGGCGAACATGTTGCGTGCGATCGGTTCGATGTTGGCTGCCCGCTCGATCGAACCGAGTGATAGTGATCGTCGACGGGGGGGAAGGAGACTTGGCGCTGCTTCGTCTAGAGAGCTGGTGGCCAGGGGAACAGGGAGAGGGGATTGGGGGGCGCTTCCCTCGCCCCTTTAGATTTCATTTGGAAGAGGTTGGAAGAGGCGGCTGGCCGAGGGCAGCAGGTGGGGGAGCGGACCTCTGCCGGCGTCGCGTTGGAGCCAAAAGCCAGCGACCAGAGGCCCCCAAACAGACGGCGTCGGGCGCTTGGAGCAGCTGAAGAGCTAGCTGCAGAGCTGCAGAGCTGAAGAGCTGAGGTTGAAGCTAAAGCTAAAGCTGAGCCACTGGAAGCACTGAGCCACTGAAGCATTGAAGCAGTGAAGCTGAAGCTGAAGCTGAAGCTAAAGCCGCCGCCGAGAAGCCGAATCCGAACGATACCGATACCGAGACCGAGACCGAGACACAGACAGACAGACCAGCACCAGCACAACGACAACGAGACCGAGCGCCCCATCGCCGTCGATCATTCGTTTGGCGCTCTGCTCACTCGCGCGCTCGAAGCGGGCTCGAGTTGTTATAAAAGTGGCAAGGACATACGGTCGAGCCATTAGTCGAAAACTATAAACGCTCGACGCGAAATCGTCTCCGGGTCTCCGTCTCCGTAACCAAAAACCGCCAACTGTGTTTCACACGTTACGTTGCGAGCCGAAACGCACAACAGTTTATTTATTATCAAAAAGTATATGTTGATAATTTTTTTTTTTGGTTTTTGGTTAAATTTCGGCATCCTAAAAGCCTCACAGTTCAAAAAAAAAAAACTGAACACTATTCCAAAGGAATCCCACAACGCATCGCCACGCCAAGCATTGAATTGCATTTTTTTTCAAGTGCCAGTCGAAAGCGAGTAAAAGCAAAAGTGACCACCAATGGCCGCCAAGCAGTGCAGTAAATAAGCGACCACCGAGCAGCAAAGGGAAATCCGCCCAAGAAAGGCGATATCCACCTAAAGCAAGCGCAGAGAAGCGCCAGAGAACCAAGAGCACCAGCAGCAGGAGGAGGAACCACTACCACCTGGGCACAAACAGCGCAGCTACAGCTACACCGCCATGCTAGCCGATTCGTACCTGATCAAGTTTGTGCTGCGCCAGCTGCAGGTGCAGCAGGATGGCGATGCCCAGCACCTGCTGATGGTCTTCCTGGGCCTGCTGGCCCTGGTCAGCCTGCTCCAGTGGCTGGTGAGGAACTACCGGGAGCTGCGCAAGCTGCCGCCGGGTCCCTGGGGCCTGCCCGTCATCGGTTACCTGCTGTTCATGGGGAACGAGAAGCACACGCGCTTCATGGAGCTGGCCAAGCAGTACGGATCGCTCTTCTCCACGCGGCTGGGCAGCCAGCTGACCGTCGTGATGAGCGACTACAAGATGATCCGCGAGTGCTTCCGGCGCGAGGAGTTCACCGGACGCCCGGACACTCCCTTCATGCAGACGCTGAACGGATATGGTGAGTTATCAGTTACTAGTTACCAGTGCTGCGGTGCAGAAGGAGGAAGCTGGGGGAGATGGGTCTAGCCGATAGGCTGATAAGCCACCTGTTTACGTGAAATTAGTGTTTACTACTCTGTTTACTACGTACTTGTAGTACATATAGTACGTATGATGCATAGGTAAATTAGCTCGGAAATATTTCCCGCAAATCCGCTGCGAAAGCTAAAACTTATCAAGCCATCTGATCGAGCCAAGTCCAGATTTATATATAGTATATGAACGTATTTATTTAGTACCTGCGATGTGGGATGTAGTGAGATTGTCGGGAGGAGCAAGGGCGCCTATTAAGTGAAGAAATTCCACTGGCATTTCTTTGTCGGCTCATTTTCTTTCCGCTCTCTTTGATTTTCGTTTTTCGAATTAATTTGTATTTTTATTTGCATTTTTTATTTTATTTTGATTTCGATCGCTTCAGCTGCACTCATTTATACATATATGTATGTATGTACGCATTTAACGCAATGATAAGGCATTGCGGCACTTTTTTCATGCCGCAAAATCACGTTTTTGGCTTTTGTTTCGTTTTTGTGGCTTGTGCATTTTTCGCTGGGATTTCTTTTCTGGTATTTCATTTTGACGAAGTAGGGCAAGAGCCTACCTCAATTAAGTGTAAAGATTGCGGCATAAAAAATTAAAAATAAAGATAAGAGCACCAGCACTCCCAATCCCCAATCCGAATCATTCCGAACCATTCCCTACCGTTCCGTTCCGCATCTCAATCGCCTCCACTTCCTTTGCAGGCATTATCAACAGCACTGGCAAGCTGTGGAAGGATCAGCGCCGCTTTCTGCACGACAAGCTCCGCCAGTTCGGGATGACCTACATGGGCAACGGCAAGCAGCAGATGCAGAAGCGAATCATGGTGAGTCCCGCTAATCCCGACCAGCTTGCAGGGAGCAGTTAGTAACAACCGTATCCTTTTTCGTCCTGCTTCTTCAGACGGAAGTGCACGAGTTCATCGGCCACCTGCATGCCAGCGATGGCCAGCCCGTGGACATGTCACCCGTCATCTCGGTGGCCGTCAGCAATGTGATCTGCAGCCTGATGATGAGCACCCGGTTCAGCATCGACGATCCCAAGTTCCGGCGCTTCAACTTCCTCATCGAGGAGGGCATGCGGCTGTTCGGCGAGATCCACACGGTCGACTACATACCCACCATGCAGTGCTTCCCCAGCATCTCGACGGCCAAGAACAAGATCGCCCAGAATCGCGCCGAGATGCAGCGGTTCTACCAGGACGTGATCGATGACCACAAGCGCAGCTTCGATCCCAACAACATCCGCGACCTGGTCGACTTCTATCTCTGCGAGATCGAGAAGGCCAAGGCCGAGGGCACGGATGCCGAGCTCTTCGATGGCAAGAATCACGGTAAGTTGAAGTCCACTCCATCACATCTCCACTAGCTGCACCACAACCCCCCACCTGGAACTTCACTGACCATGAATTCTTTTTGTTCTCCTTGTCATTGCAGAGGAGCAACTGGTACAGGTGATCATTGATCTGTTCTCCGCCGGTATGGAAACCATCAAGACCACCCTGCTGTGGATCAACGTGTTCATGCTGCGCAATCCCAAGGAGATGCGCCGCGTCCAGGACGAACTGGACCAGGTTGTCGGTCGCCATCGCCTGCCCACCATTGAGGATCTGCAGTACCTGCCCATTACCGAGTCCACCATTCTGGAGTCGATGCGCCGTTCCAGCATCGTTCCCTTGGCCACCACTCACTCGCCCACAAGGTAAGCTTCCAACGAGATTAGAGATTAGAGATTGGGGATAGTACGAGGTATGGGGTGTGCGGGGGGATCTCGAGCTGGAGCTGCAACTGGTAGAGCAATCAGCAGATGGAGTGCTTACGCACTGGCGTTTAGAGATCTACGCAAATGCCGCGAGGTCCGTTCATTCACACCAGATCTCGGTGATTGCCATTCATTGTCGTGGCTCTCCATTCAGCTGGCTCGTGCCCCGGATCCCCCGGTGCCCCCCTGCTCCGCCGCAGCCCAAGTGCGTGGCCCACTTTCTGTGTGCATAGGCATCCACAGATGCCAGTTACCAGATTAGTCGCAGTGCGCAGTGGGCCCAGCCCCTGCCGCTCGCTGATAATCGCCGATGCACCAATCACAAACTAATCACAATTTCCTCCGCTCTTGCCTCTCCCCTCTCGTCCGTTGCAGGGATGTGGAACTCAATGGGTACACCATACCGGCCGGCTCGCATGTCATCCCGCTGATCAATAGCGTCCACATGGATCCCAATCTGTGGGAGAAGCCCGAGGAATTCCGCCCCTCGCGATTCATCGACACCGAGGGCAAGGTGCGCAAGCCGGAATACTTCATACCCTTCGGAGTGGGCAGGCGGATGTGCCTGGGCGACGTGCTGGCGCGGATGGAGCTCTTCCTGTTCTTCGCCTCCTTCATGCACTGCTTCGACATCGCCCTGCCCGAGGGTCAGCCGCTGCCCAGTCTCAAGGGCAACGTGGGCGCCACCATCACGCCGGAGTCGTTCAAGGTCTGCCTCAAGCGCCGCCCCCTGGCGCCCACCGCCGCCGATCCGCACCACATGCGCAACGTTGGCGCCAACTGATGTGGATCTGGTCCGCTCCAGAGCACGGTTTTGTTCCTACACAAATGCTAGAAAGCAAAAAAAAAAAACACAAGAGAAAATCGAATGGTGGTAATGGGAGGCCATTTCACTTCTGGCCTCCCATCGCGAGCTATCCATTTAGCGATAAGTTAGTAGTTATCCGCCCGTGGGAGGAGCACATCCGGATCCCGGCTAGAGCCGGGCCGGACAAGGAGCAGAGCAGCCGGAAGCTGTGACCAACACACAGAGGACTGCAACCAATTCTATTCTTTCACCCCCAAGAAGCTGTGTTCAACTAATTGTAATTAAATCCTAGTTAATACGCCCTAGTTAGGTTCGATTATAGATACTGCTAATGTCAATGTTTTTATAGTTATTAAGTAATATTATTACTACCGCTAATGCTAGGATACCGCTATGTCTACAGCCAGCAGGCCGATTAAGTTTAGTTAGCTAACGTTCTTGTTTATCCGTAGTATTAGTGCTAGCTTAATGTCCAAACAACAAACAACAAAACAAACTGTGGTTTAGTCTTACAAGCACACATCAAAATAGGCAAACGATTCGAAAATAAAGAAAAATTTTTGAAAAAACCTTGAAAATGAAATGGTCTATATTTAATTCATAACTTTTTTATATAGGTCACAAATTGATATTTTCGCCTTTGAAAGTTTACTAAAAGCATAAAAAACATTCTAGAAATGTTAAGTCAATTAAAATTATTGAAATTCTTACTCTCATTCATTCAACCACCCTAAAAAACTCATATTAACATTCGTTATTATAATTAAACTTCACATTTAGAATATATTTGAATTATTTATTAAATATGCAAATGGAAATTCCTTCAAAAAATTCTATGCCCATTAAAAAAACGCATTAAATAGACCACCATTCACTAAAAAGTAGAATGTTATTGTTAGGGATACAAAAAAAATCGGATACAATAAGATGCACTCAGGCAACCTAGTCCTGCACCACAGCTCCGTCGGGTGCATGACGCATCTCCACCGCCGGCAGCTTGGTGAATCGCAGCCTGTGCGGAGTGGGGGTCAGGGTGATGCCGCTCTCGCCCGCCATGTCCACCTCAGTGCCCGGGGGCAGTTCCACGTGGAAGCGCCTGAGGATGCGACCCGTGAAGAGCGTGAGTATCATGCGAGCCATCTCTTCGCCGGGACACATGCGGTAGCCGGACGAGAATGGGATGAACTGTGGCGGCGCCTGGTAGGCTCCATCGGGGGTCAGGAAGCGCTCCGGACGAAACTCCTCCGGTTCCGGGAAGGCCACTGGGTCCATGTGGATGGCCCACTCCGAGCAAACGATCATCGAACCGCCCTTGATGAAATAATCGCCCACGATGAAGTTCTCTTTGCATCCGTGCGGAATGCCCAGCGGGACAACGCTGCGTATGCGCATCGTCTCGGAAATGCAAGCCCTTAGGTAGGCCAGCGGCTCCAGTTCCTCCAAAGTGGGAGACGGACCCAGCGGCAGGAGGAGCTCATGCAGGCGCCGCTGGCAGCGTTGTTCGCGGGCCAAGTAGAGCAGGAACCAGCGCAGGGTGGCCAGTGAGGTGTCCACCCCGGCTCCAAAGAGATCGGCCAGCAGATGGCGCAGCTGGTCGTCGCAGTAGAGCTGCGAGTCCGTGTCGCGAACTGTGAGGAAGTGCTCCAGGATGCACTCCGGCTCGTACGTGTCCTCCTCATCGCTCTCCTCGTCATCCTCGTCAGCCTCCCTCTGCTCCTGGCCTGGATCCGACTCCTTCGACTGCCTGCGCTGCTCCTTCTCCAGCTGCCTTTGCAGCCGCTTCTGCTCCTGGAGCTCCTTAAACACCTTCTGCTTCTCCTTCAGCCGCTGGCCACATGCCTCCACAATACGGTCGTAGATGGCATGCGTCTTGGCCTTGCCCTCCAGCAGGAAGCGGATGTTGCGCACGTTGGCGGGCAGGTGACGCAGCCAGGGCAGAAAGTTGACCACCCCGGAGACGCCAATCAGCTTGACGCCCTCCTCCTGCAGCCGCTGCAGGTACAGCCAGTCAGGGTCGTCTCGCTTGTAGGTGATCCCAAAGACCAGGTCGTTGATTATGTTGCCCAGCGAGTGGTGGAGCGCCGGCAGCGGATTCACTTCCGACGCACAGCTCTTCTTCGCCTCAGTATCGAAAAACTGCAGGGGAAAATGATGAAAGTTGTTACAATTGAATGCAAATATATATAATATTATACTAAGCTTGCGTTTTGCGAATATGTGCTCTATATATCTTTTAATGTAAAACCCATCTTAAACCTGTGGACAATTTAATTGGTCTAAAAATGTTATATACCATACGAAACTAAGCTTATGTAGATTACTAAATTATTAAATTTGACGGCTTCCAATGAAATAAACGTAGATCCTGAAACCATACATATTATTCCAAGTGCGCATCCAAACGTTCAGTGTAAACTCGCGCCAAAGAAATCTCCAAGGCAAATGCAAAATGTATGCAATGTCGTGCTATTTTTGGGTGCTGACTCCAGCGAAAAGTTGGTGGAAGTGGAACCACTTACCCGGACGCACTCGTCGACTCCGCGGGCTATGCGCCGCTCCAGCCGGGCGCGCAGTTCCCCCGGCCGACGGGTCATGCCCAAGGCCTTCAGCCAATCGATAGTCTCGCGACGCGCATGTCGCCAAATGTCATCCTGGGCGCAAATGATTCCTGTCGTGAAGCAAAGAATATAAAGGGGGGCATGAAACCACCATTGAGCCGGAAAAGCCCGGAAGCTTAAGGTATCGCTTACCGAATCCACCCATGATGCCGTGGGTGAGGAAGAGTGGAGCACGGCCAGTCATCACATCGCGGCGAAAGAAATCCCGCACCACGGCGGCATCCGAGAGGACTACGGTCGGCACCCTGCCCATTTTCAGTTCGAAGATGCCGCCATACCGCTTGGCCAGCTTCTGAAGTGACTTGTGCGGCGCACGGGCGTCCAGGAAGGGCAGGTAACCCAGAAAGGGCAGGCCCCAGGGACCCGGCGGTGGGGCACCCATGATGTCATTGCACTGGCGCTCGCACAGGTAGAGAATCACCAGGACGATCGCACCCGGAACCAGCAGAACACTCAGGCTCTGCACCGAGGGCATCCAACCGGTGTGGCCAATATCGACGATGCCCGCCGACATCACTTTCGATTTCCTCCTGCTCTCACTTTTGTTCGCTTCACCCTCGTCTCCTCCTGTTAGAGGTGTTCGCGGATTCTTGGATACTAAGTTTCTCGGGTAGTCGTCGGCTTGTCGGCTTGTCAGCTTCTTGGTTTCCCAGATTCTCGGATCCCGACGTCCAGTCGCCAGCAGAGCTCTGCGATTACTGGAATTTCTTTAGAATTTGAAACGAGTCTCGGACAGAAATGCAAACAGGGCAGCGGCGAGCTGTCAACGTGTGTCTACGTCAGCAACGGGAACGGAGGAAGAGCGGCCGAAGGCCGTCCAGACAATGGTAACATCAGTTACCATACCATATACCCATATACCATACCCATGTGCCATATGCCATATGCCACACCATATATACCACACACTATAGCATACAGCAGGCTACGGGTTTCGGCATCGAAGAAGGAGAGTGCGAAAGTAAAATTTGAAAATGAAATCGCCCGTTTATCGTATGCACATTCATTACACCCACTCGGCGGCGGACTAAGCTGGCCGAGATCGAGATCGAGATCCCGAACGAATGGGCGAGCTACGCACCGTAGGAATCGCAAATCGGGGATCAGTTCGAACAGCTCATAGATGGCAGGTCTAATGTAAGGGTATCCAGCCGCCGTGTTGGCCCATCCTGAGTACCTAACTTCGCCGGTCTGCGGACGGACATACATTTTATTCAATCGACCGTCTACCTTTCCATTTCTATTTCTGCCACATTTGCACTTTTCTTGTGTACTCCTTAATTTGGCGGCTGCTGAATTGGTTTCGATTTGGGTTTACCTAAGCCACAGGCAAAACAACAGCAGACCCATAAAATATGCCGGGGGTTTTCGCCTGCACGGCGAGAAAACTTGCATATGAACATAAAACTAGCCGTGGCATATTTTCAAGAATGTCAATTTATTATCGATGTTCTTTTTGGCCAGGCATTTTGGCCATACGGGCAATACAGGCAGCACTCTGTAGAAATGCCTGTGCCTGGGGATTTCCAGCTGACGGAGAGCGGTCTGAGTCATGGCGGCACTGCAACTTCTGGAAAGGAATGGCGATTAGCGAGTGGGAAAGGAAGTGGAAGTGGAAAGGGCCCGCGAGGCTGGACAAACAAGTTCAGGGCCAATGGCATGCGCTAAAATAGATCCGCCGGCCGTTGACTCCTCGCTCGATCTGTGGACAAAGGAGCAGCGCATCAAGATCTACGATCAGCCTTTCCGTGGCATTAACTTGAAATTTACCTGTACATTTTAATGACCCGCCAGTGGCAACGGGCGAGCTCTGGCTGCGTGCAGCGGTCGCCGAACCTTTCCATTGTCCAGACACATGGGTCCACATCCACATCCACATCCTCAGATCCACCGATCCGCCGATCTACATCCACCTCAACCCATCCACAGCAGCAGCGACAATGTTCTTGAGTGGCAGACGGTTCAACAGACGCCAAGATCATTGGCCTGTCGGGGCAACATCCTATGGCTATGGCTATGGCAAAGGGAAAGGACATGAACCCAACGGCGAGCGGATGCTGCCTGTCAACGCGGCCGGTATTATTTTTAAACCCTTTCGACTGGCTGGGCTAAGTGTGGATTGGAAAAAAATAAATAAAAATGCAAAAAACGGGGCACGAAGATAGCAGAAGAGGTAGGGATCGGACTAAAGGGGTCACCAAAACCCTAATTTAGGTATCAGCGTTCGTGCTAACCAAATTTCGCCCAAAAAATAATTTTATATAACCATTTTGTATATATGTAGGAGTTTATGCAATAACTAATGCATATCATAACATAGATTATACACTTTAAAGCTAATTATAAGGCTTTTACTCTTCAATAGATTTATCTTTTCAAAAAAACATTGCTAAGGTACTTACAATAAGTATTTAAATTATTAGGTTTTAACTAATATTTGTACCACATAGTTTTAGAAGAGGTATCCCAACTGGACTTCAATACTTAGAGACTGGCATGCAAGGATAGCCGTTTGAAGATCCAAGACTGGGTGGTGGCCACATCGTCGTCTTCGCGGAGATAGCCCCAACATTTTCCATCATTTCCACACAGTGGAACATTTAGATTGATATAATGCGTCTAATCAGCGCATTGCGCACGAATTTTCGGTCTGTGCTTAAGTGGAACTGGAACTGGAAATCGAATCGGGGGCACCTCATCATGGCACCCAGCTCACGTGGCGTATTCGCGTTCTCTTATCATGGAAAGCACACAGAGGCACGGGTTTCGTCAGGCATTAATATTACGGTTGCAACAGCGCGTTGATAGTGGCCTGCTCTCGAAATGGGAGTGGGAATGGGAATGGGCATCGGATTGGGACTGCGACTGGGAATGGGAATGGTTGGATCAGACCGCCGAGCAACCTCCCCCGCCGTCGGCTACGTTCTGTGTGTGCTCCACATGGGCGCATCCATGCCATCCCAGCGTCGTGTGTGTGTGTGTGTGTTTACCCTTTGCACAGCCAATATTTCATTTTCGAAAGCGAGCACCCGATCTGCTGCTCCAGTGCAGAAAATGTGTCAAGGTAGTTTGCGTGCTTTATTTTTTAACCCAATTCCAATGTTTATGCACCCATCCAATAAATGTGTGTGTGTGTGTTTTTTTCTTACTCTCTTACTTTATGCGACGAAGCTTTATGGCACGCGCCGCGAATGGAATGGTAATTAAAGCCTCTAGCCAAATGTGCTGCGTCCGATGGTTTTGCGACATTAATGGAGCATCTCGCATTTGGTGGCAAAGTCCAAGGTTGAGCAGCAGAACAGTGGGCGCAGCGGGCCCAGCTGGCCAGGCCCTCGTCTGCTCTTTCACCCAGAGTCAGCGATTTGACCGGCGGCGCAGGTCGCATTTTGGATACCCCAGCGCTTGGAGTTTGAGGCCACCAGTCGACGAGTTCGATGCAGTGCATCCGGCAGTCGGCCGGCTTGCCAACTGATTGTCCAGCAATTAAGCAGTGAGGAATGCGCCGACGAATGGGTTAAGTCACGGCGATCCGTGGCAGAAGACACCCGAGTGAAGTCAGCTGCCTGCGGTCATCCGACCCATCTCGATTTTTACGGGGTAGCCGGTAATGCACATCTGGTGCCTCCCAAAAACTGCGACTTCAGCAATTAGTGGCTTTGTTTTCTGTGATTCGTGTGATTTGTGTGATTTGAGTGATTTGTGTGCATTGCGGCGACTATTTGCACGGGCGGATGGACGGCTGGACGGCTGGATGGACGGACGAAATGGATGTGATTGGCGTACGAAATCGAATACGAATTTTACAGATACCTTGACATCTTTCATAGGCCAAGCCAGCGTTCGTTTAACCCATCCATCCAAGCAACCGACTATAGACATACGACTACGACTACGGCAGCCACCCAAAGAACGTGCCAGTGGATTCCAGTGACTACATTCCGTCGGGTCTTGGAATCGCCACAGTTGGCGAAGTGCTGGCAATAAAATTAAAAGAATTTACATTCGGTCACATTTTCATTTCAATCTCCGTCTCAATGGCCACAGCTTCGGATGTGGATTCGGATTCGCAATCAGATTCGGATGCGGATCCAGGGCAAAGTCTGAGCTCAGACTGGTACATATGTCGCTATCCATATCCTTGCTCAAGTTTGTTCATTTATTGCATATATAAAACAATTTTAAAATCATTGATCCTTTACCTTTAGTAAGTAAAATCATTGACTTGACTTTTTCACTATTTCTAATCCACAGCAAAATAATACACAGTAAATGTTCTTCCTTTAAAATCGGACAGCTAAAATACAATATTAATAAATATTATAGATCCAGGATAGTCCCAGGATATAAATAAATAGAGTGTTGAGCGAAAACTTATCAGATACATAGTATCGCTTATCAAATGCTAAATCAAAGGATCATTGTTAATGCAGGGCATCTGGCATTCGATTCGATGCGGGCATATATAGTCTAGTATTGCAGAAATTAGCATATTTCTTATGAGAATAAGTTCTCTTCTGTTCTGACCGATCAGATCCGATACGATCCGATCCGATCTGATCGGGTCCAAGTAGAGCCAAGTGAAGTCAAGCCAAGCGGCGGTAAGAGCGACTGCAGCAGTTCAATGGCTTTTGAGCCATTTTGAGGTCAATGCACCCAGTGCTTCGAGAGGTGGCAGTGGTGGCAGTAGTGCCACCAGCAGCAGTAGTGGGCTGCCGCTGGGGTGGCGGGTGGCCAAAACCAAAGATCGGGCCCGCAGCCGAAAACCTTGCGCATGAACGGATCCATGGACATGGACACACACTCACCGGCCAACCAGTGAGTAGCGAGTAGTGAACAGTGGACAGTGAGCCACGTTAGCCAAGTTAGCCAGTTTCAGGCTGTCTGGTCTGGCGGATCTGAAGTAAAATCAGAAATCTCGTAAAATCTGAAAATGAGAGCTGCTCGTATCTGTATCTGTATCTTTAACTGCATCTGTATGTCTGGCGTACATATGCAAAAATGCATTTCGAATGTAAAGCGGCGACTTGCTGCTGCTGCTGGCTGACAAATTGCCGCCTCAACTTGTTCTGACACCTTTATTCGGGCGGGCTCTTGGCTGCCACCGCTGCTGCTACCAATGTGGCAACATTCTAATTAAGCTGCGCGCCACACATTGTTTCGACACCTGCCCGCCCAGCGCACACAAGCAGCGAACAGCAAACGACAAACAAAACACAACGAACAACTAACAAGCAACTAACAACAAACAAATGCAAACGCTTGCACGTGCCGCTCACAAACACACGCCACAAACACAGATAGCCAACACATTGATGAAGTCATCGTGGAAAATAGTTGGGGGTTTTCTGGCCGCGTGCCGGGGAAGCACCATGTATCTTGGCCGGCCGAGCTGCCAACCTGCCAACCTGCCAACCTGCGTCCTTCACATGTATCTGTATCTTTACTTTTCGTAATAGACTTGACCGGAAGATACATGTGTTGGTATTGGTAAATATTATTACTGCACTATATTGCAAATTATTTATACAGTTGGGATATTAAAGAAGGTTTCGCCTTCCCTTTAATGGCTTTGAATTGAGAAAAGTTCTACTAATCTTATCCAGCTTACTATTTTTAAGTAAGTTTATCTAAAAAGTGCTACTCTTACGCTTTCTGCAGTATACAATCAAATATATCTTTCTGTGTGCTTTAATAATAAATGGGATTTTATTCCAGTAATGTTGTGGAGATACAATTAATAAAACACTAAACATTTAGAAGGAAGAAAAGTAAATGCTCCAATCCTATTCATTCATTTTGTGCACTTTTCTAAGCATTTGCACGCATGCACGGATACGGATACCTATCCGGATCTGTATCTGTATGTAAATCCTAGTCCTGGGAACCAGCGCATTAGGCAAAGACGTCGGATCAGCGTATGTGGAGCACCAGCAGCAGCAGCAGTAGCAGCAATGTCTGATGCTAATTCCAAGGTTCTGCATCCGCGGGGTCAACGAATCGCAGCCACTCTATGCTGAAAGTGAAGCAGTTCCAATTCCAATTCCAATCCAAATCCGACCAATTCCAAGTCACATCGAATCGAGCTGCTTAATCGCTCATAACCAGCCCACTAATCCGCTAATCATCGCATACATTAGTGGCAGAAACAGATGAAAGAAAACATCGTGAACGGCGACAGAAATCAATATACAATGATGGAGACAAAGAAAAATGCGACTTGTATTCATTTCGTTTTCAGATTTCGATTTCAATTTCAATTTCCTATTGAAAGCGTTCGTTGATCTCGGCCCGATAGTCGGCTAACCAGATCTTAAAGTTAAGATCTCAGATCGAGACCCTTCGTCTCGCCCAAGGTTGCGTTGGATAGTTGGCTTCTGTGGGCTGTTGTGGGTATATTCCGCAAGGGCAAGGGCTGCAGCTTCCCAGCTGCTGCGAGATCTGGCCAAGATATTGCCCAGACATCCCATCCAGCGCCAGTGATTACGCACGATCGTATAATAATAATATGATAATTTCGAATGGGCCTTGGACTAGGCATTGGATAATGCCAGTGCCAGTGCCACCAGTGCCAGTGCCAGTTCCAGTGCCAGGATCGAACGATCGATCGATCGATCGATCGATCAGCTCGATTGACAAGCTCAATGAAACGCGGCGATCCATTCTGATTGTGCAACGCTCCACGGACTCGCACACTTACTATATGGCAAATACGCACACCCATGGGGTGGGGGGTTGGTTTCTAATCAGGGGGCAAGATTAACACATCTCATCTTGAACGCTTCCATTTCCATTTTCCATTTGCATGAATTGCGCTCTCGGGCAATTACAATGTCAGCGATTGGCAATTCAATTACGGCGACAAAACTCAATGCAAATGCGACACTTGTCAGCCTGATCCACTGCACTGCACTGCATTGCTACCCTGTAACCACATAGAATGCGAGGGTGGCTCGAGGCCGTGAACTAGGGGAAGCACCTGCCGCGGCCTGGCATTATATAAAGTCGAGCCGAAGCCAAGACGGCCTGGGCATGCTAATCCGCATCAGCATGCAATTGCGACTCGGCTCCCGCGATTCATGGGCTGCATGCAAATGCATTGGGCCCCAAAACATGACACCACTAAGCTCACAGCTGGGGCCAAGATGGTGACTCTGCAATGCTTTGCTCATAAATTACCGAAGATCTCGTAATCAGCAAAGTGGGTTCGTTTATGCATATCTTCACACCAGATATTTATAAGATATGGCTTTTGTGGCAGACTCGCTCGCCAGTCGATCCTATTATTGTGACCGCCATTGTCCGCTTGGCATTACTTTCGGCCCAAATGGGAAGCCCCAAACACCCCGGACACGTGACTTTCAACTGCACCAGAGCTGCCAACAACTCGTACTTGCGCCAAAAACATGGGGCATCGATCAAAAAGGAAACTCTCTTAAAGCTAAGATTTATTATTAAATTCTACAGCCTATGAATAACAGAAATTGATATAACCCCAAGTATGGCCAATATATTATTCGCATTCATTTCTGGTTCTAATCGAGTATCTTATGGGTCTATAGAACTTGCAATTAATATATGCGACATGAAATCATTAGAAAGAGATATCTATGATATTTATAAGTTGGTTGAGGAAGTGCAAAAAGGGGGCAGACCGACCTCAAGCAAATATTTGCGAGGGAAGGTGCTAGTCTGGGGTGGTAATTGATACATTTCGAAAGCAGTAAGCCTGGGGCACTTGATTCGGCAACAATGTTGCACGAAATGAACGCCTCTGACCCCAACGGAAATTCATCGCTGGATGACCCGAACTGGAGATTGTGACTGGGATATTGTGGCTGGCCACTCCCGGTTTTCTCCTCGCTCGGCTGCTGCGTGGCGGCTTTTTTGAGGCCAAATTTAATTGCAACAACTGCAGCAGCATCAGTAACAGCAACAGCAACAGCAGAAACTGCAGCAGCGGGAACAGGAACCCCAACCAGTGACTCGTGAAACTCTGCGAAATTGGCAGCTGGTCAAGTGAGGCTGCCTCAATAATAAGTAATTGCCAAATTCTGTACCTCTTCTTCGGGCTGTTTCTCTCATTATGGTTTTATTATTGCTTCATATCCGCAACAGCTACTTTCGCAAGGTAATTGACATGGATTGGGAGCACGCAGTGCCCACAGAGCCCCCGAGCCCACAAAGTCCCGCACAGAGGGTCCGGTGACCAAGGGACCTACCCCAGGAGGTATGCTACAGGGCACACAGGTGGCGGGCATTGACAAATGGGTGAAATGCAATTAGCCGGCCATTATGTTGTGCGATAATTGCAGCCAGGACATCGCTGCCCTCGCCATCCCCGGACGGATTCTTTTGGGGGATATGGTGGCTATTGCGGTGCAGCAGCAGCATCATCATCATCAGCAGCAGCAGCAGCAGCAGCGGTAGCAGCAGCAGCAGCAGCGGCAGCAGCTTGGCGACATGGTCAAATGACAAGTTGGTTCAGTGGGTCGTTCAACTGGTTGAGCTGCCGCTGCCGAGCGGCGGCGACTCTGCGGCTGCTTTTTGTCGTCGGTCTGCTGGCGGTCGTTGACCGCTGGCCTACAACCGTAGGCTATGGCTATATGGCTTTAGCTATGGCTATATGGCTTTGGCTTGGTAATATGCCAGCTGAGTACCGCAACTGTGCGGCGACACCCACTCGCACTGACACTGATCGCATGAAGAGAAGGTGAAAGAGGGGCTTGGCTCGGCAGCTTGGTAGCTTGGCAGCTTGCATTCTAATTGCCAGAGCATTGATTTTGAAAAACGAAAGAGTCAGTCATTAAGCCAGTCCGTTTTCCGGTCACTGTGTCATGCAATACCCCATTATCCACTATCCATCACCATCACCACATCACCACTTCGCATCGCACCGCATCGCATCACCATCACCGTCACCGTCACCATTCCCAAACCAAACACGCACTGCCAAATGGAGCCAAACACTCGCACTCAATGGCGAGATCAATGCACTCTGGCCAAGTGTTGACAGTGAGTCGGTTGCCTAATGCATTGCAAAAAGGTTAGAAACAACAACAAGTGGCTTACCTACATTCCCAGCCTGCACATGTCTGCGTGCGAATTCCATGCGACACACTGCACACCACCAGCTGCACCACACATCCACATGGATAGCGCACCACTTTGGCAGCAAGACGCCCCCACTGCTGCACTGCTGCAGCGGGAGTTCATTGACTTTTGCGCAAACGCAAACGCACAAGCCTCCAATTCCCCTCGCATGCCCCAATCCCCTGCCCTGCCATCTCCCCCGAGATCCGAGATCCCCCTCCCCCTGGGAACCCCCAATACCCCGATCCCCCAATCACAATCAATGCAATGCACACTCGCGTAGGCCGTCAACTTGTCCAACAAGTTGGGTAGACGACGCAGCAGCAGCAGCAGCAGCAGCAGCAGCAGCGGCAGCAACAGCGGCTAATGTTGTCGTCATCAGAGCCAGAGCCAGAGCCGTACCCATTCCCATAGCCATAGCGATAGCCATAGCCAGCGATCTCTGGGTATCCGCATCTCACTCTGGCCTCTTGGCCACCAGTTAGATGGCAGGATAACAGCGCCGCAGTTGCCTCAGTTGCCTCAGCTGCCTCAGTTGCCGCAGCCACCGCGTCGGCCATGCCAATGGCAGCGGCGTCACTGCGTCTCAGCGCAACGGTCAATGACCGACCGACTAAAAAACAGCATTGCTAGCACCGCCACCGACCGAACAACCAAACCACCGAGCCTCACAAGCACACACACACACACATTCAAATGCCGTGACTTCCGAGGCGAGTGCGCTTTTGGCGGGGCCAAAATCCTTGCTTCAATGTCAAGGAAGTCGAAGCGCCGCGGAGGCAACTTCCTTGTGCCGACGACTGGGCCACGGGGCAGCGGAGGTTGGATGCCCCAAGCACTTGGTTATCCTCCTCCCCCTCTTACTCAACAAGTGAGCGGCATTTGAAATGTGCGCTACATAGAAAGAAAACCCTATATGCATTGTTTACTTGTTAAGAAATTGATGATTTATGGAACTATTTAGGTAAAGCAAACACATCAAAACTTATTTATTAAACTAGCAAACATACGTTTTAAGTAAATCTTGTTCTTATTTCCACACTCTCAAATTTATTATTTTTCGTTAGCTTTCATAATGTAAAATACAAATTAATTGAAAATGTTCTAAATGTATAAATGTTAGAAAACAAAACTGCTGTAAGTGTCAATTATGGTAGCTTTTTAGCACTGACAGCATGCCGAACATAGTATCTCCTCTATACGCACATATGTGCTAATGACTAGTTTAAAGTAGTGCCAATTTTATACACATTGTTAATGTCAATCTTATTTTAATAATAACTAAAAAAATTTTAATTTCTTTTATAACTAACTTCATCACCAAACAGTTAAGACATTGAGTAGTTTTTACCCAATTTCGGTTGTACAGCGATTCCCACATCCATATGAATCGCTGTATAACTTAATAGGAAAGTAAAATATATACAAATTCGCTACCAATCTGCATTTCTCCCCGTGTACGTTGTCTTCCACGACGCCGACGTCGTCGTCAACGCTGGCGCTGCTGCTGACGAAGCCGGCAGCAGCGTTGACTTGTAAACAGAAAAGTTCGTAAACCTTTAAAAGTGAAAGTAAAATCGGACGTAGACCTACATATACCAATGCAAAGGGGCGACGGCTACGGCGAGCGTGTGTCGGTGTGAGTGTGAGCGTGAGTGTTCCCAAGAAGCAGCTGCCAAACCAGAAAACACGGCAGCACGCTGATACTGGAGCTGGGAGTTGGCCCGAAGGGGGAGTGGGGCAGGGAAGGGAGCCGGGAGTTGGCGGGGAACCGTTGTTGTGTTGGCAACACGACAGAACACACGGCACGGTCTCTTTCGCTCCGAGCGCTCCAGAATAATTTGCGTTCTCTGGTTGGACATGCAAACGAAAGACTTCAATGGCACGAACTTGGTGGTGGCAAATCGCTTTCGAGCAAGCGCAGCGGTGGGATTTCTTTTATGGCTTGTACCTGTGCGGAGAACTACTTAAATGGGTATCTTTGCTGTTGTGAGGGCTCGTAAACGAAAGACTTCAATGGCACAAACTTGATCAAAAAAATCTATTAACGAGCTGAAGCTATTCGTCGCACTACAATCATGACCCCTTAATGTGCACACACCCTTTAGTCAAAATCCACTGCAAATCGAAAGATTTGCTGCTGCACGAACTTGCTGCTGCTGCAAACCCGTGAGGTTGAAGCCCCTGGCATTTTGAAGGGCTTTAGCCAGAGCTCTACCCCCAAACATGCGACTTCCTCGAGTCACTGGCCAACCTTGGGCATCCCGCGCAAGTGCAGCACGTGCTCCAGCCGGCAGTCACAACACTCGCACCAGTCGCAACAGTCACAACAAACAACAAATGCGACGACGACCCCGGCGCGAAACTGGAACCCGCAGCCGGCATTGAATGAACTCCTGCGGCAAATAAACCGCATCCACGTCCACGACTTCCTGTCGATACCGTTACGTGTATGCATTATGAGCAGTCAAAACAACCACGGCAGCGGATTGCGCAAACAGCGGCCAGCAACTGGCGGTAAAAAAAAAAATGAAAAAATGAAACAAAAACAACCATTACCCACCCCAACAATAATGCGTTGGGATCAAAAGTCAATAAACTTTTGCGAATATTTTTTTTTCGGCAACCGTTTTGCTGTGTGTTACCTTAACTTTGCTTATTTCGGGCAACTTTCTCGACATCAGGCGCCACCCCCTTTGCCGAAAAACTTTCATCATCGATGCTGCGCAGCATCCCAACAGCATATCCAAAAATTAACGAAAAAAAAAATGAAATTAATACAACAAAAAACTTATACTGTACAGTCAATAAACTCAAAAATTGCGTTGACTTTTCGTGTTACATAATAAGCGGAGCCACCGCCACTGCCACCGCCACAAAAACACAGCTGATCTTGGCTGGCAGAGCTCAGGCAACACGAAAAGCAGCCGAAAAGTTTGTCAACCCCAAACACCAAAAACGAATACAAATCACTCGATTTTGTGGGTGGCGGGTGGAGATTCCGATTCAGATTCGAATTCCCATACCAATACCAATTCCAATTCCGATATGAAAAGGTCGACGACGTCTCTCAAGTCACCGGAAGAAGCGTGCCAAAAATATCTAAGCGCCGTGCTCGAAATAGAAGCCACTTGATTTGCCCCGTTCGTTGATCCGATCCGATCCGATCCAATACGATCCGATCCGGAGATGAAGTCCGGTCCGGTCTGCGCGAGAGTTTACTCAACCAACGAACGAACGAAAGAGAAGGCAATGAACGCGGCCAAAAGCGGAAGTTTTTTTCTTCTTTTGGCTAGAACAGCTGGCCGCACAGCTGACCCAGGAGCGTCTGCCGCGTGGGGGTGGGGGTTTCAGATATAAAGATATTATGATATCAATATATAAAGATACAATGGTATAGTGATAGTGGTGACACCACTCTCAGAGATTCCTGGTTGCATATTTGGCTCACTGAAAGCGGGGCCAACGGACAGTCAGCGGCGCAGCAATAAACTTCAAAAACTTTGCCGGTCAACGAACCCGCATCTGTATTCAAGCCAAGACAAACCCAGTCCGCTGCCGCTACCGCTGCCGCCGACGAAGTTGAAGCTGAAGCTGAAGCTGAAACCGATGGAGCTCTGCCTCGGTCGAAGTCTCTGCTCTGCTCAGCTCTGCTCCGCCTCCGTCGGCGTCCAAGTGGTTTTGCCAATCGAATCGCCATGGCCGAGGCTGCGGGAACTTCTAATCAGCTGCTCGGCGACTGAGCTCTCAGCTGGCAAGCAGCAACAACAATTAGAAAGCCACCTCGAGAGCCATAACCATCACCATCACCATTAACATCCAACGTCATCATCATCTGCCAACTCTCGCTTCTTCACTTTTTAGTGGGTCTCGGGTTCGAGTTCGGAGTTTCCAGCCACACCACAGCGATACAAATACAAATACCTCTACCTATACCGATACAGATACAGATACTTTGAATATGAAAGCATTTTGAATGCCCTCAGCTTTGGGTCATTGGAATTGGAGCATATGGAACATAGGACTGGAATATGTGAGGCATATACCATATAAATCAACAGCGGCAGTCCGCTGGTCATTGGCATAGAATCTCCCATCAGCTGGCCGACAAAAACGAAAGCTCTGGAGTTCAAAAACCCCAGAAGCAGCCAAGATTCTTTTTGTAGCACAATAAAGGTTGATGGCCACTCCACCCGGAGGCAGACGCATTTCACTTGGCGAGAGCGAGAAAGTTTCGGCCCGATCGGAATTGGAATCGGAATTGGAATCGGACTCGAAGTCGGGTCGGAATCGGAATCTTAATCAATGACGAGTGTATGTGCACTTGGCCAAGACAAATGGGTCTCCGTGCGAGCGGAACAACTTAACCACAAGGCTCTGCATTCTGGGCAGGAAGTGGGGGTGGTGGTGCTGCTGCTCCTTCTCTCGACTGGCTTGCGAAACGGGAAATCGAGTAATCTTTACCAGGCCTTTTTGGGCACTTTCAAAATCGCAGATCTCAGCTGGAAGTAAGAGGAAGGACTAGGAGTCACTGGCGGCAGTTTCACGAACTGAAGGAGTTCTTATTGAATTGATCAATGTTTCCTCTTCACAGTATTTAGATCGTGCTTACAAATCGAATTTTATTAGGATACATGTATGTTCCTTAATTTATTATTAAAATTGTACTTTCATTAATTGCAATCATTTTATGTAGTTCCTGATTTTGAGTTCGTAGCTATAAATATGAAATTGTATAATTCCTGCTGACTTTCTTATTCTGCATACAGAGCCTTAGTCCAAATCAAACTTAAAATTATATTAAATTTAGGAATATACATATAAATATTTATGATGCCACCCAAACGTATCTCATTTAAATTTTATACATGTAGGCTTTTACCGAGTTTAGGTACGTGTGCACCCATAATGATATGATATTTAAGTAGTATGATAAATATTAGGGCTTCTTTGCAAGTGGGACTTTTCATTTCGTTTTTGATACGTTTTCGACTATAATCTACGTGTGATCCATGCTCCAGTGCTTCCCTTTGCATATCGCTCATACGCACCGTTGGCCGACTGGGACTTGCGCTTGGATTCTGGTTCGGATCGGATACGTCAGCTATATATTCTGATTCTGTGGCGGTGGTGGTGTTGGTGGTGCCGCAGCTTGCTTGACAAGAACTGCATTTCGCTTTACACCTCAACTGCAGCAGCAACAATGTACACATGGTAAACATACTATACATATTACACATACTATACATACCATACACAACGGGCATGTCGCTCTATCTGTTTGTGTGTGTGTTTACCTGTTTTAAAAGACACTTTTTTAGTTTATTGAACTTTTGTGCACTTTGAGCGTCACCTCGCACCGATCCGCCCCACATTGCCCCACGCCACCCTGTTCCGTCCCGCCCTCCGCCGACTTCCCACTTCCAATTCCACTTCCCAGCCGCTCGGGCGTTGGCGGTACGGGGCGTTCGATGAGCGATGAGCGAGAAGGCTGCTCCGCTCCGCTCCAGCTTCTGGTCTGGCCTGCTCCAGTGGTGGGGAGGATGGGGGCTCTGGGGGCTCTGGGGGCACTGGGGGCTCTCCACTATTGCGCATGCCTAGCCTCGTTCGCCGATCATTTTCATACCGCGATGGCCTTCAAAACGATAATTCAAGCGCTTAATTTTTATCCACGCTCTTTGCAAAGTTTGTTCAACTTGCTGCGCTCCATTGGACGGGCTTCTCGGCTGGGACAGGGATCCGAATCGGAATGGTGATAGGGTGCACGCACATCACTTCCTTTTCCGATTGCATCCATTGGTTTCCTTGGATCATAGACGTATATATCGGTACTCATGGGAAATAAAACGTCGCTAGACTTAAATGAATTTCAAAGATAAATAAAAATATATTTTAAATAAATCTAAGATTTACAGCATTAAAATGTCATAAAAGTAACTTAAATCCGTTTCTTATGTCAGTTAAGCATTTACTTAATATCTATTAAGCACATTAAACAATTTAATGGTTTTTTAAGCTAAAGCTTAAAGTACTTTTGCTATAGTCAAACCTAAACAAAATTTAAGTTTAAATACAGAGGCATTAAGCTAAAAGGGCCGAATGCAGAATTCCTATTAAATATTCCGTGATCATTCAGAGTAAGAGCGCCAAAACTTGAAGCGATTATTTAATTTAATTTTAATTGGAGAAAGTGCAAAGCCCCCCGATACATAAGAAAAATAAAAATAAAAATAAAATCATAAAAGCACACGCACACAGAAACTAAAATTAAGTCGGCTGAAAAGCGACAAATTAAAAACCCAACCAAATCAAACCAAAGCAAACAAAAAAAAGGCGCACATAAAGGCAAAAATGCTTAATCACTTCAAATTACAAACGCATTCGATGACAAATTATGAATGTTGACAACGATCCAAGCCCTGAAACAGGCCCAAACTTAAACTTCAACCTAAAACCCAAGCGCACACGAAAAGCCAAAAACGAAAAACCAAAAGGCGAAGTCCATGACAACGGCAAACAACAGCAAACAATCGGTGTGTCCAACCAGTTTTGATTTAAAAACGAAAATAAATAAAATTAATGACCGCAATGGCAACGAAATGCAAATAAAATACAAAGCCAAAGCCAAACCAAACCAATCCAAACTCAAACTTCAAAACTCAAACCCAAAACCAAAGTCGAACAAAAATTTCTACTTATGCAAAGTAGAAATATTGCCTAAAGAGCCACCGGGGCGACCCTAAAAGCATGTCACAATCTATCCACAGCTGACCACAAGCCTACTCGAACCGGGAATACCCCGTAAAAATGTAAATATCCCGAAAACATTTCAAAGAAATGCCTAATTCGATAAAGTATCTTTCATAGATAAGTTCGGTAATCAAGCTTACAAAGTGAATTTAAACGGTATGCAACATTTTACAACAAGCCGATCTGAGAATACCTCGTAAAAATACGAATATCCCGAAAAAATTTCAAAGATATACTTAATTTGATATTATATCTTTTAAAGATAAGTTCAGTAATCAAGCTAACAAAATGGCTTTAAACTCTATGCAACATTTTGGAACTGCACATCGTCGTGTAAGTATGTGAAATATCTTGTTTAGAGAAAGATTTTTTACGTTAAACGTGGACACCTGACAAACCCACCGAACAGTCGTAAAGACCCCATGTCCACTTAGGGTAGCAGGCACAGGCGCATTCAAGCGCCAGTTACATTAATTTTCGAATGATTTTTTCATCGATCTGTCTGATTTTAATTCGTTTGGTAGGCATTTGTATTATGCAAAACATGGAAAACACTGAATTTTAAATCGACCAACTATAATATAATTTAAGATGCGGCCGTTGATCTGGGCCTCCTCTCGAACTGGGTCTAATACCTTTTAGCCGGCTACTGGGGGTGTGTGTTGGGCGACATTGGACAATATGCGACTATCAAGATAATTTCATGCGCATTGTGCATAAAGGGCCCGGACTGGTATCGCATGGTATCGTATATGATCGGAACGGATTGGATCGGATTGGAGTGGAGTGGATTGGATTGGATCGACTTGGACTTTACGTAAGGCCCTTGAACGTGCAGCGATCGTAAACTGAAAAAAGCGGTGAAATTTTTCCAGCTCTTCGTGTGTTTCTCTTTATTTTATTTGACTGTAACGACACTTGAGTATGTCCGTCCCTCCGACCGTCCGTCCGTCCGTCGGTCTATAAGTCACATAACCACTGGGACGGACCCGGCTAAATACTGGAAACGGAAACCCAAGGCGGTTGCAGCATCTCGCCACAATGCTATATGTAAGTGCTGTCCCAACCTAAAGTTAATGCCACTGCTTCTGCTTGGTCATCTTTTTGCTTCTTTCCAATGGCTGGCCATATGATATAAAGCCCTGTTCCGGAGTCATCTTACCCTCCGCCCCTTTTCTTAACTTTTTTTGTGGTTTTGGTCACGTGGGGTCCGCTGCTGTTGTATAACCCGGCAAACCCAGCTTATCGGGCGGACAAAAGGCTCGAGTCGACCCCCACTCTCAATCTCCACACCTCAAATATTTGCCTGAACATTTTGACCGAGTTTTCGGCCACTGAGATATATAGACAGACTACAGATACAGGCACAGATAACAATCGCCGGCGAACATGGTCAGCAAACAAGGCATTCCACAAGGGCGCCAGATGCACTCGACATGCCATACAGCTCCATTCCCAAACCCAATCCCAATCCCATACCCACTCCCACAAATAATAATAATAAATAAATAATGAGATGACACGACGCTGGAGAAAGTCTCGTGCTCCGCGTAGAGCAATAATCACAGCGATGAGAATGAGAATGGTAATGATGAATGGCGCCCAACTGAGAATCCCAACCAAGGGTTCAATAAACTGTGTGTGCCGAAGTTTGCCAAAAAAAAAAAAATAATAATAAAAATCAGCGTCGACTGCGGCGCCATGAAACTCAAACTTGCAACGTTTTTCGTGAAAGCCATGCAAAACCAGGCGAATAATGAAAAAGCCAACCCGAAACCAAATCGAACCGAAGCAAATCAAACCAAATACCTGGTAAGTGCGTTTGCATTGCACTGGGGCCCATACCAAACCATACCATACCGTACCACACCATATACCATATGACATCGTCCCCATCGTAAGCCACCTCCCCCCATCTGCCGCCACCTGGCCTCCCAAAACCCCCCCTCAAAATCCCAGGTCCGCTGCCGCTGTCGACGTCCTCAGTCGGCGTCTGCGCGACTGCGTTCGTTGACTTAACGCACTACTAACTCAGTGCCACAGTCACCGACTTTTGAAATGTGTGTTGTAAACACAGGCAAGAGTCGCAGATACAGATACATTAACAGACACAGACACAGATACAGATACAGCGGGCACAGGTAGAGCTACAGATACAGATACAGATACAAACACTGGCGGAGCCACGAGTGTGTGTTCATTTTTTTCACCATTATTTATGCTAATGATCATATTCACGTTATTGCCTTCGTTTTGGCCCCGTCTTCCTACTCCTCGTCATCCTCCCCGGTTGCCAACACCATCCGGCCGATCCAGATTCGTGGACAGATGGGCACAGGATGTGATCTATGCGATCTTTGTGGCCCATGCCCACTTCGCCCACTTTCGATGCCATGCGAGTGCAGCGAATGCAAATCGCACGCGGAAGAAGTCGCCGCGCATTGGCCAAATTGTTGGCATGGAAGTGAAAGCATCTCTGAAAGTTGTTAAATATGAATATACATATGTCCGTACGCCGCATCGGTATCGGTTGCGATTGGGTCAAGAAGAAAGCTCATCTAGGCGGCCGATTCTGGCAGAGGTCCCCAAGGAAAGACCCGTCCGAAGTGGCCAGATGGTGTGGAAGCTCCCGAGACATAATGCTCGGCTAATGCCTTCTGAAGGTAGGTCATGATGCTGGAGAAGAAGAAGAAGAATACAAAAAAAAAAGAAAAACACAAGGAAGAGAAATTTCGCAGTTCCAACGCTCTCGCGCTTTTTATCACTCTTTTCTCGCCGTTTCTCTCGACGGCTGCTGCTGCTGCCTGTTTGTGTTGGCCAAATAAAAGCTGACAAACAGAAAATGTTCGATTAAATCAAACAGAGTCCACCGCAACATCCCGTCCCGCCCCGCGAGCCACGCCCACCCGCATATTACGGCAAACAATTTGCCGCAGTTTTTGGTGCAAATTGCTGGGAACCAAAAGGCAAACACTGCGCGCATTTTTCTGCATGGCCCAAAGTGACAGAAGAAAGCCAACGCACATAGGCCTAAACTGGCCAAAAATTTATATTCGTTCGCATACGAAAAGTACACGAAAAAAAAGGCCCCAAGAAGACGACAACGGTACATTTTTGGCCAAAACGCCGTAATACAACAGGCAAACAGACAAAACGGACAACAGACAATCGACAACGCAGCTCGACAACTTTTTAATTGCCCTCAAAAAAAAAAAAGATCGACTCAAAAACTCAAAAAAAAAAAATTGGAAAAAAAGCGAGCTACTTTTTTGGGGGGGCGGGGGCAGCGGATCGTAGACGGGGTCTCGGCGGCAGCGGCACCACCAAAAACCACCAACCATTAACAACCACAACAACAACGACATCTCTTCAGATAGGCCGTAAAAATTTCTTTCTGCCGTTGCCATAGCGTTGCGGCTGCAGATTCTGCGCGCAGCGGCAGCCAGCATCAGTTCTTGTTTAATTTTAATGTTTCTTATTTCTTTTCACACTTTAGAAAGTTTGGTTATAAATTTGCTTTTAGCCAGCATCACCAGCAGCAGCATCATCAGCATCATCATCAGCAGCTGGCGGGGATCTTGGCCCGTTCCAGTGAGGGTCGCTCCTCCCCTTTTTCACTTCAGCTCCAGAAAAGTGTCCTGAAAGTAAAAGTGCAACACTAGCTGAATGTTTAACTGCACCATTTGATTTTTCAAAATCCCCAGCTTGTTATTTTATATTTCTTAAACTATAAGCAACTTAAATAACTTAACATACGACCATGAAGTATAACTGCAACATATTATCAAAGATCTTTGCTCTCAAAGATACGTATTTAAAAGAGCTATAAAACAAAAGAACTCATAGTTTAATTATATATAGTTAGCTATTTAAAATATATCTTATTTAGGTAAAATAATAGCATTCTAGCATTAATCAAAATGGTCTGTTCATTACAGACTTAATTCCATTGATTATCCAAATAGGCATATCAATCGATATAAAAGAAAAGCAATAATTCCATAAATTGTGTATAAATGCTATGTACTTTTAAGAATAACTAATTAATAGCCTATTTTTCAGCTTGGAAAGTGTTGGCAGTGCCGCCACAGTACTACCAAATTTGAATACAAGTAGGTGAAGTGTCATTGAACTCGCCACCGAAAGCCCAAGTTTCCGCTGCGGAAAAGCTGAGAAAATCCAAAGGACTGACAGCAGGATATGTGGCTCGGAGCTGCGCAGTCGCTGCCGCTGTCTCAGTCGACGTCGCCGTCGCAGCCGCCGTCGCTGCCAGCGTCGACAGCGACGCTGTGGCCCCGCTCGAGTTCAATGCACTTGATTTGGCATACATTTGGCATTCGGCTTGTTATCAGACATCAGACGCAACTGGCTGCAGTTGTAGTTGCAGTTGCCAGTTGCTCGGCTTCTCAGTTTCTCAGTTTCTTAGTTTCCCAGATGCTCAGTTGTTCAGCTGCTCAGCTGCTCAGTAATCATATGTTCAGTTGCCCCGTTCCCGCTGCCAAGTTGCCGAGCTGCCAGTTGGGGCCGCGTCTTATCAGCGCCGCGGCTCATTGCCGAATGGCTGACTCCAAACGCGCGCCAAGTGATAGTGATAACAGCGATGGATCGAGCCAGCGGCGGCGGCTCAAACATGTTCGAGCCGTATGGAGTCGTGAAAGCGCTCAAACCGCGGGCCGAAAGAGAAATCTGGCGCCAAAGAGTGGGCCAAAGAGAATGGCGCGGATCGGTGGCGTATGCGCAATGTGTGTGCCACAAAGTGGCCAAAGGCGGCACAAAGTGGCACAAACCCTGGCCTTAAGCCCGCCCAGTTAGATAAGCTGGTCCTGCGCTTTCAATGGCACTATTGTGCATTGTGTGGCATGTGCCACATTTCGGGGATTCGGCACAGGCGGATGTGGTGGATGGCGGCTTCTGCAATTTATGCATATCAAGTTCATTAACATTTGATGATGGCCATATACGCAGCTATATTGCCACTCCAGTGTTCTGCTTTCGCTCCGGCTGAAATACCTGAGGAGGCGCTATTTCCCTCCGCCCTCCCCGCGCTCAGAATCATCTCAAATTGCACATATTATAATTTCTCTGGGGAGTAGAAAGTTGGTAATCAATCAATTGCAAGATAACTTTCGCTCTGCTTGCAAATTGCTGCAACTTTTCTAGCAAGTTCGTTGCCTAAGTCTTTCGTTTCGCTCGGAAAGTCTTGAAGAGCCGAGGAAAATCTGCGGAATGCGATGATGATAAGGGATGCGGAGTCTTTCATTTTGCTCTCGAAACGATTAATTCCAAACATAATAGTTAGAGATTAAATGTTAACTTATTTATTAACAATAATTTCCATAATAATTTAAAATAAATATGTATCTGGGTAGAATTTGTTGAACTATCATAGCAGACCACATATTCTGATTTCTTATTATCTGAGCTCTTCATAAGCTGATACTTTGGTAGTCGTAGGCGATAGATAAATCCCTTCATACTTTAAAATCCAATTAAGTTAAGTTGGACTTACGTCATAGGCCGCGATGAGCACGGCCCTTTGGGCCATGATTGAAGTGTGGGGATCCCCGACTAGCCATCAATGCCTCATTAATCAGGCTCCCATCGGGATGACCGAATATGGCCGGCAGATACTTTCGCCCAATGCGTTTTTGGGGCCGCTGTGGCTAACAAAAGCAACGCCAAGGCGAAACACCACAAAAATCCGAATCGAATCCGTTGTCAGTTTCACCAATTAAACTAATGTCGAGTTGGCGATAGAAATTTCTTGGAATCGTCTTGAGAGTCCGTCAATCTGCCAGTGCCAGTCGACCAAATTGTCGCTAACGCAAAATGGGAAGCGATGCAGTCGGAAAAGCACACGAAAAGCCAGCTAAAAGACGGCATCAGGCTAAAAAAAAAATGCGCACACCGATAAGCCCACTGAAAAACACCACCAGCCACAAGCTGCAAAATACAAAACAAGGCAGCCAGTCGTGCTTTTTGCCGGCTTTTAGTGGCACTTAGTGGCTCCTACTAGCTTTTAGTGGCTGCCACTACTGACACACTGACGCCGTTGCATGCTTGTTGTTGCTGCACATTTGTGACCATGAACGTGAAAAATCAGCAAAGTGAAAAATAATTGATTCCGGAAGGAAACTGCCGCAACTGGTTTTCAGTTTGGGCCTCAGTTTGGATTTGTTTTGGCAAGCTGTTGCTGCTGTTGCCGCCGCCGCTGCGGTTTTCAATCGATTTTTCTCTCGTTTTTTCTTGCATTTCGGTGCCGTAACAGGGGAAGCTGTGGAAAGCCAATCCGCTTAGCCGACAGGTGAAATCCAAGCGTTGCACCTCTCGCGCATTTCTGGCCTATTAAGCAGTCCGCCGACGAAGATGAGCACCCTTTTCTTTGCCCCTCATGGAACTCCCCTTTGGGGCTGGGCATAGAATTAGATTCGTATTCGCACCGGCCGAATGCCTCCAGATGACGAGATGACAGTTCTGTGTCAGCAGCGGCCAAAAGGAAGTGGAGATATCTGATCTCTGGAGAGGAACCGTCTCCGAGCACTTGATGGCTCCGCAAACAAGGCCCGATTCTGGGCCAGTGCCGCAGAAAGTGACTGCCGCTGGCCAAAAGTGAAAAACAACAAAGGCCAAGAACCCACCCAACAGTCCGACCAAGCAACTAACCCACCATCCAACGATCCAACGATCTAACCAGCCAACCAGCCAACCATCCAAGCATCTAACACCCACCGAAAGCCAGCGTTCTCAGCGCCATGTAGGAAGTCAATTACCGCCTGGAGCCAGCGACTCAGAGACTCGGTCTCTGCATCCATGTATCTTTGCATCTGCATCTGCGGCCCCGCTTGTCTTGTCGCAAATTCACAATCTCTGTCCGCTAAACTTTCTCAATTCAAAATTGCATTTGAAACGATGCTGATGACGCGACTCTTAGCATGCAAAATGCACTCGAAAAAAACTAGTCTATGTTTAATACATATAGTTATTAGTGGTAGATTTTAATGAGAGTTTTGTTGTCTTATATATTTACTATGTTTTATTCTTTATAATTTTCAAATTAAGAGAATAGGAAAACCTAAACAGATACACTCAGAATACAAGCTAGTTTATCTATACATGTTGAAGTTTTCCCCTGTGTAACTAGCGATTTCCCTCGAATTTTCCGCAGTCGAGCTGGAAGTCGTTGCCATTTGCCGCCGCCAGCCGTTGACCGAAAAAAGTGTGTCAAGTTTTCGACAAAGATCAAGTACATCGCAGATAGTACGTCAAATGTGTTTTGCTGTCGTTGCCCCCGATGCTGCAGTCGTAGTGGTAGTCGGATTCGGATTCGGAGATGAAGTCGGATGATGCTGGGAGTCTTGTGCCCGGAGTTTCTGCATCCGCTACCCATGCTGCTGGCCAGGCATTTCCAGTTGCCATGACCAAAATGTTCTCAAAATCCATTGCAATGTGGCTTAGATTTTGGTGCAATTTCGTAGTGAAAGTGCAGCCGCAGCGAGTAGTAAGTGCCTGTTCCACAACAAGTTAGAAAGAAATGTGTGGCACTCCATCGCCATCCGCTGGTGATTGCTGGCGCTGCACAAGAAAGCCGCTGTGGATCTAGATTGTGGCTCACAGATTGGCCAAAATGGCTGGATGGATGGTGGGCTGCCTGGCTGCGTGGTCCCACATCTCGACTTGACGAAATCGTGTTCTGGTGATCTTGTGGGTGCCCACTCGGCGACCCACTTGGAGCCACGGCCAGCGCCACTGCCACTGCCACCGCAGTGACCCACTCAACTGGCGGATAAGCCAAGCCATCCGGGTCTGGGTCAGAGAAAGGGAGAAGATGACCAGATACCTGACAGCGTTCACTTTTGCCACCGACAGATGCCAACTGTCATTGGCCATCAACATCATCAATCGATGGGGGTCAAAGAACTCCTCCCGGCTTTCCATGGTGTCTCTGCCGTTCTTTCTCTCTTTCTGTGCGGACGTGAGATCGAGATTGAAATGGAGATCGATTCGAGATAGGAAGACAGGAAGGCACCGCCACTGGGTAATGGTGATGGTACTGGTACTGGCACTGGCCACTGGTACTGGGGAAGAGAGTGTGCTATTTTCATATGCGCACGCCGTTGCCACTGATAACCCAATATCCCAGTTAAATTTGGAACCAAAAGCCGTAAAAGTCGAGGCGAGGGAATTTGAATGCGCGCCGAAAGAGAGAGCCAATAAGTCCGTTAAGTTATGCATAAATCCGAAATCCAGCTGCGTGGGCGTCCGTCATTCAGTCGCCCAGTCAGTCAGACACTCAGTACTCACTCGTACTTTCAATTGGAACTGCGATTGTCATTGTCATTGCCCCGCCCCATTACGCAGTGCCATATAAAAGCGTCAACGCAACATGGCCGGCGTTTCTTTTACCCCAACAATGCCGAGAAGTGCGCTCATCGTTCCCGGTCTGATTTGCTTTTGGTCTGCCCTGGCCTTGGCCATGGGCGCCACCTTGGAGGCGGATACCCTGGCCACGCGAAAGGCGCTTCTTCGCGCACGACCCGCGGTGCCGCCCGCTGCCAGGTGGGGCGCCAATATGCAGATGCTGCGCCGGCACAACAGTAGGTACCCAACAGTATATCAGACGCTAGTAGTCGATGCACTCAACCATTGGCACATGCAGGTCCTGCCTTCAACTTCTGGACGGAGGACAGCGATACGAACATATGGGAGCATTGCGGACTCTTCGAGGGCGACATCATGCTGCACCGCGAGCTGCTGAGGAACGGGCTGCTGAACGAGCGGCTCACCTGGCCAGAGGCCGCCGTGCCCTTCTACATAGACCCGCAAGACTTCAGTGAGTAAGGGCCTCCAAGCAGCCCAAAGTAGTAATACCCCCTTTCCAAACAGCCGCCAACCAGACCATGGTCATACTGAAGGCCTTCAAGGAGTACCACGACCGCACCTGCATACGCTTCCGGCCGTACGAGCAGGGCGACAAGCACTGGCTGCTCATCAAGGGCAACTACTCCGGCTGCTGGTCGAGCGTCGGCCGGCGTTCGGGTGGCCAGGTGCTCAACCTGAACACGCCCAAGTGCGTCACACACGGCGTGGTGGTGCACGAGCTGCTGCACGCGCTCGGCTTCTACCACCAGCAGAGCGCCACGGAGCGGGATGAGTACGTCAAGATCAACTGGGAGAACATCCTCGACGGGCACGCGCACAACTTCAACAAGTACGCCCGCACCCACATCACCAACTTCGGCGTGGAGTACGACTACCAGAGCGTCATGCACTACAGCTCGCGGGCCTTCAGCAAGAACGGGAAGGCAACCATAGAGCCACTGGTGAGTAGGCCAACCCAAATGGTTCCAAAGGTCTCATTACCTCCTGTCAAATCCGTTAAGCAGTGGCACACTCATGTAATTGAGTATTATTTTAAATTGCTTACACTGTAAAGGAGTTCAGTTTAACATTCAATAGTAATACAGCGAATTAATGGACTATTGTATGGACATACAGTGAATTCGCTTATCTTAACAATTGCTACACTTAAATGGTTATATTTCGAGATACAAACTATTATGCTATCATCAAATTTGCACACACCACACTTGAATATGTGCATTCAAAAACACCTATCAATTATCTTAGATTCCATTAGGAATGCCAAAAATCATGGCTCATAAAATATTTAAATTCGATAGTAATAGTGATTCAGATTAGGAATTCCTATATTAACACATGGTCCAATGACGAACAACTATGCTAGGAGTAGACGAAGCATTTTGCTTCCTTGTCCAATTGGATGTATATCGAAAGAGAATGCTTTAGCTGAATGGTTGACTATGCCTTAGCAGTTTTAGTTAAAGCGATGAGAAGTTTGTAATGACTTGGGGGAGCTTGCATCCCCTACACTCTCTGACTCCTGTCCTTTTCTTCCAGGATCCGTACGCCTCGCTGGGCCAGAGACGCGGCCTCTCCGACAAGGATGTGTCCAAGCTGAACGAGATGTACGAACAGGACTGCAGCGAGGACTACCTGCTCAACTTCGACCGCTTCGGGAACTACATCGACGAACTGCTCGACTACTTCCAGGGCAACATTCAGGATCTGCTCGGATAGAGACGCCTGAGGCCAATAAAAGAAAGTGCCGGCTAGGTAACGAAAAAAGTGAAGTGGCTGATCTCGTCGAGGGTCTGGGCGGCCTCCCCACGGAGTGCCGGGTACGAGTGGTGCTCAGAGAGTTGCTGCAGCGCAAATCGCAGCTCTCCATTCCAGATGCGCTGCACGCCGCGCAGGCTGAAGCGGGCCAGCAGGCGCAAAAGCTGGCAGGAACGTTGCCGCAACAGGTGGTGTCGGCTCTGCAGGAGCGAGGCGAAGTTTAGCCGCGGATTAAAGACAATCCGCTCTACCAGCTCCGCGTTTTCGGGCAGCTCGCGCAGTACACAGCCCATCAGGGCCAACATGCAGCCAGCCAGGCGAACAGAGGCGGCATCCGAATCCGATTGCCTGAAGTCTGCGGGAGAACGGAAACAGGCTAACAGTTTACAGGAGTCGGCTCATGGCATCTAAGGTAATCTTACCGTGTGTGAGAAAGTTGAGGAACAGATCGCTTACTGCCAGAATGGCTACCGCATCGCAGAACTGCGTGAGGAACTGCTGCTGCAGGTGTACCAAGTGGCAGACTAGTTCGTACAGACTGCAAGCCGTCTCCAGCTCCTCGACAGTTAGCTCCGGGATGCTACGCAACGTTCGACTGAGCGAACCCATGGTGAGTGGGGCGGAGGCGGCCGAGTCCGAGAGTTGCTTGTGAGAGAGAAGCAGCTTGCAGGCATACATAAGATTGGGCACCAGTTTTACGTCCACGTACACGTTGCGGATGAGCTCGAGATCAACCATCAAAACAGGATCCACCAGCACAAAGGGCAACGACAGCAGCTGGGCCACACTCTTGAGCACCCGTGGAATGGCCTTGGAGTTGCGCAGCGGTGCCACAATAATGCTCACCAGGTTGTGCTGTTTCAATGAGTCTAGTTCGCCGTCAAGCAGCTCCTGCACCGATCTGTTCAAGAAGGCTAGCCACTCGTCGTTTTCGATGGGCGGACTTTGGGATTCATCGCAGCTATCCCACCCCGGGAGCAGGCACGGCGGAGTGTTGCTGTTATGGGAAAGGGAAAGTTAGTAAAAGAAAATCCAAGAGGCGCTGTGGCCACTTACTCGCTGCTCAGCTTTTCCTCATTGGTGGAATGCATTGAGTGCTTAAGTTGTTGTGGCTGCTGCTGCGGGTGCTGAGAACTTGCGTAGGAAATGGCTTCAGCGGGAGGCTTATTTTCGTGGTTATGCTTTTCCTGTGTAGCAATCTCCGTGGCCTTGCGTTGCGCCTCATGGTCGACGCTGTGACCCAAGCGAACAGAGAAGTTGTCCAGATTTTGACTAAGCTTACGCTTCTCTAGATCCTTGCTGCGCGACTGGCGTACGGTTGGAGAGACTATTGGCTTAGCGGCCACGCCTCCGCCCCGCAAGGGAGCCTGAAAGTCGAAGTTGTCGTTCATATGGTTGAGGATCATGTTGGAGTTGCCACTGACGAAGCAAGTGTGCGAGTTGATCACCGGCTGGTGTACCACCGGCATTGCTCGAACCCCGGACAGATCCCTGTAGGACAAATCCGCGAACGGAACGACCACACGTTGCATATTGTCCTCCACATCGGTCTCAAGATGCTCAACGTCGCTGGGAGCAATGGCGTTTATGCTGTCGCGGGAGGTAGTCAAGTTTTCCTGTCGCGGATCGCCAAAGTTTAAAGCGGCCAGGGCCTCGTCCAGATCGCCTACCTCCGGATCGGACTTCTTTGACGACTTGACCTTGGCTTCGGGATTTGTGAAAGGCGATTCCTTGGCCGCCTCTGCCTGCGTTTCTGCGATAAAGATGCGTCCCTCAACGAAGGGGTGACACAACAGCTGCGTCCAGGATATGCGCAGACCGGGGTCCTTCTCAAGCAGGCCCTGTAGGAAGGAGCGGCACTCGCTAGTCAGCGTGCTGGGCCACTTGACGTCCTCGTGCTTGATCATCTTCACCAGATGCAGGATGGAGCTGGCGCAGAAGGGCGGCTGACCGGCCATGCTTTCGTAGGCTATGCAGCCCAGTGACCACATGTCCGCATGGTGGTCGTACGGCTGCTCCGCCAGCAGCTCCGGGGCCATGTAGAGGGGCGTTCCCTTGATTGAGGTGAGCACGTGGGTGCCCAGGGTCATGTTGCGGGCCAGTCCAAAGTCGCAAAGTTTTGCGTGCATGTTCTTGTCAAGCAGGACGTTTTGTGGTTTGAGATCCCGGTGGAGAATGCGGTTTGAATGCAGGTAGTACAGAGCGGACACCAGATGCCCGGTCACCCGGCGTGCCGGCTCCTCGCCCATGGCTCCATTGTAGGACAGGTAGCGGTGCAGATCCATC
Source organism: Drosophila mauritiana (assembly GCF_004382145.1). Classification (NCBI taxonomy): domain Eukaryota; kingdom Metazoa; phylum Arthropoda; class Insecta; order Diptera; family Drosophilidae; genus Drosophila; species Drosophila mauritiana. The sequence continues at coordinate 18,479,525 of NC_046672.1, read as the reverse complement.
AACGCGAACTCAGTGACCACGAAGAGGTCCGTCTTTGACTCAAAGGACTCGATCATCTCGATGACGTGCGGATGCTTCAGCCGGGCCTGAATGTCGCACTCCCTGCGCAAATTCTTCAGCTCTTTAGTGGCTCTTCCGCGCTGCAGAACATAAACATGGGTTAAACTGGTTGGATGGACTTGTTGCTTTATCACCTGGCCCAACCCACTCACCTTGGAGATCACTTTGATGGCCACCACCTTGCTGTCGTCCTTGCGCGTCGCCTTGTAGACGCACCCGAAGGATCCTTGCCCCACCAGCGAGCTTACCGCGTAGCGGTTCATGGTTATTCCTTGTTTTGCTGCGGTTTGGGATGCGATTACCACTGAAGTACGTGCGGTATGACCGTAGCAGGTTGACTCCGAAATACTTCTAAGCTGGGGAGCTATGCTTCGGTACGTAGGTATATGAAAATACTTGATTGCTCATACAGGGTTCCTTTTCTAATAAATGCCACTTTTGCTGAACTGCAATTGTACCTAAAAATCTATAGTTATTAATATATATATAGACAAGATCATGGTACAACCCAAAACAAATAAAAGACTAGTTCACGCTCTTCTGTGGCAGTTGATATTATATATAATATACATATTCAATATTCAATAATCAATATATAATTGATATAAGTTAGAAATATATGAGCAACGAACTTTAAGTTTTGAAATAACAATATGAAGAATTTTTTCTTAATGTACAATTTTTTACCTAATAAGTGCAATAAATAATATACAATATAACTAATTAAAACTTCAATATGTACCGTGGATAATAAAACTAATTATTGGTATGTACCTATTTGTCGTAATGTACCTAAAATACGGTGTGACCAAAACAACACAAATTGTCCATTGCGTCAGCAACACGGTACGGTCACCATAGACAAGCACGGCCGAAAAACAGCTGACTGCTGGCTGTTTTTTATTGTGTGGAGCCAGCAATAATCGTTGTGAAATAAATAATGATTGCCAATTTGAACACAGCCACCCAGTGAGACGACACCCGCAATCGCAGCACGATGCGCGAGCCCAACCTGTACGTGATCCTGTCGCACGCGCTGATCGGTGAGTTTCCGCCAACCGGCAGACACTTCTGCCACGCCTCTTCCGCTTCCAGGCGGCAGTCCAATTGAGTTGGGGATTCCCATTGCCATTGACCACACTCCCAATTCCAATCCGCATCCCAGGCTGCGGCTTCTTCTTCCTGTACGTGCAGCATGTGCGCGTGATCTTCGAGACGCGCACCAACATCCAGCAGCTCAATCAGCTGGAGCGGGAGGCGCTTCTGCGGCGCGAGGATGCCCTGTACTATGCCTTCTACAAGCAGCTGGCCGACGGACCGGACTTCTGGCACGGCTACGAGCAGCTAAAGAACGTCACGGACATCGAGTATCCGCACAGTGTCAATGTGCTGCAGCGATTCTACGTGCTGCCGGAGCTTGTCACGGCGTAAGTGACTTCCAGAGGAGTGATTCCCAAAAAGCCTACTTATGCAGATGCACTTTTGCCCCCCAAAGGTACTTCTTTCACGTAGTGCGCTCCGGCTTCAATCCAATGGTGCAGCCGATGCAGTTCTATCTGGAGTTCGTGTGGCTGATGGGCGGAGTAACCCTGCTGGTACTTTACCTGTACGGAACGCTGCTCTGCGAGAACATTTTCGGTGGCATATACGGCGTGATCTCGTACCTGATGTTCCACAGTTTCGTGGCCAAGATCTATGAGCGGCCGCTGGCGCGGGAGAACTTCGCCTTTCCGTTCATATTCCTGCAGATGTTCTATCTGTGCATCTGCATCGGAAGGATCATACACCGACAGCGGCACACATCGCGCATGTTCATGGTAATAGGTGTGCTTTATTGCATTAAGCTCAGTAACATCTTTGCCCTTTGAAGATCTTCGCCATGTCGCTGTTCACCGCCTGCGCCCTACTCTCCTGGCAGTTCTCCACCTTCATCTTCACCACCCAGATCCTGATCATGATGACGTCCTGGAACGTGAGCTCGTTGTCCACAGCTCTGGTAAACGCCTTCGTGCTGGACTACTCGCTGTCACACCTGCTGGGCCACGCTCTCGCCTTTGTTATGTCGCACGGCAACAGCCAGCTGCTCCTCACCTGGCAGCTGAGCATTTCGCTGTTCCTATTTTTGATCACAGTGGTGCGACAATTGCGTCACGTGCGCAGCCGGCGGCTGGGACACGCGCAGGATCTGCTAAACGGCGACCTATTCTCGTTAAAGTTCATGATGCTGACACTGCTGCTCGCCAGCAGCATGCAGACCACGCTGATGGAGCTCTTCAACCGGACGGGCGTGGTCAGTGTGCCGGAAGGCGCGCAGCAGCACTTCTTCGACCTCTGTGCCCACTGGGCTCTGCAGGTCAATGTCGGCTTTGTCGCCCACCTCTCCGCCTGCAATCCGCAGTACGCGCGCGTCTCCTGGTCGGAACTGTGGCAACTGGTCAAGACGATGATTGTCAAGCCGTATTGCATGTACGGCGTGGTCATGCTGGCCATGTTCTTCCGGCGCTGGCGCAAGGGCGGCGCCCCAGTCAGCGACGTCACCAAAGAGCAGCGCGACAGAGCGCGCAACTACGTGCTGGAGGACTTTCTTGAGGAGTACCGCGTTTCCATGAGCGACATGTCCACCAAGGAGACGGAGAAACAGCTGTATAAGTGCTTCAGCCTGCTCGAGAGCTGCGACTTCGACTACGAGCGCTACAAGCGCGCACAAGCCCGCCTGCGTAAGGAGCAGCCGCCCGCCCGCGACGACTTTATGCAGGATATCAAGCGGCTGCGGGCGCAGATTAACCGCAACAGTGACAAGCAGCGCAAAGAGCGGGCGCAGGGAACCAAAGAAGCGGCCGCCGACGGGCCCATCACGTCGACTGAGGAGGAGGATAAAGACCCGGATGCAGATTCGGAATCGAAGAAGAAGAATCAGGAGCCAGGTAGTGGCGAAACGGAGCCCGAGTCTGCAGCAGATCCCACTAAAACGCCGCCGTCCACGTCCGCGGCCGATGAAGCGGAGGAGAGGGAGGAGGAGGAACACTCTGCCACCGCCGCCGGCTGCGGCTCAAACTCGAGTGGCCATCGACGGAGGAAGCGCAGCTCCTCCAGGCGCAGTTCCGTGGTGCCCACGGCCAACGCACAGATCCTCAACATGCACTACGTGTACAGCTTCCTGCAGATGCTAGTCTTCACCTTTATCGGACTCGCCGTGCGCAAGCTCTTCTTCCTCAGCTTCACGCAGGGCTGCGTCATCGTACCCACCGTCTGCTCCAAACTGTGGTACCACCGCCAGCGCAACATCTTCTGGTCGGTCTCGCTGGCCGTCTTCCTGCTCAGCATGTTCGATCCCGGCATGGTGGTAAGTTGGACACGTCTCTATTGCTCATGGGAATTGTTTTGATTTCACCGTCATTTCAAAAACAGAACATTCACGAAGAGTACTTCCCCACGCGCTACTCCAAAAGCGGTGACGACCTGGAAAGCATGCTCGAGTGGATCAAGCTGAACACGGAGCGAGATGCGGTCTTTGCCGGTCCCGTGGATATAATCGGCACCGTGCACTTGACCACCAAACGGCCCATAGTCAACCATGCGCACCTGGAGATGCGTCAGATGGCGTAAGTACTCCCAATCTGAGCGAGATAGCCTATCGACTGGGCCCCTGCTCTGTCCCGCTCTCATTGGCGTCCATGTCCTGGCCATGCACGTACTGCAACTTCCGCCCTTGTGTTTCTTTTTTAAGGGAGCGCACGGAGCACGTGTACTCGGTGTACAGTCGTCAGCAGTCGTCGGATATCTACAACCAGTGCGCCCAGCTGAAGATCCAGTACTTGATCATATCGCTGGACGAGTGCACCAACGAAGTACGGTGAGTAGACGCAGACGAAACCCTCGAGACGGGCACTTGAACTGGTCACCGCTTAATTGAGATCTTGTACTCCTATCGCAATAACATGCAATTTTGTCTGCTCTTCACAACAGCGACGATTGCGATCTGCTGGCCATTTGGGATGACGAGCAGCCGGCCTACCAAAAATACCCGCAGTTCTGCCACGAGCTGCTCCACAAGAACGTGCCCAGCTTCCTAAAGGTGTTCGCCAACGACCACTACGGCATCATCAAGATGTTCTCGCAGAGCGTCCAGATCAACCTCAAGCACAACAAGATGCCCGAGATGTCCATATAGGGCTGGCCGTCCACGTAAGCGGCGCGATGATGGAATGCTGGAATGGTGGGATGGTGGGGAATCAATCGACTGTGTTGTGTTGTACGTAGCTGTGTGACTAGGATTTAGCATTTTACGATGTGTGTGTATTATGATTACGTTTAGTATTGCCCCAACCTTGGATGCCCGAACCCATCTCGCACCCAATCCCAATCCCGCTCCACCTGCAGATGCAAACGGAGAGGGAGAGTAGCTGAGTTGAGATAGCAGATTGCGATTAAAAGGAGGCCACTTCCGCTAGATAGTAAACTGAATGCATTTAGCAGCTTGACTTGTTTCCGCGCCGCTGCGTTCAAACCTTGTTTGGATCATTCCCCGCACCCGCGCCCTCGCATTCGAATAAGTTAATCTAGCCGAACGGAGCGACCTAAACTCTAAATACTTTCGTTAAGTTTAAGCTAAGCTTTTTACATTTACGCATGTAGTATACATATGACGATGAGACGCGCGTGACAGCGAAAGTGGCCGCATGTGGACGATGTACATCCGGGAGCCACGATCCCAGACCCAAAAGCAAGCGGGGAAACGCGCATTTGCCAGGCAATAAGTGAAATAAAACGATATACTTGAAACAATCCTATGGGCACATGTTGTTTGTCTATATCTTTAAAATGCTTACACCTTATTGTTTACAACTTTTGAACTTTAAAAATGTGTATATATATTTGTTTTCAATTGTTTTCGTATTTTTAGTTGTATACAATACTGATATAATCTGGAAATAAATTGTATCTTTCATTAGGGTTTCCATTTGTACAATTTATTTAAATTTCGAATTTCACCTTACATGGTTTGTGTCGCAGCTACCCAACCCGACTTGCGTAAATATATCGATATTTTCGAGTACTGAAATCCGTATCTGGGATTAACTTCTTTTCGCCTTCCGGTCACACTCATACCCGCAACAATACACGAATTTTCATTAATAAAAACACAGAGTGGTCAAAATTGTTCATTTACATCGCGGACCACTCGCATCGCCATCATGCTTTACCTGGAGGACTACCTGGAGATGATCGAGCACCTGCCGCAGGAACTTCGCGACCGCTTCACCGAGATGCGCGAACTGGATCTCGCCGTCCAGAGTAAGTGCAACCAGAGAATCCGAATCTCAGCTTCTCGCCGGATCACTAATCAAGTACTGTTCCTTGCGGTGCACAGACAACATGGACTCGCTGGACAAGAAGTCCCACATGTTCTTCAAGCAGTGCAAGCGCGACGAACTGCAGCACGAGTCGATGGACACGGAGTTCCACAGCCTGCGCGGCGAGTACTTCAAGGTGATGGAGGACGCCGACGAGAAGGTGGCCATAGCCACGCAGATACACGAGCTGGTGGAGCGCTACCTGCGTCGCCTGGACAGCGAGCTCTTCAAGTTCAAGTGCGAGCTGGAGGCGGACAACAACGGCATCACCGAGATCCTCGAGCGCCGCTCCCTGGAGCTGGACGGCAACTCCACTGCAGCCACCGCCCTGCTGCTGAGCATGAACCAGAAGGAGAACCGCTACTACGGCGCCAGTTCGGCCAATACAATGGTGAACAGCTCGGCGGGACACGCATCTGGTGCCGCCACTGGCTCCTCCGGCATTGCACTGGTCAGTGGTGCTGCCGGAACGGGCGGTGCCCTCTCCAGCATCTCCACCGCCCAGCTGGGCTCAAGTCAACGCCACCGCAAGCTGGAGAAGCGGCGGGAAACCATATGCACGGTGCCTGTTCAGGAGAAGCGCGCCAATCTCAATCACTCGCTTCCAGTGGTCGGGTCGGGCTCCACGACTGCCGCGGCGGCCTCATCTTCGTCCGCCACAACGGCCGCAGCCGCCGCCAGCCTGGCCAGTGCGACGACTGCCCAAACTCATGTCTCCAACCACATTGGCAGCATCGCCGCCACTCATCTCACCCTGCCTGTGGCCATGGGCGTGGCCGGTGGCAGTAGCAGTCTGGCTGGCAGCTCGCTTGCCACAGGAACGGGCTCGCTGGTCCGCCAACTTCCCACGAACCTCGCCCACAGCGTGCTGAGCAGCTCAGGTGGAGCGACCGCCGCAGCGGTAGCGGGCGGCAACTCCACGTCCGTGGTCGCTGCTGGTACGGCCCACGGGCACACCCATGCCAGTGGGCACTCGGCCGGCGGGGCCACAGTCACCTACAACCTGCAGCAACTGGGCGGAGGAGCCGCCGCATCTAGTGCCATTGCGGCGGCAGCCAGCCAGGCGATCGTGGCCACACAGCAGATGCAGCAAGGCCGCCGCACGGCCAGCCTCAAGGCCAGTTACGAGGCCATACACGGAACAGCGGGCGCCACCGCCGACTTCTGGACCCAAGCCGGTCAGGGTGGACTGCAGCAGTCGGCCGCCGGATCGGTGACAGTGACTGCCGGCGCAGCGTTGGCCACCGGCGCAGCTGGCGGTAGTAGCAGCGGCTCGCATCACTCGCACCACTCACAGTCGCACCACGGCGGCCATGGGCACGGACATGGTCATGGCCATGGGCATGGGCATGGGCACGGGCACCACAGCAGCAGTGGTCACGGCGGAGGGCACAGCAGCCACCACCAGGAGAAGAAGCAAAAGAAGAAGTTAACCACTGCGCTGACGTTGCCCACAGTGCAGCCGACGGCCGGCTCTTCGTCGGGCAACTCGATTGGCTCGTCGTCGTCGATTAGCCTGGAATCGGTGAACAAGCTCACCACATCGGCGGCCCTGGCGGCGGCATCGGCCACGGCGACCTACATGTCTGTGGGTGGACAGGCGCTGCTCGCCATGACTGCCGGAGGTGGAGGAGGAGGCAACTTGGCGGACAGTTCCGCTGACGGCGTGCCCGCCGGAATGATTGCCATGAACCTGCCCACCGCCACGGTAACGCCCGGCTCCAGCCTGACCATCGGCGAGAACGGACTCGTGGTGGAGCAGACGAACGAGGGCGAGTGGTCGTACGATCCCAACGAGCCGCGCTACTGCACCTGCAACCAGGTGTCCTACGGCGACATGGTGGCCTGCGACAACGACGCCTGTCCCTACGAGTGGTTCCACTACCCCTGCGTGGGCATCACCCAGCCGCCCAAGGGCAAGTGGTACTGCCCCAAGTGCACCGCCTCCATGCGGCGCCGTGGCAACCGAAAGAACTGAGGCTGACTGCGCCTGCTGGCCCCCCTCTTCCGTGGCGGGGGCGGCGGCGTAGGCACATGGTCGCGTCGCTAGCGGCTCTTATACTTATAGAGTGTATAATATATACACTCTATATATAAATATATATCTCTATATAAATATATAGAGTGACAAATAAACAAATTAAAAGTATTCAATAAAGTAGATCAGCAAAGGAGCAGCTCTTTATATTCAGTTCGGAACGCAAAGGCGAATGGTGGATTGGTCACTAGTATAACTTAACTAAATTAGTTTAAGCCAGCTTCCAGTTTAGATAACAAGTTTTAGGTGTCTTCGCTACAATAATAATAAACAATGAAATATAGTTCGTAATACATTCGATAGTTTGATTTCAAAATTCGCGCCCTCTTGGCAATCAAACAGCGTGACCAGGCTGCGCTTGCTAAAGCACTCTGGTCACGCTGAACAGAAGAAAAGAAAATTTCCAGCGTCATTTGTGCATTGCAAAGTTAGTAAACAATAAAAGCGCATAAACAGGGCTAGGAAAAGCGGGAAAGACGACTTGGTAAACATAATTCGACGCAGATCGGTTGGAAAAACGGCCTCAAGATTGGCAAGATACGCAAGAGCAAGAAAATGAGCTACAACGAGAAATCGGAGGCCATCATCAAGGAGGAGTGGCTGCAGCGCCTGGAGCAGTTTCCCTTCAAGCAGGCGGACATGAATCGCCTGATCATGAACTACTTGGTCACAGGTGAGCCCGGGTCACCAACCCGCAGCCAAAGCGAGCATCTAATCAAGGACTAATCCACAGAGGGTTTCAAGGAGGCCGCCGAGAAGTTCCAGCACGAGGCGGATCTGGAGCCCAGCGTGGAGCTGAGCAGCCTCGATGGGCGCATACTCATCCGCGAAGCCGTGCAGGCGGGCCGCATCGAGGAGGCCACCCAGCTGGTGAACCAGCTGCATCCTGAGCTGCTCGGCAGCGATCGCTATCTGTTCTTCCACCTGCAGCAGCTGCAGCTCATCGAGCTGATACGCGCCGGCAAGGTAGAAGAGGCCCTGTCCTTCGCCCAGAGCAAGCTGTCCGAGTCCGGTGAGGAGGCCATGTTCGAGCTGGAGCGCACCCTGGCCCTGCTCGCCTTCGAGAAGCCGCAGGAGAGCCCTTTCGCCGACCTGCTGGAGCAGTCGTACCGCCAGAAGATCGCCAGCGAGCTCAACTCGGCCATCCTGCGCTGCGAGCAGAGCGAGGACTCCACGCCCAAAATGATGTTCCTGCTCAAGCTGATCTTGTGGGCCCAGTCCAAGCTGGACAGCCGTTCCATTAGCTATCCCAAGATGAAGAACCTGGAGACGGCGCACCTGGAGCCCAAGTAGAAGGGCAGCGCCACCCCCTTCGACTTCTTTTGCTAATGCTATTGCTATTATATCTCCATTTAATAAGTATGTATATGTATGTATGCTGGATGTAGGCAGTGAATTATTAAATAAGTAGCCGGAAACTCCATCTATCCATCCATCCGATTTGCCATCAGCCCTTCTTACCAGCCGAATATCAGGTCCATGGCCTTGTTCACCAGACCGGAGCTCTTCTGCGGCGCATCGCTTTTCGGCGATATGATGGCTTCTTTGCGGACCAGCTTGTACGACTGCTGGGAAAAGGGTCGAATCACACTCGGACTGGCGGGGGGATCTCCTATCTCTGCATTGGCCGCAAAGCCGATGTTCTCCTTATCGAGCACCGAGCGCTCCGTGCAGCGCGACACGCCCACCATCACATTGCCGGCGATGACTTTTTCATTGTAGTTCAGCGCCTTGTCGCTCTCGATGCGCGAGGAGTAGCGCACATACATCCAGTTGCCATTCTGCGGGGCATGAACCACGTCCACAATGGTGCCGCAGACGGTGAAGTGCTGCAGCACCATGGAGTTGGCCCCCGGCGGAAACCCGAAGATGGTAACCCATAAGTCGGATATGCGCGAACTGCCGCCCGGCGTCATGGATGTACTCAGGCCTCCAGCTGGCAAGGCAGTGGCTCCCAGTGGCGAGCACAGTGCCCGCATCGAGGCATTGGTGGCATTGATGGGTGCGAACGAGTCATTCGTGTGATAGCTGCTTTGGTAGCTCTGGTTCGGCGACTGAAACTGCAGCATGCCAAGATGGTTCTTCTTCTTCGGCGTGACGGACTGTTCGCGCAGCGAGTCGAAGAGTCCCTGGGTGGGCGGCCCCGTCTGGTGGTGGCTGTGCGACAGGCCGTGCGCGGGCGTTGAGCTGTTGGAGCCCACAACCGTGTGCGAGACATTGGGACCCATCGACCCGCCTCCTTGGGCGGCGAACAGAGTACGTGTGCTCAGAGCGGTGCGGTTGAGCTCGTGTGGACTGCTGCCGCCGGGCGAGGTGGCTGCAGGGCATGTGTTAATATAGCCAATGCGAATGAGTTGCTTAATGCCGGCTACTTACCGAAACTGATATTAGAGCGCCCGGTTTTCGGGGACAGCGTGTTCTTGTGCGGCGTGATACCTTGCGGATCGCCGAGCAGGAAAGGTGGCAGATACTGGGTCTGGTTGGAGCCGGGACTGTTGACCGGGCTGCCCAGGTTCATTGGCTCCATATCGACTGTGAATTTTAATTATAATAATTGACAAACGCACGAAGAAACAGAGAAAAATAAAAATGTGTGAAATTGACACGGACGCCACAGCTGTAATCGGTTAGTGCGACCGGAGTGGGCTTATGTCGAAATACCACAGGCGGAGAAACATTGATGCCAACATCGATGTTTTAGAAAAATCACAAGCATCGATGTATTTCGAGAAATCATCGATGTTTTTCCATTTCTACTGCGCTTTCGAGGAGAAAAGTGTCTAATTGTAAGTATAAATCATTTTTCAAAATTTTTCAATACAATTATTAATAGCATATTGCAAATTTATTGTGACTTGTGGTGGTGTTGTCGGGCGTCGTGGAAGAGATGGATAAATATCTGACAAGCTAGTTCCTAACTCCCCGATAAGGCTTTCACGGCTGCACGTATGTATATGCATATATGCAGATACATTTTTTTGTTTTTCTTTAAAACGTCGATGTTTTTCGCCAAAAATATCGATGTCCGACAACATCGATGTTTCTCCACCTCTACGAAATACGCCGTTCTTCGCAGTCGCGCCGCGCAACTTGCACTTTTGCAGCTCCCCGACAGGCATTGGGCACATTTCGTTTCCCCCAAACGGTCACTCTAGCGGCCACCTTCGAAACAACAACATCACGCGTCGCGTCTCTCCGTCTTTTTCCTTTTTTTTTACATTAGACTACACTACGTTCTCCTGGCGTTTCGTTCGTGTCGCGCGTGATTAAATTGGCAACTGAGAACAATAAGAAGAAATCACAGTGTGCGAGCAACAAACACAACAATTAGTGTAAACAAAACACCCCGACAACAACAATCCAAATTGCAAAAAAGGCAACAAAGAAGAAACGAAAGGCAGGACCTTCGCAGCAAGAGCGAGACAGCAAAGGATCGGGATCGGGAGAGAGCGTGAGAGTGCGAGTTGATCAACGGGATACAGGGTGACATGTGGAGTCCGACGCACTGTAGTGTAACGGGTAAGTGGGGGCGAAAAGCGGGGGACACCCGTTTTAGTATTTGTTTTTTTTTTATTTTTTTTTACGGCGAATAAATCGCATTAAAACTTAAACTCGTTTGTGCCGCGTGTGTATGGGTGTGTGGCCTGCGCGGTTGTGTTAGTGTGTGCTTAAAATATTGTCATGACGGTCGTGTTGTTGCTATTGCTTTTGCTGCAGACGTACCAATTCGAAATTTCACTTTTTCCCCACCGCGCGCTTCCTCCTTTTGCCATTGCCTCTTGCTCTTTCTCTTGTGTTTTCCTGACTCCAGCAATTGCCTTTTTATCAGGCTTTTCTGGCTGATAAGATAATTCCCTTGCTCGAACGCGCACTTACTCATCGCATTGCTAGAAAATTGCTCATGCTAAGCGCTCCCCTTATGTATTTGCACCGCCTCCCCCCGTTGGCATTCCTTAGCTTACGCCCATGGTGGCGCTTGTTTTGGGGCCTCTTGTTTACCTTTGCCATTGTTTTCGTTTTGCGTTTTCTTCAGGGCTAAGTGTCAATGAGAAATCGCGAATTCCAATTCCAAATTCGTGACAAAACACAAAGCGCGCTCATTCTGCTGTTCCCAGTTCGGTGATTATGGAAACAAATAACTGAAAGCCAAAGCATAGATATTTTCATATCTCTAGCATTGCCAATAAGATCCTTTAAGAAATGTTTTCCGCCATGTTAGTTATTGGTTGCAATAGTGGCCACTGGCGGCCAAATGAGTAAATGAGTCACGAGTTGTGGTTCAATCTAGAGCTGCGTGGAATTTACACAAATCAAGATGATAAATACACTGGGCACCATTGACATGAACGGATCCAGCTTGTTGTGATCTTGAACTTGCCCCGCTATCAGTTAGTACGTTCTTTGCCTCAATTCGCTCGTTTCATTTATTTTGCATATTTGCACAGCGCAGTGTTTTATTCCAGCAATTTGCGATTAAAACCCATAGCCGTTGACGTCACGGCGAATGAGCAAACAAATCATCGCCGTGTGGCTCTCCCAAATTCGCCGAGTTTCGCCTTGTTTGTTAAGTTTATATGTACATACATACATATGCACACGCACATAAATACACCTGTCAATATTTGCCAATTTCTTGGCGATGAGAATGAGATGAGCGCGCACGCTTTGGAAACAGCTGTTTTCGCTGCTGTTCTCAGGAGCACTCTGTTCCCGCTCCTTTGAAATGCCATAGTGTTCCCACACAGAGAGAAATTGTGATTCAAAGGGATTCCTCTATTTTTCTCTCTTTTCAAAGCGGAATGCAAATGTATTAACCCATATTATAGAGTAGGAAATATTCAAATATTTAAATTAAAGCCCATTTTTTTGTAATTATTGTACAGCTGCAAGCTTTGAATTCTACTAACCAGATTTGCTAGTTAAATTAAGAATTCATCTGAGTTTAGCATGTTTACATGCATGATTGCATGCCAGCGAATTTCTTTCAGTGTGCTTTTTTCGTTTCCCCTGTTAGATCATCCAGCAAACACCTGGCGGTTCCACCTTCTTATTAATGGCTTGTTGTTTGGGAACCATTTATGGTAGTCTGGGAGAGTTCCTTATCGACTGCGAACTCCACCCAATTGGCCCATTGCGTGCCTTATTTTTAGCCGTAAATTCTTGGCCGCCACTTACTCACTCACTCACTCACTCCACTCACTTACTCGGCTACTTACTCCAACTCGCACATCTACGGACACACCTACTGAATAAATGCTTAAAATACCTGAAAATGAAAATTCCTCAGCGGGAAATTGTGCAATGAGCGGCGGGCAGCCAAGCAGACCCAAACAAAACAAACGCCTAATTTTCCTTTTCATTTCCATTTCGGTTTTTGGTTTATGTTTGGCTTGCTTTTGCAACGCATTTTATGCGGTTGCAGTGAAAATCAGAGCGGACCACACCGCCCTTTTATCGATAATGAATGGTGGTGGCACAGTGAATACCCGCTAACGGGGAAACCAGGTACTACTATGTAAAATAACACAGTAATCTGTTACACTTCTGAACCTTTAATGTAAGATTTTAAGTCGTTGGACTAAAAGATAGAGCTTCTAATTAAATTGAGAAATGATCATTTTGGCAGCTTCTACTGTATTTTCCCTACTATCACCGAATCGATAAGGAAATCAGTGCGATAAGAGCTGGAGCTGTAGCTAGAACTGTAGTTGAAGTTGGATCACCTCTGGTCACGTCAGCGGGCAGATGGCGTCTTGAGATTCTGTCCACCTCTTCCACACCCTGTCGTCCGCAATGCCATCGTCCATGTGAGACCGTTTTAATGCGGCTCCATCGATGCACTTATGCGAAACAGTTACGTTCCATTGCCCGACCCATTTAGCCAGAATAGAACCAAACAAACCGAAGCGGATCGGATGAATCGGATGGGATCGGGTTATGAGCAGGGTGGAGGGAGGGTGGATCGTGAAGAAAAACAGGTCTGGCATTGGATGGGATCGCTGGCCGAAACTCTCTTCGCATCGCGGGTCTGCAATTGATTATTTTCCAGTTCCAGTTCTTGGCCAGTGGCCACATTCCTCCGGCGCTTGCCGAACCCCAGTCAGCAGTCAGCAGTCCCCAACCTCCGAGCACATCCTCCCCTGAATATTCATGCTGGGAATCTCGGATTCTTTGAGCCAGCGGGGCATTTATATTCAAAACATGCCATGGCAAACAGAAGCCAACTGCAACTGAAATGCTAATCGCCTTTCGTTTGGGAAAACTGTGTTTCATGTCTTCTGCTGTCTGTTTTCCATTTCAAAATCGCACGGCTTCGTGGGTTCAATGCTTGCGAGAAAGAAATTGTTTATGCATAACAATAAAATGATCCGCTGTAAGATGGTGGGATCCCATTGATAGACCGTTTACTTTGATCGCCGCCTCTGCACATTTTCGCATTTTCGCACGATCCGCACACACACACACACATACGTATGTACATACAACATACTTATGTATGTATGTGTGCAATGTTGCATTGCCTGCTCGATGTTGCAGTTGCAACATTAATTGTTGCTAATGCTTTTCATCAAACGGGATCTGTGCTGTAATGCGGGGCCATAAAGGCGAGGAGGATTGGCCCCCAGTTGGGTGAGCTTGTAGCACGTGGTAAACCCCCGAGTTGAAACCCATAACCCTGAACTCCGCACCATGAACCCCTCAATCTTTCGATTGGCGCACTCGTTGGGCAAGAGTCGTCCAAAAGTGAGGCTCGAGAAGAACTGTCTTCCGAAATGGGAGCGCGAGCAAGTGGCTCATTAGCATGCGTGGTTGGATGCCCATGCCCCAAGGAGCATTGGCCTCGACTAGCAGTTTGCTGTGTATATACTTGGCCACGCCCTCGCACCGCCCCCGAAAAAAAGAGTGCGAGAGCTGAAAAAAAGTGGAACATGAAAGTGCGTGCTGGGAATTTCACGTTTAAAGTGCGCCATAAGAAGCAGCAGCTATAGAAGCTCTTTATGATTGCGATGCACTGCATCTGTATCTGTAGCTTGGCGGGGATTGGGCCCGCCAATTAGGTTTCACACACACACTCACACACATAATCCCCTGACTTGTGCGATCACTTCATTCCATAGTTTCTCTTTAGGAAATGGATGGAGATGCCAATGGAAATGGAAATGGAAATGGTCACCTGTGGAGCATCAAAGCACTGCACACGGCCGCAGAAACCAGAAAAGCAGCCGGGAAATCAAGCAAACAAGCCAAGGCACACCGAGAAATGATTTCATTGAAATTAATTAACCCGAAAGTTGACCTCTCCCCTCTCCTCCCATTCCCTCCGCACATTTACACACACACACACACATGTAGTGGCGAGTCAGAAAGGTCAACAATATGCGATGGCAGATGTTGATTCTATTGTCGGCCGTCTGTCTCTCTGGGGTCGCATAAAACAAAAAACAAAGGTGCAGCCGCCTGTTTGCTTGCCTCGCCACGGAGGCTTTTAGCCATAATTGACTGTAAACTAGGAGGGGAGAAACTGAATGGGATTTAATCATCAGTTTCAGTTACCCCCACGTACACAGGAATCAAATTCCAGTTGCCCAGAATCGAAATCGAATGAGCATCGATCGGCAAGCAGCGAGAGATTTCTCTTTTTTGGCATCGAAGCCAGCCGTTATATTCGGCGGCTTATTTGGGCCACGAGCACAGGTGACTCATGTTCCAGAGTTCCAGTGCCATGAGTAAGCCAGCCGGTAGATCCTGCCCTGCGCTTCTGCCCGATATCATAGATAACTCGTTCACTTCTGACATTCTGCTGATACAAATTGAATTGAATCGAATTGAAAAGAATTGCGCCGCCCTTTGCACGTGATTAAATCGAAATTGAGCAACTGGGAGGAAAAGTGCTTCTGTTTTGGCACTGCTTCTATTATCGCCTCTCAATCCGATCGAAGCACTCGGGGGCACTTGGTGCTCACATCATGCTGAGCATCGCCAGGCGAAAATCAAATGCGGCACAGTGGGCGCAAATTATGATGTTTTCGAGGCGAAAATGGTACTTCGGAGTGGCCAAAATGAATCACCTTTGGCCCACGGTGCCGGCAGCGTCATTAGTTTCGAGAGGCGGCCATAAAAGCGGACCAACTTAACGGTTTCGCCGTTGGTGGATTGCTATTTGGATTTTGGTTTTGGTTGTGCTTTTTTTTTGGCGCTGCCTGCCTTGTTTTTTGCTTTATTTTGCTTTTCGTTTCTTACCATTTTGCCATTTAGCATTTGGCATTTCTATTTTGGGGCGCCCCTCCATGCAAAACACCACCACCACCACCATTACCATTACCATCGTCGCGTTATGAAGGGGAACTGGCTGGGCAGACAGACAGACGGGCACGGTGGCAATCAGGCAGAGGAGTCCATCGATCTCTGGGCGGATTTGCATGAACCGCTGCACGAAATTGCCGGGCGGGTTATTGACAGCCATACTCGTGGCCATCCATCTTTCCGTTCATGAGCTCTGTTAGCCATCAGCTATTAGCTCGAGAAGAAAAACCGAGCCCAGAGCGACCTGCAGATGAGAAGGTTGCTCCGCTTTGGCCGCCACTCATTGATCTTCGGCAGCCGTTGGATTATCGATATTAGCCCAGGGGCGCTGCCCCGTCTTTAGCCCCAATGATTGGTACAAAAAAGTGGAGGGAAAACGGGAAAAATCAGCGACGGCACGGCAGAAGAAGCGGAAAACATTTCAAATTGGCTTACAGGCATGCAGACGGAAAAAACTGTTAATGCGATAATAATTATGAGACGCCCACTCGGTGGAAAAGGGGGCGGGAAAAGGCCTAAGATGTGGCACTTGCACCCGAACAGAAACCGAAACCGAAATCGAAACCGAAGACACCGAAAATGATGCACAAATCTGCAGGCCAGGCCCATTGTTTCTGCGCTTTCCCGCTTTTCTTCTAGTCAATTTTCACCGCCTTTCGTTGACACCGCTTTTCACTTTTTGCCTCGTTGTTTATGCCCGGTAATTGCTTCTTTCCCTTCAACTCTTTTTGCTTTCTTCTCCTCTCTTCACTTTACTTTTCCTTCTTTTTTTTTGGCATTACGAAACGCTGGAGGGGATTGCGAAAAACAGACTTTGTGCAAGTGCCCAATCACATTTGAATAATCGAAATGTATGGCGATTTCCGGGGAGGAGAAGGAGAGGGAGGTAGTCGGAGTCTCTGTCCCCCGATTTCCACATGTGGGGTGATGAACATCTGGGCAGTGGAATGACCTGTAGCCCGGGCCAAGCCAGAAATAGATGCCTCCGTTGCCTCGGTTCTGTGCCGTTTCGTTCTGGCAATGACTTAATTTCGTCTCCATTTACATTTCGACTCCGATTCCAACTCGAATTTCCACTTCCGGCAGCTGTGCATCCGAAACACAGCAGTGAGCTGGAATCGAAGACGGCGCCGAGGTATACGCGAAAAAATAAGAGCAGAAAACAAACACCGCAGGCAACCAACACAAAATGCGAATCTGAGCCAGCGATTGTCGCCACTCGCTCGAGTGAATCACTAGCCAAATAATGTTGCCGATGCTCCGTCCAGCGGACCCAAAAGCAAATTTCGAGTTTCACCCGAGCGCCTCGTGACCTCGAGAGCCCGACCAGAGCATCCGGCAGATATGAAAGCCACTGCCACAGCGCCGACACGCCAACCACGCAAACCACACAACCGCGATTCGCATCCCAACCCAACCCGTCCCATGCCATGCCATGCCAATCCCAAACTCTCAAACTCTCAATCCCAGCATTGTTTGCGGCCGGCCGGGCGGCCGACTCCTCCAGATACATTTATGTATCTGGGCATTTGCTTTCCAGATCATATTCCATGATCCGGACTCTTGTTCCCCACGCTCCCCATTTGTCACATTAAGCTGAGGCCGAAAATATCACTCATATTTATTTTGGTGAGAATTAATCATTAAGCTTGGCGTACAATTATTTGCGAATGTAAGCGATATATTTGGATAGCCCAACAGAGGCCTTCACACACTTCCTGCTGTTGTCGATGCGTTGGAATGTGACTCAAATCCCCAACGAATCTCTAATCTCGTTCACATTTCTATCCCATTACAGTGCAGCGAGCGCGTGGGCTGCTCACCAAGGGCAAGAATGGCACCAACAACTGTTTCGTCACCATTGCTCTGGGCAAGGAGAAGTACCAGACGTCCGTCAAGGACAAGGCCGAGACGAGCGTCAACTGGAACGAGGAGTGCGAACTGTAAGTTCAGAGTAACAGCTCCTCTGCTCTGCATGATGCTCAAGTATTCTTCATTCCTTCGCACAGGAAAATTCCCGATCAGGGTAATCGCGCCGAGCTCACTTTGACCTGCCTGCACAGGAACAATCTGGGCATCGATGAGTTCCTCGGTCAGGCGACGCTGCCGCTCAACGAGATGGATGTGTACGACCGGCCACGCGCCAAGTGGTTCAAGCTGGAGAGCAAGCCCGGCAAGGAGAAGAAGAACAAGGAGCGCGGCGAGCTGGAGGTGCGCATCGCCTTCGTGGTCAAGTCCGGCTCGCTGACCGATCTCAGCAAGAAGGACAAGCACAAGTCTTCCATTGGCCAGCTGGCCAGCTCAGTCGGTGGCAGTCTGTTGTCCATCGGCAACGGCGAGAAACGGCGCGGCATCAAGAAGCTGGCTGGCTCGCTTAGCTCCAAGCTGCACATTCGCAGCAAGAAGAAGAACCAGGAGGCGGGCGCCGACGATAGCAGCTCCTTCGGCGGCTCCTTCGCCAGCCTGGGCACGCCCAACAGCTCCAACGGCAGGGGCCAGAATGGTGGCAGTGGCCGGCGACGTGGCGGCCAGCGGGCGGGCGAAGCCGATCCCGGCGTGATCAGCGAGGACGAGGACGAGTTTGTGTTCGACAACCTCTCGCACAAGAGCTCCGGCAGCTCACTTAACATCCAACGTAGCGGGCTGCAGCCGCCGCCAGTCGGTACGCCCAACTTTACGCCGCGTCACCCATCGCCCCTGCTGAACAACGGAGTTAGTGGCGTCGGAAGCGGCAGCGCGAAAGGTAAGCAAGCGGTATTGCCAGCGACGCTCGATGAGGATGCGTCCATTGACGCGGAGATGGAACAGCTTGAGCTAGATTTCAGTGTTCGTGCCCACGCCCGCGCCAACGCTAACGCCAGCGCCAGCGCCAGCGGCAATGCCAGCACCCTGCCGCCTCCCTCGAAACCACCGCGCATTCCCCTGTCGCAGGTGGACGAGCAGCCGGCTGCTGGGAGTCTGGAGCGGGAAAAGCCAAAGGAGAAGCCAGCCGAGGTGGAAAGCGACAAGGACGAGTGGGCGTCAAAGTTGTATGGCGGTGGAAAGTACCTGGAGATCGGTAGCAGTAACTCATTGAAACGCCGCAGCTGGGAGGACCGAGTTCCACTCCCCGCCAGTGTCGAGGAGCCGCCGACATTGCACTCGTCCAGTTCGTCGTCCAGTTCGGATAGCGATGACGACGACGAGAATCCGCCGCAGGCAGCTCCCCCACCAGTACCCGTGCCGGCTTCTCTACCAGTTCCATCTGCTGCTGCTGCTGCTGCTACTGTTACTGCTTCTGCTGAGCCAGTGGTGGCTACTTCATCGTCGCTCTTCTCCCCCGACGTGGAGCACCGCAACTTTGATACCTTCAACGCTAGTTTCGCCAA
The DNA here is from genome assembly GCF_004382145.1 of Drosophila mauritiana. Taxonomy (NCBI): domain Eukaryota; kingdom Metazoa; phylum Arthropoda; class Insecta; order Diptera; family Drosophilidae; genus Drosophila; species Drosophila mauritiana. The sequence continues at coordinate 18,460,401 of NC_046672.1, read as the reverse complement.
GTACGAGCAGCGAAACAGCACTGCTATTTTTGCAGATGAGCCCGAGTTGGAAGACCTAACAGTGGAGCTTGAGAAGCCGGCGCCCACTCCCACAGCACGCCCCAAACCGCAGCCACGTGCTACGGCCGATCTGAGGGCGGAGGAGGAGAAGGCTAAGGAAGAGGCTGCACGGCAACTGCGTGCCGAGGAGGATGCCCGCTTGGAGGCGGAGCTGCGTCTGAATGAGGAGCGCCTACGCGAAGAAGAGGAGGCTATGCAGCGAGAGCTGGAGGAAGAGAAGGAGCGCCAAAAGCAGCTGCAGATGGATGAGCAGCAGCGGCGTGAGGCCAAGCGCTGGGAAGAAGACCAACGGCTTTTGAGCTTTGCCAAGCGATCCACATCCCTCGAGGAGCCAGTCCCAGAGAAGCAGGAGCTTAAGCATGCGAGGGAGCTCGTGGCCAAGCAGGAGCCGGAGGAAACGCTGGATACGGCAGAGCCAGAGCCGGAGCACAACTTCCTAACGCCCGAACAGTCGCCCAAGGAGTTCCAGACGAATGGCAGTGGCAGAGGCAGCGGGGATCGCTGGGAGAAACGACTGGGCAAATTCAAATACGGCAACAAGCGAGGTGAGCTGATGTACCCGAACCGATACCGAACCAAATCCAGAGCAACCAAACCACTGAATCACTGCAATTCCCCACCACTCCAAAAAAAATCTGGCGGCGGGCGGGGAGTATGGCATAATGGCTGGCGGATCGCGAAGCGCACACGAAACCGAATCAAGCTAACTTCCAGTCTACGCTGTCATCTGCCGCGTCATTCTCCTTCGAGGCGATTCCTATGCCCCCTTACTCAACCTCTTTTCCCACCTGTCTGAATTTCCTGTCTGTCCCTTGGCTGTTTTGTGTTGTTTCCGTTGTGTTTCTCGCATCCGCCAGTGAATTTGCATCTGAGTTTTAACCACCTTAGCTCCTCCCTCATCCGCGCGACTCCTCCTTAGTATCTGGACTGACCAATTTTGATTTCCCTGCTCCGCAGATAAATACAACAACGACAACGACAGCAACTCGCCCAGTCCCAAGTCCACGGAGCGCATCATAATTGGTCACGAGAAGTCGGGATCGCATGCGGATCGCCGCTCGGAGATATCCGCCCAGCTGGCCAAGAAATACGAGGGCAAGTCGCGCGAGGTAAGTGGCATTGTCATACATACACCTCGCCTGTGATCAAGGTGCTCATATAATTGCATACCGGCAGGAACTTATGCTAATTGCCAACGGAATGGAGAACGAGGCTCTGCTGCAGCGGCAGCGCGTGAAGGAGCTGGAGGACTATCTGGACAACCTGCTGCTGCGCGTGATGGAGACGCACCCGAAGATCCTGCAGAATCCCTATTCGCGCACCACGTCCGCCAAGAGGTACGGCACCTGGTCGTTCTGGTCGTCCTCTCGTACGAGAGCCACGCCCACCCACTAACCAACTGCATGACCCTGACCGCCGGTAGGATTGTTGATAGCCGATAGCAAACAGCCCCGCCCCCTGCTGATCTAAATTTAGGGTCCCACTGGATGGGAATTGAATTTGATATATATGCATATATATATTTATAATATTTTTGTTTTGTTCCGTCCACTGCCATTCACCATAAATATGAACAATCCTACTCCGATCTGAATGCGCTTCTCTATTAACCCCGTGTGTTGCCAATTGCAAATTGCCAATCCCAAACTACCTGCACCCACAACCCACCATCACCCACCGCCACCCACACTCGTTATTAAGCCACCCACCGATGTTCTCTGTTTGTTTTTGTTCTCGTTTTTGTTTGGCTCTCCTTTTAACCGAATGCATTTTTGTGATTTCTTTTTATTTAGTTATAAAAATTACATCAATATGAATGACTTTCTAAAGTAAGTGCTGCGCATGCTGCAAGTTGCATTTAAGTAGACACTTAACCAACAATCCCCAACAACAACAACATCACCACCAACAACACCACAACCCCCAACAAGAACAACAACGACAACCAGAACTGCGAGACACGAGTAACAAGAACTATAAACACCGCCGGCCGAGAAAGAAGTGAAGGAACCACTGAGGCGGGATCGAAGTAAGAAGAAGCACCGATGACCCACTGACTTTTCACCCCATTCTCGCTGTCTCTCAAACGATACGCTCTGTCTCTATCCAACAGCTCGGCCCCTCTCTTTCCCTTTCGCTTGCCTGCTGCGCCGTTGTGTCGATGGTTTCCTGTACTCCCGCCCCTTAATCCCCTGCAGCTTAAGATTCCCGCCACCCGCACCCACCAACCCCACTACCCACTACCCACTCACCCAACATCCTTGTGCTCACTGTTGGTTATACTTACCGGATGATCTGTTCTGCATTGCAGCGGCTAAACAAACAGCCAAACAACCGGTTCACTTGTCGCAGAGCAGCTGGAGAAGATCTGCGGAGGCTGCTCCGGAAGCTGTTGAGTCGAAACGAATCGAAACACCACGTTGCCTTTGCCGCGAGCAGCAAAATTCAAGTGCTTTCTAAAACGTATTGCTAAGAGGGAAACTAAGTGTACGCGTAAAACAGTTAGGCTTAAGGAGTGCAAAATCTATATTGATATTTTATTGTGTGTAGCATTCGTACTTTTTCATTTAGAAATCCCCCCCCCACACACACACACACTAAACAGAACTAAATTAATTGTACTATATGTTTATCCTGGCAATTGACGCTATTTGCTTGTCAATTGATTGAAATTATTCGAAAGTATTGTGTTTGTTTTTTTTGTATGACCCACTTTTTTTTGTAGTGTTGTGCGACAAGAGTTTGAGAAGTTTTTGTAAAGTGCTGCCTGGGAAGTGGCCTTAGTGAATTAAGAGAATTAAATTATTTATGTTTTAGCGATTAAGCGAAAAGTGGGAAAGGGGGACCACCCACGTATGTCCCCCGCGAAAAAAAACACCACACACAGTTGAAATATGTTGATACTACAATGATTTTACTTATTGATATAAACGCAAGCAGAATAAAACATTTTTAACATAAATAACATATCGTTGTCTTTTAAATGGAAAGGATAATATTTGTAATTGGCATGCTTCTATTTTGATTTACTCTCATGGTACTCCTATGAAAAAGTTTGTAGTAAAGCGCCACCTATGAGAGACTGTGCAATCCTAGCCACTGTTTTTGCGCCATCTATGCAAGACAGGCGTATGCTTCTGTGAGCTTTGGCAAAACCTATGACCGTAAAAGTATGCTACAAAATAAAATAAAACACCGATAGTCACGAGATTTTGCTTTTTAAGAACTTTACTTTACAGAGGTTTTTTAAATTAACAGACCGCTAAATTCAAATTCGATTGGGTTAGACCAACTAAAAACATTGGTCAACAAAAAATGCGACTGAAAATCATTTCATAAATAATAAATAATTGTTCTTAATAATTAATAAAATTTCAATTGATTTGATTTGACTGTTCGGACTTATAATAGATAGTGATTGAACAATTGTGATTGCCTATGTGTTGCAAATTCAAGTTCATTTTAACTATAAAAAAATAAATTGTAAATAAATACTATCACTTATTTGTTACATACTTTCCATGCTGATATAACCCCTTTTCTAGGACAGAAGTGCGTGACACGCTTGAACTGAAAGTGGAAATATCGAGTGAAAGAAAATGTTAAGTCGCATAACAGCGAGCGGCTCTGTAGATACATTTGCTCTCCGGTGCGCACTGCGATCAGTCTCTCACAGCCAGCGAATAGCTGCGTATCGCATCGCTGCGATCGAGCGCCGAAGAAAACCGAGCCGAGGAAAACGTATTTCCACTTGCCTGACCATAGATATTTTGCTGGCGCAGCTCGCACTCGCGACGGCCAATGAAAAGTGCAGTGAATGTACCATTTGAACGATTTTTTTTCTTGTTGCGCGGTTGCCAGTGCGAAAGAAGAAAAGTAAAGAAAAGTGCTAATTGTGCAATTGCGACTGCAATTGATTGACAACCCGAACGATCGATCGGTCCGTCCATTCATCCATTTTCATTTTATCGGCGGAGGGCAGTGCGTTGGATCGTTAGATCATTCAAAGTCAAAGATGCAAGCATGAAGCCTGCCGCCGCCGTCGCGAATTCGAATTGAAAGGCACTAAATAGAAGGCAGCGAAAGGCAGAGCAGCAGACGCAGATCATCGCAGATCACCGCAGATCGCAAACAACAAACCAACGAGTGGAGAAGCGAAAAAGTGAGTGATTTATTTATTGCACAGTCACAGTCGGAGAACCAGAAACAGAAACAGAAACAGAGGCTCAGGTTATGATTACTGGTGCCCAGCCGGCAGAAGCCCACTTGCATGCGGAGATCTGGATCCCCCCGGAGTCCGGATCCTCATCTACGATCTCCCAGCTCCCAGCTCCGAGCTCCCATCTCCCATCTCCGATCTCCATCCACTCATGGCTGGTTATGCTATATGCGCTACTATATGTGCTACTATATATGCTGCGTTATGCTTTATGGCTTATGGTTATGCCCGTCTGTTCAGCTTCTGTTTCTGTTTCGGAAGCGGCGGCGATGATCTCCGCATCTCGTGGAGCTGGGGGACTGCGGCTCGTGGGCTCGTGGGCTGGGGACTGGGGGATGCGGACACGGACACGGACGCAGACACACCGAAATGGAATGGAATTGAATTAAATCAAATGATAAAAAATATAAATCGAGTGTAGAAACAGAACAGAAACAGAAACAGAGGCAGCCCTCTGTGCGGTAGCGAAAAACAAAAAGACACGGAACAACTAAAAAAGAAGCGAAAAATCGGAATCGGATCCGCGCGAAAAAAATACAAAAAATAAAAACAAGCGCTCAAAAACAGAGTCCAAAACTGAATCCGTATCCGAATCCGAATCAGAGAGACACACAATCATAATCACAGAGCCCCTCGTGCAGGGCGGACAACTGACGAGATGGATGGACAGATTGGCTGTGCCATTGGGGGGACTACAACTACTCCGACATGTATTCAGTTGCAGATACAGATACAGATACAGATACAGATACATGTACAGATACAGGAACAGAAGCGGAATGAGATACAGATACAGATGCAGATGCAGAAACAGAAACATAAGCAGATTCAGATAGAAATTCAGAAACAGGAAGGAGCAGATGCAGATGCAGATGCAGATGGAGCTGGAAATGGAAATGGGATGGCAAAGGGTAAACCGGAGGCGTCGACGGCATCCGCACTTGTTGGCTGCTCCGCGGCTCAGTGTAATAATAATAAATAGGAAATACATTGAACTGCCCGTCTAAACATTGCTTACATAACGCCAGAATGTCAAAATTCCGGTGTAAAAATATACGTACAGATACAGACGCAGACGCAGATACATTTACAGATGCAGATAGCATTGCCATGGATGCCACATATGTACTGTACTTGCACTCTGGATAGGTGATCGCATCGATCTGTATCTCAGCTTCTGCTCCTAACAACTCACACAACCCCTCTAGATGTTGGCTTTTCAAACTTTGGCAGTGGATTTGCACTTCGGGCTGGTGCTGCTTCACGCCAGATGTCATGTACTTGTTGTTCCAGTTGCGTTCTTCTGGGCAGGAACAACATGGCCAGCACACTTGGGTAAACACCTATTTTTCCGCTCTCCTAACTTGTTGCACTGTACGAACAGGAATGGTGTAAAGAAATAGCTTATAGAATCCATCAGGTACTAGATACTATTGTTCTAAGGTTTTATGAAGTACTTTGGCTTGTTGGCTTTGATCCCGCAGTGATTTGTTGGCCCATTGAGCAGATGGGCGAGGGAGGAGCGCCTTAGCTGGCTAACTGAAAAACTCTTGGCAATTACAACAATTTCGAGCCCACTAAATGCCAAATGCCGCTTGATCGGGTTGCGTTCCCAGCTCGCAGAAACAGAAACTGATGTTCCTCTTGATCAGCGTTGTTGTCCCATTAAATCCCCTCCTCGCTGCCCCATGAAATGGTTGGTGCTTAATGGTTTTGTCGCGTTTTGGAATTTACACAACACACACACACGCACACACACAGGAGAGACCGAGAGAGAAAACAAACAAGACAAATAAAAAGCGGAAAAAACAAAAAACGTGAAAAAAACGTCCAACAGCAGATTCAGAATCATAAAATTCGTGAGCGTTCAGCTGACAGTTTAATAAATGCCGCTGCCTCTCGCTCTGCCGCACTCGCCATCCATCAGCTTTCATTTGCTGCGATCGCGATTGCTATTGCGATTGCGACCGGAGAGCTGCAAGTGGGCGGGCGGGGTCCACATAGTGCTCTGTGCGAGACCCCAACGAGGAGCATCAGTCGCTGGAATTCGTCGCAAGACTTGAGAATTCCCCATTTGGCAATCGTTTGATAAGCATTCTGGCTATTCGAAGATCTATGCCGCCATGTTTGCCAAAAACAAATATTTGAAACAAAAGTCTTTACTTAAGCGAGGTTTTTCACATGAAGAACTCTTAGGAACTCCACTGATTTCCCCTTTAGATTCACTGGCTTACTCTACTTGCAAATCCTAAGGACCACTCATCCCTATTCCATTTCTCTGTCGCAGATACGCTGTTCCGATGTCAAACCTTCTTGTCTATATCAATTCAGCGCTAACCCAAAGTCAAGTCCCCTCTCCTTCTGGCCAAGAATGTGTTCCCTTTGGCAGACCCAAGATCATGACTTCACTTACTGCTGCCACATCTTTGCATTCTGCTGCGGATTCCGTTTGATGTGCATTTTATTTTAGGTCGCGAGTTAAAAATACGCCAATCTCTCTGTGCTGGTGCTTTATTTTCTTTGGCAGCGACAACCGCCAGCTGCTTGGGGATACGGAAAGGGACACCTCCTCCTCCTCCGCCTGCTCCCACTGCTGCTGCTTCATGCGGCTCTTTCAGCCAGTCCGCCTCCTTTGGACACTTTGGTAATTGCATTGGAAAGGCGGCAAGCAAATTGCTGGCCCACTTCGTGCCCCACCCACCTTGGTTGGTATTCGGTTGCTTTGGAAGTCGTTCGGCTGACCCATTTCGTTGGGCACCTCCTGCTCCTCCGATGGCCTGTCCGCCTCCTGGGCAGTCGCCTCAGCCTCAATTAGTGCAGCATGAGAGGCAAAAAACGCAACATGATTTAAATTGCTGTCACTGTCAGTTGTCAGACAACGGCGAGAACAGCAGCACGAGCTACAAAAACAACAGACTGAGGCGGTGGACGGAGGACGGAGGAGAAGGCAGAAGGCAGCAGACAGAAGCCAGAAGCGATCGCAGAATGTATCTTCTAGATACACGTCTGCTGACATAATAATCTCCTTGCCACCCCTTTGGCCGCCTCCAGTTTCGACCATGTGTTGGTGCTGGCTAAAATTGGGCTGTTTCTCTGGGATCCACCATCAGCCACCATCAGCCACCATTCCGCTGTCACTCAAGCTGTCCGAGGACTGGCTGCTCGTCTTTGGCTGGCAGAGATCAGCGATCGCTTTGGGTGCCGCAGCCATGATCCACATTCGGTTGGGCAATATGAAATATGTATATGTAGAGTGCTCCTTATGGATTCGCACAGAGAAACTATTCCATGTGGTTGGCAATTCAGAGCACGATCTGGCTACTATTTATGGCTGGATTGGATGGGGCTCGGTCTGGGGCTCTTAGAATCACAATCACGATCACGATCAGTGGGTTGTGGAGAAAGCACCTCGCCGATGGACTTCCAACTCAACCGGAACCAATGTGTGTGTGTGTGTGCGTGGACAGGTTTACTTGTCACAGAAATCGCAGGGAAATAAAATCTAATCAGCATAAACAAACGAGCTTTTAATGAGCAGCGCGGAGCTGGAGGAAGTTCGAGTGCCTTATGAAGAGTTTCCGATACGAAATTCATTTGAAATACATATGAATAAAGTCGTCTGGAACACTTGTCGCTCATGCTAATGAGCTCCACGGCCCGCCACTCATGTTCAATTGTCAATTGATCGCCAATTCCAATTTCACCCGATCGATTCCTCTTCTGGCGGGTAGCTCTATCCATCCGCTCAAGCCTGAACCCGAACCCGAACCCGCACCCAGTAGGAGCCTCCGCCTCCGCCGCCTCCTGCTGCCCCTCCATGCGATCCCACACCAGCGTAACCCCACCCGCTGTTATGGTGACGGTGGCCATAATGGTTGATTTTAATTAAATATTTCTTCTTCCTGTTGTTGTTTCCCTCGTTCGCATTTGGGTCTGCTCTATGGAATGACCATGGCGGAGGCCCCTGCCCTGCCCGTGTCCCTGCCCCTATCCAAGTGCCCCACCATCCGCTTCCCGGTTCCCGATTACCGATTCCCGCTTCCCAGGGCACGACAAGTGCACGACCCCACCCCAACCCATAGCCCATAGCCCAAAGCCTATACCATCCAATCCAATCCAATCCAATCCCATCCAATCCTATCCTATAGAGTTGGTGAATGGGCTGTGATTGTGGCGATAGGGAAGCCCAGATTTTCCAGGGAAAAACTCCGAAGCGGCTTCTGGTTTTCTGATTTTCTTGTTTCTGGTTTCTGTTTTCTGGTTTCTGGTTTTTCGGGATCGCCTAGGGACACCGTGCACTTCTTCACTGGAACGGAAGTGGGCAGTTGCCTGGCTCTCTGCTCCTCCACTTCCACTTGGCTTGGCCGTCGCGTTTGCCGCATAAATAATAATCGCTGTCTATAATAGTTTGTCGTTAATGCGGCACAGGAATCGAATCGAATCCGGGGAGTAAACAAAATGTGCAGACGCACGGGGAGGATTGGGACGAGGATGAGCATGAGCATGGGGATGGGTATGGGGATGAGCATTGAACCCAAGCTGCCGCCGTTGATAGTTGGAAGTCGGTGGGTTATGGTCGGTGTCCGTGGTGGGGAACTACAGTGCTCAGCACCCGCCATCATTAAAGTTGATTGCAAACTGTACGCATTTATGATCGCCATCACCATGTAAGCCTCATCAACCCGATGATGATGATCGTCATGATGATGATCGCCATCACGATGATCCTCATGATGATGATGATGGTGATGATGAGGGAGATGGCGTCGCATTATCAACAACAGAATTAGCATGCCTATGACCGTTGGCCGTTTATTAGTTTGCCGTTGCGCGAATTATTTTTATAGAAGATGGCTTCTGGTCTCCAGCTGGCTCCCAAGTGCCTTCCATATCAATAAGTAGTAGTGTTTTTTCCCAGTTTCCCAGCGTTCGTTTTTCCCATGGGAAAACTGGGCAGCTGCTTCCCAGCGAAACCATTAAACCATTAAGTCTTAAAAAATCCATAAAAGTATTGTTTTCTCGCTTCTCTGCTGCAGATGATGCCGCCAAGACTTCCAGGCGGCCATGGAGGAGCCATGCGCAGTCGGAGCAGCAGCAGTGGCCATCACTTAAACACAACGTTTCACAAAGGCCGACGGAGGCGACAGCAGCACCACATCGGTGGCAGCCACATCAGCATCAGCATCAGCCACGGCAGCTACCTGGCCCTGCTACTGCTGTCCACCACCTGCTCCCTGGTGGCCACCAGCGCCTCCTCGTCATCCTCCGCTGCAGACACAGACATTGCGCCACCAGATCCGCCGCCGGTCAGCCAGGTGTCCATCGCCTCCAGCTCGCCCTGCGCCCCACAGCATTGGTGGGACTCGCAGCGGGATCGCTGCACACCGTGCACCCGCTGCCAGGGCGAGATGATACCGCTGCGGCCCTGCCAGCTACACACGGACACCATCTGCGGCTCCATATACGACCTCAAGATCGACTGGGTTGTCCTGGCCAAGACCGAACCCAATTGGAAGGAGGTGAGTGCATCTACAGTCGCGGAAAAGGAGCTCGCCATCAGAGATATCAATAACCTTTCCTTGCAGCGCCGAAAGTCCTCCGAGTATGAGCACTTCGAGCACAATGCCCCACTGCAGCACCTGACCCACGAGCAACTGCAGCAGCTGCACGAGGAGGCGGCCGCCGCCTGGGTCCTCGACTGGCAGACTGGCGTCCTCTACGTGGCCGTGCTCACCTGCCTGGTCTTCTTCTCGGTGGCCGCCTGCATCCTTATCCACCACATGCGCCAGTGGCGTCGCATGGAGCGTCGCCTGGACCAGGGTGAGTACCCCATCCCATCGAGCTCTACTTTCCCAGTTAGCCCAGTGGCTGTGCTTCGCGTTTCACACGCTCCCGTGCACATTTCACCTGCCAAAGCCCTGCAACTGATTGTGAATTCAGAGCGCATCGCTTGGCCAAGGGCCTCGCGGCAGTCCCAAATCCCAGCAAGAAATGTATGGCCGCCTGCTTGGCATGCTCGGGCCATCGGCCAACTAACGCTTTGATTGGCCGTTCTGGCGTTCAGGGAGAAGGGCATACATATTTATAAGGCGACGGGCCCAGAACACGACACTTTGATGTATGGAGGCCCGCGATTCCGAGTCGCCAGTTGAATCCGAATCCGAATCTCTCGGCGGCATCGCCAGTGCTGAGATTTCCAGCGAATTGCTGCACGATCAGCTGGGCAGCGGTGATCCGCAACTCCGTGGCTCCAAAGGAATACTAACGAGGCGGTGGCGACCACTGGACTTGGTCTTCGCCTGCGCCTGCGCCAGCAACAAAGTAGAACGATATGTCCAAATAATTTTGGCGCATGCGAGTCGCGCTTCGCATGCCAATGGCGGGCACAATTAGGTCTCCGTGGAACAAGCATGTAGAACTTGACCGAAACATGGTCGTGGCGGCAGTACAGTTGCCCTTGGCGGCAGGCGGGGGATCGCCGATCAAATGGAGCCTGTCCAACTGTGGAGAGCGCTTGTGTCGCACAGACGCGGGCCACATGTGGCAGCACCATTCCAATGCTCCACCAACCGCCCGCTTGGAGCAACTCCCTCCCCGCCCACACAGCACAGAGATCTGTAGATCCACAGAGATTCAGAGATTTATGCCGTGTTTTGATAGCGCTTCTTGTTGATCTCACCCGAGATGTTGTTCTTCGGCGTGTAATCATAATTCAGGGCGTGTCGACACTCCGCGTCCCACGCAGCGTGTCCAGCGTGGAAAATTTATGCATTCCCAGCTGCGGGAGGAGGCAGCGCAGGCGGCGGAGGAGGAGGAGGGATTTAAGGGGTTTGGGGCAGGGCACTTGCAGCCGGAAACGAATTCTCGGCGGTCAGGTAAAAATCTCAGGTCTCTAGAACAGAACGCCCCCTTCCGCTCAAGGACAAGCGGATGTTTGTCGAAACATTTCCGCGGGCATGTGGAGAAATTCCGAAATCATGTCACACAGGCGACGAGCCGGGGAAAAACATGTTTTCCACACCACTACACACACACACACACAGGGACGGCAGGCAGGAAACGAAATGAAAATGCCCAGGGAGTACAAACTGCATACATGCATGTTTCGGTGCAACAGAATTTGGTGATCATCGACAGATTTAAAATAGTGTGACAGGCGGTGGTAAAGGGGCTGCCGCACTTGAAGCGGAGTTTCCCCGCTAATGGTGCTGCTGCTCCCCCAGCTCCAGTCGCTTCCGCCTCGAAGGGATCTATAAATAGGCACCCAGTTCCCTTTTCCTTGGCCACATGATTGAACGGCGACCAGCTGCGTCTGCCGATGCTGCCTGCCTCCAGAGCGGAAAAGCAGGAAAGGTGGGAAGGTGGAAGTGCAACACTTTCCGTTCAAGCGCATCATTGACAATTGGGCATCCGCAACCCCATCCCCTTCCATCTGCCTCCTTCATTGGCACGCGCTGTGCAGGAATCTGCATCGCATCTTGGGGGCCAGGCAATAAATATTCGCGCGAGGCAACTGCCACAGAATGTTGCACATTTCCTTCTCCATGTTTTTCGCGCTACGCAGCCCATTTCCATAAATAGAAACCAAGATGTGCTGGCTCCAGCTCCCTCTCCCGCTCCCGAAGAACCGGGTAAGGGAAAGGGCCTGCTTTTTGGACACACCATTTGCCATTCATCGATTTTGTCCCACTTTGCGATTCATAAAAGCGTGTTCGCCTTTCGAATGGAGTTCTCCGATTTGCTTCCTGGACTGTTGCTTTGATTTTCCACCCAGATCCTCCGGCCGCTCCCCCTTCCACCTTTTGTGTTCACTAATCTGTTCGGAGGAAAAAGGAAAAGCGGAAAAGCGAGCAGTGCTCCAAGCGCACACGTATGTGTTTGGCCGCAGCGAAATGGGGAGAAACGTATTCAAATCGAATTGAACTGCGCAAATTTAAAAATTGTTTCGACCTCGCTTCGCCGAGTTGTTGTTTCCCTGCCCGGTTGCTGTTTTCTTTTCCATTTTCCAAGAGATTTTATTGTTCGCGCTGCCGCTGGCGGCCGGATTGTTTATAATAAAAGCCGCTGAACGATGGCCCAAAGGCAAGAACGAAGACGCACATCATCATCATCGCATCGCCCGCGGGCGGGCGCTTCTCTTGGGCAACTTGGAACTTAATTTTCGTGCTCGCCGCCCGAGTTTATAAATAAATGATAAATTTTCTGCCGCTGGCCTCGTTCGCCGCCCACTCCCACTGCCCAATGGAGGCAAATTGTTTACAATTCGCCATTCGGTATTGGGATTTCCTGTGTGCCACCCAATAAACATTAAACACTAATCGAACAATGGAGCATATAAACAGCTCTAGCCAATTGCGAATCCAAAATACGGGCATTTCCACTCATCACAGCCATGTTTTTCTTCTTCTTTGCCCATTTTCGCAGATGTGGAGGAGCTGTCGACCAAGCTGATGGCCAAGCTGGCGGAGGTGCAGAGCCTGGACGGAGGCACCTTCTTCATCGGCAACGCGGACGCCTTGCGGGGTCTGCCCGCCTCCGCAGCGACGACGCATCCAGCAACGACGCAGTCGGGGATCTTCCAGCCACAACACGTGCTGCTGCCTGGTAAGTGTCCCAAGTCCCCGATCCCTGCTAGAGCCTAGATCGCAGCTCCCCGACCGAGCTCGGCCACTTGAGTGGCCTGGCAGGAGGCGGGCCAGGCCATGAACTCCCAGCGGGAATCCTTGGTGGGTCATTAGTTGGGTTTTCAAGCCATTTGCATGACACTACTCAGTGGTGGCTATTCAAATACAACCAAAAAGTGTTGTCTTGGTACCAGAAGCCTCTTCAATATTATTACCAACTCAAATTAGTAAATTGAACCAATTAGAAGGTTTTCCGAATATCCAGTCTCCATTTTATTATGTGATTTGCTAATTTTCCTAATCAGATATGGTTTTGCTTCAACTGACTGGCCAAAGATACGATGCTTGTTTAGTTCCTAATGTTTTATAGCCTTTGATTATCATACAAATGGCATTAATCCGAGTTTGCTGACCCCAAGCCAGTAGTGATCTTCAGGTTTGCAGACCCCCTACGAATCCGAATATTCGAAATGCAAATCAGACCGATATCGGGGGCGTGGGTGGAATTTAAATGACGGCTGTCACTCGGTTTCGACAGCCACGCTTGTGGCCTGCCCAACTCATCCGAACTCTTCATCTCCCATCCCTCTCGATCTTGCAGAGAAACGTGGCAAGCACCAGGAGCGACGGATCCTGAAGACCCTGCAGCCCGGCAATGTCTACATCGAGGAGAGCAACGCTGGACTGGGCGGCATGGGCGTGGGCCTGGGCGTCCGCGGCTGTTCCGGCCTGAAGGGCTAAGCCGGAGATGTGGTCAGGGGACATACTTAAGGAGTGGCTACGCAGGCGCACGGACGCAGGACGAGAATGGATCCGGAACACGATACGCAACCGGAACCGGAAACGGAAATGGATTAGAGAAAGAACTTTGTACAAACAGCCGCTTAAAAGGAGGAGGAGGAGGAGGACGGAGGAAGGAGGAAGGAGGAAGGAGACCGAAACTATTATTATTTTTTATATTATTAATCTTATTCTAATTATTACGACTTTTTTTTTGTCCTAATATTTAATTGAATCGTTATGTTGACTTGTTTGTAATGCGCGGACAGTTGAGGACGCGGGCTTCCCGTTGTGGGGAATCCCGAGCGATGCGGCAAAATGTTTTGTACATACTCGTAGAGATGAGGCATGTGGCACCGCCCACGTATACCCACGTATATGATAGAAGCGATTTAGATTAACAAATCTCTACTTAATGTAAATATTAAGGCGATCGAACACGCGACCCAAACGCAACGAACCCACATCGTTGCGGAGTGGAACGAAACCAAGTAATATTGGCAACATATCAGCTTCTGTATGCATGGAACGCATATAGACGCACGTATTGTTAACATCACCCATATCCCATAGCCTAGTACTAGTGACCAGAGTAAACAGTATCCTATAGTCCCACCAGCAACACACACGTACATTTAACCGAGTTAAAATATCCAACGAGAGCATTTTCCGGCTAGCTGCTACCGAGCTTAATCGAATTAACTGTAACAGTAATGGTATAGATACAGATATAACTACTTATAATAATGCTAATTAACGGATAACTATATCGATAGGGAGAAATGTCTATGTCCTAAGTGCTATCAGTGCGCAACAGCAATAAAAACCTTTATGATTATACAACATCTGGCTATACCCCTTTATTTCACCACTTTTCTAATCAACTTCTGAAGACTTTGATCTGGCGGTGGACCCGGCAGTTTCTATCGAATCCACCCAGTGCTTTCTGTGGCCCCAGAGTGTCTGCGATCCCAGCATCGGCATAATGGAACTGTCGCCTTGAAGCCATCTCCATACGCAATGTGCCTGGGAACACATGTAAATATGAATGTAGGTGCATGCATAATTGCGTGTCTATGGATGCCAGAGATCTTCTCGAGAAGGGAGGAGCGGCATGTGGATGAGGAATCGGATTGGGAATGGGGAATGGGAACGGGGACGGCAAAAGCAAACGCGGGCCAGGAAACGTCTTTCAGTGGAAATGAAAATGAAAATGGAAATAGGCGGTGGCCTCCACCTCCTCCTCCGCCTCCGCCTCCGCCTTCTCTAGCGTTGGGTGCACTTCGCATTTGGCATTTGCATTTTTACGGAATTGTCTCCAAGTTAACATTGAAAATGGTCATCTGCGACGACAACAACGAATGCCTTTGCATTTATTAATGTTGCTCGCTGTGCAGTTACACAATCTTAAACGATGGCTGTCCATACATATTAGTGCCTATAATATTTGTAAATAAAATTCGTTTAGATGGCGACGCGCAAAAAATTTCCAATGAAAAGCCAACAGTGGGCACCCATCCACATCCCTCCTCCCATCGCTCCCAGCCCCAGCATTGCTTCCCTCAATCCATTATTGACCATTCCGCGCACGGAACGCAAGACTTTCTGATGGGAGATTGGCCAGCCATGGGCCTGATGGCCTGGCCAGCAGAAATTAATTAGCCGCGACGTGGAATAAATTAGCAAATGCCAACTGGCGGACCAAAGAGTTCAGAGTCTAGAGTAGAGTATCGAGGGAAATGCTGGCTGGGTCCCATCTCATTAGAGATGATCCCTTGGTCCCAATGATCCATCTAGGTGTCCGCTTTCACCCGCAACTCGTTGTGGCGCCTCCAGTTCCGATTTCAGCTTCCCAGCTTGCCAGCTGCTGCGGCACATGCCACACTCGTTTGGAGTATTTTTAACATGCAACACGGGGCGCATTGTCGCAGCTGCTCGAGATGCACTTGAGATGCGGATAAGTCGTAAAAGGCAAAAGCGGAAGGAAGTGGGCATTAGCCGGGAAAGCCAGATATTGTGCCCATAAAGCCATTCGGTGTCGGAAATTAATAGCCCATGGCTGCTCCTCACTTTGTTTCATATTTTCTGTTTAGTTTTTTTTTTTTGTTTTTTTGGGAACGTGATTGCCAATTGCTCAATGAATCAAAAATAGCGCCACGAGTGCGGCACTTGAATGAAGAATGGAGAATGTCGAATGGGAATGGCAATGGGTAACGCTGGCGGGGATCGGTAATCGGCAATCTGGGGACTGGAGAGTAGAAGCACGGAGCACGGAGCTTTGGAATGCGCACGTCTCTCGCTATTTGGCACTGGGCACTTGGCACTTGGCACTTGGCCATCGGGCGATGGCAATGGCAACCTGTCCAAATGCGGTCAACATGGCATTTGATACGCTTTGCTGGCGCATTTGGACTTCGATTTCGATTTGAATTTGGCCATAGTGCCGTCGATTGTGCGATTTTTGGCCCGTTTCCGTTGGCCGAGAAACAAGTCGAGTCGTTCCACCGGCGGCGGAAATGCGAAACGAAAATTGCTAAATGATCGAGTGTTGGGGTGGGGCGAAAAGCGACCTAATGGGAAAAACAAACGAGCGAATAACAACGCATATGCGGGAAAACCTCAACGGAAAGCCGACAGGAAATGAGTTTTCCCCACCCCGAAATGTTTAATTGGTTAGCAGCGGCAGGAAGTGAGTGGGAAATCCAGCAATGATCTGGGCGACCAAAGCTGATGAGCGATCTGGCATTCGATTTGCGAAACGAAAGGAACTTAAACGTCGTATAGTTGTGGCCTGGCCATGGTGTGTGTCTCGGCTAAAGGTATCCTGTTAAGAATTAACTAATAGATGGCGCCAGTGGTACTGGAAATCCGTTGCAACAAAGCTACGGATGGGCTATCAATTAAAAGCAGTTGTATTGCAATTAGATTTGGAATATAAATTTATGTATTGTGTATCTTAAATATAATCCTGCCTTTTTTACACCTAATTAAAGTCACTTCTGACCTTATCCTGTCAAAAAATGACCCATAGATGGCGCCAATTTGCCTGCTGAATGTTTGTGGCTGCTTCATCGTTTGAAACTTCTATTGATAAGTTGGAATTTTGTTACAAATATATAACGAAAAGTAGTTATAGTTTTGTGGTCTGCATTTGATAAGTATCTCCTGACCTTTTCCTGTCAAGAGTTGAACCATAGATGGCGCCAGGTGTACTACAATTTGTCTGCTGAAAGTCTGTGGCTGCTTCATCTTTTTTAAACTGTATTTTTATTACCAATATATAAAAAACTAAGAGACGTTATAAGTTTTTTTGTTTTTTGGGTTTGACAAGTCCTGTCAATAACTTACATATTAAATGCCTACTCCTGCTTTATCGTTTACAACCTGTTTTTTAAATGGAACCACTGCTTTACTTTTTATCAACACATTGTATAGCTGAACGTAAAGGCATCCTCTGTCACGTCCCGAAGGACAGTGAGCCACTTCCCCGAGAGGCCTACCTGTAGCCTGCTGTACATCCATTCCTGCTCATCTGACCTCCTACCTTTTGCCTAGTGTATCCTTCGGTATCCTTTGTGTAATTGCACGTTGCGGCACGCGAAATTAAACAGAAAGATAGCTCGAGTGGGTTGGATTGGAGCTGGAGCTGGGGATTGGGATGAGCAGATAATGAAGCGGTTGGAGGTTGGAGGACCGAGAAGGCGGAGGCGAAGACCCACAGCTCGAGGGGCTGGCTAAATGGCGAAAGAATGACAAACGCCCAGAAGGAGCAAAAGTTTGCGTTCAGGGGAAAAGTTCTCGGGGGCTTGGGGCACGAGGAGTGTCATATCTCTGGCGACGTCTATTGTTCCCAAAAGTGTTTTTATTTAGCTCGGCCAGCTCAGCAGCTCCGCATCTCTGTAGCTCCGAGAAGTTTGCAAGGCCTTCTTGGAGCACCACCCCACCCCATCGGTCTACCACCTCCGGGCAGGATGCTCCCCGTCGAGGAGTCCTTGGCATTTGCACAGACTTAACGTTTGTTTTATTATCTTTTATTATTGCCTTTGCTGCTTTTGTCTAATTTCACCGCTGTCTTTTTCTGGCTTCCTCCACTCCTCACCCCCTTGCCGCCTGGCCACCCAATCCTGCCACACCCGGCCACCTCCATCCCTGCTGCTAAATTGGCCGTTAAGATGCTAAAGATGCGGATTTCGGTGATTTACCAACTTGGTCGCATCCTTCTTCCGTCTCCACTGTTGTTGTCCTGCATTTGTTGGGTGTGTTATTGTTTTAACCAAGTTAGCGATGATGAGGCGAGTGTACTTGCACAGTTGAAGATCCCGATTTGTTTATTGTTTTCAGCCGGAAAAGGGGAACGATTTTCACACCAATAAGCTAATAGCCTTTTTTTCCTATTTGAAATATAAAATGGGATATGCTCTGAACAGATTAGTGAAAGTCATTGGAAATACTAAAAAAATAAGCAAAGGTTTGTTTTCAAAACGGACTATTTCTTATATCTTTTGTCTAAAGATACAATTTTAAATATAAGCCTTGATAGTATTTTAAAATATATGTTATTTTCCAAAACGAGAGGGTGCATCTCAATCTGATTAATAGCATTACACTCCCATTCATATCCCCACTATTACGTTGTCCTTTTTGCATAGTATTCCCTATTGAAGATATCCTTGCTCAAAGGGTGCTCCATTCATTCCAAGTTCCCCCTTTTTGGCTTTTGTTCCGTTGTATTTGAATTGTTATACCCGTTACGCGTAGAATAAATGGGTATGCTGGATTCGTTGGAAAGTATGTAACAGGCAGAAGAAAGCGTTTCCGACTATATAAAGTATATATATATTCTTGATTAGGATCAATAGCTGAGTCGATCTAGCCACCATACCTGTCTGTCAGGTTTTTGAAAAATGTGCCATTCAAACTAGCTGAGTAAGGGGTATCTTATAGTCGGGGAACTCGACTATAGCATTCTCTCTTGTTTTATTTGCCTTTGTTTCGGCTCCTTTTGGCCAAGAAGTTGTGGCGGAAATCGCGCTAATTTCGCCGCCTGCCACGCCCCCATAGCCGCCTCTAAGTTTGGCCACATAACGGTAGTTTGCGGCAGGCCGAGGACAGATGGGATCGGATTGATTGCGGCCAGACGCGGAAGTGGATGCGGATACGTACGCGGATAGCGGATTGCGAATTTCGTTCGATGTCCAATGTTTGGGGTTAAGTGGTTGTGGGGTCGCTAGTTGGGTGCGCTGGATGAGGTGGGTCAGGTGTCCTCTGAGCACCACGCACCGCACCCCACTCCACCTCCTGTCCCGATTGGCACAGGCTTCATTAGCTGCGTTTTTCTGCGGGCAGCACCCTTTTGACCCTTCTGCGAGTGTGGATGCGGATGCGAACGCCATGTGACGGTGTTGATTTTCACACAGCGCAGCGTGAAATTAGAAATCAACAACATGTCCTGTCACAGCCACCGCACAAATGGTAGTCATCGAGGAGGATCGGGATGGGTCGGAATGGGTCGGTTCAGGTCAGGTGTCGCCATTTGGCAAATCAGTTTTGTCTGCCTGCGCTGCAGTTTCACTGCTCCTGCATTTTGCGGTTTTTCGTCGGCCGTCTGCCGCTGACAGACCAAATTAAAATGTCCCCGGCTGCAAGGACCTCTGCCGCGAGGATGCAGGATCCTGGGGGGACAGCACGGGGTGGCCTGTCTGCGTGTCACTTAATGACCAATTTGCCAGGAATCCACGCAGCCAGGCAGTTGCGCATCCAGGCATCCCCAAGCATCCAAGCATCCAGGAGCCCACAGATGTCGCATTTGGGATTCCGCATTTCAGTCTCCATTGACTTTCGCTGCGATAAATCTTCAAGTCACCGAAAATTGGCAGGCAAACAGCGCGACACAGCGAACACAAATCTTGAACGATAAGCACAGGCGACAAGGACAACAATCGCTAAGAGAATTACAACATGTCGCAGTTTGTTCCAAATTTGAATAAATTTCAAATTCGTCGGAACACCGCCTGCTCCGCCACAAAACCAAAAAGAAAAAAAAACAGGAAAGGAACAAGAAACTGACTGCGGCAAAAGTTTGCGCTCGGCTACAATTAACTTTTAAGTATGCCATTTCACAGATACCGCAGATATCGCCGCGATATAAAAAGCTATATGCAAAGCCGTGCACCCCTCGAAATGGAAATGGAGCGGGGTGGAAGTTGCCAGCAGCAGTTGAGAAATAATTTCCAGCAATTTATCATGTCACAGCGAGCACAACAATGGAATAGACTTCTTCCAGGGCGTCAACGGAGTGCGAATGCTCTACCTTTTCTTAAATAACTGAAAAACACCAAAAAATAGCATGTTAAAATATGCACTGTTTTTATTTTTTATTTTAAGTTTTGGAAAAGCATACTTGATCTCAAAACATACAACGATGTGAGTCAATTATGTATCGCGTTTATATGTACATATAGTTATATTTAACATGAATACTCAATAATATCCTTTAACATTTGCACACCTTTCTTAAGTTTTCAAGCAGCTTCTTGTTAGGGTATTAAAGCCAAAGTGCGTGTGATTTCCGCTTCCGCTCCTCTGGCAGCCATAACGAATTTTTGCATAAATACCAAAGGACGAGGGGCAAAGGACTTTGGACAACAGACAGCTTGTTAATCGCCGACCATTTATCTAGCTTAATGAAATTTGCGAGAAATCAAATCGGCTGTACCTATTCCTTGCCCGCTATTAGCCACAAGCTGCAACCGATGATCCCAGTGTCTAGCAGCGATATTGCGTCACGTGGCAAGTCCTGGATGAACCCCCCTGCCCCATCAGCCGCGTCCAGGACAACGTGCGCAATTAAACTGACGCCCTCTTGACGGATTCCCTTCGAGCCGCTAAAGACCATCGAGGGATTTGGCCATTGACTACCGGCGTAGTCCGCTACTTAGCCGCACATGGCTCGGCATTCAAGCTAACCAACTAAGTAACATATATTCGGTTAGTTCGTTATGGAGTCACCTATGATTTTGGTGATCAAGGTGGCCATGAAAAATTTGTTCCTAGACCCAGAACCTTTTCAGTAAGTTTTTCAGTTCTGTTGCAAGTGAGCTAGAGCTAACATCTAAAATATTTTGTGTAAAGAAAAACCAGGGCAAAAAAAGAAAAGTGTTCGTCTTGTGCAATTTTTGTGGTTTGTTGAGATTCAAGATTTAGTTGAACAACCAGGTGAGTGCTCCCCACGCACTATTCCAATTGTCTCACCATATTGTCCAATACATTCCCACATTGGTGATGCCCTTATGGCCTGTTCGTATGTTCGCTGGTCCGTTTGTCCGTCAGTAACTAAACATTTGCATTAGGCGCCGTGCCGCAGAAACCGCTAAAACGGGCTGCTCCCCTCGAAACGAAAACATTTTAAATGACACCAGAAGCTGCAACCGATGTTTCCAGTTTCTCGCAGCGATATTGCGTCACGTTGCAAGTCCTGGATGAGCCCCCTTGCCCCATCCCATCCGTCTTGCCCCATATAAACGGACGCCCATCTTGACGCATTCCATTCCTTCAACGTTAGTTTCAAAGGCGACTAGATCGTTATGGAGTCTCCTATGATTTTGGTGATCAAGGTGGCCATGAAAAGTTTGTTTCTAGACCCAGAACCTTTTCAGTAAGTTTCTCAGTTCTGGTGAAAGTCAATTGAAGCTCGCATCGAAAATATTTTGTGTAAAGAAAAACAAGGGGAAAGAAAATAAAAGTTTTTGTCTTGTGCAATTTTTGTGGCTTGTTGAGATTCAATATTTGGTTGAACAACCAGGTGAGTGCTCCACACACCATATACACCCATATATTCCAATGCACTTCCACATTGGTGATGCCCTTATGGCCTGTTCGTATATCCGCTTGTATGTCCGTAACCGTAACTAAACATTTGCATTAGGCGCCGTGCCGCAGAAACCGCTAAAACGGGCCGCTGCCCCCGAAACGAAAACATTAGGATTGGGATCGGGTTCTCCGACAAAATCCAGCCGCCTGTCAGTTAAATAAATTTTGTGGCAAATCGCAAAATCGGTAAAAGGCCAAAGGGCCGTGCCGCAATTGGCAATCGACGCCACAAATCGCGTTTTAAGCCCTGCGTGCGATTAGTTTAATTGCCAACGGGAGCATGGGTTTGGGCAGTGGGCGGGTGCTCCATGGCGTTGGTGCAACAGGACAATGCAACATTTGCATAGCGGTTGCGGTGGTGCTCGCGCTTAATGCGAAAATAAGGATTAACCAATGAAATTTATAAACGCACAGCTATGCGGCTGCTGGCTGCTCCATCTCCACCCGGCCCACTGCAAATTGAGTGCATAAATTGGCCGCATCGTCCGTTTGTCCAGGCAGCAGGCAGCAGGGAGCAGGGAACTGGGCACTGTGTGCACTGGGTCCTCAGGACAGGCAATCTATTTTGGATTAAATCAAATCGAAATAAACGATTTTTAATGGCCTGCCTAGCTCCCTTGTCCGTGGTGTCTGGTCCGTGTGGCACAGTGGCAAAAACGAGGTCATTAATTATTTCTTCAAAAGCAAAAGATAAGCTCGACCAGGAGCCCCACACCCATACCCACACCCACCACCACTGAACGATCGGGTTCTGACCCCTTCGGGGTTGCGGTTCGCATCCTTTTTGGCGTTTTGTGTCATTAGCTTAAAACCGTAACCAGAAAGGACGCCGGACAATGGTCAGCCGACAAATACACACACACTCGCACTCGCACACTTGCCACACGCATTATCCTCGACGGCAGCCGCATGTGGCACCAAAAGATTAATTAATCTTTAAGGACTCATTGTGTGCTGTTTTTGCCGGGCGCCCACACCACGCCACTCATTAGGACAGTTGGACAGGACATTTGCATGTGCAGCGAGCCAAAATGAATTTATGGCCTGCTCCAAAACGAGCAGGGATTTGTGCAAACCTGCCTCCAGATTCGGATGAATCCCCAACCCACAAGCCACAACCCACCATTCCCCACTGCCTGCTAAGCTCGACATTTGTCACGAGCACTTCTTGCGGCGCCATTCCTCTTCGCATTTATTTTGATTAGCCATTGATGTTCATTTCTATTTGTTGCTTTCTTATCGTAAGCCGCTCCCCGTCACCATCGTGGTCATCTTGCCGCGATGGCCAGTGGAGCCCGTGTGCATGAGAAGCTGTGCCCGGATTACCGTGGCACGCAACTCGAGCATGCCACACATAGTTTCGCCCGCCGCCGGGAATTTCGTTTGTCAAAGTTGCACGTTGTATAAAATATTTACAGCTGATTATTTCGCCAGGTTAATGCTTTCCGGGCGGGATGGGGTCGTCCTGGCATTAAGTGGAGCGCAAAAGTTATCCTTTGATGCGCATTCCCTCTAATTTATTAGCTGGCACACGTGAATTATTGCTGCGTCTGTGGGTTTTCAACTCTTCGACTTTGACTGGCAACTGGGAATTGTTGTGGCCCAGCTGGGGAGGAGGCGTAACCAAAACTAACTACCAGGAACTGACAACTGGGAACTGGGATGTGGGTTCACGCATTCCAGGTTAACTGAGCTTTGACAAAATATTCGGGCTTAGATTTTGGAAGGGGATCAACTTTTCGTCAAAATGAAAATGAAGCAAAAGCCTTTGACTTTAAATAATTAAATTAATAGTTTATAGATGTAAGAATAGTTTTTCCCATTTGTTCAGTGATACTCGTTAGATTAGATAAATATCAGTTGTTCTGAACTCGTATACAGTGCGAAAAGGTTGCCGCCCAAACAAGATTCCAAATGTATACCACGATTTTTATTGGCAGCGAGATCTGTTGCCACTAAGCCAGCGGAAATCCAACTTTTCGCTGGCATAATGCAATTTTGTTTGTCGAATGAGCTACTGCATCGCAGTACGGCCAAAAGTACACAATACGGAGTCCTAGGCGTGTGTTACGTTCCACCGTTGGTTAATGGAAGCCCGGCTTAGTGGCTCAGGCTTTTAATGGCCCAAGTTTGCGGAACGGAAACTAGACAAACACGGGACCAACGGGAAGAACAGGACTAGCAGGACGGGCAGGACGCACGGGGACGATCACACGTGGAAGTTAAAGGAGTTGCGGGCTGTTAAAATGATTAATGACGTGTGTGTGGCATGCACGTTAACGCCCTCGCGAATGGAGCAAGTTAAAGTAACCGGCACAGATGTTGTCATAAATAAAAAGAAGCTGAAAAGAAGATGAAGACGCCGCCAGCGGGGGTGTATGTGGTGTGCTTGGGTGGCTTTGTGGGGTGGTGGCAACATGTAAATAAACATACATGTGTGCGCAGTTATTTATGCATGTGTGTGGGCGAGTCTGTTTGGGCCACATTAATGTCAAATCAGCCGCATAAATTGCGTAAAACGCTCAATTTATTAAACGAGGCATGCTCGAAAAGGGGGCGTGGCCGTGACAAGTGTTTTTGCCAGTTCATAAATGTCGCCATCACTGGGTAGCATTCCGCGAATCCACCTTGCGCAGGCGGAGGCGAAGGACAACGGACTGATTGCATAGTTAAGTGAGGCTTTCGACGCCTGGCGCATCCTTTCGCTGAAAGCGTCCTTCAGTCGAGCACGAGGATTTGCGCCCTCGAAAGTGCCCCACGCCCCACGCCCCACGCCACCCGCCGTCGAGTGGCAATTGTTCAATTCAGAAATTGCCATCAATCGATTTGGCTTATTGTGCCGGAATCGTGGTGTGCTCCGCAGCAATACGGGAATAGTGACAAAGGCAATCACAGCAGCGTAGATTCAGATACGCCTGGCCAAAGGGCTCATAAAAATTTTAAATCGCTTTCACCGCCAAATGGCCGGCTACATCGACGCACTGGTCACCCTCCACATCTCTATTTCTCATCCAAAACCAGCTCGTTTTGCAGCAATGTTTTGTTTACCAGTAGCAATTTCTTGGTGTGTTCCAATCAAAGTCTATAGCAGCTCTTCCAAGGGTATTCGCCAGTCGCATACCTCCTGGTCTTAAGTGGGATTTGCTTGTTTCGCGTTTTGTTTCGCTCTCGTTTTGCAATTGCATGGGGCAAGAAGTACGGAGCACGAAGGACGAAGGACGTGGACCGTGGGACGTGTCGGGCTCTCTGCCTTCGCATATGTGTGTGTTTGTGTGTGTGTGTAGGTGTCAAGGGTGCTGTTGTCCTGGCCGGGAAATCCCCCCACCCTGGACGGGATTGCATATTTTGCTGCCTCACGAACATGAGCGCTCGTTAAACGGATGAGTTAAAAGTCAAAAGCCCTAAAGGATTTTATTTGAATTGCGGTCTGTGCCGCGCCGTTCGACGTCTCTCCTTCGGGAGCCACGCAACCCGCCACCCGCCGCCCGATTCCTGCCTGCCAAATATCGTGGCAGCCCCTCCCCTTGGGCCCTTTGTGTGCCATGTTTTATTTAAAGTTTATCTTCGCCATCCTTTCGCTTGCTCCTTGCTGCGTCCTCCGTGCTCCGTGCTCCTTGCTCCTTGCCTCACGCTAATTTCGCGCCAAGGCGAGGCAGTAAAAAATATGCGCCAAATAAAATGTGGAAAAATATTTTGGCGCAAGATGCGAGAACAAAAGGGTTCCGTCCTGGACGCCAGCTCGTCGGCACGTCGCCGTTTCAAAGCCGTGTTGAAAAATATTTGAAATAATTGCAAAAATGTTTTTACAGCGGCAGCAACAACAGACAGGATCTCCGCGGAAGGGGAAGAGCGGAGGGGGCTGCGCCACGAGTTGCGGGGGCGTTAGAGGCTTTGTCTTGCGCGGAAGACACGTCCCCCACTACTTGTCCATTCCAAGCACGTCCTTCAACAGCAGCTTACGCGTCTGCCAGCAAGACAACTCGATCATGATGTATCCTTTGTCCAGCAACTAGAGTAAGCATAGCCTTATTAAATCACACGAACTATGAATCATGAAACCTTTCTTTTTTTCAGGGTTGCCCGGATCTCAGCCCAGATTCCAGCATGACGGAACCGGCAGTGCCCGGCGAGGAGCTATGCTCCTCAGACTTGGTCAGCCCCATACCGAATGCGGAAATCTCCAACACATCCAGCATGTCCTTGGCTTCCACTGCCCTGGCACTTATCCACAATGGTTTTCCGCTCATCGACCGGAGGAGTGAGGAGGGTTACCATGGATCGGAGGTGGAACCGGTGCTAGAAGCAGACCCAGGACTACAATCCCGACCAGAATCCTCCGCAGTGCACATAACAGAACCTTTAGTTGAGCATCCAGCTCAACACCCAGCAGATCCCACAACAAAACAACTTGAAGATATCCCAGCAGATCTTTCAGCAGATCTCCCAACACATCTTCCAGCAGATCCAACATCAGCTTCACCAGCAGAGCCTCCAGCCGATCCTTTAGCGGATTCATCAGTGGATTCATCAGCGGATTCATCAGCGGATTCATCAGCGGATCCATCAGCGGATCCTTCACCGGATCCATCAGCGGATCCTTCACCGGATTCTTCAGCGGATCCGCTGGCAGATTCGTCAGCAGATCCCATAGCAGATATCCCATCAGCAGTTATGCCACCAGATCCACAAGCTAGTCCCCCAAAAAATCTGCCAACAGAGTTAGCAACGAATCACCCAAAGGAAGCCATTGATGAAGAACGACCGGACACACAAAAGCCATCGAGTAAACAGGAAGGTTCCATCAAAGTTAAGATGTCCCCTGACGCACCTGTGTTTTATCCCATGGGTACCAGACGATCCCACAAACAGTCAAACGAAGAGGAGCCCCCACCGAGTGCACCCCACAATTCGGCGCCGAAAAACTCCTTCGAGTTTGGCCTCGCAAACGGAACGGGGCCATACATCGGACCAGGGGGGGGCAATATTCCTCGGAGCTACTACTTCGTCGATCCTACCACCGGCAAGCGCATCAAGAACAACTATAAGGGCGCGAAGACCGAAGTACACCGGATTGAACTAATCCCTAACCGGCGAGAGATCCCACAATCTAAAGCAAGAGATACCTGGATTGCCAACTTAAACAAAAAACCACCACCACCACCACCACCGCAGCCATCACCACCGCAGTCACCAGCAACACAGACACCACCACCACGACCACCAACAGATGAAAATGTTACGCAGAAGGCTCCTGGAAGAGCGTCGATACCCAGACGCAACAATTCTCGCCATTTTCTCTCAGATCCAACGAAGTTCAAAATATCCCCAGAGTTTCCATCCTTCGAGTCCTTTGCCGGGCAGCTGGACGACATGGGTGTGAAACGGGATGAGTTCATGGCAACGCTGCGAAACCTTTTAATAAGAGCCAATGACCTGATGTTGCCCCTACTCCAGGGTCCCTTTAAGTACATGACGACCTTACAGATGGCCGAGTACACCAGCGCAATTCTGGACACACCTCCGCTACATCCGAGTATCTTCTTGCCAGCGGTAAGGTTGGGAATCTATTAACATGCTAAATAATATTGTGATCCCATCTATAGAATACGCCGCGTCCCTGGACGAACCTCACTGGACTCAATCGGCCCTTCGACATCCATCCGAACAGTCTCACGCCAGAGGATCTGGCCATTGCCCAGGTGAGTCTTGTGCATTTCAAGTTCAGGTAGCATTGGATCCACCACCGCGGTCTCCCCAGAAAACTCCCAAGCATGTGGAAGCCACCACTCAGACGGAATACCTTTGCATCTGCATGTTCATCAATCAAGGAAGATCGGCGCCGGCGGCTGTGCCACCACCAGCACCTGTGCCACCACCAGCACCTGTGCCACCCCCAGCACCTGTGCCACCACCAACATCTGTCCCTCCGCCAACAACTGTCCCGCCGCCAGCAAATGTCCCGCCGCCAGCAAATTTCCTGCCGCCAGCAAATGTCCTGCCGCCAACAACTGTCCCGCCGCCAACAACTGTCCCGCTGCCATCAACTGTTCCGCCGCCAGCAATTGTCCCGCCGCCAGCACCTGGGCCGCCGCCAGCATCTATCCCGCCGCCAGCATCTGGCCCGCCGCTAGCACCTGTGCCGCCGCCAGCACCTGGTCCGGGGGCTGCATACTTTACAGGATCACCTATTAACACTCCTCGAATGCTCAGGGCACCAGGCGGAGGACCCGGTGGACCGAGAATACCGCAGGCGTATCCGACAGTATCCGGGCCAGGAGGCTCACAGAGCGGACCACCACCACAACAGCCGTTTTGCTTCTGGAGTAGGCCTATGCGTAAGTTTTGTTTAGCTAACGATTCCCTGGCTGCTGACTTAATACGCATACCTCCTTCTAATCAAGTTCCGCATCCTGCGTCACATCGCATGCCCCGGCCACCGCATCCAAAGGCCTTTCAGCATCCGAATCCACCAGCGCATCACCATTCACCAACACCACATCCGCATCTCCATCCGCATACCTGTGCCCATTCCCATCCGCATCCACATCCGGGAATGCAGGCGGGTCATCCGATGGCGTCGAGGAATAGCCCACAGCCGCACAGGCTGTGTGGAGCAGCGCGCTTCCAAGATGGGGGGTACCGCGGCTACCGCCTGCAAGGTCGCAACAGTCCGCACAACCAGCCGAATCAATGTCGCTTTGGTCCCATCGGTAGTGGTCGTACCAGCGAAAATAGTGACGGGAACTTCAGCAATACGAACTACAACAACGGAGGAAACCCAGTCTATGCGGGCACACAAAGTGGCAGCGATAAGATGGCTTCTGATCTATTCCAACCCCTGGTGAGATGTGTCTACCCTATTGAATATGAGCAGCTGAGGCTGAACGTGTATCCACCGAGCTTTGAATACATGGATAAAGCCAATATACAGGTGGAATCCTCTACATCGAGCTCCGATTCGTCGAGCACCGAAACCTCCGGCTTGCTCAAGTTCGCCCAGATGGAGCTGGGGGAATATGTAAAGAATAAGAAGGCATGCAAAGACAACATCGACGTGGCTTGCAATGCCAATGGAGGCTCGGCTGGTACACAATCCAAGATGCCTTCGACTTCCCACGAACACTATAGTGGTAACCAGTTCAATCCGAAGTACAGCCAACAGCAATGTCCCAATCCCAATGAAGGCCCGTCTGGTTCTCAAACCAATAAGCCTTCGACTTTCCAGGAAAACTATATTGGTAACCAGTTCAATCCGATGTACAGCCAACAGCAATGTCCCAATCCCAATGGAGGCCCGTCTGGTACTCAAACCAATAAGCCTTCGACTTTCCAGGAAAACTATATTGGTTACCAGTTCAATCCGATGTACAGCCAACAGCAGTGTCCCAATCCCAATGGTGGCCCGGCTGGTACTCAATCCAAGAAGCCTTCGACTTCCCAGGAACACTATAGTGGTAACCAGTTCAATCCGATGTACAGCCAACAGCAGTGGCCCAATCCCGACAACAATGCAGCTATGTTTAGCCAGGAGCAGGCAGGTCCCAGTGGAATTTATATGAGACCTCCTCCTCCGGTACAACCAATACCACCACCATTCCCTCCAAACATGTATCCGATACGGCAGGAGAAGCCCATGGGACCGATCCTGTTCGAGGTGGGCGGCAATACCGGCCACAGTGCCGTCTCGCCCATGATGCAAAACGTCAACAGTGGCAACGGGTACGGTCATGGTCGTGGTCGTGGATACGGCCCTTGTCCGAATCAAGGCACTCATGGCCAGAATCCCTACGGACATATGACTCATCCGGTACCTTCGCCACATCAGGCACACCAGACTCATCCATCCCACTACGGAATGTCCTTCAACGGCAATATAGCCCCGAATATGAGCCACATGAACCAGGTCAGTCACATGAACCACATGGGCAGGGGCATGGGCGTCGGATTGCTTCCGTTGCCTTTGCAGATGCTCAGTCCAAGTCGGATGGAGCAGCCTAGCTCCATGGGTATGCCCATGAATATGCCACCACCCAACCTTATGAGTCCTCGGCGCAATGTAATACCTATCAATACCTATCACCAGAATGGAAGCAACCCGGACACGAACAAGATTCCGCCATATGGCGGACCTGGAGGAGTGAACTTGAACAATGGGAGCGCCGAGATGCAGCAAATCAGGAGACCTCCCGATCTTCGCCAAGGCTTCGAACACAATGTGGGTGTGTCGTGTGACAACACGCCAAGTATTCACCTCTTGAGGATTTCCTTGCCACTATCCGTTCTCCAAAGTGGAGCACTTGTCCAGGATGATGGTGCACCCAACAACAACAACCAGATCAACATCCAAAGCATGAATCCGAACTACAACCAGAACAACATTCAAAGCATGAATCAGAACAACAACCAAAACAACATCCAAAGGAAGGATCAGGACAACAACCAGGACAACATTCAAGGCAAGAATCAGGACAACAACCAGATCAACATCCAAAGCATGAATCCGAACAACAACCAGAACAACATTCAAAGCATGAATCAGAACAACAACCAAAACAACATCCAAAGGAAGGATCAGGACAACAACCAGGACAACATTCAAGGCAAGAATCAGGACAACAACCAGATCAACATCCAAAGCATGAATCCGAACAACAACCAGAACAACATTCAAAGCATGAATCAGAACAACAACCAAAACAACATCCAAAGGAAGGATCAGGACAACAACCAGGACAACATTCAAGGCAAGAATCAGGACAACAACCAGATCAACATCCAAAGCATGAATCCGAACAACAACCAGAACAACATTCAAAGCATGAATCAGAACAACAACCAAAACAACATCCAAAGGAAGGATCAGGACAACAACCAGGACAACATTCAAGGCAAGAATCAGGACAACAACCAGGACAACATTCAAGGCAAGAATCAGGACAACAACCAAGACATCATCCAAGGCAAGAAACAGATCAACATCCGTCGCGAGATTCAGAACAACAACCAGGACAACAATCAGGACAACAGCCAGAACAACAACCTGGACAACATCCAAGACAAGGATCAGAACAACAACCAGAACAATATCCAAGGCAAGGATCAGAACAACATCCAAAGAAGGGATCAGGACAACATTCAAGGTGAGAATCAGAACAACAACCAGAATAACAACCAGAACAACTACCAGAACAACCAGAACAACCAGAACAACAACCAGAACAACAACCAGAACAACAATCAGAACAACAATCAGAACAACAACCAGAACAACAACCAGAACAACATCCAGGACAACATCCAGGACAACATCCAGGACAACATCCAGGACGACATCCAGGACAACATCCAGGACAACATCCAAAGCAAGGATCAGAACAACCAGAACAACATCCAAAGGAAGAATCAGAACAACATCCAAATCAAGAATCAGTACAACAATCAGAACAACGCCCAAGGCAATAATCAGAACAACAACCACAACAACATCCAAAGCAAGAATCAGAACAACAACCAGAAAAACATCCAAAGCAAGAGTCAGAACAACAACCAAAACAACATCCAAAGCAAGAATCAGAACAACATCCAGAAAAACATTCAAAGCAAGAGTCAGAACAACAACCAAAACAACACCCAAAGCAATAATCAGAACAACATCCAAAGCAAGAATCAGAACAACATCCAAAACAATAATCAGAAAAACATCCAAAGCAAGAATCAGAACAACAACCAGAACAACATCCAAAGCAAGAATCAGAACAACAACCAGAAAAACATTCAATGCAAGAGTCAGAACAACAATCAGAACAACAACCAAAACAACATCCAAAGCAAGAATCAGAACAACATCCAAAGCAAGAATCAGAACAACATCCAAAACAATAATCAGAAAAACATCCAAAGCAAGAATCAGAACAACAACCCGAACAACACCCAGGACAACATTCAGGACAACATCCAAAGCAAGGATCAGAACAACAACCAGAACAACATCCAAAGCAAGAATAAGAACAACATCCAAAGCAAGAATCAGAACAACATCCAAAGCAAGAATCAGAACAACATCCAAAACAATAATCAAAAAAACATCCAAAGCAAGAATCAGAACAACAACCAGAATAACACCCAGGACAACATCCAAAGCAAGGATCAGAGCAACAACCAGAACAACATCCAAAGCAAGAATAAGAACAACAACCAGAGCAACATCCAAAGCAAGAATCAGAACAACAACCAGAACAAAGACAATGAGCAGAAGAAGAAAACCCAACCGTCCTACGCTTCCTTCCTGAAGTAAGTGTCCAGAAGAAGAGAATTTTTACTCTTAAAATTATGTTTCTTTTATTCGATTAAATAAAAAACACTCACACTGCGGTTGTCTTTCCATTGGCCAAATCCACTCCTCGGATGCCGGTCATTCCATATTCATATAACGATGTGGCAATGGCAAATCGCGGATTTAGACATGGGACTCCATCCTCCCCGGGCCAAAAAGGAAATGTGTTTACGCCGTGGAATTCTCAAGTGGGCTCTCCGTGAACCCTTTGAACTAATCGGGCTAATCTTTTACGCTGCCTGCATTCTAAAGCGTCCTTGGGCGGCCGCCTCAGGGCGGGATTGCCGCCTTCCCGTGCTCAGCATCCAGGAGGAGCATGTGGATGAGGATGACGAGGAGCAGGAGCTAGCCGTGCATTTCGCATGCATGCTTACAGATCTCCTCATGTGTAAGCGAATGTAATTAATTGCAAGTCGCGGCAGTTAAACATTTAACATTTAAAGAGTCGATGGCTGATGCGGGTGCGGGTTAACCAGGTTAAAGTGTGCTGGTCCAACTTTGTTTGCCCGACGCCCATAGTTTGACCAGACGTTTAACGCTTCCCTGAACCTCAACCGCATTGGCTACATTTTTAATCTACAATTAACCACAGCTGCGGTGCAATTGGAATCATCATCGCAATCGCAGAAGGATGAGGATGTAGCGGGTCACTTCGGGGGGGCCAGTATCAATATTGATTCTATTAATTATAAAAACATTAAGTGCCGGCCAACAAATGTAATTAAACGCGTTAAACAATTGCAGTGGGCGCGTAATGGCAGAAAAATGCATTTGCCCACTGCCCACCACTCCCGGTGCATGCCCATACTCCAATCCCAATCCGGGAATCCGGAGCTCGGAATCCAATCCAGTCCGGCTAGAGTCCACTCCGTCCGTTGCTGATGCGCGGCGATAAGCACGTTTTCAATTCGCACACGGTGGAGCAGGAGGAGCAGGAGGAATCAGGTGGACCACTGGCGGGTGCGGAGGTGATCGGATTGTCGCACATTAATGACGAAATTATTGTTTCAATTGCTTTCAACCGTTGTCAATGCAAATTTTATGCAAATACTTTTCCGATTTCGAGCCGGGCGTGTTGGCCTCCACTCTTAAATGCCATTGTGGCCAATAAGTCAATAATAATTATGGCCCGCCGACACTCACCGTCCCCTCGTCAATGCGCTGCCCCACCACCCAGAATCCTCCTGCTCCTCCTCCCCTGGCCATTTCGGAATAGGCGTTAATTACTTTTATCTGGCCGTGGCCAAACAAACAACAATATATAACTGCATCGCAGCGTTTAGCGCCTACGGCCCATAAAATGTCCCTTGGCTATATGCATATTTATTTATAAACAATTAATATTATGGCCATTGTTGTTGCTGCTCCGGAGGAGGCAGTGGTCGGGGTAGCAGCTCAACACGGACTGCGCATAAATTAAGAACGCCCAATTGTTATGCAAAATCGCCACCGGGAGAGTTCAGTATATAAAGCCAGTCGATCTGGGCAATCGAGAATTTCCTCTGCCTTTCAACGGAAGGTGTGTTAATCACTCATTAAAAGTAATATTACTCAACAGGAAAAACTGGTTCGAATTTTTTGACCATGATAGGATCTCCTAGTAAATCGTGAAACCTGACCTATTAGTTATTTCGTTTAATACAATACCAATAACCAATTTAGAAAGTGACATTTTCGAGAGTCATGTTGGGATGTGGGTAGGAGCCAGCCCAACTGGGCAAAAGTACCACCTCCACTCGATCCACGTTACTCTGCCGGGCTGACCGCCTCCTGCATGGGTCATATAATATAATTAATGCTATGAATTACTTGAGAGCATCGCATACTGCGCATCCTTCTTTGCCGGATGGTTCATGCGGGGGCCAAAACAGGATAACTGAGTGTCCACTATAGCCTAGCCACATCGCGATCCAGTGTGCGGCATCAACAGCGCTACACCAATCCCAGCTCCAATCTCCCGACTCGTGTGCCAGCCAGAACTCGTCCTGGAATCGTCCTCATCCTCATCCTCGGCCGCAGAGGGTCAGTTATCCTGGCCGGCGTTACTGGGGATATTCCAACACGTTGCTGCTTGGTCAGCCACATGCACTTAATTGCTTTATGAGGCGGTCACTCGCTTGTTATAGACTTCAATTTGATTTTTCTGCGAGGCGCGTGTGTGTTTGGTGTGTGTGTTTGTGTGTGTGCGTGCTGTGTGTGTGGTGTGTTGTGTCAGTGGAAAACGAGACGCTGGGGATCAATTATTTCCCGGAGACTGCGGAGGCTACAATGCCGCAGGACAGAGACGTCGGCGGCGGAGCCGTTGACCCCAAATGATATTTTAAATGCAGATTTTGGCACCCGAAAGTTTTTTAATCATTCCGATGGCGCTCTCCCTCAAACCGGTTACAACGATGATGATGATGATGATGACGACGACGATGGTGGTGATGGTAATGATAATTCTGATGAGGATCGCCAGGATATGGGTTTTGGAGCACGTCAGGAGGTTCCAACTTTTTAATGTCAGTTCCGCGCACATTTTCCTTCGAGGTGCGAAAAGAAATTGGGATAGCGAGACGCCAGATGGGATTCGAAACTGGAATACCCTGTTCCGTCAGCGATGCCGTCAGCGAGTGAAGCGCTCTGGCTACCTCAATGATACCCTGCATCAGGTGGTGAAACTTTGCCAGGAAGCTGGAAGTTTGTAATGGCTTTTTGTTTGCGACTCACGCACACAAATCATTGCCCCGCAACCCTTACTCTCTGCATGTCCTGTGTGCTCCTCGGGTCCTGTGTCCCGAAGTCAGGGTTTCCATGGCAAAGTCGTTTGATACAAGTCTTTCGCAAGCATTCCGCTTTTTTTCCCGCCGCTCCTGGCACATGTCTGAGCCGGATTCCGTACCCCGGACTCGGGACTTTGGACATGGGATTCCGAATAGCGGGGCAGGCGAACACTTAACATAATTTGCTGCACCCATGACAATAGCCAATGGAGACTGACCAGTGGTCAGGACAACGTCTTGGAATGGTCTATTCGCATTCTGATTATATTAAAATTGTTGCACATCATTTGATTTGATTTAAGGTATGTCCCGTAAGTCTTTTCATTTTTATTTTCATTTCCATTGGCATTGAGTGAAAGTGGGAGAGCGGAAAAATTGGGAAAGTGAAAGATGAAAAATGGAAAAATGGTTGCCATAGCCAGGGATCCCCTGTTCGATTTTGAACATACGTGTACTCTACACTCGGATTATTTACGTGTAGACTGCTCACACCCTCACCCTCGGCGGCTACATGGTATTTCCATTTTGGCACTTAAGTCAGCCAAAGTCAATTATAATCAACGCCTCCCCAGCAGGCATCTTCCGGCCAAGACAAAGCATCCCCGGCGCAGAAAGGATTAAAAGGCATCAGGACGCAGCGGCGGGCATATGTATGTATGAGCTTAACTTATGCAAAAGTGTTTCAAGACTTTGGCTGATTGCCAGCCGAGATGAGGTGGGACTTGGAGGCAGTTCCTGCCGGCGGCAATTGGGGTGGGGGGAACACTCCTCATATGTACATATATATAAGCACATCGCAGGCCAGAACCAGTGTGGATCCATCTCTCATTACCGTCCATAAATATGCCACAGAAAGTGTCAGATCTCACAGCACTAACCAAATGCAGAAAGGATAACCCCACTGCTGTTATCCTGGACCGCAAACTTAATTGCTTTACTCCGGTCCGGCTTGGACTTCTTAATGTGTCCCAGCTCCATTCGGCTGTGTTCTTATCGCGGCCATGCCAAAAAACCATCGAGAGCATCCTGGCCGGCACTCGGATTCGGTTCCAGATTCAGATTCCGATCCAGCTTGTGTTTCTGTTGCGGTCTGTGGCACGCAAATTATATGCAAACGAGCTTAATATCCGGCCAAACAGAGCCACGCCAAACACGCACGCAAAAAGCAGGAGAGGCGGATCCTCCTCATCCTGCTGGCCAGGCTCACTGTCGCTCCTCCTCATCCCACTACTCCTCCTCATCCTGGGTGGCTTTTTTGCCTTTTCTTGCCATTTAACATCAAGTTTCGGCGCATATAACTCACTCGCACACTGGCCATATCCTGGGTGGTGACCCCGACAGCCACTGGCACGCTGGGTTGGCTCTCCAAAAGTCCACTGATAATTTCACTGCACTCCACTGATAACAACATTTAATTTAATGCCCGAGGTCAGCAATATTCCATTTATTATTGGATTAAATTCGGCAGCAAAGTTTTTTGCCTGTTCGCCGGGCGGAGGCGGATAAGGATGCGGATGCGGAAGTGGATGTGGATATGGATGTGGAGGCGCAGGCAAATGTGCAGGAGGATGAGGGAGGAGGAGGCGTTGGAGGGACGTCCACTATCAGTGAGCCTGGGATAAGCGCTAACTGGTGCCTGCTGGAATCTTGTCGAGCGTCCAATTTTGTGCATTTTTATGTGGCACACACTTGTCGCACTTGTCGTCGTCCTGGCTGCTCCGCTCCTGCTGCTTCTCCTCGTCGTCCTTTGTCCGGCCTCCTGGTCGTGCCTTGTGCGACTAGACGACAGGAAATGTATTTACAATTTTTTATGTATCGCCTTTTTTCCTCCGCCAGCCGCATGAAATTTGCATGACTCGCTGGCTGAGTGACTGAGTGGCAGCAGCAGGAGCAGCAGAAGCAGAAGGAGGATGAGGAGGTGGGTCTGGGGCCAGGACCAGGACCTGGCTGCAGGACGAGGACAAAATGCCCATAAGGGATTAGCTGCTGTTGCTGCTCCACCTCTACTCTCCTCCTGTTTCTGTGTTTTTTCCCCACCTTTTTATGCTTTCGGAATTTGTTGCAAAACTCATTTAAGCCAAGTTATGTCGAGTATGTAAATTGTTTTGGCCGCTTACCGATTCTCTCGGCCAGAGCCACGTTCACAGATTTTTTCGCTACGAAACTTAATTGTTTTAGATGCAAAGTCATCAGTGGACAGCGAGTGTCCTGGCAGTAAACAAACAACATAACGGAAGGAAGTATCTCACTCGAATCTCAGTCAACCATAAAGCCCAACACACACGATGAATTTATGCATGAAATTGTCGACGCCCGCGTCCTGTCCCCCATGTCCCCCGTGCCCACCATGTGTGCCCCACTTCGTCCTGCCGCTCGTCCTTCGGCTGGCCACCCGATTTTCGGGATGTCTGTGGCCTATCGAAAGGAAATTGAAACAAAACCTCATTGCAAACAGTCGTCGGCGGTGGAATGCTGTGTGTCCTGGCTTCTGTTGCAGGCAGACATCGCACAATTTCCACTTCCGTTCGTATGTTTCGATGTGTGTGTGTGTGCTCTCATTCGCAGGACACTTTTTGCCCGAGCTGATAACAGTGTTCGTCTGCTCAACCCATTCGCAGTCCAACTCCAACTCCCACTCCTGGCTGCTCCTGCTAATGTGTCACATGTAGAATGCGGGTGCCAGGATTCATTTCTCTCTCTTTGGCTGCGCATCTGTGTGTGCCAACGTCCTGTCTGTCTGCCCCGTCATGTCCTGTTCGTCCTGTTTGTCTTGTTTGTTGCCCAGTCCGCTCGTAAATAGAGCATAAATGGTTAATTCAATCATCTTTCACGTCTGACAAGACGAATTACACACGCAGCAGCTGGGCGAACTTTAAACCCAGATTATCGCCCATGGCCTCATCTCCAAAACTCCTCACTGGGCCACCTAATTGAGCCATGAATAGGTCGAATATCCAATGGTATTCCAGGATTGCAGTGCATAAACTGCACCATACATTCGACTACCGATATTGTCTGTCTGCTTCGAAATTGGTTAAGGTTTAGTGGCTTCGCAACTCAATTGGAAAGTGGGCAAGTGGGCAAGTGGCCCGCACAATTCGGCTCCAGTGGAGCAAATCGCATTAAGGCTCATTTGTTCTGGCAGCTGCACCTTGGATACCCCAATTCCAAAGGTGGCACCCCCCACCCGTGAAATGCGCAGCTAAACCGATTTAATGGGAACTACTAGTTATATTCAATCTAACGTGACTCCCGTAGGTTTCGCAGCTGGTGCACAGATCTGGCTTTCTATGTGGACCAACAAAAAGGGGTTTCCCTCAATTTCCTGCCACTATTTGCCATACGTGGCTGCCCCGATAGCATCTCCATCCCCTGCTCAGCCACCCCACCCACCATCCACCCACACGAAAAGGATGAAAAGTTTCCAACAAAAGTCTCAAATTTGTTCCAATGTAAACTGTCGCTTGGCTGGGCCTTATCAACAATTGCCCAAGACGAAGACCAAGACGCAACCCGGAAGATACAGGACTCTGAAGCCGTATTCTCCGTACTTCCCCGCCAGAAAGGAATAGTTTTAAGCTGCTTAACAGCTTCTTTGCATGCGCAGGCGAAAGTTTTTGGACGCTGGCAACTTGATTTAGTGCTCTCTGACCTCAGTTTAAACATAAACAGCCGCGTCCAACCCGATCCCACCCTTTCTGGGTGGCCACACTCCACTCCACTTCACTCCAATCTACCCCAACTCCAACTTTACCCCACTCCGTTGGGCCGGGACAAAAGTTTTCACTGGCAAGTAAAGACATAAATGGGATTATGATCTTATCACGTGCCCAGCAGCCAATGCTGCATCCACATCCGCATCCTGGGCCAGACATATTCAAGGAACATTATAGCAACACCTTCGCTCCTCCGGTGGACAACTTGTTTTGCGACTGCTTGGACAAACAAGTTTGCGGCTCAGCTTTGTCAAAGATTTATTCCTTGAGGTTAAGCGACGGCTGGCCAGAATGGAGATGGGTAGCAGACCCATCCTCGCCTGACCAACGGCGGCAACGTTTTCGCTCCTGCAACGACTTAATATGGAAAATTTTAAGTACATTTTCTCAGGACGAGCCAGAATATGGAGAATGCGGAGAAGCAGCTAGGAGGAGCATGAATGGGAGTGAGCTGGCGAAACTTTGGTGGTGGCAATCTTTAATTAAGAGCGGATTAGTTTGGACATGGGTTCGATCTGCCTCAGACGGAGTGACCTCCATGCCCATCCGCCAGTGCGGTGCCACTTCCAATCTTTGCTCTTTTTCGGTTTTGCTCTGATTTGCATCTGCGGTTTGCAACCACCAGCAGCTGGCTTCATTAGTTAGCCCAACTCCTGCTCCCGCTCCTGCTCCAGCTTGCAGGAAGGAGTAATCTCCACTGCTGGCAGACTTTTTGAGTGCGCCATTAAAATTTAATGCTTGTAAGAGATCAGCGGCAAATGGCATCCAGTAGAGTCTCGTCTCGATTCCAGATTAGCTGTCAGAAGTTGTTCAATTTAATTTCACGCTCCTTCTTCCTGACCTGGCGCCGTCTTAATGTTCGAGTTGCCAATTTTTTTCCTTTGCAACTCAAACCCTCTCCCACCCGCTCCACCTCCTCCTGCTGATAAGGTCATATCTTTCTAGTTCGCTTTTTAATGGCTTTGGGAAATTGCACGCGCCGTTTACGCGCTCGTTAGAGAAGCTCCAGAAGCTTCAGTAGCTCCAGAAATGTGCCCATCACAGAGGAGCATTATGGTTATTGATAAACCAGCCGACGGAAGTCGCTGGTCGGAGGAGGCCATCATTAATGTATGAATGGAAAGAGGCGAGTGCTTCTGGTTACGTTGCAATTAACCCAAAGTCAATGCAGACAATGCGGCGATTGGCATGTTAAAGTTGGAATACTTGGTTATGCCGGAACGCAACTGCCGAACTGCTGAACTCCGCGACATGCGTAACATGCAAATACCTTCTTATAATTCTTACCATTCTAATTATGCAGCCGAATTACAAGCGACAAGGAGACGACACCGGCGATGATTATGGCGGGCACTTGGCATAATTAAGATGGAAAGCGGAGCAGTTGCTCCATGTGTGTGTGCCGGGATTGTTCCCAGCATGCATAAAAAATCAGAGACAGTAGACAGCGACGGCATTTTAAAACTTTCACAAATTAAGACGAGCGACCCCATTCAACCCCTTGCCTTCGGCCTTCCAAGTACGTCCCATGTAGCATGTACCCGCCTGGGCAGGACGAACCACCCTGGCCAGGACGAAGCTCTGCCCCAACCCAAGATACCGCCTACACCCACTCGGCGAGCAGCTCATGTTAATCAGGTTATGATAATTATTTGTAACAAATTGTTGCCAGCAAGCTCCGGTCGAGGGGTTGCAATTAAAACGTGGAAACTCCACAGTGCGGCAAATCGGGCCAAAGCTGGTGGAAAACTTTATGGAAATGACAAGGCAGCCAGTGTCGGAGACCAGACCAAGCGACATTTTCATTTAGACAATTAAAATTTAAAGTGGCGTTAAATTATACAGGCATTAACGAAGCGCTCCGCGGATGGTAACGCGGACTGGTAACGGGATCGGATGGGATGGAAGGGGGCAGTGAACCATGTCCAAAAGCCGGGGACATGTACACGACTCCAAAGAGTGCCCCCTAAATTATTCAGATGGCACTAGCTCAAAAACTTTCCGCTTTGCACCTTCCTCCATCGCGTGTCACTTTGTCAGCTACGTAAGTCGTAAGTTTTGGGGCAAAAAAGCCCAAGAAGAGCCCCGCCCACCCACTCAATCACCTTATCTGTCAAAATGGTGGAAATGAACTCGGCTTTCCACTATCTCCGCCACTCGAGCAACTCGCTCAAAGCCAAACCGCAGCCGGTCGGCAAGCCAAGACTCGGATAGTTTTCTTGGCCCACGAAACGGGGAACTTCGAACTGGGAACTGGTAACTGGGAACTCGGAGCATAAGTTACAGGCAGGTGCCCGATAAAAGTTTTGAGTTGACAATTAAGAAATTAAGTTGCCACTTAGGCAAACTGTCAGTGTCAGTTTGACAAGCAGTCACATAAGCGAACGCACAACTCTGCAGATAAAGATACGGATACGCCGGAGACGTATGCGCCATACACACGAACACTGCACTTCAGATACCCTTTCTCGAGGGTTGGCTAACTACTCGCTTAGCCGTTAAGTTCTAACTTCAGTATCTGAAATTCAGATACATAATACATATATAATATTCAGATATATAATTTAGATTCTGAATCAGAATGCAATTTCAAAAAATCGGGGTCATCACATCATTCAACAATTTTCAACAAATTTGAAGAGCTTAACTAAAGAGTTGATTTAATTAAATGCATAACTTTGAGTTTTAAGAACTATAGTTAAACTTTTAGGCTTAAGCGAGCTGATAATATACAGTTGGGGTCACCACATCTAACTGCCTTAACTACTTTTCTAAAGTATGAGTATGATAATAGGGCATTTGGCAGTCGGTGGTCTGGTAACTTTTTCAGCCCGCTTCGCTTACATTATCAACAGACTAACACCTTGCCAGTGCGTCCGTGTGTGCGAATGCTACCTGATATATCCTGTTGCCTGGGCTCTTAGCTATAAATGCCACTCATAATTAAATCAAATGTTTGTCTGCTGCTCGCAAACTTTCGCTGGTGGCTCTTTGCGTGAAGCTTAAACATTAATTTCCTACGTGCGCGTTAGTTGTTACCATTGCCACTATATCACGGCCAAAAGGTAAATAGAATGCGGCAAGTTCCTCCCCTGGGGAGGCCACATTCCATATGCCAATCCCCGCTAGCCGAACCATCCGCCATTATTCCGTGGCATACATATATAGTTTGCGCTCTAATGAGCGTTTGTCTGTGGCAACCGTATCATTTGCTGCCTCGTCATGCGTTCCTGTAAATTTTTCAGCCTAATGTCTTCATTCGTCTGGTACTCCACCTCACTCCACTCCACTCCACTCCGCTCCATCCTATGCCATTCCAATCCAGCCCTTCCCCTCGAGCGCTTGCCATTGCCATATTGCGATACTTTGCGTGTTCGGATGCGTTTGGCATGCCAGAATGATATTAGTCACACACCGATAGAGAAGTGGGGAATTGGCCGGGGCAGACAGATGGAGATACATTTGCACAACGGCATCATCATTTGGCGGTACACCGTTCCCCATTCGCAGTTCCATATTCCATAGTTGCCAACGCCATGTGAGAAAGAATGGCGCCATGGTGTGGGGGTCAGCATCTCCTCCTGGATGCTTGGCGCATTTTTGGTGCGCCGTATGAATTTCTTCGCTTTGCTCTTCCAAAGCGGCAGCTCGTTAAAGTACCGGTTTTCCGGGCACCCCAACCACCACCTTTAATTTCCAACTTTGACATTACTCCTCAGTCAACAGAGGGCCAGCGAAAAGGAGAAAAAATTCAATAGCGAGCAAATGTTTGGCAACTTCCGGTTTAAAATGGCCATCCCAGGAGCCATTTTGACAAATCTACAGGCCAGTGGAATGGAAACTGGAGGCCGGGGGCTGCATAATGGATGCGGCGATAAAAGCCAGCGACGGGCAACAAAGGAGCATGTAAACGATACCTAATTTCCGCCCGCCTTGCAGCGGATGGATGTGGATGGTCAGGTATCCTGGTTCTATGCCATCCTGGAATACTGGAGTACTGATATCCTGGTGGGCCGTCTTGCAGTGTACCATTCCAACTTGAAATGCCTCGGGCGCAGTGAGCCGTGAGCTTTTATAAACTTATCTCATAACATTAATTGTGGTCAACACTTTTCGGCCATTTAACCCAAATGGTCAGTGGACGGGGATGGGGCAGTGTGTATGTTTACATTGTCAGTGATTTATGCAACTGCGCCACATGAGCCATAAATACCGAAATGCCAAAACTTTTGTCCTGGCCAGGTGAAACACACACGTATGTAACATATATGTGTATGTACGTGTTGCCTCGCCTGTGTGTTCCCAAGTGGCCAACTAAGCGGTCAAAAGGCTCTGGCCCACGCAACGAGTCACACAAACGGGACAAAGTTAAATATTTAAGCAGGCCAAAGCAGAGCGAAAACAAGTCAATTAATTTGAAACGACCCTCGGATGGGGCGAAAGTTCTGCGGCATAAATAAGAGTGCTCGATAAACGGCATTACTATGCACTCGGAATAAAGTTTGCCCTCCGGCGATTCGACACACACTTTTGCTTTTAAGGGAGTCGTTTCGCAAATTAATTTTGTATACTTTTCGCAACATTAAGCTGACTTCTGGCTATGAAAGAAAAAGATGTGTACCATAGGTGTAGATATAAAGTAAGGTATATAGCATACTTAACTTATTAAAAACATAATAAACGAACATACTTCTTACCTTCTAGGTTATTTTTCTGGGATAGTAATATGAAATAGGCGCGCTGATCCTTAGCATAACTATCATCTATTGACCACAGCGAACAGAATCCACTTTTCTGTTAGTGAGTTCCAGATAGGCCATTAAATCGATGGCATGACGCAGAGAAAACCGAGTCCAAAGGCGGGAAAAGCAAATACCGCTGCATACTTTTTGGCGTCGTCAGCACGGCTCGAAGGACCAAAGGGCACGGACACGACGGTTACAAGCTCATTAAACGATTCGCAGCCTCAGGTGGAGCTGGGGGT
This sequence comes from Drosophila mauritiana, assembly GCF_004382145.1. NCBI lineage: Eukaryota > Metazoa > Arthropoda > Insecta > Diptera > Drosophilidae > Drosophila > Drosophila mauritiana. Next base: position 18,417,051 of record NC_046672.1, on the reverse strand, counting down.
GAATAGAGCCGTTAATTTCTTTTTATGAACCAGCTGGGAAACATTCCGGCAGGACGAAGGCCAAAGGGCCCAAAAGAACAACAGGCAAACGAAAAACCAAAAAGAAAAAATTAAGAAAATAAAACTTACACTCGAAGATAGAGATCTTAGACGCCAGCAGGAAGATGTGTGCCCACTCCTTTCGAGTTGCCCAAAGGATCCCAGGAAAGCAACAACTGTGCCGGCGCACACAACTGCTGTAATCAGCAGTTAACGAAATATAAAAACAAAAAGGGACATCGGACTGCTGGCTGTGCGCTAACGAGCAATTAGATTTCATTCTAAGCTGGGGAATTAATTGCAGTTCCTTCCTCGCCGAGCAAGTGACTCCCAGCGGGAGTCCTTGGAGCTGCGCGCCTCAAGGAGGCTGCGATCCCCGCCATATGCTGTCTCCTGCTGTCTCCACTCCCCGTGTGATTCATGCGGTGGGTGGGATGGAAGATTGGAGGAATGGCAGGGATGCCCAATTGGCCAGAGTGCGAGTGGGTCCATCTTCACACTACTTGACAACGTAAGCACCTTTCGAAATTGCACATTAGCACATTAGCCAGCCTTACTCCCCCCCAGACCGTAATGAGCTTCGGCATCGGTTTTGTGATTAATTTTTTATTGTACATAGCATTCTGGGAGCAAATAATTGGGGTTGGCCCGGGGGGCAAGATTTGTTTGAAATGACCTGGCCACTTGGCTTAGACGAGCTCCTAACGGCCCATTTTGGCGCCCATAACGAACTGGCCCCAAATTAGTATGCAGCTTATGGGCAAAGTAATTCCCACCATGTGTGTGTGGACTTGGGGTATGGAAATGTGCCCCAGCAATTTGCAACAAAATTCGAACCGCGCTTTAAATGGCCAGCCCTTTGCCGGCTCGCCCGCCTGTCGACTATAGAAGTCATTTAACCAAAAAGCGATTAATCTATAAACACATAAACAACATGCCCAGCCAGCAGAGGCAGCTACGTACTCGCGCTGCAAAAAAAAGAAAAAAAAATACCAAGGGACAGGATGAAAAACAGGCGCAAACCCAGCGGCGGACACTGAAAAATGGCCAAAATCAGTGGGAAAAATCGAAAATCGAAAATCGCGCCATGGGCAATGGCCAGTGGACAGTGGGGAGTGGGCAGCTCTTGGCTGGCAGTTTATGCAAATGTTTGGCCACATGCAGTGTGTCGCAGCCGATTTCCGGCCATGTGTGACAGTGGTCACTTGCTGGACAGGGAACATGGAGCACGGAGCTGGGTTCTCGCAAGGCTGGGAGGCAATAAAAGTAGACGCCGCCGTCGTAAACAACAAGTAAAAAAAGAAACAGCGAAAGCCGGGTAGCCACCGGGGATCTCACGGCTGGGAAAGGGATGCGAATCGAGAGATACCCTGGTGAGCTCTTGGCGGGATCTCCCTGAAGCCCCACCGATGATCGAAGGTGGTCTCCAAAGATATCCGTTTCGAATTTTTCATTCATGGTTGAAATGGTAATTCCTTGTGCAGGAACTCTTTTCGCCTAGTCGGGATTATCTGTACGTGGAGCATCCTCTGCTGCAACCGTTGTGGCCGGCGCCCATTTAACGGTATTTGGCCATTTGCAATTTATGCGCGTGGACCTCCATCGGCGTCCGCGGAAAACTGGTCGGAAAACTGGGGGCTTAAACGCGCCACACCCACTTTTCCGTTGACATTTGCATGGGCATTTCATATGCAGGCTATTATTGTTAAATGACATTGACTGGCTACAATTTGAAGTATTACTTATAAATAAAGTTGTACACTCCGCCTCAGTCGCGAAAAGAAAGCTTTCTCCATTTGCTAGCATCGGTCACTTATAATTTCCATTTCCGCCTCCTTTCTATGTTTTAGTGTCTTAAGTATGTAAGCAAAGGAAGGAGCAAAATGGAAAGCAGAAAGAGATGGTGAAAAGAAGTCAGAAACCGGAAATATTTTTCAAGGGGCAGGCAGCGCAGGCCGGAAATCACAAAATAAGCAAATTGTCTGGCAAAATAAAAATTGTTTCCGCAACGCAAGGATGAAGCTCGGGTTCGGGATGTCCTGCAGGAGCACTTGTTGCACGCTTCGCGGATATCAACAGGACTATTTACAGATACTAAGAACATTGTTGCCCTATATGACATGGTTTTCCAAAGAAATTCAAGATAAATCGAACTTGTAAACCTAGGTACATGACATGCTCTCTGCAGGCAAATGAAAATGAAGTACTTATTGAAGACACCTCCAGTTTTGGCTGACTTGGTTCTATTCCCTCTTTTGTGATTACCATACAAGTGAAAAAACAAGCAATGTTTCTATTCCGTTTGAGTTCCTATTTCCCGGGCTCCCGTGCTCATCCGTGTAATTATGTTTCGAGATCCCCATCTCCTCCTGGCTGACTGGCTGGCTGACAATGGAAACCCTAGTACTGTGCTTTGATCTAACAAACAAATTGGCGCACAGGTGATGAAGCTATGAGGAATGGTGAATGGTAAACAAGCGATGACAAAAACGCAACCACCCACGCCCCCACAGGAGGTGTTCCAATTATGTAAGGTGGCTGGTGGTGGGGGTGGTGGACTATTAGCGCCCTGCTCCAGGAGGCGGAGGAGCAAAACGCTCTAATGAGTTGCCTGGCAGCCTTGTGGACACTGAAATGCGAGTGCCGAAACGGGTTTCTCCTCTGTTATTTCGACGCCCCACCTCGGCGATGTGAAGGATTCGAAGGATGTGCAGGATGTGGAGGACTATGGGTTATTCACATGTGCGATTGTTTGTGCATGTGTATGCTCGTCTTGTTTTTCTGGTTTATTGGGCTAATTCAATAACCGACAAAACCGAAAGCAGGCGGGCGGTAAAAAAGCAGAGCCAAACTTGGGGGTTGGCAGGCAGTCAGCCCTAATGCATGACAGTTATCTGCCCACAGGATTTCCGTTTTAGATCATCACCAGCACACAGGGAAGGCACACAACACAAGGATATTTCGGGGGCCATTGGCTGTTCGCACTCAATCAGATAGCTCCAATCTCCTTGGCCAAAGGAATTCGGCAGCCGCAATCGTGTGGGTGGCGGCTGGCTGTTTGGATGCTATGTCCTTGCTGGCAGGACCTCAAGCCGGGCTTTAACTGAGCACACTGCTCACACTCAGCGTGTGTGTATATTTTTGCATGTGTTTTAATTTGGCAGGCACTAAATCAATTCCCACCCCGCACAACACAGCCCCACACACACATGCGAGTTTATAACTTTATCGGGCATAACGAGTGCATTATCCTGGCACAGGCTGGCACACGTCCTGCCCTCCAGTCCTTTTCCCCCGGTTATTGTTGCCGAGTTGTCTTGTTGTTTTGCTGCGGCATTTAAAAATAACTTTAATGGAAAATTTATCGATCTGGCAAGGGTCTGAGTTTGGATCTGGGAGTGGGGCTGCTAATGCTCCTGCTGGTGCTCCTCATCCTGCTGCTACTGCTGCTACTGCTGCTCCTGCTCCTGTTTTCGATCCCCGAACGGAGATAAGCGACGCACAAGCACAAAGCCAACGTGTGTAGGCAGTAAATCGCCTGAAAAGAAATCAACAAGGATATTATGTGCCTCTGCCTGAATGCCAGCCAAAATCCTTGGCCATTTTGCAGGTTGATTTCCCCCTTTTGTGCTGTGTGTGTGCCCAGAAAACATATTAAGACATTTTAGTGCCGTTTTCACTTCATTAGTTTCGATTTGGCAGCGATTCGTTGTGAATGCAGTTAGATAAAGGATATATACTATGCAGTACTATACAATCGATTGCAGGATGCACCAGAACGGTCTGCCTGTAACTTTTCTCGCATTTTTATGAACTGCTCCCAGCTGGCAGCCAACAAAGTTCACACTTACCCACCGAGGAGCTACTTAACTCCGCCATCGCCATCTGGGGAGCCACTGCATCAGCAGCAGGAGCTGCAAACTTTTGCCAAGAAAAACTCGCAGCTCAAGTCTTAATCATGGCGCGGGAATTATGAAATGTGCTGCGTAAGATGATGACGATGTGGATGGGGATGGGAATGGGAATGGCGATGTACATAGATGGGGATGGTTAGTTAGCCGGTTTTGCTCGGTGAGAAAAACCATTAGGCTAATGCACTAGTTGCGGCTGAAGAGTCCAGCAAAGGATTCTTGCGATGACGAATGTACTTCTTGTCCAGGTCTGTCCAGGAACAGTCCAGTGGACTGACAAAAGACACTGCCGCAGACAAAGAGGATAGGATAGGCCAGGCCAGGACCAGACACTTAACCTAATAACCAGAAGAGCAGGATGACAGAACGTTAAGTAAACGCCATTTGAGCCACTTGAATGGGCAGGACAAAAAGTTTTGAAGAACTCGCATAAAAATGACAGGCGCAGAACTTCCCAAACAGGACCTTCCTCTGATTTGATGAAGACGTTCCTGGCGGCAGGACGAAGACCAGGGACACAACCGAAAAATTCCGCGACAATGACAACAAACAAGGCGAAATGACTGGAGGAGATGCGGGATGGGGGATGGGGGATGGGGGGCCACGGCAAACAAAGATGCAAATCCGCTTAAGTATCTTGCAATGATTGCCGTCAACGAGGTTGCCGTCCGGGGGCAGGACGACAAGGATGCGGACGAGGGGTAGAAAAGAAAGTCCCCGCTTCTCTGGCGAACCACTTAAAGTGATCAAGAAGGATTCACAGTTTGTAAAATGGAATTTTATGGCTTAGTACGAGTTTGGGGGCGCTGAAAAAGTGAAAGAAAAAGACACGCGGGCGAAAAGGAAAATATTTTTTGCGCGGCCAAAAGCTGGGAAAAGTGAACAAATCACACCCCATTACAAAGGACTCGCTGGGGGGATGGCCTGGTATGGGTATGGGCATGGGCATGGGCATGGCAGGCATGGCCAGAGGCGGCCCAGGACACGCACTTCGCCGGCCAAGGACCCAAGGAAATTCCTCAGCAAGGACGCCCATCTCCACGCTTTTTTCCTTCTCTTCTCCTTTTGTTTCCTCGCCGATTTGGAGCGGCTTATCGCGCGACTTCATTTGAATATTCCGCCATTCCGCATCCCGCATCCCGAATCCTTCCCCGCACTTTGTTTATGCATTTGTTAATGTTGTAACGGAGATTTTTACGAGTGGAGCGGCATAATAACAATAATGAAAAGCTATTATGAGCCCGGAGGATAAGCGGCGGCACAGGAAAAGAAATCCAGTTCGACACGCCCACGCATCCCACGTGCCATTTGGCCATATTAAGCGAATTAGAAGGAGCAGCTAGGGGGGGAGTTGCGCGTCTCCTGGCATACTGGTCTCCTGGAGGAGATAAAAGACCTTGGAACAGAAAGATAGACTTCATAATTCGACTTTATAGCCGCTAATGGCAAATTAGGCGACACATTTTTCCCATTCCTATTGTTATGCGGGAAATTGAAAGTACGGAGTGCAAACTCTTGGATCGGAGAGTTTCATAAATGTAAATAATAAATTTTAAAAATTAAAGTAAAAAACTTAAAAAAATATTTAAGTGTTTGAAGATTAAGAACTATGATATGCATACAAATGGTAGCAAAGATATATGTATAATGAAAAGGATTAAGCGTAAGCTTAGACTTAACTTAACTTTTAGATTCAAAATTACCTTTTTTATAATTAAACGATAACAATTCTGGTTAATATATTTTGAACCATAAATCTGACAATCTCGTGTGATCGTGATATTGAGAATTTATGAAGTAAACAAGCGGAAACCGAATGGAAATGGAATGGCTGTCCTGTGGGTGGGAAATAGATTTATTATTCCGCCTGGGAGGAAATGCAGAGGGAATGCCCAAAATCAGGTGTTATGACCTGCCCTCGCATTTATGGTCGATTCCTTTGTTTTATCTCGGCTGGGAAATTCTTTTGACTTGCGAAATGTGCGCATGAATAAAATTAAGTTGATGGCGTTGCCGTTTCCATTTCCATTTCCGTTTCCTGCCGGAGTTGGAGGTGAAGTTGGTGGTGGGGCTGGAGGTGAGCCAGGAATCGAGAATATGGAGTGGGACTTTGGAGACGGGGCACTCGAGGCAACTCGAATCTTGGCGAGGCTGAAGTGCGCATGAAAAGCCACTCGAATGCCGTAAGAATCATTAAAAATCGTTTGTTTTTCTGTTTGCGCTCGCGAGTGGATTTTGTGGTAATCAAAATAACAACAAAAGCGGCGACACAAGTGCCAAGACAGAACGATAGAAACAAAAAAAAAACCGGGAAAAATAAAGAAACTGGCATAAACAAAGGCCGAAATGAATTAGACAACTTAATTATAAATGAACTGGCAGAGGAGCCCGGCCAGACAAAGGATTTGCCACTCATTGTTGTTCGCCGAGCTGCCGAAAAATCCACAAAATTCTGTTTACCCACTCATTAGGCGGGCTGCCCCAACTGCTCCAGCGGCTCCATCTGGAACTCCATCTCCAGATCCGGCTCCTTGGCCCTGAGACGCTGCCAAGAACAACAACGGAATTAACAAGTTAAACAGTCAACGAGCTGACTTCGCAATGACGAATGCCAAATTGAATGCAATTACCAAATGGTTTTGGCGTGGGGCAAAGGCACAGGCAATTGCAGGACAGGATTGGGCTAGAGATTGGCCGTGGGTATGGCATGGGCAGGGGGTGAGCACAGGAAGCCAAGGCCTTTGTCTTTAATTGAGTTACTTCGATTGCTTTTCCACAGCCGGAAAATGCATTAAGAGGGCACGAAACTGGCCGGCATCTTCAAAAGGTTAGCAGAAAAGCGGAATCCAATCCATTCAACTACAGTTTGCAAAAAGTGAGGCCAAAAGTTGGCCAATTACAAGGAACCGGATATAACGACATCAGCTGATCTAGTTTTTTGTATAATAGTAAGTGTAAGTATAGTTGATCTTATCCTAAAATCACTTTAAAATTGACTATAGCTTGCAAACAGGATATTATTATAAAAAGAAAAAATCATCCTTTAATTGACAATTATGGTTAAATGTGGATGAAATGAATGTGTTTCTAGGGTTAAAGTTAAGGGAATTTATAAAAAAATTAGATTAATAAACATTTGTGGATTTTTTACTTTAAAGTCTAAAACTGGACGTACCCATTGGGTTACGTTAAAAGTTAGCAGCTTAATGGAGAAAAAACAGAATGTGTTTTTCCAGCAAAACGTTGATATTAGCGACACAGGGAGCAATGAACCAGGACTCTATGACCATGTAATAAATGCAGAGGCTGCGTGTACATAGTGTGCTATATATACATACATGTATCCATGTACATGGCCAATGTCATTCGATATCCAGTGTTTATGGGGCGGCACCGCCAGCTGGCCACGCCCACGCACATTAAAAATCCCTCCGCAAATGGGAGGAGCCACGGCCAGAGCGAGAGGCACTAAGCGCAGGAGCGAGAGAGCAGGATCCACAGAGCGAGAGCTAAACAAAGAAAGAGAGGCAAATTGTGAGTGAGAGAAAGGAAACTATACAAGTTGCATTTTTATTTGCGATAGCGAAAAGGGGGGGATTTTCAAATCACAATGTCTCCAGAATGGGGGAACACAAAAGGACAAAAGGAAGCAAGGACGAAAGTCAGTTGGCAAGTTTTGTTTGCTCAAATCTTGTACTCCCCTGCATGTGGCACACAAAGGAATCAAGCAAATAAACACATCACTCAGCAGGATAAACCGGAGGAGTAAAGTTGGATCGAGTGGAGTGGAGTGGAGTGGTGCGGAGTGTTTGTCACTTTGGCGACATGTGTGACGGCGACGATGAGCCAGGACTGCAGGGCTCCAGGACATTGGGGCTCCGGGCCTCGTCATCTTCGTCTTCAGGCCGGGGAATCCTTGCTGGATTGCTTCTGGCGCAGACAGCAGGCCTACAAGTGGACGAACCGGCCTGGGTTGGAGTGGGTTGGATGGGTGGTCCTTGTGTGGTGCCTTGGTCCTTTGCCTTTGCTGCTCCTCGCAAGGCGCAACACGTTGCTCGAAAGACGCTGCCAGGTGCCTAGCTTTTGCCAAAGGTCCTTTGGCCATCGGTAGTAAATTACTTTTTGTTTATCAAGCAGGAATCACACACAGCGCACACACACTCTGAGATTTGCATAAGGATGTGCTTATGATGTGCTCGGATTATGGCGCAATGGACTGGAGCCTGCCGACCGTAGACGTAGACCGAAGTCTGGAGACTGGAAGGGCTATCTAGACATCTACATAATATTAAGACAAAGCTCGTTGAGCCGTAAGACGATTTAATCGAGCTGAAATAATGGACTAAGGCACCGAAACAGACACGCACACACACGGCATTTTCATGAACTTGTTGAGGGCGATGGAGTGAGTCGCCGACTTGGACCGGGATTGGTGGCCACCCACCGGGCGCAGCCATCATCCAGCTGAAGGACATGCAATGAACCGAACTTGATGCCCCTATCGAATTTATGGCTTATCTGATTTCCAACAATTAAAAACAGCACAGGACTCGGGCCTGCCTAACCCATTCCCACTACCATTCCCATTCCCAATCCCATACCCAGTTCCATACCCAATCCCATTCCAAGTCCTGGAGCCACTCCTACGCCCATTGAGCTTGTCTCGCTTGGCAGCGCTTTAATGCAATCAAAACATTTATAAAGCTTTAGACGCCGCGCGGCAAAGACAAAAATGCGGTGGTTGTTGTTTTAATTAGATTTCCAAGGCTCAGAGCTCCTGGCAGGACGACTGTCTAAATTGCCACAGCTGTAAGGGGTTAACCCGCAACCCTTAATCGCTGCGCAGCGAGGCGAACCCGCGATACCCTTTCACCTCTGCCCAGGTGCGGATATATATACATATGTATAGCTGATATACCCCGCGAGTGCAGGGTATGCAAAGTAGGAATAATCTGCCGACGGCAATCTCGGCGCTCAAGAGCGGAGCCGCTTAAATTAATGAAGAAATAAAGACGCACGAGATTTACGCGCTTAGGTGAGCCAGGAGGCGGGGGGCAGAAGGCAGGATAAAGGCTTCATCCTGACGGAAATATGCAGGGCGAGATGCCGGCGAGATTCGTGAAATGCCGCACAATGGCTCCCAGGGGCACGATAAAAATCGAATTAATAAGAGTTCAGCATAAATGGGCCTGGAAATGTCAGCCAGCCAGCTGAGGGAACACCTCTGGCTGGCATTTGTGTACATTATTATTTTCATTGCGATTTGCCAGAGATTTGAGTGCGACATTGGCAGTGTAATTAGCTCAAAGGGTTGTCTTCGCCCCCAACAACTCGCCTACTCCTTTCGCCGGTGTTGCTGGCTAACCCAAAGGATGCCAAAGGACACGCACTTGCAGCAAGCACTTGAATGGCCGTTGATGCAGCAGGGCTTAATTAATGCATTGCGAGTGGCAGTGACAATTCCGGGTGTCCATCAGGTGCCACAGGTGTTTCGACTAATAACCAAGGACGACGTTTATGCCAATGAACACAAATCACCACACACACATACATATGCATTTAGTCCAACACCACACACACACGAGCATGTGCGTACGTACGTGTAAGTAAATTATGACAAATGTCCTTGACAGCCGAGGTGGACAGTTGCCGTAACCCTTTACGCCCGCCCCGGCCACTCCAATTGGGATGCGTTGGAATGGGTGCGGACACATTTTGTGGCAGCTGTAACTAACAACAACATGCACACAACAAATTACCCATTTAACACAACAACAACAACAGGCGGAGCGGAGCAGGGTTGCACAGCGAAGGGCATCAGGCAATGCCCTAACTTTTCACAAAACTTAGGAGTTTGATATTAGCTATGATAACAATAGTACTTGGGTTAATATATGTATGGGGCTGTCCTTCCTGAAGATCTACTTTTATTAGCCAACATAGGACATACATTTTTAAAAATTTAGTATATATATTTGGTATATTCCCGGTTTGGATAATTTTTCATATTTAACAGACGCATTTTTGCATTTTACCCGTACTCTACCTTTTTATGCATTTGAAGAACCAACAATTTATCTATAAATGCCATATAATCAACGGTAGAGACACTTTTTATGACTAAATTCCGCAATTTTATAGCAGAAGAGTATTCAAACATCGAGTTAAAACATTTTGATATTGCCCGGGCTAAAAAGAGCCAGCCAGCTTCAGTTTCCTAACCTTCTGCCGTCTCCGTGTAATTATTCAATTCAATTAATTCCGCTTACGCCTTTCGGGCCAATCCTGCAGCTCCGGCTGCCACCGTCCGAGATTGTGTCCATCCTCGGCTGGCCATTTCCGCTTCCGATTGTGTCCTGCGTCAGTTTATCTCGCCGGAATGCGAGTGTGTGTGTGTGTGGGGGTCCTTCGGGCTTCGGCTTTTTTTGGGTCAAGCTCGAGTGGGGCAGCCTCCAGGCAGCCAGCGGGCATCCTCCGGGATAAGGAGCAACAATTTCAACTATCCGGAGCCCGGCCGAAGGTCCTGCCATGTCCTGCCAGCTCGGCCGGATGATAGGCCTTGTGTGGAGAGGCAGCCTCTCGGCATTCCTTGCATAGTTCGGCTTTTGTTTTGCGGCCCCAATGCGAAATCCTTTTGATACCAGCAAATGGGCAGGGCAAACAAACAAATTTCATTTATTTTTTAATAAAGTTATATTTGTTGTTAGCATTAATCCTGTTCCCTGTTCAGGATTGCTTTGTGCCATTCAGCATCAGTTTCAGCTTCAGTTTCTGTCTCCGTTTCTGTTTGTGTGCCCGTGTTGGTGTTGGTGCTTGTGCTTGTGTTTGTGTTTGTCCATGTCCAACAATGGTCGCTTCCGTTTCCGCTGGCCCAAAAAAATATTCCAAATTGCTTCGAAAATGGCAAATAGCAACATAGCAAATGGCCACAGAAAACAAAGGCTGGCCAAAGCGAGGAAAAACGAAACGGAAACTGCAAATAGAATTTTCGTGCAAAACTTTTTCCAGTTTTGCGGCAGTCATGAGATATGCTTGATATGCCTGCGTACGTGTGTGTCCTTCGTTCCGTCCTTCGGTGTGCGTATCCTTATCACTTCCGTCATAAATTTCATTTTGCTTTTATTTTTCTATTAAAAACTAAGTGGCGTGGGTGGGTGGGTAGAAGGGGCTGTGCTCGTTTGCCCATAAATCAAAAGGGAATTCCGAAAATTGGAGAGCCGGAACTGAGAAAAAATAGACAAACATGAGCGGCAAACTAAATCGCAATAATATGAAAAATAACAAAAGGCAAACGGCAAAGGGCGAACGGCAGTGGCAACTGAATATTTTACCCCTGGCCTCTGTCCCTCAAGCCCAGTGCAATCTGCCACGTGCTACGTGATCTCCTCACGCATGCAAATGTGGCAACATTAGAATTTTCAACAGCCCCAGTGGCGACTGGGCCCGTTTTTTATCTCCTCGCCTGCGGTTTGGCCGCGCTCCGTATTCTTCGCAATCCAGTCATGTTTTCCAACTTTTCCATTTTTCTACTTTACCATTTTTGCGCCTTTGCGGCTCATCTTGGCCTGCATCGTTTGTCATTATTTAAATTCCCCTCCTGACATCGCAAACGGACACGCACACTGGCGCATATGAAGTTGTCACCGGGCAAACGGCAAGGATCCAACGAGTAGTCCACATATGTGGGCAAGGATATGCGGCAGGATGTGGGGCAGGATGTGGGGCGACTGTCAGCGATAGTCCCCGGGAGTTGTCAAGCAACTGCTCTCCTAATGTGACGCATATGAAATTAAATTAAACGACAAACTCACCGGCTTTCCAGGACCTTCTACGTGTGCGGGATTCCGGTTTCTTGCTATTTTTGGATTCCGGATTCTTGAGTTTGTCCATGGCGAACATAAAGGTCTCAAGTGGTATTGTAGCTGTCATATTTAGAGAGGTCTTTCCATAACTCGTGACTTCTTTATATTGGACCAGGCTAAACTAATACATCTTTGTATTGAAGGGTTATTCTCATTTGCTAAAAATATGCTCAGATTGACACGAGCTTACAAATATAGATTCAGTAAGTTGAAACCGTTGTAACCTTCTACGTTGTAAGTGGTACTATTTACAGAACGGCGTAAATTTGAAGTATTGGAGTAAGCTTGAAGAAAAGGTCCTTACAGCATTGTACTCGCCGCTCCGGATATATTTGCCCATTTGCACACAAACTTGCAACATAAAAAGATAAGATATAAATGTGCAGCAATAAAAAGCTGAGTTTGGGTCAGGAATTAAATATGCCACTTATCTGGCGCAAACTGCAAACACATTACACCGCGCAGCGGGTGGTGCCAAAAGGAGCAAAAGGAGCAAAAGGAGCAGGCGGAGCCACCAACACCATTGACACCACCAGCCAGACAATGGCCAGGTATCATGGGCACAATCAGCAGCCCGGCAAGATTCGGGCCATGTTTGAATTGCTGTCATTAAAATGTTGACAAAGGCGCAGAAAGGTGTAAAAACCGCAGCCCCTGATTTCCGCGCACCACCCAACCACATTGGTGAATTGTGCTGGTGTTGGTGTTGGTTGTTGGTTGTTGGAATTGGTTGTTGGTGGGTCCGTAATGAGTTTTGTTAATGTGACGGCCGCAAATGCGGCAGTCGCGTATGAATATTATTCGTATTCCTATGCGCATTATGGCCACCACACACACACATACATATACATGTATATATAAAATATTCGCATTGCAACTGACAGGATGATGAGACCCGGAAAAAGGTAATGTGGGTTCTGGGCTGGGGTACGCAGAAAGTCAGATGGAATTTCAGAGGGTAATTCAGTAGCAGGCTGCAGGACGAAAACCATGATGATGATGACGTGGATGGGATGGGAACGGGGCACAGCATCAGGAACTTCAAGTGGCGAAACGAGGCGAGAACGAGTGGTGACCCTTGAAAGCGCCAATCAAGTGGCTGGGAACCGGGCTCTTACATGCGTAATTTGCACGCCAAGTGCTCGAGACCCGGCACCAAGCCAACCAAACCAAAGCCAAACTGAACCAAAATGAACCACTTCCCATTTTTGGGCCGACATCGTCTGGTAATTAAATTTCGTACGCCCGCCCGGCAAAGTGTGAAAATCATAAAAAGCATCAACGTCCTGTATACGCCGTGTGGTCCCAAAAATGTTAAACAATTCACACGCCTGGGCTAATTAAGCGCTCGTCCTGCGCTCCTTTCGATACCCTCGTCCTTCGAACGAGTGACTGTGTGTGTGTGCTTGTGTGTGATTTCCATATTTTGATAAATTCTGATGGAGTCGGAAAGTTGGCATTAAGTTAACCGGAAATTAACTTAATAATGACTTGTTTATGCATGTGTCTGACTGTCTGTCTAAGGCTATTTGTGTGCGCATAAAGATAGCACTTGAGTTGCCCGAAACTATCCCCCATTTGGAGCAGGGATTTCCACTGCCACGTATATCCTTCATATCCTTCAAGCCATTGCGGTCATTTGGCACCCTTTAAATGGCACACACACACACTCGCACACTCGCGCGCACTCACATGCCTTAATTAATGAGCTCATAAATTAGCCATAATTATTGTAATGAGCCCAAGTCGCATTAATGAGACCGCCTGAGACAATTCAACTTAAAATTTATGAATTTATGGCCATGTGTTAGGGCCAATTAGTGGAGTCGCGTTCGCGTTTTGCAGTAGTGGCCGCCTCGCGAATCGCGCAATTAAATGCACCTGATGACAGCGGCAGGAGTAAAGGACATGTACAGCTGCATAGACACATTAATCATGGCAATAAGGAGCAGTGGGAGGACTTAAGCTCTCGCCGCGATGTGGACTTGTTTGCCAAGGGGTTGCCGCTGCAATCGGAGAGTGATTCCGAATCGGGATCCTTCGCCTAAGCGCCAAATAAATTACGGGGTCAGCGAATGTAAATGGCAATAAATTAAATGTACATCAATGAATAAAAACCAGCGGCAAGAAAGCGGGAAAAAGGACAAGAAGTTCTGTTTGCTGGCGGGGGTTTATTGAGTAAACAAACAAACAACAATGAAACCAAGCAAACAAACAGACAGCCAAGCAGGCAAACAAACGGCAGGAAGGCTGGAAAAGCGGAAAAGCAACCGAAAAAGAGGGTGCACCACCCAACCGCCCAACCGCCCAACTACCCAGCCAGCCGTTCAGCTATCCAGCCAACCCGTCAGACCAAATGGCCAAATGAAATTTTAATTTTTTTCCAGCTTTTTCCGCTTACCTACTCTTAATTCCGCCTTCAAGATGGGGTCCTTGGGCGGGATCCGTGGCGATTATGCACGGTAAATCATTTCGACATTTTCCCGTTCATAAGCACGTAATTTGACTTGATTTTTTAGCCGCCGCCGGTCATTTGCTTTATTGACTGCCGTGTCCCCCAGCAGAAAGAAAACCCCAGCGGAGGCAAAAAAAAACCAACAAAATCTGGGATAAACAGGACGAGCAAGGACGAGGCTGGAGCCACGACTCCGCATATAATTGCGGTTAATTAAAGCTTGATTTCTTTGCGGCCGCGTCAAGTGAGCGTTAAAACAAATGGCCCCCTCTGACCCCCCAGAAGTCCAGCGAAGAGATTTTTTACTTTTCGAACAGCCCACTGATGTCCTTCGATAAGGAATGATCTAGTACAGGCAGCAAGGATTTATTTATATTCCCCCACTCTGCCTGCTCTTTGTGCATCCTGTGCGGCGCTTCACCTGCCACTTCTGGTGGTGACTCCAGGCTCTTTCAAGCTATTCACCTCTGTCCGCAGCCAAAAAAAAATTGATTATTAATGATGGGTCCATGGCCAAGTAAATGGGGGAAAAAAAGAGCAAAGTGCGACGAATGCGAATAAAAAAAGCGCCAAGAAATTAATTATGGAAATTACTTGGCCATCCAGCGCATCACCCCCGTGTTTAATCGGCTTGCGGTTTGATTTATTTAAAATTCGGGAATAGAATTTTTATACATTTTTTGCAGCATGCTGGCACACTTAACCGTTGTTGCCCGGCACAAATAACAATTTATTTTCATTAATTTGTGCCTTAACCCCTTGACGCCGCCGCGAGTTCATTAGGAATGCAGGCTGCATGGCCGCCGGAGTTGATTGCCAACCCTTTCCTTGACTCCTCTAAGCCTTGAAACGGAAGTCCTTCGTCCATTTTACCCAGCAGGTCCTTGTAATTATTGCAATCTGTTCGATTTTGGGATACACTTTGGCCGCGAACGCGACCATTTTGCAATTTGGGAATGCAAATTAATTGCCACATGGCCCGGCTGGGAATGTCCTGGCGGAGAAGTGTTGCGGCATTAGCAGTGGCCATTAAAGTAAATTGTAATTGGTAATTCCCCCGCCTCGCCACTCTCGGCTGGAACAGATCGAATGGCGTGAGCCCTGCGAATTTTCACATTTCCACTGGGGTGGCTCTGCCCTTTACCTTCTCCCTGTTCCTCCTTTCAGTTCGTTTCGTTTGGTTTGTATTCGCTTCTTTTTTTGCCAATATTAAAAGTCATAATTCAATTTTATTGCAAATGTTTCAGGTGCCTTAATCATTTCTAATATCCTGCCCAGCTCGCTCGGCCTGCCTCCCAGGACGCCTATTCAGCGAGTCGACTTCCGCTCCACTCATAAATACTAATTTCACAGGCAATAAAGGCGCTACATTCGCCAGGCCTCGGATCCTCGCGACTCCTCACGTAGTTCTGCCATTTCGATAGCTGCCAGGACATTTGCCAGATACGAGTTGTAGATAATGGCTGGAGCAATTTTTAATGGATTACTTCGCGAACGCGACTCCGGCCAGCTGTTTCTGGTCTCTGAATGTTTCAGAATGGAGCACGGAGCACGGAGAAGGGTACTACAAGATGTACGAATGATTTCCATTATAAGTTCATGTCAGAAAGTGGTGCTTAGTGCTTCATATTCCATTTGAAGCTAACCAAGTTGCCAGCACAATCAACTGATGAGTGGGAATGGGAATGGATTTCTCATAATTTATGGCTAGAATATATTGTTTTAAAAATTGAAAAATAAATAAGGGGTAAGTGGTTTCAGCTAATAAGAGTAGTACGATTGGAAAGGAATATTATTATTTAAGCAAATGTTGTTCGGACTCCAATTAGTAACTTCGCCAAGGTTCGACTGTAATATAGTAACCCAGTATTCAAAACTAGTTCACTCACCACCAAATAGAAGGGTCGAAAATAGAAGCCAATCTTATTATAATGATATAATCAGTCTCTTATTAGGCGCGTTAATAGTGGGGGGTTACTAATTAGCCAAAGGGGGATACGCTTACCCTTTCCGCCTGGATTACCCACATCAATTGCAGAAGCTAGTTCAAAGGGCTCCACTCCTCCTCCGGTCCGCCGAAGTAGCCAATGGCCAGCAAATACGTAGATAAGATAAGCGGCTAGAGGCCTACGAACTTTAGATACCCTCCGCATGGCATGTGCGTACATATGTACATATATATGGCGCCCAACGTGGAACCCCCCATGCGATGGGCAAATCAAAGGATGTGAGTCTTGCGTATTGTTGCGGTTAGGGTTGAGTGAGCGGTCCCAGTGAATGGAGTTGGGTGCGAGTACGCCTGATTATACATAACGGCTCATTGCCTGCCACGTCGATGGAGCAGGGGCAGGGGCGGGGGCAGGGGTTGCAAGGACTCCGTCTAATCACTGTCACATGCAGGCGTCGCTTGCGCATTCAAAGCGAGGCGAGGCGAGTCGAAACAAAGGCCAGAAGCTGGCGGGAAGGGTCCGCCGTGCTGGACAATGCAGCGCAGGATGGCCAGGAGATGGAGGCTGGGGCACTGGCCTGCTGTTAATTCGATTAATTACAACAATCAGCGGCATGTTTCATGTGGCAGCGACAGTTCGCTGCTCGGAGGCGTGGCAGAAGGCGCAGGAGCTTAACAAATTGCCCCATGCTAATGACACGTCCCTGCCCCATGTTCCTGCTCATGTTCGCCAACAATCGAAGCATAATGACAATGATAGATTTCCCAATATCTGTCATGTTTATGGGCAAAACAAAAGAAGCGGGATGGCCGGCGGGAAGGAGGCTGGAGGAACAACAGGGCATAATTGGATATAACATTTATACGCAATCATCGACAGATTGCAAAACGATTAAGCCAACCCTCGAAGAAAGTCTTGGCCTGTGCCTGGAGAAAGTCGATTCCCATGGCATAGTCCCATAGTTCTATATATATAGTTCGTATGTCCCTGCTTCCCTGATGAGCCTGTCATTCCCCCGGCCAGCCGACGAAAGTAAATCCAATCGGGCAAGGAGCTGGCCAATATTCGACCCTGAAAAGCAAATGCGGGCCGGCCCACGAGTCCAAGTTCATTTGGCGTTCGTTGAACGCTTTTCGGGCAAACAGAAACAATCAACTTAATTTGGCGCCCGCTGAAAGCCCTGTGGCAGATAAATTAAGTCATTAGTTCGAGCTGCAAGTTGGTGGTGCTGATGGTGGTGGTGGTGCTGATGGTGGTGGTGGCAACGATGGACTGATGGGCACGAGAAGAAAGTTCCCGGCTAAAGTGGAAAATAAATTGGCAAACGTTTGTTTTGAGATTAACCGCGATTAGAACGTGGAACTGCGAGCGGCTGGGAGTGGGGTCTGCTTGGGGAATCGCAGCAAATGTTGCCATTATTTGATAAGCTCAAACATAGACACAGTACCCTCCTCCTCCTCCTTCCCCACCATGTGTTTGTGTAAACAAATGGCAAATGCGAGAATAATCGTAGGAGATTAAAAAGTTTCCTGCGCCCGCACAAAGCAAAAGGGGCAGCTCGAGCCCCAGGAGCAGGAGCTGGAGGAGGATTTGGAGCAGGAGCTGGAGTGGACCTGCTCTGACGCGAGACAAATGAGTGGCGCACGTGAAGCGTCTGGCCTTGTCTGTATATCCCTGGGCCTAACTAATTTATGGCGCCTGCATACAAATTGCCCTGGCTTGCCGCCACATCCCATACCCACACTCCCATCCACAAACAGTCCCATTTTCTCCGGCATTCGGAGGCAAAGTTACGGCAGGACTTAGTCTTAGCCAAGACCTACAACTATCCCCAGCCACCGGGAGCCGTGCGCTGGGAATCGAGAATTGAGTGAGCAGCCAGCTGGCAATTAAGATCCCAAACACACGGCCGGATAATCCCTGGATGCACATATTCATCATTTTGAGATCATTAACTAGCCATTTATGTAGGCTGTGTGAGGAATTGGGCCAGTGATGAATGTATCTCAGAACTTTTCATTGCCTCCAATCAGGACTAAGCCAAGAAAACGAACAATAAACTTTAGGCGTGCTATTCCAGTCTGGAAATCAGAAAACTTCTTGGTTGAGTAACAACAGTTCTCACAAAGGCTTACAGTATTTTAACTTATTTTTAAATTCTGAAATAGTTTGACATGAAATACTGGGAGTTTTCAAAAATATTCAAATAAACAGCGATCGAAATGCGAAACATTTTACCTTATAACACTCTAGGATTCTTAATTGATGGGTTTAAAATGTTAAGAGCTGCCTTATTTTTGGCTAAAAAAAGGTAAGTTTCTTTTAATTTTCAAATTCAGAGGAAAAGTGATAGCATTCATAAGCTGAATCCATTACTAACTAAAGAAGTTTTTAGCAATTATTATTTTAAATCTCAGTTAAGGATTCCTATTTGAGTTGCTTTAAATCTCGAAGTTACTCTCTGCATCAAATTCATATCCTTGTATAAAAGAAAGCTGATAATGATAATCAGCAATACTATAGAACTCGAATCGATTGTAAACGAGTTAATTAAACTATTAAGCATAAATTGTGGGTTCATTGCTTTGAATTACACACTTTAAGCAGTGAGTTCCTCTACCATTTAAGTTCCGCCACTATATGATTTCGACCCTTTAACGGCCATCGAGTTGCCCTTTTAGTCGTCGAATGTGCATTTTACTGCATGCAAGGAAAAGTTTTTAATTAAATCATGAACACAGCCGCACGTTATAAATATTTCGAGGGGCGGCAGGCCAACCAGCTCCGTGTTGAGGAACCATGTGCCTAAATGGAGGAGTTCGGAACTTTTGGGGGTGACAGTGAGCAAGACGAATAGTTGCAACGGGGTGACTGGAATCCACCCCGTCCTCCAGGAAGTGCAGCTAGCAGTAGTTTGTCTGCATCAGATAGCGAGCTCGACTGCGGAGGAGGAAGAGAGGAAAAAGCGCAGCCAGAAAGGATACACGTTGAGAGTCCTTTTTAGCAGGCGACGCCTCCTGCCGCTTTACAGAGCTCTGTTAGCGGCTAACAGTGGTTTTTTCTTGGCGCCCTCGCCTCTGCTGCCGGCGGTTGGGGTGGCTCTGTCGGGTGGGGGTGGCTGTGGAGTGGAGTGGTGGTGGGGCCTCAGCAAGTGGGCGTTGCCATTTCGCACGCATCTCTCTCGCTCGCTCCGCACTGTCCCCTTCGGCGACTGCTTCCCACTCCTCGGCTCTCGTCGCTTCTTCGCTCTGCTCAAGACGAAGGACACGACGACGACAACGCTGATTTGGCATTTGGCCACTCCCACGCCCACGCTCACGCAGCCCACTCCATGCCACCCCTTCCCTTTGCCACGGGGGGCAACCCCCACTTGACATGTGGGTCAGGACATCTTGCTAGCGGTAGCTTGGGGATGGATGCTGCCCACTCGGTGGGTTGGGGCGTCCAGCCGTCTCTTGATTGGCCCCGGGCACTAGTTTCGAGAGCAGGGGGCCAAAGCATATTTATGGCATGCCCCAAGTGCATTGTCAACTACGGAGTGGCATGCGGAAACTATCCCATCACCATTCCAATCTCAGATACTCATATTTCACAAGGGCACTTGTGAGACCGGCAGCTCTATAAACTGCATCTTAATAAAGGAGGAACTACTACTACTAATACTATACCACAATACAATACTTGTGATAGTAAGTTGCTTATTTTTAAAAGCAAACACTTGAGTAATCACAAGAAATATATAGCAGTAAGGAAATATAGTCGTAAACTAATCCTATAGTAATAAATAGTAAAATAAAAGTATTTTCTTTATTCTATAAGATATTTAATGAACATTCCCTTTAATTTCAAATGGTACTATGCCAAGTTATAGTATTGTATTCGATTCAAAGTAACTTCTCCAACTAAATATTTTGCCTCTGAAAGTTACTGGTTACATTTTCTGTTATTTATTTAACCAAACATGGATACATATATTATTTAACTTGCTTTATACCAAAGGAAATATGATAAATGTAACGTTTAGCCAGCTTGATCCCACCATACACATGCCTAAATTCCGAGAACTAGGTTGCTCCCCATTCCAGTCGAGGTAAGTCCTTGGCTAAAATTGCTTGCACTTGGATGCCGGAGTGAATCGGTCATGCCGCTAAACTAATTTGCACAAAGCAACCCGATCCCCAGATGGGAAGGAGTTGGGGGGCAGGAGCAGG
Organism: Drosophila mauritiana; assembly: GCF_004382145.1. NCBI lineage: Eukaryota > Metazoa > Arthropoda > Insecta > Diptera > Drosophilidae > Drosophila > Drosophila mauritiana. The sequence continues at coordinate 18,396,624 of NC_046672.1, read as the reverse complement.
AACAGGAACCGAAACTGAAACAGGACCATAATCGGCAACTGGATCAGGAGAGGAATATGCAAACAAGGTGAATTCTGGAATTTCCACTTTGAAGTTGACACAAGGCGGGCGCTGGCAGTTGTCGCATTACAATGGCTACAGGATGGGGAATTTGGTTTGTAGGATTGGATTGGGTGGATCCGAGATATGGGGCGGGGCACCGCAGCTTAGACAAATTGTTTCTTATGCATATTTTTCGCTCTTCGCTCTTGTTGTCATAGCATCTGGTAAATTATGCCGAGTATTTGCGTAATTAAAACATGAAAAGAGTTTGGCGCAAACTCGTTTAATTAATCAACCTGATGAGCGGTGGTGGCTTGGCCCTTTCCCATCCATTCCGCAATGCCAGCGATTTCTCTTACGGAGGCTTATCATAATATTTTCGGACACATTCCGCTCACCCCGCTTGATTGACAGCATCGCTTTGGCCCCGGCCCCCAGGATCCCCAACCATGCCGAATTGAAACATTATTTTTATAGATTTTTATGGCGACGACAAGGAAATGGGCGGGCCGTGCTGATAAGCAATTCGGGCAACAAAGGACATTTTCATAAGCACACTGATACTGATTATGACACCAGCCAAAGACAAAAGAAACCAAAATCATCCACCCTCTCAGCCCACCCTCGAGTCCTCGTGCGACCAAAAGTGCTGATAAGCAGCCCGAAACTATAGTTATATATGTATATGTATCCTTGTATAGTGGTGCCCCCTAGGGGCAGGGTGGGGGGAGTCCCCCCATCGGGCGCCCTCCTCACATGTGCCCGAAATCGAAATCTATAAATGACTTTTATTGTTATGGCCTGTGGCGGCGGCATCGGCATCGGCATCGTCGTCTTGGTCCTGGCTGGTGGCTGATGGCTGATGGCTCCTTGGATCCCCATCCGCATCCACTAAGACGGCAAACTTTTGCATCGTATATTGAAAAGATGCGCTATCTCCATGGCAAAGTTTTTGCGGTCGTCGCAGACAAAAGACGCGTGTTCCCTTTTAAAGTTTCATTAATCAATGGCTCGGGTGGTGGCTGTGGATGTGGATGTGGCTGTAGCTATAGAAGTAGCTGGAGGGATTCTGCCACAGCTTTTATTATTTCAATTGCGGAACGGTGCCCGGGGCTCAAAAATATGAGGCATCATTTATCAGGCCGCCATTCCACTCCGTACACTATGCCATACCATTCCGTTCTGGTGCGGATTGGCTGTCTGGGCTGTGGATTTCAAATTGGCAGCAACAATGCCGTGATTAATGGCCGTCAAAGCGAAAGAGTCAACAAATGTCAAGCGACAAACTGCAATTGGCAAAACGGAGGGGGAGGACCACATCCCAAAAAACCCCATATCATACCATACACCATATACCATCCCATACCATGGTAGGAATCCCTTGGCCCGCGATGAAATGAATGCCAACACAACTGCGGGTTAATTTTTTCAAATGTTTGTTAATTACATTTATTGTTTCCTTTTGTTTTTGCATTTGCATTTGTTTTAGGTTTTTTTTAAGTGTTTTTTACGCTCTTTTCTCTTTAGTTTTGATTTCTTTCACTTGCAATCGTTCTGGCTGCTTTCATTATTACTGATTGCTGTCCAAAACTCGGATTATGGGTTGTGTTTGTAATGTATATGCACGTATATATAAGTCTAAGCGGGTTTATCTTACACTTTAGATATTTTTGATTTAACTTTATGCCTGCTCTCTAACAATGCAATACAAAAAAATATTGGATAATCGCTCTTACTTATTTCCGATTATTAGATTATTACGATATTTAACATAGTTTCGGTAATTCGATAGATAGGTAGTATTGTTTATCGCTCGTAGATAGACTGATGCTTATACACACACTTTGGTTTCTCCCGTACTTAGTATATTCGCTAGCTCCTTTCGAACGCTAATTACGCATATTGATTAGTGTTACATTAGATTGCAAAAAAAAAAAAGGATTAATAAATACACCCATATTGTAACTAGTTCGCTTGGTTATAGAAATACACACTCACGCACACGAATCCTTAACTTTACATCGACCTATCTTAGGCGCTTTACATCTAACGCTGGACCATCGTGGATCTGGCCATCATACCTCATCTAAAATCCACCTAGAAATCATCCAGCTCCAGCTACTTCTATACAACGTTCGCCGTGGAAAGAACATTCTTTAGCCTCGCACTAAACTAAACTTAAATAATAATCAACAACGTTGCTCCAACAGACTTAAAATGGAATCAGAACAAAAATCATGTGTGCTTAAGTCGTGTGCAGAATGTCTCAATATTTACACATCAAAGTTCACTTTTGCCAATTGCCCTCTAGCTCCTCCTCATCTATCTCTCGTCATCTGACTCTACTCTACGATCCTGCGGCTCCTCCGGATTCGAAGGACACATGGAAAATCGAACATTGATCGGTGGGGATGTTTAGCTCTCTCGATTTCGCAGGTCCACAAATCCGATTCTCCTCCAGCCGCCCTGTGATTCACTCCACATTCATCAGTTTAGTCCTTCGTTTATTTTTTTAACTTTTTGGCACTGCTTTGAATTTCTTTTGGCACCGCACGCTTCGAGCGTGAAAATAAAATTATTTATGCATATACATAGATAAATACGAATATATCTATATGGTGGAGTATGTAAAAAAAAATGGATCCCGCTAATACGTCAACAGTTTACAAGGAAAATATGTACAGTATGTAGTGGAAACGAAATTAAAATTAGTTTAAAAACGAATGGGGGGCTATTCTCAAATACAACTAAGTAAACATATTGTCTCTTAAATGTTAGGATCTAAAAATGTCTGCAAATTCAGCAAGTACTTTTCTGTAGGCTAACTAAACTAGGCCTTTAAAACTATAAAACTTGAACTCAGTCAAAGCAAACGAAGATTTGAATATCGATTCTGGATTTCTGCATCCTTCCGCTAGCGTTTTCTCCCCCGTCGATTTCCTCAGTTGCGGTTGTAAAACTTTCTTTGGTAGCGCTTGCAGCCGCTTCCGATGCTGCCAACGCCTCCGCCTCCTGCCCCTCCGCCTGGTCCACCGGCGGATCCTGCTCCTCCTCCTCCTCCTACTCCTCCAACTCCTCCACCGCCGCCCATTCCTAGGCCCAATCCCATGAGCTGTTGCTGTTGCTGCTGCTGTTGGTGATGCTGCTGATGCTGGTGCTGATGCTGCAGCCCGAAGCCCGAGTAGAATTGCTGACTCGCCGCTCCAACTCCAACTCCAGCGCCGACTCCAGACCCCGGCACAACAGCCCCAGTGGCGCCCATGCCCAGGGCTTTATTTTAGCTGGACGCGCCCAGTTGATTCTTCATATGGGCAGCGGCGGCGGCGGCAGCAGCAGCAGCGGCAAACGGTGAGCCACCGCCGGTTGGTGTCTGTGGGCCATTGTTGTTGTTATTGTGATCACCTGGGGTGCGCGGTCCGTTGACCATGCCCACACCATTCACATTGCCGCCACCGGGTCCGCCGCCCAGCAATCCACCAGCGGTATTTTGCGCTCCGGCCGCTCCCGTCGGTGAGCCCTGGCCCAAGGAGGAGACGTGTCGCTTGAGCATCGGATGATTGGCCATCGAGGCGAAGACCAGGCGCTCCTCGTAGTCGTACTCGCAGAGTATCTTGTTCTCGCACAGGTAGAATCGGTCGCCCACGCAGAATCTGAAATAACCGGAAAACGGCAGCGGTTAGTACTACGGAACAACAAGTCGCATAGGAAGTGGAAACGATTTTTCCACACGCTTAGGCAGCCCCAGAAATCGGTGTGGGGAATCAAAGGCACAACGAGAAAGACAACGACAACGACGATGAGCGATGACAATTGACAGCGGTTATGGCGACTGTAGCTGCCACACCACGGCAACTCAGGAACTGCCGTCTAAAAACAAAAGCAAAACGGTTCCAAGGAACAAGGACAGCTACTCAGCGAATGGCAGACAGGACGGGACCGAAACAGGACCAGCACAAGGACAAGGAAGTCAGATAAGCGCTAGGCAATGTCGCTCCGCTGTCAGCAACAGTTGGTGTGGCAGGAGCATAGGGTGGCTGGAGCAGAGGAGCCTGGAGAGCTGGCTCCACTTGGGTTGGAGTACGGAGTCGAGAGTACATTCAGCCAACTGCAAATAAAGTTGGCTCCCGGCAAGCTCTGCCGCCTGGGCATGGAGCCCTTTGTCAAAATATTTATGTTAGCACCTGTACGGATGGCGGAGGCGGATGCCACGCCCACTCCGGCCCACAGCAAACAGATACACTCGATGCAAACCGAAAGGGAGCTCGCATTACAAACGAAAAAAGCCGAAAAAAGGATGCGTTTCACTTGGGGATGAGATGGAGTCGCGTTGAGCAGACGAGTGGATGTCCTTTGAATCCATCTAGATCTGGTATTGAAAAGTGAGAAAGACCAAGGAAGATTGTGCTTATTCCTTAGAACACAGACGACGAGAGGTGCACGTTTAGGGATACCACTACTACTTTCTTATCTGGTAGAACTTGCAAGTTGCCTCGAACTTTATCCATCCTTTCCATCACATATCCTGCTATCCTGCTGCAATACTCTAACGCCCTCCGCCTCCGCCGGCGTATGCAAAAAAGAAACGTTTAAAGTTTGATTCCCCGAGGAGGAATGGCACGGGAACACACTGCATCCGTTTTGGCAAGGAGTCTGGGTAAATCAGCTTACAGCAGACTTACAGCGGATATGAAATTTGGCTTTTGATTTACGTCAACATTTTGTTGGCCCGCTGGTTTCGGTTGCGTGGCCAAATCGATTGACGGCCCATGTGGGCGTGGCAGGGAGCAGTGCACAGAAATCTGGCCGGCCGGAGCGGGCAAAAAAGCGCTTTGTTTATCTACCAAAACAGGGCAACAAAAGTCCATGAAAACGAGTCAACAAAGTCGAAACTTTTGCTTCTTTTGCCGCTGGCCTGGCATTGAGCGCACCTGTGACATGGCGATGGCGATGGCGATGGCGATGGCAATGGTGATGGCTATGGAAATGGACACGGACATGTTGATAAGTGAGTGCCTCTGTGCGGGACTCGCACATCCGGGCATTTCGTCCGCCTCCTCCTCCGGCTCCATTCCCCGTCGATCAGAAGAAACCAACAGCAAATTGTCAACAGGAAGTACATACCAAAATAAAATCGGAAAAAATATTGTAAAAAATTCGCGTGGGCGAAAGATTTGACTTGGATGCGACTCCAATCGCAGGAGAGCAAGGATGTCGTCGTCCAGTGCTGACGACAGGAAATTATGCAAACCTCACCGACGACTGCGAATGCATTTTGCAGCATTTCCCAAACAGCAACAGGACTCAGGACTCGGGAATCAGCGGCAGGACTCAACAGGAAAACTCTTTTTGTTTGCCAAATGAAAGCCCGCATTTTAAATGTGGCCATCCGAACCATCCGACCAACCAACAAGGCGGAGAGGAGCAGCCGCTGGCCATGTGGCCACGCCTCAATGGATTTTTTCGGCAATTGAATTAATTTACGTGAAAAATTGATTAGCAGCAGGAGGGGATGCATCTCCACTGGCCATTTTGTATGGATAGCGTGGTGAAATATTGGAAAACAAGGCCTATCATACTCTCAATCACTTGCTATTAGACTAAGCTATATCTGCATTAGAGTTCTATATTATTCTAGCGTAAGTAGGATTATAGAAGTCAAAAGTTTGCCATAATGGCATCTCCGCAAGGGTGAACTCCTCCAAGTTCGTTGCTCCTGTTGCATTTTTAAAGCCAATTCTCGGCAATGCGAAAACAAAGGGCCAGCAGGAGCGCAAAAAGCGGGGAGATTCCCGGATAAGGAGCGGTGGCCAAAACGGGTGGAGACGATTCTCACAATATGCCAATATGTTTTAACATTTATTTCAATATTTTTTACCAGCCAGCACCGTGTGGCGGCGCTTTTAATATTTAATGTTCGCTCCCTTGTTGCGTTGCACAATCGACGACTATGCCGGAGGTTTCTGGTGGACCGGGAGCCACGGAGGCATATGTGCGCCCTCATTATTAATGCAGAAACCCGAAACGAAAACGAAACCAAACCAAACGAAACGAACCGGCCAAATGGAAGAATGAGACGCGACCCCATCCACCGGGCCATCGGGCTGCAGTTTAAAGCTCTCCAGAGTGACATTTCACGAATTGGCCAAGTCAAATAAAATATTTGAGGCCTTGGAATGCTGGGCGATGACTTGATGGCACCCAAAAGGGTTCGGTTCGTTCGGTACGTTCCGTTCAATGTGAAATTTATGCGGTTTTCATAGAAAACGTATGACACTAAAGGGCCTTTTTCTTCTCACCCCATTTGTTTAGCCGTTAGCTTGTAAACGACGGCAATTTGCTGCCTGGCGGCACGTTAATAAAACTTCAAGTGCCACTTTGGGCCCGCTCCGATGGGCCAAAGATTAAAAAGGGATTCATGCGGCCACCTTCAATGCGAATCTCTGTGCAAATTGCCCATAAAAATGCATGCTAAATCGTTTGGTCGCTCCTCGCACACGATGGATGATGGATGGGCTGCCCACAATGAGGCAATGGGCCAGTTTGACCAGATCCCTTCGATGCTCACCTGTGGTTACACTGCTGACAAGCGAAGCACTCCAAGTGATAGACATTGGTCCTTGCACGCATCACCATCTCGAAGGCCGGGATCACCTTGCTGCAGGCGGCGCAGTAGCCCGTGTTGCCAAACAATCTGCGGGGAAAAGTTATGAATGGATTAGTAAACAGGTTGATGTTTATATAGAATAGAATAGAATGCATACTTAATCTACATGCATTATGGAGCTAAGTTCTCAAGAATTGGTATCATTTTTAGCTTAACAAATGACTAATGAATACCATCGTCTATATTACTTCTAGCTATATACTACACTATCAAATGGAATTAGTATTTCTTAAATCGCAGCTTACCTCAAGTAGTCCCGCTTGCAGAGCATCAGGTTGCCCTTGGTGTAGAGCGTGGAGCCCACCTCGCCCAGGCGGCAGTCGCAGCAGCCGCACTTGAGGCAGTCCTCGTGCCACAGCATGTCCAGGGCGCGGAGGAGGTAGCGATCCTGGATGTGCTTGCCGCAGCCGGCGCACAATTGGCTGCCGTTGTTGTTGTTATTGTTATTATTGTTGGCAGCGGCGGCGATGCTCTGGACATTCCCGTTGCCATTGTTGCCGCCACCGGCACCGCCGGAGTTGACCACATTGACCACGTTCCCGTTGCCATTCGGATTGGGCCCGTTGTTCTGGCCACCGCTGTTCATCCCGGCGTTGCTTTGTTGCGACTGCTGCTGCTGCTGTTGGTTGGAGGAAAGCCCGACGAGACCGGGTTCGGTTTTGGTAATGTCCATAGTCATCATCTGCAAGGGGACAGGAGAGGATATAGTTATTACTCAAGGTTCCACCGCCGGAGTTGTGTGAGTGTGTGTGTGTGTGTACATTAAGGCTACCGAATCCCTGGTAATAACTGTAAGTGGGAGGGGCAAATCCCCGCGGCCTCTGATACGCGAACTGCCGCAGGATCGCCTGCTGCTCCAGCTCCCTCGCCTGCACGTGGGGCACGAAGAACTTGTCCATGTTGTAGAAATTGACGCGTTCTTCATCTTCGCAGTGCATACTAGCGTTGTAGAGGAACTCCATTTCGATGTTTCCCTGTTTCCTCCGATTTAAACAGTTTTCTTAGAAAAATGATCCGCGCAAATTCAGAATCAGATCAGATGTTCTAGCAGTGTTGACAGTGTAATGCCAAACACCAGAAAAAACATTTTATGGTTATGGTTATGGCTAAGTTCTCAGAAGACATTAGCTATTTTAAAAATAAGATTTACTAATCAATGCATCGAAAATGGGATTTTTCGGGTGACATCATAATAATAGCTTGGTAATTGTATTTTTTGTTCTATCAAATTAATTTTTTAGCTATTTCCTGATTGGACATTTCTTCAAGTGTCGGTCACTGGCAAAATGTAACGGCAATTAGCAGCTGCGGCACAGTGTTGTGAAATGCGCGCCTCTGCGGCGGCGTCAGTGTACAAAAGATCACTATTATGCAGCATACTTTTGGGCTGAACACTAAAATGAGCTTTGGATTCGCACATAATTCGCAAGCTTATGCAAAATATTAATACCCCTCGAAAATGCAATTTCCACAATGAAATGGAATAATATTCATTTTAAACATATTTTCACAGCTGAATAAAAAAAAAACTACTCTTTCACTTGGGCTCGTCCGGGAATTGAACCCGGGACCTCTCGCACCCGAAGCGAGAATCATACCTCTAGACCAACGAGCCTCGTTGAATGACCTTCTGCCAATCACCCAATAAAAAGTTAGCGATCGTCTTCCGCACTTTCTCCTTTCGTTCATCCCCTTGCTAAGAATCTAAACCAGCGATTTTAAGGAACTTGAAACCTTTGTTTGGCAAATTACGATAATATCTCATATTTTTCGACTCGCTTTAAATGGTGCTCCTAGTCCCCAACATAGTATGTACATATGTATCTTCCCAACTGTTGTCGCCCGATAACGTTGACGTTAACAGAAACCAGCAAGGCGAGCAGCCAACAAGAAATCAATACAAACAAAAGGCCCATTTACCCATACACAATTTCGTGGTGGAATGCCAAGCGGCGATTTAAAATAACGAGATTTATGACAAATTGGCGCCCCCCATCCCTTGCCCCCGCTAAATAGTTTGTTGCAATGTGCAAATTTCAGCAAGCAGCGGGGAAACCCTAAAAATATGCAATGCCACCGATGCCGCGATGCACTCACTACACTGAACAAAGCGGGGAATCATTGCCTTTTTATTATTTTTTTTTTAAGAAACAACAATTGCTAATTGTAAATTTAAAACAAAGGATAATTATGTTCCTTAATGTCCTGGGAACATAGTAAGAAGCTTCTTTGGAACTTAATACAAATGTTTTCTTTATCTGCCTGTCAACGAATCTCTTCAAAGTTTCAGGAGAACTTTAAGCACTTGGCGCCCTGTATTTTTCACAGTGCATCATTCTTCGCCCGCCGCAGAAGTTGGACACACAATGTGTGCCGTGTCTGGTTCTGCCTTTGGCCGCCTCTCTTTTCGCTGATTGCCCTCGTCCGTGTCCGTTGTCGGCCCCTGTCCGTTGCCCATCGCCGGACAACCGGGCCAAATGGCTCGCATTAAGCCCTGCGCCATGTAGCGCCAACTGTGACCTCGACTTGACCACGGCCCAGGGAGTGGGCGTAGTGGGTGTAGGGGTTATGCAGCTGCTGGAAATGACTTTAATTAGACGGTCGCCTCCGATCCCCAATCCCCACGTGCCCCCCACCGCCAGTGAGTCGGCGGAGGGCGGGTCGAAAAGTCATCAGCAGTTGATGCCCGCCGGCCAGTCGACGAGGGCTCCAGAATGCCAGATGGGTTGGTGCAAGTGGTGCAGCCTGGGTGGCTGCCACTGGACTGCTGCGCCGCCGACTCATAAAAATTCAATCAAATCAATTTATGTAAATTTAACGCGACGTTTCAAACAATAACAGGACCGGACTGGAGGACCGTAGGAGTGCAGGCCGGGAAATGGGAGATGTGAGATGGGGTATGGGGTATGCAGCGCATCAAAACTCAATTTTGGCAGCTGCAACATGCAACGCCAACGTGGCCCCACTCCCCGCCAGCGCAGACTGCATTGTTATTTAGTTTAGACAAATGAAATCGAATGCTAAACGCTGCTCGGAAAAGCGCGCGTCCATATTAGATTTTCATTTTCAATTGCATTGCCACCAGCGCGGACGCCCACTCACTGCCAAAGTGGGCGTGGCTGCATGAATGCTTTATCAGGCCACCGCCTTCCTTTCCCCACGCCACATTTTCATAGTTTTGGCCAACCGCCCACCGGTTTTTCTCTGTGTGCTGTGGACGCTCAATTAATTTATGCATTACATTCCCACAAAATGCTTTTCAATTTGCATCCAATTTTGGAACGATGCAGAGATAGGCCACTGGCAAATGATCTCGCTGCTGCTGCTGGCAGTTTGATTGATTGATTGACTCACCCACTGACTGACTGATATGTAATTAGTTTAGTTAGACCGCGATCGAAGTCTTTAAATCCAGCGCTGATTTGTGCCTAACAATGGTCCACTAAGGATTTGCCAATTCTACGGAAGTAAATTAGGGATTCGAGCAAAAGTCCCACCAAGAACTCAAACAAACTCACATGTTTGTCCAGAGGTTCGGAGTTTTCTTCTATTTTTTGAGTATTAAATGTTGCTCTTTTCATATAAAGAAGGATCCGCTTATAATTATTATTTTACACATTATTCATTAAACGCACTTCTGATTTCGTAGTGCCCCAGGCTGGGAAATCCGGAATTCTTCCGTCTGTGGAACCACCCTGCGCACCCCTCATTTCCGCTCCCCTAAGCCCCTACCTCCCCCGTAAGCCCCTTCCTCCCCCCTCCGCCGAAAAAGCCTTTACCAAACTAATTGCGCGACCAACGACACTCATTAAAGCCAATCAATATTCAAATTTCACGTGCCAGGTGAGCTGGTGGGCAGGTGGGCGGTTCATCGTATTCCGGTCAGTGGTTTAATACCCGGGGGCACCTCCTTGTGGAGACCCGCTGGCGTTTTCACAGTTTAGTTTGCTAAGCGGCGGGGGATGGGGGGGACTGCGGACGAGCGGACTGGGTTCGTTCCGTTCCGGACGAGGCGGTCTATAATTATGCATATGCATGTGACCCAAGTTAGTGGCAAGTTAAACCCTTTTTAACCCCAATTCGTGGCACAAAGCCAAGGGGGTTTGCTCCTCTGGAAATTACGGGTTTGCACGCAAGTCAACGGAAGTTACTTGCTTGCTTACTGGCTTGGCCAATACCACTCCCCTTCCCCCCTCCATCGTCCCCTGGCTCGTTTTAGCCCTTTTCTTTCTTTGTAGCTTCAAGGCAAACGAACCTCTTGGAATCGAGCTGATTTCTGCGGTCAGTTATGTTCTTTATGGTTTATTTATTTGGCCGCTGCAATTTTGTGTCACGTTTAATGCACCTTGCAACGGGGGTTGGCCCTGCGCTTAAGGGTTCTCCACTCGTGTGGAGCGCTTTTAATGACACTAATTAGTGGCGGGGCTCATGTGACAAACGCACCAGCGGGCGGAAGCGGGTGGAGTCGGCTTGGAAAAGTGGAAAATGGGTAAATGGGGGGAGATGGAAAATCACGCGGCTGAAATCCAACGAACAACAGCTGTGCGCTGCATCATCCCCATCCTTAATTGGTAATTAATTTATTTTGCATAATTTTTCGCGCCGTCGTCTCTGCTCCGCCGCAGCCATGCACATTATGCCGCTGACATGTGAGGGAAGTGGGCAGGGGAATGGGGCATTTTCGGGGGGTTGTTGCACATATATTTACTTTACGGACTTTGGCGACTCGCGGGGCAGTTCGGTCACAAAGGTGTCAAAAAGTGCGAATTAAGTGCGAATAAACGTGCTGAGCGTGCAGCGGTAGAGACAGCCAGGACCACGCCCCCTCCAATCGGGCAGCCGCCCCTGCAACACCACCATTCCCCAACCCCCCCCCAAACATCCGCACCACCTGTCTCGCATTGCGAAAATTTGCATCGAGTCACGAAAAATAAATGTAAATTTAATTTGCATACGCAGCGCTGGAAAATCGCGACGCTGGAGTTGGGAAAATATTTATAATGAAATTATGCGAATAAAAATGCCAAAGGGTAATGAGGGATCCTTTGATCCTTTTATAATAATTGATTAAGCAGAAGTGTGAAGCCTTGAGACAGTATTTACTTCATTGTGCATATATTTTGAAGCGGTTTTTTCTTAAATTTGGCAAAAACTTTAATGGAAATCGTTAAAAAAAAAAAAAAAAAAAAATTAAAACTTTCACATACACGCTCGCTAGCATCCAATTCCATTTGGAATGTCCTTTGGCCATGCAAGGCTTCGCAGGACGTCCGCCCCACTGCCACCCCCTCGCCACCCAACCACCCACATTCCAGGCAAACTTATGCACAACAAGAACAAATTACCAGCAACAAAGGCGGAGGTTGAAACAAAAAGCCCAAGGAAAAATAAGGAATGAAAAACGTCAAGTACGCGACATGAAAACTAAAAACAAAGCCACGACCATCGCACAAAACAACAACAGCAAAAAAAGTATAAATAACGAGAAGGAAAATTAAAATAAAATAAAAAAGAACAACAAGAAAACAATCAAAATTCATTTTTAATTTTTATGCCATAAAAATGCAAACGAAGACGCGGTGCGCAGGTGGATGGTGCGGTGAAATGGTCACCAAAACGGCCAGGCACGAAACTCCTCATTTCCAGGACAAAGTCCAACCAGCCGGGTGGATGGGGATGGGATTGGGGATGGGGAATGGGGAGCATGGAAACATGTTGCGCAACAAGGCAAAAACGTCCTGCAACGGTTGGGACATGTTTTATGCCATTTATATTGTTTTTTCTTACCGGACTTATTATTTTTTCTCGTTGGGTGAAAACTTTCAGGGGTTCTTCTGCTGCTGCGGCCCGTGGAAAATTGTGAAAGGAGCCTTCAAGTGGCTGGCCAACAATTAAATTCCCATTGCGAGTAATTGCGAGCTCCCGCTCGAATTTACTGTACTCAAACTGCCATAAATACTAATCAAAATCAAATGCACGCACCGATTGGGATTGGTGTAGGTGGGGTGGTGGGGCAAGGACACCGAAGGGGCATCTAGGGCGACACTTGGTCCTGCCATTGAAGCCATCGATGTGCTGGCACACACCGAAAACCAAGCTGAGCAGGCGACAAACACCACGTATCCTCGCACTTAAAGCCAATTTTAGATATATTCTTGGATTGGTTATGTAGGTGGATAGGATGTTAACTTTAGATATCGAAATGAATTCTGAATTTTTCCAGTGCACCTACCACATTTTTGTCGCCTGAGCACTAGAGTTTTCGTGGATTTCGAATCCGTTTGGAAGTGTGCCATCGAGTGGCCCATCAATGTATTGTTGTGCCTTCGATCCGAAAACAAATGCTGCCACATGCACCACCATCCATCGGCCCCATCGCCGCAGCCACTTCTTCGTTCTGCACCCCACAACAATTTACCCCCATTTCGAGGCAGCCAACCACCCAGCCCCCTGCAGCCCAGCAATCATCGACCCGCATTGTTGTTTGATTTATGCGACTTGCTGCTCCTTCGCCAATTGTTGTTATATATATATGTGTATATGTGTGTTATTGTTCTTGCAACAGTTATTTGTTGTTCATCGTGGTGTGGCAACATATGGAGGCGTTGGCCAGCAGATGTACTACACGTAGTTATTGCTGGCGTTATTTGTTAATCTATTTGTACGCATTTGATGTCGGCACTTCTTCGTCAGCCGCACATACATATCTGAGCATATATGTACATATGTACGGATGTATCCCCACCGAACTGCTAAGTGAGATTTATCCCGGCGAATCGCACCCTTCATACCCTTCACACCCGTCAGCCGCACACTGTGCGTTTTATTTTGATTTGTTACTGGCTGTTTTTTCTTGTTTATGGGGTTTTTTTTTGGGAGGGATGGGGAGAGGGGACTTGAGTGGGGAAACTAAGCCAAAAACCCGGCTAAAACCCCCACTCCTTCGCCATTTCGAGCGATAATGCCAACGATGTACGACACAGCAGTGGAATTTTTATTAAGTTGTTTTATGCCTTGTGTCGTTTTGTTGTCGCCGTTGGTTCGTTCGCTGTTATTTCTTTCTGCTTAAACAATTACGACAAATTGCGCTTTTATGGACCGAGGAGCATCCAATCCACGAGCAGGATGGCGACACGCACACGTCATGTGCAAAGCCCACAGCGCTAATATCCGATCCGATCCGATCCGATCCCATCTCATCTCATCCCATGCGATCGGATGGCTCTCCAATGTGAACTGCACTCCATGGCACTAAATAGCACTCCACTCCACTCCATTGGCCACTCTCCACTTAACTCATCTCGACTAAACTCTGGGTGCAGTCGTTAAAGTCCACTTCAAATAGAGCTTAATTGCCTCACAATGCCAAATGCAGTTGGCAGTTTGCAGTGGCAGTGGCAGTTGCAACTGCAACTGCTGCCATGAAGCGGCGTTAATTAGGTGAAAGCATCCGCTAAGCAGATCGGGTCACAGCGCTCCAAAAAAAGCTGGGGAGAACGGATGCCAGCTGGGAAAAGATGCCATGGCCATCGGATAATCCGCTAGGAGGAAGTTGCTCAAGATAGGTGTTTGTATGTATGTACCGGAGTGGTAGGTGCATCGGATTGGGTTTCCAAACGGTAGGCGACTAAAAAGTGGTTCAAATAAGTTGGATGAAAAGCGAACTATGTTTGGATTCAAGGTTCAAAGCTGAATCTTCCATAGGTAGCACATTCCGAATTGGTTAGTAGAACTCGGAATATTATAGATACTCAATCATGGGTGAATTTCTAGGAACCCCATCCGGCCCACCTTTCGACAGCGCGCATCTTGATCTGTAACCCAAGCCCCATGCTCCATGCCCCATGCTGCATGCTGCATGCTCCAAGCCCCAACCCCAACCCAGGTTCACATCCCCATCTGACAGTTTCAATTAGACTTTAACACTCCGCGCCGAGCCCGGGGAGCTGTCCCAGTCGGAGATGCGGTGCGATGGCTCTCTCGCTGGCCGTCTCTCAAGTGGCTGGCAATTACGTTCAATTAAGTTGGCCATGTTGGTAACGGATGCAGTTGCAGTTGGCCAAATGCGTGGCGGTTGTAATTAAACGATGGCAGAGAACTGAGAACAGAGAACAGAGGAGGCGACTCCGACTCGGAGACCGTTCGACTGAGTTAACTGCCGGCATGCCACCTAATCATAAATGATACCAAAAGGAAATGCTCCTCAAGGCAGCTCCTCACGATCAGCACCTGCTGCTCCTCCGTCCGCAGAGTCCAGCCACTAATTACATTGATTCTTAGACGATTGCAATGGGGCTGTGAATGCGGCACTGGCACTGAGCCAAAATGGGGAGCTGTAAACCAATTTCGACTTAATAAGATACGAAAAAGGGATCCAAGCTTATTCGTTTTATTACAATCGATAGACAGCAAAAGCCTCGATAGGCAAAATCGATAAAATCGATTTATTAAAAATGACAACTGATACGGTGTTTAGAAGGGTATATATTTTGAAAAAAGCTATCCAGACATCTGAACCCCTTGTTTTATGAAGTTCTTTTTGAAGATACAGCTGAAATGGTCTCATCCTTTTTTCTCTGTGCATTTCTGCATCTGTGTCCGTGACTATTCACATGCCTCAGTTGCATTCAGAGCTGCAGAGCTCGGCCAACGTCAACGTCAACTTAATTAATTGTGCGTCCGGCCGCACTCCCGTTCCCCCACCTCACCATACCACCCCTTACCCCTATTTAACCCCTTCGGCAGCTGCTTGCCATTCAAAGTTGGTGACCAACACAACTCGTTTCTCCTCGCAATTTCAAGCCAAGCTCCAATCCGATCCGATTCGATCCGAGACTTGGAGTCTGATTCCGATTCCGATCACTGCAATTTCTATTTGCGCGCAAATTGCTAATTTTGTGGAAAACACATTAATTAGCGCAAAATCAGCGAGCCAAGTTCAGTTGCAGCTATTTGTTTTACTTGCAGTTTGCTCGACTCCAGTTGCAGTCTTAAGAATGCGACTCTCGATCGTTACCAGAGCTGCGTGAATGAAGATGTACAGAGAAGTCCACAAATCAGATGCGAGATATGTACATATTATAGTTCTAGGCCTCAAGGGAAAGCTGATGATAAGTCAGGGTTTATGTAATATCAAATCACATACTTGTAGTTAATATACCTTTAGCTAGTTATCGATATCGAGAACTCTAAACTAAATGTGATCGGTTGCAATTTATCCACTGTTTAAGCCTTTCTACTCAATTACCCATTCAGGTTGCTCTATAGAAATGTTCCATAAATTCCTTGAGAGCATGCTACACCTAAGTATTCACCTCTCTGTTAATTAACTTTTTCGCAATGCTCTACCACGATGCTCATTAATTAATCGGAGGAAAGCGGAGCCAATCAATCGGACCGTAAGAGCCGATGGATATTTATTAAGCTCGCCGCTTTTGTTGTTGGTTAACTGTGTCAATTGTTGTTTGATCAACACTTGTACAAGTGTACGCCGGGGCGATGATAATAATTGATGATTTAATTTGCTTGTTTGAAGACGGAGATAAAGAGCTTCCACTCCACTTGACCAGATATACACGGAAAAGCGAACAGAAAAGAGAGAGCGAGACAATGATAAGGAGTGGGCCGCACAAATGCTGGCATTACAGCATTACAGTTAATTACATTTGCGAATGGAATCGAATCGAATCGAATCGAAAATTACAGACACATTAAACAACGGTTAACTGGCGCAGGCAAAGGACCCAACGGCATCCTCGGCATCCTTGTGCTCATCAGCTCCAACTCCAACTCTCCAGGCAAACATCTCGCAGCATTCTGCAATGTCATTAATAACAGAGCAGCGTCCACTGACCACAACAATGCATCCGGCGTGCCAGGGCGAGATGGTCAGGAGAAGACATATTTACATAAGCGATTTTCTGCAGTGGCGCGCCTCCTCGCAAACGCCAATCATCACACACCAACCATCCACCACCCACCACCCACCGCCCACCGTGGAGCCCGCATAAGGTCTCAGTTTACTCACTCCACGCCAACCAAGCCTAAAAGTGATAAGAAACAGCCAAAAAAAAAATATGTATGAATCATGGCCAGAACACAACGCTTATTGAGTTGGTAATAGCCTAAAGCCCTACCCCAATAACCGCAGTTCTGCGAAAAGAAAGCAGAAGCTCCCACACATATGATGTGGCTTAAATGTATCTTTATAGAACCCCTATATCATATATAGGTATCATATCACTAACTTTCTTCATAATAAAACATCTAGAGTTTAGCACTAACTAAATCGTTGATACCTTAAAATTTTTTTGCCAATTCAAGCATATGTGAGCATCGCTTTCGCTCAGTGTATGGTCGGATGCCGGCGGCTTCGCCTTGGCCACCGCCAGGCTCTCCTCCATACACCTCCCCCCCTTCCCAATCCACCTCCTTCCACACAGCTGAGCACGAACCGTTTTATCAGCACGTTTACACCGTATTTACTTCATTTTAATAAAATTTCATGTGATTTTAAACGTTGACGATGTCTGTCGATGTCTGCGAATGAAAAGCGCAGCATTCAGGAACTCCACGTGCGTGTGCATCATGCATGTTTCAATGTGTGCGTGTGTGTGTTTGTATGGGTTAAAAATGCACAATTGCTCATTCGAATGGAAATTATTTACACATTGGACACTGATTTACTTGATGGCAATGCAGAAACAACAACGCCGCCAATGTCAGCCACTTCGCTCTGTGTCTGAATGCCGGTGTGTGCGTAAGTGTGTGTGGAATTGACCATGAGCGTCCTTGGAAAGGGACTGGAAGTTCCAACAGTAGTTGACACTCAAAAAAAGGGTTTCTCATTCCTGATCTTGACAAAGAATAGCGACTGAAAGTCATCTATCGCCACGATTTAGTGAATCTTTGCAATTAATCGATACTTTCGATAACTTCGATGCATACACCTATTGAACTGCGATAAATTCGATAAGTGCTCATAACATCGAGGTTGAATTGAATAACTATCAAGTTAAGTGTTCCATAGTCGTCATGGCAACTGGGCTATTCGATCCCCCTCGAAATTGTCCTTATGGCGCCTGTGACTTGCATTCGCTGGATTGTGTGCGAGAGCGGGTTTATGTCGGTTTATTAAAATCCTTTCTGCTTGGTTATGTTTTATATGAAATTACTCAAGTGCAACCGACTGTGTTTACGCCTGGCTTTCTGTTATTGTTTTTTTTTTTTTTTTTTGCCTGCTCCTTCTACTTTAATTTCTGCATTTTTTTCGCGTTTTATTCAAATTTTCGTATGTGTGTTTTTCCGCATTTTTTGTGTTCGCTTTTTCTGCTCGTGCTTTATTGTTGTTTTTAATTATCATATGCACACGAATTGCCGCTGTGTCTGTGTGTTTTATGTGCCGCCATCGTTGTTGTTAATTTAATTTTGCAATTATTTGCAATGACGTTTAATCGAAATTTGAATATTATTTATTTGAGCATGAAAAATATGCCACCAGCAGCAGCAGCAGCAGCAGCAGAGCTCCGTTTACTTTGACCCTTAATCCCAATCCCCAAGTAGCCGCATAAACATACATATTTTCGAAACATCCAAACGAAATCTCTGAGTGACAGCGGCAAATAAAAAATCGAAACGAACTTGTCGGACGATTTCGTCTTTAATTGCATTGAATACAAATTAAGTGTATAGTAGCTTGGCGATAATTAGTGAATGAACAAGCGTGATTTGCTGGCCAAGCAGCGCCGCAGCAGATCGTTAGGCAATCAGCAAAACGGCTGAAACGACAACAAAATGACAATTAATTGAATATGATTTCTGAAATTAACATTCAAATATCACGACATGTTGTGGAGAACATGGATCGGGCATAGCCGACTGATCGTTTGCTCTACGCTGCTAAGCTAACGAGTAGAATGGCGATCGGTGCTGTGATTTTAAATGGTTTTCATTGTTCGAAGATCATACAATGGGCTTGCCATCATCAAATATCAAAAATTCCGTACACCCAGTATGCCTGCCCCCTTAATCATCATCGTCATCAGCCGGATTGAGCATCATTATAATCTGCTGCAGCATCGACGGTTATCACAAAAGCGGCTCTCATAACATTTAGCTGCCTGTCGGCATTCACTTGGCTTTTCAATGGCCGAACACACGAAAGCCAAACGAAATAAATAAATAATTGGCAATAAAAATACAATTTGCACGATCATATAAGATTTTGTCATGTAATTGGCTAACTAACTAACCGACCGACCGAATGAATGAATGGCTGCCATATGGTTCGAGTGGCGGGGTTTGGGAGAATCGGCCAGAACCGAAGACGGAAACACTCTACCAGGAAATACACACCCCTTATGCCAAGCACAAAGATTAAGAAGTGAAATGTTGAAATGTACAAATATTGAAAGAAACGATGACATAGCAGAATCGTACATCATGTTACATCATTGCATGTATTGAAATTTCTTGGCACAATTTCAGGGATTTGTGGGTGTTAAATAGAGATATTCAAATATATTCATGCTATTGCTTATGAATAAGTGGTATACTGAGCATAGTAACATAGATAAATCTATGATTCGACCTTCAGGTCTTGAGGGT
The DNA here is from genome assembly GCF_004382145.1 of Drosophila mauritiana. Taxonomy (NCBI): domain Eukaryota; kingdom Metazoa; phylum Arthropoda; class Insecta; order Diptera; family Drosophilidae; genus Drosophila; species Drosophila mauritiana. The sequence goes on along the minus strand of NC_046672.1, from coordinate 18,377,312 downwards.
ATCGAAAATGCCCAATGTTGCGGCAACATGTTGCTTATGGGCTTAATTAGTAGCTGTTGTTGCGATTCCCGTTTCATTCCGTTAATTAAATTGGATTTTCGCCGCTTGCAGCTTCCGCTAGTCTCGCTCGTTCCCTCTCTTTCTGTCTATTAACTTGCCTCTCGCTCTCTCTCTCTGCGGCATCCATCTTCGCGCTTAATTTGCTGCCTTTATGCTTTTGTTCTGATCTGTGCGAGCAGCGTTCGCTTAATTGGCTGCCAATTTATTTTATTTGCGCAAAATTGCAGTCGAACCGCGCGAGAGGCACACAAAAACCGAACAAACAAAAAAAAAATGGAAAAAAATTCCGCAAGCCAGCAGCAACATGTTGCGCTCCCACACGCAGTCAGCGGCAAAAGTGGACACACCGCGAGAAAATGTGGTAAGCCTTTGATTGAAATAATATGAAAGGAATGAATTCTATAATGGGTAAACTAGTGACCCTCGTTTTTAATGGTTAATGTGGCAACTTTTTTATCAAAATCGGGGTCACCAAAAAAATTTTGTTACTACGAAAACTATGAATGAAATGAAAATTATGATATTATGAATTCCAAGATAAGACACTTTAGAACTCTTAAGAACCCCTGTAATTAGCTGTAGTAAATCATCAGAAATGTGCAATTCTGGGTCACCAATATGCCGCACTTCAGCTAAATTGTTTCCAGTGCAGCCGGTGACTGCGCCGCTGCAGCGCTGCCAATTAATACGCCGTTCTAATTTTTATGACATTATTAAGGAGGCATCGCATCGCATCGCTTGGCATCGCGCAGAGTGGCCATGATATGTCCGACTGCGACTCCAACTGCGACATCTTCGTTGCCTTTTATGTGCAGTTTATGGAACTTAATTGTTGCAAGTGGCCGCGTGCAACGGCACTCGGCAACGCAGCGTGTTGCTAGGCGAGGGCCGCCACAGAAGTTCAAGGCTGGCTAAGTCAGCTAACCAGCAACCGGCAACGTGTGCAACTTGCAACTCTCGCCTGACAACCGGCAACATGTTGCTCCCATTTATGTGTGAAGTTGCTGCTCCTCTTGAGCCTTCCATCTCCATCTCCATCTCCAGCTACTTCTACTCCATCCACTCGATCGACGACGATCTCCTGCCCCCCAGCCGCTCATCATCCATCTGCAGTCTGCATTCCTTGGCAGCTTCATTAACAATGTTTGTTGTTGGTGCTGCGGCTACTGTTTGCCCTGTTTGCCCTTTTTGCCACATGTCTTTTGTTGTGTTTTTGCTACTGTACCACACAGTAGCTGGAACTGTAGCTGCACTGCACCACCGAGCATCAACCACTGGAGGCTCCAGACTAAAGGGGACTTTCGGTTTTTTCATCCTTTCCATCCTCCACTCAGCTGCCCCTCAGCTCGGCCACTTGTTGCTGCTGTTTTTACTAATAATTGGCTTCAATGAGTTCCATAATTGTTTTGCTTTTGGACTTTTAATGATGTCGTCGTCGTCTCCATCTCATCGCCATCGTTGTTTGCTGCTGCTGCTACTCCTGCTGCTGCTGCTGATGTGCCTCCTGCCGCTGTTGCCGGGTAGTCATCATCATTTCTGCAGCCTTGTCATTTTGTCCACTTGGGCAACTTGGGCTGGGTGTGCTCGGATATCTTCAGCCGGCAAATATGCAGCCTAATGGTTGCTAATGAGAAGTTGGAGGGCAGTTAGCTCAGTGAATTACGTAGATGCAGGTCAGAGGTCACATGTAATGAGCAGTACGCCTCCAAAACCAGTTGCTATTCCTAAAGATTTGAACTAATTTTGATGTGCAGAAGAATCTACTTGAACATATCTAACATATAACATATGTATACTATTTGTGATGCCTCGATTGCCAGTGTGCTATGATTAACTTCTTGGGCTTTGAACCATTGATCTGGAGCTCCTTAACATCCGTCCTTTTTATAGTATTTTAATGCTGCCAGTTAATTCCATTTAATGCCATTTAGTAAAGCACCCTTTATTCTCCATTTCAAGTGGTTTTTGCCGTCTTGCAGCCACTTCTTCTTTTTGTAGGCTTGTGCACTCCTATAGCATTCTATGGCTCCTCTTGCATCTTGCCACATCGTCTGCTATTGCTTTTTGCTACTGCTACCAACGACTGCCGCTGGCAACATGTTGCTGCTGCTGTGGCTGCCGCTCTTCATGTTGCTGTTGCTGTTATTATTTTGTACAAGCAATTAAATGCCTGCTGCTTGCCCCCCTTTCCCCTTGCCGCATGCCCCATGCCCCCTCGCATCGCCTGCCGCGTTTTGTGGCGTGTTAATTAACTCAATTACGATTGCTCGTCGCCGTTCGCCGGTGGAAGGCGGCGCACTGGAGAGCTGCTGGCTGCACTTTTTGATAATTATAATATTTATAGGCAGCCGCTGCGGCGGAGCAAGCAACGCAGCTCCTTGCGGGCCGAGCAAATTTCCTTGGCCATACTGAAAGCGGGCCCGGGTCTGGAAAAACTCTAATTAAAGCGGCAGCAACAACAAGTGTGGCCATTTAATTTTATGACATTATCATGTGCAGTTATGTACGCCAGAATCGTGTATATATGTAATATATAATCGCGTTGCGTGTCGCTCGCCGCTTCTGTTTATGGTTTATATGGTTTGTTTGGGTCGTGGAAAGGGTTGTGCCTTCTGTAATTGCAGTTGGCAGCGGCGGGGCAGCTTACCTGCCTGCCTGCCTTCCTGGCTGCCACACTTGCAGCAACTTGCAACGTGCAACTTACAACCCTTCGGGCATCAGCGACTTGAAAGCAAAGCCAGCTGAATTTATGACAGCCACGAAAAGGGGTGTGTGAAAATGGGAAAACGTCAGGCCCACCCCTGGGCCTGAATTTTATTTTAAGCCCTTCGAAAAAGGGTTGGGTGCTGATTTAATTACAAAAGTTTTCATTTCTTCTCTCCGTTTTTTAGCGTCACACACATGGCTAGAAATTAACAAACATAATTTGTCAGCACAGAGATCTGTTTAGCCGCAACCCCCAACCCACAAAGTACTGCGCTCGAATGTCATTCACAATACGTTGCGACTCATCAACGTCAAGCGCAAACAGCAGTGGCAACATAATGCTGCTTCCCCACTGCCGCCCATAAACCAAACCGAACCAAACCAAGCCGAACAGAAACTCAAGCTCGGAGTGAAACTCCTTGCCCCCTTTTTCTGTCTGAAGCGACGCTTTAAGTTGTCATGTTTTGGACAGTTTGTTTGCTAAATTGTTTTGTAACATGATTTAGACATATTATGTGTGTGCTGTATCGTCCTCATCCCCTTACCCATACCCATACCCATACCCATCTTCATCCTCATCCTCATCCTCATCCTGTTTGTTCTGCCTCTGTGCCACTCATTTACCATTCAGCATGCAACGTGCCACATGCTGAAACATTTGTGAGTGAAATGTAAAAGTCATTTGTTAGTTGGATTTACATAGTTTACTTAGTGGGCGGGACGACTGTTGGAGTGCTATCAAATTTAATGCAACACTAGCACTTTTAATTGGCCATATATGGTTCGCTATTTGGAATTGTTTGGAATAAGAACACCGGTTTCAGTTATCAACTGGCATCGGATTACAATAAGCAAAAGGTTCCATTGAATTCTTGGCCCCCCAGTTGCGCGATTGAACATTGTGTTAACCTGATCGCTTATAGCTTCTGATATTTTACACAATTACTCCAGCCTTAATTGGACATTTAGCTGTGCAACACTGGCTAGTGTAATGTGATTATCACTGCTCTTAATGAGGCTGCCATTATTGCGGATACTCTTCCGGCCAGCTTGTCCCATTGCCCCAACTGGTCCTCTCATCTGGCTTGGATACCCCGGAGATTTGCAGCCCAATTTGCATAGCCACTGCACGGATTGTGGGTCAGACTTCCAAGGGGGGTTCTTCCTATCATCTGCCCCTCGCGCTCTCTCTGTTTTCTTTTTCTTTCGGTGGTAATCCAATTCGCTGTACTGCTTCCCTCTCAAAGTCATTTCCTCCACAAATTTGCAGCGACTTCCGCTGACGACAGCGGCGTGGCAACAACAACAACAACAGCAGTCGCAGCGGCAATTGCTAATTTGCAATGCAGCCGCTGCCACGCCCCTCGGCCCACCAAACGCCCGCCCCCCTCCGGGGCTCCCACCAATTTTTTCTTTTCGTTTGTTTTTGGCTTTCCCATTTTCCTTCGTCGTCTGCTTGACATTTTCGTTTGTTGCACTGCCAAATGCGAAAAAGTGGCAATTAATTTTGTCAGTGTTGCATTTAATGGGCCTGCCGCTTCGCTGGGGGGAATGGGGAATATTGGAGGGGGCAAGGGGCGGTGGTTGGTGGCGAGAGCTCGGTCAATACATTTAATTAATTTTAATTGAAATTATCAGCAGGCCAGAGAACAGAACGGCACAAAAACCAAACCCAACCAAATCAAAACAAAACAAAGCAAGGCAACGGGCACAGTGATTTCACTAAACAAAAGGCACAAAAAGAACCACTTCGCTCGCTTATCATTGGGCATAACACAAAAAAAAAAAAACAAACTTGCACTGGCTGCTATTCATGCTGGAAATCTAATAAACCCATGGAAAATCACGAAACCAGAGCGGGATAGAGCCCTGGATCCCAGGGGAACGCCAGATTAATGACCAACTACTAAACAAACATGACGACTCCTCCTCACACACACACACACTCGTGTGTATGTACATAGTGTGTGCATCCCAGCCAACGCCCCGGAAAAACGATCCTAAACTGTTGTTTATGAAGTGGCACCCTAATGAGGCACTTCCTTACCGCCGCCGATTGACGGATGGATGGTGGGTCTAGGTATTATGGCTGAATATGCGCTGGTGGCCATAAAGACCCGCTGATTTGTCCCACTGTAATGACTGGCCAAAACAGGTGGCATTAACTCAACAACAATGCGGCCGCGAACCGAACTGGTAGGTAAACTGTTAAGACTCCAGTAAGCCAGCCAGCGGCAGCGGCGACAAAACGTTCATAATTTGCGGCTTAATTGGCCTTAAAATATGCGCAAGCCTTCAGCTGCTTCATTTGCTTTTGGGCCTGATTAAGAGCTGGCTGGCCACTATTCCCATTCCCGCTGACATTTTATGTGCCCGCGTTGTTCTTCTAATTGTTGTGCTGCCGCTTTGCTTTCCCACTACTAAACTCTTCTGCTTTTTTCTTTTATGACGGAGCTTTGCGGGTGCCATAAACGACGCACCGCAGACGGCGGCCATAAAAAGTGTCAGCGTGCTCGGCGCCCTTCTATGCGCTTCTCAACGCGTCCAGCTGGGCCCTTCGCACACTGCTTACTTACGCATGAATCTTGTGTGCCGGAGCAATGGGTGGGTGTTGACACTTACCTGGAAAACAAGGAAAACAAGAAGGGTATTACTAATGATTCGTATCTTATCGTTAGAGGTACATATATGTAAATGTGCTTTTGCCGCTCGAAAGGGGGCAATGTTTGACGCAATGTTAACTCTTGTCCAACACATCTTTGACACATTCATCATCACCCTTGGCACCCAGCCATCACCACCATCACCATCACCACCGCCACCGGCCACCGCCACCGCCAGCAGTCAGTGAGGCACTCAAGCACTCGTTCATTCAGTCAGTCATTCACTCGGGCCACAATCGATCAATCAGATGTAGAAAAACAAAATCTTCTTGGCAATTATCTCAAAGTCAGCGAGGATTCGCTCGCACACACCGCACTAAAAATAGTCAGGTTTATTAATTTTAAAGCAAGTAGCGCAGATCAGGCGTGCTTTGAGTGTAATTAAAAATAAGTTCAGTTGACCGAAATAAATTCTAAAATTGAAACAAAGTTGCCTTGCTGCCGGCTAATTGGCATGCCGCTGACATATGTACATATGTACGTGCGTATGCATGTGTGCATGTACATGTGTGTGTTGGCCAACCCCACAATGCGGTGTGTTTCCTAGCCTAATTGCTTGGCGTTTTGCGTTTGCGCGCCGTCGTCGTCATCATCGTCGTAATCGTGTTCATTGCCTCAAATCGCTCGCATTGCCATTTTAATTGGTTTCTCAATTATTTGCGCCGCCGCGAGGGGAGCGGGGTAGGTGCTTAATACCCTTACACATCAGGAAGTCCACTGAAATGGCTATCTGTTATGAAAAAATACTCTTCACTTCGAAGCGTTGATTAACCAAACTTGTGGTGTGCATAATGGTTTCAATACTTTATTCTTCTAATATATTTGTTGATAGTAACAAGAAGAGTATTTCAAATTCGTAGTGAAAGAGATTCCCTCTTGTGCTCGGACCGATTTGGGATTTAACGATAGAAAAAAATCGTTGTTAATTAATAATCAAACGTATTGTTGTTGCCCGCTGTTATTATGCAAGTCGAGTGGCCACATTTACATATTACTGAGCGAGCGCCTTTTTTATGCTCCTATGTGCTTTTTAATTTTTAATGTTTATTAATAAATCAATTGCGAAGCAGCAGCAGCAGAAGAAGAAGAAGCGGCGAATCAGACGGCGGAATTTTAATTATAAAACCAATGCAAAGCAAATAAAAACGAGGAATAAATCACAACAACAGCGGATCGTGATTGTCAAGAAAATTGAAATCTCAACTAATTAGTTTGTTATTCTATTTAAATCGGGCGCCTATAGGGGTTCCAAGGGGGGGAGGGGCGGTAGCAGGAGAGAGGTTAAACAGATGGGGAAAGAAAGAAAGCAAATGGGAATCAAAGCCGCTGGAAATGCAAATGGAATCGCGTCAATAAAAAAATACAAAATAAATATTGCATGCCAGTTGAGTAAACAATAACGAAAGGCAATTCAATCATTTATTTAATTGTGCGCCGCTTTGCGCTTTAATTGCATTGGCACTAACAGCACACAGCAAATAATATTAATTAACAATTAATGCACTCGATTCCGTTGATGCAGTTGCATTCGCAGTTGCATATGCAGTTGCATTTGCCTTTGCAGTTGAAGTCGCAGTCGCGTGAACACTTTTCCGGTGGAAGGGGGGTGGGGTCAGGAGGAAGGGCGAGAAAACAGGCAACGCTAAAGAAAGCAGCCAAGAAAAAGGCATTAATTAAAAAATATATTAAAGTCTACGATGCCCAGCAGCAGCAGCAGCAGCAGCAGCAGTAGCAGCAGCGTCGGCGACTGCATCAAATTTAATTAAAATATATTTTAAAAACGATGCTCGTAAAACAACAACGAGCACACATAAACACCACTAATTAAGAGTGCCGGGCAATAGCAACAAAAGATCGCGATTCGCGCCCCGCACAACGAGGCGTATGCGCAATGTGCGAAGAAAGAGGCAGAGCAACAACACCTGATCATCTGCGATTTGCCAGCACGGTGGTCGTCTCTTATCACCGATGTCTCAAGTCCTTCGGCGCTTTTGTATTTATATACATATATCTCTCAAAGCATTGTGTGGCATGATTACGAGGCAGCACAACGCTATCTAAATGTGATACGAGGCGTATGCATGTGATTCGCAACGAAAGTTGTCAACATGTTGCAATAAGACTATGAACTAAATCATAGGAAAAGGGAAATTGAATGGGTGGAGAGGATGCCACGAGGTTTTGGATGCCCCCAAAATATGGCCTGCGATCGTTGGAGTTTCGTTAGCCACATAAATTCCGGAATAAGTGGGTGTGTGTGCTGCGCTCGAGCATTCGCATTTATTTCACTTGCAATGCTAATTAGCCCAAGACAAAGCCCGCTGGCAACTGAAAGACGCCCACGCGGTGTTAGCTCTCTTCTTCCCTCCCACCTCGTTGCCCCACACCCCTTTTATTGCCAGCTCTTTCGACTTTCTGCCCCCTTCCTTGTTGATGGAGCATGGGGCATGGGGCATGGCCATAAATCTAAAGCAGCTGAAGAAAAAGAGGCAACCGCCGTGTTGCGCTGCTCATTAAGCCGTTCGGACTGCAAGTTGCACTTCTGTCTGCTGTCTCGCTCCGACGCGCTCTACCTGTCCCGCTCTTTTGTTTGACTTTTTCATAACATAATTAACGAAAATTGAAACAAGCTCAGATGGCGATATCTGGTCCTTCTTCTGCGCCTGGTCGCCCCTGCCTTCTCCATTGTGTTCTGTATTTTATTTATTTTGTATTACTTTTTCCTTTTTTCCTTCGCCCGCCCAGTTGGGGATTTGCACCCGTCTCTTTCGCTACGCCATGCTTCGTCTCTTTCTGCTTCTGCGGCTGTGTCACTGTAGGAATTTTAATGATGACTACTTTTAGACATACACGCCTCTCCATTGAGTGCCCCCCTTCCCGGTTATTTTTTTCTTTTCGCTCGCTTCCCAGTGTGGGTTTCCTTCTAGGCGATACAAAAAAAAAAAAAAAAAAGAGATTTCCAGCACCGAGCAAGGTTGCACTTGGTCCAAAGCAGAGATATATGGCTTTGTGGAGCTCCCGGGAAACCAAGTGTTAATAGCTCAAGTTCGACTGTGCGAAAGGGGAGCGGGGGATAACGACTTCCCCTACGCACAAATATTGGCCACAATAAATGCTAATGACGCCACTAAACGCTCCACTGCATTGTTGGCTCTTTCCGTTCTTGGCATTCATTCACTCGCTCATTTAGCAATTATCGGCTTTAAGCCAAGTCGAGCTTCTGGTGCAGTTGTAGTAATTAAAGAGGAGAAACAAACAAAAGGCGCACACAACTAATTGGCAGCTGGTCTCTACCTATCCTACCCATTCCCAATCCCATACTCTCCGCCGTCTCTGGATGCTGCTGTTGAAGCCGTAGCCCCACCGATAATTGCCGGCCTGACCCACCGTCATCGTCATTATCATTATCATTATCATTATCGTGTTAGCCAGGGGGTAATGGGGCAGAAGGGGACGGCGGGGTTAGTCCAGGCAGTGCTGAACATTGTTTGATCGGTGTTAATGAAAGTCTTGTTTTCATATTTCGAGTCATTTGCTAGGCACAGTGGGACAGCGAATGAAAACCACCCATATGAGGTCTCTAGATCCTAAAATAAGTCGAACTAGTCTATATGGTTTCGTGCCACTTTTACCAATTATGTTTAAACTCTTTTCATTTATTTGTAACATTTATTAATGATTTTTAAGGTTCCAAAAATAAAATTCAAATTAGATTCTGGTTTTAAATATATTGGACTTAGAAAATAAATTGCCAAGTGTTGCATAACCATTGCTACACTGTGTAGCACAAACATTTTCTGGGCTCCTGAAGCTGCTATCCAGCACTTTTTGCCTAGCAAATTCGCTTCAAGTTTCGGTGGCCAGCAACAAAGCTAAGTGTAAATCTATGTTAGCGAATCGACTACAACGGCGACGAGGAGACAAGAACATGACACTGCTGCAATCAAATTCAAACAGAGAGATTCGATCGCTTCCCCTGCGATGGCTGGCAATTTAGTATTTAAATTTAGCTAGTTGTGCACACAATTTAATAGTTTGCTTATTCCATATAAATCATGTCAATTTGCATGTGCTGCCCGCACATTTACATTTATTTTCGATTTCTTGCCAATTAAAAAGCGACAGCAACAACAACAACACCAACACAACAAGGGGTGCGCTCCGGCATAATCGCAATTCGCAAATCAGCGATTTTCCCGCCTGAATGGAAGGCGTCAATCGCCAATTGACCTGACCCCAAAGGGGGTGGGCCTGTGGAGGAGACAGCTGCAATCAGCGCGGTGATTTAAAATGTAGCTAATTATGGTCAAAGGTGTTGCAAGTGCAAGAGAGCGACAGCTCTGTTAGCGAACCGTTGCCCCTGCTAACAGAGGGTGCAATTGTGTTAGGGGTAGTTTCTTATCGCTGTTACGCGATCCACTGCTGTTAACTAAGATGGATTTCAATTGTTAATTTCGAACAACAGCCAGTTCTTTCTCAATTAGCAATTAAAATAGATTAGATTTTTAAGCACCAATTAGAAGTGTGTTTAGAAAACTAATTAGTACCATATGAAATGTTACACAGTAACAGAACGAGCATAATTCTAAACTAACTTATTTTCTTAGCTGTTGGCTATGGTGTGCTGTAGAAATGGTCTAATTAAAACAGTCGCTGACGTGTTGCGCCCCCTTTGCTGCCACGCCCCCTTGGCCAACTAATCACAATGTAGTTTTTGCTTAATTAACGCAATCAAATCCTGCGATTTGTGCCAATTGTCGTTGCATTAGCTGCTTTCTTGCAACTGTTGCGTTAAGCGAATTTTCAATTGAATTATGCGCTTGGCTAACAGCATTCTCACTAAATCTAAATCAAAATCAGAAAAAGCCGAATGAAATCCGTAGCCAAGACACCGCGAACAAGCCACAAACAACAAGCGACAAACAAACACACACACACACACACACAGACACACACACACACACATGGACCGCCCACCCACTCGGGGGGAGAATCTTTTGATGATGTTGACTGCGCTCCCCTTCGCTCCCCTGGCGATGTTGATGATGTTGCTTTTGCTTTGCTGTTATGCTAATGCGTGTAAAAAACCAATTAAAATGGCAGCACAGCTCTCCGCGCAGCCCCCTGCCCCTTGCCCTGTTTGGAGTGGCAAATTAAATGCAATTTATTTGCATTTTCGTTTCATTTTAAGCGCACTTAATGCGCCTAATAATAATCAGGGAAAATGCGACGGGAACAGCCGGCATGGGCGACACATAGAATGGCTGAGTGAATACCCTTACAAATGTGCGAATAGGATTCCAAAGATATGAATTTGCTTTGAAGAAAGCATGCTTTCTTGGAAGTGAGTTTGCTTTGAAAAAGCATGCTTTAGCATATATTCTCATCAAGTGTTTGAAAAAAATCAATCAATCAAGCAATCAATTGCTACTACAATTGAATAAGATATTTTGTGGTTACAGCTGCTTGGTGTGATTAAATTGCCAATTGGTTAGAAACTCATAATTTGATTGTTTGTCCATAGAAAATTATGCATTTACAGGTGAAGAAATAAAGGTTTCCAAAGAGAAACCTTCAAAAGATTCTTCTTTAACTTGTTGAGAATTTTCACACGATGCTATCGTATAATTGTTAGAAATTTCGAAAAATTCAATGTCTTTTGGGCATCTATTTTTTCCAGTGCATCGGCAGGTGGGCAGCGACTGTTGAGAGTCGACTGTCGACGTCGTCAACGCCACCGCATTGTTTTCTCAATTATGGAAAGTCAATTAATTCTAATGAGCGTGTGTGCTGGTTTGTGTGTGTGTGGCTGCGGTGCATGTAATTTCCATTTTTTCTTGCGCTTTGGCAACTTAATTTAATGCGTTGCAAGTTGCAGCAGCGGCAGTTGCAGCAGCGGCAACCGCAAACGAGCGGCACAAACAGCAGAAATAACAGCCAATTGCATCCGCATTGCGTGGCTGGCTGCTCGTTTTCGCCCATTTCCCCCCATTTTTTCGCTTCTTTCTTGCTTTGTTGTTATTTTTTTGCATAATTGCCTTTCCACTCTTATAATTATTGTTGCATACGCTTTTCATTTGCTAATTAATTACGTTGGCCGCTCTTTCGTTCGTTTGCGTCTGCTGCCTGCAATTTTCTGCGCATGCGTGGCGAGTTGAAAGCAGTTGCAAGGAGTTGAAATGCTAGTTGAAAAGCTGTTGCTGGGCCCATAAACTGGTTGCACGGTGGGAAAGGCTCATTTTTCCTCTCACATTACCTAAGCGAGCATCTTCGTTTATCTTGAACTTGACACAATAAATTGCTCTGCGTGCCACATCATTAAAATAATACCTAATTAACTCACTGACATTTTGCAGGAATGCCAAAGATGGCCAAGGAAAATCCCCCACAACCCATTCCATGCCACTCCACTCCACTCGAATCCACGATGTGTTGAATTTATGAACATGGAACATATCATATCCTGGCCTTCACCATTGCCATATTGCCTTCGCTTCAATCCCAACTCCGCCCCGTCATTCCAGTCCTCCGATCGGAATTTTAACAAGTTGCAATAAGAAGAACAAAAGCCGTGCTAATTCCCCAAAGACAGCCGCGGAGCAGCACATTAACAATTTAAATACAACAAAACCAAATCGAAATAAAACAAAATATATAAATGAGCAGGCGGCGGCGTCTTCGTCGGCTGAACAAATGAGAAGGGGGAGGAAATCGTGGACGGAAATTTGCACTTTTGGACCGATTCGATTCGATTCGACGCGATTCGTCTCCACTCCACTCCACTCGATTCGCTGCGTTTTATTCCGTGGAGCTGAGCACGCAAAAGAACAAAAGCCGGAGCTGAAGAACCGAAAAAAGTCACAAATGTCCACATCCAGAACGGGGTTCTGGCTCAGGTCCACGTCCAGGTCCAAGCTCCAAGCCCTGGCGATCATCACATCCCAGCTCTGAGTTCTGAGTTCTCAGCTCTCAGTTCTCTGAGTTCTGTGGTGCGGAGACCAGCCGAGAATCCCCGAGAGCTCATTAAAAAATACCAAAATCTTTGTACTGAAAATGTGACAAAATTTTTAAATCACCTTCACTCAGCGCGGCCAGAAACGGAGACGGACCGAGCACAGTGGGACGAAGCCATGCGAAAAACTAGAACACTTTCCCCTGAATAAAAAATGATGCTCGCACTTTTAAGAAAGCTTAACATTAGTGACTAGTGTTAGTTAATTGAGGTATAGAAATGGTTCTAACATATTCGCTAGTTTACAATTAAAATAAAAAAGTTATATACATTTAAATTATAAATCTATAAAATATAACATTTTTAAAACAGCTTGTAGTTCATTTATTTCAATTTTGAATACCAAGGAGTACCTATAGTTCTTGTGCCCTAGTTAGAGGACTTTCTCGAGGGATGCGACCCACTATGCCTGGAATGCGACAGACTCCGATTCCGTATGCTCCTCGGGCTGAAATGAACTGGGATGGGCTGTGCTGGGTCTCTGGGATCTCGGATCTCTGCCTTGGTGATGCATTCGTCTGCTGCCTCGAAGTGGCAGGAATCCCGATGGCCGCCGGGTGGGTGAGGGGTGCATGGGAGTTGGGGATAGGGGATAGCCAACAAAGGTGAGCCCCCGAGCCCCAGAAAAGTGCAAGTGATGCTCATGTAGGAAATCAAGTTCCCCCAAGGAGACAAAAAGAAGGGCTCGAGTTGGTCGGATTGGATGTTTGCGCTTTTGTGTGGACGTTTTTTTTAATGAGCCTCTAATTGACATCTGCATTTATTTCGCCCCGAGTCGGGCAACCATCGATCACGGGTCCACGGGAGCGGCAAGAGAATGGGAAAAAAGAATATTTTAATTGGCATTTTAACTAAAAGTGTTTAGGCTTTAGTTAAAATTGTTTGGCCGCAACGGGCCGAGAGTGTAGAACTGGTTTTCCCACTTCGGCACGTTCAACCCAATTAACGCGACTCTGCCCCTTCTGGTCGCCCAGCTTCCCCACGGGGGATCAAGGAGATCTCGCGGGGATCATGCGGGATAATGGCATGCCCCGCTTGCGTATTATGCAAAAATGAATATTGCAAATTGATAAGAACAAGGGGATGGGGACGGCGATGGGTAAGGGGAAGTGCACCAGGGGGAGAGAGATTGAGAATCGTTCTTTGTCGGCGGCTGTCGGCACATAAAGTGAATGTCGCACGCACTGCTTGCCTCATTTACCCAAATCGAAAGCGACATCGCTTGTGGGGCAGGGGCAAGATCGGATCCCCAAGATCCCCACCATCATCATTATCGTCCTCATCATCGGGTTGCCGTGTTCCTCAGCCCGCAGCTCCCCCCTCTATCCCTTGCCCCTTCCCCCCGGAGGACAAAAAAGGGCAAAGCCAGAAAAGAATCAAAAGCAGCGGCGACCTCCTGGCCAGAAAGAGACGGACGAACAGGTAGAGCAGTACGCACTGCGCTTTTTCTGCCGCTTTTCAGCTCCTTCGCCTCTTGCGCTTCCCTTAAAAGCCAATTAAATGTGAGATCGTGTAATTGGCAAATTAATTTCAAACCAATTATAATGAAAACGACCACAAAATACGAAATGCGGAATACGAAACGCACAAAGTGAGAGGGACGACTGTAGGGACACGAGAGAGATAGAGAGAGATGGAAGCAAGGACCGTGGGGAGCTGCAAGGAGTGGGAGTGAGCAGAGTAGATCGGTCGTTATGTCACCGAGGTATGGCATTCTTGGCTTTTATTCTCTGCTCTTTCCACCTGATTTTTACCTTGTTTACCCCGATTTTTTTGGAAGGCAATTATAATGCAAACACTTTGCAAGGGGCCAGAAACACGGTGCGTGTGCACTTCATTTTTCATTTCGGCGCGACGCACTTCCTCCAGAAAAATAATACCAACAACATAAACGGGTTTCTTGCCCCTTCATTTTTTCCATTCCATAAGAGCAATTGCCGGCTCACGATCACCAGCAAACAATCCGCTCACGCACCCATCTCTAATTCTCGAACCCGGTCCACATGTTAACTTTTTAATTAACGAGTTTTCTTTTTCGATTTCAATTTGCCAGGCTTCGCTGGCCTGGTCGCAAACTGCCCACAAAACTGGCCCAGAGCGTTCTGTCTCCCTCGGTCGCCGATTACAGTCGAACCTGCCTAAGGTAGACCCATCTCCTTGCTTCTGAGTACCCCTCGAGCTATCAAGAATCACAACTCATGGCTAAATATATGTCATTAAAAGAAATACCCCACCTTCAATTTGGCTTGGATTAATGTATGACAAAAGGACGGGGTCACCAATTCGTATACATCGGAATGCTTTTTCGTCAGAACTAAAAAAAACCTCTTAGTGGGGGACTACTTTATTGGCCAGGCATAAAGCACTATATAGAGCTCTTGGTGGCTGCATTGGGCGCAACCTTAGCGCACTTTTATTTTAATTTAATTTAGCTGCAACAGTCCAGCGTCGCATGCTACCAATTGCAGACTGGCCTACGTCTCAGCCCCTCAGTTTTATTCCTTTTTTTTAGCTTAGCTTTTGTTTTTTGTTACCTTATTTTTACAACAAGTTTTGGGCCGCTGCGGCGACTTAAGCCTAAAGTTGGACTTCGGATCGAATGCGGCACTTGGACTTGGAGTTCGGCATGTGGTCCGCGGTCGAATGAATGCAATGCCATTTATTAATAAAATATTTGCAAATTGTTGTCATGTTGCCCCGCCCCTCGCCGCACCTCCCACGGTTCCCTGTCCGTTCTAGTTGAGTGCCAGAGTGTCATAAATTAAAGGATTACCAGAACGCGGGGTCCGCGGGGCAGAACACCACGGAATGGCCAGGGAACACGGCAAGATGGAGATCAGCAGGTGGGGAGGGATCTGCTAGGAGGGGTTGGAACCGAAAGACCCACGGACTAAGCAAGTTGTTAGCCTTAAAGCGGCACCACCGCAATGTGTGGCAATTACACTAGCCGACAAGGTTTTCGAAACCAAGTTGGGACCCACAAGGGTTAACCTTATATAAGCAAGGATCCTTATATATTATCATGACATAACTATTTATTATAAGGGATATGGTTTTATAGTTCTGATACACATCTATTTTCAAGTTCTATAAGTCTGAGTTCATAACCCATAATACTCGTAAATATTTATCTATATTATTCTCGCTAAAAGCAGTTATGTAATGAATTAAAGTTCAGGCAACGCCCTAGAAAGTATGCTACACCCAAATTTTCGTCCCTCGCTGATTTGCTGATCAGTGTTTTCGAGGGATATAGAAAGAAAGAGGTAAGAGGAGCGTGAGAGGGCGTTGCATGTAGGTGCGTCTCCGTCATCATCATCATCAACATGGCCCGGCTACTGTGCTGCTCCTCCCGCTCCCGCTACCCCTCCCACTCCCGCTACACCCGCCCCTGGGATCATGGAGCTTGAAGGTGCGCGTGCGCGCCCTGCCGCAGATAAGATCGCTGAAGAGAGGTAGTGGCAGTGGTACTGGTAGCCAGACAGGCAATAAGCCTTACTAATAGGCTGTTGTTGTTGCTGCTGCTCCTCCAGCTCCTCCGGCTCCTGCTGCAGCTACTCGGAGATTAAAGATGGGCCAATGACGATGGCGATGAAGATGAAGGGAACTGCTCCGTGTGCCTGCCGCTCTTCTGCCGCTTACATTTGCCACATTTGTATGAATAATTTAATTATTGTTTAAATGTTAATTAATGCAACGTGAGCGGCGACTGCTCTGCACTGCACTTCTCCAGTCTCCATTCCGCCAACTTTTTGCACCTCCACTGGCTCGGGAGTTGCTGTTGCAGTTGCAGAGGTGGAAATGGATGTGGCAAGAAGGGGCAACTCTACTCCACTCCACTCGGCTCGACTTGACTTGACTTGACAGACACGCATTTGGCATTAATGGGCTGCCTGACTGACAACAACATCGCGCGGGCAGGAAAGTAAATAATGAAGGGCCAGAGAAAACCCGGAGAGAAAATCCACAGCCAGTGGGCGGTGGAGGCATGCAAATGTGTGAAATTCCCAATTAGACGGTGCAACTGGGATCAGGGGAGGCTGCTGGAGGCGGGCGGGTGGCCATGGTAACATCCAAGGCCTTTCAAAGGAGTGCCTAGCTATAGTAAGCCAGCACAACGATGGGAAACGATGGTGAGTGGGATCTGAGTCCAAACAGAGTAGTTCCAAGTGGAACAGTAAGGAGTCATTCAATAAGACATCAGAAAGGATTGTGTGACTTTCGGCGATCATAACTTGGAATCACAAACTTGATATAGGGTCTAATGAAGTCTATTTGTTTTGTTTAGGGCTTAGAACCTTATAATTGCCAAACTGCAGTCACTTTAAACTAGTAACGAAACGCAACACTACAGAAAACATAGTGATAAATATTACAAAAATAAATTAAACTTCATTTGTGTTCCCAAACAAATCTTAATGAGTTTGAGAACAGATATAACGACATTAACGCCAGTTTTTTAGCACAGTTTTTCAAGCCGAAAAGTGAACATTTCAAATAGTTGCCTTAAAAAAGGTACAGCTTAACAGAACTTTACTTCAACGTAAATGACTATTTTTTATGGTTAATAAAACGTTTTTGATTTATAGCGAAGTTGAGTTAGGTAATTTTCTGGTCATGAAAGTTTAACTGCTTATTACTAATATTGCTATGTTTTATAGAGTTCGATGCAACAATGCTTATTTTTAGATTCAGTTAAGACATTTGGCAAACTTCGACACTAATTAAAATCTTTATAAATTCAATAAAACTAGTCATTTTAGTTATAGATTACGTAGATGTTACTTAAACTTAAAGATTAGTTCTCTTCAATAAGATTTTTTTAAGACAGCTTCCTTTTGAAATTTAACAGTTAAGGCACAAAAGTTGTTCCAACCCCTGGAATTTATTTCTCGTTCTTCTTTCTAAAAAATGAGCTTATTTTAGCATCTTTTTCTGCGCGTTTGTTGGTTTTTCTGATTATTTTCCCCCAACTTCTCCAGCTTCCTTTTCGATATGTGTTCGTACATAAGTGTATGTGTGTATGTGTGCATGCAGGGTTCTTGCTGATCGCTGCAATTAGTTGTTGTTTTTGCTGGGTAATCCGAGACGGAGGCAATTAGCAAGGCGGCGAGTAGAGAGTGGAGAGTGGAGAACGGAGAGCTTCTTCTGTTCGTTTCAGTTCGTTTTGGTTCTTAATTAGAACAAATGGCAAAAATAAACAAGCAGACGTGTTGGGCGGAAAACTAACGTAAACTAATTAAAAGGATCGCCGGCGAGAAAGTTTCAACTTACATATGCAGAAATTGAGTTGTTGTTCCTGCTGTTTGTTGTTGTCGAGTATTTGTTGTTCTTGCTCTTTCGCAGGAAACACAAGGCTCTTGCTGTTGTTGTTGCTGCTGTTGTAATCGCGTATGTTGTGTATTTATTTATTTATTTATTTAGCTTTTGCGGTCGGTACGGTTCGGTCCGGTCGTTATTATTCAATTGTTGTTGCTGCACAGAGAGAGGAATGCGTTTTTGCTTATTGTTTATGTTATTCAATTTTAGTGCTAATTGAATGAGAAATCTCGCCACACGCGTGTCAGAAGGAGATAGAGAGTGTGGGGGAGGGCAAGACAGAGACCGAGAGATCAGGCTACTGGTATTTACGTTTACCGCTATTCGTTATTTGTTATTTGTTATTCCTGATTTTGTGTGGGTGCAAGATCACCGAGAGCGATAGAAAAGAGAGGGAGAGATAGATAAACACCTGCCACACACACGTACGCACACGAACACGCACCACACACACGCACGCACACTCGACTCAATTAGTTAGCTCATAAATTTGCATATTTCGCACTTGTTTAGCTGTTGCTGCTGCCGTTGTTGTTGTTGCTGCTGTTGTTTCTCTTGTTGCTTCTCTCGTACCTTTTGTGGCATGTACACAGGAAAAAAAATGAACAGTGTTCCGTGACTTTGTTATGATTTCGCTAACTTTTGCGTTTTGCTACGTCGTCGTCTTCTTCTTCTTCTGTTTATCGCACGCGCGCACTCACAACCGCCAGCGCCGAAGTTGAATTTTCGAATGTCGTTAATTTTTCGAATGCCGCATGAATGAAGTCGAAGTCGACGTCGACAGCACGAGCTCTCTCTCGCCTGGCTTTTCCTTCTATCCGAATGAAACCGGCTTTTTATTTTGAATCGCGAGGGTTGTTTCCGCTCTCTCTCTCTCGCACTCGCTCTCGCTCTCCGGCGTTGGGGCTGCTTTTTGGGGCCCTGCGCTGCCATTGGACGCCGCTCCTGGCCGCCGACCGCCTATCACACAGGTGCGGCCGAGGGTTGCTCTGTTAAGGCGCTGTTATTAGCATGCGGCCCACCTGCGTAGGCGCACCTGTGCCCCTTGTAGGTGGAGCTTCGCTGCCGCAAGCCGGATAGTTTCCTCTTCCTTCTTGTGACATTCAGCCATTTCGGCTCCATTCTGGCGATTTGTACATTGTATCACCCACCAGCCCGCGATGCAACCCTTTTGTACCGTTACTAATTCCCACACCGAAAAAAATATACTGGGCTGGAATAGTGTTTTGCAGACAAGTTCTGATAGGGTAGCAAAACAAAGTTCTAAGTCAAAGACACTTTAGGTGATATGAATAAAATGAATAAATGACAATGATACCTTCTAAAAAATGTATAAATTGATGTCATCAATTGCATAAATACTCCGTGATACACAATGGAAATAGTGGAGGTGATGAAAACTAGAATTTGGAAGTCTGTTCAATTGAACATCATTTTATTAAATCATCTTCTGGATGTCAAGCTGTTTTTTTGTTTTTTGCCGTGCAGGAAGAATAATAACCGCACAATGAATTAACTGCATAAATGATCCGCCAAACTACCCCATCTCTCGGGGAGAAACAGGAGCGTCTCTACTGGTGGCACCACTCTGAACTCCACGGGCGGCCGCGGGGAGAGGGGCAGGGGTGCCGGGGTGCAGGCATTATTCATACATAAAAAGCCAATTAAAAATTTATAATAAACCCCGCGCCAAACTGCTGCAACAACCCCAAAAGAAGCAGGCCGAAAATAAAAAGAATTAAATATGGCACAGGCACAGGCACAGTGGGACAAATCGGAAGGCATAGAAATGAGTGGGGTGAGTTGATCTATTGGATATTTTCCGTATCTAATCTGATCGATCAGATAATGAAGTATGATTTATAGAATACCAGCAATGTTGTTTCCGTGTATTACACCTTCAAAACTCCTAATAACTCTCATTTCTTACTTAAAAACTATTCTCTAAATATTGAAATACTTTCTTATTAGCCATAAATATAAGCAATGTTTCAATCTTCCCAATAAAAGAGCCTTGAGATGAGATGCTCACTGTGCGGCCCCACTGTGCCTGGTTTCCAGCATGTGGAAACGATGACCAGTGGGGATGGGGGTCATTTCAATTCAATGAATGGAATTGGGGGAGTGGCACACGCACCTAGCGCCAAATTAGATGTAAAATAATGAACATTTCAATTAAAATAATTAATATTATGCTGCAGCCGCGGTGGGCGGAGCGGGGTGGCAAGGACGCACTAAGCACTCAATTAACCATTTTAATGTTTATGGATCAGGTTAGCCTGAAGGATGCTCCCTTGGCGGGGGAGATGCTGTGCTGTGCTTTTTAATTATAATTAAACATGCGAGCAATCGAGTGAAGAGTGGAGCGGGGGCGGTGGCAGTGGGTGGTGGGTGGTGGTTGAATGGCCAGCTTCCAGCTCGAATGGCTTCGCTCTTTCTGCCCAGGACATAATCACTTAGCCGCGTGCAGAGCCGCATTTAAAATTAATTCTGCTCAAGTGCGTTTCTTGGCAAGAGACACACACACACACACACAGATAGACACAACAAAAAAAGCACGTGGCACACGTGAGAGGGGTGGCGGGTGGGTTTTTGCAGGACGGCAGGGAGCTGCCCCCATTTACCGTTGGTTCACATTCGCAAGCGAAACAAATTGCACGCTAATTGCTCATGTTCAATTAAAAGCAACGGCCCAAGCAAAACTCCAAACGAAACCCGACTTCAGCCCCACCCCAAAATTCCACCTAAGCTCTGCTCCCGCCAGTGATGTGCCCCGGCCGAAAGTGGCCAAAGTGGGCAAAAGTGGCTGAAAAAGGCTAATCAACATTGGTAATTTTGTATATCACAAACCTTCAAACGCCATTTGATCATTAGTCATGCTAATTATAGAAGTTCCTTTGTGCAAAGCACAATAGTTTGGGGTCACCAAAGCATAAGCTTGGCTAAATAATTTTGTCCTTTTAACTGCATTCTTTAAATACTTAAGTTTTCCATCACAATCTAATAAAAGATAAGTCCTATTTTTAGAAACATTGAAATCAGAATAGCACATTACAACAATGTGTCAGTGCTCGGGGTCACCAAAGCCGAACTCGAGCATTTGATCTATTTTTTTGTTTCTGTGTTATCAGGTTTTCTATCTCCAGGAAATTGGTTTTACCCATCAAGAAGTTAAATAACGATCTATAGAACTCTGGTATAAGCCAAGATCGCAAGTTAAAAAGGCTAACCAAGGTAACCTGGTCACCTCAGCTGGCGTTGCTCATCCTTGTTGGCCTCGGAATTTGGAACACACGAGTTTCGAGCCCATGGACCCATTGAGCGCTTTCCCACAAGCATGCGGCTGATGGCCAGGGGGTGAGTGGATGGGTGGTGGAATGGATGCAGTGAACGGATGGTGAATGGGTGGCAGGGCAGGGCTTTTTGTTTTGGTTTTGATCCTTTGCGCAAATAATTGCCTAATTGTCTCTGGTTCGCTCGCTCGCCATTGTTGGCCCACGGAAATGCGAGTGGGTAGCGGGGGGTGGAAGCGGCAACGCATATTTCTTACGCAAATCCATTTCCATCTATTAATTGGCAGCCCTCGGCAGCTGCTCCTTCAGCCGCAGGACTATCATCGGTCCTTTTTTACACAATTAAGCGCTTGGGCAAATAAAAAGTGAGCCAACCGGGCTGGCACTTCAATCTGAACTGCGGTTCGGTTCGCATACATACGGGCATCTATGTACATACACATGCATATATATCTATCTCTATATCTGTATCTGTATCTATATCCGTGTCCATATATCCTGTGGCAGGACTCTCGGTTGCGGTTATCGATTGCCGGAAAGTAGGCTTCCCAGGCCGTCTTCGTTTGTCATCGTCAGTTGCGGGCTCATTTGCATTGGAAATTGCCTTAACAATGCGTTTAAATATGATCGACGCAACATCGACTTATAAACGAGGTCTTGCCTCGTTGCTACCAGTTTTTGCCATCTTTTATGTATGTGGCCAATTACCGGATCGAAACCCATCCCTTCGCTGCCTTTTGGCACATTTCGCACGCTTCTTGGGTTCGCGGCAAATTGTTATTGCAATTATTATTGCTGGCTTGTTGTCAACATATTGATAATGCCCCGCCCCTTCATACCCGACCCGCCTCCCGAACTGTTTATGCAAACGAAGTTAACAAGCGGCAAAGGTAATGGTCGACGGACAACCAGGCCTGATTGCATGCCATTGTCAGCGACGTCATCGCAGTATCGAATTACGGATTTCTCCACATCTAATTTACGGGCCGTGACAATTGCCTTTTAAAGTCCAGCGAACCCAAACCGAACCGAACGGAACTCGAAACGCACGGGTAGAAAAACCCCGATCGAATCGGTTCTTATCGAACGTGCTGAAATGCTCGTAGGGTTCGGAATACGCTACCTTATCGGGTTCACACTGTGAAAGGTCAATGGTCAACATACATATGCCTGAGAATGTGAGTTGCAATGGATCAAATGAAAGATCCTATGTGAAAGCATGAAAAAACCTCCTCCTAAAAGCATTAACAAGATTGCACTACCAGAGTATCCACGTAGTGACGAAGAGCACCATCAGAGTTCTATCTTTGATTACCCCAAAGGGTACAAACTCATTGAGTGCTTCTTATGTGTCAAGATAAATAGCTATAAGAATAGTTACCTAACTAAGCATTATTCTGACTGGCAGTGTTCATCATTCATTCGTCATTAATATAAAAAAGTATCAAACTAAAGCACGCAGAACTCAGATTTCTTTTCAATATATTGCCATACTTTTTCGCTGTGCAATCTGCAATCTGACTTAACCCGCGCAATCTTAACCCCAGACAGCCCAAAAAGAGCGGCGACAGTTGGCTGCCCTTGATAAATGAGACGGCGCCGCCTACGCCTCGAGTTCCGACTGTGTGGAGCAGCAGTCACCGGAGCGGAGCACCGGAGTATTCAGGAATCGGACGACGGACGACGGACGTCCAGGGGTTGACGCCTCCTGTAGTTTGCGGTGCGCCGCAACGCCGATCAAACGCGATAAACGCTGGGTGGGTTACGTGGCTGCGGCTGACAGTGTCAACGGTTGCAAGTCAAAATTAATTAGAATTTTTCAACTGCGAAATACCCCTCTTCCCCTTGCCCACGGCAATCCGGGGGATGCACTATATGTACTCCAATCTACGCCAAAGAACTGTGAGCAAAGGCGGTAAATTGAAATCAGTACAAAACGCTGGAGTTGAAAAAATAAAAGAGCGATCATTAATCATCGGGCCGAAAAGGGTTGACAAGCTGCGCATTGCTGTTGCCACAGGGTTGTTGTTGCTATTGCTTTCAGTTCCGGCTTCTTCCGCTCCTTGACCGGAGTCACATCCGCCAAAACAACAACAAAGTGCTCGGGGGAAATTGGCCTGGGTGGCCCTAGTGCATTTAATGTCTCCCGATGGCTGGGGTGAACCCAAACGTTTCAGGGACCAGCACATCAGGTAACATCATCCTCGAACTGCCCTGATTCCATATACTGCTCTTAATTGACAATAATAATAATAATAAAAATAATGGTACTTTGCAAACTGTTAGGTTCTTTGGAAAAAATCTATAGCGGTTCAAAGTTTACTTATTAATTATATAAAAAATTGACTAGGAGTTTCAATCAGAAGATTTCCAAAAGGAACAACAAGGATTCATCTTCACTAACACCTTAGCAATATCTTTAATGCAAATATTCACGAAATTCCATAATTGTAAACTGAACTTAAATATAAGTATACTTTTAAATTGACACTTTTCAAATATTAAATAAACATTTAACGCCTTAACGTGGAAACCTTCGTTGGTGGATTAATAACAATATTAATTACTCTGATAAACATACATACACTTACTATAACGTTAATAAAATATTTAAGACATAATAGCAAACTGAAAACGTAATTATAAAGAACTTGTTTTAACTTCAGGGGACTTGAAAACTAACATTCTCATATATCTAAAACTTAAACTAATAGATGTAAGCAGTACTAACTAACCCTTTCAGTTGCTAGGCGAAGAGCCATCGGCAGATGAGGATGACTGCTCCTGGCTGGTGTCCAGCTGCTCCTCCTCCGACATCTCGTCCTCGGGCTCATCCTCTTCCTCGGTCAGCAGCAGTTCCATGGCCTGCACACTGCTGCCATTCACCAACTCGGCCAGCGCCTGTGCGATCCTCTGATCCCGCATCATCTGGACGATGGCTTCATCCGTGGCAAGTGGATTCCCCATGAGGGAGCTGCTCAGTTGCCTTAATCGCATGCGATTGCCACGCCTCTTGCGCGACTCGCCGTTATCCATTCCCTCCACCAAGATCTGCACCGCCCGCTGCACGTTGTTGTTGCTCTGGGCTAGCGCCAGGCGAGCCTCGCCCTCCGGATAACCCATGTCCATGATCACCTTTACCATGAGCTCCGTTTCGTTGGCATCGGCCGCCACGGCCACCGAAGCGGCTGCTTGGGGAGATCCTGCTCCTGCTTCTGCTCCAGCCGTTGCTGGCGGAGATTTCGGATGCAATTGCCCAACTTGCGACATTTCGGCAGCTCGACTTTGGCGTCACTATCGATATCTAGTCGAAATCAGCTGACCCCTCTTCCACCCCTCTCATTTGGTTTCGAACCCAGAAAGCTAATCTAAATGTTGTGTGGCCACATTTCAGGTAAATCCTTAAGTACGGTCCTACTTTTTAGTACAGTGCGCAACAAAACACAAGCCGATTGCTGATAAAATTGAAGCTTACTGAACTGGCAATTATTTGTAGTGCCATTGAATAATCAGCATTTTTTATCAGCATATAAGTATATTGTGAATACTATACATTTTAATTTACTTCGCAAAATTAAGTACATCTAGTTCCAAACAAGAATTTTGATATAATTTGCGAATAAGCTCAAGTTATTTTTCATTGTCTTAAAAAAATAAAATGATCAAATATGTGTTATTTTCGCGCACTGCTACAAGCTTTCAATCAAAATCACTCGATCATCGGTGTTTCAATACACAGACGTTGCTAGCTTAGCCAATTCGATCTATCGATATCGAAAGCACGATAACTCATAGAAGTGCTACCCTGATACTGTCCTTTTTGACAACGCCAAGAATTGCCAAAATTACTCCCAGAAATTGTAAGCAGATTTTGAAGGAAGGAATAATATAATATGGAAGGAGGCACTTCCAATCTGGTGGTAACTCAACAGTCGGTGGAAACACAAACCATGTCCAACTGCCTGCTTCAGCCCATCCGGGCGGTTTCCAAATGCGTCAACTCAAAGAAGAGGCTAAACAATTTGGCACTGAATCCGCGGAAGAGCCCCCTGTATCCTCCCCTTGGCGGTCACCTTCTGTCCGTTGTGGGAACCTTCTACAAAATCATGGACCAAATCGGGGAAATTCCTATAGGACGCGTGTTAAGCGGCACCGTGCTGCTCAAGAACCTACCGGTCTTTTACGTGGCCATCAATGGACGGGGCTCCAAGCTGTTGAAATGTCTAGCCGAGGGGCAGGTGCAACTGCAGGAACTGGAGCAGCAGCCCAACTATGGTGAAATCTTTGCATTCTACGACGAAGCCAAGAATCGCATCTCTCGCGTCGCCATCAACGCCCCCGATTACCCCATGGGCTACTGTGCCTATATGATCGCCAATGCCAAATATACCAACTTGTCCGGCATAGAGCGCATCTTCGCGCTTAAGAAGCTGCCGGCGCTAACGATCAAATGCCGCCTGGTCAATGATGTATTTATTACCCAGAATGTTAGACTGCGCGTCCTCGGCAGTAATGGCCTCGAACTGTTGGTGGACGACATCCGGAATACTCCACGCAACCAACCACAGCCCCTTGTGGTTAGAGGCGATGGGCACGGAAACATGGATGCGAACGTTCGGGAAGTGGCCAAATTTGTTGCACGGTATAAACCCAAGTGTCGCGAACGGGGCCGCATTGTACGCGTCCATGTCACCAGGATCGTTAGCCATGCCGAGTTCTACGCCCGATTCGCTGATGATCCAGCAGTGCCTACGTGGAGCAAAGGTGTTATGAAAAGGGGCACAGGTGATTTCCGCGCCTGGGACATGGTTCTGGCCCCATATCAGGGGCGCTATTATCGCGCCAAAATCGTTGACATATTTCGCGGCCGTTACCGTATCTACTTTGTGGACTTCGGCGTCACCGAGTATACAAGCAAGAACAATCTGACATTCTGTTATGAGATTGAGAAAATTCAGCGCGATTTGGCCTTTAGATTTGAAATATTGGGAACACGTAGGCCTTACGTAAATATACCACCTTACATAAATATCCTACACGGCATGGAGCATCTGGAGAACACTGTACTACGAAAGGATATCAAAGTCCGCATCCACAACATAATGTCAAGTGGTGTATATGTGATTCATTTGATGAAAGGTATTCACGAGTCCC
Organism: Drosophila mauritiana; assembly: GCF_004382145.1. Classification (NCBI taxonomy): domain Eukaryota; kingdom Metazoa; phylum Arthropoda; class Insecta; order Diptera; family Drosophilidae; genus Drosophila; species Drosophila mauritiana. The sequence goes on along the minus strand of NC_046672.1, from coordinate 18,351,105 downwards.
ACATGATCCGCTTGTTTGACGATTATTCTTCGAATTGATGTAATTGAAACCAACAGGACCTGCTGTCTGTCTCAGCCGAATGTATTTCATAGATATGAGGCATGATTTGTTCATGTCTTTTATCTCTTACGCTCCATTTGAATTGCATTAAAGACGAACATTTCTGCGAAACCTCCTATAATGTATTTCATAGTTAAAAAGGTTTGGGCTTGGATACCCAGCTGATGTTGACCATGTCGATGGAACTGGGCCGAGTGTGTAGTGTGTGCGTGTGTATCCCTGCGGTACAAATTCCGAGCAAAGGCAATAAGCTAAAAACACAATTACAAGAGCATAAACAGAAGATTTCGGACCTGGGTCCCACATCTGCCGCCTCCTGCCAACTTGGACTTCTATTTATGCGTTGCACAATTTTAAATAATCACCCCGTTGGGAAATTCGGAGCGAAATACCCTTTCGTGCCGCCCCCTTTTCCGGGACTTCTGGTACTTGTGTGTGTTATTTACCCTGATTTATTGCCATTTTCTTTCGGTCGCTGTTGCGCCTTTTTGGTCACTCTCTTTGTTTAAAGAAGGGCATCCAAGGGGGGCGGTCCCGAACAAGTGGCCCGTAAAAAACATTGCCAAACCCTCATCTATCACAATTTTCTTGGACGCTCTTAACTCGTACATTTTTGGGTTTAAAAACGCATTATTTGGCTCTTTTGGTAATTGAAGTTTTTAGTTTTCATTAGCCGATCTCCGGACAGGGGCCACAAAAATAGGGAAACAATGGGAAAACCGGGGTGGTGGCGACATGGGACGACATTTTCCAGGATCGAGATAAATTGCACCTTTGAATTAACCCATTAACGAGTGGGACACACGGCGATATGAATGAGGAGGGTTTTTCAACATGAAACCGTGAGTATTGTAATGAATTTTTATTTTCTTATAGATATATCATAATATATTTTAGAACTTAGGGGTTAAAAAAGAAATCACACTATTAAGTTCCTCAAGCATTTCCAAATCCCTCGCAGGCACATTGCACTGTAAGTCGATACATTTGTGCGCCAGTGCCTTCATCCGTTTTTAAACCGGAAATAAAAAGTTCCATCCGCAGTGAAAGGCGCTTGAAATATGTGTGAAACGTGTGTGCCAAGTACTCAGTACCCAGCACCCAGTACTTGGAACTGCGAGCTCAGTTCAGTGCCCAAGGAATCCGATACTTATCGGGTGTCGACGTCGCCATCGAATTGGGATTGTTCGGTTCGATCCTACAACAAATGGCGAATCACTTAACACACCGTTAACACCCACATTAGTTGTACTCCGGCGCACGTGAGGATGGGGGCAGGCTGGCAACCGCCTGGCTGCGTTCCACTTACAGCCGGAGTTTCAATTACTTTTCGACGAGCCACCACCGAAATGATTATATGCCAAGGAAGCCGGCGTCTCATAATCGAATTAAATGCATTGCCAGTTACCAGTTGCCAGTTGGTCGGGGTTGGCATAACCCGGCTCGAGTCGAAAAAGTCATTAAAAACGCAGGCCAAACGATTGCACGCAAATTTGCTGGTCCCGGTCGCTGTCTTTGTTCCTGGTTCGAGTCCCCCGCCGCCCAACCAGCAGTTGCTAGTGGTTCAGCACAGCCGCGGGCAGCAGACTAGCAGCCGATCAATTCAGTAGTTTAATTGGCTTGTCATAAAATCGTTGGGAAGGTAACTGATTTGAAGTGCAGTCATCATTCATTTAAAAATATGCATTCCATGTTATATGACTAGAACTCAAGGATCTCCACTTAGGAAGGTTTATCTTGATTTCAAATTTTTAAAATGTAAAAGTACATCGTTTTATCTAAAGTGCTAGACAATTTGAAAAATTTTTGTTGATTTTGAAACCTATTCAAGTGAAAATTAAGTTTCTAATATTATATTAAGAAGATTGAGTATTGAAGTATAAAGTTTCAGGTGTATTTAAGGTATAGTACTTATTTCGGTGCTAGTTGTTTGCCCGCCATCGTACCCATCACCCGTTTGCTGGCACACATGAGCTGGCCGAACTATGAATGGAATTGGCAATGGAATCGCACGTGGCGATTCTCTGGTCACCCGCGATAAGCAACTGCCGTCGCGTGGCTCCGCTGCCCGGATTCTGCCCCCGACCCACCCGGATCGCTCCGGAGCAGAGATACTATCGATGAATGGACGGATGAATGAGGTGAGTGAGTGCGCGTCGTGTATTTATGACTCTGAATCCGATTCCGATGCCGAGCCAGATTCATTTCCATCGGGCGATAATCGTTATTAATATTATTAGTGTTTGTTCGCAGGACACTTTGGGATGCGAGGGGCATATACATATATGTCTGTATGACAAGCGAGACACCCTGTAGTGCCAATCCTTTGGATAGTGATTGGTCCTGGGAACGGCCAAAATAAAAGGTGACCAATGAATTCTTTAGCAAGTATATCCACTAACGCCCGTTTCATTTTTTATGAGCTGGATCTGGAAAACTGAAGCGGACAGATGGATTGTATCCATCTACATGGCAACTGCGGAAGGAACTCCCCAAGGATCTCAGGATATTAAAGATATAAGCCTCAGCTCGAATCTGAGCTGAATTTATTGTTCCATTCTGGCATTGATCCATTAATACATTAATATTTGACCTCAAACTGACCGAGGGAAATATATGTACATATGTACTGTGCTTTTCACACTCCCACACACATGGGAAATTACCCACCAAGCATAAATATTCATACGAGTTGACTTCGTGATCGGCTGGACTGGAAAATGGCAGTCGAGCTTAGCAAATCACAAATTTATGACCCAATCCATCAATGACAATGCGACGGGCGACTTTAAAAGGGACCTTCCCTCGCACCACCGAACCCAATTATACCACACCACACCACATCAAACCACCGCACCACTCTCTAATCGCTTCCCACGATCGCCGCGGTGCAGCTAGCATTTCCATATGTAAAGTTGCGCCTTCATTAATCCGTAAATTAGAAGCATTGAATGATATCAGTCGCCCTCTGAAGTGCACCCTCTTCCCAGTTCCACTCGGAAACCCAGTGCCCAATGCCCAATGCCAATCCCAATCCCAGTCCCCTAAAACAAATCACTGCACACGGGGTTCGGGCCGAGCTACCAAGGGCAGACCTCGAAATCCTAGCCCAACACAGTCCACTGCAATCCCACCACCGTGCTGCACAGTGGGACAATATGTATTTGCTATTGATATAGCTAAAGATAAAGCCGAGTGTATCACTTGTGCGGGTATTATTTGAAAAATAAAAATTCATTTAATTTCAACAGGGTTTTAGTGCATTTAATTTTGTTTATTGAATAAAATATTTCAGATGTATAGATTTATGACTGTAATAAATATAATAAGCATTACACATGATATATACAAAAATATGAACACAAATATATAATTATAAGTAATAAGCACTGAAATAAACACAAAAATTGAATATATAAATCCATATATGTTAGTATGTTAGTACATCCTTCTAAAAATATGAGGTAAATATAATTATAAATTGAAGAAAATATGAAATGTGCATGTTTGTTGAATTTGGTTAAATATTTTTACGTTTTTTATAAATAAAATTAAATGGTAAATTTTGGTTTCTCAGAGTGGGGGGGGGGGGGGGGGGCAAGGTCATCGGGCGATAATGGAGCCATTCCAGCACACTGTGCGACCCCTGGCAACCTTCAACTTCATGGCAGTGACATGTCAACGGCAGCAGCAAAAACAACAACAATGGCAGTGAGAGCAACAACAAATTGTTGGACAATCGTTGAAATGAAATGAAATTTCATATTAAAACAGTATTAGCTGGCGGAGATCTCTGTGGCGGCGCCTGTCAGAATCAGTGCGCCGCTACGTTGCGTTGGGTCATTTGAATGAGGAGCGGCCATTCCACCCCACTTCCCGCTTCCGCCCTCCTCAGAAATGAAACCCCCCCTATGAAACAGCCACCCCTGGCACCTTGCCATCAAATTGGACGCACTGAAGCATGAGAAATGCGGGGACAGCCTCAATCAGGACTCAGTTCGAGTGTAAAAACGAGGCGATGAGCAGCCGCGAACCGCTTGACATTTCTCTGCTCTGCATAATTAAATTAAGAGATGCCAAATGCGGTACACAGTGCGAAAATGTGGATGCTTATGGTATGAGCAAATACTTTTAAAGGTATTCTTGCACTCTGAAATGTTATGATGCCATGATTATTTGTTTAAATTTGAACATACTAAAGTTATTATTTAAGCAAATAACGTATGAACTTCTTATTTACATAAAAAACAATTTTTTTAACTTGCAAATATTTTACTTAAGCACCCACATGGTGGTTTTCTTCAGTTCTTCTACGTTTTAAAATCATTTTCCAAGGCCTGCTTTGCGCTCAGTGTAAAATATGCTTAGAAATTCCTGCCAAACAGTTTCACTTTCAGGCCTTTAGCGTAACATTTAACATTTTATCAAAAAAAAAAATAAATAAATAAATTTCTTCGAATCACAAGATGACCAAGTACTTTAACACGCACATCCTACAATCGCTGGTGGCCGAGCTGTCCGCCGAGTATCGGGATCGTTATCTGAACCAAAGCACGGCGGGCCGCTACGTTCTGTATGCCTCCTCCGATCCTTGCAAGGAGCTTCATCCCCGGACCGTGAAGAAGAGTTTGCGGAATCTGTTTGGAAGGAATGAGTCGCCAAACGAATGCGTCGTGAGAATCCGTGAGGAGAATTTCCCCAAGATAACGGAGCCGCTGGGCCTGGAGAGTGCTGTCGATGAAATGGGGAAATCGGAGGAAGGAGGCCTCAGGATGGGCACAAATTCCAAATCCTCAACGAGTATCATCAATCTGGATCAACGCGCCAGGGGCGGCCTCAACGCCTCCTATGATCCCAATATGCTATTTGAGAATGAATACCAGTCCAACTGGACGGGGGAGAGTAACTCCAATTTCTCTCGCAATCCCTCCATCCTCTGGATAGAAAAGCAAATCAAGAGTTACACAGATGCTCACCATGCACAGATGCAGGAGAAGCAGGTGGATCTTGACGAGCCAAGCTCCGCGATGAACCAGATGCCGTTCCAGGAGGCGAGTTCCGAGCTGAGCTCAGAGGAGAACGATATTCCGGAACAGGTGATCCATCTGTTCGATTCCTGGGATAATTGGTGGAATCAGATCCTCCGACATGACGAACCTAACCCCTACGTTGACTGCTGGGAATTTTTATGGAATCTCTTGAGCTACTGCATGCGTATCGTTCGTCCATTCCTTTTGAACAGGTGGGAGGAGCCAGGTCGCTGGTTAATTCGATTCTATATGGACCGCGCACACTATGCTTCCTTTATTCTGGGACCAGCCACTGACGAGTACATAGCGGTCCTAGCAGACCACATCGATACCATAATCAAGTGGGCAATGAATAAGGAGGTGCAACCTTCCGAGATTGCAGATGAGCCACAGTAGATGCTATATTCGCGAAATGGAGACAGCGGTGGCTGTGCGGCAGTGGAGTTTCCCCCCAAACCTCCGAGCCGAGGACGGAAACGGAGCAGCAGCTGGGGATTGCGTCAAACTTTTACTGCCCCTCCACCACTTTTGAGTACCTCCAGGATATCGCGCTGCTCTTGACCCATGTACCCGATAACCCCGAGAAGGAGCCATCAGTGTTAATTCGATGTGCGTTCAATTCTTGTGGCCAAAATTTTAAGTAAAGGAATATAAGGCTGCTTTTGTGTTTTTTTAATCGACGACTGACTAACCTTGAATCCCACTGGTTCCATGGCGGGCGTGACGAGGGCGGCGGGATTAAGCTCGATGTTGATGTTGTTGGGCTCCATGATGAGCCCCAGGCTCTGCAGATTGCACACCTCCGGCAGCTGTAGGGTGGGCGTGGGCACCTTGAGCACCGCCACGGTGCAGTCGATGCTCGACGCCGTCACCGTCGCAGTGGCGGGCAGCGTCTCCGGCATGCTGGCCACCGCTTCAGACGGCACCGCCCTCTGCTCCTCGGCGCTGCTCCTCCGCCTCCCGATCCCTATGCTGACACCGATCTTGACTGGGCTGCTGCTCCGCGTCGCGAATCTGCAAGATAGTTGACATTCATTAGATTTTAAGATTTGTAGACTGCATTCCGCTTTCAAAATGGGATCAAAACTTATAACGCAAATGCCTAAAAGTATAAAAAATGGCGTGCGTTGGGTATTTGAATATGGAGCATACTTTCAGGCAACGCAACGCCACACATAACAAACTTTTACGATAAAGTCTTGCAGACATTGAACAATATACCGTAACCCGAGAAAAACAATTGGTTCCGGCTTAAATGCGAGTCGCTTCTGCGTTTATTTGTTTCTTTTTAGTGTTCATTTTGGTATAAGTTGTCCGCACTTATTCCTATGGTTACACTGTAGACCTAAGCATAGTAGCACGCGGCGCCTCCGGCCAGGACACCAAGAATACAAAACGTACAAATAGGAAAAAAAAATCATATACTTCGATGCTGGATGGTTCATAAATTAGGAGCGGGAGCGTTTAAGTGTCGCTAATATCAGTGTCGTGAAAAGAGCCTAGGCGGAGGACTGCTGCCGTCGCCGGATCTCGGCGGCCAGATCCTCCAGCTTTACGTTGGTCTCCTCGCGCGTGGTCACCTCACGCAGCTTGACCAATCCCTGCGCCAGCTCTGCGTCGCCGAGGACCACCACCAGAGGAATCTGGTGCTCCTCGCAGTGCTGCAGCTGTACTAGCAGCTTAGGGTTCAGTTTGTAAGAGTGCTCCGCCTGCGAGGATTTTACGATTATTATGCAGTCTCCTGGATTCAACTCAAACATACCTTCACGCCCGCGTCCCACAGCAGGTTCAGAACCTTCAGACGCTGCTCGTGGAGACCCTTGTGAGCGGAGGCCACGTAAACCTCCACGTCGCTGGTGCGCAACTTCAGACCGCTCGCAGCCGCACGCGCCTCCAGGACCGAGAAGATGCGCTCCACGCCAATGGACACGCCCACGCAGGGCACAGCCTTGCCGCGCGGATCGAACATGCCCACCAGGTTGTCGTAGCGACCGCCTCCAGCCACGGATCCCACGGTGGCCGGCTCGTTCGCCTGCTCTCCGTTTTGTTGTGATGTCTTTGCCGGAGATGCCACGGTGGCGGACTCTCCCTTGAGCACACCTTCGTAGATAACACCGGTGTAGTAGTCCAGGCCACGGGCCAGACTCAAATCGAAGCTAACGCGCTTATCCAGACCGAATATGGAACAGTACTTGAGGAGCTGCTTCATGCCTTCCAGACCCTTCACTGCATTCGGCACAGCCTTGAGCTTCTCGTCGGCCAGCAGCTGCTCCACCAGCTCGGCACCGCCGCTCAGTCGCACGTACTCGCCAATTCGATCCGCTGCGGCCTCGTCCAAGCCCTTCTCGTCCACCATCTCCTTGCGCACATCCGCCCAGGGCGACTAGAATAACAGATACATTACATACATTATTGACCACAATTGCAGTTAGCAGCGATGGTGCTCACCTTGTCTAACTTATCCACCGCAGAGCAGATGGTGCGGAAGCTATCCGCCGGCACTCCGCACGCCTGGAACATGCCGTCCAAAAGCTGGCGGTGATTTAGCTTTATCACATAGTCTCCAATGTCCAGCGTGTCCAGTATCTCCGACACAATCTTGACGCACTCGGCATCCGGCAGCATGGGATCGTAGGTGCCGGCAATGTCGAAGTCGCACTGGTAGAACTCCCGATAGCGACCCTTGGTCATCGCCGGATTGTCGCGTCGGTAGACCTTGGCGATGTGGTAGCGCTTGATGCTCGAGATCTTGTTCATCGCCAGGTAACGAGCCAGCGGCACGGTCAAGTCATACCTCATCGATAGGATCTCACCGCCCTGGTCCTTCAAGTCGTAGATCAGCTTTGAGTCCTCGCCGTACTTGCCCGTCAGCACTTCCTGTGGGGAATGGATAAAAGGAAAGTGAGTCGAAGATCTAGACACATTACAAGATATTTTTCAGATGTGTTTTCTGCTTAAATACCTAAATAACGTTAACACCAAAATTATCGATGGTGAACCATTAGAATTATGTTACTTTAGTCATTATAGCATTTGTTTCCAATTGAATAAGAGAGATTTAGAAACAAAGCTAGCATATTCAAGGCTCCTGCGGCTTTATCACTTATTTTGAGTGCAGCTCAGTGCTATCATAATGCTATATATAAATCATTCAAGACCCTATCAATATAAATAATTTAATTTTAATAACAAAATGAAGCAAGGTCGTTTGTGTTGATTCTGAGATTATAATATAGAACAACCGAATAACCTGCCAGAAACTAATTGGGAATTGTAGACACCATATCCTGCATTTTTACTCTGAACAGTTTTTGAGAACAACTATAATATAATATAATATAATATAATAACTCTATTTTAAATTGGATATTTTGTGAAATGTTGAGTTTAAATTAAAAATAGACCCAAAATAAAGCATAATTAGTCAGACATTTTAAATATAAGCTAGTCAATTCATAAGTATGGAGCTTTTCTATGCGATCATTAAAATGTATAATGAAACAGAATTAAAGCTATTAGAACTAATATGGTTTTAGGATACCCTTCTAGTTGTTCACCTAAACAAAAACTCCTTACATAATCCTCCAATAATTCTCTTATTCTTGAAGAACATCATCCCACTCCAATGAACTCACCTTCAGCTCGAAGACGGGCGTATCGATGGCTTCGCCGCCGTGGCGCTTGAACACCTGGACGATCTTGTCCAGAACGCCCTGGCGCAGGGTCATCTGCTGAGGACCATAGTCCCGGGTGCCTTTGGGCGTCTTCAGCGTGAACTTCTGATTGGTGGGCGCTGCATCTCCGCCGAGAGTGGCCTTTAGGGCCAGTAGGCGGGCGACCTCCTCATCGATCTGCAATGGAGAGGCGGGGAAACACTTTAGAGGGGGACATGGACATGGTGGGGATTGCTTAGATGCTAACCTGATGCAGTTGCTCATGTTGTTGTTGTTCTTGTGCTTGTTGTTGTTTTTGTGGCTGTTGTTGTTGTTGTCGTTGGGCTGGAGCGCCGGACGAGCTGACGCGTCCGCCGCCAGAGGGCGCCGTCTGGAACGTTGCACACTGAAACGCAGCACTACAGCGCCACTGGCGGCCAATTGAACGCAACATGTGTTTTTTCTTTTTTTTTTAGTTACTAATTTTTTTTCGTTTTTCACTTGCAACAACTTTCTTTTGCAACTTTTCAAACCTAATTAAACAACAACAACAATAAGTTTTGCTTATTTTACAACTAGTTTAGTGTATGGTGAGAAGAAATGAAGTGTGTCGGTGTTTTTTGTGTGTGTGCAGCTGAAGCAATAAATAAAAATAATAATAATACATTATTGCGTTCCATTGACCGTCAGCGCTGATTTTTTTTATTGTTTCTCCCGTTTTTGGAAACAAGTTTTTGCAATTTAAAAAACACTTTTTATGACACTTGAAGCGGAAAAAACAGGAAAGTGACGCGATATAATGGAAGCTGGAAGCCAAACAGTTCAAGGACATTCACACCACACACTCGCACCACACACACACACACACAAGATCAAGCTAGATTACCGTTAGTCAGCTGATCTCGGGGGACCCACACACAATAGAAACTTTAGTGATATTTAAAAATATGTCACTTTAAGCTTATTTGTTATTATATTACATAAATTAGGCTCTTTGACAATTAGTTTGTACTATTAACTATTAGAAATGAAAGCTAAAACTTCAAATGAAGATAGATATAAGGGAAATTCGTTAAAAAAAAAACGGAAAAACTGATCGTTCTTAAAAATAATAGTACATAAATCTATCTTTAAGATATTTACAAGGCTACAGATTTGAACAATAGGAATAAGTGCAGTTGGTGGTAAGCGTTGTTGCAAATGCCTCATAGCCCAAATCACATGTTGCAGTCGTCAAGTCTTGGATCGGTTGATTGTGGCCTAGCAGGTTTTTGATATAATCGCTATAACCACCATGTGCCTTTTGTACATGCCTCCTGTTTGACCAGTCGCTCTCTTTTCAGTCAGTCAGTCGGTCATAGAGCACTCACACTGGTGATGCAAATCCAGCTATTAGTCTCATTTGGCTAATTGAATTTAATTATTACGCGCATCAAAACATCTAATATATCCTTTTCTCGAGCACTGAACATAATAGTTTTTACTCTTATCTGAAAGTCTTTCTAAGTATCCCAATTGGACTATGTAATACCAATACAATAATTGTTCTAATTGGACAGCTTCTAGAACATCAGGAAAATGCACTTTTAGGTCTTATTGAGTTTTCTAGAAGTCTCCAACTGCTTTCAACACAGTTTCAAGGAAATCCAGCCAAATATTGTGCTGCATGCATTCGAAGTAAGCATAAGTAGACTTACATCAGCAAGAGATTAATATAAACGACTGCTTCAATTAGTCACAGCTTCGGACAGCACTGCTAATTTAAGCTACTTTCCAGCCAAATAGTGGGGACGATAGTTTGGCATCACTGTGCACAACACTAACACACACGCACACAGAAGCCGTGCATTTGCCGTTGGCCAGAGCGAGACAACAATAACAACAGAGTGGCACGAATGTGGGAATGCGAATGTAAATGTGAAAGTCAGCGCGCTCCTTTAATTTGCCGTTTTTCCTTTGCTCCGCTCTTCCGATTTTGCATTCATCTAATTATTACACTGCAAAAACGAAGAGTTCGAATAACTCCAAATGCCAGCGCAGCATGTGTGTGTGTTTTTTGTTATTTCCCTTATTCTCAACTGCATGACGATCTGATGAAATATGTATGCGAGTGGGATTTCGAATTTGATGACGAAAGCAGGGCCGGGAATTACAGCAACAATTGCACTTATTCCATTGTACACACACAAAGGGGGATGACACTGGAAGGCGGACGCGATGCTTGTGGATGGGGGGTGGGTGGAAGTGGAAGTGCTGGGCGGAGGGAGTGAGTCGGTTTCCAACTGGAAGTACGACCAAAAACTGACCTTCTCCTTCGACTCCTTCGCTGCTTTCAATTGACGGACGAGATCGCCTTGCACTTTGATTTGCTCCAGAATCTGCTCACGCGTATCACTCATATTCCGTGCTCGGTGGCCAAAAATGAAAAACGGCAAACGGTTGACAGTCCACTGCAAAAGGCGGGCGCGCGGCGTTTCAATCGTCTCGAATCGACACGGCGATTTATGCTGTCTTTTCCAGCTTTCAGCTGCTTTTTCTGCGCTGCTGGCCAAAAAAAAATTCGCACGCGGTGGTCAGTGTGGCCGTTCGTCGTCGCGTGGTGGGAAAACGTGCGCCAGTGCGGACTCAAACCATGGTTGGTAACTGGGCTGACGGGCATGTAAAGTGTATAATTTATAATTTATTAACAACAATTTACACACGAATGCTGGCCACTGTTATTAATATTTACTGTACTACAATTTATTACCCAATTATAAAGTTTTTATATTATTAGTTTATATTTATATTATAAAAATATTTTAATTTATATTTAAATGTTCATGCCCTTAATGAGTAGTAAAGTTTATCTTGTTTGTTTTTGGTTTAACCAAGTTCAAATAAGTTAATTCCATTACAACACTACCTTATCTATTAAATTATTAAAAATCATTAGATATATCATCATCATATATATCACAATATCATCACTTAATAAAATCTTTTTTTTTTTAAATAACGAATGTTGAATTATTTTAGAAGCTTTTAATTGAAAATACAATAATAATTGTAAAAAATAATAATTTGTCATGCAAAATAGAAGTGGATAAAGCTTTCCACTTCAACATTTAAAATTCCTCTGCCCAGCAGGCCAGTTGCTTAGTTTCATTGCTATATATTTAAGCGTTACCCTTAGATTCAGTATTCCTTCGACACCGACTGATTTCAAACTGAAATTAAACAAATAACATTGGAAATTAATAAGACACGCACACATACACAAACACACACGCACACACACACGAGATGAACAAGCCGAATAAGCCCATCAAGGTCAAGCGCGCCAAGCGGGGCGGATGCGCCAGGACTCAGCCGCAGGAATTCGTGGAGGCGCAGGTGGAGAACGCGCGCAGGGCGGTGGAGCGCAAGCTGATCTACCTGTCCGAGTCGAACAGAGCCAGTGCATCCACTCGGGCGGCCATGCGAAGCACGGCGGGCGCAGGCGGAGCATCAGGGAGGGAAGGATCGAGCATGGCTGGTCAGCGTCGCAGGCGCAGCAAGAGGAATCTGGTGCATGGTCAAGCCCAGGAAGAGCCCGACGAGGAGGAGAGTTCGCCGCTGGAGAAGACTTACAACTACGAAAACAGAAGACGCAGCAGTTGCAATCGTAAGTTACAAATACATATAACATCGATTTGGGAACCACCTATCTATATGATCTTGGGAATTATTCAAACTAGAGACACCAAATTTGGTATACAGTAGGTTTTGGGTTAATTATACTCATAAGAATCACGAAACATAAGTTTCAAGTGGAATTAATTTTAAAACAACGGTTACCATTGTAACTTATAATATATCATCGATTTGGGCACCTGTTTTCTACATGATCTTGGGTCTTATTAAAGCTACTAACACCGAATTTGGTATACGGTAGCTAACTGATTAATGAAACTCATAAGAATCGTTATAAAGAATATTAAAAGTGTTATTAATTGAAAATCTCATATAGAGCAGGACTTGACCAATTAACTCCCCCACTACCCCACTTAACTCTCCAACAGTATTGCTATCTCCTCGTCGCAATGGCCTTACGCCCCGGAACTACGAGGCCGAGGCGGCGGAAATGGAAGCCATAATGGCCGCCCAGCAAGCCTCCAGCGGAGCGACGAGGCCCAACCAAGCTGAAGGGGATGGCGTGGAGTATCAGGGCGGAGCGTTTGGCCGACTGCAGCTGAAGCCGCTGAGCAGCTATGCCGCGGACCAGCAGCTGCCCAGGTACTCGTGCGGCGTGTGCGGGGCCAAGTTCCACATCCGGTCGCTGCTGGGCGCCCACCGGCACACCCACGACGACGACTTCAAGGTGCGCTTCCGGGGACGGCGACCGCGGCAGAGCTGCACCACCCTGACCACCGTCCATCTGTGCAAGTACTGCGACCGCTCCTTCGACCTGGAGCGCACGCTGCACATCCACCTGCTGAGCTACTGCAAGAAGATACCGCCGCAGCAGCGCCGCAAGCTGGCCTTCACGGAGCTGGCGCACGAGAAGAAGGCGCCGCTGCCCAACTTCCAGCGGGCGCAGCAGCCGGTTCACCAGCAGGGAAACAGCGCCACCAACCAGCAGGATCAGATGACCCAGCAGGAGAAGCTCCACAAGATTATCATGCGGGAGTCGGCGGTGCACGAGCGCTGGCGCTAGTCGTCCTCATCGCCAATCTCCACCAGAAACTGTAAGCAGAAACAACGCTTGCTTCCAAACACCAGGAGAATCCATAGAAAAGAAGGGAAAATTGTCAAGTGTAGCGTATGCCACTCAACTGTCTTGCTGATTTGCTTACCACGATCATCAAAATTTGTAGAATCGAAGGCAAAATTATTAGAAGTAGGCTATTGAATTGAGCACAGTGATACGATTAGGGGGAGACTCACCTGTTCTGATGACCGAAGCACACACTGGCGTTGAATAGTCACACTCCACATACGACGGTCAAATAAAGCTAAATTGAGAGTCCCCAGCACGCTGATGCAAGTGTATTGAAAATAATTAAACATGTAAACTAAACTGAATGAGTTGTTATTTCTTAGATACTTTTGGCGGAAAGGTAAAAGAATCCTAATCCATTGAGGCATTAATAGCATAATAACATACTAAAATAGATATATTTTTGAATTCATCGAAAAAATCGATGAGAAATCGCTTCCTCTGTTGTCGACTATCTAATATCTAATATGTAAGTGGCAATTTTTTGGCATATTGATATTGATATTAATATATCTTCCAATTTCAAAAGCAAACTTAGGCGGATTACCAAGAATGTACACTCTTTCTATCAATCTTCTAGCTTTTGTAGTTCCCGAGATCTCCACGTAACATAAAAAGTGTGAAAACGTAAAAGCTTATTAAACGAATGATATCGAAGTGTTACAGAAACCTTTCGATACTCAGCTCGTGCAATCGATACGATAGCTGTGCACCGATACATTCGCTCAAAGACGCTGACTGCACGCACGTCCGTTGCGTCACCGGCGCTACCTTGCCATGCCTTAGCGTTTATAAGTTTACCGTTCCATTCCGTGCCGAGCTTTGGCGGTCAAGCTCAAAGTTTCTGTGCGCTATCTCTTTCGCGCTTGCGGCGACGCTGGCGGTAGTGGGTCGTGTGCAGGGAATACAAGATAGGCGATGAGCGGCGACTCGGGCGGATCGGAGCCATCAGTCGATCGCAACAGGTGCTGGTGGTCGCAGGCGGGAGCTGCTGGAATCGAACGGAATCTTGGTGGGACTGTCTGTCGTCGGAGGCCTTTGGAGAACATAGAAGAGCACATCTGTCCGCTGTTGTTCATATATATTTTTTTCCGTGCCTTTCGCGACTCTTTGTTTTTCTGTGTTTCTGTGCCGCTCTGTGTGTTTCGTGGCCAAGGCGACCAAATTATTCCGGCTCAGCTCGCCGATATTATACCAAATTCGCCATAGCAAAACGAGGACAATGAGGTAAGAATGGACAAGAAAGCAACGGTAGATGCAATCGGTGTACAGTGGGGACTCTGTAACTCGAACCAACAGGATCTTGCATGTAAAGTGGCAGAGTTCCCACACATTTTTTAGATATCTCCGATATCCAACTCTGGGATCATATTAAACCATAACATTGGCTTCGAGTTAAGAGTATATACCCTGTATACCACTAATTTAATAAGCCCATATCGATATCTAAAGTGCGGCAGACCTTGACAGTGAAATCACAATTAACTCGCCGACTCGCAAACTGTGCAAATTCGATGCGAAACCAAAACAGTGTTTTCAAATTGGACACAAATCTTTAATTTGCAATGGCTTTGAAAACAGCCTAATAGAGAAATTATTACTCGTAGAGCTTTTTTTTTGTTTTTGTTTTTTTTTAATAACTTTTGATTCCGCCAGTCAGTCCAGTTTCAAAGTTTTACGTTTTTGCCAGCACAAAATCGGCACCAAACCGATTATTATTATTATTATTTGTGCACTTGTGTAAACACAAAACGTATAAAAAAGCACAACTAATCATTTAGTCACTTCAGGTATTAGGTATTAGACATTTGGCGTTAAGCAAGTTGAAAGATCGAGATCAGTATCTCTGCTGCCCGCAATTAAGTTGCCCCATTATTTAAGCCGCATGTCGCAAGTAGCATTGGGTGGGAAAGCCAACACCCCAGATCGTGTCAGATAAGATATATCAGCAAATCTGCCCATTTGCAGTGTAATTGTTGAGTATCGTTAAGTAATTTGCACACATCGAAATATCCAACTGGTGCTAGTTTTGTGACCGCCTCTGTTGTGGGCCAATCTCAGGACACCCGAAATGCGTCATATCCATGGCAACGCGTTCGTTCCAAGACAGTTTATCAAAACTGTCGAATGTGGGCAATTAGCGGGTTTAGCGCTTGATTGCCCCGCTTTACGACGCCCCATAAGATATAGTATAGTACACGGCTCAGATATGGCTCAGATACGGTCAGCTATAATGGGCATGCTGAAGTTTATGGCGCCCGCAGAGGAAACACGCGAATTCTTCGGGCCCGCTCATTCTCAGCGGGGATCATTGACAGCCGGTGCAGTTTATGGATATGCGGGGCGATAAGATTGGGATATCACATGCCAGTGAATTTTTTTTGGTTTTTTGGGGGCCTGCGACCCCCGCGAAGGCAGTGTCATTGAATTCATTGAAATGCGACTATTATGGGCATATAATGATTAGCAAACGACTGTGGGGAAACTGGTTTCCAGCCGAGAAATCCCCCCTGTCGGTATTTTGCATAATTCGTGAGAAACCCCAGCGCAATTATCGCTGTAAATGACCGGGTATACATACGTACTCCCACTTCCACTTCATCCGACACTGGCCTATCGCCGTAGAACCCATCCGATCCGCACCTGCCGCCAATCGGCCAAGGATGACTTTCGTTCCTCCCGGCAACGTCACTGACTTATCTTCGAGCTCCGCGGCAGACACGATTCGATTTTGATGACGGGGCACATTCGCCGGGGAGAAAAAACAAAAAAAAAAAAAATAAAGCACTGATAAATGGAAATGTGCTGGCTGTTTTCTGATTGAAACTGTTTGTTTGTCGCAGATCGGAGATCTTGGGTAATTAAACGATGTCAGCATTCCGGAGATCACTAGATATCGGAGCAGGAGGCTTTCAGCTCCGAAAAAGAGATGCCATCCGTAATATATATATGTGGCATGGGTACTTTGTCATATAACCAACAGCAGCACTTGAGTTCCGTGAAAACAGTTTGATCACTTTTTATCAGTTGTTTAAAGATCGCTTCAGAATCGAGTGCACTCGCAAGTGTTTTGGGAATATTTCGGAATTTTTATTCTCTATCGGTTCAAAGAACATCTCCATAAACTTTTACGGCCAACGGTTTCTCGACTTGGAAATTCCGCAAAAGCCCATAATGATAAAGGCGGATAAAGGGGCTATAATCCCGAGCAGCCAATGGCACCTGTTGGCGGCGGGCGGCTCAATTGCCGATCAATTGGAGGCAGCACCATGCTACCGATGGTTGTAAACCCATTAAAGGTGAAGTAACAAGGAGCGAGAGTGCCTGAATGAAACCGAATCTTATCGTCGAACGATAACCGCACATATAATAATAATATGCAGATCCAGTTGGTTTACCGTACCGGATGACGCAGCATAAATTCGACGTGGATTTGCAAGCGATGGCCCTTGAGGGGATCTTAATCTGCAGACGGAGCGCGATAATCGATCGAAATATTTGGGATCGCGAATGCGGAGGACGCATTTTTCGGCGTCGATCGAAGTACTTGCTACTTTCCCCCCGGAGAAATCTACGTTAATTATAGAAAATTGCCCGTTAATAGCGCTTGAGTTTTACGATCTCTGTTTGGCATTTTTATGGCCCGTTATCGAAGACTTGGGCACTCCACTTCCACTGCCGATAAGTCGTCACCCTCGCCCCGGACAGATGGTGGAAGGTATATGTCCGGACTCATCCGGTACGTGGACATGACTGCGCCACGGAGCTACGAATATCCCTTTGTCATGGGACACTCCACCCAGCGGGGCAATCACTCACCGGCCACAGATTGTGGGTAGCCTTTATAGTGGGCAGCTACTGAATCTGCAGATAGCTGATTTCATTCAACTGCTTTCCAGATAGATCGATCGCAATGATTCGGCTAATTTGATTTAACTGGGCCCTAGTGTCCATGCAAGGAGATTACGATCCAGGCTATCAAGTTGGCAGATAAAAGGGGTCTGGAGACCGTTCTATTCTAATCTCACACTTTGTTTACTTCGGGCCATCGTGACCATTATAAATCTTATATAATCTCTGCTTGGATCTTTTTTACTCACATAATTCAAGTATAGCCATTAGTTTAGACTCCTATTTATATTTATGACTTACTCTTAAATATATAAATATTATGAATTATTCAAGGTATAATAGTGGTATATAAGCCAGTTAAGCTCTTCTTCAGTTGTATCTTGTGGATATGTTAGTAGCATGTATCTCATTTCAGCAGAAGATTTGCCTCTAGAACTTCCAACTTTTAGAATTACTAGCAGTTCGCGAAGAGCTTCTTTGCCTTCACCTAGTTCGTAAATCGAAAAGTAGGGTATCACCGTGTCGAGCCGGCCTGCCCGCGAGTGACTCGGCGGACTGGCTGATTTCCGATAGCGGCGTCCAAATCAAAGCTAATCGACACCGCCGCTCCACCGCTCCACTCGACCAGGTCCTCGAGCTCTTCAGTTTTGAGGGCCAGTTTTGAGATCGCGATCGCATCTGTTGATTGACTGATTCTAATGAGATTCCCAACTTGCAGGATTGTGTGGAGCAAGAAGCTGCTGCTATGGCTACTGCTGGGTGCCCTCATGGTGACGGCGTTGACCCTGGGCCTGGTCTTCGGCCTGAAGAATCGGGATGCGCTGTACATCAGCGGAGCCGTGGTGTCCAATGGCATCGGATGTGCTGCGGTCGGCGGTGAAATGCTGACCGATGGCGGTTCCGCCGTGGATGCCGCCATTGCCACGCTGCTGTGCGAGGGCCTGCTGTTGCCGCACTCCATGGGCATTGGCGGTGGCTTCGTGGCCACCATATACACGCGGAGTAGCCGCAAGGTGGAGACGGTGATTGCCAGGGAATCGGCACCGGCGGCCGCGCACAAGGACATGTTCGTGGGCGAGACGTTGATTACGGGCGCCAAATCGGGTGCGGTGCCCGGCGAGATTCTTGGCTACTGGGAGATGCATCGCCGCCATGGCATCCTGCCCTGGAAACGCCTCTTCGAGCCGTCCATTAAGCTGGCCCGCGAGGGCCATGTTGTGTCGCGCTATCTGGCCTCCGCCATCCAGTCCAAGCTGGAGAACATTAAGGCGGATCCCGGGCTCTCGGCCGTGTTCCTCAACTCAACTGGACAACCACACTTGGAGGGCGACTACATGAAGCGTCCCGCGCTGGCCGACACGCTGCAGCGGATTGCCGAGAATGGAGCCAAGGAGTTCTACGATGGCGGCGAGACGGGTCGCAAGTTCGTCGAGGACATCCAGAAGATGGGCGGCATCATCACGGAGCAGGACTTGCGCGACTACACGGTGCGCTGGGAGAGCGATGGACACGTGTCGGCCCATGTGAGTGGCACGTACACGCTCTACTCCACGCCCATGCCCAGCAGCGGACCCGTTCTGGCCTTCATCCTCAACCTGATGGCCGATCTCTATACGGAAGACGAGCCGATCTACTGGCAGCGCGCGGTGGAAGCCTTCAAGCACTCCTATGGCCAGCGCACCAATCTGGGTGATCTGTATGCCGATCCCGTGAGCGCCGCGTCCATCAATGCAACCCTGGAGGAGATGCTCAAGCCGGAGTTCCTGGAGAGCGTCAGGAAGCTGATCCACGACAATAGCACTTCGCAGGACTACCTCTACTATGGCGCCAACTTCACCGTGGAGGAGGACCATGGCACCGCCCACATGAATGTCTTGGCCACCAATGGAGACGCCGTGTCCATCACCAGTACCATCAATACCTAGTAAGTGTCAATAGAATTTCGTATTTAGTGTTTAAGGATAAAGGATTACGAACATAGGATGGGTATAGGAATTTAGGTTGATATTTAGGGATTGATGGAATTCTTAATGGAATTTCAATAATCTGTTTAAGGATATGTCAACTCAAAACAATTCTTTTGAAATTTATTTTAATTGCAAGCAAACGGAAAATGCTCGCACATTTTTTCCCAGTGTAGAGACACCATTTGGTCAGACCGAACTTGTGCGCAACCATGTTGGAAGCCAGATGACACTTTTCACCATGCCCAACATGTGCGAAGCAACAGCAAGAGTGGTGAGAGTTCTCTCCCAAAAACAAAACAGTGCATGTGAGCGGTGCACACACATATATTAACATTCGCCTTTTCCACCATGCCTTTGAATCGAAGTTGCAGGTTCGATTGACAAACACACACATTTGAAAAACAGGGGAAACTCTTGGTTTTCACCTTGGCGGAGAAACCAATTTGTGTCGCTAGCTACGAAGTTGTTGATTCTCAACGAGCTGGCCATCGTTCAGGGTTTTTAATTGACTTGCAAATGCTGCAGATAAAGTAAGCAGGTAAAGGTGTAAGGAGGTCCAAAAATTGTCTACACACAAAGGCTTACAATGGGCTATCACCGAAAAATCTGTTGTATTTGTGTGTAAATAGTGGTTTAGAATAGCGGTTTTCCCATATACCAATATTATAAGGTCGGGTTCGAGCCCGCACTAAGTCCTAGGAAAGTGCGGCTCAAAAATTCGCGCTTTTAACTTTAAACTATATAGTACCTATACTCACATATAAACCCTTTTCAGTTTCGGCTCCAAGGTGGCTTCCACCCAGACGGGAATCATCCTGAACGACGAGATGGACGACTTCTCCACGCCGGGCGTGATCAATGGCTTCGGCGTGCCCGCCTCGCCGGCCAACTACATTTATCCCGGCAAGCGTCCCATGTCCTCGATGAGTCCGTGCATTATTGTCGACCAGGATGGCAATGTACGTCTGCTGGTCGGAGCGGCAGGTGGCACTCGCATCACCAGCAGCGTGGCAGCTGTAAGCACTTGGCGTTGATCCCCCTTAAGCATATAATTATAATTGAGGTTCTTGTCCATCAGGTGATCATGAAGTACCTGCTACGCAAGGAGAGCCTCACGGCTGCCGTGAACAATGGCCGACTGCACCACCAGTTGGCTCCCATGCGCGTGAGCTACGAGCAAGAGGTGGACAGCAGCGTCACCGACTACCTCAAGCAGGTGGGCCACGAGATGTACGAGGAGCCCGCCGGCTCCAGCTTCGCAGCAGTGACCGCCATTGGGGCGCTGGAGCAGCCGGAGCCCTTCTTCGATCGCCGTCGCATCGGCAGCTCCCTCACTCTGGCCAAAACCAACAAGATGCAGCATTAGGAAGCGTGTGATTTTATTTATTTAACCTAGTCCGTAAGTCGCATGAGCCGAGGCCTGCGAGCAATGTTTGCCAGTATTTCGAATAGAGAGTGTTTTCGAAAATTCCTTTTTTATGTACATAACCACCAGGCTGTGAGTGCCCGATATATCCAAATAAACGGATTTTTTGTTATCCTTTTTCCGGAGTAAACTAGGTATCTATTATTCGAGGTGGATTAGTGAACACAAATTATAATTTTTTGGATGGGCCAGTTTTTGTTGGGGCTGGGTACTAAGCCGTGGATGGTCAAGACTAAATTGTACCGTAGGTAGGGATGAAGTTGCTTCCTGGAATACTGCACTGTACATCTTGTACCTAGTAAGCAGATATTCAAAGAAGAGTGGGCGTGAAAAGTGGTTACAATGTACCTCGAATTTCCGCGCGAATGGAGGCAGGATTTTCCAAAAAAAAAGGACACGAGTTCGTCGATGGGGAATCGTTCGTCGCTGTGCGTCGCGTTGCGTCGTCTGCAACATGTTGCACAACATGCGGCGGGGTGAAGTGAAAATGTGTATGGTGGTGGTGGTGGGTCTGCTGGCTGGGCAACATTTTCATTTTCGACTGCGTTTGTTACCACGAAAGACTTAAATGCCGAACCGAACGAGTTCTTCAGTTGTTTACAATTTGTCGTTGAGGGTGGATTACTTCGTCGCGAGTTTCGTTCGTGCATGATGCGGTTGTGGTTGATTGTATACATACATACTATGCACAAATCCAGTTCTCATTTTGTTATTTTACAAATTCTCAGCGAGCGCATGAACTGGCAGCCTATAGCGAGCAGCTAATCACAATATTTACGGCAGATTCGTGGACTCAAGGAAATTCAGCCAGCAGCCAATCGATTTTCTAGTGTTATCGAAAAACATTTTTCATTCCTTCATTTCGTTCAACATCAAATCAAGTCGAGTCGAATCAAATGAAATCCAATCAAATCACAAAATCACATCGCATCAGCTGAACCGAACCGAATCGAATCGAATCGAATCGAATTCAATCGAATCGAGTTGAATCGAACTGAATCGTCTTGAATGGAATCGCACTGAAACGAACGAGAAGGAATAATAATAGGAGTAACAATAGTACTAGTAACAGTACTAGTGATACTGTAATAGTAATAGTAAGAGGAACAGGAATAGGAATACACATACTCATAGCGATAATGAGTTGCTACAGAAAAAGGCACTTTCTATTGTGGCTCTTGCGTGCAGTGTGTATGTTGCACTTAACCGCGAGAGGGGCATATGCCACAGTTGGGTTGCAAGGAGTGCCGACATGGATATACCTCGGCCTCAAGTCCCCCTTCATCGAGTTTGGCAACCAGGTGGAGCAGCTGGCCAACTCCAGCATACCACTGAACATGACCAAGGACGAGCAGGCCAATATGCACCAAGAGGGCCTACGCAAGCTCGGGACGTTCATAAAGCCAGTGGACCTGCGGGACTCGGAGACTGGCTTCGTTAAGGCCGATCTCACCAAGAGACTGGTATTCGATAGGCCGAACAACATTACATCTCGCCCCATTCACCCGATACAGGAGGAGATGGATCAGAAGCAGATAATCCTGCTCGACGAGGATACCGACGAGAATGGCCTGCCAGCCAGCCTTACCGACGAGGATCGCAAGTTCATAGTGCCGATGGCGCTCAAGAATATATCGCCCGATCCACGCTGGTCGGCCACCACACCGAGTCCCTCCGCTTCGCAGCCGAACGCTAAAGCCATCTCGACCATTGTGCCCTCGCCTCTGGCCCAGGTCGAGGGGGATCCCACGTCCAACATCGATGACCTGAAGAAGCACATACTCTTCTTGCACAACATGACCAAGACCAATTCCAACTTCGAGTCGAAATTCGTCAAATTCCCGAGCCTGCAAAAGGACAAGGCCAAGACATCGGGAGCTGGCGGTTCGCCCCCCAATCCCAAGCGGCCCCAGCGGCCGATTCATCAGTATTCCGCGCCCATAGCCCCACCAACACCCAAGGTGCCCGTGCCCGATGGCGGCGGCGGCGTAGGAGGAGCAGCTTACAATCCCGGAGAGCAGCCGATTGGTGGCTACTATCAGAACGAGGAACTAGCGAATAATCAATCCCTTCTTAAACCAACAGATACCGACTCCCATCCAGCGGCCGGCGGTAGCAGCCATGGCCAGAAGAATCCCAGCGAGCCCCAGGTGATTCTGCTCAACGAGACACTCTCCACGGAGACCTCAATCGAAG
This sequence comes from Drosophila mauritiana, assembly GCF_004382145.1. Lineage (NCBI taxonomy): Eukaryota > Metazoa > Arthropoda > Insecta > Diptera > Drosophilidae > Drosophila > Drosophila mauritiana. The sequence goes on along the minus strand of NC_046672.1, from coordinate 18,328,180 downwards.
CGGATCGCAGTCCATCGATAAACCAGCCCAAGGCGGGATCGCCTGTGCGCACAACAAAGCGACCACCTTGCCTGCGTAATCCCGAGTCCCCGAAGTGCATACGTCAACGGCGGCGGGAGGAGCAGCAGCGGCAGCGGGAGCGGGACGAGTGGTTCCGCGGCCAGTCGCAGTACATGCAGCCCCGATTCGAGCCCATCATACAGACGATTAACAATACGAAGAGATTTGCCGTATCAATCGAGATTCCAGACTCCTTTAAAGTATCCTCCGAGGGATCGGATGGGGAGTTGCTTTCGCGAGTCGAACGCTCGCAGCCCAGCATTAGTAGTAGTAGTAGTAGTAGTAGTAGGAAAATCATGCCAGACTATATTAAGGTATCCATGGAGAACAACACATCCGTCACGGATTATTTTAAGCACGACGTTGTGATGACATCGGCAGATGTCGCCAGCGATAGGGAATTCCTTATCAAGAACATGGAGGAGCACGGAGGCGCTGGCTCCGCGAACGGTCATCACAATGACACGACTCCAACTGCAGACGCATACTCGGAGACAATCGATCTTAATCCCAATAACTGCTATAGCGCAATAGGCCTAAGCAACAGCCAAAAGAAGCAATGTGTTAAGCACACCAGCGTGATGCCGGCCATAAGCCGTGGTGCCCGTGCCGCCATCCAGGAGTGCCAGTTCCAGTTCAAGAATCGCCGCTGGAACTGCAGCACAACGAACGACGAGACCGTATTTGGTCCCATGACCAGCCTGGCCGCTCCCGAAATGGCCTTCATCCACGCCCTGGCCGCGGCCACGGTGACCAGCTTCATAGCTCGCGCCTGCCGGGATGGCCAACTGGCCTCCTGCAGCTGCTCCCGCGGCAGTCGGCCCAAGCAGCTCCACGACGACTGGAAGTGGGGCGGCTGTGGCGACAACCTGGAGTTCGCCTACAAGTTCGCCACGGACTTCATCGATTCGCGGGAGAAGGAAACCAATCGCGAGACGCGTGGCGTTAAGAGAAAACGCGAGGAGATCAACAAGAATCGCATGCATTCCGATGACACGAATGCTTTTAACATAGGTATTAAACGTAACAAAAACGTAGATGCTAAAAACGATACGAGTTTGGTAGTGAGAAACGTTAGAAAAAGCACTGAGGCTGAAAACAGTCACATACTCAATGAGAACTTTGATCAGCACCTATTGGAACTGGAGCAGCGCATCACCAAGGAGATACTCACATCCAAGATAGACGAGGAGGAGATGATCAAGCTGCAGGAGAAGATCAAGCAGGAGATTGTCAACACCAAGTTCTTCAAGGGCGAGCAGCAGCCGCGCAAGAAGAAGCGGAAAAACCAGAGGGCCGCCGCCGATGCGCCCGCCTATCCGAGGAACGGCATCAAGGAGAGCTACAAGGATGGCGGCATCCTGCCGCGCAGCACGGCCACTGCCAAGGCCAGGAGCCTGATGAACTTGCACAACAACGAGGCCGGACGTCGGGCGGTGATCAAGAAGGCCAGGATAACGTGCAAGTGCCACGGCGTGTCCGGCTCCTGCAGCCTGATCACCTGCTGGCAGCAATTGTCCTCCATCCGGGAGATTGGCGACTATCTGCGCGAGAAGTACGAGGGCGCCACCAAGGTGAAGATCAACAAGCGTGGCCGCCTCCAGATCAAGGACTTGCAATTCAAGGTGCCGACCGCTCACGATCTTATTTACCTAGACGAAAGTCCCGACTGGTGCCGCAATAGCTACGCGCTGCATTGGCCGGGAACGCACGGACGTGTGTGCCACAAAAACTCGTCGGGACTGGAGAGCTGTGCCATCCTCTGCTGCGGCCGGGGCTATAATACGAAGAACATTATAGTTAACGAACGCTGCAACTGCAAATTTCACTGGTGTTGCCAGGTTAAATGTGAAGTTTGTACGAAGGTACTCGAGGAGCACACATGTAAATAGAGCGTTGATTGAATTCGAATGTCTTAATGTTTGTGACTAAGCCATGAAGGAAAATAATCGTATTTAAACAGATAATTATTTATTGAAATTACATTTAAATTAATGATTGTATTTAATAATAATTTCTACTAATTTACCGGCTTTTAAGCACTACCAAAATCAATCGGCGGATAACATTTAAAAGCCCCTCCCCATTTTAATTGCAAACCATACCATATTGCTTCTTCTTAAAATGCTAAGAAAACGATAAAAACATAAAACGAAAAAAAAACTGCTAAACAAAACCACCTTACTTATGTATAGCTTTTAGAAATCATTAGTTTTAAGTATAATTCTGGTAGGGTTGGCCTTCTTCAAAAACAAAAAAGAACATAGTGAAGGTTTCAACACAATTTTAAAGAACTGTTGTATTTTTTTTAATTAAGATAATATTACTGATATATAATATTAAATATATTACTGAATGGAATAAGTCATAAAAGCGACCTTTTCTCAAGAGTTTCCTTCTAGGTATATATGGGCTATATTCTCTTTATTCGAGCGGGAAAACTAGGAAGACATCACGGAAATTGTCCTTTTTTAATGTATATATAAATAACTATCTAGATAATATAGATACCTTTGTTTACATTAATTAGTTGCACAGACTACTTTCTCATCCAGAAGTAATTCCAAATTCAATTACTAATCTCTGAAAGGAATCTTTTTTTAAAGTTAAATTGTTAACCTATATACAATTTTCTTAACCTATTAATCAATTTGTACGCTCTATATACAATCATTTACTTCTATCAGTTCCTAACATCATTTTAATAATTAAATTAATAATAATTATTTAATTAAGTCTTTAAACTTTGTGCTGAGTCAATAATGCCTAAGTAATTTCTTTGCTAATAGTTGTATTTAAATGAATTCCATTGCTAAACGACAGAGGCAGTCCATTCAAGAGTATCTGGTTTTGAATCTTCTGCATCCTGACATGGTACTTTATGCTAGCCTCGGGCAGGTTTTCGCCAAAGCGATTCTCCAGGAAGGCAGACTCCACCGTGTAGATGCCGCACACGATGGCGTCCTTGCAGAGCTTCTCCAGGCGCGCCTGGAGCAATCGATAGTGGCGATACATGGACATTCTCTTGGTAATCTTAGGCTCGTCTAGCCAGTAGAATTCGCTGAGTGTGTCCATGGCAACCAGTTGTATGCCAGGATCATTGATGATCGCGTAGCGGGCGTCGATTAGCGACGTGGAAACATCATCGTTCGCGAAACAGTTGAGGAATCGCACGCGACTCATGCACTCGCCCGCAATCTCGGCCAGCTGCTCCTCCGTGGGGCATTTCGCAGCAACCACTTCGCCGACAGAGTACGCCTTCAGTTCCATTCTAATGCTCTTGGCCAAAGATTCTCGGTTGATCTTGTGACTCAGATTGATCAGCAGGACGCTCCACTGGCGACCACCGAATTTGTAGGGCGCCAGGCAGTGGGCCACCAACTGTTGGAGCACTAGGCTTTTGCCACTGTTCCCGGGGCCGGAGATCTCCACCAGAGTGTCCGCCTCAAAGCCGCAGGAGCCAAAAACGGCGAAGTGGAGTTGACGTGAGCCCATTTAGTGAAATTTACAAATTTGCGCCCTGGAGTAAACAAAGGCGTTATCGATTGTGGCCGTTATCGATGACAGCTAATGTTGAATTGCGCAGCGCTGAAACATATTTAATACTAAATGGAACTAGGGCAAATCAAATAGCTAAACAATAGCAGCAAGCGTTTCGTTATAACTTTCAGTTAGCATTTACACTTATATTGTGCACATACATAAAAAATCCATTTTCACCACCCTGTGTTATCGCCCAGTCGCCTATCGCTGCTGGTGGCTAATTTAGCCCTAACGCCTGCGCGAAGATAGAAAAACGGCATAACGCGTTCTTACCAGTTGAACATCGTTTTCTACCATTTTTTGTTTACGTTTGCACCGCGAATATTCGTGCACCTGCACTCGCAATTTGCTCAAAGCCAGCGGCGCTTTTTCGCCGGCAAGTTGCTCCGCACCGAGTTAAAGCATCACTCAGGCGGACGAGCTGGTGCACTCCAGTTAGCTTCTCGCCCCAGCACTTGTAATTGTCATTATCGGCGGGGCGCCTTTGATCATTCAGCGGCTTCTCGAATCCGAACCGAAAGTGGTTCTTTTGTTCTCTTTCTGCTTTCTGGCCACCTTTCCTCGCTCCCCGCTTACCGCTTCACGTCTCCCGCGCCGTGCTTCTTCTTTCTGGCCACCTAGACACGTCAACAGATTTGGAACTTTGTAACTGGAATCTGGCACTGGGCATCGGAATCGGAAATCGGGAGAGATGCGCGTGAGCACCATCCGCAGCGGTCGGATCTGCCGGCTGGCATTGTGCCTGCTGGTGCTGCTGCCGCTGCTGTATCTGCTGGCCAACTGGAGCGATCACCACAAGCGCGTCCAGGAGGCGTATCACACGCGCTTCGGCGGACCCAAGTTCGCCCACCAGCGATTGGAGGGCAGGCCCAGGGAGGTGCCCAAGCTGGTCGATGGTAAGTGGCTAAAGGATTGAGGATAGTAGTCAATATCAGCACTTGACCAGGATTAAGAATAGGATTGTGCCACCCATAACGTGAGCCTAGCCATTAAGATTTCACACTCACGTATTATACCATTTTATTCTGGAGGACTATCATCAGGACTAAGGATATAGAGTAGTTACCAAATCATTGTTGGCTCCATTGAAAAGACCGAGTTGTTTGCTTACTGCAAACCCAGGTAAAGAATTCAGTAATCTTTGCTATATATCACTTAAACCGGCTTCAGCTCGTTTTAACCAATTAATTACTTGCCATGTATACTACATAGTATTCAAAGAAGGCTTTATTACCACGTTTAGCGTGAGTAAAGTATGGTTGGAGGTTAAAGGATAACCTTTTCCAACCCATCATACAGTCAATTCCCAGACTAACTTACGAGCCCATTTAAAATATTTATCGCATTCTATTATACATTCTCCAAAACCGGCTTTGTAATGGCCCTAACCAACTATCAAATTCGGATGGGGTGAGAAAAGAACCTCACAAATTCATTCTTACTACGCAGCCTCCGAAACTAGTGTATCTTGAGTCTTTTGTATCAAATGCTAATCATTTAAAGCCAACCATTAGTATATCAGTACCATTCCAGTGGTAGAATATTCCATACAAGACATAAGCTGGTTAGATGATGGCATATTATTGGGCTGTAAAGACCCCGCCTATTGGCACAAGTCTGAAATTATAACCCACACCTCCTGCAATCGCATACAGTGAGTGGCTGGGCCAATATTTAAACAATTGCTATAGGCTTGCATAGGCAATTTGCACGCGCCACACTCACAATTTGTTTTTGCGTTTTTCAGGCCTTGGCAACTTTGAGCCGAAAGATGTGAAGCCACGTAGCGGGCCCGGTGAGAATGGCGAGGCCCACAGCCTGTCGCCGGACAAGAAGCACATGTCGGACGCCTCCGAGATGGAGTACGGCATGAACATCGCCTGCTCCGACGAGATATCGATGCACCGGTCGGTGCGGGACACGCGGCTCGAGGAGTGCCGCCACTGGGACTATCCCTTCGATCTGCCGCGCACGAGCGTCATCATTGTCTTCCACAACGAGGGCTTCTCGGTGCTGATGCGCACCGTGCACTCGGTCATCGACCGTTCGCCCACGCACATGCTGCACGAGATCATCCTGGTGGACGACTTCTCCGACAAGGAGAACCTGCGCAGCCAGCTGGACGAGTATGTGCTGCAGTTCAAGGGGCTGGTCAAAGTCATCAGGAACAAGGAGCGCGAGGGTCTCATCCGGACGAGATCCAGGGGAGCCATGGAGGCTACAGGTGCGTATCTCCTTTATGCTTATGGTAATATGTTCTTGCATAACTTGCATAACTCATGACGGCTTATCGCATAGTTCAAAGAACGTGTTGTATAAAAAAATAGTTATTTTTTTATCTTACGCTGAACGCCAGCTATTTGGAATTTGAATTGAAGATAACTTCACGTTCCGCTTTGTGGCAATGATAATCATTTAATCTGCAGACTCATTGAATTTCTTTTACATTTTCTCAGCATAATAGAATTGTCTATCATTGCAATTGAAGCGGATTATCTTCGAAACAGACAAGCCTTTTAGCATAAACAATATGCATACAAATTACAGTGAAGCACCTATTTTGAATGATCATCCTTTGAATCATCATATTAACCCACATCCTTATAATTATCCACACAAACACTAAACTGCCTTGCATCCCGCAGGTGAGGTAATCGTCTTCTTGGATGCCCATTGCGAGGTAAACACCAACTGGCTGCCGCCCTTGCTGGCGCCCATCTACCGCGATCGCACTGTGATGACAGTGCCCATTATCGATGGCATTGACCACAAGAACTTTGAGTACCGGCCGGTTTATGGCACGGACAACCACTTCCGCGGCATCTTCGAATGGGGCATGCTGTACAAGGAGAACGAGGTGCCTCGTCGTGAGCAGCGCCGCCGTGCGCACAACTCGGAACCCTATCGCAGTCCCACGCACGCCGGCGGCCTGTTCGCGATCAATAGGGAGTACTTCCTGGAGCTGGGCGCCTACGATCCGGGTCTGCTGGTCTGGGGCGGCGAGAACTTCGAATTGAGCTTCAAGATCTGGCAGTGTGGCGGCAGCATCGAGTGGGTGCCCTGCTCTCGCGTGGGCCACGTCTATCGCGGCTTCATGCCCTACAATTTCGGCAAGCTGGCTAGCAAGAAGAAGGGTCCACTGATCACGATCAACTACAAGCGCGTCATCGAGACGTGGTTCGACGACACGCACAAAGAGTACTTCTATACGCGCGAGCCGCTGGCCCGCTACCTGGACATGGGCGACATTAGCGAGCAACTGGCGCTGAAGAAGCGGCTGAACTGCAAGAGCTTCCAGTGGTTCATGGACCACATCGCCTACGACGTGTACGACAAGTTCCCGGGTTTGCCGGCCAACCTGCACTGGGGCGAGCTGCGCTCGGTGGCCTCCGACGGATGCCTGGACTCCATGGGCCACCAGCCGCCCGCCATCATGGGCCTCACATACTGCCATGGCGGAGGAAACAATCAACTGGTCCGGCTCAATGCCGCTGGCCAGTTGGGCGTCGGCGAGCGCTGCGTAGAGGCGGATCGGCAGGGCATCAAGCTGGCCGTGTGCCGCCTGGGGACAGTCGACGGTCCTTGGCTGTACAACGAGCACACGAAGCACCTGATGCACCGCGTCCACAAGAAGTGCATGGCCCTGCATCCGGCCACGCAGCAATTGTCATTGGGTCACTGCGACGTCAACGATAGCTACCAGCAGTGGTGGTTCAAGGAGATACGCCCGCGCTGGTAAGTCCAGCATGTTTGGGAGGAGCAGCAGGAGGAGGATCAAGGAATGGATCACAAGGGTTTCAGCCGGGGCAACGGGGGCGATATTTTAGACAAAAGCAATTTAGTGAAAATGAGAAATGGAATTGTTGTTGGTTTTGTAACGCATACAAGTATATACACACGAAAAACACAAGATATCACACACATCTGCATTTATGACGCGCACTGTATGTACATATGCATTGCCGGCACTTGGAAATCGCCCGGGTAACCAGGATTCAGACAAGGGCATTCAATGCTCGGCGTAAAAAATCTACAAGGATATTATTAAATTATTAAAGCTTAGGAATTTCGATTTTTAAAACAATGTCGTAAGGAATCGCGAACTATTTCCATGTAAGCATTAGAACAATTGCTTTTAGACCATATTTGTAGTGCATGAAGTGAGTGCAATTTTCAAAATCGTGTGTGTTAGTAGTAGTGGTACTTGGAAACTGTTTTCCACTTTTGTCTCGAAAGATCAAACTCCACAAAATGCACTTAGTGTAGAACGAACGAAGATCATCACAATTAGCTGATAGTGAACCCATTCCCATTCCGATTGGCGAATCTCATACAATAGATATTCAATTGATACTTGGGAGGATCCAAGCCTGGGCGATTTCCGTGCCGACCTCGTGTGTGTCTTTGCGTATGAGTGAGAGAATGCGATGGGCATAGAGCGGAAGCGAATAAGAGCGAGATAGCGCGAAGGCGGGAGGGCGAGTGAGTGCAATAGAGGATTTATGAAACGGGAACGGGACGAGATGACAGGCCGCAGATTGTTTTGCTTTATGATTGCCAACTAAAATGAATGTACTAACCTTAGTCTGTACTCCTGCAAGTCCAACTAACCCTAGCTTAGTTTCAACGCTGCCACATTCCAATCCAATCTATTTATAATCCATTATAATCTATTCTAATCCAATACAATCCAATCCGAACCGAACCGAACCAATCGAGTCTGCAGCGAAGCTCGGCTCTATTACTACTAATCCAATTTTTTTTTTAACTCTCGATTTTCGTAAAGCTCTCTGTACCAGGTAGTCGTAATCGTAATTGATCGTTGCAAGTGCTTCGGGAGTTTGATTTTTGAAAACAATATTTTACATTCATGTGTAACTTTAGAGTTATCGATAAGTCTGAATAATAGCATAGAAATAAAAACGTTTTCTAAACACTTTACCATGTAAACCGAACTGTTGAATGTTTAATGTTGTGGGAAGGGTCGATCCATAAGTAATATATCTAATAAAGTTAGCATATTAAGATGTGCTCACAATTTGAACAATCCCGCTTTTTTCGAAAGTTTTAGAAACTACTAGGTGCTTCATTAATGCCCCTCCACTTCTTTAAGTGTACGCATAGAATGGCGATTAAATCCAATTTTGAGCAGATGATTCATAACTTATTGTTAAATCGAATCTACAATCATCGATGGCCGCGTTGATTGGGAGTGGTGATGATGGGTCGATTCGTCTCGAAGGTACTCTACGCCCCACTTCCAGGGAAGTCCACTGGCGATAAGATTCCGGGAAGTTCTTTCCCCATCGCGAGGAGGGAAGTCCAAAGCGCGTGGAGGGGAGGGAAGTCCAACAGGTAGACGCCGGCAGGTGTCAATCCTGGGGCAATAGATTGCGGCTAGAGTTAGTTTTTGGCTAATCAGGGCCCTGGAAAAAAAAGATTGTTTGTTTACCATCACCGGATAGGCCAGGCCGTACTCCCAAAGTGGGAGTCATGGTCTTATCTTCCGCCCATTGGTACACCATCGCAGCTGCCGGCGGGGCGGAGGGGGATGATTGGATCCGAGCGCAATAACACCGAAATTGTTCAATTTAATTGAGTGAAGTGGGAAGCTTCCTTATCGCCATTATTATTGTTACACTTCCGTGGGGTCGGTGCACTGTAAGGTGCTAGATATAAAAAAAATGCCCATTAACTCGTTTATTTATTCTCTAAGCCATTATTCAATACAACCTTGTAGTTTCACTCCTGAGCGAGGAGTAGAGCAGTTCCAGCGTCGGTGCGACTCTTTTTCCGGTATTGGATTAGACATTGTCACTTGCCACTTGAAATTGGCAATGCGCCTGATAAGGGGGTACCTAATATGATTCAAAGCAAAACAGTGGGCGGTATAAATAGGTGCTTTCCAGACCTTGGCCATCATTCCGTGACTTCAACGCGCCGTGACTGGAGACACTTAGTCCACACACTTCCTACACTTCGAATTTCAATTCAACGCCCAAGATGTCCAAGCTTAGCCTCATCCTGTTGTCCGCCCTGCTGGGCTGCCTTGTGTCCGGTGGAGCGGCTGGAACAATACGTGTGGATACCACCGGCATCCAGGTGGTGGATGATATCCATGTCTTTGCCGCCCAGTACCCGGGTCTGCAGATCCAGCAGATGGAGAAGGAGATCGTGCCGGGCAAGGCCCGTGTCGGAAGCCAGACAGTGCGCTACAACATGGGAGCCCGCATTCCCAGTAAGTTATCTTAAAGCATACCCTCCTCCGTTTGACCCCCAATCACTGATCCCGCAATCTGGCATACTTTCAGGCGACGAACTGGTGGCCCAGACAGCCGACACCTACGAGTTCCCACGGGCGCAAGATGTGAGCCTGCAGCTCACCTATCCGGAGAACGGCAAGGGTGCCATCGTGTCCTACGTGGAGCTGCTGTGCACCCAGGACAGCAGCGAGGGCACTGCCTACGTGGTCGCCGGAGGCATCGGCCAGAGCTTGATCTCCATCGTGCTGGAGGCCAAGAACACCAAGAACTTCTCATACCAGGCTCTCTACTACGGAATCAACTAGGCATTTGCATTAGTTCCTCGCTAGCTTAATTTTTTGTTGTTTTTAAATGTGACTCCAATTTTAAATACATATGTACACAGGCAGACTAAATGGGGTGCAGCATCTGCGATTACCTAGATTTACGTAATTAATTTCTTTTATTGATGGGATGAAGTTTATATGCTGTCATGTTTAATCGAAAATAGTTATAGCACAACAAATGCATTTTAATAACCATAAAAGCTTGAGTAAATGCAATTATGATATAATCATATATGTCACTCTGTTAATTGAGTTATATCATAAATCGAATTTGGATCTGTTTGTCTAATTAAAAAATTTCATTTTTAACGAAGATTGTGTAGATCCTAAGATATACATGTACGTTTTTCACTGTGTAAGACCGAATGTCCCTATTGCAAAACTGAAGAGTCGGCAATGGCAGAGATCATATATCACCATCCCCAGGGTATGCGGTAATCTTGATCAATTTCAAATGGTTCGTTGCTCACGCGCCTTCCACTCGAAACCGATGATAGCCATTGCCATAAATCTGGGACAGCCACTCACCTGAATCCGCTGCGGATTCCGATTGGGACGCCGTTCGTCATGGAAGGTGAAACCAAGGCGGTAAATCATCCAGGGATTTGTCTGCGAAAGAGTGTGACGCACGAAGTTCTTTTCTACTGACGTTATTGAACTTTTCCCCTAGCTGGTTGGATTTTGGAAGGAATTCCCGTTCGAATGAATCACGCTTTGGCTGAGATCGAACAATGGCCAAACTCCCACGACTTTGCGATTCAATTGGGTATTTACCATGTAGCTGAGTATCTCAGTATCTCAGTATCTGAGTATCCGAGTATCCGTCTTCATTCAACTATTGGGGGGACTTTCTCTGGTGGTAAGTACGTCAGTCAAGAAACGATGTGGTATATATAGTATCTATGGCCATGTTGCGTAGACAGTCAATTGACTTTGTAGATACGGTTATTTGTTTATTAGATTGTTTGCCATTGTGCGCCATTATGCATATCAAGGCTAAGATTGTCGTGGCACAAATAAACAAACAAACACGCGCCATCACAGATCGTCATTCATCGGCGGAGGAAACATTTCCTTTATCCAGAAGTTGTGCTTCCTATCGATGGAGGTGATAGTAATGGGGTTTTATTATTGGGTGGGTTGTCATACAAAATGAACAACATACTATCTAGCCGCTTACTAATAGATTGGACCACGATAGCACATTAAGTTAATGCTTCTTGTACGCAGTCAGTATCGTCCAATCAGGCAACAAGTGTTCCCATCGAATCCCATCATATCAATCCCATTCAATCCAATCCAATTCAATCCATTGCCCAGCGGGGTAAGCTGGAGTGGCCTATTTATAGGAACTGATCGCAGCATTATGGCCAATTAGTCGGTGTGGTTTTATAAAGGCGTTTGCCGAAATTGCCACAGCCAATTCCCGGGGCTTATCGTTCAGTTGTCGGGCCGTCTTATCGACGTAGTGACCGCCGATAAGGAGGCACGTATAAAAGCCGGAGGCGGTCGCCAGCACCAGCCAAAATCCAAAAAGCGTTCGAATAGTGCATCAGAAAAGGAGTCCACACCCCCAATTCTTCCGATTATTTCGTATTTCTCTTACTTTTTTTTCTGGTGATCTGTTATCAAAGATGTTCCTAGTGCTCTGCCTGGTGCTGGGCATCATGGCATCGGTATCCGGACAGCCACACGCCCGTGCCAGCGATCTCTACTATACGGACATCACGCCCGTGACCGACGAAACACGCTACACCACCCTCAATCCGGACACACAGCTAACCGAGATGAACAAGGTGAAGCACTCGAAGGGCAACATTGTCTTCACCGCGGGGGAGCGGGCATCGGGTGACCGACTCATCGTGAACCACTACGATGACGAAAACTTTCCCAGTGCCAAGGACGTGGAGGTGCTCATGAGCTATCCGGCCGGAGCCAGCACAGGAGTCACTCTGACCAGCATCGAGGTGTATGTGGACATGGCGGCGGACGATGCCGGCGGCTATCTGACCAAGGGTGGCATCGGTCAGACCAACGTGGAGATCCTGCTGACCTCCAATCAGACGCGCAGCTTTGTCTACGAGACGTTCATCTACGGGTACTAGGACTGCTCGCCCAGAACTTTCAGCTACAATAAACGATTCGCTTGGAACCCAACTGTGATCATGAACTCCAGACCCTGCCCTGTGCCTGCCCTTCCTGCCGAGAGTATTATTAGTCTTAGACCTGCATTAAAGTATCAAATTCCAAACAGACTCCTGTGCAAATCCTTTTACTCATCCGTACCATTGCAGAAATAAAGTGTTCCTAGTTGCTTGGCGCCCTATCAAAAGCGATTCTTTTCAGCTCCAATCCTATGAAGCCACTGAAAAGGTGGTTTCTCCACACACTGGGTTGATATGACTATATATAATGTATAAATGTATGTGAGGTGAGCTGAACTCCTAGCGGTTAGCCGGTTTGCTACTTGCCAAAGGAGGGAAATATTCAATCTTGAGTGATGGGATCTCGATTGTTTCCCCTTTGTTGCTCAGGGATTTCAGAGTACTGGTCCGCAGAAGCGCAGATAGGAGGATGCTGATAGGGCCAGAATCAAAACAAAGACATTGGCGAAGCGGAGTGATTCATATACAGAGCTCCCAAGTTGAGAATCTCAACGATTAAGCGCTCAGTTTCGTGCGAACTCTGGGAGAAGCTGCACCATGATGTGGAGATTCCTGGTTCTGCTCACGGCACTTGGCGGAATTCGAACATGGGCTGCCAAGCTGGAGTTTTCCCTGAACGGTGCGTGTGCATTGCAGTCACTATTCAAGAGATCTAACTTGATGGTCATGTGATACCAGAGGGCAATGCCTGTCCCGAAATGCCCAACTATCCGGAGAGCAGCTGCAAGTGGAACTGCTCCGCGATGATCGAGAGCCACGTTCTCCGAAAGACGCTGACGCATGGGAGTGTGGTGCACTGTAATGTGGCCGAGGAGCTCGTCTGCTGCCCCAACCATCAGCCTCAGGATCCTTTATCTAACAAGCTACAGGCACTTACTCACTCCGCAGCAGATTCCGATCCACAGCCAGATCCCCAAAAGACGTATCCCCACATGGCATCGCTGCGCTATCTAAATCCCGTCACCCTGGACTCGTATTTGTACCGATGTGCCGCTCTGGTCGCCAAGGAGAACTATGTGCTGACCTCGGCCTATTGCGCCGGCTTGGAAGACGTCATCCAGATGCCAAACCGGGTCCGCCTGGGTCTTGTGGCTCCCTTCAAGGAGGAGCTCGTTATCAACGTAGGTTCTATTACGAGTAGTTCATAGCCGGATCAGTTACCAGACTCCACTTCCAGGGTAGCTTTAACTATAACAGCGATCTTGTCCTGTTTCGGCTAACCCGCAATTACAGCAGTGAGGCCATTGCCAAGATCTGTGGCCAGCAGGATTTGGACAGCTCCCGAAAGCTGATGGCTGTGGGCTTTGCCCAAAGGAATGGTGAGTAGACCCACACTACCCGGATGTCCCATTGACCACCAGGCTGTCTCTTGCAGGTGTCAACTGTGAGTGGTTCGAACAGGAGGTCTCCTTGAGACCCTTTAGCACGTGCAATATAACCGTTCGATCAGGGATGCGGAGCGTGGAAAGCCAGACCCACTTTTGCGTCTACCCCATCCACATGCCGGCCACAACGAGATCGGGATCCTGTTTCCGTTGCCTGCGTGCCGGAGCCAGTGTCCTCCATGCCGTCCAGGCCGATGGAAGTGCTTGTGTGGCCGGAATCGCCACGCCCACGGGCGGCAAGTGCTATAAGTCCGGAAACGCGGATCTGTACTACACCAGTCTGGTCAACGGAAACGTGCTGGACTTCATCAACGGCAGTCATTAAATAAATGTGCATGATCGATAACAGGGCGTTTCTCGAGGGGATGGAGCCGGCTATGCCAAATGGGTGGTTCTTCGAGGTAGTGATTAGCTTAGTCACTGGTACCTTAGGTAACACTTGCATCATCGACACTTGGTGCACCCCCTATTCCCTGCGGTCGTTCCTTCCCCGAGGGATGCTACTCTCTTGGGGGTTTCTCCCATCCACACGGCCTGTGAATCAATCATGTTGGGTCAACCTCGCTCCGCTCCCAGCTTACTCACTCACTCATTTTTCGCACTCTGCGAGCGCACCGTGGTATCCGCCGATCGTTGAACCAGTCGCAGGGAGAACCACAGCTCACATTGCTCCCGAGAGTCGATCTTGCTCCAGCTGCCAGTTGATCGCCAGTCGATTGCCAGCCGCGCCGTCGATCGGTCAGTCTCCGCCAGCCAGTTTGTAACAGCCAGTTTGGAGCAGCAGAAACGACGATAGTTAAATAATAATAACAACCAACATTAGCATCGAAAGCAATCGAGAGTCGAGCAATGTTACGTCGAGGGCCAACGGGCTTCATATCCGCCCTGATCTTCGCGAGCCTCTGTCTGGGCTTCTGTCGGGGCTACTTCAGTCTGGAGGGTGCGTAAGCTGTCGCCTGATCCACTTAACTTTTTAGACCAGACCAAATAAATACATTTCCTGGCTCGCTCCATGAGCTGAAGTCAATGTACATGTTTATTTAACAATGTACACTTTATAATATGTACACGCAGTCTTTCATAAGTGGATGCTCAGTATTCGCAACTCATTATTATTTATTATTTATCGTTATTTGGTGATTGGTTGTCAGTCATAGCCATTGACTTTAGAACATTTTAATTATTGATTACAAATGATTGTTCCCTGGTTGCAGTGGGTGATCCCTGTCCCACGGTCAACTACCGCAGTCGCTGCCAAGCGCTGGAGGATTGTGAGACTCTGCTGTCGCATCTCAAAACAGGACGACTCACATTGAAGGCGGTGATGAACTGTGGCTTCACCACGCGCAGCGAGAAGATCTGCTGTCCCGTCGAGGATGCCCAGAGCGAGGAGCGGTTAGATCCAACGGCGGCCACTAGCACAACTACAACTACTACCAGCACAACTACTACTACGACCAGCACAACATCTACTACCACTTCCACCTCCACTACTACCACAACTCCTGCGCCAGAACCTTGGCTGAGCATATTCAAGACGGATCGAGAGTACGTCCAGCGATCCTTAGGACCCACCCACCGGCCAACGAGGGAGAGCATCACCTTCAGGGACACCTCCGATGGCGCCGACTGCACGGCTCCCCTGTACGAGGGCCAGTGTCGTGCCGTATCCGCCTGCCCCAGTGTGGAGCCACTCCTGTCGCAGGGTCGTCTCAGGGACGAGGACTTCACAACGTGCCGTGAGGGAACGCACGAGGAGATCATCTGCTGTCCGCTCAACCTGCCGCTGCAGCCACGCGTACACACGGGCTTGCGCCTGGGTATCCAGGGTGATTCGTCGGAGGGCAACGCTGCCGAGGATCCGCTTGAGCTGGCCGCCATTGCACGGGCGGATAGGCTACTGCCCCACTACCGCCACCTGGCCTCGCTGGCCCATCCGAATGCCGCCTTCGATGGCCACCTGCATCACTGTGCCGCCCTGGTCCTGACGCCCCAGCTCCTGGTCAGCGCCGCCGGCTGCGAACGACCAAGTCATGCTGTTTTCGGAGTGGCTGATCTGCGAGACGTTGACGCCGACGAGGACTATCTGGCGGATATAGTGGTGAGTCCATCAGTCCTCGCCCATGTACTTCAAATCTAAAAAGTCATATATTATAGCGCCTGGTTCAATTTCAAAAGGATCTGTCACTCATACGACTGCAGGACCCACTGCGTCTGGGCAGTCAGACCTCCGCCAATGTGAGTGTGGCTCCCATTTGCACCCAGTTCGAGCTGACCAGGCTGCAGCGGAGCGGCAGCCTAGTGGCCGTCGGTTGGGGCAAGGGTGAAGGTGAGCTATACCGTACTCATCCAAAGAGTTCTAACTGACCGAACAACGCTCTTCCAGACACTGACTGTCCGCTGTTTGAGATGCCCATGCGACTGCGACCTACATGGGCCTGCGGGGATCTGCCCAACTACGGCGGAGTTCAGGATCTGGGCAGCTCACATCTTTGCGTGGAACCGATGGACGGCGAAAGGGAGCTGCAGCGGTTCTCCAACAGCAGCACCTGTGCCGCCTGTCCGGCTTCCGTGGGCAGTGTACTCCATCTGGTGCGACCGGGCGGAGGTCGCTGCGTCATTGGGGTTGCCACGCCCACGGGGGCGGAATGCGAGGCACGGACCATGTACTTCACGGGTCTGCTGAGTCCGCCGTTCAGGAGGTTTGTGGAGCAGGAGCAGAAGTAGTCATCCAGGTTAAGTTAGAACAATCTATGCAAATATGTAATGTATAAAATCAAGTATAAATTGGATAAGAAGAATGCAGAAGTGAAATTGATTTCACAAGCATCAGCTTGTAAAATAATTGGAGCAGCATGGTCACACTGAACACGATCTGACTGTACTTTTATGCCTAAGAATATACCAGTAAACATATACCTAAAACCTCATTGTAGTAAGTAAATTAATATAGGAAGCAATTTAAATAAATTGTATATATTTATTACAATTCTCTCTGTTCATTCAAAAGTTAATAGAGTAAACAGCGCCTTCAAGTTATCCATTCTTACGTTACGTTATTGCATAAATTTGCAAGTATTTGCACACACGATGACATTATTTGCTATTTGTTCGCATAAATCAAGTACTGGCAATTGTTGAAGGCCTCGGTTCGAATCAGTTTTACTTTAAATCCCCATCTTTAGTACTGTTCCTTGAACTGTTCCTAAAAATTCAAAGGAAGGACTGTGTCATTACAGGTTGGACAATTCAACATAAGAAACTCATTGCTAATTCCACTGAAAAACGATCTCCTCCTATATTTATTTATGTTTAATTATTCATAAAATCATTGCTCGGGTTTTCCGATTATTTCGGATCGGTTGTGGCTCTGATTCAAGAATCTTTCTGAGATGAAAACCGGTTGGAGAGCGTGGCGATCATGAGCTATCTGTTGCCGCCTAGTGTGTAGATTGGACTTGTCCCAGATTGGGATTCAGTTGCACTGGAGATGCTTTACTGAGCGGGCAGAACCGTCGTCCCAGCCGGACCGTTCCAATCCGCCGCGTCTGTGCCCATATCGGTCAGATTCTCTCCGCCATAGCCACCGGTTTTAGAGCTCCATTGAGTTTACGTCGTGTGCAGTTGTGTTTTGCTGGGTTCCTCGCGTTCGCTTGATTTATTGATTGTATTCCTTGTGTTTTTTGCTGTGCTTCTGATTGCCATACTGGGAGTGATCGGTGCACTCGAAGAACATCGAAACAGCGACGTATTCCCTTATCAAAGTGTGGCAAAAGGTCGTGTCGAAGGTGGGTTCCGTGGAAGGCTCGCGCCATGAGCATAAGTCGTACAATCATACATGTGATTAGCTTAATAACTGCAAGCGCTAGTTCAGCACTCACAATCAGTAAGCGTAAGCGGCTCTATCCAAATCAACAGCATTCTGCCCTTATCAGAAACAAATCCCCAACTCAGTTAGTTTTGGAGGTTTACGATATCAGCTATAAATACCCCTCGTACTGAGTGACAGAACAGAGATTACAGGCGCCAAAAAAAGGTGAATCAACCGATCCAACCTGTCCATGTTATGTTTTCCGTTGGATGGTGAAATACTGTCTTCAGGAAGATAACCTTGAGTTTTCCCCACCCACTTGGCCCTCCTATACTTGGTCTAGCATCAGAACTCAATAAGTTGGGTCAAGGGCTGGCTTATTGTAATCAGAAAATCATGGCGAAGCTCATTCATTTATGGTACATAGTCTATTCTTTGCAGCGAATTAAGATGCCTTTGGACTGGTCCCTGCTCCTCGGCACTTTTGTGCTCATCAGCAGCTCCTCCGTGGAAGCAGCCGCCACAGGTGAGTTCCGATCTCCGCCAGTTCAGATCAAGTAGTTACCCAGCTCGAGTCTTGCGTCTGTTCCAGTGGGTCGGGCCTGCAAGGTGACGGATACCATGCCCGGAATCTGCCGAACCTCCGCCGATTGCGAGCCCCTGATCGATGGCTACATCAAGTCGGGAGTCCTGACGCTCAATGATGTGCCCAGCTGTGGCCTCGGCGCTTGGGGTGAGATCTTCTGCTGTCCCACCAAGCCGTGCTGTGACAATAGGTAATGCCCGACTGGCTTTCAGTGGGATCACATAGAAATGGGTTGTTTGTCTTTCCAGTACCATAACAAGCGCTTCCACAAGTTCCACCACAAGCACAAGATCTCCACCAATGGGCAGGACGATCTCAACCAGTGGCCGTGTCGATGTGTCGATGTCCGAAAGCGGTGATCGTCCGGCAGTGGCAGGTGCGTACTCACTTGATCAGATCACTCTAGAGTTCCTCTACTTATTTCCTATCCCACGATGCAGCCTGTAAGAAGATTCGCGAGCGAAAACAGCAGAGGAGCGGCAACCAATTGGTCATACACATCGTGGGCGGCTATCCGGTTGATCCGGGTGTGTATCCCCACATGGCGGCCATTGGTTACATCACCTTTGGCACCGATTTCCGATGCGGCGGATCGCTAATCGCCAGTCGCTTCGTCCTGACCGCCGCACATTGTGTGAACACCGACGCCAATACTCCGGCCTTTGTCCGCTTGGGAGCTGTGAACATTGAAAATCCGGACCAATCCTACCAGGATATCGTCGTAGTAAGTAACTGTGTCTATGCATTGAGTTATAGCCATTCTGATCGATACCATCTCCCAGCGAAGCGTTAAGATCCACCCACAATATGTGGGCAATAAGTACAACGATATCGCCATCTTGGAGCTGGAACGTGACGTCGTCGAGACGGATAACATCCGGCCCGCTTGTCTCCACACGGATGCCGCCGATCCTCCATCGAACTCCAAGTTCTTTGTCGCCGGTTGGGGCGTCCTCAATGTAACCAGTGGGTAGCGCAATAAGTTCCATGTCCTACACTTCCACTAATGGCTAACCATTCGCAGCTCGGGCGCGATCAAAGATCCTGCTGCGGGCTGGTCTGGAGCTGGTGCCTCTGGACCAGTGCAACATATCCTATGCGGAGCAGCCCGGTTCCATACGGCTGCTCAAGCAGGGCGTGGTCGATTCGTTGCTGTGCGCCATTGATCAAAAGCTCATCGCCGACGCATGCAAGGGCGACTCCGGTGGGCCGCTGATCCACGAGCTCAACGTGGAGGACGGCATGTACACCATAATGGGCGTCATCTCGTCGGGATTCGGATGCGCCACCGTCACCCCGGGACTCTATACGCGTGTCTCCTCCTATCTGGACTTTATCGAGGGCATCGTTTGGCCGTACAATCGGGTGTAAAGTTAGGAAGTTTTTTTTTGCATATTATTTTTTCTATTTGGGATCAGGACTGCCCGATCCACCGCAATTGGCATATGTACATATGTGATCTCTATAAGCTCCGCGATCCAATCCATTTAATACCAATAAAGTAGATACGTTTTAAGATAGAATCCATCGGTGCAATATTATTTCTGGCAGTTCGGTTTCCGGAACTCTGTGAAGTGATTTTTCGGACCTCAGGATCTGTTTCTGTTTAATTTTAGAGGGATTACTGGGTCACCACTTTTATTGAATTGCTGCACTGTACAAAAAACAAGGGAAAAGACAAAGAGTATGCACTTATTTGAGAAAGGTTTGTCCTAAGAAATTTAAATTGTAAGCGTAAGTTTCATGAACATAAGATGAAAAGGACTTCTTGGGTCACCACCTTAAATGAAACCTAGGCAAGACGTAATTTCCGGGTCACCACTACAGTTAGAGAAGGATTATAGGAAAAAAACATGATTACGAATGGAAACTATAAATATGATAAGTTTTTAAAGATGATTCTCTGGCTAAAATACTCGACTTATAAAGGAGTAAATATGTGGGTCACCAAGCGCAGCATAGAGCTTACGCGGTATCCTTTAGTCCACACCGCTCGCCTGCTGGGTTCCCACTCGCTAATTACAAGCTGCCTTTGTGCTTTGTGTGCTCTGGCTTCTGATCGCTTCGGATCGTTCTGCGATTCTGCGAAGTGGTGGAAGGGAAAACCGGTTCGCCGCTCAGCGGGAGAGGATCGGCTCTGGGTGCTATCAGCTGCCGGGTCCGGCGCTTCTTGGTCGCCGTCTAAATGGGCCTCAGCGGTTCCAGCTCCAGCTCCAGCTGGGGCTCAGAAGCTTGGCTTCAGTTGCTTGGGCGATGCGTTGCTGAGCGGTCAGAGCCGGGAAAACAGCCAGCAGATTCCATACCGCCGCGATTTGTGATAGCCACCGGTTTTCAGCTTTATTGGCTCTGCTGGTGTGCTTTTTGCGGTGTTTTTTTCTTTCTTTCTTAATTTTTTTTTATTTTGATTTTTTCGTAATTCCCTTGGATTTTGTTTTGTTTTTGTTTCGTTTATGTGGTATTGAATTAAATTGTATTGTATTGTGCGGTGCCCGATTGCCATAGTCACCACAGTGCTCGACGCACTCAATAAACGACATCGATACGTCGACGAACACTACTCCCTTATCAGGGACCGAAAAAAGGTCGTGTCAAAGGTGGGTTCGATAAGGCGTACAGTGAACAGTGGACAATGGACAGTGGGGTGGCGGGATGTGGGGATGTGTGGATGTGGGGCTGTGTATTGCATGTTCTACTTTTGATTTCGTCGTGTTTACAATGGGCAATTACTGCGGAAGGCCGGAAGCTGATTAGCAATCACATAGCTATTCAATACAATTTCATTTGGGCCGATAACAGGTGATGTCATGACACTTTGCATTGCTGCAACCCATTATCAGTCGGATATGAAGAGAAAAAGCCCTCAGATGAGCTCCAGACACATTGACGACTTCTCAATTATGGGCAGCATAATTGTCAGGTGTTCCTTTCGTATCGGTAATTACCGACGGAGCTGCGATATCAGTTGGCAGTCAGACGTCTTTGGCCGGTGGTAAAATCCCAGCGGCATGCCGCCCATGAATCATCTGATCTCACCTGGCGGCGCTGCTGGTGAAATGTTCGTCGTAATCGGCAAACACAAACTTTCCATCAACAAATACAATCAATCAAGTCTGGCTTACAGCCGAGCGGTTCACATGGAGAATGCTTTTGTGTGTTCCCATCATAAAAACAAAAATCGTAAATGGGTCAATGGCAGTGGATGTGGATCGGCTTAATCAGCTGACAGTCGATTGAAAGAAACAGATCTCGCTTGTTTTTCCCCTACCATCTGGACGTGGGCATCCCCTGTTGTGAAAATGTTTTCCAATTTCGGTTTTGATAAGGCTGATAAGCGTCACCTAGTAGAATGGGATTCACTAATGCTTCTGGGAATTTCAGCTGACCGATGGCGATAATCTCGGCGAGAAGGTACTTCCTTCTGGGTCTCCTGGTGCTGACTACCTCCGCGTATCTAACGGTTGGGGATGGTATGTAGGATGCCTTTGGGCTTGTGCACTAGATCCTCGCCAGCTGGCCGCATTTCTCGTTGCAGAGGGCGATCCCTGCCAGGTGAGGGCGGACATACCGGGAATCTGCCGCTCCTCCTCAGCCTGCGAGAACATCAGAGGATACTTGAAGTCGGGCACGCTGTCCACCAGCCAGGTGCCGAGTTGTGGTTTTGGCGCCCGCGAGGAGATCATCTGCTGCCCCACCGTCGCCTGCTGTGCCACTGAGTAAGCGTGTCCCTGTCCGGGCCTCTGTGCTCTATTGTCCTGTTCTTTGTCCTCCTGTTTGTGTACCATATGTGTGTGTGTGTGTCCCGCCTGCGCTTTGTGCCCACCGATGTTGCATGCTCCGGTTTCCGGCGTCCAACGCCAGACTAACACCTCTCACTCCCACAGCAGTCGAGTTCACGAGGTCCAATTCCATGCCACGAGCTCCGAGCGCAGCAGGTTACCCGAACCCAAGCGGGAACCACTACCAGAACCGGAGCCACTGCCTCCGACGACCACCGAGGGGAAAAGGGAACGGGAAAGTCGGCTGGACGAGAATCAGAACTTCTTTGACTTCAACAAGCTGCTCAGCACCACCGTAAAGCCGCAGAAAACCCACGAGTCCTTGAAGACGCCCACTCAGGAGTCGATGAAGACGCCCACTCACGAGTCCATGAAGATGCCCACTCACGAGTCCATGAAGTTGCCCACACACGAACCCTTAAAGTTGCCCATCCAAAGCGTTGGAGCCTGGGGCATAGCTCCTCCGAAGACGCATCCCATTACAAGCACCCAGAGATCTTTTATGGAACCAGAATGGGGCCGTGAGCCACGGATTATAAACCGTCCACTGACCACGCCCCGATCACGACCCCAAAGACCGCATAATTCCAATTTCAATCCCAATTCCAACCCCACATTAAACAACAATAACAACCTCATACATTTGGTCAACGATCGGCTGCGGCAGCAGGGAATGCAGATTGAGCCTGCCCGAGAAGTGCCCATGGTATTGCAGACCACGCCGACACCCACACCCACGCAATTGATCGATCCCTTTGAACCATACCGATTTCGGGGCCAGGACAGAGACAAGGATCCGCAGCCGGAACCGTGGAACGATGTCAGCAATAACCTAGACGCGGATCCAGCTCCCAGCATCTTCAATCCAGCCGAGACGCGGTTTGTCTGAGCATTCTTTTGGCATGGACATCAGTTGGCCTCAGCCAGGGAGCCGCATGCAGTCTCTGTCTCAGGTGGAAGCCATTGTGAGCCCAGTTTTAATCGCTGATATACCTTGTCTTTCGCAGGGCAACGACGCCCAATCCCAATCCAGGCCGCGTCGATCTTCCCGAGAAGGAGCGACCAGCGGTGGCAGGTGAGTCGCAATTTTCTTGGGAATTTATATGAATATATATTTCCAATGATCTGATGACAGCGTGCGAGAAGATCCGATCCGGTGGAAAGCCCCTGACGGTGCACATCCTGGACGGCGAACGGGTGGACAAGGGCGTCTATCCCCACATGGCGGCCATTGCGTACAACTCCTTCGGGAGCGCGACGTTCCGATGTGGTGGATCGCTCATCGCCAGTCGGTTCGTCCTTACAGCGGCTCACTGCGTCAATAGTGACGATAGCACGCCCAGTTTCGTTCGTCTGGGTGCGCTGAACATAGAGAATCCTGAGCCGGGCTACCAGGACATTAATGTGGTTAGTATCGCCATGTGTCAAATGTGCCAGATAACCAGTTGAACTCACCAATTCCACTGGCAGATTGACGTTCAGATTCATCCGAACTATTCCGGCAGTAGCAAGTACTACGACATCGCCATCCTGCAGCTGGCCGAGGATGCCAAGGAGTCCGATGTCATCCGTCCCGCCTGTCTCTATACGGATCGCACTGATCCGCCCGCGAACTCCAAATACTTCGTAGCCGGTTGGGGTGTAATGAATGTGACCAGTAAGTTGTGCGTCCGTATTCTGCAGTGGATTGTCAGCCAATTGTGTCCTTGCAGATCGCGCCGTATCAAAGATCCTGCTGCGGGCGGCTCTGGATCTGGTGCCGGCGGACGAGTGCAATGCATCCTTTGCAGAGCAGCCGAGTGCCAATCGGACGTTGAGGAGAGGCGTGATCGCCTCACAGCTGTGCGCGGCGGACAAGAATCAGAAGAAGGACGCCTGTCAGGGCGACTCCGGTGGCCCGCTCATCCTGGAGATCGACGACGTCGACGGCATCTACTCGATCGTGGGCGTAATCTCCTCGGGCTTCGGGTGCGCCACCAAGACCCCGGGTCTCTACACACGCGTCTCCTCATTCCTAGACTATATCGAGGGTATCGTGTGGCCGGCGAATCGTTTCTGAGGCGTCATTTGATCTGCAATAAATTTAGTTTGAACGGATCGGATGGTGGCTCTTGGTTTTGCGCAATCTCAGGGCTGGACAGTGGTTCCCATTAAAAGGGTTTGAGAAAGGTATTTTGCCTTACAACAAAGTGCGACACAATTCAGTAAGTGTCAATAAGAAAGACAAAAGGGTTGTTCATTCGGTTCCTTAAAATGTGGCAAATTTTTTAATTTTGAGTATAGCTTAATAGTTTAACAATATTTTATAGGATTCAAACACTTTCATAATATTAAAAATTCTTTCATTAGCAAGCTTGTGTTTCTAAATATAATATTCAAGTTAATGTTTAAAGTATATGAGATTTTAAAACGGAAGGTACTTCTAGTGACCAGAATCTACTTTTTTAAAAACACAGTGTAGATTATATAAATTCAAACCTCTAAAGCAACTAAGAGGTATCATTAGTGTCAATCACATTGCCCACTGACGTTTTGCAGCAGCCCTGGTTTCCTAGCAGCTGTCAAACTATCGCTGTCTGCGCCTCACCCGCTCGTACGTAAACAGAACTGAGAGCGCAAAAGCTCGCTGCGCGCGGCATTGCCAGGTGAGGCGTTCGAAAGTTGCGACAAAAGCTGCTTACTGAGCTTTCGCAGTCAGCTGTTCGGCGCCGTTACAAAGTGCTGCCGGCTTACTGCCACCCACCCACCACCCACCGACCCACTGGCCCCGTCCGCTCGCAGCACACCACCCCCCGCCCTCCCCACAAGGCCGCACTCCTGCGGGCAGCAAAAGTGGGAGCTGCTTAAATGGCGCTGCCAGGACTCCTCGGGCTTCAGTTGGTCGCGAGACTGCGAAGCTGTCGGTTTGCCTGCTCAGCGGTGAAGGTGCAATCCTAACACACATAAAGTCTCGAATCCGTTGGAATTTGAACACGATTACCGTTAGGCGTTTGAAGTGAACGGAACCGAAGTGAACTAAACTGAACTACACAAGTCCGGGTTCGCGTCGTGTTTGTTTATTTACTTTTATTTTTGTTACATCTTTTTTTTCGAGTGACCACCGACCGAATTCATGAGTCCGTCGGCGACCTGACCCCAAAAGTCGAAACTTCCACCGAACAGTTGCAACCGTAAATGTAAGTCGATCCTTGTGTGCTTGTGCTTATCTGCTGGCCAGTGACACTGTGTTTATCGCACACTTAGTCCACCCACCATATAGCCCCTATCTATTTGGGTGGCGTGTACTTACACGGTGGGAAATTGATTCCGGCGGCACATCTGTTTCCATTCGTGCCCGGCGATAACGTTTCCTGATCCGTTCGAACTCAGCCACGACTGGGGCGTAGGCGCCCGCGGACCACACAACAGGTGACACGGCACCGGGACTAATGATTCCGTACTCCGTACTCCGTATTCCGTATTCCGATTCCTGCCACCGCCCGCGCCCAGCAAATCGGCTAAGTCTGGCTAAGCCAACTTGACAAATGAGCCAAGTCCTGGCATTCTCGCCGGGATTTCGGCATTACCTTTAGCATTCTCGGGCATGGGCGCAAATCGCTTAGTGAGGTGAAATAACGGCAAACAGTGCTACTCAGAATCGAGAAACTATCTGAATCTGAAAAAGAAACCTTACTTTAAGTTGCAATATGTTTTTCAGAATAATAAAACTGTGAAATCTAAATACCTCTTTTAAACTGAAAACTATCTATAATTTGGAAATAATGAAATATTTGTTTTACTATTATATGTGAAGTATAGGTAATATAAAATCTCCTGATTTTTCATCTATCTCAACTGATGGAATTAAATCTTCTTATATTTAATTTTGAACAATGCAGCTGAAAATGTCAAACTTCATGCAACATTAAGTTTAAAGAGTGAAGAGATGGCTTTTAAAAACACAATTTGTTTGTAATGAAATCTAATGAAATTAGATGCATATTAAATGGAAATTCCATTGCTTTTAAGCCAATAAGTAAATGAAGTCTGTTCTAATAAATATGGAATGATTTAATGCGCCTTCATGCGCCATTAACTATTTAAGCGAAACTATGATGCTAATTCTTGAATTACAATCACTATTATTGATTGTTTAAAATTACGCATGTTATGGCAAAAGCCAAATCATTGATCGCCTGGTATTTAATTTAATTTAATTTAATTCAATTTCCGAGTGACACACACTGCGCCACTCATAATTAACGATTATGAATGCCTTTTAAAGCCGATCCAGCCCATCAAAATGTTATTTAAGAAGTTGAGGATTTATGCGCAGACCCCTAGAGTAAATTGGATGCCCCCGTGGGAATTTCGCACTTGACCATCCATCCCAGGAAAATGCTTCCACTGTCACTGCCGCTGGGTGGCTCATCAGCTTCGAATCGGTCAGCGAATATTCGAGTGGATATTTTTATTTTTTTTTTGTTTAAATTCCTCGCTTGTCGTCATTGCATCCTCTGCATCCTCGTCCTGGAGTCCTGATGCCCTGATGTCCTTGTTCTTGTTGGCCGTGGCTCTCTGTGCGGTGCTGGCGGTTAGCCGAGTGGCTATAAATGTGACACTAAGTTAATAAATTTATGGCTAAAACACACCCAACTGCTCTTGATGGCTGATGTGCGCGCTGCTGCTAATTTCCCTTCGCCGTCGCCCCACATCCCCATTTCCCAGGCCATTTCCATTTCCATCAGCCTGAATGATGGGGCCACAACAACGATGTGGCGATAGGGCCACACGGAGAGAAATAAATGATGGCTCATTTGGCCGAATGCCGGACACATCAGTAATGCGTTAAAAGGCTCCCACTTTGATAAGTGATATCAGAATGGAATAGTAATAATAAGCTGGTTAGCAGCCACCAATGACGTTTTCCTCCGTGCAAGCCCGTGTGTCTTGTTATCGTTGGCGTATTAATAATATTTTTATTGGCCGCTTATTTGCCTTTCCTACTCTTTGTGTGGGTGTGTGTGTGTGTGGTATTGTGGCCAAACACATTCGCACTCCAGCCTGACCAAGGCCTATTTATACACTGACCAAGAAACCAACATACACCCACTGGCCAAGCGATGCTCCGGTTGACTTTAATGAATGAACTCCTGGTGAGCAGACACTGTGGATACCCAGATAGCAGTTCCAGATCCACAAGTGGCACCTTCCTATTCATCCAATTTCCCATCATCAGGTGTGGCATAAAGTTAACGATCGGCTGCTTTGTTCCAAAGCCATTTGAAGGCTCATTTTTGGAACTTTGGAAAATATGGCGGGTTTATTGCCAGACGATTTCATTGAATATTCATGTGGCAAATGTAATCACAATTTCTGGGTGCCACAGTGGATGGGAAGTGGACTCTTGGCCAACTCTTGAGCCTGCTCCACATTCCCAAACTTTCTGCGACTTTGTCCCTGATTTCAGCAGCGAATTGCTTGGCGGTGCAAAAATCAGTATCGGACTGTCGGGGTGTCCTGGCATTCTGGTAGCATCCTTGTAGCATTCAGTGGGCTAAAGAAAAGCTGACTTAAGCGATGATTTCTGGCGCTGTTTTGATGTTGTCCCAAGGAATGCAGCAATAAAAATGCGCAGATAGCTGGAAATGCTCGACGGGGCGGACATTTCCACTCGAGAGCCCCAAAACTAAGCAGCTAATGGCTTTAGTTACTTAGCTGCTTGGTCCTGGACCGCTTCCGGATTCCCATCTCGTAAGCTGGAGGAGGAGCCGGCAGCTGCACATAAATTTACACACAAAAGTTCATTTTGGTGTTTCCCGTAAATCTCCTCGCAAATCTCTCATTTCGCCAGCGAAGCGTTATGGTTGGCGGAATGGGTCGAATTGGCGCATACCCTGCAAGACATCACGACCTTCACCTGCGAGATTATGGAGCTAAGCTCGCTTGAAGGCATCGCCTAATCTCCTCTTGGAACTCGGGTTTATTGAGCTATGACTACTCGTGTGGCTGCCTTAGCTCAGACTAATCGGTTTATCACTGGATTACTATTTCCCAGTGAATCACCTATAAGCTCTTTAGGTTTAAATTGTCACCGGTATAGCTGGGCTTTAAATTCAATGAAATCTATTGTTTGATAGCAGGACTTACATGTATCTTAATCGAACATTTTCAAGGCCACCAAAGTTTAATTAACCCGAATGGGCTTATCTCTCAAAGAGTCGCATATGGAATTGATGTGGGTTGCCTGCGCGAAAGGATTCCTTGGGCTTGGAGTAACTTTTCGTCCTGCCAAATGGCATACATAATCAGCTGGGGGATGGGGCAGATGGATCCCGGGCAGGGCACCACTTAACGCTGATAAAGAATCAGCTGAACGCGGCAATGTGACGTTAGACATAATTTTTGCTTTATTCTTACTTTATTTTATCTTTATTTTTTTTTGGCAAAGTGGGTGGGGCAATGGGGTTTATGGGGCTCTGTTTCTGTTACGCTTTCTGTTTGTGTTCCAGTTTCTGTTGCTCTTTGCGCTGCCGACTTGCTACTCCTTTCTGGCGTTTCTGGCGCTTCTTGAGCTCGCTGAAAGGTCGTTGACAATGGCAAAGGAAGGCTCGAAAGGGAAATTTATGGCTGGGCATTAAAAGAAATTTAAATGATTCCCCTTGACTCGGTCTTAGCACGTGTGTGCTGCCATTTCCCATTTCCCATTTACCGTTTACCGTTTCCCAACCCCACTCGCATCCACCCAAACCCAATTTCCATATGCCTACTGTCTCTACAAACGCACGGTGAGAAAATCGAGCCTCGCAGGATAATAAAAGCTTTGGTTGGACGAGAATGCCATAAAATCAGTGAGTCAAAGATGCTCAAAAGTATGCAAGAATATTTTTCCAAGCAATATGTTGTACTTTGTCTTAAGACTTTTTCTGTCGGAGTGATAAATAACTTAAATTCTTTTAATGAACAAAAGATGCGGATAGCTCCTTAATCTTTGTCCATCCAAAGGATCTATTACTTAGAATCCTTTCTTAGTGAATATCCTAATTTTTAATATTAGTTGTCAATAAATATTGAAATATGTAAAAAACGTATTGTTGTAGGTATGTACAAATCGTTATTATGTCCAATACAATAGTATTACTGATTTTATTTCCTCAAATATTTAATTTTTTTAAGCTGCCTAAAGTTAGCAGTAAAAAATTTAATTTTAATTGTATCAATATTTTTTAAATTAGGAAAATGATAATAATGTTCTCTTTAAAATCGCATTCTTATTGGAGAAGAAATTCTTTAAATGGCTCGACTTGTAGCCAGTGGCTGATGCGAATAGATACCCTTTTTCTCTCCGTGTAGTCGGTGTTCCCGTGCTTCCATTCCCATTTGGTTTTCGGCAAACAGCGGCGCGTGCTCTGTGTTGCACTTGTTAAGGCTGCCACTGTCCCTGCCCCTCGAGGAATCGTTAAAACTGGAAGCCCCTGCCTCCATTGCCACGTCCTCAACTGCCGTATGGATTTCCTTAATGAAAACGCCAATGAAAAAAAAATACATTGAAACACACACTCGCACACAAAGTTGAATTGGGGGTGCGTGTAAAATGCGTAAATTATTTTCCAGCTTTGTTGTCGTACTTGATATTTGAATGCCTGTTGCTGTTTTCGGCTGCCTGTGTGGCATGTAATTAAAAATGTTGTCACGCTCGGCTCTTAACAACTGAATGGCAGTGGCGTGGGGCAGGATGTTTATTTTTTGTATTTTTTGTTGGCAACTGTGGCAACTCTGGCGGCGACGGCACTTAACATTGCAATGTTTAATGCCGGAGTACGCCCGAGTGATTCGCCCGAAAGTGTGTGGCAAAATAATGGGCTGCCCCAGTGGAAATGCTTTTCCGGAAATCTGTTTTGAAAATATACAATTTCGAAAACAGAGCACTCATAATCATAAATCAGATTAGAGCTCAGGCCCATTTCGATTGGAAGCCACTGGGGCATTTGGATTCACTCATCAATGTGCTGAAGAGTATGTGTTTTTTCAAATAAATCAATCGAACAAAACTTATTTTTTCTGCCAAATATATGCATATAATAATAATAAGAATTTTTTAAAAAAGAGAGTAGATGAATAGGTGTTTTGCGGAATAAATGAACTTGGGATGTGCTATAAATCCTTGCACCCTTGTCAATTACGTGGCAGACTTGAATGTTTTACTTTACGCTCCGCATTCCGCCAGCAAATTACAAAATTCGACATAAAACGGCGGGGATTTGGCGCAAAAAAACAAAAAAACAGAAGCCTGGCCTGGAATTGCAGCTAATGGCCATAACACGGACCATAATCCCCTTATTAGGACGCTGACTTTGTTAATTTGTCGTCGTTCGAGAAACGGCGGCATTTGCATTAAATTTAAAGAATTCGTTGTGCTTTATTAAGAGCAGCAAAATAAACCTTTCTCGTCTTCCCTTTAATTTGTTTTAGCCAGCTTTGCTTTCCTTTTCACGGTTGCTGTATTTTCCTAAATGATGCGTTATGAATTCATATTTTAATGACCAACTTTCGCTCTTTAGCGTGTCGAGTGCTGGCCATCGTGGAGCTAAAACGTCAGGCTAATAGGCCCGAAATTAGCGATGCAATTCAATTAGCTGCTGCCGGCGAAGTGTGTCGCCGAGGGCTTTAAAAGCCATCCCCTCCAACTTCCCAGCTTCCCATTTGGTGGTGCCCGTGCTCCACTTTTTAGGAAGTGACACAGATGCCTTTCATCTGGGTCCCAAAACTGCGACGACTGGCTGTCAATTAGGCTGGCAACTGGCAACTGGCAACCTTGCCACGGTTTCAAGCCTTTTAAAATTGCCCGCCCGCAAATCGACAGCGCCACCCAGCTCCAAGTCAAATGAACTCATTAAACTTAATGAATAACGAGGGCGGGCGACGGGCGGCGGCATAACGTTCAAGAGAAAAAAAAAACATGAAAAACGAACCGGGCCCGGCGGCATTTGATGGGCTTAAACGCGACGTGGCTTGACTTGTCCCGGCTCAAATCTAATCAACCTGCGCCTCCAGCCCATCCCTGCACCGCAAGAAACAAGAAGTTGGTCAGCGTGAATAAAGCCTATTAAATTCTAATTGAAATAAATACTCTGTAGCCAGAAATATTCCAAGAATTTGGCTTTAGCAGCTGATTAATTTACCGCCAGCGAATTCAAATTAGGCGAAACATTTTCACTTCCATTGCGAGTTGAACGGATTTATTTTTGGAATTTGAGCTAGTCACCAAAGAAGCTCGAAAGGTTAATGTCAATTGCCACTAATGTTTGGTTTCAGCAATTATATGAAGCGAAAGCTTAGTTAATTAAATTTATATTGGATAACATGGCGTATACTTAATATGAACACGCTTACTTTGCGCCGAATATTTAGTTGTAGTTTCTTTACTTGGTGGATTTTAGAATTCCCAATATTAATATTATAACTATTGTAAAAGTTTATGAAACGATTTCCTAATATTTTAAATATGCTTTTAAAGCTTCTTATCTTAAGTCGTTCAAAATTTAAAATTTCAACTGATATGAATGCTGAGTTCGCCGAGTCCAATCAAACTCGTTTGTCTAACCGTGCGTATACTTGATATTTTCATTACTTTTCCGTTTTATTAGTATTCAGTCATATTCATAACCACTGGCTTGAATTTATGATAAGTGTTCACTTAGATTTGCGCTTAAAACAGTTGAAATTAACTAAATGCTTGCATTGCACAAGTGAATTCCGTTCGTCCGGCTAACCGGGCGTATACGTGATGTTACAATTTTGTTTTCCGTGTGCCCGCCATCTGCTACTGTTGCTGTTGCCATTGCGAAACCCGAGCGAAGCCTTTTGTCAACCGTTTAGAGCTTCCCTCCGTGACCGCGAAGACCCACTCCCGAATCCTGAACGCCTGAGCAGGTGTAAGATTGGACCACAACTTGGAGGGGAGTGGTGGTAGTGGCTGTGGGGGGCTTTGGAGGCCAAGGAAGCCAGAAAAGTTGGCCGCACGCGCCGTCTGCCTTCGATTGCACGGCCTGCTGAACTTCATCAATAGTCGGGGCACGCATGCTGCGAATGTTAAGGGCAGGGCGCCCCAAAAGGGTTGTTCAATTATGCAGAGCTGCCGTCAGCTATTCTCGAAGTGTTGTGCCGACACCATCATCCATCCAACCAACCAAATATCCAGCCATCCGGAGGATAACTACCCAAATCCAGGGTTAAAGCACAATGCGGCGCCGAGCAATTATTTTCAGCGTGAATTTAATACAGATGCCGCCACTTTTTAATCTCGAAAATTGTTGAAAGCGTTAGAATTAAATTGCAGCAGCCATAATGGGCTTTCACCTGGCGGAAAAGCACCTTTTATCCTTCGGCCCCGAAATGCAAATGCAAATGCGAACTGCTGCTCTCGGCGAAATCTTTTGTGCGGCACTGTGTGTGCCACCGTCTGTGTAAAAAGTATTTGCCCCAACGCATAAACAATGTCTGACTTTGCTCCCATTTTATTCACTCTCTCTCTTGTTATTTTCTCTGTTTTTTATGTGTTTTTGCATTGCCCAACGTAGAGGTTCAAGGATTGGACAAAACCAAGTCAAGGCGAGGTCAAGAGTCACTGGCAGCTCCAGATCCATGTGGCTGCGCTTTGGAGCGCAGTAGCCCGGTGGTGCCATCAAAGTCGGCATGACCACAAAGTCCGTACCTCAGCCTTAGCCTCAACCTCATCGCAAACCTCAATTCCCATTTCTCGTGGAAACCGCAGTGCAACTTTGGCTCCCTCGGCGGGAATATCCTTGCCCTGCAGCTACATCATTGAAACAGACCGCAAAAATCGATACATTTGGGGGCGCAATTAGCAATCAACAGGGGTGGGGATGGTCTTTCCTGAAGCACAAAAACCTGCCCATCCCTTTGATGGGTTCGCTCCAGACCTGAGAGTTGCCGCAATTTCATTTTAGGATGTTTGCACTAATTTGCAATTAGTTAACTTTTCGCAGCACCACTTGCCTTAAATCTTGCCTTTCCTTCTTTCTTTTCGTATTATTGAATTCCTTGGTAGAGGAAAAAAAAATGTTGTCCCTAGTCCCATCAAAATTAATCATACGCACCGTTAAACATTTTGACAGACAACAAAAGTCGCAAGTTGCGAGGGGCGGGCCGCTTCGATTTGATTACGGTTCGAGTGCAAATATAGATTTTTTAACATATATACATACTTATGTATATCGGGTTGGACACTGGCGGTCATATGAATAGCACTGTCTGCCCGTAATTACGACTTTTGGCTGGCATCTAGTCCCTGTTGACCGCAACTGTATGTGGAATAGACCAACTCGTTTGGCTCTACATAATTGTTTAGGTTGAGACGCCACAGGCCATTGACCAAAATCAATGCGCCCCACTCGCCGGTTGCCCGCGTGGCTTGCCAGCAACCAGCCCCTTCCGCCCCTGGCCACTTCTATTCCTGTCTGCTTTCCAGGAACTTCTGTTCTCGAAATGCTCGTCTAACGTTCAAGTCGCTTTGAAATTTTGTTGCTATTGACAATTGCCGGTGGCGAAACGAGGTGCGGGTTGCGGCGTTGCAAATTGCAGCACCGAATGGCAAGTCAATGACCGAGGGCGGCATGCAGGCCCCCAAAGGGGGCGTGGCAGTCAGTGGGCGGGCACACAGACACACTCGACAAAAAAAAGCACTGGCACAGAGAGCTCAGCCAATGCTCTTTGACTGCACACTCAAGTAGAAACTTGTCAATTTCTTCCGACCCGCAGCGCTAAAGCGGCAAACCCATCTCCCCCCTGCCAGTCCATGTGGCCAGCGATCCATGAGCCTCGTCCTCCTTTATCCTCCGCGCCCCAGGTCGTAGTCCACATCCTCGTCCTCGTCCTCCAGCGACTTGAGCTTTTATAGTTGCCTTGTCTTGTTCAAGCGATGGCAGCAAGTAGCAAAATCAAATAAAAGAAACGACGCCCTGGAATCATCGCCAAGATAAGGACGAAGTGTGGATTCCCTAGGAGTGGGTATGTCTATCCAATCCACAAGCCTGTTCAACTTGACGGATTCGGATTGCAAAACTATTTAACGTTTCCAATTTTTTGGGTGCTCTTTTGCAACTATCTTGAGCTCCAGCGATCTGTCTAACTATTTAGATTACTCTTTTAAAACAAATAACAATATATATTTAAATACTTAGTTTACTTACTAGTACTAAGCAACCTAAGGAACTTTACCTACTGCCTAAAAGTGGTCCAGATACCAACATGTTTTATGAAGTTTCGTTTGCCCAACGATCTTCACTCTTTACTCCATCCGCATCCTTAGATACCCTCGACTGCGGATTTCATTAACAGTGCATCCTTCTTGGGCTCCACTGTAGCTCCACTGTAGCTTCATCGTGGCTCCATCGTTGGAATGAACCAGTGGAAGGCGTAAAAAATCGATGTTCGAAACGCTTGAGAAGTTGCAAGTTGTGCCGGTGAACTGGCGAGGCTGATTAGCCAAAGGCTTGCGAAATCAATTTCCGTTTAGAATTTGTCCCCGGCGAGGTTCGTCCTGGAGGAGCGGGAGCAGGAACAGGAGCAGAAGCAAATGGGAATGGGGAGCAATTACTGTGAGTGCCATAAGTAGACGATGCGCCATGAGCGAATCATTGAATCATCCGCCCCCGTCTGACATGCAAAGAAGTGTGCAATTATTTGCACGTCGGTCGAAACTGTTGCTCAACTGATGACAACCCCACCCAGCTCCAGCTCCACTTCCATTCTCCATTGCCATTGCCATGCCCATTCCCGTTCCACTTCCATTTGGACTGTGCCCTGTGAAAATTGGCTTGATTGGCGCTATTAAAATAATTAGGTTTGCCCGAAAGAATCCGATCGGGGTATACTTTCGATTTCCGATTGGTTACGCGCAGCGCACAAATTAAATAATTGCGCAATTATTGGCGGAATCTATCTTGTTATATTTGATATCTGGTATCCAGTATCTGGTATCTGGGCCTCCGCTCCGTTGGCCATTAGAAATGCCATTAATATGGAATCAGCACCACAAACTGCAGGCGGGCCAGCACATGGCTCCTGAATGTGGCAACACGCAGCTCCCGACCAGGACGACCGATTGACCTCACAATCGATTCGGTTAGAGGTTAGGCAGATAGCAAAAGGACGCAACGACCTGGCCAAGGAGTCCTGGAACAAGCCGCATGCTAAGTCCCATCGCACATTGTGTCATGCATAGTAGATATATGTATGTACACATTTTCTTTTTATGGCCATAAGCCGGAGGATAGCAGGATAGCAGGACACCAATACCAGCTGGAGCTGGAGCTCGGTGTGAATTTGCAATGCAGTCACTAAAATAATATGGCTGAATATAAGTTGACTTTCGCCAGTTGCCATAGATATGCAATATTTTCGATTGAGTGATCACTCGAATTTCGTAGGTGCTGTGTGGACACATGTCTACACACAAGGGCTTGGATATTCCAGGGTATTCAACAGCCGTTGGAAGGCGAGGTACCTGTGTGTATCTCTGTGCTTTTGGCTTGGTTAAAGTGAGCGAAAACAATAAACATAAAATGCACAAATACACACGCACCCAATGTTTGCTGGTCGTGTGTGTGTGTGTTGCTGTTTACAAAGTAGCAGCAACTGGCTTATCAATTTCCATGTACCCCAGCAAAAGGCACTCCAGCCAATTCCATTCCATGCCAGCCATGCCATTGTTGCCTTACCTTTTTGTGTGTTTATTTGCCTGCTGGCAGCCATAATCAGTCAATGCCGCATCGCACCAGTTGGCCAAAAGAGCTCCTCCAACTGCTGCCCCCTCGCCGGGATGCGGATGCGGATGCCAATGGGAATGGGGAATGGGAAAGGGAATGGGAATGGGAATGGGGACTGTAAAAAGCCAGATAAAAGTTTTCAAGAGTTGGGAGCTCCGATGTCGCCCCACTGCTAATTTATGGACGCACCCAGCCTAAGACGCATTACAAGGCATTCGCTGAGGAGCGGGCCAGCACATTACTGGGAATGCACTGAGAAAAACTGCTCTGTAATTATACCTTTCAACAGCAATAATTTTAATACAGTTTATATAGCAGTGTATAAAGTTGCAATGCATAACTAAAGCCAAATTTTTTGGCATTAGCTTAAGTTCGCTTATGAAATGAATTTCCGAAGGGATGTCAAAATCCCTACCTTTTCGCGCAGTGTACTGCGCTAATGCCGCATATATCCGCCATTCAATTCGCCGCCACTCGCTGCTCGTTCTACATGACAAATTTTTATGGGCAAATAATTTGGCTTTCTCTCTCGTTGATTTTATGGCCCAGTGGGCGTGCTGGGGGCGTTGGGGCGTGGCCGGCTATCAAAATCATTTGTTTGCTAATTAAATACACTTGCTCGTTGCGTGCTGATGAGCGATTAACTCGCTCGGTTGATGTGTAGCATACTTTTCAGGTGGCGCGAGTGGTGGCATTCGGTCGGTGTACAAAAATAATTGAGTTTCAAATGACGGACGAGCGACAATGGCGAATTTCCCATTTCCTGTTTCCATTTCCCGTCCGGAAGCATTATTTAAAATGCATAAAAACGGTTGACGGTTGATGAACTGAGTGTTAACTGGAACAGGGGATACTATACACTGAGCGGCAAGTTCAAGAACTGTCATGATTAAGCACACAATTTGCAAAATTTGTACATAATAGATTCGGATGGGCTCGATGTTTATTGCTCGTTGAAATAGCTATACATGTCTGGGATATATGCAAAGCGTTTTGGTTTGGCATCAAATGGTATGACCTGGCTTTACTCTGACATAGATAATAAATTAACATAGCCGAGGGGTGCTTCAAAAGTTCGTTGCTCTATTAGGGGAATGTAAGTTATAAGGTTTGATATACATAAGTTCTAAGCAAGTTGCCTAAAAGTGAGTGTTCTTTTTTCATATTGAAAAGAGGCTTTAAGAAGTAGAAAAATATAATGTGTGATTCGGGTGAACCATAAGTTCGCGTTTTCATTCTCATCAGACAACTTTAAGATACATGATGATTATGCCCAAAAGTGATTAGCAAGCTTACAATCCGCCCTCGCAAGCATTTGATTCGCACTTGCTGCGCTCACTAATTGGATGGCAGGCCAGTACGGAGCTGTTACATGGATATGCCAAGGCCAGGAAATATATATCAGATATAATTCATATGTAAATACAGCGTGACAAACACGCAGACAGCTACAGATACAGATACAAATGCAAAGATGGCGAAAAGCTATGGTTTTGAATGGATTGCACTTTAATTAAATCGAATCGTAGAAAGCTGGCTGGGATTTGCATGCTAGATCGATTTTGCTCAATTGTATTTCACGGCTGGTGACTCCACTTTCCTGCCTTCCGGTGGTCAAAACGAGGACTATTGCTCGGCAAACACACACATTTCGTGTGTACACGGTGCGGAGCACTTGAGCCAGGCATTTAATTTGGCGTTGCTTAATTAGGAAAGTTTCGGCAAGACGACGCCGCATCGGTGTTGAACAAAAGCGATAAATAGGCGGCGATGAAAAGGGGGTGGTGGTTGGTGGTGGGCAGGACCTTGAGACACACGCAGCCAAGTGAAGTTGTTGCCTGTCACTTGTTAAACGGCGAAGGAGCGTGGGGGAAATCAGTATTAATTACTCGGACGACTAACATTCGCTGAACCATAA
Source organism: Drosophila mauritiana (assembly GCF_004382145.1). NCBI lineage: Eukaryota > Metazoa > Arthropoda > Insecta > Diptera > Drosophilidae > Drosophila > Drosophila mauritiana. The sequence continues at coordinate 18,290,578 of NC_046672.1, read as the reverse complement.
ATGGCCATGGTCGTCGAGATTAACTAGCACTAGTTGCTATAAATAAATGTGTTATCCGGCAGAGTAAATAAACAAGGGCCTTTGCCTTTCATTTAAAGTGCGAAACTAACGATTTTCATAGCTTTTCCATCCCAAAGGAACCAGCCAACATCATCATCGTCTTAAAATCAGTACTTATTGGCATAGATTCCTGCGAAGAAGCACCACAAAATGGCTTTCCAATTATAGTTCATCGGTGAGATGTAAAGCCTAGGGTTTATAAATCACCCGGTAGTTGAACCTCTGGGGATTTTCAAGATTAAGGAGGATAAATTAGTAAATGTAATAATACAAAACCCCCGCAGTCTTGCACAACTCTCTCTCTCGCTGTCTCCTAATGACCAAGTAAATCGCTGTGCTGAACAAACCGGAAATGTGATTGATGCAGTGCATCACCAGCTGCCCCTGGTCCCCGGGCAATTCGCCCAGGAAACTTTTGCTCTATTGACTCATCTAATGCGCTGGTGGGTGGTGGGCTGATATGAAAGCAAAAGTTCACTTGTTTAACCCCTCGACTTGTCGACAATGCAACCACAGCCAGAATGTCGAATCCAAGTCCCGAATTGGATTCCAGAGAAGCCGGGGGCGCAGCCACAAGCCGCAACGCTTTGTCTATCAACATTTTAGGCTAATTGACGCATTGGGTATAACCATGTTACCAAAAGGGGCGGCTGGCCATGGCGCGGGCGTGGGCGTGGTCCTTAGTTGCTGGTTGTTGGTATCGTAGCCACATCAAATGCGCCAAGCGATCTGCGAGCAGTCGAGGAAAATGAAATTATTACTTGCCGCATGCGGCACAACTTGACTAATTGACAAATGGATAATGCTAATCCCAGAACGGGCTACACTGGCAGAAAGAAGGACGCTCGACTGCTAATTGAAATCCCACACGGACTGCACAGTGCGACGTATTCGGGCCAGAATGGATAAACAAACGATTCGAATGGAACACACTGCAGCAACTGCAGCAATGCAGCAATGCACCAATGCAGCGCCATGCAATTGGCGTTCCCAAAGGAGCAGTAAGCTGCCCTCCCTGCTCCGCACAGGATTCTCCAAGGAGCTACCCATAATAGACTCCACACTGCCAGACACTGGTGTTTTCCCCACCAAACGGGGCGGGAATGGGTACCGAACTGGGCCGCACATGTGAGTAGCATATAGATAGATAAAGTTGTCCGAGGGCAAGAAACTACTAATGTCTGTGGATGTGGCAGTGGGCACGGGGTGTATCTGCCAAATGGCATGTTCAAACAAAATTAGGCGCGGCAACCTCGGCCTGCTGTTGTTCCTGTTGTTGCCCAACAGCACGGGTGGGTCATCAAACCAAGTCGAGATTGCAACTGCATTGCGAACAGGGTGTTTTGCTTTCCAAAACCCCATTTAAACTGCAATCATGGGTCTTGACTTTACTCGTAAATGGGTTTAAATTCATTGGAATTGCGAATTGATTTTAAGTTAGGTGGTAACTGTATTCTTGAACCTCAGAACTTCCATATCTATCTTCAACTAACATAGAAATCTTAGATACTGCCTCATCATCTAAGCTGTCAATGAAAATTTGTATAAATGGCGAAATATCTTGGCATCGCAAGCGATTTTAATGCGTGGGTCCGCCCCTTTCAGCTTTCCAATTTAAATGCGGTTCTTAAGTATTTCCTCGGAAATTACATTGCGAGTGCAAAAGGAAAAACAAGGACGATGCGCCACAGGCTGATTTTACAGTGGGGCCTCAACAAATGCTACGTATGTCCCCCAAAAACAAAAAAATAAAATAAACGGCCATAAGCTTTGCAACCAACATTTCATTTAAGGCAATTTAATTCGACTGTTTTCATGTTGGATGGTCCCATGCCCCAGGCACCCTGTTTTTGTTCCGTTTCTTTTTCGCAGTAACGAAAATATTTTTCAGCCAAGTGAAGAAAAATTAGCAACAATAAATTGAACGGAAGTTGCTGCTCAAATTGAAAGTGGAGAGGGGAGGGGCGGAAATGGCCAGGGGATTCCCCGGAACAGGAACTGGTAAGCTTCGGCAGGCTGGCAATGCTGGGCACCTTGGGGGCGGCTCAGTCTGGAGTGGGCGTGGCATGTTTGTCTGTGGCTGCCACTGCGGCCATACGGTCAACACACACGCATACATACATACATATGTGTGGCTACGTGCCACACACAACTCTACTCCTTGTTTTCGTGCATGTCCTTTGCCAGCTTTGCCTTGCCTTCTGTCTAGATTGAAATTCCAGACCTGTGCCAAGAAGGGGGCGTGGCACGCCCACAGTGCACAGGGCGAAAAGCGGGGACGACAGGTTGAAAGTCGTGGCTACAAGGAAATTCCATCACAATGATACATAAATTGGAAGCTTCATCCAAAAGTGGGACTCCTGGTTGCAAGCATTTTGCTTGTAAATACTTATACATAAGACCATACCTTGCTCATCTTAGTCCTATAAAACATCATCATAAACTTTCATTTTCGTTCACTTTTCTTTGGACTATTATATGCAAGCTTTTGGAAAGCATCCACTTAAAATCTGGTCCTGATGACATAGAGCCACTTGGGAGGGACATTTATTTTGGCAAAGAAAAGAACATTATTACATTTTTGAACAAAGCTTCAAAATAGCTAGAATTTATGCTTAAGCCAGATTAGCAGAATTGCTGGCTTTTCCCAGAACAAAATGGTAGCCAAGCATGGACAGTTCTAAGTGCCACAAGTCTTATTTGGTAAGAGGTATTAACAACTAAGCCATTGGCTATTGGAATTAATCTGGCTAAAAAAAAAACAGTTTTGCAGGATCTCATCGAAACGAAACCTATTAAAAATAAACAAATATAACTCTCAGATACATTTTAGTGGTGCAAGCTTTGGTTACCGAGTAGAAAGATGCATCCATTTCCCACGTACATATGCCACTGAGAGTAATCCGTAGTCGCTCTTGTTGTTGATTTTTCCACCTGTGAGAGGACGTGTGGTTGCGGGGTAGTTAAGCTGCGACCGCAGGCTGAAGGACGAAATCGGGACAGGCGTTGCATACAGATTTTCAATTTCCATATCGTTTTGCCCGTCCGTACGCTGCTTTTCCATGGCGTTTCCCCTGGCTCTTCCCCTTCCCATCGGCAATTTCCGTTGCAAATGCCGAAACAAAGGAATCGCAAACATAACAACGGAGCGGGAAAACTAAACGTAACTACAACAAACGCAATGACAAGAAACAAAACAATGGACGAACAATGAAACGACGAATGAATGAGTGAATGAATTGAGTGAGCGACTCGCAGGCGGCATGAATGTCACATACCAATTGAAATCTGACAAAGAGCCCAAGGTCTCGATAAGATGCCCCAAAGTTACATTTGTTGGTAGAAGGTGTTGATTTTAGCCAAATTGTTAAGTATACGCATTATATGTATCTCATGTCTGCAGTAGCGCAAAGGTTCTACAACTTCAGATCGTCAAATCACAGACCATCAGACTCCAGTTATGAGATAGATCTACTTAGTTAATTTACTTATGTGTTTTTGTTAGGCGTACAGTTTACCCATAAACAATCAATTAGTTTAGCTATTGATTTCCCCGAAGCTTTCAAATCTTATTGACTGCAATCACTAAAAGATTTCCTACTGTAGATACCGAATATTTTAAAAACCCAGCGCTCCTAATTGATTGAAGAATCCCTTCTTGATTTCCCATTGCAGGTGGTGAGAATGTCGCCAGCTGAGCAACTTCGCTTGGTCGGAGTATCGGATGCCTACCAGTTGGCGGCGAGCAGCGGCGGAGCAGCAGGCGGAGGAGGAGGCGGAGGCGGCGGCGGAGGAGTGGGAGGATATGGTGGCGGTGGATCCGGAGGAGATGCAGGCGGCGGTGGCGAGAAAATGAAGGATGTGCCCGACAAATATGTGACGGCACTCTCGCACTTCCTCGACTGGCATTCCAATGGCACGGTTGACATGGAGCGACTCAGTGGTCCCATCCTGAAGTCCAGCATCAAGTCGGTCTACTGGCTGTTCCTCATCCAGTACGCAGCTCTCGCCCTACTGGGCGTGGTGCTCAATGTGATCATCGTGGTGTACATCATGTACCACCGGCTCTACAAGGATGTGACCCATGCGTTCATCATCAATCTGGCCCTATGCCACTTCGTCCAGTGCGCCCTCGTCCTGCCCGTCTCGCTGATGGTCATGCTCATCCAGAACTGGATCTTTGGCCAGTTTCTATGCTTCTTTCTGCCCATGCTGCAGGTGAGTGAACATCGAAACGTTAGTCATAACATTATATACATTATAAAGTAAGCAACTTACCATTATATTTGATGCTTTTTGAAAAGGCTTTCATTCTACGAACCACTGTATTTGGTGCCTTAAATGTGGCCACGTCTTTCGGGCACTTTCAGCCAAGCCATTGGATTCAGCCCCAGCCAGATTCAGTGGTATCCCATTGCAATCAGAGTTAACTACAGCTCAGAGCTATATTTATCCCATTTGTCTGAGGGCTGAGCGCTGTGTGCTGCTGAGAGGATGGCATCCGGTCGCAGTCGATTGAGCAATGCGTGGGGTGGTGTCCCTTCGCACAACATCCCCCTGCCAGGCCGCAAAATCTTCGGCTGGCTGGGGCTGCTCCACCTCATTATGAAAGCCACCGTGTGATTGACACATGCCCAGGAGGCGGAGGAGGATGGGCCTTAGGTGGAGTCAGAAATCACAAGCAAATAGAATCGTATACTTTCATTCGATTTGATTCGCCTTCGTCTGTCACTTTGTTCCGCTTTTGTGTGGCGAAAACAAATGCGACCAGAAGCGAATAGGACCTGCGTGAGTAGTCCTGGCCAAAGATGGCTATGAGGATGCTTACTTTTGGGGAGACAAGCCGCCTGGCAATTCGATTAGGCCCGAAGTCCGTGGAGCAGACAAATGATTACATTTACAACCTTGACGCTGCAGCAGGAGATTCTATTACGGGGCAAAACGGCCAGGGAATGGGTGTGGGATTGGGATTCGGTGTGGGTGTGGGAAGTCGATAGACGGAACGGGATATGATTCGATTTGATTGCTATCACAAAGGGCGACAAATAGCGGGAGCACACAAACACACATCTATCACTGCATATAGTCGCGTGTGCGTTCACTTGTAGGTGAATTCCTGTTCCTGTTCCTGTTCCAGTTCCTGCTCCTGTTTCTGGTCCTCTTCCTGCCTGCTCCTCCTGCCGATCCGCCAAATGGAATGATTAATGGGTGGCTGGGATCGAGCAGGATGCGCACTGAGCTGCTGCATAACCGACAAGTAGCGTTAAATCTGCTCCTTAAAGTCCTCTAATAAGTATTGTTTTCGATTGCCATAAGTAATGAATAAAGGCGAATAAAACTTAATGTTACCTTTCACTGGAAGCATACTACTATATACCAATAAATATATACTAATTCCTTTTAAAAACAACTAATTGTTTACACGACGGTTTGAATGTGTGCACATTTGCTAGGTGTTGCCAGACTGCAATGCAGCTTTCTTCAGGGCTACCCCTAACAGGGTATTCCAGGTTATGATTTTTAAAAATGCAATCATCTTATCAAGCTGTAGGCTTATAATCGATACAAAAATGTATAACTACTACCTAAAATCAATTTACATTATCTCATTTACCTATCTAATTTCTACAAGTTTAAAATATAAACAGATAAGTTCAGTGTTATAAAAGAAGTTTAAGGCGCGAGTGTGACCATGCTTTCATGGATTTTTGGCCACTCTGATTTGCAGCCATTTTTGGTTTTCTTTCGCCCTATTCTTTCTTCGCCATCTTCTTGTTAGGCACGTGCGCATGCTCGCAGGTTGTTCTAGAAAATAATTTCAGAGTATTAGCTACCGGAATATTGCCAAACTAAAAGAAGCGACTGCAAAAATGGTAAGCAATAAAACTGAAACCCATTGGTTTCTCTTATCTATCGTTGATATTTTACAGTCGCAGAAATTGGGGGTCGCCGACCCAGTGCCCATCTATAGACTAAAAAAACAAACATCAAACCGTAAACAGCGACAGCTTTGTGACATTCCCAAAGTACCGCCTTTTTCCCAGCTTCAGAATGTGGAAATTTCAGCACGGAGCGCCCATGTTGGGGAGGATTCGATAATGAATGGCAGCTTCGAAGATACCAACAAGGAGAACTGCAACGCCCGTTGGCTGCTAAAATGTCCGCAGAAGCGGGCGCATGAAAGTGTCCACAAGTCTAGCTTCATTGGAGGACACCATGATCCCAAGGAGAAGAGCCCGACAAATTTTAATCAGGGTCAAGAGACGGTTGTAGGCTCTCAATATTCCTGGCTGAAACATGACGCAAATCAACAACAGTGGCGTTATAATTTTAATTGCACCATGACTTACACCAAGGAGCCTCTCCTCCCGGAAAACCCACTGGGGTCGATACCCACGACTTGTCAGCATCAGAATGATGGTGACGATAGCCTCAACCAATACGAACCTCTTGACCTTTCGTGTGGTAAAAGGAATTCAGCCCGGGACCAATGCGGCATCGACGGGACCAACACGCATGAGAAGGAGACTCCTAACCGTACATTAATCTTAGATCATCAATACGCCCTTCCAGCCACACAGGAACCAATGGAGGAACTTCCGGCCATAGTCCGTTCTCCGTCTCAAGAACGTTTGCTGGCAATTGAGGCGATTTGCGCGCAGCTGATGAGCAACGATGACACGATTCCTGTGGGAGTCATATGCGACGGCGTCACCTTCAAAGATGTCTTCGAAGTCCTGGGCATTAAGACGGAGCCGCCAGAGGACCCCGAGCCCTCTCCAGAAGATGTCTTCGAAGTCGTGGGCATTAAGACGGAGCCGCCAGAGGACCCTGAGCCTTCTCCAGATTTCGACATGCTGGACAATGAGTCAAAAGGTACTCAGCAGCCTCCAGAAAACACGGCCTTTCAGAATACACCGCCTAGTGTTGGCGGACAGAATAATGAAAGCCATGACATTTACGATCAGCTACACGCCACTTTTCCCCCTGCGGGATACATATTCAGCAGTGAAGAAATGGCAACCATTATGAATGATATAGACACGACCGATGAAATGGATGACCGTATCTTCGACTATCTGAATCAGAAGTGGGGGCCGCCAACGGAGCAGCAAGGCAATGGGATGACGTCCTCAGGAATCGATAATAAATATGCGGTGTCCTTGCATGAGGCATGTCCCTTGCCAACGTTCAAGAAGATAGTCCAGAATGTTATCAAGGATGAGGTCAAGCAAATAATCGAGACCAAGAAGGTGGTCGACGTGGTGGTCAAGAAGAATATCAAGAGGGAGATCAAGGAGGTGGTCAAGGAGAAGATGAAGAAGGAGAACCAGGAGGAGATCGAGGCGGAGATCCAGAAAATGGACGAGGAAATAAGCGAGGAAGAGGAATCTTATGATGAGGCTGAAGAAATTGAAACCGACGACGACAACATTTCAGTCTAAAATAATCAAAAATACTAATAATTATATTTAATGCCTTAAGAATGTATGACTTGGATAACCAAACGAATGGTACAATTGACGGACCTACAGTGAAACCTTGTACACAAGTCCCTTTTGATATCATTGTATATTTTCATTTTTTGTATTTCAAAGCACTTGAATAAATATGATAACTTTTTCCTACACAAACGATTTTTTAAGTATTAATGGAAACATGTATCGTATTTAGATGCGCAATGCTTTGATGTATCTCATGTATCTTTTTAACCACTCTTCCAGGACATACCGCTGCACGTGGCCATGATCTCCCACATCCTGATCGCCTGGGACCGGATGCGCTGGCTGAACGATCCGCTGAAGGGGCGCCTGCCAGGATTCGTCTGCTGCTGCGCCACCTGGCTAACCGGAATGGTGATTGCCCTGCCCTACCCCATCTACACCATCTACGTGGAGCTGGGGGTGAGTATGAGCACGCTCCTCCCGTCGAGCACTTGTTACATTATTAAAAATCAGCGAGCAGGGCTCCTGGTTGCCAGGGCTGATCAAAGCGAAGCGCACTAGACCGGAAAAGCGTCCTGGCATCCTCCGCATGCCATTCCGTGAGGAACATGACCCGCTAGCCGAGCATCAAGTGACAGATTCCCGGGAATCGAGGACTCACCTGACTGGTTGACTGGCTGGTTCTGGGCAGCTTGCCAGGGTATCTGCTGGCCGAAAAATGTGGATACCAATTCGAGTCCGTTAACATCGCCTGTCAACGGACTTCGTGCCTGCATTTTGTTGCCAACAAATTTGGCTACATCGACTTCCAGTGCCGCCCAAGTTCAGCCGCAACAGCAACAAGAGACATAAATATTTATGGCCCATAAAGTGTAGCAACTTTCTGATACACTCCCCCACCATGTCGTTGGTGTGGGTTTGTCTGTGGGTCTGTGGGTGGGGGATCATTGGTTCATTGGTCCATGGGATCCGTGGGCACCACCTTAGCTCCTCTGGGCTGGCACTGTTTCAAATCATCACTGCATATACAAATGTATGTATGTATGGGCATTTCCCCACTTTTCAGACCCTTCAGTTCGCATATTTTGTGATCTGAATTTTCCACAAGTGAGCCAAGGAATGCCACCATCTGAAATCAGGCATCAAAAGTCTTGTTTTCTGATAGTTTTCTATAGCTTTTTCTGATAGCTTCAGGGGACACACTTTAGACTTTGGACTGCAATTGAATTAAGCTGGCAATTTGCCGTAACTTGTGTAATTTAATGTCAATTTGTTGCATTACCTATACTTTATCTATGGGTTCCTGCTGCTTTGGAACTTATGCAATTGAACCAATTGTAAATTATGAAAATACTTGTGATATGGACTAAGAAATTAGACATTACCTTCCTACGACTCATAAAAGCTGAACTGTGCCAGGGATTACCATTATTCTCGTGTGCCATGAATTAATATTATGGTGCTTATTTATTGGTGTGAATCCGTTCCATTAGGCCGATCGTTTCTCCAAATGGTAACTGCCACTAAAGCCACCTTTGGCCTCCTGGATGCGGCACACATTGCCAAGTTGATTGAACCTTTTTCTGGTGGCAATTTGTGTAATTTATTTGGCAATTCACTGACCACAAAACCTGTCACTGCGAGTGCGGCAACAAGTGGCAATCCCCGAGAGAATCATGAATATACCCATGTACTATGCCAGCATATCCTGCTGCAGGCCCAGTCGCCTGTCAATAATTTCATTAATTCAATATTTGCGTATAATTTGATGGCTCCTCTCCAAGGCAACTAGGTCCACTCCCGGGCGAAGTGGGGCGCGGGCTTATTATCTCGAAGGGGGTTGGCCGCCCGATTGTCTGTCTCCGCTGACACGCCCCCCCTGAACGCCGCCCCTGCTCCTTGCGGCAATTTATGAATATTTTAGCATTCTATTAGGGCGACACACACACACACACAGAAACACACAGCAGGTCCTTGTCTGGCCCAAAAATATATAGGTGTATAAACAATTCCATGTGGACTCTGATTGCCAATTCACAATTTGGCAAACGGCGCTGCTCCAGTGGAGGACTTCCTCCACTCCGGAGATCGTTGTTCCTGCGTTTAATAAGAAAAAGTTTGCCATAGTTTGCAGTCCGAAAAATTGGAGCCCCAACCCGTTTGCAGCAGCCAAAAGTCAAACACTAAAGTGAATTGCTCCGCCGTCCAGGTTCAGATGAGTTCAGTTTCGGTTTGGACGCAGTTTTCTGGACAGTTTGCCAGCGATTTTGTGATTTTACGATTTTCCGATTTTCCGATTTTCCTATTTTCGATTCTGCAGGTGGTGCAGGCGGGTAATAAGCGATTTCATAACTGGCCGGCGAAAAGTTTTCGGTTTGTTTTCGTGTTTGGCCTGGAAAAGTGTCAGAAACTTTTCTCCATACCAAGCAAATTGAAATTTTCCATATTTCTACGCATGCCCCTCGATTCTGGTGGCAGGTTCCACCTTGCCACCTCCTGGCAGCGGCTTCCCTTTGTGCGGCTCCAAATTGATTTTTTAAGTTGTCCCCAAGCAAATCGGTGTGGTGGAGAAATACAGAAATACACAAACGCTGGCATCCCTTTACCTTTACCTCCATCAAGTTGCAGGTCCTGTCGCCCAATGTCCTGCAGGAATAGATTTTGCGAGTCTAGTCCACACAGTTGATGTATGCCACCTGACGTCGCGTTTTCTAACCCAATGAGCCGATAACAACTTGATGATTAATCTGCTCATAATTAATATCTATCTTTCAATGAATTCAATGCTATATTAAGCACTTTAAATATGCAAAGTTTGTGGCCTATTTGTTGTGGCGCACTTTTTGTCTGCTGAAAGGGATTAATTTCGAAGGACTTTCAACTATGAAATGCAAATAGCAACTGAAATGGCGGCATGCATTAATGATGTGGCATCAATTTGTAGTACTTAAGCCGATTTAAGGACCTGTTTTATATCCGCCACTATATAAAATAAATACGTGACTTTAAAGCACTGTAAACAGTGTTCAATTTATATGGCGAACGGAAAGTTAAGTGGCCACTTGGATTGCAAACAGAGAATCTCTGGGGACAACGTTTATGGCATGGTTTCGCTGCAGTTTTGGAGTTGTTACACTTTAAGTTTTTGTTTTTCGTAGCGTTGGTAATATTTTCGAACAGCTCTGAGGGGGCGAAAGTTGAGTGGCCAGAAGTTCGGCTGAGTTGAGTCCCCTCCTCTTGAACTAGCTTAAATCGTTGTGTATGCAAAGAACACGCCTTTGTTTCGTCCTTTCGCTCCTATTTGCCCCGCTCTGCGGCTACAGTTTATTTATGTTTACTGTTCAGTTGTTGCTCCTCATCCCCAAATCCCCATTCCCATACCCCATACCCCATACCCCCTACCCATTGCCATTCCCATCCCGTTGCTGCCTCGTTGCGGATATCCGGTTGCCGGCGTTGACTTTGGCACGCGGCGTCTCCTAATCCCCTCCAGCTCTGCGCTGGCCCAACCTCCTGGTGCCCCACTCCGTGTTACCAACAGAACTTGGCCGGATATGCGCCTGCAAAACGAAAACGAAATTACGCCAAAGGGTCCAGGGGAGGGGGCAGAAAAATTCAAGTCACTGCGCAAAAGAAGCGGCTAAAGTAAACATTATCAAGTCTACAAAAGGCAGACGGGCGGGATGGTCGGGATTCGGACGGAATTGGGCTAGGAGCAGTACCAGCACCAGCACCAGTGGCAGCTAGGAGCGATTGGGATGACACAACCTCAATAGATTCCCTCAAGCAAAGGGAACGATTATGGGATTGTTGAGATCAAAGACATTCCTCACTCGCAAGGCACTTTCCAAAACTATTTGTGAGTGTTTGTAGTGTATGTATGAGGGTAAAACTTAACAATTAGAAATGAGGTAAATAATAATGTCTAATTGTCGGATTTCAGATGAAAATATATATCCAAATCAGCGTTATAAGTTACTGGACTTAGTCTTCAGCAAACTTGGTGTTATATATAAGTGCTTTTATTTGACTTTTGCGGACAAAGAAATATTTTGTACATGAGCTACATTTTACCGATTTCGAAGACTCCTGGCTGGCATATCACGTCCTGGGGCAGCAAAGGGCACCCAGAAGTTGGTAACTCGACTGGTTCGTCCGCCAACCCCGCTACATTTTGCCATACTAGCTGGTGCAGAGAGAAAAGAAACTTTAAATACAATCAACTGGCCCCATTTGCTTGGGCTTGGGGCTCGTTGTAGCAATTTGTAAAAATTACACATGCACACTCGCCCACACTGCGAGAAAATGCGGCTGAGATGGAGCTCAAATGAGACATCCGCTTAAAGCGGAAATCAAATGGCCCCTTTGGCCTGCTTGGTCCATTGGACTGGGACTCCTTCGCCCGTTCGTTCTCATCTTCGTCATTATGGCGCATTATTGCTGTAACTTTGTTAGCAGGCGTTGGGATCGGGATCTCCATCTTCGTTCGTCCAGCAGGATGGGCTCGTCCCCGCCCACTATTATCCCTTTTCCATGGGGCTTATTAAATTGCCCTTTGCCGACAGGTCACAAGCATCAATGCAAATTGCCCCATTGTCGTCGGGCCAAATAAGTTGATGTGTCCGAGGGTGCGAATGTGAGTAAGGAATAAGGATGGCATCGTCTGCTGCATCTGCCAGTGGATCATTCCACAGCTTATCCAGCATATTGGAAATGCAAAACTTTGACACAACCCACATCCATCCATCAAGCCATCGTTTTGCACAGGTCCTGTGGCGGCGACCTTTAAGGACTCGACCACAAATATGGATAAAGTGTTTGGTTCCGTGAATTTTGCACTCGACTTGCAGTTTACAGATTACAGACCAATGGGGCACAAGCTTCGTGGACTCCACTGAATGCCTTGCAATCCTGGACGAGCTTATATACCTTAGATTACAGAGAAGAGGTGTGAGTAAACTTGGAATGGTCAGCAATTCATAATTTCTAAGTAAATACGTTTTGTTATTCCGTTTGAGGAACAGCAAAATTCTTGAATTTGTTATTCAGTTTCAAATTGTTGTTTACGACCAAGAATTTTTTAGCAAGAAACGAACGACAGTTTAGCAAGGTCATCGACTTTTTTTTCGCTAACCAGAAGCTGGAATTAAGGAACAAGAAAATGCATTAACTTGTTGCTTTAGCCAAAAATGGCTATCTAATTTGGCTTACTGCACATTTTACATCAATTTCTAGTGCAGGTTTTTTCAAATCATACAATTTGTTCTTAGGAAAGCGAGTTTTTCACTTGCTCCATGTAGTTTCGTTGTTTCTTAAGATATTCCTGCTGGTCCTTGAGAGGGGTCCTAATGGGTGCAGTGCTTCCGGGGAACCCCACCATCCAATCCCCTTGCTGCTTTGTTGATTGGCATTTTCAATTATTAAGCAGGCAGACGTAAATTCATTTCCACAGCAATTCACACTGAAAGCGAAGCCAAACAACCAGTAAACACAGCAGGAGGGTGGTGCACCACCAACACCTCCCACTTTCACCATCTACTCCACCCACTTTCACCACCGCCCACTGGCCACTTCTCCTTACATGGTGGCGCATAAAATCCTTATTGGCGAATCGTGCGATATGCACTTCGCATTTTCAGTTTTGTTTCGTTTAACGGAATTTTAATGGCCAGCAATGATGTTGCCCATAGGCGACTCCGCCGGTGGCTGCTGCAAATTGCGTGGCAATGGGCAGCCAGGATTAGGAGCCAGGACTCTTCCTCCTCCTTTTTTTTTCTTTATGCGCCTTGCAATCGCCCGCAAGGTAATCAATTTTTATCGCCCACCCATTCTGCCAGCGATTTCCCCGCCAAGCAGCAACAGCTGGCGTGGCAACTAATGCCATTGATAATGTGGGGCAGGGCAGGTGGCAAGAATCAGGGGGTGCTACTTGGGGTTTCGGCACTTCTAGGAGGAGCGATGGGGAATTGAAGGGGTTAGCAAATGGCAAACGACTTTGACAAATACCCCAATGCAGGGAGGTGGTGAAAGCAGCCTTTCAGCCAGCCGCCCCACCTTTCGCCCCTGGAATACCGAAAACACCCGCCTCCCCTCGGGAGTTCAGCCAGGTCGGTGTTTCCTATGCTCCAGCGAATTCCTGGTAAACGTTTTACATATTGTAAAATAACAATATCAACAAATTCAGCGAAAAGACAGCGACGCCGAGCAGACAGCAGTCATCGAAATGGAGTCCAGCGAGGGTAGCTAATACACTTCTCAGGCATTCAAAGGCACATAACATTTGGTTGCAAAAATAGCACCACTACAGCAGACTAAAATCTTAATAGCTGATAACTATGAGTTAGATAAGGATACTCACCTGGAGGTACCTGGAACTTCTTGAGCCACCCTGGCGGCACCCAACCACTGGAGGATGTCAAATTTCTGGCTGCCTGAGGCCGAGAAATGGCAGCTCAAATTTCGTTATAATATTTATGCGCTCTCTGCCTGTATGCATGTGTGTGGGAGTGTGGGTAACTGAATGGATGGATGGGTGGTTGGGTGGTTGGCTGAGTGCTTGGGTGGTGCGCCTGGTGATGTGGATGGGTGGATGCCAGCTCCGTTGGCAAGTGCGCACTTTAAAGCTCCGCTTTGGATCTCCAAATTGTTGTGCGGTCGCATCAATCGGTCGGTCGGGTTGTCGCTTCCCGTATTCCGTATTCCGTATCCTTTGGATCGCCCCCGCTGCTGGAGGAGGCTTTTCAAGGGACTGGGGGCGTCCTTGTTGATGCCACTGTGTTATTGTGCGGTAAGCAGCTTAGGGCCCTAAATCACTTGGCCAAACGAGCCGCGGTGGACCCGAACGTTTCTACGGTCCGTCTGGAGTTGCAAGGATTGGGTGTTATTTGGGGCAGAGACTCATCATCAGTGGCAGCGAATATCGAAATTAGAATTCAACAAAGGCAACAAAAGTTTCAAGTGCCGAGCGTACTCGACGTGGCAAGTTTAGGAGTCTATGTGTGTGTTTATTTCTTTTTTTTTGGCAATTGGCAACATACAAAGCGAGTGAGTGTATTGTACATATATTTACACAAAGTGGATATATTTGCTGTTGCCAGCCAGTCAGTGAGGCATTGTTGTTATGCGCATAAGCATAAAATATTAATAACATCAAATGCAAGCTGGAGAAGTCGAGGAAAACTTTGAGAATGGAAAAGTAAGTGCGTGTAAGCACGCATAAGAAAATGGAAAGCAATGGTCCACTCACCCACTGATTTTCCCACCTTTCCCTATCTCAACGCAATCTTTTTGGCCAATCTGTGTGGATTCCACCGATCGGACAGCGGTTTTTCCCCATCCTATCTTCTCCGCTATCATCATCCCACGCTGTAATGACTTTTTTCGCGCTTTCCACTTCGTTTGCATTTTCCTCTGTCACTTAAAACAAGTGAAAATATTAAAACGAAGGAACTGCGCTGGTTGGGGGAAATCAAAACCAAAATCTGTACCTCTGCCTACAGCACAGATTGTGCACTGAAACAAATTATGGCGCCTTGTTAGAACATACTACCATACTATCTTATACTAATACTAAAACGTGGTTGAAATATTTAGATAGATAAAGCTTAAATAAATTGAAATTGGTATATAATTCCAAGTTAAGTAAGCAACGCGGAATTAACTGCTTTTGAAGTCAATTTCCTAAAATAATTGTAATTCAGCTTAAGATACTTGGGAAATGTAAGCCAAGTTCTTACACAGAAATCAGAAATATGTATATAAGATAACTATCATAAGAAGGATTCTTCAAACACTTGCTATGACTACTAATGTTGGCTTTACTAACTACATATGCGAATTTAGATGATTTAGCATAGGATAACTATCAGGAAATATTATCACTGTGCATGTGAAACTTCTGCTCGCCGTGTCCTTTTAGTCCTGTCTTGTATGTGGGTGTATGGGTGTGTGTGTAAGCGCTTGTTTCTGTGTGTTTTTGTGCACTTTACGACTTTAATTACGTAAGTACATAATTGTGTTATTATCGTAAGCCCGCAGAGCGCAACACATGCTCGGCCCTTGTCCAGATCCTTGTCCTTGTCCATGTCCGTGTCCGTGGCCGTGTCCGCATCCGGGGTCGTGATCCCGGCCGGGGCTTTTGGTCAGCCAGGATGCGGCGTGGCCAGGACCCAGTGTGTGTGCTTTGCTGTGACCTCGTCTGGCCGCTTGGCCAGCATTTTACGGCCATTAAGTCCGGCAGTGTCTTTTTCGGAGCCCCCGCATTTGCCGCTTGTTTTGTGTATCCCTGCTCACCCAGTTCACCCAGTTCGCCAGGCTGCCCAGGCTGTTAGTCAAGAAAAAAGGAGCTCGTGTCCTTTGCCCGGCTTTATTTCGATGGCCTAACCTTCGGGTTCCGCTCCGCTGTTTACATTATAATCCTGCCAGCCCATCCCGACAGCGTTTTGTGTCTGCTCATTGTTTTCTTATTATTTAAATTACGAAATTCTGTTTTTAATTATGCATTGTTTTTTCCGCTCCTGCTGCTCCGACTTTTCCGCCATCCATTAGGAGCAATTTTCGTATAATTTGAGACTCCTCCGATTATTGGTAACCTTTCTCGTTCCCGCCTCCTTCGACAAACTCAATTTCCTCACGCTTTTCCTCCTCCCCAATTATTTTCCTTTTAATTAAGACGTACATACGCGGCAATGTTTCGTTTCAATTATCGCTTTGATAAATATATATTTAAATATTGCCAAACATCTGAGACTGACAAATAAGAGCCTCGTCGACTTTTTTCACATTGTTACCATTCTGAAAGCCAAGGACATCAAATTTCAAAGAGAAACGCTCCACACCCAGCGAAAAGCGGAGAACATCCTGGCCAACAGGTGAAATCGAAGGGAAGAAGCTAAGCTCCAAGGCTACGAATAGTTCCATCTGCGTTTGCTCTGTTGTCCCGCCCACCGCCTCAACTTCCAGATCAATATCCATTTCTATTTCGGAGCAACTTTATCGCTTGCCTCGCCTGTAAATTATTATTAAATGCTTTTCATTTCCAGCTCTTGCCCAAGCATCATCCAATAACCAGACCGGAGTGCCAAAACCAAGACCCATTCCCTCGGCTTCTGCAGGAGCAATTCGTCAAAGTCAAAATTGCGACAGTGGAAATGATAATACTTCTACAGTCCGCCTCCTCCTCGACGATTGCAATTTGCTTTTGGGGACGGGGCCAGGACTCCGTCTGCGGAATGTGGCCTGCCTGCTGGCAGCACGGAAATAAATTGTTATTAATGTGCTTGCCTGTGGCGGCCCCGCTCCTGGTTACCGGGAATCCAAATACCCACTCCCATACCCACTTCCATTGCCATCAAAATCGCCAGGCTCGTTCGTCTACAGTCGATAAATTATTTGGCAAACGCGCGCCAAATTGTAAATATCTTTATGCGGGGGCGAAAAAGCCCCAATAATGCGAGCCAATTTAATGGGCTGGCCACTTGTTGGATGTTTCTGGAGCTGGGATGGGATGTAATGGAGTCCCACATCGACATCTACCAGCCATAAAGTGTTTACGGCCAGCGCTCAAATTGATTTGTGCCCAGCACGAATCAAATCAATTGCATTAGCCGTCGACTCGATGCCAGAGGTAATCATAACTGCGGAGGATCCTTTAGAAGCGGAGATCCTTTGACTTCCTTAGTCCCATAAAGCGGAAACCGTTACTGCCAGCCAGCCAGCCAGGCAGGAGATGATGAGCATAAAAAAGGCGCCAGGAGTCCACAGCTCCCAGTATTTGGCATTCGCCATTCGGCATCGGCATCGGGGAACCGTCAACCGTCAAGGCCACATACCCATGCCGGGAATCCTTCGCAAGACGCCCCCAGGACTCGTTAAATTGCGTGCAGCATCCGCTCTACCCATCCCCGCCCCCCTTCGCCACCTAACAGCTGTTGGCCACGTCGTTGCACAGGGAGAAAAACGATAGCGCCAACTTGCAACTCGTTTAAAAGTTTCCCCTTGGCAATTAGCATAACGGAAAAATATTGACACGATTTCTTTTCCAGTTGGCCAAATTAGCATTTCGTAATTAATATAGCCATAAATCTGCACTTTTGGGGGCTTGCAAAAAAGGTTATAGTATCTTAAGAAAAATATTCAAAATATTATGTGGTAAGTAAAAAATTGCCATAAGGTTGCATTAAGCCAAATGCTGATTTGGGTTTCCATTTCTGGCATATCTGTCTTGCGTGGACTGCAGCTTTTTTTCGAGTGTAGCAAGCACTTCGTTTGATTTCCCCGCCCCTTGGTGACTGTTGTCGTTTATTTGCATTTGACTGTGCGCAGTGGGCAAAGTATTCAAAACAGATTTGTTGGCCAGATTGTACAGCGCTAACAGTTCATTACCCAAATGACTGTGGGCCAAAAGTGGAGCGGGCGCGGCGCAATGCGATTTGGTTGAAAAGGTTTCATTACAATTTCGGGCACTCGGCGAATGGAAAACTTTTCGCTCACCCCAAGGATACCCGGCAGGCTCCTCCGCTCCACACAGCTCCACTCCAATCTTTTGCTCTGCCCCGCGCCACTCGGTAGTTTGAGATTTGATTTAAAAGTTGGGGCCAAGTTTTAACCGCCTTCGAGGGGAGGTGGGTGGAATTTGTGGGCCTGCCGTTGAGGGAATCGCAAACTTTTTAATAGTTATTCATACAAAATCATTTGCGATTGCCCTGCTCCTCGACTGCCTCCATATGTGTGCCACCATCCCATCCATCCACCTACACATACATACTTTTTTATACATATAAAAAAGGCGAGGGAAATGAGGAAACTTTGGCCCGAGTTTCAGAGCCTGCTCTCGTCTGGCGGAATAATTATGCGCCACATAATAACTCTTCCTGCCGTTATCATCGCCTCTTTGGATCATCGCACCTGGCCAGTTGACCTGACCGATGATTTCGCATGATTGATGAAGCCACTGGGCCCCCTCCAAATCGCCGATTTCCCTTCGTTCGCTATGGATTTAAGCCCACTCAGGCGGGTATGTCTTAGTGCCTCCATTCCCGCAATCCTCCGATTACACCTCAGATACGCAGCTGCCATCCTGCGGAGCAGTTTAATGAGAAAATAACTTGGATGCGGCCATAAATTCATTTCCGCCCTTTGTTTAATTTCCTTCGCCATCCGAAAAAGTTTCTCGCTACGCGCGAATTCATATGTAATTACAATTACGATGTAATCTCGGATCTTTCGTGGAAGGAATGGCATTCTCTCCGGGATGTCGGGCCAGGTGGGCATGGCGTGGTGGTGCACCTACCTGGTCGGGTGGGTCAGGGTCACGGTCGAGGTCGAGGTCGCTCTGTCAGGTCGCGAAAGTCAACCGTGTTACAGATACCGCACCGTACTCCAGATGCCCTATGGCGCTAAATTGGCAGACAAGTTGATTCAATTAAAGCTTTTCGCATGGCAATCGATAGTAGAGCACCAGACATCAAAGAACTTCCCGCCATTCCCCCCTCCCACTGAAAAACGACTCTGTAATTATAAAATCAATGAAAATAGTTTGTCCGCATGGCCCACTTCCAATCCTTTCTAAATGTCAGTCAATGACCCGATTCTTAAATGTGAAACGATGGTTAAACGGCCACTTCAAAGACGGAAAGTCAAAAGCAATCAATTATTTACAAGCTACTTGAAGTGGAGTGAAATGGCATTATTATTATGATACTGATTTCGGACAGCAAACTGAAAATCAGGACAAAATGGCAGGTTATCCATGCTAAATATTCCATTTAGAGCTAACATTCCGCGATTATATTTCCATGTCCATAGCAACTTCAAAGATATACTACATATTGCATATTCCCCCTTGCAGGACTACATGCCGCAGCTGTCGGGGATCGGCCTGTGCGTGGTCAACCTGATGGACGACATGCAGGAGTACACGCGCGGACTCTTCCTGCTGATGTGAGTGCCAAAGTGGAGTGCCTCTCGAAGGAGCAACCTCTGACCCCCGTCTCGATTTACAGGTACTGCGGCCCGGCCATCCTGCTGTCCTACCTGTACATCCGCACCTCCCAGGAGCTGCGTCCACCCGATGGACCCTTCGCCGTCATGATGTACGAGCACCGCGCGGATCTGCGGATGCGCCAGAGGTGAGCACTCGTCGCTAGCCGTCGTGATTAAGCTGAAATATTAGGCCGGCTATCTGCCTGCTAATTGGGCTGATTAATTCGGTGATTTACCAATCAGTGCGATGCCTGTCCGCGTAACCCGATTCGCAATCACTCAGCCCGTGTAGCAATCCCTTGGCCAGCGCTAATGAGCGATTGCCAGCGCCATCGCCATCACCATCGTCCTCCTGGCGACTCTTCCCTAACGAGTTCCAGTTTCTTGAGCCACTTTTTCTGCTCACCCCATTGCTATTATTGTACACTTAAAGGGGTTGAAGATGGAGCCGTCTCCTGGCTCCTCCATTCATTACATTAATTGGCGAGCCAAAGGACTTGGTATAAGTGCCATAATTTACTGGCTTCTTTTTCTAGTGCACGTGTATATATGTAATGGGATTTCCGAACAGGAACTGGCACTAGCTAACAACTTTCTATGAAAATGATTATTAACGAATACACGGATCCATAAATGATCCAATTGCACCATTGACTGACTGCTAATATAATCGCATTACTGATTGAAATCGTTATCCCCCGCTGTAGGAACTCCTCCACATCCTCGGTGGAGCCGCGCCACCTGAGCGGCGGGGGCGTGGCGGGATTGAGCAATGGAGGCGGCAGCTCCGCACGCTCCTACGACTTGTACAGCGCCGAACTGGACGTGCATCGCGAGAAGCGGAAGCAGCGCAACTTTGGTAGCATGGCCGCCACCCAGGTGGTGTGCATGTGCCCACTGATGATACTGCGCTTCGCCAGGCTATCGCTGGAGGAGACCTACGAGAATGCCAAGCACTTCGACTTCACCTACCTGATGTTCGTGTGGGTGGCCTTTCTGCCCACGGTCATCTTTCCCTGCATCTACGCCTCGCAGATATTGCCCAGGTGAGCTGAACACCTTACGCATAATCCAAGCACTTGGAGACGACTCATTTCCTTCATTATCCGACCTTGTTGCTCTTTTCATACATCCCGCAGAGATGAACAGGAGCGTCTGAGGGGCTATTTCCGGCTATCCTCGAAGCGCAAGCAGAAGTCCCAGCGTCGCAGCGATGCTGGCGGAGGATCCGGTGTGGGGGCCAGTTCCCGCGAGGATTCCATTGAGAAGGACGAGGCCTCGAACACGACCAGTGTTCACCACGCTGCTGAGCCGCACAAGCACTCGTCAAAGTTGCGGCACGAGCGCGAGATGCGTCTGCCAGGACACGGCTCGTCGGCTGGCGGAGATCGCTACACAGGAGCACCATATCGCCAGGGCAAGGACAGGGAAAGGGACAGGGATAGGGAGCGTGATAGGGATAGAGATAGGGAGCGGGAACGGCAGAGGGCGGGCGGACGCGGTGCCGGAGACGCCGGTGTGGTCAACAATCTGGGCAAAGATGTGCGCGGCAAGAAGCACGACGTCAAGATCAACATCATCTCGGATGGCGTCGGTCATGGCGCCACCAGTCACCATGCCGCTCATCCCGCCCATCGCAAACAGCCGGGCGGCAACAACAATAACAACAACAACAGCAGCAGTCGAAGTCGCACCAATCCCGGCCAGCGGCATGGCGGCAGCAAGCTAACCGCCGACTGTCTGTCCAACGTGACCGCCTCGACGTTCTGCAACGGCAGCGGAAGCGTAACTGCCGGCGCAACTGGAAACGGAAATGGCCTGAGCGGCGTTCTAATCCCAGACGACAGCAGCACCAGCAACTATGGCGACGGCGAGGAGAGCTCCGTGGTCAGCAGCATGATGGTGCCGCCGCAACGCTGGCCAGGATCGGGCGGCGGTGTCCTGCGCCACAAGGACGTTTCATTCAGCGAGTGCAGCAGCACCTTCTCGTCGAGCACTCTGGAGCGCGACCTGGAGATCATGGACCAGCTGGAGCGGGAACGGAGCATGGACATCCAAGAGATGCTGCAGCGCGAACGGGAGCGGGAGAAGGTGCGCCGCCAGCTGCCGGACATCGAGAAGCTATACGCACAGCGTTCGCCAAAGGGAAAGCGCGGTGAGGCAGCTGGAGCCGGAACTGGAACCGGAGCGGGATTGGCGCTGGTCATGCCTGGCAGTGATCCGCTGAGCAGTCTCTCGCAGTCCCGCTCGCTCTCCACGGAGTACAGCCTGTGCTCCACCTTGGAGACCAGCGGCGCAGGGGTGTCCGTTGGCCACGACGAGGTGCTGCCGCACCACCTGGAGGAGGTGGATGAGGAAGTGGTGCCGCCGGACTTCTATGACAGCTATACGCCAGGCGGCTCCCAGAACCTGCCACCCAATGCGGGTGGCGCTGCTCCGGTGGCCACCGCTGCAGTTCCCGCCTATCAGTACCAGTACAGTCGCAATCGGCTGAGCCGCAAGAGTTCCGGCTCCAGTTCGGGGCACCATCATCACGGTCATCATCATGGCCAGCATGGCGGCGGGGGCGTTGGAGGCGTGGCCGGAGGACGCGGCTCCAAGCGGGACAGCTTCAATTCGCTAAACGGCACGGATCTGATTGCCGGCGCCTTCTGCGAGCTGGATCCCACGCAACCGCTGAACAAGATGGCCGTGATCGAGGGCCGGATGCGACGCAGCAGTCCGCGCAACGCCAGCTTCAGCTCCGGATCCGGGGTGTCCGGACGCAGCTCGATGAAGTCCTCGTCGCGGGACTACGACTACGGGCACGGCTCCTCCTCGCATTCGGCGCATCCGGAGCTCGATTTCAGGGAGAACATCTTTGCGGAGCTGTAAGAAGTGTTTGGGCAGAGATTTTAGGAAGCAGTAGCGAGAGGGAAACGAAAAGCTTTACGGTTACGGATTTGCCAGGAGTTGTGCAGCTACGGGAGCTACGTGTTTAAGTAGGAGAATTTGCAGAAGCTGTATTTTTTTTATGTGTAGGGTATGGTATGTGTGTGGATGGGCTCACATTTTTTTTTAGCAGACGTGGAGAACTCAGAATTTTGTGGGCGGATCTCCAGGCTAATGGAGATACAGATACATTTACACCTAAATGCATAAGATAAACTAAATATATAGACCGAGTTATTGGAATACTTCGCCCAACTGGTTGTTGACTAATAATGTTTGTTGATTTCTGCGATCGGCGGGATTAGGATCACAGATCACGGATCGCAGCTTAGAGATCAGAGAGATTGGTGAGAAGGATGGAAGGGAATAGGGGAAAACTGTGCCAAGAAACGGAAATGGGAAGCACTCCCACAAAACGTACACATTTACATATATGTCTTTTAAATGTTGCTAACTTCAATGGGGTGGGGAAGGGGAAGGGGAAGGGCGTGGCAGGGATGTGCCTGTGTTTTTAAACTTTCCCAAGCTACATACATACATATATGGATATATACAGTACGATATATACACTAGACATATGCTAAGACATATTGAATATTACGAAATCAAATGAAAAGTTTATTGAATGTTAAATCAAAGTCTAACTACGAACTACGAATTACAAAATACAAAATCCGATTAAACCATACAAGTTATAGTTGTAAGACTAAGCAATTCTTCTGAGCCCCAAAGAATTGCTCCACCACACACACACACACACAAAAAGTATTTGTTCCAGCATTCCAGCGGGCATCCAGATACAGATTCAATTTGTTGGATACGAACTCCTCACATCCCGATGCAGATCCCGATCCTGCCTGGATCCTAGATTTATATAGGCCCATATATATACATACATACATACATACCCCTAAGTGTGCAAGTGTCCGTTCGTGTGTCTAGCGATAAGTTCATTTTTTCTGTGCCGCTCCGCTGGCGGTTTGTTGTGGTGGTTCGGTGGTTCGGTTGGCGGTACGGTGGTGCTGCCTGGGTGTGAGCAAAAAAAACTAATAAAAACAAATTTTATGTGAGTTGAACACACAAAAGCAAATCTCTCATTGACAGCGTTTTATTTGGGAGTTTTGTCCATCAGTGTAAGCCATCAAATCCCGTTTCGGCTCAATTCCCGGGGCCAATAGGTAAGTCTACACTGCGAGAAACGCAGAATGATGCCCAGTCACTTTTGGTCTTATAATAAAAATAAAATTATGGATTCATTATGCATTGATATCTTTCGTTTGGTAATGTAATATGATTTAACTGAAGAACTAACTGACAGCATTGATGCATTACACTTATGGGATCAGTGTAAATAACCTTTTGACCTGCAAAGCGGTTTATTATTTTGTTTTTCTACGTGCTTTTTGGGGATTCTGCACCTCAATAAAATCCGTGGAAATGCAGGGCCGGGCACCGAAAAATAATACGCGCCTGCGGGGAGCAAATGGATGCCCCGAGAGGAATGTGAACTGGAATGGGAGGGAATGGGCCCGGGTCCGGAATAGGGTCAGTGCGCGAGTTCAAAAGTTCAACGCGGGGCCACTGACTCAGCCTGCGGATGCGACTCCTGCTCCGGTTTCTCGGATACGGTTTCGGCTGCTGCGTCGTCCACCCGTGACCTGACCCAGTAAAATGATTAAGTGGCGTTATTTAGCAGCTGGCTGGATTTACTTGACTTGCGAGCTCCACTTCCACTGCCACTGCCACATTCATTTCCACTTTTACCAGTTTGTCTCCATTTGTGTTCATCTGCTTTTGGGTCTCCTTCTTTTTTGCATAATTTGCGCTGTTTATTTTGATGGCTTATGGTGGGGTAATCGTAAAACGACAAGCATTTCATTCGGAAAAGTCAACTTTAATGGAGAAAACACGCCCGGCCGGAAACGGAAAGTATGACTACATGGATAGATAGGACGAGCCCCAAGGAATGCAGCCGGGCCGAAAGGAGAAGTTATGGCCATTACCCCGGGGCACATTAAGTTAGGAACTCGGTTTGGGTCACTTTATTGGGGTAATGCGGGTCAGCAGGCACACAAACACACAGACGGACAGACAGACAGACGGACAGACAACTTTCAATCGTGTGAAATGCGCTTTCAATTACACGCCGCGTAATGAAATGCGCAAATAAATTTATGACGATCACGTATCACGTATACGCAACGGTGGCAGGTAAGCGCGCTTAAGTGACCATTACGCACTAACCACCAGGTCTTAGCTGCTTTCATAATCGTTGCCCAGCAAACGGGCCAAATCTCTTTGGGCCATCAAAACTGCATTCCAATTGAGCCGATTTTTCGCTTTTTACTCTGGCCTTAACCCCGCTTCCGCATCTTGGTGGTTTTATGCCATCCGTACACAGCGACAAAAGCCCCCTAGTCTTCGCACTTCTCACCAGGCTCTGTGATTAGAGAAAGGTGCTGATGGCACACCCATTTTCTCGCCGTGTAGCCGGCATTCGCGAGTTTCGCTTTTGGGACACATCGGGCATTCCGGGCACGTTCCTATAAACAACGTTTTATGCCGGTGTTTATGTTTAGTTTGCCGTTCGCCCAGCGGGGGCGGATTGTTATGTAAGTGCCAAAGAGCATATTCAATTTGAATTGGAATTGGAATTGCCATCTACATGTCCACCCACCCCAACACTCCCCTCCCCAACACCATTGTTATTGCTTATTCCATATTCCGCAGGCGGACACCAAAGTTTAAAGAAAGTTATCCACGCGAAATGTGAAACAAAACAACGCGGGGGAAAATTAAAATAAAATATATATCCGAATTCAAATTGAAATTATGGAAAATTATAACAAACGATAGGGAAGGGCAGCTTTGTCAAAAAAAAAAGAAAAAAGAAAAAACCTGAAGACACGGCAGTTCAATTGGATTGCATTAGATATCTTGGGTTCCAGGCAGCGATTTCGAATAGGAGCTACTTTCCAACTGCACAGAGAAAACCAAAATAGTAATCTAATAGATGAACTCATTATTGAGAATTGAACTTCAAGAAATATTTTATCAAAATATGCATTTTGAGGTGCTTCATAAACCACATTATATGTCACATCTTTAAACCCTAAAGAGTACAACATCTTTTGGGCCAAACTTTATGGCCAAAATATGTATGCTTGTACGCTGTTTTTGGGCCAAAAACTGAAGGGGGCGGCAGTAGGCAGTAGGTAGAGGCAGAGGCAGAGAGCCAAGCTTGGACATTCCCCAATCGAAGGCGGTATAAAATCGGTGGACAGTCGGCGGGCGTTGCACAGTCAACCATCGACGTTCGCGAGTCGCGTCCGCTCAACTGATAACGATCCAGAGACCGATTGCACGGTTGCTCGGACTTACTGCCAAATCAACGGGAGTTCCAATACCAGGCCATCAACCATCAACCATCCATTAGCTTCACCACGTAAATCATGTTCGCAGTGGCCTTGACGGTGGCGGCCTTGGTGCTTGCCGGTCAGCAGGAGGTGTGCCGGGCACAGGTCTCCATCCACACGGATGCTAACACGAACTCCTACAGCCTGAAGACGCCCGGAGTGCAGCAGACCTTCACCCGGTACTACGGAGGAGCGCCCAAGAACCAGCAGGTGGAGCAGCCGCAGCTGCAGCAGGAGCAGCAGGAGCAGGAGCAGTTGGTGAGTACATCACGGCAACGGGGGGAATCTACTATTGAAACTCGGGGAAAAACACATAAAGTTAAAGTTGAACTTAAGCTTAATGTCCAAAATTGCTTAAGAAAACACTGGGAACCAATTATACCAGGGAAAAGTTGCGGACACACTCTTCAATTTAATTTAATGTTTAGCCACATGGCGTAGCTATTAAGTAGTACTTTGAATTGGAATTGGAATTATCCGCCCAAGTTGTGGATGTTCGATGCTTGTTCGGCTATAAAGGGCGTTCCATTGAATTGCTCGTCACCATACTCCGAGCTTTGTGGGCCTTTCAAATAGCCTCCGATGATGTCCTGCACTTGACCGACGGCCTCCATCACATCAGAGGGCATATCCTGCAGAAAATTGTGGTATTACGCATAGGATAGATCGACTTATGATCCCTCCCACATCGAAGTATCTTACCTGTGACCAGGCGAGGGAAATGCTCCAATGGAGCAGACCTAGACTCAGGATCAAAATAGGCGATGTCATCCTGTGATGGCTCCACTTCCCAATAACTGATTGTCAAGAAGAAAGCCAGCTATTTAAGCCATCACTTTCTAGTTTTTCTAGTTAATTACGCGAAAAACAGATATGTTTTCATGTTTACACAATCTAGATGACACATCTAGCATCTGGTTCAGTTAGCATGCGAGGTTGTTATTGGCAATTAGCTTACAGATCTAATTAAGCCAGAGATTAAAAAAGCTAATTATTGTTGGGTGGAAAAGCATTTTAAACCGAACTATTCAGTAACTAATTGGATATCATCCGCAGATGTATACCCTACTACTTAGTATTGTCATTTTTAGTATTCAAAATATAATTATTAATGCCCGCTTGGAAATGTACGTAAATCAAAAGCAATCAAGTTGGCTTTCAACGGAATATATTCCCAAATCAAATGAATGTTTCAAATTCTTTGCTACGCTTTATTTGCTCGATGAAAAACGCCAATTTCAGTGGTTAGAAAAGACTTCATTGGGTGAATCGAGATCCGTGGTGTCGGAGAAAAGGTTCTTGAGTTCCTCGAAGTAGTTCTTAAACGAGTCCACCATCGCGTTCCAGGCTTGGGTTATATTTTGTCCAAACTCCCGCGCCGCATCGCCGATCCGCTTGTCCAGCCTTGGATCGTCCGGATAGACCAAGTGCGGTCGCACATCGTCGTACTCGTTGGAGTAGTCCAGATCGAACTCGTCGGCCCAAGTGTGGGCCACCAGGGCGAGGGTCAGGGCCGCGATTAGTAGGGCAGAGAATCTGGGTCCGGAAGTCATTTGGCCAACTGTTGTGCCCAGCCGCCTGAATGCGCCTTTTGTACCCAACCCTTCAATCCAATCAGATTTTGACCAGACACGGAAATGTTCGAAATGCATGTCGAGATGCATCTCATCTGGCCCGGAAGTGCTCACTGGCCGTCGGCTCATCGTGACTCGGCTCGTTTCCGTATCTCCCATCTGGACAGCCTTCAGTCGAGGTGCTGTGGTGACCCCAATGGCCTTCACCTCGGAACACTTTCGATCGGATTGCTCTGAAATGACAGTTCGCTTTTCGCTTTATTGCTTCTGCCTGAGGAATCTGTATCGATTGTGGTGACTCTTTTGCGATGACCTTTTCAAAGAGCTACAGAAAAGTTTGAGTTCTTAAAGGTATGCCACTTTAAAATGGTACCCGATTCCAAGTTATGGGTCACCTAGTTTTGGGTCACCTTGGTGATATGTTTAATACGCCACTTTAAAGTCGGAGTGCAAGTTTTTTGACTCTGATGCTGTTTGGGGTCACCTTGTACTGAGGGTGATTGGCCTTAATTGGCTACCAGATTGATAAAATGACAGGGTATCAAAATGGCTTTAATCTGTAGTACATGACTGGATGAAGACGTGATGTTTTTGGCCAACCCATAAAACATGCCGCTCAACTTAGTTTCCGGTTTCCAGTTGCTTTTATTGCACTTATAAACAAACAAAAAAAATACACTCGATGGTGGTCAGGGAGCTGGGTAATTCTACCCCGTAGAGTTGGCCGTTTCGGTGATCCTCTGGCGCACCTGCTGCACCACATCCGTTACGTTGTCCACGAAGGAGAGCCACATGGCCTTGATTCTGGTGCCCAGGCCCAAGGGATCCGCTCCGCCCATATTCGGTGTCACTTCCATGCCCGTCTCCTCCTGCCGTCGCCGTCGCACCAACTTCTTCTTCTTCTTGCCAGTGGACTTGGGACTCACTCGGGATCGGGAGGCATTGTTAGCGGCCCGCTTTTGAGCACGTCTCCGTCTGGCCTCCACGTCATCGTCGGCGGACGCCATTGTGGTGGCGGCAGCGCCCATTTTCCAGAAGCAAGGAGCGCGTTTGAGGCGATGCAGGCTTCGCCGCCTTCGCTTGCGACGACGATCCTCCTCGGATGAATCGGCGGCAATGGGTCGTATGGCATCTCCATAGCCCACGGCCGTTTTCGAGTGCACGGACATCAGGGGATTGTCAATGTTGAGGTCGCGGGAGATGGCGGCGCCACTCTGAACCGTCTCGGCTATATTTCCGGCCAGAGTCATGGCGCCCATGCCCAGCGACTCAAGCGGATTCTGTGGACCTGGCCTGGCCGCAATCATGGCCAGACCCACGATAACCAGGAGAAGGGCCAGCGGTTGGCGATTCATCGTTCTAACTGTGAGGCGGCGGCACTGCATCCGCGCTTTTTAAGCCATCGAATCGCGTGATTCCCTTCGATTCAAATCGATTTGAATCCACACCATGGCCGATGGCTCGTAGAGATCACAGTAGGCTTTCGGATTGGCCCGACGACAGCTGTCAGGTGTCACCGGACTGGTTGGGCTATCCAGTCAGTATCACTTGCTCGCTTAGTCGGTTCAGATCGGTTCGTTTTACTATTTTCCCGCTACAGACTTCGTATACAAATTGTATCAAAATCTGAATTTGAAAATCACTTTTGGCCATCCACACTCGAGCTACACAACCTCTCGTCAAAACTTTTTAGTTCACGTCGCGACAAACAGAACAACAGGGAATCATGAGATCCAGCAAAGTTCGTGGGGGCAACGCCAGTCGATTGGCTGACGCGGATGGACAGTGGGGAAAGGGATGCCTGGGTTCGCAGCACTCAATAATCAAGAATCACGGGCGTGGCCTTTCATCCGTGAGTGTAGAAAACGTGATACACATAAGCTCAATTGCATAAATATTTTAAGAAACAGAATCAAAAGTTACACATCCAAAACGGCCTACTACTACTTGCGTACATTTCACACTTATCTCAATATCATTTAACCCACTTTGAAATAAGGATAATAAAAGTTAACACAAAAAACGCACCCTTATCCTTATTAACATGATAACATTGTGCTGGTCTAGTTCCCATTCTCACCCGCATATTCTTCTAACCTACGCAGCAAAC
Source organism: Drosophila mauritiana (assembly GCF_004382145.1). NCBI lineage: Eukaryota > Metazoa > Arthropoda > Insecta > Diptera > Drosophilidae > Drosophila > Drosophila mauritiana. Next base: position 18,261,060 of record NC_046672.1, on the reverse strand, counting down.
TCCCACGCAATTTGGTGGATTCTCGCCGTCGGGACAGCAGTATCCTGCCGTGTACTCGCAGCCAGGACTCCGGGTCGGTGGTAAGCTCAAGGCCACGCCCAACTCGCTGCTGCAGCAGCAGCAGCAACAGCAGCTGCAGCAGCAACAGCAGCTCCTGGCGCAGCAGCAGCAGCAACTCCTGGCCGCCACATCGCCGCAGGTAGCAGCTGCATCCGGACCAGGATTGGGCGTTGGCGGGGGCGTGGTCAACATGCCCAGCTATGCGGACCAGATGCACGCCGCCTTCCTCGACTATCAGCGCCAACGAGCCGAGTTCGAGCAGCAGCAGCAGCACCTGCTGCAGAAGCTCTACCACTACTATCCCGATGTATCCGGCGGCCTACAATCACCTGCCCAGATTCAACCCCAAACCCAGACAGCTGCCCCCACCGACGTGGGAGGCGCTCCGGCAGGCATTGCACCACAGAGCGCAGCTGGCCGCTTCGCCTACCGCCGGCCGCAGTTCAGCAGCAATGGCCTGCAGCCCGAGCGCCTTGCATCCGGATCCATTGTGCCCGGAGGTCCAGTAAGAGGAGGTCCAGTTGGAGTCATCCCGGGAGGAGTGATCGGATCAGCGTCTTTGCGCAACAGCGGTCTGGGAGCGGGAGCGGGAGGAGACTTCTACTCCACGCAGCAGCACATGGGCTTCATGCAGCAGCAGCAGCAGGACGTGCTCCGTGACCAGCAGCAGTCGGTGGCCCAGCAGTTCGCCACCAGCCAGCTGGCGCCCACCACCCGCCAGAGCTATGGGATGGCCGTTCCCATGTCCTCCGTGCTGGGATCCCCCACCTACCAGCAATCGCCGGACGTCTCTCATGTGAGCTTCTCAAGCGGCAATCTCAACTACAGCTTCTAATGATGATGAGCTGTTATCCCAAGGACTTTAAAAACTAGTATTTTCATTTTTTTTTTTTTTGCGTAAATTTTCGTGGTATTTGATAAGAGGAATTGTGTAGGGCAAGCAAGAATAAATTTTGTAAGTGACGATAATTGATGGTTTTTGATGGGTGGATGCTCTTTAGACTGATTAAAGGGTATGAGTATGGCTTACTAACAAAACTAAACAAGTTACGAGGGTTAGATTTGCCTGAAGAAGAGTTTGAATGTGCACTTCTCGTCTCGAGTTATGTAAGTACTCTAGTTAGTTGATTAATTAGCCCTAATCCTGTATGACCAACAGCATTTCATTACCAACAAGCCATCGGCACGTGCTCCGTGGAATCTAGCTGGCCAGTTAACTGGCCCCACTTTTCAGATTCATCACGATTCATAATGATGGGTCATTCCTAATCGGCACCGCTCATCTTCAACAAGCCGCCGAGCTCACGTGCAATAAATGCATTAAGATTGCTTTGAACGGACCGCCTTCGCATTGGCACACAATTGCTGCCATTGAATCTGTTTATAGAGTTAATATAATCCGGCCACAGCTCCATGCTATCGTACATCCCACTGGCGGATCCATTTATCCGAGCAGCCAGTCGCAGCCGCGACCACGACGGGCTTCGATTGTGGGCGTATTATTAGACATCCATGGGAATGGACATCCCGTGCACCACCGAGTGGTGCATCAATGAACGGAAACAATTGCCCTGGCTGACCGTCGGCTAATTGGGACGAGGATGAGGCTGATGGGAACGAGGCCACTGGATGGGTGGGGGGGATGGACTCAACTGGCTGCAGCGAAGCCCAGACCAAACATACATGATGAGCCCCGAATCCTTTGAGTGGCCACGTGTGCATCCATTTCAATATCCATATCTGCACTGCAAGAAATCGATTAACCTAGTTGAATGATATACATCTATATATGAGTAACTAAAAGTAACCAAATTTATTTGGCAAACAGTCATTTTAAGTCCAAGCCTTAAAGAGTTCATATATATATTATGTTTTGGAACCATATTACACCATAGATAGACGAATCCAAAGGAGAAAACAGCTTATCGAATGCCTATATCCATTATATCAAAACTAGCTACAATCTTATATTGGGTATAAAGCAAAAAGTTCCATATAAAAGTAAAAAATGCAAGATACAAAGATATTTCAGCTACTTAAATGTTCAATGTATTTAAGTGCACTTAGCAAATTTTAACATGCCCAGCTGCGCCTTTCATTGGAACCCGATATCCAATGCATATAAACCCCTATCCTTAAAGGCGTATAAAGGTATCTAGATATGTAGGTGCCATTTTACTCGACTTTGCCCCCTTTAACCCCACAAACTGTGGCCTCGCCACAGGCAATATAGACAAAATTCTGGGCGGTGCACTTGTTTGCGGCGCCACGACAATTGAGAGGGTGTTATGCAATTTTGGGCCGCTTTCCCAACTTTCCAGCCGCTCGATTCCCCATCTACCTGGCATGGGAGCAGGCCCCAGGCAATCCGGCACTGTGCCCAACAGGTGACGATTGCCAGTGGAGTGGTTACTTTGGCCCCAAAAAGTGGTGAGAGGTGGGGGGTCTGTGCAAAAAGGTGTCCTTGGATGGGGTTCGTTCTTGGCAGGACACCTGCCGGCAAGGCCATCAGTGCATTGCGGGCCAATGTAAACAGTAAGTGGAGCTCGAGCCAAGAGCAAAACGGAACCGGAATATGGCATCCAGAATCCGTGGGCAAAACACGACAATTGCATTAGATGTACCCAGCCGGACGACCCGCTGACTAAGCCACTTGCACCACTGCCACCTTCCACTTCCACTTCAAAACGTTGGCACCATAAGGCGCAGCCGGAAAATGCTGCAAATATAATAAATATTGAGGAGCTGGCCAACTGATTATGGCCACGTACGGGAAGTAATTCAATTTGTAGACCGAATATTAATTGGAATACCGAAAAAGGAGGGGAAAGGGGGCTTCTTTTGGCCATACATTTGGACCCCCATCGACTTATTTGCATGGAAAATTCCAATTTAGTGTCGGCCAGGCAAATACACACAAATACACGGGCAACGGCAAACAGCAAAAGCAGAGACAGGAGCAAAAAGTAAAATGGGTAAAAGAAGTGGAAAACCAGCCGAACTAGAGACGCAAAGCAAATATAGTTACTAAATAAGCCCACGTGTGCGTGCGTATCCTGCGAGTATCCTGCCAAAGTGTAGCATCTGTGTGTGTGTGTTGTGTGAGTGAGTTGTGTGCGTAGGACCGCATCCTGTTCATTTCCCCGAACGAGCTGGCAAAACAAAGCACTGCATTCAGATACAAAGACAAACACAGAATTTCCCTTGCCGCTGGAGCCCGGCCCACCTGTGGCCAACTGTCCTGTGCTGGAAAAGCTGCAGGACTGCAGCAGGCTGCAAAGATGGGGACACTTCGGTTTGGTTTCCTAATTAGCTGCATAATGAGGAGCTGCCCAACTTGGTGTCCCAAGTGCCCGTCAACTGTCCACTGGGCGGGGGGAGAGTCGAATGCTAGCGATTACAATTTATAATCGCCAAAAGATGTACTCTTTCCACAGCCATGACCTTAAGTTGGCCAAAAGATGAAAACATTGTGGGCCCAGATACTCGAAGCCAAATTGCGTGCTAAGTAAATATCTACGTATTTAAATTTAATATGAGCCCCTGGGGGTGGAAAAGCTAAAATATATACATACCTTTTTATTTGCGCAGAGGGAATTGTGCAACTGTGAATCACTTTAATTAGCACACAATGTGCGTGAAAGGAGGTGTCCTTTTATGCTAGATTTTCCATTGGATGGCCCAGCCCTCCAGTTGCTCCTGCAGCTATCCCGGCTCAGAGTTATCCTTGTTGATGGCCCTTAAAGCTGTCGTCCCATCATTCAAGCTGTTGCGACTTAGCTGGCAAACTCTGACTTTCACTCTCCCGCGAATGCCATCGAATTTTGCCGGCTTTATTTGCTGTGTAGGCCATATTTTAGGAGGACCGAGGACCGAAATAAACGGGTTATCATCTATTTCGGGCCATGTGCGCGATGCCCGATGTGACGTAAATTGGTTTTCTGGGCCTTTGCACTTTCACTTGGTATTTGGCGGACTACATAGAGCATCATATTTATGGTCGGTCGGCGGTACAGTGCGTTTCATGGCGATGAATCGACTGGCCAGTGTCGCCTTCCCAGCCGGGAGACTTATGCTCATGAAACGCGTGTCCTGTTATGCGCCATAAAGTATGCTGATCAACTGGTGCGTGGCAAATAAATCTCGGCCTGCTTCTGGTCCGCATCATGGCCAAAAAAAAGGAGAGCACTGCAGTGCTTGCATCGCATCGCATCATATCATATATCATATATCATCATGGAGCGACAGACCGACCTTCTACAACTATTCCCACGAGACTCCCCGCAACCCTTCTGCATTGCCAGCCAGTTATAACAACGAGTTCGTTTTTTCCAACATTTCCACATGCATTTCGTTTCAGTTTACAAATTAAGTTTAAATACAACGTAAATTCAACCGCGATAAAAAAAAACACATTCAGCATTCACAATGCGGAATGGGTGGATAAGTTTAAGCTCTGGGACCAGGCTAACAACACGATAATAAAAACGGAGCGTGCGGCACCGCTGCATCCCGCGCTGCGTGCCCCTTTTATCACCCAGGTGGCCCAGGTGGGTTCAGGTGTGCTTGGTTGGCTCCTAACCCGTCGAATGGCTCACGGGTCGCAGGCTCTTGGTGCAGTTAACAAATTGAGTTTTAATTAAGGCGAACAGCTACCGACACGCTCTGGGTATTATTGTTCCTATTAGTGTAGTTAGCCAGACGGATAGGAAAGTGTATTTGTGTGCGAGTGTGCACTGGCGGCGAGGGGGCGGGTGGAGGCGGTGCGGAGGCGGAGGCGGTGGCGGTGGCGATGACGATGGGCGGCGGATCCTCTAGTAGCCATAGTGAATACCATGGCCGGAGACCGATGTGTGGACGAGGGCGGGTGCGGCGACGGCGGCCCTGAAAGTGGGGGCGATGGTGGCGATTATGAGGCAACCTTATTAATATGGTCCTGCGAGCCGGATACTCACTTCACCACGGGCCCGGCCAGATGCGTAGCGTATGCAGGAGCAGCGTAGGCGGGGGCAGCATAGGCGGGGGCGGCAAGTCCAATGCCGTGTCCAATGATTCCGGGAGCTATGGGGGGGATGGCACACACACACAACAACGTTAGGTTTATTATAAAAAACAAGCACACAAACAAAGCGAGTCAAGACACAGGAGAATGATAGACAGAGACAGATGACCGAGCTGAAAGAGAGATAGTCACAGTGGAGGTCGAGATAGAGCTTCCCCAAATTAGCATCGTGTCCATTGTTTGGACAATACACCAGCCAGCCCGAGGGCTCCCCGCCCAATGCGCCACTTAAAGGTTGTCAACGGCAACCACCTGACATGGCCTGACCACCAGCACCACCCACCAGGCCGGTGGCACAAGATTCCTGCACAGGGCCAAAATCCATCGTACGATGGATTCAATGCCTAGGGAGTTGGGCTGCCGAATCTTTTTATATCACTCTTCGCTGTGCCGAACAAAACAAAACTCTGTTCTCAAAACTACTTGCAGCTCCTGGGCTTGGGTTCGAACTTAATTAAAATTCGTCATAAAATAGTCGTATCCTTCCGAGTTATGCTATTCATTTAGTGCCAGTGCATTGTCCTTTTGAGCGAACCAACCGCAGCGCGTGGAGGAAACTTGCATGCATTGAGTTTGCAGCGCACAAGGCAAATATAAAGTATACGACACGTTGTGCCATCTAGAACACGAAATATTAAAATCAGAGACATATGCCATCTAATCACTCTTTTCTCGCCGTGCACGGGGCCACAAGCCCCGGGAAGCGTCAGCCAACATCAATCAAGTGACACCCAGCCGAACGGGAACGGTGACTGTGTAACTGGGTGACTGGTCGATTCGGTGATTGGGTGACTCGCTGACTTGGACTTGGACATGGCCAGCTGGATCCCCGGGAGCCATTGGGATGCAGTATTCGCTCCACCTTGCTGTGCCGACCATCGCCACATGGAAGCTTTAAAGCCTTCGAAATAGATAGGCGGCGAATGATTGATTACATGCCTGGCCTGATGGTTACCTCACCGCCGAATTTCCACACCCACACCCACCGGGACATTTGTATCTGTTTTCTAGCAAGACAAATCGATTGCGGCCGGACCCAAAACCGATTATCCCTTTTGTTGGCTGCTTTGTTTGCTCGGGCAGATGGCCTAGATGTATCGATTGCCCAGGGCTCCGGCATAGGCATTGGCAATCCTTTGAAGCGTGCAAACAGCAATGATCTTTGAGGGCTTTAACCTCAGCTGGGCTCTTTGTTTCAAGCCGCAATCATTTGTGTCCTATCGCTGTGATCTCTGTGATGTCTTGCTGGCCACCTGCCGCCATTTTCACGGTCCAACTTTAAACAATTTTCCCTAAAGTTTTCCTTTGAGCTTGCTGCATCAAAACGATCTCCCAGATGTGAGACTCCCCTTCCGCCCCACCTATCCACCTGGTTGCGTACTAACTCTGGAGCCCAGACTAACCACCCATATATCAGAAAAGTCCTCCGTGCCTGATGGAGCGAAACTGGCGTTGTGCACTCCACCACCCGGGCCAAAGTTTGTTTTTGCCAAGTGCACTTGGCCACCGGGACGAAAACACAATAAAGTTCCTTTTCTGCTTTCAGACTGGAAAAAAAAAACTCGTTGCGAAATCGCTGAGGAATCAGATTTTCGGGGATTCGAAAGCGTGCGAAAGTGCGGAAAAGTTAAGTTAGAGCTGGGGGATGGGGTTAGCGTTAGTTAGTCCTGGATAACGGAACTCGATATCCTCGATATCCTGGGATATCCTGGTCACCTACCGTACGATGGAGCAGCGGCGTACTTCACAACTGGAGCGGCGGCGACTGGGGCATGGGCCAGATATCCGTGCGAGATGGCCGGAGCGGCACTATAGGAGCCATAGCCTCCGTATCCGTAGCCACCGTATCCGCCCAGTCCCAGCGAGTGACCCAGTCCCAGCGAGTGTCCCAGTCCCAGCGAGTGCCCCAGTCCGGAGATCTGCACGGCCGGAGCGCTGGCCGCATAGTGTCCGCCGTAGGCCACGCCCTGAATCTGGGCGGGAGCCGTGTGCCCAGCGTAGCCCAAGGAGTAGGCCGGCGCAGCGATGGCGTGGGCCGGAGCAGCTTGGGTTTTGCATTTTCATTTTCGGGTTAAAAGTGTTAACAATCAACTAAGCAGTAATGGCCGGCTTGCATCTGTGTTAGTTGCGTGTATCTATCAGTTCGCAAAAGATTCAACAAACTTTTGAATGATTGAGGTACTTTTCTCATCTACTCGTATAATTCGCATGTTTGATGTTTCAAGTATGACATTTAGTTTGTGAGCAATTTAAAGTGTTTCAAACAGGATGTCTTTGAAAAGTTTCTTGTGCGCAAATATCAAGGTGTGTTCCAGATAAATGAAAGAGTTCCCTGGAAACCTATAAAAACCTGAGCCATCACTGCGACTACGTGCAAAGGGGACGCAAAGTGGTGCGTGTGAGTGGTGTGCTGGGTGGTGCAGTGGTGTACATTTGGCGTTGGAAGTATCGGTGGATTGAGTGGATTGGGTGGCTTGGCTTGGATTGGAGATCCTGCGACCGGGACTCACCTGCGTAGCCGTGGGCGGCGACGGGCGCCAGTCCGGCGTCATTGCTGATGCTGGACCGCTGGACATGCGACTGCGAGTGGGCGGTCTGGACCTGGCTGGCGTAGTCCGACTGGGAGGATTGGCCGTAGTGGCCCTTCACCGTGTGCTCCTGGGTGCTGCCCACGGATGCGTGGTCGACGCTGGGGGCGCTGATCGAATAGGCCGCCGGACCGCCGGGCTTCGCCTGGACGCAGGCGATCAGCGCCACCAGGACAACGGAGAGGATAACCTGGAAATGCGTTAGATTTGAGATATGTACACATAATATGCGCAATTGTATAAATCAGTGTCGTTTGGCTCTGTCGCAGTTCGACCGTCTGCAGGAAATTGCTGGCGAGCAAACTTTTAATTAAGTTGATAAAGTTGGAATAGTTGGTGTGCCATGGCGGAACATGGCCTTGAAAGGGTGCTGCTGCGATTTGCATCGCTTAATCGAAAGACACACAGAGCTGTCCAATACAAGCCAGGTTAAATAAATCGTTAGCTGGAGAGCAACTATTTTCGAAAATAGACAATAAGCATGGAAAGTTATTTTCAACTTGTGCATCTGAATGCAGCACTGGTTACCATCAATTGATTGCGCTAACAAAGCGCCAGGAAATGCTGATTTAAAAAAAAAAATGAAAGGACTACAAATTTTGCATCTCAACGCGATTGTTAGATACAAAATCAAGATACAAATACAATTTGTTGCTGACACTCGAAATTGTAATTATTTGTTGTGCGAGTGGTGCTTTATATCTCGTTTTTGCACCAAGTGCCCCATTCAGTCGTCCTCATGTTGCATGGCCTATTTTGCTTGCTGAAGCATTCCTGGCCAAAACTGACCCAGATCGAGGCCTCATAATCAGCTGCCACTCGACAGTCGCACAATTAGCATGCGTGTTGGTCGTGCTCTCGTTTTCATTGCCTTCAACATTGATTTTCAAATGCGAGTGGGCCGAGATTGAAATCCACGTTCTATTGGCCATATGAGGTCGAGAGCTGTGGCCTGGGCAGGAGCCACCAGCCAGCCAGCCAGCCAGACAGTTATCCTGCCAGCTAGTTATCCTGCCAGCTGAGGAGCAACAAAGCAGACTGGGAAAAGGATGTGCCCCCTTTTGTTGGCTGTCGAGCGATGAGTGAAAGGATAACAAGTGCAGGCAACTCGGATCCCCGTGCCACCGGCTCCTTTTCCATGTCAATCGGCTTGCCTGCGATGTGCAACAACTTTTCACGCACCTTGAATGCCATTGTTAAAGTGATTCACTTGAAAAAAATTCGACTCAGTTCGATTGGATTGCGATTGGTAACTGTCTCGGTTCGCAGTTCTTTGGGCCTATTTATACGCAGTTTGCAGTTTGCAGTTCGCAGCTGCCGCCGGTCTGCTCTCAAAATATGGTGCAAAAAAAAAAAAAAAATTAAAAAAAAAACGAAGTTGAGGAAAATCAGTGGAAAAAAGCAAAAAAGTGGCGGCAGCCATGAGAACGGGTTTTCATCAGTTGGCAAAGCAGGCAGAGCGCAGGCGCGCCGCTCTACGCAATAATGCCGCCACCACCGCCGCCGCCGCCCTCCCCCATCGGCCACGCCTTCTTTTTGGCGGCAGAGATCGCTTTTCGTGTTAATCGCATCGATTGTTTAATTGGAAATTTGTCCGCACTTGTCCGAATGCGGCAAAAGGAAATGCCAGCGGACAAGGTGAGCCCCACTGCGTTCACCCTCTCCATTTCAATTTTTGGAGTTTTTGGGTCACTTCCAGGCCCCCCAACCCAATATCATATCATATCATTCTCACGTGGCTCTTGTCAAGTGCTTTATTAATGGACCGCCCGATTTTTCATTTTCCACCACCACACCCGGTGCGTTGCACATATTTTTTGGGTTTTTTGTGCCCGGCCTGCGGACATTTTGTGTTCAACTTTGAACAGACTTTTCATACCCCGCATTTGGTACTTTGAGTGGGCATAGTGGTGCGCACTTAGTAATTAAGTACATATATTTGAGTATATGAACAGGGAAATTGTGAAATTATAATGAACTAACCAACTCTTTGGTTGACTGTTCGTTTGATTGTTTGTTGTATATGTAATATGATATAATAATAGTCATGCACATTAATAATCAAATTGGATGTTTAACTATATGCTGAAAATAAAGTCAAAGTTGCAAAATCATGTGAATCTTACTAATATTATTACTATTACTATTACTAATATTTGTTACTTACATATTTCAAATTAAATAAAAGTATCCCCTACACAAGTGGACACTATTACAGATGCTAAGAAGTTATCTTTGTTGCTATTATTATACTATGAACTAGTAATTGCAATAAATTAATTAATGCCCGAGAACCTCTAATGGGTATAACCACGACCGAATACCACACCTCCAACTCCCAGTTACCATTGGTTATTTTTTGCTAGTTCTCACGCAGCCGCCGCCAAATGGGCGCGGAAATTGGGCAGCCAGATCGGATTGGACTGCTGCACTGGATCGGATCGAATAGGATGGGATGGTATGGGGGGCATTAGTCGAGAGTGGGAGCCCCAGCTCCAGCTCCAGCCCAAGAGTCGGAGATTGCAACTGGGGGGCTCGGAGTTGTGAGCGGTGAGCTCTGGGCTTGAAGTGGGGCCTGAGGACCTGGCAGCTTTTCGAAAGGCACAAAATCGGGCAGTGGGCCCGATTTTTGGCCTGGGAGGCCTTTTTGCTAGTTTTTGATTTGTGTTTTCTGATCTAAGCCATTTTGTTGCTGGTTAGCCGTTTTTTGTTGCTCGCTAGCAATTTATGCGCACTTTGTGCGTTGTCGTGACGAGGGACAGATTTAGACACTGGGAGAATTCGGGTGTTATTATTAATTAACATCAATTAGTACGAATAAACAAATGTCACATTTAACTTAAAATAATATTTGCAAACGTTTTAGGGGGTATTTTAAATAGAACTATCAAACAAATTGATATCACCATGTTTTATTGTCATTTGTATCTATTAAATACAACACGAAAGAGGCAAATAAATAATATTAATGCCAATGTGATAGATATGCCAAACCTTTGTTTCTCTGGGTGTGGTGGACATGTGGAGCGGGCCAGGGAGTGTTATGTAATGGGCCACAGCTGGCTGTTCGCCTGGGAGCAAATACACACAGAGGTTTCGCAACCAAGGCGACTCTGCGCTGGGAAATTGCTAGCATTTTCCAACTGTCAACCGGAGAAACCTCCGCCAAGGCGAGCAAGTCGGGCTCCCGAAATCAGAATCAGAATCTGAAACAGAATCGGGGGTAAAAGCGCAGGCAACCTTCAGAACAAATGCATGGACGCACAGACGCACGGTCCTTGGGGCAGAAGGCGGTGGTCAGTAAAAGCATTATCAAGCTGGAGATGGCGCCACTTGTTTTGGCATTGCCAATTCTGGGCAAGCACACAGTAGGACTGAATGGCGCAGAAGTCGTGAGGAAGTACACAGACAGAAATATAAATACATATATATTTAGCTCACAATTATTGAGTACTACTTCTACAAACATGTGCCAACTAAAAGAAAAGCAGAGAATCGGGGTCACCAAAACTTACTTCAGAACATCAAATCTTTTCTACATTTTTTCACTCACGGAATCACCCAATTTAATTGTTTGCCAAAACCAACTGGTTTTTAAATTTGGCTGACCTATACGATAAGTGTTAAGATGCAACAAGTCAATCGGGGTCACCAGTTACTATCTATCTGTACACGAAGCAGACATTTCCAACAAGTTTATTTAACATTTAGGTTGTATAAACATGATATTGTACCATGAAAAGGGAATATATTTCTATTATATAGTAGACGTAATAACATCTAACCTAACTTAACTAGTAACCCACTGGTTTTTATTGCACGTAAAATTAAATCGATGGCAGTCTACGAAGATAATTTATACTAGCAATTCTCGAAGCTTTTCTTGCTTGATATCGCACTGCAATTACACCTGCAATCAAGGTCGTAATGGAGACCGCCGGCTCACTCCATAAATTAACCACATTCATGAGCTCGCATTGTGAGCGCCTCGGTTTGGCTCAGTGTGAAAGTGCGAGGCGAAGTCAATTCCCGATGCAGTGGCAATCATCGATTGTCATTGTCGATGCGCCACCCCCTTTCAGCCCGTCCTTGGGCCATTGTGTAATGGCGTGATGTTTCAATTACCGCCCATCATTCGTCCCTCCGTGAAAAACCCCGCGCGATAAATACACAATGCCAGCGCTGCGGGCGACGCAATCTGCGAGCTTTTTGTCTCCGACATTAATTTGTATAATTGCAATGCCAATACAGGACAAGCAGTCGGGCCCAGCCAAGTGCAGCGAGCCATAGCCATCTCAATGTCCTTTTCACAGCGAGCCACCAGCACCCAAGCTGCCCAAACCACCCGACCCACTCAGCCCACTCAGCCCACTCAACCCGCCGCATTGTGGTGTCCAGTCGGGCGCAACATTTCACGTCTATGTGGGTCACAAAGGCGCACACAATGAGCCAAAACAAAGCCACGGGAGAAATTGGACAGGCCCACGGATCGGTTCCTGACGAAATGCTGATATCCTTTGCGACTCAAAGCAAATGTTCTTGATAGGACGACAAAGGGCACAGGGTAAAGTGCAGCGAATTTGGATTACGAATAAATCGAACTACTCACATAATTATGTTTATCATGGCTTATGCCTACTAAACCCCAATCAAATTAAAAAAAAAGTTTATTGATTGTCTACCAAGTAGCAAGTTTAAACTAGAAATGTATATGTTAATTGTAGCAGGATTGAATATACATTAAAAACCAAAACATAAATACTATGGCCAAGTTAATAATTATCACACACAAGAAGTTTTTAAAGATCCTAATATCTGCAATCGCCGTATCTTGTATCCTTTTAGTTGACCAGCAAGGGAATTACAGGGTATCACCGCCATGGGCAGTGACTGACAGCCGTTGCAGTTGGCATTCCCCTAACTGCTGTTTTCACCGAACTGCTCTTGAAACCGCCGTCGCCCATCGCTGTCATTGTTTCCATGTCCATTGTCCGTTGTCCGTTGTCCGTTGTCCATTTGGTGATGTGCGGCTCAGTTTTTAGTGGTTTGAGCTGGCGACATTTGCCTAAATACTTGGCCGCACACACTCGACCATTATCACACATGCCGTTTTCCATGCCCGCCTTTGTTGGCCTTTTGCGTGGAATTTCCAGAGGCGAAGATTAATGACCGACATGACCTGACAGCGCCGCGTCAGCGTGGCATCGATGTCAATGGCGATAGACGAGCAGGATGGCTGGGCATGATTGGGTTGACCACCTACAAGACCGACCCGCTATCAATGGAATATGGTGTACAAGCTAACCTGAAGTTACTGTTCATGAAAATGCAGGCTTTAACTGGGACTTCTATCCTTTCCCCGCTTGGGCGGAAGTTATTGTAAACCTAATAACTTTGACTGTGAGATTCAGCTCATGAGAGGATTGTACTATGCCTATGTTTTATTCATACTAAATTTGTTTGACTTGAAGTGGGTGTTATACCCGTTACTTGTAAAGCGAAAAACATATGAAGTATATCATTTCTGGATTAGGTTCACTAGCCGAGTCGACCTACCCATGTCCGTTTGTCAGTCTGTCGGTTCGTTTGTCCGTTTGTCCGTTTGTCCGTCTAGTGGTCCGGGGGTACTGTGATCTACATCTGTATCTTTCTGGCACTCACAACCGCTGAAACATGGTTGTCAGATAGTTTAGGAACTCAACTCTAGCGTTCTCGAATTACGATTCAATATAAAATAAGACCCATAAGCTGTCGATAGCTCTGGTATGCGCAGTATGCACAATAAAATTGAACGATATGTAATAGTTTTACCCTCAAATGCTTTATCGCTTAACTGCAGCTCCGAATTGCGGTGTCTCAAATAGCAGCCATTGGTAATTGTGGTGCCACATCTTAATGGCTATCTTATCGCACCACCCTCGTAGTGCCCGCCACCCACCTGGTGCGTCCAGAAGTCCGCCAGATGGCGCACGCCATCCAACGAGGGCGTGGCTGCAGCGAACCGAAACTGGAGCAATGTCCTGATACCACGCGCTATTAACTGCCAACACTTGAGTGTACGTGATACGCACACAGTTGCTTAGTCGAGAGCATTAAAATTTAACCTTCAATTACGAAATCAATAGGCAAAAAGGCGGCCGGCCACACCTCCATGTGGCCAGATCTTTTTGGCCAGATTCGAGCCGCCTTTGTGCACTGGGTTCGTGCGCCTTTGTTGTCTTGCTGTCTTCATCTATTTTCATATTTTCAGAGAATTATTTTTTCATTTTTTCTACCCATTTTGTGTTATTTTTTTTATATTTTTTTTTTTTTGCTTCGATGCCAGAGCTGCGATATTGAAAACGCTTGACAAGTGGGCGGTGTCCCCGACATACCACGCCCACGTGCCCCCCGCGTTAATTTGTTGTGCAATCTGCGCATTTATTATTTTCAGGCTTTCCCTCACTGTTATTATTACATCGCCAGTAATGAGAATATTCAAAGCAGCTAAACGAAATGGGGGCAAACAAAAAATAAAAAACGAAACAAAAAACAATAATGGCACATTCTTGCGTTTAACTTGATTTTCACTAAGTTTCATATTTATTTTCATTCATTGTCGGCTAACGAGGTTACTTCGAGGCATGGCCAAGTGATAATAAATTCGGCTAAAAAAAACTAGGACACATATTTTAAGTGATTATTACAATCATAAGTACAAATTTATTTAATATGGATGCTGAATTATGCATTTGGGGTTCTATACTCAGTTTATATCTGCATCTCGACCATGCTCCGATCAAAACTGGCCAACTGTGCAGCAAGATCACCGTATACATGAATTGTGAGTAGAGGACACCCTTGGACTGTTAACACTCTAAGGTTGGGAAGTCCTACGACCAGGTCGGCGACAATTTCATTAGTGATATTGGGTGAATTGCTGAGGTCCAGCGTCTCCAGAGACTTTAGGTTCTTCAATCTAGTGAAGTCTTTGGCGCAGTAAGGTTGATTGTGTATTATCAGAACACGCAGCTGCCTGAATATCGATAGAATCGCCAGGGCATTGGCGTTAACAAAGCCACGCGGTGCATCTGGAAACATCAGCTTCCGCAGCAAAGGCACACCCATTAGACCCTTCAGCATCGAGCAGCTGAGCATACATTGAGTTGTCTCTACGGGGTGGGCTTTAATGGCCAACGACTCCAGATTGCGCAGCCCACCCAGCCTATTCTCATCGCGTTTCACGGAGCAAATCGACACCTCGACCTCCACCAGCAAGGGACAAGCCAGCACCAGATCCCGATAGACATTCCAGTACCCACCGAGCATCGGGTCCGAGGCACGCAGCTCGCGAAGTCTTGGCATACAGCTCAGGTGTATTAGTTGGTTCGGGCACAAACTCAGGCAGCCGGTTATGTTAAGGGACAACAATGAAGTTGGAAGACTCATCAAACAGCTTCCAGTCAATTGATCGTTGTACCCCAGATCCAGTGTCTCCAGTTGAGTCAAGATCTCCAAGCCCTCGAGGTTCTCATCTGTGAGCCCACAACGACGCATGCTAAGATTGGACAAGCTGCTGAAGCTAGTTCCGGGAGCGGTGCACCATTTGTATCGCGTGAGTTGCAATCCCTCGAGGGCAATCTCATTCACCTTCATCCGCTTGATCGACATCAGTTGCATGAAATACTCGAAATGTGGAAACATTGCGGTCTGTGGGCCTCCGCGTATAATCTCAATTTCAGGTCCCGAAAGGTCCACAAATAGTCTGGTTTCAACCAATGAGAACTCAAGCATTTCTTCCAAATCCACTACGCGGCTCAGGCGAAGGTTAGAATTCATGGCGTATATGTTCTCAAACACATCGCAACTGGCTGCAAAGCTAATGCGAGACTTCAGATCCAATTGCTTTAGTACATCCAACCAAAACAAGTCTAAACCGCTAATTAAGCTGACAAAGGACAAGAAATGTGTTTGTGAGCTGCTTGGAGAAAGCTACAGATTTACGGCGTTTTCTTTACCTGAAGTTCATTGTTCTAGATTATGGATTCTTTAATAATATTTCGGTCTTTTCCAGATATTATTAATGCTTAGCTGTGAAATCTGAAAAAAATATTACTTCTAAGCAAATTTTCACTTCGCACCAAATGACTTGACGTAAAATGATAGAGCTGTCGCCCTTTTGTATAACTTCAACTCTTTTTTGGTATATTTTATGTATAACGATAAATTAGACAATCACGTATATATTTTCCAGGGATATTGTATTTTCTGCCCTGGGGACCTGGCACTAAAACATTTTCTAGGGGCTGACATCGATTTAGGAAACCGCCAGCAATTAAAAACAAGATAGAATGCGATAGTCGACTTGCCCGACTATCAGATACCCGTTACTCAGCTAGCTAGTGGACGTGCGTTCGCTAGATATTGTAGGGAATAAATTCACGTCTCGAACGTTTTGGGTGTTTTGTAGGTGTAAGGAGAGGCGTGGTCAAAGTATTTTCGATAGAAATTGGCAAGACAGTAAAGCGAAGAAAAATAAAAACACTTTTCAAAAGTGTGGGCGTGGCAGTTTTGGGCGGCTTGTGCGGCGTAGAGTGGGCGTGGCAATATGGTCTCTAGGATCTGTATGCTAATCTCAACCTTCAAGCTTTTTTCCTGAGATCTCGACGTTCATACGGACGGACAGACAGACGGACAGGCGGACATGTCCAGATCGACTCGGCTATTGATCCTGATTAGGTCGGAGAAGCTTCCTTCTGCCTGTTACATACTTTTCAACGAACCTAGTATACCCTTTTAATCTACGAGTAACGGGTACAACCACCGCAAATTGCATCTAAGTGCTGCAATTATGCATTCGCTTAAGCAACGCTGCGTAAACGCAATTCCAATGGAGCTAGACGCAAGAAAGTCTATGCTATTAAGAGCTGGCTAGTTTTTAGTTTGTATTTTAACTTCGGCAGTTGAATGCATTTTGCCTAAAATAATCAATTAGTTTATTTGGGGAAGTCACAAAACGAAATCTGTGATAGTGTATGCGGTCCGCATTAATATTTGCAGGCAAAACGCAAGTGTGCCTCGACTGACAGCTTATGTTAATAAATAAATAATAAATGCATAAATAATTGCCACATGCAGTTGGGTTCGCCGGCAGGCCCGTTGGTTCCCAGCCAACCTTATCCGACAATCATCGCTGGGTTAGTGACTTAGTGACCTGATTTTTGCCGCCCCACGCTGCATGCCACTTACAACACGCCCCAAACCCGCCCCGCCCACGGCCTTTTAATTAAATTAGTTTATTTTATTGACATCTGCATACACACACACACATATGTATGTGTTTGGGTACATTTTTTGGGGCACAGACGCTATCAGCAGCCGCAAAAATGCACGGTCCGCCAATCTCGTGGCGTATTTATAGGCTGGAAGTCGGAATTTGGAATCTGCATATATCAGTAAGTAGTAGAAAGATAGGCACAGGTCTAGCTTGTTTCGCTCACTTGGCTAAAACTGATAGCAAAAAGTGCTTGAGCCCGAAAGAAATTCTTTAAAATACCAACTACTATGCTATGCATATTTGCCGCCTGGGCAATATTCCAAATTCCAGCCTACTGAGCATCCTCCAGTCGCCAGGATTTCCAATCGAGTATATCCACATTATTCGCAATTGGCCGACTGTTTGTTTATATTTTTTTTGGCCTCGCCAGCCCCCTAATTGAGTTGGTTTATTAGTTTGGCCTGGACCAGGAAGCCCTTCACATGCAGTTGGCCTTGGCAACGCGCGGTGGGAGAGGCATCTTCGTCTGCCACCCGGTTGATGGACACTGATAGACCCAAGGCGGCTCCTGGCCAATTGTGCTGAGTTATGGCTTTCGACCGGCAGTTCGGAGCCCCTACAACCTAATTCGCATATTTCATGTGTACTACAGCTTCTTGTTGTATAATTTATGAATCCATTTCCATTCCGCTGTAGAGCTGCGCTTAAAGTTCGGCGGCAGATGGGCTGCTTATGTATGCAATGGTTACCTGTAGCACCTTTAACCCGACAAGCTTTCAGTTCGCAACGAACCCCGACCTCAAATATTCTAGTAAATCAATTAAAAAAAAAAATGCCCAAAAAAAAAGAACAATTTTCCACTGTTATGAACTGTTCGAGATTCATATAAAATTTGATCAAGCCCGAAATGGTTTTAATTGAAAGTGCAAGCACATGTGAGATAAAAACAAACACACTCAGAGAACAAAATGCATGAAATTCCGTGAGAATGACTCCATCCGTGCCATCCTCTGCCCGTGTGTGTCTTTTAATTATCAATTGATTGGAAAAATTCCTGAAAAACTTCGCTCCATCCGGGTGTTAAAGAGCGGCCTTTTCATTGCTATTCGCACGGCGTGGGTCGATCTGCTTGTTGCTTTTCCCCAACCCCCAGTCCACTGTGTGTATCTGTATCTGTAGCTGCCTCTGTATCTGTATCTGTATCTCTATTTGTATCTGTATCTGTTGCTGATGGTATATGTGCGCATATCTGGGTGTATCCACCGACATGTATATCCCTCGAGGCCATCCGATTTCGGGTGCTGTGAGGTGGGGCACTGTTGTTATTCCCGTGTATTGCTTTGTTATCCCACCTGCAGAGCAGCGCGTAGAGTCAGTCAAAGCCAGCGAGCTTGATTTCTGTGTTAATTACGCATACGCACTGCGGTCCACAGACCCAAAGTCGTCGGCGTCGTCGTCTCATTAAAGCCAAAACTCCAGTGCAGCAGGGCGGCACAGGCACAAAAAGCAATTAAGCTGCAACGACCGTTGGCAATTTTGGCCAAATTCAACTGGCCACATTCGAGGGGAGCTGGCCGCTGGCCGCTGGCCGCTGTCCGCTGTCCGTTGCACATTGCACATTGCACATGGGCATGGGCATGGTCAACTGGTTCGGGCCTTGTTTCGGGCAATTAAGCACTTCTGGCCCACAAATCCGTAAACAAGCGCTGGCAGGCGGCGACCTGACCTCCAGTCGAGCCGATCCCCTTCTTTTTCCACAATCCCGCCCAGAATTTCAGTTGTCGCCGTAGTTATGATTTAATGAAATTAAATAGTTACAAAAATGGCAAAATATAAATCGATGCACATTCAGTTAAACGACCCTTAAATCCAATTTAAATGTTAATCCCTTTTCGCTTGTTGTAATCCTAAACTTTTTTAATGGCGACTTATAGTCAACATGCGATAACACCATTTAATTTACACAGCATATAAATAACCGATATAAATTAGAGTGGAAAATAGTACATTTAACATGAAATACAATTATTTTTACAAGTTTTGTTTCGTTCCTAACACCCACAAGTACTAAATATATATTCGCTTATACACATAATTTGCAATTGCTCGAAACTATGCATTTTTCAAGTCAGTTCAAATGCAATGTGTTGATATATACATATATTACATTAATCCGCTGATCTTTTTAGGGGCATTTCCGATTCACTTAATTTCGCCCGGTTTCCCCTGCTCGCGCGACTGGAGAAGGCCTAAAAAGGAAAAACTAACTGGCCAGCAGCAAACTTGGCAACTCGGACTTGGCAAGAGGGCCAGTGCTTGGCTCAGCTATAAAGTGGTTGCCGATGGAGGAGGTGGTGGTGCTGGGGGAGCTGGTGGAGACGGTGGAGCTGCTGCTGCAGTGCGTCGCTTCCAGGCCACTTCACTTTATTTACCGTCACGCTCAGCGCGCTGCGGCGGCGGCATTAAGTGCGAAAACAAAGCCAAAGGCATCGAACCGCTCTCGGCACCTCCTTATTTTTTATGGCCGGTTTATTGAAAGGCCGCCAGGCCGCCGGGCAACGTGCAACGTGCAGCGTGCAACGTGCCATGTGCAAGCTACACGGCGAGAAAATGAGTGGAGGATACGACACAGCTGCAAGCCTAAATTCCTCATTATCAATCTGATGCAGGTTTGAACTTAAACGTATCTCATTTTTAGTTAATACCATTTTTGAAATTTATAAAAATTCATGTTTAAAGGAGTTGCAGGAGATTTTCAATTTAATAAAATAAATAATAACGAGAATTAGAAATCCACACGGAGCTAACCGCAATAAGTGTTAGATAAATCTAAGATAATCTAAATAAAACTACAGGTGAATTTATTTTCTCGCTGTGCACTCGCTGATAAAGAGCGTTGCGTAACCCGCCGATGATAGTAATGATGATGATGGTCAATGGCCATTGGCCAAGTAGGGAATACCACTTCCCACTTGACCAACTGCAGCAGCCGGAGCAGCGGAAGTGCACGGCTTCAAAGACGCGGAAATGGCAGTGGCGGTGAATGGAGATGGGTGGTGGTGGTGGTAGTGGCATCCACAGCAGGTGTGGTAATCCGTAAAGCACTAAAGGCATTGGGAGCGCACAAATTTATTGGCGCAACTTGAGCGGAAAGGTGAGAACCGGGCGAGAAAAGAAAAACATATAGAAAAACGGATAAATCTGGGCGAAAATTTAGAGGGACAGAGAAGTGTGTTGCAACTAAGATTGAAAGGAGCGAAAGGAGCAGGCTAAGGAAGTTCGCTGTGCTCGGAATCGTCCATTAGCATATAACAATTTATTCGAAAAGGGTAATTAAATAAATGCCAAAGGCGGAAAAGTCTGTCCGTGATAGCTCTTAAAGGGGACCATTAAAAAGTAATAGTGTAAGCTGCTTCTTTCCATGTGACAAATTCGATCAAAGAGACTCTTAAATCACATTTAAATGGTTCACGTATATAATATAAAGTAGTTGCAAGAAGATTGTCATTAAAAACAGAAAGATTCGATGAAAAATGTATCCCAAGTGAACAAATATAGTGAATGATAAGTAAATTCATAAAATATATGTTATTTACGCATAACGCTTGTAAATTTAAAAAAAAATCAATTTTTAGATCATGCAATGAAAAAATATATAGCATTCGATTCTTGTATGTATTATTTTCAGACTATGAACAATTATACCATATTATCAAGAAAAAGGAAATAAATGCCGTGAGTTAACTAAACTATAAGACCAAAGTGTATGGCATAGGTCAGGAAGATTGTTAATTTATGACACATAGCTCCTCATATATGGGGACAATTGAAAATGTGTTTCACTGCGAAACAAATATTTTGAATTTCCGCATTGCGCGCCAAATGCGGCATTGCCAGCATCGAGCACAGGCACCATTGTTTACAAACAACTCTCCTTTCTCTTGCTGTTTCTGTTTCGCACTAATTTTCTCAGAGAGAAAATAAGGGAAATGTAAAAAACATCGGAAATTATCGTTATCGTTATCGTAAAACGTCTTCTTCTTCTAGGCCGCCCATTTATTATTGGTTTGATGGAAATCTTGGACAACTTTTGAAAACCGTGGCGCAGTGTGTTTATTATTGGACAACTTTTGAAAACCGTGCGCAGTGTGTTATGAAATCGCGGCCGCGTGCGTGAGTCCAAAAATAGCTGGAAAATATTGGAAAATCAAGTGGCTGGAAAGCAAAACCTCGAAACGTTAAAATCCAAACGTCAAAACTTCTGGGCCAAAGAGGTAACTCCCACTAAAAGCTGCTCAATTTTGTTGTTTTTTTTTGAGTCATGTTGTTGTTCGCGCTGTCCAATGGACATGGGCATACATATTTGTATATTTTTAGAGCCCCCCGCCGGCGTTACTTTTGCCCTTTGCCCATCTGCCGGCCTTTGATAGATCGATATGTGGCACTCGGCGGGGGTGTCATGTGATTTTGTTTGCCGGCACCTTGCAGCGCCAACAAAAACGGCCACAACAGCAACAACAACACGGGCCAACAAACTTGTTTTCTGCAATTACGCAGCGAAAAACACGATAAATTAGCTTAATCAGCGGTTGCCATTGGAAGTGCAAGAACCGAGCGAGAAAAATATACGTAGCCTACTTTCGGGCCCACCCACAAATTGCTAGCTTCAGAAACACAAACACTGGGTAAACATAAAAAAAACGCAACGAGTGCTGTTATTATCTTAACTTAACTATTCAGATAAAAACCCAATTATCGTGTCTTAATTGAGGAATATTCAAAAACATGACACATGTTCATCAGATGAGTCCAGACAACATCTTTGTTGCCGGAGATTAAAAAAAAAGGCTGCGCTAATTACATTCTAAGATAAACTGCATAACAACGCTTTTTATTTACACTCTAAAAAATACCCCTATAATCTATGCAGCTTTCAGTATAGTACAGATTTTATTATGTAGTGGCACCACTAAAGAGTCATTATTATTTTAAAATAGACCCAGAAATACTATTTCATATTGATCGGATTAATGTTCGTGCAATCCAACTAATCAGTCATATTCTGAGCAACTTAATAAGTATAAGGTATGTATTTGCATCAATATCAATAGATTTAAATCCCAAATCGCTTGATTGCTTTCCCACGCTGACAAACACACATGCATTTTTAGTTTGTTCCCACACACACGCACACACACTCACACACATGCTGTTTAAGTTGGCAATGAGAAACTTACGCCGTTTAACAAACACTTTGCAGTACCACCGCCAATTAACAAGCAGATCCGAAACAACAGACACCTTTAGATATCCAAATCACACCACCCAAGTGGCAATCGTTAACGACTCTCGCCGACTGTCACTGAAATCGGGCGAAATACCCAAACAGGGCCAGGGCAACCAAGCCGCCCCTTCAAGGATACGTCCCATCCACATTGGTGCCCCAAATTGCCAGCGGAGCAGGAGGAACAAAGGCAACCGTAGGCTAAGTTGCTCCTATGCCAGTTTAGGCAAAATGCAGGCCACGCCCAGCGAAGATGCAAAGCCGCAGGATCCGCTCAAGTCCTTCGAGAGGGACTTTTGCGACCTGCCGCCCTACCAAGTAAGTACACTGAGCGAAAGCGGCGGAAGAAAGCACACTACTGCGCTAGAAAACTATATACAAGTTTTTAAGCAAAAAGTTTTCAAATGTAAAAATGACAAAATATCCGAAGTGTTTGTGTAGTATTTTTATATATATGTATATATTATTTTTTATATATATATATATATATATATTTACTCTTTATGTAAACTCTAGGATTGTGGTAAAACTACCATGAACAGAGGTTTTTTCTAATTTAAGCCTTGGACATAATGCAAAATGTAAATATAAAACAATGTGCATATATAATTTAAACATTATTTTTGTACACTTTTTCTATCTCAGTGTAGGAAAAGCAGGAGGTGAAGATGTAGCTAGACAGCAGCATATCAATCAGTTGCAGCAAAACTCATTAAACTTGTGCCAATTGCGTCAGTCAAAGAGGGTTGGCCAGAGTTGCCACCCCGCTTCAGTATTCAGCACTCTTTCCTTTGCATTCATATATATTATTGTTTTTGTCCTTAGCACTTTGATTGCTTTGCCTGCACTGCCTGCGTTCTCAATTTTCAGCCTCATACCCATTTCTCTACTTCAATTTTCCTACTTTAAAATTTGCAGCGTGTGCGTATGTGCGTGTGTGTTTATGTGGTAGTAAAGCGATCAGCCTACTCTCATTAATTTTCCGCTTTTCGACTACTTCCAGTGCGAGATGAGTGATTCTGCACCCAATACCCCAGGACCCTGTTCGACATCGGCCCTGCCCAAAAAGTATTACCGCCATGCGGCCCACAGGTGAGTTGCCCAAAAAAAGTTGCCAAGTTACCGAAAAGTAAGTCAATTTTAATGGGAAAACCTGGGAAAGCCTAGTCCGAAGGAACAATAACGGCATAGAAAACCAATAAACAACGCCGTGGATAGCAAATCCAAAGCAATGATTACTACACAGGCAAAAAGTGTTGTTTAAGCTGTAAATATTCATTGTTCAATTTGAAAAGAAGCGAATTTTCGAAGGTCTATGTCTATCTATGTTTTTATAGTGACTTGTCAAAGTGATTTGATATGATATGTATATTTCCTAAATCGATTTTGCCCAGTGTAAGCTATGTTCTTACCAAAGAGAGATTTCTCAACATAAACCACGGTCAATGCCAAGTGCGAACGCTTTTCCACTGCCTTATCGTCTTATCTCGCAGCCAAAACAACAACAAGCGCAAAACAGCGACCAGCTAGTTAATCCACACGAATCGGGGACATTCGCTTGACAACCTGACGTTGATAGTGCCGCCCTCATTAGTCCAATTAGGTATTCAGGGTATATAGGGCCAGGCTGCCCTGCTGTAAAGCACTAAAAATATCGCAAATTGGATGTGCGCCTTTGAAACGATTTACGGCAACGTGTCGTATGCGCAATAAAGTTGGGAACCAATTCACAGATATCTAACTTAGCCTAATTCCACTTTTTAATTTAATGTATCTTCAA
This sequence comes from Drosophila mauritiana, assembly GCF_004382145.1. NCBI lineage: Eukaryota > Metazoa > Arthropoda > Insecta > Diptera > Drosophilidae > Drosophila > Drosophila mauritiana. The sequence goes on along the minus strand of NC_046672.1, from coordinate 18,237,030 downwards.
GCAGAGTTGGGAACACAAATGGACAGTTACTTAAAAATGCGCATTGTTAGTTTACAAATCTAACAAATCATATCTATTATATATATATGATAACATATGATATTATCTTGTAAGGATTTCACTTTTAAAGGAAACTATCCTTTTAAGAATTCGCCTATGAAATGGGCGATTATAGGGTATAGGTGTCTTCGTGTTGTTATTGTACTCACGCCAGACGTCTCTTTTGCCATTTTTGTTTTTGCTTTTTTGCTGATTACAATATTTTGTGACGCTGCCCATTATCGCCCGGTTTTAGTGGCTTTTCGCCGGCGGGGGAAGGGGGTTGGCCCGCTCAAAGGGGTGGTGGGCGCCGGGAGCGGGGCTGTCTGAATTGCTTGTTAGGCGTGAATGCAAGTAGATGCAAGTGAGTGGGCACTCGGAGCCACTCGAGTGTCAGCTGCAACTGCACTGTGCGTTTATCTCTGTGCGAATGTCTGTATGTTTGTATCTATGTGTGTACACATGTGTTTGTGTTGATATTGACACGATGCAAAGTGCAAGCAATAATTTTCAAGAATTTGTAACTCTGTATTCGGCCGAGACGCCTCGAAAAGCTGTCAAGCGAGTGGGCAGTGGGAGAAAGGTCTATTTATGTAGTACTCGTATCTACATGTATGGCAGCTGGGCTTATCGATAGCGATCCGCGTTCAAAGTCGCCTTAAATGGAAGATGAAATATGCGCTATATGTTATGGAATTATGGAATATGGTGCGTGGTGTATGGTTTATGGTTTATGGCAATGAATATGCAAATGCCAGACGAAATATTCATGAAAACCGTGCCTCGCCCATCAACATTATAATTGGTCCCACAATTAATGCGCACTTATCGCTGCGAATGTATCTGGTGGGTTTTTGTATCGCCATGTCTTGCTGTTTATGCTGCTGCCATTCGAAGGTGTCACAGGGATTTGCATATATGTACGTATGTATGTATGTGCTTATAGAAAATCGAATGGATTTATGGGCTGTCAATGGGGCTGCTAAATCGAGAGCGTGCAATCGAATCTATCTGTATCTGTGGCTGTGTCGCCCAGTGGAAACTTAGCGAAAAGTCAAAATAACGCACAAAAAATTCCACTTAGCCAAGTCGCGAACCCCCACGCATTAGCAGGTGCACTGAGAAAAAAAACGTGCTTAGTATATGAAAAGTATTATTTTAATGATAACATACCAATAATATTACATGCTTATGCCAAGTGGAACAACATTTACAGCTTACGTTTCTTATAGTAATCGAATTTTTATATACTTGAGGCTTTTCTCTCCATCTTTTTAATTCAATTGAACTAGTTGCCTGCTGGGGACGTGGGCTTGTTGCCATAAATAGGAAGAGTGTGGCATTTAGTACAGATGCGGGCACATTTGTATATCCAAACAATTTTAGTTTTACATACAAATCCATTCCGACTAGCTATTGTTTTTATTCAACGTTTTTTTTGTAATATCTTAAACTAGGCAGAAGCTTGGAAAGACTGTAGTTGAATTCAATCATTTATAACATATTGATTTGCGAATGTACTACAGCTAATCTATTACTTTTTCTCTCTGTGTAAGCCACTTGTTTTCGTCGGGAAGATAAGGAAATAGTTGCAGAGCTATTATTTGCTCCACCTCAGCTGTGTGCGTGTGTGGCTAAGTTTTGTGTGCATAATTTCATTTCTTTGCCGCTTTCCAAGCATTTCCAATCCAAGACTGACACACTAAAATTTCCATGCGCACAAGTGGGTGTAGTCATTGTTAGTGGTTTGGTTTGGCTTATTCGTGCTTGTTTGGCCATAGAAGCTATTTTCGACTGAGCAAGCAGCGCGTGAAGATAAACCGCAGAGCTGGCGGTGGAAAGTGGGTGTGTCGAAGCGTCGACACCCTGCACACTGAGCAGGAATCGCGATCACTTTGGTGATCGTACGTGCCTCTCGATCTAGACGTCATTGGAATGCAGAATGTATTATAAACATTTAATTTTAACATCATTATTTACTGAACATGAACAATATTTTTAGCTCTACGCTTATGTATAATGAAGATTGGATCAAATTCTCGAAAACTGTAGTAATGCATTAAAAGCAAATTTGTCATTTATGACCTAATGTGAACATATGTATGTATCTACATACATCATAGTAATAAACTGAGAAAAGAAAGCAAAGCAAACGAAGATTGCGTTTTATATGATCACAAAAAAGTGCAATGAAGTCATTAAAACGCTGACTAAACAGGAGAAAGTCATAGAAATCATAAAAAGAACTAGCTCGCTTGCTGTGTGAGTGATCGCACGATCGATCATTTCCTCGCTGAGTGATGGGTAGCAAAACAAAGTAGAAAACATTTTGTATTTATTGCATAAAAGGCATCAAAACAACAACTGAACGGTCTACGTTGACACCGTCTAAAGCAGCAACAACAAAAGTGAGTGAGTGTGTGTTTGTTTGGAGGCGATGAGGGTGTGGGGGATAGCTAGACACAGAGAGAGAAAGAGGGAGAGCAGAGCTTTCGACGCCGACGCTCTGCCTTCAGTATTGAAAACGGAGAGAGTTGGGGCTCGACCCCCGCTCTCTCGCTCTTCGGCGCTCTCTTTTGGCTCTGCCGCCGCTTCCTTCCTCCATTTCCACATTGCACTTTCAGTTGAAATTCGAACGTTGACCGAAATCGTTCGGAATTTTATTTTGCCATCCAAGTGGAAAATCCGAATTTCGCATCCAAATAGGATTCGTCGATACAAAATCCCTAATTGTCAGTTATTTTTTTTTGTTTGTTTTGTTTTTTACACCCGACGAGTTTTTCAAACGATCGATCAGTCAAATCCATTCCAACTACGGATCTTGGTGACGTCGTCGTCCGCCAAAATAACAGCTGATAAGATACTTATCAGCAACCACCCCGCGCGCCCACCGACGATCCACGCCCACTGGGCGAAAGAGCTTAATCAGCAGCAGCGACGCGGCGCAGCATTTGTGGCCTTGTAATCCGCGGCAGCGCCAAGATGCCACAGCCAAAGCAAAAGCAGCAGCAACAGCCACAGCCACAGCAGCAGAAGCCGCTGCAGAAACATTCCAGCACCAGCTCCACGATCATCGCCAAGCCGGAAAAGGAACGGGAACGCACGCAGACGATCGGCGAAACCGACATGGATCAGTCGGTGCTCAATGGACTGGCAGTGGGAGCAGATGGAACCGCCGGCTACCATGGTCACAAGCGAGAACTTGGTCACAGGTGAGCAGTTCGCCGGGAAACACGATTCTATTGAGTCCCAAAAAATGACCGCTAATCCTTCATGGAGCACTGGAAAATGTGATTCAGTTTCCAAAGAAATTGGAATCAATATTGACTGGATGTAACCGTCTAGATTTCCAGAATATTTTCTTGCACTCAAGTTCGTGTAACCAATTTCATGTTTACAAGGAAATGCGTCAACTAGCGCTGTCTATTTATACCTTTGTAATCTTTCCTTCGTTGAAGTTTCTTGATATCAAAGCAAATGTTTAGGAATTCAGAGTGTTTAGTTCCAGTTTCCAAAGGAATAACATAGTTCCAATTTCCAAAGGAATTGGAATCAATATTGACTGGATGCAACGTCTAGGATTCTCTGAATATATTATTGCAACTCTATATACCTTTGTAATCTTTCCTTCGTTGAAGTTTCTTGATATCAAAGCAAAAGTTTAGGAATTCAGAGTGTTTAGTTCCAGTTTCCAAAGGAATAACATAGTTCCAATTTCCAAAGGAATTGGAATCAATATTGACTGGATGCAACGTCTAGATTCTCTGAATATATTATCGCAACTCAAGTACTTGACATGAGTCAACTATCGCTATCTATTTATACCGTCATACTCTCTTCTTTGTTCAAGTTTCTTGATATCAAAGCAAAAGTTTGGGAAATCAGAGTGTTAAGCTCAAATGGAGCGATATAAGTAGTAAACAATGCTATATGATCAATTCAAATAACTCAATTCGAACTGGTCTTTGATCCCAAACCCCAGATTAACCAACTTATCTCTTCTAGAGATATTTCGGTAGGTTCTGGATCGATTGGTAATCAGGCTTATTATTATTTTATAATCAAAATTCAAACAATGTTTGCGATGAGTACTTACGCTGGCGTAGATTGTAAATTGATTTTATTCTTTCAACATTCTGCCCTTTGTTCGCTATCATAATAATGATTCCTTTGTTTGTCTACGCTATGCTACCATGTAGGCTTAATAAGAACATTATGCTGTTCTAAATCTCACTGAAAACGTATGTTCCAGAGTGAATCACTCAGTTCAGATGTTTCTGGAATGAGCATAGCTTCATTGCGCCAGTGCTTTGACTACTGAATTAGTTTTTACTAATTAGATTTTACTTAAATCGTATGAATCTCGAGATTCAGCAACTGAATTTATATGTATAGTATAGAAACACGCTAGATACCCTGTAATCTTGATGGAAACATGCCGCCTTATCTTCTTCTCACTGTGACTCACACGGACTCTGGATTAGTAGTGATATTTGTACATATTCATTTATTATATCACCTGGCGTATTTATTAGTATGCCAATTTAGTGCAAAAAAATATGGCAAACCTTTGTCTGATTTTCCGAGCTTTCAACTCCGATACGATGCGTGCTCTTATCGCTGTAATTTCGTGAGGTCTTCTTGGGGTCAAGCGGGGATGGAGATGGCGATGTGTGGCAGGGATTGGGGCGGTGGCTATGTGACAAGCCCAACTGCTGTTTACAGTTATGAACATGCGCCCTTGACCATGCCACAGCAGCGCTGTTCTACATTTTCCCCCCCATTTAATTGGCAGGCTGCCTAATTGCTGCCGCTTTCCCACCGCCCATTTCGTTTCGTTGCCGGCCCAACATTCGATCATTTAATTTCGGTTTATTTGATTTCCTCGCTTGTGTGTCAATTAATGCAAATTTCTGGCTGTCAACGCTTAGCCAGTTGACTTAATGAGTCGCCGCCAGGCTAATCTCCGCCTGCAATCAGAGCAGCAGTTGGCCTGGGCTCGTTGCTGATGCCTCAATCATCATCGTTTGGGGCTAAATTGGCATATTTATGTTGCGCACAGCTCGTTTGGCAAAATGTTTCTCGAGGCGCCGCCATCACTGCGCTTAACCCTTGGCCGGTGGCTGGGGCTTAATTCCGTTGCAGCTACGTGACCTGCCACCTCTGCCCCACGGCTCTTAGCCCATGCTCCCTTTGGCGCTTTCGAATGCAAACAATGTTACCCGCTGCCCCACTGCCCCGCCCCGCCATCGCCCCACTGCGCTCGTTCTTTCTACCTGTCTCTCGGCCAACTTCACCTTTAGCCAGCTTCCCATGATTGTCTTAAATCAGACATGACCTGCTCTCCTGTGCAGGCCCGTGCACCCGCTGCTCCTGCTCGTGCTCCTGCTCCGTTCGCCTCCGCGGAGGTCACGTAGCTGGGAACTTTTATTGCGTAGCCGGAAACGGAAACGCCGCGAACATTCACGACAGGCGGAGGACGAGAGCGAGAGTGGGCAGAGGAAGGGGGGCGTGGCATGGCCATGGAATTGGAGGAGGAAGAGGACGAGAAAGAGGAGCCACTGCAGCAGCCACAGCAGGAAAAACTTTAATGCAATTTGCATTTCATTGAAATTCACATGCTAAATTTATTTTAAAACGAGCAAATACACACACAGATGCCACTGGCTTTTCCAATTTTCCCCCTTTTAATTGTCGCAACTTTTTGGCCAAACCCATTATTATTATCATTTCAATTGCTAATTTATGCACATATTCCAGTGCTCTGCACTTGCTGCGAAAAGGGTGTGTTAATAAGAAATTTTCCTGTCCGAGGAATACATTTAACCATTGTTTTTACTACATTTTAATAAGCCGAATGGGAAACTGCAAAAACACATTGTGTGCCATGGTTGGATTATGAATGCTCATCGCAAATCTGCGTTGGTTTAATTTGTAGTTTTAATTCGCCAATTTTAGAATGTAATTTTAAGTGGGCATATGAAAAGCGAACATTTACACAAAACCCTTTTACATTTACGCAGCTTATTTCTGGCGTTGAACAAATATGAATTGAATAGCAATAGTAAATAAAGAATACATATTCCCAGCACAAAGAATAAAGAATAAATTCAATCGGTGCGCACAAAGAGCTTCAAGAATGTAGACTTTTAGAGACTTCAATTGCGTTGCTGGCAAATAAGGGAAATGCATTGTGTTAAATATAATAATAACTTTGCTAACTCATAAGCTTTCCCTTTTACTTGTGCTTAAAACACATCTGTACTTAACTTTATTTATACAAATACAAATGGCACACTCTTTTCCGTTTACCGCCGCCCACACAAAATCAAAATCAAAGTCAAGGTCGTTCCGGGCCACGCCCCTTCGCCCACCGTAGCTGATTATGTTTTGATTGGACGCAGGCTAAATTATTTGATTAATGGGAAATGCCAGAAAATAAACAAAATTTGCGGCAAATGTCACATTTGCAAATTGGAAAATCCCTCCCATATTTGCACCAGCACACGAATATATCAGCTTTGAAATGCATAGATACATATATGTATCCGTGTATTTTGTGTTTTTGGCCGGGCATTACAGATACAATTGTATAGTACACCCATTTTGTGGTCAATGTAGAATTTAATTTGGCATTTCGTTCTCGATTATGTCGCGACTTTTGTTTATGACTTTTATGCAAACTGACAGCAGATGATTAGTGGGCGTGGCCCTGTGCACTCGATGGCCTTGATTCGCCTTGGCATTGCGTCATTAAAATGCAAATGACATTTTGCTCCTTCGACTAAGCGGAGGCAACGCGTGCGAAACGTGTGAAAGGATCCTCTGCGGGAGCAGCAGAAACAGGAGCTGGAACTCTTCAGCTTCTTCTCCGTCTGCCGGTGCAAATAGTTCTCCAACAGTTGACAGCGACTTGGCATTCAACAATGTTCCAAACGCGTGTCTTGACCGGGATTGCGGTGACTGCTAACTCGAAAGGCTTTAAGTTGTCGGCTTACAGCTAGCTTTAGCTTCAATTTTTAAGCGAGGGTCACATTGTTGTGCGCAACTGTTGCACTGTGAACGCTGGTCATTCTGGAAATCGCACTTTTCAACCGAAAGTCCTTTAAAATATTCAACTCGCCATTTATGTGGTACATTTCATTCAACCTGATATTTTTATCAATATATATGTATATATAGTTTTATATATAACATATCGTTTCCAAATGGATTTTGAAGACTTCTTTTTTGAGTACCTAGCCGATATTACATTTTCGTAACTGTGACAATATAGTTTTCATGGCTTACTCCACACTGGATCCTAGTGGCCCTGTGGTAACCCTTTAGAATCAGAACCAGTTATTCCCCTTCGTCACACTATCCTTTTGTTTTTGAAAATTATAAGAAACTCGAACGGAACGCATCAACTAGACGCAATTGATGTTTGTGATCCCATTCAAGAAGCGCCCATCCAGGCAGTTTCCGCTGTGCCAACTGCCTCGGAGGGGACCAGTCCTATTGGTGCGCCACTATAAGTACAAGCCCGCCTTCCGTCCCAATGCTAAGGAGCCCGGTACGGAGCGATTTGATCCCGTGAGGATCACGATGAAAAATGCGTACAACAAGCTGATGGGTCTGCTGCACCACTTCAACGTAGTGAACTCCATAGTGGTGGGGTCCCAATGCAGACGCAATCCCTTCCACCTCGTGGTTCCGATGGACATGCCATACGAGGATATCGAGACTGATATGTTAGAGGGCATTCAGGGTTGGTCCGATATCGATGTCTCCGACGAACCCACCGAAGTGTAGGGGCACCGACCACCGGAACTCGCGAACTTAACTCCCAGTTACCTTGAAACGAGGCCAAAAATAAATAGCGGGATTCCCAATCTATCGGCTGTTCTTTCATGTTATTTCCATGGGGTGAGGGGGAGGGGGGTTCGCGGAAATGTGATTAACCTCAGCACAATGCAATTTGATTAAGTTCGTTTAGATCAAATTGAACGCCACAGCATCGCTGGCGTGGATGCGGGCCCATTGCTCAGCCCTTGCTGCCTAATTAAGTCCGCCGTATTCACATGCTAAGCCGCCCTCAATCAATTTCGGCGACCCAAGCCCCATCCATCCATCCATCCCCACCACCATTCATCGGAACCCTTCAGCGGCCTGCCAAGGTCGCACGCGATGAAGCCCCCTGACAATGAAATTGAAAGTGTTTGCCACAGAGTCGCCTTCGTTGCAAAAAAAAAGCAAAAACATAAAAGTAGAGAACTGATGAATGGAAGAGCAAGCACCATCGAATTGGTGTGCCACGCAGCACTACGATGGGTCCGCTTCCAAGTAGATGGTGCCCATGCCGGTGTCCGGCGTATAACTCGACTCTCGACTACGGCGGCTTGTTTGGATTACGCTTTTTTCGGGGGGGCTCAGTTCGTGTTCGCCTCGAGCGCAGTCCGGGCGATTTTCTCCGCTTTTGGTGGCCAGGATTCGATTATAGTGCGTCTGTGCCAAGATCTCCCTGCTCCTAATCCGCTCGCCAACTCCCCAGCGACTATTTCTTTATTTCTTTTTGTTTTTTGGATGTCTGCAAGTGTGCTTGTGTGTGTGGCTGGCAATTAAGGTCTTAATTAGACGTAAACTCGTGTCGGAAGTGAAATGTGAATTGCTTTGTCACAGTGCTCCGGACAGGCTACACTGGTCAGCAAAACTATGACCGACCTGCAGGTTCGGAGAGCTCAGTTGTGTTCTATATTAATATTATTAAGCAGAGTTTCCTTCGAAAGACTTAGGAGTAGTTACCAATGATAGGTAGTTCATATATATGCTATATTTTAACAACTGAAATGCGAGAAGATAGTTGAAACCATTTATGCAGCTTTGAATGTATTGAATGTAAACTTTGCTTCCTAAAGAATATCAATGCAATCCGCTGACTTTCCACAGACCTGCGTGTGTTATTGTGGCATATGTAAGTGGACCCAATAAGTGTCGTATAGCTTAGAGAGGTATTTCTGTTGGCTTGCCCCGCCAATATCCATTTCCTGTGTGGCCCAGTGTAGCAGGAACACATGTGCAGCTCTTATGTCCACAAATGTGTTTGTGCGTGTTGGGCACTGGCTATTTGGTTTTGTGGTTATGCTTATTAAGTCAATTATCGCCCAATTGCGCCGCCCTGGACCACGTAGGTGACCGCTGCTCGTTGGTCGGGGGCTTTGATGATGGGATACTGGATACTGCCCCTCCAGCTCCTCCTGCTTCCTCTGCTCCTCCTGTCCAGCTTCTCATGAGCCTTGTAGCCACACCTCGGTTGTTTTTGTTTGGCATTTTGATTTTAATTGGAGCCGAAACACCAAAGGACGCCTATAAGATTCTGACACGACCTTGTGGCTGAATTGAGTTTTCCGACGTTTGCTTGTGTGCGAGTGTGTGTGTGGTATTTGGGAAATGGGGGGGCTTACCTTTGGCCTTGTAACATAAATTGTCGATATGCTTATAATTGAATTTAAAGAGCCCTCACTTATCAATTGAGAGCCCGGCGATGGAAAGAGCTTAGCATCAACAATCAGGGCTTCTTGGCACTGATTGATAGCCCAGGGATTTCTTGAAAAAAAAAACATGCAATTAAAGTAACTTGTATTTGGGAAAAGATTGCCTTTAAGCACGGAAGTCAGCATATTCTCTTTGCAACTTTAAACACTTTACACACTCGGGATAAGAGCTCTTCATTCCTTATTCATGCCTGGTTTAAATCTAATTAAATTATTTGCTTACTTTTTAAAATACCTCAAATAGAAGCTACTTCAATTTCAACCATCAGAAGTCGTTGAGAGTCGCTATTAGCGCTTTTGCACAATGGTTAGTGATAGGTTTATCATTATCAGAATATAATGGAATGGAATAGAGCAGAATGCTCCTGCTGCTGCCGCTGCTGACCTGACCCTGTAACCCCACCTGCCGATGATTGGCTGCCAATTGTGGTCGTCCGTCGCCTGGTGCCTGTGTTGTGCCCCACAGCCCATTTGGTCAGTTATTGTGCCCCTGACTCGGGTTTTGTTTCGCCTCCAAAAGGGGCAGTGGCACGTGGCAGCTGCAGTACGTCAGCAGCTGGAGCTGAAGTGTCTCGATAGCCAGCTTCAGTGGGGAGAAAAACGATGCCAATGGTGATGGTGGCGGTGATGATGATGATGATGACGATGGAGGGCTAGGTGCCATTTGCTGATGATGTTCTAAAATAGAACTGCAACAGTTTTACTATGGGGATTACGTAGCATGACGCATACGCAACGTTGCCCACCAGCCAGCACGTGTCCAAGCAAGCGGTCAAAACATATACATACATACATATAAAGTATATCAAAAACGGGGGAATAATGGTCAGTCGATGGAGCGCGGGATGGGAAATGGCAACCAAATTGATAAACTTGCATTGCCATGATATGAATTTTGATTTTACAAGCGAATGCAATTTGGCCATGGCCAATTGGGTGAGGTGTGGGTGTTCTAGTTGAGTTATGGCCATTATGTGCTCCCTGGGACGAAGTGGCGGGGCAACGGAATCAGCTAAATCTAATCAACAGCAGCAGCACATGGCACAATAAACCTTCTGCTGCTGCTCCTTCCGCTGCTGTTGATGCAGCAAGGACGTGGACAGCTCCACTTGACAATCCTTGACGGGCAATCCAGACCAACTGGCAGGGCCAATCCTTTGGAGGGGAAACGACAAACGGCGAAACTAGTACAGCGATAAGCATTCGGCCATAAATTCCCATTTTCGACAGCCAGCAGAAGAATAAGAAGGAAATTCGCACTTGAGCAAAGCAATTTCCACCGACCATCGACCACTCTTAGCACTTTACCCATTTTCATTTTGCTGTCCGGGAGCGTAAACAAGTTAACAATGCATAATAATAACAACTTGAGCAACGGCAACTGTGCTGGAACTTTGAATGCCACTGGCTGCTCCCGAATTGGGGATTCCCCGGCTGCAAGTGGCAGTGGCAGTAACAGTGGCATGTCCCAGACAGCTGTCACGGACACTAAGATGCCGCCAGGAGACGGAGCAACTGCAGCCACCTCGAAGGCGGCCTTGTGGTGGCCACTGCAGCTGCCACATCATGCGTAAGTCTAACTGCCACTTGAGCACAGTGGCCACTCGTTGCAGAGAACTAATGCAAATCGTAGACTATTTAATTTCTTGTATTGCCGCAAATTATCCCGAATCAGACATTAATTAGGAAAATTAAGAAAATAGAAGTAAATTTGTGAAAATATTGGTATATATTCCAGGAAATCTGTGGTTCTTTTGTCAATTTACTTGTTATGCTTTAAGAATTAAGCAGGCTGTCAAAAAAGTATTCTATTCTATAAGTTTTCAAGAACTACTTTACGAATTTGAGATCTAAGACGAATTATTTGACTCTAACATGAGATAGTCTAAATAGTATTCAAGAAATGTTGAAACTACTTTTCAATCTAGTATGTACTCTAATGCTAAGTTTTGAAATACCCAATTGATTTGTGCAATTCACGGGCAATTCACATACAACAGTACCACTCTTTTTTTCAATTTGATGATTTTTAATGACGAAGTACTAGGATCCCAACATGACTTTATATCCATAAAGTTATGATGTTGCCCAGAATCTTTCGGATGGGGAGCTCACAATGCTTTCGTGCAATTTTCGAAAATGGAAAGATCTAGTGTTCTTGGGGATTCACATGATGAGGAGGTCCTAGTCGAGCAGTTTCTGCCACCTTTCCAACTTCGGCCATTATGATCCTGTTTTTGCAAATCAGAAATCCTTGAAGCCAAGAATCATAAAACTGAACGTTTGCTATAAAACGTTCATAGCTCGGTGCAAATCAAATCGGATATCTGTATTTAATGTACTGATTCTACTCTTGTGGTTCAATTATATTATAAATTTATTATTACCAATATTACCAGTACAATTTGCGTATTTCCCGAAAAACAAACAAGTGATTAAACAATGTTATTCTCCTCCGAGGCCCACCATTCATGTTTTGCTATTTGCCAGCATAGGTACAATGTAAGCGCCCCGATTCCGGCCAGTGTCAATGGACCGATTATAATAAAAATATAATCAGCTAAAAACAAAAAAAAAAACACCTAGCATTCAATGTGCACTTTGAGTGCGAGAGATGCTAATGTGTACCGATGACCTTTCGTCGTTGGAAAACGTTGATCGCATCGCCAGGCGGTGTAAACAAAACACTGGCAATCAGTTCGTTGACGCACTTGAGCATTCCGCCAATGGAATTGAGAGCTCTGAAATTGCAAAACAGAGTTTCGCTGCTTGTTATCAATGCAAATGGAAGGCAAATATCCATTCCACAGCCGCCTAGGCAACCGTACATAAGTATGTGCCACGCACTCGTATGCGACTTTTCTCGCAAACATTGCTCATACGCCGCGTATAACCAAAAGGCGAATGATGATGGCAGCCACGCAAGTATCTCTGTCATCACAATCAATAATCTGGGCACTCAATCTAACTATTTCACTATTTCCCAGGCACTGGCTGCGTATTTTTAGATGCGCGGAATCCGCGGTCGCAATTTAATTGACGCGCAATCCTCTGGCAGTGACAATTAACCCATACAGTCGGCGGATTAGCAAAAATTTCATTTATGCACATATTGGCCTATTTTTACCACCGACGATCTCACTTTAATCCGTTTAGTCGCATCTCTGTTTTTTTTATTTTTTATTTATTATTTGTTTTGCGGAAACATTTGATGCATCCCGGCAATCGGCAAATCTGCGCCTTTTGACCTCGAATTCCTGATGGTTGCCGGTTGAAAATTTAAATGCCTTCGAAATCGCTCTTTGAATAATGCCGAATATGCATTTTACAATCATTATTAAGCCTTTATTACTGAAATAAACTAATTTAGCCTTTAGGCATTCCTCTCGCAAGTGTTAAAAATACAAGTTTTAAGTCTGGCGTATCATCTTTAAGCCTTCGTCGATCAGAGTCAGCAGAGAGTCAGCAAAATTCTTGGCTGGAAAATTGGCAAATCTGCCTTTTGAGCTGGAAAATGGGAAATTTAATTATTGCTGCGAAATTCGGTGGCCTTTTGCGGCGTGTGTTTTGTCTCAGATTTATGCATTCTGTTCGAATTTGGGTTGACAAAAGCAACAAAAGGGTCATGGCAGCAACCACGACCAAGATGAACCAACAAAGTTGGCCAAAAGCAAGGGAAATTGGTCAGAAGAGGCTGAGGATGAGGCGGAGGATGTGGAGCATGCCGCAGGGCAGGGAGCCCCGGAGCGGATGCAACTTTTTCGCTTATTTGGCAAATGTTCAAGTGGACCAGGATTGCCAAAAAGGGACAGCAGAATAAATAAACGCACAGCATGGACACCCAGCACATATAAAAAACTCTACCCTCCCCGCCGCCCCACACACCCTTCGCAAAAAAAAGCCAACAAAGAGACACTGCGAATTAGGCCAAAAAACCGAAACTGAAATGCTCTTTTTGCGGGGGAGCGGGGGTGTTGGCATAATCCCATCCAGCCATGATTAATCGAATTATTGATCGGACAGACATTAAAAAGTATTCAAAATATGTAGTGTTCAGCGGGGAACAACAGAGATGGGAGCATGAAAAGTGCATAGTTTTGCAACCATGATAAATCGAATACATCGCGTTACCCAACTCTGCGCCAAAAATGAAAATGGAAAACCCCAAAAATGAGGGTATCTCTCAAAACATTTTGTCCACGCTCATCCCGCTAATGAGTTTTTCCCACAAAGAGGCGTGGCACCCACCCACACACACACACACATCGCAGTCACAGTCTGTCGAAGGCAAAAGGGGCGTGGCAGCCCGAGCCGCCCACAACAAGTTTTCAACACTAATTGCTGACCGCAGTCGAAGCCGCGGCGAATTGAGACCGAGCAACGCCTTCAGCTGGCGGAAAATGGAAAAGCCGGAGGGCCCCACGCCACGCCGCCATCAAAGAGCCACGACAAAGTTGAAAATTGAATGTCAAACGATTTTCACGCCATTTCCATGCGCCAGTTTTCGCACTCGAGGCAAACTGATGCTAGTTTTTCACGCCATTCTCCATTCGCGATTCACCGCCAGTTTGATAACCCATTGACTCACTTTACCGATCGAATGATCAGCCAAATCGATTAGTTTTCTAGACTGAAAAAATTCTAGAATAGTGTCGCAAAATGTGGAAAACGTGTGATGGGGGTAAATAATGATATATTATGTGTAATAAACATTGATATAAACTCAATTAGCAGGTGATAATTGGCATTGAAAATGAAAGGAGGGACCAAATACAATATTCATATTATTTGAAGAAGAACTTTATCTATAATAGTAATAACTATTGGGAAATATTAATATGACCAATGTATAATGTTTAGATGGAAATTGTGTAGTAGTGGTAACTTTTCCTTTTAAGCCCGAAGGTATGCAACATAATAATGCAAATATTCTGTTGTTTCTTTTATTTACAGAGTGTTTGTGAACAGATCGCTGCATTTGGAGAATATCAAGTACTATGGCTTCGATATGGACTACACCTTGGCAGGTGAGGCACCGATCCAACCACACATCCATCTACCACATATCCGTATAATGTTGACCATCTCTATTCCGAACAGAATACAAGTCACCGCAGTATGAGCAGCTGGGCTTCAACCTGGTCAAGGAGCGCCTGGTCTTCATGGGCTACCCCAAGGAGATCCTGCAGTTCGAGTACGATCCCACCTTCCCAGTTCGCGGCCTGTGGTTCGACACTCTCTACGGGAATCTGCTGAAAGTGGATGCCTACGGCAACATCCTGGTCTGCGTTCATGGCTTCGAGTTCATCAAGCAGTGAGTGGAGTGACTTTAAACTTACCTCTGAGCCCCACTGACCTGAACCCCATTGCGTTTTAGTCACCAGGTGTACGAGTTGTATCCCAACAAGTTCTTGAAACTGGACGAGTCGCGTGTCTATGTCCTGAATACTCTCTTCAATCTTCCGGAAACCTATCTTCTTGCCTGTCTCGTCGACTTCCTAACCAACAGCAGCGACTTTGTGCGGTAAGTTGGAATCGTTTGAATGGAAAATCTTGCTCCCTAGCTTTATAAACCTTTTGATCTTGCATTTATCTGCAAAGATATCTGTATCTGTGACTTCTGGTCTACTGCCCCGCTGCTGCTCTATTCCCCTTTCTCTACTTTCTCCTATTCATTCTTTTCACCCGACAGCGTTGAGCGCGGCATCAAAGCTGGCGATTTACTTTTTACCTACAAGTCGATTTTCCAGGATGTGCGACGTGCCGTCGACTGGGTGCATTCCGATGGCGATCTGAAGCGTCGCACCACTCAGGTGAGTTTACTGCACCTAGTGCATCTTGTGAAGATCGTACTTAATGCCACTACTATATCCACTAGAATATGGCTCACTATGTGAAGAAGGACGAGCGCTTGCCCACGGTCCTTTCGCGCATCCGGGAGTCGGGCGCCAAGCTGTTTATGCTGACCAACAGCGACTATACGTACACCAACGAGATCATGACCTACCTGTTTGATTTCCCCCATGGCGCCACTCCGGATGAGCCGCACCGCGACTGGAAGACCTACTTCGATGTGATCGTGGTGGATGCGCGCAAGCCGCTCTTCTTCGACGAGGGCACCGTGCTGCGGCAGGTGGACACGAAGACCGGAAGCCTGAAGATCGGCACCCACGTTGGACCCCTGCAGCCGGGTCAGGTTTATTCCGGTGGCTCCTGCGAGCTCTTCACCAAGTTCATCAATGCCAAGGGCAAGGACGTGCTCTATGTGGGCGATCACATCTTTGGCGATATTCTCAAATCGAAGAAGATCCGCGGCTGGCGCACCTTCCTAATTGTGCCCGAGTTGGTGAGGGAGCTGCACGTTTGGACGGATGAGTGCCAGCTGTTTGCGGAGCTACAGAACCTGGACATCAAGCTGGGCGACCTGTACAGGGATCTCGACTCGAGTGCCAAGGTCAAGCCGGACATTTCGCAGCTGCGCACCTGCATCCGGGACGTGACACACAAGATGGACATGTCCTACGGCATGATGGGCTCACTCTTCCGCTCCGGCTCGCGCCAGACCTTCTTCTCCAGCCAGGTGGTGCGGTATGCCGACGTATATGCGGCCACCCTGCTCAACCTCATTTACTATCCATTCTCGTATATGTTCCGAGCTCCGGCCATGCTTCTGCCCCATGAGTCGACGGTGGCCCACGATCAGGCCCATCAGCCGCCTCCGCCGCTGGGTCCTGTTCCCGCGGCCACGGGAGCCGCATCGGTGGCTGCCTCGCCGGATGAGTCGGCTCGCATTTTGGCGGGCACCGCCGAGCACGTTAAGGACTCCAAGGACTTGCATCGCGCAGTAAGTCCTTGCCAAACTAAAATTCTAATCTAGACCGTGCTTAATCGAATCCTTCCTTGTTCCAGAGCTCCATTGTGCACACTCGTCCGTCGACGCCCACCGTGGTGACCCACACCCATGACGAGGACTATTCCGAGGAGGAGGAGACACCCAGTGGTGCCGAGTCTTCCACAGAGGCCGTGCGCGATGCCTCCGAAGACTAGATGATGCCACAGCCGCCCTCCCCCCAGCAGGAATGTTTGGATCAACGAATTTTATTCTCAAACTCAAACGAAATCCACACCATGGTCGAAGCAATTGTGAAACGTACGATTTTCCCTGGCGATTTTACCCGAGCACAGATATGTGAAACTATATACCATATACGATATATATTATATATTATACATTAGCTGGTTCCATACATATAATGTGTCTTTTTTTTTAAATTAAAACAATAAATTGCTGTAATTGAATGAGAACATTTCGTTTTGAATAATTCATGAGAGGTGTGAAAAGTCAATTAGCTGGGAAACTTTTTAAGTATCTAATCCTCTACAAGTATTCCTTTTGATGTTCGAAATTTGTTAGCATTGTATCTGGAAACTAGTTAGCCCTATTTAACAGTACCAAACTATCTTATTAGATGTTCCCTTTAGTAGACATTAAGACATGATTTCTATATATATTCGAGTTAAATTTTATTGATGCAGACAGTGGGCTCTAGTATAAAATGTGATCACTGCTTGCCAATCTTGTTAGCATTGCACTGGAGATCTGCGTAGATCTGCTCGTTCTGGATTTCGTTTTTAAGCTCCGTGGTGAGCTGAACGGCCTTGTCCTGCAGAGAAAGTTGTTTTTTGAAACGCCGAAGCCTAAATAAGGAAATAGGATCACTTACGTTGAAATACACATTCTTCTTGCCCTTCTGGAACTCGCCGAACAGAGCGAAAACATCCACCAGCTTGCCGCGGGCACCGAACTTGTCCGAGATCAGGGAGAACAGGTGCTTCACTGTCTCCTGCTCCACGCTGGTGGTGTCCGATCGGATGAAGATGGCCCGGGGCAGCTGCACGTCCACGTTGCAGTCACGGAAGTCGGTCACCGGTCGTCGCTCCAGGCTGGCGCACAACAGCTGCGCGTCCTTGTGCTTCTCCAGCTCGGAGGCGGGCACGATCTGCACCTCTCCATCGCCGCTGGACGAGACACGACAGGCGTCCAGGCCACGTCGCTTGTTCAACAGGGCGGCAGCAGCACGGGATCGTCCGCAATCCTCATTGAATTTGCTGCGTGGTAATGATGGTATAATTTATTGTGCTACGGATGATTGAGGGATTCCACTTACATGCTGGCCTTCTGGAGAGCCTCCCGGCTAATGCCGGGTGCTGCGACCGCCACCATGACATCATCCTGAGCCCTCTGCTCGTAGACGATTGGCTGCAGCTGGTTGCTGCGGGCATCCGCATAGCCAGCTGCGCGAACAATGGTCAAATCCGCCTCCTTCTTGGTCAGAGCCACCACGCAATCGGTGGACTGAACGCACTCGAGTTCCGGACGAGCGTCGCGGGCGTAGGCAGCCTGGTGCAGCGCCTGGCACTTGGCGAACTCGTCGTCGTTCTGCGCGCACAAGCGGATCTTCCTGATGGCACTGCCATCACGCTCGATCACATCCTTGTAGCCGGCACGCTCCAAATAGACCTTGGGATCGATGGCGGCATCCTTGCTGTGGTACACGGCATTCGGCTGGATGAGCAGATGGGCGGCGGCGTCCTTGTTCTGCGCCTGCAGTCCATTGGCGAAGAAGCGCTCCAGACGCGACTGCAGTTGGTGCAGCTGCTCTGAGTTGTGGACGGCCTGCTCGTTGGAGATGTAGCCGCTCCAGGGGCGTTGGGCCCAGGAGCAGGCGGGTCCGGTGACCGGGCGCCGGGTGCCATCCTCGCACAGGTACTCGAAATTCTCCGGATTGCCCTCCGCCGGCGGCGCATCTGGTCCGGCACCCGGCAGACCAAAGTACTTCTTGATGTACTGCACCTTGGAGAAGGCCACCTCGCCCTGACCCTTGTCCAGGCAGCGTATGGCGCCGTCATAGCCACTGAACTTGTCCGGATAGTTGCACTGCTCCGGCTTCTCGCACAGGGCGCACAGATTGGCGTACTTCTTCTTCAGCAGGCGATCCGTGTCCGGGTGCGTGGAGTAGGTGCCCACCAGGCACGACTGCGTGAAGAACTCGGACAGCGACTTCAGTTCGCGCTCCGTGGCGGAGATCTGCGGATCGGCGGACACCTTCAGGACGTGCGTGTTCTTCAGCTTGGTGATGGGGATCTTGTAGCCGACGTTGCGGCCGAAGCCAGTGTGGCAGGACTTGGCGCCACGCAGCTGCTGCAGAGTGCGAATGGGGGAGTCCTTCTTCACCAGGATAATGCCCTCGTAACGGAAGGCGGCTGTCGACAAACCAAGTTAGAGATTTATGAGTAATGAAAAGATTGGGAACATATCGTACAGAAAAAGAAATAGTGACTATTTGGTCCTTCGATCCCATCTCACCACTTACCATCTTTGTCCTGCTGCGTTCGGATCTCGGAGATCACGCGATAGTCCTCGTTCTTGCGATGGTAGGCGATGTACATGTCCTCCGGCTCGGTGGCCAGCACATCGGCCTTGCGCTGCTCGATCAGCTCCAGGCAGTCCACACGATCCCGTCCAGCCACGCACTCCATGCGGATGCCCGCCTCCGAGGGATCGGCCAGCAGCTGCTGGCACTCGGCCAAATAGATCTGCGGCACACACAGGCGATCTGGTATGAAATGGATTCGAATGGTTAGATGCATTCAACTGGCGACTCCGGGATGCACATACAAATGGGTTCCTCCGCCAGGGAGGACTGCGGTCCAAGGAACAGCAGCAGGGCGGCCACCGCCAGTGGCAGCCAGGTGTGGGTCTTGCGCGGCGACATCATCTCAGAAACAGTTGAAGCTCGACTGTGGAGAATCCGGAGCCGGCTGGTGGCTTTTATAGCCACCCAGATGTGCTGCTTCTTTCCCCGGCTTTCGTGCTCTTTTTTTTTTGCACTCGTGTTTGTTCTCTTTCGCTTCTATTTGCCCGGCGACAAGGAGGCACAACAATAATAATAATAATAGCAATAATAGCAATAAAGAAAGACAGTCCAGGCGACCGGTTTTTTCCCCGAGGAAAGGCGTGAGTGGGCGGCAATCCAGGCCTATACTCCGGCAAACGAGTTTGCGACACTGATATATGGCTGGGCCATTAAATGCGATATTCGCAAATCAATTAGTATGCTACTCAATCCATGATCTACCTTAAGTTCGACTTTTGTCTTCGAGTCAGTATATTTCTATTATATGCAATCGATCAAAATCAGAATTTTGCCTGAAGCTCTTGTGTGTTTGGTAATTAGTTTTGGATCTGGCCAATAATCAAACAATGGCCATTGAGCCATTGAGCCGGCGCTTTCTCTTGACAGAATTTATTTGGGCACACACACTAATTTCTTAAGCACATTCTTTACGAACATTTAAGCTGGAAAAACTGCAGTGAATAGGTTTTGAAAATAACCTATTTGACTCTCTGATTGCGATTGCCAAAAAGCACACACAGCTAGAATCGAGATAGAAACGGCCTGGCTCTTCAGTTAATTGTCTTGGCACTTGATCCCCTAATCGATCGAGCCATATACTATATGCCTGACTAATCCGATGACACCGCACCGACTGGCACTTGGTGTGGGTACCCATTGAGTTATATAAATGCACTGGGGCCTTCAATTTCTAAGAAACTCACTACCCTGCCAAATAAACGGGCACAATCCCCTCCAGTCGCCACCAGTAGCTGCAGCAACCGGTTGGGCCACCATCCCCATCCATTCCCAATCCACGGATCGTTTGTAAATCATGCGATTCGAGCCCTTAGTCCCAGGGGCATACCTACTTTAGTCACTTACTTTAGTTCAGTTTTTGCCAGCCCATTTTTCACTTTCGCAAACTGTGCTCGCTTTTGATTTGCATTCATCTAACGATTTGGCTACTTTAAATTCACTCTTCTTGGAAGTAAACAAATTAAGAGTAATTGCCTTTTATTTATACTCTCCGAGGGGAGATTTTTGAATTTTTAATTGGAAGAATGTTATGATAATTTAAATGATGCAAGCTCGTCTATCAGCAAAAACTAGATTTATTTCTCTATATGCTGTGCGAAATTGGTTTATATTCCTAAAAAATTGTGGGATAAACTTTGAGTGGACAAGCTGGGAGCTCATTTAAGCTGCTGCAAAAAGTGAGAGCATGCGCCATTCGCATATCGTTCGCATTCGCATTCGTCTCTAGTTTTATTTACTTCAATTTCGCCCCGCTATCAGGGCATTTGCTTATTCAGGCCCGGCACAGAACCTGTTCCACGGGCGGGATGCGATGGGATCAGATCACCTAGCTAGTCACCCGCACCGGCTTGTTGCAGCAAGAGCACGGAGAGGAGCTGTGGAACTGTCCAGATCCAGCAGAGAATTGACGACGACCTGCTTAAAATGCAGGCCGTGCCTCCTTCGAGGAAGGGGGCGTGGCTGGGCAATGAGTCGCGGGGGCGGCAATTGAATTATGAAGTGCAAAACGAGATCACAATGGCAACTGCCGTGGGACGTGGGCGTGGGCGTGGGCGGGGATCTTTCTAGTGGAATCGACCAGAAACCGAATTAGATTGCTTGGCAGTGCCGCAGATGCGAACACACTTGGCACTGGGCAAGGTCAAGAGCCCCGGAGCGGCCGGGAATCTACCCGGATCGCAATGGGTTGGGGGTTTTTCCGAAAAGCCCGAGGTGGCCTCTTATCAGCAGTCCTCTGGCACGGAGGCTATCTGCAGCCAGGTAATAGGTAATGGAACCGCGCCCAGCACAAAATCGCACAGTGTGTTGTTTTCAGCGCAAATGGTTCGTTGTATTATTTAACCGCACGGAAAGCGCATTCATCAGGCGAAAAGTATGAGATGAAAATGAAGCACTGCTACTCACTTATTTTAAGTACAAATTGCAAATTAAATGCATTTTTGCAACAGTGATACCTTAGTTACTATTTTAAATAAAAGTAAATACCTAACTAATATTTTGTTAATGTAGAATAATTTATATATTACACTTAAACTTTAAGAATGCACATTTTTCTAAATTAAAAGAGATCTTAGGTATGTGTTTTTTTTTTTAATTTTTGGAATGCATTTCTTAAAATTAACATAGAATTTCAAACTGAAGGAAAGGCGCCAAAAGCCACTGTTACTTAACAGCACTCACTCTGTAGACGCAAGCAGTGCAATGCACGTAAACTCAAGTAAATTTCTAGCTATACCTTTGTGGAGCTTAAGTGCATCTGCTATTTGTGCATTTTAATGTACTTTCTTAAACTAAAAAATGACAAAAATGATATTTAACAGCCAAGGCAAACGTTTGAAAAGCGCGCCAAGTGCGCGCAACAGCCCGCTGTTAGCCTAAGCTGTTGCTGCCAGGCGGTGTGCGTCCCCGCTAGAGCACTGCGCAGCCCTGGCTGCACTCGCGTGGCATTTCCACTCGCCGCCGCGCACGGTCACACCCGAAAGCATTGTGACACGTCGGAAAGACCAAAAAACAGAATTGGGAAATTAGGAAATAAGTGAGTCAATTGGCATTATCGGGATAAATAGGCGAACGAAAAGGCAGCCACGATGACGTCGCAAGTGCCGTGCTACACGATAATCAACTCGCCGGACCTGGAGGTGACCAACGAGATGCAGCTGAAGCGGGATCTCGAAAAGGGCGACACGAACGTGAAGATCGAGACGCTGAAGCGGGTGATCAAGCTGCTGCTGAACGGGGAGCGGTATCCGGGCCTGATCATGACCATCATACGCTTCGTCCTGCCGGTGCAGAACCACACGATCAAGAAGCTGCTGCTCATCTTCTGGGAGATTGTGCCGAAGACGTCGGCGGATGGGAAGCTGCTGCAGGAGATGATACTGGTGTGCGACGCGTACAGGAAGGACCTGCAGCATCCCAATGAGTTTCTGCGCGGCTCGACGCTGCGCTTCCTCTGCAAGCTGAAGGAGCCGGAGCTGCTGGAGCCACTGATGCCGGCCATACGGGCGTGCCTGGATCACCGGCATTCGTATGTGCGACGAAATGCCGTGCTGGCCATCTTCACCATCTACAAGAACTTCGATTGGCTGGTGCCCGACGGGCCGGAGCTGATTGCCAGCTTCCTGGACACGCAGCAGGACATGAGCTGCAAGCGCAACGCCTTCCTCATGCTGCTGCATGCGGATCAGGAGCGGGCGCTCAACTATCTGGCCAGCTGCATCGATCAGGTGCACACATTCGGCGACATACTGCAGCTGGTCATCGTGGAGCTGATCTACAAGGTGTGCCATGCCAATCCCGCCGAGCGTTCGCGTTTCATACGCTGCATCTACAACCTGCTGAACTCCAGCTCGAATGCGGTGCGATACGAGTCCGCTGGCACATTGATTACGCTCTCGCTGGCGCCGACGGCCATCAAGGCGGCGGCCAGTTGCTACATTGAACTGGTGGTCAAGGAGAGCGACAACAACGTCAAGCTGATCGTGCTCGATCGCCTGGTGGCCATGAAGGAGCACGAGGGCATGGAGAAGGTGATGCAGGACCTGGTAATGGACGTTCTGCGCGTCCTGGCCGCTCCAGACATCGAGGTGCGCAGGAAAACACTCGCGCTGGCCCTAGACTTGGTCTATTCGCGCAATATTGGCGAAATGGTGCTGGTCCTCAAGAAGGAAGTGTCCAAGACGCACAATGTGGAGCACGAGGACACTGGCAAGTACAGGCAGCTGCTCGTCCGCACCCTGCACACCTGCTCCATCAAGTTTCCCGACGTGGCCGCCAATGTTATACCCGTACTGGTTGAATTCCTCTCGGATACCAACGAACTTGCCGCCGCCGATGTGCTCATCTTCATACGCGAGGCCATCCAAAAGTTCCCCGCCCTGCGCGCCCTCATCATTGAGCATTTGATTGAGGCCTTCCCGCAGATTAAGTCCTCCAAGATTCATCGCGCCGCCGTTTGGATTTTGGGTGAATACGTGGAGGGCTCGCAAATCCTCGAGGTGATTGCCGTCATCCAGCAGACGCTGGGCGAAGTGCCCATGGTGGAGGCGGAGCAGCGCCGCTTGGCCGGCGATCAGACCGAGGAGCAGAAGCAGCAGCAGGGATCCGCAGGCGGCAATGCAGCTGGATCCGCCGCAGAGGGCTCTGGCTCCGGAAACGCCAGCAACAAGGTCACCTCCGATGGAACCTATGCCACCCAGAGTGCCTACAGTCTGGCCCCGTAAGTAATGGCTACGTGTACGTGTACAATGCCACCAATTCAGCTTGAGGCCTTGCATCAGCTTGCACTGATAAAAATGCCTCCAACTATGCCGACCTATTCACTCTGTTGTTCACTCAGACATGCCCATTATCCATTGTTTGCTGATGAGTCATCGTCATACGTAGCACCTACAAAATAGTTTGTTGCAGCTCTGATTCTTGACAATGTTTATCTAAGTTTCTAACGCTGGTTCATGCTTTCTGCAGGGTGGCCAAGGCGGAGAAACGTCCGCCATTGCGTCAGTACTTGATGGACGGCGACTTCTTCATCGGCGCCGCTCTATCCGCCACGTTGACCAAGCTGGCACTGCGCTACGCGGAGCTGGAAACGGAGGCGCGTGCCCAGAATCGTCTGACCACGCAGGTGATGCTGATCATGAGCTCGATACTGCACCTGGGCAAGTCCGGTTTCCCCAGCAAGCCCATAACCAATGACGACACCGATCGCATCTTCGTCTGCCTGCGCACGCTGAGCGAACGCACGCCGGAGGCTATCTCCGTCTTCACACTGTACTGCCGCGAGGCTCTGGGCAAGATGCTGGATGCGCAGCACGACGAGGACCAGCGCATGCTGAAGGAGAAGCAGAAGGCCACCGCCAAGGTGCAGCCCGACGATCCGGTGCTCTTCGCACAGCTCTCGAATGGACGCGACAATCAGCTGGGCGAGAACGTGTTCGAATCCAGTCTGAACCAGGCGCTGGCGGGCAGCAAGAACGCCCAGCTGAGCGACGTGGCCTCGCCGAACAGCAAGCTCAACAAGGTCACCCAGCTGACTGGCTTCTCGGATCCCGTCTATGCGGAGGCCTACGTCAATGTCAACCAGTACGACATTGTCCTGGACGTGCTGATCGTCAACCAGACCAGTGAGTAGTGCATTTCCAGGCGAAAGTTCATCGCTTTCATTCCATAAAAATCACTTTCAGACGACACGCTACAGAACTGCACACTGGAGTTGGCCACGTTGGGCGATCTTAAGCTGGTGGAGCGCCCGCATCCAGTGGTCCTGGCTCCGCACGACTTCTGCAATATCAAGGCCAACGTAAAGGTCTCCTCCACAGAGAACGGCATCATCTTCGGCAATATTGGTGAGTAGCTAATTGATGATTTCGCTGTTAAAGTGCAATCGCAAACTTATGGCGCTTAACCAACCAACAGTTTACGAAACCGCCCTGAACACAAATGTGGTGGTGCTCAATACCATTCACATCGACATCATGGACTACATCATTCCGGCCAGCTGCACGGACACCGAGTTCCGCCAAATGTGGCAGGACTTCGAGTGGGAGAACAAGGTCACCGTCAACACCAGCTTCACCGACCTGCACGAATATCTCAAGCACCTGCTGAAGAGCACCAACATGAAGTGCCTCACGCCGGAGAAAGCGCTGTCCGGCCAGTGCGGCTTCATGGCCGCCAACATGTACGCCAAGTGAGTGTCCAGCTGTCCACTAGGGAGTAGCCATCACATTCCCCTCTAAATCGCTCAATTTGCAGGTCCATTTTCGGAGAGAATGCCTTGGCCAATCTGAGTATCGAGAAGCCCGTGGATGATCCCGATTCGAAGGTGACGGGACACATACGCATTCGCGCCAAGAGTCAGGTGAGGGTCGAGCACAAACCATCCTCCGCACATCTGCACGTGGTCATGCGCAACTTTCTAACCCGGGTTCCGCCTTTCGTCTTTCACACAGGGCATGGCCTTGAGTCTGGGCGACAAGATCAGCTCCTCGCAGAAGCAGTCGGTGCAGGCGGCCTAGTGGACGTGGAACTGGACGTGGACGACCAGCCACCAGCAGGAGCGACGTATCTAGACGAACGTACTCGGCCTCCCGCCCGCATTCCGCCAGCTGCAGCTTCTTCAATTTACATTACACGTTACAATTATACATAAAGAATATAATATTATACCTTAACCCCAAGATGGCAGTGGTTTCATTTGACGGGGCTATTTGTTTAGGAATCCAAATTCGGAATCCTTTAATTCGGAATAACCAGTATTGGCTGCATGGTACGAGTATCAGTGGATTTATTTTGCTTTTCCTATTTAACAATAAGTATGTTTGTACTTCCTCTTGCAATAAACGAAAATGTAGAATTGGAACAGATAAAATGGCCAAGTCTTGTATAAGTTATGATAAACAATTGTTTTAAAATCTGAGGAAATAATTGATTGTTTAACCTAGCTAGGGCTAAAATGATTACATTTCTATTGAAGTGTTCCTAAGTAGCTGGCGGCTGGGTAAATTCGTCTTAGGCCTGGAGCATGGGCCGTTTTTCCTTGGCCTGGAGGTTGTCGTTCGTCGTTGCGTAGCCAGTGCCGCCCTGTGAAATAGTCGAGAAATAGTAGCAATGCAGGAAAGTTGTGCAGCTCGCGATGCACTTACTCGCTGCAGGGGAATGATGTCCTTTTCCTTCAGCTTGCGATCCGTGAGCGGATGGATCATGTCCTTTCTGATCAGCCGCTCCACGCACTCCATGGTCACCACATCGCCACTGTAGTGAAGAGGTAAGTATTAAAGGGTTTTCAAGACGAAATCCCAGCGAGCACTCACGTGGGACGCAGCACAGCGCAGGGCACCGCGTTGCTGAGCGCGTCGTGGGTAATGGGGCACATGTAGCGCGCCTCCTTGGCAATCAGCGAGCGCTTCGTGTCGCCGTCCTTGAGCAGCGTGAACTTCACATCAATCAGATCCTTGACGCGCAGCGGTTTCTGCGACACCGGGCAGTAGATGGTGGCGTCGGGCTTCTGGGCCTTGGACAACCCAGCATTGGGGCACTCAGAGGGCAGCCAAAAGCTGGGCAGCTTCTTCTCGTGCCCGTTGGTCATGTTGGAAATCGAGGATGCGGACGAGGATGCAGATGAAGCGGCAGCAGCGGCGAAAGAGGTCGACGGCTTCTCGCTGGCAGCGGCCGAGGAGTGGGCGGGCGTCATCGCTGGCTTCTCGGCATTGACGAAGCGCTCCATGCGCGCCTGCTGCTTGCTGTTGGCCTCCTGGCTCAGTTTATCCTCCTCCGCGCGCCGCAGACGCTCGTACTCCTTCAGCCGGCGGCTGTACTCGTTCTTCTTGGTCACTATGTACTGCAGGATGGCCTCCTTGTCGAACAGATAGCCATCCTTGGTGATCACTGGCCTGCGACATGGCTGCAGCGTCAGGGAGCAGCAGTCGAAGGATTTCACCGAATCCTTGCCCAGGCGCTGGGCATTTGTGCCGTAGCCGGACTCCGCCGCGTCACGTTTCTTCTCGTTGTAGGTGTACACGGCTCCGGCCGTGCAGTTACGTGCGTGGCGAGTCATTTCAAGGGAGTTTCCTGGATTTGGCTGCGAAAAATGTAAATAAACTGCTTAAAATAGTTTATTTACTGCCTCAAGTGTGACCGTATCTTGATCGCTAAATAAGCTGAGACGCAATGATAATCCTTTGGAATCTGTCAATTCAACAGCCGATAATAACAACGATTGCCATAAGCTGTTACAAAACTGTTTCTTCACTTGGTGCACCAAACAAGTATTTTTACACATTAAATTAATTTGTTTCTTATTATTGTTTTTAAAACTGTTTAAGCTACTGGTATTTTCAGCTTAGCTATAAACTAGCTAAAGGTTTAAAGCCATCGATTTGGTATTTTTGGTATATTGCGCGGTATATTCTTTGCAAATAATTCCAAGTCCTCGGATTTCCGGGTTTTTCCTTGATTCCCCCGGATTGTATTGGATTGGCTTTGGGCGGCCGGCGATGGACTACCAGTACTTCGAGGAGGAATCGGACTACATTGATCTGGACGAGGAGGAGGAGGATGACGACGTGGAGACGGCCGGCAGCTTGGACCACAGGTTTGGGCAGCCGAACAGCGAGGATGACTACTATTTCGGCGGGGAGGATGAGATGGAGGAGCTGGTGGTAGATGGACACGGAGTCCTGGAGCTGGCCGGGCGACTCCTCGAGAGCATGCAGAGTTGCGTGCAGCCATCTGTGCTGCAGGTCATGCAGTATGTGGCGCCCATGCTGCTCCTTTGCCTCCTGTGCCGCCTGCTGTGCCTCCTCTACTCGCAGCGGAGACGCCTCACCAGCCTGGCACCGCTGCACTTGTTCCACTTCGCCTGCGGCTTGATTATACTGCAGTTAACTGTGGGCTACCGACTGCTCCTACTGCTCCTGCTGGCCGCCGTGGGCTATCTGCTGCTCCAGCTGCTGCGGCTGGGGCGAAGAGGAGCTCAAGTTCTGGCCGTGCTAACCGTGGGCAGCCAGTTCCTGTACGAACTGCTCATTTGGCGGCGGCGCAGTGATTGGCCACAGCTGCGCGGCATCCAGATGGTGGTCAATATGAAGCTCATCTCGCTGGGCTTCGACCTGACCGCCAGTGGGCAGCTGCAGGCGAGGATACCGGGTCCGTTTGCCTACCTGGGCTACATCTACAGTCCGGCCACCTGCGCCTTGGGGCCCTGGGTGAGCTTCGGCTGCTACATGGACTGCCTGGTGCCCCGGAACAGCTGTCTGGTCAGCCTGCGTCGCCTCTTGCCCAACGTGGTGTTCTGCGTGCTGGCCGTGACCGTGTCCAATTGCCTGGCTCCGGCGCTGAGTGACTTCTTCGGGGACAGCTCGCACTTCCTGGTCATGTACTGGGACGCACTGAGTGTGCGCAGCAGCCACTACTTTGTGGGCATCATGGCGCAGGCGCTGCTGGTGGCCTCCGATCAGCGACTGGACGGTGCCACCAAGGAGTCGGACATGCTGGGTCCGCTGATCTCGCAGCCCTGGCGCATCGAGTGGCCGCGCTCGATCAGCTCATTGGTCCGGAGCTGGAACATTCCCATGCACGAGTGGCTCAAGCGGTACATCTACGCGCCCTGCAAGCCCACCGCGTCCAGCTCGAGGGGACGCACCCTGCTGGCCGTGCTCTGCACCTATCTGGTGTCCAGCCTGCTGCACGGCATGGATCTGCGCATCTACCTGGTGCTCATCTCGCTGGCGCTCCTGGCCGAGGGTGAATCGCTGCTCAGGCGGCAGCTCGCCAGCCTCCTGAACGCCTGCGTCACTGCCAATCTGTGTCCGGGCAAGGAGCGATGTCGGTATAGCCACTGCCCCAGCAAACGGCGATTGAACTCCCTGTCCTACTGGCTGGTGAGGCTCACCAATCTGGCATTCACGGCGCTGGCCATCTTCCACCTGGCCTATCTGGGCGTCGTGCTGCTGGGCGATGGCCTGGAGGTCGGCGAGGATGGCGACTCCTTTCTGTGGCACTGGCAGCAGGCTGGCTATCTCAGCCACTACATCGGCTTGGGCACCTTCGTCCTTTACCTGTTCATCTCGTAGACTCCGCAGGATCCTGCCGGCAAATACTCGCTATGACTGATCTACACGTATTTATAATTGTAATCCCAAGCGCATACGCTTGTACTTTTTGTATCTTGTATCTATATTCGTATCTTGTAGTCTTCGTGCTGTGTGAGTACTTAATATTAAAGCATTCTGTGAAACGGACGAAGTGACGCGCTTCAATTTGGGTTCCTCTCAACTTCCAGCTGAAGGGATAACACTCCTGGGCAACTGGAACAAACGATTTTCCGATCCCCAAAACCAACATCCTCCTCATGAAAATGCATACGGATTTGTTCAAATATTTTTTATTGATTTTTTAATGTATATTTTCTTTGTTGTTGGTTTGTTTTGCTTTTGTTTGTTTGTTTGTTGGTTGTTTTCGTTTGTTTGTTTTCTCATTGAGACAAATATTTATAACAATATTGTAATTTCTACAGATTTTTCGCTTGCGTTCCACCTGCGTTTGTATTTGCCATCCTTTTAGTTTCGGCACGCGATTTATTATGAATCCTTTTCTTTTTTTTTTATCGGGCTGTGGCCTATCGTTTGTGTTTTCATTTACTTTGTTTTTCCGCGCTTACGATTTAGTTATTAAAAGTACTAGCTTAAGAATTATGCAATGACAATAAAAATATTTATTTACTTTGTTGAATGCAACTTTTGTTGGTTTCATTTGCCCTTTTTTCAGCGTTCCCCCTTCTCTGACTTGGCCAAAAAGAGCTGATCTCCTCCAAACTTGCCTTTCTTTTTTTTTCAATTTTGCTTCTGTTTCGGTTTTTAGTTTTCTATTTGTTTACTCTGCTTTCCTCGTTTGCGGAAATTTGGATTCGGACATCAAAAATAGAGCGATATACGTACAGGGTTTCTTATGGTTTTATTTCCGTTTCCGGTGCTTCATTTTGACATTGTTTCCGTTGCGCTACGCTAGATAAAAAAGTTCGATCTTCTGTCCCCGAATTCATCATTAATTTATCGTATTTGTCCGTCCCTTCGTCTGTTTCCTACCATTTCATAACAACAACTGAGTCGATCACAAGAGATAACGAGAGTGTTTGCCATCTATATATATGCATATAGATATATAAATCTGTAGCCACGCGTGTGTTCCGGCCAAGATCGCTCCTTTCCGATTCCCGAGCTGGATTCACGGTAGTGTGCAGAATTGTGTGTGCTTAACCAGGTTCTTTGGGAACAGAGAGGGTTCGTTTAAAATTACGTAACAAAGTGTTTGAATATTTAACTCCATGCCCAAATCCCAGACAATCCATTCGATCTAAGACTTATCCTACAGATACAATTGGCCGGCACACACGCATATATACATACTACACACACGCACACACATATGTAAATCAAGTGAAACTAGCGACTTTTGAACAATTTTAATTGGGGAGGCTCAGAAAACCCATCTAGGAAGGATACGATACCTCCTATCTGCACATCCCTGCGGGTCTGCGGCTCGGGGGGATTGGGCCTGCTGGTTGACTATATCCTGACCTATGGGCACAACAACAATTCGCTAAGGAAAAACACTTTCGCTAGACACGCACGTCCTGCATCGATTACGAATTAGGTAAAACAAAAGATTTAATTACAATAGGTAGGTGTGCATGCGGGGGTGTGGTGAAAGGTCTTAGGTTACGGAAACACAGGTTCGTAGGTAAACTGCAGTATCGTTAAGTTAGCGAGTAAACTAGGGCGTAAACTAAATCATAAACGTAATATTACATCTTTAAATTACAATCATAATTACATTGTGTGTCCGGCAGATAGACCCTCTGTCCGTTCCATCCGGTTCGGTTCGGTTAGGTCCGGCCCGGTTCGGTTCGGTCCGCCTGCTTCCCAACAACAACAACAACACGATTCCCACACTTAATGTACACGCTACCACATGCAGCATCCCATGCGTATAGATATCATGATATGCGGCCGCCGGCCAGCGGCGAGGATCGATCCACCATCGTTGTCCAGAACAGAACGAAACAGAACGGAGCGAAGCGGAGCGCAGTGGTCGCCGTAACCGTAACCGTGTCCGTTGCCGTATCCGTAACCGTAGCCGTAACTGGAGGCGGAGGCGCAGGCGGCGCCAGAGCCCCGCCCACATTCAATCGTTCTTGGTCTGACAGTAGAGCTCCTTGAGCGACTTCAGCTCCTCGATGAGCGCTTTGTTTTGGTTCTCTAGCACCGCCACTCGATTCTCCAGGCACTTGATGTACTCCTTCTTCTTGCGCCGGCACTCCCGCGCCGCCTCCCTGTTCTTCTGCAGCCGGATCTCGCGCTTGCGGGTCTGATCCTCCGCTATCCCGCTGTTGTCTGCAAATGAAAAAAGGATTAAGGATTGGATGATCAGTCAGTCAGCAATTTGTGCACATCTCCCAAAGCGGAACTCTCTGTAACTCGAACTGAACTGGATTTCATAGTCGGATGATGGTTTGGATTTGGTTTCACTTTGATGTCAACACAAATTGCATGCAAAAATGATTGAACACATATCATCATGTTCAACTAAACAATTTGAATATAAACGAAAATAATGCCAGCATGAATGAATCATTATCAAAGTGATCAATTACAAGCATTTGAGTTCATATGCTGCAGGTAGGCGATGAAGCAGTTCCATGGACGCTGATTCATCGCCTACATTCAGCTCGATAACTCGATAACTTCAAGTTGATAGACCCTCGATTCCAGTTCGATTTACGAGTGTCCTGCCAAGTCGCAAGTAAAAGCTAGTTTTTGGAGCGAGGCTATTACTGGTGTTGTAGGACATCCGATTGGACAGGTAGTACGTGGGATCCAACTGCATCAGGGAGCTGTTCGCCGCATTGCCCCCCGCTCCGGTCCCCGCCAGCTGGGAATTGAGCACGCCGTCGGACATGGGAAGCGATGCGCCTGGGATGGGGTTCGATTCGATTTGATTCGATTTCGATTCCGATTCGAATTCGGTTTGGGGTTTTGATTGTCGTTTGTTGTTGTTGATTTGTTGTTGTTGTTGCAGTTGTTGTTCAGGACATTATTGAATTTTATATATCGTTTTTTTTTTTTTTTTTTGGATTGGGTGGAGGAAGGCGTTCGAAAAGAAAACAATGAAAAAAAAACAACAATAAAAAATTATAAGAAAACATATTTTCCATTTTTCAGTTTTCAATTGGAAGATTTTGAAAATTCGGATTGGTTTTTTTTTTGTTGATTGGTTTATGAACTTGAGTGGTGTGTGCGAGCGAGAACGGCGAGCGAGCGAGCGAGATAGGTAGATTGGTTAGTCAAAGAGAGTGGAGAAAAGCTTTTGATTAACGGTTAAAGTACTGTTAGGTGAGACGTTTGCTTGTACTTCTTCATTACTATTTAATATTTGGCATAATGGGTTGTGTGTGTAACAACGGCAACAACAACAACAACAACAGCGATTACAGCAACAACAACGACAGAGAGGCAGCGAAAGAGAGAGAGGGGAGGGCGATGGAGAGAGAGATAGAGAAAGGTGGGGAAGAAGACAGCAGCAATAGTTCAAATGCTTAAATTATTGTAAATATTAATCATTATACAGAGGTGGTCAAAAGTATTTACACAACGAGCTTTTTTTTCAATTGTCAACTAATTGAAAAAAAAGCTCGTTGTGTAAATACTTTTGACCACCTCTGTACTTGCTGTCTTCCCTCCCTGTATATGTACATGTGTGTGTGTGTGTGTGCGAGTTGGTGAATGAGTGCACGAGTGTGTGTGTGCGAGTGAGAGGTTTATTTACAGGAGAGAATTGGGAAAACCGTGGAATCTCTACAACGCGTCCTCTTTTTCTGCCCATTCTCGGGCCAAGTTTTCCGGCCTTTTGTTTTTCTTTCGTTATTTTCACTTCGTTAAAGCAACACCAACAACAACATCAACTAAATGATAATGAGGGTGGTGGAAAGGGGGCGGGGTTCCCGCTTGTACGGCTGCCCTAAATGGCATTCCTAATGGTGTACAAAGGACACACGGCTGGCAGTCCTTCACAATCTATGCGTTGTATGTACAAATACAGTTGAGATCCAAACAAAAACACTCAATGTTCCATTAGTTTCTACCTCTTTCGTCTGTTTCCATATATTTTTAAGAAACTGTGTAACATATGCAAGGCTCAAGGAAATATGCTACCCTCAATTCTGTTCTGCTTGAAATTGTTAGGATAGTTTCAAGTAGCTATAAACAATGAAGAGCTTCGAAAATGTATATTTAATGTTTTTTTATTCTGTCTACAGCTTATTTTCGTTACTTTTCAGCTTGGCTAGGGAATCTTATTGCACTTTGAGAACCTTGTATTGCCTTATAAGCAATAGCAACCTAATGAATGTTGCAAATGTTTACCTTCTGTATGTTTACAATATCGATTTCATGAGGATCCAATGAGCAACTTGGACTATCTAATGCACTTTTTGTGGCACGAGTATAATATTACAGTACATTCCTCTCATCTAATGATTTTGATATGGATCATTTGCTAAAGCGCACTACAACGAGTGTTAACAGTGTTACTTAGCCAACCGCTACTGTACAAGATGAACGGGAAAGGTGATCATGGGGTTACAAACACTGAGAATGAATGGTGTGTAATGGACTGACCGATTCCCCAGCGTTATGGGAGTGGCTGGGGGGAATGGTCGAAAGATTGCCAGGCGCAAGTGCATCGTGGAATGAACGATGAGGGGCGATCAGCTCGACGATGCATTGGATTGTTAGGCGATGTGGTGGTTTAAAGAGCGACAGAGATGTGTTCGAGTGGGTGTGTGACTGGTGGAGAGATCGTCCCCCGGATTTACCGCTCATGTCCGGACCGCTGATCTCGGTGAAGATCTTATTGTACGACGGCCGTCGCGTCAGCTCGCTGCGGTGGTGCTGGGAATCGTCGTCCGACAGACTCTCGTCGCTGTCCTCCGGGTGCTGCGTGTTCGGTTCGGGCTTGATCTTACACGGAAAGGTTGGAGGGATCTGTGTGCGAGGTGATCGAGTTCATTAGTAGAGTTCGGTTCGGCGGGTGCTCCATGCTCCCCGTTCTACGCACTTTGTTACGCACTTGCACTGCATTGCCAGGTGTCGTGTGGATGACCGTCGAATTCGGCGGCTTGGCCACGTAGACCACCTTCTGCATCGCTGTGGCGGCGGCCAGCGCCTGTTGCTGCTGCTGCTGCTGGGTTCCAGCTGCTGTCTGTATGACTCCCGAGGGATTGGCCTGTATCACGGACTGCACCTGGGGGTATAGAAGGTCACAACGTTAGAAACGCTCGCTGGTCAGGTTTATTGCCCTCAACGGGACTGACATCGCGAGTTTTGTAGGCTGTATAGTGTAACTAACAAACATCGCAAGTTCTCGATATTCTAATGAATATAATTAAAAGTCCTATGGATGTGTAAGTATAGTCGACATCCTAACAACATCTATATGGCGATCTTTTTTCTGTGAGCTTAACTATCATGAAGTTAATATATGTAGTATGTAGTCTATATAGTCATGAACCATTTAATTTAATACATATGTACATTGGTAAACGAAATCGATTAGGGATGTGGAAACAGAACTGTATTGAAATGATTGGAAAATGATGAATGCGTAATCTGTACAACTTTATAATAAACAGCATAGAACTTATAGTTTGATAATAGTTAAAGAACATTAAACTGCCTTCTTCACGGTATTATCTATACCTATCTACACTCAGTTCCCATACCAAAGGAGGCTTTGAAGTGCTTCTGCACTGAAATCCTTGGTAGCCACTTCGGGCTGGGATCCGTGACACCTGACACTCGACAGTTGACACCGTGCACCTGCTCCCCGAATGCTCACCTGCAGTCCGTGCTGCGCCAGCGCCTGGATGGGGTATTGTATGTTGCAGTTGGCGGTGGTGGTCAGCACGGAGGACACTCCGCCTCCCTGGGCGTTGTTCGTCGCGCCCGTTGGACCGCCGGCCGTTGTACTTTGTGGGTTCTGTTGCTGCTGGGGGTTACCGCCGCCTCCTCCTCCTCCGCCGCCTCCACCACCGCCGCCCACCGCTGCCGCCGCCTGTTGGGCAACGACATCGACCACGTCATTGGAGCCCGATGCCGCCGACGAGTTGCCGTTCTCCTCGACGATGCTGTTGTCCATGTTGCCGATCCTGGCGATCTTCAGCAGCACCGAGACGCTCTCCGACAAGTGCTTCAGTTTGGCTACCGTTTCCGCTTCAATTTGGCCAGCTTGAAGACGTTTCTACAATGGGATTGGATTGGATTGCTTTTGGATTACGCTGTCAGTTTTACGCTTCATCAATTTGTCATCCAGATTCTGATACCGATTCAGATTGGAATCCGTTTCAGTTTAAGTTTCAGTTTCTGTTTCTGGGCGGGATTGGCATGGGCTCGTTTTTGTTTTGGGCCGATGACGAGTGTGCGTTGTGATGACGATGATTATATTGTGGCTGTGCTGCCGATTGCTGACTGATGGAACTCAAGTTCCCCCAAAGGAAAACAACAACAACAGCAACAATAACAACAACACCGTGTCGTGAGTATTTCGGTTGAATGACGTCATGACAACGTTGCGCGCGCTTGTGTGCGTGTGTGTTTGTGTGTGTGCCAAGAGGCAACAAAAAAAAACAGAAAAACACACAGCACACAGCGAAAAAATCAACTTACTTTCTGATGACATCACTAAAAACGTTGCTGCGGAGAGGCTTTTGTTGTTGTTGCCGTTGCTCGCTCTCTTTCCGCCACTCTCTCACTCACTCCTTTCTGCGCGTGTGTGTGTGTGTGTACGCGCGTTGCACGCTGCGCTGGCAACTTGTTGAAAAGTCGCGGTGGCCAGCCAAATAAATATTTATGTACAAAACAGCAGAGTAAGCGAATCGAAGTTCGAACCCTAAAACTTCAGATACGTTTCGAATGGGGCATCGCGCAAAGGTTTCGTATTTGTTTGCTCTTTTTGGGAGAACCCCACAGAACACACACGCACACTTAAGCACAGCAGCGAATTGGTGCGACAAGTTGGCAGCACGCACACACACAACACTCTCTCGCTCTCTCTCTCTCTCCCGTTCTCGCTCGCTCTCGCTGCCTGTTGTTATCGTTGCTTACGTTCTTTTTTCTATTTGCAGCACCGAAACGCGTTTCTTTTGGCGGCAAAGTCGCTGGCTTGGCGGCTTTCGAACGAGAATGTACGCGTTTTCCGCGGCCAAAGCGATCGTGCGCAGCGATTTATTGATAAAGACCGTTTTTGCGCAAAAATCGTTCGCTTATTGCTGGCTCGCTCGCCTAGTGATGTAAAATAACATCGATGCATCCAGCAGCGATGTTTTGGGGCTCTGTGTTTCGATGTTTTGCTTGATATCGATGTCACACATCGGTCGTTTCACAGAAAACTGTTCGAAAAGTGTGACCACACTACCGAATTGGTTGAAAACTTGGCTAACTTCGTGGTGCGGAGCTTGGCTAAAACTGCGCGAACTTTTAAAACTTCAGTTTATTATGGGTTTTTTTTTAAGTTTTTAATACTTAGAAAAAGGTTGTAAATCAATTTTCATCGGTTTTATTTCTAATTCTACAAGCACATGAATTACTTTAACTTCATATCTAAATTTTCCATTTGCAACCAAAATTAAATCCATTGTTTGCCGTTTAATAAATCACTAATTATATTGTTATTCCATTAATTCAACACTAAGAGGTGTTCAACAACTAGCACAAAAAACAAACAATTAGCAATCGCAAAATAACTACTTTTTCATAATAGTTTATAGAACCGCGGATTTTAGCGCGCCTAAAAACTAGAAACTTTGGTCATGGAAGAAAATTGTTGCTCTTTTTTTATTTCGCTAACACTAAAAACAGCCTGTTCACATAAGTGCAAAAAACAATTAGCCTAAATGATGTTCGCGGCTAATTACTTTACAGCCGAATAACTATTGGCTACATGAGCTGGCCATGACGTCATCGCGCGAAAACTTGGCGGAAAGTTTGAGTCGTAAAAACCTTAAAGCCTTTAAAACAGACCCGAGATTATTTGAGGCCTGCAACGGCTCACAATAAATAGTTAATTAGTGCAATGACTGTGCCCCCGTTTAATTTCCCTCTGAATTATAATTTCCAATTCCATTTGCATTATTTAGGCTGCTTTTTCAATCGACTTCCCTTTGAGTGACATAATAATTGCCATTAATTACGACGTCGCACGAACCCTCAAACGCCCCCAAACCCCTTCGCCACCCACCCCCTCCCCCCCCTAACGATTGTGGACCCCAAACGCCGGACTGTCTGAACCACCGACCTCGTGGACTGACTCACTGTCCAAATCCGCTTTACCTCCGCGCCCGGCTGACATCACTGGCTAATGAAGTTTGCCCGGTGGCCGCAGAAAGGAATTGCAAATACGGCTCCCATATTACACTTCTAATATATATCTGTATATATACATACATATATACATATACATATGTACTGAGTACACCTGCGGTCAGCACAATAGCCGTTGAGAGCCCGACCATAAATTGGCTGAAATATGCGGATTTGATTTGGCTGTTCAAACGGACTTGCATACCAAACCAAAACGCCTACACAGAAAGAAATGAAGATCAATTTCCATTCAAATTAATTTGAAATGTATCAAAATTATTTAAACCTAAATTTAAAGTTTCATATATAAATTCAAACTATAAACAACACAATCAAAGCTGTTAATTTTAAGTTAATACTGCTTCATCAATGAAAATTGGTTTCTAAGCTATTAGTTTATTTAATTAATAATTATAACCAAATAAAGCGCAATTTGCCCAACTATGATTAATGAAATAAGAAATGTCGTTTCTATTAACTTTATCTTGGATTTATAGTTGCTTAAATATTTATATTGGGCAAACCGCCTTTTCTTGCTCTTGAGATAAAATCAACAAAATTAAACAAGAAACGATTAAAAAAACTTTAAAAAAATTCCCCCATAAAAAGTTGGAATAGAATTTCGAACAAACTGATAAACCAATAAAAACACCTTCCTTTGTGAAGCTAATAAAGTCTGTAGTATAAACATATTAATATCGCTCATACGACATGTTGGCTGTTACGCGTTTGCTTTGCTTGTAACGAGGTAATGATTGTCGAAACTATTATCCTTCAAAGGATGAGGGTACTTAAGCTGCGGTGTTATTTCGTTTCAAATAGTTGTTGCTTTTCGACATTAGCAGAAAGCTCAGCGTTGTTGCTGTTGCATTTCAATCAATTCCAATCAGTTTGCATTTTGCATTTTGCTTTTGGCATTCGATTTGCTCTGGCCGCACCCCGTTCGCCGACCCATTCACCTCCCCCCCCCCCCCCCCCCCCCCCCCTGTTTTTGCACTGTGTATTGGCGTACGCAAAATTGACGTCAGCATTATTTATTTTTACTCGTTTCCACTGCGCTGGTGTTTGAATCTGAATGTGAATGTGAATCTGAGTCTGTATTTGTGTTTGTG
Source organism: Drosophila mauritiana (assembly GCF_004382145.1). NCBI lineage: Eukaryota > Metazoa > Arthropoda > Insecta > Diptera > Drosophilidae > Drosophila > Drosophila mauritiana. Next base: position 18,198,499 of record NC_046672.1, on the reverse strand, counting down.
CTGGCTTGTCTTCTGCGAACGTGTTGGTGAATCTCTGTCTCCTTTAAGACACCCCCCTCCCCCAACACCCCCCACTTCGCCCTGCGGCACCTCGTTCTTTCTAACGCTGTTTGCTTGGCTGAATTAATTAAAACTTAAATGAATGTGCAATACGAAAAAAAAGGCGAAGAAAAGAGCCACAACAGTTATTGCTTGTCATGAACAAGCCAAGAACAAGAAGAAGCGAGCAGAAGAAAGCGGGCGAGAAGAGCGAGACAGCGCCATGGGCGACAGGTGTTGTCTGCGTGAGCGACAGAGACAGGGGAAGAATGGGGGGCATTACGCCGGGATTATCATGGAACTCTACAATTTTGATAGAATCCCACCTAACCAGCTACCGCACCATCAGTTACACCGTGAGCAATCGGAGTAACTAACTCTTATTTGGAATTTGTAAACAAAACAATCCAATGATACTAATCTGATGTTTTAACCCCTTAATTGTATTTTCATTCATTCAATAAAACCCAGCTAGTTTTTCTTTCAGTGCGCGCTATCAGCTGGAATGGGAGCTTGTGTTATCATGTCGGCGTAGTTGCCGGATAATTATGCACGACGGCCCCAACCAGTTGAGCTCTCTAAGTGTGCAAGATTAGGAGGAATTCGTGGAAAGGGCCGTTCAGCAACACGTCGCTATCCGCAATTTTTTACTCTCCTTTTCCGAGTGATTCCCCCATATTAGTCAGCGGTTATTTACGATTGCCCCGATAACTGAGCGATTTTTATAGCAGTGTCAGCGTAATAGGGCTGCACAAAAAAAATTTGGATAAAAATAATAAGCATTTATATCTCATGAACTAAAATTCAGTTGAAACAAGAAGTCAAAATTCCCAAACCAGAACAGGATATTCAAATGTTTCACTCTAATACTATTCGCTATTTCAACAATTGGATTATTTTTCAATGATAAACGTATGAATATAACTTCAATATTTCCAATTTTTGCTGTGTGCAAACGTTTTGTTTTATCAGCCCTTTGCTTTTCATCAACATTTCATTGATAAGCATAATCCGCGCCTCTCTCTCCCTTTTCCACTTATTTTTTGTCCATTTTGCATTACTCCTCGCTGTTATCCGCATCCACTCCAAACATGCTCTCTCCCTTTCCCTTCCTCTCTCACTCACTGAGGATCAGCACTCGAAAGTGTTTGTGCCCTCCCACTACCACCCCCCCTTGCGACCGTTCTCTCTCTCTCACTAGCTAGCTCTTTCGCATTCCCTCAGCATACAGTGGTACTTCCATAACTAGTACAACTCGCAACGCAACTATAAAATATCAGAGGAAAGCATTTAACTTTCAATATAATTTTATTTAGTGCACATGATTTTGCAGAATGATTTTCCAAGAAACGTTAATAAAAACATAGCATACAAATTATTATGACATTTTTTGGAAAACGAGGGCATAAAAGATCGAGCTATATATATGGCAATGGAATGATGAGTGAACAATTCGTGCTAGCCAGGTCTGACTGTATTTGTGTTTATCGCTTACCCGTTTTGGTTGTTGCTTTGTTGTTGCTGCCTGTTGACGTTTGCTGACTAATAACAATGAAATCTTTGCATAACGGCAAACATAGGCACTACACGACAAAAAAAAAGAGTGAGTAAAATAACTACAACACCACACACGAGTGTGTTTTCGCTCCGTCTCTTTTCGTTGACCGTAAGCTGCAAAAATTAAAAACCGAAAACCGTCACAGAAGGAATTCAAATGGCTTTTTGTTATTGTTGCTCGTTTTCGTGTCGTTTGCTTTGCATTTCAGCGATTACGTCAAGATTTTTGTTATTTTACTGATTTGTATTTGATTACACGCTCGCACACACACTCTCAAAATTGTACAGAAAAGCTATAATTATAAACACTGAAGCACTGAAAAAAAAAACCTATGTGGCTCTTTGCGGTATATCTTTCGGGTTTTGGCGCTCAAAATTTGCCGCTTTTGAATCGTCACCTTTGTTGTTCTTGTTGCCGCCTTTGTTTTCCCCTTTTCTATTTTGCCGCCTCTGTGCTTGTGTGTGCACGCTTGTGTGTGTGTTGTGTGTGTTTGGGAAGGCCGTCTGTTCTCTACGTAGCTCTAAAAAGCACTGATGATGACTGACTAACCAACAGCGACGCCGGCAGAGCTGCCCCAGCTGAGCGAGCATATGATTTGGAGCTTCGCCTCTCCTCTCCCTATCCGCTCCCCTCTTGTTGCCTTGCTTTGGCTTACCGCTCGCCCTCTCCCTCTCCCTCTCACGCACCCACACAATTGTTTCGTAATTGCTGTTACTCCGTTGGAATAGCTTCTTGTGCAGCAACAACAAAGAGAGCACTGCGCCACGTCAAAGTCGACGTCGTTGTTTTTACTCACCTTCACCCTACACGCACGCACACAACCAGTGCATGCATAAATATTTTTAAATAGCTTAAGCGAGAGCGAGATAGCTGCTGACGTTATCGCCTTAGCGCACAGTTATGGCGTAGCAGAGCTTGCTTGCCGACTCGCTTGCGCACACGCAGTGGCGCCTCTCGCCCTCTCTGTCGCTCGCAGGCGCAGCGAGTGCTGCATACTTTTCGGTGCCGGTTTCCATGACGATTCTTTTGCTGAGAGAGCGTTAGAATGGCAAGCAGGAAGGGAATGACAGTAGATGATTGTGCTATCTGTTATCGCCATCTTTATCACTCAGCGGCTGCCCAAAATTCTCCGTTATAACAGTATAATTGCCTTTTTCAGCTTCATGTGCAAATCAATACATTAAATGTCTTATAATTGCATTTATATGTGCTGCTTATATGCGACATAATTTAAGATCATAAATAAATGAATATATGGACATTTGATTATTTTAACTTAAATAACAGCTTGCTTCTTAAATTTTAATAATTTCATTTGCTCTGTTTTATAATCACTGATGTTTCATGAGAAAGAACTAACACATTTACGCATAATATACAACGTAAAATACACTGTCAAATATGTAAATCGAAATGATTTACTGCCAACCAACATTAAACCAATTTATTTTGAAGAGTTTCGATTATAATTAAGGAGAAACCCCATCAGTGCTGTTATTTTCCGCCACTTGTGTGCATGGGCGCGTGCAAAACTTAAGCATATTCCAGAATCCCAGATTTTATCCTCGGTTGTTGGGGTCAAGTCACGCCTTCGAATGATTTCACCTTCACCCCCAAATACCTAAACCGCTTTTTTGGGCCATCGCTTCGGGCTAACGGGGATAACATTTCACTTTGCCAACGTTGCGAATGCGTAATGTTTACCTTTTTCGCTAACCCCCCACCCCCTCCAGCCAAATTTCTATCACACGGTATCTGTGCACATATTTACATACATATGTATGTATAACCCATCCCCAAGTGCCCCGCCCCCTTGTGCAGGCTTGACGGGGCGAAAGTTTTCGTTGTCGCGTGTGGCTCACATGGCGTATGCGTTACGTGGTAGCAGACCATATCGAGTATACGCCACGTTGCCTGCCAGTGACAGGCGAAATCCACTCAAAAGCACCGCTCACCCGTCGCCGCACAGCATTTAATATGATTTGAAACTGTGATCTGCTTGTGGCATTTATTTAATGGGAATGGAAGCGTTAAGCAAACCGCCAACCGAACCGCAAAGCAAAAAAAAAATACAGAACACCTTTACTCCTTTTGCGGGATATTGGCCAACAACTTTAACCCTCGACGGCTCAGCGGGACATTTGCAATCGAAATGATAAGAAAGAGTCGCTTACCGTTTCGTTATATTGATTATAGCCAACGGTAAGTTAACCTATAATTACATTACAAAATTAATCTAGTTAAATATGCATCAAAATTGTACCATAATTGCACTCTTGTCGAGTAAATTGCATTGTGCACTACGCCATTTGCGGTTCATGTTTCATCATCCAATTGAGTTAAGTCAAGTTAGACAACTAAAAACATACATATGCACGGAATATTTTGCGTAATTATTTTAGCAGCCAGGAAAGTGTATAATAGCTCTCGATTTTTTCGTGCTTACTAATTCACAAATTAGTTTTGCCGAAAGTTTCCATTCCTAGGGGGGGTGGGGGGTTTTGCCAAAAATAGCGTCACCGCCGTGTGGTTAAGAGCGTGGGCATCAATGACGCAGGCAACGGGCGGGAAATCAGGGGGGGGGTGGGGCGGGGCATGTGGCACGCAAGTCGCCGTATGAACCGCTGGGAAAAAAAAGAAAAGAAAAACAAAGAAAAGCGGAAAATCGAAACGTCACCAGACACAACAACGTCAAGAAGCTGAAGGTGTATTTACGGGCCAAGCCTCCGCCGCTGTCTTCTTCCTGCCCCTGCCGCTGCCCCTGCCCCTCACCTTGCCCCATCCCTGGCCCTTTCGCATTCCCATGCCATTTCCATTACCATTTCCCGGGGGAAAGCTCAGACAAAGCGGTTTATGCGTGGGACGCCATGTCCGCGTTGATTGACAGCCCTGAAGACGATCGCTCTGTCTTTGTCCGCCTGCCGCAGTCTGTCTCGCTCTCGCACCCAGAGAAAAAAAAGTATGCCGGAAAATCACCTTCATTTGAGTATTTAAGGGCTTTGAAACCGGCTTTTGGCGCCCAAGCTAGCATTCGCTTTGACCTACAAAGGCTTTTTAATAAATCCCAAAACGGACGTAGAGCAATGAAAAGTTTAAATATGTGGTCATTTATATGTAGAAAATAATCAAGTATTAATTATTATTTAACATGAAAATACATTGAATGTAATAATATATACATTTGAGGTTATAAATCTGCAAAGCTGTCGAAAAGTATGCCACTATATCTGCAAATTGTAAGCCAATTTGCTCAAGATTCCACTTTTGTTGCATACTTTTGGCCTTTTTTTAAATTTTCAGGTGCATCTTCTTGGCTGACTGAAGTTGGATCCACTAGTTCAACTAAATCACGGCATAAACCCGGCGCCCGCTCCGCCCAACCGCTTAGATAAACACGCCCACCCACCACCACACGCCCGCCCACACACACGAACACACAAATACATGTGAATGAACACACGCGGGTGTAGTGCAAAAATTGAGTTGACGCCTGGCAAGCAAACTTAAGCTGTCATCCGCATGCCTGGAAAAGCGGAGGAAAAGCGGGGGAAAAGCGAGGGAGAAGCGTTGGAAAAACGCGCGGCGGGCACACATGCAATGGGATGGGATGGCTCGGTGATGGGTTTCCGTGAGGTCGACTGGTGTCATGTTTACGCGGCGTTGCCACGCGACAACTTGTTGCACGTCCTGGCCCACCCACTTCCACTCCCACTCCCACTCGTCCTTTCTGCTCCCTCCGATCCTTGGAGCCGCAGTAGGAAACATTAACGAAGTGGGGAACCAGAAATGGGAAGCCAACTTTCAGAGCTGAGTCCACAAAAGGCCTGGTGCCATGCTCGTTACTCTAAATACTATCAAAAAGCCGCACAAATAAAAATATAAATATTAAAGAAAAAAAGGGAGAAAAAACGGGAAAATGACACTGAACATATCAACAGATTGTCAACATGTTGATACCATTTCCTTTTAATCTGATAAGCCCTTGTTTGTGACATAAAAACGAGCTATTTCGCTATTATTAGAATAACATTTATTGTGCAAATTGCCGGCGCTTATTACGAGATGAAAATTCAAGGGATTTGCAAGCCACTTATTATGTTTTTAAGCCCACAATTATTGGTATTTATAAATTCTAATGTGAAACCTCTTCAATTAATTGCATCGTGGGCGGATAAAATGAAGCCCAATCCAAAGATGCAGTGCTAATTTTTGAAACATTTGCCAGAAAAGAGCTATACCCCGGGGATAGAGTATCTTTAAGATGGGAAGGTGACGACGGAATATCAACGAACACAGCCCAATCTCTTAATGATTTTAATTAAGAAAGTTTACCTCCCATCCACCAACTACTTCCGTCAACTTCATCCCAATCCCTGCCAACCCTGCCATCTCTTCCCTCACATGCTCACGAACTTGACCAGCTTTCGAGTGCTCCTCCGGAGCAGCACCTTGCCCAGGGGCTGGCCGAAGCCCTCGAACTGCTGGTAGACATGCAGGCCCCGCACCACCGTGGCATGCACCACGCCCCGCAACCTTTGACCCGCGTACGGTGTGGCCTTCGTCGCCGTGTAGAGCAGCTCCGGGCCCACGGTGAACTCCTCGTCGGGACTCCACACACAGAAGTCGGCATCGTAGCCCTCGGCAATGCGGCCCTTCGAGGCGGACAAGCCGCACAGATTCGCCGGCTCCTGGCACATCAGACGATGGATGTCCGCGATGGTCAGGTTGGAGGGTCCTGGAGAGAAGAGGAGATGAGTTCCTGTACCATCAATACAATTTCAATGTATCTACATGTAATTGTATATATTTGAAATAAATAAATATTTCAAAAAAATTATTTGAAAACTACTTCGTAAATGATATATTCTAATTGCAACCGAAACTTGCTGGTTTCCGGATATTCATTGTGATAATGGTAAGCTGAATATTTCAATTTAATTGAAATGTAAAACAGATTAAAAACTTTTAATTGTGTCGGAACTTTGTGGTTTCAGGAGTCCTATTTCGAATAGGGAGATAAACTAGAAATAATTATTATATTTGTTGACTAAGCCCAATTAAAATATATTTAATTTTTCCTGAGTTTTTCTAGCCTTCTATTCCTATTATGATGAAAGTGGTGCAAACTCTGTCAATACCCTTTCCAGATAATACATTAACAACCCTTTCTCCAAACGACATATTGCGTAATAAACAAGTTATGATTGCGTGCACAACTTTGGCGGTTTTAGCAGACAACTAAGTGTCGAAATTAATTTGCTTCTAACACCAATTAAAATATGCACTAATAAATTTGGCATTGTATGCACAGCAAATAGAACAGCAATAGAACTTCCTGGAACTTCCAGTAACTTCCAGCACGCACGCAGTCAGTTCTCAGAAATCGAGTAATGCTTCGGCTCATGCGGCGTATACTTGATATTTGCCATTCACTCTCCCTCAATTAGCACTAATGTGGCTTGGATTGCTTACCTCGCCGATTGGCCGCTGTCCAAACGACCGGCAGGCTGAGTTGCAGCGAATTGATGCCCGGCCACGCCCTCAGGAAGTTGCCACGCCCCCTTCCGCAGGTGAGGGCGCGTGCGCCCGGCGTCGCCGGCGAGTGATCGCTGCCAATCATCCGGATGGCTCCGCCCAGCCTCAGAGCCAGCCACAATCGCTCCTGATTGCGACGCTCTCGAATCGGTGGCCAGGTCTTGAACTCCGTGCCGCAATCGGGCACATCCTCGGCCGCCAGGGCCAGGTAATGCGGACACGTGTCCACCGTTAGATTCCCGCCCTGCCGGCGACACTCCTCCACCAGCGGTAGACTTTCGCCGCTGCTGCAGTTGAGGATGTGTATGCAGCGCCGCGGGTGGCGAACCGCCAGCCGGCAGAGTAACTGCGTCGCGGAGATCTCCATTTGGGGTGGACGGGTCACCAGGAAAGTGCCATACTCCCGGGGCGCCTCCTCGTCGGGATGGATTTCGGTGGTCAGTGGCAGCTCAGCATGCACCTGTCGCAATGGAAAACGCAGGCACTCAATTAAGCCAAATCTTTGGGTTCTCAATCAGATAAGATGGTTTAATGGGAAAACCCTGTGCAGAAATGGATGCAGTATTGCCATGGTTGTTATCTATAGTCTACACTAGTGATCCGTTTTTAAACATCGACTCACCGCTACGACTGCTTCCCCTTCAGCCTGCTCCTTGTCCAACTGGGAAAGAGCCTCCTCCAGCTGAGATTCGTTTACGGCGGGAAATTCCTGAGAGACGGGCGCCGCGGGATCGCACAATGTGCACTGCAGACCCATGACACCGGCACCCAAAAGCGGAGCCAGCTGATCCCCGTTTCCGGGCACTAGTCCGCCCCAAAAACCCACGTCCACGTAGATTTTTCCACGGGCCGTCGACGTTTTGGCCTTCAGATGGGCCACGCTAACGGTGGGTGGTTGGGCGTTGGTGGGTCGGTCGATGATTGTGGTGAAACCACCAGCGGCCGCCGCCTTGGTGGCAGTTGCAAAACCCTCCCAGTCTTTGCGACCCGGCTCGTTGATATGGACATTGGGATCAATCAGACCCGGCATCAGTACGAGGTCCCCGAAATCGTAAACCGATTCGGATTCTGTGTTGTACAAATAGGTGTTGACCTCCTGCGGGGAACGTAGCACTAAGTATGGGGTATTCTAGATGTTATACAGGTGTGTTATAAACGGAGCATAGACTACGTGTATGTTTACCCCTGCGTATAATGCCCTCTGTGTCCACGATGATGCCGCCATGGATCAGGGCATTCTCGCTGCCATCGCCCAGGAAAATTCGCCGGCTGAGAAACAACAGATCCATTCTAAAAGCAGCTGACTACTGAGCGAGTTCCTTCTTCAGTTGGTCTAGTCTACATATTCGTCTATTTTCGGAGATCATGGGAGCGCCTTCTGCGGAAGAGAGCAATTCTTCGAAGCATACCCTGTTCGTGAAGTTGGGTATATCGGACTGAACGTGCACTTAATATATTATACATATATGTATATTATTTTTTGGGTATTATAAAGCAGTAAGTGATAAGCTGAAATAACATTCTATATATGTAGGTGGCGCCACTACACCCATGGTTTATTAAGATAAAAATTTTCTACAATTTTTAATTTTTTTTTTTGTAAATTGGGACTTGCAATCTGTGGAAAGGTAAGAGGCTCTCCCGTTGAGTAATTGAATTCGGGATAGAACTTTTCCGCAGCTCACCTTCTAGTTGCGCCCCCGGTTTTTGGCTTATTAGAAAGTAGAGAAGAAAAACAAAAACGTAAAAACTTTGTTGACCCACAGCGGAAAAGGCCAAAATCTGCTTAATGAAAATCTAAACGCGCCCATCCACCCACTGTTTTTATTTTTTGATCTGTGCGTGTGTTTTCTTTTTGCTGGGCGTTACGTGTGCCGAACTTTATTAAAGTGCTGTGCACAACTTTCAAACGTTTGTGTATTATTTTTTTTTTTAGCTTGTCGGATTTATTTTGTGTTTGTTTAAATTGTGCAAAATATTTTAATTGGTGGCGCCACCCAGTGGGAGCTTAGCAAACCGAACAGGCAAAGGCAACAGTAAGAACAACGGCAAAGGCAACAGCAACAAGACAAAAGTCGCAAGCGAAAGCGAAAACGAACAAGCAGACGAAAATGAAACCGAAACCAATAACGGGCGCAACGAGACGCATACATACACGCCAAACTGACTCCGATTGCGTGTCTGTGTGTGCCAGCGTGCGTGTCAGTGCGTGCGCGTGAGTGTGTGTGAGTAAGAGGGAGAGGGAGCGAACGAGTGAGCGGAAAGACGAATGCAGCGGACGAGCCGAGTGCCGAAATAAAAGAGCTCCACTTGTTGTTGCTGCTGCACGGGGAGAAAATCCTGTGTAATTGAATGAACCACTTAAAGTAGAGTTCATTAGATTACGGAGTCTGACTAATTTTTACTGCCCGTTTAATTGGAATGCTAAGATATGGTAATCCCGTTCGGTATTTACACAAAGGATTGATAATTGTGCTGTTGTTGTGGGTTTGTCAAAGCCTCTTCCAATATTTAGCTGTTTTCGAGATGTAATTACAACTTTTAGATTCCAAAAATTTTTCAGAAACAGATTTTTTTAAATAGTCTCATTTTGTAAAATTAATAAAATCCCGTCCACATATGCCTTTCATTTCTTGACATTCTGCAGAAAGTTTGTGTCCTTTGGTTTTTGTGTTAAAAATATCGATTAAAACTTTGGAAATTGTTATTTATTCGGTTTTAAGTAATTTGTAATGCATTAAATTTCATTATTGTTTTTTAATTTATCACAATTGTTTTAACTATTGTCTAATTTCTTGATAAATTTAGCTTTCCCTATAAAGTAGCATAAACTTGCATTTTTTCGTTAACATAATCCGAACATGAATAAGCTTTTTCACCAAAGGATTCCGAGGACATTAAGGATACATAATTCTTAAGAGAAATGGTTTTATTTTATTCTTACAGCATACTTTTGGACATGTGACTCAAAAAGTAAAGTTATTTCTTAAAAACAGCTTAAGGACTTATTACCTTAAATAAGATATAAACAAGAGTGAATGCTATAGTCGAGTTTCCCGACTATCAGATACCCGTTACTCAGCTAGTCGAAATGCGAACACGAAATTTCATAATTTTTCTGGAATATCGATAGAAATTGGGAATTAAAAGGTGTAAGGAGGTTTGTCGCTAGTGTTTTTGATATACCTATAGAAATTGGCTAGAAAAACGATAAAACGAAGAAAAATGAAATCATGTTTCAAAAGTGTGAAGGTGGTAGTTTTGGGCGGCTTCAGAGTGGGCGTGGCAACATTAGGAAACAAACTTGCGCTGCGTTTATGTCTCTGGAAACTGCATGCCTAATCTAATCATACTTTCTTGTAAAGTTCCTGATATAGAGGCGTTCATACGGACAGACGGCAGTTCGACTCGGCTATTGATCCTGATTAAAAATACATGTATATACTTAATATGGTCGGAAACGCTTCCGTCTGCCTGTTACTTACTTTTCAACGAATCTAGTATACCCTTTCACTCCACGAGTAACGGGTATAATTAAAAAAAAAGATTTTATACAAGAAAGCAAGCTGAAATTATTTGTTGCTTATATACTAATTTAAAACAAAAAATTATTTATTTATAAATTATTGCTCTCACTGATTTTTTGCAGTGCAGCTGGCCGGACGCTGTTGCTGCTGCTGCGTCTGCCGCTGCTGGCAGATACACACGTACACTTAACACGCACACAAACGGAGCGATGATGAGGCTGCACCGCACCTGCCCCCCGCCGCTCCTCCTGTCGCTCCTGCAGCGTGCTGCCGAAGTTTGGGGAGGAAGGACTCGTGCGTTCGGGTCGCCTCGGCTGCTGTCGGCCGCCGTCGCTGCCGCCGCTCGGCTGGCGGAGTCGCGTTCATTCTCGTGCTCATCGTCGTCGCTGCTGGCCGCACACATTCTCGCATCGAATCGAGTCGTGTCCTGCGAGTCCTCAGCCTCTGCGAGCCAGGATTCACTGCTCTTTGGGCAGCAACGCGACAACAAGTTGAACTCGGCTCGAGCGCAGCTACCAACGACCATCATCAACTGGCCAAAAGCACCTGGCGCTAATCCGTCGCTATAAACACGACAGTCGAAAACATAACCAATTCCGATTGCGATTGCGATCACTTCGAATCGAGTGAATTTCCAGCATTAACGGTAAATCGAAAGTGAACAGACTGACCAAAGCCCCCCCCCCCCCCACTTCACACTCACAAAACCCCTCACCCCGCAGTACATTTGGGCAAATTTGTTTGTTGTGTTCTGCACTTCTTTTTTTTACGGTTCATGAAAGTGAGCATAAAATGCTGTTAAAAGTTGTTGCCGATTTTACATTTTTGATGGTGACGAGAGCGCATTAAAATCGTGTAAAAGTCATGTAGTCTGTTTACCCCGGTTTTTCGAATTTATTTATTTATATATGTATCGAATTTTTTATATCTTTTTTTTTATCCTGCCGCCCATTTGAAAGTGGCAGCGCAAAAGGAAAACAAAGTGCTGGAAAATCATAAATTCTATTGGCGATTGGGGCGGCAAACGTGTGTGCGTGTGTGGGGGGGAATTTGTCAATTTTTACGAGCGATGGCTGGATGCATCGCATCCAACCAATGGGGCTGTTAATTGAAAAGAATATAAGCCCCCAGCGACCGGATCCTGATTGATGCCCATTGTTAGGCAATGGGGCGATAATCGAGTTGGGGCATCTTAATGCCAGTCCGCCTTTGATACTCCCACTGTGTGTGTGTGTGTGTGTGGTGGTGGCATAATGCATATTGTTGGGGCATTATTAGTTTCGAGCTCGTAAGCCCCAGAAATGTAGTGCTTGAATGCTTGAACAAAAACATGCGGGTTTAATACGAATTTCGAAAATTACCAAGCAAAGATCTTAGCAACTCTCGTTTTCCCGGAATCGAAAACTTCGGCCATATTTGTACAATGCATAGTTTCTAGTTGTGTAAGAAGTTTTGAAATGAGAGCAAAAACAATAAAGTCAGTGGAAAATAGAGAAAGCGACTTCAAACCCATTTCCATCAACCCCCCTCCCCCCATTTGACTTTCCCCTTCGATTCGGCGAAATTAATTGCCTCTGAAACCAAATGAAAAATTTTTTTTAATCTTTTTTTTCCGGTGCCAGCAATCGAACGCAAAGCAAAGCGGAGCGAAAATAAATAAATAAAACGTAAAACTCAGCGGAAAGTAATAAAATAAGAGCGGACACGTTCCACGAAAAACCCGGAGGAGGAAGCCAAAGTGTCAAGTAAGCAAACATTTAATTTTGATTTATTATTAATTTCCACACGCCCACACGGAGCAACAGATAGCGCGATTCTGGGCGGGATTCTGCTGGGTGGTGGCCTGTGAGGCTGGCTGGGTGGCATGGGTGGCCCACCCACTTGACGGCTTAATGCTGGTTATTATTTTTACCGTTGGCCGTTGCCACCTGCAGCTATCAAATGAATAATGCAAAAGAGGAAAAGCCGAGACAAGAAAAAAAAAAATAAAAAAAAAAACGAATGAATGAAAAAGGCGAGCGACCGCGGGCCAAAGAAAAGGCAAACGAGCGGGCAAATTATTGTAATTACTATTTTCCATTAGCAGCGAATTTTCGGCATTTTTCTTTTTCACCCAACCACCACAAGAATAAAATCGTAAAAAATGGTACAAAAAAAAAAAACAAAGGAAAAAAAAAGGTAAAAGGACAAAGACAAAAACGACGAAATGCCGAAATGAAAACGAAAGTGGCGCAAAGTTGTGAAATACGTGCGTTTATTTGCGTAAAAACTTGCACTGTTTTTTCTGCCGCTTTTCCTTGCCGATTTTCAGCCCACCACCCATTTCCACCAAGTCATAAAAGGCATCGCGCGCACTGGGGATTTAGTTGGCAAAGGATAAAGGCAGTGCTGGTGGAGCTGGGACTCGGACTCCGGCTCGGAATACCCGCATCCTGCTCCATCCATCGCTCGGGCATCCTTGTGTGCGGCTTAAATTTGGTTCCTAGAAAAAGTTTTAATCCAGCTTTCGTACTGCCCTCCACCTCCTGCTTCTGCTCCACCATCTGCCGTGCTCCCACTTCTCGGTCGCGTTCTCGGGGTCGCTTGGCACTATAATCCAAAACACCGATGCACTCGTACACCCACGCATCGATCGCAGCATGGTCCAAATCCCAGTGGATGCACGAAATGCACTGGGAAGATTAGGAGCTGCCTGTTTGGGACTCCCAGAAAGGGGAGACGAAAGCTGAAAATAGACATTCGAAATACCTGGAAGACAGGCAGTCCAGTGGAATGGCCCAAAGTCCCATGTATAAGGTTCCTTGTGGCGTGAGAGGAAAACCAGGAAATTTAAGAATTTTAAGAGTTCGCAAAAGAAGGGTTCAGGGTTTCGCGGAAATCCTTGTTATGCGTTTCCCTGAAGGTGTCTAAAAGTGTGCTTTAAAAATATTTACTATGCCATCTAATCTATTGTAGAATAATAAATAGCCCATGCGTTTTGCGAGGAATCTGAATACATGACTTAAAAAAACATTACGTACATTTCAAAAGTTTTGCTTTTCTAGTGGGTCAACTCAGTTTAAAGTTGGCAGGTCAACTAGGGTGTCCTGGGGTCGAATCTCCATCGCATCCTTGCGGAGTTCAATCTTTGGGGCTGTTGCTTTTCTATTTTCTTTGGGCCCGCTCGAATTGTTGTTTTGTTTTATGTTTATTTTTATATGACCGTTTGCTTTTGTTGCTCCGCTCCGCTCGGCTCCTTTCGCTTAATGATGTTCGCTTGAGCCCAAGGCTTTAATTGTATTGATTAAATGCTTAATTGTGTTGCCAGGCAATGCTCGAGACAAAGCCAAAGCCAAGCCGTGGGCTCAAGTCCCAAGACTTGGGCATAAAAAAGGGGATATATACACACGTATATAGCCGGGAAATCGGCTTGAAAATCGGCGGTAAGCAGGGAGGCGGCGGTGGGTGAACAAAAAAAAAAAAACGCACTTAATTGTTATTAACAAGCGCACATTAATTACAATGATTAAAAGAGCGGACTGGGGATCCCTTTCGCTCGCCGTCCCTGGCATTCACTATAATTAGTTGGCCAAGACGCTCAGCTGTTTAATTAAAACTAATAGAGTTCCTAGTCGTCTCCTCGCCTCTGCAACACCATGGCATCCCATCCCATTCCGTCCAATCCAATCCAATCCGAGTTGAGGCCAATCCGAACGTGAAACAATTAACGTGCTGGACCAACAAGGACGCCGCCCAGATGACAATGACAATGCCAATCCAAGAACAATGCCAAGGCGACAGCAGCATCGCACCACCGATGGCATCGCACCACCAACAAAAAGAACAACAGCACCACCAAAAGCAACTAATGCAAACAATGGCCAACAACAACTGGCGAAACAGCAACCGAACTGAAAATGAAAACGAAGGCCGGGGTAACAATGCCTCCAATACCCTTGAGGGCGCAGAATTTTCCCATAAAATACATGTTTCGGTTAACTAAACTAGGGAATCTATTAGGCAAATGGAATTAGTGGAGGATGACACAACTGCCTCCGGTGGGCTTGAAACCAATTCAAAAGGGGATATAAAAGTGCGAGCATTTGGCAACTGCAGTAAAATATTCAAAATATATTGTAGCATACTTTCTAGAACCACCATTTGGTAGAAGATTGATCCTTACAACTTATCTATATGTCAGTAGTAGTAGTATGAATGCCTTAAGTTATATATTAAGCTGTCCAAAAGCATACTAAAGTATTTCGAAACCAAGTGTATTTAATCCTGAAAGATCTGGCTTTCCATATGGCAGATCAATAAAAAAAGCTCTTAGAGTTCAAAACTTCCTGATCATCCACTTGAGTGGATTGAAATCTCCAACTCGTTTAGCTGCCAAGCGCTTCGCTGCAGCCATCATACCTTCTCCAGGGTAGCAAGGCCAGGCATGCCACGGCATAAACAGATGCGTTCAGCTGGCCAAGTTGTAGTTGGACCAAGATTTGCCGACAGATAGATATTTATGGACTGCCAGAGCTTGGCAACCTCAATCCTCAGTCCTGGTGACAGCACTACCACTGACACCACTGACACCACTGCCACCATCACCACCACCACCACCACCACTTCCTCCTCCGTGGCCGGGTGTGAATGTCTGTCGGTGGTCTGCGTAGTTGGACAAGGTGTCTGGCTGAAGATGGCCAGGAGATTCTGTCGCCGCCTCGCTTGTCCGTCTGGCACTGAGCTCCTTAGTTGCGTTAGTTGACGTCCCTTGGCTTTAACGTAATTAGGCTTTAACTTTGGGCGCTGAGCGCATTAGCGTTAAGTAAATTTCCCGGCATTTATGATGGCGACCAAATGGAAATGGAACGCCTCGCAGTTGAAGAGGCATTTTCGGCGACCCTAATTGTGGCTTGAATTTGGTTCGGTAATTGTCATGTCATGCGGATGTACGCGCGATGATGAAAAATAATGCTTATATCATTTGGCAAATGAGTTGCTTCAACAAAAACATCATCCACAGATGCGAGATGTGATCCGGCAAATGATATTGTTGTGAGCTTCGCATTTGGGCTTATCTTGGTATTTTGGTAAATAAGTTGGACAATGGACAAAGTCACAAATAATACATGTTTAAGATGTTTAATTAGGGTGTCTAAAAAACCTTTCTATGGCGTTTTCAAATCGAATTCGAGGCAGCAAAGACGACCGTTTAACGGATTCTTGTGAATTTTTCTATAGCTTCGGGTGAGCATGGAGCAATGTTTTTCCGTGGAAGAGACTAATCGGAGCACCCATTAGCAACTGCTTGGGCACGTTTCGTACCATTTGGCATTGCTATTATGCCCCATCGATTGCCATGCAAACGCAGTGCATGGTGATGCCCACGTAAGTCGGTCCATAATCGGGAATATTGACAGGACCTTTGAACACCTTCGACAACCAGCTGGATAGTAAGAAGGGAATGTAACGAGAAGATAGGTGCCAGGACATGGACATGGACATGGGCAGGGACATGGCATCGGCCCGAAAGTGAAACATGGTGCGTTTGCCGCAATGCACAAAGCTGCCGCAAAATCTCATTACGTTACGTATAACGTGACGGGCGACGATGGCCCAGCTACGTGTTTTCAGTACCGGCCATCCCCCCCATTGGGACGCCACTGCCCTGCCCGCGCCCCTCTGGAGCATCTGCCACATGCGTGTACAGATAGCTGAGCTCGTCAAAAATTGTAGCCAAGAGTTGTGGCCCGCTTTTTCCTGTGTTTTTTTTTCAGTTTTTTTTTTTTTTGGTGACATCCACCAAAAGCCAATAAGCTCATATTAAAGTTGCCAGCGGCGGGGCTTAGGGAGGAGGGGGGCTGGAAGTGGGAAGGGGGGTTGATATCCTTGTCTTCCCGCGAAGTCAAGAGAAATTTGTTAAATTTCATGCAATTTCCTGCGCCAACCTCGCTGCCAATCCCACTCCCAATCCACAGCCAACTTCCTTTGGCTTTGTGTTTGGGCTATTAACTGCTCTCGCATCAAATTGAAAGCCATAAAAGGGGGGTGGAGTCGGTAGAGGGGGTTTTCCTCGCAGACATTATTAATATGTTGCAATTATTTGTGTGCTGGCGAGGGGGGGCAAGGGGTGGATTATGGGTGGAGTTGGGCTTAAAGGGCTTGGCAGGTGGCGCATAAAAATTGCACATAAATGTTGAAATGCGTAAAATACGGTAGACAGGGGGGAGGGGTGGCTTTGGCGGATGGCTAGAGGAGTGCCGGGAAAGTGCCTCAAACAGACGGAAAATATTATACAAAATGGCTTTTCGTGTCTATCGAGCGAAACGTACATTGACTTAGGGTCAAATTGTTATGTGCTGCGGTTCAATGAATCCATATTACATTATATTCTTTGAAAGCTGGAGGGCTTTTAAAGTGTATACTGTAACATGCTCACAAAGTGCACTTGGTATTTAGTCAGGGTTGCTCATGCGCAGTGTTGGCTAACATAATGTAACTCTAATAATCGGAGCTTACCTTACCTATTTGCTAAGTTGCTAAGCAAAATAGAAGACAACACTGCGTATTAGTAATATTTTTGCGCTAATCTTTTCAACATTACGCATACGCAAAATCGCACAGCTTAGCGCGACGCTTTTATTAAATGAATCACTTACGTACAATATTTTCTGCGACAACCCTCGATGCCATTGGACGCATTAAAAGAAATCGCGTTAAGCGAAGGCCACACACGCATGGACATAAGCACACACAGTTGGCAGCCATCCAAGCTCCTCCATCGCAGCCCGCCCCCATTTCCCCAGCCATTTGCCCCCATTTCCCCCGTCTGCACCATTTGCCCAGACCCACCCGCACAACATTGCCATCGGGGGCGCCACTCATTTCCATTCCATTCCATGCCATTCCGACTTGTTGCGCACTCGGCTTCGCTTTCCTTCTGGTTCCTTTTCCTTTCGCCTGGCAGACAACAAGACACCGTCGCCGTGCACTCGCAGAAAAAAGAAAAATCAGAAATTACCCACAAGGGCGCGGTGGATGAGCGGCGGTGGAAAATGCGGGAAAACTGCAGCGCTGATATTTGTCGCCTTCTAATTACGCACACATGCACATAGCCACGCACAGCACTAATGGTCCAATGCACACGTTTAAAAACAGTTTACGGCCAGTTGAGGCAGCCTAATGCGATTAAGTGGCAGAAGGGTAGCGCCACAACTTTGATGCAAGAAGCCGCGATTGCCATAGAGGTGGCAATGCTCGAACGGCTGATACCTGCTAAATAAAGTAAACAAATCTGCGAAGAACAAAATTACTAACAAAAGTGTCTAAAAGTATGCATCTAAATATTTCAAGTGGGAACTTTAATTAACAGACAGCATACTCTTAAGCGCTAATTAAAGTGATGTGAACATCTATATAAACATTTTTAGTGACAAAAGGGGGCCTTTGACAACGTTATCTACTCTTTTTTAATCCGTAATATGTATATGATTAAAATAATTTTAACAAAAAAAACCCTTGATAACAGTTTACACACTGCGCCTGTTGAAACTTGTAGTGTTGCAAAATTAACACTCGAAATCAGCTTGTTCGTTGTGACATAAGGACCGCAGTTGAATATTTAATGCATTTTACAAACTGCATGTCAAATTAGATTCGCCAGGCTCTCTGGCCGCTTTCGAAATGCAGCAGATTATTCGGCATTTATACCCCACTGAAGTATGATAATTGCCCAAACACTCTTTGCCACGTAACTCGACCGCCTTCCGTTTAATTTGAGCCAGAATCTGACAGTTATTGGACAGTTGAGCGAGGACCGAAAGCGGAAATGCGGAAAGTGAAAAGCGGAAAAGCAGAAAAGCGGGGGAGTTGAGTTGGTAAATGAGAAACTGCAGCATCTGATAGTTTGCCGCTTGAGGTTAGACAAGGACACACTCGTTGCCAGTGACCTTGACACACACACATATACATTCTGCCGCTCACACACACACACGCACACAACGTTAATCCGATACTCTGGCAATTACATTCCACATGTGCCATTCTCTGTCATTCTCCATTTGGGCAATCCATCAAAAATTCCTTTGTCTTTCCGGTTGTTTTATTTTTTTTCCACATTTTTTCTTTACTTTTTTTATTTGCATTTCTCCTGTTTTTTTCGTTCCATTGCGAGCAGTGTATCAACTAACGCTTCGCTCCAACTGTCATACGAAAGTGAAGCAAAGTCGAAAAAAGTTTCGAAAAAAAAGGAAACGGGGTGTGTGGCAAGGGCGGAGGAGGTGGAAGCAGACACAGAAAAGTTGGCAAAGCAACAAGCTGCGATGGCGACGATGAGAGAGACACTCACACAGGCACGCTCGCACACACACACACACACACACACAGCTGCACATCGAAATACCATCCGCATCACTCATCCGCCCTGTGGCCCTTTTTTCTGGTCTGTCTCTTTTGTGTGGAGATTTTTTTCCTTTCCTTCGCTTCGATTTTCTTTTTTTGCTGCTGCTGCTGCTGCTGCTTGCCAGCTTCCTTGGACGACAGCGGCCTGTTGCGCCTTTTGCGTGTTGCTTACAGTTGGTACTTTCTCTCTACCCTCCAACTTGGCCCACTTTCTCTTTGGCTTCTCCCCGCTCAATCAACAATGGGCATGCCAAAATGTCTCGTTCTGCCTTTTTAACAAGGCAACTGACGCCGCTTTTCCTCAGCCCGTCCCCCCCACACACACACACACACGCACACCTTTTTGTGTGTTTTACCCTCCAGTCACATTTTATCATGCAACAAAAAAGAAAGAAATGAGGGGCAAAATGGAAAATGAGTAGACCCTCGCAAAAACACTGTCTCTTTCGGTGTGTGCTCGTGTTTGCTGCTGTGGCAACAATTTATGAAATAACTTTGGCAATGTCGCTGGCTCCGCACACACACACACGCACGCACACTCGTACGCCTAGTTACCCATACAGTTAGATGAACAGATACACAGGCAATGAGAAATAGAAACTCGCGTAACAGATACACAAACTCAACCAAACTCAACTTTACTGTAACTGAGTGTGTAAGCAATACAAAGAGGGCAGGAAGAAGAAGTGGAGGGGCTGGGTTGGGACTTGGGGGTGGGGGGTGGTAAAGATTGAAAGAAGAAGAAGCAGCAACAGCAGTCAGCTGCAAGCTTAAAAAAATTCTAAGAGAAAAGAACGCAAGTGTAACACAAGTGAAGACGGAAATTGCGGCCCAAGGGGTGAGTTTTCCAGAGGGGTTTTCCGGAGAAAGGCGGGACGGCATGTCGAAACGGGGGGGCAGGTGGGTGGTGTAAAAGAGGCAGGCTTCTCCATTATCACAATGCGACTTCAGTGGCGTTCCTACTTAAGTAACATTCCACGTTTCCCGGGGTACACTCACCCCCATTTCGCTGGCCCCCCCGCCCGCCGCCGCTCTAACCCCTTGAAATGAACCTCTTACACTTCTGTTATCTGAAAAGTTTGCATACAACGCGCAGAAAAAGATACAAGATACACGGTATAGTGCGGGACAATGGCATGGCGAAAAGGACGAGCAAGGACACGCCGAGGCATCCTAAATTTGATGGTATCAGCCGGGATTCGCTTTATGGCAAGTGAGTTTTAAAACAAATCTTTTGAGAAATTGCACAGAAATGTAATAGAGAACTTTGGCATGAACAAGAATCCATTAAGTCTGCTCACTATATTCCACTTTATCTCACTATTAGGATGTATGCATATTTAAGTTAGGCAAGTTGGATGTAAATGTAGTGGCATAGTTATCGGAAGATTTTCAGGGCGGTACATCAAGCTAAAGCCACTGATCTAAGGAAAGATTGTGAATTTAGTGCTAAGATGAAATATAAATATTAAGGTAGCAAGATCCAGGAGCTAGAATCTTGGATTTCAAGGGTAGTATATTAACTGAAACTGAAGCTGATAAATTGGTCAGTCCATGCAGACAAGCGTAAAGATACTTAAGGCTGTCTTAAGGCAATCACTTAAAGGTTCCCCTGCAAAATTACACATTATTCAATTCGCTTCTTTAGCCGCATTTACTGAATTGGCCCTATAAATGGAATTCGGGGGCTTGCACAAAGTACCGAATACCTCTATTCTCAATCAGACTGTCAGTCCCACTGGCCCGGGCTTCCATTCAAGTTCAAGTCACCATTTCGAATTCAAATTCTCTTACCCCTTTTATTTATTTTTTTTAAAGGGAATTGGGTTTTTCGGGGCCATGTCTTTGGCAGTTCTTCTCCATTTTGCCTCGCTCTCGTGCAATCATCGAAATTTATAAGCAAAGTTTGGTAGTCCTGGGAGCAGGGGAACGTGCTACGGAGGGTGGGGTGTACGGGGTAGACCCAAAGCAAATGGTAAAGGCAAATATTTTTGAAAAGTTTACCGCCCCTCGAAAGAGCCGCCCGAAAACTAAATCAACTCAAGAGGCGGCCGCGTCTCGTTGATTCCCGATGATGATAATCGCAATGATGATGTTGATGATGAAGCTATGATGATGGTGGTACGGATGCCTGAGGTTGAAACTGAGACTGAGGCCAAGGTGGTTGCAAATGCTTTTCGGGCTAACAGACTTCGATGCTGAGGTTGCTTCATTATGGCCCAGAACCCAGAACCCAGAACCCAGAATCACGATGATGATGATTGCTGAGAGCAAGGACGATGATGGAACGAGCTCATCCCCCCGGCACGAAACTAAACTAAAATTCTTTGAGCAGATTTCTTTGGGCTGTTGTTGTCTGCCCTTGCAATTATTTTAAGGGATCAATAAAACAAGTTTAAAAATAGCCCACTCGATGGAAATGGCAGAGGCTGCAGACGCACTGTATCTGGAAATCAGCAAAGAAGTAACGTTAAAAAATGCTGGCAACTTTAGCCGAACTTTGTTTACTCAATTAGTTTGTTGTTGCTGTTTTCCCTTTTTTTTGGATTGCTTTTGGCCTTATTTGCTGGTTCGTTGAGGATATTTTCCAGAGGGGGGAGGGGAACCGCACTAATTGGCTTAGAGCGACAAGCGAAAATTAACTTTTATTCTCGCTTTTTTTTCCGCCCAGTTTCAGTTCAAGTTCCTGGCCGCCAAAGAGCGAAGAGCAAAAACCGAAAAACGAAATAAAATGAAATACAATTTTCCATGGCCGTCAACTTGAAATAAAAAAAAAATGTTAACAAAGGGGGGGAGGGGGTAGGCGGTGGGTAAGCGAGAGAAATCGGTAAAATCAACAAAACACACGCAAGATAAACAGCCGCAGGAGCAGCACAAAGACGAGCCCAGTTTTTGGCTTCTGCGGTGGCCAGCAGCGCATTACGTAGCCGACTCGTTGGCCGTCTCCCTTTTGTTAACCGCCGCTCCACACACACACACACACACACACACAGCCACACGCACAAGTGGCACTTAAAGAGGCCGCTTGCCTCTGCCTCCGCCCCGCCTCCTTTTACCGCTTGTTTGGTCTGTCAAATTTATGTTGGCTAAATTGCAATATCAATAAGCTGGAGAGGAGTGAAGGAGGTCGAAGGACGCGGCCGAGAGCTCTGGGCAACGGCATGGAAAATTGCGAGAAAGTTGAACGGTAGCGAAATGGAAAGTTTGCCAGTCAGCCAGCCGATCTGAGGTGGAGTTCCTCTGCGCTCAAAGAATCAAGCACCTAATCTCGGCCAAATGGGTGTATAAATTTCTTTATAACGTGCACATTATTTCAAATTTTATGGCAACTACTAGACCACAAGAAATTGAAAGGCAATCACACAGAATAGATTGGCAGTAAAAATCATTCAGCTATATATCGGAATTTTTTAAACTTCGATCAAATATTAAGCCTTTATAAGTGGTTTCACAAAATATTTTCGTTTGCTAATATCTACATATGTTTATAAATCATTTGGTGATAGAAACTTTGTTGGTACGGAATACATTTAAAGATAAGCTGTTCTGTAGACTTAAAGTAAAATGTTTTTCACCTTCAGACGAGTAACTCATATAATAACACTATTATCTGGCAATAAGGTTAATTTTAAGTAACATCCTTTGCACTTTTTAGTGCTCCATTTTATTTACATTTTTGTTTGGTTAATGCCCACGAAGAATCCTTCGCTGTGAGTCGTACGCTCGTGCTCAGGATTTCAGCGATTGAAGTATCGATTTGTTTGCGCTATTTTCGGTTCACCTGGCATCCGGAGCGTATGCGTGATGTGTGAGGCAGTGTGGATATGGAAATGGAGATGGAGATGGAGGCGAGTGGCTGTGTGAGAGCAAAACAAGTTGGTGCATCACCTAGAACGCTGCCTTGCCTTCCGCTTGGCACAATCCATTGCCTACTTATCGGCGCTGAAAGTTGATGACTTGAACGAGAGTTTTGCCCTCCAGTTGTGATGCTGGTGTGCAACTATCCATCAATATTTGTACACGTGAGGGTATGGTGGCGTTTCCAATTATGTTTGTGTCCCGGCATCCTGGTATCACGGTATCCTGGTATCCTAGTCTGTTGGTCCTGGCGACTTGGCAAGTCACTTGAGAACCGAAGGGTTGGCATCCGCCAGCTCTGTTTGCCTCTTGGCGCCCAACAAGTGGCAGCAAAATGTTGCACTGCACTCCATGGGGGATTCCTTTGCAGCTGATTGTCTGTGCTCCTTGGCATTCAGCCTGCCATCCTGCGAAAGGGGCGTGCTTATGTGCTGGGCCACGGGGCGTATGCGTGTTAATAAGCTTACAAAGATTTACGTAATTATCCTCGGCGAAGCTGGGAAAAATCGGCAAGGCGAAAGTGCTGAAAAACATGGCACTCGCAACGTTTTCGCTCTTGCGCTTCGTATCGACATTGCAACGGTCCCTGATGTCCTTGTTTCAACCCTCACGCATCTGGGTCAAGGGCTCGGCTGCAGCAGCATTTTGTGCCATTTTCCAACCAATGCCAAACATCAAATTGGCATCAAGATCAAGGTCGCTTTTAGTGGTGGGGCGTGCGTGTGGTGGAGGAGCTGAAAGCTTAACAGGCGAAATTATAAGCATTTCGCCTTAGTCCTTCCTAACCCCTACTAAATTTCCCAATTTATTTCGAGGGCTTAGACCCGAGGCGGCTTATCTGTCGGCAACCAGTCATCACCCTTATACATATCTACATCTCCAGGACACCGCATCCTTCTGCTGCTCATCTGCCCCTTCCCGTAGCTCAACATACATCTGTGTATACACACCTGCTACCCACTTCTATCCGGACGGACGGGCACTCGCTGCCACAGAAACTTCTCTTAATGGCCGTTTAATGGCCAAGCGCGGAGCTCTTGGCACGGTTAATTGTGCGATTTTTGGCCAGTTTATGTCGACCAACGCTTTTTAATGTGGCCTAAAGCGTACCAGTTGGGCATCTGGCAGTTGTGCTGTGCTTTTATTGATGGCTTCGGGCCTCGCCTCGCCCCGCCTCGCCAATGGTGGCCACATGTAATGGCCGTGTTTTTGTGGGGTGCTTAAAAGTTATGCCTCTCCCTGCCCCCTATTATCATCAACCGCCCCGGCCATTAGTCAGTTTGTCAATTTGTCAGGCTGTCAGTTGGGCCGAAATCCTGCTGGCGCTTTTGGCCATTCGCCTGTCAAGGTTGGCCCAAATGCCGATTAGAACTTTGGTTATGCCAACTATTTTCTTGGTCGCTATACTGTAATCACCTTTAATACATCTTTAAGCTGTTGCTTCAGGAAAATTCTACATTTAGTGAATCCATTTAGCACAATGATTTTCCCTAAATAAGTTGCTTATGTACATTGCAAATTTAGGTCGTCTTAATTAGGCTCATCCCTTTTAGGTCTTTAAGTGTATTTAATTCGTTGCTCTTGTGGATGTTATCAGTGTCATTTTTATTTCCTGGGCTTAACCGGCTTTACATGCTTAATGTGGCCATAATTCCTTGTTTGAGCCATCAGAAATCCTTGTCAGCTGATCTTTGAGCTGCCATTGGGACGCCTCTAGTGTCTGATTAATTAAAGATTGCGGCCTAGAGAGCCCTTATTTTTCAAACGCATTTCCAAACAGCACTTCCATCACTTTCCCGGTGGCCACAAGTCGGCAAACAAACAGATGCTCAAGTTGCCACGCCAATCAAAGGCTCAGTTATTCAACTGCTTAAATGAAACTTTAATTGTGTGCTCTTTAAACGCCCTGCGTACACGCCCACTTTCCACGCCCTTTATTTGCATCGATTCCCGGCCTAATCGTTATCATTTATCGATAAGTGCGTAATTAACTATCAATAACTATTTTGCTATTTCCTTTGTCTCGCTCCCACTCGCCTACGCTTTCACTTTGGAGTGGCTCTAATTCAAAATCACTTAAAATATTTTCATTGCGCTTATACCAATGCAGTTGGAAAGAGATGGAGACAGATATAGTGGGCGATGAGACAGAGATGGCGAGAAAGAGCGAGCGCGCGAGAGCGACAGAGCCAGGGAAAGCGAGCATGTGTGTGTGTGCGTGTCTGAGTGAGTTTTGCTTACATAATAGACACTTTATTACCATTAACTTAATTTACATTTTATACAAATGCGGCGCGAGTAAAGTGGGGAGGTCGAAAGTGGGAGGGGGTGTACGATGAAAGGGTAAAGTATACGTGTCGGTCCGCCTGTGTGCATGTGTGTGTGTGTGTGAGAGGAGCTTTTGTGGTCTTTCCACATATCGTGTGGGTCTGCTTTTGGCACACACACACACACAGGAAAATTTAAAACGAATCCACACACCCCCAAAATAGAAAGGGACAGAGAAATGGTCCAAAGCCCGCCTGAGTGTTAAGTCGACCGTGAGTGATACCCTGTAATGTTACATAACCTTTCAGTGCTGCTCTTGAAATGTCTTAGAAGTGCAGTATAAGCTTTACTTCTAGCAAACTTAAGCATTTTTAAGGTTAAAAAACTATGATAGAAGAAGTATTTATGGTATAGCAAGTAATTTTCAAGATATAACTAACAAGTGAATATGTTAAATCGAATTATTCGATTTGCCTAGTCAAAAGTACCCACCACTTTGCAACGGGCAGGGTAAACAGGGTATGCAAATCGCTGTGATTCCATTCCGGATAAATTCAATTTGCGATTACTCGGAACGTCGTTGTCGCTGTTGCTCTTCATTGTTGGCTGAATGCTCGCCAAATCTCTTAATGAGTGTGAATTTATGATTACATGCATTTAATGTGGGCCCCACCCCCCACTATTCCCCAGCGTGCCACGCCCCCACTGCCCCACTAGCCCAGCTGGCGCCCATTTTATGGCCGCCCAAAGCTTATGGCATGCAAATTGAGACACTCGCCGCCTTTTTTTTGGGGGGTGGGTGGTGGCTTTCCGCCCAGAAGGCCGTGGGCCATGCTATGTGCGCACAAGGACATTCACTTGCTACTGCTGCTCCTGCTGCTCCTGGCTTTTCGGCAGCCTCCCAACGATGATTCTGTCAATTTGAGTAAATCTTTTTAATGGATCGCAAAAATTAATCGTGTGGAATATTCTTGCTTCTCTCGTTCTCTTTTTATATAACTGCATATATGTACATATATATATATATTTTTTTTTTTTAACTCGCTGCTCGATTTTACCCACTCGCCACTCGTGTGTGCATGTATGTACATATAAACTGCCACTTAAGTTATTTGTCAAGCGGAAATCGATTTTAGTTTTTCAATTTTGCGCCGAGTGCCAGGAGGGGGAAAGGAAAATGCGGGGAGGGGAGACCCATATTATTTGATTTTATTGCGCAGCATAATAAATAAATTAATATACTTACATGTGTGCGTTCGAAGCAATTTACAATTCATTATTTTGCCATTCTCAATTTCAATTTTTGCACACACATGCGTATACACACGAGCGACTGTCATCATAATGTTTCATTTCAGCACACTCCTCCCCCTTCCCGCCTTACTTTTTTTCAAGTGGGGGCCACCAGGGGCGTGCCTCCTCTGGGGGATGGCTTCCATAAGAGGGGTGTGGCATGGGGAAGGAGGATGCCAGGATGGGGAATGCCTCTGGGCAGCCCCAAGGCTCCAAGCTAATGAAAGCAAGCGAGACGAGGAATGAGTTCAAGTGGAATTTATGTCCACTTGGGGCCAGTGCCAGTTCACTTCAGTTCAGTTCAGAGGGTCCAGTGGAAAGTGGAGAGCGGAGAGTGGAGAGCGGCAGTGGCAAGTGGAAAGTAGGGGCACTTTTATAATGTCCGACAATCGTTTCGCATTTTTGTTTTAATTACGAAATGCAGGCGAACAAACATTCGCAAAGTATTTCTCGTTGGCATAACTTTTGTCGCAACAATTTTTGCTTTTGCAAAAAAAGAAAAAAATAAAAGAAATATTTCCTGAAACAAGAAAATCCCGAAAAGCAGATAGAATAAATATTCCGTAAAGACAATACATTTTGTGTGAATTTTGTTGTACTTAAAATAATAGCACAGCAACATCAAATAGCAATAGCTCGTTAAAACATTTAATTTGGTAGAGTTTTTTTAGCAAAGCAAAGTTTTGTGCTGGATATTAATTTTAATGAAATATTTTCATTTCCAGCTTCATGTTATGCAGTAAGAACTTAAATCTACAAAATCAAATTACAAGTCTAGTCGTTATTGCTTTTTTCCGGATATTGTTTCCCTTTTTTTTCGTGGGTGCAAACTTATCACTCTGCACGGGAAAATGAAGTGCTTATGCTCTGTGAAATTAAAGCGATCTTTCGGCTGTCCCTTTGGGCCAAACTTTGTGCCTTTTTTGGCCCAGCATCCAACTATCGATTGGGCTCCTCTCATTTCTTATTAATGCCGCAGAGCCGAAATTCTTTCGCAAAATTAATAACAATAATCGTGAGCGTTGGCCGGCAAGGGCAGCAAATCAAATTGAGTAAACTTGCGGTCTCAGGGGGCTGGGTTTGGGTGGAAAATGGAAACGGAAATGGTAATGGTAATGGGGATGGGGTGCTGTGTATGGTGGAAAAACCACAGAATGTATAGACTTTGCTTTCACTTTGTAGCTGGATTTTTTAGAATTTTTTCTGCGTTTCTGCCCCACTCCGTTTGGTTGTTTGCATTCTGCCATAAATCATTAAAAGCACATCAAGTAGGAGTCGAGCGGGCGGGGCGGGGGCGGTGGCAGGATGTATGGGAGTAGGGAGGGGTGGGTAGTGTGGGGTGGTTGAGCGGTGAAGGCCATGGCCATGGTGAAATGGGAGTGGGAAGTGGCAAGTGGCGAGTGGGATGTGGGAGGGAGCCTCTCCAAGGACCAAGTCGAGCAATATTCAACAATTTATTTATGTTTACGCACCACAAACAATTGAGAGTGTGCTGGAAAGCGCTTTCTCCTTGCCACCGCTCTTGCTCCGCTTTTCCTCCGCCTTTCCTCCGCTTTTGCTCCGCTTGGCCTTCTCCTGGTGGCCGCTTCAGTTGGTCAGGGGCAAAATGGTTTAGAGGGATGTCTTCGCTCGGGGACAGAGGACGTTTTCTATTATTATTTATTTGTTTTGCTTACACGGAAAAAGTTTATGCGACACAGGGGTCAATATTATACAAAGGTAAATACATGTTTGCCATATTAAATGTTTCAATTTGATGGAGTGCAGGCCGTAGCCACAAATACAGATATGTACATATGTACATGGCCTTTGAACTGGATTTAATTATATTACTTTTGCAGCACAATATGGTGGAAACATTCAAGGGGGGGAGGGGATGATGCAAACAACATATCGAATTGAATTTAAAGCTAACAAGGTCCACTCTAAAAGCTGAAAAAACACACCGATGCCACAAAACGACAAGCAGAGACTTAATTATGCGATTTTATGTGGGTATTTGCACAGAAATAATTGTATTGATTGCCCGCCTGTGCGAGTCTCAAGTTTTCACTGGAACTTTCAACTTTGATCAAAGCAGCTGCGCGATGATAATCCGCTCCGGCATTAAGGGGCTTTTCCCAGTAAATGTTTAATTAGATAAACAAATCAAATCTGACGCGGCGGAGCACCCACATCCGCCGCCCCGACGAACCGGAAGCCATGTGGTTCGCATACGCATACGCATCCGTATCCGTATCCGCATCTGTATCCGCATCCGGATCCGTATTCGGTTGCGTACCAGGTGATGGCATCGTATGGATGTATGTAGATGCATTAATTGCGGCACCACCAACTCCGTTAAATAAACAATTAATTAATGGCTGTGGGGAGTGACCGAGCATTATGAATGATAAATCATGCATGTTGCTCTGCTGATTATTTCCCAATGATTCTATGAATATTTAATCTCCCCTCGTGTATGTGTGCGTCCTCAGCCTTTTGTTCCGCCTCCAGGGTAATTGCGATTCGTGTCATTTCATTTGTACAACGCTGTCGCACTGTGCCAGTACATATATATATAGATAGATATATGCAAAATGAATTAACAAATGGCAGCCCTTACATAAGGATTCTCGTGCTCGCAGCGCGAATTATTTATACTGGGTACCAAATATCTGATAATCGTCGCTACTTAATGAATATCACTTATTTTATCACTATAGTTATGGATCTCGTGGTGAAAAAGTTTCTAATCAAGAGCTCTATAGATGTCACTAGGTGCCTAAGAGTATGCAAGCACCTATTTTTAGCAG
The DNA here is from genome assembly GCF_004382145.1 of Drosophila mauritiana. NCBI lineage: Eukaryota > Metazoa > Arthropoda > Insecta > Diptera > Drosophilidae > Drosophila > Drosophila mauritiana. The sequence continues at coordinate 18,169,250 of NC_046672.1, read as the reverse complement.
GGATGCCAGATGGAAGATGCCACTTATTTTTAGCCGGGATGCCAGATGTGTGATACTCTTTCCTTTTCGAATTTCCAAATATAAATTGTGTTTTCAAAAGTTTGCAAATTACAAATAACTCCTTAGTTGCCATAACTTACTTGGCTGTGGAGTAAGTACTGTTCTCAATAACTTTCTCTTACTTGTCAGAAGTTTGCACTGCACTTTCGCTTGCGCCCAGTTTTATGCAACATTTTCGCCACCACTCCTACCCACCTCTCTTTCCCTCCGCGCTGTGCGTCTCGCTTGCTCTTTTTTGACACTGGCACGATGTTTTGTTGTACGCCATGTTATCTAAGCTAATTAGTTTTGCACATTTCGCTGATATTTCGCATCGAAGGGGGGAATTTGAGGGGTTGGTTAAAAAAAAAGAAAAAAAAACTGGACAAATGGCAGAGACGTGTGGCGGATGTTTTGCGGATAATCATGTGGTTGTGGTTAGGTATACACCTTACCAGCTATGTGCCATGACGCATTTTGCCAAAACTGGCAGTCGTCGCATCGAAACCAAATTCAATTAAATGCGAAATTCCATTCAATCAAAACTTGATGTCAAATCCGACTTTCCAAGCCCAATCCTCCAGGTGCATTGTGTGCGTTGTAAAACAAAAGCAAACTGCCAAAGCTCTCTGGGATTAGCTCGGGGAAAATATTACCTTGAGCCTTTGTTCCCACAGCAGTTCCCCTTTGCTTGGAACACAATGCCTTGATGCAACTCGAGCGAGGATCCCTGGATTCGCCTTGCAGGCAGGTCCAATTCTCCCAGTTCCCCAGTCCCAATCCCAATCCCAGTGCCTCAATCCCAATCCCAGTACCAGTACCAGTCGCAATCCTAAACCCATTGCCATTTTAGCAACCGGTTCCGGGAGTACCAAATACGGCTTAGTTCCAGAATCGTTGGTGGCTTTGTTGGAGGCCAGTAAGCAGCTTACACTCCTCCGCCACTCCAGCAGTTCGTTCCAGCTGCATTTTAATTACCTGACAACATTTAATTAACAGCACGAAAGATGGCACAGCCTCGGGATGCGAAGTTGGCAGTACCCATCGGAACTTCAAAAAGTGAAAAAAACTTGACGTTTAAATAAAACAGTTTTCACAAAATCAATGTTTGTAGTATGCAGCACTCTAAATACCAACTGAAAGTACGGATTTATTTCATTGCTTACTTTTAGACACTTTTTTGCAGTGATTTTAAGTTCTATTGATTTCTGTTATTTTAAAAGTCAGACAGGGGAGGGATAATAATAAGTAAATATATTAGAAAATATCATAAATGTGGTGTTGTGTAAACATCAAATAAACTGGATTATATCTTGTGTTGAAAATGTTGATTATAGTACGTAGTATATGAGGATTTCCTTTACATTTCTGTGTATTTACGTGGTTAATATCCATAAAGTTATATTTCGCCACAGCTTTACTCTGATAAGCAAACAAAGTACACAGCTACAGGGTATTAAAAGTGAATGGCAGAGCAAGAGGGACTGCGTGAAAGCAAAAAAGCGACCGAGCATTTCGTAATACTTTTTTCTGTGAAATTAAAATTGTATTTTAGCCATAATCTGTGCAATTCAATGAGCAACATGCGAATTCAATTGAATTCAATTTGATTCAATTGGAAGCAAAGCAAGAGCAGACAGAGCCGAGCACCCAAGGAGGACCAAGTGGGATAGACAGGAGCTGGAGCTGGAGCAGGAGCAGGAGGAGGAGCAGGAGCAGGAGCAGGAGCAGGAAAAGCTGGCTGGCAGGAATAGCTTTCGTTCAATGGCCAACGAATTTGTATGGTCTTCCATAAAAGAGGAAGACGACACACACACACACACACGCTGACAGCCACACACAGACAAAGGGGGCGGTAATGGGCAGTGGGCGTAACAGTTTACAGTTTTACAGCTCGCTTTTTTCTTGCCTCCTCGCCATTTATTTCTTGTTTTTTTTTTGCTCCACTGTTTTTTGCACATTTTCCAGAGCAACGCAAATTTTCTGGCATTTCCACTTGGTCCACTTCGGTTCGATTCGATTAGGAGTAAACGCCCGCCCACTTGGATTCATCTTGGATCCCTGCTGGCCTCGCAGCAAATGCATTTATGTTTTAATTCGCTCAACCAACTTTGTAGGTGAAGGCGTCGGCATTGGGACGACGACAAGGACGAGGATGAGGCTGGGAATGGGGCTGGGTATGGGGCTGGGTTATGGGGATGGTGTGCCTCCTCTGCCGTCATGTGCTGCAATTCAGTTAAGTTTTGATTGCTATTTTCGCTTCGCTTCCTGGCCCGCAGCTCGCCTGCTGCCACAATGTTGCCAGCGGCAGCAAATGTGTGACATTTCCGTTTCCGCTTGCCGCGTTAATGTATTATGCAACAGGCACGCACACACAGACGCACACATCCTCTTGCAACTTTTTAGTTGTAAATTGCCGAATAACAAAAAGAAAAACATAAAAATAAACCACAACAAATAGTGCACACAAAGGGAGTGGCGATAACAATGTTATCAAAGCCCCAAAGGGGCGACAAAATCGAAACCAAAAGCGGAAGTTCCAAGGAACCGTTGCACAAACGCATCTCAGGGAGTCCGATTTCCTTTGTGCGGAAGGGGCCACGACCATGACCATGACCAAGACCGATCCCCATTCTGATTCTGATTCTGATGCGGATTCTGAGGTTGAGTCCTTGTCCATGGCCTCTTCTATATCCTGGCCGCATTTTCGTTGTTGCATGTCATAAACAAGCTTGTCAAGCAGATATCCACAGGCGAAAGGCAACAGAAGGGGCAGGAAGAGGAGGAGAGTGGAAGGAAGCGGAAGCTAGGGAGTTTCGAGAACATTTTAAATTGCACATGGGAAATGGACTCATTGTTCACCACCATGCATACCCTAAAAAGATGAAAGTCCCGGTCAAAAAGTGGTTGATAAACGAAACCAAAGCCAAAGGCTTCGTATGAAATGCCTGAATTTATGGACGCAATTCATTACAACTTCCCTGACCACCTAATTGCCCCAAACCGCAGTCCAGTCCAACTGACCTTTCCGCATCCGCATCCGCATCTCGGTAGGCATTCGGATAGCATACATACTGTACGAAGTTAAAGTGGCACCGCTGCAACCACAACGTATTTTCGAATGAGGCGATGTGGGGTAACCAGGTGTGCTCACTTCCGTTGCCAGGTGCAACTGCTGCTAGATGCAAGACAGCATGTCAAAGTCAGCCAAGAAAGCCGCAATCATGCTGTTCCTCTACGGAATCGCATCCGCACTCCACATAAGCCTGCACAAGGAGTTCTTTGACTACTTCAGCAGCTCATCGCATATGCTGATGTACTATTGAATACCCTTTTCCCACAATATATTGATGAGTAGTTATAACCCACATAGGTTATCTGCTCGACTACCCTAGAGGTCTATTAAAAAGATTAGAATTAGTCTAGAGCAAATAGTACTTATCAACTTTTAACTTTATGACCTATCTGATATACCCTAAGTTTGATGATAGTTCGATGGGAAAAAATGGTGAAAGTTGCACGCACGGAGAACAAACATTTTTCCCGAGCATTTGAATCTCGATGCGAATGCGAATACGAATGTGCCACTGAATCTGGAACTTATGGTGATGTGGACGCTGGATGCTGAATGTGAATGTGAATGTGAAAGCGACGTTGCCAGTGGCCATATGCGGTTTAACCCCTAACCTTTGGCTTTTCAAATGTCCACCCCAGTCAAAGCCGATATGTGTGGGGTGGGGGGCTATCTAAAAATGTCTCTCCAGAAAATGGAAAATCAGGGGGGCTTACAAAGGCTGTTCCTGGTATGAGCACTTACGCCCCAACCACTCGATGCCTCTCAACCGACCCGAAAACCAACTTAAGGGTAACAAACTGAAGGCAGGTAAAGTGGCGGCGATAAAAATAAGAGTAAATTACCTTCAGCACCTCAAGGATAAACATATCCCAGGACAATTAGGAGCAATTTGCAGGACAAGACCCCAGTGAGTTGTGCCCTTCAATGCTAAATGTTAATGCCCATTAATATGCAGTGTTGCATTGGGCGTGTACGAGTGCTGACGATGCTGATTGATATCCTTTTTACCCATCTCCAACAGTTCCAGGCTAAAGTGCTTTGTAAACTTTTTTGTGCAAGTCCATTAAACACAGCTAAGCTGAAATTGAGCGTGGCGCCCGAACAGGGACCCCGATGTGGTGGGCAGTGGGACACTGTCGGTGCGTCCATCTGTCAATCGGTCGGTCTCTGCTCTCGATCTGGGCTGACTGCGTCCCCCGACTGTTCCCCTCCTGGCCGACCCTCTCTCACTGTCCCACTGTCTGGCTGGCGGTGCCCGAGTCAATCAATCACCCACAAAATTGGGTGGACTGGTCGAGTGGCGTTGAAAATGTGTGGCAACTCAAATCAACTAACCAAATACACACATCACTGGCCGAGGGAAATCGAGTCGGTGCCTGAGAATCAATTGAAGTGACATTTTATTTTCCTTAAATCGATGCAAAAATTGCACCACATGTGTATCAAATATGGCGTATAAATCTCTATTAGTAACATTGACAAATTCCGAATGTAATTAATGAACGTTGAGCTAGATTGATAAAGGCGATGCGGTTATCAATTTCACACCAAATTATGCTCAATCACAGCCATTATGTTTGCGCTTGACCCGGATAATTTGATCAAATCCGAACCCGCCCTGATTCCTCAAAAGAACATAGTCCGTATGAAAGGAGTACTTAACTGGTGACATTTCTGATAGTTATCATACTGGGGGCCACCTTGGCACGTGGTCCTATTAACGCCACAATTGGGTTGGGCATGGGTGGTGCCACAATACATAAAATGGACGGTTGGTGGGGTCACCAGGCAGGACCAAAAAGGACATGCAACAAAGGGGCAACACACTAACTGCATGGTGCACAAAATTAACCTCAGAAAGGTTTTCCCTACTTTCGAAACCACAGGACATGCAGTGGACGGACTTGTGCTCCATCCATTGAAAATCCCTGAAAACAGTCGGCACCGATAGTCGAATACTAGGCTTCATTTAAATGCAGAGAAGCGTTTATTTGTCCTACGGACGATGTTAACGTGCAAGCATTGGTTTAGTAACGTGCTCGTTTATTTAGTTGGACTGGCTCGGTGCTTTTCAAGCTTTTCAGTCACCTCGGCGGGCGGACAATGAAGGCGTGAAGCATTTCCCGGAAGGATAATTGCCGGGGAAAGGAGCGCAGGACATCGGGTGAGAGGAAGCGAGGAAGGGAGACAGAGGGGGAGCGCGCGAGAGTCCTGTCAGTGGCATAGACAGGCTAATTAGCTACCACACAAAGCCGCAACTTTGGTGTTGATTGCCAATTTACAAGCTTAATGAACTTGCGACTTGCGACTCGGGACTTTGGACTTGGGGACCTGTGATTTGCGGCTTGCGACTTTGAGCTGCCCAAGTTGCAGCGGTCGGCGGATGAGGATATTGGCTGCTGGATACAGGATACGGGATGTCTGGTGACTATGCAAGTGCTCTAAATCAAATCGAATCGCATCGAATCAAATCAAAGCCGCTGTCCACTGGTTGCGGTGATCTAATAAAAATAGTCCACTGATCACTTCCGCTGGCCATTATTTCGTATCCATGTGGATGCGTTTACGATGGGGCTACCACAACGCCATCATTAGTCGCTGGACTCCCTATTACTCCTGGCAAAAGTTGAGGTTGCGGCTTTAACTCCATCGCCATTAGCCCGCTGATGCACAGCCATCGAGCGAAATAGAAACTCCTCCTGTGGCATCTGAGTTATGGCGAAATTTCATTTCAACTTTTGCATAATTTTATGCTTATTATGGCCGGGCTGTCGGGCTGTCGGGATGTCGGATTGTCGGACTGTCGCTGTCCCTAACAGGAAAAGAGGGGGGCAAACAGCAAACGGGAATGGGGACTCATCTCCAGCGAAGCGAAAAGTCCCTGGACAGTGGCTTTAATTACTTTGATGCATGATTTTGCTGCCATTTGCAATTTGTAGCCGGGGATAATGAGCAGGAAGAGCGAAACTTGCCCCGGCTTTATTTAACCTGCCACACGGACACACCGAGCGGATCGAGGGGGGCACACGTAAAGGATTCACACATGAGCTGGCTGTACCGGCTGTAATACCCTTCGGGTTTCGGGGCTTCACGAGCTCCGCCATTTCAGAGGGACACATGCGGTGCACGGATATCGAAATTTGAGTGCACAACGCGAAAAAGTGCTCACCATTTTATTCACAGACTGTTGGAGATGAAGCAATTAAGTTGGCGCGTTCATAGTCCTTGGGATTTTGGCATATCGCATTGCTTATAACACAACCCGCCAGCTTTCACCTTTTGACCAAATGCAAAATGCTGTCTAGCAGCGGGGTTTTTCCACTAAACTTTATACTTGCTGAACCTATTAAACATTAAACATTTACCACTAAAGGTAAACTAAATGTGCCTTGATGCCGCGGCAGTTGCTGCTATTGTGTTCTCTTGTCGCTTTATCTGGCCTGCTCTTCTTTCCAGCAAGGACACTTCAAAGGAGAGAGAACACCGGAGCGGAGAGGAGAGTCGGGAGCAGACTGTCCAGACCCCGAAGACAGTCAGTAGCGAATTCCCCGCTGGCGAGCAATTGAGCAATTGTGCAAAATGGGTAAGTGACAGCCAGACGAGCCACTAATGAACCACTCGAGCAAACCGGACACCTCGTGGGCTATCGCAGAACAGGCATTTCGCACCTGATGTTGCACCAATTGCCAGGATTCGTTGGTGGCAACCAGATAGCGCCACAAAGTGCGGGCCGTAGAGTATATGGACGCTGCATAAACATCGATGCAATCGCTTATGTCCCTTTTATTGTATGCTTGTTAAAATTCGGGTACCGCGTAACCATAGATCAAAATTATTGTCTAATAAAATAGGGTTTATCTTTTCTATTTATTCTATTATTTTATTTATTTATATTTATTTTATTAGAAAAGCATAACACACATTACAACAGTTGTATGTAATGTGATTTTCCGGTTTAAAAAAATAAGGAGCTTAGTTTAATATTTGTTAAATAATCCTGAAGACCCCACAAATCAAACACCCATCCGGTGAACATCGTTAAGGGAACTTTTCCAAAATGAATAGAGAAGAATAGTTCAAATATTCATAATATTATTCATAATATTCACAGGGAACTTTTTCCTAAATGAATAGAGAAGAATATTCATAAGTAGATCAGATCATCATCATTTTGCATTTTTAATCGACGTTCCCTTAATAATAAAGTTGAGCTGCCTCATTTTACTAGCAAGTTAGGCAATACTAACTGCTCTGTTCCGTAGATGCGCTACGCTTCCGTGGTTCACCATTCGCCCGCTTTACGGGCCAGTCGACCGGACCGGGCCATCCCCGTCCGCCGCCACACCCACAGCATCCGCAACGCCCACAGGCGACGGGAACACATGGCATCAGCGCCCCGGAGCCGCTGATCGTGGTGGAGGAGTCCAATCTGCCGGAGGAGCAGGAGGACAGCTCTGAGCCGACGGTCTCGAATCGCGGCAGCCTGGACATCGACTCGCCCGTGAATCCGTATCTGCTCTCGCCATGGCGGGATCCACGCGAGGCCAGAAAGCATTCGCTGCCCTCGCAGCAGGTGACCGACGGCATCACGGCCAGCCAGGTGCGCCGGCTCTCGGAGCGAGGCGGCGAGGGATCGGGTCCCACACCGAAGGAGGCCGCCTTTCTGGCCACTCTGTCGCAGGCTCCGGCGCCGACCGGACGTCGCCACTCGGTGGTGACCATCTCGAAGGTGCCCACCACACTCTTTGGGCGCTCGCGCCGCGAATCCGTGGCCGCGTATCCCAACAGCAATGGGTAAGTGGTACTCGGTAGTCGAATATATCACCAAAATATATCACATATTGAATTGTAACTAAGTTTGCACAAGAGGATTGGGGCCAAACTAGTTTCGTTGGTTTGCACACAAATCGCTCGGCTTTTGAAACCACACAAATGTCTAAAAGTATGCTATAAAAAACATACAGCTTTAATCCACTCAAAATATCTACATACACATGTAGTTGCACACTTGTTGACACTCTAATAATTGAGCTGCATTGAAGCGCTTTGAAGTGTTTTCGAAATTCAATTTGCATTTGCATAGTCGTTTCGTGAGCCGACGGTAATTTGAGTTATGCACTTCCGACTCATCCGAGAGTACTAAGCAATCGACCATCTGTTGTTCGTTATTATCACCGCAGGAGCAGTCGGGTGCTGAATTCCCGCCGGGAGAGCAACACAGGACCCCCATCGACAGACCCCATCGGCAGCATCCACAATCTGCAGCTGGACATCATGGACGACATCTACTTGCAGTCGCGCAAGGCCCGCTTGAAGCTCTGGACCTCCTCCAACGAGAAGGTGTGCGAGGTGCAGACCGTCGACGAGGCCGGCTCCGGCCAGCCGGGCCGACGATTCACCAACCGTCGCTACTCGGAATGCCCCCAGCCAGGATTGGCCAGCTCCTTTCGCCGCGCCTCCGAGCTGCCGCCGTCGCAGCAGCAGCAGCAGCAGCAGGCTCAGTCGCAGAGCTCGACTCGGGCCTCAACGCGTCGCAAGAAGTCGGGCAGTGGAACTGGACTACTGGGCAGTCGTACGGACATCGCCGGCATATTTAGCTCGTTGACCAGCTCGGCCATGGATATGCACCGGCCGGAACCGGAAGGCCGGGATGGCAGCTCAAGTGCTAGTTCTTCGGCAACGGCCACGGCCAGTAGCCCGTTTCTCAGCCAGACCTTTCAGGCGGCCGCTCGTGGGCGTGCCACCAGCGCCACGCCCACACCGACAACCCACAGCGGATCACTGGCGGTGGGCGGAGGAGGTGGCGGAGGCGGTGGAGGATCTGGAACCACTGGCGGCCTACTCGATCCCAATGCCGGCAGGTCGACGCGATCCAACAGCTTCGATGTGTCCCTGCTGAACAACGCCAAGCAGCTGGTGAGCGATGTCCAGGACAATGGATCGGCCACGCTGTCCGGTTGGTTTGCCAAGCGGCACACGCCGTTGGCGCGCAAGAAGAGCGTGCGGAGCAAGAGTTCGGCGGTGGCGCTGTCCAAGGATGTGCTGGAGCGGCTGCAGAAGAAGGATCCGCTAGGCGGTGACTCTGGCAAGCCGAAATTGAAGCCAAGGAGCAAACAGAAGACCTGGGCGGAGTCCACCAAGGCGACGGTGGATGCCACCATTCTGGGCACGGCCATCGAGGGTTTCCTGCGAAAGAGCTCCAACGCCAGCATGGGCGGATCCGGAGCTGGGTCGTCCGGCGGCGGTGCCTCCACATCGGCAGCGGCTCGCGGTGCCACGCCCAAGGCGGGCAAGGACTCGGGCAGCGCTAGCGGCAGTCCCGCCCACGGCGCCCGGCGCAGTCGACCCTCCGCCAGCAGCTCTGCTCAATCGCAGGCCGGCCGGGCAGTCCGCTCCACGCTCAATTGGTTCGGCAAGGCCGACGAGGACGACTCCAAGGACACGTGCGACGCCTCGCTCTGCGCCACGCTCAAGGACCTCTTCGTCAAATAGGTCGGGGGGCGCAGAGGCAAGTAAAGCACTGGGCCGAGTCCCGGCTAGAGCAGCACACCGGTAAGTTGCGAATCCTTCGAACTATTTTATGCACTCGAAAAAAAAAACATTATTCAAGTTAGAGCACAGCCTATAACAACTCCCTATGCCTCCTGCTTCCTTAGAGCATTCAATATACCCCCCAAAATATCTTTTGTATTCAACTTTTTGTTATGCAATTCGATTCCAAGAAACGAAACTACTGGCAAATTAGAGCTTTTCGAGATAACAAACTTAAATATAGAATTGACAAACCATGTCTTGCTAGCTGTTATTAAACCAATTAATGAATTTCTTGGAATGGTATATTGATTATTCTAAGAACGCAGAGCTCATATTACCCACCTAACCATCTCGGGTTCCATGAATAAATGCCTCGAATGCCTCGTTCGCAGCAAATCCCAATAGCCTAATCCTAACATTGTTATATCACGTTCTGTGTGCACTTTTAGCCAGCTACTTGCACCTCTGAGATCCGAAAATCCTTATCGAAAACCGAAAACGAAATAAATCGAACGAAGTTGAAGTTGAAGTAGAAGGCTTACACAAACGAGTGAACAATAAGCGCAGCAGCAGTAATCACCATTGAATCCATCACATAACACAGCAGCAGAGGCTTAATGACAGATTAAAAGCATAGCAACGTCTGTCTTTCGGGCGAAAGGAGATGCACATAATTCACCGAAATCAATAATATAATCACAGCACTTACATAACTAACAAACAATATAATAATAATTGACAGCACAGGCTTCACACAAAACACGTCCATTGAATCAAACACTGAGAACATTGCATGCAAAGGGCGACAGTAAGATTGATCTGTCGGTACCGGGACATGGTAACTGAATGAGATATTAGAACTACAAAGGAAATCGTATACCTGGTATTGAAACAATACAACTGCAGGAGCTATCGATACCTGACGGTTAATCAGGTTGCGTGTACAACAAACAGTACACGAGCACAAAATGGAGGATCAAATGGAGAAAATAGAACTTATCAGCAATACGCAATGACATACATATCCCTATTCCATATTCAAAATACCCCTAACCACAACGCAGAACCGCAATCGAAGCACCGATAACAGATAGCACTGAAATCCGATTAACGGTGAACAATAAGAGTACAAGAGAGCAACTTTTAACGGTACAAGTAACTTTACGCATAACGGTAATGGTAAGTGAGCAGAAGCGAAGACGAAACGATAAGCGATATGCAGTGATCGATAGGCAGATAGTTAAGCGATAACCGATAGAGTATAAGGCAACGCTGCAGGGGAGTCAGGGAAATGGAATCAGATATCAGGAATCGGTGGACACAACACCTCATCCCATTTTACCTACGCAACAAGGTCGACGGGATAGACCTCTTATAGCTAAAGATACAGATAAAAGATAAATACATATATATACACTCATAGATATATATATATGTATATATTCTCATACATTTGCATACCATTTGTAATCGAAGTAATCGAAGAGGGGGACGAGAAGAAGGAGTACAAAACTCGGGGAGTTCGGAGGGCAGAGAATATACACATATTTTTCTACGTGCAGAGCAATTTAAGCGGGTCCCACTGAGGGAGTAAGTCCCGGGATAAAGAAGTAAAGGAGAACTTGTTGATGCATTGCCAATATGGCAATGGAACCATGTAGCATACATGTCTACATACATACATATGTTGAGTGTTTTTTTTTTTTTTTTTTTTTTTTTTGGTGGCCATGCATGTTCATGCATGCACATCGAAGGAATACACAGACATATTGAATGTATTTATGAGGCAACCGTGGCAGATGCACAAATCGGTCTTTGTATATCGTGTAGCAAACAATCGGGTGAATCAGTGCAAAATACGATGCTCCATCGGTTGCCACAACCATTTCACAATAAATACATATGAACACAATGAAATCAGCACGACTACGTGCATATAAACACGTTACAATATACGAATATACATATTTATCTACGGTGAATAAGAAGTAAATGTCTACAGACTCAAGAGTTTTAATCAATGTAAACCACACAATAAATGTAATTTGTATGTACAATCTGAGCTTACTCGAGGCAAAAATCAGAAATCACAATTCGCAATTCGCAAAATCGCAAAATCGCAAAATCTCAAATCACAACACAAACAGCAAATGCCAAACTAAATCGAGTCGAGCTGAATTGAATTGAATTGAATTGAAAATCGAATATAAATTAATGTTCGCGTTGAATATTTAATGTTAAACGTAAAATAATACGCAGGCAGCGGCAGCAGAAAAGCTGAAAAGTGCCAGTTGGGGGGAAGAAGTTTGAAAATCAATTAACGAAGAAATTCAAATTGGAAATTCGCAATTGCAGTATTGGCAAACAGAGACAGCCAAGGAGAAAGAGAAAGGGAGAAAGAGAGAGCGGGAGCGATAGAGTAGAGTAGGACAAACAAGCAAGCAACCAAACAAACCAACAAACAATCAGTCAATATTGCAATCAATCAAGTGTGCTTCTATATGCGGCATTTGGCTTTGTCAATTTGTCAATTTGATCAAGAGGTGGCACTAATGCGGATGGGCAGATGGTGGTGCGGAGGTCAGGAGATTGGACTGCAGCAGTGTAGTGACGAAACTACTCAATATAACAAACACACAATACTCGTATATATTATCCATCTATCCAGAATTGTATCTCAATGTGCCCGACAAATGTGTTTTAGACTTCGATTTCCATGTGCGTGTCTCAAGGAGGTAACCCAAAGTTAACTTTCACTTTCAGTGTGTTATATAGTGCTTAAGAGCCGCAGATTTACCTAGATACTGATCTATATCTATACAAGCATATGCATATACAATACCTACAAATATATACATACCGTACATATATATATATTTCAACTATTTACAAGTGCGATCCTTCTTGGTCGCAGCTAACCAAAGTTGTCCACGTTTTGCTCATCATCCTAACTGTTGTTCTATATCGTTGCTATTACCGATCTACACTATGTAACAATAAATGTGTACAAAAAACGGGCGGGGGACTAGAAGGGCGAGGATCTGGGGAGGATCTGGATGGAACGCAGAGGCACCAGCTCCAGGCAGGTGACGCGTAGCACAGGCCAAAGAAACTCTCAAGTTCTATTTGTCCTATTTTTGATAGTTGTATATATACATATATATATATATACTACATATATGTATGTACCGCATATACAATACGTGTAATACCATACATACACGAATACTAATATGGATGCAATTTTTTTCGATTGATTTAGCATTGAATGTGCATAGATTTATGACTACAAACATATGCGTATGTGTATGTGACCCTATCAAGATGATAATAATGCATCCGAGGAATACACCCCATGAATAATCAGTCGCGAAATCGCAAACTATTGAATTTCCCCACAGATGGAACTTAATCCGCCACTGATTATTTTCACGGGATGTCATTGTCTTTGTTGTTGACTTTGTTGTTGATGTCGTGCAATTGTAATTACCGTTGTTCAATTGTTGTTAATGTTTATCCACATGTCTGTTTGTGTGTGTGTGTGTGTAACACCTAAGACTACATACGAACAAGCGGTTACCACCGACTACAGTACTTTAGTAGTGTTAACTGGCAACTGGCGCCCAACGCAAATATTATATTCAATACCCGCAACTCTCTTGGTGTGCGGTATTCGGGATGATAGCGATACGGATACATATGGTATATCCAATGTGTGTGCACTTCGATTCGAGCGATCTATGATTTCGATGTTAGGCGGTACGTTTTATTTTTTTCGGGCTTTTTCTGCGTTCACAGCACCCAGGGGGAGGGGGAGGGGGAAAGTGGGCAAAACTACGCATAATCTAGTGAGTAACGAGGCAAGGGGGAGGAGCGATGGAGGAGCAGCGGCAGAATGGCACGAAATAGCTGACATGCATATATAGCTAAGATATATATCTGTGTAAATAACGAAAGGAGCGTTGGGAATACGTTTGTACATAATTATGCGTACGCTAGCAAGGGGAGATAGCGAGGCAAGTGGAGTTTTTTTTTTGTAAAAGCCAAAATCCAAATGCAACCGAATGTAAAACAATCAATTGATGACACATAATGTAAAAGAAAACAAAAATAAAAAACAAAACAATACAGCTAATTAAATGGCGATTGAGGGAACGATAAATCGGTCGGAAATGCACATATGATATGTACATCCGTGTACATACATACATATGTAGGTATGTGTGCTCTTTATAAGCCGGGACTTCAAAGAGAAGCCGAGGAAATTTGAGGACGTTGAAGAATGTGCACCAGGCGAGTGTACTTTACCACACATACAATACCCAATATACAGCTAAATATACACCCATGTACATCTATATATACATATGGCATATATATATATACTTATATATATATATATATATATACGGAAATAAATAGTTTATGTGTACAGATTGCAGGCGCTTTCATTTCGGTTGAATGGGTATGGGCTTGCCACAGGTTTTAGCTGCCCATGATTGATGGACGCCTGCGGGGCATCGCGGCAAATCTGCCAAATGCACCCACCTGGCGAACCACCAACTCACCACACCATCTATCCTCCAGTCCAACGATCCACCAAGACCTGCCCAGCGGCAGCCGGTCGGTCATAAATCAAACATCCATTTGGCCAATCCACCGCAGTTCTGTTTCGGTCAGCGCCTCGAAGTATGCAACGCAAATTCGGCTCGCTGGATGGATATCTACGTGGCCAGGTGCGGCAAGTGGCAACGGACGGAATGTGGGCGGAATGGGGCGAAGGACCAAGAAGGACCGGCAACAGGCATTAAATGTTAATGCGCTTTATGCAACGCTTGACTGGCCAAACAGCCAGCGGGGCTCACATCAGCTTCTGCTTCTGCTCGACAGCCAAGTGGACCGGCAATCCGGCCCGATGGACCATTGAACAGCGAAATACCCTGCAAATGGTTGCAGCAGTTTTGGATGTCATTACTTTTTAATTTCCAACTTCAAATTATTTATAAAACATAATGATTTTAGGATATCATTTTTTGTTTTTAATTGAATTCTTTAATGTTGCTTCATTGATTTCCAATGGTAAGTATTTCCATTTGATTTAGTAAAGTTCCTGGCTAAGGAATCTTTGGCAAGTTAAAGACAAATGTAAATCCCTTTTGCAAGGCTGCCACATCGAGGGTATACACCCTCGGTGGGAGGTGGGCGTCATTTGGTGGCTAGTGGGTAATGGCTGTGAGCTGCAGAAGCCTACCAGTCAAGGTTGCCCTCATGTCAAGCGTGAAATTCGAAAGCTGCATACGTTGGCCCCATTGGCGGAGGGGCGGTGGCAGTCAGGATGAGGTATGCGGATGCAAAGCGGACAACAAAACAACAAAGGCACCGCCACAACTGTTACCGCCCGATCAGCTATACAGCTTCCATTGTCATCGCATTGTTGCCATGGGTGACATGCAATAGATTATGCACAGGGGCGCATCCTCCCACTTGCCTAATTACCCATAGTGTGCATACCGAAAAGGTATTTCGAAGCATTCGTGCTGCCGATAAGGTGGTTTACTGGTTTGTTGGTCGTTGGTCCTTGGCCTTCTGTCCATAATTGTGTTTTTTTTTTTTGCTAGCAAGGCTTATTGAAATAACTGTTTTGGTAAACGTAGCTTATTCACGAGCCACGCGCTTGTTAGTCGAGTTACAAACCATGCAAGTAGCGCAGGCACACACCCTGTCACAGTCGCGTCCCGTGCGAGTTGGTACACTTTGGTGCTATTTGGATTGAAGCGTGTAGATGGGGAAATCTATTCGTTGTAAAACAATAAATATATCATTTGCACAGAGCATGACCCTTAGCATGCCCTAAGTAACTAGAACTTTAGTTCAATTAGAACCACGTGATGCATGAGAACTTCACAAACAATGGAATGTGAGCGTAGAGCGAACTTTTTTGGATGCGATTCACTTGCGCTTACATTAGTCAAATAAACCGCAGTTTCTCTGCTGCGACCACCGTTGGCTTTTCTAATAGCTCCTCCAGCTGTCGATTCTGTACGATTTGGCTCAGTTTACTTTCATCATTCGACCTCGCCGGTTCTGTTGCGTCCGTTTATTTTTTTTAATTAACCCCTTACCTGTGCGTTGCGTAGCTCAAAAGTGTACAGATCCAACGCAAGTTCGGGGATTTTTCGTGAATTTCTTGCGGCCCGTAATTAACCTGGGTTTACCTGGCCGCCCGCGGCAAAAGCATTAATAGCGTGACGCCCGTCATCACAGCTGTCCGCCGTCAAAAAGGTGAGTAAACAATGCGAGTGGAAACCGCTTCGAAGATCGCAGACGGTCACTGTACCTGTACACGGGTGTTAGACGAGGAGAGAGAGCCGCAAACATCGGAGCGAAAGAGAGAGGAGCGCGTTTGTGGGGGGCATTCTAGTTTAATTTAGCCAGCCGAACGTGATTCGGATTGCAGCTTGATTGCTTTCTTTGCATGCGATTTGTATACAAATTGCGGAATGTCCCTATAATTGTTTATGTACATTAACATGGGGAAATAAGGTTACTTTATTATTTATTGATAAATATATTTAAATAGTGAATCAGAACTGAACAGAAATTTATACCGGTCATCATCAAAATAGAAATGCACGTAAAATAGCAAGAACGTTATACTAAGTTATCTGTAAAGTGTTAATAGTTTAAAACGGGTTGACAATGAAGAAAAGTTTGAAAAATAAGGATTTTAATTGGTAAATGATTTTTTTTTTAATATTTTTTATATGGCAAAATATTTTTAATACTTTTGAAAGTAAGTTTTCTACTATTCAAATAATAATTTGAAAAGCAAAAGTTCTTAACTGCGCCATCCGACCGAAAGAAAGATGAACGCTAACCGGAATGCCCCTCAGATCAGTGGGCTTGTTGCCATGTCACTTCGAGCAAAGTACCACAAATAAATCAAGCCAACAAAAAAATGCCGGAGAAAAGGAAAGGGACAGAGACAGAAATGTGAAATGGCAGCATTTTGTGGCTAAATTCTTCAAGACCTTTCAGCTGATTCAGTGGTGACACTTTCTGGGACGCGACTGTTAGTAAAGACGCTAGAAAGCAGGCCGCGGAAAATTTTCCGTTTTTCGAGAGCTTTGGGTGAAAGCTTTCCATTCAAACGCTGCCTACTTTCAGGGTCAACTGGCTCGTGGAGGGAAACTCAAAGCTTGCATTTTTCCCAGTTCACTCGACGCTCGACCTTGAACTAATGATATCCCTATTTGTTTATTTTTGCAGCTAATCACCGCACTGAAATAAAACACGTCGCGTGACAAAACTGAGGTGAGTTCCAAGTTAAGTTGGCAGTTAAACTTAAGTTCCAACGCGGCGTATACTTAATATGACGTATACTTAATATGGCGTGCAAAACAAGGTAACAGGAACCTGGCTCAGGGAACCCCAGTGCGTCACAGCTCGCACCTCGATGACTTGTGGAAGATGGCCAGTGCCAAAAATAGCCACTTCTCTCACCTGTCCGAGCCCCTTGTTTTCGTACCGCCTTTGCCTTTGAATTTGCCTTTGCCTTTGCTAGGCGGTAAGACTCTGCCCAAGTGCTTCCCACAGCGCTCCATTCATAATATAATGCGCTGGGCAAATAAGTGAGTGTGCGCCCCTCTCTCGGTTGGTAACTTGGTCGGAAACTCGGTCGCTCAGCCGGTCTGTGCCCATGTCTCCAAGATACGTGATCCGAGAGCTAGTCGACACTCCGATCCGGCCTGAATGGGAGGTGACGCGGCAATCCGGAGAGCTGGGTTGCTGGAAAGGGAGAGAGAGCCGGATCGGGGGGCGGCTTCTAAACACAAACGCAAATACGGAGCAACGTCGCTCGGTGATTTACCCATCCAGCTATAGCCATATGTATGATCAAGTCGGCCAGAGTGTCTGTGGTCAGTTCGGCCCACTCCCCAGATGACAGACAGGTGACGGCCATCGAATTGGGGTATTTCCTCATGGCGATTCTAGATTCTACATTCACGTCACCGACCATTTTATTCGGTCAAGGGTAGTCATTGGCAACTGGCATTGGGTGCCATCGAGGACTCAGTTTTAAACGCCCTGATTCACTTACATCTTAACTGAGGTGCGGTCTTTCCACCAGAGTATTTCCATACACCATTTATGTGGAAGTTAGCACAGTGGGAATTCTATTTGAATAGAGTAAATTCCATTCCAAGCGATAGAACATTAAGTATTTAAGTCGATGCGTACAGAACAAGAAAGATCAGTAACGGCGAATTCTGGAGTATAATAAAACCAATGCAAATCGAATGGTAATATCCCAATAATCCAATGATTAACCTTGGTATTTCACACCAAGATAGCAGAAATGATCCCCCAGAGGATGAAACCTCCTTTTATATATGACTTTCCGGTACTTAAGATAATATTGAATATTCAGTTTCAATGCCATACAATCTGAAATAGCCTGCTTAGATCTAGGAACTGATTGATATATTGGTCATATCCGAGTTGCATCCGTATCCGTTTAATATTAACATAGCCTGGTAACTTTGCCGGTCTCGTGTGCATTAGATGCATGCTGTTACTGTTAATGTGTGCAATCTTATTGATATATTTGCTATATTTAAATATGTGGCTGGCTGAGGCGATAAGTCTGGGCGATATTTCCGTCGCTGTAAGTGGGGAATGTTTGCAGCTTTTTACTACGCTGAGTACTGAGCACTGTCGTACGTCACTCTGGAAGAGCTCATCAATGGAATGGTCATTTCTAAAAAGGGAATGGCAAACAGGAACGAGCGATAGATAGCGGATCTCCCTCGAACCGGATGACGTTGCAGGTTTAGCGAGTTCAGGCCGAGATTAGTGCGTGGCCAAAGTTAGCACCTCCTCGAGTGCGATAATTAACAGTCAACAATGCCTGGTTGGGCGAAAAAAAAAAAAAAAAAATAGTGGAGGCGGAAATCCATACATATCGAATCAGAAGGAGAAGGCACCCACCCACATACCCACCGCCCAACAAATGCAATTCTGGACTGGCGGCGGGCAAACAGCATTGGAAAACCCTTGGAACTCGAATTCCGGAAATGCTGCAATTATGGATCTGCCCAAAGCAATTGGGTAAAAACAAAATTCGAAAAATTTGCCCAACTTATGAAATACTACGCAGAGAACTCGACAAGGGAATACGACTCCCAGGAGCTTTGTGGCCAATGAGTGGGTCCAACTGCGTGCGTCTTTATGAGTAACTGCCCTGTCGAAGTGTGTGTGTGTGCCATGTTGTGCTAGGTTATGAGTTAGTGCACTCAGTGCACTGTGCACTGGCCATAGAAGAGACAGACACACTGTCTGCCGGCTGCCGGTGTCTCTTATACCCAGTGCTCGATCGCTTGGCCAAGTCCAGCGGCCAGCGGCCAGCGGCCAAGTGGCTGTTTCCAGTCAGTTGCATGCAAAACGCGCACGTGCCAAGCGATCGATCGGAAATGCCTACGGAACGACGCGTCATTTGCCAGGCAAGTGGCACCCGCATCATAAATCGCCAGTTAGCTAAAGTAAATACAGTAAATCGAGTATCTGAAGAATCCGAAGTGACGCCGTCGCCGCCACAGCAGCTAAGAGAAACGAGATATTCGCAAATTTATCAAAGTAAACGCGTTTCCACTTTGGCTAATACCTGACTCTTTGAGCCCGATGGGCTGTGGGACCAAAGTTGAATTTACATATAGCCATTACAATTTCCGGAAAGCTCAGTATTCAGGCATCAGGCTTATCAAATTTCGTACAAGAACAGCGAAATTCCCATTAAAAAATGTGTTTGGTGTCAAAATATTGCTTTGAGCTTTTTGCTTTGAGTATTACTCTGTTAGCTTGAACACTGGGATTTGAATATATATATATATATGCCAAACAATTTCCAAGAACCAATCAAATAAGTATTAATCAGCTAACAAACAGAGCAATTGGCATGTGTCGGCCAAACAGTGACTAAAAGCCACTCACAGACAAAACTAAACCAAAATGTTTGCAGTCGTCGTCCTCCGAGCAGGCAATTTGAAATAAGGATTCTCAAGTGGCGATTCTAAGTTCAGCCCAAAGCCAGTTGGCAACCAAGAAGCCCGATTACTTGGCGTAGGGTGCAAGAATGCAATGTGACATCCGTTTTGGGCCATGAAGCGTGTGTGCATAAATTACATCGGCTGGCAACTCACTTGCCGCAAGACAGGAAGAAAACAAAACGTCATGTGCAGCGCTGCAACAGCGGCATGAACTACTGACCAGGGAGTAGCTAATCCCCGGCTGAGTCAGGAAGCCCATCCAAGCCAAGCCAAGCCAAGCCAAGCCACCCACTCACCCCCACCTCCGATAATCGAGAAAACCCCAAATCCGAACTCCCTTTGCGAACCGTTGTTTTTTTTCATTATCGTCATCGACCATCGGCCGCTGATGCTGCCGTTGCTGCTGCTGCTATTGCTGCTTGCTGTTGTTTTTGTACACTTGTCGCTACAACGAGCACAACAAGTGTGAGTACCCGCCGCCCGCCTGCGCGTGTGTGTGTGTGTGCGTAAAAAAAGTAAGCTCGGCCACGCGCTGCGCCGCTCGTGCGGCTTCGGCTACTGATATCGCCGGATGGCGGTCCGGTTTGTATTTAAATCGCCGGCGTGTGCCCCAACTCCTCATTAACCGTAAGATCTCGCAGAGCCCACACGCCAGCCCCAGCTCTCCAGCTATCCAGCTCATTAGCGCGCTTTCAATCTGTATCTTGGCCAAATATCGAAAACCAATAAAACATACTCTCTGAACCGCGAGTGCCTAACATCACAAATCAAATTAAAATATGACCGCCAACAGCAGTGCCAGTGAATCCTTTGAGATCCGATCCTGTGAGCGACTACAGCAGCAGCAGGAGCAGAAGGCTCCGGCGGCGACAGAAGCGTCCTGCCAGCAGCAATCCAACATCATCGGTCGCATTTGTAAGTCTCGCGCCTCTGAATCATGTCGCTCTATCTATCTTTGTATCTATAACTGTGTCATCGCTGGGCAAACAGGAAAGTGTGCATCAAATGATAGGGATCTTGGGCATTCAAGTTTCCAATTATCATTATCTTATTGTCCAAACATGGCCCATGTATCAGGATTAGGGAGACCTATTGAACTTATTGTATGAATCCTATTTACTGACCATCTTCCATCTGCTCGCATTGCAGCTACCTCCAAGTGCTGGCTCCTGGGCATCCTGCTGCTACTCACAGTCGCCACCAGTTGGCCAACGGGGACAACCGCCGCACCGCGTCGCGCTCGAGGATTGAGCCTGATCCTGCCGCACCGCAATCACCTACGAC
Organism: Drosophila mauritiana; assembly: GCF_004382145.1. NCBI lineage: Eukaryota > Metazoa > Arthropoda > Insecta > Diptera > Drosophilidae > Drosophila > Drosophila mauritiana. The sequence continues at coordinate 18,148,271 of NC_046672.1, read as the reverse complement.
CACACGACCACCACCAGCACACCAGGTCAATAAAAACCAAGATTGTGCCCCTGTTCACCAATCAGACTGAAGGCAGGGAGCAGTGCACGGACCTGAAAATGACTCCCAACATCGAACACCTGCAAGTGGCGCACGAGGTGGCCAAGAATACGCGGGAGGCGGTCCTCTGCCTGACCAAAGAATGGGTAAGTTAGCTAGAACGATGGTCATGCGGCAGCAGAGGCACTAAGTTTCCCATTTTCCGTTCAAAAACAGCTGAGGAATCAGAGCCACAGCCTGCCCCAAGACGTTCGCGCCTACTCGCTGCATTCCCTGGCATTGAAGCATCCTCTCCAGTCGGAGGTCGAGGAAGTCAAGTTCCAGAACGAGCTGGGTGACTTTGTGTACAGTGGCAAGGTGACGACGCTGGAGGAGGAGATGCCAGCCATTATCGAGTCGCTGCTGGTCCTGGAGCATCTGTACGAGACCATAGTGTTCGATCACAAGTCCTGGAACTGCTTCTTCAACAACTTCGTGCACTTCTTCCATCACAACATGCACGAGGCTCTCAAGGTCGCCGGCCTCAACGATGCCTGCAATCCGAGGAACACCGAGTACAATGCCGATCACATATGGCCGATGTTCGGCGCCGCCGTGGAGACCATCAAGGTGCTGACCATCATCGAGCACAAGTACGAGCAGCTGATCAAGCTGTACCAGTAATCCGCTGGACAGAGTTGGACGCTCCAGAGGAGCAGTAAAAGCCATACCAAAAATAATCACCTCCGATGACCCACTGCAATCTCAAGCTAATAGGCTATGCCCACGAGTATCCGGATCCGTATTCGTCTACTAGACACCCTCATCTGCCTTAGACCCTATTATTTATTATAACTTATTAAACCCCCATTGACCCCATACGTATTTATATCGCCTTCGCATCCTATTTATATACATACTCGTACATACTCACTGAACACATTCACCGCATCGCAGGCTCGATAACTTATGAAAACTATTACTTAAGTGTATTTTTTTATATATATATATTTACAATATTACAATGACTATTAATAAATTATACCGATAGGCGCATACGCAAAGTGCTTTCCTTTTCTGGTGGACCAGTATCAGTTCCAGTTTATCGAAATATTTCATCATTCCGATGCAAATCAAGTTACATCGAATTGGCGGCTTACTCAACAGTGGGAATTCTGACAACCTTTCGAAGGTCTACAGCATCGATTAAAAAAGCATGGCTCATAAGATGTTTCCATGAATTGGAACAAGTGGAAATGGAACAAATCAAAGGTAGAGTTCAAAGTGCAATTTGCACTCTCAATTGGCAAAGGGTTGTGCTCAGAAAATTCATTAATTTGAACTAATTTCATAGTTAGCAGTTAATCACTTAATACTTAAGGTTTTTTGATTTTTTTTTACTTTTTTTTGGGGGAATCGCGGGCTTATGACCTCCAATGCTTGAAGTTGGCAACCCAATTACCACTCCCCCAAATCGGAAATACTGGGGAAATATGCGCGAGATTCCGTTTTCGGCCCGACTAGTCACCTGCCCTGACCCACCCCATCGTCGTTTATAGCTCGTGCCCGGGGCACGTTCCGATAGATAGATATATAGATACATAGATAGATGTGTGTATATCGGTTCGAGGTTTTCCACAGCGCGGCTGTTAAGAAAACCCCAAGTACCGTACCGTCCGTCGTCTGGCTGTGACTCATGGACCATTAGGCAAAAAAGTCGGGCAATCGTCGTGTGATCTCTGCCTGTGACAAAGCGGTTTGTACACGGTAAGAAAGTGTGATATCTCCTCGGTGGCGGCTTATCGGAAATGTTTTATGATCATTCCTATCTGTAGTGGTAGTTCCTGCATGGTAGTTCTGCTTCCTGCATAAAACAATCGAAAAGCTGCATAGTGGGGCGAAGGGTGAATTTTCCCCAAGAAAGTTTTCAACCTTCCCTGAAAAGGGTTCTATCATTTCTTCTTTTAAGTGCATGCCTACGTATGTACATATGTATATCGTTTGGGGTATTGTGTTGCCTTTGAAGGGGCACCAAAGGACCAATTTTACCGTTGCCACTTGACTGGCTTCCCGATTCTTTGGGTAATCGGATCGGATGGTCAGGAGCGATCAAAGATGGTGGTGCGTGGGATGGGGACTCATATTCGGATTCAGCTAGGGATTGGGCTGGGGCTGCGCAGAGCCGTTCGCGTGGCAATGGCGTCAGTCGCCTCGAAAACCGATAGCTGTGAGCTGCCGCCGCAGCGAATTGAGTCAGCGGCAGAGGTCGCCGCCGCAGCAGCAGCAGCAGCAGCAGCAACAGGCGCAGCAGCAGCAACAGTCGCAGCAGCATTTGCTCTGCTGCAGCGAGCTGAGGTTATGAATGAAAATCCAAGTCCACACAATGTTCCGCTCGACAACCTGTTCTTCATCTTCCTCTTCTCGTCGCTGGTCTCTCCCTCTCTGTCTCTCGCCCTCTCCCTCTCTCTCACTCGTTCTCTGTGGAGAGCGGCAACCTGTTGCGCTCTGCTCTTCCACTCGAATCGGCGCTCTCCGCGCCGCTCGCTTGGAGCTTGTTGGCGGCTCGCCGATTGGCCAGAGCGCTTCGGAACCGCTCGTCTTCGGAGTGACGCTCAGGGGGCAGCGGACCAATCAGCGGCGGGCCACTGGCACACACTCACAGGTTCACCGATGGGCCTACGTGCCATCGCCCACGCACACAAGTGCGAAGAGTGGCATCTCCGCGCCACGCCCCACCGGCTCCCCCTCAACCCACAGGCCAGTGGGTCAAAACGAACTCCAGCAAATCAATTAACAAACGGTACATTTTCCTGTGAGGATTTGATGGGCGTAAAAGGATTAGATGGCATGTGTAGTATGAACGACTGCAGAGGAGCTTATTGGACCAACATCTGAGTCTTTATCAAGTGTAAAAAGGAAAGTATGGTAATGAAGAATGTTGCAAATTGTACATTCTTGCAACTGCACTATAGAAAATATTTGTACACATTCGGAATACTAGTAATATAGATAGATATATTTAACGGTAGTAAGACACATTTACTAAATAAATTTAATATTAAATAGGTGGTAATGCACAAATAATTTATTGCCTATTTAAATACGCCACACATTAAACAAAATTGGAATATGAGAAAAATGTTTGTATAATTCAAAGAGAATGCCAACTTTTATTAGATTTTTCTCTAAATTCTAAGCTGGCCAGTTCATATATGTAAGATTTATTTATTTATACGTGGATAGAAAAATGTAAGCTAAATACTAACAAATTTGCAATTCCTATACTGACCAACTAACCATTGATTAAGGCATAACGATGTACCACTTCGAGGCGATAATCAACATCAAAGAGTTAAAGCCGTCTGAATGCTGAATACTCAATAAATGCCTAAGGTGCCGGATGAAATCCATGGCGAATCCGAATTGCAACGGCAATTGAGGATCGGATAAGCGGCGGAAAATAGACAGGCAAGCAAACAAACAAACAAGATACAAACGGACAAGCAAATCGACTAACTAACCGTTTAAGTTACCGTTTCGGATGTGAGAATTGCACTTCGGGATCTTGATAAAGCGAGCGATTTTACGCATAATCAAAAAACATCAAAACAACAGAGGATCTGAACTGAGAAATGGGAAACTCACACCTCCCCCACCCATTGCACACCCACAGCCACAGCTACACACCCACGAAAACAGGAAAACAGGAGGTTCGGAGGTAGGTAGGCATGCCTGGGATGGGATCAGGTCCTGCGAAAGGACAGGAGCTAAGCAGCGTGTAATGACGGATGGTTCTCCTTATGGCACATCTACAGATACTTGTATCTGTATCTGTATTTGTATCTCTCGGTTAACCTTCCACCTCGAGGTCGAGGTGTTCGCTGTGGCAATTAAAGCGTATCCTTAGCATTCGCTACGCCGCTAAAAAATTACACCATGACAGGACACAATGCGTTCTGGACGGGCGAGGACCTCACAGGACAGCTCAATTTTGTAGCAAAATATTTTTGTTGTCCAGAACGAATCGCAAGTAAAACAAAAAGTCGAAGCTGGGCGACTGGGTGGGGGTTGCCTCCCCGCCGGGAATGCTGTGTGTGTGTGTACCGACAGCAGCAGCAGGAGCTCATCAATGCAATAATCGTGTCCATCTCGGGCGTACGAGGATCCGATCCCGATGCCGAGCCCGATCCATCCTGACAGCATCGAGGAGATGAAGCTGTTGCTCCGGGTGCGAATTGCCCTTTTTGTGCCTTGCCGCCCGTTTCCCAAAGGAGAGGTCGCACAAAAGGTGTGCGCTGCCACCTTGATATATGTGATATATGCGAGCGAGTCCCTCTCTGTGGGTTGTGGGTCCTGCGAGATTCGAGTCCTGTGCGTTCGTCCAGCCTTGCGGCGAAATCAAGGCGAGTGGCCCCGCTGCGCAACACAACTGCTTCCTGCAGCAGTTGCTGCACGCTGCACTTACGGTTAGACGCAAGGACACCGTCCGCTGTCCGTTGTCCGTTTCGGCCCGCTATCTAACCATCTACAGCTGTTTTCGGCTGCCCAAAACAATGCGGCCATAATGCAGCAAAACTCTCAATTTAATTAGACCGTCAATTGTGCAAGCCCTCGAAAGTAGGGAGAAATATGGGCATATTTGACGTAGGGAGGTCTAGGTAGCTGGGCGTCCGGGGGTTCGCCAGTTGGGAGTACCTGGCCCACTGGCCAGAGATTTCGCACTCTTCTTCTATTAAATAGCATATCCATCCATAGCAGAATTTCAACAGTATCAAGCCAAAACTAACTGAGATGGTCTAATATTAGCGCAGCGATTATCAAAATATATAATTTGAGGTGTGATAAAGTATACGTTGAAAGAACATCCTTAATGTACTATGATTTTTATGTAATTAGCCATACCAACCGATTTAGGTATATATATTATTAAATTCATTTAATCAACCTTAAACATGTCAAATGAATTGGAGTGGTATATGTATAGATTGTGAGGGCCAAAACCACTAGTACAGTTACATTGGCTGTGGTTCTGACGCGTATAAATAATATTACTATAAAAATGTATATTTTATAAATATAGTAATGCTGGTATTGAGAAGAATTGTAACTCAACAATTGGTTGATTCTTTAGTACTTCATCCTATTTTACGCTTTATTCCTTATTATTACTAAATTAAGATACAAATTTGAATATATAAAATATATAGCTATTTAATAGTTGTTAGGAAAACCTGAAGGAAATCTACTTTATGTACTATTGGTTAACACTCCTCGTGGATAGTTCTCGAATGGATAGTTTACCTGGATTAGCGAGCTGAATTGCGGTGTTTTGTTGGTCATTTCCGTTGATCACTTTCTGGACCGATTTGAATGTCAGGACTTTTTGGGAGGGGTGAGCAGGCCGCTCAAGGTCACCCAGAGAGTGTGAGAGCGAGAGAGAGAGGACCTAGCTGACCGGGCTTAGAGGAGTGGGACAGAGCCAGGTAGGCCTGGTCTTTTGGGGCACCAGGTAGGCTATCCACTCGCTGCCTCTCTCTTTTTCCCGCTCTTTGAGTGAGTGGCGCGGATTGGGCAAGTGGGAAAATTCCAGTTGCAATGGCGACCGGGCAAAGATCGCCCTGGCCCGCAGGAGCGAGCGGGATGGCGCGCGAGGACAGCCGGTTGGCAGGCTCGAAGACGGCACCAATACACACTTGGGCCAGGTAGGCGCATACGCACACACGTGCAGGTGACCTGGGAATAGGATACCCCGAATACGATCTGTGAGAGCGGGCGCGGGAGCGGGACAGCCTGCGGTTCTTCGGATCTGAATCTGATCGGTCCGAATCGGCGGTCTTCTTCTGGCTCGGACCATGGCGTACCGCTCGTCGGCAGTCGGCGGGCAGCGACGCCGGCAGAGGCCGCTCAGCTCGCCTCAGTTCCCATTTCAGTTTCGGTTTCGGCCTTTTGGCGCTGCTCATCGGTCGGTCGGTTGGTCGGTGGTCGGTCGGTATCGCTCTGGTATTCTGGTATCTGGTATCCGCAGCCTCTCAGCGAAGAAAGCTGGTCAAATCCAGCGCGACTTTGGGCTCAGTTCGGTTTCACACTCGAACGCGAGCAGAAGTGTCCGCGAATCAGTCTCCAAAGCATCGAAATCACCAAATCAGAACACAATCTGAAGCACGGATCTAAACTCGATCTGTGGTCAAGTGGTCTCACAAATAATATATATAATAAATATATATATAAATACATTTTTTTGCGAGTGTTGTGTTGCAAGTGTGCCCATTGAAAACCGCCGGAAAATCAACGAACAACGAATCTCGAACGATCATCGAACATTTGGATTAACGTACGGACTTTTGGGAGCTCAGGCGCAGCACAAACCACGGGGATCCCGCGAGGATCCTGACCGATTCCACTTTTCATCTATAATGCGGTGTGTGTATTATTTTTAATTTGATCAAGACTTAAGAGCAGGCACAATTGGAGAGTGGAGAAGGGATCGAAAAGGATATTTCGGTCAACATCAATTCTTCACTCTTCAAGTGACTTATCAACATGAAACGACCAACGATCTACTGTTATGCAAAAAGGACATTCTGTGAGAGCAACTGCAATTTTGGGAACTAGGATAAAAAAAAAAAATTAAATAGTTTAATAAATCCGCTGTGCAGGACAATGCGATTCCATTCAGGATAATGTTACTTGTGCGAATCCTTCGTTCGTTTTTAAGCAGCAAGCGATCTCCAGTCTCGAATTTTAATCCTGTCAGATAAAGTAGCTAACATGTATGGAGAATTTGAAATATTCAAATTTTAGAATTAGCTCCAAATCCAAAATTCAACCTCAAAAGTTCCCATACACTTTCACACACTGGAAGTTGAAGCCAAGCCAAGCCAGAAGGCAGAGATTTGTCGCCGCCTGGAGAAGATTAGATCCTCGAATCTCGGATCGACACGTCTTCATTATTCGCTCAGGCTACTCTCGAGTTAATTGTCTAAATTAAAAAGTTTCCCGTCCTCAATATACACACATATCGCTCTGGAAGAGAAAAAAAAAAAACGAAAAGCAAAAAAAAAACGCAAAACAAACTAAGAGAAAATGTTTAAAAAATCTAACCAAATTGTTGAGACTGTTGTCCGGTTGCAGTTGCACTCGCATTGAAGGAGGCTCGGCTGATCATCCGACCCGTGAACCCGATCACTTCAGAACTCCATCACTATAGAACTCCCAGGCTCCCGACCACGCAATCCCACCCAGTAACCCATCCACTCCCGAGGAAGTCCAGTTAGTTAACCATCTAGTCAGGAAGGAACAGTGATAGCATCGTTGGTCGTCGCGCGTTGTAGCAGAAAATTGAATTAACTTTTGCATTCTCGATACTCATAGTGTTTTTTCTCCACATCTCTTCCCCTCTCACCCCATCATCACCCTTCACATATATCTATATATATATATGGTCACCCTGTTCGCTGTATCTGCAAACTGATTTCGATACGGACCGCGGACAGCAGTTGGTTGGCAGTGCGCTGCGACCACAGCTAAACACAGCACCACGGCAGCCGGCAACGGAAACGGAAACTCCAGCGGAAGCGGTAGCGGCAGCGGTAGCGGTAACGGATTCCGGCGCGAAAGAGAAAGTGGCTACCATGCGGCGATGGCTCGTCCGCTGCTCCTGCTCCTGCCCACCCTACTTGTCCTGTTCCTCGCCGCCCAGCTGCCCCACATGGCCGAGGGGCGCAGCACCACCAGCAGCGGCGGTCTGACGGTTATCGATAGCGATCGCCTGCGCATTCGCACCACCTCCAGTACGGCTTCAGCCCAGCATCCCAATCAGGGCACAATCCCTGCCAGCGCCGCCAGTCCGCGCAAGCGCCACCGAAAACGGAACAGCAACTGGATCGACTATCGCAACTTTGACGAGAACACCACCGCCCTGGAGTGGGCCAATCCCTGCGGGGGCAACTATCATCCCTCGGCGGGGGATCGCTTCAATCGCCAGCGGCCCAGGCAGGTGAGTTCAAACGGAAGCGCTCGTTGGACACGATCCATATTTAACCCGCTCCCCATTTCATCTGCTCCTCCACAGAGCTTCAATCAGCTGAAGCGCCACGCCTTTAGGGAGTACCGCAGTCTAAACAGCAGCCAGGACTCGGCCATCGATATCCGCAACATGACCATGTGGTCGCTCCACACGCACAACTACAAGTTCCTGCCCAAGCTCAAGCCCAATTCCACGGTAAGCATACTTTTCTTATATTAACTAGTTACTAGCTAACTCAAAACTAGTTACTAAATCATCTCGTTATCAACCTTTCTATGTATCTTGCAAATAGCTCCATCATTACGCTGTCAACCCATCTTTGTATCTTGAAAATAGCTCACAATTGTCTCCATCTTTTCGATTTCTCCCACAGATTGCCCTAAAGCGCTGGTACCGCAACATGCAAACGTACGTAGCCAGCTTCGCGTATCTGAGGCGCCAGCAGATCCGCTGGGACCAGCGGTCCATCACCCGCGAGTCCAGCACCGCCCGCGAGCTGCGCGAGCTGCTCCTGAGCTCGCGGCGCATCCTCTGCGAACTGGAGACAGCCGTCAACCAGACGCAGAGTCCGCGCCAGAAGCAGCGGCGCAGTGGTGCGGCGGTCACAGCAGTTGGCGGCACCACCATGCTGGGCCAGCAGCTGCCGCAGATCTCGCGTCTCGAGATGAACAAGCGTTTGAAGTTGCGCTCCAAGACGAGTGCGCCCGGCATGGGTGGTTCTGCTTCCAGTGCATCCATGGCGGCGGGCGAGGCGGACTCGATCGATATGCGTTTCGTGAAGCACCACTACTACGACTTTTTGCGCACCATGTACCAGCTGCTGCGTCGGGATGGCAAGCGGGTGAGGAGTCGGCCACGGAAGCACCACAAGAAGCAGCAGAGGAGCCAGAAGAAGCTGCTACAGCAGCAGCAGCTGGCAGATCAACTGGAGCAGCGTTGGCGCAGCTCCACCATGAATGGCAAGGAGTTCAACGAGGTATCCAAGCCAGTGGCCGGTGCTTCTGCTGGAGTTGCAGGTGTTGCAAGTGTTTCCACCGGTGGTGGAAGCAATCAATTTGCACGTGGCAGACGAGGAAAGCGCCAGTCGAAGCGCGTGCAGCGCACGTGAAATAGCATACACAACATGCCCGTATCTCCCATTTTCCCTTTCCTCAGGACACGCCCCTATCCTCTGTTCCACAAGCCCCTAGCCTAAAACCCTTAATTTAACCGTTTATTGATCGATAGTAGCTTAAGTAAATTATTTGATTGACAGCACAGAGTCCCTGTTCTCGAATTCATTGCAAGTATTACCACATTCCGTATTTATTGACATCCGTCGAGAGAGAGAGAGAGGGAGCGAGAGAGAGAGAGAGAGAGATAGTTATATAGCATACGAAACCACAATCCGCAGTTGCCGTTCTAGTCACATAAGAGCAACCGCCAACCACCAACCACCACCCACTGGAAAGTATTATTCGCCACGCCCGCTTTGTAGCCCATCCCGCACCCAAATCGAGTACTATGTGACCCCCAGTAGGCTAAGCTAACCCATCGCATCCATGACCATAATTCCATATCCATATCCTTTAGGCTAAATTTCTATCCTAAGGCACACACACATTTTTTTTCGTAGGCTAGCTTGTGTTTTGACATCTGTGATATAGTGCTTGACTAGTTCGTAACTAACCTAATTGTACATATATATTATATAGACAGCATTGGGGCGGCATGTGGCCGCATCTATGCCTTCGTAGTCCTAAGCTCGCCCTTAGAAATCGATTTTCGTATTTATAGAACCGACCGACATATGACTAAGCCAGCAGCGGAATAAAGCGAACAATAAACTGAATTGAATTTGAAAATAAATCTGGATTGCATTTCATTTTTGGGAATAAATGGTATGATAAGGATAAGGTATATAAAGAATATATCCTTTTGGATATATATACCATCTTTCATGGAAAATAACTTCGTACTTCAACATGGTATCCTATTTTGAGGTTCTTCAATCTTAACTGATGTTTTCCACATTTGCATCTTGCCGTTTTCTATATTTGATATATTTCGAAACTAAAATAGACGTATCTTCGTATCGAAACCCTATAAAGATGACTGAGAAAGAAAAGAAAGAAAGACTGAAAGATAAAGATATCTGATTATATGATTAGTTCGATGGAATTCAATTATATATATTTTCATATCTTTCACCATCAAAAACATATTAAGTACCTTCTTATGTGGCCAACACATTCGTGTACATTGAATCCCTATCTCATTACCCCAATTTCCTTGACCCACTTTCTGCGGATTCGCTCTCTGCTGCGCCTTGGATGCGTCTTTATGGCTCCTCCATGGGTCATGGGTTTTATGATCTCCAGCGGCGTCAAACTATTAGCACGTCAGGCTCCCAGTTCCCCTCGAAACTGAAACCGATCCCTATTCCAAACCCGATCCCCACCTGCGTGTCTACCTGTGCCCAGAAACCCAGAGGAAATGAATGGACTGTGATCAATGGAACCACTCAATGAAAGTTCGCGCCAAGTGCATCAGAACTACATATACTCGTAAAGCTGATCACCATAATCATCGGTGGCATTAGCTCTTGCGGGGATGCTAAGGTGCCGGGATCAGGGGGCAGATGAGCTGCCGCTTATCCCCGGGGTTAACTAAAACACGGCTACACTTGTCCTGGTCTCCGATTTGCATTGCAGTCTGGAATCGAGAAATCCCCGCTTTGTTTTAAGCGGATTTAGGCAAATTTACTTTTTAATGCCTTGGCTTATTGCCAAGCTCCGTTTAGGGCGCTTAGTGGCAACTTATGGCCAAGTCCACTCGGATTATTAGCGCTCAGCGAACGGAAGCAGACTGCCGTCTTCCTTGCGAGTCCTTAAGTGTCCTGGCGAAGGGCAAAACGGAGATGTTGACATGCAAATGGATTAGCACGAGACGGTGAGCAAAAACATTTCTGCATGCATTATAATGCCGCCTAAGCCGTTTATTGATTGCAATCGATCGAAGGAAGTCCAGACTTTAAGCCGCTCCAGGGTTATGGCTTTTATGTTCGGTTTTGGTTTTGGTTTTGGGTTCGGGTCTCTTGACCATAGTCCAGTGTCAAGTGTCCCCTTTTTGGCCTGAGCCCTTTCGGGTAAGTAGGTGTTGTTATGTTTTTAGCTGTCATAAATATTGTAAAACTCGGTAAATATTTAAACAGCGTGCACAATAAAGGCAAATGCCAAGAGGCTCGACGTCGACGGGCATTCCAGCATTCCAGCATTTCGGTTTTCAGTTTTCGGATTTCGGATTCCGTGCGGGGCATTGTTTCTGGCCTGGTCATAACGGACCAGCCGCACCGCCCGACTGGACTACCTGCTCCTTCCTCCTTCCTCCCGGTGAAATTTGAATATGTGCCTGGCCGTGGACGGCGGAGTGGTGCGGGGGGAAAAAAGAAAAAGATTAACAACATTTAATAACCCATCATTGCGCCGTCCCGCTCCCACGCATTGTGTCGACAATTTTGCAAGATAACTGCATTTGTGCAGTCCTTTGTGCCGGGCCACTTTTTGCCATTGTCCTGCCATTTTGCGCTCCTCTTTTTCCTTTCTTCGCCGACTCACAAATTCCCAATCTCTTTTTGTGTTTTTTATTGTCCTGCGGCACCTTCCAGGAATCCCATCCCGTGCAGCGGCCTTCGCCTCGCCAAACTGCGTCCTGTCCCGCACGAACAGGATGTATCTGTATCTATTTGGCCATGTCCTGTTCGCCACTCAATTTGTGCACCCAAAGGCACAATCCGCACGGCAGACAAGTGGCAACTCAATTAGGCCATCAACGCAATTATATTGGTACGATCAATCCAGTCAACGCAATCGGATATTCATGTTTCCAGATGATGATGGATCGATCGGTTCCTAGGGGATGCGATTTTCGGATTACGAAGTGATATTGCTGGATTATAGAAACCTATCTATGTGATGAAAGGGAATGTTTTTATGATAATATGATAATAAATAAATATATGAGTATTCATAGCAACTTAGTATATAATACAGATCCTCAATGCACTTATTATAATAATGATATAATAGTATTGCAAGATATCCTGAGTTTTATACAATTACATTCAGATTATAAACAATTAATCGATTAAGCACAGTTCTGTGTTCAATCCGCATTTCATCACTAACCCTAATTGATTCGATTCCACAGAGATGTAATTCGTCACCACGCCCACTCACTCACTTTCCATAAACACGACTTTTAATTGAGGCTTATTAAGCGATTCAGTGCCAAGGCGACGATTTGTATGCGGATTGCAGCCCGATTTATGGCACTACTGCCCGACATATCTCGTCACATCCCATTAGACGTATGTCCACCAGTCCAGCCAATACCAGTCAATCCCCTCCGGGTGATCCCCCCAAAATAAACAACCCCGCGACATGTTAAATTAGCCGTGAGCCGCTTGCAATTGAAATTCGATTTGTTTACAAAGCGATTCAATTAATTTGTCAAATTGGCCGCGTGATTTGCATTTCAAAGTGTTCGCATTTCAATATTTTCCATGTTTATTATTTTATCGGCGCTGCCGACGAGTTGTTTTTGTTGTTATTATTGTTATTATTATTATGAATTTTTTTACAGCTGTTATTATTTGCATAGCCGGCCGGCTTCAGTCCGTGATTTTGTTGTTTTTGGACCGCTCGATTGGCATGATGATGATTGCGATGATAATGATGACAGGCGGACAGCGGATTTTACTGAATATCATTTGCGGCTTAACAATTCATGAAGTGATTTCTTGTTTAAAATGGTCCATTGATGGAAGCTAATGCTTTTCAGTAAACAAATCGTAATAGTATATAAAAAAGAAATTTTATCGGAAAAATCAAATATTAAGGATTGGGCAAAACAAGAAACAGACTTAGCGAGCATATCCTTATGTATGGACATGCGTCCAGTTAGTGACGAAGCGCGCCTGTCGAGTGTTTTAGCTGGAACAAAGCTGTAAGAATCGAAGTTTTGCTCAAAAACTGAGATTGTAATATCAAGCCCATCCATAACCATTTCAATTATTTGTTACTTCTGTGTTCCCAAGTTATATCTCAGATTGAGGATCCTAAGTGACGGGGCGTGCCCCCCTCCGCTGCTCTATTGCCACTCTGGCGGGCCTTAATTATATAATTTGTGCGCTTGTCTGGTCGGACATATCATATCTTGTTTTTATTAGCATACATTTTAATGGCCATTTATGTAATCTCATAGAGTGCGGCCGCATAAATCTCGCCGTCGGGTTCTCAGACAGTTAAGACCCGGCCTAAAGTCTGGTCCCAGGCGGGTCCAAAAATACCAAAAAAAAAAACAAAATAAAATAAAAAATGTATGAAAAAAAGAAAAGATTTTGCGTATGACTTAATAAACATGTCGTTGAACTGTCGCCGGCAGCGTAGTTTTTTCTTTATTTTTATTTCGCCTCAGGTTTACGAGCTGCTAGGCTGTGGATTTTTATTTTATTTCATTTTTGAGTCGAGCTGGTTGGGCACCTCCTCGACTAACGCTCTTTAATTGTTTTAATTTTTCCACTTTGCTGGTAGCACCCCGCTCACCCCCTGTGCACATTGAACTTGAGCCGACGGCAAAGAAATAAAAAAAAGAGCGCACAACGCAGCACAAAATTTTAATTACCATGAGTAATATTTTATTACACTTTGACACTGAAAGAAAACTTCACAAGAACGAGACCATTGAAGAGGTGCGAGAACAAAAAACGGTAGGGATCGTTTATTGTGCGGGGAGGGGGGGATAAGGGGGGTAAGTGTCATAAACACGTCGAATGGGTAATACCCTACAATTCTATATCTATCACCTGAATTTACAAATCGCTCTCGAGATGATGGCATCCCAAACGCCACGGGGTTCGCAGTTCGCAGTTCGCAACGCCCTCGACTATTAGATACCGTTTCCGAGGAAGCATGGGCATCTATGGCATATATGGCCGAATCAACAGGGCACAAATCACATAATAAAATGTGCAACAAATTCGTAAATCTCCATCGCCGGCAGGCAAAAAGGAAAATAACTAACTTAAGTAGCGGTAGCAAAAGGCTACTAACATGTTTATGCTACTTTTATGAGGTGGCAATAAAATCGAACGCAGTACGAAAATGAAAAATAAAACTGAGACAGAAACAGAAACGGAAAAATGAAAAATGAAGAGGGCAAGGGCTTTGTTGTTGTTGTTGTGCCTGTGCGCCCTGTACCGGTCGCACCCGCTGCAAAGGATCGCCAGCGGCACTCGCACACAATGACTTCATCGATTTATAGCGGTCACGAGTGAGGAGCACTCAGCTCGGACTGACTGGCTTCTCGGTTTTGGTTTTGGTTTTTAGGTTTTTGGTTTTTGGTTTTTGGTCTTTGGTTTTTGGTTTTGGTTATGGCATACCTCTCTAGACCTGGCCCAATAGACCTGAAACCTGGTCGTGGACATGGACTGCTGCCTTTTATGATGATATTGTTTTGCATTTCGCGCGCACACAGGACTCTCGCAGCGCGGTGGTAACTAGTGGCCACTGTGGGTTCAGTACGGTTCGGTTCGGTTCTGGTGGTGGTGCTGATGTGGATTAAGTCTAGGATGCAGTCGAGGGAGTCGAGGGCTCTGCGGTTCCAGGAAGCCACGGAATAACTCGCGACTCGTACGCGCAGCTCGCTCATCCTGCCATGCGTTTTATGGTTTGTCGTCATAATCACCGGCACAGCATCTCGCGGTGCCTCGTCCCTTTTCCTTTTCTCCACACTCCGCTGCGCCAGTGACACACTCACACGCACACATATGTATGTATATGCACTTACACACACACTCGCACTCACCATTTAGGCCCAAAAAGCCAGGCGACTTGTCACTTGATTTATGCAACCTGGCGAACGTGACTCGCCGGAGGAGCTGCCTTCTGTCTCCTTACCAAAAAAATAAAAAAAATAAGAAAAATTAAAAGGGAAAAAATCATATACCTTGGCTCGTTTGTTTTTGTTAGACATAACGGGGCAGTCAATAAGCTTTTTTATTTTGCATTAATTTCGTTTCGATTGCCGAGGCAAAGTGACAAATAACCAAAAGAGGCGGGGTTCTTATTCACAACCTTTGAATAATTGCGGGCCGAGCCATTCTGACATAACCCTTTGATTCGAAAACTCAAGGATGCGTTTAAGAATGGCAAAAATGTTGAATTTTTCACATTGAGTTTACATAATTGGTGATATTACAAATACAGATCGGAATTAATGGAAATCGTGTTTTCAGTAAAATCCAAATTCAATTCTATTATTCAGAACTAAATCAAAGCTAGCTCAGAATCGAAAAATCAATGATGGCTATAAACTAAACTTACTGGGTCGGCTAAAAACCATATCATAAAGGACCTGAAGTGTCATATAATGTGTTCAATTGTAATTGCCATCAGTCATTGTTCCCTCCATTTGTTGCCACCAATTGGTTGGCCCGGTATTCAGCTGTGGAATTTCGGCTGTGCCCCCAACTCTTCGCGGCCAAATGAATACACTCACTCGACTCACAAAGGCCACAGAGGGAGACATTAATCACAAATCAAATGGCTACAAATAGAGCAGCGCAGAGTCAGAGATTGGTATTGAGATTCGGATACAGAATGCTGATTCCCCCCGTAATTCCCTCCATAGATGCATGTGTGTGCGTGTGCCCCTCATCTTGCAACACGGTGCTGCACAAACAAGGCGCAACACTTGACAATGACACAAAGCGTCAACTTTGGCGGCAACAACAGCGCTGCACTTGCTGCGCCCATGGATGGCCATTCTGGAAGGGGGTTTGGGATAGGAATTGGGATTCAGACACGGATACAGATACAGATACATTTACAGATTCAGCTTCAGATTCAGATTCGGATTCGGATTGGGAATGGTTAAAGATGAGCTGAGCCTGAGCTGAGCTGGGCTGAAACGAACTGGGCGCAACTGCAGGCCAGATCAAAGCAAGAGTGCCTCAATAATGATAATCATCGCGATCATGATGATGAGCGACTGTCGTCTTAACAGATCTTCTGCTGCACAAATTCTGACAAGTAAAATAATAAATTTTTCTATATCATCTCGCTCTCGGCAGGCATTGCCATCCCGCTCCCGCACACTTTGCCAGCGATGTGGGACACATTTAATACAATTTTCTGATTTCCAGAGTCTTTTTGTTTTGTACCCTTTTTGAAGGACCCTCAATCAAGCCAACAGATGGAGATCTGCGGCTAACCAGGGAGCGGGACTATAAAATCGTAGGGCATCGGGGGCGGGGTAACTGTCGGCACTTGGTGAAAATATTTGTTGTACGCCTCGTTGAATTCGGATTCAGATTCGGATTCGGATTGCTTCTTTCTCATTCGGGTGGAGTGGAGTGGAGCGGAGTGGAGTGGGGGATGAAGCGGCTTAGAGGGGACTTGGCTGTCGGGGATTAGCCGATGTGGACAAGATTTGGTGGCGAGTCGAAGAAGTACCCAAATACGATTCAGTAGCTCAGAACTAGTAGGTTCCATTAGTTAATCTTCCATATAACGCATACGCCACCACCATCCGAAATCCTTTGGATCATTATATGCCCCAATTTTCGTCTCTTTCCCAACAAGATTGTAGCGCACGCGTGTATTTGCTTTTGTTAAACAAAAAAAAAACAGAAAAAAAGAGCCAAGACAAGGCGACAAACCTTCAAAAGTGTGTGAAAGAGAGGGCAGGCGACACGCAGAGCGAGACGGCTAGAGACGAGGCTCGAGCGGAACTGATCAAAGTCATTCAAACATGAATGAAGTTCATTAAAAACTGATCAAATCTTTTGGGCGAGAACAATGCAAACAAGACAAGAGCGGCGGAGAAATGCTGATACAACAGAGAATCGAAGGGGGGGTGGGGGGTCTGGGTATTGTCAGTGGAAGGGGGGTGGCAGGGAGTACAAAACGCTGGGAAAGAAGCAAAAAGAAGTGATGGCGAGAAAAGAAAGAAAGACACACACACGCACCGGGGTAAAAGCGACGGGAAGAAAGAAGCCAGGAACATGCAGCTGGCAGTGACAATTTCTCACTCTCTCCCTCTCGCTCTCGCTCTTGTTGCCATCTCGCTCGCGCCATGTGTGGCAATGTCCTGGATTCGATTCAATTCAATTCGATTCCGTCCTGTCGTCCTTTCTCTTTACACGGCCCTTACAAATGATGACATTTCCTGATATTTGTTTCGCTCCTCCAGCAACAACAAAGGACATCGAATGTCCTCGAAAGCGGCAAGGACAACAAACACCTTATCGACAATGGGAGTCGAACACCGTGTTGCTGCCACAACGGAAGTGTTAACGGTGCAGGATTTAAGGATGTCCCGCTAAGGCTAAACATAATAACATTGGGCTATCGCAGTGAGATAGGGCGGAGAATCAGAAACCATATAGGGGTTCTATTGCGTTATATGTATGTACATGAAACCAGCAGATACTTTACGAGGTATAAGTGGAAAACTGAGTCAACATATTTGAAAAATAAATAAACATAATCGTAATATCAAAAAGTACTGATAGCAAATAATATTTCGAGGCAGGACACATACTACTTATAAGGAATTTATAATAATGGTCTCATGATGCATAGTAACTAGAGCATTGTGTTCCCATACCAAATGACGTACTAAATCTGCTCTTATTTATGTTAACAGCTTTGTTAGTAATCCACATGCATGTTTTTAAAGGAGGCTCAGAATGAAAAGTAGATTGCCCATTTAGCTAATCAATAGCCGTGCCAAATGTGAAGCATTGGGAAACATAATGAGTGCTGTCCCAACACAGACACAATGTGACTCATTGCCGTCGCCCCGTTGCGTATACGCCATGTGGGGCCCGTGCATGTTTTCCACAGGACCAACATTTCAATTTGCGGCCCAGCAATTGGCAACGCTGGTGCATGGATTGACCACCGACGGTTGACCAAAAAGAAAAAAAAAGAAAAACAAAATAAATAAAACGGGCAACAAGGGCGAAAATGGTTTGAGTTTACCCATGGACAGAATGGGCAGGTGGACATGGTGAGCGGAGTTGGCTCAGTGGGAGCTAATTGATGCATTGAACAACTGACGGACTGCAACTGGTGGCTGGGTGGTCCGCCTACAACTGCCTCAAGATGAAAATGAAGCTGCAGATGAAGATGCAGAGACACTTTGTCGTTGGCTTGCCAATTGCAGAGTCTCGAAACAAAAAAAAAAAAGAAAAAACCACCGAGAGACTTAGGGGCGGCAGCAGGGGCGTGCCCGGCTCACAGCTGGCCGCCCATGCTTCAGCCGCAGTTTGAAACTCAGTTTCAGTCTGTATCTCAGTCGTAGCCTTTAGTGCTTGTGTAAATATTTCCCCGTCTTATTTGTGCCACACAGCACACAAAGCCGGACAGTTGGACAGTTGGACAGTTGGGCATACGGACATACGGACATTCGGACATACGGACATAGGGACGGTTGGACATGCGGACAGACCGCCTCCCTGCCGCTCGGGTCGTGTTTCGTGGGAGGGGGAGGGGGTTTTGGGCCAGATATTGTTTTAACACATTAGCAGCGCAATGCAACAAATAATTTCCATAAACTGCTGCGCCGAACGGACCTCCTCCTCCGCCGGACTTGGACTCCGTTCCTAAATGGAGCGACAACACACACACGGCAATAGAGACTCTCAGCAGAGACAAAAAACACAACGCAACATACACACACGGCCAACAAAAGTAAATTTCAATGCACGAAAGAGATATGTCACAGGAAGAAAATATTAGTCTTTGTCATTAGGCAAAACAAAAGACGAAGATGAAAAAAGAGACGAAGTCCATGGAGGGCGGGGCGCGGTAGCGTTGGGAAAATCAAGAGGAAACTGGGGGGCAGGGGCACCTGTACATGAGTACATGAATGGGTTGTGGCGCGATTATGATCGTCGTCATAGTCGTCACAGTCGGAGTCGCGATGATGATGTTTGAATGTTTGCCCACCAACAACGGCCGAGACTTGTTGTTGCCACATTCACATGATTTAAGCCCGGGCCCGAACACGAAATGTTTCCCATCATAAAAGGCCGCTGCCCAGCGCGGACTTCTTCTTCTGGAGGTCCCCAGTCCACAGTACACTGTCCCCAGTCCACAGACCCCAGTGCCCGGTTCAAGTCCATATCCAAGTCACCAGTCTCAAAGTCCAAAAGCGGCTAAAAGAGCTGAAAAGCAGTCTTTGGGCCAAAAGCAAACGAAATTAAAAACGGTTCAAATGCTTGACTTGAGCAAGCATAGACCCAATAGACCCACTAGACCCACTAAGCCCACTAAGCCCTAAGCCCCACGGAGCCCCTCCTGCCCACCACTCGGATCGGAAATGCCCCCAGTGGAATGGGGGATCTTTCTTTCCCCAATCGAACAGCGCAGGGAAATCGCCCAGAGTATTTTTTTGTTTTCGAGGCAGGGGCTAAGCCCAAACAATTGCGAATGCATCTAAATTTATCCATTAGCCAATTGTGTAGTTATGCCCCCGTCATCCGCCGCCACCCACAAAACTTACCCACGCAAAGCCATTAAAAATGGCCTGGAAACGAAATGATTTTATCATTATCTGTGGGTGTGCAAATATCACGGCGAAATCCCCAAAACAATTGCAATTACGTTAACAAATGGTAATTATTTGTAAATGGCAGTATCAGCGAACCACTTAGGTATTCATTAGGTCACAAATTATAGTGCTTAAATTAAGTACTGAGGTAATAAAATAAATCTGTATCTATGTCACCTTTTGTAACTCTAAATGGAATATATTAATATTAATAGTTGAAAAATGGCACCAAATATTTTGAGGTTTTTACTTTATAGTCTCATTAAATATGTCTATTTGTTATAATTGTGAAATAGTTTTCAATATATTTATGATTCATTTTAGCTAATTTCATTGCCCTGCCTAATTTGTATTTACCCACTTGTCACCGCAAATATAAATATAATATATTTTAGCAACAATTTCAATTGACTCGTGACTCACTTTATATGATTTTATGAACCGTGGAGCCACCTAAAATTTACATTGTTTTGCTCGAAATGCATATTTAATTCGTATTTACCGACTTGTCGCCACAGATACAAACATATATCGTTCTGAAGGGCCTAGTCCACAATTTCAAGTGCTATCTGATTTCCGTTTAAATTTCTATTTAGATTAGATTAGGGCGGGCAAAAGTTTCTCAGGCCTGCGGGTCAGAGTTAAATCTAAAGTTTCGGTGGAATGCCGCCGGAGTTCCGGGAAGTTTGGACGGACAGCCCAAGACTTTCCCTATAAATTTGCCTATAAGTCGCTGATTCTATCCAAACGAACGCCCCCTTCTGGCAATTGCCAATTGTGCAACGCACCGCCGCCAATGAAAAGAGTTTATTCTGTTTTTGAACTTGCGGAAATTCCGATCGACCGGCGGCATTCCTTATCGCATATGGACATTCCGTCGCCCATTAACGCCCAAGGTCGCCAAACATTTCCTGGCCAGCCCAGCCCAGGCCAGGCATTGCCCAAGTTCCGATGAGGCGCCCCCATCTCATCTCATTTCATCTCATCTGAGGTCCAGACACCGCAGCCGCATCGCCAGCGAAACCTCCAACCAGCTCCACTCGAGTCGCACATTTAATTTTTCGGAGAAAAACGCCGGAGTTTCTCGCAATTTTATGATAAATTCATTGAATTTTTTTCGTGCGCCGAAAAAGTAAAACCGGCAAAGGCCAGAAAATCCAGGTAGCGAATGTGGAAATACCCTGCGAAAATGTATTTACCATAAATGTAGCTACTTTTCGATTTCAATTCACGTAAACATATTGTATCTTTATCTAACGAATAATTAGTTTGGTGTTGCAAAACTCCGATCTTAGGCAATGTACTCCCCTGCGACAGGGTATCCGAATTGGGCCGCAAATAAACTGGCTTGCGGCAGTGCCGCTGAGCAACAACAACAACGAGCTGTGGAAGTTGTTGCCTTGGTTATTGACTCAGTGATACGACAACAAAAAGCGCGACTCCAGCATAATAATAATAATAACAAAATAACTAAGTTCAACCAAAACGGTGACGACACGCATGCCCCAAAGGAGCTGCGACATTTGCCTCGTATCAGTTGTGTTTGTTGCCAATACTGGCAACTGGAACCTCTTATCAGTGACGTCAGAGGGCGCTGAGCTGGCAGAAATCGGAGCAGCGAGTCCATAAACAAGGCGAACGAAAAACGAGCTATAAATAAACGCGAAATTGATGTTGGCGTAAGATGCTTAACATTTTCATTGACTCAAGACGGGGAACTTCTTGCTGGAGCCACTGGACCGTAGTGGAAGCTGGATGATGGAAGGCCCCGGGACTCATCCTCATCCTCATACTCATCCTCATCCCATGCCCATCCTTAGCCCATCCCAAGTCCAGGTCCAAGTCCGGTGTCAGAGTCTGTCATCCCCGTTGATTTGTGTCGAGGAAGCAAGTGCTCGAGTCGCCAGCCAAAGAGGGAGCTGCTTGGGAGCTGATCTTCACGATCATGCTCATCCCGAGGGGAGTACACTGCGTGAAAATCTTTAGCAGTCAAGCAGTTAGAGTTGGAAACACTTGTACTTAGTTTCCGCCACCATAACTTGTCTAAGTACTACGTAAATCATTAAATATTATACCACAACTTCTAAGACTCTTAATAACTAAGGTCAAAGATCGGTAAACTGGCCAGACATTGAACAAAAAATAAAATAAATACATATATAAAAGAACCAGATAAGATAAAATATTTCATTCCACCTAGAATTTCAAGATTTCCTTTGAGAAAACCTCATTGATAATAAATATCATATCATATCATAAATATCATATCATATAGAAGCTAAACTTTAAAATGACTCTTACCGATGTTATTAAAGTTATAATCACAATCGCTAATCACTTTGACTAGCTTGTGTACTCAGCCATAATGGGGTCATATTTTGGTCTAATCAAGAGTATCTCGATTTCTTGCCGTGCAGCTGAACGATCATGACGAACTGCCTCGAACTGGCGCGCTTAGATGGATAGCCCCGGAGATTTATCATCAAGACAAAGTAGTCGCAAGGATCTGAAACAGTCAGCCACTCAAGGGGCACAATTAAAGCCGCTCTCTCTCGCTCTTGTTCTGTTTTTCCTTCGTGTTTTTTTTTTTTTTTCTTTGGTTTTTTAGTCCGGGAGTGTTGAAAAGTAAGGAAGCTTTAACAAATTACCGCCCAGTGGCCGCCGCATCGCTGGACAACGGGGCTGTTTATAAAAGCGCTGTAAAAATTTGCCAAACCAACACCAGAGCCCCAAACTGCAGCCAAACCCGAACCCGGACCCAAGCCCTTGACCATCTTTAGCTTCAGCTCCAGACGCTCCAGCCGCAGCTCCATCTTCATCTTCATCTTCAGCACCATCGCCTTAGCCTTTGCGTTTGCCTTTGCCTTTGCCATCTCCATCTCCATCTTCAGCAGCAACTCGATGTCCGTTCTTTGCCAGCGGCAAACTTGGGCGCACACCCCGGAACGGTGGATCCAAGGAGGCAGTGGGGCATCCAGGAGGCATTAAAGGAGAGATCTGTGGCGCGCGGACCTTATAGAGCGAGCATCGCCGGGGCAGAGTCACTCATGTCATGACAGCAAACGAGCGAGCGGCAGACTTATGACTGAGTAATTGCTGGTGATATTTATGCGAGGAAGCGTCCGACTTTTGCGGTGCTACCCAGTCTGCCCCCCTGCCCCTGCCGCTGCCCCAGCCGCTGCTGCTTATTATTTGCTTGCCCCACAACGCGTTCGCTGCGGCATATTGATTAGCAGGAAAACGCGGCGATAAGAGGCGTCCACACGCTTTCAGTTGTGACGTATTCCACGTGGCGACGAGTGAGTAATCGCAAGTAGTTCGCAATCAAATGCGAAACGTCACCGAGCTGAATGTTATCGTTTATTTATAATTTGTATTTCTAACTCATTCACAGAATAAACGCAGTGATGCAAATAGCATTCTATGTTTGTTATTCACTATTCACAAGCATCCGAAGCTATTTCTGTTGGCTCGTCGTAGTTGATGGGGCTTATCAACTAGTAATGCCTATATATAAAGTCACTCCTGAGGGAGCAAAGTTAAGCAGTAGTAGCTCCATTATAGTTTGCAGATATTGCAGCTCCATGATTTCCGATCTTCATGTCGTAGTTCGATGACTGGCTATTTGTCGCGGCTTTGATTCATTCACTCAACTAATGGACTGTGGACTTTATTCTGGATAATTTTGATTGTTCCGCTTCTTATTATTTCAGCTATAAATTTCTTAATAATCCTAATCAGCGTTGCCACGGGTGTATACATGAAAAAAAACCATAGTTTCATCCTTCCTCCATGTGCATATATATTTTGAAGATTTTGGAAATTCTTTGAAATATTCATTACTAATATAACCATGGTAGTGAATCTTAAATCAATAATTTTGCACAGATGCCAGCTTTAAATAGCCCAAAGACTTGAATTGCATCTGATATGTGATTGTAGCTCAAAGATATAATATCTTCCAGCACACATTTCTTCGCGTAGGAGATCTGTGGATTCGTTGGGTTGGCTCCTCTTTTTGGGGCTGACTTCTGCGGCTGCTGCTGCTGCCGCTTGCAGCGTTGTGGGGCACATGTACACACTCTCAGTTGGTTGTTGCTGCCGTGCATGTTGCTGTTGCGGCTGTTGTTGCTGCTGCGGCTGTTGCTGTTGCTGATGCGGCTGTGGTTGCTGCTCGCATAACATCACATACCGCAAAGCAGTGTGTTTGCTGTCTCTCGGAATGTAAATCATTCGCTAAGTACGCTTGATTTAGGCGACCATCGCACTACATTCTTCGACGAGGACAGCGGAGCCGTCGGAAGAGAGGGGATGGCATCACCGGCGGCGGCGCGGGGGGTTGCCAAGACTGCGGCTGGGACTGAGATGGAGGCCGTGAGCCTGGCTGACAGATGGCTGGCTGTCCGTCCGTCCGTCCGTCCGCCTGTCCGTCCAACGTTTTTGGCGGCTCGATGCAGATACACGAGCACTTTCCAGCCAGGGCCTCAAACTGACGAGCTGACGACGAAAGCAATACGCCATACATAACTCATCGCACATAATGAGACTGCAATAATTCACTTGCTCTGCATGCTCTCTCTCTCTCCGTCTCTACCTCTCTTTCTCCGCCTTTCTACCTGTCTCTTTTCCTCCTTGCTGCTGCCCATCTCCCTTCCCTGACCTGATCCCCATACCCCCCGGCTCAAAGATACAGATACTATGTCCAGACTTTGGCCCAGACGGCGGCCCACACGCAGAAAAAAGTGACGATGTAATTTGAATATTGCATAAATAACTTTAGAATTACTAAAATATGGTAGAAGATAATATTTCTTATAAGCAAAGGATATTTTATTTGAAGCGTACTACTATTTATTTTAGCAGTGTACGTAGATAGCTATACTAAAGTGAATATTTATGTTAAGCACAGCATATCTATAGCCTATATTAATGTATAGAAAATTAAAGATATGCGTAGTTATATAATGGACTGCGGAGAAAATATGTATCTATAAGTAACATAAGTAACTTGAAGGTGTATCTTTAAAATAAAATCAACACTATAACCCGCTTCGTTGTACATATTGATAATAAAGTGTGTGCAGATGTGATAAGCTTACATATTAGAGTCTGTGACTTATCTATAGATCGCAAGTATCTCACATTTTTCCGAGTGCCTCCTTGCAGCCAGAAGCCCCTGAACCCCCCTCCCCCTGCAGCCATGCTTATCTTTCCGATTCAGCTGCAGATTCACGATCAGGTTCGCATTCGCATTCGGAGTAGTCCGTCCGCAAGTGGAAATCTTCATGCACTCCTAGTTTTCTGTAATTAAGTGTAATGAGCGTAATTGCTAATGTGTAGCACGGATCTCGAACTCCGAAGATCTCCGATCTGCGATCTTCGATCACCGATCGCCGCCGATCCCCCGCTCATTCTCCATCTTCATCTCTGCAGATTTAGTTATAGCCCAGGGGCAGCCCCATTCCGGGCCAAAAGCAAAGCAAACCAAACCGAACCGAACCGACCGAACCGAACCAAACCAAAGCCAAGAAAACCCGCTGGCGAGGATCGTGATCTCGACAAAGTGAAATTAAAATGTATGACAAAGTGCGTGCAATAATTCGTGCAAGTTTAATGAGCGGAGCCGCAATGCGATGGACATCGTCTAATTGCACTAGATATGGATATTTTAATTGAATGAGAACGCTGTCATATTAGTGGCCAGCAATTAGTCCGATTTGTCCATCGCCGGACGGGCCACACTTGGTCAGTTCCCGATCCTTCCAGCCGGCGATGTCTCCTCCCTGGATTTGTTAATCAAATATTGTCGCGATCCGGTGCACAGAGAAAAACATATATCTACTAACTATGCGTATGATGCTAAAGTATCTATATCTAACTATCAGCTAATTTAATAACTGGTTATTGGTATCCTTGTTGAATGACATTTCTATCATGAATAATTTGAATATGAATATCATGACAAAATAAACTTCGATTTAGGTCCCACCTCCTTGTGTTGACCTCCATCCTACTATAGAGATATCTTTTTTTCTGACTGCATACAGCTGCGGATCGGCTGGGATCGGATCGGCCCAGACTAGCTCCATAATGGGCAACCAATTAACTGCAGTCCGGTCGCGTTCGGTTTAATGAACTGTCCAGGATTACATGAGCACTCGAGCATCTGAGCATCTGAGCAGCGGAGTGTCTGAGTATCTGAGGATTGGCGGCGAATGCGACTACAACTGCAGTTGCAACTGCAACGGATGATATCAGTTAACAAGATTGACACCGCATTCCACATCCACGTCCACATCCCTTAAAAGGGAGCGGGGGAGGAAGGGAGCGCGATTCCATATTCAAATATTTGACCATCGCATTCGCCTGTGAAGTTTTGTCCTGGCCCTTTTGTCCGAAAGGGGTTCCGTCAATATTTGACGGGCCACTTGTGAATTGTGACCTCACCCTTCGGCCTTTCCCCTTTCCCCTGGCCCTTCACCATCCCATCCACCTCCCCCGCCCGCGGTGAGAGTATGTGTGTGTTCCCATTGAGTGATTGCCTTCGTGTTTGACTGATTGACTTGCGCCCCTCACCCTCACCCTCTCTCTCGCACTCGCACTCACACTCTCCCTCTCCCTCATGCACTATCGGCGTATCGGTTCTGTTTGCGCCCTGATCCTGTCCAGCGATAAGCTGGCACCACCCCCACCCCTCCTCGGCCAGGATAACGCAGGCACACGCTCATCAATTTCGACTCCTGCCCAGATTCAAACTCGGATGCAAAGTATGTGCACATGGAGAAAATATTAACATATATTCATGTTATTCATATTATTCATTCTATTTTATCAAGAAAGGTTTGGAATACAAAATACTATTAACTTATAGATGAAAAATGAATGAAAAACAGAATACGTTGCATTACCATTTTTCTGTTGTAAGTTTACTAACATAGCTATTAGATAATAATAATATATACTAGTATAATAATATATACTAATATAATAATATAAATAGGAATGGTTACAATTGCTATTGAAAAGTGTACTAAGTCATATATTCATTCAGTGTACATCGTAAATCAATTATTAATACATTCAATTTTTTGATCTCTTGTTACTAAGTAATTTATAAGTCAGAAACCTATTATATATATATAATAATATATAATAATATAATAATAAATAATATATATTTATATATTATTGAGTTTAGGAATTTCCCGTTCGTTGTGAAATGATGGAATTCCCATTAAAACCAGGACTTAAACGCATATTTCCTGAGTGTACATGATTTCCCTCCGTCCTCCTCATTCCTCTTTTCGTGTACCGAAAGTCTGGCGCCAAACTGGCCATTAATTATATCAATTCCATTGTAGCAATGGCCATCAAAAATCGGCATCTGAATCGCCAGAGCGTCGCATTGGAATTCGTTTTCAGGACATCTCATCTTATTGCATCTGATCTCACCTGGGTGGGAAGCCACCGCCACCTTTTTCGCACGGAGTGAGCAACTGTTTCCCAAATAGCCGCAAAAGGTCAAGAGCTGATGTGGCATTCATTGACAATTAAAAACGCTCGCCCATTGTCCGCCACTGATCACTTCATTGTGCGACTGTCCAGCTGCCCCTCGTCCTCAATCTCCTCGTACCGCTTCGCACCCCCCAACCCCCGCTCCGTGTGAGTACCGCCTTTGTCCCGCTGGCAGGCGATTCAATTGTCATTTGTTGGCCGCTGCAGAGTGGGCGCGTCGCGTCGCCTTTGATGTGAGTGGATCGATCCCTCGATGGTTCTTTCATAATTTGTGTCACTTTATGTGCAGACGCTCGAGTGCAGACAATTGAATCCGAATCCCATTTCGCAATTGAAAACACCTTTCGACCTTATTAAGCAGAAAATTCGGGAGGTTGCAGGAAAACGCCAAAAAAAAGCCATGAAAATGCCGCCTCATTGTTAAGTGATCGTTATTTATTTGGGCCAAGGCGCCGCTTAGACGGCATCGGGATGGGTATACGTATGTCCTGGTCAGATGGTTATTGAATGGCCCGATTTGAGGGCCAACAAATGGAGAAAGTTAATGGGATTACAGCTGGCCATATAGTTGAGTGACTCAAATATGAGGCAATCTCTATGGAAAAGGCACAAAAACTCACTCAAATCTTAAATATTTCGAAGCTGAGCAATAGCTACAAAATTACATATGCATTTGAATTAAGAGTACTTGTATTATATTATATTATTATATTATATTTATATTATTTCTTATTCACACACAAGTCAAAAGTCTCCTTGGCTCACCTTAGCTGGGAGAAGACCTTCCTCTGACACGATGATGATCTTCTGGGAAGTGTCGCACTTTTTCCCATCCAGCGCTCTGGCCAAGTTGACTGTTTTCAGTGCCGTCAGCAAATCGAGCTCAACCTCGAATTTTGCAGCTCGACAATTATGCTTACAATAAGATCGCATCTAATGGAAATTTTATTATATATTTTTTGATTGCCCAAGAGCTGATGAACAGATGAACAGATGAGCAGCTGGCCAGCGGTCGGAGCATTGCTTTCGATTCGATTCCGTGAACGGAGAAACTGCTGAGCAGCGACTTGGGCAAGAGTTCTGGCAGGGGATTTCAACACCTCAGTGAGATGGCCAGACTCCGCCATGTCCGCCATCTCCGCCAGCTCCTCGGCGCTCCCCGCTCTCCTGGTGAATCTTCCGTATGGCGGGGAGATTCCCACAGGCGGACGGAAATCGCTGAGCCAGCGATTTGGGTTCGTGGGAGAGTTGCGAATCAGAAACTCCACGCGAATCGTTTTACAATCGGAACTATTGGAGTTACTGGACACTGGACACACGCCCTGGTGGGCGGTCTTCGCGCCACGCCCCCTTCGCCGCTGAACCGCCGAGCTCTGGGGGCTTGGGAACACTTAGGGAACATAAATGTAACGCCATTATCGGAGGAAATCTGCAGCGGAAAACATAACTCAAAAATACACACGGCGAATACAAGTTAAATATAAAATAAGAGAGGGCAAAGCAAGAAAAACACACAAATGAAATAAGATATTTTAAATTAATTGCCGTCGCACTGTCGACCAAGATCACAAAAAATCTTAAACAAAAACAGTTCCCTGCACGTGACTTGTGACGGGCCGAGTTGGACACAAAATATCCAGATTCAAAACTGAACAGAAAACAGAAACAAAACAAAGTGAACATTTAGATTAGATCAGTGCAGGCGCAAAAGTTCATTCAGCAGGAGCCAGGAGCGGAGAAGTCCCAAAAACAGGGGAGCCTGGCTCTCGACAGCGTGGATACCCATTATCGCAGAGGTGTTAGCTCTTAATAGAACATAGCAAGTTTGGAATGTGAAAATTATAGTTGCGTTAGATCCAAATAAAAAATATTAACTAAATATAAATATTATTTGTAAAAAGTATCTACAATGTATCTATAATCGCATTTGGAATTGTTGATGGTTATCCTTTATAAGGACATCATTAATGGATTTCTAGGGGGATCGGTCATTAAAAGCACCAAAATACCATAAAACAAGCCACTAATTTCTATAAGTACTCAACCCTAGATACCTTTGTTCCCACAATCCGCACGATAACGCATATGCCCCGAAAATCAAGGGGTTTCCGGAGAGGGAAAGAGAGGGCGCAAAAGAGAGAGAGAGAGAGACACAAATCGAGTGAGAGGGGTGAAGGCATTTCAACATTTCTCATAGAAAGACATAATTTTCAATTTAATAAAGGTCAGGCCAATAAAAACCTATCAAAACTGAAGATAGATGTGCGCTACGTGCACCTGAAAGGGACAAAAGGGTTGACGCAGCCTGCATGCAAAGCAGCCAGAGGGAGAGGGAGCTATCGGCGGATGGCCATGAATGGGATCGCATAGTTGCATGTGCGCCTCATTCGGATGGATCTCGGACCTGGCCAAGATCACTGGCCACAGATCTTCGCCAGATCAGCGGACGACGGAGAGGCTGCCGCAGGGAGAGCACACAATAAAATCAGACCGATAACCATCTTTACTGGAGACGCAGACAGAGATGGAGATGGCGATGGAGAATGGGAATGCATCCCTCTCTGTCGCTCTATCTTTGGCATATTAAATTGTTGAATCAGTCACCGAGAAGGAGTCGGAGTAGGAGTCACAGATGGAGATGGAGGAGCTGTGCTGGGCAGACAAATCGGAGCACGTACACCGAGTCCGAAATTAATGACAATTGCTGATTGTGTGCGATAAACCCGATTCGGGTACTCCGGCAAACCGCAGAGGAGAACATCAAAAATCCAGGGCTCAGTGAAGGTGCGCGCGTAGATTCCGGCCCAGCGATAAGGCCGGGAGAATTGGAGATCTGTGAAAGGAAGAGCCGAGGAGGGAGATTCGGGAACGGAGAATGGAGAATGGTGAATCAAGAGCGGCGACAAACATTTCTTGTCGTTAAATCGCTGGTGTTTTGTGTGCAGCTGACAAAAAGGGACAAAGGTGACCCCGACTCCGACTACGACCTCGATTCCGATTCCGATCCCGATCCCGACCCGGGCCCAAGCCCAAAACCCAAAACCCAAAACCCAGGGGAGAGAATTATTATATGGCTCATAAAATATTTGAACAAGTCTATAAATGCCGCGTAATTCTGCTGCAATTAAAGCCACGGCGACGATCGTAAAGGGGAATTGTTTGGACACTTTTATGTCTCTCTTACCTCTCATCCAGCACGGTGCGTATGCGCAATTTCGGTGGGAATGTATCTCGTGTACCCCCACATGAGTGTAATTGATATGGCGCCAGCAGAGGACCACCCAATCCGCAGATAAATAGATGCATTTGTACTTTCAACGGCTTGTATTTGTATATTTGTATATTTGTGTTTGTATTTGATGTCTAAAATGTTAATTCCTAATCAAAGCTAAGTTACATAGAGGAGTAAGTCGTACATATATCCGTGTGTAAATATAGTCGGGGGAGATAGCTTGTGGCCGTCGCGGAGCGTTGTGTTTCCTTTAATCATCTACTATCACAGCATCGTAATACAAGGCAAAGTATATCTAGTATACTTAGTATCTAGCGGAATGTGCGGCAGATTGTTGGCGAGTTGCAATAATAAATAATACAATGATACTTAAAGCTATCAAAAAAAAAAGGAAGTTGTCGGAGAAACATTACTATCGTGTTTGGATATCTCAAATTCACTTCTGTGCTGGATTGTTCACATTACATATTCGGTTTTTCATAGCCTTGCGATTGTCGGGGATTCCTCGTGATTCGTGACTGGTGTGGCGTGAGTAATAAATATAGGATGTTTAATAAATTAAGGATGTCTTCATGGAATGAGCCTCGTTGTGTGGAATGGAGGTTTCGCCGGTTCTGAGCTCTTGGCAATAGCTACTATCTACTTTCTACTCTCTGCTCTCCTCTAGAGTTTCGACTGGATCGCCTTCGGCGCGTGGGCGGTCGCCTTGCACAGACTCTTCCGCTGGTTCGCGAGTATCTTGCGGATACTCTTGAGATACTGCACAAACTTCAGTTTGGTGAAGAGGGCGTGCTGCTCCAGGACCATCAGGTCGTCGGGCGGTGGTGGCACATCCTCCCCGCGGGCGGCCAAGGTCGCCTGCTGGTGCAGCTCCACGAGTGGCACCAGCGTCGAGTTGAACTGCTGCAGACGCTTCTCCATCAGCTTGCGCGGCAGGATCTTGTAGGTGACCACCGGTTGGGCCTGGCGACGCTTCTTCTGGCCCCTCGGCTGCGGCGCCCGCGGCCTGTTGGGTGTGTACAGCAGATTGGTCAGGTTGATGGCCTCCTCCACGCTGCAGAGCACCTCGCGGGCGGACTTCCGCATCCTTCCCAGCTCGTCGGAGAGTACGCTCTTCGCCTGCAGATTGGACAGGTCCCAGTGCAGCTTGATGTTGCGCATGTACGTGAAGGCGCCCACGTAAATCTGCAGGTCGCGATGGGCGTGGCGAAGATTCAACTGGAATGGGCAGGGGAAAAGATTGGAAGCGGGTTAGTTAAGCTGCTTTGTCAGGAAATATAAATCCTATGAATATGATCATGAGTAATTGATAACTTTAATGTGCAACGAGCGGTTCTCTGTTGATAAGATTGAAGTTCTATGGATTCATATTTACACCCATTTCATTGTTTTTAGATTAAGTTTAGTGTTCTATTTATAAAAGTCTGAGTCCCAGGAAATAAAAATTACTTATAAGACTTATTTATTCCCTTATTCACGAACCGAACAAGTCATCAACTGACCATTAACTTGTAGACTAATTATATATTCCCAGCTTAATCACCATAGTTATTCCATCCCGTATTGAAGATCAGCATAGAATTGAAAATATAATAATTATATGGCAAAGTAAGTTATTCTTAAGCATTCAACGCCTTAATTGATTGTATCGCCATGAATAAAGTTCGTGGGTATCTTTATTGAATAAACCTTTTTATGATTTAATGCTCTCGCTGGCAATAAAAATCCCAAATGGGAATTGTAAATTTAAAGTATTAGGGAACCTTGAAATTGCGATATCCATATCGCATATATGGTGTATATAGTCAATCATATAGTTCGATTTTTTTTTGGGTTGACTGAACCCGCGCACTGACTGCGCTTCAGCCCCTTCAGCCCCCCTCCCTCCCTTCGGCAAGAAACTTATCTGGCCAGCGGCTGAAAGTGAAAATCGAGCCGAACGCTCGTCGCTCTCTCGTAACTGTTTTTTGAGTTCTCGGCTGCGCTTCGGCTGGCCGCTCGTGACGTCGTCGTTGGCTCTTCGTTTCATTCATGCCGCGCTCGCCGCTTGTCGCTCACCCTCTTCTTCTTCCGCTCGCTCTCGCTGGAGTTTCGGGGGAATCCACGGCTCTGCTTCATATGAATCACATATCGCGTATACGCCCCGGCGCCCCATGTCCCCCACCACCGACCGCATCGCAAGGCAAACAGCGTGTGTGTGTCATTCACAATAAACGAGCGTTGTGAACTACTCAAACATATTATCGTTAAGCTCATTCCTTCTTCCGAACCGATCCGCTGCGGTATCAGCGAATTGGTTGTTTTCTT
Organism: Drosophila mauritiana; assembly: GCF_004382145.1. Lineage (NCBI taxonomy): Eukaryota > Metazoa > Arthropoda > Insecta > Diptera > Drosophilidae > Drosophila > Drosophila mauritiana. Next base: position 18,115,572 of record NC_046672.1, on the reverse strand, counting down.
TTTTTTCTTTTTTTTTTTTTTTGGTGAGTATGTGCGAATACATTGCTGTGACGTCAAAAGGCCGTCGATTCTCGGTACCGAAGCGATCCATCTAAATATAGAGATCTTCTATCAGTCCCGCTTGGCACTTCGTCGTCGGATCGGGTTCCGATCTGGGTTCCGTTTCGCTCTGTTCCGGGGATGTCAACAATTAGTTGGCACAATTGGCATTGACGTAGCCGATATTGGCCAAATATTGACACACATCCCGAGCGGCAAGTTCCGAGCTTGGTGCAGAGTGAGAAAAGGTAGCTCGACTGGTCGAATCGAGTATTGTGATCAGAGGTATCTATTGAAAGGGAACTCATAAGCAGCCAAAGCAGTCAATTGTTATGAGGAACCACGTTCTGTAGTTACCCCCATTTTCTCGCAGTGTGGTCCGCGGGGCCCAGGTACTTTTCCCCAACTATGACGACAATTGAGAAATTTCAGCGAAAGCCAAACTTTGCTCATCGCCCTGAATAGACGATTGAGTGAATCGCGCTGGCTGAGCGGAATGGTGACTATGATGGGACTGGCTAAGTTTAGCCGTTCTGGGTAATTAAAAAAATAAAAACCAAATTCCCAGGGGGTGGCGACCTTTGAGATCCACCTGCACTCTGATCGCGACTTTTGGCTGACTCAAAGTGAGTCGGCGGTTTCCGCGGATCTTGACCACGCTTGAGATTTTTCGGCGCACCTGCGATCTCATAAAAGTATCTGTTTATGGCCACGCCAAGTGAACTACACTCATCTGGTTATCTGCAGATATTACTGTCCTATACGAAACTTTCCCGGACACCAAGGAATTAGCACGTTGGGGCAACCAAACCGATCTCGATCGATTCACGGAACGACCTTCTCCTCACTGAAATGTGGACTAGAGCCTTCTTAGTGCCCGGCGTTTGTCATATGTGGTCACGTATCGACTTGTACCCCAAGTCAATCATTTCACAAATGCCGCCACCCACATTCCAGAACCCACATTCTATGATATATACACTCCCCATTACCCACCTAATTTTACTTCCATTATTCACCGGCTTATCGGTCACCCCGGGTTTTTCCTCAGCTGGGCTTGCTCATTTCCCCGTGTCAGGGCGAAAATATTTCCGAATTCCCAGACCCCGACAATTTGGCATTACTAAACGGTTCCACTCTATTTACATCAAACTGTCCGCAACTCGAGGGTCTCGAAATTGAAAAGCTCCATAATTTTCCTCTCGCCATAATTCAGATGTCCGTGGCGAATCCAATTCGAAATTTGATTAGCTTCTGTTTGTTGTTTTTTACTTGTCAAAAGTGTAAATAAAATGTGCCGCTTGATTTTATTTTGTTTATCCAACGAATTATCCACTTCAGATACAAATTGAGATTCGGATTGAACTTCGTTTTCAGTTTCAGATACAGCTACTGCTTCAGCTTCAGCTTCAGCCTCAATTCGGATCGATCCAATCTACGGGTTGGCCATAAAACGTGATCGCTGGATCAAGGCCGGTTTGGGGGGGATCGCGATGGATCTATATAAACAATACTCGAAAAAAAGCGCGCGCGCCGTCAATTTGCTCTTAATCTTAATGTGGTTATGGCATCGATTGCTAATGTTTTCCCTCGTGCTGTTGTTGTTTGCTGCCAATGCAAATCGACGGTTAATGGGGCGTCCCGAAATGCCGGCTAATGCTCACGAATCGAACGAGGTGCGATCGAAAAGTTGGCGGCACTTAAATGCTCAACGCAAGTCGGGGTGGGCACGCAGTACTCAAGCTGATGGAAGTTTTGTCAAAACAACTCCATCATCAAGTGAAACTTGTTGAGCTAGCACATATGAACTATATACATATATCAATCTTTACTTCCTAAGTTTCCTGCATCCCCCTCTATGGTTTTATAAATTCCCCTAATCACGTAGACAAACTATGGCAACAACTCTCGCGGCTGGCGGCACGATTCCCCCGGATTCGGACTCATATGACCGCTCCACTCGCCATTAGCTTGTGACGGCCTGTTTGCACCTACGCAGGTGAACGGGGCGAACGCCTCACGTGACCCTCTTTTTTATCACCTCAAGCTCCCTGGCAACAGAAGAACCCCCCGCGAGTGTTTGATGTTTGTAAACGATCCAGTAGTTCTTCACATGACAATCTATGCATACATATGTTATGCTAATGGCACTCACCTGCTTGCTAGTGAGATTCAGACGGGGCAGGAATCTGTAGTTTCCCTTGTAGAATCGCCACTTGTTCTTCTCGACGATGTCCAGGGTCTTGGTGCTCACTGTGGCCAGCTTGTCCGCATTGGTTGTGATCCTGGCCTTGTCCTCGGCCTGGATGCCCCGCAGCTCGCGGCCCGTTTGGTTCTGTAGATTCTGCAGGATCTGAAATAGATACAAATACATATATATAGATCATAGTGTTAATTGGTTGTGCTAATTAAGTGTGCTATTAAATAATAGCTAAGAGCTAACTTTCGCTTGAAACTTACCCTTTGGCGTTTCTTGCAGCGTTTCGCCTTGCTGTGGGTTTCGTTCAGGCCCGTGGGCTTCAGATTGCAGGTGTTCTCCCAGTCCAGATGCGTACTGCTGGCATTCAGCTTCTGCTGGAAGGTCAGCCGGAAGTTGGCCGCTCTGGAACGCTTCTGTAGGTGCTTCAGGGGATTGAAGGGATTGGGAGGACTGGGGGGACTGGCAGTAGGCGCGGTTGCCAGTTGACTGGGCGCCGCTGAGACGCCACAACCGCCGCCGGAGAGGGCAAACTGGGACATGGCCATGGCGAGTAAGATCAGCGACCAGTTCCTGTTCAGACGACGTCGATCCACGAACGGCGGTTGCGGCTGCGGTTCCACTGGGTTCCTGGTCCTGGCCGTTTTGTTGCCGCTCCTGCTACCGCTTCCGCTGCTCCTGCTGACGTCGAGCGGGCGGTCAGCTGTCGACTGTGGATTGGAAAAGTTCCAAAATCAGTTAAAAAAATGTATACAAACACGCAAAGCCCTTAAGACAACACCATTTCATTTTTTTCCCACCCATAATGAACCGAGTTTCACCCGGCTTCTTGACGTCACATCTTCGTCAGACGTCGTCGTCGGTGTTTAGCATGAGAAAAGTCTAGCAACAGGTTATACTATTATTAGTTTAAAGAAAAAAATCAAATACGTATGGTCGATTTTCAGTTATTTACATACGCAAACTTTGGCCGAAAAGAGGGTTCGGTTGGCCAAATGTATTCCCCGTCGAGGGAGCAATTACCATAAGTCAAGACTAACGGACGCAGCGCGGACAACTGAACTGAACCGACTGGTTATATATTATCTTGGCCAACTTTTGCCAAATATAAACCAAAATTCGCACACGTGATGGTCCGTATGTGTGATTGTGGTGCGATTGTGCGGCTGTGTGTGTGTGCGTGTGTGAGTGCTTGAGTGGGCGAATTATGATGATTGTTTGCTGCTTGGGGATTCCCGCTGGACACACTTTTGCGCACACACGCACACATTGAAATATAATCGCAATTGTTTGGGGGGCCCGAAGCATGCGCGATTTGTTATTGTTATCGTTTGCGCTTTAGCTACAGCTATTGCTATTGCCGTCTTTATCTGACTGACATAATTATTTAAAATTAAAAATAAAATTCTTTATTTGGCCACACTTTCTGGCTGAATCATCGTGTGTCGTATCGGGTGGAGGTCGACTGGCGAAGGTAGTGGTGATAGTGGTGCCACCGCACAGGCGGTGCTGTCTCACATCGCCTGGTGGGGTAAGCTCCAACCGCTCCACGCGCCTCCACATCGAGCAGCATGGTCAACGAACTTGGCTTCTTGCTCACATTTGTGAAATTCATTTTGCCGTGCTTTCTCGCTCTCCGGCTCTTTATCGCGGTCCCTTGGCCCGGACCTTGTCCACCTGTCTGTGCCGAATCGCTAGTGCTTGTAGCGACAACCGCTGACGCATCCAATCTTCAATTCCTGCCAACCACCAGCACCACCAGCCCAACCAGCCCCACTGGCACCACCACCCCCGCCGCACGGAACGTGTAAATTAATTTCACATGTTTTGCTCTTTGGGCCATTATTTTCTTTTTGATTTTTGACAACGGACGATGGAAAGGTAGTTGGGCAAAACAGAGACGCTTTTTTTTTATAGTTGCAATAACAATTAAGTTAGTTGCACAAGTTGTGTGGTTAAATGGAACAATAAGTTTTCAATAAGTTAGAATAGTAATAGCAAATAAATGCAAGTCATCGATTAGTCATACCCATCCGAAAATAACCATCCATAGGTTTTCAAATAACTTAGGTTTTTCATAAGTGAAATAATTTTAGAATGCTATGATTCACATGTGGAAAAATGAACATTCTGTGCATCATGAATTTATAACTTGCTTTCAATGCCTGTCACCAAACAGTGCCAGTGATTCATGAATGAGTTTCCCCATGAGAGGCTGGAGATGGTCCCGGTCCCTTTCGGCTGTAAGCCCTATCCCCATCCTCAATCCTATCCCCAATCCCATCCTCAATCCCATCCCCAATCCCATCCTCAATCCCATCCCCAATCCCATTCCGATCCCTAAACCCATCACATCTCCTCCTTGGGGCCAATTACATCATGTGTGGGGTACGTGACACCTCAGCCATTGCTGACAAGTGCAGCTCTCGGCAAGAACTCTTCGGTTCAGAAGTGTCGAGCGCCAGACACCTGTACCTATCAACAAACCGAGCACGCACAGGTGAATTCTACGCTCTTATCGTCAGCAGAAAACGCAATATATAAAATAAGAAAATAAGCCTAAGGTAGTTACTTGTACTTACCATTTACATAAAAATCGTTGGCTGGGAATTCCGCACAAAAATTCGTACTTGGTTGACACGCACTTTGCTTTTGTAACGCTGTTAGTCTTTTCTTTGTGTGTATTTGCCGGAAAGAAGCTTCCAGAATGCAACGAAAAAAAAAAACGGAAAAAAACTAACTAATAATAATAGCGATCGCGATTTGTCGAATTTGGCGAATTTGTCGAGTTTGGCGAATTTGTTGAATTTGGCTGCGTATCTTTGTATCTTTGTATCTTTGTATCGCGGCTGGAGGAACTATCGCGTTAAGTGTCGACGCGCTGCCTTCGACTGTCTGCTATGATTTGATTCCGATTCGATCGGAGTCGAAGTCAACAGCGCTGTCGATTTCTCGCCGCTGGAGAGCGTGGATTGGAGTGTTGTCGAGTGGATTGGATTGGAGTGGCTTTCTCGCCGTCTTTGCCTTGTTTTTTGTACAATTTTTGCAGTAGCGTTTCTTCACTTTTTTTCGCCTTTTCGCGTGCAGTGTTATGTGTGTATATATGTGTTGTGTTTTTTGTTTTTGGGTCCGGCGGAGACTGACTGAACTCCTCAGTTACTATGAGCATACTAATGAGGAGGCGGACGCCCAGTCCGCCGGTCATGTCCGCTCCGCTCGAATCGCCAAAGAAGCGGAAAAGAGACAGCGAGAGGCTCTCTCGGCTGTCATGAGTGTGCAATCGCAAGAAAAGCGCTCAAAACATTCGCCGAGTGCCAAAAACAACGCGAGAAAGCCATAAAACAGCACAGCTGAGCGATAAAAAACAGAAACAGCTCAGAGCGGCTGGGTGCGGACAACGGGTTACCCTGTACCCAGGGTACTAGTAACTAGGACCAAGAAGATACGCTGAAGAAAGCATGGAAAAAAGCAGAAGAAAAGTATAGGTAAAGGCTAACTTTAATAATACTATGTAGAAAATATAACATCTAAAATAGGCAACAGCAAATACAAACATCCAAAAACTATTAACTATAGTTGCTTTATTCGATTAAGACCAATATTCGGTTAGTGAACTAGTAACAAATGCCATAAATATTCTATATTACGGCCATCCCGAACATAATAGATTTATTACCAATATTACCCAGTCGTAATGGGCGTGAAAAAAATCGTTTAGTAAATGATTAGGCCCGCTAGATTTCAACACGATGAGAAATACTCACGGCTCTCCAGCGCTCCCCTTTTGGGATGACACATAATCGGCGCACTGGAGTGGAGTGGAGTGATTGATCGATCCGTCGAGTGGGCCGATCTCCTCCAGATAAGGTCGCTGGGAGAGCTATTCACTGTCTCTCCCGCTCGCAGATAAACAAAACATGTGTAATTCGCCCATTCGCCGGTCTCTGGGGAACAAAGTGAGCGGCTACTTGGCTCTTATCGAATGACTTTCACTCGCCGCCACTTCCGATTCTCCGTTTCTGCGGTTCTCCGGTTCTCCGACTTCGATTCCGAGACGATCGTTTCCGATCCGAAGCCATTCCGTTGCGTTTCGTTCCGTTCCGTTCCGATGTAACCCCCGCAAATAGTCGGCAATTTATGGGGGTTGGCATGAATTTCAGTTATTTCCGTTCAATTTCGCAAGAATATTACTCATACGCTCCGTCGGCCGCCGACAGCCGTCAATGACGACCCGATTGGCTTAGCCGCGAGACGGGCTCTCACGCTCGCAGACACGGCGATTCATTCATGATTGCCGACGACGCTCCACCGGTCGGCAGAATGCGGATGCCCAGCCGAGAGGGGGGGCATGGCGCAACAGCGGGGTGGCGGGGTGACCGCTGAAAAGCGGTCTAAATTTCACCGCGCGCCAAAACCATGATCAATCGAAAAGTAATTGAGCACTCATCGTTACTCATGGCCAAAGTGGCGACGTCGCCGTTTGTCGTTTACCGTTTACGGTTCACGCCTTGCCGCGTACCATGTACCGTGTACCGCTCACTGCCACTGCCACTCCCACTCACCGTCGGCCGCCCAACGCCCACCGCAGGCGGCCAAACTGACGGTTGGTGGTCGGTGTCATGATTGGGCCAAGCTATTTTTAAACCATTGTGCGAGGCACCATGGTACGGATCGCGTATCTGTGCCTTTTGATTTCGGCTTATCGTGTTGATCTGTCCAATTGGCGGATATTTCGAATTCGAATCAATTTGATTCGACTCGCTGCGAGTTGATCAAAATTGGCCGTGTTTGCGGTCTCCACATATGTACACATGTATATTATCGCAATCCAATGATTGTCTGTGCCTGCCATTCGGTGGCGTTAGTGTAAAACCCTAATGGCTAATGCATGACAGTCGATGACGACGACTGGGGTGCCAGCGGCGGTGGCGTATGAGTAATATTTTTGACGTCTTTGCCGCAATCATGTGAGACACGCGTGCGGCACATGGGGGAAACTCTCGAGACTGAATGAATGGAAATGGAAATTGATTGGGATGTGGTGGAAACTATTTGCGGGCTGGAATATTTTTTTTCTCATTTGGAAGGGGAAAAACTTGAATGAACTTTGGCTTGACTGGCATTGTGCATAGTATGTAGACACGTCGTACATAAGCGAACTTGCCATTTTCGAGGGGAAGAACTTTCTCGTTATACATCTGAAACTAATTAATTACACTGCAAAGTGATCGAAATGTCACAGTCTAAGTGGCTCATTAGGTGTATTTCGCGATTGCACGCAATGGGTATGCTAATATGCTTCGAGAACGATTTAATTTGGTGGAAACGTAATCTTGAAATTTTCAGCACATTCAATCGGATAGCATTGTATCATTAGATGCGGTGAAGCACAACTATACTCTAGATGTTCGTAGAATCCCAGGTATAAAAGCCATAGGAAAATTTTACAGATATTCATAAGTATCAATCAATAGTTTATATAATTAAGTACTTATGTACTTAACTTGCGCTCTCCATTAATAAGCTTTATTTTAAAGTTCTTCAAGACCATTAACTGAATTACCCGGTATTTTTTGTTCTTGGAACACGCTTTTATAGAGTCATAGAAGATTCCACTGACCTACATAATAAAGGAAGCACACCAACTTCCGGCGAGTTCTTCCGATAAGATCAGCTATAAATTGTGTTTTACAGTGTGCCGCGTCAAGTGTTAGACATTTTATCAAATCAAACCCGAAATGAGTGTGTATAAAAATCATTTAGTTTTTCGGCCATGTGAAAATTCCCCAATAATGATACAATGTCTACCGCGATTGCAATCTTTGGAAATTTATTGACTAGGCGGTGATAAGACACCCGAACGCCGAGTATCGCCCCCGCAGAGAACTTTGAACCCGCGACCGTCGGCGAGATGCTGATGCAGATGCCAGCTCATCGCGTGGAATTTGAGTTGGCTGTAACCGCATAATGCTAATTTATTGTCCAATCGATTTGAAACAGCAACTAAAGGCTGCAAAGTCAGAGTCAGGAGAGCGAGGCAGCGGTGAAAGTGAGTCATAAAAGCAGCGAAATCGCAGGGCCAGAAAACAATGCCAAATATTTTACGGCTAATGAAATTGGCTGCAGTGTCGGGGGCGATGGCTCTTGGCTTTTAGCTGGATTTTCCTCTCGCTTTACTCATCGTTCTACGCGCACCCGCTCACCAACTAGTTCATTCATAGACGCTCCACGAGCACCACGTGGCGTATGAGCAATTTGCAATTGCAGATTAATAGCTGGCCGTATTGATACTTCCTGCGCAGCGATGTGCCTGGGCAAGGGGGCCAGGGGCAACGCGGGGCCTTTAATGCCCGCCAATTTGGGGGGATACCACACGGCGGTTTTCATCTTTGCCGACCCAACGAAATTTAAAAGTTTCACACATAACAAAGTGCGAAGGATGCAGTCAAAAGAGCCCAAAAAGAGCCAAACTTAATTAGCGCCCATTGCAAAAATATTTACGGCAAAACAAAATAACACCCATTAAGGCAGCCCCGGCGGGGGCAGAGGCTTCCAAGGGCGGCGGGGGGTTGGCAAAGCGGGCACAGGGGGCGGAGTGGCAGAGGGGGGCGCAAATGCGTGATGATCACCGGGTAACGCCCCTCGACAAAGCCCCAAAAACGGAGCCACAGCAGCAGCAGCCGCACCACCACCAGGAGCATTGGCCGCGGAGAGGGCGGCGGAGGGATGGAAGATGGATGCATATGGAGCGACCATCAAAGGCACAGTGCACTGCGAGAAATGGCGGAGTCCCAAGTGGCGAGCTACTAACATATATTTAATATAGCCACGACAGCGGGTAATAAATAATGGAACTTGAATTCAAATAGCTAATAACTAATAATGTTTATTATTATCAAATTATTTATTTAATAATTTATTATGTTTTTCCTTAATTTACACACGATTTGATTCCATGCGTATATAAATCCATAATTTGTATTAAGATTGCTTTTAAAAGCAGCCCCTTTTTCTCGCCGTGCTGCTGCCAAGGAAGCGGGAACCGGCGACTCACACTCATCCATGGGAGGTGCAAACGCCTCAACGCAGCGCGATTTGATCCCAGCCGATCCATGGCAGCCCGGCCCATCCGTGCTCACGTTCTTGGCCATGGCCCGTCATTATGAGCCGTCACCTTGTTGTGTAGACATTGGCCATGGCCACCGCACAGACGCAGACAAAGATGGAGCCGGTCGGCGGCTGGTGGATGGTGGATACTGGATGCTGGATGCTCGGTGCCGAATGCCGGTGCCGAGTGCTGGATACTGGATGGTGGATACTGGTGCTGGATGGTGGTCGATCGACGACGATCGGCGGTCAGAGGGGATGCAACTGCTAATCCGGTTCGACTGCGGCGGCGGCGGCAATCGCTGGAGTGAAATCAACTCGTTAACTCGTTACCAAAACTGATCCCATTTAGCGGCGGCGCATCGCGAACCGGCGCCAGTCGCACAGCCCCACGGAATGCCCTACACCGAAGGGGAGTCTAGAAGATTGGGGATTAGCTGCATGCACCTCGAGATCGTTTTATATGAATATGTCAGCTTTGCTTGAGGTTAACTACAGTACCATATTTAAACAGATTATACCATTGAATTCATATATAACTTTCATATATAATATTGATACTTAACCTTTTTAATGAAAAGTATTCATTTCAACTTGCATATTCACACTATTAATAAAGGAATTTGCTCCCATTTATAAGGGATACCAAGTAGCAGGGTATTCGATGTACCTTCAAGCCTGGCCAAAAGTAGCGAACAATGCTGTCCAGGGGGCGTGGTGAGCGGCGGGGGCTCGGGGGCAAAAGGTGGAGCCTTAACTTTGACTTTAGCTTTGGCTGTGGCGCATTCGCGTCATCAGCATCATCATCGCCAACACCTTCATCATTATCGGCGGTGTCGGCGTCTAACCCATATGCCCGTGCTTAACCCATACCCATGCTTAACTCCACATACCCAGATCCATGCCCATATCGCCCAAGGCGGTGGCTGCTGCTGTGGCGGTGGCGGCGCTGCTCTCTCATCGTCGTCCGCCAATTGCCAGATCCCGAAGTCAAAGGGAGCGAAGGATCCCCAGTGCCGTTGCCAGTCCCTCCAGATCCCGTCCGTAGGTGGCTGTGATGATATACTTTGCCTGCCTGTTTGGCTTAGCTGTTGAAAATGGGGAGCTGCTCCAGCGGCTTCCGCTGCAAACTGGCAATATTGTTGCATTGTTATTCTTATTGTTATTCCTTGGCCCCAAAAGCAGAGGAGTAGCGGTGTGGGGCAGTGGCTGAAAGGATATTGGAGCCTCTTCGGCGGCGGCGGCGGCATCGGCATCCATGTTATTAACTTATTTTCAACCAATAAAACGGCAATGAAGCGAGGGGCGTTGAGGAGGGGTAGCGGCGTAGCGGGGCAGCGACACCGGCACCGGCACCGCAAATCAGTTCCCACAGTTATTACTTTTCATAGGCAGCTAGCTGGCGTGGAAGTAATGCGATGTCGGAGTCGGTTTCGCAGAGGGATCGGATCGGATTGGATTGGATGGACGGCGGCGGGAGGGTGTGCGGCGGGAAGCGGAAAGTCGTTCGATGGCGCCTCCGTTTGGGATTGCTCGTTGATTGGGCTTGACCGCAGAAAGTGTCAAATGACAGGGACTTTAACTGGTAACTCAGCTTGGTCATGGACTTGCCAAGGAGCTGGGCTGGCACTGTTACTGCGACAGGATGGAGTCAAATCAAGTCAAGTCCAGTCCAAGGAAGCACCGCAAGTGTTGATGGCGCCCGCTCGCCGAGGGCTGATTAATGCGCAGCCATTAATCTCGGCCAGCAATGGAGTTGCAGCAGTCGAGGGAGCAGGACGGCCAGATGCCCCGCATCGGTGGACATGGACCACACAATGTGAGAGCTGTAATTGCAGCAGCAAGCAGCAGCAGCTACAAAACATATCACATCCGAGGATCGGGGATGGAACACAAACACACGAAAAGACAAAATACCGCACCAGATGATAATTATGTAGAATGATAGTTCCTTTCTTGTACGAAACGAGACGAACCGAGCTGATCCGAAGCGATCCAATACCAATACCAATACCAATACCAATCCCATCCAATCCTATCCTATCCAATTCAATTCAATGCCCCTGCCCGCCCTCTTGTTTTCGTTTTGAAGTGTACAATTTCACAACATTTAATTCAAGATTTGACGGGTGGCCAAGGGGCAGTGGTGCCGATGGCAGTGGAAAGGGGTCAGGTCGGGCGAACAGGTTCCAAGGCTCCGGCTCCGGGGATTGAGCGACAGGTACGCACACCGGCAAGCAAAAACATAAGACACAAAAATAAACGAAGAAAAACGGAGGCATTGTATCCGTGTCTGTGTCTTACAAGACCTCCCGCACATGTAAAACATGCCGATTCATAATTCCGCATTTTGCTGCTTAAAGAGGAGCGAGCCGAGTGGACAGCCGGCGAGCGGAGAGGAGCAGGGGAGGATGGGGATGTAGATCTGGATGTGGATGGATGACTGACAGGCGGCACGGAGGCAGCGGGATGAGATGAGGACCCGGACAGGGGACAAAAAGTGCTCTGCTGTGAGTGGGGCTCCAGCCTCGCATCTTGAACCCCGATCGATAAACGGGGACCACCCGAGAGCTCCTGGCGGCAAAGGTGACCCCGATGTGCGGGGATAACCTTCACATGGTTCCTTCTGATCCTGACTCTTCTTTCTACTAGCCTTGGACATCATTCGGCAATGGCAATTGCTGATGTACGACAAACTTTAGGGATGTTCCAATTTTAGCTGCTAATATACTTAGCTACGCATTTCTAGTCCTGACCAAACACACACACATGCGCGACTACAAAAAGAAACACAGATACTCGAATGCGAAGTGAAATGAAGCAGCGGCCAAAGCAGAAATACGATAATTGAGTGCTCATTTGTCTTACACGCAGCCAACAGACAAGTCGAGAAGGGGTTAAGCAGAACGGGGGTGGGGGCCTTAGGGGGTTAAGGGTGGGACAGGTATTGTATCTCAAGCTCCGTATCTGTCTCTCTTTCGGATGCTGCGACTGCTGCTGCTGCTGCACGCGTTTTAATGCCCACATTGAAGTCTTTATGACAGCGCCGCATTGGGAATGGAAATGGGATTGGGAATGGGGAATGGGGAATGGGGAACCGCTGCGATCCTGCATTAGTATATCGAATGTCCTGGCACTTGATTCCGCCAGCGGGTTGACAGAGGTAAAATAAAAGTATCTGCAGGCCATTTCCTTGCTCGCCTGATTTCGCATAATTACACACATGTCAGCTGTTTGGGCCACACGACTGCGGCTGATTTGATTTTCCTCAAACGCAATTGTTTTGTAATGGCCATGCCATGTCGATGGCCAGATAGTGAGATATCCCCAGATAGCCAGATAGTCAGCCAGTCCGCCGGTCAGCTAGTCAGCTAGCCAGATAGCCAGGTAGCCAGTTAGACAGTTGGCCAGACCAAGTGGGAAATTGATAACCAAGACCGGTGCAAATGCAACTGCAACTGCCACTGCCACTGCAGCAAGTGCAGCCGTATCGGGTATCACTGGCGGCCCATTCGATGGCAAATTAATATAATTATCGTTGCACGAACCGGAATTACACGGCCAGCAGCGCAATTGTCAGAGCCAGCTCCAAGTTCCATTCCTCTCCAGACCTCGTCACTATGCTCCACTCCACACCACTCCACTCCACTCCAAGTCCGCTTCGAATCGAATCGAATCGCATCGATTGGAGCAAATAAACAATCAGAGAAACGGCTCAGCTTGGTTCAGTTCAGTTCGGCCCAGGGTATAATTAACGCCACAAACGCAAATATTAAGCCAACATCGATAGCTGCAATCTGCCAGTCACTCAGATTTGTATCTGCACCCGTATGGTGCAGATACATCGTGATCCGCATCTGCATCTGCATTTGTATCTCATTGCATAAATAGACGCATTGCCGTTCGCATGGGAAATGGGGAGTTCAGGGGGCGTGGCAGGGAATCCGCATCGGAATTTGAAGTCGAACTCAGTTTCGGGATCCATCGATTTTCATATCCGAAGGTTAGCCCGAGGCCTTGTTCCACGTCACTCTCAATTTCAAAATTCATTTTCAATTCGAGTTTGATATTCTGTTGCAGTTGCATTTTCAGTTTTAGTTTCAGTTTCAGCTGCCATCTGCATCTCAACCGCTTTTTGATGTCTTGATTGAGTTGCCAAATTGTGGCCGACTTGTTAGCAAAGCCAATTAAACGTAATTAGCCGGCGCAAGAACAGTTCAATTACAGTGCAAAGTCGGCACTGTCGGTAGACCAACACAGCGAACACCTGATACCCTCTCCGGGAAAAGCCAGAAACTAGCCAACGGATTCCACTGAGAATCTACCGAAGTGCACTGAGAAAAAAGGCATACAGTGGTATTAAGTCTAATAACTATATTAAAGATCAAGAGATATATCAATTGAGAATAGTATAACATAGAATACTACACTGAGTACACATGTATAATCTTTACTTATATTTAAGCCAGAAGAAAGAGCATTCAACAAAGTTAACTTACCCCTTTGCTAGGTTTTAAATTGATCTGTAAAAGTTGGGGCCAATAGGTGTTGGAACCACTTTGTCATGGTTAGTTCTTAATGATAATAAAATTGCGGCTATTTGCGAGTGGCAGGAACTGTTGAAAGTGTCAGAGTGGAATAACAATTTGGTGGACATATCAGCACCATAAATATGCAACTATTCCACTGTTTATCGTTCAGTGTAGATGATGCACTGATTCCCGATGAAGGCGAGGATGAGCTCGCAACGTATGTGGGTACAAATGCCAAATTGCAACTGCAACTGTCGACTTTTTTGAGCCGGGTAGTGCGGAGCGCGGAGTGGGAAAGTGGGTAGTGGGTGATGGTGATGGCCAGTGGGTCTGCCGATTGGATTGCGAACTGCGAACTTGGGACTGCGAGTGCAGCTTCTTGGCGGCAAAGTCGTGACTTACCCTCGCCGCGATCCGATAACCGCAGCTGGGAAAAGGAGAAGAGAAAAATTTACCCACCAGCAGGATATATTTAAGACCACAAAAGACCACAAATGTGTTGGCCAAAAGCAGCAGCAGTATCAGACGAAGACGAAGACGCAGGCAGCGATCGTCGTCGGACTGCGAAGATGATGATGATGAGGCACAAAATCCAAAAAGCCAAAACCAAAGCCGAAACCTCTGGGCCAGGCTGAATCTGAATCTGAATGCTGGAGCGCTGGAAAAAAAAGCTGAGTTTCCGAGGCCTTGCAGTTGATTAAGCGGCGGCAACAAATTTGCATATTTCATTGAGCAGTTCAATCAAATGGAGGACAGCCCAAAGAGCCTGGCTGGCTGAAACAAAACGTGGCCGGGTCTCTGAGTTGTTGGGGACACCAGCTTGTATCTTTTTCTGCTCTTTTACTTATTTTTTTTTGAAGTCTTGGCAGTTGTGGCCGGGGATCCAATCCGTAGGTTGGGGAGTCACAGTCACAGTCGGCGGCGACAGATTCAGATTCGCAGACGAGGCGAAGGCATTTTTGTCGTTGGTCGAGATGCAAACGGAGCGATTAGGTCCGAAATAACTCATTCATACGCAGAGACAGCCACAGGAATGGAATGGAAAATCGGAGGCTATTGCCCAGGATGTGGCATGTGGCATGTGGCATGTATGTATGCTCGCTCTCCCGCTCCCTCTCTGCTTCGCTCTCGCTCGCTCTAATCTGGGGAATGCCATCGCAGGAGCCACAGAACAATGGCTCAGCGGATCAGGATCTCCGAAGGGAGGAGCAGGAGCAGCAGCAGAAGGTGGCGGTGGTGGAGGTGGTGGTGCAGTGCTGCAGTGGCGGCGACCAAGATGGCGAGAGATCAGCCATCGGCCTGCCAAGATGGCGATGTCTCCGTCTCCCCACGGCGGTCGCATTTGCATAACAGCCGGTCGCACTATCTGCATCTCCGTCCCACAGCCCCTAGCCGCATCTCTTTCTTAATTCACTTGCCCTCTCTTTCGCGCCCTGCTCCCTGCTCCTGCCGTCTCGCTCTGTCTGCGGCTCGTCGGAGCGTGCTTAATGCGGGCGGACACTAAGCCACGTGTGAAATTCAATCACCAACTCAGCCGGCTGGCCGGTCAGCCAGGATCAGCTTGTCTCACTCTCACTCGGCAGCACCAACTCGAACCACAGAGCCACCGAACCACCGAGCCACCGAACCACCGATCCATCGAACATCCGAACCATCGAACCACAGAGCCAGTGGCTCGAATATCGCCATCGTCATCGTCATTGTCGTCGTCATCGCCTGGACACCTCGTTAGGGGCTCAGCAAAAGGAGCACAAGGAGCCAAACGGGGCAGGAGGAGGAGCAGGGCCAAGCGGCGTGGGGTCCACGATTCCAGAGTCCCAGAACCTGAGCCCAGAACCCAAGACGGGGCTCGCTTCACTGCGGTTTCGGTTTCTTCGGCGGCAGCGGCAGCGGCGGCGGTGGTGTCGGTTTCGGTTTTCATATTTTGAGGTTCACCGATGTGTTAACAGGCGGCGGCTGTCGCATATTAGGCTGCCCGTCGCCCCCCAAACCGCTCACTCTTACCACCAACACTTACCGCTGACCGCTTACCACTTACCACACTTACCAGCCAATGCCGATATGCTATATGCTATAATATGCATACCCATACCAGCCAAGAACCACCATCGCCAATGCCAGGGGCCCTTGGCAAGTGTCACGTCGAGCACATAAATTAAATACACAACAAGTAAAAGCGATGGGCAGTGCGCTTTTTCGACTAGGAGATACCTTGATGCCTGGCAGAACTTTTATTAAATTGTTGGCAAATGATATTAAATGGTCTGAGCTACAGATTTGCACAGCTCTATGCCACCAGCAAACGCCCTATGATTATCAGTTTGGATTGAAACAAGTGGAAGATTGGAAGATTTTTAGTTAGTTCTGCTAGCTTACATTAATGGGTTAATAGAAAACATACAAAGTAATTGTTAGAACTTTAAATTTACCTATTAGAATACTACATACCATGCAGTCTGAAGTCTAATCAAAGGTTTATAGATTTATTATGGGTATTAAATGTATCTACATTAGATTCATTTTTATGCTTGGCTGAATAGTTCAATTTAAGAAATACTGACATGAATAGTTTCTTTTGACTCAGTTAGATATGGAATATGAAATACTAATTTTAAGCACAAAAGTTTAACATTTTTTGGTAATTATAGTATTATTAAAACAGTTAAGCTACTGTTCTTTTGAAAATATACAAATTAATATATTTCAATGTAATATAAACATTTCCCTGTTAGATATAAAATCTAAAAATAAAATATACCCATACCAAACAGTATACTTACTGGCAGGGTATTCCACCTGCCCCACCTGACCTCCAGACCTTATAGATATGCTGCTTGCCCCGCCGGCTATGCCCGATGGCCGAGGTAGTGTATGGGATGCCCAACTCGGACACGAGAACATGAATAAGCAAGCAGCCGATCGAAACGAGCACAAGACAAGATAAGCAGATAATTTTCTAGCTCCAGCTCCGGACTGCGACTCTTGGCCGCCGGCAGAGGCAACAACAATGGTAGCGAAGACGACTCCAAATTGGACCACAGAGGCTGCTCCGCTTTTCGCCCCCTCCATCTCCTGCCCATCCAGCGCTGCCAGCTCCTCGTGCTGCTCCTTCATTCTGACCCAGTGCCTGGTACCCTTAACAGCGACATGATGTTTTACTAACCAGCGAACGGCAACCGGCAACCGGCGACTGGTTAAGAAGACGGGCTGCTAATAATTTGTGTTCGCGACGCCGCCGAACAGGAAAGCCGGGTCCCGAGTCCAGAGTCGTCCCGGTTCCCTATGCCACGCCTCGCACCTCACCTCGATTCTCGAGGACAGGACCGCCTCACAATGGATACGAAACCGAAACCGAATAGCCGAAAGATCGGGATCAGGGGCTCCCCTGCATTTGGGCCATTGTCGTCCTTCGTTTCGTGCTAAACGTGTTGTTGCCAAATTGTGAACAAGATTCATTCATGTTTCAACACATTGAGCAACACGGAGGAGTCGTCGTCTGGGATCGGTCGGCTCCACTTGGGATGTGGATGCGGCTGTGCTCCCATCCGTTGCCAGTTGCCGGTTGCCAGGGCCATCAACCGTCGTCAGCCAGCTCGTGTGAACAGACGCCGCCTCATCATTCCGTAGCCCCTTTATTCAAATCGGCAGGGTTGGAGCTCTGGGGTTGGGGGGATATATTTGGACAACTTTGATCTATAAGGTCCGCGATGAATGAAATGAATCCGGGTAGACAGTAATTAGGAAGGGTTGCGTCTCTAAGCTTTGAGGCCATGCGAATTGCTAGACACACGAGAGACCCACTGACTCATCCATGGCACTTTGACCCTCCGTAGGGTTCTAACCCTCTGCAGCTCTACGTTCGGAGTTCTGTGTTCTGTGTTCTGGGCCAACCGGAAACGTCCGACATTCCAGCGGCATTCCACCGCCGCAGTTGGCCATAAAAATAAATAAAAAATAAATAAAATAAAAAAAAACACACACACCAAAGAACAAGAAAGAAATACACACGAAGTGCGCGCTCGTTTATTGTGTGCCTGAAGATGTTTCTTATTATGAAATTAGACTGAACCTTCGGCGACACTTGGCCAGCGCTCAATGAATGAAACCGAAATGAGAAATGAATGATATCATGGGCATTGTTAGCTGAATCCGATTCCCTCTTCCCCCTTCTGACCCTGCATCTACCCAGCCACAGCCAGCCAACCATCCGATCCCTATCCCTATCCCTATCTTTGTCCCTAACCCAAAAACCAGAGCCTGCGGGTCGGCCTGTCGATCCCAGGGACCGGCAAACGAGAGATCAAATGCGATAGCGCCACGAAAACGAGCCACCAGCAGCAGCAGCAGCAGCAACGTGTTGCTCATTTAGCTGGCAGCCCAAACGCGGCCATAATTCAACGCTTTTGATAACTGCGTTAGGTTTAGGCACCATCCCATCCCAACCCAACCCATTCCATCTAGAGATCCGAGCTCCTTTCGAGCGACGCGGCGGCCCAGGATCGGCGCGCGTCAGCACTTGGAGGGACCGGAGACCCAAAAAACCCAAGAGGCGACTCCCCAGGCACAGTGGTTGGAAAGTTGATTGAAATGCCTTGGTCGCATTGTTGAATAACCATCAGCTTAATGGCAAGCATTCTATAAGGATAAATCAGGATACAAGCTGAGCAACTGAATATTTTGAATATAACTTGTATCAGATACAGAGTTGTGAAGAAAGGAAGTAAGATTGGGGGTTGTCTTTGTTAAAAACACTCTACACCTACATACATTAAATCGCAGATCAATCCATTTAAATTTATTAATATCAATATCAATATTTTGTATCAGTAACTTACCTATTTCATGCACCTTTCCATATTCCCAGAGTTAAGCGCTGAATTTCCTGTGTCAAAATAAGATATATTATTTACTTCCATCTAATGCTTAGAGATGACACACTACTACTTGCCCCACTGTGCCTTTAAACTTGCCCTGCCTGGCTATACAATTTGATTTCGGTGTTGTTTGCCTGGCGATTTGTTGTGTTTGATTTGCTGCCTCGTCGTCTTGCTCCATCCTGGCTGCTCCACCCTCGCATCCGCACATCCTCGCATCCTCGCTTCCTCGCATCCACGCACCACTGAGCCACCGCACCACTGAACCACCGCACCACCGAACGCAGCTCTGTCGCATTCCAGCGGTGCCGCAGCGCTTACATTGTTCGCTTTTTCGGTTCATTCAAATCCTTTCGGTAAAATTCTTTTGTTTGGTGTCAAGTTTAACAAATATTTGCGGCCTCTTGTCTTGTTTGTCCCATGTTCCTCGCGTGTTGCTGCCGCCCGTCATTGTTCGGCATCTCAGTTGGACAGCGTGGAAGTGGCTGCGGTACATGTTGTATGTGCGGCATGGGGGCGTATGAGTAATCAGTGCCGCCCGCAATTAGTTCGCCTTAGACAACTGGCGAGCTGGAAAATCCGCACAGAGCACCGAGGAGTGAGAGTGAGTTGCAGTTGGGACTTCGTCCTTTGCTAGGCAACAACGATTTGCTTCCCATGATTGGCCAAAGTTATTGCTGTTGCAGTTGCAGTGCCATTGTTGCAACTCTCTTATCAGTGGCTTTTTCGAGCCTTTGTGCGAAATTTTTGACTCCCTGCTGTGTGAGTCGCACAAAATGCCACAAGAACTGCTGTTGCTGCTGCTGTTGCTGTTGTTGCAGTTACTGTTGCTGCTGCTGCTGCGGCAACAATCTGCGGAGCGGTGCCCCCTGGTGGGGCATTTGGGGGCGGGGCAGGCCCAAGTGGCACTGCTAGCCAATATGGAGACTTGCAACTGCTGCATACCAGGGCCAGGCAGCAACTTCCACTGCCGGGCTGCAACTGCAACAAAATGAAACCGTAATTGTTTGTTTATTATGGCTCTGAGCAGTTGTTGTTGCAGCTATCGCATGTTATTGTTGCTGCTGCCGTTGTATTGTTAAATGTTAAAGTGCTACACAATATTTATATTGGCATTGTCTGCAAAAGTTGGCCATCGTCGGTTGCAGCTGAGATCGCACTACAAATGCCCTGACTTTTGAATATTTAGATAACCTCTTATACGGATCAAATATTTATGAAATGATATTGAAAAATATAAATAAATAGATATTTAAGTAAAGTATTTCAAGGTTTTGCACCAGGGTTCAATATTAGATTGAGCACATATTCCAACTTTGATAAAATTGATAATTGATATAGCTGATAAGCAAGCCACCTCCTTTTCAGTTTTTCCATTCAGAAGATAATGATTTTAAGTTTGGCTTTAACATACCCCACATGGCCAGTGGACCCGTGTGCATCTGCAGGGTAGCGTGGAGTAGAGCAGGCCGAGATTACCATCGGAGACACCCTCGCCGACGCACAGAGGGGAACCCAGCGATGTGTGGCACTGCTGACACTTCAATGGAGCCCCTCTTCTGGCGGGGATTGGCTGGTGGACAAGGGCGTGGGGACGAGGGGACGAGGGGACGAGGGGGCGAGGAAGTGGCACTCCGAGGTTGCCTCATGCTGTGGCGCTATGCTGCGATTATGGCCACGGATTAACTTCCTCTTGTGGCCATCATCATTGTGGTTATTGTTGCTCCTGCCACTGCCACTGCCGCTGCTGCTGCTGCTGCTGATTTCCGATTGCCGCGCCTGCCTGCACTCGCACCTAATTATATCTAATTCGAGCGAACCTGAACCTGAGACCGAAACTGAAGCGGAATCCGATACCGAATCCGATTCCGACTCCGAGTCCCGATGCGAACCCTTGCCGCCTCTTAGGCGCTGATTGCGCTTATCAACCGATTACGTCGACGTGACTGGGTGGCGATAAGAAGGCCCGTGGCGATCGGACACGCTTCCCTTGCAAATTAGCCCCGCCAAGCCTAGAACTATGCAATGCCAGGGGGATCATTTCGTAGCTAGATCCCCCCTCATAGCAAGTATTTGTGGTATATAGTTATTTATATAGAGGGCCCGCAGACTTCAAAGGGTTTTGAAATTGAATTTGAAAATTTCCTTATGGATTATGGTCTTTTAAACTCTTTTCTTTGTTGTTACACATTAAACAGTCGATCGATCGGGCGGCTTTCAAGACGCCTGTGCACTCTCATCTGGCATTTGATGTGGCAGCATTCGTATCTGTATCTGCATTTGTATTTGTATCTTAGTCGTACCTGGGCAGGTCTAACACCTTATAACACCCCATAAATCAAGTGCTTAACCGTTTTTTACGATCGCCGCGTTTCGCAAGGCCCCAAAGACCTTTTGGCGTTTTCATTGTATTTTTTTCCACTCATTTTTTGGCTAAGCTCCCCTTTGGCGGCTGCTAAACCGGCGGCAAGGTCAACGCGTCTCTTCTTCGCTTGTGCAACCCCTGACATTGAGCAATGCGCGCGTATGGGAGGGAGAATCTGAAGCTGGCAGAGATGGGGGAGATGGGGGAGTTCCACTGGTGACTGGACAGGAAATGCTCGTCGAAATGACGTCTCACTACCACCACACTCAACTACGCAACGCTGGTGACATTTTTCTCCACTTGGCGTCGGCGCGTTGACAGTTTCAGTTTCAATCGCCGTCGAGACGAGTCGACTTTTCCCACTGGCGGCAAAGTAGAAACGGATCCCGAGAGCGGCCCAACAATGCCCCGGGGCCGTGTTAATAGAAACGTTCCGAGATTCGACAGAACGAGGAGCAGTCGGAGTCGACCATGTAGACGGAGCCAGCGACAATTCCCGGGAACTCCATAAAAATAGCTAAACGTGCATGGGCCGCCCAGAACTCTTCAACGCTCAACGCTCCCCGCTCATTTCATTTCACTTCATTTCATTTCAATTGACCGACTGGATGGCATTCTTTTCTTCAGCATTTTCCTGCTGCTGCCCAAAAGGGAAATTCACTTTCATCTTTTCAATAGGCAGCCGAAGCGTAGGAACACCATGGCTCAGGATCGGGACAATCAGCTGTGTGGGTCCTTTAATGTCTAAATCTTTGAGGCTGATTCCTGATGTGTCATACCGCCCAAGTCTTGACCTGCTGCTGCGTTGCTGGCCCAATGTCCTGATCTTCGATCTGTGATCCTTTTGGGCCCTTTGTTCGCTGCTAACTGTTTCGGGCCCTGGCCCATCCCTTCCAGCCTCTCTACCTCTCCCTCTCGCTCTTTCTGGCACTTTGTGTGCCGTGTAAATATTTTCCCAGCATCCTGCAAACGTTTTGACAGTTTTTATTAGATCAAAAACCGGCTACAAGTGGCGTGTGATAAATTGCGGCCAAAACGCAGCTAAGCAGAGATGGGCCAGCCCAGATAGACGAGTACGAGTACACACACGCAGATAGGGCACACACACATAGGTAGGTGCTAGGCACTGGAATTTGGGAATGGGAAATGGGAATAAGGGTCTAGGATGGAGGAAAGATCAAGTGTCGCTCACTACTTGGCTTCCCTTTTATTGTCTGATAAGTCGTGACTTTAACACACACACGCATTTCTCCCCGTTGAGTGCCAGCAATTAGGGCATCCAGAGTCCTGTTCTCTCGAGCATCTCAAATCCGTTTACCGGCATTGTGTTCGAAATTTAAGCACTCGAATTATTAAGACAATAAGATTTTATTACTGCCACAGCAATCAGCGTAATGAATCCTTCTGCCCAGCAGATCAACCCTACATCATGCACACATATCGCCGACTTGTCCTGCTTCTTTCTTGGGAGCGCTTTCTGTGCAGATCATAACTCATCATCGACATTGTGGCGACGGTGCGTTTGATTGATGAACTGCCAAAACGCTCGGCACACTCACAGCTCAAATATGCTGGAGCTCCAACCAAACCAACCCCACCCCCACCGAATCAGGGAGGCCGTGCTGAGAACGTTCGAAAAGAGCCCTTGCGAGTCCCACAACTATTGTTTTTTTTGAAGTCAACACATTCCCCATCTCGTTGCAATAGGATGCCAAATTCGTCAGTGATCAGCAGGGTGAACGCGGGATTGGCTCGCTGTTTGACCCACCACCGGAGATTGTGTCGCGGCATTGCCGAGCTGGACCGGCTCATCCACAACGATGATTTCTTGAAGGATCCCAGGACGCAGTGGCTGCTCCATCAGCGGCGTCAAACGGAGGAGGACCAGGCGAATGCAGATGCTAGGGTCAGTCCGTTGGGCAGAATGGGTTGTGAAATGGGTCGTCTGGTGGGTAGGTCCAAGATAAATCTGTCCCCACAATCCCGAAAAGTGAGTACTGCAATCCGACTGACAACCGCCTAATGAGCTATTCCCCACAGAATAATCTCGTCGTGACCCGGACCTTTTGCCAAATCCTCCAAGTTGAAAACTCCACACCCCGAAAGCAGTCGGGACCAATGCCGGCTCCAACTCCACTGCCGTCGCCAGAAAGAAGACAGAGTATCATGTTCAGCGCTAGCCTGCCTCGTCCTTAGCCGGATAGGATCCTGCTCCAAGATCAGCCAAAGTAGTTAGGCATGAGATCCTGTAGAGATACACTACCAAGCCTGGCAGAGATCTACGATATGTATAGATCGGTGCAAGGCTTGGTAGCGCTCTCTTTGAGATGTCTCTGTGGAAATAGCCCAGCAACGACTGAATTTATATCCCACACAACTGGAGGGGCAGCAGGAGGAGGTGGACTACGAGGAGGAAGAGGAGGAGGTGTTGCCCCGTCCGTCGTTCAGTATCCGTGCTGCTCTCGTTATTGTTATGAATAAGTTAATAACATGGCGGAAGGCTTCTTTTGTCGTGGCCCAAACAAGCAACAACCTGGCAGGCAGCGCTTATTAAATGATTGAAGCCTTTGGTGGGGCGAGGTGGTGCTGGAACTTCGACTTGCTGTTGCTCTTGCTCTTGGTCTTCCAGTTGGACTCAAGCTGGGGGCCCCCATAAAAAAGGTGGAAACCTGGTTCTCGTTTCTTGATATTTTTTTGCTCCCCCCGATGCTGTTGTTGCCCACTCTTTTGAGGAGCGCTGCTTTGTGGTTTTTTCCCTTTGCGTCCAGCGCCCACCATCAATAACAGAGCCCGGGCCATATTTATGATTTGTTAAGCAACGCCGAACGTGCGAAAGGATAATCACAAGCGCCTGCTGGCACGCCCCCCTTCTGCTTTCTGCCCCTTTTTTATTTCGGCCAGGGGGGTGAGTTGGCTGAAGGGGGGAGATGTTCGCTTTCGTCGTGTGTGAGGCATTTCCAAAATTGAGTCAATGACTTTTATTTTTACGACTCGCCCTGAGAGTCCAAGTGTCCAAGATGGATGGATGGACGGATGGATATCCAAAGCTGGTCGTCTGTTCTGGCCTGGCCTGGGCTTTTGGCTTTTATGGCACTGCGAATTGAGCTATTAGACTGGCGCAGATTGGGTGATCGTAGTAGTTATGGCCAGTTATAACAGGTGCCTTGCTCCAGATCCACTCGAACTTTGACCACCGGCGTTGGTGGATGATGGTAAACGCCCTCGATCCCGATCCCAATCCGAATCCCTAGTTGTTGATTCCAATCTCGTCCACTCAACGAAATCAATTATGTACTACAAAATTGTACAAATCATTTTCGTTCGACCTCCAAGGAGTTTCAGCTGCCAGGGGATCGAAGAAAGGAAAGAAGGAACGCCAAGGATGCAGCTGTAAGGATCGCACATTTTGTGGCATGAGGATGAGGTTGAGGCAGAGGACGAGGGCAGGAGTCGAGGGCCCTTTGACACGCTCGCGGGATTAGCACGGAATGAGCAAAGGAGGGCGGGTGGCTTGTTTCGCCGGAGAGCTGTGAAAATTCCTGGCATCTTTAATGAGCGCCGGCTTATCAATGGCCTCCGCCGTCATCCGCTCCACATCCCATACATATGCCCATGCCCATGCCCATATCCATTCGCAGTACCATTCCCATTCCCAGTCGCAGTCGCAGTCTGATTGTTAACCTTTGAATCGGGGCATTAAAAAACGTTAACAAGCTGCGTAGCGCCGTCGGCGGCGTTAATGTCGAAATTGGCGCTGGCCCAGGAATGGCCAAGATCGGTGAACTGGAGGAGGAGGAGAATGAGGATGGGTATGGGGATGGGAGGGAGAAGTGATTCCAGGAGGGGAGCAGGAGATCGGGGCAACTGGGAACTGGGGCCTGCGACTGGGACTGGGACGAACGTGTTTCTTAATGAAACAAAGCTTGAATTTTAAATGAGCATCATAAAGAACAATGAAAATGCAAGGAACAGCAACAAGAAAGCGAGACCGGCGATCCGTTCGATGGACAAACACTGGCTGGGAAGTGAGCGGAGGGGAGCGGTGGCGGGGCGGTCGAGCGCGGACAGCGCGAAATAAAAGCGCAGAAATGTTAAATAAACAATAAAAAACAATCCGCTGCCCCCACCGCCCCCTCGCGGAGTCTGTCAAACTCGGCCAGCGGATTAAGCGCGGCCTGCGCACAAGACGCACCAGAGATGGATATGGCAGCGATCCCAGGCGATCCCCCAAGCCCCCAGACCTCAGCCACGATCCCCCCGTGGCTCCACTCCAACCACGCTTCCCCAAGTCCCCGAAAACCCCCATCAAGCCGCCACCAGTCCAGAGACGGAGCAGGATGGGGCGAAGTCAGGAGGAAGTGCGTTCCAGCTGACGCGCCGACTGCTGAATGTCCTGACACAAGGTCTTCGAATTATATTGTTACTATTCAAGTTTTTAATATAAGTACCCTCTAGTTAAATGGTATTAACAAATATTCTAAATTTTATAAATAAAATTGCAGGTTAGTTAATTTACAAAATAAATAAAGTAAATGGATATTTTACATTTTAGTAATTGCACAATTAAAAGGGATATACTTTAATATTATGCCAGATACATTTTATGCACAGAAAACATATATCTAAATATAAATTTATATAACAACCTTGTAACTATAAAGAAATGTTAGTGATATAAACAAATAAGAATTGTATAATATATTATTAATAAATTATTAAATATAATATATTATTAACCTTTTAATAGATTGCAAGCTCAAACTGAATCTCTCCATGGGTTATACCCTTCAAGAAGTTAGGGTACCGCCCGATAATCATGTGGGTTGGGATGTAAAACTTTTGCCGTCGCCGCTTTAAGGATTCGCAAATGATTCTGCGGCCAAAGATGAAATGAAATGGGCCCAAAAGGATCGCGGGGAGCACAAGGGGCAGCTGGCCATAGTTGATTCTCTGGTGCTGGCCATAATTGGTGCTCATCTTAATGGCATTAAAATTGCATTATCGCTGTATTTATTGAAACGGTTTGTTTTAACAAGATTAACTCGACGATACCGGCAACAACAACAACAACAACAACAGCAACAACAATGGTGGAGACCACAAAATGATTAACAGCAAAAGCCGCCACAAACGAACACCAAAAAAAGATACAAAAATACAGAAAAGAATGAGAAAACGATCCGAAAACAGCGTTAAAATACGTGATATTTATGTGGTTGCTGCTGTTGTTGTCGCTTGATTGGCCCCATCCATTGTTGTTATTGTTGTTATTGTTGTTATTGTTGCTGCTGGGGGTCATAAAATATTTATAACATAATTTCATATCATTTTTAGATGATTAGATTCAATAAGGCCGGCTCCCAGTTGAGCAGCTGTATTGGATTTGAAATGAAATGCGCCCGATACCATTTGTATCTTTTTGTATTCGTACTTCAAAGGCGCTTATCTTTGCCGGACTCGGGGAATGGCTTGCTCCTGGGAAGCCAGGAGCACCAGAAGAACCCATACTGAGTCAGCTCGATGACGCCCACGTGCATTCCCAGAACCCTAGTTTAGCCAATCGATCGATCGATCGGTCGATCGATCCATCGATCGCTGATGATCCAATACTGCAACCCTTTTGCAAATGATTCCGGGAAACACTCATAATTATTATTTATGCATACAAATTAAAAGCAGAGCGCAGTATTTGCCAAAAATCCGAATCCGATCAAAGCGCTTATTTATGGCCGCTCTTCTGTTCTCACTTCTTGTTGTTACCCCGTTCATATTTCATCAGCCCGCGAAATGCTGAAAAAAAAATACAAATCGAATGGAATGGTATGAAAGAGTTTGGAATGCGTTTGCCGCGGGCATGAAATGCCCTAGTCGAGATACAGATACGTGTCGCCATTTCGATTGCTTTCCATTTCGAAATTGCCGTTAGGTTACCCATTTTTAGGGGCATGATGTCGGCACATCCAAATGTGGTAGCTATCCGTTCATGTCCAGCGATTAAAACTTCGAGTGCTCTCGTTATCAGAAACCCATTTGTTAGAGTTCTTGACCTTAGACTTGGTCGGATGATTGGATGTTCGGATGGTTGGATGGCTGGATGGCTGGATGGATGGATGTTTGGCTAGCTGTCGTGGCCCAAAGGTGCGTTACCGTTACTAGCGGCTGGCTCGGAAGTGCCCCATCCGCTCCAGATTCCAGATTGACGCATCCACTTATCATCGGCTATGGCCTACCTGTGACCGTGCGTCAGCGGCGACAATTAAATAGATTGAATGCGGATTGCGACGATTTATGACATGGCAGCGGCACTCGCGGCACTTGGCACTTGGCATTTGCAATTGATTGTCGTGTTGCCCAATTAAACTTATTGCGCCTGCGAGTAAATGAAATGTCAAATAAGTTAATTAAGCAATGTGGATGAAATGGGGATGGGAATAGGAATGGGAATAGGACGAGCCTCCGTTACGGGGGCGTGTTGCTGCGATAAGACGGGCGATGATAACACCGGACGACCTTGTTGCATCAGCAACAGGTGGCGTATTTGTGTTCGCTGCACAGCGAGAAAATAAAGGCTATAAGATAAGACCAGCCTGCATTCATTGAACATGCAAGTCCCCTGGTCAGTATGCTACAAACGATATAAATAGATGTTATAAACTTTAAGTTCACACCAGAAGTTCTCAGCCTAAGATCGGGAAATCTTTGTTGGATTAAGCGTAATAGCATTAAGAAAATACAGATTAAATAGTCCATTACAGATACGATTATGTTGGGTGGGTCTGGTATGTTGGGAATTTTGATAAGATTGCAACGGTCTGTGTTGCAGTTTTACACGTAGAACATTTAAGGGAAGATTGCTAGCTCATCTCATTTTAATTTCTACCCAAATTGTGCCAAAATGAAGTACTAATTAATGCGATCATAAGTATTATTCAGGAGCCATACCTTAAATTGAATTTCATAATATATATTTCAGCAGCAAGTAAAAGGTGGTTGCTGTGCAAAATGAAATTGCTCGATTGCCGATAATCATTTGGTCCCATGATCATTCCCGCCAAACAATTTCGCACGCGTTGTGAGTTTCGATTAGATTGCGATTGTCGCACTGGCAGCCCGTCCCCGTTTCTCGCCGTGTAGCCAGCCGTCTTACAGTCGTGTCTACCGTGCCTGCAGTGATAACCACCGATACACATTACCACTATATCACTACCAATATGCTCGTAACCACCGAGCTGGTGGTGCTGCGCTGTGGCTGACTCATCAGGTGGTTGCCCCGCTTAGCGACACACTCTGATTTTCCGATTTCGTTCGGCGCTTTTTTGCGGGGGCTTCGATTTGCTGCGCTCGCTGAGTTGGCATCTCACCTGGCGGCGGGCTTCCAATTAACAAATGCGAGTCGCGTGCCTTGACGTCATTGGAGCTGCCCCTCCAATACAAAACCAACACCCCCCCCCCTTGCTTTTTGCCCCAACAGCTGTGATATACAAAGGTCGCTGCCGATCGATGTTTACCCCACAATTCCGCGAGAGACATGAGACAGCTCATGTTTTCAGCCGGCTACGTCAGCTGGCTTGATTTCAAGAAACCTAAGTGTGGGTGATCTTGGGGGGTTTTCGAAGATAGTGATTGCACATTGTGAAATTCTGTTGTAGTGGTGCCTGGGGGTGGGGATGGTGTGTGGTGTGTGGTGAGTGGGTAGGGGGTTGGGCTGTAAGCAAGTAGGCCTGGTTGCCAATTGAAATGAATTGAATGGCATTGAACGGAACGGAATAGCCGGTGCTTTTTGCTGAACCCTATTCCAACTTGACTTAGGTTAGGATTTTCCAGCGCTATCCCAACAGGTAGGTAACATTGTGAAATTATGTGCTGGGCCCGCTCTAAAAATAGTCAACCATCGGTTAGGAGGGATTAACCAACACGATCCGGTGATCTTGACGAACTACGATTTTCCACGTTCATTAGGGGCTATTGATTGTTTTCCAGCCAAGACTGGTTTTTATTTTTAGCCCTCAAATATCTGGTCGTACTACCCGTTTGTTTTTTCCCCCACCAAACGCTTTGTGGGTCAAGACGTTTCGCAGCTTGTGACGTCACGAAAGAAGCGGCGCGTGTTTGAAAGCTAAGCTCTTTTTTGTTTTTGGTATCTTCTTTTTTCGCCATGTTGGCAGCCAAATATAACTCCACCTCTATCCGAAGAAATGAAAATAAAAGGCAACTCTGTGGCGTCATCTACGCATGACGCATGTCTCACCTGGGGCCAAGTTCATTGCGTAGGTCGTTCGCACGGTCTTTAATTGGGTTATTAGGAAACGATGAGTGCGCCGGGTTTATTTTTGGCACAACGCCTCGCTTTGCCATGGTTATAATTGGCCATGGTCTGCTACCCTAGTGCCAAGTGCCAAGTCCCAAGCCCCATCGCCAGTCCCCCAATCTCCGGAAGCGGCTTCGTCTGGCTGCAGTTGCCCAACTCGGATTGGGACTAGGATTCATTTTAATTAGCCGCTTATTGATTGACGCCAATGGAAACATCTGAATCATCATCGTCATCATCATAATCGTGGTGATCAGCGGAGAGATAAGTTGGCCAGGCAGTCCGTTGACTAATTGATTGATTGCTAAATGACCAGGTCTAGGGCAGGTGACCCTTCACTCCTCCTAATCTCCTTTCGCGTGGGCCAGCAAAAAAAAAAAAAAATAGTAAGTAAACAGAGAAGAAAACACGAAGGTGGAAACCCCTTGGCAATTATGCGCGGACACTCGACTCGTCTTTTTTCCAGAGCTGCAACATTGGCGGCAGCAGTTCAAAAACCTCGAAATAAAATGCAACTAATACCCCGAACCGAACCCCTGGAACCACGGACGCCTGAAAAACCCCATCCCGTTCCCCTCTCACAGTTCAGTTGGCTGTATCAAATTTTGTTTAATTGTCGGCTGGGTTCAGTGGCTCAGTGTCCAGTGACCAGTGACCAGTGTTCAGTATGCAGTCGTCTTCCCAGACATGGATTCTTCAACATTGTAAGCGCATTTGCTGCATTGGCATCTTGTCAACCGCCTGGGGTCCCCCACCCCACTCCTCGTGCTCCTCCTCCTGGCAGATGCTACTCCATTCGATCCATTGGGATGGTTGGCTGTTCCCGTTCCCGTTTCAGATGCTCCATTTGCTGGGCGAGTTGTTTGCGCTGTAAATCGATACATTTGCACTTGGCTACTTACAAATGTCCATCTGTCCGTTCGTCCGTCTGTTTTTCCACTTTGCGGAGAACAAAACACAGGCAGCACATGCAACACACACAACTTGGACAACAGAACACAGCGACGACGTGATCTCAGTGCGGCTTTGATGGTGGTCATTGCATGCCACCAAAGCCACAACAAGTTGATCAGGCTGCCTCAAACTGGAGTGGCATGGGGCATGTGGCATGGTGGCATGGGGGCATGGGGCGTGTGGTAGCCTCTATCTAGGGCTGGGTCGAAGTCGAAGCCCTGATCGAGTTGCAGTGGCCCACCTCATTAGCCTTATTACATGTGCCACATCAAATTAACAACAAGAAGCTGCTCCCGATGTTGCTGCTGCGCCAGTGGCAGTGTTGCAGTTGCAGTTGCAATTGCAGTCGCTGCAGCCGCAGAAAAAAATAAGGCGAAGACCAGTAGAAACGATAAGCCAGACATTCAGACACTCCGACTGGCAGATTCTCGTTATTCAGCTGGAAAATTAATTTGAAATACTCATTTTGATGCATGTAAATAGATAATAAAATACGTTTCTTTATATTATGTCAATCATGTAATATTAATGCTTTGCTAATTATTTGAGTTATCTGTTTATCTAATCTATATAATTTTCAAATTATATTTTCAAATATAAAGAATTAATTAACACCCATCGCATGCATGTGATAAGATTCCGACTTGTTAGATTCGATAAGCTTTCAGTATGATACCCACGCAAAGATTTTCGGCAAAGTGGGAAACCCTGACTCATCTGCAACTTTTGTTTACGGAAATATTTTCAAACCAATCCAAAAACAAAAAAAAAAAGAGTCTCAAATGATTAATGGGCACGAATCAAAGATATAATTTGTGTGTTTATTGGTTTATTATGCGACCCGATAGTGTTTATATACCCTCTATTTGAGGCCATCTACAGGGTAGATTGATGAAATTAAATCAGGAACAACAGCGACTGTGTGAGCCGGAAAATAGCCAGTGGCCGGGAAAAACTTCGACTTTTCCCTAGAGACAAGAAAAATCTCTTCTCTAGCCGCCCAGCAGTCTCAACTCGACGACGACCCTGCCCCCGGTGGTCCCGCTCCGATTTCTGGGTCATATTTTGGCCAACTTTTTCAGTGACATTTGAAGCAGCCGCCGACGGCGTGTAAAAAATCAAAAAAAACAAAAAAAAACTCAAACAATCAGAAAGTAACCACACAAAACACCAGCAAAAACCAAAGAAAAAGAAAATAATCAAAAAATAAATAAATAAGAAATGCAGGCGAGGCACGACATGGTCAGGTTGTTTTAAGACCCAACTCCGCCGCGCTTTTTATGAGCCAAAGTTGCCGTTGCCGTTGCCATTCCCGCTCGTATGTAAATCAAGTGGATGCGTTTGGATGTGGATGGTGTGGCAGCAGGGGGGTGTCGGAGCTACGTGTACGTGTGGAATCTTGAATTGCAATTTCAATAACGAGACACGGAACACTTTCAAGAAAACGCCGCAAGTCGAGACAGCCAGCGAGGCAACACCCAAGATCCCTTGGAACTTGCAGCTTCGGCGCAGCTTAGATTACACAGCACGATGATAGACCATAGACCATAGACCTACCATCTGACAATCCAAGTAAGTACACTCTCATTTGGCTGAAAGCAGCATGCATTTGGCCAAAAGCCCAGAAAAGTGGGTTAGCCCAAGGTTTTTGCCATGTCCAATTGACTTTGACTTTGAGCGTACTCCTCAAAGTTCACTGACACAAAGTAGGTGTATACAAAGTAGCTAACTCTAGGCCACTAGATCTGTCTCTTAACCCCTTAGGTAACCCTTGTCTTGTCGTCTACTAGGGTTAAGCCCTGATACACCCGAAAAGAGCCATCAAATGTGAGCTGAAGAATTCTCAAAAAGGAAATCGCACTGCCCAAATGGTAGCCGGCACAGAAGCCGTGAGGCTGAGACAGATCTTCGGAATGCCGTTCCGGTTGGCCAAAAAAAAAAGGAGAAGAGTCAAAAAAACAAGAAATACAAACCGGGCGAAAACAAAAACATTAATTGCTCATCAATTGCTGGGAAAGGCAATCCAAACGGGTCCAAAGCAGAGCGAAATACTGAAATACTGACCCACACAAACACTTGTTGTTTGCTCTGCTGGCCGGCGATTCTGATGCCCAGTTCGTCGGATATATATTTTTTTTTGCTCTTCGATGGCAATTAGCTGGTGGCTTGGGGGACTCACCGAGGGGGGGGGGGCAAGGCCATTGCGCCTATGCAAATTGCGAATTTATTTTTGGCAACCGCATCACCACACAGAGTTCCCTCCTTGGTTTCCTCCATTCCTTTCGCGCTCTTATTTGTTTGACGACCCAAAGTCGAAACGGAAGTGTTTTCGCGATGTGTAAGAGCGCCAAACGCGAAGCCGGGCAACTTGGAGCTCCGCAATCCGAAAGCTCGAGTGAAGTTTGCCGGCTGCTGGAGCCGCTGCCACTCATGTGGTAAAGTGAGTGGAGTGCCCAAATTCACACGCGATGAGTTGTCCCCAGTCGAGCACGGATGCCATCTGAGTCTCTGGGAAAAAGTATCTTTGCCCAAGGATTGATTAGTAATTGCATATCAGCTAAATATGTATTTTTGATCAAATATTTTATTTATTACTCCCATATTCCTTGTATTTAAACAAAAAAAAAAAACAGCACATGCTGCAAAACTATTATTAAAAGTTTACCACATCACTCGGCGATCTACATTGCTCAAACTACAATCATTAGTCATAAATTAAACGTAAAAACTAGTCATATAATTTAAAATTAATTTTTAAATGATGTTATAAGGCATTATTATAGTATTACTTAATTGATAAGAGTATCGAAACAGTTCATTCCATATGCTATAATTATTTTAGACATTAACTTTTAATTAGAACTCAACGCCATCGTCTTTGGAATTCCTTTTATTTATTATTTGCCACTGCTTTCATAGGCTTCGGAGGCATTAAAAGTGATGGATGACTCCTTGAATATCAGATAAGTCACTTAACAGCTACCACATCATATGTAACACCTTATATTTAAAGCCAACAAAGTCTCCATTAAAGCCAAATATGCTCAGCGTGGCACATTGTTTTCAGTGAGCTTAAGTGCTCAGCCTGTGATTATTATAATTATTAATAAACAAATAATAAACAAAACAATTTCATTGTCTATCTCAATCCTTGCCATTTGGCCAATTGAACTGTTGGCCAATGGTGACCCGTCCTTGGCTAGCGAGTCCATTTGTTTTGCGCTGCGCTGTTGAATCATCATGTCTTGGATCTGAGATTAATGTCTGGCTGCCCCGAAGCCCCAATGACTAACCACCCGTGGTTAGGTCAACCCACCCACATCCCCACCCCAGTTTGGCCAATTGGACGCTCAATCGCCCCACTCCACTTCACTCCAGTTCCCATACCCAATACCCTTACCCATCCGCCGGCCGCCGCTGCCGTTGACAATTTGCCAGCGGCGCACGCGACACTTGTTGACACATTGGAACTGGAACGCGTTGGCGTTGTTGGCACGCGATAAACTTGGCGGCTCGGCTCGCTTATGGATCCGATCGAATTGAATCGAATCGGATCGGATCGGAACGGAACGGAACGGAACGGAGCTCGCGCTCCATCAATTAGTCATAGAAGGGGTCTGGGCATGGGTCTGGGAATGGGTCACATGGATGTGAGTGTGACTGTGAACCGCGTCTCTATGCTAATTACTGATCGGCAGGCCGAAAAACGGTGATAAGGGGTCGATTTCAATTATGTTGCCAGCCTGCATTATAATATTAATAACACTCGATAATAATCGCGGCGAAGGCGTAGCATTAGCCACCCCGATTTGTTGGCATCAAAGTATCAGGGTGTATCGATTGTTTGCCCCTCGGCTGATACTGATAATCAACGGCAATTACAGCGAAATTCGCGATTGGCCGATGGTCCTTCATGGGGATGGCCGGTAATGGGCGGCGATGAGGTGGGGGCCGGCGATTTGGGAGGCGGCGGGTCACACGGCCAACGTCACAGAACATGACACCTACGTCAGTGGAGCGCCAAATGCCAATGGCTAAATTTAGCGCCAGGTGCTAAGCTGAACTGAGCCGATTGGGTTAATTGGATGTGCCAGGTATCCCTCGCTACATGGTGCAAATAGCATGGGTGTCAGCCCAGTTAAGACATCCTAATTACTCCTGAGACTAGTACAACCAGTGCCCGAGTGGCTTAATTGATAGGTCAGGGAGTCGTTTGTGAGATAACAAGCGCCTAATGAGGATATATACTATGCACTTACTATATGTATATGTTGTTGCAAAGATTTATTTTCGTATCTTTAGAATGCTTCTACATCAATGGGCCAGTCGGAATGCTTATCAACTGAGATAGAGGGCTGTTACCTTTACTTATTAGCCATTACTATAAGTACTTCGTATAATGCATTAATAAACACCCAAGTACCTGATACACAAGAAGCTCTTGACTGATTAAATTCTTGAGCCATAGTCTGTACATGATGTCTGTATAGTGTGGTTATAGCGGAGTATGGTGGTATCCTAAGCACCAGATCCGCTCCAATTGTGCTCCCCGTGCAGCGACCTCCGACCGAAGAACTGCCGGTGAGTCAGCCCATTCATGTGTCCAGCGAATGCCAAGTGCCGCCCCAGTCGATGTGAGTGCTCTCCTCGTATATCCATGGAGCGATATACACATATCGTACCGAGGTGGCGGTGGCGGCGGCGGGGGCGTAGCCAGTCCGATTATTCATTCATAGAACGGCATTAGTCAACACCCATCGAAGACAATTGGCTGCGAGGTGAATTCCCTGGCCGACGACGCCTCAAAGTTCAGCCTCTGACGACGCGCGGCGATAAGAGTTCAGTGGAAAAGTTGGCTCAATTACTGTTAACCGGCGTTGATTCAAAACTTTTAGTGCCACCCGTCGAATGTCTAGTACTGGGATGACAGTGGGCCAAATCGATGTGATATGGGCTGAAATGCCTGTGGAGACCAGCCCTGTCAAGCCAGCTCCATACTTGCCCACTGTAAACTTTTCCACGCTTTTCCTTATCGCGATCGTTCCTTCACACACACACACACACACACACACACACACGAGAAAAAAGCGCGTCATCCACGGACTCAAGACCCCCAGAAGTTTATTTTTTTCTTTTTCTTATATATTTTACAAGCGTGCCACCGATTTAACTCGAGGGATGGCACGGGGTGTTCGTCGATGAGTGAGGGTGCAAAGATCGCAAATTTTGGGGATCATGATATCACATGTGTGTGCATATAAGATAGCTGCGTACCATTGGGGTGGTTCTATCTCTGATACCTTTGATACCGACTCCTGCGATCGTAAATCAGTGTGATCTGGCCGAGATATTGGAAGTGGCCAAGAAGCTAGACTATAAAGCTATCGCCGTACCGTGGGAGAATCCATTCCCAGTTCGATGGCCAGCTAACGGCGATGTGCGTCAGTTGCCATTGCTTTGGTCAGATGATCTAATTACCGGTCAGATTTTGGGACAATGGAAAGTTTTGCCGCAAAGTACGTGACACAAAGTGGGATCGCAATGGCCCAGTGAGTGGTGAAAAGACTGGAATCGCAGTTTGTTTACCTCGGAGTGCTTGAATGATGGTGAACAAATCTTTATTTAGAGTATCACTCAAGGGATTGGCTAGATACAAAATCAAAAGAGCGAGAAAAAGTAGGCTAAGAAAAACACAGGAATAGCCAAACGAACTTCTTGAGATACTTCTCAACTGATGGCTAAAACTTTGATTGCGAATCCATTGAGGATTCCATGGTGGCCAAGCGACCGTTATCACCACCTCCATCTGATCTTTCCAGAAGCAAAGAGCTCGCAAAAGAGTGGCGTCAATCGAAAGAGGACACACACAGACACGTGGGGATGATCGACCCAGAGATCTCTCTCCATTGACGTGCCCCAAAATTTCCCATGGCCTCTCGGTCGCTGGCGAAAAAATCCCCCGTCGTTGAAAAACATGATTTTTGAACCCGGCCCGCAATCAATGCAATTAATTTCGCATTGAGGGCCCCCCTCAAAAAACTAGCTGTGCCACGCCCCCCCACCCGATCGGGCGGGCGGGGTTGTGTTTTTTCGCTTGGCGCAGGGGGAGTTGTGCGGCATTGTGACGCAAACAAAAACCTCAATGGCCAACGGACAAAGTGATGGTGTACATAATGAGACACATGAACACGGCACACTTACGCACACCACCGAAGGCCAAAAGAAAAATCCCCCTGGAGAAGAGTTGTGTGTGGGAGCCACTGGCGGCGTAGCTGGAGGTAGTGGAGTTCAGGTGGGGTGGCTGACGCCCAACTACATACGTAATTGATGAAATATAAATATGATTGTGCGGCAGGGTTGCGATTGAGGGGGGAGGATTGGTTGGGTGCTGGCTGCTTGGGCAATCATCAAATCAAATAATCCAATAATAATTATAAGCGTGGCGCGCACTTCTGACTCCGATTTCGATTCCCCACGTTCCGACGGCGATTCTTTCGCACGACGGCACTTCGTTGACTTCATTGACGTCCACGTTCCGCGACGCCCGTTGGAAGCGTCGGCGTTGACTGCGCTGCCACTCCGCCGTTCCGCCGCTCCGCCGCTCTGCTACTGCCATACCGCTCTGTCGGGGAGATAGCAAGATAGCCGTAGAAGGGCAGGCACAGGCAGATAGCAGGAGCACCCCAATGAAGCGGTAACGCCGACTGCGACGCCGACGAAGGCAGCGACTGCTGCTGCTGCTGCTGCTGGGACTGCCTCACAGGCGGCAATCGCCGGCGATTTTCGTATAAATATAAAATTATGCGACGGCCCGAGACCATGAATCAGTTTCGCTTAGACACACGCCAATGCTAATTGTCCCGCGTTGTGAGCCCAGCCCAACACAATCGGAGAAAAGATACCGAAACACCCGCGACACACAATTACCAATCCGCTCTAGAACGAACGCCAATAGATTAATATTATAATAGCCCATCTGACTGAACTGATCAGATCTGATCTCCGATCTCTCCAGTTATCACTGGCATTGCCACCGCCACACACACGCAGTATTATGGATGTTGCCAAAATAGAACGTGATCCGGCCCCAAAAATGCGACTTCACAGTGAGTATTGATCGGTTTGGGTGCAAAGTCCCTGCGAAATTAGATCACCGCTTTCCCAGTTAGAAGATTACTTTCCCCGTTCGTTTCGCAATTGTTTATAAAAAGATGATTTGCTAGCTGGCTGGCTGGTTGGCTAGCTGGCCCATTACGGAATACCTTCGATCGGTTCCCATGATTAATGCTGTGTGTGTTCAACTTGGCCAGCTTGCCAGTTTGGCTATTTGGCTTGGCAGTGTGCTAGTGTACTAGTGCCTTCTGCTTTCTGGGCTTTCTGGGGTGAATCCCCCATGCCGGACGGCGAGTGATCGAACTGTTAATAATCGGCTTCGACGCTAATGCCAATGCTAGTGAATGGCAAGGTGGAATGTGCGAAGGTGCGATGGTGTTACCTCCAAAAGGGGCTCAATTAAAGACAGGTTAATTATAAACAACATTTATAAAAATAGCAACTTAAATTTGATACAGCAAGTGCTCGTGCTTTTTAATTTAATTAGTTTATTTATTAAGGCATACGGGGAAGTCATGAAGCCCCTTTGTGTCCTTCTTATCTATTAATTCAGCCCATTTTGGGCTCGCCGGCTAACTATAGTTAGCTTTTTCAAATTTACAGTAATTTAACTAGAGTTACATAACAATCACATATAACAAATAGGATTTAAGATAAGCGTCAGCTTCTGCGGACCCTTGTCAAAGGAGATCGGGTAATGAGATCCCTCGGTTGCCTTCTATTGAGCCTCCTTGGTGGGCGAGATCTATTTAGAGCGCTGGCCAGCCGATTTCTGTGGCGCTCCAGCCTGTCATGGTATCTGCTCGAGTGCTGGTTTATTTCGTCGAAAACCGTTGCTAGTTTCAGGTCTCTGTGCAGAGTGGTGTTTCGAACAAACCACTCGCAGCCGGTGATAAGTCTTGCTACCTTATTTTGAATAGCCTGGATTCTTTTGATTTGGCTGTCACATGCCAAGCCCCAGATTTGGCACCCATACTTCCAGTTTGGTGCTAAGATCTGTTTGTAAATTGTCAGCTTGTTGGATAGCTCGTGCTCCGCTCCAACCATATAGATTACCTATCATATGTAGATAGTTGTAAATGGTAGCAGTGAAATCCCCCCATTCAGTTGGCATTTGCCAATCAATTCGTCAACACTTCCACGCGAAGCCCTCTTCCCGACTATCTAGATAGCTCACATGACCAAGTTCCATCCTCGAATGATAAGAACACTAGCAACTTTCGCTGGCCAAGATCGTAGTGCATTAATCATCACATCGCGTTCAAGCAGAACTTTCCAATATCTCGATTACCGCCCAATTAGTGTTTATGGCCTTGGCCAGCTGATCAACTTGGCCAACCGCAGCGACAGCAACAACAACAACTAGTACTGAAGCAGCACGTGCCTTATCGCAGTCGCAGAACCGCCGACAGCTCAGTCGGCGTCGTTATCAAGTCGCTGACCTACGACAACAGAGCCGCCGAGCGGCTGGCTGGATTGTTATTGGTCGGTGCGGAGCGAGCGGTCTGCTGAGCGGCGGCAAATCGAATTATACAAAGGTCGAGAGCGCTGCTATGGGCGGTGGGCGGTGGGTGGTACGCTGGCTACGTCACCGTTGGCCGCAGACTCCGCCGCCGACGCGCAGAGCGTCTGGGTAGCGTCTGGTCTGGTCTGGCCTGGTATGGTCGCGTCGGGTCGGGTCGGGTCGGAAATCGTGAATCGAAATCGAAATCCGAAATCCGAAAAAAAACCCAAATACCTATGAGTAATCTTTCTGGTGAAATTCAGCCAAAAGGCGGCCGAGAGAGCGAGAGACGGCCGGCCAGTGCGACTGACTTTGAGAGCATGACAAATGCTCGAAAACCATATCAGAAAATTGCTCAAGGCCTCGAACGGGTCGGGCTGCTGTAATTGCACTCACTCACTCGCTCGTTCGCTCACTCGGGCGCTCTTGCTCGCACTCGCACTCGCACTCGCAGCCGCGATCGATTGGGATTGGGAGATCGGCACGGAGAATGAGTCGAGCCGAGTCGAGTGGAAGTGGGAATGCGTGAGCGACGCCAGGAGGCTGGAGGCTTACAAATTTTCGAGCGCCGCTGCAGCGGCAGTCACTTAGCCATCAGCCGTCGAGCGGGAGAGACCGTGGAGCGATCAGCAGCAGCAGCAAGCGATTGTGATAGTTGGCCAGCCAGCTAGTCAGCCAGTTAGCCAGTTAGCCAGTTAGCCAAGTTAGCCGAGTTAGCCCAGTTAGTGTAGTGTTAGTGATAGGCGCAATGCCAGCCTTTACCTTAAACGGTACGCCCGCATTTCCACCACGAACACACACCCCACACCCCACCGCCCACCACCCACTGCAAACTGAAACGATGGCCAATCCACTAACGCATCCACCATCTCTACCACTTGCAGTCAGCCAACAGAGCCAAAGCAGCCGCAGCAGCGGGAGTACACACAGCAGCTGGAGCTGCCACAGCCGGCAGGTGCTGCTTGTGATCATGATCCTTGGCGTCGTGATGCCATTCACCAAGGCGCGACACTTGCGCGACCAGGTGGCACTGGACTACGCCTACGACGAGGACAACTCCGGCCGATCTTCCTCGTCGTCATCCTCATCATCGGGTGGCGACATCCTGCCCGCCTTCGATGTCAATCCGTATCGCGGTCTGGCCGAGAGCTTCGGCGAGGGCAGCTACGACAGTGATATGAGTCTCAGCGAGAGCAGCTACGAGGAGATCGCCCAGGCGGCCATCCGGGCTGCCAGGCGGGAGATGCGCCGCCAGAGGACGCGGCACGCGCGCAGCCACAACCTGCGACTCTTCTCCGGCAAGTCAGATATCCCGGAGTGGGAGAACCCGTGCGGAGGCACCTACACGGCCGACGAGAGCCTCAGCGATAGCAGCGCCAGCCAAGGACGAGTTATCAAGCGCAAGGTGAGCATGCAATCCAAAATGTTATACATATAAATTTGAATGGGAGATGGAGACCTACCTCAATCTTAGCTATCACTTAGACTTGCTTCAGTACTCAATACAAGTTAGCTTAAGGGCAATGGAGGGAAGCAACCTACCCCAAGCCTCAGAAATGAGTTATAAACAAGCTTTTTTTACATTGCTTGATAACAGTTAATATTTGCATAGTCGCAATGCAACTTCATAGATACTGAGATACTTTTGTGCGTTGCGTGTCCTGTTGGCAGCTTTAGCAGGACAACTACTTAGGCAGTTAGTTGAACCCGAAACGTTCGAGAAATTCTGTCACACAGCCAATATGCATTACTCATCGATTCCCCCCGCTCTCCCCTTGCAGCACCTCGAAAACTTGCGGAACATCACGATGAGCGAGTACAAAGACATAACCCACCGCGCCACCCTGGAGTACGGCAATCTGCAGCACTGGCAGCGCGAGTACAAGTTCCTGCCGAACATGACGAAGCCCACAAGTGCGGTAAGTTGAGACCGATGCAGACCGCGCCGAAGAGGTCCATCCAAACCGAGGCGGTGAGACAGAGTGAAGCGGACCTGCTCCGCCCTGGGCGGCGCAGACCAGTTTCCCAGTCGGCCCGCCTCATTTGCATGCCCTTCCCAGCTGCGCAGCATCCACATGCAGCAGTGACTGACGAGCACTCTTCTACTCAATTTGCAGGTGAAGCTGAAGACCTGGTACCGCCACATGCAGACCTTCGTGGGCAGCTTCTCGTATCTGGGGCGGGCGCAGTACAAGTTCCGCAAGGATCAGCAGAAGAGCCTCAACGAGGCGGTCACCAAGGAGCTGCACGACCTGCTGGTCAGCGCGCGATACATGCTCTGCGAGATCGAGTCGACCATCAACGCCTCCTATCCGAACAGCAATGGTGCGAAGCTGAGCCGCGTGAGCCGGCAGGCGATGGAGGAGCGGCTAAACTTTCACACGCCCGCCAACGGATCCATGGAGGCGGACCAGCGCGACCTGAAGGTCAGCAAGGAGCTGTACTTCCAGTATCTGGACAACGTGTGGA
This sequence comes from Drosophila mauritiana, assembly GCF_004382145.1. Lineage (NCBI taxonomy): Eukaryota > Metazoa > Arthropoda > Insecta > Diptera > Drosophilidae > Drosophila > Drosophila mauritiana. The sequence continues at coordinate 18,074,110 of NC_046672.1, read as the reverse complement.
AGACCCTGCACCGCGTCCTGCGGCGACCGCGACGCAATAGTGCCGAGCGGCGCCACCTGGCGGCGATCCACGGAACTGGAGCGAGCGGCCTGCGGGCGGGCAGCTCGGAAATGCTCGACGTGGGCTCCTCGAACGGATCCGGTGGCAGTTCCGGCTCCGACGGCGGCTCCAATGAGTCCTGAGCCCTCAGCACCTCAGCACAGAGCTCTGAGCCAGATGAGCCGGCCAGCCGGTTCAACATCACGCCCTTCCAGTATTACAGCGAGTACTTACAGCTGCACATTCCCAAGCTTAGCAGCTTTCCAGCTCTGCAGCTTCCAAGCCAAATAGAGGACCACCCGACCAATCGAGCGGGCGAGAACGAAGAATTTTTGTCGAATGCCATTTAGACACGTACTTTTAGTATTTATTTATTTATTGAATATTGAGTATTGAATATTGAGTATTGAGTATTAGAGCGCCTTCCATTCCAGTTGCCAAACCAAGCCAATCTAATCCACTCCATTTAACCCCATTTCCCATTTGCACTTCCATGCGGCCCAGTGCCAACTCGACTATTTATTTGCCATTTAGAATATGGACTCTTTTTTTTCTCTATGTGTAGTAACTTATTTATTTATTTATTTATTTATGTATATCAATATTGTATTTATACCTATTTATTTGTGCAACGGCGAGATAAACTCGCCAGCAAAAGCCCAACAAAACCCCAGCCACAAACAAAAAAATGCTTAAATCTACTGTGATTTATTTTAAGTACTTTTTTTGAATAGTTCTTAGTGATTGTGAAAAAAACACGAAACGATTGTGAATGAAAACGAAGCGAAGTATTGTACAGACATTCTTGTGCTTAGTTGTAAGTTTGTGCAAAATAAACTTAGAAAAGACAAAAAAAAAATGGTGCAGATTCTTTTGGGACAGTTTATTACTATTTTATAATGTATAGCGATTTATTACTTCCCTGCAAATACATAGATTTTTGAAATACAAACGGAACAAGTCCATGCCCATTCTTTTTTGCTGAGGTATTATCTACACATTTATGAGTTAATGAGCCCTCCACCAAATAGCTTTTGATTACTCACTAACAAAGAGCTTTAACTTCGGCATGGCGAAATTGATACACCCTTGCAGACAAAATATATATATATGTTGTTCACTATAATATCAATTACGTGGACATAATCTTTAGCAAATTTAAGCAATCACAAAGTATATTCTAAGATTATGTTATTCAGATAGCTTGAAGACAAATTTGCAAAGAAAAGTAAGTTGATATGTTTTTGCTGAACTTTCTAATAAAACAATATACTAAATAAACTTAGCAAATTGCCAATGTAATTGAATAAATAACTATATTCGATGATAGATAACTGAAAGAATAGTACATAGAAACATGCAACTTAAGGTTAAATACACTCTGGCAGGGCAATCAGAGGTGACAATAATCAGTCAGTTGAGACTGATTGTGTCCACCCCACCATCGACGATAGCGAACTGATAGCCCAGCCGATCGGTTCGATGGGGGCTCTCGACACTTCCGATCGGAAGCTGCTTATCGGCCAATTATGGGGCGTATTTACGCCTTATGGCCCTATAAGCCCGCCACTTGGGACACTCGTCCGCTGCTAACCCAGATAAACGCTGCTGGAGTGTTGCCCCTTGAAGCGGCCAAGAGGCGTGGAGGATCGCGTCGCGGTTTCCGTTTGCACTTCACGGAGGAATCGGTGCGTCCGCTGCCCGCATTCCTTATCGAGGACGCGCATCTTATCGGGTTATTCAAGCCCGCGGCATGCGATCGATGCAGTCCGTAATCGTTTCATTAACCTATTGAGCGGTTTGGTCAATCTGTCAATCGGCTATTGGCTAGTCATAGTCGGACTGTCTGGCCGGAAGGCTGCCTTTGCCGCACTGCAGTCGCATTCCAGTGGATATTCATTGCCGCAATGGCTAGCATTTGCAGCGTATTACTCATACGACGCGTGGCCTCTTAACTGCATAACGCCACCTAGCGGCTAGTGTGGAGAGGCTCAGCTCAACAGCCCTGCGAGCTTTTGTCAGCCAGCACTTGCCGCGCAAAAGTATGCAATAGCCTCTCAGCCAAAAGTATGCTATAAAAATGGTATACCATCAGAATGTCCTGTATGAAATTATATTAACCATTTAATTGGCTGTTTAAAGTAGGTCAAAAATCTGATTCGCAGTGTTAACGCCATTCGGCAGCCAAATTCATTTTATCTCAATTACATTCCATTTTAGTACGCTTTTTTTTTTTAATGGCATACGGCTTGGTAAGTGAATCAACATGCACTCCCATGGGTTAATTAAAACTTTTAGTGGAAATTCCAACTGAAAGAATGGCCAGCGCAAACTAAATAATATCACATTGTTCAGGTTTTTTTAACAATACATGATGAATACATCGCCATGGGCGAAATTCGTGGTGAGCATGTACGTGATATGGACAATGGAGTGGAATGAATATTGTTCATGAAATTCAATTAAACTGGCGACTGTGTATTGTTTTTTCTACCTCAACTATCAGAACAATTTACCTCGTTAAAATGTGTATTGTTTGCCTATTGGTTGCAGCAGAATACACAATGGTCTAATAATTAAATGCAGCTCTTAATAAGTTGGCTAATTGTGTTTACATTTTATACCATTCCAAATCAAACATATTGCATTACTTAAATAAAACCTATCGTTTGATAATAAAAAAAAATGTAACATAATTATATGTAATATTCTTATTAAGGAATAATGATTTATTGGAATGAATATAAAAAAGCGCCCTCTGTTGCTCAACTTGCCAAGGTTGAATATTATGAGTAAAGTTACATCAAAGTTCCTTCTAAAGCTTTCGGCAAAAATCCAAATAGCTATGTTTTATTCAGACGGCATAGAAAAAGTAAGTGGAGGTTAACTTTTTACTAGTAATTTCTACATACTCATTGCTAGCGCCACCTAGATGCAATTTCCCTCTATTACGGAAAATACAGGCTCTTTATAGCAGGAGCCTTTCAACTCGCATTCAATCAGCTTGAATTGCTCTGGTTGAACGCTTTTACACGGAATTCCGCAAGCTTTGATTGGCCGAATTGGAGTTGTCTATGTGCGAGGAGCGTGCTATTTTGGCGCCACAGGAGTTGGGGACCCCTTTGCCTCTGCTTTCGCCTTTTAAGCCCGGCTTAAGACTCTCTTGGGGATGGGGGATCGGAGGTGGCAGCCAAATCAACCGCATGATGCGATGACAACGAATTTTCATTGCCCGCATTCGAGCGCAAAGTGTTCGCAAATCGTCCATTAATAATTTGAATTAACTTTTGTTGCCTGCCCAAACACTCGGCTATACACGGTAAATACATATAAAGGGAAACCCACACACAGACACACACAAGCGCAGACGACACACACGCACACCCATACACACTCAGGGGGGACGCATTAAATTCAATTAACAAGACATTGTAAATATTGTCACACCTTTCACAAAAGTCAACACGAGGCCAACACTCGAAACTTGTCGTTGTTGCCACTTTATTCTTTGTGCATGCTGTGTTGTCGCTGCTGTTTGCATATGGATAAAGGCGGCCGAAAAGGGGCGGGGCCGCGGCGGGTCGAGGGCGGGCTACACTCCACAAAAAATGGGTTGCAAATAAACAACAGACCGACGTAAATAATTGAAATGGAACCTGTGCCACAAATATTGTGAACATTGTGAATTCTTAAAGAACAGCTGAAAAATATGAGTCAAAATTAAACTGTTTTGGAACTCAGATGATGATGAGGGCTTAAGTCCTATGGATTCAATTGATGACACTTTAATTTGATGACATTTCGATCATGATTTGCCAAATAATAACATCTGAAACAGCTGTGATAATGCGGAACCTGCGAGGGATTATCCGAATCAGCCACGATTTCTGAATCACATGCCCAACTTTCATGCAGCCACTTTCTCTCACTGCAGATAGCGCGGTAAGCAGCTAGGTAATGGATCAATTCCCGTCTGACAACTTGCCAATTTTTGATTCCAGCCCCTTTGCATTCGCCCAGGTGCTAAGGTTAGAGGTCACGCGGCTGTAGGATACACGTACGTACGTGAGCTGTGCCCAGACTTTTCCCGGGTTGCCAGTGTGTGTGTGTGCGTAATTGTGTCTATTTGATATGTTTGGCTTGTCTGCCGCCCATTTCGATGATTGTCGCGACCAGGCGGGTGTGAGGTGGAGCATCCTTCGCGGGGAGTGTGTTTTGGGCGGTGCAAGGAGGATGGGCATGTGGACTAGCGGTGCGGTGGATGCATTCTGGAGGCGACAGGACTCCAGAATCGGGGATGCTTGACCTACATAGCAGGAGGGGTGCAGCACAGACGCAGACACCCAACGCCACCCTTCATCCTCCGCCCTTCCACCCTTCCGCCCTTGCAGCTCCTAACCCGCCCAAGTCGCACAACCTCCGCCCATGTAATTACGGAGCGCTTGGCGACCGACTGGGGGCCACTGGCGCCATTAACCCTAACGAGGCGGCGTCATTTTAATGAATATCGGGTTAATGAATATTTTATAGAAAAATGTGCAATGTTCGCAAGGCCGCAGATACTCACTCGTACCTGCACCGGTCACTCCGGAGCGAGCAGCTCTGGTTTCCAACATGATATTTTTGTCCTATTTTTCTATTTTCTTCATTTTTCTTCATTTTTTATCAATTTTTTTGTGTTTTTTGTGTTTTATTTGTCAGCTTTACTTTGTGGCCCCTTTGTCCCCGGCACTCGATAAAAATTGCAGCGCATAGCAAAAGGGTCACGTACTTTAATTTTGCTTACTCCGTGAATGAGTGCAATTGAAATGAATAGAAATGTGCAGCCGCTGGGTCGTCGAAATGGGAAAGCCGTCGCCTCCTGGACACCACTGTGTGCCCCCTCAATCCGCATCGTATCCCCATCGTATCACCCATGACCCGGCTACGTGTGAACTTTGGACAAATTGAGCGTGGGCGACGGACTGACGATGCCTGAAAAATGCCGAGTGGCAGCGAAAGGGTTTCCGGCGCATTTGCATGCTGGCAGCCCAATATCAGTACCGCCGCCCATCCATCGATTTGCAGCCTGGCCAGCAGCTAGCCAGCACATGGCCCATTAAAAAACTGCAAGCAAAAAAACGGGCGACATTTGAATTAGATGGGGCAATTAAGCTAGATATATATGTATATAATATAGATTTTCACAGCTCTAATGGAAACGTGACACATTTCCGTTGCACTTTTTATCCAGCCCCAAAGCAGCTCGACTTTCACTTGTGTGCATTTCTTTTCGTGTTTTTTTGTTTTTTTTAGCTTGCTGGGCAGCCTGGTGGAATAATTAAAATGGAATTAACGCAAGAAAATCCAGTGAGATAGCTGCCGCAATTCAATGCCGCTCAATTTCAGTTCTGGGCTCGGGCTATAAATACCTTAAATTTAATATTAATTAGCAACGCATTAACCCCTCTGCTTTAACAATAATCCCATGCCGAGTTATTGAAATGGCGATTTTCTTCTCCGATTTTCGGACTAAATATGATGGAGCCTAGCATATAAATTGGACATAATCGGTTTATTAGCCGGGATCGAGCAGCAGGAGCACCCCTTTGATTTGGCCTTTTGGGTGGCGGTGCCTTGGCTACGCTCCGCTCCGAGTGGATTGCTCTGGCCGGGACAATCGCCGGGCTTAGGGCAATTAGGCATCAATTTTCATTGGCGTTTCGGCCGCACTGTTTTGGGCAATTAGCCGAGTGCACAATGAAGTCGTCCTTCCAGTCAATAATAACTAAGGACGAGGCATGCAGCACACAGCAGGGTGGCACTGGGGCCTTAGGCACCTAATTCAGGTGGTTTTAAGTCCTTCCATTGATTTGCTGCCAGGGATTTTGGCCAACGGGGAATCCAAGTTTAGGCCCCATTGTCTGTGTTTAGATGGGAAAAGTCGTAGAAAAGAGCTGGGGCCAACATTTCCCTAAGCGGCCCAAAAACTCCGAGTAGCAGCTAGCAGGTGAGCCACAAAGCAACGCAAATAAATTATTCAGCTCGGCCACTTTCTGGCCAGGAATGGCATCCAGATGTGTGGGCACAGAAACGGGACTCGAAGGCAGCTGCTGCCAGGATAACGAAGGGATGGGGTGGGGTGTGGCTCACGTGAATGCGTTTTCAGTTGGCTACTGCGACGCACATAAAGCCAAAAAAATACGTTGAGCGAAATTGGGTCAACTTGGATTGGCGTTTGATGAATACGTTACGAGCCGAGGGAAAAGGAAAGTCGGCGGGGGGAGTCGCTCGCTTCTCTTGTCTGTCGACCGAGGCGACTGCCTGGGTGTGGGTGTGTTGGTAATGTTCTGTGTATGTGTGTGTGTGTTTGTGGGTGGCCCCAATAGCCGGGTTGAGAAACCGGAACGAAGCACAAAGTACCCTATCAATTCTTGCCAAAGGATTTTACTCTGCAACTAAGCCTGCGTTTATATACAGGTTGTACTTGAAAATTCAAGTAAATTAAAGTTAAGTAACCATAAAAACTGGCTTATATCATGGTTCATCCATCCATTTAAATGAAAACTACATCAGCAAAGCGTTTTTCTAGCCATATAGCTCATATCATCGATAAAATGACCAACATATTGAGAATTTTACAGCACAATTGGACGAATTGCATTTATCTAGAATTAACATACGCATGAACCAGTTAAAGAATGCAGTTTTGTTCATCAAGACTTAATTGAAGGATTCCTTTGGAAAGAGATTAACTCCCATGCTGCAATTCCATTGTTCTGTACTAATTCCATCTGTGCATTGTACCACTGCATTTGCTTTGTTATGCAACCGAAAATTGGATCTGGCTTGAGGATTTGCCCAAAACTTAAGCTCTTCATTCAATTCCTGATCCTGCCAAAAAGAAATTAAGCATACCCCTTATGGCCATTATGGCCAGGGTATTAAGGTCCGAGAAATAAATAGAGAGAGCCAGCGCAAAGTCTGGAAGTTAGTCAACTCGGCTGAAGTCCTGTCACGCACGTGAGCCTTGAAAGCCACGACCCAAGATCCAAGGAGGTGGACGCGAAGGTGGAGGTCGTGGACGTGGACGTGGACGTGGACGTGGACGTGGGGGTGGAGGTGGAGGGCCAGACATGGCTGCTGGCCGCCAACAGACTGGCTCCACCTGGCAAGGACTCAATATCTCTCGCCGTCACCCAGAAACCAGCTGCGAAACTGATTTATCAGGCAGGACGAGTTCGCTGGACGAGCTCGCCAGCTGCATTCTGATTAGGCCAGCAAGGTTAATTGGATGCGATGGGAGTTCGATTGAAGGCCAAAATGTCTTCCTCCTCCCTCTTCTCCCATTCCCATCGCCATTCCCATTGCTGCTGTACTTTAGGTGTAGTGTCCTATTACCGAATTTCCCCTTCGGGCCAAACAAATTGCTGTCAACGACAAAAGAAGCCCATAAAAGTAACGCAAATAAACAATTTCACTTATGTAAATATAAAACACGGAAGTCACCACAGGGGTCGCCGCCGGTGGAGGAAAAACAGAACAGTACAGAACGAAACAGAGGTCGATGTCGCTTAGACGCTTGATCGATTTGGATTCGGAGGGCCATGTAGCCCACCTCCTACTCCAGACACAATCCCAATCCCAATGTCGAGACGTGGGCAATTAGTTGGCAAGCAAATTGCCCGCAACGCCGAAAGTACCGCAATGTGGTTTCTCGATTGCGGGGCATTGAAATGGGGATGGGAATGGGGATGGGGGAAAACCCCACTCAAATTAAGTGACAATGGCAAGCAAATACATAATGAATTATTCCATAAGCTGCTAAACTGGGTCAACTGCTCCTTAGTCACCGTTCTGGGCTCTGCTTCCCGATGGCTGCTCCCGATTCGGGGGTGGCTCCAGTGCTCCATGGCGGACTCAGCGGACTGCCCGCGGGCAATTGTATTTGCTATTTATCGCCCTGCAGTTATGGCGGTACAAGTACGCAGCGAAATAAAGCAGAACAGCCAGCGGCAAACGGGAATGTTAAGGATTTGTGGCGGAAATAAAAATATGAAGCGGCAGGGCGAAATGTGTCAACCGAGTGGCAGAACAATGGGACTACCAGACGCTCTTTGGGAAAGTGCACATATGTATGGCTGGGAGATGAGTAAATCATATCCCGCCCAAATCCCCAAGGAAGTCTTCAGGTGGCAGTGAGTCAATAGCTTACGAAGAGATCTTGGACAATTATACAGCTCAATGAGCGAAAATCTATGTAGGGAAAATAAAGTCACGGATATTTGATATATCTGATAGAAGCCCCCAGCCAGTTGCACTTATAAATCGCTTTCGCCCAAATCGACTGATTAATAGCCCAGATCTCACGCACTGATGTCTCTCACAATAGATGTTAATACCTAAAGCGTCGCCATTAGGTGGCTCCACTCCACTCCACTCCATTCCGATCTCCGGTTTCGTGCCAGCCTCCATAGCCATCTCCAGTCCCATTCCCCATTCCCATGCCCACTCGGAACTTGGGGTGTCATAATTAGCCATTGTTCAGCTTGACATCAGTGCGAAAGCGCTGGCAGCGTTTTGCTCTGGTTTGGGTTACAGTTTTAGCTCTGGTTTCGCTCTCGGCATCGGTTTCACTACCCATCCCAATCTTGGCCAGCGCCAACACCCTCCCACCCCTTCGATTGCCAGCTGGAGGCTGTCACGGGCTCGACAACAGCTGGTCGCGGCACCCGGGGCGTATGAGTGATAGGCGAGAGAACGGGTCGCCTGAATAAATCATCCCCATCCCCATTCCCATTCCCATCTTCATTCGCAAAACGACCCGCGGCTGCTGTACCGCTCCACGCCGTCCAGGCCCAATCCAATCCTATCGCATTCTATCGCATCGCATCCCATCCCATCCAATCGCATCCAATCCAGTTCAGTCCCGCTCTGAGGCTGAGCATATGCACTTCTGGTGTATCTTCCCAGGACCTTAGGCCAATCCCCGGCTAATGGGTTCTATCATCGCAGTGCATTAGCTAATGCCGGGTACTGGTTAAATCGCATAATTGATGGTGGCTGAGTGACAGGCGCCGCGAATTACGCAAATGGAACTGGTCATTCGACATTGTCCAATGGACATTAGAGATGGGGCAAATTTACAGCGGAATCGAAGCTCTGATAAATGGCACGCTGTTGCAAGTTGTGAGTTCGACAAAATAAAAAGGAAAATGTAATCCCCGCATGAGAAAGTAATGAAAAATGGCAATGTTTCACAATCAGCTAAAAGTACTTAATCCAATTACTTCGGGCGACGTGGAACTTGGAAAGTTCGATTTGAATAGTGAAGTAATTAGGGTGCGTTATGAAAAACATGATTTACTTTAATTAGGCTCCTTTGAGCCGCGTTACGCGCTTCGAGTCTCCTCGCACCAATTAAACCTCCAGCCACCCCTTTTTTTTTTTTTTGTTGGCCCCATATATTGCTAGGCACCCAATTTGCTATTCGCAGCTCCGCTGAATGGCTTCCGCGTCAGCAGTCCTCCGCCTCGTCCTTTCATCCCTCCGCCGGCTCGATGTCAATGAACTTGGTAAACAATTTTTAATCACATGCCTCGACACCAACGCCCGACTTGACGCCGATGCCAAATTAAATTGAATAAATCTCGGCACGCCCACGCGCCGCCAGCTCAACGGTAATGAAGTTGTGCCTGCTGTTCCCCGAGTCAGCTGCTGCTGTCGATTTTGGAGGGCCAGGCACTTGGCTCTGCCAGTTTCCACTGTTTTCGCCACTCGGGTTTTCCCGCCATTTTTGTTTTCCTTCTCCCTTGGCAGCGAGGCAAACAAAGGGCTGCGTGAATTGTGCCACGGAGCCGAAGGACGAGCCACGAGTTCAAAGGGCGTCCTGCGTCAACACGCAATTGTTGACGAGTTGCCAAAAGATTTGCCTCGGATTTGTGCTGGGCCTTTGGGTGGGCAGCGCACAGCAGAGATGAGCCGCGTGCTGGGCACCAAGTTGGACTCCACCTGCGTGCATGTCCAGCGCGATCTGGACTCAAGGTTGCCTGCGGGCGTTTTGGTCTGTGGGCTCTGGGGCCCGGGGTCTGCGGTCTGGGCTGCGACCTATGGGCTTCGAGCTCTGGGCTATGTGCTCTGAGCTTCGAGATGTAGTCTCAAGGTTTCGGGCTCCGGACTGCAGGCTATTCGATCAAGGCTTGGGCTCCAGGCCCTAGAGTCTGGGCTGTGGACTCTATGCTCTGGGCCTTCAGCTCCCAGCGGCTGTGGGCTCTGGACTCTCGGCGGGGTCAATGGACGAGCGATTGCCCTCGCGCCACGTTGCGTTGCGTGTTACGTGTTGTTTTTAATTGGCAAAACAAACGTAATTAAAGCATTTAGCAGCCAGATTGAATAATGAGTAATCGCCAGCGAAGCCCCGACAGCTACAACACGGCGAAAGCCAGCGAAACGGCAATTAGTGGTCACTGTGAGTCCTGCGAGGAGCGATAACCAGAAGCAGAACACCCACCCACTGCCAGTTAAGTCCACCGCCCAACTGGAAAACGGACTAACGGGCTAACTGGCTTACTGGCTAACTGGCTAAATGAGTAACTGACTGACTGACATCGCTGGGGCGTTCTCGGCCAACCCTGCGTATGAGTGATATAATTGTAATTGGGAGAAACCATGGTGGCGTTACACTACACCGTGGCCCTTAAAATCTAAAAATTAAATTTAAATTATAAAACAAGTACCTTTCCTAATGCTAATGCATTTAACTGAAACATAGAATGCCAAAGGACAGCTGTCGGAATTTCCTGTCACTGCACTTACAGCTGACCCATCATCTTCAGCTGGGAAAAAATTTGATTATTATGGCTGCCAAGATTGCAGATGCAATCCGCTTTTTAGTGGCACAAAGGGCAAGTTCTTTGGAGAACTATTGCCTTGGGCAGTGGAATGGGATTTGGGGTGACTCGTACCATAATTAGTTGCCAATCGTCATGGCCTTGAAGTCATTGGCTCCACCACTTTGGCAGCCCCCCTTTTTCCAAATATAAGTGTAGATGATGGTGTACTTAAACGACCGAAATGTCGCCTTGATTTGAGGAAAATGGCTGGGAAATCCATTTACATTTTGGCTGCTCAACACGCTCGATTAACAATTCCAACAAAGCACAAATCCTGATCAGGAATGCACTGCCAAGGCTGCTCCTTTCGGGGCATTTGGAAAACTTTTGAATGCATTTCAATTATTTTGCATGTTCATCAGATATGCAAACTGGGATTCCAGCCCGGAACGGGGGCGATGCTCCCCACCGACGCGGGGAGCATCTCAAAAATGCCAGTCACCAGGCAAAAGTGCATTAAACAACTCAAGTTACGAAACATGACGATGGGGATGACGACGACGATGACTACGATGACTACGCCGAGGACGTTGACAATGCCAGCCCCGAACTCAGCTGAACTGAAGTGAACCTCGCAAAGGATATGCGATGGGCGACGGATGGATGGGTCGGATGAGTACGAGCGGTGGCAGTGGCAGTGGGAGTGAATGTGGGAGTGGGTGGGTTGGACTGCCACGGCATGAATGCCACCACACCACATCGCACACTATTGATTTAATCATTCAAACCAGAAGAAAAGGCCTCACTGACCTGAAATCGAACACCCTGTAGCTGCAAGTTATGGCATTATTAGCTAATCGAGCAACACATTGAAGGAACATATGGTTACTGGCTTTAAAAACTTGCTGCTATCGAATGTCGGTTTTGATAATTGCATATCAACTACAAACTATTCGAATATTATTTTCTATTCTTGGAATTGCGTTGTTATCTCATAACTCACCGAAGAAGGATGCCTTACAGAGGATATCGATGGAGGCTGGGCAGGGTTAAAGTCCACTCCCGGAACCCAAAACCCAGGGCACACTGCCCAGTAGCCCTACCAGGCCAGGACCCAGCAATGCCGAATGTGGAACATGCTGCGTCAAGGCATTTTTGTGGCCAAAGTCGCAAAGTCTGAGCCGAGCGAGCAGTGAACGTTGCAAAAACGGGTGACTGAGCGTAACTCAAGCGACAATGCACTATGGGGCATTTGGCCTGTTTTTTTTACAAAAATTAATAACTCCTAAACTATGGGAGATATTTGGATGAATTTTTTTTTATGTGTTACATATGCCCCCAGGAATATTTTGGAAAAGTGGGCGTGCCCCCAACTCCGCCCCAATTTTTTATTTTTATTTTTTTTTTTAATATTATATTTTTAAAGTTAATTTTTTATTTCAATATTGTATACAAATTCATAATCGTCTTCGTCTTTACAATCAATAGAGTCTGAAGAATCGGTGTCAGGTTCAAATTCGCAAGCTAACATTTGAAATTCAAATTTTGAATGACTTCTGGTGGAAGAGATAGTCGCTTATGTTTTCGAACGCGCCTCTTTATATTTATTGATGATATTATGGGATATTATTTATATTTGCCTTGGTTGGGTTCAAAAAAAGAATTTTAAGTATGTCTGCAAGATCCAACAGGCCGCGCTTCCGTGAAGCTAGCATTGCAGCTTGACCCAAAAGACGTTCGTTGTGGTTCTGCGCCCATACGAGTTCATCTACTTGCTGTCTTCGGCCACTCAAACTTTTAAAATAATATGAAGTTTTCGGGCATCCAGCTAATTTCCTTTCCTTTTTATTTTTCTCTTTTACCTTCAGGACTAGGTGATCTTCTAACCACTTTGAAAAAACTGTCATATATTTTTCGATTGCATTTTCTCCAATTTCGCAAAAGATTGACTGAAAACATTCGTTATTATTACTATTCGTTAATCGTTCATTAAAGTCTAGCTTGCTATCAGAAAAATGCCCACTAATAAAAGTGCAAAAAGAATTTTCCTTTTGACGAACACCCTTTTGCTTGCGCCACACTTCCAGCAGAGCAGCATTGGCAATCGAGATGTTGTTCCCTAAAAAATGAAATTTCTCAAAAAACCGCAAAAAACGCACATAGAGACTACCTGATATGAGTTAGGAATTGAACACACTACAACATGGATATAAACACATACTGAACAAATTTGAACAAATTTTTATAGCTCTATTCAAAGTTGAAATTTTTTTCTAACAGCTACATGTTGACACCACTTGCTAAATGTACAAATTGTTAGAAATATACGCACACAATAAACAATATATTAATATATATACATAATACAAACCTGAATATTGATTATCTATTTCAAATTTTACTCTTTTACGATCTTCTTTTAAAATTTTAACACTTTGAAAGTTAAGCTAAATTTTGCGCGTTTTGCAGCCACCTGGTATATGCTCGCAACAGCCGACTTTAACAGCTGTTATTATAACAGTACACTGTTAAAATTACTTTTGCCGGCTAAAACATAATAGTCTAACGTATTTCCAATGTATTAATACTAAAATACTTCAATTTTGCATACTTGTGAAAAACACATTTTTGCAAAAAAAACAGGCCAAATGCCCCATAGTGCAATGGCTTGGGGCTGGGGAGGATTGGCAGGAGCTCCAGGACCAGCACCACTAGGACAACCGGGCGGTGGGGCAGGACAACAATAAGCAGCAAAGGACAAGCAACAACAATAACTAACAAGAGCAATAACAACAGCCATCGGAAAAATGGGAATGTGGGGCGAAGGCGACACGGGTGACGGTGGATATGGCACGGCGCACAGAAATTCTTTTGAAAACTCTTTCACGGCAATTTCGCCAATCTTTTCCCTCTTCTCTATATATATATATATTTTTTGTTTTTTTTCTTTCTCTTTTGCCGCCCCTTATTACATGTCTCGAGCTCCACGGCAGGAGCATCCAATTAAGGGGCGTCCCAAGGATTCAGGAGCTAGTTTCCCAAGTGAGCAAACTGGAAAACTAGAAAAATAACATAATACGCTTAATATAATACTTTAATCAGGGTATCGTTGATTTTAAAGCAACGAGACTTGCGAACTCTTTAAGATCAAGTTGAAAATGTAACCTTCTATCGGAAAGGATGCAGTGCATGATTTGTTACATGACTACAAGATTAACTTGTCAGGATGTCATTTAGTCCGAGGTGCTAAAAACTCTTCATGAATATGGTCAGTTAGTCACTACCAAACTACTACTACAATGGTCCTTATGTTAAAAATCAAATAAGTCAAAAAGACCATTCATTGTACATAACATATATTTCACACGATATTTTGGATTAAATTATATATAGAAGGGTAAATGACTTTATAGCTTAAAATAGTAAAACGGAGTAGGCATATCGTTACTGATGTTGAGTATTTCAAGAGAGAAACCCCTTTGCTTGGCACAAATTCGAACTACTCTTACAACAATGAATTTTTATGAGTTTCTGCGCCCCATCACATATTTGTGTGGCGACCCTCGTGTCGCGAGCTTTGCCAATGACCTACTTACCAAAAAACGGCTGACTCGGCTCGGGGATGAAACTGGCGGAGGCGGAGGCGGAGGCGAAGGCAAGGAAAGCGAATGGCATAGGGAAGGCGGCGGAAGAGCGAGTCTGTCTGCTGAACCGAAGGAGGAGAACAGAGGACAATGCGATTGTTTGATCTGGATGGACGGGAACGTGGACCAGGACACATCGGAGGCATTTGGCCGATGCCAAAAGCTGAAAAGTCGCGACGCAAAGCAACAATAATTGGCGCAAGGTGGCCCAGTCAAGGAAAAACACGCAGCCACATGGATAGACAGACAAATAGAGAGACATACACTTAAGGCGGCTCACTGGGGCAAAAAAAGGACGTGGCAGGATGGCGGATGAAGGGGTCCTGAGTGACAGAGATGACAATCAACAAAAGGACCCTCACACACACACACACACACACTCGTGCACATACAACACATGCACTCACACATGGAAAAAATGACAGGAAGCAGCGACGCTAGCGCTGACTGCAACCGAAATCAAAATCAAAATGAGAATCGCAAAATGCAAAATGTAAAACGCCGCAAATTGCTTGTAGGCAACACGGACAACAACAACAACAACGACGACATCGCTGGCGACGGATGGCAAAATGGAAATAGAAGATGAGCGGAAAAGCTGAGCGGTACCACGATGAAAAGCGGTTACCCTAGACAAACCGAGCACTACTACTGAAACAAAGGGCATGGGACAACAAAATCCGCTTAATTTTATACATGTTTTAATACTATTTAAAAAAACAAAACGTTGATAATCGTTTCGGAACTTGGAATACAAAAGTTAATTACTTAAGAACCGAATAAATTATTGATATCTTAAACGTTTGGTTCAGTAATGCATACTTTTAAGAACTCATTACGATACTTTGTTAAATAAAAATAATTTTAAATTTAAAAAAAATTTTGTTTTAAAAAACCGAACCAAACCGAACTATTCTAAAATCGCATTCAAGCAAGTGAGTGAATTTTTGCTCTTCTTTTGTTGGCGGAATGGGGAAAAGGAAGGGGAAACTGCAGCGAGGTGGCGACCACATACACACACAAACAGAGACACACACACACAGGCACACTCACACACACAGTGACAGTGGAGAAAACAGGGTGAAGGACAATGCGTGCATAACGCTTATTGAAATAGTTCTCAAGTGAGTTCGACGCTGGCGTCGACGTCGTCCTCATCGTCAACGTGGGCTTGCCAAATGGGCCGAAAAGGGTGGCCCAACGGCGGCCGGGGAAGGGGATGGGGCTGGGTTGGCCCTTAAGGAGGGGGTCACATTGAGGGTGGTCTGTGCTAACTAGGAGGCTGCCATTTAATGCCGAGAACCGAGAGGCGAGTGGCGAGAGGCGAGAACCAAAACCAAAACCAGAACCGGTTGAGACAGCTGATATTTGCAGGCTGTGCCCGCCTGCAACTGTCTGGGTATTACACGACTGTCTCCCGCACATTTCCACTACCAATACCAACACCAACACCAACACCAGTACCAACACCAGGACCAGGACCACTACCACTAGCAGTACCTTTATCACTGCCACTACTTCCACTTTCTACTTTCCACTTGCGCCAGCCGCCTTTCGCTATATATCTGTTATATATCTGGGAACTGGGAACTGGTATCTGGTATCTGGCTGCCATTGCCGTGATTGTCAATACGCAATCCGTAATCCGGCGAAGGCTTAGGAAACCGAAAGAAGATAAGCAGCAGCTTACCAGCAGGACTGCTCCTGCCGCCTTCAGCTGCCAACTTTTCTGGGTGGCGGCCAAAGTGGGTGGTTATGGTTCTGATTCTCGTTCTGATTCTGAATCTGAGTCTGCAGCTGCGGCCAACGCCATCTCGTTGTGGTATTTATATTTGTTTTGATTTTATGCGCTGCTGGCTGAGGGCTGGCTGAGCAACCTGGCCCACATTGTTTGCCTTCGCCCCCATTCCTGGCTTACATCGCCAACAAAAAATCAAACAAAACAAAAAACAGCATTCATAGCCAGAAAAAAAACAACAAGGAACAGCAAACAAGCAGCTGCTGCAGCCATCCTGTTGATCAACCTCCTTGCACTAAAAGCTGGGAAATTTCAGCCCCACAATGTTCCCTCTGTTCGATTGAATGCCAACGAATTTCCCCGCTTTCAATCGGGCCGTTCAACTCGCTTTCAATCTCTATAAAAGGAGGTGCGCCAGGCAGTTCCAACTCAGTTGCTCGTGGGCAGTCGAACGGCATGGATGTGTCGCAGCAGCAACAGCAGCATCAGCAACAGCAGCAGAAGCAGTAGTTCTTGAACTGGCCAACAGTCCGCCAACCAGCAGCAACAGATCACACTGCCAAAGTCTTCTGTTTTTTTTTTCCATTTTTTTTTTATTTTTTTTCCTGGTTGCTGGAGGGCTTACAAAAAAGAATTAGAAATTCAAAGTGTGCTTAAAGTTTGAGTGGAGCTGCAATAATTGCATAGTACCGAACTTGTTAGTGGTATAAAAAATTAAAAAAAAAAATATAAGGATTTTTTCTAAAAAAGAGTGTCGAACAGTGCGTGAGTTTCAGTTTCATTGCCGACGAGAACGAGGGGATTAAAAGGCGAAGAAACTTTTTGGCGCACAAGAGTAGGCAACAGAAGCGCCAACTTTCCTTGCTGGGTGAGTCTGTGTGAGTGTTGATTTGCGTTGGTGTGTGTGCGTGGCAATGCCTTAAGCCCTTTGCCAAACTGCAACCGCTGAACGCATTTAAGTGCAGATTTATGTTTTGCCTCTCTCACACAGATCCTCCACTCCTCGTGCACCACCACCATCAAAGTCACCCACCGAGCAACACTGCCAATTAAAGTTGCCACAGCAGCTGCCACACACACACACAGCCACTGCCAAAAAAAAAACTAAAGTAGCTAAGGAAGACAGAAGAAGGAAAGACTTTGGCCAGCAGCTGAGTTATATTCACTAGTAGCGAATAAGTTTCCAAAGAGCCACTGCCACAGTAACAACTATAGACCAGCTTCAGCTACAGCAACACTACCAGCAACAACGACAACAACGACAACGACAACAACGACGGCGACAACAAAAACAGAGCTAGAGAAACAGCAACAACAACGTGTTGCTGCCACAAAACGCAGCAGCCGCAACGAGAGCGTCATCTCTGCCCTTCGCACGCCTCTGCGGGTAAGTTGACATTTCATTTTCATTTTGAGTGCATTTTCCCGCCAACGACGACAATCCTCCTTCACCGTTAGCCCCATGCCACGCCCCCTCTTCGAGGGCGTTCATGTGTGCGTGCTAGTGCCGTTCTTAGTAATTGTGCGTGTGTGTGTGTGTGTGTGTGTGCCGGGGTCAGCGCGTTATTACAAGTTATGTCCTGTGCCAGCAGCAACTCGTTGCTCGCAGCTCGATTCGGATTCAGAATCAACAACAACAATGGCCCTGGGGCGCCCTTTTTTCTCAGTTTCCAGTTCCCAGTTCCAGTTGAGCACCGAAAAACGAACCCAATCCACATACCCATCTCGAACCAAAGTGGCGGCAAAAGTCACGTTTTTCGAGTGGCAACACAACATTATTCAGATCCAAGTTTCCAAGTTTCCGCGACCAGTTCAAGCTGACAAGCTCACAGCTCACAGTTCGCTTAAAATGTGTGGGTCAAATGTTAAACGGGCAGCAGCGGCATCAGCTGGCAGCAGTTAACGGCGGTCCCCCGGGAAGCACCCATCGAAATATGGACTCGCAGTCGCCCGGGGACACGGAGAAAATGGATCAGGGAGCCATGGAATGTGTTGAAAACAAAACAAAAAAAAACCATTGGGGTAGATGAAAAAAATAAAATAAATAAATATATATATATCAATTCTATTCTGAGTGCACTTAATAACTATTTCAGTGCGACTTGCTGAAGTATCAAAGATGTAGAAGATGCAGCAGTAAATTTTGCTACATAATTATATTTCTACTTGATTGATTAAAGAAAAAATACTTATTAAATCAGTTTTTATCAATAGTTTCTTGAATTTGTGACATTTGTGCTTTTCCCGCTTGAAAAACTATGGCTCTCTAGACTCCACTTCGACATTAATACAGATATCCCAATGAGATCTCAATAGGCCGCTGACCCCCCAGTTTCTCCCCGTGGTTGTGCATATCCCTGCGACCTGCCAGGACACTAAGGACACACACTTTGCATGTTTATCTCGCTGTGGGTGGCAATCCCGGCGGAACGGCCATCGCCGTTAAGCAATTTCGATAACTGCCGAGCGACAACGTCAACTGGTCATGCCAATTTATGGCCAAACTTGCTGTGCCGTGCTGTGCATACAAATGTAAATTTAAATTGAAAATTAATCGGGCAGCGCAGGCGCTCAGTTATCAGAGATAAGTTTTCGATTAAAAACTCGTCACAAGAAATAGAAGTGCACGAAACAAAAAAAAATTGAGAGCAGTGAAGTTCGTGGAGTTCGAGAAGTTTCACTTTCGGTTGCCTTGGGGTTTTAATTAAAAGCTTAATTGGAGGGCGGAAAAAATTAAATAAAATGATTGCGTAATTAAAAGCAAACAAAGCCGAAAAAATGCCCGTCGCCAAAAGGTGGTCAGCAAACAGAAGCAGCAGCAGCGGCAGCAGTAGCAATGGCAACAGCAGGAGCGGCCATGCCCTGCCAAGGAAATTAAAAACTTAATGGTCAGAAAGGACACACATGGGAGGCTGTCAACGCTCAACGACTTCGGCCAACAAATGGGGGCAAGTTTATCGTGTCGTCGGCTCCAAGTGTGTGTGCACACTTCATGGGGCCAGGGAAGGTGATTAGGCGGCAGCTCCGCCAGATTGGGCAACTTTTCCGACGGGAGAGGTGCGCACAATGGTGCCGGAATAAACCAGCATAATCGAAGTGGGAAAAGTCTGATTTAAAATTAACAATGAATATAAATGAGCAGTGGGTGACAAGGCGTTATTAAGCAGTAAGGTTACACATGATTGAATTAGTCTCTAGTTCCAGATAATAACAATCAGATAACCATCAAAAGCAAGTGCTTAACATTATGAAGATATACATTTTATATATGCTTCAGCAATCTTTTAGACAGTGAATATATGATTTTTATGTGCCCTACTCTATCTTCCTGTTATACACGAAAAACACATATATTTTAAACACAATTTCCCCATTCGTACCCACTGTCCTGGGATTCTTGCCTTCTCCAGGATTCTGGGAATCTACTTAAACTTTGTCTTGAGTTGATTTCCTTTTACAGTTTGCTCATTCTTGTTGCTGGAAAAACTTAATTTGCTGTCTGCCCGAGTGTGGGTGTCCACATGAGTGCGACTGTATCTGTATCTGTATCTGTGTGCGTGTGCGTCTGTGTCTGTGTGTTGTATTCTGGCTGACAGGGCTTGTCCTGCTAGCTTGTCACTAGGGCCACATCATTTTGTGTGTAAATTAAAGACCCGGTAGTCCAGAACCGCCCAGAAAGTAGACAAACTGTCCACTCGCACACAACGACATATGGCTGCGCACACACACCGATACTCGCACACACACACACACTCGCATGCACACATGCAAGGATATTCATCTATGTCGCACATCGTTAAGCGCTGCCAGTTTGACTTAATTTGCGTTAAACTTTTTTGTTAAACATATCATTCGCCTGCCAGGCCCCGGCCGCAAATAGCAAATATAGAGGAAATGGGCGGCCCCCAAAAGAAAATAACCAAACGTGAAGCGGGAAATGTAAACAAAGGCATTAATCATGCCAGCACACATGCGGCAGCAGACAGGGATAGAGATAGATGGATCGCTGTGGAAAAAGGGATAGCGGAGAGATGGCGGGAAAGCGGGAAAAGCCCCAGCAGGTCCATTAAGCTACGCTTCGGTTTTGCCTTTTGCCTTGGCTTTCCCTGATTTTTTGTCCTGCGTTTCGGTGGGAGGATAAACAGGCCAAGTCACTCTCACATGGCCTTCCTACCATTCCCCGTCTGGCCACCACCATGTTTGTTTAAATGACAAACTGCTGTTTGTTAACCGAATAAAATGGAAAGCCAAGCAGAAACTACCGAAAAAAGAAACAAGCGTGAAGGGCAGCAGCAACGTAAAATGTGAAACAAATCCATGGAAGGGTAAGGGAGGATACGACCTGCCCACAACCGAACCGATCCGATCCGGGCTTCTATTTATTCGCCAGGCAAACTAAACCGCAATAACTGTAAGTGCTCGGCAAACAGCAGCAGCGAAGAGCTCGAAAACCAAAACCTAACAAGCGACAGTTGACAGTCGACACCCACACACCCACACACGCACATACCCAGAGGACACACCGGACCACACTGAGCCACCCTAGAGCCACCCTAGACCATGCCACCAACGAGGCAGTCGTGTGTGTCGGACTGGTCTGGCGAATTATTATGATAATCGCAGGCATAAATTATGCCTGAATCCGGCTTCAACCGAAAGTGAGACACCCACAGAATCCCGAACTCGGTGCAGGTGTCGCAGGTACAGTGAGCACTCTCGACAGGCGCCGTGCGTTTCTGGCTCGCAACTCCCCAGCTGCTCTTGCTTTCGATGGCTTTTATGTTGTGCCTTGGGGAAATTAAGTTTGTGTCATGTTTTGTGTCGCACCGCACTCACCGCACACCGCAGCTCGCAGCCAGGTGCTCGGTTCGAGTGCTCAGCTTTTCCCCACGCGCCCACAGTGCGTATGCGTGATATGCAAATATGCGGTGGTCCGCCGTCCAACGCCCACTGTGCAGCACCGCCGCCGCAAAAAGTGCTGCATACTTGCGGGCTGCAACCCGAGGCTAACAAAAACACGCCTTCGCCATTGCCGCCATTCCATCCTGACACAAAGCCATTAACGGGAGCGCGCTGTTTGCCCTTAAAGCTCACTTTTTGTTTTCTATATATATATGTATATCTGCCATTTTTTTACACTTTTCCCCAACTCTCTCGCTTGCTCTTCGCCGCTGACTCGG
The DNA here is from genome assembly GCF_004382145.1 of Drosophila mauritiana. Taxonomy (NCBI): domain Eukaryota; kingdom Metazoa; phylum Arthropoda; class Insecta; order Diptera; family Drosophilidae; genus Drosophila; species Drosophila mauritiana. Next base: position 18,052,698 of record NC_046672.1, on the reverse strand, counting down.
GGGCAATTTATCAAGTATTTTATACGAATTTCAGCTGCCTGTCAACGTTGATTTTAGCGCTTAGCCGCCGGCGTTTGGTGGGGAATTTGGTGGTAAAGGGGAAAGAGGGGCAGTGGCCCATGTGGGAGCGGCGAGGCGCAAATAAAACACACCTGTTGCCGCAGCCCACACGTCAATAATAATACACCAACACATATGCGCAAGCGACACAGACACATGCTCGCGTGTGTCCTGAGTGTCCTGTCGCATAATAAAACACCGCCTGGCGATGTTAGAAGATGGTGTGGTGTCTGGGGAGCAGACTTGTAACATTATAACTCAGCATTATTTCCACTCGTTCTTTCATGTGTCTACTCTTTGCAGATTCTGCAAGATGCAGCAGTATGCTAGGATTGCCAGGATCGCAACCAACTCTGCCCGGGCTTGTCACCGGCAAAGATTCTACGAACCCAATGCCGAAGTACGCTGGCAGCACTCCGAGCACTAAACAGGCTGAGCGGAGCCACTAGCACTCCCGATCCGATCAGGTGCGTCCCAGTCCATACAGTATATACTTGTATATAGATACATATATAGCGTATCCTGATTTCCCCCTGCCGTAGGCGCCCATTTTTATTTTCCCATTCACCGCCAACTTATTTACGGGCCGCAATTATTTCCAGCATTTTATTTTTACGTCTCTCTGGCAGTTGCTTTTCAATTTTTCGTTGATTTGTTTGTGCTGCGCGTCGGCAATCAAAGTCCCAATTGTAACGCCAACTGCCTCGCCCCATCCCGCCACGCCCCCTTATCTTTTTGTGCGTTCCTGTTAGTGTGTGTGTGTGTGTGCGTTTGAGTTTGTATTTGTGTTTCGTTTGCTCTTTGTTTTTATCGCACTGTGTACAAGTGAACGCTTCCGTTTCCGCTAGTCGCGTCACAGTCCGTTTGCCCATCCGACCGCCAGGCCACCCACTCTTCCTATTTAAATTACATGGCAATCGGCATGCCAAAGCCATTCATTCATGAGCCTGGCGGGTAGCACAAGCTGAGAAACTGAGAAACCCAGTAAGCGAGGGACTCGACTATTTTTACAGGCAATTTCTTTGGTGGGCTTGCAGGCGGGCGCTTTACTTACACAAATTAAACTCGATTCGCAGCGGCGGCAACAGCGGACGAACTATGATAACGAGGCTCTACAACACCGAAGAGGATCCCGCCTACTGCTCGTTCATCTGGGGCTCGAATCTCACCAGCAGCGTCGACGTCCTGGCTGCCAATGCCACGTCCGTCTTCAGCAGCGACCTGAGGGACGACTTCTATCGGGTGAGTGCGTTTTGGCCATTCAATAGTGCTGGCGGTGATTCCGGCCCGATTGTGTGCCCATTCTGGTCGGGAGCAGCTCGCTCGCACCTTGGGCCAGTTAGCGCCAGTCGTTGGCCTGGCCTTCGCAAAGGATGCCTGCTGCGCAGAAAAACTGTTGCCTACTTTCGGGCGCCGCGGGTAGTGCCATTCTCGAATGTTTTTAACCAAACACCAGGGCCAACTGGAGGGGAGTAGCTCATTTCAGGACACAGCAGGCCCAGCTGCATGGCCTCCACGGCCAGGACACCCAGTTGCCAGGCTCCCTTAACTCTTTAAAGTCGTGCTAAATCTTGACAAACAAAATTAGGTTTAAAAATAAACTCTTTATGTTGACTTGGCTGCTATAACTTTTTTTGACAGAGAGTTGTGAACATCAGAAGGCTACGCCTCGCTTGAAAAAAATTACGAATTCTTTTTAAATATAATTTAGAAACTTAAAATGTTTGGTCTGTACAAGCCATAAAACGGTGACAAATTCAAGTCATACATCAAGAAGTTAAGCATGTAAAAAGTTAATATGAAAAGTCATCAAAATTTGACACTTCGGAGTAATAAATCAATGTTTGGTATTTAAATGTATATAAAAATCGTATTGAAAATTGAAACAGATATGCATACGCTGTTTACAGTTTACAAAGCATTTTAATGGACAAATATATAGAAATTTTTTCTAAATTGCTTGAAATCTTTTTAGTGGATTTGATATACAACGACCGTTTCTCTTAATTTTTCGCCAAAGACTGAGAAATCATCTCATAACAAAGCGCAGCGCGTTTTCTTGTCAGTTTGCGAAGGCTAAAAGCCCTTCATCTCACTAATGCTGGGTACTAAAAGTTGACCTAGCTGGCTGACAGACAGCCAAAAGCTGCTTTGTTCGCAACTCTGGCTCAAGGCGAGCTGCTCGGCAAATGGGCGAATGCAAAAATAGAAAACAAAGCGTGGCACATTAGGGTGGTACATTAGGGTGGCGCACACATGTGGCAGCAAAGGAGCAAGTGACTCAGGAGCCAGAAGAATGCCGCATGCGAGGCATACGTGCGTATGCGGCTGTGTGAGTGTGTGTTTGTGTGCATAAAAAGTCACAAAATAAAAGTGTCAAGTTGACTATTGAATTTTTATCTGCGCCAGCCCATCCGAGTGCCAACAAAGCGAGCGAAGCCACAAAGAGATGATTTACGAGCTGTTCCCATTTCCATTCCCACACACCCACGCCCCGCGCACACAAACAGCACACAGCCGTACTTACACCCACTTGTTTACTATCCTTTCAGGATGTGGAGGATCCGCGGACGGAATCGCTGAGGGAATACTGCTATGGCCTGGTGCTGCCCATCATCTGCGCCATGGGCATCATAGGCAACGTGCTCAACCTGGTTGTGCTCACCAGGCGCAACATGCGTGGCACCGCCTACATTTACATGAGGGGTAAGTAGAAAAGCACACATATAGCAAGCACACATACATATGTCTATGTATGTATTTCCTTCAGAGAGTCCTCGACCACACCCACCCACAAAACGGGCAAGTTTCTTGTGCCAAAGGCGCAATCATATCGGCTGACAGAATTCCTATTAATCCGCAACCGCACACAAGCCAATATTCAAATATTTCCTAATTTGAGTGACGGATGCATTTGCGAACTCAATACTTGCGAATAACAATGTACACTTTCAGTTTTGCGCTCGTTGCGCAAACTGGCAGCCATCAATTGGAAGTCCTTTTCTTACACTAATTACTGCATTTATGACTGTGAACATTCACAGAAAATATTTCACACATCAACATCGAATGCGTAACTCAAAAATCCTTGTCGATAGACTCAGCATCAGCCTTTTGACAAGCAATTAAAAATGTTATTCATTTTCAACCAATAGGTAGAGAACAAAAGATTTGCATCAACCATATCAGCTTCGCAGCTAGAAATTCAATTTGTGCCAGAGGTGAAGTCCCTTAAAACTAGGCACTGCTGCTCTTCATTCTGCTGTTCTCACGTGTCCTCTTATTATTATTTAAACTTTCTGCATTTGATTAGACGATGAAAACACAATTACATTTACTCCAATGTGAGTGGTATCAATTTGGGATGTTAACTCGTTCATCAGCTAGCTGCATTGAATTTTGCTTGGCATTCTTGATTGCAATGATAAGTGATTTATTGAACAATGACCAGCACAAATGGCCGAACATGTCCATCAAATCTAAACAGTATCCATTTCCAATTAGTGCAGGCCCAAAAATGCAGCATAAATCCACTGCCTTGCAGAGTTGCAACACGGTAGCGTCAAATGAATTTAGGTTGCCTGTTGATTAGGCCGGAGGAATCCTTTTCGAAAAACAAAAAAAAATGAAATAGAAGATCTTTTCACTTTGCTGGGAAAATGAAGAACAACCTAAATACCATGCTCATTTCCCATTTCGAGTATGATTGGCGATAACCCATATTGGATTTTTGGCCAAAAAGAGACACACTCGTACGTCTTCGCCCACGCAAACCTTGGATTTCCTCAGCTTCATTGGCATTCCGGGTGATGTGGAGATGGCGATGGAAATGGGAAAGGAGGTGGAGCTAAAGATAGAGATGGAGATGGAGATGGAGGGCAGGGAATTGGGCTCGACTCTTGACTGATTGCCAAATTGAGTTTCGCTTTAGAACATATGTATTCCGTATTCCCCATCGCCATCGTCTATTGGCCATTGTGCGCCAGAATTTATTCATTAACCTCGCCGATTTCTGGCAAAATTGAAGCTGCCACAATGCGGCTAATATATGCGTACCGTCGTATTCGCACTCCCATCCGCATTTGTATTCGTATTCGTGTGTTTGTGTTCGTGTGGAGCTTCATTGAAAGTTATTTCATTAGATGAGACCGGTTAACCCCGTGGAAATTTATGCACAGCCACTAAGCCCCAACCACGCCCAGCCTCCAACTTTCTGCTGTATTAGACAGCATGTCAACTCTATTAGGCACTCGTTTGCTTTATGGCGCTTTAATTGATTAATGAGCTCCACTTCCGCCACTTTTGGGGCAGGCGGGAAAAAGGCAACTTTGTCAACGCCGCCACTTGCTGGTAATTTTTTAGCCTCGACTATCACTCATGTTGAACCTCCTTTTCCTACCCCTCTACCCATCCAAAAAAAAAAAAAAATGCTAAAGGAATGGATGCGAACAAGGAAAACAGAAACAGGCGACTCACTTTACTTGACATGGGGAAATTCCGCTCGAGCCGAAGCGAGAAATACCCTGGGTGAAAAGGATTGACCATACAAATTGGTGACCCCGATTGCAAAAGCAAATTTTGGTCAATCGAATTTTTGGTTTTAATAAAGGCTGTTAGTTTATGTTTATAACTTCCGCTGTTCTTTTGTATTGTATTCAAAAAGTTTAATACGGTGGTAACCCTGATTAATTCGTGTAGGTGACCTAACTATACTCGGGCAAGTTAAGTTATACTAATTAGTAGTATTTTTCCGATGTAAAAACCTGTAAACTAAATGCTAAAAACATCTGTTGTTATGCATTTCTGGTATCTGGTATGGCTGGATCTGAACAGTACATTTGGTGTCCCCGACATCTTCGTTAAAATTTTATATTCTTAGTGTTAGGAGTTAAGTTCCTTAAGCTTTTAAGATGCATACCTAAGTGGCAATAGGCAGTATCCTCGAGACTAGTACAGATTTATGTTTAGCTAAGAAATTCTGAACTTTTGATTAAAAACTGCTATCGTTCCTAGATCTGGATAGGCTACCTCGAGGCTCGTGCCCAATTACCGCCCGATAAATCTTCGACTTTATGACCTGCCATGGGCCAAAAGTGTGCGGCCGATCTGACTGGAATTTTAGTACCCCATAAAAGGGTATAGGTCGAGGGCGGGAGGATCCGGGACGTCTCGTCCCTGCAAAATGTGAAAATAAAATGTAAAATGCTTCAAATGTAATACGGATGCTATGGCAGCATAATTGATTGCCCTTTCGACTGCTGCCTCAGTCAACAAAAGTAGGGAAGTGGGGGCCGAAAAAGGACCAGAATCGTGCAGAAAGGGGGGAAAGTAGAGAAATGCAAAGCGAGACCCTTTGGCTGCTCACTGACTGAAATATCACCAGACTCGGCTCAGTTCTGCCGCTCAAGTGGCAGTAAATAAAAGTTGTGAGGAGCCTCGGCGGCATGAGTAATAATGACCGAAATCAGAGCACCATCACCACCACCGCCCAACGCGTTGCTCATTTTATTAAAATAACAAAAATATTTTGCCGCTCGCAGCCTTTTTACGATGCCGAACCGACTGGCGGCCCATTTGTTATTTGGCGGTCATTGCCACCAAATGGTGTCCTGTCGCTCTTCCTCGTCCTCGTTCTCGTCCTTGTCCGTTCCACTGGGGCAAGTCGTATGTCGTGTGTGTTTTGACCAGAGTTATGCAGCTGCGGATGGGCAAAAATGTTTTATTGCCAGCTGGGGAATGCCAAAGTGGCAAGAGGCAGATTGCCCGATCTTAGCTGTTTAAATAAATTTAAGAGAGAGATCTGGCACGAAGCACTCCATCACTGGTCCAGCGATCCGTTAAGCCATTGAGGGTCCTTCGAATGAAATGCCAGCGCTGACAAGGAAAACACTGGAGATTTGTATAATAATGTGGGGAAAGGGGCTGTGCCGAAATTTGGCACTGATGGGCAGGACACTTGTCAGGCTTGGCGCAAACAAAACTGACATTTATATTGATGTGTCCCTGTACCCAATTAGATGCCCATCATTATGAGAACAGGCTATCTCTGCTCGCTTGTCTTTCCCCCTTCAGTTTTGCGCTCGGGAAGTCATATATCGAACATTAGGCTCTGTTTGTGTGCAGAGCAATTTGGCGGGAAGTGGCAGCAGGAGGACGCACATGATATTAGTAATAATGTAATTATATGGTCATAAACAAAATAATAAATCAATAAACAACACACACGCACACGCAGGCGGCACACGAGTAAAAGTTATCAGGGGGAAAAAAAGAAGGAAAAATGGGAGGCAGAGCTCAGGAAGTGAAGAAAAGGGAACCGGAAAGGAAAGCCATTCATTTGGCCCCGCGACTCAAGTGCCGTTGTCTGCGTTCGCGAATGTGTGTTTGGTTGTGTGCGTGGCAGGACTTCCTGTAGCCACATGGACGGAAATGGCGCCATAATTATGCCATAAACCCAGCCATAAAGGACATTTTTATAGATGTGCCCGAGTTAATCCCTTTGTTGTTCCACTCGCTACCGCACCCAGCTCTCATGTCCTTTTTATCCGCACATCCTTTCAGCTTACTCCACCGCCGCCCTGCTGGCCATCGTGTTCGCCATTCCCTTCGGCATCCGCATGCTGGTCCACAAGGATCGAGGACAGTGGGAGGAGTTCGGCCCAGCCTTCTACACCGCCCACCTGGAGCTTTATCTGGGCAACGGCTGTTTGGGTGAGTCTCGGATTTTGGATTTGCAACAGGAGGAGCTTTCAAGGGTCGAAGCTACCCTAAAAGGTTCAAAGGTTGGACTCAGCTTTAAGTTCATCCGGATTTGGGAGACTATTTTCTTCTAAAAATATATATAAAACAACACGTTATGAAACTGTTTATGTACCATAAATGGATCGTAATTTGCTTGATTTAATGGAACAGATGTCAACAGTGCTTAAATTGTAGTAAAAAGCTATTTGTTTTAGGAGCTACACATATATTATTAGAATGGACTGATAAACATCTGTTAGAAGATAATATTGCATACATTTAGATACCCTTATAATTTCTAAGTTATAAACTTTATTCCGTTGGGACCATTTAATCTTTGAACTGATATCTGATATTTGATAATATTTACAAGGAATATTATCCCATTTGTACTCCTAGGTGTTGGCGTAATGATGTTACTAGTGCTGACCATTGAACGTTACGTGTCCGTATGCCATCCAGGATTTGCTCGACCCGTGATGGGACCACCTGGGTAAGTCACGTTGAAAGTCTGTAGACGGTCTACTTAACTAATCCTACCTAGCGTTGTGGTATTCCTCACCTGCTTGGCCACGGTAATCGTCTATCTACCGAGCATCTTTCGTGGCGAACTGATCAAATGCATCCTCGGATCGAGTGACGTATATGTGTATTTGCGACGCGACAACACCATCTACCAGCAGACCATCTTTTACCGCGTCTACAAGATCATGCTGGAGGTGATCTTCAAGCTGGTGCCCACGCTGGTTATCGGTGGCCTCAACATGCGCATCATGATGGTCTACAGGCGGACCTGCGAGCGCCGCCGCAAGATGGTGCTTAGTCGTCCGCATGCCCAGGGACATGGTCACGGACATGGGCACGGACATGGTCATGGACATGGACATGCACATGGACACGGCTATTTGAAGGACGACGATCCGCGAAAGTTCGCCGAGGAGCGGCGCTTGTTCCTGCTGCTCGGCAGCACATCGATTTTGTTCCTGGTCTGCGTCTCGCCGATGGCCATTCTCCACATGACGATCGCCTCGGAGGTCTATCCGAGCTTCCCCTTCCAGGTGTTCCGTGCCAGCGCCAATCTGCTGGAGCTGATCAACTACTCGCTGACCTTCTACATCTACTGCCTGTTCAGCGAGGATTTCCGCAACACCCTGGTGAGGACCATCAAGTGGCCCTGGTTGAAGGGCAAGTTCTGCCACCAGGCCGAGCACGAGGTGAGTGCCAGTCCACCGGCCACAGCCGGAACCGTAGCGGTAGCCGGAACCGGAACTGGCCACGTTTCTAATTTTCATCCGGCAATACCGGCGCTGACTCTCACACCCGCAGAACCCGACGAACGGCCCCGGTGTGCCAATGGCGTGCTTCACTAAGGTGGAAAGGGGCCATCAAAAGCACCACATAACTACCACCTCGGGCCTGGGACGATCGAGTAGCATTTAGCCAACGCCACCACCCAACAACAACACCACCACAACCCATCCGCTACTCGAGATCCGAACTCCGAACACCGAGAACCCTCCCAGCCCAGAGTAACCCCACTACCATCCAACTCCAAAACCGTCACCACCACTTCCACTAACCCCCCAGGTCGTCGAGGTTGAATGGTGTCCTTTCTCTCGCTTGAGATCCTGCGGCATTTGAACGTGTTCAAGTATCGACAAGCGAAAAGCGATATACGATAAACAACTAACGATTAACGATAATTGATATTCAGCGCCACGCATTGCGTATATAAGTGTCTGTGTGTGTTCCTTAAACATATATATTTAAATATATGGATAAACATTTTTTTTTGTAGCACTAGAATTAGGAACTTAAAAACCAAACTTAATCAAAAACGCATCCGTAATCGGTGAAACAATTGATATCGATAGGTAAAACCAGTTCGACTTTCGATCAACATTTGCGCCGAATGATTTCACCATATATAGCTTGCGGAATGTGTATGTCGCAGGATCGAGATCCTCAAGCCACACGTATAGATGCAGATATGATAGTTTCGTCAATGGATAGATTGCTTGCCATACTGATAACAAAAGAGCTCGTTTACTCTAGCATTAGATGCAGACAAAAAACAGGAACAGCGACAGGACAACAACAGACAGACATATAGACAGACAGGTGAGATGGAACAATAGCGAGAGAGAGAGAAAGAGAGAGAAAGAGTTTTACGATGATAATATGCAGACATACAATACTTATATATACACTTGCATATGCCTATATGTGAATGATATTTATGTAAACGACGTATTTATGTATACACGCGTAACTTTAAGCGAATATATTTATATATGCATATATGTATCTATTGATTATAGCATTTAAGTGCGCGCAAGAGGAATCCAGATTCCAACCCCGGCCCCAGATATAGATCCAGATCCAAATTGAGATCGAAGATGGATATCTGGCAACGTGCTGAGCCCTTTCGTCTGACGAAACTGTATTGAATTGTTGCGTGAATTGAGATTGAATTGTTAATGGTTAAGTTAATTAATTGTAGTCGCACTACGAATAGTTATATTTTTAATTCTAGTTATAATTCGAGGACTAAGTTATCTAGTTACATAGTACAATTCCCCCGCCCTTGGTTGTCAGTCTGAGAGGGGAGGTCTTGATACCTGACCCCTGACCCCTGGCCGAATGAACCCTTGCAGCACGCGTAGCTAACTTAACTAAATGTGTGTACCTAGTATTAAAACAAAGCAAAGCAACCGAAACTGTTCAGTGATGTCTATTTACCCAGCGCCCAAGGCTAAGCTATGGAATGCATTACAGTAATCTCACAAATATCGAAATGTATATCTATCTAACGATGGAGCAGGATTAGTTATGTCCTCAAGTACTGATGAGTAGCGACGATGGAGTGGGTCAGACCTTTCAAAATTCCAGAGGAGTTTCGAGATTACTAATCCAATTTGGCAGCGACTTCAGTGCATATATCCGGAAATAAATTCTGAACAACGGCAGTCGAGAACTCCTTTGAATTTCAAGTAACATGTGTATTGAATTCCGTCGAGGTATTTGACAAATATTCCGAAAAATGATGAAGTTATTTGCAAAAGATTTATCCAAAATTGTTGAAAAGAAAATCATGTAACGAAAATACTTTGGGCAAAAATCGAAAGTTAATGATTAAGTTAATATTCATTTAAAATGTGAGTAAGCAAATATTTTCCGATCTACAACCTAGTCGCTACAAAAGCAAACAATATACATACTTGCTAGGATATTGACGAATATCCCTGCATGAGGCAGCTAGTCAAAGGTGAATCATCACAGTGAATGAACGTAGATCCTTTTGTTTTCGTTTTCCAGAGCTCAGCTCAAAGCCAGGAGAGAAATTAATGTTTAGGAAATTAGATGCTCGAATTGAGAAAAAAAGAAGAAAATGATATATAAAGTATGAAATGTGAAACGTCAGGCAACTTGAGGCATTTAGGACACCAAAAACCCGGAAATCAGAACAGGCATCACGAAGGCAAACTAATATCCATAAATAGAGTCAGAACAGTGGAACGAAGGCAGATGGAGTTTAACGAATAAACCATTCAATGCAATGCATAACTTACCATAAACAGCATTCAAATACCCGATACGGATAAACAATTTTAATTGGTGTCAAAGTTCATTGAATAAAAATCTTTAGAAACGCATCTGCGCACTTTCATTTCGAATCGCTGGGGTTGAATGGAAAACAGAAGTGGGAGTAATATTTCCAAAAAAATCTTTATTACATAACTATTATTAACAGGAAAAAAAATAAAGTCGGTTTGCAGAGGCGTGGGAAAATGGAAGAGCAGCGCGATCATCACACAGCAGCAGGAATAATACCGAATGCGTCCTTAAAGCTAACCCTTAGACTAGTCTCAGTTCCCGGATTTCTCTCTCTCTCTCTCTAACTTTCTAGCTATCTCCCTTTCGCACTTTATCCTTGGGAATTCCGCTACCAAGGTCGCCACACCACCATTCGCTGCTGCACCAGCTCCGCCAACTGGCGCTGCCTCTGCCGCTTTCTCTCGAAGATCTGGTGGCGAATCTTCAGCAGGATGCTATCACGTGGCGCCTGCCCAGTTGCTCCATGGGACTTGGCGGGCGAGGATTGCTGCAGCTGCTCTATGAACTCCAAGTCCATCTCGTGCGGCGGCGCTGCGAAGTGCTGCTTTTCCGGCATCTGCTCCTGATCGTTATCCTGATCGATGGCCAGATTGCATTGGTAGTGCTGCAGTTTGAAACGCTGACGCTGATGGCGAAATTTTGGAAAAGAGTTCAATTAGATAATACGTTTTTCTTACTTATGCTAATAGAGTGATTTTCTGTCGTAATAATTTCAACTCTGCTTTTGTTTAACTTTTTAATACAAATGCCTTTCAAATGAAGTCTAACTTTTACAGTCTTAAATTGAAATTGTGGTTTGTTTATATGTGTAATATAGTTTATTGTTTTCTTTTTTTGGTTTAAAAGGTTTAATAAATTGGAACCTCTTCATTGAAGTAAAATATATATTTAAATATGAATTTAAACTGTTGTTTAGTTTATATAATCTTTTTGTTTAATAAGATCCACAATGATCATTATATGTTGAATTTGCCACACTCACCTTTTTTCGCGCCGCATTCTCGGCTAGAAATCTGCACAGCTGCTGCAATTGCTGCTCGGCCAACTCCTCTTTATCCTTGTCGATGTGATTCTGGACCTGGTTTTGATCCTGATCCGGCTCCTGGTCTCGCTCCCGATCCCGATCCCGCTCCTCCACCATGTGATCCTCCAGGCGGCGCTGCTGCTGGCGCTGTTTGATGGCCGCCTGCACCTTGCACCTGGTGGCCGAGCTCAGGCTGAGATCCATGCTGCGTTGCTGCTTTAGTATCTTGTAGATGACGCCCATCGAGGTTGGTGGCTCTGCGCTGCTGTGGGTCCTGCGATATCTCCGATCTATATATTCCCGATATGCGAGCGCGTCGAGCTGCGGCGGAAGACTGTTTCGAACCACTCGTCCACCACGTCTTTATATGTGCTCTCTGCGGGTTTGTTTTGGAGATCGACTCTTTGTAGGATTAAAAATAAAACATAACTCGTGGGCCCATGTGTTACTGGTTGTGTTTTTGGATTGTTCGTTTGCTGGTGCGGCACATTGCGCGCCAAACTCGAAACTCCCGCTTTATGGGACATTGCTCAAGTGGAGTCGATTCTATTTTCTGCTCTCATTACAATGCCTTTTAGCAGCCCAACACAGAACACATGTGGCAGCACCAGCGCCGCACAATCGCCCCAAAAATAGACCCTCTCACACAGCTGCAACACTTTCGCTGCTGCACCGACCGCTGCCACATGCAACATCCAGCGGCATCACCAGCGGCGCATGTGGCCGTCGAGCAGTCAAAGTCCCATTTCCATATCCATTCCGAAATCCGAAATCCGGGTCCTGCTCCTTCTGCTCCGTCATACATCCATTCCCAAATCTCGAACCGAATTTTTCCCGTGGCAGTTTGCTGCGAGAAACCGCATGTTTCGGCGCCTGTTTGCGGATTGACAGGGTAGCAGGGGTATACTATACCTATCAGCTAGCATGGCACGATGTTAAGTACTTAGATTGGGTTTCCTTTTTGAATATCTTTTGAAAATCATTATTTGAAATTAAATAGTTCGATTATATACTTAAAAATGTTCTAGATTTCTTGGTACTTAAATATTGGTATCATATAAACATAAATAAATCAATATAATATAAATAATATAATTTTAGTAATATAAATAAATAGTATATAAATAAATAAACGGCTTTTATTTTTTAAGTGTTATAAAAATATTTATTATAATGAACGATTCGTGTTCTTACGCTATCGACTTCTTACTAGGATAAAAAATGTAATATGAAATACTATGTGGCTAAAATTGTGTAGTTTATAATACTGAATCTAGTGGCTTCATCTAGAAATTCCCAGAGTACAGGGTACTCTGCGATCGGGAAACTCTGCGAATGCATCATCGTGTCGAGCGTCATAATCGTAGTGCCGCAAGATGGGATCCGATCGGATTGGATTGGATCGGATTGGATCGGATCGGCGACGGGATGCATGTTATAAATAGCGCCTGGGAAAAAACACTTTGCAGCGGCGACTCATCTGTGTGTGTGTGTCTGTGTCACGGCATGCACTTGAACTCTGCATTCACATGTTGTGTGTGCAATGCAACCCACTCGCTCCCTCTCCCTCTGGCAGCGCAGCGCTCTCGCTCGCACCGCGGTACTCGTACCACCGCATGCCTAACGTTCCTGCGCCTGGCCCTTCACGTACATACATATATATATATGTATATATATCAGCGTATATTATTGTGGGTCTCTCTGCTATTTTATTTGGACTTCAAGATGTTTCAGAGTGCACTTCAAGTGCGTTACAATTTGCGTCTATTTTTGGACGCTTGGGAATATCTCGGTGAATATACATATCTGGTTTTTGTGGAGGGGGGAAGAGGGAGTGGAGCGTACAAAATGCGCAGATAACGGGGATTTTTATAATGTAAATCATTGCCGACAACCCCATCCACATCGCTGCAAGATGCAAGATGGGCCATAATTGAAACATTTTTAATGAGCGACTTTATAGGCGTTTCGGCCCATCGTCCACGGAATTAGAATCCGCCGATGGGGGAAAGCAATGCCTGATTGTCGCACTGATAACAGTGCACAGTGGGCCACATCTGTTGAGGAACCAAAAAAAGAGCCAATGATACAGTTACTTTGTGTAACAAAATTAAATAATTATTATTTATTTGATGTTATTATAGATGAATTGTATAAATGTATGTATATATGATGTTTTTTTATATTAATTTAATACTTTTTCTGAACTATTTTGTAGATAATATAAACGCAGATACATGTTAGAGTTAAATTTTATTTTATACATTTTCACCTTTATGATCACATCCAATACTCACTGTTTTCTGCCTACTGTGCCTCCGAAGATCCCTTTTTGAGAGCGCCTGACTTGCGCGTGTGCGACTTCCCTGCTCCTCCTTAAGTGCGCATGTTCTTGAATTTCAGATGAGAATATATGTTCGTAAGTCCCATTAGCCGAGGATTGCGGACTAAAACGTCTGTTACAAATGTAATTTCGATATCCCAGTTCCACTCGGGAAAGAAATTGAAGCCCTTCACTTGACTCTCAGATCGCTGGGCTTCTCTTGCCCGCTTATCTGTCGTCTGGGCCGCGGGGACAACCCTTGGAGTGACAATTAGCTGTTGGCCTGGGAAAACATTTCCCACAACTCGGTTCGGTTGGGGGAGCCTACATACATACGTGACATGGTAGAGGGATCTTTCGTAGAAGCGAAGCCAACAAGTGCAGGTCCCTGAGAGGGTAATAAAAATATGTCTCCCTATCGCTTGGCTTGTCCCGGGCTAATCGATACTCGATACGATCCATAATTTATGTGCGATGCGTCTATTTCTGGACTTCCGCCACTCTCCTATCGCTTGAGGTCTTCGAAAGCTGAAAGTTTTGGCTGAAAGATCTGGCCCTGGAATCCCAGCCAGCCGTAATCCCTGTGACCCACTGATGCCAACGCATCGTTGGGCGCGAAATGTGGAAGAGTTGTCAATGCCACGCGGTGCGGCCCCCCGAAGAGCGCGCCAATTTTCACCGCCCGACGTCCCACCAACACGCATAATTTCCCACGCTCCCGGCGGGAAGTTTTGGAATGGGCGGGGAATGGGGGCTGCGGAGCAGGGGGATCCACGAGGGGGAAGCCCTGACAAGTTGTCAGCGGGGCTGTTAATGAGCTGCGTGTGTTGAGTGAAAACGTGATGAATCTACACTGCCTCGGCCCACTTGTGCCTGCCCAGAAACGTGTAAGTAATCCCCGAGTTCTCAAAGATCAGCGGGGATCAAAACAAGATCTTAGATCCAAGTCATAGAACGCTTAGCATAATAGCTTACCTACTTGAGGGGAAATCTTAAAAGCAATCATACCTCTAGGATAAATCGTTAAAAATGTTTTACAGTCTTATAGGGTAAATTAAATAGATTCATTCATCCCATTTAGTAAAATAAATATTTTGCGTAAATTATTGCAATTTTGTAGACTTTTATGTAAGTTATACTTCCTGAACCACCCACTGTATTATAGATCTAAGTAAAATTGACTTTACAACGGAGATAGAGAGTATAATCTATGGTATACCCTCTCATTTTAAGTCCAAGCTCAAATACCCTACAGTAAGGGTATTGCAAAGCATTGCAATTTGCGCACGAGCAGACAGCGACAACTATCTGAAGATCTGGGGATCGGAGCAAAGTTCTCTGGCACACAACATGTGTCGACTCTCCTGCCACGCCCACCGGTGCCGCCCCCCGGGCCCAGTGTCATGTGTGGCGTTTAATAGCTTGCCTCAGCAGCTTGCCGCAATCGCGTGCACCAATGGCGGTAAGTGGGGATCGAGCGTGGGAAACGCAGCCTCGCCGCAATCTCAAAAAGGCCATTTGAAAAGCCCAAGTCCCTTCGCAGAAAGATCAACAAAAACAAGGCAGCAAATCAGATACTTCAGCTGGCGCGGAAGCCATCGCAGAAAACCAAATAAACAGAAGCCTCCAGAAACAGATTCTCAACGGCTTTGCCGCCAAGTTGTATAATAGTCGAGTGCACGGAAAAAAATAGTTCAGAACGTGAAGTTTATACACAAAGTTTAACACAAAGAATGGATTTATCAACACCACAAAATAAAAAGTTTATAAATTTATACAAGAGCATTAAACTTGTACCGAAAACCAATTATCCAACTGAAATGATAAATAATATAAATATTATGCACACACATTCTCAAATCATTTCTTAAAGTGCAAATCCATTTTTGATTGAAATATATGCATACTGGGATTCTATGGTCCAAAATCTCTGGTGTCATCTGGTTTTCGGTGAATTATTTGGAACTCCCCAATTTCGCGTTCCCCTCAACCACCCGAGTATCCAAGTAATAGCAACGTTTACTTTTCCGATTCGTAGGAACCCCAAGTAGGTGTCCATAGGCCGGCGACAATTTTTGCCATCAGCTCTTTTTCCTCAATGGGACACGCATCGTCTGCAGTCGACGTCGCTGCTTTGGTTGCGTAAGCTGTCAGAAATCGGAGATGGTCAATGCAAGGTAAGTAAAAAAATGAATTGCGACTCAAAAATACCTCGCATTTAGTACGTAAGACCAAAACAAATGTGAAATACGTAAGATGCTTATTTTGCAAAGGAAGTGTAAAGAAAACATAGGGATTCATATATGGGCCCTTATTTCCATGAAACTAATATGCCCTGAGCCCCGCTACTTAGGGTGCATCTAAGCTGTCGCTGCTGCTCCAATTCGTTGGGCCATTCAGTCGCTTAAGATCCGGAGGTGGAGCTGGGCCAGGCTTATGATGGCAAGTCCCGAGGA
This sequence comes from Drosophila mauritiana, assembly GCF_004382145.1. Taxonomy (NCBI): domain Eukaryota; kingdom Metazoa; phylum Arthropoda; class Insecta; order Diptera; family Drosophilidae; genus Drosophila; species Drosophila mauritiana. The sequence goes on along the minus strand of NC_046672.1, from coordinate 18,036,476 downwards.
GCAGGAGTCCCATCTTGGAGCACAGACGAATTCCAAGTCACGATCTCATCAGTATCGCGATGTGTTTAAGCCAATGATAGAGAAGAAGCGGCGGTCCCGCATCAACCGCTGCCTGGAGTATATGAAGGAGCTGCTTTTGGAGGTGTCCCATCTGGTGAGTGGCCTCGCATTGACCTCTGACCCCTGGTCTCCTGTGCTGCACTGCTTACTCATCTCAAAATTGGTATAATGTGTTTGAAATGTTTGCATCAGGACGCCGAGACCATGGCCAAAATGGATATGGCAGACGTCCTGGAACTGGCTGTTCACCACCTGACCAAGAAAAACTGTCCTGTGGCCCCGCACACTACAGCGCCTACATCCAGAGAATATCAGAGCCCAATCGATTGCTATTGGAGTGGCTTTCGAGAATGCATCCTGGAAGTGTCCCAATTTCTGCAACACAACGGTTATCAGGCGAATTCCGAATTTGAGAAAGAATTGGATCAGCTTATGGCCTCCACATCCAAATCCCAGCCAAATCTATGGAGGCCCTGGTAGTCGTCATGGGAAATATCCACAAAAGTTCCTAAGCTCACCATTTCAAATGGGATGAAAAAGCAAACGATCATTCTGGGTTAATTATATAGTATTTAGTCCCAAAACAACTAAAGACACCATTCAGATAGAGGCATGAAATAAAACTGCACATTCGTTTTTGCTTTAATTTTATCTTTTTCTTTTCGCAATAATTCCAAAAACTTTTTAGGTATGTGGTTTGTGTGTAGAATGTAGAATGTAGAATGTGTGTAGTGTGAGAATGAGTTTCCATTGGGGGTTTAAGTTTAGAATCGATTTAATTGTTAATAAACATTGCTTAATGCATTCGAATGCTAAATTAAGTATTGCTTATGTTGAATATAATGCACACAAAGTAAGGTTTTCATCTGCTGCTATCAGTATCGTTAACGTTATCAATGTAGTAGCTTAATAGATACCCAAAAAAAATACATATCAGAGTATAGTAGTCGACAAAAGGTGTTTTTTGAGATAATCCTTAAGCTTGCTCTAAGCTTATTGGCTTTTTTTAGCAATACGTGTGAGTGAGTATGGGATTTTCTTACAGTCTATGCTGAATTTTTTGTCGGAACCCTCAAACTTTCCGTCTTTGTATGTACAACACGAGTATATGTATGTAGTTCACAATAATTTCGAGTTTGAGTGTAAGAAGCGCGAAAATTGATTGTTGCTGCAGTTTGTTTTAGTTTGGTTTTCCATCGACCTGCTGATTTGTATCTGTTGCATATATGTATAGGTATACTCATAGTTTCGTTTATTTAGATATCGATATCTTCTCAGCTTCGCTTGATTTACTCAGTTTTTTTATTTCACTTTTTTCGAGGACAGGAAGGCATGCAATTTTGTGCAGTGTAGGTGTGAGTGTCTTCTTAAATTCAAATCGTTTTCAACAATAAATCTATGCAAAAACAATTTGCAAATTGCACAAGTAAAATACAAATGGGGACTTCTATATAATAATAGATGTATATATAATTATTAATATCTGTGTGTGTGTATATATATATATTTATACATATATATAATTCTCTCTCTATATATATATATAGGTGTGTATATCAATTTATTTGGCCATTATCTAGGTATATTTAAATACGAGTGTACAACTAGAAATATGTGTTTCGGGTGCTGGGCAATCAGAAAAAAAACATGGTGGAAACCTCGGAATCGGATTTGGAATCGGAATATCGGTGTCAGAGAGGATGAGACAAGCATTATCTAGGGCCGATCCAATCTGAAACCTCAGCGACAAAGCAAAAGTCTTTGGCTAGCATATAGATTTCGGTTAAATTTTGGGTTTCTAAGCGGGAAGCAGAATTTCATGTTTCTACAAGGCAACACTACAATTCGGGATTAATGCTGATGACGGCGATAGATTGGATAGGATTGATGGGGATAATTGGATATGGATCTTATAAACGTGTTCAGTTAACTGGCTAATATCTTTACAATAACGTTTCCTTTACAATCTAAAGCTGAACCACATATAAAATATAGAAATTATTTTAGCATGGTGATTAGATGGCTCTTCTTTTGAGTTAGAAGAAGAAGAAGCTCATCAAACGAAAAGGATAATCAAATTGAAAATCATATGTATGTATCAGAGAGAGATGGAGCGATAGAGAGAGAGAGAGAGAGATAGAGAGGGAGTGAGTGAGTCGATGACTGGAAGTTTTCGTTTGGTTTTTGGTAAGGCATTATAGGGATTTCCCCCCATACGATATATTTTCAAGCTCTGGTGAGGTGTAAAAACAAGTACAAATACAAGTAGAAATACACAATTTGATATTATCGTTGCTCTGTTAAGGCATGCACAATAAACACATAGTAGAAAAGGATTAAAGTTCTATCAAAGATTCTTCTAGGAGTGTCCTCCTCCTGTGCCCGATGAGATGGGTTCTTGAGGTGAACGGGTGATTGGAACCATTGGATGGTCCGCAGCAAAATCAGGTTGATTGTCAAGCTCAATGGGGGAAGAATGAAGAATGGAGACTGAAGATTGTGAAGAATCGGGGCATACAAGAGGAGTAATTAAGCCGCATGCTTCATAGCGCTACGTTATATCCACATGCATGTTTGTCCACAGGACTCTTTAGGACTTGGAGTTAATAGAGCCGGTTATCTGATTAGATTGAGAGTAAATAGGTCTGTGTATCAGTGTGTGGCTTTTTTGGCTTAATAGTAGCTTCAATTTCGATTATCAACACGTTCGATTATCAACAGTTAGAGCAGTTGGCACGGCAAACAAAAAAAAGTAACAATCGAGTGGCTTCTAAGCCAATAGCGCATTAGTATCGGTACAAGTACCAGTATATAAGTAGATATTTTAGGCATAAGTACCAGCTTAGTCGGTGCTGCATTATGTACTATCCTTTCCTTTTTTTTGGATCGAGTAGCTTTAGTTTTCGCAAAAAAAAATTGCAACTATTCACTGGCCTAATTAATCGGCAACTCTTTGCGATAGTTGTCACTTTGGGTTTCTCGATTGCTTGGCAAGCATTTCAATAAAAATGCCTAAGATCATTATAGAGCAAGTGCCTAACATGTAGTTAATTTATGTAGGTTTTCATTTATTTATTACCTATATTCATTCATGCTGCCGCATACACAAATACGAGTTAAATATGTTTTTAAAAAAGCGCTTTTTCGACTTAAATTGGTGTTGCTTTGTTTTCCATTAATTTACGAATTGTTCATTAAACATTTTTGTTTTTCAGCTTTATGCGGCTGTGCTGTTTGTTGTTAATAGAAAAATCATGTATATATGCGTAAATAATTTGCTATTAGTTGGAATTTCACTTAAGACGAGTTCGCAAGGGGCTAAACTCGGAGTGTGTGTGTGTGTGTGTGCTTGTTGTGTGATGGTGTGTGGGTGTGTGTGGGAGGGGGAGGATAAGGGCTATCGAACTGCCCCCAAAAGGTCAAATGGCATATGGTACACGGGCGTGGTGTGGACGTGGGGCGACCTTTGACCCTCCTGATCCTTGATTCGCTGTTGCCTCCCATCACCGTCACTATCGCTCCCTCCCCGCCCCTCCTCCGCACGACTACAGGTCCCGCGGTTAATCACCACCTAAACTTAACGCCTGCACTATACGTGGATCAGCTTTACTGCCCTCGCGGAACTCCTCCAGCGTCAGTCGATCGTCGTGGTTCTTGTCCATCTGATCGAAGATCTTGTCCACCCGCTTCTGCGGCGTGTTCTCGTCCTCCGTCTGCGGCTGTTGTCCCTGCAAGCAAGTGTTTACTGTAGCCTTGGCATATAGCTGTACGGATACAGTGATACTCACTACCATCTGGTAGATGGCGTCCACTATGTTGTACATCTCCTCGCGTGTTATATAGCCATCGTTGTCCACGTCGTACAAGCGGAAAGCCCCTGGGAAAAGGCAAATAGAAAACGTTAGCTATGAGGGATTATGATCTATCATGGAAGGAATATGATCTATCATCATGTTAATTAAAACAATTACAATGTACTATTTTACCATATCAGGCAAATAAGAGTCTCGCAATCATGCAACATTTCCTATCTAATGCTATAGATTACCCATCTAATCAAATCGAAAACTTACAGTGCAGCTTCTCGTCCAGATTTCCGCGTGATGTGATGGACAGGGCCCGAATGAACTCCTCGAACTCAATGGCGCCATCCTGCGGATTCGCACAGATGTGCAGATATGTAGATAAGATATATATATATGTATATAGTCACACGTCAGCATATCAGCGTACTCACATTATTCTCATCGAAGACACGAAAGACCAGGGAGGCAAATTTGCTGGGGTCTCCGTCGGGGAAGAATTGCTTATAGATTTTGATGAAGCCCTGCGAAGGGAGATAGCGAGAGGGCACGAGAAACAGACAGAGAGGGGAGATGGCAGAGGAGAGCGGTTAGACAAGTAAATGTTTGCTATTGCCGTCGACTCTGGGGTTCAGTGTTGAGTAAGCAAGTCAGAACTAGACACATAAAATAGCATTAGAGTGAAAATTTCGAAATTCTCCAGTTAAGTGAAATAAAGGACTCGCACGAATGGGTGGGTGGTGTATTTCGGTTTCATATGGTTTTGGGTTCTTCGCCAGCGCAAAGGTATGCGTTCGTATACATACTTATATCGGAATGTAAGTGTAAGTGTTGGCTGAGTGTAGGGGAAATTTATGTGGCAACTGCTCCTCCTCTTCTGAGGGACGTAAATGCAGTTTATTTGCTGACGTTGCAGCTGTGAATCGAACGACTTGAAAATGTCACATCGATGAATGGATTACCCCGCCTTCGGATGTCCAAAGTACGAAGTCCAGTGCTGCGGACACATGCATGTATGGTAGAACTTGTATTTATTTTATTCAAGCCACAAAAGTCAGCCACAAAAAAGCACCGAACGTTGAAAATAAGGACAAACCGCATTTCAGGATTATGGGGCAGAGTGTGGCTTAAATATATAAATGTGTGTAAAATATTCGAGTATATGCACATACATATGTATGTGCATATATGTATGCAGTTTGCCGGGGATGACCCGAAATAAGAGGATTCCGTTTGTGGTCGCTTATGATGAAAGCCAGGCAAATGGTTGGATAATGGTTGATGATGATGGTGATGATGATGGCGACGGCGACGATGGCGGGGGGATAAAATTGCAGGGGTACTCACTTGTTCGGTCAGCAAGCCATTCGGACAGTCTTTGAGAAAGCCCTTGTGCCTTCGATGTGTCAGAGGTCAGAGATCGGGATAGCGGATAGCATAGCACACAGAGATCACAGGAAGAGACAGCGGGTTTATAGAGAGACGGGGCGAGATAAACAGATTAGCATAAAGGACAGAGAGAAAGGGGGTGGCAGTTGTAGAGTGAGATGTAGAGAGAGGGAGACGGGGGACAGTGCGGTACCCACAAATAATATGAATCAGAAATTAAATTAAAAACCAATAATTGAGGCAGCACACAACAAATGAAAGATAAATATTGGCTCCGGAAAATGTTTACCTCCGGGAAATCACTCGCACTCGCACTCCCACACGCGCACGCTTTTGCATTTTGAATTTCGCATTTTAAATTCTATTTACATTTTATTTCGTGCTGCCATTAATTTCAACTTTTCCCAATGCAACCGCAGACAGCGAGCTGAAATTTGCTGCAATTCCACCATTAATTATAGCCACACAAAACGCATCGGAAAATGAAACATTTAAGTCCTGGGCGCTCGTAATCGAATTGAAAGAGTAAATGAAAATGAAAATGAAAATGAAAATACCGAAACTCATAGGGATACGAATCGAACACGCAAATAGAGAAAAGCCCGGGCTGTGCGGTGCGAAAAATCCATGGATGCTTACCATTGACGAATTTCCTTTTCAGTGACTGCAACGAGAGGCAAAGGGGAGAATTTCCAGATTAGTTGAGCAATTGCAGAGGGAACAATAAAGCGGCGGGCTAAACGGCCGCACTTAGTTGCGCCTCAAGGGTCCCGAGGCCATCATTCTTAATATCAACATCGAGCCCACCAGCACACCGATATCAATCCCCCCGAACCGCCATCCAAAGCCATCCTTAGCAGTCCCAAAACCATCCCACCCTCTTATCCAGCACTCAAGTGCCTTTGCTGAGCCGCTGAGTTATGGCGGCTTAAGTTCGTCTAAGGCTAGACTGCCCTTGGAGATTGATGGCGTTCACTTGACAGGCTTAGCGGACACGTCCTCCTCCCGCCCCCTGCCCCCTTTCCCCTTCCCCCTGCTCATGCCCGTCCACATCCGCATTCCCATTCCCATTCCCATCCCCATCAACATCCGCACCCGTATCTGTGTTTTTGCTGATGCTGCTGCTGATACTCGCGCCACGCTGCGTATGAGTAATATGCAAGCACAATTTACGACCAGCCAAAAGGGAAGTGCATCAGCCATGGTGAGTGCACAACTCATTTAATAAATCATTTAATTAATTACAACCTTTCAGGGTTACCTTTGCATGGAGGTGTCTATGGAGTTATGTAAACTCCATATCAAATATTTAGTTTAAACGCACATGCATTTAACTATTTGCCTATCTAATAGATACAATAAAGCGGCTGTGAACCGCTTAAAGCTTTAATAAATATGCATAATTAAATGGTTGCAGGCTAACACAACTAAACCCAGCCAGCCAATAATCGGAAAAGTAAGCTTTAAACAAACCATTTTAGTTATTCATATAAATTAGGAGCGTTTTGAATTTTTTTCTTTGCATATATTTTTGTTAATTCAACTTCAAATTTGATTGGTTTTTACTGTGGATACTTCACTCACATGTATTACTTTTTTACCCCACAATTATAGAGCTCTCTTGGGCGCAGGTATGGCTCATAGTGAGAGATGTGGGCTAAAACCACTTTGAAAATGAAAAACAAAGCGGTATTGCACCGCTGATGATGATGGAGACGAGCCGGTCTGATGATGCGGCGTTTGGGCAAGGGTCCTCCAATAGGTAGACCTTTTTATTCCGGTTGAATATGCCCCACGTTGGGCGCCAAATTCAGCTTCAGCTGCTGCACGCAATTGAAATTGGCCACAGCCTAGGCCCATAGCATATACACGAGCATATCTAGATACATTTATTTATGCTTGTGTACGTGTGTATCTGAATAACCCAGAGATTGCCCCGCAGGCTTGTTAAAAGTCTGCGCACGCCAACGCGTCGGCTAAGTAAGCTCCAAGGAGCGTTATCCTTGTCGCTGTCGATGTCGGCCGACGACTTTTACTGCGGCTACATGAATAATACATATTGCTGGCTGATGTGCTAGTGTTTGTGTTGCGCCGGCAGCTGTAAAGCAAATTAGTACGTAGTCCCACTTGCCAGGACAGCGGGGGTTGTACAGGTCCTGGCAAAAATTATTTCGATTTAAATGTTTATTTGCACAAGGCGGCGCTCGGTTTTTTCGAAGCAAGCTGTTTGTGGCCCGCAGCGTTTATTCAATCTTATTTATAATTTTTTGAGGCGCACAAAAAGCGCCGAAAATGCCGCCAGCCTGGCCTTTTTGTATTTACTTAATTTAATTTTTAAACTGATTTAATTTCAACTTTTCACAAGCACCACACACACGCACACACTGAGTGTAAAAGGATGGTGACACAGCAAGGACCTCCCGCTGGGTGTGGCCACATGCTAATTAATGAATGGCTGGCAAAGGCCCCACGCCCTTCTCCCTTCCCCCTTTCCCTTTCTCCTTTACCCTCGTGCCGCTCTCGAAAGAGAAAAGTGCTGGGGGAAAATGAGTAGTGAACTTTAAATGAGCTGCGAGCTGCATGCGGGCCACACACACACACGTATTCGCACACGCACACAGGGAAAATCACAAGGACTGTGCGTGTTTTTTGGCCACCAACTCAACTCAACTTAACTCAACAGCCTTGCAGCCAGTGCTCCACATCCACAAGGATGTGCGTCGTCCCCAGTTCGGCTCAAATATTTACCAAACTTGATTAGATCCCAGCGATTCCGAGGCGGGGCAACAAGTGACCTCGCCACTAGGCTTAACCCTGAGCACAGCCACATCGCATGTCTGTGGTTAACCCCTTGGTGGCCTCGCACGCAACTGAAACGCAACCGCTCACCTGGGACGGGGTTACGCCCCCATTGTCCCAGCCCCATAGACCGACCCATACTAATAGTAGCAGTCATAGTCATACTTTCACACACCCCGAGCAGGAACAAATTGGCCTGGCAACTGGTGCGCAACCAGACACAGATCCAATCTCAAATTGGTTCTCGGAACAGGGCCCAGATGCCGGTGCATTCACCCACTAATTAATCATGATCCTATCTAAAATTAGTTCTTAGAATATGTATTCAAGGAGGCACTTCACATCGCAGAAGATAACTCTAAAAATATCTACGGTTTTGTTGACACCAGTGAAGGTGGCTACAATTATGTAACAATTTAGATTCTGAACTATACTGATATTCCATGATGTTCCTTGTTTCCATTTTAAGGTTTCCAATTTGATTGGAAAGCATATGTCCCTGATACTTTTCACAATTTGCGCCTAATTGGGCTGGCTCTTTTGTATTAATGGCCTGCTGCAATGCAATGCAACCCGATCGTATGGAATGGCATATTAGCATATTAGCAGTTCAGTTTCCATTGATTCGATTCATTGCCTTGATTGGGTTTGCCTGCTCATTGCATACCCACTCATTGTTCCTGCAATGCTAAAACATCGCTGCCAGCTAAAGTTGACTCAAAGCACATCATAATTTCCCATCGATTGGCAATTTTCTAATGTCGTTATATGGCAATACGCCCAGTTTCACCCCCACTTCCCTCCACCGCCGTTTCCCTGGCGAATCGCTTTCTGTTTGTTGCTTTATCAATTTGCGTCTATAAACGAGCAGCAGCCAGGGAATGACAGTAACAGAGTGGAGCCTCGTGGAACTGAACAGTGCTGAACCGAATAACTGACTCAATGAATGGTCGACTGATGCAAGCGGCATAGGGGATCTGAGTGGGGGAAGGGGCTAAGGGTGAGGGGGTGGTTGGGCGATAGGGTCATAGGTTGCCCAATGCCGGCGCCATTAGCAAATTATACACATGTGTGCACAACAGTGGGCCTGGGCTAAAAGGACCAACAAGACGGGAAATGCAGACTGGCTATCAGCCCATTTCCACAACCCTTCGATCGTCTTGTGATTTTTTTCCTTACACTTAACAAAATCTGTATCACTTTTATAAATGAAATGCATTACATTTGGCACTGTCAAGATAATGATATCTATGAGAAATATACATAGAATAGAATAGAAGAATCACATTTAAAACAAGTCAGATTCATTTCCCTTGGCAGTATGCTTTTCGCTCAGTGTATGCTCTTGCCGTTCTATTATGTTATGTTCAGCTGTGCTTGTTGCTTGTACACATTTGATTTCCACTGCTAAATGCCAGACAAAATGTCAGGACAAGCTGAGTGCTCCCTCAACTAGCCGCCCACTCAGTCCAATCTCGAGCAGGGAACTGGGTGCTGGGAACAGGGAACACAACAAGTGCAATAATAATTTCAACATTGAAGTGAATTTTGAGTGTCAGCCAATGCGTGCGAAATCAGCTGGGAGGTGCCAACAGGGCGGATGTGGAATGGGCATGGGCATGGGCATGGGCATGGGCGTGGACATGTGATTGGTGCGGTGGGCGCCAGAGGACATAGAATCTTTTTGCCATCCTCGACGGCAAACCGACTGGGATGTTCTGTCTGTTTGCATAGCGAAATGCATGTGCCAAAGCCAAATGAATGCGGTTCCGAATGCTATTGCAATATGACATTGCTGCACCGTGTCGTAAGCCATGGGTGTGGGTTGAGGAGGGGGATCGGATCAGGGGGGGTCCATTTACCCATGTCCCTTGGCAAGGGTCGTGCATTTTAGTTTTATAAGCGATTTGGCCCCAAGTCCCGCCATACCGTCATAGCGCCAATGCGCCCCATACTGCGACTGTTTGTCGAAGCGTAAAACAAACAGAAATTGACATGAAAGCCATGTGTGCGGGGTGCAAAAGAAGAGCTAAAGTAGGGGTGCAGCCAGGGTGAAGAAGGGGTGAGGAATGGTCGAAGAAGGGCTGAATAAATGGAAAGCCATGTGGCGAGCTAAGGGGCGGCGAAAAGTAATCAAATGTTGCACACATTTCAACTGGTTGTTCTTTCGCCCGCCATTCACTGAACTATTGCACTCTAATGCGTCCTGTGCCCCCCTATGCCTGTCCCCCAGTCGCCCCTTTTTCTCTCATTCACTCGATTCAATTAAGAATTTTATGACAGAACAATCAAAATGTGGTCTTAAGTGTAAGTAAAGTTTAGCGAATTAGCAGGAAGTGTGTCGGATTGGTAATGGAGCTGATTTACATTTAGAATACAAGGCAAACCATAATGCTGCAGAGTATAGTACATAAACCCAACAAGTATACCCATTAGTCTGCCAAATTTAGAGCATATAAATTAGATGTATTATTTAATTCGTGCGCTCATTTTGAACACACAAGCCACATTAATGAACCGCCAAACAGCTAAATGAGTGTTTGGGCAATTTATGGGCATTAAATATGCACTCAACTGACCGCTAATCGAAAACTAAGCCGTTCAATAAAATTTCGCATAATATCAAAATGCCGTAAGACGACTTTAAGCGCAATGAATAAAAGGTTGCCGCTTGAAACTCACATATGGCAGTCGTATCGCATAAAAGAAATGGAGAAAAGAAAGGCGGCAAAAAGTATTGCCTACTTATGGGGGCACTTGAGGCAATAAACAATAAAAGAAAACTCTTAAAGCTCATATAGCCAAGCGCTTAAACTGCAATCGAAGCGCAATGGGCCAATGGAGGAGCCTCCAATGAAGAAACCTCCATTGCAGGACTCGCGCCAGGACGACTTGGCTCACACACATACATACATACATGTGTACACGTACACACACAGACATGTAGTCGTTGTTGGCCCCTCAGGGCGCTCTGGCATGTGCAACTATTAGAAAATATAAAACTGTATGCTACGTCGCTCGGTGGGTTATTCACACACACACACACACACATGCACACGTATGCGGATGTCCAAGAGAAATTACATAAAAAATTAAATGGAACACAAGCCTTGAGGGGCCTTAGCCTGCATAAAAAGGAAAAAATGCAACGGAATCGAAAAGTGTTCAACGACGAACGTCCAAAATGGTCTGGAAGCAACCAATCTTGCAACATTTTGTGGCAACTAAACAAATTACAAGTCCACATTATTGCCTGCCACATTTTAAAGCTGAAAAATGTGCCTTTTTTCGGAATTTCTGACATTTCCGTCATCAGTTTTATTCCCATTTAGTTTACCGCAGTCAGCATGAGTATTTAAGTTCTTTTTTCAAATTTGCCACTTTCAGCATTTACATAATTTGTGAATACTCGCATTACTTTTTTATTAAAATATTTTCACGGCTAAAATTATTTAATTTTTGTAACTATGAATGAGTTGCTACCAATTCGTTCCTTTTGAACCTCTTGAAATATTATACAAATATGTTAATTTTAAAGAACCATTTGAACATTCCCACTGCTGTTAGCATATTTGACCATTAAGGATTTGTTGGCCATCCACAGCTAAGTGAAATGGAATTTGCTGACCAAATCCCAGAAATCCCAGAAATAATGAATGGCCAGTTGCGGGGCAAATGAGCAGTTGAAAGGATTGCGCTTTAGCCCAGAAATGCGAGCACTGCGAGAACTTTGCCACTGATATATGATGGTCGTGCCGTGGTGCAGTGGGCATGGGACATTACCGGAGCTGCCAAAAAGGCTTTCAGGCAACGACTCGTAACTCATTCCGGGGAGTTCAAGGCTGCCAACGCACCCAGCCGTGATTTGTGGCCAGTATACGCAACCAGATGGAGATATATGATATATGTTACAGATACCAAATGCACGCAGTTCGAGATGTGCGGGTACTTACAGTATGTGTCCGTTGTCAGCCGATCGATGGTGTCCTGCTTCAATTTTGAGTTCTTCTTGCCCATGGTGAAGGTTCGCCCTGTTTCCGATGACGATACGTCTACTTTTCCTCTTTGGGGGATAAGGTTTCTGCTTCTGCTTCTTGACCTAACTGGCCAAGTGGGCGGTCAGTGACAGGTAATTGGGTGAGCGTGTCTTATCCCAAATAGGTCTCAGTTCGATCTGCAAGTACAAGCACAAGTAGCGGCATTGGATTAGAGATAGTCACCCGAAAACTGAACGCTGTCAAGGCGAAGGCATCGCTCATCGGTGCCTCCACCTGCACCGAAGGGTACTTTGATATTTAAGCACGTCAGCGCTGGCTTTTTGTGTGGGCCTGGCCAAAAGGACTAGCGCCCACCCATCCACCATACTCCATCCACCACCCACCTCGAACATCACCGAAAACAAGGCAAAGAACAACCGCAACGACAACAGCAGCCGCAGCACAATGAGTGGGTGAGGGTAGGTGGTTCGTCCTTCGGTTCCTTCTGGCCCTCCACTGCCCCCCGAGCCTTGCGCCAGTGCGTCATCCGACTCAACTAAACTCAGTTGAGCCGAAACTTACGGCATGGCTATGAACTTGGCCCTGTCGGACCGTTCCAATACAATTTCGGCCAATTTCAACCAAATTCCTCATTTCCATAGACCGAAATAGCACTTCATTTTGGCAATATCGTTTCCTATACCAAACGCAATGTCCGCAATTTATGTAAAATGGTCGCACAATATACAATATTGGAATTCATTCGAGGATAGGTTTGAATTTATTTTATCTGCAAGATATAAATCTATCTTGTATCTACGACAATGTGTGACAATTTTAAAAAAGTTAATAGTTCAAGCCAAGATGCATGTTCGCATTTTCCTAGGGGATTTAATTTTAAACTATTTAAATTCAATCTTAAATTTCTTCAAGATAGTTCAAATTTTAAATTCTAGTCTTAAAATCCGAAGACAAGATTTATTTATATCAGCATTTTAGAGGATTATATTTGCCATTGTGGAAGTGCATCAATAACGGAATTTCAGCAAAGCTGTTTTGATAGCTCGAAAGCCATCATACTACACATACATATTTAAATTATAGTTAAGAAATTAATTTCAGAATTTGCAAGTACTGGGTACGAAGAGTTCGTTCCTAAAAGCACAGTAAACCCCTGTTTGCTTTACCTTTCTGCAGGTTTGTGTAACGTCAACCATGACGACAATGGCAGCGACGACAGAACGATGTCTACAAGTTTTCCCCCGTAGAGTTGCGTAATTAAAATTTTAATAATTGCCCAGGCAAGTATTCCTTCTTCCCTCTTCCACTTTCCCAGATCCCCATCCCATTCAATGCGCTCGTGAGCAGGGAAGAAAGTTTTTTAATTCTTTGTTGCCACTTGACAAGCAAATTGCGTGAGACTTTAATTGACTTTGAATTGGCAATGGAGGCGGCGACCAGGCAAAAACCCAAACCCAAAAGCACCTCACGTATGTGTCATAATAATAATTTATGACCCAAGACCTAAGGCCCAAAACCCAAAACCAGGATCCATAATTAGGCGCGCGGAGTCCTCGAAGAAATCATGACAAATTAGACAGAAACTTGCATAACGCAATCGTAAAAGATCTGTCTGTGCCATTTTCATATTTCATTTTACGAGTTGCGGACAAATTTTGATGGCCCTGGCGGAAGCCGGCAAAGAAAATGGCCCCGACAGCCGAGGCAACTTTTTGATGGAGCTCCCAGCTTCCAGCTCCCATCATCCAGCTCCAGCTGAAATCCACAGCGAAGTCAACGTGTGGACAGGCCACAGCGACGACGACGACGACGACAATTCTCGACGGATGTGCCCAAAGTTAACTGCTGACAGTGGGAGAAACGGTAAGGGGATCAGGAACACAGGACGAAGGACAAAGGACGCAGGACGCCTTGGACTGATGGCACATGGCAGAAAGGAAAATTAAATGGAGCCCGAAACCGAAATAAATTATTGAACAGATCCAGCTTAAAAATGCAACACAATGGCATTACAACTGAAGCGAAATAAATGGATAAATATTCAAGAGAATTGAATATGTGCCAGGGAAAATATAGTAAAACATCTTTGGGGCACTACAAGTCGATTAGCATTTACAAGGATCAAGAGCGAGGTGTTTTCTATAGTAATGCAATCATAAATGGTTTACGAAGGATATTCTAAGCCTGATGATGCAGGGAAAACATAGTATTTAAATACAAAATTATGAAATTGTAATTAACTAACATCGTTTTGATAGTCTTCTCGATTTCATCCTAAATTATTCACTATTTATAATCAAAGCCCCTATATGAACTATCCCATTGCAAATTATAAATATTCCCTACACAACATTATCTATTACAGCATTATCTTCAAAAAGAGAACGCCGCTAGCGAGGGAAATGAATTAAAAAATTATAAGCTGATAGGACAGCTCATGAATAGCCCCCACACAATGAGGAGCTTTGAAAATTGATTCCCCCCTTGAAGATCATTTGGGGAGACATTTTAGGCAATGCCCCAGAGTCAGTGGGGGAAAAATGAATGAAAGGGAAGCAATTCGGCTGAAAAGGGCAAATGTGGCTGGGTTGGCGGACTGGGTGCAGGGTGCACAGTTCAGGGGTCACACGATGGTGATGCAACTGCTAACGAACGTTGAGACCCTGCGACGTGTCCAGTGCCACGTCCACATTCGAGTCCACCACCGTGTCCCTTTGAGTGTCCTGGCTGGCTGGCTGTCTGGCTGGCCGGCTGGTTGTCTGTCTGCATGTCCTTGCACCCGCCCTGCCGGAAACCCTTTCTCCATCCCCATCCCCTTTCCCCCTCGGAAGTTGTTTGTGCCAACTGCTTGGGGCGTCTGTCTCGTCTTCGTCTCCATCGTTGACGTCGTCGTCGTCCACCGGCTCAGTCCACATCCCAGTCCACGTCCACGTTCACGTCCATGTTCCAGTCCATGTCTGTGTCTGTCAGAGTCGGAAATTGAAAGGAAAGAAAATTGAGCATACTTTAAGGCGCCTCCGCCTTGGCCTTCTGCCTTGTCTCAGTGTCAGTCATGGCTCTCTGATTCTCCGGCTCTGATTCTGATTCCGACTCTGCTCCTGATTCCTATTCCGTTGCCCCCAATCCGATTCCGAGTCCACCTGGCTGTCCGAAGGGCATTACGCGATTTCCGGCCAGCTCTAAATGCATTTACCCATTTGGCCATTCGGCCCAGCAACTTTCACACCCCCAGCGAGCAAGCATCGCAGAAAATTATATAAAATGGCCATCGGCGTTGCCATTGAATTGAATAATTGCCAAACGACTTGTAAACAAGTTTGCAAAGACACAGCAACGAGTTCTAATGCTAATTTGTTTTGGTATTTTCGCCAACTTCAGGGCCGTGAAACGGAGACAAAAGGCGTTGCTTCCAACTTTAATTGCCTGGGCAGGGCGGCCAAACTCGATCAAACTTGAGCTAAGTAAATTAGTCAATGACTTGAATAGCCAACCAGCCCCATTCAGTAACAGGTCGAACTTCTGAATGGAAGCGAGTGGATGGGGGACACCGAGCTTCGGAGCCCATAAATTAGGAATTCCCCAGTGAATACTCAATTTTCGTGAGTCCTGCGAAACTTTCGCCTTGCTTGCCAGGACAAAATCATAATTTTCCAGCCAGCCCCGGCGATAAGTTGGCCTAATAAATTAGGCTCTAAACAATGCCGCCTGCAATCCCTTCATTAAAGATTGTGTTGACCACATTTCGGGATGCCTCAATTCGAGTGGCGTTCCCAGTCCGGAAGACACGTCTTGGTTTATTTCGCCTTTTAATGGAATTTTTAAGCAAACAATTATTCACGCCAGCTGGAGTGTAGCTAGCTATGTACATCCCCTTTTCGTTTCTCGACAAATCCAGGAATTGCAATTTTTGGGCAGCCAGCCAAAGTCTCGGGCGAAAAGTTTTGCCCAAACGAAGGAAGTGCCAGCTTAGCTGTACCAGTTTTTACCAAGTTTTTCGGGTGCGTTAGAAATTGCAAATTGTCGCAAAAATGCAAAAAAAAATAAAAGAAAAGAAAAGGAAACTGGGGAAAAGCGTCCAGTGATTGCGGTCCTTTGTATTTGATTGCAGATTGATTCGTCAGCTGGTTTTCTTATCGCTGCAATGGCATAACAAAAAACTCCTGTCCGATGTCCTTGGCAATCCCATTAGTCACCTGCGTAACTAAGCCACCACCGTCTAATCACTATATTTGTACCCCAACTCGCTTTATCAGCAGCAGATAAGCTGGCAACCCTATTTTCGCCAACATTTTTGGGAGCTCGAAAGTTTTGCTGGGGTCTCATGTGTCTGGCTATTAACTTGGCCCTGTGAATTATGCAAATGGCGGCGGAGAAAGCATACCAACGAATTGGTAATAAAAGTTACTTTCGGTCGAAAGGAGCGTAACGGGATAGCACATAAACACAGACACACTCCCTTAAAGTTCCATTCATTACATTTTCAGCAGTGAATCACCAACTAGTATTCATCCCGAACACATAATCACCGCTCAGGTTGTATGGAAACTAGGATCCGGTGTCCGTGGTTCGAGTTCCGAGGTGCGGTGACCTTGGTCCAGGGTCCGGTGTCCGGGGTTCGGGTGCGGGGTCCATGGTGAGGGGTGCGCAGCCGCCAATTTTGAGATGTTTTTGAGTAGGAACTGCAGAGTCGGTACAAACACACACACGTACACACACACACACACGTGAGCGAAATTTACATAACCTCTTTCATTTTGATTTGATTATTTTCATTCAATTTCGTAAGCCACGCGAACAGGCGAAGGCTGCAGAAGTGGAGGGGGCTGGCAGGGTGGCAGGCTAGCAGGGGCGTGGGAATGTTTTTTTTTGAAGGGGGATTGGGATTGGGGGGTTGGCTGGATTCGCTGACGTCGTCTGGCGCGTCAAAGCGCAACAGCGGGATAAAGAAGAAGCATCCTTTGGACAGCAGAGAGCAAAGGAGAATGGAAGGATGCTTGGGAGAGGTACGAAGATATGATACCCTGGATCTAATATTAAAATATATGTTCATGGTATTTAAGTGAAATTATACATAAATATATATATCACTAATATTAGCATATCGGTTAGCCATGACTAATTTTTCCAATTCATATTATAGATTATAATATATCATTAAACTGAAGATATCCCTCTGATTTACTAATACTAAAATCGATATAATTTGTACTCTGTATCAAACTCTTTTAAATACTATGCGATAAAAACCATTTACATTATTTAAAATACCAAGTATATATCTAAGAATTAGTTATGTTCATACCTTCCAATACAAATTGCCATTAGGCTAAAGATAAGAGATGATAAATTTTCAGTTTTTCTGGCTATAAGTAATCGGCAGTATAAACAAATATTATGTCCACTAAGCCGATGGTAAGCCTATGTCAAAGTGTCCAGCTGACAGAGAGTTGATACAGGGTATACGTATTTCGGGCAGGCGAGGAGTGAAAACAAAAATTGAATATTTTATCACTGGTATGGAGAGGTGGTCGGGAAAGTGGGGAGCCTGGCAGTTACAATGTGTTTCTGTGTGGGTGTGTGTGGCTCTCAGTTACCCTTTTATGGGCTGCCTGGGCAGTCTATTAGGCCAAGCCCCCACCACCGCCCCCACCCCGTTCAACACTTTTTCGGGGGTCATGTTATTCTATGTCCTCGTACCTTTTCAGCATTTTTCTTTGGGTTCTTGGAACCGTTGCTCCCCCTTCTTTTCTTTTTTTTTTGGTTCTTTGACTAAGTAAGTCGTTAAGTTGTCAGACTTGACTCTTTCAGTGTATGTGTGTACGTGTGCACGTGTGTGTGCTGGCCCATTGTGTTTGTGTTGGTGTGGCTTTATCAATAAAGGAGCTCTTTGACAGGACATCAACTGGCAAGAGCCTCACACTTGGCTGAGCAATATTTGCCTGGCTTAAGCCCTTTACACCAGACCAAAACCAAATAAACAAACATTGGGATCGCTTAAAATATTTTCGAGAATTTGTCTTACATTCCAAGCAGATTTCTTGCCTTTTACCCCGCTCGTCTGCGGCTTGCCCTTTTTTGTTTGTTTTTAAATTTCCTCTTTTCTGTGTTTTTACATTTATTAGCGCTGCAACAACAGTAAACAACAACAACGAGAACAGAAAAAAAATATAAACGGTGGCAAAAAGAGGCGGATGCGGCGACTCCGGCTTTTTTCTTATTTTGGGTGGGCGGAACTCTCGGACTCGGATACGGATACGGACACGGATGCGGATGCGGACTGGGACTCGGATGGCTCCGGCTCCGGACTCGGCTTTCGTTCCGTTCGTGGCACGGTCTGAAAATCAACTGAAAAGCTTCGGTTCGGAGCGGAGCGTAATCAACAGTAGGTCGAATGTCCTTGCTGATACGAGCCGCCGACGAAGTTAAACGAGGCGCGTCCTCGTGGTTCCATGCCATGCCTAGCCACGCCACTTGCACTCCCGCTCCCACTCCAAGTCCCGCTCCCACTTCCACTTCCACTTCCAACTCCCCCGTAATCCCTGAGAGCTTTCTGCAGAGAAACGCAATCATCATAGGCAGCAGCCGGAAGCCAAGAGGCTGTGAGGAATGCGGTGGCACAAGGATGGCGGCGAAGGCAGCTAAGCCAACACAGATATCGCTCGAGTAGTTTAAATAAATAAATAAATTCGTGGCTTATTTTAATGGCATCAAGTGGCACAGCCTCTGGTTCATTTTTTCCGCCCGCCTCCAGGCACTCTGGTCACACTACAGGGAAATCCCCCCCAAGAAACTGGGCGGTCCAACAAAAATGCCTCGGGAAGATGCCTTAAGATCCTGCAGATGAGATTGCCGTCAAATTGGTGAGCGGCCTGGGGCAGCTGACAGGCGAAATCTGATCATGAGATGGGATAATATTTGAATTGCTCTTCGTAGAATTTAATCTGTATTCATTTTCTTTCGCATTAAGTGCCCGTGACAGTTTGGCGGTCAGTGCATTTAATTAGGACCATTGCTGGGCGAACTCTGATTACTCAATTATGGGCGCTTTGGGCTGCTTTTCACTCTCTGCTGGCATTTTTAATTATGTAATGCAATTTATTAATTTCAATTTGCATTTGTATTCAGTTGCGCACACCTGTGCAGGAAGCCCAACTGCCAGCGAATCCATGCAGCCGAAATGGGGGCAACGTGCCGTATGCGTAATATTAGCGCATTAATATGTGCCACATAGCCATGTGTGCGCATCTGTGTGTGTGTGTGTTTGTGTGCGTGCGATTGTGTGAGTGACGCAGTGTGCGTGAGTCTGACAAGAAAAGGCAGCGGCTTAAAAAAAATATATAAAAATCCAGGAGTATAAATGCGGAACGGGGAACGCCAGTAATTCGACATTACGAGCATTAACTCCCACGCCAGAGTGGCTACCTCTCGCTCCCTTGCTATTGCCCTCTCACTCCCACTACTCACCACGCGAGCTTTTCTTCTGCGACACAGAAAGCTCGTGCTGCGGCGAAGCTTTTCCTCGCGGCCAACGGACAAGTGAGTTTTTGGCGCCAGGAAGAATCGTATCGCAAACAAAAAATCTCATCTAATCTAATCGCATTAAATCAACAATGTTCACGCCAACGCCACGCCCACCCACCGCAGCACCTGACCGCCCACTGCGAAAAGCAACAAAAACTGTTCGTCATAAGCGGCGTGGGAAATTTATTTTGTGGGAAAGAGGTCGAGAAAGGAAAACAAGGCGAAGGAGCACGGTGCCCGAAATCAAAAAGTTTATGCAAAAAATAATTATGCAAATTATGTTATTCTATTCCTCGCAGTTGTTTGTACTCAATTGTTGAGGCACAACATAATAGATAACCTGATACAGCACTTGTAATTCTTAAAGAACAATTTGCTTATTAATCTAACCGAATCGTAATTTAATTTTTATAATCTATATGGTTATATGATGTCCTTAAGTATGCAGATCCAAATGCAGGTGCTTTTCAAATCGCATTGAGTAGTTAATTTCAATTTTACTGCAATTATCTTGAAAGTACTTATGCCAAGTGACTTTGATATATTGCAACTCAAATGCCCATTTCAATTGCCAGGCGTCATAATTCCACTCGTAACCAGTTTGATGGGGAAATCACCCGGGTAATATATCATACGCGGTGCGCTCAGGTGGCATTCCAGCTCTCCATTTCGCTTATCAGTGCGCATGGGAAACAACAATATTTATCATACGCAGCGTGGGCCGCTGTGGAGTTTGCCCCACTGACGTTATTGTAGTTGCTGTTGGTGATGCAAAGTCGATTTTCACGAATCTCGTGGGCGTTTTTCCACCCCTCCTGCTTGAGCGCCATATCGTTTAACTGCCTCAAAGCCATTGTTAATTAGTGCACCGACCTTGTCGTAATTAGTGCGCGCACTGCACATGGTTAGGGTTTTACGGTTTCACTGTTTTAGGGTTTTAGGGGGCCAGGCTCTGGAGACCAGGGAGGCTGGCGACGAAAGGTTGGGCAGCCGTGGGTGGAGCCAAGCTAAAGCCGACAAGAATTTTGTGTGCAGTTTTTGGCGAATGCCCCAGGCGTTGCATGATGAACACGAGGCAGCGTTGCCAAGGAATGGAGCAGATGAGCTCTGGCTGGACGGGTAAGGGGCTGAAGGGTTAGGCGTGGAGGGTGAAAAGGAGCGAATTATTTGCAAGAAGCTTGCGGCACGTAAGCCAGCACAAGCGGATAATAAGTTTTGCATTAGTCGACCGGAGCCGGCCAAATGCAATTTTCGGTTGGGCGGATGGCTCTCCAGGGCCTGCATTGCTGGCCAGTTTAGTTAAATAAGCTAATGAGCCAAGCAGCAGCAGCAGCAGCAGAAGAAGTTAAGCCCAGCAAATTCCAAGAATCCCCCTTAAAGTTTTCCAGGAAAATTCAGGCCAGAAACCAGCAGACAGAAGTGGAAGGTGGTGGCAGAGGCATTAGATGAAATTAAAGTAGAAAAACCGGGCGCTTAGGTGCTAAGGCTACACAAATTCAAAGCACTTGCATTCGAATGCGTGCAACAAACACTATGCTAATCAACGGCCATAAAACCGGGTTGCAGCTGGAAAAAAAAACAATGGAGAAGCAACCAATTGCCGAGCGAAGTGCATAAATCTCGAATGGAAATTATGCACACACACGCAGGGAAAGTGTGGCAACAAACTGAAGCAGGGGCAGAGGAAAAGCAGGAAAAGCAAAGGAAAAATCAGTGAGACAGTGAGAGGGTGAGACAAGGAAAATGCCAGCTGACGCCGCCAGCCTTCCGTCGCCTGGTGGGGAATCAATCTCTACCGGGAACTTGAAGTAGCTCACCCACTTCCACTGCTCCCTTCCTCCCCTGCGACACACAGCCACCCCAAAAAATACGTTCCAAGCGCCCCGCAGATGTCTATTAGCTGGCTCAGTGCTTGCCACATTTAAATACAAATTAAAAAACAATTAAACATTTTCCCCAACTTGTGCACACTGTGCTGTGTACAACGCCCAACGCCCGCAAATAATTAGGCGCATAATTATTTAATTTGACGAGTGTGCGAGTGTGGGCCAGGGTAAATTTACGAGGAAGTGCCTCATAAGCCAAAAATGAGCCAAAGCACTAAGAGGGGTGTATTGAGAAATGCTGGCGATATGAAAATTAATAGAGGCACTTCCCAAGTGGCAAAAACAGGAACAAACAAGAGCCCGAGGAGGAGGTGGCGGTGTAGTGGCTCGGAACACTTCGAGTGTCGTGTGAACGGCTGCTCGACTGGAGGCCATACCCATATCCACTTACCCATGCCCATGCCCGATCCCGGCCAGAGGCGACAGCTCCCAGACACTTCACCGAATGCCGGCGCCAGCATCCGACTGAACTGAAGAAGGGAGACGAGACGAGACGAAACGAAGCGAGGCGGACACAAATTCGAGAAGCACTGGCTAACGTGGCGTATGCTTGATATTTGAGTAGGAACGCAAGTGAGCAAGTTGCAACTCAGTTGGCACACTGTCAAAATATTAAAAACTCAGCTCCAATTGATGAGTGCAGATGAGTGGGTAGTGAAGTAGAGTGTAGTTGGGTGGGGATGGGGATGGGTAACCTTCTTTCATCGCCCAAGAAACTATCCCATTTGAAGACCGCTCTTTAAGCTGCTTTCCTTCGTTTAACAACCAACTCGGCAACCCAACTCCCATCCGCGCCATTTGTTGTTATTATTAATTTTATGCGCCATATAAACGGTGGAAGGACCCTAAAAAGTCAGCAGCGTCAAGTAAACAAAAGCCTCCAACGCCGCTCCATTGACTACAACAAAAACAGTTGGAAAATACATATAAAAAAGTGGCCACTGTGTGGGGAAAATACATATTAAAAAGGGTCAGGCGACAGGAAAATGTCTTTCAAGGGGAAGAATATATATAAAAATAACCATAATATAAGGCATAAAATCCAGCATAAGACCTGCAAATTAATTATCATTTTGAGCTCGTTGAAAACAATTGGCAATATTTGCAGGCACTGATAAACTTCAAGATACTTAAGCACCTTCACTCTTAGCATTTAAAATTGAGTTTCTAATGGGGTTTTATATTACTTTATATGTTGTATCTTATCAACAAGTTGAGAAAACGAGAGCAATCAAGTTTCGTTTGTTAATATACACAAATTCGTATTTGATTTGTTTTAAATATATCTATCACTTGCTTTGATAATTACAATAGATCTTTCAAAGATGTAGCAAACTTTTTTGAATCATTCTCTACAATCCATCAAAAATCCTATGTACCTCGGACATTTTGGTCGCCTGCCAACTGTGGCACATGTGCCTTAATGTATGTGTGTGGTTCTGTGGTCCATGTGGCCATTGTCATTGCCATTGACTTGGTCCTGTTCTCGGTCGCGGTCTTGGGTCTCGGATCTTGGATGCTGGGTAGCTGGGTAACTGGGAAACTGGGAAACTGGGGATCTGGGTGCTGAGTCCTGGCCGACGTCATATTGTGTTTGGCAAATCGTTTGCGATAAAGCCAACTACATAATGTCTCTGTAGGCCAGGGCAAGGGGGCGGAGGAGAGTGATTGGGGGTCGGGACACATAAAAATGCTAAACCAGCGCTATGCTGGCGTCGCGGCGACGCACACACATTCACCACACATACAACAAAATGCCAAATACCAATTTCCAACCCTCTGACCCCAGCGTTTCCCTCCATATGTGGGCCTCGGGATAATGCGCGTTATCCTTGATTGCCTGCCTCGATATTGGGCCACAAGCCACGGGCCACGAGCCATGGGCCATGGGCTCAAGCTCAAGCTCAGGCCAAGGGAGGTGTATGTGGATGTGGAATATGGCCTGGCTGCAAACAAGACGCTTAAACTTGCCTCTCGGTTCACCATCGTTGGACAAAGTTTGATGCTCTTTAGCCAAACGGAGTCACTCAGCTGGCAGATCAAGCTGGAATTCCATATTTTATCTACGTTTAACTTGCACCATGCGAGGGAATGGTATTTTAACTTAAATATATGTAGTTTGAAAGACAAAAAGATAAAGAAGATTTCAAAGTGTCTTCAACTATTAACATCTTTTGTTATCCATATAGTAAACTCCATATTTCTTATAAGTCTTTACTGCATTTTCAAAATCCTCTTGCCAAACTATAAAACCATAAAGCTCAATATGAAATTTGCCACTTTAAGTGGATAATAGTTATCGGAACTTTAGTGCTGCAAACTCAACATGCCCATTAAAATGAATATGCCATAAAAGCGTATGGCCCAGTTCGGTTTTCCCGATTAACCGGATCCCTGATTGTTTCACTTTTCTTGTGTCTTTGCCATTGAGCCTATCGTGATTTGGCTCTTTTGGGCTCTGGGCTGCTTTCAGCTCCTGATTCCTGATTCCTTCTGGCTTCTTGCCTTTGTGCTTTATGCTCATCATCATTTGCCGGGGCAGAGAAATCGCAATGGAATCAGATTCTTGCCTCTTTTCTCGGCGGCTAATTGGTGCCCAAATGCCGCCTGCCGAATGATTCTGTTTTCCCCACGAAATGCGAATGCGAATGGGAATGTAAATGGGACCAGGATGACGGGGTGACCAGGGGGCCACGTCGTCCACGGGGGCAACTAGCTAAACAACAATTTTAATTGCGACCAGGCAGAGTCAACGTCTGGGACTCGGGCCAAAGGCAAATGAGCGAGCGCTCCAAGAAATATGAACGAGGTCAATGATTGTTTACACTACCCTCGAATGCTGTTTACTTCGGCCCGACGACAAGGGGTGGGAGGGAATGGGGGCTGGGGCATTGGTTGTGTGTGTGTGTGGCAGGTGGCAGTTGGGGTGGTGGCACGATGGGGTTAGTTCTAGTTGCCAGACACCTTGGAGGCAGCGCCTGCAGCGAATGTCAGTTGGTGGGAAAAACAGGAAAATGCAGTAATTAGAAAAATACCTAGATATAATTATTTCTCTTATCTTCGTTTGAGTGCATGCAAAGAAATTTAACTCAATGGGGGGTCTTTAGTTCACTACTTGGCATTTCTAAGAAGATTAGCTATAAAAAACTAAGTAAAACTTAAAAAAGTATGCAGCACTGAATTTCTGCATAGAATAATACGCATGTCATATGTGTAAAGTATCGTTAATATTTTTGAATGTGAAATTTAAGTATCCATTCCACTGTGGCAACTATTAGGCCTCGGGCACGTGTGTGTGTGTTAGAAAGTGTGTACAAGTATGGAATGCGAGCAAGGGAGAAGGAGATGAATAACAAAAAGAGAGCGATGCATAAACACTTGCAGGTGCCACTACAGATGCTTCAGTTGTTGCCTCATTTACGTGAACTGTTTAAGGTGAGAACATAAGCTAATCAATAACCATGCAAAAGTAACCAAAAAGTAATAATCAGAGTAGTCGACATGTAGATATTCAGTATTTTCTACACTTTCCACCTTTACACAGTACACAGTATACAAAATTATTCCCTTCCAGCCCAAGATGAATCCATATCACGAACTTAGCATGTCGTTTGAAATGCTGCGCGATCTCTACGAGACCTGGCTGATCCTGGCCATTGGCATGTTGGTCCGCTGGAATCGCTGGCGTCCGTTGATCCAGGGCATCGTATCGCCACTGGATCCCTCCCTTAGGCACATCGTGGGCGACAATGAACGCTGGGCGGAAGTCTACTTTGGATGCGGCACACTCATGGCCATCATGCAGTACCGACCACTTTGGGTGCGCCGGTGTCGTCACCGCGTCAGCATCCTGATGCTGATGTCCGAGATTATGCTGCTGCTCCAGCTGGTGCACTGGATTGACTGCCAGTTGTGGCAACCCTGTCTGGGCCTCTTCGAGGATCTCTTCTTCGCCCTGGGACGAGGTCAATGGGGCTCCTGGTTCATTTTCTGTCCGGCCGCAGTGCGCAATCTGTTCCTGCGTGGCGATGTCTTCGATTTGTTCCGCCTGCTCGCCTCGTTCTCCATCTTCGCCCTGGCCCTAAACTCGACAGCTGGTGAATGGAGGGTGTCCTTGGACTTCCTGTTGATTGGCTACTTCCCAAATACTTCGCTCTGGAGTCAGTCCCTCTATGTGGGCTATAGGAGAAAGGGTTTCGAGCGCAGAGACTATGTACTGCCACCACTTCCCCCACCCGAGCTCCCTATCTACAAACGTATGTGTCGCCTGTGTCTGCAGCAACTAGAAGCCAATTCCACTCACCATGAGATTCAGATGCCTTGTTAAACGAGGGAGCAGTGCAGTTCATTCTTAGCTATTTTATTTTGACTGCACCTGATACGTTAAAATTGAATTAGTTTTCGAAACTTTGGCAAATTCCTATTATATATTATATACCTCTGCATATTCATACAATAAAATCTAGCGTGTGATAAGTTTAACCTTGAGAAAGTTACTAGGCCATAGTTCTCTTTCGAGTATCTGCCACATTTGGTGTCCTGATGTGATCTTCAAGTGATTGGTAGCCAAAAGCTGTTATAGCGGCGCACCGCAGAAGCCAGAAACTATGATTAAAATCACTCTCCAGATCTCCTGTCCATAATTAACCAAAGAATGCCAAAGTCATCGACCTGAAACTGTCGTAATAACCGCAGGGTTTGTGCCCAAAGATAAATACAACCGCACATGGACCGCAAATCGAATGCAACTGCAAGCCAATTGGCAATCGCAAGCGGCCACCCAAAATACCACCCATTCCATCCAGGCCGTCAAAACCACCGCGGGAAATCTGCCTAATTATCTGGTTAGCTGGATTCGCATTCGGATTGGGACTCGGATTGGGATTGGTATAGGGATTGGGATGAGTTTAGGGGTAATATTGTTTATCCGGGGCTAAGTAACGACGTACCTGGCACTCATTTGTGTGGTCATCAAATGCGGCGGTGGGTCTGCAGATTGGTTCGTGTTGGCGATGACAGTAATCGACTGATTAAGCGTAATTATGGATGTAATTTCTACTCAAATAGAAGACGAAACAGCAACAAACAGCAGCCAACAATGGACTACAAAGGCCTTTTCACTTTGGCTTAAAAACAAATTGGCTAGCAGTTTAACGCATTAGCGCGCACACTTAATTAGAATTCCCTGGCTGTTTTTTTTTTTTTGTTATTTGTTATTTGGCGTTGCTTTTGCTGGCCAAAGTGGGTGGCGATTTCCAATATGCACAGCGCACGCGAGCAGCCCAAAAAAAACAAACAAAAATTCGGTAAAAATTCGGAAAAAAATCGAACGAAAAAAAAATTAAAATAAATAGAGGAAGCCGAAAAAAAAACAATGAGGAAACCGAACCGAAACAGAAAATCGAGTCGCGAACATGCAACTTGTGCGAATGGCAATCGAATGCCAGCAGTCGCACAAATGGCCTGGGCCTCAGTCGCAGTCGCAGTCGCAGTCGCAGTCGGCGTCGACGTCAGCAGCGGCGTGGGGATGGGCTGAGGAATTGAGCAATTGAAGAATTTACTTTGCATTTCTTGCAGGTGCCGCCTGTCGTGGTTGGGCAGTGACTAATTATTCCGCAGGTTGCTCTTCCTCTTGGCCTCTGCCTAAATATAGTAAATAATAAAAATTCTGGCGAATAACAAAAGGCAAAGCGGCGGGCAAATAAACAATAAAACGCCTGCCCCTGCTACAGATACAGATACTATATCTAAAGATACAGATAAAGATACGGAGGCGGGGCGGCAGTCAAATCAAACGAACCGTTTATTGGGCTGCTGCTGTTCGTATTTGTATATATATATTTATATATATATTTGTTTAGATCGGTTGGATATATCAACACCTAGGCGAACACTGCAGACACTATCGCTAAATAGAACCAGTGTCTTTAATCCATTAATTTCAATTTTTAGCAATTTTAAACACTCAAGTTAGCAAGGAAAAGGGCAAATTACTAATTGTATTAAACTATTAAAGTATTTCAATAATCTAAAAAAGTACTAAGTTTGCCAAGTTTATGAAATACTTTGCCAACATTATAGAAATTAGCAATGCTCTTTATTACTTTACAGATGCTAAACCACTTTCAATATTCTCCTTTTGTGTTTATTTGTATTGCATTATTTTTTTAGAATTTTTCAAATGTCGAAT
Source organism: Drosophila mauritiana (assembly GCF_004382145.1). Classification (NCBI taxonomy): domain Eukaryota; kingdom Metazoa; phylum Arthropoda; class Insecta; order Diptera; family Drosophilidae; genus Drosophila; species Drosophila mauritiana. The sequence goes on along the minus strand of NC_046672.1, from coordinate 18,008,830 downwards.
AAGCGAAAACATTGTCCGACTTTCACAGAATCGGTATCAATTTGTTTGGCTTTTTATTGCCTTGGATCATCTATTCGCTACGGAAAAACTAGAAGTATCTTTAAGATATTCTTGGCACAATCTTATCATCCATTCTATACTCGAATTTAAATAGTTTCCTTTATATTACGCTGGCCAACGGATCAAAAAGCCGCCAAAAGCAACACTTTCAATATTATAATTAAACATTTGATTTTCACTTCAATGCCCATTAATCTTTTGTATATACAGTGTTTGTTAAGTTGCCTACAAAGTATTTAAGTTCAAATTCCTGCCAGCATCGAATGCTTTTCGAAAAGTAATCTATAATTAAATGCATTGTTCTTCGAAAGTTTATAGCTGCTCATACATACACATTGATTGGTTTCTCAATTGCTCCATATATTCCATCAACTAAATGGTCTCTTAAGATCTCTTTGGAACCGATTAGATTGGTTGAACTATCCGCCGATCTGCCGATCATTGATAATGACGATCAACTGGCGATCACTTGACGCAGCAGCAGCAGCATTTCCATTTCCCGTTTCAATTTGCAGTTCGCGCGAAGAATAAATTCGCGATTGTCTACGAAAGAGGGGACTTTAATGGCCCCACCTACGAGGGGGGTTTTTTTAGAGGGGCTGAGGGAGGGGGTTAGGGCGATACCGCGTCATCGACGTCGACTGCGGCAGCAACGCCCGCGGCGACTTACTCACTCACTCTGCCGCGAATGCGATGCCGCTGCCGAAAGAATCGAATTCGAGTCCGAAACAGGCCAATTATAATTACTGTTTATTTATTCTGGTTGTGTAGGTCAGGGGTGTGCCGAGGGGAGGGGGGCGGGTGTCTGTAAGAATTGTTAGTTCGAACGTTTGCTCAATGTTTTCGCATTTATTGCTATTTTGTTGTATAGATACATTCGGATACGGATACAGATACAGATACAGCTACAAATGATGCAGCTGCAGATACAAAATCTATTTTGGTGTTTAATCTGGCAGCCTTTTATTATAAATAGTTGGGCTGCCTAGATAAACACGCTGCCGACGCCTCTGTCGCTGCCGCTGCCTCAGTCGACGCCTCTGCGTTCGAAATTCATTACTAATTCATGTCCAATTTCCAACGCCAGCGGCACGCACAAAAACCGCAAAAAGGTAATCAAAAATGCGCACCCCCGCCCCCAAAAGTGAAAAACGCCTAAATGAAAATTATCAAATGTCAACACTTGTGGCAGAGGCACAGCCATGGAAATCATGAAAGATTAAGTGCCTGGCTGGAAAATATTTCCAGCTCATTTGGGCAAGAAAATCGCACTGCTTTCCTTGGAAATCTTAGCAGCTATAACTAAGTCAATTAATTTAAATTAATTAGGCTTATGGGATTGTTATAGATTTATATTCCAATGACAATTTATGATATTTTAATTATTTTAATTTAAGAAGAAAGTTTTCCCTTGTAAAGAATTAAGCTGTTTTGCTTTGCCATGCCACATTTTCGTAAGCCTCGTAATCCCCAGTTATTTCCGCTTATTGAATTATCTTAGCCAAAATTTCGATGGCGTTCAAGTGAATTATTGCATCATCAATTTGCCGGACGAAGCACTCGATGCTAACTCGCACAGCACTGACATGTAAGTACATCAATTAGTATTAAGTACGACATCAATCCGGCAAATAAAGTTGACCCAACTTGCTACCCACTGTTAACATGTCGGGCTGACCCATCTAGACACTTGAAGTTTGCTTTGTGCAAACATTATACATTTATGTGCCAACGCTGCGTATACGTTACGTTTGGGGCCAAATCCATGTAATCGCCATGTAGCTGTCTCCGTTGATTGCGCATACGCCACGTGTGACTGGCCATAGCAGCTAATGGCCATTAAACAAAACGGCAAAGCTTCGCCCATTAAGAGCTCGACAATTAAGTTGAAACTTTCATGTGTGTGTGTGTGCATACTTGGGGCAGCACTTCTCCAAGCAGCTGACGATCTCCCAGGGGTTGGAGGTCACAGGTCACAGGTCACATACTTACCCCTATCAAAATAATTGTCCAAATGGCCCACGCCACCACCTGTGATGGTCGGATTTGATTTTTAATTGAGGCATTAAGAGACTTAGGTGCTCGCTTTAAAATTTTTATTTGAAGTAAGTAATATTTTTTTGACAGTAACAAGATAAATTTTCCATTCCCCCTTAGGCGATTACTTAAAAAAAAATAATTAAGTTTCTTTCTTGGTAAAAGAATTTGATTTTCATTTGTATGTTCTATAAAGTTCTCATTCATGTTCATGTTTCTTATACGTTTTGCATGTGTGTTTAGGTTTACACAATAATTGTTATCATCGACGTTGCCATATAATCATAATAATAACAATCGACATAATAATGATGGTAAGTAAAGGCAAATAGAGTAGTACACAGGATATATCGAACGAAATGAAAGTCGAGTCAAGATAAATGGGAGAAAAAAATTGATTTCATTTTTTGTTTTTTTTTTTTCGCTTTTTTAGCATATCATTTCATTTCGTTTTGTTTGTTTGGTTGCTTTTGTTTTTGTTGCTTTTTTTTTGTAAAATATACGACCTTTTGCTTAAACTGATGTTATTTTCGTTACATTTTCGGCTTTCGATTTGAATTCTTCGCGACTTTATACATTTCGTTTTGTTCTTAGCAAGGAAATCAGATTCAAGTTTGCTAAAGAATATCACTAAAAATGTTATTAATTCCCCACTATCTGCCGCTATCATCTGGTTTAAACGCCTATTCACGCATTATCAGACATTTCGCTTGGATATCTGTGTATCTGCCATGCAATATTTTATTTTAGTTATTATGTCTATTTAGCCGGTCGACTCGTTATTGCGGAGTGTGTATATAAGTTATGTATATATTTATTATCGTATATTTATTTATATATATATTTACCCATATATATATATATATAAGTATATATGTGTATATAATGCATGTATAAGTATGTAAAATATTGCTTGTGAAACGTTTAACTTGACATTCGTGTGGTTTGTCAACGGCGGTGGAAAGAAACTCATCTTCGACTTCTGCAACTGGTTTTTCACAGCTTTTCACTGCTTTTTCACTGTTTTTTTTTCAGTGTGTTTGCGGGAAAAGCTTCACTCGCCGGCCCATTGTAAATTAATATAAATATTTCATAATTCTCGTATTCTCGTATTTTGTCGGCTATTACAATTGACTTGATTCATTGCAAACCCATCCAATTCAATCCACAAAAAAAATTCCTTGCTCTAACTTACTGTTTTTATGATTTTACTTCTTCTCGGCTGCATTTTTGCATATTTGCATTTTTCGCATTAATATTATAATTATTTTTCGTTACTTAAGACCCGTTATATTTTGGTGTTAACAAACTTATTCGGTACTCCTCGTTTCTGTCAGTGTGCAAGTGGGTATGTGTGTGTGTGTGTGTGTGTGTTTGTGTGTGTGATGGTGTGTCTTGTGGTGTGCGTGATTCACTTAGTGTTATTTACAGTTTGATTTCCTTATTTCCGCCTCAGCCGCCTGCTTACAAAAAAAAAGAGCGGTCAACGTGAAAATTGCGTTGCGTTTTTCCCGTTTTTCTCCAATTTAATCTGTCACATATAATAGTTTAGTTAATATTATTTATAAATTTCCTTTTTTTCGTTTCTTTTCGATTCGTTTCAATTTCTTTTAACTACTAGACTACTACAGACACATTTGTTTTGTCAGCTATATCACTTTCGAATTATTTAATTATTGATTAATTTTCGCATTACGTTTATTGTTAATATACTCGTACAAGTGTGTGTTTATGTATGTCAGTTTGCGTATGTGTGTGTACTATATCTTGTATCTTTCAGTTTGTTTCTTCGAAGAATTTCAGTGAGGTTTATAGAAGCGTTTTTGTATTCGATTTTTGGTTTTGTTATAGTTCCTTAACTTGCTTTCGATTGCTGTGCTTACTATATAGAGTATATATAAGTTTAGGCATACACATATATATATATACATATATATATGTATTTATATATACATACATATGGCTCTGTGTGTGGTGCGTGTGTCAGTGTTTGGGGAAAAGTGTTTGGATTGCACGGCATTTGACTTTTGAATTTGTATCGTGTTTATTCTTTTAGATCGGTGCTTAAATACATGGAAAGCATAAAAAAAGATAAACGTAAATCGGTCAATTAGGAATGTTCGTTCTCAAAGAAGGCAAAGCAGGCGAAATCATAAGAAATACTACTACATACATAGGCACTATATAGATATACAGTATGTGTGTGAGCGTGTGAGTGTGTGTGTGTTTGGGTTAGTGTTAGTGCTTGTGTGTTTTCAGGGAGTCCGAAATCTCCCTAGATCTAGATTACACAAAGGCTACTAAACGGGTTGTATTTTCTTTGGGGCGTGGTGGTGGGGGGCGTGAGAAAGCGGGAGATTCAGTATTTATAGATAGTCATCGGAATAGTAAAACGGTTGACTGGTTTATTGAAAAATCAATGCAATAATAAAGCTGAACCGCATATAGAATAGAAATTAAATCGTATGATGGATTTGTTTCATTGTTATACTCGTATATATATACATATATATCTCCTAACTGCTCCAACTTCCATGCTTCTTCTGCTTCTGCTGCGTCTCGAGGATATTGGATATACATTTGTGTATATATATATATGTTCATGTTCTGGCTGTTGATGTGGCTCTGGTTGTAGCTGTGCGTTCTTTGATTAGTTTATCATTTATTAATGGCTTCACTTCGCAGCTATTTCTGGACTTCTGGAGCTGAGGTTCATGGGTTCATGGGTTCATGGATTCATGGATTTCTGAGCACTGTTCTCAAGACCTTTGGATATCCTTTTTCTCTGCTCATCCTGCTCCGCCTATTGTCAATATGTTCGTGTTGTTATTGTTGTTATTGTAAATATGGTTTGGTTTTGGTTTGGTTTGGATTGGTTATTGTTGTTGGGAACGTATAACGCTTAACGGAAAACAAGGCAAAGCAGAATTTACAGATAGAGAGAGATGGAGAGAGAGAGGGAAAGAAATATAGATAGAGGTAGAAAGAGACAGAGAGAGAGATTGAGAGCGAGCAAACGAAAGCAAACACTTTTCTGCGCCTGTTGGGTATGCAACACTATTTGTACGCCGGCGAAACTCATCTGCAGATTTAATCTCTTTTCGCAGGGGAGCTGCATAAAAGCCGATCAAGGTGCGTTTCATGACTGCAAGGCAGCTGGCTTGAAAGTACATGGGTTGCCTCGCATTTCAGCCTGAAAATAAACACACTTCTGCTGGTGCTGGTTGGTTATGGAACTTGCTCATAAATCCTCTTTCATTTCTCAAACAAGTCCTGGTCAATAAAAGCAAATGAATATCGGAAGTTGGGGTACCGAAGTAATTTGAATAAAAGGAAAGTTGCTATGGACAGCGAGACCTTCTGGCTTAGCATTCTTTTTACATAAACTTGCAAAAACTTTAGTGTTAGTATTGATGGAAATCAGAAAACATTGAGTGGTGTAATCTCATTATACCTCATCTTCGATTATTCAAATAAGCTAAAGTGAATGCACTTGGAAATGGGTTATATGTGTAAGTATCTCTCGTAATCGTTAAAGTGTTTTTTTTATGGTATTTTTAAGCTAGCTCCCCTCTGCTGTGCGATGCCCTCTAAACTGTGAACTCTGAACTCTGTTCGTCCTGTCTGCGGCCACTTATCGGATTGATACTGTATCTATATGTATATATATATTTATTAAGTGTGGATATAGTGGCTGCTGTTGGCTGTCGTGAGTGGAATTAGCTGACTCGGATCGAGTTTATTTAACTCGCTTTGCTTCGAAGGCTGCACAATTGATGCGTAGGCTTAGTTCGGCTCTAATTGTATCGTTTAATTGTTTAGTATAGTTATGCTGATTTAATCGTAGGTTTAATTAGTTTACTCGTAATTGGTGTATGCTTCAAAAATTGATTTGCGCCTCCGCGCCACTCGATTTAATTTAAATTTAGTATTAGTTTATTTATCTTTCGACTTTTTTTTCGTTTTTTCATCTTTTTGTTTTTCCATTATTGCTATGAACTGCGCTCTGACTACGCCATGATTTCCTATATATTTATATTCTGGTGTATATTTAAAAATTAATTTCTTTCGGTTTTTTTCGATTTTTGTTTTTTCTTTTCATTTCTTTTCGGTTCGTTTGTTTGGATTTCCATCTCGTTAGTTATTCTTTATCCATATATCAAAAAATTATTATCATCTTCAGTGTCGCAAGCGACGCGCGGAGAATCGAGAATCAAGAATTGAGAATTGAGAAAAGCGTGGAGAGAAGAGAGAGTGAAGAGTGGAGAAGCGAATGCAAACGAAGCGGCAGGGGCGTGGCACCGTACCAACCCGCCCCCACCCACAAACTTCCATATTTTTTATTTAATTTGTTTTGTTTTTTTTTAAGCGGGTTTCAATCAACTTGCAGTATCAATATCTTTTTATTTCAGTTTATTGCGCGCTTGGTTTTTGTGGAATTGGAATTGGGTCTGTTATCGGTAATCGGCCATTGTTAATCGATTTAACCACCACCTAAACTTAACGCCTGAACTATACGTGGATCAGCTTTACTACCCTCACGAAATTCTTCTAATGTTAATTTGCCATCGTGGTTTTTGTCCATCTGATCGAAGATCTTGTCCACTCGTTTCTGCGGCGTGTTCTCGTCCTCCGATTGCGGTTGCTGCCCCTGTTTTCAAATAATTAATAGTATGTCAAATATTATTGATAAATCTTTACTTAGCTTAACGTGCTAAACTTAAGCATACAAGTAACTTTAAACCTAACCTTGAGTTGGCTCAACTCTTTTACTATTTAGCAGGGAAAAGGGTAAGGTTCTTCAAACCCAACTACTTACCACCATCTGGTAGATCGCATCCACTATGTTGTACATCTCCTCCCGCGTTATGTAACCATCGTTGTCCACGTCGTAAAGACGGAAGGCCCCTGTGGTTGAGGCATAAATAATGGCAAGAAAATAATAATGAAAGTATTGATGGATAGCTGGGTTTTTGTGCGCTCTTGTTTTTTTTTTTCATTTTGTGGAAAAACATGGCGCCACTTACACTGCAGTTTTTCGTCCAGGTTGCCCTTCGATGTGACGGATAAGGCGCGTATGAACTCCTCAAACTCAATGGAGCCATCCTGGAGAGCCATAAAAACGGAACGGGAAGGCCGGGAAAAAAAGAGAGAAGAAAGCAGGCACACACGCACACACATACACACAGCGGTAAGGACACAAAAAGACACACATACACACACACGCGGAGAGACAAAGAAAGCAAATCAGTGCAGACATCAGACAGTTGACATTCTGTGGTTGTTCGGGCGGGGAGGGTAGCGAAGGGGCGGGCCACGCCCATGGTCCATAAATAATAAAAGCGAGGAACAACAAAAGCAGCCAAAATTTATGATCACCCACACCATAAACTGGCCAACAGCGGTGAGAGTAAAGGGCATTAACCAGCTAAAATCAGTTTATTTTGTGGCTGTCTCACATTTTTAGCCCACGTCAGCACACTGAGAGAAAAACTAGCCCCTAACTTTGTTAGGGAAAACAGCAAATGGAACATGTACCAACTTAAATAAAATGTTTGTAAATATTCTGACAAATCTGGATTTATGCTAGCAAATTCCTTGCACAATTTTTTCCTGGCCCTGCCAATGTGCCTCAATTGAATATTTACCCCACAAAAAAATAAACAAAAAAATATGGCAACTTTTATCCCATGAATACAAATCATTCGATGTTAAGCGTATAAAAACTTCAGTTAAATATTTCTTTTGCTGAAAATCCTTTTGCATATTTATGTTTATGCCAACAAAATCCCTTTCAAATCAAACAAATGCCTTTTATAAATATTTTAGGGTTGGCAAATGTAGGGAATGAAAGTCTGAGCAATAACAATTTGTATCTTATAAATACAAATGCTGCTTTACAAATATTTGCTTTTTGCATAGCATGTTTAGTTTACAAAAGATGTGCCGCTGTACTAGTTATATACAAAATTATGGAAAACTTTCAAACGCAAATGGATTGGAAACTTTTTAGTTTGTGGGCGTGGCCAGCCCCAGTTTCTATTGGGGAAATATGATCTGGAATATATTGAATACTCACATTGTTCTCATCGAAGACGCGAAAGACGAGCGATGCGAATTTACTGGGATCGCCTTGTGGAAAGAATTGTTTGTAGATTTTGATGAAGCCCTGAGAAAAGGGGAAAAACAGATAGACGGAGAAATGGAGAAATGGAGAAACGAAGAAGGAGGCGAAAGACAAATGTAGATGAATCAATTAGGGGCGTGCCACATATGCGTATGTGTTCGTGTTTGAATAATGCGCGCATTAATAAACTTCATTATCAACAAACAGCCGACGACGACAGCAGCAACATCAACAACAACAACATCCACTTCGACATCCACAAAGGCAATGTCATTAGCAGCCGGGGGTCGTCAACACATTTGGCCAACCCCAAGACCTCCACTTGTATTTGTGTTATCCTGGCGAAGGACCTCTCATGTCTGATATGGCTGCTGTCGTGGAATTAGCAAACATAAATCGAGTGGAGGGGCGAGTTTGGGTGCAAGACGGAAAATTAACTTAATTAACCGTTTGACTTAAATGAATTGGCCACGCTCAGGTGGCCAATTTACACACACACACACATACAGTCGACTGCGCCTAAAGGATGTTTAAGGACACATATCCGATATACTCACTTGCTCCGTGAGCAGGCCGTTGGGGCAGTCTTTCAGGAATCCTTTGTGCCTGGCGGGTGCGAAAATGTTTGATTTATATTCAGTTAATTCGCGGATATGTTATATATATGTATATATATTTAGATATATATCTGCCAGATATGCCGCCCGCTGGCATTTTTGCCAGCCAACTCACCATTGACGTATTTCTTTCTCTGTGACTGCAAATGAAAACAAACAGAAAATCGAAGTGGATTAAATTTTTATGCGGTATTTGAAATATTTACAAGGTGCGAGTGGATTATTTTGAATTGTTTCTGGCCGAATATGCTAAACCGTTCAATTGAGCACACAAATTCGTGTGGGCCGTGTTGCTATTCGAATGGTACAGTGCGTTTCGAACCTGCCATGCCAGCTGACAATAGCAATGGCTTTTTTCCGTCAATTGTTTATTTACACACGAGCTGTCACCAAATCCACAAAGGCTGATGAAGGGTTTGGGAATTACAAATAACATCGGATTAAATTCCAACTTTCGGTTATCAAATGCTACCAGCTGGCTTGAATTTTCGATACTTTTGGCCAGCAGTTTGGGATTTAATCTAGTTATTAGTTACACTACTGATTATATTATTTAATTATGTAGTATACACATGTAGATTTCACAGGTGTATATAACATAAGCCAAAAGATTTAAAGTGCCTTGCACGTTTATATTATTTAGTTACAACTTAATGGTAGCTTCAAGAAGAGTAGTTAATTGCTCTATTATAAAATAAAATAAAGCATGGCATTAAAGAAAATTATATAGCTTGCCAAAGAATATGGCATTCACTATTAAAAGTAATTGTTGCTGGAGGCTATACTACATATATTCCATATAGTTGGGACTGCTGGCTTCTAAATCAATTTTCTCTCTGCCGCACAACTAATGAAATCATCGTTGCTAAATTATTCATTCATTATTGATTGGTGTTCGATGGGAGGCGGAGTGGTAGGGGGTAATAGGGGGTGGTAGTTAGGTGGGGGTTGGGGCTAGGAGAATTCCCGGAATGACCTCTTCATTATCCATTTCTATGTGCCCCCTCCACACTCCTCGCATATGCAAATGCTGAACTCATTCGGTTCGAGTCCTGAATTATCTTTCATTGTCTTTCGACCACGCCCAGGGCTTCATCTGGACCTGCTCCTCCTGTTCCTCCTGCTCCTCTGCCTGGACTTTCTCTGATTTTCCACCACCTTCTTGCCCACCATTCATGCATATAAAAATGTTCTTTGTTTTGCTGGCATAAAATGTTCTCTGTTTGCTTTCTTTTTCCCCCATTTTGCTTGGCCATTGCCATTGCCGTTGGCCTAATGGCCGTTTACCAAACGTTTAAACGCCGCTCAGCCCCTTTGGGAGGTCCAACCTGACCGCGGCCGTATCCTGATCCCAGGTCCTCCGACTGACTCCTGGGCGTGTGAATGGCGCACATGTTCCCTGACCAGCAGGACCAGGCAATTGGAAAACAGAAAATAAAAAAAAACAGAAAAACAAAAATGAAAACATAAATTCACGCAAAATTACACACATTCGAATTGCTTTTGAGGGGGTGGGTGGTGTTGCGTGGTCAATGGCCGGCCATTTGGGGCGGCGTGAAGAGGTGGCTAGGTGGGGGCGGGGATGGGTGGGCGGAGACACGCCCCCAGGGAGCTGGGCAATTGGAAACGGAGCTGGAGACGGGCTATTGACTCGATGGCTGCCAGTTATCTGCTGCGGCCACTCGCATTATTCATGGCACGGTGGTTCATATATCATCTGCGTGCCCAGCCACATGCACCAAAGAAAATGCACTGAAAGAAATGCGGCACAACTGTGTAAAGACGCCCCTTTAAATTTATTGCAAAGTTGAAGTTCCCAGAATAATTGCAAATATTTTCAATATTTAATTTAAATAAGAACCTACATACAAATGAGTATAATTTAATTTGGAAAAATCGTTAACTTCCCTAACTTTAAGTGCTATTCCCAAAGCATTGCACTCATTTTCATTCTGTTTCCTTCAGCTTGGTTATCATTTTTCATTTTGATTAGCTGCCTGGCAAAGGAATCGCTGCAGCATTTGCATTTTAATTAGCCGCAGAAAAAAGAGCGCTTCGTGGGTTTTATCCCCTCTATTATATCCCCCACCCATGCCCCTGGGAATATCCTTGATCCATTATGTGTTGTCCTTATCCCGCAGGGAATGTCAATCCGGCGGAGTCAACACAATTGGCACAGCCAGCGCCAGGAGCAGAATTGATTGGTAATCGATAGCCTGGCTAAAGGACCAACACACCGACTGAGAGACAGGACCCACTCTGCCTTTTTGTATTATTGACGTGTGGCATGTAAAAATATAACGGCATTTAAGGGGCAGCATTGTGTGTGCCTTTCATTTTCCCCCATCGTTTCTTCTTTTTTTTGTGTTGTATGCCTCTGCGGCGTCACTTGTTCGCCTGTATTGATTGTAAATAAACAGCATATTGCTCATACGACTTGTTGCCATCGGTTCCAGTTTACCGCCCCCCATCCGAAATGCATTGTCATTCGCATATAGCACGAGTCATTCTGTCAGCTCAAGTTGGCTTGAAAAAGATTGCGGATCAGCATGGCAGGATGTGGGTGCGGGTGGCACTGGTAGTGGCTCACCTTTTTGCAAGGAATGTGGCAATATGTGGTGCAATACACCCCCCACCCCCCTTTCCGCACCCATGCCAATCGATTGATGACCGAGCATAACATATTCATTCCGCTGGGCCATTTGAATGTTGCCCATTCCAGCGGCTTTTCCGCAATCACAGCGTGGTATAAAATGTATTTTAAATAACAATGTTTGTCATGGTCGAGTTAATAGTATTGTACAAATAGCATTTTTCATGTTTTAATTGCCTGCTTTTCCTATCGGCGTAGGGCTAAAATAAAATATGCATTTAATTGCCATCGAATTCTATGCGCATAAACAATTTACTGCTGGCGAAATTGTTATCATTTTCAAATCGTTTGTTTATTCATATTTTCCGCTTTACATGGCTTATGCAATTGTTTTTCCAATTAAATTCAATTTAAATAAGTAATAAACCCAGTGCGTAGACACCACAGTTTGGCATTCCAAAATTGATTGTTTTAATAATATTTGAACAATCATTTTGAATGAAATATCTTACGAATTTGCTACAAAACTTACAGCTTAAAAAGTGATTAAGGCCATAAATTATTGCAGTTTGGAAACATACGTTACGTTAAGACTGTACCCAATACCTAAAAGCCATTATTTTGCCTACAAATATTATTTAAGCCAAGTTATAACGACCAAATGGCTAGAACATTTTGCTTCATTGCCGAAAATCCCGAACATGAAATGATTAAAACAATGTAGTGGAAATCTGGCCAACAATAGAATGTCACACCTGGTTGGGTTCGTAATCGAATTATGAATTGATTGAAATTGAAGCCAACCAAGTTTGTGTTTTAGTGCAAAATTCGCCACGAAACAGATAATAAATAATACGATACTCCATCACGTTGTCATTTGCCCTTAAACATATAAACATTGACAAAATTTGAAAATATACATAAAATCGAGTAATCCTTAAGTCACATTTGGTACAAATTGCGCCAGAAAGTGTTGGGGATATTTGGCTTAGACAACTAACAACACGAGAACCCTTTGCACTCCTAACTGCATTTCAGTTAGCCACGGGCACTGCTGCTTTCGACCCTAATTCGAGCCACCATGGATGGATGAATGTGTGGCCCAAACGCACTGGAGAATTTGCATTTGCTACCACCCCTCCTCTCGCCTGAACTAATCAAATTTCTGTCCGTTTATTTATTTATTCAGTTGTGAGGCGGAAGGGAAAGGTAGTGGGGGGGGGGGGCTAGTTTACGGCTGCAAAGGGCTAAGACGATGGGCGCTGAGGGTTAGTTTAATGTCCAATTGATTGGCATGTCAATGGACAGGACAAATATTGACGCAGGCCAGCAGAAATTGTTCATACGACCCGTTGGCAATAAATTGAGTCCTTAGTTGATTCATTTGCTTTGCTTGGACAAGCAAATCTCTGCCAAACAGCAGCTGTTGCACAAACACACAATGGGCTTTTCGGCTTGGGGGCGGTGGAGCATTCGAGGCAAGAGGATTACAATTATTGAGTTGCATATTTAAGCAGAGCCCAATGAATTCCATTTCAGCGCAGCTCAGCCAGCCAGCCAGCCAGCCAGCCAGCCAGCCAAGACAAACAACTTCAAGGAGAAGCCATTAAAAAACGGTGAAAACTTTGGCAGCAATCTGTCAACACTTTTCCTCCGTCCTCTACCTTATTTTCCAGCTGTTTTTCCTTTTCTTTTTTTTTTTTTGTTCGGCCAGGTGCCCCCAAATGCCCAGCGGTAATTATTTATACGCCCGTCGAGCGCCCCGACCCCCTCCGGGTTAACCCCTGACCTCGGTGGGGACCGCAGAATAAGAAAACACAGCGAGGAGGCAAACGAAAGCAATTAGTCACAAAAGTTTGGGGCTCGAAAAGTTTCTGACTTGCATTTTTAAGAAGCCCAAATGGCCGAAACACAAAAAGGACCAAAAGCTCGGTTCCAGCTAAGTAAATGTAATGTCCTGCTTAGCAGTAAAAGCAGCAGCTACAAAAGGAGCTACAAAACGAGATACAGAATGAGATACAGAACGAGTTACAGAACGAGATACAACACGTAACGGAAATCGGTAGCGGGGCACGTAAACTGAAAGGTAGTAACTAATAGTAACAGTTAACACAACACATTGTACGGGCCACAAGAGTTAGCCACAACAACAGGTGAAACGTAGCAACAAAGCATACAATTAATGTTCAACTTTGTGGGTTGAAGAGGTCGTAAAAGGTGAGCTGCATTACCATAAACGTGAAGTGCAGTTCCAAAAGTGTTGCCGCTTTCGAGATGTGACTTTTGTAGAAGGAATATTATTTAGAGGGCAACCCTATCATTCCTGATTACTGCTACCTTCATTGAGTTATCCCTGTATAGACTTGATTTCTAGAACTTAAGCGCTGTGATTTATAGCCAAGTTTATAGCTCGGGCTATGATATCCTTCGAAATATCTATTCCACTGAAACGCCAACGCTTTTTTCTAGCCAAGCTCAAGTCGAAAGCAGCCATAACTGCAGCTGTCAGTTTCAGCAACAATAACATGTCAATTTATAACAAAGTAGCAGCAAAAGTGGCTACAGGAAAATGCGATAAAATTAAACCATAAATGTCAAGTGCTCACCCCCCTTGTATCCAGCACGGGGTAACTCAATAGCCGCAGGACGAAGGATCCTTTCGCACTCCATCTATGCACTCCGAACTTGATCTGGCTGGCTGGCTAATCCCAAGTTTCTCAATCGAATCGAATCGAATCAAATCGAATCGGGCTCAGATGTTCGCCGTCAGTTGGGGCGACTTTATTGCCAACGCGGCCATGACTGATGAGTCAGTCGCCGTCGCTGATGAATAAGTTGGCTGGGAAAACACTTTTGAATTATGCATTTATCGAGCTACCAGATATCTCCGGCTATCTGGTTATCGGAAAATGTCTGCACCTTTGCGTATTTTGATTGATGCTCGGCGAACGAAAACAAAAACAAATCGAAATGGGGTAAGCTGCCAATCGAAGGAAAATGGTAAATGAGTTTGGGGCAGAAGGAGAAAAAAAATGAAAAAAAAATAATGAAGAGAGAGGGCATAAATGTCTGGGCAAAACAAACAAACAAACAAATAAATAAATAAGAAGACGGAATTATTACAAGGTAAATCAAAGTGCGAGGGCAGGAAAAACACGCTGCAGACATTGTGGATGGGAAAATAATAAAATGAGGTAGCTGTGGAATTGATATAGTGTCTATTAAGCGAACTGAGTTACCAAGGATAAATGCCAATTTTTGTAAGCAATCCTGGTGATTAACGGTACAGTTGAGGTCCTTGATTTCAGGGATAAAGTATAGCAAAAAGAATTTATAAAGTGCAATTTAAGCCACCATTTAAAGGGGTATTAAATGTTTTGGTATAAGTACTGGGTTAAAATTAAAATATCATAATTGGGCAAACTTTGTTCAATCACAGTTGCAGTAACATTTATAATTATATATACAATTATATATCTCTTTGATGTATATAGATTAATATATATTAATTCAATTCATTACAATTTTTAATATTTATTATTAATATGCCACTTGTGCTTTAATTAACTTTAATTAAATGTGCATAAAAATGGTAGTTTAAATGATTATTATCTATCTATATCCATTAAAAATGGAACATGTATCTGCTGAAACGCACTGTATCACTTGATAATTGAGTACTTATGCTGCTGAAACCCACTGTATCACTAGATAATTCAGAACTTATGTTGCTGAAACGCACTGTACAGCTATATAATTGAGTACTTGTGCTGCTGAAACGCACTGTACCACTTGATAATTGAATATTGAGACATTAAAGTGCGATTTACTTACAGTATGTGTCCGTTGTTAAGCGATCGATGGTATCCTGTTTCAACTTGGAGCTCTTTTTTCCCATGTTGTTCTTGTTGTGGCTCCCTAGTTGTTGTTGTCGTTCTACCTCTTGTGTTGTTGTTGTTATTTGTTGTTGTTGCACTTGACTGCTATTGCTTTTTAGTGGCAAACTTTTTTGCGCTGCCCAAGTTCGTTTTACTTTGCAATTTTTGTAGTTGCTTTTGTTTCGGTTATTCAAAAGTTTGCCATAAGTATTTTAATATGCTTTATAATTTTGTTATAAAAAAAAAGAAAGTTAAATGCGAGGAAAGTAGGAAAGTATGGTGCATAGTTCACGGCATATTTGCTGATATTAAATCTATATATATATATTCATACATATATATGGGTTCAATTTTGTTGCATCTCAATAACTGGCCAAGATAGTTTATGAAAAGTTCTGGCCGCACTTTTTCCCGGCTCAAAAACTTCTCGAGTGGCGCTTAAAAGGAGTGTGAATAGATCTTATGCGAAGGATGCTTCAAGTTCAGTTGGATTTTCATTTTGGCCCCACCACTCGCAGGAGGCTCATCCATCAAAAACCCATCGATAATCCCCCATGTCCTGTGTCCTTTGATTAAAAACTATTTTTACTTGGATTTTTGTCGCTGTTCAATTAGTGATTTTCCCCACACAACAACAACGCCGCACTATGATTATAACGAGGACAGAGGCGTGCCGAAAAAAGGGTCGCTTTTCCAGGGGTGGAACGCGGGGGGGTGGGGTTTTGGGGGTATTGAAAGGCATAAAAATACACAGAGCGACACTTTTCAGGTCAACTCTCGACTCGAACTTTTCATGACAGTTGGCAACAAAAAAAAAAATCGTCTAGATGTGGGCGGAATGGGATGGGGCTGGGCAGAGGGCGGAGGGCGTGGCCCGCTGCAGAGGATGCAAACAAAAGCGCATAAAAAACTTAACCCTGTGTGTGCCAAAGGGGGTGGATGTGGGGGCTGGATGTGGGGGCGTTTCCCTCTGTTGCCTTCTGCGGTTGACGCGAATGGCATAAAAATAAGTTGCCTTTGTATTTTTTCTCCTCTCTGCCTCCAGAGAAAAAGGAGAGCGAAGCGGTGGAAGGGGGAAGGTGGGGAAAGGGGGCTCCGTGGTATGCAATGAAATAAATTCTGTTAATTTCAGATGCAATCCCGCCGAGATGTCGCATGCAAAGCGGTCGTATCAAGTGCAGCAAACGAAATCAAAAACACTCAATCCCCGGGGAAAAGTCAGGAGCTGGTGGAAAACGTGACGGAACTGCTGTTCATCGCCAGAAATCCGAGATGATCCCTTCCTGGCAGCACGAAACTTAATTTGTGCTGCGGAATTGTGTTCAAATCAAACCAATTGATCGGGGAAAATCGGGAACCTTTTCAAGTGCTATTAGCTGATAGGAAATATGTTTAAACCCAACTAATTCAATCTATTTGTGATAAATATAAGGAATTACTGGAGGTTATGTGCTTAATTAGCTAATTAAATCCAACGTTTGAGTATAAGCGAACGTATCTTTCAAATAAGTATCTTTATAAGAAAGTATCTTCAGGTTTTTCGAACTATTTACCCATTAACTGAGGAACTGAGGAAAACTCTCACATGGCAGGCGCCTTGGCATTAAGAAATGCCTGAAATGACTTTCATATCCCTTTCGCAGGATAACAAATATGGCGAGTAACTTGAGGTAAATGGGGTCACCTGCTTTCGCTTTTAATGAACTCTTTTTTATTGTAGGGCTGGGCACAATTATGTAAAGGCTGCCAGCCAGCAGAGAGAGAGGCCCTCCAATATCTTCGTTCAAGTCGTGTAAAATTCTTGTTGCTTTTGACTTTGTTTGTTTACAAAACTGTCGCACACAGAGACACGCAAAGTGATACACCCACACACACACACACACTCACTTTCCTACTCTCTCCCTTTCTCTCTGTCTCTTCCTTTCTCTCTCTCTCTCCCTCTCTGCCCTGCGAACATGAGCCATTGGCATTTGCTAACTAAACACAGTTTGTTCCTCTGCGTGTGTGTGTGTGTTATCATGTCAGGTGTGCTGCCGCGTGCGTGTGAGTGTGTATGTGTGTGTCTGTGTGCGTTTGTCGCAGTGTTTCAGTTTCATTCTGTGTTGCCTTTTACAACGAGCGACGAGCTCAAATTTGTTCACACTAAAAATATTTTTACGTTTATTTCGTTCACAGCTGGCTGCTAATGCAGTGCCAACGAGCGGGATGGCACTATTTAGACAGGGATGCAGATAGCAGCAGGTCCTCGCTATCTACCTCTCCTCCCCCTCCCCTGGCCCTCCGCTGGCCAAAAAAAAAAAGTCCTGGCTTGTAACTCGACTCGTTTATCTGTCTGAATGTGTCCTTCTTCCATGCTTCTCGCTGTCTATGTGTGCGTGTGTGTGGGTGTGTGCTTATTTTTCATACTGCCTGCAGTTGTTGTTGTTGTTGTCTTGCCCACCCCGCCCCCTGCTGCCTCGGCCACTCCCCCTCTTGAGCCAGCCGCCTCCTTTTTATCCTTCAGCTGCGTGTTCATCTCGCGTTTAGCCCGCGAGCATGCAACACTTTTCTCGCACTCATCTACACTTGCCAACAAAAGTGGGACCGAAAATGGGAAAAAGGGCGAAGAAATGGGCGTTGAAGGAATTGGAATGGAAATGGATGTGGATGTGGGCATGGCCAGGGGGATCAGGATCGGAACGCAGTGAATGGAACGGAGCGACGCGCAAACTTATTCGAATGAAATGGATTGTAAACGATACCCGAAAGCTGGGCTACACTGGCAAAACAAACCTATAGTCTATTCAACATTGTAAGCAAATTATTTAAAGCGTTGTCTAAAAGTAAAAGCAATGAAAAGGAATGATAGAGCGATTTAAAAACACAATCTATATCCACAAAAGGAAACCTTTTATCTTGAGGTAAATTGTTTATAGAGTGAACAAACAAACATAGAAGTGAATAATTTATTGATTAGCGTTCGAAATTGCTGAATTTTAAGCTTCCCAACAATTTCAATCTGCGTTAAGTTCTGAATATACCAAACTATTAATGCAAACAACCTCGTTTTATTCACAGTTTTTGTGTTGCAAGCAAAGCTAGTAGATTTAAAGGATTTTGTAGCTTTTATGCTTATTTTAAATCCGAACTGCAATTTGTTAGTTCTCGGGCGATTACCACAGTTTGGCCTTTAAGCAAGGAATTACCGATTTCTGTCTGTGTATAAATGCAAATGAAGATTGAGCTGGCAGGAGGCAGGGAACCCAAGATGCGGAGCCCACAAAGGCGGTGCCATCACCCCGCATCACCAGCGGAGGTGGTAAATTAATTTTTACACCCACAGTCAGCCACATTCAGGGATGGGATGACAAGAACCCCGCCCACTCGCCCCAATATGGGGCGAAAGTCTCGATGCAAACAATGCAGAATTCGAGAATTTCGAAGATTTCGAAGAGCGGCAAAAGATCTCGAAGGTCCTAAAAATGGCGGATGGCCGGATAGACATGGCGGACGGACTGCAACCAGAGTATCGAGGGATTGCCTAAATGTCAGTGCCTACCTTAAGGCGATTGGATTAGGCCGGGCCAAGAGCGGGGGGATGGGGGGTTTGGCAACTCATCTTGGCAATGGAAATTCCGCCGAGCATTTAAATGTGAAATTCCTGGGAGGAAAGTGTGATTGGGATTGCAGGGCTTAGCAAATAAATGCTGCTATCACAATTGAAATATTCATGGCAACGGGCTAAGTGCAATTTAACATGAATTTCGAAATTAGCAAATCGGACAGATGCCAAAAATATTTTCGAGGCTGCTAACTGACAAGTAATTGAAATGAATGTACTGCGAATTGAACGAGCGGCAAATGTGAAAATTTATAATTGGTTTAATTCGTACATTATCACCATGAACTTAGCATTAATTTGGAAATTAGAAAAGCAGACTGAAACCAGGCCAACTAAATACCAAGAAAATGAAATAAATTTACTAGGAATATGGCACTAAAGCAAGTTGGAAATTTTTAATTGGCTCAACTTGTTAGCATTTGAGCTATGCATTTAATACTCGGAAATTATTCAGATGCGTCTAATTGCTGAAATTTCCAGATTTTAACTAAGCAGTTATACTTCATTGGTCGCAAAAGTTGGTCTTGGAAATTAAACAAGCCAATTAGAACATGGAAACCATTTAAAGTTAAACTTACAAATTTATGGATGAATAAATCCTTTTTAAATATGTCAACAAGACAATAACATTAAATTTTTCTGTTTTGTAAAACCTCAAAGAAATGTAAGAACAAATTTTTAAACATGATAAAAGCAGTTATAACCTTTAAATTGGGATAGAACTTTAAAGGATCTTGAAGTCTATTTATGAGGAATATCTTAAAGTAACATCACTTTAAAATGGCTTACTATAATTGAATATAATTGAATAAGCAGTTGAAATAGCATAATTGGACATTTGGTGGTCACATCTTGCGTTATCAAATATCCCAGTTAGCAGATCGTCAAGTGAGGGCAGATTGCATCTATTAAGACCGGACAGATTGGCCAATTTAGTTGCAAATGAGGGAGGATAAGATCCGTCCTGAATCTGGCTATTGCAGCTATTTTCGTGCCGAATCCCAGATTTGTGCAGCCGTTTTGGCCATGGCCAATTATCAAATAATTGATGCAAATTAAAATGCATTTTGTAGCGCCGTGTTTCGATTTGTTCTGCCCCTTTATTTTGTCACTCGCAAAAAAAAAGAGGAAAAGGATTGGGGGACGAAAAAAAAAGAAACGAGGAAATGACACGCAAGGTGAGAGTGGGGACTGCATTTGTGATTACGGACGGATTGTGTGCGGATGATTGCGGCCATTGATGGATGTTAGAGGGGAATGGAAACGGGGACTTCGAGGTGCCTGCCCCCCAAGTGAAAAATGAGAAAACCGAGTCCTTGGAGTTTAAGTCTAAGCGTCGCGACACAAGTTCTCGCTGGGCTGGGAAACTTATTTTTGTTTACATAATCCTTCCACGTTGTCTCGCTGCCCAACCCCCCCATTCGACCCACCTCACCGCCCCCGCGGGCGTTTTTTTTTATATATATGTGTATATTTTTTTTTATTTAGCGGCAGCTGCTGGACCGCAAAACGTAAATTTGGGTCAAGTTTTGTAAGCATAACGAATGGCAGAACCAAAACCGAAACCAAAACTAAAAACCCCAACCAAACCGAAGGCATCCCATATGCATAAATGCGAAAGTAACCTTCGTCTTGCCCTCTCTTTCTGGCGCCCCGCTAGCTATCTCTTTCCCTGTCTGCCTGCGGGTGTGTGTGTGCGTGGGTGTGTGTGTGTGCGGATCCCTTTTGTGTAAATTAATCTTTGACTGCCGCACAAAAGTATGCTACACAAATATAAATAAACACTTGATCCCTTTGTTGATTGTTTCTTTTTGTTTTTTGTTTTTTTTTTTTTTGTTCTGCGGCACAACTAATGTTTTCATTTAAT
This sequence comes from Drosophila mauritiana, assembly GCF_004382145.1. Lineage (NCBI taxonomy): Eukaryota > Metazoa > Arthropoda > Insecta > Diptera > Drosophilidae > Drosophila > Drosophila mauritiana. The sequence goes on along the minus strand of NC_046672.1, from coordinate 17,988,050 downwards.
TTTCGCACTTTTGCTTACTTTTTTGCTTGTTGTATTTGTTTCTTTATTATAATTTATTATTTTTGCTTTGTTTGCTTGCGTTCGTATTATTTAACCGAAAAAAAATGTCAACTATTTTGCAGGATTGGAACTTGGAAAAAAAAGGAAAACAAACCAACTCTTTAGGTAATTGCTTTATTATTTTGTTATTGTTGGTTGTTTGTTGCTGCCACTGGCGGCTAATATTGTTGTTGTCGATTTCCGTGGACCGGAGAGCGCGCTTTGTCCTTTTGTTGTTGTGGTTGCGAACCAGCGATTGGATTGTAAACTTAAAAACCTGCCGAGCTGCGTTGCGTTTGTTTGGCGGTCAAATCAGCGACTGAAAGCGCTCTGCACGCTCCACGGCGAACGGAATACGGAATATGGAATACGGCGGAATGTGCGGCAGTACGGCCAAACGGCTGCCTATATGTGTGTGCGCTATCAACAACTGAGAACTTTTTTGGTAACATTCTCAATGGGCCGTGGTGAGTTCTCCTACCGCCCCCTTCCTTCCACCACTTCGCTTAACACAGTACGGCACTCGCGACTCATAACCGACTTATATAACGCACACAAATGCAGGCATTCCAGCGAACTCACCACTCGAAACGATGACGAAGGCGCAGGCACCGAAGCTTTTCACCACACTCACCCAGTCACCGACGTTCGCTCTCCCGCTCTCTTCACACGCGGCTCGTTGTGTGCGTGTTGAGGTGCCGCTGTGTGCGTGTTAAAAGCTGCAAGAACTTACAACAAAAAAACTCGAAGAGTTTAGCAGCTGCGGAGGACCAAAAAAGAAATGTTAGAGGAGGAAAACCGAAAAGCCAGCGCAAAAATGGGCCAAAAACAGGCACCCCTGGTGAATATTGAACTCCATGGAAGCGAGAATGGCAAACCCGTGGACACCAGTTCTGCAGCGGGAGCCATCGACAATTACCAGAAGCTGGCAATGGTCTTAGATAAGAGCCCAAATCGCCAAAGAGCTCGGAAAAGTCGAACAAGAACTGGGACAATCAGCCAAGCAGTTAGCGATAAATTTCCCCCCCACTTTTCAGCACACAGCGAAAATAACAGCACTTCCCAATGGAAAGCGACGATTTTCCGTCTATCGAATAAATTTTCCAACATTTAGTTTTGAATTTAGTTTAGTTAACTTTTATTTCTTGAAATTTTCCATTATTGTTGGGTTGCCAGTTGTTTATTGGCTTAATTTTACATTTTAATAAACGAATTTTTTAAGGAATCTAGTAAAATACACTTTTAAAAACTAAAAATTCTTGTATTGTATTGCAAGTAACCACAATTAAAAGAAACTTGAGCAGAGAATCTCAAAACCTAAATTTCATTTTAATAAATACTCCATTCAAATTAGCTTTTCATAATTTCTTCTCCATTTCATTGTTAGCTTAAATACATAAATATTTAAACGTTTTAAGGTTAATTCGAATAGGTCGATTAATAAATTCGAAAATGCTAATAAAACGAAGTGTATTTTGTAGTTTACGACCCACATTTACCATTAAAAAATGCTGTGTTTATTCATTCAGATGGAAATGGTCGATTTATCACAATCCAAGGCAATTTCAAATATTTTTCAGTTGCAATTAAAAAGAGCTAGTTTTTTTTTTGAATCAGATGGATTTGTGTTTGCTTTTACTTCGTGTGTGTTTGTGTGTTGGAAAATATATATGCATTTATATACATATGTACATATATATAAGATTTTCACCGGCAATATACTTACAATTATTTATAAAAAATCATGATAATTTTCAGGGAACTTGCAACAATATAAAATCTTCATAGGTACCTTTTTGTGGCCAAAATTAATAACATTAAAACGGAGTGAGATATTTAGTTTCTGTTTTTTGTATTGGGTTAAATAAATAAATAATAAATAAATATCTTTAAAGTAAAACGAAATTTTCGTGATCAATTTTTGATTTGCATTCTTAATAGGCCTTCTTCTTGCAAAGTTAAAATAATAACAGCTGTATGGTTAAGCAAACTTTGTAAAGGCACCTCTACTTTCGTGCCAGACACTGAAAAATCATTAAGGCGGCAATCTTTCATTTTATTTGCAACTTTGTAGGACGGATGCGGATTTTTTTAAATTTCTAGTACGCAACACTAAAGTCTAATCTTATACTAACATAATGGTGTAATCAAAGCTTAGTATTACGGACTTTTGAAAAATGGCTTTTTGGTCACAAAAAGGTACCATTCAGCCTATAGTGCAATGGCTTGAATCTTTTTTCCAATTCCTGCCAACGATATATTTGCTAGATTTTTACAAATAGTCCACCCTTTTTCGCTCTGTGTAGGAGCAGCAGTTGGCGGGGAAAAACTTTATCACCAGAGCGCTAGATACGCGAAGTCCTAGAGCCGGGGGAAAGTGCGTACGAGCGACGGGCGCACCTCCAGAACGAGTCCTTCTCCTCCCAGGACCACCGACCCACATAACCCCCCAGCCCCCTTAATTTTTCTTCTTTTTTTTAGGATCCCTACGCTATGACGTGGCTGGGTAACAATCCGGCCATCCAACAAACGAACAAACAAACAAATACATGGCATAACACGATAATAATAAAAATACAAACATTTGCCATTGCGTGTCCCTCAATGACGTAACCCCCCCTGAAAACACACAGAAAGACAAAGACAAGTAGAGAGTGAGCAGGGTTTGCGGGGGGTGGTTGGAGTTGGGGTTGGGGCTTCAAGGCGCCCCAAAGTGGACGGACAGGGAGGAGCAGTGAAACCACATCCAAGTGGGTGGGCATATTGCCGGTACGAAAAGCGGTAGTTGCTGGCTGAAAATTTACATTTTTCTATGTGCGCACAGTGAGGTACATAGTGTAAGGCAAGTAACTTGTAACACAAAAGGGTATTTATTGAACTTAACTTATATTTGAAATTAAATCAACTCTAGGAGTGCAATAAATGCATTAATTGGAAGGCTAATAGCAAAATCTTATATGTAAGATTATAGGCAGTAACTGATGGGCAGAGCTTACCATTACTTTGTCGTGCTGCCTTACACCACCGCAACGCACTGTACTTACACACATCCCATTGGCGGCTGTTGGCTGTTCCAGTTGTTGCCATGCCCGTTAATTGCCCAGCCAATGGCCGCATCAGTTTTTACGGCCCTCTGGAGGACCGTGAGGTGTTAACTTCGGGAGCGAGACATCTGCGGATTCTCGCCGATCCATGGGCCAGTTCATTAAAGACGACTCTCCGGATCGCTGGTGGTGTGTGTGCATCGTACGCAGTGGGTGTGTGTTTATCCATTCGGATGGAAATGGGCAATTTATCAAAATCCCAAGCAAATCCAAATAATTTTCAGCTGCAATTAGACGAACTAAACTTTTATGAGTCAGACGCTTCCATGTTTGTTTTTACTTCTGTTTGTTTGTTATGAAATTTCACAAACCCCCAACCGAACCCCATCCCAATTTAGCCCCAGCCCAAGTGAAAATGAAAATTGAAATGGAAATGGGAATGGGAATGGGAATATTTCTGCTCAGTTTATATGTCCAAGTTGAGTGCAGTGAAAGAAAACAAGCGGCAAACAAAACTCTTTGCCATCAATCAAATTTAGTTCTTTTTCGTTTCGTTTTTGCGTATTTTTGTTTTTTTGTTGAACACAGTTTTCCATTTCCATTTCCGTTTTTCCAGTCGACTCGATTGCGTCAGAGACAGTTGGGGGAACTTAATTTTAAAGTTCCTAGAAGTTGCTAATCCTCAAGCTCACCCGCTCCTCTCTCTATCTTCCTTGCCTCGTCTTCTTGCCCCAAGATTCGGCGATATAAAGGAAAAAGAGAAAAAAGCTGTGAAGAAGACATTGCCGAGTTGTCGTAAGCGCTGACTAATCAGCGTCATTATCAAAAAAGCCACAAAAGCAGCAGCACAAAATATACAAGAACATGGAGGGTTTTGCTCGGGATAATACACGCGGCAACATTTTGTGATTATCATTGCGCGGCGAAAGTGCTTTTTAATGTCGCCGAGCATTTTAAATAATTAGCTGATGCCGTGGCGGCATCCAGCTTCTCCGTCCCTCCTAAATGCTCCATTTGTAATTAGCTTTGCAAGGGGGATTGTGTAGGGACTTCCAACTGTCTTGGATCCGCGGCGAAACCGACAAATAAAAGAGTTATTTCGCCAAGGATCCGCCTGCAGCGAGGTGACAACCCTGGCGGGGCTAAGAGGCAACCATCTCGACGAACAGCAGCGACAGATAGTCCACGTGCAGCGATAAGAGCCGCCCACATGGCGTATACGCAATGTTGCGCCCTTACGACTGCCAATGCCAGTTACTCTCTCTTGTTTTCCACATCCTGCGGTGGCCAAATTAATTTATGGCGGCTCTGGATCGAGGCCTAAGCACCGAGTAAAAATGGGGAAAGAGGAGCGCACCCCTCGACAAAAAAAAAAAAAAACATGAAATAATAATAAATAAATTCATTAACATAAAACACGAAGAACAACTTGGTGGCGGGCAGGGGTGTAAGAGGGGGTGGAAATTGAGGGGTGTCGGGCAGGAATGCGTGACGGCAGACGGAAGCCAGGACTCGCTCGTTACCTGCCTGGAGATTATCATCAGCGGATTGTTATTGTTTCGGGGATTTTCATTGTGTGCGTCCCTTGCTTACTGTTTTTCCCTCCAGTTTTTCCTGCTTTTTTTCCAACTTTTTTCGATGGTTAGCATCGTTAGCGGCTCCCCCGAACCTGCGAGGCCCATTCATTTGCATAATTTTTTATGCCACAAGGGGTGTCGAGTGGCAGTTGTCCCCACTCAAGGGTTTCATCGATGGCGGCAATGTTATCAAATATATATGTACAGGTATGCCCCTTTTTTGTTGTGTGTGCAAGTGTGTGTGTGCGAAGGGTTAAAACACTTTTATGCCTCATCAACGCATTTTTACGCTCAATGCGCGCCGTCAACTTTTATTAATTGAGTTTTGTATGAAGTGACAAGGGGAAATGGGTTGAGTGCTAGCACTAGTGTAAAAAACCAGCGGACAACGAAGCTTATGAGATGATAAAGCAGAAATAAAGGTTAGTGAAACGCAGAAAAACTTCTGTGAAAGTAACTAATAAAAAAGGGACTCTAAGTAGATTAAAATAAATGAACTGTACAAAAAACTGGCTAATTTAAGTGGAATTTATTTACATACCTGCTACATATATTCGAATAAATATAGCTAGCTGGAATACTTGGTCACATAGGAACGCTTGACTGTGTTCAAATATTCGGCAGCTCAGAGGTCCATTGGGGAAACCAAGTCATTCCCAGCTGATTGAGTTGAGTGGGTGCCGGTTGGCCATAAATCAATGGAAGCCACTAAATCATTAGCCATAAATGGCCGCAGACCCGCATCATCAAAAAGTTTCAATTGGCCGAGAATTTTGGAATACTCGTAAGCCATGGCCAAGAGTGATTTCGTGTGCGTTGAGCATAAAACCTTAACACTTTCCTTGATTGGTCCCGGCAATGGAACACCAGTCGAGCCGCAGCACAGTGGTTCCACCCATAGGCCAAAAATAAAAACATTAAAGTCCAAATTTTGACTTTAAGTGTATCATTACTTTCTCATAATTAGTCTAGCTATTCAAATTTATTCATGTTTTTGTCTTGACAGCATGATATCAATCGAATGTTGCCGCGTAAGATAAAAAACCTTATAAATCGACAATACTCTGCAATGGAAGGCAGATAATAAACAAAGGTATTTAGTATATTTGAAAAAAAGTGTATGTACGACGTTCTGTGTTTTGCTATCTTTCGTTGAAGCTTTCGTTATGCCCATTTCCACTTAATTTAATAATATTTTTTGTATATTGTTTATTAACATTTTAAAATTAAGAAAACGTTTAGTTTAAGTGCCGACAGGTGCCCAGGTGTTATATATGCGAAGCAACTCCAACGCAAATGAAGTTATTTATTTGTATGCTTACAAAAAGAACTTTGAACCTTTTGAACAGACTTCTATTGAGCTCTGATCCATTTATCACTGGTCAAATCTTTGAGCGGTCCGGTACTTGGTCCCGTACTCGGTCCCGTACTCGGTCCCGTACTGGTCCCGTACTGGTCCCCATACACTGGGAACCACTGTGCGCAGGCAGGGTCATGTTATGTACATAAATATATACACATTCTATATGTATATGTGTTATATTTAATATGTACGTGCATAGGGTCCATTGGCTCACACTCCAAATGCGGAAGTGGACAGCCATAAAATATGTGGCAAGAACCGCAGAAACTTTAACCATAACAAACTCCCTGCCGCAAAGGACGACGACTGCTTATCAATTGCCCATGAAAGTATGCTACGAAATTCCTGCTCGCTCCTGTGCACTGTTGCGTGTGTGCTAGTGTGTGTGTGAGAGATTTGCGATAGCGAGCTGAATTCATAAACAATATTCTACATGAATTGTTGCGCCCTTCGACCCCGCCCCCCACCACTTTTCCTCCTGCCTGCCTCAATCGCCCTCTGAACGGCCTTTGCCTTTGTTTTGGATTTTGTAACTTCAGTTCGGGTAGCTTCAATAACATGATTAACTTGATGGCGAAACGAATCCCGGCAAGTGGCCAGTGAATCTCTGACCAGCCTGTTGTAAGAAAGAACTGAATTAAAACCTCCTGAAAAAGTTCTTCAAAAGGTTTTTAAAGATTGTCAACCGTATTAAGATATTGATAAGTATCTTTTATATAAAGTTATTATTTTTCTTAGTATACATCCTCTAGAAATCATGTGCAACACACCATTCCCAACAAAATAACTCACTTTGAGATTGTCTAAATATGTGTTTAGACATAAGTAGGCTGTAATAAACATGTCACGGGACAGCATAAGTGGAAACTACAGATGAGTACGATTGCAGCGGCCTATTGCCGGAGTGTCAAGTGACATGACCACGCGGGAGGCCTCAAACATAGATTTAAGAATAAAACTCAGCTGTGTATTGTGTCCCCCAGGGGGGCTAAAAAGTTATGAAACTATTTATTCTTTATTAAACATTTTTAAAATATTTAAAACGTGCTTTAAACTTAAATATTACAAAGTTACATTTTGTTTATTCAATTGCATGTTTTCCGGATGACATTCCGAACCAACTTAAGTTTTTTAAGGCATATATGCCTTTCAGATAGTGCAATACTTCTTCGGTGCGCCATTCGGTCGCGTTGGCGACCCACAATTGGGACAATCTCTTTCGCTTGGAAACTGAATCTTTGGGAATTTCGGATCCTCTGTAGAATCGCCGGCCAACTGTTTGTTGACATGATTATGCGCTGCCCAGAGCCACAAAATCTGTTCATCATCATTGGTCACATTTGCAATCGGTCGGAGCTTTTTGAACTCGCTTATCTTCTTATCACACTCCTTGCAGTTCATAAAGAATCGCACGTAGCCGAGAAATACTAACAACACGGATCTGGGCTTAAGCTTTTCCGACTCCACACTAAGATAATGGAATAGAATCCAAAGGGAGCAATTGAAGCCGCGCAACGAAGGACGTGAGGCAATGCAACCAACATATTGCTTTCCAACAAACACGTAATTCTTTACTGATTTCAGCAGCAAGTTCTTGAATCCAACTCCGGAAAGTTGCTTCTTCGCGCGCAGGGAATAATACAGGTATGCCAGCTTTTTCCGCGCCTCTGGCTTCAAGGGACTTAAGTTGTATATCAGTTTAACAAAATTTCGCAGGACAACTATCTTTGTTCCGGCAAAGTGCGATGTTCCCGGGAACTCCACGTTAAGGATTTGATCGATAGCCCGTTCCAGATCGGCTCGATAGATTCGAGAGGGATGATGCTTGTGTTGCTTCCTGCTCCTTGTCTTCAAGTGAACGTCAAGTGGTAAGATTAACAGCAAATACCTCCAGTTGCGTGTCCCAAAAGAACCAGGTGTCAATCAGGTGGCAGCGTTCGGAGTGAACGGTCAATGGGAAAAATGTTCGCCAGCAGTGGAATCCTGGTGCTGAGAGTGCTTCTGGTATTGGCAATTGGTCGGCAATTGGTAAGTGGCCATAAACTTAACTCATAAACAGAAAGTCTAACTAAAATTGGACCCGCAGGTGGCCAATCTGAATCGATCCACTGCAAACTCATCGATGCCAAACATGGCAAAGTGTGCGTCTGCACGGCGGACTATTGTGACTATCTGGAGAATCCCGTCCTGACGGACGAAAATAAGTGGTTCCTGATCTCCAGTTCTAAACAGGGTCTACGCTTCTCCACAACTAGTGACAAATTCGGGAAGGAGGAGAAGTTTACCGTGCAGGGTTATGTGGAACCCACCCAGGAGACTGCGAATGCGACAATCCTGTCTCGTTTGTTCGATAAGGTGGTGGCCAGTGCTTTCACCTTGGAGTCCCGGGAGAGCTCCATAACTCGCACGGTGACCCTGCGACTGGACAGAAGTAAGACCCACCAGAAGATGGTTGGTTTCGGGGTCAGCTACACCAGAGCAGTGGAACTTCAAGCGTTCAGAACTGGCTGACCATCTGTACAAGTCCTTTTACGCCGAGGATGGACTGGGCTTCAATCTCATGCGAGTTTCCATTGGCGGCTGTGACTTTGACTTGGAACCCTGGTCCTTTGCCGAAGAGGAGGGCAACACCGTGCTATCCGATATGGATGAACTGAACGCGCATGATGTGACGCGAGTCGCACAGATCAAGCGCCTCATTGAGGTGTCCGGAGTGAAGAATCTGTTGGTCAAAGGAGCCGCCTGGAGTCCCCCGCCCTGGATGAAGACGAACAACAGGTGGACAGGATTTGGACGCCTCAAGCGGGCTTACTATCAGACCTGGGCCGATTACCATCTGCGTTGGCTCAGACTTATGGAGGACAATGGCATTCCCATTTGGGCCATTTCCACGGGCAACGAGCCACTGAATGGCATGTTTTTCATGTACTTCGTTAAGTTCATGAGCTTGGGATGGACGCCACAGACGCAGGCCATTTGGCTGAACGATCATCTGGGTCCCACGATCCGAAACTCTGAATTCAAGGACATCATCCTGTTTGGCAACGATGACCAACCCTATTCCCTTCCCCATTGGTTTAAAGTGGTAAGTAATTGAGTGTTAATAAATCACAAGAGGCATGACCAAATTAGCACCAATTAAACTACAAAGTTCACATTACTTATCGCGGATATTTCCAGATGAACCGCACTCGGCCAAACTCGATTGATTACCTCGATGGACTGTCGCTGCACTGGTATTGGGATGAAATTTTTGGCAACAGCTTTATCGAACAGACCACGGAATATGCCCCCGACAAGATTTTGATAGTTTCCGAGTCCTGCATAGGGGACAAGCCCTGGCAGGCAGCTGCTCCTCTCCTGGGAAGCTGGGAGCGGGCCGAGAAGTATGCCCGAGATTACTTGCTTAACATTAAGCTGGGCTTCCAAGGCTGGATTGACTGGAACATTTGTCTGGACGAGATTGGCGGTCCTAACTACGTGGACAACACGGTGGATGCCCCAGTGATTGTGAATACAACAAGTGGGATATTTTAATACTACCCTTTGATCTGTTTGTGATTAGTGATATGATTTTCTTGCAGCATTCGAAGAGTTCTACAAGCAGCCCATGTTCTATGCCATTGGTCACTTCTCCAAGTTGGTTCCAGAGGGATCCGTTCGCATAGATGCAGTACCTAGTAATGTTAATCTGGATTCCGTTGCATTCCTGCGACCGGACAACAAAATCGCCGCCGTTCTCTTCAATAGTGGTCGCGCCGATCTGGACATCACTCTGGTGGATAGTATTCGGCGTCAGTTCGTTGTCAATGTTCCGGCCAAATCCATTCACACTTTGCTGTACAGTTAAAAACAACAAATTAAATAAAAACATGTTAAACTTCGTGAAAATGAAGTCAACCAAGTTAAAGTGAAAATTGCAATTTTCACACCTTTTATTTTTGGTTTTCCAACCGAATCAAATCACACCTAAATTATGTAGATCCATCAGTGGCAGTTTGCCAGTCGCACAACGTGTATCTTTTTATAATGTATCCAAACGATACTTTATCAGCCTTCTCACTTCTCTTGTGCGTCCTGATTCTTTCCGCTGGACACGGCGAACTACTTTTTAATCCGGATGACAATGTGGAGCAGTTGGATTTTTCATCTTTCGAGTCCGGACTTAGTGAACCAACGACTGGGAAACTGGTGCAGTTCTTTAGCGGATTCTGCAAGGAAAGCCAGAATTTTGTACCAGCGTTTAGGAATCTATCTCGTAAACTTTACAAGTGGCACCGCGTACTGAAAGTCCATGTACTAGATTGTGGAAAGGATGAGAACGATGGGATTTGTAGCATTTAGAGCAATCGTAAAACGCCAACACTACGATATTTTCCACCGAGTTATAAGCTAGCACCAGACGACCTGGGCACCGAGATCACTAATCGAAAACCCAAAGAAATACAGTCCAATCTGGCCCTAAATCTTCAAAAATTGGATTACTTCAAAATGTTTAAGCGGCAGGACAATGTGACTCATATACTCATACTCATACCCACAAGGACGTTGAGTACGTTGCTTTCGTTTTCCAAATGTGTTTAGACCACTTTCTGCCGCACTTGGAAACAGGCAACTCCATGGAGGAAAAGTATGCCTCTCAGGGCGAGAGATACCTCGACACGGAATTTAAGATCAGCTGGAATTTTTTTGTGGCTCCGCTATATGTTTCCTTTTTGCCCTTGCAGCGATTTCCATATTTTCCCCCTGCGAAAGGCATCCTCCTGGCGACTTTTCCAGCCCGCAGTTCCTTGGGTTCCGCACTTTCTTTGGTGTCTCCCCAGCTGGAGGCAACCTGGTCGGGAGCGAATTCCGGCCAGACACCTCCGTGGATCCCCCGGTGGCTCAAGCTCTCAGTTTCGCTGCGAGTAGCTTCGGTTTTTTTCCCGTTTCCCTGCTTTTCATTTCTCCACTTTCCTTATTGCCCCATCCCTGGACCCCAAACCCACTTTATGTAGCAGCACTAATGGCGCTTTATTATTGGCAAAGTTGCCTGGCCCCAGTTTACAGCGTGTGGACATAGGGGTACGTGGAGGGGGAGCTAGGATGTTGGTGGATTTTGGGCAAATCGGGGGATATATATGTAGGAGCAGCAGTAAGTAAACGAGGGAAGGAAGCAAAGCTGCCGAGCAATGGATGCTTTTGGTTGAGCGGCAGCCAATTTATATGGAAATAGATGCGCGGCACATTTTCAATACGGATTTTTCCTATCCCTGCCCGACTTCCCTATTCTTTCTGCTCCTCCCCCCTCCTGTGAACCTCAAAAACTCCCTGGAGAATGTTGGACTAACAAGGAGGTGGAGACAAAAATCGATGCCCCCGGGAATGAGTATAAAAATGAGAATCTCAATCTTTGTGCCCGACACTGAGACTGAAGATTACTTTGGACCCGCAGTCCCAATCTTCGCCCCTCGAATCGCCAATTTTACGGACCTTCCTTTCTTTTCTTTAGCGCCTATGACCCGCCCAATTTCGGACCACGCCCACATCCATTGTTTGGGCCGGCATCATATTTGAACAAATTACGTGGCAAAAGGTCGTGCTGCCATGGGTCAAGCTCTTAAGCGGTAAAACGGTCAAATGTTCCAAGCCTATTCAATGGCGCAAATGTCTAAAAATAGAAATAGAAAAGCGTCGGAAAAGCGGCCAAAAACAAATGAAGTCTCGAAAAAGTAATGATGCGAGCTCAAGCCGAAGAGAGAAATACTCTGTCGGGGTTTTAAAAGCCATACTTATCGTATTGAAAAACTCCTTATTTTAATCGCAAGCAGATCAAAAGGTCTATATCACATAAAAACGAATTGATCACATATAAAATATTAATAAGGTACATATTTTAGGTAGCTGAAGCTTTTTTTTTTAAATAATATGAAAATATTTAAATAATATTATAGTAATAAAAGCTTCAAATAGCTTAGCAGCAACATGTGATATTCTAAATTATATTCTAAATAATTCTAAATAATTCCAATAATCTACACACGTATTACGATTATCTTACAAATTACTAGCTTATATCAGTCTATTATCAGATTATTATAATTTAACAAAAAAAAAGCTTATAATATTTTGTTGTAATTAACTTTGAGCTTTAGTTAGCGACATATGCTCGGTGAAAGGTGACCACAAGAATAGGGGAAAACCGAATTACCGAGCGTACGTGCGTAGATTGCCTCAAGTTAAAGGCACTCCTGCTGCACCTACTCGCTATCGGTGAGCCCACCAAATTGGTTTTTCTTTGGCCAGCAAATCGCAAAGGCAGCAAATTTTCCACTTTCCACTACTCTCACCCACTCTCTCGGCCGACTCTGGCTTTCTATTGATCAAATCAATTACACAATCATATGCCAAGCCAGCGGCACGCCTTGCCAACCGATATCCCCCCAATCGGATGGGGGAATCCCCCATGCTGCCGGCCAAACCAAGCACCCACCACCCGCAGAGCGGCACTTGCCACCTTTCCTCCATGCCATTCTGACACTTGCCACACGACTTTCAATCAAATCAACCGCGCCAACAATTACCCACACACGGACCACGCCCACAACTATCGACGGCCCAAATGCCGCCCCCAAGGAACACATTTAGCCAAAGCAAATGAAGGTTAAGCCGGAAGAGAAAGAGCCAGGGCCGAAGGATATGGATGGGGCATGTTGGACGCGAAACTCCCACTTAATGGGTACTGATACCTAGGTATATAAACCGATAGATCTCCATATGCAGATATATTGCTTACTATAACTTGGCCAAACTTACGTATTAAGTAACATTTAGTTTGGAAACATTACTCATACTATTCTAACTATTAAGCTGTGCAAAAATAAATACATATATCTTCTCTTAATTAAGTTGTGGTATTAACAAAATAATTAGTTAGATGATATTTAATGTCATATATGATATTACACAAAGGCTTATTATAGTAAAAAATAACTGAGAAAGTTAATCCAAATTAATCTAATACATATTTTTAAATTAAATTAATATTTTATTGATCTGAAACTCACACCATTTCAAATCGAAGACATTTGCAACCCTGGACTTCGCCCACGAAAAACAGCAAGGTATTTGCTTTACTCAATTTTTGTCAAATTTTTAGCGTTGTTTTTCTGTTTTTAGTGGGTTGTGGAGATAAAAGTGTGTGTGTTTGTGTATATGTGTGTGTAATAGAGTGAGGGGAGGGGGGCTATGGAGTACCCAAGGGGCGACTGGCGTGGGTGCGAACATTTTAAATGAATTTTACGCTTGATTTTGGTTTCAATTTCGATTCCGTGAGCTGTCGCCGCTCGACTCAGGTGCATTTTCATTATACCCGTTGCTCTTTGAATGACAGGGTATACTCGATTCGCTGAAAAGTATGTAACAGGTGCATTTACCTTACTGTCTGAACATCGAGATCTTGGGATCCATTTATGTATATTGGAAGTTCAGGTTTATTTAGTGAACTGTAATTACCGATAGGTGGCGCTCTTTAACAATCATCCGATTAACGGGTATCTGATAGTCGAGGAACTCGACTGCAGTGCGTCCTCTTGTTTTCGTTTCCGTTTTCGATTTGGTAGGGAGGGTGAAAAGTGTTAGGGGCTGCCCGTTCGGTTTGGAAAGAGACGAATGTAGAAATGAGAGAACGAATTCAATGAACGAAAGTTGCAGCAAATAAAAGTTGCAAGTGTTTGCCAGCAGGAACAGGAAGGAACCGTGCCCATGGAAGCTGGATGGAAGCAAAGTCAGGTAGTCAGGAGCTAAATCTGTGACAAGCACATGGGTGGCGATGGCTCCATGGGGGAATGGGGGCTCCAGTCCAGTGCTTTAGTGTCGAAGGGGAGAAATACTCGGTCGGTTGGAGGCAAGTTTAAATTGAGTGACATTTTGCCGCAATTGACTGTGCCGAAAGTTTTGTGACTCCCCCGCGCCCCTCCATTTCTCCATTTTCCCCACGATTGTTGGCCAAACTGGACTGGGACCATCCATCATGGCCACAATTTGTACGGAGCATTGGATGGCGCAGATAAGGTTGGCTAGCTGGAAGGGAAAACCCTGTTGCATGTCCCAACTGTCACACGGGCGAATGTTGCACATTAGGTCCGTTGGATGGAGGCGGATGATGGTGTTGCTTCCAAACTAGATATCAATTACACAACCTTCCAGGCGAAATTCAGAATCCATGTGCCCCCACTAGCTTAGCAAAGTTCTCTGGAAACAAGCGCCCAACTATATTTGGGTTCAGAAGCTGGACAGATTATTTGTAGGACAGCAGGATTGTAACTACAGACTTTTGATCAAATTTCGTGGGATATGAGGAACTCTTGAGTTTTGAAACTAGTAAAATGTATTATTTGCTTTAAAGTCAAGTATGGCAACTTTTGTGCTTTCCCAGTCAATCCTACCTAATATTTCTAGATCCCAGGCTATATGTGAGCGAAATTGACCTTCACATATTCCAAAAGAATTGTAGATTTGGAAGTGAGCTTGGGGGATTTTTCAGCTGTCGAATACGCATTTTTCGGGGATTCAAATTTCCACTTACTTGGCTTGTGTCCGTTTGTCCGTATGTCTGTATGTCCGTTTGTCCGTATGTCCGTTTGTCCGTATGTTTTTGGGTGTCCGTAGTCGCGTTTTTGTCCGTGACGCGGCTTGCACTTTTGCTGCTCCATTTCCTTTCGGTTTTTTTTTTTTTTTGGCCATAGTCCCCAGCATTTATTGATTGGTTTTTTTGGGGGTTTTCTTGGGTCTAGTTCGGTTCGGTTCAGTACTGTTTGGTTTGGTTTGGTATGGCTTAGTTGGGTTCGCATTGGTTTCGATTCGGTTTCCTTGGATGTCCTTGACTTTTGCCTGGCTCGCACTTTGCGAACACTTTTTGGCAGCCTCATTGCCATCGACCCCCCGCTTTTCCCGCTTTTCCCGCCTTGTTATTGTTGGCTGACCAAGTTGTGTGAGAGTTTGAAAATAGTTTGCTTTCTTGTGCCTTATTCTTTTTTATGTTTTTTGTATTATTATTTTTGTATTTTTTTTTT
Source organism: Drosophila mauritiana (assembly GCF_004382145.1). Taxonomy (NCBI): domain Eukaryota; kingdom Metazoa; phylum Arthropoda; class Insecta; order Diptera; family Drosophilidae; genus Drosophila; species Drosophila mauritiana. The sequence continues at coordinate 17,972,974 of NC_046672.1, read as the reverse complement.
ACACGTTTTGGCCGAGTGACTTCTCTTTGTGTGTCTGTCAGGGAAGGTGGGGGGAATGGTCGTCAGCTTTAAGGCAATTTTTCGGCTTTGTTTCGCCTGCAGTAAACATTTCAAGTTGTTGTTTTTGATTGTTTGAGGGCCAAATTCGCCTTTAAACGACGAACGGGGGCGTGTGCCTTTGTCTATTTTGGAAACTCTTGTCGAATTGTTGGGGGAAAATATCAGCCGAGTTCGGGCGAACTAAAATGCCAGTCGCACAGTCTGTGGTCAAAGTCATCGCTCCATGGGCAGCCAAAAACTGAGCATAAACAAGTAAGTCTTCTGGCTATAATTGCCCATACAATAAACACTGCTGTGCAGCTCTTCCCTTTTAATGGCGAGTCAAAGTACTTTGATCATTTTCTTTATTGCTCTAAGAGCTTTTTTATTACTTGGTTACATTCGCTTTTTTTTGTAACTGCAAAAAAAGGCAATTTAAAAACTTTATTTACTTAGTTTACGCAACTTGTCACGGTCAAATAAAAATGATCTGGTTTCTATAGTAAATATTATATAAAATTAAGTACAAGAATCAGTTTCTTAGCAGACTCTTAAAAAGGAAGGTTTCTGGAAATGTAAACATTATGGCAGAAAAATTAGAATTACAAAAGTCTTTAACAGATTTAAAAAAGGGGTAATATCCTAACAAAACTCCTTTAAAAAATAGTAATAATAATAAATTATATTTAAAAATACATCAAAAGCTTGCTACAATTTAATGTTGCACTCCGTAGTCCACAGAAGCCAAGTAATATCATTCACTGCATACTTTTAGATACCTTTGCAGATAAAGTATCTACCACCAAGCAGATACTGTTGCCCAACACTGTATCTCGTACACTTTGTGAGCTCTGACTTGCAACTTTTTCCCCATTTCGCTGCCCTTCTGCCCGCTTTTTTGGCTCTTTTGCTGTTTTATATTCTCAAAGACATATGCCGCTGCTGCAGGACTCGCAGATATATTTTTCCTTGGTTTCGGTTTGCGTTCTTTTCACTCGCTTTTCCTTTTTCTGCGCTATATGCGGTAACTTTATGAATACACATATGTACATATACATATGTACATACATATATACCGACGTACATTTATGCATGGTTCTGCCCCTGCGAGTTTTGTATTAAAAATTATCAAAAATAGTGAGCTAGAAACGAAAAGTTTTTGCCAAAGTTGACCCGGGTCACACGTGTGCTGTAGGTTTTGCCCTTTGACCCACCGCCCTGCTGTTTTCCCTTTATTGTTATTTATTTCATTACGCATTTTTGGTCGCTTTTGTGTGCAAGATTTGGCTCTCTCCCTTTCCCTTTGCTAATTATTGAGCTCATTTCGCTGGCTTTCTATATGCACACGTGCGCGCGATTGCGTCTGTGTGTGTGTATGTCTCTCTGTGTGTGTGTTGTCTCTGTGTGTGTGTGTGAGGGTGTGGGATAGTCCCTAAAAGTATGCTGTGTAAATGGGAGACGGCTGTCTCATAAATCTGCCCGCGCATGTGGACAAATGTCCAACCAATTCGCACACAACAAATTCATTTGCCACCCAAGGGGGCGGTGGGGCGCGTGTTGGGGCGTGGCCATGCCGCAGGCATCATTTGTATTGCATAATTACTTATTTACACACAAACACAGAGAGAGCACAGAATTAATAAAATCGGTGGGCGTTCCACGAACCTCTTTCGACCGCAAGGCAATTCTGAGAAATCAATTGATTACAGGACTAAACTGTTGAGTAAAATTCACAGCAAACATTTTATTCTCAAATATGATGTGATGAAAATCGTTAATATAATACAATGCCATGAAATTTGAAGTGTTTTAATATCGAATATCGAATACAGTTTTTTATCTGTCTGCTTTCTGGAAATATCATAACTTCAAGAATTTTGAAAGGTGTCTAAAAGTATGCCATACAAAATAGCATTTCCGCATTGATTGCGTCAGTTTTAAATTCGCCGCATGCTTTTCTTTGAGCACCTAAGTGACTTTAGGGCGATTTGGTTTCCATACCATACCTTTTATGTGCCGTGGGTAAAAAAGGAGCAGGATGAAGCCGTCGGGGCAACAGTTTCCCAACGCCAGTGCGTGGGTTGGCCACAAAAAGTGGGCAAAACTCATCGGTGGCCGGGGGCGGGGGGTCAGAGGTTAGAGCAAGACGACAGCCTCAAGTTAATTGCTTAATAGTCGAGACATCAATAAATCAAAGAAAAATGCGCGTAAGCATAAAGCAAAAAGCGGCGTCGACAACAAAGAGAAATGGCTGTTTGGGGGCGGTTGGGGACGAGGTGTTTTGCGGCTGCCTGCGCAAATGCAAACAGACTGATTGATGGCGGCAAGTGATTTATTTATGTTAATGCGAAGGACTCGCGGGGGGTGGGGGGTGAGGCATGGTGAGGCGACATGGCATCAAAGCCAACGAGTGCTGACAGGACCCTCAAAGGAGCATAGGGATCTACGAAAATATCACTTTCATATTCACAACTTTCCTGGATACTCCATTCTATCCATCGAATTGGTCGCACATCATTTCTAAGTTCTATATAATCTCTTTGTAAAGATACCAACAGATCATAAACACATAATTAAACTCATACAAAATTAGAACCATTCCTATACTCGATATTATAAATCAAAACTATAAAAATCTTTGGAAATTGTAAGCAAAAAAGATACAAATTCAAGCCGAATATCTTAATTGTAAATATAGTAAGCGCATACCAAATATAGCCATTCTTACCTTCGTCATTGTACATGAAAATCACCAAAATCTTTGAAAAAGTTAAGCTTTCCGATCTGAATTTTTAAGATGTTCGATTGACGATAACCAAAAGCGATAAAAATGAAATCCCTATACAAAACAAGGCCATCATCAAACTTTTACACCAGTTTGCTAATTGCTTAGGTGCAACATTTTTGGGAAATTTTAAACCTGTTTCAGTTATTCGATAGACGATAAGCAAAATCGATGAGGTTGTCCTTGCTCGGCGGGAAAATGGCCAGGATGCCAGCTCGCAGATGGGAGTGGGCCCGAAGCGGAGCTTATCGTTGCGTAGGGCTCCCAAGCACCCACCCACACCCACACCCACATCCAATTCCAAACCCACTCCATTCCACTTCGCATTCCCATTCCGCGGGCACTTTGGCATTTTCACCTGCGACATTTGTCGCTGTACGTGATTCGACCGACGATTAATCAACTGCGTGGGCGCCGGCGGGAATGTGGGATGAACTCCGATAACAGGAGCACACGCACGATTTCGATGACGATGTTTGCCTGATTCGAAGAGGACTCGCAGTTCACATTAAAATGAACAACCTGTATTTCCCGTAAACCGAATCGAAATCAAGGAATTTATTCACTATTTTCAAGCAATTGCTGGTCATGTTTTTTGAGTTTAAGTTTTACGGAGAAAGAAGGACTATTTGTAGGCTCGCTGTTTAAGGTGCATATTTGATTTGTTAATTCGACGAGCTTGATCCAAATGCCCGATAAAACAGATGAGGGAGGGGTGAGGGGATGCCAGCCAGGCGACAAGAAAGACATCAAATGAATTTTAATACGCGCCTGGGGAGCCGTCAATAATTAATCGAACAAATGGGCAGCGGCGAGGCCAGGGTTTTTGGGTATCCCACCTCGTCCTGGCTGCTTTATTGGCGGCGCTTCAATAATTGATTATGGCGAAATGGACGGCGGATATGGCGCAAGTTCATTCAATAATAATTCCAGATTCGCCAGCGACAACTTTGTCGTGTTGGTGGCGCCTCCACGACTGCCGCTCCCCCTCCGAAAAATCGCTGCAAAATAAGATTGGGGCAGAATGGGCATGAATAAACATCAATAGGAATTTTATTGTGAAAATATTTGTCGCTGCCGGTACGGTAGGTCAACAACAACAACAACAACAGCAACAGCAACAAACAGATGACGAATTCTACACCGAAAGAAATGAAAGTACAATTAAGTACAATCATTCATCAATGTAATATAACAACATATCTGGCTTGCTTATACATATATTAGGTATTTTATATTTATTTACATACATATCTGTAAGTTGCATATCCTGAAAACTATTTTCGAGTTTCATTTTTTCATTTAAGTTTTGAACAGTTTACACTTTACAGTCTTACGGTTTAAATCTGATTTTCTTTATATTTATAAGCAAATATAGGGTAGCCATGTGAGAAGTTTTTGTTCGAGTGTACAGTTTCCAGCCAATGACCGCAGAAATACAGAAAAACAGCGAATGGAAGGAGAAATTATAGAGCAAACGAAAGTCATGGGAATTTATTGCTGTGCTGTGGGCAAACAAAAAGAAAGAAATATCATACAAACAGTTCACTTTAATAGCTTACACTAGCAAATAATTCCCCAAAGCCATACATACATATGTACATACATATGTACATATACATTGAACTTTTGTACATATTTACGTTAAACTATTTTCATCGCTGAATCTTTCTTCTTTGAATTTGTGAAAGAAATAGAAGACATGCCATTCAATTTGGTTTGCGAATAAGTGAAAACTGGCAATCTGCTATTAATTATGTAAATATTTTGTTAAGTTAGATGTTTGTTGTAAACAAATGCTTAAGAAAACATTATTTCAGATACACCTGCGACTTTTGCGCCAATGAAAAGCGAGTGAAAATCGCACTTTTCCAGACGATCTCGTATTCGTCATGTGCTTTTGCCTTTAGCTTGACCTTTTTTTTTGTGGCGACGCGTGAACGATGACGTATACGCTCCGTACGCCCGGCGGCAATAAAATTGATGTCACGTTTTTATGACGCCGTTGATGAGTCGTTATCTTTGATTTCAGCACGCAGGCTCGGTCTCCATTTCCGCCTCCTTGCCACGCTTCGCCATTATCCTGCTCCACGCTTGTTTTGCGTCCGAGAGGCGCAAGTTTACAAAGCCGCATCCCCCACACACACACACCCACGGGACACCCGCACACGCACACACACACAAGCAGGACACGCACACCCACGCAGACAGCGACAATTGCGTCAGGTGGCCGCGGTCTTGTGGTCATCATTCTTCGCCTTTGCTCCGCTTTTGTTGTTGTTTTTTTTTGTCCTGTTTTTAATTTACGCCCAGTTCAATTTGCGCTTTTTGTTTTATCTCCCGCTCATAATTTATTGTCTTTGTCTTCCCTCCTCGTTTTGCTGGCATTTGCAAATTGAAAACAAGAAGTGGGCCTCAAGCCGATCGTTGCGACCTAGGGATACCTCGTACCTTAGGCAGAACAAATGACACAAGAGTTTAGATTAATGTCGTATGTCTGCTATCCATTTATGTCATTAAATACTTGATAACTTATTTAGCTACTTCAAAGAATGGCATTTTTCCACTTTTTTTAAAGCCAGGGTATATCTCTGTTTATACGAATACTCGTACAATTCACCCATATTGATCCACGTGTAACCGGTATAAACAGATGCGCGACCTTTGTCGTTGGCACACAACAGCAACAATTCCTGCCGCTTTTTGGAAACAGTTTCGTTTTTTACACGTTGTTTGTGCTTTTGCTGGCGAGCATGCTTTACGAGCACAGCAGACAACTATAAAACGCAGCCGCAGCATCAGCGAAGATAAAGAAAGCAAGTTCGAGAGAAAATATCACTACTTCGCGGTTGATTGCCATTTTTCGTTAAAGAACTAACTTTCTATCGGAGAAAAACTAATTTAATTATTTAAAAGGGAAATAATCAAATAAGCGCTTTATCGCTTATTTTTAATACATTTAAGAATCAAGCGCAAAAAGCCTTTGTGTGGCTTTTAATCTTATTTACCCGTTTGGTTTTATAAAAAACTGGCAATTTAATAAATTCCCAGAAGGGTTCTACCATAATTGAATCGGGCAGCACGAACTTGCCAGCAATTATGGCGTGCCTAATGCAAATTGCAATTAATTCCTGAAATGCAAATTCGAACCGAACTATGTATGTGCTTGCATAGGTAATGGCCAAAATGCACAGTACATACATATGTATTAATGTATAAATATACATATAAAGTAATTTAATCACAATTATATGCAATGGCCGGGTTTTAGTGACAACTGCCTGGTATTACTATTCATAAATGAAAATGGCTTAAATGCTCCCAATGGAGCTGCTTTTTTGTGGCGAAAAAAAACAATGCAGCCATTCCTGCGCTCAGTGCATTCGGTAAATTTAACTCAATTGATTGAATTACAATCAAATTGACATTTTCATTATATAAAACAAATGGTGTACATTTTGTTATGTTATTCGAGTTAAAAATGTTACTTAGTAACTGCCGTCATGTAATTTTGCAGTTTTTATTTATTGGTTTTATAATATCCACATATCAAATGGAAATGTCAAATATTAAACCAATAGCAAATTATTGAAAACATTATAATATTTACTTATGTGTAATGAGGCAAACGAAAAACATTGCCAACTGTGTAATTGCTTAGTTGAAATTTAATTATACGCCCGATCAATTTTAGTACAATTTTTTCCTCGTTAAAAATGTGTCTGCTGTATTTATTTTGCATGCTGATTATTTCTATGCAATTGTTTGTTAGTTTACATATAAATTTTAAGTTGATATTTGAGTAGTAGTGACATTTGATGGTTAATCAGGGGCACAAAATGAGGGGCACACAGTGTCCTCGTTCGTCACGGGCATATCCCCTCGCACAATGGCATCCGGATGGGTTTTTCCAGCACCGCTGACTGAACTCCTGGCAGAAGGACTCGCAACGGCAGATCTGGTTGCTCAGACGGCACTCGTAGGGCCCGCAACTTCCGGATCCGTCCATGTTGGCCCGTATGACTGCCACCATTAGAAGCAGGAGAAACCGAACTGCCGTCCAACGAATTTGCATTATGACCGCATTCTGATTAAGGCTGCTGGCTGTTTATATATATACCTTAAGTCACACAACAACAGTTACAGTTGTCAGGTGTTGCAATAAAAACACAATATACAGTGCTAAAATACGTTTAGTGAAGTTAAATAAGGCGCCCATTGCCAGTGCACCTCTGTAAAAACCGATACAGTATCGATATGGTATCGATGCATCGATGTTACATCTGTGTGACCACTTACAATTTAATTTCAGTTAACGGTAATTGAGAAACAGTGAAAAATGGAACATTCAATTTTCAAATAATTTTATTCTATTATATTTAGGTCGTGCGAAATTTTAGCAATTTTATATTCTTCACCACTTTAAAGATTAAACTTTTACTGGAAGCAAAACGTTTTAGTTGAATATCTTGTCAGTCAAATAAAAGATCTCAATGTTCATTCGGACGAAGACACAAACGGAAAAACAAACGTAAATAGATCGAGACGCCTAGTGATCCTGATCAAGAATTTGTTTAATTTATGAAGCCGGAAACGCTTTTCAACGAATCTAGTATGCCCTATAATTCTACGAGTGGGGTGTACAATTATACATAAATACTCAATGTTATATATATATATATATATATTAATATATATATATATATATATTAATATATATATATAGTATTATATATAGTATTATAGTATATTACATTCAGTTTTTTTAACTCCTACAAAACTTGTGGGAGTTGAATAATTAATAATGTTTAAATAACGATATTTATTTCAAACAGGTTTGTGTCTCGGACTGGAATTATACAGTGTGGTTCGTGTCTTGAGTTGAGCGCTCTTTGTTTTGTTCTATAAAGAGCTGTTTCAGTAAATTAAACCCAATTTTTATTTTTCAGCTAATCTCTTTTCTCTGAATACATTGAGAATAAATAAAATATACTCATTAGAAGCTCACAAAAACAAGTGAAACAAGTAACCTACTGTTTCTCAGCCGCCGATAAGTCACTCCTGCTATTTTGGCGCCCATCAATAAACAGATGTTGTTAAACATACGATTTAACGGAACGAAATGAAACAGGCGGCAATCGGAACGAAAGTAAATGGGAAAAAAGCACAAACATGCGCACACACTTTCACGCACACTTCACTCCACTGTGCGAGCGCGTGTGTGTGTGTGTTATTTTTTGAGAAAAAGCAAAGAGAGCAAATCATTTTGTTGGCTTTACGGTTAGTTTTTCGTGAAAATTCCATTTAATTTGTGCATTGCAACTAAGCTTCGCGTCGAGGGCTAGCACGATAAGTGTAACAAGCTAGTGTTTTTTCTTTGAAAAAGTGCATAGAAAAACAACAAAAAGTCATAAGCTTTTCGATTGTGCCTTTGTGTGTGCGTGTGTGGCGATACACACGTAATGTGCGCATGTGTGTGCGCAGTGTGCTGGTGTGTGCCATTACCTTGAAAACAAAATAATCTGCCCTAAAGAAAAATGCATTTGTGTACATAATTGCGTTGTTGTTTTTTTTTTTTTTTTGTTTGTCCTATCGACGTTCTGTCGATTTTAGATGATTAAACGGTGCTGCGGACACACACATGCACACATTTAACATAGTGTTGTTCGCTGTTAAATCAGCAGTTCGGCCCTGTTAAGCGCACGGCCTAGTGTGGCCGTACTGCTGAAAAATACCGTCCTAGTATGACTGCCAGCAGGGTCTCGTATACGCTGTGTACCAATTGCAGCGACCAAACACAACTGTCCACGCCACTGCGAGGGCATAAATAATAACAACTGGCGAAAAGGGCTGCGCAAAAACGTAAACAAAAGCAAGTGGAAAACGAGGCAAAGGAAAACGAAAAGACAAAAGCAAACGCAAATGCAAAAGTAAAACACTGGAAGTAAACGCTGGAAAACAAAGCCTCGAAAGCTGAAAACAAAGAGGAACGGAAGTGGTGCGGGAGGTGCAAGAGGAACAGGAAGAGGAAGAGAGCAGAAGGAGCACCAGCAGCTGAAGCAGAAGCAGAAACGCAAAACAGAAACCGAAAGATGGACTCGGACAATGACAATGATTTCTGCGATAATGTCGATTCGGGCAACGTCTCCTCGGGCGACGACGGCGATGACGACTTCGGCATGGAGGTGGACCTTCCGTGCTCCGCGGACCGCCAGCTGGACCAAGATGACTTCATGTACAAGGTGCTCACCACCGAAGAGATTGTGCAACACCAGCGCGAGATCATCGACGAAGCCAATCTGCTGCTGAAGGTATGGCCAAGCGCAAGTACAGTGAGCACCCGATAGTATAACTGTCCATCCGCAGCTTAACTATCAGTCCTAGGGCAACCATAGAGGTTCATTCTTCACACAGTGCAGACAACAAAAAGATAGGCAAGCAGTCACCTTTGATTGCTCTACAGTCAGGCCTGCTTAGCAGGAACATGTTTGCTTCGGCTTTCGTTAGCACTGCTGCGATTTGCAGTGAAAGCCAATCTGTGCAACCATCTGTTTGACATAGTTTAGTTTATAGTATAGCCGCCAAGAATATCTGATCTGTTCGCCGCTCAGAGGCATCACTGTGTGCAGCACAGTACATTTGGGCATGTGTATCCGCGCATCGCGCTCCCCACCCCTCGCTCTTGCCGCCCACCGCCCTGCCTGGGATCTGGGATAAGCTGAAGGTCGTCCGCTGATGCCGCTGACTGCCAGTGCCAGTGAAATCTGAACACAAGCACCCAGGCGCACCCAAGGTCGCCAGATCCGCATCCCATATCCGCATCACCCGCTGACTTGCCCGAAGTTCACTAGCACAGTTTTCACTTTCCCAGATTTCGGGGGATTCCCTTGATTCCATTTGAAATGAATACATTAGGATAAAATTGAAAGATTTCCTAGAAACATCTGAAAATCTTACATTGCAATAATAAGCGAAATTCACTTAGCTTGGGTGTTAACTTTCAGTATTGACACGCCTGCGATTGATACAGATCAAGTATGTAGCTAGCTAATTGTTAGTTAAATAAAGCACCTTTGAGTAACTCTTCCCTCTAAAATAAAATTGTACATATGTACTTTTTCTCGATTTCCAAGAAATCGATTAGATATTAAGAATGCCAAGAAATGTTATATGTCCCAAAAATTATACTGCTTAGATAGACCAATTGCCAGTGGTAGTTATAGTGGGCCAACCTCAAACCCATCCACTATTATACGTAGGTACCTTCTGCTGCGGATCGCAAATGATTTGGCATTGATTTCGATGCAGCCCCGCTTCTTTTCCCCATGCCAGACCCCCTTATATGTACATATGTGCCATCATCCATCCACTACTGACATTCGCTTTGTTTTGTTGTCTATGGCCACAGCTACCCACACCCACTACGCGGATACTGCTAAATCACTTCAAGTGGGACAAGGAGAAGCTATTGGAGAAGTACTTCGACGACAACACAGAGGAGTTCTTCAAATGCGCACACGTCATAAATCCTTTCAACAACGCCACCGAAGCGGTCAGACAAAAGGTGAGCCCAGTGCTAAGGCTCCGTTTGAAGACTCATCTAATGCGTTTCCTTTCATTTTCAGACCTCGCGCAGTCAGTGCGAAGAGTGCGAAATATGCTTTTCACAGCTCCCGCCAGATGTAAGTTGTCATGGAGAAGGGATGAGTATCTCCATGACCTAATTGCGGTGTGGAATACATTTTCCCGCTGATTAACCATGAATATTTTTTGTGTTAAACATGATTTTGTACCTGGTCAATGGTGCCTTATCTGATAATAATGTTAGGGCGTTGCTTTGCTCCACAAATCTAAAATATTCTAAAAAGACTTGATTTGTATTATATCAAATATATTTATTGGCTTACGTTATCACTAATTTACTGGCTTGATTTATAATTGTTGATTGTTGGGCTGAATTTGGTTATGTAAGCAATTTAGGTATAATTCGCTGTAATCCAACATTGAATAATGTAGTTTATAAAGTAAAATTCAAAAGGCATTTGCCTAATTAAACTTTCATATATTATAGATAAGAAGCAAAGCTAACTAACAAATAATCAGAGCGTAGGCGTAGCAAAAGTTTAAAATTACCATACACCATGTAGGTGGTTTTGAATTGTTGTATGCTTCTTCATTAGGCTCTCATAGTTCGCAAGATACATATATTATAATTATAATATTATATACTCTTTTGCTCCACAAGCAACAAGTTCAAGAATATCTACAATGTGTACTAATAGCTGTTTTCTCTTCGTTCCATTTAGTCCATGGCCGGGCTGGAGTGCGGACACCGTTTCTGCATGCCCTGTTGGCACGAGTATCTGTCGACGAAGATCGTGGCGGAGGGTCTGGGCCAGACCATTTCGTGCGCGGCGCACGGCTGTGATATCCTGGTGGACGACGTGACCGTCGCCAACCTGGTGATGGACGCACGGGTGCGGGTCAAGTACCAGCAGCTGATCACCAATAGCTTTGTGGAGTGCAACCAGCTGCTGCGCTGGTGTCCGTCCGTCGACTGCACCTATGCGGTGAAGGTGCCGTACGCGGAGCCCCGTCGCGTCCACTGCAAGTGCGGCCATGTCTTCTGCTTTGCCTGCGGCGAGAACTGGCACGATCCGGTCAAGTGCCGTTGGCTAAAGAAGTGGATCAAGAAGTGCGACGACGACTCGGAGACGTCCAACTGGATCGCGGCCAATACCAAAGAGTGTCCCAAGTGCAGCGTGACCATCGAGAAGGACGGCGGCTGCAACCACATGGTGTGCAAGAACCAGAACTGCAAGCACGAGTTCTGCTGGGTGTGCCTCGGTTCTTGGGAGCCGCACGGCTCCTCATGGTACAACTGCAATCGTTATGACGAGGACGAGGCCAAGACGGCCCGCGATGCTCAGGAGAAGCTGCGCTCCTCGCTGGCCAGGTGGGTGATTCGACTATGAACTCGGTCATAGTATAGGAAACCCTTTTTGTTTTTTTTTTTTAAGTGATAGTATTATTATTTGTTTGGTTTTCGCAGTTCGCTGATAATGCCCTCAGTGCTTATTAATTACCGGTATATTTTATCTGCTAATTTCTTTTATGAAAATATAACGATTGAAAGCCGTTGAAAGAAATGAATCAGCAATAATTCGTAATTACATTTTATCGCTGATAAACCTATAGAATTATAAATGCTAAAATTAATGAAGGAAACACGAAAGCATCTACGCAGTAATGTGAAAGTCATTCTGGAATAAAACTCACTGATATATTATCTACTGCCAAATCCACAGATATCTCCACTACTACAATCGCTACATGAACCACATGCAGTCGATGAAGTTTGAGAATAAATTGTATGCATCTGTGAAGCAAAAGATGGAGGAGATGCAGCAGCACAACATGTCATGGATTGAGGTAAGTGGTGAAAACTCGTGACCATAACAATGCAGTTTCAGCACACTCATTGCAATTGCAGGTGCAGTTTCTGAAAAAGGCTGTCGACATACTTTGCCAGTGCCGTCAGACTCTCATGTACACGTACGTGTTTGCATATTACTTGAAAAAGAACAATCAATCCATGATATTCGAGGATAATCAAAAGGACTTGGAGTCGGCAACGGAGATGTTGTCGGAGTATTTGGAACGTGATATTACATCCGAGAATTTGGCTGATATTAAGCAGAAAGTGCAAGATAAATACAGGTGAGCAAGCGAGCCGTGTTGTCCGTCCCTAATATACAAACGACTCATTCTCCAAACATTGCTCTCCATTCGATTAGGTATTGTGAAAAGCGGTGCTCTGTTCTGCTGAAGCACGTGCACGAGGGGTACGACAAGGAGTGGTGGGAGTACACAGAATGACGCGAGTCATGGCTGGATAACTAAGCTAAGCCGAGCGGCAGGCAATCGAAATGTAGTGCCGCTAAGCGCCTCCCCATCCAGCATCCGAAATGCACCAAACACTGTCCCCATCCACATACCGACCAACATCCGCCAAGCCACGCAATACACACACACACACACACTCACGCACGCAGAAATCGAAGCCGAAGAAGTTGAACCGAAGTTAAGGATAATGCAGAAAGGCAAGAGAAAGGAAACTCGGAATTCCCAGAAGCGCAGGATAAATCCCCCACACAAGAGTTGCAAAGCAAAATTGAAGCCATTTCAGAACACAGAAGCCAGAAGGAAATCGGCATAAAATCGTAATACATATAAATATATATAATTATATATATTTTTCTTCGTACTGAGCAACAGCAGCAGCAGAAGGACACGAAGAAGGACAGGATCAAATAGACACTACCACCTACCAAACACATACTCACACACACACAGAACCAGTCACAAGGATCAGAAGCAGAATAGATATATAGTAAATAATCAACAGTTACAAACTTATTTGATGTTAACCGATTGCAAAAAAATCTTCATGTTATAAAAACCTAATGAAAAACGAAACAAAATGCAAAATTTAGTGAATTCAAAGCTACACGCATGAGAAGCCAACAATAGAACCTAAACTTATGTGAAATAAACTACACATGTAAGCAGAAACACTCGCCCAGCTTCCTTTCCACCTGCCCAACTTCCTTCGACCTTCTACATCCCATTTTTAACCCGTTTAGGCTTGAGGTTAGCGTTATTGTTCTTTAGTTTCAATCTCAGACCCAGTTCGATTTTCAATTTCGAATTTCTTCCAGTTTGTTAAGCCTTTTTTTTCAAAAAAAAAAAAAAAAATATTTCCTCTTTTCTTTTTTGTTTGTTTTCTGTTCAATAAACAATTGTGCCTAGCATATACGGAATGAAAATGTTTGCAATTCGATCGGATAAGCCTTGTTTTCGTGGCGGGAGCAGAGCTACGCCCCATTTTTAGTTCGTATGTAATGGCCTCTCAAGGGCGTCGCCAGTGTAGGGCAGTACCTAAAAGGAATGTTCAAGAAATTTCATAATTTGCTGCCTGTCACGTAACTTCCCGTTGCTTATTTACACTATGTACTGTTCTTATTCTCTTAGTCAATCTGCCTCCAATTCTATCGATCTGCTTCAAATACATCAGCTGTTTGATAGGTGCTTTCACTAAGAGTTTCCAGTGTTGGAAGTTGAATTCTACTATCTGCCCCCCCTGGCTGATGCCCTGGCGACGCCCTTGTGGCCTCTCGAATGTTGCAAATGCTTAATTGGAGCTTAATCGATCGAGATCCGTGCTCGCAGCACAAATCGAAGAACATGCCGAAACCCGAAACACACACACTGAGTTATATACGAGGAATGTATAGTTGATGGGGAGGCAGACGGGGGGTCCCTGGACCCTTGCAGTGTCCTCCTCGAATCGTTGTATATAAGAGTACAGTTTTGTCCATGGTTTCCTAGCCCGCCCACAAACACACACACATACACACACACAAAATGACGCACGTATGTACATTACGTGCGTCAACATAACTGGACATGCCACGCCCCCGCTACGAAGGCGTCGGCCCTTAACCATGTTTCCGTTTTCAGCATTCTCTATATATTCTAAATACCAATAAATGAAGAAACAATTATATTTATAAACAAACTGAATCCAAATGGAAAACTCATTGACATTAAATTGATGTAAAAAGTTAAAAGTTGTTCGAATTGAAAGAAAAGGAAAAAAATACCATAATGTGGAATACAAAAAGATATATAAAAAAGCTGTAAAAATTATGAGAAACTATGTATGTATAATTAAGATGAAATGTTGCAAAAATTAGTGAAAATAAAAATTTAAAAAATCTAGCCAACTGTTTTGAGTACTGTATACAGAGGTGGTCAAAAGTATTTACACAACGAGCTTTTTTTTCAATTGTCAACTAATTGAAAAAAAAGCTCGTTGTGTAAATACTTTTGACCACCTCTGTATATGTACATATGTACATATATAGTATGTGCAATCGCACACTTAATATTATCACATCGCGGGTCATTTTCTAGGAATTTATACACTTTTATACCTATTTGTTGTTTACTTATTCAATTCGGGGGGCAAAAAAAGCCTATAAAATGGTACACAATCTTCTTTTCGAGATCAGTTGAAGTCGCCACAGCAGTGCTACAATACAGAAAACAATGAAGAGTAAGACATTTTTGGTCAAAACATACGAAGTACGAATATTTATTTTTTCTACCATTAATTGGCAGTTCTCTGTTGTGTAACCCTTTTGGTCATATGCGCATGTGCGTTTGGATTGCCCCAGATAACAAGCATCCTGTGGGCAAATAAGTACCCTCCTGGTTATGGACCAGTAGTCACCGGGATAAAGGCAGTCATCGCACTCACTCCATGCACCCCCGAGCGAACTCCCACATCCATAAGCTTCAGCTCTAGTTACGAATGCTCCGAGAGATGCTCCGGCCATTGTGCTAGCTGCAACTCCACCTGTATCTTTGGCAACCGATGCGTCTGCGGAGCTGGTATGTACTGCACATGGAATCCCGATTCATCTCAGCATAAGCCAGGAACTTTGATCCCAGAAGTATGCGAGCCCATTGAGAATTTCATCGAACGCGTTTAAGGTACACCCTTATCTATATCATATATTAAGTACAATTGAATGCGTATAAAATGTAAGACTATTGAATAATAAAATCCAAATGGGCAATATATAAATATTATTTGATTTTATTTGAAACACCACTCATCGCTAAATCTTCTGCTACGTGTAGAGTCTCGACTATTAGATACCCGCTACTCAGCTAATGTGGTTGCTTCTAAGACTTCACACGAGCTCCACCTAGCGGCAGTTATAATAACATACAAATACAAAATCCACAGATTTCGGCGATATACAGAGGTGGTCAAAAGTATTTACACAACGAGCTTTTTTTTCAATTGTCAACTAATTGAAAAAAAAGCTCGTTGTGTAAATACTTTTGACCACCTCTGTATGTACTCCTAGATAGATTTATTTTTAACTTACGCACAGCATTATGAGAATAGGTCACACTCATGTAGTTCAGATCAGTGGTAGAAAACCACATTAACACCAAGCAGCTTAATATATGTGAAGATTTATTACGTAGGTGTTTAAAATTATTTATTTTTGAAGAAGTAAAAGTTACACAGTTGATTTTCTGTTCACAATGTCATATCCATGATCCTCCTTCATCAGTAACTGTAAAATATAGATGGTATAGAATATAAAAAATGAAATGGTTGCCTGGGTCCTCAGGTGTAACTTCCTTCTCGCTCACAAATAATCCAATCCACATGAACAGCAGAGGCGCGATTGCTAGCAACTTTTGTGCCGTACGAATATGTTTTCAATTTAGATGCTTTTAGATTTTTTTGTTTTTCTGTTAGACAATGTCAAACTTGCTTAAAAAATAACGATTTCGATCTAGATATAAGTTATAGATTGATAGGTTGACATTGTATCGATTTCCAGCTGTTTCGGGTTAATGATCTGCTTTATATATTGGAAGCTTCACGAAATCCATTACAGAAACTAAGAAATAATTAATCATAATAATGATAAGTAATTTCACATAAATTTGTCCTTCTTATACACGAGCAATATGTATTGTAATTCCTAAGAATAGATTAAATTTCACTTTCTTGCGAACTGAACTCTACGGTCACGTGATTGATATGAAAATTTGTAAATTTTAGGTATATTTTGTATGCCATCCGTATGCTTTTAATCTTTATTATAAGCCCATTGGCAGACCTAAAGTTTTGTTTTTTATATATTTTAAATGCAAGTTAATAATTTACCGAATCTCTCGTATTTCCAGACCTTAAGTCCTTGTACTTTACATATTTTAGATTCGCTTCGAGTTGAAGGAGAATTTCGAGCACCTTGCGTTCGAATTGCTGAACTAATCCTTCGATATTATTTGATTCCACCAAAAACGTTGGTAATAATTGCATTAGGCGGCAATCTCTATGGCTTCCCGTGCGGCAATCTGGGCCCCGATGATGGAACAATGGCTGGCTGTTGCTTCTATGGCCTCTTACAATAGCCGCTGTCACACGCACAAGAGTCTTAAGTCTAATCTTGTGCAGTGGCCAGCAGCTGCAATAAGCACCTTTCGGTTCCGGACGTGGTCGGTGAATCACTACCATTGCTGGTCGCCTGGCACACTAATCATCATTGTACCCGTGCAGTTCAACGGACATTGCCGAACCGATTGCTGAATAAGTGATGATGATGTGCCCACGACATATGGTCGAAATTCCAGGCTAAAACGCGGACGCTCCTGCCGCGTTTTTGAATAATATATAGCAATGGGTGTACATATATATATATATATTTTATGGGTCTCTCGATGGGTTATCGATTTTTAATTGGAAAATGCACTTCCCATTTTCGGTGTGCGATTTAATATCCTCGTCACTGAATCACGTCAAAACAAAATGTTAAAAAAAAATACCAATGGAGTGATACTATTATCCTGCGGGGATAGCACTTGAAAAAAATATGTAGATTGTTTCGCTGACGAGCAGGAAGGATCCTTCGGCTGGCCGCTGGTTGTCGCTTAATTAACGCTATTTAACTGAGACATTGTTCGGTGCGGCGTTCACCTTTTATAGTGGCAGGTGGTCAGAACATCCCTCTTGGTTCAGCTTGTTTAAGTACCTTGCCTGTACGTGTTGGCCGAAGACTTACATGTGTGTGTGGTATTATTAGGGGCGCATTAGTGTGTGTCCCACTCGCAAAGGCTGCCTACTTTTCAGCGCTGCCCGCGGGGGGTGGGGCTGGTGGGGGCTAAAGCGAAACGACAACAAACAGAAGAGGAATGAATCCCAAAAAATCGAAAGCCAGACATTGAGGCAGGTTTCCTTTGCTCTGTGTGGCAAGATACATATGTGTGCGTGTGTGGATGGATACTCGGGGTTCTTGACCAGAAGCCAAAGCGCCGCTGAGCGAAATATGATCCGAATGGAGATATGCAACTGCAACTGCAATTGCCACTGCAACTTGCAACTGCCACAATCAGTGGTGGTGGTGCTTCATACCCGTTTGCCCACCCGGGGGCGTCACAAAAATTAAATAACATTTTTCCCGGCGGCTGAATGGTGGTGGCACTTGTATGGCATCTCCGGGTTTCGACTGGGGTTTGGGTTTGGTTTGCTTCGCTGGTCAGCGCCCGTACAAAAGTGTGCCCGTGTTTAGTGGGGAATCTCAACAAGGTAACGGTAAAGGTAATGGTGGTAATGGTGGCTTAGCGCGTATCAAGTGACAGATTGTCTGCGGCAAGGAGGCCGGCGAACAGTCGATTCGCTCGCCGTCTTGGGAAACCATAATTTCCGACAGCCATTCACAACTGTCAGTTGATGGTATTCTAATGTGGAAATAATGATTGATATGTCCGGAAAGTATCAAACGATTTTGGATTTCCGTTTAATTTGAATGTGCTGTAAGTAAAGTTTGAAATAGTTGTAACTTAGAGAATCTTATAGATACAAATGGAGGTTACAATAAGTGGAAAACTATTTCAAAACATGGCAACATTATTTATGGATTATCTAAAAATCAGATAAAAATTGAAAATCTGAAAACTACATTCATTTTGTGATTTGAAAATAGTATGTATGTTCCAAAATGAAATGTATATGTAATTTAAGGACGTGTGATATTTTAGTGAAATGTAAAAGATAATTGCTAAGGAACAAGTACTTTAATAAATCCAAAGAACAATTATTAGAAATATATTAAATCTAGAATATAAGTAAATATTTACATATTAACTTTTGAACTTCCTAGCCAAATGGAACAGGTGCTGAAAGCAAGTTCATTCTCTTCGCTGGCTAATCACAAATTTGCGAAACTTTTAATCAATTAGACATAAATTTTTGATAGTAAGTTACCTTGCTGTTCAAGGCGGTTCCACTGGGGGGCGAATTGAAATATATTTATGTAATTATATTTTTCTTTAAAGGCCGCTGTCTGTAAGTTTAAAGTAATGCAAGGGATAATGGGAGCTCTAATCTAACCAATTACATATGCAATCCATTTAGCCAAACGTCTTTTATTTTGGCTGGCTGTCAAAGTTGATTTCAATCAATATTCATGAAATAACGTTGTAATTAAATGGTCACATACATATACTTTTATAAATTCCTGTGAGCGCGTCACACGTGTCCTTTGCAGAAAGAGAGGGGTATAGGCGGTGGGAGAGGGGCGGCAAAGGGTGGCAAGGGGAGGGGCAATCGCGACCTTCGCTGCTACGTCACAGTGCTTCAAGATAATCGAGAGCGAAAAGAAATGGCGGAAAAATCCTTGCGAAGGGAAAATGCAAATGGAACGTTGGTGGGGAGTGCGTCTAAAAATAGCAGCCCCCGAAAATCTAGGACACCTCGCCCCGCCACCGTGACGTTGCAGACGCCCCTTTCGCTGTTGCGGCACTGAGAGAAATGGTGGACCACATTCCAAATAAAACAAAAAACTCAAAATAAAACCAATCGGAAAATAACACAGCAAAGAATTCAACAAAATATTCATTCGTGACCAATTCAATAGAAATATTCAAAATCGAGAAATTAAAAGGGTTGATTTTACTTACTTACTGGTCTTCAAACGACTTGCTGTGAAATATTTAATTGAATATTAATATAAATTGAAAATTTTAAATGTATAATAATTAAATATAATTATAGCATACTATTAGCCAGCTTAGTGCGTGAGAATCGTTTCATTGAGAATCTTATCCATTGAAAACTATTATTTCAAAACTAGTCGCTGCTTCTAGTTTATATTATCAAATTAAGGATTGTATTTTATTTGTTGTTTCATTAAGAATCTTATCCGTTGAAAACTTTTATTTCAAAACTAGTTGTTCTGCTTTTAGTTTATATGATCAAATTAAAGATTGTATTTTAATTGTATTTTATTGCTTCGTTTGTTTTTCTCGCTGTGTAGCCTGCCTTTTTCACTTCTCGCTTTCACTTTCTCCAGGCACTTCCCCCATCGCCCCCGCTCACCCCGCAGCCGCCTCGTTTCGTCTTCGGAGGAACTTCGTCTTGGATTCGGCACTGGGTTACTGGGTCTGCACATCGCAGCATCTGCGCTCGTGGCGACTATGACGTCAGCGGCGGCGGGTAAATGGCCTCTGCAGGCTCGTCACATGTTGCTGTTGCGCCCAGCAACATCCGCGCCACGGAAAAGGGGCGCCTCCCCCTTGTAGCCGCAACAACAAGAGCAACGCAGAGGCGCAGGGTCAACAATGTTTGGGCTGCCCCTGAAAGTAGGCAGCGATTTTTTGCGCTGCTCCGCGGAGAATAAACAGAGAAATGTGGCAGGCGCGACGAGTTTAAATTGCTTTAGCTGGACATTGCTGGAGTTCGGAGTTGGCAACTTTGCATATTATGAACTTTCCGTGCAAGTGGTCCAATATAATTAGATGCCTGAAAGTGTGCTGCCCACTTCGAGCGGAAAACAAAGCTTTTCATTTCAAACTGAAAATAGTTGGATTTTAATTAAAAACTTTACTCTGCCACTTAGCTGCTAAACTGTGTTTATTGTCTCGCCGTGCAAGTTGTCGGTGGAAATTGAAGAGCACGAACAAATTGCAGGGATGCAAATCACTTTTAAACGAGTTTTGAATAGTAGATCGACTTTCGGTTTAATTTAATCGTATTTTCCTATTTTTACCTTTATAACTACAACTTTGTATTCAGAAGCCTAAGAGTACATTTTCGGGATTTTTTAAAATATTTATTTCTCTATCACTGCCTAAATATATTAACTTTAATTTAAAAGTACATGTTGTTTAGAAATATCTGTGCATTCATTCATTTTGTTAAAATTTACCTAACTATCAAAATATTGAATTTAAAGCTCAAATAAACTTAACTTGAACGAGTATGTAAACCTATTTTAAAATTTTTTATAACTTTTTTATAACTTTTTTGTAACTGTAATAAATGCAAATGTAAAGATGGAATTTAATAGTAAAAACAAATAACTTAAATACAAAGCTAGATTTATTTAAGAATAAAATATAAATACACTGATCTTTTTTAATACTTACTCATAAAACACATGGCATAGAACATAAATTTAGTAGCAACTGAATTTCGAATTGCAGTAGTCCATCCCACGAACGAGCTCAACGTGTCAAGTTTTTGTTTTTAAAACGATCTCAAAACTTGCTTAGTGGAACTCGGACGTAGGACAGAGACTTGGGGATTCCCCGAACGCCACTGATGACGACGTTGCACTGACATCACTTGCACAATTTCGGTACACTTTGAAAAAAAATCGAAAAAAAGCCTGTTCAAATGTTTTGGCGCCAGAGTTTTGGGTTTTCAGTTTGAATTGAGCCTTTTTGCTGGCTGGAGCCATTCACGACTGTTTGGCTTGGAGACGAGTTTGCGACTGATTTTCCCAGATGCTGGCACTGCGAATGTAAACCCATGACCAGGCTCAAATTTGTGGCGCCCAACGTCGGCTGAGGCGGCGGCAGAGGCAGCGACTGCGGCGGCTGCTGCGGCAGCGGCAGAGCCAGCATCACAACGCCATCTCTGATGTCGCAAACAGTGTCCTTTGCAGATTATGTCTGGGGTCGCGTTCGGGGTCTCTCTTATTTGGGGCTGGGCTGGGTCGTCCTGTGCGAAGGATGCTGCCTGCTCGCTGGCTGCTGAATACTGGATACTGGATGTGGATATCCAATACTTGCTTTTCTCAATGAAAATCTCCATTTGCAGCCCAGCAGCGCGGCCGCCATTGGATGCATGCCTCACATCCTGTGAATGAATGCCAGCCGTGACGTCACTGGGCCCCAAGCCTTCGTGCTCCTCGGTATTTTCCTTTTTCCTTTTTTTTATATCATCGCGACTCGACTCGGATATTTCGGCATTTGGCATTCGGCACTAGGTCACTGTGTTAGCAGACATTACAGAGCAAGCGGAAGAGGGACGGGGCGGTTTTAAAGAAAGAGAGAGGGATGTAGCGACAGTGGGGGGCGTGGCCGGTTGAGGCATCAGACGGCAGAAAGTCGGTGAGTCCTGTACCCCTTGGAAGAGCCCGCCTAAGCCTCTGTCTATAGACAATCAAAGGAGGCAACTTTTGAAAAAGCCACAAGAAAGGATGAGGCATGAAAGAAATTCTTCGAAAGGAAAGCCAGACTGGCGAAGACTTTAAAGTTCGCACGAATGTATGCACTTTGTGATTTCCTAAACGAAAAAAGGTTACAAATATAAATTAAATTATAATATTAAAATAGTAAATATCACCAATATTTATATATTATTTTTATTCATTTTTAAATTCGTACAGTATATTTTGCGCTTTACCTTAAAGTATGCTCCGAACTTATGTGTCAAACTAGTTGTTCTAAATATATAGAAAAACAAAAGAATTTAGCAGCATATATTTTGGAAAATTTGTTTATCTTATATGATGCTAATAATATACATACATATGTCAGGGTTTATAATCATTGGCATTTTCATGTACTTTCTAGATCAAAACAGAGTTTATACACTTCAGTTTAAAAAAAAAATCATTTCCTATGTGAAGCTACATATACATTTATAAAAAATTTGATGATATTCATATATACCAGGTTATAAGACCTTTGATCATCCGATGTTTGTACCTTTTCCTAGCATTTAAGAAAGTTTCTATAAAGATTTTCGTGATATAGGGATGCTAGCTTTGTTTCCTATGTGATATATGTATGTAACAAGCACCTGGAGTGCAGCACTTGCTTATCAATTGGAACACGGCTGTGCCAGAAGTTGGAGAAGTGAATCGGATGGAAATGGAGGGGATGGAGACCGATGGGTATGGTGGCTGGTGCTCCATGCAGCGGCAATGACGTCGACGCCGTCTGCACACCTGTTTGACATTGCCCATTGGCCCCGCAGATGAATGGAGCCCGGAGGCCCATCCCAGCCCATCCCAGCCCAGCCCGTTCCGATCCGATCCGAACCCGATTCGCAACCGATTCGGATTTTTATTCGGCGAATGCTGCCGCTGCCGCTGTTGCAGTTGACACTTTGACCTTATGCAGTTTGTGCAGTGCGTTCAAGTTGGAGTCCGCTGCTCCTGCTCCCTTCCCCGGCACCCCCTTTGACAATCACCACCCCACCACGCCAGCGAATCCCAGCCAATTACGTAGCGACCTTCGCATTTATTTTTAGTGCACTTCTAAAAATAAATCGGGGTCAGCTAGAGCGGAGCCAGAAAATCAAAACTTTCACTTGCGAGTCTCGCTGGCAAATTCAAACAGTTTAGCAATTTGGACAATGACGATGCCCAGGCGAATTCCAGATGCCAAATAGCCAGGTGTGTAGAGCAGGGAGATGCTACGTAAAATAGAGTAGGTGGGAATTTGGCCAGGAGGTGGCTATATCTTTAGACAAACGGGCTAGTTGTCGCTGCCAACAACGAGAACGAGACGGCCGACAGAAAATAGAAAGAACAAAAGCGTAGAGCAGCGTATTTTTATTATGCCACATATACACAATGTATGGTCGGCTATATAGACCTCATTCCGTATTCTGTATACCACAGCATCCCATATAGCTGCGCCCGATTATTCGGCGTTATGTGATGTGCATGCATGGATTTCGCTCTAATGCCAAAACACGATTATGTGCGTCCGCCGATCGGACTATATGCTACTATATATATATATATACAGTCGTATATAGAGCGGTAATCTGTAGGCGATTCTCTTCTAGGAATGCGTCGATGGCTGTTCATGCAAGTGTCTGGCCATAATAGAGGGTTTCCTGATCCATTTGAAGCTATATCTACAGACTTAGGATGGGTCTGTACTATGGTTGTACATATATAAAGTCTACGGGTATAGGCAACAAATATGACTATACCTTTAAGTTTCTAGTTATAGCTTAATTGGCAAGCGTTTATTGTTTTTTCTAAAAGTTAAGCCGAAAATATGATACACTTCTCTATATACCACACTTGTATACAGACACCCTTTGTACTCAGTTCTTTTCGTTTAACCATGCCGGAAATCGGCATACAATGGAGCCATGTGCAGAGTCCATGCGGATCAATTGAATTGCAACTGCCAGTGCATTCAAATCCAAATTCCCTTCGCATTCTTCACGAGACTCGCCATCCGCTCCTCGTTGTGTGTATCCAATGGTGTCGCTTAAGTCATCAATTCCGGCCAGATAAGGTGCTCCGAATCGGAACCAATTGAGTGAGTGGCGAACGGGACAAAAGGAGCACATTTCCATGGGCCAGGACATGGGTTCAGGACATGGGGCATCCATCCACATGGCCAGCCAGTCGGACAGACAGTCAGCCCGACAGCCCGACAGCCCGACAGCTTAACTCGGTTGACATTTATCTGGCTTTTGCATTTGTGCACTGCTGTTGCCATAGCGCCACGCCCACCCACAATCGGAATGGGCGGCCCATTGATGACGCTGGCGACTTTCATTCACAAAACTGCAGCATTTCAAGGCAGGAACGGAGTGGCAAACGTCAGCAGTGAATGGAAGAGACAGCCATGCAACCAACCCCCGTTTAGCCCCTCGATGAAAATGTGGAAAATTGTGCAGCCCCCGCCCCTCTCTCCCTCTTCTTTGGATGTCCTTCGTCGTGGATGTGGATGCAGATGTGGATGTGGAGAGGCTGGGCGGCGGAGGGGACTTGGCTAATGAAGACCAATGACGTCCGACGGCTTACAAAAGCACTCGGAACAAAATGCTTAATCGTTCTCGAATTTAAATGAGTAGCATTAACTCAACTGGCATTCCTTTCATGAAGAGCACACATTTTCATTTGATAAGTCTTCTAATAAGCGCATTGAATTCGAAGTTACCGTGTATTCCTAAAAGGATTTGAAAAGGGTATTTGTGATAATTATCAGATATAATAAAGATACATGTGTGGATTCGAGGTCTCACAGAAATAAATTGATGCAAGTATCTTTTTGGTAATTTTCCGTATCATTTTAGAGCACACATTTCATATGCTGTTCGGTGGGAATGTTCTTTCAAAAGTGTGTGTGGAACGGCCGTGGAAATTGGGGCCCCTTGATTGACCTCAGCTTACTGGACCATCAATCAATTAGGCGCCATTTTGCCTTCCACGAACGCGTGCACATGGAATCCGCATCATATTCCTGTTCCTGCACCATGTTGCATGTTGCATGGACTGACCTCGCTGCCTCCTGATGACGTCTGCCGTGGAAACTATGACGTCACTGGCGGCGAAACTAGTGCAAATACACTACAAGCTGCACACGCATGCCATCGGTGTGAACGGCTGTCTGTGTGCGTGCGGCGGCTGCACGTCATCAATGTGGAAAATGGAAAGCCATAGAAAAAGTACAAGGGTATAAACACAAGTCCCTAAAAATAGGCGATTATCCGAGATGCGAAGTACTTCATAAAAAAACAGCAATGGAAGATATTGAGCTAGTTTTAAAGAAGCCAAACAGAAATTGCCAATTGTTAGTAATTTTAGCTACACAAGTTATAAATAAATTATAAATAATTAAATAGGTATTTGTTTAGTTAAAAGTATATGTTTTATCTGTATAGATATTTAAGCATCATGCCAAATAAATGCCTTAGTAATTAAGCTACTTATTGATCCCATTATCTATGCTAATCCCATAATTTCCCACAATTTGCTATCATAATACTAGTTTGCAAATGTTTCATTCCGATTAAATTATTACACTTACTCCACAACACAAGTTGCGTGCTACTCAGCCGCCTTTTGATGCAACAAAATAAGTTACTTTAACCGACAAAGTTAGCAGCAAACGCAGTTAATCCTTGGAGATGTGCAACCAATACGTGAGCAGCGCATTTGAAACTGTAATCCGTTTAGTTGATTTAATTAAATTTTCAATAACTTTGCCAACTCTGAGGCAAACTTGGGCAGCGTTATTTAAATATTTTGCAGGACCTGCCGGAGTAAGCGAATTCTGACGGCTTCCATGAGTGCCAGCACCTACATAATGCGAGTGCATGCAGCATATATAAATATATATGCATATACATATATTATATATATATATGTATATGGTGCAGGGAGCATAAGGATGCGTGTGCCTGTTTGTGTGTACATAACCCTAAATGGGTCAGCGACAGCTGGGGGGTTTATGGTAGTGGGGGCTATGGAGGGGAAGTTCGGCGGGCAGACGACGACGACGACGACGACAGCAGCGACAAATAGTTGTCAGGTAGAGCGAACGTTGCAAGGCCACGCCCACAGTGGGCGGCGCAGGGGGTTTGGGGCTTATGACGTTTGTTTTGCTTTGACGCACTCGCAGCCAGCTGACCATCGATGGTTCGCCTTTAACCCCGAATTAAGCTCGATTCACTGGGCACACCACACTGCCCACCTTTAAGGCCTCGATTCGTGCAAATATTCCGCCCAAGTTGGAACATTGCGATATTAAAGTTTACTCATCGCCAATGTATACTCATTTTAGAGGCTTTTACATTACTGCTTTTCTAGTAATACTGGCCCAACCCCGCTTCAATATTTCCTGTTTGCCAAAGATCCAAAAATAAGGCACAATATTAAAAGTGTTTTCAAATGAAAAACATTTTCGAAATTCATAAATTAAGGCAAAAATTGCTTGGGCGCGCAGCGGAATTGTTTAAAACGCTCGCAGCGAGAATGAAGGCGAAAATAGATTCGTCCAGACATAGACGAACTGATCAAGTTCCCTACGAAAAACGAAAACATTTTGCCCCAAGCTAACCCACTGCCCTTCCGCAGTCGCCGTTTTTCGATTTTCCCCCCTGGAAGCCAAGTTCTAAATTTAAATGGGGGAAAAACAAAATAGAAATCATCGAAAATACATTTCGAAATAGAGCTAGAACAAGCCGTGGCAAAATCAAAAACAAGCAACACAAACAGAAACAGAAAATGCCAAGAACAACGAGATGAGCAGGGAAAAGCAACATTATTTTCAACAATATTTTGTTGTTGCTCTCCCTGCTGAAAGTTTATAGAATCGGAACATACGTATAGCAGTCTATGTATATCTAAATTCATATACGATATATATATATATATAGACATGGTTTCGTGATCGAAACGTTTTATTCGTCGTCTTTCGTTCTCGGCGAAATTCGAAAATTACTTTCAACAAACGTTGCAAGGCGTTTCGTCTACGGGGCGTATGCGTGATTTTCAGTAGGTGTGTTGCAGCGTCATTCGCACCGTTTACCATTATATATAGAATTTATATATATTTATATATATATATATATATATATGTGTGTATTTGGCCATATTCCGTATATACATTATATTTAGACTGACGATGCCAAAGTAATTCAGCTAAAACATTGATATTAACAAGACGGATATAGGCTATATGTTCGTACGATTCGCTTGGAACACATTATTCGAAAGTTTAAAGTTATGTCAGCGGCCAACTTGCAAGATAAATAGCCGAACAACATGAAACAGATCGTTTAAATGCTTTTTCTAGATCAAGTCCAAAGTGGCACGGTCTAAGAAAAACCTTTTAAATGAATGCAAACGGAATAATTACTTTAAGACTGGTAATGCATTGCAGGGATTAAATAGTATTTATCTGATAATTGAATCAGCCAAGTATCTATGGGATTCCCCAAAATGTATCTAATATATTTTCAGCAATATATATGTAAGGGTTATTAACCCCTTTTTCTTTAAAACTGCAGTCTTCTATTGACAAGAGTAATTTGTATTCAATCAACTCATAGAAATATTAGTTATATTTATGAGGATAAATGTTTGATAGGAGTTATAAATCTAAACTTTAAAATAATGCTGCATTTATCTATTATAAGAAGATATGTTGAAGACGATAACATTGAAAATGAATATATACAATATTATTAATCTTCCCAAGACAAGCTTATTCCCTGGACTTCCCAGAAATATCATATTATTTTGTAGTTTTTACTCAGGGCTGGCGAAAGCAGAGGTTGCAGCCAGTCGCCGGCCCTGGTTTTCATTGCAGACCGACTGCACCGCCATCGCGTAGCCTCCCAACTGGAGCAAAACCTATTTTTATCCATTGCATTGAATTCCAAGCGGCTCCGTTTACACCAGCACACACATAGAACTGCAGATACGATTTTGTGAACACACAGATGCGGATACAAAGATTCTCCAAGCGGTATTTTCGTAGGGGGTTTACGGGCTGCAGTTCGGACGGGGCGGGAGTTACGGGATCGGGATGGCAATCGGACTCGGATTCGGAATCGCTTCGGCTCGCCACTCGGCTGCGACGATCGTGAGCCGAACAGTTTTCGGTATCCATTTCGATTTTGGTTGGGCTCTGCTCTGCCATGTCAGTTTTGGGGGGTTCTATTTTTGGACCTCACGCCCAGATACATAACCCCGGCCCCCGAGCCACTCTCGCTCTCTCTCGCTCTCGCCCGTTCGTGAAGGACGGTGGGCAGGTGGGCGGCTAACGGTTGGCGCTTTCGGAACATAACGGAACCGAGCCGAACGAGACGATGCGATACGATGCGATCCGATCAACAACGATCCGTATCTGTATCCGTTGGACGGCTGGCCGCTAGAATATAGTCTGCCGTGGATCGTCGGACCGTTCAGTCTTTTTGTGTCGTTCAGTATCATCCGATTCGTGTGATCGACAGCACAGCCGAATTTTTTTTCTTTTTTTTCTAATTCCTTGAAGGTGAGTGCTTGAAGCGGAGCAACATTCAAAAAGCCAAGAAAAACATCACCATCATCGACAACGAATAACAATGCAAGAACAAGCGGGAAGGAAAAACAGAAAACTGCAAAATGCAAAATGCAAATGCTAATGCAAAGAAAAACAAATGTGCAATCCTCAGTCCTTTCTCATATGCTATACATATCTATATATTTATATTTATATGTATGGATGGACCTGACCAAAATCGTGTGCGTGTGCCCAGAGGATTCAAACATTTTTTTAACTATTTTTTTTGCTATTTTTTTCAAGTGATACAAGTTAACAAGTGTCTAAAACTGCATCGAAATACTTTTCAACATTATTTTGACTTGATTTTGCAAGGAATTTTTTTTCTCGGATTGGCTTGCCAATTACGTAAGAAGTTGCCGTGTGTGTGCGTGTATGCGTGTGGGTGCGTGCCGAAAGCTATAAATGTATACCTCAGATACAAGATACATTTCAAAAAAGCTGAAATCGCTCGAAAAGTGCCTGAAAATAGACCACAGCGAGAACAAGAGATCCCGAGAGAGAGAAAAATCACACACACACACGCACACACAGCAAATCATACACTCACACACAGAGAAACAAACGCACAGGTCGCCCACGTAAAATAACTGGATAAATGCTCTCCGAACTTTTGGATTTAATATTCGATACGAATATCGTTGCTCCAATTTTACAATTTTTTTCCGTGAACATATAAACAAATTGTACGGCAAATCATAAATAGCTGCCATATTTCTCGCATCCGAGATTCGTGTATCTATCAACAGGTTTATTTTTAAATCAGACAGATACTAGATACAGTAGATGCCATCCCACTCGCTCTCATTCTCAGATTATGCTGAGTGAAGACATCGACTATGCTTAAATTCGCTGTGCATTTCTCGCAGTGTACATAGCCGAAGGTCGCCATTGTCAGAACATTTTCACGCCTTACCTTCGCTAAGGTGCGCAAATTCCTGGGGCTAAATATACGCCTAGCTCCCTAGCAATTCGTTCTACTAAGCCATATGGCTTCGTAGGTGTGAAAAACAATAATATACAACTTCCCCCAAAGGACATAAAGTCTATTACGGATATCTCCTTTCGAACCATTGTACATCATTGTAATGCTGATAGCATAGCGAGTCTGTTTAACGATTACTTTGAAAACTAGTAGACTTTTTAAAGTTATATATTTACTTCGTGAGGCGTTAATTCCTCGACTTCATTTCAGTAAAAATGTATACATATACATACTATACGATTAAGCTAGCAATCAATTCTGATAAATCCTTAAGATGTAGACATGGTTTTTAGCATGATGAAATGTCATAATGTTTACTTAAAGATTTCCAATATGTTATTCAACATAAAATGTCTTTTGAAATGGCATTAGTACGTTCAATTATCTGTATGCATATGTAAAAGTTACTTCTATACTAACGACTTAACTTTTAGCTTGATTAAAACGAAAACATATCGTAGGAAAGTTTCCATTAACAAAATCAGCTGGCTGAGATCGGTCAGTTGGGAAATGCTTTTCTCTCTTTGCTCACTTGAAATCGGATATCAAAGAGAGCAACTAGAAAAGCTAAAAAGCAATACAGTGGTCTTTTTCTGGCAGCTAGACGCCCACGCCAAAGTAAATGTGCGAAAGAGAGCGGGAAAATGAGCGTTGCTATGGTTGTCCTCCCATATACGGCGTGGATCAATGCTGCGTATACGTAATATGCGGCATATGCCAACAATATTGCGCATACGCACTGTGGTGCCCCGGTGAGATCGTAAGCGTGTGCGAATGGGAGAGAGAGTGACTGATTTATGGAACACATATATATATATACATATATAAACACATACTTATACGTATATATGCGTGTATACCTACATATAGCCGTGTATATATAGGGCAATGGAAATGATGTCATCGAACATTTCCATTTCCATTCACCATTCACCATTAGCCTCCAGTTCCAGTTCCTTGAGTTCACCTCTTGATTTCTCTTACTTTCAGTAACCAAAAACACAAATCAAAATGGCTGATGATGAGGTGAGGTGAGTATCGCTAACGGCACCCTTCCTACCGCCTTTGACAAACGGTTGATTAACCTTTGACCCTCTTCTGCAGTTAACTATTTTGGGGCATTATTCGCAAGCACTGTTTTGGAAATTGGCAGTGATTTGGACGGGATTACCTCTGACTGGATGTGGATTTAGGTAAGCAGAGTTCCCGAACAATCCAGAAGCTTCAACTGCCCCCCTTTTGCGACCATGCAACATGCAACCCAAGCCTTTCTTTGCCTTTCTCTTGCTTTCACAGGATCGCTGCGCTTTGCAACCCTCTGAATCCCAGCCATTTCTTCCTTTCGATCAAGGAGCACAGATAATGATAACTGTCAAGTCTGACTGAAAGCCATGTCTGTTATCGTTAGTGTGTGTCTATGTCTCTGTGCCTTGCTTTGTCCCTATTTTGTTATCGGTGCGTTTGTGCTTGGAGAAATTTGAGATCTAAAATTAAACTTGGCTGTAAAGTTGTTTAGTTGATGAGTCAATAGACCACTCTTATATATTTTAAATTAAAACCTATTTAATTACTTTAAATGAGTGTGGATGATCGGAAAATGTAAATAGTTACTTTGAAGTTCAAGCAATTTTCTCCTAGCCCGGCGTACTTTTCCGATTTCTAGAACTGCAGCTAACCAGAAATCCTTTACCTTGATTTCAGAAAAAGGCAGCAGCTCCGGCCGCGGCTCCAGCGGCGGCGGCCAAACCGGCGGCTCCGGCAGCAGCCCCGGCGGCCAATGGCAAGGCTGCTCCGGCGGCCAATGGAAAGGCTGCTCCGGCAGCCGCCACCGCTCCCGCCGGTCCGCCCAAGGATCCCAACGACCCCAAAGTGAAGGCCGAGGAGGTACACTTGTGTACGTGTGTGCCCGTTCAACTCCACGTCCATGTCAAAGTCCAAGTCTCGTGCTGTGCAGTGCTGTGTTCGAATATCAGATCTAGTGTTGTGTCCAGTTTTGGATGTGGGCTAACCATGCTGATACCCGGATTGTTCGTTCGTTTAATTTGCAGGCTAAGAAGGCTAAACAGGCTGAGATCGAGCGCAAGCGTGCTGAGGTGCGCAAGCGCATGGAGGAAGCCTCCAAGGCCAAGAAGGCCAAGAAGGGTTTCATGACCCCAGAGAGGAAGAAGAAACTCAGGGTAAGTTTCCTGCACATACCAACGCTTTGTACGATCGCCTGCTAATCTAAGCCCTCCACTTGCAGTTGCTGCTGCGTAAGAAAGCCGCTGAGGAGCTGAAGAAAGAACAGGAACGCAAAGCGGCTGAACGTAGACGCATCATCGAAGAACGTTGCGGCAGTCCCAGGAATCTCAGCGATGCCAGCGAAGGTGAGTAGCCTCGGTCCTCGAACCGAATGGTTAAGATCCCTGATCAGGCG
Organism: Drosophila mauritiana; assembly: GCF_004382145.1. Lineage (NCBI taxonomy): Eukaryota > Metazoa > Arthropoda > Insecta > Diptera > Drosophilidae > Drosophila > Drosophila mauritiana. Next base: position 17,941,063 of record NC_046672.1, on the reverse strand, counting down.
AGTGGAAATCCCCAGAGGTTTTCCTTCCACTTGATCACGGTTCGAAAGTATAAAGGATGAAAAAACGTATAATCGAAATAAACGAAATCAATCAGTAAAACAGACAGGCGGGTTATCATTCAATATGTTTAAGCCCGCCTGTCGCGAAGCATAAACCGAAATCGATAACTGAAAGTTGAACAAGTGTCATCTATCGCATACATACATACAATTACATAACACACCAACACGGAGACACCAAAAACACACACACGCACACATACACAGGATAACCGACCTCCCACATCGGATCACAATGACGTCGCAGAGGAACCATAGTCTTATTATGCCTGAACCACTGTGTGCAACATGTATCTAAATGTGTCTCTATCTCTATCTCTCTTTTGCCGCACCCATGCCCGTTAAATATCCAATCGATCCACACACACACCACCACCACCACCACCCCACTCCAACACAACCAACACCCCATTCCACAACCACAACCAACTCCGAACCACTCCGAAAAACCGAAAATAAAAACCCCATTGTGAACAGACACACTCAAATCTCTGATCAAGCAACACTATGACAGGATTAATAAGTTGGAGGACCAGAAATATGATCTTGAGTATGTTGTTAAACGCAAGGATGTTGAGGTACACGAACACCACCAATTTTATATACGCCACCTAAATACGCCTAAGTCTATCCACGATCAAAATCAAAAGCTAACGCTTAACAACTACAATATAAACACCTTCTGTCAGCTGTCTCTTTCTATATATCTAAAACACTATCTCACTCTCAATCTGTTTACTGTATAATACACTCTATATATGTTCGTGAAAAGTGTTATTCGCCCAGGCACTAAAAACTGTACAGAAACTCAATGGCTCAATTAGCTCCGTATGCGTATCCGTATCTCCGTATACTCACCCGATTAATGCAGGTCTCTTTCTATATGTCCCTCCAGTAAGGATGTGTTCTGTTTAAGAATGGAAGTGTAGGTGCCATTTCTCGAGTAGATTAGTCTCACGAAAACACACTCACCCACTCCCACACCAAGAAATACCAGCACACTCACACACACACACACACACAGTCAAACAACACCTCCAGATATCCAGATACAGTTCGAACCGTTTTGATAACCACACTTCGTTCCGCAGATACTATTCAGAGTGTTTGTAAGGACTACCACAGTAAGATACTGAAACTGGAGTCCGAAAAGTACGATCTCGAGCACGAGGTAGCCAGAAAGGATTATGAGGCAAGCAGCTCCGGTTTCCAATAGTTTCAATTTCTCGCTGATCGTAGAACATGTCGATAACTATCTAAATATATAGAACTACTTCACTAGCCGAGGCAGCAGCACAACCAGCCCAAAGATATATGCAAATATTTCGGAGCTCTATATACACTAGTGTGTGTGTTTGTCCGGCGGACAAAAGAATATAAGACTAAGCACTTCGTAGAAACCGTAGTTAACACCATGTACTTTTTGAATCTAGTTTCCGTTTTGGGAGAGAGCCCACACAAAAATTTCGATGTGTTTTTGACACCCGAAAATCGTATATACCATATAGAAAGTAGAGCCCTAGTCAACGCAGCTAATCCGTAATATAAGAGCTTCAAGATCGGACCCAAATTGGGGGGATCGAGAATAACTACGCTGCCTTTATGTACTAATAACCTAAGCCGAGTGCAACAAGTGCTGACAAACCCTATTTTTGATGTCACCTTATTTGTAGGTTTTTTGCTTTTTACGGCTTTAGCTATAAGCTTTTTGTGGCTACAAGTTGGTTTTTGGCTTTTTATTGTAGCGGAAAACACATGTACTGTTTTTGTATTTTTGATAAGGCTTTTACTAACCCACCAAAATGAAAGAAAATATTAAGAAAAAGCGAAACGGTTAAGTTAGGAGAATGTACTTTACTCTAGTGTGAACAGAGCTTAGGCAAACAGTCATCACAGAAGTACAGTCACGCACGAAGGAACAACAAACAAGACACTGACACTCTTACAGACACTTCATGTTGCACCAAGAAACGAAAGCACAACACTGTCTTACACTTAGAACATTTGTAGGTGATAAAAATCGAGTTCAATCAATAACTTTATATTAATCAAATCTTAATCTAATCCTTCTTTTTCTTGAAAACGCGCCAACCAATCACTTGAACAATCAAACAAACAAAAAACACACAACCAAACTCAAATCGAAACAAACAATGCGTCGTTGTCGTTGTCTCTATACGTCTCTATCTTTCATGCTATCTCTATCTCTTTCTGACCCTATCTAACTCTGTTTCTTCGACTATATCTGTCACTCTCTCCAATTTCATGCCGCACCTAATCTCCTTCCTACTATCTTACTCTTACTATCTTCACTCTTCTGTCTGTACCTGTTCTTTCACACTATATCTATCTCTCTTCTTTGATCCGTAACTCCCACGCACACATACAAATAAACACCAATACCAACACATTCAAATATACATACAACACAAATACAAAACGAACTCTGTCGCTAAACGTCAACCGTTTACCGTTTCGTAACCGCTACTGTTACCGCTACCGTTACCGTTTACCGCAGCCGAACTGCAAACAATATGCAAACAATATTGGCAACGCGTATACAGTTTGGAGGGCGATAAGTTTGATTTAGAACACGTGCAGAAAGTCAAGGCCCAAGAGGTAAATTCCCCAAAGATTTACAAAGTTTTGCCATGCACCCACCAAAAAAAAAACGAATTCAAAAAAAAAGAAACCAAAATCGAATGTTTTTTTCTTTCTTATCAAGCCAAATAAAATATATAAGATATTTACATATATATAAATCGATTATTAATCATAACTCTACTTTACGATTATGCCCTTGATTTAATTATTTGATTTCATTTCTAAATATTTCCTAATCATATTTTTAGTTTTTTACTGCGATACTTCTTTTCGTTTACCTAATTTTGATATTGTTTTAACTGCGCTAAACTACAGAAAAAAACGAAATCAGAGAGATCTTCTCGCATCGGCGCGTGCTTCAAACAGTCTGGTTTTGGGGGGAAATAGTTCCCGGGCCGCCGTGTATATAGTCTATCCCTCCGGATCCGGGAACCGTCTTCCCCCGCCGTAACCCCCAAGCCAGGTCTTCGGTTCGCCGGAGTGGAAGCTTGTAGGAGAAAATAATAAGGAACGTCTTTCATTAATTGTCAAAACCCAAATAATAAGTCTCAGTTTATCGAGATGCTCATGGAAATCACGCGTACCCAATAGGCCAATAATGTAAACCGTAACGATCGTTTCCGTTTCCGTTCCATTTCATTCCGATCTGATTTGTTCCGTTCCATTTCGTAACAGAAACAGTAGGAGAAACCCAAGTCAAAAATCGAAGAATAAAAACTCATCGAACACATAACATCTAATGAAGCTGCGAAACAACAAACGATAAGATATCGATAACCATTATTGCGATAAACCAAAAGAAAAATCTATAAACAGTAAATTCAATCATAAATACTATTAGTCATACGTAGATTTAGAACATTACCAAACGACGAACGCCGATTAAAAGTTTAAGTCAAACCAAAACCAAATCCCGAAAAATCAAATATTTTTGCAGGCGAATTGCAAGAGATTTGCGAAGAGTATTACGAGCGTATGTATATTTGTGAAGGCCAGAAATGGGATCTGGAATACGAAGTCAGGAAAAAAGACTGGGAGGTACTGCAACAATTTCAATTTAAATTTTCCAATCGTTCTCAATCAATCAATAAATGTCAAAACTCTGAATACAAAAGAACAACCAATCAAAAATAAAACCAAAAGTATTAATAAGACCAACTCACCCAAGACAGAATGCAACAAAATTGTATCAAAACTAAAATCTTATTTGATTATCTAAAGTATTCATTTGAGTTCTAGTATCATGTTTGTTTCCGTTCCGTTCAGTTCCGTTGTTTCTTTCTTACTTGTTGAATGCGCATCTCAAAAATATGTCTCTTAGTTTGTATCTGTTTTACTTGACTGTTTCACAAAACAACAACCACCTCGTGCCCCCCTACCCATATATATATACAGAAGCATATATGTGGGTCTCGGTGGGGGCGCACAATCGTGACTATTTATTCGTACTACTCCCTGTTTAATTTCAATTTCGAGTTCCTAATGCCGTTGTTACTTACGTTTAACTCAAAAACTCCAGACGGAAACACGTATCCGCTGAGAACGCGAGGATTGCCTGACCAGTCAATCGATATCGAATATATCGAAAAGTATATTCAACTTGAAGTGTGACCAGATGTCGTGCCCAGTGAGGTTATGTCCGAAAATACACATAGTGAGGTTAAGTCCGCTATCGAGCACACGAACAAACATGTCACATGGCACCTCCTCACTTCCTCTTTGCAAAAATATCAATTTAACTGGCAATCCAAGTATGCTCATCAGTCACACTACACCCCAGACAACCAGAATCACAAACAAATCGAACAACAACAAGAAACAAGCAACAGTAATGTAGTATTAGTGAATTGCACAATAGTTACAACAACAGCAATATAACTAGTTTGTTGCACCATTTGTGAACTTTGTTTTGTGTGTGTGTTATTTCTCTTTTTTTCTTAACTGTAACCAACAATTTGTTTGTGCCGCTGTCGACGCGTTACGCCATTACTCAACTGAACCACAGTCTGTGCGTCCGGTCCACAAACACAGTTACAACCCAAAAATTTACCAGCACATAGTTATACAAGCACACTAGCACAAAAGTACACGATCACAATTTATGAACAAAAGAAGGAAAAGTACAGTCACGCTCACACGAAACGCAACGCACGCCAGCACGCAACATTTTGCATGCAGCAACACATGAAAAAAAAACAGAAGAATAAAACACTGAAACGACCGACAAGCAGCAGCCACGAACCACCTATCCCGATCAGCCACGCCCTGTACTGCCCACCGCCCACCAAGCCACCGCACTTCATTGTAAATAATGTTTGTGTAAATTGATCCCATCGCCGCTCACACTCTGTCTCTCTCTATCTCTTTCTCTCTCTCTGTTTTTCTATCTATCTCTCTGTTTCTATCTCTGTCACTTTTTTCTGTGTTTCTATACTATCCTTTCCGCGAAAAGCCGCAAAAAAGATAAACCAAAAGCAAAGCTGAGTTCCAAGTTGAAAAGCATAAAAGCCAAGCGTCGATTACTTCTCGATTGAATCACTTAATGCTAGTCCACTAAACGTGATATACCGATTACCGATTACTGATACCGTTACACGTACCCGCCAAAATGCCAAATGAAACTGCGTGCGCAGCTGAACAAACAAATCGAAAGAAAGAGAAACAAGAAAGCAAAGCAAAGCAGAAAAAGCAACACAAAACAAAAACTCGAAGGGAGCAAGCAGAGGAGGCTGTAATCAGTGTTCCGATAACGATTACGATAACAATATATACAAATACCGTTAAGCAGTACCTCAGCCCAGTCGCCCTATTGGGTTTCAGTTTCAATCTCAATCTCAACTTCCGTTCCATTTCCATTGTAGTTGCAGCTAGGCCAACGTCGCTCGTTCCGTCTCACTCACTCCGGCTATCTAGCTATCTATCTATCGATCTATCTTAATCACTTGATCACTCTGACTATCTGTCTCTGTCTAGTGTATATATGTATAAACGAACAATACTCTCTATAAAACTACAAATAAAGCATTAAAGCAAAAGCAATCGACATTTGGATGTTATGCTGTTCAATCAACAAGAGGCGCGATTAAAGCGCCAATCTATTGAACCACCAAACCAACCAATCGAACCGAACCGCAACCACCAAATCCTCGTCTCGCTCCCACTAGGCAGTTTAGACCGCAGAGAACTTGGCTCGCTCGCTCGCTCGCTTACTCGCTCTCGCACTCACTCACCCACGCACGCCAGCACGCCCTAGTCTTAGCTCATAGTACTTAGCATTACGACTTAGTGGTAGTGCCCATGGTAGAGTATGCTCTATATGTCTGCAACCCATGTTTCCTGTTTCCTGTTTCCCTTTGCATGCGTAAAAGAACCCCCATTTAGTAAAAAGGAAAGAACTTCTTCTTGCAGCATTTTGATTTTGATAGTTGCCCGCCGTAGCTGTAGCTTTATGTGTCGATAGACCGATTGACAATTGTCGATGAAATCATACTAATCGCGTACCCTCTTTCTTCCCAACTCTCTCTACGTGCCTGGCTTGGTTACACAGATCAACGATCTCAATGCCCAAGTTAACGACCTTCGCGGCAAGTTGTAAGTACAATCGAAATAATCGACAGGAAGGCGATAACTAATCGATTACATTCGAATACCTTTAGCGTCAAGCCAGCCCTGAAGAAGGTCTCCAAATACGAAAACAAATTCGCCAAGCTGCAGAAGAAGGCCGCTGAGTTCAACTTCCGCAACCAGCTCAAGGTGGTGAAGAAGAAGGAGTTCACGCTGGAGGAGGAGGAGAAGGAGGTAAGTGGGCGTTTCCCGCCATAAATGGGAACTTCAGCGACGGGGGATATCCAATATTATAATCTCTACTCGACGATGAACGAAACACTACACCAATCTCTATATCTTCTATATCTTCTCCGTGACGTTTAGAAAAAGATAAAAGATGCCGCTGTGCTAAATAAGGCCAAGAAGTGTAAGAACCTCAGTGTGTGCGTGTGACCCAGATCCTTCTGTTTGCCTTGAGCACCTGAGTGCACCTGCTCCATATCTTTCTCTCTCTCTATCTGTTGTCGCACACTGATCTGTCTTTGTCTTTCAACGATCGTAGTCAGTAGTTATAGTCACACACTTTCTCTCTAAATCACACGAACAACATCGAATAGTCTAAATGTGTGGGATCTGAATTTGATTGCTCGAAATTAACCACGGAAAATATGCATTCATTGCACTCGCAATCGATCAAATTGAGCATCCCACCATGGCAATTTATTTTGGAGCACAAGTCACTTGTACATGTAGATCACTATGTAGTTCTTAGTGTCGGCACCGAGCATCCACATGTTGTATGTGACCATTTGGGATGGTACATGAGCCTACTAATACCGATATGTTCTCTCCTCTATTCCGCCATGATATCCACGTCCGGATGAGCAGAAGAAACCCGACTGGTCCAAGGGCAAGCCCGGAGATGCCAAGGTGAAGGAGGAGGTTGAGGCCGAAGCTTAAGTGTCCACACGTCCACTAGTGTCCACTGACCCGTGACTCCCGCCCTAAACAATAATTGAAATTATTTACAACAATTATCTGAAGCAATACAATTTATATGAATCTATTAATATATATATATCCGCAAATATATATGCATGTATATATCTCGCCATATATATGTGTCCACAATGGATTTGATCAGAAATGAAGTCAATAAACAACAACAGCAACAACTAAATTAACTCAAAATCAAAATCAAACTCAGACTCAAACTCAAACTCAACTGCTATAAATAATTCAGATCAACGATTCAAAACAACAGCCAAACATCTGAACGCCTTGATGAATTATTTATTATATTTCATTATTTACAAATTATATTTTTTAATGTAAATTAAATTAAATTACAAAAAAAAAACATACACATTTTTTCTAACTCGCCATATATTATGATATATATGTATATTTTTGGCACCCAAAATCATCTTTTGCACACAAACACTGAGCGAAATAATCTTTAAAATGGTTGAGATTTTCAGGAGGGGATCGAGAACTCACGATCTCGAATATCATAAATACAGTATAGTTTTGAATGAAAAGACAGCGATATTGAAAATGAATGGCAACAATTTTATTGCATAGTATATTGTAATGGTATAACCATGCATTTTTAAGGGGTAAACTACATAGTGCTTTATTGTTTCTAATAGAATGGGTTTTTGGTTTGATTCAACGGCTTTGGAACATGTACAAATTCAACAAGGCCTTTATAATTTATTTGAAAATAGACAAAAAAAAAGTATTTACGAACTATAAACCGTCTAGTCGAACAGTTTCAACTCGTCCAGACGTTTCAGGGTGCACTTGAGGCTCTCTAGCGTGCGAGTGTTTCCCTCGAACATGAGCTGCACCTTCTGCCTGGCGAATGTCTCGTCGTGGAAGTTCTTCAGTGAGTTGTCCTCGGAATCCACACCGATCATGCTCATCAGCGGGAAAAATCCAAAAGCCACGAAGAAACCGTAGGCCTCGCGCTTCCTGATTTCATCCATGATATCCTCATAGCTGGGCAGCTCCTTGGACCAGGGCAGATGCTTCAGGCAGTCCACTAGGGACCTGTAGTAGATGTCGACGAGCTCCTGCCGCCGGTCACGTAGCACCTCCAGTTCCAAGCTGGTGTTCAGGAAGTAGTTGATGTCGAAGCCCAGGCTGCCGTAGAAGCACAGCTGGAAGTCAATCTGAAGTGGCAGTAAAATGGGCGTCTAAAGATCGGTCGATTCTGATGTAAACTAGTAACTAGCTACAAGCTCTTAGTCAGTTTATGAAGAAATAAATAAAATAATATTGGAGATTGCTGGAAGCCTCAATTTTGTGGGCATCCATTTTGTACTTACAATCTTCACCTGCTGCACCGTGTACTCCGCATCGTACTTGAAGAATATGTTGTTCACCCAAAGATCGCCGTGATTGAGCACGTTATGGTTGCCGCGCAGTGGGTACACTGCCTTCAGGACTCGCTCGGTGAAGTGCTCGTGGTAGCGATAGAGCTTCGTGGTGATCCCACCGAATCCCTCACAGTCACCGACCAGAGCGGCCAGCTTTAGGAGCTGAGTGCCGAAGAGCAGCTTGAAGGGCTCCGAGTTGATGGCATCCATGTGGAGCAGACCGAAGGGATAGCGGTCCACAATCGTTTCCGGCTCCCGTTCGGCCATGGCCATGGTGAGGGCATGGTATTCGGCCAGTTTGGCCAGCACCAGAGCGGCGTGGTCAAAGTCCAGACCCAGCTGGCGGCACTTCAGCTGATAGCCTGCGGCGCACAGGTCCTCCAGGATGATCGTCTGCTCCGGCTGGGTGGTGGAGTAGTAGTGCCTGCAAATGGAAAACTAGATTTACTCCTCATTGATCCTAGACACACTGCAGCTTGGAGAACCCACTTGGGAGCCAAGGTCCAGGCACTGGAACTATCCACCGCCCTCCACATGAGTGCCTCCAGCTTGGGCTTGATGTGCATGTAGAAAAGCGTCTCCTTGTTGTAAATGTGCAGGCGGGCCAGGATGGCCTGCTTCTCGTCCGGCATGGACTTGACGATCAGGGATGTCTCCAGGACGCAGCTCTCGGCATTGCGATACTTAATCTGAGCGCGGTAGATGTTGCTGCAGTAGTTCTCCCCGCCGCGCGTCAGATTGGTCAGCTGGACACCGATGACCTGCAGGTCCAGCTGCTGCAATCCATGCTCCAGGGTGCGCCTGAAGAACTGCGGCGTAAGGTACAGTGGTGGCTCCTCCAGTGCGTCCGACATCGTGTATCCGTAAATTGCAATTGTGGCGGTGAACAGCCGGCTTTTTATGCAAAATCTCGGAGAGCACTTGCCGATGCCTCATTTGTTGTCTAATTGATCTTAATGGACAGGGCACGACTGGACCTTCCTCAATTGCCTTGATGGAAGTGCATTTGCCGCTGGATTAGCGGTTTGCAGATTGAAGAACATAGCCGATTTGCAGATCTTCGAGCACAGATCGCGGCTGGGGTACAAATTTATTTTGATATTTAAATATAACACGAAATATTGTGATATTTTGGAGGACCAACTTCTCTATGTCTTCAGTTCAAACAGAAAGATACCAAATATGTAAGTATAATAGAAAATATATTAGTCCTACTATTTGAACCTAAAACTACATTATAAATTTTCTGAATGCACAATACGAGTGCAATTGTTGAAAGTTGTACAAAAAAAATAGGAGAGTTTACATTTTCTAACCATCATTAAAAACGCTTGCTACTCTTGAAGGCTAGTTTTGGTTATCTCCAGAGTGGAGGGCGTTCGTATCGTTGGCGCCGTGGTGGCCAGACTCCTGCTGGGCATGGTTCCGGGTGTTGGGCAATTTTTGGATCGCTTGGGCAGAGTAGCCGCGCGCAAATAGGGATTATCGATGTTGGGGTTGTCCAAAATGGCCTTGTTCGTGTTGGAATTGGGCTTGATATCTATCTCGGGCTTCTCCTCCTTGGACTTGTCGCCATCCATCTCCTCGTTCTCGCTATCGCCCTCTTCGCCCTCATCTGAAAGGGTGGAAAGTGTTAGCACTCGTGACATCTGACTATTTGAAAGAAACGCACCTTTACTGGGCTCATCTTCTGTGCGATTGGCCACCAGATAGTGGTACTCCAGCTCCTCGAAGTCAAACACCTGATCTGTGGGATTTAAAGCGGCTGCATAGGGAGGAAAGGCCGGTTTGCAGGCAATTACTGAAAAAAAGAGTTATTAAATATTGTTCGCTGGATGATTATGGTGCCTCTTACAAGGAAACATGTTGTCCTCGGTGGGAAAGAGGTTGTTCGTCTCCGTGGTCTTGCAGAGGAACTTTGTGAGCGCCTTCTCGATGTCCCGCTTCTGGCAGGCGGCCTTCTCCCTGATGGCTTCGTACTCTGTAACCGGCTGCTTGTGCGTCGGCGTTCGTATGTAGGCGTGCGGATCGGGCATGGGCGGAAAGTAGCTGGGCACATAGTGGGGATGCGGGGCCTTGATGCCCGCTTGCAGCAGGCTCAGCGGGCGCTGCTGCGTCTGCTGTGGCGGCAGTGGAATGGGCACGTGAGTCTCCTTGCGCATGTACGGATCCAAATTGGAGATCGAGATGCCCATGTTGATCAGGGCCAAGCTGACATCGCCCACGGTGGGCATGGTGCGTCCACTCAGCTCGCAGTAGTTATGCGCCGAGTTTCCGATCTCCCAGAGCACTGGAATGGCGTGCTAAATGATTATTCTGGTACAAAATGGTAATCCCAATGTCAACTTACACGCCTGCAGCATCTGGGTTAGCGTCTCCAGGCTTTGGTTGCTCGCCTGGCCGGCGCCTTTGTCCACTAGCAGCTGGGACACAGCCTTGTTTAGGATCCGACGATAGGGATCCACATTGGGAACTGTTACCGCCTCCACCTTCTCCATGGAGACAGAATTCAATTTGTTTATGCTAAAGTGGAAACCGAAGTGAATATTGCCACTTTAGCGGCTAGTGATGGCACTGTTGGGCACTATCGACTACAGCTATCGGCGCAATGCTTCTTATGAGTTCATGCGCAGCTCCACTGGTTATTTTAATATTTCATCTGGCATTAAGATTTAATATTAGTTTAAGCCAAGGCTTGGCAATAAAAAACCTAATTTTGCAGTTCTTAAGAGTTTATTGAAAAGCTCAGTGGAAAAACACGCCACCAGAGATTGTTAAATTAATGAAACACATTTTAAACTCTGAACTAAGTCTTAGAAAATAAAGAATAGCAAAAGTTGAATTATAGATTTATAAAAACAGGCAATTTTTAATTATTCCAACAAGCTAGTGATTTATTCCCTGTGCATTAGTTTACAGCATCTTTTTAAGATAAATTCTCAACCATTATTAATCAAAATCGCTGAGGCATCAACTTATTAATAAGCTGCATTGCGCAGCAATAACATATTATAAGAAAATTTTACTCCACTATATTACTACTATTTAAGTAATTATTACTGTAGAATTTTACTATACCATATTACTAAGCAATGCACTATATCATAGATTCCTCCAATTGCCTTATAATTTCTTTAATATAATATTATGACTGGGCTAACATCGATAGTCGATGGTTGGTTCAAAAACAATCGATATATAGAAAGGAGTGCATCGCAGGTGCACCATCTCCAACAAATTAGTGTATTTTTTGTTGTTCTTTGCCAAACAATAGAAGACGAACGTACTCGGAAGTAAATTAAACTAAATCGGGCGACCGGATCGGGCGTAAATCGTTAATTGTTCAATTAAATGCAGCTAATGAGGCGCCGGGCTGCATAGTGCGATCGCAGAGTCACCGAGTGGACCGGGCCCCCTGGCGCTATAGTCGTAATCCGAACCCGAATCGCTCCATCGGGAATCGTTAATTGTGTACGTATATATGAATGGATATGGTTGGATGTGTGTGGATGCTGCGTTGACTAATGTTTTTAGGATGGGGGATAGAACAAATGTATAAATGGATGGCTGAGTATATCCACTCGAACTTCCTGGCAATTTGCACTTATAATTGGAATCGTGTGCGGCCTTTTTCGAATGGTTTCTATTTTTAAGCTCCGTGCTCCGTGCTCCACTTTGGTTATCAGCCGGAGTTTCACCACTTGCCCAGTCTTGTAGTACATATACATATGTACTAGCCGTAATCCCATTTCTTTGTCTGCGCGCCAAAGAGTTTTCATTTCGAAACCTTAGAAAGTGTCTGTGCACAGGGAAAAATAAGATCTTGATTAATGATCGATGTATTAATGGGATATTACTATGATAAACAATATAATTAAAAACAGTTAATAGTAGTACATTTTGAGCTAATATAGTATAGTATCTCCCTGTAAACACTTTTACGTAATGGTAAACAGAACGGAATTCATTTCATTGATCACATAATGGCACCTCTGACCTTTTACCCAGATTTTTTTCATATCAATAATTAATGTTTTAACCAAACAAGCACTGCCTTGGTTGGTTTGTTTTGTTTGTGGGTTATACCTGTTCCGACTTTTATTTTGATTTCTTTTAGACGAGCATTTATTGCATTTGGCTGTGGGTTTTTGCAGTTTTACAGATGACTCAGAGCTGCGGGCCGTCACCTGGCTATGTATATCTTATCAGTAATTAAATACAAAACATATTGACAATCGGGAAAACACACAAAACTATAAAAAAGAGAGTCTCATCTCCTCCATTCTATGCCATTGTAAAGTGCGCACTCGAACATGCGGCTGCGTTTGTTTACTTAATTTCTTTGGCGACGTGAGCATGTGAGAGTGGTCAAAGAGAAACTCGGACCTGGCCCTGGTGTGGCGACCTACAAAAGAATGCCATGCAAAAAACACAGCAGCACGATCATGAATCACTGGTGTGGGGCGGGAAAAAGCACCACCAGATCGACATTATCATCACCACCACCAACAGAGATCAGATATAACTCGGTATCAGTACCGGTTTGTATTTCAAAGTGTTTTGTGCTGCTACATAAACAATTTAACAAAAAATACCCAAATTAGTTTCAAATTGTAAGAATACATTGGTTTACTGACAACCAAGAAAAGCCAACATTCTTTTCACTATCTAATTAAGCTCCAGTTAAGCCAAAAGCTCAACAAAGTGAACCCTAAAATGGTCTTAAAACCAACGTTCCCTCCATAAACTTAACTTGCATATTGTGTACATTTTTTTACCTTTAAAAAAAATGTATACATCTAGGAGCCATAACTCAAATTGTCAGCTTACTAATTGTTCTGTCTGTGAATTTGCCTCAGGAATCCGAGCGATGAACAAAGTGGGCAAGCACATCCAAAGCGGCATCGGTGGAGCACCCAACGCGGCATTGTCCACGGCAGCTCTACTGGGTACTCCGCTGGAGGCGACCAATGGAGCTGGCTCGGCCAGCACCACTAATGTGTTCAACTCCATCATGAGCTTCCTGCCGGACAATCGACCGATCACCTCGCTGCACATCGTCGAGGATTTCGAGCGGTTAGTGTGCAGTAGTGGCCCGTTTGACAGTGATTTGTCCATACTAATAACTTTTGTACGTTTTAGTTGCCCGAAGAACTTCAGTGCCATAAGCCGCACCTACGACCAGGATTCGGATGCGGACCTATGGCGCGACTACAGCCTGTTCGGACGCCAGAACACACGCTACCTCTGCCTGTCCAAGTCCGAGGGCCTGCCGGAATACGTGGTGGAGACCCTACAGTGAGCTCAACTGGATTCCATCTCCTGTTCGTTTATAATCAAAATCCACTTGGTTTTCAGAGTGATTTCGGATAAAACGCCGCCGCCCAAGGAATTCTCGCAGGTCTCCCGCACTGCAGACAGCGACCAGAAGGCCTGGCGCAAGCGGCAGCTGATCTACAAGCTCTCCAAGCGCGGCACTGTGACCCAGGCGGTCACCGACATAATACTCTGCTCCAAGTTGAAGGCAGCGCCCGATGGCTTTAAGCTGGCCGGCGATATCAACGGAGTGCTTATCTGCTACAAAACGAGCGCGATCCCAGTGCGCCTCTCGCCGCCAGTGCCAGGTGGAGGATTGCCAGCTCCAGCCACCTGTGAGGTGGAGCAGGCCCTGAACCGCCTGAATCTCCAGGGTCAACGCAACTCACGTGGACCAGTAAGTCGTGCCTCCGAGTCAATTGCGTCTTCAATTACTGTCAATGCTTGCCCATTTCACCGAACAGCTGCCACAACCACCGACTGAACACCATGACTATGAGGAGATCCAAGCCAACTATCAAATAAAGTCGCCACAGCGACCGGCTCCACCGCGGCCAGCGTGTTCCGCAGGAGGACACGGTACTTACGGCGGAACGGGCACCTTGGGCACCTACACCGAGCTGGAGGGAGTGCCTTTCGCCATGGACGTTAGGCTGCAGCGCAACCAAGCTGTGAATGATGTGAGTGAAGCAGCCAGTGGCTTTTAACCTCTCGCTCTAATTCGATATTCGAAATATGTATGCATAGATACCCACACTGCCAGAAATCTCTACGCTGCTCAAGTCCCTGGACTATGACTTTCAGCTGGAACGTCAGATCTTGTGCACCATGAAGTCATCAGCATCTAAGAACCCGTTCTTTAAGTAATATTGCAAAACTTTCAACGGGAGCGTCGCAAATTGATGGTTGGGCAAATGTAAACAGCAAAGCAAAGAACCGGAAATGAGTGGATTTTATATTTAGTTTAGCGTAAGCTTGATCCAATCGCAAATAGATGCGCGTGTGGCGTGTAGCTGCCATGGTCAACCCAGTAGTTATTCAGTTGAAATTAAGTTCTGAGGACCCCGGCCCCTTAGAGTAAAATGTGTGTAATATTCCTGTGCCTTCGATATGTATCTAATTTGGATGCTCGCCCGAGCAATCAAACACCTCAGTTTCGTAGAACCCCTCATTGGAAAGCAACCGAATCAGAATCCTACCTATTTACATCATAGAAATCATTCATATACATACATGCATCGATTAACCCCAAATCAAATTGTGATCAAAAGAGCGAGCGCAATGTTTTGTCATTAATTTAGAAGCGCTACACATTAGATGGCTCTACTTTACGCATTCGCATATGTATTTCGAGAGGCCGACGCATAAGATACATGTACATACATGTGTATACACCTATGTACCACATATGTCCATGAGTGTAATGTTAATGTTGAATCAAGTCCAGAAAGCGGACTAAAGCTAAAATAAACCTAGTACATACAAGCATATATCTAATATATATATATACACTCACGTTTATAGGCCACATAGCACTTAAAACCAGTTGGTTTTTAAAAACATATATCTATTACATATTAGCTGTAGTGACGATTAGACTGTATTGCAAAATCATAGATTCTTCCCAGCTGCCTCCGTCCCCGTCATCCACAGTCCCAGCTCCTTTTCTACCCTTTACTCCCGAAAAAAATACCCCACCATGTTATATAGCAGTTCAAATACAAGAAAAAAATATATATATACGCCACTGAAATTACAATATCGAGTCTTCTTTCTGATGATTCAGCGGCAGAAGAGCTTTGGGATAAACGTGGCTCGTGATTTCGTAAGTCCATCTGAGCATTAGTCAGTTCAAATAATTATTGAAGATATCAAATTCAGCAAACAATTAGTTTTAGTTTATAATAGTAAACATAAGTACAAAAGTTAGTTGATAAAGTAAGAATATAAAAAATAATCCTAGGACACAATAGCTAGCGGGGCCTTAAGTCATTCCATATGTACAGTGCTCTCTCTGGGATGAAGGATCCAATGGTCGTCAGCTCAAAATAGATTGTGGAAGAGCAGGTCCGGCTGCGACAGAGTCTTCTTCAGGTTGCGCATGCTCAGGCGGCGGCGATCGGCGGTGCATCTGTAGACGACGTGATCGGGATTGGAAACGGATTCGGGAGTGGGTATAGGTGTGGCAGGTACAGTGGGGGTTCAGGTTGAGGATTTCGGTTTTCGAGTGGTTAGCAAAGCGTTCGACACAACGGCACAGTAGGTGAGCGGTTTGGATGAGACGTAAGCGGCGGGAATTCGGGTTTTGTGGGTAACAGTAGCGGCGGGCGCCCGGAAACCAAATGGACCATCACCTGGGAGACTGGGGGCTGCTCCTCCTCAGCGGGGCTCGCACTTACTCGAATATGCGCCCCTGGTACTCGATCATCAGCTTGACGCAGTCGGCCAGCGTTTCGCCCTCGCGCAAAAGTTGCTGGATATCCTGCATGTGGACGCCCTGCGGCACCGTGTGGAAAATCGACGGCGTCACCGATATGGACAGCGTTTCCGCGCTGATCTGCTGCAGCGGCACCTTGGTTATTCTGCAAATTCAAATTTATATTATTTGACGATACATATGTATATTGTGCTATGCGGGGCGCACTAACCTATTGAAGTGCCCGAAGATGTAGTCCATGGTGTCCCGGTTGCTCTCCGGCAGCGAACGAATCAGTCTTTTCAGGGAGTCCAACTTCGCTGACAGATCGGTTAACACTGCGCATAGGAAAGAGAGAATTAGAAGCGGGCACTCGGAGAGGAATACCTTCGAACTTACACCACTGATTGGGCTGGCCAATGAAGGTCTTGGCCTCGTTGACACTGACCAGCGGACTCTTGATTTCGCGCAGGAAGAGCTTCAGCACGCCGGTCAACGTGTGTATATCGACGTCCGGCTGACGCAGTGAATCGTAGTCGTTGGCGTCGATGCTAAAGCGCAGCGTTTGGATTTTATTGTAGTCGCCGCACTGCCGATAGATGCCCTCGATGGGCTGCGTGGATCTGCGGTACTTTTGCTCGATAAGATCGCAGCAGTCCACAACGATGCGCGGCACAGTGCGGTGCTGGTCGTGCTTGAGGACCATCTCCAGGTCCGTATCGAAGCAGGGCTCGTCGAAGAAGATGCGCTGTTCCCGCAGCGTTTCCACGCTGGGTCTGCTCTTGAACCAGTTGGACAGGTTCATCCAGGCCACCAGGCGCGAGGGTCGGACATTGGGAGTGCCGTGAGCAGTCCGCTTGCCAGGCGCAGCCACGCCGCCTGCGGCTGCGAAGCGCGGCTTATCCTTGTCCCTATCCCTGTCGCGTTCCTGCAGCAGTTCCGTCAACTGGCGACTCATCTCGCCCACCTTCTGCTCCAGCTCCTGGCTGTATGTGGTCTGGACTAGCAGATCCTGCTCCAGAGTGTGCATACGCTGCTTGAGATCGTGCCAGCGCTTGGAGCAGCTGCTGCAGCACTCCAGTCCATTGCGGCGATCCCTGCCGGACTTGGACCTGCCCACCGCCGGACTGCCGCCAGAGCTGGAATTCGAGGAGCAGACATCTATGCTGGTGTTGGACACCAGCACGGCTGTGTTGGTTGAATCGTCCAGAAACAGGCGGGTCAGATCCTTGCTGCTGCTGCTCTTGAGCAGCGCCAGCTTGTTGGGTCTGGTTTTCAGCTCTCTGAGTAGGACGACCGCCTCGGGCCGCCCGCTATCCTGCTTGCCCGCCTTGTCCAAGGTGCAATTGGAGCCACCACTGCCCTCCAGGCGAAACAGAGTGCTCGAGGTGACGCTGTGACCGCGCACATAGGCGTGTTGGGCCTGCGACGATGACGACGACGTCGTGGAACGATCGCGAAAGCAATTCATCAGGGTCTTTCCGGGCTGGCGTCTCTCGTGTGCCACGAATCCCGCGGCGCCGATTACGATATGCGCCGAGTCTGGAGTGCCAGGCGTTACTGGCCGCTGACTTGTCGTCGTCTGCATGATGCTGGGCTTGGCGCTATCGGGTTGTTCGCAACACCCCTTCCACTCTGGCTTCTTCTCGATTGGCTGCACTTGGGCTTATCGCCACAGCGCCAGTGAGGCAGCTGACCAGTGGAGAGCCCTTCCCTTCGTCTACTGCTTCTCCTCCCGTGTCCCAGTGACGTCAAGTGTAGGAACTGTGCAAAAAGAAATAATCGTGTTTATAATTAGTTTATGACCATTGAATGTAAGTACAGATAGCAAAAGCACAGTGAGCATTGGGAATTACAAATTATGTTTACTTGAAATATTCAATATTCAAAGTAGAAAAACCAAGTGGTTTTTCACTGCAAAATATATGAATTTAAGATACAATAGGACAAACTCTAGTAAATCCATATGAAGTACAGCCCTTCAATGGATGCCATACTTCTTAGCCAGTGCCCACTGTGGTAACCACCCACCTCTTCCGCTTTTCAAGAGCCTATTCCTGCCGAATCGTGGAATGCTGCCCAATGCTGTTGCAACTCCAACTGCAACAACAGCCACACCTTGCACACCAGTTGACCACGAATCACTTGTGGGTCTTCCGATTCTGTGTTTTCCTGGGGTTATCAAACTTTTCCTTGGCGCACTCGGATGACGCAGTATCAGCGGCGCGATTGCCGGTCACGGATAGTGGATAATTCGCAGGCAGCTCCGATTTCAACTGACTGGCTGGGGCGAGCGTTTGGAATTCTGTGGGCGCTTATCGCACTTCCAATTGTTCCACACTCGCAGGCCACTCCGACACTCCAGATAAGATAGCTCGGAGAACCAAACAAATGCCAAAGCACTCGCATACAAATATAACTGGCTGTCACTGGATGGACGATTATGTGTGAAATCCAGTGGAGGAGTTGCTATTCTCCTATCCCCCACTCGCATCGCTCTGTTTTCACTGGGCAAATGGGAATCGCTACTGTAAGCTGCCGACTTGGACTTTGGCAATTTCTGGGTAACTGGAGCAAGTCAGGGCCTTGACCAGCCCATGGAGATATACCCAATCGGTCGTGATGGGTAGAGTAGTGCTTTTATATTTAGGAAGTACCGACTGCCCAATATCCGGTGGTGATTAATCGCAAATAGTGTGATAAGTGGTTTCAAAGTGGTGGCTCACATTAAAGTATATGTTTTGAATGGTTCCACGGCACACCATGGTGATAATAAAATCGAATTAGGTGCTTCTTCCTACATTCCATTACGACTTATTTCTTTTGCATTCATTTGGAGATCTTTTGTGCTCGTGGTGGATCTCCGTGTGTCGCTTGAGGCATTAGGGTGTCTAGCCCTTGCCACATCTGGGACAATCGAAGGCTATCATCGTGCTTGGTCCACTGAACCATGTAGCTATCCACGTTCTTTACCACTTCCTCCAATAGCCGCAACATCCCGTAGTTGGGGGAACAGGAGGCAAATAGCTTGCTCTCCCGCTCGTTCTGCTGCCGGCGCAGTTTCTCTTGGTGGGAATTGGTCCTCAGCAGGCAGATGAAACATTGAAGCTGCGAGGAATCGAGCGGAGATTTTCATTTTAATGCGGCAAAGCTCCAGATCTCTGAATGTCCGAAATCATCTGGAGATGCCGACGATGCACCAGGTTTTTCACTGATAACACTTGTTGGGTGACTGATGAATCTGTCATCTGCTCTGGACGTAGCTTTTTCTTTCATTCAGACCACTTGCGATATTTTTGGTGGTTCCGCATGTCCAAATTCCAGAGCTTTGACTGCTGTTCCACATGGAGCAACTGGAGCATCAGTAGACGCAGCAGGCTGGAAGGCGGAATCAACTAAAGTTGGGAAAAAATTAAAATATATTGCTGGCTCACGGTTCCCCCACTGCTCTAGCAATCGCTGTATGGACAGTCCAGCACAGTGTCCATCTCGTTATGCTTCACTTAAAATGCAGCCTCGTTGACCAGTGCATCCTTTCCTGCCGGGGATTCCTTCCATTTAAATTGCTCTGCGTCTTGTGTTCCCAAGGGATCTTTTTGCTGGACAGGTGGTACATTCTCTTGATCCCAGCTAGCTGCCCTACGAAGTTCCCGGCACCGATTATTATTATCTTCTGAAGAGCGATTTTCAAATGTTCGTTGTTTACATTTTGAAACGGAGCTGCCAACTTGCGGGAAAAACAGGGAATTCTTAAGGGGTAACACTTGGAGATACCCTTTTATTCAATAAAAATTTAAGCTCATATCCACACTGTAAATTTTATAGTAAACTATTTTCTTATTATAACTACGAATTGCTTAAGAATTAATTTTACAAATAGTATGTCAGTAATAACATTGACTTACGATAAATGAATCCACCTGTTGCATCGACCTATGCAGTCAATACACCCCAGCTACCCCTTATATATCCAGTGTTGATGAACGGGAGGCAGACGCGCCTCCAAAATTTGAAATGTGACATTGTGTGTTTAATAGCAATTATTACATAATTTCGGGACAGATAATAAAACTTTTCAGCTTAACCACTAGACAATAGATAAATGCAAACTGATCGAGCCACTTCCAGAGGTCCGAGACCGCGCGCAGACCGGATCTAGGGCATCATGCGCAGGGCACCATCGATGCGGATAACCTCGCCGTTGAGCAGCGGATTCTCGTAGATGGCCTGCACCAGGTGGGCGTACTCACTGGGCTCGCCCAGGCGCTGCGGGAACGGTATGGACTTGGCCAGGAAGGTGCGCACCTTCTCTGGCAGGGCGGCCAGCATGGGTGTGTTGAACAAACCCGGTGCAATGGTGCAGATACGGATGCCCTGGGTGCTCAGGTCGCGGGCAATGGGCAGGGTCATGCCCACCACGGCTGCCTTAGAGGCGGAGTAGGCCGCCTGGCCGATCTGGCCATCGAAGGCAGCCACTGAGGCGGTGTTCACGATCACGCCGCGTTGTCCATCCTGGTTGGGCTCATTGGCGCCCATCAGTCCGGCGGACAGACGGATCACATTGAACGTGCCCACCGTATTGATGTTGATCACCCGCTGGAAGTCCTCAAGGCGGTGCGCCACGTTCTTGTTGAAGTTGAACGTCTTCACCGCGGTGGCTGTGCCTGCACAGTTCACAGTCAGATCCAGACGACCGAACTTATCCTTGGCCGTCTGCAGAGCGGCGCTCACATCCTTCTCGGAGGTCACGTCCACGGGCACGAAGACCACCTTGTCGCCCAGCTCCTTGGCCACCTCGTTGCCCTTGGAGGAGGGCAGATCGGCCAGGATCACGCTGGCGCCCTGCTTGGCCAGGCGCTCGGCGGTGGCGCGGCCCAGTCCAGAGGCTCCTCCGGTCACCAGGGAAACGGCGTTCTGCGGATCGGAAAGGCATGGAGTTAGCAAGGAAATAGATTCTAAAAATGAACTGCATTCCATTTAATCCCAACTACAACATCAAGGTTTAGGGATCTTAACAGAATAAGCTTATAGGGTGCAGAATATATGATCTGTAGGACCTGAGATCTTTATCTTCAACAACATGAAAAGCTGTCTGTAAGAGTTTGTATAGATATAGCACGATCCCCAATTTGCATATAAACTGATAATCCGATGCCGGTTTATCTTATCATTTCGAAAGCAGCTGACAGATGCGTTCGGTGTCCAGTTTCCCGATAAGCCGCATTGTATTATTGTATAACTCGTGGGGAAGTAATGCTAATTGTTGGATGGGTACAAGGTACATCGCTGTGGGCAGAGATACAGTTATTTATGGGACTCCATGTTTATAATAGACACGAGTTCACATCCCAATTGGACTTTGCACCCCGGCCGCCGAGTCATCGGCCGCTATTGCTGCACTAATTCCCATCTAATCGCAGTGTGATCCTTATTTACAGCACCCCACGTACCTTGATCATTGTTCTGGCTGGTGGTGTTGTGTTGTGGGTGCGAAAGGCGGTGGTTACTGAGTGCTCGGGAAAGCTTTTTAAACAAAAACTTGTTAAGCGATTCGAAACCGTGCAGTGTGACCGTATGCGCGCCGCTTGAAAATACTGCCTAAAACTACCGGCTAGGGGGGCTCCTCTGAATGGCTTTGCTTTTCAATTTAGAGTTGATTTAAATTTAAATTAATTTGTTTATCAGCAAGCAATTTATCATATTTTAGCTTGTAGTATTTTGGAACAACTTTTAAATATAAATTACCTCCAGCAGGCAAACAGCTTGCCAAGTTAGTTGCAACTAATTATTTCAAGAACATGTTTTTTCAAGAATCAAGATCGCAGCAGTCAAGTCTTTGTGTATTCAAATTTTGCAATATGCTGTGCAATATGCAATATGCTATTACTAATTGTATAAGAAAATATGGAAAATAAACTTGTACTTACAATTTATACACTTTTCTTATACGATGCGCAGTAGGTACGGAAGAACAGCCATGATTCCTCGAAAAACATCGATGATTTCGATTTTTTTGAAAACATAGTTGACATCGAAGTTTCCCCACCTCTAAGTCGGAGTGCCTATTGAAATACAAAATAAATAAGTGCTTGCTTGAAATCAAATGTTGGAGAACACAAAATGTCGCTCGGTGGAGAAAGCAAGCACTCTCCAAAGTTATCCAATCTGAGGCCTTTGGACGACGACCAGCTGGTTAGGCTCGTCAGGACGCCACGTCCGTCAAATGGTAAGACATTCACCCATGCGAACTGCGTGTTTGCCAAAAATACCAAGATTTAACTTCTCTTTTCCACGCGATTGGGCAAGGACTGGGCCAGCATCCCGCACAGGATCGCCTCAAGCGCCTGCAGGCCCATCTGAAGCGGATGCAGGACAACGGGAAGGAGCAGGGGACCACCAAACGGAGCCCTCACAGTTCCTTGGCAGCTCGTCGTTCAAGTGCATCCACATCTACACCCCAGCGAATCCTAAAGGTGCCGGCCAAGGTGGCCAGGAATGCCTGGGAAAAGCCAAAAGCCCTGGTGGATGCCAATCGCCTGAAGGCGGGACGTAGCCAACCTGGTGAGTGCTCAGTGCATGTAGTTACTCGAATCCCTTGTTCTCCTTATCGTCTTCCTAGCCAACCAGCGTCTCATGCTATTAAGAGCTTCGCTGCAGCAGAAGCAGCAATGCGAGGAGCGCAACAACAATATTGTGCCCAAGATCAACGAAGAGGTGATCGAAAAACAACCAGAGATCTGCAACATCACAAATACAAGTGCATTTGGCTCGACGGCCAGCGATATGGAGGTCGAGCCCATGGAATGGCAGGATTCCATTGGAGAGGATGCTACACAAAAGGATCAGGATGAGGCCAAGGAAGGGGACGACACTCAATTGATGCTGCAGGCGGAGTCCATTGAAGAGGAGGCCCCACAGAAGGATCAGGATGAGACGAAGAAAGAGGACGACACTCTATTGATGCTGCAGGCGGCCGATGCCGAGGAGCTGCCCCCAAGGCTTGTGGATTACATGTACTTTGTGCTGGACACCAACGTCCTCATACACGACCACAAGTTCGTGGAAAGACTGGCCGATGTGGTGCTCCCTGGCACGGTGGGGAGCATGCTGTACCTTCCCTACATAGTAATCAAAGAGCTGGACAAGCTGAAGTACAAGTCGGACTTCCTGAAGCGTTTGATTGCCGTGCGAGCAATACGCTTTTTGAACACCAAGTTCGACGAGAGCTTGCAAATACAAGGTGGGTCGTGGATTGTGTATGTAAATCGTTGGAACTAACCTATGTATATTCTCTTTGTTGCAGCTCAATCCGCTTTGGAGGAGGCGGATCACCTGATCAAGATCGATTGCCCGGACGACAGCATTGTGAATTGCTGCCTGCAGCTGCAGGAGCAGGTTCCCCACATGATGCTTCTCACCAACGACGCGAACCTCCGGCTCAAGGCCAATGCCTCCAACATAAAGGTCTCCAGTCTCTCCGCTCTGATGTCCACCTATGCGGATGAGTTCGCTGGCTTCGGCGATTAATTCGCTGCCATCCGAGCTCCCACTTTACATTTAGTATACGAAAGACTGTGACTGCGTTTGTGATACGGGATCGGGAGGCAGGCAAAAGGGATCGACCAGTCAAGCAAGATGCACCGCAGCATACATGAAGTACAATGAATCCTTAAAACCTAATATACTTTCAGAGGAAGGCCACTGACGTGTTCACCGAAGACTTTAAACTTGCACATATTAGACATCATATTTAACTGCCATTTGCTACGTGGAATAAAGATTGTTTCTGGATATATTTACCTGGCGATTAGCGTTCAAGATAGCCAATCCGCGTGGCCCGGAAGGGCTTCCTCCGATCGAAGATGGCCCGCTCGCTTGTTTGGCTTTAATTAGCCGCACGCCCCGGAGTTGCCGACTTTGATTGCGCCTTATCGGCTGGGCAAACAAGACCGGAGCAACGGAGGAGGATTCCCCACATCCGCTGGAGTTCACTTGGCCCGCTCCGTCGGCCAGATCGAGCTCAAAGCGTGCGCAGCGTTCGCCCAGCGCGGTGGTTTCTCTCCTCCGAACTCACTCCCATGGTGGAAAATTCTGTGCTTTACTCTCGATAGTGACGACTTTATTGCCGCGCGATAACTTAAGCTATACAAAGTGTATGTATTTGGGAGTGTTGTTAAATAGGGTGGATCAATATTTATAGTTGCGAAAGACATGAGGGAAACAACGTGCTTGTAAAATGTGGGAAATTCGAGCAGCGGAAAGTTTTTCAGTTCATTTAGCCAATAATGCGAAGAGCATTCTCCACTTTTATGTACACAAAACCAAATTTGGCATGTAAAATCTACGGATATCCATTTAATTTTCAGGCAATACAAACAAATGAGCAAAAACTTTAGGCTCACGGAATTACGGAATACACGTTACCAAGCAAGGAAATTCGAAACTACGATTTTGTAAAAGAACAGTTTAAAATACGCAAACCCTTCTCTCCGCCACTTGAAGATCTTATCTAAATAACTAATTTCTCTTTAATCTGGAACTCTACATTCTATGAGCTAATGTATCTTTGTTAATGTACAGTCTGGCGACGAAGATAAGAATACGGGGGTCTGGAAGCTAGTGGAAAACGTCTCAAAAGTGGCGTTCGACTCGGGGAAAGCTAATGCCAAAACTCGCGGAAAACTAATGCATAACTTTCTCCGCCACCTTGAGCGCATCTTCCCAAACGTCCACACCTTGGATTGGGATTGAGACACTAGCGGCTATGTGTCGAATAGCGTGGCTAATTTACAGTCTGGCGAAAAGAAAGGAGTGGCGAGTAAGGAGGAGCGGCTCCTTCAGACGCACTGCAGCTTGAGGCTAGCGTCGCGGACCTGCCTCTTTGCCTGATGCATGGCCATTAGCTGGCACCAGCCCCAGGCCAGGCTCCTGTCCTACATCTTTGGCTCGAGCAGGGAGCTGCCGGAGCCGCCAATGCAGGGCAGATGCATCTGCATGCGCTCCAGCTGATCCGCCAGCAGGCGCTGCTCGTTGGTCAGCCGCAGTATCTCCTGCTTCTCCTCGATGGTGTGGCCCTTGCGCTTGGCCCGATACTGCAGCATTCGCTTGTAGCACTCGAGTATCTCCTGGTCCACCATGTCCAATTTCTGTTTGATGGCAATGCGCTTGATTTCCTCGCTGGCAACGGCACGCAGTCGCTTCAATTCCTCGCTGTTGAACTGCGAAATGGTGCTGATCTCGGTCGTCACGCGCTTGATCTCCATCAGCACCTCGTCCACGTCTTCGTGGGCCGCAAACTCACTGGCATCGATCAGTCCGTTCTCGATGAGAGTCTTCTTCAGGCGCTGTTCGATGCCCACGCCGTGTTTCATCATGGCGAGGGATCGGAAGTTCCCGGAAGAAGCTGCTGCGGCAGCATTTGCCGAGGACGAGGAGTGCGAGTGGGTGTTCTCGTTGCTGCTGCTCGTGGTGCTGTTGCTGTGCTCGCCCACGGCGGCCTGTTCGCTGGGCAGCGTCATCAGCGACTCCTCCATCAAGGCGGACACCAATCGCTGGGTAAGCGGACCAGTGATGCTCTCCTCCACCATGCCTTCGGCCTTTTTGAGCATACCGCTGGAGTTGTTCGATTTGATTCGTGCTCCGCCAGGCTGCAGCGCCTTCATATCTTCCTGGGCCCAGACTGTGGAGTAGTGGGGACCCAGAGGGGGCACTGGCGGCACCAGTGGACCCCAATACTGCTCCAGCAGGTCATCGATTAGGCGCAGATCCTCGTTGGTTAGCGGCATGCAGTAGGGCTCCACGGATAGCCAGAACTTGTTGGGCGTATCGTTCTTGGGCACCGACATCTTCGGTAGCTGCGGCAGCGGCTGGTGATGCGGCAGCACGGATCCAGAGGCATTGGCGGCCACCAGTGTGGGCAGATAGTCCATGCTGTCGTCAGTGTGCACGGCCAAGGGGCTGTTCTTGGCCTGGTGCTTCGAGGTGCCGCCTGAAACGCCCTGTTGCTTGAGAATGGTCATCGAAGAGTGCTTCTTGCGCACGCCCGTTGGCTCATCCCGCTTGCGCTTGGACTGGCTGGAGGATGAGGCGCCTCCGCCGCCCAGCGGGCTGCCCAGACTCGTCGACGAGTTGCTGCCGATGCCCAGCAGGCCGTTGAGCATGCTAGCCGGACAAGGTGGCGATCCAGGCACACGGTCGAGCTTTCTGCGATCCTGGCGCTTCTCATCCTTGTCCAGGCTATCATACTCCGCTTTCAGGACGCGCGTGCGCAGCGCCACATTGGAGAGCATCTGTTCCAGCTCCAGTTGCACTGCGTCCAGATCCTCGGCCGCCAAATGATCATCCGCCGGACGCTGCAGTGCGGCTGCAATGGTGGGCAGCAGTTTGGGCACATCCCGAGTGCGAATTATGGGTATAACGACGCCACCGGGCGTGGCCAGCACCTCGGAATCCAGGAAGGTGCTCGCTGGCGCGGATTTGCCGCCACCTGTGCCATTTGTGGGCAGTTTTCCAGCTCCTCCGGATGACGCAGAGATGCCAAAGCCACCGGAACCGAGCGAACCACTGAAGTGGGCCAGTTTGATGTTCTTCAGGTTCGCACTCATGGGACGCGACTGCGACTGGTTGGGGACCTGTGTGTTAGGTAGATTGCGTATATATTTGCTGTTTTTCCTCCTTTTCTTGTGGTGTAAAAATCGCAATTTGTTTTGCGTCGATATGGCAGTGTGACCGTAGCGGAAGACGTGTAAATACTAATGTACAAGATGGATAAAATACTGGAATGGGCTAAACGCGCGGGTTAGGCACAGTGGGACAAGCAAAAAAAATCCTCATGAGTAGCGATGTATTTATATTTATTTAAAACATGCTTAGCTAGCATTTCATTAGTCATATTTAGCAGTAATTGAAACTGTTTATTCGACTATATTTCAGCAATTGAAGAAAACGGAATATTATCGCATGCATACATTTGCATACCACCTGATTTTTTATCCATAAAATAGTGAAAAATACTCTCTGCAACTGTAACAGTGATCGTGCACTACAGCGCTGCTCCAGCGCTGTGCAACACTGGCGGCCGCGTAGCGCGCGTGTTTACCAATACTTTGCTTTTTTTGTTCAGTTCTTTGTTGTTGTTTGGCGTTCGCATTTCGCCCGTCGTCGTCTGAATTTTTAGTGATATGCGCGCTATTTCGGTGATAAGCAGTGTACTTAACAAATCAGCGACTGTTGACAATTAGTAATGGCCAGCGGGAGCAGCTTGCGATGTTAGAGTAGCCCCACATTCCCCCCTTCCGCGGACGAACTGCAAGTGCAAACTGCAGTGTATGTATGTAATTTTATGTAATTGAACACCCATTTGCCACCCCACCCCCCAAAATCCACCAAAGCATGCAAACACACATCCAAACATTCGAACATCCAAGCACCCAAACATCGAAGCATCCGATAATCTCGGACTGGGTGCCTCCAATTGCGCCTTGTTTGTCCAATTGTGAAGCGAAAATCACAAGACAAGTCGAATTGACGCTCAGCCGCCACGCCCCCTTCGCTGCTCACGCCTCCCCCCCTCCCCCCTACCCCTTCACCCGGGCGGAAATCAACGTAAATCAAAAGCCAACATCCAGCGATTCAGTTCGGTTTAGTTGGGTTCAGTCGTGCCGACATATGCACAAATATCCCAGCTTCAAAACGCTGTTTCCATTCGATTTGCCTACACTTTCCCAACTGGGCATTTTCGCTATCAGAAGAGGTTTGCAATGATAAATGATTCGAATTTCAAGCAGTGCAAAAGTTTGTTATTTTAGATGGATTTATTATTTCCAAGATTTCCGCTTCCAAAGAATTCGAGCTTGCCATATGTAAAACACGATCGTTATAAGCCAATTAACTTGACTTTGATTTGTTTAGGTTACAACAAAGTGTTTTGTTTGAGTTAAAATCCGATCGCAGAAAGATCCAAAAATTAAACAGTGAAAACAATGCAAATAACTTGACAGTGTGTAATTTAATATAAAGCAACAACACACAAAAGTGTTTTATTTGAGCTTAGCTTATGTTTTGTAAAGGTTTCATGTTTTGTGTTCCATAAGATATATGGATATATACGATATATTCGTTTCAAGTTTGCCTTGTTTGTTCTTCAATACAAAGATAAATACAAGCTTCCCCCATCTATTATCTCAAGTAAAAAGAAGTGATCAGCCTATATAGTTCTTTGTTGCTTTACTTAATTCTTTGTTTTCGCTATTTGCAAACTTGCAGTATGATGGAACAAGTGAAAATCGTAGCTATTTTGAATCTATATCTCGTTTGTTTTTCGAGATAATCCCAACGTGATTGCACATAGTATCTAGAAAAGTCGAACAATAACCGCGGGCGGGTAAGGGTATTCGCAGTGCCCCCAAAAACCTGAACGAACCCTCCGCTCTTGTTTTATTGATCAAATATTTGCGTCTACGTGTGTCGTCGTCGTCGATGTGTTCCGTTCCGGCGATGTCTCAGCGATTATGGGGCTTTGTGTGTCAGCTGTTGTTTTAAACGGCACTAGCACATGTTTTATAAGCCCAGTCCGCAGGCCAGTCGGCTCGTTATCAGTGCCAATTAAACCGGAGAAGAGAAATCTTTAACCGCCGGCGATAGTGGCGATAAGGTCGCAGCCCTGGGATGATCGGGATAGCTTCAGGATTCACCAGCTATGTCGATCGATCAGAGACAGCACCAACAATCCATTACGATTGCCATGGTTGGCCATAAGCTAGTTGGTAGTTGGTGTATGGTCTAATCAATCAGCGAGCCCATCTAATTTTAGACTCCACTGTTGACGTTAATTGACCGCCAGCCAGTGCCACGCCCTCCCTCCCCCTCATCAATTATCGCCCAGGTATTGACCACTCTTCTCGGTTGCTCGCTCAGCTGGGAATGATAATCAACTAAGTGGGGGGAGAACATTATCAGCGTATCCGTATCAGTGCATCAAAAGCGCATTAAATTCAATTAGATATATGCATAGCTGATAAGAAATGTTGTAATTCCCATTTAATCAATCATTCAAACAATTCAATCAATCAATCAGGGATTGGGCCATTGATACGCATATTTTGTACTTCTTAGTGATATATCTAAGTGCCTAGATTAATTTCCGACATGAGCAATGACTATTGATGATAATTTAATATCTACTGAGCAGGTCATTCAATTGATAATTATAAATAAATATCAAAATTAAATGAAAACAAAAGAGGCACTATTTATAAAGCTTGAATATCTGCATAATTAGATTTAGATAACGAAGTTGTATTTACGATCAAGTTGAGGTATAATATTTAGAATTCTTTTTTCCTGTGTAGGGTATTGTGTGAACGGAAGTTCCGGGCAGAAATCGAGGAAGGGCAGCCGTAAAATGAGCGGCTTAAATGGCAAGAAAAATACGACAGCAGCAGTTGGCGACGCAAATATTTGTGCAATTGATTAAAACAGTGTCCCATCCAGATCTCTATCTGTATCTTATACGTTTGCTGTTTGAACTGGCGACAAAATTTTCCAATTTGCTTAACTCGTTATGCGGGCCACGTTAATGATATGGCCTATGCACATACATATGTATATAAACAAACATATACCATACATACATATGTGTATTCATTCTGTAGAGTCGAGTGGCACAGACCCCAATAATTGTTTGTATATTATTGCTTATACGTACAAATATTTTTTCGGGGCTTGGGTGCTTATCAGTTGTGAAGAACACACACCCACCCATCCACCACCCACCGTTCAATTCACGATCGCCGGTAGTCGCATACAACGTGCTTTAGTTAATACGCCCGATTAGCTGCTGCACTGATTTGAGCCATTATCCATTAGTCCGCTCGCTCGTCCGTTAAATTACCGGCGGCGAAAGCTGGGCGATTGGTTCTATGTTCCTCGGACATTGCTGACTTGAGTCTCAACCCCACACATTACTCATCCGCCGCGAAAACAGCTCTATTTGGGCGGTGAATCACTCACTCCAAAATACATCTTTCCTAATCTTGAAGTGTACGTAGTACAAGCATGATTCTAATGCACTTGGCTAGCTTTAAGTACGCATACGATATCCGGAAGTGCCCTTAACAACTCTTCAATGCCATCGTTTCAGACGCGCTTCACTGCAGCGCCGATCAACGGAACGGATCCGATCTGGACTGGACTGAATAGCCCTAGAATAGCCAGGTCGAAGAATCGCCAGCCATGAAGTTCGCCGAGCACCTGTCGGCGCACATAACGCCCGAGTGGCGCAAACAATACATCAACTATGAGGTGAGTGTTGGCTCAACATGGGAAATCCACCAAGTAAACGAAGAAACCAGCTGATAGCCCAATTTCTGTGCCACAGGAAATGAAGGCCATGCTGTATTTGGCCGTGGAGGAAGCGCCATCGGTGGAGAGCGTCGAGGACGACGTGCTGAAGCGGCACTTCGCCAACTTCGATGAGAACTTCTTTCACTACTGCGACAAGGAGCTGAAGAAGATCAATACGTTCTACTCGGAGAAGCTGGCGGAGGCCACGCGAAAGTTTGCCACCCTGAATGCCGAACTGAAGACCTCCATCGAGGAGTCGGAGCGGAGTGCCAAGAAGTCCAAGGGACACAAACGACATGCCGCCTTGCCGGATCGCAAGGCGCGCGAACTGAAGTTGGCCTTCAGCGAGTTCTACCTGAGTCTGATCCTCCTGCAGAACTACCAGAATCTGAATCACACCGGCTTTCGTAAAATACTCAAGAAGCACGATAAAGTAAGTCTGATTTACGGCAACCGCAGAGACATCACTGCTCAGCCATGACCTAGTCAAGATCTTTGGAGATTGCATGTCTGCGGCGCAGAACACGAAAGAACACATTTCGTGTGAGAAATAAATAATACGAATTTATAGTAGGGTTTTCGGGGAAAAAGTCGCTTAAAAATAGTCACTGTTATCGCAAAAAATGAATGTATGCGGATTGCACAAGTTAGAATTTGGGGGTAGCCATAAACAATGTGAGTAAGTGAATAATACTAAGATAATAATGGGTTAGACATCACTGTATAGTTTTCCTCAAGTCTGTATGTTCTTAAAGTTTCTATATTTCTATATTTGGTGACAGCTTTTGCGTGTGGACACCGGTGCCAAATGGAGACAGGAGTATGTGGAGGCCTCGCACTTCTTCACCAACAAGGACATCGACAATATCATCAATGAGACGGAGACGACGGTCACCGGCGAACTGGAGGGCGGCGATCGGCAGCGAGCGATGAAGAGATTGCGAGTACCACCGCTGGGCGAACAGCAGAGTCCGTGGACCACGTTCAAGGTGGGCCTCTTCTCCGGCAGCTTCATAGTGCTGGTCATTGTGGTGGTGCTGTCGGCCATCTTCCACGAGATCAGCGGCGAGAACCTGAAGGTTACGTTCCGACTCTACCGCGGCCCCCTGCTAATCATCGAGTTCATCTTCCTCATCGGAGTGAACATCTACGGCTGGCGGTCGTCTGGCGTTAATCATGTCCTGATCTTCGAGCTGGATCCGCGAAATCATCTATCCGAGCAGCATCTCATGGAACTGGCGGCGATCTTCGGCGTGATCTGGACACTCAGCATGCTGAGCTTCCTGTACAGCGCCAGCTTGGCCATTCCGGCGTTCATCAATCCGCTTACGCTTACGCTGATTATGGTGCTGTTTTTGGCCAATCCGTTCCATGTGCTCTATCACGACGCACGATTCTGGCTGTGGCGGATTACGGGACGATGTCTGTCGGCACCGTTCTTTCATGTTGGCTTCGCGGATTTCTGGCTGGGCGATCAGCTCAATTCGCTGGCTACGGCTATCCTCGATTTCGAGTATCTCATATGCTTCTATTTCACAAATGGCAACTGGACGGAGGCGAGGGATGCCTCGATTTGCATGGAGAAGGACTTTATCATCCGGCCGATTGTCAATTGCCTGCCCGCCTGGTTTCGATTTGCACAATGCCTGCGCCGATATCGCGACTCGCGGGAGGCCTTTCCTCATTTGGTGAATGCTGGCAAATACTCCACAACCTTCATGGTGGTGATCTTCGCCACGCTGAAGAGCTTTCACAGTCGTAAGTTTTGCATCTCCATTTAAAGTATATTTATTTCCTAATGGATCTGTTCCTCCAGCGAACTATTCCAGCACATTCGATAATCCCTATACATGGCTGTGGATTATCGCCTCGATTGTGTCCTCTTGCTACGCCTACACATGGGATATCAAAATGGATTGGGGTCTGTTCGACAAGAACGCCGGCGAGAATACTTTCCTGCGCGAGGAGGTTGTCTACTCATCGACGGTAAGTTGAATAACAGCTAATAAGTATAAGATAGAATCATCTATATATCCTTAAATTGCAGGGTTTTTACTACTTTGCCATTTTGGAGGATCTGGCCCTGCGCTTTATTTGGGCGCTATCTTTCTACCTCACCGAGATGAAAATCGTTAGCTCAGACATAATGACCTCCGTCACAGGCATCCTGGAGGTATTCCGGTGAGTACAGATTCCTGAATCAAAATCTGTCCAAGTAATTTACGAAGATTACTCGCTTGCAGTCGGTTTGTGTGGAACTTTTTCCGGTTGGAGAACGAGCATCTGAACAACTGCGGTAAGTTCCGAGCCGTTCGTGACATCTCGATAGCGCCGCTGGACTCCTCCGACCAAGCGCTCATCTTGCGCCTGATGGACGAGGCTGATGGTGTGATCAATCGCTACACGAAGGCGAACCGACCAAAGCCCAAGAAGGTCAAGGATCCGGAGAAGCGGAGCCTGCTCCAGACGCGCGGATCGCTGCCCGATCTCAGGATCGATATGGACAGTAAAAAATTGTAGGCAACGATCGCCGCCCACCGAATTGTGCTTCCTAATGAACGATTTTGCGGAACGTCTTATACGAAAGTTTATCCGTAATTCAATTTACGTACTTTTTTTTCGTCATTTTTTTTTTGCGTTGTTTAGCTAATTTGTATATTTAGTGACTAAGTACTTAAAATTGAGGAGAGACAATGTCCAGCAATAATTAGTGCATAAGATTTCTAACTAATTTAGCATTCCACGTATGCGGTTAACTAACGAAAAAGACCAAACCTATACCTATACTTTTACCCGTAATCCGTAACCCGTAACCCGTAGCCCGTTACCTTTAGTCCCTAAGCCAGATTTCGACGTTTCCAAATCCAATTCGAAATCCATACCTTCCACAGAAATTGGAGTAAACAACGGCAGTATTAGTACTTAGAAAAGGCGAACAAAATAACTAGAACTCAGCAAGAATATGAAACTGCAGCCACCACATTCCTTTATCAATCGTTAGTCCTTTAGTTAGATCTGCCTTATCTGTTATCTGTCTGTCCACCTGCTGATTGATATACGACATAGACTGTGACCAAAACGAAACTTAAACTGAATTAAACAGAAACATATAACAAATAAAGTTTAAAGAACTTAAACTAAAGCTGATCCCGAACGGAATTGTACATAGTATACGTATGGTAGTGCCTGTGTGTGTTCTTCTCGCTCTGAGTGTGTGTGTGCGTGTGTGCAAGGTCTAGCATTCGAAACTTCAAAAGTGCAATGTTGTTTGTATGATATATACGAACAGTACAGACGTCTACATAACTATATACACGTAGGCTTAAGAACAACTCGTCAGATATTAATGAAGACTTTGTCAAATTTTGCCATAAGTAGTAGGCTCGCATTTTGAGCCTTTGATAAATTATCCTTCGAAAATAAATTATTCCTATTTGTAATAGCGCTTTTGATACGAAATCGCAACTATTTATGCGATGAACAATTTCCCAAGCAGGCATGTAAATATTTCAGTGCCTTCTATAGGGATTTTCAAAACACCGCTCCAATTGCACTTCAATCCACAAATTAAATTATATAATAAACGCCGAACACACACACACGCATACATACACATAAAATATATATTGTACACCTTAGCAGAAAGTACCCGAGAATTAACATGAAACGAAATAAAGACGGCTTTAAGTATGCAGCATAAAAAATGAAACAATAAGTGCCAATTGTATCTTGACCTAGCAAATATTTTCGAGTACAGCGGAAACCAGAGCTGTACCCCGCATAATCCAAAATTCCGGATCGTTGTGGCTCCGCAAGAGGACGGCCAGTATGAAGTTGGTCGAATGGCCCGTGGTGGAGAGAACACCGGATCTCTGCTGGGTCTTGTAGAGCGGCGCCTCATATCGCACCGTCGACGAAATCTCCAGGCACGGCTTGAATCTCACCACCGGCATCCGGGAGAAGAGCTCGCCAAAGTTGGCATCGCACAGGCCGCCTTTGCTCAAATCCCAGCGAGCTGCTTCGATGAAGATTCCGTGCACATTGATGACGGCATCGGTGCATTCGGGCAGGTTGCCATATAGCTTTTGGTCCTACGGGATAAAAGTTGGTGTAGGAAATAGAAATCGAATGCGATCTGGAGATATGTACATACACTCATGTTGTTGGTGTGCATCTCAAAGAAGTCCTGCTGCACCAGTTCCCGTTCGAACACATCGAAGTCGATCTTCAGTGAATCAATGGGCAGGACACGGCGACGGGCGTACGTCTGCAGGACGCCGGTGAGGAAGGATTGCGGGAAGAAGAAGCCACTGATCCAGTAGGAGCGAGGTGCTCCATTCTCCGCCCACTGTTGGATGAAGTCGATGCGCCGCTGGAAATCGGATATATAGCTGGGCAGCGGCTTGATCGAGAGGAAGCTCCGCTTGGCCCAGGACGCGGGCACCTGGTTCGATAGCAGCGCCTTGAACACGTTCTCCAGCTCCTCGGACATTACCACCAGGCCCTTGATGGCCTTGGACAAATTGACCAAGCTGTCGTGAATGATGCCCAATGCGATGTTGAACCGATCGATCTCTTGGACCAGCACAATGGTCAGCGATGGCACTTGACCCTTGGCGTCAAGCTGGAAAAAATGGGTGGGGATAAAGATTGGAGCACCATTTTGGAAACTACCATGCGACCTACCATAGAGAGCGTGTCGTGGATGGGTTCTCTCTTTATCTTGTTGGCCAGCGCTTTCTGGATGCGTGCGATTGTCTGCTGGGCGATCTCATTCTCCATAGCCTGGCCCTCGTCGGCGGCGGATCTCGGCTGGCCTAGGAGCAGGGTGTTGATGAAGAAGGACGTCTCCTTGGTCTGGAACACGATGTTGGCATTCTGGTTCATGCCGAAGATCTCGGGATCCTCGAGGACCGGAAAGCCCTGCACATAGGCTGAGTATTCGGTGAGCGTTTTCTTGCGCGGATCCCGATAGTAGCTATCACCACGACAGTACTTGTAGTCCGGCTGGATGATCCTCTTCGACGAAAAGATGGTCAGAATGGTGCGCAGGCACCGCAGATCCCAGTAGTCAGTCACCCGGCCGCCCCACGTGATGTCACCGTTGATATAGAGAATGGCCTCCCAGGGTATTTCATCCAGAACCTCCCGATCGATAAAGAAGTCGAGGGTCTTTAGTCCGCATTCCCGATCGCTCTCGCTGAACTCGTAGGTGATGTTCCATCCCAGGGGTCCGAATTTCCTGCGCTCCAGCAAAACCGCATGGAACATGCACAGCCCAAAGACAATGGCCCGCCAATTGCCATTCTGGATGTGCTGCTCGAAGAAGTCCTGCTTTAGATCCGTCAGTGCACCAAACACATTCGCCTTAATGCCCTTCGGCGGTTCATTGGTGATCTTCACCGAATTCTGGAGTACACTGATCGGGAACGTTTGTATGGGCATGGAGGAGAGATAGAGCCGGAAATCGACATGCGCCTTGGTGATGCCCAGCGTCAGGTTTCGCACAATCGTCTCCAGCGTCTGCATGAACGAGGTGGCCAAATGGCAATTCTGCAGGAACACCCAGTGACCCAGTCGCAAGCTCTTTTCGATCAGGTTCTCCGCCAGTGGTCCCTGGCCCTGGCCCAGCGAAATGGAGTAGTACTTGTCGGTGAACTGCATCTGGGTGGTGAACTTGAGGAAGCCAGACATTGGATCCGAACCAGTGGACAGCACAAAGATCAACGGCGTCACAGCAGAGGTGTCCAAATAGCTAAAAGGGGGGTTGGCAAATATTACAAAACTTTCCATAGCTGGGAGTAGGAGATCTTACACAGAGCTCAACTGGGTACCACCTGATGCCTCGGTGAAGTACTTGCCCACGGTGGACTGCAGGTAGCAGACCACGTTGAGCAGGAATCTCGGTTTTCGGAAGGCGGAGATGAACATCAGCTTGTGGAAAACCCTTAGTCGTTTGTTCCACTTGTCCGTTGGTGGCTGATTCGTCTGGGCGAAGTCAAAGACCTCCTTGTTCTCCTGCATCTGGATGAAGAAGGGCTTGTCCAGTTCGTCGGTAAATCCGCCGAAGAAGCTACTGAAGTTATCCTCCAAAAAGATGCACGAATCCCATTCGATCTGGCTCATCTTGATCTTGGCCGGCTGAGTCTTGGTCCGAATGTTACCCACAGGTCCGCGAGAAAGGAAAAGGAACTCCTCCTCGGTAACTCGACCCTCTTGCCGCTCCACCGACAACGCCAACAGGAAGCTAAAGATGATCTTGTGGTTCTCGAACAAGCCGCGGGATATGTTATCGAAAATGGCTCTCAGTTCGTCCGTCATCAGAGTGGAAATGCGCACCTCCACGGACTGAGGTGGATGATCCAAGCGGAGGACATTGCAAAATACCTGGGTGAAGTACTTCAGGCTGTACTGGTACATGGGATCGATCTCGGCCAGGCCTGCGACCACAAAGTAGAGGATGGCTCCTCGGGAGGCCAGGATGCGGTAGCGTTCCCGCGAAGCGGTGATGACCTTCTCCGTCTCCTCGGTGTCAATCAATCGGGCGGCAATGATCAGCGATGTTTCCTATATGGGAGTATGATGGATGATGGATCACAAATTTCAATCGAGAGAAGGAACCCACCTTGGCATCGTTCAGTGTCTCCACCAGCTCTTCGTCGTCGAGAATGTTTCCTTCGGAGTTGAACAGCAACTTCAACACCTTGTCCTCCAGCGCCAGCAATTGCTGTTTGTCCGAGTTGATCTTGACCACCAGGTCGTTACGCTGGATCTCCATCGCGGGCAGCTCGATGGCCACGATGTCACTTAGGTTACGATTGGAGTTGTAGAAGTGCAAATGCTTATAATGATATTGATTACTTACGCCAGCAATTGATCCTCCAGACCGCTCTCCGTGACCAGAAAGTTGACCAATGTCACGTTGATGCACACCTCGGGCAGGTAGTGAGGATTGGGCAACTTTGTGGTCATGTACAGCTTAAAATTGTCGTCGTAGTCAATCACCATGTCGCCCAGTTTCAAATAGGTACGACCCTCGAATCGGTACGTTTCTCGCTGAAGGATGGGTCGCAAACTGGGATCGATGGTCTCGTTGATCTCCTCGAGCAGCACCGGATACCCCTGGCGTACAGCGTTCTCCAGCACCCGCATCATGGTCGAGTCGGTCATCTTGATCACCTGCAGATTGTTGGCCCGCTCCATGTTACGGATCCAGCGATTGGCCTGCTCTTGAGGATCGATCATGAGGGCCCAACGCAGAGCCCTGGTGGCATATATGCCATTCTCAATGGATATATTATCCTTCGGTAGGCCGTCCACATTCCACTGTCGCATCTCGTACGGATCTCCAAGCACCTTCAGCAAGTTGAACTCGGGACTGGAGGGAATCTTGTGCTCACGGCACTTGGTCACCCACAGAGCACTCATATCGCGACGATATTCATGGGAGAAGGCTCCCAAATAGGCGACACAGGCGGCGGCCACCAGGACATCGCCGGGCACACAGGCTAGATCTCCGGTTAGGGACTTGACCGTTTCGCGCCAGCGCACCTGCTCGTCGGAAAGAGCGGAGGTCAAGCGACCTGCTCGATTGATCCTACCGTAGGTCAAGTCCACGTTGTCCTGGATAACTTGGAACTCGCGCTGCTTCTCCTCGAGACTGTCGCGAAGTCCTTGAATCTTGGCCTCCACGGCAGCCAGCTCCTTTTGCTTCTGCCTCAGCACGGTCATCACCTCCTTGAGTTCCGCTTCGGCGGCCTCCTTTCGCTTGATCTTCGGCTCCACGACCTTGTACACCTTGGAGAACTTGTCCATGGATATTACCCACATGCTCATCGACTTGGCCACCTTGGAGACCTTCTCAAATTTCTGTGAATAGCGAGATGGTTAGTCAAAGAACTCTGCTAGCTAAGGAAGTAAACGTACAGCCGGCACAAAGTCCTTGTGGTCGATGTACTTCTTGACCTTCTTCAGGGTATCCTCCTTCATGTGCTCCTTGTCATACTCAAACAGCCGCTTGATGAAGTTTATGTCAGCCATGATGGCCTTGGCGGATGCCCAGGTGGGTCTGCAAAGGATAAAATAGGTGGATAGGGGAACATAAAATAGGGTAAACCCACTCACTTCACACCCAGCAGAATGCAGACCGCCTCCATGCAGAACTGCACCAGAGCCGGCGGCGTGGTGAAGGACTTCAGTTCATTGATGTCCGCCTTGGTCAGACCCTTTAGTGCTTCCTCCGCCTCTCGCAGCGCCGGCATGGCAATCTCCAAATCTTTTCCGGCATCCTCGGATATCGCCTGAGCCACCGCCGCCTTCTCCTTGGCATTCATCTCGTCCTCTAGCACGCTCTGCTTCACGGCATCCGCCTGCTTGGTCTCCTTGGTCAGATTGTCCACCAGGGACTTCATCATGGCGGATTTCTCATCCAGCTGGGGCACCATTACCTCCAGCTCTTTTCCCATAACTGCGATCTAATTATTGGAATAGAACTTGGGATCTATCTTCTAAGGATGAAGGAGAATTAGTTACTTACCACTTCATTGGTCTCCAGAAGCTTGTTCAGGCCATTGGCGATTCGCTTTCTCTTGGCTATGATCTCCATGTTTTTGATCTTCAGCAGATTCTGGTACAGCTTTAACAACTCCAGATAGCTACTCGGTGTGGTATAGTAGTGCCTCTTCATTTCCTTGTAGAACTTCACTGAGGCATCTTCAACAGTCTGGAAGGGATTTCATTTGAAGCAGGCTATTCCTTCGAAGAAACCGCACTTACCTTATGCATAAAGACGGTTGTGCTCGCCAGCGAGATGCGATCCTCCATTTTGGGTGCGATCTTTGTGAGCAACCCGAGGGCCACCGAATATAGGGCCTCCGTTGGCCAGCTGGTGAACCAATCGATCGTGGTGCAGTTGACTAGCGAGGGGAACATGCGGCATCTGCGCCGAAAGGCATCGCCAACCGGACTCATCGACATCACCACGTGCAGATTGTTCCTCACCCGGTTGATGAAGAACTTGTAGATGTCATCTCGTGTGCAGGGCTAAACCAGATAAAAGATAGGGTAAATCCAGATTAGTCCATTTTGGTATACCCACATCATCTTTTCTGTTCTCATTGCATCCGTCACGGGCGTCCAAGATGATCTTCTCGAACTCATCACCCTCGAATAGATTGGGCACTTCCCCGGAATTGAGAATGTTGTTGATATCCTCAAGGAACTCCTCCTCCACGATCTGACTGTCTATCAATAGGAAGGTCACCGGTTGATTATCGATCTGTTGGAGATTTAAACGGAAGATGTAGGCGAAAAAACTTAGTTAATGTAACTTAAGCACTCACTCCAGCGATGCGGTAGAGGACTCTCAGATCTTCATGGAAAGCATTTAGGTCGTAGTTGCGTCGCATCTCGATCTGCCAGCAGTTGTACTCGTTGACGTGGGATGCCAGCCGGGTGAGGGATTGTTTTCCCATTCCGGCCACGCCCACCAGCAGTCCATTTCCGCGATCGCTGCGCAAAAGTCGCGCCAATCGGACCGTGTGCTCCATGGCATCCTGGAAGAGGATTAGCTTCATTTGCTTACCCACCGCCACCGAGTTGTAGTCCGCAATGTAATCGTTGAGAACGCTTTCCAGCTTCGCATGATCCCTAATCTCATCGTAGATACGCTCGTTCTTCGGCTTGCCAAAGACCATAAAGTCACCGAAGAGTATCGGTGGCTCATTGTCGTTGATCACCGGGCGATTGAAGTGGTCCAAGCATACTTCCTTCATCAGGGTCTTGAAAATGTTCTTGTCCTCTATGTTAATCAATCTGTCGTGAAACACACGAGTGGTTTCGTGGTAGAACAGTCGGAGTATCTGGTTCTCCTGGTTGTAGTGTAGATTGCTCGCCTGCAGGATACCCTGTATACACTTGGATAGATCGCGCAGATTGAAGATATAGTGCGACTTATCCGGTGTGGGCAACATTACAGTAGCCACTCGCATATAGACATCCACACACGCATTCACCATGGGCTCCGAGAGAGCTCTTACTGCGGAGGAGAACGTTTGCAGGAAGCCCCGCAGGATGCCATTGAAGATCTGGGTTAGGGTCTCCTCATTCGGTTTCGGCAAGGAGAACAAGGCAAAGTGACGGACAAAGCGCGGAGTGAGTGGGTTTCGACCTCCTCCAGGCGGAGCACAGGCACAGCCCAGGACTACGTCCAGAATCTCCTTCCAGTAGAGCTTCTCCCGATCGTAAAAGCCCTTAAAGTCAAGGAATTGGCGCAGCAACTCAATGGCCGGCGAGGCTCCGTAGGTATCCAGCTTGGGCATATTCACGTCGTCAATGAAAACGATTACGGTCTTGCCCACCGGAGCACCCAGCTGGGTCTTCTTGCGCTTCTCCAGCGGCCCCTCAATCATCTCTTGGGTGCGCATGCTGCTCGTCTGGGCGGAGAAGTTCAAGATCACTGGGATGACATTGCCCTGCGACAGTCGTTTCATGCAACTGATGGCCAGGACAGTTTTGCCCACGCCCGTATCTCCAGTCACCATGACGGGCATGCCCCGTTTGAACAGGAGATCGGACACATAGCTGGAGGGGATTGGGATTACTCTTTTGTTGTCATGTATTTAGTTACAAGACAGCACTTACCCGTATTTGGTGGTGTCCACCGTTGGCACCTGCATGTCATAATAAGAGGTTTCCGGATCGAAGACAAACTTGGCCATGATATCTAGCCAGCTGCCCCAGTCCATTTTCTCCAGGTCGATGCGATAGTTCCACAAGGTGAAGTTGGGTAGGCTGCGCGGGGAATAGGAATGCATAACTTGGTATTTGGTAACTACAGCCACCATTCTTACGTCATATTCGGATGTTGGGCAATGGCCTTGCTCCACTGCTCCTCGAAGGACACCTTCTCGGCATCCTTGAGATTAGAGGCAATGGCCCAGAGCACCGCCCAGGCGAAGATCTTCGTCACCAGTTCCTTGCCCTGCTCTTCACCCAATGCCGACCACTTGACCGCCTCGAACTGGGCAGAGGTCAGCTCACAGCACAGTCGTACCTTGGATCCCAGCACCTGGTGGATGGTGTACACCGCCCGCTTCCGTTCGATCTTCAGAGCCTTGTCGAAATAGCCCACAAAGAGCTGGTAGCAGAACTCGGCCAGTGGAGCGGGCAGCTTGTGCTTCATGTCCACCTCCCGCCAGGTGTCGATCAGTGGTATCCAGCCGAGATCGCCGGGATCCACATAGACCATGCCGCAACGGGAAACGGTGGCAGGCGAAGCCTGCAGAAGATCCTGCACCTCGAAGAGCATGTGGATCCAAGCGGTCAGCTTGATGCGCTCCGAGTTGGCCAGACACAGCATCTTGTTATCATCCAGCACCGTGTTCAAGTTCTCGATCCATACTGCGTCAACGGGGCCATCGCACATGATCCATTGGTGAATCTCATCTGAATCGGGAGTTTAGGAAGATCTTTTAACATCTAAATATCTCTGCAGGGGATCTTACCTTCGACTGTGGTGGCAGTTCGCACCGCCAGGCCCAGTAAGCCATCCTGCCACTCCAGCGTCTTGAGATCCACATAGCCGTACAGCTCGTTCATGGTCACCGCCTTGGGATTCATTGTCTGGATGACCACTGGCCGAAAGTTCGGGTCTTGCACTTCGTTCTCGAAGAGATGTGAGAGAGCGAACTCGAGGGCATGCAGAACCACGGATTTACCGCCACCGGTGGGACCCACCAACATGACACCCCATCGGACGCACATCGTCTCGTACAATTGCAGACACTTTCGGATGGTGGTCGGCACCGCCTGGAGATTCTTCTGCCGCAGTCCCAGTCGCAAACTGGCCTCCAGATGCGGATGCTGTGAGTCCGGCAATTCCACGCCCGGAAACAGATCGCTAAGGATGCCACGGAACAGGACCGCATCGTCAGCCAGAAACTTGGGTATATTGGAGTCTCTAAGTGCCGCAATCAGGGTGATATCCTCCCGTTGATTGGGCGAGGCTCTCTTGAGAGCTCCAGCCATCACCAGGACAGACTTCACGGCTCGCATACCGAAATCATAGTGATTCTGCTGGCTGAGCTGCTGACTGCAGAGCTGGTACATCTGCACCATCTTGCGGGCCAGGATCTTGGGATCCTCGAAGCCCTCCGAGTACAGAATCACCTCCGAAATGAGTGCGTAGTCGGGCACCATCATCGAGATGGGTCGGAACAGGGCCTTTAAATTATCGGGCAGTTCAGTTCGACCGGCGTAGCCGGGATTCATGGTAATGAAGACGCAGCAGGAACGATTGATCTTGATCTCCCGACCCTCGAAGATAAAGCTGTGGAATAGGAGGTACTTAATCAATGGGGATTAACTTCTTTAAATGTGTAAATGTCCTACCGCTTCACCCTCATGGCCTTGGCCGTTCGGATGGTGATCAACTGCTGGGCAATCACGGACAGCACTTCGATGTCGATTCGGTTGAACTCGTCGAAGCAGCACCAGGCGCCGCATTGGGCCAATCCCGAGAAGAAACGTCCCATCATCTTGTAGTCCAGGCCATCTGAGCAATTAAAGACGACGCACTGTTTGGCCAACGCCTTGGCCAGATCCTTCGTGGTCTCGGTCTTGCCTGTTCCGGCTGGTCCGGCCGGAGCTCCGCCCAGATCCATCTGGAAGGCGCCCATCAGACAGAGGTAGCAGCGATCCGTCAGCGGGGTGAGCACCAGGACACCGCCGGCACCCAAGTACTCATAATAGTACGGAATATTGGCGGCGGCCATGCGGGAGTAGACCGTTTCCGTCTCATCGGCCCAGTAGAATCGCAGCATCTTTAGCCAGTTGAAGTCCGATCTGATGGAAAGAATCTTACAATCTTGGCTCAACATTTCGCAGACTCGACACTTACGCTTTGCAGACTTCCTTTTCGATGAGCATGCGCACCGAATCCTTGGCGTGCACATCGATGGTGATCAGGGCGCACAGGATTTTGCGCAGCAGCGAGCTAATGTTCTTCCTGGTCAACGCAGCGAGGGCGCCCAGATCCTTCAGGCACTTGATCTCAAACTTGGCCATCTTCTCCAAAATGTTCAGGGGATTGCGCTCCTTGCCCTCGTAGATGCGATGAATGTCGGCGGCCCACTGCACTTGGGAGACGGTGAGCACCACCTGGTTGGGATGATCCTGGAACCAGTCCTCGCGCTCCTTGGCCGGATAGCACTGGTAACCGAATCGCATGTACCGCTTGCATGACACAAACATGGCCTCCTCCACCTTGCTGAGCCATTCCTCCACGGCTCCACGAGCCTTCAGACCCTTGCCAAACTGCAGCTTCTCGCCCTCGGGTGAGAGGAAGGCAACGATGTCGTTGGTGGCCACCATCTTGCCGTCGCCGCCTTCCTTCGATCCAAATTCCAATCGGTAGATGGCATCGAAGCACTTGCGCAGATGCGGCTGCACTGCCTGGGGAATTCGAGTTTGTGCCAGGATCTCCAGCAGTTCGTCGTTGGACAGAAAGTAGAATCTATGGGGTATTCATTTATATATTTTATATAAGTATTGATTGTGTCTCCTTACCTGGGGAAGACCACCCGTTTCACCTCCAAATATGCTTCCAATCCGCGTGATATGAGATCCAGCAAACGGTTATTCTCCACCAGCACCTTGTGCACATCCGCGCTGGACATGGTGGGCAGGGCCAGAGCCACCTTCTTTGCCTGGCGGACCGTCTCCTTGAAGCTCTTGTCCACCGTAAAGAACATCTTGGCCTCTTGGGGCAGCTGTCGCTGAATATCCGCCGAGGCGAAGATGGCCTCCAGGTAGATCCAAGCTCCCTGGCAGTCCATCCAGCTTTCTGTTTCGGAATTGATTGATTAAGGATACCAAATCTTAATTCAAAATATATAACCCACCGAAGGTCTTGGCAAACTGGTCCATGGCATTGATCCACTCGTCCACCTTGCCCTTGATGGGACCCACAAACTTGGATGCGGCTATCGTGTTGATATTCACATTGGAATCATCGAGAACGGCCTGTAACTCCTCCGTGCCGGCCAGTATGAAGACGTCCTTGGCGTCATGGTGCGGTACAATAGACAGTTCCGT
This sequence comes from Drosophila mauritiana, assembly GCF_004382145.1. NCBI lineage: Eukaryota > Metazoa > Arthropoda > Insecta > Diptera > Drosophilidae > Drosophila > Drosophila mauritiana. Next base: position 17,896,300 of record NC_046672.1, on the reverse strand, counting down.
CTCCTTCCAGGTGGTTTCGATGCCCTTTAGCATATTCTCCAGCTGCACCTCGCCGGTGGCCTGCGAGGATATCTGCATCAGAGCCTCGCCGACGGCGACATCGTCGAATGCGTGCACATCCTCGTATGTCTGGATTAGGATGTCCTTCTCTTGGAAGAACTTGCGATTAAGCAGATCTTCGATCTCCGCCCAGTGACGCTAAGTGGATAGATGATTAGGGGATATTATATATATATTATATATATATCTCTCTGAACCCTCAACTTACGGCTCTTAAATTGGGATTACGCAGGTAACCGATCACTGGGAGTTTCTCCTTGAATGCCTCTGCGGACTTCTGGAGCACTGGGACTATGTTGTTTTCGGGCAGATACTTTTGGAACTGCATGCAGTTCTTGATCGTCTTGGAGTTCAGTTCAACCATATCCACCACATTTAGGGTGTTGAAATCGGACACTATCCACTCGGCCAGCGATTCCTCCCAATCGGACCACGTGCGATAGAGATTCTGGCGCATCCGTATGTCATAGAAGCCGCTGGCCATCTCATCGTACATGGTCAAGTCAATCTGGAACTCCTTCTGGTAGCCAAGGAACTCGTCGGCTGTCTCACGACATTTGTTCAGGTGTTCCAGCATGGAATCTAACTTATTGGTGACCGACAATCGGTTGGAATTGGCCTAGGGAATATATCAAGTTTAATAAAAGTAATATATGTACAAATTCGTTTCGAATAACTCACATCCAGCAGCCAGGGCTGCATGGCTTCGACGGCCACCTCATGGATCTCCTCCTTGAGCGCCGCTATGTCATCCTGCATGGCATCCTCGAGTCGATTGATAAATTCCTGTCGCTTCTCTCTGATCTCCTCCAGCGTCTCCCGCGTCCTATTCAAATAGTCTTCGGTATCCATGTAATCCTCCTTGGAATCGTCATCGATGGGTATGCCAAAGTCCTTGATAATGAGCAACAGATCGTGCACATAGTCGATGCCATCGAATATCCCGTCCAGTTCGGTGGAGCACTTGTCCAGAAATCGGATGTGGGCCACAATCTCCAGAGTCTCGTGCGGTTCGTAGCAGATCCTGCCATGGAAATCCTGTGCCTCCTCGTACAGTCGTGTGGTCTCCTCCTCGGCCAATTTGGGCAGGTATGTGGCCAGGACGTTCTGGAGTCGGGAACAGACCGGCGTCACCGTATCCTTGAAGTTCGTCTGGGTGAGCTTTAGCAGACCCAGGAATACGTATTCCAAGATGCCATCCAAAGCCCTCACATTGTTGCAGTATCTATCGCAGTACGCTCGCAGTAATTGAAGATCTGAAAAGTACACGATTTATATAAATAATCTTAAATATCATATTTTCATATATATACCTCTTTCCGTATTGAGAACCGTGGGATCTGTACTATTGTCAATCTCAAAGTTTTCACGAATTTGGTGGAATCTCTGCGTATAAAGTCGCGCCCTTTCATAAGCTTTTCGTATTAGTACGAACATATTTTTGCTAGTGCGAAAAAGGTATTATTCTTCAAATGTAGTATTTTATCAATGTTTACCTACCGATTATACTGAAATTGTATATCGGCGCGCAGCAGATAGTGCAAATCGGGGGCACCATCGTATAGCACCTCCTCCTGGCGTCCCATAATCGAGGGTCTAAGATTACATAGTTCAGTTATTAATCCGCTTTCGGATGCACAAGTTACGCAACCTACTGGGTGTACTGCGTGAAGAAGGGATCTGTGGTGAACGGATGGATTTCGAGGACCGTCTCCAGAATGAGTCCTGTGATGCGCTGAAATATAATCCTGATAATATCCTCCGACGGCTCGATATCAATGCGATCGGGCAGTAGACGCAACATGGCCAAAAAGAATGGACTTTGCGGCTTGTCCTGTGGTCGCTGCTTCTCGATCCGCTTGTCCACCCGATCATGTCTATTGATATCCGCCTCCGAAGGACCAACTTCGTCGTGCACCTCGAACGAAGTGGCCAAATCCTCAAAACTTTTGATCGTGATCCGGTACAGCATTTGGTACACCATCATGTCGCAGTAGGTGAGGAAACTAATTTGGAGAAGGCAAAAGATTAGGATCAATTCTAGAAAGGTCGAATGCGTTTTCACACTTGGTCAGGGTCTTGCAGAAGGCCCTCTTCCGTGCTCGGTCCATAAAGCTGTGCGCTTCACGCATCTTTTTCAGCGATGGATAGTAGTTGACCTCGTCATCCGGATAGAAGCCGCGTGCCTGGATGGCATCCGTGCAAGCTCGAACTATATTTACGCATTAATTAGGGTTAAATGCGGACTCCAGTTACGGTTAAACTCACATATCGTCTTGGCAATAAACTCCCGGAAGTCGGTGAAGGTCTTGTGCAGCTGCTCATAGATGCGCATGTGCGTCTCCAGGAAGTAGAATGGATGCCAGTTCTCAATGTTGGACACATTGACGAAATTCAATCGCTGCAACTGCACAATATCGCTGCGCATGCGCAGGATCGCTTTGGCCAGCTGGGGAATCACGATGAAGAGGTTGTTCTGCAGAAAGTCCCGTGCCTCGTTCAGTTTCCGCCACTTGATCGTCTTTTCCCATACCTAAGGGATGGGAAAACATCAGTAAAGATTTAAACTATCAGTAACCAACTGATTTAACTCACCTTGAAACCCTTCCACAGCCGGAAGATGGAGAAGGATCGTATCTGGATGATGCTGAGGAACTGCTTGAACTCCTGCTGCCACTGGTCCAGTGGCGTGAAGAAGTTCTCGGAGCAGTGCCAGAAGGTGACGCCGTGCCGGGTGACGGTATAGAAGGGTTCGTACGTGTTCAGATCCTTGTACTCCACCTCCCGCAGGCTGTACGGCGTGAAGTACTCGCTGTCGTGGGGCAGCATGTAGTCCATGTAGACGAACGAATCATCCGGCATGTTGCGCATCCGGTTGATGATCAGATTCAGATCCGGAATGAGCGATGCTCCCGTGGTGATCTTTGTGGTGCTGGCACTGCGCGATTTGTTACCTGTAGCCGAGCCTCCCGATTTCGAAGTGGAAAAGTTCAGCCGGTGCTTGGAGGCCCTCTTGTGCTTCCCGCTGCTGCCGGCTTGTGCCTTCTTCTCACTGCCATCCGCCGGACCCGTAATGCTGCCGTCGTTGACATCGCTGGCGCGATCCGTGAAGGCGGTGAAATCGCTATCAAGTCGATCCATGGACATGCTACTCGGTCGCTCATCGCCGGTTACGCGTTTAAAACCCATATCTCCGGAATGATCGCCGCCTCCTGCCGACTGCCGCCTACTTCTTCCCCGTTCCCGAGCCTTCTGTGACCCATCGTCGTCCTCCTCCTTCTCCCTCTCCTTCTCCTTGCCCTTGATCTTGATTTTGCTCCTATCCTTACCCTTGGGAAGCAGCTGGCGGTACATCCCGGACATCGGGCTAGAGAGAATCCGGCTGTATGTGGCTAGGTTTTGATCGGCTTCACACCGACTGACAGCTGTTGGTTGCTCCAAATTGTTATTCCGTCGCCATGTCTACTGTTGTCAGACATCCGGAAAAGGGGTGGAAGTTTGTTTGCTAACATAACTCCAGATACTCTGTAATATTAATGCTTATTTAGTTACAACTTGGAGGATGCTTAATTTTTTTAAGGATCCTAATGTATTAAAAATTTTCATGAATCTATATATTACTGTATTGATATTTAAATTTAAATTTAGTTTTCAATTATTCGTGTGTAAGCCCTCTAGCAGTAAATTCATTAGTTTTATAGTTTTATTAGTAAAGTTATGAGTTTAGACACTCTACTTTTTAAAATCACCGTTTCCAGGACTTTCACCCAAAAGCTTTATTCCAAGTTGTTGCTAGTAAGCTTTTAAATAAGCTTTAGTAAATGTAAGTGATCCAATTCCAGTTGACGTTACATTTTTTAAAACTAAAACTCTTCTATTTTTGAAATTAAAGAAATTAGTAAGACCTGTACAAAAATTATTGTTTGAAAACATTTAAAGCATGTTGTAACTATTTTTTTTGCTTGACTTGAATTAAAGTTAATTTATAAAATTTATTAAAATATATTATTTGTTAAAAAATCAAAATCCTAATGATGAAGATTTGGATGTATTTCGCTTGAAACTAAACTATATTAATACAATACTTTGTCCATTAGCTTAAATTTATTAACTTGAATGATTTTTTTTACATTAAATTATGTTTTATATTATATTTCTATGATTTACTTTGGCCATTATCCTTTTAACGGCTGAGCTTTCTGGAAGAGCTTCGGACACTTAGAAAAGTGGAAACTCGAAAATCTGCTGCATTCCGCTGCGGTGGTTGCGCCGCTCCAAACTGGCCTGGCCCACTTTCCACCCGCGAGTCCACGGCTTCTGCAGAGGATGCCACATGCCACATGCCACTTTCCACGCTGCTCCGCGACCGGCAAAAAAAGGGGCGAGGGCGATGAATTGGGGGGGTGTGGCGGCGATTGTTGCGCCTGCCTGCCGCCTGACCTTCAAAGCTCGCTGGCGCAAGCTTTTTCGACATCGAATCGAACTCATTCGGCGCGAAAGGAACGGCAAGGTGAAAGCATCTCTCTTTGCCGCCAACGCCGACGCCGACTGCGACGTCGCGGTCGCCGTTGGCGGCTGCAGTCGGTTTTTTGGTTTTTGGTCTTCGTTTCGGAAACAAGCGCCATCGGATTTTCGGACCCGAATCGGCATCGGCATCGGAATCGGTTGGCATTATTCGGGCGTTGCGATTCTGGGTTCCGCAGACTAGAGTCTCCAGCGCCTAGTCGTTGGGTATACGGCGCGATGTACAGAGCCGCGACACGCGACACGCAACCAACAGCAGCAGCAGTAGCAGCAGCAAAAGTTGTGGCAGCAGCAACAGCAGCACTTGCAACACTTGCAACACTTGCACCACTTGCAACAGCAGCAGCAACAGCAGCCGGAAGACCAAACGACCATTGAGCCGCCCTTTTAAGCCGTGTTAGTAGACCGCGCTCGTCGTGGCAAACGAAAACCGTCGCCATTCGAATCGAATTGAAAAATTCAAGCAATGCGAAATTACCGCTAAAATCGTCGCAGCCTCCTACGAATTCTTCTACTGTTTTTTTTGTACATTTTTTTCCAGTGCTCGCGACGCGAACCAATTTAAATTGAAAACCTAACAAAATCTGAAAATAATACCATCCCTTTTCTAACTTCAAACAACAAGCAAAAAGTCCTTCGGCCGAGCAACTTGCCTACTTTGAGGTAGGTGTTTTCTATGTGCCTCGATCATAATGTTTGCCATTCACCCAGCTTTTATTAATATTTAAAGAACCATCAAATTGTTGTGACGTAAATACTAAGTCGAAAAATCACTGATTCTTTTAGTACTATTTTGTTACGCATGGTTTTTTTTTTTGTTTTTTTGTATATATTTTGCGCGTTGCGACGCATCGTTAAAAGCGTTTTTCATATTCATAACACTGCAGGTCGCGGGTGTAATACATAATTTTATATTAACGCCTGATATTTTTCGTATAATTTTGTTCTTTAATGGCTCTCACATGTGTGTGCAATGTTTCTGGCGATCCATTGAGTGTGGGAATATTTTCCCTTTTTGCGCACTGCCATTGGAAATGTCCTTGAACATTTCCCCCCGCACATGTGTGCGTTTGGGCCGAGCATCAGTCAAGTGGGCCTGGTTTTTTCCTTGGTAACCCCAGCCCACTCAAATGTTAAATGAAACCCTGCAAAAATTAAGACAACAAGATGCAAAAAAGCCAAGTTGGGCCAATTCAGACGGCGAAAAAGGAAGCCATGAAGCAAAGTTCAAACTTTCAGACCATCCCCGAATCTTTGGCCCATTGCAACTTGGGTGGGCGGATGCAGTGCCGCCCCAAGACCCCAAAAGATTCAACACCCGCTCGATACACTGATAGAATTCGGCCATACCTTTGGTGGCATTCTTTATAAACGGATGATAATTGGACATATCTTAAGGTTCCTAATTCCTTAAAATTTTCTTCATTAACTGTGCATATGAAGAAGTTTTTTCAAATTAGTAACTAATTAAAGAATTTTGTGTGTAATATACATGATTTATTTATTTGATTTAAGGCCATGATCTATATCAAAATAATTGTAATTTTTTTAGGCCATAACTCCTTTTTTTTGAGCTGTAAAAGTGCCCAGCAAATACACATTTATTTCTCGCTCTGTATTAGGGCAACTCAGTGCCATTAGCGAGGCGAAACGAACTGAAATGAAATGAAATAAAACTACAAAAGACAAAGTCAAGTCGCGGAGCGTTTTTGGCCTGCGGGCTGCCGGAGCACAGGAATTCACTTAAATTGCGAAGAATGCGAATTTGGTTAAAGACCCAGCGAAAGAGAGGGCAGTAGCCGGAGCAAGAGAGACAGAAGAGTGTTCTAAGTTGCCCCACCCCCTCCTCCTCTCCCCATTTTGAATGTGCAAAAAATAATGTTGCACGCCCCGTCAGCACTGAAGCTTCGAAAAAGCCATGGGAGGCGGCATTAAAAAAAGGGGGCCACAAGGAACGGGCGATGTGGTGGAAAGTCAGGTGCGAGGAAATCGAGGAAAAGGGGTTGGAAAAACGAGGTGGGAGGTTGGTGCTGACAGCATCTCAGGCCCTCGAGGGAACAAGGCGAATTCTTTATCAAAATGTATGACAAGTTTAAAAAGCCTTGCGGAGAACATCAACAAAATGAAAATGGACGGGCTGGAAAAGGATGAGGTGGGTTCAGGAAACGCTGGTTCGTAAGCCAATATGCGAAAGGATGAAAGATAAAGTCATATTACGCCAGAGTACTTGCCGTTTTAGGCTTTAAGCCAAATAAATCAGGTCGCGAAAGTTGGCTCAAATTGGGCCAAGGGGTCATATATCATCATGAATACCAAAAACTTTGTAAGATTGCAAAAATTCCAACAGTTGCCTTTGATCCTGTGCTAGCTGGGTTTCATTTGGCCAATATATTTTCCCATTTAAAGGGCTTTAAATTAGTTAATACTCTAGAAATAGTTAATAGTTTATACATTTTGCAAAATGAATGACCTAATTTGCACCTGATTAATCCCATTTATCATTTGCTTGCTGCATTAAGTTAGCAACCTCATTAGGGCAACTGCACTCGATCGATAGCCCACTTTAAAGTCCTGAAACGCACTGTACCCAGTAGAAAAGAGGCGGCCTGCGAACTAGGTTTATTTGGCCAACCCCAATCCCATCGGCAGTTTGTGCAAACACTTCATCCATCACCCACGCACACGCATACAAACATGAACACACAAGCACTCACCCATACACATGCACTCGCACACACACACTTACATGCACACACCCACAGCGACCATAATTTGTTGCAAATTTATTGAAAAGCCATAAAAGAATTTCCGTTTCCTTTTGCCATTCGCATTTACCGCGATTGCAGGCGGAAGGAGCGACACGAATCACACCCCTAATACACCGCCAAATGAGCTGGAAATGTCCAAGTGGCCGGCGGCGATGGTGGATGGGCCATCAAGGAAGCAGCAACAGCAGCGGCGGCAAATAAGCCAAATTAGCGGGATCCCGGCCAGAAGCGGGCACATCTCAATCGCATCCGAGGAACAATGCCCTGAAAGAAAGCCATTCAAATCGGCCAAGTAATCGGCAAATAATCGCGTATTCGCTTCGTTTCGTTACGTTACGTTTCTTTCGGTTTGGGTTTCGGTTTCGGTTCCGCGAGTGCTACCACTTCCGTTTCCGCCTGCGTGTCGGTGTGTGTGTCTACATCTACATCTAATCTGTATCTGTATCTAAATCTGAATCTGTAGCTGAATCCGTAATTGTATCTGTGTGTGAGCAGTTGGCCAGATACGTATATCAATCTTGATTTTTTGTTGTTTTTTTTTCTACCCCCACCCACTTGCAAAGATCGTTAAAGAGTTGGGAAACTAAACTAAATGGAAGCGCAGAGCATGCGAGTCAAGTCGGATAAATGAGTAGTGAGTGTTGCGGTCGAGGGTTCCATGGTTCTGGCCACCAGCATCGCTGGCCTACACTGTGCATCGTGAGTGGGACTCGAATCGCAGCCGTTCTCGCTCCCCCCGCCCTCTGTCCTTCGCTATCAGCATTATCAAGGCCAACTACGGATATTAATAGTTCTAATCGCAAATAATTACCAATAGCAATCTACGATTCAAGTAATAATACAATACATATTCAAAACATAACTACCAGCTCAGCCAGCACACGGGAAGCAATATCATAAGGTGAGTTCTTTTATAATTACATCATAGATCTCTTAAGATTGCAATTTTATTTTAAAAAGTATTTAAATTTCTAAGAGCTCAAACAAGTGCTTTAAACAGAAGAAAATATATGACACATAATTGCGAAAAAATATTCAATTTGCTAGCATTTTATGGGTCCAAAAGCGAATCATTGCCAATAATCAACAGGGAGAAAAGCCCGGCTTGGCTAGAGGCCAACCTGCCGCCAGTTGGTTATAGTTGGATAGTTGGTGGAGCAGCGGATGTCCTCCAGCCACCAAGGCACCCCCATTCCTACGTTTCATGCCAGGCATGCTGAATGCCGAATGGAAGCAACAGCCTCCGCTGGCTCGTAAATGTGAATGATGCTCCTGATGACCGGGTAGGGATTCCGACCGAGAACTACGGACTATGGACTATGGACTACGGACTACGGACTGCGGACTACGGACTGTTCTTTCCAGAGACCGTTGGCCAGCTAAAGTGCTCATAAACATTTTGTGTCCAGTTTAGCCACTGCTCCCGGGATGCCCTTTTCCACAAATAAATAAAAGGGACAACATCTTGCATGTGGCGCTACACTGGGAATAATATTATATATACATATGTACATGTAATATTATATGTGTAAACCATACTTTTAATGAAAAATTCCTTTGAGAAATTCGTACTAAAACTGGCAAAACTGCCATTTGAGTTTAGACCTTTACAAGATCCTTTTAATCCTTTTCATCCTATTATCGAAACATTTATTCTCTCAGTGTAGTCCCAGCTTACAGTTTATGGCCTTTTCTTTGTGTGCAAATATTTTAGGGCGCTCTATTTTTTCCTTCATTCCGCGAAGAAACCAAAAATTGCAACACAGGCTTTGGAAATGTTTTCTTAAAAAAAAGAAACCTAACTATGGTAAAATAAGCCCAAAAGAAACGCACACAAAAGAGAAGCAGAAAAATATGCGTGCGTTCCCGAACATCCAAGGTCGTCCCACTTGGCAGTCCTGCCCATCCTGGCCATCCTGGCCATCCTGGCACTCCTCCTGGTCACCGCCTCCTTTGCGCACTTCCTTCATATTATTATTCGCTGTTGCTTTGCGCGTGCCATACGTTTTGCGAAATTGCTGTATTTAATTTGGCCAGCTTCTTGTGGCCATCTCGCCCTCTTGCTCGCACAACGCGCTCTAAACAACGCGGCCAGGACGAAAAGGACGAGCGAAGCGAGTCCCGTTTGCGCAATTTTACGACTCACCAGAGGCATGCAGCTCCTCTTTTTTATCCGCCCCACTCCCATTCCTCATCTGCTCTTCCCACTTCACTCGCTTATTGTGGGTACACTGAGAATACTTTTTTTGGTTTTTCAGGCTTGAAACTTAAGAGATATTATTCCTGTCATCATAAAGTAACATTTTAGAGGAAAAGGATATAACAGGAATTTTAGAACAATTAATTTATTTAATGTTACTTAAAGTTATAGAGGCTGCTAGATATTTCGATTGCTTTACTTCATGTTTTAGATTAATTCCCTATTTTTTTCTGAGTGTATCACCTCCAAACTCTTGTTGCTGTTTGTTTTTCCATTTTTCGGTTGTTTTTCGTTCCCACTTCGCTCTCCGAGCAGCTCCACATAATTTAAGCCGCCGACTGTTTTTTCTTCGTTGGTTTGTTTTTTCCTTTATATTATTTTTATACGCTCTGCTCCAATTCGAATAGAAATTTTGCAGCTGCTATCGGGAGTTGCTTTTCCAGCCGCATAACGGGATTGGCCTTAGTCGTTTTGCAACTCTGGTTCTGCATCTATCGATTGCAAGGCTAGCGAATCAGAGGTCATTTATTTGAATGACTCCAACTTTGATCTTTATAAAGAAACGGCGAAAATTCGTATAAATATTTGAGTACGGTACCGTTTTGCTAAGCCGTTTTTATAAGTTTATTACTATGTACTATGCCGCGACTGGTCACACTATTTTGCTGCACAAGGGCCGCTGGTAACACTGCGATTAGCGGTAAAGTGCAATTTATGCCGCTATTGTTTGTTGCACGACTTTGCGTGTCGAATGAAACAGATTTGCCTGTTGCTGCGTCATTTGTTGTTGCCGTTTCGACTGTTTTTGGCTTTTGGCTTTTCGTTTTCGTTTTTCCAAAAATAAAGTGCGTTTTGGGAGCAGTGCGACAAACGACAACATATCCACGACTGCCCGCCAAGACTTCTAAATTTATGTAAGTTTTATTTTCGTTTTATGGCCGTCGTGTTGTTGCTGCTGTTGTTGCTGTTGCATTTCGCATGTGTCGCTTGGTTGCGTATTTTTTTCTATTTTCTATTTTCCATTTTTTTTTTCTTTTCTATTTTTATCTCGACACACTCACATACTCACGTGTGCGCCGCCTTTGCTATTTTGCATATTGGCTGCGCTTTTATTTTTATTTCGTATTTTCTGTCTCATTCCCCTTCAATCAATGAGATCGCCCGGAAAATTGGGTCGTAGGGATATTGTGGCCCAATATTTGGGTTTATGCGACCGCACACACACGTTCGAACAAAAAGCCAGAGCAGCGTGGCTTCATTAAAATTGCTCATTTCCCCTTTATTTTGGCCAACAAAATGCCCGCATTTCAAATATTTCGATGGAGTTTCGGGGGTGGGGTTGGTTGGTACTAGTGGGTCTGGTCAATTTATTGTGCGGTTTTTAAACTGTGGCATCGTTGCATATTTAACGTCCCAGCTGCGTTCCTATTTTATGTGCTCTCGTGTGCATTTCCCAAGTGAAGTTGCATATGGAAAGCGCCGTGAACGAAATTGGGGAAAATCAAATTAAGGCACGTGCATGGCTGAGAAATGGTTGGAAAGCGGTTGAACATAACTCCGTTAAGTTTAATTTGTTTGTGTGGTCGGTAGAGATGATAAAAAGTAGCCAATACACGTTTACCCTCTCAATTTATGTGACTAGATTCGTTGTTTAATTAAGCGTGCAGCTTCTGCTTGCATGCTTTTAATTAACTCTAACTTCAAAGTAACAATAATTCTAATTTTCTACGTCAGACTTTTAAGGTTAAGGGCTCTTAAGGATGGTATTTTCTATAATTATGTTGCTTTGAAAATAGTCCGATCGCAGTGATTAACTTAGAGCTAATGGGGCCATTAAAATCGTATATTTAATTTTTAAAATGTCACTTTAACGAGATATAGCTTCCAATTCATTGAAATTCAAGGCTAAACAAAATATAGTTAAGGTTGAATAGCCCTGGGAAAATGCGTCTATTAACGCCTCCCTCTCGCTCTCTCTCTCTCTCTCTCTCTCTCTCTCTCTCTCTCTGTGGCCCTAACAAATTAACAATACGAAATGAAATCAATTGGAAATGGGCCTAAAAGCGATCAAAAGTGGACGCTTCTGTTTCTAGCATGTGTTTTATGGGCCCACGCAAAGACGCACACAAACGCACATGGGACATAGACGATGGGACAGACATGCGATAAATCGCCGCTGATATTTATATTTATAGAGGAGTTTAGTTCAACGACACACCCAGCGAATCAAGAACAATAAAAAGCGGCGCGAAAGCAAAGAGCACAGGCAGAAGCAAAATACAAAATCAAAACTAAATCTAAACACGAAGCGAAGCCAAATGAATCGAAATAAACCGGGCTAAGCTAAAGATGACCTTGCGATACCCTTCCATGCTGGCCGACATCTTTGGCCATTGGAATCGATTAATTTATGGACAAGCTCATGGCCCACTTCCACTGATAACGCATGTACTTTTTGGCGTAGGGAACAAATAGCGAAGGACAGCGCACAGATATCCATGTACCAAGGCTATGCGGGAGTGCACTGAGAGAAATATCTTGTTAATAATTAAATCTATATATGGTTTTAATTTTTTAGGAACAAGTGCAGTGCTTGAAACTTGGAGAATCTATCGAAATCGATTGTTCTTGCCTCTTCAATTGCGTATACGTAATATGTGTTGGTTATTTTATTATAATATAGTGTATTATTATTTTGTTGACATGTTGGAGTTATATTGGGATGTTGTAAACAACTTATCAATTATTAGTTTAAAGTTATTCCATAAAGTTACCCGCACGAATTCGATTGGCCAAGCAACCGACATTACGTATACGTAATATTTTGAGTTTTTAAGCACTTTTAAGATAAATCGTACGATGAAAATTAGTTTCATTCCAGCTTTCAAATTATAGTATTTCCTGTCAAACAAATACATTTCTCCCCAGTGTGCTAGCTGCTTCGGCCTCGTCATCATCAGACAATTTCCAAGACATTTTATAGTACGCGCGTGTCCATCGATAAGCAGACGCCCCCCACCAGCCCATTTTTGCTCCACCGATTCTGCCAACTTTTGTGTCCTATGGATTTGAAAATGTCGTAAAACGTCAGTGTAAGATGCGCTGTCGCATCGTAAATCGTTAGCAAATTGAAAACCAACGAAAATAATCTCCAACTTTCGGCAATCCTTTGATTGCAGCAGTCCTTGGCCAAAAGCCATTAACTATTCCAACCTCCATTTCCGTTTTAAAGTAAAGCAAAGTAATTAAATCAACAGAACAGAAGCACTGATTAAAAGTATTACTCTTTAATGCGTGAATTAAGTAAACAATTCTTTTGAAATTATAGCGGAATTAATTATGTTGTGTTATTTATCATTCATTGCTTGATTTTTTTTCAATTTGCATTTTTAATTTAATGAATTTACACTTAGAACTAATATGTCACTATATATCCTTTTCACTTTTTTCCATTTCGCCTTTGTCATTTTAATTTGGGCTTCAGTTGCAAAGTTTATTTTTAGTGATAGAGCGATTAGAAGGTTAGCTTTCCAAAACAAAAGGCCCATGGGCTTTCGCGGTTTTTCAGTTTTTCACGCACAATCGATAAATCCGTCGTTCAGCGATGTCAACAGGTGGTAAAGCTGGTAAATGAAGCGAGTTTTAGGGGTAGAAAGTGCTAAAAAACGCAACTAAGTAAAAAAGCGAATAAAATTGCAGCTAATCAAAAGCAGCACGAATATTGTGAATAAGTGCGGCAGGTGAGTGAACATATTTTGGGTGGCCAGTGGGTGGGCTTTCAGCTTTCAGTTTCCAGTTTTCAGTTTCGGTTAGGTTGCAACAATAACTAATCAAAAACTGGGTGACGACGGGGGAGTAGTATGAATGCTTCTGGCTTAGGTTTAGGTCTAGTTTTACGGATTTGTAAACTTGGTCCTTGCGCACGCAGACAGGCACACACACGCACAGACATGCACACATATGCACAAATGCATGTGCAACATGGCAGCAGCTGCAGACATTCAGCAGTTTGTTGCTGCGTTGCTGCTGCCGCTAGAATTCATTTTAAATTGAGAAAAATCGCAGCTACACTGGCACGAAATCACGAAAAGTTTTAATTATTTTCTAACAGGCGAACACACACACACGCAGTTGGGGTACAGCAAAAAAATAACAAAAATAAAAGCTGGAAAAAAACACAGAGGAAGCCAGCAAGCAGTAGAGGAGAAAAGTTGCTCGAGGCATTTCAGTTTTGCACAACAGTTTGGTTTTACACATTTTAGCAACAATTTGGCCAGAAGTAAGCAAACTGCTTTTTCCCATAATTGGTAATTGGAATTCATATGAATTTGCTGAGAGCAGTTTGCGAGTTGCAATAAATGGTGATTATTAAAAGCGGTTGCTTTAAATTATTATATTTCATTATTCTAAGGGCGTTTTGCTGTTTGCGTTTCCCACACACTTTTTGTGTTTATTTTGAGTTTTTAATGCGCTGCACCATGTATTGCTAGCATTTATTGCTCAGATTAAATATTATTATGAAAAAATAGATAAATTATGCCCATAATTATCTACAAGCACTTAAAAAGCTATCTTTCAATCTATTTTCAACCTCTTTCCTTAATCATGACCAATTTTCTCTTTTATTTCTTCAGTAAAAATTGCCTTTTTTAATACCAACTCGCTTTAAAAAATAGATTTAAAGTACCTGCAGATTGTATGAAATACAATCGGGTGGGAAAAGTACATACTTGACCTGGAAACGTTATGCCCGCAATGGGAGAGCTGATGGGTAGCTGTGGAATTTCGGCACGTCTTGAACGCAGAGGAGATCCAAGAATGGTCCTGCAAAATCGTGTCCTACGCTCTGCGTGTGTGTGGGTGAATGGGAGAGGGAAATTAAATACGTTAAATAACCTATATACATGCACGTGGCCACACATACACACACTGACACTCTCGCTCATACACACACTCACACATTCCCACGGCAATTTGTGGTCATTTCCTCTTTCATCAGCTGGGGCAATAATTCCTCGTTCTCGTCCTTTTCTCGCCCCTCTTTCTCGCTCTCCCTCTGTCTTTTTCTCTTCTGCTGGTCTTCTTTTGGGCTGTTTTTCTTGGTTCGCTTTGTTTACCGTTAGCTCTCTGCAATTGCGGTACGTGCAGATGACCGACTTATCTGCGTGTGTGTGAGCGAGATGGGCGATGGCACGGACAGAGAGAGAAAAGCAGATATAGGGGCAGCCTTGCATAAATATTTTGTAGCTCGCTTTTCGACAAATATTTTTCCGACAAAGAAACTGAGGGGAAAGAAAAATAAAAAATAAAAGAGGAAAGTCTGAAATTCGACCATACTCCTAAATTAAGTCTGGTAGCGAATGGAGAGACCCCATGAAATATTGATGCCGTGCACAAGTGCTTAGATATAGTCGATAGAGTCGCTCAAACTCCAGAGAGCTTCTGTCACGTTCGAATTCAATTGGAAACTAGTTTAAAATGCTTGCAAAACTTTTCAGAGCAAATGTTCGAACCTAATTTTTGGCAAGCAGCCTTTTTGTTGATATATGAAAAGAACAGTTCAAGTGGAGCGTCGAAGACTCTGAAATTTTTGATAGTTTTCAATATGAAATGCATTTTTTAATAATGGCTGTCTAGCCTTTTGTAGTTCATAATGGAATATGTAAAATACAGATTTGCAAATGAATATTATGAAACTACAATGAAATAATCAACAGTTTTTGCACATTAATTAATGGTGCACAATTTGAACCAAATATCAATAATCCACACGCTTAAATCCACATAAATATGTAAAACTTTGCGTAATAAATTTCGATGGGGATATAAATTGTTATTTAAGAGGCTATGGCTTAGAAACGGCAACTCTTTCAATTTCGCACCCGCTGATTAAAGCCGAAAACTGAACTCAATTGAAATGAAATACATAAATTTCGGAATGCAATTTGGTAGCTCATGCGGAATAATGCTCTTAGGATACCGCATATGCATCTTACTTGCTGTCTCGCTCCAGCCTATGCCTCAGTGTGTGTGTGCGTGCGAGGACATGTGTTCGCATGCATGTGCAGGAACCGAAATGAATGACAAACTTTCGAGCGAGCGAGAGGGAGCATGTCTCTGGGCCATTTGCATAAATATTGCCTCTGCCGCTGCTGCTGCCGCTGCCGCTGCCGTTTGCCGTCTTGCTCGCACACACTTGCCGCGTGGAGAGCGCGACGGCCGCTAGGTGGCGCTGTAATCAACTGTGTCAAAATGCCAGCGCAGAAAGTCAAAAGTCGTCGCTGTCAAGTGAAGAAAAGGGCAGAAAACGGCCGCAGGGGAAGGGGAGGCTAGGAGCTGGGCAAAGGACTCGAGCAAGTCAAATTTTAAACACACCAAAACACACACACTCAGACCAACACACATATATATAGATTTCAAGGCACACCTGCCCAGCATCAGAGACGATGTAAATTGAGGTTAAAAACGAAACGAAACCAAAGGAGGCAAAAAAAAAAGGAAACAAGAAAGGCAAAGACGAGAAGCAGGAAAAATGAAGGCTGTCAACTTGACAAGCACGTAGGTGACTCGCTCCCTCTTCCTCTTATACCCTCGATGAAAGGTAGACGAGATGTGTAAAGCGGTATCTCCGTCTCGCTCTGTCATTTGTCATATTTTTTGTGACACGTCTCGCGCTGTTTTTGTTGCTGTAATTGACACTTAAACTCGAAATTTGACGCAAATTGCTGAAACACAATGCAAAAAAATACAGAATCCATGCACGTTGCAAGAGCAACTAGATTGCTACACTGCATTTTTTTAGTAGTACTTATAGTCTTGCCCTGCTTCTTGAAATTTTTATAAAATGACTTCCAGTTCCTTAAGCCCGTTGAATGTGGCCTAAAAGGGGTTTAAAATCACCTAAATAAGTGTTGGAAAGTATGCAGCAATATGTTTTGGTTCTAAAATGACAAATTTTCTAAGTATGTCTTAGGTGTACAACATTTAAATGTTTTAAAATAGTAAAGTAAAATTTAACAGGTTATAACATGATTAGATTTGGTTTAAAAGTAGTGGTAACTGACACCAGATCAAGAATTTCGCTAAAAGAGGAAGGCATCCGTTTTTAGTGTGCAATACGCAGGAGTTACTTTTCCGTGCAACACATTTTACTCTGCAGCTGAAGTGTGCTGCAAGTGTAATCAAGGCAAGCAGAAGGAGCAGAAGCAGCGACATTTGAAGTGTCGCATGCGGAAGTCTCTGCCGCAGCCTCTGCCGCGTCTCTGCCGGGCTTAAAGCGTGCCTGCGTCACAAGCCCGCTGCCTGACAATGCTCCCTCTCAGTCATATCGCACAAATACACTGGGAAGAAAAGCGGTAGCTAAAGTTTACAATCGGAGTATATTTTATTATTTAATGTTTTTATACTAACTGATTTAAGGAGTTGATGCTCCTTATTCATGTAAAAAGTGTCTAAACGTATGCTATAAAAATACTGCACGTTGACAGTCAGATAGAAAACCATCGTTGCATACTTTTAGACAGCGCTATTCAAAATTTCAAGACACTAGTCGTATATGATAAGATTAAGGACCAAGCTGGATATTCCAGTGCACCTACTCACCGTGTGCACACACTCACTCGCTCGCCACCTGTACATAATGAATTGTAATTTGAACAGACGCGAAACTCTGAATGCGTGTGTGCTTGTGTGTGTGTCTCTCACTCTCTCTCTTTCGCGCCTTTTGTCTGTGTGCGTGTACGAGTCAGCTATTAACTTAAATTACGTAGCATACTTTTGTGCGCCGCCTGCGGATTTAATGGCATGTCCTCGTATGTGTGCTACAAAAGCAGAGCATTAAAGTCGCACACACACACACACATGCGCTCAGTTGTTAAGATTGTGCAGAAAAATACAAGTAAAACGAAAAAAACAGATTTATTGTTGATGCCAGGTAACAAGAATTTCGGTCTTGATTAAAGCACCAACATTATTAACGCACACACCCACGCGCTGGCGAACATTTGCACAGTTATGCTCTGCACTTAACACATGTAATGTGCCAGGCAAACGGATTTGACTTGAATAATGCCGTGCATCGAAATAAATAAAACCCCGAAATGGTCATGAGATCTCACAGATAATTCAGCAAATTGTGCAAAATATTTAATTTATGCAAAAAACTGTTTAGACAAGCCAAACAAATGTTTACAACCCAAATCAGTGTAGCCAATTGGCACAAATGGGTAGCACATACAAGTTCGGCGGCCATCCGACAGGTGTATGTGCGGTTAACGAAAAGCGGGAAACGGGTATCGTTTGCAGGTGTCGAAACCGGAAACGGAAACAAAGTTCACACTTGTCTTCCGACCACCCCACCACAGCCAAAAAAAAATCAAAAGCTGCCACATCAACGGTAATTCATATGCGATTAGGCCACAGGATCGCAGGGCATGCAGCAGAAAAGTGTGGTTTACTATCCCTGTTGTTGCACAACAACTCGAAAAACAAAACCGCAAATGCTGCACACATCTGTCAAGGGGTAAACGGCGGTTACAAAAGGTACCCTCTATAAATGCATAATTATTGGGAAATAAAATAAGGAAGTGTATACAAAAAACACTACAAATGACCAAATAAAATTATAATACATTATTTAAAGTGGTATTATATAGTTAAAAAGAGCGAGTATTAATTTTAAATGTTTTTTTATGTCTGTTTAGGGTACTCATAATTCTTCATTGAATCCAACAGGCGCCCTAAATTCCCAGTGCGCTTTCAATTGAATTTGGTAAAGACAAATACTTTTAATTATTTATTTATGCATATGGAAAACAGCGCTGTTGGCGGGGCATCGGGGGGCTTGGGACGGACTTGCTCATTAACAAAACAAACGACAGCTGAATAAGGGGCGGGGTTGCGATGGAAAGAGGAGCAGTAGGTGAAGGCGGCGGTGGAGCAGGGGGGGGGGGGGCATTTCAGTTGACGCAGTTGTCAGACAGCTTGGCGCCAATTGCGCTGTGCGACCTTCACTGGCGGCCACAATAAGCGGGAAGTTTACCCCCAGCCTCCGAAAAGTGAACGAAAAAACATAACAGCCCCCCACACGCAAGTTGCGTATACGCAGTGTGGTCGCTTTCCTTCTTATTTCTGCTACGCGACAGTTGGACAGTGTTGCTAATATATGAAGTTTGTGGAAGTGTATGAAATGATATAGTTTCTTTTTATAGGAAGAACTCCGAAATTATAGTTTTTAGAAATTGTAATTTAAGTAATATTGCTTTGTATCATTGGCTTATATTCTTCTCGCGTTTTACAAAAAACATGGCAGGATATTTTGAGTTTCGAGGGCATTAAATGGCCGTTGTTTTCGGCTATTTTTCTCTCTTCCTGCTCCTTAACCGCTTTTCCTCTTTCGCCAGGGGCCAAAAAGGGAAAGACAAAGTGAAAAAATGGCAAGAGGCCCAGGCGAGCATTAAAGGATAAGCTCGCAGTGAATATGTTAATTGTGCTGCCTTTGAGCGGTAGTGTGAGTGAGTGTGTGTGTGTACATATATATGTGAGTCTATATGTGAGAAGGCGACTAAGAATGGGGACTAATGGGTGGCATACATATAAGAAGGGTCCATAAGGGAAGCGACAAACTGATGACAATGGAAATGTATTATAATTGGAGAGGGAGACAATTTCAGTGGAGATTGATGATGCCTTTGTGGCTAAGCGCTATTCCTAAGTGGATAAAAAGCTGAATTATCGATATGGCCCAGCATTATGTATGTTCTGCATAACAAATTTCACGTTAAGTCCGAAAGCTTTTGTATAAGACCATTAGCCTAGTGAATGGCATCCTACAGGTATGAATTGCACGGTTTTTTGAGATGAAGAGAAATTAAATTGGATTTCGTTTTGAATGTATTTAGCTTAGCTCAACATAGACTCAGCGGTCGAATGGCCATCAGGATCTTGGCCACATTGTCCCTGAGCACGGGATTCATGGTCCTCTGTTTCTCCAGACTCCCAGGCTGAGCATGAGCCTGCGATAGTTGATATAGATCCGCGTAATACTCCATTCCCGGTATACCCACGGCATTGAAACTGGCCGATACCTCCGTGCAATCGATTATCGAAGTCTTTAGTGGGGTCACCAATAGAGTGGAGTAGTATGGCACCTTTTTGCCCTCGATTAGCTCGCGGACCAGCAGAACAGCAGTCCGGGAACCTGCCAGAAGGTTCCAACGTGACCAACTAAAGTTGTGCGACTGAGCCAAGGTGGACAGACAGGCATAGCAGTGCATCTCCATCACGTAGTTCTTCTCGCAGGATCCCTCCGTGTAGCAGAAGGCATCCTCGTCCGGGAAAATATCCACGGCGGACAAAATCAGGGTGGCCTTCAGTTCCGCTAGTGATAGTGTTTTCCCAATCATATCGGTGATGCCCTGCGTACTGCCACCCTGGAAATTATTCACCGTATAGCCTGATTTAGTTATCGTCATGTCCAGACTTATGAGAGAGGCAGTAAAACTGAAGATGATGGTGCCGGGACTAGAGAATTGAAGAGTATTAGGTTAGTTATTTAGAGCTAGATTAACTTACTTCTTCATATCAGGTCGCAGGTCCCAAGTTTGATATGGCATATTGCTGTACTTATTCAAAGCAAATCCGAAAATACCTGTTCGTTTGGTTGGCTTATTATTATGATATTTGTAAAGTCAGCGTACTACATTTCCTACCCAATCTGCCTGTTCGAAACTGTATGGATAGCTTGTCCTCATTGAACTTGGTATCGTGGACATCGCGGGTGCTCCACTTGCCCTGCGTGATGGCAGCCACATTGCTCATCTTCTGTTTGCTATACATTTAAATTAAATCGTATAAATAAGGTACGCACTGCATGTGCTGCCTCCAAGGATTTCAATTTCCCGCTCAATCATTGAGCAGCGCCCAGATCGATCAATCTGTCAGCCCCACGTATATAGTATACACTCTACATATATATTGTACCTATTTACCTTTCGCTGTCGCTGTTGTCGCTGTGCGTCGCCGGACCCAGCAGGTCGTGCAAAGTGTTGGCCGCCGTGGAGGCTCCTTCGAGCAGCTCCACCAGGCTGTCCACATCGTCGTCGTCGTCCTCGCTGCTGTCCATGCTGTTGGAGCGTTTGGCTGAGGCCTCTGGTTCCGGTTCCGCCGGAAGTTGTGAGTCCCGGACAAAGGATATACCCGTATAGTAGGCAAAGGCGGCGGCTGCTGCGGCCGGTTGCAGCACATCCACCAGCTCCTGGCTAAGTGGTTGCATATTCTCAGCCAGATCTCCATCGTTTTCCAACTCCCGGGGCTCCTTCTCACCTGCAGAAATCAATGGACTTAGTCCTGAACTTCGAATAGTTAGTATATGTCTCACCTGTCTCACTCGTTCGCGAACCAGTGGGCGACAGCTGCTCGGATATCTGCTGGATGAGCTCCTCCTGCTGATCCCTGGGCAGCTGCAGACGCCACAATCGATCCATGTCCTCAATTAGCTGGGAAAATAGGTAGCCCTGGAGGTGGGCTGGTGCCCGGGAGCGTGGTGCCAGTTGCCGGAACTTCAGAAGCTTATCGAAACACAGTGGTGGGAACATCTCTGCCGGCTCCTCAGTGTCCAGAAACTCAGCACCCAGGCCCGGTTTAGAGTTGAGCTGCAGCCTTTGCAGTTCCTTGGGTATCTCCAGTTGATCGTCTGCCATATCCTTGACCTGGCCCAATCGGATGTGGGCCTGTCGAGCCAGGAACATCACCTTTCGTTGCCTCAAGCCCGTGGACCTGACCGGCGTCGATTGCTCCAGGCGAACGCAGAATCCCTGAGGCAAACGTGGCACCACAAAGTCCTTGACCAGCCCGTACAAGTCCACATCGCTGGGTATGGCACGCAGATCAAAGTCGTTGATTTCACGAAGCACCTGCTGCCGGGATTCCCCGCCCATGTCCGATTTCTGGGAACGCATGCGGGCCGGACAGCGGGGTGAGCTCTTCAGGGGGCTGGGCTGGGCGTGGGTGGAGAGGGGTGTGGCCTCGGTGGGCGTGGCTGTGGTGGCAGCTGCCGTTCCACTCACCGCACCCGTGCCGTCCGCCTCGCCATCTCCCTCGCCGTGTGGTTTCTTACCCTCCGGCTTCATGCCATCGGCTAGCTCCATTTCCAGGGTCTCCACATTGGTTTCCCAGCGACAGGCCACAGGTGGCTCGAACCAAATCACCGAGTCCGGCAATCTTTGGGATTATATTCGCATGGAATTGGTTTTTTTTTTGTTTTTTGGGCTTACACTAATACTCACTGCAAGGTAACCAGTGCCAATTTGTCCAATGCCGCTTCAATCATTCGCATCTCGGCTTCAATCTCCTCGGGCAATCGGCGCACTCCGGGCAAAACGGGAGGTGGTGGCTTGTACGTCTGGTAGTACTCCTTGTGCACCAAGCTGTTGGCCGAAGTGACTGCAAGTGGTGGAAAGGATAACTCAATAGTAAAGGGACTTCCTATAATTCATTTGCTTTTTACTAATAGCTGTAATATATTCTTCCTTAAATATTCTTTAATAATGCAATGCTCAACTGGTGCGAATGAAGGATCTGGCATTTAGCTGCTTATCCTGCTGCGGAGTTTCGAGAAAGTCGATGCAGTAGACACCGCCAATGATGCGGTACTTGCGCAGATTCACGTCCGTCTCCAGCATTCCGTAGGCCTCCGGTCCAATGGCCCTGCGATGGGCTTTGCTCAGCTCGTCCTCGTACTCCGCGTACAGTTTGTCCACGTCGTAGGTGCGTTCCCTCGGCGGCTGCGAGCTGGCCGAGTGCTGGTCCTGGGTGAGCTGCTCCAGCTCCGAGAGCGGAATCTCCCGGCCACAGTCGTCCAGCATCGCCTGCAGAATCTCCTTTCGCTTGCGCCATTCCCGCTTCGTTTGCCGCAGGATATCTGCAAATCAGATCGCATTAAAATATGGATCCACTATTGTAATTTTAATATGGCAATATTGGTGATGCAAATATGATTTGGAAATCATATGACCAGTTATTCAGTTGACTTATATTACGAATACAGCTTACTGGCATTTGCTGATCGGGCATGTTTTAAGCAGTAACTACTGCAGTAGTCACTAAAGTGATCGTAGTTCAACCAGAGTCCTCGTAGAGCTGAACTCTGCAAATAAACCGTGGGCGGAAGAGAGATTTGCATTTCGATGGTGGGAAAATCGATCTCGTTGTGAGACGACTGTTCTCCAATTCGCGCTTTCGGGTTAAGAGATCTGAGAAATATAAACTATCTCAAGATAATTGTTATGTATTCTCAGCTTTATAGATTACATTTGAGCATCCTTCGAAAAGGTCCAAACGAAACTCTGAAATACATCCGAGCTGTAAATGTGCTTTGACACACCAGGTCTATCGATCCTGCATGATGATGATAATAATTATAAATAGGAGGAAATGGAATCATCAGGAGAAACTCACTCCATATCCCTCTCGATATGCGACATGGTCTTGTAGGTGAACTCGTCCAGATGCTGCTTGAGAAACACCCGCATTTCGGTCTTGAGCTTCACAAGATCGGCGGCAATAAGTGCGGATTTCTGCTTGAACGGCAGCATTTCGTCCAGCTCGTTAAGGATCTAAGATATGTGTCACCATTATAATTGTGAGGAAACTTACTTGAATGGCAGTGTTACCCCCAAAACCTCCTTAATCCTATGGGCGTAGACATCGCCCAATCGGCCCTGCTGTTGGCGCAGTGAAATCCTCGTGAGATCCGGCACCTGGGCATCCTGGGTCAGCAGTGTGCGCTCATCGGTGCGGAGTAGCCAGTTCCGGGACTCCAGATGCCGCTTGGCTATGTCCGTGTGCCACTGGTGGATGTACTTCCTCAAGTCACTGGGACTGGCAGCATTCGGCAGTCCGTTGCAGCGCATAAACTTCTCCCAGTCCCGCTCGTGCCGCTCCCCATCCTTGATGGCTTCGATGGCCGTTCGCACGGCGTCGAAGAAGAGCATGCTGTCCTTGAGCTGGGACCTCCTCTGGCGGTTCTCCGCCACCTCCTGTTGCTGGCGATGCTTCGCCTGCTCCATTTCCAGTTTCTTGCGCTGACGCGCCTCCTCAAGCTTCTTGAGTCTGCAGGGGATTGGGGATCGAACGACATGGATTGGTTTTCATCAGGGCTCAAATTAAAAGGGCAATTTGCAATATGGCTGGCCTTAGTTGTTGGTAAGCTTTGTTGGAAAAGAGTGAATCTTTTTATAAATATTTGTGCCACTTACTTTTCCTTCTCCATTTCAATCCGCATGAGCTCGGCCTGCTCGGCCTCCAGGCGGGCCTTCTCCTTCTTCGAGAGCTTCTTCTTGGGCGGCTGTTGTTGGGGAAATTTGCACCGTCGTCATCATTATGGTAATTAGCATCTTCATCAGCACTAAGCTGAGCATTTGACCCGTGGCCTACCATCTTATCCCGAGCAGTCCTCCGGTGGTAGTGGAAGTGGACATGGATACCTAGGCCACGCCATGGTCGCTATTGATCCAACACAAGTGAGTCCTGGCAACCTGAGCGTCATTTTCATTTTTTTTTTGCTGTTGTTTTTTCACCAGCTGCCCGGGCAACTTAGTTGGCAATCCTTTTTGGCCCCGCCATAATTTCCCTAATTAAATATTCAATGGGGAGCTTAGCTCGTTGGCCAAAAATGTTTACCGAAAATCCCCCGTCAAGTTGCGCGTGGCAGGAAACTATCCCCCGGTGGGAAATGTCGGGTGACACGCCGGCTTCTCCGAGGACGAGGATGGATTTGTTGGCTGGGTAGTTGAGGAGATGGCCATGGGAATTCCATATTCTGGATTCCGGATTCGGATTACGGCCGAGGTGAGAAGACACCGATGCCACGGGGACTTTGGGGAGTTCCAACACAGCTTAATGCAGAAAGTCAGCGGAGCGAGTATCGATGGAAAATCGGATTAAACAGTTGGGTCAAAGTTTGAATTTAAAATCAGGGCGAGTTTAGATTAAGTAGAAGCTATTAATTTATGTGCGATAAAAAAGTTCGATTAATTAAGCATGGGCATTAATAAATGGGCTGTAATATATGGAATAAAACAATTAAAATAGTGTTATCGAATATTCACAAGAAAGGCAGATGAAATATTTTATATTTATGCGTTTCGCAGAGTTCACATGAATGTCAAACAATCCGTTTATATCGAGTTAATTGAGGTAAGCGTTAACCGCTTTCCGATTGAACTTTGCCAACATTTACCGTATCCACTTTCTTTCATCGTCGAATTTTTATTTTTTCACTTGTCGCCAAAGTTTTTTCCATGCGAGTCCTTGTCTTGGATCCTTTTTTACTGGGGTGGAGATGGTCTGGGCTTTTATTTCCCCCCAATCTCCCAGGTGTCAAGGATACAACGTCGCTTAATTATCAGCCTATTTAAATTCTGTTCGAGCTCCTCCTGGTATCCTGGCTAATTGCAGACCCACCTCTGGCTTATCAAATTAATAGCAGGTGCAGGAACGAAATGGGTTCAGGTAACTGCTTTAAAGGGGCGAATCACAGCAGGAAAGTCATTCAGTGAGATCAAATGCCCTTATCCAAAGGGGTTATATAAAGATAATTTCTTATTATATCATATAATTTTTCTATATTTTTATATTAAGCTTTTATCGAAATGGAGCACACTGAAATATTAAATCAATTCAATTCAAAGAGTATATATTTGAGTTAGCTAATGTATTTTCATTCTCAAAAGTGTATAACTGTGATAACTGCATTAAATGCCTCTCCATTTGCCACGTTTCCTTCATTTCTAGTCTCCTTTCTGCTTTTCCTCCACCGGCTTACTCTGCTCGCCGATTTTTTATTCCCTTTGCTGGTAATTTATTGCACTTGCCCCACAAGAGTATTGGGCAGCCACAGGACATGCCGCTTAATATCGTTCTTTGGCCGCCAGTTGTTATCCCCTAGACCAAACCCATCCTCCAGTTCGACCAGGTGCTGGGGCTCATAATGCGATATAATTTTTGTGTAAATAATACAGATTGTGGGGCCAGTGTTTGGTTGGCATGACAATATATATTTTATAGAGACTGAAGTGTAATTAGTTTAAATTGGTCGTAGGGCAGCAAGTGCAGTGGCCAAGTGGAAAGTGGAAAGAGAAAAGTGGAAAGAGTCCGAGGGGAAAATGGGAAATGTCAAATGGCGGGCGGATGGGGGGAATCGTGCTATGGTGGGACTCATGGCAGATGCACAATAAAAATTTATCATACGCACCGTTGACGTTGACAGATCGTCGAGCTGAAGCGTTGCAAGTTGGCTACAGGCGACAGTCGACAGGCGACAAACTGCAACAAAAGCGATAAAAAAGAAGAAGCGCCGGCAAGGGCTTTAGAATCCGCAGCTCATCCTTCATCTCCATCTCCTGCATCTGGCTGCATCCTTTCCATCTCCTGGAGCTGAAGCTCTGAGTCCTGAATGCCGCACGCTCGAGTGAACTTTGCAATCTGACAAAATCGGTGAATGGCGAACGGTTAAATGCTTCGTGTTGCAGGCGCACAAGCTGCACATGAAACTGCCGCTCAGCCGGAAGCTGCAGTCAGAGTTGCCTTTGTTTAACCCATGATGCCCACCCTGACTTGCTTCTTTTGCTCCTCGGGCGTGAAAGGCATTTCTGAATGCCAAATTGCTTACAAACCGAATCATAGTTGCGAATTAGCATTTAGCTGCAAAGTGCTTGTTATCAAGTAAACTTTTAAGGAGCTGGTTAAATATGTATACTTCTTTTAAGGCAAAGTGTCATAAGAAATTAAGTGA
This sequence comes from Drosophila mauritiana, assembly GCF_004382145.1. NCBI lineage: Eukaryota > Metazoa > Arthropoda > Insecta > Diptera > Drosophilidae > Drosophila > Drosophila mauritiana. Next base: position 17,869,956 of record NC_046672.1, on the reverse strand, counting down.
AATGTACGCGTAAAAACAATCTTGTTGCATAAACACATTCGGGTATGAATGGAAAACCCCACCACCATTTTCTTTTTACTTGCTTATTTTCTATATATATTGAATTATCAGCAGTAGGTGCGAATTCAAGGATGTTTAAATACATTTTCGTGTTTAAAATATATTGTTTCGCACTTTTGGGCACCTCTAAAAAAAGGAAAATCAAATTGCGCTACAAAAACTATGATTTTAATATGATAGTTTTTAACATTTTCGCCTTTGTTTATTTTTTCTCCATGCATATTCAATTATCTCCGGCAAAGGTTGAAACCATAAAAAACTGTCACATACTATATAATTTTATTTGTTATTTTTGGCAGTTAAAATAATAAATCCATTTAGTGAGTATCTCACAGCGGGATACTCGATTTTTGCGCTCTTGGTTGTCGATTTTATAATTATGTATTCTGAGGTTATAACTGGTGTCCAGCTGGGCGGGAATGAGTTTGCTAACAGCACAGCCAGACATCGTTTGTTGGATGGCACTGGAGGTGGATGAGGATAAGGACGAGGATGTTCATGTGGATGTGGATGAGGATGAGGTTGAGGATGATGGTGATGACGATGACGATGGAGAGTGTGATCCGAGGTGGAATGGTTTCTTAATGTGCTCGATGCGACGTTGATGGCATTGCAAATGTGCACACGCTCGAGTCCCCAAAATGGTGGTTGTGTGTGTGTGTATGTGAGAGATTGTGGCAGTGTGTAAGTGTGAATGTGTGTGTATGGGTGCTTGAGAGTACTTAGCAGACTGACAGAATCGGACAACCCCTCGCACTCCTGCCACTTGCTGCTGTCAGATTTACAGTGGGGGGCTGGAAATTACTAGACTTCCCCCCCTTTCGAACATTGAAAATTGCAAATATATTGAGACATTCCCATAAGCCAAATGATGATTCCCATTTGAAGATGATCCTAGTCGTTGACATAATTGAAGCGATGGAGAGCTTTGTTTTTGGCTTCTTGGGTCCTCAATGGGAACGATATGGTAATGGGGATGGCATTTGTATGCAGCCAGTATAAATTATGAACCATTTACTGTGCACAGGTATAAATTGGTTCGGCTACAACCGTATATTAATAATATTAAAGAGAGATTAAGCATTATATTCGACTAATTTTGTAAATATATTCAATTATATCTAATTTGTGCTTTCATTTATATCATATTTCCAGCTGCCCGTGCACGTAATTCTTCATATCGTCGTTTAATCGCCTTCCTGCCCTATGCACTATATATCAGCAACAACTACAACTAAAATTTCAAACAAAAAGCAATCGTAAAAGCAAATAATAATAGTAAATGTCGTAATTGGAACAAATGTTGTACATACCCACGGATATATTGTAAATATTGTACGATATTGCGAAATACCCGAAATATGACGATACAAGCTATAGCGATTAGCCTTCTTCCAAATCCATTTTATATCCATCCCGTTTTAACATGAAACCATGTTTCGGTTTCCATAATTGATCAAATACCTAACTAGCTTCCATTTAAATTAAAGAGTATCGGGTATTCAATTGTCGATCTACTGCGACTATCAAAAATCCTAAATTAAATCAATAATCGGACATTTTCATTCGATAGAATCTTTGGCCAGCAAAATTTAGCTAGAAGACAAAATATACAAGAAGAGGAATTTTTGCATACTAAATTTAATTAACCTATACGGAAATTGCAAAAAAGCAAGAAAGGACAAACAAAGCAGAGAGACCCAACAATAATTAGCATTAAAAATTGGTTAACAAGCAGAAGACCCAAAAATATCGAAGTAAAGGATTAGTTCTACGCCCATTGTGATTATTAATTTTAGACATAGGCCAAGAAACCAACAGCAATTCGAAGGGAATCGTTGCTCACAAATAGAACAGCAGCACAACACGACCAAAAAGCAAAGCGAAAGCAAGAGAAAAGCAAAGCAAAAGCAAGAAGCAACATTAGCCGCCCAAAGAAACTTGAAAGCATTAGCCAAAAACTCTTAGTTCAATTCCATCCAACAACCAAAATCAAACTCTCGGCTATGACAAATGTGAGGCGTTCAAACTGAAACTGAAAAAAAGCTAAAAAACCCTTGATGCGGCTGCCAAACCCAGAAACAACTCAGTTTCAACTCTTGCCCTGTGGCATCTGTCCTCTATATATATTTGTATAGTACATATATATATCTGATCTGAAGTTCCAAGTCGCGAGTGCGTTTCCGTTTCCGTATCCGCGTCCATTTTCGTTTCGGTTTCGTTGGAAAGCTAGAGCGGCTGCTGCCACTGCCACAGTTTCTTCGATCGGAACCGGATTTGGGAAACAGCCGCCAAGATGACCATGTGGCAGAGTGGCGGCATGGGAGGCCATGGCTCCCAGAACAATCCATGGATGAAGCTGATGGGCATCGTACACAAGGAGCGGCGCCACACGGAGAACGTTCAGAGTCAGTCCGGTTCCAACGAGCGCAACCTCAACCAGTGAGTATTGAAAATATTTTATATTAAAATATTAATTAAGAATTTTGAAAGAAAAATATATTATATAAATATATTCTTAAGGAATGGTATTAGGTTGATTATAGATAAGAAACATAATTTTCACATTTTATGCAACATAACTAAAATAGGCCCTTGCCCAACCCAATTAGTTATCCAAGGTGGCAACTCTTGCACTCCACAGTTTTATTACAGTTTAAGCTCTGAAAATTTAGTTATTTATTACGTGCCTTATAGAAAAACATCTAACGACTTGCTACACCCATCGGTAATATAATTTTAGCAAGCTGGCAACATTTAAGCTGCAGAGTGGCAACATTCGAGCTATGTTATTGGATGTTAAGAATACTTAAATGATACCGGAAATATAGAATACGCGTAGGTACCTATTCGAATCTGTATCCTTGTAAAAAGCATTGATTCTTTGTGAAGGAAGAATTGTGTGTGTAGGTTTGATAAAGAGGAGAATAAGCAACTAGTGGGCTTTAGCCCATCTCTATTTACGCTTGTTCTTTTTTTCTTGGGGCTCGATAAGCGTAATTTTGCATAGTTCTGCGAGTGAATCGGTGCTTTAATGGGCTTTGGAACAAGGATATTCGACGCTGCTTGCGCAGAAAAGTATGCGGCACTTTTTTTTTCTTTTTTATTGCCCTCCTACCGACTTTCGGATGTCGAATGTGGATGCCATGTTATGCATATTGGTCGTAAAACATGCGCCAACTGCGCAATTAAATGGCCCGCAATGCAAATGGAATGCCGAGGACCGGCACCAGGAGCAGGACATGTTGCCAGGACACAAAGTGTGCAGCTCAAGGCGGGTTTTGGAGGGGATGGATGTCGTGGAAAGTCATTTACCACAAATCAACGCTGCCAACTGCCTGCTTTCCCCCCTTTTTTTATATCCAAGTGAAGCGCCCTGTAAATGATATATCCAAACGGCCAGTGGCCAACAATCATTACCCGCCCACCAGTGACCACCAGTAGCCACCAGTGGCCACCAGTAGCCAACAGTGGCCACCAGTGGCCGCCACTACGCGCCGACGGTCTCGGAAAGTGCAGCTCTTTGGGCTTTTAAATTGGCTATAAATGCGCTGGAGCATAAATGGATTTACACACATGCAGCTTGTTGCTGTCCCCATTTGCCCACCTTCGCCATCATTCATTTCCATTCCATGTTGCATGCAAATAAGAGCCACTGCATCGACACGCCCCCTTTTTCCACCAACACCCCGCTGCCCCCACCGATTTCGCATCCATTTCCCGCACTTTTCACCAAGGAGTCCTTATAAAAATTGTACAACTCGCCATATGGATACATGTGTATCCGTACTCATATGCACTTGTGTGTGAGTGCGAAGGAAGTTAAATGGAAAAGGCACTTCCGGAATTCAGATGAGCGAAGCGGATGCCATACAGATTCAAAGATGGATCGAAGTAGCGGAGAGCGGCAATCTGATTAGTCGGTGGTGGCTGGATCTGGGTCCTTGAGCCACAAAATATATTTGAAAAATATTAAGTTTTAGGCACCAAAAGTGGCATTTTGATTCATTAAAGTAAAGCATACCTTAAATGAGGCTTAAATGTCTTCAATTGATATTGAAATATAGCTAATGCCTGTGCCTCGACTAATTATAATTATTTTCAATTTTCCGAGTGCAAAAGTTGCGTCGTCGGGCACCGCCAACTTTTTCTATTGCCGCACAGGACTCGATGGAGTCCTTTAGCCACCGCTTGCGTTCCCAAAACTTCGTTCGAGCGGATTAATTGAACTAGTTCCCCAATTTGCCAACTAATGTGCTTGCTGGAATCCGACAATTCTGCATCCTGCATCCTGCGACCTGCATCCTGCGTTTTTCCATGGGGTATCATAAATTTATGCACCCTCAACGCCGCACATGCACTGGCACACAATGGAAAGCACTTGAAAATGAAAGGATAATAATAATATTTTTATTTTATTATATTTTAGTTTTTCTTTCCGCTTTTTGTTGCAACAACAGCAGCAGCAGCATCAACATATGAGCGGGTGGCTCATGGGGGTCAGAGGTCGGTGGGCCAGTGGGCGGGGCTGGGCTTAAGTGCACTCAAGTGCCATTGGGGGTGTGGGTGTGTGTTGGTAAATTGCATGTGTAACTGTGTGCTGGCGTGCAAGTGTTGGAAAGTGCTCGCAAACTGTGCAATGATTTCGGGATTCCGCCGGATTACTTTCGCCCAAGTATTTCGCAATTTATGTCCAACTCGTTCGCATTTTCTCTTTGCTCTTTTGCCCTTTTGCTCTTCGCCCTTTTACTTTCTCCCTACCCTCTCCCCTTTCACCGTTCATCTTTCCTTTTCAATTTCCTTTTCTGCTTTGCCTTGCACTCGTGTTCGACCCTCGACAAAAGTTGTGAATTATTTTATTACCTTCCAAATGAATTTGGAATTGTTCATATTTTTTAAGTGGCATGTTTGAGGAGCATTGAAAATCAAATGGAATTTTGTAGGCCAAAGAACAGGAACACAAATGCAACGGCACTCGGAATTTAGCTCACACAATGTTCAGTATTTTGATAAATTTACAAATTCAATTCATACATATTTACATATTTCATGCATGAGTTTCTCAAAAATAATCGATTTTTTGTCTAGAAGAATGGAAAATATATGGACTGGGATATATTGAAGATGGTATCTTTATGTGATACCATGTGATACATGATAAATGTGAAGGAAGCCAGGAAAGTTAAGATCTGTAGATTGCACCGCAAATATAATACCAGATTCGTAAGAAATGTTGTCGCATCTATAAAGTTTTCAAATCAAAGGGTATCTGATAAGCGAGCCACTCGACCATAGCGTTACTTCCTGACTTGTCTCGTTCTTGGGATAGAAAAAACAATTATATAGGGCGTTCATGCATAAATATTGCGAAGGTCAGAGAGGCCAACATGAAAGGGTTACGAAGGCGTGGCAGCAGCCTTGTTTTTTTGCAAACCAAATGTTGTTTGCTATTCTACCCATACATGGACACCCATACATCGCCTTCCCCATCTTCTTGGGACCACCGAGCAACAGTTGAACATTTGGAAATTTGCATAAATTTCACAACACAGCCCCTGGCCTTCTCCTCGGCAAACTTTGTGGGAATTTATAGAAATGTGCACGGAACAGTTTCCATTTGCCTGGGCAGTGGGGCTCTTTGTTGCCCTTCAAAGGCATTTGGGTCCAACATGTTCAAATGAATACTTTATAAGCCCCTCTTTATGGTCTCACTCCCTCTCTCTCCTGCTCTCTCTCTGTCTCTTTCTGTGCTGCTATCTCTGTCTCTGTCATGGGCTGTCTCTGTCACCGCCTCCCTTTCATTTTTGCCCATCCAATGTGTAATATTTATGCTGCGAAATGTTTGAAGTTGACGAAACCATCGGCGTAGTTGTAATATTTAACGCCAACTCAGTGGTATTTACACTAAAAAAATATAAAACTTATTATTTTTAATGAGACGTAGGAATAAGTTGAGTGCCTGAATAATTTCCAAGTGATTTTCTGTAGTATCTTAAATGTGTGACGTCCTTATAGTGATTTAATAATAATTTGTGGTATTTTAATGTAGGAACCATTGAACCCATAAATTTGAGTATTATTACTTATTCAGGAGTACAACTTATTTTTCTCAGTGCTTGTCATTCCACTCGGCGGCATTATATCCCCTTTTTGCCCATCATCATGGGCGTCCGAGCTATTTTGCATTGAAATTGAAATGTCCGCAGCTTTTGTGGGGTGCGTCCGCTTTTTGCCAGGTGAAAGGCATCCGCCCAACTGGGCCAAAATAAGTACAGTATATTTGCTACCCTGTGTACGTGGACCGTGGGTGTGTGTGTGTGTGTGGGGCATCGCATCCCTATATGCCTATCATTTTGTCAGGCGCGGCGAATTAATTGGAAATTCAAACATATTGGCCGACATAAATACGTGGATAAGGTACAAGTCCAGTCGGCCGGTTGATTACTCCGGCCAAGTTGTTGCTGTAGATTTGTCAATGTCGGAGGTAGTGACCGACGAACAGGGTGCTATATATACATATATATCCAAAGTTAATATTTTAATCACTCTTTGGAAACATCGATTTTTATTGGAAAACTAAGATTTTCCCTTGGTGAGCAACTAAAGCTGATACTAGGATATTGTAAAAGTTTAAGGAGTTATAAGCATTTTCCCATGGATTTTCTTGATAGATATCCCTTTGAATAACAAAGCTAATGCGACCAGCTTAGTCATATTTATATTCGGAGTAACTTACATATTTGAATAGATATAGAAATCTTTCTTTATCACCAGTACGAATTGAAAATAAAGTTTAGGCCATTTGCCTGTGGCACCCTGTCACCATTTGTTGTTCCTGTCATCGATTTCGCATCGCATGAGACTCCTTAGTTAGTTACTTAACCCAGCCCAAGACTGTCTGAATTTCCTTTTTCCCAGCCCATTAACCCATTAATTATTTGTGGCCGAAAAATCGTCCGGCGGTGTATTAGTTTACTTATCTGTAAAAATAAATAATAGATAAAGTGAAATTATAAATGATAGTAAATTTTTTGTCAATAAAAATGTTTTTATCTGTTAAAATATTTTTTCATTATACGTGGTTAAGCTATTTTACTAAATACTATCGATAATTTATTTATTGAATACCGACTTTTATTTTATAATTTATTATTTGTATAGTGGAGCTGAGACTTTTAATTGATGGGTTTGAATATTAACAAAATTTGTTACGTCAAGTTGTCAGGACGTAAGCTTTGTTTGCCTAGGAATTTGTAGCAAATTCGTAAGACAAACCCCATTTAAGCAAACCCCATAGCAGCGTAATAAATTTTCGTGGGCTTGTCATGGGTTAACACCGCTCCTCCCGCTCCCCCGCTCCCCCCGCTCCCCCCGCTCGCGCAGCTCCATCCTCAAATTGCCGATGGCGTCTTTGCCTTCTGTCTAATTGCTGGCCATTCGTTTGGGCCACGTTACTTGGCCAGCCGTCGCTTATCAGCGCCTTTCACTGGAAGCCGACTTATTGCCACACCCACGTAGCGAAAATTGCGACCCATTTGTTAGACGGCTTCTGGCAAATCATTTTTCATTTGCCTGTGGAAACTCGCAGCACTTTGTCTGCCACCTGGCCAGGTGGGTGGTTTCCACCCACTCCCCACGCCCACTTCTTTTTTTTTCTGTACGGTTGCTTGTCCCATTGAACTTTACTCAGGCGAAATTAATGAGCGCATACGGGCATAACACCACTCGTACCATTTCCATCGGTGGTGGTCAGCTGGTCAGCAGGTGGAGTGAAATGCGAGTCTACTGCCATGCGTCCACTGAAGTGCACCTAAGCGCGAAATGTTTGCGGTGGTAAGATGGGTGTCCTTGTGCCGATCCCAAACCGTGCACCCATCCCCCACAATCCGCTATCCCAGGAGCCCGCAGGGGGTGGCGTTCTATTCTATTGGCGGACCCATAAAGAACCCAAAGTGTCAAAGCGAAACGCTTCAAAACACTGCTGCCAACAAGCGGGGGCAACATTTTGGCTAACATTTCAATTGGCACGAGCATAAAGAACGCTTCGGGCGGCATTACGTTTAGGTGGCTAGGGGTAGACTAACTGTTACCCTGTAAAATGAATTTTAAATGTACTAAGTCTACAAATTATTACACACATTTATGAATTTCTCCAATTGAGAGTCTTGTATCTAATTTAACATAAGTTTTAGGCACAATCTTAACAAAAATCTACAAATTTAAATTGGTAGATAAAGGGATACTGTGTAATGGAAAAATATTCATTTATTTTCTGGAACAAAAGGTAAAAACTCCTCTGATTCGTGCATTTTAAAAGTTTGTATTAATTTATACAAATATTGTTATTGAGATATATTTGCTTTGCATAATTATAGCCACTTAAATTATGGTTTAAAAGCCGTAAGCGTTTCGGTGGTAAAGTATTTTCGCAAATAATAATAGTTCGAAGATACCGTCAATTAATATTAAATTGCGAATAATTCAATTAAAGTGCATTTGTTTAATATTATTTCTATATTTATTCATTGGCAATTCAAGTATTTTAAATGCAATAAATTTCTGAATTTTAGGCAACCGAAATTGAATTTATTCGCACTATATAAATAACGCCTTCGGTACTTTTATCAATGCTTCATTAGCTGGCACAAACTAATATGTTTATGTGTGCTTGGAGTGTTTATAACGAAATGAACATCAATTTCAATATCAATTTGAATTTTATGATATGTCAAATATGGACTCGAATCCCAACTAAAGCATCCCCATTAACCCGATTGTCCATATGCAATTCCGGTTGTGATGGTAACCATCTGCTTGAGTTGTGTGTGTGGCACATAGATTCTCCCTTTGCCATCTTGTGTGCCTCGTTGACCATTTGACTTTGATTTGTTGTTTGGCTGCGTTGGACTACAAGTGCCGAATGCCTTTCTGGCAGAGAGGCAAAGGAAAAACTAGGAGGAATGTATAAAAAACACACACAATGGATGGCAAACAAAATAGAAGGCGGTGTGTGCAAGTGCCGAAAGACAACTCGTAGCACTCAATTAACGCATTTAAAAGTACAATGCGGGAGATCCAAGGCGGCGGGGTCAGAGGTCGCCACTTGTCGGGGTTTATTTTCGAGACCGTCGGGCCCGAACACTCGGCCATTGTGCATCCGCCCCATTGTCTCTGGCACGCGGCGAGGGCCATCGGCTCATCGGGGCATTGTCTAACCCACAATGGATACCCCATTCCCGTGCGGGCAGCCGCTCCTGCTCCTGCTGCTCCTCAGGTTACTCGGTCTCCACAGCCACCCATCGTCAAACAAACCTCCAATCACCGAGAGCACCATGAGCACCGACTGCCGGCACAAAATTGAATTGATAGCAGCATGAGCTGGATAAGAGGACTTACCATAACCGAAAGCAGTCAGGACCATCAATTGATTGGCCTGCCCATTAGGAGCGCCGGATCAAAAGTGATTTCGGTTTATGAAGCAGCAGGAAACTGGTGGAAAATATAAAATAAACAGCAGTGGGAAATCGAAGTTATTAACTTTAACAAAATGCATTTATTCAACGTTAAAGAAGTTAAAAGACATTTACAATATAGAAAGTAGATGTAAAGGCTTAAAGCTCTCTCTTAATCTTAAAAACATTCAAACAATTAGTAAGTGCATCAAGTTGAGCATAATGTTTTCTCTAAAGTCTGGACAAAGACATTTGTTACCACAAATACGGCCCAAGACGGTTAGTAGACGGCATTAATGACTGTTTGGGCCAAGTTATTGGCTTCTCTAGTGATATCTGCCATTTGACGGGCTCATTCATTAAAGTTTCGCTGGACACCCTACGGCATTTACACCAGAAATAATTTAACGCATCACCGATTCAGCAGCTTTGACCATGTTTATTGGCCCTTTTGCCTTGGACGTTGGCCACTTGTAATTGCCGGCACTGTCTCTCTCGCACACACTATACACCTCTCTTTCACTCGCTCGATTGTAGTTCCTTTTTGGTGCTGGACTTCTGGCTATTTTTCAGTTAAATTTTATTAGTTTAGGTGATAGTTGCTAAGCTGGTAGAGCGTATTTAATTTATAGTTGGAGTTTATAAACCAAGAACGCGTATCTACTTGTTATATTAGATATGTGGATGTTTCATCTGTTTGTTATAATTATACGCGTTACTCTTAGAGTTATAGGGTATTCTAAATTCGTGCTTTGACCGTATTTCCGTCCGTATGAACGTTAAGATCTCCGGAACTATAAAAGCTAGAAAGTTAAGATTAAGCAAGCAGATTCCAGAGACATAGGCGCAGGGCAAGCTAGTTGACCCTTGTTGCCACGCCCACTATAGTAGTATCTTATACAGTACTGGAATTAATACGTTTAATAAAAACTATAACTAGATCTATTAGTTAGCTACTGTAGAATATTGACTTGGACAACACTATTGGCTTGTGTTATGGGTAAGCAAACCCTTGCGAAGGCATGAAATTGTATGGGTCTTTATGGCCCAGTGACCTGCTCACGTTGTTCATGTTAAAATTCCAAATTACATTTTGCATTTTGATTAGAGCGTAAACACAGTGACCTCTTGCTCCTCCTGCTCCCAATGTACTAAGTAGTACTGGTCTGGAGAAAAGGTTTCCCCCTTCGGATTCTGCAGCTCATTCCCCCCACGAGACACTGGATTCTTGATGCTCGTTTGCAATTTAATGAAGCAAACTGTTGCTAAAGCGAAAGGGGAGGGGTGAAGGGATGGGGCTCAACTGGGGAGAGCGGGAGTGATGTGGTGGGGGCGGCGTTCAAGCATGAAAATTGTTTGTCCACGGACTCGAGCGGATTCCGGCGGAATAAAAGCGACTGAGGCAGCTGGAAGGCGCTTAGCGTCCAACAGCTGTTCCAAAGCCCCTTCTCGTCTTCGTGTTCATCCTCATTCTCATTCTCATCCTTATCCACACTCGCATTCGCATTGGCATCCGAATCCGCATCCGCATCCATATCCCACCCACCGAGTAGTATCCTGTGTGGCGTATCCTGCAGCCGCCACTCTTGGCAATTTGACAAGAGCGCATTATCCTTACAAACGGCACCAGATGGGCCTGCCCCAACAAAACAGCACAACAAAAAATGAAAAATGATAGAGAGTCTGAATTTTCGGCGGAGAAGGTGGCAACTGGACGGGGGGTCTATAAAACTGGGGATTAGCCCAGTCAAACGATTCCGTTGGCATTTGGCCAAAACTACAAAAAATCCACAGTGCGAGCAAACTGAAAAGTACGGAATACATGTATATGTACATATGTATATTTAAAACTGGCCAAAGGTTGACGGTGATAATTGATGGTCAGTGCCAACTGACGGTGATTTTACAGGGCTAACGACAAGAATAGCCGTCAAATGGGTATTTGATTATCGAGAACTAAGCGGGCTTTAATAAATCAATATAAATTAATTTCCATCGTTAAATTCGAGAAACTACATCCCGCTTCCTGGAAAATTTTCAAAAAGCTTTGATGTTAAGGTCATCGAATCGAATTAAGTTCTACGTCTTCTGTTTGCTTTCTATCGTCGATAGCTCAAAGCTGATTTTATTTCACCCATACTCACACTTGTGCATCACAGCAATGCAATGTGGAATGCAATCCAGTAAAGAGGAATCCCTATTTAGGAGCCAGTGCCATCTGTGACTGCGCTGCCTTTACCAATTTCCACATTTTTCCCCAGTTTCCCACACAGAACCTGCCGCAATCCGTGACGCATTCCGGATCCCCGAATTGCCTCACGGTCGCAACGATGACAAAGGGAATCGAGAAATGCAACTGAAATTCGTTCAGACAATGGCCAAGGGGGGTTGGCAGGGGCGCGGGGGCAAGGGGGCTTTAAGGCGACTGTGAGGGTGGTGGACAACGAAAAATGCAAATTGTCAAACATGCAACGCAATTGACGAGAGATGAACTTCGAGGCACAAGTGCAGTGGAGGTGGTCCTATGTGTAGCTACCCACCGAACCAAACCGAGTTACACTGTTCACAATTTTGTATTTTTTCACAGTGAATAGCTTAAATAATACTAAGTACAAAAAAATTGTGAAAATTCAATTAAGTCTTGTTTCCTTTCTGTGGAGTTAATGTAAGCATCGGGGTCGCCAATTGAACTACCCCTCATTAACCAACTATCTTATTGCAGTTGCTTGTATTAAATACATGAAAAATATATAAAAATAAGTCCATAAATAAAAATATATCTGTTCACCACTGTTTCTGCACAGTTAAAGGTGGTATCGGGGTCACCAAATCATATTTTTATAATAACAGAGTTCTTCCTTAATCTAGCTTTTAGTTTATTGTCCGATTTAGCAAGCTGTTTAAAACTTTAAAACTGTCCTCCATTTTTCTCAGTGTGCTTCAGCATAGTGCTACGGTTAGGGTAGCTCAGTGTGATTGAGGGTGTGTATTTTGGGGTTTGGGGTGGTGCAGGGCTCTGCCAAACATCGAAACGCTTTCGTGCCGAGCTCAGTTGGTTTCCCCTATTGACAGGCCGTCACTCTGCCAGTCCGTCAATCTGCGGAGCTTCAGCTCGTCATGTGGCCTATATAGCCGCCCCGGTGGTCCTCTTACCAAGTCCCTAACCGATCGGCAGCTGGTTCCCCGCCTGGAAATTAACTGGAGCCCTTGCCTCGTCCCTGCCCACTTCGCCTTCGTCCGTGTTTCGTCGTCCATCTCTCATCTCGCATCCCTGCTGTTCCATCAACGGTTTGGCACATCCACAAGGTGGACTTGTTGCTGCAATTGGCAGAGTGCCCTGCGTCCAGGCATTTTTAAGCAGGCATAATTAATGGAACCCGGCCCGGATAATGTCAACATTATCGCAGCTAATTGACAATGGAGAGGCGTGGAGCTGCAAAGTGGTTTGGGGCCCAGCCGAGATGTTGAAACGGAATTTAATGGTACAGGGAATATGGGAAATGGGGATAGTGTGTATAGGCCTAAAGGAGCATTCTTTCGCTTGACAGGTGCACGATGTGGACTAATTAACCAAAACAGAAATTTAATCTAGAGAAAACAGAATTCAATTATATGGCATGATACGATTGTTTGTCTGAATCGGAAGTGTTAATAAATATTTCCCCACATGAACACACTTCACTTCAAATATATATATAACACTTTTTCCACTCCACCTTTTGCAAATTAGCGGTTCACACCCAACTAATTTCGCACACTTTCCCTTGCTGTGCCTTTCAATTAGTGAATTTCCAGACATGTCAGCAAGCAAATTGGGAAAACATGCCAGCGATCTCAAATATTGAACAAGAGAAATGTAGATACAGATGAACCATTTGCATTAGGAAAAAAAACAGTTTGCATTTATTTATTGTGCCTTAGACTAGTTAGATTTTGAGCCTTGACTCTGCAGATCTTTAAGATCGTCTTGTGATTAGCGACTCCTAACTATTGTCGGAGATTAAACGCTGCTCATTGTAGCGTATGGGATATGTGAGTGCGTTGCCCTTGTCCCAGGAGTAGAGTTCCTAAAATATAGAAAATAATAATATATAATAAGTAATCACTGTGAGCTATAAGTAATCACTAACCACAGTCAGGGGATTGTAGCCCACGGTGGTGGTATGGCTAAAGGGATTCGAGAATGGCAGATTCGTGTTGAGCAGCTTGCCCTTGTACAAGTCCACCACATAGCGAATCTGGGTGTTCTTGTCCGTTCCCGAATCGATGGCATACAGATTGCCACACACGATGAACATCTCACCAAACTGATGATGGTCCAGGGTGATGTTGAAGTTGTACTGCATCTTCAACGTCTCCGCATCCAACTAGGAAAAATGGATCATATGGAAGATGTTTTTGAAGGGACGACAAACTTTACCTTGGCCACCAGCGTATTGTTGGAGTTGTAGGTGCTATAGATCACCCACAGGCCCACTTCATCCACATTGAAGTCCATGTAGTTGTAGTCCGTGGTATAAAGCCTATTCGCAGCAGCCACTCCAGCATATGGCAATTGTGTGGCTAGGGGAATTTCAATAGATAGTAATATGAATCTCAACCATTGCAATATACTCACTTATCTTTTTGAGACTGGATAAGTCCAGCTTGACCACCAGATCCGAGTTTCTTTGTTGATAGTAAAATGAACCGTTAAAGACCACATGTGCATTGCCCTAATAATGAAATTAAATAAATTAGGAAAGGAAACTCTCGTAACTTTTCTTAACTCACATGAAAGCCTTCTTGAATCTCGTATTTCCTCCGGGGGATGCTATTCATTCGGTACTGAATGCGAGTGGTGAACTCGAACAGATTGTACGGATCGTTTTCGTTGGTGACAAACGTCTTCTCACGATCACTGTCCGGAGATGGATCTCTAAGCCAGGAGCCGAACTTTTCATTGACCACCTTGTGGAAAACGGGCTTGCCTACCGCATACAGATAGCAAGCTAATGGGAGAGATATAATATCTTATACTTATTATGAGGTTAAGATATCTACTTACTCTTTGGTCGCTTGGGTAATCCCGGATAGCTGAGATTGCCTGTGGCCTGGATTTCAAAGTTATTCAGTATGGAGTCCTTGCACTGGTACAAGCTTCAAATATGGAGTAGATGTAAATCTTATCGGGGAGTTGCTTATGGAAAACCCACCTGGGATCTGGACACTGATCGCAAACGGGACACTCGCTCTCCGGCGGTCTTTGGCCATATACCTTCATGTTATTTCCCACATACGGGGTCTCACTGTTCGGATCTTGGGCTGAATACAAGCGGGAATAGTAGAAAGATTTTCAACATTTCACACATTTTGCAACTTACGTGCTATTTCAAAGTTGACCATCGTGGCATTTAGTTCATTTCGGGCCACACAATGATAGTACCCAAAGTCATCCTTGCGCAGATTGCTGATGGTCAAGCGCATGGTTGTCTTGAAACTAGGGAGCTCCATAATTAATACGAATTTCTACGGATAAGATGGTATATAAACTCACCCCTCTGGGTACGATTCAATGCCGTACTTGTCGCTGGGATCGAGGATCTTGCCGTCGTAGGCCCGTTCCCAATACCTAATTGCTTCGGGAAATGCCTCCACCAAACACTCGAGTGTGGCACTGCTCTGGTACTCCGCGTAGATCATTTGGCGGTACACCGATATCATGGGAGCAACTGGGGGATGGGAAGTCTCTTTGTTCATGGCTAATCTTCAAACTTTCCTTGCCACACACTTACATTGCACTTCCACGAGGTAGGTGGCATTTGCCACGGGAGCGATGCCATTGTTGGCAAAACAGGTGTAGGCCGCCATCTGATGTCGGGTGATATTGGTGAACCTCAGGAACTGTCCGCTGATGGAGGCCACTGGATGGAGAGGATTGTAATGGCAATTGGGAGTGGTCACCCACATACTTACTCTCTACGCCATTGACGTTAATGGTGCGACCATCCTCACGTCGCCATTCCACCTGCGGTGTGGGAGTTCCCGTGGCGGTGCAGCTCAAATTCAGGGATCTTCCCTCCTCCACAATCACCGTGCGTTGGAAATCCGGCACTTGAATATCTTTAAGGAGAAAATGCTCGTTTTATAGTTATGTATCCTCCCCTTAATTCGACATACGGTTAACTTACCTGTTATAGAAGGCGGTATGAGCAGATCGTTGGAGGAGCTGCCATTGGGATATTGCAGCTTCCAGGCATTGATGCCGGGCACTCCGGGTATGCCATTGGTGCCCGGCTTGCCAGGACGACCACGTGGACCCGCAATGCCTGTCCAGAAGATAGTTACGATCTAGGAATCATGGAGTATTAAGGGGATAACTTACCCTTGAGCCCTCGTTCGCCTGGTGGTCCCTGCGCACCCTTGGGTCCCGTGATGGACAGACCATCTTTGCCATCCTTGCCGTGGAGCCCATCCTTGCCATCGCGTCCAGGCAGGCCATTCTTTCCATCAGCACCAGCGCGACCCGGTACGCCATCGAGTCCCGGCTCCCCGGGCACTCCATCACGTCCATCCAAGCCCGCTCTTCCTGTGACCCCGGCATCTCCCTTAGGACCGCGAGGTCCGGCGGGACCCAAATGACCAACACCATCCACTCCGGGGGCTCCCGGTAATCCCACATCACCGCGATTTCCCTTTGGACCCGGAATGCCCGGTAGACCCGGGTTTCCTGGTGGTCCCTTTGGTCCCACTTCTCCGGTTGGTCCTTGTGGTGCCGGCGGACAATAGTCCTGGGTGCCCTTACAGAATCCTGTGATTATCTTCTCCGGTACCCGGCAATAAGTATTCAGATAGATCCACTCATCTCCGCCGGGAGCGGCGCCCTTTTGACCCGTGCGCTTACGTATCTCGGTGTCTTGCTCCTCCAGAACCTTGCGATGGTTCGGATTGAAAAACTCGATCAGGGGATCAGCTGGAGAGGAGGAGGGAGAAGGGAAGAATAGTTATGTGAATTCCTAGTCCGGATATCTGAACTTGCCATGCATGGATGCCGGAGCGGAGGAGGCGATGTCCCGGCGCATTCGTTTCCCTGTGGGACGCGGTGTGTGGCTAATCAAATTGTCTGTGAACTTGCGTTCATTCTTCAGAGGATCCCTCGATTGGGTGGTGCTACTCGCGGTGGTACTATTTGGGGAGTACATAATTATGTGCCAAAAACTTTGGAAGCTTGAAAAGTTAGTGATCCGCCCACCTGCCAACCAATTCCTGCTCCTCCTCGATTATCCTGTTGACCAGTCTCCTTAATTCCTCTTCCGAGCGCATTAACTCCGCCTGGAATTGTACCCGGAACGACTTCGACGGATAGTTATCTTCCACCTGTGACAAGGACTCGGTGTCCTGGGTGTGCGTGTAGAAGACGATTGAGAGGCTGGCCAGGATGAGGGTGAGGGCGCCCAGGTAGATGTACACCAGGGTCAAGGACTGCCGGCCCGGGCACTTACACGCCCGGCAGGTGGCTCCATTACCTCCGACCAGCTGGTCACTGGACGCACTGGGTTCCAGGGGCCGAACTGGTGGGGTCCCTTCCCCAGAATCCTCCTGCGGATCATCTTCGGCCGTCCGCCGCTTGCGCTTCTTCTTGCTGGTATTCTGTAGACTCTGGTTAACTGCCAGAAACATTTTACCGCGTCCGGGTGCCTAAACAAGTGGTAAAGTCTTAGTCTAAAGTTAGTTCTTACAAATTTTAACATTTATAATTGAAGGATCATTGCTTCTTATTTGAGTAGATTTTTCGCAATTTTCATTTGAAATTTTCTCCGAGTGCCAATCGAAAGCAGAGGCGTCTCACAAATTTTGATTTTCATTTAATTTGATTTATAGCCGGCGAGTGCAGTTTGAAAATAAGTTGCCATATTTATAGATCGGATTTGAAGTGATGCGTCTAAAATTAAACGACTACCCACTGCCGCTGCCGCTGGATTCAAGAGTGATTAAACTGGCATAAAGCAAAAGAAAACACGGAATTCCGATGCATTTCTCTGCTTTCCCCGCATTTTACATACTTGTATACATAAGAGCAGAGCCCCTGGCCGCACAACTTTTCACACTTTTCCTCTGCTGGAGTCCGTTGAAAGCGTGAATGCGGGTGTGAGAAGGTGCGACGTAGATGGAGGAAGCGAAAGAGAGAGAGAGAGACAGCCGTGGAGCGACAGAGACAGAGAGTGTGTGTGGGAGAGAGAGAGAGAGCTGCCTCCGAACGCGTTGGCGTCTAATGCTCGACTGAGCGAGTTGTGCGGCGACACTTTCCTTCGTAGCGGTTTGTTTTCCACGCTTTCGCCGGCAACTTTCCCACGCATCCGGTTGGCTCTCTCTCATTTTCCTCCTGTCCGGCACTCTACGCCGCTCTCTCTCTCTCTCTCAGTTGGCGAGAGGGGGTCCGCGACTATATCCTATAGCTATAGCCTTACGCACATCGTAAATAAATCGGAAAGACTTAAGATTCGTTTGATTTCGTATAAGAAATCTAAAATAAAATCGCATAAATAATGTCTGGGAAATCTTCATGTTTGCTGACTAGAATCTCAATGATAACCAAGCATATATCTTAAAATTTATATATTCCATATAAATATGCGGGAAATCATAAGTTTGTTTAGCGAGAGAGTTAGTCGCTCTTCAATTCGACGCCTGCGCCTGAAAAGTACCTCTGTTTTCATTTCATTTCTTATACCCTGCAGTAGACACGGATGTCCTTCTTTAAGAGTCCTGTTTCGCTGGGGGGTGAGTGGGGGGCTTGGAAAATCAACAATGAATGCACACGGCTCAGGAGGGAAAAACTGTCTTGGCTTGATTTTTGCCTCCTCGGAGAGGGAATACTTTGCGATATCCTCAACAAGTACAAAGTTTAATGGGGCAAACTTGGCCCATGGCAGCCAGAAAGTTTTCCTATTCGCAATCATGGGTTTCCCACTCAAGTTTTCCACAAGACACTCCATTTGGCATTGTATAAGGTGTGTTTTCTTTTATTTCGAAACTGCAAAGGTTGATTAGAAAATATGTATCTTATTGGTTGGCATGGCAGGAACTTTAATTTAAGAAATGTGCATTTCTTGGCTTTAATGATTAACTTTAATGATTCATTTACTATTTTATTTTTCTTCTTGGCATTGCAGAATTGTAACTCTGCTACAGATCAATCAATTTCAAATGCGCTTTAGGTATTAACTTATTTGCTGAGAATGTCTAGTTCCTGCATATTTACTTTCGAGTGCGCTCTCTAAGCTCACTTAGTATTTATCGCAATTAGCGCTTCAATTCTATCGATTCAAATTGATTGCATTTGCTCAAATAATTATATGTTATTATGTGCCATTCCGAGTGCCACTCGATTATTGTTGCCACACCTTACGACCACTTGACCGCCCACTTGTGCGCCCACTTGTACCGCCCACCGCCCAGCAGACAGCGCACATTTGTAAGCACTTTGCGCTTAATTTGCATTTCTGTTTTTGTTTGGAAGGCGGTGCCGGAGACCAAATTCAATTTACATTGGCCAAATGCATAGGAGGGCACGACCCAAGGGCCAATGAGCCGTAACGAGCTCGTTAACTGGATCCGGAATCTGCAGTCCGGATTCCGTGTATTCCGGGTCCAGCAACTCCAAATCGAAATCGAAATCCGAGCTGGACCTGGTCCTGTTCCAGAATCTGGGTTTTTGACCATTCACTTTGTTGCCAGCTGTGTGCTGCATTAGTTGGCCAAATACAATGGCCAGAAAAGTGGGTGGAATGAAGCCATTTGCCGGCAAAGGCCAATGTCAGAAAGTTGGCAGCATCAGGTGCACTGAAAGAAATGATCAGTGATAGGTGGTGGCATATTATTATCTTGATTTTTTAATTTTTTAAATGAGAATTTTATCATTTTGTTGTTACGTGATCAAAAATACAATTGTGGCCACTGGATAAAAATATTATTTTAGTTTTGTACGCTAATATTTTTCTGTTTAGATAATTTTGTAATTATAGTCTCTACATTCGACTTTAAAGTATCTTTTAAATCTCATATATGAACAGCATTTCTTGGAAATTACTACTTGAGCTTTCTTAAGCTGCAGAATGCAAGTCAGTTTTGTTCACCAGCACCGACAAATTTTTCGCTGGGAGAAATTATTATCTGTTTGGGGGATTTGGCGAGTGTAAAGCCAACTGGGAGCCTGGCCAAGATGTTTGGCGGTTTGGCAGCGAGCGTTTTCCAGGCGGGCCAATAGTTGTAAGCGGCTTAGTGCCAAACATCAGCGGAGCAACAAGCCGCAAGGAAAGAAAAGCAACAAGCCAAGAAGCCAAGAAGCCAGCAGGCCAACAAGACAAAGTTAAAGCCAAAGTGAAAGCCGCAGCCCAAGTCGGCAAACAACAGCAGCGAAGCCAATAAATCAAAATGTCAAGATGATGGCCTTTGAAGTGCTTTCGAGCTGACTGAGCTGAAGCTGAAGGTGAGATGAGGTGCCATGAAATGGGTCAAAGGTGGCATCTGAGCCAAGATATCCAACAGGCAACAGACATCAGCCGTCAAAAAGCAGAACACCGAGCACAGACAGCGGCCAACAGACGTCGCTTAATTTCGAACAAGCCGTGAATCTTGCCGGCAAATGACAAATTAAATGACATGAACTGTCGGCTCAAAATGCCGACATTTAGTTAGGCCCAAGCTTAGCACACACCCGCACTGCTTGGGCCTCAAATTTTGGGGTGTAGCTGAGAATATTGATAGCTGTTAATGCGCTCTGACCTCGGGTCACGTTGCGTATGAGTAATAAATGCATGCAAAATCATTTGCAAGTGGAAGGAGAACGGTGTAGAAAGTACGGAAGCAAACCAAAAACGGGACTCACTTAGAAAAATAAGTTCATACAGGTCTTTGATTGTTATTAATCACCTCGGTTCACGTTGCGTACGAGTAATAAATGCAAGCCTAATCATCATTGGAAAAGTGAAAGGGGAAGGATCTGGGGAAAGGTGAACAAAGTCAGGAAAGTAAAGCAGAAAAATGTAAAAAAATAACCTTTATTAGTACAATTACGATTTTTTATTCACTTTTATTCACTTTTGTTCCTTCCCATTTTATGTTTTCTGTATATTTGCACATTTACATATTTAATATAAAAATAATATGCTTTTTTATGACTGACTAACTTTCATGCAACATATCTTATTTAAATCAATTTCATTACAGTTCTTTTTACAATTTAATTTGGCACAATAGTGCGTTTGAGTATTAATTTTTTTTTTCAACGATATTCCCCGGAAACACTTAATTCTTTTATGAATGAATAAATCATCGTTCGTAAATGTGTATTTTCGTAATGACCATTTTTTTAAGCCCTTTTAACAACCATAAGCAGTCAATAAGTGCAACCGTGGAACTCGTTTTTTTTTCCTGTGCAGCGCTTTTTTATGACCCCAGCAGACGTCCACGTCCAAAAGTGCATTCGGAGCTGGTTTCTTTATGGCCCAGTTAGCAATAAAACCTCCAGCTCAACAACAAAACGCTGCCAAAAGTAAACAAAAAAAAAATAAGAAAGGGGGAAGAAACAATATGCTTCACTCCCTTGAAGGACCTGAAATTGAAATTTTATTAGCATATTTCCCAGGCTTCCTTAGGGGAATTCGCCTAGCTTCAATCAGGCTGATTGAAGCGTAAGGTTGCCGCACAGCAAAGGGACTAGGAAAGTGAACTTTAAGATTCATTTTGAAATCGGAAAACTTTCGGCAAATCACAAACTATTTAAGATGTCCATTGCAATGGACATACAATGCATTGTAAAGATTTAAATTAGATTGATGGATTGAAAACTCACAGAGAAACATAGTCGGAATATTTAAATAGGTGATTTAACGCGTTCAAAGACACCAGAAAGCATGAGTTAGAATAGAATTTATGAGCTATGCTCATTAAATATTTAAAAATCCATTTAATATGGATGTAAAAGAATACATTTATACACGACTTTATTATTTAAGGAAAATTTCAGAAATTAATACGGCATTAATTAAAGGAACTACTGTAAGAGATGAAGAATAACTTTTTGAGTATCCTTTTGGGCGCGTAAATGTCTATGAAAACTGATTCCCGGCCCTCAGATAATTGCTTAATTGCCGCCCATTGCGGAAAACGGAAATGGGCGTGGCACTAGCCAGTGAAATTTCTGTCAGCATCGCCTTACTTCATCTTCAGTTGTTTGCGGTGGGCGGGGGAGTTTTTTTTTCTGTGGTTCGTTTGCTACGGTTTGCATTTCCTTTGCATATTTATGAGGAAAACTCGTGGAAAGCGGCCAAAACGAACAGGAGGCATTGAACAGCATCGAGTGGCGGTGCTTATCTCCCAACAAGGAATCAAACGGAAAACGAAAAAAATTAAGGGGAAATTCGAGGCCTGCGGTGGCTTTTCCCTTCGCATTTTCATTGCGAAACGCCGCAACAACAAAATCAGCAGGGGGAAAATGTTTTCAGAGTTTAACTGAAGCGTAAGAGCTAAGCTGGTTCAAGTTAATGAATTTTAAAGTACATGTTCCCTTATCTCCTTCGTTTAGTACATTAAAGTTATTGGAAAGCAGCTCGTATTTGAAAATAAAGGTTTCTTTAAAATAAACTGCTTAGAATTTAAACAAAATTATTGCTAACAATGAGCAAATATGCAATAACAGAATATTTTAAAAGCAGGTTTTATGTTGTTAACTAATGTTAATTTGTAAGCTATTTTCTTTTGTGTGTTTTTCTATATAAAAAGACAATGTTATATATCTGTTCTTCATTGAAAGCATTCTTGTGCAAATGAATATTTATTTTCAGTCGAAATCATTTTCCACTTAAAAAGAGCTACATTTTAATATCTGGACCGACTTTGTTAACTCATTATCCTGCACCCTTCGTTTATTTCAATTGCGCTCCTTTTGTCTTTGTCGTTTCAATTGCCTCCGAAAAAAGGAGGAAAATTTGCAGAAAAAGCAGAGATGTTGGAGCGCGACTTTCGAGGGGGTGGCAGAGTGGGTGGTGCCGAGCGGTGCTGGGTGGTGCGTGGTGGGTGGTGTTGCAATCTGCCGCTGATGCCGAGCGGTGAGCACGTGTTCGCCTTTAGCTCCTGCTGAGCAACAAATGCCGACGAGCCGAGCGAATTTCGTTGTCGCTGCCGACGTCGCCGTCTCTGCTGCTGCCTCTGCCTCTGCCGGCGTCGACGTTGCCTGTTGAAAACTTCGAAAACTCAGCAGCAGCATTGGAAATTCGAAGAAGTGGAACAAAAAAGCTCTCGCCAAACGCTTTAGGGCTTACAAAAGCTTCGGTTTCCTTTAAGTTTTCCCGCTTTTAAGTTTAAATGGAAAGTAGGTACTCAAACCAAAATCGAAAGAAATTTTGAGCAACCGATTCGAGTTTTTAACCGTGTGTGTAACGGTCAGCATACCCGATAACAACCGATTCAAATTTGAATTCTACTAAATGCTAAGTCTAACTAGATTTTTCTTAACAAAAATCCAACTTGTACTCGTAGTTCTCATTAAAATCATATATAAGGGGGTATTAAAAAAAACGTTGGTGCTTTTTTATTGGCTGTTTAATTGGCTGTATGTCGTCATCACCTACACATATATATGTATGTACTGACTGACCTTTTTGGGAAGCGCATTGACGTCATGATTCGAAAAGCTTCACCTCGATCTACGACCATTTCATGTGGAAATGTGAGCATGCCAGCGTGTGGTGAAAAGCGTCACAATTGCACCAAAGTCACGTTTTTAGCCTTTTATCCCTTTAGCCTGGATTGTGTCAATGACCTTTTTAGCTAACGGAAACGCAGCGAATGAAAATGGCTGAGAGCTAAAAGAATCATGACAAACGAGGTCATGGGGTCACTGCGGCTGTGACGTCAGTGTCCCCAATTACAACCAGAAAAATATAAGCGAGACACTGCGAGAAACCAGGGTGCTAATGAGGATGCTCTCATAAATATTATGATGTATAATATATATTCTTTAAGTCCTGGTATATTTATTAATTTACTGAACTATGTTCCAGCTCTAGTTATAGTTACCTTATTAAGTTTTGGCTTTTACAATTAACTAATTCTGTGCCTTCATTCTTCTTTTTCTAATTTCAGGTGAGTAAAAACCCTTATAAAGACTTCCAAATAATACTTAATTACAAGTTGAGCTTAGCCAAGCAAAGGTTTTGGATCTATAAATATCCGTGTACATTGTTATTAGGTAAACGTGGTTAAATCTAGTTTTTTTCAAATATTCTATCCTTCAACTTTATTTGTTTTCAATGCATCATCACTTTGTACCGTCAAAAAGTTACAAAAAATTTTTAATATATTAACCCAACTATCTTTACTTTATTGTAAAGGAAGGTTGGAAAATCGTATTTATACCTGTAAAGTTTTCCCGGAAATACAACGTATCTTGTACGTGCCCAAAGAAATGGTTTGCGGCTTATTCACTTGGCAGATGATGATCCGTTTGGATGATCCATTCATTGCGATCCATCATCGGCGCAGCCCCTCCTCAACATTTTTCCAACATTTTCTGCCACCTACATTTCCCACCCCCGATTTTCCCAAAAACTCATTCCCATTGCTCGCACAAAACGTTTTTCGAGCGAACATCATCAGCAGCAATCAATCGGCAAATGAAAGGAATTCGGAATTGTGAAAATGCATTAAAATGTTTTTCTCGCGGAAATTCACCCATCAAACCACCCACTTTGCCCGGGGGTGAGGGGTTCTCTTTTGTGCGATTTAAATTTTTAAACAGGGTATGCAACATTTTATATTAAAATAATGTCCCTCGAGGATTTGATAAAACATGCGAGACTTAATAATTAAAAGTATTTAACTTGCACATGTAATGAGAACAACATATCATACTTTCTAATATGGTTTTATAACTGTTGTAAGATTGGTTTTATTATTTAAAAATAGTAAAGAATAGGTGCTTAGTATGTAGTATTAATGGGTACTTTGGACTTCGAGTGCCCGATTGCTGACCTTCCCCTTTGTTAGTCCTCGATCGGTTTTATGGCTTATTATATGTTGCTTTCTTGGTGAGTTTTCTTTTTAAACAAATGGAGATGAGCAGTAAAAACGATATTGTCGACAATTGACGAAAACAGGGCTACATGGTCGACGTCTCTTTACGCAATCTTCGCTTTTCGCCTCTTGTGAGTGAAATTGAAATGAAAATGAAAAACGAGTGAAGGTCGCCGCGAGAATGTGTGAAATTGTGTGTGTTTGTGTTGTTAATCTGGAGACGCGATTCAAACGCACTTATAAAGTGTATTAACATTGTTTTGTGGCCGATGCACTTTGTTTTGGTTGCTGCTTTCCATCTGCCATCTGCTGAATGCAAATATTTGTGATTAATTGATATTGTGCAGAAATTGCACTTTGCATTTGCGTCGATTTGCTGATTTGCCGATTCGCCAGACGGAAGATGAAAATCACTCGTGCATGCCGTGCCATCTTGCCATCATCGGAAAACGTTGCCCATTTTCCTGGGCATTTGCCATCGATTTTCTGTTGCATGTCATTTGTGTAATCGATATTCCCCCATAAAACAAGCATTGCCTGTCTGTTTGTTTGATTTTTTTGTCAAATACTTGGCTGGGTTTCGTTGCCGTGATTATTTGTGTCCTCCTGCCCGCCCACTTGTTGCTCTCGGATCGCTTGAGGGTTCGAGGCATTTTGGACCAAGGCCGAGGACAGTCATCCGTCGCCCCCTTACTACCCCGCCCACATTTTCCGCTTTCCCCCCAAAAATCCTCAAATGCAATTCGAGAACGGTTCACAGGGCTGTTGGCCATGGCACTAAGTGATTGGTTAACGATTTGGGTAAATACTTCGTTCATGCGTCAAAAGCGCTCAAGGTTTTCGTATTA
Organism: Drosophila mauritiana; assembly: GCF_004382145.1. Classification (NCBI taxonomy): domain Eukaryota; kingdom Metazoa; phylum Arthropoda; class Insecta; order Diptera; family Drosophilidae; genus Drosophila; species Drosophila mauritiana. The sequence goes on along the minus strand of NC_046672.1, from coordinate 17,844,542 downwards.
AATTACGCGTATTAAACGAAGAGTAATATTTGTTTTCTCCTATTGATTCATTTTAAATATTGCTAGTGAGAAAATAAGAAATGGTATTGTATTTTTAAGGTCATAGCCGATATTGGAATATCCTCCCAAAATGTGCTAGTATCTTGTAGATATCATAAGAGTAAGTCACTTTTTTGACAATTCACGTACTCTGACCACGCATAAACGAGTTTTCTGACCGCTGTTTCTTTGGGTCGCCGCTGGCCGTTGACGTTGCAAACAATTTGCGTGAAAAACACTTTTCACACAAACGCATTGCCAGATAGACGGTTTGAATCCCACTCACCCACAATTTCTCAGACGTTCAACATTCGCATTTTCAAATTGCTACAGTAAATATTATCGCCTATGTGACGTATGAGCTGGATTCGAAGGAACATATTTTGCAAACACCTTAGATGAAAATTTATGGCCGTTTAAAATATAATTTATTTTGCATTAACAAGATGCCTTATAATTGGCACAACTTTTTGTATTAAATTTAGAGATAAACGTTGATGATATTATTAAATTGTTAGTATTACTTCTTAAAATACTTTTAATATACATGTATTAAATATATTTTCATGTTTTTAAACCTTTTCAAAAATCCTTAAGATTGAAATATGTTTTATTCTGTAAAATGTTTAGTTTTTAACTAATTGTTAATGGTTGTACTACTGCTTTCTTATAACCTATAGCCACTGTATTAGGATCGGTATATAAACTGGATATTCCCGATGCTGCCGGCGTCGCTGCCTCTGCCGCCGTCTGGCGCGACTGCGACGCCGGCAGCGTTTTGAGGACTGCGAGCAGAGCGATTTTCAGTACCGCGCACGCCGGTGATCGCTTCGCACTTGTTTAAGCAAAAAATAAATATTTTAACAATCCCAAAAAAATATAAATACTACAAATACAAAATATAGAAATAGCGGGTAAATTCCTGATAATTTTTTTGTTGTTGTGAGTGCATACGATGAGCGTGCAGTGAAAAGTGAATGATCCCGAAGATCATCGTCTTCGGATGTTCATGTGAAAGGAAAAGTGTCGCGTTGGTCGTTTTTGTTGTCATTCTCGTTGATGACGTTGTCAATCTGCCAATGCCCCTCCTTCTCCCTCTAACGATCTGTAGCCCTCTCTTTCTGCCACACACTGGCCAGAAAAATATATCTAAAATTCTTTATTTTTTTGAGTGCTGTTCTGTTGTTTTTCACCCAATGTTGTTTTTTTTTTTGTTGTCATTTGTGTGAGCCGCGCGGGGCGGTGGAAAATGTGAAAAATGTGTGCGACAACTGCAGCCCCGCCCCCTCGAGCGTCCCACGCCACACCCGGCCTCTGCCGGCGTCGACGCCGACGTTGCTGCCCGCTGCGTGGACAACAAATAAAGTGAAAAATAAATGAAAATTGTTTCGTTTCATTTCTTTTGTCATTTGAATATAAATAAGTATATATCTAGACGTCTGTCTATTTGTCTCCCCTCACAACCGTATATATATACACATATATATGTATATAGTCGTATGCGAACGCATATCGGCTGATCTATATACGATCTATAGAGTCTTAAGTGTTTCCCGACTTGCCAGCGAATAAAAAGGAAAAGCCAGACAGATTTGGAAAAGCGATTAAAAGACGCCCAACAAAAAAAAAAACACAATCCCAGTGGAGATCAAAGTGCACGTGCAGAGAGAGAAAAAGTGGAGTAGGTCGATGAATGGATTGCCTGCATGGCACACATCACGACGACGCACGGCAGCTTAAGCCAAGCGCCAAGGTAAGCGTACCGCCTTCCGTACCGCCTCTGCCTCTGCCAACGCCTCCGCCGCCGTTGTTGCCACTGCCGCCGTCGCTGCTTCAGTCGCCGTCGCTGCCGCCGCAAATGATCATGATCGATGGGATCTATCAGATCTGTAAATCAAAAGTAATAGATCTTCCACACTATCGGTAATGTCGATATCATAAATTTTGCATTTAGAATTAAGTAGCTACAGATCGTGTTATGAATTTAATATTTTTTAATATTTTTATTTCACGTTTTCATTTTGTAAAAATCAATATTAAAGAGGAGAGAATAAATATTTCTGTAGAATTCAGGCCGCTTAAATACACATGTCCTTCTTAATATCGTTATTATATATATTATTATAACACATATCCAGCTGCAAAACTGAATACTAACAAGCCGTACTATTTATTTTATTTGTATGTCAGCAGTGAAAGTTGCATATGATTTTCAAACGTTGTTGTCAGTGTTTCAGTTCTTGTAACTCAAAAATAAATCATATTGAAATCAAATGTAATAGGAACAAGTGGTTTGTTGTGTTTCCAAGCTATTAGGGTTATAATTAAAAAGTCCTTAGTCAGTGTGATTTGGGGGGACCCCCCTACCTGGAAAATCTCTTTTCCACATTGTTTCGTTTTAGTTTGCCACGCGATTTCAGACTTTCCTTTTCTTTTCTTTTCCTTTTTTTGTTGTACTTTTCTCTGCACGCGCCTCGGCCAAATTGTTCTTTTTTCATTCTGCATTTAAATTTGGTTTTATTATTTTCTAAATATTTACTCTGGAGCGAGCATTTAGCGTTTACGACTGGGAAATATATGCAGGTGCCTCGGGGCAACGTTTGAGTTATGATCTGTGGCATCAAGCCCCAAAATAGTTGACCAGATGATCCATATCTACGGTCATGTAATCTTTTTTCACATTACCACCCAACCTCGGATGGCAGAAATGTCAAACTATTCAGGTTTTCCCTCGTTTCTGTGTATTATGTTATAGTTTTTAGCTTTCTGCTGTCATCGATTGGCGTGGCGGCTAATTAACGTGGTTCAAAAGCGCATATGCCATGCATTTCTGTTCACTAAGGGGAGCGAGCGAGACGGACTGCGTGTGCGTGTGGGAGGGCAGACAGGTGATGATTATTAAGAAGAAGGGTCAACCTTGGCGGCGACTTAAAATGCGCTAACAAGCGGACTCCCATGTCTCCCAGGTCTTAGCTCAGCTGCCCCTTTCCCTCTCCCTGTCAGCCATAATTTCTCTCTCGCTGTCCACTTTTGTCATTTCTTACTCTCTTTCACCTCGTTATAACCCGTAAAACCCGCTCTTTCTACACCTTGGAGGCGCTCTGCTCTCGTGAATTTCCTACTTGGGCCAAAGCCGTTTGAAAATTAAATTAGAAAGCATGACTGGTAGCTTCGTGTTCGAACCAACCAGTTAAATACACTATCTAATTTACCACTTAATTTATAAGTTATTCTACTCAGAGTTAAAGAAAGTTTGAAGAAAGCAAGCCATAAGATTGTGAACCGAATCAATAAAATTTTCTGTGAATTATATATACCATACTTCTTTGTATGGAGATAATAAATTTAATGTGTTCACTTTTATTTTTTACTACAGTACGTGCAATTGTACAAATAGTTAGTTTCAAAAGAGATTAACTAGATAAATTTAATAGGGTTTTCTTAAACTAAAGGTTACATTTATCCCTGGCTTTAAGATTTATGAATTTCATCCTGAAAATCAAATGAGATTGATTGAGGAAAAGGTAGCCAGCTACGATCGTTGGTGTCTTTGTGGACCACCAAGTCGAGCTGGAACTACTGAACCACCGCACACCACCCACAGCCCACTGTCGCTGTGGCTGTGTCAACCCGCCACGCTGTTGCACTTTCAAGTGGCGCGCGCGCCCGTACACATCGCTTCCACATAACCAAAAAAAATATATATCAAAGAAAAAAAAAGTCCGTAGATTTCGAGCGTCGCGTGGGGCCCCAAAAAATTCACAAAACTGGTGTCTGGAATTATGCATGCGGCGCCACATGTGCGCTCGCCAGCAGAGATGCGTCACAAGAAGAAGAGGTAGTGAGCTCCAGACTCCAATCTCGATTCTCCGGAGAATCGAGACTCGGGGAACTCAGATTCCGAAGTCTCGTTTTGCATATGATTTGCTAATTTTTTCAAATATTATTTTTTTCAATGTGTGTGCTGTGTGTGAAATTGGATATGATTCTCATTGGAATGGAGACAGGCAAAAGCAGTTTGTCATGCAGGATAATTTTAAAATGATGTAAATATGTTCCAAGATTTCTGACTTTTTCTTAGAGTCACAGTGTAACTTTGATATAGATTGCAGTAGTATAAAATACCTAAACAATAAAACAGTACGATTTATTAATTGAGTTTTTTACTCAGTGAATATGCTATTGTATTTTGGAGTAGTGAATCTTAATAACTGCCAACAAAGTTTGAATTTTGCATTCATTTATCAACGATCTTTATAAATATTAAACTATAATAAAAATATTTATTGCTGGATGAGCTCTTTTTTGATCAATTACGATCCAGAAATATTTGAAATATTGAATCTCAGTTTCATAACTTATTTCTTTTGGCGATGTAAATATGTGCCATCTCTCGGCTTTGTTGGCCATTTGGGGAGTTTCGAGTTGGCAGTTGAAGTGGCAAAACGGATATGTTAGACGTCACGAAACAATCGCATCAGGCTCTGCTTTTCGTCCTTTTCGTCCTTTGTGAGTGGTGTGTGCCTTTTGATTGCCACAGCCTTGACGTGAAGCGGAAATATTTGCCCAGCACTTTTCGTCTTTGGCTTTTCTTTGTTCGGTTTCCATTTTCCGCTGCTGCTCTGTTTTGTTTTCACGAACATTTTTTAATTGATTTGCCTTTGTTTGGTTGCCGTTTTTTGTTGTCGTTGTCGCCTTCACCGTGGCCATGACCAGTTAGCCGCAAAAACAAGCGCCTCTTCACTTTCCCGCACCGTGATTTCCTCCAACTTTCTTTCATTTATTATTTTCTTGATATATATATGTATTTCGTTTTGGAACACACACGCACACGGCTCTCCGCCTTTGAGTGTGTGAGTGTGAGGAGTGAGCGGAGAAAAGGCCATCAATTTTGTTATTTTTAGCATGCAAATCGTTCTGTCAGCCTTCGGGGCAAATGACTTGGTCGAGAGGGTGCCTTCATCCATCTGACATCCAGCTGGGCAAGCAAATGCCCCCGGATTTTCCAGCTTTCCAGCTTCCCAGCGTCCCTGCCATGCAATCCGATGCACTCGCTCGTGGCTTTTTGCCGGATATTATTTGCTTGGCTTTCACCTCCATCGCCAGGAAATCTGTGTCTCACTGTGGCAAACATTTGATCAATAATATTTTGGAGTAGCCCCCTCCGGAAAACGCTTTCGCCATTCTACTCACGTGCCGTGACTGCTTATTAGCCATGAAGGTTACCAGCACCAGCTGAGTTAAGTTTTGTTCACAGTGAAAAAATATGTTATTAAAAATTAAAATTAGAGAAAAGTGAGTCTTTGTGGCTAAATAAGGAAGCCATCTAAAACTGGACAAATTTTGTCATAATTCTCCTAAAAGCAAACTTTAAAAAGTGATTGGCATTAACAAGTCAGCTTTTCGCTGAGTGTATTTTCTTCAGCTTTTGCCACATGGTCGTCGCGCATGCAACCCAGAGCACCACCCTGCCCCACTTAACCACCAAACGACCAACCACTGACACTGGGCCAGGGCAATTTGCATGGCAACAACGGCAACCACACGTCGCATATGAGCGGCACAAAGAGCCGACCGTGATCCATGGGCCAACATTGCGTATGCGTCATATGCTCAATGTTGCTCCGTTCCTCGACAAATTGCAATCGCACATGCAATTGAATTCCATTCCAGTTGAGTTCAGTTCAGTCCATTCCATTCCCAGCACCCGGCAACAATTGTCCTTCGTCCTTGCCAGCGCCCAGTGTTGGGGTAAATGATATTGGAATTTAAATTTGAATTTGATTCGGAATATGAATGGGTGCTCGGATTTAACGAGCTTGCCGCTGAATTCATGGCGCAAATTAGGCAAATGGCAATGGGCTAGCTAGACCACACATTCGACTTGTGCTTATATAAATCAAGCTTTTCATGGGCACATCAGGGTTTGGATTAATTTTAAAAAGGAACAGAATTCATAATTCAGGGTCACGTTGAAAATAATTTAGCAGGCAGCTGCTTTTTTGTACGCAAGCAAGAGTACTTAACTTAATAATGAGTTTTAGACTTGCCTAATTTAATTTGTATTTCCAAATTTAATGTTCGATCTATATTTTTTACTTCATGGACAAATAATAGTATGTTGTACTTTTCATTATCTCTCGTTGGCTTTACATTAAAGTTGGCCTTGATTTCTCGCCGTGCATTATTGCCGCTGCTGCTGCTGCTTCACACACATTAACATTAATCGTCATGCAAACTCACACATACACACACACACATAGCACACACGGCACTCACACAGCGAGAAAGTTACGAAGCCGAGGGACCAGCAAACGAGCAAAACAAACTACGAAAATGACGAACGCGACAACGACAACACAGCGACAACACAACGACAGCAAAGCGACTGCGGCAACGACGACGACGCGAAGCCGAATTGAAATGTTGCCCTCGGCTGTCAGACACTCACACTCAAACTCGAACACACTCGCGTTCGCACAAGCATGGGCAAGATTATAGGATTTAAGATAGCAGCAATCGCACGAAAATATCTAAAGTTCTGCCAGTTGAAATAGATAAATGGATAAAATGTGTGTGCATTTTGGACTACTCGCTGTGTTGCAATTAATTACACTTTTGCCTTAGAAATCGTTGAAATAATGTTACAATTTGGTCTATTGAGTAGGTTATTATCAATTTCATTTCGCTGTTACAAATGGGATAGTAATATAAAGATTTTGGTCACACTATTAAACTACTCTCTTAGTAAATATAAAAATGTGGTCACATTTTTCAACCCAAATGTAATTGGGAATATCGTAATGCTCTACCTTGCTATTATAAATGAATAATATACAATAATTTTTGAAATTAACAATATATTTGCAAGCCGTTGAAAGTATGCTACGCTTTTAGCCGCAACTGTTTACCATACACTCGTCACTCGAAGTTCACGAGCTTTGGCCCTTGTTGTTCTTGCGAGTTGAGTTAAAGTCGGGCTGCCAGCATATGTGTATTTGTGCATATGTGTAAGTGCACTCGCGCGTCTGTGTGTGTGTGTGTTGCCACCATCTGCAGCATTTAGTTAAGTTAAGCAATGAAGTGAACCCAACTGAACCGAAACTGGCCGAAATTGAAACGACGACAACAGCGATGAGGAATCGTTGCCATGCCTATACTATATAGAATATATATATATATATTTATGTGTATGCTTGAGTATACTTATGTGTGTGTGAGCGGTTCAAGTGGTGCTGCTGGCTTAGATTCCCGTGCTTTTCTTTTTTTTTTTTGAATTTTTTTCGGCGCCGTTTCTGGCTTTTGGTTCTGGTTTTTGGCGAATAGTTTGTCCCGGCCAGCCAGCCAGGAAGCCAGTTAACAGGGCTCTCTCTTTCCCTCTCTCCAACTAGCTCTCGCTCGCTCTCTGTCCTGGCGAGTGTGTGTGTGTGTGCGAGTGTGTGCGTGTGGCAACTTCGTTGTTGCTAGTGGCATTGCTGCTGCCACTGAAACTGCTGCTGCTGTTGGCTTTTGGCATTGTCAACAACGCGGCACAAAGTTCATACAATTGTGACACGCGGCGCGTTAAGCACGTGGCTCTGACTGATAACAGAAATCTGTCTGGCTAAATCAAATAAAAATTAATAAAAATCATATAAAAATGCCGCGTAGAAACGGCTAATGCATTTTTTAAACAATTTTTTTTTTGCAAGTGTTCTGCGTTGCTGCGTATGTGTGCGTGCCAGTGATAAGCTTCATTGACCTCCTGACCCCACTGTCTGTGATTTTTGTTCGAGTGCCGCGAGAGAAAAGTGCGTGAACGGTCCGGGAAAACTGAGCGATTAGCTAACGTCTGGCCATAACCGTTTAGTAGTCGCCATTTGCAATTTACCAGCAACCGGAGCAGTGCATTCAACTCCATTTGGATGGCATCCAAAAGAAGATACATGAATTGTGATATGTAAAAGGAGGGTCTTTAAAGGAGTCAAAGCAAAGGAACTATCATGAATGAACTAAATCAAACAAATCTATGCACAATAAACATTAATAAAAGTAAAGTTAAACACTGTTAAACATTTAAAACAAATAAACTAATAGCCACTGCACCTTAACTAGAATTTACAAAACAAAAAGTTATGAAGTGAACTTAAAATCTTACGAAATAAAAATCAACTATAAAGTTAAATTTAGAAAACCATTTCGTACAAACAGATATATTATAAATCATTAAGTCTTAAAGATTTCACTAGTTTGTGATATTACACCACGAGAACATTAAACTTTTCTCAAAATAGCTTAATAGTAAAACGAAATACCTCTCTTAAAAATGTCAATACGTGTTCACTATCATTATTAAAAAGAAAAGAAGTGGTGTTTAAAAAACTATCAACCGCTTTCTATCACATATAATTGAAATAAATTTAATAAAATGATTGGGTTATCAAAAATGAGCTATAAACATTAATGTGGGGTATTTAAAATCAAGAACTTAGCGCAAAAAGGCGTCAAACAACCACAGCAATGAGTAGCAACAATGGCAACGATCATTCGCAACAGCAGCAGCAGGCGGCGACGCCTGGCACATCAGTTGCCACACCTGCTGCAGCAGCAACAACCACTGCCCATCCGGAGGCTAGTGCGCCTGGATCCGGACCAGGATCAGGATCGCAGGCATCGCGACCTGCAACGGCGCCTGCACGCTCCAGCAGCAGCAGCAACAACAACAATAATGCCACCAGCAGCACCAGCTTTTACAGGGTCAACCTGAGCAACACGAACAGCAGCAGCATCAACAACAACACCACCATCTGCAGCAGCAGCAGCAACAACGCTAATCAAGCCAGCAACAACAATCACCATGAAAGCAGCAACAACACATTGGTAGTCAACACCAGCAGCACTGCAGCAGCAGGAGGCACTACAGCTGGAGCAACTGCATCAACAGCCGCCACTAACAACAACCACATCTATGTGAATCCGCACAGCTACGATAGCAGCACCACCGGCAGCGTGAGTGGTTCCACGGCAGTGATGCTGCCACTGCCACTGAGTCTCCCACTCAACCTGCAACATCAGCCATCAGGAGCAGGAGCCGCAGCAGGATCAGCATCTCTCGACTCGCAGCAGCAAAATCCGCTGGGTGGCAGCAACACTGGCGCCATCAGTCGCATTGGAACCATGACCGGAACTGGCACCTCCACGTCCACAACGCTGAGCACCCTGAACACATATCTCTTTCCCTGTGGCGCCGACTCGGCCAGCAGTTGCGATCTGGACAGTAACTTCAGCCAGATGCTGGGCGCCGGCAGCGAGGGTGGAGCGAGCAGTTCCCTCAGCCAGACGACGGCGCCGGCGGGTGCGGGATTGGGATTGGGCGTGCAGCTGGGGCTGGGCTTCATCAACAGTCGGCGGCGCATCAGGCGGCTATTCGGTGTGGGAGATATGGTGCCGCCGGTGGCCACGCCCACACCCTATGCAGCCGCCCTCAGAAGGCGCAGTTCGCAGTTGGTGCAAATGACCAAGAAGCGGGAGAAGGAACTGGAGGATCTGGAGCAGCAGCAGAGAATAGCCACGGTAGCCTCGGCCAATGCCGCTTTCCTCGAGCGCCGCGAGCAGCAGCAGCAGCAGCAACAGCAGCAACATCTGCAACAGACGCAGCAGCAGCAACATCTGCAGTTCGCCTTCAATCCCCTGCAACCTGAGGCTGGGAAAAAGAAGAAAAAGAAGCCGCCTGGACCGCCGGCCCACACGAGACAGCAATCGTCGCGTACCATGGACGATCCCATGATGAATCGACCCAGGAAGAGCACACCTGCGACCAGCAAGAAGAAGGACAAGGGACCGGAGAACCCCTATGAGAAGTACCCATCACCAAAAATCCAAAAGCACCCACCGCTCTTAAGCCTCACCTATACGAAACCAAAAATGAGAAAAACAAATATCAAAATATCTATGAAAATTATGCGGCAAAACAAGTGCTTCTATTACCATTTGATTTACGCCATTTGCTGCCATTCGTTTGATTTTCTTGCTTGTAACGATTTGAATAAAACGATTAAGAATACCTGCAAATACATAGTATTTTAATTAGTTTGAGTACCGCTTTGCTTTATCGCTTCTCAATGCTTTTTCGCCTTGTTGATTCTACTCGCCTCAAGCACCAAAGTTGCAAATTTGATTTTATGCCCATGTGACACTAGTTGCAACGTAGCGAAAAATTGACAAAGCTTGAAATTATTTAAGATCTTTGCCATTTAAAAATGAATTCCTAATTGTTTTAATTTGCTTTCCAAATTTTGAAATGATTTAATAATGCTTAAATAAGTAAAGTCGATTGATATCTGAATAGACTGGTGTAATACCTCTCTTACACTCGACAATAGCAATTTGATAAGAATTGTAAGTGAGTGCCACATGGGCATAATTAGCTTGCTTACCGAGATTTAGCCGTCCCACAGGGCGAATGCGTAATATCCGCAACAGCGGAAAATGCCAAAAGATGGCAGGGAAACGCGACGTTTTTGGCTTGGGGTCAGAAACAGAGCCAAGTTGCCGCCAAGTCAATGCCCGAGAGTCAGACACAGAAACCGTAAATGAATCCAGAATCTATAACCGAATCTGAATCAACAGACAGTAGACGGCGCCAGCTCCAAACTCTCTGGCTACAAAAAAAAAAAAATAAATAAAAATAAGCACTCTGGGTGCAAAAAACAAGTTCGGAAAAGTTCGCAGGGACGATGGGGGATGGCGAGAAATAAATGCGTAGTCATCTGTGCGTCTAACTGGAGCCGGCATAAGTCAGTGTCCTGGCCATCGAGCTATCCTGTCTGCCAGCAATCGTTACGTATACGCCACCGAGCCGGAGGAAATGGCTGCTTCCTTCTTTGCAATGGCAAATGACGACGGTTAATTGCCGTAGGTCAGCACAAATCCCAACTCTCAACTGAGGAATCCTTGACAGCTGTTTTGTCACCCAACTCTGTTGCCCATTCGATTCTGGGACTTTGGTTTATTTAGTCATATATATTTACCGCCTTTATGTAATGCCTTGGCTTTTTGGATACTGGAATGGGGTGTGGAATTGCTTTAATGTGGCTTGCGTGTCGCTGTGGACTTTTGTTGTGCCCTTTGTTGCTCGGCTTTCGTTCCTCCTGCTGCTAAAAAGGAATTTATGTCAATGCCAGAAGCGACAAACAACAAACAGCGAAACAGCAGCAAGAAAACAATAACAGAAGCGAATATTATAATGGAATAAGGGCGGACGGGGTGCCTATGTGTGTGTGTGTGTAAGTGTGAGTGTGGGGGCGGGTGAAATCGGGAGTACTGACTTGGCCCCAAAACATTACTCTGCAGTTTCAGTTAATTGGCACGGCACACACTCGCTCATTTCTGGGGCCTATCCCCCTTTTTAGTGGCCAACACGTGGGCGACAAAAAAGCGTACACTGAGAGAAAAGCATACATGGTTATGTCATTGTTGTTTCTTTGCTTTCAAGCATTTCTTTTCAAAATATATATAAAAAACATTTTGAAATACAAATTAAATATGTCTTGGCAAGGCAAAGAGAACTAGTGACGAATGCACCTACCACATACCATATTTATTATGCATACTAATTGCACTTGTTTATAAACACTCTCGGTACGCTTCGTCATTACGCAAACTGCAGTTCTTAAGGATAATGCTGTATTCGGAAAATATATTCCCTATCTAAATACAGATTTTACTTTAATTCAAAAATGAACAATGAGAGCTAAGTTATATAATTAGGCAGGCAACTATAAGTTACTAAACTACAAGTTCATTGAATTTCAAAAACGGTTACCTTATATACAATATAGTACTCTTAAAGTTTGTTATTAGTTTATGCAGCATTATTTTCAAGACCAAATATGGACTTTACCCCTACCTCAAGTATTTTTTCTCAGTGTTACGACTCGGAGCTTTAGGTGTGGGAAGAGTGGGAGCGAGAACACGCGACGCCATCGCTGCGACATGTAGCCGCCATTTAAATTGCCCGGCAAGGCGACCTCGTACCCCACCGCCCACCACTCCGCCAATTCAAACCCCTTTCCCCTTCCCCCTGCCACCCCACACCCCTCCCGCACCATGGGATACCCCAACGTGGGAACAGACCCGGAATGAGACATGTTGCCCTTGATTTGTGTGCACGGCATGTGGCGGCGTGTTGACTATTTGCATTGCATGTCCTCCCCCTTCGCCATCCCCCTCCCCCCTCCCACAACCAACCGCACACACACACCCTCACATGCGCTTCCCTTTGCCCGCTGGTGTGTGTGCGTGCGCGCGCGCGTGTGTGTGTGTCCAATAATTTCGTAACATGGCCTTTGTGGCGATCTTTGCACAGCGATAAGCGAACTGGGAGGAGAACTCATTGAGTTGGCCACTCGCAACTTATTTTTCCCATTTGTTTTTTTTTTTTTGCCATATTTTTTTGGGCCAAGTGTAAAGGCCTTTGGCGAGGACAAAACAATATCATTTGGCCCATTGCAATGGGATGTACGTCTAAGTATAAGTGAGTGTGTGTGTGTGGGTGCTGTTCCAATGCCAAGTGATTTGCATTTTTGTTGCTGCGTCTAATGACGGGGTAATTATTAATTATTCGATGCCTGTAATGGCCATTGTAACTTTCGCTTTTGCTGAATAATTCCCACTGGCGATTGCAAAGCAATTGAAAAGGTGCGCAGAAATGTGTAATTAAATTGTATTTACCGACGAATCAAGTGGAGGCTATTATTAGTTTGACATGTTTAAGGGCAGAGCAGTTGCGGTTGACCTACATTTTCCGATCCATTAGTTTAAGCATTAAGTAGATTTTTTATTCTAGATGTTCATAAAAGGAATAACTGAACATTCAAATAATAAGTCTAAAAAATATATTTTATTTTGTATTCATTTATAATATTTGAAATACAACTAGTTTGGCTCAATTACATTTACCTTATTGTTCCTTTTTTTTTATAAATAGTAAATGTGTGCTTAGTTCCCTTCAAGTGGAAGTGGTTTCTGCTCAGGCTTATATTGTAATTTATTTGTTTTTTTTGTGCCAACCACTTGCGCCTTTAAGTTAAAACAAGAACTTAAATGTGCTTTAAGTTGCATAATTTAAAAGTTTCTGCCGAGTTAGAAACTCTTGAAAGTTTCCTTCAATTAAGCTGATTGCTTGGCCAAGTGTTTACCATCTGGTTGGGCTAATAATCTTGGCAACGGAAATGAATTCAAATTTGCACCGGCTTTCCGCGGAGAAGAAGGCGTTTTTTTTTTCATTGGGCCACAGGAAAATAGGCTACGAAATCCATTCACTTATAAACTGCAGCTAGAGCGGCGACTCGCACACACAACTTTACCGCAAGGGCCACCAATTAGTGGAGGCAACACCAAGCCGCCCCATGCCACCCCATGCCACGCCATGCCACGCCATTACCACCCCATTGCCACCCCCTGCGGCAGCGACCTTGAACTCGCCGGCAAATCGAAGCACGAAACGAACACAAAGCGAATGAAAGTAAAAGTTGCACGTGCTTCGTCTTCTGCGGCTGGTGCTTTGGCTTTGCTTTTCCAGCTTTTCCTGCCTGCTACTTGCGGCAGCTGCATGCATAATGTGCAAAATATATGCCACCACCCACCACCCGCCCACTGCCCCGCCCGCAGCCGTAGCCGCTTGGGCGCGAAGGTCGCCACTGCAGGCTAGATGGCTAAAAAAATCCATTAGGCCCTGTTGATGAACCTGCCCCACCTCCCGAAGTCGCTGACGTCACCGAAGACTCACCTGTTTCTCACTTTTCTCTTACCACCTCTGCTCACCTGGCCCTTTTGTCTTATGCGCCCTGCATTTACTTATTTATTGAGCGCTGCGACAAAAATTCGCAAGTAATATACATATATACTCGTTTATATGTATTTAGTGGCATATATATATATGTGTGTGTGTGTGTGTGTGTGGATGTGGCAAGGGGGCGGGGCGAAGTGACGACGTCAGCAGCGATTTATTTCGCGACAGTTTGTCGTTCATCTTTTTTTTACGACCGACGGACTCTGAGATTGCTGTTGTCATTTATTTGCCGTCATAAACTTTCAATGGAATCACGCAAGCGATTTTTGCCAACTTTTCTCATACTTATCCTTCGCCGCCCGCTGCTTTCGTTTATTGTGCCGCATATATGACAAAAATGTGACAGCGACAGCAGGCATATTTTCCGCCCATTTTTTCCATTTCCCATTTTCCATTTTCCTATTTCTAGCCACCATTCCCTTCCTTTTTTGCTTGGGCATTTTTTAAAGCGGGCAACGCATTCGCAGCCCCATTTTCCCATTAACTTCCCGGGCAGACTTTAAACTTCTGGCTGATGTTTTGCATGTTTGACACACAAAACGGGGGCTTCCCCGGCCAAAAGGGAAAACGGAGCCAAAAGGCGAACAATAAGCAAATTGGCCAAAGGGCGAACGGCAACAACAGCAATCAACAGCAGTGGCAATACCAAGTTCCACTTTCGATCGACAACGAATCGCTGATGCCCTGACTTTAAGAGCCACTTTCAGATGGCAGGTCAAGTAAATAGCCTATCATTATTAACTAATTATGTTTTAGAGAGAAATTAAGGCTTAATTCTTACGATTTCACCATGTTACTTGGTGCAACTTTGCACCATAAATGGACTATTCTTACATCCCTTTAAAAACATATCTTATTTAGAATATTTCTGATGCCTACAGTTTTTGTTAATCAGTTTTCATAATAATATCTATAAACAAATTTAAGTAGGATGTGCATCTGTGATCTGGGATCTGTACATATTTCGTATTAAAGATATATTATTATTATACGCTATGTACTGGAATTTCAATTGAATGCTAATTTATATTAGAAAAACAATGAAGCTTAAAAGCAAATTAACTTGAAATATATTTGTATATTGTTTTGGGAATCTTAAAAATAAGTTGTTTGGGTTTTTAAGATATCAGCCTATAGTTACCACCCCATATGCCTTATTGAACTGAAAAAAAGTGAGGGCTTCGCTCTAGTCGCTGCACTTGGCACTCGATGTTGCCTGCTGTTCTTGCCTCCGCCCTGTGTGTGTTCTTGCCCCGTATAAATAACATTTTTGTCAAGCGCCTCGTATGACAAAGTGTCAGCTATAAATGTGTTGCACACACACTGAGGCGGCCACTCGAACACATATGTACATATACATATAAATGTGTACGTATATATGCATGAGTATGTTTGACTAGGCCTATTGGGCACTCAACTGGCTGCAATTGCTGATGTTGCTGCTGTTGCTGTTGCTGTTGCTGCTGCTGCAGTTCAAACGACAACAGCAACAATTGCCGCAGCTGCTGCTGCTGCCGTCGACTTTGCTGCCCTGTGTGTCTCCAATGTCTTTGATTGTTGGCGTTGTGGCAAGTGTTGTTGTTGCTGCTGCTGCTGCCGCCTTTCGGCAGTTGGATGCCCAAAAATTGTGGCGTCTGCGTTGCCCTTTTCCACTTGTTGTTGCTGCTGCTGTAATTTTTGAAATTTTTACTGCCTAGTCGTTCGGTTGTTGTTGCTGCTGCTGCTGCTGCAACTTCTGCTGCTGCTGCTACTGCTGCTGTGGCGACAAATATTGTTGTTGCCTGGCGTTTGAATTGAGTCTGCCCTTTTGTACTTGTTGGTTTTGCTAGCTTTTGCTTTTTATATTTTTCGGCAGTCAGGCAAAACATTTTCGGTTCTGGGTTTCTGGTTTTCGGTTTTTCGGCCTAATGTTGCTGCCGTTGCAGTTGCAGTTGCACTCGGCGCGGAAAGCGGAAGCGTTGCCTGCTCCTCGCTCGGTGCGGATAGAAAAATTCAAGAAAATAGTAATCACTTCCAGCTGCTGAGTGGAGCAGTGTGTGTGTGTGCGTGTGTGATCTGGTCCTCGATCCTGATCACGGATCCTCCATACCCATACCGATACCTTTTGTGTGTGCTGCTGCCTTTCGCTGGCAGGATAATGGCCGTCGACGGCTTCGGGCCGAGCAAAACGCATTCTGGCCGGCCAGCGGATTGCCGTTCTCTTTTTGTTCGAGTTTTTCACATTTTTTTCACGTGATTTGTGCCTGGCTAAATTGTGCATTGTGGTTAAGTGGCAGTTAAGTTGCAGCAACAACCGCAGCAGCAGACGCAGCAGCAGCAGCCGCATCAGTATCGCCAGCTGCCTCAGGATGTTCGTGGTCAATGCCATCAAGGATGAGATCGAAAAAATGTAAATATGCGGGGATGTGTAGTGGCCTTTACTCCTTTGCTCAATTTTTCCATTTTTCTCGATTTCGCTTTCTCAAGATTCACGCATTGATTTTTTATCCGTTTTTTTTTCTGGTGTGCAACCCCCAACGATTTTGTCCATCAGATAAAATTAGAAATTAAAAATTGATGGGGCGAAACAAAGGTAAAAAGCAGTAGAACAGCTAAATTATGCAGAATTCCTTGATTTGATTTGATTTGTTGCACGGGGGGGTTAAGGGGATTTCCCAGTCGCATTTTCCTTCTCGGAAAATCAATTGATACGCAAATTCCGCCCCTTTACCCCTTGCCCCCCTCCACCACCCATGACATGCTTGTGTGCTGTGACCCAGCCAAAAATAAACTTCATTGACCGCTTCCACTTTGCTTTGACGCTAGTTTTTAAAAAGTCCATCCATTTTGGGGGAAACTCCCCAAAAAAAAGGGGGACAGAGGTGCAAGTTCTGACTAACGGAAAATTAAGCTACCTTTGTTCGACTGCAAAAAGAGTTTCGAAAATGAAAAAAGCTCAGTTTGTGCTAATTGCTTACCAATTATGGCCAAATATTGAAAATACCAGGTTATTGGGTTTTCAAGCTGTGAGAACGAGCAATAGCCAAGGATGTGTTTTTAGATTTATAGGTCAAGACGTTTGTTTGCTGGTCTTGAAACCGCTTTGAAGCACGTACTTATGTACATGGTACACATGTGCAGAACTCATGTGTTTATATCGATAAAGTGAATCCATAACTTCCGTTTATTGAACAACATATACTTTCCATTATTATTTTCTGCTTGTGTGGCCCTCTTTTGCCCCAGCAATCGCCAGTCAATCGAATTGATTGATGAACCCACCGATGGCCACCGACCAATCAATGTGAATTGCTCTTCCTTCTTTCCTTTTGCTCTACTTGATTTCTTCTCTGTATTTCGCCTGCCAACTTCCGCTTCCTTATCTTCCGCCCCCTCCTGCACCCTCTCGCTTTCCATCTTTGTGTGTCATGTTCCTGCTCCTTCGTTCTGTCTGTCCGTCCGTCCGTCCGTCCGGCTGTCTGTCCTGATATCTCCTTCGACTTTTGCTCCGATAACCAAGTTTAAACGTCATTAGAACACTTTGCGTGCCATGTTTGCCAACAACAAACACCTACCATTTCGGCACTGCAAGACATTTTTATTTATTTTAAAAAAGCGTCATTTTAATTTTACCACCGCCTTCATTAAATTTAGATTTTCTGGATTTAAATAGGATGTCATAAAGTATGTAAATTTCTTGATTAAATAAATAAAGTACATTCTAAAGCTTAAGACATAGACTAAGTAAGCAAAATAAGTACATAGTACATATTTTATATAAATTAATGGTAGTGTTGATCAGCTACCGATCTGACCGATAAAATTGTGTTCCTATGCGTCAAGGTACAAATCTCTTTCCGTGTTAAGTATTTTACGAGATTCGCTTTATTTCTTCAAGTGTACTTCGTTTTCTTGCAACGCCTCCACGTTCGCAGCGTTCCAGTTCCTCATTGGGTTTCGGTTTCAATTTCGTTTGCCTTCTGCTTTTTGTTTGTTTGCTGTCTGGTGGCCTTTGCCTCTCGGTTTTGTTTAGCCACCTTAGTGCGGTGGCTAGGTGGCGATACACGTATGTCTTGCACTTTTGCCTAAGCCTCAAGTCGTTCGAAAGCCAAGCGCTAAATGCATATCTCTGTGTCAGAATGTGGAACAGTTGGCTATAATTACAAGCACACGCACACACACAGAGACACTCGCACACACACACGTACAGATACGGCACATTGTTCTTGTAGTTGTAGCAACTGAATTTGGAAGCCCCGATCACTTTTCACCTGCCGTCTGAAGTCGCAAGTCTGAAGTCTGCCGTTTACCGTCTGCTGCCTTTCACCTTTCAACCCGGTGGGCTGACAGGTGGCACAGGGCGGAGGGGGAAGCGGAAAAGGGATGAAGCGGCGGCAGGGGGCGGGTGGGAAAGCGGAAAATGGGAAATGTGGTGGTTCCGGTGGCGCCAAAGAAACGTTTAACGTTTTATTCCCATTCTCATTTTCGCCAGTTTCATTTGCATTGTTTGCCATCGCTCCAAAGTCCTTCCACAGTTTTAGTAATCAATTTTTGTTCTTGCTTTTGTTGCACCCAAATGCTGTCGCTATCGATGTGTGTGTCTCTGTGTGCGTGTATATCAGTGTGGGTGCCCCTGTGCCTGTGTGTGTGTGCGTGCTGGGGGAAAGCTGGCGAAAATGTGGCATCGACACAGCCAGTTGCATAAACGTCGCAGTCGCACGCGGAACCAGTCGAGAGTAGCAATCGCATTAAAGACCCATTTTTAATGTTTTAATCTGGGCTAAGCCATTGAATTATACACACACACACACATCCTGCGAGTCCTTGAAATGGCATCCAATTCACAACTGGTTCTACGCTCACACTCACACTCGCCGAAAAGCGTGCTCCTTCATCTTCATCAAAGGAAATCACAAGAAATAACAAACAAATACGTGTGTGTGTGCGTGATGCTGCTGCACTCTCGATAGTTCCCTCTCTTTCTTTTTTGTTTCAGTGCCTGTGTGTTTGTGTGTGTGTGTGCCTCTCTCCCTCTCTTTTAATCGCCCTCGCTCTCTCTTCGGGCGACTTACCATGGAAACGTTTTGGAAAAATGTGAAACATGAAGATTGGACTTTCCCTATAGCCGCTTTCAATTTTGTTGTGATGCTGCGTTGAGTTTCCGTTCGCCAGTTGCCATCACCATAACCATTATCTTTACCGTTAGCATCGGGCTTCAAGTGTTTGTTCGAGTGCAATAGCGGAAATTCAATTTCCAACAATCCGTGATTTTGTCGTTTTTTTCTTGTTATTTTTTTTTTAGAAGTTTCCCCAACCTAGTTGTTGGCCAAATTCGAGCAATTTTCA
The DNA here is from genome assembly GCF_004382145.1 of Drosophila mauritiana. NCBI lineage: Eukaryota > Metazoa > Arthropoda > Insecta > Diptera > Drosophilidae > Drosophila > Drosophila mauritiana. The sequence goes on along the minus strand of NC_046672.1, from coordinate 17,825,347 downwards.
GCAGCCACATTTCGGATAAATTTCAGTTTACTTGTGCGTAATATCTGTGCAAGTGTGTGTAACAATAAATAAGTGCCATGCGGTTAATCTAAGCCATTAAAAATAGATTTCGTGACGACCAATTTGGGATAACAGAGTTTTCGTGTCCTCCGAGCATAAAATATAAATGAAGTTACATCAGATCATAGAGAATTGGGTCCACTTAATAATTTTGTTCAACTTTAGACATAGCTGGATAAATTTTATCTATTGATTTTGGAAGTATGATTCTAAAAAAGTTAATTGCTTTTGCCTTTTTTATGTAGATAGTAATTTTTAATTTCCGAAAATGTTTACACTTAATTAACTTTGCTGTAAAGGTAGTGATTTATATTTGAAAAGGGGCACAACTAAAACACAATTTTGTTTTAGTTTATTTTATATATTAGAGTGTCCCACTTATTTTAGTAAACACATTTTGCTTCATAGTTTCAAGGATGACAAATGGGCATTCCCAAAAGCAAAGGACTTAATATTTAGTTTTGTGTGCAGAAATAGTTGTGATTTATTATTTTAATTGCTGAAACATAGAATAAATAAAAGGATTATTTATTGTATGCGTGCACTAAGCTAAGTGTTTAAATAATAGTTCACAATTTATTTGGTTCTTGAATTGATTTAGGATTTAATGTTTAGTTTGCGATTGTTGATACGGCAAGAGGATTTATTGGTTAGTTTGGTTTCATTTCTTAAGGAATTCCTAAGCTAAATGATTCTTTGATAAAGTTATTAATTAGTTTATGATGAGATCCCTGTACAGACATTAAACACCCAATAATTTTGTGAAATGAGCACATTTTCACTTACTTGCAACTTTCATCTATGCGGAACCACTTGAAGTTGTTTATAATTTGAGATTATTTAGTTTAGTTTACTTTTGTTTACTTTTGCAGATGTGCAGTGCTGTATAAATATTTGTTTGTTTGCCAGTTGCAACACAATTTGCCTAACTTAATTGAAACAAAGAGTTAACTCAGTTCAACACTCTGAGGCAGGGTCAAATGCTGTCCGAATCGTATTAACTGTAAAAGCTTTCAATAGTCCTTCTTTTACTACGCTACGTTGCGTCCAAACACCGCCCACATGGCCCGCCCCACCCTCTGGCCATTTTCCACCCACTTTCCACCCCCTTCCCCGCGACGCCGCCTAACCATTTTACACGTTTTCCCGATGTCAGTGTGTCAGTGTTACAGTGCCAAAGCCGGGTCCATGTCCGTGTTTTTGTGCTGCTGTCTGTGTCCGTAAGATGCCGACATTCCACGAAGCCTTTCTCCCACTTTCTCCCTCCCTCTCTCTCTCTCTCTATCTCTCTGTTTGGCCTTTGGTGCCATCTCTTTCTGCTGCTGGGTAGAAACGATTTGGCAAGTGGAACACGGCAGAACATTCACATTTTGGACCGCGCTCATTTCGCGGCATTTTCGTTACGTATACGCAATGTGAGCCGGAAAGGCGATGGGGAAAAAGTGTTAAATTAAAGCGACAAAAATTAACGAAAAAAATATAGTCGAATTTTTTGAACAGATATATCGAAGATTGTGTGTGTATATGGGATTGCTTAGAACAGAAATGTACTGATTTTGTGCTATGTACATGTGTGTTTGTGTGCCCGCTAGTTAACTGCCTTCGATGGCCCGGTGTTTCCTTTATTTTCCCTGTCTCCGGCCAAATGTAAACAAATTTCAATAATGGAAAAAATGCGAGCAAGGAAAACTGTATGTGTGGCAGTGTGTGTGAGTGTGTTTGAGTGTTTGAGTGTGTGTGGGGGTCAGGCGCATGTCTGCAGCAGAAGAAGAAGAGCGATTAAAGCAGCTGTGCGAAGTTCTCGTTTTATTTACATTTATTAATATTTCCGTCTTTTTTTATCACTCTGCGACTGTGTCACTATGTGTGTGTGGTTGGATGTGAGTGGCTTTGCTCTTGGGAATTGTGGCGTCACCATGGCGTATGCGTAATATTTTGTTTTGTAATTATATGCGCGGCGGGCAAACGAAAATTTGTGTTTAATTAATTAATTGAAGCGCAGCAGCAGCAGCAACAGCAGCAGCAGCAGTAGCAACAGCGGCGAAAGCGTTTTTAGTTGACCGCGTGGCGCCAACTTGAGCGCAACTCAACGGCAGCTGCCCCGCAGAAATGGTTTTTATTTTTTTTTTGGATGTACATATATGTACCTAATGTATAGGCGTTTTTTTTCTGTGCTGCCTAGTCCCAAAAACAGCTGCTTGCCACAGCTGAGTGTGTGAGGGTGCGTGTGTGTGTTTGTGGAAGCGAGATGGGCATATATAAATAGAATTCTTTCCGCCAAACAACGACCTTGCCGCCCGAAAAACAAAACGGAATGAAACACGCAGCGGCGGCAAGTGATAAATGAGATGCAGGAATCTCAAATAAATGTATCAATTACAGTTTTTTTGTAGTGCCCCCATAAGTAGGCTATTCGTTTGGCCCAAAGTGCATTCACTTAACAAATAAATAAATAAACAAACAGCGGCAATTGGCAGCAACATGTGGCCAAAACCGCAATGCCAATGCCACTAAAATGCAATTACAACTGATAAACCAAACCGGCAATAAAAACGACAAAACCCACAGCAAATCAACCGCAATCATCGAGGACAATAAAATCGACAAATAACAACAATTCAAAGTGAAATGAAATTTTAGTTTAATTAAAGGGTCGCCTGTGGATCATCTGGGCAATCGCACTTGCTTATTTTAAATATACTATATTCCATTCTTAGTCATTTTTTTCGAGTTTAACTTTGCTTGTATTAATGGAATTATAATGAATTTATAAGCAGAAATGAGTTAAATGTTCGCATTGAAATAAATTCCCAATAAAATTCTTTAATACATGTGAATTAATTCATACAATTATTTTCCATTAAAAGATATATTCGATTTAAAGTTCCGATCGGAATACAGTGATATTTGTGATTTTTGGAGTATACATTTTCTATAATTGTTTGTGCATAGTCAGATCTGCGATGTGTCCAGATCATCGACGAGGCCCCCAAAACCGATCAAATAGAATGGCAAAACAAAATAATTAAAAAGTGATTAAATAAGTTAACACCAAATGCCGATCTGCAAATGGCAACCAAACGAGCAGACGAGCCACAGACAACGCTTCCAGGTCGAGTGCCACCTTTCGTTCGTGCAGCAGCAGCGTGTACAGTGAGGCAAAAACAACAGCGACGCGCGATACGCAACGCGGGATTATCGGCGCCCGAGAGGCCAGGAGCGGCCCACTCGGTGGCCGTCATGCAGCTGCAGGCGGCCGGGGCGCAATTAACCAGCAGCTGCATTTAGCTCACCCATTGAGCACCTAGCAAACACATAGAACACATACAGTCACATACTAGACACGCACACACACACGTACACGCACGCACACGAACACATACAGATCCAATTTATTGGCAAGGATACAGTGAGCTCAGCGAAGCAGACCAGAACTAGAAAACCGAAACAGAAACCCAAACCGAAACTGTTACAGAAACTGAAACTGAGACCATGCAGATGATACTTGTTGCTGGCGGGTAAGTGAAAAGACAGCCCACTTTCACCCTCCACCACCACCACCTTCCGATTATCCTATCCAAATCCAAATTCAAATCCAAATTCAAATCCAAATCCAAATCCAAATCCAAATCCAATCCAACCCAATCCAGAATCCCCATCCCTCGATGTGATATATGTGCCTCTGTGTGTGTGTACTACTCGGAACTACTCGTACTAACTTAGCTGCAAAATCTGAGATTGTGTATGTAACCCGTGTGTTTACCTAGCTGGAATAAAAGTTGCCAAAATCATTTTCTTTGTATCTATCTATAGCCGTAAGCCTCGACTTGGTCGGTCAGTTCTATATGCCACATCTTTCTTAATAGTACTCTAAATGCTTATTGTTTCGCCTTATTTGCCACTCGCACTCGTTGCCGCCAAATGCCTTTGCTTGGCACATGTATCTAGAATCTATAGATTATGATAACTCGTAACTTGTACTGTGTATTGTGATCATATGCTGATATATATACATTTAACAATCTGTCTAATCACCGTTTTTCTTTGTTTCCTATTTGCAATACTCCACTATTCCTACGATGACCGAACTCGATATGAACCAATACCTTCAACTTCCAGGTAAGTCAAAAAATACAATTATCTAAGTTGGGAGATTACGTGGGTTCAATTCTATAAAGATTACATGGAAGATAATCCATAATCTTATACTATTATTGGTAAACAATTTTATGTATTTCTTTGGAAGCATTAAGTCATTAAATAGTAAAGGAAAAAATGAAGTAAAATGTCATTTAACATAAAAAAATCAAATTTTCTGAACTGAAGAATCATAAGTACTGCATCGACTCTTAGAATATTGCCTAAAGAGGCGAAAGTATCCATAATGGTCAAATGAAATCCTACTCATTCAAAACCTATAGAGTTTAATAAACTAGTAAGTGCATTAGAACTAAATAAGATTGTATTTATAAACCCAAAAGACGTACTTATTTTAGTTTATTTAAAACATTTTCTGGATAACTTCGTCTCATTTAAAGAGGAGTGTTAAATATTTCTGAAGAAAGCTCTTTTCCTTTCAATAAATTCTAAGATGCCATTTGGTAAATACTATTAAATTATAGTTAAAATTTCACAAACATTTGTATTTTAAAAGTTAACCAACTGTTAAAGTTAACCAATCCAAATGCTTTTTGTGTGGCTATAAAAGGTTTGCGTTCTGATAAACTTTTATTCAATAATTTTTCAAAACGAAAACCTCCTTTAGCAAGGACACTGAAGCTTAAAGCTTTTCTGGTTTTATGAAAATTTAATAACTTAAAAGCTTGACTAAAACACAATTCCTGATTTCAAGAAAGCTTTTTGGTAGCTTTTAAGCTGGGAAAACAAATAGCTAGCGTCAACTTTGATGAAGCGATAACCAGAGCTTTAAGCTGCGCTTTATCCAGCTTTCTATGGCCCCTTTCTCTCGCTTTCCCTTCTGTTTTCCTTTCCGAACTTTCCCATGATTTGTTTGGGCACGCGTTTGTGTGCGTAAATGTACCATGTGTTTATTTATTAATAATTGCATTACTCATACGCCACGCTGTCCCTCGCTGGAAGCATAGCGTTCAAGTGCACACGTGACACGTATATGCGTGTGTGTGCATTACTTGGGAGCATGTGTGTGTGTGTGTGTGAGTGTGAGTGTGCAGTTATTCGCATTATTATAATCAAGTGGAGCCAACAAAAGGGAAGCGAAGGAATAGGCTTCGGCAGGGGGAGCATAACGAGCCCGGCGGCGTTTTAAAGCACACATTAATAATAGAGGAGCACACCTTTGCCACCAAAGGGTGGCGATGCGGTGGCGAGGTGGAGGGCATGGGGTTGTGGCTTTTGTCGTTTCTCCTTCGATTCGATTTTCTCTTGCTCCCGCGTGCATGTGAGTGTGAGTGTATGTTTGTGTTTGGTTCATTTACAGTTTTCACCTAGTTTTCGTGTTTCGCCTTCGGCCGCCGCCTCAGCGGCCCCCAGCGGCATTTGCTTTGTTTGACACCGCCACTCATCCCCGCCGACGGGCCCCCATTTCCAGCCCAGCCAGGAGCTAGAGCTCCATCTCCAGCGGCCGGTGCCCGAGTGTCGCCAGAGTCGCCAGTGTCGCCAGTGTCCCTGTGCCCATGGTTCCCGCTCTTCTTGCTCAGCCATGTTCACCCAGGCTACTCTTTGGCTTTGTTGTTGCGGGGCTGCTTTGTTGTTGGTTTTCATTTTATTCATTTCGCTTCTGTTTTTTTTATTTTTTTGTGTTTTTTGGGCCTGCTCTGGTCGCCGTGTTCGTGCCAAGTGGCACTAAAACTATTTGCCTTTTGCCCAGTTTTCGTATGCCTTTGGCCAGCGGGAACAGGAGCGGTACCTGCCACACAGCACAGTACAGAACATCGCACATCACACATAGCACACACTCGGCACACACAGAACCCAGCACGCAACACGCAAGAGGCGCCATCGGAGTCGGAGTGCAGCAGTGGAAAACTCCGTATAGCTTCAGCTATATAGCTATACGATCCAGTCCGCTGACAAAGCCGGAGCCAATGCAGCAAAGCAAATCGCACGTGCTCGCCTCGGCCCAAAATGTTCGTGGCGAGTTCGTGGCGCCCAACGTGGGGCGTTCGTGCCACCGCATTTGGCTCGGCTCGTAGTTCGGCGGTTCTTCTATCGCTGGACACTTTTGCAGCGCCTCAGTTCGGTTCAGTCGTCGCAGTCGCAGTCACGTCGTCACAACGTAATCGTGCAACGCGTTCCGCGCTTGGCGGCGACTGTCGTCAGTCAGTCAATCAATCAGTCAGTCAGTCAGTCAGTCCGTCAGTCAGTCGGTCAGTCAGTTAGTCAGCCAGCTAGTCAGTTAGCTAGTCATTCATTCAGTCAGTCAGTCAGTGTGTCAATCTGGCAATTGGAGTTTCTATCCAGACTTCAATATTTTTACCTCGCTCAAAACCCCCACTCGCACTTTAAATAATAAAAAAGCAGGTGGTGCGTGCCGCGTAGCCGCGCGTGATTCTTGTTGTTGTTTTTTTTTTCGGTGAATGTGAGTGTATGGTCCTCTTTTTTTAAATGGTAACTCTTGTTGTTATTGTTATTCCGAGCTCGGTGCGTGCCGCAAAATTCGAAGCACAAGGAGAAACTCCATTTAAAAAGGTGTTTAAAACAGCTTAAGAAGCCATTTAAGCACCCTTCCACGGGCCACAGAAAAGGGATGAGAAGAGAAAAATACGCCAGGACATGATCAGAGGCTCCAGGGGACTCCTGGACTCCCTCGCCAACTGTATCGCCCTATCTGCGACTGTTTCTGTGTTTGTTTACCTTAATTAATGCACTGGCAAGCGGCAAATGGACCCGGACACTGCCAACATAATTTGCCTAGGGGGCGCCACTCGAATCTACACTGCTGCAGCCTCCGGTGGAATGGTGATTCTGATGGTAGTGGTGGTGGTAGGGGGTTGTCCACGCCAACTTAGCCGACTGCAGGTCGAGTTAATTAATATTTCACTCTAGTTAAGGGGGAGAAAGTGGAAAATAGTAGGGAATGAAGGGGAAGGGTAGGGTGAACTAGGGGTAAGAGGCACCAGTGAAGTTTTGCTTACATAAGCAACTTCAATTCCTATTGCCTTTTGCCATTTCCATTCCCATTCCCACTCCCATTGCCATTTCCATTTCAGTGCAAGTCGAGTGGCCCAAAAGAGCCAGAAGGAGCAAAAGCTGTAGCAGTAGCCTAAAGAGAAACTGGCAAATTGCTCATACGACGCATTGGCGCCGTCAAAAACTGAACGAGCCACAAAAGCGGAGTGAGGAGTGGAATGAGCAGCCGAAGCTGAAAGAAAAACAAGTTGACCCAATTTGCAATTGTAAATCAAACTTAAAATCACAGCCAAAGTTAAACAAAAATAGAATGGTCAGTGGCAAGAAGGGCAGGCATGTTTAATTTACAATAAGACAGCCTCAAGGATCGAATTCTGAGATCAATTGAATGCCCCGAAATGAAACTGGGCAGTGGCCTTAATATTTTACCAAAAGTGAAGAAAACGTATAAATTTTGTATGTCAAAAACAAAAACCCAGAAACAAGAACCACATTGATTGGATTAATGGGCTTATGTTTCGTTGCTTTGGCTGTTTTCTTTCCATTGTCATAGAGAGCATATATAAATAATAAATACACGGGCTTGCAACACAATTGTGGGTGAAAGCAGGCTTTTCAGCAATTCGAGCACCTCAGAATGCAGTGAAAACTAAACAGATGAATAAAAACATTGAAGTAATTATGTTGGGGATTTTAGAAATGCATTCATTTTGTGGTTTCATCTTTCAACAGAGATGAGAGGTTTACCATAACTTTGCCATCCGTTTGTTCGGCAAGTCACTTGGATATCTGGGAAAACTTTCCGCCTTCCGCCTTATGCTTTCCACCAACCAGCCAGTTTTCCCATACAAATTAGTTTGGATTTGGATTCTCGCTCTGTTCATTAATTTGTCTAAGAGCAGCTGAGGTTTTTCCCCGTATTACAACTTGAGCACTTGGGCATGTGAGGTTATTATTCAGCCTCGTCTTTGTATTTTTGTTAAGCTTCTTTTGTTTTCGCTCCTCCTATTGTTTTCCGCTCTACGTTCCCCGCTTTTTTACGCCATGTTCTCATTGTATTTGCGATTAAATTCAAGTTTGACTCGCACACGCCAAAATTAATTGGGCACTTGAAAAGTTGAACAAGTCGATCGAAAGGGGGGCGAATGGTTGCAGGGGCTAGATGTGCCGTGACGGCTCGACAGCTCAGCCTTCTGTTAACCCTTATCCACTCAGTGGAAAGTGGCAAGGGGAAGGGGTAAGGGGTACGGGGTGGGAAACCCCTTTGTAATGTTCTAGGCAACTGATTTATTTTGATTGAACTTTGCATGCAAGCAGCTGAGGCAACAGGAAGAGCTCCTGAGCTTTCGAGCAACAACTGGCAAGTGAAACATCATAAAACAAAGCCAGTTTGTGGTTGAATACGAATACGAGCACAGCCGCAGGCTTTTGAAGGAGGTGGGGGGGGGGGGGGCTTCTGGTTTTATGGGGGGTTACTACTAGATTGAGGGGATCGGAGGCCATTCGCACGCACATTGCCTGGTTTTTAGGCGCCGAGGCTTAGGCTTAGCTCCAGCTCAATCGTAAATGCGTCGAGTGTGGTTCGTTCTCCTCCGCACTCTTAACCCCTTTGTGCCAACGATGCTCGGTGCGCCACTGTGTCCGTGTGTGTGTGCGGGCTAAGTGGTTATGGCAACAACAGCGCTAATAAATCCCCTCTGCCCACGCCTCTGGTGCTCGCTAAGCTCTCCTAATGCCACTGAGGCAACTCGGCTTTGTCTTTCGACTTGAATTTGCCCAGTATATGGCGCATACATCGAGTGGCTTTAAAGTGGTCGTCTGTCTTCGCAAAAACATCAGCAGCTTCCCTGATTGAATGGCGGCGAATTTTTATTCTTGCCACAATTCGATATATCTGCCAACTGTTTTGCTCCATTTTGTCTTTCCTGCCACGCTTGGCCATTTAGTTTTGGCCCAATTGCTAACATACATATGTATATATTTATGCGCATATGTTTGCGGTCGGGCATGAACACACACACTACAAGAAAATTCGGCCAAAAATATGCACAGAGTCGTATTTTATATATGCTATATACTTGCAGACTTTATGCCTCATATATGAATGTAGCAGATGCCTTCCGCAACTATAAAACATTTAATGTTGCAGTGAGACTTTCTGATTTCCTTTATAAAGTTTTCAAAACTACTTTGGGGCTTATAGAAAAATGGCATTTATAAAGCAAGTATGTACATTGATTTTATTTCACTTAAATATAACGAAATGTTCCAATTAAATGAGCCTTTTAGATAGTTGACCTTTGGCAATCTAGAACTTTAAATTGCCAGGGCTTTGGGTGATTTGTGTTAACCTGAATTAGTTCTCAGTGTGTCATCTATCTATGGATATTGTAAATTATTCGCCTGGATCCGGAATCTCTTGCCAGTGGATTTTGGTGCTCCGGCCAGAGGCTGTGCAGCTCGGCTCCGAGAAATGTGAAATGTGAATTTCGAATGGCAAATGGCAAATGGGGAATGTAGGAAGTAGAACGGAGAACGGAGAAAGGAGCACAGAGAGCGGAGAAAGTTACGCACTGCGGCGATGGCGAGTTTTTGGGCTTTTAATATGCTGTCGAGAGGTGGAAATATGTGTGTGTGGATGTATGGATACACGGCTGTGTGTGCGTGTAGATTGCACGTGCGCTGCGTGATTTTAATTTGAAACAAACATAGCCAGAGCACCCAAACACACACCAATTTTCTTCTGACTCGTTTTGCGTTTCTCTTTTTTAGGTTTTAGTTTCTTCTCTGCTATTTTTTTTATTTAATTTTGTTCATTTTTTTTTGTGGCCCCGGCTTTTCACAGTTTTATTTGGGTTTTCCGTTTTTGCTCGGTTCTCATTCCTTTTTTTTTTGCCGTTTTATTTGTTTTTTTTTCGTAATTCTTTTTACGACTCAACAAGCAGCAGAAATATAACAAACCAAAAAGGAAGAACACAAACCAAAAAAAAAAAAAAATAAGAGAAAACAAATAGGGCGGGTGGCACAGAGAGAACATTTATTGATCTGCGGCCGCTTGAAGCCAATTTGAAGGTCAAGCATACGCACTGTGGTCCCACCGAGATGGGGGCATCTTCGCAGTGAACGAGTTTTGCAGTGTTACATAAACATATGCAAGCCGCAACCAATTTCCCTACACCCCATTCCCCACCCCGCTCGTGACGTCATGGTAAATTATTTTCAAATTTGCGCCCAAAGGCCAAACAAGAAGCAGCTGTGCTGCACAAAGCGGAAACGGAAGTAGCAGCAAGGCGACAGGAGGCCACAGCACGGCAAACATAGCATACTTTTCAGGGCGCTGTGGGTGAAAGGCCGTGAGGCTGTACGGAGTAAGGATGTGAGGATTGGAGGTTTGGAGGCTTGGAGGATTGGAAGCTTGGATGCTCGGAGGCTTGGAGCCTGTAAAGCAGCGACGACTGCAGTTTGGCTCCCGCTGCTCCGCTTGTTGTTCCGTGTCAAACATTTTCATCCACTTGTTCGCATTATCCTGCCAGACAGCGCACAGCGGGCGAGGGCATCAAAAGATGCCGCCAGCAGCAGTAGCAGCAGCAAAACCAATGGCAAAAATTGTTACAATTGCCGTGGTGCAGGGTGGCTACGGGTGCTGAAAGCCAAATCCCTGCGAGCCAAACGAGCGAGAGAAAAATGAAAAGGAATAAAATGGCAATAAACAGGCAGGAAAATGGGCCTGATAATGCGAGAGCTATATACACTTCGCATGCCATGCTATAGATTGGATAAGCAGTATTATTGAAATTCAAGTAGTTCGCAAAATCCTTTGCAAAATCATGTCAAGCCAGCTATGCAAATGGGTTCCTAGTTCCTTGATTCGATCAATGGCAAGAGATTAATTGACCCATATTAGATGTCTCATCTAATTCGATAAAAACTTATAAACAATTACACTTCGAAGGTGTAATTATTTTGATTAAATATCTCAGCTGCCTTTTAAACTCCACATTCCCCTCGCTCAACTCATAACCCACGATTGAATAGAATTTCCTATTGACTGCACTCTGAAGTTTATCGTTAGCTTCCGCAGAGGAGGAGCTAACACTGGGATTATCCCCTACTTGCAGGGTATTCCCATCAAGCCAAAAGGCTTTTCTTGCCCCTCCCCCCAGCAAGCCCCACCCAACCCCGCCGCCCCTTTCGCAGCCCTCGTGAAAATTCTTTGCGAAATCATGCAGAAAATCGCTAAAACCCAACAAGCAACTGAAGCTAACTGAAGACGGTGGAAAGCACGCACATTTTGCTCGTTTTGCTCGTTGCTTTTTCGCTTTTGTTGCTGCTGGCTGGGTGCAAAAAAATTTCATTAATACTTAAATAGAATTTCGAATCGCATATCGAAATCGATTAGCATTTGTCCGGTTGCTTGAGGAGTCAGAAAGGCACTGGATATGCATTTTAATTATGCAGCAGGAGCCAGGCAATCGCCACTGCATTTGGACGCCTTCAAACAGGATGTCAAATGAAAATGAAGGTAGAACTCATTTTCGCCACGGCTTCTAAGTGAATAGTTGCGTTCGCAAAAGGTGGTATGAAATTAATTTCAGTCACATAAAACAGAGATGATTGCATGAATTCAAAAGAATATTCTGTTTGGCATTTCAAGAGTACGAGTACAATTGGCATCGCTCATCCGCCAGGTAATCCCAGTGAAATATTTAAGCTCTCTGCACTAAAGCATGCTGAAAATGAAATAGCAAAAACGAAATCAAGACTTTTTAAGTCAAGGCGCAGTATTCTAGAACACAAGGATTCACTTCCGTAGCGAAGTGCTCAGCGTTTTAGATTCCAGCTCAAGATCTCGGTGCCGCTAAGTGATTTTCTCATGGTGGGCGCTTGTATAAATACTTGAGTGCCAAATTAGGCAAAAATAAATAAACAATTGGCCAAGAAAGAGAGAGAGAGAGAGAGAGCGAACCATCGCAAATTAAATAAAATTAATTCAAATGGCAGCGGCGGCAGTGCCAAGAGCAACCACAACAAGCAACAGTAAAAATGAGCAATAAAAATTAACATAAAAATGCGCGAATGTCAGGCCAACTTGGGCTTCTATCCCTCCCTTTCTCTTACCCATTGTCCGTCCCCCTTCCTCTCACTTCGTCCCCTGACTTCGCTGTGTGGGTCTATAAAAATCGTGTTGTGCTTTAGCTTCCGCTATAGCCATGGCTTTAGCCTGCGATATCCCCACTTCGCTTCAAAAGCGGCAGGTGCAACACACGCTCTGTCCAAAAGGAACTTTCCTTCACTCGCCGCTGCTCTCTCTTTTTCTGCTTTTTCATGCTTTTTTCCAGCTTTTTGGTAAGCAAAATCGATACAACCACAGTCGAGGAATTAGAACTTGGCCAACACACACGTACATACATTCAGGTGTAGCACGCGGCAAAAAACGGTATGCAAAGCCAAAGGACTGTTGTTCCCCTAATTAAACTAGAAAGGCCGAGGCTAAGGAACAAAAAAAAAGGTTATCTTTTCAGGCTGACTCCCATTGATTTCCACTGCACTTAGCGTAATTACATTTTTGTGCAGCTTGATTTTCGTGTGTCAATCGATTTGCATATGCCAAGAAAAGTTCATTTAATGGAACGCGTTACCTGACCTCTTTGTTCTTGCGGCCGAGCAAAATAATAGGAGGAGGGGCCAAAACTTTCGATCAACTTTGAAAGTCACGTGCCCGAAGTCCGAGAGTCCAAAAATGAACCCGGCCCGAGTCTCAGTTTACAAATTTTCAAACTTGCGGCGGTAAAAGAGTTGGAAATTGTCGGGAAATGGTGCGACAGAGAGGGAGGTAGGGAGCATGGGATAGAGAGCGAAAGAGAGCACCTCATAGACAGGGACTCAGCTCAACTCAACTCAACTAAACTCGACACGAAACTATAAATGTTAATAACAAGCAACATTGTTACTAGTTCCTCTTCCTCTGGCGCTTCCTGTTCGCCCGCTTTTAGAGGGTGTCCTTTGAGGCATGTCCTCGCAGACGGAATGTTTCTCCGAAAATGACAGTTTAGCTACCCCTTAACGAGTGCCTTTCGAGGAGTAGTCACACAAATCCAACAGATTTTACTTCAAAGAACACCTGAAGCTCCTACACTTTAAGCATTATTTCGAAACTGTCTAAAAGTATGCAGTGAAAAGAGGTTAGAAAATAATGTTGCATACTCTTTGGCTCACCAATAAGCTATTTAACAATCCCCAGTTAAAAGGGTAGACTTGCCTTTGTAGGGGGTATTCGCACAGCCGTTAGAAGCTTTTTAGTGGCAAACTTAATTGTTCGCCTGTATTCTGACTGGAATACCCGAGTTGAGTCCTTGCTCTTCTTGTTGTTGTTTCAACTATTTTCCTGTAGTTGTTTTTATTGTTCGCTGCTGGTGCTGGTGTTGGTTTTGGGTATGTTAGACAACAAAGTTTTAATGGTATTAGCAAGCCAAAAATAACACACACAAAATGTAGCCAACAACAATGTTGAATTTGAAGCGAGAAGAGTAGTAGTAGTAGTAGTAGTAGTAGTGGTAGCATGGCACAGGAAATGAGTGAAGTGAAGGAAATGAAAAAATCCATTGCCTACTTTTTGGAGCCGAGGCAAAGAGTTTCCCTTGAATTTGCCACACTTAAATCGAAATTATCGTAAATTAATTGTGAAAACACTGGCCAAAAAGAGGAAAGAAGTGACGAAAGTTCTGCTGGTAATATACCAATTCGCTGGCCCTTTTCTATCATTTTACCTTCTCTTTTTTTTTTGAGCCAACTGTCTGCGTGCCTGTGTGTGTGTGTGTGTGTGAGAGCTGTGGTCAGTGTATATGTGTGTGGGTGTCGTACTGTCTATGTTAGTGTCAATTATCTGTGTCCATGTAGACAAGCAAAGTAAGCTTTTCGGGCGGCAAAAAAAAGAAAACGCAAGGGATGGCAAAAGAAGGGGGGGGGAGGGTGACGGGCGCTTGGCAAGCAGAAATTTAACTTTGTCAACCTTTGCAGTTTTATGAATTTCAAGGCCCCCATTCCATTCACTAAATGGGTGGAAGTGAGAGGTTAAGAGTGGAAAATTAGCTGATAATGCTGCTGGCTCTTGTGCTTGTGTGGCTTTTCTCGAGGATTATGCGATGGCTTTCAGGGAAAATTTGTGGAAATTGTGCAAAATTGAGAAATACACAAAAAAGAGCAACTTCAAAGCCGCACAAGTGTGTGTGTGTGTGTGGGCGATGAAGTATGGAAGAATTGCAATTTTAATTCCCACTAAAACTGAATTTATTGAGCGTCCATAAACAACAGAGCACTGAAAATGTGTAAAACAAAACCAGAGCAATTGCCCCATGGAAAATTGAAATAAAATTCTATTTCCCATTTGTTTACACATTGTTCATGAAATATATACGCTTGACCAGGTCAAATAGACCAACAACTCAGGCCGCAACCGCAATATATGCATATATACATATGTACATATGTACATATATTTACTTAGATTCCGGACAAAATAAATGGTTGAAAATTGAATGCTGAAAAAATGTTTATGCTTTTGAACTTGCTGTTGTTTTGTCTACTTTTTTTTGCCGAATATTGCATTTGGAAAAGCTTGCATATATGGCATTTGCATATAGAATTTCAATTAAAATTTTAAGGGCATTTTCATCTGACCCACGGCTTTCGCTGCCATTTAAGGCCGACTTTACTTCGCTTTAATTGGGAAATCATACACACCATTGGGGCGATTCCTCATGAATCATTTCCTGGTTCGGATTCTGACATCTGGCAATTAATAAGTCCAACTATGAGCAGGGCGTATAGGTTAAAGTAGGCTAAAATTTTCACCGCGGCTTGTTTACCCACCAAATGATAGGGGTTGGTTGGTGGGTGGGTGGCTGGCCGGTGGTTTGGTGCAGGGAGGTGCAGGTGGTGCCTAAGGGGAATGACCAGGCACGCACACGAACACCACACACCCACCAACCCCACTTCCCCGCTCCGAACCAAAAACAAGCCCAGCTCGCGTTTTTTTTTTCTTTCCTTTTTTCCCGCAAGTTTCTAGGAATGTCAGCTCTGATATTTGTCGGCGCTTGTCTGTCATTTTCAATTTGTTGTTCCCTCTCTCTCTCTGCCTGCCTATCGCGCTCTCTTTCTAGCGCGGGACGTGGCCCCAACCTTTGAACCCCTGGCAGACCCTTCATCGCATTGGCATTTCCGCTGTCATTTAGTAATCGATAAATTTTGTATTTGCCTTCGGCAAATGCTTCTCGTTTGGCTTTAGCTCTTGTCAATGCCGCTGGCCGGCGATGCAAATGCTTTCCAGCTCCATTTCCACCCGCTTTTCCACATTCACGCCTCTTTATACACGTGGCCCGGCGAAGATTTGCGCACAGTGCAAGAAATTGACAGGTCATTCCAATTGATTTTTATAAACATTGGAAATCATACTTAAAGGAATTAAGCTAAATACCAACTAATTCCGCTTAACTAGGCTATGAATTGAAGGATTAAGTCATTTCCTCAAGTCTTAGTTAAGTATACATATGTGGTGCCATATGAGCTAGATTAGCTTTCGAAAGATTCAAATATATACCTTACTATCTTCTTTACGTAATATTCGATTATTTTTTGTTATATATTATTATGATTTTTATCATATATTTAATGCCACGTTTTTGTGCCCCGTGCACCTTGGCTGCATCTGCTGGCAAATCAATCAATCAGTCAATCAATCAGTCAGACTGTCGTGCTGAGTGGATGGAAAACTGAAGCGAACAGAAACCGCCAGAACCGCAACGGTTCTTACCCCTTTGGCTAAAAGCGGGAGGGGATTAAACAGCCAAAAAAGCCAGAAAGCCGATTCAATCCGCTCGAATGCGAAGCCCCCTGGTGTCTTGTGTGCATAAAACAATAATTTGTGCATAAGCCAAGCGGAAAGCGAAGCGCTTGGAAATGTTTATGGCACCGGCGGGAATCCCGGGCAGCTCCAACAATCTCAACTATTCCATCTTTCCATATATATATACTGTATAAAATAGCACGAGCGAGCGAGAGAGGTGAGGAGAGCGAGCGAGATGGCACCAGGGGGCGGCCCCAAAGAGATTCTTGTCATTAGTTTGAATAATTTATTTCTGTGTACTTTGAAACTGAGCTCACAGTTTGGCTGCGAGCGTTATGTCACAGAACTTTCAATGCAACGCCACAGCTTAACCCATTAAATATTGTGTGAGGATGTGGATTTGGATTTTCTAGACAAATAGGAGAGTGTATTATAAACATAAGAGCAAATTGGGTTAAAATAATAGAAAAGTGTTTGTGCACATAGCACATTTTAGAAATTGTGTTATATGGTTTTTTACCCGCCGTAGTTAATGTTTAACAACTAACATGGGCACAAACCAGCTGGAAATGCAACTAAGCATATTTAGTTTATTATGCTGCCTGTTCTTAGATTTCTATTTGTGCTAATGCAAATTTGAAAAACCAATTTCAATTTGACCAACTTCATATGGTACTTGTCCCCATTACCACCTGTGTGTCCAAAAAAAGGATGCTGCAAGTGCATTAAACGCGCATTATACGGGCGGCCGTTCTTCTGCATTTTCACAACCACCACAGCCCACCCAGAATTTCCCCCATTTTCCTGGCTTTGTTTTATTGCTTTCAAATTAGCGCAGAACTCAATTAAAGGCAAAGGAAGTGGAGAAGCTGGTAGTTAGGTGGTTGGGTGGTTGGGTGGTTTTGGGTGGATGGCTTTTTCGTCGTTTTTTGTGGGTGGTGCGTGGCGTGTGTATGCGCTTCAACGCGCGTTTTATACACCCACGCACCAACACTTATACACATACACACACACACACATAGCTGCTCACCCACACAATGCAGCTCTCGCATTTAATTTTGTTGATTCTAATTTAATAATGAGTTGAATGGGTTTTTGTGTGCACAGTCCATGGGCAGCCCTCCGCAGCCACGCCCACCTCAATTGTGGCCAGCCACATGTTCTTATTAACGATAATGCCGATGAGCATTGAAATTACAGCCACAAAATGCTGAAAGTGGAGGGAGTGCATAAAGTCGGCTTTTTCCTAGGGCCATTATGTGAATGCGACAGCATGACGTATAAATCCGATTAAATCGCTCGTATTACCCATGCATAAATATATACATGGAGTTTTACTATTTTTAGAGCAACTATTGGAATAAAAAGAGGAAAGCTGCAAAGTGAAAACTGATGGCCAGTGCAGCAAAAAGTATATTTACCAAGCTACAGAAAGCGGTTGAATAAATTGATAGTGAGGATTAGCATTGGTAATTGGTAAAATGAGCTGCTCAGCTCAGTTATTCATTCATATCATTGATGATATGATCATTTTTAGCCAAGGTATGATCAAAATGCCCATCAAAACATCTTTTATCTTTTGACATAAACAGTTTTACCGAATTATGGTCATAACATAATCCGCTTTTTGGCCAGAAATTTAGAAATAATTGTCTGTATATGGAATGCCATATTCCGTTGAACTCGTCATCGAATTCCCAATCGATTTGCATTCAAATTTGTAATTTCTATTTTTTTGTGCAAATTTTGATGATGTTACACCCCTTACAAAATATGCAAAAATTTACCAAAGAAAATAAATTTTGCAAAAGCAAAGGGGTTTGTTAGCTTTCATAATTATTAGTGCATACCTTTTATTTATAGAGATATATGTACATTTTTATCGAAGGTATTTAAATTCCTTCTTTTATATCGCTTCAAAACCCAAAAGTTAAAAAAATGAGCATTTGAGTGAAACACCTGGTTTCCTGCAAATGCGATTGTCAAGGTGAAACTGACCAAAATATCGCAAGCAATATGACGGCAGTATGGAATCCATAAAGACATAACCTCTGGCCTTAGGGTCTCGCATATGTGGGCTTGCTTGTAAGCCACCAAACGAAGCGATTGCCCAGGGAGACGATGGTCGGTGTGGGGCAGGGTGGAGGGGCAGCCACTGTGTCGTCGTAATTGAATGGCCAATGGACTGATGGTCTGGATACCCCACACTCTGGCCGTGACCTTGCCGGCTGGCCGAGGCCTACGCCATCCCGCCCCGTTCTGTCCAGAGAACGCACAGACTTCTGCCACCCACTGACGCCGCCACCACCTGCTGCCAATTTCGCCGCCTGCTGTATGAGTTAATGCGCTTACAGGGACGTCAGCGTCAACGCAAGTGTTTGGCATTGCACTTTAAGCCTGTGCAGCCGGGCAACTGTCACCTAATGGCCACCAACGAGCCACCAAGCCCAAGCCAACCTTACCGAACCGAAACCACCGAGTGAAGGAGATTAGTGCAATGACAAGAGCAACAGCAACACGAGGCGTATACGTGATGCGAGGGCGCATAAATCAATAAAACCCAAGCGAGCCAGCATGGAGCTCTCTTCTCCCCCCCTTGATTTTCTGCCCCTTTTTGCGGCACCTGAGCCAGCCAAGTAGCATTGTTAACTCAATTTCAACACGGAAGCAATTGCCAAGCGGCTTTAAGCCTTTCTGGCTTATTAAATGCAGCCACCTAAGCCGCAAAACTGCATTTTGACATCTCGTACGAATTTGCAGACATTGATTTTAAGTTAAGTTCGATTTGCAGCGATTTTGGGCTGCAACTGGTGCATTAAAATAATGAACTCAAGTAGAGATTATATAAATATCAATTAGCGAATATGATGAAGACATTAATCTTGTGTGCATGTGTGCAATTTGCGGCTGATTGATATAATAACATACTGTCTGTTATGTGTTATGCGATATTTTTAATGTTGCCATCAAAGACAGGATATCAATGACATAAATTTCAATTAACTGTCAGAGAAACTCAATAGGTTTATGCGCCAAAGGGTGGGAATGTTGCTGAATGGATTTGCTAATAATAAGGCAGTGAAACATAACACTTTAATTATTTAAGGGTTTCGATTTCGATTTCTTAGCGGTGAATTAAAATCCTGCATCTCTTCTATTTTAAATCAAAGTCAATTTATTAAGGCAGGCTGGTAGGCAGGCTGGAGGGTGCGAGGCATTCGAATTCCATTTGATAATAGATAATGGCGCATTGAACATGCCACATGCGGCACAAACGCCAGCTTTGTTTGCCTTTGCGAGTTGATTTCGATTCCATTCGATTCCCTTCCATTCGATTCGATTCGATTTGATTTGATGTGATGTGATGTGATTCACTTTCCTGGGGGTCTGGTTCGGTTTTTTGTTTGCTTTCCCGGCAATGTGCTTCAAGCTAAACAACCAACAGCCAGCAGGAACAACAAAGCCGAACCAACAGCGATGCAATTATGGCTGGCATTACGCAATGGTTACATAAGACTCGGGGCTCAGGGCGAGGGCACGCTAATTGATTTGCCAAGCGAGTGTAGGAGGGTGTAGGGTGCAGGGGGGAGGCAATCGGTAGCCGGAAAAGCGGAAAATCGAAAATCAGAAGAGTGCTGTGCTGGCGGGGGAGCGACAAGTAGTTATACATAGCATTAATTACAAGCAACACGAAATGGCCATCTTAGGCACAGATTCGCTATCACTTGCCAGTTACAAAAGCCCAGCTATCGATAGGCTAAAAATATCGCTGGCGTGTGAGCGATATTTTTATAAGCATTGTTCTACATCGAAAGTGGGGCAATGGCAAAACACTTGTTGGCCAAGCTAAAAGATAAGAGCTAAGCTTGTAATGCCAACACAATTGAGACACTTCTGTACGTCTGCTAAGCCATCGAAATTAGTTATCGAGAGCGCCTGCAATCGTAATGATCGATAACACCAGCGTTGAATTCTCCGCAGCTCTGTTAACCATGTACCAAAGTGTTTTGCCGCGAAAACTAAAATGAAAACGAAAGTGAAAATGAGCGAATGGCAGCCGCGGCCACAGCAATCGATCCATGACACAACCAGTGACAAGCAGTCCCCCAGTGAAAACGCATCCGCATCCGAGTCCGATACCGATACCGATTCTGAATCGGAGTGAGTGCCGCGTCCGAGTGCGTCCCCTGTCCACGTCCACCATCGGCGGAGCAGGTGTGCCTGAGGCCCACCTGGTGGCATGGCCGCCGTCGCCGGCCTCTACGGCCTTGGGGAGGATCGCCAGCACCGCAAGAAGCAGCAGCAACAGCAGCAGCACCAGAAGGAGCAGCTCGAGCAGAAGGAGGAGCAAAAGAAGATCGCCGAGCGGAAGCTGCAGCTGCGGGAGCAGCAGCTACAGCGCAACTCCCTCGATGGTTACGGGTATGCAAAAACCAAAGCAAATTAAACATTATCCCTAAGAAGCTTGAAATTTGGAACACCTCTCTATCGACCATTTAAGTCTATACCTTTTCACCTGCTTTCTTGGGTTGAAGGAATATGCATATTTTTCGTCCCAAATGCATCATTGATTCACACATAGTTCCCCAAGAATATTGCATCTTTACACATTCAACTATCGACTATTTATATCTATAATATTTTGTACTAAGTTTCATTAAAATCAGCAAATAACTCGAGGTGGCAAATAGTCATTTAAAATGTTTCGAGAAATTAAACACTTTCGTGCATTTGAAACTACTTTTGCCTTCCTATCGAAAACCTGGTTTTCACTTTTTCATTTACTACAATTATAATATTTATTATATCAGTAAATACTATGTACCTCTTTCTGGGCATTAACTTTTTTCAACAATATTTCCCTTCAATCCGATTTTCGGAGAAGTGCAAATGGTTCGCATGCCGCATTGCTGACGGGTTCATCAGAGTTAAAGCGCCTTCCATGCGGATCCATCCAAATGCGAAATAAATAAATAAGGAGCGACGGAAGCTGTATGCCACGAATGTAGCCTAAAGGATTCGTTTTCGTTTATCTGCCCCTACAGCTGGCACAGATCTCGGGGCACTTGGCTGCACCACCTGAGCCACCTGCACCACCCAATCCACCCAAACCACCTGAACCACTCGAGAAACAACCCCAAACTCAAACTCCAGCACTCGAATTGTTTACCTCGACCTGGGCGTTGGTTGGCAAAAAATGGGGATGAGAGGACGAACAGGGAGCCACGAGGTGCTGGATGTGAAGATGTCTGTCCTAAAAGCGCAATAAACGTGACTAAAGTAAACTAAATCAAGAACGAAGCACACGGCGAACTTTGAGTTGAGCATTTCGTGTTGCACTTGACAGCGAGAAAGGAGATGAAAAAAGTGAGAAATAGAAAGCAAGCTGAAACTTAAGCTTGTGCGCTAGTGCACTGAGCAAAATTCGAGGTTCCAAGTCGATGATTTAATATAGGTGTACAAATATATCAATGACTAATGTCAGTTTATGAAAGAAAAAGTTATAGACTCACTTTGTGCATTTTAACAATTAACATTGATACATTTATTTTAATGATAACTTTCTTATGAAGTCTACTTTTCTGTTTCCTATGCAGATTGAAAGGTGAACAGCATAGATGTCTTGCTGATTTCTGTTTGCAAAGAGAAGGCCAGAAGCCTCAGTAATTTTCAAATTCAATATAAAAACACCAAGCAATAAGTAAAACTGCTATGCCAAATATTGAAATTAAATCAAAATGCTAGAAGCTACCTGAATTTCAGGCTGTCTGAATTTAAATCAACGTCCTTAATTCCAATTAAAGCTTTTCACTGCAAACAAGCAAACATGAATAGATATCTAATATTGGTAGTTATTCGATATTACGAAATCCAATTTGCAAGCATTCGTAGATTTTCCTTCAGCGATTCTGAAGCGTTATTTAAGTGGCTTTTCTTTGTATCTGCATCTGTGCAATTGAAGGCAACAAAAAGCAAACCATTGAACAGTAAGCAATGGAGAATGCCCAAAAATAATGGCAAGAAAAGCGAAAACACAGCCTGGCAGGGAAATAGAAAAATAAGGCTGCAAAAATATAGAAAATACGAAAAAAGTGAAAGCCAAAATGTTATTTTGTTCAAGAGTTGCAGGGCGCCAGGCAGTCAGTTCCTGTCAAGCAGGACCTCTTTCCCCTGCCCCTTCCTCCCCCCCTCAAAATAAATGTGGAAAAAACTAGAAAAGCCTGTGTGCAGTGTGGAAAAACTCGTGTGAGGGCGGTGGGGAAATGTGTGGAAAAACTCTTTTGCTGATTTTTCAGTGCGCATTTCTTTTTGTTTCTCGCTTTTCGGCGAAGTTTCTTATTGGACTTTTGTGTGCTTGCGCTTAAACTCGTATTTTATAGAATGATATTTTTGGCTGAATGCCAAGAGGCAGTTACCAAGTGGAGCGAGGGGGGGGCACAAGGGTGAAGGGGGCTGCTGCTGCATGTGTGTGTGAGTGTGACTGTGACTTTGATGTCGGTTGTATGCCTGCATGTATGTGTTTCAGTGCACTGAAAGCCTTTTGGTAATTACATTAAACATGCCCAAAATGCAGCAGCAATTTACACATTTCCCTCAGCCGGCCACGCCCCTGTGCTGCCGCCCTCTTTTTGGATGAATCCAACTCCATTTTCCCTGTGGCGCATATGTGTGAGTGTGTGACGTCACATGCTGCAGCAGTTGCCAAAAATTGCAACTGAAAACTCTGGCGGCCATAAAAAAGGATAAAAAGGAAGCGAAACACAGAGCTACAATGCTGCTGATGCCTTCGGGTTAAGCAGCGGTATATATATACATATATATACACATATATATATAAACATATATGTGCATTTGCATCTGTGTATGTGCCTGTTATGTCTGTGTGTGTGTGTGTGCTGCAGCCTCAAGGACATTTCCACTTGCATCTGCTTCAATTTTGTTGCATTAGTGTCAGTTTCTCTCGCTCTTTTCGTCCTTTCTCTCCATGTTTTTTTTTTGTTTTTTTGTTTATTCCGGCAAAGATGTTAGGCCTTTGGGGGCGGGTATATGGCCGAGGGGGCGTGTCCACTGCCCAGACACAATGTCGCTGCAAACGAGGAAAACTGAAATTAAATTCATTTCCCCCGCCTTGAAGTTCACATAATTGTCAGTTTTATAAGTACTTACAAGATCGCAAGCGAGTGAAGTGGTAACTAAGGCAATTTCAAGGACCCCACTTGAACTTTATTACACTTTTTGCATCGTTGTTACAATGCTGCTGAATTTATTTGGTCGATTATTGTGTTGTGAACATATTTCTTAAGGTTCTCCTTCATGATTAAATATAGTTTAGATAGATACAGAATTTTCCTTTAAACAAATAACTGGAGTTTAAAGAGGAAAGTTGTTTTAATTAGTGTTCAAGGCTTTACCAGTTAAAACTTCCATTGGTTATAGAATTTGTTAAAGTGCAAAAGTTAGTCCTTTTTAGTTTCGGCGTTGCAGTTTGGGCAGTGTGCAACTAATGACGTTGACAAACGCTGCAAGTGTCGCTCGTTCTGGCCGAAATCGGTGTCTACAGTTGCAGATACGGATGCAGTTGCAATTCCAGTCGCAGTTGCACTTGCAGCTGCGGTTGCCAACTGCCTGTCGTCCTGCCGGATTCGCATTCGGATTCGAAGAGCCGCAGACAAACTGACGACAAGCCAAGCGTCGCCAGCTCCTCCTTTGGAGCCCAATGCCACAAGCCGTATTTGGCCGGCTTTTCCTCGGCTTTTCCCTTAAATTTTCCATCCGTTTCAGCTGGTCCAGACGATGTCAGCCGCCGGCCAGTGCTGCAACTTCAGAGCCGACTATCAAAAGTAGCTAGTAAAGAGATTTTTTATATTAAAAAAATTATAATTATAAAAGTAAGCATTATTGCTCTGGCTTATTATTATTTAAATAGTGTAGAAATGTTTTAACAACTCAATGAGTTCCTAAAACATGTACAGTTTGTAAATCAAAATTTAAGAAGGTTACTTTTCATTGGAACAGGTAAAAAAACGTAATAATTATACCAAAGGAACTGCTACAAGCAACATTTGAATTATGTTTTTACATATTTTTTATCTAAAATAAAATCTGATTATATACAGAGTTGGCAACACTTTCCGTATAGGCGGCGGTGCAGCAAATTAACATCATGACACACATTTAAATGCAGACAAGCTGTGGAAGGAGGGGGGAGGGGGTGGTGTGGAGCGGCAAGTGGCAAGTGGAAAGTGGAGAGATTCTGCAGTGGTACCCGGGGACTTGGGAAATTGAGGCCACACAAACGAAGCAGGAGATGTATGTCTATATGGCCGAGATGGAGACCAAAAGGCAGGGCAGTGGAAGTCGGCTCACTTTCGCCAGATGATGCCACATTGCCCCCCACCCGCATTTTCCATTTTCCCCCATGTGAGCAGTCTAATTGCCCAAGAATTGCCAGCTCACTCCATGTAATTCAGTTACCAATAAACTGCCCTTTAATTGCCTGTAAAAAGCACGGAAATGCATATCGATAACAAAATTGCCTAATTGGTAGGCAGTAAATATACATTTGCACGGGCATTTTAATCACTGAATTATGTCAGCATAAAGTGATTTTAAAATGCATAAATTGCAGACAATTTATCAAATTGTGATACTCACTCACTTTCAGTGGCACATAATTACACCTTTCTCCTTCGCCCTACTTTGCTGAAAGCCATTCAATTATGGATGCACAATCAATAAAAGCAGCGGAAATCCCTTTCCATTTCCTTATTTAAGCCATGTTTTTACTAACTTGGCCAAGAGCGAAAAGTCGCTTGCATAATCGCTGGCAAATGTGGGATTTTTGGGCGCCGAGTGCCCAAATAAATATGCAATTGTTATGAAAAATCGAAGGCCAACTTTCAAGTGTCAGCCATATTTCACACTCTCTTTTCGGTGAGTGTGTGTGCGTGTGCGAGAAGTGGAGAGTGAGAGAGACATGCCGGAAGTGGCAAGCAATTTGGGCGAAGATACAGTACACGCAGCAAAAATACTGCATAGTTGAACAAATGCCTCATTCAATTTAGTTTTAAAATAAATTTCAATTAATTTGACATATGAATATGAAAAACACATTTTTTTAGATGAATATGCATCATAAATATGGTTTCTAAATATTTAAATAATCCACTTATAATTAGCTAGCAATTAACTGCCAACATTTCTATTCTCAACTTCAATTTTGCTCAGTGTAGACTTCAGCTCATCAGCAGCATCACACACACACACAAAGCAGAAGATGGCCAACTGGTCGCTACTTATGGCGCCAAGATGACGCCCCATTTTCCGCCTTCACCTCAACGCCCCCCTCCATGTCCATGTCCTTTCCGCCCATCCTGGCAACTTGCAACTAGCTCAAAGGATGCGCTATAAATTTTGCAGGTTGTTTTGCTGCGCTGCACAAGTTTCGGCGGTATAAAACTCAGCCCCGTCATTTACCAACAATTTCACGCATTTTTCCACCCATCGATGGCTACGGCATTTGTCTCGCTTTTTTTCGCATTTTTTTCCTTGTTGCGGCCCTTTGCTCGAAAATATGTATATTTTCCATGCTCATCCCCGCTGGCCGCATATTTTATGCAGCTGCCTCGGGTTTTCCTCGGATCCTGCGAGCCCGCCTTTGGGCCAGGACGAAAAGGACGACCGGAAAAAGCAGGACGAGCTGAAGCCGGAATGTCGGCCAAAGCTGCGGGCCACATTTTCCACGCTCGCTCCTCAGCCATTGACGTTTGAGGTTGCATTGTTGCTGAATTGTCCTCGACGAGGTCCTGTGTCCCGTGTAATTGAACCAATCGCCTCTCGCCGCGCTGGAATATGAAATTCCAGCGGCTCGGCAGCCCTTTCATCCAAAAGATATTTTAGCTTTTTTCGCCACTCTCCTACTCGCATCTGCCTGGCATCTCATAAATCTCATTAAAAATGCGGGTGGCAAAAATGATGCCATAGTGCTCAGAGTGGCTACTATTCAAGGGGATCTTAAAAAATGTATTATCATTTTTACCGTTGCCAAAGGAATCACAAACTCAAATTATATTGTCTAATTTCCGTAATTTATGCAAAAAACTACCCTTTCAACTCCTTTATACCCTATATATCAAATTATAGCTAACAGTAAAATTACAATAGCTCATCCATGAATATGTTGTGTAAATGGCATTTTATTTACTTACCAACTACGGTATTTAAGCCAAATAAATTGGCTTAAAACTCCAAAATTTACATCTAGCTTCCCAAATTTGTTTTAGCTTGTTAAGCTAGTTTATTGTATGTTATTAAATGTTCTATACGTGTGTATAAAAACCCTGTGAATGTAGAGCTTGCATGTGCATAAAGCAATTCTCATACAAAATAGATTAGTTTGGAACTCTAAAATTCACCATTAGGTCCCCTAATTTGTGGCAGAACCCAGTTAGAATAACTGGTCGCCTGGCTACCGCAGATATATCCTGGTCGACGCCTTTATTGTTATCCTCGTTTTGCATGCCCACCGACTCCATGGCCTCATGGCCTGCCCATCGGAAAATATGCATTTTCCGCGTTTTTCCGCCACACCCGACCCCTCGCTGGCCATAAATTTGGCTAGCAGCTTAACAAGGGAGCTGAACAGCAATGAACAAAAACAAAAAAAAAAACAAAAAGACTGGAAAAAAAGCATAGAAGAGGCCAGGAAAAAATGCAGCACCACGGGACTGGGAAAATCCGCGCAAAACGAGGGGAAAAACCCAGCAGGCCGTTGGGCTACAATGT
Organism: Drosophila mauritiana; assembly: GCF_004382145.1. Classification (NCBI taxonomy): domain Eukaryota; kingdom Metazoa; phylum Arthropoda; class Insecta; order Diptera; family Drosophilidae; genus Drosophila; species Drosophila mauritiana. The sequence goes on along the minus strand of NC_046672.1, from coordinate 17,798,550 downwards.
ATAGCATGGCACTAAAAATTTTATGGCTCCCACAGCCTTTGACTTCAGCTTCGGCTTTTTGGTTTTAGCTTTCGATTTGGAATTTGAAATCGGTTAAGTGCAGGCAGGACTAAACCAGGACATTATCCCATTATGGGAATGGCCAGTTTTCTATGGGAATTCGGTGCCATATCCGCAGCAACGCATTTGCGTCACTTCGGGCCATTTTGTTATTGTTTCGTTTTGGAGGCCAACATAGTTGCCAAATATACCAAAAATAAGACCCAGCGCTGGCTAATTGATGTAATACGAGTTTTCCGCAACCACAATTCCAGCGTTGGATTTATTATACGGACTCTATATATACACACGTGTATATATATCCTGTGGCCGGCATTTCAGCACTCTCTAATCGATCGAAAGCGACGACTACAAAATGCACAACTTCATAATGAATATTTTAGCTTGATTAATTGCCAGTCCAACAATGCAGATCCAACCTCGAGTTTAAAACGCACAACTGCCAAAAGGAAGTGTTGTACACATCTGGGAATCTGGTTGGCCAAAATAATTTTGATTATGACTTATCGAAGCATTTGATGTACTTGTTAAGACCACAAATATTGGCAGCACTTGGGAGTCCTGCAGTTTTGCTAAATAAATTAATTGGGTAATACTTTTACTACTATTACTTAATTGAAATACTATAGATTTATGTACATCTTCGAAATGTTTCAATTGCAAAGGCGATATTTTCCATCTGACATCGGCAATATATCTTAATAATTATTAAATTACGTACACCCACGTTGACATGCAACTACAACTCAATTATTTTTCGCTTAAACTGCCAATTATTTTGTCGCTCCTTGAAAAAGTGGCGAGTTTCGCAATAAATAATTAATAACACACAAACGTATGTAAAATGCTTATGATTGCCTGGAAACTTCAGAGTTATCCACTGGAATAAAATTATACATCTTTATGCTTCAATCGCAATTCAATTTCTCTTAAATCTGATTTACATAGTTCACGTGAAAGGTTTTTTTATGTAGTTCTTTTTTTTAAATCGAAAATCACCCACATGCATTGCGTAAAAATATATATTTCAATTTTAAAATAATATACTCTTCATATGGCCATTTCATTCAATTTTCCCCTGAAGTTCTCGCTACTTGCGAAGTATTTTTTTATGCATTCATATTTTTTATACATAAATACATATATATTGCGTTAGTGCTCAATGGCCAATGGACCTGACTAATTGATTTTGTACACGAAATATGAATTCAATTTGCGTTGTTTATCATTCCTGGTGGCCCGAGTCGCATGTGCCGGATTAATCCCATTAGGTGGCCGCTCGAAGGGCATTGTGGGTGGGAATTCGGAATTCAGCCTTGCTGCTCTCTGTCAAGGATACGCGAACGTCAGGACCGCCCACTGACGTCACACGGGGGCGGTGAACTGCGGCGATTGCAATCGATGCGGATGACATGACCCAACGACCCATTAACCCACCAACCCGCCGAGTCACCAATCCAGCTTTTCCGATTCATTCACCTGCTTATAGGATCTTCGCGTTTCAAGCGCGCGCCCAGCATCCGCAGTAGGAGCTTTTGGTGGCGCCCTCTGTGCGCTGAGCTTTCGACTGGAAAGCGGAAAGGCCGCAGACGCACAGCTTCCGGCTTCCAGGCGAAAAGCTCAACCCGCTGACAGCTGGCCAACTGACAGTTGACCGTGTTCCGTTTCCGCTGCATTCCGCCAGCGATTAATATGAATATCAAAAAGTGATATTAAGCGTAACGTATATAAATAAATAACCGACTTTGAAAACGGATGTAGCTTTCCACAAATTGACTTACCTGTTGGAATTTGTGTTGGGATATAACATAAGTTTTATTAATTTGATAAAACACAAATATATATAAAATCATTGAATCCCTTTTACAGTCTTAACTGATTGCCTTTTATACTTTTTACTAAAAATACAAAAAACTCATGCTAATATCACATGGTCTTGTGAGTACCATAAACACACTACTAAAAGTGATTCTTAAAATTTCAGAAATAACTCAATCTATTTGACAGATATAAATTTTTTATTTAATGGTATTAAATCCTATATACACCTATATAAATCAACAGGTGTATAAAGATTGAATAATTACTTGTAGGCCGCAAATATTCGTTTCAAACAAGATAATGCACCTGTAGACACCATGGTGTGCAATTGGTACTCTATAACCTATAAATAATATATTTTAAAAAACATCATAAATTATCTGTCATATAAATTCCTAACCATAAAAATATGTTTGACAAATGACCCAAAAAAAATCCACAAATGAGGTACTAAGCTGAAGGGTAACAAAAACAACAATTTAACTTTTTTTAAACGAAATATTTTAAAAATGAAAGTTGAAGTGACAAAGCAAAGCTAAACGAACTGCGATTTTGACATTTGCCAGCGGGTGTACCGCCTAGTCCTTTGCTCGTGAGCTTTATTCATTGAGGAATCTGACGAAGCTCAAGCTCGCTCCGCGGCAGGATTCGCAGCCTGGAAGCCCAGCTGACAGCTTCCAGCTTCCAGCGGCGGAGCAGCTGTCCCATCGGTGGGCGCAAACGGAGGGGTGTTGGACGGATGGTTGGGTGGTTGGGCGGTTGGGAGGACCCCCGGTCAGAAGAACACCCGAGAACGGAACGAGGAACACCGGCCAGCGGAACGGGGGAATGAGCGGACCGAGTGGAACGCCGAGTGGCTGGCCCAGTACACTGTACACTCTGCCGAGAGTCAGTCTTTGGCAGTCAGCAGCCGACAGCAGATGCCGACGAGGATGCAGAATAACCGATATCTGAATGCGAATCCGAATCGAAATCGAAACCATAACCGAATCCCGAACCGAAATCGAAACTGAAACTGAAACTGGGAAAAGTGCGCGGAAGTGTGTGTGTTCCATTGCCGATTCGTGGCGTTCCAGTGGCAGTGCATCAACAAGGGGGCGGGCGCCGCGAAAGGGGGCGGGGCAGGACACAAAGCCAAAGACGAACTAGAAACGGCCGCGGGCAACAAAAATAAATTAGAAACAAGAGAGCCGAGAAAAAGCCAGAAAGCACTCACAACCAGCCAAAGAAAACGTGTTAAAATCTAGTTGAAAAAAATATATAAGCATTTTTTTACACTTTTTTTTAAGACAACAAATTTTTTTCTACTGTGCGTGTGTAAAAGACGAATCACAAGAATGATGGAAAAAAGTGCGGCAAATGGAGAGATTAAAACTGAGCGATAAAGATACACAAATCCATGGGATTGCGTGCGTGTGCTTAACCTTGACATATCAAACAAAACAACAAAATTAGACCAGAGTGTAAAAAAGAATTTAAAAGTATCAATCTATTGTGTCTGCAGTGCGGATTCTGCGATTTTTGGCATCGCTGAAATTCCGCTGACATGCCATTCAACCCAACAATAAATCGAACAAGCGCAAGAACACACAATTTTAGCTAGCAAAAATAACCAACAAATATATAAATAAATATATAAATCAAATTCAAGAAAAAAACTGCAAATAAAACCAATAAACACTTAAGAAATTTCATTAAACAAGTGGCCGCCAAAGAGAAAGTAGTGCAAGAAGAAAGGTGAAAGGCGGTGGGTGGGGTAGTGTGTTCAAATAACATATTGCTAAGCAGAAAAAGAATCACAGGGAGCAGGACCAAAGGAGAGAGAGAGAGCGAAAGAAAGAGGGAAAGAGAGGGCTCAATTGTTGTTGTTGTTGTTTGCACAGCAGCCTACCTGAACAGCAGCAACAACAACAGCGAGCATCAGCAGCAATTCCGCTGTAAGCAATATTTTTGAGGTATATCCTTCTTAAGGACGTTCCAAAGGCAATTTGCTGCTGCTGCTGCTGCAGTGTGTGTGTGTGTTTGTCCCTCTGCTTATGCCCCAACATTTCTCTCTTTTCGCTTTGTCTTCATCTTCACGTAAACACACACACATACTCACACAGAGAAATGCCCAAAGAAACTGAGGCAGAAAGGAGAAAATCAGGCGTATACGTAAATATCCTTAAAGCATTGGCATTTGTATTTTTCGCCATTTGCTATTTATTTCCCACATATTCGGTGCTTTTTAATTCATATTGCTAGAATATGCGGTATTTCAACTATAAATTCATTGATAAACGGCTCAAATAAGAAGTTCAAAAACTTACATACAAAACCAGCTTGATATTATACTAGTATGGTGAAGTATGGTGATTCACGGTATGGCAAAGATTAATTTCATGCAAATATTTGCAGTTTTATGCAAAAAATTAAATTCCATTCCGTCTTACATTCGTAGAATCTTAAACTGTGCATAAAACTAATATATACTCTTGCTGATCGCATAACTCATACGCCGTGGTGTTTCAACTTAAAATAAGATTTTTCATTTATAGAAGTAGGGAGCAGCTATCCAATCATAAATTCCCCTTAGAATTGAATGTAATCTACGGATGCGTCGATTGAATTCTTCAAACTGTCCACGTGGAGTATATTTGCAATATTCACTAGGGACAACAGTGCGGATGAGTTTTTTTGCTGACCATCAAGCCGTAAAAATCGCACGCCAACCACAAATCTGCCCCAGATTGAGTCCTTAATTCATCCTTTATCCATGCGGCCTCTCACCTGGCTGCAATTTGCCGAAACTTTTGGCAAGTGCTCAATTTCGTGGCACACACAGATGCTGGATGCTAAATGCTCTGCATGCCGCCGATGTTGACCTTTCGAGGCTGCCAAAACGCTCACACAGAGAGTCGAAATTGATGGATGAGCCAGATGGTGGGTCCCTCTATTCTGATTTTGCTTTTGGTTTACACCGAGATTGGCAACGTGTGAACTTCAAACTGTTGCCAAAAACCCACACAGCACACGAAAATACACGGATAGCTAATCAAAATTGATTAAAACCCATCGATGACAGCGAATTTTGTGCAGTGATTGCCGGGGAAATGGCAAATTGAAAATGGGGAATGTGATAAAAGCGAAGGTGAAGTGTCAACACAATGCAGTTAGAACCATCAATCAATTAGCATCGGCAGGTGGCAGCTGAACGATAAAGCACTTAAATACCTATAAAACTAGGCCTAAAACGAGATCGATATTTTAAATTCAAGCAAAAAAAAACCCAACTTATTTGTGGAGGTCGATTCAGCAATGGACGAGTCGTATGTATTTTATTTCAGTTTTTATTTATTATGACGATTTTTGTTATATTATCTTTCTTTCTGATCATTGCATTTTAGAATTTTCTGTTTAATTTGTTTAGCCCAGATGCAAATACAAATATACTGTCTTTTTTATAATTCTATATTTTTGAAACTTGCTTCAACCATGTTATTAACTTTTTATTCCTTATTCATTCTCTTTTGTTATGTTTTGGCTTAATTCAAATTTAAAATAACCTAATTTGATTATTACATATTTAATATTACGTTTTTATTATTAATTATTTATATATTAGTTTTAAGCAATTATTTATAAATCTTGAGAGGGTTTCGATGCAGGTTTGGATAGTATGGGCGAAATATGTGTGCTACTAGGTCTGAAAGTTGAATTATCAAGGGTATTGGTGCTTGTGCAACTTCTTCCATAATGTCTTTGGTCCTCAAAAGTTCAGTCTAGTTTGCCCAACTAGGGAAAAGTAAAGTGAAGTGAAGTGAAGTTAACTGGAGTTGAGTTGAGTTCAGTTCCACAAAATGCGTGACAAGACAAAGGCAACAACAGAGGCGTGAGTTGATGTCTCTTTCTGGCCAGCTCTTCCTCTCTCTTTCTTGCTCTCGTCCCCTCTCTCTCGCTCTACCTTTCTTTACGTTTTTTTTTTTTTGTTTTTTTGTTGTGGGAGGGGGTTAAGTATTTACTGCGCACACCGAAAAAATAGAAAAGCCAAAGGAAACGAAAATCGTGAGAGATGCGAAGAGATGAAAGAGGGCAGGCAATGGGGACCCGGTTCACTTTTTCCCGGCCTAGCAAAATTCCCGGCCCCAAAGGACCCTCGCACACACACATACATACATACATATCAATGTATATATATACGGCAAACACGCAGACGCAATAGCAAAAAAAACGGACAGCTGCTTAACACTTCTGAAAGAGGGAGTGAGAGAGGGAGATAGGTGTAGCGGAGGTGTCTGATAATAACGGCAAAGATAATGGAAAAGCGCACAATACGCTAGGCTGCGAAGCCAGCGAAGCAGCGGGCGAAGCAGGAAACGCCAATAAACGAGACAACACAGCGGACAAACGGCAAACGCAGCCAGGACACGCACTCTCTTTCTCACTCGCTCTCTTGATTTGTGCGTGTGTATGGGTTGCATAAATCCGCCAACAAGTTTCCCATTGTGCAGGGCCTTAGAATTTCCCTTTTTGCCTCAACATCCTTCGCGCTCTCGCTCTCTTTCCCTCCACCTAGCCCTCGCCCTCTCTCTCTCTCCTTACAATGACTCACGAGGCCTGCTCTCGTATTAGTGTTATTTTGTTATACACACACGCCACACGTGCGTGTGTGTGTGTGCGCGCAGGAGAGCGTAAGTGTGTGTGTTTGTGTGTGTATGTGTGTGCGTCGGTGTCATTACATCGCCAGTTAAGCGCTTACACGCTTCAATTTCTCGCTTGCCACTTATGGCCCAACATTCGTCGCCTTTCGTCCTTTTCGCCTCGCTGTCCGTTTCGGTGCGTGCCACTTCCGCCGTTCCACGCGTTCCACTGCCAGCTGTTCCGCATCGCTCCACCGTTCCATTACCAACTTGTGCCGGGCCACGTTTTTGCGCGCTCTTCCAGTTGTTTGTTCTGCTGGTCCTCGAACTGGAAACCAAGCGAAAGGCGAAAGGCAAAGAGCGACTAGCGGGATAAACCCGCTCCCTTTCCCTCATTTGCTTTAAAAAAAAAATGATGAAAAGAAGGCCTAGGGCAAATCAAAGAATAAATCTTCCTTACTTTAATCTAAAAATATAATAAATACATATACATATGCGTGTAGCCCCGTGCAAAAGTTGTTTTTCTGTTGTGTGTGTGTGTGAAGTAATCTAAAATAAAACACCTCCGAAAATAAGTTAAGGCGTGGGCCATTTACATTCGAGGCTACATATGTGTGTGTGCGTGCATGTTTGTACGTATGTGTGTGTGTGTCTCGACTTCACCTGCGTTACCTCCCCCATCAATTCTGCTGCCCAATTTCTCTCTGCCGAACCGAAAGGTTCAAGGTTGTTGTTCCCAATCGAAAAGTCGCGCCAAAAACAACAAACAGCAGATTGCTCTCCATTCGCAATCAATTGCAATTATTCCAAACAAAAAAGGGAGCAAAGAGAAAGAGGTTGGGAGTAGTGGGCTGAATGAAAACGCTTTAAATGCCGCCCATAAATAAATTGTGAAAAATCTGGGCTCGAAAAAAATCAATAGGTAAAGGACATCTTGCAGGCTATCCGCTGCCAGCCTATTTTTACCCAATAAATTCAAAACAACCTAAAACTTGTATGAGTGCTTTCTAAAAGCGGAAATTGCAATTTTCACTCGCTGTTTCCGGTTCAAATGAAACGATTTCGGTGCATGTATATGTGTGTGTGTGTGTGCGTAGTGTGTACTTCCACTTTTTTTTTATTTTGTTGGAAAAATAAATGGTGAAACAAAAAGCTAACATAAATAAATAAATGTCAAACTGCAGCTAAAAATATATGTGACATATAACCCCGAAAGCAATGTCAACAACAAAGTGGAAAGTGCATTGCCTAATTGCCAAAGAAAAAACAATTCTAAAAGCCAAGCAAAACACGCAACTGTAATACAAATACATGTATATACCACATATATATTGAACAACAAAATCCCGGACTCGTCTTCAACTAGCACGAATTGAAAGAGAGAAACCCAAAGGACTTCCAAGCCATTGCCAAATGCTAGCCGAAATAGGAGCCAAAGCAATCTTAATGGCCAGAAGCAGCTGCACGGAGGTGCCGAAAGCCAAGGAGCTCGCCAAATAACAGAAGGTGCTCCGGACTAGAAGCATCAGAAGCAGCAGCACCAGCAGCAGCACCACCACCGCCAGCATCGCAAGTGGATTACCGTAAAGTGGAGCAGCCGCAGGACGAGGTCGAGGGCGCGGCCAGGATACGCCATCCGAGCAGGCTGAGCATTGGCGCAATTAGCGATTCGCACCACTTGCTCGTCCTCAACCATTTCCCGCATCGATTTCATCGAGCGATGGGGCCTCACACCGGTCCTGCGACCGCGCCAGGAGCAGCCGTTGAGCGGTGAAAACCTATCCAACGCCTCGCCCCCTCTTCTCTGCGATAGGTAAGGTCCTTGAACGATCTGCTTACCCAGATACCATAGCCTTTATCTTGAGCAAGCAATCGGGGAAGTGCGAAAAACGGCCTTTTTTGCTTGTACTTTAGGCCTATGAATATGGAGGGGAACATGGTTATGGTCACTGGCTTATTTAAAGATATCGTTATAAACTATTTCTTACATTTTCTAGAGAAACTTGAATTGCTTAAACATAATCTTCGAGTAGATACACTTTTTTCTTCTTGAGGATAAATTGAGCTTACTTCGAAGTCTTCGAAGAAATATTCCAAATCCTCTGACAAAACAATACATTTTTCTCAATGATTTTATCCATCTTTTTGATAAAATTCTTGCATTTTAAAACCATAAAAATAAAAACAATAAACGATAGTTAGCCTGCGATATTCAAATGTAGAAGAGACGCAATATGTCATCCGCTGGTCACGAAATTCATTGCATACCTCAGGGCGTGCATCCCTTCGCGATGATGATGAATGACAAATGATGAAGCGCCAGCCGCAGTGGAGTGAATGTAAATGTGAATGCAGATGCACAAACAGACAGAAAGACAGACACCCACATACGGACATAACTCCCACTCACACTGCGGTGCGAAATGGTGGGTGGGTCAATGCGGCGTATGCGCAATGTGACATTGACAGCTGCCCAAACGGCAAACACAAAAGTGGCACAGCATCAATATCATTAACATTCCAATGGCCCCAGACCGGAGCCCTCACCGCACACTCACCATCATTCATTCATTCAGTCATTCCCCCGCTGCCTTTTCAGCCGATTGAGACATAACAATATCCTTTGATGATATCCTGTAATCGTCTCAGTGAATTGACATGAGTTTGACATCGATAACGATGTGCTGTGTCCTCGTGGCTCCCCTTCGCCTTTGCCACGCCGCTTCTTTGGCTTTCCTTTGTGTGGAGAAAGCATTTTCGCCGAGCAGAAGTTCAAGAACAAATGAAGAGCGAATCCAATGCATCTGGGTAAATTGGTAAATTGATGCCCGACGCTGGCGAAAGCAATTCAAGGCACTAAAATCGCTGACACCAAGTACTTTCTTCTTTGGTGCAGAGAGAGAAAGCAAATTATAAAATATAGATTATAAAATATATATAAATATAGAGAATTAATCTTGCATGTACTAGAAATGTATCATCAAATCAAATATCAAATGTTGAGCAAAATCTCAAGCTTTCCATCTTGAGATATAGAAAATATTTTGGCCAGTGTCCTTACACATCAGTCTGCTCCTTGCTACTCTTGTTGTTGCTGATTGACGAGGCTTACACTTTCACTTTGCCTTTTACCCAAGCAAACAATTGCCGCACATTTCAACTTGCAACTTGACTTTTGCCCGCTCCTGGCTGCTTGCCGCTTGCTATTTGTTGTCATTGTTCTTGACTTTTGATCCCCACTGTTGTTGCTGGTGCTGCTTTTTTTGCTGCCAATAGTGTTGGTAGTAGTGGTTGTAGTTGTTTGTAGTTGTTGCTGCCAGCGACAAGGCGACAAGCGCCGTCAACGTCAGCAGCAAACAGCGAACAACAAAGCAACAAAGCCACCGAACAATGGACACCGAACACAGCCAACAATGGGGGAGGTGTGTGTGTGAGTGTGGGTGTGCTATAAAGACCTCCCCCCTCTTCCCCCTCTCTATCATCTTCCCAGTCCCTAGAAACACCACCCATGCATGTCTCGCCATTTTCGCTTTATGTCGCTTTCACTCGCTTGACTTTCGCCACGAAAAACCGAAAAAACCCCACCTCAGTTTCAGATTGTGCGGTGCATTAAAATTAAAACCACACAATGCGGCGGATTGGAGGGGGGTTTTGATATGTATTAAACGGTTTCGGGGACTTAACAAATTGAATGGGGATTACTTCTGATTGTGGCCAAGACAATTGCAAGCTATCTCATACTGCGGGGCTGCTGGAAAGGGAAAGAAAGGCTTGTGGGTCAACTACTCCTCTTCATTCTATGAAACCTTTGACCCTTGGGTATTGTACAGATTTGATGAATTAACTGAAACTTCCAACATTTTACTCACTTGAAGAGATATTTATACCCCAACTTTTTATAACCCAAACGAGCTAAAAGAAGTCCACTCATGAAATTATATTGATTCCATGGTAGCCATTCATGTACTTTCTAATTAAATCTTATTTAATCTCTTATGATCTCTTATTTAATCTCTTTTCAGAGATTTACCAAAATCAGTTAGTTTTTCAAGTACCATTTAATTTGCAGTCTAAATAACAAATATTTACCACTTCTGTAAATCAGATAAGATTTAACTAGCAAACTGCAACTGCATTTCATTCCATATACAACAAATATTATCTTGTTTAATCATTAAATACCACATTAGTTGGACAATAGATTATCTAACTTCAATTAATTTCTATTTATAGTGTCTTTAATTCAAATTGTTGCTATTTGCAATCTCTTAACAAGACTAGACATTTAATTGAGTTCAAGTTTCATTATGGCCCAACTTATGACCAACATCCTAGACTTTAATTGATCTGCCTAATTACGCTTCTTGAAATTTACGTTTTAAAGGCGACTTTTCACCATAGCAAAACCATGAAATATCGATTAATGAATATTCCACCGAGCCCTTTGATTGTCTTATGCCTACTGAAGGACCATGAACTGATTGCACTTCTGAGAGCCTCGGTTGAGGGTCCTCGATCTCCTGCTATCTCTCCGTAGTCAAGTGTCCATTCTGTAGGTCCTTTTCCACCCGCTTTTCACCCCTTTGACACCCCCGACAACCCCCCTGTGCCACCACTGTGCTAACTCCTGCTCCTTTGACGCACTTGAGACATTTGAAAAGTTTCACCTTTGGAGAAGTTCGCTTCGCTTTTAAATTGCGCGCTTAACAAGTTCGTTTCCTGTCCTTTTTTTATCCTGGCCCCCACTTCGCTGAAAACTCCACACTGCCCGTTCCATTGTTACTTTCCTTTAAGCTTAGCCTGCCTTTTTCGAATAATAAACGACGAAAAGTTTCGAATAGCGGAACATGTTTAAAATGCCTGACGTGCACACTTTTCCAGCATTTTTTGCCTCGCCTCGCCAGGACCCTTTCTCCGTAATTTTCCCCAACGCCTTCTCCATTTTCAACTCACAGCCCCTTTCATTCATTCTTTTCTGGCCACACGTGCATTGGTAAATGCAAACAGCACCGAAAACAGAAAACAGAAGGCGACAGGCAACAAGCTTTCGCCCACTCCTCCTGCCACTCCCACTCCGCCACCCACTTTCAACCCACTTTCACCCCACTTTCTCCACCCACTTTGGTTGTTGCTGGTAGCTGTGGAACGGCTTGCATGTCGGTGCACACGAGTAGAACCTGAGAATGGTTGCCAAAAATAAAAAAACACCAAACGGAAACGGAAAATGAGAATGGAAATGAAAAACGAGAAAGCAAAGTGTTAAAGATATGTTCAAAACTTCTATATACCCTCGATCTTGATATTACATTGTTACCAATTACTTTTTCTATACTTTGCAAAGCTTTTAATAAGAATAGGCAAAATTCCTATGCATTCTGTTTTGAATTTTAATTTAACTTTAAGCTTATTTCACATATCATCTAATATCTTACAATTTCCTTGACATATTATACCCTATGTGCTAAAAAAAAAGGTAAATCACGAATAACATACCAACAACCCACACAAATTGTGCACGCAACTGCCCAAGGTCACAAAAGGGCAGGCCAGTTGGTAGTCGCTAGTTGGTTAGTCCGTCCGTCCGTCCGTCCGTCCGTCCGTCGGACTATCCAACAGCCGTCCAGCTATCCGTCCGTGAATCTTTCAGCCAGGGATTTGCATAATTCAACGCTGCGGCGGCCGTGATTCCCGATCCCCCGTCTGGCGATTGATGGCCCCGGATCCGGATCCGGCTGCAAATAAAAGTCCGGGTGCAAATCCGGACGGCAGGTGTATTTCCAAGGCAAATTGGTGAAATGCAATGCAGTTTTGGAAAAAAAACATGGGAAGTGTTTACACAGCGCACAACGATTTCAAGGAAATGAAATTGATGAATATAGTGGAAAAATATGCATCACATGAAAAGTTTCAGGTGCTTTTTTATGTAATTTAATTCAAGGAAATGCAATTGCTCATACAAAAACATATATCTGATAAGATATATATTATGTAAAAACTTCGAAAGTGTTATGTTATGAGAGCTAAGTTTTTTATTTTATTGATTGAAGATTTTTAACTGATTCCACGACTTTAATGCTACTTATTAAACTTCTGGCCAATCTTGATTAAGATCTTTTCTCCACGTGCATATTCATTTATTCATATTCAGGTTCAAAACTTTGTCAGTCGAATGCCGTTTGTGACGTCAGCATCGAATCGAGTTTCGCATTCGCATTCACCTTGCACAGCCTGCGGCACCTCTCGTTTGACGGCGTTGATTGAATCATGTTGACACGCTCTCCCCGTCCGATCCCCAACCCCCTCCACGTGCGCCCATGTGTTTTTCGCCAGTGGGGGGCGGTGGCAAATCAGCTTTATCAATGCTATTTCCCATTGGGGAATCGATTCGGCCGTGGGCCGCACACAATGTCGCGCCCGAACAAAGGAGTTTTTAAAGCAAAACATGAGGTCCTTAATAATGAAGATATCTAGGCGAGCATTTCATTATCAATAATAATAAAGCTGATGATCAAGTGTTTTAGTCATCTTAAAACAGTTCTTTATAATTGGATATAGGTCGCCTGGCACTTTCTTTAAGAAGAAGCGCCCTTCTCGGCGATTCTCAACTACCACACGTAAGTGGTTTAAAGTTGATGATGAAAATATGTCTTTATCTGATTCTTTTTGAATTTAATAACTTTCAAATAATTTCATCATTTTAATAAACTTCTTTAATGGTATCTTTATGTTGCTTTACTTATTCGCCCTTCTTGGCAATTCTCAATGGTCTTGCTTAAGTGATGGAAAGTATGTGATAAACCATTTTCCTTATTTTCAAAGCAGATGATTGCCAAACGTAATATATTCAGCTCATTTAATTTCACTATTAGAGGCACGGCTCTCCTCTGCGCTGCTTAAGTGGCGAAAGTAATCCGCAGATGCGGTCCCAATGCTTGATTAACTTGCAGATGCGCAGCTGGAATGTGCGGCATGCATAAGCAAATCCTCAATGAGGACCGACTGGGTAACTGGGTGCAAGTGCACTCCCCCAGTTCAAGGCTCCTTCGTTTGTGTGTGTGAGTGTGTGTGTATGTGTGCATGTGCGTGTGCGTGTGCATGCCTTAAATTTCCTTTCGCCATCGCATTAATTCATAAATTTCAGCATGCCGTTGTTGACGCTTCTAAAAATAGTCCACAAAAATGGAGAACTGGAGGTTGGGTCTCGGCTGTTGGTTGTCGGTTGTCGGTTCTGGGGGTCTCGGGGTCTTGGAAGGTCTAAGGACTGAGGCTGACGTTGCCTTGACCGGACAAAGAGAAACTGGCACCAACACACAGAACCACACACTTTGCACATGCCAGATACCAGGATACTCACACATATGTACATACCAGTGGGCGAAAAAGGGGGGCCCACGATCCCCAGGACGAAATTCCACTTCGATTTTGCGACTTTACATTGAACTTCACCCAGCGTCGTTTTCGTTTCCGTTTCAGTAGCAGTAACAGTTGCAGTTGCAGCTTTTCGACTTATGCAATCCACCTGCAGAACGATGCGGAAGTGGGTGAGACTCGACTTCAATCGACTCGACTCTACTCGAATCAACTCGACTCACGTAGCGACTTGTGGATACATATGTATCTTGTAAATAGGTCGCTGCAGCAGAGCACCGACTCATCGACAACGGCGGCATCTAGAAAAGAGGCGACAATGACGTCACAGCCGCATCAGGCTGTGCCGCTGACCTATATACACGCCATCAAGTGCAACAGGGACGGAGACAAACAGAGAGTGGAAGAGGGAGACAGAGACAGAGTGTAAACGTATGCATAAATTTCCCACTGACATTTGCATATAGTAGATAAACAAGAAAGTTGCTTCCATGTACTACACTATAAATGGGTAGAGAGATTGTTTAAATGGCAGAAAGTCGGCTAAGAACAGAAGCCCAGCTCACCTGGGCCTAAATTGTTTGTTGACATTTCGTTTGAACCGGTCTTTTCCACCTTGCACTCTCTTTTTTTGCGGCCTGCAACAGCTGCTGACGTCACACCGGACAATATGCCAATTTGCGTTTAAAATAAGGGTACATAAGCTGTGTATCATTACGAAATTATAGACCACGTTAATCGAATGCCAACGCCTACGGTATTAACTATTTATACGTCAGTGAAGGAGGTATTGTGCCACTTTAAGGCAAAAATTACAGAACTACAGTAACCGGACGTCGTAAAGTCAAAAAATGAAATAAAACCCTTCTCTGCGCTTCTCAATCCCCGCACTTTATTGGGTTAAATGAAAATTGGATGTAGCAAATAGGTGTTGAACTGGTTTTTGTTTTAAAGATTATTGAATGATAAAACAAGAAAATAAAGTAGGGCCCTCCTCTGCGCTTCTCAATTGCCGCACTTAAGAGTCTGAATTTCCAATATTTACTATTATGTGTAGAACCTATTTAAAAGAAGTGTTTTTGTCTAGTAATGCCGTGAAGGCTTTTTCGTCCACTGCGGATCTAAATAGCCCCACTTAAGTGGTGTAAATGCCTCAAATTACAAATAGGTGTTGATCTGATTCCCGGACACAGAAATTACTTTATTTTATCGTGAACAAATATGCCATGAAGGAGAATTTATAATGCCATTATTTTGTTGACCACATGTGTGACCATAAATATGAATAAGCGGCCGCTGTGCCAAGATGGAGTTGCAACCGGAAAAGATTTATGCCGACAAACAATTTGTTCGGGCAGGCGCTCGCCATTATTTCAGTCGAGTGGAGGGGATAACTGATGTGGGTGGTGGATAACGATGGAGATGAGGACAAGGCTTTCGGGCTTTGGGCTTTTGGGGGTGGGCCAGTGCACTTACACGCTTAATTAAATGCCACGGCACGGCGCCAGAAAGCAGGCAACGGCAACCTGCCATGCAACGCCAAAAACTTGCCAGCAGCAACAGCAGCAACAATTGCAGCTGCAACAGCAGCAACAATTGCACATTGTCAGCAACATCAGCGATAAGGGCGGAAAATGTTGGGCATTCTGCCAGCAAATGGGTGGTTCGGTGGGTGTAAGTGGTTCGATGATGATGATGACGATGATGATGATGGTGTTTCTGTGGTTGGGACCACTCGCTGGGTCGTTTTTATATGCGATTGTAATACAATTTCAATTACAAGTGTAAACATAAGTATATTGCCGGCGTGGGCGTGTTGTGTTCCCAGTACGCGCACACAACTATACAAGTGTATATCTATATAAGCTTCGAGTGCAATGAATTTAATTTGAACAAGGCCTAAGCCAAAAGGAAACGACGGTATACGAGTATCTTCTGGGTATCCACCCACCCACTCGTTCTCGTGTCCACAAAATGGGTTGCCAACGAAATTGCGAATTGCAATTTGAAATCGAGAAAGTGAGTCTGAAAATCCCCGTCTGCCGCCGGCCATGCAATATGCATGGCCATTGAATATTCAATGGCATAGCATCTGGAAATTGATTCGAGCCGATAAGTAATTAAAGACCAGGCCACTGGAGAGCTTAAAGATCGAAGGCATTGAATAATGGAGTCGCGGCTTTCAGTTAAAACGAAAGTCAAATGTAAATTAAATGGCTGTAGGCTAGGCAATGGCAAAGTAATTACTCTTGGCCTTATTTTAGGTAATCAAAAATGTGGAGGGCCTTCCTCCGCGCTTCTCAAACTCCACACTTAAGGGCCGTATATGGCATTAGGTTAATTGGTGTTTAATTAAATGGGGACTTTTTCTACGCCCCTCTAATGCCGCACTAAAGGTGATATATTCGTCATCTTTCTAAAGCCGATAATAGAGGTACCTTTAATCCCTTCAAAGGTAAATGTTTTGAATATTACTTGTAAATAATAATAGATATGTCTTGCACACCTCGCTTTTAATCCTATGCTTTAATTACGTCTATTTTTTCTTAATTCGCAGGTCTTTGCCCAAATTGAGCAGTCAAGACGAAGAAGGGGGGGCTGGTCATGGCTTTGGTGGCGGACCGCAACACTTTGAACCCATTCCTCACGATCATGATTTCTGCGAACGAGTCGTTATAAATGTGAGTAACCCAACCGAATACTGGATACTCATAACCTAACCCACTTCTATCGCTACTCTGCTCCAGGTAAGCGGATTAAGGTTTGAGACACAACTACGTACGTTAAATCAATTCCCGGACACGCTGCTTGGGGATCCAGCTCGGAGATTACGGTACTTTGACCCGCTTAGAAATGAATATTTTTTTGACCGTAGTCGACCGAGCTTCGATGCGATTTTATACTATTATCAGAGTGGTAAGCATTGGAAGTGGTGCCTTCAAATATTACCCCCCTGCCCGAAAATCTAATGCAACTTTTGTGCAACCCATGGCTAATGTTTCTCTATTTCTTTCTCTATAAATCCTCGTCGTCGCCGAACAACAAACAATGAATACTTGACTTTATTCATACACCGCCACCAACTCACCACCCCACAAACAAATACACACCCATCACGTTCATCCACAGGTGGCCGACTACGGAGACCGGTCAATGTCCCTTTAGACGTATTTAGTGAAGAAATAAAATTTTATGAATTAGGTGATCAAGCAATTAATAAATTCAGGTAAGCCCACGTGTTGCCCACTAGAAATTCCACCATTCCCCTACCAATAAAAGCAAAACAAATACTAAAACAAAATCCCAACCAAAAATAAACTAACGAAATATGAACAAAAAACTAAAGCAAATCAAATATAAACAGGACAACAATTTGGTTCGGTTTATTTCTATATTGGTAGCACGGCAAATTTTTTTATCGAATCAGTGTAATGAGGCATGCAACACGGCAAACAGACCGACACACGCACATTAAACATAGACAATAGAATAGAATTAGACTTGGCTTAAATACAAACATACCAATATATACATACATACAAATTGCGTTGGCTGGAAGTGCGGTTTAAAGGGAAAGCCTTTGTACAATGCAATAATAATTTCTCAATAAATCGAAGTATTCTAATCGAATAGCTTTGGCTTAGGAGTCATCAAATAGTATATTTATATGACCATACATGCAATAGTAAAATTATGTATAATTTAATAAGTAGCTTGTTTGCCGCTTTCCCTGAGAACTTAAGCATCTCCACCGATGGCGAGCTGGAAGTAAATTGTATAAAGCAAAAAGACCCAGATCTAGATGGACTGGACTCTGGACCGAGCTCGATTGGGAAAGTGAATGTTAATCCCTTGACCACCAGCCTAAAATTTTGTTGATACGGCACGGGGGGGCAGTGTGGCCGGACCCGTGAAGCGGAAATGGAAAACGGAATGTCAAGCGAGGATAGGACGATCAAGGATCCAGCAGGAAGAAGCCTACTTAATCTATTTCAATTCTTTGCTTATTGCCAATGCCATAAATGAGTCAACGCTTTTATTACGGCTTTATTTCTTAATTTTTACTCAAGCTTAGCTTTCGATTTAAGCATTTTGCCTGCTTCCGATTAGAGTTGAAAACCAATAAACAAAATCTGTGCCTAAAAGATAACAAAAATACTCAACGAACGCCACACTCAAACACACAACCTAACCTCACTCTCACATCATAACTAATACGGTTAAGTGGCTCGTTTGGTACTAACAATAAACCGTAAATATATTTTCTACTTGCAGAGAGGATGAAGGCTTTATTAAAGAGGAAGAAAGACCATTACCGGATAATGAGAAGCAGAGAAAAGTCTGGCTGCTCTTCGAGTATCCAGAAAGTTCACAAGCCGCCAGAGTTGTAGCCATAATTAGTGTATTTGTTATATTGCTATCAATTGTTATATTTTGTCTAGAAACATTACCCGAATTTAAGCATTACAAGGTGCGTACGAATCAAGCCAAACCTCAGGACCTCCAAGGGATACAAATCCATATCTTTCTCTCCTTCTTTTTCTTGTGTTTCTGTGTGGCATACTTTCAGGTGTTCAATACAACAACAAATGGCACAAAAATCGAGGAAGACGAGGTGCCTGACATCACAGATCCTTTCTTCCTTATAGAAACGTTATGTATTATTTGGTTTACATTTGAACTAACTGTCAGGTAGGCAACTCTCTTCCATGAAAAGTCTTTTTATGCATACACCTAGTTATAAGCTAAGCGAACGAAAGAGAAATATTAGTTTGAACTTGAACTCGAATACAATATCTCTCTATCCATCCTCCTTGAAAAAAGCTATGTTTCCAATTGAGTACAAACATTGATTGATTTTCCGTTATCTCCTGTTTTGTCTATAATTTGTTCATATTTTACATACAAATATTATACTTATATTTCTCTGTCTGTTGCTTTGCTTTTGTTTGACACTCATGGTTTAATTCAACTGTTTCAATCTGAAATCTTCTTTCTCTCTTACAAATCTCCCTCTCTCTTTCTCTCTCTTGCTCTCGGTTTCTCTATCGCGCTGTCTGTGTGAATCTTTAAACCAAACCAATCGCTGGTCGTTGTATCGATTTTGTGTGTGTTCAGGTTCCTCGCATGTCCGAACAAATTAAATTTCTGCAGGGATGTCATGAATGTTATCGACATAATCGCCATCATTCCGTACTTTATAACACTAGCGACTGTCGTTGCCGAAGAGGAGGATACGTTAAATCTTCCAAAAGCGCCAGTCAGTCCACAGGTATGAGATTTCTGTTTGCCCAATGCCAACTACACCAAAAATATCGATATTAATCACCCACACACGACCACACACACTCACATGCGTATACAGTTGAACCGATTAAAGTAATAAATGTTGCCATCATCATTTATGAGTTGCCTGACATGATAAAGAAGGGGTTGCCTGCCCGCCCCGAAACCCAAAAAAAAAAAAGAAACACCCACAAACACAACTTTCAGTCAAACCTTTTCATTTGTTGCAATGCTCAATTCATTACCAACCAACCAACTTATCCCAAACTACCAGATTATCGATAAAAAATGTTCATTGTTGTATATTACCGATACTAACACAATCCAACATCCGCTTACTCACCTCTAAATACAAACATACGATCGATCTATGTAAATGAACATCCATCATATATATATATAAACGATAGACACCAGTACATACCAACACACATATATATATGCATACCACCTATTATATATATATATATATATTTCGATAAAATTTTTAGGACAAGTCATCGAATCAGGCTATGTCCTTGGCAATATTACGAGTGATACGATTAGTTCGAGTATTTCGAATATTTAAGTTATCTAGGCATTCGAAGGGTTTACAAATATTAGGACGAACTCTGAAAGCCTCAATGCGGGAATTAGGTTTACTTATATTTTTCTTATTTATAGGTAAGTTCCATACAGCCAACAAAAAAAAAAAACAACATACCACATTTACTTATCGATTTACGAGTTTTATTCAAACAACATCAAAAACAAAAGAGAAATACTGCAAAACGACTGCGACCTTCCAGACAGACTTACCCTCGCTACCCTGCCCCCTCAAAAGATCTTTTTCCAACTACTTCTCTCTCCTGATACACATACTTACAGTAACTAGATTTAAAAACAACATATACAGCGGAATCGTCCAACGATCGCGAATTAAAACAACCACAAAAGATACATATATATAACTATCTATGCTTACGTCTGCCTCAAGCCAGCACATTTATGTTACCGCTCATCATGAACCTTCAACCCTAAAGCCAAAAATGCAAAAAATATTTCATTGCGCCACAGACAACAACAGCCAAACAAGCCACAAATATACAAAACAACAGATACAGAAAAGTGTTATGCTTTTTATGAACTTATCATTTTCAATTTGATTTGCCTCACGAAACTCGGCGAAAGCCAAAAATGCCAGACCTAAGACTAAGTTATACCGAAAATACGATAGCCCCCAGTACTTGCTTATATCAAGTATCCATATCTAGATATAGTGTATCTGCAGACACCTCTTGCCCCGCCGCCCAAACAACTATACGAAACACCCATATGAATACCCGAAACGATAGAGATTAGACGTAAAACATCAAGCTAATCTAAAGTAAACTAAAGTAACGTAAACTAGTCATACTATCTATATAGTTACAACCATACACACACATACCAAGAACTCTCACACACTCGCTAAATAAATAAATAAAATAGAGGGAGGCCCTTAGAACGTGTATCCGTATTACCTAGGTGTATAACTTGTATAACTCACCCATTACGTATATCTTACTTATCTAGTGTCGTCTAATCCTAGCGCTAAGTAGGTACGAACCATCAACCAATGGAGCAGCGATACGTTAGCGACCCGATCCACCGGATCTTATATCCCGATCTTACGATCTATCCGCAGATCTGCTAGCAAAAGCTCCCTAAGTATCGTTCACTTTGGATACGTTCGTTGAGTTCTCTTCATTTGCGTTTTGTATTACGAATATCAATTTGAATTTGAGTTTGGTTTTGGCTAGCTTTTTGGATAAACAGCAGTAAAGTCTCTCAATGTACTCGAATTTTAGTCTATTACTCCTGATATACTTTGACAAAGTGCGAACGGCAGACCAGGGAGTCGAAATTGATCGAGTCTTTTTAGCATCGCATCGTTTCGGGATTCTCCATAGTGCCGCGTTCAAGTCGTTGGCAATTTTAAGGACCTCAAGCATTTTGTGCGCAGATCTAACTTACTTTCTCAAGTCTTTTTTCTTCCTTATGTGATTTTAGAGCCAAACTTTCTATCTTACTTGATTCATACCTCAAATCCTTTCCTTGTCTTCTGATTTCCCTCATTCTATGTGCCCAAACTGCGTTGAAAATGCCTTAAAATTGGCAAACTTCTTGGCATTGAAATTGTCCAACCAAACGAAATAAATAGCAACTAGAAATGGTGATCGATATATGTTACAACCTTATACATACAGAAAAGATCAAGCGAAATTTAAAACCATCTGTATGAAGTGAATTTTATATATTTTGTATTGTTGTTCATGTTCTATCGCATTCAAGTTGTTCGTAAACCGTATTCAGTAACCGTAATCGTAAACGTTATCCGTATTCAATAATCCGTAAACCGTTTTTAGTAATCCGTAAACCGTACTCATCATTAACGTTGTCGTTTCGATGTCCATGTCCACAGACTGTGCCGTGGTTTGAATTTTGCTTTTAGTTCTATAGTTTTTAGCTTCTAGTTCCTAATTTCTAGTTGGTAATTTCTAGCTTATAGTTTGTTGTTGTATCTGTTGACCGATTAACGTATTAACTAATCATAAGTATACCATATGTATAATCTATAGTGTACCATACTTAAACCGACATGAACATGAACACATCTATATCAATATATCGTTAAATAAATATTCTCAACTATCTGCATATCTTAATAAATATATATTCTGTATATATCAGTTACGTTGAGTTCTGTGTCTGTCACGTTTCGTTACGTTATGTTATGTTACGTTATGTTATGATAGATACGTTTTCTTTGGCTTTCCAAATTTCAGACTGCCCAGTGCAGATGTTGATCACTAAATACGATATTTAACTGATATATACGTGTATAGCATACCGATAATAGACATTCGATGGTTGCTTTCCACTCGTTTCCGTTTCCGATACCGTATCATTTGTCTTGCCGTAGTGTAGCCTTATCATATTTAGCTATACGCATATACATATACATCGATATATTGATATATATGTATGGAATTCCATTGATATGACTACTTACCTACTACTGCTACTTATGAACCGTAACGTATGTATATTCTATTGTACAGAGTACTTAGCTAGTTTCATGATTAACTCTAATCAAACCAAAAACCAACGAAGTAATGATATTCTATATAAATAAATAACCTTCTGTATAGCTAGTTTCCACCGATCAAGTAGTCGTACTAACTTAACTAATACACACACTCTCACACACACACTCTCTCTCTCTCTGACTCTCTCTCTCTTTCTTTCTCTCACACACCCACACTTGTGAAAGCGCAGAGATGTAGGCAACGATTCCTGGTCTCTGCACTTCGTGTACTTCGGTTTTAGCCGAGGAACATGCCAATTTTTGGTTATCGCCTTTGTAATATTTTGCTAACTTTCGTGTGACACCCACACAAGCAAACACACCCACATAGACACTTCTAACTACTAATACATACATGTCTAAAACATTTCTAATTACATACTTATATATATAGTTTTCTTTGTCGTGCACCGAACCCCAAGAGAAAGTGAAGAACCCCAAACATTTACTAACTCATACTCACAGTCTTATGTATATCTTGTAGTTGTTTTAACGAACTAATAAAAAGGGGACCAATCCACCTTGAAATCTGACGGGATTCAGATAAACATACGTATCAGCCCCTGCGACCCGAAAAGATCCAACCCCGACCATCCCCCAACCGATTCCCAAGCAGAAAATAACATTTAATTGCACTGTTATTAACGATTGATCTCTATATTTAAACGATCCGCATTCGGATCGCAATTCAGGCGTGGTCCTGTTCTCGTCGGCGGTTTATTTCGCGGAGGCTGGCAGCGACAGTTCCTTTTTCAAGTCGATACCGGACGGCTTCTGGTGGGCTGTGGTGACCATGACGACGGTGGGATATGGTGATATGAGGTACAGCCCAAGTTTCAGCTCCACACTGGTGTGGTCCCGGCACTAGCAACTCTCGATCCCGCCTTCTATATCTACACTTATCTCTCTCTATCTCTCTGTCTTTCTTAATCTCTGTCTGTCTCTCTTCTTTGTCTGAGTGTTTGTAACTGAGTGTTGTACAGTCTCTCCCATATCTCAACTATATGTCTTTCTAACGCTTTATGTGTGTCATTGATGTTTGTTGCTTTCGTCACTCTTAATGCTAATGTAAATAAGTCGGGCAAAACGGTGGTTCCATTCCCATACGTTCCGCGCTCAGGCTGTGCCCGGTGTACAGTTGTGTCCGTCCAAAATACGGTCTGTGTAAAAAAGAACGATGTGAATATAAATATGCCATAAATGTGATGTTGTGGTTCCTTTTGTGGTGATCGCTCGCTTTTATGGACCTTAACCCCGTACTCCTTACCACCAACCCCCCATTGTGTTTTTTGTCTCATTTTTATTTTTATTTCCTTATGTGTTTCTTCTGTGGCATGATCAATTCTAGGTTTTGCGTCGCCGTCCATTTCCCATTCCCTTTTACGTTTTCATCTGTTTTGTGTTATGTTTGTCCTAAGTATGTACCTACATCCCACACTCCGCATCCCACTAGCCCCGTATAAATAAAATAAAGGAATGGAGTCTAATTTCGTTTTCAAGACATTCGATCTATGGTCCACTATCGCCGTTTGTTCGACCCCCAAAAGTATCACCATATTTCTGGGCCCATAGAAGTAGTGCGAACAACGGGAGGCTCACCAGAAACCGATATCCTACATTGATCCTCCTCTCTGTCCCCCAACCCATAAGTGTTTTTGAAAAGCGAGCCCCCGAGGTAAGGCCCTCATTTTCTGCTTGGGAATACCGCCGGATTGTGGTCAAGTCGATCGAGAAAACTCACGTGAATATATCAAAACTTTTTTAAGTTGAACCGAAATCTAAAATCTTAACACTGAACCATAAGCAAATGCTGCCGTACCAGGGCTGCGAAATGTATTTTGGAACACGAATACCCAACCATCACATACGTACACCACCTTGACGAGCTTCCGACGCATCCAGACATAAAAGACTTACTTTCAAAAAACACTCTTTGGTTAAATGTTAATTTTGAAAACAAAAAAAAAAAAAGAAAATCAAAATGAATAAATAAAACCAACAAAAAATCATAAAAGAATATATTACCAATGCAAAGCAATGTTTCTCCCATCAATTTTTTTAGGCGTCGTACTCTTCTCATCGGCGGTTTATTTTGCGGAAGCTGGAAGCGAAAATTCCTTCTTCAAGTCCATACCCGATGCATTTTGGTGGGCGGTCGTTACCATGACCACCGTTGGATATGGTGACATGACGTATGCAAATCTATACAATTCTAACTTTTATGATTACGTTTACGATAACTCCAGTTTTGATTTTACGTTTCGTTTCCGTTATCGTTTCTTTTTCGTTTCGTTCCCGCCTTGGGAGCGCCTTCTTTCTGGGCGCTCCATTCCTTCTCCGTTCCACCTCTGTATTCTATTCTAATTTTAATTTTTAACTGTTTCGTTACTTGCGTTGTTATGTGTGATTATTGAAAGCCCGCCCCAAAAAAAAAAACGCTAAACCCACTAAAGCTATTTACCGAAATGTATCCAAAACTAACTGTACTTCTTGTTAACCCTTTAAGTTCCGTATCTCCCGATTAATAATATGCAAAACCAAACTTAAACGTTGTTGTCTCTTACTTTTACTCGCTGAGCTGTTTGTTTGTATTCGTATTTGTCTATAACGACTTCTATTCGTATTTGTATTTGTCTTTGTATTTATCTTTGTCTCAACTCTTGTGTTACATTCATTTCCGTTTTGTATCGTTTAACGTTTTTCAGTTGGCATCAGTCTTTTTTTCTCGCTCGCACTAGCTCACCCTTCATCTCGCTCTCTAGCGTGTTCCGTTGCCATTACATCGTGATTCAACCATCAGTCTTCTAGCAGTTCTTATTTTTTTGCGCCAATCTTAAGTATATCGCTTTTAATTTCCTTATCGCAAATTACCTATGTAACGTTGTGT
Organism: Drosophila mauritiana; assembly: GCF_004382145.1. Classification (NCBI taxonomy): domain Eukaryota; kingdom Metazoa; phylum Arthropoda; class Insecta; order Diptera; family Drosophilidae; genus Drosophila; species Drosophila mauritiana. The sequence continues at coordinate 17,773,400 of NC_046672.1, read as the reverse complement.
CGTTGTTTAGTTCACAAAATACCGAAAAAATACCGGAAAAACATCGAAATATACCGAAACAAGTCATCATAAGTTCAACTTGATTTTATTCACATACCGGTCGCTGTAACTTCATAGTACAGTGCCGTCCATAATCGCTATCATCTCACACTAAAACAAGAACTATACGCACACACACACACAAGCAAACACTGGGTGATGGAACCACACCCACCAAGCGATAACGATAACTTCATTTGCTGGCCAAACAGTTTATCGAGCTTAACCCCCTAATACCATCACAACGAACACATTAAAGCTGGAGGAAAAAATAAAGGATGAAGGAGAAGAGGACGAGCATGCTGCATGTGCCCGATAAACACACTTACCCACTTACACAACACACACACCCACACCTAGGCGCCCTCATCCACACACACACAGACACAAAAGTTTAGCTACAGCCGCCTAATGAGCAACAAAGCCCAGCCGCCTGCCAAATCCAATTGCCTATGATACCAAGATACCAGGAACCCCACCGAAAAAAATCCCCCTCCTCATTTTTCCACTTTCCAACTTTCACAGGAGGAAAAAGTTTTCGCCACACCTACACACATGCACCAGGCCCCCCTCCCCACACTCTTAATCCCACGCACACACACTCTAACACCTGAGCCAGTTGCTAGCACTTACGCAATAATTATGTCTGTATATTAGCACACGAACAAGCCGCCTCAGAAACTGCAAACAGAAAAGAAGAGAAAAAAACTGTACAGAAAATACCATATATACCCAAATATACATATAAACGCTTAACACACCCGTTGTTCTAAGTGTTGTGCCTTCTTCTTTCGACTTTCGTACTCTTTGCGCCACTTTGATTTGATTTGAACGTTCTCTGCTAGACTAATGCCTACTCAAGCCCTCCTCTCTCTAAATATTTACTTATATAAGCGTATACCTATCGATATCTATACCTGTATCTGTATCTATATAATGCGTAATGCCGTATAATTTTGCCAATGCATACCGTATATACGATAAAACAAAAGAACCCAACGCAAAAGAAATTCTAAGAAAAAACGAGAGTTTTACTTTACATTTCTTATATATTTGTATTTTCATTTTATTTATATCGTTCGTTCGTTAACATCGCTCGCTTCCATCCAAACAAACAAATACCAAAAATCAATTAAAAAAAAAAACAACCAACCAACTCCAAAATTCTCAATTCAAATAAAATATGTATCAATTGATAATCAAAACCAAAAAACAAATATCCCCAACAACCAACAACAACAAATAATTGCACCAATTTCTTACCATAAAAATCTTATAACAATAATCAAAATAATAAAATGCAACCCTAAAACGCCGGGAAAATTTGTATGTGCAAATGATTGCCAATCAAAAATTGCATTGTAACTGTATCGTTTATCGTTTGACACACGATCGCGACTATCGATTGAAATCGAATTCGAAATTGAAAAAAAATGAATTGAAAAATTTTGAACTATGTGAAACAACCGATTGATTGAATGATTGATTTATTGAATGATTGAACGATTGATTGATTGATGGTACAGACCCGTCGGCGTTTGGGGCAAGATTGTGGGATCACTTTGTGCCATTGCTGGCGTGCTGACCATCGCACTGCCGGTGCCGGTCATCGTCAGCAATTTCAACTACTTCTATCACCGCGAAACGGATCAGGAGGAGATGCAGAGCCAGAACTTTAATCACGTTACTAGTTGTCCATATTTGCCAGGTACATTAGGTAAGTTCAACACTGTGTGTGCACACCCCCACTCCGAACCGAAGCCAAGCCCCCGTCTCACAATCTCTATCGCTCTGTGCCACCTGTGATATACATATGTGTTGTGGCCTTGGCTCGAACCCCAACCATCCCACCCCCACCTTGTACTCGATTCGCATTTACCCAAACAAACCCACCGTCCCACCAAGAAAAATTTTAAAAAAAATATGAAAAACTCGCAACAAGCCACCCAAAATACGAACCCCCCACTACCGACAGAACCACCAAAACCCAACCACAAATTCAAGTAGAAGAACAAAAAGTAGAACCCGTCGAATAAAAATAGAAACATTTACGAAGAAAGAAACGAATTGTGGATGCCGATGCTGAAGCCGAAGCCAGTGCCGTGTGCCCCAAAAAGAAACCACCGAGAAAGTCAAATCCGAATCCGAAAACCCACCATCCATCCCACCGATTGGCACCACCAAGCGGATGGATCTCAAGCGGATGGGCACCGGCACTGCTTTCGAGCCAGACACGCTGTCACACAGAGAAAAAATATCACCACAAATCGGTCATCGATTTCCACACAGTCACCTTTGATCTGAGGCATATCATTGATTATTGAATCTTTATGAAATGGGGATTTTAATGCCCCAATCTGTTTTTGCATATACTTAAGTTTAATCACATCACACAGAAAACAATACCCTACATCAATATTATAATAAAAGAGGTACGATTTATTAAATTTGCTATATCCAAAGATCTTATGACCTTATCCTGTCCATAGCACCTGTTATAATAACTACAAGCGTTGAATGTTAAATTTGTAAGTTGTTAACCTTTAGATTGAGCTGGATGCATTATAAAATGAGGATGTTTCCACTCCCTCATCAATAAACATCCAGAATTTTATATTTTCACAATGATATGCCACAGATGATTGCCATAGCTTAAGGTATTTGCATGATTGAAAAAGTCGAGATGACAATATGAAACAGATGTTATGTTTTTTCTCTGTGCACTGCCGAGCACCCACCACCCCTCCGAGGCAACACCTAATTGGCTGGTGGGCTGGTGGGTGGCGTGCTGCAGCGCCGGTGGGTGGCAACCCTGTCGGTGGGGCAGCGGTATACCGCAGTATTGACAGTTGTGCCACAACCAACGTGCACGTACTGTGTGTGTTTTGTGTGTAAGCGAGTACTACAGCAAAAAACATTACTGTAACCGATGCATTACAACTGTATGTGTGATCTCCTCTTTCTCTCTTCTCTCTCTCTTCTTTTTGTTTCTCTCTTTATTCCGTCAATTGTATGGCCAATTTGAATATCGAAACGCGACCTCCACACAAATAATTCCCCAATTAATACCCGATAACCCGAAAACCAAACCAAATTCAAATCGAACTCGAACCCATCCATCCAATAAATAAATCCGCTCCTGCATCCCTGGCATTGTGTGAATCCCCTCAAATCAAACTCACGTACACACATCATATCTACACACACACACACGCATAAAACACGCTCTGTCTGCCAACGCGTGATACACACTGCGACAAAACACACTAAACAAATGCATACAAACCACCAAGTAGGTCAACACATGAAGAAATCATCATTGTCTGAGTCCTCATCGGATATGATGGATTTGGACGATGGTGTCGAGTCCACGCCGGGATTGACAGAAACGCATCCTGGACGCAGTGCGGTGGCTCCATTTTTGGGAGCCCAGCAGCAGCAGCAACAGCCGGTAGCATCCTCACTTTCGATGTCGATCGACAAACAGCTGCAGCACCCACTGCAGCAGCTGACGCAGACGCAACTGTACCAACAGCAGCAACAGCAGCAGCAGCAGCAAAACGGCTTCAAGCAGCAGCAGCAACAGACGCAGCAGCAGCTGCAGCAGCAACAGTCCCACACAATAAACGCAAGTGCAGCAGCGGCGACGAGCGGCAGCAGCAGTAGCGGCCTCACCATGAGGCACAATAATGCCCTGGCCGTTAGTATCGAGACCGACGTTTGACTACTGGGTAAGTGTTGGAAAACGTCACTCGCTTGCTGCACAGACCCGACCCCCCTACCCCTCACTGCCACCACCACTACCAACCCCGAACAACATCCATCTTTGTCACACTACCTATCTATATCTTGCTACGGCACACTCACTTCTCTGACCCCAACCCAAACACCACCAACTACCCAACATCACCGGAACCCGTGCACCCTGACTCGTAGAGCGTAACTAGGTTTAAGTGTTGCAAAATGCGAAAAGCAATATGCAAAATTCCAAAACGGATCGTTCGCACTGGCAGCCACAGATGCGCCACAGCGGAAACAGTTTCTTTTGCTTCAAAGTGAGTGGAAAGAATTGCACGTTGACACCAATGTCAAAGCAATATTGTTATGAGCTTCTAACAATTTAATAATAGAAATATTTAATTTCATTCGCATATTTAGTCAATGTACTGCGTTTCTAAAGAATCCCATTAAAACCTCCCAATGAATTATCGCGAACAATATAAATATTAACTCCAAATTTATTGTTAAACCCATAAACTATTTTCTCTGTGCAGTGCGAACATCCGATCAAATAAATTGAACTGAATTGAATTACGATTTGATTAGAACATAACTTTTTCTCTCTTTTCTCTTCACGTGGCGCGCTCCTCTACCTACGCGATACACATGTTTGCCTATGTTTACGTATAAACCTAATCCTAAACCTAAACCTTTGCCTACGTATCGATCCCCATGTATGTATTACCATATGTTTGATCTATATGTATATATGTATGACGAATGAATCAGTGCAAAAGACGTTGCGTGGTATAAATTTGGCCTTGACAGGAGTTACGTTGGATGCCAGAAACGACTACAAAAGCTGTTTATATTTAATTTAAGTAGAACAAATAACAAAAACAAATTTAATATATTGCTAAATTAAATTAAATCTAAATTAAAACCTAAATTAATTTAATTAAATTATACATTTAATGATAAACAACACTAAAACCAAAAAAAAAACAAATCCAAACCAGAGATAACAAAAGGCAAAAAATGAACGGTAAGAGAGTACGAATAAATCCAAGTAGTAAGGCATAAACCAAAAGTCCAAGAACTAATAAACATTGACAAATAACACTACAGAACAGAAGGGACATTAAAGCGACAGCATAAACATCGAAGAAGTGATCGCAGAACTTAATCAAATTTGCAACAACCGAAGCTGAATAACACCGCGATCAAGCTGCAAGAGCAAATGGAAACTGTAAATAATGCAATAAAATCACAAAGCTCACAAGCCATTATTTTAGCAAGTATAAAACAGTGGAAAGGCCTTGGAACTCCCATCCAAAGGACGAAAAATGAAGCCAAGCACAGTGAAGCAAGTCCATATTGAGGGATGTCCCTTTGAAAAGCTGAAAGAAAGAGACAGCAAAGCAGATTTACGATCTACACAACACTCAGTCACCGAAACAGACACACACACACGCATTACTAAAAAGTATAGAAAAACTGCCGTTATATTTAACTGAAAAGTAACAAAGAAGAACCATAAAACCAAAACCAACATGTATAGTCATCAAGCGAAACGCGAGGCAATATCTGCTTTTTAAATGTGACAGAAAATACTATCGTGTAACTTAGACAGCTAGCCATCTGTAACTGAACTACTGAATAACTGAACTAACCAACTAAGCATATACACACACATACCTATATGTGATAGATGTATTATGTGTGTAACCTAATCAATATCGTTCGTAACACTACTCAAGACCCTTTGTTTTTTGACTAAAGCTTAAGAGAAATCCAGAACCCTCCACCTACCTATATATGCCCACCCAGCCCACTTCTAACCTCTCTCCACTGAACACATATTAACTAACTGAACCCATATCAGCTAAAACTTCTGCTTCGATCCCCACGAATTAAAACGAAATAAAAAGTACAAATATTCAACTGAAGGCAAACGCGAAACAACTAACGTACTCGTAAACTATTACGATTGCTTAAAGGAATTTCGAAGAAAGGCGAAACGACTGCAATTTAACTACAAGACCGAACGAACATTAATGGAAACATCCAATGGATTGCTCGTATTCCCCAGTCACAGATCCGCTCAATCACAATAAATAATATCACAAACCAAGAGATAAAATGGCGACAAGAGATACAACAAAACCGAAAACGCTCTTATGATTTTTGTAATGAATGCAAACTATATACGACAAGAAGAAAACCAAAAATAATAAATTACAGGGCTCTTTAGCGATGATTTCTTTGACTGAATTGCGGGGGTTGGTCATTTAACCCCATTCCCACCACAAGAAACCCCTTTCACAGCAAACAAAATACAAGAAATTGTTGACTGAACCATGCGAATTCAACTTTTGCATTAAATGTATTATAGCAGAGACACTATATTATGAAGATATATATTTATGTGTGTGAATGTAACTGCATAGATGAATATATGATATCATATATATGGATTCCTACATATAGGAGACCTGTACATAAGAAGGGTTGCTCTTGTCGATGTAAATTGATAGCAACGATGCCAACAAGATACCGATCATATTTGAGTGTAATTTTTAAAAAGCTTCGAAAACCGTCCACACACACACACACAAACGTACTCACCACATACACACACAGACACATATAGATATGGATATGGATGGGGCGATACCCAATGTTAGGGGCGAAGAGCTAGGGGGGTTCCAGAGTCCCAAGCCAACAAAAAGATCCGGAGGAGCAGAGCAGAGCAAAGTGCCTTAAGGAACATTGTAAGCTGGCCGATTCGACCCCCTTTGTCGACTCAGCCCCTAGATTGGGAATATAGCCCCCTTTTTTTTGCATCCTCCCCTGCAACCCCTGGCAATTCAGTAGAACCAGCTGAAAAAGCGAACAATAATGCAACGTTTCCAAGGTGCCACAGTGGAGGCCAGATATAAAGGGCCGAACGATACGTGGACACCGTGTAAATAGTCGCTACCCAGAATCCCATTGAAATAGGGTATCCCCACTGTGGCTGCTAACTGCTGTAAATACTCTCCAAATACAAATACATCTTGCAAATGCGATTTTGTACAAAAAGGAAACAAAAACCAAAAACAAATCCTAACGATAAACCCAATAAAAACTAACGATATTAAGTAATAAATAAATAAAATGAAATGAAAGAGTATAAAACATTTAAATGTCAGCTAATTGTACTGTACGTAGTTTCTCTATATCTGTAAGAAAGCAAAGATTTAAGAGATGAATAAGCATTAGAGAAGATAATGATAAAGATAAAGGTCCAGTCGAAGATGATGAAACTAGCAAAACACCAAAGACGAACGAGGATTGAGGAGAGGGAAAAGAAGCGTAACGAAAAGAAAACCGCCTACTTAAGATTAGATATTATGTTTTAGATCGATCGGTCGGAGGAAATGATTTTAGCTTCATAAATACAAGAATACCAGATAGCGGATAGCGGATAAAGGTTAACGATAAAATTTACCAAACACATGAAATATGAACATGAAAATGAATCCAGATAGCGATACAAAGAGCCGAGTGTAAAGTAAGGTTGTTTTTTTTTCCTAGCCTTAATCTAGACAAATGAATAAATTTAGCAAACATAAGTGTAAATGAGTCTAAGAATTACCGATGTATAGCTGAATTTAGAACTTTATTATAATTTTATTATTACAATTATATGTTCATATTTTGTCCTACATCTTAAGACTTTGATTTAATCACAAAATAAGCCACTATAATTAAACAACAGCAAAAAAAAAAGAAAAACACAAAACAAAAACCACAAATAAAATGGAGAACAAGAAATTGAAAATCGTGTTAATATTTACCTATGAAAGCTTAACAAAAAACATAAATTATAAAATGAAACAAAAAAAAAAAAAACAGAAAAAAATTTGGAATAAATGTGTTCAGCAAAAGAAATGTTATTATATGTTTAAATAAATTACAATTAATTCGAAATGAACAAAAAATTTAATGTAATTAAATTGAGCTAAGTACACGAGTAAAATTCTAAACAATTTCAAATTGTACATAAACAGCATATACATATACAGATACATTTAGCATGTAGCATATATCTAGACATATGCATATGCTGCATCCGAATTACAAGCTAGCTAACCGCAGACTAAGCGCAGACTAAAATACGAAAACCCTAAACCCTGAACATACCAAAGACACTCACTCGAGCATGAGACACTCGATAAGCAAGATGAGCAGTGAGGAGATTAGGAAAACGGAACCCTATGCTGATCCAATCCGATCCGAACCCACAATAAAGAAGCGATATCGAAGCAAATAAATTGTGAAAAGTGTTTTCGAACCGTTTTTTATTTCGCACAGTCCCCTGTGCCCACCCCCTCCACCACCCTAAGTTTCCCCTTGTAAATAGTATTCGAATTATCCTTCTCATTCCATTCCGATTCGCTCCGTTCCGTTCCATACTTGTATGTACCTATATATTTTCTGGTATTTGTATTTTGGCCTTAGATCCGTAGTTAGTCGAGTCGAAATGGAAACGGAATCGAAACCGGAAACCGGAAAACGGAAACCGTATCCCTTTCGATTTAGGATCTAGTCTGAAGCAAAAACGCTAGTTCTGTATTCTTAGTTTGTATTGCAATTGTATTAGCTGGCGCTCAAAAACCCAAATGTAATGAAAAGTTCTAAATTGTAAATACATATTTGATTTCGTTTCGTAACGTACGAGTATCTTGTGTGAGCTCAACCTAATTTTCGTCTTTGGCATATCAATCACTCCCAGCTGCAGTTGAGTTATCCGATCCGTAATCAGTAATCAGAAATCAGTAATGAGTCAATCAGTCGATCAACGCTAACCGATTAGATACACCCACTTACATATATACTACATACTACCACATACACACTCTCACGTACATGATTTAGGAGCTGAAAGCGCATTTCTTTCGGTTTTCTTATTACTTTCATAAGCTTGAACTATGCTCTACTCAACTCTACGCTCTACTCAACTCAACTCTAGTCTAGCCTACTTTAATCCAAAAGCGAAATGCATTAAACGAAATCGAGAAACATAGGGCGATATATTAGTGAATAGAATCCCAGGAAAACAAGAACAAGAAGATGATTAAGATGATGATGAAGAAGCAAACATATCGTTGTAAAGCAAGAACTAAGTTATGAAAACCACGAATAACTCAAAAGATAAAGTCTAACTAATGATGCATAATTATTTTCGAATATAACACTAACACGCCACAACAAACATTCGACTTCTCCAGTTCAATTCAAACCAAAAACAATCTTTTCAAGTTTTCCATTAAATTTAATTGCAAGCCTAACGAAAAAATCTTAACACGCATACGTAAACAAAAAGGAATATTTATATAAAAATAATGAAAACCATTTTGATTGTACGGACTATAATGAAACAATACACATTTACCATATGCCATGTACGAGTAAATCAAAACATAAACCAACAAATGGAAACAAAAAAAAAATAAAATCTTTCAAAATCTTCTCAATGCTTCAAGAACAAACAAAAAGAAAGCAAATTTCTATTAAGGACAAAGACTGCAAATAGAGATTTAAAAAAAACGTACACTTAAAAAGCAAAAGCAAAAACCAAAAACATTGATAAATTAATTAATTGATTTTTAATTCTAATTTGGCCTTGATTGAACCTACCAGGAAATAAGTTTAGGTTTAGTTAGAAGTTCAAGACACAACACCACACACCACCATACAATACCATACAATACCAACCAAACCGGACCGGACCGGACAGAACTGAATCGTATCGAATCGAATCGCATAGAACTTTCAATTTGAAAAACTACACCCGAACCGCAGACATTTACGAGTAGTATCAGAAATAGCATAATTTCGGAATAATAATAGTAACAATAATGCAGAACCAATGAACAAGACCCAGTCACAAGCAAGTACATGAAAGCAGATGATAATGATAACATACATACGTACATATAATACAAAACTCGATTCGAACACAGTCACAATAATCCCCATTGACAAAAATCTAGTATTACGCCCGATAAGATATTACAAAGCTAAAACGAAAACCGAAACTCACACACAGAAATTAAACCGAAAGAAACAAAAGAACGCATAATGAAAACAAAAGAAAACGAAACCAAACAAAAATGGAAATGTTGTTAAGATTAAAAATGAAATGTTTTATAATCGTTATTCAATAAAAATAAAAAATAAATAAATTTCCAAGAAATCATTAACCAATAAACAAGCAAGCAATGGCGCAATTCGAATTCATTCGAACAATTCTAGCTGTAATCTACCACCATCTCTACCAATCTGCCAATCTATCGATATACCGATACCTAGGCAATAATCCAATCGACTGGTCCCGAAAGCCCCATTTGATCCATTTTAGACTAGCTGGTAGTATTTGCTTTGTGATCTTACTTCTAACTTATTATTTCGTTGGGTAGGCCTATTCGCAAGGGATGGCATTAGATCTAGTTAGTCACTACGTTATTCTTATTCCTTATACAGTTATCGTAATTATAAGCCTTGGCTCTAGTTACCTAGATCTAAGTCCAGACCCTTCCCTCCGAAAAGGGGGGCTTGGCACCTCCCCTTTTCTTTTCGAACACGCAGACAGACCACCCCACACACACACCCGAGTCATATACCATTATACCTACAGTAAATATACTATATATACATACATATATACATATATATATGTATGCCATGCCATGCCAGTAGCACATACCATTGCAGACATTTCCCTAGCGTAGTTTAGCTCTTTTGCCCACCTACCCCCACACTCCCCCAAATGAAATGCATACACATACTATCGCCGTGAGCACACACTAATCGCAGATATAGCGATCAATCGAGTGATAAAAGTAACGAGAGTACACTTAAAAAAGAATACCCTTACAACTTACTGAAAATCTTGGAAAGTTGAAGTCCAAACAGGTTAAATCCGGCCCCGGCAGGCAAAGCGATGCTAATCAATCCAGCGAACGGTGAGTTTAAAAACCCTCGAGACCCCTCTCCAAACCCCCGGTTATCCTATATCTATGTCTCCGTCTCGTTAACAATGCCCTTTGATATGAATATATATTTATACTATATAAATTTCTCTCGCTCCCCAAGAAAAAACGCAGTCTCAGTCGGTTTTCCCATAAAATTGTATCTCTCTCTCTCTATATATATATTTCTGTATTATGTTTTGACTTTGACTAATCGTATTCGTTTTTATTTCAACTTTTTTTCTGCGTATGAATCTTCATTTTGATTTTGCCTATGCCCTCGGATCTGCGCTATATGCCACTCTCGATTACGTATAAGCATTGACCATATTATTGATATAATCGTATATGGAATATTTTGTAAACTTTTGCTTACGTTTTCCCCCCTGCGCCGAATGTAAAACTGTAAGAATCGCTTCAGCGCTCAGCCGCCTGCACCTGCTCAGCCGACGCTCCTGCGCTATCCTGCTATACCGTAACCGTTATCGTTGCCGTTACCGTTATCGCTATATCATTAACGCTATCGCAACCAGAAATGCCAGCAGCAGCAGTAGCAGCAACTGCAGCAGCAGCATCTGTAGCATCTGCAGCATCTGCCGCAGCAACAACATCAGCGTCTTGAACAACAACGAACAACTAGGAAGATCTAACAGCCCTGTCAAAATGCTGAGGCTGTGCGGCTCCTGCTTCTGCTCCTAAGTCCCGTTTCCCTGTGCTTCCCGATTCCGGTGCATGTGCAATCAGTTGCTGTATCCAATCGAAATCGAATAACAATCGAAAATCGATATTGAGATCGCGACAGTACCAGAATCAGATCGCGTCAAGCGCAATCTGCCAGCAAATTCAAATCCAAGCAAAGCAAATCAAAGCAAACAAAAAGCAAAAGCAAAGCAATCCCAAATCAAAAGCAAACAAAAAACAAATTGCAAAACTTTTGCAAGAAATATACACAACGGCGCACGCTTAGCACATTTGCATAAAAATACAACTTACTTGCTACCTATATCTCCACAACCAACATACCCAAAATACACCCAACACACTCTAAACACACAGACACTATCACACAGGAATGCATACACCAACTAAAGAGTTAAATCGAAACTTTTTTGGCTTTTCTACTCACTTTGAACACGTTTTTTCTCTCGCTTTGATTTTGATTTCGTTCCTTGACTCGAGTACTCGAATGAGCATTATATCAGCTACTACTCTTTGCCTAATTACGATCGCTTAACTATACCTAATCTCTATGTTACGAACACATCAAAAAGAACACGTCCCAATTAAAAAAGAAGACACACACATCCTCTGCTGCACGGCAATTAGACTGTTTGGTCGGGAGAATTGCCGAGCAGCTTTGTCCACCCACTCATCAGCCATTCGCCATGATCATCCTAAAAGAGAAATCAAAAATTTTGAGCACACACACACAGTCATGACACACACAGACTATCGAAAGAAAACTTATTGAATCATGCACCCAAAAGTACAGTCAGTTCAAAACATACAGTCAGACAGTCTATACAGACGATCCAAAGCAGAGGAGACGAGCAAGCTCCGTACGGCGACGATGAAGAAGAATTGGACGAGATGAACCAGACGAAGAAGAAGCGAAAAAAGAAGAAGAACTCGAAGGCCAGTCGCTCCAGCTATGTGTCTCCCTCCCACCTCCGCGCCCCACCGCTGTGTCAGTGTGTGTGTGTGCCGAAGCAGTCGGCGGATGGCTCCTTTTGCTATCCCTCACCGTTAACCGATCGCCGATCCCTGAACGAGGATCGGCGAGGATCGGTTCGATTTGCTTTGGTTTTTCCACACATCTCTATCTATGTATATTCATTTTATGTCAAGTTTAACAGCGACGACGCCAAACGCCGGCACATTTTGTTTATTCCATTTGGCAATAAGTACGCTTCGGTTTTTCGTTAGCCAAATCAACCCGCAATCCACCCATCAATCTATATGTATAAGTACGAATAGTATGCCACCATAATTTCGTCTTCTTGATTTTTGAAATTAATTTACGGTTTCGACTTTGGTTTTGATTTGAGTTCATAGTTACCCACCACCCAGTTGGTTGTTGTAACCGATTTTGGTTACCGCCAACGAATTGCTTTCGATGTTTGCATACAAATACCTATACGAATACCATTAACCAGAACAATAACAATAACAATACCACCCCTATACCTATATATACCAATACCTAGTTGAGCTTATAGTTTTGACTTTTGCTTTCCCCTGAGTTGAGTTATCGCTTCTCCACCTGCCTCCCCACCCACGGATACTTACTCGAACGTCTCCAGCCGACCATTTGTAAACCCAACTCGTATCGCTTCGTTTATGTAACCCATATGTATCTGTTGTGACACGTTTTTCTTTTTTGCGTTTTTAACAAGTTTTTAACACTTTAGTTGGGCCCGGAGCCACGAGCTCCGGATCCCAAATCTAACCCACTATCTAGAATAGTATATCGAATATATCAAAACTTATAACTCATTTCTACTTGTTTGTTTTTTTACCACCTGATTTACATACTGCGTTCTTCTTCTACGTTCTTCTTCATACCAATACCAAATCAAAAACCAACAAAACACACCAAATTCAATTGACTTTGAAACGAATTTGCATATTTAAACACGGATCGGATCGGATCGAACCGAATCGAAACGAATCGATTTAAATATACAAACCAATTCGAACTCGAACACACCCAATGACAATGACCATTGACAAACATGAATCGAATCCACAAATATTGCCATTAAACAAACGAATGCATTCAACAAAAATGCATCCAGGCCCGTCGGCTTCTGGGGCAAAATTGTCGGCTCTTTGTGCGTGATCGCTGGTGTGCTGACAATCGCACTGCCGGTACCGGTTATCGTCAGTAATTTCAATTACTTCTATCACCGCGAAACGGATCAGGAGGAGATGCAGAGCCAAAATTTCAACCACGTTACAAGTTGTTCATATTTACCTGGTGCACTAGGTACATACTACTACTACTAGCGGTTAAGAAAATCCCAAAAAAAAAAGAAAAAATGATCCCCTATCCCTGATTCCCGCCCACTCTGTGCAACCGATATAATATCCCCTTGCTAATCGTTGTATCTGATCCACGACCCCGGATATAGGTCAACATTTGAAGAAATCCTCACTCTCCGAATCGTCGTCGGACATAATGGATTTGGATGATGGCATTGATGCAACCACGCCAGGTCTGACTGATCACACGGGCCGCCACATGGTGCCGTTTCTCAGGACACAGCAGTCATTCGAGAAGCAGCAGCTCCAGCTTCAGCTGCAGCTCCAGCAGCAGTCGCAGTCGCCGCATGGCCAGCAGATGACGCAGCAGCAGCAGCTGGGCCAGAACGGCCTAAGGAGCACAAATAGTTTACAGTTAAGGCACAATAACGCGATGGCCGTCAGTATTGAGACCGACGTCTGACTACTAGGTGAGTATTGGTTTGCGTAAGTATAATCAGTGCCCCAACGTTGGGCGCCAAGTACTATAGTCACTTTAGCTCGGTCCCATGTTGGGCGCCAATAACTTTTGACATTTGAAAAATTTCATAAATTAGTACAACCTTTGCTAAAATAATACATACATTGAAATAGAAACCAAAATATAGTCGTTTATACCAGTTAATTCTGTCAATTAATGGATTATTTTTGTCTTGTTTTTATAACTTTTATTATGATAATGCAATTTCTTTCGAATTGTAGCACTAAATCAAAAGTAATAAATATATCAAAGTAGCACACGCTTGTCCTTCTATTATATCTGTATTGCAAATATATGTATATAACTAGGCAACATTGCATTTTTCGGTCACACTCTTTATCTTTCTCCTTTGACTCTATTTCGCAGTCAAACAAATGGAAAATGGACGAAATTTGCGCAGTGAAATGCTACGTTGGATGCCAGAAACGTCATCAAAAGCAGTCTAATTTAGAATTTTATTAATAAATACAATTAAAATATAATTATAATAATTAGTAAGCAACGTAGTTGTAAATTAAACAGCAAATGTACACAGACACAACACACACACAGACACAGTGCCAGTTCACTCAGCTTGAATTAGAGTATTTGTAGACACCAAAAAGAGTCAAATATGGACTGGCCTTCAATAGGGATTTCCTTGTTTCTCCTTTCATTTTCCTTCTGGTAATCTATACACCGAAAACACTTACACACACACACGTCCACACACACTCAATGAAAAAACTCTACTTGATACCTATGTTCAAATTTAGCAATTAACAACTAACAATCGTTAACAACAACAAAACAAAACATATAAAACAAAAAACGAGAAAAAAAACAAACAAAACCAAAATCTAATTATCTTAGTAGACTAATCTAATTGGAGTTTCTTCCTTTCTTTAGAAGCTAGCAAAACAAAAACAAAGAACAACAACAACCAGACAAAAACAAACATACAATATCTGCTAATTTTATTTTCATCTTTAAATTATGCTCTATTATTAAATATTAGTCAGAATATTAGTAAAACAAACTAAACCGAAAGAAAATACCAAAACAACAACAACAACAAGTAGCGGAAACGGAAAACTAAGGGCAAACTAAAGGCAAGGCAAAATAGAAAAGGAATATGGAACGACGGATTATCGTCGTTAAAACAGTGCTCGGTTGATATGTTTCATTCAATATTTTAGATATCGATTTGATTTCGAAACGTTTTCCTCGCATTAATACCAATAATTTACTTAGAGATATATGAGATTAATTATTGCAGTTTATAAAATGGAAAGCCCTAAGCTTATTTTGACAATTAGGCATCGTCCGATGATTGATTATTTTCGTATAAAGGACATCCATTTAACTCGAGCGCTGTTTTGATATTTCGTTGACACTACCAACACAGCCATACACATAGACACATGAGACACACATGATAATGCTAAAAACATCAAAACTGCCGTTAAGTTTAAAGAATGAGTAATAAAAGGATTATATATAAATAAATATATATTAAATATATACATACATTTACATATATAATTAAATATACATAAACTAAAGTAAAACTGCTATTTTGTAAATAAGTGAGTCAGAGCTGAAGCTGAACAAATAGACATAGACACAAAATAAATATTAAACGACAAAAAAAAACAAGCAAAAACCAACCAAAAACCAAAATCATAGCTAACTAAAGGGAATACAAAAACGAACCTAAAACCAAAAATAAGGAAAGCTGCTAACGATACAAAAACAATAATTAAACTTAGCAAATACAGACAACCTAAAACAGCCACAAAAAAAAGAATGCCACAAGAACAAAATCTAGAAGAAACCGCGCTGATCTTTCCATTTAGGAACCAAGAAACCAAAAAGAGGAAACCAATTGCAAATTTTATATGAGACCTGTAGGAGAATCCTGGCTCATCCAGTACTAGCTATGATCTCTTATAGAGACCCTTGTGATGCCCACGTGCATGGACCTGCTTTTGTTTGGTTAAATACAGTCTATTATAGTTTCTAGTTTAGTTTAGTTTAGCCTGTCTTCCCTTAGGAAAAAGAGACGGCTGTAACAGCTTCGATATTCAGTTCTCAACTCGAGAGATATGCAGTATAAATCGTATATATTCCTCAGAACTGTTGCATGTTGTATGTGTCTTTATTTTGTCTCCACTGCACGCACAGAACACACAGATACAGATACAGATACGGATACAGAAACAGAAGCTTTAGGATCTAATAGCTCACACAAACATGTTCATGAGTTGTAACTTGATTCGCTGTCTTCCTGATTTTTGTGATTTGATAACAATCGAAATCTTCTCACTTGAAAAGCGTTCAATCTAGCGACTTCAACTTTTGTCAAATTCCTAGAAAACGGCAAACGGAAAAAGAAAACTAAAAGCTATAAAAAAAATCGGATAGGAAAATCGTTAGGGGTAAAACCAAAATTATCAATTTCAATTTGCATGCGCATTCGATATATCAATTCTATACAACATAAGATACAAATACGTTTGAACTGCTTCCACTGCTTCACTGTGCAGTGCATAGTGCCGAATGTCAGCGTGCAAATAGATCGATCGAAGCCATATCTAAATTTCTCTATACCTAGAATCCTACCTACAAAGCTTTGCTTCTACTGCTCTTGCTAACCAAAACGAATTATGAAAATCGAAATGGAGGGAGGAGAATCAGACGAGGGAGCCCACAAGTTACTTTGGACCACAGAAGAAACATCTCACAAGCCAGAAGATTTGGATGGTGAGGATTACGTAGTGTTACGTTAACAATTACGATAACGATGATATAACTTTGGAGTTAAAGATGGGATAGATGGGATTACCATGTTGAGAACTAAGCTAACGCAGGCATATATACATACACACATATATGATATTTATATATATTCGGATATATATATATAAATATGTTTTTTTTTTTGTTAGATATGCGACTGAATAAAAAGTTTTTATTGATTTGCTGCTTGTTGTAATTAAGAAGAATTTAAACCAATATTTATACCGAAGCAATCTGTAAATATGTAAAAACGAAAAATGAAAAAACCGAAAAAAACGGAAAACCAAGCAAAAAATATAAGAGCGGGGAGAAAAAAAAACGTTAAATAAATCGAATCAATTTACAGCTTTGAAAACCGTCCACACGCACACAGCAAACGAATGAGATAAAGATAAAGAAAAAGAATGAGAAGGCGATAGCGAATGAGAATGAGAATGCGGCGAAGAATTAGCGCGGGAAAGAGAGGGAGAATCAACTAGAACCGAAAGTCATTCTTACGTATACTTGATTTGGCCTTAAAGAAACACGCCTGCTTGCACACACACGAACACAGACACACATTCATGCTCCGATCGGCCCTACCTATATACGAATATATATATTATATATGTATGTATATACTAGTAGCAAATGTTGAAGCATCCCATGTTGTGTACTCATGTCAATGTCCCGGCCATATCCATTAGCATTATATATTAGCGGATTTTTGAATTTGTGGATTAATGGATTATTGGATGATTGGATTCACGGACCTGCGTCCGAGTTCAGTTTGGTTTTAGTTCGTTCGATTCGTTGAGAAGTTCTCGGTCGGCCAACCGATTAGATAAGCCCAATGAGCAATAACAAAATACCACAAGATTGCATATAAAATATTCTTAATATTAACTACGATAATTACACAATAATCTCTATATAGGCATACAAATAATAATACAATTAAAAACATATCGTCTTCAAGTCATGCAAACGGATAAACCAAATTTAAAAATATTTTTTTTTTTTATAAGCGTAATTTACAAACTAATATTAAACTGAGAAATCGCTAAGAAAAATGAAGCTTACTATTAAAAACCAAAAAAAAAATGATGCAGAGAGACCGCAGCATAGGAATGATAGAAAGGATAATTTGAGGGCAAAAGGAGGAGAGGAACCAACTTGGCCAGACTACAACTAAAAGTGATATAAAAACCAAAAACAAGAGTCACAAAACAAAAGTAAGAATTCCCAAAAACCAAAAAAAAAACTATTAACAAAGTAAAGATAACTTGCCAAAATAATTAAGGGTATTAGAAAGCGGAAGCGGAAGTGGAAGTGAGCCGGAAGTGAAGTGAAAAAGAAGCGAAGCGAAGAGAAGAGAGAACTATGTTTAATTATGACCGAAGTAATATGCCTAGGATCAAGTACAGTCTGCAGAGTCTAGCTAAGTCCAGCTTGCCCCTTCCAGTAGATTCCCCCATAGACCCCCAAATAGTCCAGGAATCGCAGATTCCTTCGTTGCTCGTTTCAGGATCGATGAGGTGGACAGAGAAGCCGGAGGAGAAGCGAATAAAATGAATAAAAACAAAGACTGGAATAAAACAAATAAAGATTACAACAACAACAAACAACAAGTATATACACACAAGCCGCGGGACTGCAGACATATATCTATGTATAATGTTCGATCAGTCGGACTTGACATACATACATATATACTTGAAAGTTCCAGACCACATCATTCAGTTCAAACCAATTCAAACCAAATCAAATCAAATCAGTCTTCATTATCGATTTCGATTTCGATTCCATTCCGAGTCTTCATTTCGATTAAATAAAGTGCAACACTACCAAACAAAAATATATATTTAGCTCAAGCATGCGAAATACAACAATAAAAGTAAATGCAAGTAAAGATGATAACTATGCCTAGATAATACCACACAACCACACACAGAGAGCAACGTATTAGGCCCAGATCAAGTAGGAGGCAGGATATATAGCAGATATATGTATGTAGGAGGCATATGGGATATAGGATGCGAGCAGCGGATAGAAGGGATAAGAGTTAGCATTACGAATGCGGTAGTCACTCCATGTAAATTATGCGTACAACAATAATAACAACAATTAAAAACCAATAGCAGCAAGAACAGAGATGGGCATATGGAAAAACTACTTATGAATTAATGCTAAACAAATTTACATATTAAACGTATACATAAATAACACTTAAGTAAATCAAATTATAACAGAATGAACGCCGCAACAATTATAAAAAGTATATGTATATATATATATGTATATAATATATATATACATGTATATATATGTTGTTAAGATTCTAAAATGAAATGTTTTATAAATAGTTAAACCAAAAACAAAAGAAAACCAAAATGATTATTATACATTAAATACGAGAGAAAACGAAACCAAAACAAACCAAACCAGAAAAAGATAAAGATAAAAACACACAGCTAGGAAGCAAAACAAAGGCAAACAGACACAGAACAAACACACAAGGAGAAACAACACCAAAACCACAAGCAGCAAACAAACAAGAGAACAAACAAATGAACAAGGCCAGCAAGCACAAAAATCTACCATTTGACTTTCGATAAATTTAAAAGCAATGGTTGAAATGCTAAATCCAAGCCAAGGTGGCGAAAACCATAAATCAATTTTTACAATCATTGTAAATTGAAACCAACCAAATTGGATCTCAAATCAAAGCAGCTTACAAAACGAACAAATTTAAGTGAATAATAACAAAAATATATGAAAAAGAAACAAGCCACACACATGCTCAAGCATACACACACACACCTACACAGACAGAGGCAGACACACGTTACTTTATGAACATAAAACAAATTAAATGGAAAGTATATAAAATAAATTATGCTAAAAGGAAAATTAAAAGAGCGCGTTTCATTTTGAATTTCAGTAAGCAAGCAGTGCCTCACTATTGTGAACCGTTGACAGCGTTGCTAGCAGCAAGCAGTTGATCGCTGTTAGTTTCAGCACTTTACAGTGCTCCTTAACAGAAAATGTGCAGTCATTTCGTTTACACTTTAAAATTAATATTTATTTAAAAGAAAAGGTATGCACATGTATGTTGATACCCACTTAAGAAGGCAATGAAACCCCGAAGAAATTGAAATGCAACCATTATATTCTGGTATCTTAAGGTCGAGACCCTCGACAATAGGCTTTATCTTACCAACTAAATTTCTCACATTTAAATTCTTACATTCAATATCTTATTCTACGATGCAACATCCCACGATTTGAAATTCCATTTCATTGTCTATGTACCTTTGCTTGCTCGTTCGAATATTTACAGTGTGAGGAGGAGGATGGGTGTAATGCGAATGAGTGATCCGGATTGGGATTTGGATCGAAATGGGATGGGGTTTCTGGAGCCGTGCCATAGCCACGATCTGGTGTGCATATCACAAAGTGTTCATCCCCGATGGCGGGACAGCTTAGCCAGCTGCATGTCTGAATATCAGGGAATTAGCTTTGGTGATCTGCCACGCCTTCTGGCCCTTGATACGGAAACGGAACCGGAAACGGCAGCGGATGCCAGCGGAGCGGAAACGGCAGCGGAGGTGGAAAATGCAGCTGCTGTCTTCGGCTTATAGGTGGGCAGATCGATGAATACGGGTCTATATTCCGGTGCCTCGGGTCGCATGGACCGCGACTCCGACTGCAGCACATTGGTGTAGTAGTTGACCTCGTTTCGCTGCTCCCGCTGTCCCTCCCGCTGCTCATCCGAACCACCTTCGCCATCCTCCAGGCCGTGGGATCGCGCTCGCACGAGTCGTAGGAGGTTTCTCTGCTGCACTGACGAACGGCGCGAGGCCTTCTGCGATCGCCTCCTGGCATTCGAACTGGTGTTTAGGAAGGCCGACTCCTCGTAGCGTGGAATATAGCGTGGCTTGCGCGATTCCCCCGGACGCACTGGCTCCCGATCGTGGGGCGTCACATTGAAGCCGAAGAAGCGCGGCGCCTGCACGGATATGAGCGGTAGAAGGGTCTCCCGAGCATACCGCTCCGCCCGCTGAAGCAGTTCGCCCAGTCGGAATGGCAGCAGCTGGACGGTTTGCGGTTCATCCGGATCCGGAGATCGTCCGGTGCCCACCTGAGCCATCGTCTTGGCGGGCAGGCGGGAAGAGCCCGCCACTGCAGACGTAATGGCCCCCAATGTTGTGACCATGCCAGCAGCCAACTCACTTTCAGACAAATCCAGATCCTTGCCCTGCTTAACACGCGGTGTGGTGGCCTTCAGAACGGGTTCCACAATCTCCGGACTGTCGGTAGTGGCATAATCCTGTAGATTTCGCCCCCTATTCACCGCCAGGCGTCTATCCTTGAGCACCGGCTCAAAGATCTCGCCGGCAATCGAGTCTGAGAGACTGCGACTGGACTCCGCGGCTTCAGCAGTCTCGTTATCCAGCGAGTTGCCCACCAAGATCGGCTGCCACGGCAGCTCGTCGCCCTGATCCAGGGGGTACGTCTGATTGCGTGCCAACTTGAAGCTGGTGCCCAAATTGAAGATGTCCTTGCGCTGCTTGGCGCTCTCCACGCCATCCACCGATGCCGCCAAGCCGGATTCCTGGACACTGGAATCGGGCACATCGGTGGGCACTGCCACCGTGGGATTGCCCGCGTGCTGTGCAGGTGGTGCAGCCGGTGGTTGGGTGGTGTACGCCCCATAGTCCTCCTGGTTGTCCAGCTCACAGTTGCCCGCCTGAAGGCGCAGACGCACCGGACTGCCGCTGCTCAGTTTCGTGGAGGGGCGACACAAGGAGTGACTGCGGCCAAAGCTGTCCGTCAGCACCACCTTGTCGATGTCCCAATGCGGCAGGCCCTTGCTCAACCACCCGCTGTACGACTTGTAGTGCAGGCTCAGTGTGGTGGGGAATCCCAGTGCCGGATGCGGCACAATGATCTTGGACACTATGTCGCCGGCGAAGAACTCCGCATCGTCTTTCCTGCAGGTGAATTATGTTAGGAACAGGTAATTTGACTTATTGATCACCCTCATACTCACTCGGATATCTCGAAGGTCTCGTTGAGACCACCATCTCCCTCGAGGATCGCCTCCAAGCGACCTATGGTGCGCAGTGGCAGATCGTTGAAGGAGTTGAAGATCTGAAGTTGGAACTGGTGTGCACAGAAGGGTTCCTCCTCGCGGGTGAGCAGGTACAGCTGACCCCTGCCCGTGGAACGATCGGCATAGTAGCCCATGTTGCCGCACCTGGGCACACCCTCGGCCAGATCTTCATCATCCTGGGCGCAGGGAAAGCATCTGCCCTTGAGGAAATCATCGTAATTCCCGCAGGGGAAGGCGGGGAACAGACAACGTGGCGCCACCGAGTCGATGAAGAACTTGTAGGCTCGTCTGTGGTTGCACAAGGAACGACCCTCCTCATCCTCTGCCGCCTGGGCAGCTGTAGAAGATTAGGTAACTTAGTCAGCTAAGTTTATATAGAATATATTTGAGCAAATATACTTACACCATATGAAATCGGTGACAGCGCCTACGAAAAGATTCGAGCAGCCGGTTTGCACTCGCCCACCATTGGGATAATAGTCCACGTGGCCCATCGGTTGCCAGGAGCCCAGTCCGCCCAGGATCAGATTCTCGCCATTCGAGTGGATGACGTCCACGAACTCCGCATCGCTGCTGTCCAGTCGCACCTTCGGATGCTGGGCCTCAAAGAGTGGACCCGCCGGATCCAGACCTGTGATCCGCGACAGCCCCGGCAGCTCAGCTCCGGCAAATCCGGATACGTGAGCCCCTAAGCTGAATCCAATGACATGGGTGCGCATCAGGTCGAGACCCTTGTGCTGCTGCAGATTCCTGAGCAGCATGGCCAGCTGCTTGCCCACCAAACGGGTGTTGGCCGCAGCTCTTACGTAGTTCGGGAAGGTGGCTCCATTCTCCCAGTCCACGCAGATAACAATGCAGTCCTCCTGCAAATGGGCAAGTGTTATTAAGAAGAAGGACACTGTGAACATGGTGCGCCACTTACCACCGCCATCAGAGCTGTTTTCATCTCGTAGATCCACACATGCGGACAGGCCGAACCGAAGCCATGGACAATAACCCGCACGGACAGCTCATCGAATCCCTCGAGGTCATCGATTGATGGTGTGGGCTTCTTTTGCCCGCCACCAGGACGCTCGGTCGTGAACGTGGTGGCGTTCACGGCGGACATGGAACTTGGGGCCGAGGCGACCGATGACCTGCCACTGGTTCCCTCGGGTGAACTGGTGCTGACCTCCGTCTCCCGCTTGCCACGAAAGGCATTGGTCATGTTCAGAAAGGACAGCTCCATCAGCGGACGATCGGAACGCTGGCGTGTGGAGTAGAAGTAGAACTTGGTGTTGATCTCCTCCGGCGACGAGGGCAGCATCTCCAGATAGGCAAACGGGCCGGAGTCCTCGAAGCAGCCCAGTTCCCCATAGCAGACCCGTTTCACTGCCCTCCGTGAGCGGTGACCACGACGCACTCGCTCCCGCTGGCGCTCCTCGTGCTCCATTAACTGATCATGGACCGCCTGCGATAGTTCCGCAAAATGGGCGGGCGAGGGCGCGGTGGGCACAGTTCTGGCCACTTCCTGGGCGATGGCTATAAGTAACCAGACAAAAGGCAGGCAAATGCGAATCAATAGTATATTGCAATGCAATCAATACCGTAAGTACTGCTATGTGCAAGCACGTTCGTCGCCGTGTACATTAGATTTATATTCGAGTTGGGCGTTTCCAAGTTTGTCACAGCTCCTCCCGTGCTGTTTATATTTTGAAAACCCATCAATCGGTTAAGCCTTGCACCAAAACAGCTAAATTATCGTGCTCTTCTTGGTCTTACTCTTCATTGTTTTGGGTAGTATCTAAAATTTCTTCAGGTTTCATAACTAGTTAAGCCCTTTAAGTTCATATGTACGTGCTGTTTCCTGCTATGGCAATTAATTTCCCAAGCCGATAATGTGGTGACAACTACTTAAAATTTCTTTCCAATGACAACGCGTGAATTATTTTAATTTTAATTTTCCGTCTTACGTTTCCACTCGAAACGATTCGTTTTGATTCGAATCGAATCGAAACGAAACGCACGCCACGCGGATGACATAACTACGCTGTTCGTGTGTGAGTTTATATGATGGATCGCAGAAGCGTGATTGCGTTTTTAAAATTCCTAAATACCAAACACCTTTAAAGCCGAATCTAAAAGGTATTAACAAGCACTGAGCCCAAAATTGTCAACACGCGTCGAGCTTCTAGGGCCCAGAAAAGGAAATGGGGAAATACTACTGAATAGCACTTAAGGCGACTATAAAATATACAAATTAAAAAATCGAATAGCGATGCACAGATAAAATAACTGCATAGAATCGGAATCTATACACCTACATTTATTTTTTTTTAAACCTGTAAAATATAAACGTATATATGAAAAGCTTAAGTTTCTGTTTTCACTGGGAATTTCTGCCTAGGATCTACACATAAACTGCAAACTTTCTATGTGCAGCAGATCTTAGTAGAGAAATCAAATGCCAGATCCTCAGATCTTCAAGCCATGGCTCTGCTCAAGGGTAAACTAATCTTGGCCGCACTTGGCTTTATTGGTTTTACCTTCACAATGCAGACAATCAGACACTTGTAAGCATGGAAACTACACAGATAAAAAAAGCTTCAATTAAATACAAATAAATCTAAAGTAAATTAACACATTGTCAAAGAAATTGGAACGCGCGTTTAATCTATCATATTATACAACTCATGTAACAAAACTTCTTATTCTTGATAGTCTTCCAAAACACAGAAACTATTATTTTAAGGATATCTACTACAACTACTAATGATTAGCCGGATTCATGTGCTAACTAGTTGTAACTGACCCATATAGGCCATCATTTTTGCTGGTGTAACCACCGCATAAGCACACATATGTATCCCCCTTGAAAATCCGCCCTCTGGACCATTGTGCAATCATCGCATTGTAGTGGCTCGTTAAACATCTTCTCAATTGACACAATCACCGCACCGCCCACATAAGTGTACAGCTATAAATACATATACAATGTATGTGCGGAGACACTTGTTAAAAGCAAACGCAAGTCGAGCACTAAGTAAATTAGTTAACGCTTCGCGCCGCCGACTGGCAATTAGTTAATGGAGCCCACAGGGCGTATACTCACCATTTCCCGTGTGGCACATGAGCACCGCCAAAATGATGCAGCTGGCACTTAGCATGCTGATTTCTTTCGCAGTTGTCCAGCTGTTCTGAAACGATCTTCATTGATTGAATTCCACAAGATGTGCTGTCTCCTTGGTTATCTCGCTGTCTGAATGGAATTGCAGTGCCCAGTTGTGGATGGCGGTTGTCTCAATGGTGTTATGCGTCTCTTTCGCTTTGGTAATAGCAAAATATACAATAAACAAATTCACTTTCACTTATTTGTGAACCTGCCGGGCGACAACGGCAGAAAACCAAAGCCAAAGCGAAGACGATGTGGATATAGACGTGGTTGTGCAGTCGTGACTATAACTATGACTACAAGTTCGAGTGTCTGACTCACTGACTGACTTAGCCAAAAGGCAGACGCCGCCGACACCGACACTGTCGCCAAACTCCACTGGGATCGGGTATCGAGTGTAGAGTATCGAGTATGGAGTATGGAGTATGGAGTATCGAGTACCGAGTATCGGACCCCTTCGAGTCCACTGGTCCACTGTCCAGGTTTCAGGTTGCCACTTTGGCTTTCTCCGAGAAGGGAGAGCAGCTCCAATTTGCGACGAGCGGCATTGACTGATTGATGGCCTGATTGATGGCTGGCGATCAGTCGCCTGCAATCAGAAGAGTCAAACTCATGTACTTTAAACGTTTTCGCTACACACAGAGAAAAATAAGGAAAAATCTTGTTTAACAAACAGCCTATAATTATAATCCTAAACAAGTATTGTTTTAAAATTTAACTATAATGTATGTTCATAGGTAGAGTGTGCAAATCAGTCAAATACTTTATTTTAAAGGAAGTCGTAAGCCTATGTTCTATTAATACTTGAATAATTAGATACTATAAGGTATGTAATGCTTCCTAATTAAATGCTGGCATATTTATTTTAGTTTTTACATGGTTATGTAAATTCCATTCATTTTGGTATGCAAGCCAGCGCGTTTGTGGCCAATTGGGCTGATTTTGTTTCGCTCCGTGTGGCCATTGGCCATTGTATAATAGGCCGGTTGCAGTGGCGCCCGAACAGGATGTTGCGCATGTGCGACCGTCTCGTGTCGCTTGCAACTCGCATCTTGCATCTTGCAGCTTGCAACTTGCAACTTGCATCTTGTGCGCGCGACATCTAGTCCATTGACCTTACACTTGACTGCCGACCGATTCTGGCCGCTAAATCCCGCCGGACCGCTTTTTTGGCCGAATCACACATTTGGGTCAACAGGCAGACAAAGCCAACATTCAAGAGTCGAGTGCCGTCGCTGTTTGTTGACTTTTGGCTAATTTACTCGGCCCCGAATTGCAAGAGGAGTGGATGGAGGTGTGACTCAGGCAAAGAGCCAAAAAGATGTGACAAACGAAAGTGAAAACCTTTGGCCATAAAAACAACAAACTGGAACTGAAACTGAAACCGACACTGAATATGTATCTGTATCTGCATCTGTATCTGAAGCGGAATCAGAAACGAAAAAATCACAAAAACTTAAACTGTTTCCCCTATCGATTAACAAATGCGGTCTTCAATCAACAACATTTCACTTTCGTTTGGCGACCAACGTGATCTATCAATTAGCATCTAAAGACCAAAGATTGTGTAACATTTACAAAAAGATTATTTGGTCAGATACTCGAAACTCGGGAAATTGCCCGCCCACGAAATATTTTGTCATCGGTGAAGCAGACAGCGAATGCACCTGTTACAGTGCAATGGATAATTTCGAAAGAATTTGGCAAAGACTGACGTTTGCCATAGATTGTCCAACCTTTTATTAACCTAAATTGGCTTTTTTGCAGGTTGATAAACCATAAAGAATAATGGCGAACGTTTAAAATGTTAATACAAATGTATATTCTCGATTAGTCGTCTGTTTTTCTACGAACCACAAACATAAAAGATTATTATGCTTAAATGATGATTCAGATATTTCCAGGAAATCCATTAAAATTAAAAAAATGAAAAATGCAAAAGTATGTTAATAAGAGCACAAATATTTCAAAACAGCAAAGCAATCCAAAGATACATATTTGCAATAAAGAAAATGTTTTAGCAGGAAATACTGATGCTTTGATTATGGAAATTGAATCATTCTGTTTCGCTTCTAATTAGTTTGATCAAGATCAAAGCCACTTCAATTACTCTAAAACTGTACAAGTGATGCAGGTTAATTTGTGAAAATGTATGACATTAAAGAAAGCTTTTCTTCGAGCTGGTCGCATCCTGCTAATAACGATTTCCTCAACTTTCCGTGACTGCCACCGATCACCCCAATAAACCGAGCCCAAGCGATTCCAACGGATGCCAGCCAGCACATAATTATCATTAAATTGCGCGATGGTATGGGGCATTTTGGGCCCTTTGTTCGCTTCGGATCGTGTGAACATTCAAAGCTGATGGGTTCGTCGAAAAGCGAAATTAAAAGACGAGTACCGTTAAAGAATAGAAAGACCGTCGTGTTGACAGGTGAAGTTTCTGAGAAAGCGGAGACAAACGTCAGCATCAGCTCGAATATCGCCAACAAAATGGAAAGTAACGCACAAAATAATGCTTCTAAGGCGACTTTCGCATGGGCTCCATCAGATGTTGATTTTTATGCGACTTTGCCAGTATATATATATGTATATATATATGTATAGCTGGTGGTGCTGCGGCCAACGCTTCCACTTTCAAATAGATTAACCCAATTTGGCGGCTCCGACGCTTTCCGCTGCTCATTTTCGCGTTTGGCGGCTAATTCAGCTCATTACGAAGAACGAACCCCTGTGATATCTGCACACGGAGAAAAGATTTGAGTACTTAAAATCACAAACTCAGAATGCATAACAAAAATTGTTTAAATATATAAAATATAGCAGTTGATTGCTAATAGCAGTCTCTTTATTTTGATTTAAGTTGTGAGCCTTGTTTATGCACACCTTTCCTTTTTTTCCGTGTGTAGGTCCCATTTGAATGGAAAAAAGTGAGACGAACTGAGAACTGGCTGGGAAAGTCTGCAAATCGATTGGGAAAACCGAACCGTGCCAAAGAAAAGTGCAGTTTGTAGCCGGCTGGCGGGGGAATCGGTGTTTCTTCTGTATTTTCTACCTCATGACCGACCGTCCATCCGGCGGAATGTCTCATTAAACTCTGGACGTGAGCCAAACGAATGGCGGACAATGGAAATGGCCACTCGGCATTGCCAAATGCCAGACGGCGAGAAACGGAAAAAAAAATAAAACGCAAAAAAAACGCAACTTAAAACAAAACTAAAAACAAAGCTAAAAACAATAATACCTATGCAATGTTGTCTTCGCCTTGTGTCTTTGTGCAATCGAAGTTCGCATGAAGCCATTTGATTGATTTGTCAAGCCAAAGAAATAAAGACGGTCGATACAAGCCGATGAAAAACCATGCGAGTCTTGGCGCAATAGTTATAACTTTTATTATCATTACTCTATGCTCGCCAAGCCCAGACGGTAAATGCCATGCCAAGAAATCGAACAGATTATGAAGAAATCCAGAGTGATTTATAGGTTCCCGGTTTAATTTTGCAAACTACTTTGGTCGTTAAAGCTGCAAAGCTGACTTAACATTCTGACTAGGCTTTCAAACTTGGCCAATTTATTTATATTTCCTAAAATGTTATTTTCAATTAGTTGTTTGAAAACCAACAAGCTACAAAAAAAAGATAATCAATTACGGGGAATTATTACACTTGGGTAACCAAGTCGAGGGTATTCCTGTCTCGCTTAACAATATTTCAAATTTTCAAATCGAAATGCCACTTGCCAAACGAAAGACTTAGGCAACGAACTTGCCACCGATGGCTGACGCCTGATTGCAATCGCCAGAAACAAGCGCTACATTAAAATGAAGTAAGGAAAACCCAAAAACCAAAAATACACATATAAATTTCCTTAGCCAATTTTCGCATGGCAGCGTTAAAATAGTTTCCTGTTTGTTACGACGGACCCAGCGACTTCAAAAAAACAAAAAGGGAGGAAGCCGATCCGATTCAAGTCGACAGCCAAGAGCTGGGGCAAGAAAATATAACGAAAACCAGCAATGCATAAAGTTTCCGCTCGCGTCTTTGGGGATTTTCAACCCAATGTGGGCAGTGCACTGCAAGAAACTAGCACAGCAGCGAAATAATAATAAAATGTTATACAAATTATTTATGATCAGCTATAAAATCGAACCTTTACAAATATCGCAATAGCATACAACAAAAAGTGAATCAGCATTTTGAATCTGTTATTAGAGGAACAACTTTGTAAAGTGTAGTTATTGTTTTGCTATATTGCTCGTGAATCTGCAGCAAAGGAGGTCAGCTTTTGGGCTAGATTTTTTTCCAATGTACCTTTTCATAGCTGCTGCAGGCAATTAGTGGCGCCCATTTGTGGTCGTTTTCGAGGTGCTTTTTATGCCTCCCGAGGCACAGAACTCTTTTGTGGGGCCACGCAACTCTCATTGGCGATGCAGAACAGTTGGCTTATAAACAATAAGCAATACTCCATAAATCAACTGGTTGCAAGCCAAAAAAAACTAGCACAATTACATGCATGCAATGTACATTGTACCCGGGTGACACAGTTTTCGGGAACACAGTATGCTCCGAACCCGAATACCAGTGCTGACTCTTTTGTCATTTCCCGGCGACAGCATCAAGTTGCCAGTTATGGTTCATGGAACGGGTTGACCTAATCAGGCACTGCCATATCATTTCTAGTCTTATGAAACTTTCTGGCCCAGTTATCCAACGACAATGAGATGAATAGCAAAGAAAAGCAGAGAGAACCGCCAGAATTTATTCACTAGACGAGAAAAGGGTCAGGTATATACTACATACATACCTACAAAATCAAATTTAGCTAATTTAGAAACATATATAGAGTGTCTAAAGCACGCTTGCAACATATATAATATGAGGGAATATATTAGGAATCATACACTCGCATGCATCTTAAACCCGGTATCTCCGTGCAGATCTTTCCCAGAATCTCAGCCGGAAAATCCAAAACTCTGACTTATCTTTGGCTTTCCACTCACACGACCAGCGTAATGACAGCCACAATTAACACACCATATTTAATATAATTATTCTGTTTAATTGTGTGCCACGCTCCGCTTTGTCAAGAACAAAAGAAATTTAATTTGCTTGCGCTGCTTTTTTATGGTCTCCTTTCCAGGCAATTATACATTTCATTGCTGTGAACTTTTGTTAATAGGCAAGTTAAAATGTGCAATATATAACAACAGGCGTATTGAAGTTTAAAGCCGAAATTGTTGTAAGTTATTTAGACAAGGGTAAATACACTTAACGCAGCTATTATCCAACAAATTATGCTTGAATCACTCGAGGAAATTTTCCAGCGTTTAGCAGACATAATGCCCATTTGCATTTAATAATATGCGTGGTAAACGACCTTGTTCCTCGGGCAAATCGATCCAATCAACAACCGACAATCAAGTGGAGTTGATTGTTCGCGGGGTCTTCAATCCGTCTGTTTAAACTTCAAATGCAATTTCAAATAAAGAAATAGTTGCAGTTTCTCGATTTGAACTTCAGGTATTAAGTGTGGTTATTCCTTAATTGATTTTAGCCCTTTCCATTTGTCTTCGATACACTTTGGAGTTGAATCTTTGTCTGCCAGTTCAATGTGATAAAAACCACTTAGCTAAATTTGCATAATAAAACATCAGTTAGTGAAGCAAAATGGCATATGATTAAAATCGAAACTACCTCATTATGTGCACAATTTTCTTGCGGTGCAATGTGCCACTGAATTGACCAAATACAAATTTGTAAGCCAAATTAATATAATTCATTGCTGTTGGCCAGCATTGGCATTGATGGAATTTTATGCACTTTAATTGTGGAGCGCGCACCACAGATCTTAGTCATAAATTTTAAGTTGGCAGTTTTGCTTGGAACTCAACTTTAAACTGTATGATTTGACTTTTGTTTGTTGGCTCTTGGAGTTTTTTTTTATTTTTGTTTTTTTTTCTTTGAGTTGTTGCTGGCGGCGACAATTCGTGTCAATGTCAGCATGATTTTTAGTTTTTTCTGATCCACGAGGGTGGTGGGGCGAGGGGCCGGGGGGCGGGGGGAGGTCAGGTGTTGATGTTAATGCGTCTGCAAACAAGTTTAATCGAATAATGCATAATATGCACCTGGTGGCCAGAAGAAAAACCAAACCGAACTGAACAAACTGGATGCAAGCAGTGCAGCGCGAGAAGTGCAAGCAGTGGAACACTGGAAGAAAACTGCTAGTTTTCTAGTGGCACACGATGATGATGAAAGGCACTTCATGCGCATAACTCAGTCAGTTGGACACACACATTTAAGCCGCAAGAAATATGCATTTCTGAAATAGTTTCGCAAAACGGCGACTGACACAAAAACAGTAGCCGAAAACACAAAGTGAAGCACGCAAAAAAAAGAAACAAATGGTTAAAACAATGCGAATGTGGGGGAAAAAACAGAGTCACCAGCAACAACAGCAACCTTACCAATAATATCAACACCGAAAATAACAACAAATCAAGTGAGTTCGGCTGCTGTGCGGCTTCAACTCGACTTCTTCTTCATTTCGCTCATTTAAGACCCGGCTCACGGTTTTCACCTGAAGCGCGTGAAAGTTGCGCTTCGCCGGGGCAGCAGCAGCAGCAGCAGCAGCCGCAGCAGCAGCAGCAGCCCATGTGCACTGGGAGAAACGCCTACCCACTTTGGTTGACCCTCCTAACAGCGCTTCTTTAAGTTCACTAAATGATACTAGCATCCGCAGCTACACTGCTTGCAGTATCTGAAATTTATCTAAATATATTTTAATACTATTTAATTATTAAAATATTACTGATTTAGAAGCTTAAAGCAACATATATCACAGAAGATAGAATTATTATATTTTAGTAACACTTTAAAATGCTTATTTAATGAAAATGTTTTTTTACTTGGTTAAAAAATAATAAATTTTACTTAACAAAATCCACACAGTTATAAACCAACTTCAAACTCAATTCTTGTTTAAAAATAAAATTAAAAAATTCCGCTACTTATTGACATTATTTTATATCGTAATTAATATTGAATATTTTCCTTTGTGCACCTCAGACCGCACTTAAAAAAAATAGCTCAAATAAGGTGTGTAGAGTAAGGGCCGGGCCCATGAGCCAGGTAATTAATGCACCTTGGAAAAACTAAAGCCACTTGCACACCAAACGCAAACAAAAACAAATCACAACAAATACGCACTTCTTTTCGTATCTGGGCTCTATCACGCTTTTCACAAAGTTGCGCAAAACCAACCGAGAAACGTTGTTGCCGTGTATCTGTATCTTTTCGGCTTGTATCTTTGGCCTCATGCAGCGCAGACGACGGCGCTGCACTCACGTAACGGAACTGCCGATGTGCGGGCGAAATATAGCGAAAACCTATAGCGGACCGATCGTACAATTTTCAAACCTCTAGCCTTTGCGGCCGAAGATCAACTGAAACTCTGGCTCAAAGCCCGGCTCAAAACTCACGATCCGAAGGCGAAAATCCAGCGATCCGAAGGCGAAGTCGAAGAGCCGAAGACCACAATCACTGCTCGGCTGCATTCGGCAGCGCACAGTGGAGCTAATGGGCAAAATTTGCCAGCTTACAATGGAAATAATATAATTCAAATTGAAAACTACGTTCAAAATCTCTCAAATATTATTCATCAACCTAATAAAAAGAACGCTATCAAATAAAGATAGTTACATTTTTATAGCATTTATTTTCGATGCACTTAAATGGTGACAAATTGTTAAAAACTATTTTAAGGGAAAAATATTTAAAAAAAAAAAACATAAAGAACCGATGCAAAGGAAGAGCAGTCACACAGAAATTCAATTTTTGTGTTATAAAAATATTTAAACTATGTAATCTGTAGGTTTCTGAAGTTTGCTCCATACAAATAGGTAAAATAGGCCCACTGTGCGCCGCTCGCCATATGCCCGATATCTGGCCGATCGGCCAGGAACGAGCGCACATATGCTGGTGGGCTGGAAAGATCTTATCGCACTTGCCATGTGGGTCAGCCGGCTGAGACTCACGCATTCTTTGCTCCACTTTAAGACGGAAAGTGCCGCTGGTACTCTCTGCGCTCAGTTTCTCCATTCCGTCCACCGGCCACCCACCCACATTGGTGGCTCACATTGAAATGGGGTCACTTGCCGCGGCGGGGATTCCCCGCGACGATTCCGCTTGCAATTGGCATTCCCGGGACGTCGTTATACATAGTATACAATTTTCGCTTTTATTTCTGGTACGTTACAAGTTAAATAGGTTTGCTCGACTGCGCTTAAACTCCTCCAACTGCTCCTGCTCCTTCTGCTTCTCCAGCTCCAGCTCCTCCGCTGATTGCTGCTGCTCTGATCAGGTGTCCGTGGCAAGTCCGAGTGGCAAATATTGCGCAAGCGCGGCGGACACTCATATTACATTCGGTTTCTGTGTCGGTTTCATTTTCAGGCTGGATGTCGGGTTTCTTCCATCGCTTAACATTAAGAGTACAAAAATACATTGACTTTGTGATTACAACAATCCACAGATCCACCCGCTTCACGCTCACTGCATGTCCTTCATCTCCGTAGCAATCGAACGACAAATTTGAATTACATTTTAACCATATATCGTATGTATACATTATATATATATAAAATAAAAAAATGTTTAAGGAGAGCCAGAAGTAAACGTGTTTAAATTTATGCAATAGGCAACAATTAGAATTAGCTGGTGGTGCTGACGATTTCTGGCGGGGATCGTGTCTAGCCCTCCTGCCCAAAGTCCTCTGTGAATTTGCGCAGCTTCTTCAGATCGTCTTCGTTGACAGTGGGTTTCGTGCGGGACAAGGACTTCAGCATGTCGCGCTGGATGGAGAAGTTTAAGAAAGATTATAGGCACTGCGAAAAAAGGTTGATAGCTAAGAGATGCCGTACCATGGTCACGGGCGGTTCGAAGAGCTTGTCGCTGGGCACATCCATCCAGTTCATCTCGACGGCGCCCTGGTCGCCGGGCGAGCACGGAACCAGCAAATCGTTGACAATCTCCTCGTGGTTGGTGGGACTCGGACCGGATACCCGCTTGAAATGCGTGGCGGTCTGCACTTTCCTCACGGGTTCCATCAGCGCATCGCGCACCACGATTGATATATCCGCGCCGGAGTAGCTGCAAAACGGAAAATCAGTCACTTAGTCACTTAAATATGCTTACATATAAATTGTATAAGCAATGTATCATTTTTGTGTGATAGTGAATCAATTAGGTTATAAAGTGCATTTACCCCTCGGTTTTGCCGGCCAACTCCTTGAGATCCTGCTCGGTGAGCACGTGCGTGGTGTTGCCCAGATGGATCTTGAACATGACGAGACGGGCATGCGCCTCCGGCAGCGGAATGTAGATGCGCTTCTCGAATCGACGCCGAATGGCCGAGTCGAGGACCCACGGTATGTTTGTGGCGCCGAGGACGAGAATGCCATCGGTGTCATTGCCCACGCCCTGCATCTGCACCAGAAACTCGGTCTTGATGCGCCGCACGCTGTCGTTCTCGTTGTCCGATCTCGCCGAGCACATCGAATCGATCTCGTCAATGAAGATAATGGAGGGCTTGTGCTGGCGGGCCAGTTCGAAGAGATTCTTGACCAGCTTCTCGGACTCGCCCAGCCACTTGGACATCAGATCCGAACTGGACACCGAGAAGAATGTGGAGCGATTGGCCTCCGTGGCGACGGCCTTGGCTAGATACGATTTACCGGTACCGGGCGGGCCGAACAGCAGGATGCCCTTCCAAGGAATCCGCTTGCCGGTGAAAAGCTGCGGGAATTTGATCGGCAGGATAACGGCCTCCTTCAGCGCCTCTTTGGCGGCATCCAGGCCAGCGACATCGGACCACTGAACCTTTGGCTTCTCTATGACAATGGCGTCCTCCAGCTTGCTCTGCAGCTTCTTCTTCTCGGGATCGTCGCCGTCCTCGTCGTCGCTGTCGCTCTTTTTGTCCTTGTCGTCCTTGGCGCTGGATTCGCCGCCCTCCTTGATCGGTTTCTTTTTGCCCTTCTTCAGGTACTCCTTCAGCTTCTCGGCCCGGTCCAAATACTGCAGGCACTTGGCCCGTATCGAGTCCTTTGCCTTCTCGCCCTGCGCCTCATCTGCTCGTTAAATAGTAATTTGATAGTTAGTAGTACCCTTGCTTTTACTCAGTGAGTATAAGTACACCCTAGATGCACTTACGCACTACTTACATTTGATGGTGTGCAGGAAGTACTCCACGCCGTGCTCATACAGACGCAGTGCCTCCGCGTAGTTCTTATTTCGATCCTCCTCGGTGGCCTTAGTCACCAGATCGATGGCTTTCTGTAGTGTTGTTCCGGCTGCCATGGTTCTAAAAGTTACAAACGTTCACACATCGTTATTTCAACTGGCATTTTAATGGGAGGAACTATCCACTAAGGCTTAACGTGTACTACTTTTTCGAATATGGATTGTAATCTTAATTTAAGTTTTAATTTCCGCTTTCTAATCAAATCTGCTCCGCTTAGAGTTAAGTTCCCATATTTTAAAGCTTTATTTAAATACTTTACTACACAGAGAAGTTAAGATGCACAATTATGTGGACAAATCGATTTGTGCAATATGGAGCATAATGTATAGAATAAAGTTAAAATAAAGTTATTAAACAGGTTCTAAAATCATAGTTACAATATCGATTTATGCAAAATCAACTGCATCTTATCCTAGCTTTGTTTATATCTTTAGATTGCTTTACACTCACTATCCAAATCGATTCTATAACTCATATGGAATGCCCAACTTCCCGAGCATAATGATTCCATAGAATTTGGATATAATTCGGGTTGTAATAGCCCCTCCCCTTGGGAATCTATCATCTCGGCGTAAGTTTCGCTGGCCAGGCCGTTGACGATGGTTACCCAATGGATCCTTGGCGGAGTGGTAACTCCCATCTTGCTGTTCAGTGTCCTTCGGTGACGCAGTTCGCGAGCAAAATCGAATTTCTGGGCATGACTAATGCCCGAATACAGCGGCATTGACAAAAACACAAGTAGCCAACTTTTTGCGGGGCGGCTGCGGAGGGGTTGGCGGGTCAGTTCCGGCAATTACTCACATTTATGCTGGCTGACTTGCTCCTGGTATCCCGGCAAGCGTCACTGGCTAACTCGCTGGCTAACTCGACAGGTGTTAAACAAAAGGAAAACTTAACTATTTTGTTGGAATTCCAACGCGAATGACGACGTCTTGTTTTTTTTTATTTGTCAGTGTGACCACAGCACGGGCTGGGCCTTAAATCGCGGTGCAGCTGCAATGGTCACACATGGAAAGATGAAGTCAATTGGCGCGCTTTTTGAAAATGTAGCCAAAATGCAGCTTTTTTCTCTTATAAAATCACATTCGTGAAAGTAATAAAAAGGAATGTTTGTATGACAATTTGTTAGCATTACATTATTTCGTTTCAAAAATGTCGGCACTCATATGTTATATGATTAAATGTATAGCAAGCGATATCAAACGGCTTTAGCTCATCAAAAAAAAAAACAAATATAACGCTAATATTTCTGATAAAGAAATAAATAATAAATTCCTATAAAATGTAATCGCCATAAATAGCTGATTCTAGCGTTTTTTCCACCAGCTCGGCCAATCGATAACAATAATACATTATCGAAACGCGCAATTAAAATATTTATATAAACAGTTTGTTTTTAAGTCTTCAATTTATAGGCAGTTAGGCGCTTTAATCATTTTATTTAAAGCGATATTTAAAGCGATTTTAATAGATTTTCAGGAAACCCAGTTGCCAGCTGATTTTGCGTCAGTGGGAGCTGATCATCTTGTCATATTACCCAATTACTCGAAAATCAAAATAGCAATAGAACTTCTGCCATTCCAAAATAGAAATAAAAAAAATCGGTAAAGACAATGTCGGAGGATAAACAGTTCATCCGCCGGGAAAAGGACACCAAGAAAACCTCCACGGCTTTGAAGGAGGTGGACATCTACCGGGACACCTTCATTCGCTATATGGGTAAGTGTTCCTCCCAATCTGTTTAGATCCATCGAAATATGAGTTTAATTATCCCGGATTTGCAGGCTACAGCAACGAGATTGGCGAGTCCTTCCGTCCGCTGGTGCCCAAGTCTCTGGTAGCCGCATCCTACGGCATGGCCATCGGATACGTTTGCACGGACACCTTTGACAAGGCACTGCGCCTCCAAATGGATGGCGCTTCCTCCAGAGAAGTGGTCGTCAAGGGCGGCGACGTCTTCTGCTGGCAGATGTTGGCCTCCGTTGCCATTCCCGGCCTGGTCATCAATAGGTGCGTTCATCCCTTGCCAGATAATTGCCCAAAAACGTAGACTCAATGGTTGTATTTACATAGTTGGAAGTATGAAATGAGGCATCTTGAGGGTTCCCTTTTTCCATTAGTTGCATAATACTTATCTTATATAAGTAAGCATAGTATCAATTTTTTCTATTGAATGCATACGTAGTAGAATGACATGTGCAATGTTGCAAAAACAGGTTTATTGTATTGGTAGTAGACGGTGAAGTCATCGTTCCCTCCAAGATCATAAAGCATATTGAGTTGGATCCTCATAATAAGCAATACTCATTTATATCGTTTTAGGATCACCTGGGCCACCAAAACACTGCTGAGCAAAGCGCCTATGCCCGTGCTGAAGACGGTGCCCACCCTGGTGGGCCTGGCCAGCATACCGCTTATCATCCATCCCATCGACAGCATGGTGGACCGCCTGATGGACGCCACCTACCGCAAGACGGTGCGGTAGTGAACGCTGCCTGGGATGTGCCCAGCATCTGGCCTACTCCAAATCAACTCCCATTCTACTCCACGGTGATAGTTCTTAGATACTAAGAGTTTACATGAAATGTAGCAAAGCTTTAGCCCCAAATCCAGTTTGCATATTGACAAGGATTTCTAGTTTTACGTTTTGTTTATTGACATTGGGACGGGGGAAAAATAGTGCAAAAAATGTACAATTCGCTTTACAAAAATAATCATGTATACAAGACTGAGGCAACAGGTGGAATGCCGGCGTTCGAAGCCTTTATCTCATAAAGGATCCTACTTCTGCTCATCCTCGTCATCGCTGTCGATCAGATATGGACTGTCCAGGGCGCCCAGACCGGCTGCCACGCCTCCTTCGTTGGCGGTTGAGAGCTTTGTGCGCAGCATGTGTCCCGCCTGGTAGTTGTGCACAATGTGCTCCGCATCTCCGATCACCACACCGAAGATGCCCAGCTCGGAGACCATGTCCACGATCTGGGGCGGCATATCGCCACCGGGCCGCACCATATAGCCCTTGGTCAGTGGCGGATGAATCAGGTCCATCAGAATCCATGCGGAGCGCTCCACTCGTGACATGCGCTGATTGATAAAAGAAGAAGGATTTGTTACAAAACTGTTCACAATTCAAATAAATCATCAGAGTGGAATCGCTTACCTTTAGCGCATCGGGAATATCCACGCCGTAGACGTTATTTCCACCTCCCTCGCGCTGCGGCTTCAGCACGAATCTCTCTGGAGTGCGCAGCGCCATCTCGTAGCTGGCATTGCCTGCCTCGTTGTCGTCCAGCGAGTAGAGACCCGTGAAGATCTTGCCCACCGCCTTGATCTCCTCCGGATCGTTGATGAAACGCTCGAGCACCGCCGGCTGGGCCAGTGCCTGCTGCACCTTCTTGGTGCCCGCCAGATGGTAGTGAATGGAGGGGCACTTGATGGCCAGCGAGGTCTCCATCAGGTAGCGGGCATCCCACTCCGCCTGCGAGTGATAGTGTCCGGGCTCGTAGCCAGCTCGGAAGTAGATGACAGCCACCTCTTGGGATCCCCTGTGGTGCGGCAAGCGGGTGAGTTGAGCACATAGTTCAATGCTGTATGTAGGTATTAATGTGCACTTACAGGAGCAGCTCCTTGGACTGACCCAGTTTGCCCTCCCGATGCACCTCGGTGAGGGTGCGGCGCAGCACCTTGATGTGCGGGTATGTCTCGCGAATGTAGAACTCGTGGAATCGCTGGTCGCAGATGTTGTACGACACATCCTCGATGATGAACAGGATCACGGCCTGCGGCTTCGCATAGATGTCCCACGCCTTCACCATGCCATTGCAGAGTCCGGCCAGGGCATTGTTATCCGGCATCTGTAGCGGGATTACAAACATATCATGTAAGTTGTCTGTTACTCATGGTTATTGTACAGGAAACACAGAGCATATAAATTATATATGATTACATGTTTATATAGATTTTAGATAAAGATTATACATCTTAGTTTAAGATACTCACATTGTGCAGCTTATCTGCATGTCCCAGCTCGCTGAGTACGAATCTGCGCGGACGAAAGAGACGGGTGGTGCCGGAACAGAAAGAGACAGACATTAGCATAATTCCGCAGTCTCTCAGCGACCAACAACAGCAACAAACAACAACAAATGTTCGGGTGGATTTGGGGGTCAAATGGGTGTTAATTACTGAGACCAAAACCTCTCAAATGGGCGGATATACGTATGTTTGTGGTTAGGGAAAGTGTGGAAGTGGGGTTACGTGTGAATGCCAGCAATGTGAAGCTACAGCGTGTGGAAAGAGACGGATAGAGCCATAACCAATCAAACTGCATGCAGAAAGAGACAAGAAACGATAGAGATGGCACCTCTTAAGGTGGATAAGTGATCGGTGAGAAGGAGAAGGATTTGGATGGAAGGATAAAAGGTCAGGTGTAGTGTGATTTTGCTTTAGGTGTGTGCATTGTGCATTCGTGCGTTTAATAAACAGATATATGAGAGAGATAGATATATATATATGTAGAAAGAGATAGAGAGAAGAGCGCTTAATACTTCTGCTGCGGCACCAATTGGGTGGCTATGCCAGCGAAACTGGAGGCCACCGTGTTGATCTCGACCTGCTTTATCGCACAGCCCTCGGACACGTGTGCCATATAGTCGGATCGCAACAGACCGATGCTATATGCCTGCAATTATGATCGTTATACAAGATATATATACATTAGGTGCGTCCCTTAAAGATTAGCTGCTTAGCCGGTAGAGCGAATTAATATATCTAGGTATGGTTTACGATCCTCGTCCGTATGTAGGATGAGGCAGGTGCGGATTTTTAAATATATATTCAAAAAGAGAGAGACAGAGAGAGAGGCGAGAAATGGTGCAAGATGGGTACAGTGAAACGATGCATCTCCCAATGGTATTAACTCCAAAAACAATAATTTTTAGGGCTAAGCTATGAAAGTCTCCAAATATTTCGCCACAAACGCCGCCAGTTTCAAATTGTTTAAATATATATTTCCGATATCAGTTTATTTGAATGAAATAATAATACCAATACCTATTTTCCATTTCATCACAAGTATGTAACTAAGCATGACGAAGTAGTAACAAGTTTGTAGCCCACTTTCAGCTGGTAATTTTACTAAATAATAAGCATGCTCTGATCTAATCTGTTTATAATTATGTTTACGTCACCATGGCTGGCAATTAAACAAACAGACAAACAGCTGAAAACTCAAAACGTGCGTGCAAGTGTTTTGAGTTCAGGCATTTCATAAAAGTGGAGAACAAGTAATCTCGGTTATTCGAGGCTTGAATTCGTAAAAAATTGATCGGCTTCGTGACCACATTTTGCACCCACAAATGCACTTATTGGGCCCGTTATCGCCCTCGCCTCGACTTTAAATCAACAATTACCAGGCGTATCTATATCAGCGTGTCCGTATCCCTATCTGTGACCCTATCTGCAGTACAGCTGTGGGCCCTCCATGTGGGGGGCTTCGTCTACAACGTATGACCAAAATGCGGCCTTGAGTTTAATATCTATAAAAGTAAAAACTACATTTGTTGTTTCAAACATTTAACTGCAAAGTTCAACCTCCAGAAACTTCCTGGCTTTTAATTAGCGCCTTTTGCTGATTACAAATGACAAATTGATGTGATGTATCATCCAAAAACTTTATCAGATCTTGTGAAATCGCTATCTCTAAATCTTCTAGAAAGATATATACATACATTGCATATGCTTTGGCTAA
This sequence comes from Drosophila mauritiana, assembly GCF_004382145.1. NCBI lineage: Eukaryota > Metazoa > Arthropoda > Insecta > Diptera > Drosophilidae > Drosophila > Drosophila mauritiana. Next base: position 17,732,045 of record NC_046672.1, on the reverse strand, counting down.
CCCCTGACCTATACGCCCCATAAGTCTGTACGATAAGTTGGTAGAGTAAGCGACAGCAGAACGGACAATCACTGACGGAAGTGGAGATTATTAGGCGGGTTAGATGCTACGGTTGGGTCGGAAGGAGCAGGTGGCGGGTGGCAGGTGCCAGGATGCAGGAGCAGAGCAGGCAGGCAGGAGGCAACTAGCGACAGGCAGCGTCAGCAAATGAAAACTCTAGGCAACAATCTCGAGGAGCAACGTTTGTAGCTATGGTTAATCATAAATACATTTCTAAGGAACAGCGGAACAAAATCAACTTCAACTAAAGTACAAAGGACTTTACAAAGCAACACACACAAAAGCACACACTACGAGATTTGATTTAAATATTTCACATATTTTAAATAGCTTATTTCAGTCGAAATATCGGAATATACAATGGCACTTCTTGTTGCAAACTTAACTCAATGTTCACAGAATGTTCTCTACGTTACTTCGTTTTAATTCCGATCTATCTTTAACTATAGTGCTCTTTCTTTTCAGATACGAAAGATTCTTTCGATTGACAAAGTTAAGGACTCAAATATAGGTTGAAACTTGATTCGGCTATCGAAAAGAGTTAGTGTGTGATTTTGTGCGGTTAGGCGGAGGATGCAAGCGATGCAGGAATGCAAAAATGCGATGAGATGAGTGACGTGTCATGGGGGGAATACGGGGTTTTTTGGGGGAAGTGTTGCTGATGATGGCGTGGTGCGGAGTTGCACTGATGGATGCACTGTGCGCGTGAACAGCACCTTTGTATGGTTTTACTTGCTGGTCCCAAGTGGCCAAAGCCCGATGCTATCGTATTGATCTCGACTTGCTTCCAGCAGCAGTAAGCGGACTGGGCGCCGGTCGCCCTCCGTTCCGGCTCTTTGGTGGCCCGGCTCAGCTGGACCTCCCTGTGCTCCTTCTGCTCCTCCTTCTCCTTGCTGCCCGTGCCAGCGGCAGTTCCGACTCCTGCAGCTCCGACAGCTCCAGCTATTTGCCCCACAGCAGCGCCCGCATCCTGACCACCATCCTCACCAGCCGCCGTTCGCAGCGCCCGTGGCGACAGCTCGGGACAGGCGGACTCCAGCATCAGATCGCTGCGCAGCATCCCCAGCGATGTTTTCTTTGATTCAAAATCATTTTTCGTAGCACAGCGATGCAATGAGTGACGGATAATGGAGCAACAGATTGCGTTTGAGATCGAGAGTTTGTACAATTGCGTGGTTAGGTTTTAAGTTTTTGAAGGAGTGGTGACGAGAAAAGCACAGATCGTGAACTAAATTTTGCACAGAGAGCAAATATCGCAACTAAACTTGATATTGGGTGATGAAAATGTAAAAACAAAGGTATTTACACTGAAAATCATTGGCAAAATCAACAAGTTTAAAAAGAGCAATAGTTTAATTGATTCTAACATTCTTCAATGCTTCAATTGAGACTTCGATAAGATTCGAGACAAGATTGAATAGTAATAAAGTAAAAATAGCGCTGGCAAAGTTATATTTAATAAACCCTATCAGTTACCGGGCCAATAACTATTCAAATTATAAAACTGTCACCTTTCTGATAGGATCTACAAAGATTAAGCTTCTTGCGACGTGAAAAAGTTCAACGGATTCGCCTCTGTGCTGGTTTCGTTAGGGGAAATGCATGTAAATCAAAGTAGGAGGAGCAATGGCAAAGTTCTAGCATTATGGGGGTCAGGGATGGGCTGTCCTACGTCGATTTACAAGCCAACGATAAGGAGCTGTGAGTCCAGGATGCTCGCATAAATCACGCGAGATTAGCGACTACAGCCGACTTCTAGGCTTTGACTGCGGCTATGGCTATGGCCGGGCGATTTATGGAGTGGCGATTAGATTGCGACCGCGGGTGGAGGGGCCCAATAAATTCTAGCGAGTAACCCACTGGCTGCCTGTAGATGTGCTCCCTCCCGATGGGGATGAGGTGGATACGTTGGCGGGTGATACGATGGTGGTGTGCAGAGGGCGGAGGATCGGAGATGGGTGGACGCCAGCTGACGGAATCTCACCTGGGTGAATCCGTGCGCCAGCACCTTGCGGTAGATGTTAAACAGATTGGCCGTGAACTCATCCACTTTGATCGTCTCCGCCAGCGTCGTCGTGATGAACTCCTCGTCGTGGGCCACATTGTGCATCAGCCGATTGATGATCGGCTGCAGGGCCACCGCCTTTTCGAACTCCTTGCGCGGAAACGAGGAAGGCACCAGGACGAAGGGGGCGAACTGGAAAATGAAAATGTTTAGTATCCTGGCAAACTTCAGCTCAAAAACACGCCAGCTTGGAGCTCGATTGAATGCTATTGTGTGGCTTATATCGTCACATTGCTAATCTTTCTCTACCGTGAATAAAATGGAAAACAAACTCGAGCGTCCAATCACATTTGGCATTACACATCATTTAAAAGTAACTGAACTCGATAAGGGATATGTAAAAGTAGTTCAACTTGATGCAGAATGAATGTTGTTCCATTGAAATTAGCTTCTTGAGCGGAAGCTAGCCACCTTAGCATGGATTCGAGCCCTCGCTAGCGAGTCCCCACTGTACCACCCACATTCAGTGAGTCCGGACTGAAGGCCGTCTTCGATCGCATCGCGGCGCCGTGCATGATGGCGTAGTCCTTGGCCTTGGCCGTCACCTCCAGTAGCTCGTCCTCCGCCAGCGGCAAGCGGATGCAGTTGCGCAGCACGGGCGTATTGGCGTCGCTGGACATGATCGTTCTGCTTGGGGCGGTCTGCTGCTGGTATCTGGGATCTGGGGCGTCAGCTGCGTCTGTAAGAGGCAGAGTTTCTTAGTTGTTAGTTGTTCGCTTATGCCGCACTATCCGCGGTATCTCACGGGGTCTGCTCGCCGGAACTGCTCGCTGGGCACTGAGCACTGAGCACTGCGACGACTGTCTACTGCCTACTCACCACTGCTGGTACCGCTGGAAGCTCTAGAGTCTAGAAAATCTGGAACTGCGGCGCTCTTATCTCTGCGCTCTCAAGGGGCGATTGTTGTGGCTGCGCCGCTGGTTTCCTGGGTAACGCTGCTGGTGCTCCTCCTGTTCCACCGGTTGCACTGTCAATGTGGAAACCGTCAAACGGCTGGGGATTGGAGTTGTCAGTTTACAATTCGCCCAAAAGCCCTTAAACGAAAATATAAGAATGTTTTCCAATGCCCAGTATTTTTGGCCGAGTTTCTGCAGTGTGCACACAGTGGGATGGGCAGGAAATACCAGCCGGCGATGTGCCGCAATATGCCAGATTATGGCATCAAAAAATACCAGGGAAATACGCTGCGAGAAAATTGTAGCAAGTGCCCGTTATTCAATCAATTTAAATTGAAAGTAATGATTACAAACTGTACAATCAATCGTATATTTGTGCCATTTTCTTATTATTAATATTATTTCTAATTTATTCGCGGCCTTATCATCATCTCCACGAAGGTGAGCGAGTAGGTCCAATCGTTGTTGTGCCAGGAGCCCCACATGATGCCATTGGTTTTTCCATTCTGCGAGCGCCCCTCCTTGTAGAACTTGCCATTGAGCATGCTGCAGTTACTCCGCCGATTAGTATTACATATACACATGTCTGTAATGGGCGTACTTACCTCTTGGCGCAGTCGTAGTACCACCAGCCACCATATTCGTCGGCGGCACAGTTTAACCGATAGGCATCGTTGTCCCTGTCGTTGGTGGTGAACTTTTGGCGCTCATGTGGCCGCAGGGAATCGCCGGCTGTGCCGTTGTAGCGGCCCAGCGACTTCAGCTCATAGGACTCACTCTCGCCGCCGAGTTCGAAGTCGTCGTAGTGGGCGTGGCTGGTGGTGCCGTCAATCTTGCCCAGCTTAATGTACAGTTCGTGGCTTCGTTGCCGCGTCATGTGATGCACTTTCTCCAGGCCGATGAAAAACTCTCCTCTCACGCGCCCGAATCCATCCTTGTAGTCCTTCCAACCGCGATCGAAGTTCTCGGAGCCATCGTAGCGTTTCTGTATGGTCAACCAGCCGTTGGAGCTGCAGGGAGCCTCGAATGCTGCCAATCCACGGATCTTCAGCTTATAGATGCCACCTTTGCCGTCGGTGGGACACGTGTCCTGGCGGCTGCACTGCGACAAGAGTTCGTCGCTCAAGTGCTTGATCTTTGCCGCGCACAATCGTATTTGTATGTCCTTGCTTTTGATCTCGTCCTGGGCAGACAGCCACTCACTTCGAAGGACTTTCATGTTCTTGGCCAAAACGTTGAGCCTGGCACTTTGGTCCTTGATCTGGCCGGCTTGCAGCAGGAGCAGCTCGTCCTTGTGGCCGATGCGCGCCTGCAGCTCCTTGATGGTTTCCGACATGGCCTGGACCTGGTTCTTCAGCTCCTCGCTGGAGTTCACCTTGGCGAAACGATCGAGTATGGGTCTCCAAACCCAAATGCGGTGCGCACTGCACGGATTGTCCACATTTTGATCGGAGGACCTCTGCGGATCCTTGGCCAAGGATGTGGATATCGAAAGCGAAAGAATCAGGATGAGGCATGCGGTTTCCATTATCCTGAACATGCGAACTGCGCCAGTTGCTGCGCCGAAGTAAACTGATTTTTTATGCGCTAATGAATATTTATAAGCACTTGATGTGCCCATCAAATTTGTAATAACGTGTTGCTTTAGAGTCTTGGGCATTTTAAGCCGCGAGTTTAAGTGTCCACCTAAAATCCGCACAGTGGAAGAAAAGGGCTTGACTTTGCACAGCGATAAATGGGGCATTCTTTTGGGACATTCGTTCGAAATAAGTTCGAATTTATTGTTTGAGAAACCATATATTGTGAATGAAAAAATCGTGTTTACAAATCATTATATTCTCGCAGTGCCTCAGTTTTACGATGCTTAACTTTTTAAATCGGGTCAAAATTTTACAACTTCTTCGCTTTTCGAAATAACTGGATTTATGTGTTCTAATTAAAACCGGTTGAAAGTCGCATTTTAATGGCAATGAAATTTTTATTTGCAAATGATGTGAATTTAAAAAAAAAAATGCATCAAAAAATAAAAACAGAGCTGTCTGTGAGCGGAAAGTATTTTAAAGTAAAGACATAAAGTTGATTTAAAGAAATATTTTTAAACAAAAAATCCACCACGATTGGTTCAAGAGCTCGCTTAGTCAGGAGGCTGTATTAGCTCTATTTATTTTGTACAACAACCACCTGGCAGTGGTGTCGATTAGTTCAGATGCATACATATTGAGTGGCCTTTAGCACTGGCTTGCAGAGGTCTAAAGCGAATAGTCCTCTTCGATAGACAAGATATTTTCAAAATATAAAACAATTCATATAATTTTAAAAGAAATGCTCTCTATTGCGTATTAAGAAATGCGAATGGCTCACTCATGTGCATAAACTGATAAATTTGGTGAAATAAACTGATTCCCCGAAAACATCGAGTCGTAAGACATCGGCTACTATCGCAACCGATGTCCCGATAGTGGCTAGCTACCACCACCGTTCCGCCCGATATACCGATACATCGATATCATCGCGAGTGGCTAACCCAGCTCTGAAAGGGAAGCAAGACACCTAAAAGCAGCAACAAAATGCGCAGCGCGGAAACACAGGCGGCGTGTTAAATAAAATAATAATATATAGTCGGTGCAGCTGGCCGTGTGTGGCCGCTGGAAAAACGGGAAAAGCGTTTACACAGTGCTTTTTATTTAGCATTTTCTCCGTTTCGTCCGTGTCTGTGTATGCGTGTGCTGCGTGCGTGAGTGTGCGTGTTTTTTTTTCCTCATTTGGTGTGTGCTTTTTTTTTGTACATTGCGGAGACGCGCTCTTTATTGTGGCAGACGGGCGGAAAAGATGAAAAACCGCAGAGAGAGCGGTGAAAATTGATGGGAAAATGTATAAAGTTTGTTAATTGATCGTTTTCGAAATGAAAGCATAGAAAAAGGAGCAGCAACGGCGGCAGCAGCAACAACAACAACGAGTAACGAAAAACGGCAAAATTTTTTTGTTTGCCTCGTATCGCATTTTCTCACTCTCTCTCTCTCTCCTGCTGCGTGTGTGTGTGAGTGTGTGTGTGCGCGTCACATATCGACGTCCCTCTCTTGCCACCGACAACAACAACAAATACAAAACGAAGGAAGGAAAGAAAAAGGGGAATAAAGTGAAACATGTTTTTCTGTGGCAACAGCAACAACATAAGCGGCAGCTGCAACTATCGGCAGCAACAACAACAGCAGTATCATAAAACATGTGTGGAATAATCGCAGCGAATTGAACAAAGCCCAAAGCCTGGAAATAAAGTAACCAAAAAAGAGAAACGTAGAAAATCAAATGTAAGTAAGCCTTTTTATGCTTCTGTTTTTGCTGTTTGGTTAGGTTGAAAAAAGAGAGAGCAGAAAGAGAGTCGAAACTCAAGCGTCCAGCAATATACAGCGTGCTGTTAGGCGTTAACAGCGTTGCTGTTATGCGCCCAGCAGGCAAACCAATTGGACTTGCCGGCATTTTAAAGTCCAATTGGCTTGTGGCCATTAGTTTATTAATTCGATGTTTTTTCAGTTAAATGAGGTTTTAGAGTATTTATTAAATATATTTTAATTTGAATTTGTCAGCTGGCAATTTGGTTCACTATATGAGACTGCAGTCTTACTAAATGTTCCTGTATTTATGCGCACAATGCAGCTTTAGAAGGAATTTCTTAAAATTTTTTGTATATTTTTCAAAAGGTTCAAATTAGTTGGATTATACAAAAATTTGAATATCAATTCATCAAGTTCTAAGCTGGAGCAAACATTTAGTTGACTAGATATTTACGATTTATTTTATTGGTTCTGTTGCTTTGGTAATCACTTAATTAAATAAGCTCGATGTGATAATAAAGGACTTAAAAATTATAATTCAATTTATACGTATTCCTTGAATTCACTCTCTTTTATCGCTCGTTGCGCGCGCCCTCTCTCTCTCCTTCTCACTCTCTTCCGTTTCGAGTTTCAAGAAGCGACGCCAAAATAGCAATAAAAACAACAACGACGCAACAGAGCCGCAAAAGGTGGCAACCCTGCTTGCGTTGCACTTTTTACACCCAACCGCCCACAATTTTTCCGAAAAACGAATACAAAAGGGAAAAGGAGGAAAAATCCAAACAGCTGGCAGCATCGCATTGGCAGCTGTGATTTTTCCTTCGTTCTTCCGCTGGACAAGATGGGTTTTTCCACACTGTCTCCTTCTCTATTCCCCCTCCCACTCTTTTTGTTCTCTTTGCGATCGTGTTTCGTTGCGTCTTGGCCTTGCACTCATTTCCCATTGTTATTGTTTATTTCGCAAGAATTACGACACTGTCGGGCGAATTTGTTGGTAAACAATTGTGTATTGAGGCAGCTACGGTGGTCACTTGATATGAGGAACATTTTTTGTATGTACATCGCTGACCATACATTAATGAAGACATTTGTATGTGCAAGCCTAAATAGCTTCGATCTATAAAGTAGGAAATAAAATAGCAAGAAAACAAAGTTTGTACAACTCGCAGTTGGGTATTACCTAATATTTACGCTCAAAAAGAAGTAATACCCTTAAACTGTTGAAAAAACTGGAAACTCTTATCCAAATAGAGAATATAATTCGCAGCGTTTAGAAAAACATAATTGTAGACGTGGAAGGTATCAGTTAGTGGGGCGCGCATTTGTTAGTATGAGTGATCCCCGTACAGTGAATGCCCTTGATAGCGATCCAGTTCGTTCAGGACCATCTTCCGTCGCAGTCGCTGTTGGTGCCGTCGGCGCTGCCTGTAGAGATCCAGGAGAGCGTTGCAGGTGTTCCTGTCGAGTGAGTAACCACACGCATTGGGTGGGCGGTGAGGCGACGTCTTGCACAGCAAAGCGGCGGAGCTGACTTTTTGCTTGGCCTCCACGGCGGCGGATGCAGCGCGACAGGCCGCCTCCCTCACCTGTTCGTACTCCGACTTGGCCTGCGCCACCTGGCGGGCCAGGCGGTCACCACGCGCCTTCGCCGCCGCCAGCATTAGATTCTTTTCTTCGATATCCACGTTCGCCTGGTCGATTAGGCCTTCCATTTCCGACAAAGTGCCACTCGTCTGTTGCACCAGGACCCTGAAAACATTAGGAAGCGAAGAAGCATTATGTGCGAGAAGATGCGATATTAAAAATCGATATGTTATCGCTGGGAAGTCTTTTGATATAACGATATAATTTTTTCGCTTTTTAATTGGGGTTATATATATATATATATGAACAATATATTATATATAATATTTATCTATTATACCTGAATGATTCGGCTTGAAGCTCCGCTGCTTTGACTACGGCAACGGCGGCCTCCACGTTCGTCTCACTGATCTCCAGCGAGCAGCGCACCTGTCCGACCACCTCCTCGGCATCCCGGATCTCCCTAGCGTAGTTGTCCACCATGGCCTGCTTGCCCTCGAGCACGGCATCGGCAGCACGGGCGGCGGAGATGGCCTTTTCCGCCAGCTGCATCTTCGCCTGCCGCGATGCATCATGGGCGGCGGCCGCCTGTGCATCATTTGCTGCCTTGGCCACCTGGGCGGCATTCTGGGCAATGTGGGTGGCCTTCAGCCGCGAATTGAACATATCGCTGTCACAGGAGTCACAGTTGTCCCTATCTCTATTTTTATTCCTGTCTTTGTCCAGATCCCTGGCTGTATTTCTATCCCAATCGCGGCCTCGATCCCGATCGTCCATGTTTTCGCCTCCAGTGGTGCATCCCAGATAAGGCAATGGCATCACTGTGACCCCCGAACTGCCGTTCCCATCGCAGTTGAGGCTCTGGGTAGATACGTCATCGTTGATGTTGTCCAGATAGCTAGCCAGGGAGGCGTCGTGACCGTTGTGGGGCAGGTCGAAGCTCATAGTGCGGACACTCATAATGCGGAGGATGATCAGGAGCAGGGTATATGGTGGAAATATATACATTTTGGATCAGGAATTTGAGGGAAGCGACTCAGGCTGCTGTTTTCAAAACTACTCGATATTTCATAGATTATATTCCAGGGTATTTAGCAATTCTTTACAGTTCACATAACTGCTGGCTTTCTAGTATTTTCGTATGGTATCAGTTTAATTGATGATGGGAACCACTTGACTCTCCCGTCTAAAAGAGCTATAACGTATTTGTGAAACGGAAAAGCACTTGTTTATCCTTTAACGATTTTTTAATTGAGCTGAGTGGTTGCCCATACTTTTCCGCCAGCGCTTTTCCAGCTTTCCCACTTCCCATTGTCCTGCAGGATAAATGGCTGCCATGGCGATGGGTAATCAGCACCTCAGTTAGCAGCTTTCGCACCTTGCTCACCTTTCGCACCTTTCTCCCTTCGCCCAATGCAGTGTAAATGCGTATCAAGAATACTTCATTAGTGCCCAATTGCGGCGCAATTGCGACGCTGACGCAGTCAACTGGCTGGCTAACTAAGTAACTAACTAGTTACTAGCTGACTAACTACCTAGCTAGTTAGCTGACTAGCAAGCACGTGTGGCGAGCGGAGAAAGGGGAGAAAGCGGCGTGGGTGTGGGTGATCTGGGAAAAGCCGCACTTTATCACAACAAACCAGATGCCAAGCACGTGCTGCCATTTGTTTTGGTTATTATTATTGTGATTCCAGTCTCTAATCAGTGCGGCCAAACAAATAAGTAAGCGGAAAACAGAAACCATGAATGCAGTTAACTGGCGGTGGGGAAAACGCCACCTGGCGGAAGTCATATCAACAATTGCAACGATCTGTAGATACAGATACATAGATACTAGATACATAGATCGCGTTATAAAAGATATTTGCGTATTTTTCATTTGCACTGAATATGCTAATATTTATTTCGTGAGAGAATTCAAATTCTTGGTTGAAATTACGCATAAAAGTCAGGAAAAATATATTATCCGCATAATTAATTCAAGATTCAAGATGAGTTATCTGAAAGATGAAATTCCATAGATGCAGAGTATAAAAACTATTTACTGGCCCAATATTAAGTGAAATTCATGCCGGCCATTCAGTTCTTTGTCATAAATATACAGAGGTGGTCAAAAGTATTTACACAACGAGCTTTTTTTTCAATTAGTTGACAATTGAAAAAAAAGCTCGTTGTGTAAATACTTTTGACCACCTCTGTATATATATATGTACATACATATATGCATGGTATATAGTATCGTAATTGTAGTCTTCTTGTTCTTGTTCTTCCTGCATTCATTATCATTGTTGTTGCTGCTGACTGGTCACCAGTTTAGTGCAGTCTGCTTGCGAAACTGAAATTTTCAATGCCACTGTCAAAGCTGCGACGTCATCCGTCATCAATGAATGCGCAGTTTTCAATTACCATACAAAATACAAAACAGTCGGTACGACGGCTATACAGTGGCGGAAATGGGGAATGATACCGCCAGGTTCTCTATAAGAAAGTGTAAAAAAGGCAGAACATAACTACATTCCATTCAATTGACAGTCTGTGCATGGAAAATCATACACTAGTCTTCCCATGTGATCTTATGAGTTTCGAAAACCATGAAAATATGGTATCGTTCGTTATCAGATATATGATATCTATGTACATACATGTCGAATAGATTATAGGTCTTTAAAATACAAACCAAATGTTCATTTTATGTTCTTTCTGATTTATGGAGAAGTAAATTTAATCATTGCCAACATCATTTATGTTTTAATACCACCTTATATCATAATATTGTGCATTTGATAAGTTTATATTTAACGTGATCTTGAGAGATCACAAAAACAACTTCATGAAAGGTTCTTTTTTTAATTGCCGCTTGTTGTCTTTTGTATTTTCGCTTGCCACTTGTTAGTGTTTATATTTTTTATTTGCACATTTTTGCGCTATTGCGTATTGAGCAAAAATCAACTTTATTAACTGACCTTGTGTGTGGCCATGTGCCCCAGTGTGTGTGTGTGTGTTTGTGGGAGCGAGATGGCAGCAAAGCTCTGCGACTGCGCCGCTCACTTCACTTTGGTTCATTTCAGTTCACTTCATTATTTCATTTCAGTTCATTTCGCTTCAGTTTCGGCAAAGGCAAAATCGGTCATTGAACTTTGAACCACCTCAAGCTAAACAAAAAAAGAAAAGTTCAGAAAAATAAATAAGACAGCAAGGAAAAAAAATAAAACAGCAGCAAAAATAAATATAATAAACATAGCCAGCCAGCGGCGGCATTTACATTCTTCGCTCTTCTCTCCGCTCTTCTTCGCTTTCGATTCTTCTCTATCGCTCCTCGCCTCGTTCTACAACGCACTTGCTGCGGGGCGTGCGAGCGGGACGGGAATAGGACTGCGGGGAGTGCAGAGAAAGAAAGCATAAATTCTTCGCCTTTCTTTGCACAATCGCACAATCTTCCATTGAAAAAGTGCTTTCAAAAGCGCAAAAACCGTTTTGATGTCGCTGATGCCCAATTGTTGTTGCTGCCACAGTAGTACTTCGCTATGCAAACCAAAATGAAAAATGCGTCCTAGGATTTGCAACTTCCTTGCATGATTTGCAGTTACAATAAGAAAGATGCACAATAGCTTATATCCACGCAATTGAACTTCAAATTTGAGACAAAACCATGTGACTTTAGTTGGATTCAAGTTATGGAAGTCGTGCCGTACTATTTCCTTGCCAAATTCCCTTAGCTCTTCTCGTTCTTGGCTAATCAGCGATACTAACGAATACAGAAGAAGCGGAAAACGCCTAAAAGGTATTTTTAGTAGACACCTAGAAAATCTGGAGCACGCACATAGCCAAATAAGTTTGTGTATGTAGGCAAATGTGTGAGTACGCCGCCGTATTAATAACAAAACGTTTTCCTTCCTCTTATTTTTTTCTTTCTCGGGCGTCGCCACATGTTGCACTTTTAATAAAATCGAGTTCACAAAAAAAAAAAAAAAGGAAAGGAATGCAGAAATAGAGGAAGACGCTGTTGCAGAAATATGATTTATTTCAATTATTAGTTTAGTAGCAGCATTTAATGTGCACGCAAATTGAATTAAACAAAACGAGTGCAAATGGAAAAAGTCACACGAACGATTTGGGTCACCACATGACGTGCTGTGCTCCCCTCTCCACCGCTCGCTCCTTCTTCTTCTTCTCATTCTACGGTGGGTGGCTGTAGTGGGTGGGCGGCGGAGAAAGGCGAAAGCGAGAAGAAAGAGAGCGCGAGCGGCAGGGCAACCACACACACACACATACACACATATGTGCTACCACCACACGTACATTGGCGCAGTCCGACAGACAGACAGACAGCCAAGCCAAGCGATTCTGACGTCAAACGGCCGCCGCCGATCATAAAGTTGTATTTTTTATGCCCCCGCTACAGTGTCTACTCGCTAAGTTGGCCTGCTAATAGGGATTTGCGGTAAAACCCAGTTAAAGCTTCAATTTCTTGGCCTCTGCCTATTGATGTTTTGTTATTTATAATAATAAAATATACAAAACTGGCAGTGCAACTTCAGTTGTGCATATCTCTTAGATGAAATCGTTGATAACAATCGAAATCACTATTTGCGAATGATTACTGTAGTGTTAGGAATCTTAATGTGGAATTTTTAGTACTTTTCCCAGAAGTTGGGGGAGTAGACTTGTGATCCGATTGCGAAGATATTCGTAGACCACCCAGCCGCAGGACAGGGTTGCCAGCTGCACCGAAAGCCGAATTAGTTGGCCAACGTTTCGCGCAGTGCGCCTCACTTTTCTACTCTATTGTTTTGTCCGTTTGTGTGGGAGTGCGTGGGTGTGTGTCGTTATTGCAGCTATTTATTGCTGCTTTTTGCCGATTTCGTGTTGGCCCAGAAATAAACGATGAAGCATGCAAAAAAAAAAAAAAAAACTGGCTGCTGCCGCCTGCGCTAAAAATAAACGCAATAGTAAATAAATAACGATCCCCGGACATCGGCGGTCGGACCGGACCGTCCGTCCGTCCGTTCGTCCACATTGCAGAAAAGTGTGAAAAGTCAAACGAACATGAACTGATAATGATAACGAGAAAGGCGTTCGATTGTCGATCGCTGATCGTCGATCACAGTTGACAACAACGGGTTAACACTCGTTAGCCACATGATCTGCAAAAGATCCGCATCCGCACTCTGCGAATAGCTTGCTTACTTTATTAGTCACAAAGTGCAGGCAGGAGTGACGCATTTGTTTCTTTTTTTTATAAGCCCCTCCCCGCCCCTTCCTTTTTTTGTACTGATTCCGATTCTGATTCACACCAGGAGAATCATTCACGGGCTGCAGTTTTCCTGCTCTCTGTATCCCGTTTTGTGGCTTTTGTTGATTTGGGAACTGGTTTTCTTCTGTTTTGCCGGTAAAATGTGTGAATAATTTCTGCAGAAATGTATAAAAAAGCACAAATACGGTGGCGTTGGAATAACTTGCCCAAGAATATTTGATATAATTCCGCTCATGTTATTGCATTCCATAAATGGTTTAATATTATAATAATTTGCATAGTTTTCCGCAAAATATTTGGCAAGTCATTGTTAGTGTTATTATTGCACTCTAATAACTTTCCTGTATAGCCTTCGTCACTAGAGTGCTAACCGCAGCTGTAAAATTGTGCATTTATTTTGCTGTTGTTGTTTGTTATCCCTTTTTTGCGCCGCGAGGCAGAGCCAGAAACTGAAGGAGGGGTGGCAACCCTGGTCGTCTGCTGGTCAATTCCATTTGCTTGGCAACAAAATCGCGAAATGCCGACAGAAGAGCAACAACAACAACAACAAAGCAAGAAAAAATGGCAAGCAGCGCACCTCTAAACGCTAATAAACGCCACTTTCACCGCAGCATAGACAACAACAGCAATTTGCGCGTGTGTGCTTTGTTTTGTTTAGCTAATTAAAATATTTGCTCACGTATATTGTGTGTTGTGTGGGGTTAATCGACATTTGTAATTAAAATGCACACCAAATTTTTCGCCTTGACAACAGAGTCGAAAACGAGTAATCGAAATCGAACTTGAAACAGCTGTCACTCCGCGGTGCGTGTGTTTTTGTGTGCGAGTGCAATGTCAGAGGTGGGCGTGTGTGTGTGTGTATGTATTAGAGGCGGCGCCCCGGCAGAAGAAAAAAAACACAACGAAAAAAGCCAAGCCACACGTTGAACTTGCGCGCTCTCTCGCTCGCACACAGACGCATGCTTTTTGCGTCGCGTGTCGTTCGTTCACCTGCCAAAGAGAGACACAGAGCGAGAGAGAGTTGGGAGAGCGAGCTGGTTAACATCGCGTTAACAGAGGCAGAGAGAGCGCCAGATTGTTATTATTTATTATTTTTATTTGCGCCGTACGCTTCAAACCTTTTCCGGCTCCCCAATTCATCCATATATATATATTTGCATATATATACTTAACTATAAATAATTACAATTCAATTAGTTGATTAAACAAACGTCTTCTCATTTCGTTGCAGCAACACAAACAACAACAACAGCAGCAGTATCAGCAGCAGCAGTACAGTTTTGTAAACAAAGCGTGGCGACAATTATTTACCATTATCAATTGCAAAAAGAAACATACAAATTTAAAAGTGCTTGTGAAATGTTTATGCAAAATGTTGAGCATAGCGGAAGCCAAAAATTACCATAAAACCAAAAGTTTACTAACTTGAGAAAATCGATAGATTCTAGCTTACTAATCGATAAAGAGAAAACCAAAAAAAATAAAAAACAATCCATACAGCGCAGAAGAAAGACAGATCGCAAAAGTTTTTGCTTTCTTCTCAGATTTCCCCCGTGCGTTTGTGTGCGTGTGAGTTCGCATTCGCGCGTGTGTGTGTGTGTTTTGTTTTCATTAGAGCACACACACACGCCCCGTTGTGTGGGAGTGTGTGTAATTGCAATGTCGAGCGGTAAATAAACGGAAAGAGCAATAACAACAACAGCAGCAGGAGAAACGTGTTTTTGTTTTGTTTGTTTCATAAATGTTTGACAATTACACTGTAAAAAAGAAAGAAAGTAATTCGTGACAAGTGCGCGGACAAACGGTAAAGCAAATTCGAAAAAAAGACTTGAAACTTGTGTTCATAATTTTAAACAAACAACAAAAAGTATTCGACCCATTTAAAAATATATACGAAAAAATATATATTAACCAATACCACATACATAAATCTATATTAACTGGTAATCACGAAAGCAAATTCAAACAAAAACAAACAACAACGACGCAAAGGATAACGAAATGAATGCAAATTACGCAAAAAAAACTATTTAATTTATACAAAAAAAAAAAAACTACAAATCACAAGCAACCAAAATCCGACACAAAAACACAATTTCAAACTATCCAAATCGCATGAACAAATAACGCAACATATATATATTCATCTATATAAATATATATAAGCAAGAGTATATATATGTCAAGTACATATAGCGTAATACATAGGAGCCAACAAACCAAGTAAAGATTCATTAATCAGCGCAAAACCAACAAACATCATCCCCATGTATAGATTAGAGGATACGAATAGCGGCGGCGTTATGGATAAGAATAAACAGAAACGTAAGTATTATCCACTGATCCTTCTCCCAAAAAAACTCAGGATCATATCGCTCGGATCGCTCCAGAAACTGCCAAATATTTCCTAAACCTTTCACCACAGGAAACCCAGTTTATAACCACCTATTTTTGCAATCATTTTTGTAGTGTAAATTGAAGTTAGTTTTTATTGCCATATAGATAGATGGTATTTTGTGGCATGACTATAAATCAAATAAAAGTCACCCATGTTGCAAATACACTTGACATTCCAAGATAAAAATGGTGTTACTGCCTCAGTAGTACAGCTGTAACGGTACTGCATTATTTACCTTTCGAATAAATCAGTTCAATATTACTGCTTTCGATTGCAGTGCAATAATTCCACGCAAATGGGGCGTATCACCGATAATTATAATTAATATCAGGTTCAGGTGAAATTTTAAATAATGGCCAGATTTTGAACAGCTAATTTCGGCTGCCTTTCCCCACCATTTCAACCGCTTTTCCTGCTCAAGCGGGGAGTGCAACAATGTCACTCCATTCATTCAGTAAATAATGTGTCAACTGTTTGCTTATCACTCAACCGTCACCGTCTGTATTTGTTCCAATCCGCACTGTTTTGAAAAAACCCGTAAGTCCATGCGGGACTTCCCCATTATTTGCCAAATATGTCGAGACTTTAGTATCCGATTAGCCGGCGCCATCTGTTCATAAAGTTGTCAAGTGGAGGGGCACTACTACCTTTCCACCGTCACCGTCACAGTCGCAGTCACGTCACGACGTGACTCACCTGCTCCGGATGCAATTATCGATGGAGGTTGTTGTGTTGGTAGTGGCTAGTGGCCCGATCCCCCTCGTTCCTGGCCCAAAATGCAAGTGGCCAAAAAGTCGGCGGGGAGCGAACGCAAAATGTCGTCAACTATTTTTATTTTCGGCCGAGAGACGCGACAGACAAACAACGAACATGAGAACTTTGGGGCAAAGATCCCACATTGCGAACGGAGGATCGAATCGGATCGGATCGGATGGGATGGGATCCCTATAAATAGAGGGGCTGGTGGCTATGCTCCTGCGAATCTTTCGAGGGGCCCCGAACGCATTTATCATTCAACTCTTCCATCGATTGGCAAGCGTTCAATTTGTTTATAAAAGCAAAATATTTTATAATTGCTTCGGCGAAATGGAAAACACAAATTAGCTTGGCGTGTAGACAGACATTTACATAACGCTAAAGAACACAAGTTTATAATTATTTCAAAATCGTTTGGCCATTACTTGGCATTTTAGTTTCGAAAACGATTTCCTATTTATATGGCTCATTCTGCAAGTGGCAGCCCAACCAGTTATACAGTTTTGTAACGCACTGCATTATGTACACACACTTTTTGCCTGGGGTTAATTACATTTTATTTTAATTTCACATTTTGTTTGCTTTGTTTTGATTTCCTTGACTTGCCGACGACGCAAAAGCCGAAACAAAGAAATGCATACTTACATATGCATGTATGTATGTATGTATATTTGTATCTCTGCGCGCACGAGACAAGTGCGAGCACTTTCCCACCCACAACCACCCAGCGTTCCCCCATTTCCCCCACATGCATTCGCTACATGTCATTATTGAAATGCCATTATCAACGAAAAGCGGAACTCCCTCTTTCAAAAAACACTTGTGATAGAAAACAAAAGGCCAGAAGTGCGCTTTTCACCAACAACAATGGGGAAAACACCTAGGAATACAGATTTATTTATTTGTGGTTAATCACAAGCAAGTACAAGTAACTCTGTGATCAATATGGTGAAACTGAAAGGAATATGCATCATATTAATTTACCCAACACTGTTTTAATCAGTTGGGCTTCTCCAACACCAGAGATGTTCAACTCCGAAACAAAAGTCGAAATGTATGGATTTGAGTTCTATCCGTAAGAGATTTTTGTATTTCCCATTCACTCAAATGCAACTGTGCAACACTGAACGAGTCTGGTGTAGTGTTAACATAGCGAATTCCGATGCCAGATCGCCGGGCATCCCCTACTTTAGCTTCATGATCATTACCACACCGAGATCGTGATGATCGTTGCAATCTCGCTATCGCCGCTCGGCTTCGTTCGTGTGTTCGGCATAAGTGCACCAAAAAAGTGCAAAAACACCAAGTGAAATAAAAGAGCAGGCAGAAAACACGGTTCCGTATAAATAAAACAGACAACAACAACGACGAGTGACAAACTTTGGGGACTGAACTGGGGGAACAAAAACCGAGGCAGTTTGCGCTGAATTTTCACACGACGCAGACCGCGCTTCATACAGCCAGATCCAAATGGATCTTAAATTACTTAAATAAACTAAATAAAAACGGGGAAAAATAAACGAAATAAGCATATCATTTTGATTGATAAAAGGAAGCGGGTAGTGCGAAGTGCGTTCGCGTTCGCGATTGCGATTGCGAGTGATATGTCGACGGCCCTGGTTTATTGGCAGTCAATGAATGGCGGCGATCCGATTGACAAGGCCACCGCGGATTGGGCGCCATTTGTGGTTGGTGCAGCAGCTGGTGGCAGCTTCAGTAGCACCACCATAACCAGCAGCAGCTTGAACCACCATCCGCACAACGGCCACCACAATCACCATCATCCGCCTCATTACATCAATTATTTGGCGCAAATTGGCTGCCAGCATCGTGTCAGAAATTGGCCAACAAATGGCAATCAGGATCAGGCGGATGCCGACGACGCTGGCCATCAGATCATCTCTAAATTCCTGCCCAAAAGTGCCTGGGACACGGTGCTGTTGGATGTGGATCGGGATTTAGATGGAGGTGGAGATG
Organism: Drosophila mauritiana; assembly: GCF_004382145.1. Classification (NCBI taxonomy): domain Eukaryota; kingdom Metazoa; phylum Arthropoda; class Insecta; order Diptera; family Drosophilidae; genus Drosophila; species Drosophila mauritiana. The sequence continues at coordinate 17,713,723 of NC_046672.1, read as the reverse complement.
GAGATAGAGATCGGGTCGATGGAAATGTGCTGATGGTTCAGGGATCGTCATCATCATCGAGAAGGGAGGCGGAACAGGCACTCTATTATACTAGTAAGCTCATTGGATGAAACAAAGAAGTTGGCCTAGAAACATTTGTTGGGTGTCAGTGACAACTTCTTAGTCAACGAATAGAAAGGAAAAGTATCTTACGTTTAAAGATCTTTGCTCTGATCGCGTTTATCTCGTCACCTGTTTTTTGGATATTGGAAATGTGGTGTTGGAATATCAAATATCTCGGACTATCATCGAAAACACAGCTGCTGCCTCTTACAGGTTTTTCTTTCTTGTTTATAACGTTGGGTCTATTTTTGTTGCACAAGCCACCAGCCAACAGGCGAAGAGCAACAAAACAAACAGAGTGAGCATGTGAAATGGTCATAGGAACTTGGGAAATAGAATCTACAAACGGCAGAATTATGTATCTGCGCCTGCATATTGTGTAATAATTTCAGTTCAGTTCCGTCTGGTTCTAAAATTAAGGTAGAGCTTCTTTTTACTTACCTCTGCTGCACAGGAAAAAATAAAGCTGAATAAATGATTGAATTAGTTTTTTTTAATGTCAGCATCATGAGCTTACTATCTTAAACTCACTTTTACTACTAATTCAAGTCTGAAATACTCAACTACTAATTTTAGAACGAATTTTGCATCTTGACTTAAAAAAAGAACGGATGACTCTGGGCTATATCACATTTTAAATGGGAATTGGCAGTGTTTTTCCTGCGTTGTGTGTCCACACTTTTCGCCCTTCCCTTTGCTTTTTTGCTTTTATTATCGTTTTGGCAACTCTCGACGCTGACGTAGTCAGGTGTGCGAGAAAACAGGTGCATTTTGCAGAGGAGCGGTGTCCGAGCGATCCGGTCAATGAACCAGCACAAAACGGCGCACAACGAAGGTGGCAAGCAAATACAGCGCAATAATTATATACACACATATATTTGTATAATTCCCGCCGATATCTGATAGCATCTCTGATCTCTGTCTCTCGCTCTCTTTCGCTCTAGTGTCCGCTTATGGGTCCAGCGGGGGCAGCGTCGACGCAGCGCAGGGCAGCGGAAGTGGGGGCGGAAGACAGCGCCACGCCCCCCTCTACGGGCGATTCGTCGACGCAGAGGATCTGCCTGCCACGCACCGGGATGTCATGCACCATGTGAGTACAGCATTATCCTTATCTTCAATCCAAAACATGCATTTACATACAAAGGACGTGCAGGAGTAGTGCAATTCTTCGGAAACTGGAAATTGTAGAAATGCTATTTTGTTTTGAAATAATCCACAAATATTTTGAGAGAGCCGTGTAAAAGTTAACTTTACTTCGTTGATTGTGAACTTACTTTTTCCCATGCTCCACTTAAATTAAAACTTGCAATTAGAAAGGTTTATGGCGCATTTGAGAAAGCCGCGCCCTCAGAAGATCAAAGAATGGTATTTTTCAGGACTGGTTTTGCCTTTCTCAATGCGGCCATTAAGACTACGTATTTATGTTAATAACGAAGCTTAGCAAGCACATAAATATTGTTGTTTTAATAAATTAAAGAGATTGTTTTCAAAATGTAAATGTCTGGAGTTTACGATTTGATCTGTGCACTTAGCTGGGCATCACTGTACTTCTGGCAACACTTTATCGAACAGTTTGAGTAATACGTTCTCCATCTCATTCCACAGCACTCTAGTCCCTCGTCTTCGTCGGAGGTGCGCGCCATGCAGGCCCGGATTCCCAACCACTTTCGGGAGCCCGCCTCGGGACCTTTGCGCAAGCTGAGTGTCGATCTGATAAAGACCTACAAGCACATCAACGAGGTAAGTGTGGCCCTTTACTGGCGGTTAATCTACAAGCAAATCATATGAGAACCATTTGATAATTGGATATTTGATCATGAAATCCGATGTTTATCGAGGCAAAATGGGTTTGGATCATGTTTACCAGGGTGTCTAGTTGTTACAATCCATATAACTTTTCAGTTTCCATTTGCATTAGTAAATAGTGATTCTATTGATCTTATAGTTTGGCAAGATTCCATATAATTTCAAAAAATATATTCTATCTAGCTTATGTAACTGTCTACCTTATAAATTACTATTGCGATACAACAAGAACCTAATAAGTTTGCAATCAAATTGATGGTACCTTGGTATCCATCCATCCCGATTTCTTCTTTTTTTATTTACGCTCATATGACGATCGGAATTTCGTCGGGGGCTTTTCTCGTCTTGTGGCTTTCTTTTTTCGGCTGTCTGACTATCTGCTGACAGCGGATATTTGTGGCGTTGAGCTGGGCTAAAGATACGTTTGTCCTTGACCCGTTCGTGGGGTCGATTCCCCCAACAGCGTCACCGTTCCCCCGCAGCCAGCCATTTGCAGTTGGCTTCGATTGACGTCGTCTGCCGCCTCGGTTGACAACAGCCGAAAAAAAATAAAAGGAGCATAAATGCTACACGCAACTGTCTCGGTTCTCCTGCCAAGTTCCCAAATTTCTCAACGAGAACGTCCCCCGAATAACTAATACTTGTTTCTTGATGGCCTCTCATGGAAACTGTCAAATGACGCTATGACAAAATGCCGCCGACCTAAATCGGTGATTATGCGCCTTGAGTGGGTGGGGCGAATGTCGCATGCCTCATAAAAATGTTAATATTTCACGCAGTTTGAGTTCTTCCGAGTTGCACGCAACTTTTCCCCACAAAAAAACCTTCACTTTCTGACAACTGTAAGGAAACTGTACCAGTAGTTAATAATATTTTCTTCTCTAAAGCATACTTAATTTTAATCAATTTAAAGGCTGTAATCAAATTAAAACCGGCATCTTAAAATCTAGCTTATTCTTAAAGGAAGTCAAACATACTGATATCGGTAAATGAGAGTGCTGCAGTTGGGCGATTTGACAGCTAGCGATGTTGCAAGTATTTGAATTTGACAGGTGCTCTCGAGCAGTTGGAGTGCTTTTGACAGAAGTTACAGTTACATTTGCAGTTGGCAGTTTGTGCCGTTGGAGATGCCGTAATATTGCAAATGCCTTTTCGCTGCCGCTTTGTATGCTACAGTTTTCGATTTCGAGAGAGTGGGGCTCTCTTCCTCTGACTCTGTCTCCTGTATCCTCTCGCAACGTGGTGCTATCTCACTTGCACCACCGCCAACTTGCCGCGTTAGCAACAACTTTTTTCACCAAGCTGCAGCCTTTTTTCCCCCGTGAAAGAGAAGCCGTGGTGGGGAAAAAGAGAGTGCGAAAGAGTGAGTCGAAAAAGGGAGAGAGGATTTTCTCTTCATTTTCTTTTTTTTTAGCTTGGCGTCGCCCTCTTTCGGCATTTTTTTTATTTGCCGGTCTTGGCTCTCATTTTCGCGATTTTCCCATCTTCCCACTTTGTGTTTACATTTGTCGTTGATGAAGTGGAAGTAACGGGATTACTTGCAACTGGCCAATAGAATCCAATTATATTTAACACTTCTATTTTTGGAAATTTTAATATTTTTCTATTACCTCATATGCTATGGGTTCTATGGGTTAGAAAACTATTATAAATCACACAGAAATACTATTGATTGAAATTGATCCGACTTTTTTAAGTGTAGTAACGCATTCTCCTGGCAGTGGCGTGTTGTTGCCCTTTAGCCCACTCTATTTGCCGCCAGGTGGCGAACATGATCATAATATTACAACGAAACCTTGAAATGTGTGTTTGTAGAGTTAAAAATACATTTTTTTTTGTTGCATATAAATAATAACAACTTGTACTTAATTTATAATATATATGATTATAATAATTTCAGGTTTACTATGCGAAAAAGAAACGCCGTGCCCAGCAGACGCAAGGAGACGACGACTCATCTAACAAAAAGGAGCGAAAACTTTATAACGACGGCTACGACGACGATAATCACGACTATATAATCAAGAATGGCGAAAAGTTTTTGGATCGCTACGAGATCGACTCTCTGATCGGTGAGTGGGGATCTTAAATATATCGGTCGAAATTTCACTTATTTACTAATTAATTATGTTTCCTAAATTTCCGCAGGCAAAGGCAGTTTTGGCCAGGTGGTGAAGGCTTACGACCACGAGGAGCAGTGCCACGTGGCGATCAAGATAATTAAGAATAAGAAACCGTTCCTAAACCAGGCACAGATCGAGGTCAAGTTGCTCGAGATGATGAACCGGGCGGATGCCGAAAACAAATACTACATCGGTATGTGTATCTACATATATACATTTACGAAAGTACAAAGCATATTTAACCCATTGAAATCATTTTGATCCGCAGTTAAGCTCAAGCGGCACTTCATGTGGCGCAACCACCTGTGCCTGGTGTTCGAGCTGCTCTCATACAACCTGTACGACCTGCTGCGGAACACCAACTTCCGGGGCGTTTCGCTGAACCTCACGCGCAAGTTCGCCCAGCAGCTGTGCACCGCACTGCTCTTCCTCAGCACCCCCGAACTGAACATAATTCACTGTGATTTGAAGCCCGAGAACATCCTGCTGTGCAACCCGAAGCGCTCGGCGATCAAGATCGTTGACTTTGGCAGCTCCTGCCAGTTGGGACAGCGGGTAAATGATGGCGTAGAGTTGGAGTCCTTGAAATATGCATTAGAAACTAAACAATCTACTCCTTGAATCCCCACAGATCTACCACTACATCCAGTCGCGCTTCTACCGCTCGCCGGAGGTGCTGCTTGGCATCCAGTATGACCTGGCCATCGATATGTGGTCACTGGGCTGCATCTTGGTCGAGATGCACACCGGCGAGCCGCTCTTCTCCGGCTGCAACGAGGTGGACCAGATGAACAAGATCGTCGAGGTGCTGGGCATGCCGCCCAAGTATCTGCTCGACCAGGCGCACAAGACCCGCAAGTTCTTCGACAAGATCGTCGCCGATGGCTCCTATGTTCTGAAGAAGAATCAGAACGGCAGGAAGTACAAGCCACCAGGATCCCGCAAGCTTCATGACATCCTCGGAGTGGAAACAGGCGGTCCAGGGGGCAGGCGTCTCGATGAGCCGGGCCACTCCGTCTCGGACTATCTGAAGTTCAAGGATCTGATCCTGCGCATGCTCGACTTTGACCCCAAGACACGGGTCACGCCCTACTATGCCCTGCAGCACAACTTCTTCAAGCGCACGGCAGACGAGGCAACCAACACGAGCGGCGCGGGCGCCACAGCGAACGCAGGAGCCGGTGGCTCCGGTTCCAGCGGAGCAGGAGGCTCCAGCGGCGGAGGCGTCGGCGGCGGCCTCGGAACGAGCAACAGCAGTAGCGGTGCGGTCTCCTCATCCAGTGCAGCGGCTCCAACGGCGGCGACAGCAGCGGCCACGGCCGCAGGATCCTCCGGTTCGGGTTCAAGTGTCGGCGGGGGATCCTCCGCAGCGCAGCAACAGCAGGCGATGCCGCTGCCATTGCCGCTTCCCTTGCCGTTGCCACCACTCGCGGGTCCTGGCGGTGCGTCAGATGGCCAATGTCACGGTGAGTTGTAGTTGCTTCTAAGGCATGCAAATCAGGGGAGTACTCTGCAGGTTATTGATGAAGTCTGTGGTCGGAGTTTGGCATCAATAATAGAACATAGGTTATTAAATACAAGACAAACATTAAAATTAAAAACATTTTTGTTTATTAAATTCAAAATCTATGATAGTTTCATTAACTAATTATAACTTTTCTATGATTATAAAATATAAAATTAGTATTCTCTAAATTGTCGAACTAAAATACTTCCTAATCGAACTTGCATTGAATTGCAGTTCTAGTTCTAGAAATTAACTGCAAGAAAAAGATGTTGATGCCATGTTCTATTGCCGCAGACTGCATTAATAATCCCTGGCCTTTAAAATCGATATCATTAAGTTTTGTAGCTCCTCCTGTCCCACAGAATTTTGTGTTTGTTGATTATGAATTTGATTTTTTGGGAGCTGCTTTGAAGCAAAAGCTCCCAGTTATGTGTTGTAGTTCGTAGCGAGTGGGTACTGTATTTATGCAGGATCCAAGTCTTCAGTTGCTGAATTTCGTGTGTGTTTTATGTGTGTGTGTCATCGATAAGCATTTATAATTTAGTTTTTAGCTTTGGACAAATTTGTAATTGAATATATTGTTTAAATTAGGCAATTATGATTATGATTTCTATACGCTACTTTATAATTACCATTTTGTTGCACTAGTCACCCTTAACTATAAGAAGTGTTTCGTTTTATTTTTAGTTCGGCGCATAGTGCGAATTTAATTTGTTGTACGAAACTCAAATTTGTGATGAGTAGCAAGCAAGAATGCAAGCAATGATGATTGGTGGTCCCTCATATAAAGATAAATTCCTTTCTTTTTCTATTCGAACACCTCGCTCGATCACTCGAATACAAATATGTGTCAAATAAAACCCATGCAAATTCAATTGATGCCAGCAGACGATCGCCGATGACCGGCAACAACGGCAGCCACATCTGCAGCAGCAACATCGACTGCGGCGGCAAATTCGAGGATGCCACAACAGTAAGCAGCGACATGCAGCATGCGGCATGCAACCGAGCAACCGTGCGACTGTGCTGCTATGCAACGTGCAACGAGCAACTTTAGGAGCAGCTGCAACATGGTCGTGTTATCCATTATCTAATAGCTACTGCGTTTTGTAAATACTCATGTATCTCTTTCACATTAAATCACACACCATCTGTCTATCTCTTTCCACGCCTCTGTATCTCTCTCCTTCTCGAACGCCACTTAAAAAAAAACAAGAAATGCATTTGTTTGTTTTCCTATCAGAAGTAATGTGGCGCCTTCACAACTGATTCCAATAAACCGAGAATTTTTTTTTTTAGAACTTAATATGTAATTTGTATCGTGCTCACGCATTTTAAGCGCTCGGATGAAAAACAATCGTGTGTTAAGTGTTTAACGTTTTTTTGTCAACTAAATACCGCAAAAATGTCTAAAGAGTAATTACCTAAGTCTAAGCTATTAGTGTCATAGAACCGTACGAAGAGTTTGCGAATACATAAGAATAATAATAAGAGGAATCCTTAACGACTTTCTTAATGACTGCCATACATATATACATACATCTAATATACATACATATATGCATAAGTACAGGTATATACAAGTTAAACGACACTGAGAGAAACAGTGAACAGCAGGGGATCTCGTTGAAAATTAAAATTTCTTTTTAAAAAAAATCTCATTTCAAATCTCGAGTGCTTGTAAACATTTTCAGCCGTAGCAACTTTTCTTGTTAACTTTTAAAATCATCTGTTAAAGGTGATTAAGGTTTCAGTTTTACTAACCTTTTCTAGCATAAAAAAGAAAACACTCGGCAGTTTCTTAAATTAATTTACCATTAATTCACTACCACTTCAATTTGATAATTATAGAAACACGAATCATCAGTGCTCTTCCTTTAATCCAAATTCATTGTTTCTGTAGTCGAAATAGGCAACCCTGCTGTTTAATCTTCGAAAAAATATTTAAGCGCGAAAATCGAAAATTTGTAAGAGCGATAATGGATCTCAGTGAAATATGCGAAATACGAAACACAAATCATAGTTTGTAAAAAGTATAAATCCAAAACGAAAATCGTAGACATGTAAAAACGAAACAAATTTCACAAGCAAAAAAGTGGTTAGGAAAGGAATCTGTTTAGTAACCAAAGTACATACACAAAAGTCAAGTAATGAGATGTGAACTTAATGGAAAACCCCAGTTTGTAACATAGACGTAAATAGTTTTTTTTTTTGATCCCCTAATTATAACCGTTACTCGCTTGATTCGTTAAAAATTTATGTAACAGATAGAAGGAAGCGTTTTAACTCTATAACGTATATCAATGTATATCAATTCTTGATTGGGATCCATGTCCGCGTCTGTCTGTCCGTATCAGTATTAACGTCGAGATCTTCGGAGACATCGACGCGTGCAACTTTTAAAAAGATTTTGAAATTTTTATTCGATTTAATTTTATTTGCCTTTCCAAAACATTTTGATCGCGCAAAACTGTCATGCGCACACTTTTGAAATTTTTTCATTTAATTTTTTTTACGCGATTTCTACCGATATTTCAGAAAAATGTAGAAATGTCCACTAGCTGATGTAACGGGTATCTGATAGTCGGGGAACTCGACTATAGCATTCTCCTTTGTTTTAAACCTTTAATTGCCGTCGGATAATGTGTGGTAAAAGCAAATAATAATAGTTTCAATTCTTTCAAAGGAATATACGTTTTTATAATTTATGACATTATAAATATAGATAACCTAACGAAATGAAACCCTGATTTAAAACATTAATGAATGCCGTAATTTCTGAACCGAACGTACATAAATTAGTACTCTATAAATAGCGTAACGCATTATATTTGCTTTTACGACCCTTTTTGTGTGTGGTAAAACACTTCTTGGCATTAAAGGGATAACGTAACTGTGGCTTTCTCGCTCTCTTTCTCAATCTTTTGGGAATTACAGGGATTTCGTGTAACGAAACCTCAGCGAAGAAGGAGAGCGAGCAAGCAAGCGATAGCCGCTTTCTTTTGTGATAAAAACAACCGCAAAAAATAATTAACCCTATGAAGCCATAGCATTGCCGCAATCTTCAAAAAGTTCGGTCCTTGTTACAAATACAAAAAGCAAAAATGAAAAAAAAAAACAGGCAAAAATGTTAATCAACAAAGCTAATAGAAACAAAACACACTTTCAGAAATAGAACTGCGGTTAATATTTAAATATATGCAAAACAGTTTTAATTGGAACGATTGATAAGCGATACCCGATAAACAAATGGCGATAAGTATCGATAGAGCGTCTAATATGCTAAATACGAGTTGAAAACCAAACACAAATCATAGTTTGTAAAAAGTATAAAGTCGTAGGCATGTAAAAATAGCAGAAAAAATTGGTAAATGAATAAATGAATGCGTTTAGTAAACCACAAAAAGTGAATAAGAAAACAAATGAAACCGTATAGCAAGCATAACAAATTAAATCAGTACGTACTAAAGAGAAGAACTTTAGCATTTAATAAATTAACATACATACATCTATATATAACACTTACGAGTAATTATGCGGAAAAACTCAATTACTTTTATTAGACACAGACGAAAACGCAGACAGACAAACGGATACGAAATACATATAAAAGTAAAAAGTAATTATTTATTAAAATTAGAGGTTAGCCCCGATAAAATGATCCATGATCTATGAATTTAACAGCAACCGGAGAGACACTTAACAAAACTTGTGTAAAATACTAAAACCCGAAAAGCGAGTGTTATAGGTCGAGTAAGTTTAAAAGTCACCATACATACACACATACCCAGCAAAACACAGAAGATGACGAAGTATGCAATAAGAGCGATAACTGCAACGATAACGATAACCAATTGTTATTTGGGCAGAGTTGCGTTTTGGAAAGAAAGCGGAAATGAAAGCAAAAAGAAAGTGCAATAGCGGTAAAGACAGACGGAAAAGCGGGGAGACCATAATGCATTTTTTTTTACGAAACAGTATTGCAATGATATGAAAAATATGAAATTTGAATTCAACCCAAATTAAAAAAAAACAAAAGAGAACACAAAAAGCACTCACACACATACACAGAAAACCGACAGACCGACACACATATGGACATGCAACATGTGTGGCATTTATATAATATAAACATACAACAGCTGATGGTTTAAGTTGAATAAGTACGAGATAATTTATTAACGATTAATGAAACCGAAACGAAAACTTTACCAAAACCAAACCAGAAAAGGAATTCATACAAAAAACTAAAGCAAACCAAAGCAAAAGATAAAAATTACAAAAAAAAAGTGAAAAAAAAATCTTCAATAAAAACTTATGATATAATCAACAAAAAAAGAGCATGGGTTAGAAATCTTTAATGTTTGCTGGGCTCAAAGGACCAAATAACTTGTATTCACGGAAAATACTAAGTACTAATACTAAATACTACTTTTTTTAAAGCACTGTTTAAGGAGCATTAATTATTTAATGAAATAACATATTATTGACAAATATCGGACAGTTTCGAGTTGAGTTGAAAGACCAAAATGCTCAGTATTTTCCGAGGATGGCCAAGTTGTCCCTGGGTTTTTCTAAGAAAGGACAACCGCAGCATATGAAACCCATTTAAAGCCAAACATCTATTTGTTTTTCAGGCCTGCTTATGCATTCGGCGGCGGCCAACGCGATGAACAACTTCTCCGCTCTGAGCCTGCAGTCCAACGCCCATCCGCCGCCATCGCTGGCCAATAGCCACCACAGCACCAACAGTCTGGGCAGCCTGAATCACATCAGTCCCGGCAGCTCCGGCTGTCACAACAACAACAGCAGCAGCAGCAACAACAACACACGCCACAGTCGTCTGTACGGCAGCAACATGGTGAACATGGTGGGCCACCACAACAGCAGCAGCAACAACCACAACAGCATCAGCTATCCGCACGCCATGGAATGTGATCCGCCGCAGATGCCGCCACCGCCGCCAAACGGACACGGCAGGATGCGGGTGCCGGCGATAATGCAGCTTCAACCGAACAGCTTTGCGCCCAGTTCGGTGCCCTATTACGGCAACATGTCCTCGTCGTCGGTGGCTGCGGCGGCGGCAGCGGCAGCAGCCGCTGCCTCGCACCTAATGATGACCGATTCGAGTGTGATTAGCGCTTCGGCGGCGGGCGGTGGCCAGGGTGGCGGCAATCCCGGCCAGAATCCGGTTACGCCGTCAGCTGCCGCCTTTCTCTTCCCATCTCAGCCCGCCGGAACGCTCTATGGCACGGCGCTCGGTTCGCTGAGCGACCTGCCACTGCCGATGCCACTGCCCATGTCCGTGCCCCTGCCACTGCCGCCCTCGTCGTCCTCGTCCGTCTCCTCAGGATCAGCAGCGGTTGGATCCGGAGGAGTGGGCGTGGGTGTGGGAGTCGGCGTGGTTGGCCAAAGGCGGCACATAACCGGACCCGCCGCGCAGGTGGGCATCTCTCAAAGTGTCGGCAGTGGCAGCAGCGGCTCGGCCACCGGTGCCAGCAGCAGCGATGCCTCCTCGTCGTCGCCCATGGTGGGCGTTTGTGTTCAACAGAATCCTGTAGTTATACATTAGCATAAACTGGAAGCAAGCAGAGAACGTTTGATGCTCGCTTAAAACACTACTTTTCACGCCCTTTGCCGCTCTCTGCTGCTATTTATTGCACCGCCACCAACGCCTACACCCGCCCACAAACCAAGGAACCACAAATTCACCAACGCAGCAGCACCACAGGTGGTGGTCGGTAATCGGGAGTCTTGTCCACACGTTTTTCCAATTTTACATACCATGTACGATTTTTGACGAATAATTGTTAATATTTTCATCTGCGCTTTTGTACGATCTTAATTGAAGCCAATTTCTGTTCTATGTAGACAATTTTAAAGTAAATTCTTTTAATTAGCGATTGCAAAGTGACTTCGATTGGTTAAATATCGAAGATCATTTTGTTTTGTTTAAGTGGTAATAGTCACACTTTCAGCTTTTCCTGAAGAGAAGCTGAGGTTCTTGGTTCATTGTATGACAAGACGCCCGATGAAGATCACTGCAACACAGACACATGCCCAAAATAAAAATACATTAACATTAACTAGCTGAAATTGACCCTCAGGTCCCACGAAACACACGAAAACTCACTCACCTGCGGTTCTTACTGATTAGTCACTTCGAGCTCTCACCGCCGCGCCCACAGCACCGGCCACGCCCCCCTTCGCGCGGGATTGGGGCGGGGATGCCGTGTGGGCGGGCGCCTTGATGGATTCGGCAGAGTTTATTTTTTTACACGCTAGAACCTATTTTTTTTTTGGTCTAATTATAATGTTTAACTTTATGCAGTAACCGTAACGACATATTTTTACTTTATATAAACGAATCAAAATTAAACTTTATTTAATTGTTAATTTAAATTATGTAATTTTATTCGACGAGAAATCGCTAGTAATATAGAAAGCAAACAAATATGCTTAATTTAAGCAAAACTCAAATTCTTTTTATTGTACAAGGGACCAATAGCAATTGGAAAGAAATGCAAGCGATGATTAGATCAGAACCTGTGCGCGATAGTGCTTCTGCAGCTTATTGGCCTTGCAGCCGAGCTTCATCTGCCACTTGGACTGGACGCGCTTCATCAGATGGATGTCGCGTGCCTTGCGGGCGGCGGACTGCTGCTGCGTTTGCGTCCAGCCCAGAGCCCGGTACTCGCTGAGCACGCGGTGCAGCTTGCGATCGGACTTTTTGATGACCACGGCGCGTTCCGGACGGAGACGCTGTTTGTAGTAGCGAAGCAGGGAGCGATGGCCAATGACCGCGCCGGAGGGCAGCACCAGCTGATACTCATCGCCATCGAGCAGATCTGGCACCACCTCTTCGTCAATGTCCATGCCCTCGTTCTGTGCGGATTAAAGGGTTTTCCAAGATTAAGTCAGCATACATGGAGGTTGGCTTGTGCTAAGTGATACTCACATTGTCCGGATAACTGCTGCTGTAGTCGTAGTACTCGGCATACTCGGCCAGCGCCACGCCCTCGTGCAGCATCTGGCAGTGGCCCTTGTCGATCATGTGCTTGCGCACGGCGTCCAGGGAGTAGAAGGTCTTGCCGCGATCGTTGCAGAACAGGCAGATGAAGTAGTTGGCCACCTTCTCGCCCAGGTAGTACAGAAGGCCCTCGATGTCCGTGCAGTACTCGGTGTCCGGGATGAAGAACGAATGCGCCACGGACATGTGCTTTAGGTTCTCCACCAGATCCTCGCTGGCATGTGTGCAGAACAGGCAGTCGCGCTCGGTCAGCGGATTTTCGGGTATCTTGTCCCACTCATCGGAATCCACCTGCAAAAAACAAAGGCTCTTTATAAAAAGCTGTATACGTTGTAAAGGTGATAGAAGAATGAAGATAGTTTCATATCTTAACCAGGCATAGAATTTCCAAGGAACTCATTCTCAAGGTAACCCTTCTATGAGCAAGGAAAAGTCTAATGCGAGCTGTATCTGTATCTGTATCTTCCTACCTCCTCCTCTTCAATGTCCTCGAAATCATCGTCGTCCTCGTCGACCATCTCCTCGTCGGTATTGGCCTTGACCACCCGCTCCGCGAAGGCCAGTCGACCCTTGCCAGCGGCTGCGGCGGCCATGGCGGGATGCGGCCGCTGCTCCACGATGCTGCGCGTGCACACGGATGTGGCGGTGCTGGCGCTGCCGCCGCTGGCTGTCATCTGCTCGCGCTCGAAGCGGGCCAGCAGCTCCTTGTGCTTGCGGCTGTTCAGATGGTTGTCGTGCGCCTTCTGGCTGGCGAATTGGCGCCTGCAGGCGTGGCAGTATACACTCAAGTTCTGCTCCTTGAGTGCCGCTACCGAGGCGCTGCGGGCGCTAAGTACGCGCTGCTGGAACTCCTCGGCCGTCACGGGCGGCAGCTGGGCTACCCTGCGCTTCAGATTGTAGCGATGCCAGTCGGTCTTGTAGTGTTCCCGCTGCACATCCGCGCTGGCGAAGCGGGCATCGCAGTTCAGGCAGGTGAAGTGCGACATTGTGGCGCTGAGTGAATTCGATAAACGCTTGGCTCTCACTTTCGTTTTCGTTGGCACTCTGGAATGGCGTATTTCACAATGGAAAGAAAGGCTGCTCAATTTGATAATGATGATTAACAAACAAAACCACGTTCTTGACAGTGTGACCAGCCGGCACTCACGACGGCACCATGCACACACAATATACTAAACAAAGAATTTATTATATATCATATATATGCGTGAGAACTAAATGGTGCTTTGAATTTTAACAATGAATTAATAATAATTAATGAATAAAGAGTTTTGTAAATCAGCGCTATTTTTTTATTGCTTTCAGTTTCTCTTTTTGCTGTGTTCCTGTTTCATTAATGTTCCCATTTGCGCACCACGGTCACATTGGCTTTGTTGCCATTGTTGTTGCCTCCGATTTCCGCATTTTCAAAGGATCCGGGTTTCGGAAAGCAAACGATGCAGTAAGTGGATAAGTAAGTGTTGTGTGAAGCAACTAATTTAGCAACTTGGCTACTCTCCCTTCGTTCAGACGATCCCGTGCCAGCAGCACTAGCAGTGGCCGGCATCCGGCGCCGCCGCCAATTGGGCTGCCCCAGCCGCAGGCGCAGCCCCTGGAGGCGCCAAAGATCATCGTCATCCATCCTGGATCGCAGCACTTGAGGATCGGCAGAGCGGCCGACCTCAATCCGCTGACCCTGCTGCACGCGGTGGCCTACAGGAGGCGTCCGGGGGCCAGCGATAGGCCGCATCATGATCCGCTGCTGCCGCCGCTGGACAACGTCAACTCGAACTCCGGCCTGATGGTGGAGTTCGAGGAGCAGCGCCTGCTGGTGTCGCGCATTCTGCAGCACTGCGTCGTCGATAACAAAAACCGGCTGCGGGTGGCCACTCCGCCGCAGCAACTGGCTCACTTCAACCGGAGCAGTCAGGCGGAGAAGGTGCCGGCGCCCAGTGGCCAGATGGCGGACGAGCCCTGGCTGGATCGCGAGGCACCCGTGCTGTTCGACGACCGGATCCTGCGACTCGGTGCCGTGGATGCCCGCAACTACGACATCCATTTCCCCATTCAAAGGGGCGAGCTGAATGTGCACAAGGAGAAGGGCGGCTCGCTACAAGTGTGTGCTGCGTGGTTGGTTCCTCGTAGTTCCTAAACTAAACTGATGAAGCGGTTTTTCTTTCAGGCCAGCATGCAGCACTTGGAGCGAATCTGGTCGTACGCCCTGGAGGAGGGTCTGAAGATCCCGCTGCGTAAACTGGGCACCCACTGCGCCGTCTTGGTGGTCAACGATGTCTATGTGCGGCGGCATCTGCGTGAGTTCGTGACCCTGCTGCTGAGGCGTTTGGGCTTTCGGCGCTGCTTCCTCGTCCAGGACAGCGTCGCCTCCACCTTTGGTGCCGGCATTGGGTACGGCTGTGTGGTGGACATTGGCGCCCAGAAGACCTCCATCGCCTGCATCGAGGACGGCATTTCGCAGCTGGATGCCAGGGTGCGGCTGTCCTATGGCGGCGGCGACCTGGATCAGGTGCTCCTCCTGCTGCTGCGCAAGTGCGGCTTTCCCTATCGCGAGTGCAATGTGCAGGAGAGCTATGTGGATGCCCATCTGCTGGACGAGCTGAAGGAAAAGTTCTGCCACCTGAACACCAGCGTTTGTGGCGCCCAGGAGAAGCACTTCAACCTGCGCAAACAGAACGGCCAGTGGCTGCGCTACACCATACAGGTGGGCGATGAGGCCCTAATGGCACCACTGGCCCTCTTCCACACGGAGCTGTTGAACATCACGGGCCGAACGAAAGCGGTTTTCACGCAGCAGGCGGTGCAGGACCAATACGACTGCGAGGACTGCTTCGATGCGGAGTATCTGAAGGAGACGGGTCGAAAAAATGGGGTAAGGGGTGGCGACATCTTGCAGCTATCAGCCAGCGCCGGATACCAGCCGCGGCCGCAGCTGCCTGTGACCGCCGACGATGAGGAGCTCATTGTGGTGGATCAGGACGAGACCATGAGCAACTGTCAGTCGCAGCTGGGTGCACAGACGGCTGGTGGGCAGCTGAACTCGAACGGGTGCTACCACAACGGCCAGGGTCTGGTATTGCCCTTGGACCAGGCCATAATCCAGGCCATCAACCGGCTGTCCAGCTACGAGACCAAGCGCAAGATGTTCGGCTCCATCCTGCTCGTGGGCAGCAGTGCCAAATTGCCCGGTCTGGCTGCTTGGCTAGAGCATCGGATTAGCCAACAGGTCCAGTCCGAGGTGAACGTCCTCATCAAGGGCATGGACGCCGGCATGGTGGCGTGGAAGGGAGCGGCCATTATGTCCGTGCTCGAGAGCGCCCGCGAGCTGTGGATATCGCAGAACGACTGGCAGCGCCATGGACTGCGGGTGCTCCGCGAGAGATCTCCCTTCCTCTGGTGAGGTGATGAGATGGTCGCTCCAGTGCATTTCGAATATGTTTAGGGATTATATAGGATTGTATAGGCTTTTTAATTGTTCATAGAGTAGAAGTAGTATCGCAACCGTGGCTAAAATGCCGACCAAAGCATTACCCTGAAGGAAACACTCCGGATGGGGTCATACAAATTTATAAAACATTATGCAATTATTTCTTTTAAAAAACACCTAACAAATATGCAGAATGCAAACGCGAATCTAAGCATGTTTTTGCGTTTGCTTCTTTGTTGTTGCAATTATACTACTTTGTATCAGTGGCAGATTAGGTAAACAAATTTAGAGTTCAGCGATAAGCGCAGTATATACGCAAATTTAACGATTGCCAAAAAAAAACAAGAAATTTACGAAAACAAAGAATAAAGCTTTTCTTATTGCTTTGTCCGTGAATTTCGAACTTTATCCAGCAATCACGACTTTCTTATAAAAAAAACAAAAAAATTCACAACGACAACAACAACAAATGATCAGCGGCAAAGATCAGGCAAGGTACTTGGGTGCACTGGAGCCCATGTAGTGATACAGATCGCCCAGGGTGGACTTCACCAGCTTCGCCTTGATCGTCGGCCGCTGGAGCCGCTTGTACGCCTCGAACCGGTGGCATCCGCCGAAGCTGAAGTAGTAGTCGCCTCCCTCGCTGCCCGAGATCCACAGCAGGTCGATGGGGGGCACCTCCTCCTCGCTGGTTTCGTTCTGCGGAGAGGGGGGTAAATGATAACCAGTGGAGCAGATACATGTTTTCACTTGTTTTTTCATTCAAAATTGATTAACTAACTTGGTAACTAACTTTTTGAAGTCAACAGGGATTCTCGAAAATACAGCTTCAAAACACAAATTTGAAAAGCTACTTCTGGAAGCTATGCAAATTGGGAACATTAAGTAATAATAAATATAAAAACAAACTAACAGTTGTGTACTAATATCTTATATAGAGTGTATTCCACATTTTAACAACTACTAAGATCTTGTAATCGAAATTTATCTGAACGTATTTTGTACCGTCTCCTTATCTAGGTACGTCCCACCTCTCTTCTGACCCAAGGTGCGTGCACCAACCCACCTTAATGGTTTCCATCAGAGATTGCACCTTCTGCTCGTCCAGGACGGAGGGAATGGGTCGCTGGATGACGCTCATGGGCACTAGGTGGGTCTCATCGATGCCGGCGGAGTGAACGGTGGTGTCCATGGTGCTGCAGCTGGATCTGTATCTGCCGAATGCCTGTCGATTGGTCAAAGATCTTGGCCAGTTGTGAAATTTCACCAAAAACAACCGCGTTATCAATGTGCGTGTAGGTGGCAACGCTGGTGGCAACACACACACACACAGCCAGTGTTGTGGCAAGGAAAGCTTACTGTTTTTGGATGATTTCGCTACGATTTCTTTGCAGGATTGGACCCAATGCGGCGCTGCGTCTGCTCGTCGCTCGCAAGAAATGGCTAATGAACTCCATGGCGGCCAATTGCCCGATTTTTGAGACCGCACGGCGTTGAAACTTGTTTGCTGCTCATGTGTGGGTTCGTTTACCGCTATATGTTGTTTTGCTGCAGCTACTTGTTGTTTGTTTTATGCATAATCATACCCCCCACCACCCACAAAAGCACACACACACACATGCGACCAGTATTGCCAGTGCGATAAAAGCGAATGAAAACGAAATTCAAAATACGAAAAATACAATACATATATGTAGTACATACATACGCTAATGATGTGCTAACGGGGGAAGGGGTGTTTGGAACACTCGCAAAGACAGTGGCAAAATGCAGAATTCTCGGCTGGTGGGCAATCGCTTGCTGATTAGCGTCAGCACAGAAATTAAAATGTGTAATCTACGCTGACAACTCTTGCTGCTTGTTTATGCCCCATTCCCCAATTCCCATCGCCCTATCAGAAATCGAGATAAATGCTATGTGCAATTGGGGGGCAAAAGTACGGGTGTGTTTGATAACGAATGGAATGAGGTGCCATTTCAACTTCACAAACAAGTTTTGCATATTTTTTAGAAAGAAAAAACAGTCGACAGCTTTTTAAACGCCAACGGCTGGCCCGCGGTCAGTTGGCAACTCTGTGCATTTGGCCAGATGGGCAGCACTGTTGTGGAAATGTCAAATTCAAAACTTTTTACGCGGTCTTTTCAAAAATTATTCGAATCAATGGGATTTTAAACAAGAACTACGAGAAAAATGTTATTTTCTATTAATGTAATCTATATTACCATAATAATACTATAATATAATACTATACTCTTATCATCGGCTGCTTAAAGTAAATACACAAATCTTGAATCTTACATTTAAAAATGTAATATTGAGCCCGCATTTTTTTGGCAAATGCAAAAACTAGGCCAATGGCACTGCATATTTGATTTTGCCAGTAGCAACTGGAACATGGTAAATTATTCGTGTATGTGCGTCAGTAATCGGCATCCTCTGTTCTTCCCGTGCCTTGTCGGCCGCACAATCTTCAATTAACCGATACGAGATGTTCGACAATCGGCAACAAGCAACCGATTCCGGGTAATTTTTAGAGACTTTCCCGACGGAGTTGCTTACAAAAAGGTAAGCGATGACGGAAGCCCATTGACAGTAACATTTGGCCCTCAGCCACGGCCACAAAGGCGGCTTCCTTGCAACATTTTTACCCTTTTACCCTAAGCACAGTGATATTGTTTTAATTTTTTTTTTTTGATTCAATTGGATGCGAGCATGAAATTCAATTTGGTGCAGACACTGGTCTTCACTTTGTGCCTCATCAGCGTGCAAATATATGGCATTCAAGGTGCTTAAGTGAAATGGAAAATCAAATCAAAATTTAAAGTTAAAAGTAAATAAGTATATACTTGGTGTTTCAAAATTATAAAATAATCCTCAACGTTCAAATCGGTGAACTAAAGTGCCATTTTGTGCGAGGCAAATGACTAATATTGAACTATATTGGCATTTAAACACATAAAACCAATCATGAAATACCAAGGAGTTGACACTAAAAATAAGAATATATATTTTGAATGCCAAATAAAAATAGTTAAAACTAATTAACTAAGCTTATGCTAGTGAATATGAAATTTGCATTAAATCACAGTTTGCTAACAAAACCAACAGATGCCAGTGGCAAGCGGATTGTGAGCAAGTACGAACGCATCATGCAGATGTACCCGCAGCTCTCCTCCGGCACTGGTGAGTCCTCGCAGTGGCGGGCGGCCGAGAAGGACAACCAGCGGCATCCTTGCAGACGCGACTGCGCCGACAAGCAGCCGATGACCTGCTACTACTACATGGTGGTCCACTACGACGACACGATGGCGGAGACCTGCAAGCGCTACCTCCAGGTGAGATGGGGATCTCAAAGATCGCCAGGAAACTGTAGTTGCAATCCTAAAAATAATATTGATGCAGTCGAAAGGGGCATCTTGAGATTACTGCATAATTTCTGTTACCCATGAGGAGATTATCACTTTCACCATTGTGGATAACTTTTATTTGATTAACAAAACCAAAGTATATGACTGTAGTTTCTCTCTAAAAAAAAAGTATCTAGACTTATGTGTATTGTATGATGGTATACTTAAGATATCCAGCAAGATGTAGACATATTGAGGAGTTCTTATTTAGATTTCACAACTTGACAGCCTCCGTATCTGCAGAATTGTTTGTCCAAGATGTTGAAAGGCACGTGCCTGTGGATTCATATGGACATTGGTTAATGATAATGGCCACGAGCCTGCTTAAAGCTTCCGGGGATTATACCTACTAAGTAATCTCTTGTATATTGGCAGTCCAAATTCCGCTTCAAGCTGAGCGGCAAGGAGTTCATCGACGGGATTGCGCTGGCGGCGCAGCTGGCGGCCAACGACGACTGCAAGTACGCCGATGGACTGGAGAGCGAGGTGATGGTGGTCAATGGCCAGCTGCCGGGGATGAACATCGAGGTGTGCTACGGCGACACCGTGGTGGCGGACGTGATCAACAGCATGCACGAGACGACGACGATCCACTGGCACGGGATGCACCAGCGACTGACGCCCTTCATGGACGGAGTGCCCCACGTCACCCAGTATCCAATCGAGGCGGGTCAGGCGTTCCGATACCGCTTCGAGGTGGATCACGGCGGCACCAACTGGTGGCACAGCCACACGGAGCACCAGCGGGCCTTCGGACTCGCTGGGCCACTGGTGGTGCGAATGCCGCCCAAGCTGAATCCTCACGCGCATCTCTACGACTTCGACATGTCGGAGCACGTGATCATGATCCAGGACTGGGTGCACAACTTCGTGGAGAGCGTGGCCGAGAACATCCTGATCAACGGACGGGGCAGGAACCTGAAGAAGGGCGTCAAGGCCGCCAAGCCCACGCTCTACGCCCACTTTCCGGTGGTCAGGGGCGGACGCTATCGCTTCCGGGTGATCTTCAACGGTAAGTGAAGTTAGGGCGCTTTGGCTATGGATTTGAGTTCTATGTACATCCATTTGCAGGCGTTTCGAACTGCCCAATCAGCTTCAGCATCGATAAGCACGACCTGGTGGTGATCGCCAGCGATGGCAACGACATCGAGCCGGTGGAGGTGCAGCGGATCATGTTCCATGGCGCGGAGCGCTTCGACTTCGTGCTGCACGCCAACCAGGAGGTGGGCAACTACTGGATTCGGGTGAAGGGCTACAGCTTCTGCGCGAAGAACCAGCTGCATCAGGAGGCGGTGCTGCACTACAGGGACGCGGATACCCGGGCGTTGGACACGCACACCCTGAGCTATGCCTACGATGCGCCGGGCAAGACGCTCAACGAACTGGGCGACGATGCGAGCGGTGCGCGCGCTGGGAATAGCATATCGTTGGCCAATCTCAATGCCCAGCGACCGGAACCGGAAGTGGCGCCATCCGTGACCTTCTACACCAGCATGAACGCGTTCGAGGTGCGGCAGGGCGAGGGCTTCCGCTTCCAGATGGACGACATCAGCTTCAGCATGCCCAAGATGTCGCTGCTGCAGACGCGCAACCTGGGCGTTGGCCAGTTCTTCTGCAATCGCTCCCAGCAGGCGGATCTCGGATTCAATTGCCGCCAGCGGCACTGTCAGTGTTCCAACGTCATCCAGGTGCCGGCCAACAAGCAGGTGGAGTTCGTCATCTCCAGCCTGTCGCAGACGCCGCATCCCATCCACCTGCACGGCTACACATTCCGTGTGGTCGGGATGGGAGTGCTGGGGGAGCAGAAGATTGGCCAGATCGAGCAGATCGACAAGAAGACGCCGCTGCCGCGACGCGCTAAGGGTGCTCCGCTAAAGGACTCCGTCCAGGTGCCTGCGTTCGGCTACACGATTCTGCGGTTCTACTCGAACAGTCCCGGCTACTGGATGTTCCACTGCCACATATCGCCGCACTCGGAGAACGGAATGGCCGCCGTGGTGCGGGTAGGCGAGGATGTCGAGATGAAGATGTGCCCGGTGAGCAACTGCGGTCTGTGCAGCTCGGTGGCCTAGTGGGGTTCCTGGGCCCGGAAGTTACCTCTCCAATTCCAGTATAAGCAATAAAAACGTTAACTTTTAGCTGGCATTATTTCGAATGCATTGATTTTGAGCGGTCGAATTTGTTTCACAGGAAACATCATTAAAAGTAATAATCACCGAGGAAAGTTGGGCTGCATTAAATCATGGGTTCAGATTCTTTTGAAATCATTAAAAGGTCTGCTAAATGGCCTAATCTAAAATATTAGAAATCTCCGATTTATAATTTCGAATTCCACCATAGCGCTTTTCGAATCTATCGATACTTATCGCTTTGAAAACTGACAGCTCCAACTATCGTGCACGTTAACGGCACACCTATCGCTTAAAAATCAAATGTAAATAAATAAATATTCAAGGAGCGCACAAAAATGCCAGTCAAACCAAGGGACAGCGACTCCGATTCCGAGGATGACGCCCAGATGCGCCAGTTCCTGGAGGCGGCGGACACCACGTTGCTCACAAATGCCATGTATCAATCGCAGCCAAAGGAGAAGGCGCATGAAGCAGCCAACGAGGAGCAGCCGGTGGCCCCCAGGAAGAAGGAAGCACAGCCGGTAAAAAGTGAACGCTACGTGGAGGATCAGGACGCACCTGCCAGCGATCTGCAAATCTCGCAGGAGATGCAAACGCACATTTGGCGCAGACTGAGCGGCATAATCCAGGAGCAAATCGAGTTCTCTCTGGATGCACCCAATAGCGTGGGTAAACAGAAGCCCCCACCCGACAAAGTTAGGCTCGTGTCCAATGCCGATTGCTACTTGATCGCCGATTTGGTGGTGGAAGGTCCTGCAGGTCCGAAAAAGAAACCTACCATAAGGAGACGGAACCCCGAAGAAGACCAATCGGCGCACGAAGCTCTGGACTCTGTGGTGGTCACTGGCAACTCCATACTGGAAGGCAGGGACCTGCTAGCGTGGGCCCAGAAAAAAACGCGCCCAGACAAAGTCTTCCAGTACAGAGCAACCGATCCGAATGCAACCAAACTAGTGGCCATTGAACCCACCAACGAGTTCACCAAACGGAGGCGACAAAACAACTGGAACGAGTCGAGGATTAGCAAAAAGATGAGCAATAAACAAAACAAGTAATAAAAACTATTTAATTAGTACGTTTCTTTGAGCTTAACTTAACTTAACCCTAGAGATCTTATTCGTTTTATAAAAAGTGTGAAAGATTTGATTACTAGGGATATCTCCGTGTGAGATAATGAAGTTATCCCAGCAATTTTAACAATTACGTCTCAAAAGTGGCGTGAAAGTTGCTAACCGTGGCCCCATTGCCATTTCCATTGCCGCCCGTGCTGCCATTGCCGCTGGTCCCCGTCATGTTGGAGGTATTGGACGATATCTGGCCATCGAGCAGGCCGTACAGCATCTGCTGGGAGCTGACTGTGCCACTGGAGCCCGTGCTACCGCCCAGATCCTGCAGCATATCGCCCATGGCCATGCCGCCTATGCTCTGGCTGCTGCCGGTGGCGCTGTTGTCCAGGATGTTAAGGAAGTCGTGGCCGTTGAACTCATTGTGCTGCTTCTGCATGCTGCTCTGGCTCTCCTTCATCAGCTTGTCGTACTCCTGTAGCACGCTGTTGAACTCGGCGATCTCCACGCGATTCCTGGCCAGCACCTTGTGTTTGTAGTAGTTGTGCACCTGGGTGAGCGAGGTGCCCGTTTGGGCGAAATGGGCGCGCTCCAGTGGAACCAGCTGCAGCACCGTGGATTTCTGCAGCCGCGGGTGACTGTCATAGTAGCCGCGATACTCGCCGATAAAGCTGCGCAGGAACTCCTCGGTGGCGTCCGTCAGCAGCTGCACCGCCGACTCGGAACAGTCGGTGAAGCCGGCCAGGCGCAGCATGCCGCACATCACTTTGCGCATCGCCTGGCGGCAAGCACTGCTGGGGATCTCCGGATACGCCTCCGGATCTCCGCGGGAGTAGGCTGTGTCCACGGTTGGTGTGAACCAAATGGGCTTCTGAAACTTTTGGCTGCCCACCAGTTCGGCGGCATTCTCCGGCGGAAAGTCCACTTCCGGTATCATTAGGCACGGATTCAAGAGGTAATTGGAACTTCCCTATGAATTCAATGGGTAAATTAGGTAAATACTACGGTTAAACAACCAAGAACTTGCATTTTTGTTGGAGTACGTTTCGATGAGGGACTGCAGCACCTCGGTTTGCTTCATCACCTCGATGGTCTGGGTGACCAGCGCGCTCCTCAGCTCCAACTTGTGGCTACATGGAATATATGGTTAGTTTACCGGCTGCGTTGAAGCTTTTCTTTCGATTTATTTACTGCTTTTCTTGCGGTTGCGGATCTCCGCGCTGCCGAACCTCGTCCAGCTTTAGTTTCTTGGCCGCCGTGGGCACGTATTTGTCCGGCGACAGTTGGCCGCCGTCTTCCTCTGCGGGCAGCGAGCCCCAGTGCTCCATTTGCATGTTTACTCCGCTTAAAAACCTACGTACAACATTAACTTAACAATAATATGTTGTTTACTTATCGGGCCCCAAAATAACATGGTTGGTTATCGGGACTATCGATAAGATGGCTTGCGCTGGGGAACGAAATACTCAACTCATTGAACTAAACAGCTGATTGTCGGTAAAAATCGGCACGGCCTGCTGCGGCATCTGGCAATGTTGGCCTCGAACGTTTCGTTTTCGATAATCAGAAAGCGCTGTCTTAGCTAAAGTAAATAAAGGTTAGGATAAAATGACAACAACTTGGGAAAAACCCCATACTCAGGACAGCTGGTTCTGGAATTCAGGTCGCGCTTGTATTTTTGTGTCTCACGTCACACACACATGTATTCGTTTTTTCGGCCGCAGATCGCTTTGACAAATGGCAACGCCACTGCAGCTGGACACGCACACAAGCATAAAATGTAATTATTTGTTTTCGTTTCACGAATTTCAAAGGTAAAAACCGATCGCAATACGTGGTGGGCAAGATAACGCAGCGACGCAGACGACGAGTGGGACTGTCCGGCGGATTGGCGGCAGCGGGATACGGCGGATACAACGGCAACAAGATGCACCAGGAGCACATGGACCTGCATGAGCCCGTGGACTTGAACAAGGTGAGTCTTTTCTAAAGGGAATCGGATAGGAAGCCCCACTCTACTGCCAAATTTTCCCTCTTCCCTGCAATCCCCTGTTGATGCGGATGTCCATCAGTCCCTGGACGAGATGACGCCGGAGGAGCGAATGCGGTAAGTGAAGGAGTGGCCTTCGAAAATCCTCTAAATCATGACAAATTTTCGGATATCCAATTCCACAGAGTGCAGCACCAACTGATGGTGGAAAAACATCGCGGCCACGATGCCATGCACTCCGAGATGGTGATCATTCTGTTCGTCACCCTGGTCATTGCCCAGATCATCCTGGTCGAGTGGAAAAAGCGGCACTACAGGTCCTACGCTTTCGTCACCCTGCTGGCCATGTGGCTCATTCCGCTGATCATCTCCTGCAGCTTCGGCTGGTTGCGCTTCATAATCATCTGGCTGGTGTTCACCTGCATCACGGCACTGGTTATGCGGCGGGCCATCAGCAAGCCCATCCAGGGCACAACGCCTAGGTGAGTCATCGCAGATAAGAACGGCACCCGACGAAGGCCAGATAATAACCCATAAAATCCAATTTCAGGCTGGTCTACAAGTGGTTCTACTTCATCTACAAGCTCAGCTATGGCCTTGGCCTGGTGGGCTATCTGGTGATCATGGCCGCCTTCCTGGGCATGAACTACATGTTCTCGCAGCCACCAAACACCTGGATGGATGTGGGCCTGATGTTCTGCTTCTACGGGCTGTACATCGGCGTCCTGGGGCGTGATATATCCGAGATATGTTCGGATAAGATGGCGGCAGCTATTGGCGTGAGTTGACCATTGGCCAGATACCCAGTTGGAATCTTCTAACCCTCCCGTTTGTCACACAGTACTACACACCTCAGGGCATTCCCACCCGACATCTTGATCAGAATGTCTGCGCAGTGTGTGGCAATCAGTTGCTGGTCTCGGAGAAGGAAGAGGGCGTCATTGAGAACACCTACAAGCTGTCTTGTAACCACGTATTCCACGAGTTCTGTATACGTGGCTGGTGCATTGTGGGCAAGAAGCAGACGTGTCCCTACTGCAAGGAAAAGGTCGATCTCCAGAAGATGTTCCGCAATCCGTAAGCCATTCAGAGCCATCCGATTGACTAGCCTACCTAATATTGTTTCTCCTTCAGCTGGGAGAAGCCGCACGTGTTGTACGGTCGCCTGCTGGACTGGATTCGCTGGCTGGTGGCCTGGCAACCGCTCATCTTTTTCATAGTACAAGGCATCAACTGGATGCTGGGACTGGAGTAGATCCTGATCTCGGCACTGGCTTTCCTCGGCGTCTAGTCAAGCACACACACATCGGATTAAGTCCTGCACATGTAACCACACGGAAAACACGATGATGGAGAAACAACGACAGACCAAACTGGAGGGGCTGCGAAACACCCGCACCACTAGCACCGTCGCCGTTCATTCCCCCGCTCCCCTCCACGTCTCCATTACATGAACCTGAACCATGATGACGATGACGGATGAAAGATCTGTAGACGAATGTCATTGCCATCCAATCTGTTTGCGGGTTTCCAGTTCTGTGTGTGGTTTGCTTTTGGGCACCCAAATTTTCCTTTTCCATTGGAGTCTTTAATCGAAACGTAAATGCAATTTTGGATATATGTATCTATATCTATATATTATACATAGCTATGTATTTATGTACATATGTGTGCCTGTGTGTATGTCTCCTAGGTATTATTACCAATTTTATTTTCTTGATTTTACTTAATTGCACTGGAGCTGGTTAGAAATATACATATACCAAAAAATCTATTGATAAAATACTTGAAACTGTTTCACTTTCACTGCGCAAGGGGAAAGCCTATTAATTATTTATTTGTCTGGATTATACAAGTTCCATTGACCACCAGCATTGTCGTCTCTTTCGATTTCGCTCGGCTCTTGGGAGCCTCTTAAGTAATCTCCTTTGAATTAACAAGTATCTCGCTTTATTGTAAGTTTTGATTTTAATCTTAAGGCAACAACAATAACAAAGGGTAAGAGAAAGAAACCTGAAAGATCTGAGTGGCATAACAGACTAAAATGGACAGAGTATATGCTAAGCTTGGCCACCAGCCGCACAACATCCTGCCGACATTTGGGCATTCATTCAGGCACGGAAAATAGGATTATGACCGACTTAAAGGCGGGGTAACATGAACGAACTGCGTTATACATGTGCTTGTATGTACATCTACACCTAAACTTAGATTGAGCCACCGCTCAGTAGCCGGAGGCTCCGATCATCTTGCGGATCTGTTCGAAGGACAGCCAGAAGGTGAGCGACCACGGCGCCATTCGTATCCAGCAGGGCAGGAAGCCTTTGTACAGCGCCACAAAGCCCTCTTTCGCAACCGTCTGTCGCAGGCAGTCCACGGATCCGCGATAGAGCAGGCCCCTGCGAGAATAACATAGATGGTTAAGCGTTCTAGTGGTTAAATGCTGCCATTGGTCACTTACCGGCCATTCTCGTCGGTGGGCTGGTTCATGATGCGCGTCTTCACCACATCAGCTGGCGTGCCCATGATCGCTGCCACGAATCCGGCGCAAACGGAGGCCAGCACGTGCACGGTGTGGCAGTCGGGCATCTTCAGGCGGTCCATGATCAGGTGCTTGATGGTGTCGTATGTGGTTAGGTCGCCCAGATTGACCAACGCCGCTCGCTGCACATTCGGGATGCTGCCCTTCCACAGACCCTTAATTCCGCCACGCTGCACGATCTGGCGGAAGGCATGGCCAGCGGAGTGCACCCTCGGTGGCTCGCCCATCAGACGTCGTCGGCCCTCCATCTGGATTTGCACCTTGACCAGGTCAGCGGGCGAGGCAAGCCACTGGGCAACGGCTCCGGCCGTGACGCCGCACAGCGCCGACTTCCAAACCGGCAGAGCCTGGGTGCCGTTCTGTGTGAACTCCTTGCGCATCAGGTCGTAGCTGCAGATCCTCACACCGCTGCGGATGGACATGGGAGGACAGGGAGAAGTCGGGTTAGAACTTGCTGAGCTAATGGCTGATGGCTAACAGCTGCTGGCGCAGATTGGCTGTGGCGGTGATCTAGATGCTAGAATGAGGAGTTTTGGGAATGCCCACCTATAGACGACGTGTCGGTAGAGCGCCGGCGTTACGCCCTGCCACAGCTTCAGGGCGCCCTCCTCACGCGCAATCCCGAAGGCGGTGGCCACCATGCCGCGGTATTGCATCTGGTAATGGTAATCGTTGGGAATCGGTAATTGTGGGTGGTTCATTGTAGTATCTATATCGGTATCTGTATCTGTTGCAGGCCGAAAAACACAATATTCACATGGAACAGGCACACACACAAACGGATTGGGATGGGTTGGTCAGTGGGATGTGAGTCCTGTATTACTTGGCCGTTCCTATCCCATATCTACTTCAGTTTTCTTAGCTTACCCTATAAGCCTTGTAACTTATTGTTAATGTATCTTTTCTAACAAAGCTTTTCATCTTAGAATTATTAGCTATTATTGCTTAAAAAATCATCTGGTCATATCAACGATCCTTTTCTGCGGAACTGAGATTGGTTATTCTAATATGAAACATTTTCTTTGTGGTTAGCAAACTGGTTTCTTTTGATACGATTAAACAAGTACCTACTCATATTGGTTAGCTATCGTTATCATACACTCTCTTAGTAATAAATTGTATCAATACAGTCCATGAATACAAGCAAACAATTAAACCAATCCAAACATTCACACACACAGATGGAAAGTGGGAAGGCGTATACGGGTACAGTGGATGAGCTAGCCGGGGTGGGGGCATGGGTGTGATCTGGGCAGAAGCTGTGACTGATACCGAGCCACCTAGCATAGCGTCTTGTGAGCCAAGGCTTATCAGCATGGCCGTGCCCACTCCGATTTGCCGTATCTCTTTGACGCTGGACACTGTGAAATTTCGGCTCGCTAATCGCGCGATTGGAGTAGATAAATCGGAGGGGCAGCACAATCTCTGGTTTAGTTTGTGAGCTAAGGGTATGGATGGAATGGATGAGGGGGATATGGATTAGGTTCCGGGGTTAGGAGTAACCAAAAGCCTGAGACAATAGAACAACAAGCGGAAAGCAGTTAGGTGTGTGGTGCCACTCACATTGGACTTTCCCGCCGAGTGGGCGGCTCCTTCGCCCTGGATCTGCAGACGCGTCTTGGTCAGGTCCAAGGGATAGGTCGCGAGCTCTGCAATGGAGGCGGCCACCACGGAAACGATGTAGGTGCAGGCAAATGAGTCCGCGTAGTCGAACTTCACGGGTCGCAGCTGGTGGCGTCCGCTGGAGGGAGCGGGAGTGCTGCTTGTGCTTGACGCCACGGCTGGCGAGGATTCGTCCGTCTTGGCGGCCATTTCCGAGCCGGGATTCCTATCTGCAATGCACGAGGAGGGGAACACTCAGTAACTTCGTTAGGCGTTGGGTAAACAAGCGCTAAACAAACTCGAGCCAGGCGAAACTTTCACACAATCGCGTGATGAGTGCGGGTGCTGGGCGCTCCGACCTTAAACTTCGTGTCCCGCTGCGGAGCACGTCGATTGCGGTGGATTCCGGATGAGGATGGTGCCTGTGCCAACGTTCTGCTTTCGTGCATTTACATAACAACGTTTTGGCAACGCTTCTCTTGGTTTTCTCCTTTTCGGTTTTGTGGGGCGAAGGCGGGGCACAAAAACAATAACAATCGCAATGGCAGAGGCAAAGGCAATGGCAAATCAAAATCAAAATCCAAATCGCGCTCTTATAAAACACTCGTTGGCACGCGCTGTGCTGGGCGGTTAATCATGTTTGTCCACCCTGCCTGCGAAAGCCGCTCT
Organism: Drosophila mauritiana; assembly: GCF_004382145.1. NCBI lineage: Eukaryota > Metazoa > Arthropoda > Insecta > Diptera > Drosophilidae > Drosophila > Drosophila mauritiana. The sequence continues at coordinate 17,684,328 of NC_046672.1, read as the reverse complement.
ATTTATATCCTTTATAAAAAACTAAAAAACCCGTAGTTATCAGCGCAATAAAAAAACGCAACAAAAACAAAAGCGATGCAGGCCAGGGTTGCCGGATAGATGGATGCACCTACGCGGCGAGAAATTGGAAATCTAATGTTCGTATTGTTTTCATTTTAAATGCAAATTATTTGCAAATTTGAAAGAACTTGAAATATGTACAGCCTTGTTTTAAGACGTAATTTCAGTAACTGTTATCTACGAAATCGTTTTCGGTCTTAGTATTACAGTTAAAAAGAATCTGTACAATAGTGTAATTTTAAGCGTACAAAAATTAAAAAATGATTTAGTGTAACACATTTAGTATTACATTATATACAAACTTTTGTAATACTCAGAAGTTTTTGCAGGTGTACAATTGCTTTGGTTCATCTGGCAGCTCTGCTACCGGCAACCTTTCAACTCGCGACAACTCGTTATCGATAAACGCGCGGTAAACTTGCATTTGCGTCCTGCTTTATTTATAATTTTGTTAAGAAACGAGGAAACCGGTATGCAAGCCTTTTTGAAAACGGGAAAATCAACGGCGGGATCCGGAGACAAGAGCCAGGGTGCTCTAGCGGCGCGGCGCAAGCCACCGGCTCCGTGGGTGGAGAAATAGTGAGTTGACAAAGTCGACAATTTGGAGCACATGCTTATTTAAGTGGTTTCTATCCTTTTCGAATGACGACAACAGCCGGCCGCGCAACGTGGATGATGTGGTGGAGCAGTCCGAGGTGGTGGCCGTGCTGCGCAAGTGCGTTGAAGGCGGGGACCTGCCCAATATGCTGCTCTATGGACCGCCCGGCACGGGCAAGACCAGCACGATCCTGGCTGCGAGCCGGCAGATCTTCGGCGACATGTTCAAGGACCGCATCCTCGAGCTGAACGCCTCCGACGAGCGTGGCATCAATGTGGTGCGCACCAAGATCAAGAACTTCTCGCAGCTTTCGGCCAGCAGTGTGCGTCCGGACGGTAAGCCGTGTCCGCCCTTCAAGATCATCATTCTGGACGAGGCCGATTCGATGACCCATGCCGCACAGTCGGCGCTGCGTCGCACCATGGAGAAGGAGAGCCGGAGCACCCGCTTCTGCCTGATCTGCAACTATGTGTCCCGAATTATCGTGCCCATCACGTCGCGTTGCTCGAAATTCCGCTTCAAGGCGCTGGGCGAAGACAAGGTGATCGATCGGCTGAAGTACATTTGCGAGATGGAGGGGGTAAAGATCGAGGACGATGCCTATAAATCCATTGTCAAAATTTCCGGCGGAGATCTGCGCCGCGCTATCACCACCTTGCAGTCCTGCTACCGCCTAAAAGGGCCCGAGCACGTCATCAACACTGCCGATCTGTTCGAGATGTCGGGCGTTATACCGGAGTACTATCTGGAGGACTACCTAGAGATCTGTCGCTCTGGAAACTACGAGCGCCTGGAGCAGTTCGTGCGGGAGATCGGCTTCTCCGCCTACAGCGTTGGCCAAATGATGGAACAGTTCGTCGAGTTCATTGTCCATCATCCGGGGCTGAATGATCCGCAAAAGGCCACGATCTGCGATAAGCTGGGCGTACGTATTGACTGCATAGATAGATATGTTTCCTCTTGTTTAATGCTTCCTTTATCCCTCAGGAATGCTGCTTTCGACTGCAGGACGGCGGCTCCGAGTATCTGCAGATCATGGACCTGGGCTGCTGCATCATCTTAGCTTTAAAGTAATCTCATCCCACTCAGCACATTCATTACATGTATTTTTTTTTCGCGACTGAAGTCTAAAACAAATGGTATATTTAATATGAAAATCTGGTAGTTGTATTTGTGTATAAAACGTAGATTTCATAATGATTAACGGGCGAATCTATACTAAGGTTTTTGGGACTTCACATTCCAGTTGAAATTTAGATCCCCAGTTCGCTCAACCAAATGCAAATGCTTTGGTCTGTTTTAAGAATATTAATTTAAGGTAAATTATGTCGTTTCGCTAGTTGGTCACAAACTCAAACTCCTCCTCCTCGCGCTCCCGCTTGACGGCAACTCCAACGCCAGATGGTCCTCCTCCTCCTCCACTGGCACTTCCTGCTCCCGAACCGGAAGCGCCAGCGATGCTGCCCACGGCCGCGGCATCGCTGTCCACCTCCATCTTGAGATCTCCGCCGGCGCCACTGGGCTCGCTCTTAACCTCCTGACCACCGCCGCCCCCAGAGCCGCCGCCCACCGTTTTGGTCGTCGTAGTGGTGGTAAACTTGATGACGGGCTTGGGAATGGTCACCACCTGCTGCTTGGCCACCACGGAGTGTGGCCTCTTCGGGCCATTGGCGCTGGAGACGGGCTTAACCACGGTCTTCAGTGGACGGCCCTCCACCGCCGACTTGGTCATTTTCTTGGGCTGATTAGTGGCCCGCAGCTTGTAGTTGACGCCGGTGAGACAGTAGCGGTCGGGCGGCAGTCGGAGACCGCAGTGCGGCTTGATGGGTGGCAGGGGCATGCTGTTGCGCTCGTCGGCCACCTTGGCTAGAACGTGGCGCTCCAGCGGCCCGGTGAAGCTCTTGTCCAGCGTAACCTCGGTGGCCAGACGAACGTCGTCCAAGTCGATGGTCTTCTTGCGCGCATGGTTAGCGTACACCTTGGCGTCGTCCAGAATGCAGGTGACATAGCCTGCAATGCAAGACAGCATTTAGGAAAATGGTGGGAAAACCAAGGCATCAATCGCCGCTTACGGAAGGTGAACTCCAGCAGTTGGTTGACCACGCGCGGCTCGTACTCTTGGATATTCAGCTCCTTCAGAATGGACATGATCACCTGCGCGTCCTTCGGCACGTGCTTGATTTGGGCACTGATCTTGGCCTTATCGGACTTCTCAGAGCTCATACTTCTGTAGTTATCTTGTTTACGTCTGCTTTGCTGCAAGAAGATTGTTTATTCCATTGAAGTTGTGCACGTACATATATACGGGTCTATCGGAAATCGATGCGCTTATGCGATACTATCGATACGCACGTCCAGTGTGGTAAATGCCGCTGGACTGCAGTGTGGCAACTCTGACTGTGACCATTCAAAAAAAAACACCTAAATTCAAAATCGATTTTAAAATAAAGAAATAAATCTAATAAAGCTCATGGAAAGTATTAAACAATAAGCACATTTCTACCACATCACATAATACCACATTGGCGTAATATGTGGACCAACGAATATGTAACTATGAGAAAAAACAATTTCAAAATATTTCGGAAATAAACGCAACGAGAACGAATTGCAGAGTTAAATGAAAACTACAATTCTGTTCAGTTGTATTAAAGTCAATTTATTAAGTAATTTCTCTCACACGGCTTGATAAGCTTCTTAACAACACTTGAATACCACAAATTCCCACCAAAAGGAGATAAAAACTGTCAAATTAACGTAAGAAACTTTTATTCATTAAACGTACAGCTCTACATACAATATGCACTATACTTGGAAGACAATTGAAGCCTGTCGCGCATTATTACATTCATATACATTGTACAATGAAACTTTTAGCTTAGATACATACATATATTTCTTTATTATTATTTTAGATACGCTACATGTACGTTACGTGCTACAATAAATTAACTCTTTATTGTCCCGTCTTTTAATCGCCATCTCGCCGTGGTCAACATATAAAACCATCCATCCATTCGTCTCTCTTACATATTTGCAAAATAACGCGCAAACAATTCGCGCACCAAAAACTTGGACGCAACTTTGACTCAAGTCCCACGATCAGTTATACATACAAGCATATAGATATATATATATATACTATATAGCTCTATATAGACTACAAACTAGATTCTTGTCGAAAAAAAAATGATGCTTTAAGTAATATTTTCATTGTCAGAATGTATGCATTTTAAGATTTCGTTGGCGCTCGCTCTGTTTTGATTACTGGGAGGGCTACCAGGTTCCCTCCTGGTCATGATTTGTGATCTCTATGTCTCTATATCTCGATAGCAGCTGGGAGGGGAGTGCCCCTAGTAGTTGTAGGGTCCGTACTGCGAGCCATGGTAGTAGGGTCCTGGGTAGATCTGCGGCTGGGCGTAGTTGGCATAGGGGGGATAGGGTGGCTGCTTCTGCGAGTAAACTGGAAATGGAAACCGAAAATTAGTCACCAGTTGTATTAGAGGGTCAGCAGGTTGGACATACCTGGCATCAGGTACTGCAGGTTCAGCTGCTCCTCCTTCTCCCGCTCGTTGCGCAGGCAAACAGCCGCGCCGGAGAGCAGGATGGACGCCAGGAGACAGGTTCCGATTCCTGCCCAGGCCACGATGTACGACCAGTCGTAGGCGATTTTCGTGTTGTCGCGCAGGACCTAATAAATCAAGATATTTATCATTAGTTAATCCACGTTAATCCATACGTGGCCAATGCAGCTAGCTGGTGTACATACCGTGTTCCACTGCTGGAAGTAATCCTCGCCCACGACCTTCTCCTTCTCAAAGAACTCGACGGTGTGCCAGAGTCCCATGGCGCCGGCGGCCAGGAGACAGGTGACTAGCAGCAGTATCGAGGTGGCTGTGATGGCGCCCGACGACCGCTTCCAGCAGCCGGATAATCCGGTCCAGAACGCACAGAAGATGGTCACGAAGCTGATGATGAACAGGGCGATGCAGGAGCGGGCCAAATGGAGACGCGATGTGGCGTCCTCGTTGGCGATCTTCTCGTCCTCCGCCTGCGGGAAGTAGTCGATGTTCGAGCAGTGCGTCTCGATCGGTGACAGATAGGTGGGCACTGCGCAACAGGAAGGGGAAAGGGATTAAATAACTCCCATTTGATCTGCCATGCAGCATTACTCACCCGCTGAAGCTGGCGGCCGCTCCTTGGGATAGCAGATCCGGAACAAGCCCCGTGTCCTCGTGTAGTAATAGTACTTCACGTTCATGTTGTGCAACAGCGACTCCGCATCCGAGTGCTTGGCGGCAAAGGACTGAAATCGAAAGGATAGTCCATATTAGCTAAGTTATGGTTAGCTGGAAGGTGTATGGAACTTTCCTATCTTAACTCTTAGCTCTGACCCTACCCATACTTGTCTCGATAGCCACACATTTATTTATAGCCCGCGGATTAACCTTCTTAGGGAATTAGCGCCGCAATTCAAGCTCACGTCGCCAATTGTTATTCAATCGAAATGTACACACAGACCCCCTCCCCCTCCCCACACATAACATTTTCAATACATACTCATTAATAAACCCGTTTCCGCCCCTCGTGGGCGTATCTTGATAATGTGTCCAACTACCTCGCCCCAGACTCCATTAACAATCGCAATCCCAGCGAGAAATACAGACAGTCAGCATTGAACCGCTGTCGATCATCATCATCCGGTCATCTTAACGATATGCGGATGTTCGTACAGTGTGGGTTTGTATATGCTATATGCTATATACCTTATGGTGCTATAGGTGCTATATGGCATATGCTCAAAAGATGTATGTTATATGGCCCTAGTATCAGATCGTGTGGCATTTTGAACACGTTCCGCGGTTTTGCATTGTTTTTGATATTGTGTTTTTGGCATTTGCTGCTGGATTGAGCAATTCTCTTGGGTTTACGACCCAAGGTTCATGATGCATACATAGTACAGTGCGTTTCTGGGCTGTAAGGCTGTGCCGGCGACCCCAGAGATCTCCAGCTGATCATTGTCACCAGGGGTCGTGTCTCTCAGCGGAGATCGTTTGGTAACTCAGTTAATGTAGCGGCCTTGGGCTTAATGAGTATGCGTTGAGGTGTGCTAATCTGATCGTTAAGATCTATCATGATATAACCCAGATATGATCTTTGATCCATGTGAAAGAGAGTCGAGTGTGCTTATAAACACTACTATCCATCATAATTGATGTGCGAATTATACCAAATCAGTCAATATGAATGAGAACATCACTTTTACTCAAATTCATCATAAGTCAACCTTTAGTTGAATCTCCCATCCGAAGTGTGATCATAGATGAATTAAAATATGACGCATTTGATTAAATCACCATTCAGTCTCTTGAAACCCACTACTGTCCATTGAGTGTGTGGAATCGTGTTTGGAACACCATGGAACTCCACGTAGTGCTGTCTAGTATTTCGATCCCTAATCAACAGAAATTTCTCTGCGCTGAAATCCGAGTGAAATCCAACTATTTCGAGTGATATCACGTTCTTCACGTTTTGGCACTTTGCCAGAAATTCTACGATTTCGGTTGACGCGGATGATCGTTGGCTTTTCCACCTTTTTTCCAAGTGGCGAGGGAAATCGCATACAAAGAAGAGGCGAGACGAGTTTTTCTCCATCGCAGCCATGCATTTTCATGAGGGGCAAAAGAAATGGAGTCGAAAAACGTGTTTTACTGTACGGTATGTCCGGTACTTAAACAACAATGGGAAATACCAAAAAAAAAAAAACAAATGAAAAAAAAATGAAAAAAAGGAGATATTTAAGAGGTGGGGTGTCGCCGCCCAGTTCATATCGAAAAGAGTTTTCAGTTTTTTTTTTTTTTTTTGCTATCTATACTCAAATATGTACATATATGCATCGAACTGGGCGCTTATGTAAATTGCCGGCTGGCTGGAAAATGATTTTCGCTTGCGTAACTTTCGTCTGGAGACGACGATGGTCAGGGCAGCGTGAACTGGTTAGGGCGTTCCACCTTCCATTTCCATTTCCCTTTCCAACTACCCCCATTACCACTACCATTGCCTTCTATTGGGAAATGTTTTCGCTTGGCTCGCAGGGCTACCTCGTTATTAGCGCCTCTTCAGCGGATTAATTTTGTAACTTTCTTATGAAAGTCTTGGGCAATTAAGGGCCCCTCGAACTGGTGATTCGTTTGAGAGATCCAACAAACTGAATTGTGCAGCATTCATTGGGGAATCAGAGGCCCCTGAGTTGGATTAGAAACGCATTGGGCTGTGAACAGAAAAAAAAAAACAAAACGTTGGGGAGACAGAAATGCCCAGAAATCCGAAGAAATCGGAAAGAGGGTGGAGATGCAGGTGGAAAACGAGAGCGATTCGAATTATCGGTTGGTTAGCTGGATTAATACGGCATACTATATAGATGCAGATACAGATATATATCTATATAGTCATGTGGTTAAGGGGTTACGCATGGCGAGATATCGATTGCGAACAAAACTGTAATGCGAAAAGTGCTTCAAGGTTGATCGCTGATCGGATTGGCACGCCCAGTGCATCGGAGAAAATATGATAAAATATATGATAAAATATAATATATACAATGCACGTTGTTCTGGGAACCCCAATCAAAGCGTTTCATCTGCGGCACAACTTTCTTCAATCGAATCGGAAAGAAAGTCTCGCGAAAGACTGTGTCAAAAAGATTTAATTTGTTGCTGATAAGATAATCGCATGAATGGGACACTAAACCGCGATTAATCGCTTAAAACGGGTGACTGGCAAAAACAGGGATTACATTTTAAGATATGTTGTCGTTTTGTGCTGCTATAAAAGTCCATAGATATATTCGTAGTTTGTAAATTCTAATAATATTTAAAGTGATCGTAATGATATTCAAATGATTCGAATTCAAGTTCCCTGTGTGCAGAGGAATTCCATTCGATTGGTGGAACTGCGGAACTGCAACCACTTGGCAATCGGCTGCTCGGTGGTTCAGTGGCTTAGTGGTTCGGTGGTTTGGTGGCTTGGTGGTTGCCTCAGTTTCCAGAGCTCAGTGGCTCAGTTGGACACTTGGTAAGCTGGTAAGTTGGCAAGGCACAAATATTTTTATGACACCCGGGCCGCAGCACATGCGAAACTAGTTTGGGGCCTACAACCTACTGCCAAGAGTGCAGAGCAGACCCCCAACCCCCTCCCCCTTTGCTCCACAAACCCCACTTTGTGGCAACGACGGATGTTGGTGATTAGCCAATCGGACGGCATTTGTGCGGCTGAAACCAGATGAATTAAAGCCCGCCGAGAGCGGCAAACTGGATCGGTTCTTGGGAGCAGGGACAGGATGGACAGCAGCTGTGCTCCAAGTTTCCCCAACTCCAAAACGGGAAAAACAACCTATCGTAAAATGCACTCAAGTCAAGGACGCACAAATTCTGCCCACCGGCGGCATTTTCCGGCGAATGGGATTGGAACACCTCCCACTCGGGCGAAAAAATACCAATGGGATTAGTCATTAGCGAGTATTCTACATATTTCTGGCTAACAACAATTACGCTTTAATATGAACAAAGTGAATATCTCAAATATATTTCAAGAGTACAATCAGTAAACACATCGTCTGCCGACTAAATGCTACCTTTTAGTTTTATTCGATCGACTAAGTTATAGATGGTTGAGTATTATTATATTTCAAACTAAATACTAATTTTCAGAAAACATACTGTTCTCCTTTCCAGACAGCTTGTTTCAAAACAACACCTTTTGATTGCTTGCATTTAAGCACCTTTTATGGTTTGTGCCCCCATTTTGTTGCAGTGCAGCCATTAATGAATAATTTATAACACACTGCACCCAAGACAATACAAAACAAAAAACAGTTTGCAACAATTCCGATGCACAGACAACATCGATTTAAGCCATCGAACAACTGGTTTCTCTATTTCTGGTTTCTCGATTTGTCAAAAACGGATAAAAAAAAAACAACCAGAAAAAAAAACGAAAAAAAAACGAAAAAAGGTCGTGGGAGCACGACATTGAGGAAAGATCGCTGAGGTATTTCAATTCGACATCGCATTCTTGACACTCCGTGGCCCACACAGATACTCGGATCTTCAGATGGACGGATTGTTAGATACAAAGATCGCAATTACATTTTGTACCATTTTTCGGGGAAGAATCTGCGACGCGGAAGTCGCCACAATTGTTGAAAATAAAGAGGCGATAATGAAAATGGTAATAATAGTGGGGAGCAGCAGAAACCTGAAACCTGATTGAAATCAAATGATTTGTTTATTGATTCAAGTGGCACACACACGCACCCGATAATCGCTTGAAATTTGGTTAGCTCTGTCCGTCGTCTTTTATTTACTTCCAGCAATTTGTTTAAATATTTTTTTTTTTAATTTTTTTAAATTTTTTGCACTTCTGCGGGCAGCGAAAGCGTTTTCAATCGCACGCTCAAGCGGTCGCCATAATGAGAGACCTCGGATGCTGCGATCTTCGAGATCAAAGAATCTCGCATGCGGATAATTGCGATGAAATTGAGTTTCGTCTATCGCATAACCTTAATTTTCAATTGCCGGAACCGGATTATTCGCTGGAAAATGGCGATCTTAGGGGTGTTCGAAGATTTTTTGGGTGAAATGGGGTATTATTTATGATATAAATATATTTACATAAATATCATATTTATCGAATTTATTCAAGATTTATCTCTGGAAAAAAAACTATTTCACAGGTGCTAAATATTTACACGTGGAATCATTGTTTATCAATGGAATTATAATATGTTTGACTTTGTTGCTCTTTGAAGAGTTTGTGGCAACTCCCTTTCCATCTCATTGACTAGCCGGAAACAGCGACCAGTTGCCGATAATATCCGATTCTTCTCTCAAATTCTCCCAGGCTAAAATCAAAACAAATTCTACTGGCTTCGAGCCAAGTGCAATTAATTCGATGCTAATTCAAGTCAATCGCGGGAAGTGCTGATTAATCAAGCTGGAATTTCACATGATGTCAGCAATAAAATAATAAATTAAGCACTCAATGATGGCGTCAATAGCCATCGGCGGTGCAGTAAAAAAAAACAAAAAATGGGTTCCACTTCAGTTGAAATGCCGTAAAAACGCGAGGAAAGGTGGCCGAATGAAGAAGAAGAAAAGAAATCTTCTGTCACACACGGCGTATGCGCAACCCCAGCTGAAAATAATTAATTTCACATCGCGAATTAACATGTGTTTGTTTCGCTTCGTCTTTCTGCCGACAGAAAGCTTACTAAGCGTAAAGACCCAGCACGAAATTCATTCATCGCCAAATGGCAGGGAAAACGGCCACCTGGAAAGAGCCGGGCCAACTAAATAAAAGAGCAACGCCAGCTTTTCATTTGATATTTGATTTGGTTTTGGTTTTGGTTTTTGTGTTTCAACCGCTTTTTCCATTGGACATACTCGTACAGATATATGTTTTTGTTTTTTTTTTTTTTGTCATCGCATCGCATTGCCCAAAGTGAGACTGCTGCAAAATGAAATCGAAGACACGGCAAAAAATATTGAAAAATATTTGTAAGTAAATATGGGTTTGGTTTTGAAGTCTCGAAAAGAAAAGGGGCTACAATGCGCCAGAAATTCCCAATCCTTTGGATTATTATGGAATATCTTAGGAGAAAACTAGTTAACTGAGTAGTTATCCAGAAAACACAACATACTTTGACCTTATGTCTACGATCATCACAGTTTATAATTCATTTTTCGTAGCGTGGGGAGAAGGGTTTTCTCTTTTCACCGATCGAACAACGAACCCTGATTCGAGTTAAAGACACGACCAAAACGCAGCTCCATCAATTTGGGCTTGGGTGCCCGGAGATACCAGCCCCCCACCCATCCAAAACACCAACATCACCCCCCCCTGCTGACCAAGAAGAGTGGGAGAGAGAGAAACAGAGAGAGCGAGAGAGAAGCACCACCTGCGAGTTAGGGCCAAAAAGCGAAGTGGCAAACCAAACCGGCCAACTAGCCGCATACCAATTTTGAGTCGTCGTGCTTGTCTCGAAAACGTGAAACGAGTGAAAACTCAACTCGAAAACCAGTTCGTGGGGTGGGACTGCGGAGGGCGAGGGGCTGCTGTGCGATATAGGCGTGGATACGATCCAAAGCCCCAAAGCCAAAGCCAAATGCTTTGGCCTAAGCCAAAACCAAAAAGCGACATGGCTCTGGCATGCCAGCCACTACCAGAGCAGAGTACTTCGAACACGATGGACCCAGCCAAGGAGGAGCTGGATCGGTGGGGAGGGAAGTAGAAGTAGATGGTCAGGGCGAAGATCTGGAAAATTCAAGGAAAAGGGCAGCCTGCAGGCTAAGAGGACCTAATCCCTACACAGAAGAGAAAAAAGTACTATAAACAGTATGCAATCTGATGTGCATATATCAGACAAGACAAGCAATTATAGATATTATAAGATATAGGGGTATCTAAAGGAAGGAAACAACACAGAGCTTCCTTTTCCACCATAATAGTTTCCATTTGACTTCTTTCGAAGAAAACAACTGTAATTAGCTGAAGAAAGGTTGGAAATTATGATATTCTGACACCATCATCATGATTCCCTCGACTGACTCCCCTGGATTCCCATTCTTTGAGTAGCGCTTATAATCGCTGTGGGTATTTAGTTCTGCACTCCCCGGGGATGCACTTCATAGGACCCTACGGTTTCCTGTGGCCAGGTAGCCCATCTCGAGTTACCTGCTGCACCTGAGCGGTGCCTCAAAGGCTCTTACAGGGGCGGAAATCGAAGGAGAACGGAGATATGGAGGTGGAGGAGTAGGAGGAATAAGAAACGTGGATGGGGAGAAGGGAGCGATGACCCAAAATGGGGGAGGTCAAGGCAGACGATTGCTTCTAATGGCTTTATAAGTGCCCAGGCTCTGAAGACTTCGATGCTGGGCGAGATTCGAACGAATCTCACCGCAATTATCGTTCCCTCGATTCCATTGAAACTTTCGGATTAGGCGACAAAGTCGAAAAACGTGCAAATATTTTCAGCACACTTTGAGTGCTTTTCTTCCTCTTCTTCAACTTTGTTTTTTATTGCTATTTTTTCTTTTTTTTTTGTTTAGCTAACTTGTTTTGGTATGATTGGTATGCGCACGCACACCGCCGCGATTTTACACCTATTTCTATAGAGCTCTCGCATCTAAAATTCTCTCGGTTGCACCTACAAGACGGAGTTGGATTTTCTACAGTGGCACTTCATTAAGACAAACTGCTGCTTATTTGAAAGAAATTAAAACACACCCGTCTTAAAGGGCCAAAAGCCATCGCAGCGGCGGATTATAACTGAGATTTCAGTTAATAGCTAGCTGTATTTCAAAAATCGTGAAGTAAGCAACTTAAAATTGAATTTTTGATTACTTGGAAGAATGGGAAGTGTTGTAATCCGCAGTTTGACTGTATTAGCAATGCAAACTGTAAAATTGTGTACTCCTTCCACTTCACCGCCCCTTTCTTCTTTTTCTGCGGCCTCTTCTGCCTGGGCTCTTCTTCGTTTTTTCGCTTGGCTAAGCGCTCGCGTAGAAAGTTTGAACGTTAACGGCCGTTGCCCACCCTCCACAGCCCCTCTCGATCCACACCGCACCACTCCCTCCCTTCTTCCCTACCCACCTCCTTCCAATGCCAGTTGTTCGTGTGTTTGCTTTCGACCTTTCTTCTTCTCCGCCTTGCCCTTTTTCTTTTTCTCTTGGCCAAGCACAAAACGAGCGACTGTTACTGTTACCTCCGTTTGTTGCTGTTGCCTTCGTGGTTGCCTCTCCGCTCCTCTCCTCCCTTTTCACCTACTCCTTCCCCTGCTTCTTTTTTCGCCCTCCTCCTACTCGCACAGTGGGCCGCGCACACCTGTTTGCAGTGCACAAATGTCAGCAAGTGCATCTTAATTATCTTGTTTATCTAAGCATCGCTATAGATAAGATTCTCGGAAGAGGGAACACGGATTTTAAAAGATATGCAAAGATGTTTGTAGAAGTCAAGGTAATTCCTACTATTATTGATAAACTATAATACATATTCTTCTCCCGACATAGTCAAACTGTCTTAATTCTTTTTAAATTTCACAGATATTCTTTCGATGCTATTATTTATTAAGTATGAAAACTTAAATCCTTATGTCTTAAATGACATTTGTAAAGTGAAGCCACTTATCTATCACTACATTACTTATACTTTCCAGAAGACTAAGTCCCTTCCCATTTTAAATATTTCCATCCCAGAGCCAACAAAGTTCCATTATATAGTTGTGTGGCACGACTTTAAGCCCAATATTTTCCGATTTCTCAAGCTATTGCCTAATCCCCGCCTGGATCTACTTTAGCCACATCTCTGGGCCCAATGTGCGGAGTTCGTAAGCGGAGCTAAAGCTCCGTCTTAAGCGGCAGAGTCTTCGGTTTTGGTTGTAACTCTGGCTCTGGCTGTGGCTTCTGCCACGCAGTCGCAGATGCACTGTATATTTCGGTGGCGCTGGCGCTGGCCTTAGCTGATTATGTATTCCAAGCGGATGGGCCTTGGGTTAATTTGATTCGTAGCCCCCACCTCGATGGCACTGAAGACTAAAGACACTGTAGACTGCAGATTGAAGACTCACCTGTATCTGGTTGCGCCAGACATCGTAGTGCAGCCAATTATCCGTGGAGAAGGCGATCGCCAGCAGGGCGGTGGCGATGATCGCGCAGATCGTCGCTATAGATAGGGTTACGGCCGAGCAGGGCATGCTGGTGTTTTATTCCGGATCTGTTTCGAAATCTCAGCTATTTCGGGGCTATGATACGGGATTTATCCAACGAAAATCCCCGAGAAGAAAACAACAACTACAGTTGCTATTATTTTTCTTTCGTTTCGTGATCTCTAGCGTCTTCGACGTCTTCTTCTTCCGCAGCTAGATTCTGCCGCTTCTTCTTCTTGAACTGCTACTGCTGCTGCACAAATACACAGTTAAAAGAGCAGCAACCAGTTTGGAAGGCACAGTAAAAAAAAGCCAACGTTCGTTAAAAAAAATAATAATTTTAGCAACGGGCCAGCACTAACACACTGACACGGGCTCCACTGCACACGCTCACAACACCACACACACACACACGCGCGCCGGCGAAGAATCTGAGCTGGAGAATTGAGAACGGAGAACTGAGAATCTGAATCTGGGCAGCAAAGAGACGGAGAACTGATAGCCAAGACGTTGTGATCGCAACAACGTTCGCCAGCGGACTGAAAATCGTCGGCGACTGAGCCAGACTTCAGGTAATACCAAATACCCATATACCATACCCATACCCATACCCACATACCCATAGTCTCAAGTCGCAGTCGGCGTCTCAGTCGGCGTTTCATTTGAGCGCATTGCAATGCAACCGGACTGCGGGGGGAGGAGAGTTAGGAGCAGGAGGCAAGGAGACGGTGCCTCTTCTACCTGCTGGATAAAGCAAAAACAAGAAAGGAGAGACTGTTACGGCAACCCAACCATGGAATACCCTCACAGAATGCTTATATCTCTGCCAATTTGAGGCAAACTTGATATGATCTTTTATAAGCTCATTATGCATTCATGTACCAAGTTTCAGATTTTTATATTCGATAACGCAAGAATTGTGTTAATGTGACTTTATGTTAACGCATATACGAAACCCAACACTGGAAAATCCTAACCAAACGCGATGATAGACAAGGCAAATCATGATATCCTGTAAACACATATGCCAAGTTGAGATTTGCAGAAACCACGTTAAAAACATAAGATCTAGTAACCTTTTGTTAGGGTATACGCAAGGCAAACAACAACAAAGCAGCAGCCTGTTGATCTTTTCGTATGTTTGTTTGGTATTTGGTATGCGGTGCTGCCTGTGCAGTGGAGTCCCAGTGGTTTCGAAGTCCCAGTCCCAGTGGGCAGGAAGGTAGGACGCGAGGCACATGGGCGTAGGCGGTGGGCTGGAACTCGAAGGGGGCGTTCGAAGGGGAGTGCTGGTGCTCCCATATCTCGACCGTATCGCAGTTATGCCACGCCAGATCGTAACTCTGTCAAAACTGAGCCACATATTTTATTAGCAACATATTGGGATCAGGCTCCTAAAAATAAATACCCATTACACTGAATATTGCTTTTATTGAACGATGATGTTTTTATTATTTGATCAACGCACTGTTACCCATGCGGCAACTTAATTTGATCTGCTTAAATTATTTTATTTTACAATATGTCTTGGTACTTAAGACTAACAGATTTTTAATCCTAAAAATGATAGGGAGAATTATAATAGTTGATATAACATAATAATTATTATTTATTTGATTATTCTAATGAAATTTTAAAACTAAGACTTTCTAGGTCAAAACCAGGTCAGGGAGGTCATGAGGGTGGTGTCGCTTGAGTCTTCTTTTGACTCTAGTCCGAGGGTCAGCATTGACCACAGCTGCAGTTCCTAGCTTCCTTGCTAGGCTGTTGGGACCCATTACACTAAAGGATCATAATAGTAGTTTCTGCGGAATGTGAATATCATTATGTGACACGTCAATATCATTACCTACGCACCCATTTTAACGCTATTGATTTTGAGCCTGAATAAACATGCATGAATTTGCCTATATCTAAACGGTTCTTTGAAAACGGGCAGTGATTTGCTGAAATGTAAGAACAATGCGTCCAGCTAAAAGAGAGCCATTAACTTCTGGGGCAAGAATCTATATATTCAGATGCTTAATCTGAAATTCCGCCCACATGAGTGCGATTAGTCCGGCCTTTTCCACCGCCCGCTGCTAATCAGGGCGCAGCCGATTTCTCGCAGTGTGCAATTGACCCAAAGATGCTGCGACTGCGCAGGTAAAAATATGTACATACATACATACATCTCGTGTACAGACATATCCATATAAAGATAGGTGTTTGTGTTTGTGCGGCATTGGCATCTCGCTGCGTCTACTTGCTGTTGTTGTTGATTTTCATCGGCTTTAATGCCTTTGTCTATTTTGGGTTTCTGTTTATGGCGTGGGTTTTTCTCAATTGCATTTTTGGGCGCGCTCTCGACTGCAGCAGCACAAGCACAGTGGCGGGCAGAGAGATAGCAGCGTTTAGGAAATTGGAAATATGCTTATAGAAAGTCGCATAAAAAATTGAACGAATTTAATACCATAAATTGGTACAGTTGATTTCTTTTTAAAAGTATGAATTGGATACGCTTTGTTATTATTATTTTAATATTTTTTATCTTTAAAGTGATATACATAAAATAGAATAAGGTCTAGACTATGATATTACCAAATTCTATGGACCAACGCTTTAAATGTACTATGCTAATTAGTAATTCCCTGGCAAAATGTAACAAAATTGGAAACTACTAACTTGACGGGCATTGTAAGTGTCGTATGTGTGAGTGTGGAAATACCAGAATTACCTAAATAACAACAAGAATAGCCGTGCACTTATAAAGCAATGTTTGTAATCGGATCGCATTGGCATGTTGGCCAGTTGAGTTCAGTTCTCAATTGCTGGCCAAAAGTTTCTGGCCCCTCGAGTGTCTGACTGTCAGTCTGTCTGTCTCTTTCTGCGCCCCATCACCCCTCTCTCTCTGCTCGTATAATTCGTTTTCTTTTCGCATTCCGCTGGAATTCCACAACGTCGCAGTTTGTTGTAGTGGTTGTTGTGCTGTCCCGTCTTGTTGTCACTTTTTTCAGTGTTCAGTTGTTTTTAGTATTCAATTTTTTTTGTTTCATATACCCGATGTGGTGGTAACCAGCATTGTGCGTTATGCATGCCGTCCGGCACTTAATTCACAGTTTAGCACGAATTATTAAATATTTGACGGGCCGCAACGAAAGTGAGAGCGGCGTCGTTGGTGAAAAGGCCCTACACTTCCGCCACTGCACACAGAATGGCTAATTTATGCGATTATTGGTAAGACGGCATGGGCAAGACAGCCCAGTTCGGTCGTCTGTCTGTCATTTTAATAACTCTTGCATTGTGGCCAAGCAGAAATATCACAAAGCCCAGCGAAACGTGTTCGCCGCAGTGAAAGTAAGAGCCAAAGTCAACAGTCACCAGGTAACTGGCAACAGGCAAAAGGCAACAGGTGGTGACCGCGACGGTCAGAAGCCGAAAACGGCAACGGTTCCCAGCGCATCCCTGGCAATTGATGGTGGGGGAAGGGGCGAATCCGACCCCCAAATGGCAAGGGGCCATCGGGTATCAAAAGCTATAAATGATTTAGCTTGAAGATTTCTTTTTCGGTGGTAGTTATCAAACTAAAGCTATTTATTTCTGTAAGCTACTTTGCTAAACAATTATTTCTTATTTATTGGAGCCTAATAAATTTCTACAAGTTTTGGATATATGTATGTATCTATTACCGGTTAAGCGTTTTCAAATTTCACGTGATTTCATTTGTTTCGAGCATTACTGGGTGAAACCGTCCAACATTCTTGTCAATTTTAATGTCCTCAGATGAAGAATTTTAAAAAATAATACGTTTATGAAATAATACGTTATTTGCGTTTATTAATACATAATCAATTTTTCAATGTTTGCATTGCAACCATTTGAAGTTGAGAAGTAAAATGAGTTTTTAGATAAAATATTAACTTTGTTGGTTTTCAGTACCAAAATTCCTGCCCAGAATTTTCAAAAAAAAATCAAATCTCCTGCCTTCTTTTAGCGAAGTTTCGAACACAGAAATACTTTTTGCATTTTGATTGTACTGTAACGGTTTGTATTGCATATATTGATTATACATTTCAAATATTCTCCAAAAGTCTGGCAGCACCGATGTTAACGATTAAGCCGCGATGCATGTCGTAATCTAGTGCCGTGCCGCCAATCGATAGTATCGCACTTACATCGATGCAGTGCCATCGCTAGCCAAACTGAAATGCTGAAATTGAACATCGAAATTGAAAGCAGCGGCCGTGCAGCAATTGCAATGCGTGCAATCAATCCCGTCAACAACAAATTGGCGCAGAGCAGCCAATAGGAAGCAGATCGGAATCGCAATTGGAATCTGGATCGGATCCGTGTGGGTGTCGCGAATCTAATCGGAGGAAAGCAGCCGACGAAAGGGGCAGCGAAAGGCAAGTGCGATTGCAACTGGAATTGTATTTGTAATGAATGCAAACGGTCGTGTATGTGCATGTGCTTCTGTGTGTGTGCGAGTCTGGCCTGCGCTGGTGTGTGTGTGTGTACGCGAGAGCCAGGAGAGCAATAATTAAATTAAGCAAAGGTGTTAAATTAAACCCGTGTGTGCGAGTGTGTGCGTGAGTGTGTGCGTGTGTCGTGGCTCTCTCGCTAAGTGTGTTGGTGTTGGTCCTGCTGTTGTGCTGTGTGTTTGTGTGTGTGCGAGTTGTGTATATACGCAGAGTGACAAAATTCTAATAAGAATTCTGGTTATCGCTGCACTGCACTGCCGTTCGCCCTCTCTCCTTCCCACCCGCTAGCGGCTCCTATATAAAATGGCTTAAAAAATACTAGCAAACGTCGTACTACGAAAACGACGACGCACGATGTCGGTGGGCGTTGGGCGGTTTTCGGGGGGCGGCTGACTTTTCCGGCTACTCTTTTGCCCATGTGTGTGTGTGTACTACAGCGGTACTTTTTACGCACTTCAGATTCCAATTGGCAGAGATCCATTTCTGGATCTTCATCTTCTGCTTCCGCGCTGAATCTCTCGTTTTTTCCTGCTGCAAAAAATCTCTTTGGGAAATCCGCTGGCGAAATCCTCAAACTAAATCTCTACGCCCAAAAAGGGGGGAAAAAATCTCGTCTGCTTTTTTGGCTTCAATTTCTGCGCACAAGCACGAGCGTAGGTGAAAAGGGGGCGGCGGTGGGGTAGGCTCGGAGTGGGGGCGGGCGGCCGGGACGACAGGACGAAAAACGGCGCACGCAACTGTCATTGACCTTCAATTGCATTCGTTGCAAGCTGCAGCCGCCGCACCCAAAGGTCATAGGTTTGGATGTGTGTCATCCAATTAATCAAAATCGAACCCTAAAAACCGCAGCTAATACTATTTTCATAAGTCCTATATAACGTCTATAAGGCAGCCATATAATCGGTCGATTTAAGTGGGAATTATACACTCAAATGTGCCACAAATATTGCTGATAAGTTGGATTTTCCGCACATTCAGCGATATTTAATCATACAAAAAATGTGCAGATACTGGGAATTAAAGAAAATGGTATGCAGGATGCCAAATAAACGTATTATAATTATAATAGGTCTTAAAAACCCTGAATAACAATTTATTTTTAAACTGTAATCTTTAGAAATCCAGCTAAGATCCCATTTAATTGTAATTTCTTGTTCATCTCAGTTATCTTTCAATCTGAATTCCTTAATTTTTAATGCATATCACATCTGTCGGTCAACATTTAAATGACAAGACATCAGCCTTTAACCTTTTATTATGACTTGCATTCAAGTATTTTTTAAGCTACGTATTTTTCCCAGCATCCTTGGAAGTAGTGGTTAATAACACGAAACCGCTTTTCATCTCGTTATTCAGCTGTTGCCTCTCACCTGAGTCTCTTGCCCCGAAAATGGAATCGTCCATTAAGCTTAAGGACAGCAACTCCAACTGCAGCTCCAATTCGAATGGCAATGTGGGCGGTGGCGTTGGCGCGGGCGGAGGCGTGGCCGGTGGAGGAGGAAGCGGCAGCGGAGGCGTCTGCGTGTCGAGCATCTGCAGCAGCGACAGCTTCAGCATCATGCCACCGCCGCATCACGAACTGGTCAGCGCCAACAGCATTGAGCTGAATGCGGCGGCCTCGCTGAGCGATGATAGTGGAGTTCCACTGACCACCAACAGCTCCATATCCAGTGGCGACTCCTACCGCCTGGGCATGTGCAAATTCGAAATTGAGGTGAGCCGCACTGGGTCGCACGAATCCACCCGAGAATACCCCTAATCCCATTGAATCCCTTGCAGATGGTAGAGAGCGATGGCGAGGTCTCGCAGTTCGATTCACTGGACAATTGCTCCGAGGGCGGCATGAGTGCCGAGAACTTTAATACGCTGAAGAAGGGACCGCTGGCGCCCATTGATCCGCCGCCCGAGTTCCAGGACTCGCCACAGACCACGCTGGTGCGCTCCATCTCCAAGAACATAGTGAACAGTCTGCGTCGCTGGACCTCCTCGCAATCGTCGTTCGAGCACCTGAAGGACGATGCCACCACGATGGTGAGCGGCCTGGCCACGGCCGTTCTGCCCGAGGAACCGCATCCGCCCAGCCAGGAGTTGGTCCTCTTGCTGGGCAAGACCGAGTGCAAGCTGGACGCCCTAGATGGCCAGGCTCTGGGCCAGATGAGTCTCAAAGAGTCGTATGCGATCAACAAGCATCTGTACTCAAGCGATTCCATACTGAACAGCCACACGGACAACATTTACGACGAGCCCAACAACATTGTGAGCAGTTCGCTGGGCAACAGCGTGGATCTGCTCGAGGAGGAGCAATCGGACGCCAGCAGCTGCTCCCCGCTGCCATCGCCGCCGCCACCCGTGTCCATAGTTAAGATCAAGCAGACGCTATGTCCGTACTACCAGGACCACACTCGCTACTTCAAGGCCATACCCACGGAGCAGGACAACATAGCCAGTGCCAAGGCGGCAGCTGCCCAACAGAGGTTCAACAGCGCCGGTCTGTCGGAGATCCACGACTACGACCTGTACTACGGGGCCAGGCGGCAGCCGGTGGATAACAGCAGTCTGCAGCGACGCCAGGCCTCGCTCTACAGTCCGCTGGGCCACACCAGCCATTGTCACTACCACCACAGCCATGGCCATGGGCATGGAAGCCATCATCACCATCACCACCACCAGCCGGGCTACGGCTACAGCCATGGCCAGCGGCCCAACTCGAGAAACTCGCTGAACAGCCGCCTGAGCAGCTCGCACAACTCACTGAACGTCTCGTCGGCCAACAAGCCGGACGACTCGATCTTCATCACCCAGGCCATGTCGCACGATGCGCTCTTCACGCGCGAGATCTCCGACTTCTACAACGTGCCCATCGACTCGGACATCTACGCCTTCCCCGTGGACATGATCGAGCAGCAGCAGCAACAGCAGTTGGTGGAGGAGCAACAGCAGCAGAAGCCCGCAGCGCCCACTTACCACAAGGCGAGCAGGCGGAACAAACGCAACAAGCGCAAGCAGCGCTACGCCGGATCAGGCACGGGCGCCGGAACGGAGACCAGCGACGGCGATGGCGAGAAGAGCAAGCACGGCAAGTACCGCACGCCCGTCGGCGTCGGCATGGGCCAGGTCAGCGAATCAGAGCCACTGCACATGACACTGGACGAGGTGAAGCAGTTCTACCACACCCTCTACTCGGATGCGGGCAAGCCCACGCCCAAGCCGATGGTCAAGTCGAGCAACGAGACCATTTGGAGTGTGTCGACCAATACCACCACCACCACGGCGAGAACGCGTAGCAGTGTGGGCACCACCCGAGGAGGTGGTGGCCCGCCAGGAGCGGGCAATGGTGCTGGTGGCGCCAGCAGTGATGGTGGCGTTGGCGGAGGCAGCGCGGGCGGTGGCAAGTATCTGAGCAAGCAGAACAAGCACAACCTGGACAACGATAAGCTCAACAACAACAATAACAACAACAACAACCATCAGCCATCGCACCAGCAGCTGGAGAAGCCACCGACGGAGCACCACAACCAGCACCAGCCACCGAATAACAAGCACGTCCTGCACTCGGAGAAGAAGTCACAGTTCACGCTGAACCTGAAGCAGCGGTTCTGCAGCATCTTCCGCTTCCGTCGGAGCAATCACAGTCGTTGCCGAGGCTCAGGCGGCAACCAGACCGGCACCTTTGCCAGTGCCAATGCGAATGCAGCGGCAACAGCGCCCCTGATCCCGCCAGCTGCCGTGATAACCAGCGCTCCGGGGTCAGCGGGCCAAACCCAGTTGGCCAGCGAACTGAACGGGGCGTTGATTACGGCTGAGTCGGACGAACCGAATGCCGATCTGCGCAAGAAGTTCCAGTCTCGTGCCCTGCCACCACTACCAAAGAAGGGTGAGTGGACGCCTGCAGAACTGGCGGTCGTGTAAGTCTATAATTGTCATACCTTTGCCATCCCACAGCCGCAGCCTATGCCATTGAAGCCGTCAAGTCGGAACCGGAGGAGGTCAAGGCGAACGTAATCCAGGAGCCCCGGGCACTGCAGTTCACCTCCAGCATTGAGAAAGTCAAAGACGTAGGTTTGAGTCGCACTGCCCGCCCCGAAAAGCGCTAATCGTTCAATGATCTTGTTTCGCAGTATGGCTGGTACTGGGGTCCCCTGTCCAGCGAGGCGGCCGAGAAGGTGCTATCCAGCGAACCGGACGGCTCCTTCATCGTGCGCGACAGCTCCGACGACCACTACATCTTCTCCCTGAGCTTCAAGCTGAACAACTGTGTGCGACATGTGCGCATAGAGCAAGATCAGGGTGCGTATATATCATATACATCGATGACATCTGCCATACTATGTGTGTACATTGTTGTTTCATTGTAAACAGGAACCTTTTCCTTTGGCTCGTATGCCAAGTTCAAGTCGCAGACCATCACCGAGTTCATTGAGAAGGCCGTCGAGCATTCGCGGAGCGGCAGGTTAGCTTAGCCCGAAAGCACTGCATCCACTTTATGACTGTAACCCAATCCGAAATCTCCCCCAGATATCTATTCTTTCTGCATCGGCGGCCTGAGCACGGACCAATGCGAGTGCAATTAACCAATCCAGTATCTAGGTTTAAGCATGTACAAAGCTTGCAGCACATGTGCAGGTGGGTTTCCATTAACTATGCCTTTCCATAATATCTATCTATCATCTAACTATCTACCCATCATTTCAGATTTGTTATACTAAAGGCGGTTATACGAAAGGATCTAATACAGACATTGCCATTACCGAGAAGACTTCTAGACTATCTTAACTATAAGCACTGCTATTCCGAGCAGGTGGAGAGCGACAGTTCTCATTCGCAGGTGAGCTGCAGCTCTATCTTATGTATATAACCAGTATATAACACCTTCTTATCTATATCCTATAGATATCTGGCGATGGAACGATGTAAGGGAGGGGGGATATCGAACGGAGGCGATTCGCTTGTGACAACAAAACGTAAACGAAAGCAACAGAAATTATTACCTTAAATAAGTAGTAGAATTTAACGAAACATTTAACAACAAACAGTAACAACAAAGCAAGCAACAAACAAACAACCGTTAAACGTTCTGTATAACAAGAACAGCGAAAAACAAAACAAAAACAAAAAGAAGAAGAAAACACCAAACAAAAAAACAAAAGTTACATGCGTAAGCAAAGCGAGGAAATTGTTAGTTTTGCTAAAACAAAAACAAAAAAAAAAAAGAAACAAAAACAACAAAAAACGAAAAACCAGAAAAATCAAGGAAACAAAATTCAAACTCTGTTTATTGATCATTTTTTTGTACTCGGTGCTATACTATAAATATTAACTATTTAATGAAAGGAACGATGGAAAACAAAAGAACAGAACAGAATATGACGATTATATAAATTAATTATGCGTAGTCAAGTAAACGAATAACAGAGTTGTACATAAGCAAGTTTGAGAGCCAGTAATCCAAGTCCCACCCACAACCAAAACCTCAACCCCCTCAACTCCCCACTTTGGGCACGAATCAGACCGAGAAGGAGACAGAGACAAAAACAGTAGCAGTAACAGTGACAGTAACAGTAACAGTGACAGTGACAGTAACAGAGAAAGATAACGAGACAAGGTCGTTGATGTTGATGTTTTGTGTAATCAATTAATTACTTTTATGCTTGCCTTTTAGCTGTGATTTAAATAAGTCGTCGAATGTTAATTGGAAGACGATGTGCAGTTTGATATTTGATAGATTTGATATAGCCTAGCCCCCATATAGTTGAGGTTCTGTTATGCACATTTCGAAGCTGCTCAATCGTCGCAACGCCCGTGCCCAAAGGTCCTTGAAAGCGAGCGAAATATGAGATAACCATTAACGCATTGTACTTAGTTTAATCCACGTCATGTACTCAAAGGATCGATTGCCAGAGGAAAAGGATAGCGAACTCACACATACCCACACACACACACATGAATGGAAAGCCAACAATTGTACTGTATTGTATTTAGGTTTATTTGAATTGTTAACTAATTTTTGTTTTCGTCTTTGTTATTTATGTTTTAAGCTCGACTCTTTTGTACACTATTGCGTATGGTTTGTTTTTAGTTTGTAATTTCGTATTTATTTAGTGTTTTTTTTTTGTTGTTGTGTCGTAACTGTAACTGTAAGAAAACCCGCTCCAATCCAATCCAACCAATCTCAAGTCCAATCCAAGCCAAGCCAAGCCAAATTCGAGTCCGTCGTGGGCTCTGTTTTCTTTGAACATTAAACAAACAATATTTGTCTATGGAAATTAAATAAACGAACGAATGACGATAGAAATACAAAGCAATGCCGATGATAGGAGAGCGGTGTGGAGGGGAGGAGTACGAACGGTCACAGTAAATGAGCAAAACAACAAAGGCAATATAAAGAACATTTTTAATAATAAAAATTAAACAAAGAACTTGTAGCACTTGTCGTTTGACTTTTGGGCAAAAATTCGGTTGCTGTGTAAAATAATTGCTTAACTTTTTGAACCACATTTTTGGGGCTGCCCAATCTGGCAAATGCATTTTTTAATGTTGCCAGTGTTTCAAAAAGATGGGAAAGAAATGTTTAAGATCACGTAAGTATATTCATATGCGTAATATATATATATATAAGTGAATGTTTAGGCGCATACCCTTGTAATAGTATTGCACCACTCTTACAACAGACGCAGCATTTCTTAAATTACATGCATTCTACATTTTACACGCACTTAGTCTACTTATTGTTCATTTACAAAGAGAATTACACATCGTAAAGTAGATGGCTCTATATGTTCGATTGCAAACACAAGCAACATACATAGGTGGCGCTAGTACACACGATTTTGAAAAATGAAATGATTGATTAGATTATTTCATAAGTACTTATAATTATGTTGTTCATTTAAAACAAATATTATATATATAAGCATTATTCATTACAAGTATATCAAATGCATGCGTTTTGTACATTAGTCTATAACCTGTTAAAAGAGGATTCATGATATTTTTGAAAGACCAACGAGTGTCCATATTCATATTTCAGGAGCTAAAATGCCGTGTGTTTCATATTCTTTTTATCAATAGGACTCGTGGTGCGGTTTTACCTGAAACTTTCCCAATTAACTTGCGTCTGTCGAACTTCGTTTTCGAGCCAGGTAGTGAGTGCTTCTGGTGCTTCAGTTGGAAACGTATTACGCAACAATAAAAACTGTCACCGAATGGCGCCAGCAGGAATCCGGGACTTTGGCTCATCCTGCAGGTAACCTTATGAATGGCGGGAAAGTCCATGGGATTTCCCGCAGAGCCGGTCATTCATGAAACTGCAACGGCGTTGCGTTGCGCACACGTGTTGTCAATTACCTGGATCCGCTGTCCCGAGGATCAGATCTAGAGGATCAGAACCGTGCGGTCGACGGGTAATATATGGTGACCAGGTAGTTAGTCGGGATTTTCCAAACGTTTTATGAATGAAACGGGTTGGAGACGACGGCGGTGGTATATAAGGCCATACTAGTTGACCGGGACAATCAGAAGCCCGAGAAATCTAAAGCGATCCACACCACACATCTCTTCGGCACTACGGAAGTAAAACTAAAAGTAAGGACCTCAAATTCAAAGGAACCATGGCTGGAGGAGCAAAAATGATGATGACCATCCTGTGTGTGAGCATCTTTCTCGCTGGCAAAGCGCTGGGCGCATCCACATCCATATCCACATCGGCCGGAGGACTACAAAGACGACCGCAGAGGATCGCCCAGTGCCGAGAGCTCTGCTACCGCCAATCCTTGCCAGCGATTACGCCACCACTGCTCTGCCGATCCCGTCCAGAGTGCTACATGTGCCACGACTACTGCCGCGTCCTCGATGTTGTCCAGCGCAGTCTGGCCACCTCCATGTGCGCAGATCGGGAGTTCTGCACCCGCGGATGTCGGGTGGCCTGCTCGTACCACCGCCTGAGGATATTCCACTTCCCCCAGGACGCGACTGCCAATGCGGTGATCAAGAAGTGAGAGTGAAGTGTTCTGCATCCTGTGACTCTTGTACATAGTTCGACATAAATTAGTATCTAGCATAAGTGTACAGTTCGCATAAGAATAAGTTACAAAATAAATCAAATTAGAAATTACAAAATTGCTTATTGCTTGCTTACTTAATAATTCTACTGGATTCAGTTGGGACTAAAGATATTTCTTGCTATCTGAGATAGAAATTCAACAGAAATCAAGTCTTTTAAGAACTCTGCTCTTTAAATATGGTAATTACTTATAATAGTGGGATACCCCTTTAAAGATGGAAACTCATAGCAATACGTTGATTTACTTGGATGTTAGTTGGTATTAAAGTTGTTCTTAAAGGAATTCCAAGAGAAATAGTAAGGATATGCATACAATCGTTCATACGAAAATTCAATAAATCCTCAAAAAATCAAGGAAATCGTGTAAACGCTCGTCCATTAACGACTGATCGAATGATTATAATTATAATAATAATTATTAGTCCATAAAAAAAGAAAGTCAACTGCAGTTTTTCGGCACTGTTTCTGTGCTTTTGGGCCCGGTCGCTCTTCTCACGAACGCGATTGGCAATTGGAATTGGCCAGGCTGTTGCAGCCAGCTGTTGCAAAAGGCAACATTGCCGATCCGGTCTGGATGTTGGCTTTATTAATCACCAGCGATGGCCAGGAGCATGAGGAGCAGGAGCAGCAGGAGGATGATCATGAGGTTCGAAGTTGAGGAGCGTACGAAATAATTTAAGCTTGCATATGAGGGAGAGTGCAAAAAATTAAATTAAAAATGCGGCGCACATAGAAAAAGGGGCACAACAGGTGGCCACGACCGGATATTGAATCGATCGCATATATGTATGTATACCACCTTATAACTTATAACTTATAGCTTGTATGCGGCATATGGTCCATATGTCGTGCGATCTGATTGCCTCGATAAGGAGTTACGCCTAACGGTGCTCCAAACATCATTATCATTGTCAATATTTTGTGTGCATCAAATTGTCTGCCTTAGCACCTAATTACATAATTACATAAAGATGCAGCCAGACATTCGGGCTTCTTAGCTTGGAGTTTCGGGTTTCCCGCCCGTTGGTGTTAACTTTAAGGCCGTAACCCCCACAATGGCCAAAACCCCCCCGCTGCACTGCTGTCACATAAAGCCGTGGTGAGCGCATAAAAAGCGGCAGCGATGATCGTAAAAAATCGATTTGAAGTCTATAAAAATCATATCATACAAATTTTTATATGCCATGCTCGTTTTAAAATGTCACGATGCACCAAGTTGGCCAAAAAAAAATCAGTTTTCGGACGGGAGGCTAACGAACTGAGCCGAAGTTATAAAAGAAAATATTACCAACAAAAGAGGCAACCTAAAACTAGGGTATAGAGACGAATTCTAGATGCCCTACAATTACCAAAAATTGCCTCTATATTTTATACTATTAATTAATACTTATCTTTGATGGTTTATAAATTCAAACAACTAACTGTGCCTTTCATTTTATTTAATTTAATATAAACATTATAATACAGTTACTATTTATAGATATTTATTTATACATTTATAGAATACCATATCGTACTCTACAAAACCAACGAAAAAACCAAACAAACTCAAAAATTAGATGAAGATTTCGAAATGGAAAACTAAGCTGCGTTTTGAAAGGAAATTAAAAGCCGCGACAAATGCTGCAAAAGGAATGACAAATAAATTTCCCATTGACCAACAGGTGCTTGGAAATGGTCATGGAAATGGGTGTGGGAATGGGTTTGGGTATGGGTATGGGTATGGGTATGGGGATTCCTAGCAGACTATACTCACACCTATCCTATCGCACCTCTCATTTCTCGGCTGCTTCTCCAGCGAATTGAAAACTTTTCCCGATGATGCAATAAATTCCCAGATAAATGTTAATTTACGAGTGGAGGAGAGCAGTCTGGCTGCAGAGGAAATGGGAATGGGAAAGGGGCAAGGGAGGAGGTGCCACTGCGACAGGCTGTCTGGCGGGTAACCAAACTGGGCACTCCATAGATACCATGCCCCCCTTTCAGGGCTACCCTTCCTCACTTTCGAGATTATGATTATTGAAATGTTTTTGGAGCCCGTCAAACCGAAAGCAAAGCCGAACGAAACGCGGCGGGCGTGCAAATCACGAAGTGCTATATCCAAATCCGGATATTTATACCTGTATTTGTACATGTGCAGCTACGTATTAATTAATTATAAGCCGCAAGGACGGCCGACGGAGGATGGAGGAAGGAGGACAGCGGAGCGTCCATAACGTGCACGAAGGTGAGAAATCAATTTTCAGTATCTCGCTTTGTGTTTAATATTTTTCCAGTGAAATGCGCCGACCGAGCATCCAAAGACGACGGCTGGACGACCACGACGATGATGAGCCTCAGTTTTGGCCGAGGTTGGAGCCTGGCTTCAGTTTGAGCCGGGGGCATCGCTTGTGACGGCAGTTCAGGTTCAGACACTGCAAGAAATAGTCCTGCCTATATTCTATGCCACTCAAAACAAGAGGTAACGTTTAAGTCGAGTGTCGCGACTACCAGATACCCATTACTTGATAAGCGGAAGTGCGAGCGAGAAAGTTTATGGTACAGGGTGGTAACCATATACGGAACATCCATTCTGGTCACAGAAAATCTAAATATTTAACTCTTTATAATAACAAAAATTGGGCTTTTTAATAAATTACTTCCACATTTCAGATACCTGATTACCTGAATACCCATAGGGAAATATGACATTTCAATGATGTCTAGTTTTATAAAAAAATATGTTGATTAGCCAGTTCCCATTTCTTTCAGTGCACCGCATACTGGGATTCTGGTTAGTTCTCTTGTTCTGGGGCACGTAAATTAGGATAACAACGTGAAACATAATTATTACTTTGGACAGATATGGCAGCGTCTGCTGCGCCTGCGCCCCCAGGTTCCCAGCTTCCTTGGAGGTGCCCAGCTCGGGGTGGAAGTCTCCGTTTCAGTTGGAGACCCCGTCCCAATCCCGGCCAGCGTTGGCTTTGTGGCCCAAATAAATGTATTAAACTTGGTTAACGCCTTCATTTCGGAGCCGCTCGCTCCGCCGATCGCCGTCGCCTTCGTGGGCCCCAAAGTAGGTGTAATAAAAAATATGAATTGTTGTTATATTAAGATCCATCCAAACGGCAAACAGCAGGCAAAGATCATTCAGAGCTTTTTACGATCCGCAACGAATTGCAATTCGTGTGAAAAACTCACGCATGCATATCGCTTTCGAACAAAAGTTTGACCAATTTATTGAAGTCATCCCGTTGTAGGCCAATTTGGAATAATATAATGTTTAAGCGGTGCAATAATTGTAAATAGAATGAAGTTTATATTTCAAAAGGCTTGCAATTAAGCCAACGAACTAGCCCAGTTGATTGAGCAATTGAGTTACCCAACTAAAAATGATTGTGCGCTG
Source organism: Drosophila mauritiana (assembly GCF_004382145.1). Lineage (NCBI taxonomy): Eukaryota > Metazoa > Arthropoda > Insecta > Diptera > Drosophilidae > Drosophila > Drosophila mauritiana. The sequence goes on along the minus strand of NC_046672.1, from coordinate 17,655,063 downwards.
AATAAAAGTAAATTTAAAATGTAATTTTAGTTTATAATTCTAAATTTCAGCTTAGAGATGTGCCAGTAAAGTGTGTGATTCCATCTTTCATACAATTTATGGCCCAATTTGTTTGCACAACCCCGATATTCCAGCCGCTTGCCTTGGTTGGCCCTAATTCAATTAGGACGCCCTTTGTGCACCTCGATTGGTTAATTGGCATTTGATCTGCGGGCTCATCAGCTAATTAACGCTAGCCGATCCGCAGACAATACCCACAAGCTGGGACCGCCAGCCACCCGCTGGCTAAAGCTTTCGGCTTAGGTTCGATCCCAAGATCCCCAGATCGTAAGATCTCAAGATCTCCAGATCCCGAAAGGAAATGCCACGAAGTTGAAAATGCAAAACGAAATTGGCAGCGGAGACAGAGTGGAGAGTCCTCTGGTTCTGGTTCTGATTCTGATTCTGATTCTGGTTCTGGGTCTCTGTTTCAGTTTCTTCTTCGTTTTTTTCCCGACTCCAAGTCGAGAGGATGGTGGCAGGAAACGTGGGTCGTGGCCGTGCGTAATGAAGACGTTAAGCTCGGAGGATCAGCAGTGGGCTATGTGGATGTGGATGCGGCTGGAGTCGAGCGGATCTTCAAGAAAGCTGCCAGGCATACGTCGCCGTTAAAGTCCAGCCCCATCTCCATCTTCAGAGTTATTCTCCCGTTTTACCCTCTTTACCGATCCGCAGACACACTGAAGAAAATTCTAACTAACTTAGAAACTATGCTTAACTAATAGTATTAGTATAAGGAAGTTACAGCAACAGTTTTATCGTATATTGAAGAAAAATCTTCTGATCATGATATTGAGCTGTACCAAAAGTAATAATGAAACGATGAACTACGAGCTTTTTCTCGCAGTGTGCGTAACTCTTTGAGTCTCGTTTCGGTTCCGCTTGCATGTTAACTGAAATGAAAATTCGTATGAAGGCGAGAAATTAATGAATCATTCACACCTGCATGACGGATTGTCTGCATTACTCGCCACTCTGCATCCCCACTCACCAGGGTTTCGGGATGGCTTTGGGTTACGGCTCCATTTTGTAGGATCCGAGTGCGAACGGGGGGCGCGGCCTGGCTGACGCTTCTGCCGAAGGAGTTGCCTTCTAATTTATTTGCCTGATGTGTGTATTACACATACGCTGTCCTTGCAGCCGTCTCTTTCGCCCCCCCGCCGCCTTGGTCGTCTCTTTCTGCGCTGTCTCTGCTCCAGCGGTCGCGAGTTGCATTTCTGAAATTGCCCCGAGGTCGAAAACTGCGACTCTGGGATTCCAACGGATGCTGATGATGGGTACTATGGTTGTCGGTGCGAAAGGCACATAATGCCAGCGCTGAGTGATCAATCACCATTTGCAATCAATCAGTAACTATAAAACCAGATCGATGACGAGCTCAATCAAAACGAAGTCAGTCAATGGACCCTAGTATTAACCGAAATTCGATTGTAGTGTTACGTGAATGACTTTATCGATTTTGCTTATCGGAATATCGAAGGTTTTTTTTTGCCGCTGAGCTCAGCGGATTGCTTCCACCGTGCGAGCTGCGTGTGAACTTGATGGATGCACTGCCTCCGCCTCCCGAAGCTGCTTTTCTCTCCCTGGTTTTTTATGTTTTACCCCACGAGAGCCTTCGGGGTGTTGGCTGGAAATTAAAAAGCACTCGCATTTTGGCATGCGTATATCCTAACCGTACCCAAATCATCGTCATCCCACTGGCACACTCTTGACCCCAAAGAAAAGTACCAGACAGAAGGAGGGGCGGAATGTTTGGGTTAACAGTTTATATTCGCACCTAATGCTTAGCTAACCTCCCGAAATCATAGTAGTGCAACATACGATGTTTGTTACGATCCCAACAGGTATTTGATGCTGAAGGACGATTTTTGGACGACGGTCCTTTGCACCGATGGCTGTGGTGGCGGCGGAACTTCCACTATTCCACTTCCACTTCCATATCCTCGAAATCCAGTTCGCTGCTGGTGCTCGACTGGTAGTTCCTGGAGGAGCATAACGAGGGGTCCTGACTGTCGCCGGTCACGAACTCCGGTTCCTCGCCCACCATATCGATGCGCAGATCATCATCCATCGAGTTATTATCCTCCACCCGTTTCATCTGGTGGGCAGCTATGTAATCGGCCTTCAGACGGGCATAGTCCACTGGGAGTCCCTTGTCCTGTAGCTTCTTCGCCTGCCGTTCGATGGCTTTCTTCATCAGCTTGTTGCGGTGGGCTCTGTTCAATGGTTTCGGATTAGGAACTCGATCAGGTATCTGGGCTATATCGCCTCCATTTGTGGTACTCACAGTTTTTTGGCGCGAAGTTCGCTAAGTGGAATGGGGTTACCACTGCAGCTCTGGGGATGGGTACTATGAGCCGGTCTTCCAGGACCCTTCTTGGTATGCTCCCGCTTACGCCACTTGGCACGCCTATTTTGGAACCATATCTGCAAGGATAGGGATAAGGGCAAATTAAATGGCACAGGCTTTCACAAGTAATTGTCTAAGGTTAAGATGTGCGGCAGTTGGTACCCACAGGCGTGGCGTATCCATTACCATTGCCAGCTAATCATAATTCCCTCCAATTCGTTTCAATAAGTCACCAATTCAGATGCGGACGATTAACCAGACCAAGGGCAATATGTCATGCGTTCTGGAGATGGATCGTCATCATCGTCGCGCTGGAGATCGTGACCACAGGGTGATGATGATCATGATGATGACCATGGTGATGCGGATGGAGATGGGGATGGTTGGCTTTGCTTAGTTGGAGTCATAAACAAGATGGCGTCGCTAATTGACGAGCATTTTGCCGGGGAATCCAGGCGTATCGATGGGGGGTGGGGCTGCGGTGACACAGGGGTGGAGTCGAGGGGGGGAGGTGGGCTTTTCCAATGCGTGTGTGTGTGTGTGTGTGTGTCTGCGACAATTTGAAGTCATTTGCATGCATTGTGCATTTTTTAATGTGCAACAAATTGTTTTCGAACAGCGGCATGCAATGCTTCGTTCCCGACTTTAACAAGAGCTCCCCCCCCCCCTCCTGCCCCACCATTCCCTGTGTTTTTTTTTTGGTTCATATGTACACATGTATGTAGATATGTATGGTTGTACCTCCGAAACCCGTGGAGTTACGTTCGCCATTCGAATGACGGACAGACTGTCGCTGTCTTGTCGTTCGCATTGACAAATTGATATGTCATGTCAAGAAACAATTTCAGACGAAAAGCGTAGCCAAATGTCCCCGTCTCCGTCCCCCTAAGAGAGAGAGAGAGAGAGAGAGGGCTATTGCCAGATAGACAAAGACCCACGATAATCACACGACTGACATGCAAAGTCAGCCATCGTTGGGCATCGGGGGGTTAAGGGTTAAGAGTGGGGCGGCTCGCTAGGGGGGCGACAAAAGGGTTAAGCTACGCTATGGGAATGCAATTGAAATCATTACAACAACGAGCGACACGAAACGCAATTGCAAATGAAATAAAATGAATTATAATGGATAAAAATAGTCAGGTAATTGGTTTTATTGAGTAATTGAGTTCCAGTTGCCGCCAAATTGTTTTACAATGCTCACGCAAATGTTATCGAAACGAATCGAAATGGAAATGGATGGGGGACAGGGGATACCTAAAGGGAATCCTATGTGCTCCTGGTGGTTTTCATAGTAATGTGTTATTAAACAAAATTCTATTAGCACTTGCAAGGCGACTTTGGTTTCTAGTTTAGACCGAACTAATTCGAATCTATTTCAAAAGGAGTTTTAGAGTTTTGATTCCCAGTTTTGGAAACTCACCTTTATGCGACTCTCCATTAGATCGAGTCTGGTGGCCAAGGCATCCCGCATGAAAATGTCAGGATAGTTATTTTCCTGGAAGGCTTTCTCCAGCTCCGTGAGCTGAATAGAATTTAAGATGGTCCTGCCGCGAGGCTTCTTCGAGGACTCTGCACTACCATTCTGCCCCGGATTGGAATCGGCCCCATTATCGCTTAGCGGATCTGTATTGTTCTCGCGACTAGATCCTAAATAAAAAGGAACAAATCACAAAAATAAATTAACAAAAATTATAATTATGTATGTAAAATCAAAGAAAATTTACTGTTTGAAAATAACAGAATGAGAAACTAGCAAGATTTCGTTATTTTATTCCCATTGGAAACCCTAAAATATATCATATTCCTGCCAGAATGCACATCTGTTATAAAATTGTACCCATTATATCGAAGTTCTTTCCTATAAGAAATGCTTTCAAGTAAGTTCTTCCCAAGTAGATTAGATTGCTAGCCAGCCGCACAACTATCCGGAATACTATCTGCTGTGGATACCCACCAACTAAGTGGAGAAGCACCAGTCACAGGGTGTATATTCGTGAGTCCACGTATCCATGTTTCCATGTATCCATGAATCTATGTGTTATTCCGGGGAAGGCGGTGCCGTTCGTTTCGGTCTCGTTTTATAATTGCAAACAATTAAAGTCTATTTATGCAAATTTCCAAGATATGCGAGCGAGACCACAAATAGCGACTGAAACTGAAATAGCAGCAGGAAACGGAAGCGACCACGCCCCATTCCCAACCAGGCCAGCCCAGGCGCCTCCCCTACCCCCCTTCCCCCCTCTGGAAATTCAGCAGGATTCGAGGAGGAGCGTCGTTTGTCTTTCTAATTTATAGCGGCGCAAATTGGTTTCCACAATTAGGAAGTGGTGGGTGTTGCTCGGATATGTTTAAAGCTCCAATGGCGGAAGTAAATTACTCCTACAAACCGACCCCTTTTCGTATCCCCCCGCCCAATCTATTCCATACTATACCATGCCATACCATACCAGGCCATACAATTCTATCCTCTTGCCGCCTTGGGTTTGCAGTTTGGGTTTGCGTTCGGTTGCAGTTTTAAGTGAAATTTAATTGCAAAAATTTGCCAGAGCCACTGCTCCTGCTGACTGGGCAATTACAGGGGGGTTGGCTCTTTTGGAGCTTCGGGCTTCGGAGTTTGAGGTTTGGGCCATCGACTTGTGAGCCACCGACCAGTGGTTAACCACACGAACCATCAAGTGCACCACAACCCAAGGCGGCAGGAGTGGGGCACACTTTCCACCGAAAAACGTAGAAAAAATATAATAAAAATCATAGAGCGGTCGGCTACGTGAGTTTCATATGCTGAAATGCACACAGATTTCGACAATTTACAAACACATCTGCTAGCAAATCGAAGGAGCCGCAGGACGCAAGGGGATTCAACCCCTGTTCGACACGACCCAGACATTTCATAGAGTTCACCAAACACCAAACAGCAAACAGCAAACAACAAACACAACAAAGGGGCAGGTCCCTGAGAAGGACCAAGGACCAAGGACCAAGGACCATATCGGTGTATCGCGGTCCATCCAACAATGCCTTTACCCCCTGGCCGCTCTCAACCTCATCATCACACTTGAAAGAGTAAATAAAATATAATTCCTCAAGGGTGTTATAAATAAAATTATCTGAATTATGGTTTTTGTTGACTTTCCGACTCGCCGGGAGAAGCGGAGAAGGAGTTGTAGTCGAATCGTAATCGTATCTGGCATAGTTCACAGCATTTTCGAGGGGTTTGTCCTCCTAATTTGCCACAAAGATTCCGGCAACTGGAACAGGTCTTTGGCTTTTGTTTTGTGTTCCAGTTGGGGGATTTGGATTTGGGATTAACAGTGGGCTGGGGATATCATGTGTGTGTGTGCGTGTGTGTGTTGCTCGCCAATCGATAAGGGGCGTGGCAGCTAATGGTTAAGACATTTGCCGGGCATTTAGAGGCGACGCCAAGGTAAACTGGCCAAACTGAAACCGAATGAGACCCCCAAGGATTGATGGGGGAAGTCATTGAGGACCCGGAATCTAGAAAGATACAGTACGAGAAAAAATTCAAAGCGAACTGTTGTTGAAATACGTTTGCAATAACCAAGACTTCCTATTCAAAATGCTTAACTAGTTCATACAAATTGTTGTAGTTACTCATTTATGGTATATATTAATATTTAGAATCTTTTCTAATATTTGTATTTCAAATCTGCAACGACACAACTTAAACGGCATACAAAACAAAACTGCACATTAAAAAAAAGCAAAGCTTTAAATACTAATTAATTCAGGCAATCGGTTTCCTTGCTCCTTACTTTAAATTCAGCTAAATTAATTCAGTTGAATTATTTTGATCATAAACTGCTCTAGAGTGTTTCAACCCCTAACAAGCGCTCACCCCCCCCTGTTCGTTTGGCTAATTAAAAACGCTAACCCAATTTAAATTAGGCCAGCAAATGGCAAATCTGCATCCGAATCATATGCAAACTGAAAAGGCGATCGGCGAAATTAGCATATAAACAGTATAAATTGCCGTCTGCTGTCCAGTCGAGAATCGTTCCAGACCCACAAGAGCCCGGAACCCAGAACTTAGAACCCAGAGGCCCGGAGCCCAAAACCCAATCCCAAATCTCAGAGGCAACCCCAGAGCATCGAGCCTCATCCTTTGGCCCTTAGTTTTGCCTAATTTCAAAGGTCGTTAAACAAACAAACTCAAGTGGAACAAAATGCACACGCAGATGAAGGAAGGAGGCCCTCGGGACGATGATGATGATGTTGATGAGCACAAGGACACCAGGCGAGACCAGTGCTCCTGGCCTGGTTCATAACGTTCATTCCACCTCCGAAACGACCCACAAAAAATTACCCAACAAATGCCCGTAAAAATCTATAAAAAAAAGCGATGTTGCAAATGAAACAAAAAATGTGAGGGCTCATTAGCATTTATAGGCCACACAAATGTCGCTGGCTGGGAACACAAAATCATAGTCAAAAATGCAAAAAAAAAAACCATTTCGGGGTGCCTTTTTGAGGTTCATTAGAAGCTTGTCACATGATTTGATTTGCCTGGCTCACGAAAAAGAAAAAACGAACTCCACACGGCAAAAAACACAAATAAAACGCCCAAAAAAATGGCCACATAAACTATTAGGGCTGCTAATTATGCGACCCTTCGCTTGACTCTTGTTTTCTGAAAGTCAACCCCCAGGATCATCACCTAGAAAAAAAAAAGAGAACTAGTGCCCAGAATCAGGCATTAAGTCTGACACGCGCCCCTAACACGGCGATTTCCAGCTTACGCCTCTGTTTCACACTCCAAACTCGAATTTTAACCCCTTTTTTGTTTTCCACCAAGAACGCCGCTTTTCATTGCCTGTCAAAGGCGTTTAGTTCCTGGGCACATTGATGGATTGTCCGAGTTTTCCCAACTCCAAGTTGGTAATGGAACTAAACTGTTTGTTCAGCGCATAACGTGGGAATCTGCGGGATATTAGAAACAGGCTTGGTGTGATTAACTCCAGACTTCTGTTTCAGGAAGAGATGAGCTCCATTTGTTGAAGTTGGCTATTTATTTACTATTTATTAGAAAGAAGGTGGTACACCACCATAATCCCTCCCAAGATCCACCTAGATCTGCAACTAAACGGGCATAACTACTACAGAGATTCCCCTCATTTGGACACGCTTACCACCCCTAGATAGCCGATCGCTTGAGTCCATCATCATTAGCCGACTGCGACTCCGGCAACCGCATTACAGTAGACACCCGGACAATCGCCATTTGCGAGGTGCCCAGTAATTTGTCTAGGTTCCGACGACTCTGACGCCGTCACTCAACTCAGTTCCATGTGGTGGGCTCTGGACTTAGCGAAGCGCCCCTGCCCCACCAACCTCCTGTTATCCTGGCCAAGTCCTTGGCCACAGTCTCATTTCCGTCGGCCGCTTTATGGGCGAGCAATAATAACCGCAATCGGAGCTCCATGCTCCAAAGGCACCGCACAGTGGGCCACAAATGTGTGGCACTTAATTTAATGAATTTCTTTGCACTTTGCCTGATGCCCGCCGATGCCGATGCCGAAGCCGTTGTTTCCAGGAAGGGATCTCCAAGGAGCAGGGGCACGCGGCGAGCGCACCGGCTGGCTGCCCACTTGCCACATGAATTTATACGAGTTGTTTGCATTAAAACGAATTGATCGACACGACGAGCGAGTGCAATCGACAGCAAAAGGCTGTCCGGGTATTCTGGTACTGGTCTGGGTTGCGCTCGGATCGGATCGGTTTGGCTGTATATTCTGGACCCTGGACCCTGGACCCTCTCCACCGATCTGGTCGAGCCGGGTCATTGCTCATCTGCCAGGCCAGGCACGTCAACGCGGCAAATTACTTTGCCCTGCTGCTGCGATGCAAAATTGAAAATTCAAGTGGAAGTGGCCGAGTGGTTAACTTGGCAACATGCTAGCCATCTCCATCTCCCAGTACCTGTTGCCATCCCCATGCACTCGAAGAAATTCTCAGCCTCTTTTGATGCCAAGCTAACGCAAAGATAGCATTCAAAAAAAGCATTTTTTAACTACGTATTATTATTTGGAAATAATACTCACTTCCGAAATATTATATCATATTTTTGTAGTAAGAATCACATTCTATATCTGTGCTATTGTAAAAATATTGCATATACCCCTTAAATTTTAATAGTTTTATATATATTATTGTATTTTATGTTGATTACTATATTAACTCACATTATTTAATCGTCTATAGAGTTACAAATCTGTTTCTTCCAGTGCACTATTGCCCCTCTCCTTTTTGCTGGTTGTGCTGCATGCTATGATTAAATTTTGATAGCCAACAACAATCAAGTCAAAGAAAATCAATAATTTTTACGCATCTTGTTACGATGTTGCCAGTTGCCCCCGCTCTAACCACCACCCCTTCCTCCTCCCCCGAAGACCCGCTCCATGGACCTCTCGTGGCCCCCACGTAACCCCCCTCGCCCAGAGCAAAGTCTGCTGCCATGACGAACTGCTCTCAAACGATCTACCAGCTACGATCGACATGCCAAAGCGGCGCATAAATGTTTTGTTGTTTTAATGAAGACGTCGCTGGATCTTGGATCTGGGGTCCGCAGTCTTTAGTCTTCGGTCTTCAGCCTTCAGTCTTTCCGAGTCGAAGAAGACATCAAGGCGTTGCATGCCACATTTTTTACCTCGTTCTTGCCTGCTTCTCATTTTTTTCTTTTGTATTTTTTTTTGCTTTTTCGTTTCTTTATTTTTTTTTTTTTTGTTTTGCGTTTTTTTTATTTTTCATTTTTGCAAAGGGGCGCGTCAGCGTCTGCACGCCAAGAGGATCGCTCTATCGCTATCTCTATCCGGGTATCTGGCCTCTCGCTCGCACGCTGGCAGCTTGTGGCGCATTATTACGAATAGGGTCTAATTATTGTGGCAAGCCCCTGAGCTATAATTTGCCTGATTGATTTACATAACGATCGAAAATGATCAAGACATTAATTTCTTATTAACGTCGTTTCGTTCGGTCGTTCAGTTGTTGGCTGTTTCGTCGGTTAGAGCTCGTCTTCCTTTAGATCGGCTCAGATCGCTTCGGTTATAGGCCGCCTCTGCTGGGGAGAGGATTCGATGGATGCGCCTACGTCTGGTCCGGGTTCGAGTTCGAGTTCGGGCTCGGTCAGGTTTTCCTTTGGTTTCGGTCTCTGGGGCGTAACTCTGAACGGGGGCTGCACTCGTTTTCCTTCCCATTCCCATTCCCATTCCAGCTCAAACCTCCAGCCCCGTCCAGTCCAGTCCTTTCCTTTTCGGTTCCCTGCTTTGTTGCCATGTTCGTGGCTCTAACATCTTTCCATCGATCGCCGGTGGGTTCTGCATACATATGTACATATGTATGTATATAGGCGAGTATGTACATATATCAGATCGGTGGGCGCCACAAAAGCCACTTACAGTGTTGCATGCGCTGGCTACATCTCTCATGTTTTTGCGCCAGCATTCCGTTCAAAGCTAATTTTCATTTCATTTACCTGCTTTAAACGCTATATCATTTGACAGTTATGAATTTGATATGGTTAGCAAGGATCCCAGGCTGGATTTTCTTATGGCACATGGCATGACGTAAATTCTTGCATGCTCAACACCATTTATATCAGATCCCCTTGATTAAGCCACTTCATTACATGGTGCTATAACACATTGGCAGCGGCTTGTTTGCTTTTTGAAATGACTTTATCATGTTCATTGTAGCACTACCAAATGCGGCAATATAATGTCAACATTGTAACAATGGGTGTTACCTACAAAAATGTTTTATTTTGTAATTTTAACTCTCAATACGTGAACCAGCTTAAACATTTATCCTCATGGCTAAAAAACCTTGTTTTTTGCACTATTAGCGCCCCACGTTGGGTGTCAGTTTCTGTGGCAGTCGAGCTTAGTATCCAGTCCAGTATTATTTATAGATTCAACATTTCTTCAGTAAATCAATTCACAGGAGAACTTCCGCAAGTTAACGCCGCATAAACGATCTTCGCTTTGTGCCACTTTTGTTGTTTTCGACCAATTTGGAGCTTCCTTGGTCTCGATCGTTTTGTTCGTTTCGGACATAATTAATGTTAGTTTTAACGCTGGTTGAAAATGTTATTTCCCTTGATTATAGGAGGGCTGCCGTCTGCTCACTGTCTCCGTCCCTGTCCTACCCTCGTCCCGTCTCTTTCTGCCGCTGTTTACGGCCGCTGATTGTTGGTTGCTTTTTTCCCCTTCTTTTTTTGGCGTTTGCAACGCGCTGCTCTGCCGCTGCGGGCAGTCATGGGGAAACATTTTATGACGATTACTGTAATTCGTTGCCGCAAACAATAATTACTTTCCATTACGAAAATGGCGGGCATATTATCACCTGAATATCACACATACACACACATGCACACATTGCAACCGGCACCAACACCAATACAGGTGTGAAGCCGGGCCTGCGCCGGCGTCAGCGTCAATGAAGACGTCACTAGGGTATCCCAAGATCGCCAGATCGCCAGATCGCCATATCCGCAGATCGCGAGATACCGAACCCAATTCGCTATGGCAAATGGGACCTTCGGCTGCTTGGGCTTGCAACGTTGTCTAAAATTTTCGGTAATAAAATATGACAACTCAATCAAGGCCCATAAAAGAGCCAACACCAACAACGACAACAACAACGATAATAATCATCATTTTGGGGCGGTGCCCGCTTGAAGATCGGGCACAACAACAGAACCCGAAAGCTTCGGTAATTTGCAGAGGCTGCAAAGACGATCAAAATTTACGATCATTTTGTTTTCAAAATCAATTTAGAAAGGAAGCGCGGCAAAGATCAGGCTCTGTCCGCGAAAGAGATAGCCGGCGAGGGTGCGAGCGAGACAGAGAGCGCAAATTGAGTTCTTAAGTTGTCTGGGGGATCTGTGAAACTGGAGGAACCAGGGGGACTTTCGGGGATACCTTGCAAACTGGAACTGAGCTGGGTCCTCTAAAGCTGCGGATAAGGCCATCATGCCGTTTCTTGGGGATCTCGTTTTGGCCCTTCTTGGTTGGGATTCTCCGCCATTTTCGGCAGTTATTAGCCTGGTAAAACACGAGTCTTGCACATTTGAGAGCTTGTAATTTACTTAATTTGATTACGAAGCGACTTCGTCCCGCTCTCTTCGCAGAGGGGGCGTGTTCCAGCTGTCTGTCTCTTTCGCGCTCTCTGCGAGTGTCCGAGCTTTTGTGTGTGTGTGTTGCAGGTGCAAGGTTGAAGAACGATGGCAGTCACTGATTTAGGGTTGCGTAGTGCCATTTTATTGTCAGAATTTGAGAGATTTTAGTCATGCTACGATGCATTCATTTGCATTTTATTAAGATTTATTTGCGACTTAAGAAAATTGAAGAGGATCTGCTATAATAAATGCCACAGATTGCAAGATATGAGACTTGAATCAATAATCAATACTGCGAACGAAGACAAACCAGTTGTGGGAATTTTTACAATTACTTACAAGAGATTTTTTTCTAACACTGATTATTGCAGTTATTTTATATACCTTTTAATAAGCCCACTAAAGTTTTTAGCTCGTTACACATGCTGCCCATTTACGATGTCCAATAACACATTCGTATTAATTTGCTCTGAAAATCCACTTGAGCTCCCAACCAGTTGTTCCACTTCGAAAGCTCATCCAGTTAAAGGGCAATAATCCCCAAAATACCATTGTGGTATGGGTTCCAAGACCAATTTCGGTTTCTTTGTATAATTAATTGGACAAACAAATCTCGGCGCAAAAGCCAAAAGCCCATGCCACAAATGGCATGGCACACAAAATCTATTAATGTAGACAATAGTTTATTAATTGAAAGTTATGTCTGAGCGCGGTCCGATGATTTATGCACAAACTACGGCAGTCCGAAAATTTGAGCAAAAGAGCAAAGAGCACGGCAAAAAAGCTAAACAGGTAAAAAGCAAAAACGGCGACGAAGAAGCACAGAGGCGAGCATAAAAATTGATTTCTGCTGCTGCTTTTAATGAATTCTTCCCCAGCAGAAACAACAACAGAAGCAACAACAACCACAACAACAACAACAACAACGGCGGCAGTATCAACAACAACAACACAATCTCAATCAATTTCCAGTCGCACATCACATCAAAACAAATTACCAAGGAATTAATTTGCCATCGGAATCACGCAAGCGCAGATTTGGGGCCACGCGAGCGATAGAGAAAGCAACTGGACGAGCGAAAGAGAGGGCAACAATGAGGATTTTGGCTACACAACAAAAAAAATCCATACAGGAGGGAAATCTATACCATCGCGTCCCTCACATTCTTGATATAATAATAAAAAAAAATCTAATTTATTCATAATTCCTAAATTGAATTCTCCAGGATATTTGCAATGTTTTCAATAATTTTTAAGATTTTCTATCAAAACGTATTAATCTAAAAGTTAAACCAAAGTAAATAAGCCTTATTTTAACAACTTCTGATATGCTGTTTACAAATATGCCGCAATTTCTTCCGGTGTACAGGATTCAAGCACAACGGGTTTTCGGGCGATTGCGATTAATAGAGCGAAAGTGTGGGCCAGAGAGGGGGTGGATGGGGTTGTGGAGGGGGTTGTGGAGGGGGTGGGGAAGGGTGGGTAGGTGCCGTGATTAATACATGAGGATTTAATTAACTTGCCATCGCGCTATCTCGCTCGCACATCTCATTCCACTGGAATGCGCAAACTATGGCGACTGCGACGCTGTCGCACTGCCACAAGAGTGGGAAAGAGATGGGCAGAGGGAGCAACTTGTTGTAAATGGTAGGTGTATGTGTATCATAAGCAGGTGAACGTTGGTGTGTGTGTGTGTGTGTGCGTGTAATTGAAACGTGTTTCGCTGTTGTTGTTGGTGTCGAACGCCTGCAGCGCGAAAATCGGTGGCATGTATAATTTTTATCACCTTTAATTAACTTTTCAATTAATAAAAAAACGCAGCAACAACATCGCCAAACATGTTGAGCGCATGTTAAGCGGAAAAGTCGCAGCTGCCAAAGCTGACCAGTGCGGTGCGAAAGAGATGGTGCGCGGGGGGTGCGAAAGAGATGGGCCGAGCGAGGCAGACGGACGAATTGCCGACGGCATTTGGCCAAAACGAACAAAAGTATATCGAAAAACATGGCCAAAAGTCCAAGCGGCGGAAACAGATACGAACTCGAATACTAATGTCCCCTTCCACTCGCTCTGCTTTCGACTTCCGTTCGGAACCACTTTGTTCTTATTGCTATCTACTATATCAACATTCCCATAAACAGCCTTTCTTCATTTTGCCTTATTTCACTTTCCTTTTCCCTTACCATCTGATTAAAACGAAATGTTACTGTTTTATATATGTACATACATAAGTATTTTTTTTTAGAATTAGAATAAATAATTTATAATCTAAAACTTAACATGGCAACAGGGAAAATTATCAAGCTGTCATTGCTTTTTAAACTGTTTTTAAACTTTTATTTATTTTGTAACATTTTTCTAAGGTCTTAAGTTTGGTTTAAAGTGGTATTTCCAATCAATTTGAATGGAATAACTTTACATTAAGTTTATTTTTTAGACTGCCTTGCTTAACAGTGAAAATGAAATGGGTGAAAGTTACTGTTTAATACAATTAAGTGCACATTTCACTCTCGGAAAGTCACGCACGTTTGCTCGAACCGAAAGTAATGCCAAGTCAATCGTGTCCCAAAAATTGATTAAAAACCGCATCGACTCGTGGAGAACAATAAACAGTGGGGCTTCGCAAGGCACGAACGGAAACGGAAATGAACTCACACTCGGGACGGGTAAATGGCTTCAAAGTCAGCTAAAAGTGTCATTACAACTCAACCGAAAGCCAAAGCAAGGCATGGAAAAAGCAAGGAAAGCCGAATAGCAAAAGCAAAGCACAGACCAAAAACAACAGTAACAACAACATTGAGAAATAGGGAAAACTTTCAGGGACGTCTGGTGCACCTCCCGCTACCCCGCCCTCTACCCCACAACCACTGGAAAACCTCCCTAGGCATACGGCTCAATTCAATTTTATCGTTTCAATATTAACCCAAAACAACCCCACAATATTGCCTTCATTTAAGGTTTATTAGATACAACGACAACGTTGTGGAGGCAGCTTGAGGTGGAGCTACAGAACGTACGGTCTTGGGGGTTACGAGGTTCGGGTTTCGGGGATCCGGGGACTAGGTGGATAGGAGGGCCAGGGGCAACAGGGTGGACAGCCAACGAGCGGAACGCTCTTGGATACAAGAAATATTGTGACTACAGCGAAATCGAGACTAGGATGTTAATACTTAGGCGTTGACTAGAGTTTACCCTTTATACGAATAGGATTGCTCATTTTCATATATCACAATAATAGATAATAATAGATATTACGACTATGAATCCTACAGGACTAGCATTTATTGCTAACCAACAATGTGCGATTTCGTAATATTCCTATTCATATGTATATGTTTTAAGCGAACTTTAAAAAGATGAATCCCTTGAAAATGATCAAGAGACATTGCCTTTATAAAAGTACCCTTTTTAATACAAGATTTAATTTCTAAGATACTTCTAGGGAAAATTAAATTTTTAATAAACAATAAGTACTGCAGCAGTCGATTCGAAAAGTCTTGAATGCAGCACACGAAAACCAAAATTTTCCAATTTACAAACGAAATCCGACGGAGAAAGGAGCTTAGAGTGTGGGGGGAAATCAGTAGACAGGGCGGTGTATAACAAGGATAAATGCCTCGGTGTGCTTTTGCTCCTGCTCCTGCATATACACATATACATATACGTATATATATATCCATGCATATGTATGTATTCGTGTTTGTATAATGGCATAAACATTGATCCAACCGTAAAACTGGCTGACAATCGAGTTGGGCGAAAAGAGCGACAGACAGAGGGAGACAGAGGCGAAGAGAGGGAGAGAGAGAGGTCCTGCCAATCCCCAGTTCTTTGGCCCCCGAAACCCCCAACCCCCCCCCCCCACCCCCCCTCCCCCTGTTTTTGGGACCATGGCACTGAGCCAAACCGAAACGACGCCAAGCCAAGTGTATAAATTGTATTAGCCCCGAAGTGTCGTGCGGCTTTTCTTCTTCACCCCCCCCTACAACACACTTCCTTTTCACGATTTTTCCTATTTTGGCCAGGGAAAGCGGTCGAGCGGGAGGGGGGCGACAGCGGCGTAACCAGGGTAGGCAATTGCTCGTCCTTCTCCCTTTCCGCTCCATTTTCCTTTCGGGTGGTTGATGCGCACCATACGCACACACACGCAGCGCGAAAACGGGGGGCGAACCACATGGCGTATACGCAATATGGCCGCCATCGTCGTCTTCGCAGACGGGCAAAGGGAGTGGGAGGAAGTGGAAGGGGGAAGGGGGAAGGATAAAAAAGGGGCAGGAGGACAAGTATGTCGAGGCAGAAGGAAGAATCGCACCACCAACTCGTTGTCATTTGCAGCAAATTGCAAACCGCAACAATTTCACAAAGGACACCGAAACAAGTGGCACGCACACACACACAGATACGGATAGAGTGTCGCAAGGATACACACACACACACACACATAGAGATCAGCGGGGAATAGAATGGAATGAACGGGAATGAACGGGAATGGAATGGAATGGCAGGGCAATCTGTTTCAATATAAACGCACATGAGGCATTTACGAGAGAATCCAACAAGCGTCGGGGGTTTTCCGAGTGGGGTTTTCATTTTTGTGTCCTTGGCTTGTGTGGCATGTGTGTGATTGTGTGCGTGCGTGGGTGGTTTTCACCCAAACGAAGCTGCCACTTAAATGCCGCTAGATTTTGTTGTTCGGTCAACAGTTTTCAGTTGTTTGCCAGAATACTGTGATTTTCAGTGTGCCCTATGTGAAGTTATACTGCTTTCTTAATGCATCCAATATCAGCATCCTTTTTTATATACATGGTTTTCCTTATTCTATACCTAATTTTACAATAAAATACTATTATTTAGATAATTTTTGTGTTATTCATATGTAAAAGATACATTATTCATGCTGTAGGGTATACAGACTTCGATGTGAACCGACGAAATCACCCTCACCCACTTGATTCTTGGGGTTGCTACCACCGAGCACGCATACATGCACATCCTTGGACTCCCTGGGGTGTCATAATTCTTGACGAGCTCATCTTTTACTTAAGTTTTACATAATTTTCATGTCGTCGAGAGGGGAGTTCGCTTGTTGGGCTCAAGTCCATGGAGATAACATAAAAATCGGGACGTGTGTGGGTGCTTCTGAGGGGTGTTACAGGACGTTTCAGGATATTAGGGGTTTTTCTTTTGGATGGGAAGTGGGTGGTGAGCTTAGCTTTAGCGGTAAAACGCTCGATTCTACGTGCTTGCGGCTTTTCCGCTTAGCGTTTCGTCGCTGTTTGATATTTTCCACCCAAAAACCGCCCTCCTGCTATTTATTTTGTGGTTTTGGGTCGTGTAATTGCCTTGATTTCTTGACACTTGTCGACACAGATTGCCAACAAAGTGGCGAAATGAGTAGGGGATAAATTAGTGGGGGCTCGGCTGATTGATTGGCCATTCTATATCACTTCCCACTGCCCTCCGCCCATCGCAAGCAGTTATTAAATAATAAGCGAGGCAGGGAAAACCCTTAGCGGCCACCAATAAATTTACCAATTTACCATTTTCGGGGCGTCTAACCCTAATTTGCTAATCGCCAAACGAGTTGTACAATTCGAGGGCGTTCCGGGGGCGTGGCACTTGTAAAGGTATTTAAGACAACAACAAAATTACACCTCAAAACTGTAAATGGCCAAAGAACACAAAACAAAGAAGAATACGAACGGTACAAGTCAAGTGGCCGAAACAAAATACCCCTTTATTTTTATTTTTTTGCCCAACCTACGAGCACTGCTTTTTTTCCCATTTGGCCAAAAAATGTTTTTATCTAGCGCCGCCATCTTTGTGCTAAACGGTAATTCAACAACGGTATAACGACGAAAAGCAGGGGCGGCGTGGGCCAAGCAGGGGGGAGGGGGGAGGGTTGGGGGTAAGAGGGGTGCACTAAGCCAAATCCGCCCCTTGAAGTGTTTATCCTTTGGTTTTTTGGGCAGGGGAACGGCTTTTTGGGGCAGGACTGGCCTAAAGTGTTTTCAATTTAAGTTTAGAGAACAAAACGCCTTTTGATTTTTATTAGTCCACCCAAAAGGGGTTGGGCACAAAATAAAGGCAGTTACAAATATTGGATGGGGAGCACAGAGACGCGCCACTTGGTAGTGGGCAAAATGAAGTGAGCTGGAGCTGCCAAAATGCATTCGCAGTCGGCCTAGAAAAAAGATGTTGGCTTCTATTTTGGCTGGCTGCCATTCTGCTGAATTTATGGCCACCGGCCAGGGTTGTCGCCCTCATAAATTATGGAAATGCTAATGCAAATGCAAGGACGACATGGATGGGTTGCAGTATTTAGAGCGATATAAGGGCGCTTTGCTTATTTGATAGTGCTCCGATTTCTTGTTTCTCGTTCGCTTTTGGCAACCGCCTAAATGGGGCCCCACTTAAATAATTATCATTTCCCGGGCCAAACGAAAAAAAGAAAATAAATAAATAAAGCGGAGAGCTCGTCAAAAGCTCATCAGGGGCCCGACGATCGGACCAATTAGTGCAACGAGCCCACTGAGCGTTTTATTAATTAGCCAAGGAAAATCTCGGTGGAAATTGGACCAATACGCCATACCCCATACCCTCTATCCCATATCCCATACCCTATAGCTATCCCTTCCAATTGCTCCCTTTTCCGATGCGAACAAGAGTCCCATTAGTCGCTGATGTTGATGGGTTGCGTTGTTCGCTTTTCGGCTCTTCGGGCTTCCAGTCTTGTTTTCGGCCCCTCCCCTCCCCACCACTCCACTACCTTCCCATCCACTCACTAAATCTTTCACTTTTGGGCGAGGGAAATCTTCGGATCAGCACTCATTCACTCGTCCATGCGGAGCATCTATCATCTACACTTGGAAAAAACGCAACCCAATACCCAAATAAATAAAAGGAGGCTTCTCTTCTGAAATAATAATAATAATTTGCTAACTATATAGAACTGATCCATATACCTATTATATGGCTTGTTATTTTACTATAATAATATATTAATAAAATATTTAGAGATGAAAAATGCCTTAAGAACTAAGAAAACTAATCAAATTGAAAAACCATATCATGCCTTTTTAAACCCATTGCAGACTGTTTAAGTTATAAAATGGTAGCCCCCGTTTCTCGCTGTGCAGCTGTACCTGTTTCCATCTTTATTTTCCACTCGACACAATCACAATTAATCTATAGGTCTAGTAGTTCAGTTGAGTTCTCCCGGTAGTTCAGCCCCATCGAAAACCCCTCGAAGTCCCTTGAAATGATGGCAATTACCAGAAGCGCTCGCGGTCAGCGCTGTCTAATGAGCGGCCATCGGCTGGAGCGGATCAGCGGAGATCACCTGGGATTGGGAGCCAACAACTCAATTCATTCATCACCGATGGACTGATGAGCGCTGGTCGGGAGGGGGCCCTTTATGTTCGGGCCCGAAAAATGTTAGAAAACACAAGAAACAGAGAAACCGAATAAAGGCAACCTGACGGGGCGTGCCAATGGCGTTCTTATTAATTTGCCCAATTTCCACAGGCAGAGGAAAATGGGGAAAACTTAATTAAAATGTCGTAAACGAAAATTGTATGTTTAGGCACGCGGTTTTCGGTACTGGCAGCGGAGGGCAGGGAGCTACCAAAAATAATTAAGACATTTCGCTTCGAGTTCGACCTTTTTTTCTCTACCTCTCTTAAGGTTCACGAAAAAAAATGTAAAGAAAAATTGCTGCCACAAATTGTTTGGCTGCCCAATTTCCACAGGTCTTCCCCACCCTCTAGACTTTCCCCGCTGGTTTTCCACCGCTCTCCTAACAGTTTTCTATGCCCCGTTTTCCCCGACTTGTGCCAGTTCTCTTTTTTATATATATGTATATATTCTTTTTGTATTCTGTAGTTTCGGGGCCGCGACCGAAAACAATAAAAATGACTAATGGCAGCTAATTTCCCGTCGTCGAGAAAAGTATAGGATGAGGATGAGGCCCAGCAAGACGGCCAATTCGGAATCGGAATTGGATGCGCCTCAAAAGTGGTTCAATTGCAAAAAGACGAAAGACAAAGGGCGAGGTACGAAATAGGAAATACAGGCGTTTCCCGGATTGGGCGTGACCTGGGCAAAAAAAACAAGGAAGAAAACACACCGAAAGGAAAGCAAGACTTCACCTGTCACTGCTCATTTCCCATGAACCATTTCCCATTTTCCGATGCCAGGTGCCTCGCACCTCCTCGCGCCCCATTCACAAAGTGCAGTTACACTTTGTTCATTGATCTCAAGGCTAATCAATATAATTAATCAAAGTAATATAAACAAAACATATATATAAAATATATAAAATATATAAAATATATAAAATATATAAAATATATAAAATATATAAAATATATAAAATATATAAAATATATAAAATATATAAAATATATAAAATATATAAAATATATAAAATATATAAAATATATAAAATATATAAAATATATAAAATATATAAAATATATAAAATATATAAAATATATAAAATATATAAAATATATAAAATATATAAAATATATAAAATATATAAAATATATAAAATAAAAAAGTTTTCCATGGTGATATGGTTTTTAAGCGCTTAACTTTTCAAAAAAATGTTTTGCCTAAAGTGGCCTATATTATATAAATTTCTATTCTATTCTATTAAGACTTTTACAATTTTCTATTACTAATAATTCAATAACTTTCCCATTATTTCAACTTTGAATTTTAAAAATGTACATTTTCTGTAATTTAAATGCCAAAGGCTTATTTCACCAGAAATGAAATACATATCATAACCTCTGTATAAAAGCCCATTAAAGTTTTTAGTAGTTATTCAAAAATTTCTCCTACATTTCAGCCGATCTCATCTAATCACCCACGTTTAGCGTTAATTCCCGGCAAGGACACTTCCGAAATGGGGTTATTTATGGCCACCCACATTCTATGCCCGGATGTCCTGTGGCCCACTCATTTGTTCATTCATTACATTCATTAACTTTGCGGCGAGCTTGCGCAGATAATGGCATTTTCCAAATGGCCGAATTGGAATGGAAAACAAGTTTTCCGGCCGGGGCCTTTATGCCGCCGCGCACTTTATTCAATTTACCAATAAAATTTCAATCGAATTGCTCCTTTTAATCAATTCAGCGCCACCCACACACGCGCAACACACGCATTTACATACGCGCATGCATAATTCGTGTGTTTTTATGTTTTTTGATCAATTTTTAATCAACAACAGGCGGCAGCAAACAACATTATTTGCCCGCAGGCCAGGACTTTCAATGTGTGTGTGTGTGTTTTTATGTGTTTTCGCCAGCTTGTAATTGTTGTTGCGGCTTGTTGATTATTCACGTAATTAAATTTGGCCAGCAATTTCGTGTATTTTGGCCAAATGCGAAATGCTTGTTTATAGAGTGGTTTTTTGTGCATGCTTTTATTAGCGCTATGGGTAGTATTATATTTCATTATTATTATTAGTTAATATAGACATAGAAAACGAATCAATCAATGGGAATAACCTAGTAATATTGCCAATGAATTAATTAAACTTACCCGCGCGGTTGTTGTGGGCGGGCGACAGTCGTCCCAAATTAATAGGCTGCTCATTGTTCGGATCAATGCCAAGCTCCCGATTGAGATCCCTTTGCTGCGCCTGCTCTTGCTGCGGCTGCTCTTCCTTCGGGGGCTCCTGCTGCGGCTGAGGTTGCTGGCGGTGCTGCTGCTGCTGGTACATTGCCATCGCTGCGGCGGCTGCACTGGCTTGCTGTATCAACGCCATTTGGTGGATCATATACACGGAGGACGCATTGGTTGCGGAATTGGGGTTAGTTTCCGGATTTGGGGCGCCCATGGACAGGCTGTGCAAGGATGACCAGCCGGACATGTGCATGCTGACGGCCGCTGCTGCCGCGAAAAGTTGCAAATGGACTGACCCAAGCGGATGTTGACCTTGCCCCTGAGCAGCGGCTGCCTGCTGCAGTTCTTGTATTAGCTGATCCATTTTCGTCCTAGCTTTTGCGATTAACACGTTTTCTATTTAACACACAATGTGATGACACTTCAAGTCACTGCAACCCTGTGAATTAAACTAGTTCATTTTCCTTGTCACCAATGATATCGATATTAACTCCGAATGTTTCTAGCTTTTTTTCCGATTTTCCCTCTACCTCTTTCTTAGCCTTACCAAAGACACTAGAATAACAACAACATGTGTAACGACATACGAATTTTTGGCAAACTATTTTTCCGCGTGGCTCTAGAGGTGGCACCAGGCTCTCTCGAATTTTTGTTCGAGAGAGAGAGAGAGAGAGAGAGAGAGAGAGAGAGAGAGCGGAGAGCGCTACAGCAAACAGCTTTTTTTTACGCATACAGTGATAGCAGACAACTGTATGTGTACACACGTATGCTCATGCATTGTAAGTTTGACAAAATTTGCTCTTCACCTTAGAAGTTCTTAGACTCTATCTATCTATCTATATTATATTTGATCAATTGGCACCATGCGAAAAATTCTTGTTTTACATTGCCTTAACGTTATTATTATTTAAATAAAGCTTAGAAATAGTAATAGCCGAATCATAATATCACGAAAAAAATTTCGAAGATGACTTTATATTAAAATATTTGTCATAAGAGTATTCAGCTTGCGACGTGTGAAAAATTAATAAGGCAATGATTGTTGAGTGCTTGTGTCCGCACTTCGTGCCTTAAGATTTTATTATTTTAATTGCATATTATTTCAGTTGTATTTCAGCTTTTTTTTTTATATTTCAATTTGATATTTTTAAAGAGCGCGCAATTTCATCATATTGTGTAAATTTGACTCTTCAATCAGAATTGATTTCGTCCCGAAAATTGTCTTCGAGCACAACACGCACACATATACGCGTTCTCTTCTCTTGATTTTACTCACACAAGCAAGCAAACTCTATTTTTAGATTTCTTACGCTCCCAGCGTAAGAGAGCGGAAAGAGAGCAAATTTGGCCTTCACCAAAAAAGTGGCTGCATAGTGCCAAAGCAATGTATGGCCGTTACGCATCTTGTTATTCTAGTGTCTTTTTCCTTACGTTAACTGCAGGTTAGTATTTACTTCGCTTTAATCAGCAAGCTCTTTTGGTTAACTTCGATTTTTTGTTGGCACTCAATTCAAAAGGCACTAAAACACACACACACACACGAAAAAAAGGCGACTATCCTGGCTGCACAGTGGAACGTAGCGTGCGAAATGTGGCGTATCGTGCACAGTGGAGCGGATCGGCGGCCCACTGGGCAAAACTCTGAACTCAGTGCAGCGGTGGCGACAAACAAATTGATTCGAATTAAAATTACGGCCAGCGAGTTGTGGAGTTTTGTGGAGACAATCGCGAAGTCGGTGCGAGCGGGATGGCGCGACAGGCGCGTTCAAATAAAAAATATGGAGTACATTTCGTCTTCTTCGTGTTTGTTTAATAAAAATGTGCATATGTGTGTATGTGAGATGGGGGCAACACTACAGTCAGTGGGAAAAATGGGGAAAAAAGTGTCACCAATGTTGGTTGGTTGCCCGTGGTTTGAGTCTGTGCTAAAAAGTGAGATGGCGACACCTGCTGCTGCAGCAGCAACAACAACTACTGCAGCCGCCGCAGCGGCAACAACAACAACAACAAGCTCGTTTTCAACACTTGACGGTCAGCTGCCGTTGTTGTAGTTGTTGTTCTTGTTGTTTTAGGGTCGCATGCGCGACTGCATGCAAAAATCATTAACGTTCAAATTTATGTGCGCCAAAGCGAGAAATAACAAAACGAAAAGCGAAAAAAGGCAGAGCCCAGCTGAAGAAGAAGAAGAAGACGACGCTGAAGCAGCGGCAGCAGCGTCGACGTCGACAGCGCAGCCGTGGCAATAAAAAGAAAAATGGTTTCACTTAACAAACATGCCAAGGCGCCGTCCGCAAAAACCCACCACCCACTGAAACCACCCACACCACCCTCTACTTAACCCCCCGCGGACCACGCTTAACCCCGCGCTGGTCTACAAATGGCCAATGCAATAATGGTATTTTTCTGCCTGACTAAATTGTGCGACAGAGAGGCTAGGCGGGTAAGAGCGGGATAAAAGAGCAGAGAGCGAGCGAGAGCGTGCAATGCGCAACAGGGAAAATGAAATGAAAAACGCCAAAAAAATTGATTTAAAGTGAATCAGTGTGCGTGTATGTGTGGGTGTATGTGCATGTGCGAGCGTAACCCATCGAAGACCGCGAACGAAAGAGAGGGCTATAGTGAGAGAAGCCCGAGAGTCAACACGAGTGCGGGCGAGACAAGCATTGTTCAGCGGCAGGCGTGGCCACAGAAAAAATAGTGGGAAATTTCATATTAATATGATTATGGCCAATTTCAGACCTGGCAAGAGGAAGACGGCTAGCGAGAAGGAAGAAGAAGAAGAGCAAGTATAAGCAAAGAAAGGAGAAGAAAGAAGTGCATGGCTGAATCGCGGAGGGGGGTTATGGGGGTGCTTTTCCCTCAAACGGAGAAGAAAGAGAGGGCAAGAGCAGCGCTGCTCCCTACGAGAGCAGAGCAAAAACTGACATTTTATTGATTGTTTTATGCGATTATAATGTAATAATGTCTTAAATATGTGGGGGAATGGTTGGGGGCGAACCGGGAACCCCCATAAATACACCCACTTTTCCGAGGCAGTTTCAATGCGCAGCTGCCGTCTTTGGAAAATGAATTATGGCTGCAGGAAAGGGACAGAGCGCGACTTTAGCCAGGGTAATGAAAGGCGAGAGCGAGCGAGAGAGGAAGAGAATGGGCAGGAGTGACCCCCCAAAACCCCCCTCCCCCCCTGAACGACAACCCGAAAATTTTCTGGACTCTCCTTCATCATTGCTTTGTGATTGGCAAAAAGAAAAGGGCAAAAGGAAATTCCATTTGCAGCTTCTCCTTTTTTCGTTTTCGGTGGGCTATCGCCACATGAAGATCTATATAATAACCCCCCGCTTTCCCGAACTCAAGCTCCTCGAACCCAAACCATTACGCCGTAGCCGCACTCAACTCAATTCAATTAATTTTCACTTGATTTTTCCACACACAAACAAATTTTCATTTAATTTGCTGCGGGGCGTTGGTTGCCTGACTTTTCTCTCGCTTTTCCCCACCGTTTTTCCCCATCGCTTTTCCTCTCGCTTCTCCTCCAGCATTTTCCTCATCGCCTTATCGGACGCCATTTTCTTGCGCTTGATTTTCTATTAAGTTTTCCCGGCTCTATTCCCCGAACAACTTTTCGCCGCTAATAGGGGCACTCAGACCCCCCCACCCCAATCTTTGTCTTCTTCTTCCCTCAGTTAGAAATTGTTGGAAAGTAAATTTTCTTGTGACACTTTGTTGCGATTTGATTGTTATGCTGGGTCATTATTTCCGCCTGCTTCTCCTGGAATTTTCCTAATTTTACTTAACATTATTTAATGTCATTGGAAATTAGATGAAAACCTCGACGTTTCGTTACTACGTGGAATAGCAGAGATAAGTTATAGTAATACAGATACTCGAAAATGCTAATTTCTCAGGAATAAGAAGGTATACTTAAAAAATTATTAAAATAGCATATAAATATTTAATGGCATTTATTATTATTAAAAAGCAGTTAGAATTCTATAGACTGCAAACATTAAAAGCTGTTCAATTTTTTCAGGACCATAGATGGCATTTATATATAGGTTTTCAGGGAATTTATATAATGAATGGAAAAGTTTTTTTGTTTATTTTTTTAACATTTTCTGTATAGATTTAATACAACAATATACTAATGAGTTGCTATAAATATTTTTTAATTGACTTTTAAGTATTTTGGGCTACTTTTAGAGCTTCGTAAAATGTTTAGTTATAAAAACCAACTTTGTTGAAATAAAATTAGGAACACAAAGGAGAAACTAGTGATCAAGGTCACCTTTATTGGAAGGAAAGCAGCAGCCAATTTAATGAATTTCATTTAAAATGGTTTCGCTGTTTAATTATGGCCTTATTCGCCATTAAAATAAGCCAACTTGTCGTTTCATTCCGACAGCAATGACATAATTTGTTTTGGCTCTTCGCTTCATTTACTTGGTTTATCAAATTGTTGCAATCGCAAATCAATTATTATTAAAAGCGCATTAAAAACAATAAAAACGTCATTACAATGAGCGCGGATGAAGAAATGGGGGGTAAATAAAAAAAACAGAAAAATAACCGGAATAAAAATAAGGCAAATCGAGTGGCATCGGGCAAAATAAACTAAATGTATATTAAGTTTTAATCATTTCACATTCGATTAAACAAATCAAGTTCGTTTCGATTCGATTCGCTTCTGGTTGTCCCGCTTATCGCCCCATATCGACAGACTGTCTCCAGTCCCTCTGATTTTTATTACACTTTATTATTATTTACCTACTGTCGACTAATTTGTTTTTAATTTGTGCTGATAAAATTTATGAATAAATAATACGGACAGCGAGCAAATAACCAAATTAATAAGTGACTCCGGAAAAGGGGTCTTCGTGGGAATGGGTATGGAAATCGGATTTTGGAGTGGGAATGGCAATGGTAATCTGAATGGGAATAATGCTACCAAATAATAACCAAATGCGGCACAATCACCGAAATTGTGACATTAGTAGCCCGATTGATTTGTCAAATCATAAACATTTATTGAAGTCCCATTTGTCACGCAGAGGCGGAGAAATTATTTTCGGCGGCCGCGGCACAAAATGATCGAGTTCCGGGCATTTCGATTGTAGGTGCGCTACCTATGTTTTTTTTAAATAAAAGTTTTTATTGTCAGGGAAAAATGAATTGTCCACTTGAATCAGTTAAATAGTAAACATGTGAAACAAGAATATTGAACCAATTCAATATATATGCTATACAACTATATTTATTTTTGTATTGAAAAAGTATTTATTAATAGTTTTTGATTTTTATTAATTTATTTTTAGACATTTTTAGAAACATATAGTTGCCCAACTAGTTGAATTCTCCCATGCGAATTATTAGGTCATACCATCTGGCTGAACGCATATACCCAAACCTAGGTAAGATACCCTATCCTGCCAAAATCAAGCCCCACTACTCGCAGCGTTATCGCCGATGTCTGGTCAGGAATGGAGGATATATGTATGTAGTTGTGGGTGGGAGTGGGTGTGGGTGGTGGGGGCATTGTATGTGTGTGTGTGTGCGCGAGTCTAATAACTTCATTAGGTGAGCGTTACTCATACAAAATGTCACATGACAGTGCGCCGGGGGCGGGGGCGGGGTAAGTATCGGGCATAGTGGAGGGGGGGAGGGGTGCGTTGATTTGTTTTGGGTGATAAGCACTTAAATTAAGTCTTAATACAAATGCCGCTTGTCGCACACGTGTCGCATCGCCATCGAGGTCGAGGTTCAGATTTCGAATCCAGATTCGGCCCTTCTATATCCCATATATATCGAACGGTCGAAGGGCGAGGGGGTGAGTGGTGGGGGCGCAGCGGCGACATTGACGTTGCGCCTGTGAAATGGACATTTAATTATTTGCTGTGATTAAACAGAATGAGAGCAGACATACACACACACATACCCACCTACATGTCACACTTTCAACACTGTGTGTGTGTGTGTGTGTGTCTAATTCCTGGGCACAAACAGTGGGCCAGGAGGTGTGAGAGGGGCGGCTCGTACCAGCTTCATATTCCAATATCTTATCAGCCGTATCTTGCAGTTTTGTAAATAGTAAGGCCCGCGCTCAAAAACCGCAGCCACCCCATCGAATCGGAATGAGAGTATCTGGTTTTTGAAAACTCCGAGTCCCTGACAATTTGACAGTTGCATCAGTTCCAGTTTTCGCCCCGCAGGACCTTATCGTCAGCATCTTTTTGTATCCTTGCGTACCCCCCCCCCTAGCGGAAATATTTACGTTTCCCAGAGCACCGGATAGGGCGAAATCCGAGTCCTTTTGCCCTGTCAAATTAATGAGATTTTGCGTTTTGATTTCTGATGGATCGATCGATTTGGTAAAGGGTATGTTAGGGGTATGGGTTCGTCCAACGAAATGTTAGCTGCACTGGGGTTAAGCCAAACTAACCGTCCAATTATACAAATAGCAGGTGACAACTCAGCATATGGCACCCCAGGGTTGACTTTGCTCCTTAATATGCAAATTTACACTTGCCAAATGGCTGTGCGATTTTATTGCGGGGTCTCTCGGTTCGGGACTGAGACAATCATAATACAAGTGCTAAAAAAATCTCACCCACAAAACAAATGACGAAACAAAAAAGCAAACTCGAACTCAAATTGACTTCTAAAAGCGGCAAAATCAGCAAAAAATTTGCATTTCAATAAACGATTATCGTAACTTTGCGTACGGTTTTTGGTTACGCTCGCAGTTTGCCATTTCGGAACGGTTACGGATACGGTTACGGATACGGATTACGGGTCGAGGGTTACGGGTTACGGGTTGAGGGCTACGAGTCGGGGTTCTCCAGATCCACTGACATTGTGGGAGGCGAAGGTTTACGACTGCCGGCGCTGCCCAAATTGTTGGTGTAAAAGTCAAATGTGGAAAATTTATTTTATATTTTTAGCTTTCAAATTAAATAAAGTTTTGCGCCGGCTCCGTTTTATTTGCATTGGCATGTTGTCACCTCCGTGCCGTTCGGGCTTTCCGCTCACGTTTCCCACGTTTTCCAGTCCCGCTTTATTGTTTAGGCCGTTTTATGGCGGCGGCGACAGAGAAGGAAACTCCGGCTAGAAGACCAGCAAAACCGGGAGCTGCCACAAATCACGTACGGCTCTTAAATATGGCGCTCGTTTCATGTCCATTTCATGTCCGGCAAACGGACGGAGGAGCAAGAGGAGGCGGAGAAGGAGGAGGAGGAGCTGGAGCTGGAATCCCCGTACATAATATGATATCGGGGGGCTCTGCGTATATATGTACTATATATGCACCAGGGACGGAACAGCAATCCGTCCATTTTGCATGCAAACGCAATTTGATAACGAGCGAACGTATTAATATTATTGGGCGCCATTATTTCACTGCCCGGCACACACAATCGCATCCCTCGAAAAGAGCTGGTCAGTCACCCATGTGCTTGGCTGGCTTTTTGGGGAGCTTTCCCCAGCATCCCCCATGCCTCATCCCCAGTCACCGAAATACCGGGACAAAAAATGATGGACATTTGAAGCTGGTAGGAAAAGAGAGCAAGAAGAAAACTTAATCTGCTCTGCACCTTTTTATAGCCAATTATTAGGTGCTCTTCTATGTCTATAAATATATAAAATGTTATTATATGACATTAATGTATAATAGGTTCGCCAAGAAAAAACATTATTTAAGGAATAAAATCATAATTATTAATACAATATATATATTTGCATACAATAATTATGTGATTTGTGAAATGGTATGTTAAAAATCGAAGTTCTATCTTACGATAGTATTTCTCACTACTCTTCTTATCATCAATATATGTATAATAATTATATCTAAGATTTTATATTTTTCAATGGTTTTATTCATATGATTAATAATATTGTTTAATTTCCTTGTATAAAGTAACATTGCTCATACGCCGCTTTGGCCCGACTGGCAAAACGAGCGAAATCCAACATAGAGTGTGCGAATCCTGCTCAAGGAAAATCTCGGGGGGCAGTGGACCAAAGCGGTGGGCGGCGGGCGTTGGGGGCGGGGCTTATCGGAGCGCGCGTGCAACTTATTGCCACAATTCGCAGCCATTGCCGAGCGCATTGGCAATTGTGACTGATGGCCAATAAATTTTTACAGCCTGGACATATGGAAATGGGAATCGGAATCGGAATATGGCAACGGATCTGGACATGTGCGATGTGGGTGCTTTATCAGGGCACATGAATATGTATATGTACAGGCATATACATATGTACATATGTACATATGTATATGGCAGCGGTCGACCCCTTCTGCTTATTAAATAAATCACACAAAAAACGAGGAGAAACGCACTGCGCTCGCATGCCACATAAATCCATGTAGCCAATTATCTCATTTGTCTAAACGGGCCTTTTGACATCACGGAAATCGGAGAAAGACGATCCCCCAGCCCCAATTCCACAGACGCACAGACATTTCATTTCATTTCATTTCATTTGAATTCGATGCATTTCAATTGCTCGGCGGGCACAAAAGTTGTGTCCCCCGGGAAAAAGGCGCAAAAACAAGTAACGAGAATTGTTCGTCTCTGTCAACCCCTCTAATTTATTTGGCTTTATTTCATTTTCATCTCTTTATGTTTTCTTTTTTTTTTTAAATATTTTCTCGTCCGCTTATCAGGCTGCCGTTTGAGTGCTTATCAACGGGCTTATCAAGCAAAGCAGAACATGAATTATAGGGGGTATCAGGGGGTCTTGAGAGTTTTCGAGTCTGCGAGCCAACTGACAAGGCGCTGCCTTCAATAACAATTTGCCCATGACTAATTGGATTTATTGGAATCGAATTTATTGTGCTATGCTTATTTAATATTGACTGCATGCGCTGTTGGTTTTTGATTTTCGATTTTACAGCATCAAATGGAATTGCAATTGAGACGATTCCATTTATTTTTTTTGCGGACAGAGCGCAGCAAAAGGGGCAGAAAGTTTTGCGATGGAGGTGGCGGATCCGGCTCGGAGGACCACGGGAGCAGGCGTGTTGAGGCCTCGCTAATGACCCTAATAAACAGTTTTGCGGACGCTGCGCATACTAATGAGCCTTTGACCAAAGGAGCCAGGACCTCAAGGAGCAGGCGCTCACCTTACAACTCAAGTGCACAGAAAGAAAATTGTACTTCAAGTTAAATAGAAATGTATATAGAATAGAGATTGAATTATTGAAACGAGTTAAACTAAGCTATTTCTTTTATTTGTGGATTTCAAATGATTCTTGATTCAGTTTCGGTTACAAACTATTGAGTATCCTTGTATACCCTTTATTTTCCATGTTTTTCCTGTGTAGTTGAATGGCGGGCAATAACAATAACAATAATAAATGCAAAGTGCAGGACGTCAACACCTTACACAGCTGCCGGTCCATTTACCGCCCCCTTCGCCAGCCACCCCTGGCCCATTACAACCACCTACATACATATCCATCTGGTTTTGGCCAGCCCATAATGAGCAATCCATCTGCGGCAACACCCGCACGTAGTTTAGTGAAACTTCCTTGATTTACATGATTCCTCTGCACTTCCACAGCAGTCACTTACTCCTGACTGGAGGTCCTTTTCCCTATTTTCCGTGTTTTCCACGTCCTGGCATGTGTGAGTCCTCGTCTCGGCGGCTGGCTTAATAAATTGTTTGCCATTAATAACAATAAAAATAGATAATCTCCGTATAACAAATTAATGATGTGCGCCGGCAAACAGAGACGGCTAGATGTGACAGGCGCTGGAGGGAACGAGAGGCAATCACGTTCGAGGGTGGCAAAATATGAAAAGTTTTGACTTCACTTGCTGCGTACACTGTACTACAAGATAGGGGCTTTTGCTTACAGTGTGTGTGTAACGTGCCATATAGCTAGAGATGTATATTTACCTAAAAATAATTTTAGATCGATGTAGGATTTTAAATATTTGATTACGCTTTTTATTAAATTTACTAAAATATACGAATTATAATTATTGTTTCTAATATTATAATTTTTTGGCGTGTGGTATATTATGAAGGAACTGGTCTCCTTCAATGAATGCGAAACCTGTGCCATGTTGGCCAGTGTTGGCCGGGGCTTCTTCGGTGGTTGCTCGCCAGATACCGAAGTCATAACCCAGCGGACAGGACCTGCAGGACCCGGGTTCGAGGTGAGTGCTCCGTGGAGGACGTGCCACTTGCCGCAGCGGGCAAGGGCGTAAGGACAAAGTAAACGAGTGTGGGTGGATGGGGGGAGCGTTTGGTCCTGCCCCGTCTTCTACCCCCTCCCCCCTCATGTAGTTGAGTACGGATTTGAAGTAAATTAAAAGTCACTCACACCCGGTCGGCGTCGGTCCAGGCGCTGGAACTCTCCGGAGTTCATTATTATGATATTTGGTGTCAGCGCCCCGTGTTGAGCCAACCCCTGTAATAAACGCAGATAGCTACTCTCTAGGGCGTGGCAGCAAAAAAAAACAACACAGAAAACTTGGAGGAAGATGGGTAGAAAACCCGAAACTCAATTATAACAATATGCCCAGATTTTCCCTTTTGGCCCGAGCAGAGGTTTTTCAATTTGTGGCCTAGCAGCACCGGCCACTACTACCTACTTACTTGCCTACTGCCTGCGCAACGCACAATGGAGCGGATGAACACTCGGATCTGGGGGTCATAAACTATGCCAATAACCATAACTATGAACTAATAAGGCCGCGATGCTCCGATCGACGAGATCTTAACACGGCATCAAAACAAAGAAAGTGGAGCAGCAGCAACCAGAAAGGCCGAGACGAGAAATGCTGCTAATCATCGCACAATGAAATAAATTACAAACATTGTTTGGATGGATGAGAGTCCGGATTTGGGGAGTTTGGAGTTTGGCAGCCTGGTAGTTTCGTAGTATGGTAGTATGGTAGTTTGATAGTTGACCCCTCCGGAATGCCCGCTGTGAAAATTGAAAAGCGTTTGAAAGGCAAATAGAAAACGAAGGGGCACAAGGCGCAAAGATTAACACCAAGTCGACTCATGTTGCACGTTTATTCAGAGTGTGAATAAATTAAGGCATCAAAAATCATAATACAAACGATCGGGCCACGATAAACACTTTGATTAGCGTTCCGTCCATCTCGTTCCGAACTCGAAGCCCCCGCTGCGAAATTGAAATGGAAGCAACTCCCGAGCCGGCGAGACCCAGTCGATAAGTCGAGAGAGCGGCAAACACCAAAATGCCCATAATTATGACAATCATCTCTGGGATCCACTGATTCACTCGGCTCGCATCGCATCGGAATCAGAGTCCCAGAGTCCCGAGATGGTTTGCTGTTTGCCCGCTTTACGATGGAGCGCTAATCCCCATTGTGGGCACCTTTGTTTGGGGCCCCTTGTTGTTGGCTTAAGAATCTGTTACAGAAAACTTAAAAGCGTCGCTTTAATAACTTTATTGATTTCGATTAAGCGCTATAACGTAGGGTGATCATCATCATCGACAGCACCATGGACCTCTATTTCTCGTTCACAGTTCGGGCATTTCGGTTTTCTCAGAAACAAGGCTGAAACTTGAATATACTTGGGGTAACATAAACTAACATTTTAACAAGTCTTAAGTTCTTAACAAAGAAATTAAGTGCTCCATTCCCATCAGTAATATTTGATAGCGCTTGCTAACATATCAAATTTAATATTTTCGAAATACTTCGTTTTGTCACTTGTTTCGCTACTTCCATCTATTAGATACATTGTAGCGCACATCGCAGTCCGAAATGACGAACCCATGGCCGAAACGTCGATTGGCGTCCAATAAACAATCAGGGAATGAACAATAAGCTTAACAAAAATATTTTCAGCTCAATAAAAAACTCATTTACAACAAAGCGCGAGCCGAAGCAAAAGGCCACGATGGGTATTCACTATCGCCGGTCAGGTTTAAGGAGCTGGGAATGGAGATCGACTGACTATTTGTGAGCGGACGGACAAGCTCGTACGCACAAATAAACCTAATGAAAAACGTGTGAAGAATGGTTAAGAGCGGCCAATTTGATTTGCATCGAAAAGTAATTGAGCCACAAGAAAATAAAGTGAAAAAGAAAGAAATGCCAAAGAAGTTATGAACGCACCACGGGGGCACGAGTCCGCAGACTGCGGCTGGAAGAATCGAGATGAAGATGTGGAAAATATTCCAAATCATGCACAATTATTAAAATCCATAAACGTAATAATCATATCAACAGGCAACAATAACAACCAGGTGAAGCCATTAACAGCATGCCACGAAAACGCAGCGGCGGCGGGGCGGGGGTTTCTTTCATAGAGGGGGGCTGCGATCAAAAAAGGGGATCAGGAGGAGGGGCGAAAGCGCAAACACTGAAAAATTAATAAGCAATAAAATTGCCATGAAATGAACTACACCACCACAAATTCCCATGAAAGCGACCGCTCCAGGCCGCTGCCCATGCCCCGCCCCCTTTGCCGCATCCGCCGCCGCCCCCGCTGCGAGGAAGCCGAAACGGTTAATCGGTTGTACCGTTCGCAAGCAGATTGCCCGCTGCCCAAATGCAAATTCAATTGACACTTCGCCGGCCTTCGACGGCAGGACAGGTTTGCCGCTCATACCCGCAGCCCCGAAGACTTGCAGCTCCATGGGGGCTCTCTTCTTACTTTCATAAGAAAAAGACAAAAACTTAAAAAAAATAAAACCGATGCCTCTGCCCAACCGCAAATCGGTTATGAACATACCGACCGATTTGAGGCCTGAGTTGCAGTCTGATTAATGGGCTCAACTCGAAAACTTGTTGTTGTTCCAATATCAAGTGCTTTGGTTTTTGGTCAGTCTCTAATTGATTGGGTAACTCTAATCTATATGTAATACGATTCAATACGATTCCTGGCGAACTTTGGAAAGTAAAGCATTTGAGTTCTGCAACTGTGTTATCACAAGTTCTATGGCGAGAAGTGCCTATTTGCAAAGGTTTGTGTATGTACTTCAAACGAGTAGATATTTGACGAGTAGATATTTGACGAGTAGATATTTGACGAGTAGATATTTGACGAGTAGATATTTGACGAGTAGATATTTGACATTAAACGAACCAAATCGGAAATCTGTAATCCTCTGAATACAATTATGTATCTTTAGATTTAGATTTGAATATGTTTCAACGCCGTCAAAGAATGGAACATTAAAAATACCATTTCTTCAAAATTTTCCATAGGAAAATTTTTAGCTGCTATTCTATTTTAGCTGCTACATTTAACCATAAACCCATTCCATTGATGTATTTCAAGCTGATAAAGGGTCCGATTTCAATTCCATCGATATATTTCTAGATGTTGCAGGTCCATAATATTAATGGGCCGTATAAAGATGATGTCCGTGCCATTAGGAGATCCTTTGCAGCCACTTGGGGCACTCGCAAAGGATTTGCACGCCATTGCTCCAGGAAAACACTTTTCAAACATCAGATTTAAGTGTATTTTTGATGCCATTTAAATTGCCATTTATTGAATTCCATTTCATTGGGAATTGGGTAATTTTCAGAGGGGCCTTTCGGGGCTTGCGCAGTTTTTTATTCGTGTGTTTTGTTTATTGTGGTTAAGCTCGACTCGAAATGAAAAGGGGAAATAATAATCGTAATTTGTTGTTTATGTGGTTTTTCTCTCTTTACAGATTCGCATTTTATTCTTGTTTGACAATCAGTTTTTAGATACAATATAATTTTAGCAGCCATTTCGCCGTTCTTTGCATATTTATACGTAATATTGTGTGGGTTCTCTCATATTTGTAATATTCTAGCCTGCTTTTTTCGACACAAAAAAAATTCGCTTACTTAACTCGTGGATTTCTATGCAATTCTTTGTGTTTCCCATCGTCAATTGGTTTTCTCTTGTATTGCTAAATTAAATTACATTTTTACACAAGCTCTCTCACACGCACACACAGAAACACACATTCAATCGCACTCACACTTTGAAAAAAAAATGTCCTTAGTCAATAGACTTCTATTACATAATTATATTATTCATGTTTCAAGCATTGCTTTGGGCATCAGCCACTCAAAAAAAAGGTTATTTATAGTATATATACGCAGTACAAATAATAAATTCATTTACAACACTAATTTAGTCTCTCTCGGGGAACAAGGTCTACGATAAAAAAAAAAAATTAAAAATAAAAATAAAAAAAATGCACTACACATTACATTTAAATAAATAAATCACTTAGGGAATATTCAAGCTCTGAACCGAAGATACATACAAATGGGGAAACTTAGAGTGGGAGATGTGGAAATAAGTTGAGCAAAATATTCTAGGAACGCGGAAATCAAAGAGGTCTCGAGGGGATTCGGCCGGATCGTGATCCTCGCGTGGTTGCCTCACGTGTTGTTGAACAGCAAGGACTCGATGCTGAAGGGATTGCTCCGGCGCATGCTGATCGGCGATGTCTGGTGCACCAGATTGGCCACTGCCGCCGCCGCCGAGGCGGATGCACTGCCATGGTGAAGGTGGTGCTGATGGTGGTTGTGCTGGTGCGCGTGCCCGTGTCCAGATCCCGATCCCTGACCCTGCCCCACCAACAGACCGTGGTGCTGTTGGCTGCTCTGCAGGTTCAGTTGGTGGAAGGCCTTGGCGGGAAAAAGGAGCGGCTTTGGCGAGTCGCGCTCCCTGTCCCGCTCCTCGGACTCATTGCCATCCATCGGCTCCAGCTTGCCGAACTGGACCGCTCCATTGGAGAGTATAGAGGGTGGAGCCACCGAACTGGGGCTGCCCAGGCTGCCGCCGCCGCCGATGAAGCTGCCCGCCCGCGAACTGTCGCCATCGCCATCTAGTCCGCAGTGGAGCGACGAGGAGGCTCCACCGCCTCCGCCGCCTCCTGTGCCACCGCCACCACCTCCTCCGCCACCGAGACGCACCGGACTGACGGCGTCGCTGTCGCCCTCGTCGTCGCTGTCGGTGCCGCCTACCACGTCGATCTGGATGCCATCGTCCTCCAGGTCCGAATCGGAGAAGGTGCCGTTCGCCTTGTGCTGTGATATGTACTCGGCCTTGAGGGCCTCCAGGTCCACGGTGATGCCCTTAGCCTGTAGTTTCCGCGCCTGCCGGTCGATGGCCTTGGCCAGCTTCTTTCGACGACGGGCTCTGGAAGATGTAAAAAGGAGGGAAAGGGGCGGAAAGTTCGGTTTAGTATTAGCTAACTCCCAATTGTTTTTTATATATACACTATTTGAAAAGATTGTGGTACTTCTGGTCAAGAGGAACTAAAAGCTATTGGTAAATCCTGTCCCAAGCCAAGATTCATAAAACTGGATCCTGACAAGTATATCACTATACAAATTGATAAATGACCAAAATTACTTGAGCTTAGCAATGGCTATAAGTTCAAAAATATCACTTAACAAATGTTCAAAAAATAACAATGATCAAATCGTCTGTGGTCTTAATCGACTTAATTGGAAATGCAAAAAGATGGCTCGTTTGAAAGCTGTACATTGTTTATGACAACTTGAATATGCAATTTCGCAAATGATTGAATTTTAATATGTTGTTGGTGATCAAAATCGATATTCGATGGGCAGTTGAGCATTTGGTATAGCTGTTAAATTGCATGTTTATCACGGCCCGCTTGCGGTTTAAAATTACTATTTAACTGGACTCAATTTCGGCTTACTTACCGCTCTTTGGCCTTGAGCTCGTTGGGCGGAATGGGCTCACCGCTGCAGGTCTGCGGCTGGGCGTTGTGGGCGGGGCGGCCGGGTCCCTTCTTCGTGTGCTCGCGCTTACGCACCTTGGCACGTCGATTCTGGAACCATACCTATCTGGAACAAAGCGTATAATCTCAGCAAAGGTGCTCGCAAAAGGACATATGTATGTGTGGTTCAGAGAAAGGGGGCTATCTCTTCATGGATAAGGTATAACTACATACGAATCGATCGGAACTAAACTCACCGCAACTCGCGACTCCTTGAGGTCCAGCCGCATGGCCAGGGCCTCCCGCATGAAGATGTCCGGATAGTGGCTGGCGGAGAAGGCCCTCTCCAGCTCCTCCAGTTGCCAGGAGTTGAAGTTGGTGCGCGACCTGCGCCGCTTGGCCGCGCTGCTGTCGTCGTCGCCGTCGCCGGGAAAACCTAGGGAAAACAAACGGAGAATGGGGAAATCTAAATGAAATGGGATTCAAAAACACGAGAATAAAGTCATTAATATTCGCCTGCCGGACGGGTGGGAGTTGGCTTATTAAAACTAATTAGGGTGGTGGTGCCAAAACCGAAAAACCCAAAAGCCGAAAACCAAAAACTAACCACCGAACTCCACACACATGGGACCCCGAAAATGACCCAAAAATGGAAAACGGAATACGAACGTATTGGGAACATGGGCGCAAAACACTTTGTAACCGACACTAAAAACCCTATAATTAAGTGTTGGAAAATTATTTAAATTAGCCGACGCACAGAGGCACACACGGAATGCATAAATATTCATAATCATATATTTCAATTACACCGCCAAAGGGGCCACAATCGAGTGTCCCCCCTGTATTTGGTATATGCTATATGGTATCGTGTTATAACTCAAAGCTCCCCCTCCGCCCTCCCATTTTCCCAATTTCAATTCCCAGCCGCCGGCCCACAATAAAAACGAAACAATTTAATTACGTTTCCCTGCTCCTGACGCACCATTATGTGCCCGGTTCCACCCGATCCCATACGATCCTATCTATAGTTTCCTATATTTAGATTATATACCCCGAAGGGGGCGTGGCCAACACTCACATTCACACCGAATGCATGCAAAAGGCAGCGCAATTTATCAAATTAACTTGGATCTGGCCAAAGGAACACGGTTGAATTTTGAGAAATGGGGAAGGTTAAAGGACCCAAGGTGTTTGGACATTAGATGATGGCCACAAAACACAGCGCAGGGCAGTAAGACAGAAACGTGAAATGTAAATCAAGTTAACTCACATCAAACACTTGCTTAATTTATGGGAGCAAATAATACTATTTGTACAATCAATCATAGTTAACCATTCTAATAATAAATTCTGTCATAAGAGTAAAAACTACCAATGCTTGAATTCATTGAATCATCCTATCCGCACATGCCAATCGAAATAATCGATACACCGGCATCGATGGGCACTAAATACAACACTGCTGATGCGACCACTGCAATTATTCACTCGACTCACTTTCCAGCGAAATGAATGCATGGCATACAATGAGCCATTTAGTGGCTTAGCATTGTGCCGTCGGCCGATGAAGCGACCACTCAAAGCGCCGCCACTCAGCTGACTTTGTAATCGCATTAATTTGGGTTTTTAGACAGACACTGTACTCCGTACTCTGTACGCTCTGTACTCCGGACACCACCACCTCCCATGCCCGCCCCCTTTGGCGGCCTTGCCACAATGGTTGGCTACCTACCTACTGCATACGCACACCCGACATTAAAGCGCAATAACAAGAGGACGCCCCTAATGAATGGCTTGCATTCTGCTGTTAAGTGTACCTAATTATGCGTGCCGCACTGTAACGCGCCCCTCTGCCCGTCTCTTTCACGCCTGCGAGGGAAAGTAAGGACGGAAACTCGTTTGTTTCCAGCGATTCGGTGTGCCAAAGAGAGAGGTTAATAACTCAATAACAAAACACGGCCAAATACACAACAATAATGGAGACATTAAAGCCAAAAGCGACAAACACCGACTCAATAAGGTGCCGCGGTGTGAGCGAGATGGCCTGCACAAAGTGCATTCAAATGACTTAATAATAACAGGCCAAGTTAACAGGGGCGGCTCAAAGGGGAGCCGAGGGCGGTTTCTATTCTATCAAAGAGGGGCGGGGGGTGGGCGGTTGGGGGAGCATTCATTTGGAGTGCCCGACGACTGGAACATAATTCATATTTTTGGCTCTTTGCGATTTGTGAGTGGCGAGTTGCACCGCCGAAACGAGATCGAGAAGCGAGTGTGGGAGCAAATGCAAACGATAATTGAAATTTATTATGATTATTGCACGCCCCGAGTGTGCAGTTTGCAATGGGCCATATGCAATATGCAGTATGCCATGTACATATATGCAGCATGCAATTTAACAATGTGCAGCGAGCAGACTGAAATTTGGCAACGTCACATTGATTCACTTCACCCAAAATCCTCAAAACGACGAGCAGGGGGAACGAAACATAAACGCAACGGAAAATAAAACTGAAAATGAAACATTAATCTGATAAATTAAAGATCTAAGGCGCGACATACAATTAAGCACTATATTCCAGGATTCCACAAATGCTTATAATTAATTCACACTATAATGATTATCTCTGCTCAGTTTTGGAGTTTGGAGCAGACTCATCAAGGTTTCATCCCAGCTTTTAAAATTAAAGACATCTAACAAACATTTTGAAGACACTTTTCTCAGTGAGTGGCGAAAATTCGAACACCCTTAGTTAGGGTATGCAAGGAAGGCGGCGAAATCAGAGGGTACGAGAGTGTGTGTGTGTGTATGTTGTTGCATGCCCCAGTCACATTCCGTGGCAAGCTATTTTCGTTTACAGCTCGCGTCAGCCAGGCAATATAACAGTTACCCAGTCGCACACACCATACACACACACACTCCAGTCGCCAATCACCACACCCCCAGCCTTTCGTCCTTCGCCCCCCTTTCCATTCGACCCCCTCGATTCTCGCGGGCGAGCCACTTAAGTCATAAAAATTAAAGCGAAAATATAAAAAAGAGGTAAGACAGGAAAGCAAAGGAAAGTAGAAGGCGAAAAGGTGAAGGAGAGAACACTAAAAGTTAAGGGTGGAGAAGGGGGTCCAAAAGGGGTGTATGGCAGAGGCGCACGGGTAGGGTATTCAAAAGGGGTGTGAGTTGTTTATTACATTCCCAAAATCTAATGAGAGCACTCTTGTAAGTATTTAGTATCAAAAACAAGCCCATAATTATCGGAAGTTAAACATTTTCAAAAATGTGGACATATAAGGCGTACAATCCATTAACAACGTTAAGTTGTGGACGACTTTACATATGTAAGTGATTATCACAATTTGTTGGGATACATACAATTTCCCAAAGGTTGTAATCACGTGAAAGAAGTTTTTGGTAAAAAGTTTTTACAAACATGAAAAATAAGTGTAATATAATGCTGCTGATGCTCAAAGAACTTATATGTAGTTATGAATCCTAAAACAATATGATAAAATGAAAAGGTTCTCCAACAATCATAATTGAGAAAATTACCTCATTTCCAGTCACACGAAAATAAAGTCTTGTACTGAAGAAAAAACCCATTAAAAGGCGGAAATACTTAAAAAGCCAAGGGGTATAACCATTTTTGATAAGAACACTGAAAATCGAGAATGCGA
The DNA here is from genome assembly GCF_004382145.1 of Drosophila mauritiana. Classification (NCBI taxonomy): domain Eukaryota; kingdom Metazoa; phylum Arthropoda; class Insecta; order Diptera; family Drosophilidae; genus Drosophila; species Drosophila mauritiana. The sequence continues at coordinate 17,614,557 of NC_046672.1, read as the reverse complement.
CTAAATCTGAGGAGACGGAGTGCGAAACGATTTATCATTCAGTCAGTCAGTCAGTCAGTTCCTCCGGCGGAATGGAACCTTCATGCCATCATTCCGGCGTTCCATCAATGAGCCAACTTCCGTTTTGAAGGCGGAACGGAAGTGCTCTACAATTATGTGTATATGTATGTATGTGCACTCCCCGCAAAAACCCCTTTTCGGGTTTTGGCTATACGGAATTCATTAGGACCAGAAAACAAGACAAGAAGAAAACAAAATGGCGTCGCTGTGTGATGGTAAACTGAAAATCGCATGATAAATGATTCCGATCGCCTTATGACAGTTTCTTCATTTCCGGCGTGAAATGAGCAACGGCAAGTAAACGTCACGACGATGATGATGACGTTCCACCACCTTCACCACCTCCACCACCACCCACACCCATCTACCTATATACCTACGTACGTATGCCCATCGAAATCGCAGACTTTTGGTTGCATGTCAACTCTCTGCCGCAAAATGATTAATGAGCAACGAGTGCGATGGCAACCCTGCCTCTGCCACAAGCTCAGACAAAAAACCAAAAAAAAAAAATAAGAGGGAAAACACCCACTCTTCCTTCGTATCCACAATCTGCACAATCGCCAGCCTAATCAAATTGAATCAAATCAAATTAATAATTACTTTTCAAGAAGGAAGTGCCCCTGCGTTGGCTGGCAATTAATTAAGTCGCCGATCTGGGGACAGAAGAACTCGAAGGCCCAAACCCACACCCAAAGCCCAGCCAAGTGCAGTTAATTACAACAAGCGGGCGAACACGCCCCCTGCTAACGCCCCGCCTTTGGATATATGCATTATGGCCATAATTACACCAACTAGCCATCATTTGTTAATGCTAATTGGTCAATGAGCCACGATCTCTGCTTCGCTCTGGCAACTGCCAACTGGCCAGTGGTGACCAGTGACCAGTCCGGTTTTCCAGCTCCGAGTTCCGAGTCGCCACTTAATGGCCAACTGGGCGATCACAGCAAATGGCGTCCCATCAATTTCGGGTCTAGTGATTGCGCCCCTCCAATTGTCCGGCCAAACGAATTGAAAGAAAGTAAGTCGCGCTTACCGCAAACAAGATGAACTTAATTCATCATCAATGGGAAAAGTGATCTTTCTTGGCTAACAAGAGTTTCCCGGAATTGTAACGATTACGGAATAGGTTAGACAATTGTTTGATTACCCAATGAGCTTCGCCATTTAAGCTGTTCAAGTGCTGGAGATCTTAATTGGCTCTTTCTAGGGTATGGGTTATGTTTCTTAACCCAAAGGTTACACAAACTTTGAGTACGTGGCCAAGAAAATATGTATGTTGCAACATTCGTAAATATAAGAAGTGACAGTAAATGAAATATTTATACCTGATACGAATATTAATATTTTTTACTGAATTTAAGGCTTGGTTGCAATCTTGGAAGCTAGTGGCAAATGTGGGAAGGGATCTTGGCCAATTAATAGGCAAAACAAGGAGTTACCGTTCACACTTTGAAAATTGTGTGTTGCCTCAGTTTTAGCACGACATGGGTCAGTCAATTTGTTTATTGTTTATGGATCGCCATGGTCCATGGATATGGATGTGTGCCCAATTTGGAGTCCACGACCTTTTCCGGGGGAGCACAGCAGGCGGCAATCGCTGGCAGTTGGCACACTACTTTGTATGCTAAATCGAATCAACGAAATCAATCGGACTTTACATAATAATCGATCGCTGATTAGCTAAATCAATAAATGTGTTTTGCAGGTAGCAAAAGTCAAGCACAACTGGCCCGCCTGATACAGAATGCTCGATTGGGGCAAAAACAGCGTGAATGACTGACTGACTGGCTGACAATCGGAAAGCGTTTAGCAGGGCTAATTGAATGAATTAGCATATTGTCCGTGCTCCGTGCTCCGATAACGAGCAGGATGAGTGGAGCTATGGCGTCTATAGCCCCTATTCACATGCTAATAGAAATTCGATCCGAGCCGATCTGGCCAAATGGATCGATCAGCCGGCGCTGACCTCCACTCGCGATGGAGGAGGCGCGTGTTCCGTGCGACTTGATAATTCATTTGTCGATCTGGGATCCCCGTTCTCCGATCTCGCCTTTGAATACATCCGAATAGCTAACAGCCGGCGAAAGTTGGCGCTGGAAATTGATTTCATGGGAAAGACTGCGGAATGCGACCTGTGACGCGAGTTCCAGGCTACCACACACACGTGTCGCCGATTAGCCTTAGGATCCGTCAGCCTGTTAACGGTATTACTTAATTGATGATCGCTCATTGAGTCACTTGTGCATCATCCGAATGAAATGATTTTGTGGAAGATCATTTACCACTTAGCTAATATGAATTAGCTTATATGGATATAAGGCTAGCTTTGTATCAGCTTTCGAAATTCACTCGAGTAGGAGGTTTCAATCATATAAAGCTGCCTTTGTTTGTACTGCTTGATTGGATCATTGATTTCGGACAAATGGAGCAAATTACCAACTGTAGGCTCTATTTACTAAGCTTAACCTTTTATACAGAAAGATATTGCCTATTGTTAGGTATGCTCCACTTTTCAAAAGTTGTTTTGTTCGAAGATGATATTTCAAATGCATGCAATCCCATTGGAAATATCAAGGAGATGGCTTTTTCTCATCTGCTAAAAGTTAAAAGCACCCGCCTACAACATTTCTTTAAAAAAAACTAGGTTTTTCGGGTGTGACTACATATAATCTAGAAACTAATCCAAAATCCTTGAGGCAAAGTAATCTAGTTATACCAAGTTAATCCCTAAATCCTTTAAAGGTACCTCATATTACTTTACATAACGTGAAATATTAAAGAAAAACCTAATAAAGATAAGAAATTTTGGAACTGTAAAAACATCTCATCTCATAAACTATTTTTACTTTTCCTAATAATAAATATTATCCTGCATCTTTCTATTGTCATTAATGATTACTTTGTATGCCATCAAGTGCGTAAAGTTTCTTATCTTTACCAAATAATATAATTCATTAACTACAGTGAGTATTTATTCCTAGATCAGACTCTCTTTTAGGCAACTTTATTAATAGTTTATAGTATATATTGACTGGAAATTTAAGCCGAGGAAGTTGTCATCTAATCGAAATGATATAAGCAAAACTTGACAATATATACACTTTTACATTCAAGAAATACCGCTTCCTTAAATCAAAAAACATATAAAGTTTTGCTTAAGCGGGAGCTACTGTATGCTTATCTTCGCAGGCCGGACTGTAATTTCTAAAGTTTGAGGCAAAACAACGCAGTTTGGACTTACCGCCATCCTCGTTGGATCCTTCGCTGGGTGGTCCCGCCGGCGGCAAACTCTGCCGGTTGCCGATCATCAGTCGGTGCTGGATGGTGGCCACTGTACTGGCGACGGCCGCCACCGCCGTCGTTTGGGCGGCACTTACGTTCCGCAGCGCCGCCGCGCTCAGTCCCGTTAGATTGGCGAACGCATTGCTGGCATTCACAGCGGCCATTTGCGTGGCGGCTGCGGCGGCAGCAGCGGAATTCGGATGTCCGCCGGCGGAGGCGGCATCGAAACGGGGCCGCCCAAGGAAGGGTCCGTTCGGACCAAAGACGCCCGGTACCCCGAACTGTAGGAAGGGACCCCAAGGCGGTACGCGGACGCCATTAGGCGCCAGTTGGGCGGCGGCGGCATAAAGCTGGAGTGCGGCCGTCGGATGGAGGCCCTCGGAGGGCATGCCGCAACCGGAAACGGATGTGGAGCAGGCGCTCGATGGGGAGCCACCCAACAGAAGCTGACCGGCGGTGGTCCGGTGGGCGTTGGGGATGCTGCTACTGCTGGTGCTGCTACTCCGGCCAGTCTCCTCCGGAATTTCCTTGGGACTGTGATTGTTGTTGTTGTTATTGTGGCTGTTGTTATTTCGGCTGGCACTCGAGTTATTGTTGTTGGTCAGGAACTTTTTGGTATCGCCCTCGGAGGTCTCCAAAACCATTATGGTCCGTAGTTTAGGCCATGAAAATAGGTCTATTTATGCACAATTTCGGTAGAAGGGGGTTTTATTTTGCGCAGGGGCTAGGTGTTCACTCGCGAAGGACTTGAAAAAAAATATGTGTGTTTCCTATTTGTATTTATTTATTTGCTTCGCTGAGCCGTCGGCCGGCGTTAACCAAACAACGCGTCTTTGCACACTGATTAAATAAAACTGCACTTGGGCAAAAGTTCGGTCTCGGTTTGCTTTCGTTTGGTTTTGTCCACCGTTTATCAGCTTTTTTCTCGGCAGAGAGCGAGTGGGCCAGTGGGCGAGCGAAAGAGCGAGAGGACGAGCGTGAAGGAGCGGCAGACGCGCTCGCAATGAAAATTCAATTTGAACTGAGCGCAGCAATCGATGCGTCCAGCGAGGAAACCCAGAAAAGCGGCGTCGTCGTCGTTGTCGAGCGTGCGAGCGAGAGGCACATACCCTTGCGCGGGGGTCTGGAGCGTAAGCGTGAGCGAGCGTGGAAGAGAGAGAGTGAGCAAGAGCGGGTAGATTGTTGCCATGTTGCTGGGGCGAGAGTGTGCAAGCGAGAGAGAAATTCATCAGCCGCAGCAACAACCACTTAATTTTTATATGTGCCGTTTCAATTTCGATCAGCCATCCCACTCTGCCCACTACTGCCTCTCTCTCCCTGAGTGGCCATTTTGCCGTGAGAGCGAGACAACCGTATGCCCACCGCGCATAGCACTTCCATTGGCCGTCTGAAAAAATAGGGGGAATTCCGGCTGCGCTGTCGCCGTCGCTGTCGCGGCGAAGGCGCTGCGTCGCCATTGCCAAAAACGACTTGAAGAGTTTTCAATTTTCTTCAACTGTGTGTGAGCGTACTTTTCCAGGGCGGAGTTATGCGGCATTTTTTCAATTTGCCGAGACATGAAATTATTATGCTGCCGCTGCCGGCGTTGCTGTCGCCGCACTGCCGCCGCGCTGCCAGCTGAGAGCTTCGCCATAACCATACCATAAATGGCAATTTTCCTTGCGACAAATAGAAAATGAAAATTCGTTAACAATTAATTAGCCAAAAGGGAGAAGCGGCTGCTTAGCCCGAAAGCGATTGCAAGGCGTTTTCTGGCCGATTTGTTAGCACTTTGTTGGCGGTTTCCACAATCAATTTGTTTCTCTGGATAATCTGGGGAAACTTGCCTTGAAAATATATACTTCTTGGATTTTCTTCCGGATTGTTAGTTTTCGAGTGCTTTCCTCCAGTGAAACATGTTTGGTTTTGTATTACAGAATAGCAGAATATATTTACTATACTAACTCCGTATTATTTTGTGTTGTTTTATTTGTTTTTAATTGATTCTAAAAAAGGAAAAAATACTAGATGTGCTGAACAGATTTTGGCAGATTCTGTAATAATTTGTTGACATAAACGCCTCGTTCCCAATTTTCCCTTCTGAATGACATCTCCCAACTTTTTTGGGCGGCTGCTGTGCTGCGCATGAATCATTCATTTTCATTTTATCGAGCGCCAGTCGGCCACTGCCACTTAACCCATTTGCCATCCTTAACACCCCGACGCCGTTTTTTCTTATGGAAAAACTCTGGCCTGGCAATCAATGACATTGTACGGTAAAGACCCCTCGTAAAGTACCCTTCGGTGTCCCGAATTTCCCCCCACAGCCCCCTATTGCCGCCCCCTCATCTGTCAGATGTTTTGTTGGCAGGTTACTTAATTGCTCGCCTCTCGCTTCCCTACTCGTGCACTGAAAAAAAATTGTTTGGGTAAGTGTGAGCACCCCGATTTTACAATAATATAGGGAATTTATAAGTTGAATCAACTGTCGAAATGAGTCTGTTACTTTTTTGCGAGAAATGATCAAATTATTGAACAAATTTCGATACGAAATAATTCATCTTTCTTACTGCACTGAAAAAAATTTGCAATGCTCGCCATTTTATACCTTCCATTTTATACCTTTCAACATCCTTGACAAAGATTTCACTTTTAAAAATCGTGTTATCCTTGATTTAGCATTTTACTGCAGGCCTGCGAAATATCTTTTGACACGCATTTTTGCGACGTGTATCCCTTTGCTTTTGCGCTGCTACTACCATTCCGAACCCCTCTCCCCCTCCGCCTGTCACATGTGCAACGTTGACGCTGTCGGTTGGTGTTCGCTTTATTAATGACTTACAGCGCCAGTGGCCGAAAAGCCAAAAGCGAAAAGCGGCAAGCCCACCCCCCAAAAAAGGAAATCCCTATGCCCCAAGCCCCAAGCTCCTCCCTATCCACCCCCCCACTCTGTCCTTTGTGCTATCTGTTTGTTAATAAAATTTCCATGCGTACCGAAACTTAATTAATTCTGCTACAGTTTGTTGCAAAAGTTCGCCCCAACGGCGCCCATGTCCTTGGGCCACCCCCAGAACGCCCCCTCAGCCCCCGCAACCCCTCACGCAAATCAAACGAATGAATTTTAATTATTTTTTGTGCCAGCAAAAAGTTTTCCGCTCTCAGTTTCCAGGAAAAACTTTTCTTCTGCTGTGCGCTCCAGCAGGAAATGAAATGCAGAGAGTGGAATGATGAGCGAATAATGAGACAGAAACATTGGGGAATTGGGGTATATTTTTTATGTTCTTCTCAAGGTTTGGCTAATCAGAATTTATTCGAGTGAATGTGATGGAAATCGAAGTGGAAACTGCCAAGATTTAAAAATGAATTAATGGTTATGGTATTCAGATTTTATGATTCTTTGACTTAGTAACGGAAAGTCCGTAAACATATCGATTTAAAAAGAATGATGCATTTGCAAAAAGCCATTATAAATTTGTATATATTTTACCTTATATTTCAATACCCCTACTATAACTATAATATAAAAATCATCTACAAAATCCTTACAATTCAAATTTTAGGAAACATATGTGCTGATACCAAAAATGGCAAATGTTAAGCATATAGCTTATAGCATAGCTTAATAATTTCCAAATATAAATTACTATTAATCATACCACTAAAAATATAAATATATTTACTACTATATATGAATATATTTATATTATCTCTTAACATATACTAACATACAAATAAACCTTAAGAAATTTAAGAACAATAAAAGTAGGTTAAAACTTTAGCAAAAAAGCACAGAAATAAATAAAAAAAAAGTTGTTAAACGTAAATATAATTTATTCCCATTATTTTAGGGATCTAACCACAAATGAATAGTCTTAAAAATAGCGAAACAATGTAGGATAGATATAAACAATTTGACTTAGAATAGGCGCACTCAAAATCGTAGCAACATAAAACCAGTAAGGCAGGGAAATCGAATACTGGGAAATTCGCCGGCGAGGCAGGGAAATGAGTCAAGTGGCCGCAAACAACTCGGATTGGATGTGGAATGTGGGATGCTTTGTGGGGAATTTTCCGCTCAAAATGTCTCTTTGATTTGTCTGTCAAATGGCTGCAGTGGCGTGGGCGGAAAATGCGATGGTGCGGCAAAGGGGGAGGGGCAATCGGGCGGCATGGCGATATGGACGGATATGAAAACTAAGGGAATGACAGGCAGGAAATTGAAGAACTGCTCCATGTCATTTGGAAATAAGTAATGATAAGTGGGGATATCAAATTGGCGTGGGATGTTGTGCTCCAATATGCGTACTTTGAATAGATTATTTAAGACTCATTCTAACCCTGAACTTTACAATATCATATTTAGAAAAACAATTAAACATTCGATGTTCAATAATGCGTACCTTGAGCCCAAGGATAATTCTATCTGGTATTTAATTGGCTTAAAATATAATGCTTAAGATCTTTATAACACAACATTTAGGTATTGAATATCTAATAGCTAATGGCACGTAAATTAGCTTTAACTTTTACAAAGAGTGAAAGTTTAATAAAATGATTTCATTTATTCCCAAGCTTCTCTATATAGTTCTGCTGTTAGTCAAAGAATGTTTTTATACGATTTTCTAATAAGTATTTTATTAGTATTATAATAATAAGTAATCTTTACTTAAACAAACGCCAAAAATACCTGTAATCAAAACCCACTTTGTTACGTGGCTACCCATTTCGTATATTGCAGCCATAAAATCCATTTCGATGAGCGAAACTTTGATGGAATTCCATTGGGCCACCCCTAATAGATGCAGTCTGAATTGTGACAGTTGTGAGTTCGATTTGAGTTGGTCCAATTAACGAGCGTGTTAATTGGCCGTCATTGGGACAGATAGAGCATAACCAGCGTGTCAACCGCACATCATATTGTGGCTATCAAAAATGGCTAGTGCCACGCCCACTCAACCTGATTTGGGCATTATAACGCCGAGCGATCAACAGATGCAGCGGAAAACAGGAGTCAGAAATCGTGATCGGGGCGCACATGTGTCGCTAATTTTGGACTGACACGCCCACTTTTCCTGCAGCGAAAACAATACAAAAAAAAAAACCAAAACAAAGAACACGACAACCCCCTTGGAAAATTCCGACCATGAAAACCAGGAAACCTCCCTCCTCTGCGTCTTCTGCTTTGTGCTGGCAAAAGTCAAGTCACACAAAATTATGGCAATTACGCTAAGCAGGCCATTTATTTTTATGAGCCCACGAATTATGAATAATTGCAAGTAAAGCACACACAAACTAAACGCGAGGGGAGGCAGGGGTCCAATAAGAACAGGCTTTCAGGGGCGTGGTCTTTGAGGGGGGTGACGCCACATCGTTAGCAGACATGTTCGAAAATCCATTTTGACATTCGGCGCTGACATAATGAAAAACCGCATTCGCATGCCGGCAGTTTCCTCGGCGATTCCATCACGGATCGAAGCCAATCTGCAGAGAGCCTCCCACACACAGAAGCGCACACACAGGCACACACAACACCCCCCTTTACTGGGTGTGCGGATTCGTCATTAGGCTCATAAAATTACAATGACTTGGCCAACACAGACTCTCACTCACACACACACACGAATATGCATATGTATTCACACAGCGAGACAACCAGCAATCTTGACAAATGACAAACAACAAAGATGAAGTCTTTTTGAAAGTGGCAATGTACGAAAGTGGGATTACCCTCTGCAATTTGAAAATATACATATTTTATATATCATTATCCAACACTTCTGTTTAGACAAGCATTTTATAGAGTCCTTACAATTTTGGCCTAAATAATATATCAATGCTTAGACTTAATTGCTGTATATGGCATTTCCCAACACAGTTTTTCAATTCACTGTACTTAAAACTTTAAATAAACAATAACAAAGCCATTGTTAATGGCACTCATTATATTGTGTGTCAAAAATTATGGTTTATAGAGCTTATTTCATTGCTCTACGAGTAACAGATATACAAACATGTTATTTTCAACACTCAAAAAGGCAAACCTTAGACATTTTCCACCGCGCTCAATCTTCCAATTTCACCAGCGACTTCCAGGGTATAAGAAGGCGGGCTTTGGCCACTTTCTGGGGGGAGACTCTTTGTGATTTGGCACAGACAACGACGAGGACATCAACGCCATCAGCGGCAACAACAATTGACATTCATTGGCTAGTTTGATGGCCGCAACGAAGCCCTCCGCTGGATGTCCTGCATGTCCTGGATGTCCCGGCTGTCAACCCCACACAGCCTAATACATTGTCCTTGCCCAGTTCCTGCTGGTGGATCCTTGGCCTGGTCCTTGCTCCTTTGGCTGTCGCGATTGATTTTCTCTCCATTGCCTGTACACCCCGCCTCCCCTCTAGCTACCACTCTATTGGCTTGGCGGCAAATAAATTACATTGTAATTTGTGTCCCCCGTTGTTCTTGGCGCCCCCCTTCCACCGCTCTCAACTCGCAGGTCCTTCGTCCTGACCAGACTGGGCTCCATCAACCCTCGAGTTTTCCATTTTCCGTCTGGAAAAACCGCTGGAGCGGTTTCTGTTTCAGTGCACTTGAAAAAGATTCTCAATTCAAAAATAGCTGTTTAATATATTTTATATACTCCTAAAATACTTTAAAAATTCACATTTTTATTGGGCGAGCTTAAATAAAAACCGACCGAAAGTTAGAATCATTTTTTAGCACTAAGAGAAAAATAATAAGTCATAATTGCTATGCTACCTCTACAAGAGCATAGTTTACATAATTTTATTAGTTTTATAAAGTTAATCGTAATTAGTTTTTTACAGTGCTGGTGTTGTTCGTGTGTGCTCGTAATTTCATTTCGAGTGCCTTTTGGCCCACCGCCCACCGTTTTGGCATTGCTTGGGCATGTTGCCACGCCCACTAAGGGCACGTCCCCCCTCGACTTGGCACATCCCCCTTGGCCCGCAGCTCATTTAAAGTTGATGGTGTGTGAAAAAATGTGAACAGATTTTTATGTAATTGAGTTTTTAGGCAGCCGTTTTGAGGTCGCCTTTGTGGTGGCCGCCTCCTTGCGATGTCCTTTCGTCCTTCCAACCCCCACGCCCACGCCCACTCACACCACCGCCCACCAGCGCCCACGCCCTTGACTGTTGTCGCATTTTGTTACATTTATTTGTCGCTTGATTTGATTCTTATTTCCTCCGCCTTGGCTGCGGCTTCAGTTCTCCTTTTTCCTTTTTATTTCCCGTCTGGTTGTGGGCATTTCCCTCGCCCATTTTCCCTCTGAGGTCTATTTGCCCTATCAATGATGAGGAGCGGGGGGGGGAGTTGAACTGGCCGGAAAGGGGCAGTTCTGATTCAGTTGACCGATTTGCGGTCGATGAGGCCAAGTTGTGCGGTTTGCAATTGCACTGGGAATGGGAATGGGATAAATCGCAGTGGAGTGGACCAAAGTGGACACAGGCATCATTGATTTTATGTAGCGTAATTAGCGCAATCTGTTCGATACATTTGGTGTGGAATAGAGACGTGCGGTTGACTACCGATCATCCCTAAGTCATTTTATGTGGCATGCCACATGCTGACGAATCCTATTAACTTATCACGTTAACTGTTTATCATTGAGCATATTATGTGTTCTCTTACAGGTTTTTCTAATTACAGTTTAATACGAGATGCTGTTATTGAAGAGATGCAAACATGATTGAAATAATAAATTATTTTATTATATTCCTAATTTCCTCATATATTGTTGCTTTTCATTTAATATATAATACGACTGTCTGCCACCTACTTATGAGGTGTATAATTTCGCTGATGAAGTGATCTTCATGCCGATCTTTGCTTACTGTCCATCACATTGGTCATGCCAATCCACCGCTGACTGCCCAGCTCCATTATATTCCCATTTCGGTTGCATGTAACCGATCAGGAACCGACGATCGGTTAACCCCATTCCCGATCCCAAGCCACCACCCCCTCCCCCCTCACGAAAACCGAAGGATGAAGATGAAGATGGCCTGACTTGCAGTCCGCTGCTTATTAGCTTGCATTTAAGACCCAGCAGGGTTTTCACACCTCCGACGCCCCGCTGCGCCGCTGCAAGCCGACAAACGAATGGTAACCGAAGGCGAAAGGCAAAGACAAAGGAGGGAAATAAGGGTAAACGGGATAGGGGAATACGGGGGAGAGTGGCTAAGAGGAGCAGGAGGATTCCTCGGAGGAGCGAGGAGGCGCGCTTGAACAGCGCACGCGCGGTGCAATCAAATTCAAATCACTTTGCATCTTTGAGATCTCAATAAAAATCTTTTCTCCTCGGCTGCGATTATGCACTGACAAAAAAAAGACAGTATGCTAAAACAAAGATTAAGATTTAACTTATTTATTCTCTAATAAGAAACCGATAACTGCCCTAAATAAGCTAAAACTTTAACATCAATTAATTTTATTCAAATATATATATCAGACTTAAAACTAATGGCCAAAAAAAACCTTTTTGTTTTGTTTTTTCCACATAAATATGCACTTTTTGAAAAAATTATTATTAATATATTTGTTAAAAGGATTACAGTATGATTTTTAAGAAAAAGTGGGCGAAGGTTCAAGTTACTGGTTACTTGTGTATTTGACTTATTATATCCTTTGTTGTGGCCACAGCACTTGACTATTTTTTCGCTCAGTGCAGCTGTTGCCGCTGTTGTGTTGCGCCTGCCATTGACTTTAATTGTTGCCGCAGGAGCATTGCTCAAATATTAATTGGTTTTTTCTCTCTGTGTGCGGAGGCAGCGACTCCTTCGATTTTTGCTGACTCCGACGATTTCTGGCTAAAAAAAAGAAATACGACCAAAACATCAGGGGCGACGCGGGCATGGGAGCGGGGAACCGTAGGCGGCGAAGGGTTACCATATTCCACGTCTGTTTGCAGCGCGAAGGCTGCAAAAATTAATTACGATATCATGATTTACAAAATTAGCCGCAAATGGTGCGGCCCTTTTTCTCTGTTATTCCACCACTTCCACGGCCTCCACCCCTTTTGCTTACCTGAGTGGGCAGGTTTCGGGGGCGTGGGCGTGGCCACGGAGTGGAAGGTTCTAGGTCGCCTACATGCCCATATATGCTCGAGTTGGCCAACAAAAACTCCTGCCACAGGAGGCAGTATCTTTAGCGAGATCAACGATGTAATGCAACGCAAAATGGGTAACAATTACGTGGATTTTGAATGGGAGGAAGTTGTACTTAGTGGATATATTGGATATATAGGAAAATTGGAGAGATTTGGATACATTAGGCATATAAAAAGTGACATATTGTAATAGGATTAATGTGCAATGTAAAAGAGAAATGTATATTAAACAATTGCTTAGTATTTATATACAATTTATTTGTATTAGTTTGCTTTTGATACTAATATTTCATTTATTTAATTTTCTTGTAGAACCATTTAATTACATACACTTCAGACCATTAAGGACCATTCATCATTCGGGCCACTTCCTATAGCAATAAATCTGGACCAGGACGCACTCTATCTCCGTTGCAACTTTGTAAGGAATGCAAAGGGACAATTCTCGCGGGGATCGCAGAGTTTCTTGGCCATATCCCCCACCCAAAACTAATACAAAAAAAGGGAGCTACCTGGGCAATTAAATGCGCCACCTGATCGGCCTTGGGCGGCATTTTCAGCGCTCCAGTTACGATCCCGATCCCGACCCCCATTCGCATTCCCATCCTGCTCCAAAGGGGAGCAACACTTGCCCAATGGGTTTCGCCCTTTTTGCAGCACTTGGTCCAGCTGCCGGCCACGCCCCCTTTGGCTTTTAGGGGCTGGGGCATTTGCCACTGTTAAAATTTTGTCGCTTCTTCTTCGTCTGCGTTTCTTTTTCCGCCTAGTGGTAATTAACATTGTGGTTTCTTCTGCTCGCCGCCGCGCATTCCATGCGCCTTTTTTGCATATGTGCATTGCGTTTATTAATGTCATCAACGCCCCAGCTGAAGCCCCATCTTGGCCAACCCGCCCCCCGAGCGGCCACGCCTCCTCATCCGCAGTGGGGCAAAGTCGAGTTGACAACTCAATCTACTGCACTTGGCGAAAAATCCAGAAATTGGTTCTCAATATGTGCATTAATAACCTTTTTGGATGAACTTAATACAGCTTGAATATACATACTTCGAGCTTAAAAGATTCAATGTAGAATATAAATACATATATAATTAATAATAATACGATTAATATTATGATGTATATTAGTGAAGAGTACTTTAATCTATAGTACATAATAATAGGATTATGCTAAGAAACTTCTTACTAAACTTACTTAAGCTAAGGATACAGTTATCCTTGCTTCAGACTTCTTGACTTCCTATGGTAAAATCTGATTGGCAACGTGGTTATTAATTTCTCCAAGTGGAGTGTAAGACGTGCAGGGGCGTGGGGCAGGGTGCTCATCATCAGCGACATCAATTAAAATGATTCCGGCGATCAGAAGAAAAAAAACAATACAGAAAAACCGAAACAAAAACGGGCGAAAAAAGGCAAATTAAACGCCTAACAGTAAGCCAAAGGCGCTGGCGAAACAAGAAAAAAAAAATTGGAGCTAATTTGATTAATATGCCAGAGGGGCAGAGCGGCAGGGGGAGGGTGGAGCACACAAAAGGGGGCCTAATGATGGGAAGTGCGAACGCATTTTGGCTCCCAAGACGAGTTCGTTACGCGCGTAATTGCGAAAGTAATTAGTGCAAAGCGTTCAATTGCGATACTCGCAACCTGTAACTGGTTAAATCCCCATTCCCCCTTTTTTGAAAAAACCACAAATCCCTTTCCCCCCACAAGAGGTTCAACTGTACATGGAACAATGGCGGGTTCCCACAGACGAGCATCTCGCTTTTTTCATCCCCGGTGGTGACCCCAACAAATGGCTGGGAAGCCACGAAAAGTATCCAATGGCAGGTTGACGACTTGATGGACTCCATTTTTTGATTTAATGAAGCCCAGTATTTGCGTTTACCTAAAGCGTTTGAAGTTCAGCCGACGATTTGGTGACCCCAATGAACGCGACTTGTCATTCAGAACGCTCTATTACAATGTTATGATGATTATCTACTAAAACACTTTACTGAAATTAAGAAACTAACCTGATTGCCAAATTTTTTAATTTGTTTCTAAGTTAATAATGCGTTCCTTTCTTCAAGTGGTGTTTCTTAGGTACTGCTTTGTTTTTGCAAAGTGCCATACTTACTTAGGATATATCTGTTCACCCTGGTGACCCCACAAGTGTGGTGGCCACCCTTGCATCTGGCGCAGTGGTGACCCCGTCTTTGGAGATGGAGGTGCAATCCGCCCGGGGACAATTCGATGTGCATCTAGGCAAGTAAGTCGCAAATCCCCGACAGCCGCTCGAGCCGGGCACACGCAGCGATTTCACGGCTAGCGAAACCACAGAGGACTCAGCTGAGCTCCGCCTCCGGTGCGGGATTCCGTTCCAGATCGCATTCTCCGGGGACGTGGTTAGTCCGGGCATATTTCACGCCTCCTTGGCCGACGTGCTTCATGGAAAACTAACCACCAGATTCGGTGAAGGAGTGAGGGAGGTGGGACGGTGGCGGAGTGCCGATAAGGATATGACAAATTTCACGCGCTTAGCGCGAAAAGGACAACAAAGGCACACTGAGCCAAAATTTACGGATTAATTAGTTAATAAAATAAAGAAGTATGTGCACAATTGTAAAGTAAATTGGTCGATCTTGAAATAGTAATTTTTGTGTTAGAAATGAAACATTCATATAACTGTTTAATTTAAAATATAAATTGCTTAATTGTTTACATTTAAAGAAGCCTGATTAATATAAGTCTTATATAGTCTTATATAAACTAACAAGGAAGTGGCTTCTAGGTACATATTTATAGTATGTTTTTAGGTATGTTTTAAACCAAAAACGTTTGATAAATTTCTGTTAATATAACCGCATTTTCTCTCTGTGCACGGAAGGTGACTGACAAGACAAGGTGGACGCCGTCAGCGGCTTACCTTTCGAGTCGCACAGCGGCTTTTGTCGGATTCCCAAGGACCAAGGACCAAGCACCCAAAACCCAAACACCCAAATCCCACAACCCGAAACCAAAAATCAAAACCAAAAACCAAAAAAGCGGTGCGACAAATGCCGAAAATGAAGTCAAGATAGCAATCGGACAATCGGAGGGATGGATGCCGTGCGGCTCGAGTCGCACTTTAATCAATCGCAACCGATTTGTCGGCTTAGCATGTACAACATGACGTAAACAAAGAGCCGGGAAATGGGAAATGGAAAGTGGAGTGGGAAATGGAAGGGAAAATCGGTATAGGAACGAAAGGCAATGGCATTTCGAATAGAAATCGGAAGTCTCGAGCGGAGGGTGGCCGGCATTAAAGTGAGCAATCGACGAGGATTAGCGGCTGCCTGGCAGTCGTTCGCCGCGGTCGGGCTTAGCGGGTATTGCCTGTAAAGTGGCCCGCTAATAGTTGTTTAGAGCGTGAGAAGATGAAGCCGAATGATGACGGTTACCAGCGGGCGGGCCGGGATTACCGGATCTGTGTTTTTGGCCACTGCAAAAATCCCTGCCCAAATGGAAATTGCAGTTGAAAAATTAGGCTTGCAAAGCTAACAAATGGGGGAAGATGCTGATTTGTTTTAGGAATATATATATATATATATATATATATCTAGAATATATACCTGTTTTTACTTAGTTACTATAATACTTTAATTGTATACTTTAATATTACCCATGATCAAAACATTTTAGGTGTGTCTATTTATTTTTTGTAATAAACATAGCATTATGGATCACTTAATACACTAGACTGCGTGTTCAGCTCATTTCTAAATAATATTATTATGAGTGGCAAGTAAATGCATACCTTCTTGACTTATCGCATTGTTTCCCAGTCGATAGATACTAGAAATCCATTCAAATGGTTAGTTGTGTCCAATGGGATGATAGGATAACAATTTATAATGGCTTAAGTACGATTTATATGCGGCTAATCGGGCGACCAGCATCGCTTGAGGACCTAAGTTCGGGCGAAATAAGAACCCTCCCCTCGGCTTTTGGCCGGGGCCGCACGACCCCGGGGGTCCGAACCCTTGACAATGGCTCTATTTTTATGCGATTTACTTGTTTTGATAAACATTCGACATTTCTGACAGTCAGACGACACCAGGAGACGCGAGTCCTTTGTGCCAGGAGCACCCCAGTCGCATGGAAGAAAAGGGCACGGGCTGCTGGAAATAATTTGGAAATTACTCTCCTGCCATTCGGAGTTTTATGAAGGTCGCGTGCGGTTTCGATCGGATCCATGTAGATAGGCGGCCCGCCATATAAATCATACATAAATCTGCATTCAGCCGAGAGTTTACTTTATTGTTTGATAAGTATTTGGATAATAATTCCGGGCGCTGCGACGAGCGCTTAACACCCTCCGCAACAGATTGGAATTGCAATTGGAACAGGAATCAGAGATCTGAATCGGAATCTGAATCTGAATCCAAGCCCGAGTCCGAGTCCGAGGGTTGCCATCAAATGGAGATTTATGCAGGAGTTAAGAGACTTTTATGGGGTACCCAAGCTGAAGGACGGGCATCCTTAAATCGGAATCCAAATCAGGCAGCAGCAGTCACTCAAAGACAACTCTCAAGTCCCAAGTCCCACGTCCCATGTCCAGTGTCCAGTTTCCAGAGCAAGGGGCACTAATAAGCACCTTGGGCCACTGGCGTTGGACAACCGGTGAGCAAATTGGATTACTTCATTTCATTTCTGGCGTCGGCTAACATCAAGCACACCAAGGATTCATCCATCCATCCGCCAGTCGCAGTCGCAGTTTAAGCTCCACTGCAAGAAAAAACTGCTTCAATCCATTCGAAAGTGCTATGGAGACTGACGTGGAATATAATTATGTATAAATAGTTTTTAAGCAGTATGCAAATACTAACTTCAGGTTACCAGCATCTACTTTTAAAACCAAATTAACTTTTCTGTCTATATCTTTAAAAATACAAAATAGAATTCGTTTTTTTTTTCAGTGCACATCTTCGGCTTGGACTTTGCAGGCCGAGTAGGAAATAAATAAAAACAAATTTGCAGTCGGACATTTGGTCGATTGATTTCTGCAGCTCACGGACTCCGAACTCGGGCGGAGCCTTCCCTTTGGTTTCTTCGGACCCCTCACTCCTGAAGAAACCCCCACACCCGCTTCATCCTTCTACATGAGGCATCCATCCAATTCGAATCTTCAAGTTTGTGGCTCAAGTTGCCTGAACTTGCTGTTCGCTTGCAAATTGCCGCATATTTGTTGAGTAATTACGCTTTAACTTGTAATAAAGAAGACAAACAATAAAACGAGGCCCCAGCCGTGATACCCCCTCCCCACGCTCTGCGAAAGGGGGGGGGGGGCTGCCAGGGGCGGCGTGGAACTGACAGGCTGGGTAGGGGGTCTAAGGGGGCTGCGGGGGGAAAGGAGCACATCTGGCGGCGTGTTCTCAATTGAAAAGCGTGAATAACAAACGTGAACGGGGCGCAAATTGGTGAAAAAAAGAGTCGATGGCGAAGTTGAAGACTGTTCAACTGGATCGAGAGATTTGCGTTTATGCGGTGGCGAAATCGTGTAATCAATGGAATGCGTAGGCGATCATTAACTTGTGTACGTAGGAATTGGAAAAATGTGTCATATGGTATAGTTGCATATCTTTCAAGATATAAAACAGTAATTCCCAAAAATGGTATTTTGAAAAATTTGTAAACACTGAAATCTATTGGTTCCTTAAATTAAATGTCCCAAACAAAAACATTTGAATTTAATTGCCTGAACGCAAGTGAATAGATTTTGGCATACATTTTCTTACATTTCCTTTGAAATTAAGATTGAAATTTGATTAAATTTTGTAAAATTTGTTGCCTTACCGCACATATTTATTGCAGCCACTTTAGCTCGCTGGAAATCGGTGCACTAATCAGCACTGAAAAGCCACCAAGTCTGGTATAATTGACGCGAAAACCGCGAAAAATAAAGAGCGCTGGCAAAAAAGTTAAGACCGGAGACAGAAGAAGAAAACTGGACGACGAGGTGGCAGGAAGAGAGCGAGATGGCAGCAAGGATGGAAGCGAGATAGAGCGAGTGCTCCGACTGGCCAAAACCATAAAATGCATTATTATGCTAAATGACTATAAAAATCACGTTTACAATCCATTTATGCCTGGGATAATAACCCATCCCATTCGACTCCATTTCATTGCCCTTCGCTCTGGCTGCCCGCAGAGAGGTGTTGTGGGGGGCGGGGGATTTGGTGTTGTTGGGTGGTGGGGTTGGTTGAGGCGGTGCAGATGGACGGGATGTTGGCTAAAAACCCTGAAAGGCAGCATTTGTTTACGCCGCGAATAATTGAGTTATCTGATCTCGGTCCTCGGAGTTGGACTTGCAGCTAGCCACAAGACACGAAAACTCACTTGGATTCCTCCGCTTGGTTCCTGCCTGCAAACGAGGCTGGTCTCTAGGTCTATTAACCAGGAGGGTAAGGGGGAGGGTTACCAGGGGGCGGTGGTTTTGGACGGCACATTGCATGTTGGCCATTGGCAGCAGGTAGGTGTGGCCGCGGCCTACGTAGCAAATTGTTTGGGGCGCATTAGATGGCTGCTTACCAGTGCCTTTGCACTGAGAATAATAATTACTGCAGCCCTATTGGGCTAAATAAATAATTATAAATAACATCATTATTTACTATTATTTACTAGCACAAATCACCATTGATTAAAATCAGAATGCTCCTTGAAACTCTTTTACAACAAATACTATCATATTAGCATACTGAAATGACTTTTATTGCAGTTAGCGTCAAATATTAAACTATTTAATAATTCATTATTAATACAGTGCTCATTTCAACAATGAATTAATGTATTTCATTTTAAATGTAGTATTGATGATCTCAACGTACTGAAACGATTAGTTACCATTTTAAAGGCAGTTAAAAGTTAAACGAATTATTAGCTAATGATTCATTTCTAAAAACACATTTTTAGACCGCGCCTTATAGATTTGATCTAATTTCTTGCAGTGCATTGAGCCCCTGGCCCCCCTCCCCTCTTTGGCAACCTGCGCATTGGTAATGACTTTATTTGGTTGCTGCGTTAATGGGGCGCAGTCTGCTTCTACATCTCCATCTCCATCTGCATCGTTCCGTTCCGTTCTCATCCTCGCTTGGCGGCAGCGCAAATTGAAAGCGCATTTCAAAATTTTTCACACCTGAAAATTATTTCGTCTCGAGAAGGTTTTCCTCCTGCGTCCCCTTCCCCCGGCCGACCAGCCAGCGGGGGATGGGGTTGCAAGAGCAGGACGCGGGGCAAGTGCAGCGAATTCCGATTGTGGAGTGGCAGGCTGCAAAACACTCTTCCCGTAGCGCCGCACTCGAAAAACGAGAAACACCAAAAAGAAGGTGCCGACTGCAATTAATCAAAATTTAATTTCAAAAAGTGACGCTGACGATGAAGTTGAGGCTGACGATGAGGCCAAAAAAATTGAATTGAAAAGCGGCCAAAATGAGAGGAAGAAGGATAGAGAGAAAACCGGCAGAAGAAAATGTAATTAATCACAAGACGGTTGGGAAAAATGGGAAAAAGCCGCAGCCAACATGGCAACAAGGCAACAAAGAGCCAAGGAAAACAAAGGAGGCGTCAAAAGTTGACCGGCCAGTCCATCAGCAGTTGCAGAGGCGCCCCTCCCCCCTTTCCTTTGTGGTGGGGGATCCCCTGCTGCCCCTTACCGAGAGCTAACCAGATTTCCGTTACAATTTATAGCCCCTCTTTTGGTAAGAAAAATGATATGATGATATGCTATGTTCCCCCCATCAAAATCGTTGACAAAGCAGGGCGATCGCATTTGAACCTGATTACCGATTGTTGCTCATCGAAAATCCATATTCTTTGGGCTCCCTGCGGAGGGGATCAGCTTAAATATATGATTTCACTTTACTTTAACATTTAACATTTATCCATATTTGTTGAGTTTTCAATAGATCGTGGCTCTATAGTTGGCTATCAAAAGATCTGTCCTCAAAGTTTAGCTACACAAATGGCTTAAATAGCTTTTTATTCGTTATTTATTTACTGCCTTACAATGTAGCTCACTAATTTAAATAAATACTTTTTTGTTTGCTTTTATAAAAATGTATTGAATTTACCATATATAACAAAGACGTTTTATACGATTTTGCAAATAATGTTAATATTTTTTATTTGATTTTAAATTAAGATCTTGAAGATCCTAAACTTCTAGATTGTGAATAACAAAATGTTGTTTTTAAGACTACTGGCTCCATCTAACTTTAGGCTCATCAAAACATAAGCGGCGCCCTCTACTTTTGAATGTTGGAATGTTCATTGTGTATACATTTTACATAGGGAGTAAGAATGTAAGCATGTGCTGCTTTCATTGACCGCTAGGTGTCGCCCTAGCTGATCTAAACTGTCGACGTAATTTCCGTGTAAGTTACATACATGATACCGAACTCTACATACAATCTGCAGATATTCAACAAAAATTGTACATAATAAAAATAAGCGAGCCAAGTCGTGAATTTTTGTCTAACTTTGGTTATAATTTTATTCATTATCTTAACTTGTTCTGGTTCTTCTTCACTTCCATGCTCCGATCTTCAGGGGTTTATCTTGCTGCCTTTGCAGCTGCGTTTAGCGTTTTCACAATTTGTTGGTTTTAAACATAGATTGAGAAATTATGTATAATGTATGTATGTTATGCATAGTTATATATTAAACATGTAGTATATATATTATAATTTATGTAGCATACAAAAAAAATATCTAAAAAAAAAATAAACAAAAAGGTATCCTTAAGACGGAACCGCGACGGTGTCCAGCGCAACAAAGATGCCACCGTCAGTATGCTAGGTATGCTAGGTTTCGGTTTCGGGTTCGGTCGCGGTCACCTCCTAATCCTCCTTAGTCTCCTTCTATCTCTGCCCTTCCTGTCTGCCCCCCATCCGCTCACTGTGGCTTCTGGGTCTTTGGTGGTGCTTGGTGCTGCTGTTGCTGCTGCTGCTGGGTCTCGTACCGCTGGCGCAGGGCGGTCAGGGCACTCAGCAGCCGGCTGTTGGCCGCATCCAGTGCCGCGATCTGCTGGCCCTGCTCCTCGATCACGCGCTGCTTGTGCGACAGCGCCAGCGACATCTTCAGCTGCTCGCGTCGCAGCTCCTCCTCCATGGTGATGAGTCTGCGGGAGGATTGAAAGAAACTTTAATTAGGTTTACCCCTGAAGGATGGGTCCATGCAAATTATTTAGACAGCCGTGTGGCCAAAATTAGTGTGGTTATTCAAAGCTTAGGTTAAGCAATAACGAACGAACACCTATTTTGGCTACATCGCTTGCGTCTCGAAATGAATTCAATCCCCACCTGTCGATGATGCTGCGCATAGTGGACTCGGACTGCAGGCTAAGATTGTTCGATCCATTGCTGCCCGCCGGGCGCTGCAGGCCGAACAGCTCGTCGCTGGAGTCGCGAAGCTCGGCCTCATCTCGGTCCAGCGTGTGGCAGAGCGTGTCCAGCGTCTGTTGCAGCAGCTGGATCTCTCCGTTCTGGTCATAGCTCTTGCCCAGTCCCTGCTCAGAACCGGCGCCTCCTCCGCCGCTGCCGCCACTGCTGCGCAACTGCCTGCGTCGCTTGCCCTCCTGCAATTGGTTGCAGTGTCCTGGAACCAGAATTTATTTCATGTTATCCGTTTCCTAGTTAGATTCACACGGATTTTCCCAACTCACCCTCTGTATCCGTGCTGCTGTCGGAGAGCGTGCGCGCCGAGTCCAAGCTCAGGCGCCTCTGAGCCGCTGATGTGCCCGATCCCACGCTGCCCGCCACACTGCCGGCATACTGCTTTAGTTCCTGATCCCGTTCCCTCTGCTGCTGCTGCTGCATCGGATTCTGCTGCTGCTGGTGGGGATGTTGATGGTGTCCCGCGGCACTGGAAGTGGACAAGCCATAGCCCACATTTCCACTGCTGCCGCCGTAGCCACTGCCGTAGACATCCTCGCGCTTAAGCGGCCCATTCAGCCGCCCGTAGGCGGATGAGCCGCCGCTCTTGCCCAGATTCGAGGTGGACGCAGATGCTGAGGTGGAGGAGCTACTGCCGCCGCTGAGCGAGCGTTGAGCCTCCAATTTGGTCGCAATACCCGCTCCAGCAGCTGCAGCCGCTGCATAACTGAAGTAATTATCCGCCGACAGCTGTTCGTCCGAGGAGCTGGGCGTCAAAGTGGCTGCCTCCAAGGCTCCGCCACTGTTGAGGAAAGCCGCCCTCGCAGCCACCAGTCCACCTCCAATTGGTTTCAAGCGGCTGCCAAACTGTTGTTGTTGCTGCTGCTGGTGTGGATTACTCTGTGCCGATGATCTGGACGAGCCAGTTTGGGGCTGAAGCTGATAGGAGGGATTCTTGAAGGCCAGCGGCGCATTGTGACTGCCCATCGCGGCCTTCAGCTGGCTCTCCACGGGACTGGAGGACTGCGAGGGCGAGGGATTTGTGGAGATGCTCTGGTAGCCAGAGCTGCAGTGACTGCTTTTCGCCGACAGCTGCTCCTTGCCGGGAACGGCGGCCGGCTTCAGATGACCCTGGTGGTTCTGCTGACCCTGGTTGTTATGGTGATGGTTCGCTGGCTCCGCCACGTCATGCTCCTCGGCGTACTTGAACAGATCGTCCAGATCCTCCAAGTTCTTGGGCATATTCGAGTTGGGATTCATATTGTTACCCCGCACATAGCCACCTGAGTGATCGGGTATTCCCAAATTCAGTTTGTGATGGCTCCGTCCGGCCCCCGCTGGTCCCAAACTGGATTTCATCATGGGTGTGGGCGACTTGCAGACAAAAGCACTGCTCGTATCGAACCCAGAGATCTGGATTTGGAACTCCCCGTGCATGTCATCGTAGCTGCCGCTCTGGTTATTGTTGCTGCTGCTCACGTTGCCATTGGCATTGGGATTTCCATTCCGTGGCAGTGTCCTGGAGCGAGTGCTCGAAGGCGTGCTGATCTCGTAGTCATTGCCATTGTGCGACATATACGGATAGTTCATGCGATCCATGCGATCCATGCGCTCCATGGTGCTGGAGGCACTGGTCTGTGGCGCCGGCGGGCAGTGATGTGGATGCAGCTGCTGTGGGTGATGGGCATGCTGCTGGTGGCTGTGCAGCAAATTGCTGCTGCTACCATTAAGCGATGAGGATGCCATCGAGGTCTGCGATTGGGCATGCTGCAGGCCTCCCGGCGAACTCATATATTGGTTGCCGGCAATGGAGGTTTGTGAATTGGAGAGCATCTGGAGTGGATGCTGGTGGTGCGGCTGTTGCTGGTGGCCATGCTGTTGCAGCTGCTGATGTTGCTGCTGCTGCTGTTGCTGCTGCTGCTGTTGTTGCTGCTGCTGTTGTTGCTGCTGCTGCTGCTGCAGTAAGCCATTAACCGTGGGATCATTGTACCTAAAGATATTCTTCTCCAGAGAATTCGGCGTAAGTACTCCTCGCATGATGCCGCGCTCCGCAGACAATGGTTTACTAACAATCGCATGCTGCGGCTGGGCCAACTGGCTTTGTTGTGGCAGTAACTGCTCCGAGTTGGAGCCGGTGTGCGAGCCCGATGATCCCGGGTTGCGATTCTCCTGATTCTCGCTGGCTATCGAGTGCGTGGACGAGGTGGCCGGCAAATATCCACCCGGCAGTGCTGTGCCCATGCCATGCTCTTTGGCTCGGCTGATTTCATCGAGAATGTGCTGCAACGGATCCAGCTCGTGCTGCCTGGCCTCCGGCAGCTTCGCCAGGCTTTCGCTGAGCAAACTGTGTAGTATGGACAACTGTTTGCCCTGGTCGATGTAACCGGCCCAATCGAGGATCGAGTCCGGAGCTGGGTGCTCCGGCCGCGTGGATATAATCTCCAGAAACTGTTGCATGCGAGCGGCCTCCTGCTCGAGGAAATCGTTGAGAAACTCCATAAAGTTCTCCTTGCCCTGGAAGCGGGTGAAGTTGGCCAATGTTTGCAGGGTCTTGGCCACCAATGTGAGATTGCGGGTGGCACGTGCAGACGGCAGTTCGCTGGTGATGTTGAAGAGCGACGGCGACAGGATGGCCGGGCACAGGAAGCGCAGGAAAATGCTCGCCGAGATCAGGTTGTCGGCCATATCCTGACGGCCCAGTTGCTGCAAGCGCTCCCGGAAGGTGGCAAAGCAATTGCGCAACTGGGCGGGGAAATGCTTGTGCGATTCAAAGATGCACTGCCACGCCCCTCGGACCGCGCCGCGCAAGGCGGCCTGCTGTCGCTGCAGCGAGCCCGCCGACGAACCGCTCGTCTTGGTGGGATCCACTTCGCAGTCCCTCTCCGACTGAATCAGCTCGTTTATGGGTGCGGATAGTGTGTCCTGTAGATACTGTTCGCCCGTCAGCTTGAGGAATGCCTCCATGCTCTTGGTGGCCAAGGAGTTGCCCCTGAACGTAAGCCTCTGATCGCCAACTCGCAGCAGATCGAGGGCCACCACATCGGTGAGGAAGGCGCCCGCCAATCCCTGTGCGTGCATCAGCAGCACCAGTGCCTGTCCAATGTCCTCCTTGGCCTTGACTCCGATCACCGGCTCCAGGGTCTCGCACACGCGCTTGTAGTTCTCTTTAAGGTAGGCCAAAAAGTTGGCGTACACATTGATGGGCAGGATGTCGGTGCTCTGGAAACGGCACTTGATCCTCAGCGTGGGCAACTGCTCCTTGTCCTTGGACCCACTGCCGCCGCCGCCCGAGGTCCTGCCCAGACTGTCACCGGCCTTGTCGCTCAGGATGGGATACCATTGCTCGCAGGGCAATCTGGAGGTGACATCGTGCACGGGTATCTTCACCGATCCCACAAACTGGTATTTGTCCCGCTTCTTCTTCTTGTCCACCTCACGGAAAACGTTTACAGTGATCACATTAATCTCGGGTATGTCGGGGAAATCGAAGTGCTCCCCCCAAAACAGCAGATCCGTCTGCAGCTTCACCGAAGTCCGGCCGTACAGCGTCTTGTCCAGTTGCAGTTCGCAAAAGTAACGCTTCTTGGGCGGCAGATTCTTCGCCTCGTACACCCACATCTTCAGCGAGTTGTCCGTGCGACGCGTGTGCTCTGCATTCGGAGCGATCGACTTGCGCAGCGAGTAGATCCAAAGGTCGCGCTCCTGGCGCGATCCGCATGAGTAGTACCGCTCGCCACGAGGCCCGCCCCGTACCTGGAAACAGTGACGACGTCCCAGTACCGACTGGTGCACGGGCGCCACGCCCACCGCCCCAGTGCACGAGAGATCTAGAAGAAGAAAGAACAAGAAAATGGTTTTAAGGATTGGCCAAAACTCCATTATAAGCCAGAACTCACCTATGGTGGACATGACGGCGTGACTGGACAGCAAACTCTCGTGCGAACGGGAGCCCCTCAGTCCGCCGGATCCGCGCTTGGTCCGCTCCAGCTTGGTCACCGACTTGGTCCGCTTCAAAGGATTGGATCTGTCGCACAGAGAAACGATGGCATATTATTAATATTGTGATCTTGAACATATATTCTCCTGGGGACTTACTTTTTGGAAAAGAAGTTGGTGAAACGCGAGGTGGCATTGTGCTCCGTCTGGTGCTGTTTGCTGCCCAAAATGGGCGTGGTGGGCGCTGATCCACGGCGGCACGCCTTCTCATAGGACGTATCTGCAAAAGAAGGAAGCGAAGGATATGGGCATTAGTAGGGATTATCTCACAAGTGCCAACTCGAATTTCTCAACTCGAACACATTTCATTGACCTTCTTTTCAGGTGATTCAGATTCAGTTCGGCAAGTATTTTAATCCCCAAATGATGAATTTCCATCCCATCTCACAACATCTCCCGCACATTCCTCTGGAATCCCGTCCCGCATAACAAAAACGGCCAAAACACTTCGGTTGTAGTTCGTTTTCTTATTTTTTTTTTTGGAAGACTTAAAACTGGTTTTCGCCTGCCGAACAAAAGAAAAGGAGCAGCTGCTGCTCAAATGAATTTATCCCAGCTCCGGAGAGCCATCAACATCGCCGCATCACCTGCCGCAAAAAAAAAAGAAATAACAACAGCCGGAGCAGCCAGAAGACATGGAAACTGAGGCAAGGCGGCAAGCGCAGTGGCAGTGGCAGCAACGGCAGCAGCGGAATGGGCAGGTAGCAATGATTCATCATTCATGTGCCTCATTACCGTGGCAAGATGCTAAGCGAGTACACTCAACACAGAGAATAGAACCAAATGACACGGACCAGATGATTCGAATTCAGGTTATCAAACCTGTTTTCCAAATAAAAAAAAAACTCTGCGTATCTGTCTCATTGTACTTAAAAACCATGAAACATTTACTTTATGATCAACTTGAATAATTTAATTCGGAATAACGGGAATAGCAACTTAATACTGATTATTTTGTATTTATTTAACAAATTAGAAATTCCATTTAAGGGGAAATTCATGCTAAGTTTATAGCAATTATTAATCAACAAAAGCAATTTAAAACAATAAAATTGTATAAAAAGTATAAGAAATATATAGAAACTGGAGTATTTATATACTACCTTAATTGAGTAAAAAATAGTAAGAATTGTCCCTTAAGTCGCCTTTGCCGCAGTGCAACCGTAGCTGAAACTGAGTTCAGAATCCGGGTACCAGAAACCAGTTTCCACCTGGGCATCTCGTCTTCTCCTTTCCACAAAGCCGCCCGCACAGCCAAGAAGAAAATGAAGAACGAGCCCAAAAACAAAGCGACCTTGTCGAAGGCAGGCCACCTACAAAGTTAGCCATGAAAACAGGGGGATATCGTGTGTACCGGCTGGCTGGTGGGAGGTGGAGGAGGTGGAGCCCATGGACATGGTGCCACATCCCATCATTCTGACTCATAGGGGGAGAGAGAGTGAGCAAACATCATTTTTATCTGATGGCATGCAAAGGAGGCATCGAAACAACGGACAGGCCATCCCATGTTCCATGTTTAATGGGTTACTCCGCCCATCAGTTTCTTTTGCTGTCCAAAAGGGCTGCCTTCCGCATTTCCAGGTTGATTCATTTGAATGCCCACCACCAGATGCAAACAGCGCGATTTGTCATTCATTCAGAAAAATACACACCAAATTGTGTCATGTTTGGCATACGAAGACACACAACTTCTATTATTAATACAAAATGGTAAAAATATGACATATTCCTTTATAAGATTAAAACTCGTTGATGAGCAACTGTATCATCGTCGTAATCTTACCGCCTGGCGTGCACAGCAAACAGCCAGCTCAAGCCAAAAAGCATCAAATTCAAAGCGATAAAGCATAAATGAATAAAAAAAAAGGTGAGTCGAATACGGCGCATTTATACCGATTTTGTAGACGGTGGGTGTTCCACGCCCCCAGATTAATGCCAAATCTAGAACAGGCACGCAAATCTGGCCAGCAGAATGAAAAAAAGGGTAGCCAAAGAAGACGCACCCCATGAACAAAAGTATCATTTAATTAAGGGAAACTAAGCAAGGTTGCTATCAACACTTTCAAATTAATATACATACTATATGTACATACATATAGTAAATATGCTCTTTCTCTGCACAAACTTTCCATAATAATCTAGGGCAAGTTGGCTTATCAAATTTCTGTAGAAACAAGCTGCAATTACTTGAACATTTCTGCCTCATAAAGAAAGTAATTATTGCACCCACTGAGCATTTGAATGGGTTTGAACTGCTCTCTCAACGATGACCCACCATTAATAACCAATGTAGCCCGGAGTTCAAGAACTGATTAGGTCTCTATGGGATGATACAAACGAGATTGTCTGTTTCGACATTTAAAAATCCAATGAAACCCAATGATGGCAAACACCATTTCGGGCAAAAAAAAAGGTGGGCCAATCCGCATATATAGTGCGATGAAGTCAGCAGAGATCAGGTCTATATACTATTACACCAAATCTCAGATGAGTGTGTAATAATTTGGTAATTTTTGGCCAGATGACCGGACCTACGGGACCGCGAGTTCATGATCGTGATGATGCTGAAATGCTGACTACTCACATACGAATATTGCTCATCGCTTGAGTCACAACATGAACAAATTCTTTGGTTTTCGGGCTCTTGAGACAGCGATGCAATTAAAACGGATTAAAAAGAGAGAGGTCGGTTCGCTTTCGCTGCGAACCATCGGCCGAAATGGTGATCGATCGAATTGGATCGGATGTATCTTGGGCGCCTTGGGCAGATGCTAACTGTGCGATAAGGTCAGCGCTCAATTATCGACGCGTTAAGTATGATAAACCAAAGCCATAGCCGCAGCACCGTGTGGAAAGTAGGAAAATGCGTACAGTGATCACTCACTATCTCACGATCCGTCAGTGGAGCTCTGATAAATGGAACTAGCCAGACAAGCAACGATCGTGGCAGATAAATGGCCACAGTATCTTTATCTTAACTTTGCTTTGTTTGGCTCCTCTTCTCGCCGCATTTCTCGAAAATGTCAACAGTACTCGGTTGAGCGATATGTGTGATATATGATCTATGGAACCATGGAGTCGCAGTCTTCTGCGGCGATAAGGGGTCGATCAATAATGAAGTAACTTCATATTTGACTAGCGCACGCTCTCCAAATCATAAATATTCCTTTCGGACTTGT
Organism: Drosophila mauritiana; assembly: GCF_004382145.1. Lineage (NCBI taxonomy): Eukaryota > Metazoa > Arthropoda > Insecta > Diptera > Drosophilidae > Drosophila > Drosophila mauritiana. The sequence goes on along the minus strand of NC_046672.1, from coordinate 17,585,545 downwards.
CTATTTTCTATTCTCATTTCATTTCCATCGTCGCGTCCGCTTTATCGACGAAAAATGGGAATCGCCTTGGGTTAAGTCGTTAGTTACGAAAGCGTTTGCGCCTTATCACATTACAAATAAAATGCAACTGAACTGCAACTACAACTACAACTGCACTGAGCGAATGCAGCGGCAAACTACAGCAAACACTATCTCCATGTTTGCTGACCACTTGACATGGACTGTGAGGCACTTGAAAAAGATGCACATGTGTTTCGAAGCTCTATTTTTGGGCACAAAAAGTACGTATTTACATTTCGTAGCATTACAAACTTGGTTCTTTTGAAAAATGAGAATTGCAAATAGTATGCCCTCGCATGTAACAAAAAGTCTTAAGGCATTACAGATTACATCACAATTTGGTTTTCGTAAATTGTTTGGCACACAATCATTCAAGATGATTTAACATAATTGCAAGTATTTCAGCCACAATTTGTCTGCTTATTTTCGTGAACTCTCTTCAAATTGACACCAATTATTTGCAGTGCATCAGCGAAAAATGGCAGCAACAATTTGAGTTTTAAAATAAAGCGGCTCGTTTGTTTGGCATTCTCATTCTCCGCTCGCTCACTCTCTATCTCTCTCTACTGGCTTCAAAAAAAAACTGGTTTCTTGTGCGGGTGTGTGTGAATCATAATAAAATAACAACAGTCCAGAAAAAAGCAACGAAATTGAAATTGTAGCCAGATAGAATGACTGGGAAGAAGGCAAGGGAAGGGAAAATAAAAACAAGCAAACAGAAACGACGCCGCACAGTGGGACCATAATTTAAATGATCACAAATCGAATTGGTCACACTTCTTCGGCGGCGTTAATGCGAATCGATCGGGCATTTAACGGTACCGCAGAGCGTGATCCTCTCTCTTTCGAACTCATTGAAATGCAATGAGCTTCCTAGCGGCGTTCCAAGTATAGAAAACTGATTCCGATTCAATGGCCAGCACAGCGGGAATAATTCAAGAAGTCGTCTCACTAGTTGAAAAAAAACACCAATGGCGTTCCTGGAATACCAAATCAGAATGCAAGAGGATAGATATACTTTATTTATGTACACACTCCAATCACTTTCGAATCGGTTTATCCGGGGTTCAATTCAGAATTTACACAGAAAGAAATCAAATCAGAGCAGAATCAAGGCATTTACTCAATGCTTTTTTAACGACTGTTATGCAGGTCAATATCAAATCACTTGATCTATTCCTAACCTTATAAAGAATAATATCGAACAAGAACTTGTAAATCTATGACCAAATTAAATGTACAATGTCATACAGCCCTGTCTAACATTCGTTCTGTAACATAATATTATTTAATATTCTTATTTTTCTGTGCACTGCTATGAAGCCCATGGTGCGACGCTTCACTGCCCTCCAGGGCCATCAAATTGAGCTACAATTGAGCTGCACAATTGGGCTACGTTCCAAAAGAATACATATTACTTGGGCGCACATAAATACACATATATATACTGATGTACATGGTGGCGTCGGTTGGGGGAGGAGGGTTCACCTCCGATCGTGTGTAAATAAAGTAGCTGGCAGGCTTGATGATGGCAAACGTCGCAAAAGAAACGCACAGGAAGGCTTAATAAGAGCCGCCAGAAAGTGTGAAGAACGCACGAAAAGAGAAGGGGGCTGTGGCACAGCTGCGGTCATAATAATAGCCCTTGAAACATTTGCCCATTAAATGGAAGGTACCCACAATAAAAGTTGTAATTTACAAGCATAACATTGTGTTGTGGAGTTTTTATACTGGCCATTATCAACCCTAATAGACAATTTGTTATATACTTTACACTTTAGTTAATAGATCTGTGGATCATTAGGCAATGTCTGCCAGTAAAGTAAATAGTAAAAACTCGATCTAAAATGGAGCGTATCTAAAGTATTATAAATATCAAAAAATACCACTGCTTATTATACAAATAAAAAGTATGACATTGTGCTATGGAGTTGTGTACTGGGTATCATTCCTTATAGAAACTATATTATTTTCTACCCAGTATCTACTAAGATCCCTCATATTATATCCAGAACCCAACGATATTAATGAGCAAAATTGAAATACAGTAAAGGGTTTCGTTTTCGATACGCAGAAGTGATCTTGGTAATGGAAAATAGGAATTTCAGATGAGTTCCTAATACCTTTGTCATTAGTTTCTCAGTTCTCTGGATAATGATAGCTATTGCAGACCTATAAATTTGGCCCGTACTGTCATTAAGGGGCGGGGGTTATGTCTTATCTTATCGTGACCCTGCGCAGATAGGGGAATACCAAATGCGATCGCCGTTGCTCGATACAAACGGGGATCGTTCGATGCGATCGAAATGAAATGGTATATGGGATCGCAAAGGGGTTGTTTTTCGGTTGTTTGCCACAGGAAATACTTATGTAGTACTTGCTGCCCATTGAGCAGGGACAAAGAATTTTCGTTTTGGGGGGGGGATAATCGACCTACCGGAATGATGTCCCGCATCGTCGTCCGCCGTTGCCGTTGTCTCATTCTCTGTGGTCACAGAGAGATCCGCTCCAATTGCGGATGCGGATGCCATGTGTATGGCCAGATCCCTGATCTTGAATCGTTCGCAGATCAGTTTCTCGCACTGATCCGCCTGGAAATAGCAGTTGAGCTCGTCCAGACTCAAGGGACACACATCGTAGGGCTGGTAGAAGTGTTTGCCCCAACTGCCATTGTTGCTGGAATTGTCCCCAGCACAGCTGATGGACAATGCTCCCTGCATGACGCCCTGATGGACTCCGAGTCCGTTGGATCCACTGCCCGATCCTAGGATTCCAGCCTGATTTGGTTTGAGCAGCGAATTGCTGCGTGCCACCTTGGTGGAGTGGGCACGTCGGATGAAGCTAAGCGATTTCTTGGGCGGCGAACAGATCGCCGAGGTATTTGGGGGCGTGGCCGCGGCTATATCCGTTGACAGCTTGGACGTGGACTTGAGTAGAAAGAGGTTCTTCGGCGGAAAACTGTGCGTGAGTATCGAGGTGGCCGAACAGCTGTTCTGCAGCTTGTATGGCGACGAGCCCGCTATCTGACTGGCCGTACTGCCGCCGAACAGCTGACGCTGTTTCTCCTGCAGCTTTTCCCGCTTCTCCTGCTTCTCCTGGTACTTTTCCCGCTTCTTCTCGAGCTCATCCAGTGCGGCTGCCTCGCGTAAAACAACTGAGGGCGATAGATTTTGCGGCAGGGTCTTCGATTTTGCACGGAGCGTAATCAGCGTCGTCGTCGTCGTCGTTGTCGTAGTGGTCGTATTACTGGTACTACCATTACTATTACCATTAGTATTATTATTATTGGGCGTCGTATTTGTTGTTGCCAAACCGCGCTCCACCGATGGCAGCGGTACGGCCAGTATATTGGTTCGCGATCGCGATTTCATTAGCTTTATGGGCGTCGAGGTGTTCGTCTGCATGCGACTTATCTCTGAGTCATCATCGTAGTCGTTAGACTCATGGGCGGCGGATAGTGCCTGCTGTTTGGGCGGCGGGGGCGTGGCCAGGACAATGTCGTTCTCCTCATTGAAATGTGTCCTGGGCGCAGCCGCATTTGGTATGTTCTGGCTGTTTGGCATGGATGGCATGGATGGCATGGATGGCATGCTGCTACCATTACTACCCATCGAGGACTGCTCGTTATCGCTGCCATTCAAACTGATGACGTTCAGTACGATGCCATATCGTTTCAGTTTCGATGGGGATGCGGTGGTGGAATTATTATTGCCGCTGGGCAGGGTCTTGAGCAGCTGTTCGCGATGACGTGCCTCCGTGGAGTTCTCCTCATCCTCATCGGTATCGGAGTACTGGGCCGTATTCTCGCTGCCACTGATGCTCCAATTGAAGCCGCAAGGTGGCGACATTTTCGATGGAGTTTTCCGCTCGAAGAGAGCACTAACCTTGGCCACGCCGCTCTTCACCGAACTCGATTTGCGCAGACTATAGCTTTTCGATGATTTTGTTTCGGAATTCGTTAGGGAATTGCTATTGCTACTTAGGCTCGTATTGCTCGAGGACTTTTGGACCAGATGATCTGCGGGCGTATCCTTTTTGGTCTCCTCTTCGTCTTCTATTACCAATGGTACATAGAATGTGGAGCGTCGTCTTTGGGATTTCTCCTCCGGCGTCGCTACTATCGGGCCTTCACTGTTTCCTGTGTCTGCTGTATTTCCCACTGCTGCTGTTGTTGTCGTTGTTGTTGTGCTGCTAGCGGCCTGCAACATTTTGTTATTTTTCGCTCAGTGTAGATTCGAGAGCATGGCACACACACACATTCGCAGAGTAAGAGAGGTGGAGAAAGAGACAAAGAGAGGGAGCACACGCAGGTATATTTTGTATTTGTGTTTGTTGACGCTGCTGCTGCTGCTTCTTCTTCTTCCCCTTCTAGTACATCTACTTCTTTCTCTTTTTCGCTGATGCTTCTGTTTTTACTTCTTGAATTTTATTTACTTCCCCTCTCGCTTTGCCTTTGAGTTATTTTTGTTGCTGTTGTTGCAGTGTGCGTTTGTCGCTTGGCTTATAAAAATTATGCGCTCAACTGCATTTCCGCGTTTTTTCTCTTTCTCTTCGCGCTTTGTTTTTGCTGTTATTTTATCGCCTTTTCGCATCACATTGTCGCTTGGTTAAGTTTTTCTTTATTTATCTTTACTTTTTGTACTACTCTTGGTTTAACGTTGTTGTTGGTTAATTTTGGTTTCCAGTTGCAGCATACACACACACACACACACACACAAACGCAGCGCAGAGAGACTGCACTAATACACACTCATCTTTTTTCTCCTTCGTGTGCAGGAATGCGTTTTCGGTTGTTGTTGGAATTAGGGGATAAAACACTTTAACAAAAACAGCACTAGCTTTAACAATTATTAAAAAAAAATTAGAGGTGTAGCTCAGCAAACAAGGCAAAGGAGGTATTATTTTTAATGCACGCAGAATATAATAAAGTGCAATAATATAGTTAAAACCGAGGCACGCGAGAGCGAAACTAAAAACAATAATAAACGGTCGATTTAAACAACCGCCAGCGCCGCTCCGTTCCGTTCCGTCCACTCCACCCGAACTCTTAAATCGATCTGATCTAGCGATGTACAAAACATCTGCGCAGCGCGCATCGATGTTTTGTCTGCGGCGATACTTTTCGGCGTTTTGGTCGCTATCGATTAATCGATTTTCAAGCAATGATCGTGTTCTACGTGGCAGTAATCCCTTTTCAGAATTGTGCTCTAATTGAACGCATAGTTCTTTGTGTTCTTAATGTCAATATACAACGTTTTTCACACAGTCGCTGATCTCGAATGCGAAAAGACAAAAAAACAGCAGTCGACGATCGTCAGTGCTGCCCATCGAGGGTGCTGCCCATGCGCAGAGAGCGTCAGCGAGAGAGGGCTACAACAACGCCACAATAGCGGTAAAAATTATAGCTACCGCAGCGAAAAGAATATAAGCCTTTTTCGATATACCAAAATTTCAATAAGAATTTTCTCTAAATTTAAAATGTAGATATATCTTTATCGTATTTTTAAATATATCTTATATCATATTTTTTAATTTTCTACGATATTGCTAATATATATTTCTAAATAGCAAAGAACTCTTTTTTGTTGTTTTTAATGCTCATATGTATGATACGACATCTATGTAAGTATCCACGCTTTGAAGCACACTAAGTAATCCTATTTTCCTACCTCAACTGTGGGTGCCTATGAATGTGTGTTAGGTGCTAGTTGGGCAGTCGGGCAAGGCATAATACAAATTAAGGGAACACCAACCGAACCCCAACCCCCCCGTACAACCCATCCATACCAAGCGTCGTAACGCTTGGTTCGCTCTTTACCTCTATTTTATTTTATTATTGTTTTTTTTTTCTTTCCGTTTTTTGTTCACTGCGGAAGTGCGTGACTATGGGGTTTTATGTGACACGTTCACCTCCTTCGCCGCAACGAAAAACGGAAGACTTGTTTACGAGCGGCTCGAAAGTAACCATTTCCATTCGCATTTCCAGGGGCATTACATTAGCATAGGGGCACAATGAACTGCTGTGAGAGGGAGTTTTCTGCTTTGCTTATCAACTTTCAACCCCTGGCCAAGCGATTGTTATATAAGCCACGTCCTGCCTCTCGAAATTCCGTTACATTTTAAGGAAAGGAGTTCCTCTAAATTCAATAACAACATGCATTCGAGGAGTTATGCAAACAAACATGGTTAATCCATGAAATAGTGCATACTTTTTGGCTCGTGTAAAATACAGTCACTTCGTGTAGATATGCACGTGTAGAATTCGAAACTTTACAGTAGAATATAATGCGTGGATCATCTTAAAACGCCTCGATTTATGCAGGGAGTTAATATTATAAAGATAATTGCGAGTGGCGTATGAATGAAAAGTCTCCTTCTTTTAAATAATCATATAGTAAACTTCTTGAAGCCACCGAAAGTAAAGCAAAGTTTGTTAACAATGCTGATTTTAGCAGAAGGAATTAACTTGAGTGGACTTATTCAATATAACCAGTTGTTTGCTTAAAAAAACTTAAAGGTGCTAATAACTAACTCAGTTGCATGGCATTTATAAATATTTATAAAGCGTTTTAAGACTGATTGCCTTTAAGTGGCACATAATCATTTGGTTTCGATTTTGCAAGACATGAAAGTAAAATTTGTATTGTTGTTCGTAATAGTTAAAGTGAAAATGCCATAACCATTCCAGCTTGCATATTTACATATAGAATGAGTAATTTTTTCTTATTTTTTTTTTACTATTTGGGAATCCCGAAAACACGGAAATATAATTCTCACGATGAGCTTCCGATATTATATGCAAGTTTTAGGAACCCCCAGGCGTCCGAATGCATAGGGTTAAATATCGCCCATGAATGTGATAGTGTCCAGCAAGTGCTGATAAGCTCAGAGCAGATCGGATTGCGCTGAGCCGGCAAAAGTATTCGCGTTTGTGGGTTTCTAGGTCTCTATATGGCAGTCCAGTGCTAAAGCGTTCTAAGCGCCACCACATGGAAATCGGGGAATCAGAAACAGAAACAGAAACAGAAACAGACACAATGTCACGACATTGAGATACGGATAATGCATGAGTAAGTTGCCGCCATAGTCACTCACTCAATCATTTACCACACTGAAAGGGAATCAATCGAACAATCGGGCACTTTGTGTTGTTACCTTCGTTCAGCGATGTATCGTTTAACGCCGTATCGAAATGTATGCGAGGCAGTGTCTTCGACTTGTACTCACCTGCAAGTAGTGGAAAAGAGGTTGAAATGGATTAGTTGTGTTAAATGCAAATGCCAGATGTCTACTAGATACTAGATACTAGATGTTTTGTGTTTTCTGCTTGGTGTTTTGTTTTGCAAAACTCGACCCATTTACATGGCCTGACCTTTGAGCTTGTGCTGTAAAATTCACTTCAATTAATGCAAAATATGAAATACAGACAGATACAGATACAATTGCTAAACATCGCAAGTGGTCGCGGCGATGACAATGTGGGGCACGCTCGTAAATTGAGCAATTGTTGTAGGTGACCCAGGAGTCTGTGTATGTACGTACATATGTGTCTGGCATCTCTGGTCTTTAAAAAGAGCCCCAGGCCCCTTGGGTTCCCAGACGAAGGCATTATTATTGTGATTATGATTGTGCCGTTGACACTTTTTCCCAACCAAACACTGCATTATCTACTTTGCGCGGGTCATCAGTCGTAACTGTGCAACTGTAAATTATGCCGCCACACAATTGACTTCAAAGCGGAATGGCCGAACTGACGAACTGACGAACTGCCCAACTGTTCAGCCAATCCAGTGATGATTGTGAATTCTCATTCTCGATGATGTCACATCCGTCTTCCATCCAGCCATCCATCCATTCATCCTCTTGGGCAGTAATGTGATGACAGATACAAAGAAGCTGGGGGTTCTCCGATTTGAGTAGACAGCTGAATCATTTCAATTTCTTAGTCTTTACACACTTAAAGCTCAACTTTAACTATATCCTAGCGTACACATATAAAATAAAGTTAGTTGCTTTAAAAGTTGTCTAAAAATGTGTGCCATTCCATACTGCAAACTGACTAATAGTAAGAGCTACATATGTTTGTTTATCCCTAAAGTTATCCATTTAAAGTTTATTGCTCTTTCAATAACCCAGTGATATGCCCCTCAAGTGTTAGGTGTCACATCTACTTACTCCTGCCCGTGGCCTCCAGAGTGGAGGCACCCGATCCTGTCCCAGACACTCGCTCCTGCTCGCTGCCCTTCATCAGCTGCAGCGCCTGCAGTATCTCCACATCGGTGTTCATCGTTCCGTGAATGGGCGGCGTGGGTGCATCATCCCGCTCGCCCCTCAAACAGGAGGCCAATCCCCGACCACGGGGCATTGTGCTCCTCCGCAGTGCCGAAGTCGGCGGTGGCTGCTGTTCCATGGTTCGCGTGGCTGGATTTAACGTGGAGTTCTGCGGGTTCTGGGAATTCTGGGGGGCAGTACGCGGCATGGAGTGCATCTTCCTCTGTTGCGGAGTCGTCGAGTTCGCCGTCTGCATTTGCACCTCGTCGCTAATTGCCCGCAAAGCACCGCAATTCATTCTGATTTGGTTAGCTGCTTTTCTATTTGGTATCCTTGCTAAAGTTGCCTTTGCAGATTTTTGGTTTCCGTTGCCGTCGTTGTTTTGTTAATTTTATCATATATATATATTTTTTTTTTTTTTAGTTTTTAGTGTTTAACCTTGACATGGTTTCCTGTGCGACAAAGGGGCAGGTATAAATTTCAGATCACAACACTCGCGAAGGGCGAAACACATTTGGCCTGGCTTGGTCGATTTCATTAGGCGTTTTAGGGAGTTTAAAGTTTAGGGACTAGAGTTTCTATTTCAATTAAGCGAACAACATTAGTGTTGCATTCCATTAAAATGTTTTCTTTTCACACAATTACACATATGAACTGATCTCGGACATCCATCCCCATTTCTTTCGCTCAAACAGGGCTGTTTTTCGTTTTTCTTTTTGGGCCCAAACCATCTGACATCGCCGGTTTAACTTGGCTTGGTTTCGCTTGCCTGCGTCGGCAATTAAGATTTATGGTCATGGCGTGTTGGGCCCTGTAAGCGCACCCCTACCGGTTTTACCGCCCTCAAAAACGAACAAAAAAAAAATAATAATAAATAAAAATAATAATCTAAAGTCCTACGACAGCGACTTTTTTCGGGCCTCTAAATATTGTTCAGCTAATTTTTCCAAGTGGTTTTTCGTTCTTTTGCACACGCGCGACTGCGCCACAAAGGAAAACATACAGATAATACAAAAACTATGTATGAATGTATTAGCCTTCAGTGTTTTGGCTTACATTTTCCTTTTAAATTGTACAATTTTACGCTCGTTGGGAATTGAAACGAAACGGAATTGAAACCAAAACGGAATGAAATGGACATGAAATGTTTGTTTATGTATGAGCAGCTGTGGGTGTTTTTTTTTCTTTCAGTGGGTGGGGGTTTTACACATCAGATCGAGAGAGAGAGAGAGAAATAGAGAAATCTGCAGAAGAGAGTGCATAAATTATTTAGCCCCCTCAAGATTGTTGTTACAAAGTATAAAACAACTAATAAGAAACCATTAACATAGCGAGCACTATTCAGTTCTAATACTTGTTTTAAATATTATAGTTAAAAATCTCCATTTATCTGGCAGATAGCTCGACTTTAAAGCCAGAGTTTTCCTCTTAAATGTAGGCGCCAATCGATAAATGCAGGCCAATTAAATCGCCAGCAATCATAATGTATGCAATCAGCCCAAGGCGCTAAAAATCTGTAATGATTGAGGAGCTTCGGCTTTCTCTTGTTCGGTTTTTGCATTTTCCCCTCTGCGAAAAAGAAAAAAAATATAAAAAAAATAAAGAGAAAAACCGAAAATGGGGTTTTGCTTGTACGGCGGTGTGAATTCTAGGCCTCAATTTTGTGGTTTGCTGATTTCCATTACTGGATTTTCCTCTTGCGTGCGTTTCGCGTTTTTATTTTCGTTTTATTTTCTTTTAGTTTTATTGTTATTAAAATAATTTTCCATATCTGCTTTCAATTGATGCGTGCCCGAAAAGAAAACTGGTTGCTAACCATCATATTTTTCTAGCAATTGAATTTTTTGTGTGCGTGCTCTGGTGATAAACATAAATTTCGCCACAAAGACTTGACTATTTTTTCATTACTTTCTCCAACGGTAGCGACGACAGACACGCAGCAGCTGTTCTCTAGCTGCCACTCTTTTCCTTGCTACACTGCAAGAAATTTAACTAGATCTATGTATATGTATCTAAGTAAAACTTGACGTTATATACCATGAATCACTCGAGAAATGTAAATATACATTAGAATATACACGTTACATACATTACACGAGTTTGAATTTTTGGATTGTATATGGATAGATTTGAAATTAGGTTCTAATAATAGAAAGTAGAAAACCTTTTTTGATAAAACATTTCTTAAAACATTAGAAATTACTTTTTTTTTTTGGAATTTTAACTAAGTAGAGATTAGAAAAGAAAGAGAAATTGGTGTGTTTCAAAAGCACCTGAATTGAAATAACTTAAAGGCTGCTTTAAGTAGAGATGAGATACTACTCAGGCCCTAAGATACATTTTCCCATCGATTTAAGACCTTGAGTTTGCCGATTTTCTGTAAGTGTAGGCCTTTATCTCATTCACGCTTCTCTGGTTATTCGAGCGAGTCGCCCACGTTGGCACCTGTGCGCCCAGAACGGGCCGACCGGACTCTCTTTTGTCCACCGTCCACCTTCCATTTAAACGGAAGTGCAAGCCAATGGCCAGAAGTGCTCAGAATTCGATATGCTATATGCTGTATGCCATGGCGTACTATGCACAATATGGTCACATGACTCCTACTCCGCTTCCCTTTTCATTCCGCCGGCGACTGATGATGTTTTTATATGGGAAAAAGAGAAAAACTCCAAACAAAAGCGACAACTGCAACGGATGCGCCATATAAAGGCAGCATGCAACGCTTCAAGCTGAAAGCTCTTTTTTCTCCATGTGATTCCTTGCTTTTTTTTCAATTTTTTTTGCTGATTAATGCAGCCGGCGTTGGCGTCACAATGTGTTTGCTTTATTTACGTTGTTTGGGGCTTTTTGTTTTTTGTTTTTTGTTTTTTATTTTTTATTTATTGTTTTTTGAGGGCGTCTCGTCCGCATAATGAATAATTTGGCAGAGATGCATTTTTGCACGTCGATGACGATGATGGAAACAACAGCAGCAACAACAAGCTCAAACATCAGCCAACAACGTCAATCCAATCATAGACTTTGCCCAGACTCAACTGATTATATATGCACCAATGCCATTTGCACCATTGCGCTCCCCCGAAGAGGGGGGGGGGGGGGGGGGGGGGGGGGGTTGAAGGGGCAGGACCAGGTGATAAGCCACGAAAGGTAAAGACTTGCCGCACTCAAGGTGTAAAGAACAAAACCACAAAGATTCAGTGGAAGATGATCTTCCATTTCCGCCACACCTATGTGATACCGAGAAATCAGGCTGTGTAACTTTTCCTTTTCATATATGTACATATATTAAATATATTATAATATATTATAGTTTAAATGAGATTAAAAATACCCATTTCGCAACTTCTTCTGTAGCCCATTTATGTTGGCAAAACTAAGCGTGGCAACCACCCATTCTAGAGAATTCGCTGTTCATTCCCATTTCATTTCGGCGGATAATGATTCCGTTCCGGAGAAGTTCAAAACCGCCCAGAAGCAAGGTCCCACACAAAGCCAAAGCTCATTAGGTTTACGGCTAATATATATATTATAATGAGTATCGCCTTATAATAGGCACTCTGGTGCTGGTTGTCTGCCCTCGTCGCGGGGACGTGGGAAACTTTCCATCCATCCATTCATCTTTTGTCGCATACTGCTCGTATAGAACACCACGCCATCAGAGCGAAACCGGTGTTTTCGATCGCACTTGGGTTATGCAAGCGAAACTCTCGCCAAAACAGGCACTCCCATTTCGCTAAGTGTAATTATACGGATTCTGATATATTGCGAATTTTTATCAGTTATCTATCTATATACATTATATAGTGTATGATATAACAAAGGAAACTATTACTCATTCATTCATTCTCTTTAAGTAAGTCCTAAGTAATATTTAAAATGTGGTATTATCTGTAACTATTTTCCAAATAATAAAGATATTATACTGCAACCCATGGAACAAAGTAGCGTTGCATCTGAAATGTAATGATATGATACCATCTTTTCAGCTCGTACAACCTTTTAAATCACATCCAAACAGTTTGTACTGCTGTGTGTGAAATTTTAGATAGCCGTTTTGCCGAGTGGCGGCGGGTTCATGGATCGTGGACAATGGACTGGGTAGCCAGACGACTTGTGTATTGGAATTGAATGAAAAAAAGGCCGTGGGCCCCGTGCGCCGGTCCCCAGGTCATTTCCCTCTGCGCGAAACAGTCAGTTGAGAGATCAGCATCTGACAGAGGTACACAGGGTACGGTAACTAACTAAAGTAACTACAAGATACATCGGGCGCGGAAAGAAAAAATACATAAAATAAGGCAAAAGGCAGAGATCTTAGATTTTTCTATTATGGCATTTCTTTCATCTTCTACTTATTTTTTTTCCATTCGCATCCAAGTGGTGGCCCGCTCGTCTTCATCAACATTTTCATTTTCCAGGCTCTTTTTTTCCAGCTCTTTTCAGTTTACAAACGGCGAATTGAAGTCGCGGCGTAATTGACGTTATAGTGATGAGATGAGATCAAAATGGACCACAATGATTGCGGCGATAATTGCGAGACAGACGGGCACACAAATATTCTTTTGGAGCCACGCACCGCGGAATGATAAATGAAATGTGCCAGGGAAAAGATGCAGCGATACCCGGAGTTCGGATACGCGGAAAAATCAACTGGTGGAGAAACCCGAGGGGGTGGGTGTTTTGATTCGGAAAAACTACTTCTGAATGAAAAGTGTTAATGTTCCAGAAAAATGAGCATAAGATTCGCCGACAAACTCTTGCAGAAAAATGTTGAAAAATAAATCTATAAATCAAAACTAACATCAAGTTAAGCCAATGATGGTTAGATCGATAGGACAGCACATGTTCCTATATTATACCATCTTAAATCTGCATAATTTGCACATAAAGCATTCAAATGAACTGCACCCAAAATGGAATTGAAGTGAAGAATAGATGTCTGCAAAGTATTAAGCTGCAAATATGGCTTAAGTAAAGGGTTTCTAATAATTCCGTCAATTATGGCGGAGCTTCGCCATAAAAAAAACAGACGTTCCAAGAATAACGTTAAGAAGCAAGTGCTGGTACATCTGTTTTTGGAGAAGTGTATACAGTAAGTACCCCACCCGTTTTTCAGGTGATTTCCAGAGGGGTGGGTGGGCATTATTGTGTGAGCTTGTGATTCATTCAGAACAATGGCGATCTAATGATGATGATGATGATTATTGCAAACAACAACTAGGTAAACTATACTGACCAAGTCAGAGGGAGGTGGCAAGGTGGCAGTGGGTTGCAGGGGTGTAGATGAACGGGGGTCGGATGAACGGGGGTCGTGGTCGTTGATCCACAGTCAAATTAAATTACCAACCAACCACAACGAAGTAACAACGAAAAAGTGAAATTGTTGTTGCTCTCGTCCGGTTGTCATTGAAGGCACGTTTTCGTATTTTCGACGGATATTCGCGGTTTCTCATTTGAAGTGATCAGATAAAAAAAAAGTGGAGTGCGGGGCGGGGCGGGGCGGGGCGGGGCGGGGCGGGGATGGCGTACGTATCTCAATCCCAATAAAGGGAGTTCATGTAAAGGTATAAATACGTGAGCGGGAATGATTTTCATCGCAGATTCGAGTTGAGACATCGAAACCAGTTGAGATACTCAGCAAATATCGTGGGAGCATCGAAGTTCGAAGAAAGCGTTCTAAGTTCCCAAAATTAACTCAATCGCAGCTTTAAACTGGAACTCCCATATCAGTACATTGATGTTTATTGTCAGAAATGAATTCATTTATTATGAAAGTAAATGAATGTCAAGTTAAACCACCGTTGTATTGTAGTGTTGTGTAGTGAATATTGATCATGCAGATGTTATCGCAAGGGAAATTGTGTTAATTTCTGGTAATTTCAGCGCAATTAGTAGCTGTAAATGGGCTCATAAAAGAGAGCTTTCCAGATCGCAGCGATTACGATTACTAGAGTGCACTTACTAATCTACTGCGCTATACTGCTGAACACCATCCCCTGATGACTGGGGGGAGCCAAAGAAAAGCTATAGAACTATAGAACTTGAATACCGTTATGAACCCGTCATCATCAGCATGCGACTTGCTGTTTGAGCCACTTTACTTTCGCAACAAAACTGAGAAATGGTGTTGTATGGGGAGCGAAAAAAGTGCAGACATATGGCGAAGACAACGCAATTTTCACACGATGAACTTAACTCGTAGTAGCCCCTACTTTGGACCCCCTTTCCCAACCCCATCCCCCCACTAAATCTAGCCCCCTCTCTGCTCACCCAATATATTCGTGTCAACATGTGTTGTGTTGCATATTATGTAAATTATTTGCTGGGCAAAAAAAAAAGAAAAGAAAGAGCAGCTAACTCATTGTCTTTGTGCAGAGAGAAACATTCCTGAGGTTACTAAATAATATAATATTATAATTAAACTAAAATAGAAACACATTTTATTTAAAGAGGAATATATCTGTATAAAATTGTGTTAAAATACTTCAAGTTTGATTTTTAACATGCTTTGTCATTCAGAAGCTTTAGAGTTATTCTCCCTATTTTCTCCGAGTGTCTATCTTCCCTCTCTTTCGCAGCCCCAATTGCGGTCTCTTTCGTGGGCTAAGTAGCACCCAATGGGCCATCTCCAGCAGACAGGCCACAACATTGTTGACCATGTTGAAATACATAAAGCAATTTTAACTGTTTTAATGCTTTTTTCACTCCGCAGTGCGAGCGAGAGAGTGAGACAGAGGGTTGGAGAGAGCGAGAGAGGTAGCATAGGGCAGGGGGACCTATGGAGCTCATATTATTTCTGCCTGCTTCCATTTTATTACCAGAAAGAACTGTGTGAACTTGTTGCTCGCGCTTTTCCTTTTCATTGCTGTAGTTTTGTTTAGTTGTTCGTGCGATTATTTTTCCAATTTCTTCTCGTTTTTTTCTTCTTGACTTGCTAAATTTAGAGTAGTGTAGAGAGCTTAGGAAAATGAAAACTTGTGTGTATTTTTGGAAATGATTTCAAACGCATCTCAAGGTGCGAAATAAACAAATTTCTCGCCCGATCTAAACAAATCAAGCGTACCGAAAAATTTCGGTTCTGCTCGTCAAAATATAAACAAAATCAGCGGGATCGTTTCGATCGTGTTTACATGGGGCCACAGTAACAACAAATATGTGGAACTGATTTGGAAAATACGAAAATTTGCATCGAGCAAAGGCGTATGTATGAATATGACGCTTTGCAGTGACTTCGTAGTATCCAAACCACATTGTAAAGTAATAAATATAACAATAAACATGATAATCGAACATTCAAAACACAATGAATCATGTACTGATTTATGTAATACCGACAATCAGCCTAGTATTTCGTTTGTTCGGCTCTTTGGTGGCCAAGAAAATGAAGGGTTTTCTTGTGACCTTCGTTTGGGTCTTCAAATTAAGCGGCATGATCCATCATCGTCTGCTTTATCACTCATCCAGCACAACGATTAGGTTGCTGCCGCCACTTGATTATACAATCGAGTTAATTTGATGTTTCGCTGGCAGCAATTGCCACCATATCCATGTCCATACACCATGCACCATACACCACACACCGTCCATACCATATATATACCATATATCCCATATAGATCGGGGCGTGTCCCGGACCACAGAAAAGCGGATGATTGTACATCCCATACGTTTGTGCATTAGCCAGTGCGATGACGACATCTCTCAAATGTGTGGCAATCCGCGGACGGATAGACAAGTGGAAGATACAGATACAGCCACGGATACAGATACATTTACAGACGACTCAGCTACGGATACGCAAAATGCCGACAGACAGATAGATTTATGACATATATGAATTACTAACTGTGCCGCTTCGCTAATTGTTGTTATTGCTGCTTGCTTTTTGCCACAGTTATGACTCGAATTATTCAATTTTTAGCAGCAACGAGAAATCAACAGAAACTTCAAAGCAACGGAAATGCAAAAACAACCCGCACTCATGTGAAGGAAAAGAAAGGAAAACTTCAAGCAATCGAATCGGAAATACCCTTTTTTAAAAAAAAAATAAGTATAATTACAAATATAAATAAGTAACATACATATATAGAGATTCTTAAGACATTTCACCACTATACAGTAGACTCATTGTAAAACATGTTTGTTTTGCGCACTTGTAGCGCATCGTGCAAATCGCTGTGGCCGAAAGAAAATGCAATTGGCCAAAACCAGCGCCACAGCCAGATAAAAACTGAAAAAGCAATTTCCAAGCGTCCGCCGCCCGTTGCAATGCATTTTAATTTGACTTTAACTATTTGCGCATATAATTAACAGCAGCAGCAGTTAGTACACATAAAACAAACAGATGGATTCTCCCTATTTACAAGGAAATATAAGAAAAATGTGCTAATATGATTTTTTTATGGCAATAATCGATTAAAATACCATTCTTTTCAGTTAAATAATATTACAAGTTATTTTTTTATAGGTTTCGAATGCTAATGCGAAGCCCTTTTTTCTCTCAGTGTATCGCTTGCAACAAAAAACATCGACTGCGTGTTATTCATTTTGAGTGGAAGGGGATCGCATTGTCTGGCAATTTCGCCCGCAACAATGAGATATATAGCCATATATATGTATGTATATTTGTACATATATCTCCTCGTTGGATAGGCTCGACAACTACAACTGCCAACAGCAGCTTGTTCGCTATAATAACTCAAAAAAAAGCTCTCCAATGTGACATGTGCCAGCCCCCTTTCGTTCAACCCCCCTCGAAAACGCCGCCCCTCCTTTGGCCATTCAGGCAATGCAAATATGAAGCTTTGTTTCCATGAACTCCACCGAACAAACAGCTGAGCTGAGCTGAGAGAGGGGAGATATGAGAAGGGGGGAAAGCGCAGAAAAACTGGGAGAAAAAACGAGGAAACCGAGTGGAAGATCAGCTGACAACAAAGCAAAGAGAAGGGCAAGCAAAAACAAAACAAAATAGTCGAAACAAAAAAAAAAAAAAAAATAGCACAAAGATCTCAAACAATTACACACAATTCCCTTGTTACAGTGACTAACAAAAGATGATGGCCACAAATTTGATCGACTGCTGAGAAATCGTATGGCTAAAAACACTTTGTTGCCAACAAAAGGAAGCTCCTAGGGGGGCCAAAACACTGGGGTTATAGCGCTAGTTTCCCCACAATATAACCACCATCAAAATATTGTTACGAAAAAAAAAATAACTATGCAATACCTTCACCATCATATAATATCTTTGGGTTCTTCAGCTAGCCTTCGTTAATTTTAAAAATAGGAAATATTCGCAAATATATATTTTATGCGCAATTGTTGGCAGCATTTTTAATCAACTAAGCACTTTTGTGGAAAATTTTTGTTTTAACTGTTTTGGATCTGAAGAACTTAGGGAATCATTATATATATATCTTCTTTATCTTTACAGTTCTGACAAATCTTTTTTATGATTTATTGTATTGCGCTTTGTTATTCGATTAACTAATATCATAATATCTGTAGGTTTTGAGTTATCAGTTATTACTTTAAAATGATTCAGTAACTAAATATATATATTTAAATATCATCTGTCACAAATCAAACGAAATTTTCAACACTTTACTTTCAGCTCGTTTTCAATCTGCTACATTTACGGCTACCAATAAAAAAATCGCATTGACAAGCTGTTAACCTCAGTTTATTAATTTAGCGAGCAGCAGAACTACTGGCATTCAAAAAAGGCACAAAATTGAATGAATAGAATGTAGAAGTCAAAAATTCATAGAGAACATGATGAAAACAGCGATGAATGCAAATTCTGAAGCCAAGTGCTATTTTCGTATGATATTCAGCAAGTGCAGTTGCAGCTGCATGTGGATCAACGATTGTTGATTTTGCAGTTGCAATTTGTTGCAGTTGTTCTTGGCTCTGAATACTATACTATACTATAATATACTATACTCCACTTGTAGTGCGTTCAAGTAGATGCATGTATAAATAAAATGTGGGTCATGTGCATCAAATTATTTAATTGGTGTCAATTGGCGTTGGATTTTTCTTTTCGCTTTTCGCTCGCTCGGCCGCTTTTCTTTTATTTTCATTGCATTTCGTTTCGATTTCCGTTAAGCCGTTTAACTTGATGCTGTTGCTGCAGTTACAGCTGAAAATTGCGTTGCTGTTGCAGTTGTTGCAGTTGTGTCAATAAGCCGGGCTTAACACTTTTGTGTGATTTGCATGGGCCTCGAAATTTTGATTCAGCGCAACTATACAGAGCGAAATCTTCAAGGCATTATGTACCTACATACAATTTTAATTTGAGAAGTGTTTTTCAACTATGCTTACACCAAAGAAATAAATTTAAATTGATACATTTTACAGAAATGTGGCAATTTCCGGCTAGTTAGTTGCATTTTAAAACGTATTTTTCCCTTGGTCATGAATAATACACAATTTCTATTCGAACCTAGCATTTTTAACTGCCATTTATTGCTCCACTTTTTTTCTCAGTGCTCAAAGTAGAAGTAACAAATTTGAACCTGCCTATAATGTGTGTCAACGACTTCTGATTGCAGCAATACCAACAACTGACAAAAAAAAAACAACAACCAGTATTTACAACAAATAACAAACAAGACAGCCAGAAGCTCCCTTATTACCCCCCGCAAAAAAATGGGCACCCCTCTCCAGTGTTGCCATGTTTCAAATTCTTCTGCGATACCAAGGCGAAAAAAAAGACGGCTAATCCGGATACGATTATGGCCGTAAACGGTTTACAGTAACCAAAAAATACAAAAGTAACTGAAACAACAACAACGTGACTTTCCGGTGTCCCTTGAAACGGTGTCAAGCGCTCATTTCCCTAATTTAGTTTACATTTTTCTCCTCTCTTTTCTTATTTCCTTTCTTTTTGCCTCAATTTGGTGTCTTTTCGTGTGCACCCAAAAAAAAAAAAAAAACGCATTTACCTATAAAAAAATGTTTTATAGAAAATAAACATTTTAAGATCGCATTGCCAGAAAAAAAAATGTAAATATTATATTTAATTTGTATAACATTTTAAGTAAAACAAAACCCATGTTATACAAATTATTTGAACTTAAAAACGCATTATACGATCGTATTGCTTTCCTGTGCAGAACCTTAATGAATAATGATCTTTAAAACCTTCAAACTGTAACCCTTTAAGCCAAAAGTATCCAATAAGTATACGTCTAAATACAAACATTGTAATAGTTTTGAGTATGACGAATTAAAGTATTTGAAACGATCTAGAAAAGAAATGTTTCCTGTGCAGCGGTGTCTGTCGTCTGGCTGCTTATATTGCTCAAATAATATGGCCAAGACGATGATGATGAGCTATGTCAGAATGCGGGGGCGGGGTTAGTTCCTTGGCGAGGGGGGTTTGGGGGCGCTGGGGGTTTTGCACTCGCAAGTTTGCCTTTGTAGTTGCCCAGTTTTTTTTTTTTTTTTTTGTATTTTTGTTTTGTATATATTTTTTCGTACGATTTTCACATTCTGTTTGTTTTTGTTTGCATTTATTTTTAGAACATTTTCGAATTCGCAACGCACACGCACGCAGATACAAGCACGGCCCGCATAGTTTAGCCATGTTTTCAGCCATTTTCCATGCTAGCCACCATACGATATTCACTTGAGCCAAAAAAAAAATATTTAAAAAAATATACATATGTGATTAAACGCATAACTTCGTATACTAATGATAAACGTTTCTCTCAGCCAAGCCAGGCCAGTAATTTTGCACTGTTAACTGTTAGCTAAATAATAACAACAATAGCCACGAACCGAACGTAGCGAATTGAACCGCCTGCGCCGGAAGCTTAAAATCGACTGAAAACCGCTGAGAAATCACCAACAAACACGAAACGAAATGAAACGAAATGAGATGGAACGAAACGGATCGAATCGAATCGGAACAGCACAAAGCAAAACGCACGAGAAATACATGCGCAACGTCGCAACCCCTTCTCCCACAAGCTGCGAGCTCCATTGATGGGAACGTTTGGCAAGGCGGAACAAACAGAGAACGCGCAAAGAGGAAGAAAGCGCGGAGGTGGAGAAAGGGGAAGTGTTGGAGAAGGAGGTGAAGGTGGAGGTGGAGGAAGCGGAGAAAGGGAGAAGAAGAAAACATGCAAATGCTGCGGAGAAATTCAGAATGAATACCAAAAAACCAACAACTTTCATCCACATATAAACATGATTCTTTACAAAGTTCTGGTTGTAGTGCGGATATTTGGAAATCAAGCACCAATCTCAAATAACCACCAAACAACATTTATAGTAATTATTGCAGTTTTCGCTTCCAAAAATATACATATATGTATGTATGTACTTAATCCATATTTATTCAATGAATATTGTACGTGCAAAAATGTGCTCGGCATGGCGATCACGCATCAAAACGTTATCAACAGATGACTTACTTACTATGTGCATCCGTTGAAAAGACGGTTCGTATTGCTTTACTTTGGGATCTAAATGTAAATGGGTAGGGGGATTAAAATGTATCCGTTCTTAATGAGCCACACATCTTATAGATTGCCGCACACACCACAGTCGAGCAATAGAACCGAAACGATCTCGCTATCGACGGAAGTGTCGGCTGCACGGACGGCACCTTCCACATGGTCCCAAAACCAAAACCGCCCACCCCTCCCACTGCAGGCACCCCAACCCCAAACCACCTCCCGTTCGCCATTGTGCCGAATGCTCCGGCATGCGTGACGATACAAACAAATTTCCTGACTACTCACACACACAGAATGCATAGAAAAAAACCCAAGACACAGATACACACACCTCTAGATACGATCGAAAAGTGTTACGGACCCACAGCAAAGCATGAACAAAAAATAAAACTGCAATTACTGATGAGCACTGATGAGCCCGCTTGCCGGTCAAATGCAATTAAAGCCGCGCTTGACCACACCAACAAAATCAAATCAAATCCACCTGACGCGAAGCCATATATATTGCATAACACTTGAATAGGGTGATATACCAGTATCGGGGTAGCGAAGAATCACTTCCTTCCGAAGTGAAATGGTATCGTTTCAACAGATCCTATGCAATTAGTTCTTTGTTTAAGATATATCTACAAAAGCAGTCATTCATTAAAATCTTTTCTTAATATCGCAAACATTAATATATCCCAATTTCCTCTTCATATCATTGACCATGACCACACTTTAGATAATAAAACTTTGTTTTATTTCGTACATGTTGTGTTTCATTAATTAATAACTATTTTTAACTTTACACTCAAGAGAATTAAATTTTTGTATTGAAGATTCAAAATATCCTAGATTGTTCCTTTTTAAATTTAACATGGTCACACTTAAAAGAACTCTTCATGATCTGTACTTTAAGGTTGTTTTTCCTTAAAATACTTTAAAGTAAGCCATTTTAAATGAGTTTTGCAAAACTACACAACAGCTTCACCTTCTTTTTAATACGTAAGCTCTTACTTACCTAGTTCACTGTAGAGCGTCGTGTTCAGCACGATGTCGTTGATGCCACTCATGCCGCCGCTGCCCCCAACACACGAATCTGAATCCTCGTTTTCCTCGGCCAACGTCGGCGGTCCGTCCCACAAAGCCTTCGCAGGACGACGAACTCGGTCCAATCGGACCCTTGGAATGTCCTCGTAGCAAACATCGCCTAGCTGAAGATCAATAGGTTGTAAGAATAATAAGCATGATGTCCCAGAAAAATGGAAAATATATGACATATTACAGTTTCCGTTTTAAGCACAAGTTAAAGGTATTTTTCTAAGCTTTCTACATTTTATACAAATGTCTTCAACACAATACTTAAAATGTGTGTTACTTAAAATCACAATTTTAAGACATATAGCAAAATATAGATTGGTAGGAATTAGTATTTTACTGAGATTAAGTTTTATAATTTAGTTTTTAGATATTTAAATTTTCATTTAGTTTCGAAAGTATGTATGTTGCGATCTAAGCTTTTAGATTTTACATTTACATTCTGCTTTTGCACATTAAATAACTGTCCTCAATTCAATTGAATCACCGATGACTTCAAAAAACGGAAACAGTGACGTGTCTTTTCGATTATGATGGGCGGTTTTCCAGTTCCGCATCGTATTGCACTACCCACCTCCTTTTTGGGCGTGGCCGGGAATATCTACAGGTTAGTAGAATGATAGTAGTAGTAGCGGTTTGTTTACATCCATATTGGTTAGCGATAGTGTGCAGTGGTGAGAGACAGGGATAGATATACACAGACGAAAATACAAAGCCAATGAACTTGATTATGTTAACAGTTACAAAGCGATTAGATGTCTGTTTTACTGGGTGTTTGAGTATGTGTGTGTGTGTGTGTGTGTTAGTTGCTATATCTTAGTATATCTATCAATACATTCTGGGAGTGCTCACCGATATCTCCTCGCTGCAGTAGGCGGTGAATGTCTGATCGTCCTGTTGCAGCACGCAGTATAAAGGACCCCAGGGAAGCGTCTTGATCAGGCGAGTTAGTTCTCCCTCGGTTTCTGTACAAAAAAATAAAAAAAACATTATAGTATGAGTATAAAATAAATGTTGGGTCTAGCTTTTAAATCTTAACTGCATTATCACTAAGTGGCGCCACCTGTTGGCGATTGCCTTAAGCAGCTATTTGAAAAGTGCTGCCTACTTATAGGCATTATTTCCTATATCAAATGTAAAATTTGTGTAAGTTTACATCTTTCTAGACATGGTCGTGTTATCTACACGCAACTTACTCGCTCAAATGTAGAGTAAGTGTAAGTATATAATGACTGATCTGCAAACTGGATTGGATTTGAAACATATATAACAAACAGCCATTTCAACTGCAGTTGGAGTCATAAAAAACGAAATCCAAAATTGCACACCGTCAAACGTCATGTAGATGCCATGTAATTGTGCCAAAAACCTCGCGGAAAATGTGGCGCATGCGTGTTTCTAATTATGCGCCAGCAAACTAGATTAGATTATTTATTTATGCATCTGCAATCGCAAATGCAGTCCCAATTGCAACTTTGGACTGCGATGCCGTTTCTAATGTGCAAATTATATGCATTAGAATTTATCTAATGGGTGGAGTT
Organism: Drosophila mauritiana; assembly: GCF_004382145.1. Lineage (NCBI taxonomy): Eukaryota > Metazoa > Arthropoda > Insecta > Diptera > Drosophilidae > Drosophila > Drosophila mauritiana. The sequence continues at coordinate 17,562,126 of NC_046672.1, read as the reverse complement.
AGAAGACGAAGAAGAAGAAGAGGCTGTAGTAGCTGCTAACAAAAAAGCAATGAGAATTGCTTAGCCAACTTGAACCGCATTGTGATTCAATGGCCGTTTTTTTTTTTCGTTCTTTAGTTTTCAGCTTGCGTGTCTGAGTTCTCAAAGTTCGTTTCACTCAGTTTGCGTCCTCTTCATGCTTTCTCCTTCTTCAATTCTTCTTGTCTTTCTCCTCTCTATGAGATAACAATGCGAGGCAGCTACAAAAATTTTTTATTTGAAGTTTAGCTTCGTGGAGATGTGAGCGTGACACGGATTACACAGAAAACTCGAAAAGTTTGCACAACAGTACTTATAAATTCGTATCTAATCACAGAAAATTAACAAAATCCAAGTATCATGATTTAGATACATTTATTTCGGTTGCAAACATCACATTCTTACTCTTCTTAATCTGAAAATTTTTAAAATATATTATTTACTTTTACATATGTACATAAGATATCTTTTTTTTATATTTAGTAAGTAAAGAATCCGTACATCACATGGAAATATTCTTAAGAATTACCAAACACTAACATGAGATATGAAATTTACATTTATAAAAATGACGCAATTTAAGCCCAATCTATGTATGTACATTCAAAATAAGATGATAATAAGGTCCAGGCTAAATTATTTTGATTACCACTGGCAAACTGCATTCCTTTCAGTGTATTTAAAGTTTGACTTCGTTCAATTATCTGTTTTTTTTTCTATTTAAGCGGCGAATCATTTTTCACATACAATATGTACGTACGAGTGAGCGTATTTTTCAAGTCCGGCGCCGTCTGCCCATTTAACATAAATATTGTAAGTAATTGTGAAGACAACAACAACAACTGCAGTAGTCAAGCGGAGCGATGACGTCGAAGCTTCAGAAAGAGACGGGGCTATGTGGAGTGAGAGAGAGGGCTCGAAATTGAAGTCGTTGCTCAGCAAGTTTGCGTTAATTTTTTCTCTATTTTTTTAACGTTCGTTGGCCGTTTGTTTCTTTATTATAAATTTTCTCATTTTTTCACATTAGTTTTTTTTTTGTGTTTGCTGCTTTTTGCATAAGAATTTCTCGCTTTTTGAGTTCTCGAGTTCAATGTACTGTGTCAGCGGTTTTTCTTTTCTGCACACGGCAACAGGTGGTGACGAGGGGCTAAAAAAGGCAGGGGGGAGGGGAGGGTGGCTGAAAAGTGGGGCTTATAAGGGGGTTCGAGGGGGCGAGCGAAGACTTGCGGTTGGCCAACGGACAAACGCACTCAAACCTTGGCCATCAGCTGGCATCTGAGCGTGGAAAACGTGGAAAAACAAGTGTTTACGATGCCCATCCCCCCCTACGCCCACCGCCACACCAATACTGTTTTCCTTCAATAATAATTCTACACAGAGGGAAAAAGGAGTCAAATGCTAGACAATAAAGGATGCATTGCTAATTTCTTGAAAAGCTAAATTAAGAAAAAGTACTGTGAATGTTGTCTTCTCGAACAAGAACATTTGCTTCTGTTTTTTTTTTCTTTTCTTGAATAATTCGAACAATCTGTGAATTATCTTCGGTTCGCAGTGCATTTCCCCGTGGCATTCGCATTTATGTATATACATACATACGAGTATATATGTATGTGCTCATTTGACCGTCAGGGAGCTACAAAGATAAGATACAACTGACAGATTTAATGCCACGTAAACCTCTTCTCGTCATGAATGTCGAACACACATAGTTCCCAAGACCTACAGTGCGTTTCATATAATTAAGCAAATATTTTCCGGAACAATATCAGTTGTAAGCATGGGAAAATGTTCACAATAAATTAAAAGAACAATCAATATAATTTCGCAACGTAATTCGTTTGCAGTCAGTCGCAATAATTGTATACAATTAACAAATGAAATATGAAAATTTGAATCTTAATTCAATACACTTTAGCAAGCTTTTTTGAAATTCAGTTAAAAGTTTGATATTATGAACAACAAAAGAATAAATTCCTAATCATTTTTAATTAGTCATTTTTGTTTCATTGAACAAAGTTAGATAAATTTATATAATGTACATAAGTGATTCAGGATATGTATTTAATGAAACCAAGTGAGTCAACATATTTATTTATGTTATTTGGTAAACGATTCATTGCGTAATTAACAACTGAATATTGAAGTAAACCGCCATGATAACAAGCAAGAGCCATTAATAACTCATTAACAATCATTTAACTAGTTTCTTCCAACTGAAGTTCGACACAGCGATTAGTTTAATTTTCCAATTAAGCTGCGATCGACTTACAGCCGCGAAACGCACTGTATTAGCTGACAATAAGAATGGTATGCTAATTGAAATTATCTCATTACCATGCCGACAACTTCTCACATCTTCGAGCTGTGTTATTCTTTCATTTCGCTATCACCGCGCATAATTAATGACATCATCGCGAATCTTGTACATTTCCCACATTTTTGAATTGAGTTTTTCATTCTCTTATCGGAATTCGGATTGATTCACTATATTTTTGTGGTTTTCCGCAGCTTAAGCGATGGAAAAACGCATCGCACCAAATTGAATTATTAAATGTTAAGGCGCAACGAAAAGACATTGCCAATTAAAACTAATTTAAAATAATTTATGCTCTCTGCGTCATCTGTGCGTCTGTGTGGGTGTTAGCAGAGGGGCGGAGGGGGTGTTGTTGAGGGGGGAAAAGCGGTGGGGCGCGGGGTGGGGGTGTTGGTGTTGAGTGAGGGGAAGTCAAGCTGTTTCCCTTGTCCATTGTCGCCAGCTAAACCACAAGAAAGAAATGTGTGTTTTCATGCGGTTGGTGTTTTGTTCAAGCAAAAGGGGGGCGTGGCAGCACGCCTTCGAAATGCATTTACAAAAAAAAAACTGAATAGAATGGTTCTTAAAATATATCTTTTGCTCGCAAAGTAAAAGATCAATTACTAATGAAATAAACAATACTTTAACTAACTTTCCACTTTTTCTGAAAATGTATATTATTTAGTATGGCATTTCTCCAAACAATTTGCATGCAAGTCGTAAGTTCAATTTATAAACTCTTTTTAAGCCATAAAACAGTATATAACTGTTTTTATATATTGATAATCAAATATTCGTTTCCTATGTTTAAAAAGTAACCATTTTGCCTGAAAATGTATCTCAAATTTTATTGGTTATTTTTTGGTATTTTTTTCTGAGTGTCCCGTTTAGGCTATAGCTTCCGCATGCTGCAGCTGTCCCAAATCATCTACATGCCCATCTCCTGTGTCCCCCTGCACCCCACCACGCCCCCAAAAACAACATGTTGCATTTTGGGCGGTGACCCGACCGACCCAGATGCATATACGAGTATAGTAAGTCCCTATGTGCCTCTATATCCGTGTTATATGCCCAGACATCTGTGTATATATGTACATATGTATGTATATATAGATGGCACGCAATCCCGACACAAATCGTATGCGTTGCGTAAACGAACGAACAAACGCATTTAATTAGGTTTATGGGAAATATGCGAAACGTTCGAAAAATCAAACACAAACAAACGGGCAAAAAAAAAAAATTTAAAAAAAATATAAAAAAGAAGGCAAAAAAGACCGGAGACTGAAATCTAACAAACCAACTGGGGCTGTTCCACTTTTCAAAGCCCCAAATCCCCCCTCCCCCGCGAAAACCAAACAATGCAGAATTATAGCATAACTTGGATTTCGCATCATGTAATAGTAGCGACCTGCTTGCATTTGATTTGTCAATTCATTTATAGACTTTTTTCTTCCAACTTCCCAACTTCTCTCCCACATTGTTGTGTTGATGTTTTATATCTATTTTCTGGTGATACGACAAAGGGAATCGCGGCTCTTTGTGTTCTGTGATCGCCGCCAATGTTTGGTTGCATTTTGTGCCCATATTATATACACACACGATCCCATTTTCGATTTGGAGCGCTTTATTTAGTGCAAGTTCCGAAAAGATACATACTATCTTAACTGAGATATTTATAACAAATTCTTTGAAGCTAGCTGAGTTAGTACGAGTATAAGCTCTTATATCATATCTAATAGTTAAGGAAATTCCTAAAAATATCTGCCATCGTTTGATCTATGATTTATGTATGTGAGCCATAATAACGAAATACTTCGTTTTTCCAGACATCTGATTGCGATTTTGATAAATCGACACCTTATTTCCGAGAAAGAAAAATAAATACCTGTATATAAAAGGGCGAATGGCGACGGATTGCACCGAAATGAAACACTATAGGATCTAAATAAAAACCGTTGCCGCCGAAAATGCGACACTTTTGCGGATTGTTAGTCGAATTCCTCGGGTGTGAATTGTTTTCATTTGGCTTTTGTTTGGCTTTTGAAAATGTGTTTACATTCCGCTCAGACTTATTTGGATTCGATTCGTATGGATGGTGATGATGGCGGAAGAACAAGTGTTTTGCCAGCCCAAGCCCAAATGTGATTCCATGCGCTGGGAATCCAGAATTCGACGACTCGCAGCTGGACAATCATCTTTTAATCGCTTATGTTTGGATTTTCTAAATAACTAAATAACTATATATGTATGCTCGTATGTATATTATTGGAACGAACGAAACGGGTTTTCTTTCACTGAAGTTTCCCTTTTGTTTTAGCGACGGGGCAACGTGTTAATTTGTTCGAGTTCGATTTGCTAAAAGCCCCACAAAAAGCCGGCTTTGGACCCCCAAAACACTTGGTAACTTCGTAGACTTCGAGACGCAGGTGGTGAGGTGTTGTTGCTGTTGTTGTTGTTGTTGGTCATAGGAGGAAAAAGTGAATTTTTTCATAGAAAGTTGTTGGGCAACATTTGCAGCGGCGACAGCGCAACGCATTCGATACTTGAAAATAGAAAATTACAGTAGGTTCCCCCACCATCCGACAGCAGGCCGTCTCTTTCCGTCTTCCTGCCGCGCTCTCTTTCGCACGACGGGGCAACAGGTAATCCCATGTTGCTACGACCATGTTTCACTTTCTAGCAGATGCAGTGGGTCAAGCTCGCCAGGCGGCAGATCCCAGCCAGATTATGGATGGATTGCAATTGGAAAGGTTTTCCTCAAACGAAAGTTATCCGCTGGCGGGGATCATTGAACTTGAACCGTTCAATTTTCCAATCAAAGTATTCATTTATTTGGAAGGGAGTTTGACAAATGACTCAATCGAAATGTATCTATTTTATAGGTTCCTTACGCCATTTTATAGCCATTCTAGTCATAGTTATTCATTAAGTTAATCATATTTCAATCATAAGTTGTAAATCAGCTAATTACTCGTTAAAGGTATAAAAATATCAATTTTTCTCGACAAATCATATTATGTTTACAATTGTAGACATTACTTTTGATTGGGTCTTAATCATCTTTCATATGTTTGATTTTAGTTTTAGTATGAGACCAGCTTAAAGCCACTCTTCATTTCAGCTTAGAGAGATTGGCTAATCGCTGGCGTTTGAAAACTAGAAACTGCGAGATACATTTGTATCTGAAACCTGCAATTTGAGAGTTAGCAGGTGGCGGCGTCGCTTTAACCCATAAAAATCGAATTGGCCAACAAAAACGACAACAACGAGTGCAATGGCAAAAAGTGTGTCAGCGACAAAAGCTTTTGGCCAAGTTAATGACGCCATCATCTCGACACTTGAGTGTCGCTCCACCATTTATCGTTCTTCTCCATCGGCTTGTCGTGGCCAATGGCCACTCCTCCTCCTCAGTCTTCAATCTTCGCTTTTCCGTCTGCCTTTTGGCCCAGTCGATTTCTCCTCTTCTTTGCCGTCTTCCTTTTAACGCTTTTGGCATGGGCCTGCCTGCTGTTGGCTTTGGCTTTGTACGCAAGCGGCCTCATAACCAATTTCTAAACGCCGAAGCCCAAAGAACCAAGTCGAACCACACCGAACGGGCCAAGAAGAAGCGTTTGGACATGGCCAAGTGACATGCAAAGCGAAAGCCAGGAGGGGTTAACAGAGAACAGTGGACACTATGGGTTGAAGAATGTCTGCAACGCAACTAAGCTTTATTTTAGATTTATTGGTTATCATTAGTTATCGATAATCAACTGTTCAAAATGGTTACTTGCCCTAAAACTACACATCTATCGTTCATTGTAGCCATTGTTCACTGTGTCATCTAACAACCGACCAAATAAAAAGGCAGCTACAACACGAAACATGACAGAAATGATGTCAAGCCAGCGGGCAACACGAAAGAACAACTCTAGCAAAATGAAGAGAAAAAAAACTAACAGGAACAACCAAATGGATCGAACTTCTACGATTTGTTCTTAGCTCGAATACACTGACAGAAATGGGAACTTATTAATATTTATCACGTGCAAGATTAAAGTTAGTAACATTGTTAAATGTTTTATATTTATTATTATTATTATTATTATTATTATTATTATTATTATTATTAATGTAGGCAGATTTAGTCTCACAACTCAAGAGTGTGATAATATTAACAAGTAGATTTTAAACTGAAGCAAACGGCGGAAATGTATAACGGTACTAAACAAAAAGACATAATAATTTTGTATAAAGTATCTAAAAGATATTAGTAATTACAAAATTAGCAAAATTACAATAAAGCACTGAACGAAAAAGATGGCAAAGTATCTAATGATCTGATTTACAGATGTCGTGCGTTTTTTCTCTCTGTGCATGTGTTTCGGTGCCTGTGCGCTTGTTTGTTAACCGAGTTTTGTAGGTGGGCTTCAAAACCGATTGCTCGAAAACAACAAACGTCCGAGAGACGTGGACAAAGACGAAGCCAAATGGCGAGGCAAAAGGTTACCATAGAATGCCATCAATGACCTTGACACACCAACCCGCACGCACACACACACACACACACGCACGCACATTCGTGTTCACCTGGAAATAAACACACCTTCCTTCCGCTGCGGGCAAATAACCGTAACAGAAAGGTAAGAAAAACAAAAATAAAATGGAAAAATAAAGCAAATGAGGCAAGCGAACGAAATCCGAAAAGGCAATAAGAGAAGTTGCCTTCAAGGCGAAGGTAGCCTTTTTTACTGTTTGCTGCCACTTATCGCGATCGTTTGATTGTGTGTGTGTATGTGTGTGGCTGTCTGCTATTACCAATTTCTGCTGTACGTGTTCCCCCAATGCTCCATGCTAATCCAAACACACACGAGCATATCGGTCACAGGCGACAAAAACATTTACTATGTGCCGTGGTGAAACCCTTTTGCCAATTATAAGTTTAATTTATATCTCCATGTATTGGATTGTTTTGGAACAATAGCTTTTAAACTGATTTTATTAACTAGCTTTAAATACTTGTATTCAATACTGCTTTCAATCACTCGATTTATTTCCAAAAAAACTTCTGCAATATGTTTTCCACAATAAAAAGCCATAGTAATTTACAAATTAGTTTAAATAAGCGGAGCTTGTTAGCTTATGCATATATTTTAATAGATTGGTTATAGTTTTATTTGTATTATTTCTAAGTAGTTGTGCTAAAAGATTGAACGTTTAGACTCTATTACCTTTAGCTCTACAAAAGCAGTATGAATATGAACATAATAGAACGATCTTTGGATTCCGTTCAAAGATGTCCACTTCACCTTCGACAATTTGGTCGCCTGAACATTCGATGGGAGGAGAGACCCTGCGCAGGGGCTTTGTTGTCTATTTGCCTGGGTATTTGCAGTGTGCGATGTGTGTGTGTGTGTGTTTTCACCTTTTTCCGAGGGACGTACGAGCAACCCCTCGCTGAAACAACAACAACACCAACAACTAAGGCAGCGACAACCTGCGACAGGTAAAATGTGAGATAACGGGGAAAAACGCTAGTCCACATACATGAACCTGCCCGAAAAATGTGGAAAGGTATTTTTTTCCCAGGCCAAGGAATTTGCACAGGTGACACGAAGATACTTAACTCGAGAGAGCTCATCCCACAGCCCACACCACACCACACCAAACATCACAGATCACACATCCCACATCCGCATCCACATCCGCAACTGCTTCCACATCCGCATCCGCCGGTAGGGAACTTCTCCATCCGAATTTCCCCCCCGCTAAATCCACAGATGAACCTGCCACATTAAAAAGCCAACTTATGGACACTTCCTCACCATTTTTATGCACTTTTAAAAAGGTGTTAAATGTGTAGCCAAGTGATAAACAATTCGAGTTGGTCACTGGGTTTGACTTTCGTGTTTGGCGCACTCCAGAAGCACAGTTTCCCATTGAAAATTAGCTATGCTCAATTGAATGCTGCCTTAGTAATGGTTAATATTTAACTACCATAGAACGTATATTCCTAAAAGACTTCCTTTAGCCAACTTCAATCTGAGCCGCATTCATTGGCAGCAGTACACATAAAGATTGTATCTAGTAAATTGTATCTAATGGTACCTAGTAGTAAATTAGATTAGAGCTATTTGTTTACTTTGAGTTGCGATTAGAAAATACATTTGTTTTTCGACGGTGGGCACTCTTGGGTACCTTTATTTGTCTTCAGATGTTTTCCTTATCTACTGGTACCATTAACTTTTAAAGTAATCTTAGTTTTAAGTTTATAATTAAAAATCCAGGGAAAACTATGTTTACATAGCTATCCATTATCTAGACTAGGCTTCAATAGTATTAATTGGATGAAGAACCCAATCATTTAGTTTAAGGTTATACCAATCTGGATCTTTTAGGTTTAAAAGAATGACATACTCGTACATTGAAAACCATTAGCTCGATAAAGGAAACCAGATTGCAGCATCCGCTAAGTAACTTTATGGTTCCATAAACTTTAGTTCAACAACCCTGTTTATTATTATAGAATAAGGGTACAATACAACCCTATATTTGTCTTATGAAACCTAAATTAGTGAGGTATTCACTATGAAGTCTATGATGTTATGTACATATGTAACTCCCACTCACCGCAGACATCCAGCCATCCTTCGATTCTGCTGGGGTAGGAAATCGTTGAGGACCGGCTTAAATAAGTTCGACGTCCCATTTTGTGGGGGTGGTATTTTTGTGGATTTGGTTTGGGTGGATGCTGTGCTCTCTCTCTCTCTCTCGGCTTTTCTCCCGCGCGCTCTCTGTCGCGCGCTCTTCTCCCCTTTTTGGCTCTCGCACTTATCGTTTGGCTTATCGACTCGGCTCGTTGAGTTGTTGTTGGTTTTGCTGCTGCTTAATTTGAATATTGATTTTGTTTGTTCTTGCTGTTGTTGTTGTTATGGTTTTTATTGCACTTGTGCCTTATGGCGATTTTGGGGGTTATTGTAAAACAAAAGATTAAAGCAAGATTTGTGGCGATTTCAAGAGCAGGTTGCCGCCGCCTTTGTTGTAGTTATTGTTATTATTTGATTTTTAACGATTTCGTTTCCAATTCCACTCTTTGTTTTAATCACCATCTTTCCTCTCTCGCTACACCTGATTTTCGATGTTTTTGGCGTTTTTCGCTGTTTTTTCGCCGTAACAGCTGAGTGCCATTTTGCGGCTCCTCTTTTCGTTTATATTTTCGGTTTCTTCTTTAGTTATTCACGTTTTTTGTTGTTGTTGTTATCACCCGAAACCAGTAAAGAAACTTTATTTTGCACCTTACATGTGTGCGTGCGCGTATATTTAATTCTGGTGTTTTGTATTATTTTTAAATCACGACTCCGAAAAGCATGTGTATATTTCGGTTTATTTGATGTTGGTGTGCGTGTGTGCCCGATCCAGAATATTAACGGAGTTGTTGTTGTTCGCTTTGCGTTTTTTGTAGGTGACACCCTCCCACACCGCACTCGAAAAAATAAAACAAAAAATTTTTAAAAACCCGCGGCCTGGATTTTCACACACGTCCGCTTTCGAATCGCCGCGCTTGTGTGTGATTCCACTGGTGTTTCTCCGCAGACTGCCGCCTCTCTGCACTCCTCTTCTTTATCGCATCTCTGCTTTGGCACGGCTTTCGCGCCAATTGTTGGTGTGAAAATAATACCAACAAAATGCGGCATTTCTGTGTCGGTTGATGTCTGAGATAAACGCACCTGTGTAGGTTCGTGTCTTGGCTAAATGTCATATATTTAAAGCTTAACGGTACAAAACGACCGCTATTAACATGGAAAATAGTGTTGCTAACTTTTATATATTAAATACGGCTATTTGTTGGCTTTGTATTAGGTACTCCATCCAATTTCGTTGCCAACATTATTGAACTGGATTCTATTTCTGTTAATTCGTAATTAACTGGCATTTTGAAGGAGCAATTTGAATGCCAACGGCTATATATTTAGTACCGCACGCCGCTCCACTATTCAGTGTGACCAGCCACATGGCGCCGTAGAACAACAGGCGTGTGTGTTGTTTTTCAGCTACTTCAGACGAAAGTTTATAAGCTATAACTTAATAGAGTTCGAGTGCTCTACAAGGCAGTAACAAGAACATTGTGCTTAGCGTCAATTACGCGACTAACTCCAGCCAAATGAGACGCCACGGTCACTCTGTCGCCTAGGACCAAACACAACACTAACACTGTTGCATTCCATTTACAGTTTAAACGGTGTTTTGTGCGCGTCGCTTTAATTTTGGTTTAATTGAATTTTACTATTGCTGCGATGGACACGCCACGCCGCAAGCTAAGAAATTTGCACCTGGAGAATGTCCAGAACAGCAGCACTCCCATCAACGTGCCGCCCTCACCGATGATGAAGACCCTGGGCCACGGCACTGGGATCCGGGTCTACCGCTTGGACCGCTCGCCTCGTCTCGGCGAAATCCGCTCGCCCTGGGCCGTCAAGCGGATCACGCAGAACATGCGGGTCAAGAAGGACACACTCTTCAATGAGCGGATTGTTCACGAGGCCGATATCCTGCGGTAGGCTCATCCAAATCCAGAACTTCAATCAAATTGGCAGTATGTGTCAGTGTCCTGCGTGTGGGTGCATGTGTGTGTGCGTGTGCGGATGCTGAATGTGCGTGTGTGCTAGGGTGATCCGATATGTGGGTCAGCAATTCATTAGGGTGGCCCACAGCTGAGCTGCTACAGTCCATGCTCGCTAAAATAACCCATTGCAATCAAGGCTCTATGAATTCTCATCACATCAAATTGAATAGATCATCGTAAAATTCTGGCTTGAAATTTTATTTTGCATATATCCCATCTCTTAAACGAAAAAATCTTAATTTAATTACAAAATTTATAGCATTATCAAACAAGATATTCCAAGTAAGATCCTAAGTCATCGCACTAGCAATTAAAGCTATTATTAGGTGTAGTTTTTGCTCCCAAGGCATTGAGTTACTTTCAGGTGACTGCGTAAAGTGTGCCTTCTGTATGCACACTACGCAGAATTGTTTTTATAGTTGCCCCTTAAATTGAGAGTTCCTCTAAACAGCACCTTCTGACTTTACAGCAAACTGAAGCATCCGAACATCGTGGGATTCCGTGGCGTTATCACCAATGACGAGGGCATCAACACACTGGCACTCGAAATGTGCACCACTTCACTGGGCTCCATATTGGAGGAGCGTCACGACGAGGATCTGGGCCCGTTGCCGGCCAAAAATACCTATAAGATGATCATGGACGTGGCCCAGGGACTAGACTTTCTTCACAACGAAGCGCGCCTCATGCACGGCGACCTCAAGTCCTTTAATGTCCTGGTGAAAGGCGAGTTTGAGATCTGTAAGCTGTGCGATTTTGGAGTCTCTCTTCCGCTGGACGAGCAGGGCGAGGTTAATTTCCTAAAGAATCCCGGACTGCGCTATGTGGGTGAGTTTACTGACCGCATACGATAAAAATAATTTCACACTGAGTCAAATTAACCACTTATGTCTTAATATTTTAGGAACTAACCTCTGGTGCGCCCCGGAGGTCATAGACGAAGTGGATGTTATTGACAGCAAGGCAGACATCTTCAGCTTTGGCCTGGTTATCTACGAAACCCTTGCTCTGGTGCCACCACATACCTTGGAGCTCGATGCAGCACTGGGAGAGGCTATGGACAGCTCGCACGATTTACCCACCGACACGGACAAGCTGCAGTGCAAACAGTTGGACTTCTCCAGCGATGAAAAGAAGATCGGACTGCCTTCTGCCATGGAAGAACACACAGACAACGATATGAGTCAAGATTATGACGAGGAGGATGAGGAGGAGGAGAAGGAAGAGGAGGAGGAGAAGGAAGAGGAGGAGGAGAAGGAAGAAGAAGAGGATCACGAAGATGATGACACGAAGGAGAACGACATCTCCTACTTTACACTGAACAACCTTCATTCCGCCTATGGTACACGGCCACCATTGCCAGTGGCCTTTCAACTCAGCGACGATTACAACTGCGTCGTGGAGCTGTTTTATCTGTGCACAAATGCTCTCAGCGAGGATCGTCCAGCGGCCAAGACCATTTGGCAGTGCCTGGAGAACAATGGCGCAAATGTTGCGACAGAATGCGATTAGACTGATAATCATTCTCAGCCTCCGAACTCCTCAATCTTCCTCTTGAATATAATTTGCTTAGATGACTCATTTTTGTTTTGAATGTACAATTAACTAGCTATAATTTTTACCCTGTAAGAACAAATCAATTACGGTTAAAGCCCCAAATCGCGAATACACACTTAAGCAAATTGTACATATTCAGCAAGCAAAAGAGTGGTCGAATAAATCGAATCCCCAATGGAACAAAAACTATATCGTTAACTGGTTTTTCAATTCGCAGTCTACAACAGGGTATATGTAAGATCTTTTTTTGATCAAATATCATTTCATTTTGAACTTTTTTGTATACTTTACGCCTTGAATTGGTTGTGATATAAACAATAAACTTGCATTTTTTTGCTATAGCCTCCCAGAAAAAATCAATTACACACCAGCTCGGTTACAAGTTCTCTTAGGTTTATTAAAAAATAATAATACATACATCAAAATATAAGCTTTTCTTTCGTGATTTGCTTTTCGGTCTTTTCAGTTGCTTAGCGGGAATACACATTTGCTTTTGTATATATATATATGCGTGTGCGGGGAAATCGGGATATTCTGGCGACTTTATTTCGATGTAAGTTCCGATTGCTCGGTAATGCAAGGATATATGTGGAATGGATATGAGGGGAGTGGTTGGGCATTGGATACGCATTTAGTTGTAGTTTCAGATTCGCTGCTGTCTATCCTAGATCTTGCTATCTACCTAGGGTACATGTTCGTATGGTTAGTTATGCCCGTTGCGACCCATAAATATGAATAATGTTAACTTCAAGTCGAGCAGATCGCATCGCATCGCATCCCATCTGCCGGGAGTGGTCTTTTCTCAATTTGACTAAAGCGAATACACAGACTTCAATTCAATTATGTACGTATATAACATAGATTGTATTCGTTCATATATTCTCTTGTATATATATAAAAAGTATCGAATTGCTCTCTTGAAGGCGAAGGCGCTGTTGGTGTTTCGTTTGTATCTTAACGTTTTGTTAACTTTATCTCCTCGTTTTTCTTTCCTTTCTCCATAACTCTAAGGGATGACAATGACAACAAAGAACTTGGACGAGTATTGGACACATTGACGAAAAACAAAAGTTAAAATTACAAATGGTATTTAAAATAAACAGATATAATGAGTAATGCCGAAAAAACAATACACAGCAGATATACGCAGAATGATCGGCTCAAATTAAAAAAAAAAACAAGACTTACAAATCAGGAAATATAATTTTGTTGGTCTTTTCCGACTTGTCACAGTACATAAAATGGAATGTTTTTTGTTTTTATAAGTTATTCGTGCTCGTATGTGTGATTTAGTTACAATTATTGCCGTTTCAAATGGTTAAGTTAAGTAAATTGATCTGCCTTCTGCATTTGATGCCCTCTCTCTATTTCACTCCCTCCTCTAGCTGTCTCACTCTAGTCTAATGCAACAAGCAAGAATAATAACAAGACGTAAATCTTACAAATTTAAATACACATATATATATGCCAGGAAAAAAGATAAAAACAACGGACTGCATTCAAAAACGTGCAAATGAATAGGTGTGTTTTCTTTGACTTTGAGTGTTTCGTGGAATGTATGGAGGAAAGTCGTATGTCGTATAATTACACATGTGTATACAATCGTTTTTATATATTGCTCACCTACAATCGGACTGGAAATTTAGCAGAACGTTAAATTAGAATGGCCAGGATTAACAAGAAATGAATGGGATATGGCCTACGTGTTGTTTACTCAATCAATCAGGCTTTCGGGCTAATACCAATGGATTTTACAGGGTGACTTTCCAATCATGGTTGGTTGAGCTGCGACAGTCGCTTTAGTAAGTGAGCGATATACAAGCGATCAGTGTACATGTGAATAAGTTGGCCTAACTTGTATAACTTTAAATAATTGACTCGAGTTTAACGAACTTATTCGATCTTAAGGAAAGTTAAGTCTGATAAACTGAAAATCCTCTGCACTTCTCAGCGATGAATTCGCGTTTTCCGTTGCTTAAGTTTCTGGCTGCGGCTGCTGGTTAATCCTACAAATGCAGCACTCCATCCTTGACATCGCTGGCCATTATCGTGGACGCATTGGAGGCTGCCTGCTGGTGGTGCGACGAGGGTGACGAGGATAATGGCGGCTGATGGTTGTGATTGCCGGCTGACGTTGACGTCGGACTCTCGTCGAGGGTGACGCCCGTTAAGTCCACAATATCGTCCTGATCGTCGTGCTCGATCTCGTCGGAGGTGTTGGTATTATTAGTGTGATGTGACCCACTGGACAGCTGGCTGTTCCTCGAAAAGGATCCGCGATGTGTGGACGTCAGTGTGCGCTGATTGGCCGGCTTCACGGTGATTATCAGATTGGAGCTGTTGGCCACCATCATGTCGGTGACTTGATCCAGAGTCTTGCCAGCCACTTCGATGCCATTTACCTCGATCACCTCATCGTTGACGGCCAGCAGGCCAGTACTTTCGGCCAGACCGCCCGGAACCAAGCGGGATATAAAAATGCCCGGTTGCTTCTCCAGCCCACTGGCCGTCACCCTGACAGAGGTGCCATCCCGTATGTAGAATCCCAGGGGCTTATCACTGCCATGCTTCAGCAGCCGCACTCTTCTATGCGTTTCCGGCACTATATCCACATCTATAATGGCCGAGACTTGACGGAAATCGTGCGGTATGGATATCGATGGCGCCTTTGTCTTCACGGGCGTATGACCCATCAGTATGCTGCCGATGAGGTTTCTCGGTTTCATCGTTCCAAAGCCAGAGTACTCATTAAGATCATCTATAGAGTGGACGTAAAGATTGCGGTTGAGTATCTCTTATAGTATCTTATGCACTCATACTCACCCTTTCGCTGCACAATGACCCGTAGAAGTGGACGTGCTGTTTTCAGGGCCCGGCCGAAGTTGTCGTCGTTGTTGATTGGCAACAGATCATTGTCCCGCGGATCGATATAGAGTATGAGAAACTGGATGTTGGTCAGCTTGTGCAGCTGCTCAATGAGGGCTGCGAATTTGTCGAAGCTCTGCTCCGCCTCATTTCGCTTAAAGCTCCACCGCCGAAACTCTGCATCGAACTAAGGGATTCGTATTGATTAGTAAAGGAGCTAAATATTTTGAAACCCGTATAGTTTGTTCATCAGCATCACCTGTTGATTCAATTGTATGCAGACGACTTCTGAATTGCATTACATCTAGTGTCTTATAACTATTACTGGAGTTTATTTTGAAGACCTTTACATGAACTAATTAATAACTGAAGTTTCCCTTTCTGTGAAATTACAGAAAATGAGCGCAACAGGGTAGTTTTCGAGTAAAGCGCAACAGATTGATTTTCAGGTAAATAGCCCAAGCAATAAAGGTTGTTGCAACATTCCCTATCAGAGCCCAGGAATTCCGACAAGTAAGATGCATTGGCAAGGGCACATTGTTATTTTGGGGTGTTCCTAAGATGGAAACCAGTTGCTCCTCACACCTCGCAGACAAAGCATTAATCCCCGCTCTGGGCGCTTGGACACAATCGAGCTCAACAGATAGGAGTTCTCAACTTGGTAGCCACATTGCTCCCTCAGACTAAAGACCCCCTTTCCACGCACAGAACTCGAATTTAAGCTATTAATCCCATTCCTGTGCGCATGAATCAGCAGCTCAGCGCTGCAGAAAGGGGCGTGGAATCCGGGGGTCACGAAAGTTAGGACTCACCTTCGATTTCACCTCGATCAGATTCGTGTCAGTGGCCGCCGTTGCGGACGTTGTGCTTATCTTGTTCTTCGACATTTTCTCCGATCCGCCCGAGCAAGAGTGCACTCACAGTTTTCCTCTCCGTTCCTCGCACACAACACAAAACACGGCAGATGAGTTCCACAGATTCTGATCTGATCTTCAGGATCGAAATCGAACCGACACGCCCGATGCGAACCGAAACCGAACCAAAGTGCAGCGTACCGATGGCGGAGAGCAACGATTTTGGGGGGCCGCCAATAAATTAGAGTTAGAAATCTAAATTAAAACTAATTAAATAAAAAAAATGGATGGATGAACCTATCGGGCACTATCGTACTTCGATATTGGTAGGCACTATCGGTTATCGAATGGTATTAGCTCCAGTGTGACCGTGGGTAATGCACAAACAAAATATACCATTTCTGTTTTCTAAAATACCACAAATATGCTAGTGCAATAGATTCAAACAATAATGAAAGTATCCAAAATGGTTTAGAAATAATGGAGTCATTTGTTTTGAAGATAGCTAGCAAAGGTTTTGAATTAGTCACAATAAATAGTTTTTTGTATTTATAACGGCATGTTCTTTATTTGTTTTTGAATATTACCCAGAGTAAGTTGGGCATGAACCGATGTTGTGCATCTATCGATATATCGATAGCGTCTGAGCAGCCATGTTGCTGCGTTAGTGTAGAGACAGTTTGTTTGTGTGGGCTGGGTGGATCTTCAGATGCGCTACACTTGCAAAGTGACTGCTGTTTGCACGAAAAACGAGTCTTAACTGTTACAAGACTGGACAACAAGTTGCTTTATTTAAATGCTTAGTTTTGATTAAAGACGTTTTTCAACTAAATAACTAAAAATCCGCGTTTAAGTCGAAGGCAGGCAATATTCCGCACGAATATGCCCCAATTGTAGCGCAGCGCCAGCGACGAGGGTTACTGTAAAATGAAACTGTTTTTGTGTGTGTTGTCGAGCGTGAAGTGTCCAATTAGACAACTGAATTTGTTTAGATGTGAACAACAGAGTCGAGATAGGTCACACAGCAGCTGCGACAAAGTCGAGCGAATCGATTTCAAAACAATAGCAACCAACGAAACAAAATTTTAAGTCGCTGGGAAAACTAAAAATCAAGATTTTCGAGAGGTGGTGCTATACCAAATACATATATACAAATAGTCTTTATAGAGTGCGTGTGAAAACATAGACCCAAACAACTGACAAGGAGATTAGCAGGGCCAAAGGAAGCATAAGGAGTATACACGCAAAGGAATAGTAAAAGCCAGCCCACGCACATATTCATATATTTTGGGACCACTTTTCCGAGGCAGCTGGGAAAAGGCGGTGAAATTGCGACTATTCGAGAGCCGAAGAGCTCAGCTGCAGGAATAAGCTGACGAAACTGAAACCTTGAGACAGCGATTCGCACGCACACCAGCGCAGGCCCGCATCAACACAGACACACACACGCACAGCAGCAGGAAATTCAGACATCATGAGTTCGGTAGGATGAGCATCTTCTTCACATAATTGTTGGCATTCTAAGATAATACGAAACCATTCTTAAGAAGTTGTATCCGTGTTTGTTAAGAATCCTAGCCAGATGCTTCTAAATCTTAAGAATGGTTAGTAGTGAGAGCATAAAAACCCATCCTTACTACAACTTTCCAGCATACTAAGAGTATGAGAAACTAATTTCATTAATAAATACCCTGTTTGTGGAAACATGTGATTTTGTATGTAATAATCCTTGTCTATGAGTACTGTACTGTACTTGCCATCCATTTTTAAAGTTCGTATGTTCCAATAAGTGCAATTCCAACTAGAAATAATGATGCAACCCTGTCATTAAAATCAATTTTTGTATTTATAAACTTTTACCATTGGATACTAATGATTCCCCCCATTTGCAGCAATACTCGAATGTGGAGAACCTGTCGCCGCAGACGATAAGGCAGGTGATGAGGGAGCTGCAGGAGATGGAGACCACGCCACCGGAAGGCATCAAGGTGCTAATCAACGAGAGCGATGTGACGGATATTCAGGCATTGATCGATGGACCTGCTGGCACTCCGTACGCCGCTGGAATTTTCCGCGTCAAACTGACGCTGAACAAGGACTTCCCGCTGACGCCACCCAAGGCGTACTTCCTCACCAAGATCTTTCATCCGAATGTGGCCGCCAACGGTGAGATCTGTGTGAACACACTGAAGAAGGACTGGAAGCCGGATCTGGGCATCAAGCACATTCTGCTCACCATCAAATGCCTGCTTATTGTCCCGAATCCGGAATCGGCGCTGAACGAGGAGGCCGGAAAGATGCTGTTGGAACGATACGATGACTACTCACAGAGGGCGCGCATGATGACAGAGATCCATGCCCAGGTAAATGAGCGTGTAGCAATGGCATACAAGCATGAGGCGTTGAATGATCACAGAAAATATCTGATTGCTATCCGTTTCTGTCCACCCAATATGATATTATTTATCACACTGATTTACACACTTAGCTCATACGTATGTATATCTTTTATTATAGCCTGCCAAGTGCGGTGTAGGCGCTACTGGCGATGCCAAAGACGACGGTGGACCCTCGACGAAGAAGCATGCGGGCCTGGACAAGAAGCTGCAGGACAAGAAGAAGGAGAAGTTGCTCAAGGAGAAGAAACGCATGCTGAAGAGATTATGAGAGGCATAAGGCGGAGTTCCATGGACTAGCTAATCAACCAGGAGCAGTAAGTAGTAAGCAGTAGCAGAACACGTCGGATACGTATGAATGGATAGATGTTAAAGAATGGATGAGTGCGAGCGTAAACCCCACAAACCAGGTGAAAGGCGACAGGATCAAAGCTAGCAAAGTCGAATCAAAGGAGGAGGCGCGCTATGAAATTTTACACTGATCTGATACAAAACAAAACAAACAAAAAACAAGTAAATTGAGCAACTGAAATTACGAAGTAACCGATGAAACCCGAACCCACAAGGCCAATATCGGAACGGAACGGAAGTTAAAGCTGCAACAATTTCGGTAAAACGAGAGAGATAAAGAACCACTCCAAAGAACAGTGCATCCAGTTACCATATACGATTATTTTAACCAACATTTTTGGTGGCACGCCGCTTTCAACTGAGTCTAGAATATAGAAAACACAAACCAACAAAAAGCAACCAAGAGAAATGGGGATTGCAACCATCACCCAAGTAATTTATGTAGTTCTCTTTTCTTAACGCTCATGGGCTATCCTAGCATAATTTATGTAATTAGATTAAACAAAACAAGGATAACATTATCGCCTCATACATGCCACCTTTCAAACACCCAGACTCCAGAACTCTCTAAAAAGCATCACCTTAAACATACCTTAATGAGCATATGCGTCCGCGTATTGGACCCCCGTGCATAAGCATAAACTTACTCCTTAGATTTTTTTTGTGTGTTTTTTAAATTGTATTCGCTTAGTTCTTAAATAAATAAAATTTCGATTCGTTACATTCAATTGTCCTGCTTAGGCATAAGCTACACAAACAACACACCCACGCATCCAACACACAAATCACGAAAAATACATAAAATTATTAAAGAAATACTGTAAAAGATTGATTGCACATTCTGTAGAGATTTAGTTTTAAGTGCTTCCAAATTGTCAAACCCTCGTCGCGAATCGGATCGGAATGAAATGGCCTGGAGCGGATTGGAGCGCAATGGCACGGTGATAAGTGCATGGGATAACCGTATCCTCGTCCTTTCGCTTGCTATGTCGCCCGTATCCTTCACGCCCGCTGCTCTCTCTCTCTCTCTCCTTTCGTTCGAACATTCTTTTGAAGCTCACACAACAAACACACACAAATCGAGGGCAAAGAGTAAAAAGCAATAAAAAAGAATAAAATTCCAAAAAATTACAAACAAATTCAGATACTTTGTAGGTCGTATTGTGCGTAAAGGGAGTTTGGAAAGGTGTTCTCGAAATTTGTTTTAGGTAAGTAATATGTGCATGTATTATTCACTTGGTTGTGGGTAAGGTACATAAGTAAAAAATTAAACTTTACATGCATTTCATTAGAATTCAAATGACGATAATTTTCGGAAATATACGCTGTTTTGAAATCAATACCGATCATTCAATTTTTACCGTGCACAGTAGTTTAGTTTTCCAGATCACGTCGCGCGTGCCACTAACAATAACATTTCCTAGTTCCGCTTCGTTCCATACAATCCCCACTCAACCTCCCCACATCCCCTGCAGTTTATTTATTTATTTTGCCCACTGTCCACCGGAAGAGTTTATTTGTGTTTTGGGGAGTTTCTCGATTCCCGCGATTCTGCGAAATATCATGAGACACTCGCAAAACCAACACCGATAAACTAGCATTCTCATTTGCGAGTAGGTGTGTACGACTGTGCCCCTCTCGCTCCCACCGCCTCTAGCTGGCTTTGTCTAACCGCCAACGCTTTCGAGACGGGCCAACATTCCAATCCGATCGGTTCGGATCGGGTCTAACCTTCAGTCAACTTGTCGCTCGAACCAAATATTGTCGCACAGCAGAGAGTCAGAATCTCGCAGGGGCGTCGAATTGTAAATACCCTTCAATGAATAGTAGTTGGCTGCTTCCACGAGCAAGGATCCATATATTAAACTATACTTCAGTGTTTGAATATACTTTAAAACATACATACATTCTTATACATTTTGTAACTTCAAAGATTTAATGGTATTCTTTAAGCCTTGAGCAAGTTACAAATAAATTCCAATAAACATGTAACCAATCTTATATATATTCTTCAAAATGTATTAAATTCCGTAGATCGAAATGAAACTGTTCTCAAAGCGGCCTGTCCCACTCCGAAGTTAGGGTATTGCTTCTCTTCGGATTCCGATTCAGATTCGGACTGAGTTCGATTTCGATTGTTCGGACTGACTTGCGCTTGGCGCTCTCTCGTGCTCTCCGAAGTCGGACTTGAATGAATGGCCAGCAGATGGACCGACCGCAAAATGGAAAATGCCGATCGTTGCGGCAGTGAGGGTAGATGGGAGGGGGGGTGGTGGGTAAGGGAGTGGTGGGGCCAAGAGGGAGCGGCGATCGCCAATTTCAGCTAAAGCTATAGCTAAAGCCAAAAGCCAAAGCAGCAGCAACAACAACCGAACAGCGAATAACAAACGGCAAAAGCAAAGCCAGGCAGGTAGATCAGTTGTGAATCTGGCAACAAACCATTTGGCTGGGGCTGCTGCTCCAAAATAACAAAAACAACGCGATACGATCCGATCCGATTCGATTCGATTCGATCCTCTCTTCGGCTCCAAATGTCCGCGTGTGAGTTTGTGTGTGTGAGTGCCCATCAGTTGCACTGTGTTGTTGTTGTGCTTTTGCCGCGTTCCTGCTAATAAATATAACAATATATCCCCATAATATACCCACATAAATCTGGCCAAAAAGTGTGTTTAAAATCACCCTTTCAGCCATATAATTGCCTGTAGCCTATGATTTTGGCCCTTTGTCACGTGATGACATTGCAAGGATATCAATTTCCCGCTGAAAAGAGCGAAATGCGCGTGTTTTCACTGCCTTATAGCGGCTCGTATGACGCCCTATTGGCCTTTTTAGAAACATCTGTTGGCCAATGTGTGTGTATGTTGGCTAATTGGCCAATACCCCGGCCCCTCAACTACCACACGTTTGTCCACAACTCTCAAACTCTTGACTTGTTTGTTTTTCTTTTTTGTTTTTGTTAACTGATCGATAATATGCGATCTGCTGATGACCAGTGTTAAGTGATCAGAAAACTGGATAACTTTGAAAAGTTTTCTTCGAAATAAGTGTAAATGTAAAGTTATTATATAAATATAACATTTGTATCTAAGGAAAAATTTAAAAAACATCCCCTTTTCAACAGAGGGCGCCTGTGTATCATACTCATCGCGGGCTAAGATCTAACTAGAACAGATCCGTATAAGTGCGGCTACGTGATACGGTTTATAAGGTGCATATATAGTCAGTGTACGTGGGTAGTTTGCCATTAGCTGCACAAATCCGAACGAATTAAATTCTAGTGGATTCTAGTGGAATGGAATTGAGTTTAACGCACATCGATGACGCTGAATCAGTTAGCCCTGTTTTTCGTTGTTACTGTTATTGCTTTCGTTACGATCGCCCCAATAAGTTTTGCATATGCTTGCTGATCACAGTGGAACCTAGGGATAAAGTCCTAGCTTCAAGTTCTGAAGAGACTTCCATCTCTAATGAATAGGTATACCATTAGGATATATCTAGCGGGCTTTATTGATAGGTCCACAGCTCTATAGATTCATGATTGATTTGATCCAACAAACTAGCCAATGAATACATTTTTATTAGTTCGTTAATCACTTCATTCAGCAAACTATTCGTTTTACTCAATGAAATCGAATCGAGTTCGTTCATTCAAGGCGAGGATCGTGTTAGGAATGCTGCACTGTGGTTACAGGTACGACAAACCGACAAGTTCCACTTTTTGTATACCACACAACAAATACCTACAGTCAACCCCAGACAGATCACGGTTCTATAACGTATATATATATATATATATATAATGTATGGCAGATACTCGCTTTGTGTGGGTCGAAGAAAGAAAGAAAACAGCATCAAGATTGAGTTAAGTAAAGTCGCGCAAATAACTCGATCGTTTCGTCATTTTGAGCAGCTATCAATATTTGATATATGTCCAAATACACAGACATGACTATATCCATATGTAAAATGTACATATGCAAATCGATTCGAAGATCTACACTGGGGAAAAAGACTATAAACAAGCTTATTCGGTTATTTCAACTCTTCTGATTAAGCTCTTGAAAATAATTTTGTAAGCACTACTTATAGTTGTTTGATTAGAGAAAGTTAATCTATTAAATGACCAATATAAAATTTTTTTAATATTGAACCGAAAGTATTTTTCTCTGTGCACATATACATAGACGGATCGCCTTGACGTCGAACATCGTAAAATCCTCCGATTTTGTAAATTTGTTGACTCCAAACCCCGTTTGTGTGTCAACAGTAATATTGTGTTTAAGTCTGTATGTTTCTGTTTTAGTTTCTGTTTTTTTTTGTTTCGAGAACGCTTGAGTTTCATTAACAGGCGGGGGCGGGTCGCCCGGCGAAGGCGTTCCAAATGATTTGGATTTGACTTTGGCTTTGGCCAAAAACGAAAATTAAAACTCATTTTGACCAAATGCGTTCGAAACTATGCGGCAAAACTGCGAGTGGGCCGCTCCGTCAGTTCAAAGTTGTTCGAAGGCAGCAATTATCCAAATGATCGAACGATGCCAAAGATCGGAGAAGTGGAGAACACAAAATCCGAGTCAAGGGGACGACAACAATATAATTGATCCTTTGATTTAGCATGGAAATGGGGATTTTTTTTTGTAGATTTCCAATCATTAAATTTCCTTAATAGGCAAACGAAACTCAGCCGCAATCATTGCTACTATAAGAATTATTCACGAGTAAATAAAAATCCCAGGTTCAATGGTAAAACAGTTAACACCTTTTTATCGGTTGAATTGCACATTTGATGGGGTGATCGATCTGTCAAATAGACGTTTCAAAAATAAAGCTCTGCAGGCGGCACAATCTATCCAAATTAAAATGAATTCAATCGATTTAAACTTTTACGAAAGCAGTGGTGAAATGCGAAGTGAATTCAGACAACTGGGAATATTTGTGAAGGACGTAAATTAAAATGATACTTTGGTATTCACTTTGGTATTGCATTAAATGCACTATCGAGTGGCTCCATCTCGCGGAATTTTTTGTGAACGCCCCTTGAAAAAAGTATTAATTCATGAAGCATACTTTTCAGCGCGCATTAAAACGGTAATATGGCTTGAAACTCAGCTAAGCTAAGACGGCAACCAATGAATCTAAAAATCAAAAGCTAAAACATATTGTTTAAAAAGTTCTAGTGGAAATGCTAATTAAAACTGCTAAATAATTATAATTGGATAAATAAATTTAAAATCTGTTTATGTGAAAATGTGATTAAATATTTAACAAAAACCCAATTTTCTTATTTCAAACAGAAAGCGAGAAAAGGCTAAGGTTACAATCAGCAAAGTTAAAGAACTGTAAGAGAAAAATAATCGTAGTACATTCGACTCTATATTTATGAGACAAATCTGCAGCGGCTATGGCTTTAAGCAAGACCATCAAATCAAAAGCTGGCGCCAAAGACGAACAAAACGAACTGGTGAGTGCTAGACGAACCCCATTTAAACCACCCACTGCCCCCTAACCCATCACAGTTACTTTCAATACCATTGCTTACAGTTGTGGTCAAAAAAATAGTGGTATCTGCGTACTTTTGCCAGAGAACTGAACCATCTTTCTTAGGAATTACTAAGCACCAGAAAAAACGATTTTTTAGATCTCTTTTAATCTCTTTTGCATTTCTGCGTTAATAAGTTCTATGTGCTGTCTTGTTATATATATGATATATATGAAAACATAATACTTTTGTAATATTTAAAAAATATATCTTAAAAACAGAAAGAAATTACATTAAAATGTGCGCAAGAGCTCATTTATAATCCGAAAATATAATAAACTCAGACATTTCTTTCTCACAGCTTAAATTAATACACCTTCTTCGAGATATATCGTTATTTCGGTCATTGAGTGTTTATAGTACCACATAGCCCTATTATTTTGACCGCAGCTGTACTCCCCTGTTGCCTGGAAGTGTACTCACATTCGGGCCACGTTAATCGCGTAAGGTGGCTCAGGTAAAGCTCTCGACGAGCGGGCAAAAACAATGAATGGCTGCCAGCGTCGACGTCGGCAGAGGCAAAAATACAACGAACAAAAAATAATAAAGTTTTTCAGCTCAGGTGTAACAAACTAACGGTGCAGTTACCGACGGCCAGCAGTCGCAGACGCGCCATCGAACACGCCGCTCGCGATCGCGCGCTCATTCGGATTTCCAATTTCCATTTTCCATTTTCCGTTTTCCAGCTGCTCAGCAGCTTATTCGGTTTTTTCGGCACGATCGTTTTCCGTTTCGGTTTCAATTTCCATTTCGTTGGCGCTTCATTTAACACAACCGCTTAAATTGAAAACCCCTCGAATGGAATTGATCTAAATTTAATTGCGATTTGTTTTGTGTGTTGATTGTCGCGTTGCACTTGATCTTTTATTTTGTATTTTTTTTACTTGGTTTTATTGTTCGTGCGGTTTTTTGCGCTAATTGCCTGAATGGCGAAGGCAAAGTGCAAAGTGTGACAGTGCAAGAGATAAAAATAGCCAGCGATCGCGAAGGAGAGAGAGTGAGAGGGGTAGAGAAGGGTGAGCGGGAGGCAAGTACACTGAAAAAAATGTGCGTCCAAGAACTTGTTCTTGGATCGTGATAGCAGGCATTCGAAAGGTATTTGGCTGAATATTTGCATAGATATCCACAGAAAATGTAAGGTGCATTTCGATATTTGAAAGTTCTCGTGGTCTACACTCAACAAAATACTTGCATTCGCATTTTTCAGTAAGATGTATAAATTAAGGATAGCCCATATCCTCATTGATTCTGTAGTTGTAGTACAGACATTTTACTAGTGCGCTTCGTCACTATGCAGATTTATTTTCCCAGTAATATTGATGCTGTGCATACTTATGTACATCTAAATGTATGCAAATATTATACATGCAATTTTGATCTTGATACAACAGTAAGGCAGTGAGAATAGGAAAATATTTAAGTAAACAGCAGTAGAAGCGTGGAATTTCAAGACCATAGTAAATAATGAATACCAGCTTGGGGCGAAAAGCCGCCAACAATTAAGAAAACTGGGCCAACAAATAGATTTAGCTCAACAACTTATCTGCATATGCGTGGAATTTCTTGCGATGAGCATTGTTATACAATATATGTACATACATAAATATATGTTTTTTGTGCTGTGCAGAATTGTAGAATTGGATATATATTTTTATGCGACCCATTCCCGTTGCCAGATCTCGTGGCCCAAGTGGCGTATACGTGCAAAAAATTAATCATTAACTCGGGCTTTTTGCCTTTTTGCTTTTTTGCACTCACTCTTCGTTGTTCGTTTCGTGTGTTTTGCGCTTCGTTTTGCCGCTCTATTCGTTGTCGTGACATTTGTTGTTGTTGTTGTTGTTCGGCTGCATATTTGCCAAACAACAAACAATTTAGTTTGTACTTCTATTTTGTTGCCATTTTGTTGATCTTTGCGTGTTGCATCACACAACCCACATGGCCCATCGCGCATACGCAATGTTGGCCCAACGAATTAGTTCTACTATTGGCGCAATATTGCCAGTTTGTCAAACTTAAGCCCAGACCCCCCCTACCCACACCAGCATCGCAAACCCCCCCCCCCCCCCCCCCCCTTTTGGCAGCGGGCCACGGAAATATTTTCCCACCATTAAGAGGCCCCCAAAGTCCGAGAGATCTGGCAATATAACAACAAGGCCTGAGAAACACTCACATATAGCAACAAATCAAAGCCTGCACACAAAGTGTTGGACACAACACTGCGAGAAAAGGGATGGCACTCTTGAGTATTTTTATTCAATTCATAGTATCCACTCTAAACTTAGTACTTTATTAAGTTATTAAGAGTTACCATGTTTTGAAGTATACTTTCCTATTACATCCATATTTATACCAGAAAATAATATTCATAAAATAAATTTTTTTTTAAAGAAATTTCCTCTTAATTACAAATATATTATATTTTCAATCAGTATTCCATATTCGCTTAACTAGGAAATCTGACAGGTACAATAAGTTCAAGTTTTTTCCAGTGCATTGGAGCTTCAAAGGGGGTGGAATGAAGTGTGGGCTGCGGGCGGTGGTTTTCACTAGCACCCACAACTAATGCAGTTGTTGTTGTTATATCAGTTTGCTATTATTATTATTGTGGCTGTTGTTGTTGTTGTCGCCTGTTAGTTGCCAGTTATGTGTGGCTGCCTTTTTGAAAAAGAGTTTTGTTGCCTGTTTGTTTATTGTTGTTTTTATACGTGCGCTCAACTTGTTTGTCCGTTGTGGTTGTTGTGGGTGAACTATTTAAGATTTTTTTCCGCTCTTCTAAAGAGGAAAACCTCTTTTTGGCCTGTGTTTTTCGTTTTTTGGACAGCAGCCACAATTCAATGTCTTTGTATGGCCAAAAGGCGTGAATTAAATGCAACTACAACATGCCGGTGGGAAAAGGGGACTTCGGTTGGGCACTAGGGGCAGTTTGGGGGATTGGCTGGGACTAGTTGTTTTGGATACCTATTCGTCGTTGGTTGACCAGTGCGTGACTTGTGGGCTCGGCTACAACTTTGTTGTTGCTGCTCAGATCGCACAGCTCCAGAGCCTTCATATATGAAGTTGCTGTCGCAGCACACGAAAAAAAATAAGGAACTGGATTACCACACGAAAAACATGTCATTCATATCAGAATTCTTTTTTAGAAACCAAAAAAAAAGGCATCAATGTGAGCCTAACTTCTTAAGCAATGCTTTTCATTGACGCTTGGTCACACAGCCTGAGCAGTGCGACCCTGCTACCCAGCCTAGAACGAATTGCAAGACAAGTTTTACGTATTCAAAAGACTGTTCATCTGAAAGCTCGATTTCTTGCAGTGCTTTGCTGCTGTTGCTTTTGGGTCAAGTAAAAGGCATTGCGATTGCATTAGGAATTGTCAAAGTTTGCCTATGCTGCGACTCCAAACTCCAGCTCCCCCGAAATCAAGCGAGATTTTTCAATTGGTGACTCATGGTTGGGCGTGACTACACCCCATCCACCAGAGGCCCCCCTTCGATTTTGGCCCAAGTAAGCCTGTCACAAAAGAGGAGGCATCGGCTTTGGCATCGCCTTAAGCGGCACACAGACAATCCGAAGTCAGAAGCTTCTCTGCCATAATTTAACGTTTTTTTTTATTCGCGATGGCTTCCATTGATTCCCTTTTACAAAGCAACAAATCGATTTGACCGGAAGCAATTACAAAAATGGCCAAATTGCAGTCACAATTAAGTGTGTGTTGTTGTGCTGGCCTGACGTCATCGGCAGATCGCTAAAAACTAAAACCGAAAATAGCAAATCAGCCAGTCGACAACCCGGTCAAGATTTATTGTCCGTTTGCCTAATTATCGATTCAAGAATCGTTTTCCCGCACCAACGAGCTTGTGGATGTATGAACGTAGATATATCGCGTCTGAGGAACATCCGTAGGAAGCAGAATCTCAAGTTGGGCAGATAGTTCACGAAAACGATGGTCAACATAAAGTTCGAATTGCTGGAACAGTTAGTATTTCTTGTTGGTATTGGAAAGTTCAGATCGCTAAAGATTTGTGTCAGATCAAATAAATCTCACAGTAAACTAATAGAAAGCCAGTTTAGTGATGTTATATTGTTGTGTATTAAAATTGCATACTTAGAAAATTCGAATAAAATGTAAGCTACTCAAATAATTTATCCACCTAATTTATAGATTCAAGTACTAGATTTCGCAAACCCCTTACCAACTTTCTGTGTAAATCCAGCCAGATATCTTCGTGTATAACCAAATATTACCCAAATACAGCAACTGCAGTCAGAGGGCAACATTTTCACAGGCCACAGGGTCTGGTTTTTTTTTTGTTTGTTTGTTTTGCCATCGCCGTGGGTCTGTTGATCTGACCTTTGGCCGCTCTTTGGGTCCAGCTAATTCAAAGTGGGCCCAAAAGTTTGTTTTGCGTCCGAATTTCCACTTTTATTTTCCATTTCATCGCCTTGAACTGTGTACGCTGCCCTTTTGGCTTTCTGCCTGTATTTTCTTTTGCTGGTTAACGAAAAAAAAATATATATATCTTCGTTACCAAAACAGATATAGTGGCTCAAATGCCGGACCCAAATCCATTTATGACCCTTGGCTGGGGCTTAATGAGCTAGTAGAACCGTTCTAGGCTTAACGCTTGAGGAATTTAACGCCCACTGAAACGGCGGGAGGCGTATCATCCATGGTTATCTCTCGAACGAGTATGGGTACATAATTTAAATAAAATTTTAGTGGAAAATATACAACACCAACACCAATGCTGTGAATGCCCTGATGTGAAATTTGTGAAATGCGAGTTTGTTGGCAACATACATACGCTTTTTCTGGGTGTTTTTGAGCCGTATTTTTGCTAGACATTAAAGTTAGAAGTTGCTGTATTGGTCCACTTGTCACCTTAGTTGATCCAAATATATAGATTTGGTTTTCCTGCTCTTTATCTCTCTTTCTCCGCTCGTTGGCTTAATTCTCTTTCGATCCGATTTGGTATGGTTTTGCTTGGCTTAGAACCCGGACTAAATCTTCGCAAGCTGGAGCCGTGAATCGCGCTCTGCGATGTGGTGCGAGCTCTGGACTTGCCGCCGAGCAATACCACAAACTGGAGCTGGAAGTGCGACTGCAACTGGAAGCGGAAGCCGAACAGGATCGGGAACGGGAAAGGGAACGGAAACGGAAACGGAAAGTTGGCGGGAACAGTGGGGCGAGCAGATGTAGTCGGCAGTTAGAGCACAGCCACCGTTGCAACCGCCAGCGCCAGATGATCGAATGGTGGTGATCCTCCTACTGTCGCCATGCACTTGCAGCCGCAGCAGCAGCAGCAGCCACGCCCACGACCACGCCCATGATCCCGGCCACGCACCATCCAAGCACCACCACCAGTACCACCAATACCACCAACACCACCAACACAACCAACACAGCCAGCACCATCAACCACCAGAACAACCACCATCGGTGGCTAGAAGTGGAGATTCCCGCAGCAGCAATGAGTCTTCATCGGCATCCACGGGCGACACAGCCATTCCGGCTGAATATCTGCAGTTGCACCACCAGAAACAGAATCAAAATCAAAAACCGAAGGATCCACAGAATCGGCAACATTCGGAGAATTATCCCCACCAACCTAGTCATAGTTGTAGCAGCGCCACAACCACAGCACCACTGTCCGTTTTTGGCCACGGATGTTGGATGCCCCTGCAGCCAGCGAACGCCGTGCCGAAGCCACAGCGATCCCATGGCCTCCAGTGGTCATCGAGCGCCTATCCTGCCCCACATGCCACCAGCCACCAACCGGTCATCTTCCGCGTCCAATCGTCACTGCCCAACGGGAGCTTTACTAACGCCACCACCACCACAACCACAACCACTGACTACGTGCGTCACGTGACCCGCGTTAACTTCTACGACATTGATACTTCGCAGGTCGAATTCGAACCCAAAGACGACGAGGAAAGCAACGAGGTCACGGCAAGCAATTGCGATACAGAAGCTATTACCAAAGAAGGTGAGTTCAACTAGTTCATACGTGGGTAGGGTACTACATTAGCGGAAGTTAAACACTATCCTCACATCAATTCATTAGATTTGATAGTGTACTAACTTAGGTTATACCTTCCGTGCAATAAATTCTGTCAGAAGTCTAAATCTAATAATTATCTAAAAAAAGGCAAATAATAATCTGATATTAGCTAGCTAACTAGATAGCTAAGATAGCTAACTAGATAGGGTAAAAGCTTAAGCTATCTAACTAAAGTTATCAATGCAATGAGTTCAATTTAAAGAGACTCAAAGAGTTAAGTAGTACGCTGAGGTTAAACCAATTCTTAGATTATACATTTCTCGTTTTTTAATAAGGTGTATTTCCGTGCAACAGAGTAGATAAGTGAGTTAAAATCGACAGGTAACACGAAATGACAGTTGTATCAATATGAACATAAGCAATCGCTTAACTATCACATCACTGCGATCTCCAGCGACGAAGTGGGTACGACAGTTCATGTCAAGACAGTGATCAATCAAAACGTTCTGAACTCGATAGCCCGAACAGATCGTGGGTGAGCCAATCAAGTGACATCATCACCATTGGCATGTCCAAGCCTTCGAGCATCAGCCAACAAATTGCCACCAGCGTGAGATCACAGGTAGTGAGTGGAGCAGCCGAGATATGGATGGATCGATGGCGGTGGTTTGACATAGTCACTGGATTACTCACTTGATTATCGATTGCGGGCTGGTTGTGCAATAGTGGTAGCTATAATGCACCGTAGAGTAGAATTGGTGCTTAATTTGGCAAAGCAAATGTGCCTGCTTACGGTGGCAAGCAACTGACCTCTCGCACATTAAGTATACGACCCGTTGGCCGCCGAGGAAGATGAGAAACGAAAGCGAAAGCTATGAATGTGATTCCGATCCATTTCCATATTCATAATTCCATAATTCAGCTGCTAATCCCAAATTCCTTTCGCTCCCTGCTGTTATTTTGTTGTTTTTTTTTTTCAATTATATATCCCACCCGCGGAAATCATAGAAAGTTTTGATTTAATTATGTGATTAACATAACACAAAGGCGCCACAGCCAGCAGTAGCTTGCAACCAGCAACTGGCAACTGGCAAGTTGCAACTGCAACAATAAGTCGATTACTTGCGGCAATCTGAAAAATGTATGCACAACAACCGTAAGAAACGTGTAAAAATTAGAAATAACAAGCGGCTAACAACAAAATGCAAATGCATGGAGTACTGCCAACTGAATTGCTGGAAAAAAAAATGATCCAAGAAAAAGGCAATGTGGCTGCCGCGGCAAAAGATTTCCCACGTTAGCGAATCATTAAAAATCAACTCGCGAGCCAGCTTGACAAGACATATGCAAAAATGGGAGGAAAAGCGCTGGAAAAATTACAATAATTGGTGCACCACCTAGCGACACCACCTTCCACCTACCAGCACACTCCGCCCCACTTCACCCACCTGCCACATGCCACTTGCCACCAGCCTGCTACTTTGGTTTCCATTTTATTTGTATTGCAAAGGAAGTGGCTCCTTAACTGCGACAAGAAAGGGAAAATGTTCGCTTTCAGTTGGAAAGTCACATAATGGTACAAATCTATTTGCGTATATATGTATCATATGGATATATATATCATATATATCACTCTACTTATATTCATTTCTTATCTTTGCCCATAAGTCTTTGGTTCTAATTAAACATTAACATTCGCGTAATTAACAGGTTAAGTTAGCCATTATGTATAATCCAATTCTTAACATGGTTTTCATTTTAGGTATTTCTTAATATAATAATTAACAATATGTATAGTTAAATATAGTTAAGGAATTGCTTAGCAATAATATCAATATCTTATGATGCACTTATGCAACATTTTTTATCTGTGAATTCTGTTGCTACCCCCCGTTTTTTTTCTGTGTGTGTCTTGTGACAAATGCCCAGTGGGTGGTCTATAAAATGGAAAATGCGATTGGGGAAGGGGATTGGGAAGGGGATAAATGGGATTTAGGATAGGTTGACAGGCCATGATCGGGACCAACAGTGGGACCAACAGTGGGACCAACAGTGGGACCGACAGTGGGACCGACAGTGAAACCGACAGTGGGACAAACAGTGGGACCAACAGTGGGACCAACAGTGGGACCGACAGTGAAACCGACAGTGGGACCAACAGTGGGACCAACAGTGGGACCAACAGTGGGACCAACAGTGGGACCGACAGTGGGACCAACAGTGAAACCGACAATGGGACCAACAGTGGGACCAACAGTGGGACCAACAGTGGGACCAACAGTGGGACCAACAGTGGGACCGACAGTGGTTTGTCCCGCCGACTGTCCCACTGTACAAGTGCGGATCGCAGCCAGAGATGTAATGCAATATCTGGGTGCTGTGGAAAGACCTGCAGACAGATCGGTGGTGGAAATGCGAGGAAATCGGTGGAAATCGTTGGAAATCGCTTGTAACTGAGGCTTGTTAAGTGGGCGTGGCGAAGCAGCATAAATTCACATTAGCGTCAAGAGCCCAAGCGCAATCGATTGAAGCGAATCGGTTTTATGGTTCGGTATATTTTTTCGATTTTTTTTTATTTTTGGTTTTGAATCCGATCGAAACAATGGCAAACGAAACCGAGAATGCAATTGCACCCGATATCCAACCTGCTGAAAAGCCCCTTTTGTTTTGCCCCTTTTTCCCCCCACCCGCAGCATTTTCCTGGCCACATTTTCCAACGATTTTCCTCTTCTCGTCTTGTGCCGTTTGTTTGCTTAATTGTGCTTGTTGTTGTCGATGGTGTTGTTATTGTTGCTGTTGCTATTTATGAAGTGGTTGACTGCCCTGAAGGAAGGGAAAAATGGGCGGCGGGATCGGAGGGGGCGGGGTGGCAAAAGCTGAACCAGCAGCAGTTGCAACAATGCGGATATGTATATATAGTGTGCTCAAATGATAAAGATAAACAGTCTGGTCAGGCAGATACATATACATATATACATATAGACGAACAATGGGCAAAGGCCTTGGCACAGTGACAACTCCTACGTAAGGAACGCCTTTCAAGCTTTGAGATGTCAATCAAAACTCAATTAAGCAACTGAGTTAAGTAGATAAAGTAGTACATGCGAATAAAGTGGAAGTATCTTAACTTTAGTCTAACAATATTATATCATCTTTAAGCTGACCAATTTTCAATTAAGTATCTGGTAAAAATAGTTGCAAATAAAAAAAAAAGGCGTCGAATATTTAGTGTACACAAAACCTAAAGTCTGCTTATCTTTAAGTTAATCATTTGAATTCGAATAGTATCACTTACTCTTTAAGTTGTCAAATCGTAATCAGTAACCCAAAGGGTTACGTACTCCTATAGGCAGTGCGGACTGTAGTTCAATCGACTGCCCAGCGGACTGCAATTGCGGTCTCGAATTCGAAACAAGTCGCGGACTTAGATTCAGATTCAGACAGACGCCAGACAACGCGACGTCTCGTTTCGGTTTCTGCCGCCGCTGCTGGCGCTGCAAATGCAGATAGATTATATAAGTGCGACCTTTAATGGTCCAGCGATCTCAATGCAGCCGAGATCCAGATGGGTCGCAGGGGGGGATGGTGCTTGTGGTGGAAAATGGCCAGAGATGGAGCCCAGGCACTACTCCGCTTTGCATCCACGAGATGAAGGAAGCAAAAAGCAGCAGCAGCGGGAAAAACTCGCGGATGTCCGTGCTTTGAGCTCTGGGTTCCCGAATCCCAGATTTCTGGTCTCTAGTCTTTGGTACATGTAGCCCAACGAGCGAGTGGTACCTATGGTACTGTTGGTTTAAATACTTTACCTAAAAATGAATATTTTAGTTATTTAGGTACCTTTTAATCGTATATCTGTACCATTTAACTTTTAATTTAAATAATAACGCATAGGTATTTTTAAATTTGAAAGACTTTTGACCATGTCTGTATTTATTTTTCATCTTTATTTTTCATCTTGAGTTTCGAAAACCATGTGAAACAAATGCAATATTGTAGGATTTTTTTAACTAGTTTAATCATCCGTCTTACAGCTTGTTTTTTCATTTCCCCCCTCTTCAGCACAATTAAAGCTGCAATGTAGTAGGTTTTTTTTGCGTTTAAAAATGAAAACGTGCCAGGTTAAGTTTAGCCTTTTTTTCTAAAATGCAAAAAGAAAAAAACGGACAGCACTAGGCTCAAAGTACAGTTAGCCGAGAGACCAACTTGGTCTGGATTACGTAATTTGGCGAGCAGCTCGAATGCGCTGGAGCGCTTCACGCCCCTCCGACTTTCCGGCTTCTTTTGTTAGAAGCGACGGAGTAGATCTCAAAATGGGCATTATCCACATGCAAATGAGGCATCTTGGGCAGTTGGCTCTGTTGCAATTGGTGCCAAAAAAAAATGAACAGCAGATTGCCGCACGAGAGCCATTGGGCAACATCTGGTCCTGTCTGCAAATCTGCAGTTGGTTGCACCAAAAGCTCGGCTGGGAAGAGCTTTAATTTTGGCCTAAACCCAAGCTTCAAATGGCCAATCAATCCGCGCCAGTTTGGGTAGCCGCCTTTTGGGATGCAGCCCAAAATCGATTCAAAGCTTTAGATAGTGTGCATAAAACTTATTGAAACTAAACTAAGAACTTAAAGTTATAAATAATTATTGATAATTATAATATATATTTACATTATATGTCTTTATATATAACATTAAAAAATAGCTAGAAATTAAAAATTTGCAAAGATGTGCACTTTTCAGTATTTGGAAGGATAATATAACATATTTTCAATAAATTAGTATGAATAATTTATTTACGTATTGAATCTGATAAGAAGCTTTCCTCGTAAACCCCATTTTACAGAGGAGTGGATAACGAAGCGCAAGACAGAACTCACAACTACCAGACAGATCGAGACGAGGGTGAAGCGACAGGTGAAGCTGCAGGATGGCAAAGTGATCGAGGATTCGGGGCCGATTGTCTCCACCAACACCACCGAGGACACCGACAAACAGGAAACGGAAACCACTGAGGTGGGTGTTCAGTGATTCGATTGCATTGTCATAATGAATGGCATGAATTTCTAAGGGGTACATTTTCATATGCTTACTATTGAATCCCGATTTTCCGCTTCTCTTCATTTCCACCTCAGAAACGCGACCTTGACCTGCCGGATGACCTCGACGGCAATGCCCAGCTGATCGACGTGGCCGCCCTGCAGGCGGGCGCCATAAATGAGTCGCAGTTGGCCCAAATCCAAGAGGTCTTCGGTCCGGCCGATGGAGCCGGAAAGCTGGTCAAGCGCATGGTTCCGCGTCCGGTGGACGGACTGGTGCGTCAGACGGACGACAAGAGGGTCATATCGCACGAGGAGATCAAGGACTACCACGAAACGGAGGACGTACAGCATCACGGCGACTTTACAGATCAGGTGGGTACTTATGATCCAATCGTTGTGGGTTTCAATTCATGTTTATTAAGATGTTTGAAACGTACATGCATATACTTTCAAGTAGTCCCCCCTTCTGTATTCCATTGACTCATTACAAGTTAGCTTTATTTTCCAATTTACCAAGAGATCCATCAAGAAAAAGAGATTCTCGGTAAAACGGTTTTAAAGCGAAGCATTTGGCGGGAAAGGGCTCCAATTTTCTTATTAGAAGGGGCCCGATGGGCTCAACCTCCACTCGGTCGTGGAACTAGCGCCCACTCCCGACCTCCGACCCCCCACAGTGAAGTGCTATTCATCTTGGGCCTAAGCTTCGGCATCGGCCTCACCATATTTTCATCTCCATCACGAGTGGCGCTCTGCACCACTCGCCGCTCAGCACCACTCGCCGCTCTGCACGACTCGCCGCTCCGAACAAGAAGAAGATCGCCCCAAGACCGGTTGGGTTAAACGAAAACAGGAGCGGTTCAGGCCAAGATCAGTAGCCAGTAGCCAGATCAGCCATTAAATGTGCAATCTGTTGGATTAAACTGTGACAGTTTTGAATTTGGATTGATTCATTTCACTGAGTTATTTCGAAAGTACCAGTTATAAATTTATTTATCTTTAGCCAAGCTTAATTTGTTTATTAAAAGCTTTTAGTCTACATTTCTCCGAGTGTTGCTTGTCTTGTAATCGGAGACAGGACTGTGGACAGGCCGAACCGAAAATTGGCGTAAATAACTAAAAATCAATTCGGCGTGGAAAGCAACAATGTAGCAGCACTGGATAGTTGGCTTTTTTTTATTGTTGTACAGTGCACACCCAACGCCATGAACCAAGGAAAGCAAAATTTCATTCATTAATCATTATAAATTATTTAAATTGTTTCTGAAAAAATAATAATTTCAAATAGATAGACTGTTCTATGATATTCCTCGAATTCCGAATGCAAGTTTTCAGAAGTTAATAACGCAGTAGCAATATTCACACTTGTGGGTCCTAACCGTGTTTTTCTCTTTTTTCACTTAGCTCTGTTGTTGCTGTTGTTTTTGTTGCTTCCAAGCTCATTCGAAAGTTATTGGTGTTGTTTTTGGAGCTGCATCCCGCTGTCGTCGCAGTCGCAGTTGCTGCCTCTGCCGGCGTCGCTGCCGCCGCAGAGCTCCTCTTTTTGCCTTTTGAATAACTCGATCAGTTGCCGTTGAGCGAGCGAATAGAGTACAACTCGCTTGGCTGTTCGCGTCGTCCCGTCTCGTTTTGCATCGATGTACTGTTATTTCTTTTTGTTTGGTTGTCTGTTATTTATCTCCGCATTAAAGACAATCGGTGGAAAAGCACGTTAATCGTTAATCATCTATCGGTATCGCCAATCTTTCCGGCTGTGCAGTGTTGTTGGGTTTTTGTTTACAAAAACAAGCTACACTCTCTCCATTTAAAAATAGATGAGTGTTTTGAGTGTGTGTGTGTGTGTTTGTGCGGCTTAGTTTGTGTTTTAATTCAGTTGTTAATGCGTGGGTCGTCTTGGCCAAGTTAGTAGATGGTGCAACAAAGATTAGAGCATCGATAATTTTGTGAAGAAGTTGGTGAAAAAGCAGAGCAGAAGGAGGAACAAAAGAGTGAAGGAGGAGGAGCGGTAGGAGGAGCAACACAGCCCCAATTTGCATAATTATCAAGGTGCGATATGTTCCAATACCTAATGGTATAATTAAGACCCATAAGCATCCCGAAATTTCCTCCCCTAAAACAAATTTCCCATCGTGGTCTTCGGTACCCAAAAGACCAACATAAACCGGTAGTTGGCAATTAACCAAGCCAAAAAGGTAATGCCATTGAAGATGTGTTGGGGCTCTTGTTGTGGTCGTTATACGGACACTTACAAGGCATCAGAGCTGTCCGCTCAACCGCATCCCAAAGAGGCATTTTTGAAAAACATTTTAACTAAAATATAACCCCTGTGCTTGACAGTATAAATATAAATTACATTTGATCAGACCTAGTGTAATGGATGAGAAATAATCAGGTTCTCATTCTTATTATTGTGTTTCTAATTTATTAAACACAAGAAAACTTTTGATAAATTCTTTGAGCTAAATAGTGGAATTATAATATCTTATTATCTTAAAGTAAAATACATTGATTTGCATTTCATGATTGTGTTTTGACCATTGCGTTGCTTTAATTCCCACCTGATTCTAGATTTCAACCTTAGAAACATGTGAACCTCTAAAATCTTTTACAAAGCTTAGTTAAAATGTTATCAAAAGACCAACATTCCTGGTTGGTTACAAGCTATTTGACTTTTAGTCCAACCAACTAATGGCTAAAATGATGGTCAACACTGCGAGGCATACACACTGGGATGATCGAGCGAGACAGAGTCAGAGGCTGGCAGACAGAGAGAGGGCGATGGGAGTGCACACTCTCCCGAAGGCGAAACCTCGGAAACCTCTGACAAAAACCCAGAGCAGCTGGCTTTCGGCCCGGGGCAGACCTGTTCTGAGCCAGGTTTAATCAATAGCCATAGAGCTACTGCTGCTGCCGTTGCTCCTGCTTGGCTTTCTTGGATTCTAGGCGTGTCTGCGGCAGGTCCATGAACCTAAGATACAGATATACACAAACAAACCAAACCAAACACCAACCGACCGGCCATATAGCCATCCAGCCATCCAGCCATCCAGCCAACCAAACCCCATTGCGAACAAATTGCGGAATCGGTGCGAGATATACACAAGTACACAGTACATAGCACATTAAATTCGACCATGCCACAACATTCAGAGAAGTTTTGTGGAAAGCGACCACAAAAAGTGTTTGGAATTTGAATTTAAATTTTGTATCTCTCGGTACGTGTGTACTTCTTTGTCTTAGCGGCAGTCTCAGCAGTCTCCATCTCCAGGTGTATCTATGTGACCACGTAGAGCTCTGTGTGAGTGGGTACTTGGCTGGTCGAAAACTCGTTTCGAGTCAGTCTAGGTGCCCCCACATGCTAAATCCAATCCAATCCAGCCCAAACAACTCTAATCAGCAAATGCCAATCAGCAGCAGCAGCCGGGCAGAGCAGAGGTTCAGGGGGCCTAAAGTTGGTCTAAAGTTGGGTTTAACTTGGTCCAAAGGGGGCACTAAAGGGGCTTAGACTTAACAATTCACGCAACGGAAACGATAAACCGACTTCGAGTCGGAGTTGGAGTCCGAGGCCCACAGATCCCGAGCATAGAGCAAGTATCTTTCCCTGCTTAGTTGCTAGCCACTGTAGAACCCAAACTTCGAATTTGAATTCGACTTCAAATTCAACTCTCACACCAGGCTACTCTGGCACTTACTTACACTTAGCACTTACAATAGGGCAACCCATGGGTTGTGACCTCTAAAAACAACTATAACTCCTAACTTTCTGACTAACTTAGTTAACTTTTAAATGGTACTTTTGAAGGGTTCTATTGATTCAGTTTTGAAAACTTATAGCAAAGATTAAGTACCATTCTTAAGAGCCTAAGTTGTATTCTTTTACATTGGTATAAACTGCTTTGAACTATTTTCTTCTTTGGGTTGTTATCTAATTAAAAGTTATATCGATCTAATAAAAAATTGAAAAAAATTTTACACTTGCTAATATTTATATTGTTAATATCTAATTGCACTGATAAAAACTAAGGTCGAAGGCATTTGGTTTTTTTCTTGCGACCCACACAAACGACCTTTTGTTTGGTTTTGTGAAGAGGGAATTGCTCGGCTTTTGTTGCTGTGTAGACATCATTATCATATGCAGGCGCGTTGGCGTTGGCCGCACACTAACTGAATTACAATAATAATAATCGATCGAGAGCTCTGCTCCATTCCGCTCCGCTCCGCTTCGCTCAGCTCAACTTGGCTCAGCCCAGCTCCGTGTGGTTCGGCTTGCCTCTCAGTTCGGAGAGGTTGAGCAACTCCCAAGGCAAACTGGTCTTGCTTGGTCTTGGTCGCTGGGTCCAAGCGATCCACTCCACCGTGTACACACGGGGAAAAAGGCTATAGTCATCCATGGATTCCTAAAAACCATACTATGAACTCAGAATATAGACTAAACCCTATCAGTTTGATACTTGCTAACCTTTGTAACAAAACGATCCAAACATAGATCCCAAACCTAATTATATTATGAGTAGGAGATACTTTGATCTCAAGAGCCTCTTTTTTTCTATAATCTTAACTTCTACATTTTGTAATACTGTGTAGTTTTTGGTATGCAGCCACCCCAATATTACCTTACCCTAAAAAATATATTATAATATAATACCTAGAGTAGAGATCTTAAGATGTTTCATCGTTTCTGTAATCTTACTAATTATCCTATCTTATTACAATGCTTTCGCAACTTAGGTAAACTGTTTATACCACTATAAATAATAATAATACATTTAATTTATCCAATTAAATCAGTAATTTTTGTCTCTGTGTAGCCTGCTTCGATACCAATACCGAGCCAGATCCACCGCCATTCCGCCCCCTTTGGTTTGGCTTTAACAAAATTTGCTCATTTCTCTTTTTTCCCATTGCGATTTTGCTTTGTTTTTCATTTATGTACATACATATTTTCTGCTGGCTTTTGCTTTTGGCCACTTGTCATGCCAGGCCAGGCAACTTGGCCAGCAAAATGTCCATTTGAATATGCTGGCCGCAACATGAATGCATGCATACGAAGTATCGGGGCCTTAAAGTACCAGTTCGAGTACGAGTACAAGTACGAGTATAGGTATGGGTATGGGTATCGGTATGGGTATGGGTACTTACATAGCCTCCAGGCCCTCCTGCACCTGGAAAACCCTCTGTTTCCAACCGATTTTCGTTGGTATTCAAATTCGGCTTTGGGATTCGGCCAGGTGAAGGCAATAAAGCGAATCAAGATAAATCACAACATGCGGGAAAAGTTGTCAACGCACATAGGTTTATCCAGGATTTGTTGGCTGGGTTTTAAGTTGCACTGAAAGACTTAGTGTACCATCCATACACATACCTAAGAAGGAATATAAGAGCTCTATTTGAATACAAGTGTT
Organism: Drosophila mauritiana; assembly: GCF_004382145.1. Taxonomy (NCBI): domain Eukaryota; kingdom Metazoa; phylum Arthropoda; class Insecta; order Diptera; family Drosophilidae; genus Drosophila; species Drosophila mauritiana. The sequence continues at coordinate 17,521,220 of NC_046672.1, read as the reverse complement.
GTGAAACTGTTATAACTTTAAAAACAAAATATTCCTTTGAAAGTATTCTTCTATAAATACTTTTAAGTATTTAAAATATTTTTAAGTCTTGAACACAAATCTCGTAATGAATGCTTCACAAAGTACTTATTTAATAATAATAATTGAATAATAATTAGATGTAGATAAATCAAAGGTCAAATCACTTGGCTAGCCAATATGCTCGCTATTCCAACCAAATACTGCCCCCAAGGTGATTACGGTATTTTTGGCCAATGACAAATAACTTGACAATGCCGAAATCAAATCGAATCGCCGAAAGGGGGGGATCGTATAAGGGGATATAAAGGTGAAGGGCCACATAAATGTAAGAAGCCAACTTTTCAAAGCGAAGGAGATGAAGAAGTGATTCGTGAGCGCCTCTGCGTCAGCAGCAACGTCATCGATTAATCACCGATCGAAGAAGTTTTCAACCTATCAGCATACCATATGTATATGTATGCCTCCAATCGGGCTTTAAAAAAAGAAAACAGACGGGGGATTAGTGGTTTTGAGTGTTGTGGAGGGGGTATGGGTAAATAAATATGGCTTAGAGGCTGACTGACCATCAAGTTTCTGGCTGAAAGCGAGAGAGATGGCAAAAATCAACTGGCTGAGCAACAACAAAACACTTTCTACGCGCGTTACCGTTAACGCAAGGTCGTCGACAAACAACACAAAATAAATAAATAAGACAAAAAAATAAAAAACTAAAAAAAAAAACGACAGGTTCAGGGGCGGCGGTGCAAGGGGAATCGACTGGCTGTGGCTTCGAATGACGAAGAGATACAAGTAACTCTTCAGCTCTTTATCCACTGGCCAGCGTCACCCAGCCGTGCCATCTGCTCGTCATCCAAGAAATCCAAGATGCGATACCCATTGCGATTCGACCTTGAGCTGTCCATGGCGAAGCGATCCCTTCTTCTGCAAGCCCCCCGTACACAGAAAGAAATGTATTTACCTAGAGGCTTATAGAAACATTTCCCTACATATGTACATATGTAAACTGGATAGTAAATCATCCGATTCGATTCATATCGACCTGATGTTCACTTGGATTCAGATTACATGATATGTTTCATTGTATTCAATTATGTTATATGTCAGCTTGACAAGCTAGCCTAAAGATTTAAAAACATGTTATTAATAACAATATAGTTCAGTGAATATTTTCTTATAGTAAGTGTTCCAACAATTTCAAGATTCTTTTTTGCTGCTATTGTATTTTCGCACAGTGACTTGTTACCTAAATATTTTTCTCGGTGCACCCCCACCCATTTTTCGCCGCTCATTCTCGAGTCGCATTCTTTACTTTTACCGTTACCCCAATGACGTTGCCCCATCCGCGTTGGCAACTCGAAAAAGTAAGTGGATTGTGCGGATTTGTTTTGTGGTTACTCGCTGTCTTGCTCTGAATACTAAAGTGAGGAAGGGGATCGCGGTGGTGGAGAAGGTGGAGGAAGGTGGGGATGGGGATGGGGGTTGGGGTTGGGCTAAACGGGCTAGGAGCCACCATGTGCAGTGACTGCATCGCTGCAAAAGTGATGCAACCCTTTGTGTGGGGAGTGGGGAATGGGCCACAGATAATATTGGTTTACCGATTGGGAAAATCCGCCAAGTGAATCGGGGATATTATGGCAAATTCAATTAGAATCTATTACATTTATGGTAATAATATTATTTAATCAATTTATATTGCAGACCTACGTGAACGCAGTTCGCGACGGAGTTGAGAACCTAGAGGCCGTGCTCTGTTCGCCGGAGAGCCAGCGGCAGTTGGTGCCGCTCGGACCCAAGGTGGTTGCCAACCGGAGCAAGTCGCGAAAGACCATCGACTCGGAGGACACACAGAAGCGCTGCCTGGCCCAGGAGGACGGCACCCTGGTCACCGAGAGTCGACGGACCACCGAGCACGAGCTGATCGTCGACGACGAGCTGCCCGATCCGCCAGCCAACGGCGCCTCCGATGATATTGGCCTGCAGCTACAGGTGGGCGAGCAGGTGACCACTACGGCGGCCAACCAGCGGTTCTTCCGCCAACGGGACGAGCAGCATGTGGACGTGCTAGCCAACGGCCGGCTCCAATCCACCGAGATGCGCTACGCCGCCGAGACCACCCAGATGGACAAGGACGGTCCCGCCGATCTGGAGCGACCAGGTGACTGGGACAGCCTATCCGACCGGATGCGCAAGCTTCGCCGATCCCAGCAGCAGCAACAGAAGGGTAAGGACTTTTTGCCATCTTAAGTGATATATGTTTGTACATATGTACAAAAGAAAACATTTTAACGAAAGGAAAGTTCCTAAAATATATTTAACTTTAGATGTTTTATAACAAACCAAACATGATATTTGTATAAAATGTTTGTTCCACATTTAATCTCACATAATCGACAGGTTATAATCGATGACATCAGATTAGGTCATTAAGCGACAAACTCGTTTGTATTTAGTTTTCAAAATAAGATATTATATAATTTAAATAAGTACAATACATTTCAGATGATAATCGAGAATTTAAGACTCCGTTAATTAGTTAGTTTAGGGTTTTAAAATCACTTGTGATCGTGTAGCATTCGATTTTATCAATAGCATATTTGTGTTAACCAATTGCAGAGGTGGCCCTGCTGGCGGATCGCAAGGATGCGCTCACCAAGCGACCCCTGGACTTCGATCGCGAGGAGGAGACGCGCAAGGGCGAGACCATGAAGTGGCTGGAGTCGCACTTTGGCAGCGAGTCCACCGCCTCCAACGATTCCCGCGACGACGAGGCCGATGCCGAGGTGGAGCCCACCAAGAAGAGCTACTTCAACGTGACGATCAAGTCGCAGAGCCATGCCCAATCCCACCTGGCCACCCAGCAGCATCCGCATCCGCAGCACATCTCGCATGGCCATCATCCGCAGACTTTGCCCAGGAGCGCCGAGAGGGAGCGGGAGCGCGAGAGGGAACGCGAAAGGGAGCGGGAGAGAGAAAGGGAACGGGAGCGGGAGCGGGATAGGGATCGCCATCCCCTGGCCATGACCGCATCCGCCGCGCAGGAGCGCAAGGCACCGGCCAATTCAGCTGGCGGTCGCTCCAAGTACTTCCAGGGCATCTCGAACTGGTCGGAACGCAAGGATCCCGGTCCGCCGGTCAATCACTTCTCGTCGCAGGCCTTTCGCGACGATCTGCAGGAGACCATCCGTCGCAATGGCCTCAAGAAGAAGGTCAGCGGTCCCGGCTCCAGTCAGGGATCTGCCCTGGCTCAAGAGACGGTGGGCCAGCCCAAGGATAGCTATGTCAGCCGCGAGGATATACTGCAGCAAAAGCGCCAGAGCCTGTCCTCCCAGTTCCTGGCCCGCTCCATGCGTGGCTCGCGCGATGCTCTGGACGACCTGGAGGCCATACCGGGACCTGGACTGGGACCAGGTCCATCCATGATATCACCGCGTGCCGAGGAGCCCTCGCACAAACGGGTGGCCTACGGTCATCGCGGTAACAATGGTACCCACATTAATGGCCATGCGTTGAATGGAGTGGCTCCCGCTCTGGTCAATGGCCGAGGAAAGAGCTATGAGCCACCTGCTCCTCCGCCGGCTGCAGTTCCTCCACTAGAATTTGGCGGCGGTGGCAGCCAGCTGGGCCAGAATCCGCGACCCACTGTCCCGCAGCGACGACGTGCCATCGAAAAGAAGCTGGGCGAGCACAGCCACACCCACAGCCACAGCCACTCATCCCACACATCGCATAGCGCCCATTTGCCAGTCAAGTCGCAGGCCCCAATGCCGTCGCAGCTTAACCAATTGGAGCCTCCTCCGGACTACTCGCCGCCGCCCAGGAGTCGCAGTCGTTCGTCCTCGCCGCAGGTGGATTACCTGATGACCAGGTGGGCTACGATGCTGATATGATATCTAGGTTATTTATTTGATAAGAAGAAGAAATTTCGATGGTCTCAATATGAAAAATATTTATCGACTGTTACTTTTAATTAATAACGGTTAGCTAAATAAGCTTCCACTAGTATTTAGTTTTTATAGTTAAATTTTCTTGCAAAATGTTTGAAAAATGTTTTTAAGAGTTAATAATTAATTAACAAATATATATTCCCCATAGGGAGTTGCCTGCCAGCACGATGACGCTCAGCCGAAAGCAACAGCAGCGCACACGATTCGCCCCCACATCCAGTTATCCGCCGGCAACTGGAGGAACTGGTAACCTCCGGCCCCCTGGAGCCACCTCGGCGTCCACTTCGAATCTATCGGCCATGAGCGGCGGCGTCAGTACGTCCAAGTCGAGCCGCATGGGTCAGGTGATTGGCAATTCGCTGCGCAAGCTGGTCAGCAAAATCCGTTCGGCCAGTGCGGAGCGCAAGTTCCGCATGAAATCGTCTGCCAGCAAGTCGCGCGAGCAATCGCCCAGTCCAGGACAAGATCCGCGGGGAGTTGGTCCTCCGGTGACCACCTACCAGCAGTACAATGTGATCGATGGGCACATCGGCAGCCACGATTCCGAGGATTCCAATAGCGACAATCAGCGACGCAGGGAGCGGGAAAGGGAGCGCGAAAGAGAGCGGGAGCGGGAGCGGGAACGAGATCGTGAGCGTGATCCTCTCAAGCAAGAGACCCAGTCGCGACAAAATTTCAAGCGTGCCGAATCCGCGGACCCCCAACTGCAGCACCTGGAGCAGGCCATAAGTCCCAGGCAGCGATACTACCTGGGCGAAGATCCCTACTCCAGCACCCTCTATGGCAAGGAAAATCTCTACGAACGACGACCACGTCAGCGGTAAGGCTGCAGTGATTCTTCCATTATGGTTTTTTTTGGACTAATAGAGTTAAACATATTACAATTCCAGTAACATGGAGCGGCAGGATGAGCGAATGGAACGATTGGAGCGCCTAGAGCGGGAGGATGACTACTACGAGTCCAGAGCTCCGCCACCAGTGACGGCTGCGCACACTTTGGGTCGCTACCAGAAGCATGGCCAGCGCTTCAGTGGCTCCACGCCCAATCTGCACCAGCAGCAGCAAGATTACCGCTCGGCTCAGACGTTGCCACGCAAGCTGCACGAGCAGCGCACCCAGAGATTTGGAAATGCCATGGAGAAGCAACCGGCTCCGGGCAGGGGGAGCTACGTCTCTGCCTCCGGACAACAGCAGCAGTCAAGGGGGATTCCCCATAATCAGAGTCAGCAAAATCAGCAGAATCCTAACCCAAGCCCAAGCACCAACGGCAATCCAAACCCAATGCAGGCACAGCAAGGACCGGCCAAGCCGGCTCGCACCTACGCCAAGGTCCTGAACCGCAGCAAGAGCTTCAATGTGCACGGCATGAACGGCAGCAACGATCCTAGTCCCATCTACATCGAGAAGCTCACCCGGAACAACTATCAGCAGCGTCAGGAGCCGAGCTTTGGCTACGGCCTGGGCCAGGGACCCAATGCCAACTACAAGTCCAATCCGCATCTCTTCTCTGGCAAGGACAACTCGCTGAAAAGCGGGCTCAAAAGTCCATCGATTGTGAATCTCATCAGTCGTAGTCAGAAGGACCTGACCAAGATCGCTGGTAACGACGAGGATGACGTGGGCTATCCGGAGCAGGACAAGAAGCAGTTGTATCTGCGTGGCCTGCACCAGCAGGCGCCAGAGCTCTACCGGGTGATCCATGGCGACGAAGATTACGGATCCCGAAAGTATCCGCTGCAGGCCAAGTATTCGCTGGACTCGCGTTCCCCGCCATCCGTGGAGCTCAACAAGGATACGGCGAGCATTGTGCGTCGCAGCAGCGAGGTGGACCATCAGCTGAGCCATCATCACAGCCAGCAGCACCAACAGCACCACCAGCACCACATCCAGAACCACCAGCAGCAGAACCTAAGACGTGGTTCGGGCGCCACCATCATTGAGCTGCGCCACCGCAAGTGACCCGTCATCCCTCCGAAACGTAGTCCCACATTTTGCGAACAGTCCCGATCTTCCCATCTGGAACTATATATTCAGAAATCGAACATGCATAACTGAAATATCGAACTATTCCACAGCTCAAACTGAACAAAACGTCGAGACTAAAGGCAGGAATTTATTTCTCTAAATACCATATATGCCGATTTGGAACTGATTTTCGGATCGACCACATACATATCCATAAATCCCCGCCAGGTCACCCTAATCCCTAACTATTTGCTAACAAATGCTCGGCCGTGGGCTTTAGTTTCATTTGACTAGCAGCAAATATAAATATAAGGCCAATCAACCAATTGAATAATAAATGGGTTATAAAAGCTGCAAAGTTGACGGTACATGGAAGATGAAATGCAAATTAAATAAAATGTTGATTAAATTAAGTGAACAAAATCAATACATATGTTATGTGGAAGCCATTCCCACTGTCCTGCCACGCCTCTTCCAATCGTAATTTGATAATACTATAATGCCTACGTCTAATTACATAATCTATTTGATCATTTTTGTTTTTTTTTTTTACTACTAATATTAACGTTTGTTGTATAGATACCGTTAAATGGATAAACTAACTAAAATAACTAATATTAATTCGATATTATTGTACAATTTCGATTAATAAACAAATTGCAATTAAAATTTAAATAAAGTGCCAAAATAAAGAAAATCTTGGGTTCGATCGATTCGTGTTTTTATATCCTCCCTACAAAGAAGTTGGATTTTTTCACGGCTGGGTGGTATTTTACGTAGTGACGAAGGGCACCAGGAAATGTGCGCAGACGAGTACTACATAAATGGGAATAAAAGTTAAGAGAACTTTCGATAAGCCATCCATATGGATGTAAAATCCACTCGTCGTAACAAAAATATATAACTGAACTTTGTATATTCGAGGTGCGATCATTACTAGTTGTTATTTGTTTTATTACTATTTGCAGTATATTTATTGTTTTTTAACAGACTGATTATGTTCCTGAGTGCTTATTATTAGTGTTTACGATTTCAAGCATTGTTTAAACCAATAAAAGTAAAAGTAATTTCCGAGACAAATGGGTTATCCGTGCCCGTACCAGGTAAACCTCAGTCGAGGAGTCCAACATGCTGTCATTGGTGCTAACTGCAAAACAAGCTAAGGTTTAGTACAGATGTGACCATAAATCGACTGATCGGATCTTAAAAAGCGTCATGGATCACTCGGTCCTAACTAAACGGAGGTTATGTGGGTCGCATAGACTTTGCTTCATCCCGGGCACAGAATTAGTTGTGCGACGTCCGTCGTGGAGTACTGAGGTGTTCTGCCATCCATCCAATCCATCGATCGTAATCATGCTACTCGTTCTGCTCCTTATCCAAATTATCGCTGTGCTCGGCGATGTCGATAACTGTGAACCGAACTTCCTGGCCAAGGACCTGATCGTAATGGTTGCCCAACGTGAAAACACCACACTGTCCAAGTGTGAGGAACAGCTGCTGGAGCTGCGAAGAGCTTGGCAGGATCACCAGTCCTGGGCACTGAAAGGTAGGTGTGAGAACTTTACAATTAACTTTACAATTCATATGGCTTATTCGCATTAACTAGCTGTTGACGCCTCCGGCGGGGGCTACGCCAACTTTATGATGGGCCAGAGAGCCTGGCTGGGCAACAGATTCACCTGCCGCGCCGTCAATGAACCGATGCTCCAGGACATGACCATCAAAAATCATCGTCTGCTGCGCGAGGTTTCGCCCATTCAATTCCACTATTTGGTGGCTTACATTGAATCCAATTCGCCGTGGCAGCTGGAGGTGACCCTCAAAAAGAATCCCCTGCTGCACATTGGCCTCTGTCTGCCCGCGAGCTGTGACGTCCCGGAGGTGGAGCAACTCATCCGCAGATCGATGGCCAAGGAAGAGTCATTTCACTGCTGGGATATGGATGCTAAGTTGGCTTATGCCAAGAAGCCGGAGCTAAAAACCCATTTCTTTGATAGTGGAGCAGTGCAAATTTTTTCTGTAGTGTTGGGTGTGACCCTACTATTGACCCTCGCGGCCACCAGTGGTCTGGGCAAATACTCACGCATCCTGGCCTGCTTCGATTTCGGCTACAATTGGCAGCTGGCCTGGAAGCCGGTGAATCCCAGCCAGGAGAATAGACCCGTCAACGGACTGAGGGTGCTCACCGCCTTCTCATTGATTGGCGTCCATGTGGTCTGGTACAAGTACTTCTCAGTGGATCCCTCGGTCGAGATGCTCGGCAAGTTGTCGTCCATGACCATGCGGCATACCTACTGGCCCAGCATGGTGGAGATCTTTTTTGTGGTCAGGTGAGGATGGAATGCCAGTTTCTTTAGATGAAAATAGTCCTTCTAAACGAGTAACGCATGCTCAAGCAAGCAATTGATCGAAACTCTTCTTACCATCGCAGTGGCTACTTGACGGTTTTGAATTTCATCAGGGATGACCAACTGCAAAAGGAAATCGCCAGCGATGGAATCCTGGGTAACGGGCGTCGCTACCTCAGAGAGTTCATCCATCGATACTGCCGGCTGGCTCCGCTGCAATTCGTGATCGTACTGATGGGAGTGGTGGTTATAGAGTATCAGCGTCAAGTGTCCGTCATGCAAATAACCGATCCGCAGGACGAGCTGTGCCGACTCAACGCCGTACGAAACGTTTTCTTCATCCAGAATCTGTTTCCCATTCAGATTATGTGCGGATCGTGGACCTGGTCGCTGGGCTGCGACATGCAGCTCCACATGATGGCGATGCTGCTGCTCTTTACGCACACCAAACACCCAAACATGGTCAGGTGGATAATCCGCCTGCTGCTGGTGATCAGCGCCCTGTTTTCGAATATCTTTATGGAGGTCAACGAGGTGGGCGCCAATTTCGAGGAGATGTATCACACCAACGAGTGGTCGTACATGAGTCCGTTGATCCGCATGCTCGCCTACATAATAGGCGGCTCCTATGCCTTCTTCCAAGTCAAGGGTACTGGCACTCCCTTCGATTTGGTAATGCCTAATTGGTGGATCAGACTGGGAGCAATTGCGTGCATTGGCTGGCTGGTGAGGCAGGTGACCATGGATCAACTGCCGCCCATCAGAATCATTCTCTGCTTCATGGTCGTTCTGCGGATTCTGGTGAGCACGGCGGCCAGTCACCTCATCATTTGCGGCACCAAGTCGGACAACAGCGACTCATATGCTCCTACCCGCTGGTTGCTAGCGATCCTGCAGTCGGAGCAAGTGCAGCGGATCAGCAAGTTTACCTACGCCATCTACCTATTGAATCCCATTGTAATCATGTACGTCTACCACTCCTTTAGCAATGAAGTGTATCCGGACAACACCATGATGGTGAGTAACTCACAAATCTCACTCATGTTTATTGGGCTCCATATGATCAATCCCTTATTTTTGCTTCTAGATAATGCTGGCAATCTCCTGTTCAGTGGTCTGTTACCTTTCGGCCATAGTAATGACGGTGCTCTTCGAGATTCCCTTCAATCGGCTGACCAGTGTGATGATTAAGTCTAGATCCTCTCCCGCAAAAAACAAGAGCCAGTAGATCCCAGTAGATAATCCCCGAAACCGACGGATATTTCGCTTAAGAATGGCAATCGAGAATTGCGCTTCGATTGCCAAAATCGATAAGCGATAGCGGTAATTGATCAATTTGCCGGCAATTGGTGTACTTTAAAGGAATATTTCGTTTATTTATCGAATACATTGAAATGCATACACGAGTTGGTTTCCTCAAATTTTTTGTTTGTTTTTTGTATTTTTTTTAATCTTTATATTACTTTGTATTTGTTTAAATAAATAAGATACATACGTTTAATCATAATAGCAGTATTTATCGTGCAAATTTGATAAGCATAATAATTGTTTATGTTTTGCTTGTTCTTCTCTTGCAAGTTTTTGTCGGTTTTTGTTTTTTCTCATTACGAAATAAGTTTAAATATATGAAAAAAAAATATATATATTTGCTTCTTCTTAATTTTTGCTGTATAATTTGTTGTCGTTTTGCATTTGTATTATATCATTTCTTGTTCATTTCATGTTATTTGTTAGTTGTTTTAATTAGCTGCTCTTGCTTATGGTTGCGTTACGGCTGTTACTTTACTTTTTCTTTAAAGTAAAAAACGATCTGCGCTTTGGTTCGTCCTTTTGTGAGGTGGCGGGCAGAGTCTGGGATCTGCTGGCGGCCACCGCTGTCGAATCGCTCTGGGCTTTCAGGGAGGTCACCCACTGGGACATCTCGGTGTCGTCATGGGCCTGCAGCAAGAACAAGGCGCCGTTGGCGAGCCTGTGTGGCGAATGGGTAATGGAGAAAGAAAGTATATCCGATAAGTATTTGGGTATGCCGAATACGGATCATTTCTGCTACTCACTTGACTCGCAGAACGTGCTTCTTCTTGGTGTAATCACTGGCAATTTCAATGGCAGCGTTTTGCAGATCGTAGCTGGGCTCACCGCGGAAGGTCAATTCGGGATTACTCTTATAACCCTTCTGATCTTTGTAGAACGAAATGCGTCCGGCCCTGGCAGCCATGTATACCTGACAAACAGAAACGTTCATTGGTGATTAATTCAAAATGAATAAAGTAGCCAGTTGCTACGCGAGTTCTTAGGCATCATCACAAATTGCTCACGTATTCATTACTTAAAAGGAAATCGGCTTACCTTATCCCAAGATCGGTTGGAGGCCTTCTTGGTGGTGGAGTCCCACTCGTGCTTTCGTGTCACATATCCTTCGTGACCCTCGCCGGCGCCTGGGGTTCCGCCTCGTTCTGGGGATCACACAAGAAATTAATTAGTTTGGCGTTACATTAAAATTAAAAAGAAACACAAACGAAATGAATAACTTCCATGTAATCACTTAGATGCGAAAGGCAATGCTTTATACCTGTTTGGATCTCGACAACGCGCTCGAACTCGACGGCCGTGTCTTTGGCGGCTTCATGGGTTTAAGTTGATTGGTTAGTTGGTTAATCCGTGGCAGGATGAGATTGGTTTGAGTTTGGTTAAGTAGGCATGATTGAATGACAGAAAACGTTTAGAGATATTTTGGTTAGACGAGATTCGCAACGGGATCTTGAGTACTATCTTGACTGGGGTCTTGACACTGCGGCTGGGATAGATGTGGATATGGATTTGGGTGCAAATCGGGCAATGGACAACTGGACTATGATATAGTTTTGTTGAAAATAAACATTCAAAATGTTGGAGCTATATTCCACAAATTTTGAATGCCATTATAATGTTGCTAATGCATATTTCAGTATTATTTTCAACAATCCTATGTATACTACGTAACAGTTTATACTGCATACCTGAATCGTCGTGCGAGGCTCCAACATCCACGTCGTCGCGTCGCTCAGCCTCTCGTTTAGCCTGTTCCGCCGCCTCCGAGGCGGCCTTGGCCTCCTGCTCCTCCTTGATGCGTTGTCGCTCAGCCTCCTCCGCCAGCTCCTGGCGCCTCTTCATTTCCTTAAGCTCAAACTGAAAGCGAAAATGGTCGTTTGAATGTTATGGGTTATCCAAACAAAAATATATTCCCAAGTATTCCCAACTCACTGTTGTCAAACGCTCAAGAGCACTGAAGCGCTCCTCTTGGGCGGCGGCAGACTTTTCAAAGGCCTCGTGCTTCTTAATCAGGTTCTCCACCTCGTCGATTGTGTGGCCCAGCTCCGAGGAGAGCAGGTAAGGCTCCTGGGCGATCAGCCAGGCCTCGGCCACGGCAGCGTCTCTGGCGAACTGGTACACCTCCAGGACTACACGAATGCAAAAACGGTGATTAACAAGGGCGTACGTTTTGAAATATAGAGGTTACTCACTCAGCTGGAGATTCTCCCAGCGCTCCTCCCAGCGGCGGAGCAGGGCATTGCGGCTATTGCTCAGCGTCATCAGGCGATCCTTGATGTCGGCGGAGGCGTAGTGGTTGCGGGTGAGCAGCTCCTTGCCCAGCGAGATGCACGCACCGAAGTTGTCCTCCCGTGTGTCGATCTCGGCCTTAAGGCTCTGGTGATTGTTCATCAGCAACTCCACGCCGGACACGTCGCGCGGCTTCTCTGACGTGTTCATTTGGCGGACGAGGTCCTCCATCCAGATCATCAGGATGCGCACCATGTTAAAGAAGCGGAATAAGTCGCCTGTGTCGGCCAGTTTCTGTTTGCGGGCATCGCACATAGCCTGGAGGTTGTCCCAGGCATGGAGCACCTCCTGTTCCCGATTGGTGATCTCCTTGGCCTTGTCACCGGCATAGGCGTCCTGCAGCTTGGCGGACTCCTCCTGGATCTGCTGGACTTGTGAGTATAGGGTGATGAGGTCCTGCAGGAAGTTGTAGTGCTTGCGCTGCAGCGTCGACACGGAGCCGGCATCGCGTCCCAGTTCATCGGACACACCGTGCTGCTTCTCAAGAATGCGTCCCAATACATCCTTGCAGTCGTGGAAGAATTTGTGCAGCTCCCGGGAAGCGGCCAGCATCTGAGTGCGGGTCTCGATCAGCTCCAGCAGATCCTGCCACGATTCGTTCAGGTTGTCCTTCCATTCGGCAATCGTGGCGGAATCAGAGTGTCCGGCCTGGATGAGATTATCCGCAATGCCGTTCACCTTGGCCACGCGCTCTCCGCCAACGGCTTCTGTGTCGCGGGCAAACTCGTTGAAGCGCTCCGACAGCAGGGTGACGTGGTCAAAGTCCTGGCCCAGTTCCTGGGAACCAGCGACCACCTCGCGATCGGTAATCCATTGCTCCAGATCATCGACCTCGCGGCTCAGCATGAACAGCTGCAGAGCCTCGTTGAGGCGAGCCCTCCTCTCCCCAGCCAGATCCTTGAGACCAGCGTACAGCTTATCCAGCTGCGATTGCTTGACGGCCACGGCATCGCCAGAGGAGATGTCATCCCCGCTGAACTGACGCGCCACCTCGCCGAGCTGGCGAATGGTGTTGGCGTAGTCCTCCACGGATTGCTCCAGGTTTTCGTGCTTCTTCATCAGGTTCTGGGCACTGATCTCGTCCTTGCCGCGATCCTCGACCATCATGTAGAGCTCCTGCTCGCTCATCCAGGACTCCGCCTCCTGGGCATCGAAGAAGTACTGTTGCACCTTCTCCGACTCCAGCAGATGCTTCCGTCGGTTCTCGATGGCGTCCTTCAGCTCCTGCCACTTCTGGGTCAGATCACTGATCAGTGCTTCGAACTTCTTGGCATCCTCGTGACCCTCGTCGATCAGCTTGCGGCCATTGTTGCAGATTGCATTGATGCGCGGCTCGTGGTTGTCGATCTCTGTGGCCAGCGACTGGTTCTTCTTCTTCAGCACATGTACGTTGAACAGGGAGTTGCCATAATCCGGTGAGTTGGCCACCGGCAGCTTCTCGTCGATCCACAGCTTCTCGTCCTCGACATCGCGACAGAACTGGAAGGCCTCCTTCTTCTTCTCCAGCGCCTTCTGGCGCTCCAGAAGCGGCGCCTTGATCTTCTCAAAGCGCTCGAGCACGGCCGTCTTCTTCACCACAATCGGTTCGATCTTCTCCTCTGGCACAGTCTTCTGGAGGTATTCGGTCTGCTTGTCGATCTCCTCCACTTGGCGAGCCTTCACCGCCATCTGGGTCTGGATAACCTGCTGCTTCTGCATCAGGATGTTCACGGATGTCAGATCGTTGGCAGTGTCTCCGCTGACAATTTGCTTCTCCAGGTCGGTGATGTAGGAGTCGATGTCGTCGCATGTCTGCTGGACAAGCACCTCGCGGTTGGCGTCGAACAGCATGGCGCCCTTCTCCTTGGTGTGCACCTCCAGGTCGTCGAACTGCTTGGCCAGCTCCTTAAGCTTGGGCTCGATGACGTCCTTGAACTCGGGCTTCTCCTTGGACAGCTCCTGGGCGGACTTCTCTGCCTCGAATAGGCGCTCCTTGTTGGCGGCAATCTCTGCCTCGAAGGCCTGATGGCGCGTCCACTTGGAGTGGATGGTCTTTGCGCTCCTGTACGACTCGTCCTGTGAGGTGGCGTACTTCTCCTGCACCCACTCGGCCAGCTCCTCGAGATCCTGCAGGAACTCGTGCAGTTTCACCTGATTCTTGAGCTTCTCGTGTTGGTCCAGAGCACGCTGACGGTTGTCATCCCGACGTCCGGTAATGTTCTCCGCACGCTTGCCAATCTTTTCTGCATCGAAGTGATTCTTCTCCACCAGGGTGTCGGCCACCTGCAGCAGGCTGTTGATCTTGTCGTCGTTAGCTTCCATGGTGGTGAGGAAGGCCTCATGGCGCTTCAACTGGTTCTCAGCCTGCTCCAGGTTGACTGGGGTATCGTCCTTGCTGAGGAAGTGCTCCTGCTGGCTTAGCAACACCTCCGTCTGGCGGGCATCGCGGTTGAACAGTTGCTGGTCCAAGCTCTGCGACAACAGCACCTGTCTGTTCTCCCACATCTGGTGCAGCTCCTCCCAGCCATCCTTCAGGGCATTCAGGCGCTCCCTCAGGAACATGTACTGCGGATCGTCTGAGGTGCTTCCCTCGGTAGTCAGCCGCTCGCCGTACTCCATCATGTTCTTGTAGTCCTCAGTGTAGTTGTCAATCTCCTCGCGGATCGATTGATGCTGGTTCAGAAGCTTCTCAGCCTCCGGCAGGGAAGTGGGAGTGTCCTCGGAAGCTACGTCTGTCTGGGTCTTGGTCAACCAAGTCTGGAAGTGATCCAAATCGCGCAAGAAGCGATGCAGATCGCCGGCCTCCTCCAGTTTCGAGTCGCGCTCCTTGAGCATCTGGGTGAGCTGCTCCCAAATCAACTCGATCTGGGCAATACGCTCGCGGATGATCTTTGCCTCCTCAGGATGCTCATCCTCGATGCTGTTGGCCTCGCGTTCCAAGCTCGAGAGCTTGGCCTGAATGGCAGCCAAATCGCGGTCCATGCCGCTGAGGCGACGCTGCAGGGTCATCACACCGGTCAGATCCATCTCCAGACTGTCGGTCTCGGTGAGGATGCGCTTCTTGTCCTCAATCCACGAAATGGTCTCACGGCACTCAATGTAGAAGGTCTGCACGCCATGGGCGGACTTCAGATCATCCATCTTGGCCTCGGCCTTCTCGCGCAGTGTCGACCACTCCTGGTTGAGGTGGTTCTGCCTCTCCAGAATCTCATCGGAGTTGGGATGCTCGACGTGGAGCAGTTGGCGGGCCAGCTGATTAACCACGGCCACGCGCGAAGCATTGGCGTTCATTTCCTTGTCGAAGCCCTCGAAGCGATGCTTCATGATCTCCACATCCTCGATGTCCTTGCCAGGAGTCATCGTGTCCAGCATCTTGGTCTTCTCCTTGATCCATTGCTCCACGCCATCCGCTTCGGACATCAGCTTGTACAGGCTGAGGGCGTCCAACAGTCTCTGCTTGCGCAGCTTGGCCAGTTCGGTAAGCTCCTTGTACCGGTTGTCGATCGCCTCCAGGCGCTTGTCCACATTGGCTTTTTCCGCCTCGTTTAGCTTCAGGCTCTCCGCCTGTTTGTGCAGGGCATCGATCACTTCGGCGTAGTTCTTCAGCTCGTCGGCCACGTCCTTGTGCTTCTTTAGGAGGGACTGTACGTTAGCCTCGTCGCGACCAACATCCTCGCTGGAAACAATGCGCAGGGTGTCCAACATCCAGTTGTCCACATCGTCGGCATCGGCAAACAGCTGGAAGTACTCGACGGCATTCTCCAAGCGCTGGCGGCGGTACTTGGTGAGGTCCAGAAGGTGGTCCCACTTGTTCAGGATCTCCTTCAATCGATCCTTGATGCGATCGGCACCAAAGTGACCCTCGGTGATCAGCTCCGAACCGACCTTGGCCACATTTTGCAGCTGGGGATCGTGCGACGTGATCTCCGACTCCAGGGCCTTGTGCTTGCTGAGCATCAGATTGACGGTGGTCAGGTCGTGACCCACCTCGTCGGTGGATACGATCTGCTCCTTCTCCTTGATCCAGTTCTCCTCGTCGGCGGTGTCCCAGTAGAACTGCCAGAGTTTGCGGCTCTCCTCCAGGCGGCTGCGACGTTCCACGGCCAAACGGACCAACTCTGCGTAAGCATCCTCCAGTTGCTGGACGCGCGAGACAATGATCTCGGGATCGCAGGGTTTGTACGACTCTGGGTCGTCGCTCAGGAACTTCTGCGAGTTCTGAACCACCACCTTGACGCGCTCACCCAGGATATTGATATCGGCTTCGACAAGCGAGTGCTTCTGCAGCAGATCCTCCACGCCCATCAGATGCTTTCCATAGTCGTCGGTCATCAGCAGCTGCTTGATCTCCTCCATGTTGTCGAGGATGTACAGCATCTCCTGGAAGTTCTGCTGCAGCTGCAACGAGATCTCCAGGCGCATGCGGCGCGCTCTGAGAAGCTCAAGCAAATAGGTCCACAAGCGCATAACGTTGTCCTTGCGCAGCAGGATGCGCATCACATCGTGATAACGCTCCGATTCTAGTTCATCGCAAACGGCAACCACGGCCTGGACACGCTCCTCGTAGGCGAAGATGTCGGTTTCGATGGCCTCGTGCTTCTTGGCCGCCGCCTCAACGGCCGCCAGATCGAAACCAAAGTTATCCTGACTGACCAGACGTTGATTCTCCGACAGCCAGGTCTCACGCATGGACGCCTTGCGGTCGAAGCGGGCGGCTAGCTGCTCCAGTTTCTCCTGCCGGATGAGCTCCTCACGCAGGGCCAATTCGCGCTCGTGCTCGGCCTTCTCCAGACGCTCCCAGGCCTTGTTGATGTCCGAAATCATCTTGCCCTCTTTGGGTGTATAGGGCTTCTGGTTGTTGGCCCGCATCTTGGACTGCAGGGTGAAAAGGAGCACCTCGAGGTTGCCCTTTTCCACAAACTTGGGCGGCTTCTCGATGGTGCGGTAGTTGGAGAACTGGGCCAACTGCCCTTGGACGCCGGCCAGCGAGTTTTCGAACTCCCGCTCGCCCAGCGACTGGATGGTCGTTTCGATCCACTTGAGCAGATCGCTTGTGAAGTGCTCGTAGTCGTGGACCATTTTATCGTTCTCCATGGCAATGCCAACCACCTTGCCGATACGCTTGCCCTGCACCGTCTCCTGCTTGAGTTTGCTAAAGTAGTGATAGTAGGTGACCACGTAGGTGATGATGGACTTCTCATCCGGATGCTCGACGAACACATCCTCGGCGTCAAGGAGCTTGGCCAGGCCCAGTTTGTCCTCGGCCACGTCGAAGGCATTGTTCAGGTTGTGGATGGCGTTCGTCTTCGAGAGCTTCTCGAACTGAACCAAATCCGGACGGTGTTTGTGGATGATGGCATTAAAGGCCAGGCCATCGCGCCACGAGGTGGTGAAGTTGCGCACGTTGACATTGTGATAGCCGGCAGTCTTCATCTGGCACCAGAGCAGCAGGGCGTCCTTGGCGGACTTGGTCTCCTTGTTGTCCACCTCCTCGATGGTGATGTCCTGGATCTGGAAGCGCAGGATGATGGTCCAAATCAGGCCCAAATTGAGGGAAGCATTGCCATCGACTATGTCATGGGAGCCAATATTCTCCAGATGAACGCGTTGTTCGCGCAGGAACTGCAGCGCCTTGTCCACGTTCTCCAGGCAGTGGATACGCATCTTGCCCTTGGTGGGCTTGGGCAGTCGCTCGCCGGAGAGGACCTCCAGCAGTTTGATCAGGTGCTTGCCATCCCGCATATCCACATAGAGATCGGCAATGCGGCAGTTGACACGGCACAGATGCGAGTTGACCCACTTGGTGAATGTCTTCTTTTGCACACTCTCACGCTCCTCGGCCAGAGCCTTGATCCTGGACCGCTCGAACAGTCGGGAACTGGAGTTGCCGCCATCGTACTCGTACTCATCGATGTACTCGTTGCCAGGACCCTGGCTGGGATCCCAGCGAACAATCGAAATGTCCGTCGTCATGGCTGGGGATCTACGGTTTCCACAGTGGTTTCGTGCTTATTAGTTAGTTGATAGCTGCTAGTTTATACGTCTTAGAGTTTCTAGTGTTGGTATTTGTCGTTTCGTTTCACGGGAGCTCGCCACTCCTCCGTTCGTCGTTCCTACAAGTTTATCCTTTAAGTCCAAACCGAATGTGTTGCCTTCAGAAGAGAATCACTGGAAGAGGCGGTGGGAAAATCGGTTAGATAATTGTCAGCAGTAGCTGGTGATTCATTTGTGTCAGTTTTGGGTTTGGTTTTGGGCTGCCATGGCATGGGATGGCGTCACGCGGGTCGCCGGGGTCACCACTAGAATGTCCGATCGTAATTGTCACTATGACTTAAAGCGATTACATCACTCTGTGGCAAAAAAAAAAAAAAAACAAAAAAAAAAGAATACATAAAACTGGGGCGGCCCTCCCCCAACCGGATTCGAATGGCAAAACTGTGAAATTGCAGGAAATTCAATTCACAAAAACCATCGAAACAGCAGACAAAACGAATTATATAGCAGACGGTGGTGATATGGGGGGTAAAAAAGATATAGGTACATCTGTATATGTGTGTATAATGTATCCACATAACAAGTAGCTAATTACTGAGGGTTTGCTTTATATGCGGGTTTCATTCATTCGGGGGTGTCGTCCATGTAAATGCACCAGAAATTATCGTACTTAATTGTCATTTAATTGCTCATTCATTGACTAATAGTTTACTCTTGGCCCTCAAAGAGGTGCATTTGTTATTGATTTTATAACACCATAAATGCTTGTTCTTTTTTTTTTATAATTAGACTAACAATAAAAAGGCTCAAAAACATACGTATATCGTCGTAGCTAATAAGTTTTAGCTTGAATGCTAAAGTTCGCTGCTATTTGTATGACCTCAACTGTGAGCACACATTTCACATTTTCATAAATCATATTCATGCTGGGCCCATTCAGTTTCCATTTTTCCATCGGCGAGCTTTTTGTTTTACGTGTGTCCCTCCCGTCTATCACTCATTTACATGGGCTTGTATACTGGTATTTCACTGGTTTTTTATCGACGTAGCCGACGATTTGAAATTACGACCTATTCACACGGCAGTTGGCCCTCGAAAATCCATTCGGTTTCACACATCGCAGCGTTTTTCACACTTTTGCAAGCTTTTTGGGTTGCAATGAAAATGGGCGAAGTACTTGGGCTGTACTTTTTCCACTTGATATATTATTTTTTGTTTATTGCCCCACTTTCTCCGCGGCTTTCACATTACAAATTAGGAGAACACAGTAATTAATGCAGAACTCAAAATTTCCCCAAATAAAATACTGCCTCTCTACAAAATTTTTAGTTAAGTTATTAGAAATATTATGTCAGTTGATGTTTCTATCTTTTATTCATTCACAATATTTTATTTACAGTAAATGCAATTCACTATATTTTTGAAAATTATTTGTAAGATGAATAATGAATTCTTCAATGAATGACCGCAACTCGATTAGAATAACAATTTAATTGCTTGATTAAGGGAATTAAGTAATATAAGCTTGCCGACCTAGGACAAAAATAGAATCACTGATTGAATCAGGCCCCTTTTGCTGTGTATAACAGTGGGTTTTTGTGCTAATGGCCTTTGACCTTTATATCCATTCGCGTTTGCACAGGTGCCGGGGTCATTCCCTTCTACGCACACAACAACAACAAAAGCAGCAGGCATAACTTTTTCCCATCGCTTTGTTATCGTCCTCCTCCACTCTTCGTTCCTCGCTCTTCCTCTTCTCGCTTACACAATTAACTAAGCTGCTGATTTCATTTGTACTAAGTTTTATGAGAGCACCGCGACAACAACACCCAAAATGAAAAACATCAAGAACCATAGTGCGAGCGAGAATTGTTAAAACAAACAAAAGCAAAATCAGCACACACGCACACGCACGCAGCAGCTTCTATCTTAGTATTACGTAATATTTTTATTAAAACGAAGCTTAAAACTTTGAGAGAGCGAGAGCGAGCAACAACAAAACTGGAGCGCAGAGCGATAGATGGAGATGGAGAGAGGAGAAAGAGAAAGAGGGAGAGTGCTATTGTATCTATGTATCTGTATCTGGAAGGTGGTGCAGTTAGAGTAGGAGTGCTGGAAGTGGAAGCGAGCAAGAGATAGAGGGGTGGAAACTGCACAAGACGCTCTCACGGGCTAACTCTCTCCCTCTTACACACCCCATCCACCCACCCCACCTTTCCCCTTTCAATTGTTGGTGCTTTCTAGACTTAATTATGATGGCCGATCCGATCCTCTTGTTTCCAGTGTGAGTTCATCACAGAGAGCGATGAAGAGAGACACAGTGTGAGCGGAAGAGAGAGAGCGGGGCGTGTGTGCAACTGCGAGTTCAATTAAACAGGCCAAGAGTTCAACTTTGGAAACTTGGAAATGAAACCACCACCAAAGCTGAGGCTTCGCTAAGGAAAAACCAGTTTTCCCTGCCATTTATGAGCAAGTTAATGAGTTTTCGGCGATCAATTGATTGAATGCCTGTACGTTTGTAGGTTTTGGGTGCGGGTGTGTGTGTTGTGTTTACAACTGTACGTGTGTGATTTGTCATAAACAACAACAATGCAACAACAACATCAGCGACAAGGTGAAACACAAACAAACACATAAGCAAACAAACATTGGGCAAGTGCAGCTCAGTATATTTATATCTTTTAACTCGTAACTTCGAAAAGGAACTTCAACTCGTGACCTCAGAGGGGCGGGGTGAGAAGGCGGGTGGGCGGAGTGCAAGGGAAATGGGAAATGGGGAGTGTGTTATTTTTAGCCGATGTGTTGGTGAGCACGTAACTGTATTTCAGCCAAGTGCATAGGCGTATGCGTATCTACGGTAAAGAAAAAAGAGCGCACCGCTTGTATTTCATAAAACTCACAAGCACACGGAACCTCAACGTATGATACACATGTATATATGTATATAAATATATATCTCCGATTAGGCGATAGCCGTGTTCTTCGCTTTTTATCACCAACGGAACGAACAACTGACGCAAACGTTACTTAAGGCTTGCGCTTCTTCTTCTTGCACAGCACCATGTCATTAATGCGTTTAATTCACAGTTTCAGAGTTTTGGCCCCGCCATTCAGGCACATTTACACCAAGTAATTTAAAAAATAAAAAAAAATGCGAACTACACTCTTCCAATTCGATTACTCGAACAAACATACACACACACTCACGCACGCTACGCGCTCTCAACGAAAACCGAATGATGTCATCATCGGCGGCAGAGGCAGCGACGCCGGCAGCGACGGCGACAGCGTCGAAATATATGAGTTAGCAGGCAATTTTAATCGATGATGTTTTTATTATGTACGTAGAAATGTATGCGAGAAATCACTTGCTTTTCATATTTCAGCACACTTTTAATTCTCATTCCCAAACCAAAAACACACACACAGGCACACCAAGAGTAAGAGTCGCTCACATATTCGTTAGATACTTTTTGCTCTCTTTTGCCACTTCTGCCTTTTATTGGTGGCTCCTTTTTCGTGGCCTATTCACTTGGGCGTTGGTCTATTTCACATTTTCAACGTTCGACCGCTTGCGTTTCGAATTTCCCGCCGTTTTCACTGTACTGCGGCGACTTTCACTTACCTACTCGATAATTTTGCAGCTCCGCTCGCCCTAATTGATTCATAAAACACAGTTAATTTCATAGATTTAGCACGTTCGACTAAAAATCTTCGGTCTGGCGGATGAACTTCACTTGGCGAGAATGGAAAAAATGTATGTATTCAAAACATCGCGTTGCGAACGAGTGAACGAAGTGAACCAGCGCGAGAAGGCGCTAAAAAACGCCTACTGCGCAGTGTGACCGTGCCACATGATCTGGCTATAAAGTAGCCAAAACGGTGGAACTCAAGATTTATATATTTTGTTTAACTTACACTATTTCTTCATATTTTAATAACATAATATTAAATAAACAAATGCTAACGCCACTTGTGCTCTATTATTTCGAGCTATTTAAATAATATTAATTACATATTGATCACTATCAAAACCAAAATGAACTTATTTTCCTAAGAGTTTCGTTACACAATGTTTATATACAAACATAACGAATTTATATGTTAGTTTTTTTTGAATATGATTGTTTTCAGGGAGAAAATAAGCCATATTGCTAATGATAATAGTTAAGATTTTACCAACCGAAACAAATTGTTGTTAGCCTCTTGCAATAGTTATTAATAATTTGTTTTAGCTGCGCATCTCCTTAACCTTAATGATGAGATCAATATAGTATTTTTATAATAAGCCAAATGTGGTGATTGCTGGTATTTTTGCAGCTTTTGCAACTGGCCACACTGACGTGTGTTGATTTTTGGATGCGGATCGCAGTGGATTCTCGGATTCTCCGGCATTCCCTGCCCCAACTACCGATCGCCGAGATTAAAGCATACCAGCGCCGGCATCTCCAGCACGGACACCCCGCCGGCCAGGCCAATAGAGCGGGACAACCGAGCACACGAGCATTGCCGGGTGCAACAAGTTGGAACGCAACGACGACGAGGACAAAATGCCGGTGAAGATGTACGATGTGTCGCCGCGCGTTTTCTGCGCCATGCAGAATCTGGACATCACCCTGCTGGCCAGCTATCCGGAGGCGGAGATTCGGCCCGTCCTGCCCTCTCTGGTGCGGATGAGCCTGCTGTCGCCATTGGACAACACCGAATCGTCGATGGAGTCGCGCAAAGAGATCCTGGCCGTGCTCATCGGCATCGAGGTGGTGAACAGCATCGTCTCCTACCTGCAAGTAAACTACCATGAGCTGGAGAACGAGCTAAAGAAGGAGCTGCAGGCCCGCCAGAAGACGGCCTTCTTCGAGGGACAGCAACACGAGTACGGTCTCCAGTCGGGCATCGCCCTGGGCTTTGAGCGGGCGGATGTGGCGCGCAAGGTGCGCGTGGTGCTCTCCGAGATCTTCAATCTGCAGCAGCAGGTCTCCGAGCAGAAACCGGCCGCCCACTCGGAGATGCTGGACGATGGCATCTATCTGGAGGAGGTGGTCGACATTCTGTGCATTGCTCTCGCCGAGCTGCCCTCCCTGCTGAACATACTGGAGCTAACGGACGCCCTTGTCCATGTGCCCAACGGGCATCGCATCATCTGCGCACTGGTCGCCAACTTTCCGGATTGCTATCGCGACGTTGTGTCCCATGTGATCGCCAACTGCGACGAGGATGGCAGCGATGGCAAGCACAGGTTGATGCTGCTCATGGGGCTCAGCGAGATGAATCCCTCCCAGGCGCTGGCCAACAGGTCCATGTGCGTGGATATGCTGAAGGTGCCGTCGTTTATGCTCAAGCTCACGCTCAAGCATCCCGAGGACCTGGTGAGTAGGGTAATATTGACCAGTAAGGTGCAGATTTACCACAACACCAATAATCGTTAGGAAATTCTTAGCATTTCATTTAAATGTTTAACATAAGAAATGTTTTTTGATCATATCTTGTTGATTGATCTTTATTATTTGCAGAACCATTCATTTGTAGTTCTGCTTATTAGTTTAAATATGCGTAAAGCAAAAGGGGGAAATTGTCGCTTAGCTATCTCCCTCTAATTCGCTAGCGCGATTGAATCTTGTTTGGACTTATGAAAATGTTTACGAATAATGAGATAACAATGCAAACTGGACCACTCCCCACAGATCGCCTTCCTCACGGGCCTGCTGCTGGGCAATGACCAGAATCTGCGCTCCTGGTTCGCCGCTTACATACGCTCCAGTCAGAAGCGGAAGGGGGACGCACTGAATCTGGTGCGCGTGGAGCTGCTGCAGAAGGTGATTCAAACGACGACCAATGCGGCGGAGCTGCGCGACTTCAATCTGCAGGGCGCGGTGCTGCTGCGTCTGTACTGTGCCCTGCGCGGCATCGGTGGCCTGAAGTTCAACGACGACGAGATCAATGCTCTGTCGCAGCTGGTCACGAGTTGTCCGCAGGCGACGCCCTCGGGCGTGAGATTCGTAACACTGGCGCTGTGCATGCTCATCGCCTGTCCCTCGCTGGTGTCCACCATTCCACTGGAGAACAAGGCTGTGGAGTGGTTGCAGTGGCTCATACGGGAGGATGCCTTCTTCTGCAAGCGCCCCGGTACTAGCACCTCGCTGGGTGAGATGCTCCTGCTGTTGGCCATTCACTTCCACAGCAATCAGATCTCGGCCATCAGCGAGATGGTCTGCTCCACGCTGTCCATGAAGATACCCATCCGACCGAACAGTACAAACAGAATCAAGCAGCTCTTCACGCAGGACCTGTTCACGGAGCAGGTGGTGGCGTTGCATGCGGTTCGCGTACCCGTCACTCCGAATTTAAATGGCACCATACTGTGCTACCTGCCGGTGCACTGCATCCAGCAACTGCTGAAATCGAGGACATTCCTCAAGCACAAAGTGCCTATTAAGTCGTGGATCTTCAAGCAAATATGCAGCTCGGTAAGGCCAGTGCATCCTGTGATGCCTGCCCTGGTGGAGGTCTTTGTCAACACGCTGATAATACCCAATCCCACCGGTAAGGTGAATATTGATCACATGCACCGCCCCTTCACTGAGGCCGAAATCTTGCACGTTTTCCGCACATCCAAGCTCACATTCTTCGCCGAGGAGCTGCCACCGATGGCGGAGAGTCAGGAGCTCAACCAGATTGAGGTGACGTGTCCACTAACCGCCCAGCTGCTGATGATCTACTACCTCATGTTGTACGAGGATACGCGGCTGATGAACCTCAGCGCTTTGGGTGGCCGCAAGCAAAAGGAGTACTCCAACAACTTCCTGGGCGGACTGCCACTGAAGTATTTGCTCCAGAAGGCGCACAGCTACCACAACGACTATCTCTCGCTCTTCCATCCGCTGCTGCGTTTGATTATCTCCAACTATCCGCATCTCAGCATGGTTGATGACTGGCTGGAGGAGCACAATCTGGCCCAGGGCAATTCCACGATGGTGGTAAGCAAGCATGAGCTCAAGCCGGAGCAACTGGATCGTGCACTGGCCGCCATCCAAACGAAACCGCATCTGGCCATCCGCGTGTTTAAGCAGCTACTCCAGATGCCCCCAGAAACGCAGGCGCAGTACGGACAACAGCTGGTGCAGCATCTGCCGATGGTGTTTGCCAAGTCGGTGCCGCGATACGTCAAGGATCTGTACAACGATATTTGGTTGCGCCTGAATGCCGTGCTGCCCACCACCCTGTGGATCATGTCGCTGCGAGCGATTACCAACGGCTCGGATACGAAGGACCGACGTACCTTTGCCAACGAGAGTCTTCTGGAGCCCATGGAGGTGCTAAGGTGGGTTGCCTTGTGATTTCCGTGTGTGTTGTTTCCTAAAATTCTTCCGCATTCCTTTTGACCAACAGTTGTCCACGCTTTGTATTCTGTTCGCCCTATCTGTTGATGATCCTGCTGCGCATCCTGAAGGGCAGCCTGGCCGCCTCGAAGACCTATCTCAACGTGCACATGCAGATGCAGCAGAAGCAGGTGGTGGACAAGAACGGAATGATGCAGACAGATGGGATTTGGGAGGACCTAAGGACCACGCTGATTGCCTCGCAGGAGAGCGCCGCCGTGCACATATTGCTGGAGGTGCTAGACTACATAGCCAGCAAGGCAACGGATCGGGTGTCGCATCTGGAGCTGCGTGAGATACAAGGCATCATTGGCACCTATGTGCATCAGGCATTCATCTCGGAGCCTTCGCTGGCGAAACTAGTACACTTCCAAACGTATCCAAAGTCGGTTATTCCCATGATGGTGGCCAGTGTGCCATCGATGCACATATGCATTGATTTCGTTCACGAATTCCTCAATGTCACCGAAATGGAAAAACAGATCTTCACCATCGATCTGACCTCCCATCTGGTGCTCAACTATTCGATACCCAAGAGTCTGGGCATCTCGAAATTCTGCCTGAATGTAATCCAAACGACGTTGTCCATGCTGACCGCATCGTCAAAGTGTAGATTCCTGCGCAATGTGATGCCAGCGATGGTTCGGTTCGTGGAAACGTTTCCCATTCTGGCCGACGACTGCGTCAACATCCTGATGACCACCGGGCGCATTCTGCATTCGCAGTCATCGCTGGGCATGACCACAATGGAAATGCCACTCACCGAGACCGATAAGCTCTGTTCGTATCGGGATGCCCAGCTCCACATCATCATGATCGAGGACGCGTTTAAGGCACTGGTCACGGCGGTCATGAAAAAATCGGACCTGTATTAGTTGGACTCGATCCCGCCTTGTTCTTCGTAGTCGTAAGCAACCCTTCCTCACTCCGCCTCCCGGCTGATTATAATAGTGCTTGTAAAATTTATAACAACATTGACTAGAATAAATAATTATTGCAAAAACCATTTAAATTTGGCGGCTAAAATATAAAAACGCAGGTGTTATCGGAATCTACTTTTATCGATAACCTACTTTGGTTAGCGAGTACGCCTACCAAATATTTTTTATCGTGCCCGGCCATGCCACCCATACGCGTATCGGTTTATCGATAAAAACTAACAAGCATCGACATTACTTCCAGCTCTAGTTTTTGTTGTTGTTAAATTAAAGCTCGGATGTGAATTACAATAATTGTGAGTAGCGTTCGTGCGTGCGTAATATGCGAATCGACTGGCATTCGGCATTGAGTTTTGTGTTTTGATTCCTGAATCGAGTCAGGACGTATCTGACCTGCTTTTCCAGTATGCGTTTACGATGCTGATTCGTAATTGTCCTTTGTATACGTTGTGTACGCGCTGCTCCTCTCTCCTCTCGCTCGCCCTCTCCCTCTCTCCCTTGTCTTGAGTGTGTGCGGCTGCTGTGTGCGTGTGTGTAAGTGAGTGAGAGTTTCGTGGTGGGAAAATAATTATTAAAGCAAATACAAGAAATACAATTGCTTAGTATTTTGTCAAGTGAGTGGCTGGAAAAGCCAAGAAGCACGGGCTTCAAGAAAAAGTGTCGTCGAGGCGGATTAAACTTGAATTCTTTGTGCGCAGCTGCAGGTAATTGTTCACACACACAGAACCCACGCACACACACGCAGCCAGCGAGCACGCAGAGAGAGTGAGATGCCCCGCTGCTGGGAGTGTGTGTGCCAGAGAGGGATGGCTAGGCGGATGCGGCAACAGTGTTTTTCTTTTCTGCAACAAATCTGAAAATTCGTTTCCAAAAATTGTATGGTGTTTTGTCTCTCGTCTTTGCGCTCAGCCGCTCCCGCCCCGCCCGTTTGTGTTTGTGTAATTGTACCGTTGCACATGCACTTGCAGTACTCTCTCTTCTCCTCTCCTTCCTCCTTTCTTTTTGCCTTTGTCGTTGTTGTTATCACTGGATCGTTGCTCTCCGCTTCTTTCGCTGTGGCTGTTGTTGTTGTTAGTTTTGTTGTGCAGCGCGGAGAATGTACAGGAAATCTGTTGCAGATCCAATTTCGCTTCTGCGCTGCACTTGCCCAGCATGTGTGTGTGTGTGCTCTTGCGGTGTTTGTCCGCCGGAAAAACTCAATTAAAGGCCAGTGGGGAATTTATTATTTCCACTCTCATTGAAACGCACAAACACACACACCCACATTATTGCACTCCCACTCGAGGATAACAGCAACAAATTGGAGTGCACTAGCAACAGCAACAACAAACACATTCACATCCGAATCCACCCACGCGCTCTCTCCGCTTTCCACTCTCAGTCGCTCGTGCTCGCTCACTCTGACTCTGATTCCCTCTCTTTAGAGAGTTGCGCCGTGTCGTTTGCAGCACCAAAAGAAGCGCTGCGACAGAACAACCGCCGCAGTCAGGACGGAAAAAGGATTTGTTGCAGACTGACTTTCCCTACTTGCCGAAAATGTTGTATAAAAACTAGCCATATAAATAAATACAAATATCAAACTAGGAACCCAAAAGAAAGCAGGTAAAACACAGCCTTGTGCGTTTGTTGTGAAATCGCGTTTCGCGGATATTCGCTGGCCAAAAATCACATGGAATGAATTTTCGGGCAGCGCCGGCATAAGAAAATCGCTTGCGCGTTTTTCTTCTCCGTTTCTGTTTTTTTTTTTTTTTTTTTTGTCACATCGCAGCAGCCAATCTCTCGCTCTGGCTCTCTCGTGTTTTTGGACCCCCAATCCGTGGATGTATCCGTAACTGCGTAGTTGTAGTCAAAAGGAACCCATGACAAAGTCCTAGACTGGCGAAAAGTGTGCGAAAATGTGAAGGTCCTGCGGCCAATTGGAGCAGACGGCGCGGGGGACACGGGGTGATTCTTCAACTCGAAGGTTATCTTGGATAATAGTCATCGGCTGGCATCGCAAGCCAGCCATTTGCCGTGAAAAAGTGACCAGAAATCGACGGTTTTCCTTTCCGGAGAAATTGAGAGGTTATCCCTGAATATCCAAAGATATCCATAAGCTGACGCTTTCACGTGAACACATTTGAATATAGTGAGCCGAGCCAAGGTCTATCCTACGCTTTTTTCTTTCGTATATCCATATAAAAAGGAATATATCTTTTATGTGAAATCCTGAAAAAAATAGCATTTATATTACCCTTTCCATACAACGTTAACAGGTTATCCCTTATGTGATATCTTCAAATATTACCTTTACACCTGATTGAATGAATCAATTTGCGATGGATACAATGTTACAACATTGTGTCATGTTGATAGGCATGTGAGGAAAAGCGCCAGTAGATAACACCTTATCGATATGATAAGGCATAATCGTACCTTTGAACAAAAACACCTGCAGAATTCCAAATCCGGAATTACCTATTCCATAACATTTGGATGTACTTTTAGCATTTATCTGCGAGTCTATAAGCCAGTATCTAATTCTCTCCTTCGACTGTTGAATCCTTGCAGGAACGTCAAGATGCGTCAGTTTAACATCTCGGTCATTGGACTATCCGGGACCGAAAAGGACCGTGGCCAGGTGGGAGTGGGCAAGTCATGCCTGTGCAACAGATTCATGCGCCCGATGGCCGACGACTACTTCATCGATCACATATCAGTGCTTAGCCAAAGCGACTTTAGTGGCCGGATCGTGAACAACGACCACTTCCTTTATTGGGGCGATGTGCGCAAGACGACGGATGAGGGCGTCGAGTACCAGTTTAATATCATCGAGCAGACGGAGTTCATGGACGACTCCACGTTCCAAGCCTTTAAGGTGGGAAAGATGGATCCATACTCAAAGCGGTGCACGGCCACCAAGGTCTTCTCCGCGGAGAAGCTAATGTACATATGCAAGAATCAGTTGGGCATCGAGAAGGAGTACGAACAGAAGGTCATGCCCGATGGCCGACTCAGTATCGATGGCTTTGTCGTCGTCTTCGACGTGAGTCCAGTTCCCAATCGCAGTGTGGAGAAGCAGGTGGAGTTCGTGCAGAATGTCATCGCAACCATACTAAAGAACAAGAAGCCCCTGGTGCTGGTGACCACAAAGAACGACGATGCCTATGAGTTGTATGTTCGTGAGGCGGAGAAGATTAGCCAGCGAAAGGACTACAAGAGCACCGTGCAGCTAATCGAGACGTCGGCCCACGAGAGCATCAACATCGATTTGGCATTCCTCCTGCTCGCCCAGATGATCGACAAGGTTAAGAACCGGGTCAAGATCATCTCCTACCAGGAGTCGGCCAAGTCACGCAAAGAACTGCTCGACACACGGTCCGAGGCGGTGACGCGACTAATACGCAACCAGATCACCGACTATCACGTCCTGTGGTCGCAGGGCTCCAAGATGCTGTCACAGTATCGCGAGTGGAACGAGTTCCTCAACATATTCGGTCATGAGGCCGGCCAAAAGCTATTCCGGCGGCACATGAAGAAGCTGCGCGACGATCATCTGAACAAAAAACTGCATCAGTACTTGGATAAGTTTGCCCTGGCGCTGGAGTACCTGCTGCCGGACATCGGTGCTTTGAATATCAGCGATGACGATGCTTGGGAGTGCGCCAGGAACTATCTGCAGAATCACATCGAGTTCGAGCAGTACTTCTTCGAGTGCCCGCAGGCCTCGTGGACGGAGCTGGTGGACATGGACGAGGCGGAGGATGAGGCCCGCATTCCCTTTGATGTGCTAGAGACTTCCGAGGCAGAGACTGTCTTCCGTAACTACTTGAACTCGGTGCAGCAGGACAAGAAAAAAATTGGGTGAGTTCAGACCAAACGTGTAATTCCATTATGGCACTTTACAAATGTAGGCATTTTACAATTACTGTATTGATCCATTGAGTTGTCAGTTATATATAAAACCTTTCTATACCATTCTATTACCACCCTTAGATGGAAGCAGCAATTTAAAATGCTACTTGAGGAGTCGGGCTTTGTAACGCCCGGCAAGCAGCTGTCTGAGGTGCGAGTCCTCTTCATGGGACGCGAATGCTTTGAGGCGCTTTCGGAGCACGACTGCCAGCAGATCTACGACATCCACCAGGACGACATCATCGAGAAGAGCAAACAGAATTTTGTGGAGCTCCTGCTGGAACACGCTCAATATTTTCTACAGTTCAAGAACGTTGACAACATCACTCAGGAAGATGTGCGCCAGATAACTGATGTCATACAGGAGGATTCACGCTACAAGATGCTCGATCGCTTGGACCAGGAGCGGCGGTTGATGCTTGTCCAGCACCTGCGCTTTATCCACTGCCCCATCCGCGATCACTGTCCCTTCTTCTACAACTGTGTGGATAGCCTGATTGAGGAGGTGTTGTCCGACAAGTCGGCCAGCAACCACAAGACGCCCAGCGGCGGTGGCTGGAAGAGTTCCGGCAGCGGCAGTGACCGCACGCTCAATCTGCTGATCGTGGGCTCCGAGCACCTGGCCAGCGATTTGCTCAACGACATCCGCATTTGTACCGGTAGCAAGGGCGAGTACATCTACGAGAACCAGACGTATTATCTCAATTACCGAATCGCCAACGGCGACATGGAGGCCTTCAAGGCCATAGATGTCTACTCGAGTGGTAGGTTTGGGGCTTCATAGAATCGCAAATAGGGGCTGGCACCTTTTAATAAGTAAAGCTCACTCAAGTAATTGCACTTAATTGCCCTGCGGCTCAATATGCTTCCAAGATATAGTAGTTAGCTAATTAACGGACTAACGAATTTCTATTGCTGGCATATGATATCATATTGCTTACTCACAGCCTTTAGATTTTGTATTACTAATTGCTTACTGATGATTGTTTTTGCTTAATGGAAAAACAACCTATAACACAAAGAAATGTTTTAAACGTTCCATCTACTGTAACTAAGAAATTTCGATACTTTGCAGGTCTTATTTGCGTGTACTCCAATCAGCAATCTTTTGAGACGCTCAAGGACAACTTAGAGCGCACGTTGCTCTGCAATCTGGAGCTGGAGGACAAGTTCGAGAATCTGCCGATCGTGCTGGTGTACCAGCCACAGGATCTCAAGGAGAACGAGGTGGAATACTTGCGCAACGAGGGCATGCGCCTGTCGGAGATGCTGCACTGCGACTTCATTGATCATACGCAAAATCATCAGAAGTACGTCTATGACATACTTAACATAGTCATCCTGTCGCTGAAGCTGACTGAGATGAAGAGCTACGAGCCGTATCCCTCCAATCACACCGATCTGCGCATCCTGTGCTGCATCTTTTGTGGCGATCAGTATGACATCGAGAACATTGTCCAGCCGCTGGTGGAGGAATCGACGCTGGTCAAGGCCAACGAGCACTCCATCATTGTCGACGTCTTTATTGGCGATGCCAAGCGACGGGTCGAGTTTATCCTTTCCTCATATCATGGCACTAGCCAGTACCGCGATGAACTAATCCATGGCTATATTTACTTTTACTCGGCCAAGCGTCGATCTTCGTTGGCAAATCTAAGGTGAGTTAACTTATCTATTACGATCTAAGGCATTTTCAAGCATTAGAGAATTGTTTTTATTTTTGTTCTTCGTGTTTAGCATCCTGGCAGCCCAGAATGCCAACATTCCATTGCAGATTATAGCGGTGACCGAGAGCGGGGGCGTTAATGCGTTCTTCAATAGCGATATTTGCCAGTTTCTGATCACCGAGGGCAATGCGGTGGCCGATCGCTTCAAGGGCAGCTTCATGACCTTCTCGGCGGATCAATATGTCAAGTGTAAGTGAGCTATGGACCGAATTAGAGGCTTTGAATCTAACATTGTGGCTCGTTTTACAGTTGCGTTCTATAATCCATTCCTGAAGACAGCCTGGGACAACAAGTACGAGGTGGAGAACCTGCATGTGGAGGAGTCAATTACTTTGGATTCGGGCGAGGGCACGCTGGAGAACTCGGTTAACCAGATGCCACGCCCGCCGCCGCGCCACGAGAGCTACATGCTGTCCAATACGCTGGGAACCGACGGATCCGGCAGTGAGAATTACGAAATGGCTCCTACCCGATCTCTCAACTCATTAAATGGTGAGTCAGTCCATCGAGCCAATGTTGCCGACAGCCCTCCTAACCGCTTATCATTCGATTTGCAGAAGAAAGAGATATATCATTAGATGAAATCTACGATGACAACGAA
Organism: Drosophila mauritiana; assembly: GCF_004382145.1. Taxonomy (NCBI): domain Eukaryota; kingdom Metazoa; phylum Arthropoda; class Insecta; order Diptera; family Drosophilidae; genus Drosophila; species Drosophila mauritiana. The sequence continues at coordinate 17,488,833 of NC_046672.1, read as the reverse complement.
AAGCCGAAGCACCTGCATCAAAGTAAGTTCCATGCTGGCCACTGATCCCACACGACCAAGCCAAAAGACCCCACCTAAAGCTAAACCAAACCCAATAACAAAAAGAAACCAAACTCATTCAGAATTCGTGGTCCATAGCCAATTAACTATATATATATATATATTATACATACCCATATACGATATAATTATCCACGTATGAATATTCATCCATTCCATCATCCGAACCATTCATTCATTCATTTATTCATCCATCCGATTCATTGCCAACTCGTGGATATCGAGATCATGCCATTTCCATGCCATACCATATACTTATATGCGCCATATCTATCTATATCATATATATAATGATTATTATTAATTAACGATTAACCTTAACCATTTTTTATCGATTTATCTCTGTGTGTGTATTTGTTGTTGTCGTTTTGCCTATTGCAAATCAAATTATTTGCTCTCAAACAAACAAAATACTCAATCGAAAAAAAAAACAAAAAACAAAACGAAAATATATAAGGATTCCAGATATTCCCTCCTCCAACAACTCCTCCAGAGCCAGCCCCTCCAGATCATCAGCTCATTACATGCACATATAAGAGTCAATTCGTTTCGGCTTCAGAATCAAGTTTGGAAGAAATAACATGTAATCTAACTATTTGAATATATTTCTCCTATATTCTCGTTTATATCTCTTATCTCTATCTCTATCTGTCTCCCTCTATCTCGTTATCATCCCCTAGAGTTTTGAATTATTTTTTTGGTTTCCTTGTTGTGATCACTCGAAAAAACACCAACGAATCTTCACCAACCAACCCGTCAATCCTCTCCTAAACAACTCTTTCTTCCCTTTGATTCTTCATTTTCGGGTAAAGCTGGTGAGGTGACATCCTTACAGAGAAGTATATCCTAATTTTTTGAATTGTTTTGCAATATTTCGTTTGAATTGTAAAAATTAGGAAGCGAATAGACTCGAACTATGATGGATTGTTTTTAAAGCTCTGTAAATAGTTTGTAATATACCATTCTAGCAATTTGGCGAATGCTATATTGCAGAATTGTGATAAAGTTGCATATGCATATTGACGAGAAAGTGTATATATATATAAATTCTCCTTCGACTTTGTTATGTAGATTAAAATAATGTAGAAATCGCCCAACGTATATTATGGTATTGTAGGTCAAGTTGAGAAAGATCTAGATTTTGACAGTATGCTTTTCTGGGCATCCTCTGCAAGGATAACTCACCAGATCTATCCAGGCGATCTTAATCAATCGAATCAACTTTCATTCGCTCCACCACCTGAATGTTTCTACCCGCTCCTCCCGGTTTTTTTTCCGAATGTTCTTTTGCTATGTTAACTCCTTGGTTTTCGTAAGCTCTTCAGTTCCGTTCAGAGCCCGTACTGTCTGCCAGTAACTGTTTATGTATATATTCCGTGTGCCCATGTCCACCATGTAGCCATGTTGCCATGGTCCCCGACCCACGACCCCGGCTAAAAAGCAAATCCAAATCCCCATATCGATGGGAATCGATTGTACTGTACAGATGTTCTTTCGTTCGTTTGCTGTTCCCCACGTTCTCCTTTTGCTTTGCTCAATCTGTTCCTCTTCATTTTTTGTGAAATCACTCGTCGGAACTTGAATCCATTTCAAATCTGATGAATCCGGTGTGTTTGCTCTCGTTTTTCTCATTTCCCGACAAGCAGCGGATGTCAGCGGGTCCAAGGATTCACTGGCCACCCATGATGCAGGTTATTCTCACGATTCACTTACGTTCTAGACACTAGATTAAGTCGTTTTTTTTCTGTTGTGTTCAAACTTGCAACCGAAGCACTGCCTGAATATATCCAATCAAACCAAATCCAATCCCCGGCACGAATCCCCCGAGTTTATTTAGCTGCCTGCCCCTTTTTGCATTTCCTGCACATATTCGTTAAATGCTGCACAACTTCTTGAATATAAAATGAATAATATTTTAACTGTTCAAATCAATTCAAAAAGTATTTCAATTCTCGAGTTATTCTGTTACTAATACGCATATGCGTATATTTTTATGTAATTTTGATAACAGCTCACATATTAAATTATTCGTTTTATATCAAGTTAAAATTGTGCCCCAGATCGATGCATTTATAGTTTGAGAAGTTTCCACGAGGAGAATCTCCTTCGATTGGGCTAATTGTGAATCTCTGCTTCTCTCGCCCAACTTAACTCGCGTGGATAATTTAGAGTGGCTGGAGGACAAGAGCGATGGGCGGCGCAACATGAACAAGAACTTGATTTGGAACAACTTCAGCGGATCCACACATGCCTACACCACCGGTCGCCGTCACATTGACTCCAATCTGAACAAAATCCGCCCGAAGGGACCCAGTCAAACGCTCAAAGTTGGCGAGGCGCCCAGTCGCAATTGCCCGGCCATGAGCTCCTCCACCTTCACCCTGCCCACGCAGCAGCCGGGCAAGCTGAACATGAAGAACTTCCAGCTGGTCAGCGATGCGGTGGCCAAGATGAATTTCACCGGCTCCGGTTCGGGCTCGGGTTCTGGCTCGGGATCGGGCAGCACTGGACTGGGCCTGGGTCTGGGCTCCGGCAGTGGCTGCATGGGAGATTCGTTTTTGGAGCCGAGCGACAAGGACGGCAAGCGCTACGATCATGCCCAGTTGGATGGCGAGGATGAGGATTCCGAGGAGCTCGCCGAGTACGAGCAGATCTACGAAAATGAAGGTATTGATGCCGGGGAAAATCCGTTGCAGCTCCATCATCGTTTCGCTAGTACTAACTATCTGCTCCTCGCCCACTAACTCACCCAAATCACTCGCCCTGCACACCGACAATTTGATGACTCCACGAACTTGATGCTAACAGATCGAAATTATATATATTTTTGAATTTCAATAACCCTCGAAACGTTTTTTTTTTCTCTTTATCGAAAAGAACGCATTTGTTATTATTTATATTATTTATATCAAAGCTGTATCACAACTTAGCTTTAAAATGTTATGATCAAGTTCCTTTTGGAGAGTGCACCATTGATTCTCGAACAAAGCACTGTCCTGTGTCCCTCGCTCCTCCTTGCGCCAACGCAATCATCTCCGAACCAAGTGGAACGTTCTTCTCAAACCAATCTTCCATGTCATCCGCAGACTGCACCGAATCGGACAGCTGTGCCAGTTCCACGGAGCGACGGGTGCGCCAGCAGAATGCCTACTATAAGGCCAGCAAGAAGCCGGTGGCCGCCAAGAAGCAGAAGAAGAAGAAGGTGGCCATTCCGGTGCAGACACCGCGTGTTCCTCCGTTCGGCTCGTATGTGAGTCCGCCGGAGATTCCGCTGCACTACCAGCGCATGGCCGTTGGCGGCAGCGGGCCAGGTGAGAAAAGTATGTGTCGTGATATGTGTTTTCTGTTTATTTGTATGTATTTCTTCACCGGAAGTTGGCAAACTGTCTGTATCTAGAAAATCTTTGAAGGTAAACGGTGCAGTGGCTGCAAGTGGGGAATGCTGCATCGTTTACAACTAAATTTGATTCATTTCTTAACCAAATACAAATACAAAATATCTAATGGATTGTATATTCTTTGAATTTTCGCAGAGAAAGCAGAGCCTTGCGTTCCCGAGTTCATGAAGAGTGACAAGTCGCCAGAGGTGAGTGTCCGTCCTTGACATAATATTTACTATTGTCCCACTTGAACTGACCATTGTTATCCTTCTCCGTCTGCAGTATTCCATGGTGCCAGAGCTGGCGGGTGCCGGCATCTTCGGTGCAGAGAATCTGCCCGAGTACAACATGAACCAGGCCAAATGCTTGAAGGACTTTGAGAAGCTGGAGAAGCGGCGCATCAAGGAGGAAACGGCCAGGCAGCGCAAGCTCCAGGAAAAGGAGAAGGAGCAAGAGAAGAAGCTCAAGCGCAAACTAAAGCAGAATGCCAAGGGTCTGGTTGAATCCGCGGAGGCGCAATTTGGCAAGCTGATGATTACCTCCGAGCAGGGCGAGATCCCCATCTTCCTCAACAAGTGCGTCGAGTTCATCGAGAAGGAAGGCCTGGACTCCGAGGGCATTTATAGGGTGCCCGGAAGTAGGGCGCATGTCGACATGTTGTTCCAACGCTTCGAAGAGGGTAAGTGTGTCCTACGGACATCAGGCCTTACAGGCACAACAAATTGATGATGTTTTCAAATGCAGATACCAATACTGAGATTGATGCGCTCGACATTCCCGTCAATGCCGTGGCCACGGCACTTAAGGACTTCTTCTCCAAGCGCCTGCCTCCGCTGTTCAGCAAGGACATCATCAAGGAGCTGGAGGAGATTGCCGGTATGTAGCAACCATATTGCACTCACTTCGAACGGCTCTAACTCCATTTTCCGTGAAGGTTCCCGAGGCGTCGGCAATTCCAAGCTGAATGTGGAGGTCAAAACGGACCGGAGTTGCCGCTTGATAGCTTTAAAATCGCTGCTCCAGAAGCTGCCGCCCATCAACTTTGCCATACTCAAATACATATTCCAGCACTTTGTGCAGTAAGTTGAAGGGGGGACGTTTGGGGAATCCACTGTCTGTGATTCGTTGATACTTACTTTTGTGTTTGCTCCACACAGCGTATCGGACAACTCGAAGCTGAATAGCATGGACAGCAAGAACTTGGCCATTTGCTGGTGGCCCACACTCATACCCATCGACTTCACCGACATGGGCCACTTCGAACAACTGCGTCCGTATCTGGAGGACATTGTCCAGACAATGATTGACCAGTTCCCGTATCTGTTCTGCGGCAAGGATGCTTTTGTCATGGTCTAGGCCTAGATGCCCGCCAGGCCATGGCACACTTGGACTTCTACTTGACCGCCGGACGCGAAGCCAAAACGAGATAGTTAGATTCAATGTGCGTTTGTGTATGAATGTGGGCCATGTGCCAGTGCCATGTGTGCCATGTGTGCTTTGTGTTTTTTGGGTGAACTAAGGAGCATATTAGTAATAGCCATAGAGAGAAGATAGCAGGAGGAAGCTGGAGGAGGCAGGAGGCGTTAGCAGGAGGCAGCCCATCGATCGATCGATTCATTCAAATGAGGATCAGCAGCCAGGCATATACATATTTATAATAGTATATAATATACTTGGGTCTATTGTGTGCAGTGTGTGTGTTTCGTGATTCCTGATTGTGTGTGCGAGCGTGCGAGCGAGACAACAGAACTTGGCTAAGTAGGGTATATTTATTTTTTATATATACAATATATATTTTGTATCGATGGCTTTGTTGTGTTTCCGTGATATATGTAAACGCGTCAAGTATTTTCTCTGTGTGGTGTTGCGTTCCCCTTGTCGTTGAATCCATTGAGTGAGACCTCCCCTCGCCGCCCCCCACTCCCCGCCCCTCGGCCGACGCCAGTCTCCTCGTCCTCGTCCTCCTCCCCTGCCAACCGCCACCCACAAACGCTCCACCCATCTCGAGGGGCGGGGCGGGGGCGCCAACGACAACGCACAACAGCAGGAACAAGAACATGACTAAAAACTAAAACAAAACAAAAAACAAAAATAAGAGAAGGAGGGAGAGAAAACCAAGCGATATATATGTGAAAGCATGGGGAGATATCTAGTAGGATGTCTGCAGGAAGATGGTTAAATAAAATTTACTGTGTATCTGTGTATGTTATAAATGTAATTGTAATTGTGTGTTTAAAATAATGCGCGATCAGCCAACAAATTTTCACATATGTAAACACAATAGCGATAATGCTAGATATATGATATATATATATTTAAATACCACTAAATGTCTGTGTGTCTAGTATAGGAGAAAGTAGGAGAGGTGGAACCGGAGGAGCAGGGGGAGGGGGAGAGAAAGGATGAGCGAAACGAAGTAAGGAATACACTATAAACAAAATGCAAATGCAAATGCGAAAAAACAACCAATAAGAACAACAGAGCAAAATCTAATTTTCGAGCTAAACTAAATGTGCATCTCAGTGTGTGTGTCTGTCTGTATATGTATGTTTGTCATCCAACTAGATATACACTATATAATTATATAGCTACCATATAAGCAAGAAATGATAATTACTACGGCAAAGGAAATCTCCCACAAAAACTACAAATAAAGTTAATAATAAAAGCTAAAAACAAAAAACCAATATATACAAATACAAAACGATTGAAGCGAGCGAAGTGAAATAAAACTCAACTTTCCCCCACACTCGAATCTCCGATGATTGTCTAATTGATATTTGCATTAGCCAGGCATATAATCCTTAATGTAATACTCTCTATCTGTCTCTCAAGAAAACCAAAACCAAATTCTCTGTGTGTGTGTGTGTGAATTAGTGAAAAACAACAACAAATTATACAATTTCTAACCATGTACGCATATATATTTTAACTAAAACCAGCGAGCAGCAGATTTTCAACAAACGCAATTTCCACAGGCAGAAGGAACGACTAAAAAATGCAAAATGCAAATGCAAATCGTAAACAATTGTAGACAACATACGCCTAAGTGTTATTCCTTGTAATTGAGCATTAATTTTTTATATACAAACCGAAACCTAATTACATATATAATTGTGTATCTTGTGTCTGAAACGGACCTCAAACTCAAAGCAAGAAAATAACGCGAGATCTGTTGCCAAACAAAACAAAACAAAATGAAAACAGAAGAAAAAAGCACTCCAAATGAAATTTACAACAAATAACGAGAGAAAAAGAAAAGAACAGAAAAACTTAACCATTATATAGTATAATTTGTATAGATGTGTGTCTATTGCATTATTTGTACACGTACATATATACGCTAAACTGAAACAAAAACATAAAACATTGAAAAAAAAAAAACAAGCAAATATGTCTAAACAAAACGAAACAAAGCATAAAAAAAAAAGCAAAACAAATCGAACAAAAAAATTGTAATTGACGTGATGTGTAATGATATTTTTAAAAGCAAATTTTATGCCACGCCCATGCCACGCAACCACGCCTACTTTTCAAACTGAAAAGGAGACTCCCCCCTTCCCCTCAAAAACCAAACCCTTCCCGCGCAGAATCCAGCGAATCCCCCATACCGCAACCCCCGTCCGAACTCCAACACTCACATCGAAGCTGCGGATTCTGGATGCCGGATACGCCAAGTCAGATGGGTGACCACCGCTCCTGGGCTCCATCCGATGGGCTGGTAGCGGTGTGGAGCTGTCACAACCGAAAGACGAGGGAAAACATAATGAAATCAAATCAAACGAAACAAAAGTAATAAATTTGTGGGCATTTTCCAAATATTTGTGAAGCATTTGAAAAGCGACTTTTTACTGGGGGTAAAAGACAAAAAAAAGCATTTCAGAACATCCTCATAGATGCAAATGTATCTTTTTAGCTGACCCAAGGAATAGCAAAGGGTTAATCCCCATGAAACTAACATCGGTAATTGAAGTATCCATAAAAACAAACTTCTTTTAAACTACATGGTTATTTTTACAAAGTAGTTGGCATTAATTTATTCCCCCACTTAGCTACCCAAAAGACTGGCTGCTATGGCTTCCGTGTCCATTAGAGTCATCTTGTTCGTCAGCTTGGACTTTTTGTAGGCGGGTTCATCGTCGGAGATGTCGTCGTCGTCGCTGTCGTCAGCCTCCCCGTCATCGGATGCATCATCGCTGGACTCTGATTTGGATTCATTTCGATCCGAACCGTTAGGCTTATTTTTGTAGACCTTGTCGGGATCCGGCAGCCAGGAGAGGTCCACTGAATGGTCACTCTCACTGCCAGCATCGTCGGCATTGTCATCGTTCTGTTGCTCCTCTTCCTCGTCGCTGCCCTTGGCCTCCTCCGTCTTTTTGCGCAGCTTCTCGCGCTGCAGTTTGTGCCGCTTTTTGACCAGTTCCCGGAACCGCTGCTTGTCATATTGATCCTCCTCGGTGAGCAGCGCCTTGGACAGCACTAGATTAATGCCTCCATCGTCGTCGTCCCGGTTGACTGTTCTTTGCCTGGCACTCAAGGCCTTCATTTGGCTGCGATCATCTGCCATAGTTTCGCCCTCGTCATCAAACTTCAGCTTGGAGTTGACCTGCAGGTTCTTCTTCAGCGCCTTCTTGGCCAGCGAGGCCTTGGTTACCAGCTTCTCTCGCTTGGGCACTACAAGTGGGACCTCTGCCTGTGCCTCCTCTTCGTCCAGTTTCACTGGCTCTCCTTCCACATCGTGATCCTTACGTTTCACCTTAATAAAGTCATCGTCATCACTGTTCTCTTCATCCTCGTCACCGCCGCCAAAGCTCTGCTGCTTGGTCAGCTTGCTGAGCAATGGATTGATCGATGTTGCGTTATCACCCTGTTCCTTCTGCTGCTGTAGCTGTTTCTGGCGCCACAGGAATTTTTCGAGGAAGGGAACACGCGGCGTAACCGCCAAGCCGAGCGACTGGGCAAATGCATCTAGATCCAGGCTGAACACATTAAACAAGCGCTTGTTGCGCATCAGGAACACGGATTTTATGTAGGAGAGGAAGGCACGCTGGGCGGTTGCCCTCAGCTCGGGAAATTGGGCCAGAAAGGCCTCGATCTTGACGCGCGGCGAGAAGAGCTTCTTGGGATCGATTTGCACACAACGAATGTCGATATTCAACTGTTCCTTAAGCGCACTAATCATGTACTCCTCCTCGCTGGGTGTCAAAACCAACAGACACTCGCCGCGTGTCTTGTTCCGCGCAGATCGTCCAGCTCGATGAATGTACTGTGAAACATCCTCCGGGCAGTCCAACTGCACCACCCAATTGACGGCAGGAAAGTCCAGACCACGTGATGCCACATCAGTGGAGAACATGACGACGTGGCTCTTGCGAAGGAAATCCTCGTAGATGGCAATACGACGATCCTGATGGAGGGTTCCATAGAGAGCCAGCAGCGGGCTACCCGGCCGCAGTTTACAAAATATCTCGTACAGGTACTTGGCCTGCTTGCAACTGGACACGAACACAATGATCTTCTGCTTCAAATGGTTCTTGATGAACGACCACAGCATGGTGATCTTGTCCTCCAGGTTCAACACCACATAGCTCTGCTGCAAAAGCTCGGGAACTGCCAACACAGCTGTGTTCGGAGCCTTCTTCGTGCTGGCATTGGGCTCTTCGCCTGGCGTGGCTCCTCCGTAGCCTACGTAGACCGGATCCTTTAGATTAAGCCTCGCCAAATCCTGCACCGTATTCGTTTGCGTGGCCGAGAATAGCAGCGTTTGACGCGCAGGTGGGAAATTTTCTATGATTGAATTTAGGGTCTTCTGGAAACCCATATCCAAACAACGATCGGCTTCATCCAGGACCAACATCTCCATGGTGCTTGTATTGAAGAGAGGATTCTCGTCCATGTGCTGCAGCAGCCTGCCGGGTGTGCAGATCAGTATGTTGCACTGGTCCATGCGAGTGCGTTCGAACTTCAGGTTCTTGCCTCCGATGATGAGGCCGGCGGAGAAGTCGTGGTGCTTGCCAACCTTCTTTAGGGTCTCGAAGATCTGGTAGGCCAGCTCGCGGGTGGGCGAGATGATGATTGCGCCAACGCCATCGGTGCGCGACCATTTGTTCATGAACAGATGCTCCAGAACCTGCAATAAATGAACCATTGTATAACTTGCAGCCGGCAATTTCTTTCGAAGGGACGAGGACCAACTTACGGGTATGAGAAAGGCCAGTGTCTTGCCACTGCCTGTGATGGCCGCGCCCAGCACATCTTTGCCCTGCAGTGCGGGTCCAATGCTGTCCCGTTGCACCTGCGTGGGATGCACGAACTTGGACTCCGCCAGTGCCTTTTGGGTCTTCTTGGACAGCGGAAACTGGGCGAACTTCTTAATGGCAGTAGCATCGATCTCGGCATATTTGGTCTTGAGTTCTTGGATCTCCGCTTCGGTGGCGGCCAGTCGCGACTTGTTGATCTCCTGTCGCGGACGCTTTTGGCTGTTGTCGCCGCTTTTCCGGCCACCAGCAGCTCCTTTGAACGTGCCGGAACCCGGCTTGAAACGCGGACCCGGTTTGCCGGGTCCCTTGGGTTTCTGGCGCTGCATACCCTCTGTTTTTTTGACCAAAATGCGGTCGTTTCGAAACGTATTGAAATTCGCACGCGGTTGAAATTAGGGATGAGAGAAGAAACGATTATTAAATCGATTAATTCGCTTAATTCGAATTCGATCAATTCAAGGCGACCACTGATTTGTATTACCGTTTCTAGAAATTTGGAAAGAAATAATTTTCTTACTTTCTTACTTCGATTCGATCTCGGGAATTCGATTGATAAACATCAAATAAATATTCCCAAGGATATATATATTTATATATATTGATAAAACTGCATATCCTGACTTCGTGATTTTTCGTTTCTTGCAGTCTGGTAACACTGCCAAGTGTACAGTTGTCAAAAAACTCTATAAAAAATTTGTTTTGCTGGTACGCGGCAATTGAAATAAATCGTCATTGTAGAGCAAATAGGACGCTGTCACACAGCCGGATAAACAACCGCATTATGGCCAAGGCGAGTAAGAAGCTAGCAGAAAGTAAGCGCAGGAACGGAGTCGCCGACGAGAGCGAAAACGAGGAGATGGACCAACAGAAGTCCAATGGTACAGGCCAATCTTCCAGAAAAACGCCGAATAAACGCAAGGCTAAACTGACTGTGGCCTCTGGCAGCGAAGACAGCGATGGCCAGACGTCCACCTCCAACGCCGCGGATGTACCAACTGCAAGGAACAAGCGCAAGGTGGTCAAGGCCAGGAACGCTACCACTTCGGCCCGCAAAAATGGCAAAAAAATCGTTATAGAGGATTCGGATGATGATGCTAATCAGTCCGATGTGGACCCTAGTGCCGACAGTTCGCCAAGGAAGCCAGATATCAAACGCCAGACACGGCGATCCGTGCGCGGTGAAACGGAAGATAGCAATGACCTGCCCTCCACCTCCAAAGCCGCCGCACATGCAAGTCCGATCAAGAAGCGCAAGCTGAGCAGGGTTTCGACCTCTTCCGTCAAAAATGGCAAGAAGGTTGCTGAAAAGGATTCTGAATCCGAAGTCGATGCTGCAACAGATGATGACAAACCAGTTCAACCCCAGGTGAGACATAAATTCGAAAAATCAAAGAATATTAGACCCAATTAGATACTGAACCCTCAGTTCATTCTACGAAATTCTGGTCAGCATTTTCAAAACATTGAGACTCAAAACCTTTTGAAAAGGTTAGATTATTTTGCATGTTTAATTACTTATACTTATATTATTTGAAATCATTAGCGCTAACTGGCGTACATATAAATATTTATGCTTTTAAAACATTAAAATGTGAAATGCTGATGAGAAAATGTAGTCAGTTGAGAGTAATTTCGTTATATGGCGGTTACCTTGGCCAAAAATGCCTCATACTTTCACATTCATTAGTTTAAAGGACAGTATTTTGATCAATTAACTCCAACTTTTCCATCTTTGCTGCTTTGCAGAAGATCGCAGCTAAGCCGAAGGCCTCGCCAAATGTTAAGAAGGCCAAAGGACGTGGTCGACAGACCGCCGTCGCCAAGAAAGCCGACGATTCAATCGACCCAGAAAAGCAATGGGAAGTCGAAAAAATTATTGATCATGTAGCCACCAAGGAAGGTGACATGTTCAAGATCCGATGGAAGAAGTATGGAGCAAAGGATGATTCTTGGGAGCCAAGGAAGAATCTGGCGTGCGATGCTCTAATTGAAAAGTTTATGCGGAAACAAGTAACAGAGCAAAACGTGGACGTTAAGGAGCTGCGGGAATCGCCCAAGAAGACCGAGCGCCTTGTCGATGAATGCTATCCCAGGACAAATCTACACAATCGTATTGAACGCTCCTCGAAGCGCTCTGCCGCCAAAAACCGGTGCGTTTAATATCTCTATATACAAAATTCAGGTTAGAATAACGACACTGTGGCTGTGATGAATTAAATTCAGTTATTCCTCAGTTGATACTTTCAGTTTATATTTGCCCTTTTCGTTGTTTAATTTCACGCATTGTGTCTGATTTCTTCTATATTTTGTTTATAGTTTTGATATCCACACTCAGCCATGATACTCATATGCAAATAAACATTTATTCTTACTTTCAGCATTTTCTACGGCGAGGAATGAGGAAGGGCAACGGTTGCCCCTCCACGATGTAAACATCAGCGATGGAAATTCATGTAGGAATTTAGTACACTTTTTTTTTTTTTTTACATATAATCTTACAAAACATGCGGACAGAAGTACGCGGATAGGTGACCCATGCCGGCTCCAGTTGGATTTTAATGGAAAATTTCCGTTATCGTTATTAGTTTTAAAAAAGCTCGCGGGCAGAGCCAAGCCGCATCATGTCCACAATCCTGACTATTGGCGGACAACTTCACGGGCAACACACATAACTAAATATTAAATTCGGATTTTAGCACATAAGTGAAATCGACTGCAGCACAGGGCGTACATACATGTAGTATTATATCTGGTTAATTGCACTCAACCAGCGTAGAATGTAAGGCATAATTTCTGTAGCTTTAGTTGTATCCTTTGAGTAATTGATGTTTGTATTGGTTAATCGCCACAGCTGAAAATAGCCTCTCAACTACTCTTCCAATCATCTTAATTCATAATATTCGTTCATACGTACGTACGCCAGTGTACATTCAATTATAATAAGCGAACATTATTATTAGCAATGGAACATGCGTACATATGCAATAGTACACATCATGCAAAACCATTATAATTAGCAATGGAACCTTGCTGTTTCCACTACAAAATAAAATCATTTAATGTACAAGATATGGAAAACGCACTTTTGGCTTTCATTGGGGTTCTGGCGATATTCCATATCTAATAGAAAGTACTAGTATTCTCGAGTTCGTTGGGGTGTTATTATTTTATGTGTAAGCTTTCGAACTGGAAAGTGATTGGTAATCATCGTATGAATGTGCCAAACGAAAGAAAATCTATTATTATAAAAAATGCAATAATCCTTTATCAATGACCTCTATAAGTTGCTTAACATTTATTTAACGTTCGTTCGACAATCAGTGATAGGTTCTGCTCCTTGCACATCCTCTACAGACCGGCCTGCAGACCAAAGCCAGGACCCTTGGGCTCCTCGCTCAGGGAAGTGGGCTCGCCCTTTGGCTCGCTGGCAAAGCGCCCGTTGCGTGGACCAGGGGGCGATATCTTATCCGCCTTCAGGTCGTTCAGGATGTCCTGCATGTCCTTAGACGTCAGATCCTCCTGCAAAGCGAAGGAAACGTTAAAAATGTCGGTTTGCACAATATAGAGTCGATTTCAGCGCATTAGGATTGAATCTTTGGACAAGGCTAAGAGTGAAACTGGCGTTTCCCACCAACAAATGACCAGGAAACAGCTAGAATTGCTTACATAGTAGTCATCGTTAATCGCCACCATTGGCGCATTGACACAGGCGCCCAAGCACTCGACCTCCGAGATGGTGAACTTCCTGTCCTTGGTGGTGTCGCCGACGCCGATGCCCAGCTGCTTCTTGCAGGTCTCCAGGATGTCGTCCGATCCGCGGAGCCAGCATGGCGTGGTGGTGCACACCTGGATGTGATACTTGCCGGTGGGCTTGCGCATGAACATCGTATAGAAAGTGGCCACCTCGTAGACGCGCATATTGGGCAGCTGGAGGATCTCGGCCACCTTGTGCATGGCGGAGATTGGCAGCCAGCCGTACTGGCGCTGTGCCAGATCGAGCAGCGGGATCATGGCGCCGCGCTTGTGCCCCTCGGGATAGATGCTGAGTATGGCCTCCACGCGCTTCTTGTTCTCAGCCGTGAACTCGAACGGGATGTTGGGATTATCCTCCGGTGTGTCGCGATGGACGAACAGATTGTCGCTGGCCCGGGCACTGCTGGTGGCAATGGCCCGGATGTTGGCGCGCTGCAAATAACAACACATATCCTTAATGTTATTGTTTTCCTGTCGTCAATTATATAACTCGGGGAACAGGTTGCCTTCCCTGGTCGACACCTCGAATTACTGACAAGTTTGGATGGCTGCGCTACTCACCACGGCGGCCAGCGTCTTGGAGGCACAGTTTGTCAGCATTCTGGCGTTTCCAAAATAATGAAAAGGCTGAAAATTTGCTCTTATGTTATGTGAAGTCCGTCGGCTGCTGTCAGTTTTTTTTTAACAAGCACCGCTTACAGCTGATTTTCGGCGGAGCGTTTGCCAACACTGGCGCTTGTCGTAAGAGATGAGCGAATCTCTACTAATCTTGTACAACATTAATTGCACTTTTAGTGATTTAGTCACTATAGAATTTAACCGATTACAAAAACATGCATGTTTTTTTATAAATCCAAATGCAGATATTCCTTCATATTTAACAGCTTAAACAAATAAAACTATTAGTTCAATTAATATTCAGCGGTACATTACATTTTTCATTATTTGTTTTAAATATTTTTTCTAAAACAGAAAGCGATATATATCGCCGTGAGATCAAATCACTTTTGAACAAGGATCGCTGTGCCTTAGCATTCGATGTTCGATAAATTGCTAAACGCTTAAACTTGTAAGTTTATCGGGGGGAAATGTTGAACGGACAAAAAATGGAGAAATATCCACTAGTTACAGAATTTATGGGGCAAAATTGGCTAAAAGATACCCAGATGGCGCAGTTCGAGAATGAACTCAGGAAGAGGAAAGAATTGATAGTCGAGGAGCAGAGTGAGTGGACATAATGCGCGAGTCTCCGCGCGAAACTTCTACATGTTTCTGCTTGTTGCAGTCATAGGGCCGCAATTGGAGCAGGTGCTATTCGACCTGACTTTGGCCAAGCAATGCGCCTTGGCAGTGGAGAATAACGGTGCCGGTCTGGCACAGGTCAACACCATGGTGCAGGACTGTATTTTCCAGATCACGCGAATTGAGGAGCTGCTCGAAATGGCCGGGCTGCAGGACATCCTCTACTACACGATGCATCGCAAGGAGCAGGAGTTCCTGCACAAAATTAAGCTGCAGGAGGATTTGGCCGAGCAAGAGAATCAGCAGAACACCATCCTCGAATCGCGCAGTATCGGTATGATTCTGTATATTAATCACATTGCCATGCAATTTACATGCATATAAGGTATTATTGAATACGGTATCCATTTAAAGTCTGCCATATAATCATAACCAATAAAAAACATTTTCATTTTTTATTTTATGCCCCTTCTGATAGTACATGTTCATGTCCCTTGTGTTATTTGAATGATTCTCAAAATATGTTCAATTTCAGTCCAGGAACTCCGAAAAGAGCAAGTCTCAAAAAAAGAGGCAGATAAGGAGCTAGCCTCAGTGGACGACCAACTGGACCAGGCGGATCGCGAGTGGACAATTACGCTGAGAAGTATGACGGATAATCGTAATAAGAAGATAGTCAGCGTTTTACAGATGAGAAAGCTGATCAACGAATTGAAGGAAGAGGTGAGTAGCTGCGAAATATCCATTCCAAGTGAATAACTTTTCCGTTTTTCAGTTGCAAAAAAGGAATTTGATTAAAACGGTTGTCACTAAGGGCGCAGAACCACATTTGGCTGGTGTTCTATCCGCTGGCAGCATTTCATCATTTCAGTCCGCTTCGGATTTCCTTAACAACTTTATCTTTAAGAATATCAAACTAGATGGCAATAAATCCATGACGAGCGTGAATAGTGAGATCACTACTAAGAAGCTGGAGACTCCGCTGCGATCCATTTTGGTCAAATGCAAGGAGGACGAGCCTGTTGCCATTTCCAACTCGCCAACAAAGCAAGTGCGTTTTTCTCCCTATCCAGAGATAAGCCATATCGAAGAGGATAAATTTGAGAAGCCCGATTGGCTTTCTCGTTCAGAAGAGGCAGATGTCCCAAATGCGGAATTAGAAGAGGACGCTGACGAAATAGAGGCCACTGACGAATATTTTGAGGAAGTATCAGAAGAAGAATCCGATGACGAAATGGAGCTGAAAGATGAAGGATTTGAGCAGGAAGAAAATGTAGAAAAGTCAGAGAAGTTGTTGGATCCAGAGCAGGACAGATATGATGATAAATCTGGCTCAGAAGTGGAGGAATCCGTATCGGATGACAAGGAATCAGGAGGCGAGGCATCAGGAGAGGAAGAGCCGGCTGATGCGGCCAAACAAGTGAAATTCGGCGAAAAACCGCAGCCTGATGAGCAGCCATCGAATGAAATTTCCGATAAACCACAAATAATTAGAGTCGACACTCTCTCACCCATCAAAAACATATCATCCTGGACCAGCGACGATATACCCACAACCTCCAAGGGCACTCTCAATCGTTTTACTGCAGCCCAGTTGATGAACTATGGTAGCGATCGCGATGCAAACGAGGAGCCGCCTAGCAAGAGTCTAAAATTGGAGGAGGATGAGTTCCCAATGACCCAACCAATGCCGGATTACTTTAAGCATCCGTCGTCCACATTCAACAACTTTGATGATCAATCACTGCGATTCAGCTCGCCCCATAACAATTTTGACGATGATTACCTTCTGAACTTCAGCGATGATAATGATGTTACTCCTACTGCCGCCTCAGCGTACATACTTTAAATTGATAACGTATTTTGGTCAAAAATTAATGTGTGTTCTTGATAATAACGGACAATTAATTTATATCCAGATACTAATGCATTGCCATCAGCAATCAGAAAAAATTTCACTTCAGCTAAATTATTTGTAGCTTTATAATGAGATTAAATTGCGTACATATGCATATGTAAATTTAAATCATACGTGTATAAAAACAGACAGATCGAAAGTGCCGTTTCAGACTTTCATTTTGTCGCTGCTTATAAACTAATAAAACAATTAATTAAGCCATAAATTCATGACTTTAATTTTACTGCAAACGGTAAATTTTCAGACTTTCAATAAAATATTTTTCTCATTTCAGCATAGAAATCTTTATTGAAAATGTATATTATATTATTATTATTTTATATATTATATTTTTTATAATTTTATATACTATTATTTATATATTTAAAGAACTAAGAACAATTTCAATATTTCATTTGTAACTCTTGGCGCCAA
This sequence comes from Drosophila mauritiana, assembly GCF_004382145.1. Taxonomy (NCBI): domain Eukaryota; kingdom Metazoa; phylum Arthropoda; class Insecta; order Diptera; family Drosophilidae; genus Drosophila; species Drosophila mauritiana. Next base: position 17,471,806 of record NC_046672.1, on the reverse strand, counting down.
TGGTTTGAGTCCAAGCTTAAATCAATTTGGTATATTTATGGTTTGTTTTGGTATTTGTCTGCATGCATCTCGTTTAGTATTTTTGCCCATGCTGTCGATACCACGAGTTTGTTTTATACAAATTGAACAAAAAACCCAGATAAATGGCTCGGAAACGAAAGATTCCCGTGCGCAAGCACCACGGCGTCCGTGATCCCCTCAAGCAGCTGGAACAGAAGGAGAAGAAGTTCGTTTATAGTGGCAAGTCAGTCGAAAAAGGCAGCTAAACTAATATCTGCACCATTTCACATTACAGACTTTCCAAAGTAACGAACAATCCGCCTGTGAAAAAGGATGAGCAGCAGGTGTCCTTCAAGTTCCGTCAGTTTCAGCAGCTGGCAAACGCCACCAAATCGGGCAAGAAGCTAAGATTGGGCGAAATCGGACGGGAGGATAAGCCCAAATCCTCTCCAGGATCCAAGCCTGGCAGTAGTTCCTCCTCGAAGGAAACGCGTAACATAAAGCAGTTCGCCAACGAAACGGACGAGGATTATCTGCGCCGAGTGAACCGCATGACCAATGCATCCGTACGGGAAGCCCACTACGAGGCCAAGTATGGTGTGAACGTGATAAGAAACCCCAAAACCGGAGAGATTACTGTCCAAAAGAGGCCGAAAAACGAGATCGATGAGCTGCTCAAGCAGAAGCAAAAAGAGCAACGACTGGCGGGCAAAAGGGGTCGCAAAAAGGTTCAAGTCGTACACAAGCCCATGGATGCGAAGACTAGTCGCGAATTGGTGAAGAGGGCCTACAAGGAGGCCCAGCAAGAGGTTGATACCGAGGAGAAGCAGATTGCCGGGCCAACGGAATTCAAAAAGGATGTTGTGGCATTTGGTGAGATCGTCCATGCCCCACCTACCCTCAAAACCCTGCCGCGCAAGGCGGAAAAATGTGAAACAGTGCCGCGTCCAGGACGCAAAACAAATCTCCTTCTCAAGTCCATGCTGAATCCCGACCAGGGTCAGTCAAATCGTGGGCAAGAGGACGACGACAGCAGTCGACTAAAGCTGGCTGCCCAATCCAAGAGCGCCTTCAAAGCACCCACCAAGGCCCAGATGAAGGGCAAGCGGAAGGATCTGCCCTTGGCCACGAGATCAATGCTCGAAACCGAGCGCAGCAAAATGGTTCAGCTATACCGTCAGCTCAAAAACAAGACAACAGCAGATTCCTAACAGATTCTAGACTAGATACCAACGAACTTTTTTTTGACATGAAAACAAGTAATTCTAATCCCTTAAGTTACGTGAATGCATTTGCTACCCACTGAAGTGCGGTCGTAGTTTCATTATTGAATGTTTAATATATTGATGAGATTTTTATTAAATCTATTTTCATACAAAAAAAAAGTGCAATGTTTAATTCCTCTATTTCTAGCAGTATTTCATGGAGGTGGTAATAAAAATAAAGTCTTTTGGCAAAAAAAAGGGCACAATTATGTTAATAGATACAAAAAAGTACTTCACTTGCTTATGCACACACTCACATTTTGTATTTACGTATAACATTACAAAATATAAATAAAATTTAAAGAAACTGAAAAGGGGCGCTAAATATGACCAGATTTTATTAGAAGACCATGTTCAGTTTTGGTATATGTGCGATAACTGTGTTCTTCAGCTTGTACTTATTCAACACAGCGCCTTCGGCCACACTGGTCGTGACGGAAATTTATGAAATTAATTTATTTTAAATACACTTTTAAGCGTGATCGTTCGCCGCAAAATTCGGTTGAAGTGAAAAACAATAGAAACAAATAAAAAAAATTGCGAAGAGCGCAGTAGTCAACAATTACCCTAGTTAACGCAGTTTTAGCCAACTATTTTTTTTATATTGATTTAATTCATTGTTGTAGACACACGCACACACACACGCATAGGCACGCGGAAAGGAGAAGAGCAACAAATTGTGACTGGCGCGCAAATAGACACACAAATAGCACTAACAATTGATAAATTGCCTAGACTCTAAATGAGTCAATCGTGAATTAAAATCGGATTTAGAAGGCTTATTAATTTTTCCTTCAACTCGGGCTTACGTACATCGTGTCAAAGCCAGAATGTCTTACTGCAGTGGTGTGGGTGAGTGTGCTGTTTTTGTTGTTTTTGCTTATCAGCTGAGCGAAGGAACGGTGATTAACCCGCAGCTAGTGCGCAGCCCGTGAAGCCAAAAACGACAATTAACCCTTAGTCAGTGCATTCTGTTCACCACCACCCCTTTTGCTTTCGAATGCATATTACATCTGCATGCCTTTTTTGTTTTTAGCCCTCTCCGCCGACGAGGGGATTACAATGCGCAATGGCAGGGCAAAGGCGCTCCAGGAACACTCCCCGGATCAGGTGGCTACTCCACTGTTGCCACAGGTGCCGCCACAGGAGCAACAAGATCTTAATCAACAGCAACAACAACAGGCCACTCCGCAAAAGCAGGCCATGTCCGCAGACGAGAAGAAGGCCACCAAGAAGTCCCTGGTCATCGTAGCGGGCATATTTGTGGCCAGCTTGGTCACCATGTGCTATGTGTACGCCATATTCCCCGAGCTCAACGCGTAAGTGCGTTTTTCTGGGGTTAAAGCGCCACCAATGTGTGTCCCCTGCGCATTCGTGCACCTGTAAGGTGTTAAGTGGCCTCCATGTGTGTGTGTGTATGCCTTGCTTGTCTCGCTTGATTTGCGAGCAGAGATGTCGACTAATGATCCGCTTAAAATAGCTAGACCATATCCAACTATGATTAGATATGCCAGGTAGTCATTTATCTAATGCTAGTTATCTCCATTACGCTTCTAAATGTATCTTTTATATTCAAATATCATAGATATTACATTTTTAGAATGTAAAACTCTTATTGAAAATAACTACTTGCATTGGCCAGAAAAGGCCCATTTGAATATCAAAATATTTACTATAACAGCCAAGTTAAATAAGTAACTTAACTCAAATGTCATTTGCATGAAAAAAACCTTTTTGCGCACGATTATTTTTATCTTTAAACTTTACCTAAAGCGGATTGTTATTTGAAAGTCTGGTTATGTGAGGGACTAAAATAATAAGCACTCAGTTTGTTTAAAGTTCAAGACGTTTGTGTACATATATTTCTAACAATTTGAATTCATAAGAATTTTATTTGCATGGAATCAGCAAGTCAGCGAATAATCTTGGTTTTTTGTCAAATTTGATCAGCAATCGTAAGGGGTTGAAAACATAAGTGCGGATCCCTCTAATCTTTTTTAAAGTCCCTTGGCAGAGTCATTATTCTTATTGATAATGCTGTGAAATTTTACTTATCTATTCTGTTGTACATTTCTGTGTTCGTGCCTTTTCACCGCATTGGCATACAGTGATTATAAAGTAATTGAAATAGTAACCAAATCATGATACCTTTTACGGCATTATAAAAACACTTATCTGTATATCGTGAGTTTGCTTCCATTCAAGAGGCGTTTTGGGCAGTAAAGATAAGAACTATTTACAAAGAGCTGTTAAAGTATAGTATTCAATAAATAACAATGGTTTTTTATTTAGTTAGTTAATCAAATAGTAATAACATATACCAGTCCCTATCAACCAAACTTATCTAAATTTGTAAATTAGGAAATATTTCAATTAAGCTCCAGTTGAGTAGCCAGTTTTGACTGGAAAATGTCTGAAATTACAGAGCTATCTGGCGAGAGGGTTTACTCGCACACACACACACACACACACGCATCGAGTCACGCCACCGATATATGAAGTATTTTTTGTATACATATATATATAAACTGTGTTTACACCTCGTCTCGGTTTTGTTCTTGCCCAACTTATGCAGATCGGAGAAACAACACTTGAAAATTCCACGTGATATCCAAGATGCTAAGATGCTAGCCAAGGTCCTTGATCGCTACAAGGACATGTACTACTTCGAAGTGATGTTCGGCGTGGTGGTCGCCTACGTATTGTATCCTTTTACCAAATCCAAATAGCCAAAGTACGAAATATGGCATGAAAAGTCGGTCACCGACTGATTAGATAGTGAAAGAGTTCTATTGTCCGGCGGTGACCTTGACCCGATTACCAAAAATGAAGACCCCGCCACCACAAACTATTCACGGTCAGTCGGGCGTTTGTGTGTGTTTCCACCTTAATTAATTCACGATCACCGTTTGAAGCACATAGTGTGCATATTAATTACGTGGGCAGCACGGGGAAGTGCGAGCGAGATAGCTGTAGGAAGCAGGGGAGCCGCTGAGGTTGCCTTCCCGCTCTCACTTACTACTTGCACTCTTTAGAGTGGACCTTATTCCTTTGGATTTTCTTCAAAACTAGTTTTTCAATGCGCGTATGAGTAATGAAATAACGTATACGCAATGTTAATTGTTTTGCCATTAGTTTATTTTGAAATTAATTTGCTAACCAAAGTGGATTGAATATATTTTAAAATGATTAGTTTTTATCAGTGCGCGTCAAGTTTATCATTGTATTAAGGTCCACCCCAGTGCACGCAGAATGTGCTGCCTAAAAATCGACTTTGGTCGTTTATATGACGCATTATTTGTATTTGTTGCTGTTTGCGTCGTGAAAATCAGCTGAGCTGGACATTATTTTGTTGTCGTCAGTGTTTTGATTTGTGTATTTTGTTTATTGCTCTTCTTCTTCCGCACTCAAGTGTGTTTTTAGCAGGAATAAACAAAAAAATATAGAGGCAACCTATAAGCAAAATCAAAAGCCAAAGCACATACGTAACTTTATAGCCTTGCGCGCCAGTGTGTTAGTGAGCATTTTTTATTGGCCCGTGCATTTGTTATCGGGCATTTGTTGAATACGTGGTCCGATGCCAGATGGAACGAGAGTGTGGGGGATTCTCGGACGATGGGGGTGTCATTGTCAACTCTTTTCGTCTATAAATACCCGCCCACAGACGTTCGAGCACGCGTCCAACTAGTCGTACGATCCGTCTTTAATCCCAAGCACAGTGCTTCCAAGAAAGAACGTATTTTGCTAGCCAATGTGACATGACATGTTTTTAGACCTAAAATAAACTAAGAATACTGGCAATCTCTAATAGTTTCGCTAATTTTGCCATATAAAACATATCAATGTGGCAATACGTCGAATAGGTCTTTAAATTTGGTTGCCACTGCATTCAGAAGGGCAGCCAACATTCAGATGAAACCGCCTACGACTGGTTACCTTGACCCAATTGAAATCCATTTATAGCCTGCAAACATTCGCCATTCCCGGATCGCTGTTCCTTTCGATTCTGCTGGGATTCCTGTACAAGTTTCCGATCGCCCTGTTCCTCATCTGCTTCTGTTCGGCGCTGGGCGCCACCCTATGCTATACACTTTCCAATCTGGTCGGACGTCGTCTGATCCGTCACTTCTGGCCGAAGAAGACAAGCGAGTGGTCGAAGCACGTCGAGGAGTACCGGGACAGTTTGTTCAACTATATGCTATTCCTGCGCATGACACCGATCCTACCCAATTGGTTCATCAACCTGGCATCGCCGGTCATCGGTGTGCCGCTGCACATCTTCGCATTGGGTACCTTCTGCGGCGTAGCACCACCTTCGGTGATCGCCATCCAGGCGGGCAAGACGCTCCAGAAGATGACCAGTTCGAGTGAGGCTTTCTCCTGGACCTCGATGGGCATCCTGATGGCCTGCGCCTGTGCATCCTTGCTGCCCGGTCTACTCAAGAACAAGTTTAAGCACAAGAAGGAGGCGTAAGCTGGCCGAAGAATGTGTCCGAAATATATTTATATATATATGCTATTCCCCAAACCGAAACCAAAACAAACCGAAAAAATAAATTAATTGTAATTTATACACTACGCCAGAAACAACACACAAACCGATTCTTTTTTGTTTGTAAGTTTTTTTTCGGAATGCCACTTTGGGTCTCGATCCACTATGTTTAAGACAACTACAAATTATCTTTGTTTATCCTATTAATTAAAATTATAAATGTTTTCTGAACTTATTCTTACCAAACAACTTTTGCATCATATATTTCCATCAATCGTTTTTAAGTTAGTGAATTTTTGTTTAGTGCTATTGCAGTATTTACTAGAAAAGTTCTCCTCTAAGTGAATCGAGTTAGCAGAAATCCATTGAATATTACGCAGCGTATGTAAGTTAAAATATTATTAAAGTATGTATGTGTCTGCAAGTAAATGTTAAAAAAATACAAATTACAAATTATGTGTTTTTATTTTCGGTGATATCTAGACCTAAAAAACTATGATGAGCAAAAATATCTTCACGTTGTAGGGTCAACAAGTCATTTTACTCACATGAAACTCATGCAAATAATTTGTATATTAACAGTGAGATTAAATTCAAATATACGTTATAGATATAGTGAAATTAAAGCTTATAAAGTTCTGTGCTTAAAGCTATTTTTGTTGTGTAAGCTTTTAAAATGTTTGGCGGAGACTTTGAATTTACTTTGCAAGAGCTTTGGTCTTCTACCTTCTCACCCATCTTGTTCATTTATATTGGCCGAAACTTTGGTTTCCCCTGTCGCCTATTCTTTGTTATGGTTTTAATTAGCCTTTATTATTCTTGGCCCTCTGCTCGATTTTTCTTGGCCGCCTTTTTGTTATTCTTGCGGTTTTGGCAGCCATTTGATTTGTGTGCTCAATTAGTTAGGTAAACTTTTTTAAAAGGATTAACTGCTGAGATCCGTTTTTCAAAAATATTTTTAATTTACTTTCGCCGAGACTTTGCGTTGCCCCACGAGATTTTTCACCAACAGTCTGCTGGCTTGTGGTTATCATACCGTAGAGTAAGGGGCATACCACATATGTTGCAACTTATGTATTTAACTGGTAAAAGAAATCGTTAACGAGCCTTGTCCGTCCGTAACTAAAAGAGGTAGGATGAAATTTTTTTGGTACACTTTGAATGCCCGATTTTTTAGCTGAGTAATGGGTATCTAATAGTCGTGGCACTTGACTGTAGGGGTCTCCCTTGCTTTTTCTTAGAAGGTCTTCAAGCCAGACAGGTGTCCCCACACACAGTGGCGAAGAAAAAAAACAAGAGAGAATGCTATAGTCAAGTTCACCGACTATCAGATACCCGTTACTCAGCTATTGTGAATGCGAACGCGAAATTTCATAATTTTTCTAGGATATCGAATAAATATTGAGTACAATGAGAAACATTTTTAAAATTTTTCAGAAAGTGACCGTTTTGGCGGCTTTAGGGCGTTGGAGCGTTACATACTTTTCAACGAATCTAGTATACCCTTGTACTCTACAAGTTACGGGTATAAAAACCAGAGAAATTTTGTCAAGCTATACCAACTCGCTCATCATGGTCGACGTGGCTCTTATCTGCTGTTGTTATGCTTTTCGTAATTGATTTAGGACGCGTGTAGTGAAACATAAAGGACTGTGATGAGGAAAACAGTGGGTATTGCCGTATGGGGGAAGGCATATATGTACATTGGTTCGAAGTATTTCCATGTTTAACAGTAAGTTGAAGGTTAAGAAGACTCAAATGAGCTCTGTTAGGGAAAATTTGATGTGCTGATGAATTCGCGCATCCTGATATGTAATTTATTTGATTTAAGGGCTTGTAAGAACCCAACCATTGGGTTTCTCATATCGATGCAGTACTGCACAACCGTGCCAGCATAGAAATTGTATTAACGACATCATAATTTCTCTGCCATGCGTTTCATCAGTACAAAGGCGTACACTCCAACTTTTGGCAATTGCCTAAAAAATATGCACATCTTTATTGGGCTTAAGTAGTACAGATATGAGCTTGGCTGCTGCGAGTGTTCCTGTCTGTTTCAGGCAACAAATTCTGATCACTTAAGGCGTCCAGACAAATGGGCGTGGCATTGGAGGCAGGGGCAACCAAAGGGAATCATAATCGTTTGTAAATTATGCACTTCATTAGTTGGCAGCCATGGGCTTTGTAAAAGCGATTTACATAGTGGAAATGGGGAAGATTAAATTTTAAATTTAATAAGCAGTTGGTAAGCTGTATATTTGCTTAATTGGTATGTTTAGGCAGTTTGTAAGGGAAATCCTTGATTAATTGGGTTTAAAGCTTAAGTTTCAACAATACACTTTAAACGTTAACTGAAAATTATGATATTTTATATATTTTTGTGAGCTAACTCCATTTTTTTCTTGTCAAAGAAATCGACTTGCTTAATTATAGGCTCACTCTTTTTGTCGCACATTCCCATGCTTTGTTATTCTGTTTTTTAACCAAAGGGTTAAATATTTTCGTTTTAATTTCGCCTGCCCAAATGAGTTTTTTAGGCATTCGAAAAGGCCAAATTGTAAATCTCAAGTGTGTTTTCTGTGCCAGAGCGGACGACTCTAATCCACTTTGTCGCCGAGTCTGCCAATTATGCAAATCAATCAGGACGAGAGAGGGGCGGACGCACTTGTCCGCTTCACTAGCGAACGTGCCCTTTTGCAATTTTCACACTGACAGCGCACAGTGGGTCAAGTAACTAATTTATAATTTTAATTCCATAATTGAAAAGTAAATATAGGACAGCAATACGCATAAATTATTACAAATAATTAATTTATTTTCAAAAATTACGAAGATAACCGAGACTCCTGGCTACCCCTCATCAATATTTGGTCCATCGTGCCGAATTTCAATAAATGCCATATTTAAAAGAAGATACGTCCTTGGCTTACATTTTGTATGTGTCTTTACATGTAAGGGTTAATATTTAAAGGACTTTAAATGAGCTTCTTGATGAATTATTTTTAGAAATTACGAGGATTAGCGAGACTCCTGGCGCCGCCAATCAATATTTGGTTCAACGTGCTGAATTACAATTAAAGTGCTACGTTTTTGGCTTACATTTTTTTTCAGCTTAAATGATTGAAAAAAATGTAGAAAATAACCGGCTACAAAAGGACGTGAAACGTCCTGGCCCAGTGTTCCGAGCCTCAAGTGTTTGAAAAGCCTGGAGCTCGAAAGTGAATCTGCATTGGGCCGATGATTGAGGCCCTGGCTTGGTAGTGATGTGATGTGAATTGGCCGACGTGACAGGGCCGACAAAGCGCCACAATTTGCTAGCCGTGTATTATTTTTTAATTGCCATGCCAGGAGGACCTGCTCTATGTTTGGCTTCCATAGAGGATGAGAAACGAAATTTCAATGCCCGACGAGTGCTTATCGAAAACTCAACCAAAACACGCACATGCGTTCGCTTTAATCCAAATTCAATTCACTTTGTTCAACCAACTTATAGCAACTCTCGGCCGGCAACAATTCCAGTCCCTCACAAAATTCCCAATCGCCATTATGGCCATGATGTCTGTGGGCAGCAGACCAAGGGATCCGAAATCTGAACACGCCGCCCAACAAAACCTGTCCATCCATCTACGCATCCTTGTGCCAGGCCACTGCTTAATTAAATAAGATTGAAAAGCTTCAATTATTCAATAGAACAATAGAAGGGATTGCTTGCCGTAAGCTGCGTTCCATATCAGTACGAGTATAAATCTAACACAAAAAAAAAACACTGGAAAATGCACCATTTTCTTACTTTTGCTGTTGGCGATTGAAGTGTCGAAAATGATTCCTTATATCTGTTTTTCCACAGAATTAGGTTTAAGGTTTCGCAACGCACTTTGTTTGCCTACGAAGGCCATCTGTTATTGCATCTTTTCGACCGACTGAGCATCTCGAAAGCCGTGCAGAAACAAAGGACTTCCCAAAGGGCGCCCATGCAGACCGGCTAATTGTAAAGTCAAACAGAAACTGTTAGCCAAATGGTTCTGGAAATAATCGCCGCAGGGATGAAGGATGTGCGTTGCTGGGTCCTTTTGCAGCGGCCCTAATTCTAATACTAATTCGAATCCTAACACATTTGCGCCGTCGATTCGCTCCTTTGACTGCAGCCACGACGACGGCCATGGGTATTAAAAAAGTTTTCAATTTCGTTGACGTCCTTGAGAGTTTTCTTCGGCAGACGCGGCATGTATATATTTTTCCTATGTTGCTGGATATTTGATACTCAGTTCTTAGATTTCACATGGCTAAGGTTGGATGTAAACAAAAGTATAGTTGCTCAGTGGTAAAATATTTAGTGTATATTTACAGCACATTTATTTGTACCACATTTGTATTTGATATTCTCAACTTACATCTGAGCCACATTGCAAATGTATAAATGCCACGTTGCGTATACGCAATATTTTCAAACTAAAATCGATTATAGTTATTGAAATACTCATAAGTGATTACAGGATATCTGCTGTATCTAGAGTCCGCGTACTGATTGCCTTTTTTATTTGTCTTCTGGCGAAAAGGGACGCGAATAGGCGAAGGCCACTCCATGGGCACCACATAATTTTAACTTTTGTAGGCCAACATAAATACTTGATTAAGTAAATCCACATTTGTAGACAGACTTGAGACGAGTTGGGACCCACAAGAGAGTAAAAAAAAAAAATGAAAGCAAATGGGGAGCCTTTGACCCGCCGATCGTATGTTGTGGCCCCGACTTCTTTTATGTTTCTCGATTTGCATAATTTAGCAAGCTGAATAGGCGCGTGGCTAGGCTCGAAAGTTATACCCAATTTGGCCAGTAATCAGGTTAAAATGGCTACCATGCTCGAAAGTTAACCTGTCTGTGGCGCGACTCTGGGAATTCCACAAATCTTCGATAAATCCCGACCAGATAAATATACTACTAAATATACAGAAATAAATAAAAGAGCGCCCAGTCATACAAAACAAACAATCAACTTGAGTATCTCGCCGAATCGCCGGGCAAATAATGAAGCAATGAAATGGCCAATTTAAATCAATGCTCCTCTTCGTCCAGACGCAAAAAAAACGCTTAAAAGAGAAAAAAAGCGGGGCAAAAAGAATGCGAATGGCCAAATTGCCTTTCGGCCAGCTCTTTTCGTTGTTTTTATTATTTGTGCCACTGCTGACCCATCATCGTCTTCTACATGCCATTAAATGTTGCAGATTTTCGACGGATTTCAGTCTGATTCGCTTTAGAGCCACAATCAATCGAACGAAATCACCACTTTTGATGGCGAGCGCTTTATGGCAGTGTCTACTGTAGTAAAATCCAAGATTATAACTCACTTAACGTGCGAGGAATTTTTCATGCATACTATGTGTTATGATTGGCTGGTTAGGTCTTAAATATTTTGTTATTTATATCATTATTAATTAAATACATTATGAATATATTCCTGGCAGCTCGGATGGCTTTCGTTTCGTTTGGAAAATATTAATTAAATTGTTATGTAGGCTTCTGGTGTCATCTTAAGAGTCCTTTCTGCCGTACATATGCTTGCCAGGACTAAGTATGTGTGTCTTGACAACAATGATAAATATTGATTTTACACCATCGATGGCGACAACAATTACAATGATAAAAGATTGGCAGCCGCTTTTCTTTGACATATGGCTGTTCCTGCGTCCTGCGTCCCTCGTCCTGCACTTCGTCCTGGCCCCTCAATGCTGCGTACCGCCTTCCATCCATCAGCTGGATCCTCCAGAGTCTAGACGTTTCCACATAAAAGCCTCGACGTCTCGCTTTTCCTTTCCACTTTTCACTTTCCCCCCCGCGTCTGACACAAATTTTTTTGTAATTATGCGACAGATTCGTTTTTCAACGGCCCATGTTTCTTCACACTCACATTTTTTTGTTGTGTGATTTTTTTTCCCACCTTGTTTTGTTTGTTGCTATCCTTGCGCCTTCCTCCTGCGCGGATCCTTTGTGCTCCTTTTTAATGGCAACGCTTTGCGTGCCTAATTTGCAGCGCACACGGCGCACATTAATGAGGAGCGTCCAAAAAGGACGAGGGCGAAGGGCGACGGGGCAGGATGTGGGACACTGTGGAGCAGGATCTTATTTTATCAGGAGGTGGGCCTCAAAATGCATTTGTTGATCGTACCATAAGATCTTAGCATCTGTAACCATGGAATGTTTTTCAATAATAAATAATAAGAATATAAGGTATAATAATAAAGTATGCTTTTAATAAAAATTCTTATTTGCGTAGTGACGAAGGCTACCCCAACAAACAATACTGATCGTACCAAGCCAAAGCTTATATAACCATTTAAAATTATAAATAATAACGATATAAGGTATACTGATTTAATTAGTTTATTCCATTTAACTGTAGACGGCAGTCAGCGTAGTGACGAAGGCTACCACAGTATACATAGGCGAATAGATGAAAGTCGGCTGTGGTCCGATCAGAATATGTAGTACGTCGAAAGATATTCCGAAAACTTAAGAAATGGCTTGCCATTTATACTTATTACTCAATAATCTTAGATATTTATTATAAATAGAATATGAATACTTATTTGTTGAAATTTATTGCGAATTTTATTTAGATTAAATCCACTGTAAGTGGGAAATAATATATCTGGCGATATTATATGGCAACCCGTATGCGCGCATGATTAAATAAGATGGAAAATGTAGCCAGGGGCGAAATTTTCCGGGGCGGGCGCTGGAGTGTCGAGTGAAATGCAATTTCAACGCTTTCTTTTAACTGTTAAATTAATGATGATAAAGTGCGGACCAGCCAGAAGAAGTGGGTTAAATGGCGCCCGATTGCGGGGGAAAGGAGGGGGGGGGGGGCTAGTGGAGGCGATGGAGTACCAACGTTGGAGGATCCTTCGGCACCTCAGAAAATCGGGCCTATATTCCTGGGCACACACGCATGAAATTAATTACGAAATGCGTGGGCGAATGTGCAAAAACGTTTAGAGCAATTTAATGCCTGTAAATAAAACAAATTGCAAAGCAAAACGCACAGCGACACCAATGGAAAAGCAACGAAATCTGAATTCAAATGAGAAATAGAAATGCGGGATGGTTGGGAATCTAAATCGATGAGTAGAGTATCCTAGAAATATATTAAATATAAAGGTATTATTTAACATTATTTGAAATACTAACATAGTTAGTCTATAGATGCAAGTTAATAAGATAATAAGTTCATAGCTCATAAGTTCAAAAGTTCATATTATTGGACTTAAGCTGCAAAATATGTGTGTATAAATTAGATATTTTGAAATCATATGGTCCTATTTTTAATTAAATTTTAACAATAAAATAAAAGTGTTAAAAAACGATAGGATCTCACGGTTTTACCAAGTTTGTTTTTTCCAGGGTATCACAGAGCAGAGTAGTGAGAATCAGACGCAAAATATGCAGACAAACAAATGGCGGGCAAAATCTGACGTATGTCATGTGTGCGAAGGGGAGGGCACCATGCTGTCGCGCGGTGGTGGGAGCGAGAGGGGCAGAGGCGTAAAAATAAAATGAAATTTGACACTTTGTTTCTTTTTGTGGGTGCCAAATAAAAGCGTTTGGCGTGTGTATGTGTGTGTGGTGCCATTGGAGTTGTTCTTGCTCTTTTGTGGGTTATGAAATAAACACACTCTCTCGCATACACACATACACACACACACACACACTCACACACTCCCACATGCACTCACGTATCACAGAATCACAGAAGTGAGTGTTTGTTGTTGGCAGTAGATTTTCCGATCATTTTACGCGTATTTTACTCCGAATGCCAAAACCAGCATAAACGACCTTGGAATGGGCATGGGAGGGCCCCAGCCACCCACTTTGCGCCCATCGCCCGCAAACAAATCGACTGCGACATTTACAGGACCCCAGTGGCCTTCGGCCCTCCCGTTTCTCCCGACCACCGTGTCCTTTTCCCCTGGAAACCGTGGCAAGCTCGAGCAAACATCGGAAAACTGGGCAGGAAACAAAGAAAACTGAGATGCCCTAAAAGGTATGCTATATGTTTTCTAAAAATTCGAACCAAAACCAAGGAAAAACTTCAAAACAAAAGTTTTTGCTATTTTCTAAGACTTGCAAGTAATATTTCTGGCTTAATATTACGAATATTATTCGAGTTTGCTGTGAAAAATCGAACATTTAAAGACCAAGAGAAGAACGCTACAAACTGCAAGACAAATGGCCTCCTTGGCCTTTTGCCCAACACCTTTTCCATTGAGGTAGTCCCTTTCAGTGACAACAGCCGTTCACCAAACAAATGGAATGGAAAAAGTGTCACAGGCAATGCGATGCAAGTGCATCACGCATCCGCCCTGGTGTACAAATTTCAGAAGCAAAACCGAAAATCGAATCGCAAGAGCACTAAATAAATACACAAGACTATATAAATAAAGTTAGACCAACGGTGTGGGTTAAATCAAAACAAAAGAGGAAAAGGGCCAAGACAACGGACCAGAGTTGGAAAATTTCATTGAAACAAATTTGAAGATTAAATTACAGCCATTTACCTCGGCAAATATTTGCTGCGAAGATTCCCCCAGAGAAATGGAATCCGCTTGACTGCCGGCGATGATGAAAATGAAAATGAAAATGATGATGATGATGATGATGATGATGATGACATTGATGGGCTAACCGACAATGGACGTGGGATAGTGCCAAGCGATCGGGAATGGGCACTCAAATCACAGATTGCCTTCTGTCCGTCAGGGGAGCATGTGTAAAATAAATCAAATTTTATTGGGCTAAGCGGTTAGCATGATACCTAATCCCAGTTAACAGACTATTTGACAAGTTAAGGTCTTAAGTTGGAATATTTGTATGGTATGTACAGTAGGCATGTAAGTTAATTTACTACTTTAATGCATCACAGGTTGCTGCGTATCCATTGCGATCCGATTCTTCTATATATATATATATCTATATATGTATATATCCCTTTAGGCAAATCGAGTGGCGAGTGGGAAATGGTCTGCGTTTTCCATTTCGCCGGAGGAGTTCAAGTGCCAATGTGCTGTCAAAAAGTTGCTAGTTGTTGGTTATGTGTTTTATGCACCATCTACCCCTGACATTGGATTTTTACAACTTGTCTGAACTGGCTTAAGTACAAATTGAGTTTCACTGTCGTCCATTGTTGTTGGCGGCTCCTTATAAACATTTAAGGTTGTAATATTGTTGTGCTGGCTTTTTAATGGCTTTGTTCGCCCTGGGCTGTCCTGTCTCGCCCCACTAGCCCCATCTCTTTCGCGCGCCATCAGGCCGTCTCTTTCGCGGGTGAGACAAAAGCGCAGTGCACATAAATTCATCATAAACGTCGACAATATTAGCTAAATTGACATATGGCCGAGGAACAGACACCAGAAGGTGGGCAAGAACTTTGCCAAAGCCTTGCTACACTAAACGACTGGATTTTCAAAAATAAGAATACATTCAAACCATTTGTGATAAAAAAATAGTACTTTCAATTTTCATACCCAAATTACCATTACGAATTTTTAAAAATTGAACACAAATTTTTTTGTTAAAGCCAAGATTTCCCTTTTTCAATATTTGCTACATTTTTGTTCAAGTGTACCAAAAGTTATAATAAAACGGATGAAATGCAGACAATTCCCAAGATAAAGAGGCAGTCTTTAAGTTTTTACTCCGCAAAGACTGTCGCTGCAGCAAAGTCATCTTGAAAGTTTGCAAATTAACCAAGACCATAAAGCGTAAATCGAATTAATTTGGCTAGGCGGCAATAAAGGTTAATCATCAAAAAATGAAAGGAATGCGGCAAAATAAGTTGACGATGATGACGCGGCTGGAATAAAGCTGGTGCGTCTTAACCCATGTTTTTGGTATAAATAATTCACTTAATTTCAAATCAACCAGATCTTAGTTTAAAATTCGGAAATGAGTTTGTTCAGGGAGATATTGAGCTGGGCTTGGGGCATATTTGAAAGTGATAAACCAGAAATGGAAATGGGTTAAAGGCTGAGATGAGATCCCTGGGCTTTTGTCTATGTAAATGAGATGGCGCCCCGAAGGCGCTCAAACTAAAGCAAAATGTATCTGTAGGGCAACCGAACAAAAAAAATGCTAAAACAGAAACCAAAGAGATGAGAAAGCAATCTAAAAGTTCTGTTCCATTTATTGACAATTTGTTTCAAAATAATTGGTGAAAGTCCTCATACCCCTTTGACCCCCCTTGACCCAATAACACTGACATCCCCCCCATTCCCTACCCTGTTAACTGCTAACAGCTGAGGGCTCCACTCATTTGGTTTATGCGTCCTTCGTCCTGCGTTCCTCTTCCAGCGCATAAAAGTTGAATGAACTCCACCGTGGGCCGCATATTCGCTCAGTGTGTTTGTTGTCTACTTTTTGAGGGCAGCAGGGGGGCGTGGTCACTTGCAAAATGCATGGAAAATTAATTGCCACCATGCAAATAACGCGAAAACGTCAATATTGTGCAAACTTTAGTGCAAACATAGTGCCTGCCATCAAGTTAAAGAGTTCTACAAATATGTTTTGTTTCAAATTCGTTAGTATACTAGTTTACCAGCTGAAATAATCCGAAAGTCGATTTTTAAGCCCGCTCTTTGACAAATCTTCAGTGGATTTTTATTTGTTTTTGAAAGCCACGTGCAGATCAATTGAATGACAGGTGGTAATGTATGAAATAATCCCACCATAAGCTTTATAAATCATAGAGAACTACACAAGAAAAAATAATGAATACTTTTAAACGGAAAAGTATTGTAGTATTGATTTATTTATATTGATTAAGTAATATTAGATAGCTCTTCAATAAATAAGTTGTGAATTATTACTAGAATGAATACTACGGATATAAATACACCTTTCTATCTCTTGAATTTTTGTTGTGTGTGCTTTTAAGAGGAAGGTAGAATCACCTGCGAATGCCACTTTAAAATATTTTATGGGTTTTTCTCCGCAACAAATCCTGAGCAGCTGCTGGTCACCAGAGCGGCTAATCTTCCTCTCCTTTTCTACTTTTCCACTCGGCATTGGCCGTCTCTTTCGTGGCTGCTTTTATGCACACCCTTCTTCATTTATGATTCCGTTTTACTTGCACTTGTTTTCAGTGATTTTCTCCATTTTCTAGCAGCAATTGGCTGCAAAAGCGCCTCTAATGTGGTCACTTCTTTGTTTTTTTTTTCTTTATCTACTTTTAACCCACATCGTGCCGTCTCTTTCCGTCAGCTAGAGCCATCTCTTTCCATTGGCAGCTTAGTGTCGCCAGAGCCAGCGAAGCGTGATAATACAATGAGTAGATAAGTAGTTGCGATTCGCAGTCTCGGTCTACTGTCGATGTCCAGATTGAAGTTGCGGATGTGCGAAAAATACCAAGCGTTGACATGTGGGGGTGACTCGGGGGTTAACATGGACACTGAAAACAAAAGTGGCAACACTAGAAATTTTGTTAATAAATTAATATTCACCAAATTTTGACTTAAAACCTGAAAAATCTTCAAATTGTATCAAAATCAATCTAAAAATTGCTTACAATAGCTGAATTTATAAAGGTAAAAAGTTTACCAGTACAACTTTCTTAACCATTTGAAACCATTCCCAGTTAAATTTTAAGAGAGTTAGTCGTCAAAGTTCTCTTAGCCAGCTTTCCCCACCACTATTTACCCCAATCGAAGCTGTTCCCACTATTCTATGTTGCCCCAACTGGGTACAGTGAGGACTGCGGCTGCGCGGATAAGTTTCCCCTCGCTGGCAGGAATCGTGCCTCAGGGGAAATCCGCGATTTATGAATGAAATCAAATTTACTACGCCGCTGGGAACAGTTCTTCTGGCTTCCGAGGACAAGGAACAAGATGTCCTCGCTGTGTTGGTTAGTCAAAGGTTCACGTTCTTTTAAGGTTGAATGACATGGAATTGAATGAAAAAAAAGTGCAAATAATAACACACAACGGAAAATGTGAAACAAACCAAACAAAATGCGACGGAAACTTAATTAAATTGGCTTCCCGTTGAATATGCAAAACCTAAAAGTCAATTTACCGTGGGCCATCAAGCTAATGTCCTCCATTCACGAACTGGATTTATGGATTGAATATAAAGCCAGATTTATGGGGATCAGATATGCGAGGTATTTTAGTGGCCATCGTCATCATTTGATATGCTTCCTGGACTCAAGCTCGAAATAAGACTAAGCGTGGGTCTTTGGCCAAGGACATGCAACTGATGTTTCACGCTCAGCAGCATTATTCATATCCTTGAGGATTTAATAGACTGTACACAAGTACTAGTTTTTACTGCCCGGCAAGGGGTTGAATAATGGCTTGTCACGAAGGATGAGAGTGCTTGATGTGCAACGACAAAGTGCAAGTTGATGTCTTGTTTGCTATTTGACTGGCTTCTCTTTTCAGGATGGCTTCGTCCTTTTGCAGTAATTTCCAAAAAAAAAATCCTTAACCGAAGCACTGCCTTTAAAGCCCACATATGTTGCGACTAGTTTTGGAATACCTCTCAATCTCCAAGTGAAATCTGAAATTTAACAAGTCCCTTTTCCAAATCACGAACTGCAACCGCTTGTGTTTATGGAGCGTCTTTTGGGCCACAGCTCGTATAGCACAGAAATATGCGCATATTTCGATGTCATTTTGCCTAACCGCTGCACTATGGGGCATTTGGCCTGTTTTTTTTACAAAAATTAATAACTCCTAAACTATGGGAGATATTTGGATGAATTTTTTTTTATGTGTTACATATGCCCCCAGGAATATTTTGGAAAAGTGGGCGTGCCCCCAACTCCGCCCCAATTTTTTATTTTTATTTTTTTTTTTAATTTTATATTTTTAAAGTTAATTTTTTATTTCAATATTGTATACAAATTCATAATCGTCTTCGTCTTTACAATTAATAGAGTCTGAAGAATCGGTGTCAGGTTCAAATTCGCAAGCTAACATTTGAAATTCAAATTTTGAATGACTTCTGGTGGAAGAAATAGTCGCTTATGTTTTCGAACGCGCCTCTTTATATTTATTGATGATATTATGGGATATTATTTATATTTGCCTTGGCTGGGTTAAAAAAAAGAATTTTAAGTATGTCTGCAAGATCCAGCAGGCCGCGCTTTCGTGCAGCTACCATTGCAGCTTGACCCAAAAGACGTCCGTTGTGGTTCTGCGCCCATACGAGTTCATCTACTTGCTGTCTTCGGCCACTCACACTTTTAAAATAATATGACGTTTTCGGGCATCCAGCTAATTTCCTTTCCTTTTTATTTTTCTCTTTTACCTTCAGGACTAGGTGATCTTCTAACCACTTTGAAAAAACTTTCATATATTTTTCGATTGCATTTTCTCCAATTTCGCAAAAGATTGACTGAAAACATTCGTTATTATTACTATTCGTTAATCATTCATTAAAGTCTAGCTTGCTATCAGAAAAATGCCCACTAATAAAAGTGCAAAAAGAATTTTCCTTTTGACGAACACCCTTTTGCTTGCGCCACACTTCCAGCAGGGCAGCATTGGCAATCGAGATGTTGTTCCCTAAAAAATGAAATTTCTCAAAAAACCGCAAAAAACGCACATAGAGACTACCTGATATGAGTTAGGAATTGAACACACTACAACATGGATATAAACACATACTGAACAAATTTGAACAAATTTTTATAGCTCTATTCAAAGTTGAAATTATTTTCTAACAGCTACATGTTGACACCACTTGCTAAATGTACAAATTGTTAGAAATAGACGCACACAATAAACAATATATTAATATATATACATAATACAAACCTGAATACTGATTATCTATTTCAAATTTTACTCTTTTACGATCTTCTTTTAAAATTTTAACACTTTGAAAGTTAAGCTAAATTTTGCGCGTTTTGCAGCCACCTGGTATATGCTCGCAACAGCCGACTTTTACAGCTGTTATTATAACAGTACACTGTTAAAATTACTTTTGCCGGCTAAAACATAATAGTCTAACGTATTTCCAATGTATTAATACTAAAATACTTCAATTTTGCATACTTGTGAAAAACACATTTTTGCAAAAAAAACAGGCCAAATGCCCCATAGCGCGCTGTGCACACTTACATTATACACAATGCCATAAACTTATGTTTGGCCGTGTGCGAAAGTGCACACAAAACTCTCCAGAGTGAGCTGCTGATCATAAACGGAAACGGAAGTGGCCACAAACGTTCGCACACAAATTCTCCAATATGGTATTTCAATTGCCTGTGTGTGCGATAACCGTAAAAACTATCAAGTGTGGTCCCACCAAGGAGGTAAACCTATACTTAAAGTAAAACGTTTAAAATCAAAATAATAAATGTAGCACAAACCCTGTGATTACGTTTCAAACACATTGTTTAAACATGAGATATACTTTTGTTTCTTTTAAAATTGTATTTCTAAATTTTCTGGATTTTTGCAAACACACTTCTTGGGGAGCAAAAAGAGACACCCAAAAAGGTGCGTGTGAAAAAGTGGAATTGGAGTCCGTGGAAAGTGGCTGAGATTGCTCGTAAAACCGGTAACCAAACCATTTTTCCGGCTGCGAAAGAAGCATTTTGGGACTTATGCTCTAGGCCAAAGCAGAATTGGCGAAAAATGCGGAGGCGAGGAAGCAAATGCATTCGGCTGTTGATTAAGCCCGGCTAATTGGGGGCTTTTCCGGGGGAAAACACGATGCAGCTGCCTCGATTGCATGCAAATGAGGCGCGAAAACCAGCCAGTGGCTTTAATTGTTATGTTTTGTTTCGGTTCTCGCTGCGTTTCGAGTGGCAAAAACCTCCATCAACCTTGTTGGGGCCAAGCAACGCAAGGTCATGCCCACTCCCCAACCTCCACAAAAAAAAACCGCCAGCCATTTTCGCCCACCAAGACCAACCACCCAACCACCCACGCAACTCACAGGAGACAACAACAAGAGTGCACAACACTGACATGCGGAGCGACAGCGACTGCGATTCAGTTGGGAAATATGAAGTATACGCCGAGTATACACGTGCGACACGGCGCAAAAGACAACTTATTTAACACATTATGTGCAAGTTCAAATATTCAACTTTAACTCGGGCTTCAACCCAAGACGACCCGCGCTCTCCCATTTTCCCATTTTCCCATTTGCCCATCTCAACATTTTCAGATCCTCCCAACTTCCATCACTTCATCGCGACATGTGCGAGAAACTTTTCCCTTTGCCAACAAACTTCTTCAGCTTGAGCTGAATCTTCCAAGGTTCCATGGTGGAGGAGCTGCTTCAGCGAAAATGCATGAAATTATTCATAGTTTCTTTGTGGCACAGGTAAGTACTAAATTACAATGTCTAACTTTTATGCTAATCATTTTGTTTTATTAAAGGAACACTTGTTACAGCCAATGTGTCACATAAGTTGCGTTTGTAAATTTAAATACGTATATTATTATTATTTTGTGTATGCCTTAATAACAAATCGCACCACTTGCTGGTCAAAGTCTTAATTCTGCTTTTTTTTGCGGCCATATATCTTAAACCACTGCAGTTTATGACAGAGATGCCTTCTGGTTTTGTGGCCAACGGTAAGGAAAGGGCGTCGTTCGCAAAAGGTGCGAATATGACGTGCACCTGGCCTGTTCACGCCCTTTTGACCACATCGCATTTTGATTAACTTTGCAGTTGCTGCTGTGTGCTGCCAAAAAGTGGGCGGTTCAAGGCGGGGGCGTGACAGATGCAGACGCAGATGCAGATTCACGGTAAAGCGCGTATTAAATTCCACTTTGGCGGCAGATGGACGTCCAGAGGAACAATTGCTTCGCATAATGCACGAAGGGGCTGGGACAGTGAACTCTGGCTTATACCGACAGGAAAGTAACAGTGAACTCTGGCTTATACCCAACGTAAAGTAACAGTGAACTCTGGCTTATACCTACCGGAAGGTGAAAGTGGAGTAGCTAATATAATTAATTGTTATCCATACATGTTTTAGATTTTAAACGTATAGCTTTTGCTTGAATTGCAAACTTTATACTTGGAAATGGTCAAAAATGTACTGGAATTTTACATTTGTACCATTATTTCCATTGTTATGTCCTATAAACAAATATTTCTTTGCTGCAAAATCAGAAATCCGTGCATTCATAACTTAGTTATATGTTGGCTAAATAGAATCAACTATTTTTCCTGCAATATATATTCTATATATTGTATATATATATATATTATATATTTTAGAGAAATGCAACATCTAAATGATCTTATAGTCGGTCTTCACTGTTGCCCATGTGTTTGCCCACCGACAAATGCGGCAAATGGGCAAACAAAAAAATGCATTGTCCCAGCGACAGGACTCCTTCGTTCCTCGTGTCACTTAATTTCCAGCGACAATAAAGCCAACAATGGCAATAAAGAGCCAAAAGACAAGCCACACAAAGAGCCACCGTCGACCACGAGTTGGCTGCGGAAAGGAGTGAAAGGACACGCCAGTCCGGGTTCGAGTCCTGCTGCTCCTTGCTCCTTGCTCCCTGATGGTCAATGGATGTGATCTGGTGCAGGATGATATATGACAGCCGCATATGGCCGCATGGCCATTTGAATGCACTTTCAACCACTGTGAAAGTACAGGTTTTATTATTTTGGGTGGAAAATTGGCAAGGAAAGGCGGTCTGGAAAATAAATATGTACTCTGCGTGCAGCGTTAATGCAACAGGGATGGAAGGAATATTGCTGAAAAATGCTCTATCATATGATAAAAAAAATATAAAAATAGCCGTTTTATTTTAATTTAAATGTTAACATTTAACAGCCAAGTTCACACTTCTACGTTTAGCACTGATTACTAGCGTTCAGTTTCATTCCTTACGTTTTCATCAGTGAATCAACTCATTTTTTATACAAAACTCGTGCGATGAATTGTCAAATCACTAATAAATAAATAAATAAATCACTATAAGAATTTGTATTATTTGATTATCAATTTATATATGTGCTTTTAATGACATTTTTTCTTTGGTCAAATCGTTCGCTTAATTTATATCCTTTTATATATTTTCCAACTCCCAAGTGCTGTTCGAATTCCAACAATTTATTATGCCTACTTTTCCTTGTCTGACTTTAATTAATATTTTTATTAATATTCACACACAATTTCGTTGCGAGAAATGCGAGAGATGAAAACCACAATGCCAACGTCGTTTTTAATTCGATTATAAAGCGTATGCAAAAAACTGAAATATGAAAAAAAAACATACATCATATACTCGTATTAATATTCCACCTTAATTCTGCATTCCCTTGGGGCCAAATAATTGCAATCCCTTTTCCGCAAAGGAGTTGTAAAAGTATTTTTAAATTGGACGTTTTTCTGGGCCACATCTGTAGTGAAGGGCTGTACACTGAAAGAAATATTTCGATTTGGCTAATACCATTTGAAATTGCTTTTTATTTATGTGCACTTAAAAAAAATTATATTTTTATGAACCCCTCCAGATGTGATGTCGAATGTAAAATTGTGTAAGCAGTGTGAAATGCGAAAGTATTTATATTTTTTATGTGCATTTCCACCAATGCAATTTCTGCGTAATTGGAGCAACAGTTTTTTGTGCCCGGAGCCGGAAACAGAAGCCAACAAATTGAGTTTTGTTTCCCCCCTGAAATTGTTGGGGCTCCGTCGTAAATCAAAAGTTGCTGGCAGCGAAATGGAGCGATGCTTTTTTACATTTCACGTAAATAATAACGGTTTGACTGCAGCAGCTGCATCAACAAGGAAAACATTTTTCGAATATGTGACCCCTGACCCCAACAAAACCATCACTCACCACCCATTATTCACCCCAATCAATTAAAGTTATACGCTTGAAGCAAAGGAAAACATTTGAAAAAGTTACACAAACTAAAGCTAATATCAAATTCCATTTAGGGAGATTAAAATACAAATTGTAATTATTTTGTTTATTATATTATATACATATCAGCTGTAAACTTACCTTGTTACTGTTCACAACCTGTAATCCAAGCCAAAATTGTTTAAAACTCGATGTTTGTGTATAAATGTAGTTTATTTTTGTTTCTCGCTGTTGTTTGCATTCGGTCACGTGTTAAGTATTAATAAATAAATTGCATTAGGTAGTATACGATTAGTGTTTGGTTTAAGAAGTTAGTTAGAGGCGCAGTAGCAGAGAGTTTCTATAGTGGGTTCCTTAGTGTGTTTGCCGTGTCCCGAGTAGCTTAGAAATTAATAATTTAATTGTTGTGGCTGTGTGTGTCGTCTGTGTTTTGCAAAAATATTGCACCTGCGCTTCCGAATGGCGATCAGAAGAATTCTATATATATATATATATATATATATATTTATATAAATATTATTAACTTGCGTCTTTTGTTGTTACCTGCACTTGAAATATTTAAAATACTCTTTTAGTTTAGTCGTTTCCATTTAGATTAATAACATATGTATACATATTGGTTTCAATTTGCTTTTGTGGTTTATTTGCCTTTTTTGTCGCTTTTTAAGTATGCAAAAATAAGCTCTCTCTCTTTCTTTCTCTCTGTGTCTATCCCTTTTGCTTTCTATGGCGCCGTCTCTGTCGTTTATGTGGCTCCGTCTCTTTCTTACATGTATGCCTTTGCTTAACAGAAACTAGACAATGCTGAAATTATTGTTCTTCGTATTACTTTTGCTGTTTTGCTTATTGTTTTCGCTTTAGATATATCATAATTATCGTACGAGTATATATCGTTATGTATATGGCAATAATCGATCGAGAAATGTGCAGTTTTCTTGTACAAACATTACATATACAATTAGAATCAATATGCGCTTCGTTTCATGTTTTTCTGACGCTTTTTAAATGCATTTATTTTGTTTGTTGTTTTGTTGGTTTTGCAGGCATGGCTTCGTTTGTCTAAGGCTATTTTTAATAATAAATATCGGTAATGGTATTGCAATAATTATCCGCAATGGCTCTATACAATAATAAGTTTAACGAAATCTAATCTTTTTTGGCATAAGGTGTGTTGCTTTTTGTTTCTTTTTATCGAAAATTATAAATGTAGTTAAAGAACTAAAGTACGGTTAATATACATGACAAATAATGGATTAGATCATATCATAAAAATTTGCTTGCAAGTAAATTCAATCGAATGCTTAAGCTAATGGATGCGAGGGAATTCGGGAAGGTTGGTATTTTCGGGACAATGCGTTTACAATTTTTTAAATACTTTACAATGACTGCTCACATACACTCGCACTGGCTTTAAATTCAGTCTTTTTCATGTACACAGATGGACAAAATGAACCAAAAAGTAGCATATTCTGTAACTGCAGTAATAATAATCTCTCTTGCAGTTGTGGTCGCTGTGGACACCTGAACGATTTGACGACGAACAATTAATCTCATTGTAGACTTAATACATTTGCAATTCATTTAAATTAACTACAATTATGCTCGCAATGTGAATACATAAAGACAAATAATCAAAGAACAATTTAAGACTAAACAAATTCCAATTTAAGGTCTCTTTGCGAATTAATGGAACTTAAAGCTGGTCAAGTTGCAGTTGACGAATTTATAGTTTTTCGATTCCAGCGTAGGCGTGTGAACAGTTGCATATATATTTATATATAGATTGGCGTCTCTTGACCGGTGAGCAAACGAAACATGGACGTGGGCATTGTCTTCATCAGGATCTGATAAGAAATATATTATAAATATAAGAATTAGGAATTTAAAAACGCATCATACCTCGCCCACTGAGGATGACAACAGCTTGACAATGGTATCGTGTGGCACGGCCACAACGCTCTGGTTGTTAATCTCAATGATGCGGTGGCCAACGCGTACTCCGCCCCGCTCAGCGATTCCTCCACGCAAAAGACTGCAGATCTGCATTAAATAAATAAATATGATTAGAAGCAGGATAAAAAGAGTTATTTGAACATTTTAAAATTACCACGCCATTTTGAACACTAAAACCCAACTGGAACAGCGCCTTGGGACGCAGGATCTTAACCTCGACGACAGGCGGACAGGGCACAACGGTGAACTTGACGGCAGTTTGGTTCTTGGCATTGCGTATGTAGCTCTGGCAGGTGGACAGCGGCAGTCCCACCAGGCTCATGCCGTTAATGGCGATCAGCTGGTCACCGATGTTCAGCTGGCCGCAGCGGGCAGCTGCTCCGGAACTCATCAGGTTGGCTATCACCACGGTGGGCAGCATGGAACCCCAGCCACTCTCTACGATCACCACGCCTAGGATCTCGCCTTTGGCCTTCGGCACAACCACCTCCTTTTGCAGCTCCTTTTTGGCAAAGATCTCCAGCTCGTCACCGAAAATCTCCTGGCTGTTGAGCACCTCCTGGTAGTCCATCTCTTTGGCCAGGCTCTCGTTTTCGATGCCGTTTGCCTTCAGGAACTCCATGTAGGCCACCTGGTTAGGTTTTGATTGTTAATTATACGTGCCAATAGGATTTTTAAGGGTATTCGCGAACCTGGAAGGCCTGTCCAATGGACTGAGCTATGAACTGCGCCTCATCGCTTTCGAACACGTGGCAGATCATTTTGGGCGTGCGATTGTGCTTGCTGAGTGGCTCTTTGGGCGGCGACTCCTCCTCGCCTATGCCCGGAGTGGGAACATCACCTAATGGACTTGTGATCGACGGATCCACAACACTATTCGGTACGAATCGGCGACGAGCCATCAGCACAACCAGATCGCCAATGTCGGCTATATAGGATATAGTACGCAGCGCATGGTCCATCATGATCTCCTTGAGATCCGTGTTAAGCACCATTATCTTTTCGGTTGATATGAACAGGTCCACTTCAGTGCTCGGCTGACTTTCGCCCTCGGGAGCCTGGTAAAAAATAACAAATCATATATTATATAATGCATTTACTTCTTAATAGTATCATTTGTCGACTGAAAGGGGCTAACGAACGCTTACCAAAGCCTATCGAGAGGAATGCGCAGCAGGGAACGAGAAAAGCGAACGAGAAAGTTTTTAGACACACACATAGAGCATAGCCTAGCGGGGTTTCTTTGAATGGATGTGCTTTTGTGTGCATCACCAGGTTTTCTTCACTTACCTTGATCCTGGAAACGGCCTCCTCAGCCTGCATCATTCTGGTCGACTTGGTCGGCTGACCCTCGCAGACAAGTTGAGTGGATCCAAGGTATCTGGCCCGAAACAACACGCCCTCAATGAGAACTTTAGGTTCCAAGAGACCTAAGGACGAACATTTTTTAAATTAGTTACGGAGTGCGTTAATGGTCTTCATTTCTGATTGTTAAAAAACAAAAGGGTAGTTTAAAAAATAAACCTAAACTTCTGCTGGGTAACAGAGACTTACGTGATGTCAGCATTAAATATATTTGAATTGCAGCGTGAAATGTTGAATCGGATTTCATATCAGTAAACGAACAACAAGGGGCGTTGATCACTGTGCTAACTTACCCTCTTTGTTCCGCGATTTGGCCTTCTTGTCCGAGTTGGCAGAGTCCTTCAGGGATTTAATAGAGCCCGTGGGACTTTTGGTGAACTGCAGTTTTTCCGGCGAGCTTATGGAGATGTCGGTCGTGCCCACGATCTGACAGATGTCCGGCGAATTGGGTGTCAGCGAGGTGCCGATGCCTTGTCGAATGGTGGCCGTCGAGTAGGTTTGCGGCTTGGTAGTATTCATTGGATTCGGATTGTTGTTGTCGGACGTGCCATTCAGATGCCCATTGCTGGCAATATCCGTGCCCTCATTGGCATTGTTATCAGCCAGGGTCTGTAAAATTATTATTTGTAATTATTTTAAGCTGATATCGCTGTATGTTTGCATTCCTTACCTGATCGGCGAAGAAATCCTGCTCATCGTGCCTCTGCTGACCCAACAGGCGATCTGTTTCCAGGTCGGTGTCTGGTTCCTCATCCGCCGCCGCACCTTGGGCCGCGGAGACCGTCGTCCCCTTGCGTGGAACCCAAACCGGTGAATCTGGATCCGTGGGCAGCACTTCGTCACAGAATTTCAGTTTTTCAGGCTGCGTTTTAGCACGCTGCAACGCGGAACGTATCTCCTTCATGGCCTCCTGGATTTCCGAAGCAGCCTGCGATGGCAAAGATCCTCCCCCAGTTACTGGTGTCACCCCCAGTCCTGATCCCGCTGACTTCTCTGTGTGAGTACCTCCCAAAGCTGCTGCATAAACCGCACCGTAGTGACTG
Source organism: Drosophila mauritiana (assembly GCF_004382145.1). Taxonomy (NCBI): domain Eukaryota; kingdom Metazoa; phylum Arthropoda; class Insecta; order Diptera; family Drosophilidae; genus Drosophila; species Drosophila mauritiana. The sequence continues at coordinate 17,443,838 of NC_046672.1, read as the reverse complement.
TCCAGTGGATTATCAGCATCTGGCGCCATGGTCATGGATTCACTTGCATCGGCGATCTCGATTTGGGGTGGCGATGATGGAGGCGGAGCCGGGGGCATGGGCAGTGAGGCGAAGTCGCTTATCAGCGCCGATTGCGAGGCATCTGTGGTCAATGTGGCCAAGCTGGCGCTCATCACATTGTAGTCGGTATCCAGCCGCTCGCCATTACCGTTGTTCTCGTGGACGGGCTGAGATTGGGACGAGTGCTGCTTGTCACACACCACGGATACGTTGTTCTCCGTATCGGAGGCGTGGCCACTGCTTAGGCCATCTTCTAGGACAGGCATGCTCGTATACAGTTTACCAAAATCCGTGGGGCAGTTAATGTCGTTAGACAGACTGTCCAAATCACCGCAATTCGAATCGTAATCCGTCGTCTCGGGAGACAGGGTAAAGTTTCGGGAGTGTCGGCGCAGATTTGCCTCCAGTTCGGTGTCCGCCAAATCGCCGCTGCTTCGGCTATTCGAATCAATGTACAGCTCAATATCATTATGCTCCTGGTAGGCCGTCGCTGGATTCTGGTCACTGGGCTAGAAATCGAACAATCGTTACATATTTTAAAGATTTTCATTTCGTTATGACTCACTGGCTTCTTAGTAGGTGACCGGTGAACCATGTAGAGCTCATCTTTGGGTATTCTCGCCAGCCGCTGTCCTATATATGCCTGCTCCATGGGCGTAGCTGGGTACTCTTGTGGCTGCTAGTCAATCAAAATACAATGTTTAATGGGTTTCTAAGAATCTTGGAAGTAGGAGTACTCACCGAACTAGCGACATCGTCTCCACTTTCCGTGGTGTAATCTGTGTACCGCTTTTCGTCCTCCGGATTCGCCTTGAAGAACTCCTCCAGCACCTTTCTGGTCTCTGAGAATTCGTACAGGTAGTCGAAAGTAGGTGTTTTCTCGCGAAGCGTCCCGGAACGCTCTTCCTCGTGGTCGACCAGATCGATAAGGTTGCCCACAGATGCTTTTGCCGGGGCAGTCGCATTATTAGCGGCACTGGTGGTGGGCGAAACTCTTTGCGGGAAACCCGGCGGACGTTTTCTAGGACCACCCATGGTAATGGTATTTGTATTCGGTTGACTGCCAAATCGTCGCGGTGAACCCTCGTACTCGGCTATTGGCAGCTGTCCAATCATTTTGGTCACCTTGAGGACATCCTCATTGCTGCCTGGACGCTGGCCACTCGATGCCTTGTTCATCCAGTTGGTGTCGATGTCGTCGAACACCACGATCTCACCATCACGCAGGCACTGACCGTCCGCCTTGCCCACATCCGTTGGTGAGCCGGGGCTGGCCAATCCCTTAATGAAAGAAGCGGAAAAATCTCATTGCAGTGACTGAAACTAAGCCTCCAAGTTAACTTACCTGTGGCAGGACATCACGTGTCTCAAACTGGCTGCCCGGACTCCTACCCAGTCGGATTTGATGCAGCTGCGGTCGCTGGTAGTAATAGCCGCCAGAATCGCGTCCCGCATTCGAACCATAGCTGCCGGATCCCTGAACACCTCCGCCCGATGGTGAAAGACCCTGCAGCGGAACGTAGGACAGCTCGCCATTGAGATCCGGCGAATTGAGCACCGTGCTGGCTGGCGTCACATTTGGGCTACGGGTTCGCATCTCCCACACATAACGCTCCTGGTGTTGCTGCTGGTGCTGATGCGATTGCTGCTGCTGCGCCTGCTGGCCAAAGTTCATCTGTATGTGCGGTGGATTGACCATGGACTCGTTACTGCTGTCACTGCAGGAGTTTGAGTTCATGGCTGCACCAACAACTTTGATTCTCCAGGTATGAGGGACTGCGGCTTCGATAGTACTACTACTACTGCTCTAGTGCTGCTGCTGCATCCGCTGCTGCTGCTGCTGCGATTGCTGCCTCACTGTGGGCCACTGCCTGGGGGAAAATGGGTGATTAGTCGATGATCTAAGGCGGCAATGATTCACTGCGCTGCAGCTCAGCCCAGAAAAAAATCAGGGACAGGTGGTCGTGTCGATGACGTACTTCTGCTGATACCCTGCCGCTGCGTACTATATATTTAAATCGACATAGAAATACCCGGAGGTTTGCTTAGACATACGGCGATACGGACCACAAGGAACAGCACAGTAAAATGCCAATCTATAAAATTGCTGATTTGTTTATTTTTGGACCTAAGCCCATTGCTTTAAATTGGGTTTGCCCCAATCATTTCCTAATCATTCTCATGTGTATTTGTATCTTATTACAGGTCCTACCGCACCTCGTTAAATGTAATTGAGTTACGCTAATAATAAGTATTCCATTGTTTCGAGCTTCGGTTTGTTGCTGCACTGGTTTGGTAACCTCTGGTTGTGGTGACCCCCTGGCTGGCCAGCGCAATCAATGCGGGCAATTAACCCACTATTGCCTGTCCATGTGTCTATATGTGGACACCTCTTTCACGGCCCCCCGCCACGGTTGCCACTGACCGAGCTTGAGAGTTTCCCGAGTTCCGGAGCTACCGTGCCCGTGGTTGATTGCGCACACGTAAACTTGGCCTCCAAAAGTCCTCGCGCAGGCAAAACAAACGCAGGAAGCTGCAGCCAGACACAACAACCACCCACGCGAAGGTTGAAGGATGTGTTGTGGGTGGTGGGCGGTGCAAGTGGGTGGTGCCAGGGGGCGGTGGTGGTGCTGGTGTTAAACCCTTTGTTGTCGCCGATTGTTGCAATCACTCAGCACTTTGGAGGCGTGGGAAAAAAACAAACTCCCCGTTACCGTTATGTGTGTCTATCCATGTGCGTATTGTTAAAAATCAATAGGTTTGTCGTGTTTTTTTTTTCGCAGCTCCTTGGCTTTTCGTTTCGTTATTTTTTGGTGGGGGCACCGCACAACACAACACTCATGCACACACTCGTCGCACAACGACGCACACACGCAGTGCACTCGAGCAACAACAACTGAAACTGCGGCAACAACAACACGGCCAGCAAATAGGCACGAAAACAACACCTGTCGCGGTTTTATATTTACCATTTAATTCATATTTATTGCACTACTCCTTCAGCAACTCGATTGGCGCAGAGCGATTGGCAGCAATATAGATAGTCTCTGCTAGACATCGATGGCCTATCGATTGCTATCGACAACGAACAGCCCGGGCAGTGTTGAGCAGCGTAAGAAGGTACGATTCAATTCGTACCTAAATAAACATTAATATAAATTAATTTTAATATATTAATATTCTAAATAGTTTTCTTTTCTTTCTTTATATCCACCCTAGCTTTACTTGACTTTACCCTTTCTCCTGCACCTTTTCCTAGTTACGCGGTGCCGTCCACTTTCCCAACACTACCTGTACGATGAATTTCTCAACAGTCTGGCCGCGCCAATTGATAACACTTTTTCGAATAATTTCAGTTTAGCATTTAATGATTAATGTACTCTATCTGGGTTTTGTTTTTCGTTTAATATTTGCAACATTCGAACGGATAGTACAAGTACAAGTGGTGTATAAAAGTTCGATGAGCAAAATTGACAAGGATTGTGTGGCAGTAAACAGTTTTTCTTGTTCTTCGTTAGCTTATAATTCATTTTATATATTTGTGTATATTGAAACAATTTCTTGCAGCTTTGCCAGAATTTCAGTGATAATAATTCGTTTGTTCAAGATTTATAGAGCCATTTAAATTGTAACTGAAAGTTTTGTTTTTCCATCGAAAACTTAATGAATTAATTTAGGAATTAGATACGGCTTATTTTCCCAAAAATTCTAGCAAAACCGGTGTGGTTGTGTGATGTTTTCTTTTAATTGTTGTTTGCTTGCTTCGCTTTTAATACATTAATTACAGTGTAAAGTTGCTCTATAGGCTAAACTGGAAGGAATGATTGCATGTAATTGTTGGACACAAAGTTGGAAACTTAATAAATAGTGTTTTCTAAAATTAGACTTGGGTTGGGAAGGGCGATAAAATAGTCAACAATATAAATAAGGTTTAATAATTAACTAACAGATACGAGTACAATGGGCTGGTTTACAAAAATGGAGAGCGGGAATCGGTTTAGTGGGGAAGTTGTTAGGGAAAGGCTTTAACTAACAGCCAAGGCCAACAAAAACATTGCGCACTTAGGATCTACACGTACACTAAACATAATTTTGGTAGTTTTGGGCTTAAACTAGTTGCTCGTTTGGTTGCCTAACATTAGTAAATACATACACGCGCTTAAAAACTACGCTACTTAATGATTATGATGTCTGGTTGTCAAATCAGGAATGGAATTTAATTTCAAGAGCGAAACCAAACAGAATCGTAATCAAAATCGAACCAAAGTGGTAAAATAAATGATAGAGGGGGGTGGACTTCCAACGGGGAAGGCCGGAGATTAAAGCTTTGTATGTTTGACCGTATCCGTCCAGTAGTTCTGTATTGTCATCGCCTCCAGCGAATTGAGAAACGAGTCGTTGTCCAGGCTGTACATCTCATCCGAATTGTCCTGCAAAATCAAGAGAGAGAACTATTTAGTGCATAGGACATTCAAGCGCCACTGGCAATTGGTCAACGAATCCTTACACTCACCCGCATCGTGCTATCATCGATATAGACACTTGAGTCTGGTTCGCTGAGCGCCTGCGGTTTGTTCAGATACCGACGACGGTACAGGACGATCCCAATGGTGCCCACTGTGCAGCAGACGCCGAAGACAGTGAAGCAAATCGCCGAAATGGCACCCGCATCCAGGAAGTACGTTCGCTGCAAATAGAAGAAAAGCATGTTACTTTTGAAGCAAATTTTTCAAGTGATATCGAATTCAGCCATGATTAGTTTCACCCACCTGAATGGCCAGTGCCTCGGATGAGATATTGCCCTCGTCTCCGACGCCTCCGTCGTAGAATCCGGATCCGGCCACGCTCCCCGCCACGCTGGGCGCCGCGGAGGCGGATCTGGTCAGAAGACTCTTCGTGTCGCCGGAGAAGTTGATGTAGCGATTGATGTGCTTATACTCCGCGGATAGAACCTTCGATTTTCGCGACCTATGCTCGCTTTCGGCACGCCTTAGTTCATCCTCCTTGTTGGCATTTTCCAGGGTGAATGGCGCCTTTTCGCCCTCGGCCGTGACCGCTGACCCCAAGCCACCACTCGCACCCGCCAGCAGCTCATCGGATAGCCACTCCGTGTGGATCTTTGGCGTGGACGGCGTAGCCGCGGAGCCAGCTGGCGTCGAAGTGGATGCACTGCCTCCGGCTGGTGGTATTATTGCAGCTGCCGGCGATGTTGCCAACACTTTCGCGGTGGTGGTTGTTGTGCTGGCCGGACTACTGCTGCTGATTGCAACAGGTTTTGTGGTGGTGCTACTGCTGCTGCTGCCATTTGTACTAAAGTTAAATATTTCCGATCAGTTCGAATTGTTTAATTCAGCTTATTTTGTTAGCAAACTCACCTAGTGCTACTGCTAAAATTCGTAAAGTTATTCAGCTGGTCGGAGGTGAAATCCGCCGATCGCTTGAACTCGAATTGAGCCAGCTCTTCGTTTGCTACAGCGTCCTCGATATCCGCATCCGCATCTGGATCTGCATCTGCCTCATCCTGTCCGCGCTCCTGATCGCGAATCTCATCCTGCTCCTGCTGGTCACGATCGTTGAGCGGCAGCTCCTCCTCCTCCACCACCTCATCCTCCTCCTGCAGCTCCACTGCCTGTTCAACATCATGGACCTGCGCCAATTCGGGGTTACCACCATAACTGGGGGTCACCACCGGACGGGTGGTGGTGGGTCGGTGGGTCAGGTCCATGATGTTGCTCTGGGTGGCTGGGCCCCACATCTGGGTGACCGTCGTTTGGTAGAGCTTGGTGGTGCGCACGGGCTGCGGTTGGGATTGGGTATGCGGGCTGGAGGTCAGTGACTCCGCCTCCTGGCTGGGATATGTGTGGACATGGCTGGACAGCAAGTTAACTGCGAGAAATGTAAGTGTCTTCAATTCACTAATACATCATTTTTGTATTGCACTTACCACTCAGGATCAGGGTTATCCAGAACCAGTGTGACCACCAGTAGAAAGTCATGATGCGTCCCGTTCTGTGATCTTGCGACGACTGCTCCCAAACGCTGGAAGAGATGAGGAGAAAGAGTGGGTGAGGATGAGTCAGTGGCTCGGCTTGGGGGAAACAATTGGCATTAAGTGTGTGAAGCTCGATGAAGTCATCGAAATCGCGTTTTCAAAAAAATACGTTTCGTATTCTGAGAAACGGGTTTAGTCGCCTGTCGCCCCGGAGGAGTTGCCATTTTTGGGCATTTCTGGGTGCCCTCGATATCATCCCGCCTACACAGGAAAAAAATAATCCCTTCAGACGAAGCGAAGTTCCAGCATTTGGATAACGATATTAACATATAAAACATTAAGCTCCCTTTGGCTAATATAACTATTAATAATTGTTTTTTAATGCTTTTTAATAATATTTCTGGTGCACAAACACCCCCACCCACTGAAGGTCGACGACTTGTGTGTTGTAAACAAAGGCCATCTTCAGTCCCATCTTCGAATGATTATTTTCAGCCAGCCCATCCCTTGTTTCTGTTTGTTAATTCCATTTCGAGTTTATGCCCACGCCAAAAAAAAAAAAATTTTTTTTTTAAATATATAACCATCTTAAATGGCTCTGACTGTATGGGCCAACCACTTCGAGCCTCTCGTGCTGGCTCTTAATTGTTTTGCCGCTTTGTTCTGGCCAACTGGCAATACAAATAAAGCCAGGAAACTGAAAATGAATGGGTTCGAAGCAGCGATGCCCATTAAAGAAATAACAAACAAACAAAGACTTTTTCGTTGAGCAGCAAAAATAAATACACTTTCGAAATATGTATAATATTTTTAATAAAAATCTAAAATTGAATTAAGTCCGCAGTCGAGTATACCCCATTAAACGCCAATTGCGTGGCAATGAAAAAATTAGCATTCCAACTTTGGGCGGCTGTGAAAATACAAAATTTAGTGGTAGCTGCTGGGTTTTTGTTGTTAATGTTTTCTCTTTTTTTTTGTATTTTGTTGCTGTTGTACACAAACTTTTGGCAATTCCAAGAGATTCGAAAACCACAATTTGAAGCCCGGCCTAATTCGCATTTGTGAGGCACGTACATTTGCTTGTGCTAAAAAAAGCGAAGCGAGAATTTGTTAAACTTATTATACCCATTTATTTGGGTTAATTGTCTTGTTTGAGCTGTGTTCTCCGGCCGATAAGATATGTGGTGGTGGAATATCCATCTAGACATGCTGGCGGCCGATGAAAGTGCACTTGCAACATTACGCATACGCCACTTGGCACACGGCAAGCTTGCCACCCAACTACAAACATACATACAAGTACATGTACATAGTTGACATGACGGCATGGTGCGTTAAAGGTCACCAAATTCATTTGGCCGCCTGCTCCATGTTTTATGCTCCATGGCAATTCGCGCGGCTATAAAACAAAACAGCAATTGTTTAAAGCCCGCCGGATTCATTGTAAACAAAGGCAGGCAAATGGAGAAGTTCTGCGAACCATAACGAATGACATCCATACCACACTCAGCCCCAGCTTCCAAGCCAAGGGGCATGTATGGTGTGGCATGGTGTGGTATGGTGTGGTATGGAATGCTATGCAAATCTCATCAGCATCGTTAAACAATTTGCCCAGCAGCAGGCGAAGAAAGAGATGCAACTCATATACAGTTCGGTTCAATAAAATAGCCACGTCTATTAAACTTATAGAAACTAAATTTAAGAGAGATTCAAACATTTTATACCACTAAAATACTATAATAAGTAACTAAGAAGTACTTTTTCATGATCACTGTAGTGACGAAGCGCACATGAGGAGCATTCGCAAAACTAAAATCTGCTATGGTTGTTTGATAATCGCATAGAACAGTTTTGGAAATAAATCAGAAACTTTCAAAACAGTGGTTTTAGTGCTGTTTTTTAAACAGAATATATACTAATTAATAAGATTTTTTTAATGTCGTTTTAAGTTACTCTTTTGTATTGAACTTGGCTGTACCATGTCTGTGGGCCGCATTTTCGAATCGGACTCAAGGCCCTGTATGCAGACCATTTCATAATACCACAAAGGCAGACGCGAGCAAAGAAAACGTTGAAGAAAAACCAAATGCACTTTCATATGCACGCAAAAGTGGAGCAAGTGCCTCCACATTGCAATTAAGCCCTGCCGCAAAGAAAACACGAAGGGAAACACACATGTTTGCCTTGTCGTTTCATCCGATACTCTTTTTCACTTAGCCATAAAATGCATACTTAAATGTTAATCAACATTCGCAGTCATAACTTAAATGCTTGTTAAGCTTATTCAACAGAATTTAAGTCGCTTGACTAGTGACCTGAATAGATTCAATCGTAAAAGTTAATAACCAACAACTGGAATTCATAATGGTACCAGTTCGACATCATTTATTAGACACCTAATTATATTGGTTTATCATATCTGGAATATCATTTTTATTTGGTTTAAAATAAAGTTAAATAATAATTTCACTATGTAATTGCTTAAGAGAAATTTATACAGGCGGTGTATAATTTTATAAATAATTCTATATCTTTTTTTTATGATTTTTCAGTCTTGACAAAACTGAAATACCCGATCGAAAGAAAAACTAACACCTCAACGGCGGAGAACACAGCAAAAATTAAAGAAAATGAAAACAAGGCAGCCTTCAAGTGCAGGCGACAAAGGCGAAATTGAAATGGCAAAGTGCAATAATTATATGCAGGGGGGCGGGGCTAAAAAGGGGGCGGTGGGCGTCGCTGGAAAAGTGGGTGGGAAAGTTGACGCTCACTTTCTACACGCGGCACGCAAAACTTAAAGCTGAAATCCCAGCCAATGATTATGTCTTCAGAGTTCCGAGAACAGTGCTGTATTACTTAAAAAAATCTCAATTAATTTAGGCAATATTTAAGTTGATAATCGAAATTCCTGAATCTGATTTAATGTGAGAACTTGACTATTTTAGAATTTGAACAACTTTGAATAAATGGCGTAGTGTTAAGGTGACCTCATCCAATTTCGTTTTGAATGCCGGCCATTGTGCTTAAATAAATACATATTTATTAAAATTAGCAAACAATTGTTACTTTCGGCACAGTCGAAACCCATTTAACTGGTTGTCCCTGCAATTTTCCAGCATTTCACTTATTTTCACCGCGAGGCTGTGGGCTTTCTTTGTCTGCGAAACAGTCTGCCCACTTATCTAACAAATAGCTTAATTTCTTGGTATGCAAATCGAAAGTGAAGGCTCCCTCACTTCGCAGAACAAAGTGAAATTTCATTTTCATGCGCCCAGCATACGAACAGATCGGAGTAAGTGTGCCAGTAACGTGCGTTTCGCAATTGCAAAACAATGGACAACTCTAGCCCTTAGTGTTTAGATCGCATGTATTTGAATACGACCTTTGATTTATTATAAAATAATTCATATTATATATTCAGCAAAGAAAGTGTAGGACTTGCAATTACTACGGAAGACGAGACACTGAGACAAGCCACTCCTCGGTATTCTGAGCAGAAGCCATAGAAGCCATCTTGGCCATCTTTCCACAATAGAAGCCATCAACAGCATAAACAACACAACATTCTACGTCTCAACGATCCGCGACTTACTCATTAAACATGCTCCTAAAGTCAAAATTCTAGCCAAAGAAGCAACAATCCTGCCCTTGATAACTATCCCAAACTTCAACCTCACTGATCTGTTAATATCTTAAAGGCAAACATGACCAATTACCCTGGGTACCAATCGGTTAAAACAACAAACGTGAACATAACCGATTATATCAAGCGCTTGAATTTCTGAACAAATTCAACCTAATCCATCTGGTGTAAACAAATAGCACATATCTGTAATCCCCAATTAATGTTAATCAATGTATCTTATCGCAACTACTTGTACATAATTCTAATTGTAATTGTTGTAAACTAATACCTAAGTAGATATTAAAGAAGTGCGGCTAAAGCTATAACTATTGTCTACAATGTACTAATGAATAAATAAAATAAATATTTCACTAAAGCTAATTATTATATCACCTAGAGGTAACGTAAGTCTTTGCCACAAATCTGATCTTTGTTCAGATCAGATATAGTTTTCTCCATGTTCAAGATTGCGCAACAAACTCGAACGATTACAGAGTAATTACAAAGATATGTAAATAAATACCCCTTCACAATTTAATTACCCTATTGCATTTACACTAATGATTTTGATATCCAAACTACTTGAATAATTCACCGCGTTCAATGACCAACACGCTTTCTATTATAAATGATTTGACAAGCTAATACACTAGCTTGTATATAAAGTCATATAAGTAAATGTAATTACATTAAGTATATCAATCAATCGTAAGTGGTTTCATCAATTGCCTTTTCGCAGGTGTTATCAATATCTTTGATAAGATAACGAGCTTAGGCCAAAATTCTAATCATAATGGAAAAGGAAATCATACAGATGACAACTGCTATCTTAACACTTTATAAGGCAACTCATCTTATTTGATTTCTTATTTTACTTGGCCAACAAAAAAAAAAAAAAAAAAAGCGAACCCCTTTTGTTGCCATTGGTTTGGTAATAGTAGAAAACCAAACTGTCCGCCAAACAATCGACGCTGACTAGTTGATTTTTTCCTTTATTTCAATTGTTGGTTGTTGTAAGCTGGTCGATTTGTTCATTCACATCTTTTCGCAGGTTTTTCACTTTCTTCCAACCGAATTGGAAGTGAAATTTGATGTCATTTCTGTGTGCATTCGAATGATATGGCATTTACATAAATTCTAGTCGAGGTAGTTCGGATGCGTACAATTCGTTTATCTTCGGTTGCATCATTACAAAAGATGGTTAAGTGTAATTGGCTTACAAATATATGGAAAATATTTGTAACATTACAAATGTTTATTAATACATAGATGCAAAATAATCATTAGGATTACGGAATTGGTTTGTGTGTTACATTAGCAATTTTTTTCAAATGGTGTTGAGTGATGAAGAGATTTTTGAATGCTACCCTATTCCGATTTCCCTCCGGATTCTTTTTTACATCGTGTTGCCGTGGTTTGCGCTACGAGAGCAGCTGGCATTGGCGTCCTGGGGCTCACCGAACATAAATTGCGCAACATATTCCGGAATATACACCGGCCAGCGAGGATGCTGCTGCAATTCGGCCTGATAAGTTTCGCTAATCAATGGCGGTTGATTTGGATTGGAACCTTGAGCCGGCCACGTTTGGTTATGCTTTGGCATGAAGCGTGACTGCTGGGACATCGGAAAACCAGTAGGAGGAAAGCCGTAAGCGGATGGCAGGCCCACTGTCGATTGAGCGTTGTAATAGGAATCGGGATTAGAGCCGAAATCGTACTCCGATTGGTAGCCATTAAATTGGAAATTCGGGTTCACGTTGCCCGGATAATTTTCGCGCAGATTGCGGATTACGGTCATGAAGGCCTCCTCCAATGGAACATCCTTCCGGCGAGAATTGGTGCCATCCGCAGTCGATTGAGCATGGCCCGACCTATCGGCACCCAAGACAGAGCCTCTCGGCGAAGAGTTGAGACCCGGCTGGGATTCCGTCTTCGGGGGCTCAGCTTTGTTGGAGCCATTGGCAGTGTCAATGGTTTCGCTGGCCTCCGGTGAATAAAACTCCGGATATGAGAAGAAATCATGGGCAATCTTCTTCAGATTCTGCATGCTGAATGGGTCAGCTGAAGAATCGCTAGTTCCGAAGAACCCCTGGCTTTTAACCGATTGATTGGGCCAAGTGAGCGTGGCGGATGATGAGCTGCTATCCGGCAACTCCTGACCAGATGAGCCCTCCTTGGGTGGAGGACCGATCACTGCGGTAGGCCCGTCTTGCTTATTGGCCACAACGCTTGAATACAGCGGCTGCATCTGCTTGGAACGGCCCTTGTCCTGCTGATTGGGCTTCTCCTGCTTGGATGCTTCATTGCCATTGTGTTGCAACGAAGGATTCTTGCGATTGCGTTGCATCTGCTTGGTTGGATTAGGCTGAAAGTACTATTTTATGGGATAAGCCCGTCGTTTGCACTATACTTATTGCTTCACCTGTTTCACATTGTCCTCCGGCACCACGTGGTCTAGCCCCTGCACTGGCACCTTTCCAGCCGCATTCTTGCGCTGTTTCTTGGTATAGGCAGGGTTCGGTGGCATGATGGACTGCCTCATCGACGGCTGCTGGATAATTTTTGGTGGTTCCAAAGTACACGCGGCATTTGCTATGTTCTGATTTTGTGATTTGATCAAACGTTTGAGTTGCGCCTGTGACATTCTAGGAAATTTTTTGTGTGGCATGTTGATTGGAATTTTATGTTTTTTTCAAACGTTAGTACGTGTAATCCGGAGGTATACGAAACTGAATAGAGCTCAGGCAATTCCAAATGACATTCGAGATGACAGAAGGCACTGCTTACTTGAAATTTGTTGGCGATTCTCTTTCTAGAACATGAGGTTAGGGTTCCCACTTTCGGCCAATCACAGCTAAGTTCATCGGCAAGTTAAAAAATACTGGATTTATCTAAACTTATTTAAACACTAAAATGAATTATGCAATACTAGATAAATGTGTAGGTATGAAAACATTATACAGCACTGGATATATCGAACTTATTCCAACAACACTTAACCTAATTGTACAATACTAGATAAACAAGATAAGATGGACATAAACATACGCAGTACATGAAAAACTTATACAACACTGGATGTAAATCAAAACAAAAACAAACTTAACTTAATTTGGATTCAAAACACAGAATCAAATTGTGGATTATTTTAGGCCAAGCCATTGTTGAGTCTTAATAATATTATTAATTTGTGATAATGTAAATTGAATTTCATTACATTTTTCTTATTTGAAACATTATTTGCTAGCCTAGAAAACAACCTCTATATGTATGTAAGTATGTATGAATGTAACCTTATAGGGACATCATTTGAACCTTCTGTTTTCCACATCATCTTTAGATTGATGTACTGTGAATATATCATCGTTTTACGCAACTTCCCCCCCCGTGTTGTACACCCCCCGGGCCCAACAAAATCCCTATGGCAACAATGGCGAATGCCCAGGTGCCATTTCCATGGGCCCCCAAAGCCCAAGTTGCGTTTTCAGTTCACTCCGCATTTCGTCTTTTGGTTTTTGCTATTGTTTTGATGGAAGCTGCAATTGCAGTTGCAACTGCTGACTGGCAACCGGATATGGTCACGAAAATCTGAAATCTCATATCCATATGCGAGTGAGGCTCTTCTGCATATGATTTGCAGATTGCTGTTGGTTGTTTTCCCTTCCCGATTTCCCTTATTTTCCTAGCGTTACTCACAGTTGTAGTTGTTCCTACTTCGATTTCCTGTGTGTTGAGTTTTCCTTAGTATTCCGCCCTCTTGGATATTTAATTTGTTTCCTTCTTGTACTCCAGATGCAACTGCAAGTAAATCAAGCAATAAAATTAAACATTTTTTAAGAAAGAAATGTATATTACTTTAAGACCCGTGCCGATGTATATTTATATACTACTTTTCTAACAACTTTTCAAAATTTGATGTAAATTTCCAAGCTACTCAAGTTGATTAGTTGACTGGCACAATACTGACTTGAAGGACAATATCTAGATTACTCGGATCTCAAGATCTCTGCTCTGTTTTGGCTGCCCGCTGACTTGGACACACTCAGATGCGCTCCAGTGCCGATCCGGCTGGGTAAGCCCACCCGATCTTAGCCAGATCTTAGCCAGATATCGACCCCCAGCCCACTCCCTTTGAATCCCTTGGAACTGTGGTGTAATTCGACTCAGTTTTGGTTTTCCGCTTCTGGCTGGGTTTTTGGCCAATCAAAGCAAGACTTGCGCCTTGGCTTTTGGCTTATTAATTATAATTAATAATTGCGACCCACTGGGCTGAGTCAGAGATTATGTTTACGTTTTGGTATCACTCTATAAGTTTGCGATGCTTATGCAATGCGGTGCAATTAATTGCGATAAGAACGTGCTCGAGTGTAACGTAAACTGCTCTGGGTTGGGTTCAGAACTCCTGCAAGTGACGTATGTGCTACAGCAGGGGGCAAATTACTAGGAGGCATATTACCTTATTTGACTAAATAACACTTTGAACTTTGGATATCACATTAGATGTTAACTATAGCTATTAAATAATTTCAAATATAGAGGTGACCATATAATTGATTTGTTGTTATTAAGTCAGATTAATAGTTTTTAATAATAATACTTTATAAGCCAGTACACTCTTGCCCATTATTGTGCACATTATTCTGAAGGGCGCACCCATATGACGCGTTCGTGTTTCTTTGGTTCTGGCTGAGAAAGTGACAAACCAATTTCGTTGACCATGTTTGGAGTGGCGCTGCTTCTTATTCTGTTTTGGTTTCGGCTTCTAGGTTTGTTCTCGGTTTCCATTTCTGTTTTTGTCTCGTTTTCCATTTCCATGCGACGTGGTCGGAATGACCAAGTGGTGCTCCGCAATTGGGGTCAGCGGTTCGTTGGTTGGTTGTGGGTGCGCGATTAGCTGACACCGATTCCCGATGCTTGATAAGGCCAGTTGAGTTGGCCGCCCGACAGACTGGGCCAAGTCGAATTTAATCGCATTGATTTCGTTTAAGTGCACCCAAAACTATTTACCCCAACTCCCACAAGGGGGTTTGGTTTGACCTCAAAACGGGCTGCTAATACTAACCCTGTTTCCTGGCTATCTTGCCTTTATTAATTCATATTGGGTACTAGTTTGATCGCTTACTAAAACCCCTACTGAATAAACAATAACTGACCTTATTCACTGCCCGATATGATACCACCACCATCTATTATTTACCATTCGTTGGCTTTTATTACTTACCAACTTATTCGGGCTTTCAGAACACTTACTAGCCAATAAGCATTAAAATACAGCGCTTTGTATTTGCAGTTTGTCTAAATCAATTAGTAAATTAAACAAATGAAGACATTAATGCTATTAAAGAGTGTTAATCTTTCAATGTGCTTTATATGACAGCCTTTCTCTTCACTTCTTCCACGTTTTTTCCACGTTTTTGCTTCAATATTTAACAGTTTGTCATCTCTTGAATGATGATGATGATGGTCAAAATATTGCTACCATCGTTCGTTCAACTCGTTGCGGATTTGCAAATCTGGCTAAGAGCTGGCACGCCACATCCGAACATGCATACATATATATACATTTTATTTTAACCATAATGATATGGCCAATTCCGATGTTTCACATGCGTCTGGCTTCAAGCTAACTATGTGCAAATGATCGGGCGCACAAAGGCGAAGAAACTATTTGCCAAATTTTTAATAACCATAATTAGGTGCTTAGAGCCGGCCAGGAAATTGCATAATTGTGGTTTCTGGCGGCTCCCCAACCCCTCTTCTCCACCAAAATCTTCCCCATTATGCAAATGCCTGCGTGGGGCTCGCCGCGTTCTATTCGCGAGTAAATCACGTATACGGCACGTAAAAAGTGGCGAACAAAAAACTTTGACGTCAGCCGACCCGGCCCCTCATAATCACCCACCTCGCCCACCTTCGCCAGAATTTCCCCATTTCATATTGCGTCCTTTTCAGCGGTGTTTTGATATCAAGTCTATCACTTGAATCTGGAAAAAAGCACGTAACTGTCTTTAAATATTGAAACTTGCATGCTTATAAATTTTTTATGAAAAGAATAATCTTTCAGTATAAGAAGCGCACAAACAGATATGAGTTCTGTTTAAAAATTAATTTATTTTAAATTGTTTTAAGCTCAAAGCATTTCAAACCAAATCATTTGGGTGGTAAGAACACACTAGAACACTTAACATGTTTATCATAAAAACGAAATGAATAAATTTACATATAATTCTGATCTATAAGTTTTACTTTGTTTGCATATTTCTCAACTGAATTCGGTTCTCATTCTAGGCTTAATTATTTTTTCCGGTGCTGAGGTTCTCAAGGTGACTATTTGTCCGCTGGGAAAACTTTCATTTCGACTAATGTTAATGACTTTCGGGGACTGCAAGAGGTCTTGGCATTGAAATCTGGTTATTGATGATTGCACGCGAGCCTCACATGTGTATAGATATATTCATAGACACCTATCTATACGTACATATATCTCACGAATAATACATATAACGAAACCGAGCCAAAGCGATCCGAAAGCATTGCATCTCCACATGTCTACCATTCAAATGGGCTCGGGGAAAACCTTTCCACTCGCTACCGTTTCAGACAATAGCTATATATGTTATATATACCCCCGATTTGCCGCAGTGCAGCCCACTTTTACTTTCGGCTAATTGCACTACTTGGCCAGCAGGCGGCGCCACTTTCCCAAAACGGCAGCATGCTCAAAATTAACAACAATATAATATGGATCTCTTAAAAAGCCATTTCCTTTTGTATGTGCAAACTGTAACTACTTAAGGGCGATGGAAAGGTTAACAAATTGATTGGACGGGATGACATAATGGCGATGGCTCCTTGTAATTAATTACAATTAATTGTGCTTAATCAATTTGCCATCTCATGTCTATCATGCAGTCATAATGCGTTACATGATTTTAAATATAGATAATTGGCGGAGGAGAGGCGATATAACACTCTGTCCGATCATTAGAGTAAAGATACCTCAGTTCCTGTTTTTTAGCGTCTTTACTCGTATGCAGTATACACCTTTCGGTGTTTCCGATGCGGATATGAAGAGGGAATGACTGCTACTATAGGGTACAGGAAATATAACGAAACTCGTTAGTGTCTGCAGGAAAAATGAAGACTTTCCCATTGGAGATTAGTCCGCAATGCATAGAAGACTTTACTCCCTTCTCTTGCATAGAATCCCTCATTTATGAGCGAATTTCATTAAAGATGACACATTCATGTACCAGTTTGTTATTTATCCCAAGTCACTTTCCCAGTGACTCACTAAGTAAATACACCAAACCCCTTTAAAAACGTATTAAAAACGACTGCTGAAGGTAACAATAATTCCGCAGTCCACTCATTTGCAAATTGCATCATCTCGGCGACAAAGAAAAACAGTTTTAGGTGACCTTTTTAATCATTGCTGAAATGCAGTCTACTTCATTCATTTCAAGGATTTATTTTACCCCTTTGGAAAAAATAGAATATGAAAAACTCGGTCGGAAAATTAAGAAGTGCAGAGATATTTATCAAAGAAAAGTCGCTGGAGCGACAATTACTCGTTCCGCTTGTGACTGCATTTTAATGGGAGAAAATTTCAAAGTGTTGGGTGACTCGAAACTTTTTACGTAACGAAAAGTTATAAGAAATATGTTATTTTCCATATTGATAACGTTAACATTTCAGATTGTTTCTTTACATTGCAATTTCTTTAAACAATTTGATATACTTTTCCAAATTGATTACGTGTGTGTGTGCGTGTTACACATTTATTCGAACTTTTCTTTTAATTTTCTTTGCTGGGCTCCAGGCTTTTTAGATGGGGGAAATTTATGGCAACATCAAAGAAACGTTGGAAAAGCGAAATTAAAATATCACAGTGGGGTCTTTAACAGCCCGATTAAAGCCGGTGAAAATCTGAAATTGAAAATCGCTTATGCAACATTCCATCCATGGCAAAAGTGAAGGCTACAAAACCTTTTCCGCATTTATTTGCAGACCTGCAAAATCGGCTTTGTTGAGCCAGAAATTGGTGAGCCGAGGGGGAAAATAAATGGTCATAGAAGTCCAAATGCTAAATTGCTAAACGAAATGGGCGAGGGGAGCCTCTCGCTGCGCTAAACATCCGCTGCACAACGGGTCGTATGAGTAACGTCAATTGAATTGACAGTTTAACAACAAATTACACAACATCTAGGGCTTGGGGGTGGGTTTGGGATGCCCAGGGGCCAGACAATAGCTTAGGGGCCTCATTAAATGCCTAGAGTGGGAAACGTATGTGAGCTAATTATTTGTGCTACACAGAAACAGACAAATTTCAGTATAGTTGCATTATAACGTCTTCCAAACGTATTTGTGAGGCTCCTTGAGAATTAGATTAGTATTCAAACTAAATCTGTATTATTTAAAATTTTTCAACAATTATAAATGCATTTCTATACAGTACACATTAATTTTGCAATCTAACTTTTCAAGTCGAACTTCATTTCGCGCTGTGTAAAATGTCCGCTCTATTTTGTAGTTGCATTTTTGCATGCGAACGGTGCTTTCGATCAGCTTTTGTTATCTAAAACTATGCTCCACTGTACTGCCCCGGAATGCGGCGACTATGACATCACAATTAAGTAGCATTTACCATATAGTATAGTATAATATTCGTATACCCACCCACTTGTTTCGCACTTGAATTGCCATCGTCGATGGATCGTGGCTGTTAAATAAATTAAAGCGCGATTTGCATAAATTTGTAATCGAATCGAGGTGACAAAGCGTGTAATTTATTCCGCACAATCAATAGCAGAGGGCCCTCGATGAAGACACCAAATCCCATTGTTGTCTCCATCCGCAAAAGGCGGTGAGAATATGGAAATAAAAATTCAATAAAAAAATATAAAAAAAAGCGGCGACAATGAAATTTTTCAACTGCAACTGCAACGGCATTCGCATCTGAATATGCATCTCCATCTAAATATGTGTATGCATTTCAAGGCACCACCGTTCCCATAATGATGTTCATACGAACTACAAGTCATTTGCGATCGCCTTCGTCATCGCTGGGCGAAAACCAAAAAGATATCGTCATTGACATTGTCTTCCCAACAAAAAGGAAACCCAAATATGTGTTAATACATATATATATCTCCGATCCGCTATAACAAAACAGTTAACAAGTTGTTAGGCAGGCCAATAAGAATATTAGAAGGGTGAGCACTACCATTAAAAATTCCTTTTTTTTAAGCATGATAATATTCCGCTTTAATTGACTATCTATCTTACAACTTGGCATAGTTTTGAAAAATTTCCAAAGTTTTTACCTAGCAGATTGAAGAATCGCAACTTACATTCCGTAATTTGATACTACAAATTCTCTAGGTATTCCTCAAATAATTTGTATTATTCAGAGGCTTTATTTACGTCAATCTCTGTTTTTGTGGAATTATACAAATTGATTTCTGGCCATTTGGCACGTGCATTTGGATGCTGCCATTGCTGACACAATTTTCGAATTGGCTAAACATTTGTTCATGCCCCATTCAGCCCATTGTGCGTTCAATGGACTAAACTATCAACCATTGTGGCTGCATTTGCAATCCGTTGAATGCATAAGTTGTTTATATTATTTCTCGTTTTTTTTCCCCCGCCGATGTGAGATATGTTTTGTTGCATGGAAATCATCCATTATATGGTGGCATTTGGGTCATCGGGTAAACAGGCGACCTTGAAGCGATCGATCCTAGAGAAGCGGGAAGGTCAAAAGGCCCACGATCTTCGAGAAGATGCCAAGTTCAAAGTCGAGCCAATAAGGAAGTGTGAAGTAAACTACCGTACAAATATATACCACTAAGCAAATAATGGTTGGCATAATGAAAAAATAAAAAACGATACTCAAGTCCCAAGAGAGGTAAATATCGGGCGCAGCTGTTGAAGTCTTGAAATTGGAGACTCAAAGTGAAGCTTCCATCCTCGCCGCCGGCAACTTATGTACGTGCCCCATTGATCACTCAATGTTTAATCATGTTTCCGATCATTGTTTCTTTTCTGGTCAATTATTTCGGTTTACGTTAGCCCCAAACTCCCCTCGTCTGACATTGGCCTAAATTTAAATATGATTTCTGTGCTTAACTATTGGGCAGAATCAAAGGGCCAAAAAAGCGGGGGAAACCCAATTCGATGACTTCAATTATTGGATGTACATACATATGTAACGCTCTGCCACGCCTCGTAATGGAATTTTAAATTGAACTTTGTAAAATGCGCTTATGGCAGCAGCTCATTAAACGCATCCATACATACATGAGGAAGTTGCATCCACTGGCACGCTTCCCCCAACCATATAAACTGAATTCACCCCGCTTCTTTGCCCCCTTTCTCTTCCGCTCTTTCTTAACTCTACACATGGTAACAAAGAAACGGCTATTAAGAACGCTCTGCTGCACCTTTCCGACTTGAAGATACCTCTTAACAGCATAACTCCACAGAAAATATCTTTCAATAAACTTTTTAAATTCTAAGTCTTTTTAGACTTAGAAATAAATAGAAAATGTCATTTAAAAAATTTAGTTTTTTTAGCTGAAAATAGGATACTTATACTTATAGAAAACTTTGGAGACACATCTACTTGCATCTCAAAATGAATGTCTCTATGCGCTATAGATCCTGAGATCCTAGTTTTGGTATAATTATGCAGGGGTTTATCTAGCTAATACACCAATGCTCTCGAATTTTTACAGGTAATGAACGCAGCCACAGTAGCTATGGCCGTAAGATCCGCAGCTGATTCAGAGTCTGTTGATTCTACTTACTTAACGCATGGCCTCTATGCCCGGCCAGTCATAAACTGGTTTAACGACTTTAAGTTCTATAGACAAGCGTGGCGAAAGAGAGGGCTAGAGCCGTGTGGAAAGAGAGGGGCATAGATATAGGCAGGTAGGCAGTAGAGTCCAGCGAAACCAGCGAAAATGTTAATCAGCCAATTGAGACTGCACTTGGACTTGATAGCCAGCTCAAATGCACTTGATATATACGTATATAAATATGGCAAAAATATCGCTCGACTATATGAGTCATTCAGCTATGAGAAGCCTCCGATTAGATAAAGCCAAAACTGATAAAAATGAAAATAAATATACCTATATGGCACATATTGAGGAAAAGAAAGAGGCAAACAAAAGACAGCGAGGAATGGGTGAATGGCGGAGTATCAGAATCAGTGCATGGCAGCTGGCAAAGTGTAAATGATTTAATATACAACCAGGCAATTGCCAATCCAGTTAGGAAAGGCATTACAAAAAATTATACAAAAAACAGTATGCTGCCCGCTAACTGTAAAGAAAATAATAGCAAAACACCGGGCCAAGAGATAAAATCGCTATTACTATTAATATGGGGTCTTGCGATTATTGTTTCGACGCTTTTGCTACGGGGTTAACTCGCTTTATCATAGATCACTTAACACCAAAGTGCGGCCAACTACAGTGGATAGCGGCTAATAGATAATACCATCCATTGCTACCATTGTTAGTACTCAATATAATGGAAAAGTAATTACTCATACCGTTGACTTAGTCGCTTCAAATATTTCTTATCACTTAATGCGTTATATGTGGCCATAATTTACTAGATTGCACACTTGTTTTGATTCAGCAGATATTACTCATGGTGGTCATTTAATTGAGAGGGATAAAAAATCATGCAACGAATTTTAAAAGTTTCGGAATCCAAGATACGTCATTCGATGGGCAAAATTTGTGATTTACTTCGAAGTTCATTCTCTATTGGCATAACAAAATTTATATTTTGTAAAATATTTTATTTGTGAAATGATTTAAACTTAACACAACACAGAGTTACTAACTAAAACTATCAAAACTAATGAAAAGTTTTTTGATTTAAAAGAAGAATATTTATAACAGTTAAGCTTGAATTGTTGCATTGAAAATATCTGTATATAATTAACAGGAATCTGCTGATTGATAATAAAAAAAGGAAGGAATTAAAATGGGAACCAATTGGTGGCAATCAATTCGGGATTAGATCAGGAACGAATGCGAAAATCGAAAACAATTGGGCACTTCAAAATGGCAATTAGCTTGGCCATTTGAAACGGGAAATGTTTTGCAAAACGAACGGTTAATGCAGGTGCAATTTACACGGGGTAATCGCCTAATTACCGTTAGTCGTGCCTCACTGTATCTTCGTTTGTTTTGGGCTTCTAATTGGCAATTGGCAACTCGGGCTTTTTGGCCATGCTCGACTAACTAAGTGAGCCTCGTTTAACGGTCTTTTATTTATTTAGTTATTGCAGCTGCTTACTAAGTGAAAAAAATCCGGTGAATATCAGTACCCTTTTCACACACACACATTCACATGGATTCAAAGGACCTGCAGCTTTTGTTGTTTCGACTTTTGCTTTATTTTATTGATTTTTAGCCAAGAATAAGAGGACAGGTTCAAAACACACAAACAAACACGCATACACCCGCACGCAGGAAAACACACCCCTGCTGGGTATGTGTATCCCTGAGCTACCAAAAATAAAAGGAAAAAGGAAACAAAATATAACCAGCCAATTGACTAGAAGACTTAAACAAACCTTTTTGGGTCGCAGCTTTCAAATTTGCGTGTAATTATGTTTATTTTTTTTAGCAGTGATATTCCTTCAATTTACTGTTAGTAATGGCGCGCAAGTTGTTACCAACAACAACAACAATTGGACAACAACAGTGTTAGCCGCACGCCAAACACACTCACACACACAACACAAGCACGTTAAAAAAATGAGATCGCGCGAGTAGACCGCTATTCCCCACGAAATCCACGAACGTTATGTTTGCAGCCGTCGACGGTCGTTGAAATATGTCCGAAAAATCCCCACCGTTAATTGGGGAGCCTTATAAAATACCAAGAAGATACCAATCGTGAACAAATTTACCACAGACCCAAACCAACGTGTGCAATTCGAGCAATATTTAAAAGTGTAAACGGGCTAGAAGCGGATTAGAAAGTCAAATGTTACAATTGTTAAACTAGGCTTGTAACTGGCCAAAGTAAATAAACGTTAAGAGGACTAAATTCAAGGCGGTGCACTTAAAATTGTAACAAAATACTTAGAAAATACCAAAGGTTAGTGATAGCACCATGGACTCAAACCTTCCAATGTTTTGTTTGGCTATTAGAATAAGAAGAAAGTTGGGAATGAAAAAAGGCGAAAACTTCATTTGTACGTTTTATGAAGAATTGAATACTAAGTTACATTCAAAATGCCTTTAAAAACTTAACATAAAATGTCACTTCTCATGTCTGACTCACTCTGTGCAACTTTAATGGACAAAAACAAGCAATTTAAATTGAAGGTTTCCGATGCTTAGCTGCTTTTTTTCATTTCCAATATCTGGTAATCAATCATTGATATAGCTTTGTATCTAAATTTTGGGTAATTTTCAGGCAAGTGATTTAGAATATTTTAATTTGATGTGCAATTCGAAATTGACTGCGATAGTCAGCCGATTGGCTAGGCGATATTTGCTATCGATATTATTCCACACCTCTAATTTCATTTCGTTTGTGCACATTTTCTTTGAAAGACGCTTTAGATTGTTGGATTTTGTTTCATGTATTGTGCCCTTTGTGCTAAAAGGTAAGAATAACAGAATATATGTTTGTGATTCCGCCGATACGTTGGGTCCTGCAGGTCCCGTGAGTTCGCGTCGCTGCGTGTGATGTGCGTCTGCTGTTTTTTTTTCGTTTTTTTTTTGCGTTGTTGTGTTTGTGTGCGTGTGAGCGGTGGAGTGCAGCCGAAAACAACAACAAAACGGGACAATAGAGTTCCTGGCATTTTTTGTTGATATTACCCTATTTTTAACGTTGCCTTCGCTTGCCATCAGCCGAACATTACATTTTTTCGCGGAGTTGTGAAGAAGTTGCCTGTTATTTGGTGTTGATGTCAAACCATTTCAACCGTTTACCTTGCAGTGCATCCGCCATTTTACGCAGAGATGTCGACCTATTTCGGGGTCTATATCCCGACCTCGAAGGCGGGCTGTTTTGAGGGATCGGTATCGCAGTGCATCGGCTCCATAGCCGCGGTGAACATAAAGCCATCCAATCCGGCGTCTGGATCGGCATCAGGAGCTTCGGGATCGCCATCCGGCTCCTTGCAAACGGGAAACACAGACGATGGCAGTGCTGCCACCAAGTACGAGGATCCCGACTATCCACGTAAGTAGGAGCGAGATGAAGCGAGTGTCGGTATATGTGTGTGTTTTGCGTTCCAGTTATTTGCCGCTTGTTGCTATTGTGATACCCTGTAATCGGGGGTTATGCGCGAACGTTCGGTCGGTTCGTTGATGCTTCTGTTTTCAAACAGTTCTGACCCGTATGGAGTAATTGGAAGCTTTTATGATTGGAAAACTGTTAACTTTTATTTACTCAAGTTCATACTTACTCTAGTTCATACTGCATATACTTTCAAAACCAAATTTAAATGTCGAGGGTTGAAGTTTCCAAGCTACAGGAATGTTCATGATCGGAATTGCTTGGTTTTTGTTTTGCAACTAAACCTGAATTGCCTGACTGATTTCTGCAGTAGTTTGTTTTTTAAGGGGTTGCAAATTCATTCCCATTTATCAGAATATACCTGATCGAAATTTGTTCAGCATATGGATAACTTGTTACCTGTTCTATAAAGTCGTTAGTTTAATGAACCTAATAGTGCTCATTACACATTTTTGGTAAATTAAGTGCTTAAATATTATGATATATGAAATGTTTTAATAAATAGGGTAATTCAACTGTTGAATTTTTATAAGTTTTGTATTGCTCTGTTGTTCCCTCCATGACTAACTGCCCATGAAGAAGTTTCCATGTGTGTGTTCAAAACTTCTGAGATTCGAGAAAAAACACCGAATCGGGGCTTGCCCAGCTGTCCCGCTCGCACAGCCGATTTCCTTGTCTGGGAGCGGTCTTTCGATTTAATTGTAAACAAATGGTGAACGATGGCGATTACCTGTCTAATTAAATGCAATTCTCCTGCTCTCACTCGTTCGCTCTTTAATCCAATTATATGCGATTCGAAAACAAAAACCGATTGGGGCGAGTTCATTCCACTTCCACATCGACATCATCCAGTTCCCATTCCAGGCCATGCCCAAATTGGATGCATTACGAGGACCTTGACCTGTCAGCACCGACATTCTGCCGTATTTATGCTCCAGCAGTCACACAGCTGCGGTCAAAATAATAGGTTCCTGTATTGTTTTGTACCTAGAATAATTATGGGTTTAATTAACAATTATCGTAATATTCTAAAATTCGGGGCAATTAGTCTTGCTTGCAATAGTCTTTTATATTTCCAATATAACATATTTCTATTATTTCTTCTGTACATATTAAATTGCGATTTTTAGGAAGATCCCGAAATAATGATTGATAAATAAAACTATAAATGAGGTCGCAACTGTATACCACACAGAATATCCAATTTTGTTTCCTTTTCAAATTTATTTATACTGCGAGCTGCAGAACAACAAGTATCCCGAAAAAGTGCGTGCGAGTACTGTCAAGAGTCCCCGGATCCAATATTTACATATATACGCCAAGTTTTGCCGGCTTGTGTTATTGTGGGTTGTGCCTGTCCCTGTTTCTTGTCCCTGTCCCTTTCACTTGGCCCTGTCCCTGTCTTTTGGCCCAAGTCAACAGACGTTTCCCAGAAAAAATGAAAACAAACGCGCAAAAAGAAGAGAGCAGTGTCGTGTCGTAAAACCAAATAACGCCGACTTTGAGATAACCTACGAGTGGGTAAATAAGCAATAACTAAATTGAACTGAAATGTACATAAAAGCACTTAGATTTAGCAAAAATGTACCCACAGGTACTTAAATTGCATTAATTACAAATTCCTTCCCCAACATTTCAAAGCAATCTCCTTATTCCTTACATAAAATAAAAAAAATCGAAACACGCCTAATTAGTGTCCAATTAATCTAATAGCAATTGTTTTATGCCTTTTAATTCAACTTTCATACGTGCTCCCTGTTGGCCAACACTCGGTGTTAGTTCTACATGCTATATGTTGAGCTTTTATCAGATCTTTGATTAGAACTTTACCACCAAGGCTGCGGTGTTTTTGCCTGTAGTTTTGTTTCTGTTTTTGTTTTACTAGCACATTGCGAAGGGTCGAAAGTAAATTTAATTATGGCACACTCGCTAATTTCGAGAAGTAATGTTGAGAGAAATATATGAAATGTTTGTACGCCGCAGCTGCGAGCTAAATATATCTGCTTTTGTTTTTTATAAATTCAACAAGTGCTATTTAAATGGGTTAGTTAGTCACAAGTGATCATAGGCTTTCAAAGTGTTTTGCAAGTTGTTTAGAGTGCTTTTATAAACCTTAAATAAAGTAATCATTCGATTCCGATCCATCCACGTTTGTATTGTAAATACATATCTTTGAAATCTGTAACAATCTGCGAGCAAAACTGATGATACTCCTGATAAGGCAGGGCCTCGGAAAGTTTTGCCGGCGTCTTGCCAACCGCTGCGTCACACGCATATGCCCCACGGCCCACTGCCCACCCAACGCCCCCTTTAGCATAGCTTGTTTTGATTTTGTTTTGCTCGAGACAATCCTCCACCCGTCCGGCATTCGACACTCGTTCGCTATTCGCCATTCGCCAAACCGATGGCGTGACCAAAGCAGTCAGCTCATTTATTAATGGTTTATCCCTCTCGATGCCCACACATCAACATTGCCAACGCCACGACGGAGCAGCGGACTCGCCACTGTGGCTGATCTTCACGGATAAATCCAAGGCGCTGGACGTCCTGCGACACTACAAGGAGGCTCGCCTCCGCGAATTTCCCAATCTGGAGCAGGCGGAGAGTTACGTTCAGTTTGGGTTCGAGAGCATCGAGGCTCTCAAGAGATTTTGCAAGGCAAAGCCCGAAAGCAGTGAGTACATAGTATAGCTAGCTATATAATTGCTTACCCAGTGATTTAACTTATGCGCTGTATTATTTTTTTCAGAACCCATTCCGATAATCAGCGCTAGCGGTTACAAGAGCTCGACGGACAATTCGTGCTCCTCCTCGCCGACGGGTAACGGCAGTGGTTTCATCATTCCCCTGGGAAGCAATTCCTCAATGTCCAATTTACTGCTTAGTGGCTCACCGACTTCTTCGCTGAGCAACTCCAGCAACATCATTGCCAATGGGCGACAGCAGCAGTTACAGCAACAGCAGCCGCACCAGCCGGATGTGTCCGGAGAAGGCCCTCCATTCCGGGCGCCCACCAAACAGGAACTGGTAGAGTTTCGAAAGCAGATCGAAGGTGGGCACATCGACCGGGTCAAGAGGATTATATGGGAGAATCCCCGATTTTTGATCAGCAGCGGTGATACGCCCACCAGTTTGAAGGAGGGCTGTCGCTATAATGCCATGCACATCTGCGCCCAGGTCAATAAGGCCAAGATCGCTCAGTTGCTACTAAATACCATTTCGGATCGGGAGTTTACTCAGCTTTACGCTGGCAAGAAGGGCAGTGGCAAGATGTGTACTGCCCTCAACATCAGTCTCCTGGACTACTACCTGAACATGCCGGACAAGGGGCGCGGCGAAACACCGCTCCACTTTGCCGCGAAGAATGGTCATGTGGCCATGGTCGAGGTTCTCGTTTCCTATCCAGAGTGCAAATCGCTGCGGAATCATGAGGGCAAGGAGCCCAAGGAAGTGAGTTGCGAGTCTGGAGTCACAAAAGGGCGAAGGAATCGCTATTATCATATTGTAACCTGTTCTCCCCCCCTGCAGATCATCTGCCTGCGCAATGCTAATGCTACACATGTGACCATCAAGAAGCTGGAGCTGCTCTTGTACGATCCGCATTTTGTGCCCGTACTAAGATCCCAGTCAAATACACTGCCGCCAAAAGTGGGTCAACCGTTCTCGCCCAAAGATCCGCCGGTTGGTATCTGTTTTACATTATTCTGCTTACTTATAATTTTAAATTCTCATTGGTATAATTATTTGACGATGGACATACGTTTAGTTTCTCATGCGAATTGTTTGTATATTTTCCTACCGTTACTCATTAAGAAAATACTTTATTATTGCATTTGTTATAAGTATGAGAAAACAACAATATGACTAATTTAGAGAGTGATAAACAAATCAGTTATTTATTGAGGACCCAACTCAACATGGAACAATTAACGACGCATTGATACATATATTTGTCCTTATATTTTAAAAAACCTGCAACAAAAGGCGGACGATTGCGACGGCCTCAGCGGGGACCTGGCAATCAGTGCGCTGGCGGGACCCATGTCCCGCGAAAAGGCCATGAACTTCTATCGCCGTTGGAAGACACCACCGCGGGTCAGCAACAATGTGATGTCGCCGCTGACTAGTTCACCATTTAGCTCGCCGGTGAAGGTAACGCCGAGCAAGTCGATCTTTGATCGAAGTGCTGGAAACTCGAGTCCAGTCCATTTAGGACGCAGAGTGCTCTTTAGTCCATTGGCGGAGACGACCAACTTACTAAAACGCCCAATGCCCAATGAGAGCGAGCACAACAATAATAATGTGAAGCCAGTGTATCCGTTGGAGTTCCCGGCCACACCCATTCGCCAATTGAAACCGGATTTATTTATGGCCTATCGCAACAACAATAGCCTTGATTCGCCATCTTTGGCCGATGACTCCCAAATCCTGGACATGAGCCTAAGCCGCAGCATGAATGCGTCGCTAAATGACAGCTTGCTTGAGCGCCACATCAAGAACACTGATATCGAGAAGGGTCTAGAGGTGGTCGGCCGCCAACTGGCACGACAGGAGCAGTTAGAGTGGCGCGAGTACTGGGATTTTCTCGATTCATTTTTAGACATTGGTACGACCGAAGGGCTGGCCCGCCTGGAAACGTATTTCATGGAAAAGACCGAACATCAGGCGAATAAATCAGAAACGGTCTGGAACTTTGCCCATCTGCATCAGTATTTCGATTCGATGGCCAGCGATCAACAGCAGGAACTTCGAAAGGATAAAAATGAGGCTGCGGCAGCAACTTCGCCATCCGCCGGAGTCATGACTCCGTACACATGCGTAGAGAAGTCGCTGCAAGTGTTCGCCAAGCGCATCACTAAAACGTTGATCAACAAAATCGGCAACATGGTGTCCATCAACGACACGCTGCTCTGTGAGCTCAAAAGACTGAAATCGCTGATTGTCAGCTTCAAGGTGTGCATAAAACAAATAATAACTTAGCATTTACAAAATGTTATCGATATTTAACCATTTTAGGATGATGCCCGCTTCATTAGCGTGGACTTTAGCAAGGTGCATTCACGTATCGCCCACCTGGTGGCCAGCTATGTGACCCACTCGCAGGAGGTCAGCGTAGCCATGCGTCTGCAGTTGTTGCAGATGCTTCGAAGTTTGCGCCAACTGCTGGCCGACGAGCGCGGCCGAGAGCAGCATTTGGGCTGCGTGTGCGCTAGTCTATTGCTGATGCTGGAACAGGCACCGACCTCCGCCGTGCATCTACCAGACACTCTGAAGACCGAGGAGCTATGTTGCGCCGCCTGGGAGACGGAGCAGAGTTGCGCATGTCTGTGGGATGCAAATCTCAGCCGTAAGACCAGTCGTCGAAAGCGCACTAAGTCGCTGCGGGCAGCCGCCGCTGTTCAGTCTCAGTCGCTGACGCACGGTCAGCCTCAGGATACTCCGGGATCGACAGGGTCGTCCGCCTTGCACGCTTCGCTAGGTGTGGGATCGACCAGTTTGGGAGCATCAGGGGTCGTGGCGTCCCCTTCGAAAACTGATTGGCGCATTCAACAAAGCGACATCTTTGTGAGTATCAGTGTTTAGTACTGTTGTCCTTCTCCTAAACATTTCTGTTGTTTTTTTTTTTAAGTTCGACTGCACTAATGATTCGCTGCCTTATGAAAGCAGCAGCGAGGACGAGGAAAACTTCCATACGCCGCCGCAAAGCTTGTCGCCACGCATTTCCATGGATTTGGAGCCGCGCTACCAGTTGTTTATTTTTGGGTGAGATTAATCATTGTTTAGAATGTTTATTTATAGACTACATTTGTTAACATTGTAGAAACGAGCCAACCAAGCGGGATTTGGATGTGCTGAATGCCATTTCCAATGTCGACATTGATAAGGAAACACTGCCGCATGTCTACGCCTGGAAGACTGCCATGGAGAGCTACTCCTGGGCTGAAATGAATCTGTACGTTTATTTCCATAATGATAGGGTTTTTGTAATAATTTTTGCTCACTTATATTAAAGCTTCCCATCCCCAAAGAACGTCAAGGTTCAAAAGCTGGAGCCTTGGTATTCAGGAACCAGTGCTAGCCACAACAGCCAGCCATTGTTGCATCCCAAGCGTCTGCTTGCCACGCCGAAACTGAATTCCGTGGTCAGCGGCAGACGTGGGTCCGGACCATTGACAGCGCCAGTTACGCCGCGTCTGGCCCGAACTCCGTCCGCCGCCAGTATTCAAGTTGCATCCGAAACGAACGGCGAGTCGGGCGGATCTGCCGTGACTCCGGCATCGCCGATTTTGAGTTTTGCCGCCTTGACGGCAGCGACGCAGTCATTCCAAACACCATTGAACAAGGTGCGCGGCTTGTTCAGCCAATATCGGGATCAGCGGGCCTATAACGAGGGGGACACGCCGCTTGGCGATCGGAACTGAAACGGAATGGGCCCGGAAACAAAAACGGCGATTGATTGATGAAAGGCCGACTGCATACTTACCCCCCAGAATACCCTGTGTCGTCCATTATCCCTTTTAATGTTAGTCGCATGTATATTATTTTTTTTTATACATTATGAAAATAACAATCGTGAAAAGAAGTGAAATAAAAAACGAAATCTTTGCTACCAAATACTTTGCGACAGATTAATTATTCGTATAGTTCGCAGCAAATCGAATCAAGTGCTTTTCTAAATATGTACTTTCCCAATTCATTTTGGTGTGGCGGTGGGGCTATCAGTTTGGGGACTGCGACTAAAAGCGAAATTACCGCAACGAATTGTGGCAGAGGAGCGCCGTAGAAAGCCATAAAAGCAATTACCATTAATCACACAAACGGACGGACAGTGGAATGGACACCTGGACGCTGGGTAAGATCGCGGCTCAAAGGAGCATTCTTCGCCACCGATCGATCTTGGTGTTCGATGCAATGCAAAACGAGAAACTGAAACCGCTCAGCTCGGAAAAATAAAAAATAAAATGCAACGAATTCAACGCAAGGGAAATGAAAGCAAAAAATGTTTATCGAAGCCAGTATACGTATACCCATAGATTCTGCCCCAGCTCAGGGGATCCCCTCGACGGTGCCGATCTCTGCCAGGTCTCGTTTACTCTCAATTTCTTATTTATGAGAGTGCTCTCGATGGTGGCAGCGCTACATCACAATGGGTATGCTCGACTTTCGTTGGGGAACGCTCTGACAACAGGTGTACGATGATTGCGGTGTATAGAAGCATGAGATTTACCATATTCTCAGCATATGCATAATATACGAAGGCCAAAAACAGAAGGTATGCGATAGTCGACACTCAGGTACTCATCGCTCTGTAAGCTTCTTAAAATTAGAGGTATGCAGGTTCAAACTAATACCTGTTTCGAAAACTGAGCGAACTCATCCTATTGTTGTTTTGAAATATAAAACTTAAGTTTTTTTTTAGCATGGTTTAACTATTATTTTTAGAGAATGATACCATAGGGTATCATCGGTTCGCCACGTGCCCAACGAAGAGCTTCTTCGTTGGTGTCTTTTGGTTTCTGCTCCTCTTCTTTTGTCAACTGGAGCAGAGGCAGGTGGGGCAGGTACGTGGGGCAAGCGGCATGTGGCTGGGGTAGATGGTTGGGGGGTCTGGAGGAGCAGCGAACAAATTTGTTGCAATTGCCGTTTCGCTCAGTGGTCGGGCCACTTTTCAATGGCAGGGCTTTGACAAATGATCGCTGATAAGAAGCCGAACTGAGGGAGAATACTAAAAGCGAAACAAATTGAGAGGCTATAAGGCGGGATCTGGTGGAGCGTGGGAAAGGGTTGGTGGCGTTGGCAGGGGGTTTTGGCCATAAGTGGGTCGCAATGCCAGTAAGGAGTATTTTTTACCCAGAGGTCTAGCACTAAGCTCCGCATTACGTATTGGATCTTATGGTGTTATGAATCTATGATGAAGTTCGATTCGAAAAGTTGATATTTTCTCATATACTTTGGGCTGAATAATATAAGTTGTGAGCTTTTAGGTATTTCTTTACAGCAATCCTAATATGACATCTTATCCTCCTTTCTTTTCGTCTTGAAAGTAATTTTTTTTTAAAAGGATATTATGTAATGTATAAATGTCCCCTAACTAAATTTAGTTTCAATTTTATTCGCTTTATCTAGTTATAAGCAAAACGACGAGTAAGAAAAACATGGTGGTTCCTCAACCTACAGCTATATAATAATATAATATATGCAATGTCCAGACGACGCACGGTTAATGAAGGGGAAAAGCGGAGTAAAAGGGACTCCCTCTAACCGACTGGCGCCAGTGGCTCCGATTATCTGACCACCGCCATCAGGGTCAACTCATTCCAGCAGTTCTTTTGTTTGCCCCAGCTCCAGCAGCCATAACCCAAAGTCCAGAGTCCCGAAAAATCCAAAACCCATTCCTCGACGCTTTGTGAAACTTGAGAACACTTAACGATTGAAAACAAAAAAAAAATAAAAATAAAGAAATCAAAGGAATAAAAAAGGGTAAAGAGAGGGCGAAAGAGCGAACAAAGAGAGTCCGGGCCGTGTCAGAATTTCACACAAAACTTGTGAAGTTCCTCCGATCCTTGGAGTAAAGTGGCTTTCGGTGGAGTGGCCAGCACAGCCCTATTCCTATAAAGGAATATGTGATTTTTTTTTTTTGCGGAATGCAAGGCGGCGCCGGAAGCTGTTCAGACAGCCCCGACCAATTAGCCAGCCATTTATCCAACCAACAATCCATCAAGCCTTCAAGCCATCCAACCATCCAGCCAGCCAGCCATCAATCCATCCAAGGCAGCTGCATTCGGTAACTGGACTAACCCACAAATGCGCAGGACTTTAGCCATATCACTGACCCCAATCTTGTCGATTTCGGTACGAAAAGTTGGTGGACTCATTACTGAAGTGCATTTCAAAATACGTTGATCTGATATCAAACTATTATTTTTATTAATATTTTATTTTAAGAGCTTATTTTAATTAAAGACAGTTTAGATATTAATTGTGTTTAAAATGAAATGCTTATTTGCTTATATAAAAACGAATATTATTTTTACATATTCTATGACTTAGAATTTGTATCTTGATTTTTACAATATTTTTGAATTAAAAAACCTTTCATTAATATTCACCTTTTATTGTTTAAGTCACTAAGATCTAGATAGTTCCACAATCCAAAAAAGCAATCAGACGCATGCAAACGGCATTACGTGAACAATGAAAGGCTTTTAGAACCTGCAAATGGAACCACACGCAGGTGGGACTAATGATACACGCATCGATTTGGCATTCGATGTAGTTCCATTAAGTAATGCCACGGTTTCAGTCGTAATGTTGACTTTGGATCCGATGCTAGGGCATCAGTTTTGAGTTCACTACCGAGCCGCGTCGGCGAGCAATGTTCCTGAAACGGAAATGCCGCAAGAGAAACGCCATCCGCCGGAGTCCAGGGCGCAGCGCAGCCTCGAGACTTTGATCATCTTTCGGCGCAGCCTCATCTACCAGACGAAGGAGTTCTTCCAGAACTCGACGCTCCACGGAGTGCGATACATTGCCGAATCGGGCCGGCCCATCGGCGAGAAGTTCATGTGGTTCTGCTTCACATCCATCGGAGCGGTCACCGCGCTGGTCATCATCATGAGCCTCTGGGAGAAATTCCAGACCAATCCGACCATTACTGGCCTCGACACCGACTTCCACAACCAGAACGTGGTCTTCCCCACCACCGTCGTCTGTCCAGAGGCGGCGTTTGACCACGACAAGACCTACGAGAAGGTTTACAATACCCTGGCGTGAGTACGGGGGCAACTCAAGAATTATGTTATATGTTATCTATGTTATATGTTATCTATGTTATATGTTATCTATATATCTTATTGTATCTTATAGATTGGATGCAACTATTTTCATGTACATACATTTTGTGATTACAGTAACTACGACGAGGCCCAGGCCCAAATGTATACCCCGTTTCTGCGGATTTTGACCTCCCTGAACTTCGAGAGCATTCGGGACGCCAAGGTGCTGTCGCAGTCGATTCCGCAGAACCTGCTAGATGCGCAAACCATCCGGGAGTGGGCCTTCGAGGGTCACATCGACTGCAAGAACGTCTTCGTGTCCTGCAAGTATCGCGACGAGGACATACCCTGTTGCGAACACTTCGAGCCCATTTACACGGAGCACGGCTTTTGTTACGCCTTCAACAGTCGTTTCAAGTCCTCGCCCACTGAAGAGTAAGTTTCGCAGAATCAGAGTCCAATTTGACCTCGGTTTTATTGGGTATATGAACTTTGTTGTATAGCGTAAAAACCGGAGCACCTCATGACCTCTACGAAACCGACAAGAAGTGGGCACTCTTTTTCATACCCAACAGCACTTCAAGTGTAAGTGGTTCATAACCATATACTATATACTCGTATAGTAGTTATCACAATATATTTCGCATAATAATGAATTTGAATAACACATCTTCAGATCTTTATCTTTTCCAACGAGGAGTACTTCGGTTCGGATTTCAATGCTCAGATCGACTGGTCGGCCCCTCAGATGGTGGAGGTGAGGATATCCAAGAAGAACACCTACACCACGGACGATGCTCGCCAGCTGTCCATTGGCCAGAGGAAATGCATCTTCAGCGACGAGGTGAAGCTCAACTATTTCCCAGATGCGTACACATTCTCCTCCTGCATGAAGCAGTGTCGCATGAACAAGGCCATCAAGTTGTGCAAGTGCAATCCGCCCTTTTATAAGCCGATACGTAAGTAATGAACATATTTACAAGCTTATTGCATACTTATTATTATTATATTTAACGCCGACAGCTAATGTGCCTATGTGCTCGATCAAGGACTTCGATTGTCTCGATGAATTCAAGAGCAACATTACGAACATCAAGGATTGCCTGCAATGCGAGCTCAGTTGCTCGAAAACAGTTTTCAACATCGATAAGCTGATCAAAATGTTAGTTTTTCCAAATAGGTGTATCAATGATGTAACCAAGAAGATGTAATGATGTATGATGTAATTTTAGATCGGATCGACAAGATAGCACAGGTGTGCTAGTCGAGTTTCTTACCTGGCCGATTATTCGCTATAAGCGTGAGGTCCTTTTCGGCTGGGTTGATCTGTTGGTGTCCTTTGGCGGAATTGCCAGCCTTTTTCTTGGATTTTCACTGCTTTCCGGTGTGGAGATTATATATTACTTTACGCTGCGAGCCTGCTGCATGGTCTATAAAAATCGCGTAAGTTATCCCAATGGAATATTCCAATCAACTTCCATCTAAAATATGAATAAAATTCAGAAAGAGCTTTACGAGATCGAGGAGAAAATCCGTCAGGAGCCGCCACCCAAAATAGATCTGAAACTGAGTTTAAAATCCCACAATCCAAGGGTCGGAGACACGCCCACTTCGGCGGTGCTGAAAGTGAAACCGGCGGAGGAGTCCGCAGGAACAAATCCTTTGGGTGGTTATCAAAGAAAATACGAAAAGGTTAGTCTCTACGAAAAACTGGCATCATTAAGTGCACTTTCACAACAACGCTTTTTCAGGACTACTCCCTCAACACAAAGAACTATTTTAAAACACCCAAAGTTGTGCCCGACTATGGATATACAAGCAAAACGAAAAATTCCTGGACAACTTACGATCATTCTCAATACATGCCCTGAAGCTAAAGCGCAAAAAAAGTAACAAAAACTAACAAAATATTTAATAAAAAAATAAAATTAGTGGCTTATGCTTTATTTTATCCTTGAACGAGAAATGTAATAGATTTAACAAAACAAATCAATAACCAAAAACATTAAAAAAAATGTATTAAACATTTTTATGTGCTCGAAATCGTTGTGTTTCCACATATTTCAATTTGACCTTTTGATATGTTGCTTAAATGGTCTCAAATAATAATTGAATAATGTAATACAATTATTTCAGGCACAGCTGTACCCAAAGTAAGCTACCAACAAATACTTAACCATCAATGAATATTAATGCGCACCAGCTGTTGCGAGAGCAAATACTCTTTTCATGTAGTAAGCTTGTCTCTTTTTTTAATAAAGATATATTGTATCACGCAGATATGCACCAGCAATAAAGAAATATTCGCTAGTAAAATACCTTCGTTTGCCGCTGGAATGTTTCGATGGGTTTTGCTCCCAATTAAACTTCAGTTCTGTGTTGCATACTTAGCGGCGCGGCGGGTTCACTGCACCATGGTGGTTGACAAAGCGGGGTGGGTTGGGGTGTGCGTCAGGTGGGTGGCCGGGTAGGCGGTGGCAAACTAACCGCCGACCCGTCCGCAAAACTCCCATCTTTAGATCCAACTGCATCTGTGGCTCCCAGCCCGAAACTCAAACCCACTACCAAATCCCCGGCATTCAGCCGCAGCTCAGCAAAGGCGAAAAGCATTTTTCAGTTAACATCGTTGCTGGCTCATTGTTAATTCCCCCCAGTGCTGCCCGCTATTAGCCCTTAAAATGGCTAGGATTGTGTTCTAATTGCTTCCGGGTTAATAACCCAATTTTAGATGTTAAACTATATGGACAAATAATGTTGAATATGCTATGAATCGGTAAAATGTGCATTACTATATATGTAAATCTGTGTTGTTCGATTTTAAGCGGTCGACTTAACGCTAAAAATTTTATAATATATTTTTTTTAAACATTTTTTAACATTTTTTGAATGTTTAAAAAAAAACAGGAAATCTATTGTTTTCGATATCACCTAAAAATTAATCTATTTGAATTTGAAATAGTTGTACAAATTACGACCAAATTACATTAAACAGCTACACCTACAGCACTGACGTGCGGCGGAAAGAGAGAGCAAGGTAGTGTGCGAGAGAGAAGGCTATGCGGACTCCCAAAGCGGCCAACAGGTGGAGCGTGGTGGTGGTCGTAGTTGTAATTGCAGTTGTAAGCCGCGTAGTACGCAACGGAGTCTGCTTTTCCGTTTTTCCGGGGGTTGGATGTGTGTTTTTTCAGTCTCGCATTCAATTTGCGCGATTTCCCCCCACCATTTGCATATTTCTGTGAATGAAACCGCCGCATAGTTTGTACTTTTCCCTTACTGGCAAAAAAGAGGCGTTTCCATGGCTAGGATTAAGATGCAACGATCGCTTTATGACCTCGCCCCGTCAAGGATTAAAAATCAGCACTAAATTAAAGGGAACAAATAAATGAAAATAGCGAACAATCAAAGAAAATAAAAAAGAAGTAGGCACAACTAAGGCAAAGAAAATAAAAAAACACCCAGTGCCTGTTAACGGACTTGTTGACAATAAACACACGCCCACAAATAACTAATCTCACATGCATGGATACACAGAAAAAAATATTAAACATTTTCATTAATCTATGATTTATTTTACATTTAATTAAACATATTGTATACATGTTTAATGCAGATTTTGAAATAGAATCAACACATTTTATCTACAGAATTTCTAGTTTTTTTAAACAATTTAATGAGTTTAAATATTTTTGAAAATGTAACCACTTAAATTCAGTGTAATGATAAGATTATTTTTATTAAATATATTTTGTTCTATAATGTTTATGACAGTGCAATCGCATGCATAAATAAATTTAGCAAAGTTAATTGAAATAAGGGAGTTGAAAGCGCTGTTTGCACACTCCCAAAAAAAAAGGAAAACAAATTTCCAAATCTTTTGCTCTCTCGTTTCTGAAAATGGTGGAAAAAGGGAAGAGAAAACAAACAAACACTCACAAACTCTCTTCCGCATTCCGTTTGAGAGCTCTTGTGCACTTGATTTTCGATTTGCATTTCTAAAATGGCCCATAAAAGTGCTAAAACTAATGAAATGGCTTTGATTCAGTTGATGGCCATTGCCAGTTTGTAAAAATAAAAAACGAATTAAACAATTAAGAGAAAGGTGTGGGCAGTTTTATCAACGGCGATTCACTTAAGTGAATGTGCAGGAAAACCTTTTAGGCCTTGGCACTAAAAATAAAAATTTAGCTGAAGACACACATGGCGTATACGTAATATAAACTAAAGACTTTTGAAAATGCATTTAATCATCAATGTAAGATCACGATCATTAAGCAGAAGTTTTCTATAAGTTTGTCTAATATTTAATGAACGTTACAATTTGTTGATTTTCCTTATACTATGCACAAGCATATTGCACAACACCAACGGGTTAATAACAACCATTATTACGCTTGGCTGCATCTGCTCAAAAATTAAATAAAAAACGGAGCTAGCAGGGGAAGTATAATAAATTCAAATAAACTCATGAGGACAATGGCAATGGTTGAAATGTGGCCCGCGGATACGCAATGTGCCACAGGCACCGGAACCGGAAGTTCTGTACAGTGTGTACCAGCACCAGCTTAAAAAACAAAAAAAAAAATGTGAAGAAAAAGAAAATGCCAAACACCCCGCGAAACATGGCGGCAAACAAATGAGCAGACGGCTGTGGGCGTGGCGCCTCCTGACAGGCAGCTTAATTAAGATGGCCAGGATAATGCAGAAATTAAGACACAAAATGCCACGAGAAGGACGAGCAAAGTTTCGCCAGACGCCAAAGTTTTCCCAGCCAGACGAGGACATAGCAGACCGGATTTTCTCCGAATTTTACGAGCCACTTCGATTGGAAAGTGCCATAATCACGAATCATTTGATAAATTTATTGAACTTTGTCCTTCAGGCGCATTGCACACAAATGCAGCCCATAACTTTATGGTTTTCCATGGGAAATACGAGAAATATTTAATTTAAAAAGAGGAAAACGGAGAGGTTATCTCAAATGATTCAAAGTAGGTGTATCTAAAAGGTCTTGCTGTATTTTGTTTTTCAGTTAGTAAGTTTATGCTCGTGTTTTGATCAAATATCCTTCTAGCTTTATGAATTTTATAAATTTTTATATAATTTTCAGTTGTCCTCATTTGTAAATGATTTATTTTTAGATCGGTTTAAGCCACTTTTGCATCTCTGGTTACGCCGACATCCTGGCAAGTGCTTCTGTTTCCGCTGCGTCTTTGATTGCATTCGACTTTGGCTGCAGTTCAGGCGCCTCTTTCCCCTTTAGTCCCGTTGTCACCCCACTTTTCCACCCACTCGACGACAACAATATTGTCCTTTTGGCTGAAATCAAAATACTGGAAAGTTTTAGCCGGACAACGTAAACATAAAGTAAACGCAGTGCCAAAAACAAAAGTCAAGTCCACTCCGAGTGTCCAACTGCACTTGCTGTGTGAGTGAGTATCTGTGTGTCCAGAGTATCTGTGAGTCCAGAGTACCTCTATGTGTGTGTGTGTGTGTTGGCTTGCTGATGCGTGTGCATGTGATCTGCTGGCTGCGATTAGAAAATGATTTACACCTCTGGCTGCAAAAAAAAGAGAATTCAGGATAGAACATGGGCCTTACAACGTCTGCGAAACTGGTTAGAAGAAGAAGCTGATGTTCTTCTCCCTCTCCTTCATCTTCTTGCTCTTGGTCAGCACTGCTTCTTCCCAGTATGCAATTACACATTTTATTATTATTAACGTTAATGTCGCCCATGGGAGGGCACTAACGCCCGGCTCCACATAAAAGGCGCTTATTAATAAGAAATTGCAATAAACTACAAGACACAGCAGAACGTACAGCAGTCCGTTGCTACACTACAAGAATTTTCACTATCAAAATGTGGTATTTTGCGCATAAAAATATAAATTGAAACTAATAAATTTCATTTCGCAGAACCATTTTTAATTATTCCTATACGTACTTTATTTTTATATATTAATTTTTTTTATATATGACTAAATTTTTAATGCTTTTAGACGTTCAAGGCCATCGTTTTTTTAAGTGCATTCCGGTACGCTGGCGCTTAAAGGAGCAACAGCTGGCGTGTGAGTGAGAGGCCAGACGGTGGGGGAGGGGCACCGAAACAGAAGAGAGAGTGAGAAGGGGAAAGAGAGATCCCAGCCGGCGAATGCGCGGCAAAAACAAAAGACAACGGGAGAAGCTCGGCGAAACAGCTGGCGAAGAAAGTCGCTCTCTTTGGCTTATCTCTTTTTAACCCTCTTCTGCCTGCCATTGCTTTTCTTAACCCTTGCGTATCCTTGTTGAGAGTAAATCAAGCGCTCAACATATTTTATTAAGTTGGAAACCAGTAATAAAGTAGGAAGCTCGCTGCCAGCTGCAGCTCACACACACACACCTACACGCACACACTTACACCGATGAACTCTTCTGCGGCGCTGGGGTTGCTGTTGTTGCACTGCCTGCTGCACGCGCGAAAATGCCAAATTGCCAGGAGCGGATTCAGTTGGTTGGGTGCAGACTTCTAGGGGCACTTCCAAGATGTAAACCAGCCAATATAGATTTTCTCAGTATTAGCTAGATCTTCATTTCGAGAAAACAGACAATTTTTAACTTCGTATTTTAAACCAACCATACTTACATTTTTTGTAGCAAAACTAATAGGTCGCCTTAGAGTGATGAACTAACAAAATTAATCAAACCGTATTCCTATAAGACATTGCCTACTTTTTTGGGCACTTGGTAAATTACAATATAAATCATAGCGTGTACCGTTTTGAAAGTGATCCGCACCTGTTTTGAATCGTTGCTCTCTCCCTCGCTTCCCTTCTCGATCCCACTCTTCGTAGGCTCAAAACGTGCGCCTAACAAAATGCCGGTTTAAGTTTTGCGTTGTTTGGCGTATACGTAATGCAAAAGGAGAGCGAGAGTAGCGTGTCGAAAACGAGAGAGTGTGCTAGAGAGCGGAAAAGAGCGCGCGCGTCGCTAGTTGCTTTTCGTCTGATTGGAACTCCAATTCCAGCTCCAACTCCTACTACAAATACAACTACAGCTCCACTGCATCAGCTTGTTGTTGTTGTTACCGCTGCTTTAGCTGTTTTTTGTTTTTGTTTCATCTGGCAGTTCTTGTTCCTTTCCTTCTGCAGTCCATTCGCACACTAGCTCAGGTCCACAGCAGCAGTCAAAGCAATAGCAGCTACAACTGCACAGCTTTTAAAAGTTTTCAAAATACCCGAATTCTAAAAAAAATATGTTTAATAATTATGTTTTTTTGGATAAAAAAATGTTTATGCTATTTTAAAGAGTAAAACCAATTTTACAGTTTGTGATGTGTATCGTTTAATTAAATTACTTACTTACTTACACTAAACGTTACTTTCATTCAATCATTAAC
Source organism: Drosophila mauritiana (assembly GCF_004382145.1). NCBI lineage: Eukaryota > Metazoa > Arthropoda > Insecta > Diptera > Drosophilidae > Drosophila > Drosophila mauritiana. Next base: position 17,402,727 of record NC_046672.1, on the reverse strand, counting down.
TTGAAACAAGCTCTGAGCTATTTGGGCATTACTTCTTTTTCCGCGCCTGTAGCGAGCAAACTGCATTTGCGGCGCTGCCGGCGTCGTCGACGTGGGGACGTCGCTGCGTCCGTGGGATTCGGCCGCAGTTGGATTTTGGTGCTGCTCGCGCGAGGACGTCTCCTCTCCTTAAACTTCTGCTGGGGCTCTCTTCGAAGAGAGCGCTAATCCTGCAAAGAGCGTCGTCTTTACGTCGCGATCAGAAACAACAATAACCACAACCTGGTGGCCAGCAATTCTTACCAGTTTTTAGAAAGAGCCACGAAAAAAATGAAGTAGTGTGAAATATTATATTTTCATTTTGTGTGTGCGTGTGTGTGCGGTTTTCCTTTAATTTCGTTACACTTCTTTTTTTTGCGATTTTTGTTTATGTGCCAAACTTGTTTCGAGTTCATTGAATTTGCGGCGCCGTTGTCAACTGATCTTTGCTGAAAACGTAAGTGCAGCTTTTTAAGTAGCTAAGGATGCGTTTGCCGCAGGACATTTGCGGTCACGTGGCAGCTGCCACCTGCGAAAACCGCAAAACGAAAAAGCCGCCAAAACATTAGCACTTTAATGGAAAAGTATTTCGCAAATGAGTTAAATAAGGGTTATAAAAGTGTCAAAAAAAGTATTTGTAGCGCACCAAAATTTAAAATTTTTTCCTAAGAACTGGAAGCGTTTAAACAATAATTGGCATAAAATTTAAAAAACTCCAAAATCGAAAACTAGACCGAAAAATAAAAAATAAATATTTTGTGAATTCATGTTAAGTATTTTAAGCTGCAACTGTAGGGCTTATAAATAAAGTTCTCTGCACATTTCTTTTTAGACACTTTCATAAAATATAAATAAATGTCAGAGTTGTCAATGTTTGTGTGAGCAGTTCTCCCCTTTTTAGCAGACTCACTATATTTATATTAACAACAATAACTTGGCTCTTTTGTCTCACAAGCAATTGGCTCGAAATGTTGTCGCGTCGCCCATAGCTGTATCCTTTGTTTGGTCCTTGGCCATTAGGATCCCTTTTAATTAAGATGAATAACTTGCAGTTTTTATACGCGACAGAAATCAAAATTTCGTCGCCGGCATTTGGTTGTTGCTATATAAAGAGCTTTAAAACCAAATTTTAAAGACTTGGAAATAATTTAGTTTTTGAAAGAAGGAATTAATAAATTCGTTACGAAACCTTCACATAAGATTTACGGTTTGTTTATTTGTTTGTACAATTTATTACTTTGTAGAGTTTTTTTTACTGTTTGTTGTACTTTGCTAGAAGTTTCCATCTCAAGCCGTTAAGTTTTTTCAGCATTTTGGCACAGCTTAAATGTTGGCAAGTGCCAAAAGTTCAAGCGCGCTGCTCACCTTTCAATTAGCCGGGAATTCAGAGCGAATCTAATTAGTTGGCCAACAAGGTGGCAAGTGGTGGAAAGTGACGAGTCCTCTGATTTCCCGGCTCCCTGATTGCTTCCAAAAGCCGATTGATCATCAAAAGATACAACCGCCAGGCAAAAAGGTAGCAAAAGCAAACAAACTAAAAAATCAAGCTATCGACACAGAAAAAAGGGTGAATTCTAAACTGCCGAAATGTTTTGGCAGTTTCAGCAGGGTGCAGTTAAAAAATGAGTTCAGGAATTTCAGAAGTGACACCAATCAGACTGAATGAAGAAAAAAGTGCCCCTTTGGTTGACTCTTCCTATTTCATTTTAAAATCAAAACCAAAAAAAAAATTAATCAAAAAAACTAATAGAAAGGCCAGTTTTATATTATAAACTTAGATTAACCTATAAATGTTAAAAATGTGTGTGTGACACGCAGTAAAGAATGTTGGACTTAAATTAAATTAGGTGAAGAATAAGTATTAAAAAAAAAACAAAGTTCTTTAAATACTAGTTCATTACATATTTTGTACATTACTTGACGAATGTAAATACCTTTTAGGCAACCGAAAAATGCAAACAATTTGAGCAGCCCTCCGCTGATTTAGCTTATTAACTAAAATAAATCCGTCCAAACGGAAAGGTGCAGAAGGACAGGGCCGTTGGCCAAGTGCTACTGGCCAACTAGCTGACCATTTCCCTGTTTTGCCTTCTTTTTTTTGGTTTTTTTTCTTTTTTGCTAGCCTAGCTGCTGCTGCTGCTTTATGTTTGCCTTTTATTTTGGCCACAAGTTCTAGTTAGTACGAGGCGGACGAAGGCGAGTTCATAGAGCCAAAAGAACCGGTCTTGGAAAGTCGTCTAAATGTTTCTCTTACCTCTGGGCACTGCAAGAAAAAACTAATTACGAAATAGGAGATATGTATATTAAACATTTGATTTAATGTGGTCAGACCATTACGGCAGATTAAACTATCTTGGTGCGCTTCGTCACTACGTGGACTGCAAGCCTAGATTAACCAAGATTACCTAACTATTGAAGTCATAATTAAAGTAGATAACATTAATGCAGAGCTTGCTCTGTGTTAATGAAAATGAATATGTGTTCTTCGAAAACCAGCCTCGACATGAAGTTCCCATGCTTTTTTATCAGTGCACCTTTTTATCCCCGTCCAAGTCGAAGTCCGAGACTTTTCGATGTCGATGCTGAAGGCCCACTAAAATGTCTGGCTGTGTGAGTGTGCGAGTGTGTAGTGGCTCCTTCCACGGAGTATTCATTCCCAGAGGAATGTGTTAAAGTGTCTAAAGCTGTTTGCCTTCCCCCCGAACACCCCCCTCCCCAACCCCACCCCGCCATCCATCCAAATCGCCAAATAGAAAATTCTGAACTCGAGGAGCAGCATAAAATACAAAGCCGAACGCATCAGAATGGCAACGGCGATTTATAAGATAGTCCACAGAGCAGAGGAAAAATAATATCAAATATCAGGGCTTAATTGATTTTTTCTTCGCCTTTTTAACCCTTTTTTTTTCATGGATCTGACGCATCTTGTACAGCTCATAATTTATATATGCACCATAAAAGGTGCATGAAAGCTTTTTTAGGCATCCAAATTGTTTTAAAAGATGTATTTGCTATATGTGCTCCAATAATCTGTTAAATATTTAAGTTTATTGCATATAATTGCTGTTAGAAAATGTTGTAACGAAAATAGAGAGGGATAAGGCTTAATTGCCACCTTTATATATTTAGAAAACATACAAGTTCTAGAAAACAATGAAATCTAAATATTATGTACCTCAGTTTACGACATTCTAATTAACTCCTGAAGAGTGAAATTAATCGCAACTAGTCGAAAAAATTTGCAGGACCTCAAATCATTATGGGCAAAAATTCAAGCAAATTGAGTTTGAAGCCGCCTGCTTCCCAGTTGATTCTCCTTCGCTCTTGCCTTGTTTGATGATGACATAGTATTTGCCCAAGTTAATGGGAAAATGGGAAATGAGTTAGCTATGGAAAGGACAGTGAGTATCGAAAATATAATGCTGGCTGGGCAAAAAGAGTAGTTGCGCTGCATATTATTATTTTTTTGCATGCACTTATTACTTCTCAAGGCAATAGGAACAATTATAGCTACAGTGCGTCACAAAATTGAAAGTGGTATTATATTTCAATTAGCTTCATAGATTTTCAAAAATTAGGACTTTACATTCCTTATGTGCGTTATATAGTTTCAGAAATTATGAATTTTACATGCAATAAAGGCCAACTACATTTGTGGCCAATATACTTATGGCTGACACCTTGCAGTTCCTAACCCTAGGCCTTAACTAGACCCTCTACCCCGCACGTCCCTGGATATTGAACGGGTTCTAATGGAGTTTTTAAATAAGTAATCACTTGCTGTTGTTGGCGGGCAAGGAGTTTCGTCAAAGGCAAAAGGCGACTGGTTAACGGTTAAAGGCGAATGCAAACATAAGCCCAGACATTGCCACGCCCCCTTAACCCTTTGACTGCGCCCGCCTCCGCGCAATTTACAGGTTAACATGGGAACAAAGAGAAAAAATCGAGCACAGGAAACTCGGACCCTAATTGATTGTTAACTCGTGTGTGGTTCGCAATATTTTTTTCTTGCCTCTTGCTTCCCCTGGAAAATTGAGTCGCTGAAAATGCGGGGGAGTCCCCTGCAAGACCGCCCAACCCTCGCACAAAGTCCGACCCCCCCACCCCGCAATTATGGCTTAAAAAGTGTTGCTGGCATTTCGGGCCGAACAACTGCAACTGCAAAAAAATAAAGGCCATAAGTAAACCAATTAGTCGCCCGGCAGTCGTAAGCTCAGTTTGCAGTGCAACTGTCGCCATCGCTGTCACTGCCAGGGGTACTGTAACCCCCGTGACCCCTCCAGAGCGCCCGCCGAGCTCAACTCCCTACCGCCGCCCAGTTGCGGAGTTGGCCAATTGGCTAGGGACAAAATGTTAGAAAACTGAAGAAGTTGTATCTTTTTCCATGTGTTGCTTGAATCAATTAGTTTCTTGATTTAATCATAAAAATAAATATATAAACATATTTTCTTTTTTTTATTCTTTTTTTTTTATATATTTCTATAAATTTTTTTATATTTTTAGTTTTTTATCTTTTGGGTGTATTGATCAACAATGCGTATGAGTGATAAAGCCCATACTTTATAGAGCAAAGTGCATAGCTATGGCTAATTCAGCAAATCGACAGTTCGCAACACTGAAACTTGCAACTGCAGCACCAGCAGCTCTAAGTGAAAATGCGGCTTTGGTATTGTGTAGTGTTATAAGCGCATTTGACTTTTTGCACAACGCAAAGTTGGCGGAAACCTGGTGGCAAACCCCCATAGTTCGGGGGGGGTGAACGACGAACAGAGCTGGCTAAGACTTTTTGTTAGTCCAATGGAGTTGTATTTCATTGTTACATTTTCATCAACATAATCTGTATGAAATCTGTATGCTTAAATCCATTTAGATTCTAGATTGTATTAAAATATGAAATTTACTGTTACTACAATTTTCATTAGAAATAAAGATTTTTACTTTGAACTACCAAAATTCAGCTCGTTACCTGCATTTTAGTGCAGAGTTTGAGCATTTTTTAGTATCTCACTGTTAAAAATGGGCCGTTGGCACTTCTTGCTAGACACATTGCCTGTCGGCTTTTAGTTGCAAGTATTGCTTATTACAACTGCACTGGCATCACCCAGCGCCCGGCCCCTGGCGCCCACTTTTCCTCCCACGCTTTTCCAGAGCGCTCAATGAAGCTTGAAACGCGCTTCTAAGTAATGGCAATCCGCTTTGGCTTTCAATTTGCTCTTCTCCACGCTTTCACCCGCCCCCTTTCTCCACCCCCGCCACATCTGCCATCTCCCTTTCTCCTATTTTGCATATCTTGTACATATGCCCTTTGGCTTTTTCATACCAACAGCCAGATAAAGCAGAAGAACTAGCTGGGAGAATGGGGCCTACGTTAGAGATGGTCAAGTGGTGACATTTGTTCACAAAGCAACTGCAGGCATACAAATATTGTATATTTGTATCTTTCATATGACCATATTAAATATAATGTTTTTGATTAATTCGCGTTGGATTATCTTCAGAATTAATCGTCCAAGTCGTCGTGTCACGTTTCCTTTTGGCATCACGCGCACATCCCTAGTTTTAAGTTTGACGTTTGAGGGGGAGGCGCAACAAAAGCCTGTAAACGTTACTAATGTTGCACTGATGGGAGTGGCGAGAAGCTGCACACGAAAAAAGAAGCACTTAAAGAGAATATTATGCTAAAAGGTACTCAACTATTCCTAGAACAAATAATATAATATAATGTATAAATTTTTTGTATAAGCTAAAAAACAAATCTTAGCCGACAAAAATATAACAGTAGCCAATAGGTCAATACTTGATGTAACTAACATGTAATACTTTACATTATATTAAATATTAAGAGATTATCAACTCTCTCTTATCTCTTTAGTTTTCCTGTAGTAAGCGAAAGGCAAAGTTTTTTTCCGTGTATATTTATAGTCTGCAGTGGAGTGAAGGTGGTGAAGTTGTACATATTATTGCATTTTGTAAGTAAAGTGATTTCGACATCGTTATTTTCCGCCGCGTTTTATACTCGTTACTCGTAGAATAAAAGGGTATACTAGATTCGTTGAGAAGTATGATACAGGCAGAAGGGAAGCGTTTCCGACTATATAAAATATATATATTCTAGATCAGGATCAATAACCAAGTGTAACTCAGGATAAGAGCTAGAAGGTTGAGATTCAGCATGCAGCTTTTAGAGACATAGACGCAGCGGAAGTTTGTTGACTCATGTTGCCACGCCCACTCCAACGCACGCAAACCGCAAAAAACTGGCACTTTTGAAAAATGTGTTGATATTTTTATCACATGTTTATTAGTCTTGTAAATTTCTATTGATTTGCAACAAATTTTTTGCTACGCCCACTCTAACGCCCTAAAGAACAATTTTTAAATTTTTTCTCATTTTATTCTCCAATATATCCCAGATATCCCAGAAAAATGATGAAATTTCGCGTTCGGATTCACACTAGCTGAGTAACCGGGTATCTGATAGTCGGGGAACTCGACTATAGCATTCTCCCTTGTTATTTCCTCTTAAGCTGCTCTTCCGTCTTCTGGTCCGTTTGAAAAACTTTGCTCTCTAGGCTTTTTGCTTTTTATGGCGCTTTCCTTTGCCAACTAAAATTTCGACCTAGAACTTTTTTAGGCCCGAGGAGTATGGTCTCATTGTGGGGGAGGGGGGTGGTCGACGACGACGAAAGAAACGAAATTGCCATGTTGATAAGTTAAGAGTAAAAGGTAATGTCGGCGAAGGGGAGGGTGGGGTTGGTGTGTCCATGACTTAAGTGGCCTTTTAGTGTTTCGCGGTCCACTCCAATACCCCAATGGTCCCCACAACTTGGCTTGATCGACGGTTTAGGGCAGAGCATAAATAATGGATGGGGTCCAAGGAGGTTGGGGAGAAAGGCAAGAGTAAACGTAAAAATACTAATAATCAATTTTTCTGCTCTTTATAGGTTTTTTGCAGAAACAATTAAATGGCGGAGCATGATTTAACAAATATTTATGCAAAGGCTGTACAAAATTAATTACGACATCTTTGCCATTAACCACAAATCAAAATATATGGCAAACAAATGTATAGAAACTAGTAAAATGTGCAAATTGTGTAATGATACTCATCGGATAATTTAATTTATTTAAATTGCATTGTGATGGCTGCTTCAAATTTCGAGCAACAAATAATCTTTGAAATTGTGATGATTACGCTAAGAAATAAATTATAGACTTTAAAATACTTTTAAATGCACATTATAACATAGAAATTCGGTAGTTGAAATGCATTTCTCAATCACAACACACATACTAATCTGTACATACAAAAATAAATAATGTTTGCCAGTATAGATATTAAAGTAACACAAAATTAAATAACCGAAATCGAAATGCCACAAATGTGTAGCCACAATTAAAAAGTAAAAAGCTGTGCAACCGGAATACCGCAAAAATTAATGTGCCACAAAAAAATGTCTTCAACCATTTCAATGTAATGCCAATTAAGCCAAATTCGTATTTAAGGCTCATTTTCAAAGCTGCAAAAATTCTGTGCGCATGAGAAAAAAAGTTATAAAAATGCAAAGAAACCTAAAGAAACCGACGAGAAAGACACCACCAGTGGGCATTCAATAAGATCGACAGCAACATGAGTAAAACGACATCAAAAACTGGCAACTGTCAGTAAACTAGTAGCCTGCAAATGCACCCGCAGCGAAGATCGGGAAAACAACAACTAAAAAATAACAAAAAAAAAAAAACTAAATAAGTGTATGTATAGATAAAAGGAAAAACAACAGCACTCCCTAGAGTTTAAATTGCAGTTCGATTTGCAGTCGTTGCCGGCGGCCTAATTACGCAATTAAATTATATATTTCGAGTGGCATTTGGAGTGAGAAAAGTTCAGAGACCGCAAAAAAAATCCAATGCAAAACAACAGGCGACTGGGCCATCAAATCTGGTGAGTTTTATATCGAGCTTATGGCACTAGCCATAAAATTTGTGAGCTAAAATTTAATTTTATTTATAAATTAGTATGTCAAATGTGAGCGTAATCGGCTAGCTGCTTGCAAATAAAGCCTAGTTATCATTTTTAATGACTAATCGGGTAGGATTAAACTAATTAAATTAGTTTAAATAAACATAAACTGAAATTAAGTACTAATAGCATTAACAAATATAAAGAAAAAAAATCATGATGATTTTGGATCCCTTAAACTACAGAAAATCGTCATTAAATAACTTGTTCCAAGTATTTCCGTTTCAGAACTGTAATATTTCCCAAAGTTGTAACATGAATTATCCACTTTCCGGCCGTTTTCAAGAATGTCAATCAATAGGAAATAAGGGGGAAAATAAGCTTAGTCGTTATGTAGGCCACTTCTCGTGGGTTAATTGCAAAAAGTTCAGAGTTGACATTCCTGGCGAGGGCGGATTTCAAATTCCTGTGGGGCAGGACTAAGTGTGATGCACTGAGCCATGAGTTTTTTTTATGCCTTTTCTTTACGCAACTTTTGCCTGAAACAAAAGTCGTTTGTTGCACTTCTTTTGTGGCGCCTCCTGCACGGGTTAGCTAACCTAACCGCCCCCTTAATCCTTCTGCCAAGTGGCTGTGGGTGTGGGTGGGTAGTGTGTGTGTGGCATGTTGGTAATAAAAGTTTCATTGACTCTTGCACTAGAGTTGACTTCAATGGCTTTTTATTGCCGCTCTCTTTTGAGGGGTCTTTGCCGGGGTTGGCAGTGCTGTTCTAAACAACTTTCCCCGACAGCCAACTACAGTGGAGATTCCGCAACTTGAACGCAATCGAAAAGAAAACTGAAAAGTGTCGAGCTGCACCAACATTTGGTGTCCTATTTAATTTGTTAGCTGTCTTCCAACATTCTTGTGCAACACTGCAAATCGTTTCTAATGCAGTATGCAAGAATGTTGTTGTTTTTACGACTCCTACCATATATTTCTAATTATACCCCCTCCAATGGAAACTTATCAACAATATCCGCCATTAAATTGAAACGACAAATTAGCCCGGCTTTTTCATTTCCACTTCATCAGCAATAAATGAGAAAATCAAGTGCGGACGTCTGTGCTGCATTTTTTATTGAGCGATTGCGGCGGATTTAATGAAATTATCAGCATTATATAATGAGTGTCGGAGGACTCTTCGTTGTAATGACTTCATTTCGAATGCAAAATGCAGAATGCAAACGATAATGATGATGATAACGACCATTGGGGGTCAGTGTCTGTGTGTTAATTAAATGCAATTCGCCAGGCCAACGGGCATCTGATTGTTGCCGATCGAAATTGAGCTAGTGGAATATTGCTGATTTTAGGCTCGCATTTTATTGTTTGTATAAATCTTAAGGCTTGAAGCTACAAAATTAAATCACTTTAAGAACCTGTAATTGAAACCGTTCCTGCTTATAAACACAAAAAGGAAAGAGGTGGGGGCTGGCTAACTGGCTTGAATGCACGTAATCCCTTGAGAACCCTTGCAGCCAAAGAACCTAAAATAAAACGCTAACTTCCAACTAACGGACAGAGGAAATTAAACTTTATAATGATGTCGTCGACTGGTATAAATTTCCATTGAGCCACTCCCCAAAGCCAAATACCCAATACAACCAATATCCCGACAAAGGTGCGATTTCCTGCACCGCTCGCCCGGCGACCTGGCAACCCTAATGCAGTGAAAATAAACAGCAGAGTTGCCTCATCAGCCCGTTACGGGCATAAAGAAATCGCCACGAATCATGAATTTCTAATTGAAGCGGTGAAAAAACAAAATAAAATAAATCCAGAGACAACGGAAAGAAAAATGCGAAACGCCAAACGCATGAGGATATGCACACTGAGAGAAATTCGAAATAAATTGGAAAGATATTTAGAATGTTTATAAAATTAAAACTTTGAAAATTATTCTTTAGCTTTCTAGCCTTCTAGCTTGAATAAATAAGCTAGGAACTCTGTAGCTCGAACTAAAAACTAAATAATTGACAGTAATTTCTCTCAGTGCAAGGATTTGAGTGGGGAGGGTGGAGATGGGTGCAGGAATGCGTGCAACGGGCGCATCGAATGACATTTTGTTGCCGAGGCAACATCGAAAACGAGACGTCACTTCGGCTCACGGACCAAAGTCCCAGACACGGATGCGACTTTGGACAGGAAAAGAGACAAGGACAGGGACAGGAACAGAGACGCAGACAGAGACAGAGATGGGTCTAGAGAGTGAGAGAGACAGAAACGCTTGGCACTTGACGTATGCCAAAAGCATTTAAGCTCCACGCATGCGCAGCCTTCGAAGGCATTTTTTATCCGCTACTCTTCGCGGGCCTTTTTTTTAGGGTATTTCGAACAAGTACCGTTTAGCTTAAGCCTCCAATACACTGAAAGCAAAGTGGAATCAAAAGCTTATGTTTATGAACATGCAATATAAAAACCTAACTAATTTCATTTCAAAACTAACGGCTTACTTCTCTTTCCTAAATTAATATTATCCCATATATATTAACACACATATTTTTCATTTTTTACCTGTCCTAATACAACAAGATACCCTATTTTAAATGTTACCTACTGATTCAAAGACTATGCATGTCTTTAAATATTGAGAAAATTTGAATAATTTTTCCCAAATCATACTCTATCAATAGATATAGTTTTGTTTGGGTAGAGCATTTAGATGTCGTTTATTTCCATTTTATTCTGGATTTTCTCGTGGGCTACAAACCGTTTTATTTATGCGCATCATTTTGTGCGAATGAGGAACGGGCTTGAAAAAAAGGAGAAGGAGTTTGAAAAGAAGTTTGCTGTTGCAGTTATTCTTGTTGTTGCTGTTCCTGTAAATGGCATTGCAATTTGGCCCACGTACAAACAAACAATTAAATAACATACATACATATGCACCTTAAGCAGTGGGTGCCGGATAAAACAGTGATGCAAACAGCGTGATTATTGCCTTAGATATTGGTATAGTATTACTTGTAAGGTAGAAACACATTAATTTGATATTTGAATTGAATTTCAACTATTATAAAATTGATTTCACTTATAATGCAAGGAGTATAATTTGTTTGTAACCACTGTACTTTACTGTACTGTACTCTGTAAATTCAACCCCATCGTGCTCCGTTGGACATTCGGACTGTTGTCTAAGCCGCGTCTGCATTTGAACTTGTGAACTTCCCTGTCTGTCATTCACAGTGTTTTATTGTTGCCAATATGGGAAGTGGGCAAGGGGGTTCGCTGTTTGGGTGCTGAGGGGTGGGGTCTAGGCCTAGAATTGCCTGGCAACATATTCAGCCAACAGGCTTCCACCGATTCCCCATTCGCACTTGAATGAATGACTGGCCGAAAGTCAGTGACTCTGATTAATCCACTTACACTTTGGCATGCGGATATGTTAAGCACAATGATCCGGATGTATTATCTCAAAGTTTTTATTGCATTAGTTCCAAAAGTAATACCTAAACTGCGTTAAATGTGCTTTTTAGTATGGGTATATATAGGCTATTATTTGTCACTTTTATTCGTACTTATCCTGAAACGAACGTAATAAATTTATTTGATTTTTACCAATAATATCAACAAATCAAAGTAGCAGGTATCGGATTTTCCGGTCGTTTTGGCGGCGCTGTCTCGCATTTGCATTCAGTTTAATTTCAGAGTCCGTATGCGACGCGACTCCTTTTCTGCACACGTTCCATTTCGTCTCGACTCGTTGGGTCCTCGACAACTGACATCTGGCATATGCCGGCCTCCATCTATATATAGATATAGATGGTCCAGCACCGGCTCCGGCTCCAGCTTCAGCTCCATCTGTATCTTCAACTCCAACTCCTGTGTGGTGTTCTGTAACGACTGTCCTGCATCCTCGGTGCCCAAATGCCCGGTCCTTTTCCGTCTATCTGGATATGCCTTCTGTTTGCTTGTTTGTGGCTGCTGTTTGCATGACTTCCATTTGGCAAACATTTTAATTTTAATGAATTTATGTAATCGCTTCGTTTTGCTCTGGTTTTTTGTTTCTTCTCTCCTTTCATTTGTTTAAATCATTTTTTTTTGCCCTTCTCCTGTTCCACACTGCCGGCCTGCCGTCCAGTTTTCCTGCCAGTCGGTTCTTTGTTTGTTTGGCATCAAACACCCCTTTCCCACACTCGCACACATCGGCGTGTTTGTCAACACTTTTCATACACTCTGGCAATTTGGTTTGTTGACTTGGCTGGTGGCGCTCGGAAATGAGAATTGAAAAACTGACAGACAGGAGCTTTGGCCATCATCGTTTGTACATTGTTGGGCTGGGCAAAAATAAACCGGCAACAAATATTGCCCCAGTCTTCTGTGGGAAATTTAACCAGTGGTTAAAGTTGTTAGGCAAAATAACGTTCACGCGGACATACCTCATAAAATAATATAATTGAGATTACAAATGAGAAATTGTCGTGTTTATGTCTTATAGAATTTAAATATTTTTGAAACTTGACTGCGAGTTATCCAATACATAAAACTAACCATGCTAGTAACACTACCTGATGAAACTATTAAATTTATGTTAATCATTGACCTGTTTAAGGGCATTACCCATTCGTTGCATTAAAAGCGTGCTAAAAAATGCACTTAAATATCATTTTCTCACTCACGGAGGCAGCGATTCCCGCGGCACTTGGATCCTTTGACAGCCGAGATGAGGAACTTTTATGAAAATTGCTTTCCCCGCCGGCCGAAGAAGAAGAAGAACAGAGTGGGGATCTGCCGGAATGGCGACTTCCAGATGCCTGACGTTGGTCCCATCAGACGAAATTGATTTCAATTTGTTGGCGGTACATAATTGTATTAATTACGGGCCCAAAACTAACCGCACAATCAAATGAGATGGGTAGAAGGTAGCAAGCGTATGGGTTAGGGTTTTGGCTTGGGATTGGGTTTGAGTTTGGGTCAGGTGGCTGGCGCTTGTTGGGTATCCACTAAAACCGCAAATTGAAATGAATTTTGCGGTTAAACACAGTCAAAGGAAATAAAACGGGGGGGTAGAAACATACAAACATACATGCAAAAAACGACGAGAATAGAGCGATGGCAGAGCAAACAATGCCTTATAAATCGATTAATTACGCGCAATTGAACAAATATTAAAATGAAAAATCGTAAAAAAAACAGCAGCAGTATACAAACAATATGTGCAAAGTTGGGCTCTAATGAAGCGCTCATTTCTCAAACAAAAACGCCCAAACCATAGCTCACACTAAAGCTATGTGCCCGAATCAAACTGAAAAGTTTTACAACTGCACTGCAAACAATTACATACATACATACATGTATAATTAAATTAATATTTTAAACAATATTTATTTTCTGAATCATTTAAAAGCGAACCCGCTAAATATTTCCTTTTCGTTATATCGTTTACGTTATTTTTTTTTAATGAACAGGTAACTGAAATTTCTTTCAGTACTTCGTATTTGTTTACTTCTGCTTGCCAAACTCTCAATGGACCAATGTGTCTAGACGTCGATCGAGTGCAAAACTAAAGTTGGCCCAAAGTTCGGATTTAGTTTTTGCGTGCGGAGCGAAACTCGAGGATTGATCACGCTTCGGTTAAAAGGGTCCTCGACCCAATTGTCTAGGGATTCGTATTGAGGAAAAAGTATTTGTGTTTAATAATTCAGTGTAATGGTCCCACTGTGATGGGCCCTTGTTCGCCATCGAGTGCCCACTGTGATCTGCATTTCAGTTCGCAGTGAATCCATTGCGAGATGTGTCTGCTGCACGCAGATGAGCCACGCCCCTTGTTGCAGCTGAAGAGCAAAAGGCAACAAAGTGCCTACAAAAAGGCTTCTCCCACTTCGCAATGCGAACTCCGCTGTTGGGTGGTCGTAAATTATTATGATTATTGGCAGAGGAGTTAATGTGCAAGTAGAACGGCGACAGGGGGTTAAGAGAGCGGGCTAAGAGCGGTGGCAGGCCAATCGGCAACTTGTTAGGCGGACAAAGAGTTCGAGCATTTGCACACAACAAAAAAAAAATCAAAGAAGTATTTAAGTAATTTTGGAAATTATTATAGGCCTCACAAATTAAACAAATAATAATAAGGCAGCGACAAATAACTTGCAATTCAATACTGAAGCTTACATCGCAAAAATGTTCTCAAAGTTAATATATTCGATGCCATTATATTTGTTACTAATTAGTATTGAAACACTTCATAAAAAAATAATAGTTATTTTCGACTATCTTGTCGATTATCAAGTATGCAGTAGCTTTAAGAACTAGACCATTGTTCCACTGCTAAGTTGAACTAAGGAAGGATAAGAGTTTTATTTTCAAAGGAAATATTTGCGCTTTCCTCCCCTAATGCGCCCCACTTTTTTCTCAGTGCACATCTACACTCACAGAGTATCCGTAAATAATGCCACAAAACGTGCAGCACGATCGTGAACTTGCAACTGCCAGCTCCGCGGATTCCAGGGGGGATCAAGCTTGGGATCGGGATCCCAAAGGGGGAATATGTATCTCTTCGCAATTCGCGTAAAATTATAAATGAGCCTCTGGGTAGGCGTTTCCCGATATCGGGAAATGAAGCAGCAGCAGCAGCAGCCGCAACAGGCGTTGGAGGAGCATTCATTAGACGGCTGCCACTTCGTCGGGAGGGGGGATGATAGTGGGGATGAAGCGCGTTGCAGGGGGATGGGATGGGATCGTTCTCATATAGAAGCCACGCCCCTGGCGACCAAAGGTGTAGCCAAGGGAATGGCAAATATTAATTCGTGACGAGAAATGTTCTTTTCTTTTTTACGATTTGAATTGCCAGCCGCCCGACTTCATTAGCGCCTGCACCACAAAAAAAAGTTAAGCGAAGAAACAAAGAAAAAAATTAAAAAAGAAGGAGTGAAGCCGGAGAAGGAAACATTTTTAACACCTCAACATAAAGCTCTGGACGTGATGGGGCTATTGGATTACACCAAAAAATGGCAACGTGAATTGGGGGGGGGGGGGGGGGGGGCGAAAACGGGATGCGGATTCAGACGGTTCACTGATAATGATCATCAATGCCATATTTAACGCCATTTAGGCAACAGGATGGGGATGCCCCCGAGGCTCCAGAGGGGCTGTTCCACCAAGGCGGAAAGAATGGGGGGGGGGGGGGGGGGGTTGCTGCAGAGTCTTCGGACGATTTTGCTCGAGGCTCGAGGCTGGCAGCTGTTGGCTGAACAATGAAATGTAATGGCAATACGTGCATTTATTTATAACGGTGTTGCGGGAGAAATGCAGTGATATAAAAAAAAACACACTTCACACTAATAAAATCAAAACCCATGCAAAAAAAGTCTCGCCCATTCTAAGTTCAAGAATGTATCTATAAAGCTCCAGAAATTTCTTTTATTGATAAAAAAAATGTAAATTAACTTAGGCTTTAAATCTATTTGTTAAGCATATTTGTTTTATTTTTCTTTTTGTCTGTTTAATGATTTTTTTTAAGTGCCAAGCAAGCTTATGTTTTGAAGCGTGAAGCCAGAAGATTCGCAGCATCTTCCTCGCTCTGTCCTTTTCTATATCGCGCTCTCGTTCGCACGCTCTCTAGCCATCTCCCTCACTTGTTAGCATTTGTGGGCGTCTCAGCTTGCAGTCTTCTGCGCCCCGATGATTCTTCCCAAAGAGGACGAAACTCTTTCCTTAAATTTATTTCGTACTAAACGAAAAAAAAATCCACGGAAAACGGCGAAGAGGAAACGTGATGAACGCATTTTGTGTGGAGGCAGCTTTTTTGCTTGAACATTTTTGTGGACTAACTTTTCCCTCGGTTGGGCAAAAGAGGAAATACTTTATGGGCATTGATAATTTGAGCCATAATGTGCAGCGAAATTGACTCGCTTTAGTGCCGGCTAATTTATGTGTGCCACAGGCCACAGCGCAAAAAAAAGGGCCGTGCAGGGGCGTTCGTTACTAGGCAAATAAATGGGGATTTTGTGTAAACTGTAATGTGGGAAAGTTTGGTTTGGTTTGCCGCTCAGCGGGATGGAGCTTGTGGCGTTGATTGATTTTATATTAGCTGCTTAGGTACCTCGATATTTTTATTTAATAGAATAAAGCTAGTTTAATATATGTACGTACATATAAATATACAAATTTTTAAGCAATGTCAATTGATAATTCCTTTATTTTTACCTGAGCTGCCAACTTTTCTCGACTTTCAACTTTCGCCAGACAGAACTAAGCTGCGAAGCTCAGATGATGGCAGCTTCCGGGGAACCCAAGTCTGCCCAGGAGTGGTGGCCACGGACGAGGAGAAGAAGGAGCTCTCCTTGCACGGGTGTCATTTTGTCATATGCCAAACAATTTGCTATTGTCATGCCCATCTAACGCGGCGTATGCGCAATTACTATAATTTACCCGCCGCTTTAAACGTTTTTAATGAACGTCTGGCAGAAGGAGGGTTAATGCACTTGAAAAAAAAATGCAGCTAGAATCACATCGATTTTATTGAACTTTAAACAATGTGTTAGCTGTCTCGCAGCTGTTTTTAAAATATATGTCCGAATTTTAAAATGTAGTCTTTGATGTTTCATTAAGCTTCCTTACCCGACCTTTTTTTTCCTCTGTGTGCAGAGTTGGCCGAAAGCTGTCCGAGATTGAAGTGCAGCGGAGTGAAGCCAAGTGGAGCAGCAGTAGCTGTGGCACATTAATTGTTAATGCCGCTGCGATGACTTCAGCTGCAATTGCAACTGCAACTGCAACTTCTGCTGCGTTTTCCACAGCGATTTCCACGGCTTCTAATGGCTGCAAACGATGACGCGGCGCAAATTGAACGCCCAATGCTGAGTGCGGTAATTGTCGAGTCACTGCCTCATCTGGGGATTCCCTTCTGCCCCCAGAAATTGCTGCTCGGGGGATCTTCCTTCTTTCCTCCCCTGCAAAGTAAATCATTACATAAATGGCCAAAGTACATACCCTACTAACAAAAAGTGTTCCCTTTCCCAAAAAAAATACATTTTTATTAACAGCTAAAAATGTTTAATCAGTATTTTAAACATCTTCAATGTATTCATATGAAAGATAGACAAACAATACAAAAGAGAAAAAAAAGAAAGAGAGTATATAATTTTGTATAATAAATGTTTAGCAGCATATAAAATATATCACAAATATTTTAAAATGTTTTAAAAGCACACTCACCCGAATGCCAACAATCTGGTCAATCAATTAAGCGGCCCCACACTTAAGTGTATCACTTTCACCGTGGCAACAACCCAGATCCGTATCCAGATCCAGATCAATGTACCCATTTCCATCCTGGGCTGGAAAGGCATGTACATGTATCCATTGCTAAAAACAATGGCTGTTCATAAAGGAACGCAGGCACCTTGTTCTCCTGCTCCGCGAATATTTGCTGTTTGGCCATAAACACTTCATCGACACTTTGTCCAGTGCTCACATCCATCCACATCCACATCCACATCCATAACCATATCCATATCCTTGGCTTCGGTTCTCCATCCTCATCCAATTCCACGTCCGAGTGTGTGATACATCAAACATGAGTTGCACACAGAGCTCATTGTTGCTGCTTTGAGTTGCCAGTGGTAAGCCAGAAATGCACTTGAAAAAATGTTTATAGTACGAGCAACTAGGATAATTTTATCAACTGGCCTCTTACATATTTACTCGTATCACAAGCTTAATTTTTTTTAACAAGAGCTTCAAAGACATGAAAATTCAATAGATAATTCCTCTCAAGAATCGGTGTGACTCTTTTCGCCGAGTGCATCGGTTCCAACTGAAGTCCTCCTGGCTGCTACACTTTCCTTTTGGCCAAGTCGCCAAGTTGCGGAAGCGAACATTTAATTGACTTGGCGTGTTAAGCGCTGCATACCAGCACATAACAGCAATCAACCGACAAACAACTGGTGGGACACCACTTGGCCACTTAGTGAGGGATTCCGGCCGCCCGATCCGCTCCGCACCCGCTCCCCCACCATCCCGATCCGATCCTGAACAGCCGTTGCGGCATTCGAACAATGCCAAGTAGCCGCAAAGTTTATTGGGCGCATCTGATTGAGCGCATCATCCTCGGTCTCATCAAGCTCTAGGATGCGGCAGATGGACCACGGCGAGCGTACACCGAAAGAAAATGCTTGTATATTTACAATAAGTATCTATCTAACACGAGAAATGTTATTAGATTACATATTATATTAAGGTTATAAGTCCACTTCTTCGATGGCACTATGCGAGTAGCCATCTGTTTTTTGCCCAGTGCATTTTGAGATGGATCCCAACTGTGGGACAGCCTTTGCTGCCCATTAGCGCTGTCACTTTTGCACGCATATCATTTACAAAAACAAAAGAGGCGGGGGGAAAAACAAAACCAAAAGTCCAACTGAAAAGGGGGAAACTCTGGGTCGGAGAAACCACAATAACCAGGCGGTCATAAGCCGATTACCATCAACTGTGCACTGGACAATGGACAGCGGACAGTGGACAGCGGAAAGTGGACACTCGAGGTCAGCCGCATCACATGGCATCCAGTTGGCTGGATTGGATGCGGTTTCGGTTGCATTTCAGCGGGAAATTTACGCGTTGTAAACTTAAGCGGCAAAATCAATTAGCGCACAATGTCCGAGATGAGTTTCGGGTATGGGATAGTGTGCGATCCGATACTGGAACACTGCCCCCGGGGCAGGACATCATTTAGGAGGTGTCAAGTGAGCCAGACACGAAACTATATGTACGTAATTATGGGCTGGAGTGATGATACCAGGAATTTCCTGATATGTACTCACCCTTTACCCTGCTCTTCATTTCCAAATGAGGGAAGCCTCAGAAAGGGCATCGGGTGTGTTCACATTTTTATTTAATAATTGTATATTAATTGGGATAGAACGCAAAGTCCCGGCGGAGCAACTTGTTAACGTTGCCTCACTATCTCGAAACCTGAAGTCTTCTTAATGACGCTACCCTCGATCGCGTGTCAGATTGACAATCAAGTGACAGGTGTTAGATAAACCCATCTAACCCTGCAATCCAACTCCTCAGGCTACAATTAGCAGACAAGTCGCTGTGATCTTCGGAGAAGAGAAGACGAAGGAAATGGTGTGCCATTCGCTTCACACTTGACTGAGTGTGAAGAAAATCTCCGGAAAATTCCAGCAATTTATAAATGAAAGATATACTACTGCAACTGCAAGACCTACAGAATAGAAGCACATATGATAATCAGATTAAAACCTAATATATACCGCTTTTAGAGGTATGGAAGGGTACTCCATTAAAAATCATTTAAAAACTGTGCAGATGATGATGCCAATTTGCTGCCTTTCATTTTGGGTACCCAAATGTCAAGTAAAAACTAACTTTATGACTTTAATTGATGTGTGAAAGGTGTTGGCTGCAATTAGAAAATGCCGGATCCAAATCAAGGTGTATATCAATTGGCGAGGTGTCAAGTGCTGTCAGCTTTTCCACCTTTTCACTGGAAAAGTGCGTGCTGTCGACTGTTAATTAAATTTTAACGCAACGCACTCGCCGGGTTGTTTAACCCCCAGGTGAATCCGGAGGAGCCCAGACCATGTCGTCCATGGAACCTATGGTACCCATGGAGCCCAGGGATCCGGACAACAGTCATTGACTCTTGTCGTGTGAGCTTTGTCAGCGCCACTAACTTCTCGAGTGTTACCATGGATTCGGGAGGGAGCTGCCACTGCTACCCAGCACTTGGCATCAAAGTATCTGTTAGGGAGTCGCGACCTGCCGCAGGCTAGTAAAAATACTGGAAAAAAGCGAAGGGAAACAAGAACCACGAGGAGGAACAGGACCCAAGGATTTAGTTGCTCCTGGTGGGCAAAGAAATGAAAACTTCGATGCTTGAAGGTTTAACGAACTCGCGGGGCATCTCCCCTGTCATTCGGATGCGAGGACCACAAACGTCAACGTTTCTCTCTTTGACGTTTTGCAAAAATATAAAAAAAAAACAAGGAAAATTATAAAAACGAAAAAAAATGTATATGTATATGGGGGAATGCCACCCGCTGCAAGTGTAATTTTTACTTTCACCCCAGCGTTGTTGGCTTTTCCGCAAAAGGGTTTTCGGCTTTGGGTTCGGGCTTGGGGAGTCCCATGTGAACCTAGCTTCATATAGCACTTGTCCTTATCAAGGGGAATGTGGAAAGTGGGAAGTGGGATACTGACGATGAAGATGACGAGCATGATGGCATTCATTCATGCCCAAGAGCCACTCTTAATGGAACACACGAACACGGGTGTTGGAATACTCGTATGCATAGAGATAGATGAGCACAATAAAACCAGAACGCAATGGCACTGAGATGGGGTATGGAAACGGGTGTCAAGGAACATATGGTAACGGGAAAATAAGTGTTTGTGCTAAGTTATGACACTAGCTTCCAGAAAATCCATATATTTAGTTATGTTTTATTATGTATCACTCTAAAACGAAAACAATGAACAAAATATGAACAAATGGCTAGGTTAAAGAAATATGGATGTAACTAAGAAAAACAATGGAGTAGACAGAGAGTTTTCAAGTAAATATACACCTGAAACACCGAGTTAATATAGAACTAGATTTGTTTGACGTGTAATATGCCAAGTTTAATTACCAGTAGAAAAAACCGCCAAAGACGAAGAAAGTTTCAGCGGGAAAGGACTATGCATAATTCACATCCGTTGACCAGTGGCACATCTCAAGATCTAATGCCGAGAAATCTCGGGCCAATGACCTTCGCCAGCCTCTCAAAAACCTACGACCCTCCACCACCCACCACCCACCAAATCCCCAACCCCCGCCCACATGGGCCCAAGAAATTATGCACAAAGTAAAAGGCGCTTGAGTGCACAAAATAAAGGAGATGAAGCTGGCGACGTTGGCAAATGCAGATGGAGATGTGGATGCTGAAACTCGGATTCAGTTTCGTATTCATATACCTATTCATATTTATATTCATACTTATACTCAGATGACGAGGAGCGAAGGTGACCCATGCCCAATCCAATGCGTGGCATGCGGCATGTGGCATGTGGCATGTGGCATTGTTTCATGGTGGAAACAATGGACGAATGCCCCAGCCCTGAAACTCCGATCCCCAGCCATGTAATTATGTGGAGCATGTGTAGTTTGCTCTTTACAAAATTACGGAACACGGCGCGAAATCCTTCACAGGAATATAACAAAAAACAAGTGTGGAAAAGTCCCCCTCGGGAAACTCACATTTTGCATAATTCGTTGTCAAGTGTAGGAAAACGCAACTGTAAAAAGCTGGGGGAAAATACAGATCTTTGACCCTGAATCCCCATAGAGATGAGGCAATGATTAGCAAGTACATTCAAAGGTTCTTCAAAGAAACACATTAAAAGGACAGTTTTGGGATTAAAATGGATAAAAACGTTTAAAAATAAATCTAATGCAATTTTAAACTTATTGTATTTTTAATTCTAACCTATCTCTACTACATTGAATCGCTATAGCAGCTTTAATCAAACTGCAAACTCTCTACAAAAAATCGAAGTCAACTTGAATGAAAAATGTGAGGACAAAAGTGAAAGCGAAGCAATTGACAAAATGTTCCAATGAAAACGACACTTTAGCATGCCCAGAATCCACAAAATAAAAAAAAACTGGTGCCGTGGTAAGGAGGCTAATGCCACAGATAAAGCTGAAAGCCAGATCAGGCCTAAAAAAAGAGAAAATAAAGTCCACACTCAAAGGAGGAACAGGAAAAGTTGCACATGCAGCCAATGTTGCTTATCGGCCAATGAAGAATGAATGAAGTGGGGAGTTCCCAGGGGGGTTGTACATGGGCGCCGGGAGGGGGAAAAGTTGGTAACTAAGAGATAGCGCACATCATAGCGGACATTATCTCTACCCTAAACATCTGGGCGAGCAAAACATCATCATCATCATTAGAGGTGGATGGAATATATAGAATAGCATATATTGCAATAGGAATATTATGTGCATATAATAACTATATGGGACTTTTAATATATTGTTCGGTTTTTTAATTGAAATATATAGTTAAAGTTATATGGTGCCTAGTTATTCCCACATCACTGAACATCATAATTAACATTAATTCAACTCAACTCCCTTTGGCTGCATTCATTTTACTTTCTTGCACACACACGGTGAAAAATGCGGAAAAATGCAGGGAAATCATGTTGAAGGATGTAAAGATGCAACTAAGGGGCAACTAGCTCTCCCCCATTTTCCTTTTCCTCTAGAATTATACAAAAAAAAAAAAATATAAAAGAAAAACTCCCATAGTCTATGTTCTGTACTCCCTTTAACATTTTTTGCTCCTTTCACTTTGCCTGTTTGCATTTTTTTGTCCCGGGTTTTTATTTCACTCGCACTTGTTGACAATGCAGCACGCAATGCGGGGAAAAATGGTTGCATGGCGGGGCTCTGGGTGGAGGGAGGGGGTGGGGATTTCACATCACAACGAGGGGATGCGTTGCAAGTCAATGCACCCAGCAGAACAATCAACGAAAGCGAGTGACAACAGTGCAGGAAACCACCCAAAGCCAGCTTTCCTCTAGCCTGGCAACCCTGTCCCAAAGGGGGTTCCCCCTTAATTGATCTTAAAATCGGATTATCAATTTAATATCGAGCAAGTGCTCGAATGGAGCTTTCAGTTTCAAAGGATAACGACACTCGAAATGGATTTAACAGGGATTTTAAAAAGCGAAAGCCAAATTGGGAAAAAATGCGCCAATAATATTCAAACTTAAGCGTATAATAAAGTAAAAAGTAATTATTAGTTTTAGTTTTTGAAAAAGCAAGAGAATCATTTGTTAGCCCTTCAAATATAATTTCTCAATGATTATTTACTTTCCTTAAAAATAAATTCCGAGTTCTTCCAAGGCAAGATCAAAAGATACATTTCGGAGAAATTAAAAAGGGAATAACTACGTGCAATCCCGCTGAACTTTAAGATTGCAAGTCGGAGCGGAATTTCTTACCCTTTGAATTCAGCACAGCTGCGAGCCGCAAAGTTGCACAAACGGATGGCGAAACAATTTCGAAATATGTTTTCTAATTACTTGTTCGCACTCGGGCATCAACATGCCATAAACGGACGGGGGAATCCGCTGCACAATCGGGAGGACGACTCTGGGGGGCAGCTGGAGCTGCGGGCGCGGCGAAGGGAAGTCTGAGTGAATTGGCGACACATAAATTGAAAATATGATAGAAGAACATGCAACACTTTTTTGCAGGGGCCAGCCTGCTGGGGTTGATGTTGCAGTTGTTGCAGTTGTTGATGCTGTTGCAGTTGTTGCTGCTCTGCCTCAGCATATAATTATTGCAATGCGTTTCTGTTCGGATCTGTTCGGTTCGGTTCGCTGTTGTTGCCCTGCCCCTTGTGGCAGAAAACACGCGCCACGCAGCCACTCGAAGAACGGCCAAGGGGGAGCTGCACTGGGCAAACAAAAGGGAAGACAGCCCATTGCATTCCAATTTGCTCGACTCCAATTAGTTCATATGTTTATTATATAGATACAAAGATATCTGTATTCCCTTGTAATATATTCAACCTAAATAAGTTGAAATTCTGTTTATAATAATATTTTGCATTTAATATTAATTTTTCTTGAATTGAAGCAATTATGCTACTTTTTCTCCGAGTGTTGGAAGCTGTTCGCTGCTCGCTGGCCTTCGGTTCCCCCCATTAAAGTACTGGCACAGCTGCAGCAACTCCTTTTTTCGGTTAACGCGTATGCGTGTGTTTCTAATTAAGTGCTTCATCGGGGTCACCACCCAATCAATCAGCGAAAGTCACTTGAGCGGCGGCAATATTGGCATAGGATGTGGGTACTTCCTTAACGCATCTGCGGAAGACGCAGCTTGATGGCTTTTGTTCGCTTTTCCTCGCTCGCATCACTGCCACTCGCGTCCGTTCACTTTCCTCGGGAAAGTACGGAAAATGTGCTCGAGGGTCGAAGGAAAATTATGAGAAAACAAGGGTGATATAAGCAGGGAAAGCCCTGGCGATAAGTAGACTAAGAGATACCCTGTTTTTATACCTTAACAACAAAGAACATAGCGGAAAAAAATAGAAAAGAAACCATATGAAACATATATACAGCAGTTTTGTACGTATTTGCCAATTTTCTTTATATACCCTTTTTACCTTAAGGCAGGTGGGACTTATTCCATCATTCCCATTATCTTCACATACTTTCCACTTAGTTTTATATACCCGATTAACCTTTCGGCAATGGGTTATTCTTAAAATTGTGAAACAGTTGAGAAAACAGGAAAGAGAAAACAAAAGCAAGCAAACTAACAAGAGAGCATATAGTACGGTGTATAAAAAATAACAGCCACGCATATACATATGAATCCTTGTAAGTGGGTTGAAGCGTCGGCAAACACAAAGTTTACCCTGGTAGCCAGAAGCTTCAAGGCTCCCCCATAGGATGCATACTTATATATACATATATAAATACGTATGTATATGTAGGAGAATCTCGGAGGGGTGAAGATTTCAGGGGAGCTCAAGAGGTTCCAAGGGAATCCTTGCCCTGCCTTCGAGTGGTTTACTCCCTGACAAACTCCCACATTCTCACTGCCTGCTACCCTGGGCCCCTCCTCATTACTTCCCTTGTTGAAACCCCTCCCCCCTCCCCCCTCCCCACTGCCCGCCTCATTGTTGTTGTATCTGACTGTTGACAATGGCATGCGTTAGGGTTTTTTGATGTTTTCCCCCGTGAAGTTGGAAGCCCTTAATCCCCCTAATACCCTGCCGTACCCTTGCACCACTTCAAGTGCACGCAGAGCTTTAAAACTCAAGACAGGGCTCTGGAACGCAAAAAATAATAAATATATTCAAAGGAAAGAGAGAGGTGCATGCTGGGCGAAAGAGACAACATGCGTTGCCCCTCGCTGGGCTCAATTCAATTTGTTGAGTAGCTAAATTTAGACGCTAATTTGGGGACCTGCTGTGCCAACGAGATCGTGTCCAGTTCTCAGACTTGTCTCAAGTTACAGAGAAAAGGACAGAGACCGCATGCGATCCCAACCGAGAGAGAGGGGGAGAGAGAGAGAGAGCGAGCTGGAGGATAAACAAGAATCCAGAACCGGGATGGACCTCTACTCAAATTACCAATTGAATTTCTGTCTGCTACCACGAAGAATCCTTGGCCTGGGATATCCACTCATAACTTGGTGGCATTATCATTGTCAACTTTATTATGTTCCCCTGCACATTATCGGACCTCCTCTTCCTTCTGCTCATGCAACTCCAACTCCATGGCATACGTTGGAGTTCTATCCTTTATCTTGATCATAATCTTGCCCAACAACTGACATTATCATTTGTCAGCGGGGGAAATGCTGCCTGTATTCGCAGTAAAATAGCTTAAATTATTGACAATGCCAAAGGGAACTCATTTGACTTCCAGCAAACATTAGGGAATTAGCTTAGAATTATAAATACGTTTATGCTATAACATTACTTTTCGTCACAGATGTGTTTCTATTTCAGTATGTTGAAGGTGCGATCGTCACTAGATTTTTGCAATAGGATTTCAAAATCCTAACTCCAAGATGAATTTGATTTCATAAACCATGTCGGACTTCGACTTAACCTCCGCATTGGGGCTCATAGCCCATTTATATGTGGCATACTCACCTGTGACAGCTGGGGATCCATCATCTTGGCCACGACTCCACCTGACTCATTTGTGGTCACTGGCCAGGCTCATTTCTCGTTTAGCCCGGCTTTTCAATTACCGCTCGGCTGGGCCTTTGAAGCCAGTCCACAAAAAGAGGAGCCAGCCAGCCGACCCTTTGGCCATCGAAAGTAGAGACTTTGCTGAATTAGCGGCAATTAATCACGGCGACATGTGGATTGTGGCAGGGAATGGCTCTCTGAACTCGCATCTTGCGGCGCGAATGCCAAATACCACTAATACCGGGCATTTACTAAGCCAGTTTAGTGGTCAAAGTTCCAGGAACTTGTTTTCCTTTTTTCCGTTGCCAGGAGCAGCTGCTGCAATGTGTATTTCTATTCAACTAAATGTTATGCTCGTTAATTAATGTCACCTTGAGGTGCTGGCTTTATTTATTATTTAATTGTTATATATTTCCAGTAGTGAACATTTCAATATGCACAGCAGCTTAAGTTATGTTTGAAAATTGCATATGAGAAGGGATTTTTATTTTATATTTTTCGATTTAAATCGTCCATCTCATTTACCAACATTTCATAATGGTTTTCCCGCTTTTCCTTTCTTCGCAGATCGAAGCTTTTGGCGGATCAGCCACACCATGTGCCATGGAGAGCCTGGGCCTGGGCAGCAGACGCAACAATGGCAGCAACTCGACGGCCGCCCCCACGACGGGCCAGGGGGGCGTGGTTGGGGGAGGGGGCGTGGCCGGCAAGGTTTTGGTCCACACAAAGCTAAAACAGCAGCAGCAGCAGCAGCACTCGAATCAGAATTACTATACGCAACAGCAGACGCAACTGCAGCGACTGAAGCAGCAGCAGCAAAAGTTGCAGCAACAGCAACAGCAACAGCAGCAACAGCAACTGGAGGCGGTGCACGGGGGCGTGGCTAAGCAGTGCCTGCAGTTTCCACCACCGCCGGACTATCCACCACCCACCAGCGGTGGTGGTTCGCCGGTGAACACGCCTGGCAGGAGACAGCTATTGCCCCGGTATCCCGATCCCGATCCGGATGCCATTGAGATTTGCAATGAATCGGCGACTTTGGAGACATCACCATATCATCTCAAGCAGCTGGCGGCGCGGCATAGCAAGACTCTGGGCAGGAACCTTGGCCATCAGCAGCACCACCATCACACTGGTAAATATATTGTGGTTGCATTCCAAATGTACTCACTTATTAAAAATGTTGCATATGGAAACCATGACTAAAGATTAACGGTTTAATGTTATCAAATTACAAATATGAACCTATTAAATATTAATATTTAACACTCTTTTATAGTCCACCTGCATCATGACTACTCGTATGCCTACTACGAACCTGGTGCCGCCATGAGACACTCCAACGTACCGGGTGCGGTTTCCTCAGGCGGCGGAGGAGGAGGAGGAGGTGCTGGAGGAGTCTCGTCGGTGGTGGACACCACCTCATCATCCTCCCCAACGGCCGAACCACCACCGAACTCCATTCGAGCGCTGCTCTCAAAGGGCAAGAAGAACAAACAGCTGGTGAGCCCGGCCACCTTGCAGTCCTACCAAACGCGTTACCACAAGTTGACCACCAAATCGGGCATGGGTCAGAGCGAGAACTTCTACGAGGAGATCAACGCGGCTGCCCTGCAGACCAGCAGCGGGCACCATCTGCGAAGTACAGTGGGCTCCCATTCGGCTGGCTCGCTCAATCAGACGCTGGTGGAGGAGGAGCTGCGTCGAGTGCAGAACAGACACCACAAGATATTGGGCGAGCTCAATTTGAGTGTGGAGGCCATGCTGATGCCGGAGAGTCCGCCCAAGTCCATAGACCAGCAGCCGCAGGGGGCAGGATCGGCGGGATCTGGCGGAGCTGAGGCCACTCCACCGCAGCCCAGTGTGAGTGTAACGGCAGCCAGTGGCCAACCGCCCACGATTTTGGCCCGACTGACCTCCGCCTCGGCGGACAACATCTGTGATAGCGGCGGTGAGGCGGGGAAAAGGACCAAAGCAGCGCCTGGCTGTCCTGGCGGTGGAGTGGAGCAGCTGCTGGCCTCCACATGCGGCGACTTGGACAGTGGTTTCAGCGGCAGCAGCGGTGCCAGTTACATCGGCAGCCTTCGTCTGAGCAAAACGCAGCACATCAAGTGCGCCCGCCAAACGCCCACCGTGGGCACTCAAAGCTGTCGTTCGTTCCAGCGAGCGGCCACTGTATACGATGAGGCTGGAATGACTGGTGGTGGTGGCCAGAGCGGGAGCAGCTTCCTTACGCGAGCCTCCTGTGGTCGCAGAATACTCAGCTGCGCCAGAATACGAGCCGCCGAGGATCCGGGGCCCAATCACCGGATTGCAGGCGGCAATGGCATCCAAACGGTACAGACCACCGCCACGGAATCGAAGGCAAGGAGCTTCTGGAGTCGCAAAGGATGGCGGAAGCTACCGGGTTTCTCCACCTCAACGTCCAGCATCAATGATACGGGCTTATCGGGTGAGTTCGTCAATAAAAGTTAAAGCTCGTTTATATTTCCTTGCTACAAAGACAAATATTTCCCATTAGCTAGAAAAAAAAACTTTTTTGCGCTAAGCGTGGAGCTAAAAATCGAAGTTATTAACCCTTAGTTAGTTACTCTCTCTCTGATTTCCCTACACTTGCTTGTAAAGTCTTATATAAAAGGTTATCGAACATGACATTAATTTTTAAACTCAAGTTCGATGAATAAAAGCTTACCCAATTTGCATATGCATATAAAAGTATACAAGAAAAACCAGGAAAAGTTTATTCAAGATAATTTTTAGACATTTATGGATTTAACAACTGTTCGTGTAAGAAAGATAACTGTTATACATTCATTTGAATTTAATAGAAGAACTCCAAAGGTGGCGCTTCTTCGAATTTAGTTTACTATTGCTCCTTATTTGTACATAGGTGGAGCTATTGAGTGATACGAAAAAGTACAATCATCTTTAAAATTGTATCGTGTTTGCTCATTCTGCTCATTGACTGCTTGCTGCTAAATCTAAATCTAAATACTTAGTCTTTAAAATCATAGCCCTTTTTATAGATATACATATTTTTAACAGCGTAAATAAGAAGCGAATTTCAGCTAGGTCTAAATAATAATTAGCCTCAGTATTTTTTAAAGCTGAAAAGAATTGTGTTTTACAGAGACCTTGGGAAATTTAGTACATAAAACTGGGAAATCTTTTATCTACATAATCGTGTATATTTTAAAAAGCGCTCCATGTAAAATGAGAAATTGCCGCTAGATGTCTCACGTTTCGCCTCGCACACTATAGGTGGCGCTAGCAGAAACTTAAGGAACTCGCCAGATGACGCCACTCAGATTTGCCCACCTGCCCATTGATGGCGCCACTCACATTTCCAAACCAACTTTTCCACTTATCCCCCATTCGGCTTATCGCTCCCCTGGACGGAAAGCAGCAACGCCCCCCTTTTTTCCACCCATTTCTATATATTTTTATCAGCGGCTTTGCATGCAGAGCGAGCATCAGCATCAGCATCATCGTATCAACGAACAACGAGCGTACCCCATTCGAATCGGCCCCAGCGATACGATCCATGAGTCCGCTTTTGCGGTCCCGCTTTTTCTCATTTTTTCGGTTTTTTTTATTTGCTCCGCTGGCTCCAGTCTACAGAGTTTACAGTCTCGTTTTGTTCGATTTCAATTTTTCTCGTATTTTTTCCAGCGCTTTTTTCGGCTTTTTGCCCACTTCGGTTGCGCTGCGCTTCGGGCTCCACGTTCCGTTCCATTCACGTTCGCCATGGCGATGGATTCATGGATGCGGTTTCAGTAGAATCGATCTTGTCGTGGATGCCGCATGCTTTTTTTTTCGTGTGTGCCAAAAACGCGGGCTTTGTGTTCTCGTTTGCCCCGAAATACTTTACATTTTCACGGGGCTTTTTGGGCTAAATGTTTTTGTGTCGAGAAGCACAACTTTGCCTTAGAGACTCTATCGGGTTATGATTGTGTCGGGACTTATGTAGGTGATGTTATTGTGAATTAGGCCTGGAATTAAGTGCGTGTAATGGCCTTTCAACTGATTAAATCCGCTTTGGATGGACCGCCGCAGCAGCAGCAGCAGTTGCTCAGACGTCACAGCAATTTGGGTCTGCCCCATCAACATGCCGCAGGAGTTGTGCTACTAAAATGTGGGTAAACACTTAATGAACAAATCGCAAAATTAATTGAAAATTAGAAATCATACTTGTGTTAAGGGTAAGCCAGACGGGAGCAATTAAATTGGGATCGGTGTTTAGCTAGAGCAGCTTTAAAACATTTATTAAAATAAAATTTTAGAACTAACTTAAAATAAAAACATAGTTAAAGAAAGTAGTAAGAGTGAAAGAATAAGACTAAAATGCATAATATAGTTAAAAAGAATCCAATGAAAATGATATTGTTAGGAAAGTATTTTATAGTCAACGTTTTTAATAAAATTTTCCAAGTCCATAGAAAAAAGTCAAAAAATTTAATGTGTAAACCCAACTAGCAAGCGGCAAACAATTGATTGGATGATTGAATGTTTTAGTTGATTTATTCTATAGAGAGCTATTTGGGCTCAAGATGACTGTCCTCTTGGCCAACGCAATTTTGAAACAAATTTACAATTTTATACCAGCTGCTGGCCAAATGAATCATACGAAATATACACAGTATATACGGTATGCCCCCTATATTCCTCCAAATGTTTAAGCTATTTCTGTGCGTAATTTGTTGTTGGCCAGCGTGACTCACTAATAGTGTGATTTGTAGTTATTCTAGACCGAAATAAAAAAAAACGAGCCACTGCCAAAAATAAAATCTATTTATATGAGATTAAAACGAAGTGAAAAAGGGCACAGCTGATAGAACAATCGGACTGGTAAATAAATAACCGATTCATTTGATTTAATTAAGTAATGCGACAAGATCAAAGTTCAGCTGGGAGTAAGTTTGTTTCAGAATGTAAATAAATAGATTAACAATATGTCATTGCCCAATAATAGACATGATTATTAGGGAAAACTAATTGGGAGATTACTTAACAAGCTAAAATATTTAATGAAAATTTCAATTTGAGTGCGTAGCAACAATTCAATTGAATAAACAGGTGCATTCAGTCATAAAGTAAGAGAACAAATTCAAAGGCAACTTTTGCAGAAGTTCAGCAACAATAAATGCATAACTTAATTTTATGGCCTCAACAAACAATAAATAAATAGAGAGCGCTCATATCATAATCTCGGCTTAATTTGTTTGCTAATTTAAATCATTTTACTATATATATAATTATATATATATTTAGTTATCCATGCACTAGTTTTCGCACTAAAATCGTTAGCAATATTGTTAAATAACTTTGTTGTTTTGAAATATATTGCTACTTAAGCGCCCTATTACTTCGATCACAGCTGCATATTCGCGTACTAGGGCATTCCAGGTCATTGCCCAGTCGCGTATACCCCTCAAATATGTTTAAATATATATATATATATATATATATATATATATATATATATATATATATATATATACCTATATATATATTTGCATATATACCAAGAGCAACAGACTAACTTGAAATTAACGGCGGGGTGAAGGGGGTTCACTTGGCAATTAATAAACACATTTCAAAGTATTTGCGCAAATGCATGGCGAAAATGGCAATAAATAGTGCTCCTCGCTTCAAACTTATTCCTAGATTCCATTCAATTATTCATCATAAAAATCTGAAGACGAATAAAATGGAGAGAATTATGATTGCACTTTTGTTGTCGCTTATTTCCCCGTTCATTGTGCGCGCTTGTTGTTGACTTTTGTTTGTTGATGTTGCTGCTGCGGCTGCTGCTGCGTTGTTGCTGCAACTATTATTGCAGGCATCTGTGGCATTAGCAGCGCGTGTTTGAGTGCCGCTTTAACTAAGCACTCGTTAATCAATGTCGCCAGTGAGTCTCTTCTTTCCACCATACATACATACAGGCACTTCCACAGCCATTTCTCTGGTCATAGTTGTCGATATTTTACAGCGGATATCTGGCTCTGGTCTGCGGCGGAATTATGTGGTATTGGGGGTGTCCAAGTCTGTCGGCATTTTGTGGGGTTAAGTACTTGGAGGCACATGGAATTGGGCAATGAGTGATATGGGGGATTGCTTCTAACGACTTGGCTTAGCAGTGCCATTGCTTTTTCCACATAATATGAATATTTTTGGAAAACATTATGTTCTTCCTCATTAAGTGCAAATGAGGCCTTATAAATATTATAGATTAAATCCTATAAACATTATTAGCACTACTATTATATTAAACATATTTAGATATTTTTTCTAAATTTATGACTATTGGTTAGGCCTTAACTTTTTACAAATAAATATTAAGTGAGTAACTTAGAGTAACAGCCATTTGCACGGAATCGGTACCAAGAGTATAGGATGAGCCATAGGCTGTTTAAGCCACTTACATAGCTGTCCTCCCACCCACTGCCCCCACCCCCTCGCAACCCCTCTGCATGCCCACCAAATCGAGTCGAGAGTTTGTCATGTACGACACGAAATTCGTGTAGCCTTTGGTGGATTTTTAGTGAAAGTGTTTAGCCTTTGCCTGCATCTAAGCACACAAAAAAGGCAGCTTAAAAAAAGAGCAGCAACAAAGCAAGTAACAAACAGAAAACGCCGAAAAAAAAGTGTGCTCATTATTTCGTTTTGAAAACAGTATTTACTTGGCATACTTTTTTGCCCAACGGCATCGAACACACCTAGGATGGCAGTTGCAGGGTGTACCACGCGGCGTATGCGCAACGTTAATTAAAATTCAAACCCCCCCTCCAAAAACTATGGTCGCCCATTTTTGAAAGCGGTTGTTAGCCAAAATTTGCATAATAACAACCGCAACAAGAAAACAATGTAACCGACAATCGGCAATCTCAACTTATCTGAAATTATAACAAACAACGCAGACAATGCTCATACGTACTGTTGTACTCACTGGGGGAAAAAACTACTACCACTACTACAAACATACAAAAAATTTGCAGATAAACACCGACAAAGTGCCATCGTTTAATTTGAATGGTGAGATATGAAAAAGTGATTGAAAAAACTTAAGATTGATTGCATAGTTCGCCGGGTTACGTGTGAGATTTCAAAACTGTAATAAGTTTGAAAACTGAAATAAGTTTTCTGTTTCTTCCAGTGTATTAAGACAT
The DNA here is from genome assembly GCF_004382145.1 of Drosophila mauritiana. Classification (NCBI taxonomy): domain Eukaryota; kingdom Metazoa; phylum Arthropoda; class Insecta; order Diptera; family Drosophilidae; genus Drosophila; species Drosophila mauritiana. The sequence goes on along the minus strand of NC_046672.1, from coordinate 17,369,872 downwards.
CGTGTTTGTGGGTTCTACTGAAAAATTTCGTTTGTTTTGCGGTTTTCTGGAAATATCTGCATTTTTTTCACAATCGGTTTGCAGACTTCATTGTTTAATTACTTTAGCTAGCAAATAAACTCATTTTAATTTTGAATGCAAATTCTGTTAACATAGTTAGTTAACTCAATTTAACATTAAATCAAAGTCATTGCTTGTATTCTACTTGTGGTTTCCCATGAATATTTGCAAATCGGTTGGCAAAGTGAGTTGTTTAATTACCTTTTTATTCAAACAAAATGCAATGCATAATATATATATTGCTTGCTCTTCTTTACTTGGTTACTTGATTGTAAGTTTCTTAGCCATTCCCATTTAGATTAAGATCCAGATTTAATTATCTGCAGCCATAAATTTCGCCAGCGATTCTTTGGCGCTGCAAGGAAAGTAGCCGCTGCTTTTTGTGGCTGTTTTAAATACATTACTTTTGTAGGCCATGGCCAAGATGATTAATGGCCGAATATATATTGGACATTATTTAGTCGCTGCTGCGGCTGTTGCTTCTTCTGCCCGCGTGCTGTCAATATGTCGGCACTCTGGACCCCCCTCTCCCCCTCCCAGACCGACGAGTGTGTGCGTTTTTTTTTTGCCAACTTGGTAACCCTCTTTTCTGGCTCCGTGTTGACTTGGCTTAGTTCGGCACACGCGGCCAATTATCGCTGTCAATGCCAATTGAAAGCCATAAATTTTACCCCCTCCTCTTTTTGCTTCCTCACTCATCTTGGACAATTGTCGCTGGGGCGCGGGGCGGCCGGGGGGCGTGGCTGGGCGCCATGAGATCCACATTTGCCAATTGGTTTTCGGTGTTGACACCATTAAGCCGGGCCGCAACTTGTGGCTGCCACCAGATTTACGACTGCTGGTTGCACACAGTGGAGCCTGAAAAGGTTTTTTTTCAACTATAATGTTATTCATTTCCGTTAAAATAAAATTAAGTTTATTCATCGGCTTTACATACTGAAATATAAAACCTTTCTTTGCATTATTTTTAAGTTTACTATCATATAATATTTTATATTCTAAAAACGTACTCCAATTTTGATTTAGTATTTTAAAGTGAACTCTTATAATTTCATGGTTGTTTAAATCGGCGTCAATTTATTTTGTTGAACTTTTTTGTATCATTTTGAAGCATCATTTTTTTGGTGTCGTGTGACTTTTTCGCTGGCATTGTGCAAGCCAATTAAAGCCGCCAAATAGTTGGCCAATTGTCTTAGCCCCTTCTCCCTACCGTCGCCTCATTTAGTTGTTCCACTTTACATGATGCAAATCACAAAAAATAGCCAAAAAACAAAAAAAAAAAAAACAGGAAAAAAACAAGGAAAATTAAATTAAGTTGCGGCAAAGTCGTCTGTCGTCGCCGGTTGCATGCTGCAGATCACTTGCCTGAGATTAAAGCGGCAAGTATGCGTCAGATACTCGCTGCAAGTATCCCCCTCAACCCAAACATAACCCCATTTTCCACCAATTGGCCGGCGGCCAGTCACTTGTGCCGCATTGCGCATACGCACCGTTGACCCAGCCGCATTATTTTCGCCTCAGAATCGAAATTGGAATTAGAATCCGAGCGGCTAACTGGGCCAAGCAAGTGCCGATCGATGATTCCCGCTCTCGTTTCCCTCTTTTTCGATTTTTTTTTTTTTTCTCATTGACTTTTTTGTGTGCCCCACTCTGATGCTTAATTAAGTTTTTGTGTTCGACTGTCAGCAACTGGATTGACTTGAAATAGTTGAAAATAAACTGCGAAAAAATGTGCAACAAAATGGAAAATAAAAGAAAAAAAAATCATGTGGCAGTGCGCGACGAATGTGTCTAACCAAAAAGCGTATGGCCAGCATTTTGTGGCACAAAACGTTTTTGGCACGCATCTGTTGTTGCTTTTTTGCGCAAAGCTGTTGCTTTTCCATCTTAACGTGGCCAAATGCTGAATGCTGATGACAGTGGGCCGCGGCTGCCGTTGTTGGTCAACAACATGATTTATGTCCGAGCCGTGAGCCTGGGCGTGGCCTGGAGCATTTGAGCCGGAAGCAGACGAGCGCCGGACAGATGGACGGATGGCTGGATGACTGGATGGCTGGATGTCTGGTCAGCAGCTACCAACGATGACAGACAGGCTCCAGACGAGATCCCGCAGCAATATCACACAGCCACAAATTACAATCGGAAATTTCATAACAAGGAAGATATAGAACAGTTGATAGAAATTTATGGCAGTCAACGTATTAATTGGCATACAAATAGAAACTGAAACATAAGTAAATCAAACTTTTCAAAAATATTCTATGGTGGGAATATCCTGCCCTGGCAAAACCTATTCGATTATTATTAAATATGTGAATTTATGGGCATTGAGCTTAAGATATATCTAGTTTCATTTTCCAAGTGCATCCAGATCAGCAGCACATGTAGGAAAATAAGAACCGAGCCGCAGACAGGCGACTATTTCCTCCTTATTAGAACTGAGATACCACGTTCAGGTTCCTAGTTGGCCTTACTTTGTTGCAGCGCAGCGAATGCAGTCCCTCCAGCGCAAAAGTTAAAGATAATAACTTTAGTCAGGGTTTTCAGATGGATTGCCAGCAGAAAGAAAGGAAAATCGCATTGAAACAAAGATCCTTTAAAGGCTAAAGCCATTTAATGTGCCGTTTACCTATAAATATTCCATAACATATGCACCTGAGCATACAAGACAATATATTGCTAAAGTGCTTGGCGCTTAACGAGATCAATTGCTTGGCAGGCAATTATAATAAATACATTCAGCCTGATTAATCGGTAAACGCCCCGAACTAATCTCAATTCCACTTAGCTATCCTTGGCGAGAACATTTACTCGTTACACTGCTGAAATTTCAACCGGATGAAATCGGCCCACAAAATATTGAGCAGCACACATAACCCATTTATCGGGACTGCACATAATATAGTGTCTATGTGCATATATTGCATAATTGATTGCGGCTCGTTGTGGGTGGGAGGGGGTTGGGGGCGAGAATGGAATGTCCATGTAATTGCATGCCAGGTGTCATAAAGCTCTTTGCAATTTGTGCTGCTGGCCCGCCCAAGCCAAAAAACTACATACAGTGGGGCCTCCATAAACTGCACGAGCTGTCCAACAACAAATGCTATTTATGTGTATTTTGTGTGAAGAAAAATCGATTGCAACATAATTTACTGGGTATTTACATTTGAATATCTGTTTGCTGCAAGCTAAAGACATTTAAAATAATTCAAATGTTATATGTTAACAAAAAAGACTTAGAGTAATTAAATCAGAGAAATTACTAAGATTTTTTTTTTAATTTTAATTAATTTTGTTTTTACTAAATTAAAGATTTAAATATTTCATGGAATATCGGTAGAAACTGGGGAAAAAAACAATAATTATAAGGCTAAGGAGTAACGGCTATTACTATAAATTGGAATATACATTTATTGAAGTTCTACTTTTTAAAGCAAAAACAATCCCTTTAAAATATTTTAATTTTTATTTTAAATGTTTATAATCGAGAAATGAAAAGAAGGAAGACTGTAGTCGAGTGGGTATGTGCATCGAAGTCGATTTTTCTTGTGGTGGCAAGTTGCACGCTGCAAGTTGCACTTTCGGTTTCGCTCTTGGTTTCGGTGTCGCTGCCCACGCATGGCAGACCCCAACCCCCCTCCCCCCCTCACCCTCCACCACCCACTCCCCGCTGCACTTCCTCGACGCCCTGACTCTTCCGCCCGCATTCTCAGACGACAACTATGGCAACCACAACAACCTGGCTGCTGGTGCTTATTTAACACAGTTTAGTTGTTCAGTTGTTCAGTTGGTCAGTGCGGCGTTTTTGTACCGAGTTGCTATTATTGTCGCCCAGGCAAATTCGCTTTTAATGAGAAACCAAAAAGCGCAGCCGCCGCCGACGCTCGCAATTTGCCTGCGCTTGCAGTTCGCAGTTTCAGTTGTTGTTGCCATTAAAACATAAATTTCCATGAATTAACAACAAAAAACAGCAGCTCCCGACAGCAGTTTTGCAGTCGGTTCCACTTTGGTTCCTTTATTATGCCATTGCCATACCCTTTGCTAGAGTTAACCGTCACTTTAACGAGAGGTTTGCAAATAAAATTGCAGGTGATTCTCTTGTAGCCAATATAGTATTCTTAAGTTATTCCAAGACAATTCAAAAATGACCATAACGGCTGGTTAAATATTAAGAGATATTAAATGAAATTCATTGCAAAGACTAACGGTTGTTTTTGATTAATTACCCACCACTAAATATTTGGAGAGGGTACTCAATAGACTGTACGTTTTGAGGTCTAACCTTTACTACTTATTTCTCTTATTTGTTTTGTATGTGCGTCATGGCAGAAAAAAGCAAAACCGAACTGAAGGCATGGGCCAAGTATAGCAAAATGTAGAAAGCTCAAACAACAAAGGAGTGCAAACAAAACAAACAAAATGCAAAAACAAAGTGGAAGGATCTGCACAAAAAGAAAATTGAAGAATAGCTCAAGCACAATGAAGCCAACAAATTACTGAAGCAGGGCAATGTCAAGGAAAAAGTAAAAGCGAAAATTTTAATAATACAAATTTACTCAGAATGTGCAGGAAATTTATTTAAAATTCGCTTACAAATTTTAAAGCATTTTTTCAATCATACCGGAAATCTCATTCAAATAGACGGGTAAATTCCGAAAGTTTAATGTCCTTTAACCTGCGAAAATTCTTGAGCCATTTGCCCTGCGTTTATTGTTTACCAAATAGAGGTCTTAAAACGCATTAATTTTATTTTGTTTAATTCGATTGGCCGCATTTGTTTTCGTTGGTTTCTCTTAATCGATATTGCAACCAATCGATGATGGATTCCAGCTGCTCGTGCCTTACTCGCTCATATGCAGATTAATGCCTTTGAACTTGGACGTGTGTTCTTCAATCCCCAATCCGAACCCCTTTTAATCGCTCAAGTTCTGCTTCCCTCTTCAGAGTTGTTTTTTATTTTTATTTTTATTTTCATCTTGTTTTTGAAACGCGTCAAAAGCACGCCTGTAACACGATCTTTTCTGAATCGCGAGACGCGGTGGATCGGTGTCGGGGATTTGGTTTTTTAGTTTTTTATTTCTCCTCGGGGTTCGCTGTTCTTGAAAGCTGTGCCCACTTGTGCCAGTGATTCAGATCCAGATTCGGATTCAGATCCAGATTTAAATACAGACCCAGACAGCTGCTACTGTGCTGATTTTTTTAGGGAACTGTAATGGTCGCATTGATAGGACTGCTTTTATAATAAGGTTTTCTCACATATATTAATTAAATTAATTTAAGAACTTAACTAACTATGCTTTGTTGTGGCGAAAACTTAAACTTCGCAAACGCAATGCATTTCCTTGAATTCTAAAAATACCAATTCTATTTAATCACCTCTATCAAATGCGCAAATGAAGTGCCCAAGCTTTCGCCAGTGGCCAGGGCTTACCAGAATTGGTGAGTAGCTTTAGCCAGAAACTGAAATTAATCCTGAATGCAGGATTTATCCAGATGCAGCAATACCTTTTGTTATACGAATACTACCGAGGCAAGCATATTCTTACTTCATTTTCGGTCATATTTTTGTCGCTTATTGGGTAAAAAAAAAAAATGGCAAATACTCAGGCATACAAAATTGCGGCACACATCAGAGTTGGCCGAAACGGGAAATTATTTTCCGAACGCCGACTTAAAATCCAGCTCACATGTTTGAGGGCTTAAAAGTCGAAAAGCTTGCAAAGAATACCTGGGAAAAAAACTCACAAAAATACGATTCGAAAGGCGTAATCAGATGGCATGAAATGCGATTTGCCAGAGGAGAATTTCGCCTTTGTCCTGTCTGAATTGTTTTGTTTGCTCCGCTCCTCCGTTCGGTGGCCAAAAATAGAACGTAATTAAGAGCAGGAAATTTCACTTTTGCGTTTCCATTGAAAGTGCCCATAGAATTTCCCGACTGCTCAAACAGCTCAAAGTGCAGGCAACACGAATGATATATGCGCCAACTCACTTACATCTACGCAAATATGAATATGAATTTTCCATTGCTTAAGACGACTGTATGAGTGTATGTGGCAAGTATTTGTGTGTGTGTGTGTCTCAATGGCGAATGGAAAACAATAACTCGAGCCCAAAGTTCAGGGTGTTAAAACACCGACAGCTAAATGCCCTGCCATGGGAATCACTAAAGGTTTGACGGTTAATATAAAGGTATGTAATGGAGAAATGTTATGCGTTCAACATACATCCTTGCATACTTTTAAGCATCTGTGTGTTTTTAAAAATTTATTGATTTCCATTGCACGCTCGTTAAGGATATTAGTTAAACCAACATATATATATTTCTGATATTTATAGACTATGTAAAAGTCAATTTTTGGAGTTTACTCCATTTCATCATATTTTGTTGAATACTTTTAAGCAGCTCTGTGGTTCTGAATCATTGCTAATTTTGTCATTCATGATTTTTCCCCATTTGGCATTATTTTCGCATCTAAGCAGATTCTTTGCACTGTAACTAAGAGAACGCCCAAGAAGAAAAGTGTATGCAACTAAATCCTTTGGCCTCCTCGTTCCGAGAATGCAAACCCTGATGAATATTTCCCCTCCCCGCTTCTGATTGCTGAAAAACCCCCTTTCCACCGGGGACTTACCCATCCTCACTCTCGAAATCGCCTCACAATAATTGAGAGCACGCGCACCGGATTACACGAAATTATTTCATTGCAGGACCCGCACGAGGGTTGCATTTGCATCGGGACTTTTTTCCGAGGGGTAACTGAGAAATTCAGGGGGTTGGAAAAGTCAAAAAGGGTAAAGCTGGCAGGCCATATATCTGCGGTTTGGCTGCACGATATATGGGTTTTCAACTGAACAGATTGATTTCCGCACACCGCACCCCCGAAATTTTCGCCAAATATTGATATCACTACTGTAAACATCGATATCCCACCGATGGCCCATAAATAATAATACATTTAACGATTTCCGAACCGGGACTTGTGTTTACCAGGAAATTGTTATTGTTATTGCTTGGGCACCCATAAAGTGTGAATACGCAAAAATATGCCAGATACAAGGGATATTTCTCCTTTGGCTGGGAATTAGCTTTCCGATTTTTAAACATCATGAATCACCATCTGCTAGAAAAGAAAAAGAAAGATGTTCAAACAGTTGTGTCGAAAATTATACAATTCAACTAGCAAAAATATATAGATAAACTTATTTTTCATTAAATGCGATACATAAGGTTACATGCCTGTTGTACCACACTTTGTTCATATTTCTCCGCATTATCAAAAGGTGGTCTTGATTTTCTCACAGTATTTTCCCGACACTATCGAACCGACCGAGCTGATCACACTCAAGTTTCAAGCGTTTTCCTGCTTACGTTTTTTTTATTGATGCTGCGCGTTGATTTTCAATCGAAAGATGAAATTAATTGTCTCCTTTTACCTGTGCGGCAGCCACACACGTTGGTTTCAGGCTGGCCACCCAGGTGTTAAGTCCCCGCCCCTCCGGCTTTTCAATCGCCCGCACCTTAACCCTCAGTTGGGTGTATATGTAACCCTAGACGGGCCAACAATCAACCATCTTAGCCTAGGCCAAGTTCCGTTAAAACAACAACCCGAACTCAAAATAAATAATGTAAGTTGAAGAACTGAGGCAGAGTTGTCATTGCTCAATGTGAAGCAGATTTTCCGAATCGTTGATTGTATTACGAGCAGCTGTCGACATTTAAGTGAGATATCCCCACCCAAATATCCGTATATCGCAATCGGCTTACTTTGGCTTTGAGCAATTACGGTGGATCCAAAAATCGAAGCTAATCTAGCAAAGTATTAAGCAAATATCTATCACTATATCTTTTCCGATGATCTTGGATATAAGCTAATCTTGCATTTTGATATTTTTCTTTCCTCTAACATGGCATCTTATTGAGACTTCCCTAGATTGCCAGGCAATTTTACTGAACGCAAATTTCCCAGATGGTCTGCATACTTTTCGAGATCACTGTGGTCGATCAATGCTCTTCACACTGTCCGTTGACCGTCAGGACCAATTAGTTAACATGAACAATTTCACGCCTCGTTAGGAGATGATAAAGACCCAGATGCAAGGGGCAGTCTCTACGAGTATAGGAGAGTATCGATGAAATGAGGGAAAATGAGGGTGAGGAGGGATCTGGAGAGACGGGTCTAAGTTGGTCAATGGATCGGTGGATGAGCCCGGCTTGCGTGCTTCAAAGACATTTCGAATTCGGTATTGCCCATCGCTTTGATCTCTAATTAATCGAACATTTTCAGTGAAATTTTCACCATTAGAATATTTTGTTTATCGATACGACGAAGAGGAAGACGTTCAAGATTTTCCAGACCCCAGGAATTTGTTTGGATTATATTGGGTACCTATAAATATATGTATATAACTTTTTTTCACATGATCTGCTCGCATCTCTGTCTGGCTTTATAAGTTTTGTGCATTGCTGTTTTTGGATTTTCCTCGACCTTCTCTTTTACCTTTTATTTTTGCCTTGGGCAAAGAAAATGTTTTTGTTTTGGCCAGTTTTTGTTGTGTTGCCAATTTGGCGATTTGAATGCCAGATACTCTCGGACATGACCGATGCATACTCATAATTTTGTTTTGTGTTGTTTTTTTCCCCTCCCCCTTACCAGTTTTTCTCATTCGGCCAAGAGGAGAGTGAGATTTATCTAAGTTTTCAATACCGCGGGCCGCGAAAAGCAACCGAAGTTGGCTTGATAAGTTGTCGTCACTGCGGCAATTGGCTTTGTTGCTGTTGCTGTTTGGCTTGTTGATAGGTAATTTACATAATTACCGCAAGGCGTGTCGGCCGACAATTGCATGTGGCACCTACCGCCCCTTGGCCTCCTCCTCCGCCCCCTTCCGGAGAACAGAAATCAGAAATCATCCAGACCACAGCAACACAGAGCTGATAAGCCGGAGCCACCAGTCAACCTACTGTGACACCGCCGAGCAAACAAACGGCGAAAAAAGGGGTTGCGAAAGGGAGTCGACTGTGTCACACCGCGCAGAATGGATATTGCTTTGTTTGTTCGGCTGGTCACACTGATATATGTGATGCTTTCTTACAGTATGACCTTGGAAGTTGCGGAAATAAGCTATATGACATCTAAGCTGTAAACATAATATGGACTGTAGCTTTCTGTACTTACATATAATTTTAAACTTTGCTCGCTTCAGTCGCTTCGAACTGATATACCCCAGCCGCTATCCAACCAATGAGCAGCCGACCGAGGCATAACTATGCGGAACTGAACAGGCATTGCAAAAGGGCGCGCAGGGGCCTGTCAGGGGGCGCATTGAACTTTAGCAGAAAACGAGCAGCAGGCAAAATCAAAGCGCGCCAGCGACGAGAAAAGAAGAAATCTGCGGACCGTCTGCGGGTCGGTCACTGCCATCCATCCCCATATATACTTGCAACCTCCATCCTCAGATCGGCAATCTCTATCCACCGTCTTCACTGCCAAATGCCAAATTCTGTTTCCAACTCGGTCCCAGTTGGTGCGTGCATTATTATGCATGTGGGGATATACATAGATGTGGAGGCATTTGTACACAACGAGAAAATTAGCATGCTTCGCTTGCAGAATTGGTCACACACGCAAGGTGCAGTGTGACCTTGCCACCTGGGGAAATACGTTTTAAATTTGGATGTCGTGCTAGGGAATGTATTAAAAATGAGAGAGGGAGTAAACTAGAAATGCAACAAATTAATTTCATATAAAAAGTATTGCAACATTCCCTTAAAATTCGTCTAACTGTATCTGCAAATATGTGGGGAAGAGGGTATGGGATGAATACTGTTGTTGATGTCGCCTGTTTTGCCATAATTATTATTTTTATTCTCGATGCTACGCTGGATTGTTAATCCCTCGCCCAGGAGCTGTCAGCACTTGAGAATGTACTGCATTCTTGTGCTCCCCTTAAAATTTCATTCGCATGTACATTAAATTTGCTAGCTTAGTATTTTGATTAATGGAACAAATGGAACAAAATAAATAAATACAATTCGAAAGCAGTTCTAAAATTCAAAGGCAATTTACTGATTTAAGAATGGCTATATACATATTTCTCCTTAATTTGTTTACTTTGGCGCCCCGTAATAATTTATGTACTCACGCGGTACACTTTAGTGCTATGGGTTATTGGCACTATATGCAGATAACCGATTTGGCTATTGAAATTATGTTCTCATGTGATTAAAATTAAAATTGAACTAGTGTGATTGGCAGTGGAATATCCCATGAGGTAATTGGCCATCGTTTAGTGCATCATGATGATTTCCCCATTGACTCCCATGTGTCATCCGTCGATACTCAAAATCTGTCCCGTGAATCATCCTACGCTTGCAGCAAATAAGCTCCCCAATTGGCTGAATCAAATGCTGTTATCAGTGGCAGGAACTGAATCCTGCGTCATTTGCCCGATTTTGGATTCCGTGCAGCAGGCGGCAAAGCGGGTGATATCAGCATGAAACGTGTCCCGACAACGTGTGTGTGCTCTTCGTGACCATGTGGCCAGGATAGGTCGTTGCACTGCGAGAAATAATCTAAAAAGGATTTAAATAATAACTACTAACTACATAATTATATGCAAATTTCTAACAGTATAATCGCTAAGTTATTATAAGTATACGTAGTCAAAAGATTAAAGAAGCTTATTTAACAGGTATTCTCATTAAAGAAAGTATCTTTAAAGATGCATTACCACTTAGTAACTTTAAGTTCAAGCTCTTTCTTTAATTAAAGGTCATAGTCTAGATCTAGTTGCTGTTTTGGGCAGTGCATAGTTGTTTTTCATTTATTGCGTAAAAGAGCAATTTGTCGTTGTTTATTGTGCGCTTATTATTTCATTGACATTGCCACAGCAGCCGCAATATTTGTTTCGGATTTTTGCATTGTCCCCTGGACGGCACAACAGCCCACCGCACATTGCCCCACCCATTAGACGCCCACCGCCCACCGCCCACTGCCCCGCCCACATTTCAGCAGATACCGACCGCTGGGTAGTAGAATCAAAATGAAACACGAGCTTTTAATTGAATTGACTTCATGTTGTCCGGCGGGCGACGTTGAAGTTCGCCTTCGGTTCGGAAACTGAGAAACTGGGCAACTAGGGAAACTGGGAAACTGAGAAGGAACAAGCTGGGCCAGTGGGTTTTTCCTCCAGGAAACGAAGGAGACGTCCAGAGATTTTCCGGCTTAGTGGTAGACTTACACGTGAATGCCGAGCGCTGTCTTGTCTTCGGCTATCCGGGCGTTTTTCTTCAGATGCGTCCACGTGCCTGGAAAATTTGCCATTGCCTCTGGTTTTTCCACCGCTCGTTAGTTTAAGCCACTTGCCATTTAAATTGTCAGGCCTCAACAGGTTAGCACAGACAGGAAAAGCGATTCAAAAGCTGACTGCGAATGCAATAGGCAGCCTAAGCTTTGGACTTGGAAAATGGATGTGGGTGGTGGTGAACTGTTCTAAGGAAGGAACTGTTCCGTTTTAAGGGAAACTTCTGGAACTGAATCCTTATGGTACACACATATGTCTTCCACAAAATATATATTAGTTGGATATATTTTCGTTTTCCTGCTCTAATTATGCATACATATATTATTTAATGGTCGTGCTCCTATTCATTCAAATTCCATTGGGAGAATGCCCATTCTGTTTTTATTTATTTCCATTAACCCAACCATTTGGTATTTCATGTGCCGGCAATTACCAAAAATATTGCAACATTTTCAAGCGGCCAGACGGCGGCGCCTGTTTTCAGATCCCCATGCCCTATATCTATAACTTGCACCTCCAACAAAACTCCACTCCACTCCACTCCACTCGATTTTGTTCCCGGTTTTCTGGTTTTCTTCTTTTCTGGAGCTGGATAATGATTTCGCAAGCGCTTTTAATGGGATTTCTGATATTGATCAGATGCTCTGCGGATGAGATTTTCTGGCAGGCTGACCCATTTAAAAAGTGGAGCACTCGCACACCTTGCCCGCGGGAATGGGAATAGGGAATCGGCTAGTGGCAATGGGGATTCCCCGGGGATTTACGGGGGGGTATCCATTGGCCAGACATTACATAATCCAGAGAGCAGCAATTAAACGCCGATACTTTCCGTGCCGCACATCGATTTTTGTTATCTTAATGAGCAAAGCTACTTAAGCTTAATGTGGAAAATATTTGGGTTACTCCATCTCCATTGTCTGGAGATCGGCTTCCACCGCATATAGAAATATATATATATATGTTTTCCTCTTTTTTCGCTTGTGCATCTTAAGTGGCCCATTAGAATATGAATGGAAGAGTTTTTTGGTGGCAGGGGCAGGGGGACTTCTGGCCGCATTGTGCTCATTATTATGTATTATGTATTATGATTATGTATGGATTTCATTTGTTGTCATTGTCTGCACTAGTCTCTGCGTTCTCCAGTTGCCTAGTTCTCCGATTCTCCGATTCCCCGATTCTCCCCATGTGGATTATTCCCGGGAAAGGTGTGAAAAGAGAGTCGTGCGGAGGACAATGCCGGCAAATCGACGAGGAGGTGGTGGGAGGTCTAGTCTGGTCTAGCCTGGTCTGGCCTGGCCTGGTCGCTAATGAAGGTACTGGGTGCCCTCGTCAGGGTCTCGGCGGAATTAACACCTACAAGCCGGGAAAGAAAAGAGGGAATCAAGCTGCGAGATGAATGGGTTCTGCCAGCGGTAGTGGAGCATCTAATAAATGGCCACAGATGCAGGTGGGAGACACTTGAATATTATGCATTTGTAAAAGCCAGTTGGATTTCCATTTGGCTAACTGGTTATGTGGTTATGTTATTCTAAAAGCTAATAATAACAAAGCGAAGCAAGATGAGGGCAAACGTGATGTTAATAATTGCACTGTATTATCCGATTTCTAACTTTTAGCCACGAGCTACTGATAGTTATAAGCCAATCCATATCTGGTCTGCGCCACTCGACTTTCATCAGCGTTTTATTAATGATAATTAAACGAAATTAAAATGCGGCCACATTTGAAGTCCGGAAAGAGCTGAAAGGCCACAGTATCGAGGGCGCCAGTTAACGCAGAGGATCGCCTATGGATTTGCTGATCTATGGATCTTAATTGAATTAGATCTGCGGATCCATCGCTGCATCTCCATGTCCAATGGAATTCGAATTGCATTTTCCCCACGCTCAGTGGCCGTCTCTGTAATATTTTTGAATTTTCCTTCATTCCTTATTATTATTTTCTTTTTTTTTTGGTTCGGTTCCGTTCTGATCTTCGCGCTTCTGGCAATTTGTGGTGTGTGTTTTGGTGCCGGGAAAACAAACAATCCAGCCCGAAAACAAATTTTCATTAAGCGAAGGCAAGGCAAGAAAAGCAATTCCGTTTCAAAAACGTATCAATGGGTAACGCGTTCCAGTCGGCTTCGTACTCAAGCTTTTTACACTGAACAAAACAGTGATTACACTAATGAATTGGTACATTAGGTATATTATTTGAAGCTAAAGAACTGTATAAACCCATAAGCTTATTAGATAAATCAATATTTTCATAAATAAATCACATTTTTTCCCTGTGCATCCATTTCAGCTCGTGCAATGCAAACTCATATTGGTCGAGTGGATGCGAGACTTTTCCATCGATCGATTCTCATTTAATTGCATTCGATTTCCTGTTGATGCGATCAGCAGATCATTTTAATTCTCGATCGATTGTTCTAAGGATAGCTGCATACTAAGAATCAAGGCCCTGAAAAATCATCAAGTTTTAAACATGAAGGATCGTAATGGCTTGCAAGTTATTACCAATTTGATGATAACTATTGAATGGTGCCATTAACTTCTTTTTTTTTCCCAAGTAAACTTGAATCTGGTGCTGGAACCCTATCCATATAGAAACCAAGGTTTCACAATTCCATAGACAACGTCTTAGCGCCTTTATCAATTAACGATTATTTTCACTTTCGCTCACGACTTGGAAAGCTTCTGCCGATGGATCAGCCCCTACCCCTTTTCCATTTCGAATATCCATACATATTTATAACACTTTTCATATGAATTGTAAAAACAGAGACGATTTCTGGGAAAACCCCGTTAAAAATGCATAAAATCAAATCAAGCATTCTGGGACAACTTAGCATTCGACGAGTAATAGTAATAACAATGATCATAATAAGGTCAGATCTGTTTGGGTTCGAGGAGGAAGAGGAACATCATTTCATAGAGTGGGGCGGCGATAAGAACAGCGCTCTGTGTGGCGTCGTGAAGTGGGCCGAAGAGTTTCAAAGTGCTCCAAAGTGTTCCAAAGTGATCCAGAGTGATCTGAAGTGAAGTGGTGACCCCAACGACTTCATTATGCAAATGCAGGCCCGGCACTTCAATCATTTCATTTGCCCATAATTATGACAGGGCGCCTGCCGTTCTCTTCGGCCCAAAAGAAGTCGAAAAAACAAAAAAATAACTGCTGGTGTTCTACAGACGCTGAGGTACCTGGTACACTACCCTAGGAATTTATTCAGACATTTTCAAGTTTGCCACTTAATTCCACTTAAAAATCAGAAACTTATAGTTGATAATAAGGTCACTTGTGGGTCATTTTTTGGTAAACTATCAAAAACTTGGAAATAGACCCACTTAGTATAACCAATTCGTCCGAAGTTACCCTCTTTTTTTAAATGAGAGAAAATCATTTAAAACCTGACCGCGTTAATAAGCGGACATCAAAGTCCCCCACCCTTGTGGATCACAGTTTTCATGGGTTTTTAATTAGCGTTCGATTCGAAAAGTAAGGTGACATATCTCCCGACAGTTTCCCCAACTTCCCTAGGCCAATTAATTGAAAATTTTATGCGTGAGTCTAGAAGCATTTTTTATGGCCCACTTGATGGCCGTGTTGAAAGTTTTGGGGCGGGGTCTTTGAGAGACCATCCATCCATTGGTTACCAGCCCGCATAAACCTTTGACCGAGGGCGAATGCCGCTTACAGAACCTTCGGCATTTCCCTGTGTGTGGTCATTTCTGAAATATAGGGATCCTCGTCTGTCCCTGGACCTTTGTCAGGTTTTGAGGCGAAAAAAAAAGAAAATAAAATAATCGATAGAGTGGGGAATATTGCATTAATGCAGACCTCGGCCCGAAGGAACAGAGTTCTTATTCTTCTCTTTTTGCACAGATTTCATGCATATTTATGTTGGATGCATCAGCGGATTTCAGGAGGGGAACTCTGAAATGGGTTGACAAGTGGGCCGCCTGTTTTTTATTTTTTTCTGGCTCTCGGTGGGCCATTTGATGGCCAATTGACAGTTGATGCGGTGCGGATCATTAATCACAGCCGAAAGGAATCCGCTTTGATGTTGCTCTTTTTTCTGCGAGACTCGAGGCTAAATTATAGTAAATGTATAAAAGGGTCAGCAGAAGGATTCGATTGGAATAGGCACACAAATCGCAATGAAAATGAGGAAATACGTGATTGGAAAACACAATTAAAGCACAAATATCGTTAAAATTCAGCTCGTTTCGTAATCGTCTTTCCTTTGATTGAATGCATTTTGATTTTAACAGTTGGTAAACTAGTTAATCTCTCATCCGTTTGCGTATGAAAACCTATTTGCCTAAGATTTGTAATTACTTTCCCCAAGTCGTCAATGTCGAAGGGCCTTAAATCCAATGACATCTGAAGTTCCTTTCAGCACCATTTTCATTTCAATTTCCATTTCAATTTCCCCGACGCATTTCCCATAGTTTCGTATCTAGTTTACATGTCTTCCCAACCCACCTGCCCCGTGTTTACTCTGTCGATTATAATCGTGGCAAATCATGAGGTCCTGGAGGTCCTGGTCCCTAACACGTGCAGCGCCCCTCGCTTTCTTCGCCTACCCCAAATGCTGGATTATGACGCATTTCTAGTGTTATCATCTGCGGGCTCGTCGTCCTGTCAGCCAAGCTTTGTTTTTGCCTTGATTTATCTGCGGTTAGCCGGAAAAAGGGGTTTATTCCGCTATGTAATAACCGACATTCCTTTACACTCATTTTCACACGGGCTTTTTTCCATCCCCTGCGCAATTGAGAAATGACTTGTTAATTTTCTAATTACGAAATCATTTTCCTTCGTCGTCGTTGGTAACATCGCGTCTCCTACCTGATGTATAGTATATACTATACCTTCTACCTTTTTGGCGGTGAGTCGTTTGAAGAGCTGGAAGGAGCAGGGGGTAGGTAGGGAGGGGGGCGGAGCAGGACCGGCAAGAAACCTGTTTGATTTGTCTTAATTTCTTCCACCAGCCGAAAATTTCAGTGCGCCTGTGGCGTTATCGTTTAAGTATTTGAGTGCACTGAAATTGTTTATATGCGCAGAATGTTTCACTATTTTAGGGCAAACAAAACTGCCTCAAAGGGTATGAGCAACATACCATACATACATATATACTGTAATATTTCATATTGTAATACATAATATTTTCCTGTGCATTTTTGAACGAGCGCCCCTACAGTGCCACGCCCCTTTTTCGTCGGAGGTTCACTATCAGCGCCGGTTCATCAGCATGTGAGCCTGTCTAAGCCTCTTTACCCTCGATGCCCTTCAAACCGCTGTTCCTCCAGCCTTTCTTTCGATCGCTTGGTACCCTGTAAAAGGAATTTCGAGTATAATATATCTAAGATTAAAATAAGTTTTTTATTGGCATTCAGTTTACTACAAATACAGTGTGTTCTTAGAATATCTACTACAAAGTGCAACATTTTGAAACTGTTTACAGGGTATATTGTAGATACATAGCTTCCTATTCCCTCTTGTTTTCAATTTATTTATATGCGTATAGTACTAAAAAACAAAAAAGAAAAGAAAAACCACGCAACAACAAAGGGCACAACAAAACATATAAAACACAACGATGGATGTTCTTTACCTGTTCCAGAGTTGTCGTTCTTGTGGCTGTGTTTTTTATCATAATCATTTGTGAACTGAAGCTGTCTCTCAGTCGGCCATCCGTCGTTGTACCCATTGTTTTGTGTTTGGTGTGGGGTATATTACACACCCAGATTCTAAACTTTAATCTTGTATTTCCATCTATATGGAGTTGAAATAAACTGAGCTGCAAAATTAGATATTATTCAGTTATAAAAATAAAGGTTAAAAAATGAATAACATCGTAGACTACAGGCTGACTTAGGTATCTTTTAGTCGAAATTTTCAGCCAAAGAACAGTTAGTGCGTTTTTTACTTTATTTTGGCCCTCTGCTGACCGATGCGTATCTGTATCTCAAAGATACTCGCATCCGTATCTGTGTGGGTCTGCCTGCATGAATGATTTCTGCTTGGCAACTTCAAGTGCGACTGCCTCGGCTGCTGCTGCTGCTTCTGTCTGTTGGTAATCATAATTATCTTTAATTTTAACAGCAGCCGAGGGGTGGACGAGAAGTGAAGATCAAACTATAGGAAAAAGGAAAAACTAAAAGCGAAATTACATGAATGAACGAACGCGCGGAGATGTACAAATGTATGTGTGTGTGAGTTATCTCCATGATTTCTGTCTCTATACGTCAGGTGAATCCGTAGAAGCAGCAGTACTTGCTAAATACATATTTACCTGGATCTCTGGGGCCACGACAATGCAGGTGCATTCATTGCCGGGCTGAAAGCTCTAATCATGTTATCACTGCGCACACAACAAACATACGCCCCGTGGTCCCAACTGTTTGCATCCGAAGACAAAGAACTATGTGCCCCGTTTAAGGGGAATAGCTGTGGGACTTAAGTTCCTTTAACTAGTTAGCAAGCTCTAGAGTAAACGAAGGGGAGGCTATTGAATACCAATTGCGTTAGCCCACTGCATTAAATAATCGAATTTAAAACATATTATCTAAGGATACAAATATTTTACCTTTACAAAAAGCATGTTATTAAAATCATTCATTAGTAAGGTAACGAAAGCAACTACACTTGTTAGTGTAAAACCTATTTTCACAGCATACGTTTTCAATTCCACTACGAACCTGTCCGTCCAGTGCCTTATCTGACACTCATCAAACACATCAAAGGGAACATGTTTCGAAATCGTAGTAACAGGCGCACAGAATCGGCGAATAGCAATCACACGGTTACTATGCTTAGGACAAGTCCAAATTTTGGCAAACATGCGCAGAACATTAACGGAAGCTGAAATGAGGGGCCTTTCTCATTTCAATACACCAAAAGAAAATAGTCTGAAACAAGTCAAATACCTTGTTCGACGATGTAAATCGTAACAGCAGTAACAAGAAAACCTCTGTTACGTAACATATGTAAGGTATTTTAAATGAATTCGTTATTTATATTTCTCATTTACCGTTTGCGGTGTACATGCGCTTGTGTGGGTGGCTGCATCTGTTGAGTGTGAGGCAATAATTCGCGACGCGACTGTACGCAACTGTTGCATTTTGCACTTGAGTTTTCATTTGCCTCGTCTGTCAACGCCTTGTGGCTATTATTTTTTTGGCTTATACTCCCTATATGCACGAACATATATTTCTGTAGGTGCTTGCTTGGTTTGTTTATTTTGTTGTGTACTGGCCGCAATTGAGAATTTCTGTGGAAAATAGGAACAGAAACAGGAACAATGGACGAGAAAGGGACGGAGCGAACTTCAAGTGCAGCGACAGTTTAGCAAAGAAAACAAAGCGAAAATAGAAGGCGGGGGTGTGGCAAACCGATGCCAAAGAAGAAGAGCAATAAGAGTGAATGAAGAAGAAGAGACTGAAGAGCAACGGCGACAAAACAACAACAGATGCAGCAATTTCCGGTGCTATTGTTCTCAATCGGCTAACGCCATCTCCTCTCCCTTTTCCTCTGCCGCACTTCCCGCCTCGTTTCTACCTCTATCTCTGTCTGCTGGTGCAGTTTTTTTTTTGCGCAGACGCGACTGTTTTGTGGGCTCTTCTTGCACATGCGGGTGCGTCATGCAAAATAGCGGTGGTTCGAGGGAAGGAAAAGAGATGTGCATATCGGCCATCTTACCTCTCCCTTTAACTCATACAGAGTGCAGCGGTTGCGTCTGCGCCGTTAAAAATATCAAAATAAGAGGGGAACTTAGCAAATATCCTGACAGATCCTTTTGGACCATTTTATGACCTCACACTTCCAACAATATTGACAGGAAGTAGTATCTTTGGTATGGCTAACACCTTTAAATTATTTAAAAACAACTTAACTTTGATGCTTTTCTAAAAAAAAGTGAAAATGTCTTAAAATGATGTATGGAAACATAATCAAATCACAGGATAAATCTTATTAGTGAATATTTTCTGAGAAGTCCCACAATAGCGAGAAAAGTACACATCCCACTTGCTAATGGTTGGTATATGTACAATATGTATAAGTAAAATAAATACTAAATTTGCAGAATATCTGGTAAACTTCGGGAGAAAATCCAGAACATGTACGTATATAAATTCACACAATGGGAAGTAAATTGGTGGTTTTCTGGCGATTCCGCGAACTAACTATTATGTTATTACCGCCCACCCCTTTACCATCCTCACCAAGAAGAATTTCATTCATAAAACCAGGCACCTACAGTGGCGTCCAGCGTAGCCGATACAAGTAAAAAATATCCCGGAAAGTATCGGAAAAACTTTGTGACCATCAATAGATCCCTTATTATTGTTTAACGATGGCAGCAGTTGTGAACAACGTATTGGATTTAAGGAGTTCAGAACATTCTATAGGTAAATGTTTGTAGCAATAGCAGGGAGTAACCATTTGCTGGCGCGCACTGTATGCGGTGAGCGAGAGAGCACGAGAGTGAAAAGCGCAGTGTTGTGTATTTGGCTTTTTTATGACCAAATTCGATACCGCAAAACAAACACAGCTGATCATTTCATAATAAATTTTATTCGCACATCTTATTGTTGAAACTTTTGTGCAGCTTATTCATTTTAAATTCATTATCATGCTTTCGAAGATCCGTCTTTGATTAAGTTAAATTTATTATGTCGTCCTACGAACATTGTTCCATAATCATAATCAAAAACGAATTCTAGGGATTATAAAAACAATATACAATGTATAACAACAATTTCCAACTGGCCTTAAAGCTCATCGACAGTTATAAAAACATATAATCCACAACTATTGGTAAATGTGCTCAATAATGTGCATACCAGTATTGTACTGGTTGTAGGTTATTTACTTGCAAGAGCCCAGCTTTAGCTATTTTCAAGCTGCTCTCCCAGAATCCTAGCTACTTGTTGCCTCTGCGAGCGCGCATCTCTGGCGAGAGAGCGTGAAAGAGAGCCGTGCGGCGTGAGACCGTTGGTGTCTGTTTTGCGTTTTCTGTTGCTTTCGAACTTTCGTCGTAAGCGGTTCGTTCGCTGTTTCGCGCGCGTCTGCGTTTGAATATTTTTGAAAAACGGTTGCGTTCAAGTGCAACTGCATTCGTGCCAAATCGGTTAGAATACTGGAATCGAATTCGAAAATCTGCTGATTCAAATCGTCGAAGAACGAAATCATTTTTTTTGCCCTGCGCGAGTGCTCAAGAATTCATATTATTTTTTGTGGCAAGCAACAAGTGCGAACCAAAGAAACAGCCCGAAACGTGCTGCAAATTATTAATGTTTTTATGCGGTTTTCGTCGCAACAACACAGCTGTCAATACATCCAACAAAAAAGCAGCAAAACAAAAGTGCAGTGACTCGAAAAAAAGAAGCGATCGCCTCTAGAATAGAAAAAGGAGCGAATCAAATACAATAAAAGAAAGGAGAATAAAAGAAAAGAGAACAGAACCAAACCGAACAGAACAGAAAAGAAACAAGAACAACTCATCAACGTCGGCTCAAAAAGGTAAAAACAAATCCCAAATAAAGAGGTGGAGAACGAGATGGAGATAAAAGTGCATGTGGAGATAGGAATTCCGATTCCGATTACGATCTGAGATTAAAAATCGAACTGTGACTAATTTGTGTGTAAGCCAGTGTTTGCAGCACTCTGTGCATTTGTGCGCAATTAAACATTGTTTATTTCATTGCCTCCTCTCTTATTTTCTTACTTTTCTTATTGATAATTGTTGCAGTCCTTTTCCGTCCCTCCCCTTACCGACTAATTTACGATCCAGCGATCGAAAGAGTGGGGCCGAGAGCTTCCTGCACTTAACCCTTTTTGCCTTCTTCTCTGAAGACCCTTACCCTTATTTATAGTTGTAATTTTTCTTGGCCCTCGAAAGAACGCCCGAAATCCAAGTTGCATATTTAAAAATTCAACACGCAGTTGCATTTTAATTTTTTCCTGGAACTATTCTTGCCAGAAAGAAAGAACGTGAAGAAGGTGGAAATAAAAAAAACCCAAACGAAAGCGATAAAGAAATCAAAATCATCGTGTGAGTGTGTGTGAGTGGGGCTGCAATTGCCCCCCATCCGGATAAAAACCCTTTTCTCCATAAGAAGGGTGAGCGAAAAATCAGATAGCCCCAGGGATATACCCAAAAAAAAGAGCAGGACAGGAATGTAAGACTCTCTTCGGAAATCGAT
Organism: Drosophila mauritiana; assembly: GCF_004382145.1. NCBI lineage: Eukaryota > Metazoa > Arthropoda > Insecta > Diptera > Drosophilidae > Drosophila > Drosophila mauritiana. Next base: position 17,348,318 of record NC_046672.1, on the reverse strand, counting down.
GGTTTAAACACCCTATTGGCCATCCAGAAATTAGTAATATATCGCACAATGCTATTGCACCTTATAATACATACATAAGTGCACCCAGTTTCATATCTCTACTTTTGCCAATAGGCAAATTACTTACTTAATCAACCTGAAAATGAGTTGTACCTATTGCATATAACGTAAATAGTATAATTTGATCATTTGTTTAATAAAATAATAATGTTTATGAACCTATTTTCAAGTGTTTACCTTAAAGTTATACCCACTTCAAGGGTATATTAATGTACAGCAAAAAAATCACCAAAAAAAAGGCAATGAGCAGAAATTCAGCCGCAACTCGATGACCATAACGTATCAAGTGCACTTCGTGCCGCTTTCAATTTTGGCCTCTGGCTAAACCAACAAAACTATATGCAACGCATCCAAAGACCTGCAATTGATCCGCATTCCCAGTACCCCTTTAAAATGCCCTTTAAAATACAGGGACACGTACCGTGGTCTTTTGATCGCAGAAAACATTTTTCATTAGCAAAAATTAATCACCGCATTTGCTTTTAGTTGATTTAAACCAATGAAACCCTTTGAATGCTGGAACTTCTAGAATTTGTTTGAGATAATTAAGTGAATCAGGAAGAAGTAGCTTGTAAACTAATTAAACATTTAATTAACTTTACAAAGTGCTTGTTGCTAAACTAGGATAAAACATCAGCTAAATATCATAGTAGAATAAAATTTGTGTTCACTGTACTTTAGAGCGCAGGTTTTCGTCTCGGCCTTTTCTGTCTTTAGGCTACAAAAAGAAACCCGAATCGAAAAATGTGAGTCTAAGAATTGCAATTGGATTCGTTGGGTTGTCGCGCGTCTTTGAAGGTTAAGGTTTTCGCGAAAGAGCTCAAGATTGAGGCCTTCGATCGGAGGTTTCCATTCCTGCCCTCCGTGGATTCTTCTTGGACGTCATATTTTTCATTTGCCTCGTGGCTGAATTTCGTTCGCCAGGCTTTAATCAAATTAAATGGCAGGAAACGTGCAGTTAAACGCCCGCTGTTTCGGCGATTCCTTAACCCACTGAATTGTGCCCTCCTTCTCCTGTTTTTGTTTTTGTATTTTTTGTTGTTTTGTACCGCCCATCTATCCATACATCCACATCCATCCATCCCCTCGCAGCGGGACAACTGATTTGGACTCCGATTCAGATTCGGATTCGGAGTCAGCTACAGATTTGGATTCAGATTCAGATGCAGATTCGAATTCGGATTCGGATACAGATACAGATTCCGAGGAATGCTCAATATGTCGCACGTTTGCCACACATGTTTGGCATTTGTTGTCGAATCGAATGCGCAGCTACAAACATACGTAAACAGGAAGAAACCGGGGAGTATGTATGTACATACATATGTACAAATGTGTGTATGTATCTCGGGTGTTTACGTAGCGCAGTGAGGTAAAAGGAACTCATAGAGTGGGGCTGACGTTTGACAGGGCTCGGCAACAAATTGAGTTATTTAAAAAAAGACGTAGGCAAATGGAACGGACTGCAGGATACTTAGTGATTGAATTGTACAAGTATTAAGAGATTAAACAAATAAGTATCTATAGAGCTATGTTAAGCATACACTGCAGCTGACTTAGTGACGAACGCACCAGATGAGTGCGTTGGAAACACTGTTGATTACGGTATCTAAAATCGGCTACGTATGTGTTTATACAGTGCAGTAGTTAGTCAGGTTGCGTAAATGCGATCTTATTATCGCGAATCCGATATACCCATGTATTCCACAAATACCAGGCACGTAAATCACAAAAAAGCGAGGCATCTCGCCGGCACCTGAAAACTGTGAAATTGAGCGACAAAACGAAATAGAACACCGAAATCAAAACAAAACAAAGTCGGGCAGTGCAGTGCACTGAGCGAAATAAAAAAATCGTCGGACAGAATTGGGTTAGATTGGGCGATAGAAAGTTGCGTCATCCCTTGTGTGTCACCGAATCTAAGAAGTAATTGAAGCAGGTGAACAGGTGACACAAAGTAATAATACAAAAACAAACCGTGGGGGCAATCCAAACCCAATGATCTACAACCGAGAAACCGGAGAAAGTGATTTGGTTTTCGAACACGCACCGAAACTTGGTCACAGTGGGCTGCAAAAGTCAGTGCACAAGTGTGTGGAAAACGCAGAAAGTACATTAAACGAAAACCCAGCAGAAAGATGATTATTTTTTAATGATTTCAACTAAGCGCAGGAAAACGAAAGTTGTTTTTATATTTTTTTCCTTCGCTACGTTTATGTGCACAAGTTTGTATTTTCTCGTTTTCTCAAATTGAAGCGCAACAAATGGTATTGAAACGTATGCCCATTCCCGAATTCATCCTTCACCACCCACTTTTCCGGACACCGCCCCCGACCTCGCCCCCGCCTCTTTCCGCCCAACGCCACGTTCGATCCCTTTAACATTGATTAATTTGTTTTTCACGCCGTCGTCGTATTTCTCTCATTTTTTCATTTTGTCGCCGTTGCTGCATCTATTTTTCGTTGTCTTCGCATTTTGACCATTTTCAATTTTCCCCGGCATTCGACAGAATGTGGAAACATGTGTAGGGTCGTCTCGTCTCGTCCCCCAGATTGCATCTTTTATGTTTTATTTTTTTTGGTTCGGTTTGGTTTGTTTGCTTTAACCCGATTTTTGGGTTTCGATTTCATTTGCGTGTGGAAATGCATTAACAACCAACACACAAGAAAAAAGAAAAAAAAAAAACTGGAAAAAAATAGAGTTGTCGTTGTTGTTTTTGGAAATTTCTTTGACTTAATTTCTGTGGGGCATTAAGTTAATTGAAATCAAAATTTCCCCTGAAAGCTGTGCCTTTAATACGTTTTTCATTGGTCCGGAGCTTGGCCAAATCGAATTTCAAAAAATCTACACTAAAACAAGGTGGGAACATACATACATATTGATTAACATATTAATGAACTCATAATGCTAGCCAAATGCATTTAAGCCAATGTGTTCCACAACTCGTAGTGCGATAAGTAATGCTTCTTAAAATCATACTTCCTTTCCGGTTTCTTGCCTTCCATTGTCCCATCCCAGTGGCAAACTTTTCTTTTAGCGTTATTAATCCGCTTTGGGAACTTTGTACTATGACACAAAGGCACTCTCCCACATACACCCATTGAAATATATATATATATATACACATATAAATCGGATGATAAAGGGGGCTAGTTGCTGTAGGCTTATCTGGCACGCGCGACTGCCCCAACAAGTGCAGTTCAAGTGGCAAAACGGTCAAAGTTTTCCTACTCACACTCGCAGTCGCCTTTTCCCATTGCAAATGGCCGGGAAAAATGGAAGAAAATATAGTAAATATGGCAAAAGTGGCAAGAACGCCTGCCAATCAACGTTTCAGAATTTGATTATTCTCAATTAAGTGAATGCTGCTGGGTTTAAGGCAACAAAGGGCTGTAAGGAGATTGATTAGTTAAGTTGCACTTCGAATAGTTGAAATGCACATTGAACTTGTGAAATACTTTTGTGGAATATTAAACAATGAAATGTATATGTTATACATTTTCTTAGTTGGTATGCTTATTGAATGAGCTCCCTTTGAACTTTCTTCCAAATAATTTAGATCCTTGCTGACCTTTAATTGGAGTCAAGTTTGCTTGGCTCACCTTTTTTTTTGCCATGATGAATAGCTTAGGCGCTCTCTTTTATTTAGCTGTCAGGGGTGAACTAAACTAGTTCATTTAATTTTGTTTGCGTGCAGCTGGTCATCGGGGTGTTTGTTTAGCTGAAAGAAAGGTCAACGCTGCTTAACTTGCAGCGGCAAATGCACCACACCACCACCACCACCACCAGCACCACCCACAACCCAAAACCACCCCCACCCACTCAGAGTGTGTGTGTGTGTGTTAAGTGTTTTGATGAGCGTGTAATGGCCTCATGCTGCTGTCAGTTTAATTGATGGCAAATGCTACCAGGTCTAGGTCTATGGCCTTCTCTTCTAGATTTACACAGGAAAAACCTAGGTTATATGCTAGAAATAAAAAAAAAAGATTTTACGGTTGAAGTTTTGGTACTTTGGTTTTTAAAATGCTTCAATTAGATGTTACGGATATACTGCATATAATGTATCTGCTATATATTTAAAAATCCCAATATTTCTTCCAGTGCATGTCCAGTTGAATTCTATAATTTTTCCCATCTATGCGGGCGGAGAAAAAAGTGGGTGGAGAAGGAAAGATCGACGGAGAGGCGTCCGTCGTCCCCAACATTATTTTCACAACTAATTTAGTTTCATTTGATTTTATTATTGTCTTTGCTCCCTGCGCTTTGTTTTCCCCCTGCCACGCCCACATTTCCATCACTTGAGCTCATTAACTTGCCATTTATATATATGTATGTATATATAAAGATGTATATGTGCACACCCCCGATGTTTGAGCAAATGCTGCGGGTCTTAAGTAAATAAACTAAGCATTAAAAAGCGGAAATATTATCTAAGCTCTTTCCAGCTCGTTCTTCGTTGGCTTCTGATCGATTTTTAATGTTGTAATTGCTTGACAATTGTTTAACTGTTTCTTATTGAAAGCTTTCGTGTGGTGCAGAAAGCGAAATAAATAAATAAATAAGCTCGAGATGAACGATTAGGCCCAAATTAAATCCAAATCGGCAGGCAAACTGCTGGTGGAGAGCGAAAAAGTTCTCAGGAAAACTTGAATTTAATGTCATTTGGCGATAAATCTTCGGCTCAGATCGACAAAAATTGGCCAACAAATTGTAATTTACGATGGAAGAAGTGCCGCACAAAAGATGACGCTGATGATGATGGAGATGGAAAATGGTAGATGGTAGATAGATGTGGGGAAGCTCAATATTCCCACGTTCAATTGTTCAATTGTGGGGGGTCGCAGGGGCCAGGGGTCAGAATTGTGTTTGTATTTTAGCCGGGTCTGCATTAGAATCGACCCCATATACATACATATGCATCTGTGTGTGTGTGTGTGGCGCCGAAGGAAGCCTGTTGAGTCAGTGGGTCCGGATCGTAAATCAAGCCAACACACATGGGTGTAGTTTATCCGGGTGGAGAGAGGACAATGGTGACAAAGCCTATCCTCTAACTACAGTGAGTGCTCATTGGCACAGAATTCCCATGCGGATGATCCGCAGAGTGTGGGAGTCGAAATGCAATAGAAACTCTCTGTACCAATGAATCCATAAGTATGCCCATACCATCTATAAGTTTGTTGTGCTAGAAGCTAATATTGGGACATTGCTAATTTGAATACAGAAAATGGCTAAAAATAATGCAATAAATATGTATGTGCACTGACTGCAGTGGCACTCAATGCGTTTAATCTAAATGCATCTTACTAAGAAACAACCGCGAATTACACGCCCGTGTAGCTGGAAACTTGCATAATTGATTGACTGATTCAATATTTGATCGATTTCAGCTAAGCGCTAATTAAGTCACAATACTATGTCGTATATTTGCAATATGTGAGGCGCAAAACCACTAATATTTCAGTCGCACTTTGCGCCGTTTTGATTAATCAGATGGGCTGCGCTTAATCACCTAGCAAATGGCAGGTGGAAAGGGTGCTTGAACTCTGGACCAGCCTCTAATGTAATAAACTTAATTTTTAAGCCACTATGCCGCCGAATTTTTGCATGTTTCGCGCATTAAAAATTATGAAGGGTAGCACAAAAACATGAGAGTACGCTCATCGGCGGCTCTTTTTGAGGCTGCTAGTTGTTTGTAAATTGTTTTCACCTATTTTTTATTGCCCGGCCCCAGAGACACACACAGACGTAAATCTTCTTAGTTGCCACCGGCAGCGCTGTGAGTGGTGCACTGGGAGAAATAATTAGCTAATCTGCTTGAAAATATATAAAATGTATCTAGTTTTTCGCTTAAATTTCTAAGTTATGTAAAAATATAAATAAAAATATTTAAAATTAGAGCAGAAAGGGACACTGTTTTCTTAAGGCCTCTTGGCAATTTTTTGGTAACTCTTTCCTAGATTTTCCCTGCTTCTTTTCTCGGCTCAAACTCAACCCTGTCTCAAGCTCCAACTCTGAAATCAGCTCAAGTCGCTGTCGCATTTCCATGAGATTTTTATCTCAGTTTTATGACAGTTTCTTTCGCACACACACACTCACTCACTACGTGATTTTGCATTTCGAGAGGCGGAAAAAGAGGGGGAGTTGGAGTAGAAGGGCAGTTTTTTTAGGGGGCGGCGAGCCACCAACTGGGCAGCCACGTACGACAAATTTTCCGCTGTGTTTTTGCCTTATTTTCCTACACCACGTGTACAAAGGCATTTTTTTCGGCTAAAAGTCAGTTGGTCGATGGGTTAATGGTGGCCAGCAATAAAAACAATTCGAAAATATCTGTCAACAAAGAGTTAAGTGCATTACATGCGAAGACATAAATTTCGGGATACAGCTGCGGTGGCAATAATAGTGTTGAACAAAACCGTTTATTCACGAATTTATTCTACTTGTGTGCAGGAAGCAAAATTTGCAAGCCATAAAATTGAAGTGTTAGAAATATGGCAAAAAAAATCATTGAATTGCGTAAATATTGGGTGGCGAAAGTTTAATTTTAAAACATAAACTTTTACCCCGTGATGTACATACATAAGTGTGTATCTATTTTTGCTCCATTAATCTATCCAATTAAAATTCCGCTGACAGAGCTACTAATTTTCCGACCTCAGCTGTTTATTTATTATCTTTAGTCGTTGACACTTTGCTACAGTTCACACGCTGCCCCCTTTCCTTTCCTTTGTCACCCACCATAGGTCGTTTTTCATTTAATTTTGTGTTTATTTTTTTATTATTATTTTTTTTTTTGGCTTGGGCATTTTCCCCATCAGCTGGGGGGCCTGTGAACTTTTGCTTTCAACGGGTATTTTTAGTTGGCTTTGTTTTTTGTCGCCGGGCCTGCTCCTTTTGGCATCATCAATCATGCGATAGCGCAGGCGCAAATGCCAAGCGAAAAGCCTGGCTCAGAAATGTGGGGGAATGGAGCCCGAAAAAACAGTGTTTGACAAATGCCCGACGATGGGTACTGCGAATTGTTAAACAAATGTTAACATTAACCTTTTCCATCGGTCGCACGTAATTAACAGCACCGCCGACGATTTTCTGATTTTCACTCATTCAAGCAAAGTCCACGATTTGCATCGCCAATTAATCAGATCTCGTTTAGCTATCGGCTGGAAAATAGTAATTGTTACTTGGGAACCAATTAAATGTTGTGTACTTTAGTTTATTATTTAAGTTATACGTTCACTTATTTTACTTGGCTGAATATGATGAAAATAAGAACAACATATGCGATGCGTTTAAATTAAATGATGCATATTGTATGCCATGCAGCGAAAATAATTGAGCGAATCTCCGCTTTCCGCTTGTAAAATATTTGCAAAAATTGTGAATATTCCGTTGTCTTTGCAAGGCTTTTCACTCATAATTCGCCATAATTCAATTATCGCGTCAGAGGCCAGAAAAATAATTGTAATTTGGGTCAGGGCAATCGATTGACGACTGATCTACATATATATGTATATTGGAAAATTCGCCCATATATTCGCGTTATGCATTCTAGTTCGATATCATTGGGGAGCTCCATCATTCCAATCCATTTGAGCCGTGATGAATGCACTTTTTCCCATGTAACCAATTAGACGCCGGTGTGTGTGCGGTTACCAAGAGCTACTACCGTTACCCAGTTCTGGTTACCTGTTACCCACCGCCCAGGTGGGTGGCTGGGTGGCTGGGAGGTGGAAAAGCCATTAATTACGCCGCACAACAACAGGCAGGCTAGCCAAGCTGGCAGGCCAGGCCCCCATGCTAATGACGACCGATTCTGATGAGCCTGGTGGAGTGGTCTAATGGGTTGGCTTGGCAACACCCGAAAGCCCCCAAACGTTTTCCATCTGGCTTCTGGGAAATGTGTGTCAAAGCGGGAATTTTCCCGGGAATCCGAGGTGGCTTGCTGCCTGCTTCGGCGGTGGCCAACAAGTGCCGAGTGCGTCTTTTGTGTGACATGCAACCGGGATTCCTGTCATTCTGAGCCTCAAATTATGGCCAGTCAGTCAAGCGAGGGCGAAAGGGAGGACCTGCCTCTGCTGGTCACTAAAAACCTTTCATAATTTCGACTTAGTTACACCGGCATTCGAGTTATTGAAAATGCCAGAGATGATTTAGGGAACATATAATCCCAATTTCGGTAGGGCTAAAGCTGTATAATTCCGTTTATAATTGAATTGAATCAGAATGAGTTAAGGATTTGAACGCACTACTTGAAATACTCCGAATAAGTATGCCTCTCTAAACAGAGTTTCATAGTTAAGGACTAAATTGAACTTTATTTACCTTCATTAATCTTTTCATTCTCACACATCTTATTCTCCTCGATTGCCTTCGCAATTGCGCGGAGGAAGGTGGAAGGTGGACTTTGAAGTTGGGAGCTTAGATTTACTCTTAATTGGCTGCCAAATGAGCTGGACGGTAATCGTCTGAAGTGCCACGCCCACTGCCTATTGGCTTTCCTGCCAATTTCGCAGGCAATTCCCTATGACCACCACCATACCGTTCCCGTTCCTTGACTAGTTGAAAAACGGAAAAGTTCTAGAGCGGGGAAGTGGGCGGGTAAATCTCGTGTAAATCAATTTTCCTTACCCACGGACGTTGCTCTGTTCTCCATTCACATACGGTTCACATACACTTTTTCCCATGTGGGGCCCATGTCACTTTGGTGCGATTTCCGAAAGCAAACTTTTCAATCAATATTTAATACGAAATCCCTTTATTTTTATTGATTTATATGATTTTCGGTGGCCTTGCAGATAATAACAAGCGCCAACAAATTGTTTCCTATCGTTTCTTAGTTGTAAATGCCCTTGAACTTTGTTTCGGTGTTTGTTGTTCCTTTGTTGATTGAATGAAATTGAATTGAATTCGTTTGGGTTTTATTTTATTTTTTGCTTTGTTGCTTGTCTTTTTTTTTCTCTCTGACTTCTCTGGCTCTGAGTGCTTCTGGACTTGGGCGATTTGTTTGACGACCTTTGGGCCGGGCTGGCCCCTCCACTCCCATCTCCATAAATCTCCGCTGTAATAGGAAAATAATTAAGTCCGCTAATTGAAAATTTTTGAATCGCTCATCAAACACACAAAAAACGGTTAGTTATTTATTTTTCGGGGCGTTGTTCGCGCGGGATTTGCATAATTTCTGTTTTGTTGGCTAAACATAAAACATTTGCCTAATGCGACCTTCTTAAATGCCCTTTTAATCGGTGGCCTTTGAACTAAGCCCCCCCAACCAAACCAAACCCAAACCGAAACGAACTCAAACTCACACCCAAATCACAACCTTAACCCTTCTTTGCATTTATTTAACATTTAAGAATTATTGGTTTGTGTATTTTTCGTTAGTTTACTTTATATAAATGCGGAAATATGAAGTTTTGCCTACCAGGAATCGAAATTTATTACAGTTCCCAATATCAACGAGCGTGTAGAATACCATAAAGATATGTACATATGCTATGTGGATAGTTTCATGGATCATAAAGTAGGCAACTCCACGTTACCCCTTTTGGCACTGACAGAAAATTTGTGGTAGCAATATTACTACCAAATAATATTATCAGGTGTTATATAGTTCCTAAAAAGCAATATGTATTTTAAGATCATATTTTTTAGTTATAGAATATTCTTAAAACTCCGAACTGTGAGTTCTATAATTTTTTGCAGTATTATAGCTGACAGAATATAGATGCCACCCTCGATTTTGGCTATCAGCGGCGAAAGAGTGGAATAGCCAAAGTGATAAAGAGGAAACAAAGGATGGGGTAAACAGTGTGCACAAAGACCCGAAAACCCAAAGGGAAACGGAGAACTCAGAAATGAGGGGGAGAATCGTAGAGAATTGCGGGAGAACCTCCTACCGATATCCCTCCGATATCATTTATCATACTAATGCCTGGAAATTGAAGGGAGTTGAGAAGTGCAATGGAGATATATGGAGAAGCAGGGTGGATAGAGGGAGGTTCTGAGGGGTATGGTTATGGTATGGTATGGCATGGTATGGTATGGTATGGTATATGGGGTCTACGATACAGAGCCAACTGCTTGACACGCATCAACAGCAATAAAAACAACAATGAGAACAATTTCAATGCGAATGTGCATGCTAAGGGGGTGTGCGGGGAGGGGAAGTGGGGGAACACACACGTACACCCAAGGGCAAAATAATAGTGATAGAAAATGCCAAGTAAAATATAAAACAACTTGTTTTTAATTAAATTATTTCTTTATACGAGTATATTCAGAATGGGCATTTTTAAATATTATTAAAAAAAAACATTCCCTCTGCGTATATTAATAATCTTCACACACTTTCCTGCTGCGCTTCGTCACTACGTTGATATATTTTGTTGAGCTCGATCGTTATATGAATGTAGGTGTATTTAATTGCCAACAAAACCTGCCAAATGATTTGCGCTGCTTTCCTGATACTCAATCGAAATCTCTAATGACAATTTTTTCGCTGCCTGGACAGTTGAAAGGTGGTGTTTACGGCAATAAATGGAAAGCAGCTGCAGATGGTAAATAGATTCTCCCCTCAACCGATTCTAATTGGAACTAGTTGCGCACAATTTTTTCTAATGCCTCAAAACCAAAGAACCTTTTCATAGCGAAAATCGTACGATTTTCCCCCTATTTTTCCGCCTTGCGCTTGACTTTGTAAGTTGTCGTGTAATGATGGGCGATAAGAGGCAGTGCTTATGAATACAAAGACACCCACAGTTGTTCATTATCAATGCCAGCGACAACATAAACAACCCGGGAAAACTTGAAGATGGAACACGAGCGATGACGAAGAAATGGGGAAGAAAGTGCAGCGAAGAAAGCAATTGAAAACTCACGGACAAAATGCCAACTTCCCAGCAACCATCTGCCCTGCCTGCCAATGAATCTGCTGTTCAATTTATTATTTATTCCACGGAACTGTGTGCAGCTGTCACAGCTGTTGGTTCGGAATTATTCTAAAAATATAGTTAAAACCTTTGACTACAAAAAATATGCTCGATATGCATAAAAAGTCAGTATATGCTGACAGTCGGGGCAACAAAGGAGTATTCTGAAGACCATTTAATAATCGCTGTTCTTCTAAAAATCAATGCAATGCTAAGTTTTTGATAAGCTCTTCTCACTAATCAACAATGTTGTGTTTAATTACTTTATGTTCTTGAGAACGTTTGATAACTGCAATCGCAAAACATGAGCAATTTTCTCCGATCAAATGTAATTGAATGAATCATTAAATTATTGTAACTGCTTATAAAGAATTAAAAGTTGACCTAATAGACTTAAAACTTAATTCATTTACTTGCAGGGTATTTTTTGTTCGTTATTTTCTAGCTCTTCTGTGTGTATATCTTACGTTGGGTACCAATTTTGTGCCGTTCGGTAGTATTGCATTTTTCTCGGTGTACTTTTCGAGTTTCCAGTGTGAATATGAATTTTCGAGTTTGATAGTGTTTGGACTCTGTTCGCTTGCCATTAATTACTTGCAGCTCGCACTTTAATTGACAATTGCACGCGCTGATAGAATTGCCGCTCTCTATCATTTTAACGATGATGCCAATTGACGCACTCGTTCGCAGTCACTTAGTCAGTCCTTCAGTCAGTCAGTTAGTCAGTCGGCCAATCAGTCGTTTTGTCAATTACTGATTCCGACAGTCGGTTATTGAGGCGTTCCCATTAATTGGCTCTCAACGCCTTTGTGCTGCTCGCCTTTTGTTTTCCACTTGGGTGGCACTTTTTACAGCCGTTGTGAGAAAAACAAAAACAAAGCTCTCTTTACCCGCTAAATCACAAAAAAAAAAAAAAAAACAAACAAGAGAGGACGCTGCAGTTGAGTGCCCGACTAACCGATACCCGGTACTCGGCTAGTGAGTGTGTTTAAAAATCGCAATCCAGACCCGGAATTATAGATTCTGATAAATAATATATATATTTTACAGGGTCTTTCTACCTCTTACACACTTTGCAACGAATCTAGCATACCCTGTTTCTTTACAAGTGCCGGGTACAAAAACACAACAAAAAAGGAAAATTGTAAAATGCACAACGACAATTAAGTGATTTTTTTTTTTTGACTTGACAACCAATTCAGACTGCTCATTTCTGTTTCGTTGTTCTTCTTAGCCGGGAATTAATTAACAAATTGATAAGTAATTCACTCGAATGCATCCATCGCCTTAATTTAAAGCCCCCCAGGATCTGAGGGCACTTCTGTAGCTCATCTGTTATTAAGTTCCCCTGGCGAAAATAGCCGGGGAATTGACTTTCAAGTTGAAGTTGTGCCGGATTAATTAACCCGTAGTATTTACTGGGGTGGCAAAGTAAGTGAAGTAAACTGAGCCAGTTAAAGGAAAGTAGGAAAAGCAATTAGTAATAATCAAGAAAAAGGATTTGCCAAAAAGACCATCTTAATCACTGTGTTTAAACAATTTATGGGAATGTTCGAAATGACAAAGGCATGTCCCTAAAATGGGCTAGCTGTGTCTAAGCTGAATTGATTTCTGTGAACTCTGGGCTGTTGACTTAGCCAAGTTGATTTCTCCTCCTCTTTGGTGAAAACTGGTTCCTGTGATGCCATTTACGTTGCATCATCTCAATGTATGATGACAAATTCTATTCACGTATTCCGCACATCCATTTTCCCACCGATTCTCCGCAGTCTATCCATCCATGTATCCATCTATCCATCCGTCTATCTATCTATCTATCCATCTGTCTCTGCACTGTTGCTTTTCTTTTGTATATCGCTGTATCTTTGTATCTTTTTCCGCGGGGACAACCTTTTGGTGTTTGCATTATGATTATTTTTATCATGCGCGCATTGTCGGCGTCAAAACTCTTTGGATTTGCCATTTTGTCTCGAGTTTTTCCGCTCAGCCACACTGTAGATATATATATACGCTCCTTGTTTCTGGGATTGTCATCTTAATCATCAGCGCCGGGAAGTTGGCAAGTTTGGTAGTTGACACTTGCCTGATGGAATATGCCAGTGCACAGCATTATTTTCCTTTGCTCCATCATCTCCTGCTTTGATGCCAGAACTTCCCTTGAAGGCCTGCATTCCATTCTATCGTCGCGAAGAGAGGCCCTTAACTTCAGAATAGTCGAGTCCATCAAAAGTGGGCGAGAAGTTGACAACTATTTTTACTATTTGTCTGCGTCACATAAACCAAAATCGAAGCCGCAAAGTTGGGGGAGGTGAATAAGTTTACGACTCGTAAAGGTCGTACTTACACTGTGCCACGAAAACATACATATGAGTGGGAATTGATGGCTAAGATTGTTGGACTGACATGCCATTAAATACACATATTTCCCGTTGACCTTATGGGTTTTTTATTGACCAGATTATGTCCTCCACAACATTGTCGGTCTTCATTGCAAACTAGTTATAACTTATCGAAATTATCGATATTTATCGAAAAGTGATGGTAAATAAATTGCTCATTCCGTCGAAAGTAAAACTCTTTAATAAAAATTATGATTTTCATTGATCATCGATTACGTGCGTGTATGCAATGCTAGCTAACAATCGATATGTTTTTTAGGGAAGTAATCAAATATGTTTTACGGCTGCGCTCCTTGCGTGCCATATTGCCTTATGACAGTGAAACGCACTGTCTGCCCGTGCATATTGTATTTGCTTATTGATTTGTAATTTAGTCAGTCGGCCCCATTTCAATGACCATTTCCCCATTTCGGCGCTTTTTCCCATTTAAACACTCGCCTGGCTTTACTATTTTCCCCATTTGCATTTCTATTTTTACTTTTATTTGCCCTTTTCACTTTCATTTGGGTCTAAGTTAATAACTTTTGGTTCCACCTAAGTTTGCCCGTCTCTTTGGCGGACTTGAAGCTGCTTTTCACTTTTTACTTTTGTTTTTCTTGGTTTTTTTTTTCTACTTTGTATTTTCCCTCCTTGCCACGCCCACACGCAACTTGTTGCGCTTTTACTTTTTCCTAAAAAAATGTATTTGTTGCCTGCATTTTGTATTTGATTTGTATTGCGAAAATGTTGTGCTAATTGCCGTCTTCTCTCTCTTTTCAGGTGAGTAACTCCATCATTTCGCTAATCTCGATTCGCCGATCTTTTGTTGGTAAGTGGGCTAACGTTTTTCAAGGGAATGAAGCACATCCATTAATCTCGACCAGAGTTCCTTCTTGATTCCGATTCCATTCCCCAAAATGTGACTCATGGTAGAACACTCAATGCGATGCCCCCTCTCTTTCGCGCATTTCCTTTCATCTTTGTCTAACTGCAGTCCCTGCATGACTCACACACACATTTATAAGTGCCTACAGTTGGGGGGAAGAAAATAGGAAGATTGGAATAATTCTAAAAATTATTCTTTATAGGAAGCCAGACAAATTCCTTCCTAGCAAAATATTAAAGTGAACAACTTTGCATATTTAGCTTTAGAAAGCGATGACTATTAACTTGCCCTCAGTTGTGCTGTGCGATTCTCGGTTTGTTTTGTATTTCTGGCTTTTTGCTGCTGCTTTTGGCCATTTATTGCCGGTCTGAAAAGAACTTGGCAAAGACCAAAACAAATTTATATCTCTCGGATACAGATACAGATACACTGGCCGACTGACTCATCCGCTAGAGATGTGGAGATGCAGCTGACATCAGCGGAGCGATGCGATGGGATGCGAAGAGATGAGTTTTCAAGGGTCTACATAAATGACTGACCCACCGACTGGCCGTTCAATCTCTCTACTCTCTTTTTCCGCATTTTTTAATTAAAAACCATTTTCGGTTTTTCTAAGGGTAACCTTGCGACCCCGCCCTCGGCGCCACCGGGTCACCCACAACAATATATATCAGCAGAGGAAAAGCAAGAAAAAGAAAAACAATTTTGGGGGTACCACATAAAATAGACAAAAGCATTGAAAAGTTCACAAATTGCCTTTCACTTTTATCAGTCATGGTTACAATTGGAGGAAATGCAGATACAGATTCGGTTCGTTCGCATTAGTGGCTATAGCCCACCGATCCGCTGTTGGGTAATCCCGGCCAGCAGTTCACTAACCCCTGACCATCCAATAGCAATTTGGGTTGAAGGTCCCCGAGTGCTATCTACTGCCCTCCCACACCGTCGCCTTCCCCATCGATCTTATCAGCCGAACTGACCAATGGTTCGATGCCCCACAATCCGAAATCTGAAATGCCAAATCTAAAATCCACTGTCCGCAGAAGAAACACGCACGAAACGTGTTCATAATTTGTCAAAGAAACAATGTGAAGATGCCTATGACATGACACAAAGCCACAGTGGCACGAAGGTTATTTAGAGGGGAAACTTTGGAGGGGCCACAGATTTTAAAATAACAAACACCCCCCCCCCCCCCCCCCCACAGATGATTTCTTAAAATTTAGAATATGAGTACTTGACTTCATAATGGGTTAGGGGTAATGTTGTTCCTATACATTCCTTTGAATAATTAAAGGCAAACATTGATTTTTTCTCATATATAATGTATTTGGGTTCCCATTAAATTTTAAAGGCTAATTTAATTGTGTATTTTTTTGTTTGTTTTTTGGCAGTGACGAAAGAGGTGTTTATATGGGAATCTTTGCACTTTTATTTCATGCACAGTGGTCAAAAATTGTTCTGAAAGATCTTTGCTTCTTTTAGTTAAACAAAAAGGCTGTTATTCTCTCTTGTATTCTTAAATGTTGAATAATCGTACTTACACGATTTAAGAATTGAATAGATACAATTTCTCAGTAGTTGTTATAATTGCCCAAATATTTGGCACCACTGTGGTGCGGCGGTGGTGCGTCATTGGCCTTTTCGTTGCCGTCAGCTGTCGGCGGTTTTTTGAACTCGAACGGGTGTCATCTTGCGCCTCGTTCTCTGCTCGTCAAACTTAATTGGGCATTCGGCAGTCACCGCACAACCCACCACCCACCACCCATCACCCATCGCGCACCACCCACTCACCCACCTCGCGATTTTCAGCGGTAAATGCAAATTAAATATCATTTAATGCTAACGCAAAGAAAAATGTACGAAAAATGTACGAAAAATGTTGCCTTGAACCTTCAAAAAGTCTATAGCCAGCTATCGCCGTCTCTCTTGCAGCGCAGATCAGCCATCTCTTTCGGATCCGGAAGTTTAGCAAAATGTTTTTGTTTTGCCGGTTATTTTATTGCTTTTTAAATGCTGCGAAAATTGTGATGATTATACAAATATATGCACACGAATCTATGTGTTATTGTTTTTTTTTTTTGCATTGTTTATGGTTTTTCTTCCGAA
Organism: Drosophila mauritiana; assembly: GCF_004382145.1. NCBI lineage: Eukaryota > Metazoa > Arthropoda > Insecta > Diptera > Drosophilidae > Drosophila > Drosophila mauritiana. The sequence continues at coordinate 17,331,960 of NC_046672.1, read as the reverse complement.
ATAAAAACGAAAACGTTTTTGTAGTTAATTGGCGCTGGCGCTTTTCATTTGCCTGCAGTCGGCAAGTGACTCAAAATGCTTATAATTTAAATGTGTTGTATGCGCATTCAGCATGCGGTACAGTGCGGTTCGTTAATGTAAACTGAGATTTCAATTGCTACAGTTCATTGTTATACAGAGATCGAGTTTTGGCTTATATGTATTTGTTCCTATAATTATTTGTGGTGGGTCCTAAATGATTCAACTGACCGGTTAATTTGATATCAAATATCAAATGTGACACACTGTTAAACATTACAATATCTCACCCTATTTATTGTTTCTTTGGGGCTTTTCAGTAAGTGTTCGCAATGACGATAATTGTTGTTAAATGCTTGCCATGCGAAACAATGAAGGCGCACTGAAGAACTATAATTTGAGTGTTTTGCATCTATAATTTAAGTGTCTGTATCTGGACATTTGGCTCTGTAAATGTATCTGTATCTACATATCCGAGTCCCAGTACGTATCTGTATCGCGACTCTACATGGCCGAGCCAGCCAGCTGTATGTTAATTTGTTTGCTTTGTTTTGTCGCGCTTGCCATTTCATAAAGTTTCATAAATTATTGCACAATTAACCTTGAACGCGGAGCGTTTTGAGCTTCAAGGGGGGGATATACTGTACCACAGACCATCTGATGGGATGTGATGTGTTGTGTTGTGATGTGATGTGCTGTGCTGTGGTTCCCTTCTTAAGTTTTCCGCTGGCGATCCGCGGATCTGTGATCTTGAGAACTCTGCGTTGGCCGTCGGTTCTTTATGCCCCCAGACATCGGCAGATAACCCATTTGACACTCGACTTTATGACAGTTTGCGACTCATTTAAAGCGTATTAAGTTCTTGCTTTTTCGCATTTGCTTTTGCTTTCCTCTGTTCTTGGTTTCTTTCTGTTCATTTATTTTTTTCTTTTTTCGTTTTTCCTGCCCCACACTCATTATTATTATTTGTGCTTTTTTCTTGGGAACTAAGCGAAGGACTAATGTCGATTTCCCCTGGTTTCACCGCATCATCTAATGGGTGTACTCGTGACCCCCGCTAATTTGAGATGAAGGCTTCCTGCGATTACCGAGGTGTCAGTTTATCTAAATGGATTTTCAGAGTGCAAAGAATTTTTGAAGAGCACCGAGTTCGCAATACGGAAGTTTCAGCAGATTGTTAATCAAGAGTATTCCTATCTGCTCAGAAGCTCACTTAATTGATGCCAATGAGGTGAAATTTCTTGAATTTGCCCAGCAACCAAGTGATTAAATTGGATATTTCTCATATTTCTATTTTTTCAGTAATCACTTTAATTATTTATTTATATTCGCTACATAAGAAAATGCGATTTCATCAGCGGAATAAACGGCAAACGCAATCCTGCTTACGTATTCCAATTATAAGTTTCGATTTTCTACGGCTAACCAATTAGTCCATTTTCGATATATTTTCCTGCTTTGGCAAATGCCGCCTTTTATTTTATTTCCATATATTTCAGGCCCGATCTTAATTAGACCTACTAAGTTATTGCTCTCTACGCATTGGGAAACATTTCTTTTTTTCTCGAGCTTTGTTTTCGTTTTTCGTTTCCCCATTTTGTGATGATTGATCGACTTTCTTGGCCTGACCTAAAAATGGAAAATGGAAAAGGTTCAAAAAACAAAATTCCAATTTGCAATAGTCCACTAATTGGGCTTTAAAAAATAAGGAAAAGGTGCTTTGACAATATTGCTATGAAAGGTGCAAAAGTTTTTCATGAAACCACTTCAAATGTGCACCTTAAAATCATAACAAATCCTCTGTTTCATTAGGGCTTGTTTCACATTTCGATTTTTTTTCTTATTTTAATACATGAAGCATGTTTTACTGGCTGGGCTTTGCTTGTGACTTGGGTTTTATGTGTTATCGCGAATGTTTTACCCCGAGCGTACAAATCTGCATGTAATTGGCTCCTAATGTTCGAAAGAGAGGGGTGTTGTCCGAGTGAAAGAGACCGCCCGATGTGGTTGGTGACCACGCTTGGTTAGTTTCCATTACATTCCAGAACATCCTTTGAAGCGGAGTTCCGCTATTGATGATGATGATGGATGTGAAAAGTGGAAAAGCCGAGCGAAAGAGAGGCGAATAATGGTGAAAAAGAGAGGGCTGGCACTCACCTCCGCACCCTTTTAACGAAATAGCACTCCCTTTCCACAACAATGAAAAGCTGCACCCATCACTTGAACCTGCCCCAATAAACCAGGTGAACACAATGCCAGATCCAACAAATGGTGGAAAATATAATAGAAAATGTAATACCAAGCAATTTGGTACTGAAAACACGAAATTCAGGTCAAAAATGTGTTAATATTGAAAATATGAGCTGCAACAAAATCGATTAAATTAAAAACCTTTTAAACAGTTCAACAAAAATACAAATGAAAGCCAAAACAAGAAAAATGTTATACGATTGAAACACAAAGCCCCAGAAATTTAAAACAAAAACAGTCATGTAAAGCCAGAAATATGGAAAAAAAACCCAATTAAAGACCCAGCCCCCCTCCCCAAATCAAATGTGCATTATTTTTTTTTTTGTGATAAATTCGCAATCAGCATCGATGGGGAGTCACTTGCCAGCAGGTGCAAAAGTATGAATACGAGAGTACGACTTCTGCGACTGGTTTCAATTTCGACTTGAACTTGAATGGATGGCCGGAGACCCCCTTCAATTATCGGTGTATAAACAAACCCCAACTGTTAACCCATTGAGTAGGTGGCCCAGGCAGGGGTAGAGGAAGCGGGGGAAGCCGGCGAAGTAGCTACATCATCATCATAATAATCACAAGTTGAACTGCCGAAGGGCAAACTTGCTATAAAAGTCACGTCCTTGACTCAAATCTGTTTGCAGCTCTCTCGCAGCAAAGAAATACGAACAAAATAATATAAATTTATATGTAAAAGTGAAGAAACGGCAAATAATGTGCAAAAAAATTAACATTTGGCCAGAGTTCAAGTGGCAGTAAGCCCCTTTTTTGAACACCCGAAAATTCTCAACAGCTAAGTGCATTTTGGGATTAACGTAAAATTGGATACACAGTATTCATCAGTGCATTAATACTTTGACGCAAAACATACACTCATTTAAACCACTTTTCGTTTTTGTGTTGGAATCATAAAGTTAGTTGGTCATACTACTCATACAACAAAAGCTCGTGCTAATTTGTGGGTGTATATTTTCCATGTGAGAAAACTATAAAACTATTGCATTTCAAAGCTACACTTTTTCGTGGGGATCATTAGGAAAGTTTGTGCTATTTTGTGGATTAATTGTGTGACGAAAACTAGCTATTCCTGTGTATTTGACCAACCTAAAATACGGAAAATTACCAATGAAACTTTGTGATACCTTGAAAGTGACTTTTGACCCAACGGCGAGTGAGAACATGAAAGAGCAAATATAAAAATGTGAAAGGGTTAAACAAAATTCAAAAGAGGGGGAGTACCTCCATTATTTTTCGCCATCTTTGCTTATCTCGTTCTCCATTCCATTCTCTTATCGGATCCATCAGCTGACTTGTCCCCACTTTTTGTCACTCATTTGTCTCTTTTTGGGGGATTTATTTTCTCATTCATTTTCGCCTGCCTCTGCGCTTTTACATACTTCATTTTTCCTTTCTCACACTTTCCTTTTGTTTTCCCTGTCCGCTTTACTGTTACTCCACCAGGGGGATTGACCATATGACTCACCATATATCACGATATACATATATGTGGTATATTCATTGACGAAATCGCGAAATCCGCGGATTCTCGCCCCAGCCGATTGAACGACGGATTTCCGAAGAATCCAAATGAGTTCCGTCGAATTATTCTGAAGACTGTCTACCTCACAACTCCCCCATTTTTGTGGAGCCCTCTTCAGTGCTCCCTTCGTTCTCTCCCTCCTCTCGCTCACTATTTTCGCAGAATTTTGTTTTTATTTATTTAGCTGAATCAGATAATTGCGGAAAGAGTGTCACGGAGGGGTGTGGTGGGGTCAGCCATTGACCCTTACGATTTTTCGATACTGATAAGTTTGACTAATTCTGCCAAAAAAAAAAAACAACAAAACCTAAAACACGGTCATGTTTAAGCTGGAGCAAATAAATCAAATATTTCAGATACGAACATATCCCGTGTTTAAGCCGTTAACGGATTGTCAACAAGATTGTAAACTGTGTTAAACAATTCAGCTGGGTTAAAATGGCATTAAAGCTTAATGCGTTTTCCTGCGGTTACATTTGGATGTTACTTTTTATTTATGCACATCAGGCTCCTACCGTTTCTAATAAAACATTTTCCCAACTAATCCCGGCTTTTTTCCCCATTTTCCTCGGGTTTTCCCTTTTCTTTTCCTGGCCGTTGCATTTGAGTGATTGACAAACTGTCTTCAATCCGCTTGACTCGCTTTTGACTTCCACCGCCTCCTTGAGCTTGGCCTAATCAAATTGCTTTTGACGCGGCCACGCCCCCACTCGCCGCCCGCCGCCCCTTTTTGGTCTGCCGCGAGTGTAACATCATCTAAATTAATGTAAATTGAATGACACGCAATGGGGCCGCAAAGCACTCGGGAGAAAGAGGCAGCGACAGTCCTCTTCCTTTCCCTTTTTATCCTGCTAAAAAAAAGAAAATATGCCATATGGTAGGGAGGGATATATGTACGCATACATTTATACCTATACATATATATATATGTATATATATATGTTGCTATAGGTAAGCGGTTAAAGCAAATTAATTTATTTTGCCGCCTCAGCTTGCTCGCCCCGTCCCGCTCCCACACTACTTGTTGTCAACATCTCTCTCTCTCTTTCGCACGCCAAGGGAAACCCACTTCCTGCCGCAGCTATCCATCTCTTTCTGCTCTCCCATGGCGTCTTTTTCTTTTGTGCACTGCGAAATATCAATATGGCAAGTGTAATTACCAATATTTTCTGTTTCTCTTCTGTTAATTGCCAATAAATATTCGATTTATGAGTATTTTTCACTCTATTTAAATGTGCTTAAATATGTATATTTCCAAGTTAGAATTGCAAACTGGTAGTAGAAGATACAGCTGATCCATCTACAATTAGCTTTTAAATTTAAAACGGATTATAGTACTGGCCCAGTCCGTTGCAGGGAGTGCGTACCGTACTGGCTTTGAGAGGTGATTTCGTGCGTGCTCGCATGCTTGGGCTCCCTTTTGGATCTTGGCTCCCGGTTCCTGTCCCATTTCCATGCCCCATCCCCATACCGACTTTGGAATATGCTAATGAGCGTTTAATTTGCTGTCGCTGCCGCCGTCGACGTTTGGGTGAAATAAACCGAAAACGCTTAAAATTCACTTTCAACTTGAGGCGTCCGCTGGCGCTGACTGCGAACTTTAGTAGCTACTAAATTAGAATTTAATTTGAATATTGTCTTTGGCTGCGCTGAGTCCGCCCCCGTGTCACTGAAATTTCCGCATAATTGCTATCGATGCTGTATCATCATCCCATGCCCAGTATCCATTTAAGCTAAATCGAAAATGTCTTTCGTTGCAAGAGCACTAATAAAAGATCGAAGATCGAACAAAAAAACACGTGACCATTTGGCAGCCTTTGCTCAATTCCGCTGAAGCTTGAAAACATTTCCTCGTAACGGTTTTCCACAATTAAGCCGAGATCAATCAATATCAAATACTGAATTCAATTGCAGCTCGTTTGTCTGTCTTTCTGTGCTGCCCATTCAAAGTCAAGTTAGTTGCGCTTTTTTCATGTTCTCGCAATTTGTTATTATTTTCTTTATTTTTTATCTGAGTTCGATCGTGTTTATGACAAACTTCCAATGTCAATGTCGTCGGGGGCGTCGTTTTAAATACTATTTTTCCGTTCTTGAGTCGCGGCGATTGTTTCGACGTGTGGGAGTCACTCCAACGAACAAGTTGCATTTTTATTTCCACCGCTTTTTGTTTTCATAGTTTCCATAGTATTGCTTTGTTTTTAATTAATTCTTTACAACGCTGCAGTTGTAAACGAAAAAGATTGAAACCGAAACGAATCTGGGCAAACGCACGAAAATCCCAAACGAAATGCAATTTGTCAACGCTGCATAGTTAAATAATAAATATAAAAAAAACCGAAGAAGAGACACCGCGGCAAAGTCATTAATTTTTTGGCTAGTGGTTTTTATACCTATTTATGTGAAGCTGGTGGCCGTGCACGTACAGTGCGTGCCGAAAGTGCAAGACCGTCAGGAGTTTGTCGTTGGAAAAATGCAATATTACAAAAACTACAAAACTAAAATTGTGTTTATTATCAATTGTAAATAGTGGTATTATCAAAAAAACCCAAGGGCCTGGAATTTCACACATTCACAATCGTGCTTCAAACAGCCTTGGAAATTGTTTGCCTGCAGCACACTTTTCCAGCGCACATATGTTTGCTTATCTTTGGGGACATTCGAAACTGGAACTGCAGTTGCGAAACGCACTGTGTATGCAAAGTATCTACCAAATTGTTTAAACATCTGGACATGACATATGTTGCGCCTTACAACAATGCCATTCAATTCAATTTGCATGTCGCCCACGTTTTTCCCCCCCTCCCCTTTTTTTTTATTTATTTATTTTTGTTGGTTTTGGGGTCTGAAATGTGGGAAAAGCATAAGATATTTTTTGTAAGCGCCTTAGACAGACCGAGTTCGATGACGACTGCGAATTAATCTTATTAACCGAAAAAAGCGAGTCGTCGAAAAAAAGATGAAAAATTTCGCTTTCGTTTGCTGGAGTTTGGGTTTTATTCGTATTTTGCGTTTTTGTGACTTCGTTTTTGCGTTTTTCCCCCCAATTAATTTCTACGCATCTTTCGTGGGCGCGTTGAGTTAAAACTGAAGTGGAAAATGCGCGGGCGGAAAAGCCTTAATTGGCAGGTTGTTCGGGGGAAGGATAATTGAGTGTCTCACCTTTGACTAGACCTTGCATTTTAAATACCAATTTACCTGTTTTGCGGGAAACTAATTAAAAAACATTCTTCTTCTTTTTGTGTCATTGCAGGTAAGTCAAGGGCGCTATTAAATGGAATTAGCTGGCCGACAAAGTGTATATGGGTTTATTTTGGTAATATCACTTACCATTTTTATACTTTGTCTGTATTTGTTTACTAAATTAAATCCTTTTTAAATCTGTTTGGCTATTAGCTGAAACCATAACATATCAATTCGACGAGCAAGTTTATTGTCGTCACTTTTTTTTTGCATTTGACGACTTTCCCCTTAACGCCTAACGACGCCGGCAGATGGCGCCACACAGCTAATCCGACCGCGTTGAGTAAACACCAGGGTTATCTTAATTAAGCCGAACAGCAACGTGTGTCAACAGTTGTCCGTAGCTTTTGAGTCCATCTCTATCTCTATCTCTCCCTTTCCCCTTTCTCTTTCGCTATCTTCCACTTTTCACTTGTTGCAGCCAAGCCCACGACAACTGGGTAGCTGCAGTGGAACCTAGCTAACAGGAACTCTTGGAAAGTGATATATCTGAGTGTGCTTGCAAATGAACTTGGCAGTATTCCCAATTATTATTAACTTAATTGTTATCAAATTAAAATGAAATTATCATCATGTAACTCATCAATTCAAAGCCAAATGTTTTTATAGCTGTTTTTATCTTGCTTTTAAAGTTTGTAAAACTGTCTTAAAACTTTTTTATTTAAGATTTATTTACCCTAGTGTTTCATCCTAGTGAACGTTGTCTGCATTTCAGCAGTAAATGTAGTTATCACAGCGACCGCATTACGCACCTGCTTACATTCTTCTTTCCCGTTATTCAACCCAATATCCGTAACTCCCCTGCATTTTTGACCCAACGCATTGGCCACGTTTCGTTGTCGTTTGGCACGTCCAAATGTTTGCGCATTTGAAAACTGATATTTCCCCCGAACTTGCCTGACCTGCCCCCCCTTTGAAGCCCCTCTCTCCGCCCCCCTCGTAGCCAACGCCTCTGTGACACACATTAAAGACCTTCTTCGTGGGTCTGAAGACCCCCAGCCTTTGGTATTTTTGATACGCATTTGCATGGACTTGGATAAGTTTTAGTTAACTACCCAAAGTCATGTGTGTTGGTTTTCGCGGCAGGGGACATGGGGTTTCGGGTTCGCTTTGGGTTTGGGCTTGGGTTCGGTTTTATAGAATAGAACACACCCAAAAAAAAAAAATACAATATACGCGGGTTTTTTCTGGGTTTTCCTTTACAACATTGAGACAACATTGTCATGGTCTATTTGGCTTTTGGGTTTTGTTTTTCTATTTTTTTTTCGCCCAACCTGGTGTATTCCAAACACTGAAAATAAAATAGACTACTCAGGAAATCTAATCTAAGACAGTGCGTAAAAACGAAAAAAAAAATGGTCTTGATGTGGCAAAATAAATGTACATACATATATAAAGAGTTTAAAAAGCGGTTAGCCTGCATGTTAAACGAGATTCCTTCGGCTTTACTTATTTTCAAATGAACTGAGTTCAACTGAATTCCAGTCACGTGCCTAGAATAATCGCATTCTACATGAGGCTCTCATAATTTTTTCTCAGTACTTAATTGAGCTCGTGACCCGAGCTTCAGTTTGCCATGGAATCTGCTCACCTTCTACCGAAAAACTTTGAATATTCCTCCAACTCCGTTCTCCATTCAAACATTGTTCCATGTGTGCCATTCTCATTAATTTGAGATGTTTCACTTCCCCAACGTTTGTCATTTCAGTTCGCTAAAGTTCCAAAGAACATTCCTTCAGCGTTTTTGTACATTTAATTTTTTTTTGGTTGGTTGTGGGTGCGTTAGGCGCAATGTTTTAATTGTTTGTCGCGAGCCACGCACTCGGGAAAAATCCACGGGGGAACCGAAACTGGCGGGAAATTCAATTACGAGCCACGCCTGAAAAGCGGGAAAAGGCGACCCAACTAAACCGGGTCTTACGGGTTTCCCAAAGAAAAAAAAACCACAAAAAAAGAATAAAAAAAAAAAATAACAGAGAGACTCGGCTCGACTTTCCTTGGCTAATTTGCAGAACAGAACACAGTAATTTCGCAGGCTAAATTTACCTTTTTCGCCAACCCTCCGCGAAAAGCTTAAAGGATTTCTCTTTACTTTTTCGCCCCGTTTGTAATAATTTTGTGCAATTTAATGGCGGGTTAGGCAGCAGCAGAGATGCTGTAACCATTTTCTAAAATTACAAGCCCAGTTCTCCGCGGAGCACACAATTCTATATTAGGCATAATTTGAAATTATTTTACATTTTACAGCCAACAGCCCACAGCCTACAGCCGCGGGGAAACACAGTCGGTCGTTTGGTCGTTCGGTTCGTCGGTCGACCACCTTTTACTACCCAATATTTTTGGCTGCTTGTTTGTATTTCGCTTCTGAGGTCTTGTAAGTCAAGCAAGCAACCCAGTGGAAATTAGTTTGAGTTAAATCGCTGAGAAATTGACTTATAATGAGACTAATTAGCCCGAAGGGTTCTCCACTCGAAATCGCTGACGATGGCTGATTGAGGTGGTTTCACATGGAGATAATGGCTGTCGGTCATAAATATCGGAAGGGAATGCAATTTATTGAAAGTTGTGTGAGTATGTGAAAAAGGGTCATGAAATGAAACACGGAATTTCCAATATGTACATAATATGGAGTGTTTAGAAAATAAATCACGATCAATGATGTTAATATTTGAATGGAAACTTACACTCTTTAAAATCTCAGGACTTTTTCCAAGAACACAAAGTCTAAGACGGACTTAACCCATCGCGCAATTCCTCACACAGATTGACCCCATTGTACTTTCAACCCAGAGCCATGACCTTGGCCCATCTGGTCGTCGGTTCTCTCGTCCTGTTTTTCGGGTCCTGATCCCAAATTCAAATATTTATCCCATTTACATGGCTAAGCAGTTGGGCCAGAGCAGCTCGAACCTCAAACCTCCGGCGACTGACACTGACAGACACTGACTATATCATCCACACCCACATCCTTAACCACATCCTCATCCTCATCCTGGCCAGAAAAGCAGAAAACCCCAAACCAAAGTGCTGAGGCGGCTCAATCTAATTAGTTGTTTCTCTGTTGCTATTTTTGGACCACACAAATTAAGTTTGCTTTGTCTTAAAGCAGTTGCAAGTTCTCCAAATGAGTCAAGGGGCTTTGAAGCTTAATTTTGCTTCTTATTTAATAGGAGGAGTTTTGGCAAAGGTTGAACTGTGGTGATGCCTAACTAGTTTCGGCGCTAGTGATTCATTAGTGTAATAAATTTTGGAATTTATTCAAACATTTTCAATTGACCCATTTCCCATGGGGCCATTAATAAATGTTTACTAGCTACTAGAAATCTGTTATTCTGTTTATTGTACCCAGCGCTACAGTAACACTAACTGCCCTTGTTAATGGAAATGAGTTCACCTTTTTTTTTTTCCCCTTGTAAATATTATGGTAATTTGCATATTATTATTTCTCCTACACCACCTGGAGTGATATAGTTTTTTTGTGAACCTGGATATTGACATGATTTCTTTGCTCGCACACCTATTTTCTGAGCCTACGCGTGCACATTAATTGTGAATTATGTCATGATCTTGCCGACTTTTTGGGCTTTATATAAGTATGTAAGTAGGCAAGTCTTTGGATCATCGGATGTGGAAAATGTCGCATTTGCATATTCCACGGAGCCGGCTAATGAAGCCATTAATGAAGCCCGGCCATTACCAATGACCTGGCTTAAAGTCCAGGCCAAAAGCCAAGTTAAAACAGTTTGTCTGCTCATTTAGCGCACCGATTTAACATGTTCGGCTGCAAGAAGTGGGAAAATTATGCTAATTATCTGTGGGCTGTGTTAGGCCCGTTGGAGTTTTGAACTCTTTGGCAAAGCGTTTACCAATTCAATTAGGCCCACTGATTGTGGAGAATGTGGCTTACACTGAACTAAGAAAGTGTGTGCTTCGATACAAAATCGAAAAATATAAATACGTTGGAATGGAAATTAAACATTCCACACTTCTTGAAATACTCCTGAATTAACTTGTTTATGTAGTTCCCAATGATTTATACCAGCTTAATGCGAGCTTAATATAAACCTCAGTGCTTTTCACACCCCCACTATTTTGTACGAAATCGTGCAGTTTCATTTGCTTTTGCTATTTATTTGCTATTCCCCAATTTTGTTGATTGATGTTGAAAGGCGACTCTCCCATTCGAATTGCGATCAATGCCAATTGCATTTTTATTGTTCAAGCTGCTCACGCACCTGCAGCATCGATGATTGTTAATCGATAAGCGATTTGTTGCATTGTTGACTCGACATGTTTGGTGAAATGGCCAGGTAAAACCAGGTAGTCATCCCCCCTTGGCCACAGAAAAGCGTCTCCCAAGTGGCGGCAACTTTCAAAGTCAACAACCAGATTGAAATGAGAAAAGTAAACGGTTGCTGCAACGTGTTGTCAAGTCGACTCGTCTGACGAATGTTAAGTAATTGCATTGAATTGTTGAATTTCTGAATGGTTGTTTGCTCAGCCAGCGCCGGATAATCGGTCTGACTTTAGTCAGAAAACATCTGCTCCGATCGGTGATATATATATATATAGATGACTGGCAACTGCATTGAAAATAAGCAAGGAAATGCTTTTGTTAGAAAGCAGACTGATTTCTGCACTAATAATATTTATCTTATAAAACATAATAACTATCTTAGTTTGGAATTGTTTAATGAATGCAATAACAAAATTATCTTTTTATGTACGCCCTTCTTAAACCATAACAGATCATATCAACAAATCCCATCGGACTATTGTATTTCATTTGCTGCGCACCTTGTCTAATTTATGCCTCGAAAAGCACACTGTATCTCATAGATACTTAGATAATGACATTTTGAATTATCACTGCTATTGTTGCTCTCGTTTTACGCTTCGTTGTATTTTTGTTTATTAGTGGCGCCACTCGGGTATTTGTTTATGTTTTTATCGCCAAACGAAATTCTTTTTACAAAATCAGCCACCACCCACTGTTACATTTTCCTCGATTTATTTATTTCTTTTTGTTGAGGATTGCACAACTTAGTATCTTTTTTTTCGTTCAAGGTTGTGTGTTACACTTTTCATTTGTTTACATAGCTTTCTGGGCCCTAACTTGTACATACACATACACATACATATATATGTATTTCTTTTATTGCATTTGACCACATGCTGGCAAACTAAAGCGTCCGAATTTCGCCCTTAAAATCTCTCAAGCGACAGCAGTTGCAGATGGAGGTGGTTCAGATGGTTCGGATGGTTTTAAGGTGGTTTTCAGGTGGTTTTCAAGTGGACTTTAGGTGGTTCAGGTGGCACACAGGTGTCTTCTGCACGAGCCATAAAGGTTAAGTGGCCAACTAATGTGGCAATTTCTTCTTTTTTTTCTCTCTTTTTTTTTGACAGCCCCCACACGCAGTGTTATTATTACTTTTTTAGTGTTTGCCGAGTCGATAGGCAAGCGATAGGCAGCGAATTAAGGTCAAGTTTGTCGCCTGTGCGTGCCATCCTCATAATCAGCGTCACCATCATTCCCATCATCATCATAATCATCAACATCATCATCATCGTCGTAAGCGTAATCGTCATCGGCGGTGCGTGTTGCAATCTTTTGATTGCCACCGCCACATGTCGCCAGACAGTGCGAAAGAGAGGGTCCCATAGGCGGCAAAAGAGACGGAGAATCAATCATAAAATTTCTGGTTTATTGTTGCCGTTCTTACCGTCAGCAGCTTCCACGCAAAGTCATCAAACTGTAAGATAGGATTAGCAGAGGAAAAGTATCTAGAAATAGTCAGTGAAATACCCTGCTATTTAGATCAGTTACGAAATAAATATTCAAAGTAACAGAAAATGTGCATAGGTGGTTCTTACATATAGTATCTTAGTACTAATCGGAGTATCAGGACTGGCACCAAAGGTTTATTCAGAACTAACTTAAGTTCTTAAAGAAAAAAAACCCAGCATACCCTGTTAGTCCTAATGCTCCATCGCAGGGTATCATCTGTGCACATTAACGACAAAAGTTCGGCAAATGTGTCGCAGTCGCTCAAAAGCCATTAATGAATATTAGCAATACATTGTATTCGTTTACTTTTTTGTCCAACCCTCCCATCCCTCCACCAATTTCTGTTGGTCTTACTCGGCATCTTTTAATAGATCTCGAAACGAGTTTGCTCCATTCGCCGCTCGCTTAACCTGTTGCCGAAATGGCAAAATAAATAATAAACAAAAAATTTGGTAATATTTATGGCATTAGTTCTTGCCGGGCATTTTGGTCCCCTTTGAGCGCTTTAAGCCATTTCAGATTGGGATGTGTCATTCGTATTGCCCCCCTCGATTGCCCGCATTGTTCCGGAAATGTGAGAACGATTTTGCTAATTAAGAGAAACGAGGTAGCCCCGAGCTAAAATACAATATATAGATGCTGATCACATCGATCGATCTGGCGGTGATCGAAATGAAATTAAAGGAAGTCGGAGTTATGAGTTATACATATGTACTATAAACTATAAAAACTATAACTTAGACAACCAGTATTAGTAACAGTTTATAATCCAGAGATTTTACTCGATTTTTATTCATTAGCATTTTGCAATAATACCTTAAAAACTTGAATCCTGTAAAAACGATAATGTTGGAAATAATCTTCTTAAATATTTGACACTTGCAATAAACTTCAACTAATTGGAAACGGCTTGCGTACTTCAATCAAGGAAATTGAAATCAAAATCAAATTGCAAATGGATACGGTAATAAACTTAAACTTGGAGATGCAAACATGAAACTTTATACGATCTTCAGTTTCGTTGTGTTGTGGCACCCACTACAATTTCCATCGAGGGAATTATGCACAAGTCGTGTTGTTGAGGAAACCAGCGACTAAAGTAAGCAAATCAAAAAGGGTAAACAAAGGGGAGTAAGGGCATTCATGGACAGTCCAGGTAAAAAAAAAGGAAAATATACAACTTATATGCCTTTGAAGACGACAGCAGACTGCGTGTCTCGGATCGGATCGGATTGGATTGGATCGGTTGAGATTGGTTCGGAACCACCCAAGTAACCGCATCGGAAAAGCGAAGAAAAGCGGGGAAAATGCTGGGAATGGAAATGCATTTCGATGATGCTTTTTACGATCCGTTTGTCGTTGTCTGCGCCTCTGCCCTCTGCTCTGTCATTGTTATATAATAACAGGGAAGTCACCGCCGCCCTCACGCACTGCAAAAATACAGAAATGAATAGATAAACACGGGGAAATGGAAAACCAAATCAGATCAAAGACCCCACTTCCGATGCGTTTCGACTTACACACATGGAAGTTTATGTGGTAAATATAACATATTGTGCTTGAAGTTGTAAACAAATATTTGTGGGAAAGCAATAGATAATATTGAAGATGGAAATTATAAATTGCACGCCATTCAATATATATGAATATGTGTTATTTATATCCAATAAATCCTTTCATTATTGATTACGTTACAACAAAGTGCTTGGTTAATTAAGAAAAAATAGTTTTCTATGCGATAAACCAAGTCAACCGTTAGCCAAGTTTCTTTGAATAATGCAAACGTGTCTAACTTGTTTAATGTTTACTGTAAAGGGAAATAAGCTCTTACCTCTTATGAATTTTTCCAAAGATTTTTCAAAGAATTTACTGTTCTGCATTGGGCTTATCCATCTCGGTTCGTGTCATTTTTCGTTTTGGCTGCCGTGAAAGTGTGCCTTAGAAATGAGCCAAGAGATTTGGCTGCATTTTGGCCGCCCTTTTTTTGTTTGGCCTTTAAGTGGGCCCAGAGGCGTGGGCCGAGGGAGGCGCGAGGGGAGCAGACACCTGTGAGATACGACGACTTTCACTTTGAACTGCGGCGCATTCTTGGCCACTGGCCATCCGCAAATTGACAACAACCACGGCCAATAAAGCACTCGACTTTCAGCTGCCACCTGATGCACTCAAAGAAAATGTAGGCATACATATAGCCACAGTGCTATAGCCTCTTAGCCCCTTACATGGTCAGTCTGTTATCACCTGCTCATATATGTTGCGCCAAACTCACTATTAGTTTCTTTGAGTGCACCGCATTCCCCGCAACGTTTATGATCACTTATTACTGTGTCTTATTATTTTATTAAAGCCATATTGGCTTTTGTAGTTTTTCTCCTTCGCTCATCATCATCGCTCAGCTGCCACATAAATTATGTTGTTGGCCATAATTATAGCGCAACAAAAAAATCAGTTGTTTTTCGGAGTTTTTCTTGGCGGCACATTTTTTGTTTTTCGTTTTTAATAAAAATGTCCACAAATTGCAGTGACGACAGCTGACAACGAACGGACAATTTATGCAAATTGCAATTGCCAATTGGGAACGACACCAAAAGCTCGAAAACTCATCTGCCACTGCATTTACGCCACTTTGTCGGTAAAAAATAAATACATAATATTAAAATGAAAATGAAAAAAAAAAAAAAAAACGAAACATGAAAAACAAAAGAGCGCCGCCAACAATAACCAGAAAGGAAAACTCGTTCAGCTGATAAGAGAGCCAATGAAAGTGAAACCATGTCACAGATTGAACAGTTGTTGTGGCGTTGCTGTTTGCTGTGTGTAAATATCATAAATAAATAAACTAAAAGAAAAAAAAACAGGAAAAAAGAAAAAAGAGCGAAAACCCACAAAGAGACCAAATGCAGCTACGATAAAACGAAAAGAAACCAACAGAAATAACAGCCATAAAGGCCATAAAAACAACACCCAGTGGAATGGAAATGGAAATTGAAATCGAAACGCCAGTTGTTGAGGCGTTGAAAACGATGAAAACCGAGGAAAACTCGCATTTCGCAATTGTTGCACTTCCTCCTCCCGCAAATTAAACAAAACGATTGTTGCTCTTTATCTATGTATGTACTATACTTCCACATCGTTTCGAATGCAAACAGTTTACAAAACGTTTTGGGCGATAAGACATCTACGAGTATGATATCTTCATCCGCGGCGGGGTGTTGACGGAAATATCATCGTGATAAGGGGGTTATTAAGACTGCAGCGACGAGCTGCTCATAATTTATGGCTCTTGGAACTCGGCTCGCCTCTAATGGGCGTTTTTTTTTTTTTTTAAGATTTTTAATTAGGTAGGAAAAAGATATGGATTACCGAAAATAGGGCAACCTATTTAAGGCAAAGTAATAATTGAATAACAAAAATCGATTCAATTATCTGCAAGTTATTCTTCAAATCTAAATAAATCTAAATCTGCTAGGCTGTCAGATGATTTAATAGCGAGCAACATGTCAGAGTGCCAAATCAATGAAAAGTGTCAACAACTATTGTTAATTAAATTATTCACTGGTGCTCGACCACGCCGCCAGAGGGCGCCATTGTGCTCGCGAGGTCACCTTTTTGACAGCCATTGTCGAACTGAATAACTAAGCGAGGCAATTTATATTAATGTCTGCCTGTTATGGCCGCGAAAAAAGGCACTTTGCAGTTTACTGAAATTTGGCAAGTTCGCTTTTTCAACGCATATGCGGTGCATCTTTATCCCATTTGAAGTGAACCGTTCGGTTTTTTATCACCGCTCTTTTTTTCGGCTGCATGCACTCAGCTGTTAATTCAATGGAACACAGCCATCCTGCTCGGGAAATTTAATTTCCGAGTGGAAGAGCCTCGCAGCCTGCTCCCTGCAAATCCAAAGTTGTATCCCCCGTTTGAGTTACCCCCACTGACATTGGCCAATGTAATTAAGTCGGAACTCTAAGGGCAATCGCTTGTGCCGATGCTCCACTAGCTCCTCGTTCTCCCTCCTTTATTTTTATTTTTTGATTTTTTGTATTCAGTCTCATGTTTTTTTTTCGTTTGGGTTTGGGTTTTATGTCTGCGGTGTGGGCCACTTGAAGTCGCCAGCATTGTTTTCAGCTCAGCGCCCGCTAAAAATAGTCAAAGGCATGTGCCCTCCATCTGCATCTGCATTTGCGGCTGCATCGAAAAAAGACCAGCAGATTTGCCTGTGGCACAGGCATCTCCTCCAGTGACAAAATACAATAAAAAAACCACACACACACACAGGAAAAGTTTTCAACCCGAGGGAAGCACTTATTAGAGCACCCAGCAATCCAGAAAGGAGGCATACGCAATTGGGAAACTGCAAGGATGAAACCTATATTAATCTAAATCTATATAGATATAAAAATCGGTATAAGCCATTATTTATTTCATTATCCATATCATTAAGTTATATGTATAAGCAAAGGCAGGTGAGAAGCGCATTGAAACAAGGAGTTAATTAAATATTTAAAAATGGACACAAATGAGAAAAAATATTAAATATATTTGAGTTAATAGCTCGCCTAATAGACCCCTAAAATCCCAAGCCAAATTAATGGGTATGCTAGAAAATAAAAAGACATCGCACAATGACGCGACGAGTTTCCTTTTTCAAAGCGGCCTGCAAGGAAATGCCTTAAAATAGGCAACAAAAGGTGGAGCGACCGGGACGGGGCGACCATGTGGCAAAACGAGAGGGAGCGGCAGCCAGAGTTTTCTTCTGGCTTTTCCGCACTGAATACCCTCCCACCCCACCAAACCCCGCCTTCTTGGACATCGGTAGGCATCCCAGGGCGTCATCGTCAAGTGCACGGCCCTGCGTCAAGTTGCCAAAGCAATTGAGTTGAGTTGACTCGAGTTGACTTCGCCCGTGGGGAGGCGGAAAAGTGGCGGCGGTCGGGGGGCATAGCCCACTTGAATGGACTCAGAGCCCTTATCCGCATTTTACATACCCTCACCAAGATACTCTATCACAACAGAGCCCGACTTTATGATAGAAATTAGAATAAAGGAACTAGGAATATCACGCTAAATAATAGTATTGACATGGGTCATCTATGGTCTTATTGAATTAGGAATTTTTTAAAATTATAGAGCTGTTTTTAAATATGCACCAAAGTTATGCTTAGTTCCTAAATGAAATGCTCCAGTTTATTATTCAAGAGTTCATTGAGCCCTGAAATTAATGAAATGATTTATAAATTAGGTCCATTTTTTGGCACATCCTATTCTTTGGCTTTATTTTTTAGTAAAGTGTATAGTCGCAGCTTTCAGTGGCGGAAAGTGCCATGGAATAGCAACAAAATTACATGCCACGCGTTGTGTTTAATTTGGATCTGGCGTCTTTCGCAGGGCCACAGGTATAATGTATACTATACCATAACTACTATATATGATACATATATAAGTACGAGTACATCCAATCAGAGCAGCAACTAAATAATTCATGTGGGACAATGAATGTCTGTACCGCCGCCTTACTTACCTACCAACTAGCTGGCTGACTGTCTGTCTGTCCGACTGACTGACTGCCATTTCCACCTGTCTAACGAGCAACTTGCAACGTCTAACGGTGCAAATACTCGAATGTGGAGAACTGGGAAACTAGTTCGCAACTACTCGGTAGCATGGCCCATTGTATTAATCACTGGGCATTGCTGGTGCAAGATGTCGGGGAATCGGAAAATGGGTAAAGCGGAAAACTTTTGACTGACATTAGCAAGGTCATCGAAAGCGGCCAATTTGCAATCGAGTTTCTATAACCAAACTGTGGTTAATATTAATGAAGAAGTGGCCAAGTCGTAAAGTCGATTGGTTCCGGTCAAAAGCTGGGGCCCAAATGTCATGGCATTCGGTCTTGATTTTTTAGGCGGTACGGAAATGCAGAAACAACCAGGTGCGCTCTCAAATTTATTTTCTTCGGTTTTTGTTCCATCAAAAGTGCAACGCCAGTTGATTCCTAGAAGCCATTTCCACCAAAAAAAAAAGCCAACTGTAAATGCATTTGTGGAAGTGAATTAACTGCTGTGTCCTATTAAATTCCCAATGTAAACAAAGACCAGAAAGTATAGACTTACATATTTCCTGGCAAAATAATGTGTTGCCTTAAATTTTCCATTTGGTAAGAGCTCTCTGAAAGATTTTTGAAGGGCTTCCCCACTTT
The DNA here is from genome assembly GCF_004382145.1 of Drosophila mauritiana. NCBI lineage: Eukaryota > Metazoa > Arthropoda > Insecta > Diptera > Drosophilidae > Drosophila > Drosophila mauritiana. Next base: position 17,312,934 of record NC_046672.1, on the reverse strand, counting down.
CAAAAGGGCCAAAATGAAAAATAATTCCCAACTTTTCCGAACCTGAGAGTTTTTCCCTTGCCTCACCTGGTCATGACTTCGATTTTTTGCAGCTTTTCATCAGCTTTAGCGAAAACTTGTGACGAACCTCTCGCCCACCTCGCCCACTTTGGCCCATTTTCTTAATTTTTTTCCACAACTTCGCACATTAACACCTTTCGGAAAATCTCTGGCAAGTTTTCAGCTTTGTTTCGCATTTACATTTGCGAGAACTTAAAAAACACTAACCTGGAAATTCAGTTTTCACACTGAATCACCGAAAAGAATACAAATTCGATTGGCTGTGATGTGAGTGGAACTTACCTGAGTGAGTGCAAATCTTTGGCCAACAGACAGCCAGCCATTTTCCACCGCTCACCGGCGATTGAGTCAACAGCATTTGGCCAAAATTGCCCCGACTACTTGGCATTTTAACCCAATTTTCTGGCAATTTTAATTGCCAGCGTACAGACAGTTGCCCAGTTAACAGTTTTCGATTTTATTAATGAAGTCGTAAAGTTGCCCAAGTTTATCACTCGGCTGCGATTTTGTGCAGCTGTGCGCTGTGTTCGCCCGATAAAGCCAAATACCAAATACCAAATACCCCACAATATTTCGCCCAGGTTTTTCCGATCTTTTTTTGCTTCTGCTGTCTGCCTGCCTAATTTTGATGTCATTAATTTTGACCATCTCCATTTCCATTCCGCGTTTGCAGTTTCTTTTGGCCCGGTTTGTGTAATTTTTTTTTTCGCTCAAGCACGCAATCCTCCGGCGAGCAGGGAAATGGGGGGAAAAGAAAGTGAGGGGGAACGATAGATCGATCGGCTTGGGTTTCTCCTCATCAGCGTGGTTTTTGGCCAAGAATCGAGCGTGATTAAGAAATGCAGAGATTTTTAATCTGCCCCCGAAACTAAGACCTAACCACTCTCACAAAAAAAAAAAACTACTAATAACTTCATTTAGAGTATGTTGGGATTAAGGAATTAGCATTTAAATGAAATACATTTATAAGTGGAAAATTAATTCAAGACTGGCTGACCTTATTCGTGTGTATTTTTGCGCAGTGCACCTGAAGAATTTCCCGACTCAATTCAGCACTTTTGCGGCACTTCCGTCTGGCCCGCCCCCTTATTACCACCTGCTTCCGCTCATGAATATGCAGGATTAGCTCATTATCATCCGTCCGATGTTTGGATTGGAGGCTGGTTGCCGTTAGAAGTGCGCTCTGCGTGTGTGATTTACATTATAATAATTAGTTTATGACAAAGGCACGCGCTACTTTGACTTTTCCCGCCCGTGTGTTTCCCTCTATTTTCCCCGCCTTACTTTTCACGCCGCTCTCAGTGCTCAGTTCTCGTTTTCGTCTTGGTCCTGGGCATCAAAATTGCAAATAGAAAGCAATTTCCACTCTTATTATGGCCACGAGTGGGGGATGGGGAAATGCGAAGGGGTTTCGCCATATATCCATGTGCGAGATGATTCCCTTGCCTTGTGTCCTACGATTTTGTGTTTTTCCTTTTCGGCGGTGCGCGTAATGAGCTTCCGCAAGCTTCCATTTTTGCTTGTACACGGGGAAAAGGCATTGAAATTATGCAGATAAATTGAAATATTAATTTCGAGGGTTACTAGAAACCCCAATTTATTTGCTTGTTATTAATAGCTGGGCACACCACAGTGGCAGTGTGACCATGCGAGGTGCCGAACATGCTGAGCGCTTGTGTGAACATATTTCTTTGTGTGTAACCCCATGTTCCCTCGCCTTTCTTTATACTTCTTTGGCTATCAGCTTTTGCCTGCAGCTGGCTTAGGAAACTTGCTAACTTTGCTGAATTTCTGCCTGTGAGCCACACTTTGCCTCAAGTGAAACGCTTGATAGGGGGAAGGGGAAGAAATTGAAGAGGGGACATGAGGTGGTGAAAAAAGGGGAGGGAGACATTGGCTGCCCGCTGCTCAATTTCAGACACACACGAAATTACTTTGCAACTCGTGGCAGAGAGTCGCACGAAGCCTTGTGGCCTCATTAGAACCCCTCTGGAGAAATGGAGAATCGAGGGGAATGGCGAATGGAGAACGGGGAATGGGGAAAAGGGGGGCGGGAGAAAGGGCTTAACAGCAGGTGACTAGTTTCCAGCTACTTAACCATTCTGGCCTGCATTCTGCGCTGGACTGAAATATTTATGAACCATCTGGGGTGCAGAAGGGCACATCAAATGCAGCGCAAACTGAGATTTCGTAGTTGCATCCGCAATACCCTTGACATCGGGTTTTCTCATTTTCATCCAAAGTTATCAGTGCCACTAAATTCAAATCATCGCTTTTAATAGATCCGGATTTAATTAATATCGTAGATCAAATAAAAATTATCACATAAATAAAATGAAATTATTCTTGATTGATTGTCAAGCCTTATTAATTTAAAGTTTAAAACAATTTAATGAAATTGTGTAAAGTTTGTTCTTTGTTCACATTTTAGGTAAAAAACTTTTGAAACCATCGATGGTTGGCATTGGAATAGTTTTGCGGATAGACTGATTAACTAGGAAAGTCTAGCACATTTGTTACACACACGTTTGACTTGCTGAATATGAACTTTAACTTTCAATTTTATGTGTGATAAATAGGAACATGTGCTTATATATAATGTCTAGCATTATGATCAATTATTTGCAATTCACATTTGATTTATGAGTTTCAAGTTAACTTTGGCGTGCAACAATATAAGAAAACGATAGGTGAGGGTACTCGGAGACTTTGACCCATCGAGGCTGTGCCTCCAAAAGTAGCTACACAGTCTTTGTGGTTGTCATTTCAATTAGCAATGGACTCGGGTCGTTCCGACTTTGTTTCTATGACTGTTTGGGGTCTGTTTCTGGCTGTGAGCCTGAACTGAGCCCCTGTGGGCGTGAAATGAGTTGGCAAAACAATAAAGAACAAACAGATATGGCAACGTGTGGATGTGTGTAATTTGTATAATTTAAGTGAGCATTAGCATTTGCAGAGATTTCTTTGTTGCGAGCATTCTGCATTGGCATTAATGAGTGGCTCATTAATCACTCGCGGCAATTGGTACCGAATGGAATGAATAAGTGAGCGAATGCGAATGAATAACCCGGTGACTGACTGCCTGGCTGCCTGACTGCCTGACTGACGGCAACAGGCAATAGTTGTGCCAAAATAAGGTAAACAAAACGAAACTCGCCGAAAATATTGCATGGGAGAATCTCACTTTTGCGCGAGACTGCGGCCTGCGACTCCCCCGCGGGCTCACATGGCGTATGATTAATTTTTCACAATCATTTTCCATTATGCAAAAAGTCGCGGAGGTGGATTAGATGCATCCAAAGGGGTCTCCTTATTTTTGGTTTCATTATTTGCGTGCCGTGGCAGGAGTTTGTTTTTCGGTTTCCGTTAACTGTTGCACATTGCCGTGATGATAATTAATGAGCCAGCGGTGCGTATACGTGATGTCGTAACAGGCCAAACAAACTCGAATCGGAAATCCAAGCAAATAAATTACATAAACGCTTAACCGTGGAGATTTGCGTGGGGGTGGCCAATAAAATAAGGATGGTTAAACTGTGTCAGTGTGCCAAATAATTTTCTTTGACCGGGATATTATTAAATTGTCTTATTTACATATTTTACGTCTCTAAAGCTCACGCAAAAACTGCCAGAAAATCAACATATTGTATTAATAATTCGCTTTCTATTAAATTTACATATTTTTCCCTGTGCATTTCAATATCCATACTTCCCATTTCTGCCCCATCATCCCCGATTCCAAAGTTATTTAAGATTAATTAATAAACTCTACGCCAGCCGCATTTGCGTGCTTATGGATTATGTTAAACCAAGTGTACGACAAAATACAAAAAAAAAAAAACACACAGAAACGAAGGAAAATATGTTTGCCAACAATCAACTTAAACGCTGCCATGCCACGCCCCCCGCCCACCGTTTTTGACTGCTCTTTTCAATATGTGAAAAGCGTGTTTTCGCCCCTGCCTCCTCGAAAGTTACACAAACTCAATTTTGTAAAAGCGAAATTTGTCTCCCTTTTTGGGCCGTATATATAATGTAATTTTGAAGATGTTTTCACATTTTGCGCAAAATATTTACACAATTTGCTTTTCCCTTTTTTTATATTTCGTTCGGCTTCTCCGTTTTCCACACATTGGAAAATGGGGATTAAAAGGGGGGAGTAATGGGCTGGGATGTTGGAGCTAACGCGCTGGACTGAGCTGAATTTGCAATTATCACAGCTAACTGAACCCGACTTGTCACCACATCCCCATTCCTACGCCAGTCGTCCGCTGGATGATTAATGGTCGTGAACATGACATCGAGTTTGTCTCGAATCTGTTTTGTTTCTGCGGCCATGGTTGTGATTCTCCATCTGAATCTCAATCGGAATCGAAATCGCTATCCTAATGTTTGTTTAGAGCTTGGCTTCTAGCCGCACTGCGAGAAAAACGGTGGTTTCATTTGGTAACTACTACACAATGAAAATTCTAACATTTGGCCACACTGATTTCATATAAATAGTGCAGTGTGACCATGCTTAATGAATGTGAGTAATGACTACTCGTTAAACCTTTTATTTCACAAAGCACCAAAATTTTTCGCTCAGTGCATTCCATGGGCCTGACAGTTGTCTCTCTAATACCGTTCTGCTGGTTCTGGCAGAGTGGTCGGTGTGGGTCTGTGCCGAGTCTGAGTGCCCGGAGTACGTGGCCCAGTGTGGGAGTTGCTGCTGGCTTTCTGGCCACGGCCACTTGGCAAGTAACCCACACTCTGCCAGAATGAGTCTTGGCCAGAATTGGCGGCTTTCTGGCTTTGATGCCCCCCCATCCACTCGCCCGAAACTCAGTCACAATCCCAGTCCCACGCCACAGAAGTTGGCGGTAATCGCGAACGGAGACATGACGGCCATGGCCAAATCCTGTTTGTGCTGCTGTTTTAGCCGACTTAATCTGCATATGGCCCACAATTGCTGGCAATTAACTCACTTGGCCAACGCCACATAATTGGTAATGCTTTGGGGTACTGACGTCAGCCAGGGAACAACGGAATATTGAATGTCATCCATTTTTTAAAGTGCTTGATATATGGAAGTTTTTGATTTTTATGACGCAAATTCAAGACAGAAGAAAGGAATTTTAATCTTTGTCAACATTGAATGAAGATGGGATTGATTTGTTAATTTGTTGTAATATCAAATATCTGAATAATATAACCTAAACTATAATGCTAAATATTATTTGATATAATTATTATTCTATAATATACTAATTTTTATTTCATTTCCTTTCCAGATGAACACAAATTGAACTCCGGCTCATGGGAGGACACCTTGGACGAGCCCCATCACCACCACGCGCACCACTCGCACCACCAGCAGTATCTGCATCAGCACCAGCACCACTCGCACCTCAGTCAGCGACACCAGCAGCAGCAGCAGCTGCAGCAGACCTCGTTCATTGGATCACCGCCGTCCAGTGCCAGCATCACCACCGCCCAATTGCACAGTGCGTTTAGCCGGAGGATTGCCGAGCAGCGGGAGCGAGATCAGCGTGACCAGCGGGATCAGCGGGAAGCAGCGGGCTGCACCGCAGCCACAATTGCCGGCGGAAGCTTCAGCGCCAACGGTGGCCAGGCTGCCGTTGGTGTCGGCGTTGGTAGCAGCAGCAGCTGCGGCAGCAGCAGCGAACGGGACACCAAATCGCCCTGTCGCGAACGGGATAGGAATCTCGAGCGGGACAGAGATCGCGAGCGGGACAAGAACGAGGATCTGGGCGAGGAGGAGGTTCTCACCGAGGAGGAGCAGACCAGCAGCAGCGTGAGTTCGCTAAGTGCCGGTAATCAACGCAATTCGCAATTGCGTTCCACCTTCAACAAGGCCAAGCAGCATTTGTCGTTTGACAAATGGCGCACGGCCGCCACCGGAAGCGCAACAGGTTCCGCATCCGGCCCAGGATCATCAGCCACTGATAGTAACAACGCCGCCAGCAACATGATTATGCGACGGGCCAGTGCCTGCACAATGCCATCGAGTGGCGGAGGTGGAGGAGCAGGTGGTGGTGGTTCCCAGAGAGAGGAAGCCACCACACCGGGTGAATCGCCCGGAGGACGTCTGTCCCGCTGGTTCTCCATCAGGCGCGGCTCATCGCATCAGTACGACGTGGGAGGACGCGATGGACGCCACTCGACCGCCTCCAGTTTTGATACGCCCGATTCGGGCTCGGGAAATTCCCCGAAAAACGGATCCAATGCGGTAGCTGGAACCGGGGGAGCCGGATCCCAGGGAGTAGCGCTGGACGCAGCTTCACCACAGAAATTGGCCAATTTGGGAGCCAGCAAAATGATGCCCGGAGTGCCAGAGGTGAGTCATCTTGGATATCAAAAGAGCAAAATATAACATAATTCTATTACTGCAGTCGGAGGACGACGAGGCGACCGCCAATCGCTTCGATGTGGACCTCATGATGACGCCTGGCAGTCGGGCCAATGGAACCGCTCGAACCGCCCACAACCGGCTGATTGTGCCCATGTTGCCGCCCGCCCCCGCAGGACTGTCCCAGCAGCAGCTGAAGAGGCGCCACATCGTGGCAGCCATCGTGCACAGTGAGAACTCGTATGTGGCCACCCTGCAGCGACTAGTCAATGTGAGTGGGAATGTCCTATAAATATCATTCGATCGGTTTTGAAATGGAATTATACAGATCCCCGCATCTCGAGTAACTTAAAATTAGTTAATTATTGCTTGACTATCTATAATTGTTACCTGCAGTAGCTTCCATTTCACCGTCGAATTTTAAGGGACTTAACTTTTAATAGTTATATTTATATTTAATAAATTTTAGAACATTTTATATGAAATGTAGTAAAAGAATGTTCAAATAGGAAAGTTTACATACAATTTTCGTGATTTACACAATTTCCAAATTGGGGTGCATTAGGAATTGGCAGCCCTCTAGTTATCGAAATCCGAGGGGTGCTCCTTTAGTTCGACAACCATCCTAATGCCCTGTTCCAATTCAGAATTTGGATTTCCCGATCCCCCTTCCGACCACGAGGTCCAAATTGGAGTTGGAATGGAATACGTGCATGTGCATGTGGTAGTCCCAGTTCACCTGGTTCTCTAGCAGTATCGGCTTAACCTGGGGAGCCTGCGGATTCTGAGTTCCAGCATAGTTCGTGGTACAGATACAGGGCTTTTCCAGGTCCCGTCTCCTCCATGCTGGCATCATGCTCGGTGATCCGCTTAGAAGCGGGAGTTTCTTTGGCCTTGTCGAGGAGTATGTTTACATCCATGGGCACTAACATTTACGGTTTACCAGTAGTCTCGTTGATTTAAATTTGTCCAAATTGCCCGAGCTTTTCTTCTCAAATCGAATCCAACTCGATTACCTTCGTTTGCCAGCGAGCAATTTCATTGGAAATTTCAAAATCGTCGAATTCCCGGCCTCCAAATAGGCCTGCACATCCTCCAATGCCTCTGATGGGCTTGGACTTTTATCTCCTCTGCCAGTATCTATCTGAATCTTCATATCTGCTACTTAGTTCACTTAAGATCCTTTAAGTTCATTATGCTCGCCCGGAGTTGTATGAGTATAAATATGCTTATTTCGATAATGGGTATGGGAGGAATTCGAAAAGGGAATAACCAGTTGACTTGTTGAAGACTGGAGTTGAAAAATAAAGGTCAATATATGGAAGTGTTTTGTTTGCTTATCGTGATTTGAATAGGAATATACATGAATAGAGACATGCAGGCGTCTTAAGAAAGCCGCATACAAGCCTTAATTTTTGGTTTCATAAAGTGCCGCATGCCTAGTTAGACAACCTTAGTACCCCAATTAACCACCGACTAATGTTAATCTCATGTCAAATCATTTGATCTCTTTACATGCCATCCTCTTCCCATATGCCATAACTGCCGATTTCACCGTCATAAAAACAACCAACCAACCAACTAACTAACAAATCACACTCACCTACTCGCCCACTAACCAACCAATGTACACACCCAATTTGAACCCAAAATCACATTTAACCCACAAGTAGTTACAAAATTAGAAAAACCAAAACAAGTAATACTCGTATACAAAACCCAGATTAAAATCTAAGCTTTAACTGTGAGAAACTGATAGAAAAAACGGCGCAAAGAGCTTGGTAATCAATCAAATAAATATGAACACTGTTGCACCAGTCCTGTCAAACTGCATAAATATTTAAAAGCTACTAATAAGGTAAATTAATATTAACAAAAATGTAGATAAGAAAAATTAAATTACATTTTGAGGAACCTACTACAGGCTGGTGTAACTCAGTGAAGTGAAGTCATAAAACTAAACTAATCATCTGTGTGCTGTTCTCAACCCGCAGGATTACAAGAAACCGCTGGAGGAGTGCAGTCCGCCGGTGCTGAATCCGGTGAAGATAGCCACACTGTTCCATTGCCTGCCGGACATCCTGCACTCGCACAAGTTGTTCCGGATCTCGTTGGCGGAGTGCGTCCGGAACTGGGATCGCGATGAGAAGATTGGCGATTGCTTTGTGAGCGCGTTTGGAAAGCCGCAGCTACTAGAGATTTACTCCGGTTTCATCAACAACTTCTCGGCGGCCATGGAGCTGGCCAAAATGGAAGAGAAGCGCAAGTCGGCACTGGCCGATTTCTTTAAGGTCAAGCAGATCAGTGCCCACGATCGGCTGTCGTTTTTCGGACTGATGGTGAAGCCGGTGCAGCGTTTCCCCCAGTTCATCCTCTTCCTGCAGGATCTGCTGAAATACACGCCACAGGGCCACCACGACAGGATGTCGCTGCAGTTGGCCCTGTCGCAGCTGGAACTCCTGGCGGAGCTCCTCAACGAGAGCAAACGGGAGGCGGAGCAGTACCAGGCCTTTAAGGAGATGCTTGGCCACATCTCGGGGACCTTCAATGCCCGATCCCTGAGTTTGAGCAGCGTCAGTGTCAGCGACTCGGCCGGCGGCCATCGGCCGAGGTACTTACTCCGCGAGGACAACGTCACCCACATGGAGTTCAACCAGGCCGGGTTCATTGTCAAGTGCAAGCAGCGCCGGCTGCTCCTGCTCAACGATAAGGTCATTTGCGTGTCGGTGGCGCCTAAGCAGTCGCACGATTTCGGGGCCACCGAGAAGCTCACCTTCAAGTGGATGTTTCCAGTCAACGATGTCGAGATTGTGGACAACAGCACGTCGGCCACGCTTTCCAGGATTCTCACGGCGGGTAAGGATTTTCATATAACATATTTGTGAAGCTTAAATATACCCATATATTTTTAATTTCTAGGTCTCAACCGCGGCGGCAGCTTGAAGTCCAATGGCAGTAGTGGCGCCAACGGCAGCCCGTATGCGAATAGCACTCTTCCTGGACATGGAGGTGGCTCGTCGGGCTTCTCCGGCTTTGGAGATCCGCACAGCTCGCCGGCCGCACAGCTGACCAACGGGGCGGACAATCTGTGCAGCGAGATGAGTACGCTGATGTATGACTACGAGGTGATTTCTCGCATTCAGGATCTGGTGTCCAGCTTGAAGGGCAGCTACAAGGAGCTAAACGCGAATACCACGCGCAACGTGCTCAATCTCATCCAAGGCTCCATCCAGCGCAAGGACGAGGAGATGGCCTGGGTGGACTCTTGCTGCCTGCAGCTCATTGGACGACACAAGTCCGGCAAGGAGGAAACCTTCACATTCCAGACGCAGACGCCTGCGGTGAAGAAGGAGTGGATCACAGAGTTGCGTCTGGCTCAGCTGGCCCTTGATCCGAACAATTCGCCAGCCTGGGAACGTGGTGGCTCCCATCCTCAGCCCGCCCATCATCACCCACATCATCATCCGTTGCAGCATCCGCACGCGGGAGCTGGCGATCCCCGCCAGACGCAGGAGCAACTGCAGCTGCAGGAGGCCGTACAGCAGAAGCAGTCGCGCAAAATGCCGCTCTTTGTCAAAGCGATGCCTGTCTACAAATCACAGCATCAAACCGAGGTAAGTTTCTTATCATAATGCTTTATATTTCATAACTACAATGCTATCTGTTTACCTTCCAGGTGCGCTGTGGATGTTACTACAGCATCGCCAATGACACCAAACAGAGCGGAAACGCGCGACGCCGGCACAAGCAGCTCAATTACCTGTGGATGTGCAGCAGCGATGGCACCTCCTCGCACATCACCGTTTTAGCCCAACACCCTCAGCAGGCGGGCAATCTTCGCGAGGCGGGTGCCTTTGACCTTTTTGAGACACAGGTCTCTGCCTTGGAGTTCGTCAAGGGACTGGATCAGCTGAAGTCGCGAGATGAGCCGGCCAGTCTGCTGGGCGACCTGGTTTGGCTGGGCACGGATAGCCGCAAGATTCTGATCTACTCGGCAAGGAATCCCGAGCAGGAGGAGCAGCTGGGAAGCTATTCGGTACCGGGAGCAGTTCAGCGAATCCTTTATCACTTCGATGCGGTCTATGTGGCTCTGTCGGGAGCAACAGTGCTGATTTTCCGCAGAGGAAACGATGGCGTTTGGCAGTTGCGAGACCCGCAGACCATCCGTCTCGGTGACACCGATCTTGTGGTGCCCAGCCTTTTGCCGATCAACATGTGCATCTACGCTTCGTGCGGCAACCGAGTGTACGTTATGAACGCCCTGAACGGCGAGATCCAGCGCAGCTTTGAGGTGCAGCACGGGGCCACTCAGCAGGTGAATCTAATGGCCCACTCCGGCATCGGTTTGTGGATCTCGCTGAAGAACTCGACAATGTTGTGCCTGTACCACACGGAGACGTTTAAGCATCTGCAGGACATCAACATAGCATCCAGCGTACTGCGACACGATGGCAAAAAGGAGCAGCCGCTGAACAATAGCTCGGTGTATGTGACCGCCCTGATGGCCTGCAAGGGATTGCTGTGGGTGGGCACCAATGTGGGTATTGCGGTGACCATTCCGCTGCCCCGTCTGGAGGGAGTGCCCATCATCAGCGGGGGAATCAACATGTCCTGCCACGCGCACTTTGGACCCATCACCTTTTTGTTGCCACTGATTCCAAAAGTTTATCCCGCCTATAAGCCACCGACCGTGGGCGCAGCTCCATTGGTGCCCAGCATGGGAGATGACCTCCAATTGCCTGCCATTGATGCGGATCCAAAGATCCAGGAGTTGGACGACGGGGCCGTAGTGTTGCGTCGTGACCTTGCTAAGGAAGAGATGTCGGCCAGCAATCCCGGAGCGGATTCAACAGCCTCATCGCCGCGAAGCTCCAAACTGGACAAGCAGAATTCGCTGGACCAGAGTTTCACTGCAAAAATACGCGCTTCGCTGGCGAATTCGCCGGCTTTCCACCGCAAGCGTTTCCGTGATGACCCAAATAGAATGTCCAAAACTTTACCCCGTGGCCTGGGGGCCGCGGCAGCCGGCAGCGGAGCAGGAGGAGCCAGTGCAGCAGGATCGGGAACGGCCAGTGGTAACACTTCGCAGCATGGCGAGCACGGTATCTGTGACGTTTACGGCCTGTATGGCAAGCTGATATTCGTGAAGGAGGACTATGATGCGGAGGAGGGTAATCAGGGCAACCTAATGGACATGATGTATGAGGGTATGAGACGCTCGGATCCTGAATTGGCAGCCATACCCGGCAAGGTGTGCACCCTGGACAGACGTTTGCGAATGAAGGCTTCGCGACCGAGGTCGTTGGACCTGTCCAACTGGTCGGTGGACTCCAAGTCCTCCAGTCTGTATACATCGTCGGGCAGCGAAGAGAGCATGGGCATCCGGCATTTTGGCGGACGTTCTGTGTCCCGCAACAGCAGCAGTGCCAGCCACAAGACATCCGGCACAGGCAGTGATCTGGGCAACATATCAGAGAACGGCCTCATGACCACCGCTGACATCCATCACCATCAACAGCAGCAACAACAGCTGAATAGCTCCGCCAAGCCAGAGGAAATGAGCCGACTGGGCGCAGGGAACTCGGGACTGGACAAACCAGCCGCCGCGGTGGCCACTTTAAAGCGAAAACAGAAGCAGAACTCCAAGCAGCAGCAGCAACAGAACGCCGACGGACCAAGGACAGTGATCACCCTGATGGGCGGACGCGGCTACTGGCGCCAGATGTGGTACAACGGGGCGGGTGGTTCGCCCAGCCATAAGAACAGCAGTTCCGGCGGCGGCGGAGGCAGTGGCTCCGGATTCAGTGGCCAAACAATGCAGTCGGGCAATCCCAGCTGCTCACCGCTGACGGCCAACTCCAATGACGCCCACATCGTGGTCTGGGAGAAGAAGTTATAATCGCAGGAGCTGGTGTGCTGCTGCACCCTTCAGCAGCATCCCCACCAGCACCATCCACCGCTAACCGAGCTGTGGCGCCGCGTGGGCGAGCAGCATCAGCAGCACCAGCAGCTGCAGCAGGCGCAGCGCCGTGGCCGTGGTCGGGTCCGGTTCCGGGGATCCTTTATTCAGCGGGATCGCAGTGCCGGCAGCGATGGAGGAGCCGGTTACGGATCAAGCGGATTGTCAGGTGCTGGCGGATCGGGGAGCATGTTGGGTGCCAGTCTGAAGCGACTGACCAAGCTGAAGCGCGGCGGCAGCCTCAAGGAGTTCTAGATTCGCGTGTACATTGTTTTTCGAAATTTAGTTTGTAGCACTTAGACTTACGTTTAGGCACAAAAACCGGCGGCCACCTAAATCACTTGATTTCTTTTGCGCTTGTTGTAAGCCGGAATATCGAATATATTTATTAGCGCCCTGTTTACGATTCCAATCCGAATCGGAGAACCATTTAGCCCCAAAGCTCCAGTGTTTGCTAAACGAGATATTTTCAAATGTACAGATCTATGGATAAACTGTACTGATTTCGTTTTTCCCATTTAAAAACTATCTTCTTGTTTTAGAACCGTATATAAATATGGTTTTTAAATTTCATCTATTCGCTAAACTTCAATGTTGTTATAATATTTTTCAAAACCATCACCTTCATGTACGTTTCCTTGTAGGAAATCGCTTTCATTTTGATCATTTTCAACAATTTGGGAATCGAAGTTGAACATCGTTAATTTCTTAGTTAATCACATTTAACTACACTTTCTCAAAATGAATGCTTAAAATCTGCTAGCTTTCGGGAAAAGCTAAGTTTGAATTAGATTTGGAACCTGTAGTGGGCACAGGGGTGTATATATAGCGAATGTTACTGAAGAAACCTAGTGTTTAGTCAGTGTTTTCTCAAACTTGAGCAGCCAACTATCTCTCTTTGTTCTCGATTCTTGCGTTAGAATGTGAAACTTAGCCCTAGGGAAATGTTTTTTTTTTCGTATATAGTTCATAACTGAATATCCAAATATACAAGTTTTTTTTTTCGTTAGTTCTGTAAGCAAAATATGTTACATAGGATATAACTAGATGATAAGCGATGGAGCACACACACAAGAGAGCGGCCAAGCCAACAAGCTAGGGGGAAATGGTGTTGTCTGTACAATAAGAGATAAAGCAAAACAATAATGCATTGTTTAGTTATCCGGGAAACTGTCGAGGGAGCAGGACTTGCGGATGGAGTGCGACATGGTAATGCAGATGGTTATTTGGCCTATTCTACGACCATGTGCAGCACTTCTTATCGGTTTTTTTCAAGCTTTTCGAAGCAAAAACTCTGAGGCAGCTGGCAGCACTTTCCTTATGTATGTATTATAACGAAATTAATATTAAACGTACTTCCCCTTTATGGATAAACCCCATTTGTAGAACTCTAATGCCTGTATTTGTGAACATTTACAACAAGCAAACAAGAAATAAAAAACAAGTGTTTTTTTTTGTCTGTCAAGTAAATTTAAATATACAAGAGTAATGAAGCGAACAAGGAATATCTTATATATACACAAAAACATACTTATATACGATTTACATTTATGAAATATACATGTGCGTGTGTGCAACATGAATATTTAGCTAAATATAATAAAAAAAGAAACAGAATGTTTTATCGAAGATATTTTTTGCGAACGATATCTTTTGGATACACATATAGAAGTCAGGCATAATGCAATTATGTAACTTTTTATATCATTGTGCATATTTACACACACACACACACATACGCGTTAACGCACTCATCGACATATATGAAAATAATATATTTACCTATATATCACACATATTTACGGGTTCCCCGGGAAACCCAAATGTACATGTACTTGGATGGCATATTTTCGGCATCGTCTGTGAATTATCTATCCACAGCGAGCCAAGTTGCTTTGTCGGTGTTATACAACAAAAAAATTAAAACAAGAGCATTGTATGTATTCAAGAACAAAGAAAATGTATTAAAATATTAAAAAAAATATATATACATTGTACGTTTTTATTCGGTCTTTAAAGTCGTCAGGTTCGATTTCTTTGATTTATATTTTATTTTAACAATTGTTTGAAAAGCGCGGCTTTTGCTTGGAAAATGTGCAGCATAATTTTGGGGTGTTCCCGTAATAAAGTTTGATGGTCACTGTTGAATCTCTTTGGTTGACCATACAGTTTTATAGCCTCAAAAACGGAAGGAAAACAATGTGAATTGAATTATGCTGTTTCATGATACTGACGAATTACTACGATGACTTGCTTATTGATTAAAGAGCTAACCAATTTAAAAAAATATTTTTATTTATGCAATATTTTCGAATGACTTTTTTTATCTTCATTTAAATTACGGACACTATCTATTCAATTGATTTTCAAAACTCCTTATTATGTTCATATTTGCTGATTTTTTATAATGGAATGCAAATTTTAAAACAAGTTCATCGAGATATGGAATTTCGTATTTAGATATTCATTTTGTAGTTGCGGGGAAGAAAGTGTTGTTTTATTCTGAGATTTTTTTAACTTAACCCAGATCATCCAAATTTACGACCCCTCGAACCCTACTCGTTTATTGATCTCTTTAAAATAATCATATATATTGTTTAATATAATTTTATATTTGACTGCCAATCGATGGGAAAATGTTTAACGAATTTAACAACAATGGCATTCGATATCAGGACAAGTATTTTTATTGTTGTCGTATTATAATTATACCACTAAATTTTGTGAACATTTTTATTGCCGATGCATTGTCTAAAATACTAACACATTTGTTTGCTCATAGCCCTATTAGAACTAATAACTTGCAAGTTATGAGAGGTATGTGTTTAAACTTGGCACAATTGGTATGGAAATAATTTAAGTCGGAAGCTCACTTTCACCTTGTTGATTTTTTTATGCACAGTAAACTTTAAGTTGCATTTATGCATTTTACATAACCCCAAATGACAATGCACATTGAAGGGCCAAAAAGCGAAAGTTTGTAATGCATTTATAATATTGTAGCTAAAAAGGAAATACCTTTCCAAGTAAAATGGCAGTGCCGGTGTTCCCTAGAGATTGCGTAAGTTTTCGCTAAAGTTGAAGCCAAAATTCAAACCCTGCGGTGTAAAAGAGCTTAAAGTTTGTCAATTTAGCTTATCTTGCCGTTTTGTAGAAAGCTTGAAGGATGTTCTGAGCCAGGATACCAAGCATTTGGAGTCCGCTGAAAGCTCCTCCCCGTCGATTGACCCACATAATTCATTTCAGTTATATATTTGAGTCTGGTCATTAGTTTTGCGTAAGGGCCAGAGAAAAAACTCGCCGAGAAAGAGTCGCAGTCGCAGGCGTGCCAAATTGATGCTATCAGTAATGAATAATAATGCCCAATAAGCGAGTCGGCTGATAATGACGAGATGGCCCATTACATAAACGAAAGCACATTGCACCGCAGCTCCAGTCCAGTCCAGCTTATTAGCGTTAATTGTTGGCGACACTTTTATTCCCATTTCCATTTTCAATTTCATTTTCACATCTATTTCCATTTGGCTTTATTCCGCCGCCCGCCTTTGAATCGAAATGATTCGAACTTGGCAAGTGTCTGTCCCCCTTAACGCTTAACGAGATTGCAGTTCGGCTGGCTCTCCTCCGCTGGCCTTTGGTCATCGGCCATTGGCCATCGGACACCGGCCACCGGCTGATAAATGAGTCTGGGCCAGACATTATGCAATATTGGGGCCCTAAGGCGATTGGGACCGGTACCCGAAATAGCCACCGAAATACGCTGCCATTCAAATGCAGTGATGCCCCAATAGTTTGAAATATCTCTTTCATAAATATCTCTTTTATAAACATTAATGGTTTGTTAATATAATATTATAGCTAAAGCCAAAAATCATAGAAATATTTTGTTGTTTAGATGCAATGTTGTTTGCAATGCAAAAATATGTAGGGGTTTTCAAATTTGTTAATTTATCTTCTTGAAACGTTGTCCACTTCTTAAAAACAGATTTTCGTGTACTTCGTTATTGTTGTTAAAACATAGGACTTTGCAGTGCCAGGATAAAAGCTTAAAAAAGCCAAATTTGCTGTCTATAACATGTGTCACCTGAAATAGAACCATCAAATGGAAATCGCAACTATCGAATACAAAATGAAATGAAATGAAACAGGATGTGTTGCCCAAAGGACTGGTTTATTTGCTTGTTGATGCATTCGAAGAATGCCATTTTGGGGAAAAGGTTGAACCAGGGAAGAGAATAAACCGGTGACATCCACAACGGATGCGGCAATCGGATCGATAAATCAGGCTTGTTTATGGCAACAGCAGCGGCCATAACCGTAACTCCCGCCGCCGGCAATGGTGCGGCGCCCAGTTCGAAAATCGAGTGTAGTGGGGTCCAGTCGAATGGAGGGTTTCAGTTTGTCCATGGGGCCATGACCTGCCCCAAGTGCTTTGCGTAACAACAACTACACCACGCAGCAGCAGCAGCAGCAACAACAAATGCGGCAGGGAGTGTGGAATTTTGTTGTTTTTGGCTTTCCCAGCCAGTCACGATCGCCGCAATTTTCTTGTCACTGTCACCCGAAATACGAAAAAAAACAAAAACCGCTCGGCGCACGCAACAAAGCAAAGCAGCAACATCGGCTTAAAAGACAAATAAACAAAGCGGCTGCCACAGTAAAAACTGCAACTGCACGAACAGCAGCAGTAACAGTAACAGAAACAGTAACAACAATAGCAAAGAGGAATACAAAAAAAAATGGTTGCAGCAGCAACAACAGAAATTGGCGATTCGCCGCTGCTGATAAGAACTAAATTGTATGAATTCAATGCGAATACGGAATACCCTAATCAGGAAGTTAGGATATATTTTAACATTGCAATTTTTAATAAAAAAAAGAAATTCAAGTGGTAAACTAATATAAATGCAAATCATAAGAACAATTTTATAAGAAATTTAATCACACATAATATAAAATCATAAATTAAATAATACTAAGAATATATAGTCATGGGTTAAAAATATAATTATATCTTATTATTCAATTGTTAAATATTGTACTTTATTTATATTAAACTGAATATACATTTGATTATGATAGCCAATATTTGTTAGAGTATTATTATAAGCATTTTACTGTTTTATGTTCTTAAGCATGTCCGAATATACAAAGCTATTCACTGGATTGCGCTACCCTTTTTCGGGTAGTGTACAAATGGTTTGCCCGCAAAAACAGCAAACGGCCGCAACGAGCGACAATTTAACGAGGCTGCTGCGCTGCCGTTGGATATTGCTGCTGCTGCTTCGGCTGCTGCTGTTGCTGCGGTGTCCCCCCAGCAGCAACATTTTGGCCTCTGCCGCGCTCGCAGTCGCTGCCGTCGTCGACGTCGGCGTTCTTCGGGCGGCGGTTTCCATTTCATTTTTAAGCTAACGCTCGTCGCGTTCAGCGTTTTAATATTTAATTGTCGTCGATCGCGAGCGGTTGTCATTGCTCCACTGGAATAATAGTGGAATTGCCATTGCCATTGGATTGCGATTGCCACGGCTGTACCGTTACCGTTAATCGTGAAGTGATCCGGGAATTCGCCAAGAGAATACCACACACAATACCCATACCTGAAACGCGTTGCAGCACCCTTTTTTGTTCAGTGTTCTTCAGTTTTTTGTTCAGTGCGCAGTTTGCCATTTACAGTGGCCATGATTCCCTGGATTTGCCTAAGCGCGGCCATCGTGCTCATCCTGTGCCCCCTGCACACATCCTCGCGCAGCTACAGCAACGGTCTGATCTTCTACGAACTGAAGACCCACCGACCCTACCTACCGCCCACGGTCAGCGTGTCCAGGGGCCGCAATCTGGCCAGCGTCAAGTACTCCGAGAAGGGGTCCATCTGGTCCACCTTTGGCCAGCCCTGCGAGTGCAACGGACCCACCTGCGGATGCTGCGCCGGTCTCAAGGTCGATCAGTACCGATTCGATCAGAAAGGTAAGAAAACCCATGGTTCGTTAGCTATTAATGGGAAGAATATTGGAATATTTTAAATGTTTAGGAGATTATTGATTAGGAGATTAGTAATATGAAACAGTGTAACATTTGAAAACATATCTTAGTTGTAATTTTAAAGGCAGAATGTTCAAAAAGCATATATTTTTTTCATTCCTTTAGAAAGGAATGGTTTTGTAATGCTGTATATTATTATGGTTTGAAATGAACAAGAACTTTGATTGCGAATAACATGTATATGTATCTATATCTATATCCATGCGTGAAAGGACCTGCATGTAATAGATTTTTCCCAGTGCACTTGTTATTTATTTGGTGAAGAAAAGCATTAATGGGTTTTCATATTAGCCTTAATATCTTAATATACACTAATGAGCACTAGGTTAGTAATCGCCTTAGGATCAATCCATTGGCCATATGGTTATGCATAAATTGGAATCTTTGCGGTCATTTAGCCTGGTCGGAATCGGGGCTCCTGGCCTGCGGGTGGTGGCCACACATATTTGGCTGCGACTTCGGCTGGATTTCAGGCCGATTTCCTTGGCCAAGAAACCGATCTTGGCTGTGGGTTGGCGGCGCATGCCGGAGACTACAATGCGATCGGTGGTTTGGCTTGGTTTCCATTTCGCTCCGCTTCGCTTCGTGACATGCCAGCATTTGCCAATCAAAATGCCACAAATTGTTGGCGCTTCCAGCGGTGGCCACCCCCTCCTCGCCTCATCCACCATCCACCATTCAGCACCGAGCACCCACCATTTGCCTGGGATCCACAGTTTGCCACCCGCCACTTTCATTCATTGAATCGAATCGTTTCATTGTTGTGCCTATCTGTAATTTTGACTCAACGTTTTCTTTCCATTTTGCCTCTGTTTGCAGTGTGCGCCAACGTGAGCTTCGTGCCGCATCTGGAGGAGGCCCAACTGGAGGTCTTTCTTAATGGCAGGCCCTCCTCGAAGTACGGAATCTCGGTGCGCAATCCGGCGCCCTTCTGCATTCCCGTCATGATGGGTGTACCGATGGCCATGTGCGTCCAAATGACCGACGTCACAGTGGTTGGGAACAACCTAAACATGTGCATGGACTTTGTGGTTCGGATGGCCACCACCGATCTCTTCGAGATGCATTTCCAGTGCATGCGAATGGGTCTGGATGGTCTGCAGTATGTGGACAAGAATGGCAATCCCGTACTGCCGGTGGGAGATGGCCAGAGCGACGATCCGGAGGAGTACGAGTACGCCGAGCTGGAGGATCAACCAGAAGAGTATCCCTATCAAGAGGATGTCAAGGAGGAGGCTCCAACACAGGGCTATCAGTCAGATAACAATCTGCAGCAGATGAATACAACACTGACCACTGGTCAGGTTGAAGAGGATGAGAAGGAGGAGAATCAATCAATGGGTTATCAACCTCTCATCACAAATAATCAAGCACAGAAGATTGAGCCTCAATTAAATCTAGAAGAATTAAGCTATCAACCTCAGAAGAATCAAACACTAAGCGAGCCATCTAAACAAAATCAGGTGGAGAAGGAGGAGGGTACACAAAACGAAGAATCAGGTTATCAAACACTAGGTCAAATTAAGGTTGAAGACCAAAAAGAAGAAAAGCCTGCGAAAAAACAACCAGAGATTCAACAGCCTTCAGAAAATACGTTGGATGAAAAGGAACCGATGGGCTATCAACCCCCGGTGGCGATGGATCCACACAAAGTTCCAGAAGAACAGCATCTATCCGAGGATCTTCAAGAAGAGGAGGAGAAGACTTTAGAGAGCGAGGGAGATCACCAGGAGGACGAAGAACTCGAAGATGTGGAGCCCCTTCCAATCGAAAGTGAAATGCTGATGGCCAGCGATCAGTCAGAAGAAGCACCTCTCGAAGAAGAGGCCGAAGAAACGCCAGCTGAAGACGCGAAAGAGACGGCAGCAGAGGCGGCGGAGAAAGAGAAAGAGACGGAGACAGACTCTCAGCAAGAGACACCTGACAATGACAATGGTTATGGGGAGAGTGGCCTGAGGCCAAGTCAGGTAATTGAAACAATTACCAATTCAATAAAAGCCACTGAAGCGCCCACAACAACAACAACAGCCACTATAACGAAAATACCAACAACAACGACAAAAATACCGACAGCAGCTACGACATTTAACAAGCCAAACATTGGTATTGATGACACAAACAATGGGGAGAAGACAGTAGAAGCAGAGGGTGAGAAGACAGTAGAAGAGCCAGAGAAAGAGGGCGAGACATCTGAGGAAGGGGAGGCAGAAGACGACGAAGAAGACTCGACAACAGTGGCTGTTGAAATGGAAAACGATAGTGATAATGAGATAAACGTTGACGATGATGATGAGGTGGAGAAAAAAAACCGGGTGAAGGAACCCCCAAGCCAGGTGAAGAAGGGGGAGACGAAACAGGAAGAGGCAGCGGAAGAAAAGGCCGAAGAGGGCGTGCAGAAGGAGGAGAGAGAGCCGGAGAAAGAGGTGAAGGCAAGTCATGAAGAAAAGGTCAATCCGAATGACACAGCCGCTGAAGAAGATGAAGATAAGGAAGAAGAAGGAGAAGATGGGGAGGATGAAGAGGAAGAGGGAGAGGAAGATGAAGACGACGAGGAGGAAGAAGAGGAGGACGATGAAAAGGAAGAAGGCGAGGTAGACGCTGCAGAAGAATCCGCTGAAGCAGCAAAGCCCGAAGAAAGCGCTGTGAAAATTGATGAAAACGGCAACGGCTATGAAAATGCCTATGCAAATGCGAATGAAAATGCAAGTGGAAATGCATATGGAAATGCAAATGCGACGCCGGCAGCGAAGTCGTTGTCCCGACGTCGCCGTCTGCGCACGCGCCGCCTGCCGCGCCCCCTGAGGAAACACCATTAGGCCCCACTCCTTAGCTTAATCTATTGTAATTCGTAATTGTTAATGAATTGTTAATGCTAAACGTTGAAGCCTGTTAATTAATACGTATTTATTGTATTTATTGAAACCAACTCAAAGCCAAACTCAAGCGAAATAAACGTTAATTGTAATTTAATCACTGAGATTCCAAGTTAACAACAGGTATTTTTCGAGGGTTGCCTGGTTGAAATTCAAGCCACAACTCCTGGTATTTTAATATCTGTATTCGGTGGTAAAGCTGCCCTAAAGCCAATTGCAAAATGGAAAGCGGTTAATAATAGTTTTCCACTGATCTCCACATTATTCCCATCATTTTGGCTTTGCTCCACCAGTTAAACACTTTTGTTCACTGGCTACACTTAGTATCTTGCCAAATTCCAGTTGCGTTTGCATGAAATTAGCCGTACAAAATTCAAGATGTCATGGACGAGTGGCCTGTACAAGTCCCTGCTCCTTCGGAGCCAGCAATCGCTGGTGCGTCCGGATCTCGCCCTCCTGGACATCCAGATATCGAAGCGGGCCATTGAGACGATGCTCGGTCATCGAAGGGAATCGAGTTTCAATCATTCACATACCGCCGACATCATTGCCAAGAAGTGCGACGAGCTGTTCAATGCCAACGAATTCGAGAACGCCCTAACCACGCTTTATAGGGACGGACGTCCCTTCGGCGGACAGTATGCCCACGGGCGGTTCGAGATGATCAAGCAAAGGGTGAGCAGAGGGTCATAGCTAATATCTCACTGTATCTTGTTTATAGATTGCTTAAAAGGAAATAGCTTTTGAAATATCACCTTCCTTTAGAGCCTCGCCGTCTTCGAAGACACCTTGGGCGAATCCCTGCGTCCCTTCATGTATCAGCACAGGGACGTCCTGGAGCACATCAGCCGCCGTCAGAAGGAGCTAGCCGCCCACGTGTCCCGCCCGCTCTGGAAGAAGCTGCGCGACCAACAGCAATGCGACGTCCAAAGTATTCTTATCAAGGAGCGCCCGCAGTTGACCTTACTGGAAAAGGCCCGCCGGCGGGAGAGTGAGAGTCTGTACAACCATAACTACTTGGGTCGCAGCGCCGCCGACATCGCGCTGCTGCGTCAACTGCGCAGCGACCGCAACCTCCTCGATCCCCTGAGGCTGGCCACCACGCCCCCAATGCGCAAGCTGACCGCGCAGCAGTTCATGATTGTGCGACGGTTCATGGTAAGTCCCATTCAGGGGAAAACACTAAGTTTAAAGATCAGCAAAATTACTTGTACTAACTTAGGAAATACGCTAATTATAATAATAATATAAATTGATTAACAGTTGCAGTTAAACAATTTGCAATTTGCTCTTATTTCCTGGATTAGTTCAATAAAATGTTTAGTAATGTTAGATGCACTTTTAAGAGAATCCTAGACTAGATATACTAGATATACTTACTTGCTTTCTAATTTTACTAAACAAATTACTTTCGTGTAAATCAAGAGCTTTACTAGTATTTCCCACCATTTCTCATGAATTCACTTAGAAAATGCTTCAAGCCCGGAATCCGATGTACAACCGGCGGTACGTGCGACAGCGACACGGTCCGATTGCGGACCAGGAGCGGCATCGGTGGCAGGAGATGCACCTGTTCCACACGCAGTACCAGACGCGACGCGACTGCATGCGGATGCTGCACGAGGTGCACAGGCGGCGCCGCGAGGGCGATGTGGAGAAGCTGTCCGACTACGTGGAGGACACAATGTCGAGATTCATTGAGCACAAGACCCACCGCACGCTGCCCTGGAAGTTTGAGTTCATCAACGAAGTCTACAATATCCTGGCACTGGCCCATTGCGACAAGTGCGCGGTGCCAGCCAATGTCGACTTCCTGCAGGCCAAGAATCGACCCATCTTATACCTGCTGCGGACGGAGAAGCTGCACGACATGAGCGTACAGTTCGGGGGTCCCAACATCTACGTGGAGATCGAGAGAGAGGATGAGCGGCACAGCCGAATTATGTGAGTGTAGGGGAAACATATACTTAATATATATCATATATATTTCTGACTTTCAGCCAGAAGCTAGAGCAACTGGAGAGTCGACTGCGTCACTCCCGCTTTTCGATCGAGCGATCCTATTTGTTGTTCGAGATCGCGCGCTGTCACTTTCAGGAGTCGCGTTTCGACAAGTGCCTCGTGGTGGCCCGCAAGGCCTTTAATGGTGGGTTAAGTCACTTAACCCCTTGTGGCACCTCCTTTAACCCCCATCTACTACCCATTAACCCCCAGAGGCCCGCATTTGCAACTGTCTGCTCTGGCGGTTCAACAGCATCTTCCTGTGCTGCCAGGTGCATGCCGTGCTCAATCGCTTCGAGAGGCTGAAGGAATCGCTGGCGAAGGCCAGTCAGTTGGCCAGCGAACTGCAGGCGCCCAAGCTGGTGGCCTATATAGGCATCTGCACCAACGTTAATAACTACGATCTGGCGTTTCAGCGGATCCGGCAGTCGGATGTGAACAGGCGAAAGTCCCGGAAGCGAAGTCCCATCAGCACCATCACATCGAATAGCTCGCAGGGATCAATGAGTAGCATATAGTCTAGTTATTTTATTTGCTCGACTAGTTGCTCTTAGCTCTGCATTTCACTTCAACCTCGTGGAATTTAAAGCTAGGAGCAACAAGTTTAGAGTAATTTTGGAGCAAGTTTTTTACCATTCGATATGATACTCTTTTTTACGAATAAATGTTGAGCAGTGGTTTTAAGTCCAGTAACGATAATTTTCGAGAGAAATGCATTTCTATGATAATTTCTACTCCATTTAGATATGTATAGATTACAAATGCTAAAATAAAGCTAAAAACGGGTTAAATGCGAATTCTCCCACGCCAGCACTTGGAAACAAAAGTGTTGGATTTTCACAGCATTTAGCGTTGGCCCCAAATGTTGCAATGGCTAAATTAGTAAGCGAAGCGCGGGAAAAAACAGCAGCAAAAAATAGCCGAAAGAAAGAAAGACAATGAAAGGGGGGCCATTAGGGCCGTGAAAAACAATAACCCCCCATAATCGGGCAATATTATATAACACTTAAATGCCAGCAGCTGAAATTATTTAATTATGTTGCCTTCTTCGTCTGCCTTCCGCGGCGGCGATTATACGACAATTATTACAATATTTATTTATAATTTTTAATTGCTTTTATTTTTCACATCGCTCGCGAATGCCTTTTGTTGCGGTAGTTTTTTGACTCTACTTTTTTTTTTGTTGTACCTGTTTTTTGTGTAAAACTTTGCATAAGCAACTTAGCAGGGGCGGGGTTTTCAGTGGGGGCAGCGACTATTACTCTTCATTTGTATGCCAGCGGGAGTGTGGGTGTCCGCTTTTTTTTTTTTTATTCGGTTCGCTTTTTTGCGGAAAGAAAGTTAGCTGACAAAAAAAAAAAAAACAGTGAGCTGGACATGGGGCAGCCGCCAATTAAATGTTTTGCTTTTGCCGCTTTATCGTTTTTGGCAATAGCGCAACAAGCCATGCGAAGTGTCGTCGAAATGCGACCGAAAACAATAAATAAGCACGAAACAAGAAAAGTCGAGCAAAAAGCGAGCCAACAGCTGCATTTCAATTGAATTTCCAGGCAGTGGGTCCAAAATTGTGGCTTCCATCGGAGAAATTGCAACTATTAGTGGCAATCTTGTACGAAAAGTTCGATATAAGTGGTGGAATTTGAAAATTTAATTAAAGTTGCTTAACTGCGACAAGTGGTGGAGTTGCTTGTATTAACTAATATCTACATCTCAAAATATATTAGCTGGGCAAAGCTAAAACCATTAGCCAATGCTTCTTTCAAAAATATAACTTTAATTAGTTAAAAACGAATGAACGAAAAGTTGTGTAACTTTACAATTACTGTTAATTAACTATATTTTCCATGCTCACAGTTTTCCTAATTGCAGATACTTCCTTTGTGCCGTCAGCAGTGAGTCCGTTGAGCTGCACTTGTTGCTGTGTGACCTGTGACCTGCCGCCACCTCCAGCCAATTAGCCAGTACTCATACGCCCTGTTGCATGCATAAACAGCACTCCAAATCAAAGCCGAGGTTCGGGCCAAGCGGACGCGAGAGGAGCAACGGGAAGAACAACTTTCTGCGGCTTAAGCTCACACTGAAATCCACTGCACAAAACCGGAAACGAGTTCTCCTGCTTTTACATCATATTAAAACAAAAATTTAAGCCCGAGACTAAATCCACAGTGAATAATAGTTATATTATTAAATTATAGTATGAACATTCGGTATTTACATTTTTAATAAAAAAAAAAAAGTATTATGGTCAATAGTACATCAAAATATGTAAGTCCATAAGCTACATACAAATATGTTTCTGATTTACAATTTCTTATGTGTCTCTTTTGCCAGTGTATGTACATAAAAAACTCAAATGCACAGGTGTGGCAAGCTCGTGCCAGGTGCAAATTGAGTTCTCCTGAACGTTGACTTTGTGTCAAATGATATCACACGGAGATGGAAGAAGTCGCCCAACGGAAGGCGCCTGCGAGGGTGAGGGCACTGCCGCCTGGCCGCCAAATACGGCCGGACACTAGGGTAATTAGCCGGACTTTCCCTGGACAGAGTGGCGGTCAGGTGTCGACTTGATCCAAAAGACAGCACTCAAGACGACGCTTCGAAACAGTGATGGACGCAAAACTGGTGCAGCTTCCCGGGTAGCTTACTGTGCGGAAAATGAAAACCCGAACGTGAGTATTTTCCGACTTGCTTTACAATAAAATAAATATAGAAATGTAATCACAATATAATATTTAAATTAATGCTTTTCGACTTGCCCACGCTCGAGTTTTGTGCCCTCGTGTGTGTGCGCCCAAACAGCGGGATATCCTGCCACGACTGTGTCCGCCGCTCCCTTGCATCCTTTTTGCGGGGCACTCGCAACTCGGAGATCCGAGATCCGAGTGCTCGGAGCCGAATTGTACGAACTGCACGGCTTCGTGTGGCAGCATCATTTCCATGTGGCTGTGGCGGCCACCAGTCGCCGGATGGGCGCCTCAGTTCGCTTTTGTGTCGCCTTGTGGCAGGTCGCCTCCGCAGTCGGCTACTTGATATTCGATACCTGGTAGCTGCGCTCCGCCGTCGCTCATCCGCCCCGTTGGCCCGGTACGAGAAGCACGCACAGAACGCTGCGAAAGTGCGCCAACTTTCATTCAAAGTGAACTGAATTTGAAAGTGCGGAAGGATAGGCGTTGTCTGGCCTCTTTGGAGGTGAGCGATTGTCATCCCCGTTCGATTTATTATTTATAAACAGTGTCTCCGCTTTGCGGCGAAAACACTTTGCATAGATAGATGGGCCAAGTCGCCAAAAGCCATTAGCATGAATCTTTCATTTTATTACACTCTATTTTTGCCCCGGTCCAGAAATACGAATTATTGCAACAAAGATTTCCACTCCACATACGGCGTTTTTACGATTTTGTGAGCCCCTCGAGAGTCTTTGTCCTTGTTTGCCCCAAGTTTTGTCTTAGAGTATTTGAACGTTTATCTCACGCGTGGGTAAGTCCTGCCAATACCCGAACACACTTGGCATGGCCATTACTTTGTCATTTGATAGGGCCTAGGTTTTGTGACCACAAATCGAAACAGGGGACTTACTAACACAACATATGAATAGCAATAAAATGGGGATCTTTGGTAACCTAGTAGAGGCTATAAAACATAAATTAACAATATTTTAAGCCCAAAAGTGCCATTATAACATGTTAATATTCGTTTTATGTTACAACTTTAGAAGTTAATGTTCTAAATCTATAAACTATAAACTATTTACATTTGAAAGTAAATGCTGAAGCATACCAACATCAAATTAAGTATGAGAGCTTAGGGCTCTTGTCTCTTACTATTAATTGGTGTATATGCCACTTGATTATATGTCAACAAATATATTCCATTGAAATGGGCAAACATACTTAGTATGAGAGGTAGAAAGTGCTTAATGAAAGATTAAACGCACAATTGATGGAAAATTCTTGGTATTTTAGAGGGGTAATATGAACGGCAAACAAGTGGGGTAGGGGGGTTTTCTACTATCCGTGAATGCCAGCCATAACAGTTCCATTGTCACTTTCAATAATGGGGAAGACAATTGCAGGCGGCCCACACGTCGTATACTTAATATTTATGCCACATGGCTGCATTTTCTCATATTCGCACTCACAATTGTCGGGGCTCCGTCAGCGTTTCGGTAATCAGCCAGGTGAATTGCAACGCAGCTAACAATGCACCAGCCACGCCCCCGCGGCCCATTACGCCCATCCACTCCTACTGACTGATTGGCTCCAATGCGGGATGAAAGAGCTGCATAATGTCGATCCAATCATCCGTACCAGCAAGCTAAACGTGTGTGTCAGGCGAAAGGTTGCGGGGACTTGCAGCTTGGAAAATGCAGAAGGAGGTGGGTGATCGGAAAATGCAGAAAAACGCAAGAGCAGGCGTTGCCGACATCATGAAAAATTCATGACGCATGCCAAGTGATTCAGGGCGCCACCTGTCGAAACGCATGCATAATTGAAAACTGCATTGGCGTCAACTGCAAAATGGCCAACGGCAGATGGAATCTGGGCAAACAGCATCCGTATCACTAGGAAAAGCCTCTATTAAATCATGTATCGCTGCCTTTCACCAGCCTATATACATATATAAAGTAAAGGGTAAACATAGATCAGTATTATTCTGTACAACAAAGACCAGCTGACTTAAAGACAACATTCTTCTGTCCTTGTGTTGGTACTGAAAATAAATTAATAAAATTATAACCTTAACAGCAATGTGTATGCTAATTTTGGCTGACGTAAAAGCTCACTATTATTCTTAACAACGAAGTGGAGCAGACTTAAAGACAATAGTCCTAAAACAACATTTTGCAGAATACCATGAGATACTGCTCGGCTAATTTTCCCCAAAAAGTGTTTATGTGCCATACAATTAATTTGTGCATGTTAAATGCTAACCATATTAATGTTTACATTACGAACAAAATAATTGCAATATTTTAAACATTTATAGCTGCATTAATTCGTGCAGTCATGTGTAATATGATTATTCATATTTATATATTTTATACTATCAAATCCCTCACTCTTAGCAATCCGCGGATATGCAGTAACTGTATCTGTCGGATGGATTCGTACTGAGAGTGGAATAAATCGAATGCTATGCAATCCAACTGTCATCTGGACAGCCCTACTGTTCCTACTTGAAAATATATATATTTCCCTTTTTAACAACATTCTCTGTTGTTTGGTTGCTACCATAAAAAGTGCACATTGAAGGCAACTGGCTGGCTGGCTGGCTGGCTGGCAATAAATCTAACGATAATTTGATACGCAGCGCTTTACGATGCTTTCGGCGACCCAGTCGCTCGGCAACCCCCTTGGCCATCAGGAGGTTAATGCCCCAAGTCGGTTGTCAGCACTGTAAAGTGGCGGAGCCCTAAGCCCCGCTTCCAAAGCCCAAAGACGAGAACCCTAAGCCCACAGCTCTAGCTAAGCCAATTAAATTAGACGTCCGACTGTTAACTGTTGCATATCTTTGGGGGCTTCGCTGGGGAATCGTGGGTTAATCGGGGGTTAAGCGGAGGGGTCGCTACTTACAACCAATTGGACGGCGTAATTCCCCAACATCGCGAAACAATTCGTTTTTAATTTCTGACAGTTGGCTTAAATCATTTATTTAGGTTAATGGGCTAATTTTCTTTTCCAAAAATATTACCAATTAAGAATTAAGTAATTTTATTATTTAACTTTCCAAAATATTCTCAAATAACTAGTTATTTTATCAAACTTTATTTATCAAACTTTCTAATAATTTACAAGTTATTTTGACTTCTTCAACTGCATTTTAATAGTGCTTGAAAATGCAGTTCCCGTTGCTGAATTTGAGTCATTTGCAAGTTTTTCGGAGAGAAATCTTTAGTTGATTGAAGTTTCCGCGAGGGGCAAGTCATCGTGCTTCCCCTTTTCTTTTTCTTGTAGAGGGGCTTTTCTCGAAGGGCGACTTCAACTCATTTTGTGTGGGCTTTTGCACGGCCGAAGAATTTTCCGCGCTTTTCCTGAGCTCTTTTCACGGCTAAATGTCGCATACTTCCCGTTCCTTGGAGGATTTTCGTCGACCTTTATCAAGCTTAAAATTGTTTTTAAATATTACCAGAGCGTCAGAGGTAAAATAATGGCGCTAAAAATATAACTTAAAGCAGTTAGTAAGCAGTGAACTTTTAAGACGCCTTAAATTGTTTAATATAATATATTTAAAAGGCAACTCACGTTGTTGGTCGAAAGTAGTTTGCACTTTTGTCCCGCTTTAATTGTGAGTCGTTCGTGGAAAACCCGCGCAAAAGTTTGGCAAAAAATCGCTCGTTTTACCCGCGAGATCCCCCGAAATTAGACTACATTTGCCCCCCATTTAATTGTGTGCCATTCGTGGATTGTTTCCAAATCAGCGAAGGATGTAAGGACGTAGGAGTGCTGGGAGATAGTTGGACAAAGTGTTTGCCCCTTCGCCGCGCCACCGAACTGTGTATTTTCCATTTTCCCGCTCCTCCACTTGGATTACTTTCGCCACCACCACAGTGGCGTTCTCCCCAAAGTGGAGTACATGCTTCCTCAATTATGCCATCGCCACAGCAACAGGCGTGATATGGAGTAGGGTGGCCTTGTAACGAGGTAGCCACCACTATCCGCCCACTTTCCCACGCCCCCCAAACATTATGTAACTCGTCAAACTCGAACAGACAGCGTCGAGTTTCATAAAATTCATTAGGTATTTTAAATATGCATGAACATAATTTCGCCCACCAACTGCCGGCGAGGACAAGCTGCTGTCTTGCTAATTGAAAGGGAATTTCGTAAGGAGAACTGCAATAAAATTATAAGGTACCTTTAAGTATTTAATTTTAAACAAAAGTCACCTTATTCAGCTGAAGAAGTTGAGCATAAACCAATGGAACTGCCATGTTTAGTGTGCCAACATCTGTAACCATCTTTAAGCATACAAAGGATTAGTTTAAATTCATTATTAATAGTGTTTATATATTTAAGTTTTCATACCGTTCTTTAATTGCTTTTCTAAAGGTTGGTATCTTTGTTCTCAGTGACTTGCTACCATGGGGCATTGTTAGTTTTTGTCTAATCCATAATTGGTCAAACGAAATTCTGAAAACTTGGCACACTCGTCAGTATCAGGTTTATACATATATCTATATATGCTCCACAAGGAGCTGGGATTTCAATGGAGAAGGGGGAGAAAAAGGATTCAGAGCAGAGAAAACATGCCCAGAAAGTTTACCACCTTCTTCATTTTCTTTTCCGCATTTTCCGCAATTTCTGTTGCCACTTGTTGAGAGTCGTTAATTTATGATGATTGCGTAAAGAAAACTTCGGACCGGCATGGCGAACTTTACATTGCTGCCCCCTCGCAATTTATTTTTTCATTTTTATCTAGGCTCCTCTTTTGGGCTGTCAAGGTTTTCTCGGCGGGCGGATTTTCACAGTTTGCGATTTTACGAATCGACACGTGTTGGGTTTTCCCATTTTCTCAATTTCCCAGCTTCTATTATCGAGGCGCAATTTATTGCGCCTGTAACTTTTTCGTTCTGTAAACAGTGGCATCAATAATCGAATGTCGTGTGCGACATCAAAGCGGCATTAGGTTCACGGATGGGGTTTCAAAGGTATATTAAGCATTTCTTTTAATTTAATTCATATACCTCAAGAAAACCGCAATAATAATTTTGTACTTATGGCTGCGAAAACATTTTAATCCCTCGAAAATGTCCTTGCACACGCCTCTGAAAGATCCACATTAAGATCGGGATAATGGGGTATGAGTCGTGCATTCGGAGGCATCTGTGCAGAAACCTGCAGATAATGCAAAACAGAACAATATAAACAGGGGCCCTGCGGTCGGAAAATGGAAAATGGGAAAGTGCTGCCGGTGGTTCGTTGACAATGGAGGGGAAAAAGTCCTGTCTCTGCGCTTCTAGACAGCTTTGTTAGCACTTGAGACGTCGTTAGACAGCGACCAAAGTAACAAAAAAAGCTGGACAGAACACCACAGTCGAGTGCTCGACTAGTTAATACCTCTTACTCGGTTAATGCAAAGCGAGTGCTGCAGCAAGCAGAAGCTGTAAGTCTTATCATGCAGTGGAGATATGGCTCTATCCAATGAACTTTCAGTTGGCTTAACCCGAACTCACAGTACTCGGCGGTAAAAGTGATTTAAGAGGAAAAAGCTAAGCAAATCATTTGCAGAAAGTGGGCTAAAAAGTTGTGAAGGAGTCGGCAA
The DNA here is from genome assembly GCF_004382145.1 of Drosophila mauritiana. NCBI lineage: Eukaryota > Metazoa > Arthropoda > Insecta > Diptera > Drosophilidae > Drosophila > Drosophila mauritiana. The sequence goes on along the minus strand of NC_046672.1, from coordinate 17,281,388 downwards.
ACGATATGAATCGCAAAGCACACAGATTCCTTCGAGCCAGGAGATAAAGACGCAGATTACTGTCAGTGTGTGAGGCAACGACATTTTGACCCAATTGCCGAGCAGCTCGGGCAGATGGGAGGGGGGACAAGTACGTTTGCTTTGGAATGGCATGAAGCCCGTAAAGCCCAGTGAGACAAAGTGAAAACCACTTGAGACGACTTATCGCAGCTTTTGACCCTGGCAAACAGACCAATTGCCACATTTCTCTCTATTTGCATATATATACCATTTAGGTATACATGGCTGGTTAGTTCATGGAACCTTTTAGTGGCTAATTAGGGCATAAATCAGCCAGGCACTAACATTAATTGGCAATAATATTTATTCATCATGACAACTGTCGAGCCACGCCCTCCGCCCGCCAGCCGGATTATTCCGAGAGTGTGTGTCCTGGCCAAACAAGGACATACTTGTTTCTGTTGCCACATATTTTCGGGTGGCCAGGAAAATATGTCAAATGTTGCCCTTGAATGGGCAAACATTTTGTTCAGCTTTTTCGAATAAATTTGTTTTAGTTTAGCCAAAGAGCTGTGAATTTTATTACACAATTTGCTATTTATTGAGAATTTAAAGCGATTCACAGCACATTTTGGCAGGTGGCTAAAGCAAAGGTTAAGATTAGTGAAAACAGCATATTTTTCCCATCAAATATTTATAAGCCAATCCAGGTGCGAAAGGTCAAATGAACGAGCCCTTTGAACCTCAGTTTCCTTCGGAAAACACCAAAAGAAATCCAGTTACCACTCGTGTAAAACTTGGCAATTTGTTTACTGTTGGCCATGTCACCTGCTTACATGCATAAAATGTGGCAAGTACTTGGTTTTGCCGTCAGCAGACTTACTCACTTTCTGTCTCACTTCACAAACACCGTGAAGAGCGTTGGCGAAGGTGGAAAATGCCGGAAAAGTTGCCCGCCCACCGAAACTTGTTCCCTGCCAAGCAAGTCTTACAATTCATTTGGCTGCTAATTGTTTGTCGAGCGTCTCTTGGCAGTTCTTTTGCTGTTTCCCCGAGCGGAGTTCATTACTCAAGTCCTCCGAAAAATTCAAGGGGCACTTAGTTAAGGAGTGACCCAAGGAAATGGCATTGCGTAAAACAAGCATTTCATTTCTAATTTCAAACTTGTTAGCTACTTGCAGAAAAAAATACCATTTGTCACATGTCGGATTTTTGCGTAGATTTCCACATTTCAAAAGGAAATCCCATTTTAGGGATTATATTTGAAGGAGGGTTAAAATGGGAAATTCAATCCATTGAAATTGAAGTCTGTTGGCCGCCCATATTTTCAGGAATTGCTGTCATTTTGTAAGTAATCCACAAATTTAGTTAAGCTTTTGCTGAACTTTCGCATTCAGAATTCATAATTCACTTGCCAAACTACCGCATTATTCACTGGAATTTGCAACTTTCACTGGCCATCCCGGCACCATATATCTGGCTCTCGGTTTTGGCCAAGTTCCCTGCCGAAACTCCCAAAGTTCGCAAGCTGCAGCTGCAACGACTCACTGCCACATTCACTGCCGGATCTGTCTAATTAATTTTCGGTCGGCTACCTCTTTGCCTCTTTTCCCCCCTGCCCCGATCCCTTCATCCCAGCATTCCAGCATTATTATTCGGTCCCTCTGGGGACTTACTGTCCAGTTATCATAAGCTGACATGGACGATGTCCGGGCATGGGGCATAAATGTAATTACTGATTACTGACTTTGCTACACAGGCCCCGAGTGAAATAAAACGATTTCCGTGGCAACATAAAGGGGCAATGTCCTTGAGAGAGATGCCTCACTATTGAAAACTAGTTTGTATTAGTAGTCTACTCTATTTTCTGAAGCAATTTATAAATATTTCGAAGTATAAGTTTATATATACAAGTAGATAGGTATATTAATTAGGATTTAAAAAAAAATTATTTTTTTTTTTATTTTAATAAGTTTCCTGAAATCCAATTTCTTCAGCAAATTGTGGACAAATTTTTGGCATCACTGTCGAGAGGGTGAAAGTGAAGAAAGGAGCATGGGAAATGCAATTTTCCAACAAACAAACAAATCTGCGTGTGTGCCAGCTGAAAAGTTAATTAAAACACAATGCACCATTTGCAAAATTTTAGAAAGGAAACGGATAGGGGTTACGCATAAAAATCATGTGCTGCGAAATTTCGCGCGCATTTTCCATTTTCCAAGCCAGGGTTTCGAAACTTTTGCCAAGAGTCGCAAATAATTTAAGGAAATGCGTGGAGAGGGGGAAAACGCGCCGCTCAGCTGGCAAATGTCACTTAAAAAGTTTTTTTTCATTTCTGGCTGTTTTTGTCTTTGTTGTCCGCAATAGCCTACTTCCCAGGGTTTTCCACGAAAATTTTAATTGAAACAGACAGCGCTCGGAAAAGTGAGGAAAACTGCATTGTCGCCATCGAAACGTGGGCGTTGGCCAAATGTATTTCATTCAACGCACATACTCTCGAAATGTCACTCAAGATGGCACATCGAACAGGTGATTGGCAGTCGGAAAGGTCCTTTGATCGGGAAACAGGCCTCAGGACACACACACATACAAGCACACGCATATTGTTTAATTGTATTATGCGGTTATCCTGACACGAAAAGTGAAGCGAAAACCGTCAACAAATCAGTTTGGCCAAACTATCCAGCTCCCTGAATTCACCTATGTGTGTGGGTAATCTAAGACAAATAATGGCTAAATAACGTCAGGAGAAAGAGCTTATAAATAATTGGTATTCAATATTAACTACTTAGACAGAATTGTACTGCTAGGAAATTCTCAGAAAATAGTGCAAAATTAAGAAGTGCTTTATATTGTGTTTGGTCTTTTTGAGATTGTAATTCTAATTAATTTATGATTAATTTATCAAAAATTGACTGGTTAAAACGTAAGGCTTATATAAATCACAGATCAACTCCTTGAAAAAAAGGTAGAATTAAATTGGTTCAATGCTGAAGGGATTAATGTCAAGCAAATAACTCGGAAAAATAACCAACTGCCTTTTGCGATTCCCAACAGATTTATTAAATTAATCCAATTTTTAACAAGAAAATAAGAGAGAACTTTTTCGTAGAATTAAATCAGAATTGAACTGGTTGAAATGTTGAAGCTTGTGTAAGCTCCTTGTGCGATTCCCATCGGATTAAGCATAAATGCAGGATTATCCTTCCGGTTGCACTCGCATTCTCGATGACCTTCAACTTCAACGCCTCACTTCCGGCCGGCCCCCTGCCACCGTTTTGTGTGACTCCAACAGGGCTTTTCGGGAGAACTGAGCTGGCAAGGACCACCTCGACCTTGTCCAGGACAGCCGGTTGGCAAGTGGCTGCTATCTGGGTGAGTGCTGTCCTGGCAACAATGTCCTGGCATCGGTTCCTGACAGTTAGTCAGTGTCAGGCCGTGATTCCGCCGCTCCTGCCTCTCGGGCCCGAAGATCCTGTGATTTATGCGCGCCTTTGCATATGTCGCCGCCATTCGGTCACGTCGGTAACGCTGCCAGGACACACAGGATTTACAAACATATACACATCTCCATGTTATGAGCAAGTGTATGGGTTTGGAAAAGGGCAAAAAAGTGCCGCAGATAGGCCCGACGACCAGACAGCTGGCCCCTCTGAGCCCTTATTTATGGCAGCGTTTCAGTTACGGCTACTGTCCTTTTCCCAAAAAAAAAAAAATAAACGACAACCAACTTCAGTTTTCTATTATGAAAAAGTGCGTGCCTCGTAAACAACAATGCCATTATAACAAACAAACGCCCCGTACACAGAAAACCTAGAAATAGTTGGAGAACATAATATCCTAACTAGGATTTAAAAGTGTTGTTAAGTTTCACTCACAATACAACTTTTTGAAGGCAAATCAACATTACTCGGTAAATATCACATAACAAATATTTTCTTATATATATTTAAATTCTCGCTTGTGCTGCATAAATAGTAAATAAAAATGTACAAAATATTCCAATTCAATTTTTTAGTAATTCATTCCAATATTTTTTATATAAATAAATTTCTTAGAAATTAATATGTGAATCAAAAGCTTGCCAAAATTATCGAACTGACTTAGCGTTTTAGGTAGTAAAATCTTATAGCATATTGTGCTATTTTTATCCCTGCTTATATGTACATACGAGTGTGTTTTCCTGCCTTTTCTCATCAACACAGAGTCGAAGAAAAAGTGGGAGGGGCGGTCGGAAAGTTCTCATCATTTTCGCGCTGGCAAAACTTGCGCCGGCGATGTTTTCTTTTTATAGCCAAACAACAAGGACAGCGAGTGACGTCAAAGTGCTGCTCAAACTGTGCGACAGCGACATCCTTTTGACTGCAAATCACTCGGCCAACAGGCGCGCCATCTTGCCAAGTTTTCCGCACTTAAAATGGTTAAACTAATTGATGAGGCCATTAAAAATTAAGAAAAAGGGTGGCAAAGGCGCATAAAAAATACAAGAAGGAAACCGAGAAGAAAAATGCAAGTTCTCCGACTCTAAGACAGAAATCGCCGTTCCTTGAATAACAAAAAATAAGTTGATAGCAATTAAAAATATACCTTAGAAGGTTGGAAAAATGCTCTGCTAATGGAATTAATTATTGTGAAGGGCGTGAGGGTATTCGGTAATCAACTCGAGCAATTTAAAAATAACAAAAAAACGAGTGGAAGAAGAGTGAAAAGAAAATCTTGACGGAAAAGCCGTTGCTTCACGGTTGGCGAGGGGGGCTAAGGGGGGCTCTATTTCCCCTGCAGTTAAGCCTCTTTGTCAGCCTGATAAATGACATGTTATTGAGTGACGTTGAGCTGCTTGCAATCGGTTCGAGTTGAACTGGAAAGCAAATGCATTGTGTAGAGCGAAAAGCGCTGAACAAGCAATTCAGTGACTCACAAATCAAAGTTTTAAGGTCCTGACTAAAATGGGCTTCAGGACACTTAAAGGGAAATTTAGATTATTCTGTATTTTTAGCATGCGGCTTCCCCTTAAATTTGCTTGTCAGAAAGTACACGAAAATGGGGGAAAAATGCACTTGCGGGTCATAAAATCGAAGACCTAATGGGTTTCCAAGCAACAAAGTGGAGAATTCCTATTGCTTTTCAGCAAACACAATCACAAAGTCGTCTAAGTCCAAGGTGCTGTGCCTGTTGCATTTTCCATTTGCTTTTCCCCGGGCATAATAGCCCCTTGCTCCTGCGTCCTTCGTCCTTCGGTGGCAGCTGTTTGCCCAACTGATTGCCGACTGGAATGCGAAAACGCAAACAATTGTTCAACGTCAGCAGAATGTACTGCTCAATGCTCGATATAGCCGGCAGATCCGCCAGATACGGAGGATTCGGAGGATACGGCGGATATGGAGGATAAGGAGGATATGGATATGGCGGATGGATGCGAGACGGATGGTCGTCACACCGAAAGCGAAATAATGAATGTTTAGCCAAAGCGGCGACGACAAACAAGAGAAATGTGCTTTTGCGTTCGGGGAAATGTTCCAGAAATCCTTTTCAATATCCTATTATTATTTGTTTGCGAAGGGCGTGTTGCTTTTCAGAAAATCTTGTATTTGTTCGGTAATTATGTTAAAGCCGTACTTACTTCCTTTAGCTTACTTTAAATACATTTCCGCGCTGTCCTTAATTTGTTTTACAAACAATTTTCAACTACTTTCATTAGAGACTATGTCAAAATCCAAGCCAACCACAATTGCATTTTCACACATTTTCCTCTGTTTTTTCTCTGCTAAGCAAACGCTAAAAAGCTTGGAAAAGGGAAGGAATGTGGGCAAAGCCAAATACATGGCCGAAATGTTTTTTTTTTTGGTCTCGTGCTGTTTTGTTTGTTTGCTTGTGATTTCGTTGACCATGTGGAAAAGTTATGAGGCGCCGCGAGGACCAAGCACACGCACACATCCTGAGGAAAAGGGATGGCCATGCCTGGCCTCAAGGATTTGACGCTCTGCTGCCTGCGAAAAAGGAGAAAATCTGGAAAAGTGGGCAGAGGGACGGCCTTGCATTAAATCGCATTTTCACCCAATTTCCCAATAAGTTCGCCAGTGGATTTGTGGCCACAGCGGAAATCTATTACGTTTAGCTTCCACTCCGCCATCATCGAGTGAAATGGATCCGTATCTGTGGTCTTTAATCAGTGGTGCCTAATGAAAATTGAAGACCGTGTTTGCGAACATGGCAATAAATGCGCATATATACGCATTATGACCTGTCCAACACTTGATGCATGGCTTAAAAGGCCAAAAGGCCACAAGCCAAAAGCGTTTTGACCCAAATTATGTTCAGCCGCCTGGTGTTGTGGCCAAATTGAAACCCATTAACCGCAGCCACAATGGAATTCAGTCAGCGATTGTGGACTTTGATGGGGTTTCATCCAGAAAGGGTTTATGCATTAAAGTCAGTATCCGGGAATAAGCAAACTATCATTTTAAGCTGCATATTAATGACTACTTTCTTGCGAATTGCTTATGATTGTTAAGCAGAAATTATGGAAAAAATAGACTATTTAAAACAATTATTAGGTGATGAACAATAGAAAGGGACTATCAAATACATATATATAACTAGTTTTAGTCCAACTAATTACATGTATTAATTACTCTTTGATTTAAACAACTGTAATTGCAAACTCTAGCTTGTTCAAATTGTATTTTTCGCATTGATTTTCGCTATCACATTACCTCATCCATTATTATTGGAATTGGATGAGTTGCAAGGACGAAAAGACAGGATTTCGTTGGGGTTTCGTCCTGTGGTGTCCGATCTTTTGGCCGCTGGCCCTCTGTGAGTAATCAAAGCCACGCCCCAGAAAGTAGGCTTTAATTTATGCTGCTGCGGCATGCGAGGAAATCAGAGAACTCATTAGTGTGTGTGCGTATGTGTGAGTGTGTTCGTGCGTGTTGGCCACATTAATGGAGGCCTTTACGCCCACAATTGAATGAAAGCGGGGAGTGGCAGCTGCTGTGCGTGGGGATAATTTTAAATTGCATATCGCCGCACACTCGATTTTAATTTGATTTCGACCGGCGACAATTGCATCTCCGCCAATCTGCTACCGGATACGACAATTAGACTGAAACGCTGCTCGAAGAAATGTGGCTCAAATAGGTGGCTAAATGGGTGGAAAATGCGGGGTAAAATGGGCGAGACGACTCTGCTCTTTTCTCGATTCCCGCGGGCAGACAGAAAAACCAACTCAAAGGGATATTTATTATTTCGTGGATGTCCAAGTGTTTGCTCGTTCCCTCTTCGGTTTCCTTTTGCCCTGATTTATTACTTTTTGACATCTGAGATGTTTCAGGAGTGTTGCTTAAATAGGACAGGGATCGGAAACCACTTGGCACATTGAAATAATATAAATATGTATATCTTCTGTGTGAGTTATTTACACAGCAAATGTTAAATGCTTGGTTTTTCAGATAACCTAATTCGATTTTAAAACCAATCTCGCTTAAAAACTATGCATATTTCAGCACCGATGGCGATCTTTGATTCCGCCTCATTTGCATTTCAGTTCGGTTCAAATCAAAGAGCAAAAAGCCGGGGAACCACCCGAGCCACCGCAAATTGCATTTTCGAGTCACAATGGCCGGCAGATACATTCGCATCTCGACCTGCTGGCATATTCAATTTCAATTTCCATTTACATTTTACATTTCCATTTAAATGCATAAAATCGGAGCCCGAAATCCACATGCCCTTTAATGTGCTGTACGAGCATGCCACCTGTCCAGCAATTCTCCAGCCAAAAAATCCGTATCTAGGTCAGGCCCCCAAGCTTGTTTGGGTTCACCCCCATTTTTCCAGGGTTTTTGTTGCAATAAATTGCTTAAACATGAGCCCCTCCTGACCACTGCGAGAATTTAAGGGCAAGGGTTTTTATTTTATTTTGAGAGGCTGGTCGTGATGAATCTAGTTCTGCAACTAAAAGGGCTTTTGAAATGCACAAGACGGAAATTGGAGAAAGCATCGTATTTTCCTGGCTAATCAAGGACATTCGGTTTTAAATGAAAGCCAGGTGGTTGGCATCTCAAACAAAAGTTGTAGCCTCTGTAGACATGATTGTAAATTAAGTTACTGAAAAATATAACTAAAATTTAATTATGTTAATAAATAGAAAATGGGCAGATTGTTGTTTGTTTTGTTTTTTTTTGAGTGCATCTCCATCATTTGTTCAACTTTCCCGATCCTATTCGGGTTTTATCTATTCCCATTTCGCATCGTATTTCCATCTGTCAGCTCTACAGCTAAATCAATGCATTTTCGCTGATGACGTTAATCACTTTGAAATGCGGTCAGTGGCAGTGGGGCCGTATCGCGCTGCGATGGGCGGCGGGGGCGTGGCTAATTACGACAGTGGAACATAAATCTAGAAAAAAGCTGACAGCCCGTGGAAGAGGGAGGGGGAGGGAGCTGCTATAGCAATCGCAATGAAAGGGAGGCAAGATGACTTAGCACCCCGCTCGACCGGAAATGCCCCCCGTTTTTTCAACTTCCGCTTCGGCGCCCCCAAAAAGGCGCGGAAATTCAAAGCAGCCTCGCTGAAGAGGAAGGCCAAAGCCAAAGTTAAACAGAAAGCGAAGAACTAAACAAATAAAATGGCATAAAACTGGGGGAAAAGTCGGGTAGTGCAGATGCTGTCATGCAAACGGAAATGATGTCAACAGTGTGTGCCGCCAGAAAATCTGCATTAAAAATGTCAAAAAATTACTCAGCCAAGGCTAGGGGGAAAGGGGTAAGGGGTGTGCGGGAAAGAGAAGTATCAGAGAAGGTGTTGGAGCTAAAATTGCTAAAAATTTAAATGCAAATTTTGCGGTCAGTTGGTCACGCTCTGCGCCAAAGTAAACATAAATTTTACATTAAAAACCGTTTACATTGGCATTTATTTATTTAGAGCTCTACAATAATTTGATAATTATTTATGCAGCAACACAAACCAGACAAAAAGTACTAATTGGTCTGATTAACATTGCCTACAACTACAACAACAACAAAAAGTGATTAATATCTAGCATAATGCACAACTGCAGTCAAAATATTACACTTAATTAAGTTTAAATCGTACAAATCTGATTTAGCACACAATTTTAAATGCTACCACAAAAATTCGGCATAAATCGCCCAAGAACACAGTTTCAAAGTCACGTTTTAAGGGCCAGACAGCTTGGCAGCCAGCCAAACCCAGTTTGAGGGCCACTGGAGCGGAGCCAAGTGAAGTGAAGTGTAGTTGAGTGATGTGGCCAAGTGCCAGGAGCGCTGTCTAAGCGACCGAAGTCAATTTCTGGCAAAACGGGGGCCAAAGGGGTCCAGGATGCGTGAGTCAGCCGCCAAGCTCGTCACAAATGCCAGAATGGGCCTTGATAAATGACTGCCAATGGCAGAGGCCACCGAAAAATGAGTAAAGATTACTTAAACAGGGGTTTTTTATGGATACCGAACCAATTTCACTATGGACCAGCCATAAAACATTGCATCTCCATCAAAAAGAGTTTGATATTTGCGCTTAAATGTGATGGCAAGTCTTACAAGCTTTATAGTTGGATGATCAACAATATCGTTTAATTTATTATTACTTTAAACACTGCAACAGCGCGAACATTAAAAGTAATTAATTGCACAATTTTGTAATGTATAAAAAAATTAAGTTCTTATTTACTCAAGCAACTTGGGCTTCAAGCACGCTGCTCATTCCACATGTGTTTGCTGTAGACCGGAATATCTGTCCAAGTGCCCCTTAAATCCTCCAGCGACAAGCCGTCCACATAAACGACACCCAGCTTTGCCTCCGTGCTCGATTCCGCCGGCCGCTGCCACTTAACTCCGATATCCTGAACCCTGACGGGTCCATCGAACTTGACCAGATAGTCGCGCATCTGCCAGCCCGCTGCCAAGGAGCCGCTATCCTGGTGCAAGCGGAAAAGACCGCTGGGCAGGTCGCTTTCGAGAGGCGATAGGTAGCAGCGCTGTGGAGCAACGATTGAGCCTTCATAGTCGCCGCAGAAGAGGTGCAAGTCCTGGTCATTCCTACGGAGCGGTGTCACTCGCACTAGCAAGTCCAACATGGTGGCGACTGCATCACCGTCGATTTTGAAGATATACCTAAGGAGCAAAACGCCGCGGGTCAGTTCGAAGTCGGTGACAAAAAGCCGGAAGGCCCGCTCGTAGTTGGTCACCAGTAGGGAGCAACCGCCCGAGTAGGCCTCGTCGAAATGATGCATAGCATTCCTGTCCAGCGGCACGGACGGCTGCAGCGATTGCCGCGATAGATTGAAGAAGGGGCTATCCTCTCCCGAAATCCGCCAACCTCGCTCGAATTTCGCCCGGCCGGAACCCACGCAAAAGTCCGTGAAAAAGGGTAGCGAAGTGTACGGATGCGTGGCCAATGTGGGCCAAATGCGAGTCCACCACGCCTCGTTTCTGGCCAAGAAGGATGCGTTCACCTGGTCATCTCCGCGCGGATTTTTGATGTTGTACCCAAAGCGATTGAGGGTTTCGAAGGTCCAGCCGGGTGCAAAGATGCCCGCCGAGAAGCCGTTCTTTGCAATAAGCTCCATGGTCTCCCGACTATGGAAACCGCCCTTGCGACTTCTTCCGAACACATCCAGGCCCATGAAAACGCGATGGCGGGGCGACTGCTCCCTCCTGACCTGCTGAGCACTCCGCTCCAGATGGCCCTCGTCCCACGCGTAGTTTATGAGCGTTCCATGGCTGTGCCGGAAGAACTCCGCATTGCGGGAGTTGAGCTCGTTCTGCCACCGGAGTTGGCCGTCGTCCGTAACGCTGTCGTACCAAAAGACACGTCCATGTGGCACACGTGACTCCGTGGCGACCGTCAGTTGCCGGACAAAGCGGCTGGGGAAAATGGAAACGCCATAAAGGGATTAGTAGGAATCGATCTCAAGGTTACAGCCATTACGTTAGGATTCGTTTCAGCGCCTAATGCACTTTATATCGCAACTAACAACTGGCTGCTTTTCAGATGCTCTTCACTATTATTCGGAATTATTGAAATTCCATGCGGATGTTATCTTATGTGCAAGCCAACTTATGCGTTCCACTGACTTGTGCAAAGTGCAATAAGTCAACTTGCTCGTAGTGTGAAAATAGAAGAGCTCGTTTTGCTTTTGACAGTCCATGATAGATTGAATTGCAGAAGCTGTTGATAAATTGGAAAGCTGATGCGAGACCAAAGTTTGCTCCTATGGCGAATTGGTTGCAAGAGGCGCTGATACAAAGCCATTTTTCATGTAAACACTCGCATTCTACAACTTTTGCTAGCTCACAGCTTGTGTGCGAATTTGAAAGGGGTAAACAGGACCCTTTATTTTAGATGGACTTTCCATGAGTACTCACTATAGACTGGGCATTTTGGTCTGTGGAACCGTCACCTCCACGTTGACCAGCCATCCCTCGAAGCCGAAGTGCTCGCAGAGACGGGTTAGAGCCTCCACGGTGCTCTCGACACTCTCCTCGGTGGCCAGGAACTCGTCCAGCCGTGCGGTAGCCTCCACGATGAACGTGCCCACCACCGGAACTCCGTGGCGATGGGCGGCATTCAGCCAACCACAGGGCGGAATGGTCACGTAGTCGTGGCTGAAGTAACAGAAGTAATCCACGGCTGACCAGTGCACGAATCGATAGTCGTCGTACTTCTGGGAGCTGTGAAAGTGCCTGGCAAAACACAAAAACCATTAAAAACTTAATTTTCGGACCCTCTGGCTTCCAAGTTAAATGAAACTGCATAGCTTCGCCTGTTTTTTGCGGCAGATATTCATTAGTACAACTTCGATTGAATTAAGTGCCTTGAAAAGTTGCCATCAATATTTATGCGCTTTAGGATACAGAATGCAATACATTTGCATGGGCTTTTTGTTAGCTAAGTTCGTAATGAGATTACATCTCGACTTTCAAGTACCCCCTCCTTTTGTTTTTAAACTTCTCAGTTTAAGGACTCACCGATCCTCGAGGTAGTTGCCCATCATGTCGTGGCAGACGAGCAGTTCCCTGCGATTGTCCTCGGTCACCTGGCGCCGTGGGCTGCCCACGAAGTCCGCCTGGCGGTCCAGATAGACGGGTGTCGTTCGAACGCTGGTGTCCAGTGGCAGGACGTACCGGCGCCAGTCGATGTCCCGGCTCCGCACCCGGAACTCCAGCAGCTGGCGGTTGTCCTTGATGGGCTCCGCCTCCAGTTGGGCTGCAAGGGCGGGGGATATGTAAGGTCGACGTCGTTCAGACATTACTCCTAAGATCTTTGCGCGGATGCGAACCGCTCGGAGGCTCAGTGGACAATGGAGAATGGGACAGTGGTACGCTACTAGCTAATCTCTAGCTTATGTTTTTATATCTCGAATATTTGTGCCATGAAATGGCAATGGGTGGGAGTATGTGGGCCGAGTCCCACTGGGGAAAAACAGTTTGCCTTCTTTAAAATACTTTGGGTTGTAGAACAGTTCTGTTATTGAAAATCCAGATAAACTAAAACTTGCATGTACTTTAAGTAACTTATTTATTTCCTTCAAGGGGTATATGAATTTTATGGAACATTCTTAGCTAATAAATTCTGTAATTCTCCGTAATAAAAAGCGTTATACTTTCCATATTCAAATACCCATTAAATGTGAATAGTGGAATTTTATAACCCAATTACCGGCGTTTAGTAGCATTTTTACAACTCTCGTAGAACGAACTGAATTTCTTCCTTCTGCATTTTTCCGTATTGGCGCTTAAAGTTTTTCAATTTTCGCATTCGCCACTTGACCCGCTGAATTTGTCACGGTCAAACTAGCGAGCTGGTTATTATTTCCGCCAGATAATTTCAATGGCGATTAAGCGCAGCTGTTATGCAAATTCTTGCTCCAATTAAATAATAGTTAAATAATCCAGTGTCATGAATAATATAAAATGCTGAGATAGTGGGGAAAATTAGATATCTTAACCTATGTTTGAGAACTCTAAGATACATTCCGTGCATAATTATCATGTAATATGCCTCACAATCTAAATGAATATTAAGTTTCCCAATTAAACAATAATCCATCTATATTTATACAAATGTATTGCTGCTACTTAAAAGCAAGAGATAGTTGTGAAAATTAGCAGTCTTAATGGGCTTGTGCAGCAGCTGCTAACCAGAAAGGATAGCCGGTCTATAAATACCCCCGGCAGCCATTTAATCAGGGGTCATGAGGTCGAGGGGGGCAGTGAGGGGTTAAGTTAACCCATGCTTGCTGCAGTTGGCGCTTTTCAATTAGCCAACGCCGCCGGGAACGTCAACTGCACTTAATGCGCGGTTAAATAACGGGCAAACGCTTTATTTTCATTACCACGCAGGCACGAGTTTCCTTTAAAGTTCGCAATTTTCCGGGGGGAAAAGCGAAAACAAATGATTCAGTTATCGCCCTTATCGCTGGCGCTCCAAAAACATCCCAACTCCCAACTTTTGTTGCACGATTTTTGGTACGTGAGCCCTGAAAATGGCATTACATTGCATTGCGATGCGTGGCATAGTATGCCGTTTTTTGGACATGAATTATTCAAGTCGAAAGCCGAGTTAAAGCCACTTCACTAACGGGTTTTCGGTTTGGGCCTGGTCAAAAGCGACCTTCGCACTCATTTCGATTGCATTTGCAGTTTCTGAATGTGCAGCTATGGAAACGGAAGGATGCGCTGCTTCCTGTTGTGTTTGCTGCTGCACTGCGAGAAAATTATGCAGGGAAAACCTCCACTTGGAGTTTTCTTTCAAATGAACTGTTGTGGCCACAGCTCATTTCGGTGCGCAGTGCTGTTATTTTAAATCTTTAATTTATTTACTAAGCTTTTCTCAGTGTGCTTGGGCGAAACTTTTTGCAACTGCAGCAGATATGGCAGGAAAAAGGACGACAGGCGTGGCGTTTTCAAGCAATTTGTGCCTGGGCGTTACTTTAATCTATCACGGATGCCAGGATATGGATTCTGGCCAGGAACAATCGCTGCATATAAATGATCCAAAAGTCTGGTCACTATCTTTGGCCAGAGAAAAGGGACACGCTTAAAGGATTCATGTTTGACAGAGAGTGCTATTGTTTATGATAAATTCGGTAATCTTAGCAAATTTCCTATACTATTTATAGAACGACATCTATGTACATACCAAAAAACGTACTTAACAAAAACAAACATTATCACTTTTCAAATTGTGGAATGAGTAATGGAGTGCTTTAAAGATAAGGTTGTTATTATGAACTAACAAAAACCCGTCTCGTTTACTCTCTTAAATTTTTTACTACTTTAAAAGTAGTAGATAGTTGCAACTATATTATACGATTAAATGAAAGATCACTCTTCCCTAAAAAACAAATAGTGCGAAGGAGACAGATATATGTGGCAGAGAAAGAGATGGACTTACAGCATCTACAGGTGTTCTTGTCTTGGCACTTTTCCCGCTGCACTGTCTCTTTCTCGCATGCTACCTTCTTTATCTCTCCCCCTCCCTCTTCAGTCCTCTTCTTCTTCAGTGGAATAACTTGTTCTTCTTCTTCGGTTGGAATGCCGGTGATTTTGTCGTTTTCGCTCTCTTTTACATGGTTTTCCATTACTTTGCTGCTGCTTGCCAGTTCCTTAGCCTCCAAACTATCCATCTTACAATTGCCAACAATTAATTTTGATCCGAAACTCCACAAAGAAGCAACAAACTAAGCGCCGAAAACTAATATGTTTATTTACTTAAAAGCAGCTGACAGCAGTGCTCTTTCTCTTTCTCAGCAGTGATGTAAAACGGGAAGAGCAGTGCTGCAAAACACTGAAGCCCGCGCAAATTTGAATGGCACTGAAAACATGAGAAAAAAAAAAAACAACTTTAGCAATGATTTTGCTTTAATTTCGTTTTCTCATTGCTAATTTCAGGTCCTGCTGGCGCCACCGAACTACCTTGAGAAGCGTGAAATGAGCCTGCACACATAAATTGCAATTAAACAAGGACAAAGACATTGAAGAACACAAGGAGAAACCCAGTAAAATATCCCAACCATCTGCAATAGCAACAAATAGCCCGTTGAAACTTTGCTGGCCAGCGAGCCAAGTAGCCAAACATAAATAAAGAGCGCGCACATTTATTTATTACTTGGCCCGAACTTTTCGCAAAATGCCAGCGGGTCGAGTGGCTGGCAAGGCCGGCTACTCCAATCACTACTACAATGGTGGGTTCTCGACATACATATTTGGATCATTCTCCTAACATTGATTTATTGTATGTTCTGTTTACTCCAGGACGCTCCTACGTGGGCATCAACGAGGAGATCATGTGGGTGAGCATCGGCATGGGCGTGACCATAGTGCTCCTGATCACGATCGCCTTGTGCTACATTGCGCGCGAGAAGTGCCAGAAGAGGCAGCGGGAGTACTACGTGACCGCATAGTTGTTGTACGCGGCCTGCCAAACGACGGAGCAGCAGGGGCATACCCGGGATCAGGTCATGGGCATGGAGGAGGGAGCTGGCAAATCGCAGAGCGATGGCGGCAGTCTCGTGGCAAGCCCCGGGGGAGAACCACCATCGCCAGCAGGATCACAGGCAGCCGTCACCGTCATGCATTGGTCTGTGGTCGACATCTGTGCCCGCAGCTGGGGCTGACATGCCCACATGGTTGCGAAAAAGGAAGGAGAGCAGACACCCACGTATGTAAACCACCAGGGCCACCCAGCCGCCAGACCACAGAACCACCAGCCCATTCCACCCAGCACCACCCACCAAAAACCACAATTACTACGGAACCCCAATGTGCTTCGCTGCCCAAGGCAGTTGAATGCGTGAAAACATTTTTTTTTTTTTGTTGGTCGTCAATTGTCGCCTGCGAAACTCGTTGTAAGCATATTATATTTAGAGAAAGTTACTTTAAAATACAAACATGTTACTGAATTTGCCAAATACGAAATATATTAATATACAATATTAAATGCAAGGGGCACTTGTGTTTTGTCAAATTCAACTTAAGATGTTAAAACATTGATATTTCGAATGAAAATGCTGTAGTATTGTGCAATTTGAATTTAGCGCTATTGCTCCTTTTTTCCTTCATCTGGCAGCGCTGTGCACTTTTCTATAGGTAGCACTGGCGCGCTAACAGCTGTAACAGCACTTAGTCGCTGTGAGTGGCAAACGAAGAAGAAGAGACGCGCACGTTTTATTCAATTCGTTGTTATTTACAAAAGTTTCGCGATTCTTCTTTGGTTGCGAGCATCAAATGTGCCAAAATGGTGGAAAATATATCACTGAATGTTACTGTGAAGCCGTCGGCTCGAAAAAAGCAACAGGTTAGTGGCTATGACTAGTTATTCAAGTGGTGTTTTACATATTGTTATTTTGATTTCAGATGTCGCCCGCCCAATCGGTTAAAAAACGTGCACAGAAATCCCAGGATTTCGACTTTCAATTCAATGTGGACAAGCCCAAAGTCAAGGCAATCGTTGTGCGAAAAAGGGCGCCCCCATCAAAAGTGGAATCTACAAGTTCATCAGTTCCCAATGCCACGAAATCATCAACGCCTTCAGTTTCCTCCAGCAAATCCGCAGTTCCCACTCTTGCAGCTTCCTCCAAAGCAACTGCTTCCAACGATGATCTTATGTTCAATGTTGGCCCAACGAAACCATCTGTTAAGAGCGTTTTAGGCGACGATTTCATGCTAAATGTGACCACAAAGCCGGTGGTCGCCCAGAAAGCCAAGCCCAAAATCACGCGAGCCGAAAGATTGGGCAAGAAACAGAGGCAGGGAAAGCCACTGACGAAGCTCAGCGAGGAGCAGCTGACGCGGGCGCTGAAAAGCCACAAAAAGCCAAAAAATCCAAATCAATTACCCACGCCCGGTGACCTTTTCCGCGCTCAACTGGAGGAGGAGAGGCGGCAAAAGAGTCGTGAAGAGGGAGGAGCGGATCAGGAAGCCAGTGCAGATGAAAAGGATGCGAAGGACAGCTCAGGAGGGGGATTTCCGAGGGGAAAACCGGGTTCAGTCGGTAAACAGTCCCAAAAGTCATCAGATATTGAGGAATCCGGCGAAGAATCTGCAACATCCGATAAGGAACCAGATGAAACCAGTGCACAATCCCCTGCACAAGGAGGGGAACCCAAACAAGCCACGAAGAAACCACCGAAAGCCGAGGAAACCTCGTCCACCAACCGTTTTCGCACCAAGAAGATCGGCCTCTTCGACCAAAGCGACGTGGAGGCACTCAAGCAACTGGGCCAAAGAGCGGTGAAGCCCGTCAAGGAGACTATCTTTACAGGATCTAAAATATCCACCTTGGGACTGCATCCTCATGCTGTGAAGAACCTGGAGGACCTGCTTAGCATTCGAGAGCTAACTAGCGTGCAGCAGAAGACCATCCCACAAGTGCTCCAGGGCAAGGATGTGCTCGTACGCTCGCAGACGGGCTCGGGAAAGACCCTGGCATATGCTCTACCCTTGGTGGAACTGCTGCAGAAGCAGCAGCCCCGGATTAAGCGAAACGATGGCGTGCTGGCCCTGGTGATTGTACCCACCAGGGAGCTAGTGATGCAGACATACGAACTCATCCAGAAGCTGGTCAAGCCGTACACATGGATAGTGCCCGGTTCATTGCTAGGTGGCGAGAGCAGGAAAAGCGAGAAGGCCAGGCTAAGAAAGGGAATCAACATACTGATAGGCACACCTGGTCGTCTGGTGGATCACCTGCTGCACACGGCCTCCTTCAAGCTGACCAAACTGCAGTTCCTCATACTGGACGAAGCAGATCGCCTGCTGGAGCTGGGCTACGAACGCGATGTCAAGCAGCTGGTGGAGGCCATTGACAAGCAGCGTGCGGAGTGCGAGAACAAGGATCTTCCCCAGCTGCAAAGGATGCTGCTGAGTGCCACTTTGACCTCACAGGTCCAACAGCTGGCCGGCTTGACCCTCAAGGATCCCCTGTACATAGACAACAGCGACGAAGCGGCGAGTGCGGCGCTGAAGAGCAAGGATGGCTACCAAAAGGAGACCATAGAAGCCTTGCTAGAGGTGGACGACGGACTGGGCGAGTACCAGGAGGATGTGACGGGTGTGCTGAGTATTCCCGAGAACCTTCAGCTCAGCTATGTGGTGGTGCCCCCCAAACTACGTCTAGTGGCCCTGTCTTCGCTGCTGGCCAAGGAAGTGGACGCCAGTCCCAAGCAGTTCAAGGCAATTGTGTTCATGAGCACCACGGAGATGGTGAACTTCCATCACGACATGCTGAACGAAGCGTTGACCAGGCGAGTTCTCGACGAGGATGACGAGCAGGAGAAAGGCGATTCGGATGACGACGGCGACATACCTTTACTGCAGGGTCTGCGTTTCTTCAAGTGAGTTGCTTTGATGTTTTGTAATGAATTGCACCTCCTAAGTGCTTGTTCCTCCCACAGACTACATGGCTCCATGACGCAGACGGAACGGCAGGGCGTTTTTCGTGGCTTTCGCGAATGCGCCAGCTGCGTCCTGCTGGCCACCGATGTGGTGGGTCGTGGCATCGATGTTCCCGACATAAAACTGGTGGTGCAGTACACGCCGCCGCAAACCACCGCCGATTTTGTTCACCGCGTGGGTCGAACGGCTCGAGCGGGCCGAAAGGGCAGAGCCGTGCTCTTCCTGGCGCCCAGCGAGGCCCAGTTCGTGCGGCATCTGGAGAAGAAGCGCATCCGCATCCAGCAAGGCGACATGTACGCCTACCTGCAGACCCTGCTGCCCAAGGACGATGAGGCCAGGACGGTGCAGGAGGCGGCCTCCAATCTGCAGCACAAGTTCCAGACGCTGCTCGAGGATGATCGCGAACTGCATGACAAGTCCTGCAAAGGTAGGTTCCTCTATTAGGGCTACACTCCTGCTATAAAACATCTTTCACTTAAATTCCTTTTTAAAGCTGTGAATTTCTAATGAATCTGAGTATAGAATGTGTATCCTTTGAGTCGCTTTAACTGATTTTCACCTCGTTAATGGTGACTGCAATCAATACCAATTAATCGTACCATTACCACAACAAGGCTGTCCGATTTTTCTTATTCAGAATATACGGAGAACCCCTACATATCCCGTGGCATTGGACGAGTTCCCATGGCACTTACTTTTCCAATTGCCCCAACTCCGATATTCCTGGACAAACTAGCAATTTAATCCTTTCACCAAAGAACATTAACTTTGTAATTACGATTTTTTACAACACTCGGGTGGCTGAATACAAAAAAGGCACCAAGCCAAACACACAAACTCTCGGCTATTTTTCCAATTATAAGATGGAAGCCCGGGCCACGCCCCCGCTCTTTTGACCGCCCCCAGACGGGCGCAGTTATCATCCACGGGGCAGCGCGCGTTAAAAACACAAAAATTATTTCATATTTGAAGTTAATTTCGATTGCGTGTCAAATGAATCCCCCACTTCCGCTCCGTTCTGTTCAGTTCTGTTCGCTCCTTCGACGACCTCCAACCACTTAACCACCCAACCACCCTGCCCAACACCACCCCCCCTCTCGACCACCAACCCCCTGGCCGGCCACCACCTTCGTCCGTCATCGCGGCAAGTGACCACCAGCGACTTCTTTCATCGCCCGATCCTTTTTTCTGCCTTCATTTATTTCCCATTTTATTTTATTTGCTTTTCAAAACGCGAGTGGGGGAGCTACCCATTAAAAGTAGTAAAAGAGGTATATTATATCAAGATATGTTTTGCCCTATCTAATAAGAATACAATCAAAAACTAAGCTGCTGCTTTTACAAATATTTCTTAAATAATAAACTATTTAATTTAATAATCGCTGAGAATACCAGTCCACGTAGTGACGAATCGCACCAAGAGGGATGTACCTTTGCACACTTCTTTATACATATATAAGTAATGAAAATCTACTGTAATTGTTCGATCATAACGAGAAAACTATAGGCAGTATGGGACTTATAAGGCCTTAAGACTTATGAGGTTCAAGAGAAAAAGCGGAGAATGTAAAAATTTAAAAAATTCAGACGGATGGGGCTGTTTTGTAAAAATGTGGCAACTTTACGTTTACACAGTGCATTGTTCCTAATTATAATTTCACTAGGTATCTCCATGTCTGCCAGCTATGCATTTGTCTACTATTCTGCTGAAAATGTAATTGCAGCGTTGAAAAGGCTGGAAAAAAGTTAATTAGATGTTACCAAGGCGCGTTTGAAGGGTTGAGTTGAATCCAGACGATATTTTTCCCCATTTTCCTGCGATTGAAACATAAAGGACTCATAAAAGCGAGCGGCAGGCGAGTGGAAACGATTCTAATCGAAAAGAGGCAACCAAAAATGAATCATGAATGGAGAAAAGGCTCCCAAAAAACCAGGCAATGCGAATGGGGGGGATCCTTTGATGGCTGAGATGGCGACTGCGACTCGAAACAGGAAACGGAAACTGAGCGAAATATCGCAAAACAATGGCAAAACAGCAAGATAAATAAAGGATGAAGGATATATAAATACACACACATACATTCATATAGGCGAGAACGAGAGTCGGTCAAAATGGCAACGCAAATTGCACTTAAGCGCCGAGTCAAGCGTCAAGACAGGAAGCCACTTGGCAAAACTTAAGAGCGGAGCAGCCAAAATGCCCGAAAGAGACGCCATTAGGCGGAGCGAAAGAGACAGGGCGATACATCCGGATTCGGAGTGGGCAGGGGAAAGGGTCCTGCTGGAGGATGCAGTTTTCTACTGCTGCTGCTCTGCTGCGTCCAATCAAAAAGCCATTAAAAAGTATTACGCTTGAACAAAACTGTACAAAGCAGCAGATAAAAGGCAGCAAGAGAGGGACGGCAAGTGTGGGTGGGGTGGTGTGCGAAAGAGACGGGCAGTGGAGAGACAAACAAGCTGGGAAAGAGAGGGAAGAACATCTGCGACTTGCATTGCATCGGTAATTGAAACAATTTTCAACTTGGAATTCACTTTTTGTCTTTAGACTTCTGGCTTTTTAAAGTTACAGTAGTTCGTGCTACAGTGCGTTTCGCAGATGTAAGACAATGGTAAATGGTAAAGAACAGGGAATGTGAAATGTTCTCCAAGGGAAGAAGATTATATATTCCAAAATCTTCTGACTATACTTAAATTATTGTGGATTCAATAATTGAAGCCTATTTATTGAGGTCTTGAATCAATGATAGTGATAATGCGTTTTTAAGCCACCTAAAATGTAATGTATATTTCAAAATAACCACATTGTCCGATATATCTTTCGCGAAAAACATCTGTTTTTCAAACGCAGGATAATCCGCTGATATGCACGCTGATCCTCATAGTTCCCCTTTGACTTACAATCATTTTTTGGCGTATTTAATGGCATATTTTCACTGGCTTGGTCCATTGGCCCATTGTTTGCCATTATCCCGCTGAATGGAAAGAGTTCTGTTAATGCCTTTCGAAACTAAGCCCCTGATGACCCATAAGTCCCCCGCTTTAGGGCGACACCCCCGATTAGTGGGTATCGAGTGAGGAAATCCCATCGAGAACCCTTCGTCTGGGGGTTGCGAAGTGGCAATGGTAATGGACTGGCAATGGGTGGAGTGAAAAACAATCACAACAATTTGCCACGCCTACACAAACCGCATGGACACGCGCTGAAGAAACCACCACAAAATCCGGAGGAGGAACACCCACTCCCACCCACAGCCAGAGAAGACCAAAAACCACCGAGACAATGGCATGAAAAGCCATTTTGTGTGGCTTCTGCGGTGGATTCCGCACTCTCTACTCCTCCTCGAAACTTCTTTCCACGAAATGACATTTATTTTATTCGCCACTTCCGGCTGGCAGACGTCTCTAAACATCCGCTGCCGTCATACTTTTTGTTTGCCTAATGTCTGCCACTTGGCCGTAATCGCATTTGCGGCAATTAAGCCAGAACCAGAAAGCCCAGGGCTTGACTTCGAGACTTTGGTCCTTTGGTGCTTTGCTCCCCAAAAAAGGACACTCGCCACTATGAACTGAACTGAACTGAATTGAAAAGCGGGATGCAGAAAGCACTGCTGCGAGTTAATTGCCGGGGCAGGAACGTCTTTGCATCCATCTCTGCTGGGCTTGCCACTCCTCATCCCTGTCCTCCATCAGTGCTTCCTGTTTTTCTGGGATCTGGAGTTCGTTCCGGAGACATCCTGCCGTCGTCCAGTGGCTGGAGGATTCGGTGTGTGTGGCCGGGATGTGCGGCTCTTCGGTAGTCAATTACGAACTCCTGGGAACGGAAGGGCGACTAGTTTATTATTTAGCGGCGTACAGTGTGATGAATAATGCAGACACAGTTGGTTGGAGAGCTCTGTTATATGAAAACGTAACATTTAATTTAAAACATGATTTCAATTCCAATTTTCAAGTAAGGAGGAACAACAACTTTTGTTCAGGATTTTATTTGCAATATATAATAGATGGATTAGCACTTCGTTTTTCTGATTTTTTACCATACGTATTATTCATATTATTTTTTTTCTTGATATATATGAAGACAAAAGTTGAGGCACTTTCTGCTGACACTCATTACTCTACCCGAATCCTTTACGTATCCTTGGGAAGGACTCGACTCTCCCCGCAACTCGCACTCGCATCTGTCTGGTTTCGTTTCGTTATGTTTGGAAAGTGTTGTTCTTTGGGCATGTGCATTGCATTTCTCATTTCACTTCGCATCGCATCACATCGGATCGGATCGGTTCGCATTTACATATCCCACTCCGCCGGGTGGCGAGATGCTTATCGGGGTAACAATTGCGGTCCTGAGTGGCTGCTCCGCTCAACTGCTGCTCCGTTGGTAATTTGATATCATTGTTGTATAATTTGGAATTGCCTGGCATAAGTGCTGCGTAATTAGCAAGGACATGCCCACAACAGCGAACCACAAGCGTGTACACTTTGTTCCCGCTCCACATGCATACTCGTATGTGTGGCATGGTTACTCCGGTGAGCACAATGCCCGGGTCTATTGTGGATGTGGATGCGATGTGAAATCCTTTGCTGACACTGCTCATTTGTCATTTTAACAAATTTATTTTGTAATGAATGCGGCTCACTCAGAACATGCACACACACACACATCGCTCAGCACTTAAGCCAAGACATCAATTAATTCTAAAGGCATTAACATTAACATCTCCGCCCTCTTGCTTTTGCTCTTCCCCGTCCGCAGCCTTTGTGTCCTGGATGAAGTTCTACTCGACGTTTCCCAAGGAGCTGAAGCCCATCTTCAACGTGCGCATCGCCCACATGGGCCACTTCGCCAAGAGCTTCGCCCTCAAGGAGGCGCCCTCAAAGTTCGCCGCCAAGCACGCCGCCCCCAAGGCGGCCCCGCCCACCAACCGACTGACCTACACGGAGAGGTATGTATAATGGATATAGATTCTCAGACTATTCATAAATTTAAAGATCAGTGGAAAACGTTAATAAATGCGGTTCTATTTACAATCGAATACTTGTATTAGAAAGTATAACAAGCAGATTGAGCTTTGAGCGCATGAAGATCAAGATTCTAAAGGTCTTTAGCAATAACTAATCTCAAATCTTAAGAGATACTAACAAATGTACAAAAGACTTAAAAATGTGTATTAGTAATGGTTTTATTTGTGTAAATTAATTTTGCAGAGATCCCGAGAAGATCCAGGCCCAGAAGCGGGCCAAGCGGCGATTCACGACGACGGTCAGCGGAGAGGTGCGGCAGCTGCAGCAGCGGGACGGAGGAGCGCAGAAACCAGGAGCCCCACCATCCAAGGGTGGCTTCATGGGCGGCGGAGTGGGACGCAGCAGCTTCATGAAGAGCCTGGGCAAATCGAGGGCGCTGAATATGTCCGAGTTCGACAGCGGACTGTCACCGGAGGGAGCCGCCAAGCGACGCAAGCAGTCGTAGGAGAAGCCACTCGGATGGGAGGAGAACGTAGAGCACTTGGAGGACTCGGAGGACTAGGTGGGGAATTTCGACCAGCGGCCGGAGGAGGGGCAGTGCGGTCCGGATGGAGTTCTGAGCACTTTGCGGCACTTTATGCGCGCCATTTTGCCTGTCCGCTGTGCCTGCTCAAGCACTTAATCGAAAAGAAAATTGCTCCATATATATTATATATATATATATAGTCGAGTAAAAATCTAAGAAATCCCAAGGAGATGCGCTCATAAAAGTTTCATTTTTCTCAACTTTTAAGCCCGGACGTCCTGCGGGAAAAGTTGTGGCCGCCTGCCAGCATATTTTAAGCTTCCTTTCCATTTTTCCCACTGATTTTCCCACATTTTTTTTTTTACTTTTTGTTTTTTGATTACTCGCCGTAATATGTTCGTTCATTTTTTGTGTGGAAAATATTAGAAATCCATTTTCCGCTCACTGCAGATTCATTCAGTTTTGAAAATGTCACCAACGACGGCGGGGGGTCAGAGGTCGGCACGTGTTGCCTTTTTATGCAACTGAAGCGCATAATTCGTTGGACAAGGCATAAATAAATATCGGATACATATAAACACTGTACAAACGCTTTTCTCTTCATTTCCCGGCCAGGACACGTGGCCGAAACGCGGCTGCGGGGGCGGACGTATTATGGCCCTTAATCGCCGCCCCTCGGCGGCAATCAAAGGACCCTAATTAGACGCTCAGCGATTGATTTTTAATTAGGCCACTGGCCCACGCCCCCGTCTACATGTCACTCAAAGTCAAAGTCAATCAAGCATGAACCGCTCGACCGCAGTCGATTCCTAATTACGTGCGAGTGTCAACATATGAAATAATATTTTGGTATAAATGCGTCCATTAAAGGGAAACCCTCACTTCTAGGAGCCACTCATGAATGGGGCAAGTTGAGTTGGGGCACACTTTGGTCGAGGACTTGTGGTCGTGCTTTTCCGGAATTGTGAGTATGGTAATGGTAATATGTTAAAAAGGAAATTTATTTTTAGGCGTATTTGATTTATATGCATCAATCGGAAATTGAGGAGATTGTTAAGCTGATGTTTCGGCTGTTTAATCAAATTTTGGCAAGCTATAAAGAAAATAACCTTTGGAAGTATTACAGTTTTTCCAAAAGAAAACAATTTTCCTGACAAATGTGCTAAAAAGAGTATATCTCTTTTTACAATTACTAATTAAGTTGTATTAACAATTAAGCCTAGTTGTGAAGACAACACCCCTTCGAAAATATAGAATTTCTGCAAAAGTCGTTCTTCTGAATTACCCTTAAAAACAGTTTTTTTTTTAACCAAAACATGTGGCTGCAATTTGAAGATATTCTTTTAAAGCCATTAAGTTAATATAATTAGGCGGGAATTACTCCGCTCTGATCACCAAATGCGATTGGCGTCCACTTAACGCTAACCAATCGCGTAACGAAACCAATACTTTGGAGAACCAAACCGACAACTAGCACGAATAATTGTCACTTAGCAGGGGCAATCCTACCACCCCATTCACCATCCCCGAATGTCCATGGAAAAGCTCCCATTTTCAGCTCCACCCCGTTGTCAACGCCATGGGCCACATTAGGGCATTCCTTTTTAGCCGAACGGACAAAAAATGCTGACAGCTGTTTTGGGTCGTACTTGCTGACGGCAAACTCCTCCCATCCGTGTACTTTTTATTTCAATAAAAGCGAGCTGGAAAAGTGGATAAGCGGGGGAGGTGCGGGGGTAAAAGGAGAGCGAAGAAAAACATGCAACATTTGCACCTGACCAACCAACAATGGGCATTGTTAGTGCGCCACTACAACTTTATTACCGCCCCCAGTGGACGACGCAAGCCATTCGATCGAGTGGAGGATTTTAATTTACCCTAATGCGTCTATAATTCGAGCCATTAGTGCAATCACATTAGCAATTTTCCACGGCCAACCCTTTTTGGCCGGACGACGAGAGGGTGGCAAACAGCCACTTTCCATTTCGCCGTCGCAGAGATCCTGGCAGCAGGATTTGATCCAATTAGATCGGTCCTAATCACACATGCGAACACTGGGCTTAAATCAATCGAAGGCTGAATCGAAGGGGATTACCAACAGATGTTGGCCGTTGGCCAATTTACGGGGTAAAATGTTGAAGGCTTACTTCATTTGCTACTAAATGCAGTTAACAATTAAATATTGTGTATTTTTAGTAGTAAGAAAATGTAGCCATTTGAAATACTTATGGCAAGTTTAAGAGAAATGAAAATATATAAATTTATAATTTTATATTTATTATTTACATATAATGTTATATGGGAATATTATGTTCCTTCATCTGCAATCCACTCCTGCTTCTGTTGTACGCATTCTGGGCATCCTGGCGTTCAACCCGTAAGGTAAACCATCTCATACTCATTTTTACCCATCGTCGCCCCGCGTTAAAAACCAATTAATTTCGACGCTCAACTGGGGCGATATTTTGTGGGTACTGAAAGATCATCTGTCATCGGTGGGATCTCGCCGGGATCTACGGGATGTGACCTTCCATCGATGCAACTGCACTGTGGCGGCCAGAAAAGAGTCCTTAATTGTTTGCATTTGTGTTGCAATTTAGCTGAAATCTCGCCTCTTGGCCAAATTGTCTTTAAATTGGCAGTTGGCGCTGTGCGCCATAAATCCAAACGGCACCGATCTTCATCTTTTTCTGGCTCTTTAGCCCCCTCTTCTTTCGATTCGAGAAGTATTGTTACCGTGTAACAATTTGTAAAGGGGGTATACATTGTTTCTTCTAGCTGACAGAAGTACTTTCAATATATAATAATATTTATGATTATAAAATTGTTTTTTTAATATATACATACATACGTATATCTAAAATTTAAAAAGTATTTATAAGATTTGTACATTTTTATGTCACTTTTTCAAAACGTTTTAAATAAATATATTTTTTTAAAAATCTTTTTCACAATAACTGGAAATTTATATTGCTATGTTTAAATATTAAATATACCTAATTGCTAGGTACTTCTCATTCTTTAGTTCCCCTTTCCAGCCAGTTTCGATTTCATTTTGGCCAGCCATCGGAAGTACCGCTTGTCGAGTTTGCCCAGCCGCCGGCCGATCAGCCAGAACATATAGCATCCTATAGCATTCAGCCAGCCGCATCCCGAGAGTCACCCGTGGGGCATCGTTGGCGGTCAGCGGACCTCTGATATATGTATACCCAAAGTCCGCGTCCCAGTCAGTATCCTGCATTCAGTATTCAGTTTTCAGTATTCAGACTCAGCTGCGGTCGCAAATTATCAACAAATTAGAGTTTTCGTCGAAGGAGCCGGCCAAGTCATTTGGTTTGATTTGATTTCATTTGCTCGCATGTCTCGTTGTCATTTTGGGGAACTGGTAACTGGGAACTGGGCACTGGGCGATGGGCACTGGGATCGAGGAACTGGAACTGGAGTCCAACAGGCGCGGATCCTTTTCGGGACCCATTTCTCAGCCGGCGAGCTGTGTTTTATTGGACGCCGCTGGTAAAGTGATTTCTTCAACGCTTTGTTAGCGCAGCGGATTGATGCGGCTGTCATTAGCCGATTTCGTTTTCGGCCTAAACGGGTCCCAAGATGTAGCCACCCCGCATCTGCACATAAATACATATGGGCACATGCGAGTGTACGAGTAGATGGCTAAATGCGTTTTTAACGTGCTTTTAATTGCCTGGCCCCCGTGGTCTTCCCCTTCAGTTCGCCTCGCCGCGCAAATTAAATCAAATTGAAACTAATTAACATAAATAAATTTACACAAATCCAATCGCAATATGCCTCGTTACAGGCCTTCACACTTTCCGCTTCACTGGAGGATGGGGAGGTTTGGATTCTGGTCTGGCTGCTGCCTGCTGCCTGCTGGCTGCTGGCTTCTGTATTCTAGATCCTGGATGCGGATTGGGATTTACTGGCTGACACTCACAAGCGACAACTGTCAAATTGGACAAGTTGCATTTGCAAATAAATAGACGGGCACTCGTTCAAACGGAAACGGAAGCTGACGACCCACGAATCCTGGCAGTTTTCAGGAAGGGGGTGGCAATGGGGTATCGGGGGCGCCACAAGGAGGCTGCGTTCGCTCTGCTTCGACGCTTGCGCTTAAAGTTTTTAGGCGCTATGAAATTAATTGGATTTGCTTGTGGCGAGGCCACCGTGCACAGTGGGCTAAGCTAGCATGAAATCTGGAAATTTGTAGCTAATTATATTAAATATATAAAGCCATGTTTAAAATCAATAAAAATCAGTATAAACATTTTAATATTTTTATTTTAATTATATATGATGAGATATCATGTTAATATTTATGATACTAATTGTAATAATATTCAAATTATAGTTTAGTTATTTCTTAAGCTTTTACATAGCTAAAACCCCTTAGCTCTGTGCACTTTTAAGGACTCCCAATGAATCCGCAAATGGATCTACTGTTCCGGCCGCTCCTTTCGACCACGCGGCGTATGCGCAATGTAACCAGGTCCGATGTTACCCGGAATCCAATCCACCCGAGCCACCCACTTGCCAGTTATTTACTGCTTTATTTGCGGTCTTGTCAAAGCAATCAACACAGTCAGAGCGTGTCCTTTTTCCTGCGGACTGTGAACTGCCTGTGGCCCAAAAGGTGGTGGCTTTTATTTACTTGTCTGGCGAGTCCTTGCTGGCTCCGCTGGGTTTATTTGTAGAATGATTTTTCAATAATTTATGTATGACGATGGGTGGTTGGGTGGTTGGGCGGCTGGGCGGCTCGGTGGGTGGGTGCTTCGGTTTGGGTGGCACTTGATTTAATGTGCGGGGTGTTACTTTCAACACCCTCCAATCACAATAATAACAGCGACGCAGAGCACTATTGACTGCCGCTGTGACAATGCAATTATAAATGGTGACAAAATAATTTCCGCTGCGTGATTTTTATGACAGTTGTTCACCGTACGGGTGGCATTCTGCTCCGCTGACCGCCGCCACGGAATTAAATCAGAATTAAATAGTTCTCGTATTCCTTGCCAGTTCGCCAGCCATTCGGCCTTCCATCATTTCAAATGCCAATTTAATGACCATAATTGGTTAGGATGTGGTCGATGGGCATAATTCTAGTTCGAGTTCATCCTTTTGGCCGGCTTCCTGTCCATCCAGTCGGTTCTGCCCACCGTGTGGGTGCTGCCGCCGAAGGAGCGATCCTTTCCAAGGCTTCCCACAGTCAAGGCTGTGGCACATGAAATCATAATTCCAGGGCAACGTCTCGCGAATTCATAAGAGCTTGTCATTTGTGGCACGCAATCCGATTGCGTTATAGGTTGAAATTGGAAATTGCCACAAAATGGCAATGAAAAAAAAAGCACACAAGCAAAAAATAAAATATTATTATAGTGGCGTTTCTGCTTGCCTTGTGAACTCTATTAACTTGAATGGGAATGGGAATGATCAGGTGATGAATCAAGTTGAGGGTCTTATGGGGTATGATTCTTATTAGGAAAGTTATCTTTTGGTACACTATTAATAATCCTTATCAATGTCTAAGCCAAACAAATGTTTGACTCAAAACAATTTCAGATAATGATACGGGAGTGCAAGATTTTATACATAATAACACTGTTTTTTGTGGAGTGTATTAAGCCAGCGCATTAAATACATTTTAAGGCAAAACCCCAAAACGCAATCAATTTTAATAATTCCACTTCATAAGACCTTCACCAGCTGATTGTTATCGAAAAATGTTTCAAGTTTGAGATCATATTTAGCCGATCAGATCGGCGGCCAAACGCTTTTCACAGCTGAACAACTGCCCGTGTCCTTTTTCCGGCACTCCTGGCCTAATCCTGCGACGAGGAGAGATGCCAAATTAAAACATTTGTTGCCATTTTCTATCGGCGGCCAGCCATCTCAATTTGTCAATGGCTCGAAGGATTAAAATGCGGCAAAAAGAAGTGTATACAAACGGGGATTTGGCGCCTTATCAGCGATGCTGGCAAAAGGACATCGAGCACATCAAGGACTCGATGAATTTGTCACATTAGGACCGGCATATGTGAACGGGCACCCAAATGATAAGATCCAGCCCATCCGATCCGATCGTCCGCGTCCTCAGTTTCTGTAAAATCTCTTACAACTTTGCTACTGTTTTCGGTGGTGATTCCGGTGAGTTTTTCCCCGGTGGTGGTGGTGGAAAATGGCAGGGAAAATATTGTTGTTGCCAGCGTAATTGGCAGGATATTAGCAGGGCAGAGCAGGATAGAGCAGGGGATGGCAGGGGTTGTCCTGCGGCCCAGTCAAGGGATTACGTTGGGCATTATGAGCAAATTAAGTGTGAAGTGGCATTTGGGATTTATCCCGGGCACTAAGCGCTTTAAAATCGAAAAGGACTAAAACTAACAGAACAGTACGCACAAAAGGTGTCACATGTCAAGCACTGCGAGTCACCCGCCATCGTCATCGGCCCAAAAACAAACTAACACTTAACCCCAAGAAAGGACATTCTCCGGCTGCTTACAGACCCCGCACTCTACCCCACGTGACATCCAGGACACCCACTTGATCCGCCCACTCAAGGACGAGCTTATCATTTACACTTAACGCTCGGCAGTTCGGCACGTGCCGCTGCATTATTAACCGCAAAATGCTCATAAAGGATCAATTTGTGCGCACACGTGTCCAGGATAATGCACATAAATCAAAGCAACGGCTGCCGAATGGACAAAGACTCGATGACAGTCCGCGGAAAATCTGCGAAGAGCGGTATTACCATCCACCCACTGCACTTCGGCCCAAGGATATGCAGTTTAGTGCGGCCAAGCGGCCGAAGGAAGCCATTAGGAATGCAAAGGACCTTCGGGCACGGATGTGCGAGCCACCGGAAGTAACCGAGATTTATGGCCTCACAAAGGCAATGCGGATATTACACCTCTGGGAAACTCATTCAATTCGCAGACAAACAGATAAATGGCCAGCATTTGTCACAGATTGTGTTGATTTTGGTTCTAACATTTAATTTAAGGACTGAAATAAATAATTAAACGATTTGTTTTCAAACTTAAAATTTATTTGAGTAATAACTGTCAAATGTTGTGCTACATTATTGCACCAATTTTTAGTATTGAATGGCTGCGATATACATAGGTATATTTCCTTTCATTTTATAAATACCTAAAGTCTTTAAAAATCAGCAAAGCGCCTCGGTAAATAATTTGCATAACTACAGTCGGCGAAGGCATATAAATCTCCTATATGCTTTCTATTTAACTTTTACTAAAGACTTCCGACACATTTCTGCGCCGGCCAATTTGCCAGGCGATTCCCCGGATCCCCCGTATTCCTCGGATTCCCCGGATTCCCTGGCCTGCAGCCGCTTTCAACACCTACACACCAGTGGCTCCCAGGCCGAGTTGCACTGCCCATGGCGATGGCGATGGCGATGGCGTGACTGGCCTCCATTTGGGGCAGAAGTCCGGGAAAGTGGCCTAGAGTGGCCGGCCCGGTTGTCTGCGGCCCTCGAGGCTTGTAACTTATCTAAATGCACACAATTATTGAATATAATCGCCACCAAAAGAGGCGAACGCCAAGGGAGCGAAAACAAACACGTGGAATTTTTGCATGCCGCCTTTTAGGCGTTCCTGCGCTTTGCAAATCGGGGGAAAATTGGCGAAAAGCCGACAGCGGGTTGCCCTGATCTAGAACAAGATTAGATGATACATATTCTAAACTTATTTACTCTTGCACTTAATTTATGCATACAACTAGTTATGGACTTCCCTAATTAAAGGGAATGTGAGCAAAAACAAATAAAATACTAATATTTCAAAACGTTACTGTATTTGATTTTAATCCGTATCAAGTATATTTCAAAACTAAAATATATGTAATTAAATAAAAACTACAAATAGTAGATTTATTAAATTTTAAAATAGAGAAAAAAAAGTGAACGAATCATTCTAACAGCGAGTACACAGAAATTCTGTATGCAGTCTTGTCAGTCCAATATTGTTACTCAAAATAAAAAGTTCGAATAAATATATATACAAATTTCAGAAGAGTAGCCGCTTCAGCCGCTCGATTTTTTTGTATTCAGACGACAGACGATTAAGGTGGCAAAACACAGTAATAAGAAATCTGAGTTCACAGAGGTAATTCTCGGATTTTCGCCTTCTCCGTTCTGCAAAATCCATGACCAAGTTCAATTATGCCAACAAAGCGATGGGAGCCGAGCAGGGAATAACAAACATTTTGCAATTATCGGGCAAATATTTATTTAAGCGCAATTATCCGAACACGAGTTGAAAAAAGGCGACAGATAATGCGGGGCAAAAATCAAATGAGAAGCCCAACTTGCTGGCAATTAAGCGCAATTTCCGTTCGCTGTCAAATGATTATTTAAAATGCAATCTATATATAAAAATCGCCGTGTGCGAGGGTGAATAGTTAATGCAGCCATGGCAAAATGTGACAAATTAAACAGAACGGAGATTAACTGCCCCAAACCATTTGTTACAAGAATCTGAATCCGAATCGGGAATAAAATCAGAATTAAATTAAATAAGCAGCAAAAACAAGCCACTTATTAATGGCATATGTCCAGTGTCACCTGCACAGAAATCAACAAAAAGCGGCAGAAAAACAAAAGCAAACAAATGGGAATAAAAAACCGAATCAAAGGTAAAACAAAAAACAAGAGTGCAAATTAAATGCAAACAAAGTTGATATCCCATTCCTGCGAGCATAAACTTTTAATTTCGTTTTCCATTTTATTTGTAAATTACACATTTCGCTGAGCCAAAATTGCAGGTGGAAAATGCAGGTGAGTGGGCTGAAGGCCGGCCACATCCGTTCGCCATTTTCGGGGGAAAATCCGCGAATCGTGGGCGTTCTTCCGGTCCGCACGTCCAGCCCCGCTTTCCTTTTTCTTTTTTTTTCCGTCCAGTGTTTATCCGGCGAAGTTTTGAGTTTTCGGGGGAAATTGGGCTGAGCGAGCGAAGGATATGTGTGGCGAAATAATTATATAAAATCAATACAGCAGTGGAGTGGATTGTAACAAAATTGGGAATTTAAATCACACATTTATTTACTTTTAAGGGCCGTCAAACCTAGTTTTCTTTCTGTTGCTTTACTTGAAAAGCAGCTAGCAAATTAAGTTTATATGGGATTATAGACTAAATATAAACATTAATTTAACAGCACTGTATAAGATAAAATAATGATAAATTTAATATTAAAACTTCAGAATACTAAATTAAACATTTCAAGTGATTAATCTTATTTACCATTTACTTTTTTCCTACAAGGCCTGATATTTTTACCACATTATTACCATTTGTTTCATTCTTAAAATTGAAAATTTTAACTATTATATAAAGGACTAAAAACAATTTGAAATAAGTGCAACTCCAGAGTAGACATCTTCAAGAATCACGGTCATGCATCCAATCACCGCGATATCCACTCCCCCATTTGATTCATCCACCCTGCTGTCCTGATTGGCTGCTTAAGCGAATTGTGGTGGCTGCAGATGAGGATGAGGACGTGGTTGTGGTTGTGGGTGTGAGTGTGGATGACGATGGTGTGGACCACCCACAAAAATGTGCGGCTAATTGGATGTCTATATGCGAGGATGGCGGCCATGTGTGGCAGGTACTTTGACAGTCGGCGCCTGATTTCCATGCAAATTGGTTACAGCACAGTAAGCAGGCAATATTTCTGCTTCATTTCATAAATGCGTCCGGGGTCGACTCCTCCGGTTCCGTAATCCCCCGATCCCAATCCCAATCCCCCAATGGCTGACTTCCAGCTCTTTGGATTCCATGAGTTTGCATATCAAACGCCAGATGATGCGTCTTTAATTTATACATGAGTCCGCAGCCAATTTCGTGTTAACTTACGAAATTTATAAACGAGATACTGGCGAATTAAAAATGGAGCTCACAGAATCAGGAAGTAATGAATCTGGGCATCAGGATGTGTGATAAAAATGATCATAAAATGTGCATTCCTTAGCTCTGATGTTTGCAAATTGGCTTTCCTTTATAATGGTGGCCGTAATTATCAAGCATCTGAATAAGCTGAAAACTGAAAACTGAAACAACGGCCGTGTTTAATTGAGTGGGACGGCGATAGCGGAGGGAAAGAGATCGAGCGAACGGTACGTGCAGTTTGTGTTTTGTGTCATTTGTCTTTAATGAACGGTTGCCCGCTGGCCACCGTCCACCGTGTTTTTGTTGTCATTTCATTGTCCTGCCAAGCGTCTCTTTTGTTTTAGGCCAACTGCAATTTAAACATTGCGGCCAATTTGTCGATGAAGGCGCAAAAACACAAACACAAGAAACTCGAAACCCAGAACACGCGTGCTGCCAGCAAAAACGCAGTGCAGGGGTGTTCTGGAGTACTCGAGGAATAAAGTCCACTCCGGAATACCCTACCAAGAAGGATGCCTAGGTTTTTGAGACTAAATGCATCTAAAAAATAATATTATAATATTTTATTTAACAAGAAGAGTGGCTTCAAATGAGGGGAAACATATATTTATGTATATAAGTCTCTTTAGTTCCCTTAAAAGTATGGTCTAATGTTTAACAACTTTATTATTTACACAACAATAATATAATACGAATTTTATAGGAATAAAAATAAGAATAATTTTATGTTTAAAGTAGAAAGTAGTAGAAATTGAAGGGTCCCTCTTTATTAAGCCCGCAATCCGTGGGCTTCATCTGGGATGTGCGGGGAGCCCCTTGGATTCAGTCAGCTGGTGCATCCTTGGTCCTTGGCCGGACTTCAAGGATCGTTTGCTGGGCCTTCGCCTGCAGCGCCGCTTGCATGCGAGCACGCAATGCCGAACATGGCCATAACTGCTCAAATTCGAGCCCCCTTGGCGAGGGCGCCCCTGGTTTTGGCCAACTGGTAACTGGTAACTGGCAACTGGCAGTAGGTAACTCGTAGCGGGTAGCTGGTAACTGGTGGCCAACGGTGGCAGTTATTCAATATATCAACTTTTGGCCTAATAAATGCACTAATTGCGGTTAAATGCATTTTGCATGCAATTATTATCATTAGGGGTTGGCTCGCACGTCGTCGTATAACCCCCTTTCCTGCCACCCCTCCCCACACACATCGTTTGTAAATTGTTTCTGTTGGTCATTATATTAATTGCCCCGGGACACGTCCAACCTCTCCCACTCTCCGTCCACGAAATCCCGAACGATTGCTCTATTCTCACATTCTGTTATTTTTTATTTAGACAAAAAAATATGCGGTTAAATGTACTTTACATTTTACAGTTACAACGTTTATAGGTCTAGGCTACCGACAAAAAAAATTGTTTATTCGATAATACATTTCGTGGCTTAACTATACAAAATTATTTTGCTTTTTTGGCTGCTAGTTTTTACAACATTTAAATAAATATTTGCTTAATTTTACTTCATTATCTTATATTGAAAAAAAAACCTTTAAAAACATTTCGAATAAGTTACTAAGAGCAAATCAAATAAATTAAGCACACACACAGATACACAGGGATATGAATATATACACACGCATGCACACACACACACACACAAGCGGGGCTTAAGCGGAGATTCAAAAACGCGAATTCTTGCGGATATTTATCTGTGACAAATGTATTTTTTTTAATATGTACCATTCTAATTTTCGGTACCATGATTTTGTTTTAAATACTGAACTCATTTGTGCTGTTTTTTTTTTTTTGACCTAAAACAATAATATCTTTAGATCTCAAGTATATAAATGCCTCCAAATATATTTTTGTTAAATTTAAACAAAATATCTTTGTACTAAAGTTTGAACCATAAAAACGATGTGTGATATGGTGCATGAATAATGCAACTTCTGATTCATTCAAATAACCTAAATGCCATGTAAACTTTTATGTTTTATGGAACAATAAAATCATCGATCCGACTGATTTACAAAATGAGTGATATGTAACTTAAATTCGTGAAGCCAACTATGTAGTTTATGCATCCCCTTGAAAATCGCACTTTTGAGACCGCTCAAACCCGATGATAAGCACACGCACACAACCGCCGCACTCCGGCGTACCGCTCACACCTGTATCTGATCCTCGTCGTCCGACTGGGAACAGCTGTCAACGGATCGTCCTGGCGGACTGCCAGGATTCAGCGTTGGACTCGGCGTCGATGGTGGCCTTGGTGGCGGCGAGGCGGATGCGGAATGGCCAGGAATCGGTTTGACCAGGCCACTGGTAGGGGATCCTCCGCCCACCGAAGATGCCGGCGCTACCGGATGGGGTCCGCCCGGATTGGCAGCGGATGCAGCAGCAGCGGCACTTTGATAGTAGCTACTCAGCGAGGACAGCGAACTGGAGGCGGACAGGTGGGAGAAGGGCGCCGGACCCACGCCCACCCCTACGCCCACTCCGACAGACGGAACGCCGGCGTATAGGTTGTAGGGCAGTGGCTTCTGCATGGCGGCCGCAGCGGCCGCTTGGCGGTAATAGATGTCTATGTTCGTGTGGGGCGTGGCTCCGTGGGCGGCGCCGGCAGCGGCCGCATACGGCCAGGCGCCCAGGTATGGCGATCCGCCGTAAAGTCGCTGGAAGGCAGCGAAGTTTCCAGCCTCCGCGAGAAGTTCCAGGCCCACTGCTGTTTGGCGCTTCCATTTGGTTCTGTAAAATGATAATTGTTACCAAATTTTAGTATACCTTAAATCAGAACATATATAAATCTTATCTTATTTTCTTAAGTTCAACTTTGAAAACTAAAACAAATTCAGAAATCATTATGGATAAAAACCCACCTGCGGTTTTGGTACCAAGTTTTCACCTGGCAATCGCTCAGGTCCAACTTGTGAGCCAGCTCCTGGCGCTCCTGAACGCTGAGGTACTTCTGCCGCTCGAAGGACTTCTCGAGCGTCTGCAGCTGGTGATCCGTGAAAGCGGTACGTGCTTTCCGCTGCTTCTTGCTCAGACCGCTCATGTCGCTGGTGGAGCCGCTCTTGACACTGTTGCCATCGTCATCTTTACCGCCTGAAAGAAAAGAGGATTTGAATTTTAGAAATATTAAGGAACTAGTTTATGGGCAAAAACTCCATTATGTCTTATCTAATACAACATTTGGCAAACTAAGATATGCGAAAAACTCCAAAACTTTTTAGTAGAATAAGATTTAAAGATTGTTTATAATACATACAATAATATATACTTCCCCCTTTTAATCTTAAAACGAAGTTATATAAGTTACATTACTATAAAACTTTAAAATGCCTAAAAACTAATTTGGTAACATTTTCCGAGATGGTTTATCGAAAATAACTATTTGTTGGGCATTTGGCAGGCCCATGAGGCTAATTCGATTTAGATCTCTGTGCGATCTATTAAAACAGTTGCAGATACAGTTAGAGTCTCGTTTATGGCCACGCAATTGCCGCTTCCGCTCACAAAGCGGTTCGTGTGTGTGAGTGTAATAAAAACGTGCCGCAAAATGTCTAAACTTGCCACAAAAAGCCGCAAGAGAGATAGGCAAGCCGACCAGGCCAAAGCACCCCTTTTTGCGAAAAGTGTTCTTGGCCAGAAAAGGCCGCTTTTCCACCTTTTCTGGCCAGCCATTTAGTACATAAAATTTATGTAAATTCAACCGATTGTGGTTACCCGATAAGCGAGAGCGAGTTTTTGGCCCATGGTCAGGAGGGGCTTAAGGGGTTGACGCGGTCTAAGTAAACTCTCAAGCGTTAAATTATTTAAAGCGAAAACTTGCCAAGTGCCGCATTTAAATTTGGTCTAATAGGGCCTAGGAAAAGGGGAAATTAACAATCTTAGCAGTATTTTTGTTGTTTTTATATGCTTAAATTTATCAGGAAGCAGACAAACAATAATATAATCTTTTCAAGATTTTAATTTTGCACGATTCATTAAATAAGTGAGCTGAATCTTTGTCATTGATAATGAGATACCAAAAAGTCAATATTATTTTATTTATTGAAAATCAAGCTATGCCTCTAATTGAACTTTGAAATATGAAACAAATAAAGATGCATTGCTAATTATTTCTATTAATCATCGCTAATCAAGAGCTTATATTGCCGCCAAGGCGAAAGTTGTTTACCATATAAAACGTAAACGATAAATGATTAATGGCGGCGATAAATGAGCGATAATGCTGCAATTGGATGAAATTAATTTTCAATTAAAGAAAATTACTCACGAATGTTGGCGCCGACTTGCTGAATTATCGATTTGCGAGCGATAATTTGTGGAACATTAAAAAAACGGCAAAAACAAAAATCAATAATTAAATGCCAAATAAAATTGGGTGACGATGTTGTAAAAAATAAGTTCTTGTAATTGAAGCTCTCATAAATTGTTTTTTTTTAAACCAAATTGTTTTTTTTTTTTTACTCAAATATAAGCTTTAAGAGTTGACTTTCCCAACTGATTTTATTATTATATATATGATTTTTCATAATCATTAATATTTACAATCAAAATTCTAGTGAATTTTTTTTGAAACTGAAGCTGATCGCAATTGCGAAATTCCGATGAATTGACGGATTGCCGCCTTCCCTGCCCGCTGGCTGTCATCTCCCAGAGGAGCTGGCCGACGCGACTACCGTTTATAAAAGTGCAATTGGCAACAGGAAATTACGGCAATAAATGGCACAAAACAGGGCCCAGATGGAGTGGAGCGCATGAAAAGCTGGCCAAAAGCGAAGTAAAACGAACCGAGTGGCGATGAGATGAGCAAACAGACTGCAACATTTTTTCGTTTGCTGCTGCCCGGCTGCCATTGCCATGGGGCGTCTATTAAAGCGGGTTAAATGCATTTTTATAACAATTTCCACAATTAAATGATTGCGAGGGGGACAGGTGCGTGAGATAAGAGGAGGAAGCAGGGCGAGCGGCGAAGAGGGGGACACTGAGTGCGATGTGTGTAATTATTTTAGATTTTTTCTGCGGCTGCGGCAGTTTTAAACTGCATTTTGTTGTTGCATTTCAGGCAGCTCCCCTTCTTCCGCCAACCCCCCGCCCACTGCGTGCCACGCCTCCATTCTGCCATAATAGCTCTCAGATTCGCAGGTGCATGCCCCCAAGTTGGAGGAGGGGCGAGGAGGCTAGGGGACTTTAGAAGCTTCGCAATAACGGAAACAAAGCGTGAAAATGTATTTTTTTACAACTAAAACCACAACAAATAGAAGCAACAAGAACGAGAATGTAAAATGGTCATGCAATAATTTTTACAGTTTGTTTTGCAAAGCGACATCGACGAGGGCCGCCGCCCCACCCCCGTGCTCCACACTTTAGCCCCTGTTCCCCATTTTCAGGCGCACGCTTCAATACAAAAGACTTAGGCAACGAACTTGACTGCTGCACAACGGACTTACTTATTTTTTACATAATTGAATTACTTTTTCAATCGGCTATGATGAAATGCGTTTCACAACAGAACCATTAACACGATTTAAAGCGGAACTTGAGTAATTTTATTTTACGACTGCCCTTACACTCACTACTTTTGAGAATTGGTTAACTGCAAATACATTTAATATTATCCATATCATCAATTAAAAAGTTGCGTTCAAATTAAAAATATTAAGCTCATCAGATCTGAAAGTTTTGTATCTAGCTTTACAAAACAATCTGGACAACTGTTAAAAAAAGGCAAGTGGTCGTAGAGTTGTAAAAATATCTAATATTTTATAGGCTTAGCACCAGGCAGTGATAACTTTATTTTAGAATGACTTGAATTAATTTAATATTTTTGATCATAGGTTTTATTAGGCTCAACCTTAATATGATTTGTTAATAGTGGGTTCTATTTTGATCCATTATTTGCTTAAAATTTAAAACATTGGGAGCTTGTGTTGAATTAAGAAAATTCCTGCCTCAAAATGTGCATTTTCGTAGATTAACGAGAGTGCTATCCTGACCCACCACCCCCAAGTACCGTTAATACCCCCACCCCACCCCCCGCATAGTACAGAGGCTCACCTCACCATTGCTACAAACGCTGTGATCGTCCATGTTGCCGCTGTCGCAGTCCTCGTTCTCCTCGTGGTAATCGCTGCTGTCGTCCAGATCGCCGCCCGCCGGTGGCGCCAGCCCCACCCCGCCATCCACTCCCCCGTCGCCGGGTGGAGCGGCTACACCAGCAGCAGCAGCTGCAGCAGCAGCAGCGGCGGCCGCTGCAGCAGCAGCTGCATTGTTGCGCGCAGCAGCCGCGGCAGCAGCAGCGGCATAGTGCTGTTGCATGGCCGCCGCATATTGGGCCACGTTTAACCCATTGCCGCCGGCGGTGGGTGGAAAGTGCCCCAGCTTGCCGTGCGGATGCATTAGCGCATGCGGATGTGTGTGCGGATGCGTGGGCGGATGCGGTTGTGGGTGGTGCAGGGCGGATGGCAGGGCACCGACGCCAGCAACATTGGCTGCCTCACAGTTATCGCCATTAATGTTGTTGTTGTTGCTGTGAGCGGGACTGCTGCCGCCGCTGGAGCCCGAATTGTTGTTGTTGTTGTTGTGGTGGTGCAACTGCTGGTGGTGCTGCTGCTGCTTGTAGAAAGCGGCCGCCGCACTGCCCGCCAGAATGTCGTTGATCATGAAGCGGGACCGATTGGGCTTACCGATGCCCGAGGCGGTGGTGGTGCTGCCGCCGGAGGACATGGTGGTGTTGCTATGGATGCTGTGAGCCACCGCCGGTGGCTGCAGGCCGTAGTGGAGGTGGTGCTGGTGGTGCTGCTGCTGCAGCGTACTGAGGTGGTGGTGCAGCTGGGGATGCGCTGCGTTTGGCTCGCTGGGCGTTTGGGTGAGTATGCTCATCGAGTCTTTCATAGGACTTAGGAGGTTTCACTCTTTCTCCCTTTTCTTGCCGATTATATATACGAACTATATTTGCTTTCAACACTTCACTAAAAAAATGCACATTCACTGGAGTTTCCTATAGATGTCAAGTTGTCTAATTTTTGTTTGTTTTTTTTTTTGGCCTTATCTCAACTTTTCACCCAGCGACGTCGTGAGCGGCTTGGCTGCCAAAACGAGACTGAACGTTTATGAAACGCACCTGCCCGACCCGCCGCTGCCAACGCTGCTGCCGACGCCGACTGCGGCTGAGGCTTGAGCGGCGGCTGTGGCAACAATTTTGCCACTTTGTCATAGGCGGTGGTTGGGCCGCATATGCTACCGAAGGCCGGAGGGGGATGGCCAGTCGCTCGCGTTCGTTGCCTCTCGCTTCCACGGCTCTCGCCGTCTCATCGGCTGTCACGCTCTCGCGCAGCGCCATGTTGCCGGCACCGTGGTGAATTCACCACGGCGTGGTGAAATAGAGTCTCTCCCCGGTTTCTCGGTTTTTATAGCACCAAATGTCGGTCAAATGGCTGTGGATTTACGCTCTTGGGCTCTTCGGGGCCTTGAAAGTGGCCCAAAATGGCGCTACGAGGAAGTTGGTGATGGAGTGATGGAGACGATGCTACTGCATTTGGGGGACTGCCATACTATCTGAGGTATACTCTTTTTCTAGAATAAAACCTTATTCAAAAAATATTTACTCTGCTTTATGTTATGTTAACTGCTTTATTAACTGCTTAAAACATAAATAACCAAAA
Source organism: Drosophila mauritiana (assembly GCF_004382145.1). NCBI lineage: Eukaryota > Metazoa > Arthropoda > Insecta > Diptera > Drosophilidae > Drosophila > Drosophila mauritiana. Next base: position 17,239,909 of record NC_046672.1, on the reverse strand, counting down.
CTTTTCAATTCCGAAAAATCAAAACAAAATAAGGATTTTTTGTTTAATTTTTCTTTCCCATCATTTAAGAAAATTATAATACCTTCTCCCGAAATCTAAGATAAATTTAAAAAAACGGTATATCTTATTTGAATATATTCGCTAAGAAATCTGCGAGTGACTTCAACACAAAAAACAATTCAAGTTTTATCATTGACCTCTAAAAAATAATCTTAGTTCGATTTGGCTTGACATATTTTAAGCACTCCTTAAATGTGTTTGCTTTATATATTAGAACTTCAATTAATAGCAAACTGTTCGATTTTCGAGTCGAAAAACACTAAATATATTTGAACGCCCGACAATTGGGCGTCGCTTTCTTCGATTCCACGCTCCCAGACAACAAGATGGCAATTAAAATTTCACGCCAATAGCCCGGTGGTTAGGCTCACCTTTGGGTTGTTTCGGTGGCCACATGTTAGCCCAGGACTAATTGCAGGAAGGGAAGCGGAGCGGGATGAACAAATGCAATTTGTCGAGAGCGGCGGTTTCCGTTTGATTGATATTGATTCCGGTCGAGGAACTGAACCAACCAGGAGAGAACCATGAGCGGAAGGGGGAAAAGGTCAGGTGACCTGCGAAGGTCATTAGTGGCTGGGAAATTAGGGCGCCGGGGGCGGGGGTGAAGCGGACTGAAGCGCGCGCTTCAATTGCGGAGCGCATTAAAATAATTAGCGTCCGCCGGAGCATCAAATGCGAGGAAAAGTCAACCGAGTCCTTCGTCCTGATGACGGTTATTGCACTTAAATGCATATAATTGCCAGCACAGTCGTATATCCTGCGGTCTGCGGTCGATTCGAGTTCGAACTGCCAATGCCAATTGAATGCTTAAAATAATTGCACTCGGCCAGCAATGTCAGCACTAAGAGAAATATAGTTTAGTTTATATGGATTAAAAAAACCAAATATACATACCCTTACGCATGCGACTAAAATGAAAATAAAGGTTATAAAGTATACTATAATGCAAATAATACATTGCATTGAAAAAACAAAAAATCTTAATTAGGCTATTAAATTAGATGCTTTTTCATTTCATAGACATAAGACATAAGACCGAGCTTAAAAGGATACCCATTTTTTTTCCCAGTGCATCTGCGAGAAATTATGAAAAAGAAATGTACGAATGCAGAAACCGCAATGCGCAGTTGTCCCAATGCCACACCCCCTTTGCCCCTCGATTACTGGCCAGTTGCCAACGAACTTGGACAGTTGGCAGCGGTCTCCGGTCTCTTCTACGAACTGGCTAACAGTTGTCCATGTGCAACCTTCTATCTCTCGGATACCTATCTATCTATCTATCTATATTTCGATCTACCTATCTGCGTATCTTGCCATCTGAAAGTAGCCTTAATTGGCCTAATGTCCACACATTGAATAGCACTGTTTGCACTGCAAATATCCGCAAAAGAATTCTGCATCAATGGAGATGGAAAGTGGTTAAAATTACAGGCACAACAAGATAATATAATATGCAGAAAAATGCATCAAGCATTCTTTTTCAGTTCCTTCTTTCATTTTAAAAATGTGCCCATACACCAATTCATAAGATTTCGTTTGTAATATATGCACTTCCTCATATGTGAGTCCAATTTGAGCCACACCAACCCACATGCAGCACCAGCGATACCCAACTCCTGTCCAAGCTGATCCCAAAGTACGTCCATTTCCATTTCTGATCTGTTTCCGTGGAGTGGTGAGCCTGCGGGGCCTGTGGAATCTTAATCGGCATCTTTGATATTATAATGTTCGTGTTACTGCGTGGACAAACGTAATAAAATAACTGATCGTTGTCGCTGATAAGTTAATTTACTTTTAATGTGCTGCCCTCGCCGAACCCTCGACATCCAGATCCAGATCCACATCCACATCCAGCGATCTTGCAACGTGGGGGTAAATGGGTCCGTCCGGAGGTGACAAAGGTTCTCGCTGGACCGATGGTCCGCTGGGCCCCGAAACAGGGCCTCTGCCACAAGATCGACTGACTTGCCAGGGCTTTTATCTTTATATTAGCCAATACCCTCTTACTGCAAGGTTGTCTACCTTAATAATACCCCCAATCGTAATATATGCGTAGAGTTTGATTTTCACGAATCAAATTGATTGATATATGCAATTCTGAATTAAAGTTTTTAAGAAACAGCTGTAACAATTATTTAACCTAAAATATTCTCATTTACTATGGAACAATTTTTAAATGCTTTACTCATAAGTGTTTTTATCTATGAAACCATTTACCAAAGTCAAAGGGTATTTAAGCCTTCGTTACCCAACATGTTGACTTGTTTAGGTTTGTTTGCCCTGTTTTATTTGGCTCTTGTTTTTGTTGGTCGCGTGTGCCGTCGATGGCCAACGTTCTTGCCAACTGATTTGTCAACAACGTGGCCAACAAAGGTGTTCTCCTGCCCCGTAACCCCCGTAACCCCTTCAACCCCCGCCAGCTGCTTAACCCCATGCCGCCCGGCGATTTATCGCTGCTCCAGATCAGTCAGCATGCCAGCTACAACAACAACAATAGCAACACAACTGCAGGATAAACATAAACCCTGATTCCAATTCCGATGCCCCTCTTTGTCCCCCGATCCCCTTTCATTTTCCGGAGCGGCGCTCGTTTTGAAAATTGATGTCGCCCCACTAAATGGATGCTATTTAAATTTTACTGCCTGCCTGCAGCTATAAATCCGATGGAGGATTTCGATCTGGATACCATAGGATCTCAAAGAGGAAAAAAAAGGGACTTTCAATCCGACTTCGATTGGACCTCCCCCTTTTGGCACCTGTCCGGATTCGGGCTTCACTTTTTATGGCTCAGCTTAGGCTGGTCGACTAATCAACACCTCGCTGCGATCGCACTCTGATTTGGTTTGATTTGATATCTCAATCTGGATGAAAAGAGTAATCCCTTCGAGGAGGGGTGACTATAAAACCCCATCAGTTTTTTTGAAGTTGATGACAAATCTTTTCATTAAGGCCCATATCTTGACAGTTCTTTTAAACACATACGCATATACAGCGCTAATTTAAATGTAGCTTGGTTTATATAACCAATTGCTAACTATTCTTGTAAATTCATCATAAATAAGAGATTTGTCAAGGCTTATTTTCCGACATCGTAATTATATTTACACTCATTTTTTGGACTCGTGCCAAAACAGATGCGCCCCATCTCACTGCTCCACTGTATCTTTGAAATTTTCTTGTCCAATTCGTAGATAAACTAATGGTCCTTTCGCATACTTCGCTTATCTGCGGATGGGCCTCTTAATTAGGAGAGCAAGTTGGCTAAACGACGGACCAGGCGACATTTGCCACATTTGCATTGGCCATAAAAATATGCTTAAAGCATTTCCAAATGCAACCACTTAAATATCTGATGGCTCGAAACTGGCCACGACGTGAAAATGTATTTTATGACTCAATTTGGTGCACATAAAACGAGCCACGGAATAAAAGTGGAGGAGGAAGGGGCTATTTTTGTGGCCTAAGCCATACAAAGTGCAACATTGTATAGGGCAGCGATAACGACAAGGTGTGATCTGGCGATGTGATCGTGATCGAAGAGGCCTCAAACATTATTCTGTAATGTAATTCTGAATGCATTAACATTATCTCGCTCATTAAATGTACTTTCACAAGGTATTTAATAATACATCAATTTGTAGATCTAATTTAACAATCACTTGTGACATGAATAGAGTTTGCTATATGTGTTAATTACAACTCACGCTGCCATCTCTAGATCCCATATATTTTGTGGCAAATGCAGTTCGATAGTTATTGTTGCCGCTCGGCTGATTGTTGTTAATTTTTATGTGCAATTAATCGGCCACGCCATTGAGCATTTATAAGCATTTCTCGCACCAACAGAGGCTGGAGAATTCGAGAGCTGGCCAGGATGTGGGGGAACCTCTTCTTTTCGGTTCCCAATCGCCGAGCCGAAAGAGAAATTAAGTCGTTTTGAATTAAAGTGAAATGCAAAACGCATCTTCGCCGGCAGGCCATAAAAAACGGCAGCAAGACAACAATGTGGGTAAAAATACAGAATGCTGAATACTGGCGAGAATATGGCTATGAGTGTTCCGTTGATGGGCCGTAAAAGTGGGCAAGGTGTTGAAGTCGTGGCCAGCTGCTGATCGCTCATTGTCAGCGGTCCGAAGGGTTAACCCCAAGGCCCCAGAACTCGTACTCCCCGCAATATGCGGATGCAGATGGATCCAATATCCCGCTGTTTAGCCGCTTAGGATGATAAACAGCTGACGATGGGTGGATTAACGGGAAAGCTACAAATATTTATGGGCACTTCATATTCGGTAGCATTAATAAAGAGCTACTTAATTAAATATCCTTCCAATTTCTTATTTATAATTTAACAAGTCAATTCTTGCTTATCGATATGGGATAAATTTAAAAATCTTTATGGAACTTTCTTTTGTATTATAATCTCATTTCCAATTTATTTATATTTAACAAGTATCAATTTTACATTTTGCTTTCAGCTATTCAAAACTGTATTCCATTTTATTTCCCATATTATATCGTTCTAAGCACCACTTCAGCAGCTTAAATATTTTGACAGCCTTCTACCAACTCTTATGGCCAGCGAAAATAGTTGCCACCCATTCGTCCTTGGCCTGGGTGGAAAATTTGCCCCATGCCCACCGAACTGCCAGCTTAATTGCATAATTTCATATTCGGTTTCTTGGGTTTTCCTTTTTTCCATTCCAGCCTTTGTTCATTTGCTGAACAGCGAACACCTTAGCCCCTCAAAAAAACCCCACAAGCCAAAGAACCCAGGATTGTGGCTTAATTGCCATGGCCGAAAGTGGCAAAGAAATGCAGTGCGCTAATTACAACAACCACAGCAAACGGGCCAATGGGCAAGGTGGGGGGAATTAGTGGCAGTCAGGCATGTCCTTGTTCGCCGCCTTTTCTTCGAGTGTAGAGTGGTTGGGTGGTGTCCTTCGAAGAGGCCAATTGAAGTGCGGCAACGTTGCATGTGTGTGGGGCATGTGAAATATATGTAGAATTTTAAAAGTCATAAAATTGCGGAATGTCGCCAATTAAAATTGTTGCACACACACACACACACACACTTGGATGGAGTGTGGTGTTGGTATGGGTGTTCGTGTTGCACATGTGACGTGACATAAATGCATGTCATGTTCGTTGCCTGTTTTCTGTTTCGTGCATTCGAAAGGATTTTCCCAAGGAAAATAAGAAAATAGGAAAATGGCAGGGGGGCAAGTTCGCGCGCCAAAAACTATGCAACACAATGCGCGCAAATTGCGCAATCAAATTACCAGGCACCCTCCGCAGTCAAGTCCCCACTGCCCGCATTCCCCAATCCCCGCCAGCTTAGGCAATCAATTATAATGTTAGCATGCAAGCTTCATAATTGTTCAAAGGGGTCCAAAGGGGGGGAAAACAGGGGCATTCGTCTAAGGGGAAGGGGCAGGATTGCAACTGCGAGAAATCTGAAGACGTGTGCCAAAAAAAATTATTATTTAAGTATACTAGCTATTGAATATGGAAAATATGTTAATATGTTAATAAGGAAAATATGAAATAAGTTTTTATTAAATACTAATATGAAATAAATGTATCATATGGAATTAGGAGTCGTAATAGTAATTTATTTTACAGGAATACATATGTATAACATATGTAACATATAAATATAACAAAAATATAATATTGTTTTTCAGATATATATATTTGATTCCAGAGCCTTTTTTTTCGTACTCACTCCTTACAACTGGCTAATTCTAGATTTCTACTGCATTTTTAAACATTTTGCTTACCGAATTTGATCCTTCAAGGATATACACACCCCCTTTCTTTTAGTGCACCCACGTACCATTTTCGCGCTGTTGTTGCACTACAAAATAGGCATTTTAGGGCCGAGTCGTGCAGTTGGCTCCGCTGATTGTCGCTGCGTTGTTAGCCTAAGTACGGTTCGGCCTTTTGGTGTCACGTCAGTGGATTGTTACGGCCACCAGGGGGTGGTAATTGAGGGCGGTGGGAGGTCAGTTAAGCTACGCTTTGGGCCTTTTTTTCCATTTTAATTTCGAGCGTTTAACGTGACCGCGTGCAAATTTCCACACACACATACAACCACGTTCGCAGGCACTCAACTTTGTACTCTTTAGCGCTGTTTAGTTGTGCTTTGCATTTCCCATTTCCCATTTCCACGGTGGTGACAGGGGGCTAAGGGGGTGGTCGGGTGTTTGGCCGGTTATGGGCTAAGGGCGGATTGCACCCGCCGATAGGAATTCCCGTATTGGACCCCAGTGATTAATGACGGAATCGCATTAGGCGACCCGCGGCCAAGTGCAATGAGTCAATCAATCAGCGGCTGGGAAGGTGGCCAATGGAATTTCCATTTCCCTTTCGGTGACCTCTTGACCCCCGGCGGGATGATTAATGTGCGGCTAAGTGGCAGACTCCTGCGTGCGCAAATTGAGAGCTAAGCTATTTTGTTTTCATCAGCTTTCTTTCTACTATGAGCATTGATTAGGTCAAAGTAACAAGTGTTCTCACACAACAACAGCTTAAGTTTAACAAAATTCAAATAAAACTTGATATAAAAAATCCACCTAAAGATGCACCCAAACAATGTAATTGAATAAAGCTTTTCTAAATAAATTGCAGGTTACATTTCCTACTCTAAATAAGCAGAATAAGCCGAGATTAAATTATATAAAATTAAGGTGAAATCAGATAGATTAACTTTCATAGGATTGACTTAAAGCTGAGCAAACGAGACGGATGTAGGCGAAAACGCGACTGAGTTCATCGTGTTCGCATTGCAAATTGTGTGAAAATCGCTGCGGTTTTTCACAGCCGAATGTTTTTCCCTCCTAAAATATTGCCACACATTGTTTGCTTGTTGCGGGAAAAGCTCAGTCCATAACTTGCCATTACTGCCGCCCACTTCCGCGCGCCCCTCTCCCGATTTTCCGATTTTAATTAGTTAATTATTATTTGCGATTATTGCTTGTGTTATTTTTTCGAGCGGTAACTAAGCCAATTTGAAGCAGTTTTGGCGGGGAGGCGGCAGTTGCAAAAAAGCGGAAAACTGAGGAAAATTTTGTAAAACAACAAGTGGAACCAGGAAGAGCTTGTGCGAGTCATATATGTGATATATGAGTGATATATATGATAAAGCTGATTAACTAATGTACTTTTGTTAACGGATCAGTGTTGTCTACTAACTTAGATACCAAATTTGTACTATTTTATTCCACATGTTTATCAATGGATTTGCCTTTCATTTTCTAGTATATCCTTTGAGATGGCATAATGCCTTGTATCCTATTTACCTTCTACCCACATATACATTTGCTACCCAACTTACCTAATAAACTTGTTTAAAGTGGTTCGCGTGCCTGTCCAAAAGCTGTTCAAGTACGGGCATATATACACACCATTCCGCACGATATCGGAATGCAGCACAGATATTTTTTGCTATCATCGCCGTGGAAAAACATTTTCTTAAGTACGCATTTCACGCACTTTGAATTTTTCCCCCCACCCGCTGAATTTGCCACTTCTGCCAGAGCAATTAAGCTAACAAATATCACAGACGACGCTAATCGCAACATGAATAAATTGCATAAAAACGTTTTCCGAACGCTGCCGGGAAATGGGGAAATTCTTTGCAGCGAAGGCAAGAAAAGTGCAAAAGCAGAAAAGGAAAATGAAAACGAGCACGAAAATTAACTGTACCATAAAAGGTGGAAAATTGTGCAAACAAACCAACGGCCCGCCCGCCTAGCCGCAAATTTGCATAATTATGATTAATACAGACTGGGGAAAAAAAACTGAAGTACAAAAAAAAAAAAAAAAAAAAGGGTACTGCATTCGGAAGCAAAAGTTCGTGTTAGTGGCTGCCAAAAAATAAAAAATAAAAGCCAAATAAATGAAGTAAGGAAAGAAATGCTGCTGCCGGCTGTATTTCCACTTCGGTTTTAGTTTGTTTTGCGGTTCTCTGGCGTTTTCCGCCATAAACGTTCGCAATCAAATGTACATAAAATAATTCACACACCAGGGCAGAAACAGCAGCAGCAAAACAAACGGTTTGCTGGTCATGCGAAAGCCAAGCTCAACCCCTCACCTGTGCACTGCGAGAAATATTGTGCTCTAAGAAAATAAAAAAAAAATATAAAAAAATACCTTTAATATTAGTAGATATTACTAGATTGCATTGTATGTAGTGCTTTGCATATAGCTTAGCTAGTCTCCCCATTTTCGCCGAGTGTAATCTTTATCGTAGTTTTGCATTACTTAGCCTTGTATGCCAGAAAGAGAGGGGTGGGAGCCAGTGGGAGCAGGATGGGGCGAGTGCGAGGTGCACAACAACAAACCGGCGTTTAGTGGACCCTGAAGAAGAAGGGAGTCGCGTCTGCGTGGCATTTAATTTGTCTGATTAGCATTTTCAGCGGCACGCATAAAACGCATTAAATACGTTTTCATTGTGAGCTCGCACCAACCATCCACTTTTCCATTTTCCACTGCATATGCAGCCGGAAAAGCACAGACGGATGGATATCAATAGAACGAAACACGACCATAGCGATAGGAGCGGATCTGAAGAGTGTAACTCGGGTGCGGCGAAAAGTGCCACCTGTTATCTGAGGAACGTGTAGCTGTATATATTATAATAATATTTAATTCAAATATATTGCATAGTTATGCATTTTAGCGCCACCTGTCGGACTGAAAAAGTAAGGGATTTAAGGGGATTTATTAAATGAATCATTTTCGTCTAACAATTCACTATTATTCAGATCTTACTAAGATATATAGTAAGTAAGTGCATTGAATCGCCACCTGTCGGAAAAAAACAAGCGATTAGGGGACTTATTAGGTTCTAATTAGGTATTAGAACTTACGCTCAAAAGGCTGTCATATGATTTCGTTTCAAAATTCGTGGAAAATACCTTAAAGCAAGTACTCTATGTGTATATGTAGATAATACTCGGTGCAGATTACACCGCAATTATGAAAATATTTAAGGGCAGTAACAATTATTAAATGATTCTGGGCAGCGCAACATTTGTGACCCGAAATTGTGACAAATCATCGCCGGATCATCAGTCAAAAGTTTCCGGCTCTGATGGAGGTCCTTGACGCGATGTCCTGTGACAGCTGATGAAGCTGTGGTCCACGGTTGGGATTCAGTGCTCTGCGTTTCAAGTCCCTGGATTTTTTGTGCCCGAGTGAGTTGTGGCCATGGCTGTTGTTTGACGTTTGTTGACACATCTCGCTGTCATGATTGACGATGCCGCCCTTTCTTTGACGAGCACGCGAGGCTGTTGATTTATTTATGCCCTTCCACAAACCGAAAAACGAGCAGCACAAAACTCGAATCGAAAAAAAACTAAAAACAGAAAATATTGAAACCATACCATACCGTACCGAAAAAGGAAGCAATTCAAGGGCCACATCACATCACGCCCTTCTCATGGGCCAACTAATGAATTTCAAATGATGCGGCAATTTTTTCTCTCCTCTTTTCATTTTCGCCATGGCCATTAAGGTCTCTCATCTTCCTGCTTCTTCGACGGCGGTTTTTTAATTGCCCCTCTCTTTCACTTTCCGACTGCCCATCTCTTTCTGCTGTGTCGCTTTTCAAACTCAAACTCCGTGTGTGGTTTTCCCCGAGCTCTATCGCCGAATCCCCGTGGGTGCCATTGTCTTTGGGCGCGGAAATTGGCTGCCATCTTTGGGGTAAAAGAAAAGATAGGAGTACTTATGCAGATATCTGGCTATATAGGCACTACGTTGATTGGTGGGCGTGGCCAGATGTGTGGGATGCCTTTCCAACTAGCACGCAATACCGCACAAAGGGACCAATAAACTCGGAAAAACATACAAGAAAATGATGCTTTTACTTAAGCCAACGGATAAGGTGATTTATCTTTAATGGGAGAAAGGAAACTAATACTATGCATTTAAATGTAAATAATGTGATAAGAATCAAATTCAAAAAACGTAATGATGATGCATTAATAAATGAAGAACGGTCTATGGCAATACAATAAATAATGAACTTCTTAGCCAAGCATATACCACTTATCCAAACCCATATCCTTACAATATATCCTTAACCAAACAGACATCGATCTGCCCACTCCCTGGCTATCAGTTAACATATAGTATAGGCCCGAAACTTTGGCCGAAGTTGTTACAAATCTTTTTCCTAAGTACTTCATAAATATCTTAAATGAGTTTCCTTTTGTTCCAGTTTTTATAGGCTGACCCCGGACCACAAGAACAGGCATAGTTATGATTATTGTTTTTCTTTACCCCCCCCCCCCCCCCATTTTTTTATTGTATGTCCTGCCACGTTGTGTGGCCGTGTTGAAGGCATTCGCTTAAATCATTCCGTGGCACTATCGGCACAAAAATCAAATGCCTTCGTTTAAACGAGCGATAAGGAAAATGCCTTCGAAAAAGGTCCTGCTCTGCCGGGAAAATTCACGCAATTAGTTTGTTATTGTTGTGGACGTCGAAAAGGCGTCCGAAGTCAACTTCAGTCGCGACTTCACCTCATTAACAATAATTTCGCTTTAATAAATAACGCTAAAACATGCGCTAAATAACATTTTTAGGCTGGTCTCAAACAGGAAACTGTGGGGGCGTTCGAGATGCACAGGGAGAAATTATTTGATTTAGAACTTCATTTAGCATTATCATTATTAATTTATATATCCTACAATTTCTAAACTTAAGTGCAGAAAGTTGGATAGAATCGGTAATGAAAGTTTGGTCTAGAAATGTTTCTTTCCCCGATAAGAGATTAATTTGCAATGCAATGCACTCTAATTTCCCTCAGTGTACTCCTCCTTGCTGGGCGTTGAAATTAATGTGCCGCCAGCCAGCGCGACACTAATTTGCCTGTGAACATGTCAAATCAGCCTCAAAGTAAATTTTACGCCTGCGTTCGGTGCTCGCCGTTCATGTCCGAAGTTTCCCAAGTTTCCCGCTCGCACGGCGGGCACTTAATGAAAAGGTCCTTAAGTGCTTTCCAACGGTATTTTGTTTCCGTTTGTACTTTTTCTCTGACGTCGCCGTCGCTTGTCGTTGATTTGTTATTGTTGCCACAGCCGAGCATAAATCATCCGGCCAGCGGTACGGCCATATAGCTATATAGTGCACATATAGTATAGCAAGGACCCCACGCCACTTGACTTTCGATGATGATGGTGTTGGTGGTGGTGGTGGTGGTGGTGTGGCTTGGGCTGTGGCTTTCGTTTGGTTCTGGTGGATTTCGGCTGCTCAAGTGGCTCGTGTGGTGCAAATCGGGGTGCCATGGGAAGTGATTAAAGTCATTTAACCCACTCTGCGCGCACGAGGCGGGCTGAAATTAATTTCTAATTGCGCACAAATGTAGGCAATGTGAGTCATATTTCGTGGCCAGCAAGGGGTTAAGTTCAGCCCATTCTCCCGTACGCGTACACGTTTTTCGGCCTAATGAGTCCGAAAGTGATTCCTGAAATAAATCGAAGTTGAAACAAGGAGAACACTTACATTTAGTGGTATTTCAATGAGCTGGTGGGGTATTATAAATAAAAAGAAATTTATACTAACACAAACATATATTTCAAATATGATATTGTTAACTACACTTACTTACCTAATGACATTTAAGATCTTACTTGATAAACTATATAGTTTAAGTTCCATTTAAGTTAAGATATTTAATGGTTTAGAATGGACACCCGTAAGATAAAAACATGTTCCCTTTAAAAATGTATATAATTATGTTTTTCAGTACATTAAATAAAAAAAAATCATATTTAAGAAAAATCTGACTCATTTTCTCTAATAACCGTTACTAAATTCCCATTCGCAACCCAAAACAAGATATTTCTTTGATTAATTGAGCGCCCGAATTTCTGTGCGTGGCTCTGGCGAAGGGGTTAAGGGTTAGAGCCTTCTCGTAAAAGCCAAAGAACAGCACCCTTAACCCCCTACAGCCATTGCGTATGCTAATTGAGCTATAAAAATACTTTGTGACCGAAAAGGGCAGAAAAAAGAAGCTAATAACACACAAACATGGTCATAAAGTGTGGGCGGGGCAGCCACTCCTACTTGAACCTTAACCCATAGACGCCCCAACGGAACAGAAAATCCCGACGCTCTTGTGCAGATTTTCTTGGCCCCAAACAATGGGGCAACTAAGTCTGATAAAGCTGGGGGGAAAACTGAGGTTGCAGGACCCATGCGTGATGCTTTCACATAAAAATTATGGCATTCAAGCCAAATGGGGCTTAGGAAAAGCAAGAAGACCCTGATCCCCGACCCACGACCCCCGACCTCTGACCTCCGGCCCACATGGGTTAAGGCGTCCTGGAGCCTGGCGTTAGAAACATGATTTTTATTTTACGCAACTTAAGTGCGAACAATAAAAACGATTTGAGGCAGATTATGTGCTGCCTCTCATAATGCAAATTAGTCATGGCCAACGCATATGCAAACGCACCCCCTCTCAGCACCCCCCCCATGGTCAACCACTGTGCCGTCTTAACCCCCCAATGCCGGCGTTTGTTTGCCCTGGCATTTGTTTAGATTTATGAGTGTCAGCCGCATTATGACCAACCACTTGACTTCCTGCCACGTGTGTGTCAGTGTGTGTGTGTGTGTGCGACATTTTATGCCCCGCACGTTCTCAACTCCCTACCCTCTGCCCACCCCCTGGCCTTAACCCCCTGCAGCCCCCAGACTCCAGTGTGTCTCCAGAGCCGCCGCAGTCTCGTCATCAGTATTTATAGTATAGCTGGCCATTTCAATGGTTTATTTTCCTAATGCCTGTTACTGGTCCCACACGGCGTATACGCAACTTTCTGTCGTTTTCCCAACTATTTATTCAATACCTTTGTTAGCTTAGTTTGCAATTAGCCGGGCAGGTTCAAGAAATACCTATACACTGATAAATAGTTGTGTTTCTTTAAAGTAATGGACTACTTAATTTATTATTTATTTATTTTCGGCATGGCTTGTAGGAATTATTTCGTACGTGTTCACGTTCTTCCTTCACACTCCATCAATTGCTTATTATAATTTATTCCAGCTCATAGAATAAACATACAGCTAACTCGCCAGCCATTCCTTTCATCCATATCCACACACTTGAATGTATTATATCCCTTTCCTTAGATGTTTTGGCTGGGATGCTTTTTAATTGAATTTGGCAGCTAACTGAATTTTCAGTGTCGCAACTTTGTCGCATCGAAATCTTCTAGCTCATCAACTTTTCAAGCCATATCCTTGCCATACAGAAATATATGTACATTCATGTATCCTTGTCCATACATATATATATGTATATGCCAATTACGAGAGAAAATTCGACAACAAAGCCAAATGATATTAACATATAAATTGCACAAAGTGCCGCTGATTTAGTTTTGTACAAGGGGTGCGACAGGGACAGAGGCGGAAAAGAGAGATAGAGAGAGAGAGAGGGGAGACTGCGCAGAGAAAGAGACAGGGCGAGACAAGCTTTGCCAGTTTGTTTTTACGTCTTTGTCGTCATTTACGTTTATTATTCCGATTTTCTAGCGCAGAAAAATAACACTTATGTGCCAGAAATATGTAAATGCGGTCTGGAAAAGTTTATCGTGGCTTTGCGGCGTTTCACGCACGCAGTAACCACCCACAAGCAACCACCCACCCTGAAGGCCAACACCCCGCCGCCCATATTCCCCTTTTTTTTGCCACCGCCAACAATGAGAGCGCCATCTCGCTTTAGCGCACATTTCCGGCATTTGGCCAAAGTCTGCTTCTTCTGGGCCCCCACATTTCACCCCACTTTCTTGGCCATCGTCTAATGCCTCAGCCCGTCTCTTTCCCGCCCGCTATGCCCCTCTCTTTCAGAGGGCTTTTAGCCTCCTTTCACATACAATTTACTGCCATTTCAAAGCTAAACATTTACGCTATCTTTCGCCCTTTTCCGTCTCTATCTCTTTTTATGGGACACAAAATGTCGTCGACGGGAAATTGATATTTTTGGCGTTTTTTGGCACAGATAATCGTGGCGTATATGGTATAAAATCAGGCTGAACAGTAAAGAGTTGCTAGGCATCCCTGTGTCCTAAGAATATTATATTTTATAGATGATGTACTTACCAAGTAAAAGAATTGAACATCTAATACGTTTATTTATAATAGAATAAGTTGCTTCTAAGGTTCTTTCAATTTTCTATTTGCCAAGCTGCACTGTGAGCCAAAATGCGCATAAAATTAGCTTTAAAAACGAATTGATTTCCCAGCCCTTTCCCTGCTTTCTGTGTAAAAGGGTTATGATGTCCCCATGAGCGGCTCTTTGTATGCTCCCCCTTATCCCTTTTTTTTTATATATTCTTCTCCCTTTTCTTTTTTTGTAAATGCGCGGAAATTGTTAATTTTATGGCCAGCCATATCCGCAGCTTCCCCGCATCCTGCAGTCCCATTTCCACTTCCCCTTCCATTTCCATGGCCATTTCCATTTCCATCGGCATCGCCATCTCCTCCTCCAGCTGCTGGAGCCACTGGCGTTTCCAAAATGGCCGCCTCGCGGACAAAGCGTGACCTGGTGATGGAAGTTGGGTATCAGTGGGTCCGCCAAGTGGGCAAGAAGTAAATGCACCAATCGCATTATGGTCCTGCAACGTTTTGGCCCCGAATTGCCAATTGGCAATTGCTTTTGGCCCGCAGTGGGATCGCATATTGTATATTGTATATCCCCCTGCCCATTTGGCCCCCCGGATGTATTCCCATTTTCGACAACTGAGATCGGATAATGGCCGTTCGATCGACGGATCGATGGCCCTGTCTTCGAAATTTCGACCCGGGGCAGTTTGGCCCACGTTTTGCAGACATTTTTCTTTTGGCCCGTCTATAATTTGCAGCGACGGGCCAATTGTTTTTCGAGGAGTTGGCCAAATAAAATGCATTTCTGCAGCACGTCCGAGAACCCCCTCACCCGAAATCCTCCACAGCATTTGTGGCCTTTTGCCTGGCATATAATTTGCACAAATTGCAATTTAGAGAAATAAAAGGAGTTGGAAAAGTAAAATGAATATATATATGGAGACCGAAATCAAGAAAATTATATGTACAAGCATTTTTTGATTTATTTTTCGACTTTTAAAACTAAATGAAATTATATATGAAAATTCGAAGAGAAGAAATTTTTAAAAATATGTAAAACATATTTATATTAATAAAATGATTAATGTAAGCAAATCTATATTATGAATTCAAATAATCTATGACAATTATAATACAGTTTTTATTGGGACATTGTTGACAAATATATTTATATACAACATATTTAAAGCCCATTTTCAGTCCGATGTGAGCCAATCTTGGGGCTGACAACCGCTATAAAGAGGTAAACCTGCTTAAGTCGGATCGTTCGGCGTGGAACGCGATGTGGACTTCGATGGATGCGGATGGTGGATATGGATAGTGGACGTCGATGTCGATGGCACTGCTAACCGCTCGTCAGCGAGTGGGAAACATAGAAATCACGTTTCGGCCATCAACGCTGCAAATGCAACAATTTTGAAATGCTGCCAACGGAGGAAGGAGTTTGGAGTTGGGAGTTTGGGGTATAGGGGTCTTGTCTTGGATGGGGACCACTGCAATATTTCTTCATTGTATTGATTATCGGTTGTAATGCTGCAAATTAAATGCCCCTGCCATCAATCAGACAATCAAACCATCAAAGCATCGTTCCCCAACTCGAATTGAATCGAATGGAATGAAATGAAACGGAATGATATAAAAGGCCAGACAGACCATAGTTTGGCGTTAGCAGCCCTGTAATTTTCCATATTTTTCGAGCATTTTTATATGAGAAAACTTAGCAAAACATAAATTGGCCGGACATGTTTCGGGTCTCGGGGCAGCGATTACCCGACTACGATAAGGAATTTATGCGAAAATTAAATGGCCCAAATTGCTGGGGGGAATCGCCAATTGCCAATTGGCAATCGGGCCTTAATTTGCCCCCCTTTCCAGCATATATATGCACATATATATTTTTTTTCCATCTGCTCTGACATCGTTTCCCATTGCCATGGAGTCTAGGTCTAATCGCGGCCAGATCTCAGCCCGATAAAAATTAATTATGAATGGGAGATCTGCACGAGGAGGTTGCTGCCATGGATGCTCGCCACTCTAATTGAAAATGCAAACAGCCAAAACAACAATTATGCTGGTTATCCCGAAGTTCTGGGCTAACAGATACCTAGTTGTTCATTTTGGACACCAATCTACATTTACATAAGTATTGTCACTAGCACTTAAATAAACCTTCATTAGAACAATGGATAATAAATTGAAATGATAGTTATAGAACTATACCATTAAAGCGACTTAACTTAACAAGAAACTAAAAGCGAAAAGTCTTTACAAATATATCAAGACACATATATTCCTCAACCAGAACTGCAGGGTATCACGAACCGCAAAGACTGGAATATCGGCCAAGATGATGACGCTGGAGAAGATGAGACTGAGTCGTGGATTGTTTGGTGAAACTTTGTGCAACAATTAGCAGCAACCCGCGTTGCAAGTTGCAGGTTGCAGGTTGCTGGCTGATGTTGCTAGTTGCCGGTTGCAAACGAGATTTACTTAGTGGAGCAGCAGGTGGAGATGATCGTAATGAAGCACTTAAATGAATTTAATTGTGTGAAAAGTTCGGAGACAATGGCAGCAAATGAATAAGCGAATGAGTGCCAGCGCAATCACTCACTTATTCGCACAGGTTTGCTTATTCAATATTCGTATTCGGAAATTGAGTTGGAACGGCATTTCAAAAAGGTAAAACTCTGGACTTGGTAAATTTAGTATCGATCATGTTTAACTTTTTACATTTCAATCAATTACTGTGTTAATCAGCAATTCACTTGCCGCTTCACTACGCCCTTAGCAAATATTGCCCATGTGCGCACTTCAAACTCCCACTGCTGCCTCTTGAATAATCACTCGTTTATTTAACCATTCAAGTACTCACTCATACACTCATTTGCTGCCTCAATCGCTCACTCATTCACCCTTTCAATCATCACCCAAATAACCCGCTCCCAAGCGACGAACCGTTAAAGAAGCACCGCAACAAATCCGCCAAACTTCAATCGAGGCAATCGGGGTTGTTCGGTGCACTGTAAAAAATGTCTATTTACTATATATATCCTTAGTTTATAACCTAAGAAACCATGTAAGCAAACGTGATGCTAATGCGAAATAATTGCACTATTTTTTGTAACTCGATTTTCTAACCGGCGCTCCATTACCACAAACATAATTGTGGAGCTGCGACTAAAACGAATGATACAAAGATTCAAAGCACTTAGCATACTCTAAAAAAGTTTTATGTTTTTACTAATAAGCGATTATTATTATTATTTTTTTAGGGTGTACCAAATCAGGCGACAACCCCTCGCCATTACCACCCCATCGACCCTGACCTGAATGTTATTTTCGCCGCTTGTTTTTTGAGATACAATCGCGCCGATAAGATCGCCAAACAAAATGTAAATTACCACAAAAAGTGCAATTGCAACCGGGGGATTTCTGTTTCGATTCGGATTTCGAAGGGGTGAGGATACCAGATACCACACACTCTATTCGAAGTACACTGCATATGTATGCACCAGATGCCAGATGTCTATCAAACGGCGGATTTGGTCTAACAGCCGCTCAAATCAACTGGAGAACTGAAAAACTGGGGAACTTGAGGCACTGGAGCCACTCGGTTGGTGGCCAAATAAGGTGTGATCCCGCCCAGCGGGCGATCCTCGGATGCAGAACGCGTGCCCCGCCTGATTAGCGCAAAATGTTAATTTCACACTTTGATCGCATTTCCACGACTGCGGCCCAGATGCGTTAATTTAATTTCGATTTAATTTGCGCTTCCATTTCATTCCGCTCTTCAGTTGCCAGTTGCCAGTTGCCAGTCCATCAATCATTTAGCTCCAACTCCATCTACCGAGTCCCATGTCCACGGATATACCGATCCGCAGATCCAAGAAGCGGTTTCATTAACAGCCGCTCGTCAAGTGGTTTTTCGGGCTCATTGTTGCATTTTGTCCTACGATCGCCGACGGCGCAGCCTTCAAAGGCATTCCACTGGCCAGTCGCTTTATCTGCATTCATCAGTCGCCAAACAAAACAAGTCAACTGGCTTCATTTGTAATGGCTCTCCGTTGGGATGGAGCAGATCGAGCTGCAGCTGGAGCTGGAACTTTAGCTGGACTGGAGCCCTAGCTGACTCCTGCCCAAGTTGGAGGCCCAAGTTGGAGGCAGTAGTCAGGCCACTGATTGCCTTGCATTAATCATCGAGAGTCGGCACTTGGAGCTGGGAGTGGATCACAAAGCAATACACTCGCAGAACGGATATGTTGCGTTTCTAAATGGTTTCGTAGGTAAACCGAAACTTTATTTAATCGGAATTCGAATTCAAGGTTACATACCTACAAGTTTTGGTCTTTCTCTAATTAACTGAACTATAATATAAAATTTCAGTGCTTGTATGTATTTTAAAAGATATTAAAAAGCGTGAATATGATATGAATGGCAAAAAGGTGACCCAACCCCATATTTATGTAGCCCATAAACTTACTAATCTCGATTTCAAAGTGGCTAACATTTATTTCTCAAATCGTATTTTCTTTAAATATTTAAATATTTAAATATTTAAATATTGCTTATTGCTTGAAACATATTTTGCTGGCTTTTTTATTATAGACCCAGTTTCACATGTTGTTAAGAATATAAGTTGTTATAAGTGCAGAGATTGTTCAAATAGTTTTTCTCGCAGTGTACCCTTAACAGTTTAGGCCGCAAAACTGTTTCCAGCTACTTACAACACGAACAAATCTCATTGTTGTAATTGTTGTTGCGGCTTCCAGATCGCCTGGGTTATCGGCGGTTCGGTTTTCATAATGATCTCGAGCCGCCCGTGTAAATCGATCGCAGCTCATTAGACACTTGGCAATCGAACGAAGGGCTCTGCGGTCTGGCGGAAAATGCGAATTTTTATGTAATCAAGCGCTTAAACATTTACTATTAACAAATTTACAATAATTTATAACATTTTGCGGCCGCCAATGAGGGAAATCCGAGAGCATCAGTATCGTTGATCGTTGATGATCCAGTGAGGGCGGCTTTGATATGGTTTTCACTATGGGATTTTGTTTGTCTGGGTAACTGCGGCTAGGCAATCGAGCTAAATGCCTTGGTTGGGCAAGCTATATGAATGTCTTTATATCGATTGCAGTTGGTACTAGCTGTTTTGAGCGCAACTGTACTTGGTTTGGTTTAGTAATGACGTGACAAGTCAATGGTAGGTATTTTCGCAACGTGGATTGTCGAAAACCACTTATGTTAGCATAAAGCTGAGCTCCAACATCCGAAGCTCTCTTGGCTATTCCAAAATCCATTTATCCGCTATATTAATTGTCTTGGACCTCCTGCATTCACCTCACACTTTGCGGCTGCTTTTCCTTTGAGTTTTGCCGGCCAACCATGCCACCCAACGCCCAACTAATTGCATTTTGATTCGGATTGATCATAGATCTGTGGCAGCTTCAGGGTGGCTCGACTCCAAGTGGCAGTGGCCCAAATGCATATATGCCAACATTACTCATGGCTGGGCTGCGTTGGCGGCCAGGCCCAGAATGGGAGATGCTATCGCCAGAAGAACTGGAGTTCTTCGCAGAGTCGCAGAACTCCAAGAGCTGCGGCAACAAAGAGCCACGAGTGCACAGTAGCCACATTCGGCTAAAAGATTCCGATAAAAAACAAACGCAGGTCGGCAAGCCAGCTGCCGAAGTCGATTCCAGATGCCCAGCGAAAGGAGATGAGATGCCCGTCTTCATTAATAACTCGTGCATTGATCATTAATTTCCCCGCATTTCATTAATCGTCGCCCAGCAGTCGCACCACTGTGCCATGTTCTTGGCCAAAGAAGTCAAGAGTTAAGGCCAACAGTTAAGGCCAGTAGCAGTCGATGGTACAAAATGCAATTGGACGGTGGCGGAGGGCAAGAGCTGATACCGCCCAGAGATTGCGCTCAATTAATGGCGGGGAAATTATGAAAAAGTCTCTAGCAAGGATTTTCAAAACTTACCTAAAATCTATTTTGTCGAATTTGTCTATTCGCCAAAAATTGATGCAGATGATTAGTACTGACAATAGACTGTACAAAACAGTTGTTTTATGACAATTTATGATAAAAAATACGAACTAAGTTAACTAATTAACTATACAAAATCATTACTTCCTCTATTTTTACCGAAGTTGTGAAAAAACACTTCTACTTAACAATACAAAAATGTCTCAATATAAATGTTTTTGAAGAACAGTTTGTTAGAACACCCAAATCCCTTTAATCCTTAGCTCAATTCACAACAGCAGTGCAAAATGCATGTCACCCCTGGATTTGCATTCGCAACCTATCAAAACCCAATTAGCGGTCGACATGGCCGATTCTGATTGTATTTTGCAGCCGCATAATTGCATGAGGCCCCACTCAAAGGTGGTCTATGTAGGGGGAATGGGTGCTGTGGGTATTGGATATATATCCATATCCACCGAAGTCCGGAGGAGGCCCCGCATATTCCGTGGATATTCCTTTATGCAAATGGCCAGCGCCATCGTCTCCGGTGCCGACAGTAACGGTGCTGAACATGCAAACTACCAGCCGTGAAAAATCTCGTTTTCAAATATTTTACACAGCATTTTTTGTGCCTGCCTAAACATGGACCAGTCCTCCACCACATACCCATCCTTGTCGTCCTGCTACCCAAAATCGGGCCTATGAAGCCAGCAGCACGTGTGTGCTATGGTATGAAAAGGAGGATGAGTGGGGGCTCCAGGGTATCCAGTCGGTCACAAGCCACTAAACAGCGCCCAACCAATGCCAACTGCCAATTCCCCATGGGCAAAACCATTTGAAAATTTCGTTTAGCGTCGCCAGGACAAACAAGGAAAATAACAAAAAGGCAAACACAAAATAAAAAAGGAAAATAAAACGAAATCAAAGCGAAATCGAAACAGGATAAATAAATGTGCACATTTCCGCTTGGCGCGCATATCCTGTCCACGCTTCCTCAACTCATCCCATCCTCCCCCGATGCGCTATCTTTTATACATATTATTGATCTGCCGCGCATAAAAAGCCCATTTAAAAGCGGCAAAAAGAGGGAAACACCAAAAAATAAAAAGAGCCAGCACGAAAATGAAACGGAATCGCCCAACCCCCCAAATGTCCTCGAAAAATAGAGCAGGATTGTGTAGAAAAATTGTCATCGGCGAGACTTGAAATTGTAAAATTGGCCATTTTAGCTTTTTGGTTACGCTGGGCAATGGCTGGTGTTTTTCTTTTTTTTTCGTTTTTGCAGAAGGCAGGGGGATGTCCTGGCATATCCTGCCGATTGGCTAGACAATTTTTGGGGGACACAAGGATAAGGGAAAGGGGACTCTCTCTCTCTCTATAACAGAATTTGACTGCATTGAAGCAGAACGTAGCCGCTGAGCGGCTGGAAAAAATCGTTGGCAAATGAACGAATCGAAGGAGTCGCTTGTTGGCGATACCCTGTAAAAAGAAGATATAGACTTAAGTAAGGTATTTTATTAGTAATCAAAGGAATTGCCATATATAAAAGAATGGTGCAAAGGTGTATTTACGATTTTAAAGATTGTTTTTATTTGTGCCATAACATATTTAATCATAGTTACAAATATGTCATACTATTAATAGATAAGTGATGTAAACAAAACAATAACAATAAGAAATAAAATTGCGTACTAGTAAAGCTTTATGATTAATGTTACCAATATTAAATATTTAATACCATTCCTGGTATCTAAAATTCGTTTTAGCCTCATTGACCCCCAGCAAAGCACCAATTTAGACAAATTCACGAGCCGTTGCACTTTTAAAAACCGTTTGCTCATTGCCATTTTCGTTTTAATTTCACGTACAATTTTCTCTTTTTTCCAACAGTTTTCCCCCCACTATTTTCCCACAGCATCTTTAATGCCCTTTTTTTCGCTGGATTTTCTTTTTACAGCATTTTAGTCTCTTTTATTCCTCGTCGATTTCCATTAAAATTCAATTGATGTGCCACACAGATATAGGTTGTGGAAAATTCGGGGGAAGTTGGATCGGAAGTGCCCAGTCAACTATTCCTGTGTGTGTGTGTGAGTTTGCATTGCTTGTGATTTATCGAACATTAGAGTAACATTCAAAATAAAATCTCTGGTTAAGTGCTTGGCAAAGCATAGAGAGTCGGGCATTTTGGCAGCATTTCGTGTGGGATTTTGTCAATTTCCAAAAAGAGGGTGGCGAAAGCACGTCGAAACTTTGTCACAGTAAAAAACAGGGAGAGAAATGCCTTTTCAAACATATTATAGAATATTTTAAAGATATTGAAATCCGTTTACTTATAAAAGCCTGTAGATATTTACTTTGTTTTTCAACAACTGCTCGCCTTTGGTTTGTGTGATCACATAGATGGTGAAAAAGACAAACCAGATACCGATGCGCTGTCAAGTTAATATAATACTTTCTATTAGACTTTCTATATTTTAGTTTTGTGTTCTAATAATACAGTCGCAAATTATGTTCCTACTTCTTCCTGTGCTCACATGTGACCACAAAGTCTCCCAGAAAACGGAACTGTAGTTGAGCGCGACTTTATAAAGCCATTAAAATGCGATTAACCCATGCTCCGCATCTTTACTATATATGGCCTGTGATATTTCCGATCCGCGGGTGATTACACGATTTCCGCTTTCTGGCTGCCGTCGCCCCGAAATTAAAACAAAAGTCGAACCTAAACGGAAGTCATTTTCGGGCCGTGTATAATGAAATCATTTTTTTCGTAAGTAGTGTAACACGATAATTTCCAAACTAATTTGCTTTCGAAATGGAAAAAACGAAAAATAATACAAAAATCAGATGAAACGGGAAGGGGAAGCGTTTTCGTTTGCGTTTGCGTTGCCAGCATCTGCATCACAATGGGAATTAAGGTAGCGCACAAACTAATTAAAGCAGATAAAGAGTCGCATTAAAACAATAGATAAAATAAGACTAGGGGTGCATGCATAATTGAGTCTGGGTTTCAGTTTGAGTAGAGTTGACTGGAGTCTCGGTTTGGAATCGTCCAACTCAATTAGATTCATGCACCACCCCCAGCCGCCAACCCCTTTTTATATTCCTCCTTTGTCTCTCTCGAACGCCCGACGCTTTTCACAAATTAATTGGCAAACTCTACAGATACAGATACTTTTTGTATCTGTATCTGCCGCTTATAATTACAGCTCGGCGAGCAACAAATACAACAATGGGCATTTGTGAAATTGTCACTGTTTAGCATATTTGGTCACGAAACGCTTTTGGCTTTTGGCTCCGGTTTTTGTATTCTTTATGAGGCATAACAATTTATGCGTTGGACCGATTTTTAGTTGCCACTTTTCGGGGTTGATTCGTATGTGTGGCCGATCTGCAGATACCACTTGTTTCATATAGTGTCTCATAGACCAACAACGCCAACAGAAATTAAATGGAAATTTCAACATGGATTTCCGCTTCTGATCATGACATTAAAATCGCCAATCCTTTGTGCGTGTTCAGTCTCATGGGCCAATTTTCGAAATAACAAAATAACCACCGACCAAAAGCGACGTAATCACTTCGGGCGTAATTATGCGCGGCACACATGGCGTATGCGTAATAATATATGGTCTGCACAATGGATTACAAAAATGGTTGCAAACTACTTCTGCAAATGGTTATTTTGGTAAGTAATTACAGCTCCGGCATTAGCTAAAGGCTTCTGAAGAATTTAGTAATGATTATTTTAAGGCAACAAAAAATGGCAAGTTATATTGCTTGCATCTTAAGTTCATAATTAAAACAGGATCGGTAATAACTTGATCACCCAAGAATTTGGAGCACATCGCATAGGGAAGCTTTAGAAATGTTTAAGATAGTTGCCCCATAACTTTCTACAAAGCCGGTTGTGCGAAGGTTAGATCCCACAAGTACTGACCTAATGAATGCCAACTATTATTTATTTGGAAGACTCACTCACTTGCCAATTAGCATAGGAATTCACTATCTGCTCATTTCTTCTGTTCTCTGACGGCAGTAATTAGGCAAGAAAATTTGCGCTGAGATTTGTGCCAGTTTCTGACCCTAATCTTGCCCAGCAAACTGGATGTGATGCGATGGGTTGGGTGCATTTTCCACTCTTTTCATTTTACCATTTTTCCATTTTCCATTGCAATTAAGTGTCGCATGCGAGAAGCGTTGGAGGCGTTGGCATCGTGGCCATAACTATGCACATAATAACCCAATTTGGCGGGGCCCCTTCGGGCCCTGACTTTCGCTGGGATCTGGGATCGGTTGGGATTCCATGGGAAAATCTGTTGCAATTAGCTGCTCGCTTTACAAACAAGAAGTTGGCCAGCTGAATGGCAAAACACGCAGCGAAAACAATTTCTAAACGCGCTCAAAACGACTTAATTATGAGTGAGAAATATGCGCGGCGAGCAACTGTATCTGCCAGATACACAGTACGTGCATCTGTATCTGACGCAAATGCATCCACATCCCCATACCCATACTCATACTCATAGCACTACCCATACCCATACCCGTCTTAATTGCACCCACTCAATCAAAGCGGGCCAACTTCATTAGACATTTGCGGTAAAAAGCTTCGGAAAAAATGGAAAAAATACATTATAAAAACGAACAACTTATAACAAAAACCTACAAACCGAGTTCACACGATGTGATGAACCCGATGAATAATTAGCAGGGCCCAAGTAGATCTACATGTATATACACTGATATCGGGCATAGTTATAGCGCCAACAGTGACTCGCCATTAATCACTGCGATCACGGGAGATGGCTGTGAAAACTGTGACTGGGAAAGTTCTACTGGGTCGATTCGAAGGATCGAATCCTTGAGGTTTTGATTTGGGATGCTTGCTCAAAAAATCATATTAAGTAGTGTAGTCAAATGTTAATACTACTACGCTTTTCACACATTTCTCCCCCTGAAACTTGTGCATTTTTCACGCTGTTCTGCGCTTTTTTGGCCGCCCTATTGAATTTCATATTCGGAATTTTCGTTCTCCACTTTTCGTACATTCGTGAAACCATAGAAATATGTGTATTTCGTATGAGAAATTAGTAAGCAATGTAAATAACTGTTAGTAGATACTTAAGTGTTGCTTCTCTGGACAGGGGAAATTAAAGAAAGCCAATTAGAGATGAACAAAAGTCTCGCCTTGTGAATATCGTATCGATAATCTTACATTTACTATATGTCATATTTTATCATATGAAACTATACTTTTGCTTATTACTATTTTATTTATCTGCGTTTAAGTAATCCATTTTTTGTATTCTTTAATCTTAAGCTACATATTTTATGTACTTCTATGCATTTGGCAGCTTTCATAAAAATAATGCTTTTTTTTGAAACATGCACATCTCTAAAGCGGCAAGAGAGGGCTCAAAGTTGGTGTTGGTAGGGCTACCTCTCACAGATACGCACACACACTGACGCAGAACATCGCTTGCGGTCAACCGCCACACTTCACCTCTAACCCCTCGCCCCAATCGACCCCTCCCCGTCCTCATGCCAGCGACAACTTCTCTTGGACTTTATTAAACCTTAAAATTAGTTTAAGTATTTAGTTACCAATTTATTGAGGATCAGGGTCGAAATGGAGGGAAAGCGGGACCGGGGGCTAACTGGCCACTGTCCGAGCGTTGATGTCGATGATGTGTGCGGTTTTTGTGGTGACGACAACACTGAGCTTTGCAAACGAGGGTTTCCAAAGGAGCGTACTTATAGAGGGGGTAGTGCAAAATATCAAACCCTAAGAGGGGGACTACTCCGGACCATTTGTCGGCTTATCATCATAACTTGGTCTAGAAAGCTACTGAATAAAGGTTTTATTTTTGTGTAGTTATAAATAAATAGATGCATTATTTTATTTTTCGGTTGATATAAAACCATAAAAACTAGGTAGCTCCCATATGTGTTTTTTTAGCTATGTTAAAATTCTTTAACACCCTTTTAAATATTTAAGTAATAGAGTAAGATAGGCATCGTATCTGCGAGTATTTTCAGATTGAGATCATCAACCTTATACTGAGTAGCTTATTAGTATGGCCGATATATCGAGCATATGCGCCATTGTGAGGCATTGATTGCAGCCACTTGGCAGCAATCTAGATACGTTCACCCCTTGGCTGGATATTGCTCAATTGGCGCATTGATTGACGGACAATACCTCGGGTGATCGGGTTTCCAAGCTGAATATCCATGGCGAATCCGAATCCGAATCGGAATCCGAGTACGAACCACCCTCAACCTGTTCCTCAACCACCCGCAGACGTGTCAGAAGATAGTCATCGGGTGTCGTTCAAAATGTATCTGCCAGATACAATAACTCGCAGTTAGTTACAAATTTTCGTTTCACATTTTTTTGCGCCCCAGTCATGCACTGTTAAAAATAATTGATATAACCATAGTAATATTTTAAATTTTCATATTTATATTTAAAGTATAGACAATAGCATTACTCATTTTTTAGAGTTTTATATGCAATCAATTTTAAATGTAATAAAATCGAAATTTTTATAAAAAAAAATGTCAATTTTTTGCAGATTTTGAAATAAATACGCATAAATTTCATGCTATTTTTTTCACCTTTCCATTTTTTCTTGAGTTTTGTTAATTTCTTGTTTGGTATTAAATTGTGCGGTTTTGCGGTGGTGCCGGACTTAAGTACCACGCATTTCTACAACATTTTCCACTTGACAAAGCCAAAGAAGGAGAGCAAAAGGAGCTGGCCAAGAACCTGGCCAAGAAGATGAAGCCACAAAAGCGAAGACGGTGGGCCATAAAACGGCAACAACTTCAACTATTATGGCCAGTGGTCAAGCATTTAGACGTGGCCAAAAAGGAGACGTCGCCAGTTGAAATTTCAAACCGCTGGAGCGCGGCTAAATGTGTTGAAAGCCGAAAGCCGAGCGACTCTTTGATTGATGATTGCAGCTCGGGGATGCAAAAAAAGAGAACAAAAAATACGAAAATACAAAATAAAAATACGAGTAAATACACAAATGAAATGCGGGGAAAAAATGAAATGAAATGAAATTGCCGGGCAGGTGAGAGATGAGCTCAGAGGATGGCCTCGTGATTAAGCGCCAAATGTATTCAAAAGATTGTAATTAAGGCCACAAAAGCTGGAGATCTGCAGGGCCAGATAGCCGCTTGTTAACAATCGGGTGCTGAATCGGGGATATATATCCAGCCATATATACAACATCCATCTGCCGCTGACTCACGATGACGCACAATTGAATAATAATTTTTCAATGGTTTTGTCGCATGCAAAAATGCGAATTAGCAACGCCATAGAAGCCCAACCGTATTTGTATCTGTATCAGTTTGTATCTGCACCTCGGCACTACATTGTATCTATATCTAAAAGCGCCGCTTGGGTGGCATCCACCAAAATTATAAACTGTTTTTTATGACTTTCCCCACCGAAAGAGCTTAACAACTTCATCAGTCTGTTCGTAACGAATTGAACTGGATCGAATCGAGTGATTCGAATAAAAAGCGCTGGAAAGTAGTGCTGCTACATTAAGATTGTTTCACAAAAAATGTAGTTCCTTAAAAAGCTTAAATCAAGCAAATGTAATAGAGTCTGTCTTAATGTTGATTACAGGATTTGCCGTTTTATTAGTATTTATGCACGGTATATCGATACACTCTTTATATGTTGAAGGCATATAGCACATAATTGATTTTCTGAACAATGAAGTGCATTCGAAATTCGATTACTCGATATGATTCAGGCTTTATTCGACTCTCTGCTGTGAGTATTTATTCTTTATTCTTTATAGATTCATATTCATTTGCTGGGGTCGGCGTTTCATTTGGCTTTTGTTGTAGTCCAGCAAAGTTTACGTTTTCAGTTTTATGCGGCCTCTGTAATTTATGCAAAATCATTGGTCGATCGATCAATAGCCACCGCTTGCCGTGCCAAAAAAAGAAATATATCTACACAAATAAAAAACAACGAAAAATCGAAGCCGAAAATCCCCAGAGAAAATTAAAACCGAAGGCCGCACAGGTGCGAGCAGGAAGCGAGTTTGGGATGTTTTTTGTATCGGGGGAGTGGGCCTAGTGCCGTCCATTTAATTGGATTATAAGCCAAATCCTGTCACCGTTGTAGGCCCCCCTACCAATGAAACTAATTGCAATCGAATTAGTCAAGGAGCTCAGCGACTTTCCCCCCTCCCATTTTTCCCGCACTCGTATTATTTTTCGGTTTTTACACATTTTCCAACGCAATCGCTCTCGCTCCCGCTCGCCGCCCCTTCTCTTTCCATTTTCCTCGTGCCCTCTCTTTCTATTTCCGGACGGCGTCAGGGTGGCGCCTGCGCAAAGTCAGTTTCGGCCTTTGAAGAAGTGGGCGTGCCTGATGACTTAAAAGGTTTTTAAATGGGCGCCCTGGCATCGCCGGACTACTGAACAACACAAACCTCGGACCTCGTACTCCTCCTTCTTACCTTTTACTTTTTACTTTGCCGACAGCAACGCCTTGAGCCGCTCAGGTTCATTGATCCGTTCCCCCTACCCCTCTCTCTAGGAGCCAGAGTACCCCTGGGATGCGGATTTTGGACGTGTTAAACGGTTTTGCGATCTGTAGGTGGAATATGATCGAAGCAGGTCAAAGCTAGTAAACCTTCCAAAAAATATAATAAACTATAGAATAAGTTTATCGGCTTTACCCTAATTATTAATTGTTATACCTGTTGGGTTTTAAAAGTATTATACATTTTCCTCGTTACATTTTATCATATTATATAGAATTCAAGCTGTATAAAACAAACTCAAATCATTGTATTTTATTAAAATATTTAATATTATATCTAGAACCTGCCCACTTTTCGCCCAGTGTATCCAAAGTCGATGACTTTACGAAAAAGGCAGAAAGCATTTATAAACTGATTAATTATGTAAAGAGGCTCCCTGTCTTGAGCAAAATATTTCAAAGTTTTCTATTGTCTCGTTTTCCATAATTGCATATGTATTCGAGTATATCCAGCATTTCAGCTCGATTTCGGCCTGCTGGCGATTTCAAAGTCAAACGTCAAGGTGCCTGAAGTCACGTCACGTTTTTCGAATATACTACACATACATTTATTTATTTTTTATATATGGGAGGACAATGGTGGCCATTTGAGCGCTCGATCGGCGGCTATTATAAAATCGTTAATAAACGCTTGTCAATTTCCAGTAAAGTGTACAAAAAAACGTTTATAATCATTAATAATAGCAATTTCATAATTTCGTATAGAAATCCAAAGTTCCCCCGCGCCCAATATCCAATGTCCCTCCGTTTTGGAAGGGCCCTTCGGGCGATAGAGACAGATCTCGACGCATTTTGGGTCTTTTCGGTCGTTTCGGATTTCGTCTTTGAGTGCGTCAAACAGTAGCTAACCATTTTTAAAAGCTCATTTAAATATCTCAGGCGCAGAAGGCAGAAATGTGCATGGAAAGGCAGATGTATAAATAACCAGGCAACAGATAATCACAGACTGTCTTCATAATATTTAAAGAGAAATTAAGATGGGATTTTTTAATGATTTTTGGAAGATTTCAATATGTTCCGATTGTTAGGAGCACAAATTTTCTAAAATGTTCTTCCTATATCAAATGAATAGTGACTAAGAACAATCCTTGGAGGCGTTTAAATGGATCTAATGAGACTTTAGTTATTGATTTATGTTTTTAAAAGTGATCTGTCTTTTAAAAAGTTTGCATGGGAACGGATATAATTTTAGTTTAGTTTTTTTTACAGCAGAGTTGTATTTTCCTGCCCTGAAATGCAACCTTTACCGTATATTTTCTGCATAACAAAATGTGTAATAAATAAGCCGAAGACGACACTTAACTGAAAACGCAGTGACGCATTGCGAAAACAATGAAAACGAGCGCCTAAGCTGCTTATTTAGCAAATTGCTTGGGATTGTCCCCGCTCAAAATGTCTACATTAGGGACATTCGCATTCGCATTCCGCCAACAGAAAGCGGGCGAAAAAAGGGGGAAAATCGGAGATGGAGTCTAAATTGTCCAGTTTAGGCATCAAAATTGCGCATTGCGTGCAATAAATGCCGGCAGAATGCGTGTGCGTAACTAAACGCATAATGTCAATGCACCGATTTCTACCCCTCCATTATGCACCACATCACATTATATGGTAACATATCATATCATATCGCCCAGAATGGACATATAAACCCCTCGTAAAGTGCCCGGGCAATGTACGGTTTCGCATTCTTTTTAGCAAATTGCCAGTTTCCGTTTCGCTTTCGCAGGGTATAGAAAATAGTAGAAAAACACATATAAAAAATAAAAGAGCAATAGATCGGACTGCAAAAATTCACTGGAAAAATGCCTAAACATTTTCCAAAGTGCTGCAATTTCTGGGCACAGTGAAGCGTGGCAATGCACCCACCCACGGCATTGTGGTCGGTGGAACACTGTGCGTAGCAAATTATATGGTGATCGGAATGGGACAACTGACATACATTCAGAGTCGAAAGCCAGAGAATTCTGCGGTTTTCATCAGCGCAGGTGTCTATGGGAAGACGGAGTGTAACTGTTAAATCCGCTGTGGTTTTCAGAGGACGATCTAGTAATTGCAACTCGTGGAAATAGTGCAACAACTTCATTAGTCTAGAAAATCCATAACAAAACGTTTGACATCGTATGTAGAACATCCTAGTTTAAAAAGGAATTCGTTATTTAAATTATTAATTCACTGAGGAGGTGAAACATAACCCACCCAGAATCAAACAGATGGCGGAACCTCATTATCTAAGATCTTTCTTATCCAAAATCACCAATCATTCAAGGGTCATTTGTGTAACTTCTGTTCTGTTTGATCTCTAAATGATCGATTATCGCCAAACTAGATTTCACACATTCCAGCTTACCATTTAGGCTAATGAACCGTTCCGCCACCAGAACCACAATCCCCAACTCATCATCATCTGATCTTTCGCTGATCTCTGCCCACTTTTGGCGATTGGCCATTGTGCTGGACATATGCCCATGTCGGCTGCTGTCTCGCCCTCCACAAACGACTGCGTCATCGTCGTCATCATCGCAGTGGCCAAAATCCAGTGCGTCATTGTCGGTAGCAACTACCGATCTTGCCCCCGAATTCGATTCCCGATTCCCCATTTCGAGATTCCCCCATACCATCCATCCCACGAAAGCAACCTCCGGTAGGCGCACAATTTTCGCGCCTGATCAAAAGACAGCCGATCCCCGAGAGAAAGATCATCTATATGGTCGGTCGGTGGGGGCGCGGGGTCGATTATGAACAAAAATAAACAAAATCGCACGGCGTAGATCAAAGTGATCTCTCCACTTTGGTCAAGCTTCAATCTGTTTGCGGGCCGATTGGGGGCGTGGCATGACGGGATAAATGCACAGTTTGCCGCATTTTAATTTCCTCGATTTACACTTGGAGAAATTTAAAACCATATATTCATATTAAACAATGGGGGTGTGCATTATAAGTATTATCAAAAAGGAGTATTGCTATTGTATTGTTTTCAAAGCTATCTGTTTTCAATAAAAATATCTTTAAAGTACTTAAACTTGCTTCTCTAGTTGTGGTTTACTCTATATACGTTTAACTATCTTGATAATAATAAAAATATAGGAAATAATACACAATCCGTTTTTGAAGTGCACTTACTCATCTCTGGTTGTAGTTCATTTTCCAGCCATACACGCAGAGCGGTAAAGTCCATGCGGAAGCAGAGGCAGTAGCCCCCGAATCTGAATCTGAATCCAAATCCGAATTCGAGTTTGAAGATGGGGCTGGAGGAAGAGTGGCTTTGGATCTGAAGTGGGTCGAAACCACTTAACACAAATTACGCAGCAAAATGTCGAGACGAATTGAAACGTTTGTTCAATCGACGTTCCTATCAATGAAAACTCTCGGTTCATTCATGAAAAAGGCGATCAATGAAATGGCAAAATACCCGAACGCGACTATTAGACACATCCACAAAGTCAACAGATCGCTGGGGAACAATATATTCTAATGACAAGCGCCTGATCCCTGATCTCGAACCCTTGTAACAGATTAACGACACGTCTTGATATATATATATATATATATATATACATATATATATACATACCTATATACGTATAAATAAATATCTTCGATAATTATAACACCTCGTTAGTTTCTTTTTTGTTGGAACATTTACCCATTGATGGATCTCTTCTGGGGAACTTCAAAAGCCTTGCCGTAATGATGCGGATTGTTAATTGCGCCGAGCTTTTATTCGGCTGCCTATTATAAAGGTGCGAAAAGCATACGATCGCCAATTCAATGGGAAGATAGATGGGCTGGTTGAGATGGAATGTCGAAAGGATCGAACCACAGTAATCAGCTGGCCAATCAATTGGCTGATTAACTTTCTTGTCAAGGAAAACTTTAGGAGGCGATCCCATGACTCACCACTTGGAATGAGCGAATTTGTATAAATGGTGGCTTATGGTGTTAAAATCTTGTAGTGCAGATTATTAAATAAATGAAAATAAAGCACTAAAGCTACCTGTATAATTTCGAAAGGCATATAAAACTTGGAAACATTTAGCAAGTGAATGGGTCAAAAAAATATATAAAATTATGTAAGTTTGTTCTCCCTTTCTAAAGAAATTATACAATTTCTTTAGTTAAACATATGTGACAGCTTGAAGGCATGACAAGAGCTTCAGCTACTGAACACAGATCGATCTATCAAATCTTCTCAAATTTTTCCCCATATTTAAATTATTTGTGATCAATGAACCCCCCGAAAAACGGAATAGTTATGGGGATACCGACACGCACAAAAAACAAGAAGGAAATACCAGTAGCCAGCACATTTAGACATCAAGAAATAAATGTAAGCGAAGAGAAAATGAGCCAGTGGCCAAAAGTGGTAACCATTTTTCGAAAGATTTTGCATAAATTTCCAGCCAGAGAAATCACAGAGTGAGAAAGAGGAACGAAGACGAAGACGTTTTCACAAACCAATAATCAGCGTGCTGCAGAATTGTCTACGAAAAAAAGGAAAGCCCCAAAGATTTAATGAAGTTTAGCACGATCACTTCCCCCAAACAGATACTGGGCTGATCTTCGCCCTAATTGGATGCATTTGCCCCGATCCCATCCGATGCGATGCGATGCTATCCGCCAGATAAATGCTCAAAAACTGTGGAATAATGAGATAAACGCGAAAAATTAGCGATCGCAATGCCCAAGATCCAAGATTCAAGATCGAGGAATCGAGGAATCGATGTGGGATTGAAATCGGTTCGGTTTTTCAGCTTCGTTTCCAGCTTTTAATCCAATCACAATCACGCAGCTGCATTTACTCACCAAAAGTCGTTAGCCTAATTATATAGTGTTTCGATCGCCTCGACTCGTTTCGTTTCGTTTGCATACTATATCTCGCAATTGTTATTGTAATTGGCCATGATGGCTGCCAAAGCTTGCCGTCTCTTTCTCCAGTAGCTACTGCGGTACACAGAGTACATTCCCGTCTCTTTCTGTAATGGAGGCCTTGTGTTTGAGCCACACATCATTTGGCCAACTCCTCTCGTAAACGAAAACGTTTTAAGGCTTTTCATAAGCAATCTTTGCGCCAGTTTTTAATGAAGTTTTTTTTTCTTCTTTTTTTGCGTTTCCTGACTCTTTGTTCTTCATTTTGTTTGTTCACCTCCCAGAAAAATGGGTGGATTTCGATTTCGAGTTGGGGATCTAAGGGGGTCTTAAGAGCGCCTATCACTTAAGTGGCCAACGTTTCCGGCTTACAGGCCATTCGAAATGTCATGGGAATCACCCTGGCGAACCGTTGTTACAGTTTCTCGTTTATGTATTCCACTAAAAATAAAAGTACTTAACACTGGTTATTACAAAAGTGTTCGAACATATATTGGATTTGGTGAAAGCGAATTATTTTATTATCTGAGTTTTGCATATATTTGCTACCAAAAATACCCAAATAATAAGAAGGTAATCCTTCCTTTTAGTGATCTTCAGTAGCGTAAAAACCAAACAATGGTCCCATTCTAAAGGTTTTCAAGATATTTTCCCCTTCAAATTACATATCCTCACTCCTCTCTTACCACCCATTCATCATCGATTAACAGCTCTTATGAATGAAAAAGAAAGGTATTTTTGGAAGGGGGGGCTGTGCTGGGGAACCATTACATCTATTTTCAGTTAATTTGGTTCTCTCCCTCACAGCTCCCCAATAAACTAGCCCATAAATAATTGAACTCAAACGGAAAAGAGTTGGCGTAATTACGCTACAGGCTCTAGGTCTTTTGTCTTTTGCCTTTTCCTCAAGATAGACACTGAAAAATATTAGTTACTTAATATGAGTTTCAAAATTTCAAAATACTCAAAAATATGTTTACCTTCTTTTAAATATGTTTAAATATGTAAATTTGTATCAAATCGTTAAAAGAATTCCAGGAATAATATTGTTGGCTATGATAGAAAATATAAAAGCTACTGTTAGGTTTCATAAAATATGTTATACTAAGAAATATTTAACAAAAATTTGATTTAGATAATTGCGACATTCAAGTTGTCTTTTTTTAAACTGAAACGAATTCATTTTGTTTTCAGTGTGGGATATACATTTCCCGCTGAACTCTTTGTGGTTAGCCATTGTCTTGGACCAAAGTGGAGCCAGCTTTTGTGGCGCGTTTAATGCGTTTTAAATGGTTTCAAAATTTGATATAATTATAATTACGCTACTACCGCGAACGGTCGAAAAAAAATAGACAAATAAATGGGTAAAATCCGAGAAGCGTTGTACCACAGACCGCAAAACGCGTCTAACAAGCTCCGGTGGCAATTACGGAGCGAATCAAAACGCCGGACCCTGAGATCTCTGAAAAGGCAGTTAATGCAACAATTGTAACCCCTTTTTGTTGCTCTTAATTAATTGCGAACAAATGAGGAGGGAAGATGTCGTTCTGGCTGCCGCCGACTTCCACTTCCACTCGAGTGCCCAGCGATTGGTTTTATGCGTTTTTTATGCAAATGCAGGTCCTGCCAGGATCATTAGCATGCTCTTTCGGTACTAATTCGATTCTGCGACTCAAAAGTCAGAGCACGAAAAAATGCATAAAAATTAAATGATAAATTATCCACTCCCCCAGTCACTCAGCCAGCCGGCCAATGTCAAATGTAAATGATTATTATAATTGCAATTGTATCTCCGCATCTGAATCCGTATCTGTATCTGTATCTGACGGACTTAACCATGCGTGAAATTTATTTAAATTCACTTTTAAGTGTGCACAAGTTGGAAATGTGTATAAATATTAAAATAGATTTATCACACGACCACTATGTATCTTAACAAAGAATAAAAAAAGCAATCATTTCACATCGAAAGCAATTTTATTTGGAATTACTAATGCAAATAAATTGTTACAGAAGGGGGGTTGCTGACTATCTGACTTCTGATTTTACCTATGTACATATATAATTTTATGATGTGATAGTATTTTTGAAACAATGTTTATTCAATTAAATAGTGCGAATTCTGTGATGTCTGTTTTTAATCTGAGATGTAAGATCTTAGAATATTATAATCTTTTTGATTTCCATATTTGGTTATTGATTTCAGGATAGAATCAACAATTTGGTGGGCATTATATGTTCTCCTTAGTAAATGTATGTATTTGTATATATAAATGTCTAATATAGGACTTGATCGATGGCCACAACATTGCGTCTTTTGTTGTGGATGACCGTCCGCACTTCCTGCCCCATGAAGTGCCATTCAAAATGCGATTATGACAATTACAGTGTGCCTGAGTGTGTGTGGGAGTGTGTTTAGTGTGGCCAGGTAATTGCGTTGAACGTGCTGACAGAACGAACGACACGAAAGCGAAGAGTCGAGAATCAGTGACAGGAAACGTGGAACTTGGCTGAACGATGATGATGATGATGACAGCGCTTTGTTGACAAAACAGCTCGAAAACAGTTAAATGCATTTTAGTTCATATTTTAACAGTTGGTTAAGTTCTGTTTAATGATTTAAATAATTGCAGGCAGCTGACGACGCACGCAAGCCGCATGATCGGGGGAAAATTCCGCGCGGAGGGCGGTAAAAGCGGGAAAATTTTAAGGTGAATTGACGTTTTCCCAGTGACCAGGAACCGAAATTCGCGCGACAGGAACAATTAAACGAGCAGCCGACCATGACACCCCACCCCAATTGTTCGGTTGTTCAGCTCTATATCCACATATATGTATATGTATTCTACAGATATGTTAATGCCTCGGGTAGGGAAATTGTCTCATTTATCAGGCGCGCAGGCGCACAAAATAAACGAATCCGGATTGAAACGAAATTGTTCTCGCACTCGACAAACGAAATTTAAATATTTTAATCGGTTTGTTTAGTAGCGGCACAAAAAATACATTAATGCAATTAAAAATGAGTCAGCGGAAAGGGCATTCAATGCGAAGAACAAATGCTCTAAGAATTTTATAAGGTTTTAAGTTACTATTTATTCATTCAATTTTTTTTTTAGCTTGGTCTCATAAAATGTTTACATTTTTTTAAATAATATTAAGCTATTTTGTTTTAACTATATACTTCATAATACTTACAATTAAACAATTTATTCCTTGTATTCTATATGTTATTAAGAAAAGCCTTAAATACCATTTAAGAGTAAGAATACCTATGCCCTGCTAGTTTTCAAGATCAGACAATTACCTCACCTTGCTGATTAGATCACCGGGGGGAAAGCCCAGTTACCCGTGGGTTTTTGGCAAATCCCGAGTGGTCTGCACTGGGAAAATGGTATACAAGGTATACATACGAGGGTGGGGTTACGAGAAGCGGACTTGGCCGGGGAGAATGGGCCCGATAAGCATCGCTTCCGGTCTGGCGTTGGTGTTGCTCTTGTCCCGAACTCGAGCCCAGTTTAAAAAGCCAACTAAAAGTGGCCCGCGGTTAGTCGGCTGTATCAAATGGGGTCTGTGGCACCTCCGACCCCGCCGAAAAGAGAACCGGGCCATAAAAATGCGTCGTCTATCCATCTCGCTGGCTAGATAGACACGATCCTCCCCCGATTGTAGAGCGCGATACTAATTTTTGGTACCTACACTTAATTTACCTCGGGCCAACCGACTAGACGACAACACACAACCCCGCTTAGGAAATGAAAATGGAAATGAAAATCTGTAAATTTGTTTTTATTGTCATTATAATTTGTAGTGCTGTGGTGCTGTGGTTCTAGTTGGCTGATAGCGTTTAGCACCTGACATTTTTAGTGGCAATTATCGGGGGCCACTGAGCGAAGTCAACGAACTGCTGCCACCGAGTGGGAGACAAAATGCCTAACTGTTCTGTTCCCTATCTGCCATTTATGCTCGTTAGAGGAGCATTAAAAGGCACACACACAAAAAGCCACAAAACCCAAACGGCCCAACAAAAATCATAGAAAATCAGAAAATCAGCTGCGAACGTCATGTTGCATGTTGTCATGAGTCATAAAGCAGAGTTGCATGTCCGCGGGCAACAGCAACATCTACATCCACGACTGCAAGTCTCCAAAGAGCCGGGCTTAAAACTAAATTAGAAATTAAAAAACAGAAACGAACGAACAAAAAATAGTAATGGTAAATATAAGCACATAAAAGGCGGAAGTGGAGCACTTTTTGTGGATTGTTTTGTGGGTCGAAATAAATTGGGAATGTTAACATATACTCTACACTTGAATTTTATAACTATATTTTAGATAAGTCAATTTATTTGTTTTTAACAATATATGTAGCTGACTGCTTAGCTTCAAGTATTATTGTAAAATAAATCATATGTCATATATACAAAGGCAGTGCATTTTGAGTGCGATTTATGCCACTCAATCCCAAACCCAAGCTCCACTGCACTTGGCTTCCCATTTATGAATCCGAATGCATTCCTGCCGATGCACCCACCGCCCACTTTAAGCACCACCTGCCACCCACCGAGTAGACCCCCCCGCCACTCCCCCTTCACCATTCGATCCTTTTTCCTTTTCTGTTTCGAGGCCAACTATTATATTTTGTGTAGCGTTTTTTACGACCACGATTACGTTTACGATTACATAAGAATATAATATCGCAATTAATCGCATTTAACACAAAAATGTTCGGACCGTCCAAGGTGGTATGCAATTCCCCGGCCACCCCCTTTACGCCACCTTGCCACGCCTCCCCGCCGCCCCTTTTGGCATGGCATGCGTGTTGTTGCTGTTTGCGGCTGGCGCAATCTCGACACGACATACAACAATTAAAAACTTTTTTAATCGCTCCGTTTTTTCTTGAATTTAATTTGATGGTCTGCGCCGAACTCCCTTTTTGTACCTCCCCCATTTTCGGATTTCATTGGCATGCGATTTTGGATTAGCGTTACGAATTCCAAGTCCCACTTCCAGTTTTTCTTTTGCCATTGGAAATGAAGTACTTCTTGTTTGCTTCCTAACCTACAGTTGTACTACCTGAATAGTTATTGTGATAGCCACAGTCATACAGTCAATCTAAAGGAGCTCGAAACGAGTTGGAATTTCCAGTCAAACCGCAACAATTATCCCCAATTCCATCCATTAAGTCACATTACGATTTAAACCCATTTGAACCCAACCAAAAGGCATACAACTAATTTCCGAACGAATAAAAACTTTTCAACGCACTTCAAGTGGCCACATAAAACACCTCGCATCACATCACTTTCCACACCTGGCCAAGACCACGCCCACGATTCGGGCTGGGATTACGGCCAAGTATCTCCAGCCATCATCATCCAAACCACCTAGGCCATCGCAGCCATCTCAGCCATCTGAAGCTCCGAAATTGTATTTTATTTGGTGTTTAGATTAAAAGATTTATGGCTACAAATTATGGTACTTTGCTCCGGCGATAACATTTCCGTTCGCGGGGCGAGTCGCAGGCCTACTTAAACTCGACTCAATTTCTTAAGGCCAGCAATAAAAAATTAACAATTAATCTTGAATGAAAAATCTAACGGCCCTTAAGTTCAGAGAGAGAGATCTCTATACTCTATTCGTTTGCCTATCTCGTTTGCCGCGGGTTTTCCTTGATTTTCAGTCCCAATTTAAAAGGCTTAAAAACCAATTGAGTGGCCATTATTAAAGCGAGAAGCGAGCGGCTCATAAAACTGAGAAATTTATTCTCACACCCAATTTGAGCCCAGCCAGCAGATAACAGCCCCCTCTCTTTCTATTCGAATATACCCCTCTTTTTCTCTTGCCCCACCACTTGAGGCTCATTAACGTGCCACGGATTCAAGACTGCAAAACACACACCTTAATTTGTCATTAATTTGCATACGACCAAGGAGACGGGACCCACCCCCCAAAAAATGGAAATGGACCGAAGACGGGCTGTACACTGGGCGAAAAGTTGTGGGGCACGATCGAATCCTACATTAAATAGAAAACGTGCACTTGAAAATGCGGGTTACTTATTTGCAAGATACATATTAATCCTCACTATTCCTGTCATGTTGTGTAGATTGACCACTTTACATGTACACACTTATATACCGCATTAAAATTTCTCCCAGTGACCGATTCACCCTCGCACTATTGAAACACTCAAAATAAAAGAACAGTCCGATCCGAGTGAATGAAATCGAGAATGGAAGAAGATTAGATTAAATGCAATGCTCGGCCGAAGCTCGGGTCTAGTGTGAACATAACTCTTAAACCAAATTACTATAAATCATTCGAAAATTCCACTTTTCACCTTCTCTGCGATGGACCTCCCATCTGGGCAGCGAACCAAGCAGCCCAACAACAACGGCCTAAAATTTAAATAATGCGGTAATAATAGACGCGCTTCAGTTGGTGTAATGACCGACTTGGATCCCGGACTGAGACTTTTCGGGTCTTGACTTTTCTCTACCGGGGGTAACACTTGTTCGCTGGGTCAGGGAACATCGCCATAAATTAGTCGGCCAGTTCGGTTCTGAGCTAACAAATGCCTCTCCTTTAGTTAGCCGAATTTTCCATGCGTTTTCCGGTCCAGCGAGTTGGCCTAGCTAATTAATCACACTGACCAAGTACGCATTATTAGATGATGAGCAGCCATAGATATTTTATATGCATATTAGGCTGAGGGGTTTATCTAAACGGAACCATGTCCTACGAGATCGGAGAGATATGGTAAATTGGGGTTCGGGGAGAGAGATCTTGTTCGTTCTTAGTGACCTTTTGAAGCCTTTAATAATATATTTTATATAATCTCAAACTTTGATGTGGTTATTTTTAATGTATATTGTCAAAGATTCCTTGCTATTTGTTATATATCTCTCTCTAACTTCACCTATTCCGCCGTTTATGTTTAGGTACAAGTACTCTTTCGCCAGAAGACGGCGCAAATCTTCTGCTTTGCCTTTGGAGCCACTTCCTCGCCGGGCTTTTAAGCTAACAAGACGTGAAAATGTCGCCGGATCGGCTGACTGAGCACCGACAACAAAGCAGGCGAAAAGCGGAGCATTGGAAAGCATTTTCCAGGCTGCGATGTCTGCGCATGCGCAGCTCCGACGACTTCCGCTCGGAAAGTTCGACTCCAACTGGGACCTAAAGCTGAGACTTAAGACGGGAAATTTATGCAGTTTTAAGTAAATTTGTTAAATGCGCGCTTTAATGCTTCGTTAACGCTTCGTAAACTTTTCACAAAAAAAAAAAAAAAAATACACAGACTAAGCTAAAACACAGAGCGAAACAACAGCAAAGTGACGAACAAAATAACTTGAGATCGCAGATCGGAGTGGAGAACTCCAGGGGCAGTTCGCTAGAACAGTACGGCATTAAAGTCAACCACCTGTAATGAACTGACGCCACCGCAATTTAATTCACTCTCCGCTCGGCCTCCAACTGGAACTTGCAATGGGAATCCGAGTGGAGCGATGGAGATGGAGGTGGATGTGGTGGCCACGGGACGGGGCGGGTCGTGATCCGGAATCCCAGAGGAAGCCCATGACCATGGACTCTGGCAGCGATGCAAAACTGCGCAGCGCCTCCGGGCAAAGCACTGGAAAAAGTGAGGGATTCTTAGAGGTAAATAATATACATAAAACAGTTGGAAAACTGGAAATATGTACAAATGCAAGGGAAAGTAGAGTTCTATGAATTTTATTAGCTTAATGATTCATATATGTATTATATATTTGTCTGAAAATCTCAAATATTTGTGGTTCGTCCTTTTTTGCCCAGTGCAGCCCCAGTCTTCGCTCTTGTATCCCATTCTTCGCTCCTCGATCCTCCTTCTATCCGCGCTAATGAGCGTCGAATGCTTCTTGGACTAGCTCATAATTAGTCATAGTCATACTTAGTAGCAGCTGAGGCGGCCTTGCCGGCTACAAATCAGCTGGCGATGGTCACGTGATGGTCACGATGGTTCATTTCCTAGCGATTCAAAAAATATATGAAATTCCGATACCAATTCACTTCATTATATTTTATTAACTGCCTAAATAAATTAACGCATACTATATATGATTTTTAGGGGCATTAAATATACGTCCAGTGGTTTATTTCTTTAGGTAGAAATTCTCTGGGCTATCATAATCAGAAATAACTAGCCAATATATGTAACTATCATATTCTGTTTTCCAAATGTTCATAACCTTAGATTTAGGGTGGTTAATATAATTAACAACTATCGCAGCTATCGATCGTGCTGCCATCCCTGATTTAAAGCGAAGCTGCTGCGGTTGCAGATCTCCTTTGAAATTTAATCTATTGTAACTAATTAAGCTGGGAGTGGGAGAATGAGGTCGGGGTGGCGGGAAAAGAGCAGGAAAAGCGCTTAATTTGCAGTTTATTTTCAAGCTTGCGGTTTTCGCATCACTTGCTGAAATGTATTTACATATCGCTGCATTCAGTTGCTCCGCTTTGGGAATTGTTTGCATAACATTTTACACCAGCTTGCCTCCATGGGAGATGGAGAGTCATAATTATGCCAAATCTGTGAATGGCAAAGGCAACTGTACTTTGATAAAAAGATAAAAGACGGTTATCATGATATACAATTGCTAGATTTTAAGGATGCTTAACAATCCAGAAAATGTTTTATAATTGATCATACTACTTTCAAATAACGCCACCTCCTTTATATATTTTATCGTTGGCAACTTATCGATTAATTACCGCTGCCGTGCTGGCCAATCGATTTTATCGATCGCATTAATTGAGCACTGGCATTAACACGCTAACACATTTTGTGTGCCCAATCCGACGATCATCGATCGCTTGATCACCTGATCACCCGTTCATGATCGCCTGCATCTCTCCTTAAGCCGCCTGATTGCAATTTATCCCCGCCAAACCCCCTCAACGATTTCGCTTCCATATGCCCGACAAATGGCGAACTTTTAGGCTGGCTGTCAATATTCGTTAAGCTCGTTCGCCGGCTAAAGTGTCAAGCCTGACAACAGCCGGGACATTTGCTTAATGATCTTACCCAGAAGTCGGGAAAATTGCGCCGAGATTGCCAGTGCCGATGCGCTAAATGAGTTGTGCACGGCGGGATAATAAGATATAAGTTTGGGAAATGGTAATCTTATATAGTACTTACACATAATTTTCGTTTCGAGAATTTCAATGTCTTGATAGGGTTGTTAGGTACTTGGAATGGAGTTACGGTGTATTTTAGGAATCTTTTTAAAGGTATAGTTCGATGAATGTCTCATTATTAAGAACTCACAAAAATTCCGAACAGTGGACCCACTTCGGTTAAGAATCCGCATTGCCATACATAAATCATCAATACGCAAATCAATTTGACATTTTCTCTCTTTTTCAATTAACAGCATTATGTTTTTGCTAAAGTTGGCTTAGTCCCGATGAATCTCGAATCTCGAATCCGGGGACGTGGGGACCTGGACACTCGCAGTCTTCGGGATCAGGCCCCAAAAGTGCTTAATAAACTTGTTGCCAAAGCCACACGGCAACGGTGAGCGACAGAAATTATAAATCGTTTCTGACATTTCAATTGACAGACACCAATGAGCGAGTTAATTTTCCAGCACCACAGTTCCAGCCTCACATCTCCAAAGCCAAAAGTAAATAATCCATTGCGTTACAGTGCCTACAAAAATTATTGCTCGTGCGTCAAGTTATAATTTTTTCATATTTTATTCGATTAAATTAGTTCACATATATAAATTATTATATTTTAAATATAACAGATATTTAATATATAAAACTAATCTAAATTTTTGATATTCTTCAATTTCCTCTAAGTAACTTGTTCTTCTGGTGTGATAAACCTGCAGTACCAGCCACCGTTTATGGAGCCAAAGAGTCACTCAACGTCGATCGCCTATTCTCATTCCCGCACCGATCCGACCCCCTCCCTGCAGAAATCTATACCCCTACCCAATCGACACTGTGGCTACTGTGTTAGCTGTCGCTCAAACTGGCGATCAAATGTGGCGTGATCACGGGCAGAGCAAAATCCAAAATGTGATTAATTTCTTGCATATTAGAAATCATTTTTCAATTACCAAGACGACGGGCTACTTATGATTTTCTGACAACTTATCAAATTAAAACGACAAAAATTAAAAGTGATATCAATGAAGAGATCAGACCAGACCAGACCAAGCCAGACCAGAAGTAGCACCAACAAAACCCGAAAAACAGTTGGGAGAAAGCCAGAAGAAAGGCCTGAAAAAGCGCAGGGGTGATGTGTACGGCGAACCGATGAATGAACGTGTGTAAGTCCCGTAGTCAATGGAGAAAATGAAAACCCATATGTACACATATGTGTATATGTATGTGGATGTATAACCAATATATCGAACTCTCGTCCGGTCAAGCGGACGGGGCTAGCATACCGCTCTTGCAAACACACATCAACGATCCGGGGCCCTTAAGACGCAACGCATCGCGATCTTTAAGCTGCTTAGAGGATTAGTGTTTTCAGACATTTGACACGTTAACGTTACGAAGGGAACGGTAGTGGTAGACGAAGGGGCGGAGAAGCGGCAGGGGCAGGGACAGTGGTCTATATAAATAAACATTTGAGTGAGGTAAACTTGCCCCACTAAATACTCGCCACTGCAGAGGAAGTGCGTTCCATGGGTGAACAGACCGAAAAAAAAAAAAAAACAGATGCTAAAACTGAGGCGGGGAATACCCTTTTCGTTTAAGATCCCTTGCACCTATCACAAGCTTACCAA
Source organism: Drosophila mauritiana (assembly GCF_004382145.1). NCBI lineage: Eukaryota > Metazoa > Arthropoda > Insecta > Diptera > Drosophilidae > Drosophila > Drosophila mauritiana. Next base: position 17,195,518 of record NC_046672.1, on the reverse strand, counting down.
ACCTGTTATGATCGCCTAAAGCAGTATCATATACTGATATTCAAAGTTTAATAGCTGTAGTTTTAAAAACAACAGAGTTATGAATAAGGTATCTATGAGGTGGGTAAAAGACTCTTGGTTTTTAGTCCTACCAATTCTGAGAAGGTTGTTCTAGCTTATATCGTTTCAGTCATTTGAATGTAATTAGGGCAAAAAAGTTACAACAGCTGATGAATGTTACAAAATATACAAAATATTAGTCATATTGTTTGCTTATAATAGGTGCCTACCCATTTCGCAGCTCCTCGTTGGCCATTCGCTTTCATTTGCATTTAAGCGCAAGTAAGTATCTCATGCCAAAGTATCTTTACCTGTCCAGGATTCCCCTTCCCCCCACCACGTCAAAGAGCGGGAAACGTTTAAGACACCTTTTTGGTTACGCATCGCTGCGCTGCGATCGCTGCAGTCGCCAGGTGCTGCTGCAGCAGCAGCTAAAAATGAAGAAAAAACCCAGCATTTCCTTATCTTAATCACGGCAAATTTAATTTAAACTCAATACGCAATTTACGCAAAAAGCATTTTAGATAAAGGACGAAAACCCAAAGCGAAACGGGCAACAAAGAGCGGGTAAAGTGAGCAGCCGAGCGGCTTATTGTTGCCCTTTTCCTTGCCGTTTGTTTCTCCTGCTGCTGCGCATGCGCAGCGCACGGAAAAGTTGACAAATGCCAAAATGCAAGCGGATTGTGTGTGACACTTCTGAAAAGCGGCTAAAAAGGCGAAATGCCCGGCGAGAGGGGGTTAAAAGGGTTAGGTTTGCACGGGGGGTTAAGGTTAAGGTTCTGAGGTGCGTCCCATCGCATCTCCCGATGCATTCAATCGTTCAAATTGTTTTGCGCTAAAACTCACGTGACGAGTGCAACAACGAGGACGCTGGGAAAGGTTTGCGATATCTTACACTTAGCAAAACAAGGTGACACGACTTCATCGTACCGCAGAATAAGCAACTATTATATTTCGACTAATAAATACACCATCTAAAACATGCTATATTGTAGTCCCCTGGTGCGCTTCGTCACTATGTGATACTGTACTGTATTTATTTGGATAGAAATTGTATTTAAAAAAGCTTAATTATATCTGTGTGGTATAACCCGATCTTGCAATCAAAATGTTGTTCATTTGAACAAAATGTTCATTGCTCTCTTGAAAAGAGCATGCATTTTCTCTCAGTGTTCGGGCTGCTTCTGCTGCTTTTGCGCCGCTCTTCATTTTATCAGATTTCTTAAGTGCAAAGCGAACTTGTTGGCTTTTTGTCGTCTTTAATGTTGAGTCCGAGGTTTAAATGTGACACTCGTGACTCTTGATGGGATTGCCAAAGACAGAGTAGAGCGGAGAAAGAGACGGCCTGCTGGCGGGGAAAGAGACAGGTACAGGGGGCTGCGACTTTCGTGGGAATGGCGGATTAATTTGCACACTTAATTATTTTCAAACTCATAAACTAGAGCGACCGGCGGACACTGGAGCGTTCGACAAATGAATAGAGCCGTAAAAAGTTATGCTCGAAAATTGAAAAACCATGTTAATCCACGCAAAGGCAACAACAACATTTATTTTGATTGCTGATTGAGACAAATGAAACGTTCTATAAACAGACAAATAACGAGGCCCCAACAACTTTGGCCACACGCCGCCGACAACTAAAGACAAAAAAAAAGTAAGTGGGGGAAAAAACTAAAAGCGACACCGAAGCCTTGTCAAAATGCATAAAAATTCAAATCAGAATCGGGCGAAAGAGAGGGGGCGATCCAAAGGGAAAGAGACAGTAGACGGGGCAAGATCAAAAGCGGGATCTCAGGGAGTGGGCTGGGTTTGGGCTTGGGTTCGGAATCGGAATCGGATCGTATTTGGGATCGCTACGATCGCTACGAAAACTGTGAGATTTAATGCTTATTTGCGCAGAGTCAAAACAAATTTCGTTGCGCCCATAATCATGACATAAAAAAGCAGAACAAAAACGATTTTCAATTCGATTTCAATGCGCACAGCAATTTAATTAAAGTTTTTCGATCACCCTTCCTTGCCCCGCAAAGTTATCGCTGCCTTCAAATATGCGGTATAGTTTTACCCACAAGTCTTGGTCGTTTGCCGGCGCTGTGCTAAGAGTCATTAAATCGGACATGCGATTAATATTATATCATTCTAAGTGACTTTAAATGCGTTCGCCTTGGCAGTGGGATTTAATTCGCATATGTACACACATACGCAATGTGGGAAAGTCCTTGTGAAAGAAAATGTAAGCCCCGAATAATATTAGCTAAAAGTTGGTAGAGTTGATATTACTTTCGAATGACTTAAACCTAGTAAGACTGCACTATGTTTTGCAATTTCCCCATTGCCATTGGAAAAGAAAGACAATGTGCTGCGACCTTGATTTCTATCCCATAATGCAGGCACTCTCCCCCCTGGGACGACCCAATCAATTTGCAATTCGATGCGGTGATCGCTGTATTAACCCCACCAGAACCCCTCCGAATATTGTTAGTCGTGTGGGGAACACAAATTTCCAATATAATTTGCAATTTATGTATTGTATTGCGAATGCATTTCATTTCCCTTGATTACCCATCGCGGGGGGGTGCGAATGTAGGCGGAGGGGGTAGTTTGAGTGGGCCACACACACGCGACAACGACCTGCACTGAGAGAAAATAATGGTATTGTAACGCATATGTCTCTCATGGTTAAAGTTAAAAAAAGCTTGTGCACAGTTGGTACAAGTGAAAATTACAATGAATATCATTAATCAATAATAATATCTATCAGTTATTTAATTATTCATATATTAAACTATTCAAAACAATTTAACAAATTATTTATGTATTTAAACTATTTATAGTTTGTATCAGTTAGCTAATTAATTATAAATCATTATGAATAGCAATAGTATTTAGGCAAATGACCAATTCTTAGTAAACTGTGTTATGTCTTGGTTATTCCAGAACTACCTATCCATTTTCCAAGACATTTTCTCCCTGTGTTGTTCAGTCGGCAAGCTATACAAATATGTATATATTTTTTCATATCTCGCTGGCCGCCGTGTGCAATTAAAACTAGGGATTGGGTGAGAATGAGTTGGCCGAGGAGATGGAAGCGAGCAAAACAAAAGGAAATGTTTAAACAAATTATTTCGAATTAAACCGCAGGTATTTATTAATGTTTTGTGCTTGGCCGAGCGTGTCTCTGTCTGCGGCGCTCAGTCTAAGTGCATTTTGCGAGCGATTGCGAGCGTTTGCAATTTTACAATTTTACAATTAACAGCAAGTGAGTGGCGATGACGGTGGGCGCGGGAGCAGTGGGGTGTGGGTGGGTTGTGGCGAGGGGCGAGGGGGCTAAGCGGTGGGTACAAAGCGGCGTATGCGTAATTTGTAATCGCTGCCAGCTGCTCTCGTGCCTCAGTGCCTGCAAAAACGTTTCAATTTCGAATTCGCGGAAGTTTTCTTTGCCTTTTGGCAGCACTGCTTTACTTTTCGGTTCCTATTTATATGGGTTTTTTGTGTTGTTTTTTTTTTGTTTTTGTTTTATTTATCGTTTCGGAGTTTTTCGGTTTTTGCGGGCAGTTTAATAACTGCATCTTAATTGGCCCCGCAATTCCGTGAGGCATGCAACCCGGTTGGGGCAATTAAAAGCACCCGCGGGCCTTATGCAATCGATTTTGGGGTACAGTCGCACCTCGTGCTTGACAAACTGACAAATCCCCGCCGACGGCCCACTTACCCACTTGGCCATTCGAGTGCTAAATTTGCTAACCGATCCAATCTGATCCGATACGATACGATACGATACGATACCATACTATACCACCACCTGACGCAAAGTCGCTTTAGTCGCTTTAGCCGCAATCGCCGGGCGGATTAAGTATTAAATCACCGCTAAATGGCCATGCGATAATTTCTGGGTCCGTCATAATCCCATAAACGAGAAATGATTGCAGGATCGATGTATCGCAATTTGGCTACAGTCCGATGTAAACAAAACCTGAAATTGCACACTTATTTAATGGCATTGCTTTCCTAAAACACTTTTTATTTGCTCTTAAAATAAACATTTTTCAAATACGGCGTTCAAGAACCTTTTGTTTTTTGACGGAAACTCAACTCAATACTTTTTAAAGGGCTTATAATCAAGCATCAACAATATTTTAACGGATTTAGAAAAAAAAATTGTTTGGGTAAATTTTTTAATTTTTTTTCTAAATTTGTAAAAAATAGAATTCCTCTTTTTAAATGCAGTTTTATTTACGAGCCTAACTAGAAATAGTATTCAATATTTAAAACATTTTTGTTTATTAACTTTTGCCAAAAAACGGATTGTTTTTTGACCGAAATTCGAAAAAACGGGTTTTGTCAAAATTTCAATAATTTTTGTATGGTAATTTTAATTATAACTTGGTTAAAAATTATTATAAAAGTGAAAAAATAAATGTTTTTAGCAGCTAATTACCAATGCTAACGTTTCCTATTACTTTTTGAAGGAACTAAGAAAATTTATTTTAGGCTTCAATTTTTGCCTTTTTTGTAAGTAACATAGTCAAAATTTGCAAAAATGTTCAAAAAATAGAATTCCCATTTGTGGACACAGTTTGATTGGGAATTTAAATACGAGCACAACGAGATATGGCATTCCAAATTCAGACAATTATTTTTTAAGTTGTGGGCAAACAACTGATTATTTTATGACCGTAATTCGGTTTTTCGCCAAATTCGATTTTCACGAACAGAATTTTTGTTATAACTTGGCTAAAAATTGTCATATAGATGAGAGAATAGCTGTTTTGAGCTGCTATTTACCAGTGCTAACGATCCCATTTAGTTTTTGAAGGGTTCAGGGAAATTAATTTTTGCATAAATTTTTTCCATTTGTTGTAACATCGTCAAAATTGGCAAAAAATGGTCAAAAAATAGAATTCCATTTGTGGATACAGTTCGATTGGGAATTTAAATACGAGCTCAACAAGGTATGGCATTCCATATTTGGACCAATATTTTTAAAGTTTTGGCCAAAACACGGATTATTTTATGATGCAAATTCGAAACAACGGCTCCGACCTTAAATTTGAAGATTAATTTAAAAAAAATTTAATTTGTTCAACTGTAATATGCGAATTCAGTTGTGAGCTTAAATATGTCACCGTATAGCATTCATTATACAAATTATCAATTGCAATTTACGCAGCTAAAAACGGCAATCGTTGACCTCCGCCCAGTTGTCCATTCAAAAGGCCGATCCCAAACTAACCCAGATTTCAATTTCGCGCAGACCAAAAGCAAACAGAGAGGACAAAGCGATATATATATATAGATATAAATATAGATATACGCGTATATTTTAACAATAATCGAGGCAATTATTTAACACATTTTGTAACCAATTGTCGAGTGGAGATGACAGACAAGACAAAGTCTTGAGATGGTGAATGAAACCAACATGCTTATGGAGGTTTTTTCGGGGGAATGATGGAGGTAAGGCAATAAGCGCGGCTAAACAACCAACAAAAAACATGAAGAAAAGGTCTATGTAACTGTCATAATTAAAGTAATTTGGTAGAAAATTTTTAGCCAATTAACCAAAAAACCAAGCAGAAAATACGACAAGAAAAAAGTTTGGATGTCTGACAGTCCAAAGGGGGCGCAGATTCAGAGGGGCAGCGATGCTGCTTAATTTAATACTATAAAATGTCATCATATTGAGACGATGACGAGGGCAAAAATTTAAAAATAAACTTCCAACGATCAAAAAAGCAAGAGAAACACGTGAAGTAAGTGTAATAAAAGCCAGTTTTCACTTGGAGTATTGTAACGCACTTTAGACAACACGGTTAACTAGCGATGGCAAATAGTGCACGACAACTTTATTGAAAATTAGAAATATTATTTATTGTATTTCATCATATGTATATACGGAGTAATTGCAGTAACCACTCTGTAAGATATCTGTGCTGAAATGACAGCTGTGAAATTCAAACGAGACCCGGCGGCGGCAATCCCAAAAACCGCAAAAGTTTTGACGCTTAATCAAATCGGCAAAGCGTTAATAATCCGATGTGTCGAAGGTGCCAGTCAAGTGTCACCAGGAATTCTGTCAGAACCAATCGAATCATCATCATGGTTGAGTATTCCTCGTGATGGGCTTAAAAGCACGCCGCAAAACTCGCAGGGAATTCGCTAGAACCTAACTCGAATTATTTGCTACAATTTACGAGAGAGTTCCTTGCAGAAATACAACTTTGGTGGTCGATTAGCATAGGCTACAAATGTATATTTCACTTAAATAATAAATTACTTAAATAATTACACCTTACATAAAACAGATGAAACGATACAAGTTTCTTATATATCGACGGTAATTCTTGAGATATACCCACAAAACTTGTCCAATACTTTGGCTTCAACGCGTGGGATTTCCAACGCGGTGTGAATACGAAATATTTGTAACACTATTGCCTCACCCCCGAAAATTTCTCTTTCCAAACCGAAGCCATTCAATTCAATTCAAATCCATTTCATTCATACGGTGCCCCGATTTTGCTGCCTCATTGTTGTTGCCTGACACAGCTGTGACCTTAGGCTGGATTCAAAAAAAAAGTTGGAAAAAATAGAAAACTGGGGGAAAAAACTAGAAAAAAGCCAAAACCACGTAGTAACAATCAGAGACAAAACTCCGATTTCGATTCCGTTTGGTCAGTGCTAATTATGTGCGGGGAGAGCGAGTGAGAGGGAGAGTTCAAGAGAGCGAGAGAACTCATAGAGGTGCCATAAAAATCTGTCAAAACTCACCACACCGACCAGACGACTAACTGCGCAGCCGTGGTGAGTCGTAGCCTGAGCCTCCCTTTAAACTCCGCCTTTTATTTTCTAATTGATTTAAAGTGTGTTAACTTCCGCTGTCGATAATTTTGGTCCAGCCAGTCGGTCGGGCCTCTCTTTCGCACCTCGGCAGAGCGCGTTGCCCCGCACATATGGCCATCTCTCTCGCTTCTTTCGCACCAATAAACAGCGACATCAGAAGAGTGCCAAAAAACGTACAGAAGAAAAAAATTAAATAAATACGATGGGAAGGGGTTGGGTGAAGAGCAGTAGAGAAAGAACTTGGCAAATTGTTAATTAATCTTCGTAGACCCGGGCACATGCCATCTCGCTCTCTCCCCTGCCGACTGCGCTGCCGGCGTCGACGTCAAGCAGGATGTTAAGTAAAAAGCATTTTAAAAGTTATTTTATGGCATTTAATGCAGTTTTGGATACAGAAAAACTGTGCGTTTAGATACTTTGACTCAAAGTTTGCCACTCCTGTTCTGCCACCCCCTCTCCATCTCTTACACTTCCTGACCCGCCACACCCCCTTGCCCACCAGCCGACCCCTTGTGCGAAAATGGCGAACGTAACGGAAACGCTTTTATACAATTAGATGGCAAGTACGTGGCATGTGGCAAGTACTGGAAATGAGCAAAAAAGGACCAAAGTACTCGGGGGTTGAGCTTAGTTTGCCACTCGAGAGAAAAGCACACATGACGCCAATTCTTCGGATCGAGAATCGCCCAAAAATTGTCAAGGTTGGCTAGGGCCTTTTATGAAGGTCTTGAATAAGGAGAGTATAACTCTAGAAGTCTGCTAGCTAGAAAACAGAAACTTTACACAATGTTTTATGGAGCTCATACCTACATGTTTCTTAAGTTTCACGAAAATCTATAGTGATTCAAGGGATAATAAGACCATTTGGTAAATGAACATGATATAATTTCAATAAAAACACAAATAGATGGTTTTTTTAGGTTGACTTACGTTTTGTTTGTTTATTTTTTTTATGGCATAGTCGCATCAGTTGCATTCATCGGGAAAATCCTTCGAAGTAGAGGGCTTTCCATTAACGAACATCGTACGAACTGCGATTTCCATGTACCACATACATTGTTGACTGCCAAATGTTTCATGTTAACATGGCCAGTGCAATAATAATGAAAAAATCGATAGCGGCGAATAGTTTTATATAAACACACAATGCTAACACAACACAGCACACAAAATTGCTTACAAAATCAACAAACAAGGCGGCCGATGTTGGCGATGGCCATGCAAAATGACCCATTACCATTAATTAGTTGCATTTAAACAGCGCCAGCAACAACAACGAAAACAGCTAATGAAATGACCGCCGTCGATTAAAAACGATAAGCAAACACCGTACAGCAACAAAGTTGTTGCAATGGCCAGTGACAATTTAAGTGCAATTAATTTTTGCGGCCATGCAACAAGGTGGGCGGCAGCGGAGGGAGGGGGCGTGGCCGTCGAGGGCCTACTGTCACTCTATTTCTATTACATTTTTGCAATACTCTTGACAGGGCACTTTCAACAAACTAGGAACAATAAAAACATCCTATATATTGTAAAAGTGCACAAGATGAGAAAGTGTCTAAATATAGTTACCTATTCAAAAAGATAAATATTATAATTTTAAGTTATGTTAGCGTATTAAGAGCTTCTTATAAACAATACTTAATATTTCCAATGCAACTTCTGCTTGACCACGGTAATTTTTTAAAGGGGAGATCTTTGGGGGCAAATAAATATTATGACGGTATTATTAAATATGATTTGCTGTCACGCCATCTCGCACACGTAATGCTGATTATTTTTTAATTAATTTTTCTACTTTAATGCTTTAATAATTCCATTTTCACTTTGCACCCCGCTACTATTTTGTTTTCCAGCTTTGTTTCGCTTTGCAGATCAACACAGTACAGAATATCCATCGATTTGGTAGAAAGAATAGAAAGTTTAGTCGGCAATTTAAGTTCTTTAATTGCAGATACGGAAATATGATCCTCTAAAGATGTTTAATTTATAAATTATATTCTAATCTAACCAAATATTGGAAAAGGAATTCACATAATAGAAGTAAGGGAGTTCTATCACCAGGATTTGTAGTCTCCATTCAATTAAAATTAGAGACTCAATTTATGAATATATGTATAATAAATATACTCAGACGTTTCACACATAGTTCATCCATATTAACCAGTAACCAGCTGGGAAGGTGGAAATCTGACCATAAGGATATGCTCTTCAAGCTCTGTTACGTGTAACTGTAATTAAACGAGTCAGCGATACATGATTTTAACGCCTGTGGCGCAGCCCCAGGAAAAAAAGGACGACGGACAAGGAAAAGCCAAACAAATAACACCTGAAAAAAAGGAGCCAGTAAGTTCTGAAGGGGTGAGCTGTTGGCTATGGCCGTTCCGGATCCCCCAACTCACTTTTGTCCACCGCCCCTGCTGCCGAACAAGTTCACATTACCAACGATCCAGGACCGCTGAGTGCGCTAAGCGGCTTTTAAGGACATGTCGCTGTGTCTATCTAGTCACAAGGACAATGACGCCACAAAAATGCCTCAGGTGCACTGAAAAAATGGTATAGGGAAATAGGAAACAATTCAACTAATTGTTTAAAATTAGAGGTCTTAACTCAGTTATTCAAAAATAATCGGGAACATTTAAAATAAACAGCATGAATTTCAATAAACAATAAAACAACCATTAGGTTAATAAGTAAAACATTGAAATGCTATTAAGGGCAAACATGGCACAATAGGTAAAATCAAACATTGTTTCCTAAAGCTAATATGTATTTATATTTCATGGCAATTAAATATAAATATTTAAATAAAAAAACAGAATATCCCTAGCATTTTGCTCAGTGTCAGTCGCACAACATGTGCAGCCTCGTAGGTCCCTTTGTCCATACCCTTGTGCTTGTGTGTGTGTGAGTGCTGGCGAGTCCTGCCTGTCATGTCCTGGCCAGTTTTGTTTTCATTTGCGGCCAACATAAGTGACCAATTTTATGTGTCATTAAAATTGGACGCGCTACCTTCGCCTACCTTCGCTTGCCTCTCGTTTGCTTCTGCTGCACTTTGTTTAATGAACACGCCAACAAAAACAGCTCTGGAAACAGGACCGCTCTCCCTGCCACTCCCCACCCCTCCCCTTCGACACGATGGCTACTTTCTATGCTCGCTGGCTTGCATAATTAAATTACACCTGTCCCAGTGGCCGCTTGTCCTTTATCCTTTGTCCTGGCTGTACAAGCGCTGCTCTCTTTTTGGCTTATTGAGTGTCCCAGAGTTCTAGACGCTACACTGTGAAAAAAAGCTTTCCTAAATTCCTTAAATATAAATTTTTTTTTAGTACATAATTTCTTAGTTTCTTAGTTTCTTAGTACATAATTCTTAGTCATAACGAACTATATATAATATTCCCAAAAATTGTTGAAAAATGGGAAAAATGACCCAATATGTACATATATATCCGTTTAAAATGGAATTAAATATAATTAAGAATTAATTTTCTTCCGTGTATTACCTTGTTCCTGCCACCGCTTAAAAGTTCATTAACGCGCCTGCGAAGCCCAGCTACCGGAAATGTCCGAACTCAGAGCCAAAAGAGTCTATTCCGATCCGATTCGACTAAACTAGTCCAGCCCAGGCCCACCAGAGCAGTGCGTTTTGGACTTGGTGTGTTGATAATTAGCCTGGCCAACGGGCACAAAGGAGGGAATTTACAGTAGCACTGCCACATCGAGACATCGAAGCCCGAGGCGCCCCACAGTGTCCGTTTCTCGGGTATTTCATTCATGGAAACTCACGTCAAAAGCCGGCTGAACCAAAACTCTCCGGGGTTAATCAGAAGTTCAGATACGCTATCTTGAAAGAAACGAAAACTGGTGAAATGTATCGGGTTTCCAGCTGACTTTGATCTTGAGAAAGTATGATATAAGAAAGGTATCTGGTTACCAAATCAAACCCCTATTGCGGTGCCTTTATGACGAGTTCTGAGGGAACTGTTATGCTGGTGAACTTTGAAAGTGTGTGAAGGTTCCATAAATGCGAAGTTATAGGTTACTTCCACATAGTGACAAACTACCAACGTAGTGCTCTCCATCTCTAAGCTTCTCTATATCCAAACAATTTCCTATTCTCCTATGCCGCATCCGTTCTCAAGTTAAGGTATCACTAAATAAAAGTGTTACGGTTCGATTTGATTTCGTTTCGTATAATATTACTGCTGGACCGTCTTTCAATTTAAAACCAATTTCGGAGATAGGGAGACCGATACCTAAACGCCGATCATTAAAGGATCATTAGTGCTCATAATCTGATTATAATGCGCTCAGTTTGACTCTGTTTTAGTTGATCTTTGTTTTTTTGTGATTTTTTTTTATTTTGGCTTAGCATTTTATTAAGAAACTTTTACCTGGGAGTTTTTTATGGTCTTGGCGGTGCCCAATTAATGGAGCACATCCCGTTGGCCAGTCTCCAGTTCCACATCCAATTCCACACCCGTCTATCGTATGGGATCTCATCGTATCGTATGGGATTGCGTGTCAGCGACAAATCTTGGGTCTTTCGTCTGTCTGCTGGGGTCATGTGAATCCGGGGAGCTAATGGTGCCGGAAATAGAATTATGAATACGTTGGCGTGCGTAATTTATGCCATTGGAAATGCTTTCCACCACGATCCCCAGTTCGAACCTCTTGCCTCTGGCCAGGGCTTTTAGATTTATCTATGGCCTAGCACTAAATAAACCACAGGATGGATCTCTGATCTCTCCTGGCTTGTTGCTTTTTGTCTTCTCCTCTCCTCACTTTTTTCTTTTTTTGTTTCTGCAGTCTCAGCGTGTGCGTATAATTTACACTTGAGCTAAAATATTGATACTTGAAAAGCAATTTAGATAAGGCCCGCAGCGAGCAGACTGGAAATTCCACTTCACACCTACCAAAAAACAAAAAAAAAAACAAGGAAAAAACAGGAGAAGAAGGTGTGAAAGGTATGCAGGATGGACATTAAGTGCCGGGGCCCACAATGCATTGGCAGCTGTCACCAGGCACCAGAAAAATACAGAAAACTACGTGTGCATATATGAAGGTAATGGTATAGGTATAGGTATAGGGATGGGTATGGGCAGGAAGAACTGGCGACGACCTTCGCTCGAGGACCTCGTTAGAAGTGCTACCAGCTGTCAGCGGACTTATAGGCCAACTCACACCTCAACGCCCCAAACGCTCCGCTTAATGAGTGAGCGATAACATCAAAAGGCCAGACATGATTTGTCCGAGACATGTGTATATATAGTATATAGTATATAGCATGGCCTTGCCTTACAAGTGCCGGATGTCCAGCCGTGCAATTAACGTTCATTTATTTTCGAATTAACATTTGATCATCGCAAGTCAAGGCGTTGCCGGTATCATTAGCAAGTTGTTCTCGGCCACCTTCATCCCTATTTAACGCCATTTTTAGCTGGCCAAACAGGAAACTGATCCTATCAGTCGAATTAAGGCGGCTTTCGGTCAAGTCAGCTGTTTATAATAATTCTAACGGGAAAAACAGCCGTTTGCCCAAAGAAAAAGAGGTAAGAGTAGTGTAAATGAACACACGTTTCAAAATGTGTGTTTGAAATCTGTTTTACTGTCAAACATATTGAATAAACTGAAATTTCAAGTAATTACTGCCTAAAAGCGTTACTCAACAATGGCCCTCTCCGCGATTGCTTCGATTCCATCCTTGATTACCTTCGCAGCACTTTTGAGTGGACTAATGCAAAAGTTACAAAACCCAAACTTGACCATGCTTAAGAACAAAGTTGTCGTGAGGAAATTTCCAGCTAATTTTCCACAGCTAGCATAAGAACAACTTGGCCACGGGCACACAAAAAAATAAAAATAAAGTGAAAAAGAGGCGAGAAAAAATGCAAAATGTTTTTAATGCGAACACTTTTAGCACTAATGGTGCCGGAATATTTAATTTGAGGACGCCAAAAGCGGAGCGACGATGGAGATGAAGGGCCCGAAAAGCGAATTCACATTAAGGACCAACCACCCGCCGCAGAGCATGTCAAATGTGAAGCCACCCCCACGGCGCACCACCCACTTTTCACCCACTTTCCACCCACTCCAAGCACCAGAACGCCCTCGGAGCTTTTGAGCTGGAGATGTTGGCGTAAATTTGTTAATTTGGCACCGATGACAACCAACCCAAAACAGCCCAAAGCCGGCAGTCACCACCACGTACCAGTCGAGATGGGTGGTGCAGTGGGTAGTGAGTGGGTGGAGAGTGGGTGGTAGGTGGGCGTGAGCTGGTAACATGGTAACATGGTAACGGTAACAGCAACAGGCAACCCCCGCCCATTTGGGTGGCTGCTGTTCAGGTTTCAAGGACCTGCTCCAAAATGGGTATGTTGTTTATAGTATTTATACTGAAAAATGGTCTTCGACGTATTGAAAAATATTTATGAAAATTCACTTTATTTGTTTAAGCTTAGAATTTTCATTATTCATTCAATTTCCCCTGTTCATTACATTAAGTTACAATTTAAATAAAAACGCTAGCCAATGTTTATCGCATTATAAACCGTCCAATTGATTGGCATTCAACCTGTCGGTCCCGTTTTGGGATAAAAAACCTTTGACAGTTATTACTATTACAATTATTACTTCATTCTTGAACTATAAATCACCCTAAGGGGTATCGATTTGTCTTCTTCCCTTAAGATTCCTTGTTTTTTCGGCATCTTCTTTTTTCCACGCCTGTTGGTGTTGCGAGTTAAAATTGTTTTAATGTCGAGCGAACGAGAGAGAGGCAAAAATTTATGCAAATTGCGCTCTTTTTGCATATTTAAAAAGCGAATACACGAGCACTTTGCCAAAGTAATTTGTTACATAATGGTGGCCAGAAGAGGCAGGAGTCCGGAGGCGGGAGACGGAAGCACCACCAGCGCAACCCGGGACCACAGAGAAGCTGCAGCATCCCGGCATCCAGCGATATCATTCCCACGTTGGGCGCCATTTTTGTTAAAAAGTTTAATTTGGCATAAGTGCGCGCCATTTTGGAGCATTTTCTTCAAATTTTTTGGGGTCATTTTTCGACGAAATGGGGGCACCTACAAAATGGTGAGCACGAAAGGGGATGCAAATTATGCAAATGCCGTTTGGCTTTTAAAATATGTTAATTTTAGTCGCACTCTTTGCGCTTCTTTTTGGCCCTTTTTAGCAAATGAGTGGGAGGCCTAAAAGGGACATGTTCATAATCCATTCGTTGGTCTGGGTATCAAGTTTAAGTGTTAAAATCATCAAATTGTTTTTTCTTATGAGATCCAAGACTGCCAAATATACCTGGCATTAATGCGTAATGGGTAATTTTTGCCATGGTATACAATTAATTAAAATACAGACCCGTGTTTTGTGTAAGCATTGTTCATTTTATTTTATTTATAAGGTTCATCTATTTTATGCATATATTATTCTAGTATCTTTTGAAAGTACATTGAAATTGACATACAATTTGACCTCTCTCCTACTTTCATGTGTGCCCCATGAGCATAAATCATTTCCGTTGACTGAATACAGATTACATAAGTCGCCTCATTGTTGGTCAACCAATTTCAATGAAACCCGCATTTTGAGTTCGCCATAAAAAGCGATTACAGCTCACTTTCGAAATGCAGCTAACACCTAAGCAGATCCCATATATAGTATACGAGTATATGAAGGGGATATAGCTTTGGGGTGGGGAAGTGCCATAAATCGCCAGACACGCCCCACACATCCCCCAGATGTCTGGAGGAGAGAGAGAGCGAGACGGCGACAGCACTCAATATCACCATTAAGAGCTGGCTAACAAAACCGGCGACAAAAAAATACTTGTCAACCTCTAACGATAATTGAGTCATAAACTTTATCTAATGACAATTTATGCCATTCAAAACAATGCATTGAAATGGAAATAAATTTTATTCGTGCGACGTTAAATCATAATTTCGAAAAACAATGCCATAAAATGAGAAAAAAAGAGAGACCCCGGTCTCATTAGCACGGTTAACTGGTAACTGGCAACAGGTAACCCCTACAGATGCCAGATCCCAGATCCTTCTTCAAGCGTAAAAGGCCGAGAGACGCGCACTAATTAACTAAAAAATTTCAATTAAAATGTCTTTTGTTCGTGTGATTTTCGCCGTTTGGCCATTAGTTCATAGCCGTGGCCAACCGGAAACTTTTGTCACCCGAAAAGTGGAAACCTGCCAGCTAATGAATGCACACAGGTCCGCCGGTTCGGTTTGGACATTTCCCCCATTTTAGTTTCATTTCCATACCATTTTTCAATCCCAATTCCACGATCTATGCACTCATTTCATTTTGGCTCGGTGTTCCCCTGTTTATTTGTTAATTTTCGGTTGTTGTCTTTATGAAAATTTCTTCATTAGCGCATAAATTAGGTTTAATTACATTTTAGTTGGCTTTATTAAAAATCACATGGCTGTGGAAGAGATCGTTGTGTCGAAAGGAAATGTCCCATAATGGGTCCCCAAATATATTTTATTATGTTTAGAATTTGCAGAAGCAGTATAAAAGATTTATACAGTGGAATAAGATATATGACACATTATTTTGAACTACATTTTACATACAAAAAAATGAAATATTATATAATTACCTGAATATTTTGATGATCTATTAACGTATATCCACTATATTTGATTTGTCGCCCAATCTCGATTTTCTAAGTCTTTTCCACTTACCCTGCTCTTCATTAATCACGTACCATTAACCATCAAGTCGGGCCAATTGATTGTCAAGTGCTCAGCGAAAGAAGAAAGAGAGAACAATTATATTTATTTACTTTTATCGTTGCGTATTTATCTTAATTACTTTTGGTCTATTGAGTGACCCGCGTCCTGCGTGTTGTACAATTCAATTTGATTCGACGAGCAGCTGAAATAAAGACAATCACAGGGAAAAAGGGGGAAAACATGCGACAACAAACCAAAAACAAAAAGAGTCAACGACAACGGCGACAGAGACAATTCAATCAATTTTAGCCATGTTATCGCCTATCGATATCCTTTTTAATGATACGAGTGGAGCGGAGTGACCAAACCTTTTTCCATATCATCCCAGTGCCTTACCTTTTGCCTTAGAGGGGCCAAGGTCTGGGCCATATCATCGACCTCATCTCAATTTACCTTCGGCTTTTCGGAGCGCTAGTGCCGAGTATGCCATCAAATAGGGCGAGGGCTGATGGAAAATGGTGTCGTTTTGATTCACCGCAAAACAAAATAATTCATCAATCATGCACACTTGACCGAATCACCAAGCGGGCAATCCAGCGGACGGACAGAGGAGCGGACGGACGACGTGTCCGGTTGTTTGGAGCTGGAAGTGGATTCCAATTTGACCATGGCACAGTGGGCTGGCGAATTCGATTACCAATCGAAAACTGCTTTCTAAGTACGACGTCCTCAGCGCTTCTCACTTTTGAATACCTTTCAATAAAAGGGGCCTATCTATGCGCTTCTCAAAATGCTAACTTTGAAAAAGGTCCTAATGTGTGTAATAAACTGGTGCCTTTTAAAACTTCATTTTTGGGTTCCACCGGTTGGTTAAGTGCCATCCCACTGTCCCGTCCACGCCCATGCCAATGCCTAAACCTAAGCATTCTCATACCTGGCACACTCACTCGAATTAATGTGTGACCCTGCTGTTACCCCTTCCAACCGACCCGCCCGTTTTCTCTGGACCACGTTAGTGCCTTTTTGAACGGCGTTAGATTGCCGTCGCCGCAGTTGACAGCGTCGCATCCTTTTTGGCCGAAATTGATAGTCTACCGTGTGACAAATTATCATCAATCAATTTGAGCGTTGCGTGGGCCGCCTTCGATTGCCACGCCCACGTTAATTTTATTTTACTACAGAGTTAACAGCATAATTATGTGGGAAACAGTATATGCTTTTAGTGACTGCACTGAATTATAAGTACAACTTATTAAAATAGCACAACATGACATCGCAGTGGGCAATGGCCAGCATGGTAACGAAGCGCACTAAAAGGCTATGCAAAGGCTACTGTATGTAAACGAAAAATAGAAATGTTGTGATGGACCCATAACACCTAGTGGCATTAACCCAAGGTAATCCGTTTTGCGACCATCTAGCGATCTCTTGAGGGAAACCCCTGTGGAGTGGCTTGTCTCAACTATTTCTTCAGATTTATCGATCGCCAATCAACGGCTTTCGCACGCTTAACGACTGAATAATTTTAAGCAATTTAGCAGGGGATTCAGTGAAGTGAAGGGTCGCAGGGCGAGGTGTTCAGAGTGAATGGTGAGCAAATTGACAAACGTTCAAAATGTAATCAATGCGAGATGCGTAAACCGAAACCGACACCATACCAATAACCCATACCATACAGTACCATACCTGCTGAGACTCTGCGATCGGGTGGATATATTGAATGAATCGGGTATGTGGAGCAGGCCACTTTTGACCAAGTTAAGTGCTCATTAATGCGTAACACGGAGATTGGCTTCAAAAGCCATGCACCGAATGCCTTTTAATTGTTATTAAATTACCTTTTGCCAGAGCCCATAGCGAGTTCACATGCCTGGACTGACTGGACTGGAGTGAAGTGAATGTGAGGACCACACGGGAGTCACTCAATCGAATACACCCCACTCTACACTGGGAAAATAAATGTCTAAGTAATTTTTGGAACTTGCGGTGCTCAACCTGTAGATCAGACACTTTATAACATAAGTACCAACTTGAAAAAATCAAATTAAAATTGTGTGGTAATCTTTAAAAAAAAAAACAAATATATAATTGAAATGGTTTAATTTATATATTCTCGAAAATGGAGGTGAACTTTATGTACTAGAGGATCCTTTAATTTTCCGCAGTGCCTCCTATCCGCGTATGTGTGCACAAATGATATTTAGCGATCTATTGTTGCGACGGACTTTCGCCAAAGAAGACGATGATTTTGCATATTGTCGGGGGTTAGTGGCAAGTTCAATCAACTATAATGCGAAACCCAAGCCCGAGGCCCAGAAGCCCAAGCCGAGAAGCCCGCGGCCATTTCGCCAGCTACTGATGGAGTAAAAAATAAAAATAAACCAAGCGAATATATATATCGGAAAGTTAGGGTTACGTCCACTTGTATTGGGTTAAAAATCGAAATCGAAAACCCAAATTATTGACACTTGAGGAGAGAAGGTCGACGCCTGTCTTCAACTCTTTTTCGTGCCCGAGCTACCGAAAAGTGTTCGTTAATGAAACTTAATTGATTCAATTCATTAATCATTAACCACGGCCCCCAGACAGCCAGAGGATGTGTTTACCCCTCTCTCTCTCTCTCTCTCTATCTAGCGCAATAGTCCCGTCTCTTTCACCGTTTTCCATCCAGAAGGCGGGCATTACTTCCGGTTGGCGTTAAGGGTTAAGCCCTTCAGATGACGCAGCTTGAAACAATTTTAAGATTATCCAGACTCCTCTGAGACTTTCACTTAATGTTGGGGAAAAATGGGGGAGTAGTTGGGAAATAATCATCGATTCGAATGGAGAATCCGAGAAGCGGGCTGTTGGTCTCGGGTTACTAAGTCGTAAACTACAAACTATTCATATATCATCTTCCTAAAGGGCCAAGTATTAAATAATGGTTAATATTAGAAAAAGCCACTTCATAAACACCCTTTAAAAAGAAAAAAATGTACAATAATTCTGATATTTAGAATATGATAACTTTATTTTTAAGAACCTAACTAATTTTATTGGATTTAACTCCACTTAATAATTACATGACCTACTTAGAGACCAGAGGTGCTCAATCTCCCATAGATAGTGTATTCAATTATGCATTTTTTGATTTAAAATGTGCGCAGGCGCAGCTCGAAGAATGGAAAAGTGACAAATTTATGGATCGGCTTGGGCTTTCCACCTCTCTTTTTTTATTTTTTTGTTTTGACAATGAAAACTCTTCTCCTCCACTTTGATGTGCCAGCGATTGGCTTACCCACTCGAAATAGGTGTTAGTCGAGGAGCGGGCATTGTTTTTGGTTGTTAAATTTATGTTTGGCTCTTAGCTAAATTCAAATTCTATCGCTCAATTATGTTGAGATAAAAGGAAATTGCTGCGACATTAACACTTTCTTAATCTGATGTTCTGAATTTATGTGCGGCCATGGAATTTTGAGGCGGCGTCTGGTCTCGTACCGCCGAAAAATCAGGAGGGAAACAGGGGAAAAGCAGAGCTCGGATGAATCTCAAGACCCGGCGACTTGTTCGATGTCGCTGCATTAATGCCACGCGCACACTAAGCGGGCCAAAGTCAAAGAAAATCAGAGGACCACGCTCTGTGTGTTGTGTGTGCTTGGGCTGTTTATTTTAAAATTTATTACCAAAATTATCGACTAAACGATGCAAGCAAAAACAATCGATAAAAGTGAATTCTTCGCTTGGGACCCCGAAAAAGGCGAGGATGGGGGAAAAACCTTTTAATTTGCTTGTAACAAAAATTTGTTATCTCCTAAACTGTGCCATAAAAAACGAGAACGAAAAAGGCCGCGGCCGCAGTGCCGAACCCAGATCCATTTTAATATATCACACACAGGGACAGGGAGGCTGAAAACCAAAAAAATAAAGCGAACAAAAATGAAGAAAACTGAGTCCGAACTGAAAACTGGATGAGGCCATGGGCCACCAGACACTTAGTCTGGAATTGGGTTCGGTTTTCAGTCCTCAGCTCTTCGGTGGTTTTGGGCTCTTGGGTTTTGGGCCTGGCTTTTCGTTTCAGGCTCTTAAAAGGTGTTGATGTTTAAGTTTAACATTGTTTCTCGTTATCGTTATAGTTTAGTGGCAGCGACAACAAAAGCGGTCCAAATAAAACCGAACAAACCAAAGGCCAAAAAAAAAAACACACACATCCAGCTAACACCGAAAAGTAACCGAACTTGGCTAATTGATGCAACTTTTATGACGGCGGGCGGCTCCAGTGTTTCGGATTGGGATTGGGATTCGGATTCGGGCTGGTATTTTTAGCTCACACGTTTACAACCCGCCGATAAGCATCAGCAATGCTTCAGATAACAGCAACAACGACTGGGACACACTATATACACATATAGCTACGTATATGTATGTGTGGATGTGGATATACATATGTGCACTCGTATATAGTCCCTGGATCTCTGGACCGTGTGTTTGTATCTGGAGCAATCGCGTACAACTTTTACATTATGCACTTTTGAATACATCTTGTGCAGATAAGGCTCAAGTTCTGGACCTGGAGCTAAAGTCGCTGGGACTCACGGAGTATCGCTGGGGCATGTCCATTTGTTGCCCATAATTGAGTAGAATATGAATATTACCTTCAAATTGGAGGATTCAAAATTTGGTGTATATAATATTCTTCTCTATTGATATTTTATATAAATATTAATATGTTTTAAGAATCAATGTTATTGCAACTATTAGCATTTAGAGTTATCCCAATTGTATTCAGTTGCTGTATATATTTTCAAAGCGCCTTATGATTTTATGATGGGTATTCAGTCGACCCGAAGTCATTGGTCGTCCAGTTCCTGGGGTTCCTGGGTTCTCGTCTCCGCTAAAATATATTCATCACCGAGGAACTGATAGGAGGGCAGAGCTTTAATGAATGGCCACATGGAGAGTCCAGTTCCGCACCTGAGTCGAGATGAAATGAGTTGAGCTGAGTCGAAGGTAGGTAGGTGTGCTAATTGATGTGCCATCTCCCCATCGCCATCTGCATCTGCTCGAGGAAAGAGTGTTGGGGACGGAGAAGGTGGAGGATGGAGATGGAGATCGTCGTTTGAGGATGGTGGATGGAGGACTGATGACGGAGGACTGCAGCCTGAGGACGAAGGAGGACTTTGGCGCACGTCATCCTGGTGGACGCGTGGGCTTATCGCGGTCCAAACTTTTCGGGGCGTCATAAAGTTGCACGTTGTCAAGAGCCCGAGAGTCCGGAGAGCGTTGCCTTCGCTTTTTGAGCCTCTTTGAGCCATGTTAATGCATCAATCTGGCCAGGAAGAAAGGCAGAGAGGCCAGGAACTATTTGATTTATGTAGATGCCTGTAACCGAGGTTGAATGTGAGCTGAGGAATGCTGGATGTGTAACAAAGAGAGTGCCAGACATCGAAGGGGGGAAAGGGGAAGTCTGTTTAAAGGAATATCAATCGCATTTGTTTGCTACATTAAAACAAAGGGTCCCATACTTTCAATTCCACTCAACATAGAAGAGAAATCGTTTAATTCAGACAGTTTATTGAATGTTTCGCAACGTTTAGTATGTCTTTGTCCATTGTTGTTCTAAACTAAAATCAAATATTTATAAGAGCTGTCACCCGGCTAAATATAAAATTGAATCAAACAAATCATCCCACTCTACGAATAAAAAACCCTAAACTTGGCTTATAATCCAACTGCAGATACCAAAAAAAACGAAGCCATTCAAAAGTCGCTTAGTATATAGTATATGGCGGTGTTACCATGACAAAGAAGAAATCGTAAGAAAAATTGATTCGAACAATGCGCACACGAAATCTATAACCATAACCATATAAAATAACCGACAGACATGAGCACACAAAATATTTATGCAGCGAATACCGTACGAATGGCGAATATCGAATAATGAGATTCGAAAATAAATAATTTAGCACTTATCTTTAAGCAAAATGTTAACTTAATTAGATAATTACTTTAATGTCATTTTAAACAAAAACAAATGCGCTGTCGTCGCACTCCGTTTCGATATTCCAAAATCCGAGATTGGATCGGGGCATTAACGCACACACTCACCGTTTTTTGACTGAATGAACGCTGGAACAAAAGGAAGTGGAGGGGACAAGGAGGAGGAGATGGAACCAAGATCGAACTGAATCGAATCGAATCGAATCGCATTCGAATCGAGTTGAAAACAAAACGTGTCGCCATCATCAGCCGTCGTCGTCGTCGTCGTCGCCGTTGTCTCCCCGAAACTTAATTAATGCACAATCTTTTATATTGTTGGAAATTGACTTAAATTATTTATTAGCGAATAAAATTAAAAACTTAACGCCATAAAAGTGTTAAAACCACTTAGCAAGCCATTTGCCAAAGCCACATCACATCCCCCTGCTGGGCATCCGAATCCCCACAACCACAACCACATCCAAATCCACATCCAATTCCGATTCCGATTCCACATCCACAATGCCCCCGAGTCGAGGGCAAAATCATTTATATGCGTAAAGCCTTTGTCAGAAATCGCTTCATTTGACAAAAATAAAACCCAAATAGAATTGACAGTGCGTGCCGTTGGCATAAGGACTGCATTTTTTTGAGTAGAAATCTCAAACCAAACCATTCCTTGTATTTGTATATAATCTTCTAAATACTGAGATATATCACTTGATAATAATACAAGTTTTCGCCACTAAGTTAACTGCCGTCTACTGTAATGGTACAAGATCATATTGTTACAAGAGTGTGTATTTAAAAATGACTTCTAATAACTGAACATAAAAATATAAAAACCAAAATTTAATTTTTCCTTAACAATACCCATTCTAAACTATAGCTCAAACCTTGAGTGCATCAAATTCTTTCCAATGTCTATTAAGATAGTCCTGTCTTTATTGCCACGTAACGCACTGTCCATCTATTAGTACGTGCTGCTTTAGAAGTCTTCGATTTGAAGCGCAACTTGGCTGTGTTTTAATAAATTAACCCTCGAGAGCAGTTCGGATCTTCGGATCTTTGGATCTGCGATCTTGGGCCACTTGACAAGTCAGCGCCCGATTGCTTCACCTTTAACGTTTTGCGTTTTGATTTTGTCATTTTTCTTGTTGATATAAATATGCCTGCGATTAGCATAAAAAAGCAGTTAACAATTTGTACAACATTTATCTAGTTTTTCATTTAGCTCTCTCGCCCCGCTCAATCGCGTATGGATTTTAAGTGGTCTTTTGTATAATGTGTAGGATATGAATGGCAGACCGTATATGTCTCTGTCTCCAAAGTCTGGGGTCTGGTCATGGGGCCAAGTTGGCTTTTTGGCCCGGATTAAGCCTGGTTCATTCATGCTTTGCAGATGGAGAGGTGGAATGTGCCGCTGGCGGCCATAAACTTTCATTATTAAGACCGTTTTTGATCGCAACCGACTACGGGAACTTGACTTGTGGCCAAGGTTCTGTCTTGGAACTTGGTATGTGCATAGTGTTGACGAAAAGGAGAGCGAGCACTGAATAGGGCTTAAGTGGTGCAAATTAGAAATTTGCTCATAATAGATCGAGTTTGCAGAGATCGAAGACAGTGGTAACTTACTTACCAACTTAAGTACCGCGAAATGAATATGTTTTAAGGCGAATTCCGCCACACAATCGAAAATGCTCATATCCAACATTAATTGTTATCGTCTGCTTGTAATCAAATACGGGAATTGCTCCACAAGCAGCGTTCTGAAATTCATTTGGTAATTCGAAACGCTTACAAAGTTACGGGAGGCACAGTGGGAATTCTTTGCGGCAAATGAAAAGTACATCAAAATAGTAATCAAAAGTAATTTGCAACAGCAACAGCAAACAGAAATGGGCGACAGGCGGCCACTTGAGTCCTTTTTTGAACCATACCATACCATAGCATATAGACCGTATGCCACAGGACGACGGGGTGCTCGTCCTTCCAATTCCACTTCCACTTGGTTTACCGCGCGCATCAACACCCTCGGCTAATTGATGACAAATTATTATGAGCTGCCGCCTCGCACCCAAAGCCAATTTTGATGAATGGAAATGGAAATGAAAATGGAAATGGAAATGGATGTGCATGTGGAAATCGACAGGCAAATGGAAATGGAAAATGAAAAGTCCGTATGCCAACTGACGCGCCTGACAACTGTCAAATTAGCAAATGAGCAAAGCGAGCTGCCTCACAACAATGGCAAATTAAGGCCAGGAATTACCATTTTGCATACATACAATACAAAGCCAAGGACGAACAAAGGACAAGCGGGGGTTGATCGAGGGGTTCTCGAGTGCCAACAACGGTAATTCAGGGGGATTAGGGGGCACTTTTGTTCGATTTGGCATCGAAATCCACTTAACTCAAGCTGACACCCAGTTGCTTTACTACGCATTTGTATGTTAATTGAAATTAAATTTATCAGAGAATTAACAAGTAAAGTTTATTTATTTATTTATTATGATAGATAGAATGAATAGTTTACAAAACTAGACTAACTTAAATAGTATAGCATTGGCTAAGGGGCCTACAGCTATATCGATTTACAATGCTATTATATCTTAATTTAGTTAATATATAATTTGCTAACTAATTGCTGGCTTGCTATGTACATTTGTACTAGTAAAGTTATTCTTCTTTTAAACATTTTTTAAACATACCGATAAATACATTACATTAAAACTAATTTGTGAAATCCCATCTATTATACAAACAACATTGAGAATTAAAATAACATGAAAGGCTCTGCACCGTTCTCCATTCGCCCCTTCCCGCCGATCGATCAACCCTCGGCGGTCTTTTTCGCCTTTGGCCTTCTGCGTGCCGACTTTTTGGGCCTGCTGTTGCCTTTTCTGTTGTAGTTGTGTTGTATTTTTATTCCTGGGCCTTGACTTGGCACAATTGTATCCGTAAATTGGCTCAACTCGAGTCGAAGTCGAAGCCGTAATTGGATACCGATGTGGCAACTGTTTGCTTTCCGCGGCCTTTGTTTTCCGCACAGCTTGAGGTCCATTCAGGACTCATTTTGACCGACTGACTGAGTGAATGACAGGCGGCAGGACTTGCTTTTAGTTTTGTGCACCATTTACCATTTACGATTTACGATTTACGATTTACATGACCGCGGGCGCAGTTTAGTCACACTTCAGTTGCCCCCCAAAAAAGTAGTGAAAGCCAAATACAAAAGTAGGTACTCGCATTCTTTTTTGGCCACGTGCCGCACTCTCGACCTGGCCAAACAAAAGCTTGACTTTTGGCGGCTTTCGAGCGTGTATTACCCAATATACACACACATATCCTGGGACCACACACAAGCTCGGCTAACGGCACTTGGCCACAAAAAAGTGCACAGCACATAATATCGAAGCTCCGGGAAAGTATCGGCTTACTGCCATATCACATCGCCACGTATGGGATCGCCTTTTCAGCCATCATCATCGCATCATCATCATCGTCGCCGCCGCTCGGCTGTGAGAACCTTTTGACATTGGCGTGTGCCCCACGAAGGCGAGGGAATCAAGTTTTGGTTTTGGATACCCTATGGAGGGGTATGTTAAGCTGGGGATTGCAGAGATGATAATCCAATCGCAAGAGACCTGATTTAAATGGACAAACTGAGAAGTTAATGCTTTATACAACCTCGACTTGAGCTCGAAAGACAAATGATTTTCATGGAAGTGGATTTTCATGAAGTATGTATGTATCTTTAGGCAAATGATTTTCCAGGATAGCCACCTGGTTCGGCTGATCCTGGATCTAGGCTTCGTGAATTTCATGCACAGACTGATGATTGCCTTTTGCAGTTTGCACAGTTAGAATTGATTGAAAAACCGAAAACCGAAAACCGCAAATGCAATTGCAGAGCGAATTGCAAATCGAACGCATGCAAATTGGGCCGGCGGCTTCAGTTGGCATCGGTTTTTCAGTGGCAGGTTCAAAACCAGTAGCCGCCAGTGGGTCCATGTTCGTATTTGAGGTCCAGATTCCAGATGCCCCGTCCATTCGAAGAAGTTTTAGAGCAGCTACAGAGGGCAGTGCGGCAGATTGGCAGCGTTTAACTGGCGGCGACGACCGACAAATCGATTTTTCTGATCCCTGGCGCCACATAGCCCATTCACAGTAATTTAAAGGCATCGGGATCCGCTGGAGGAATATATATTCTCGTATCTCGGCATTGACATAACCTTGCATCGCCTGACTTGCCCCTTTGACCAAACATAAATCTCCGTTGACTTCCTGACCTCCGCCATCTAATTCGATAAACACACGCATTTAAACGCACAAATTTATTGATAACGGAAGCTCCCAAAATCTCATTCCCTTCAACCCCCTGGTGACTCCATGTGGGTACATGCAGAGAAATACTTGGTATACTAATATTCTTACAGGGTTACAGAGCCTAAAACTATATAAATTGTAAAATAGGATGGTACACAAATAATATTATACTTTTTTAAATATGTTAATGATATTCAATGACAGCGTGTGCTTAAGGTAACAGATTAACTCTTTTACTTTACTTTTGAATTATATTACAAGTTTAAAAATATTAAAATAATATTCTATCAAATCGAATAACACAATAATGATAATAAGGAATCAAATGTTTGATTTATTTAATAATTTAATTGTTTGTATATGTTTTAGCTGACTGTGGGCATTACGTACCATTTTCTCATCGATTCGATGTTCGCTTTGTGCACAACAAATCGCCTGTGTAATGAAGCAGCATCGCCTGCTCCATCCTGAATCCCAACATCCTGGCATCCTCACATCCTGACATCATCCTGGCATCCTGTGACAAATTAGCCTCACAAAGAAGTCGTTGGAGGATGGCATGGGATAAAAAGCGGGCGAACTTAAGGCGCATCCTGGCCAGAAAGTTGTCAATTAACTGGGGAAGAATGGGGTGGTGCAGAGTGGGTGGTTGGGTGGCTGGGTGGTTCAGTGGTGCGGTGGCAAGGACGACGGCAAGCGCATTGCAATTGCTTCCGGTGTGAAAGCACTTTGTTAGCTCGGATGCACAAAAGACACAAATTTGCCAAACTCGCCTGAATGCGACCAATGGCATTGGACAATGGAGGCAATCGTGGAAAAGGGTGATAAAATCAAACAGAGTCATTTAAATTCATGATATTCCGATATCCTCCTGATATTGTATCGACTACGTTAGCCCTAAATATAAAAAAATACCCAACGAATTGGATAAGCACTTAAATTAATGTTATTGTGATTTCCACAACTACATTGTTGTGAGGAAATGGGGCGAAAATCTGAGAGCTATAAATTTTTGCATACATAAACATTTCAATCTTCTAATATTATTCTAATCGAATAGTTAACCACCGAATATAATTTTAGTTAGATTACTAGCCCATAAGGCTTCATTTTAATCTTTTATAATGCTATAACTAAACCAAAATATACCCCTATTAGTTACCCCAAGTGATTCTATCCATATTTGTATTAGCGAATTTTCAAAACAGTCAACTCCATTTGCGGGATTAGCTTGAGAAAGTTTGGAGTCGCTTTGTTTGCCCAATCAACTGTGAGATGACAACAAAAATATGCAAATAACCACCACCATTAGATTGTGTACATAGGTATAGCCTCCCACTGGCCCAAAAGTCCTGGCCCCGCGTTCCCAGTGAAAACTTTCGCACGGTCTGACGATTTGACGGGCCACTCATAAATTTATAAGTACTCGCACTCGAACTCGAACTCGTATCGTCGCTCTCGGGGCACTCATAAAATTTTTAAATCGATGCGAAAAAACCAAATTGTATTCAAACCGCAGCGGCGTATAATCAATTTGTTACAGAGGCGTTATGCAGACGTTTCTACGCACAAATCCAAAAGACGAAATCAAAAAAATACCCCATCGACACTTGACTTGGATGACGACGCAGCCACTTCACGCAGAGTTCCAAAGTCGAAATTGATGCCAGTTTGCTTGAGAATCCGGATCCGCATCCGGATCAGTATCCGGATGAGGATGAGGGCTCGGCTTCGGACTTGGGAAGGAGCAGGGATACTTGGCCAGGGGTTGTGTGTGTGCCACTCGAAGGCAGCGCAAATTGAATTCGCTTAGCCACAACCCCATAAATTAAAACATTAACCAAGGCGGCGCTGTGCAGAAATTGAAATTGTCATAAAAGTAGCGAAAATGGCAAGCGGCATGTAAACAGCCAAAACAAACAGCAACGGGGTAGGTCCTTGCACCAGCTAGAGATGGCAGTTTTATCGGACTATCAAGGATATCGGTTGATTTGGGTTTTTTAAATTTAATGGGTTATGCAAATATATAGAACATGCTAAGAGGTAGCTTGTAGATTTACAATTGCTAATTAAAAAGGCTAGATTGTATTCTGTAATATGAAACTTGGCACTTAATTATTTTCTCCAATAGCTTGTAAACATATTTTCAACATTTATTAAACACTTAATAAATATATTCATTTTGTAGCTAGTCATATTTGTTCCCTTGCCATGTATAACCAAAAAGTGAACTATCCATGAACTCGAAAAAATCTAGTAAAACAAACTCTTTAACCCACTTAATCAGCAGTTAACCCAAGGGCGCCGCACGTTGCCATCTCTATGGTGCTGATTTCCATGCAGGGTGGAAATCCCTTCCGTTCCCGGCAAGTCAATTAGAAACGTTTCGACACTCGAGCGGCTAGCGGCGTCTTTGCGGAATCGGAAGCGGAATTGCGATTGGCGATGGGGTGGGGCTCACTTCTTGGCAGGATGAGGACCAGGACCCTTGGCAAATGTTAACAATTTCTAAGTGAGCAGTTTAGTGGCCGCTTCCCAGGCCAAAATGCAACAGTTCCTCGAGTGGCCCTATCGAGTTGCGATTTGCGCTCGAACCCTTGAGATTTCGACTGCGACTTTGCGGCTCGTGTGTCAGCTCGCATTAGGCTCAGGATCGCAGAAAGGTCCTTCAGCCGTCGACGAGTCCTTCAGTCCTGTGCAAGACAAAGGCCAGTTCTGGATTGCTCTTTTTTTCTTCGTTTTATTATTACTACACACAATAGACGTCTTAGGACTAGGCACAAAAAAAAGTTGTAAAAAAAATACTATATTGTTTGGAAAAAATCGTGTTGCTTATGTTGTTGATCTGCTGCGTATGTACAAAAATCATTTACAAAAATTTACAAAATTGCATCTATAGCTAGGTTTAATTAAATATAGAAAAAAAAAAGATTTATATATAGGTTTATTTTTTGTTCACAATTACTGAGGGGTTATTCTTGGAAACAGATGAACATGGGGAGTGTCTAATACTGTTACTTGTTGGGTAATTCTATGTTAATCTTTTCGTGGAATTTATACAAATTTTATTTAGTTTACCACAAACATATTTTGAAATACAGTTTTAGTGGCAGTACGGACATGATTTTTAATGTTTTTTAGCAAGCACGTCTTATCTACAGCTGTGTCAAAAATAGTGGTAACTATATTGGAACTTTTCGCAAGTAATGAATTTATGATTGGTCGTTAAAACTCTTGCTGACATTTTGAATGTGGTAAAAAGTTTTGACATAATATCTAAAAAGGTTTGCAATTCTTGGGAAACCACATATATATATCTTAAAACCTTTACCTTCAACGCAGCTGTATATGCTTAAAAATCGTATCTATGTCTATGTGTATTTAAATTTTATGTTGCACTTTAAAATTAAAAAAAAAATGTGTTCCAAATTTTATCGAAAAGATGTTCACCATATTTCATAGTTCTCAAATACACACCACCCACTTGCTTATTTCTTTAGACATTTTTGTGAGATCGAACTATGAGGAGGGATGAATTCTCCCGGAGATTCTCAGACCTCCAGGGCCAGTTCCTCCTCATCATCCTCGTCCCGCTCTCGTTCCCTTTCGCGCTCCCGCTCGATGTCTCGCTCCTCGTCCCGCTCCCTGTCCTCCTCCTCGTTGATGCGCTCCCGATGCGGCGGGCTACCCGGATTTAGGGGCGGACTGGGCGTGATCAGGCGCTGGCGACTGCTGCTGCTGGTCCGCTCGCAGTCTGCTTCGCTATTGGCGCTCTGGCTGGTCGCTGGGGAGCGGGACGCTGCTGGCGGCTGTTGCTGCTGCTGTTGGGCACCGGCTGATGCGGCCGCTGCCGCTGCAGCGGCATAGTAGCCGCTGAGCATGGGTGCTGCGCCAGGTGGCGGGGGAGCGGGCATGCCCGGTAGCGCCATACCCGGCGGTATACTTGATGGATACATGCGGTACGAAGTGGGGAGCGAGGGCTTTTGCATGGCTGCTGCAGCGGCTGCCTGGCGGTAATAGATATCGATCGCGGAGGGCGTGGCCCCGTGGGGCGATTGGGCAGCAGCGGCGGCCGCGTATGGCCAGGCGCTCAAATAGGGCGTGGCACCGCCGTACAGCCGCTGAAAGGCCGCATAGTTGCCCGCCTCGGCCAGCAGTTCCAAGCCAACCGCTGTTTGACGCTTCCATTTGGTTCTGCAATTGAAACAAAAAAAGAGATCTAAATTA
Organism: Drosophila mauritiana; assembly: GCF_004382145.1. Lineage (NCBI taxonomy): Eukaryota > Metazoa > Arthropoda > Insecta > Diptera > Drosophilidae > Drosophila > Drosophila mauritiana. Next base: position 17,165,417 of record NC_046672.1, on the reverse strand, counting down.
AACATTTGAAATATTTTATAATTCTTCAATTAATCTTGATGAACATGAACAAGAATTTATTTAGTAAAATATCATTTCCTAAATCTGTAAAGGCCCATTTATTTTTTAAACATTTTCTGAAAACGAATTCAATATGCAGTGAAACCCATCGAGTCCTCGTCTTCATCCTCGTCTCTCGATTAATCATGGCATAGTAATGCCTAGTCATTCGAGGCCTCTTAACCCAAAATATCCCGCCGTGCGGCCTGGAGGATTCCGCCCCGACTGTTTATATTTCGCACTTAATTGTTTTGTCATTAATCTTGTGCCAGCCCACTAAAAAAAAGGAAATTGGAAATACAGCTAGTCGAAAACTGAAAACCGAAAACTCAGGCCTAATTGGCAGCGACCCGCCCTTCTTTTTTGGCAAATCCTTTAATTGTTCAAGGCGCCAGAACTTCGACCAAAACTAGAACTAGAGCCAGGTCGGGATCGTTTATTTTTTTACAATTTTTGCCCATTCATCGTAATATCCTTACGAACAGCAGCTGTGAAGTGTTTTGGCCTAATGGGATATATCATGAGTTGACTTTGGGCGAGGTTATGACAGCCTAAGGTTTTTGTTTGTTTTTCCGAATGCTCATTGAATTTCTGACTACCTTTCGGAAGAGAAATTGGATTAGGAAATATAAGATAAATTCTTATCTTCGTTGTTTAACCAAGGCGAAATTAGGTAGTTAGAACCCCTTCAATGTGTAAGTGCAAATTCGACTTGCATAAACATTTTTACGAAATATCAGATGAGCGCAGTACATTATAAATACACTATACGATTGCACAAAATCAGCATATTGACGCCTTTGCTTAAGAAACTAAATTATGCCCTCAGATATATATATATCTACAAGCCGTGCTACACTATTTTCACATCTAAAAATACATGAACATGGAAAATGTATAAAAAATAAAATAAAGCCCGCAACCCCCTTGGAGAATTCACACAGCCATCAGTCATATCCGGTTGCGTTTTGCGCCGTCAGCTACGCAAGATGTTGGTCTGCTGCTCCTCATCTCCCATCTCCCACTCCCAGTCCACAATTCACAATTCCCAATTGTTGTGGTAAGCATTCTGTGCTCGAAATTGTGACAAGTCATTGGGCAATAATTAAAAACGAAAATAAAACGCGATCGAACGTAATAAGGCGGCAATCGAAACGAAAGACTTAGGCAACAAACTTGCACTGAGAAAAATACGCAAAAACCAGACACCTCATTTGCCGAAGAGAATTTTTCGTTTAACGACTCGCAACGCAAAATGAAGCAAATTAAGCAATCAGCATAAAAAAAACACTGCCAACGATAAGGTGATGAATGCTGAAGAGCAAAAAAAAAAAGAGGAAAAGCAGCCGTTAAGAGGAATTTTATTGGAAAACTGCGCGAAGAAATGGGCGCAACGCATTAAAGGCGCTGATTACCGAACACTCAGAGAGCCCCCGTAAAAACCCCCCTCTGCAGTCCCCATTAAACCACAAAGCGTGCCGCTCACCTGCGATTCTGGTACCACGTCTTCACCTGGCAGTCGCTCAGCTCCAGCTTGTTGGCCAGCTCCATGCGATCCTGCACGCTGAGGTACTTCTGCCGCTCAAAGGACTTCTCCAGCGTCTGCAGCTGGTGATCCGTGAAGGCGGTGCGCGCCTTGCGCTGCTTCTTGCTGAGGCTCAGGCTTAAATGCGATGAGGAGTCGCCGTTCGCAGAGCTGCCGTTTTTCATACTGTCATCGCCATCGTCGTCCTTGCCACCTGCGAATATATGGAATTAGGATACATATTAAGAAATATTTAACCAAGATAATAGACTAAACCTTTAGAAATATCCATATTTAAGTACAATTTCAGTTTTCCGTTCTAATTCGAATGTTGAATGTTTTTGCTTAGTGGACTTCGTTTGAAGAAACGACAAGATATCTATTGTTCCGAGACCCCCTTTTTTTAGACGTATCCCCCTGACATCACTCATATATTTGCAATTTTCTGCAACATTTACGCGCTTTTTCGCTCATTTATGGCCGGCCAACATGCAACAAGACCAACTGCAGCAACAGCAGCAACAGTTGCAACTTTGCAGCAGAACCAGCAACAGCAGCAACTGCTGCATGTGCATGTTCCTGGTGCAACATTGTTGTTGGTTCTGCCGCTGCTGCTGCTGTTGCTGCTGTCTTCTGCTAATTTGCAATTAAACAGTTTATGAGCACAAATTACAACAACAACAAACAATTATCAGCATTACTTTGATGGATATGCACAGTGAAGCTCGCCGCTAAGGGACGGCGATCAGAGTGCGACCCCGACCTGCACTTACGTACATGTAAGTCGCTTAATGAAGTGGCAAGCCTGTAAAATTTTTATTTTCTCTAAATTGTTTTTCCACTTATCGTTGCTAACAATCATTTTTAGTAAGAATGTTAATTTCGCAACAGGAAATAATATAAACAAATATTTAAAAATATTACGGCGCACTTTGTTACCTTCTAATTAAACAGTAGAAGAACAAATTTTCGTAAATTGTTTAAGTTAATGTAAAAATATATACAATTTGCAAATTTTATTATTTTTTGAGTGTTTGACTTCGTGTGCTTAGCCAAAAAATTCTTTCCGTGCTTTTGAAAATCACTTGAGCTTGAAAATCTATCAGAAATCTGTTTTACTTTGTTGAATGCTTCACTAATAACGAAGGCACTTTCTGTAGCCGACCACGCCCCCATCTTCCGCCTTCTGGCTTCCTCTTTCTCCCGTGGAAGCTCCCACTCCCCGCATCCCCCCCCCCCTTTTTTTAATGCATTAACAACCGTTCCCCGAAGAAGTTTGACTTTCGAAGCATTTCCGCAATTTCTGTTCCACACTTGCAGAGCTTGTAGTGCCCCCTCTTTCTGCCGCAACTCGCCCCCTCTCTTTCACTCAGTCTTTCTGCCCCTGTTTTCAGATGGTGCGCCCCCCTTGCAGTTTTTACATTCGCATTTGTAATTAAGTGCTTGTGGCTAAACTGTATTAAACATGCTTAAGTGTGCAGCTCCTATTGCCCCCTCTCTTTTGCTCCAATGCTGCCCGGACTCCTTCTTTTCTCATTTTTTCGTAGTTGCTGCTTTTTGTGTTTGCATTATAATTGCGCAAGCGGCAGTAACCATGGGAAGAAGAAGCAGCCGTAACACATTTGCAATTGGCCTTTTTGCATTTTAATTAAAGAATATAAGCAATGTTCTTCTTCCAGACCTTCTTACTCCATTCCACTTCCACACCACCCCCCTACAGACCCCTTTACCCCTCTGTTTTAGCTAAACGTTTATCAACATTTTGATAATGTTGGCGTTTAGTGCAGTCTAGTAACAACAGCAACAAAAGAAAACGTTGCAAGTGCAGCAGCAACATGAGAAGCGAGTGGGCTTACATAACGGTGGTTGGCTTTTCGTGTTACCTGCATTATAATTTGTAATTATTATTGTGGCTGTTGGGTCTGCGATTTAACATTTCCTTCACGGAAAACGGCTGGAAAATGATGTTGGAAAATCAACAACGAAGCCTTTACTGCTCTACAATTAACTATGAGAAGCTTGTACTTAAAGCCGTTCGTACTAGTACGAATAATAATCATAGCCCGTTCTTAAAAGCAGTTTTTCTAATTTCACCAAGCTTCTAAAGTCACATCAAACGTTAAAGCTCTCATTATTTACCCATGAAACACGTGGGTAAGGGCATACGCCATATCAATCAAGAGTTAAATAATATAAATAAGAAGCAGTGCCGAAAAGAAGCCGAAGCACACTGCAAAATAGAAACAAAAGACTTGGGCAACGAACTTGATTCGCTTTTGCGCTTTTTGTGGCGCACGTGAATTTTTCGTGGATATCCATTAAACATTTTGCGGATTAAGTGGATGAGCTTCGTCTGCCCTGTTTTGAGCCATATACACCGCATATGAATACGTGATCTTGGAAGCCAAAGCAAAAGTCTGGCATTCCTGAAATGCCAAAATATGTGAAGGACGATGCCCGAAAATATCAATTTCAATATTGAAACTCTTTTCGTATATTCTTTTTTTAGCACTCGATGGAGGCATTGAAGTGGCAGGAGTTACCCCGGCCACCATCCTGACCCACCGATAATTTTTCGAGATCCCCCTTTTTTTCGATCAGTGTACGGTTCGATGGGCAGAGAACAAGCTTTTGGGTCAATTTCAAACGCGGTGCGAAGCACGGATCGACGTTTGAGCCTCGTAAAAAACGCCAAGGTGGGTAAAAAAGGATCAAAGAAGAAGAAGATCAAGAAAGAGGTGAGCAAAGACGAGGAGAAGGAGGGAGCGCAAGAATGAGCAACAACTGTCGCTCGCACGCGTCTCAAGTGACACGCGAGTACTGAGTACATTAACATATCCCTCTCTTTCGCTTCACATCGAGCTATTTCTTTCTATTCCATTTTTAAACTTCAGTCTTGAGACAAAGCACACAGACTTAGTTAACTTCCTTGAAAACTTTTTATTTTCGAGGTAAATATGTCCACTGTTAACCTAATATTTTGTATGTTTTCTGATTTTAAAATAACGTCATCGAAATGTTATATTTTCCTGGTCTCGTAGTATATGTAGCTCTTTTTTATTCTTCTCAGCGTGGGTTCTTCATAAGAGAGCGAGAGAGAAAGCGAGAATGCCAATGGGTGTTTATTTTTTGTGGAGTAGACTGTGTGGGTTGTCCGACTGCCCAGCCAGCAGATTAAATTTAATTTTGATTTTGATTTCTTCAGTTTCATTTGTGTTTTTATTTATCTGCGTGTGTGTGGCACGGCCTGGCTTGTGGCTCAAGTCAAGGCAATTTCGGTTGGAAAAATGACAGCGGGAAGTCAAAACAGAAGGGGGTCACTTGGAGGGAGAAATCTCCGCTCTTGGTTATAGTTTAATTTGTTAATTGATTTTGGCACAAGTCAAAAAACACACATAAATGTGAAAATTGTCCATGAAATTGGGGAAGCTTTGATTGAAACAAAATTGCTTGGGGGCTTATAATTTATCGTTAAAAAAAACTAAATTAAGACCGGGCAATTATTAAAATAACTAAAATTACTCGGCTTTTTAGTTATCCAAAAATAGAAAAAACTCCATTTTATCATCCTTTGGGATTTAATAAAAAATGTAGCCTCTATAATAAAAACACACACATCTTTTGACCATATTATTCTAGCGAAATCAACATTCTGACCTTTTGTTCTGATTTCCATGCTCTTTCAAATAAACATATATTTGCGCACGTTCTCGGCCTTTCTAAATTATATTACTGCAAATCAATTGCAAACGCACGATTACGGCTATTTAATAGTAATTTGTTATAATTTGCATATCGTTTAAAAGCACTTAACGAGAGGAAAAAAGCAAAACTAAAGCTAGGCAACAAAATCAATTAGATTGTTGCATGCAAAACAAGGTTGATGGCGCGCGGGGGGCGTGGCAGCCAAGGGTATTCTGTTGACAGTTTTGACTGGGAAATAAGCGAACACTTGGCTTATCTGGCCAAGAAGTTGGGGGGGATTGAATACGAAAAAAAAAAAATAGAAAGAGAGACATATACAGGGAGCGGAAGAAAGAGAGAGTGAGAGAGAGACAAAACGTAAGACACCTGCCTCAGACTCGAGCTCACCTGTATTTTTCGAGACTTCGCCTATCTAGCCAGCATTTTCCCCGTTTGAGCCTCACAATTTACGGTGGTTGTTGTTGGCCGTTATCTATTAGCCAACAGCCACACCAAAAACGACAAAAACAACAGGAAAAACAACCACGCTTAGCACTCAATATATGATATATCCCGGTCGCGGGGAAAATCGTAAATTTAAAGTGGTGCGAACTCAGGGGTCAGATAGATAGGTGTAAATTGCATTCGAGATCCCCAGCAATGTATAAACAAAAGTCCACCGTTTGGGTTCCAAATTACTACCAACCGAATCAAATTTAACAGCTAACATATATTGGTGTGCATATTATGAAATCATTTCTATTCTCTAGAGCCATAAAAGCCTCATTCGTTTAATAAAGTAGCTAATACAGCTGAACTTTGGTAAAGTTTATTAATAGAACTGGTTTTAATGGCAATTAGTTTTGAAAGCAATTTGTATACTATAATTACTAGCTTCCTTTACTTCCTTTAGTTTTCTATACAAATTTATTGAGCTCAAATACATATATAAGCTAGATTTTGATTGTTTTTAATTTGAATACTGATGTACACGTATAAAAAAAATACCTTAAATGTTATTTAAAACATATTCATATCTTTCTTTTTATCTTTTCTTTCTATTTTCTTGCTATTTCGAATATTTTAAATCAGTCATTCTTTTGATTCCACTTTCCCATCCAGTCTAGTCCCTCAAATATCACTAATATCATATTGCTATATAATATATGCCATCTATATCTGTATATCAACTATTCTCATTCTTTAGTCTTCACCTTAAGTCATTCCGCAATATATATATAGCCTTATCTTTCAAATACAGCTTAAACCATATTGCTATAGAGATTCATTGTATGTATATGATATAGGATCAGCGACTTACCGCAATCATCGCTGTCGCTGTCGTCGATTGTGCTGGCTTGATCGCCGCTGATGCTGCTGCCGGCTCCACCGAGCAACATGTTGCCATTGCCACTGCCATTGTTGTTGTTGCTGCTGCTGCTGTTTCCGCTGATGATGTTGCTGTTGGCACTAGCACTGTTGTTGTTATTGTTGTTACTGGCACTGCTGCTGTTGTTGTTATTGTTGTTGTTATTGCCACCGACTCCGCCCAATTGTTGCAGCATCAGCGGTGACCGGGATCGCTCATCGTGCATGGGATGATGCAGATGCGGATGGTGCTGCTGGTGGCTCAGGTGGCTTAAGTGGCTCAAGTGCTGGGCAGGATCGCCGGGCAGCCCATGGCCATGCCGATGCAGTGCCTCCAATCGTTCCCTCTCCAGCTGCAGGTGATGCGGGTGGGGATGTTGCTGTTGCTGCTGTTGCTGTTGCTGCTGCTGCTGCAGCACGGCGTAGTGGGCGGGCGGAAAGTGGGCGAGCAGGTGGGGCGGCATCGGGTGGTGGGCATAGGGATTGTTGCCAGGTGGCGAATGCCTTTCCCTATAGTGTTCCCGCTCCCGCTCCCTCTCCCTTTCCCGTTCAAAGCGCAGCAACTGCTGCTGTTGCACGATGTACTGTTGCAGGGCAGCCTGCTGATGTTGCTGCTGCTGCTGGTGATGATGGTGTTGCTGCTGCTGCTGGTGATGGTGGTGATGCTGGGCGACCAGCGATTGCTCCCGCTCCGAGTCCGTCGGACTGCCCCGCCCACCGCCGGAAGAGGCGGCTGCCAGGGCGGCCGCCGCTGCTGCTGCCGCCGCCGATGCGGCCGCGGCTCCTGCCAGAATATCGGTGATCATGAAGCGGGATCGCGTCGCCGTTGTGGCCGTGGCTGTCGTCGTGTTGCTGCCGACGGCCGGGGAAGCTGGACGCGGCATACCGCCGCCGACGGCAGCGGGATGATGAGCGGTGGCACTCGGTGCACTGCCAACGGGAGCTGCCGTTGTTGCGGACATTTCCGGTGGCATTGTGGTCATGTGTGGTTAGCCGACGACTCCGCTGCTGCACCTGCACTTTGCACCGAAAAAAAACAAACAGCTATGTATGTATGGGTGACGCGAGTTTTAGCACTTCTTCAGTTAATTCTTGGTAGCTGCTCGCACTTATTTCATAAACTTGACAAGTTCTTGAACTCCGCTTTCGATTGCTCTTGCGTTGGTAAATGTTTTCTTGGCCCAACTGGGCTTTTAACGCAAATGTCGCTGAGGTGCGCACACTTTGTGATGTTCAATAGCGGAGCAACAACCGCTCGCCTTTGGCTTTCGACCGAAACTGAAACTTGCTGCCAGCAACAGCAACTGCCAGCAGCAGCGGCAACAACAGCAGCAGCGGCAACAGCAGCAAAAACCAGTTGAGCCACCGCTTCCCATCAGCTGCCACCTGTCGTCGTCTCTTTTTCGCCCATTGACCTGGCCAAGTGGCGGTGTGGTGAGTTTCCCTCTCTGTCGCCCCGCCACTGCCTCTCGCTCGCACCCACGGCTGCCCACATTTATTGCCCGCACTTATTGGTCGTAATTGGCAGCAATTGACATTCATTAGGCTTCAATCAGCGGGACTCAAGTTGGCGGGTGTGGTGACTTTCCGCCGGCAATGGCCGCACGTCTAACGGTTATTTTTATGGCACGTGGTGGAGTTGGCTGTTTCGAATTACAACCGCACAAAAAGTATTGCAATTAACTTGATATTCTTAAATAATAAGTTATTTGTTCTTATTTAATTTCTATAAATATGATTAAAAACATGTTCGTTATCTTTGAGGGTTAAATAAAATCTTAGGGGTGAGTTGCTTATTTCATATTATTTTAGCTGCTTTCAAAAAATAATTGAATAGTTTTAAGGGTTCACTTTCACTTTTAATATAATAGCGAAAATTTTTCAAAAATATGTAGCCATGCTTCTTTAATATACTAATAACCTGTTATCTAACTTTCTAACTAAATATAGTTTTTACAGGAATGACAAAACATTTATGCAATATGCCTCCAGCAGTAACAAAATCATACTGTTTTAGAAGGTTTCCCTGTTCAATACGAGTTCCCATAAACTTTTTATGGCATCTTGAAACTCAACACGATTATGGCAGCCGGGCAGCTGCCGCCTTTGCTTCTGCCTTTAATTTTGCTTTTGCTGTTGTATCTGATGGACAGATATCCGGATGGCAAGATGGATGGATGGGATGCTGTCAACCCTGTTTTGTGGCCAGGCCACGCCTTCTTAAACTGGTTTGTGCGAGCGAGAGGCAGGCGGCACGACATCTGTCTGTCTCGCTTTGGCCCAAGGCCTGGCCGCCTGTGGCTCGCCTCGGGCCCTCTCGCTCTGCGTACTTTGTTGTTGGTGTCTTTTGTTATTTTTGCGCTTGTTAACACTTTTTGTTTGGCATTTAAACAGTAAATTGGCAGCAGTTAAATGCTGCACGCTTTCCTCTCTGTCGCACGCGATAGTGCCCTCTCTTTCCACTCACTTCTGGTTTACTTCTTGTATCGATGTCAATTTGCTGCCTAATGTGCAAGTGAATGGGTCTCAGGGGGGGGTGGTTATCCAAGAGGGGGCAGTATACCACTGAGGGTTCATACCCCCTCATTCCCCTGGACTAACAAGCGTGCTCCGGTGGGCAGGAGCTACTCGAGGAGGCCGTCTTTGGCGCCTGGAGGCGGATGCTCCCGCTGCCACATGGTTATTGTATAGTTAGCTTTTCAAAATGGCCTCACGGCAGCAATTGTCGGGTATTACTGGCCATTGGTATGTATCCGAGTTCCTGTCGCCAAACGCTTCCAGGAATAGAGTAGCCTAATCATAGATATATCCCAAGCATTTACGACCTGACAAACGATCGGGCTGGAGCAGGAAAACGAAGACGTGACCGGGATCATTGGGTGCAATTTGTGTTGCCTCTGAATGAACCATGAGATAGATTTTCCTGTAATATAAATTATAGCATTAATAAATATGAACATGACTACAAATTTATCATTTCTTTTTCTATGTAACGAAAAGAAATCAATTATCAATAAGGTCAGACCATTGTTATACACAGTTTACATTTTTTTTAAAAAAATATATTTAAATTGCAAGTGGTACTGAAAGGGATGAGCTCCGGAAATCCTAATAAATTGAGTAAAATTCGGCACTTACTGCACGTGTTCTAATTTTAATTGGAATTCCCCCAAGCCTATCCATCTAAAAGTAACTTCCCCATCTGACACTGCTCTCTCTCTCTCTCGATGTCGAAACACCACCACCCCATTAATGAGGTTTCCGTAAAAATGTGACAATAATTTATCTTTCAGCATTCTCTTTGCCTGCTAATGAGGCAACTTGACTTTCGCCACTCTCCCGCACTCGCAATCACCAAAAATCCCAGGGATATTCGACGTATTTTCATTTTCCAGCTGCGTCCGCCATTTTGTCGGGGTCTAACTAACGGCACTTGCCGCTCGTTCAGCGGGTACAAAGCGAAATATAATACACAGCAGCGAAATGAGTTAATTAAAGATGAACTCGGTGTAAATGGCCAAAGTTGTAGTACGACAGCGATATACTCTAACCGAGAGAAAGCAGTTGTGATTTTTTGGCTTTGCCAGAAATTTACTAACAAAATAAATACTATATGCGCATTTTTTTAGGTTAATAATATCCCAGTACCAATATTGGAATGAAGATTGGATTCAAAAAAAGTGTGTATATTTCCTGAAAATCTCAATACGCATGAACGGAACCATAAGATATTCGAGATTATGAGTACCAAACCACAAGTACCAATTTTCAGAACCATAAAACCATTACATGTCTTCCTCCTTTCAAAAAATCAAACATATCATCTCTACAGATCTTACCAAAACCAAAGGTATTCTCAACCATTGGCGTAATTAACAGCGAGTACCAACTTTCAGAACCATATCATCGGTGAAAGCTCAGTTCGGATAGGATAGTCAAAGAGACCGTTACGGAGCAAGAGTGGTTCAGCTTTCGCGTGGTTTAAAAAGACATTACAAATGACAAATACGCAGTTGGCGGTGCGAGAAGGTCTCGTTCCCAAGCAAATGACTGGGGACGCTCATTAAGAGTGGCTGCAAACTGACCAGCTGACCATTAACGTGGCCCCCACCTCCGCTTTTCCTCCTCCTCCCCCGTCCACCTCGCTAGTAAATTTCCGAGTGTCGCACTGGAAAGTAATTTTAATTAGCCAGTGCCACTCACCACCCACAGATTGCGATGGCGGGTGGAAAGCGGTGGAAAGTGGCTGAAAAGTGGGTGGAACAACCCCCCGGGGATGCGCTTAAGTGCCTTGAGGATGAGTATCCTCCGTTCCCGCCGCCCTTTCGCATCCTGGGCCGTTGGCTTTTTGAAGGTGTCGTAATTGCACTCAGCTCACTTGATTCCCGATAAAAGCGGAACACAGGGAATTCGGATTTCGAATGCAAACAAATTAAAAAGCACTTAACAGGGGTCCAAAGTAAGGGGGAATTTCAAGCAGGGCCATACAGAAAGTCACACACACGAAATACACACATATGTACATATGTACCTTCTAGGCGCCATTCGTCGTCGCCTGTGTGAGATCATTTAGCAGTTCGGATGCGGATTCGTATTCGGATCGTAAATCCGCTGAGCTGACCCTGGCGTGTGGCGTCAGTCAAAGCGAATTCAAATTGCCCACAAGAGTTTAACATCCTGTTGGCGTACCCTGTCTACCTGGTTGAGATACCCCGACTCCTCGGTTCCCCCCTCGCGAGATATACACATATCCAGATACCCATAGCCCCATCCCAATCCCCATCCCCTCCGTTGGATCTTAATTGAGGTTTAACACAACATTTACCGCTTTTCGCTAATCGCCTTGATGCTGCCGACATTGGTTCAAAGGGGTCTTACCGAGATGCACAGTGGTAAGGATCTACTTTGATTGGGTGATCATTATGAAAGCTATCTATAAGATATGGATTTTTGGTTAGATCGAATATGTAGTGCCCCAAAAACATAGAACGTTAGTCTTTGTGTCAAATATCCAAAGGAAATCATTGTGAATATTAAAAGATAAGATTACAATTAGATTCGATTAAGATTAAAATGTATGTTCTTTAACATTTTTATTTTTATCTTTGTGTTCCAACAAAAGGGATTCCCCGTTACCAATCTATAACTTTATAAATATATGTAAATAAATATTTGTTGCTAACAAAAAATCAGTAGAGAGTAATTAGCATTTGTTAAGTGAATTGGAAACAATCTTAAAGAGCTGTTCGTTAGCAATCCCAAGATGTTACCACTGTTCTTCTCGGTCGAGGGAGTGGCCTTTCGGACCTTAAATTCCTGATTCGACTCTAGTAGGCCAGCCAGGCCAAAACTCGTTGCTCATTCATAAAAGTTCGGGCTTTATTATACCCGTTAGTCGTGAAAGGGTATACTATTTGGTTGAGAAGAATGTTACACGTAGAAGAAAGCGTTTCCGACCTTATAAAGACTATATATTTTTGATCAGGATCACTAGCCGAGTTAATCTCGCAATGTTCGTTTGTCCGTCAGTCTGTCCGACTGTCCGTATGAACGCTGTGTAATGGGTAGCTGGTAGTCGAGGAACTCGCCTATAGCGTTCTCTCCTGTTTTTGTTTTGATTATGCGGCTTAATAACAACACGTCATGTCATTTCATTTTGGTTTTCAGTTTTCGACTTTCGGTGGAATCCCCATCGCCATAGAACCATTTCGTTGATCCCATTGAGAAATGCTCGACGTTTGTTCATCACGCAATGTCGCGTCCGCATTTAAAACACACGGCAAATAATAAAAAAAATAAATAAATATAAGTTTAAAAAGCAGCCACCGCGGCTCTTTTCATCAGTCATCCTCGGGAACTGTGTTGTTATTCTCGTTGCATTTATATTTAATAATATTGACGTTTGACCATCATATCGACCCTCGTTAGTTGCCCCCCGATGAAATTTATAAACATTTTTCGAGAATTCATTCACCAGATAAATTAGGGAAATATTTCGGGGCCCTCAATTGGGCAGTTTGAGGAGTTGATATCTTGGCCAGACTAATTGGTTTAGATTGTACAGCACCCAAAAAGGAAGTTGCAGCAGAAAGCAGATATCTATTAAATCGTCACTTTCTAAATTTGTTTGTACTCGGTTATTTGCTCGATGGTTACTTTGATTTTAAATATTCCATTTGGAATATATACATCAATTATAAAATAGTTAATGGATAGATAAATACAAAAAAGTATTAAGCAATTTAAATCTGATTTTTAAAATCAGAAAATACCCCCACAAGCCAAACATCGAAGTTGTATGAAAAATATGTATGTGTTTACTTAGATGACACCTCTATAATAATAAAAACCCCTTCGCAGGCAAATGATATATGCTCGCATTGGGCCGATTAGGCGTTATCGCCTGTTATATATCATGATGGCCGAAACAAAGGCCCACTGACAAAATCGTACAAAAAGAGCCACAAATAAAGGCGAGAAATGAGATTGGACTGAGGCGGAAAGAGTTTTCCCCGGGCGGGGTAATTTGAAGTTTTATGCTAATTCCCATAGACCATAGCCTATGGACGATAGGCGGACTAACCACCAACCGGACAGTATGCATAAAAACCCAATCGAAAGGCGAGTCCGAGAGCATCAAATTAAATCAGTTTAAATATGGCATAAAATAAAAGTACAAAATCATGTTTGTAAAAGGCCAACGGCCAAACGAACGCCAACGGGTTAGAGTTAGTATCTGAATTCGAATTTATCGCCGCACAATTTGTGAAATTAATTTACTCGCCCCGACTTCGATACGATACGATTCGATTCGATACTTCCCCCACTCCATGTGTATTTTCTGACTTGGACTTTGGTGATTCGAGTGAGGTAATTATGAGTGCCCCTAATGCCGTGGCAGGCGATACGTTGTTTGATTGTCAGCTCTGGCCGATAAGTAAAAAGTCCTGGCTGGCTGCCTCGCATAAATCGGGGCCCCTATCAAAATCTTATCGCCTCGCCACATCAGCGGTCAGAAAGTTTTCCTTAGCTTACCTTAACTTAACTTACCTTTCCACAACCCACAATCCAAAACAACGGTCGAGAATATCGCCATTTGGCGTTGACAATATTTTTCATGCTAAGAGACTTTTAAGCTGTCAACGCGCGGCGCTCATAAAAATCGACCACCACCAAGCGGGACAGAACGGACGGAATCGAATCGAATCGGATCGAATCGAATCGGAATGGATCGAGGCGGGTTGAATCGAATCAAAACTGGGCCTAAATCGACACCGAAAGAAAAGATCTACAGCCATTTGGGGAATTATGCTTAATACCTGAAAAGGATAGTTTAATACTAAAAATTATATTATATATACATATGTACTTTAGTTCCTCTTGATAATATGACCATGAACTTTCTAGCTAGTAAAGAGTTATTTTCCTAAGTTTATACTTCACATTTTAAGCACAGAAAATCATAACGGAATTTACAACATTTTTGTTAGCTGCTTTAAGCTTGCCCTCTTTAGTTAAAATTAGTACGCATTCGTTATGTTTTTCTCAGTGCATTCGAAGCTGTGAGCTGGGCTCGAAATTGCATTTCGAGGTTTCCCAACAGCGTCAAACTGTCTGGCAATTGTTTTATGCATTTAATGGGCTCCAACTTGTGGGAGGCGGAGACATCGGCGGGAGCTTAACTTGGAATGTGACTTTAGAAAATAAATCAAAGGCTTCACGAAAATAACCTGATTTTGAAGGAACTCGGGAGAGAAAATATATGTGAGTAAGATTCACTGACCAATATCGTAACATATATTGTAGGTCATTTTAAAAATTGATTTATTATTGATGGATTTTTTTCATTTTGCTCGTAAGCCAACTGTATAAAGTTTAGAATGTTCTTTGCATTCTAAAATGAGTTTTCAGTGAAACTTAAACACTAGTTAGGCCACCAACGGCTTGGCTTCCAGAAAGAGGATATATGTATGTATACATATATATGTTTTCACACCGAATTGCAGGCCTATGACTAGTTGGCCCACTTCCCTCAAACCGCAGCGGGGAATACCGGGTTGTTTTCATCTTTATTTGCTTTTCCAATTGACACGCCCCCGCCCCACCGAACTTTTCCTGCGATGAAAATCCGGCGAGGGCAAAAACAAATGAAACGAAACGAAAATGAACAAACAAATTGCCGGCGTTGTAACAACTTGACATCAGCACGTGCCCTTGTGTGAGTGCCAATGGGATAGGCAGTGGCGTGCGAAGGGGGTTAAGATACCCCAAAAAAGGATTTAAGATATTCCAAATAATATAATTATCAAAATCGTAGGCAGACACTTATTTCTACACGTAATTATATATTCAAAGTTAATGTCATCCTAAGTATTGAGTATTGAACTCAACTTTTTATGATATCTTATTCAATGCCAGCCTTGAATTACAATAGACTCGGAGGAATTTGCAACTATTTCATGGTATGGTAATGTGGAACAAAACTTTAATCAAAATCAAATTCTAATTCTTTTTGTGGATGCTGCACCAAAACTAGCAACTCAAGTCAGTTGCAGAGATCTACCAGTTAGTCACCCCGAAGTCCACGCACCCCTTCCTGTTCCGACGCCTCTGGCTGGATGTGTAAAAGATTGTTGACAATTGCCAATGGCTGCTTGTAATTCCCAATCTATGAATATCAAATAGGCCGGGGTCTCGCGTCCAGGACCCAAAGTCCCCAGCCCTTGTTTGCCAATCAAATCATAATCTGAATTTGCGAACAACAAGTAGATAGGGAGGGACACGAGGATGGGGGCCAGTAGATAGGGACATCATGAAGGCGCAAATGCAATTTTACAATGTTACATGAAACGAGAAAACGCGCAATTTGTGCAAGAGCGAGATGGTAAATCGAGAGGGAAGGGGGCGAGGGGAGTGAGCGAGACGGCGGCGGAGGACTTGTGCTTTGACGCCTTTTTGATTTGATTGTCCATGACATGACGGCTTCCCAATCCGCTCATCCTCCCCTTTGTACCGCTCACCCCGGAGCCCCTGCCCCTATAACCAAGTAGAACACACATAATCGCATATTCCTAGAACCCACTCCACTCGTTGCTCGTTGCTCGTTGCTCGTTGCATGGGCGCCATTTGTAATTCAAGTCAAAAGGCAACAGTCGGTGCTGTTGCTGTCGACGTGATACCCTGCGAGATAGGGTATTCGGGATCTGGATAATCATTTTTGGGTTTTAAAACTATAGAAAAGTGGCACTTTATTTCGGTTGCTTCGTCTCTAAGTTTCTGATTTATTTCAAATGCTCTAATCAAATCTTAGCATTAAGAGGCCATAATTCGAGTAGAATCCAATACCGATTTATTCGATTTGTAAAAGGATTTAAACTCTTAACATTAAAATTGTTCATGGATTTGCAAGTTTTGGACGACTTACAAAAGGTGAGCTCAAAATGACATCACGTAGTTATGTCTGAAGAAAACGAACTATATTTTAGTAGGGTATTTAAAAATGGCACTCGAAGTTCTCTCTTCACACCCGGGTCCTTGCTGTTGTAGCTACTGTTATTCCTCGACGGATTATAATTTTCTTTTCCGTTTCAATGCATTTCATTTCCGTGCCAACGCACGAACGACCCTTGATCCCATCTGTATGCCAATGTGTGTGTGTAATTGTGTTCTTTGTATTTTTGCATTTTTGACTCAATTACAATTTCCATGCAAAACCAGCAGCCAAAAGGAGAAAATAGCAGCGGCGTGGAAATAGTCGCAATCATAAGTAATATAAGTAATATATAATCGGATTAAATAATGTGATCAGAATAAGACATCAAATAAGCAGCTGTCTAAACTATGTATATTTTTTTTTTCTTTGAAATTCTCAAATTTTCTGATTTGCATTCAAATTTGGATTATTTCCTTGAATTCTTAGTTTTCAAATATTCCAATTTGATTGCGTTTTTACTTCGATAAACGCATTGGGCGGTAAGTTTCAAAACTTGTGCTTTTGTGGGAATGGCCTTTCTTGAAGAGCGGTGCCAGATCTATGAAAATATATAAACGTAGTGCTGCCAGTGAGATTTCTAAACAGAACAATGCTGCCCATAAATTCAGTTAATGAACTACAAACAATTTAAATTACTAAACGCAATGGTAGTTATTTGGAAAAAAAAGTTAAAATTATTTAAAAATTGAGCTTTTAACATTAGCTTTTTCTCCACCGCCCAAAAATAAAAGACAACCAACTTTCTTAATCCTTCTGCTTCATTCTTATTTTTTCTCAATAAAACACTTACGTCTAATTTTGTTACATTTTTCTTAGCTTTTATAATTCTTGATTACTCAAAACATAGGAATTTAAATTACAGAAAAAAAAAATGTTCAATTATGATTTAAACAATCGCACGCACACAAAACAGTACCGCCTAAAACTATCAGAAGAACTTAATGTGGCCACACGATTCCTATTCTCACTTTCACTTAATTTATTTCAATTTATTTCTGCCTATTGCCGCACACTCTTCGCTCCGTTCACGACATATCGATATATATAAAGCTGATCTGTCTGACACCGAAATTAAGGAGTGGGAAAAGTGGGAGGAGTAACGAAGGGTCCTGCAATCGAACTCAAACTAAACTTTAGTTAAACATGGGGTTGAGTAGTATATGTATGGCGTTGGCTACTACATAATAATGTGTATAAAAGTTTTTCCTGTATACAAATCAACTACTGAGAACAACAGTATGTCCATTTGAAAAAAGGGGGAGAAGGGAAATTCTAGTCATATCGCGCAGGTTTATGAAATGCTATCGATGAGTTTTGGGACCGAAGACCCCGCTCGAAAGCGGAGGAGGATGCCGAATGCTAGATGCTGGACGCCGCGCTCATTGGGTGTGCGCGGTTATCACGATGTTGATTTGCGGATAGATATCCGGCTTGACCTCCGACGTGATCAGCTGCACCATCCGCTGCTGCAGTTCGTCCTGGCTGGCCTGCGTACCGGGCGGTATCATCCAAATGGCATCTGTTCGAACGAAATGCATTGAAATGGGACATTAGTTGTGGGTTCTTAAACTTAATATTCTACATATAGTTTGCGTCCATAAAATAAAGTTAGTAGTTATGAATTAGTAATAAATATATAAGAGGTATTGCCAATTTTTGTACTTGATTCCCATGCTCATAAGTTTCGTTTTTTACTTTGAGGATTCAGAATACTTCTATAAACTAAATTACTTGCAACACTTCTGTTTTTGTTAGCTCAGCGGTTGATTCTAGTTCTAAGATCGATTGCTGTCTGTTGCTCACCGCCAAAGTACCAGCCATTTGAAGTGCAGAGCCGCCACATGGTCGGCGGCTGCGTGGGCATCATGTCGGCCAGGATATCACAAGTTTCGCCCGGACGCAGGGCGGGCACATTGATGCGCTGCGTCTGGATGGGCGAGGTCAGATAGCAGTTGTTCGGCCAGCGCTCGGTGCCATCGTTCTGCAGCTGAAACGCTTGCTGCCGAGCATTCACTTGCTTCTCCTGGACGATCTTCATCGAGGGCAGCGACTGTAAACTGCAGAAGTCCAGATAGCAGCCCACCGCCGTCTGAAGGCTCCTGTAAATGTGAAAAATGTGGATTAATAACACGAAATTCAACTGGTTTATTAACAATATGTCTCTACATGTGCATATTTGTTCAATTCATATCATATAATTTTAAATAGAACTGAACTACAGACCAATTACTTACAGAAATCAATATTCCACCTATTACACGGAACTACTTGGGAGCTAGATTTAATTTACAAAGAGATATCTTTAACTTTATAGCGCTTCTTGAAGTTCTGGAAAAGTTAGGGTCGCTCTTGAGATAAGGCGCTTTAATTTTCCAGTTTATAGTTTATAAAATGTTATTTATCACCATGACAAACTGAAAAACCTTCGTTTGTGTATAAATGTGTATTTATCAAACTGGAGGCAATGTAAAATTATTCGCTACTTTTGCGTTGCTCATTATTCAATAATTATGCATTGTTTTAAATTGTATATGTTTAGAAATAAAAGAAAAAGGCCTCGCATCAAACATCACCTATGATGATCGTACCATGTGGATTTCTGAGTACATATATCATTACTAATAAACCCATCTTTAAGTAAAATATAGTTTATAAAGACTGTAACATGTCCAGAACGCAGGGAAGAAGCTTAAATTCAATGGATTATGAAACATTCTGTGTTCTAACTCCATTTGGAATATTAGAGCACAATGGATTCGAGATCTTTTACATATAGCTATATCCTTACCAGTTACTCATCTCGAGGTAAAACCTGGCTGATTCCCGATTCATCTGGTTGTTCATTAGGCTCTGAAACTGGCTGATGAGGTCTTCGTGGTCCGTGGTGCCCATACAGCTGAACTGTTGCAGCAGCAGGGAGTCGATATCGAAGTCGTTCGTCGGTAGACACTTGATCGTGGATGCGGATGCGTTAGCGGTTGTTGCGGATGGACTGGGACTCAGATTAGAGTTGGGATTCGCATTCGAATTTGGACTGATGTTCGCAGCCGAGTGCGGCCCGGTGGGCGCGGGCAGGGGAATGGCCATCATGGGATTTGTGGTTGTTGTTGTATTGGTTGTGAGCCCGAATAACGGTTCACATTGCATCTGTTGTTGCTGCTGCTGCTGCTGCTGCTGGCTGTCCGAATTTGGATTCGGATTCGGATTCGGATTTAGATTCAGATTCATGTTCATGTTCTGCATCTCGGCGGCGTTCTCGTAGTTCTCCTCCACATCCATCTCGCTCACTGTCTTGATCTCGCTCTGTCTCTCTCTCTCAGTTAGTCTCCTTTGTTTGCTTTCTCCCCCTTTCTTTCTGTAATTAATATATCAAATCAAAATCGCAATCAAATGAAAATGCGTTTTACGCTTTTGTTGTTGTTTGAGCACTTGTACACGCACGCACACCGACGCACGCTCGGTTGGAAATACTCGCAAGCACGCGCGCACACACAGATGCAGCAGCTGGTTTTAAAGGGCGACAAAAACAACAACAGCGACGGTCACCATGGCCAAGGGGGCGAGACGGGGGGCGTTTCGGCTTCCAGCGTCCGCTGGCGTGACCTGTGACCTCGAAGAAAGCCGAGAAGCGATCACTTCGAAGGAAAGAAATGCGGCAATAAAATAAAAAGGCAACAATACTGGACCCTCCGGTGTGACCAGGCGGTTCTATTCTTTTATACCAAACAAAAGGAACCGTAGCAAGCCGACTTCGAAATACCACCCGATAGCGGGAAAATACTAGACGCTCATGTTTGTTAACATTGTAATATGTGCGCAAAATTAGTGTCGACGAGGTAGCGACGATTGAGGAACGGTGGCGTATGGAACGTGGAGACGTTTTTTATTTATTTATTTGGAGCTGAATTCCAAAAATGAAAATTCAATTACGTCAGCGATATGAAAAATCTTTTTTAAATTTACCTTCTAATAAAGAAAAAATAACTAAATAGAAAAAGTCCCATGATTCAAATTCCACCGTTCTTCCATATATAACTCACCAACGAAAATTTGACGCACATGTAAGATGTAAAAAAGGAACTTGCGCACAAATCTTATCACAAACAGCTTTAAGCTTTTTTCAAATTCTCTACCCAGCTTAAATTTACTTAACTTAAACTTGAATATGAACAATATGATGTCTACTATGAGAAATGCATTAAAAGGTATTTATATTCTAGCGAAAATTTAAGTTCAAATAGAATACTGTGCGCAGTTTTGGAACTATCGCGGCGAGTACTACCGTATATTTGTAGGATTTCAAATCCAAAAACGGGCACACTGTTTTCGCTCCGTTGTCTTCTTTCATTTCTCACAATACAACCTGCAATTTAGTTTTCTGTTTGTTGTTAAACATCTAACAAAAGCGCTTCGCACGCACAGCAAACCGGTCGATTCCGAATTCAGACGTGCTAAATAACGTTTGAAAACAAAATTTGCTCGGTTGAAGTTGTAAATAACAACACGGAGGCTTTAAATCTGGCTTCATCTTTTTTTTTTTGGTAAAAACCAGTAACAAACAAAACCAGCAACGAAAGTGTGTGGGTGAAAAGTTAAGAAAAAAGTAAAAGAAGTTTAAGAATATTAGCACAGAAACGCACAAATACATAGATACGTATAGGAAAAGGAGCGCGCGGTAAAACAAAAAAGAAGAGGAGCAAAAAGAAGAAAAACGCCGACTGCGAAAACGGCGACAAAGCGAAATTGATTATAAACGGAAATTTATTTAAAATAATTACCAATCAGCGGCGTCAGTTATAAATAATTAAGAAAGTAAAGAAGAAAAGCAGCAGCAGCACACCACACACACATAGGCAGCGAAAATGGCAACACTTAACAAATTCACAAAAACGCTGTCCATTGATGAAAAGGCGGAGATCAAGGAGAAATTCATAGAGGTGAGATGACAAAAAGAGCAACAAAACGAAATGGTTGTTAGCAATGGCAACAGCAAACGGCAGCAGCAACATTCAATCAATAAGAGTAGAAGGTGGCAAATTGTTGAAATTCAAATTGAATGACTCACACACACACGCACGCATGAGGCGCAGGAAGAAAACCGTTAAGCGGTGCATGTGGGCGTCGGCGTTGACAATGGGGAGCAGCGACGCTGACGCCGACGCCGACTGAGCAGCCGGCAGCGCGGCTGGCCTTCAACAGTGCAAAGCAACCCCCCATGAAGTGGACTTAAGCGAAGAAGAAGCAGTGGCGGGGGAAGCAGGAGCAGGAGAAGAACAGAGGCGGACCTTGAAGGGGTCTTAGTTAAATTGGGAATTGTAAAACGAATGGCAGATCATAAAAGCGTGAGCGGCCCTAAACATAATCAGCTGACTTCATGAATTTGTGTTTATGTGGCTGCTGACAAGAAAGTTGTGGAAGAGAAGAGGAAATCGTAAAAGAACAGAGTTCATATTTTGCATTATACTTAAGAAAGTAACTGAGTCCTTTAACCCTTCAAAATCCCCCCTCGACCCGCCACTGGAAAAGACCGTGAAAAGAAGCAGAGACAAGCATCGCTAGCTAACGGTTAATGCGCTGCGCCCGCTGCTGCATATGCCAGTGCGAGGGAGAGGGGCGCGTGCGTGGATGTGGGTGGGAGGGGGCAGCAGATGAGCAAACAAGTTTCCCTTTCCCGCATCTCTTATCTCTCGCTCTTCGCACAGTGGAGAGTCGTTATCAAGAATACGAGAAACAAGAAGAAAAACAACTTACTTTAATTTGTACTATAGACAGACTTTTGTTTTTGATTTCTGTGTATTGTGATAAACTGGAATGCAAAAGCTTTTGACAAATATTGCACTTTTTAAACTGTCCATGTACCATAAAAATGATAATAGATAAACCTCGGCATCACTAAATTCCACTGTAGACACATTACTTTGTCTTGTCACCGCCTTGATAAAGTATGCAAATATTTCTTATCGTGCATCGAGAATTTCCCTTGAATGTTTACAGAAGAAAACACTTTTTTGTCTTAGTTTTTGGGTGGAGCCCTCTGCAACTGCAAAACCCAAAACGAAATCATTACGAGTATAAAAGCAGCGCATGCGTGGAGAAACGCAAGTTCAATGCCGCAGTCGGCGTCGCTGCCCATCCCCCATAGTGACTAATGCTAAAAGCAAACTAAAAAATAACAACAATGTTGACACCGACCAACCAACCATCATCTTTCACTTGACGAACGAATCTTTCTTGCGAATTTCGCGAGAATAATATTTGGGCAAGGCCAGCGGTATAAAGTTAGCGTATAACGTGCATTTATTTCCATACCATGACACCACGTAAAAGTCGCTCTGCTGCCACCCCTTTTTTTGATGGGGTTCGCGGGGGGGCGGGGTGGAATAGCATGGAAAACCAGTTTCTGCTTAAACTAAAAATAAATATAAAAATCACAGGCCAGGGCACATATATACAAGCCCCGTCACCGGGAGAGCGTGAAAAACTACGTCTCAGCTCGGTCGCAGCTTCAATTCAGATTCAGATATCTGCTCTCAAACGCAAGACAAGTCGCACAGTGGGTCGCAAGCGGTTGGCCCACGAAATTAATTCAAAAATCTTACATCGGTATTTCCAGTCTTTGAAACTCGACAAATAGCACGGGTTTATTTGGTGTTATTCAACATCTTTCACTGGTCAGTCTTATTATTACTTTGTTACATTTATAGTTTTGAGCATTGCTATTCATTATAGATATAGAAACAAGCAACATTCTATACCCACAATTCGCAGTTTTCGACACACTGTGCATTCGTCACCTTGGTTCAGGGGGCAACAGGAGTCGAGCAATTTTCGTTCAATTTTATGCACACACTTAATTGTTTACAATTGTTTCTTGCTGATTTTCGCTCGCCCGACTGTTTGAATCCCGCTCTGCATTTGGCATTTGACTTTTCGCTGAGCTCGTAATTCCCGGCAATTCCGAAACCAAAAATAAGGAATATTATAAACGCCCACGCTGCAATTGCTTCGAGTGCAGGCCATAAAATCCGTATATGCTGGAAGGCATTAAAAAACCTTGCTTGATTGCAACTGCCAACGAAAAAGGAATGCAGGCAAAAAAAAGTATCCAATCATGTTTTAAAAATCCCCCTTAAATATATTGAATCTCATTGAAAAATGAGCATTACTAAAGAACACCACATTTTATCTCAGTGTACCATTTAAGTCGACTGCCGTCGCACGCGTCTTTGGCCGTTAATCGGTCGAACAATGTGGGTCCATTGTGCTCGGAATAGATCTGCGTGGCCAACAGAACGATTTGCAAGAAGCTGATTCCAAACGAGATCAGGATAAACACTACTGAACCAGGCACATACATACAATGGGTGGGAGTTGTGTGGGCGGGGAACAATCGCTGCACTGATTGACACTTGAAAGCTGAAATCTGTTTTCGTTGTTCCACTATTGTTGTTGGATGCTGCGATGACTAATATCATGAAAAAAATTGTACAATTCAAAATGAACAATTCCGAGCTCTTTTTATTCACTCAATGAAGTCTGATATTAAAACTATGGTAAACAAACTTGTTTATCCCACGGGGACTCTATTTAATATTGTTAAAATTGCTAGTGGGTGACTAATTACAAATTAGGCAACACATCGGTTTCCCCTTCCATATTAGGGTGATAAACTAATCGTTATTGTTCAGTAGCTATATGGCGATTAAAATTTGAATTAAATATAAGCTATATTATATTATATAAACGTAAAAGTATTATGGTTCAGAGTATTGAGAATCCGGATTCAGGATGATTGCCTATCGCATCTGAGTGGCACATTGTTGCCATTTGCTCTTGTCAAGCAGCAAGACAGTGTTGCCACACCCACATACAAAGCGCTGCTTTTGTTTGTCTTTCGTTTTCGTCTCTGGTTTCTGTGTTTCTTTCCCATTCTTCCAGTGTTTTTGTTTCTGTTTCGGTTTCTGCTTCTGCGTGGGAGTGTCAGTGTTAATTGCCGCAAAGCCCCGCATTTTGAGTGCCCCGATGTGAAGGAGATATGCAATGTGTTTTTATGGTTTATCGAGCTTGCATACTTGATAAACAATGACGGTAAAAATTAAAGCATTTCGATGAATACATTAGTACGCTATTTTTAGCAGATTTATGAGTAAGCCGTATTGAGAGTCCAAATCTTTTGGCATTAAACTGCAGTTATGTTCGATTTTACACCTTTCCTATTCCTCGATTTATGGCTCTATAGATGCTATTATCTTGGGCGCAAGTGTGTGCCGCCTTTGTTGCATTGCATGTTGCTGTTTTCAAAAGTTGATGGGCAGGCACATAATTCATTTGGCTGCGTTTATTAGGTCTTTCGGCTGCTGCTGTTTTTTCTCTCCCGGCATTTTTTTTCCTGCTTTTACTGGTGTGCTCCCATTCACACAAAAAACAACACTTATTATTGTCTTTTCCGAATATATTATTCTTGGGGATGTTGCTGCAGCTTGGCTTTTATCAACATTGTTTGGGGCCCTCAAGTGCATTTTGAGTGCAGGCTACTCCGGGCACTTAACGCTAAAAACGCTTTCTTTATTTATTTCGTTTTTAATTTCTTTGTCATTTTAATGCACATGCCAAAGAGTTTTGAATACCCGAACATACAACCGGCACACAGTGTCCATCAAAAGTCGTGCCGCACAGTGGGTCGTGATCAAACAGCGATGATATCATTCGATCCGAAGATTGTGTGCTTATAAAGTCCATGGAACACGTAAGTGTTACGTGATTGGGAAGCAAACAAATCGAATGTTGGCAATTATTTGAGAGCCATTTAAAATGTCGTTTTCAGAATTTGCGTATTAAATCAACACAAATTGCTCACCAAACTGTGAAAAGACACTTGTGTAAAATGACAGTATTATATCATTTATCATTTGTTTTGGAAATCCGCATAGTTACACTGTGCATGGCTATCAAGAGTGAAAGTGTTCGTAATGCGTTGATTGCATTTTATGTGCGATACGTTGCAGCTGCATCAAGACAACCTCTCCCTCACTTTACAACTTTTTCTCTAGCTTATTTGGTTGTCCTTTTTCTCCAGTTGACGCACTGCATTTCCTTTCGTTTTAATACCCTCGCTTGGAGTAATTTTTTTATACAACTTGTTTGCTTTGTGTAATAACTAACATAAAGTAACAATTTGTCAATCGATGCAGAGATATGATGTACAAAATTTCGAATAGATGACCAATTCTAATGGAATTCTCTCCTTAAGGGTATTCAAATCCCGGATACCATTTTTGGGCGCCTCCCTCGTTGTTTTCGAATTGTTTTTTTGCGTGCCGGGTTTGTTGAACTCTGGCCGGTTACCTTTTGGGGGCAGCGTCGGATTGTTTGTCATTTCTTTTTATCAGTTTTTGCCATTTTCGGTTTTCACTTGGCACTTGTCAGAAAGAAAGAGGCAGGAAGAGGGAGAGGGAAAAACGGGGGATATGGATATGGATACGGGTATTGTAAATAGAGACACGGATGATTTAGTGGCTCATTTCCAATATTTACCGGAGTGTTACTACTTGCCTTTCCCCCTTTTTCCACATATTCCCACTGCCCATTTTCCACAGTGCTTTTTGTGTCGCTGATTAACTGTAAATTTGTCATAATGAAGTGCAGCGTTGACTTTCACAGATCGCTCGTAGTGGTAGTCGCGTGCTCTATACACTTGACGAAACACTGTTTTGTTTGCTGTGGGAAATCATTGGGGCGCGGCCAATACAATTAACACCCACAACGGAGCGCGGGGAACTAGTTCATTAGCCGAACTAAACGCTTCTTTAGCGGCACAATTGAGTGGCCACAATGCGATGTACTTCAATAACCAGGGCACTGAAAAAAATTAACTCTTATGTTGGAAAAATTTTGAAATTCAAGGAAGATCTAATTGGGAAGGAACATAGAATAGTTAAAATATTATATTTGCAAGAATCTCTTTAATCGTCTGTAGTGTTTTGTTCCAGTTTTTGAGTGACATTTAAATAGGTCCTCTAATTTTTGTTAGGGCAAGAAACCTTTAAAAGAAAGCGAAACTTAAATTCAAGCCCACTTAATTTATCAATGACTGTTTCATACGATATGCTGTGGCGTCTGTTTCAATCCATTGAGGGTGTTCGCTCGCCTAATTGGCGAGTGGCTTTTATGACTCAGCCCTGGTAATTTATCCTCGCCCCTGACTAATACCCATATTATATATCACTCGCGAAAGTGTAATCAGTCGGCAGGGCGGGTCTCTGTGGCAAAAGGAAGCGGATCTGACATTTTTACGTACATATAGTGGAGGATAAGAAAATAGTAACAAAAAAAAAAAATTTCTCTCAGGTCAGATAATAAAGTTATTCTAAAAACTTTTATAAAACCCAAATCTGTTCTTCATTTTTGGGAAATTCTATGTATATTTAGATATAGTAAATAAGCGGTATATCGGATAAAATGTATTGTTTGGTAAGAAACACATATCATGCATCATGATTTCTCAAAGATATACTTCAAAGTTTTCGTATTTGTTTTATTAGCTAATATTTATTATTTGTGATGACTTTAGAAGACTTCAATTTTATTTGATGACGCTTTACATGCGACCATCTAATAAAGCCCTCGACCTCAACCAGCATTACTATTATCTTACCGGCTAACTGTCTTCTCCGGTCCACGCCCACAACTTGGCGAGGGACTCTCCGTCTACTTGGCGGATATGTGTCACTGCTGATTATACAAATTACTTAACAGATTTTTTTTTGTGCGTGCGCTGGCTGGACACACTGCAATTTCTACATAAATATTTACTACACTCAAAGTTGCGAGTAATCGCAGACAAGCGAAGACTCAAAGATTACTCTACGTGTTACAAATTTCAATTGACTGCGACAACGTCGAAAAAAAAGTATTAAAAACGACAACGAAGCCCAAGTTGAATGCGAACAACGACCGGCAAACAACCAGAAAAACAGCAACAGATACGAAAAAAAACCACAACAACGCCAAGAGAAACGAAAAGTAACGCACTGACACCGATTGACACGCCAGGCGACAAAAGTTTTGAACAGTGTTTCTTTTTTGGGGTTGTTTTTATTCGAAGTATATTCGAACTTTGATGCAGCGTGGTGCAATGAGTCATTACAATGGGTATGATTTTTCAAGCTTGAGCATGCGTTTTGTATGATTTGCAATCTTCAGTAGTGGGTATGATATGATTTTCAATCTTCAGAAATCGGTAGTGATCGTAAAAATGGGATATGGTATGATTTTAAAGATTTCAGAAGGCTGAAAAGTTGTTTAGTATTCTTTCAATACAAGGATAAATACATAAGATCGATTATCTAGTATAATGAAAAGATTTGAACTTAATTCATGAAATAAATGCAAAATGATAATATTTGGGTAAATATTTATATTATAGCATCATCAAAGAGTTCAAAATTATTTAGTAGATCAGTGGTATTTTGCTTTGTTAAAGTCGTTATTGCTTTAATTGTATCTCAAAAATGCACTGGATAAGCACGTATGTTTATGTGCTGAAATAAATACAATATTCTAGTTGCCACTTTTGTGGGGTGTGCGCTCGTAAAGTATCTATTGGTGGTCTTTTTTACGGCCGTGCAACGGTAAACAACTATCTAGCATATCATCATTATTATCGCCAACATCGGCATAGGCATGGGCGCATTATTAATTTTTGTTCAATTGATTTCCCTTGCCTGTGTATTCGATTCGATTCGAACAGCCACTTCTTATAGCCCACTTCGACCTCCATGGCAGCAGCGGGGTCAAAGGAGGGGCACTTGGGTACTTTGTGGATACATTTGGGGGTCTTATGCATAAAGCGGTATGAGTATCTATCAAACAATGCTGATTAACATGTTTCGAATGCTGAACGTTGACTCACGTTTAATCAGCGCGCGTTGTATTGTTGCTGTTTATTTGTGTGTATGCTTTTTATTGTTGCTGCTGATGTTGATGTAATGCTGCCTTTGTTGTCGAGGTCGCGACACACTGAAAAAGTGGGTGGAATGGGTTGGATGGGGGGGACTAAAAAACCGTAGTTGCACTATCGCACGGCATTACTTGATATGCAAAAGCTAGGCTAATTCCACTTGTCGTGCCGGGCATACGAAATGACAGTTTTTGGACTCGAAAACCGGTTCAACGAAAGCGAAAAAACTGGCACAAATACTTGATGTTTTCCGTTTTCTCGGCCAGGTGACATCTACAATTACGTCACTCAAACAATTTCCCCCTAAAAGCCGCGGCAAACAAAACTTTAAAAACTATAAAGACCGCATAGCATATTGTTATTGCTTCTTTCTCGAATTTTTTGCCGCTGCTAATGAACTTCATTTGCTGTAAATTGCCTTTAAATGACAGTGACTAAGCTCCGAATAGCGGCGCAAACATTAACGCTCGAAAAAAATAAAAACAACAAACTGAAAAAATAAACAAAAATATACAAGGAAAAACGTTCATTAACAAAAATTTCGCGCGTTGTTTGTCATAATTATGATTGCCGCCTAGGTTCTCTTCTGGGTTAAAAAAAAAAGAAATCTTACACTTGGACAAATAAAACTAGCTATTAGATAAAAACGTTTTAAATATATATATATATAATAATATAATCTTTTTAGGAAAACTACATATAAGTATATGAAATATAAACAGCTTGCTGTTTAATGTCCTTTTCTTCGAGTGTACATACATAGGTGAAGGGTTGGCAAACATCGGTGACACCAAAAGTGAACCCGTAGAAAGTTGCTTGGGGTCAGGCGTGTGCGGTTCTGGTGTTTGATTTCTTACTGCCACTAAAGAAGATACTTCAAAGTGGCTTTTAACAAATTCAAATATGTAAATGAACGCGTTCAATTCAATGAAATGGAGGGCGTACTACAGGTGCTAATTAAGTGCAATATATTTTTGAATTGAAGTACAATAAACTCATCTTATGAGGTAAATATTTGTTAAGTTATTGCAGTCAATTTGGAGTAATTATCGAGGGGAAACACTAAACTATTTAAAAAGGTTAACGACCGATAGATTTACATACATATATCAAATAGAGTTATTATAAATATATATGTACTTAGTACAACATTTTCGAAGAATGCATTTCAACCAATCTGATAGCATTAACTATATTACTAAGCCGAGCTGCTCTTGCTCAAAGTTGTGGATAGTATTATGTAACAAAAACTGTTTTATAATAAAAGATGCGTTTGCTCAGCTGCGTTTATTCTCTTTGATCCGATATATCGGTCGATCGAGGAGTGGCGACACTTACAAGCTAACAAAAAAAGCCTTTGTATGTCCAGCGATTAGTCATCGCGAGTAACTGATCGATAATACTGGCCACTGTGCATAACTACACTGGAGGAAAATGTGCTCTTAGACTATTCGATTTTTATTATCTGCAAAGCGTATTCTTTAAAGATATTTTGGCAGTCTTTGAGGACTTTTTACGCTATTGACAACCACGTAGCGAAAAGAAGTCATCTGTACACAAAATCCTTAATAGTTTTACGTTAACCCCCTTGTTTTTTATGTTCAAAGGAAGTCCTAAACGTTTATTGTCGCATTTCCTTGTCTTATCGCGCTTCGAACTTTTATTATCTTGGCTGGAATTAGATTTATGTTGTACAAGTTATAACCTAACCGAAATGACAATTGCCACATAATTCCCTCGCTGATACAATGGCTATTAAAAAACCAATTACGTTTAAATACCGTGTTCCTCTCTCAGGTACTTTTTACTCTCATTTTTCCCATTATCTCTCTATAAGTTCACCCGCCAAGTGGTATTGCATTTAATCGAAAACTTTTCGATGCGTAAGCAATTTGTTGAAAGCGATTTCGGACTTTTGAGACTGTTGCGAATAGGGTTGCCACGTGACGGCAGAGACCGGAAATTGACAAGTGAATCAATGGAAATTTAAACTATAAGTTTTTACATTCATTTATACCAGCCGAGGATTCATACAGCTTGCCCAATTCCTTACAAGCTGAATCACTTGTTCTACGTCACGTTTGTACATTCATGGTGTACGGTTTAATGATATATTCAAATGTAAAAAATTATAAACAAATAAGAGATTAGGAGAAGTATTTTAAATTATGCGGCGATAAACAATGGTATGTTATAATCACCCTGCATTCTAAGGCGATTTGGCAACCCTGCTGTATTGTTGAACCTGAGAAAGAACGAAAGAGAGTGGCTAGTATCATTAAAAGAAATAATGTAAGGAGGAGACTGGATCTTATCCATTCCAGGAGAAAATTAAATGATGTACCTAACAACGTTTCTTTATAGATGATTTCTGCACATTTACTGAACCTTTTACTTTGCAGTTTTTGAAACTAAGTAACTTTTTATCGTAGCTTTTTTAGCGATATAGGATGACGCGTTTTCTAAAGGTGTTATTCTGCCTCTCTTTTCACGGCTTCTCCCCTCTTTTACTCTCTCATTTACTGATAAGGGTTCGTTCGATTGGAGTGCGGTTTTTTGCCTGTTTTTTTTTTTTTTTTTTTTTTTTGATAAAAGAAAAAGCATAAATAGTCCGTTCCGCTGAACCACTCAATTAGTACTCAACAATAGCTCGTGGAAAGCGAATCAGCCAAAAAAGAAAGAAGAACGAAGAACGAGAAAGAAAGCAGGAGTAGTTACAAGAATTATTTAATTAAAGCTCGCATCCTTGGCTCTCTCTTCCGCTCTCTCGCGCCGACTTTCTTTCGCTCTCTCTCGATCAATTGGAGATCTCTTCCGCTCGGTGGTGCGCTCTTTCTGCCGCGTTTGTGCGTGTGTTGTGTACTTACTGTGTGCAAATCAATTAATTTTTTGTTGTTTGTTTGTTTTCGCAACGAAAACCAGAAGGAATATCGTAAATAATAAAATTAATTCCGCGTGCAAATATACATTGGAATAATGGCCGATATTCTCAACGTGGAGCAGCACCAAACGGTTCAGGAGTTCAAGCAGAATCTCGAGGAGCTCATTCCCAACGTAGGTGGCGCCACGATGTCGACTACAGTGGATAACCGCTAAAGCAAACAACTATACCATACAAGAATAAGCAATTAGGAACGCATAATAGGAAGATACCGCATTAAAGCATCTTTGAAAAATTTATGACGGATGTTAATTATCAAATAGCTCACAATTTAAAACATCGTTTAGAGTCTTGAGTTGAACAGCCTTTAAAACATCAAATTTGAATTTTTTATTACCCACAATTCACGTAATCACTCCCTCTCGATTTTGGTGTGTCGGTGTTTTTTTTTCGCCCTCTTTATTTTTCTTCCCTATCAATTTTTCTCGGAGCACTTTATGGCTTTTTAATCGATAACACCGACAGGTGACACGCATACCAATGCCCAATGCCCATAAGAGGGGCCTTTACAGTGAACACCTCCGATAAAGAGCACGCGCTCCCAACTGACCCACTGCAGAAAACCCCCCGAAAATATGGCGAAAATCAGAATCACTTCCGTTCGATGTCAGTCAAATGTTGGCCAAAAGAATATACCAGCTATCAGTCCGCTTGATAGTCTCTCTTTTGGCCAAGGACAACACCCTCGTTGGCTTAACGGCTTTCCCCCCTAGAAAACCCGCGAACCACCTATCATATCATTACCATACACGTAATCGTGTGCTGCTTTCGATTTTTTATGTTCGCTTTTTGGCGCACAGAAATTTATCTTATCGACAAACAGCAAAAGCGGAGCAATCAACGCACCACTACTAAACCGAGTTACCAACCAGTGAGCCATAAATTCCACAGTCCAGTATATCAGCCGATCCAACTGGCCCTCTTCCCCTTGGATTTGTCCTATTTCGCACACCGAATATGGCGAAAATGTCGAACCTTTTATTATACCGTCCGGCTGAATACTTGGGTTTTCACCAATTTCGATATTTGGAAATCGCAACAATTTGGAGCAAAACTAACTTTGAGCATATTAAACTGGCTTAGTTGAGGACTAGGCTGCAATATGATTTTATGTGAAAGATCGAACATATAAAATGGGAATATTTTCAAACCAAATTCCAAAAGTATTATATTTTATTCAAAAAAAGTACTTATACGACATTATTACAGATTAAAATGTTATGTTTCCAAACAATTTAACATTAATAGTATTGAGTTAGGTTAGTTTGTCAGTAGGTTTAAAAAGATATTATACACTGCAACATAGAGCAGCCAACGTTTTTCAATGCTGTAATAGTTTTAAACAAACGGGTTCGCAATTGGTTAATTTTTCATTTTGTAACAACTTAAACCATAAACATAAATATTTGCCTTCGATGCCAACAATAAAAGCTTATCTAATCTAAAATATTTCAAGCATATTGACCAAAAATCGCGTTTAACCATTAAATATGACTAATAAATTTAAGTCAAGTTGTGAAACCCATATAATGATATATCAAATTGCCTGGTTTGTTTAATTATATAGCTCTTATATGTAAATCTGTTAAAGGAATCCCAGCTGAATTAAAATCAGTATTTAATGTGGCCACCTCTTAGTCATTGAATTTTGCAAGAAATAATCAAGTAGTGTCCGAATCTCAAGTGTTTACATACTGATTCATTTTTTCAGGTTTTCAATTCTTTAGTTTTCTTTTTTTTTGTATATTTTCTCTTATTTTCTGTGGCGCCCACTCACGCTTTTGAACTGCATAAATTGAAGCGAACAATTTTTCGATAATCAGCGAATATGTCAGTTAGGTGGAAGATAGGACCCCTCGAACTGGAAACTGAAAAATGGAAATTAAATTCGATAAGGCTGGCACACAGACAATATAGCGATAAGGTTGCTGGAGATGGAATATAGCACTTTGCATACCGAATTCCGCAGATAAAACAGGTGGAGGCACTGGAATGCGGCTGTGTGTTGGGCTTTCGGATTTGATTGATGACTCACAGATCGATCGTGGCAATAGGCGGCGGACAACTTACTCATGACCGGGGATTACTCATGGATATTTCCTCTACTCAATTTGTATTGGTGTGCCCCTTATTCATTTTGAGTTCCGAGAAGGCCAGAAATTGGGTTTATGCCTAAGAAAGGTCAATAATGTTTATGCCAATGTTAATGAAAACTGTCTAGATCTAATAGTTTTTGCACAATTGTTTTGAACCAATAGTAAGTAAAATCCCTCTCCTTCTTGCAGTTGGATGCCAACAAGGATGGCTTCATCGATCTGCACGAGCTAAAGGATGCCCTCAACCAGGTGGGCTTCAAGCTGGCCGGCTACCAGGTGCGCGAAATGATCGACGAGTACAAGGGCAAACAGCTGACTGCCTTCCAGGGCAAATTGAATCTGGAGGAGTTCGAGGCACTGTGCCTGGACCTGAAGAGCAAGGATGTGGCCAGCACATTCAAGACGGTCGTCTCCAAGAAGGAGAACTTGGAGACCCTGGGCGGCATGTCGAGCATTTCGTCGGAGGGCACCACCCATTCGGTGCGCCTCGAGGAGCAGCTGGCCTTCTCCGACTGGATCAACTCGAATCTGGGCCACGACAAGGATCTGCAGCATCTGCTGCCCATCGATAGCGAGGGCAAACGCTTGTATCTGAGCATCAAGGATGGTATTCTGCTGTGCAAAATCATCAACCACTCCTGCCCGGACACAATCGATGAGCGTGCGATCAACAAGAAGAACCTCACCGTCTACCGGGAGTTTGAGAACTTGACCCTGGCCTTGGTTTCCTCCCAGGCGATTGGATGCAACATCGTAAACATCGATGCCCACGATCTGGCCAAGGGCAAGCCACATCTGGTGCTGGGTCTTCTCTGGCAGATCATCCGCATCGGCCTGTTCAGCCACATCACCCTGGACAGCTGTCCGGGATTGGCTGGCCTACTCTTTGACAACGAACGTCTCGAGGATCTGATGAAGATGTCGCCAGAGGCCATCCTCCTGCGCTGGGTCAACCATCATTTGGAGCGCGCCGGCATCTCGAGGCGGTGCACCAACTTCCAGTCGGACATCGTCGATTCCGAGATCTATTCTCATTTGCTGAAGCAAATTGCCGGCAATGATGCGGATGTCAATCTGGATGCCCTGCGGGAATCCGATCTGCAGTCGCGCGCAGAGATCATGTTGCAGCAGGCCGCCAAGCTCAACTGCCGCAGCTTCCTCACGCCACAGGATGTCGTCAACGGCGTTTACAAACTCAATCTGGCCTTCGTGGCTAATCTGTTCAACAACCATCCGGGATTGGACAAGCCCGAGCAGATCGAGGGACTCGAGTCCATTGAGGAGACGCGCGAAGAGAAGAGTAAGTACTTAATATTTAGCCATACCTAAGATCATTACAAAATACCGCTGAAAGGCTTTTATTTAATTGAAAATGAAACACAAGAAATCAAAGTTGACTGCCATTTATAGCATAATTAAAGCAATTATAAATATATATGCTTATCAATCAGCTTTACACAGGAAGTGCAAGCCATAAAAACAGAGCATTTTTAACTCTTAAGACCATTTATCACAAGAATATATATAAGAATATAATATGTAAACTTATGAGAATACGATTACTTAGAATACTTAGGTGTGATATACATATTCTGAATATATTTAACTTACACCAATCATTTCTATTTTTTCTAGCCTACCGCAACTGGATGAACTCGATGGGCGTGGCACCGCACGTGAACTGGCTGTACTCCGATTTGGCCGATGGTCTGGTCATATTCCAGCTGTTCGACGTCATCAAGCCGGGTATTGTCAACTGGAGCCGTGTGCACAAGCGTTTCAGCCCGCTGCGCAAGTTCATGGAGAAGCTGGAGAACTGCAACTATGCGGTGGATCTGGGCAAGCAGCTAAAATTCTCGCTGGTCGGAATCGCAGGCCAGGATCTAAACGATGGCAATGCAACGCTGACGTTGGGTAAGCATTGCTATTCTAATTGTATTTTTGGATGTTACTAATTCTGAACTACCTCATTGTTACAGCTCTCATCTGGCAGCTTATGCGCGCCTACACCCTGTCCATTCTGTCCCGCTTGGCCAACACTGGCAACCCCATCATCGAGAAGGAGATCGTCCAGTGGGTGAACAACCGACTGTCGGAGGCTGGCAAACAGTCACAGCTGCGTAACTTCAACGACCCGGCCATCGCCGATGGCAAGATAGTGATCGATCTGATCGATGCCATCAAGGAGGGCAGCATTAACTACGAGTTGGTGCGCACTAGCGGAACACAGGAGGTGAGTCCTGACTATGTCATGAAATGTGGCAGGCTGAACTAACGCTTATTGATTCCGCAGGATAACCTGGCCAATGCCAAGTATGCCATCTCCATGGCTCGCAAGATCGGCGCCCGTGTCTACGCCCTGCCCGAGGACATCACCGAGGTGAAGCCGAAGATGGTGATGACCGTTTTCGCCTGCATGATGGCCCTCGACTATGTGCCCAACATGGACAGTGTGGACCAGAACAACCACAACAGCTCCGCCAGCAACAGCAATTAGGCGCCATAGCCACAACTCATTTATACATAAACAAAAGGATGGGATTTTGAAAGGGAAAAACAGAGTGGGAACTACGTAAATTTGTCGTATTCGCTAATTACTAATAACTCTATTCGATTGCGTTCCTTCCTGCGCTACCAATACATTTTTGTGTTTTTTTTTTATTTCAATTACTTTTTGTAATTTTTTTATTATATATTTATATATTATATAATTGAGTATGAGTTTCCCCCTATTGTAATTAAGCAAACAGATTTTAGAGTGTCGCACATCTGTTTTCGAGCCCGGCGAGGTTTTTCTTTATTAGTTTTGTTTAACAATTGTTAAATTATACAACTGTAACCTTATTTTATAAATAGAGGTTTAGCTTTTTCCGCTTAAAATCCTTAAAAGAGAAGAATGGTGAAACAAGAGAAAGAAAAAAAGCTACTTGTGCAGGATTAAGAAAGAATTATAATATTAACATTGCGACGAAAACAATTAACTGTGTAATATATATACATATATATTTATATACGATTACGATATGCGTCTATATACATAACATATAAATTTACATAAATCGATATATTTTTCCATAAACGCGTTGCCTAAAGAAAGATAACGAACGAAGATCAGGAATGGGGAATATTCAGAAACAAAAGAAGTCGAGGAAAACAGAGTAACTAATTTTATATTTACTATACATTTTTTTGCAAGTAATCGTAAGCTGCCTTTGTTTATGTGTTTTTCCAACATGCGTGTTTGTTCAATTTCTTTTTACATATTTGTATAATTTTGCGTTTAAGTGCGTTAGAGCGAGGTGGCAATAGGTATCGCCAACACGGCGTAGAAAGAGAGGGCAACAAACATTTTTAGTGCAATGAGGCGACATACAAATCCAAGAGAAAAAAACGAATTAAGAAGAAGATGAAGTAATATTATATGCAGAATAAAAGTAAAACAATAAAGAAAATGAAAATACCAATATAAAAGACGTTTCACTTAATAAGTCATAATTCTGTGAAGTTATTAACATTAAGTCTTGGGAGTTATTTCCATGGCCCAGCACATTAATAGTTATTGTTCTGTCAATTCATACACTTTGTGTCATAAACTTTTACCGAAACGTTGACAGGTCACCGGTTGTATCACCTTTGTTTTTTTTTTTTTTTTTTTTTTAATATGAGAACATTTATGACTAATGCCTTACCCTGCACCTCTTATGTTCGCCAATGAAATTATCGTTTCCTGGAAGCAATCAAAGGCATATATGAAAGGCGAATAAGTTGCTGGCTAAGCGTGTATAAATCCTTATCGATACGGTCCCCTCTATGAGACGATTTTCGTATTTCGAACCTGCCATCTAATCGGCCAGCTTATTAGATATGGCGCTTCTCACGTGGCTAGCAAAGCAAATCGTAGGGCACTTCAAGTCAACTGACTTTTGTCCAGCGACGATGATGACGACGTAAGACTTGCTGCTTCACTGCCGTGTCATTCATGGGAATCCGTATGTAAAATCCGAATTGAATGGTGTGATTGCACGGTGGCCTTTAATCTGCAAATCGCCCTAAGGCAGAAAAGTATTAACAATTTGGCTTTAGTTAGGAGATGTGTTAAAACGGATTTAATTTTAAATAATTTCAATTGTTTTATGTTTTCCATCTTTTAATAAGTAATAAACTTAAGCCCAAAAGTAGGCAAATACAGTTTAATATGTGAAACTAATGCTGTGTGTATGCAGGAAAGTCAGCCCAAGAGTATGACTTAAAATCGAACTGAAATCCAATTAGTTGTTTTAAGTCTTTCGAGCCTAGCCGTTATCAATTGGGTTTTTTGTATTTTATAGATAAATTCGGTGTCCAATTGATCAATTGGCTTAATGCGTTATCAGAGCCCCAATGTGACTGTCTCACGTTCAATATAGTCTTAACCGCTTTTCTTAACACAAAAAATGTATACAAAAAACTTGGATATATGTACATCATCAGTACGTATACTATAAATATAATATAATATCCGTGCAATGCTAACATTTAGTTATAATAATAGAGTTATGAACCTATATGTTGGTAAGGTAACTAGAATTTCTGTATCTACAAGTCCTACGTGACAAGTAGAGGGTTAAAAATCCAAGCGATATAAAAGGGCCCAATCGGAAACGGTTTTTCATAGTTGCCTATAAACAACGACAACATGAAGTATACCATTCTTATTTTGGCTTTGGGCCTGTTCTGCGTAAGTTTTGCAATAGAAAATATAAATTACTTGTGCATTGGTAGTACACCTTTAAATTCCAGGTAAATGCATTGGTGGCTCCTGTTCCCAGCGCCCTGGACTCCTCGCCAGAACTGGACGATGTGACCGATGGCAGCATGGAGCTGGAGGACTTTAGCCTGCTGAGTACGACCTACAAGTCCCTGAAGATCGCCTTGCGCAGCATTAAGGGACTCAATTGCATCCTCAAGTGGGTGGCGGGTATCAAGGACAGTGCGACCCAATTTAACTCGGACGTGGTTGTGTGCGGCGTCACCGCCAGCAAGGATGTGACCAAACTGATCAACGCCAACAAGAAGATCCTCAGCACTTGCAACGACCTCATCAATCTGAGGTCCAACACTTGTCCCCAAACGGACGACGAGGAGACGAAGATCTCCGGCAGCTGCTTTGTTAAGACCCTGCGCAAGGTGTGGTCCCTTAAGAAGCAAGTGAACGATGCCATCAAGCTGGCCAAGAAGATCCCGCAAACTGGTCCTAATGCCGTCGCCTGTGTCTCCGATGCCGTCACCACCCTGACCACCTACTACACCGCCTTTCCCCAGAACATCATCAGCTGCTCCAAGCTGACTTCTTAGGGGCCTAGTGCCCACAATCGATTCGAGCATGCAATAAAAAACCGTGTAATCACAGTTTTTGGTAGTTTTTTAATTTTCTTAGAGGAGAGGAAGCCTTTTTAATACTATACATAACTATATTTTTATACCCGTTACTTGTAAAGTAAAAAGAAGCGTTTATATAAAGTATATACATATATTCTTGATCAGGATCACTAAACAAGTCGATCTGGTCATGTCTGTCTGTCCGTATGAACGTCGAGATCTCAGGTAAAATGAGAGCTAGAAGGTTGATATTCAGCATACAGATTTATAGAGACATATACGCAGCGCAAATGTGTTGACCCATGTTGCCACGCCCACTCTAACACCCTAAAGCCGCCCAAAGCTGCCAGGCCCACACTTTTGAAAAATGTTTCGATTTTTCTTTGTTATATTGTTTGTCCTGCCAATTTTTACCTGTATACCAAAAACGCTGTGGCCACGCCCATCCTTTTACTTTTAAAACGACCAAAACGTCCAGACTTTTAAACATTTTTAAATTTTGTTTCTCATTTTATTCCCCAATATCTATCTATATCCCAAAAAATGATTAAATTTCTCGTTTGCGTTTACACTAGCTGAATAACGGGCATCGGATAGTCGGGGAACTCGACTATAACATTCACTTTTGTCTTTTATAATTTTATATGAAATATCTGACCACTCTATTAAGTGGAATATAACAAGTTGCTCTATAACATAAATATATTGATTTGTACAATTCATACAATTTTCAGATCAGAGTAAATCAAATGTAATTCAATTGTAATATAAATGTATATTTTATAGTATACAGAATAGTTAGTTAATTGTTTAGTTACAGTTAACCAAAAGTCTGTGCCGAAAAACGAAAACCAGTGCGAGTGTACTTTCTATCACTATTTGAAACACTATGAAAATTTATAAAAATGAAAGTGTGACAAAAACAACATTTCTCAACAGATATGATCACCTTAACCTAGAGCCATGAGACAGGTTTGAAGATAAAAGGTTATCATTTTTAGTATAATTAGTTTTATAATATACTTGATACTTTTTCTACTGTAATAATCGTGCTTATTTCTAATTTAGATTTAAGCCACTTAAAAAACTGTCACTCGGACGTTGACAACGTAGATAGGCGACTTTTCCAAGGGTTTTGTTTTGTTATTAAAATAAAATACCCATTGTTTGCTGGGAGCAACAGTCCACCTGCGATTATGCAGGTGCAGCGTCGATATATGGGAACGCCTATCTAGATGATCTTCCAGTGCTTGCGGTGGGTGGTGTCGGATCCACCTAAGGAAGCCCTGTCCAATCTGGACAATCTGGCTATATGACTATCTGGCTATCTTCTTTGTGTGTCCATGCATAGATAATGCCAAATTAGTTTCGGACTTTGTGTGGTGGGTTAATTAAAGCATACATATCGCCGGCACATTGGTTTACCAAAGTGTATGTGCGAATCGAACCTCCGGATCGCCACTTAACTGATATGGCCCCGGTCGATCGTCTATATAAACAAGCCCCACGGATCGGTCAGCAAACAATAGCCAGTGAAACCATCCACCAGTAACATGAAAGTACTCAACGTCTGCCTCCTGGTCGTGGCCTCCGCCAGCTTCCTCCTGGCCACAGCCAACGTAAGTCAGACAACATCATGAAGAACTACTATTCCTAAATCTAATCTTATTGCCAACTTGTTTTAGGCCAATGCCGTAGGTGCCTTCGAGGACTTCGAGGCCTACACCGATGCCGAGCTTGAGGATCTCTACGCCGCCGAGTTGATGGCAATGGAGGATGAGTTCATGGGCGTCGAGCAGTTCGGCTTCATTGGATCGTGCCGCAAGATTCTGTTGGCCGGATACAAGGGCATCAACGGCACCAAGTGCATCGTCGAGGAAGTGGCCAATGTGCTGCTCACCTGTACCAACTACGTGGACGACTTGAGCACCTGCACCGGCAATATTCCAAAGGATGTCCAGGCCATGCTGAACAATGCCAAGCAAATGATCGTCACCAGCAACAAGATCATCAACATGAAGTCCGAGCTGTGCGGCTCCACCTCCAGGGGCGTCGTCTCCTCCACCAAGAGCGTCATGCGTTGCACCCTGAAGGCCTTCTGGGCCACCATGTCTCTTGTCCGCCGCATGAACACGATGATCAAGCAGGGCGCCGCCCTGCCCTTCAACACCTCCTCCTGCTACGTCAATGCTACCAAGAAGGTAGTCGACGGCTGCAACGCCTTCGTGCCCAACATCAATACCTGCATCGCCAGCATGACATAAGCGCTTCCAAAAAATGGTAATAA
The DNA here is from genome assembly GCF_004382145.1 of Drosophila mauritiana. Classification (NCBI taxonomy): domain Eukaryota; kingdom Metazoa; phylum Arthropoda; class Insecta; order Diptera; family Drosophilidae; genus Drosophila; species Drosophila mauritiana. The sequence continues at coordinate 17,124,667 of NC_046672.1, read as the reverse complement.
AACCATGAAATTATAAGCAAAGCAGATGCTGTTTTCCTTATTTGGGAGTTATTCGGATCGGGGTGTGGCAACCTTATCTGTAGCCTGTAGAGTGCCTCAGATCCCGAGATACGGACGGACAGACAAACATGGCTTATTTTAAACTGTTTCAAACTTTTAAACAAATGTGACACATACAAAGCATTGGAAATCGATATGCTTATTATTACTTACTGACTTATATGACTTCATCCACCTTCAGCCTTCAGTTCAATACCCATAAAAAAGGATGTTATATTGTCCAAAATCTTAATTCCATTGCCAATAGATAGACTTTAGGGATATTCTGTACTCGATGATCCAGATGATAGGCGGCAGCAGTAACAATGGGGCTGGACTCCAACAAAACCGAAAAGTAGAATCTGAAGTGCAAGGATTACAGAGGGATCACTGCAACCAACACCCATTTTGTCCAAGTAAGAAGGTCACAACACGTAGTTAAACACCTTACTCGTAGAGTAAAATCAATAAGTACCACAACCAACCACAGAATAAGGAGCCAAATCATCAGAAGCCGGACCGCCGTCATTGTCAAACACAGCCAGAGTATTGGCAGCCGGATTATTGCCAGCAGCAGCAGCAGAACCGTCAGCGGGATCAAGAAATAAGGAAAGCAGCTAAGCGCGAGGAGCAGGCTAAAGCAGATCCAACGGACATCATAATCCAAGACCGCCAGAGTTGAACTGATTCGTATCCTTAAGCAGCTCTTGGTCATTCGAGTGGCCCAGACTGCGAAAGGGTATCGTCTCACCCTCGATCTCCATGTAATCTTCGACGATGGACCGCAGCTCGACCGGTGGCTTAGCTGATGTGATCAGGGCCCTGACCACCTTGGCCACGTGTCCCAGGACCTCCTGCTTTTCCATTGCGCTCGTTCAACGATTCAAATTATTAATCGCGCTCGCATTCACACTAGCTGACTAAAGCATTCGCTCTTGTTTTAAATTAAATATATGTATTTATTGATTCATTCGTTCGCTTTTTCATTCATATATGTTGTATGTATTCGTGTATTTATATAATTAAAAGTAATATTGTTTGAGCCGCGTATATAAAAACAAATAACAATAAAAAATGCTTAACCGATCAATTAAATTAATTCCAGTACAAAATAAAATCAAGCCAAGTCACAAAAAATAGTCAAAAAATGGAGAGTATAAATGATTAAAATACAAAACCGAAATAGAACTTAAGCACAGCAGCTAAGATTAGATATATACGTTTGATTCGCCTTGCGATACTGTACTGCACACTAGAAATAACAATATTCGTTTTGGCGAAAAAAAAAAAACATGGAGTAAAATTAGGTGCAAAAATACGGGTTATGATTATGCATATAGTACAATCTAAGTAGCTAGACCTTAGGCTTAGGTTTTATGCTTTATATTTAGGATTTTTATCATTATAATTGCACATGCTTTAAGTTAATCCCCAAAAAAAAAAAAAAAAAAAAAATGCACCGCTTAGGGTCGATTGAAGAATGGATTTAATTTTTCGGGTATGTGTACGTGGATGCATCAGATCAGGCTGAGACGGCTGTTGGTCTTGCGCAGCTGGGCGCGCCAGGGGATGATGTTATCCTCCTCCGCCTCGGCGTGTCCCTGGCTGCCTTCCGATGGTTCGATAAGCTCCTGCCCTCCACTGACGCCACAGTTAGAGTTACCAACGCCGCTTCCACCGCCACCGCCACCGCCGTGCTCCTGATCCTGATCAGCTCCCTTGGGATCGCCATGGTTCTCCTTGTTGCCCAACTGGAGGTGTTGCTGCTGGAACTGGATCTGCTGGTAGTGCTGTTCCATACCGGCCAGATTGATGTTGATGTTGTCGATGGACATGGCGCGGTTCTTCAGCCGCCAGGTGTCCGCCACCCGGTTGTTCTCCTCCACCTTGGGCGTGTAGATGGCCGCCCTAGAAGAAGGTCAGACAATTGAGGCCAGGGGTCAGGAGACTCCCCACTAGCCACTACACCCACTTACTTCAGCTTGTTCTCCGTCTCCTCGCGTCGCGCCAGTAGATCCCGCTTCCACTGGGGAATCTGGGAGAGGCGGCGTGACTCTGCCTCTTGGGCCATGCGCTCCTCGAAGTCCTTCTTGGCCCGCTCGGCCGCCTTCTTGGCCATCATCTGACGCTTCCAATCGGGTATGGCGTTGCCGGCCTGGTCCCGTTCCGGTATCTGCAAGTAGATCTTTGACCCGCCTCTTAGCCACCGTTCGCTTGTGTTTCGGCTGGCACCAGTTGGCCAGAACTCACCTGGTCCACATAGTTGTTGCCCGAGAACTGCTTGGTGATCTCCATGTAGTGCTCCGAGTCCATCCGGCTGGCCATCTGCTGCTCCACTTTCATCTTCTTGATGCCCGGTATGTCCTTGGAGATCTTTAGCTCGGCAATTAGGTCGGACTTCAGATAGGTTTCCGTGCTGGAGGTCAGACACTGCATGCTCAGGCTGCGAGCTGGCATCTGATAGGGCTTCGGTACCTTCTGTGTGTCCGTGCGGCGCAGCTGGAGGAGAATTGGTCCAGGAATGGTAGTAAGTTAGGCACAATTCTTTCTTATGAGCCATCCTAATAATATGTGTTCCTGACCACAGTGGAGTGGCAATTGCTCACCTGCACGCTGTTCAGATCCTGGATAGAGATGGCCGAGAGTGGCTGGTGCTGCTTCCTGGTGGCCGTGTCCTGGCTATTGGGTGCCGATCCGTGCGGCTTCTTGGGCTTGTGTGATTTGCCAGACATGGTTGCATCCTGGCCACCTGCTACACCCATCGGTGGACCCATAAGTGGCTGCGGGGGTAACATTCCGTGGGGCAGAGGCGGCGGTGGTGGCGGCAACGGCGGCTGCTCGCCCATTCCATGCAGCTGGTGGGGATGGTGCGGATGTGGATGCGGATGGGGGTGGTGCTGGTGCGGATGCGACTGCGGATGCTGCGAGTGGAGCTGCGAGTGGTGCACCTGCTGCTGCTGGGCGATCTGTATCTGCATGTAGTCCTCCGTATCCGTGGAGCTGTTGGTGGAACAAATGGGGAAAAGTGTTGGATTAAGTAGAGATCTCGGCTACTTTCACTGGGAAATGGCAATTGGCAGAGGGCAGTTGGGAGATGGGGGTGGGTTGTGGGCAGTGGGCGAATAGCGGACCTGCGCCAGGTGTGGCGTGTGCGCAGTATCATCTTCGGATTGCAACTGAGTTGCAGTGGCGGCTGCAACATCGCATCTGTCTTAAGAAAAGTGGCAGGCCGCAAAGTGGTACGCATAAAATTTCATGCACTCTTGATCGGCAGAGGAAGTCGCGAATATCTCGTCTACAGTGCTGCGCATCTGCCTTTTTCTTCGAGCCGATCTATTTTGTTACCAAGAAACTTCAATACCATTACTGATGAGTCGCACATTAAGCACCAATTTATCAGCAGCTACGCTTTCCTCAAATTGAGTTGTCTCAAATTGCATTTTGTAAGAAAAACTCTTGTTGGGTATAGAAAATCTGGCTATATTTTCTTTAGCCATTTTTCCGCTGCAAATTGGCGCAGCACAGAGATCTAGCCATCTGCTAGCTGCTAATTGCCCAGCGGCAGCCAAGCGTCTTTGAAGCCATGTATTTTATTTTATATATTTTTTTTCGGATTTTGGCTAATTGAGGCGAGGCAACTGTACCGCCGATACTAATTATAAAAAGCCGTTGCACGAGATGTTCAGCCAAATTAAATCGGCTGCCATGTGCTAATTGAAAGTCGGAGGATGGAGGATATATACGAGTAGGTACATACATACATATATGCTGCGATACATGGGGGTAATTGGGGGATAAGCACTACTCACCGGGTGGAGGATGGACACGAACGCTTGTCGATGCTGATGCTCTTGAGATACTCGGACGGCTTGATGAGATGCGTGACGCCGTCTTGTGATTTATTGGGAAAACTGGGCGGCACAAAAGGCAACACCAGCTGCTTGTTGACCAGATTGGGTCCGCCCGTCCTCTGTCCGCCGGCCAAGTGGGTTTCTCCGTAGATCTGCTGCTGCTGCTGTGTAAGTTCGTAGTGATCCTCGGCGGAGGAGCCTCCTCCGTACAGGCTGGGCGTGTACTGATGCGGCTGACCAGTCGCGTAGTGTGGCTGATTGGGATGGCTGGGATAATTGCCGCCACCTCCGTTGCTGTGTCCATTGCTCCCCTGGTTTTTGTTGCCCTCCGAGTAGCCATAGAAGTGGGCATTGGCCGCAGAACCATTGGCAGCATGTACAGATCCTCCGAATCGGGACTGAGAGTCCTCCGAGCTGGCGGCAATGGAGCTACCATTTGTGCTGCCGGCATTGAGCAGCTTGGCTTTCTTGTTCGCTGGAATTGAACCAATTTATTTATGAGTTTTGTGGGTTAGCAGTTATCAGCCAGCAGTCTGACTCTGGTCATGCTTACTTGAGCAGCCAGCAAATAAACTACAGCAAATGTACTGAAGAAAATACGAAACTATGAAACTACGAAGCTACGAAAAGCCCAAACCACAATGGATCGCTGCGTAGGCGCCTTTCACCAGACGGAGATTTGCGAGGAGACGGAGACGGAGACGGAGCTGCAGCCCAGTTGCATATAAAAATACGAGCACTCGAACAAGTAAATCAAATAAATTACTTTTGTGTGGAAGTCTAACGGAGAGAAATGAGAAATGAGTGCTGCATATTGGAATGCAAATAATTTGAAATTAGAGCTCATTTTGGAAACTGTAATAATCATTTATATATCCATTTAAAAAATGAATATATTTCTAATATTTTCTTGGCTTCCAAATCAAGTTTCAGTTGCCTTCACTTTTACTCCAGTTTATTTGAAATATTTATATTTCAATTAATTATAGGCATACACATTAATTGGTAACCAAACTTCAGAATCTCAAGTTGATAAATGATAACTAATTGGTGGTTAAAGGTATATGTAATCGAGAGATACTCGATACCTCAATTTAACCAAGGAACGGAGCTATGTAAATATCTGCCGATAAGTGGATATATTGCCGGAAACATCTTCAAGTGCCCTAATTCCATGCCTTTCCTTATTGTTTCCCTGGAACCAGCTCAGATTGGACGGAAAGCTCGCTCCGCTTCCTGGGAAACCTCATATATATAATATAGTTGGATTAATATCTCCAGACACGGAAGAATAAGTTCACTGCCGACATCTTCGTGGGAGTATACCCATAAAAATTGAATTAGCCGCCGTTTCCATGGAAGTCGCCTCTCTGCATTCAATTTCCAGGCAGCCGGTTGATTGGACAAACACCATCTAAACCCGATCGCATCGGGTCCCCAACTTTCACGGCCTTTGGTAACCCGTTTCCACGGCGATCATTACGTGGTTTGGACGAGACCATAGAGGTGGTGGTGCAGATTCATGGCTGCACTCTTATGGCCAAAACCACTCGCAATCGAGTCCAGCCAGTTTGTATTGAATTTATTCAATCGTTTTGAAAAAACAACTCCAGCGAGCTAACGAAAAGCACATTTTTCATTTTTCACATGTCCCCACACATTTTATCTTTTAATTTGTGCGGAGCAAAAAGCGGCTTGTACTTGTCAAGTTCGCGGTGAAATTCGAAATTGGAGTTGATGTCCAGTTTGGTTTCGTTTGTAGTTTTACGAGTGCAATGCCTGATCTTCATGGTATCAGTTTTTAAATTGACTTAATTGGCTTGGCTTGCAAATCACGTTTGTTTTAAAGCTGTCCACTCTGGATAAAATATTAAGCATTTCAATAATAATATTAAGCAATTAATGTTCAATTTAATTATTTAGAAAACTGTAACCTTTAAGTTACTTATTTAAAAAACATTTTAAACGGGATATGCTTAACAGTAAAAATAAATATTACTTTAATATGAAAAACAAAATTTATAAAAACAAATTGTAAGTTAGCTAGACAAGGTACAAGTTGCGCAACACACAACTTAAATAAATTACTCGTTTGCAATCTATCATCAAATGTAGCCGTACTTATTTAAAGCCATCAAAGAATGATGTAGCTTTAAAACCACTTAACAAAACCACAAACGCACACAAAAACCTAAAATAAATACACTTCACGAGCTGTAACCCTTTGAGATTATCCACAACACCGATTTCAGTTGGGAGCACTTACACCGAAAAATATCGAACCGATGGAAGCTGAGCGTGAAATAGTTTCGGCGCGAATTCTTGTGCATCTTAACCGAGCCCAGCATATTCATTCTGTTATCTATTTTCAATCAAAGCACATTATCAGAATATTCAACGCGATATGGACGGCCGGAAAAGTCGGGGTGGAGGCTTGGAAAAGTCGCGGCTCTCAACTCCGGGTGACGATGTTGCCTGGGCGAGCTCCGTTGGCAGCCTGAACTGGGTTCAAGCCATCGCCAAAGTTATTCACCCAAGACCATGACGACGGATCGCATTGGAGACACGAGAGAGGCCGCTTCGCAGAAACACGTTCACTTTCGTGGGTAAAACTTTCGCAGCTGGCAGATGCGAAGTTCCCCACGAGCCGATTGCCAGAAGGCGGAGGAGGCACAGTGGGCGTGGCCCATGTGAGCGGTGGTGCGGGTGGTGGCTCGACGGTGGCCAATTGTTATGATCAAGTGTGTGCATGTGTGTGTGTGGGACATTCGCGAGTTGTGGCTGGCAAATTGCTTCCTCATCGCGAATCGGGGATCCCAAATGTCCACTGTGGGTACTTGGTATACACATACGTCTTTTGAAGGCCTCCAACCCAACGACAATCGACTATGTTGTAGGTTGATGCACACGAAATAATTCACATCGACCGAATTTATCTATTGCTAAAAACTCTTTATCAAAATGATGTTAAAACAATTGGGTTATAAGCCAAAAATGTACAGATGTACAGAGATTAGACAGTTCCCAGGATTTTAGATTTCTCTCAAGATTTTTACAATTAGTATGGAACTAAAAAATATTATATGATCCTTAGCGTGTGCTTATCTTTAAAAGAAAGCCCCATCATATTATTCTTCAGTGTGAGAGGAGCACATGAGCTTCGACTTTTCGCTGAGTGTAGCTTATATCGAATGACTTGTGTCTTATACGGCAGTCAAGTGGCTGGTATTGTTTCATCGCTGGCACTTCCACTTTTTCACTTTTCCAGCACAAGGCCCGACTTCCATTTCTTTGTTTTGGCCACATTTTCCACGGATCTTTGCCGCCTTATCGTGTGAACGTCGGCTCAATTAAAGCCTCTATCCATTTCTCCTGCCCCATCGGACATAATGGGCAATTAACAAATGGAAAATCGGAGCCAACACATGTCAAACATGGCAGGTATTATTCGCATTTTTCAATTGTTTTTTGCTTGCGTAGTTACGCCCGTTTTTGCAATTAAGTAAATACCCAATATTTATTGTGTGATAATGAGGGTTATTGTCTTCGGGCTTCAGCAAATCGGCTAGGAAAACGACCATTTGGATTTTTAACTAATTAGCAAAGACATCCTGAAAGGTGATGGAAAATAGTGGAAGAAAATTGCCAAACTTCAAACTGCATTTGTTGAAATAAGGAGAAATTGTTGCCATATGGCTGCACACAAATCAATCATAATAATTTCCAAACTGACGACATTATTTGTATGGCTTTGTTCGCACAGGCACTTGCTAACACTGCTTGAAAGCCAACACTTCAATCAAGATGTAACCATTATCCCATCCAATCGACAGCCTTCGATTGCCGCTCAGAGATCAGGTTCTCCTCGAGCAACTCGTTTCTATCTCTTTCCACTGCAGGGCACTTCACAGCCATTTTCCCCCCATCAGCCGATCATGACTGGCGAATTTCCCCTAATTGATCAATCAAGCCGGACAAGTGGACAGTGGTCACAAGCCATCGACGATGCGGAACCCCCCACAAAAATCATGGGGTTCAAAGACCTGGCAAACGGTTGGGGAACCTTAATCAATCAGTCAATCAATGATTATAGCGGATATCTTGGTGTGATGATGGTTCTGCGGTCCTGGGATAACTCCAACCAGTGCACAATTTTGAAATAAACTATGTACATTAATCATTCGAGATTTTCCAATTTAACGCCTTTGATTAGTGAAAGATCCCAATATTATATATTTTCAATCATTTAGAACTCACCCGATATTGTGGACATGGTACGATTGTGATTGCCGCGCACCAGTTCCGATGGCCTCAAGCTCGGCTCCTCGACCACTTCAAGTCCTGAATCCGAGTCCACTGCTTCAGTGGCCACGGGATTGGGTGCCGGTACTGGCGGAGGAGCTGCACCGCCTGTTCCATTGGCATTGGTTGGACCCTGATTCGGTCCGAAGACATTCTTCTTGTAGATGCCATTGTTGCCGGTCATGCTGTTCGGTTGATCGACGCTCAAGTTATTGCGTTGCTGCTGAACTGGTGTCCTCAATGGTGGAGGTAGTGGTGGTGGAGGTGGTCCATTCACTAAAGGATTAGAAGAGGATTTTTCAAGAGTTTTAAGTCAACACTTTCATACAAAGAATTGCTCAAGAGACAGACGCAGTATAATTCCAAAAAGTTTGTTATCTTATTATTTATTGCCATCATATATTCTGTACTCACCCACGGCCAGATTTTGCATTGGTGGCGCCGAGGAGACCCGCTTGAGATTCCTGCTGCTCTGATTGCCGCCGTTCATGTTGCTCATATTGCTGATGTTGTTGATGCTGCCGCTGGTGTTGTTGTTGCTGGAGGCATCCGCCAGATTGTTGCGGATCATGGAGTTCTTGTGCGTCTGCTTGGTCCGCTCGGCCACATCCTCCGGCGGACAGACACTTTCGTAGGTATCGCTCTTGATGCCGCCGTTGAGGAGCTGGTTCTTCAGATTGACGTTCTTTGCGCTGTAGTTATCCTTCAGCGAGGACTCGTATTTGCTGCTGTGCAGTCCAATAATCGAATGTGATTTATTGCGGTTCAGCAGACTATTGTTGTTGTTGTTGTTGCTGCTGCTCAGTGCAATGTTGCTGCTGCTGTTGTTCATGTTGCTGTTGTTGTTCATGTTGCGCTTGTTGTTCAAATGCTGCAGGATCGAAAGGACTTGTTATAATGAAATTCTAAAACATAATTTAGTTAATAAGCACATTGAGAGGTGATTTTAAGTAGCAAGTGCATATCAGGTTGTTCTGTAGACAATTTCAAATACTTTGTTGCATACTTTTAAACCTCTATGTTGCAACAACAAATGATCCTTACGTGATTGCTGTACTGCAGCACAATGTCCGTGCTCCTGGTGGAACTGGCGCTGGCCGATCGCGAATGGGAGCCACTGTCCCGCGACCGGGATCGTCCTACGTTGTATTTGTGTTGCAGCTGCTGCTGCTGTTGCTGTTGCTGCTGCTGCTGCTGCTGCTGGGTGGCCTGGTGCTGCAGCTGCTGTTGCTGCTGCAACTGGTGTTGCTGTTGCTGCTGGTGCTGCTTGCGCGACTCCTCGCGCACCAGGTAGATGTCCTCGTAGTCGTGATCCCCACCGCCATTCTGATTGCTGGGCTTGCCCTTATGCGGCTTGTAGTTATTGTTCTTGATGTTGCCGCTGGCGCTGATGTTGCTGCTGCTGCCGTGGCGATTGAAACTCTGGCTGCGCAGCTGCTGCTGCTGCTTCGGCGAGTTGAAGCTGGACGAGATGGAGACGGACTCGTCAGAGCCGCTGCCCGCTCCGCTGGAGCTGGAATGGACGTCCGCCTGGATGGTCATAGCGTTGCCCGCTTTCGACTGCAGCAGTTGGTGGGCGTGACTCTTGCCATGCTGCTTCACACTGCTGCTGCAATCGGAGTCCACGAACAGATCCCGCACCCGATTGTAGATGATGTCCTGCGGATCGTGCAGGAAGAACGACTCCCCAGAGATGCTGCCATTCGGCGATGGGGTGTTGTACATGCCGCCATTCCGCATGGGGTTCACATACAAACCATCGTTGGGCAGCAGGGCTCCACCGCCTCCACTTCCTCCTCCGACGCCTCCGCCTCCCGAAGAACTGTTGCCACCCGGATTGCCGCTCAAGGAGGACGAACCGTTGTACAACTTCTCGGAGGAACTCCTCGATTGTTGCGAGTACAAGGCATCGCTGTTCTTCCTCGAGATTCCCAGGCCCATACTCATGCCCATGCCCATGCCCATTCCCATGGCCAAGCCCATTCCCGATCCTCCTGATCCGCCTGCTAAGGCCGGTGGATGCAAGTAAAATGGCTCCACGTCGGAGCTCAAAGTCGAGGAGGACTTGGACTTGATCGTATTGCTGCGACTCGTCTGCTTCGAGGAATTCGAGTTCGAGTTGCAGCTGCTGCTCAGGTGCTGCTGCTGCTGTTGCTGCTGCTGTTGCTGGTGCTGCTGGTGCAGTTGCTGCTGCGACTTGTGCCGCTGTGAGCTACTTTTGCCATTGTAATCCACCGAAGTGCCGTGCTGAACCAAGACGTTCAGGCACTTAACAAGAAAAAATGGTAAAATATGTTAATAAGTATGTTTAATTTCAATTTTTCTATGATCAACACTCACCTCAACCTGCTGATTTTCTGCCGCATCGTTAATGGGCGACTTGCCATATTTATCCAGGGACAATTTGGCTCCGTGATTGAGCAGCCAACGGACTACGGATAGATGTCCACGGGAGGCTGCAAAGTGCAGGGGCGTGGCTCCATCGCCATCCCTCAAATTGGGATCCACACCTTGATCCTGGACCTTTGATGGGATAAGGGGGAAATCAAATATAATATGTGTGCAATAAAATGATTTACTATGTGTATTAACTGACTATATATATAAATAATAATGATTATGTGTTAAAACCACCCCGAACCGAACGATCCATTAATGTCTTTTTAGTTCGAAGCACAACTGTCATTTTGGCCATGTTTATTACAGCTTATCCAACTAAAAGCACGATGTCTTGACGACATGTTGAGGTTTTCATTCCGCGCTGTCCATCGAAATGACGACTCCTTGTCCACTAAATCAACTCAATGTCTTTCGGCGGTTAAGTATCTCACAGACTGCGTATGTGGAAAGTGGTTTGCCAGCCGGCGGCAGGCGTTGCGGCTATAATGGAAACTATTTAGTTCAATTTAGAAAGGCGGCTTTCCACTGCCGATGGCGATGATCTTGAAATTGCATTCTGGTTATTGGGAGGCCATTGTCAGCACTGGAAGATGTGGCTTTGCATAAGCCACTCTCTCCGCTCCTCGGTCACTTGTCCACTTCGCTACTTGGCTACTTGGCTACTTGGCAACTTGCTTCCTCCTCCATCGGGCGCATTCCCCGATTGATAAATGGCACTGGCCTGGCGACAAGCTGGCCGGGAATCCCACTCGAGAACCCCGTTAAAACTATTGAAAAACAGGACCCACAGATATCAGCAAAAAGAAACGGGTTCACAGCCGCACTGCGAAAAATGAATGGGTTAAGAACAATCCATGTTCCTTTTGCGAGTAATAGACTAGTATTCTGCATCAACGAAAGAAGACTATTAGAATGTACAAGCTTGATGCATTTTCAATTGTATGCATTGTAAATTGATATTAATGCCGCCATTAGCTTATTTTAGATTACTAATCATCTATTAAACCCACCATTAATATCGGATTATATTATAATAATATTAAATATTTATAAGCCACAAAAACCCTTTCTATTTTTGCTCGCTTCTGTCCAATCCTAATGCAACATGCATTTTTAGCCAATGCACTTAACGCAGCAATTGACCCGCATTGCCTGCTGCAAGTTGGCCAAGATGGCCAGCCAAGTTGGCAGTTAGCGGCTTGCAGATCGGATTAAAAGGCCGAATTCGAAGCATTTGGAGCACCATCTACTCACCATCCATTTGAGGCAATCCAAGCAGCCCATTTGTGAAGCGGCATGGATCGGTGCCATTCCGTCGCGTGCACGGACGTACAAAGAGCCGCCGGCCTCGAGCACCAGAAACTTGAGCACCTCCAAGTGGCCCTCCTGCGCCGCCAGGTAAACGGGCGTGACATCGTTGTCCATTTGCGTATTGGCGCTGCAACGCGGCGGAAAAAAAGGCTCATTACTTGTCATCCAATTAGGTGGTATAATATACTCGTACAAATGGGGGGACTTAATGAACAAAAAGTTGCACCGAAATAGCTAAAAGTGCTCTCATTTCGAACGCACCTATTCCTATAGTAGATATGGCATATAGACTGTCTATGGCATATAACTGCAGTTAATCGATAGAAACGCACTGGGTCACTGGAAAATCTCTACTCAGCATTTTCCTCTTCTTTGACCGGTTTTCCACTCGTTTTTATTGCGGAATATCATTGATCGATCGATTACAAAGAGATGGTGGACGGTAGGCAGAGATTAATCAACTCCACCGCCAATGGAAATGGTAGTCTTTGGAGAATGTGTGGGAAAAGTTATGCACCGATTTGTCACGGTGTTCAGCCGACTATAATCCCATCAAATGTGGTCTGCCATTGATCGGAATTGGGTAACAAGTTTAAAGTTTATGTCGAAGTCTAGAGGCCTCTTTTGAATGATAAGTTTAAAATTTTAATCGAATTAAACCAATTAATCGCCTTGTGAGACACAATATTTAATGTAAATATTTTAATAATCATTTTAATAATCATCAGTCATTCAAACCAAAGAATCGAAGAAAATGTAATTCGAAAGTAAGTGCAAGCGCACGATCGTTAATGAAAACTTTCTTAACGGCTTAAAAACTATCATTGATCTTAACCATTTTCTTTTTTAAACCAAGACAAAAAGGCAATCATTTCCAGCAACGAGATGGAATTAATTATTATTATTTAGCCCCAGACATATACTGCGTAACGTGTATTATTTATTGCGTATGTATATATAGGTAAAAAGTTTTGTGCTCTAGAGAATCCCCCCATTGGGTAAGAGAATCACCCAAGATCATCAGTAATCTTTTAGTGATATCCCACCTAACGACGCTGCGTCGGTTGTTTTGCTCCTTGCGCCCGACGCCGCTCATCATGGGCATGGTCTCGTCGTCATCGTTGGAGTCCTGATCCCCGTCGTCGTCCATCTGCTGGCGCACCACCTCCACGGCGGACTTGCGCTGGTGGTGCGAGTGCGGGTGATGGTTCATCTCCGTTTGGGCTGGTGGATCCTTGGCGTGCTGATGCTGGTAATCCTGCTCCTCGCTGCTGTGATCCTGGGCAGCTGCCTCCTCGATAAGGCCGGTGTTGCCCTGTCCTCCGTCCTCGAGTTCCGATCCTGTGCTGCTGCTGTGGACACTGCTGCTGAGAATGGCCGCCGTCACCACCTCGGTGGCGATGATGGTGTGGATGTCATTGTTGGACTTGGACTTCTGCTTGCTGCGACGGTAGGAGGTCAGACTTGTGGTCATGCGGCCCAGGAGGCCCTTCTTAACGTTGATCGTGGAGAAGTAGCTGGCGGAGGAGGATGGTGACGATGAGGAAGTGGACTGGATTTGGTGGTCAGGTGACTTGGGTGGTGTGTGTTTGAGTGGGTTCTTTGCTTCTAACAGATATATGTTTATATTGATTTATATTTTATTGGGTTCGAATTGGCAGTGCTCTTGGTGCGCTGGTGTATTTATTAAACTTATTGGGTGAACTTTAATTTATTCGCCTGGGCTTACCGTTCACGTTCGAAATTTCGAATTTTACTTTCGTTTGTCACTGGACTTTATATATTTTCCGGTTTTTGTGTAGCTTTGATTTTCCTTGTACCGTTACACAAACACACTTATATGCACACTCACAGGCACGAGAAAAAAAATGAGTTCGATTTATGGAACTGGTTTAGGAAAAATCACTTAAATGCCTTGATTTGCATAGCGAGTTTTCGGCTGCAGTCTTTTGTTTTTCACTTTATTTGTACAATATCTTTGTGGATCACATATGTATACACCTGCTGAAACCGAAAGTCGGCATTATTCCGACAGCTCGCTGCGATGTCTGGGCTGTGATTAAACCCTCGATGCTCGATCTGCTCGACAAACTTATGCTTCTTGCCTCACATCTATATACATTTTTAGGTGAAATTAACGCCTAAAAGCGAAACAAACACAGAAACCGTCAAGGGGGAGGAGGTTTCTCTCCACGAGTAGTTACGCCTGACTCCCAGTCTAAAGTCTGCACTTGTCTTGGCGTCTGCCACTCGTGTAGATCTTGCTGGAGTTGCTTGTGTTACCGTTTAGTTGGCTTGGCCTGGCTTTCCTCATGCCACAGTGGGGCAAGAGTGGGAGTGCCCCCATCCAACGGGAGAATTATAATGGCCACTGATCACTGTGATCACGCCAATTTGGCTAGCGCCAAAATTACAGACCAGCAAAACGCCATGAATTTGGTCAGGCTTTTCCAACTCTCAATTGCCTAACAGGCCGCTGAACAGAGTTAGGAAAATCGTTTGCCAACTTGGGCACCATTTAATTGTTATCACAATCCGAAGCAGAACTCCATGGATTCAAAAGAGAGGTCCAACGAATTCTGAGGCAAAAGTACATACTTATTTTGATCATTCCTAAAGCTTTTTACTGTTTAAACTTTTTTTTATAACTTTCCATTATGTTAATATTAAGCATATTCTATGAAAACATTAAACAGTATCATTTTCGACCTTACTAGCTTGTATTGAACAATCCCCTCTTACTTATCCCAAATATTGCCTACACCATTTTACTTTAGATCCGACCCAAAGCCATGGTCCCACTGTGCTTTCGCCCCTGAGCTCCAGAAGATTCGGGGCCGAACGGAGGCGTCAGAGGCGATGATGATGATGATGGTTATATGGGTACGGATACTAGTATCTGTTCACTTAGTCAACTGGCTTACGACTTCATGGATATTGCGCACGGCGGCGGAGTTAGCTTTCTTCGTCCGACTTCGGACTACTTGTTACATTTTCCAGCTTTTCTCGCTTAGAAATGAATTGTAAACCAATTAAAGTTGATTTTTCGTCTTCATCCACTCCATCCCGCCATTTATTTTCGTATGTTGTGGCTTCTTTAGTAGGCGAAAATACAGTACGAAACATATTTCTATATACATTGCCAATTTTTTCCTCTTTGCTGTTTTTTTTCGTGTTTGCCCCCCCTTGTCTTCTTTCTCACTATTTGCAATTTAATAATTATTTTTTAATTTATTTAATGTGTCTGGGGGCCGAGGCAGCAAGTGGTATAAAAAAGCAAAATAATTGAGGCGAAGCAGGAGCCTCGTTAGAAATGCCAGTTGACAGTTATAGACTCGTTTATTTAATTGAACATTTGCGTGCTCGAATCCAATGATGGACGATCAACAATTGGCGATCCAAAATCCAGACTCGTCGATTGCCCATCGCTGAGAGAATGCAGAATGAAAGACATGCGAGTGACACAAATAGACCCCAGGGAGATAAACAGATACGAAGATACAGATACAGATACAGAGATACAATAGCCGATGTTTGTATTACGCGGCGATTAGTGGATACATTCAAGTGATTTCCCCGGCAAATGTGGGCAGCAAGTGCCGCTTGAATTCTCTAACAATTATGAAATCTTTTCTGGGTTCTTTTAAGAGATTCTATAAGGGTATAATACAAATCATCCTAAAAAGCGGTATGCATACCGGCTCATAGCCAACAACTACAACCTGAAGATGAAGATTTTCCCACTAAGAATTTTCCCACTATGAATATGAATATAACGAACAAAATCCTTATAAACATTATTAGACAAGTCAAGATGATTAATCACAGTCCAGATCAATGCATTAAAAATGTTTCCACATCCAATTTGTTTAAAGTAAGTTATTTGCTCAAGTAGGCCTTCTATTTTTAATAAATTATGATTATTACTGCTTTTTCCATTTACTGATGTGCTGCATATCTGAACATATTTATTGGTGTATTAAATGATATTAAACTGTTTTTTCTCAGACCAAGCACAAGCACTCACAACTGAACACACATATATTTTAGAGCATTTAATTCCGCACTCAAACACACTGGCAAAAAAAAGCGTATTGGATTAGCTCGGCATCCTTGGCGTCCCGGTGGCCAATTGATTTACTCGCTGCCTTGGCCAATCGATTAGTGGCAACTGAATGTTGGCCAAAAGCAGCCGTTGCTACCTTTTCATGGTTGCGGTTGCTGCGGCTGCTGCTGCTGCGGATGTTGCTGCTGGCTTGGGCATTAAGCCAAATGTTGTGGCTACTGTTTGCGGGGTGCAGACGGTGATGATGATGGTGATGTTGCTTTTGCTTTAGCTGCCTTTGTGCCTTGCAGTTCTTTGGTACACTGAAACTGTTAATTAATTCGCGTTCCGATTCGTTAACTGCATTTGAGATACTTTGAAGCGCGAAATTTTGTCTGCTGTTGCTGCTGATGTTGTTGTTGCTGCTGCTGCTGCTGTTGCTGCTAGTGCTGCTGCTGCTGCTGCTGCTGGCCGACCAACG
Source organism: Drosophila mauritiana (assembly GCF_004382145.1). NCBI lineage: Eukaryota > Metazoa > Arthropoda > Insecta > Diptera > Drosophilidae > Drosophila > Drosophila mauritiana. Next base: position 17,108,238 of record NC_046672.1, on the reverse strand, counting down.
GACAGTCGCGGGGGCGTGGTCGCGCTGATGCATCGAGCTTCACAACGAAACCACACTAAATCCACCATTGAAATCAAAATTCAAATTCATTCCGTGGCCGCATGTTGCTGCTGCATAACGGTCGCTGGTAAACGGTAACAACTTTAACACCAACTATCACTCCATATATTCGTTTGAAATATATGTGCTATTATGCTGCACGAGACCGATACGATATAAGACCCACGAACGAAAGCACCGTTCGCCTCGACTAGCCAAACGCGAATAGCCAGCACCACCGAACGCCAAGCGCCATCGAGTGGCCACCGCGAACCACTGGTGGTGCTGGTGGTGCTGCTCCCTCCACTTCTTATTTTTCTTCGGCCTGCTCTTCTTCTGGTGACGGAGGGGGCATGACGGGGGCAAACCAGGTAACTCGACACCGAGCTGTCGCCATACGCATTATTATCAAATGGCCAGTGGTGAGGGCGGATTGACAGTTCAACACAAGTCACCCGGAAGTAGGTGCCATTTAATTGTGACACCCTAAATAATTAAAACAAAAATTTGAAATCCTCAATTTCTGAAGACTTCAAAATTAATGTGCTTGCCAATTAAATTTCTTATTTAGTGGAAGTTTTTTAAAATACTATTTACAATAGCATCGAGGCAAGTTCATGAGATAAAAAAGCATACATAAACAATACTCTAAAATGTTCACATATTTTCGCTTCTACTCATTTCATTGTATCAGAACTTCAAGTATTTTTCTTTATAAGAAGTCATGAAACTGCCCTCGCCGTCTTTGCAGTTAATACAAGAAGCACCAGCTGTTCGCATCGTGGTGTCTCTGTACGCAAAACTATTAAACGGTTTGTGACGAGGGTCGGTTGAAAAGATTGTAAGGCGAATAACTTTAGGTCACAATTAAGCCAAATGAATTGTGATGTAATAATTTTAATAGAATGATGATGATAGAAATAGTACCTCGTGATAAAATAGTCAGTAGTCGATACCCTTTGTTCTTTAGCTTAAATAATTAAATAAAAATACCTTAGAAATCTCTATTATTAGCGTTTAAAAGTGACGAGTACTTGTACGTTTTATATACAGAGCCGCCCTCGTTCTCATCTCTCGCTCTTTTCTGTGTCGCCATGTCAGTTGTCATGTCAATTGATCTGCCTTGGCGCTTTGTAAATATGAATTTAGCTGGGGACGATCGAGGGAAGTGGGGATCAGGCAGTGGCACTGATTCTGACTCCGATTCCGACTGTGATTCTGAGTCCAATTCTGATTCCTTGGCCAGTCAGTGCGGAGTTGCTCCACTTCGTGGCGAGTGAGGAAAACTTGTTGCAACGGTGCTTTGTGCCGCTGTGAGTTTTCCAGTTTGACTCCAATTGAAAATAGCACACGATAGAACCAAACCTGGCCTGGACTCGATGGGATGGCATGGGATCGTAGGCGATTCAGGGGGCCAAGGAGGGCAGAAGATGGAGTGCATCTCGCTTGGCTGGCTCGCCTTGGCCAGTTGGATTCCCATTCCCATTTCCCAATTAAATGAATCAGCTTTGGACGCGTGCTGCTGTTGGAGCACAGGAATTTAGGTGAATCAAACACTGGCCACGGATCGGTAACCCACTTAGCGGATAGATTTTCCAAGTTTTCCAAGATATTCGCCAGGTTTTCCTTGCCTTTTTCCTAGTTTTTCCCCACTCGCCTTCATTCCTTCTACTTTGTTGGATGGGCTAATACGTTTTAATTAGTGCATTTAATGACTACTACCAGCTCACCAGGTAGATAAGTTCTCAAATCGACATCATCGTTGATTCAGTTTATGATAATCAGATCGTTACGAAGGCTTAATACAGTTGAATGCTTTCATTTGAATGAATATTACATCTAGGAAAAATGGAGTACATGAATCGAACAATAGAATATATTAAATAATAAATTTCTACGGAATTGCTACTTGGAAATCTCTATATATCTGTCAAAAATCATATTAGCTTAAGAAAACAGTATTCTCAAATACTGATTACCAATTCTTCAATTTTTCAAAAATATATATGCAAAAATTGGTTTTTCTCTCTAAATATTGTTTTTAAAGAATTGAAATAATCACCACCATACGTTTCGAAATGGATTTTATAACCTATATACTAATCGAATCTGATAAGAAACACCTAATGAGAATAATTGTCGCAAGTAAATGGAAAGAAACCGCATCGAATGGAAATGCAGACAGATGGGGGAAAAATAAAACACAAAGTGGAGCCATCGATCGTCGATCGTCGATTTCCCCGACACATAAAAACAATGAACGGCTGGTGCAAGAGCTTTCACCCCGCACTCAAATCGCGATGCAACTTTTTATCATCATATACTCAACTCCTTTGGGAACTCACAGGAACTCATCCACTTACCAAATATCCACGGATGCGGCGACCAGCAGTTGGACACAATCAAGGCAACCACGTGCGGCGGCATAGTGAAGGGCCAGAGCTCCTCCGTTGGGTCTTTCGCTGCCGGAAACGCTCCCCGGATGGTGCATCTGGCCAACTTGACCCATGCCGCCCAGATTCATCATACCGCCCACTCCACCCAGGTAGGAATCCAGCTGGTGGGAGTGCATCCTTGTGCTCGGATTGATGCTGCTGCTGTGGCTTTGGTTGCTGTGGAGGAGCTTGTTGCTGTGCAGATTGTTTAGTTTGGTGTTGTGGCTTAGGTGCAGATTCGAGTTGAGCGCATAATCGTTTATGGTTCTGCAGGATGGAAAAGAATAAGGAATAGAATAATTAACAATTTGTAAGAAAGTGGCTTAATCGTCACCCTTGACGAGAGCCAGGAGGTGATGATCTCATAATGGTTATGTAGTTAATTGTTATTTATATCATTGTTATTGTTATAGATAACCTTGTTATCCGGCGCGCCCGCAAGGGCTGAATTAATAGAGACCAAGGTCACAAAGGGGTTCTCATGCCTTCATAACATTATAAAAAAAAATTACAAAACTCTCTGTGTGAAGAATATATTGCATACTTTTCAGCTTGCTTTGTATCTCCAATTGCAGTCTACTTTTTTGCACCCCAAACAAATGACTTAAGACACAAACTTACACACTAAGCTAAAGACTTAAGACACAAGCTTGCCAAGAAAGTGCAACACAATTTGAAAACCAAATATTTAAAATATTATTAAAATTTATTTTACACTTTCCTTTTTACTAACATCTAGGAACACTAAATAATTTATAAGTTTACTTTTCTTGCGAAGCAAATTAGTTACAAATTTCCTTGAAATTCACTTTTATCTCATTTTTTTTACTAATAGCTAGGGAATTGTTTATTTACTCTTGTTGCGAATCTAGTCGCATGTTCAATATAGCCCACGAAAATTGTTCATTGTTATGAAATTGTTTGCTTGACAGCCATTTAGGCACAACTTTTAATTAATTAATTGGCCGAGGGAAGTGATGGTAATTAATTTTGATGGCATCTGTGTGCGCATCTTGGGCTGCACTTGGATTCACTGGGTGCCCTTTTCCGAATCACTAAACCAGGTCAAGTCTGCTGCTGACTCACCTGATTGCTGTTTCCGCGGCACAAATAAACAATAACAATCATAGTAATAATGCTATGAGAAACAATATACACGGCGACATATTAATTGAAAGCTGAGAAGCAGCGCCGCCAGCATTAAAATGCGAAAATACCGGGCATTTGTGGATGGATCTCGTTTGTCTTTGCTCGTTTGTCGCTGCTTTCCTCTTGTGGCAACAAAAAGAAACAGAAAGCCGCGAAGACGACACTTTCTTCCAGTTTATTGCATCAACGCTGCCATCGCCGAACACCAAATGGCAAATGGAAAATGGAAGCGGGCCGGTAGCAGGTGTCAACAAAACAGGGCAGGTGCCACCAAGCCCATGAAACCCACGAAAACCACAAAGCCGACATAGCCAACAAAGCTAACAATCCCACAAAACTCACAAACATTTAGCTGAGAAAGAAAAAAGTGAAATAAGCTATTTGGCAATAGCATTGCAGGCCAGTTGGTCAACTGAAGTGGCAAAAGGGGGTTAAGAAAATTATGATCTTTAAGGGTGTTAAGAGGTGCCCACTGTTTTTTGGCTTCATTTGATCGCTGGTTTGTGATATAATTCAAGTAAGCAGAAAGTTAATACTTATTTTAAAAATGAAACAACTATATTTTACATTTCCAATTAGCTGTTCTCAATAAAATTATTGATTCGTGCAGCTATTTGAAAAATGTATTTGCTCAATGGTTCCTATATAGAAAATATTTTTGGCTAAGATACTAATGAGCATAGCAAACGCATCCATGCGGTTAATACTGTAATTCAAAAAGCAAATAAAAAACCTTTCAAGGTAAGGTGCTCTAAGTGAGTATTAAACAATACAAGTAGTTTAATAATCTATAGACTTTGGAGCTTGTTTCTATTAACCTTTCGTTCACAGCATCAAAACAAAAACACAAATAGTTAAATAAATATGTATTGGAGAGGAAGGGGATGGTCAAAGCTCGGAAAAAGTGAAAGAACAGAGAACGGAAGAAAATAATCATTTAAGAAATTATACTCATAGAGATCTGTGGGTTTTTATGGAATGGGAAAACCGGAAAGTTGGTGGGAAATCTGCTAACTGCTTTCGATTCAAAAGTTCGCACATAATCCGATTTGTAAAAACTATAAATCATATACCCATCCCGTATTTTGTCGATTCAACAACAGACTCATTAAATAATAATACGAATTTTCAAACCTTTTTTAAAGGTTGCTCTCATATCAAATATTTGGGATAGCACTTAAAAAAATATAGCACAAAATACAGCACCAAAGTCAATAAATTGATATTTCTTGCACTCCCATATTATTATAGAATTATTTTTGCACTTGTTTGTAGTCTTTATCGACTAGTTACTGTAACTAATTGATTTTGGCGCTCGTCTATTTTTGCGGCTAATTTGTGTTCTGGTTTGCCGTTTTTGTTTATTTTTCTGGCGATTTCTTTTACCTCAATTTGATGGCAATATCGCGGCACTTGACGCATGGCACCTGGCCGGATTCCTTGCCGGGCACTGCTGCACTGCCTCCCTTTTCCGCTGGAGCTATTGTGGCATATTGGGCCTCCTCCTTTTCCGACTGCTCATCGGCCTTCTCATCCGCCTCCGTTTCGCTTGCAAAATCCACCACCAACTCCTCGTTGGATTCCCGCTTAGATGTAACCACTTGCCGCTTGCTGAAATAGCCCACGTGTTGGTCCACTTCCGCATTGGCATTCAGCAAGATGCGCTCGTAGGCGGCGCTCTCGTTTTCGGAGAGGGCAAAGCGCTGCTCGAAAACCCGCACGGGCAGCGCACTTTTCCGGAGCACCTCCATCCGCTTGTGCCGCAGCTCGATGGAGAAGATCAGGCGGACGCGCACCAATCGCCGGAGACCCTGATGCGTGGACCTGGCGCGCTGTAACCTCCTGCGCTGCTGTCTCAGCTCCAATTTCTCCAGACCCTTCAGCGATTTGGGATCGACCAGGCCGTGATTGTAATCCTCCACTGCTGTCAAATCCAAAGCGGATCGCGTGCGACGCCAGGGCACCAAGTCGAAGTGGGCACCCGCCCAGGGATGGAAGTTCACCTGGCTAACGTTGGTGCTGCGATCCTGCTTGAGGATCCAATCCGATTGCTGCTCCTTGGTCACACGAACGTGATCATTCCGTGCCGCTGCCTGCGGCTTGTGGCGTTTGTATCGCGGCACAAGTGTCGCCTCCAACATCCGAGCATCCAGACCGTAATCCCGACGAAGCTGCTCCAGCTCCCTGCTGCTGGCCGTAAACTGAGCACCGTTCCACACGATCACCGGAGCACAACTGGCCATTGGATTCGTTTTATGGCTTGTTCCTCTTCTGGTTTTGGTTCTATATACGTATTTGTACGTTCGTTCCCACCCCGAAAATACGTTCCCCCCGACTTCCCGAACTAGTTGACTTTATGTCACTGATTGCGTTCTGTTTCTGATTTTCCGAAAACCCGCTCGTTTTCCGGTTTCCGCTCGGCAATGTCGCGTTTGTTGCGTCCGCGCTCCGTGAAGCCGGCGACGCAAATGTTCGCTAGCCAAAAAAGATACAAACTCAAAATCCGCAGTCGGATTCCTATGCAAAAACGTTGCGCCAGCTGCGCTGCCAGCCAAACGCCACTCATGATTAAGAGTTTTCTGTTGCTGCTCTTTTCTGTTATTGTTATTGTTGATGTAAATGTTTTTGTTATTGTAATTGTGATTATGGGCTGTTTTGTTGGAGCTGCTGGTGTTGTTGGTGCCGCTTTGTTTGCTGATATTGCCGCGCATAGGTGCCACTGCCGCCGCAGGTACACGTAGCTACAAATTTTGCAAATGCCCATTTAATATCTACTTAAATTTTTTTTAATAATTTTAACACACTTAACTATAATGAATACTCTTATTAATAATAATAATTCTAATTTTGCAAATAAAAAAATTTAAGACAATATTTACAATTTAAATTCTATATTTTTCACAACAAACTTAAAATAAATTTACCTTTAAAAAACATTTTACCTGTTTAAATAGGAACTTATGTGACTTCTGCGTGTTTTATTACCTATTACTTTAGTTATTTATTTCAAGTGTGACAGGATCGACAACTTGTAAAACTGTACAATTATTCACTAACGGTCTACTTTTAAAACTTAGATTTATTGTATGACTTTACCGCTTTTTATTTCTTCGTATTTAAACATTTTAATTTTCATCTTACTTCGCACTCATTTTAAATCACTTTCTAGCGGGTTAAGACTAAAGCTTTAAAAGGTGACTTACATCCACTTTGCCCGGACTCAGGCTAGCATTTTCTCTCAGTGCACGTTCAACGTTTGCTCAACATTGAAGAGTCGCGGGCTTAGCTGCCCCTCTGATTGTATTATTTATTTATTTTTCACGCTCACTGCCATGTCAACTCTGCTCTGGGGCAACCCTCTGCCGGCGTCGACGTCGGCGTCGCTTCACTCTGCTGAGCACGCGTCAGCAACAACAGAAACAAAAACACTGGCATGCATAGTAATATTAACTAAAGCCCATAGTTGTTGGAATTATCGCCGCTGTTGCTGGGCATTCTGCAATTCGAGTTCAAAATTCTATTCTCGGCTAATTGACAGCATCGGGCCATTGGCATTGTATTGGCCAAATTAACCAACAATTGCGACAGTGAAATAGGCCCTTTTATAGTCCAGATATATAGTACAACTATATGTTCATAAAACAATACTTAATGAAACGATTTAATCATATCTCTTAACTATAATTTCACATTGGTCTATTGGAAAATGTTTTTCGTATTTAGCTGTTCATGTATTATTGAAGATGTTATAATATATTTTATATATATATCCTATAACTATAAAAAGAATTATCATAGCCTTAAATGTTTTATTTATTTACTTAGACTTTAAAATTATATTTGTAAGTATTTGTAAATATTTTTTGTAAAACATATTTGGGATAGTACATAATAGTCTTCATAATTATTTCAGCTTTACATCAATTTCAGCTAGTTAAGGCCAATTTCATCATCGTTTTCCATTTGCCTCGATCGAAGTTTAGCTAATTTCCATAGAAAATATGCAATTAAGTTGCAAAATATCCGCCTAGTGTTTATAGTTCTCATTGCCTTCTAAATCATTTGCCACACGAAGTGCTCTTTGTACTCGAGGCATGCCAAATATCAATTATGCTATATACTTTATAGTATGTAACTATATAGAGTTTGTGCCCCTAGAATGGGCTCAACTCAGGCGTGGCGAATGTAAATGAATTGGGGCTGGCTTGCAGCTTCTTGAGTGGCCATTGAGCAACTCCACCTGCGCCCCCGTACTTTTCCACCAGGCTTTTCCAGCTGTGTGAGTCATGAAAAGCGTGTGCAGATGGCGTAAAGAGTTGCCTCGATTTCTGGTTCAATGGCGCTCAGGCTGCGGGTGTCATACGAATATTACGTGACTTTCAGCTGCTGAAAAATTAAAAACTTGTAGCTAAAGTGCTCAGCCTCAACCTCGAACTCAAACTCTGCGTAATATCTTTCCCTCTGGGCCATGTGACCCAAAAAGGGCAATGAAAATGAAAACGCCAGAGATGAGAGCCATTAGGTGGCTTAGAAAGGCCGCCATTGAGTCGTAGTTAAAATGCAAATATAACAGAGCACATTATAAAGGAGGTCCATCCATACCATCCATCCGCATTTCACGTATTTGTCGCTTGCCATTCAAATTCAAATTCACATCTGGCCGAAGGCTGTCCAAATCGCATCCATTCAGTCCATCAAAGTGGTGTGACATACATCCCAAGTCATATCGATAATATATTTATTGTATTTACATTGCCTGTGGGCATTCGGCGCTAAAATTGCGCAAGGAGTGTGTATTTCGATTTGTGTTTTTAATTTGTAATTAGCATAAATATAATAAGGCCAGAACCGTTATAATTCGTTGGCTGTAAATCTATCTCTATAAGAATTGTTAACATTTCGCTAATCTCCACAGGAAATTAAATAATATTGTTTAACAGATTTCTCCCAGGATAAAAGATTTCATTATTATATTACACCATAATTTAAGCAGATGTAAAAAAATTTGTTTTATTCATACTATTATTTCACTTCCGAGTGCAATAGATATCAGATATCAGATAGATATAAATAGATAGCTAGATATCATTGGATAATATATCAAAATCAATATAACAGGAAATACTTATCCATTGCTTATTGTCCCAAAATCAACAGAAATCCTTGCAAATGTTTCCCAAGAAAATTTCCATTTAATATGCTATTAATTTTTCTGACCCACTCAGCTTTTCTTAACGGCTGGTGGACTATTAATCTGCGAGGTATTCGAAGTACGAAAATTAACAATTTGAAAACAGCTGAAATCATCAGCCAACAAATGCTCCAGTGATTTTGAAGGGTAAAGCCATAAAAAGGAAAATAATTTCTTTTGGGCGCGCTGGAAAACAGTTTGTTCGGTGGGTAACTGTGTGCCCCACTCGGCGGATGGGAAATAAACATAAAACATTAAAAAGCACCATTCGCAGCAGAAAAAAAAATTTTTTTAATAGCACTGTGGTGGGGTAATAAAAACGAACGAAGAAAAAAAAACTGCTATACGGATTTACGAATATTTGGGTAATTGCGCAATATGGAAAATCGGGGAGAATACATAAACGCATCGAAACTGGGTTAATTATTAATGATTTTGACTTAGTTTAAGTGAAATATATGCAATACATTTCAACTATATATATATTTTATATTATAACAATTATTATACAAATATTTAGATTTAATTTACTTCCGATATTCGAACTTCTGCGACCGCATCTTGCATACTTTTACTTTTCGCTCTCTTGTATTATTTCTCGGGTTTCGCCAATCAAAACCAGAACAGTCTACTAGACTTTGATCGAACGGTAAATGCTTCGTTTTCATCCATTCATCGAAGCGGTTTAGATCATCAAAGATCGAAGATCTCACATGGCACCTAAATATATCTAGCCCCAACCGTCAATTCAAATTCAAATTTTCGAACGGCCGAGAATCGAAACACGGCAAGTTTTCACTTTCGTGTGTGTGATTTTGGCAGAGAAAAATGGAAGAGGAAAAGTAGAAAGCAAAAGTCAATGTGCTAAACTATTGAAATTTTGATGAGCGATAATCTAAAAAGAATTTTTCGGCATCTTCGGCGATCGGTGTTTAAAAAGTCTCACGAAAAAACAGGTTCGTCTAAGTAAATCAAAGACATTTATGTGATATAAATTCATTCTAGTTTAGAATATTTTAAAAATTTGTTCATATACTTAAGCAAGTTGTAAAATAATTATGAGCAATCTTTGATTTAAATATTTCTTTGGGGAGTTTAAGTTTCCTTCGCATTTTTCGATAGCCTAAAAAAGTTCTCTGTGTACTTCTCTTTTCCTATCAACATATGCCCGTCTCTTTCTGCGAATCTCCCGTGTCATTCATATGCAAATCTGAGTTTATTCAATCACTCATTTATGCGATTCAAATGAAGTTCGTCCGTGAAAGTAAGCCATGGCAAAAGTCCAAGAAACAAACATTTGTCCAACAATCAGCCGTCAACAAATGTTCAAAATGTTCAAACAAGACGCTGATGTGTCCGTCCGCTCACCTGAAGACTCACCGAAGTTGTGACAGGTCGTGTTCCATTCCATTACGCCTCTCGCCTGCCCTCCTGCCACGCCCCCTAACACCTGGCCGCCCCCTTGTAAGCAAAAACTAAACGAAGTCCCCAAGAGGAGAAGCTCGGTGAATGCCCTGTCTTCGAGTGGAGACTGAAATGAGTCGACTGCCTGGCAAACATGAATGCAAATATGAATATGCAGAATACCCTTCACTTTGAACTGAACCACGCACTCAAGAGCTTTGAGTTGGAAAACCTGAGGAAATCTGATGAAAAAGTTGCATGCCATTAGGCCGTATGTTATTTCATCTATTGCGCGCTTCAAATATTGAAAATGGAATGTGTACTGTAGCAATGCTAAATAGCAATATAATTCTTTAACAACTATCAAAAAATATTCGTGATATACATTAGATCTTAGCCTAAAAATTAATATAACTTCTAAAACTACCAATCTTCCAGACACTTACGCTGAAAATAATTAATAATTTAATTGTTGTTGCCCATTTGCCTGCCACATTAACTAAAAGCCTGTAATGAACCTTGTGCGTACGGATTAACGAGATTTTCCCAGCCGCCAAACGCCAAACATCAATGAACTTGGTGGATTTATGGCTCTCCATCGGCGGCTTTAGCTTTCTGCGCTCTGCTAATGACCAAATGCGTGCAGGTCTTGGCCAAATCGATCGGGGGCTGGGAGCACTTGGACAAATGGCCAATTACGATTTGCGACAAGCACACAACACACGACACACAACACCGATGGGTGGGAAACCCGTTCGAGGCGATGGAAAACATGGAAAAGATGAAAATGCAGCGAAAAATGTCGTATGTAAACGGTTGCCTTAATAATCGACATTGGTGGAAAGTTGCAACCGCCACTCGGTTGTTGACCGCATCGGTATATACTATATATATAAATATTTCTTTTTTTAAGTATATACGAAGAGTCTGGAGTCTGGGCAAACGAAAGCAAAAGCACAAGGATGGGAGGGGACGCGCCTCTCTGGAGCAAACAAGTTCCCCCAGAAATTTCACTTTCTTTCTTTTGCCGTTTCTTGGTTTTTGGCTTGGACTTAGCTCAGTTTTAGACAACCTCCTTTGGAAATGAGCAAAAGCGTTGCTAATTAAAGCAATCGCTAATTGCACAAATAAATGATACCACAAATAATGAGCCTCTGGCAATCAATGCGATTGACTTGCGTTATATGTTTATATATGTATGCAAGTAACCCGAGTTGAACGAACGGAAATGAAACGAAACTCGCAGGGAAAATCAAACATCATCCCGTCCAGAAGATAATCTCAATTTGATTGGCTGTGGCAGCGGAATTAGTCACAGAATTATTAGCCAAATTGAAATCGAATTAACCGAAAATGTGCCAGCAACAAAACAATCAAAAATAATAGTGAATAAAGTGTGGAACAAATAGGAAAGAAAGTTAAAACTAGTCGAATATTATACTATCCTATGATGTTAAAAAAATAATTATAAATTGGAAACTATATATGGATATGAAATTCATCAAAATTATTATTTTTTATAATTCCAAGCTACTTATTACATTGCAGTATTCTTCATTATGTTATGTAAAAATATGAATGTATAGGAGGCACCATATTAGAATACCCTCCACTCAGAGTATCATATATAATGCAAGAAATATTACTAACCTCTGCGATTGCCATGCAACAGTGAGCGAGTTTTCCGAAGGGGAAATCGCGGTGTGTGTGTGCAACTCCGAAACAAAACCAAATTTTATGCGGTTTTATTATTACTCATTTTTTTTTTGTTTTTCTTTCCAGATTCTACGCCTCTCACGTCGTGATATGGTTATGGATATGGATAGGGGCATAGATATATGGATATGGCCAGGCTGGTCCGTTCATTTATCACGGCACACGCTCTGAAACCGAATGGCATGTGGCATGTGCCACGGCGGTACGTTGCACATAAACGCATTCGGCACTCGGTGGTTACAACACCAGCACCGTCGTAATTATCACAGCAAGTCGTATAATCTGAGCCAGCCCAAACTCGAAGGGTTGTATAACTTAGGCAAATCAAGGCGAATGATACATCGTACAGCGTTTCGCGGAGAAAGTCATCAACTATCCGTGAATCGACTATTTTAAGACCGTTCCCCATGGCCTACGGCGTGGAAGATTTTTATATCCGAGTAAATTCTGCTTGTCTTTGTGCAAGAATGTAGTCGTGCTATATAAAACATGCAGGTATCATAATAAAAAAAACGAATAATAAGTTAATACAATTGCATTGAATACCAACGCTTCAAACTTTAAATAGTGAAGGTTTTGGCATTCATTACATTCAATGCTTGAGTCTTGCATACCTATGTAAGCTTGCCATTTTCGAAGTAAGGTATTAAAGTTCTCTTAAAGAATTTTTTCAATTCATTCTCCATTTTCAATGAGCAAAATTACATTAAAATTATTGCACACTGAGTGAACATAACATATTGTTTAATATCAACTCATATCCATATTTTATCTTTAATAAAATAGTTTTCTCACAAATTCCTCAAAATTATCATTGAGTAATTAAGATACAATTGTAAAATGTGTCATTACAAGTTCGCTCTCGTGCTCAGAACTTACCGCAAAGCATTTCCTCCAGAGAACTGCAACAACCAGATTTGCAGCACTGATTGATAGATTGATTGATTGATTGCACTCACACACGCACACTCACAACGCAAAGTATATGTTTCTCAGAAGGCAGTGTTTCATGTTCTGTTTCAATAATACACTTCCAAATTGTTGAAAAAAAAATGTGTGCTTAAAGTTGCAGCTGCATTTGTACAAGGAAAGGCAAGTTCGTTGCCTAAGTCTTTTGTTTTGCTAGCTGTAAACGGTTGAAGAAAACGTCTACTTTTTTTGTGGAGCGCGGCACGTGCTGAGCGAACAATGGTCGCGGGTTGTTTGAGTCGCAGGTTTGAGTCGCGCGGCGATCGGCGAAAGAGATGCCGTTGCAGGCAGCGAAAGAGATGGAGGAAAGGCCGGAGAAAGAGACGGCGAGAGAGCAGATACCGCGCAGATTTGGACCAGCTCGGCCAGCGGTCGTCGAAGAAATGTAAAAGCCGAAAGCAGCAGACCCCAAAGAAGTGCCGAGCGGGAAAGCTCTCGTCCAAGCCTTCTTGTTGTTCCCGCTGATGTTTATATGTTTACATCTACACTATCTGCGGGTATTTCCCATCATCTCTGAGTTATGTGTGCCTTGTGGAGGAAAGCTTTTTTCAATTTAAGAAGTACTATTTTAATATACCTTTTGGAACATATAATTGCATGGAATATAAACGGTACTAGTTCTAACTTCTTTCTTTGAATATCTTATATTTTAACTATTAACTATTAACTATTGCTAATTTACAATTTGATTATTTTCTAATAACTTATAATTACCGCTTGACTAAACCTACAAAACATTTTATTATTAGAACATCAGAACATCATGCACAGATTTTTTTTACTGATTAAAATCGTTTCAAAAATCATGTTAAAACCACTTTTGAAAGAGCATTTGAAACTCGTGGCACACATATCGCGGCATGGCCGCTGTTGATGTAAACATTACTCATTCGAGTAATGCGCTTGTGCTTAGTTGATTTTCGATGCGCTTTTTGCACACTGCTAGACTTTTTCTCGCTTGCCTTTTTGTTGTATTAGTATGCTGGTATTTTTCTTCATATCATTTGGTCTTGCTCCTGCTGTTGTTGTTGCTGTGCCTTTGCGTATCTGTGGTGGGTATAATTTTATTCAATAGAATTTATGCTTTTTTATGGTCAAGCTGGCGGCGCGTCATGCGCGGAAACCTCATCGCTAACGGTGGTTTATGGCCAGTTTAAGGTTTTGTGCATAATTGTTTGGCTTGAGTCGTTCGTTGCTCTGGCTTTATGGCATTTCATCTCTTAACTCTTTGTTGTACGTACCGCGGCAGAAAGAAGCCCATTTAAATGCAATCAATCAATGACTTACGGCTAATTAGCCTATGCAATTTAATTGAAATGCGAAAACACTTCATTAGCGCCGCCACTAATGAGGCAACATCGGTTTACGACGTGTTTACTTTGTCGCCCGGCTTCCACTTCAACTTTAAGTTCAAAATTCGAACTCTGCCGTGGCGCAAAGTGCATCGAATTGCAGTCGATAGCATAATTGCGTGATTACATCAGTGAAATCAAAGATTAGGCATAGCAAATTTCCACAAACTTAATTAATAATTGACACCGATTGCCCAATTGCTTAATTTCTTAATGGATTTCATTATGGCTAACCCACAAATCCAAATTGAAAGAAACTCTTCCATTTAATGGAAGACATATCTTAAGTTTAAAAATATAACAGATAATTTAGAAGCGCAAAAAAGCGAACCCATTCACTTAAAATAAAAGATTTTAAACTAACCTGATGGCCGCCGACTGATGGTGGGCCAGCATGCGCATGCTGCCCCCGAATCGGTGCGGCTGCAGCTGATTCTGGTGCGAATCGAGGTCCGGATCGGGCGGATAGCCGCCGTCCAGGTTCCTGCTAATCTGGCTGATGCGGCTCATCCGGCTGGCGTGCGAACCGCGCTCCGAGTTGCACTTGGAGCCGCAGAGCGAGTTCTCGCAGAAGCGGCAGCACTTGTTGTAGCTGAAGGTCGAGGTGCAGAGCGTGCAGAACGAGTCCAGCTGCGACTCGGCCTGCTCGTCCTCCAGGTCGGCGTCCTCGTTGACGGACGGCTCCATCAGATCGAGGCCATTTTGATGGCGTCGCAACTTGATGGTTTGCGTGTGACTGCTATGATCCTCGTCGGAACAGAAGTGATAGGGCTCGCTCTCCGTGTCCTCCTCCTCGCCCAAACTGCTGCCGGCACTGCCCTCCGGGCGTCCGGATCCCGGCGAGAGGCCGAAGCTGCTCAAAGGACACGAGGGATAACGGGCGAGCGGAAAGGGTCGCACATTGTACTTGCTGGCCATCGACAGGTTCTCATTGAAGTAGATCACATTGGGCGACTGCACCTGACCAGGTCCAGCCCTCTCCCGCTCTCGATCCCGCTCCCTGTCCATTTCCCGATCCCTGCTGATGCTGAGGTCGTGGTATTTTCGCAGAAATGCCGCATTGCAATCGGCGGCCGTGTACTCGTGCAGTTTCTTCGGCTTTTGGGCGGGCGTCGCGTGTGTTTGATTGTTCGACTTGTTCTGATTCGAATTGCAGCTGTTGTTCGTGTTGCTGTTGGAGCCGTTGCTGCCGCTGTTGTTATTGCTGCTGCTGTTGTTGTTGCCGCCGGAGCGCAGCAGATCGAAGAGGCGCTGTTTGAGGTCGCGCATGGCCACATGGGGTTCTGCAAATGAAAATGCGTTTTAAAGTTAATAATAAGATTCAATATCACTCAAAATATCTGCATATTCTATAGATGTCTTTTATTTCCAGTATAATGATAAAAAAAAACACATAAGTTTTTAATGCACCGCTCATAAGAATTAGAAATCTAAATTAAAACTTAAAAATTCAAAGCTGAATACCCGTTACAGTTTTAGTTGCATTGATGGTTTGAGTCACCGCTTAGCCCCTTAAGAGCCACTGTGTCTGGAACCATGCCAGAGCTTACAATGTTTTCGCAGCAACAAGAAACGGCCACACTGACCAAAATAAAATAAAAATCGCACGCAAAATAAGTGGCAAGCAACATTCTGTGATCGAATTAGTCCAAGTTAAGCAGGTAAATTGAGAAAAACAGGTGACTAAGTCAATGTTGAGCTAATGCCCCATGTATCTGCAGCGCAAACCAGCCGGAGGAGCCAAAGATGAGCAGCCAGCGCGGCAATGTAAGTCGCACACGTGCGCAGAAGCACAAAAATCGTCATGTTTTCAAAAACGATCTGCACGACAAGACGCCGCAGCAGCTGCGCCTGAATGCGATGCACGTGTCCACGGTGTGCCAGCGGTGCAAGGAGCAGATCGAGTGGAAGATCAAGTACAAGAAGTACAAGCCGCTGACGCAGGCCAAGGTCTGCGCCCACTGCAAGGAGCGGTCGGTGAAGAAGGCCTACCATGTGGTATGCAGGGACTGCGCCATAAAGGCGAATGCATGCGCCAAGTGCCTGAAGAGCGCCACTGAGGTGGCCATCGAGGAGCCGCAGCCGACGCCGCGCGAGGAGCAGCAGCTGCAGTCAGAGATGGACCGGCTGGTCAAGTCGTTCTCGGAGCGCAAGCGACGCGCCTTCCTGCGCTACATGCGGAAGGGTAAGAAGAAGGAGAAGGACCCCAGCGAGGAGCAGCTGGACGAGCGGGAGCTAGAGAGCCAGGAGAAGGCCAAACGGGTGGCGCACACACGCGACGAGCTGCTGGACAAGATCAAGCAGTTGAATCTCGCCGGCGAAGGTGACGAGGACGAGGATGACTCGGACTTCGATTCCGAGGAGGACTACGAAGACTCTGAGTTCGACTCCGATGCAGAGGACGACGACAGCGAAGAGGAGCCACAGAAACCTGCTACCAAGGCGAAATAAACATACTTTTTTTCACTTAGTCCTAATTAGTTTAGCTACTTGGTAGAGCAGGATAAAGTGAACCTGGAGCACCGATTCCAGGCTAAACGAAGCTTGTTAAGCGGATGGGCACAGGAGGAAGGTATCCTGCCCACATAGCGTTTTCGTGGAGTTGTTGTCTGTTGAAGAGCAGCCCACCAGGCTAAATAAACCAATTTTTTTCAAGAACGTAAATTTGTTGAATTTGGTGGATTTATCCCAATACGACTAGAAAAATGTGTTAAAAACGCAGTTACTGCAGAATGTGGTGATTTTACATCGAATAAGAGGACCAGCTGCTGGCAGACAGGGAATCCAGTGGAGGAAGTGAGCCCAATAGCTCTGTTTTAGCTGCTGGCGGTCAAATTTAAGGAGAGTATGAAGCTTGCTTTGTTTCAATATTGTTGAAATGTCTTCAAAAGCTTTTACTGAATAAGTAGCTAAGCGTTTATCTCTTATTTCAACAAAGGTTTTATGGTATGGTACACACGCGTAGGGAAATCTACTAATTTGTGCAACTATTAACGGTGTCGTTATATTTTAAAATATCCCATATTTGTCTGGTTATAAAGAAACCAGACTAAACCAGACAATATTCTTTAACAAAATCAACGAAGGCTACAATTGTGTATGTGTGTATGTGTTTTGGAAAATCTCATAGGCTTCTTCTAGCAAAGTTTCCAAGTCAAGCAGAATTCGATGTTCGCATTTCATATTTGTTGTTATACCCGTTACTCGTAGAGTAAAAGGGTATACTAGATTCGTTGAAAAGTATGTAACAGGCAGAAGGAAGCGTTTCCGACTATATAAAGTTCATATATATATTCTTGATCAGGAGCAATAGCCGAGTCGATCTATAAAAGCTAGAAGGTTGATATTCAGCATACAGGTTCTGGAGACAAAGACGCAGCGCAAGTTTGTTTACTCATGTGGCCATTTTATTCCCCAATATCTATCGATATCCTAGAAAAATGATAAAAATTCGCGTTCGCATTCACACTAGCTGAGTAACGGGTATCTGAGGATCGGGGAACTCGAATATAGCATTCTCTCTTGTTTTTATTTTATTTCGAAGTAGTTCGAAAATTATAGTGAGTGATGTGAGAGGGAAGAGACAAAGTCAGAGTAAAAAAAAAACCTAATTTTGCCTCTAAATACCATTTTCAAATATCAGCGATTTTAATACATTTTTAGGTTTATATTTATTTTTATTTATTTCAAAGTTTTCATGCGTCTTTATTTTATTTTTGGTGAATTCAGTTTAAAGCCCCCATAGCAACACCGAAAACGTTGATTTTGGTTTAAAAATGTATTATTTAAAAAAAAAAAGTTCCTTAACCTAAAAAAAATTATCGATAACTGTCGATTTCGATAAGTTAGCAGTTAAGAGAAGGTAAACAACTTGAAGCCACGCGGCAAAAAACAGTTAAGGTTATAGTCGAAGTAGGCCGGGTCGCAAAACATCCAAAGAAGAATTTTTGATGGAAAAACGCTCTGAAAGGATCGGCCAACGGCTTCGGGCCTTGGAAATGGCAATAGAAACGAACTCGAAGCAGCTGGAGGAGAACAGAAAACAGACTGCTAGGAATATGGCTTTGGTGAAGAAGGTTTTCTTGGAGGGGAAAGCAAAAAATGTGCGTCAGGCGTTCCCAGTCTCATCGGATAAGGACCTTGCAGATTTAGAGCTGAAAATAAGCGAGTCCGTAGAGTCCAAAAAACGCTACGTAAGTAAAGTATTTATAATCTAAATGATCGTGAAATGGATTCTGTTTTTATTTTTTCTTTCAGATTAAAGAAGTAAAAAACCTTTTAAAGCGCAACATCTTGTCGAAGGCAATCAAGAGCGTTGCGGAGGAACAGCTCTTGTGCGCTTACAATATAGGCGGCCGCAACGGGAAGAAGGCTTTAAAATCATTTCCACAATTCTTCTCAGTTTTGATTGGTATGTATATTTATAGTTTTGCAGATATATTATTTAAATATTTCTTTACAGAGTGCATTGCTTCGTTGGTAGGCCAGCAGGAAGCGGAGAAGGCCCTGTCCCACGCACTTACATGCGTAAAAAATAACGCAAACAAAAAAAAGAATAAAACTATGTAAAATAATGAAAGTACATACATACATACATATGTATGTATCTGCTTCGATTCCCGTTCCCCCCAATCCCTTACAAATCTTGACAACAATTCAAACTACCAGTCAACCATAAGAAACCTTGGGTCTAACCACTTTCCAAAAATGAACCTTATCTGGATCCTCAGTGACATTAAGAAATTCATATGTACACACTTCTCCTAAAACACTACAACATACAGCAGAAGAGCCCAAATCCTTATGAAGAGGCTCGCGCTTGGACACACCACACCTCACAAATGCCAATTATTTTATTGATTTATTTAAAACCATAAATCAAATTGTAGAACGTGGCGCTTAACGAGTAAGTATTATATTTCATTTTTTATTGACTCAGCTAACATTGAACGAGCTCATGCTCGCTGTTATCCAATAGGGAGATGGCCATTATGTTGGGATGCCTATGAAGCCTCTTGGCATATTGCTCGCTGCTCTTCTTCACCTCTTCACTGTCCCAAGGGAAGCCCAGGATCTCGTGGATGGTGGCTTTGTCGTGCAGCAGGTGGGCGGTGCGTAGCTCCTTGTTTTCAAACCTTTGTATTATTCCGATATCAGACTACTGGCCATTTCCCAGATCGGCCTGACGATCGGATTATAAATAAGGAGATTGGAGGATGTCGGCAACTTGGATTCCTTCCTATAAGCCAGTAGAATAATTTCAGTCTCTATTTTCTCAATAGGTACGGCTTGCAGGTGAGACTCCTGTCGACGGTGATACCGAGGTAATTCGGAGTGGCTTCTTCTGGCATTGTGGCGTCGCCCAGGCTGACGAAGGGACAGTGACCGGGTCGGAATGAAAATGTGGAAGCCGTTGACATATCACTGTTGCCCGCTAAGTTCCACCTTTTCTGCCAGGAGTTGAGCAGGCCAGACTGTATTAGCGCGGAGGCCTCGATTGTTGTGTCCCAGGAAGACTGTGCCGTCTGCGTTTGCAGCTGCCATTAAGGATGGGCTCTGCAACACATGAAGATTTGCCGGGAGCGCGCTTCATTATACTAAATCATCACTAAACGCGCATCATTATACTACATCATCACTAAGCAACAGGAGCTCAAAATATGACTGGTGTTAACTTATAAGTTAAGTTCAAGCACTGGTTCAGGAACCCAACACATGCCTGTGCATTATCAACCATTCCCAGATAAACATTAAACACATCATAATTAACTGTCCTCCCCTTTCCCTACTTAGAACGGTTGCTCTTCATACAACCTGAACAATTAACAATTCAACAAAACTCCAACCATGTCCATAAAATATAAAGCTTCATATGCATTAGCTCTCATACACTGTAAAAATCATTGTCATTGACCTTATATGTAGCTTAATATAAATAAATAAGCAAATATATGTACATAAATATGTATGAAATATGTATGAAATGACCAAATTGGTTTCAAAATCTATATATAAATACATATAAGTTTGCTTTGGTAACGTAAAATTCAGAGTTCGAGCCTGCCCATCTACAACCAGCGAGTACAGCGAGTACATCCTTGAGTGGGCCGCAGAGCATCGATCTCCAGTCAAGATCGTGGTAAGTCAGCCTCGACGCTTAGCAGCTATCAGTGTCTCGGAGCGCATTTCCAAGGAGCGCGGAGAGGCGCCTGGCACCACAGTGGGCTATCAGATTCGCATGAATAGTGAGTAGCAGTTGGCCGCAAAGTACTTATAACTATAAGCCTCTGCCAGGACAATGCAGCAGCAATACGGTTCTAATGCTGACCACCAGTGGTTGCCTTTTGAGGGCTCTCGCCATGGATAAGGAGTCTTTCTTCAAAAACACCACCCACTTAATCATTGACGAAGCCCACGAGCGTGATTTGGACACAGACTTCCTGCTGCTGGCCACCAAGCTGGAGCTGCAAAAGAATCCGCACCTCCGCCTCGTGCTTATGTCGGCCACTATGGATCTTGAAGCATTGTCCAACTATTTTGGTGGGGCACCGTGATGGATGTAGAGGGGCGCAACTTCGGGGTGGCGATCTATCATCTAGAAGACATTCTTAGTAATACTGGATACATGCACCCGAGAATGGAGCAGTTTTTGGGCAAGCCGACAGGCGAAGAAACTCCTAGCGAACTGCTAGCCGCCTATTATGGAGGTCGCACAATCATAGATCCGGATATCGACAATGACTTGATAGCTTCGCTATTGGAATTATTACTGCGCCAAGGTGAGGCTGGAGCGGGGATTGTGTACCTGCCAGGCTATAGCGCTACTGACCTCGCTACTGGCCCGCTTGGAATCGTCTCTACCGCAGGACCAGATTACTATCATACTGCTTCATAGCCAGGTGGACAACAACGAGCACCGCAAGGTCTTCCGCGTTTACCCTGGCGTGCGTTTAAAGATTATTCTTGGTACCAACATAGGACAAACTTCGATCACCATTCCGGATCTACTTTATGTCGTCGACACGGGCCGCGCCAAGATGAAGACCTATGACATGACCATAGATGCATCGCAGTTAACCATTACGTGGATCTCGCAGGCGGACGCCAAACAGCGTGCGGGAAGAGCTGTACACCGTCCCAGAGATCATGAGGCGTACCTTGGACGAGATATGTCTGCTGACCAAGTTGGCAGCTCCAGACAAGAAAATAGAAAATTTTCTAGATCTGGCTTTGGATACCCCACCAAAGGATACAGTCCTGTAATACAGTCCTGTTCTAGACTGAAGCTATTGGGCGTGCTCGACGAACGGGACGAGGAGGAGCCACAGAAACCTGCTGCCAAGGCGAAATAAATATACTTTTTTAACTTAGTCCTAATTAGTTTAGCTACTTGGTAGAGCAGGATAAAGTGAACCTGGAGCACCGATTCCAGGCTAAACGAAGCTTGTTAAGCGGATGGGCACATGAGGAAGGTATCCTGCCCACATAGCGTTTTCGTGGAGTTGTAACTTTCCGAGAGTCGTCGCAAATCTGTTGAAGAGCAGCCCACCAGGCTAAATAAACAAATTTTTTTCAAGAACGTCAATTTGTTGAACTTGGTGGATTTATCCCAATACGACTAGAAAAATGTGTTAAAAACTCAGTTACTGCAGAATGTGGTGATTTTACATCG
This sequence comes from Drosophila mauritiana, assembly GCF_004382145.1. Lineage (NCBI taxonomy): Eukaryota > Metazoa > Arthropoda > Insecta > Diptera > Drosophilidae > Drosophila > Drosophila mauritiana. The sequence continues at coordinate 17,086,311 of NC_046672.1, read as the reverse complement.
AATAAGAGGACCAGCTGCTGGCAGACAGGGAATCCAGTGGAGGAAGTGAGCCCAATAGCTCTGTTTTAGCTGCTGGCGGTCAAATTTAAGGAGAGTATGAAGCTTGCTTTGTTTCAATATTGTTGAAATGTCTTCAAAAGCTTTTACTGAATAAGTAGCTAAGCGTTTATCTCTTATTTCAAAAAAGGTTTTATGGTATGGTACACACGCGTAGGGAAATCTACTAATTTGTGCAACTATTAACGGTGTCGTTATATTTTAAAATATCCCATATTTGTCTGGTTATAAAGAAACCAGACTAAACCAGACAATATTCTTTAACAAAATCAACGAAGGCTACAATTGTGTATGTGTGTTGTGTTTTGGAAAATCTCATAGGCTTCTTCTAGCAAAGTTTCGAAGACAAGCCGAATTCGATGTTCGCATTTCATATTTGTTGTTATACCCGTTACTCGTAGAGTAAAAGGGTATACTAGATTCGTTGAAAAGTATGTAACAGGCAGAAGGAAGCGTTTCCGACTATATAAAGTTCATATATATATTCTTGATCAGGAGCAATAGCCGAGTCGATCTATAAAAGCTAGAAGGTTGAGATTCAGCATACAGATTCTGGAGACAAAGACGCAGCGCAAGTTTGTTTACTCATGTGGCCATTTTATTCCCCAATATCTATCGATATCCTAGAAAAATGATAAAAATTCGCGTTCGCATTCACACTAGCTGAGTAACGGGTATCTGAGGATCGGGGAACTCGAATATAGCATTCTCTCTTGTTTTTATTTTATTTCGAAGTAGTTCGAAAATTATAGTGAGTGATGTGAGAGGGAAGAGACAAAGTCAGAGTAAAAAAAAAACCTAATTTTGCCTCTAAATACCATTTTCAAATATCAGCGATTTTAATACATTTTTAGGTTTATATTTATTTTTATTTATTTCAAAGTTTTCATGCGTCTTTATTTTATTTTTGGTGAATTCAGTTTAAAGCCCCCATAGCAACACCGAAAACGTTGATTTTGGTTTAAAAATGTATTATTTAAAAAAAAAAAGTTCCTTAACCTAAAAAAAATTATCGATAACTGTCGATTTCGATAAGTTAGCAGTTAAGAGAAGGTAAACAACTTGAAGCCACGCGGCAAAAAACAGTTAAGGTTATAGTCGAAGTAGGCCGGGTCGCAAAACATCCAAAGAAGAATTTTTGATGGAAAAACGCTCTGAAAGGATCGGCCAACGGCTTCGGGCCTTGGAAATGGCAATAGAAACGAACTCGAAGCAGCTGGAGGAGAACAGAAAACAGACTGCTAGGAATATGGCTTTGGTGAAGAAGGTTTTCTTGGAGGGGAAAGCAAAAAATGTGCGTCAGGCGTTCCCAGTCTCATCGGATAAGGACCTTGCAGATTTAGAGCTGAAAATAAGCGAGTCCGTAGAGTCCAAAAAACGCTACGTAAGTAAAGTATTTATAATCTAAATGATCGTGAAATGGATTCTGTTTTTATTTTTTCTTTCAGATTAAAGAAGTAAAAAACCTTTTAAAGCGCAACATCTTGTCGAAGGCAATCAAGAGCGTTGCGGAGGAACAGCTCTTGTGCGCTTACAATATAGGCGGCCGCAACGGGAAGAAGGCTTTAAAATCATTTCCACAATTCTTCTCAGTTTTGATTGGTATGTATATTTATAGTTTTGCAGATATATTATTTAAATATTTCTTTACAGAGTGCATTGCTTCGTTGGTAGGCCAGCAGGAAGCGGAGAAGGCCCTGTCCCACGCACTTACATGCGTAAAAAATAACGCAAACAAAAAAAAGAATAAAACTATGTAAAATAATGAAAGTACATACATACATACATATGTATGTATCTGCTTCGATTCCCGTTCCCCCCAAAAATCCCTTACAAATCTTGACAACAATTCAAACTACCAGTCAACCATAAGAAACCTTGGGTCTAACCACTTTCCAAAAATGAACCTTATCTGGATCCTCAGTGACATTAAGAAATTCATATGTACACACTTCTCCTAAAACACTACAACATACAGCAGAAGAGCCCAAATCCTTATGAAGAGGCTCGCGCTTGGACACACCACACCTCACAAATGCCAATTATTTTATTGATTTATTTAAAACCATAAATCAAATTGTAGAACGTGGCGCTTAACGAGTAAGTATTATATTTCATTTTTTATTGACTCAGCTAACATTGAACGAGCTCATGCTCGCTGTTATCCAATAGGGAGATGGCCATTATGTTGGGATGCCTATGAAGCCTCTTGGTATATTGCTCGCTGCTCTTCTTCACCTCTTCACTGACCCAAGGGAAGCCCAGGATCTCGTGGATGGTGGCTTTGTCGTGCAGCAGGTGGGCGGTGCGTAGCTCCTTGTTTTCAAACCTTTGTATTATTCCGATATCAGACTACTGGCCATTTCCCAGATCGGCCTGACGATCGGATTATAAATAAGGAGATTGGAGGATGTCGGCAACTTGGATTCCTTCCTATAAGCCAGTAGAATAATTTCAGTCTCTATTTTCTCAATAGGTACGGCTTGCAGGTGAGACTCCTGTCGACGGTGATACCGAGGTAATTCGGAGTGGCTTCTTCTGGCATTGTGGCGTCGCCCAGGCTGACGAAGGGACAGTGACCGGGTCGGAATGAAAATGTGGAAGCCGTTGACATATCACTGTTGCCCGCTAAGTTCCACCTTTTCTGCCAGGAGTTGAGCAGGCCAGACTGTATTAGCGCGGAGGCCTCGATTTTTGTGTCCCAGGAAGACTGTGCCGTCTGCGTTTGCAGCTGCCATTAAGGATGGGCTCTGCAACACATGAAGATTTGCCGGGAGCGCGCTTCATTATACTAAATCATCACTAAACGCGCATCATTATACTACATCATCACTAAGCAACAGGAGCTCAAAATATGACTGGTGTTAACTTATAAGTTAAGTTCAAGCACTGGTTCAGGAACCCAACACATGCCTGTGCATTATCAACCATTCCCAGATAAACATTAAACACATCATAATTAACTGTCCTCCCCTTTCCCTACTTAGAACGGTTGCTCTTCATACAACCTGAACAATTAACAATTCAACAAAACTCCAACCATGTCCATAAAATATAAAGCTTCATATGCATTAGCTCTCATACACTGTAAAAATCATTGTCATTGACCTTATATGTAGCTTAATATAAATAAATAAGCAAATATATGTACATGAATATGTATGTATGTAGCAGGCAGAAATGCAAAAATTGGTTTCAAAATCTAAATATAAATACATATAAGTTTGCTTTGGTAACGTAAAATGCAGAGTACGAATCGCCGTTAGAGTAAAAAACATTGGTAAATAAATCATATCGAGAACAGTAAAAGTTATTTTATTATTATTGTTATTTGGGCACACTGCTATCCGGCTCGATAGGCGGCAACGCCGCCTGATATCGCATTAGCGTCCGATAACTTCTACAATTCATTGTTATCGAGGTATTGTAGAAATACAGCTGATTGAAAAGCGAATAGAATTGCAAAAGCGCACAGAGATTGAACACAGTTGAATGGCGGACAGTGAAAAAGTTGTGAAACGCGGCCGACGCCAGGGCAGGAAGAAGGCACCACCGGATCCTGGACAGGCGGCAGTGTTGGTGGTCGATGGCCGGGTAACCGGTGGGAAGAAGGGCACTGGCAAACAGAAGACTCTACCGGGCAACGCGAAAGCCGACGGGGGCGACAAGCTGATTTCCGAGGACGAAAAGATGCTGCGCCAACTGGTCAACGACTTCCTGCAAAGTTGCGAGCCGAAGAAACAGCTCCCCGGACTTACCAAAGCCCAGCGCAGCCACGTTCACCGATTGGCCCAGAATCGCGGGCTTAAGACGGTGAGCAAGGGTTCAGAGGAGGACCGCGTCCTTTTTATAAGTCGCCCGCAGTCGGATGGCCAACAGCAGTACCTCCTTTGCAACACAAAGCTGCACATTTGCCCACCGCTCCTAGACGTTCTGGGACAAATGGCCGGCAATGTGGAACGAAGATTGATAAACTCCGTTGAAGGCTTTAAGCGCAAGAAAGAGCAGTATCAGGATAGACGGCGTCCTTCCAACTTCGGCCTAGTCGGGCAGAGGCTTATTCCGCCGCCGCAGAGCAACCGGAACAGGAACATTCAGCACGAGCGCCGGAGCCTGCCCATCTACAAGCAGCGAGAGAGCATCCTCAACGTTCTGCAGCGTGATCAGGTGACCAAATGCTTCCTTCTGATATTATGTACCTGTACCATTTTCTATTAATATTAAGTCAAACACTGAATTGCTACTAATAATACCTGAGGTTCCACCTTACAGGTTTTGATCATTAAAGGAGCCACTGGCTCTGGCAAGTCCACCCAACTTCCTCAGTACATCCTTGAGTGGGCCGCAGAGCATCGATCTCCAGTCAGGATCGTGGTAAGTCAGCCTCGACGCTTAGCAGCTATCAGTGTCTCGGAGCGCATTTCCAAGGAGCGCGGAGAGGCGCCTGGCACCACAGTGGGCTATCAGATTCGCATGAATAGTGAGTAGCAGTTGGCCGCAAAGTTCTTATAACTATAAGCTATATTCCGCCTCTGCCAGGACAATGCAGCAGCAATACGGTTCTAATGCTGACCACCAGTGGTTGCCTTTTGAGGGCTCTCGCCATGGACAAGGAGTCTTTCTTCAAAAACACCACCCACTTAATCATTGACGAAGCCCACGAGCGTGATTTGGACACAGACTTCCTGCTGCTGGCCACCAAGCTGGAGCTGCAAAAGAATCCGCACCTCCGCCTCGTGCTTATGTCGGCCACCATGGATCTTGAAGCATTGTCCAACTATTTTGGTGGGGGCACCGTGATGGATGTAGAGGGGCGCAACTTCGGGGTGGCGATCTATCATCTAGAAGACATTCTTAGTAATACTGGATACATGCACCCGAGAATGGAGCAGTTTTTGGGCAAGCCGACAGGCGAAGAAACTCCTAGCGAACTGCTAGCCGCCTATTATGGAGGTCGCACAATCATAGATCCGGATATCGACAATGACTTGATTGTTTCGCTATTGGAATTATTACTGCGCCAAGGTGACGCTGGAGCGGTGATTGTGTACCTGCCAGGCTATAGCGATATGACCTCGCTACTGGCCCGCTTGGAATCGTCTCTACCGCAGGACCAGATTACTATCATACTGCTTCATAGCCAGGTGGACAACAACGAGCACCGCAAGGTCTTCCGCGTTTACCCTGGCGTGCGTTTAAAGATTATTCTTAGTACCAACATAGGACAAACTTCGATCACCATTCCGGATCTACTTTATGTCATCGACACGGGCCGCGCCAAGATGAAGACCTATGACATGACCATAGATGCATCGCAGTTAACCATTACGTGGATCTCGCAGGCGGACGCCAAACAGCGTGCGGGAAGAGCTGGACGCGTGTGCCATGGCAATTGCTATCGGCTGTATGACAACGACCGCCTGGCCAAAATGGATCTGTACACCGTCCCAGAGATCATGAGGCGTACCTTGGACGAGATATGTCTGCTGACCAAGTTGGCAGCTCCAGACAAGAAAATAGAAAATTTTCTAGATCTGGCTTTGGATACCCCACCAAAGGATGCCGTAATACAGTCCTGTTCTAGACTGAAGCTATTGGGCGTGCTCGACGAACGGGGCGAGGTCACGCAACTGGGACATATCATTGCCGAACTGCCTTTAGGCGTTCAAATCGGCAAATGCCTGGTGTACTCCATTTACTTGCGCTGCCTGGACAGCATGACCATAATTGCGGCCTACCACTCGGTGAGGGATCCCTTTGTTCTAAACATAGAGCGTGGCAAGAAACCAGGCCAGCAGAACCGCAGAATTCTTTTCGCTGGCGACGGAATGAGTGATTCGCTGGCGGCCATTAAACTCTACGAGGAGTTCACGAACTTGAAGCGCATGGACATCGGCGATTTTTGCGAGCACAATTTTGTTTGCCGTAACGCAATGGAGATGTTCGTCTCGGCGGTGAGCACACTACGCGACACCGTGTACCGTATCTTCCGCTTTAGCGAGGCCAGTGCTCGTTTGGCCTCGTCTTTCAACGATGATACGAATATGATCCGCCTGGCCCTGACTGCAGGACTGTATCCCAAGTTGGCGTACATGGACCGCGAGAAAAAAAACCAGCTGGTGGCTGAAGGAGATCCATTTGTTCAGGTTTCGAGATCCTCTTGCCTTTTGGGCAAAAAGAAGCAAAAGAATTTGGCCAGCGAGTGGATCCTGTTTCTTGAGAAGACCCGCACTGCAGACCAAATTTCCTCGCTAGAGTATACCACCTTGGTAAGCGGCTTGATGGTGGCTCTGGCAGGCGGAAAGCAGTTCGTAACCGAGGCGCATGGGTTCGAAGTGCTGCTGTGCCTGGACTCCTGGATCCGTCTGAAATGCCCAGCTGAATTTGGACTCCAGCTCCATAAAGTGCGAATGCTAATGGAGCGTGAATTCGCCGAGTTGGTGGCGACGCGGAAGCTTAGTCTAGTGAGCGATTTCATAGGGCCGGAAACAGTTCGGCGATTGTTGAAGGCGGATATGCCCTCGACCAGCCTGGCCGAGGGCAAAAGCCTTCTGGACAGAGGCAACTGTGATAACGACGTTTGAATTCTACGCATAAAAAATAATTTCATAGCATATACTAAGAAACTGCTCACAGTATTTGCGACCCGTATAAACCTATATGCAGTGTGCGATTCATAAGCCTCGTACCTGATTTAGGGACCTAATTTCACACAAAGAGGCAAACGAATTTCCAATTTTCAAAATACCATTATTGTTAACCACTATGAATTACTCCAAAGCACTTCTTACATATTAAGGTATATCTAAGGTAGCACAGACGATATCTTAACTATATTCCTTACATGTTGTGATACAAGAAGGCGCAAAAGCGGCTTTCTTTAGCTGTTAAATCCAAGAATACTTAGAATACTTATTCGAATAGTATAGTCGCTGTATACTCAGCTAACTGAAAATTTAATTTTTGTATTTCATATCGAAGAGGTCAAATAAATCATAAACTTTTGGCGTCTTGTATCTGCAAGAAATCAATAGAAACTGAGAAGACAAATAATATATGTATTGTTTATCCATTAATGTAAATATCTGAAGCGCTGAGTCGCACTGTAGCCACATTGGAAACACAGGGAATTAAAAATGTAAGCCAAAAATATGACTTTTGAGACTGCAATTTCAGGCACTCCCTAATTGCCGGGTGAAAATATGTGGGCCACAAGTGCCACGAGATGCCAGGGAGATCGTAACTCGGAGTCGAAGTCGGTGTCGGTATCAGTGTCAGTGCCAGTGCCAGCGAGCCCAGTTGGTGGGCGTGGCTGTTCCCTGCGGTGCATTGGGCCATGGCAGTCATGGAGCTGACGTTTATGCTCCACCTGCCCCACCTGCCTCACCAGCCTCCCACTGGCCATTGAGGCGCAAACAAGAGCGGGCAAACGGAAAAAAAAAACACAGAGTTAATTGCACAGACGACGCAGTCAATAAACTTGAAGTCGAGCTTGTCGCTGGTGGAGCAACAATGGCCACAGAGACACCGGAGCAACTGCAACAAAAGACAGCAGCTTACTCACAAAGAAAGTGAAATTAATTTGCTATTTTTCGCTCGATTGTGCCTCTTTGAGCGAAAAGCCTTTGAAAACCGAGAGAGAGCATGGCCAATCTTCACTGTCGGCCCTACAAATTCGATGTCTTTTGCTGCATGTTGTATACTTGTATATGCATTACATTTTGTCGCTTCCAAAGAATGTATAAAATTATTAAGGTAAAGAAACACACATGTCTTGGAAAATCATTTAAACCTAAATATGTATATTAATGACTAAAAAAGAAACATAAACTGAAGCATAAAATGATTTTACTTAAGACTTTGAAAACGACCTGAAAAGATTTCTTATGAACCTAGAAATAGTAGCAGTTTGAACTATATTTAGGCTACATATTGGCAACATATTTTCGATGATCTGAATAATAATTTGATTTAGATGTCTGGAGTTCGATTGTCTGCCAATGGAAGTGACCCAAATGAACTGCACCGCATAGTGGCCACCCAATATTCCGCAACTCATCGGTGGGAATTGCGGGAAATCACAGTGGCCCAACCTCGAATTTTCCACAATTTGCACAGAGGTAATTCCGCAAGAAGAGTCGATGAGAAATGGGGGCCACCGAACAGAAAAGCCGAAGATCAATTTTCCCAGATGACTCCTCCATTGCGGCTCCATTGTGGATGCCTGCCACTGAACTCTGGCGAGGATGAGGACGGGGCTGCGGAGGAGGTGGCCGTGTCGGTGGAGTGCCAAATGAATGGCAATCGCCAATTGGCATCTGGCATCTGCTCTCGAAATCAAATGAAGTCAAATGGCCCGGTGCGCAGGCAGCGCTAATAGATCGACCATAAACCTGGCCAACTAGTGGCCCGACTTCCAGGGGGAAGCGGCCGGTTGAACGGACTCGCCATCGCCATCAACTCCGATTTAAATTGGACGCGAATTGAATCCCCGTTGCCAACCAGCTCGGCAGGTGTCTCTTTGCCTTGGTCACTTGGCGCGGAAGGCGGAGATTATGCAACGGAATCGGTGATGCCAGTGATTCCACCAGTAATATTTGTCATCCACGCCACAACAGGGCTTAGGATAAAGTTAATTATTATTTAAATAGTTATTATGAGTCCTATTGCTCAATCTGGGTAATGCAAAATTTGTAACAAATCAATTTAATAACATATTGAGCATTTGCTAGCTGAATCTTCTAAACGTGTCTTTCCAACGGAGGAGTAAGCCATAACACCACTTCATTTTTAAATCCGCTTACAGTTGCTAACCCGATCCCACTGTCGCAGTTGGTCGATGAAATGTGAGCTAATGACGGTCCCTCGACTGATTGATGATGGGTTGAAGGTTTTGTTTTTTGGGGGCTGCCAGTTACAGTTACATAATTACAGCAAATTGATTTCGCCAGAAGATGCCGCCAGACGTGCGCTGCTCCCAATGCTCCATGCTCCATGCTCCACGATGATACCATGGCCCAGGGCTCCCAGGGATGACATCATCTCACATAATCGCACATCTGCAATAATCCCAGACATTTGATTTGTGCAGCACGGAATGCATTTCGGTAATTCCAAAATCCAAATTCCGAATTCCAGACGTGTGGTATTATCATAAATATGTACATACATACATATGTGGTCGGAGAGGGATTGGATTGGATTGGGTTGGGTTGGATGGGATTGGACCGAAGGTAAAGGCCCGAGATCACGCCAGTGAAAGTCTGCCCCTTTAGCGGGGTCAAATCAATCAGGCTGGGCGGCAACCTGGCCCGCAACTTGGGGAACTGTCTATCCGTCTAGGTGGCACTACGAAGTCCCCGCCAGATGCCCCGAATTTTCGGGGATTTACTCGCGACCAACACCTTTCCAAAAACAACGGCTAATTATGTCATTAAAGCACTTGGCTCTTGTGTGCGCTTTTAACGTTAATTTGTTAGAAGCTGGCCAGAAATTTAAATGTTCATCAAAATAATTATGCTGCTTTATTTCTTAATAGTATTTTCGCCTCTATTAAATAACCTATTTGCTGTGAGGTTTTTTAAGTTATGAAAGAATAATGACATATACTTGTGCATTAGAAGTTGATCATCTATTAAGGTTTATATGTTATCATTTTAGTTTCGGCGATATGATTTGCATTCAATTAGGAAATTAATATTTTGTGAATTATATTATTTATGATAATTTCTGAAATATTGGGTGCAATATTATTTATTAATTTATTATTAGCAAAATATTGCGTCTGGGACGCCGCAGTCTAGGGATTTTGATAAGGCGTTGAGAAAAGAGGGGATTTTATGGGGTATATCGGCGACCCATGACGAACTTTAACTGCGGTAAAAGTGAAGTCATGTGCGAGTGTTTGGGGCCACCGAAAAGTAAAAGCCAAAACGAGAGTGAAGTGATGGCAAAACAAGCAGCGATCGTGATTCGCATTTGGCCACGGCCAACAGCAACTGGCAACATGAATGGCCAGCAACTGGAGCCACCGGCAGCACAAAGCACAAAGCACACAGCATCAACATCAGGAGCCGGAAATCTGGTCAGGTTGTGACCCCCGGAAGTCGGCGCCACAATCGATCAATATCGCTGCCCTTATGCCGATCTATCATTATTTATGCACGACTCGAATATGGTGTAACGTCTGCCTTTTGTTTCGTTTGTCACAACAACCTAATGACGGGCCGAATAATTTATTTATTTATTTTCGCTCATTATGGTGGCATAAAGAGTTGCCAATTCCATCGCAAATATTTGGCAGTTCCCGACATCGATAATCCATGGCTCAAATCTCTGTTTATGTAAGCCGACGCGCGAAATTGCCAAAGCAGTGCAGCAATGGATGGCCGGAGGCGTGGCAACAACGGCGCCAATCAGTGGCAACAACAGCGATAACAACAGCAACATCGGCAACAACAGCAACATCTGCAATGCCAGACACTCTCAAATGAAACAGCAACACCTGGCCAACAGCCACAGCCAGATCATATACACTCAGCAAAAAGTGTTGTTTTCTAGCTCACTAATAAGATTTACAGGTCTTAAAATATTATATATGTACATTGGAATAATTGCCATAAGCATTAAGAAGTATTTTATCTGCATCAACCACATTTTATTTTTCTATTAATATTTTTTAAATGTTTTTCAGCCCAAATAAAAAATATACTCTAGTGTACTCATACTCAAATCTTTAAACTGAAAAACCTATGAATGTTGGCCGTTCATTTTTCCGAGTGTATATAAGCAGCATGAAGCAAACGCATAACAGCAACACGCTCGAGCATCCACTTGTTGCATAGTCCGATGTCAAGAGCCTCTGCCTTGGTCAAGCGCCAATTGAAATGTGACAGGTTGTCTGGTCAAGATGTGCGACTACCTGGCACTTCACTTGAATCCACTTCACTCCTCACCTGCCCCCCCAGACCGGGGAAAAGGTCATCGGATTCCGGGGCACGAATAAAAAGCGGGATTAGTCCCAGGCACGAATTGCCTGTCATGATTATGCGATGCTATCCATGATATATAGCCCCCTTAATCTCTTAAGTTTTAATTTACCCTGTCTGCTTATACAAAGGCCTATGCATATTTCTTTTTTGACTTTACCAATTTCACATTGTACTCGGCGAAATTAAGGAGAATTAAGGATAACCATGGAATTATGGTAGACAGACCCCAAAAAATACGCATTCTGTGCCACGAGTTTCAAGCTTACTTAACACAATAGTGGAAAATGAGACAGTAGTTGTTGATTTTATATTATTAAATTCGACGATTGCAATATGATACTTTCCATAGAAAAATATGCCTTAAAGCTAAAGCCAATAATTTAATTTTCCCACAATCAATCGGTAAGTAGGTTTAAAAATTATTCAGATCTGTCGGGGTTAATTTGATGACCGATCCGTCACATAAATTGTATAATTTTTTGTATATAAATTGTATAATTTCCGATAACTGTTTCCCACCTGATCTCGGGCTAATCGCCTTATGTGTGTGGCATCGCAATGCGTTCGAAAGTTACAGGTTTTCCAGTTCAAAAAAGGCCATTGTGTTGAGTTATTGGGACGCCGGGGCTTATTTATTAACGATGGTTTCACTTTCCAGCCACACAATTACGATCGGATGAAGGCGGCGATGAAGAAGAAATGGGAGAGCAAGCCACAAACTAATAAGACCCAACAAATTTGTTTATAAATGTCGCACAATATTTATTTCTTGACGCCGTCGTCATCATCGATATGTCATTGTTCGCACCGCCGTTGAGGGCACCCGAAATTTATGGGGCTTACGGGCCATTTGACTCCATTCCGCGGAAGGTGAAGGGTTGACAATGGGCCACAGAATCGAAATTGGCTGAAAGTGTAACAATGGAACCTCGGACAAGACCAAGACTAAGCGATTCCAATTCGAAAGCGAGCAGGCGGCGCGGAAATTTATGCATAATTTCTGTGACAAATGCCACAAAACGGCGGCGAGAGAGCATGGAAAGTGTGAAAAGTGTGAAAACTGCATTGATAATTATGATAATTGTCTGCTCAAAACTGGGAAATGATGGGTTCGGCAATAGATACAGATACTGATACAGATAATGATACAGATACAGATGCATTTTCACGTTGACAAAAGAGTCTCGTATTGTTGAAGTACACTGGCTAACTTTCATTCTTAGTCACTGATTTGTGGTGCTTGCCGTTTCTTATTTGTTGGCTTATTTCTCCGACTTCCACTGTTTTTGGGTTGCCTGCCTGATTATATGGTACGTGCTATTTCATTCGCCGACAGATACAAGCTACAAGATACATAGATACAAAGATGCACAACTGCCAACCGCAAGACAACCAACGACATCCCAAGGGGAGGGCTTTACGATGAGGTGATTAAAAACAAAGGCAATGCGAAGAGCAAAGTGCTCTACGGCCTATGATTTTCCTATATATACTCTATATAAACATACAAAATATTTATAATATATATTATACTAAATATTAAATAAAAGCTATCATATTTTATATTTCTTAAAGTTCGATTCGCTGTAATGAAGCATTTATTTTAATTTATGTTGCTCTTAAACTGATTTTTCATTGATTTGTATTTATAATTATATTATCTTGTAGAAGAATAACATTCCTAAAATCTTCCCATTACTACTTCTTAACTTCTTGATCAAGTTATTGGACCCGCAACTAAGTTAGCACCACATCAACAGCTACAACTTGATCATGATCATGGTCATGGCTGCGTCGCTGTTTTACACGCCAGCTGCTTCTCGAGGAGGAACCTCGTCCCCATCCCGATCTCCTTCAGCCACTCCGCCTCCAGGTGAGTTGGCCTACCTGCCCATCTACCTGCAATTATGATCCGCTAGCTGCGGATTGCCTACGAGGCATGTCAACGCCTAGGACTGTGCTCTTGAGTTTTTAGTTGGGTGCCAATCTGCGGGAATCTGCTGGAATCCACGGCATCCACGGGATTCTGGGAAGCACTTCCCGGGGGCCAATTTCCCATTGACGAACGATGGTGGGTAAAAATAATAATAAAAGCACACCACTTATGCAAAACGAACGGGCGAGATTTATTTTAATCACACTGCTCGAGCCGATGTGTAAAAGTGAAAATGCAGCAGCCCACAGCGGTGGTGGTGCGTTTGCTCGGGTGGTTGGGTGGTGCAAATTATGAAATTAGTATTATGTGAAACGGAGTTAAAAGTGTGATTAAACTGGAGCTGCAGTCAAAGTCACACACATGTGTGTGGGGCGTAAAAAATACAAAAAAAATTGAAACAAAACCAACCTGCCGCATAATAAGCAGTCGCCGTCAAGACAATGAAAGTCACCTAAGTACCCACTCCACAGTAAGTGTGTGGTGCAATTAATATCATTTCAGCTTGGATGTGTGGATGTGCACGTGTATGTAAATGTGGACGTGGATGCGAGAGCCACCGCGAAGGTTTTCCGAGTGAGCAGGTCGCCAAAAATGAAAATGCCGTCGTGTTAGACCCTTCGATGCTCAGGGTTAAATGAGCTTACTGTATCAAATGCGAGTTTTTGCCAACTTACCAAATAGTTCTAAATATAACAAAATATATTTGGAGTTTTGCTTGGACTTTGGTTATTTAATGTTAAGCTAGCAGTAATACTTATAACTTTAACTTAACTTAAGGTGAATTTACATGCAGGTTAGCTAGCAGTGATATTATTCCTATAGCTTATAGCTAATATAAAGTTATGTTGAGAAAGTTTTGGACATAGAATTCCTGGAATATCCGCCCGCTGGTGAGGCAATAAAACGCCTACTGGGCATACCCCCTGCTACCCAGTTGGGGCGATAGGAACCCACGACAAGTGCAGCGACAAAAAAGCAAATAACAATCCCCCTTGGCTTATTAGCAATGCCACTTAGAAGTTGGAGCAGGGAGAAAGTCATCCAGCTGAATGCACATGGAGAGGTTGCGCTGTCAACTGTACCGCCTGTCGTCCCGCACCCACTTATCCAACCCACTTCAATTCATGCCATGCCATCCCGCCAACAGAAACCGCAAGCGCACTCAAGTTTGTTGCCTCAGTCTTTTGTTCTGCCACGACTCGCGGCTTATGGTGAATTGCGTAGGGAATGTCCTTAATCGCGGTTTCAGTTTCAATCGTAATCGTAATCGTTATCGAGGAAAATTTCTAAGCACCGCCGCGGGGCATTGCCACGAGATCTTCTCCGATTTTTAATATATATAATTTTAGGCACTCGACGCTATAAAAAATAAAAGCCATATTAAAAATATGTGCATCTATAGTAAGCGCGCATCTCGACGTGTAAAAGAAAATGAGCTGCTTCGGCAATTAATAGACCATGAACAGTTTGCCAGACGAAGAAAATCTGCGCACCACTAAATCCAGCTTCTTCATCTTGACTTTGACTAATGCGCACTTATCAAGTAAGACACAAAAAACAAAACTAGTTAAAGATGAAAGTCTCTAAATAAGTGTCTATAATTAAGATGAGCTTGTTTATTTTTAGCTCAACTGTTTATTCTAAATTTGATGTTTTTAATGACGTGCCAACTACTCGTTTGCGATCATGATTCATATTCGAATTAATGTTTCATGAGTGTGGACAAAAATATACCATATATGCAAATTTTGGTTTTCGATTGTGTCTGCATAGGTATTATTTAACTTTTTTAATGATCTATATTCAAATCAGTTCGTTGTTTGCTTAGCTCTATTTGCATTTTAATGGTAATATTTTGCAATTTTGCTTAAGGTAAAAACGTTTTGCTTGTTAAATTACCTTGCATTATGAATTATTTTATATATATATATTTTTGAAACACATTTTCCCTTTGCCTTTTTTGCATATTGCATATTTGAATAAGTATTTTATCCTCTGACTTACCGATAAAATTATTAAGTATTCGAGACTTAAGCTGTCGTCACTGTATTCCTTTTGCCAATATTCCTCAACTTCAACACAACATATTAATCTTGTTTGGACTCTTTAATTAAAATTTTCGTTAGGCTGTCAATTATGACAAATGAACAGGAAAAAAACAAAGAAAAGAACACTGGTTGGCACGCACATTTGAATGTTCAAGGGGCTAGAGGATGAGTATTTCCCAATGTGGTAGAAGGGCTATTATTCACTGGGAAAATACGCGAGACGCGGTGGAAAATCGGGAGGAAAACTGCGAAGCTGACGACGCGAAGCCGACGATCCGGCTGACACGTTTTCCAGTTACAACGTTGGCAACGGAATGAATTGGCCAAATCTGCAGCGGCTTCGTTGAAGCCCGAAATTATCCCAAAGAGCGAAAGCCGGCAAATCAAACAGAGAGCCACAGCCAGAGAGCTGAGAAAATGGCCCGGAGAGAGGCTTTCTCCGGCTGAGAAGAAAAAGCGAGACTGTCTACCACTGTGAATACCCTACCACGCAGGTGATCTGTGCACTAAACTATTGGCTTCTGTGCGCCTTCAGCGCATAAATTTCCATCGCTTATGGCCAGCTCTTGTATTTTCCAGCCATGTTGTCCCATTACAGATAATGCTCTGCAGACAGGTGCACTCCATCATTGGCTACTTACAGTTCCACTGCTTTTTACTGGTCCAACTAATCCATTTGATAAGCAAATAATCGCGTACTTTATACGATCATGAGCCTAATTTGAATAATGGAAGAGTATTGTTTAGCAATAAAATGTGAAAAATTCACGAGTCAGATTATTTAGGTTATTCATGTTTAGGTTTATGATTATTACATATATTTATAATTTATAATTATAATATTTGTGTGGGAAGATTAGCAGTTATTTGTTGTTGTCATTAATTCGATTTTGTGTTTTCAATTGATTTAAAAAAAAAAAAAAGAGAATGTTATATAGTCGAGTTCCCCGACTATTAGATACCCGTTAAGAAAATTAATTTTAATGCTCTAAGGTGTGGGCGGGATTGATTTGGGCGGCTTGTGGGCGTTAGAGTGGGCGTGGCAACATGGTTTAACAAACTTGCGTTCCTAAAATCTGTATGCTTTATCGGGTATCGGGTGACAGGTATATTTACATATGATAAATGTTAAATGCATTAAATCTTAATATAGGATAGGAGCTAGTGATTATTTAACACAATTCGCTTGCAAGAAAAAACCACTTATCATTGCCAGAAAAACCTTCACGAATTTTCTAAAAGCCACTAGGTCATTCGAGGTGACTTGGCACAGGTGAAATACAAATTTCAGTTGGATGCCAAAATATTTGACTTCCCCATTTCAAATTTTTCCCATTCACAGCATTTTTGCTCAGCAAGATTTCCACTTTATTTCTGTCAAGTTGATGTGTTGCATTTCTGCATTTTCGCTTGCATAACTAACAATTTGTGCACTTTCAAAAAAAAATAAAAATAAAAAAAGCGAAGACAAAGGTTTGTGGAGGAGCAGCCAGGAGTGTGCGCCCACGCAGCAACATGGGCATAAACTGGACGCACTGCGTCCACTTTTCGGTCTTTTAAGACACCTGGCTTGTACGTGATTGGGCAATCGGAAGCCCGCGGGCTAATTGCCGCCATGCAATTAATTTGTGATCTTTAATTAAAGCCAAGGAAAACAAAGCGAAGAGTAGTTTTCGTAGAGCTATAGATAAAGATGATTTCAGAGGGCAAGAGAATCTAATGATTGAGCGGAGCAAATTGATGTTTTGGTTTTTGAAAATTAAAATTGATTTTTATATCTTATCTGTCTTACTTGTTTTTTGTTTTCTTGGCCGGATCATTAGCCAAAGAAGATCTATAGGACTTGGACTATAAATTCAAGTGTTTCTTGGTCCAAAGGCATCACAAACCATTGGATCTCAGCTTCGATCAGAATCTTAAATCTAATAAACTCAACTTCCAGAATGAAGGTAAGAAATCGCGGAGCGCTAAGGATCTTTAAGAGTTAGTCCCGTTAATGTCATCCTTCAAGGTCTTTGTGTGCTTATTGGTTTCCCTGGCTCTGGCCAACGCCGGTGGCCTCCGAGGCGGTGCAGGAGGCGGCTATCTACCCGGTGGAGGACGTGGTGGTGGCGGCGGAGGATTCGGTGGCCGCCCGGCTATTGGAGCTGGCCTGGTGTCCCACGTCTCGCAGTCGCAGGGCAACACTAAGGTCCACATCGGCGGTGGTTCCGCCGGCGGTGCTGGTGCTTACGGAGGTGGCGGCTATGGCGGCGGTGCTGCCTCGTACGGCGGTGGAGCTGGTGCTGCCTTTGGCGGTGGTGCTGGAGCTTCCTACGGCGGTGGTGCAGCCTCTTATGGCGGTGGACGCGGATCTGGTGGATGGCAAGGAGCTGGGGCTGGACGTGGTGGTGCTGGAGGAGCTGCTGGCTGGCAAGGTGCTGGAGCAGGTCGTGGTGGAGCAGGGGGCTGGCAGGGTGGTGCCGGAGGAGCTGGAGCTGGCAACGCCTGGGGCAACCCCGCTGAGTTCGATTACACTGTCAACCACGCTTCCGGAGGTGCTGGTGGTGCAGGTGGGGCCTACGGTAGTGCTGCTGGTGCATACGGTGGTGGCTCCCGCGGCGGTGCCGGCTGGTGGAACGATTAAGTAACGACACCTGTTTTATCTGTAAACGAATCTGAATCCGACCAATAAAGTTTTAACATAAAAATAAGTTTTTCTCCTCAGTCGTTCGATTTCACAAAACAGGTGCTTGGCTAAGATTTTGAATTTTACTCTCAGTGGTTGCAAACTATGCTAAGCTTTAATGGCTGGGATATTTTTGGGCGATCACAAGCAACATGTTTAGGCTAGCCCTTATAAAATGAACGAAATTACATTCAAATTCCTTTTGATCCCTATCTGCTTACACAGCTTAGCTTACACAATAACTAACTAAATGACTTAATGTAGATAACAGAATCAAAACTTGTTGCAAATACGTTATGTTTAAAAAATTGCTACGATTTTGTACAGCGCACACATTACAGCTTTTTCGCATAGAAACTTTTCGTATCATGAGCACCAGATGGCGCTGTGCCAAAGTTCGTTGCTTAAGTCATTCGTTTGTCGGCTCGATAAAACCCGTTTACAACTTTGCCTTTTACGCCCTGCCCATGCGATGGATTGCTGAAGTTCAAGATCATTTCCAGCCATTGCCACCGAAAGCGAAAGTTAATTAAGGAAAAAAGATATGGAAAGAGGGACAATTTCATAGGAACTGAAGGAAATGTTAAACGACTATTTCTTTTGAGGTCAAGGTGGGAAAGAACTGTTGTATTGATGCCAATCCTTGACACCAGCCCATAAAACATAAACTTAATTCAAGTATGTGTGCTTAACATGAAGTTAAACAGTTTATTGGCTATCATTGATTTATATGAAAATAAGTTTCTTTGCTTTTCGGCTCTCCTTTTTTTTTTGTGTATTTTGTTTTGTTTTACTTCCGTTGGCAATCGTTGTTTGGCTTTGAATCCGCCGATTTTCTTTGTCTGTGCCATTGTCTTTGATTCGGTGATCATGAAGTTGCGGCGTCGACCAGTCTCGACTGAGTTCCATGTGCCATGTGCGTTCTCGGCCTTTTGGTTTTCGGTTACCAGGGAGCCTTGGACAAACGCATTACGATTCGCATGTTTGTTTATAAACAAATCTTTTATTTACACTGATCTGGACAAATTATGCTTGCGTGTGTGGTAACCTGTTTTAGGTTTTGCATTTTTTTTATCGGTTTTCTGCATTTAAAAAGCTTGTAACGCACATTTTAAAATTAAAACAGCGGAATGCGATGGATTGGGAAATTTATTTGAAGCTTTGATGTCTTCAGCATTTAATCAATTACGTGTTCTTCCGGAATGGAGCTTTCGATTTAACCAAGTTAATATTATTCCCTATATTATCTAGAATTCAGCAAAGCTTATGTTGTTACTTCTAACTTATAATAAGGGGATGATAACATCATGGCTTTAACGATCCACCATCCCTAAGCCGATTTTAGTGATTGATGGAAAAATGCAATCGATTAACCTGCAATTAACTATCGATGTTTTACGACCACATCGGCGATGATCTTGCAAAGCAGTGTAATTAACTTATATTTATATGAGCCTGCTTGCCATCAATTACCCTTTTGCATATGTACGAGATCTCAGCTGCGAGATGATAAAATTATATATGTGGATAGAATGTATAGAAGGCAGTGAAGTGCGATGGGTATTTATGTGTCTGCTGGATTCCTCATTAAATGCCAAATGCATTGGCATCGTCAATTTTCTATGCAAGCTTGCAAATTCATATTTGGAATTGAATTAATGCCGCTACAATATTAGTTATTATCACTACACATTACCAACTTATTTATGAGTGTCATCAATTTAAGCCTTAATGTTATGCCCCCCGCGGATGGGATGACGATGACTCTATCAAAAGTTCTCCTCAAAACAGCATCAACTACGTTCACTTTTTGGTCCGGGGTTTTGGTCTCGGTTTCGGTTTCTATCCATATTTGCCTTTGTGTTTACTATTGCACTGGTAATTTCATTTGGGTACATAACTAGTAATTAAATATGTTAATTCTGTTGTTTTTAATGGAAGCCTTCAGCCGTCCAAAGCCAAAGCGATGGGAAATAGTTTTGTAGGTTCGGTCATTACAGCCCAGCAATATAGACGCCATTGTAAAGAAGATATATGTACGTATAGATATACATCACCATATTCGCATATTGACTTAACAACATGCTGGACATAAAGTTAGTATCTGGTTTCAGTGGGTTAATGAGCAAACCAGAAACGCGACCAAAAAGTCGTAATTAAGCTATACTTAAAAAACCTAGTAAGGAGTCTTCATTTTATTAGAGTTACATATAAAAGCACAAACGTGATCCTAAAATGAAATATATATTTATGTACATATATATATTGCTTTGATGCTAAGTTTATTATTTATATGTCAATTTCGTGACCATATCTTTTATAATTGATAACCAATTAAGTCAATAAGTTGGTAATGAGGAAATTCAATTAAAATTTTCGTTTCCTAGCTTCTGATCTTTCAAGTGACCATCACAGCATTTTGCAAGCTCAGAAACGCACTTTGAAGTCTCAGAATTGCTACTTGTATACTTGCTAGGCCAACTTGTATTCCGCTTAATTGATTAGTGCCCCATCGAATGCTGTCGATCTGTCGTCGGATCGGGAGCTTACAGCTTTGGGTATAATCGAATAATACGATTGTGAATATTCATACCACAAGAACGGGTATGTAAATGCCAAATACTTAAACAAACAAAAAAAAAAGAACTTAAACTGTCTTTCGTTTTGTGCAGAACTAATATTTTTTCCGATTTCTAAGGCGTGTGCTTGGAGCAGTGCATTGAACCCTTGGACTTGTGGGAGAGTTCTCTGAGTAGTGTTTATCTTTCGGGTTAGTACCGACAACTAGAGGGCCAGCGAATATTCCCAGGCAATCTGCCATATCCGCCCAGCCACTATGCAAATATATGCCAAACTGAAGCATAGAAATAGAATCGCCGAACCGGTTATACGTATTAATAAGCGATGATGTGGGCTACGGGTATAGGTATTTGCTATTGGCTATACAATACGGGTACAGATTTGAATAGGCCTCCGAGCGATGAGTTAATAAAAGTTCTTGGCCAAAGCAGGAAGATGCCTTATTTTTCCCACTTTAACCTGAACCTTGGGCAGAACTCACGATTCAGCCATTCATCAGTTTGACACTTCGGCTGCTTCTGCTATCTGCTTTTGGCCAACTGACAAAACATTGATATAAATGTTGATTGTCGATCCATTGTTGGCCACTGCCGGCCGCGGTGATTAAATGCCGATAATTTGTTTGACTTTCGGCGATTTGCACAGTGGGTTTTCACTGGTTAATCTATGTTTATTTCAACTAACATTTAGAAGAAGCAATGCAAAACGACTTAGGTTCTAGTGAACAAAAGAATGAAGTTAGCTCACAGAAAATATAAAAATAAAACAAAATCAAAATAAGTAATTGCAAATGAATTTCGTGGCCTAAAATGCAGATAGAAACGTGATCACTACTCTAAACTAAGTGTGATTTTGTTGTAAATTGAACTGTGTGCTCTTTCCACTCCTGGTCAGATGATGTTGTCAGTCGATTTCCCAACGGCTGCAGCTCTGCATTTAACACCTCCCAACCCACTGTGCAAACTGTAGGAGAAGCGGTTCCTCATCCGAAGTAAGCCGCGCATGCGCACAGATTAGCATAGGCAAACAAAAGAACCGCCGGCGAGCATAACCGAATGTGGGTTATTATGAAATCGCAGCCGAATCGATGATGCTGCTCTGGTCGCTCTGCCCATCAATGGCTTCTAATTGGGCCCCCCATCTCATTCGGAGCGACCCATCGATTTTTCGGGGGTATAAAGGTGCGTGCTCCGTCAGCGGTTGGAATTAGTTTGGTCAGCTGTTTGATACCGATTGTATCCCATTCGCTACTCGAGATGAAACCCTTTGCCTGCATCCTGGTGATCCTTGCCGCCATCCTGTCCGTCGGACAGGCCTCCCTGGGCGGACTCCTTGGCGGTGGCGGTGGAGGCGGCGGCTCCATTGGCGGAGGTGCTGGCGGCATCGGACAGCTGCTGCAGAGCAAGCTGGGCGGTCTCG
Source organism: Drosophila mauritiana (assembly GCF_004382145.1). Classification (NCBI taxonomy): domain Eukaryota; kingdom Metazoa; phylum Arthropoda; class Insecta; order Diptera; family Drosophilidae; genus Drosophila; species Drosophila mauritiana. The sequence goes on along the minus strand of NC_046672.1, from coordinate 17,064,612 downwards.
GCGGAGGATTGGGCGGCGGCCTGGGCGGTCTGAGCGGTGGTCTTGGCGGCAAGCTCGGCGGCGGTGGAGGCGGCGGCGGCGGCTACTCCGGTGGCTACTCCAACGGTGGTGGCTACTCCGGCGGCGGTGGATACTCCGGCGGCGGTGGCTACTCTGGCGGATATGCTGCTCCCAGGCCCGTTGAGAAGGTGGTCATCGTGAAGGTCATTAACGAGGGCTACTCTGGCGGCTACTCCGGTGCTCAGTCTGGTGGCTACTCCGGCGCTCAGTCTGGTGGCTACTCTGGTGGCTACTCCGGCGGCTACTCCGGCGCTCAGTCCGGCGGCTGGAACAAAGGCTGGTAAATGTGGAGCAAGCCAATATGATCAACTATAAATAGTTCAAACTGCCAAACAGAAAGCCAAGCAGCTTAGCATTTAATATTTTTTTTTATATTTTTTAGCGGTATTTGTTTGTTAGAATTTATACAATATACAAGAAAAGAATTTCCATTTTTAATTGCGTGCGCTTTGTGCTTGGAGGGGGAACCGGTTGACTTTGTCTTCCTGCTCCGACTCTTGAGTCGATTCTGCCGCTGACCCAATGGCCAAATGGTTGAGGTCATCACCTGCCAATCGAAGTAAGAAGAAGGAAGGTAATGAGACAGGTACCTAGTGCACTTTCGACATCTATTTCGGCTTTTCTGCAGCACTTGCGCAACCAAAAAGCGCATTTGATTGTTTTCCAGCCATCGATCAATCCGTCGCAAGAAAAGCCTGTCAGTCGATCGCACAAGAGAGCCAAATTTGATTTTTATGCCGCCCATGAATTAAAATGGAAACGTGCAAAAGCCAAAAGGTTCAAGCGGTTCGGTTCTAGAATTGGCCGATCAGACGTCTATAATTAGCATTTTGGGCCAAGATAGGCCGATTTAAATTTTCAAAAAATATTTATTCTGTTCTTTGTTCTAGAGGATTAATTTCTGTGAATAAATTTGTACACAAATGGGGTGGACCAATAAATAAAAATTCGTTTCAATCAAATTTCCTTAATTTATGATGAGCTTTAAAATAGTTCGTTCTTTAAAACAAGTGTTAATGTTATTAATAAAATTAAATGAAACATCAAGTATTAAAATTACACTATATGTGATTTGAACAAAGTAGATAAATAAATATTTTTAAAATAAAGTATATACCTCAAAGTAAGAATTAAATAGTAAATATTAAATATTTTCAATAGCTGAAGGTATAAAAATCTCGCTTTCTATGCTTCTTTAGAATTATGCCTGTGAAGAAATCGAAAAATATACAGCAATGATCCGCATTTTTGAAATAATGACATAGCTCATCGTGGTGTGAGACACCTTCTTTCGAGACCCGTCAATCTCCTGTGATGGGTTCTGTGCCAACTCATAAGTTGCAGCGGAACAATTGGGCCCAAGTCTCCGATTGATTGATTGATTTGCGGTGACCCGATTTTCAAGACAGCACGAATTATGTGCAACCGCACAGTAGCACGGTAGCCGAAAAGACAAACACGCAGCTGCCTCGATCTCCATTTCCAATTCCATGGCACACCTCCTCCACCTGCCGTCTGCAATGCCAATTTCTATACCGATTCCATTACCAATTCCATCTGTATCGCCATCGCCATTCTGAATAATGGGCAGACATAAAGAACTGATCGTCAGATCAATCCCTGGCTCCTATATCTATGGTATCCATCCAACCGCCGGCGGGCGAACTCAATTAAGTACTTTGCGGTTGCTACATAAAATGGAGAGCCATTAGATCGGCGATCATGATGCGGTTTCGGCTACTGGGCTACACTAAACTGCAAAATAAAAATATGCCTTGGGTTGCAATTAATAAAATGATTTTACTAAGTAGATTTGTTTCCTTTATCAATTGAATAAAATAACAAAATTAATTGTTTATGTTTTATATTACCTATAGATTAAACAGTTAACGCACAAAATGATGGTATAGGAATATCAAAAATATTTACTGACCTTATTAAAAAGACTTGCTCAAGAAAGTCCTTTTTTATTTTTAAACAACCCGTTCCTTAAAAATATATTGCTCTACACTTTGCATTCATAGCTACCTTAATAACTGATTCCTACCACTGATTCATAAGCTGATCGTATCCATTATCCTGAGATAAGGAACCAATTGTTGAAGAGTGTTATCTATGTATATAGTAAAGTAAATCAGGTGCTCCATCTGGGGGCGTTTGCTGGGCACAGAACAGCCGACCTACGTGGGCCCACAAGGCGTACGAAACCGAAAGTTGATGCCGGCATAATGAGGCCCGAGTACTGAGGTGAGTTGAGCCACCACCCGAACCACTCTGGCCCACTCTGAACCACTCGGAGCCACCCCGAAGCGAGCAAGCACTGGCCATTGTAAGCTGGTCGCTGGCAGTTTTGGCAATTACATCTGATTATACGAGGCAGCGGCTGTGGCGAAGCTGTGGCTCAGAATCTTGGATGGGTATAAATAGTCGAGAGTGGCTGCAGTGGGGCATTAGTTAGTGCACGGCAGCTGCGGAGATGCAATCCACGATGACAACGCGACGACTTGGCCTTCTCGGTCTGCTGGTGGTGCTGGGCTGCATCGTCGCCCAGGGCAAACCACATGGCTGGAGCAGCGGCGGCGGTGGTGGAGGCTGGTCCTCTGGAGGATCGGGTGGCAGTAAGGTCATTATCAGTGCTTGGCCTTCCAGCGGTGGAGGAGGTTGGTCCTCTGGTGGCGGATCTGGAGGCTGGAAGAGCGGTGGTGGCGGCGGCGGCGGCTGGTCATCTGGTGGATCAGGAGGTGGCTGGAAGAGCGGCGGCGGCTCAGGTGGCTGGAAGAGCGGCGGCGGCTCAAGTGGCTGGTCCTCCGGTGGATCCTCCAGCTGGCCAAGTTCCGGCAGCTCTGGCTGGAAGTCAGGAGGCAGCTCGGGATTATCCAGTGCACTGTCCAGTCTCTCCAGTTGGAAATCCCAAGCTTTGGGTAGCTTAAGCAGCGGTTGGAAAAGCGGCGGCGGTGGAGGTGGCTGGTCATCTGGTGGTTCCTCAGGCGGCGGCTGGAAGAGCGGCGGTGGATCTGGTGGTTGGTCCTCAGGTGGGTCCTCCGCTTGGCCCAGCAAGATCAGCAGCGGTTGGTCCTCCGGTGGAGGTGGAGGTGGCGGTGGCTGGTCCGCCGGAGGAGGCGGAGGCGGCGGCTGGAGCTGGTAATCAGACCCTGCAAAGAAGACGACATCCATCCGAGGAAAATCGGCGACGAGGCGACACCACTATCCACTGCTCAACCTGTACATAATAATTCTCTGCCCTTAAATTAACCAATTTTTTTTTTGTGTATCTAACTATGTGAATAAATCTTACAAGAAAGTATATTCGTCCCACGTGTTGTTTTTATGGGTGAGTTAATTCTATTATTTTAAATTAATTAAAAATGAAACAAGAAAATCAAGGGAACTTTTTCTTTGAAAATGTAAAGGGCTTGTGACTATATTTATAATCTGATTGAATATACATATAGTAAATATATTTCGGGTGCATAAAAATTGTTCATTAATTATTTTTAATTATTTGCCAATGCTGCCAATTTTTTTAAATTTTGTATCTAAATTAACTACCCATATTTCTTTGGTGAATATGATAAAATTTTTGCAACAGATTATAATTTTTTTACTCCGATAATGTAAATTTTCCCATATAAAAACAAAAATAATTACAAAATGCATAAACAAGATTTATTAGTATAGAAAACATAAAAAGCTGGAAAATTTGGGCTTTCGATAGAAGAAAAATGGAAGATTATAGGGATTGTCTCTATCTCTATGCCGTGGAACACAAGTCTGCATCAGCCGGTGGATTGATTACCAGCCACCGCCATGTTGTTTGCCACCTCCACCGCCACCACCACCGTACAGGCCACCACCGCCTCCTCCGCCGCCACCGTGCTTGTTGCCTCCATTTCCGCCCTGCCAGGACACGGAACTACCGCGATTGCCGGCCAAGGACTTGCTTGCATGGCCACCGCCTCCATGACCGCCACCGCCGTAGCCGCCTTGTCCTCCGTGGCCACCTGAAGTGAAAAGCGCTGTAATCTTCGGTTGAACTAATTGAACTAAATAATTACCTTGGTTGCCGCCTCCATAGCCTCCTTGTCCACCACCTCCATGACCACCTCCTCCGTTCTTCTGCCAACCTCCTTGGCCACCGCCTCCATGTCCACCTAAAAGTCAAGTGTGTATAATTATTACAGAAGTCGTAAACCTTAACCTTAACATCAGTAAATTATACATATTAAATATTAGTTGTCAATTTTAAGCACTCAAATATTTATTAGTTAATTATTTATTTAAATGTTTTGAACATTTGTATGCTGAAATCATTTAAACTATTCACATACCATAAAACGTTTATGTAAAATGAGATTTTTAGAAGCAATAAAGTATTTTATAACGAAATCCATTTCATTATTAAGTTATGAAATCAAATTAGGCATAGAAGTAATATCGGATTATAGTAAGTGTTAACTATAAGCATATGCCTAAATATATTCACTTACCTTGGCTACCGCCGCCGTAGCTTCCCTGGCCGCCCCCTCCATGGCCGCCTCCTCCGTTCTTTTGCCAGCCGCCTTGACCACCACCTCCTCCACCACCGCCGCCGTAGCCGCTCTGACCACCACCACCACCGCCGTAGCCGCTCTGACCACCACCACCACCTCCACCGGTCAGCAAACCGGCTGAGGCCACGGCGATCAGCAAGCAACACACGAAAACAAGGATCACAGCGTGACGCATCCTTAGAACTCCTTAGTCACTCAAAAAAATATATTAAAAAAATGGTTGTTGGACCGACTTAGAATCGCTGTGCAATCGCTGCTGGAGGCTCAATATCACTGATGAACTAACCCAGAATCGAGGCACCTTTTTATAGCTCCGAAAGGCGGAAACTTCGGCTGAGTCAGCAGCCTGCCATCCCTCCAACTCCAAGCTGGAGCTCCCAAAGGAAGGTTGAGAACTGCACTTCATGTCGGCACAATGCGGCAAGCGGCTGGCTTCGCCAGCAACTTGTCTGGTTCAAAATAGTCTCAAGTACGTCGGCGCACTCGGCGGATACGCAATGTGCGCTGTCTGGGAACATCGCGTATACGCCACCGCACCACTTGCAAACTGCTGAGCCATGGCTGCATCATTAATTGCCAGCGCACATAGCACATTTGGCCACGAAACGCCTCGCAATTTGTCTTACAAGTTTACTATATCCATGCGAAATTCTAAGAATATTTGCTTTTTTCATTTTGCGCCATCCATTCAATTTGTTGTTGAATTTTCTTAATTATTATTTTCAGTCTTGCCGCTTGGCAGGGTTAAGTAAAGTTTGGAATTTATGGAACACATTTACCGACGCTGTGGAAATCGTTGGGAATCGTTGGTTAATATTTACTGTTTTACTATTGCACCCGTATTTTATTTGTTTACTCAATGCAAACATATTTTAATAGGTTTTTGTATAAATAGAGCTTAAACCTTCAATACACGATATATTGTTTATTGCTTTACGGAAATTTAAGACGTTACCTATTTGAATATTTAATCATATTGTTTACTACTTAGAACATTTTTATGGATATTTAACTCGACCAATTTGAATTTTTCCCATGTCGCAGAGCATTTAAACGGTGCTGTTATAAAGAAAAAAATGTTAATATATTTTTCATTTCGTAGTTATGTTTAATTTCGGCTTCGTTTCTCACTACAGCCATGCAATGTTTGCGGCTATTAATCTTCATTTATACAGCAGCCGCAATTGAATCGCCAAATGGAGGAGACACGACTCCGCAGATACTGGTTCAATGTCAATTGGCGTGCAAACATGGCTGGCTGCATCGCTCAAGTGCATCACTTACCATAAATTTCATCAACTCCACCGTGAATGTGAACATATTGCTTTTCTTGGCTCCCAACGCGTGCTGCAGATATACGCAAACACATTTGTTTAGTTGGGGGCATAACCCAGAGTCAAAACCACAGAGCCTAGGAAAATTGCCCGCACATTGTAGAAGTTCAAGTTGGAAACTGGCAAAGTAAGCTATGCATATATCATTGATACTAATAACTAGTGAAATGAATTATTAAAGAAAAACATTACAACTAATTGCAATCCTTGTCTTATATTTTTCAAATATTCTGTTACAATAATTAAGGTTCATAAGAAGGCACAAACAAGTTGGTGTATAGGATAAATTTTCTCCGTATTTTACATTTTCATTAAAAAATATAAATATATATAAAACATCCGACACAGTTAATAGAATTCGGCCTTCATTTTTATACGAAAACGTTAGATGTTGAAACGAGGGAAGTTCTCTGTGGCATTGATTAATGTATAAAAAAATACCATTTTATCTATGCTCGATTCTTTTCCTAACAAAGTTTATTTTATAGAGATTTCAGAATGTAACGTTTATTTTTATAGGTATTGCTGTACTTAGCAACATTTTATCAAGGTCAAATAACCAAAAGCTGATTTAAATAAATCGTTTAAATAAGTTGCAAAAATCAAATGCTATGTTGTAAAGAATAACCGATTATATTTTTATAAACCTAAAAGTTTAACCACAGTGCCTCCACCTCCAGGTGATGATGACGATCTCCGCTGAACTCCATCGCATCACCACCTTGGCCACCAAGACGCTGTTCCACAATCATTTGCGCGATGCATAAAATATTAATAACTGCTCAGTCAGATATATAGTCGGCTCCCAGGCTTAGAATGTTAATTGCTAACGATCCATAATTCAAAGATGATGCATCATAAAAATGCTAACTTTATGCCTTTGATTTATTCATTTATTTATTTGTTACACAAAAAAAAGGTACTTAAAAACTATGTTATAAAATCGTGCGGATTGTGAACCAGGTGCGGAGAGAGGGGATCGGGATTGGGATTGGGTTTGGGTTTTTCGTCTCCTAGAGATGGTAGCTCCTCGACTCTTTACCACCATCCACTATTGGAGCTGGAACTGGACCATCCATTGCTGTTCCATCCGGAGTTGCCGCTGCTCCAACCAGAGTTTCCACCCCATCCGGAGTTGCCGCCCCATCCGGAGTTGCTACCCCATCCGGAGTTACCGCCCCATCCGGAGTTACCGCCCCATCCGGAGTTTCCGCCCCATCCGGAGCCGCCGCCTCCTCCGATCTTTATGACCTTGATGACTTGTGGCTGCTGGGCGCCCCAGCCACTATTCCATCCGGAGCTGCTGCCGCCCCAAGGATTCGATCCCCAGCCCGAGGATCGGACCACTCCGGCCGAAACACAGGCCACCAGTGCGCAGAGTACAATGAATACCTTCATTATGTGCGGTTTGGGATTTTTAGCTTATAGTCCTGACTCGGTGAGTAGATCCTGGTTTGATTTGCTGTGCGTCTCGAAGTGTGGCACTCGAATGCTGTAACCACTGGATCAGCACTCGCTATTTATCGCAAAAAATAACTGGCGAACTGCAAACTGCGTGGCCCAGACTAATCTGGACGAGAATCCACAAAATAAATCTCCAGCGGCGGGTGGCTGGGCCAGGTCGGGTAATTGCAGTTTATTAAACCACTTTGAGCGTCCGATTCTTGACCAGGGTCAACTGGGTCTGCTTTACAAGCAGAGGCAGAAGCCGCAACTGAGTAGCCATCAAGCCAAGTCAGCCAACCATGTGGCCAAGTTGCAAAATTCGTACATAACTCACACGCTTGATGGATCATTTCCTCGCCTCGCTGCTGGCGGAAACTGCAGCAGAGCCTGCACTGCGAGAAAGAACTAGATGTTTTGAATACAGGTTGAATATAAAGTAATAAAGGTGTGCGTGGAATTTTATAAAGTATTATTATTTGCATTATTATGCATATATTATGTATATCATCCAGACTATAGTGTCATCACGCTCTTGAAGTTAACTTAGCAAGGCTTCCAGAAAAATGTCTCTAAATTATCGGTCTTTTAAGCAGTATTTTCCGCAGTATAGCATTAAGCTTAAGCTGAAACCGAGAAGTTGGCGTCAGGTGAGTCATTTGTCAAACTGGCAGCTTAAGCCGCAAACGGAGACACTTGCAGATAGTTATGAAGACGGAGATGGAGATGCCAATGCAGATGCAGATCCCAGGTGAAGGGGGCAAAAAAAAAAAAAATTAAAAACCGAACAGCGAGTGGCACAGTGGGAAGATGAGCTCGAAAGGTAACTGGATCTTGGCGATGGCATTTCCTGATCCTGACAGTCGTCCGAAGGACAAGGGAAAGCCCCGAACAAAACCTCAATCAATGTCTACGTGATGGTTGATATGTGTATCTAAAATATAACTTGGACTATAAACAACAAGTTTACGGAGCAAAGGCTGCCACTGAGCTCGATAGTTAACTTTTCAGCTATAGATATGCAATTCCATCTAGGCCATTAAAGTGCTCTAGAATTCCATGTATCATCGATACCAGCGAGAGATGAAATCATCACTTCCCCGACAACATTCACCAACATAGGCGGCTGACCTCAGGTTGCTATAAAGCTCATCTGGACACAAACACAAACCAGATGACATCCAATTCCACTGGCAGTGCAATTTTCCCACTGTACCTGGGCGCCACTCGGATAATGGCCAACAAAAAATAAAACAACTGCAGTCAACAGCCAACAATCATGAGCTTGGGGCAATGGCGACACCGCGGCCTCTTTTCCACAAGTTATTTATCTTTCGGTTTTCTTTCACGGAGTATTATAATTTGCCTAGTAATTTGTGACAATAATGTGTTCGTACATTATTACCTTGTCCACGCGTCCAAATAGGAATCAATTATAAGGTACATGTGTGAGCACTTTTAAACAGGACCCTGTTCTATTAAGCGAATAATATAAGATTATGCCCTTCACACAATGTAACTATTAGTGATTACCATCTTTGTAGTGCTAAATTGAAATTGTTGAACGATTTAAGGCTTCTTAGCAAATGATTTAAGACTAAGCAATATTGATTGGTTTATTTATATTTATTTAAGTATGCTTATGCCATTTACCATTATCCTTCGTTATCACATACGTAGGGTATTCCAAGTTCGTGAGCCCGCTACCTTTTCCGTATTGGGCTTTGCATACGCACACTAAACACAAATTTAATTGAAATGTCAACGCTTAGAAGGCAAGTTGTGTATTGCTTATCGACCGCAATCGGTTTGAGCCAAAAAAAAAACAAGGCTTATTGCTAGCTTAGGATAGATTATTGGACGATATCCCCTTATCCTGAGAACCAACCCGGCTTCCCCGTGGTTGTGGTACTCGGCACCTCAGTGGTGCTCGTGGACTCGGGACACAGGCCGCAATGCTCCAAGTGGGCCGATCGCACAACGGAGGCATGCATGCCAAACGGTGCGGAGGCGCTGACCTCCAGGAAATAGTTGCCCTTAATGTTTTGCGGCACCGCATATCCCATGGGCACCTCGTCGCCCGGACAGCGGAAGTCGCGCAGTCTGGATATCGAATTGCAGCGAGTGGCCATGAAGTTGCGCTCATTTCCGGGGAAAACGGTTTCCGCAAAATATTCCCAGGATCGGGCATGAGCACAGGTTACCGAGAAACAGCCTGCCGCAAGGGGGCTCATTCCGCCCGGATAGAAGTCCACATCGCCCACCGGATCCCGCTTGCCCAGCACCCCGGGATTGCTATGGATCACATCGACAAAGTGAGCATCTCCGCGCATCAGACCAGAGAGGGCTTCACCCTCGTTGAAGCACGGCTTGGCCGGATCCAATCCAGTTATCCTGGGTATCGTCTGGTTGGTCAGGTGTTGCAGGTGCCGTCCCGCCGAACCCACAATGTGGGCGCCCAGGCTATGGCCAATCAGGTGGATATTCTCCACCGGCACCAGATCGAGAAGCTTCACCAGTCCGAGGGCGATGTTCTCGCCAATCTCCTCCGTATTGAAGGCCGACCAGGTGTACAGGGTATCCACGAAACGAGCAGCATCCACCGCCTGTAATGACATATTTTCAACAAATTACCCTAGATATATGTACATATATGCATAAGCTGTGTATTATGCCAGTAGGTGTTAGGATATTCAAAGTATAATGAGAACGTTAAAGCCCGTGGTTTTAATATTAGCATTAATTTGAATGTGCAATGTGAAATAAAATGTTAATCATTTACATTAAGTCCGGAGCTAACGAGTTGAACCTGCTTGTGAGTGTATTTAATCTGATCTGAACCTTATCAGTTGGAAAACTTAATAACAATAAATGTTTATATGACAAACTTGTTGATTGAAAGGTTTAATTTGTATATTTTAAACTTAATTCTTATAGATTGTTCTTACCACAAAGTTGACATCGCCACGGCAATTATAGGCCTTTGAGAAGACTTCGATGGTATCGGATCCATTCACGGTGGTGGTCCATCCGGTGGCCAGGATGACGACCTTCTTCTTGACATCGAAAAGCGGACTCTTCCACATGGACTCCGGATTTGTTAGTGGGAAGTTTTTCTTTTCACACGCCGTTTGCAGCTGGAAGTTCATTTTATTGATATCCGGCGAGTATTTCGACTTGATTTTGTTTGAAGCCAGCGCCTGGGAGCCTGAAAATATTTTTGAAGTAATTTATTTTAAGCAGCTTTAATTTTTTTATTTTAGATATTTTGTTTTGGAATGACTATATAAAACTGTTCAGTTAATAGGTTATATATATTAATCAAAATGTAATTCTGCATTTAAAATGTATGTGTTTTCTAGAACTCGATATTTTTAAGTGTATTTTTTAATTTTTTAACTTTTGTGATAAAAATACTTTTTCGAATGCCGTATAGCATGGACCTAAAAATAAATACTCACAAATGATGTTCAGGGAGTTGGAAACGAACTCGAATGGATATCCCGCGATGAGCTGCTTGCTGCCATCGAGGAGTCCTTGGGGTGTGGGCAGAAGACTGGGATCCACGATGCTGGTGCCCACATTTCCGATGGAATTGATCACATCCGGAAGCGTCCACTCGATAGCGGGGATGGAGGGCACCAGAAGCTGGAGGAGAAGCGCGAGGAGCGTTAGCATCTTTGCCGGAACTCGTCCCATCCTGGACACAAACTCAACGAGCACTGAATGCCGGAAGCCAAATGACAATTGTTTTTATAGCCTCCAGAGGGAGGGGCTCGCGCGACAAACACATTGCCTTATATATATATATATATGATTCCAGTCAACTGTGACCATATCGATGTGTGTTCCGATCAGATAAGGTGCACTTGTCACTTAATTAGTTTCCAATTCCATTTCGATTCGTCGCCTTCGCCACATCTCGGGGAGAAATCGAGAAATCCGGCCCGGAGCAAACTGCATTCGCATGTCCCGAGCTCATCTGCATTTATTTTAATTCTAATCGAAAACTAAAGCAAATCGGACGGCATTAGCACTGAAAGATAACGCCCTGTTATGCAGTCAACGGGGCATCCAGTCGGTCGGTTAAACACCCTATTACAGCGATTATCAGCTAAAAAACTTGACCTCTAATTCAATTGTTCTCATACACTAAAAACAGATTATGTTTTAATCTCAGCAAACAAATGACAACGAGGTGGTATTGGAATTGCCCAAAATTTTCTTAATCCCCTCAATCGCCACGTGGAGTTTTTAACTGATAATGGCATAAACAATCTTTCAGTTTACACAAAACCACACTCGACCGACAATGGCCCGTGCCATCAATAGTGTATCAAAATATACACTGGGAATAAACATATGTATACAAATAATAAAAATTTATATATACATAATAGACGAGTTGAATAATTTAAATATTATTTATTTACATTTTTATATACCCTAAAGTATCTATATAAGCAAATTTCAACAAAGCCACTTGAGGGTTTTTGTTTCGTAAGCCTTTTAATAAATTCTTATATATCATTTTTGTTTCTGATCATTTTTGGAATTTAAAGCTCTAGTATGTAAAGTTGCAGTGTAAGGTCAATTCTCACGTACTTAACATCAAATAGTGCCTCCGGTTGCGACAACAGGGCCATATTAATGGCCATATTAATGCGGGCCCATTGCTCACCACTTATTTCCCATTCCGTATTCCCCGATCTCGGCTCCCAATCTCCAAGCCATTGTCATTCCGTCAACGTGCCCTGGACAATTTTTAGTGTGCCCCAAACAAAAAGACGTCACAAAAGAATTAACTTGGCGTTGACATCAGCTTTCGGCGATTTCTCACACAAATCACGGAGCTCTAAATTCTTTGGAAGAGGGAAGGCGGGAGCTCAACTGGGATTTGTCCTTGAAATTATCAGGTAAAATCCCTTAGGTATCTGTTTCTCAATGTGTTTATGCCTAACAATTACCAGATAAGTCATACAGTCGATCTGTATTAAAATTGTGAGCTATCTCTCAGCGTTTAGTAATAATATTAGATAACTTTGTTGAGATAGCCTATCTATGTTAAAAGGATTTTTCTTTAAAGTATAGCATAAGACTTTGCTGTGGATTACAGTTTTTTAATTGTGTTTCTCTTTAATAATACTACTATAAAAATACATGTACGTATATTCATGCACAAGCTCCACATTTTGTTGCAGAGTTGGTGTAGCTCTCCAGATTGGCATTTTGGCCATAGGGCTCCTCTCGATTGGCGCCCACGTAGAACAGGCCCAGACCCGTGGCCTTGGCGGCAAAGCCCATCACGGTATTCGTGTTCTTGCAATAGTTTCCAAGGAGGAGTTCCGAATAGCGCTTACATCGCTTGGCCAGGAAGTCATTCCCATTCGACGGATACACCGTTTCCGTCCAGTAATCCACGGCTCTCTGATGCGAACAGCTAATGGGGTCAAGGCTCTCGCATCCCGGCTTGAAGGGAATCCGTCCCTGGACAAAGAAGTCAGCATCGCCGGCACGTTTCGATGTGCCAAACATGCCGGGATTCGTGTGGATAATGTCCACAAATCGGGCATCGCCACTCCGCAGACCCTCCAGCTCATTGCCATCGTAAAAACATGGGTTAGCCGGATCCAAACCGGTGATTCTCTTCAGGATTTGTCCCCCAGACAATCGTCGATAGTTTCTGCCCGCTGAGCCGGCTATCTGGGCGCCCAAACTGTGACCCACCAAATGGAACTGTTTGGTCACATAGCTTGTATTCAGCCGGAGGAGCGCCTTGGCCAGATAATCTCCAATGACCTCTGTGTTTAGGGCAGACCATGTATACAGGGTGTCTATGAAGTTCGCAGCATCTAGAATCTAAGTAGAGGTGTATTTGTAATGACTTGAAAGTGATATACAGGTGTTATTCGCATGTTTTTATATTTAATGAATCTTTTCATACCTGTAGATGAATAGATTAAATAACGACTTACCAAAACATTGGTATCATTGCGACAAAGATAAGCCTTTGCCACGGGGCCACTATTGGAATTATTAATGCTCGTTGTCCAGCCGGTGATGAACAAGACAGTGGGTCGATCCTGGTAAAATCCGGTAGTGTTCCATAACCGCTCCGCCTGCGTCAGTGGAATACTGGTGTTCTGACAATCATCACTCGATCGAAGCAGAAAACTCATACGCGACATATCCGGTATTAGCTTGGACCTCACCACTCCGAGATCCACAATGGTGCTGCATATATAGTTCAAGGTGGAGAAGCCCAAGTCCAGGGGCAGGCCAACAACGAACTGATTCAACTGATCCTGCAGGCGATTGAGCAGCGCTTCCTGATATGAACTCGCTGGCCGTGCCAAGTTAAGATTTTCAGAATCATTAAGTCCCGTCATTGTGTTCTTGGCTTTATTTTCAGTTGTCTTATTCCTTAAAACATGCGCATCCGGCGAACTGGAGTCCTTTAAGGCATCACCTGGATCATGTTCATTAGAGATGTCAGTTTCGAAGGCATCTGTATCCTCTGAACTTTCCGCATTTTGCGGCACGATTTGTTTTAATTTATCAGACTTCGAAATCTCTGGAGTTAAAGAAGAGGTCATCATCAGAGAATCAGCCTTAATGGACTCAGAAATCCCAATAAGCACCACCACCAGCACCACTGGAATCGAAGAAGACATGGTAATCCGGAAGGTACTGTAAAAACACCTACACATGGCTGGCCTTTTATACGAAGGCCAAGTGAGATAAATATGTATATATACATATATATACATTTCTTTTCATTCATTCCAAACAAAATTTATCACTCGCCGAGCTAAAACTGTGTTATTCTAAGACACGAATTCACGATATAGGCCACCTTCCACGTGTCCGAGCCTCACGAACTACTTGGTCTTGCGAAATCCAGGTAGCAATCGCAAAATTTCCTAGCAAATATTTTGCGTTAGGAAATGTTGCATCGACTTCCAAAAAGTGAGCCACCTAATAACCACATTGCACCGCTCCCAATTACTCACCGCCCCCACAATCAACACAAGGCAAAAAATACAAAATTATGACAAGAGGTATTCGAGTGGCTCAACTATTAAATAGTGCGAGGAAAACGCATATCCACATTCGAAATGCTATCGCCTACCTGTTTCATACTTCTTAGCGAATCTAGTACACCCTCTTACTCAAAGACTTAAGGGGTATCAAAATTAAACACAAAACAAGCGGTGCTATTACATTGGTAATTTGTGAGCCCCACTGGTGGTGTTGCTGCTGCTGTTCGTTGATGTTGCCGGCACGCAACCCGCCAGCAACTAGCAACTATTAACCAGCAACCAGCAACATGGCAATCAGAAGCACCAATAGTCCAAATGCGAGCGCTTACAGTTGGCCATTTGGATGGTGGATTCACAGATTAATACTGCCCAATTATTCACACTGGCCGACTTCGAAGAAATGCCGAGCTACACCCAAAAAAAAAACGCTATAAATGTCAATCCTAATCAGATGATATGTACTATATAGAATGTATGATGTATGTATGTATGCATGATGATATGTACTATGGCCAATAACCATTTAAATAAGAAATTTTCCAATTAATTTTAATGCCATATCTTAATATAATAATGTAATAAAATATATATTGTTCAGTTGTTTCATTTAATAGGTAATAACAATTTTGTTGCTAGTATTATTTGTTTATTTTCTTGACTTTATTTACTGATTCATATATTATTATTAATTTAATGAGAGCAGCCGAACTTCGTTACTAACCGATCTTTTTAGTTTTTGGAAATTTATTCGCACATAGCGCGTTGAATTAACGCAAATGTTTATATGAACATTGGTAGCGGTTTTGTTTCGCTTTTCCACCTTTTGCAATCTTCCAGGCACTCGCGCTCCATATATGGAGTATATAGCACCCATATCTAGTTGGGAATGGGAATATGGGTGAGCATGTCAGACGCATGGAGCTGTGGGTTTTTTGAAAACTACTGGCGATCGAGCGCGGACTTCTCGCTCTGCTGGCTTCTTGTGCTTTTAATTGCAGTCGAGAGACTCATGAAATCGAAATCAATTCAGATTGCTCTATATCCATTAGACTATAATTTGGAGTCAGTTTGGGTTAAAGATTTATGTAAGACTCGCTGACGATAAGTCAATAGAGAAATATATAAACAACAAAACTTATAAAACAGATGCTGTTCCTAGAGAACATTTTTGGCAATTATCCTTTTGGTAATTTGATATTTCAAATAAGTTTGTACTTTGCATCTTTGACTTTTTGATAAAGATAAAAAAGTACCTATCCAAACATTGAGAAACTCTCAGTGAGTTAATTGCAATTTTTGGCCACTTTGCACAATGGACACATCTCACTGCATTGTTTGGGCCGATAAATATACAACATACTCGTATATGTGAATGACTCTTTATATTTGCCATTCTACTTCCACTATTTGCTGTTGATAAACCCAATTAGTTGGCCTGTGCCAAAAATCTAGCGAACTTCCGCCTCATGTGCAAATAGGCGGAGGGTTAAGGCCCACAGGGATGCCACAGATGACGCAATGGACCATATACCGAGAACGGGCCTGATGGCCAAAAAGCCAAAAAAATAATTGAGAAGACAAAAATTATTACGTATACGCACCATTGCAACAGGCTTTTCAATGGCCCCGCCACTTAGACGTCGACGTAATGCGGAGTAAGTGCAGCAAATTATCAGCTCCAGCCGAACGAGCGGCCAGCAGGCAGATGTCCGTTGCAACATTTTTTTTTCTGTGTTTTTCGCTTTTCGCCAAACAAAACAAAAGACTGTGTGCAAAAGTCGACGGAAAATGCAGGAAAATGCGGCATGTATTTGCGGTCGAATGTGAGTGCTCCGAGCATATAAAATCCAATGCAGTTGGTAGCAGTAAATTAGTTGACTCGAAACATTTCGCCGCGTCGGTTAAATCACTTCTACTACATCCAACCATGTTCACCTATCGCCTGAAACTGATGATCCTGCTGGGTCAGCTGCTGCTAGGCATCCAAAGTTATCCTTTGGGCGATGATGTGTCCTCCAATGCAGTGGTCCATTCGGCAGGACTCTTGGGCCACTACGCCGGCGGTCTGACTGGCGGCGAAGCCTTGTCCAAGCTGGACTTTAGCTCATCTTCGCACGAGTTCGGAGCCTCCGGGGAGGCGGATCACTTGGGCTCACTGGGCGATCACCTGGGCGAGGAGAGCTTCCCGGCAGATTACGGCAGCAGCGATGCCGGCGAGGAGTACGCCGAGGCCAGCGAGTTGCACTCTCACTACGAGGACCACAAGGCTGTGCCCGGCATCGATCATGGCAAGGGCGCCTTCAGCTACAGCACCCTGTACGAGTTCAAGGATCGGGATGAGCACGAACTGCACCACATTCAGCACCAGGCACTCGAACAGCAGGTGGAACACCAGGCGGAGCACGACCACCACCTGGCGGAGCACCACCAGCTGGAGCATCTCTACTAAGACTGTGATAGTCGCACCCAAGACCTAGTAAAATGCTCAAAGATTTTATTATTCTAAAAATGTTTTTTTTTTTAACGATTATTAAAATAAATGTAAGTTAAATTGAATTGAAAAGCAATATTGGGGGCACAGCCTATAAGAAAACATGGTCAAGTATTTATGAAAATGTAATTAAGTTAAAAAGATGTCCTGGATTTTAATTAATTACAAAACCTGCCAATTTAACCAATTAAAATTGTACATATTTTAAAAATGTGTCTTTGGCACACATGAATATTGTCCAAGCATTCGTCAACCTTAAAAAACCAATATATTTTATAGCAATTTTATTGATTAATAAATTGAAAAAAAAAAAACTTAACTTAAAGTAATAAGACCGCCGAAAAGTAGTTATTTATGATAGTTTATAAATTGTTTCGCAATGAACCCATTTAACGGCCGTGGGAGTGGACAACTTGATGCTGGGGCAATTTGAGTTGCGAAAAGTCCACATTATCATTGACCACGATGCGGGGCTCGTGGATCGAAGGTATCGATGGAACCGATGGAATCACTGAATGTGGCAGGTGCGAAGCCGTCAAGGTGTCCACATAGAAATGCGGCCAGGGATTTCCCAGTGACGCAGAGTACGAGCTGGGCACCAGCAGCAGATGGGGCTGTTCCGTATCCGGAGCTAGCTGGAGTACACCCGAGCTAATGTGTATGGGTGGTCCATAGGCTGCAGATATAGTAAAACCACAAATAAGTGAAGTACTTTAAATAGCGTTGCTCATACGCACCGTGGCTCGCCGGCTGCTCCTTCTCCACCGCATGACCACGTACTAAAGCAGCAACAACTGCTGCCAAAATAAACAATTGCACATGGAGCACCTGCATTTTGTTTGGCCAATTCTTCGAGGGGATAGCTGCTTTTATATTCGCCGGCGAACGGATGTTCTTGGTCTTGGATGAACGCCCATCGGTGACGATTTTGGATGACTGCACCTCAAATCGCATGACACTTGGCCGATAAAGATCGTGGAACCTATTGAAATTTTCCATAGATACTTAGAATTAATTATCCAATTAATATGAAATATAGTTTGATTTAGTCCATCATTGTTTATAATATAAAATTTATTTATTTTGATGCAAGCCTAAAAGATTCTACAAAATTTGTAAGCATCAGCAGGCATATCAAAGGTATATGATTCTTAGCCTATTGACCAAACAATTCGTTAAGTCTCTCTTTTAAATGTTTATAAACATCTCCCGCACATTTAAGCAATTTTATTAACACATTTTTATTCAAATGCAAATCAGAAGAACCCTATAAACCAGAATCTCCCGCCATCTTTTTCTCCCTCGATCTTAACCTTGTTCTCAGGGCCCTGTCCGCGATCTCTTCAGATCCGGAATTGGAATATGAATCGCAACCGATTCGTTGGGAGTTAGCAACTTGGTGTTAATTTGGCTTAGAATCAATAACACAATGAACCCTAAAAACCCCAAAAGAAGATATATGTGTATATATACAGATAAACTAACAGACAGACGAATTCGACTGAGGTATTGGCGATTACATAAGAGTATAAAGTTATAAAGACCTGATATCGGGTATATTGATTTATTTTATGTACACATCGATCGAACAAAAAATACAGTTATTCGTTTTAGAACTAGAAAAAAAAATAGTTGAGTACGGTTAGGTTAGGATAGATTTTGGATTCCTTGAGTGGCTTTAAGTTATGGTTACATGAGCACCTAGCAGCCCACCAGCTTCTCGAAGATGCCGCCACGCTTCCAGCCGCCATTGAATCCACCTGAGAATCCGCTATTGGAACCGCCATTGTAGCCACCATTGTAGCCGCCGTTGTATCCACCATTGTAGCCACCGTTGTATCCACCAGCGGAAGCGGCAGCGGAGGAGGAAGCGCTGGAGTAGCTGGACTCCACGGCAGGTGGTCCGTAAACCTGGGCGGGTGCACGATCCTCATCGACGATCAGCTTGATGGTCTTCACCACCTGTTGGCTCTGTGGCTGCGGGGCGTAGGACACGGGAGCGGGGGCGTAGGATACAGGAGCAGGGGCGTAGCTGATGGGAGCTGGAGCTGGGGCTGAGTAACGCACCACTGGAGCTGGAGCAGGAGCGGAGTAGGTAACAGCGGGAGCAGCCTGTACTCGCACCACAGGAGCGGGGGCAGGAGCGGAGTAGGTCACAGCTGGGGCAGGAGCAGGAGCGGAGTAGGTCACAGCTGGAGCAGCCTGAACGCGCACCACCGGAGCTGGAGCAGAGTAGGTCACAGCTGGGGCAGGAGCAGGAGCAGGAGCGGAGTAGGTCACAGCGGGAGCTGGGGCAGAGTAGGTAACAGCGGGTGCAGGAGCGGAATAGGTCACAGCGGGAGCTGGAGCGGAATAGGTCACAGCGGGAGCGGAGTAGGAGTTGGCACTGGCGCTGGCGCTGGACGAGGCACTGGACGAGTATCCTCCATAGTTGCCACCATAGCCGGAGGAGCGTCCGTAAGAGTAAGAGGGCTGCTCCACCACCTTGATGACCTTGATGACCTGCTCGCCACCACCGTAGCCGCCGCCATAACCACCACCGTAGCTGCCTCCATAGCTGCTGCTGCTGCTGGCGGCAGAGGACGAGGAGCTGCCGTATCCGGAGTTGTACACCGGGCGGCTGGGCTGGTTGTAGTATCCCTGATTGTAGCCGCCGGAGTATCCACCGCTGCCATAGCCGCCTCCATAGCCACCACTGCCGGTGGAGTAGCCACCGCCGCCGGAGCTGCCGCCACCCAGACCGCCGCCAATGGCCTTGAGCAGGGCCAACTTGGCGCCCAACAGGGCATCGGAGGGAACTGGGGCCAATAGGGCCAAAAGGGCCAGCGAAACGCAAACGTACAGCTTCATGGTGTTACTGGTGATGCTAATGGTGCTACTGATGCTGCCGGCAACCTGAACGAAACTCAACTGATGTCCCAAATCGAGGCGAGGCACTAATTTATAGCCGGCCAACAGCCGTGTGCGTTTGTGTAGTTCTAAACCATGTTATGCTCCCTCCAGTCAACGAGATGAGATGCCCCCAACACAGATGTTTGCTTAATTCATAAATGGTTACTTATGGGCCAATGAGACAAGACAAGCCAATACAACCCAAGACGAGTCGGCCCGGTCGAAATGTATTCCAAATCTGGGCGGGGCCCTGAGCCACCGGCTGTCTGGCTGTCTGTCCATATGTCACCTCAACTACTTAACCATCAAGTGAGATATTTTCTCGCATCTACCGGCACGGCACAAAATAGTTAAATAAATCCACGGCCCAAGAGCGTTACGGATTCGCAAGAAGCTCGGGTAATTCCCCAATTAGCACTGAGCGAAATATTTGGAGCTGTTGACGTGATATGATCTGTAACGCAGCTTAAGCTAGAAGTTCGGAAACTATGAACACCTTTGGATTTAATTAATATAGATTCAATTAGAAGAAGTGATATTAAATTAAAATATTTTTGTGCCTAAATTTATTATTTATCTGTGAATGTGGAGAAATTCCAACAGTTCTACGATGTAATGCGACTTGCATATTAATTGTCTGATTCATATGATGTCCCAATTTGAATCAAGCTGATTTAAGAGAGTATTTTTTTATATCTGATCGTTAGCAGTCATTATTCAATCTACTACTAAATGAAAATGCATAGTCTTTTATTTAAAAATTTGTAATTCGATTTGTAAAACAAATACTTACAAATTACTGTGTAGTACAAATATGGCAATTTAATGAACAGTTTTAAAGCAAAAAAAGGATAAATAATTCATATTATTTATTTAATTTTTTTTTTCATCGAAAATACGCCTTACGATTTCTCGCAGTGCACGCTGGCACATGTGCGTGGCCAGCGTATTGGCATTGTCACTCATTCAGCCCCCGAAATCGTATGCATGACTCCACGTAGTCAAGGGGCTCATTGGGTTGGAGCCTCGCCAATATCCAAATATCCAAAAAGCCAAAATCCGAAAATCCAAATAACCCAAGCACGCCCAGAAATCTTCGCTCATCTCGGATTTCGACCCGAAAACCTGTCCACGTCCACGTTTTCTGACGTATTCCCTCCCAGCTCAGATCAAATATTACATATATGTAAATGTCGCTTTTTGGAACCCTTTGTATTTTTTCTATTGATCTAGACGGTTATGCAAATTGGGTCACCAAAAAAATGGAGAAGAACCCTCCAAATATGTATGTCTGTTCCATCTGGCGAAATTTTCTGTTCCCATAATTCGACAACTGGTTTTTTTTTTTTTTGTTTTGGTAGCACGAGAGTATCGTAAAATTCATTTTTATGGAAAGATGCGTGGAATTTTAGGCAGTTTTGCTAAGTAAGCAACTAATTCTAAAGTTTATACTTTTTGTATTTTTACAAAAGTTCCAGACAATCAGTTTTAAAGCAACAAAGATTCTTTATAACTCCTAAACAAAAAATAAAACAAGCATACAATTTTAAGGTAGTTGGCAAACCCAATTGGATGTAGTAAACAAATTACTTATGTATATAAGAATTTATATTTAAATTTTTTAACATTAACTAAGATGAGTGTTAACCTTCTTAAAAGCGTTGAAGTGTTCAGGCACTTGCTGTAATTTTACTTGTCTACTTTTATTTCATTTCTATTTTATCTTAAAATTTCTTATCATTGCAAATATTAAATCATAGTCAATTTACACATTACCATTTACAGATTGTCTACATTTTGGTTGAAGTGGCTGCTGCATATGTGGCTAGAGTTGGAGATGGGAATGAAGATGGAGCTGGTCCAGCTCAACCAATTTGCACCCATGGGGCGTACAGCATTCTCGGTCGAACATTATATTTCTTTTTGGGCTTGGCTCTTGTGACTTGACTTTGACTTTGGTTTTGCTTTTGGTTTTTGGCACTTGATTACCATTAACAGTTTTCTTGGGCTCACGATCTCCAGTTCGATGGGCTAAGAGAAGGTTTGGCGGGGGCGGAAAGGGTTAAAGCCGGCTAACTGAGTGCGCAAACAGCACTCAACTCTCGTTTTCATTCAGAGGTCCAAACCGAAGGTCACTGGGATTGGGTGGGCCTATATACATTTGTTGGGTGGTGGCTCTTCAAATGGGTGCGAAATTTTTTATTTTGTAATTGTCACGTAGTAAATTGCAAAAGCAAAAAGTTACATCGTAGATCTATGAGCCATATATAGAGTATATAGAACTTAGAGGGTTTTGTTTAATGTCATATTATTTAGCACACTTTTGGGCAGCCAAACTCATTGATTGTATTCTATTTCTTTTTTTATTGCTTTATGAGCTAAAGACGAACTATTATATTTCTAAATATTTATAACAAAGAACGCTTTTAGACATGTTCATATGTTTATTAAAATCTTCTTTAGGGAACCTTAAATAGTATTATTAAGACATTTACTCTTCGTGAGCTCAAAAGCAAACACTTTTCTCTTCGTTTATACATTTTATTACAAATCGTTAACTTTTAATTACAAATCGTTGTTTAAAATTATCAAAAAAAAATATAACCACTTGACATTGTGGCTTCGTCGTTCTCTAGCAGAGTCCTCCAGCCAAGCCCAGTGGTGGTGGTGGTGCACCGAATCCCAGTCCAAAGCCGCCGCCAGCGCCATAGCCAGCTCCAAATCCGTAGGAGGCGGGCAGTGCGGCACCACCGCCGAAGGAGCCTCCATACCCACCCAATCCTCCGCCCAGACCGCCTCCGAATCCTCCCACATAGCCGGCTCCACCGGCCAGGACAGGAGTGGCAACCGGCGTGGACACCGAAGTGACCACTGGGGTAACCACGGCGGAGGTGGATATGGCTGGAGCAGCGCCCACAAAGCCGGTGGAATAGCCACCGCCATAGCCGCCACTGTAACCGCCGCCATATCCTCCACCATAGCTTCCGCCATACCCTCCTCCGATTCCACCTCCTGGCACAACCGACACCTTGATCACCTTCACCACGTTCTCGGGAGCGTATCCGTAGCCGGCGCCATATCCTGATCCATAGCCACTTCCATAGCCGTAGCCAGAACCATAGCCGCCGCCATATCCATATCCAGATCCATAGCCAGATGTAGTGGCTCCGCCCAGAAGAAGATTAAGCTTGCCAAAGGTGGCCTCTCCCGGCTTCGCCAGGGAAACCATCACAACTACGACCGCCGCCAATCCCAGGTAGAACTTCATGGTTATGTAATGTGCGTATCTTCGATTCGGTGTTCCTGCTAATCCACAAAATCCACTCTTGACTTTGCCGCGTCGACTGATGAACTCTGGTGACCATACCATCGACTTTATACCCAGCCAAGTCGAATTGCTCGACAATAGTGCGCGATTGTTCTGTACCAAAACCCGCAATGTGTGAAATTACTCAATGGGTTTTGGAGGGCCCCCTGTTCCGATGCCAGGTGAACTAGTGTCACAAATATTTGTGTCAAAGTCAGATTTTTCACTCTTTGCGGTCTTGTGGTTCCGCAGAAGGTTTGCTTTTATCTAGAATCCAAGAATATAACGCAATTTTGGGCAAACATTGCAGCTTCAAGGGAATTAGCACTTTCGATTTCTTCCCGGGGATTATGCAAGCGGATCTGTTGCGGGAAAACAGTCAGATTTTGTCATTAGTTGTGGGAACAAGTGAATTACTGCTAAAACCGGAAACGAAATAAGTATGATCCTATTCTTGGATGGGTAGGAGTTTACTAGATGCCAAGGCGTGGGCATCAGCCAGGCCATAATTAAATTGTCAGCAACTGAAGTACGATCGCTTCGAAATTAGGCAAAATTCTCAGTTATCAGCATAAAGTGTTGGAGGACAAGAGGGGTAGTATCTAAAATACAACCACCCAAATGAGCACGCGGGGACAGACCAGTCCTCTGAGGAATCTTCGCCAGAAATGCGGTGGCAGCTGCACTAGTGACGATGACCTGCCTGAGATCAAGTTGATCACCCAGCCTATCAACGGTCTGCACTACATCCGGAATCGACTGAGACCACCGAAATCCCGAAAGGGCATTTACTACAGCACAGATTGGGACAAGTCTGCGCTGGTCAGCAATTTTCAGAAAAGAGGTTGGCTACAGGTGCCCTCCTTCAATGGCGAATGGAATTTCTATTGGGCGTGCACCCAGAATTGCCGCTACATCTTCGGCATCGATCATCCGTATCGCATGCGATCCGATCAGTAAGTAGTGGTTAGCAACTTTATGTCTAACCATCTAAGATCTCACCCCAGAGTCATTAACCACTTCCCGAACTCCATTGAGCTGTCGCGCAAGGATTTGCTAATCAAGAACATCAAGCGGTATCGCAAAGATCTGGAGCGGCGTGGCGATCCATTGGCGCAAAGCCATCCACCGGACACGAAACTGGGCATAGGTGGTACCCGCTACAAGCACCTGGACATCATACCCATGACCTTTGTCCTGCCCTCCGACTACCAGATGTTCGTCGAGGTCTTTCATCGCAATCCGGCCAGCACGTGGATAGTGAAGCCATGCAGCAAGTCCCAGGGTGTAGGTATCTATCTGGTCAACAAGTTGTCCAAGCTGAAGAAATTCGCATACGATGCGCGCACCTTCTATCCGCAAATCAACCGGGACACCTGCGTCATTTCCAAGTACATCGACAATCCACTGCTCATCGGCGGCAAGAAGTTCGACCTGCGACTCTTCGTCCTTGTGACCACATTCAATCCGCTCAAGGCGTATCTCTATAAGGAGGGTTTCTGCCGTTTTTGCACCGAGAAGTACGACGAAACTGAGATTGATAACGTGTTTATGCACTTGACGAACGTCAGCATCCAGAAAACGAACGTAAGTAGCCGCAAAAGTACATAAGTCCAAAGTCAACATTGCAAATACCATAAGTGTGCTTTGCGCCCACTTAACCATTGCTTCATAAATGTTCTACTCTAACATCTAGCAAGAGTACAATTCCATCCATGGTGGCAAATGGCCACTCCAGAATCTGTGGCTATACTTGGATAGCCTGCGAGGCGAGGGCGTTTCGGATATGCTGTGGAGCCGCATCACCGCCACTATCAGGCACTCCTTGGACGCAGTGGCTCCGGTGATGGCCAACGATCGTCATTGTTTCGAGGTCTATGGCTATGACATAATCATTGATAATAACCTGAAGCCCTGGCTGATCGAGATCAATACATCGCCGTCTATGCACTCGACCACCACGAACGACCGCATGCTCAAATCGCGGCTAATAGACAACGTCCTGGATGTGGTTGTTCCACCGAATTGTATGCCAAAGTAAGTCTGAATAACTAATCGCGATTGATTTGATTGATTTTCAATGCGAATCCTTAGTGAGCACTGGGATAAAACGCCCAATCCAGAGTTGCTGAAAAACTTCACCGTTCTAATGCCCATTTCGCCATCTAAGCCCGAGGAGCAAGCCCCCGTTCGACGCAAGGGCAGATTATCGAAGAAAAAGAAGTCCAAGTCGACTGCTGCATCTTCAGCCGTTTGCTCATCCACTCCACCGCCCGCCGAAGGAGAGACCAAGATTAAAAGGTCCAACAAGCTAGTAAAACAGTAGTGATGCTGTGAAAATCGCAAATCCCTTAGTCGTTGGGTGGTTGTCAAATGCATATCGTTTCGGACTGGTTCTTTATGAAAATTTTTAACGTTTAATTCGCAACTCGGTATTCGGTCGGCATCGCACAAATTACTTAGGAAGTACACAAGTATAAAGAAAAGTATCGTATATATTCGCTATACATGTAGGCTTACCCACTAGTTCGGCTTAATCGTATGGATTCGTATAACTAAGTTAAGCTGCTTGTCTTTTTTAGAGACCTGGGCCGAGGTCGGCTGCACAAAACTTCTTGTCTAAGCTCGATAATTGTTGGAACAAAAAAAAAGTACTTCGCTTACTCTTACATGTTAGCTATACGTATTAAATGGGTTGGCTTTAAGTTTAACTTTTCGCTTCTTGCAAATCCTCACGTTTGCACACACAAAATGGCGTCCGCTTTAAAGCTTTACAAAACAAACAAACAAGATCTATGTACAAATCAAAAAAATATAGGTAGGTAAATGTAAAATAAAAAAAAATGATAAATGACAATGGAAATTCTTAAGACCTTTCGCTGTGTAGATCCAAAACTTTTGGAATTTGATGTTGTTCTTTTTTCTTGTTGGCTTCCGGGTAAACTAGTTATGTACAAAGGCGTTTGACTTGGACTTAAAGCTAAATCTTAATACAATCGTTTAAATTCTATCTAAGCACTCGACAAATGGATAGCGCTTTACGGGAATACTTTCCTTAATCGTTACTCTCTTGGTTTCTGTTTCGCCAAATATGCAATCCTTTAGTTTATATATTGTGAATTGTGAACTTAATATAGACGTGTGTCAGGGTGGGTCAATAGGTTGGAAATCCAATGAAACCAAGTAGTATTCTTAGCAATTTACAAATATAAAATCAATTTTATCCTTACCACTTGGACCATGAAATTATGATGGAATACTAATGTAAATATTATCCTGGTTCTTTCCGCTTAGCAAGAAAACGTCTAGGTTTTGTTTGCTTAATCATATATCACGGATAAATATATATATATATATATTGTTTAATCAGGATAGAATTTAAATTATATAGCAACCATTCCTTGGCTTGGAGCTAGTTACAAATCAAATTTAAACCTCATAATATAAAATAAATTTGCTCCTGCCTCATATTAATTGAATGTTGAATAGACAAGATTACATTAACCAACCCACCCCTAATGCATGTGGTTTAGTGGAAATTCCACTTAATCTAACTTAAACAAATAGTCCCTCGAATATGCAATGTGTTCAGCACTCGGTGGCGAAGTAGAATACCTCCACCTCCTCGTTGACTTCGCTGAGAACGACCCGGTTTTCGGCCAGCACATCGCGAGTGGCGCGCGCTTGCGCCAACACCTATAGTCACACCTTGGAGGCGTGTGGCTGGGAACCGGCGGCACTACCATATTGCGATGGTCCGGACATCTTCTGGACAGTCTGGTAGGTGGGCTGCTGCTGCTGTAGTTGCTGCTGCTGATGTTGCTGCAGCAGGTGGGCGGGTATGCCGCCACTGCTCTGCTCCCGTATGGTCACCTGCGTCACAAACGGACCTCGACTCCGGGCACTGCTGTTCAGGCTGGCTGGCGAGTAGCCATTCATGGCCGCCGCCTTCCAATGCGGCACATTGATGGGCGACGAGGAGGACGACGTGGCGCTGCTGCTATGGCTGTGCTTGATGCTGCCCACCCGCTGCTGTTGCACCGTCTCGTACTCGTAGTAACTGCTCATGGGACGAACGCCGTTCGATTGCGCTTGCGGCTGGGCCAGGGATCCTGGCTGGGATCCGGAGCTCGTCGAGTGCATGCTCACATCCTGCGAGCGGGCACTGCGCTGCGAATGGTAATGCTGATGGCGGCGACTGCGAAAGCAAGCGGGAGTGTCCATGAGTAATTTACAAAATGCAGATATTATGATTGTTGTGTTTTGTCGGCAAAAACGAAAATGTAAAATTTACTAGTAAGCAGCCAAAATTCAAGTGTTTTGATACAGTGCAATTCTAACACTCTATAACTACTTTTTAATATTTGATTTACGTTTTATGATATCTACGAACACTATAAAGATCATGTCATTGTAATTTGATTAAATATGTACATTGTTAGCTATTCAACCCATAACCTTTTTTTAAAAATTATTTATTGACTGCAATATTTTTTTTTTATATAAACGAATCCTAAATTTTTACTTAATTAACTGAAGCTCTAAAAGCCCATTACCATTTAGCCGCTTTATATCTACGAAACGCACTGCACTGGGCTATCTGTGTGATGGGTGAGGTTGTGGGTGGGGGTGTGAGTGTGGATGCGGGTGTTGGTGTAGGTGGGTGGGTTACCTTTCCGCCTCGACCTTGATGCGCTGACGGATGACCTGCTGCCGCATGCACTCGAGTGTTGACTCCGAAAGCGTTTCCGAAATCGATGTGGTGGAATCGTCTCCACTGCTTCGATATATTTGTTTTTACCAGTGTAATTGTTATAGTGTGGTGTGTGTTTGGGGGTGAGTGTGCGTGTGATGATGGGTGGTTAACACATTGACAACAACATAGATACACAGACACGCGGAACAGAGAGAGAAAAAAGGGCGAGAAAGAGATATACGACACATATGTACACAATGTTGTGTTAAATGGCTAATAAACTGGGTTAAACAAACAAATATCCCGACACCGGCAAAATGAAAGTATGCAAGGAAGGTGCGGGCCCGCTCTCACCTAATCTGGTGTTGCTGGTGCTGCTGGTGGAGGTCCTCGTAGTTGGCATAATGCTGATAGCGATGGTTGAAGATGTCGTTCTGATGGATCCCATTGCTACCTACTCCATTTGGAGCAGGCAGCGGTGGCGGTGGCTGATACGCCGGCGGCTTGCCATTTCTCTCCAGAGCGGCCAACGCAGCGGTTGGTATCTGTTGCTGCTGCTGGTGTTGCTGCAATTGCTGCTGTTGCTGCTGCTGCAGCTGCGGCGATGTGGCTGTGGAAACCACCGATGTAGGGGGCGAAATGTTTACCGCATAGTTATCCACTGGCACCACGCCATCCTTGCGATTCTTGCCAAAGCGGAACATGTGACCGATGCCGCGCAGTATGCTTGGCTTCTTGGCCCGCGACGACTTGCAGCCGTGTTTGCCATCGTTCAGCGAACTCTGGAACGGTCCATTGCGCTGCGAGGCAAAACCACCCTCGTGATCGCCATCCTCCAAAAGCCAAGTCTTGCGGGGCTCTAAAAAGATAAGCGCATACAAATTATTCACAATTCCAGAAATATCTGTATATTATCCAAAAACTTACTGCTCGCATCCGGTTCGCTGACCACCGCCGCCCGCAGACTGTCCTCCCTGCCACGCCCACGCGGTGCACGCAACGCCTGATGACCACGCGGCTCATCCGACATCTGCAGCTCCTGCACCATCGTCTGGAGCGACTCTAACGACGAAGACTTCTTCATGCCCAACGATGGACCCAGATCGCCCAGCTGATCCCTGGCCTCCGCCTCGGCAGCGGCCAATTGCTGCTGCGTCTCTCTTTGCTCGATGCTGGATGCGGTCTTGGCATGTTTATATCCCGAAAACTGGGCATTGGCACTGGCTATGCGAGCCGTAAGGGATTCAATGGAACCACCATACACAGCGGATTTCGTCAGCTGAATGCGACGCTCGCGTTCGCGCTCCTCGCGTAACTTCTTATTCCGCTGATAGGTGCCAGTTTCGCGGGCATCGAGCGCCGCATGGTGCTTCTCAGAGATGCTGCGTCGTCCCAAAGCATCGCGCGAGAAATGCTCCACGCCCGAGTTTGTCTCCAAGCTCAGTTGCGAGGAGTAGGTGGCATCAAAGTTGCTGGATGTCGACGGAGTGCCAGGCACGGTATTTATGGGTGGCCCCTGATTGCCGACGGCCAAGTTCTGCGATGGATTAGTACTGCTCGAGTTGCAGTGCTGCCCATCATGCGGACGTGCCGGTAGTGTTCTGAAAGAAATAATGAATATAGTGAGTTAAAAGGTGCCTTTGAGAGATATCTAGTTATCAGACTCACGGAGACATCGGCTCGGCATCGTCCTCGATAAGCAGCGCCGTGTTGCCATGAGCAGTCATTAAGTGCAGCTGCGCCGGCGACCAGTTGTCATTGGTGGCCATGTAGTAGCTCTCGTTTCTGAGAGCTGCACTGCTGCAAACGGGCGCTGCTGGCAGTCGACGCTGCTGCTGTTGCTGCTGCGAAGGATGCGACTGCTGCTGCTGCTGGTGAGACTGCTGAGAGGATGGCTGCGCTGAGTTCGAGGAGCAAATGCCACCGGTTAGGCGATCCAAAACGGGATTGCTCCATCTGTAAGAGAATACGCTTAGTTGTACTAAGTTGTACTACATATGTCGAGTAATATACCCACCTATTCATCTCATTGCCAGCACTGCCACCACCTCCGCCGCCATTGCAGCGCTGCTCCCTCTTCTCCGGGCTCAAATATATGACCGTGGCTCCAGAATTATCGCTGGCATTTGAGCTGCTATTGTTGTTATTACCGCTACCATTTGAATTGCTGCCGCCGCTACTATTGCTATGGCTATGACTGTGGTCCAGAATGTCACTGGAACTGGCCGATCGCAAGATCTTGCGGCCTACCAGCAGGGTTATGGTGCCCGGATGTTTGCCGGGCGTGTTCACCATTGCCCGACGTAGTGTCTCCATGGCCTCGGCATTGTTTTGCCCGCGCAGCGATACTCCATTCACGCTCAGCAGTTGATCATTCATCCGCAAGCGACCATCGCGGGATGCAGCCCCGCCATGAATCACATTCTTCACGAATATACCCAAGTCACCGTCGTGCTTCATCAGTCCATTGCTGCCGCTGGAGGCACTCGATCCGGAAGCGTTCAGATTCGAGCACGTCTTGCCCTTCACACTGACCCCCAGTCCGGCCTTTTCGGTGTCGTGTACGGGAATGTGCAGGGTCAGCTCCTCGCGGGAGTGCCAACTGTTGCTGCTGGGTGGCAGGCTGTCCTGTGGGTTTAAGAATAAAACAAATTAGCATAGTACCAAATCCTGCAAAGATTGTGATTAAACTTACATTTGAAGCCGCCGACTCGCTGCCCGCATCAATAAAGTGCTGAGATTCATTTAGCTGCGATTGCTGCTGATGAGTGAACAGAGATCGTGCGCTGCTGGATTTCTGGACCGGAATGGGAGGCGCTGGAGCTGCAGCAGCAGGAACAGGTGGTGGAGCAACTGAAGGTGCCACCGCCACGCCAGCACTTTTCTCAGCCGGCTGGTCAGACTGCTCCGCCAACTCCTGCTGGCGGGAGACCACAATCCTTACGGTTGCTCCCGCTGGCATGCCCCTCAAGATTGCCACCACATCTGTTTGCGTTTTACCTGTCATTGGAGTGCCATCCACCTCGAGCAAACGATCACCGGGCTTCAGGCGTCCATCCTCGATGGCCGCACCTCGTGGCAGGATATTCTTGATGTAGATGGGACAGTGGCCACCGGCGGGATTATCGCGTGTTGTGACCGAAAATCCCAGACCGTTGGGTCCCTTCTTGAGCATAATTTCGATTTTCCTGCCCAGTTTACGGGTATTTGCCACTTGCAGCGAGGTGCCCACCGGCGCAGCATGTGGTTTGCGGGTGGGTGAAACCGTGGCCACCTCCACCATCTCGGCCACCTTGGAGTCACGCTGTTGGCGGCGATTGCGATCACCGCGCAGCACTCGAACTCTCAACTCCGAGCTCTCCAAAGCCCGTCGCAGTTGCTCCTGAACCTGTGATTCGGTGAGTCCTATTAGCTTAATGCCATTGATCTCCAAGATGCGATCATCACGACGCAGTCGTCCTCTTTCGGCTCGGCTGCCCGGCTCCACATGTTGCACCAGCAGGCCACCGCCATGCTCCTTGTCCGGCAGAGCAGTGAGTCCCAGCGGACTACCGTACTCGTTGATGATCAGCAGCATTTCACCATCCTTCTCCCTGATGGATTCATATGCCTGTCCCAAGGGCTCCTTTCGCTTGCTCTCCCGGGGCAAGGACTTGCTGGAGTAGGCACCGTTTTGACCGTGACCAGCATGATGACCACCCTGCTGATATGTCTGCTGGGCTGGCGGCTGATTCTGTAGTTTCTCGGCTGCCTCCATCCACTTGTAGCCATTGCCATCGCCCAGAAACTGCATTGACAGGCGACCGGATCGGGCAAACGGCTGATGGTTACCGGAGGAGGAGCCTCCATTAGCAGCATGGGGCTGCTGTTGATGTAGCAGCTGTTCCTTTAGCTGATGACTGGGATCGTCGTCCTCCTCCCACTGTGGCGATAACTGGCCACCGGCCTTGTCAAGAAACAGGCGCTCCGGCGAATCCCCGCCAGCGTAATGGGGAGCCGCCGCCGACCAGCGTTTGTTACTGCCCTCCGCCTTCAGGGAGGCCAGCAGATTGGGATCACTGCTGCGACGCACCATCAGTCCAACTCCGAGTCCAGCCATCGGTCCCGATGTGGTGCTGGTGACCTCGATGTGTGGCGTGGATAGATCCCGCGGACAGGTGGGCGCCTCCGTGTTGGTGGGATCGCGAAAGATATCCGGCGAACCGGTGCCAACGGATGAACTGCCCGAAGCTCCATCGCCGCCTCCTTGCGGAACTCCCGGATCCGGTCCTGGGTCATCAAAGTGCGCCAATATCTGCTCCCGATCGTCGGCCACGTCGCGGACACAATCATCCGGATCGAGGATGCCCGACTGTGTCTGCAGATGCGTAACGGTCACCCAGGAATCGGGCTGCAAGTGGAAAAGATAAAAAAAATTCAATGATTTTTGAGTTTATTATTATTGCTGAGCAAATTAAAATATATTTTATTAGTTCACATTATGGAGTGTGCACTGTATCTCCCCAGCAACGAAACAGTAAGACGTGCATCTCTTGCATCTGTTATTTCCATTAGACTGGGGGCCGTGGAAGTCGCGGAACTCTTTCCCAACATCCATCCATCCATCCTCCCCCAAATCTCGTAACTGCAATCTTCAATCTGGAAAGGCCAATGGAGGCGACGACGCATCGTCTCGCGGACTCGCTTCTCACAACCCATTTGCACCATCTGCACATCTGTGCTTCCGCATGGAGCAACCGCTACGTGTTGAGTCACTCCATCGCCACAAAAATCTCCGCTCACGTGGGCTCATCATCAACTTGAACTCCCTGAGCGACGCCTAATAAGCCTAATAAGACCACGACGACCTCCAGCGCCCCAAATTGCAATCTACTCTTCTCGTCGAGCTGAGCTGAGCAGCCAAGGAGCTGCTGGCGGTGTTGCTTTTGGCATTCCGATGGATTCCACAACAAATGCCAAATGCCGACCAACATCAACAAGACTCACTTGGAGAAAATTCTAGCAAGAACTGGAGGGAATTTTACAAATCTTAGATCAACATTCCATTTTCACAGGAACTCTATGGATTAATTAATCTAAACTGCTTCATTCAACCTGAGTTTATCTTTATGCTATTGATTTTTATCTTTTGCTGGTTTATTATAGTTATATAGTTATTGCAGATATTTTGGGAATTTTTGTTATATTTTTTTCTAGTGCATAAAAAACAAAACAATTGCATCATGGCTGAAAACCAGTCAAAAGCGTTGGAGGCTCAGCAAACTGAGACGAGCTGCAGAACTGGAACGTCGAACAAATCGTCAACTTGGCGCAATAATTTCGGCTATTTTTCGCGTCTTTTCCTTGATTTCTGTTTTCGGTTTGCCTTTGTTTTTTTTTTTTTTTTTTGTTTGTATCTTCACCTGGTTTCTTCGATGTCTTTTTTTTGTTTGTTGGTCAAAGAGCGCGCATTCAGACATTCTAAGTATCTATCAGATGCAGCACTGATTTTTGAGATACCGAATCGCCACTTGGCATGTAGAATAGAGCCTTAAAAATGCAGTTTGGGAACAGTGGGTTATGTAGACGAAATGAATCGATTTGAAATTTGTTAAATATGCATTTGCTTGGTGTTTGCAAAAGACAAACAACACATTATTCATTTCTATTATATGATTAAATCCATATTTTTATAAAAACAATCAATTTTTACATTAATAAATTTAACAAAAATTTTTGGACTCCTTTTTATTCAAGATTTCACTTAGCAGGTTAACCACCTTTGCCCCACTGTGCCTCATTGATTACACTTCTTTATGGTCATTTGTCAATGGAAATTATGCGGCAACGAGTCGATCTCATATATCATAAAAGATTGAAAATGCTATGTGGGCGTGGTCGCAGGGCAAACCAGTGTGGTATCGAACTGGAGGAATGCCAAAAGAGATTGTGATTGAATTTGGCATGTGTGTTTGTCGGCACGTAGAGAAATATATTTACAATATCTCTAATCTAATATTGCTGCTTTTTAAATATTAATTCACAATATACTTGATATGCAAAACATACTGTATTACCTAAAAATATTTAGATATAGTCTTATTTATTTTTGTGCTATTTTATACTAAAATAATTAGTGATAAATAATTGGTACTTGATTATTCGATAATCTTCTTAGGAATATGATATTTTGTTTATTTTGACGATTTTTCCCAGTGATCTTGATTCCAGTCTTTGAACTTAAACATTGCAATTCCTTAATATAGTATACTATATCGCTCGATCTTTACCTTCACACACGAGTAGGCCGACGGCGAAGGCGGTCGCTTGGGCAGCGTGAGGGAGTAGGACTTGTGTAGCTGCCCATGGGGAATCCCCTCCTGCTTGGCGGCCACCTTGTAGGTGTGTCGCCACCCGAAGAGACCGCCCAGCTTGTTGGCCAACGCAGGACATTTTGGCGGTACGTCGAACATGATCAAAATGCGATCTTTGGTATATGCTGATTGGTTAATTTTGTTAAATATATTTCGATTGATTCACTCCGCTTTGTTTTATTGTTCGCTTTTCGTTGGCTTTTCCTTGCAACTGCCGACTAATTTCGATTCGAGGAACATTTCACCGCTGTGTGGCATTTAAAAGGTATTTATTAGCTGTGATTCAAAGCTTAGTCACTGCGTTTGTGCCATTGTACTTATTATGATGATTACTATTGTTGTTACTATTTAGTCTACGCTCTTATCGGTGATGCAATGCGGCAACTGTTGAGTGCCGTCCTATCAAAAACGCTATCAAAATGCAGTGTGAATTGGCTGCCTTATCGGTGGCACACGGAAATGCTATCTTTGGCACACACACGAAAACAAAACTCGACTCCCGTCTGCGACATTGGAAATTGTAAGTAAGATATTGTGGCAGACGCCATAAAAACGATATGATTGGTACCTTCTCCTATGCGAAGGAGATTTGAATATGAATTCTGAGATTTGCTGACAAACGCTAAGCAAATAATTGCAAATCAGATATCTCAGATATATCTGATCAGTCAATGGAAGTTGTGTCGAGCAATAATAAACAAACTTATCACTTATCAAATTGAAAATAAACAAATTCCAGGTTTATATAGATGTATGTATGTCTGCAACCCGGTTTTTCATTCTGCACATTCAACAAAAATGTAACCCAATTTTTCCATTGGGGTTTACAATTATGTTGAACAAAAAACTAGTTTTTCGATTCTGAGACTCTTTGGCTGAAAGCAAAGGCATTTTCCCAAGCAATTTTCATGCTTGCACGGCTACCATTTTATTTCCCCCTTTACATACGACGATCGTGTGTTCGTGTTCAGGCATTTTTCCATAATATATATATATATATATATAAATATAAATCCATTAATATATAGATAAATCAACTGACAACGGACAGTTGCAACAGCAAAAAGGCAGTGGCAGCAATGGCGGCAAGTTGAACCCATTTCGCACACAAATTCGCTTTGATTATGCACCTGAGCAGCTCGACTGCCTCAATGCCGTGGGAGCGAAAGAGATGGATGGTGAGACACACCTGTAATAAGTACGACGTTCGGTTCGCAACGACAACAACAATGGCTCGCAGTTTTTGCTTTTTGAAGCGCCAACAACGCGCCGAAGCATGACAAGATATATCTCCCATATCCACCCAACCCCGCTCGCAAATGCGATTTATTTGCCTACTAGAAATTTTAGACACAGCAAAAGGCAGTCTCCTTAGTACAAGAAAATCAACTGACAAGCAGATACAGATACATTCGGAATATTTATTTGTTTACATTTATGTATATGTACATATATGTGCATATAGACTAGACCCCGAAATTCGCATAAACATTTTTCCAGGCCGAGCCAATATTTGCTTAAGCCGAAAATAAAACCCAAGTTGAGTGCAGAAGTAAAACAAACTCGCTCAATTCACTGGTTTGTTCTACACTGAGCAAAAAGTGGGTGTGTGATTATTTGATTTTATTTATAGCATTGCGTATCTTTCCAAATCCAATTCAAATGAATCGAAAATCCCTTGAAACAAACGTAAAAGTTATTCGCACGATCGTTTAAAGGTCACCTGCTTAACTCATTCATTACCATTCATGCCATTCAAACGAATGTAGTCATTGTGCAGAGTGAATCCATTCATTCATTCAGCCGAGCGTTCATTGATTGATTTATCATTCATTCAACAAATAATCAAGTAATTAGTAGCAGAATGAAGGCCAAGGGTCAATTTCATTAGGACTTTATAAAGATAAACATAAAGATAATATTATGTTTATTAAATAATCATTTATTACTTGCACTTTATAACTGCAAGCAATACAAAGATAATTCGCATGTGCTTTATAAAATAAAGTAACTTTAGCTTAATCATCATATTGCAAAGAAACAGTAATTAATTATTTAACTATGATTTTCCAATTTATGCCTAGTTTTATATTTAGCATCCATTTTGCTTACGAATCACGCACCAATTTGAATTATCAATTAGGAAATCCCTTGTTGGCTGCGCGATTCGGAAAATAAAAACGCTGTCTGCATAGAAATGGCATTATAATAACCCCCGACCATATATATCATAAATACATGTGCATATTATAATGGAATCAGCGATGCCCCTCCCTTGGGAAAAAATTAATTGAAAGGGGAAAAATGCTCGTAAATTAGCATAAAATGGGATCATATAAAGTTTTCTGACGCTGCCACGCCCCCCTCCCCAGACATGCAACCGCCCCCGTCGTCGATTCCTTTGTGCCTTTGCCAGCCAGCTTTCCGCTCGAGTTTTCGAGTTTTCAGTTTTCAGATTTCTGAAAGAGCTGTTGGCCATAATTCGCAATCAGGCCTTTAACAACCCACGAGATGCCGTGAGGTCCCAATCTCCATCGGTTGGGGGAAATGATGGGGTGGGGCTACGGATAGATGGGGTCTGGGGGGTGGGATAAATGTGAGTGCCACAAACGTGCAGGAAATATGCAGGAGAAGAAAAGAAAGGCCAAATTACACGCTGTCATTATGCATGCCATGCAGCAAAGGGCGGGAAAAAACTGCAAAAATCTGAAGAAAACCCCCCACCATAATGAAGTGTAGCAAACGGCAGAAAAGAGTGGAAAAATGTATGCAAAAAAAAAATAATATAAAATTAGATATAACTACGGCCAAGTGCAGGCACAAGGAGGCGGGCCAACGGGTCTGGAGGCGTGGCACACTATTGTTGATTTATAAGACATTATTGTTAACGCCGGGGCAACATAACGAAGACATACGACGAAAAAAAGAAAAGAATTTTCCAACACAATATTATTCGAAACTCAGCTCGTAGTTATTAATTAAGTATTATTTCTTTCCGTTTCAAACACTAAACACCAGGAAATAGGTGAGACCAGTTAAACGATCGAACTTTTTTCTCGCCCAAACGCGAACTTTCAAGATCCCAGAAAACTGAAAAAACAAGTGAAAGGAGAGAGAGGCGGCACCTTTTTTTTTTAGCAGGCAGCTCTAAATCAGCAAATGATTAACACGAAGAAAGCAAAATAATATGGCATCATGAAGGGCATTTGCACAAATGATTAGCAGATAATTGAATCCAGATCGTCTGTTTATGGTATTCTGTTGTTTTGCACCCATCACATACATATGCACATAGTGGGGGTGACAAGGGCAGCTGTGGGTCATTCCAGTTACGAAAGGTGGGAAAAACAACAGCTGCTGTTTCTTGGCGGGGAAAAGCTCAAAACAGCTGTCGGGAAATCCGAGTGAAAATGCAGTCGCCGCCATTTGAGGCTATTAATGTCAATTGCAACGCTTTCTAATGGCCACAGCCCCATTCGATTTGGCTTTCCCAATCACATTAGGCACTCTAATTATAATCAATCGCTGCGATATGATATGATAGTGAGATATATGGGATCGAGTGGGTGTCATCTAGTCACCCAGCGTATTTCCCATATGCCGAGGTCGCTGGCCCGCGGGAAAATATTTCACAATGGACGTGGAAAAAGAAAAGCCAGCAAAAGTGACACAAGCTCCGTCGTAAACGCCACTCTATTCCAGGTTGATGGCCAAAGAAAGCCTGCCATAATTACTCAAAAAAAATAACAGAAAAAATAACTGAAAGACTGGCAAGAAAAAGAGCTTGGACCTTTAACACCCATCATGCGTGCTTTGAAGATCGGGGGGAAAAAAAACGAAACCTTCCACCATATTACGGCTCATCAACTTTTGCTTTTGCTCTTTTCCCAGCTTTTACCTTTTTTCCTTCTGGCTTAATTACTGCCCAGGTAATTATGCGACACTTTAGTCAAGATCAATGGCTTGAGAACCGCGGAAGTTGATGCCAACACATCATTATAATGATGCGGGAACTTATTGGGAATTTTCAAAACTAAGCCAGCTAAACTAACATAATAAAAATAATATTATACTATTGTATTTTATTAAGATCTGAATAAAAGAAACATGAGTGATCTGCTTTAAAATGATTATTATTATGATAAGCATAGAACTGATCAAACCTTATGATAGCAATTACAAATAACTATATCTACGAGTTTATGTATTGCTAAAAAGTAGCTGCTGTTTTTTGTAACAATAAACCATGTGCATTGCTTATTTAAGTGCGAAAACTGGCATTTATATCCGATTGCCCGATTCTGTATATATGGAGTATCAATCTTCCTTAATTCTCGTGTAAATACCTAGCTGAATCACAAATTATATTTCACAAACACGCGCTTGGCTCACATTTCCGCTGATAGGTAAACAAATGATTACCCCACCCGTTTTAGCCCCAAATGCAAAAGTGTGTGAGTCAGGGCCTTGAAAGCAGATAATACCATTTTCATATAACATTACTCCTCCCCCTGTTGACATCTGGACAAATTGAGAAACTTACAACGTGACGCTTTGTGTGCTCTTAAAAATTGTTTGCTTAATGTACCCTTTTTCTTTGACGTTTCTTCGTTTTTTTTGTATGTTTGTTACGTATTAATATTAATTGCAGCTGAGCAGGGAAAAACTTTCATCTTTTTCCTAGCCATTTCTAAAATGGAGCGTCGTCGACAGCAACAGAGAGTTGAATACAGTGAGCAACGGACAAATGGTAAACAACAAAAGCCGCTTACAAACTTTAACTTTAACGTTTGCTCGTAATTGCCATTGCCGAAAAAAAAATATTTAAAAAGGAAGGAGGGTGGGGGTAATATCCCCAACCGGTTCGGACTCCAAAAAAGTTGACTGAACCCACGATGGCGAGGGAGAAGGGAGGATTTTTGGGCGAATGAGTAGTTGTGATTGAGTAACACGGATTTTAATTGATTTAAACGGCTGCGACTTGTGCTTAATTGCACGTGAAAATGCAGAGGATGTACGGAAGTTGGGGAGAAAAGTAAAAGCTGGGCGTACACTTGGAGAAAATGTATTACAAATACATACAAATAGGTAAATAGAAAAGAAAGTGCTCTCTTTTGAGATACCACCCATCGCAATTTATTTAAAGAGAAGACAGGCAATTAAACAAATATATATGTATATCAATTGTGGTTATTTGCCCACTTATCTTTTTTCTCAGTGTAATAAATATTTTAATGAGTGCTCTGTGCTTTGGAAACCCTTGAGTTAGCTTCACCAACCCGCATTACTCAAGCATTATTTAATATCTCAGTTATACGCATTTTATCTAACAAAAAATGGTAATGATAACGCAGCGAAAGAGACAGGCAGGCGATGTTGGACAGAGAGCGCAGGATGGCGCTAGAGAGAGACAAACACAACACGTGCTCGTATTTCGTATTCGTTTCAGGTCAATTGAGTTCACTGTCACTTTCACTCACTGTCGTCTGTAACCAACCAACAAGTTTATATTTATTTACTTTTATTTTTGTTTAAAGCCACTTCGGTGACACTACGGCAATCCAAAGCCAAAACAACAAATACTATAAACGAACAGTTAATCAAGCAGAGCCGGCTTTTAACTGTGCATTTCGATTGTTTCGAATCGTTTTGTTTGATGGCCAACAATCAGCGATTTATTGGTATTTATGCTTTGTTTTTCTGTCGGCACTGGTGCGGCTTTTATAGCAGGTATCGTTTTTATTTTGGAGAAAACCGATCAAACAAAACATTGCAATTCACAGGTATTGCAAAATTGCAAACTAAACCATAAAGTAAACATGTTAAATTTCTTAAAAAAAAAACGACTAATTTCTTGGTAAACTATTATCAACACTCAGTTCTCATCAGTTTTAAATTGGAAATATTATTTTAGAACCCAAGGTGGGTACACCCAATTTAATAAAATACTTTTAATGCAAATGTACAGGAAGTGAGCACCTGAAGCGAAGATTCAATAATTGAGTGATTATGAAAGAAAGATTACTAATTATAACCCCACCCATAGGGCTACCAAAATAGTTGTACGACCTATCCCGCTTTAGATTGCACTAATCGAAATTGTTTGGAAAAACCTTTTCGTTCCCAAAAACAAAGAACGCAGCGAACGGCCAAAATATTTTATCAATTCGAAACCACAACCGTAACCCGAAAGTTATTTTATCTGTGCAGAACGATAAGATTAACCCCAAGAATCGAAAGCAAACAGATTATTACTATATATGTATGTATACATATGCGCATGGTGGAAGCATTCTAGTGGGTCAGACCCACCCAATCGATGCCAAAGTCAGTGAAGGCCAACCACAAGCTTAACTCAAGCGGCAACTCCAACTGGTGGAACCACCCACCCCCTTCAGTTGGCCCCGTCCCCGGCCACGCCCCCCGGTTTTCCCGGCTTCCAACCTGCTCCGATATACCAAGTTGGAGTCGCAGTTTCAGTTCTCGTTCCCATTCGGATGCGGATTCTTGTTCTTTGCAGCATTCCTACCAAGTGAAAGTCGCTGGAATCAAGGCTATATATTCAGATACTTATCCACTTGCCACACAACTTCCTGCAAACCATAAAAGCCCATTAACTAGTTGTTAAACTTAAAGACGCACGTTCTATATCTTGGAGTTACATATTTTACGATCATGGCAACTAGCTAAGTTAGGATTATAGAATATTGCCAATATGGAACTGACACCTTCAAAAGCTGATAACAAATCTATTTAAATGAAAGGAAAAAACATTTTCAAGGCATACAATAGATTTAAATTCCAATCCCTTAAGATGTTATATAAACGAAAGTCAGGTATTCAATCACAGATAAAACTACAAAATCTTTTTTTGACACAAGAATATCAATTAGTGGTAGGTGTTGTAGTATCCCAGGTATTTCGAATTAACCTTAAGAATCTATTGATAAGACTGCTGGAAGAATGGAAGAACCTTTCCCATAAGCAAAGTTAAGTCATACAATAATCCCCTGGCAACCCAATCCGGTACGTAATATTTTCGTGAAACCCTATCGTAAAGTTAATTCCATTGGCATCATCATCACACCAGTACAAATGTGGGAATGTCTGCTTCTAATTACCTGCCGTAAAATCAACTGAAATTGGAGACCAAAATGGATTTATTAGCCTTCGTAACAAGGATGTGGATGTGGAAATGCGAAGGTAGACGAAAGAAAAATGTAAAAGGTCGAAGGATCCGATCCGATCCGATACTTCAAAAGAAGCCACCTAAAAGTTACAAAAATAAAAATGCCAAGGAAGGAACATTGGCCATATGGTGGGAAGATTCCCTACTCATGATCGTTTCCAAGTGCAGGTGCCATTAGCGAAATGGGCAAGGTTATACAATATTAAATTAATTCCATTTTACAATATAGAAGATATATAGATTTCTTAATAGAGAACCTTTTGAACTAGCAAACTTTCGATTTGTTCAGGTCATAACCACCTATTAAACTACTACATCTTTTGGGCATATGTTTTTCCCAGTGTATGTGTGTGTGCACGTCAAGACATTTCCTGCACTTCCTCGCTCGTCATGGGAATCTAAGCACAAGAAACCTTTTTAAGAAGAATCACCCCTAACAACAAGTGTTTGCGCCTTGCGCATATTTAAATAAGACACTTTTGCGCTATCTGGAATTTAATCTCGACTGTTTTTTGTCGTGGTAGATATATATCTATTTCTTTATCGGCTGCCAGCCAATTTTAGATAAACCTCAAATTCTTGCAATTTCAACTAAAGCACAAAGGTCTGCAAACTCTGTGTTTGCACTCTTTTTCTTTTGGCACTTGAACAAAACACAAAAAAATACGAATTTTTTTAGTTCTTTTTTATGTTTGCGTTATACTTTTTGCACTTTTATGCGAACCGTTAAAATAATTGTGTTAAACAATTGCGGTACCGACGGCGGCGGCCAGCGACGGCGACGTCCGACGACGACGCATTTCTGAAGCGAAGTGAAGTGCGGCCGCAAAAACAAAACACTCACGGCACTCACACACCAATCGCAGCCGCCGAAGAGAAAGAGCGAGGGAGAGAGAGCGCGCAAGATCGCGTGCACTCGGAAGAATAACGCGTGAGTAAACTGCATATTTTAAAGAAAGATCTCTAAAAATACAAATAAATAAAATGTGAATACAAAAACATAACTAAATTAACATTGTAGCAGAATACAATTAGAACTTGAATTCTTTTAAATTAAAAAGGTAAGCATTTTAAATTAATTTTTGCAGTGTGTTGAGAGAGCATACCATACTCTCTCACTATTTCACTATCTCTCGCTCTCTCTCTTTTCACCTGCGTTTGGCTTTGGCTTTGGCAAGTGCAGGCGGTGTCAGTGGCTCTCAAACTGCTTGCGACTGACCACCGGGCAAGGAAAAACAACAACAAATACTGCGCAAAAGAACTTTGTCAAGCGGAACGCAAACTCAAATGCGCAGAACAACAAAAAATGCAGCAGGAAAAGGGGATGCAACCATCAAAAACAGCAACAACAACAAAATTAGAAGCAACAAGTGCAAAGAATGCGGATATATCGCATTAAAAAAACTGCATATGCACAGAAA
The DNA here is from genome assembly GCF_004382145.1 of Drosophila mauritiana. Classification (NCBI taxonomy): domain Eukaryota; kingdom Metazoa; phylum Arthropoda; class Insecta; order Diptera; family Drosophilidae; genus Drosophila; species Drosophila mauritiana. The sequence continues at coordinate 17,021,833 of NC_046672.1, read as the reverse complement.
AATTTAAAAATCAATCATAAATACAAATAAAAAGTGTTAAATTGAAAATCAGATAATAAAAAAACTTGTTCACTACTTTTCCCCAAAAACTCCTCGATTAAAAACGTGAATTTCAATATTATTTACATTTTCATCTTAGGACCAAATTCATTATATGCGATACTATATTTCTTGGGCAAATTATTTAAATTTACCAAAACGGATCTTCAAACTAAAAAACCGTAATTACAGATATATTCCAGTTACAATATCCACCGAAGTAACCTGTGCGATGCTAGAGTCCATATACCCGGCGCTTCCTGGGCGGCGCTGAATGCAAATTTATGTGGAATGGGCGGGAGGAGTTCGAGGATGGGTTGGTGGGCGGAGGGAAACGCAGAGTTGACGCCAGGACGTCGTCGTTGGCATTGTTAAGCGGTGTACTTGCCGTTGTTGTTGGTGGCAGGAAGGTGAGGCAAGGCAAACTAGACACAGAATGCCATGAACGGATTGACGACGATGTCGGCGACGCCTGATAATGACGATGGTCGGATGGTAATCATCATCATTAGCTGTTTCCCTTTTCCACTTATTCTGGGACCAAAACATCACCACATCAGCAACAACAACAACAACAATAAGAACTACTACTACTACAATGGCCTGGCCTTCAAGTGCATTTGCAATTGTTAGTTAGCTAGGCATTTATTCCGCTTTTCAGCTGAAATTCTCGCGCTATGAAACCAAACGAACTGGAAAGCTTCCTTTTTCCACGAGCAAAGCAGCAACTGCAAATGAGGAGGAAAAACTCGACAACATTCGCATAATTAATGAGAGAAACGAAAGAGCGGAAAAAATAAATACATAAATTCAATTTGTTGCTGGACTTATTAGTACAGTATTATATGTTATATGGTAGGCACATACTAAATGTATGTTTACATTTTGTAATTGGTATTGGTTTGGCAATATAAAATGTCATAGAAAATGTCATATTTTCTTTTAGATTATGCTAGATACTAGATCTTGTGCTCGCTGCCTAGTGCTCACTGTACCCGATTTGTTGGTACCATTAGCGGCATAATTATGCATTTGCCCAAATGAAGAGAAAGAGTGAGTGGTCAGTTTTGTGTGAATTGAAGCCCATCACGTTCTCTGACTGCACTTAATTAATTCATTTCGCACAGGTTTTTCTTAGCCCGCTCACCACTCAATCAGGTGAGTCATCAATCAAGTCGTTAGTTTCCGTTCTTGAGCAATTAGATCTTTGCCTTTCTTTGGCTCCATCATTCATTCATTCATTTACAAATTCCCATTGTTCGGCCAGTGACTGTTAAACTTTAGGCAACCAAAACTTCCGTTCGGCTTTAAACAAAACAAAAACAAAAAACAAAAAAGCGTTGTCATCAGCCAAAATGCGAGCACACAATAACTAATGAGCAATAAGTCGCCGGGAGTTGGGAAAATATATAACGAGGTGCACCGAGAAAAAGTTTAATTTAAGGTTATAATAAAACACGAAATATAATCCGATACATTTGCTAGATATTAAGGCTTAGCTCGTCGAAATTCATAGGAAGAGCACCATAAACCCATGTTTATCCAATGCTTATAAATTTTTTTCTCTGTAACTGAAAAGTGTGTGGTTTCGTTATTGAAAACTTCTCAGCTGTTTTTGAGCAGCTGGTCTCGTTTTTTTTTTTTTTTTTTTGTTATTTTTTCACAGTTTCGCGTGCTTAAGACAAAGTTGCTCGACTGGTCCATTGTCTTCAGCATCTGGGCTTTATGACGCGAGTGTGTGTGTTTAAACAATAGATTTAGACGAACACAGATGCAACCGCAAAAAAAAAAGTTAAGTTCGTTCACCATTTCACCCAATTTTCGATGGCTTTTCGAGTGTTTTGATTTGTTTTCCGTTCCGTTTCGTTTATTTCGGTTTTGTTTTGTTCTGCAGTCGGTCAAAATCAAAACAGGTGCAGAAGTGGGTAGCAGGTTGTAATTGTTGCGCTTCGATGACCCCAAGGTCGCCATCTCTTCTTAACAATTGATTTTAATTTTAATTTTAATTAAAATGCTCAGTCAATTGGCGCCATCTAGTTTTAAAGTTTACTTCGAGAGCGACCCCTAACGGAAATGATCATACAATTGCCATAAAACTGTAGCCTAAGAACAATAACAGTTGCAGCAATATTATAAAATAATAACAAAAACAAAAACAAAGCGACATCAATTAAAACAATATTATTCGAGTTGCGATACTCTTGTTTGATTTCGTTATTACAATTTGATGATCGTTCAGTGCTCAAGTTAACGGCGCCATCTAAGCACCTAACTATCGAACTACATTTAAGAAACGGCCGCCGAAGCCAGTTGGCGTGTTGGTGAACCGTGTAAAATACTCCGTAAAATGTATGTAAGTTTCTGTAGAAAGATCGTTCGTACTTTTCCTATGAAACATTAGTTCTGAACCTATTGTCTTTGACCTTTGTTTTGTTTTGTCCTCGTCCCCGGACATAAATAATTATAAATAATTTATTAGTTTTTGGCATTTGTTTGGTTTCCCCGCTGTCCCATTTACCCCAATCACGTTTGTTGTTTCCCCCTCGAGTGTTGGGTATTTTGTTGATTTTGTTTTTTTTTCGGGGGGTTGTTGCGCTTGCAACATGCATCGATTGGTTTGGAGCTGATAAGATATGGGAGCTATGAATTGGGAGCCCTGCCTAGCTTAGTTTGCTGCAAGCATACATGTAGACTGGAATCTCCGCATTCTGGAACTAGTACTCAACCACGACTCACTGCACCCATGGCATGTGTCAGCTCGGTGCTTGCATTTCATTTGTCAGTGGAAATAAATGCTCGTTCAAGTGGGTCATCCATACGGCATACCTGTTCGCAGTGCCCCACCAGCTTTTGTTTCAATTAACTAGCTGTTATCTTACCTGCAAGTAGATAAAAATGGAAAAGAAAATTAGTTTCAGATTACCGACACTGGTTATTTGTTTATTTTTGGGGTAGGCAATAAATTGGAACAGTGATAATAAGTCTATTGATATGTCTACAAAACTAGGTTACACTGTTTAGGATTCCATTTCATACGTGCTCTAGTTAGATATTAAAGTGAAAAACGTCGAAAAACTTAAATTCCTTTCGAATTTCTATTTCTTCCTTATATAAATATATGTTCAATCTTAATCATATTCCTTAAATGAACTATCAAATTAAGTTGAAACGTATTTACGTATTCTTGAATCCCCTTTATACATACATATATACAGTGTGTATTTGAAAAATTGGTTTTCTATCTCAGATCATAATATTAATATATGCATACATATATATATGTCCAGATTTCAATTATGTTAAATTCCATTAAAGTAAATTATGAATTGTCTTTATCGTATGTTTACTGTATCGGCAGTGAACTCCCCTGTTCTTTTTTCTTCGCCTGTTGCTCCGGCCACGTCTCATTTCATTTGACACTCTCTGAATCTTTTGGACCATTTGTGCGGCTTCCCTTCTGTTTTGCACCGCTCCACTCCACTCACCACCTCCATCCCACTCCGCCCACTCCTACCGCCTTCCGCCACCCACCACCCACCACCCACCGCTAAGTGGATTTACTGTCGCTGCGTGCGCTTTATTAGCCACCGTGCACCAGTTGGTCGGCGGATGACGATGTCTCGTGCTTGCGTTACATTTTCATGCAACAAGCGGAGCAACAACAAGACACGGAGGGGAAAACTAGGGAAAACTGGGAGGAGGAAAATTGGGAGCGGGGCGGAAAGAAAGAAAATGTTTTTCTAATGTCAAAGACACGATCAATTACAAGCGGCTTAAAGTCGGCGGCTCGTGACTGCCTGCTGCTGTTGCTGCGGTTGTGTGGTTACTGTAGCACAGTGAAAACAATTTTTCGAAGTACATCATTAAAGATTTTTAAATGTTCTTTAAAACAACTTTCTTTAATAATACATTTTGGTAGTACTTATAAATTTATAATTATAATATTTATTTAAATGTCCAATGTACTTTGAGCGTTAGGCCAGATTAAGCTGCATAATTAAAGGTTCCACTGTACGCGACCGTTGTGCTCGTGTGTTGGGGATGGGGTCTCCATATGGATGGGATTACGAGGGAGCGGGTTGCAGGGCGAATCTTTGGGGAGCCGCACTCAAGTCGCACTTTGATTTGACACGCAGTGAGCGAGGGAAACGTGAGAGGAATGACGGTGTCACCGGCAGGGAGCTCGAGAGGAATGGGAACGGGAATGGGTAGGACCAAAACTAAACCAAAACCAAAACCAAGAACCAAGGCAAGCCAAGCCAAACCCCTGACATTTTTGAGCGAATGCCTGACGTTTATTTATGCATCTGCTTGCTCTGAATTTTAAAATGTGCAGAGTATCCTGGATTGCTGGGGATGGATATTCCGTTTGAGAAACTATTTAACTAATGGAGATGTGTGCCTAGGCAATGCGCCGATATAATTCTGGGAAATGCCATGAAATTCAAGCCATATACAAGGCACGTTAACCGAATACTGATGAGTGAATTGAAATCAGATCTGTAACACAGTAGATGGTTTTAAGTTTAAGTTTTTAATAACGCTGTATAGCATTTTGGTTAGCTTATAACACTTATCTGATGAGTAATTCTTCCCATTAGCAACATGATCTAATGATTCATCATTATTTGTCCCATTTACAGCACTTATCTTGTGTTTTCCTCCACTTTTTAGCCAAGTCACTTGGCGCCAGCGAAACAAATCGAAGTAATACAAAAACTGACCCAGAGAGGCAACGAAAAAAATATCTAGAAAATAGTAGTCGCTCCTAATTGTAATTGTCTAAGCGGCTTGGTTTGGGTCACTTCTTCCTCTAAGGCCAACAAAACAAAACAACAAATAAAGAAAAAACATTGTAAAACTAAAACAAGACAGCAATAAACCAATCGGATATTGCGCAAGCTTAAAATGTTGTTTTCATTTCGGCCTGCGTAGTTTTTTGTACCTTTTTTTGTTATTTTTAATGTGTGTGAATTTCCGCAATGCCATCAAAATGTTTAAAGGGGCGATGAAAGTGGGAGGGGAGTTGTCGGGGGTCAGAGTTCACTACAAAAGCTCGTTCGATCGTGGTTATGCAAAAGCCACGGCAGAAAGAGATAGTCAATTCGAGTGAAAGTGAGATGGCAACAGGTGATGAAGAAAATGAAAAAGCCAAGACAGCGACAAAGAAAAGAAACGACGGAAACGCATTTATTTCAAGGCAAACCAGCTTGAGATTGAAGTTGGAGATGTAGCTGCAACTTCACTCAATCAGTCAATCAATCAAACATCCAATCAATCAAGTGAATAAGGTAAGGTAATCCAATCAACTGGGTCCCCTACCAAAACCACAAAGAAAAAGCCGAACAACAAAGCGCTGAGAGAACCGATCCTCATTTTAACAGGGTGAACTATAAAATTGTATCTTTAAGATACAAGGTAAGTAAATGTTCTTCTTATAAATATTAAATTTTTATCAATATTAAATCGTTAAATTTGTGCTTAACGAAAATAATATTTACAAATATTACAAAACTTCAGTTTATTGAAATTTACGAGTGCTTACTGTATTTGGTAACCGAATGCCGCTTTGGGGGATTTTTTCTGACTGTTCTTATTTATCTTTATTCTTCTTCTGGCCAAACAAAAGCAAAGATCGTGTGGAGAAATGCAAGATGAAGAAAGGCTTCTTCTTATTCTTATTCTCCACATCGCTGGGGTATCCAAAAACAATATAATTTATTGTTTGCGGAATTGAAAAAAGAGACGACACACCACACACGCACAAAGGAAGAAAGAGTAAGTCGAGATTTACATTCATGTGTGTCGCATGACACAGAACGCAGAGGTACAGTGTGTAACAGTTAATGTGAACTGACAAGATAAACTAATTTGTTCATTGCCAGGAAATACGATTTTTTGGTTCGTTCCTCCGTTATGTTTTCAAACACAGTCCGTATTTCCACTTTTAAAATATATAAAAGCCTTTTCACGAATTTCTGCCATTCCAGAGGGCCCACTGTAGCACCGTCGAAAGCGTTAAATGAAAGCTTCCTTTTTCAGACACTAAACAAACCCAAGACAAGCAAGCCAGCAAACAAAAGGATCGCAATTTCATGCTAAATGCCACTTAAATACGTACTTCAAACAGAACTACAACAAAGCCCCTTTCTATCATACCCACACCACACCATTTTATATGTCCGTATACAGATATATATATTCCCTGGCACACCCTCTTTTTATCTGTGAATTGTTGAGACCTGCATTGCAATAGATGAGAGAATTCCGCCTCAGGTCTAACGATTCCCGATTCCAGGAATTTTTCCCAACGACAGGGGACACAACATTAAACCTTAACAAGAAGATACATTTATGGGCTTGGTTTTTGTGCTTTGGAATCATAAACATAATAATGTTACTGTGCGGCAAATACACATTTTTCGACTAGAATTCCGGCTTCCTAAAACGCGCTAAGGAATAAAATGATCAACCACAAGAAACCCTGAACCAAGACAACCCTGTTCAAAAGTTCACATCATTTCATAAGCTGGCCAACGCAGGCCAACAAAAATAAACAAATATTTCAACACAAATAACAATTATCATAAAGACACACAGTCAAAAATAAAGTAATACTATGAAAATATAAACCATGCACAAAGGCAACTACAGCGCGATGACAAATCTTTTTTATGCTTTCCTTTTTTGGGTTGAATAAAAATAGGTTTCATATAGAAATTAAATTTACTCTTTTCTCGCAGTTTTTTATTGTTCATGGAAGTGAAATTAAATGCCCAAAAATGCTTAGAAATTATGAGGGGCGCAGAGTGGAAGCGTTTGTCTCTGAATTCCACAAACATAAATGGAAAGTGTTTGGGTGGCTTTTAGGTCATAAATAATGTCGAATGAAAAGCAAGAGTAACAATTTCCTGAAATTTATTTTTTCCGAAGATAACCATAAGGGAAAAGCGTATTTGAGAATTTAAGTTATGATTTTGCAATGCTAATTCCCATTGAGAAGTCAAAAAATGATCACTGCAATCGAACTGAACTTAATATAAATGTATTTGTTAATATTTTTTGTAATTTTTCCAAGCCAAAGAAGATTTTCTCGTGTTTCCTTGTTATTTGCCCACCGATTTGAAGTCAGCGCGTGCAAAAAAGTAGGGTTGTTGTTGCTAAGCAATTTCAAGGCCAAGCCAGAGTTGTTGTTAGTTTTATTGTTGTGGCATGTGGGTGCATTGTACACACACCTTTATGGCCATACATACAAGTGTACATGCACATAAATAAATGTGCGATAGCCTGCTCAATTGGAACGACTCTTTCTCTTCGTCCGCCATTTGCCGCCAGTCGTCGAGTTTGTCGCCTCAGTCTTTCGTTTGGCGAGAACGCATGTGAGCAAATAAGAGAGCAAAATGTGCGACAGGCATGCAAAAAAGAGCGGCGTTGCTCTCTCTCTCCCTCGCTAGCTGGGCAAAGAGCATCGCCCCCGCTTAAAGTACAGTGGTAACTTAATATCAGTAACCAGATATAAAAGCAATATATTAAAATATAATATATTTATAATACACGTGTTAATTGTTTATATTCTGCACCGCAAGTTCAAGCTTGCCCATTAAACAAACAGTTCATCTTATCGAGCAGCGACTGTCTATAATTAATTAAACACGTAGGGGAGGCAAGTGCGCAATTTGGATTGGGCGTGGCCCAATTGCGGGGGCTTTTAGAGGGGTTTTAGCTATCGCCGTTGCCTTTTGCGGTTTGGCTCACCTTCCTGCCTATTTTTCATTTTCATTCAAAAGCATTTGCACGTGCAGCGCCTACGAAAAGCGGTCACGAAATAAAAGCAAACTAAAAAAAAACTCAAAAGAAGCCAAAGTCGAGACTAGACTATCTTTACGGCCTTTTGCGAAGTGGCCTTCATCATAGACATTCTTTGGCAGTGCCTCTTATTTCTCTCTTTGGATGAATCATGTACAAATTTCACGTCTCTTTTTTTTGGTATTTATGTATATAGAGGAAACACCTGGATAAATACAAATATAGGGAGATAAAAGCGATAGGTAGTTTTATTTATGGGGAAATATACAAATTTGTGACTCACAGTCGGCCAAATGTTAATTTCGGACTGACATATGTCTAAATACATCTACAACAACGTTTATTAATTGGAGCCGAAGAAAAGCTGTTCCAAAATGAATGGCTACGTTTATTTGCTTTCTGGAAGTATCGCCTTTCATTGCCCGCCAAAGCTAAACTAAAACTGACCTAGCCCAAAAAAAAAGCGGCGCAATCGCAGCATTTCGCCTCTTTTTTTTGAACTCAATAACCGTTGGCTGCCAATTCAGTCGGCATTCCAGCCAGTCAGGCTTGGTTTTTTTTTTTTTTTTTGTATTATTTGTTACTTTGCATCATCGAGAAAAAAAAATGCGGTTTTTGTCGATTTCTACTACTTGCTCATTTTTGTCTTTATCACCGAAACGTGAGCGACGTTCTGCTTTGAGTCTTACGTTTTTGGTTATTACACAAATTGAAATTAAAATAAAAACGTTAAGAAAACAAGCACAGGAGCTGCCGAGATGAAGATGATAATGCCCTGCAAAGCGGGTATTTTAGAATATTTATACATTTCGCCATAATTGTTCACATAACAGTTGGTAACTTTTATTTTCTATTAATCTTAGTCAGTTTAAATAGTATATAAGTAGAATAACCTAGTGCTCATTTCACCGCGCAATCATCGCATCCGAGAGTACGGAGGAGGGCTTGAGCATTGCAACAGAGTTCGTCTGGGTTTTTGGTTACCCGGCGATTGAGTTGGCTGGGAATTCAGCGGAACTGATTCGATGAATGCAATGGAAGAGAACCCGGGGAACGAAGTGCAAAAGTTGACCAACCAAACAACCGTTTGCGAGTGTGTTCGAGTGTAGTCGTGGGTACTTTATGGCCGATGAATGGTGACGCTGCTAGTGTCGATGACTGGCGATGGGCACGGATATGGTTACGGTACGGGTTTGGGTAGTTGACCCAAGCCAACCCCTTTGCCAAACACTCGCAAAAAATAAACAAACAACACTGATACATTCCGATACGTGCCTATATCAGGCATGTGCGATCGCCATCGGTTGAACGCTTTTTGGGGTAAGGTATACACATGGTACACAACATGCTATATTTACACGATAAAGAGGTCCGATCGAAAGGATACAGAATAATGAGCAATGAATCACACCAAAATCAATGGAAGGCATTTAAATGGAAATGCCAATGTATGGGTAATAATAAAACAATTCATTTACAACAATGACCAATATATTTTTCAATCAATTCAATCCTGAAATTAATTACTAATTAACCAACTAATATTGTTGGTACACTAATTTGCTTCTTATTGTTAAGTCTTACACCATTTTCGACGATAAACGTTATTATCTCCTTTTTATTTTAAAAGTTTTTATCAGTGTTTTAGAGACCGTGTTTATTTCGCGCTTACTCATTGCCCGAAAACGTCACGTTGCTGCACAGAAAATGCTTTTGTGCAATGAAAAATAAATATATGAAATAAAAAAATAGACCGGGAAGAGGGCGGCGGCGGTGGGCGGAAGGTGCCACGCCCACCCGAGCTCCACTGACCAGCAGATCGTTGCATTGTTAAGCGTTGTCGCTTTATTTGTTTTCGTCTTGTTGCCAGGTTTTTTTTTTTTGTAGATGACAAAACAAAACCAAGCTAGTTTGAACAAAGCCCAATTATAAAAAAAATGAAACAAATAAACAAAACACAAACTAAATGGCCGTGTTTTGTTGTTTGTATTTTATTAAAAAGCACGGAACGGGAACCAGTTCATAATATTATGGGATAAAAAGAGATTTTCCAATGGGAGAAATTGGATAGAAATTAATAGGAATGTAAATTTATCTGAAAGTGGTAATCAGTAAACTTTTAGTTTGGTTATGTGTTGAAAAGACAGTGAGATAATTTCGAGAAAATGTTAAAGGTAATAGAAAATACTTTTATCTTATTATCATCTTGATTAATAGATGGAAAATTATAAGAAATTTAGGGCAATTGCTTCGTAATATCTTTTTGAACAACTTCAGCTTGATCTTGAACTATTTGGCCAACATTATGCACTTGACCCCGGGGTTCCCCTTCAATGGAGCTTGTCGACACACACGCACCGCCACCTCCCCGATTCTATTTAAGTTTTTTATGATCTTTGGAGCCACCTTGGCGACCTAACCAAGCATGAATATGACGTAGAGTGGTGCTCCCCACCTTGAACTCTCTTTACTTCTCATTAATTCGAGTGATATAATAATAATAACTAGGCTAAAGTCAGAGTGGGGTTGGTGGGTGGGCTAGATGTCGATCGCATTATTTTCGGTAGGTGTGTTTCGATGTTTCCGCCACCGTTAGCTTGTCCACTAATGATATTAACCAATTAATTTGCCTTTGGCCTGTTGGTTTTGACATTGAAAGGCGTCGTTGCAGCAAACAGCAGCTGCTACTCCCTTTTTTCCCCGCCACTCATTAATGGGTATTAACCCTCGTATCCTGAAATGCATCCCGAAGTGTACATGAAAACGGAAGCGGCACCAAACCAAACCCATCTGGAGCACACACCCATTCCTGCAATTGGGAAGTGAACCACCAAAATACCAAAAAAAAAGGGAGAATGCTATAGTCGAATCCCCCGACTATCAGATACCTCCTACTCCTACTGAAAGTGTGAACGAGAAATTTCAATATCATATTCAATATTACTCTACCAGTAACGGGTATAGAAAACAAATACCCACAAGGGAAGGGGGCGTGGCCGGAGGTCAGGGGCGTGGCAGCAATGGGGCGGTGGGTGCACACACACGTGCGTGACCAAAAATAGATGCTCAATTAGTGTGGCAATAAAATGCTTTGTAATCCTACACGATATGATAACTAAAAGTGCATTCTAGGCTACACTTAAAGAAAAAAGTACTTTAAATGGTGAGTCAAAATAATATACGTATGTATATCTATCACATCTAAAATTAATGCCTTTAAAAGCAAAATAAAAAATCTAGTTTTTCTGTTTTGCCAATATTTGAAAACTAAACTTTAGCTTTGAGCTTGGTCCACCCTAATAGTCTAAAGAACTAGTTCAAATGCAAGCACTCTATAGACAGGGAAAAGAGGAAACTTTCCTAGAGAATGCAAGTCGATGCAGCCATTTTCCAAAAGGCATCAAAAAATCGTGCACTCGTGCCAGGCATGCAAATGCAACTCAAATATGCCCATTTACACCCCGACTTCTGCCTCGTAACCCCTTTTCTTAGCACCATTTTTGAATTCAAATTTGAGTTTTTGTTTCCATAAAGGGGAATCAATTTGGCATGCAATGTAAACAATCCAGAGACATGGTGCGCGAAAAATAAGGGGGTTAAAAAAACAATACCTCAATAAATCGATAGACGACAGCAGCAACAAATTCCAAATCAGTGACGAATTCTCGTGACTAATGCAGAAAATGATCAAACACTGTGGCGATGTATTATATAAGAAAGTATAGGTTATAAGCAGCAGTAATCTAAACATTGCATTCGATTTCCTTTCCCGTTGAAACTGAAACCCAATCGTTTTAGTTCATGGAACCCTCTGCAATAAGCTAGTTCTCTTCTGGGAAAACCAACTGGCAATTGGAATAGTAATTCCATATCCGATCATCGATCGCTGCAGTTTGTAGAATAATAAAATTAATCGAAGAACCCGCCGTAGGCGAAACATGTCGGCGATATCTCGCCTGGTGAGTGGGTGTCACTTGAAATTTTTTCCAATTCCCAATTACAAACAAATCGAGCTAGAAACTAAATGCTGGATATATTGTGAGTGGAGAAACGATAATTCAATTGAATTTCTCGCTCCCAATTTGGTAGCGTGGCCAAGTGAATCAGCCCACAATGCACTGCAATAATAATACATATCTATGGCTTGGATATTATGGCCTGGCTATATTGAAAATGACGCAGTCAACTGCTGTTTTGTTGTAGCCTGTTGTTTTTGCCATATAACTAACTATGTATATGTATATATATTTATATAGATACAAATGTATATATACAGAATGGAGAAACGAACAGACGTGTAATCAGGTTGTTGTCATGCCAACCGACAAAACAGAAACTATTATAGCTGCACTCACAACCCCCAAGAGTCGAGTTTTACTGAGTTTGAGTTTGAGTCTGAGTCTGAGTTTGGGTATGGGTATGGGTAGGGGTTTGGGTTCGGGTTCGAGCCTACATACTATACCACATATACGATATACGCGTAGTACAGTGCTACCTGACGCCCGACGAAAGGCGTCGAGGTTTTGGGGGCGTGGCCAGGGGCAGGGGTTCTGGTGAACTCAGGCATTTCATTATATGGCACTGACTTGTTTACGATAAAGAATTTTGATTGCAGTTGTTTGTTTTGTCAGCGTTTTAGTTCGTTACTCCAAACAACTTCCCAATGAGAGTTGAAAATACATATATTTTATTTTTAGAACGTTTAATTTTACGTTTTAATTTTAATTAAACCAACACGTTCTCGCAAAGAAAACAGTTAAAATGCAATTGATTTCTCTCCCTTTTCCCTTTTCATTCTGACCACATTTTCTTTTAGTTTCCCATGGGCAAGTGGGAAATGCAGATGCCAATGGAGATTATCTACGGAATGGGTGGGGTGGACCGTACGTGTACGTGCGGAAGGTCCACCTTAAATGGTTTCTACTTTTTTTTTTGGTCAGCCTGGTGGAAGGCCTCTCACATAGCCTCTCATAATTGGCTTGCATTTTTCTGTTCGACCAACAGCTGCAAAAATGTTTTATATACATTGTTCAGGGGGAAAGATCTGAAAGATAATGCCAAACAATAAAATTGACTAAATTAAGAGAAAATAGTTTACTTTCTATACATATATTTGTAATGCAAATTCTGAAGAGTTATCCTTGCATCCTGACATGTAATCACAAATTTCGAATGCATTTAAATATTGTTTTAATACCCATTACTTCATTTGGTTCGTATTTCATTTCATTTCTATATGGAATTCCGGACATTTCCGACCTTCAGTCCCATAACTACAACCGACATTTCGCCGTTCGGCCGAATGCCAGCGAAATTCTAACGAAATTCCATTGGCCATAAAAAGAAACTGGCCAAGGTGTTTGCTGCTTGGATTTATCGATTATTTGCCATTGTCAAAGCCTGGCCCCAACATAAAACCCCATAATGCCCCTTCCGCTTTTCCACTCATTGTGGTGTTGCTACCATATTTTCATTGTAATTATTGACTTAAACCAATTAGAGCGCACTTAAAATACGCTAACAATTAGTAGCGTGAGTAGAAAAATCAAAAAATTTAACCGCAAACAATGTGCAAGCGAGATGGCAGCACAGGAGCGAGCGAGAGAGCGAAAGAAGAGAGCTGGATATATTTTTTTATGACTAAATAATTTACAAATTGTGCAAAACTGGTTTTTCTGCCGCCACTGTTGCCGCTTAATGCCAAGAATTCAGCAACAGCGACAAGAAAAATGCTCAATGAATTTTTTTCTTCATCTTGGGTTTATACGCTGTATTTGTCTGTATTTTTTGTACACTCATATCTCTGGTTTCCCAGACAAACAAAATAAACAGACGACAGAAGAGTTGAGCTTTGATAACACGTAACGCCCACTAAAGTCCAGATAGAACAAAGGAATCGAAGGCGGCCATATCATATTGCTCCTAAACCAAGCGGCAAACAATTCTTTATGCAATTTTATAGGTTGCGAATCGAGTTGCCATCTGTATCAATTTCGTACATTTATAGCTGACTCCTTATAAGTCAGTTTCAAGTTCATTACTAATAATGTAACGGCTTTACAAAAAATAATACAATTTATCAGCTTTTAGTTTTGATATCTCAAGGATAGGCTATAATTATAATATTTAATCACGATTTATTTAAGTATCTCAATCTAGATTATTGATATACCAATTTTCAGGTTAATTCTTCTAATTTTTTCCCAGTTACAATGGAACATGATGTAATTATCTATTTCCCAATTCAATAGGTTCGTATACCAATTTTCATCTTTATTCATCCACTAAATTCCGAGTTTCAATGGAACAGCATGCTTGGGATTATGATTTTCAATCATAATTATCTATTTCCCCATTCAATTAGTTCATATACCAATTTCCATCTACATTCCTTAATTAAATTTCGAGTTACTACGGAACAGTATGGTGAAGAACCCAATTATCTCACACTTGAAACCGCATATGACAAAAAACGAATGTTATATATCTTCCATTGCAATAGGTCAGTTGGTAACACTCTATCACTGCACTTTTTTTTCATTTTCTAGCTCTATTTCCCCCCTATTCCACTTCACACCTCACACACAATGTGAGGTTTGCACATGTTGGCAGCAAAAGATAATGAAACGAAAGGCGAAAAACAAAACAGAGCACTAGAAACTAAAAACTGCGATCGCACAGCTGCAAAAAAAAAATACGTACTCGGTTTGGCAAAAGTATATATAAAAAATACAATAGTATCTCATGTGCCGAAGAATTTAGCTGCAAGTCATTCGATTTCGTTGATCTTGCAAAAAACAAAATGAGTAAACAATCGAGGGTAGAAAAGTAGGAATTGTAATATGAAACACTATCGTCAGTATTTTACTTTTAATATATAATACTTTTGGACTCTCCTTAGTTAGTTAGCTTTTGGAATCTGCTACGAGGGTTGATCTACAAGTTGGTGTAGGAAACTTATATTGCATTTGCATGCAATTGCATAATTAGCAGGTTGCATTTTTCGTCTGCAATTGGACGGCGCACGTGATCGCGAAATGGAAAGCGTCTTATCTGTTGGTAGCACCACCGCTGCCCCCCGATCTGTTCATTTCCCCCTTTCTTTTCTCTCTTTAGGCTCTTGCACTTAATTGCAGCTGACACAGTTTCGTCTTTTGGCCAGACAATGAAAGCAAACCAAAATTCACACACGTTGCAACAGATCGGGCTCCACACAGGCCCCCCATTTCCGGACCCCGCCCCCAATCGCCGCGAGAATCCAAATCCTCGCCGGAAATGCAATGCAGAAGACTTTGTTTTCGGACTATTTGTGGCTTGGAAAAACGCCTAATTAGTTCAGCTTTTCCTTTCAGCTGCAATAAACAAATTATGGCCTTTCCATTGGCTCACACTTTCTACCGTATAAAATAGTAGACTATATTTTCCAATAGAACTATGGTTTAATTTACAAAATTCCTGTAGGAATAATAATTTCCTATCGGAAGTTCAAGATTCCCAGGGCGCTCTTCCCAGCTAAATGATGACTTAATTGTTTCGGCCAGCAAAGAACAAAAACACAACTCATAATCATTATCAAAATAAAGGGGGGAAAAAATAAAAAAAAATAGAAAGAAGAGGATCCCCCGCACACCCAAATTGATTTCGAATCAGAATTTTCCCTGGAAAATTCCGGCGGAATCGGGCGAACCCTTCCCTTGAACTTTTGATTAATTATAGAGGACCCCAACGGATTTCAGATGTTATTTCTGATTAATTAAGGGGTCTCCCTCCTTGGCATTTCTCGCCCTGTAAAGTGCATTTCTTGACCCTTTTTCCTCGTCTTCTTTTTGGGGTTACCTGTTGGCTTGATCGGAATCGGGTTCAAACGAGTTCAAAATGAAATAAAAATGTTCTTTTGATTCCGAACTGACTTTTATTATAATTCGAGTCTTCTGCTCTGTTGCTTGTTTGAGTTCTTCGCTTTCTTCTCCGATTTGTTTGTTGTTGTTATCATCTTGCGCCTTGTTCTCTCTGTCTTTTTATTCACTCTGACACTCACTTTTTTGGGGGGGTTTCAGTTTGTTTTTATGGCTTCGTCAGGGGCTTATCATTATTCAAATATTTTACCTAGGCCCTGTTCCTTTTTGCCCCGATCCCTGCCACATGTGTGTATGTATATCTTTTCCCCAGATAAGCGCCGCTGAAGAACCTTTTCTTGTTCGGTTTAATTCTAGTTTTTTTTTGGGTTATTTTCTCGTGTAATTACATCACTCTCAAGTGCAACGTTTCCGCTCTTGAGAAAATTGTTTACGGAACTGCGGGAGAAATGACGGTGGTTATTTTTCGGGAATCACTCGAGGAAAACAGTCAAAAGATACAATTACCGGTCGCGGCATGACTTACAAAGATACGTAGATACGTATCAATTGATAGATTCCTTTCAAAATCTATTCAAATAATATGTGAGAGAAACTAAACTCTGCGGACTAAACTAATTGAAAGTGCTTGCTAAGAAACAAAATTCTCTAATTATAAGTTAATGTCCAACCAAATATACGATTATAATAACGCTCATTAGCGACATTTTTCTTTTTAATTACGTTTATGAACCCAATAACCACATTATATAAACACTTCAACTGGATGTCACAGAAAAGTAATAAGTAATAAGTAAAATGGTAATATTTTATTATTTTATTATTTATTTATCTCGTTTTGTCAGCAATTTTTGAGATGGGTTGGTAACCAACATAAATAAATGTAGGAGCACTAATTTCTACATGAAAAGATAACATTTTATTTATTTGTATTTGTTGATCTATTTGTTGATATATTTTGAGATACCCTTCTTTATAAATAATGTATTTATTGGAACCCTCGTTAACTGAGAAAGTAATGTTCATAGATGGTATTATGTCGGTTAGATAATACCCTCTGGCACATCCCAGAAGTAAGTAGTAATACACTATGCTTTATCTTACTATATAATATATATCAGATATATCCGCTTACCTTGCCGGCCGCCTTAATATAGCGTCGCGTGGCCTCCTTGACGAGATCGCGGACGAGGAGTTCGCCGGAACCGCAGGGAACCAGAATGCGAACGTCGCCGAAGCAGACGGTGACCTTCATTTCGTACTTTTCGTGTTAACAATAACTATTATCGTCTTCGATCTGCGATAATAAGTATGTATGTATTTTTGACTGCTGCAATGCACTTTTTATTTTGCACACACATATATGCACTTGATTAAATTGGGCGATCGTTTCTTTAACTTATTTTTTTTTCTCGAATTTTTCGGATTTTTTCCTATTACTATTTTGTATGCAGCTACTTTTTTTAACGCTACGCTCGTCTGCCTGCAGCAGCTTGTTGTTGTTCTCGTTGCTTGTGTTGTTGTTGCGACCGCATCATCATCATCGTCGTCGCTTTCCAGCTATCGCCATCCTTGTTGCTCCTTTCGCGTGCACAGTGCGTTTGTTGTTGCTGTAGTTGTTGGTTGTTAGGCAGCTGCAACAAAAGTTGGTCTAGGGCGGCATGGGTGCAAGCGAGATGGCTGCGTGCCTGGAAAAAGGATCGGGATCGCTTTCCAGTATGTACTTGTAGTCGCTCTCGCGCGCTCTCTCTGTCGCTCTCTGGAAACTGGAACTCTCTTTTGCTATTTACTTAGCATATTTCACCGTATCGCATCGTTGTTATTGTTTGTTTTGTTGTGTTTGTGTGATTCATACACGCGCGCATTAAAAAAAACGAGTTACAACAACGGCAACCATAATAACAAGAACAACAAACAGCGGGCCAAGATCACTTATTTACTTCTTTTTTTAACGTTCTTCGCTCTCGCTCTCCAACTTGGCATTTGTTTTGGTAAAATTATTATATATTATGCACTGTAGATTGCATGGTTTTAAATTTACGGTTCGATCATCGTTTTCTTTTTTTTTTTACTCTCTTTCAACGTTGCTTTTGTCGGGTTTTTCGTTTTCGGTTATCTCCTTTTTCGCCCGTTGGCGTCGCTTCTTTTTTGTTATTTATCACTTTCAACTATTTATATTTCGATTGCAAGTGGAATAGTATCGTTGACCGCCACTCTTATTAACGAACTATTTGAACTCAAAAAAATGCAAAAAAATCCACGAGCAGCGCTTTGATTACTGCGCTTTCAGTTCGAATTCGCCCTGGCGAGTAACAACAAATGACCAAAATTCTGGGGATGGCAGGCACGTCGATACTATCGGAACAGCAGCTTGTCGTCTTTGCGGTATTTGGTTATAGTTCAATGGGCGGTCATACTGCTCGTAATCTGCCGCTTATCTTAAAAGCAGGGCTGGAGCTAAATGTCGTCTAATTCTAAAATAAATTTTATTTAATTTGCATTTCTTTATATAAGTCAGCCTATTAGCGCTTAAATAGAGATATTAATTAAGAGTTATGTGTAAATACAAAATACTGGGTAAATCGATAGGATTTATTTTATGGTCTTAAGAACAAATGATAGTGCTATCAAGATCGAGGAGTTTAAATCGAGAGCTTGAAAGAGCATTAAAAACTTAAAAATATTTCTATATCTAAAAAAAAAACTTAAAAATATTGCTATATCTAAAATTTATTTTTATATATAAGATAATATTAGAAGATGTTCGATTGCAATCAACAGTTTGGGGAACGCCCCAAGCACTTCCAAATTTCCTAAGAAATCAAAAATATTTCCCAACTCCTATTAACATTTTATTTTTTAGGCAACTACATTCCTCTCGAAAGTGAAACATTAACATTTTTAATTATTAAACTTAAACGATATTGGGCGGTTGGATGGTGGACCGCCACTGCGGTATTTTTTTTCGCGCCATTTTCGGATCTGCAATATCGATTGACGGCAATCGCTTGACGGCAATATTGTAAAAACAAGGCACGCATTCGCTCTCTTTCAGCAAAAAAAAAAGAACTACAAATCTTAAACTATATTCGATCGATGGCAGAACCCCCTCCCGGCGGCTACAACTACAAAACATTATTGTGAGTAAAAGTTCGGTTGTCACAGGCAGAGAGAGGTCAACTCTAGTTCCATACGAATCCCCCCCAGATGCAGAAACATTCCGGAGCTATTTTTGGACAAATATGTGGCGCGTTCGCACTTCGGACGGTTTGGCACCCTCGTAAACTTTGTCCTGCGTCCGCGGCGAATGAGCTGCACCGTGAGCTATGCCAGCGAGGAGGAGGCGTCGCGGGCGCTCCTCGATGGCGCCAGCTTTCAGGGTCACCTGTTTGATATATCCTATGCTGATAACGAGACGGCGCCGGCACAGAAAACGGAGGAGTGGGTGGATCCTGAAATTCAGGCGGAGTTGAGTGCACTGCAGTCGGGCTGGCGCAATGAGTATGCGTCGGGCAAGCCGATAAGAACACCACCAAATGGAGGCAGTGGTGGCGGTGGCAGTTCAGTGCTGCCTGCCCTACCAGTTGGGTCCGCAACGGCGGCGGTGAGCAGAGATCGTACGCCTGCCCAGCTCAGGGATCTTGAGAACATGATGCGCAGACCCGCCCATACAAGCGAGGAGAAGTTCAGCGTGCTTGATGCCCGCGATAAGCTGATCCGGCTGAACCGAACGCAACACAAGCTGTCCGGTGCCACCCAGGGTCACTGCGCCGATATGTGTCCGGAAAAGGAGCGCGTGCTGAGAGAGTTCCAGCGCCAGGTGGCCTACTATGAACTGCAACCGGGCTCCGATGAGCTAATCTGCCACGAAAGAGCCCTGAAGCAGTACTCACGCAGCAGTGCCGACCAGGAGACGCCACTGCCGCATGAACTGCGAAATGAGACTGCCCTGCACATGACCATGAGCTATCTAATGCACGAGATCATGGACATTAGCGAGCGCCCGGATCCGCAAAGTCATATGGGCGATTGGTTTCACTTCGTTTGGGATCGCACGAGGTCCATCCGAAAGGAGATCACCCAGCAGGAGCTATGCTCGCTGGGCGCCGTGAAGTTGGTGGAGCAGTGCGCCCGGTTTCACATCCATTGCGCCGCCCGTTTGGTTGACGCCGACCCCAGCGTCTTTGACAGCAAGATCAACGCCGAGAATCTAACCAAATGCCTGCAGACTTTGAAGTACATGTACCATGACCTGCGGATTAAGGGCGTCCCGTGTCCCAAAGAGACGGAATTTCGGGGCTACATTGTATTGCTAAATCTGGCCGATGCCAACTTTCTCTGGGATATCGGCCAGCTGCCCGTGGAACTGCAGAGTTGTCCCGAAGTGCGTCAAGCCATTCAATTCTACTTGGCCCTGCAGGACACGAACTTTGTGCGGTTCTTCCAGCTGCTGGCTGACAAGGATACCAGTTACCTGAGTGCCTGCATCCTAGTCAATTACTTTACGCGACTGCGCGTGCTGGGGCTGCATCGTCTGATCCATGCGTATAGGTCTCCGCGGAAGGATGAGGTGTCTTCGCTGCCTCTCACCTACATCGCCGAACTACTGAGCTTTGCCAGCGAACAGGAGGCGGCGGATTTTGTCCAACACTATGGCCTGCAGGTCAACGAGGCGGGGAGAGTTGTGCTGAGCAGAATGCACACGGTGGAGACGGACTACAAGCTGCCGCGACAGTATGAGGTAAGTAAATGGTTTTTGTTTACATAAATCTGTTATTAATGTGATTTTTATTATCCACTTCCAGTTGGTGGAAGTAAAACGCGTGCAGAGCGTGGGCGAAGTCGTCAGTGGGGAACCTTTGCCACCACGAGACCTCTACCTCAACCACCGGCCGCACAATAGCTTCGACGAGTATGGAATGCTCAAGAGCACTGCATGGACGGCCAAGGATCAGCTGGCTGGCATGCAGCAAGAGGAGATGCAGCCACAAATGCCTTCGCAGCCACCAGCAGTCTCAAAATATAGCGATAATTTGTTTAAGGTGCCGATGCAACCCGACGGAACGGCAGCAGGGTTTGGAGTATTTGCTGCGGCTGCTGTTCCGCCAGCCTCCTCCATCGATGGGTTCAGTTTTGTCCTTCCCAAGTCACGCACCCAGGAGTTCCAGGAACAGGCTCTGGCTGCGCAGCAGCGACGGGCACAAGAAGAGGCCAAGCATCAGGCCCTCCAAGTAGCCATTGCCGCTGCAAAGAAGCGGGAAGCTGAGCTGATGGCTATTCACGAGGCCAAAGTGGCCGAGGCAGAGCGAGTGCGGCAGCAGAAACTCAAGGAACGCCAGGAGCAGGAGCGTCGCCAGCAGCAGGAACTGGAGGAGCAACGCCAGCGGGATCGGGAGAAACTTCAGCTGGAAAAAGAGAGACAACTGAAACTGGAACAGCTGTTTTTTGTGCAGCAGCAGGAAAAGGAGGCCCGCAAACAGACCAGGACTCTGGAGTTGTATCAGGAAATATTCCAGGACACCCTCGCGAAGATTTGCCAAAGAGAGTTTAAGCCGCATAGTCAGGCTTGCAGTTCCTACGAATCCGTGCTGAACTCAATAATACGCGATCTCGCCGAGCGGCAGATGGAGCAATACATCTACGAACTGGGCGTCATGAGGATGTGCATCAGGCGATGGCGGAACTATCGGCGAACGCAGCAGCGAAAGGACACGCTATTTAACCAACTGCCTTTGAGTTTTGGCGCCGAAAACCCCGAGGGAGTGGTGAACAAACGAAGCATGGAGGATTTACTGCGTCTAAGCAGACGCTATCGACTTGGCGAACCCTGCGATTATAGCAAACTTCTGGCTGGCCTGGAAGAGCAGAGTTGGCTGAAGCTGGATCTGTGGCACGTTTTGGACAAGTGTCTGCCGCTAGCGCAACCAGGAGCTAGGCGCTTCTACAAGCTTTTGATAAGCCTTTCCGGCGGCCAGGAGGGTTTTCAGTTAAACTACGATTTGGATAGGGGACTACTGCAGCAGCCACAGTCGCCGGATGCTCGTTTTGTGGAAGGAGGCTATATCAGAGGTTTCTCTAAGGGTATTGGATTGAGTGTGCGGAAGATCCGAGATGATTACCACGACTGGAAAGCCACCGACCTGGCCGAAGCCAATGGTATTGTTTGCTTAATTGGGCTGGATGACTTTCCTTTACTGCCGGATCGCTTGAAACCATTGCTGCAAGCAAGCCGCTGCCATGATGTGGCTGTTATTGTGCAGCATCCAGCTAATACCGCCTTTGTTCAACCTGATATTCCTCTTCAGGAACTGTGTCTGCGCTCGTTTAACATATTTTGTTTGCGAAAATCTGGAAACAACCGCCAGCGCTTAATGATTGCATTGGAATCGGCTGTAAAGTTTTTGGCCAAAGCCACAGAATGGAATAGCGTTGGACATCTTTACCAAGTGGAAACCCGCGAATATTTGCTCGTTAATCTGGGATCGGAACTATTTCGCCGCCTAAAATACGCCGCTGAGCACGATAAGGCCATCAGAAGTGACGCTCAGCTAAATCCACAGCGTTGTGTGGACCTTTTTAACGAGGCAGTGCATCGTCTGCAATTGGTGGCCGGCGAGGATTTGAGTGACTGCCCCCAGTTTCCCGAGGAGCTGCGTGTCTTTGTGCAGCCACTGCCCATCGAATCATCACTGAACACCAATCGATTGGAGCACTTTGAGCCCGGTTGGCACTTGCCCGAGCGACGCCAGCGTATTGTCCAGCTTTTGGAGCGCTGTAAACTTCCAAGGGTGCCGGTACTGCCGAGGTCTTCATCCCTGGCCGAAGCCCAGTGCCAGTGGGTGTTGGACTACGCGCAGATAAGTCAGCAGGAAGACTGCGTGGAACAGATCGCCCTCCAGGCCATTAAAATTCTGCAATCCAACACGGATGACTACTTGAACTTTGTGGAATATCTCGCTGGCGAACGAATGCTATACATACTGCGGCAAGAGAGGAATCTGCCCCAAGGAGTTGTGTACAAAAGGAAAACGCTGAAGAGTCGCTTCCTGAGCGCATGGTACTATGAGTTCCGTGAGCCTCAGATTTACGAGCCCGTTCCCGCCGAAGAGGATGCCCAGAAGTTGGAGGAACAGTCATCAACACAAGTGGAGCTGCAACAACTGGACTTCGACGAGATTACGAGCAAGGCGGAGGCTGTTCTCAAGAGGTATCAACAGCGTCAGGGGCGTCACACCCTGCGCGAGCTCAACAGGTCACATAAGTCGCGGAAGAGGATGGACGCATCGGACCACAAACATGCCAGTAATCTCAAGCGCAAGCGGTCCAAATCCAAGTAGTCACGTTTTGCTGTAGCTATTCTTTAAAATGTATCATATGCATGTTAATTGTAGTTCTAATACATGTGGTTAAGCATAATATTTGCCAATTGTGACATGAGACAAGGCTAGATTTTAAATTGCATCTAGATTAGGTTAGGTTAGTCGAGTAATTATAAGTGAAACCATGTGGCGAACGCCAAAAAGAGCGAGACAATCGAACACAAGACCATATATGTGCTAGCCTAAGCTAAAAAAGTAATTCTGCGAGTTCTGCAATATATATTTTCTGGACCAAGATCCGATAGCATCCTGTGTGTAGAGTAGAGTATCGTTAGCACTGAGTGGGCCCTGAACTCCCAAGTGACAGGCCTTGTCACCCTTCAGTCAACTAAACAGCTCCGAGGCGATAGCATCCATTTATCCAAAATATTTGTGTTTCCGTTTTTTTTTTATTTTGTTTTAAGGTTTTTTTCTACATTCAAAACCACACAAAAGGATTTGCCTGGAAAATGAAGAGCTTAGTGGCTCAGACGGAATGCCAACTGCGGCCTCTTAAGGGTGAGTGCGTGCGTCTGGAGAGGATGTGGCCACATTCCCGAGGCCACATGCAGTGGCAGATAGTTAAATGTGGCTGTCTTTTGCCATTGGAGCTCGTAATTGCAGTAGGAGGTCATTTTAAGAACGATAAGGATTAGGATACTTACATAGATACTTCTTAGCTTATTAAGTTTATTCAGTGGAAAGCACACAGCTCACTTTTTTAAATTATCCGATTAGCTCACTTATTCAGTTATTTTATCTTAAAGAATTTTCCAACTTAATAAAGATTAACTAATGATCCTTAATATGTTCAAGTGTCTAGCTTGGTATCGGCGCTAAAGGCTGCCCGAAGTGATCACCAGGGAAAGAGCAGCGCAGTTTGTAGGCTGGTGGCGCAGATAGCGGAGGCGGATCAGGTGAAGTACCAGTGGACGCCGAACCTAACGTCGCTGATCGATCGCAAGGATGCGAGCACCCGTCACCAGTGGCGGCCACATGTTAGCCACAGCACCCGCCACGCCCGCAAACTGCCCGTCCAAACGGAGCGACGTGGATTGAGCTTCAGCTTCCTAAGTCGCTGCCTGGCGAAGAAGGGTGAGCACTCGGGATTGACGAGCTGCGTGCTGTCAGTGAAGACGCGTTATGCGCCCAAAACGCTGCATGGGCGCGCCTTGCTCTTTTGGCGCCAGTCCTCGATGCGACCGCTGCTCCTGCCCTCGTCGAATCTGTGGACCGCTGTGCTCAGCAAGCGTTGCTATGTACCACGACTGCGTCCCGCCGAGGAGGAGGAGGAGGTGGAACGCCGGGCAGTCCCCCAGCTGAGGATTACCAAAGAGCAGAGCGAGGAAGAGGAGCATCAGCTCCAGAGGCGAAAGGATGGCAGTCGTCTACGCAGCGAGTGCTCGGAGTTTTATCTGCCGATGGGAGAGCAGGACAACTCCGAGCCGGAGGAGGAGAATAGGGGACATCGTCAGCCCTACGTAGCCAGCGAACTGATGACACCCGAACTGGCCACCAAGTGGCAAACCACCAGTGTCACCGAGAGGGAGCGCCAGCTGCTGAATCTCGAGCAGCAGATGAAGACACAGCCATCCGTTCGGATGACGACACAAACCTGGTTCAGCGGGAATCAGAGAAGATACCGCAGCCGTCGTTCCGGCGCCAAGAGGTATCACGTCGTTTCCGAGCTCGAAGGCTGGCGGAGATCGTCCAATCACCAGCCAGTGCCCGTCTTCCAGGGCCAACCCGGCGAGCAGGAGCACCTGCGTCACGCCAGTCACAAGGCCAGCGCCAGGAGCATTACGGATGCCCAGGAGAGTTGTCAGGTAGCACTTCACGCATTACCCAATAAAATTTAATAGGTATTTTACATCTCACATGGGTAACCTTTCTGGGTCACCTATAAATTCAAAACCCTTCTTAGGATTATATATGTAGGATGTATATAGGATTAGTTTGTATTGTATATTCTATATATCGCCTCCTTTCAGATGGTTTGGGAGCAAAAGAAGAAATCACCGTGGCACCGCACTGTGGTGACCACCAGCAATAAGGTACGAATGCCCAGGATCAGGGCGGCCAAGTCGGCGGTTATGAAGGCCCAGGAGGCGCGGGACAAGCACCATAGGCTGATCAGCAAGGAGCTGGTCTATAGACCCAGGCGGACAGTGAACGCAGTGCAAGCAGAAGAGACGGAGGATCAGGATACCAACCATCGTCACCCCGGAGGCAGCCACAAGATGTCCAAAAGAGCTCCAGAGCGGGCATTGCTCAAACAGCATCTGGCCGATCTGCTGGCCGTGTCAGAGCCAGAGGACTCCTTTCGGATTGGCTATCAACCCAATGCACCCACACGACAGCTCCTCGAGCAGGGCAAGTGCTATGTATCGCTGCGCCGCGAGCAGTTCATCAACCTGCATCCCGTCAGGCCAAATTCCCTCATACTTGCGTTCAATCTAGAGGTTAGGGATTCGCCCCGGCAGCCGGTGACCACGCTGCATCGTAGAGATGGCGCCAAGCGACCGCGTCCTGTGGAAGTGGTGGTCAAGCCATCGCTACTCACTGTCATCCGTCAGAGTGCCGCCAACTGGGACCAGAATGGACGGAAAGTGCCTGCCAAAAAATCAAATTTAGTGGGTGTGCGTCCCAAAGAGCACGCCTACCAACGGCGCCTGGTGAGGAATGCCTCTACCCTGGAGGTCATCGTCAAGGCCCAAGCCAAGCCCACATCCGAACCGAAGTCTCCATCATCGGCCACTGACTACCACAGAGTGGCGAGCCAGAAACTGCCTCATGTGACCAGCAAAGCAGACATTGGCAAGGTGGCGGATCCATTCAAGGACCTCGACAAGCCACGCATCAAAGAGAAGGAGGTGGCCGCC
This sequence comes from Drosophila mauritiana, assembly GCF_004382145.1. Classification (NCBI taxonomy): domain Eukaryota; kingdom Metazoa; phylum Arthropoda; class Insecta; order Diptera; family Drosophilidae; genus Drosophila; species Drosophila mauritiana. The sequence continues at coordinate 16,995,892 of NC_046672.1, read as the reverse complement.
AGCTGGAAACAGGCGTATGTGGTCATAAGCAAAATGTACGACGCGATCAACCCCTACCGCCGGAGAGCATATCCCGGCAAGAAGTGCGTTGTCAAGGACAAGACAGACGGTTACTTCCTGGCCAAGCGCAACTCCTCCACGACGGCGATCGCACAACCGGGATCCACCAAAAAGGTGAAGCCACCCAAGCCACCGGTGGTCAGTCCAAAGGTTCAGGTGCCCAGCGTGCTGCACAAGCAAAAGTCCCGGGAAAGTCTTGGCCCGGGGACCAAAAAGACCGAAAAGCTCTCAGGATAGATGATGACCCCTTATATCATCCGTTTTTACCCACAAAACCCGGACAATCGAAGGCAAATCCACATTCGAAGCGGAATTCCAAATTGAGCAGTGAACACTACAAATATGCAACATTATATATACACACACACACACACACACCTGGTGGATCGATGCTCCTCCCCGGAGACTTTTTTTTTTGAAATCGGAAAGCTCTAATCAAAACTAAACTTCTCCTAAAGTCGCAACATTCGAAAACGACCAGAATCGAAAATTCCAAAAATCTTTAAAAAAAGCTACGAAAACTATAGCTTTCATCCATTTGGCCTTTTGATGGTTCTTTATAACTCTTTGTTTCTTTTTTATATATATATATATAGACACTGTTTTTCGATAATAGGAGACATCAGTGTTACTAGAGTCGAAAAATTTGTAGTTGTTACATACGTATTGCCCCATTACAAAAAAAATTGTTAATACGCTGCAAAATTATGAACAGTCATGACACTATGTAAAAATTATTGAATAAAAACGGAAACATGGAATGTCTCGAACGCAGGGATTTTTTCATTACATTTTCTTGGATGGAAATTTTTTAAACCTTTTTTAAAGTTCTTAACTTTTCAAAATTACGTTGCCACGGCGAATTTTTCATAAGACCATTTATAAGAACTATGATTAATCCCTCGTTTAACCATGAATAGGTACATATGTATATGTATGGCACACGTTAAATATACTATATAACCCTTCATTTATAACCAAACAGCAAGTGGGTAAACATGTTTATCATATTTCCCATTTGTTTACCGCCTAATTTCAACAAAACAACGCGCATTGCAATCAAAACACAAGAAAAGCAGAAATGAAAGGCACGTGACAATGGAAACGCGAAAAGGGAAATGTGTAGGGAAATGAATCGATTTTCCTATTTATAGAAGTGCAATGTCACCAAAATTATTTTTGGCAACCGCATGCAAGCCACATTTCACAATAGGATGCAAATATTGCATTTTCCCGAAGGAAGGAAAAGGGAAAGTTGCATTTTTTCCAGAAGCTTCTTGAAAAATGAATATTTTCCTAGCTCCATGTTTAGACAACAATTAGAACTTGATATTAACTTATGAATATATGTATATATTTTAAACAATAAAAACTCTTGGAAACTTCGTTTTGTTTTGGCCCACATTGACAACCCGTGGGGTTTGGTTTCTTTTTTGTTTGGTTTGTTTGTGTTTTTGGAAAGGGTTTTGGGCTGCCAACGGGATTTTCTATTTAACATTTCATTTTGCACTACAATTAAACAATGCTTTCTTTCAGATGCTTGCAATTAAACAATTATGAACTAAACGAAGGGGTAGGACAGAATTAATCCGGAGGTGTTCATCCGAAGGGTTCATCCTGCTGCGTTCATCCGCCGGGGCTTGGCCAGATGCTATTCTGCCGCAGCTGGACCCTCTACTGGAGATGGTGGCTCTGCTTGCACTGCCGCAGCGCCTCGTTGAATCCCTCGCAGAGGGTCAGATCCGCCTGACCCTGGGCGCACTGGATGAACTGTTTGAGCTCCCAGGCGCAGGCTCCCTGCGGCTCATTGGGCTGCTGCTGCTGGGCGTAGTATGGCTGCTGGGGGGCAGGAGCGGCTGCCGCCGGAGCGGGAGCAGCGGCCTCCTTGTCGCCAGATCCGCTGAACAGCGAGGTCAGTCCATGACCCACGGTGTGTCCAATGGCTGAGCCCACGGCCACGCCTCCAGCGGTGGCGGCCATCTGCTGGAACATCGATGGCTGCTGCGGTGCCGGCATGCCGACGGCACTGGGAGGAGCGCTCATGGGCGCCGGCACAGGGGCAGCGGCGGCCGGTGCTGGGGCACGTGCCTGGACAGGAGCCGGGGCCGGGGCGGGGGCACGGGCCTGCACAGGTGCGGTGCTGTTGGGAAAACAAAAACAATCAGTTGTTATTGTGGACTTTGCTCTGACGTAGTATCGTTGATCATTTCGTGACGAAATCGGAGGGTCTTTGTGGTGAGAACAATGAACTATGGAAATTGAACCAATTACTGGGAATTTTAAAGCACTTTGTTTTACATCTACTGCAAAAGTAGGTAATATTTCAATATTCCTATGCAATTTCTTGTTTTCTTTATAATAAGCCAAATTGAAATGATATTGTGTTAAGTTTATAATATAAACGAAAATGTATAAACATTTGTATATTTCACTTTTTTAACGCAAAATAAAAGCATGAGAAGTTTTATATTTAAGTAAATCAATGGCCTGAGATATTTATATACTTAAAAATAAATTCAGTAAACTTTCTACAAAAGAGGCTTTTTAAAGCACTTTCGTAATTGAATAAGTAACCAGATTTAGCGGGACATCCGCTAGGAGGACAGCACCACTGAAACATCCCATGCTATTTTGACTCCTCTTATTTTTAAGGTTACGTAACCTTAACCCATTTCGGGGGCCGGAAAAAGCGGCGGCAGTGAAATTCTGTCCATGAGACAGATCATCCGATTGATTGGTCGGTGATTACGAAATGAATTTCCTGCCGGCGCTTTCTCCCATTTCCCCCGAATTTCCTTCGCTTTTCGCGACTTTCTTACCGACGAGTGGAGGGCGGGGGACTGGCTGAACGTCCACGGCGAACCATTTTGTTTGTTTTATTTGTTTTTCTATCGACTCGGTTTCACGCAAGAATTTTACTCTGAACAGTTGTTGCTGTTTTGATGACGAGCTAGTAACTGAAATTCCGAAATAATCCCAATTGGACGAGAAACTTCGGCCTGCTGCCAGTGTGGCCGGAGAAAATACCAGAAAATACCAAGGCATAAGGTGTAAACTATCGGATATAGAATGTGCCAGCCCGGTTAATAACATGGGCAAATTCTTAAGATTAGAAACATATTTAACTAGAAGAATTTGAATATTATATTTGTGTAGAAACCGTTTTACCATCTTCTAATATACTTCACAAAATAGTTGAATTGTTGTGTATTATATATATTATATATATATATATATGTTTTACATGTTTAAATTTAAATAAAGAACTATATGTTATACATATATATATGCCTTAGTAATATTCAAGTTCAAATTATAACACTTTAATGACAATACGATACATATTACTGTTTATGTTAGTTATTGAAATAATTACATATTATAATACTTAAGCATATATCCAAATTTCTATAAGAAAATACCGGAAAATACTGAGGTGTAAGGTGTAAACTATCGGATACAGAATGTGGCAGCACAGAATGGGTAAATTCTTAAGATTAAAAACATATTTTACTAGAAGTATTTGAATATTATATTCGTGTAAAAAGCGTTTTACCACCTAATATCCACCATAATGTATATAATATATATATATCACATAATGTTTTCCACTAACAAATTTAAATTAAGAACTTTATGTTATAACAATATATATATGCCTTACTAATATCCAAGAACAAATTGTAGAACTTGTAATGACAATTGTAATGACAATACATTATATACAATTATTTATTTTAGAATCATTTAAATAATTACATTTTATAATACTTAAGCATATATCCAAATTTCTATTAAGTGACTGTAATACAGAAAATTTGTCACGCGAATTGAAACTATCGTCACTCGTTGTGACTGGCAAAACCGCCAAATGCCGCATATCGATAGAAGGTTCAGACTTTGTTCTTAAAAAAGTGGTTTAAAACTATTAGTGTGCCTTAAAGCAGGATGTATTTTTATGAAGTAGATATAAATGTGCAATTATACAGCAAACGCTTTCAAACAAGTAATTAAGTCAAGGAATAAGCAGCAAATATCGCCGCCAATCTACGTTCGATAGTTCACTTGTTGTGCATCCCTGGCAGCCGGAATGCAACCGTGTGCGTGTCGGCGGAAGCGGACTCTCTGGCGTTGCTGCACACTGCCGCAACATGTTCTTTTTCAGGCGTTTGCCTTTGCGCTGACATCGTATCTCGATTTCTTCTGTGACAAAGTAAGGGATTTTCAACGTTTAATTGTGTGGATTGAAGCCAGAGGATGGCCAAAAGTCGGCTAAATGCTGGCGCCTAGTGTGGATACTAAGGGTTTTGTGAATTTACGACGGCAAACTGCGGAATATTGCAATTTCCACCAAAATGAGGTTAAAAACGGGCGGCTTTTTTTTGTGTGTGTGCGCGAGAGTGCAACTGTGTGTGTGCGTCACACGTGTTTGTTTCCCCTTTTTTTTTTGTATATTTTTTTCATCTGCTTGCAGCGCAAGAATATGTTAAATACAATATGCATCCACGTACATTGAGCCAATTATCAAAAAGGATAAGCCTCAAGAAAGTATAAACCCTGAAAAACTCGCAAGTCAACAACAACAACGCGCGTGTGTTTTTTTTTGCGGTGCTTATGCGTGCGTGTGAGTGCGTATAGCGCCCATCTACAATTTTAAAAACGTGTTAACGCAGAAAAACTACCTAAATCTGTATTTGAAAGTTATTGTGACCGTTTTTGTATACTTAATCATGATCTTCACTGAAACTTTCTCCTTTCATAAACCTTGAAAATATATTTTTAGTTTATTTTTGTTTTTAATAAGTTTTTAAGATTTAAAAACGAATGTTAAGGCCTTACAGCCTTTTCTTGGGTTTTGTATTCGTAAACGAATTGAACCAAATCTAGTTAAAGTTATAAACAATTTTGTATGTGTATGTGTGTACAAAAATGATTAAATTTTCATTATTTTACATACAGTAAAACGTTTTTCTACATCAATACCCTTTTGTTACGATGTTTTCATAAACAAATACTGAAAAACACGTTTTTGTCAAACTTCTAGGTGATGTTCAAGCCATACAATGATGTTCAATAACATAAGTTAGCTTATTATAAATAACGAACAAATACCAATTACCAACCGTGATAGTAATAGATCGCAAAGCCCTAAAGTATCCCATCCCACAGTAGAATTACCCATACCGATTTGCAGACACGTGACTAACTTATTTGCCTTCCAAAAAACTTTTGCAGCATGGCCGAAGTTGCTGAAAACGTGGTGGAGACCTTCGAGGAGCCAGCGGCACCTATGGAAGCCGAGGTGGCCGAGACGATCCTGGAGACGAATGTGGTGTCCACCACTGAGCTGCCGGAGATCAAGCTGTTCGGCCGCTGGTCTTGCGACGATGTCACCGTCAACGACATCTCTCTGCAGGATTACATCTCGGTGAAGGAGAAGTTTGCCCGCTATCTTCCCCATTCCGCCGGTCGTTATGCCGCCAAGCGTTTCCGCAAGGCCCAGTGCCCCATTGTGGAGCGTTTGACCTGTTCCCTGATGATGAAGGGTCGCAACAACGGCAAGAAGCTGATGGCCTGCCGCATCGTCAAGCACTCGTTCGAGATCATCCATCTGCTCACCGGGGAGAACCCTCTGCAGGTAAACATGCCCATCCCGTCCAAATGTTTCCACTTCCAACGAGCGGCCCATGCTAAACTGTGGCCAGAGAACTTTGCCACTCGGCCATGGGTAGAATGGGCACGCAGAGCGAACCCAAGGTTTTAATGTCCTAGTGCCTGAAGATATCAAAACCTCTTCTTGTTTTCCTGGAATTTAAAACCACACTACAAAACCATTATAAAGCATATGCGGTACCTTGGTGTAAACTGATTTAAAGGGAATCTTTACTGATTTCTAGTCCTCCTCAATGCTGGCTAGGTTTTACATACTTTCCGAAGCATAACTCTCAAAGGGACTAATAGTGAACCAGAGATTTAATTATCCTAGTGCTAGAATAGACAGCAAATTCTGGTTCTCCTGGAACTTAAAGCTACAGTAGTATTATAGAGGAGTCCTCCTCAATGCCAGTTGATGGTAATTTTTAGCCGAACTGAGCATAACTCTTAATGGACTCATAGGAAAAGGTATTAACTATCCTTGTGCTTGAAGATAAAACCACTTCCCGCTCTCCTGGAACTTAATTCGACATTGAAGACAATAGCATATTAGTGGATCTTTCACAATGAGTCTACCTCAATGCTAGTTGAAGGAAATTCTATCTCAGCTAAGGCATATTTAAATAGACTCAGAGGAATAAGTGTTAATTATCCTAGTGCTTGAAGATTAAACCACTTCCCGCTCTCCTGGAATTTAAGACTACATTAGAAAGAAAGCATTCATTAGAGAGATTAGTATCCGTCCAAAACTAAAACTGCAGCGTTGATCTTTACATCGTTGTGGTATTCAATTGGACCACAGGAAACCCCATGGTTAGCTATTCCTCTTAAGGGCATAGCCTCAAAAATGCAACCTTAATAAAGCATAAATCAACAAAAACCTATTCGCAGAAACCACATTTCAGTCCACCTCAATGCCAGACGGCTTAAAAATACCATGCCATACTGAGCATAAACAAAAATGGACTAATATCAATTGAAATTGTTTTAACTATCCTTGTGCCTGAAGATATAAACCACTTCCTGCTCTCCTGGAAATTAAAACAACACTATAGTTAAGCATTATTCACCAAGAGTATCATTATCCGTCCAAAACTAAAACTGCAGCGTTGATCTCTACAGCGTTGTGGTATTCAACTGGACCACAATAAACCCCATGATTAGCTATTCCTCTTAAGGGCATAGCCTCAAAAATGCAACCTTAATAAAGCATAAATCAACAAAAACCTATTCTCAGAAACCACATTTCAGTCCACCTCAATGCCAGACGGCTTAAAAATACCATGCCATACTGAGCATAATCAAAAATGGACTAAAATTGAAATTGTTTTAACTATCCTTGTGCCTGAAGATATAAGCCACTTCCTGCTCTCCTGGAAATTAAAACAACACTATAGTTAAGCATTATTCACCAAGAGTATCATTATCCGTCCAAAACTAAAACTGCAGCGTTGATCTCTACAGCGTTGTGGTATTCAACTGGACCACAATAAACCCCATGATTAGCTATTCCTCTTAAGGGCATGGCCTCAAAAATGAAACCTTAATAAAGCAATAAATCAACAAAACCAGCAAAAGTTCCACCTTGGTGCTTCGAGTGGATCAATGTGATAGCTTACTCATTTTGATTTTTCTTTGTGTCCTCTTTGCAGATCCTGGTCAGCGCCATCATCAACTCGGGACCCCGTGAAGACTCCACCCGTATTGGACGTGCCGGTACCGTCCGTCGTCAGGCCGTCGATGTGTCGCCCCTGCGCCGCGTCAACCAGGTGAGTTTCTTCAGAGGATTTGAATGCCAGATGCATGTGCACACGGTGGCCGGTAGCAATGGCTTGTGGTTAGTTTAGAGACAGACTGCTTGCTTATAACACTTGGCCAGAACAAAAATCTATCTAATATCCGTAGCGTCATAATGTGTAGTATAGCCGACATTTGGCGTATGAAACGAAGAGACATTATCAATTGCATAACACACAGGGGTTTCACTTCACCAATGATAAGAACCCCAAATAGTTACGCTGCTATGTGAAAGCGTTCGTAAAGTTTACTTAATTAATTTTTTTCTGTCTATTTTCTCTAGGCTATCTGGCTGCTGTGCACCGGAGCTCGTGAGGCTGCCTTCAGGAACATCAAGACCATCGCCGAGTGCCTGGCTGATGAGCTGATCAACGCTGCTAAGGTGGGTACATTGGGCATGTGGCGAGCACAAAGTGGGAATGGGGGGTGGTCTACTCTAATGCTTGGCATTGTACTACCAATATGCCTGGCCTCGCTTGTAGACCAGATCGAGAACCACGTTCGGCACTCGGATTAACCCAAGAATTGAGCTTCGAAATAGCTCTTTTCTTCCTTCTAGTGACACAGCTGGTCATTTCAACCAGTCCAATCTAATTCTGCATCATGGTTTATTTATGTAGTCTCGCTTTTGGACCAGATTAAACTCCAAATCTCTTATTATCCTTGTGCTAGTGACCACTTAACTGTCCTATGCACACGAGAAACGTAAAAGAACACTTTTATGTATTAGCATTTAGCAACTGATTCGATTAGGAAAGCGGAGGTCCAATCTAATTCTGCATCGTGGTTTAACTATGTAGTCTCGCTTTTGGACCAGAACAATCACCATCCTTTATTATCCTTGTGCTTGTGACAATATCAGTTCAATGCACACGAGAAACGTAAAAGAACATTAGGAAACTGTTTAAAAGTTGGTATATAGAGGTTAATAATAGGTCCAATCTAATTCTGCATCGTGGTTTAATTATGTAGTCTCGCTTTTGGACCAGATTAATTCACATCCTTTATTATCCTTGTGCTTGTAATATTACTTAGTTCAATGCACACGAGAAACGTAAATGAACACTAGCTTTAAATAAGTTAGGAACTTATTAATCTAGAAAAACATTGATCGCCAGTACTTATAACTTGTGTTTGAATGTATTTCCAGGGATCTTCCAACTCGTACGCCATCAAGAAGAAGGATGAGTTGGAGCGTGTCGCCAAGTCCAACCGTTAAGGAGACATCATCACCAGCAAAAACAAACTTCTGTCTGTTTTTTTTTATACAAATAACGTGTGTACACTGAGAAATGATACACTAAAACTAAAATAAACAACAAGATGAAAAATTAACTGTGGAACATTCTTTTTTTTTATAGTTTTTAGTTTATAATAAAATTGGTTGTCAGAGAAGAAATGGTATTTTAGCTATTTTCTATTGGGCTGCTGGTCTCAGAAATATGTGATGTTAAGCGTGAGGAAAACGTGAAATTGGCTTGTTTGGAATAGCTAAAAATAATAAAATTAAATTTAGCTAAAAAATTTAAGTAAATGATTTAAGGGACTTTCTTGAAAGTTTTTTATCGATATTCAGTTCATAATAATATTGATGCAACTTTTTTTCATAGATATTTCACTAATTACGATAGATTTTGGCATTTTTAGTGCATAAAATCTATAGATAGTTGCGATACTCTATCGATCTGGCATCACTTTTCTAAAATAATAGTACTGGGAAGCGGGAAACAGTTAGCAATACTCCGATTGATTTAAACCCCTCTAAATTAAGTTATTTTTTATTTTCTCTACTTTTAAGGAAATCTATGTCAAATCAACAAAATTTCCATTTATTGTAGGAGGCTAGTCATTTAATGACATTTAAAATCCAAGTGTCACTCTACCCGATCGAGTCACTTCATTATCGATGTAAATCAGGGCCCGATAGGTACACTTCACATCGCAATCGGTTTTAATTGCAATTTGTCCTTCGTCAAACACTTTATTTTAAAATTCTTTGGTAGTAGGTCGGATTGCAATAGGTTCACATTTCTGGATTAGTGTATAATGTTCACAGTGGATGCAGGCGAAGGATCATCAGTTGCGAACGAGACTCCATTGAAAAGCCAGTAAGTGCACGGCAATCCTGGCCAAAAAGCAGGACGCATTTATATTCGCAGGCCCCTGAGACATAAAACACGTGCCATTTTCTAAACGCCACACAATATCCCAAATATACAATACAGATTCCACGAGCAGAAGTTAGTGGAGCACTATTGCCGGCAGACGCAGCTGCTCAAGCTGGTCCAGGGTTCCTCTGGCCGCTTTGTGGCGAACTATAGGAGCTCCCGGCGGCCAGAGGACCTGCTGGCCCCCATCCAGCTGCGTTTGGACTTCGAATACCGGCAACTACTCGAGATATCACCGCAACTACTGCAGCTCATCGTCGAGGAGCCGCTGCAGTTCCAAGAAGCGGTCCGCTACTCGGTTTATGGCTTGATCCGCTCACATCTCAAGGACGCTGGCCTGAAGGCCATCGATATCAACCAGCTGCACGCCCACTGGCGCCTGGTGGGACTGCCCTTTACGCCGGGCCTACAGTTCGAGCCGCGGGATCAGTTGATCCGGCTGGGTTTGTCCCAGGTCCGGGGCATCCTAGCCGCTTTCACGCCGCAAGAAACACTGGTGTCAGTTTTGCATTTTGTACATGTCCTGGCAGAGAATTGCTATGTTCCCCTACTTTGCTTTGGTGTGCTTATTCGACATTTTTCTTATTCGATGTGGTTATGTTTGTGTAGCATGTCTTGCCTTTTTATTTGGATATGCCTGATTAATTATAGTTATAGTTCTTAACTAACCGAACCCATTTTTGCCAAACTGGTTCACCCTTTTTGGTCTAGTTCAAGAGGTTTTTAAGTTTAGGCTTTCAAGAGTTTATGTAAATACGAGCCTACAAAAGCGTGGTTAAAGTTAAAAAAGCATGGATCGTATTATCATTATTTTTCATTTAAGTTGGCTAATGGTATTTATTATTTGTCTATTGCATGTATTCTTTTCTTATGCCTTAGGTAATATCTATTTCTAAACATATCAATTATAACATACAGCTGCTCTGCTAGGGTGTGCCAATCTTTGATAATACATGAAATTTATATCCTGATATTCCATTGTAGCCTGCAATCGATCTGGTACTGCGGCAGTGGCTGTATGCGAAATGCCATACAGACCAGCTCAACAGATGGTAGGTCCCATAGGCTAGGAACCTAAAAAAACCCCATGCACTTCATCCAAATTGTGGCACAACCAATGCCCAAACATATTTATCCTCTAACCATACTCACCACCTTCTAGCCCAGCATTCCTGGTTCACGAGATCCTGTGCCAGCTCCATTGCTAATCCATCTTGATATCTTTCAGCACCCTTTTGTTCGAGCTGCTCGCGGCCCATGAGTGAATACCAAAAGCTACGCGTCACTGAAACGTATCGAATCTTAGCTATCTTGCCTATTTCAGCAGTTCAAACACCTCGTGTCACCAATTGCCTTCATCGCCCCAAATTAGTTCGACTTAGAGGTAGGTATCCAGGACATCATAAACACGTGAACTTCAATATGCCTTGTAAACTAGGACATACTCATATGGATGTCACTATCATGAATAATCATAATAATGTTTAGTTTTTGTTTAAATAATAACTGCATTTCTCAGCCCACGCCCACGACTGCGAATTAAAGTTGGGTGCTAGCTACCTAATCAGTGGATACTTTGCGAGCTCAGCTAGCACATATCAACTGGAAGCATGTCATCTAGGAGTAAACTAGAGAACAAAGATCCTCGTGGGGACATTCCCCACCTGCTTAATGTTTTCCTGTGCAACGATGGCGATGCAAATGAATCCAAGGGAGAGGTCTTAAATTTTACTCAAAATGCCAACACAAGCTCCATAGGGTAAAATATTCTATTTACACTATCATAATGAGCAAATATATTAATGTATCCCCCAATGCCCAGCACCATACCATCGAATGGCCTGGTCGAAAGCGATGTGACGCCTGTTATGACTCCCACACCGAAGGTCGATGTCTACGAACCAAATGTTAACGTCTGGCGCTTATCTAAAGAAGCCACTAAGCGTGATCGTACCTATGTTGTGAGTGCCGAGGAGTATCCTGATTTGGGCCAGCGTCAGAAGAGATCCAAACAACGTTCGCCGCCGACGCGTACTCAAGATGACGGCGGCACTGTTTCGTGCCTTGCCAGTGGTCTTAGTCGCGTAAAAGATCCGCCTGTGCTGGCCAACTTTTTGCCGGATCTTATGCTTTCGAAATCGAGCAACAGCAATCATCAAGCGGTGACCACTTGGCTATCGTCAGTACGTCCTAGCGACAGCCAAAAGTCTTCAAACGACCAGGCACGTTGCTCTTCTTCGACTACGATGACTCTGCTGAGAAATGATTCAGTACAGCCGCTGGCGCCAAAAAGTGCTGCCCAGTCTTCTCCTGGCGAGGAGAATATCCAACAGCAGCAGAATACTCCAGCTAATTCCCAACAGCAGGAGACAAGCCCGGCTAATTCTGTCATGCATCAGGTGAAAACAACTAACTCTCCAAAGGAGCAGCAGAACAGTTCTGCCACTTCCTTACAGCAGCAGAAGAGTTCGGTCAATTCCTTACAGAAGCGGAAGAGTTTGGTCAATTCTTCACAGCAGCAGAAGAGTTCTGCCAGTTCCTTACAGCAGCAGAAGAGTTGTGCCAGTTCCTTACCGCAACAGAAGAGTTCAGTCAATTTTACTATCATACCGCAGAAGGGTTCCGTCAATTCTTTACAGCAGGAGAAGAGTTCGGCCAATTCCATACGAAAGCAGAGGGGTTGGATCAATTCCTCACAATATCAGAAGAGTTCTGCCAGTTCTTTACAGCAGAAGAGTCCTGAAAGTTCTTACCAAGTAAGCAATTCTCATAGCAAATTCCGACAGCAGCAAAAGAAGAGTCCTGAAAATACTGAAAGGAGCCAAAAGAATCAGAAATCTCCTGGCATTCAACACTCTTGGAAACAACAACAGGAGCAGCAGCAGCCAAAGAATCTTCAGAATTGTTCGAAAACTTCTGTTCAGCAGCAGCAACAGCAAGTGAACCCTAATCATAGTCAGTCGCAATCAGGGAGACCTATCAAGCCCACTTACTCGCACTCAAGGAGAGCTTTAGTTACAAACAATTCTCCGGTACCAATCAGCATACATACCATTAACCACAGCCAGCAGACCAGATTCCAGATTCAATCATCGAGTCCCAGTGTTGTCCACAATGAGGACGAGGATGTTATGCCGCCGACGCCCAACCAAAGTGAGAGAAGGCAGAGGAGGTTCCCACGTCGCAATCACAGCCACCGGATGGTGCACAGTCTGCAGGCGGTGAGCCGAGAGTTTACAGAGTCCTCGCCGGAGGGACCTTTAGGGGGATTGCCGGAAAAAGAGGTTGTGCCGTACCAGCAACATGAGCATCCGCGCCAGGTGAAGCGCTCACCAGAAATCCAACAGAACAGCCACATGCAGCAATTGCCTACGGTCAGCGCTTTAAACATAAATGCTAAGGAGTTCAACCCTACCGCAAAATGCAATCCCCCCGACTCAGTGTGCAGATTGAGCGTAAGTCATTGCTCAGTATGTTGAATCCTTATTTTATAATCCCCTTTACATTCGGCAATTACAGCGGAGACGTTGTCGACAGCGTTTTAGGCGATCTTCACTCGCGAAACAACAGAACCAAAGCGAGCCAGGACCATATCCTGAAAGTGGTGCCCCAGAACAAATACTCGAATGCACCTCTGGGATAGATGATCAGCCACAACAGCCAGTCAACATACCAATCCAAGCCAATTTACCACCGGCACCGGCACTACCCACGGTCTTCTTTGATCAGCAGGCGGGAGTTATATGGAGCAACCCATCACCATACATTCCGATTGAAATGCAAAACAACAGTGCCAGCCAGTCGGTTTTTCGGCTAGCCAGTCTCCCGTGTACAGGAGTTGGCACCCCCAATATGGATATATTTACCATATCTCCACCCACTATCCAGCATATCAGCTCCAGCCGCCTCCCATCCAGCATTTCCGGGACAACCCAGTTATCGCATACTCTCAGTTCGCCGCCGGTGGAGAACCAGCACCAGGAACATTTGTGGGAATCATGCAGCCACCAGGACAAGGACCTAATGTACAGCCGGCCTCTGTTGGATATGGATCAGGAGGAAACCCAGCCGGAGCAACAGGACCAGGAATGGCAGTGGGAGTCGGAGATGGAGCCCCCGAGGTTCCAGTCGAAGAAACAGGTCGTCGCCGACGCACTCGGCGAAAAAGACGCGCCCGTCGCTAAGGATGCAGGATCACCACTAGAGCGTCATATGATATTTCGAGCCCCATCGCAGCACGGCCAAGAATATCCCAAGCCGGATCTAAACTGCGTGCCGTCCAGCATCAGGAAACTACATTACCTGATCTCATCACAGTATTCTGACTACTCCTTCGTCTACGCCCTAAGTGCTCAGATCTGTCAGGACTGTGTGCCCATGGATTGCTTTGTTTACCTGAAGATGATACTGCTGGCCAGTATCGTTTCAATCGAATCTGATGAGGTGCGGGCTCCAATTTCCTTATGCATAATCGCCAGCGACAGCCTGATGGCCAGCCGTCTAATGAACAAAGTGGGCCAACTGGCTCCACGTTTCCTGGGACCCCACGAATACGGACTGCAGCCCACTTTCAATGCCCTGCCCTCGCGCTTTAATTGGGTAGTGGCCAGTCCTTTACTATTGGCCCAACAGGGTGTTTACTACGCCGGCGATTGGAATCGTCTGTCCAAGGATCAGGGATGCCAGCTGGAAAAGTGCATCGAAAATGGAGCGGTCCCAGTGCCGCAGTTGCACGTCGATCAGCCCTTGAAGGCAGCCGTTTGGACTTACTGGCAGCCGAACAACTCCACCAATCAGACACTGGCCCTCGCCAAATTGTGCCCGTAAGGTGGACAAAACTAAAAATTACGCTCGTATATTAAGTTAACCTAATTTGCAGAATCTTCGGTCTGCCTATTTATATGGGTGGTCAGGTCAGCAATAGTCTCTGGCACTCCATAATTCAGAAGCACAACGCTGAGGGACAAATTGTGGTCAACGATGGCTTGGACATTCCCGAGGACGACATGCGCATGCTGATACATCTGTTGCATCAGCGCAAGACCACCTTAACCGATCCCGCTCAGCATATGCTGCAAAAGTATTATGTGATCTCCAGGAAAGAGCGACCGAGTAAGTCCATAAAGCAGCAAACCGTCTTCCCAGCTTCAAGAGGAAGGGTCGTGTCAGTACGGTTTTATGAAACAGATCACAGATCAACAATCACTAACCTTCATTCATGATAATCTTCAAACAGATCTCATCCACACTGACTTTAGTAAAGCATTTGACTCTGTAAATCATTCTCGAAACTTCATATATTATTTACACCTTTTGTTACTTTTCTGTGCTCCTCTAATCGATGGCAACTAACGTTTTCCATCCCGCTCATTTCCAGATGTCTTCTCCAGCAAGACCTATATAGTGCTGAAGCAATTAGCTGAGTGCTTTGCCAAGCTGGCGCTGCGTCTGGAGGTCCTTGAATCGGACGTTTGTGTGGCCATCTACCACTGTGAGCATTTCGTGCAGGGCATTTTCGGGGCCAAAGAAAACCAGGCACCGCCGGCAGTCTTCAACTTCAATGTGATCTCCTGCATCGATCCGTACATGAACAAGTTTACACGCTGGCTACTTCAGTATCTGAATAGCTACGAGGACGAGGAGCTGGGGATGCACGCGGACAAGAAGCGGCGCACAGATAGCTGGGCCATGCCCTAAACGCTTGGCATAGATCCCTAGACCAACTTGGCATTGATTTGGCCACTAGACCAATTTTGAATACCTTTTCTAGTTTTATACAAATGAATTTACAGCACTTGTGTTTGTAAACAAAATCGGCACTGAAGCCACTAGATACTACACCTTAACCATTCACTACACAAACAACACCTGAAGCGTTCAAAAACGAAGCCTATATTTGTAAGCATTCACACACAGCAGCCACACACAGACATTCCCCATCTCCTTCACATTCCGTGATATATATGTTTTGTGTATATCGCAAGCTGATCGCGGATAGTTTTCAAAATTTAGTTCCCGAAAATCAGGAACCTGTTTGAATAGTCTTGCACCGTTGTTAATCGCTTATCAACGATGTTTTTGCTAATTTTTTGGAAACTAATTTGTAAAATTGTTTTTGGTACAAGTACTAAAATTAAATGTGTGGCCATGAATGTATATAATTTTTTTTTATAAAAAACATATTTCCACAGAATATGCTTACACCTGAAATGAACTGTGAACAATACATAAAAAATACATAAAATAAGGATGCCATACATATTTTTTAAAATATATGGTAAGAATTGTCAAAAAAAGGAGGACTTTAATTTTTCGTTAATAAAAATAAAACTTAAATGCCAATAATATTCATATAGGGTTTTTTTTGATTTTATGATAAAGACAATATTTGCACAGAAAACCTGAAACAGGCTGTGAATAAATGTAACTTAACAATAATTAAGAAATGAACACCAAGAAAGTTAGATAGTAAAGAGAAATATTAATGGCAAAAAAATATAATTGTTCTTAAATACAGAACGCTCAATTACTGTGTTGACTATGTTAACTATGTAAAGTCAACACAATGTTAGAATACTCAGAATACTTCCGTTTCAAATCGAATAAAAATCATTTGTTTATTAAAAAAAACAATTCTTTTTATTAACTAGCTTGTAGTGTTACACATATATTTATACATAGTTATTGTTATTATTAGTTTAGTGTTTCTCAGTTATTCTTCTGCTTTTGATTATCCTTTCCAGCTGCCTGAGCAAATCGTTCAGTTTTAGTCTTACGCATAGCGATGGGCAAATAGTTTGACCCCCTCCATCTCTCGATTGGATTGTACCAATAATTATACATTTATCAAAATATATGGTATATTTTTCATAAAATATAATAGATAGGCATACAATATTATAACGTTATTGGGTAAATTCACGATGAAACTTCAAGTGTTCAAGAGTCATTTTGGTAGTTACTTTTAAATCGCTATACAATTTGTATACGTTTATTGCTATAGTCTAGGGTTTATGATATATATGCGATCATATAGATGCTTGCCTTTAATACCAGGCCGTCCTAATAAGCAAGAATTTCATAATCTGTTGTATGATTAGGTTTTAGAATGGCGGTGTTAGTAGCTTGGGATTGTTTTTGACTTACATTCGTTTCTAAATCTAGACATAAAAATAGTTCTTAACTACAATATGACAAAGTAAAATGTATATACATAATTTTTAGGTCTAAAAAATACGTTCTTGACTTTGGTCCAGTTCTGAAATCTCAGATTTCGTTAGTTCGCCAAAAAAAAGATAGTTTTAGGTTCCTTTTGCCCGTGTCCTTGTTGAGCAGCTGTTTTTTGGTCTTACATGGCTACTTTTTATTCTTATGTTTCCTTTGTTATTATTAGGTAAGTTATTTGAGCTTATACATTTAATATATTTCCCATATAATGCTGAGACTGTGCACTGGGCAAAAGTGTTTGGATTCCTCCGCGGAATCCGTTAGTAGTCCAGGTTACCCTGGGCTCCGGTAATGATGGCATCGATCCAAATGCGCGCCGCTGAATCGGATGCG
This sequence comes from Drosophila mauritiana, assembly GCF_004382145.1. NCBI lineage: Eukaryota > Metazoa > Arthropoda > Insecta > Diptera > Drosophilidae > Drosophila > Drosophila mauritiana. The sequence goes on along the minus strand of NC_046672.1, from coordinate 16,978,652 downwards.
GCCTGTAAGTTGTAGCTTCGCTTCTTGGTTTTTACAATAAAAGTACAATGCGGTCGGCCGCTCTTCGAGGCATTCAGATGATCCAGATAGACCTCGTCGATGGTCTGTGGATAAGTACAAGACGTGTCTTTAATATACACGAGTTTCAAGTGTACCATAACATGGACTCACTGCAAAATAGGCTCCGCCTCTTGGTTTCCTCTCCGATTTATCCGAGTAGTAAATTAAGGCGCTCCTCTGGCGATCGAGGACAAACCAGCGCCTCGACCAGGCATGAAACGTGGCACCCAGCTTGTGCAGGTAACTGGAAAATCATTCGAATTATAGAATAGTTTGCTTATGCTTTAAGGGGAAAACGACAAGCTTACCCGCGACAACTGTGGGCGTCCACAAACACGTGCGGACACTGATCAATCTGGTGGCCAGCGGTCTCGATGTGGTGGCGCAGATTCAGATCCGGCGAGAATATGGGCAGGTAGCGGGTGAGCGGACGCTGGTGTTTCGGTAGAATGCGTTTCCGATCGCTGGCGGTGCTGCCACCGCTTCCGCTGTTCCCACTTCCGCTGCCCGCCGACGCGGTGTCCTGTGAATTGCTGCTGGCCCGCTTGTTATCCGCCACCGCCGGCGACGCGTTGGAGTCCATCCCGTTGCCAAACTTGGGCGCCTCAATCGCCGCATCGCAATTGTTGGCCTCCGAGAGCGGACGCGGACTACGAGCCACCATTTGATTGGCACCACCTACTCCTCCGCTGCCGCCGCCTCCTATTCCCAAGGCAATGGCATGGTGCTCCAATTCCGGTTGCGAGTGGCGTTGCTGAAATGGTAGAGAGAATCCGTTTAAAATGGGTCTTCAATGCGTTAAAATTTTTGCCAAGTTGCCATTATATTAAGTCTATTAATTTAATATTGCTTTTACATTTAGCACATTTTGATTATTTTTATTGCCAATAAACTTATAGCCTTTGTTGAACGCTTTTATATGATTGTGTCCTCAATAATTCGTAAGTATGATTGTTTTGTCATATATGACTTAACGAAATTTCATGTTTTGCAATGGCTTACATTTTTTAACTACAGAACGAATTCTTCAAAGTATCTTTTATTCATTTATCTATATTCATATTATTGTAACCCGCAAACTTTTGTTGATTTCTTGATTCACAAATTCTATCAGTGATTACTTTTAAAATTCAGTTATAAAACCCAACTCTTGTTAATAAATTCTCGATCCACTCACTAAGTAGTACAACTCATTGCGCTGGCGTGCATTTGCATCCGTGCGCCGATGCTGCACGTAAGTCATCCACACGGACATATCGATGCGAAAATCGACGGAAAACCGGATGGGAAAAATTCTTAAAAAACACTTGTGCTTCCAGTGGAAATGGGCAACTAACTAAGCGATTCTCCGACGAAAACCGATGATGATGGGGCGACCGCCAGCGCCACCAAAGCTTCTTGCTCGACAGACTTTTCGACTTTCAGGCTATCCGACGGATCGCATCGAATGGGGCGCACATGAACATTGTCCAGCAGCCGTAGGATCGCGAACCAGATCGACGTAGTTTAATCCGTAATGGGCCGCGGATCTATGTGGCCAATGAACGTGAGACGATAACGATGGCCAGTCTATTGGCGAGTTCGGTAAATGTGTAAACAAATGGGCTAAGAATCGTGGTGAAACGTAAACATCGCAAAACGAAAAATAATCCAAATAAAATAATACGGAGCGTACAAAACGTAACGCGTAACTAAGTGAGAGAGATACAGCCAAAATAAAACAAAGACCACAGCAAATATTAAACTTATTAATAAGTGCAGTCCATATAGAAATCCGCAATTGAGAGCACGACGGGGTGGTGGGGTGGCTCTTTTAAAATAAACACGGCTAAAATAAAACAGCTAACAAAATGCCGAGGCGGCCAACAACTCGTGACTAACGAGCTGGCGATGGATTTCATCGTCATCCAGGAGGATGGGAGAGGTGCACTCGAAAAAATGTATTTATTCCAATTTAAATAGAGGCTAAAACCTCATTAAGAAAAAAACCAAATTCATTGGCAACTAAGGCTAAATTTGAATAAATAAAATAACTTGAGTGCGAGAGAGTAGCAAACACGGCTATGTTCATATAAAAATTTAACTTGGGAATTATAACGAAGGATATAACAAAAAGATTTGCTACTTTTGTACTTCTTTAAATTGATTTTATTTCACTTAAAAAACTTAAAAGATTTAACACACATCTTTAGCTTTGTTTTTGCGAGCGCATGGCGAAGAGAAACAAGTTTTCTAAAATTACGCATAGGATCGCACTCTTACTCCCACTATTTCTCTTAATCTTAACCCAATTTTTTGTACACTTGCCTTCACGATCGTGTGATCTTGAAAACCAATTGATATTTAACAGTGTAGTTCATTGTCAACTTTATAAGAGTCATTTTAAAAGTTTAGAAAAATCAAAGAAGAAGAGCTTACACTTGAAACTTATTGATATATCACCATCATAAATTTGGAGAAATTACGACTGCAACTCGTAAAATCGTATACTTTGCACAAACAAAAACAAAATGGCAATGAATGAATTTTCGGGTAAATGAAAAAGGGGGATTTACTGGGAAATTCGAGCAAAACAAAAACATGAGTAAGAGATTCTTCTGAAAGCTCTGAACACAGATCATCCAACAGCAAAATAAATAAAGTCAAAGGAGTAATTTACAAATGTTAATGTCGATGAATGTTATTTGTGCGCTAAAAGTCCATCAACGATAACAAATAAAAAGTATTTACAATAAAAAATAAGCAGTGATTCGTTTTAATAAAAAAAAAAAACCGATAAGCCTAGAAACTTGTATACCTATCCGAAAAAGTCTTTGGGTGATTCAGTGAAAGGAAGTTATTAAATTAAAACTAAATTATGGAAAGAACAGCCTTAACAAATTAAATTAAAATATCTTGCATCTAATAGGTTTTTCAAGTAGCTATTACTAATTACTAATGACTTTACTTTGAGCTATATTCCACTTAAATGGTTTTCAATTAGAAGCACGTGAACATGTCAGTAGATAATTCTCAAGAACTCTATTCTATAATATATTCTATATATATATTCATTCTTCAAGAGTTTTTAGGTGGGCAATCTTGTGAATTGCGATCAAGGGAAGCGAAAAGCACTTCATGAAAATATTTCAACCTTGTAGGCATTATTATCGGCAATCAGTTTCATTTGTGGGCCCATTTATTTACACTATTTAGTTATCTGAGCGGAGGTGTTTAATAATTTACAGTTCTCTTATCGCAATTGTTAAACCCCTTGCACTTTATCAAGATATATAAAAAGATACATCGAAACACCCATTCGAGCCAGTTACTAGTAGTCGGCAATTGCATACTTCTTCAGACAAAAGCAGAGTACTAACTAATCTAATCTAACAAATTTTTCTTTGCATTTTGATCTTGTAAGTACCACAAATACCATTTGAATGCAAAACAACCGTCATGCGAGAAATATAGCAGCATTAATCAATGTTTCAGTGGAATTACAAATTCGAAAGATATCCGATTTGTTTATGGACAGAAAGGAAATGGCACATAAATTGGTGGGTGGAAAAATGGATGGGGTCACTGACAATTGCGCTTTTGACCATCAAAAATTTCCCGGAAGCCGGGCCAAAACAAATCTATAAACAAATGGAAAAGCTTTCGCTTTGTTTGGCCTAGGTCATCAATTTAGTGAAGGGGTCAAGATTTATTTTTATTTTTAAATCGCTTCCATCAGCTCACCTGCTGAGGTGTCGTTCCACCAGCTGCTGTTGTTGTTGTCGTCGTCGTGGGACTACTGCCTGTTGACTTTCGGTTTTGTACATTGTTCTCCTTGTCGCCGGCGATCTTCTGCACCTGGTCATCCACTGGGTCACCTGGTTGCTGATTGAGCTTCTGCAACTCGGTCGTCTCGAATAACTTCGCGTCTTTGCCGCCGCTGCAAGAGATAATAAATAAACCATTATTATGAAATGAAAACACCAATATTTGTTAAGAAAATGCAGTTGATTTCTTTTATAATATGAACATTAAGACCTTTAGAAAATATGTGCCTGCATTTGTTTTGATTTCAATGTTTTATTACGCACACAAATCGCCACTAGCACTGATATGTATTTTTATAACTTTTTATATCATATTTTATATCTGTTGAATTCTATCAGAATGTGTCACTATCTCTGAATGCTCTAGTGCCGCGAGTTCCTTATGGATTTATTCATTGGATTTCTGTCACCATAACCACCGGCATTATTTAAGCTTTTTATTCGATCATCGTACCAGCAGGGAATCATCGCGTTGATTCGATTCATCATCTACTTAGAATGACTCATTCCCGCGCGACTTCGATTCCCGATTCCCAATTCCCGATTCCGAATCCGATGGCTAACGCGCTCGAGTTCCAACTACAAGACTGCGAAAGCCCAAAAAACTGACTAAGCGGGCGGACGCAATGGATGTGAATGCACAATCCGAAAGCAACAGTTGGCACACAATCCGACGATTGAGTCACATAGATACTCCGGCGAACGCACACTCGGATACACAATCAGCTGATAAGCTTATCAGCAACGGTGCACAGAGAGAAATGAATTAAGTTTTATGAAAATAATAATTCACAAAGAATTGAATTTCAATTATTTTATTTCATAAACTTGATCGGGAAACTGTATCGAAGACATTTGAAAATATCTTTCGCTTCTATTGCAAAATTTGAGAGCACGAATGGACGGCGAAAAGTCAGAAAAATAAATAATTTGAAAAGCTACTCAGGTGACGGCGCGTCCATTCGATCAGCAAATGAGCACTAAAATAAAACTCCAGTCGGTGGAAGTTTATTATTTGCCCAGACAAATGTGCTCGTCGCGTCTTTATTGATTTTGGTGTGTGGTTTTGTTTGGGTATTCAATTCAAATTTCAAAGTGACTTGACAACCGGTTTTCAAGCGGGTGGAGTGCTGGGCACACATTGTTTAGCTATTAGCCACAAAGTTTGATTAATTATAGGAGCGCGAGTTCAATGAGCAAGCCAATAGGCATTTCAACAACACACTGCACCACAAAACTGGGTATCTTCTTCGGCGAAATGGTATTTTAATCGAGCCATAGTCATTCTAATAAATCAGTATCAATCAAAGGCTGATTCACAAAAGACACTTGTGCCGTAGATACAATTGACAATTAATTAATCAAGAAACGATTTCATTCAACTTCGGACAATTTGCAAGATAAGATATTAAATAATTTATACCAAACAAATCTAAAGTGAATGCTAATTGGTATGGGCGATTATTGGTTAGTTAGCTTAAGCTCTTCACAATACAGCCACCAATTAAATACCTAAATGGTGTAATTATAATTCAAAAATATATATGCAAATATCATTTCGTGCATCCGAGTGTAAGTGGCACTGGAAGTGCATCTTTGTTGTCGCACTTGGAGTAATTATCTCGACAGGGGGCACACATTCAATTAGCCGAGGGGGCAGTGGAGCAGGGGGCTGGATACCGAATGGGGGTCAACTCACTTGGCATCCGATTCCAGCTGGCGTTGCTGCTCCATCGATTGTTGGGTGGAGAGCAGATACTGGGTGCGGGCCTCGTCGTGGCTCTTCTTTTTCAGATCGTACATCTTCTGGCGCTCGTGCTCAATGACCTGATGACCTGTGGACCGTAAATAAGAGTGTGAGTATTAAAAAACTATCAAGCAACTTCCATTGGGAAAATGAATATAAGATTGCAATTTAAGAATTTATTTAATTTCATTTTGTCTTGAAACTTGATTGGCGGTCAAATCGAAGAGTCCACTAATTCGGTTTCAAGAACCACTGTAGCGAAACAATACTAGTTTTAATAGGGTTTCTTTCATGCGTTTGGAAATCAAGTTTGGGAAATGGTACTTTTTAAAACGATTTTGCTTAACTAATTGCTAAACTAATAGCTTCTATAGTTTTCAGATTAAAACTAAGGTTTTCCTACCCTGCTGGGCCAACAGAAGTTTGCGATTCCGCTCGATCTCCATGATGCTGTCAAAGATCTTTGTGCTTGCACCCTGGCTGGCGGAGATGGGCGCATCATTGGCCACCTTGCAGCTGCGATCGATGTCGTCCTGCGAGGGCACACGTCTCTCCAGTGGATTGACCTCAAAGCGATCGCCCTGCAGCGAAAGATTGAAGCTTATCTGCTCGCAGCTGCCGCCTGCCAAATCCTCGAAAAGCTGGAGGGGAAGGCGCTTGGGCGTACTGGTGTTGGCTTCGATCTTATGGTTATAGAACATATTTTCATTCACGCTCTTTGACATCAAGTCCTCTTGGTTACGTCGCTTCGGGCAAAGCAGTTCGGCGGAGCCAAACAGAGATTGGGACATCACGCCATTGACCAGATTACCCCCTGTGGATCCTGGCGAGGTGGGCGAACCTGGTTCCTCCTCATCCGGTCCAATTTGAATGCGCAGAGCGGCCAATTCGGCTTCCAACATAAGACGCTGCTCCTGTCGTTTAAATTCCTCATGACTGGCATGGTGCTCGGACTCCTCCTCGAAATACTGAAACTCTAGGTCCTCGAAAGTCTTTCTATCGCTCTCCAAAGATTCGCATACCAGCTGCAGCTCCTCCTTGAGGCAGGCATTGTTTGGTTTCTGCTTTAACATGGCTCGCAGTCTGCAAGGCGATGGAAAATGTATGTAAATCAAATAGTTTTTCTTTTGTCTATAAGTTGGCTTACTTCTTCAGCTGATCCTGCTTTATTTCGATGGACTGCTTAAGTTTGGCCTGCTGATTCTCCTCCATCACACGAGTGGCATTCCGTTGGGCCTCCAGGCGGCAAACTCGATTCTGCAAGGCCTGCAGTTGCAGACGCGGTGAGGCATTGGCGGCTAAGGGCTGCTCGCCCAATTTCAACTGAAAGGAAAAGAATTTCTTTAGTGAACGGATTCTCAAGAACTTTTTAGAGGGCAATTCTGAAAGGCTTTGACCGTATAGCCGCCTATGGGGTAAGAAAGGATTCTAATTTGAAACTTTAAATGTACCTCCAGTCCCTCGATTCCAGATGAAGGTGGCAGCTCGGCCAGTTCCCGCTTGAGCTGCTTGCGTCGCTGGATGAGCTCCCGACGCTGACGCTGCTCTAGGTGAATGCTTCTGGGTGCCGGAGCTGGCTTTCTGCTCGGTTTGGGTGACTGCGTCTGCGACTCCACGGACTGCAGATTAAGGGTGAGATTGTTGATGTTCTTGTTACTCCGCTTGGCGGGCACCATGCGATCCAATTGCTGCTGCTTTCGTTCGAAGGATTTGAAGAGCTGCTCGTAGTCGCGTTGCTGATTTGGAGCCGGTGGTTTGGGGGCCAATGGTGGCTTCACCATGCTGGGAATGGGCATGGGTTTAGATGTAGACACTACCGCGCTGGATGCCAGAGGTGGTGGACTAATAGCCAAAGCAAAGGCATTGCCAAAGGACACGTCTTTTTTGGGCGACATACAGTTGGTGCGGATCTTTGTCCTCGGGCTCTGTGGCACATACTTGCCACCTGTAGTTGCCGAATGGTTCTGGTTAAGATTCTCATGGCTGGCCCTGACCGCAGCCGTGGGAGCAAGTGCAGTGGAGGACGATCCGCCATCTCCCGCTGAAGCTGGCACATGGATTTGGCCATTGATCTCCACACGATTGGGTCCCAGCAACCGTACATTCTCATAGCCAGAGGAACTACTCAAAAGTGAAATATTGGCACTGCTTGCTGCTCCTGCCTGCTGTGGAAATGGTGACTTATTCTTGTCCCGCGGTAACGAACCATTGGTTTTGATACGGTTCTGCACAATCGGGGAAGATGTGATGCTGGAGGTACTGGAAACATTGTGCGTAGCAGGCATGGAGTTGTTCCGATCCGCGTACTCCGTGCAGATCTTAAGCATATCCTCCAGTTCGGCTCCTCCTCCAGTGCCAGAATTATTACCGGTAGCCAGACCATTATTTATATCGCTATTCACACCATTCATCGAGTAGATCTGCAGGCCACCCGCCTTGGGGTAGCGATCGTAGCGATCGTTATTGACTTTCGTTAGAAGATCCGGTGGAGCCTGCTGCTGCTGCTGATGATGCTGCTCCTTGTAGATCGCCGCATTGCTGGGCACATTCCAGTAACCACCATTGCTGCCAACTCCCTTGGCATACTGATTGTTTAGCTGCTTTTCGTTGCGATGATTCTCGGCGAGATTACGGGCAAAACTGGCGTATTTCTGCCCCAAAACATCCTTGGCCGGCATGTTGACAGTGACCAGGTCGGAGGAGAAGACCTTGGGGCACTCCAGTTCGTAGGTGGATGGGTTATTAATCGGGTTTATGATGCTTTCGTAGAAGGATTCCAGCTCCAGGGACTGACTCAGCTCGTGGGCCTGCCTCGCCGATTGTGTAAAATCGATTTGGGGCATCGAAATCCTTTCATTGGAGCCCATCGCCGATCGCATCATCTGGGCCTCGTCCGGATTGTTGAACCTCAGATAATTCGAGTTGCCAATGGTGATCATTGCCCCCTGGCTAAGCTTCGTCTCCTCCAGGATCGGTGCACCGTCGATCAGTAGGCGAGAATCCTTTTCGGGTACCAGGGTCACCTCGTTGGCGTCGCTCCTGCAAAATTGTACGTGAAAAGGTTAGGTGCATGTGGCAAACATAAAATTATGTATTGTAACTTGTTGTTGCACATCTAATTTAGACTTGCCTTAAAAAAAGTTACATAAATATTTAAGTTAAACAAAGACTTTTGAAGATTTTACCAGTTCTATGTATATGTTTGCATTCATCATATAATATTATTATTAAAATAAGTGTAAAAGTACCTGTAAATGGTGCAGTGGAGTGGACGCACCCCACTTCCATTCAACGATATGCTGCAACTGGCTGCGGATCCAATCGTAGTGTCACCTAAATGGAAATTTAAATAGAGTAAGTGTGATTTTTTTTTAAACTCGGTTTACAAACCAAAAGCCTTACACTTGAAGTGGTTTTCGGTAATGTGAGGTTGGAATATTTCAACAGTCGATTCGGTTCAACAGTATTTCCTATCTCGCTTCACATCTCTCGCTCTCTGATTTTTTGGGAATAAATAGCATATTCTTAACTTCTCTTGGTTTCGGTACAGTGGTAATAACTAACTTTTTTCCAGAAATGCTTTTTTGGATGAATTTGAATTTCTGTTTTAACTATTACACTTTTTTCCTATTTTTTTTTTGTAATTTCTATTAGTTTTTGAATTTTTTTAACATGCCACCGCCAACTTTTTTCATTTATTTCAGGTTCAACTTTATTACTCACTTTATTTAAACCGTTTCAACACTATGCATGCCATTGTAAGCTTTAAAAAAAAAGTTGAGCTTATCGCGGTTTGCTCACCATTATTTTGTCTTTTGTGCGTTGCTTTCGCAAGACTTTTTTTGTGTGCGCTTTGCTACTTGTTGTTTTTGCTTCTAGTTCGGTATTTTGCTTATCGCTTTACAAGTGACCTTGCTGGGGCACAAAATAATAATAAAGAGAGCGAGCAAGAGAGGAGCAAATGCGCACGCGTGGCCGCAGCAGCAAACAAAACGCAAATGACACGTGTGCGAGGGAGAGGGACGCATCCGAGTAACGGTGCGTATCCAGTGGACTCTGTTAGAGATGGCCGCGTGTTGCGATAGCTGTGGTAGCACATATCGAGTCACGAGGTTTTAATAAAAGTTTCTTCCTAACAATTTTAAAACTACTTGTTTTCGTCGTGAATGAATTATATAATTTGTATATTTTAAATTTAAATTCGAAAGTACTTTACTGAACTTTAAAGCTACTTTTTGTGAGCTGTTAGAGTCTTTTCTAGAGTTTCCAACTCGTTCGTGTCTCGTCCATCCCCAAAACTTCCCGCTTTCGCACTCACCTATGTGTATGTAGTGGATGGTGACGGCGGTGCTCAGTCGTCCGCCGCCCAGAGAAACGAGATGCGGATCCGAGGCGGCGACTCTCAGCGACGGATCCTTTTTCGTCAGGGACATCTGCAAAACAAGAAGGTGAAAAGACCGGGAATTAAAAGGGCGCTCGATTGAATACCAGGAATGCACAGTGTCATATGGGAGTTGCATGGCCATGGGCAGCTGGCCAGTAATTGTTATTGGGATTTTTGGCACACTGTTGAGGGATTTCAGGGGTTCCCTATAATTATAAGTGACCATGTGTGTGTACGTACGTACATATGTATGTACGTGTGTGCCAGCACGTGCTCTTCAAAGGGAGGAAATTCCACAGATGTGCTGAATTATTGGCATTTAATGATTTTTGTAATCCCTTATTAAAATTTCGTTTTGAAACCCACGTTTCTCACTATCTCCAACTTTTTACAGCCGAAGTTGCCATAAACTGTATTCACAACTTCCGAATGATGTCATATGTGATGAGTGAGCCGCCTTTCAAGCCGATTTCTGACTCAAACTCACGCACTTGTAGCTGATAAAGTTGCACTCGCAACAGTAAATAGTATATGTATGTACATGCATACATGTATGGTATGTATGTATGGTATATAAAAAATGGAGAAGCAATAGCAACAACAACATCAATCAAACAAGAAATGGTGGAAAATGATTTATGTGCAATATGAATGAATGGTTATGTGTGTTGCTTTTAAAGATTGAAAACTTTATCAGGCAAACAACGTGCGCTCCCATTTTCCAGTTATCCAATGTGGACACATAATGTGGAACGGGTCAACTATAAAGCCACCACCACACACGATGGTCCAACAGCCACAGTGATACGAAAGTTATGGGAATTATCGGTGACATGATCACGGATGACCATAAAGTGGTATTGCAACAGGGGCGTACGTATGATTTTTGCAAGGGGATAATATGGTTTGGTATAAATTTTAGAAACATAATTGTAAGTTAGGATATGTGTATGCATTTCATATTTAATAAACAATTATCATATATTCCTATCAAGTTAAATCTTAAAGTTTAAATCTTAGCCCCCGAAAATCCAGCAGCGGCATGCCACTGAATTATAATGATGATCATGATGCCGCCACTTAATCACAGTCGCCTTTTTGGCGTCGACCACTTTTTGTGTTTATGATCCAATTCGGACTGTTTCAGCTTCGTTTGCTTCACTCCACATTTCCGGGGGGATACGGTAGGGGAAATCCGAGCCGGGAGATAGGCAGATGGGGCCGAATGGGGGCCACCTTTTTGAAAAACGAAAAACAACTTTGGAGGCGGATCACCGGGCGGAAAATGAGGTGGGGGAATGCCCTCCAACGCAATCATTTCCGCGCCCCAAAAATAAAAGTGAAAACTTTTACGAGGACTTCTCTTTTTTCCGCTCATGTACATAGGTCGCTTTAGATGCTATATCGCTTTTTTTTCGTTAAGTGTATGTGCGTGCCTTATCAAAGGCCGAATTTTTCATTTATTTGTTTACGGCTGATTGATTAGGCCCATAACGTATTCGGTCCCAATGATTCAAGCCAACATATTCCATAATATGTATATCCCATGTCACTTTAAATATAGCTAAGGTATTTCGATTTTATGCCAATAAAAACTTAAGGGCTTTTCGGTATTGCCGTTCAATTGAATTATGTTTAATGAAATATAGTTATTTATATATTTTATTCGATCTATCGCACAATTATTGTGAACAATTAACAATATTAGATAATTAGCTTGTTGCAGAATATCCTATTGACTATTGGTATTACTTGTGCAATTTCTTATCGACTTTTTCCAGTTGCATGTCATCGTCCAAATTCAATTTCTTAACCCACAGAGCGCTACTTTCGCTTTCCGTCTAGACGCTTCTTTGGTTTCTTTTTAGTTTGGGGTACCTCATATTCATCATCATCATCATCATCATAATCATTGTGATTATAATCACGATGATGGGCGACTTTGGGGGCTGCATCATCAGCCGATCATTACAACAAAACATTACGAAATGCATTTTAGCTTTTGCTTTCATTCGATTTTCATCTTCTTTCGCTTCACCTCTCGCTTCCCTCGAATTCTGTGGCACGTCATCTTGTGTGACTGGAAAAACTAAAGGAAAATCCACAAGATGTGTAATAAATTACACCGAAGAAAGGCGAGACAACAAAGGCGCTTTTAAAGTGAATCAAATGGCCTGGAATAGTCCATTCGCGGCCAAACGAATCCCCAACCAACGCCAACTCCATCCAAATCCGAAAGTGAGTCAGAAGAAGCGATCCAAGATGCGCTCCCCAATTGCCCCCCTTTCTCCCCCTTCCCTTGAGTTTCGTGTGTTATTGTAGGCTTTTTATGACCGCCAACAACAAAGGTATTCCAATTTCATTGAGATAAGATAAAGGCAAACGGAAAATCATCGAAAGACCACAGATATGCCGCCGCGCAACGAGCATTATGTAAAAACTCTGGAGCGATAACAAACATACATACTTTTCATACACCGCCAGTTAATAATGCGGCCTATAATTGTATAATATGAGAAGAAATAAAACTCGAAGTTTTCAAAACTGAATAATAATGTACATACATGTACATGCATATGTACATCATATCAGTTAGCAGCACCTATGAAAATACGCTATGTGATGTATTTTATGCCACATTTGGCTGTCCGTTAATATATTTTAAGGTGAATAATGCTAGAAACTCCATTATTTTCACCCCTGCTGTGCATTAAAGCGCCAAAACCATTGTGACACGTGTGTGTGTGTGTGTGTGTGTGTGTGTGTGTGTGTGTGTGTGTGTGTGTGTGTGTGTGCGTGTGTGTGTGTGTGTGTGTGTGGAGGGCAGGGAACCCAATAATGTGGCATGGGCCTTTGAAGCTGGGGCATCTTTGCTCACAAGACAAATAATCAAACAAAAAGAGTGTCAACGCAATTAACAGTTTCCTTTTTCCCTTATTTCTACCCGACCATTTGCCTCATTAACCCCCAGATCAGCCCTCTTCACCGATTTAATATACAGCCCCCATCCCCGGCCTCACAGACCGAAATACCCCACCAATGGTTTGACTTTAGCCTGATGAGCTCCCCATCCGATGATGATGAATACATTTTTGCCATTTTTAGTTGACTTTATTTATAGAGAGCAAACACAGCTGGTAAATATGCCTCCCTTTCTCTGTTGTTGCTTACACAGCAAAAAACAAGAGCATACTCGGGAGATTTTTACGTTCAAATACAAAAGCCCTAATATCATGTTATGCAACAATATTTGTTTTAGGATTAACCTTTAAGATATGCATATACAGCTGAATTTTTTTTTTTTTTTTTTTTTTTTATTAAATGACGAATCCGTACATCATAATATTGTATCTTAACATCACAGGGTGGTAATACAGCTGACATTAAAAGAGAAAGAACATTTTTAGGAGCATGCAAATGCATACCTTATAAAGAAATACAAATATTGAAAATATCCCTAAAAAGTTGATAGTTTCATATGACATATTTAATAACGCTTTTCATTACTTTAAATGTCTCTCGTTTTTAGAAGTGTAACAAATATATGCAAGGTGCATTAGCCAACTGTCAATATTTTCAATTGGCAAAAAACTCGGTTTGTTTGTTTGCTTGTTTTTGAGACTGCTGCTGTCAGTTTTGGCTCCATTTCAGTGCCAAAAATCCACACAATCCCCACGGACAAGTTTTCTACTCTTTCGCTGAGGCTGGTGGGCGTGATCCGAGGGCGTTTGCTAATGGCATTTTGCTGTTTCAAAGCCAAACAAATGCCAAATGTAAGCCAATGTGGAATTCAGCTTGCGACGTGACCTGAACAAGGGAATTAAAACCCTTGGCTAAATGACATATGTATGTACATACGTATGTACAAAGGTACATATGAACTTCCGGCAATTGGAACTCCACTTCATAGTTAAACTTGTGATTCGAGAAACGTGTCATGAAATCATAACAATTATTTGGCATAATTATTGTTATGCAGAAACAAATTCACAGCAGACCAGAATTAAATAAACACATTCATTTTATTTATAATTACATATACTAATGATAATAATATTATCTAGAAGCCCTGTGCAGATTGTGTAATCCACTGAAAATGCGACCTTATTTGGCACATTATCATGGGTTAAGCATATAATAAATGTTGATATTTACCCAATTTAAGAAGCTCGAGACCTCAAAAATATATATGTATATAATATTAAAAAAAGTCAAATGTGGAACACGGTTTTTTTTTTACCGACAGACCAAATGAGAAACATATGCATATATGACACACAATTGCGAGCAAATTTCTTGGCTATAAAATTATACAAACATAATTATCTATGCACAAGCCGAAATAAAACAGTTTATTTCGTTGGCAAATTGTGAATTAAAATGATGAAAAAAAACAAACAGAAAACAGAACTCAATAAAGCCCACGTACAGTGAATATGCCATAAATTAAATGCCAAAAATGAAAGTAAATATAAATAATCTTGCATTTAACCAGGGTACATATTTGTTTTTAATAAGCAATAAGTTTTTCCTTCGAATCAATAAAGTTCACCTGTAATTTATGTTCCGAAGGTCAGTCGACACAGTTACGTGCGTGAAACAAAACGTAAATAAATTTATTCCGGGACAGCGGGGAGTGGTGAAAAGGGGGTCGCACGCCCATGCCTTGTGCATATCAAAATGCAACCCACTTTTGGTACCACGCCCCCATTTTTCCCACACAAACACACGCACGCACGCACACACCTCTTGATAATAAATAATGTGTGAAAATTATCGTGGCACTTGCTTCTCACCTGTCGCAAATTGAAATGATGATTCTCAAAGGGTTTTCACACTCATCCCCCCTTTCTATGTTTCTATGGCTATTCTATGGCTGTGACACAGTTTTAAGTCTATTAACTTGTCCAAAACTCCACCCACGCGAAAGAGAAGGGTTAACTGTGTGCTGTGGGCGCCACTTGGAAACTTTGGACTGTCAAAAAGCCGGCACAGAGATGACAACAAACAAAGGAGTATAGTAAGCATTTTTTCATTATTTATATATACATATATTTTATACCTTTATAATGTTGCACTATAGTGATAGGAAGTTGAAGATTGAGATAAACGGATGCCTAATTTAAATAGATTTTAAATTCGACTTAAAGTTATAGTTCGATGGGCATTAATTCGGCTTAAGTAACTTTAACATGGCAATTAATAAGAATAGAAACAAAGTGAAACAAACTTAATTAACAGACGGGATTTTCGGGCCATCACTAGATCTCCGAATCTCCATTTTCGATGGGGTTATGTGGGGGCCCCTTTCTGTGTGTCAAGTGGCTTGTTAATTATGCTTATGACTTGAAGAGAATTACCCGAAAATGGGGAGAAACTGAAGCTATGGAGTGGCTTTTGGGAGATATACCAAAAAATAACAAAAAAAATATCTAATTAACACACAATTTGAGGCAATTCTCAGTCGGCTAGATGCTCATCTCCAACCAATTGAGTTCAATTGAAGTAGCGACCAAACAACAATGGCACACCATTTATGAATCATTTGTGGCAAATATAACAAAATCAGTAGGGGAAATTGCAGAAAGCGTGCGCCGCACTGCAAAATGCAAATGCAAATGCAAACAAATGCGTGATGTCATCACAAAGGCAGCAGCAAAACAGCAGCAACATCGAGCAATTGCATTTAACACGACAACAACGAAGACAAAGCGTTCACCACAATCGGCGGGCCAAGTTGTATGAGTACACTGGGAGAAAAAAGGCATAGTGGCCATAAGGTCGTTTGTATGTGATAAATCTTTTTTTTTGTTCCTTGAGCTTTCAGATGTATGAATGCAATTCTTAAAGCTCGCCTATGAGTATCGTTATAAATTTAGGTACATATTTTTTAAATATTTTTATAACTAAATATATATATCGTTTTGCATTTGATCGTTTTACCAAACTACTGGCTAATATCTCAATTTATTTCTTATTTGCTTAACAATTTATTTACTTTTTTTTTCGTTCTGTAGAGGTTACTGTTGTTATTTTTTTTTATTATTATTATTTTTTTTTTTGTGAATATGCGGCTGTGTGGGGGGTAGAGTAATTCAAAGTAAAGTGAGGCAAAGTGAAACAACAAAACTTGATTTGACTGGATGACTTCATTAACGGAACACGACGCAGCAGACAAAGCGATTTTACATCCCCACGTACTCATTGAAAAAAAAAACGAAGAAATGTTATTAAAAACTATTGCGCAAATCCATAATTATTAATTATGGGTAACAGTAAGAATCGTATGTAAACAGATCTAAAACTTCATATTCATTGTTTTAATGAGATTATTTTACTGGAAAGAGTAGTGTTTTTACATCATTGATTCTATTTATTAACAGACCTCATCTTTCTTTTTTAAGGTGGGCGTGTTGTTTTTAATTTATTTAGTTTGTTGATTCAATTAAATTCAACTTTGCGCATTGCGTTTAATTAAAGTCCAAGCCCCAAGATGAAAATGAAGGCCATCTTTGTCCCACGCAAAGTGCGTGGATTCCAGGGGCGAACAAGGGTTAATGCTGGCGGTTTGTTGAACTCACAAACACAAAACTACGCTTTTTTTCAGTCCTTTTGTTTTTGCACTGCTTACGACCGGAAAACGGAAGCGCCTGTTTTGGTATTGTTTATTATTGTCTGCATTTATGCTGCGCTGTCCATTGAAAGAATTATGAATGTGCGTTTATGGTTATGGGCTAGAGACTCCGCGTATAGGGAATGCATATTTACATCTAGGGTATAGAGAATGGAACCTGCGACTAGACAACCACGAGCGGCGAATTGGAACGAAATGGTGACTTTGCAATGGGAGCACCGTTGTCGCTGCCAAAGGTGTCGCCTCCAACAATTGCCACATGTCGCACATGGCACGTACACTGCGAAAAACGAGGTTATATATTATATAGAGGTATATTGCTATATGTGTACGATCACTTTTCCATTCTAGTCAGTTTTAAAAGCATAGGAAATTGTTTAAATTTAAAAAAAAATTTTTAATTTAAAGCGATTTTTCTCTACAATAAAATTTTCGATTTGTTAATAGTGTAAATGTTTTTTATATTTGCATCAGCTTTTTGAATAGTTTTTTTATCGACTAATTTAGACAACTTATCGACACACTCTTGATATGATCGATATACAATTTGATATTTTAGGTGTTGTATGAGCGAGGAGACGCTTTCACTAGTTTTTCATGATCTATCAACCCTCTCAAAAGTTAAGTGCGTGTCTGCTGCTTTGGAATATTAGACAGGTGAAATGGGGTTACGTTCATATCCGATATCTTTTCCAGTGCACCGCCGCATATTCATCACTCACACACACACGGATATGGACGCACCATTAAAGATCAGCGACGGTGACAAAGTGCATCCGGTTTTCAAAAAGTGTTGGATGCAAATGTGCAAGGCGGGGGATAAAGAGAACGAGTAGGAGGAGGAGGAGCAGTTGGATAAGGAGATGGAGAAGCCAGCGATAGATGGAGAGAAAAGTCATCAAAATGGAGGGGGAACAGAAAATAACAATATTGGCAACGCACTTTTCGCAGGGAGGGAAATTGAAATCGAAACATGTGCAGCGCTGTTAAATGCTTCTGCTTCCCATTTCCACTCTTTTCCCAACCAGCTGCAACACCATAAAGTGTGAAATGGAAAAACACATTAAAAAAGCAGGGAAAAAGTCGGGGCAAAAGAACAAAACATATGCTGGCTGGCTGTCTGACTGGCGGGTCGGTAAAATGCGGCACAGTGGGTCAAATAGTGTTAAATCATTAAAGTACGAAAAATATTAAAGCGCCACGGAAGCTCATTAAATTTCCCATTTGAACATTTTCCCAAATGTAGCTTAATTCAATGGGAACGAGCCAACAATTAAATAGCAAAATATAGGTTGCTGCTGCCAGAGCGGAAAAATAAATATTATGAAACTAAAGAACGCGATAGCAATATTACAAAATGTCTGCAAAATTTTTTTAAAATAAATACTGAAACATATCACAAAAATATGTTTTCGAAATAAATCCAAAAATATGCTGGGAAACTAATAAATATATCATATGCCACAATATACATCTAAACTTTCTTTTGTCGATCTATGGCATATTATAATATATAGTATTCCAGCCATGTTGGGAGTAGGATCACGTTCAGATCACGTTGCAAAAATTGGAAAAGCCCATTAATTCGGAGACTTTCGGGAACCGGATCTTCAAAGGCGATTCTGCGAAATTCCTTTGAGTGGCTTTGCATAACCAGCACTATTGTGTTTCGCCGGGCTATGTAATTCTAGGCGGAAGGAGTGGAGCTCTGGAGGACGGGGTGGTCAAACACGATGATTCCGCAGAACAATGCCATCCATCTTGCACTTGATGCGGGGCCATTTGATGCCATTTGGGCGAGAAAATAAACTTCTCTGGAACGAAACTGAAATGCCCACCCACAGAGGATGCGAAAAAAAAGACCCCCGTTGGAAAAAAGCCGAGCCGGCAAAAATCAAATCTTATCGCACTCATTTCGCTTGGTCGGCAAACTTGTGGAAGGCAGTGTGAGTATCCACATCTGTTTGTCCATTCGTTGACATCCAAACTGCAATCCGAACCAAACCAGAGTTTTATGATCTCTTTTTTTTCTTGGCCAATGTTGTGTTGATGTTTAAACGAGCTGACTGCAGACGAGGCAAAATGACACACAGAACATTGGTGTTTATGTTTTTTTATGAAACTTATGCGAGATTTGTACCATTAAAAATAGACTTATTGAGCCACCAAATATTTAGTTTAATCAGGCGGATTTATAGAAGTGGTATTTAAGCAATTATTTTGAAAAAAAAGATTAAAAAAAAAAAATTAACATGGGCTTGAAAATTAACTAAAATTTAAATCAAATACATTTTCTTTTGTAAATGTAAGACATTAGTGATGGTAAATCCAGGTATATCAATATATTTTTGCATGCCAAAAATATGTCTAACTATATACTATATAAAATACATTTTAACGTGGGCTGCGCGTAAGTATGTTAATTTAACTGAGCTCATTTCTTGAAGCAAAACAACAGCTCAGACATACGAAAACCAAACCGGCAAAGAAAATAACAAAAATTGTTAGCTGAGCCCAGCTAAGCCAACAAATTAATAAAAGGCCATGACAATCGAGCGACGGAAAATCAACAAATTCGCGGCAGTTTTTGGTTTCAATTGCATTATTTGCCTTTCGTGTAAATGACAATATGTATTCATTAATCCCAGTCAAAAGTCGATTTTTGCCTTAAACTTCGTTTTGCTTTATTTTCCGAATGCCCTTTTTTTTATTTTATTTATTTTTTATCTCAGACACGTTCCACTCGCGTTTGAAATTTCGCAGCCCAAAAAACGAAACGCAAAAAAAAAAGACAAATAAAAAACCGTACAGAGGAGAAATAAAAAAAAGGTAATATAAGCCCCGAACGAGTTCTCGGGTAAATAATTAAATATGTATCTTGACTCTTTATATTCGCTGGTTATTTGTGTATTTAGCCGGTCTATTCATTTACTGGCCTTGCCATTCCCAGCGATGCCAATTTGAGCAATTTACATAATTCCAGTCGCTGGGAATGGGCTTTGTGGCCGAATAGTAATAGTAACCACATTTAGACGTCATAACATCTGGCGGAAACTCGTAGGCATTACAATACTGTAATTACAGTCTACTTTCCACTGCTGAGCCGCGGATTTTCTTTTTAATTTCTAGCTTAACTCGGCTGGCTAGTTTAAACGGACATAAGTAACATGATTAGTAGCAAAATACAGACATATGTGGTACAGGCAGGATTTTATTTTTAACAAACAAGTGTTATTACTTAAAGTAAACCCTTGTCATTTAAGTAATAATTGAATGTTAAGGCCATAGAACTATTTAATTTAATTACTTAATATTAATATCAAAACTCTCGAATATGCAACATAGTTTTGGATATTTAAGGCTTGCTTCCTTAAGACTAAAGTAAATACCTTGCTAACCATTAGCTATATATATATTAACTGACTAATAAAGAAATCAGTATTTAAATATAATACGGAACAGAAACGGAAGAAACCGTCCTTATGAAGTGCATTCAAATCCGTGGCGAGGTTACCCGCCAGCTGGGAGTTCACAGTGGTTGCATCGCAATGTGGCAGCCACGCCCCAAAAAGGAAAAGGCAACAAAAGAAGAAACGCGCAACCGAACTTTCGCAACTGGCCGCCCGCTTTGACTTATCCACGGACCCGCCGTTTAACCCTCGCCAGCCGCAGCCACCACAAGTGACCCACTCACTCGAGAATCGAAAATGGGGAATGGAGAATCCCTCTCTTTTCGCCTGTCTGAGAGCTGCTTTTTATGGAAACCGGCTAAATTCCATTTGATTTGGAAGTCGAGCCAAGAGCCAGAGCCTCCGTCTTCTTGTCATCATTTCTGTGCCTTTGCTTTTCTCTTCCTTCTTTCTCTGCACGGAAAAAAATACATACATTTTTTCCCACATATCGCCAGTTAGCGGACTAAAAATGCATTGCTGATCCATTAACATATTGCCATTCCTGAAGCCCAACTGGTTTTTCGTTGGCTGTCTTTAAGGTGTGATAAAAAATCTTGTATATTGTTGGATTTCAGCCTAACTTGAAAAATGTTACAATTGTGATGGGCAAGTTTAAGATGACCAAATGCCGGCCAAATAATCTTATCTTTTCCGTCTTCACTTTAAGCTTGCCTAAATGTTGTTTATCTTAATCTTTAAATAAGGGTAATAAGGGAAATAATTTAGGGTTACGAACTTTCTATTGTCTATTGAGATAATTTTAAGAATAAAAGAAAATTATGATATTGGAGATTACACTTTTCTTTCCTTAGTTAATAGGTTCTCTCTCTTGGATTCAGGAAAGTTATTTACTAGTAAGCCCAGAGATCCTATTAGCCTTTTGCCTCGAGGAGGCAGCTCTATTGTTATCAAGACATATTTTCCAAGTTGATTCTGAAGCAAATATTTCCAATCAGGAAAAATCATATAAAACTATATTAAATTTGTATAGTTTTCTATACGATTGCGCTTTACTGTACATTTTCTTAGTAAGTTATTTTTCTCAGTGCACTGCATTTTACTTCGACTGTCAAGGGCGTTTTCTTCTCTATTTGGAAATAAACAGTTACTTTTGGGACTTCAATATTGTTGCATTTACTATATATGAAGAGCATAACTTACTTTACAACTTCCGTTGTTAACTGTTGCTGTTTGTTGTTGTTGGGCTGCTAGGAAGTGTCACAGTTCTCGTCGAATTTGCATTCAATAATAACAAAAACAAAGAACACAAGAAGCTAAAAGCCGCGCAAGCAAACAAACAAACACACACACACGCACGCACGAGGGCACACGCACACCAGTGCGCGAAACGAGTTTATTTGCTGCACACAACAGCAACAACAACAACAAAGGCGAAAAGGAAACCGCAAGCAGCCAAGGATAAAATGCGATTTGCAATTAAATTCCACCGCATCGTCGGGTGCTCGATTTTCTCTCAGTGCTGAATGGAAGGCAGCGGACGAGCCAGTGAACGTAAAAAAAAACAAAACAAAACACGGCGAAAAAAAGGTAAATAAACGCACGAAACGCCGACGAAGGAACTATTTACAAACTCTCATCGCTTTTGAACCGAATTCAGCAACGCAACAACAGCAACTACTCAAGCGGACAGTGTGACCAGCGCGGTTAGAGTTGGAAATACCGCAGGGCAGAAAATAATACCACCATATACTAATTTGTTCAGCGAAAATACCACTGCTGTGCCGCCATAGTAATTTATTCTACTTTCTCTTCTAAAAGTAAGGATAAATATAATTATCTCATAAAAAAAAACTTTTTAAAGCTCTCAATTCAAGCTCCTCGATCTCAATCACACCATCGCTTGTTCTTAAAACTATACAATTAATTCTATCGACATTAGTGTTACCTAGTACATTACATTTACATATAGTTTACATTCCGCCTACCTGGCTTAAGACCTCGATCTACTATCTACCACCTATCTAAAATGCTATGCTAAGGTTTACAATGTTTGTCCAATGTTTCAATATCGCTGGTTCCAATAAACCCTTAAATGATAACTGCGTTAGTTGACAATCATCTACATCAATAATTTTATAACGGTCACTTTTAAACACTATTTAACATGAAAATTTATTTGTATATGGGCCGCGGTATTCAGGTGCGACTTTTTTATTAACTCCAGGTGTTACGTATAGCTACAAAATCTCCAAATTTATGTTCCAAAGGAGCTTTATTATTCTTCGCATAATATTGCTCATTTTTGTGTTGTGAGTGCTGGATATTCCTAGTAAAACAAGATCCTCGGTCAAAAATAATTCTTCTTGGCGCCACCGATCGTACTTATCCCACTTCCAGGAATCGTCTCAGTTGTTGGTTCTTGATCTGTCTCTATTGTTTTTGATAGGTTTGTCGCTACGGATTTATTTTAATTATCGCGTCTTCAGTCGCTTCTTCACCAAAATAAATTTTTTTTGCTTTTAATATGCCAATTAGTTCGGGTTTTGATTTTTTAGATTAACACTAAATTCCATTGTATTCCTGCTTTATTAGTGTTGTGTTGGTCTGTAACAATCTTTTTAATCACTTTGTTTCTCTTTTAAGCTCTCAATTCAAACTCGTCAATCTCGATCACACGATCGTTTGTTCTTAAGACTTAACAATTAATTCTATCGATATTAGTGTTACCTAGTAGTATATATATATACACAATTTACAAATTTTTCTATTAATAAACAATCAACTGTGTCGCCCATCGAAAAATGTTATTGATAGACGTAATTAGTATTTTCGAAATGAACTGGAACTTGTTAACCCAAATGTGCCTGGGCACACTGCTTTCGCCTTTGTAACTAACCGCCAAAGATGAAGCTTTTCATTGTCGCGCGAAGAGTTGGAAAACATACTACGGTGAGTAATCACTCTTCCATCTGGGCGTAGTTGCGTCGCAATAGCTGTTTAGGTATATCTTTCCCATCGTCCAGGAAGCGAATTAGGAAGCCATCCGGCAGGCGCTGTACCAGGTGTACATTCATCTCCGTGTTTAGCAGCTTACTCTTGAGATACTCAATGCAATCCATTGTCGTTTGGTGTGTCAGATATTTTGACCTTACAATTCCCTCAATGTGAAAACTAACGCTGCGATGGGGCTTCAAGCTGTCCACGTTTTCACATGGAGCCAAGCAGTTCAGGGACACGAACTCCGTGTTGCCGTAATCCACATAGAAGATCATTTACTCATTGGGAAATTCATCGATTATTTGGGCGCGATAGAAGCAACCATCACTGTAGAGAGCAAGTACGGTTTCGACTTGAAGGTCAGTTTGTTCTCTGGCACATCCTTTTTGTTCCACACCAACGGCGGAGATCCGTCCAAAAACTGGCAATAATCCGGCTGCCAATACTCTGGCTGTGTTTGACAATGACGGCGGGCCGGCTTCTGATGATTTGGCTCCTTATTCTGTGGTTGGTTGTGGTACTTATTGCAGTAAGTAAGCCTCTGGAAAGCGTGCGCGGGCTTGCGTACCATACGCAAATATATCGCTAACACAGAACTTATTCTATGTTAGCGTTTTACTTGCGTATGGTACGCAAGCCCACGAACACTATCAAGAGGCTTACTTACTGCAATAAGTAGCACAAGAACCACAGAATATGGATCCAAATCAGCAGAAGCAGGACCGCCGTTATTGTCTAACACAGCCAGAGTATTGGCAGTAACCGTCAGCGGGATGAAGAAATAAGGAAAGCAGCTAAGCGCGAGGAGCAGGCTAAAGCAGATCCAACGGACATCATAATCCAAGAGCTGTTGGAGGAGTCATCCATAGAACAGTAGAATAAATCGATTATGATAAAAACCCACTCCTTTTCCTTGGTCAGGCAATCACACAAATCATAAATTTGGTGGGGCTAGCCATTGCAATTAGTGGCGAGCAACAATAGAAAAAATCGGTTCTTTACATCTGGCTTGGCTTGGCTTGACACAAGCTGGTCGTAAATCCCAAGACCTGCTATGCAACCAGGATGGAACTGCAAAAAAGCCCGTAATTAATATCCCACTGAACACCCAGTTGGAACACAAGTCCCTACTCACCACTCCTTAGCCCACAACCCCACTCATTGCCCCATTAGGCTGCACACGTAACGGAACGGTGGCAACAATCACAATGACTGTGTCCCTTGCCTACTGTCATTTTATGGTTGTCAACGAGCAAAAATGTATCAACCAGGACGTGTATTTAATTTACAATTTCACTCTGGCAACGAAAGAAAGAACCAGGAGTTCCTCCTCAGATTAACTCGATCTTTCAATCGGCCGAACCGCGTGCACTATGACGTCATTACAAGGCGTGGGGTGTGGGGCGTGGCAAGGTGGTTGGCTGTCGACAGGCTGCCCCCGGCATTAGTTTAAAGCCAGATAGGAGGGCCACATCCATTCGACAAACACGCGGGCCGCCAAAAAGCCGTAACCGCCGACTTTCCGACTTTAATCGCAACTCACAATAAATTTAACAGAACTGAATTTCAAAAAAAGATTCTTAACCAGAGAATTTTAAGCGTAAAATGATTGAAAATGAATTTTATCAAAACTGATTGGCAGGTGGAAAAAAATTGAAATTTTGGTCCACACGAATACACGTTTTAATATTAACGTTTTATTATATTTGTAATTTTTCTTACCTAACTTATTTGTAAGAATTTTGAATAATATTTTGTCTGATGTGTGTTCCGACTGTCCCAAGTTACGACTGAGGTTCGAAAAACCGAATTGCTAGCTGTATACGTGTACGGCAAACCCCACGCCAACTAGATCGAATAAATTTAGATTTGATCAAAACGACGCCGGCGGATTCGCATCCTGGGAAACATCCTTCTGTTAGGTGGGTAAGCCACCATGTTTTCCTTTGCCGTTGGCGGTGTGGTACAGAAAAATAGCAGTGCAAGAGAAACTAAGAAATACAACGGTGTTTTTCCATATTCCTTTTCCGCATCGACTTCACATTCCACTTATTTTTGTAAAATGGAATGTGTAGATATGGAAAAAAAGAAAATTCCGTTAGTTTTTCATGCTATCCCTTTTTTATTTACATTCTTGAGCAAAATCACAACTTTTAGGCTGTTCATAAGAATAGCAGTGTCTGGTTTTGAGCAACGTAAAGTCCCGAAATGATTAATATTTTCTAAAAAGTGAGTTTGGTTAAGTTAATTGGTATATTTTAAAGGGCAATAAATTAAAAAAAAATTTAAAAAATTGTATTTTAGTGGGTAGAGGACACCACTGCTCCCAGGAGAAAAGAATGTTAATTCTTAAGCTAAGAAAGGAAGGAAAAACATATAAGGACATTCAAAAAACCCTTGAATGTTCTGCCAAAATGGTATCCAATGCCATTAAATATAATTGGAAGCCCGAAAACCGTGGTACCAAACCTAAAACCACAGATATAGAGGATCGACGCATAGTTCGTTACAGCAAAGCCTATCCTTTTACATCCTCTAGGGACATGAAGTCTGAGCTGAACTTGGGAATCAGTGACGTTACAATTCGGAGACGTCTACTTAATCAAAATTTAAGCGCGAGGAGTCCACGAAAGGTGCCCCTACTTAGCCCATGGCCAGCACAATCTCCCGACTTAAACCCGATTGAAAACCTGTGGGGGGATATGTCTCGAAGAATTCCCCAACGACTAAGGTTGAGCTTTGGCAAGTTGTGCAGGATGCATGGGCAAAAATACCCCCCAAACGTTGCCAGGACCTGGTGGACTCCATGCCGCGTAGGTGTAGGGCTGTGCTGGCTAACAAAGGCAATCCAACCAAGTATTAGACCCTAATTAACACATTAAAAAAAAAACTATGTTAGTTCTAAGTCATGTTGAATTTTGTGACTATTTTTTCATAGCACTGCTATTTCATTGAACACCAGAATTTCTGCCTCTTTTGTTGTTTTTATCTATATATTCGAAACTATTGAAGAAATAAAAGTGAAACTTTTGTTGAATTGTTTGAAATTGAATACCTAATGATATTATAAAAAAAAATTTTCCAATAAAACTTTAAATCATAGGATTTTTTTATCTTAAACTCGCAGGTCCCAAGCACTGCTATTTTTTTGAACACAGCTGTAAGTTCATCATATTAAATTAAATATTAATATTCAGCTTATTTAAATTTCTAGCTGCCGCGCTAATTAACTCGGTGTGGCTAAGAAATTTTGGTCGAATCGTATCGACGTGTTGTACACTTTATATGGTCAGAGACTAAGTTACATCATTTTCAACGAATCTAGTATACCCTTTTACTCTACGAGTAAGGTGTTTAACTACGTGTTGTGACCTTCTTACTTGGACAAAATGGGTGTTGGTTGCAGTGATCCCTCTGTAATCTTTGCACTTCAGATTCTACTTTTTGGTTTTGTTGGAGTCCAGCCCCATTGATACTGCTGCCGCCTATCATCTGGATCATCGAGTACAGAATATCCTTAAAGTCTATCTATTGGCAATAGAATTCAGATTTTGGACAATATAACATCCCTTTTTTGGGTATTGAACTGAAGGCTGAAGGTGGATGAAGTCAAATAAGTCAGTAAGTAATAATAAGCATATCGATTTCCAATGCTTTGTATGTGTCACATTTGTTTAAAAGTTTGAAACAGCTTAAAATAAGCCATGTTTGTCTGTCCGTCCGTATCTCGGGATCTGAGGCACTCTACAGGCTAGAAAGCTATAAGATAAGGTTGCCACACCCCGATCCGAATAACTCCCAAATAAGGAAAACAGCATCTGCTTTGCCCTTGGCTCTGGAACTATAAAAGGAACTATAAAGGTTGAGATTAGACATACAGATCCTAGAGACGCAAGTTTGTTGAGCCATGATGCCACGCCCACTCTAACGCCCACAAGCCGCCAAAAACTGCCACGCCAACACTTTTAAACAATTTTAAAATTTTTATGATTTTAATTCCCAATATCTATCGATAAAAATAATAAAATTTCGCGTTTGCATTTTCACTTGCTCAGTAACGGGTATCTGATTCTCTTGCTCTACTTGTGCTTTAAAAACCAAGTAATTGCTTTTTTGACCGTTTTTAAGTTTCTTCCAATTGGATTTGTGGCTAGAATGAAATCAATTTACACATCTCTAGCGGTTCCTTAGCAGAGACTCAAACCAGTGTTCATAACTTTGATGTTAATTTGAAAACATGGAAGAGTAAAGTATTTAGAGTATTTAGAGCGCTTTTAAAATATTTACTCATTTTGTAAATCACTTGTTACAATATTTATTGTATGTAAGTATTATCATTTCATTGACCTCCATAAAATTAGAAATCTAATTATGTAGAAATGTATATTTACAATAAATACCAAATGAACTCTGAGCGAACCAGTTCATTTAAACGCCAATGGTGGGCCGTTTATTCAACTTCAAAAAGATAACGTTTTCACATCACTAGGAAGTTCTGATAAATCATATATTACTAAATTTTTCGTTTATTTTTAACTGTTGAAAAACAAGACAGAAGTAATTGAAATGCCGGTGAGTAAAATACAACGAGGTATGCAGCTGCAGATGGACAGTTTCCTAACATTAAACGCATTAAGCCCTTAACCCGCCCATTTGTTTACATGGTTCGCACAGGCCTTTCACTCGGAAATAGAGGATTTCCAAGCCTCGGTGGGAAATATGGCCCTTCTACCATTACGCACCCAAGTCCGAGGACCAGCGCCCACTGTTGATATTCCCAACGACATCATCGATGAGTCACTCTACTTCTGGAAATCGAACATTTTCTTCCGCACTTACGAAGTTAAGGTTGGTGTGACTGGACAAAGAAATGAGCACAGCGATAAAGCGAGGCGATATTCTAATTTTAAAGTGAAGATACATCAAGGAGACGGCACAGTTAAATATTTCGAAACAACCTTATAGCCCTAGTAAAGTCAATTTCATAATGTTAAAGCCAAGTGCGTTATCTTACCGTCTTCATTTGTAGAAATATGTCGTTACAATCAGCCTGATAAGAGTGCAGTTATTTGTTTATTTTTTGGTAATATCCCCTTGTTTTATGTTTTTCCAAGAGTTGGCTATTTCTATATAATGAAATGATTTTTTTTGTAATTTTTTAAATAAGCTTTGAAAGTTTGGATTTTTTTTTTAAATGTTCAATAATGTCTAAGCCTTATCAATTATGATATAATTCTTAGAATATTGCTGCTATGTCTAAACTTTTAAACTTACTTTTAAAAAATCCCTATTCCATACATTCCATGTTTATCTAATCGCAGTCGGAGGTGGACAGGGTGCTTATCTACATAACGCTCTACATCACGGAATGTTTGAAGCGATTGGCCCGCTGCACAAGCAAGTTGCAGGGTCAGCAGGAGCTCTATACGCTGGCCATCTCGCGGTTCGATATACCCGGAGATGCGGGATTCCCCCTGAACGGAATCTACACCAAGCCCGAGGATCCGGAGCTGATGCGTCAGTACTTCCTACAGTTGCGCCAGGAAACCGGCAACAGATTGCTGGAAAAGGTCTTCGATACTCCGGATGGAAAGCCGAGCAAGTGGTGGATATGCTTTGCCAAGAAGAAGTTCATGGAGAAGAGTCTTTCGGGACCGGGAATGTAGAAGACTCGCTTACATATATACTGCCACCAAAATTTACGAATAAACTGCTTTGAATGTATTAAATTCGTTGTGCATTTTATATTTTACATTGTAAGCGAACTTAGTGTAAAACATTGTTGGCTGAAGGCTAGTTAATACTCTATATATATTTATAAAATCGATTAATAGTATTTATTACATATGGCTTTAACGATCATTTGCAGGCTCTCACACAATCAAAGCCTCATTGGTTTGGTAATCAATTATTAAAATGGGTTATAGCTGCAGATCATGTTTTTGCTTTATGCCTCCTTTTCGTTTTTGTGCCAAATAAACGTTTCTTTATACATACAAACAAATGCACAGCTTAAAACTATCAACAAAATAATAAAAAAAAAAATTGTGGAAAAATACACAAATTAATCTTACAACAGAACAGGACAACGCATTCACATAGTTCCGCGGAATGACAGCATTATTTATGTACAAAAAAGATACTTGCTAGCGCTCTAAGCCTACTTAAACTCCTTGACGATCTCCACGATGCTCTGGTAGGTGCCAGTGACGATGCCCAGCACGGCCACCGTCAGGATGAGGATGTTTTTGATGTAGGACCACACACCCAGTGCCTTGGGCACCTGTGCCCGCGTCACGAAGTCGATCAGCACCGGAATCACAAAGGCCAGACAGGTGGAGCACAGTGCTCCGATCAGCGAGATGAACAGATTGAGCTTGGGAACGACCAGCGCAACGCCAACTGGGGAACAGCACATATCAAAATATATTCTGAATAGCGTAAAAGCTACAGCTATGATCATTTAAAACAGATTACACTACATTATCATCGATATGGGATAATAATAGTGATTCCATTTCCTATTGCATATTTCAAAATTTGTTTGATTTACAACCCACTTACATGTCATCATCACCATTAAGAAGCGGAGGCACACCTGCGAGGTAATGGGATACTTTTGAGAGCAGTTACTAGACCTCTTTAGTGGGGGCCACAAAATCTTAATCATCACAAAGAACTGGATGGGGTAGCCCAGGAAAACGCCCAAGGCAGCGATGACTTTCACCACCTGCGAGAAGCTGCAATTAAATAAATTAATAATATCAATAAGCGTTTACTTGGAAAACAGGCAATTGGAAAATTATTATCCTAAACTGGTGATTCTACTTACACTTCCTCCACCACAAGATTTAGGGTTATGCTGCCGGCGACCTCCTCGCCCCATCGCACATAGCTCACGAATCCGGTGAAGATGAACAGGGCCGTGGTAAAGAACATCGTGGAGTTGAGCACTCCAAACCGGGTGCTGAATTTCTCCGGTCGGCGCATCGAGTTCCGGAGCGGCAGGATGAGGGCGATGCCCTCGTAGGAGAACAGAGCGGTACCGAAGAACAGGGCCAACTGAGCTCCGCCAGTGAAGAGGTGCCTGTCGCCAACGGACGGCATGGGTCCATCCGAGAAGGCTATGGTCAGGGTGGCAATCAAGCCGAAGAGCAGCGCCACATTGGCGAACAGCGACACGGGCGAGATGTACTTCAGGTTGGTCATCAGCGAGGGAATCATCGCCGGTAGCAGGGTGATCAGCATCACCATGCTCATGCTGATATCGATGCCGTTCTGCTGGAGGACCTGGTGCAGATTTTCCGTGATGAAGACAAAGTAGATGGCGCAGAAGCCAAACTGCGTGACGCAGAGAAACATTTCGACGATCAGCTTCATCACGCGCGACATTTTCCGCAGTGGGCGTGGCCCGTGCTCGAAGCACTTCTCCACTGTTTCCGGATAGTCGAGAAAGTCCACGCCGGGCGTGCGCTCCACAGCCAGCACGGAACCACGGATCAGCATGCGCTCGCAGTGGACGCACATCACCGCAATGATGGGCAGCAGGATGGTGGCTCCTGCCAATCCGCCGTTCTTGAAGCAATCGCCCATGGCGAAGAGTCCCGCGCCCACGCTGCCCTTGAAGAGATGCGTGGCCGCCTCCAGTTCGCTGGTCTCATGGCCGCGTCTGCGCACCGGGTCTCCGTTCTCGGGATCGCCGCCTTTCTCCGTCACATTATTCGTGAAGCGCTCCGGATTCTTCTCCAGACTCTTATCATTCTGTCTTCCGTTTATTTCCAGTGTTCTTCCCATTTCGCCAGCTGCTTCGATCGCCTTTTGATCGCTCTGCTGCTGCTGCTGCTGTGGATTAAATGGAATATTTGAAAAAAATCTCTCGTCGGCTCTAGAAGAAAGTCCAGAAAAGCTTTAACGGTACTTGCGTTCTCGCGGGAAAAAGACGGCCAGAGAAGGAGCGATGAAGTACAGTTAGGTCTCTCTTTGGCAATATCTTTATCTTTGCTTAAGCCTTAACCCCAGGTAACCCCACATACATAAGTAGAAAAGACATTATATCTTCTTGATAGTAATATACAAATAAATATTTAAATAACTTCAACTCTTCTCCCATAAGATTTAACCCTAGCAAGTGGCACTTAGAAAAAAATAATTTTTTAAAGAAGTTCTTCCTGATAAAAAGTATTGTAAATAATAGCAAAAGTGTTCGAAATTGAAATTCGTGGCAATAAAAACGCTGACACATATGAAATAGTTTTACCATTGTCTACATGCTAATTAATTCGAATAAAATACTGAATGCCAATTAAATACGCCCAATTCATTATAATTCACATCGCTTTTGACCAGTTCACATCAATGTCAAAGCTCATAATATCAACACACATTTCATTGCTTCCACGGCGGAATTTTGTGATTTGCAGAAATTAGCATAGTGACATTGGTTTAAATTAATTTTTTTAACACCACAAGTAGCAGAACAATCAGTAGGTGCTACGAAAATCAAGACCCTGATAAAACTAAAGTTCACTTAATTTTGACTGGCTTATAATTTACGAGCTTTAAACCAAATTAGAATATCCATTGTTGTGGCGCGAACTGCAAATAAAAACTAATTACTGTCGCGCTCGCAGGGGTGAGTAAACAAAACACTTTCAAAAACCGGAAAGTAAAAAAAAAAAAATTATACTTAATCCGCCAAGGCCACAGCACTTAATTATTCACATGTCCAGAATGAGCACTATGATGCACTTCCATCTCTTATGATCATTAGACACAGATTATTGGTGAAGACTTAGCAGCAAGCGTTATTCTCACCTAACAACACTGATTAGTACGTATTGAATATGTCGAATATCTAATTTATTCACTCGATCGGCGGTGATCGGTGATCACCTCTTGCTCGCTGTGAGTACGAGAACGAGATCAAGTGTATCGAGTGTTTCTGTGAATCGCCGGAATCGCACGAAATGTAGGACCGCTCACGGCAAGAACTCAAACCAGACTCAATGCTCGAGTTGGCCAACAGCGGCGAAAAGCGAAAATTGCAAAAGGCAAAAGTCGGAAGGCAGAAATAAAACAAAACTATATATAAATAAAGAGCGGCGTCTGTCTGTGTGAGCGATGCAAAAAGCGCATATCGTTTAACCCCCTGCACTCGCCACAAACTAAAATACCACCCACTTCATGGTTTAAAAACAAAATATTAATATAAATATGGCATAAGTGCATGCTCAACAAAAGTGCATTAAATAAATACCGAAATCTTAATTCAGATATTTTATCAACTTAATTACTCGCTGTATTGACTTATTTTGGTTAAGTCAGATAGTAAGGGGTTAAAATGCGTGGGAGATCGGGAGTGGGAGTGTGTGAGGTCAATTCCGATCCTAAAATCGATAACGGTTTTCTAAGCGATCTTTCCACCTGGGTTGGCTGACTCAAGGTGTTTACAAGTCACTTTCCCCCGAGATCTTGTCACTTTTCTGTGGAAAATAACGGGGGAAATGCATTGTGCATATGGCAGATAGAATATAAATATGCAAACCTATCTAATATATATATAGCGCGCAATAACTCATTGATAAAAGATATGATGTGCCGTCATGGATCAGTGGTTAATATAAATCTATGGGCTAAGAATATTTCACAACAAAGTTTATTGCACTTTAATAAATAAAACATTCCAGCTTTGTCATAGATCAATTTGAATTGGGAGAACAAACGAAACCAAATAAAGGGGATATAACATGCTAATTAATTGAATTAAGTATTGTTTCTAATTCATGCTAATTACATTTATTAATTGCCTTGCCAGGAAATATATATGTATTATATATATATATACTTTCTCGACTTTTAACATTGTCTAAGTATTTTTTTATTAATTTATCTGATCTAAAACATTCTGCTCTAAATTGCAATTATATGTATATGGTCGTCATGCGAGTTAGTTAATTTATTTACTATTTACCTTCGGATCTACAATCACATGAAACGTGAGTGGAGATTGTTTAGAAATTAAATCCATATTGTTTCCCTGCACCGAAGTAATTATCTGCAACTAAGTGTACTTAAATTACAATAAATGAGCAACGTAGTTTAAGTACGAGCTTAAATTTGTTCAGTAGTTGAGTTTATGGCTGGCCATATTTTTTCTAAAGGACAGGCATTCCAAATGTACAAAAAGTGGTACAGAAAACTCATCGTATTTTGTTCATATTCGTGTTTGCTTATGACGACGTACATATTTATGGGCAGCAAAAATGTTGTCATTCATCATTCAAAGTTAGTTAATTTATTTATTTGCTCGCTGTTCGCATTGCGACTGTATCTTAAGAGTAAAATGTTGGCATCGTAACGCCGATTGCGTCACGACATTGGGCACTGATATTGATATATTTTTATAAAGTTGGATGCTTTTTTACCGGCAGGAAGTGGTTCGATCAGGTTCAAGGATCCGGCCGCATTCCGGAATTCGGTTCTCGGTGCGGTTTTACACGGCACGTGCCCAGCGCATCGAATTCTTGGGCGTAGCATGAATAATTTACAGATATTCCGTAGTCTATATGAGAACGTAAGGCGGACTGCATTCGTGATCGTTACACCTTTACCTTAACCCCCTGAAGCCCCCATGGTATTTGCAATTGGAAGACGCACGGAAATTTACCGCCTTGATTGAAGAAGCGCCAGTTAAATGAATTGCACGGAATCAAAGTTCTCCGGTCGGTTGCTGCATCTCACTTCTTCCAATCTTCCAATCAACCAGTCGATCGATCGATGTTGACGGAATCCAGCAATTGGATTATATAAGAGGTACGAAAAACAAATGCATAACAGCAGCAGTGTCGCTTGAGGGGGGATAAATATTTGCCAGATCTTAACGAAATCATACAACACTATTATTAAAGTCAATATTTTAGGAAGTTTGATTACTTCTTTATTAAATTCGATTCGGTTCCTCTTGTGGCATGTTTTTTTTCCCACTATTATCTCTCTTTTAAATGATCATATGATCTTAACAATATATGTCTAATGTACTCCTGACCACCGCCATGCATATCCAACGACATTGCCTGCAGTTCCATTCATCGTTTGAGTTGAAGGTTTGAACGGTTTCGATTAGATTGATTTGGTTCGGATCGGATTAGATTAGTGTAATTCCCATACGGGGAGGTAGATATGATTCCCGGTATGGCTCTTAACCAGTTTGCGCCAGATGAAAGCGAAAGTCCGCGAACGTATGTATGTGATATCTATCAGAATATAATTTATCGTTTCTTCAGAAACGGTGTCAATGTCAAAACTAATTTAACGTATAATTGCGAATTTATTTTTGCTGCCAGCTTAATACGGTTTCAAGCAACCTGTTCCATGACCTTATCAGTATTCGGCTCATTTATTTTATAACTACTTTTATTCGCACGTTTTCTGTGGCGGTAAAGAGCCGCAGATGACTTGTGATTCAGCATATTAATTGTGGCACGCAAGTCATTGGAATTGGTTAGCTGGATACATTGAGAAGCGCAGAGAAGGGCGTTGTCATCATGATATCAATATTCCGCGCCTTTTTCACTCGACTGCACATTCCTCTTATATTGAAAATCCATTCGAATTATAAAAGTATTGTTAGTCTTTTCCGTTGAGCAGTCGAAGCCCCAAAAACACATCTGTCAAGTTCTTGTCATGTTGCGATGACGTCAAAACGAACGTCGCATTGTTTATTCTCACTTAATATCTATTAAAAAAATAATCAATTATAGTAGGTAAAATGCGCTGCACGCTTACTAAGACACAAAAGAAGGCACTTACGTATAAATAAATATATATAAATGGGTATTTTTGTTGTTGATGGTAAATTCGCAAGCATATTGTGTTTTTATGTAAATAATTAAGGATTAAGAGTGGGTACATTTTAAATTGCTTCAAAATGTTTTTGTGATACGCTGACCATATTGCTAAAATAATGGTTGTTACATGTTTGCCGTTGTTTTTCTCATTATCTTTAAAGCTTTATATCATTGAGGTTTGGTATATCATTTCGCTTTGATAAATATGATCCTCTGCCACTCCTGTATTGTTCGTATAAGGCATCCCAACTGATTTGGCATCTCAAAAACTCGGAGATCGTTAATCGTTGTGTTTCTCCTAAAATCCATTTTTGGTAGTCGTCTCCTGTTTTAATATTTCTTACATTTCGCGCCGGAGTCCTGATTTATATTTGTATTTTTGTAACTAATATGTTGATTTGGTTGATCCTTTGAGTTTTATATTGCTTGATCTCGTATTGATCTGTTCTTGAAAGACTCCGGCTATTTTCTTTTTCAGCTATGTTGATGACGACTGGATGGGGAACATTAGTTATCCATGTTGCCCTCAATTGTTGGTTAATTCTCAGTGCACCTCTTCCTCCCCGAAGTGCTTGACAATTTGCTTTAGGCTTTCGTAGGAGCCAGTGAAGAAGCCAAGCAAAGCCATCACTAGAATGACTAAGTTTTTCACGCAAATCCAGATGCCTGGTCCTTTGTTCAGCTCGCTCCTTGAGATCAACTCGATGACTGGTGGAAACACGAGGGCCAACGCCGTTGAGCATAGTGCGCCTATCAGCGATATGAATAGTCCCAGGGCCGGAACCATTTCCGCGATGGCAACTGCAGGAGAACCTTGTCAGTTTTTCCTGTTTTAAAGGTGGTCCCACATGCCGGATACTTACGAGTCACCAGGACCATGAAAGTGCGGAAACCGAGCTCTCCAAGCAGTGATCGTCCTTCGATGCCGCACATTTGTTTGGCACTTGGCCACATAATCTGGATGGCCACAAAGAACTGCAGTGGATAACCGAGAAGTACTCCAGCGGACACCATCAGTTTGACCGCCTGGGCCAGTCTGTGGATGACGAAGGATCTCATAGAATCGTGCGATATAGGCGTCATAGCCAAAACTGCCCCACTCACATGGTATCGCCCAGATTGAGGGTCAAACTTCCTCCGACCTGCTCGCCCCACTTCATGTAGCCCACTGATCCAGCGAACATGAACATGACGGAGACGAGGAACATGCCCACATTGAGCACACCCAATGGTCGCTCGAACTGGTGTGGCTTTCGCATGGCGTTCTTCAGCGGCATCACTAAGGCAATGCCTTCGAAGGCAAAGATGGCGGTGCCGAAGAAGAGAGCCAGCTGGGAGCCATTCGTCCAGAGGGCGCGTTCCTCCACCTCCGGCAGTCCGTCCTTGAGGGCATAGTACAACGTTATGGCCAGTCCCAGGATCATGCAAACATTGGCGAACATAGAGACGGGGGTCAGCCACTTAAGGTTCGTGATTAGTGAACTGAGTAGAACGGGTACGAAGGCCAGCAGCATCACCAGATGGACGTCCATGTCGATATCGTAGGCTTGCAGGATCTTTGGAAAAGGCAATCCAAGACTCCATCATCAGTTTACTTCTCTCGCCTCCTATCGCAAACAAAACTCACCTGCTTCAGATTCGTGCTGATGAATACAAAGTATATGCAACAAAAGCCCAACTGGGTCACACAAATGAATATGTCCACCAGTCGGCCCATCGTTCGGGACCAGCCCCTCAACTTTGACGGACCATTCTCGAAGCACTGCTCCACTGTCTGGGCATAGTCAGCACATACGCTATCGCCCTTGAGATCGCGCATCTTCTTGGAGCAGGCCACTAGGACATGTTGGCAGTGGATGGACACCACTGCTATGACCACAGTCAGGAGTGGGGCCACCAGGAGACCTCCGTTCTTGAAGGCATCTCCCATGGCGAACAGACCAGGCCCAATATTGCCCTTGAATAGGTGCACGATGGTCTCCAGATAGCTTGAATTACAGGAACATAGATCATCTTGGGGCTTGGGGTTCGTTTATGGAGGAGCTGGGTTAGGTCTTGTCCACTGATGGGTTGGTATAATAATTCCGTTAGTCTCTTGCAATTGGGAGGGCTTTAGTTGGGATCACGGTTAGTAGGTTTTAATCGGTGGTAAATTTGTTTAAAGCTGGGATTCAGGTTCGTTATAGGTTGACTTGCAGATATATAGGTTATGGGGTTAATGGTTTCGGGAATTAACTGGATATTCGGGTTGCTTGGTGATGGTTTACATTTTGTTGTTGTTCCTTGGAGAGGGATATCGTCGGGATTTTTGTTAGTTGGTACTGAAGAAACCCGTTTAAAGCTGGGATTATTGGGGCTTATCGATGATAGCTTTTGACACAGGAACGTGAATTAGTGCTAGTAAAAGGTACAAGGCTATTATTTCGAAGCTGGGAGTCATGGCAGGTTAGTTGGTTAAAGCAGGATTTCAGACTGAATTGAGGTAAATGCTGGGTGTTGGTACAGGTACTTAAGTGGAAGTTAGGATAAAGCTCTTTCGACGGTTAGTAGGATTGGCGCTTTAGTAAATGGTATTATAATTCGCAGGTTTCTGGTTGGGGTGGGTGTTTTTAGGTTGGTTACAGGAAGCAGGCAGTTAGATCGAGGAATTTCCACAAGCAGTCATACCTTGTAGGCGGATGATACTCCGCATCGTGATCCTGTTCCTTCGTGACCTTGGCTGCTGCACCTCCACCCGCCGTTTCACCTGTGGATCCTCCCTCCACAGTTTCCTGTCTCGGAACTGTCGCTGTCTGATTTTTCTCTAGTTGAACTGGCGCCTTTCGGTTTTATAATACGTATTTCATTTCATTGGTGGCAAGAAGCAAAAAAATAAGAACAAAAGCTTACAGTTAAATTAAAAGTATGCATCGAAATAATCGCCTTTTTCCACGAATGCTTGATGGTTTTTAATTAACCGATAAAAACGCAAACCTCTCAAGTGTTTCCGCCTGTCAATCTCCATGTTTAAGTTCATAGACGGAGATCTTATCTCGGGGTAATCACAGATCAAGTCGTGAAAATATATAGAATACCACATGGCCTGACAACTTAGTGGCCACTGCAATAAATTGAGTAGGGGATTTCCATGCCAGGGCGACAGATGGAAAAGTTCTCCCCATATGAGTGATAAGAATGCCAACGATTCATTCGGGTTAGTCCAATGGCCATAAATATGGTCACAAACTAAATCAAAGCCAATTAAACGGATTCATAAAAGCCCAATACAAAGCAAATTAAATGCCATCTATATCTTTATCTATATATAGTGTCGGCCAGATAAGTGGCCTTTCGATGACACCCGAACGACTGCCAAACAGAGCAATAGACCCACCGATATCTATATCTATAGCACGTGTCTGTCTCGAGCGTCGGAGTTCAATGGGTCTAATTGAAATTTGTAGACAATCTCGGAAAGTAGTTAACATTGTTATAAAATATATTGACTCCTGTTAAGGGCGTTGTTCAACTTTGAAGTATTCGGGAAAATAATAAATTACTCATACGAATTACTCACTACTCGTTAAGAATTTACAAAATTTGACTAATTTATTAAATTTTCTTTCAATCCGTGCCTTGCAATTGGATCCCATCACGTTTACACAAAAGTTATTCATCGCAAGAGTCACCATGGACACGTATTGGAAAAACCCACGTTCATTCACAACATTTCAATCGCGATCGATACATTACTATCAGTGAATTATGTCAGCAATATTGAACATATGATACATTGATCAAGATGGATGACTGCATGACTTATGGGCCACTTTGTCAGTTGGACACATGATGTTGTCGAAAGTGTTGGAGTGTTTTTCAACACCTGTTGCCAGCTATATTTTGTGTATATCTATGAAGTGGTCCAAGTGAATCTCAAGTGTCGTAAATAATGAGCTACTTATCGCCAAACTGATTTTGCTTTCGCTGCGAATCATTTAGGCCTCGTTTAGATTGTCGTCGTCTCACATGTGGTATACGCAATCTACTGGAGGACATGGCGCCCCTGACGTATACGTGATATTCAACAGGGTGCTCTGCGCAACTGTAGTACATAGCTAGCATGACGCCTTGTGTAAATCTAGACACCAATTTCGTTGCTTATCGGCAGTTAAAAGTAGTTAAAGCCGAGTATAAATTGTTATTATCGTGCACCAGCTAGAAGGTAGTAAGTATGTGAATAAAAGGAAAACTAACAAAGCAAGACATACAAGAGTATGCTCGATAATAAATTAATATAGAAAGTAGGGTATTCAAGGAGTCGCATTTCCAAATTTTGGGTGGCTTGCAAGTAACGGAAGTATAGAGGTAGGCCATGGGTTGGGTAAGGGGGGCGATACCATTACCCTTGAATCGCTTCCACTTTAATCTAGACCAGACATTTACCGTGGAAAAGCGGACGGGCATGCCGTCAATTGATGACAGATAACACCAGATAGTCTCCCAGCAGTCTCAAGTGCGTGGTATGGTCCACCCGCGGAACCCCACTCTGGACGACCCCCCTCTTAACCCATGGATGGCGGCACACATTGGCAAACTGTCAACAGAGATATTATTTATGTGCGGTCTCATTTCCCTTATGCTTTTTTTTAGTTTTTGTCATTTTTGTACTCTTTGCTTCTTGGATTGAGCAATGTCTTCGAGTGGAAAATTTTCAACCGCCGATGGTGCGTGGGGCTCTGGTGGTCTGGTCGCGCTGTCGAGGGTTCACTGCACTTGGAGGCAACACAACAAAAAATTGTTTAATTTCTCCTTTATTAATGTTGCCGGAAATCTGGCAAGCTCAAAGGGAATCTTGATTGGCTTTTATTGGCACAGCTTTTGTTCGCCATACAAATGCATTTGGAAAAATGAATTTCGAGATATGTGAGCTTCACTTTTGGGACAGCGAAAGTTGTAGTTTATTTTAGGGGATTTGCATTTTTACAAATTGGCAAATTATTCTTTAAATTCTTTCTAGATTTTTAAGTTTTTAAACTTTAAATTTTAAGTTTATTATAAAATTTTTTGAAATATTTTTTTATATTTCTAAATCCAATGAAGCCTACTGATCGTTTAGCTAAGTGTATAAAAGTAAAATAGCGATTGGTGTCTGGCCAGAACAAGTTCTGACCTTGATCAAGCAAATGCATAAAAGTGTGTGATTTTCCATTTTTCATCATTTGCATTTTCAAATTGCATAAAAAAAATAAATAAATAAACACTTCAGGCGTAACTGGCCAAAATGCAGGGGTGTCTCATCTAGGAGGGGTTTTTGCAACCATAAATTCTTGGTAATCTTTCAGTGGAGATAAGTGCCAGCAAATCCATAAATCCAATCCGCCAGATAAGCAGGAATTTCGCACTAATCAATGAACTCGCTTAGCGGAAGTTGATGCCAATATTGAAGCCTAATGGCCATAAAAACCAAGTCATATGGGGTATATAGGAATTTATTGGATTCATTGAAGTTATTAACTCAATTAAATAGGGAAGAAGCCCTGAAAACAATTGATCATCCTTATTTTAGTCCCATTTGTTTATTTAATATTAAAAAAAAAACCTTTTTTTTGTAAATATATGCTAAACTGTTATTTCCTTTGGGTTTTTATTAATTTATAATACATATCAATGGTAAATTGCTGTTATTAACCAGCCCCCTTCTAAATAAACTCCGCCACACCCCTGGATTTTGGCCAAGAAAAATGAAACAGCTGTACTTAAATATTTGTTCCTTTTTTCTTTGTATGACTTTACACTTGAATTTCATTGGTTTTGGAAAAAGCAGTTGTTTCTTGCTTTGAATTTGAGTTTTTGTTGTTGTTTGACAACCGGCAAAATTAACTCGTTTTTTGTTGTGCGTCGTAATTATTTCTCTTTTTCGGCCCTTTCGTCTTTTGGGTTTCACTTTTTGCGTTTTGGGTTTTCTTTTTTTTTAGGCATGTGTCTTAAATTTAACGATTGCATTTTAATTACACACCTCGGCATCCATGTTGTTGCTGTAGCTCTCGATGTTGTTCTTGTCCCAGAAGTCGGTCAAAAAAGTAAGCAAAACAAACGAAGCAAAAAAATCAACAACAAAATACAGAAAACACACACGTAATTCGCCTGTTCTTGATC
This sequence comes from Drosophila mauritiana, assembly GCF_004382145.1. NCBI lineage: Eukaryota > Metazoa > Arthropoda > Insecta > Diptera > Drosophilidae > Drosophila > Drosophila mauritiana. The sequence goes on along the minus strand of NC_046672.1, from coordinate 16,937,630 downwards.
TTAATGATTTATTTTCGTAGCCTGCATTTGGCCACCGATCTAATTTTCGTCTTGGTTTTCTGAGGATGCGGATGCGAATGGTTAGAATCCGATTCAGCGATTTGTAGCCTTTGGCGATCTGTGTTCACTGTGTGTTAATCGCTCCACGAAAAATTCAAGACTGACGACCGGCGACAATCGTTTGGTTATTCGGACGGCCAGCGAGTGGGAGTGAGATGGATGGGAGTACACTCGCAGAAAAGCCCGCAGTCAAAACAATACAAGATAAAATATAAGATCAAAATTTGTTTTTTTTTATTTTTTTTATTATCTTTTTTTTATTTAAATTGAAGAACAAATTAATATAGCCAAATTAATTTTTTTTGCCCATATATGCATTAATTTCTGTGTTACCTAGTTTAAATAGTTTCATTTAATTACATAAGTCCCTTATTTTATTTTCAACTGATTCGGTAAGATTTAAAATAAAAAAGGGTTTTTCAAATCTTAGTCCAGGAATTTTAGGCTTCTAACTTTATTTGGCCAATCCTTTGAAATTCATTTTAAAATATTTATATTCGGGTTTTTCCAAGTGTAAAAAATAAAAGAGAGCATCTCCTCCAAAACGATTCTCACACTCGATCTCGCTCACTCCTTCACTGGCTCATTACAAAAAATTCGACAGATGAGAGTGCAAGAGAGATAGCCGACTAACAGGTTGTCGATCAGCTGTTATAATTAAATTGCAGAGTGCGCATAGCGCCCCACAGGTGGCGCTGCCACAAATGATGAAGTCAATTAATGAATGAAATAATTTAGTTAAAAGATAACGAACTCGAAACTTTGCTGGTTAATCAGGTACCACGAATACCGTATGTTCTTAAGCAATTAAGCAACGACGATAAGACTCTACTATTCTACAAACTATAAATTATATTTTCAGAAATAAAAATGGTTATTTTCATTTTAGATTTTTTTTTTTGGCCAGTAGTCTAACCATCTGCGGGTTATGGACCATTTAATTTGTGTTTTATTATTATTGATTTGTATAAAAATAAATTAAAGCAAACGGCTATGGCGGTGGGAGAACAAAGAATTACAGTAATGAATGCGCACAGAAAAAAATAATTTGGTTCGCTAAAAACATTACAACACATTAAAGCGATTGAATAATTTGGAATTATATTATCATCGATTGATCGTTATTATTCCAAAGTACCACTAGTTTATTATTAAAATATTATTTGTATTATTATTCCAGTTCTCCCAGTGTAGATTCCTTTCGACGAGGTTCTATTGCGGGACGCACGTCAACTATTTGAGCTGATCGCTCAATTGGAGACGGGCGGCGACCTCAGAACACAAAGAAGCGCCAATTCGACCATGAGACCCTGTCCCTGGCCTTGAAAATAGATGGGTAGCACACCCATGAGTCCATAATTCCATAGATATACATATATACTCATACACATGTGCCACCTCGCAAGATCGAACATTGTCCTCTGATTTGGCATGCTGCGCCTTTTCTTCGAATGATTCGTGGATGTGGATGAGTGTACGGTTTGAATATAAAAAGAATCAAATTTTGGGTCAGCCGACCGACCCAATGACGAATACAATTTAGACAGAACATGTGCGGATCGAAAATATATATGAACGCAATACTCTGACTAAATATAAACAACTTTAAATCGGCAATTTGGAGCATATACTTATTATTTTCTTTTAAAATTGAATTAGTAATTAAGAGATACCCCCAGAAAATGGCTAGCTAACATATATCTATTATCAGAAAATATATTTTTACAGAGTATTCAAAGTTCAGCTCGAAAGGAAATACGTTTTGTGTATTCCTATAAATTTCTCAAAATAACGAAAATATATTAATACAAATGAATAAAACGTGTTAGCTGGGAAAATAAAAACGGATTGTTTTCATTCGAATGTCGTCGAACCCAAAAAAAATACTCCTCAATTACTTTGTGAATGAGCTGCAGGATTATTTTCTGTTCTCAATTTTATCACAGTAAAATGGATTAACTTTTTGAGGGTTGCACAGTCCATTAGCCGTGTACCTATAAATAAATATATAGTTACTTTTTTATTTGTTTCAAGACACAATTTATGACAAAACGTGAAAATTTTCCACTATCGCGTGCCAACATTTGAGAAACATTTTTTGTATTTGGCGAATATTTTGTCAAAAAACATTTTGAGTATTTTGATTGTTTTCTTCTGAAACTAGAACTTTTGCTTACTCTTCCTTAGGATTAAAGATACAACTTAACGAGTCTCTGTTTCCCAGTTGAAATGAAGCTTAGTTTCAAGATACTTGAGTGTTGGCCTCCGTGGTAACCATTCCAGGTGACTTTCGCTTTCAACTTCTTAACTCATCCAAAACAAGTAGTTCTGCTTCTGCCATATGGACGATATAATCGTATCTTCACATCTATATATTTATAGTGTGTACTTACATACATATGTACATATGTGGAACCCCTGACATGGTTGGCTTCGGTTTAAAACGAAAACTTGCAATTAAAAATGTTACTTTTTTATTTCGTTGTCTCTTGGCCGGCGACGGCGGCTTTTGTTTATATTATTCAGTGCATTATTGTTATTAAAAGTCATACGGACAGACCCCCTTTTATTCGCTTGAGGCGTTTTCGAAGCGTTTTGTCAATTGCCGTTGGCTCGAAACGTTAAACGTTTTTTAGTGACGCTCCAGTAAGTCCGTACTACCGGAGAATATTATTGTCTTAGTGCTGGTAATTACCCAGTGACATATAGACATACCTGATTTTGAGGGCGGGGTCACCGCCCCTCGGCGAAAGTCACCACCAACAACCACTCAAAGTCGGCACAAAATTATGAAAAAAATAAAACAAACAAAAAAAATGTTCCGATTTAATTGCAGAATGCGTAGAAAGTGAAAGATCTGAAGAGTCGTCTCCGGATTTAGACATTGTCGCCATATCCGAGACGGAATCTCGATCTCCTAACTCATTCTGCGATTCTCCCGTTCCAAGTCACTTCACGCCATTGTCACTGTATTCGAAAGCGAAATCACGATTTTAGATTTGCAACTTAGACTAATTTATTGGGCTAATAAAAAATACTTTTAAGCCACTCTGCTGGTGCAAATACATTACATACCACATTATGTTATATTTTAGAATTGAATTATTATTTACTAGCTTTTTTCTTCAGGGGTAGCCTCAAGCAATTCTCCCATTGTTGTTATACGTTTTTCTCCCACATACGAAATGAGCGATTTCTTGCAGCTTATGGCCATGTCCAGCGAATTCCATTTTGGATGAGCAATCGGACTGAATTGTCGCCATTGCTGGCCATTGAGTGTTGGCTCTTTGGAGCCTGTGCCCCACTGCCTCCCCCACGACCGCCCACCGCTGGACAAGTCCGACCTGTTGGCCCACCTCCGGTGCCTAATCCTCCAGAAAGGCAAGCAGCGGTGTCGCCTAAGTGGGTCGCCACTCCAAGCACCACATTCTAGCCACTATATGCTGCGTACCACATACCGCAAGCAAATGACCTGGCCGAGATCGCCATCGCATGCTGGCTCATCCCATCTGCTGGGATGCGTGCCTCCATAAAGCCAAATCACATGGGGGCCTCCCAAGATCGCACAGGGAGGCACTGAGCAGAAAGTCCACTTAATATTTAAGTTTTAGCGAAATATTTAAATAAATATTTTAGATAAGGTTAGTTGTTAATTTCATAGACAATTTTATTTACTTACTCCTATCCTTCTACTCTGTTACTCCTACATAATTATAGTGCATTTTATTTAATTTAATATATGTAAAAAAATCTATTAATACGCATAGTTTAAAAAAAACTAGGATAGGACTTACGTTATCTATGCTCCTGTACTTTCGATTCCATAACTTATCCAGCACTTAACCCTTGTGTGCCCCATTGGCGATTAGATCGGCAATTTGGCATGGCTCGATAACTGTCGCAAGGCCAGTTAAGAAGATAGTTGGTTGTTTGGCTTGAGGGGGGATCTACCAGCTAACTGGAGGCCAGAACGTTCGAGGGGTTGGGGTTACGGGAGTTCGAAGCGAAGAAGAGGAGGAAGAGGCGGTTGACTGGGAGGAGGAGGAGCAGCGTTACGGGCCAAAAGCCAAGTGGCCGAAACTGTGATGGCGCAGGGGCCCGCAGACGGGGCTTTCACCGACCGGCTGAGTTGGGCCCGCAACTTGGGGCTCGTTTCATTTGCCAACCAGCCGCGCAGCCAAACAGTCATAGTAATATCGTCGTCGTGGATAATCGTCAGTTTGGCGAGCATTAGACATGGTAACTGGGCTGCCCGTTGTGCTCTTGATCGTGATCGTGGTCGTGGATGTCGTCCATCCAACGGGGGCCATCGACTTTGGCTATCATCCGAGTGCCGAAGAGTTCGACAGCCTGGTGCGCCAAAGCTGGGGTCGCGATCTCCTCCAGCGTCGCGTCCAGGATCGTCGTTTTGTGCCGCGCTACCAGCATCAGACCTCCATTCGTTTCGAGCCGCCGGAACTGGATTTTCAGCTTTTCGATGAGGATCAGGATCAGGCTCCCTCGCAGCCGTATGTCTTCGAGTCTGTGGAGGAAAGCCAACCGGGATCCACAATTTCCGATCAATTCCATGTGCAGAGCGAACTGCTAGAGATCAAGGAACCCAATCCATCGCGCAAGCCCCAAACAAAGCCACAATCAGCCGGTAATGGCACCACATTTCCCATATACTTCACCCATCCAACCACCGGGATTGTCTACGCCATTAGCCAAGTGGGAGTGGGTCATAATCCCAATGGAATACCTACCCAAAGTAGGAATGATAGCAATTCAATAGCGATCTATGTAACGAAGGCGCAGTATGATGCCGATATGGAGAGTCTGCGGAGGCAATATGAGCAGCAATGCCAGCCAATTCCACCGGGAACGGTTATATCCACGCTGAATCCAGTGCATCATGGTGGGACCACCGCCAGGCCACAGATCATCCGACTGAAGAAGCCCAAGAATCCAATTACCAAGCCCAGTAATAAATTACCCAAACCAAATTATCGACCACCACCTGTGATGGTAACCAGCGGACCCATCGATCATGTTTCCGATCAGCTGCTCAAGCTGCCCCACCGGACGGGTAGCACCACCAGAAGCACAACCACCACCACCAGCACAACTTCAAGGCCAAACACACGCAGGAAGAAGCGTAAGAAGATACCAAAGAATAAGACTAAAGTGATCAAAAAGAGGCCGGGCTATGGGGCAAATAACACCAGAGGTCCGCAAGGCTCCTTGCCCATCATCCTGGGCAAAAGACCGAGCACCACCACCACAACCACCACCTCGCGACCCCCGCCGGCTTATACGCAACTGGAGAAACCACATATGCCCCAGGCCACACTGCCCACTTCCAATGTCTTTAGTCAGCATTTGTTGAGAAGCGACTTAGAGCCGGCGGAAGAAAGTGAAACACTAGAAGAACAGGAACCACTGCAATCGAATGAGGCACTGAATCATAGAATACGGCGTTCGGTGAAAGATATTTCAAGAGAGGAAAGAAGGGGACCACTTAACGCAAAAAGAAATTTATCTTTAAAGACACTTAAAAAGAAAGTACTTAAAAGTGCGGTTAAGAGAGCTAAGCTCCTGAAGAATCAGGAAGAAATGGATTCTTCTAGAACACTTCACCGTAGAAGTCGTCGCTCTTTGTATAGCATTAAAAATGGTGGAATAGAGAAATCTGTAAAATCGGAAAGGGCGACCAAAGTTCCTCCAGGGGAAGCTGAAAAAGAGATCACAGCAGAATCTACAAAACGATCACAAAAAGTCGTATCTAAGGAGTCCAAAAGCATATTATCCAAAGCATCTCCAAATGGAGTAGCAGCTCGGCGGGTGAGTACTCCCAAAAGGCGCTCACCGAAGGGAAGTTCCAGAAGGCGAAAGACCAAGCAGCAAACACCACCATCCACGCAGAAGAAAGAGAAGAGTTCGGGTGGCGTACTTCACATACCCACTGCACTGCATCTGCTCCACAAAAATCACAGTCAGGATGAAGTATCCAAAGTTCCAATAAATGCCAATCAAAAAAAAAAAAAAAAAGTTAAGGAACGCAAACGCGGAAGACCCCAGTTGCCCAGTTTTGATATATTCGAGCTCATGTCCGATGGCGACTACGAGGATGAGGGGGAGGAGGGGGAGGAGGAGCAGGACGACGATGAAGACTACTATTTCGAGGACGAGCACAAGGATGTGGATAAAAATACACCCAATGAAAGCAGCAGCACAGAGATGGCACAGAGTGATTTCAAAGAAGATAGCAGCTCCGCGGAGGAGGGCGCTGACTTTGGAGCTATGGTGGAGGAGGAAACAACGACCACAGCGACTATATCGAGCAGCGAGGAGGAGGATGCCACGTCAAGCACCAAAAACTCCATGGCCAAAAAGAAGATTCGCATCAAGAGGCGACCGGTGGACTCCGATGAGGATTACGACGACGATGAGGACTCCGGAATTGCTGGCTTCTTTCGCATGATCTTCTACCCCGTCCAAGTGGCCATGTCGCGGCTCATGGATGGCTTTGGCACTCCCGATGAGGAGGAGGACAAGGAGCCAGCCACTCCATCCGTTTCAAAGTACCCCAGCTATACCCTCTATCACAGCGCCCACAGCAATGAAGCCTATGCCGAGCCGGATGATGAGGATTCGGAGGATGAAGAAGACTCCTCCTCGCTGGGCAGCTGGTTTGGCTCCTGGTTTGGCCTGCAGCGACGCACTAAGAAGATCGGCAGCACTACCACTACCATGCCAGTGCCATTGCCCCCGCCCACCAAGGCGCCACCCAGTTGGCTGGAGTCCTGGTTCGGATTCGGCTCGACCACGGAGGCGGATGCGGAAGATGACTACGACAGTGAGTACTAGAAAAAGAGAGTTCAGATTGCAACGATGTTAGGTAGTATAAACTATGCCCTAAGTCACTCTATATAAGGGCATTTAAAACAACTTCATGGTTGATTTGATATTTATTTTAGGAAATATAGTAACGATGATTAGACGACAATTCATTAATTTATACGTTTGGCTTTTCTAACATTGTTTTCAATCTAATTACCGTGCAATTAAAAGCTAAGTTCTAGTTATTCGAGTGATTCATTTAATGGCGAGATTGGCTGAATGAGCAGGAAGATAAAAGGGAAACCCAGAACCTAATTGAATGGCTAACGGAGTGGGTCTCCCAAATGGGTTCTCGTTTTTCCTTCACGCTTTCTGCACCGCTAGGAAACACATATAACCAAAGACAAACAGCCCAAGCTCAATATGCGACTTATTTTCCCCACGAACAGAATGGTTTTCCAGCTGGTTCGATTCGCGGCCAAGACGTAAGGTTAGACGTCGTTCCACTACCTCCACATCGACCACCTCGACGACTACAACGACGCACACACCATCGGCGGCGGCCCAGGTGCCCATCCTGACCATTGTGGATCCGCTGAGGAATCCACAGAACTGGATTGGCATACTGGCCCATCATATTGTCAATTCCACTGGTAGTGCCATCTCCACGAGCACCAGTAATCCGCTCCTCCAAGCACTGGCCACTCGAATGACCACCAGGGGAACCACTAGCACCACAACCACCACGTCGCGGCCGGAGGTACCCAGGCGCATAAGCTATGATAAGTACCAAATTTGGCGCCTAAAGCCGCAGGATGAAGAGCAGGTCCGTGCACTGGAGGAGTTCAAGAAGGGCGAGGACGGCGTTAAGTTGCACTGGCTTAAGGGTCCAAGTCTCAGGTAAGCAAGACCTCAAGCTCAAAAATGTATGATGGCAATCAATTCCTTCTCACTCACCTCATCATTTCAGAGGTCTTACGGATGTTCTAGTGCCACCCAAGATGCTCGTGGACTTCCAGGGCACTCTAAACTACGAGGGCATAGCGCACGAAGTGCTCATTTTCGATGTGGGCAAGGCCATCGCTTACGAACTGACCAAAGAGGATTACCTACAAACCACTCGTCCCTCGAAGCCGCGACCCACGGCACCACCGCCCATGACATGGAATCGTTACCACAATCACGATGAGATCGTCAAGTATCTGGAGACGGTGCGAATGCGTCATCCGCAGCTCGTTGAGCTCATTCACATCGGTCGTTCCTTCGAGGGTCGACCCCTAATTGTGGTAAAGATCGAATCCAAGCAGACGGCGGCGGCGGCGAACAACGAAGGTCTGCACACCATCAAGCGACCCAAGCGGAAGCGGAGGTCGGGCCAGGCTAATGCCGTTTTCGTCGAAGCTGGTGCTCAGGGATTGGCCTGGATTGGACCCGCGACGGCCACCTGGATGATTGCCGAACTGCTGCGACTAATGAAAACAAACAGTGAGTATACACATATACTATTACCGAACTGTATCTTTTCGAAACATATTATTTCACGATGTTCATAATGGTGGCCCAGATCATAAATATCAATTTAATGATATCAAATTTGTCTCTTAAAGTTTATTCAAATTGAAATTTTTGCAAATGGTCGAATGGTTTGGGTCTCCAGGCAATAGGCAATACGTATAGTTAGGCAGTCTCAACTCAGCTTAAGTATTATTGGCGCCCAACGTGGGGCGTCCTTGTTGGTTACTGCAACATGCGAGCCAGTGTGTCGCGCATCCAGAGCACAATGGTGGGTGGTTGTTTCATCTCAGTCGGAATAGCATATCGTCTGGAGCTCAAGAAAATTGCCCGTCCCTCGCAGTCCGTGTACCTCGTTTTGCGGTGCGTGTGGAAGCCCAGGCTAGGTCCACAAGTGGCTGCCTTCTTAATCTTCGGCTTGTGAGCACAGGTCTTGGCTTTGGAGGCACAGCTCTTGGTCTTGGCCTTGGTGGATCTGTGGAAGAAGCCAATGCCACCACTATTGGCCCTGGAACGGGCTCGATCCCGTGAATGACAGCAGGAACCACTGAGGTTCGTCACCTGCGATATGGCAAACGCGACGAGCAGCAGCCCGAACACAATGGCCACCGCCACCTGAATGTTGCGATCGGCGTTCTTTAGGTCCACCAGCAACTGGACAACATGGTAGCCCAGAGTAATCCAAAATGTTATCGTGCAGATGGCAAAAAAACTAGTGGAGGATTTCGTAGATTATCAAAGAGGTGGAATGATCCGTGTAAAACAGATAAATAAATATATACTCACACTAAAACACCGAGCACCTCCAGTAGGAAGGTAATGAAGAAGTTTAGCTGTTCACTTCCGAAATCTGTTCCAAAAGTTCCCCGCTGCCCGGCGCCAACTGGCTTATAGCCTGCACCTTGAGCTCCTCGCAGGGCGCTCTGTACAGGTGGGCCTCCTGATCCCGTTGCCAATGTTAAGGGACCAGTACAGATGGTTCCCGAACCTAGAAAGCTTCCGGGATCAACGCCATGGGCCTGGCCGCATCCGAAATCACAGCCAGTTCCATAGCCACAGTCCTCATCGCATGCAACGCCCAGACTGCATCGGTCCTGGCCCAAATTAGCGGTGCCCAGACTGATGGCGAATCCCAGGGTGTCTCTGCCGGCAGGTCCAGCGGCAGCTTGTTGTTGCCGCATCGCCCAGCCATGGTGGCAGGCTCCCAAGCTCCTCTCACTTATACCCCTGTTGCCATTATTGTAATCCGCGTTGGACATCATGCTGCTATACCTGTTCTGATCGTAGATGGCGTTCGGGGAGAAGTTTATATTGCCGTCTATAGCCACGGGAGTGGATTCAAAGCGCAGATTGCCCCCTGCGGGCTCATTGGATGTGATTCTCGCCGAAGAGGTTCGGAACACCTCTACCACTTCCTCCGATACCCGCGTACTATCCGAATCCCTGGCTTCAGCACTGAAGACCAAGCTAGCGTGTGGTCCGTGCACCGCCGAACCCCGGGGACTGGCCGCCTCCGGAATGACCATAACCCCCGGATTTACTTCTGACCCCTCCGATGCGCCGGATTCTCTTAGTGGTACGATTGGTGCTCCACCTTCTTCTGGGTTTTCGGTGACTTGTAGGCTGTGCGGAGCTCTTGCGATGCGAGAAACTCTTTTAAGTCGTTCGCCCAGAAGGGATGTCATCATGGTGGGTGCTTTATTACCGTCCGGCTGGAGGAGTACCGCTTTGGCGGTGGCAGGCAATGTTGAAGGACTTCCTTCCGCTACTCCTCCTCCAACTGATGGATTTGATTTGGAGCGCACGTATTTACGCGAGGACTTTCGGGGTCTTCGCCTCTCCATTCTTGATCCAACTGGAGGAGAAGTGGCAAGCTGTAGAGGCCTAAAGTAAACACTATTGATTTCTGGGTCTACAAATATACTGACTAACGGACTGACAAAGGGATAACTAATGTGTTTTGAGTTGGGGAAAAGCGGCTACGTTGATCGGTTGAACAACGTATACATTTTCTTAAGCGAATTAATATACTTACATTTATTTAATATGTAAAATATTACTATGTTAAATAATGTATAAAAATAAGCCATAAAACGTTTACTCAACAGAAAGCAACGAGGACGTGGAGTTCATCCGGAACACCACGTGGTACATAATGCCGGTCCTGAATCCGGACGGCTATGCGTACAGCCACGAGTACGATCGTTTCTGGAAGAAGTCGCGATCGCAGCACCAGACTCCACCTCCCAGTGGCCTCCTCGACTCGGCGATGACGTGGCTCCAGCAGAAACGGGGTCCGGATAAGATCTGCTACGGGGTGGATCTGGACAGAAACTGGCTGTATCATTGGGGCAAACGGGGCAGCTCCAAGGCGCCCTGCAACGAGTTCTACGCCGGTCCAGCGCCATTTTCCGAACCGGAAACCAAGGCGGTCTCTGAGTTCCTCATGGATTATAGGACGCAGATAAAGGTATGCTTACAACTACATATAGTTTATACATTAACTCTCTAAAATTGATATAACTTGATCATAAGACATTTATTAACTTTAATTATTATTTTTGCAGCTGTACATTTCCCTACAGGCCTATGGTCAGGTGATATCCTATCCGGTCAAGGCCAATTCCACTTTCAATTCAGAAAGATTGGATGATTTTCTGGACGTGGCGATGGTGGGCACCGATGGATTGCGCAAAAAGGGTAGTAAGTCCCGATATAAGGTCGACGCATCCAACGATCTAATTGAACAGCGATCGGGTGCGTACTATTTATATTATTTATAGAGATTGATCTTCATTCGAGCTTGCTAATCGTTTGGTTACCCTGATTTCTCCAGGCTGTGCGGACGCCTTTGCCGCCTACGAGATTGGAATTCCCTTTAGCTACACGCTCCAGCTGGCGGACAACGGAGTGCACGGCTATCTGCTGCCCAGCAGTGCCATCGAGCCCACGGCTCGGGATGCCTTTGAGATCATAAGCGGCATGCTGGACTACATATGAGGCTGGGATGCGGAGATCGGATTCCAATCGAAGTCGAAGGCAGCAGGGATTTGGGGTGTGGCTACATGTGAATGAGTTTTAGTTCCTTTTAAACGGGCTTTGGTGGCTTGTGTTCCGGAGATCACTTGCCGTATTTCCGGAATACATTCTCCAATACTTTTAGCTGCATTTATGTACGTATCTTATGCACTCGAAATTTTTTTTATTTCATACAAATTCCCTTAAGTTGAGATTTCCGTTTAGCATAATAAATATTATTGTTATATGTATGTATATTATAATTAATTATCAGCAATTTTTTTTTGGTAGTTTTAATCCCGTTTAGACTAAATAGTATACTATAATAAAGTCTTATATTTGATCGAGCATTCGATTGCTTCGCTTTCGTATAACATTATGCATGGATGCCATGTAGGGAGATATTTTCAACGTACAGTATTTCTTAAGTTCTTGCCAAAGGTACGCACTGTCTTAGTATTATATTCTGATATAATATAGCGTGCGTTGTCTTTTATAAATTCAATTTCTTAAATATTCGAATATGTTCTGTAACCTAGCAACTAACTCCATTTGGATATCCTTTTGGGAAGGCAATATGAATAGCTTCAAGTCAATTAAATGGAAATACAGTCTCAATAGCTGATAAATCTTATAGAGATTACTCGAAATTCGTTCGAGATTGGAAAATATTCGTCTAACCTGACAAAATGCATGTTTTGACAATGCATAAAGGTAAACGTTCTAAGTATTGATTGAAAAGCAAGAGCATACGGCGAAAAACTACAATACTGCCAGCTATGTTTAAACTCAGGAACTGGTTACCAAGGCACTGTAGTGGCTCCAATCTTCTGTCCTCCGCCTAGGCGAATCGCTGGGAGACCATTATCTTGGCCGAGAGCTTGGCAAAATTCGTGTGGCACTCGTTGCCGTGGAAATAGAGTCCAATTAGCAGCTTGAACTGGGCTGCTGACATGGGATACGGTTCCTGCGACATGACCACAATGGTGTCGATGCTCTTGCCCGCCTTCTGTCCCGCCGGGTTGGCCAGGATTTCGCGGTAATTCACAAAGGATGCGGAGCACTTGGCAATTTGCCGTACCATTTTGTCCGTGGAGCACTGCTGCATCACAGGACGCAGTAGTGCATCCAAAACGAGCGACTGCAGGTCAAAGACTATCAAATCGGGACTGCACAAGGACTCGGCGCTATCCTGCATTTCCAGCATGCGAAGCGGAGTGCTCTCCACATCCACCAGTTGCAGAATGGTCAGGTATTGGCTGCAGTTATGGGCCTCCCATGGATAGCGCTTTGCCATTCCCTGCTGGCGACTGGTGATCAGTAAGACGCGCTTTTCTTTGGTGGCAAAGCGTTCGCATAGCTAAAAGAAATGCAATTTGATGTTCAAAAACCAACCCAAATCGGTGTTCCCAACTTACCTTTGCCAAATTAAGGGCATAATCCTCACTGCCCGTCAAATATATATAGTTATTGTTGCAGTCGCTTAAACTCATTCCTTGAAAATGCTTAGAAATTAAACAATATATATTTAAGGAATTCTAAAATTCTTCTGCCGCTATTATCGGTATCGGGATGAGTTTTTAATAGAGGTGCCAAAACATCGATGCTAACTAATATCGAAGAACCGATGTTTTTTTTTTATTTATCCCGCACATCGATGTTTATTTCAGACTATCGATATCTTTAGGTTAATCACCTAACTATTTTTATCAATTCAATTTCATATATAAGCTTGAAGTCATATATATATTTTTTTTAAATTATTATTATTATCAGGTATCCCAGCTTAAGATGTTGCATATAAAAATAAATCTCATTGATTTTAAGTTTGAAATATTATTATTTATTGATTTGTTTTATATTACATTTCAAATTAATACAATTTAATAATATATAAATATTTTTTCTTATTTCTAAATGTAAATAAAAAAATACATTTTTTTTAGAAAACATCTAGTTTTTTATTTATATATATTTATTATATCGAAATGATTTTGTAAATACCAAATGCAATGCAATAAATGATAAATTAATATAAACTATCGTTACGATAGCATCAAAAGTTCATAAAAATCAGCTATTGCCTATATACTTTTAAATATATGTAATGCATAATAACCAAAGCCAAATAAGATTTTAAAGTTAGGTCTATATATATATATATATTTATATATTTATTATTTAATTACGAACCGACTTGGCATCCCCGGCCGCAGAGTGACCATTTTGCATTCCGTCCAACGCCTAGCGGTGTCAGGCACTAAAAAATACCACAAGCGGGGCGCCACCTAGAGTCCACCATATCAACCAGCCAATTGGCACATATAGCCGCACTCTTCTGGCGCCCGCATAGCATGCCGTGCGAAAGGGATAGCCGCACGCAGCGACTGATTGCTGTCAAACTCAACACAGCCGTGCCGACGAACAGACCGCACAAAGCGTAATGCAAAAGAATTGAAAAAAATCATCAAGTATAGAGGCCAAAAAGCGAACACAGCAAGTCGGCGTATAATTAAACAATTGTCGTTCAATGCTGACCAAATAAATGCGGCTATTACAGCCCAGCAAAGAAGGCGAGCGGCAAATTGCGAATTGCGGTAAGGTATCTAGAAAAAAAGCGAGTAAAATTGAAAAGAAGTCAAACGAAATACGGATCAAGCGACATCACACACACATGCACGGAGGCACGCACACAGTCACTCACGGTCGTGCACGCAGAGGCGAATGCCGTGTGTGCTTTAAGTGAAAAATTAAAGGCGTTCCGAATGCTAATTGCATTAAGGAGAGGACAAAAAGGAAGCTGTCTAAAGGATTGCTATGAATGTTTGTACTTTTAGGAGGCAGTAAAATAAGCCGATAATACGGCGACCGCAATTCAGGCACACATATACGCCACACAAACACCGAGTCAGCGGGCCACACAGACGAAAAGCACACACACACACATGCCACTGAGAGCCTCCCATACAAGCAGACCACAACACACACACACACATACAAGCGAGCGTGCCTTGGCAGGTGAGAAGAAGAAGAGGAAGCGGTGGAGGCAGAAGGAGGAGCAAACAGGAGGCGCCAGCGGCCCCAGAATATTGGATAAAATCGGAATAAGGCTGCATTATCTTCTCCACGAGAAGAGGAAGCAGCATCAGCACTACCAGCAACAGCAGTCGACGAAGGAGAAGAGGAAGCAGACGCATCAGCAGCAGCAGCAGCAGCAGCGGAAGAAGCAGCAGCAGGAGGAGGAGCAGGAGAGAGAGAGGGAAAACCAACAGAAGCAGCAGCAGCGTATTTGGCGAAAAACTTGCATTGATGGTAATGCATGCTAGAAAACCGCAGCGTATGAACGATGGGTAATATATCAAATATAATTTGCAATCTACCGTAATATCGGCAATAACAGTGATTCCCAACGTACTCACACTCACACACACAGGCAAACGCGCACCCATAATTGTATATTTTTTTGTTTACGTTCTGTCCTACTGCTATCTCGCTCTAACTCGCAGTGCCCGCGTTTCCTTTTTATCCTCAAATTTTCTCCGTTAACCCTAATTAAGTGATTTTCGTAAATAAATATGTTTTCGCTATGTTTATTGCTTTGATTTTCCCACTTACCCATCTTCTCGCGCTACTCGTGTTTTTCGTCTTTTCACCACACAATAGTTGCCTCTCGCTCGCACGCGCTCAGCTGGCAAAAGGCCAAAAAAAAAAAAATAGTTCTTGTAACATTTACAGTTGCTTATTGCACTGCAAAATTAGTTCATATCCATTGTTTATCAAGCGCATTTCGCTTAGTTTGTTTATTTACCATCGCTTTTTAGCCGGCTTTCGATTGTCCGTTGAACCCAGAGCAACTAAAATTAATGACTGTCAACAAATCAATGCCGGCAATTGATAAGCGCTTCTGTTGATAAATAAAGCTCAATCGGAATTGGGAAATCGATTTACAATTGGCATTTTCCCTCTAAGCCCGTTAATTGTACATTATTATTAATATCTAAATATGTTTTTTTTAGCACAAATTGAGGATTTCAAATAGGGAACTTGACAAAAATTGATTGAAGTCAGTTTAAAAGTGCGTTGTAAAAAAGCTGCAATAGCTGGTTAACTTCGAAACATGTACTTTGTCATGTCATAAACATTGTCGTGTTCCTTCAAATAGTCACTTAAATATTTTCCCTTAAATCATTACATATTTAGACCGAGTATAGCAGAACTAACCCAACTAAGTGTGTCTTATATACCCAACTTCATTTGAAAGCAAACTAATTAACTCTTCATCTTTCCCCACCATTTTCCAGGTACTTTGAGAAGCATACCAGTCACACATCATACCAGGTAAGCAGACCGATCCGAAAATTCTCCTCGAACACCGCAATTAATCACATTTACATGCCAGCCTTTAGTGGACATTTTTAATTTTGTAGTTTAGCTCATTAGCTCGTAGTGCACCCAAAGCCACAAAAAAGAAAAAAGAATGTAAAAGCCAATGTAAATCGTATTTTATCGAACCATCGATTTCCCCTGTCATTTGCTGATATTTTGATAAAATTAACAAAATTTGCAAATTGTATAGCCTGGATTTTGGATTATTTTTTGGTTCATATTTCTCCTTCTTTTTCCATCGCTGTCTTTGTTGTGCATCCCAAGATCTTACGTTCCCGTAACCTCATCCATTTTTGAACTGACCGAATCGTGTTTCATTTTAACCCATTCAAAAACGCGGCATTGCAGCCTGAACTGACCTTAACTTGAGAAACGAATCTGTTCGCATCACTGCTAAAAAAAAAACAGAAAACAAATCCAATCCGAATTCGATCATTTAATCAATTACAACATCTAACCGAACAGCACAAACAAATGCTTTAAATCGAATGATATATATGGTTAAAAGTATACAAATTTATCAAACTATTTTAATTAGAAATCGAATGCATAACCAATTTCTAAACTCTGCCTAAGAAATAGGAACCTAATCAAAGTAAAATAGCCTTAAAAACGACGTAGTAAACAATTATACACCAATATTAAAAATAACATGAATGTGCAACGGAAGAACAAACCAATTTCCAAATTGTTTAACGAAATAATCAACGACAACAACAAACACACAAATGTGCCTCATACATAAAGTAACAACAATCAATTAAGACACCAACAAATAATAACTAATGCAAAACAAATAGGAAATAAACCAAAGCCAAATCAAGTGTGCCCTCGAAACCAAACGACCAATTGGACTTTTAATTCAAATAGAAATCGAATACACTTTAATTAATTATCTATGAGGAGCAACAAAAACTCCTACGGCAGCAGCAACAACAACAGCAACAACATGGCTGTTGATCTCTCCCTTTCGACAACAACAATTGCCAATTGCAACAGCAACATTAGCAACCACAATAACAAAAGCAGCGCAGCAGCAGCGACTTTGGCAGCGAATTCAACGCCTTCAGCAGTGGGTCTCTGTCGCCTAGAAGTAAGTAATCCAAAGATCCCAGAAAATAATGGTTAAAAACAATAGTAAAATATAAAAACGCAAACCAAGTGACCAAAAACCAATAAAGTGCCACGAACATCGTGCTGTGCGCAGGAAAACCAATCCTGCCAAGCAATAAACAAACATTCAAATTAAGGAACAAATAAAATTACTTAATAATGAATAATAAAAATCAAAAGAAGGCAACAGAACATGAAACATGCAGCAGCAATAAATCTTCCATCCAAACTCGTATATTTTCAACAAAAATCTGACTAAAACGAGACACAATTCGCCGCTATTAAAAACATCAACAAATTATGATTTACATACCAAACACCCAAAGAGTTATTATTGTATATGTCTTAAACAATGAAACACCACTCAATTATAAAGGATTCTTTATTAATTATTATACAATTTTTTTGATAAACTCAAGATTGAAATTTTCCTGGATGATACCAAAATTAACGATGGACAACAAACAAGGATTATAATTTTGATTAATATTAAAATGGACAATTCGATTTTCAGTTTGGATAACCCGAAGACAACGACCGACCAATATGAACCAAAAACGAAAGTATCAATTAAAAACATCCTAAATATTTACTTTCAATTAAAGTATAATTTACTCAGGAGACGACAAAACAAACCACACACCAAACACACGACACATTTCAAAATTGTTCTCGATTACACATTTGATTTCTCAAACCATCGGGAGTTTCATTTCACCCAACTTTCCTTTCATATCCTTTCGTTTCCATTGGCAATAATCACAAGCGAGAACATTGGCAAAAGTAGCTGGCATTATGCATTAACTTATGATTTTCCTATTGAGTAGATTTAGTTCAACTAACCAACCACCCAACTTCAAGAGTTACAACTAAACCGAGACTTAAATCAACCGCTATTAAGAATGCAATACTGAATATACCAGTGGGTTGGTACTTTCAAAGAGATACAGTAAGGATTTCCTAAATGAATTCCATTCGTTGGAACACGGCATACTCATAAATTGGCTACATTACTTGATGTATCGACCACATCTTGAATCCTTACTGCGATTTCTTAGAGAGTACTCGACATTCATTGTATTTTGTAGCACTGTGCAATTGATTTTGGGAATGTAAATCGACTAAAAACTGTGTGCGCTTCTATTTACCCGTGCAGAGCTCAAAGTACAGCAGTTCAAAGCGCGACTACGAACGCGATCGTTCCTCCAATTATCGCGATCGTGACCTGTCGCCAGGCGCTGGCGGTGGAGGAGGCGGCGGATCCGCTGGAGGAGGTGGCGGCGGCAGCGGCAATGGCGGCGGACCATTGAACAATGGCAACAGCTATCGCTCCCAGTCGCCGGACATTGATTCGCCGTCGTCCCGTTCGCACGATCTGCGCGACCGCAGCGATCACCGGGGCGGAGGTGGCGGCAATGGGCGTGGCGGCAGTGGCGAGCGGTACAGCTTTATGCAGAAGATGCGGGATCGAGATCGGGATGTCTACAAGAAGGATAAATATTCAGGTGAGTTGGCTGAGCAGCTGCAAGTTGGAGTTGTATACCACAACAATACATTATTTTATTCTCCATAGATAAACGTGATCGGCGTGGAAACGATCGCGACTCGGAGTCGTCGTATCGCACCAACCATGATAGGGATCGTCGTGGCGGGGGAGGCAGCGGAGGCGGCAGCGGCAAGCTCTGCTCCTCGCGGGAGAACGACAAACGATCCGGGTCCGACGATCGCGATCGGGATCGGGATCGAGATCTGCGCGACTTGCGCGACAAGCGGGACCGCGGTTCCGATCGCGACAGGGACATGTACAAGAAGGACAAGTACGCAGGTAGGTCCAAGTGCCCATTTACACCACATTTCCCCTTATTTATGGCTGTTTTTCTGTTAGACAAACGAGAGCGCAGCGATCGCGGTGAGCGGACGGCGCGATATGGCGACTGGAGCGAGCATGTCAGCTCATCAGGTGAGTCCACCGATGGCAGCTTATTCTTCTCCAGGCTCCAAACTATAATATTGGGTTGCTTTCAGGCAAAATGTATTACTACAACTGCAAGACGGAAATCTCTCAATGGGAGAAGCCAAAGGAATGGGTGGACAGAGAAAGGTAAAGGCAATGGCATTATAATATGACCAGCAAAGATCTTGGGAAGAATCTGTAATAAGAGCACCCTAGTCCTAGCTTAAAATATTCATTAATGTGTTCAATGGTTACAGAAATTTGCCGCGCGATCAGCATCGTGAGAAGGATTATCGTGACAAGGATCGCGATCGTGACCGCGATGATCGGTTCTCCAGATCAAGTGAGTTAATAAGAACCTGCTTCAGATATTTCAGAATTTGATACTCAAAACTTGCGTTTTTCATTGCAGCATACAAACATTCCAATTCTTCGCGCGACAATTCACGACTGAGATGGAATTACGACAACGATGGCGGTCCGCCCAGTCATCGAAGGCGTTTGGATGGTGAGTATAACGCAGGTTGCGTATGATCTACATAGTTAATTGATTTTAAAATCCTACCGACAGGTCGACACAACGACAATGCTGATATGGATATAAGCGGCGACTCGACGCCTACCTCGGAAGCCAGTTACTCGCTAAGCGGCACGCCCACCACACACGGCGGCGGTCCGGGCGGAGGCGGTCCCGGAGGCGGCGGCGGTAGCAACAGCGATCAGCCAATGGGCAATGCCCTGCCCCGTTTGTCCTCCCACCCAACTGCCAACTCCTCCGCATCCGTGGCGACGGGCACAGGTGCGGCGGGGGGACTGCATTACGGCAGCGGAGCGGGTGGTGGCCCGGTGACGGGCGCCACAATGCTGCCCACCATGTCGGGAATGCTGAACAGCAACAGCAGCAACAGTGCCGGCGGCAGCAGCAGCAATGCCAGCAGCAGCGGCCTGAGGAACTCCGTTGTCGGTCACATTGGCTCCACATCTGGCGTAAGTTTGGCTTTTTGATAGCCTTTGAGCTTTGGCTTAACTCTTATTTATATGCATTGCAGACGACTGTGCCCACACTGGGAAGTCAGGATCCGCACCAGCACCATCTGAACTCGAATGCTCCACTGCCACCGGGTGCCAAGGGCAAGGATCAGGCGCTGCTGATGCGCCAGAAGATGCACCTGGGCCTGGGCGTCCTCGATGTACAATCACATCACGGCGTTAACTCGGTTGGTTCGGTGTCAGATGGGACCAATCACGCCTACAATTCGGTCAATAACTCGGTCTCCGGCAGCTTACGGTAAGCTTTTGAAGGCATGTTGCAAGACCATCAACTAAACTTCATGGATATCAATATTGCAGGGACAACAGCGTTAACTCGCCGTTGTATATGCACCACAGCATGTCGCCCTCGTTGAACTTCACCAAGAGTCCCATACCGACGATTGTGGGCCACACGAATAACATGAGCATCGCCTACACCTGCAATCCACCCTTTGGCCTCAAGGCTACCCTCGATGGCGGAGTAATGGTGGCGAATGCCTCACCGGCCACGCCCGGTGGCAACGCCTCCTCCGGCTCTAGTGGAGCGAATAGCAGCCAAAGCATCGTGCCCGGCATGGGCCCCGTCTGCGGAATCAGTGTGATCACCTCGATGGGCAGCAACAGCGGCACGCTTTGCGAAGGACCGCCAACGCCCACCCAGGAGCTGGATTTAAGCGGCTCGGCGTTGGAGCAGCAACAGTTGGCCGCCGCAGCGGCAGCCGCGACAGCGTCCAGCCTCCAGCTACAGGCGGCGCAACAGGCCCAGCAGCAGCGGAAATGTATGTATTCGAAATTCCGAATTAAAAATATATGACAATGTTTGATTATTTGTTATTCCAGTGGATGGCACGTCGTCGGCCACGCTGAGCTCACTGCAGAGCTGTGTGAGTTCCTCAGGACAGGCGGCAAACATGCGCGGTCCCGAGATTTCGCCAAAGCTGGCCAAATACTTCCGCGCCGATCTGATTGCGCATGTGACCAATTGGCACGCGGAGGTGCTGGAGCGTCAGGTAAGCTGTGAGGTAGCATTTGCCAGCGAATAAGGCACTAGCTCGACCTCTTAACATACATATACAATATATCCATGGACTCGAACTGATTGTAAATGTTTTCCATTGTTTCTCGAAGGCGCAGAAGTGCTGTGAGGATACTCACCTGTTCGGCGACATAACGTGCACGAGGATATGCGCGGAATTGAAGTGCGCCCGTAGCCTGGTGCGAAGCACCGAAATCAATGCCACCCTGCAGGAACAAAAGTGAGTGTCGCAATGACCTAAATGGTAGTGGTTCTAACCAATGCATTTTATGTATTGCCTTTCGCAGAATTATGTATTTACGCCACCAGATCCGCCGTATCGAGGAGTCGAAGACTCAGAACGCGTTCATGTCAGACGATACTTAGGATCAGGAGCAGGTTAGGCTGCGCGTACATCGCAAGCTGTCTGTTAGGCTCAAAAAGAGCTTCTTCTGGCGCAGCTGATGATGATTGCGATGATGATTGGTCCATTGTGGCCGCCGTCAGCAGCTAGCCTTTGTCCTCGTTTCGCAGGTCCGGATTTACCCCTATTTATTGAGGGCATCTGGAAATGGATTAGATGATGACGACGACTGGCGGTGGCCCACGACAATGACTGAGAAACCGCGTGCATCCTGCTCCATCCTCCTACTTCTCTCCTCTGGGCGACGCATCTCTCCCCACCACCACAACCAGCCCGCGATTCACTTGTGTTCGGATCGAGTTCCAGTCCCCAACCGACTATATAGTGGCAGTATGTAACTGGCTGAGCGGACTGCATGGACTTGGCACAGGACAAATCAGGATAAATCAACCAACAGCTGCAACAAGAACTTCAACAAGAAACACAAAAACTAAAACATAATTTATAATTAGCAAAGCGTAAATTAAAAGCAAAAATAAACTAAAATAAGCATTGCATTAAGCAAGACGGAGGAAAAGCCAGAGAAATAGCCACAAACAAAACACAGCATTCAATTCAAGATAACTACAAAAGAAGAATACAGTCGACAACAGCCGACCTATCAAGATCAAGAAGCAATATGGATAAAGCCTCGTATCGAATCGAATCAAATCGAATCGAAAGAAACAAAACAAAGCAAAAGATAAACAAACGAAATAGGATCAACAACACCAGCAAAGCAACAACACCAACAAATAACAAGTCAACATAGTATACTCAACTGCAATAAAAAGCTAATTAAACTATATACAAATTATATATATAAATATATATAAATAGAGTATATGAAAGATTGTATATTTACATCCACCTAACATAAATACGGAGGATAAATCATGATGATAAAATGATTACGATGACAACCAAAATGCGAGTCAAGTCGAACCGAATGCACGCTTATCGGGACGAGGAAATCGACAATTTTATATATATATTTATTTGTATATATATTTATAGGTTGGCAATCACCACACTTCCCACATTTATTTTTACAGTGCAATCAAAATGTTTGTTCAATCTGCTGATCGTCGGCTTTGTATCCTGCTAATTGGTGCAAAATTTATATCGTGTTTTGTAGTTATTTACCGATTACAATTCATATTTTTCATTTTAAATCTATAAGCATGCAAATTTATATTTTTACAACACACCATATTTTTTAACCTCCGATTGAAATTGCAAATAGATTTGTTTTAGTGTAGTTTTTTTTGTATGCACTACATTAATGTCTACGATATATGATCATATATACATAAATTTTATTATATATGCATATATTATTTATTTGGCAAAAGCTACAATTTTTTTGTTTATATAAGCGTAGCGAAGCGAAAGCAGACACGAGGGAGAAGGGCGGGGAAAGAAGAACTAACAATTGTAATTTTGAGTTTTTTTTTTAAATCTTAACTTGACAAACCAACCAACAAAAGGAATGGATCTGCGAATCGCGCAGATTCGAAACAAAAATAAAGCAAACAGTTTAATAATGATAATGCTAATAACTATTGTAGATATACATATAAATAATATATAAAAAATATATTAGCTAAGCGTCGAAAACAAAACAAAAAAAAACAACCGAAAAATAGAAACTTTTATTATGAATTAATTAAAAAATACAACAACAACAAAATAATGGTTAACATGGTTATTTCAATGGGGAGTTTTGTCCATCGAGCAGGCGTTTCCTTTCCTGATTCCCAATGTCACTCGCCGTGTCACAGGAAAGCATCAGTTCCAATCGTGCTCCCGTAAACGAAAGTCATACGAAAAAATCTCTAACAACAAAATAATAATATTCTATCGATTTTCTTATTCTGAACAATGAATAAAACCGAGGAAAACCTATGGAATGGATGCAATTGTTGCTATTGCTCGTGCTATTGCCCTTGCTCCTGCTCGTCTTTAAAAGTGAGTCGCCGGGAACAGTTCTCGTTTCTGGTTCATAACGATTCAACTATTCTTCAATAATAATGTAGCGATACAGCTCCGATGAATCGAGTCGCTGCTTACTTCTTCAGAAAGGCTCGAAATATAGATATGAATTCGAGAGATGCTCAGATCCCAGATGTCCATTAAGGAAAGCGCCTGGAATGGAAGTCCGTTTATCGCACCCGGCGGAATCTACTTCTCGAGCGCCACAACAAAAGCGGGTAAATATAGGCAATATTTAGTTCATTTCAAAGTGTGTATGTACATATGTACATGCCGCGAATTCTTCAGTAATCGCTATTATCAATCGCTATTATCAATTATATATCCCATCACTGATTGTTTCTGATTATAATTACAGCCGTGTCCTTCGGATAGAGGACGAAATAGTGCTAATAAAGTGAAATATTCGACTCCGAAGTACGAAAGAGAGACAGATGGAGAGTCCAGCATATCAACACCATTCAGTTGTTATAGGGAGGATATAGGGAGGCCAAAGTCCTCGGACAAATATAAGTTTTCCGGAAACTGCAACTGCTACACAACAGAACAGCCAAGAAAGTATGTTTCCAGGACAGCCGAAGAAATCAGAAGGGCGGTTCGGGCGGAGATTGCAGAGATGGAGCAAAAGAAGGCAAAAAGCTGTAATTGTACCTCCTGCAAGCCACCGCAGAGTGTGCACTTGTCAGCTAATGAAAGAACAAAGAGTACATCTAAAGATGAAGATGTTTTCACGGAGTCCGAGAAATTGTTACTTGGTAAAATTGATTGGCGCACTACTGCTACCGATGATTTAACTAATTCCGAGCTAATTTATTCGACGATAAAGCATTTGCTGCGCATATGTCTGAACAACAAAATAATCGAGCTTGGCCTCCTGGATAGTCTGCATGAGGCGGTGGCACTATTCAAAGAAAATAGGAGGAAACGAGATAACTGATGGGATTCCTTTTTATTTTTGTAATATTATTTTTGAAAATTTTATATTTTATATAATTAAATTGGCGGTAACGGGGGGAAACATATTCGACTTGTCTTCTTAATATTTGGGAGAGAACTGCAAATTTATCGCGAAGAATTCGAAGATTTAGAAGCTGATCGCGAATTCAGCAGGTTCACAAAGGAGCTAAAACCATAGTAAATTTCAAATTTGGCGCCAAAGGAGCTCTTTGCAGCGTGAAGTCGGGAAGCCGTTGGAAAAGCTCAAAGCTCAAAGCTTGCGAATACCCAATAGACGAATTTGCAGCGCAGCGAATTCGCCAGAATGAATCGCAAAATGAACTTTCGGCGGGGGGTGGCGGGTGAGGCGGAAAAGTTCGCGTCCGTGTGCGTGCGTATCTGTGTTGTTTTCCTTTTTCCTTTGGGTTTCTTTTTTTTTGCATTGCCCTAGCATAGCATCTCTGCTTCGTTTTCGTTTTCGGAGGACGACGAAACGCCAACAAGTAGCAGTTCAGCATTCGACGCGTTCGCTTGCCAGCGGACACAGGACCAACTAAACGGGTCAACTTTCAGCGAAACGGTTGGGTTTCGAAAACGCCGAGTAACGGTTATCGGTTCGGACAGTTCTCGAATTTTTTATTTTTGTTTGAGAGTGTTTCGCATGTGTAAAGACATCAGAAGAGCGCGATAGAATCAAATTAATAAAATAATCTTGCACATTTAATTTCTTGTGGAAGTTCACTAACCAAAAACTCTCAAGGGTGAGCAAGAAAAATAAAAAAAAAAATATATTGGAATTTTTTAAAATGTGGACAGTTGTTATCACATTGTAGTTATATATTTTGATACAAAAGTGCAACGAACACAATGCCATTAAAATGTGAAGTTCCTATTAGCCGAGCTATTTATTTTTGCACATGCATGTAAAATTAACTTAAAAACTTAAAAAAATTGATAATGATGCCTTTTCAAATATTAATAATACAATTAATATTTATGTTTAAATTGTTGTGCTTTTGACAAATAAATAATGCACAATAAGTAAATATTGCTGGCCTGATGTTGAAAACCAATATTTAGAACAGCACATGGCGGAAAACTTTGCTGTATAGTTTTAAATTTACTGAAATACGCGACCATTTTGGACTAGCTTGTATGTCCTTTATGATTTCCCATTTGCAAATAGTCCAACTCGGCAAGAATCGCGTGAAAACCAGTTGAAAACAGGCAGCTAAAAAATGGCAGCCTGCATACTTTATTTTGAATGCACTTTGAGGCTGTCACATAAACCGAACAAACAGGCGAATATACAAATACATATTTATGGGTGGGGGCTGGAATTGCTGCCCTCGTAGCCCTTGTGGTGCACTCGAAAAAAATGTGGGTCAGTTCTTGAAATAATATGTTTTTAGATATATTCTTACTATTAGCTATGAATACGAACTATATATTGTTGTGTTGGTCGATTGCACTGCGGGCTATGCATGTGCCCAGATTTTTTTTTCAGTGTGCCACGCTTGAGTGCTTGTCGCGACCACTCATCATCTGTCATTGATTTGTTTTCCGTTCCATTTGCCCCCGCGACTCCTTGGACCCCCCTCCTCCACATTGTAAGCTAATTAGAGAAGGGTCCAAGGATACTGTCATGTCCTTCAAAATGATTTGCGGCTCTCTTCCGCTTATTGTGTTTGATTTCATGCACTTCTTCTGGCTGCCCTCGAAATTTATATCGCTTGCCCGCCAAAAATGGCGAAACGCTCTTAAAGCTAAAAAGGGGGAGGGGGGGTTGAGGCGGAAATTGGGGAAGGGTGTTTGGGCGGAAGGACCTTATTGACAATGGAGCATTCTGCATTCTGCGCGCTCTGGAATGCCAAGAGTCGAGAGTCAAGAGCCATAAATTTGACGCCGCCAAGTCCTTTTGGCATCCACAGCAAACAAAATGCGTTAAGGCGGCGCGGTGAGGGGCGGGGCGGGGGAAAATCATAAAGGAAAATTGTAGGGGCGAGGGTGCCGGGTTGATGCGGTCATTTGAGTGCCAGCAAGAGAAATGTGCAGCAAACAAAAATAATAATATTATTTTCATTATTAATCTACAGCTATTATTTGTCTCCACATTTTCGCCAAAGGGTCTTCAATGCGTTTGCTAAAGTTTTTCACGAGAAAATTTAAGTTTTCTTCTTTGGAAGATTCAGATACTTCATAATTAGTTTAACGCTTGTAACGTTGTATTATAAGATACTGGCAAAAGTTATCTACATAAATATATATTTAGGAAGAAGTAAAGGCACCTTTCCCTCACACATTTATTTAGTTGATTAAGTCCCCAATCAATTGAATTCCCAGGCCCAAAAAACCCAAAAAACCACAACCTTAGACAACCGCAGTTTCTTAATTGGTTAAACCAAATTTCCTTTGACCTTCGTTGAGAATCGAAAAAAAAACAACCGAGAAATCAGTGGGAAAGGAGCGTTCCTTCTATTCAAATTATGTGCATGTATTTCACTTTCGTTTTCATTTGCGACTTTCTGTAGCTGCTTTTCTTGATTTAGACTCTTGTTTCGGCCGGATTTCTGTTTATGGCCAAAAACATTGGCCAGCAGTGCGGTCGAAATGCTCAATGTTGATGTGGTTGTTGTTGTTTCGTGCTTGACAAACATTTTCATTTTCATTTTCATTTTCGCTGGCGATTCCTTATTGCTCTTGTTTCGGCAACTGCACTCAATTTTATAGCCTCTTCGCATTTTATTTAGTTGGCTATTTCTTTTTTTTTTTTTTTTTTTTTGTGGCCATCCATAAAGGATGGGGAAATTTTCAATGGAATTTCCCAGGGAATTTCGCCGCCCCCAAAATGAGGCAGAAAAAAAAAATGGAAACAGCTCCCTGTTATAATTTCATTTACATTTTTATTTCCTACCGGACGCCTGCGACACAAAAAAATTGTTTTCACCATGTTTTATGACTTTGGCCTAATGTTTTTGGTCTGATTTAAATGAGCTAATAGAAGTGGTCCAAAGTCGAGGACACAGTTTTCCGATCCCCAGAGAATTGCGCGACACTTATACAAATTGCATTTATCATCTGGAGTTTTCCTCGAACATTTTTGACTTACGAACTTGCTCGACTCCAAAAGAAAATCTGCAAGGAAAGTGGAGCGCAGTAAACACATTGTCAGCAAGCTAAAAAGGAGAGCATCCAGGCCCCACCACACTTCCTTTTTGGTCGTGTTTTTTATGAGGGTTTATCCAGATATTTCTGCACCCGAAAGCCACAAAAAAGTCAGCAGGGACATACTACTTTGCATACAGCTGTGGATGAGTGAATAGCAGCTATCTTTAATATATCTAATAATTCAACATATTTAAAGATTTTATACTTGTTAGATGTTCATTTTTGTTGATAACTTAATATTGTTACTTTTATTACAGTTTTCAAAAGTATTTTTTGATTTCTTTTTTGAGAACTACAAATTTTAAAAATTTTTCTTATTTGCTTATAAACTTTTGGAAGCAACCTCTTTGTTCTGCCACATTTGGTCACGTAACTACAATTTCAAACATATCTGTATCTGTTGTCCAAAATCAAGATACATGGCAATGAAATCGTAAACATCTAGCTCTGATTTCCCACTTTTCGAGCCTACATTTTTATGTGCGACTTTTCTTTATAGCCGGGCGCTACAGATGTGCTTTGGGGCTAGAATAATATATCCATATATATATATATATACATATATAGCGATTGGGGATAGTCCAAATCAAGTGTGGGGATGCTGATTCTAAAGGAATATGTTTTCTTTTTCACACTGGCCTAAGAAAACAGTAAGCAAAATACATTTTAATTTTATGGAAATTATACAAACGTTATTATTTTTATGGGATTATTATGCGGTCATCATTGGTGGTGGTGTTGGTTTATATTTATGTAGTATACATATATGTGAGTCACAGCTTATTAAGTTCAAGTGTTTTGGCTATTTAGAAATAGAAATACGGATTCAATCTGAGAATCCGAAACTGGCAGATTGTAGCGGTAATCGAAATAATTCTTTCAATATTCCTTATCCGCTTCCCATATCGATTTCTAATCCTTCAATAATGGGTTTTCCTCGAGAACCAGGTCGGTTTGCCAGCATTTTCCTTATCTAAGATGGCTAAATTGTTTTTTTTCCTGCTGATTATATCTGATTGTTGTTGTTCTGCTGCTTCTTCAACATTTTCCCCAGCCCCTCAGTTGTTGTGGAAAAGGGGGCGTGGCAGGGGAGGTGGGTTTGGCTTGTGGGCTGCTGATGTTTCGCATGTCATTGTCGTAAGTTGGCATATGTCACCAAGGTGTTATGCGCACATACATATACTCGCCTTTATATATATGTGTATAAATATATATATAGTATATATGTGTGTGTACATCGTCTTTTTTTCTAAAACAACGAAAAATTGCGAAAAGAAAAAGAAACCCGGGCACAAATACATTTAAAGTGTGCGTCGCATTAAGGTTTATGTGTGCGAAAAGCCAACTCGGAACATTTGTGTTTGTGTATTCAGGGTACTTAGTTTTTGCGGGGTATACTCCATTCGTGGATGTCTTGCTTTCGAAAATATATCCTTGAGGACTTCAAAAATATTTGGAATATTTAACATCATTACAGGAATGTAAATTATTCAAGTTATGAAGATATGTTTAGAAGCATTTTCCAATTAATAAATAATATTTATCTGTTTAGTTTAAGCGATATTTTGTAGATATTATATAAAAATACAACTGTAAATTATTTTCAATTATTTTGTAGAGCACTGAAAGTGCGTTGTGTGCGCAAAGAAATTCGTTACTTTTGAGTGAGATTTGCAAGAGATTTTGGGGACAGAAAAAACACTTTATTCGCTAGGCCATTACCCGTTTCCACCTTCCGTCCTCGCGCCTTCCATTACTTTGAGAGTAAATTTATGTTAATAACAAAATCAGCAAAATCCTTAAATTGTCATTAGCTAAGCCTTTTTGGTAAGTCCGCCGAGATTTTGTCGCAGCTTTACATCTAGTATATATGTATATATTTTTTTTTTTTTGGTTGTCATTTGGTTGGCTGGTGTTCTGGCGGCAAATTCAGCGGCTTTAACCTGCGACCCCGGGCTTTTAATGGCTTTTGTTGGGGTTGAGGGATTTTCGACCTGGCCCAAAGTGCCCAACGAACACGGTGAATGCTTTTAGGCTGGCCAGGACTAATTCCCCGATTTTGTGCCGTACGAGTTGCAATTTTTCCTTGAATTTGCATTCAAAGTGTTCGGGTGACTTGGGCGGATTTACGTTGCCTACTTAAGTGGGCCGGAAACAGATTTTCTCTGCCTTTATCTCCGTTTGCTTTGATGCATTTGTTTACGCCTCTTATCGGCCATTGTTGTGCTGTGCATTTCCGTTTCCTGTTTGAGCTACGCCCCTTCTTTTGGTCCAGTGGACTCCCCAGATGCCTTTCCATCTATGAGCGAACAAATTATGTGCCAATAAAAAGTGGCCCGCTCGATGCTTGCCAATAAAATCCATCTTAACTTTTATGGCCCAAAGGGGCCACCTCTCCTTATCGGCCAAACATGCTGTGCGGAGAGAAAATATCACAATGTTTTCATGTTTTATTCTTAACAAAAATATTTGTTAGAAGTATTCTAATTTAAGCACAAAAAATATTTATATTTACTTATAGCTATATGCCAATATTTTCAGGGTTTATTTTTTAACCATTTGTAGGCAACTTTTCGTAGTTATTTCTTGCCGTGTAGCACCTCTGGGGCAGCATAGAATTGAGCCTGGCTTTTAAAGCTTTGCGCCCTTAAGCCCTTGTCAAATGTCATGTGTCCTGTGTCCTGTGTCCTGTGTCTTGTGTCCTGTGTCCTGCGTCCTGTGTCCCTTGTCCACAACGTAAGCTTATCGCCCGTTGGTGTCCCTAAATTGCAGCTGAACTTGTTCGCACTGGAAGCCAAAAGATAAAACGAAATTAAAATAACAATTGAACCTGCATTGGACGTCCGGTTGAAAGTGCTTACGGAAATTTTTAGCCAGATCAATTATCTTATCAAGTGCAGCTCAATTTGGAGTCAAGGTGCTTTGAAAGTGAACAGAATTGTAATAACAATAGTGTACATTTATGAAAACAATTTACAACTAAAGATTCCAGTTTATTTTCTCTAACATTTTATATTCTGTTTTTCAGCCTGTTTTGATATGAATGTGTTTTAAAGTAATAAAATATTTGCGATTAATCCTAATTTGGTAAAATAATCAAAGGATTTTAGGTACCAAGCACAGCCACAAGAATGCTTGTTAAAACCGGCAGATAAATTTGAAATATGACAAATAAGTTTCGTGTTGGTCGGTCTTGGGTGCATCCCGATCCAAATTGCTCCATATTGTTGGGATTCCGGGCACGTATGTCCATCATGCTGTCCAGGGGCGCCGGCAGAAGGGTGAGACCACGGATTTGTCAACAGGGGTATTGGTGATGCGGGGGGTGAAAAGTTAAACTCGGGCATTAAATTCAATGGACAGGCCACAGGCACCGACACAACGACAACAAACTTGTTTTCATCCCCCGCCCCCAGTCGGGCCACGCCCCCCGCGCCGCATGTGAGTGTGTGGGAAAAGTGATGCCAGTGGAAAATCAACAGCGAGCGGGGAAAAATAACAATTAGAAAATAGAATGGAAAATAAAACGGAGGCTAGGGATTTTCGCTTTTTATTGCATTTATTTGGGCTACGTAAATCTAACCCAAAACACTGGTAACAACTTTAGATATTAATGTAGCTATTTAAAACTTTTTTTAAACTTTAAGTTACGCATACGACATGGCCACATTGCGTATACGTAATGTGCTTTAAATCATCACCTTTTTTTAAATGCTTAAAGATTAGTAGTTACTAAATAAGATAAATTTGTTGCTTAATAGTAAAATCTCAGAAGTGAGAAAAAAGGACAACTTCTCATTTCTGTTGTGAACAGAACGCAACAGGGAAACGATGTCATTGTAAAAAGAAGAGGACAACAGGAAAACAAAAGTATCCTTCAAGTGGCCATCATCAGAATGGTTTTCCTTTTTTTTTGCTCCTTTCCTTGGTTGTTGGTATTGCCATTGCTGTCGTGGTTGTTGTTCTATTTGCAATGAATTAATTGACCAAGTTCTGCTTTGAAACTTCGCCTCGCTTTGGCCACAAATTGCAGTCATCAAAACTGGAAAAAGACGGTTTGGTTTTGGGGCAGGGGCATTGCAAAAGGGGGCGGGGATAATGGCAGAGAGGAGACAATTCAATTTATCAGCTTTAGGGCGATTTTGTAATGGCATTTTCCAAGTGAGATTGGTGGAGGGCTTCAAATGGCTGCATTGGACTCATCGCTTAGATGAACTCCTCAATATTTTCCCCTTTTTTTTTCCTTTTTTGTATATATATGTACCTTTTAATCCCACTCAAATTCCACTAAATTCCAGCTGAAACTAACGTTTTGCCCACATTCCTGGACAATAAACGATTGCATCTCGGGTCTTTCGGCTTGCGAGCACTAAACAAAAATATCATGAATATTTATCCTTGGGCATAATTATCTACTACGCACCTCACACACACTAACAAACGCGCATAGAGCAGCCTAAAGAATAACAGAATTCCCAGGACATCATGGGTGGCGACAAAAAGGGGGCAGGGTCGAGCACTTACTTAGGGCCAAAAGTGCCCCATTGTTTTGGCCACGACATGTGGGTGGCGCGGGTGTTTTGGTGGATGCTGGTGTGTCTCAGCTTAAATTGCTTGGAATTTATGCATCCTGTCAGGAGGAAGAAAAGTTTAAGAGGGCGTAGTTTCCTGGGAAGGCCCACAAGTGGGCGACAGAGTCTCCATTCTCCTGGGCTTATCCTAGGGCGTCATAAGTCGAGCTCATTAGAAAACCGTTAAGGAACCACAACGGAGGCGTCTTCTCTTAAGGTGCGAAAACTCTAAAAAAAATAGGACAAAGCTGCCAAGTGGGCAAGAAGCCAGCAAAACGCACAGAATGCCTTTAGAATTTTCAATCTACCATTTTTTGTTTATTTATGTCCTTACTAATTGCTCAGTGTGGTAAATGGAGAAAAAAACCCCAGGATGCGAAGAGGAAAGATAACCAAACCGCAGAAAAAGGTGAGCATACAAAACGGAAAATGCACAAGAAAATTCAATTGAGTCATTCGCTAAAGAGTGATTTCTCAAGGTAACATAGCTAAAAAGTTCAAGAAGCCACACTTTTTTTTTTTTTAGACTCAGAAAGTGTTGTTAAAATTTGAACATTTTATATTCATCTCCGAGTTGAATTATAAGCTGTATAAGCTGTTTTAAGACCATTGAACATGTTTTTCCATAAAGACGAAAGTGAACAACAAGCCAATGTTGAGTTCCAAGTACTTTCTACTTTAACTGCATTATAGTACAAGTACTTTCCTTAGTAACAGCATTTTAGTTACACTATTATGTGGAATATTCTTTCCATTCGGTCTCGTGTTGCTGCCTTTTATTCACTGTCGGCTATTTCCGTGTTATTTTAAGGACCTGAAATTGTTACATTCTGGGGTGCAGAGCACTCAACTTTCATGGCCTCGGGAATCGCAGGGCGTCCAAATGAGCGCTATTTTTGTGGCCTAATGAACTTAAGCAGCTTAACCCCTCAAAATGTGCGAAAGGTCCTGCGCAAATGCATGGCACATGGCTTTGCTAATTGAGTGGCAGGACGCGCTTCCTTCTTTAATGCAGAATGCCCACTTTGGTCATAAATAAACGTTATTTAATTAATTGCCAACGGTAATCGCCATTTTGGCATTTCAATTTGTGCTCTGTATGATTCATGCATGCAATCAAAAGGTTATTAAATGGTTAATCTCCGATTTATTTCCCTAGATGTACATAATTTTATTTAAAAGTTAGCCATTTAAATTTCATCGAGAAATAATTGTATTAAATAACTTAGACTTCGTATTTTAAATGCTGTTAAATGGCTAAATATATGTATTTTAGTTCCCTTTTTCATATATTTAACACAACATTTTTACAACATAAATGGGCAAATCTACGAGTATTTATAAGCTTATTTTTGAATACAGAATAATGGTTTATTGAAGCGATCATGAATCATGGCAGCTTTAAGTCAGTTTTCTGCTTTTGCATGGCTGTACGCTTTTTTTCTCAGTGCCCCTGGTGTTCATCATACCCTCGTGACACCCTAGACTTCGCCGTTCTTTGTCTTTTCGCCGTGACAACTGTCAAACGTTTGATTTGTTATGCAACGCGTGGCGAATGAAAATGTTTTGACATTTATCAAAGGTAAGCAGCGCAAATTTGCCGCTCGCTTGCAGGTGCAAAATGCTTAGCAAATGAGTTTCAGTTGAGCTCCGGATGATTGATTATTCCATATGGGCGATGGATGGATGATGCTCCCCACTTGACTCGAACCGAACACCTTCAATTTATATTGGCATTTCGTTTATTTTCGCCGAATGCCGAAACGTTGAAATTTTAATGAGCTTTTGATGCAAAATACGAGTTAAGCTGCTTGTCGCATTATTTATGTTAAATATGCTGAATATTTAATTGACGCACAAAGACGAGATGGCCACTCAAAATAAATGAAATCCGGTTCAGATGCCATAGCATCTGATGGACCATATATATCCCAAATACCATATCCCATATCCCGGTATGTTTACCAAAGCTATTGGCTTAACCGGCTGAGCTTAATTGGTTTGCCTTGCCAACGAGCTGGGCGGCATTTTCCGATTAATTGATGGGTGGGAAAAGTGTGTGAATGAGACGAAAGTCAAGTCGGCATTTAAATTGCCATTAAACGCAATCGAATGATGTCAAGTTATTGTAATATTTACCAGCTAAGTGCGTGTCTTGATTTACCAAATAATTGTTTTTAATTTAAAAATGCACTATACAAAATAAAAACATTGCCAAATGTTGATTTTTATAAATAATTTATTTTTTAAACAAAACAGTTCATATTTAAAGATGCCAGTAAATATTTGCAAGCAAAAAAGTCAAGCTGCCTTTTATCATATCTGCTGATTCATAGAGTCCAAATAAATAAATATATATTTAAAACAATTAACTTTTGTTGAATTCATATCAAAAGCTCTGCACAATAAAGGCAGAGCAAAAGGAAAAAAACAAACCCGATTATTATCCCTGATTTTCGATGAAATATTTGTGTTTATATGTGAATTTATAGCAATGCCATTTCAGTGTTAATTATTCAACAGGTGATTTGAATGTTGCTCCTCGTGCCATATCATCATTTTAAGTTCGCAACCAAAACGGATTGCAAGAATCTGCGTTTCCATTTGTT
This sequence comes from Drosophila mauritiana, assembly GCF_004382145.1. Taxonomy (NCBI): domain Eukaryota; kingdom Metazoa; phylum Arthropoda; class Insecta; order Diptera; family Drosophilidae; genus Drosophila; species Drosophila mauritiana. Next base: position 16,903,036 of record NC_046672.1, on the reverse strand, counting down.
TAAAAAGCCTTTATCCTTGACGCTTTTCCCCTCGTCCTAGTGAAAATGCATTGAAAACTTTTGTTCATTGTTCATTGTTGATTGGCTTGTTTTTGTGTTTTTGTGTCTGTTTTATTAAATGGTCTGTGTGTTCGTGGTGTTTCTGCTGGTTTCATGCTGTTCCATTGTGTTGTGGTGCCCAGAATTGGATGTTTTCGCTGGGCATTTGCATAATTGAGTAGCCAAAAACTATAAATTCCGCCGACAGTCAAATCGATTATATGGTTTGCTCTTTGTTCCATCCCATGCTCCTATACTCGTAGTATTTATGTATAAGTTTTGCATATATTTTGTGATGGCGGGCGAAAACTTTTAAATTGCAGCAGACGGCAATGCAAATTCTAAGCGCGAAATCCGAATTCAAATCTAAAATGCAGAGCCCTGAAGGGAAAACTTCTAGCTGAAATGTTGTATTTTCTTAAAATTATTCGGCTTGCCAAAGGAATTTTTATTAAATATAAAGGGTTGTCAGTTGCCCTCTAATATAACATTGTAATACATTATTAGTTGCTGTTTATATCAATGGAAAAAATATTATATATTAATATTATTTGCATTCAAAGCAAATTGAAGTCAGTGCATTATTTGATGTTTTTTTATTCAAGAAAAGATGGGATTGGAAATTGGGTGGGCAAAGTGGGGCAATAGGGGGAAGGGAATGAAGTGGGTTGATGGGTGAAAGTGCAGAGGAAGTGCAGAAAATTGGGCGCCATTGTTGACATTGTTTCGATGGCCTCCAAACACGCCATGTAGCATTTTTATTTTTGCTCTGTTTTCGAGATTTGTCATTCGAGTTTGTTGCCATTTTTGATTTTCGACCAGCAGCCGCACAGAATCCAAATTGTGAGCTCCATTTGCATATTTCCCCAGCCAGGAATTGCACCAAATATGCATGCCAAAAAGGGTTCAAGGGGAAGGTTTTTCAAGGGGGGTTTAGAAAGTGCGCAAAGTGCAACAGTTGCAGAGAGTTGCTGCAACGTCGGCCAAATGGAATCGAGTTGAGTGCCTGCGTCGCCTGAAATGTGATGCCACGAATGCACCGAGAAAAAATGCACACTAACATGAATGCACACTTTAATGTAAAAAAATTGAATAAAATCAACACTTCGTTGTAATTGAAGAATAATTCTACCAACAACTTATTTCTAAATATTTCCCAACTGGGCCTTAATAATTAAAAGCAATTAATTACATTGGATAATATTTAAGGTCACAAAATTACCACCAATTTTCCAGTGCATTTTTGGCGTATTTAAGTGGCTGGAATATACTTCATCTGAAGTACAGATGAAGTTTGCATATCGCGAGGGCGACAAGTTGTGGACCCGAAAAATGAGCAAACTGCCGCCAGACATGAGACATCCGAGTTGACACAGGCAATGGAAATTAACTTACTTATGTGGGCAGGAAGATCGGGGCACAGAGCACATATTACTACCTGTGCTGCTGGATAGTATATTATGTCATGACCCTGACTTTTGCCGGATGCTTGGCAATTCCATTATGGAGGGAGGGAAAAACTTTTATTTCTCTTGCTGCCCTTTTCGCCATTTTTTCCGCATTTTCCCCGAATGTCAAGCAATTTCATGAGCCACGAGTTTCGCATCCTTTTGAACTACAAACGAGCAGCGGCCAAAAAGTTTCTTCCATCGGACACAAAAAAGGTTTGAATAACGAAATTATTGGCTGCACCTGATGATGATGGCAAAGTTTTGGCCATAAAGTCGCCCACTGAGATACGACCGGCTGATTAACACTTTTCAAATTACCAACGGTCAGCCAAGCAAAAGAACTGAAGGGGCCGAAACGAATCCCCCAGTTACCAGTTAGAGGCTAACCCACAAAAAAATGTAAACAAATCTCGTACAAAAGCGGGCCGAGAATTACTTGGAGCGAACTTCATTAAGACAACAAAAATGAAACATTCTCATGGGTCGAAAGGTTGAGATATGGCCATTTTATCACTGCAAATGTACGGTTGGTAACGAAGATCAGGTACCGCGTAAAATTAATTCAATGTGAAGTAGCTCTTTACATATTTAAATTGTTGTTTAAAAAATCGTGTGAAAATATATATTCAATTTCAATTTAATAACCCCACTGCTTTTGTTTAAATAAATGTAAATTACTTTGCTTACATTTATTTAATTTAAGTATTCTTCTAATAACGTCAAATTTAAGTTGAGACCATAAATGCAAGACATCTGCTAAAATTCTCTCACATTCTTCTCTCAACTTCTTCACTTTCAATGGTTGAATCTTGGAAATGGACTTTTCTCAAAAATGTCATCAAAAATTTATTTCCACGTCGGTCACACTGAAAAGTATGCTACATTTTGGGCCACACTTAGAGGCATAAATACAGTTTATATGCGATAGTGGCGCGTTTTAAGTGTTGCAGTGTTCTCCATTATTTCTCGTGTTCACTTTTTTGTATATTATTTACGATTATTATTATGTACTTGTTACCTCCTGGCATTTCGCTTTGCGGAATAGCGTTGCGTGTGTGCGTGTGACTGGTTGTGGGGAAAATGGAAAAAGGGAAAACAGAAAGGACTTCCTGCCTGTTGTCTCTTGGCTGCGATGCTGCCGCTATTTCAATTAATTTTTGTTTCGCACATTGTTGATGGTGTTTGCCGACTTTGTTCGCCAGCAGCGCCAGCAGGAAAATTGAAAAGAAAACTCCCCCCAGCGAAGGGGGCCGGTTGGTGGGCACGGTCAGGGCTGAAAAGCGGTTGGAAAATATCAATGGGGGTAAATAAAGCACCTGAGAATGAGAAAAGGATTGAATGCATTACTGCCGGGCTAGAAAGTATGGCAATCAAATAGCAATAAGCTGAGAAAAGGTAAAAAGAAGTAAGAGTAGTAAGTATTTTAAATTTTTCATTTGGTAGAAATAATAAGTTTAAGTCTTTAATGCTGCACGTAACTAACAATTTCCAGAACTCAATCAATAACAATTATCTGCGACTGCCTTAATCTAGTTTGTGGAATCTGATTAACTTATTTATTCAGCACTTTAGAGAATTCATCGTCCCTCGTCCTGCTTCTCTCTTCTGCTCCTGGAACTCGCTGTCCTGGAACTTCTCTAGCTTCTTGGAATCTCCTCTGTTTGCTGGCTCATTGTTTAATAGTTTCACGCCACCTCATGGCATTTGCTTCATTTGTCAATCATTTGGTGGCTATCATCCTCGCGAACACGGAGTTGAATGCACTACACTGCGCGCAATTTCGTACCATGAAAAATGCAGTTGCCAAAAAATAAATTTTTCCTGTCACTATTTTTGTCTACTGTTTTTGGTAGCTTTGGCTTTCTCTCAACTCGCATTTATTTCATGATGAAAGTACACATACATTTACTTTGTGTGCTTGAGATATTTTGGATGAACACTGCCAAAGAAATTTAAAATTAAAAAAAAAACATATGTATAAATTTAATTCTGAAGTACTTAGTAGGTAATCAGGAATGAGTTAATATATTACCTATATATGGCGATCGAATTCCACATAAATATTAGCTCAATTCTAATTTTTTTCATAAAAGCGACAATTGTAACAGCACCTTTCTATAGATGTGATAAAAAATATTACAAAATATTCGAAAGACAAATATATAAATACTTTTAAACACTTATTTCTCCGAGTACCCCGCAGCTTTTGTTGTGGCCAGAAGAAAATCGGATTGTCTTGGCAGCTCGAGCCAAGGGTCTGTAATTTAGCCCCATCCTTTTTGCTGGCTGAGCAGCTTGGCAGACTTGCTGCTTTGTGCCTGCTACTTGGTTGTAGCTACTTGGTTGTAGCTACTTGGTGCTGGGTAGTTGCTGGCAGTACTTGCAACACCGCCCACAAAACCCCGATGCCGCGCTACTTCCCCTTGGCCACTTAAGCATGCTAAGATTTCCGTTGCGCTGGCGTTTGTTTTATTGCACGAAGCAAACGGAAGGCACGAAGGCAGAAGAGCAGGCAGCAAAAGCAAAAGCAATAGCAACAAATAAATATAAATAATGAAATACAAAGTCATTTTGCGCCACAATGACAATGGCAACTCCCAGCGACTATATTCCACACTCCAATCTAGGATGCCACGCCCCCATAGCTCCCTCAACCCCCAGGTGGGTATGACAGCAGTCATACGCTTATGCCACCAGGGGACCCCCCATTTTCCATCCACCATCTACAATCTAGCATCCATATCGGTTGCTGTTTATGTTGCTGTGTATCTTTCTATCTCAGTATCTCAGCGTGTGCGAATGAGATATCTGAAGCTGTTTATTATCCGGACAATGATTACATAGGCACAATAGATACACCACAAACACTGAGAAGCCCAAAAGAAGCCGCACATAAAGTGTGTACAATAATTAAATTATTTCTGCAAAAATGTGAAAAATTCTGGATCATAAATGTTAAAAGAGAAAAAAACGCTGGTTGCTTATGTTTATGGTTAAAGAACTTGCACTTATTTGTATAATGAAACGAATTGAAAAATGATATACTAAAATGTTACTAAAAACGAATAGTTTTTAAGCAAATTTAAAGGCAATGCCTAGAAAATGTGAGCCAGAGACGGCGATCGAATTAGGCGTGAATGGGCGAACTGCGTGAGTGAATGCTGATTGTGTGCCCGAAATTCACGATTCCACTCACAGATATTCGCCATTCGGCAGGGGAATGGCGTCATGAAGACACTAGCCAGATGGAAATACCGGATAGAGATAGAGCCGTACGCATTCCGGACACGCACAGCCATACCGATGCAAATGCTGCGAGTAATGGACAGTGGGTGGGAACTATTTATGGTTTTGGCATGCGGCGAAGTAGCATTCACAATTGGGCCTACGATTGTTGAGGCCATTTGACAGCCGTTGAAGGAAAGCGAAAGAAAGCCATCATCCAAAACTGAAACAGAAACCGAAATCAAAGCAGTAACAACCATCTTAACAATTCCCAGAGGCAATGTTCGGGTTTTCTTTTTTTTTGTTTATGTTGCTCGGAAAACCACCTTTAAAGAGGATCTCGCTGAAATCTTTTCAGAATTCTCTCACCGTGTTGGAAAATCCATCCGCAATCACTTATGCAAACGCATTCGTTCAGGCCCGAAAAAATGGCGCTCGGGAACTCAGCGGCCGCGGTCTCTCAAATATGCAACGAATTTTCCTGCTGTTTGACAGCGGCAACAATTGCAACTTGATTGGCCCAAAGGGCCGTGAAAATGCGGCCAAAAGGAAAAACACTGTGATACTGGGAAAACAATGTTGGCAAATGGGAAACGGCAAACGTTCCATGCATATGCAAGTTCCTGTGTTAATTGTGTTGTCGTGCCTCTGTTATTCAGCGAGAGTGCGGTCACACTTCATTTGTGTGGCCTCGCCCGTGTGGAAAGTGCAGCCACATTAATTTAACGTGATGAAACATGTCGCATTCATATTGCCTGTTTTCTTGTGGTTTGCCCGCAAATTAAATAACATCGTAAATCAAATGACTTTTCGACTTTTAAACTGAGTTGCAAGTATTTACCATAGCTTCTTTGTAAGTTATTGTAATAGCATTACTTATGCGAGAAATACTTTTCCAAAAAATGCCAGTTGAAGTTCTTTTGCCATAATTGAGCGTAACAATTTGAAAGCAGTGGCAATTGGGAACCCTATTTTCGTAGCTTAGGTTGAATGCATAAATGAATGAATGAATTTCCCAGCTACTTGCCACAAGAAAGTGCAGCATGCTCACCGAATGCTATTTTGCCTTAAATATTTCTGAGTTTTCCCCTATTGTGACTGGCATAGTCGGAGTTTTTCCCAGCTCTCTGAATTTTCCGAGGGACCGGGCCCGGCACGCCTGGCTTTTCCCGCCATCCTACCGTTTGCCATGGTGCGTTGCCCCGGGCGGTTGGGCAACTAAATTGAGCTGGATGCACAACTGCTGGCTTGTCATTTGGGTGGATGTGGATGTGGATGAAGGCAAAGCTGGCGCTGGAGCAGAAGGATCCCTGGAATCCGGGAATTCACGTTCAAGTTTCGCCGCCATCGAGCTACTGCATAAATAAAGAGGCGTAAATTAAATTTGAAATTTTGTTGCCACAAATGCGACGAAGGTGGAGGAGGGTGGCTCGAATGGATTTGCCATGTCTGCACTTGTTGGCTGCCGTTAATCGGCAATGCGGTTTCTCGATTTGGCCAAAAAACAAAAAAAAAAACAAGAACACAAAAAACGAGTAACCGAAAACAGGAAATAAATAAACCCCAGAGTGTATAAAACACGTTGTCAATGACAGGTTGGTGGGTTTCATCCTTTCAGCCGCAACTTTCAGCATTCAAGAGGACATTTATTAGATGGCAAATGCAGAACAGACTTTCATTTTATACTTTATACTTTTATTCAAATCTTAAAACAAAATATTGCAAAATATAGTGGTTCAATCAACTCATTGACTATGATTAAGTTTATATTAATCTTAAATATTAATATGGAGGATACAAATAACTACATATTTATAAAACCTTATGTTTACTCTAAACTGCTAAGAATTTTTAGTACTAAAAACTATACTAATTAAAAATTTTTTTCTTAATTTACTAATAATTACAAGCAAAATTTCTTAAGGCAGTTTTGGCTTGGTTCCAGTAATTTGCCAATTTCTCAACATTTCTTCTTTATTCGACGTGTGAATTTTCGGGGACTAGAACGCATAAAGTAAATTCCTTGAGCGGTAATATTTTGATTTTATGACTGACATTATTTGGCCATTTCACTTTTTTTGGCCTTTCTGCTCGCACTTTGTTTTTTCGGCGTCTTTATCGGGAACACGCATCATTGACTTGAAGAAGGCTTTTCCACGCACACACACACACAGAACACATCCAATCTCGTAAAGTTTATGATGGCTGTTTTTTGGTGTTTTCCGTTTTTTGTCGGTGGAGTTGGGTGTTCCCGGGAATATTTCACTTATGAGCGAATGACAGACGTGCCATAACTTCTCATCCATCGTGTCGTTTCAGATACGTTCCCAAGATGCAGACGAATGTGCAAATCGACTCGAAGAATCTGCGCAGCACCGATGACAATTTCCGTTCCCGTGGCCATCACATCACCATCGAGGTGAGTGTCCACTTAACACATGTCCTTTGTTGCGGGCGGGCAGTGGATATCCTGGCTGGCGATGGATACCAGTATACATAGACATCCCGCCCGGAGCCGCAGCAGCCAAAACAGTGAAACATCGAAACAGGCTCGCATTTCAAGCATATTAATTACAGTTGAAAGTTTGGTCCTCCGCGTCCATTCCCATCTGCCACTGGGTGGCCATCAAATTGAATTGGTCCGTTGCTTTGGGTGATTTCTTGATGGCCAGACAAGGTTGAAACTTAATTAATTATGGTAGATGGAACACCAGGATCATATGTGGGCGGCAGGCTCATGATTTGATTTGTTTGTCCATACGACGATGGCCATTAATTCAATTTACCATATTTTCTAAACACGCCTAGACCGAAAGTTTGACATTTATTTAGATTACGCTACGTCAAAAGCGGTCTGATGAAATATGTTGTCTGACAAATGGAATAATAAAGGAATAATAAGGAAATATATAGCTTATATAATAAGGAAGGAAAGGTTAACAACTTGTCTGGGCTATATGCACACATCTGTTATCTTAAATTAATTTGATATTCTTCACGGTGGCTAGTTTCGAAAACAAACATTTAAAATGTACTAAATAATAGTTTACATTTATATAATTATATTGTGGGGCGTATTTGAATAATTGTTGGTTATAAACTAAAAAACAATTGACTAAATTATTATTTTAGTAAAATATATTATATATTATATTATATATTATTATATTTTATATAATATAATATAATAATATATAAGATATTAATATATAAGATATTAAAATTAATGTGGAATATTTGTAATATATAATATATGTTAAATATTCTTTAAAACATTTTTCAAAAGAAAAACAGGAGGAATATTTTTTTTAATAAAAAATCGTATATATGGTCTGGCTAGAGATTGCATGCTTATTATTCTGATTTCAAAAATATTCTATTTGAAAAATCTTTTCCAAATGATGACTATTTTCTTTCCGGGCATATGTTGACTGGGTAAATGAGCCAAAGCTTTTCAGAAGCACCGTCAAAAGCTTGCCTGCAATGAGTTACCAATCAAAATGGAACTGTAACAGCTCTTAATGTTAATGTAAAATACACTGATTTTTTATAAAGCTGCGGTTCAAAACTTAAATCCCTACAGAATTCAGTTATGTTTAGCCACGTACTCTGCATACTTCTCACTAAAATTTGTTTTAACTTTGGGGCATGCAACAAGTGTCATTTGCAGAGAGCGAATCCTGAGCTTTTGCAGCGTGCGCGCATGCGCACTTCTGCGAGCTTTAAGCTGCGGAAATTGCAGGAAAAGCGAAAAAGCTCGCGCCCAGCATCAGCTGCTCGTGCAGATTTCTCGGCGAAAACGGCCATCTGATTTTTGTTTTGTGCACCGCCCTTCCCCCCCTCGGGAAAAACACCCCGCCAGCTGGCCAGACTGGCTTTTCTCAATGAACCTTTTCCCGAGTGGGGCGGCGCCAAGGGGAGCGTTTGGGGGGAAGGAGGGTGGTGAGTTGTGGTCGGAGCGTGGGCGCTGCTTTTCCTCTGGCTTTCCGCTTTTTTGCTCAGTCGCTTGCAACATTTTGGCGCGTGTTGACATGCGAACAGTTCGGTCCGCGACGGGCGATTCGAACGCTTCTTAGCAACGTTATCCATCTTATCCGTTCAAAAGCTGCAGCAAATTCAATTCCATTTTCATTTACCGCACTTGCTGATTTCGCTACATTTTTGTTCGAGTGTACCGCGTGTTCTGTGTGCCAAAAAAAGTAATTAAAGAAGTTAATTTTTCCACGCATTCATCGCCTCTGAAGTTCGAAAATTTTCGCTTTTATGTGGCATGTGTGAGCTGGGCCGGCATTTTGAGTTTGGCGCGTAAATAACTTCGCATCCTTCACATCAGCTGACCAAAAAGGAGCAACACGAAGGGCAAAAAAAAAAAGAAAACCAATGCTATAGCCTTCAACGGTAGCTCTGTTTGCACTCGCCCATTGTACGGTACAGAAATCTGTTTTATTATCCTTCCAAATGGGATTATTAATTTAGCCATCAGGCATGAGTACCCAGTAATTCCATCCTAATTGTCACTTGCCAACGAAGGACAATGGAATGCGAGCAATGAGAGACGAAGGTCCTTGTGTGTGTGTGTGCATTTCGAAATTAATATATAATATTTTCTGCGATAACAGCTGTCGAGCTGTTGAGCATTGCACCCCGTTTAACTGCCGGGAAAATCGAGATTATTAATCAAGTCGGCACACTCGAGGTCATTGCGTTGGGTAAAACTTTCGTTGTTTGGGGGTAAACAAAGCAGCCAGGCTAAAAGTAAAAGTGAACAACAGTTTCGAATGTTTCTCGAAGGCGCAAAACTTTCCCAGCAGATTTCACATATAAGTGGCAAAGTTATCGAGAGTGTTTCGTTTTAATTGGGGAAGTCAAAAGTGGGTAAATACAAACATCGATTTATAAGCGACACAAATATGTGTAAAAAGTTTTGAAATGCAGGTGCTTGAAAAGGAATAATTTCGATAATTTCCTTAAATCATAAAATATAAATACAAATTTTATCTAATATTAAAATATTGAAAAGTGTAAGATATAATATTGATAGAAATGCAGAAAAATCAAAGGAAATATTTAGCCCCAAGCTATATAAGATTGTCATCATGGATTTAAAAATTATGTTCTTGTGGACTAACTGTAATAAGAAATAACTTTCTTAAACCCGCTGATTTATCTTTGAAGATTGATTGGCCCCATTGCAAGTGTCCCGCAGGCGAATTAATTTATTTAGCACACTTTGTGGGGCTCTTCATACATATGTACTACGGCAGACCTTGACAATGTGTCATTCAGCCGGGGGCTGCTGAAGCTGAAGTAGTTCAAAACGAAATGAAGTGAACCGTAGTGAGGCCTTCACCCCCAAAAACCGACAAATGACATTGGCCCTGACCCCTGACCCGTGGAGGTCGCCACTTGCAGCTTGTTGCATGCAGCTGGCTGAGAAATGTGGAGTTGAGTAGCCGGCTCGTTCTGCGATTTTCACTGGCCACTCGTATTTTCCAGCTCCTCGGGCTAAATGATAGTTTCAAGGCGGTCGGTCCACTGGGGCACTTTTACGTTTCGAAAGTATTTTCCATGTACACCAAATGGCACAACGGAGCACAATGTGGTGACTAAAGTGGGAAATACCATTTATAAAAGAAGGGAATGAGATTGGCAGCCTTATAAGCTAATCCAATATAGAACATAGCGACCATTCTTGAATATTTAAAACTAATGGCATTTGGGTTTCCCCAGAAAAAAATGAAATCACATCTATGACTCAAAGTAAAAGTTAAAAGAGGATACCGTTCTACCAAAATTTGTTGTGTATTCAATATTATAATACCCCAATATTAATTTTTATTTAAATGTGCTGTTATTTAATATCATTTTTTTGCATAGCGTATGCCCGAGTCGACTTCAATTGTATTGCTTTTAAATAGAGTAATTTCTGGCAGCACTTTTATTTAACTGCTCTCGCTTTTCCCGTTTTGCCAAATCAAATAAAATTGTTTTAAATGACCAAAAGCTCATTGAGAAGGTTGCCAAGGGTTCGATTCGATGGTCCGCCCCCATTTTCACACGCCCCTGGGCAGCGGGGGTCACTCATCTTGTTCGTGGTTGGCACTCAGTTTGATTATCATATTACGTTGGTCCTTTTATGGGCCAAAAACGAAAGAAAAGGAAGCCGTTTAGGCCCGACTTTATTATTGAAAGCCAAAGAGCATTTTGGCCAGTCTGAGAGACCTGAACTTCAATGCCGCCCCCTTTTTTTTTGGGCGTCGAGGATTTCAGGACTAGTATCCTTATTGAATTTTGTGTTGGTTTGTTTTGCATTCGGAGGCCATCAATGTTCTGGGGCATAGTGAAATGTAGGGGGTTATTCTGACCCAAAGCGCTGCCAACCGCAAATCGCGTTATGCTTGTATGTGTGTCCGTTTGGGGATCCTGTATTCCGTGTCCTGCACAAACATTTTTCCACACACGAATACGGACGGCCATACAGACTCCTGGGACATAGTTTTTAATGCTGTTAAAACTTGTCACTCTACTTATAATCAACTCGATTAAAACGAAGCCTATCCTTTGGTGAGATGGCCATCATTTCGGGACATGCTCCCACTTTGCTCCCAGTGTTTTTGGCAGGCAATAAAGCATTTGCAGCCCGTTGTCAGGTTGACTGGTACAGTGAAGACAGCCTAAAAACTACTCAAACAACTTAGCAAAAGAAAAAATAATAGCAAAATATAATCAAGAGATACAAGAGCTCTCCTATTTGGTATAAAAAAGATATTATTATTATTAAGCTTTAAAGTTACAACTTATAATTTTTACATATTACTACGTCTTAAAAATCAGCTCATCAGTTATGATTTTAATTTAATACACTATTAAAACGGAAATCCCAATTTTCCCAAAACTCATGTGCTCATCCAAATTGGCTTAAATGTGTTACGTGCGATGTTAAAATGATGCGGCATGGTTAGTTGTCAACTTTCACCAACTTTTTATGTTGGCCCACTTAAAATTCCCACTTAGCCACCGGCGACTGTGCATAATTCCAACTTGCTGAGTGGCCACCAGGAGAATTCCTTCGTTCGTCCGGCGTCCTTGGTCCTTCGTCCTCAACCCTTTGGAGGTGTATGAAAAGTGTGCATCTATTTTGTCGGACAGAGACTGCACACACAGGGGGCGAGTGTGGCTGATAGTGGGTGGTGTGGTGGGTGGGTGTATGGTGGCCAGCACTACTGAATGCTGTCCATTGTTGTCTGGGCTACCTTGGCTTGCCTGGCTGTTCCATTGTCTGTTTCTTGTTGTTCTGTTTGGCAAGCTGTGCGTCATGTGCCACGCCCTCAGCGAGCGCCCACCGCCCACCGCCTAATACCCACAACATCCACTACACCCACACCATTTGTCCTGGTCCTCTCCTTTTGGCCTTTGTCAATGTAAACAATTTAATTTGCTTAGTTGGCGTAATATTCGCCATCAATAAAGAACTTTGGGTCTGGAAAGTGTGGGTATGCCACACAATGACTATCGATAACGGGCAAGAAGCAGCATAAGCCGGCGAACAGGTCCAGAAGCAGGAGAACTTGTGGAGAAAGCAGGTTCGTCTCGCATCTCGTCCTTGAGGCTTTCACTTCGCCATCGTCTGCAATCGAGTGCTGAACGCACTTGAAATAAATCGCAGCCAGAAAGAAACATACACACACCCACTCGTCAAAGTGCACGGCGCAAAACGTGTTATATTAAGAAAATAAAAATATTAAAATTAAAAATCCTTTCTTTTTAAAATTTGCATGCAAGTTAATTACAACATATGTTAGAATTAATTTGTATATTGCGTTTCCTAAAATGGGTTTCACACTTTATGCATATGGTTAGTTCTGATGTCCTGAATAAATTATATTTGTATTCAGTTGGAAGGTATTACTTTTTTTCCATTTTTCCCAGTGTATCCACGAATATTGTTAAGACCATTGTGCAGACCAACATTAAATCGTTATGGCCAACGTCTTTTGTGTGCGAAAGTCATTCAGTCAGTCTGTTATTGAGTCAGTCCGTCATTCTGTCAGTTAGTCAGTCTTTTATTCGATGCCTTGTTCCATCGCTCCAACCATTTCCATTCCCATTGTGACCGCAATTGCGTGTAATTGTTAATCTCTTGCATTGATTTTCCACCCAGCACCCGCACTTTTCAGTCTCCCATGGCATCGTCCCTTCGCCGTAATGATCCGATAATCAAATTAGCTCACAGCAATTGACCAATTGAAGTCGCTCCGCCTTCGCAAACTGCCTCTGTGCTCCCCTTTCAACTGCAGCCGGCCAACGGTGCGTATGATTAACATTGCACTCGCAGTGGAATTGGCGATAATTGCCAGGAGAATGCGAATAAAATGCCAGCAATGTCGGTCAGAAAAAGCAAACAGGATTAAATAAGGTCAAACAACTTGCACATGATTCAACACAGATTTTTTTTTAAATAAATTAAAATCAGTTTATAGTATTTATAGTATAATGGCAACTGAAAGTACATTCGGTTATATATTACAATTATTTTTATCCTCACTAAATAGGTAAAAAAATCATTTACATTGAGCTAAGCTTAAATATATATCCTTATCTATCCAGATGATTTTTTGAAGTGACACATAAAACTTTATATATTAAATTAGTTTCTAAGGACATAAACGGCTTTCGAGCAGATAAGAAGAGTTGTTAGGGAGATAAGCAAATGGTTACATTGAAAGTTTTGAGAAAACTTTTCATGCCACCTCCCCCCAACAAATTTCCATCGATGGCAGCTTTCAACGGCAGACGACCTTCCACTTCTGTGTCCTGTTATTAATTTGTTTCGAATGAGCTGCTACAAATGAATGCCAGCTAGAAGGTCCTGGCATCGGGGGTCGGGGTGTGCGACTCAAATGAGCCTGCTCCGGACATCAAAGACAGCGCTCTGGCATCTATAAAACATATACAACATATCATAAATAACAAACAATTATGCGGGCATTGGCCAAAAGGGATTGCACAAGTCCACATGGAGAGGATGTCAGGATGAGGATGGGCATGGGCGGAAGTGGCCATGTTGGCCAGGATACGCGCAGGTGGAGCTGATAGATGCAAAGGATTTGCGGCCCAGAGCACCTAGGCAAATCAAGAATGGATAAGTGGGAATTCCAGCATTCAGACAGCCTGTCAGCCACCAAACTGATTTATGCATTTTGCACAGGACCTACGATTTCGCATTCGCAGGCATCAGGATTCAGGATTCTGGATTCCGGATTCCTGATTCAAGTTTCCCTCCATTTGCGACTGCACATGAAAATTGCTTAATTATGTGTGCCAAGCTTCGTTTAGATAAAGTCAAACATTAATTCAGACTCTTTAAGCAATTCCATTTAATTTTCATTAGCAAAAGCCGCAAATTAGAAGAAACTTTTCTCGCCGCCCGCCTTTCCCATAAAATGCCAACAATTTTCATGAATATTAAAATATTTAAATTCAAATTCTTCGGCGCTGGCAGAAAAGGGAAAAAGGAGCAAAAAAAAACACGAGAACCAAAATCAGCAGACAGCCCGAAAAATACCCTCTGACCTGAGACAAACATGAAATTTGAAATTCATAGACTGTTCCACTTTTGCGGCTGCAATTATTAACATTATTTACTTGGCGAGAATTTCAATCAGTTTTTTAAGGGCGCCTAGAGACACGCTTGAAAAAATATGGTTTTTAAATTAGTAATTTTATTGGAAATTAATTTTTTGGTATTTATAATATATGCTTGTATTATGAGATTATTATTATTAGATATTTATCTATACGATTTTCTCTATAGCTTAATTACATTTATGCTCTCTTATTATTTAAAAATTCGCTGTCATTTTATTTATGAATAATATTTGTATAGGTTTCTTAAATTATTTTCTAATCTCTTATGAATGTAGGTACGCATAACATAAAAGTTACTTTTACTCAGCTTTTGTCGTCATTATTTTTGTAAAGTGTAGGTATACCCATTCGTGTAAAATATTTCTGGGCCGCCGCCTCATTTTTCATTGTCAGCAAATTGGCCCCGGCTTAAACGGCCAGCTTTAGTGTCGATTTTAATTAGGGCCCCCGGACTTGGAACCCTCTACTGACTGACGATCCGGGACACTGAATTCATCCATGAAAACGGAAACCAAAACCGAAACCGAAACCAAAACCGAAGCCAAACTGGAACCGCAACCAAAGTAAAAGCCAAAGCCCAACCCAAAAGCCAAAACGAAACCGAAACCCTCGGGGCCAGGCGACATCACATCACTGGTCAGCAGGATGGCAGGATAACAGGACAGCAGGACAACGGGACAGGACATCATTAAGGCGACACTGACCGCCCCACCGAAAAATCTTAGCGGTCCTGGCCATAAATCAAATAAACGCCGACTAAGCTGAAAAACACAACAGGGCGGGCAAAAAAAGCTGCTGCGAAAATGCCCACAAAGAAAATACATGGAAAACAATGAAGGAAAATTAAGAAGCCGCACATAAAATACCCTTAAAATAATATTAGTTAAAATTCGCCAAAATTAATGAATACATATTTCAATGGGAAAATGTATGGT
This sequence comes from Drosophila mauritiana, assembly GCF_004382145.1. Taxonomy (NCBI): domain Eukaryota; kingdom Metazoa; phylum Arthropoda; class Insecta; order Diptera; family Drosophilidae; genus Drosophila; species Drosophila mauritiana. The sequence continues at coordinate 16,887,738 of NC_046672.1, read as the reverse complement.
TGGTCCAAAAGTGATCCATAAATGATTTCGATGTGATCCCATATTTCTTTTTAAATATTTAAAACAATCCATTTAAATATTATATGTGAATTTAAATAATCCAAATTGAATAACAAATAAATTAACAGAAGTTATAAATATTGGATCGTATATATAGAGTCGTTATAATAGTGACATAATTGCGTTCTAAAATTGCTTCTAATACACTGCCTAAATATTTTAGTTGTATACCTAATCAAGTTAAATATATTATATGATTTAACTCTTATTAATACTAGTGTATGTAAATATTATAAAATTACAATACAAAATTGATTAAACTATCATTCGTGATTGACCCCAGTATCCATATGGAAGTCAAGTATAATTCCTTTTTGATCCAAGCACATATTGATTTAATGATAATCCATAATCGGAATCGTAATCTAAATTATTATTGTCTACGAATCCACTATGACCTTTTGCGAGAAAGGGCAATATACAAAAACAATGCCAAATCCGGATTTTTAGGGCCACAGGATGTGGTGGTGGGAGGATTCCGGTCATGGGGACAGCGGTCTGTGCGCCAGGGTTTCCTCCTCGAGGTTCACGGCCGGAGCACATGATAAAAATTGACACCATCGCCGGAGTGGAGCGATTGCCCGGAGATGCCCGGCCGTAAAAGGCCTCTGTCCATGGACTTTTGCCGTTTTTGGGCCGTAATAAAAATGTCGTTGCATTAGTGTCTGAAAGTGCGTTGAGTTCATACATATATGTACGTGTGTGCTTGTGTGAGGGGCGTAATAAAAATTTAGTATGTGTCACATTGTTGCCCCAGTCGCTCGGCGGGTCGCCATTTTGCCACCCTTTTACTTCCGCCATTAGCCCTGACCGGAAGTCGGCACTTTAGAGCCTTGCTTTCATTGTGCTTTCTTGCTTATTTTTGGAGGAGCGTATCTTTTGGAGTTTTGGCATTTGAGTGGGACTGTAGTAGTGGAAATAAATTTCGTCATTAGGCCATGCAGATTAAGTGTTTTTATACGTATTTACTTGGCCTTCTTTTTTTGCTGCTACACTCCGTTTTTGTTGGTGTTGTTGTCGTCTTGATTGATTCGATTCGATTTGACTTAATTCACGCATATTAATCATACGCCCTGCGGCCCCGTTTTCAGCATTCGGCACCGAAAAAACAAAATCAAAGCCCAGAACAGCAGCGTGAGAAAACAAATCAAGCCAGCAATCTTGTTCAAAATTTCAAGGCATTTAGCAAAGTAAGCAGCCCTCGAGACACGCTTGAAAAAGTAATTATGCATGGGATAGTGGGGCAAGTGGGTGGCTGGGATTGGTTTGGGGGTATGGGTTCTTCAAATGCAGAGTGTTGGCCATGGTTCATTGAGTTAGCGAACTGGTCTTATTAATGGCAGACAGGCGGCCTTGCTGGCGATTGCATATTAAGTTAGGAAACTTGATTGCGCATTCGTTCCTTCGAATAATGCTTCAAGTTCTTATAAACTAGTCTTAAGATTCACCAGCTTGCACATTAACAATTAATTATTCATGTACTAGACAGCAAAAAGTAGTTAAAATTTAAGTCTGCTTCTGCTGTAGAATGTTCGAGTTTTGAAGTTTGACGAATATTTAAATATTTTAAGACAAATCTATTTAAAAAATAATAGGTTATTGAATTAACATTTCATAGGCCAATTAAGTATTTAATGAAGCCCAAGTTTCCCGCTAATCTTCTTCAAAAATATATGACTTTGGTTTCGCATATCGATGATGAGATCTTGTGAAACTAATCTTGTCTAACTCTGGTTCAACTGCAATTATTTTTATTCCCAAACCCAGCACATCGATGCTTCCTGATTGAATCATAACTTGTTAATATTCTCACTGAGTTTTCTCACTTTTTTTTTTTGTTTTGCGCCACCTCACCGCCCCGGCATTCAATTAAGGCAAGTTTCCCAGCGGAACTAGTTCCACGAGTTATCGGTGTGCCACGCCCCCTCGGGCCACCATCCGCTTTTGGGATATGGGGCGTTAGCCGTTATTTATTGATTACGTGTCATATCACTCATACGCGCCGTTGTGCGCCCCATCGTTCGATTCGAGTCGAGTCGAGTCGATTGAAATGTAACGCAAGTGGATGCGAGGGTGCAGAAGGGCCAGGACGCCATGAAACTTGGCCCAAAAAGTGGGCCAAAAAGGCGGGTGGGGCGGGGCTGAGGGGGCCAAAAGGACATGAAGGCATCAGCAGCCAAACGAAACTTGTGCAAATAATTAAGTGCGCTTAAGTGATTTGCTCGACATCGACATCGAGCGATGACTACATGAAGATGACGACGACGATGATGGTGCACAGAGAATAAAATGTAAAAGAAAGGCGACCAAAATTGAATACAAAATAAAGGAAGCAGTTAAAGACAATTAAATAGGTATAATCATTTACATAAAATGATGAAGGTATATAGCGAGACTGCAATTTACAACATGAGGATGGAAATATTAAGATTAAATTAGTCAAAAGCATATTGTAACTACACAAATGTGTACATCCTAGACTTTTTTTCGATAATATTAGTGCAAATATCGTAGCGAACGACGTTGGCAGCACAAATGGGTCAACAATTATTACAGCAAATTTGTGCATAGCCTTCAAAGTCAGTAATGTTTGTTGATGAGGCTCAAAAGTTGATTAAGAAAGCCGTTGTTTGTGGTGCAAAGAACCGAAAATGCTCAGCTGACTAAGGCGAAAAATGGTAAGGACCATAAGAAATTGGGCTAAATCGAATCATGGAACACATTTAAATCCACTTGAATACATTTTTGCGAATTTCACAAAGTAAACACATATATTTTGGTTTTTTTAGGCCCAACTCTGCTGGCCAAGTTCATTCAAATGGGCCAAAATCTACACAATCTTTTGATTCCTTCTCCGTTTCTATGTTTTCCGTTTCGGGCCTTCTCAAAATAACAAGCCACTGAGATATCCTGCGGCTTTGCTGTCCTCTTAACTTGAGTCGACCATGGAAAGCAATCAGCGAGTGCTACTTCTATTGCCACTGCTGTTTACCACTAGTGTTGCACAGTCAACATTTTTTAGTATTCTGAACTTTGAATGTAACTTGACTTATTAAAAATCGTATTACGCAATAGTGTAGTATTGTTCTTGGCCCTAAAACAATATTTAAATAAGAAATTTGGTCATATATTTTGTATTAAGTTTCAGAATTGATGAGGAATTATTTTATCGAATCATATATTTATATGAAGTTATAATTTCATTTTAATACTTCGAGTTTTGCTAAGTTGAAAAGCATTTCTCTCAGTGCCTGTCTACACTAGCAGTGCAAGACGTTTGGGTGTTGTCTAAATTTGATCAAAATACCAAAAAAAAAATTCACTTTCTGTTCTGTTTGACTGGGCAAATTTGCCCAAATTGTTGAAACAATCCGTCAATGCCGACGGGTTGTCCTTGGATATCATGGGCAATCCTTGCCCCGCCATCCTTGCACAAACCGAAACAGCAAGTGAAGCTGTTTTTTATGGCTCTCCATGTTCTTTATTTTTTTTTTTTTGCTTTCCTAGCCGTTTGGAGCTGCTGCAGCTCTCGTACAAATCCCAAATGGCCCGCAGCTGCTGCAGGTGGCCAGGGAATCGAGGCAAGGACATGGAGTGGGCGTTGCGGGGTCGGAGCGATGAAGGGCGAAGGGCAAGGACGATGAGGGATAAGTTTCCAGCAGGAGGAGATGCTGCCAAGGAAGGCAGACGAAGGTCGCTTGTAGGTCGTGTGCCGAAGGTCACCCCACAGCAATTAATGGTGCAGACTGCAGTTGACCAAAGCCCAAAACTCGCCTCGTGTAGAATGATGTCGCATTAAAAATGCATTTCTCATATGGCGTCAGGCAGTCGGGCGAGTGCCAATAAATAAATGAATCTGAATAACTCAAAAGCGCATTTTAATTAACTTTCGCAGCGAATTACCCCTCCGGTCGACCTTCCTTCCGCTCAATTAAGCGCCCAATTGCGGCATTCGTGACATCCGAGCTGCAAATATGTGGCTAAACATGTCAAACGATCCAACCAGAGCCAAACTCAATTTACATCTAGCATACGGTCTGAAAAAACAAAAAAGGAACACTGCCCGAAAATTGTTTGCTTGCCAATCATGTTTAATGCGATAATTCATATACATTGTATATGCAAATTAATGTCTTTAATGTTTTATCAATTTAACATTTTGAGCTATAATTATAAAATTTTATCTCTTTTATTCTTGAGACAGCAGACTTCTCTGGCCCACTGTTAGTAGTCGTGGCAGCCAGAATATTTGCCTGGAATTCCCATTAAACGCTTTATTTAGAATCGGTTTCCTGGCTACAGGGACATGTGGCTCCTCCACTTTCGTTCTGCGTTCTGCATTTTCCCCAGCTTAATTTCAATCGATGCGCTGTGCTTTATTCAGAGGAAAAGTCTTGTAATTATGAGCGATTGGCGGGGCGAAGCCGCAGCAATTGAAAAGGAGGCACAGTGTCGCCAACTTTGGCACTTTAAGTGCTTCCTGCCAAGAGACCGAGCACCGAATCCCCACCAGCTTCTCAATGCAATTTAATTAAGACCAACAAAGTGGAAATTTCGCGCCCTGCGAGCGGCCAGAGAATAGAAAAGCTGGAGGGAGTGGCAACTAACGAAGCGTGCCGAACATTTTTCCTCTGGCCCGTCGTCGAAAAGTTCAAATGAAAATTAGAAGAAAAGCGTAGGAAAATTAAGCAAAAAAAAAAAAAAAGAAGAAAATAAGTTGGTCAAAGCAGGCAAAGCGGAAATTATGTTGCGGCCATTTCTTTATTTTCTTTCTTTTATTTTTTTTATTTTTATTTCAAGGGAGACAAAGCCGTAGGGCGCGCAAAAAAAAATATAGCCAAATTAAGAAGTGGCCAGGAGCTGGTGGCCACTGCTAATGGCGCTTGAACGAGGCAAGAAAATAAGTAAATATGCACAAGAAAGCCACCAAATGCGAATCTGAATCCGAATCCGTATCCGCATCCGGATGCCGGAATTTGGATCTTGGATTTGGGCAATGGGCTATGGGGTTTTGGTGCTTGGGCACTGCCGAGAGTCCCTGTCAATTATTTGCATTTTGCCATGGGAAACTTGACAGTTGAAAGCGTTCTCTCAATTGCACATGGCCGGCGTTTAGAGGGGGTCGCTTTTGCATTTTTGCATTTTTGTTTTTTGCTTTTTTGCACTTGCGGAGCACTGAGGCGCTCATGCATAATTTACCACTCCACTTTCTCTTGGACTGGCCAAAACCATTTGGCTGTCGGTGGCACCGCAATCCTCCTCAGCGGGTTGAGCATTTTCAAAGGGGGGCGGATCTACTACCTATTGTAATGATCTAAGGGCTTACAAATTTCATTAGTTCAACACTTACTTATATATTTAATCAACACTCGAATAACAGTTTTTAGCTTGATCTTAAAAAGTTCTAAGGCTTTGTATACCAAACTAATATATTCTTACTTTTAGCTTTTTTATAGCTTAAACTTTATATTCAGAAAAATTTAAAATGTTAGCATTTTTTTTAGATAGCTTGATAACTTAATTTCTAGATATGATCACAATTACTCTTAGATAATAATTGAGACTAACCAACAATATAATATCCTGTAAGGGAATTCGAAAATCAAATAAGAACAGGTTGAGTGCAGAAACTTCTGTTCTGATTCAATTTCCTTCGCCTAGCTGTCTGTCGTGCATACCCGCTCATGTTTTGCTACCCTGTTGACTGTCCCATGAAAGAGCTTGAAATGCATGAGAACATGGGCAGGAGGGCTATCCAGGTAAAGGGGGCGTGACAGGGGATGCAGAAATGTACTTTTGCGGAACTGGGTGTTGCACTTTAGAATAAAACAATCAATTCGTATCGCAAAATAAGTTAGACATTAATTAAATTACAATGTTTGCTAATCAAAGAAATTTTGCACTAAAAACTAAAGCTTAAAGATTATACACACGATTAATGATGAATATATTTTGATGATTTTTCGATTATACCCGTATAATATTTTTAGTGTTTTATTTTTAAAGATTATCTATTAATACCCACATTCAAAAGTATAGCCCACTGTGCATGTGTGAGATCCGTTGACTGCGTCTGGTTAAGTTGGCTGAATCCTCGCCGGAATCCGGAATCCAAACGCGAATGTGAATCTGAATCCTTGTTTCCGTTTTTCCGCGTTCCGGTTGCATAATTACGTATGCAGTGCGTTGCTGGGCCCATTTTTTGATTTGCATATTAATGCTGATGATACGAGTGCGGCCCCCCTTTTAACTTTTTCTTGTTTCCCCGCATATCACGCATGCGCCTCGTTGTTTGACTTGGACCCATTATGAATATTGCGTATTAAAATGCAAATTAAAGCCAAATTAGCAAGTGGGCGAGCGTTGGATTTTCATTTTCATATTCACTGTCACTGCCATCTACTTTTCCGTGAGAATTTTAACGCTTTGGCGCCGCCACTTGACCGCCATCATTTCAATTGTCAACTCGAATTGCTTTTCGATGAAGTGTGCCGGTGAACACACTTCATAAATTACACAGCATCGCGAATTTTCATGGGCAAAGTTTACACCTTTCCGGCATTTATCTTTTTCATGTGCTCAATCATTTTTCCATTGAGAAAACCATCGAAAAGTTTTGCGGCATAACAAAAAAGTTCGCCACAGTTTGGTTTATTTTCCCACTTTCTTGCTAAAATGCTGCCGCTGTTTTTGATGGCCTGTTCAAGTTGAGGTGACACATTTTCTTTTCCGGCGCCAAGTAAATGTAAAAAAACAAATACAATTTCATAGCCGTTTAGTTGTCACCTTAGGTGCACTGCACGAAAATGTGGCCTACTAGTGTGGGACTTAACATAGTTAAGAAAGTTTATCTGAGATATGTTATATGAAAGTAAATTTTTAAACCATTTAAGGAAGGTATTTTAGTTTTTGAAAGGTGAAATATGAAGTGTGTGCTGTGTGCATATGATTATTATTATTTTTAGTGCAAAACACTTGATTTTTGTTGCCGTGTGTGTTACCTGCTTGCTGTCGCCTCGTTCTGGCTTTTATTCCATCTCCCTGGCTGCTCGTAAAGCGTGTGTAATGCCGTTAATACAAATTTTCAGCGTTTACAAATTGCGCATACGACGCGTGGTGCAGGTGGAAAGGTGGGCATAATCATTGGGGACAAACAGACGTTTCAGCTTTGAAAATGGAATTTTCAACGTGTCAGCAGCAGCCGCCTTTGGCTATATGGCCTGTATATGGTTGAGTGTTTTACCATATACACACTCCCTACAAATGTTTTCGATGCAATAATGACTGACTGAGAGGAGCAGTTGAAAGTTTATAAAACTAATTGGTCATTTCGAAAATTCTATTTAATCTAGGAAACAAAGGCCTCTGGCTTTTACCATATGATTGTAAATAGGCATTTTCTTCTTCACTCAATCACTACTATTTTCTTGAACGGTGCTGTGAAGAGGCTCCGTCAGTTGTCATATGTCTTCTCGGGTTTATTGACAGACGTGCCGGGTCGCTGCTCCTCGCTGCTTTTCGCTGATTCGCCCCCGTCCCTCGAGAATCGCTCGTCATGTTTAATTAGAATTGCGGCTTATTGGAATTGTTATTTGTCAGCACTCTGCGCTACCCTGCAAACCTAAAAAACCCCTCTAGGCAGGGTAATTTCCTGTGAACTCGATTGGCGGGTTAATATCCACACGAGGTCCTAATGTGATTTTACGCAGTTCATTTGAAATTGTTGGCCTAAAGCATTGGATTACGCAACTGCAGATCAAAGGAGGGCGCTTTTTGTATTTCTCTTAATATTACTTGATTGGATTCCCCGGAAACTCTACTTTGTTTGATTAAGTAAACATATTTGTTATAAAGTGTGAAATATTTATCTGCATTTAAGAATGACATTGATATACGAAATGTTTTAATATAATTGGTTTGTATAGAAATGTTTTGTATTTTCCTTAAAAATTCTCTTCAAATTACTGCGAGTTCTGTTACCTTTAATTGGATATACAGTTTTTCTGCTCAAACTAAAGGCTTGGATAAATGAAAGGGATACTTTCTTCTTCTACACTAACTTTGTCCACCAACTTGGTCTGCTGGAATTTTCCCACTTTTGCTGCCACCCAAAAGTTGGCCATGAGAACATATTTTTTTTACGGCCGAGTCGGTTTTCCGTAATTGTTGTGGGCAACTTTTGCGGATTTGGCCAACTTATGGTGGCCATCGGCACGCGCCAATGCCAATTAACAGTCGAATATTCCACTTGGGCTTTGATTCACTTACACTTTTTCGACGCTGAGCTGTCAGTGGCAATTAGTAAATCAATTAAAAGTTCGCTTCATTCGTGGAATTTTGCTGCAGCTTCTGTTATCCGCTCTGCCAAAACGACGACTGAGCACACGCCGTGTATAATAACAATAATAATAATAGTCGTAAAATAATAATAACCGCATATAACCATAACCGTCGCCCAATAATACTGGGGCTTGAGTGAACCGATCGGGATATACATATTAAAACCATGTCGGTCGATTTGAGTGGACAGCAGGAGCCGACCATATCGGTGATAACCACAGTTCCGGTGGCCCAAAACGGTGGCGAAATGGACGCCCTGCTGCTCGGCAGGATTGGGGTGAGTAGCACGAATTGGGAATCACCAATGGAACACCACCCATCTACCATCTACCATCCACCATCCACCACCTACCAGTGCCCCTCATCCGAACAAACAGAGAAACCACATACAAAAACATTGACTATTTCCCCTCACTAAGTAGCAAAGTGCGTGATGTTTACTACCAAACAGAAAAAAAAAACCAGAAAAATAATATATAAGCCAACTACCAAAAAGTAGAGAACTTAGATACACGAATACCCTTGCAGAAAGATATTTGCCACTCATCCTTTGATGCGAGGATTTCAATTAACCATAAGGTTTTTTTGCCAGCTTATATATTTTAAACTTATATACTTTTTTATAGCTTATAATAAATCCAAAATTCCATATTCTTTTTGTTCAGGTCATCATGTAAATTATATAAATATGGCAACACAAACCATTTTAAAGTGCAGTTAAGTTACACGCTTTTTAAAAATCATCAATTTTTACGATTCCTATGGAATTTGCAGAAATCTACAAGGGTATTTTAATATTTTATTTATAACATGAAAAAAGAATGAAAAGAAGGCAAACCAAACTGAAGCGCATACTGTCCATTGCCTCTTGCATTTTAGCTAGACAAATATTTGGCTTGGCTTTCGTTTTGCTCTATTTTTTGCTCTGTTCACACTTTACCACCTCTCGAATACTTCAACTAGTTGGAACGGCTTTAGTGGGTGTCAACAGACAACAAAACCAAAAATATGTACAAGAAAATACTTTCCTCTGCTCACACAATTTTTGTCATTAGCTAAAACGTAGTTGCAAGCTCTCTCACTTTCTCCTATTATAACTAAACTACATCGGTTAACTATAGCCATTTTAGCCTAGGTTTAAGTCCCCCTCCCCCCACAAAGCGTAAGTATTTAACTCTTTCTTTACGTGTAATTTTCGGCGCTGCTTCGATATGAACTTGCTATATATTTGAATGAACTGCGTTTTTGCCCATTTAGTTGACTTTCGACCAGCTTGGCCATAGCTTTACTTCCTCATTCGATTGCAACAGCAATAAAATAAAAAATAAAATAAATGTGGAATGAGATTAGTGCAAATGAAAAATGGTTCTGAATATCCACAACATTGTAGAGGAAAGTGATGTGACCACAAATGAGACAAAGGTAAAATCGTTACGCTAATTAAGTTGAACGTGTCCATGAATAATGCTGATTCCAATTTGATTTTAATTTTTAATGCTGATGATTTGATTTTCTAAATTTCAATTAGTGCCGATTACGTTTTGAGAGTCAATAGGTTGAGCATCTTTGTTGGAAATGATTCGATAGCTGCAGATTTTAATTGAAATCCAAACCATTTATGATGCTTTTGTTATACATATGTATATAAATTTTGGCAGCAAAAATATCATTTTACTGTTGCCAAATTTGTGGGGCAGCGTTTTTGATTCGACCCAGGCCTCAACTGATAATGAGACTTTTCCACTTTGATGTGGCCAACTCGATTTCAACTTGGCCCCAATGTTAATTAAGCGGCTGGCTCTTGTTGCCTGTTTTCCGCATTTTCCGCCCTCAACACAATGCACACAATTTCCATTTTAGTTTTCCCGCAACTGCAGAAAGTTAGTGAGCGAGCAAATAAATTGCGGAGGGAAAGCCACAAAACAACTGAAAGTAAGTGCAAGTCTGGCTTTATTGGCTTGCCATTTTTAATTAAAAAGCCAACCAAACGAAATTCAATCAAATTAAAAATAAGGTTGCCCCGCTCGGACCTGGGATTTATGTAAGCAAATTAAAAGTTATATGGTAATAGAAAATTGCATTGTAGTTTGTTAACAATGTAAGCTTAAAAAAATAACTTAACATATTGTAGCTTTTTTGTATTTAGTATTTGAAATATGGAGCGTTAAGTTAAGGTAAATACTGAAGAGGGAAATTTTGAATATTTTAAGATCTTTTCCAAATTGCTCAGTGACCTTTCCCCAGAAGGCGAGCTTAAGTCCGGGTTTTACTGCTTCCCTTTTTTAATTAGGGCCCCAACGAAACGGAATTCAATCAAATTAAAAGTAAAGCTCTTGGCCGGACTCCTTGCCATATCTTAAATACCCATCTCCCATTTGATGTGGCCGTTTTGCCTTTCCCCACATTTTCCTTAATTTATATTTTAGAACCAATAAAATGCGCACATAAATTTTACTGCATAGCGAAAGGGGATTAGCACCCCAGCTGAAAGAACCCAACTTTAGTTTGCCATTCGGTCGGTGGTAATGCGATATTTTTTTATGTCTTCCATATCTGACATATATATACATATAAGTATATATCTATGTGGTTAGTTGCACATTTAGTAATGTGTGTGTGTGGGCCAGTTGATGTGGAACAAGCTCATTAAACAGCCAAATCCAACCATTTGATTATGTGCCATAAAAGCGTAAAAAGAACATGTGTCGAGAAAAGTGGGTGGGTTTTTGGTGGGGCTTCCATTCCGGCGAAGGATGATAAAAAAAGGCAATGCAGTTGCATTTTCCCCCACTTTCCACTAAGCGGCTTCCATTGGTTGGGAACTAACTTTGTCAAGCTACTACGGAATTTCCGAGGAATTGCCAGAAAACAATTTTTAGAAAATTCTATCTGAATATTATCGCAAAATAATTATTTGTTCTATACAAAAACGAAATGATTATAAATTATATAAGGGGGAAAAATTGAACAAAGCAATTGCAGTTATTAAGTTAATCAATTAATTTTATGAATTTTATGAACGAATTTATTTTGTAGAATTTAAAAGCCAATAAAAAGAGTTTACAAAACCAATTAAATGCATTTAAGAGCATTTTAGAGTCCTTAGACGACAGAGCAGCCATTTTATGTGATTCGAAGAAAATGGGAAAATATTAAAAGGAAAACGATTTCGCCAGTGCGCTCATGTGTTTTTTTTTTCTCAGCTCGTGTGTCGGCGAAGGAAATCGAAAATCTGTAATCTTGCGCATCGACTGCCAGCCACATTTTCCACTCGGGCATTTTCCACATCGCATCCATGCCGCAAAGAGCGTGTTATAGAAATGTTTACAAGATGGGCAAACAGTTTTAATCGAAGCGCAATGATTTTCTGACTCGCAACATCGACGCTGGCATAAGTGTATATGCATTAAATGTGCAGTGCCATTTGCCAAATTGATTTGCCATGTGGGCGGCTGATTGGGTGGCAACGACCAGTGAAGCGCAACTGTGATCCGAGTTGGTCAAGAGTATCTGTCTATCATCTATCTGCCTATCCGTCAGATACGACATGCACACGGCGGCCAGAGCGACAAAACATTTCGGTGTTGCATGAATGATTGAGTTTGCCTCCAGCCTCCGCTTGCATGATACATGTATGTATGATGGATGCATCTGATGCCACCGATGTCGGTGGCTAGGCCCCATTTGCTGGGCCCATCTCCAAAGGGGCTCAGAATGGGGATCGGCGTGGTAATGGGTAACTGGCTGGCGTTAATCGAATCAAATGCACCGCACGTTGTGTCCACAGGCATTGGCCAAAGCCATTGTCAGGGACATGAGCAGATGGCAGTGCATTAAGTCTTGGCCGCAGTGGGGAAAGTCTAGTAGATATTCCACCAAATTGTATTACATTTAATTTAAAAAATTATAATTAAACATTCGAAGATTTATGTGACAAGTAGAAGTTAGTATACTCGTTATCATCGTAATTGATCTCGTTATGTATATACTCGTTATCAGAATCATTCGCCGGATCGGCTTGTCCGTCCGTTTCTCTGTCCGTATAAACGTGTAGATTTCAGAAGCTATATAATTTTGTCGAATTATTACCACTATTTTATTTCTCAATTCTCAATTGTTTCTCAATTCACGCGCACCACTGTGGTTTTCCGGTGGCTATAACGTGGTGGATGGGCGTCGTCGATTGTGGCGTGGCATGGCCGTAACTGTTAGTCGGGACCTGACACGCTTGATTGAGTTCAAAATCAGATTTGTGGTACCCTCCCAGCTCGCATTGCAAATTGAAATAAAAACGGAACGTGACATTTGGCTTGGTTGGCAACAGGCGGGCCGAGACTGAAAACGAAAATGCGAATGAAACTGAAACAAAGGGCCAAACAATCGAGTAAAGTTTCAGGTTCTTCACCTCTTATTTTAACTACCCTTCCAGTGGCGATTTTGGTGTACACCAGAAGTTAAAAGTGCATGCATGACTTCTTTTCTGTTATACTTCAACTGAAAGGGTATCTTCAGCTGGTTTTGGCTACATATCTATTTCTTCTGTTTGGATTTAAATCGGGAAAAAGGAGTGCCAATATCTCTGTCTTTTGGAAACGCATATTTTATTGTCAAAATCGATAGATGTCAGCGTTTAACAGCTGCCAGCGGCAAAATACAACCCTCTGATTGCCTGTCAAAAGCTTTTTCGTTTTATTAGATTTTCCCTGCCGGTGGCTTTTGACCCAGGTAAGTCCTAGAAATTTCCCTTTGCTGTTTGCTGTTCTAGTGTATTTTCCGTACCTTTGTCTGTCTTTTTCTAGCTTCCTGCATGACCAATACACACGCACACACACACCAACACAAATCCAGCCTCATGCTTCCCAAATTTCAAAAAAAAAAGAAATAAAAAACTTAAAAATAAATCTCATCGTGTTAAGTGTACAATCATTTGATAAACATTTACATATATATATATATAAAAGAATTTATATATTTTTTCTTTTTCTCTTCTACTCCCCGCGCCACCCTCTCAAACACACACGCACACACCCACAAAACTCACACGAATCCCCGAAATATATATATGTATGTATGTATATATGTATGTACTTATGTGTATATGTGTCACCACAAAACAAAATGTAAACCCCAAAAATACTTACATGAAATGCCAAAAATAATGTCTAAAAATATGAAACGAGCAGCATTCGGTAAGTATGCTAAGTATTATTGTTTAAAAATATGTTAGATGCAAAAAAAAAAAAGAATGTAAAATTTTGGTGTTACTAGGAAAAGTTTAAGCCTATTATAAGTGATTTTAATGATAATCTCAGGAAAAAGATATAGATATATGAATTTTTATTGTAATGTTAAGGGAAAGATTAATTTATTAGGAGCGAAAAAAAGAAGTTTTTATATAAAATTATCAAGTACATTTCCCACATTTTTTTACTCATTATAACCTGCCATAATTGTTTACAATTATTAAGTAAGCAGCGCGTTGGTAATAAAATTATTTAGAGACCTCAACGGAAGCGCCGGAAACCTTTATAGTCTGGACGTGTCCTGACGGCCCGCTGAATTTATGAATTTGCCCCCGTTGGTAAGGCACCCCCCAGCTCCCAAAAACCCCCGAGGTCACCCCTTATAGACCGACTTGTGGTGGTCCCGCTGACTTGGCTAATGGACAGCCGTTGGGCAAAGTGGAAAAAAGAGAAAGCGACTTCTGCGGTTGCCTAGGACTTCCAGGCGAGCGACTTTCCTGTGCCTATCTAACGATGCCATTATATTGTCATGAATATGATTATGTCGGCCCATATATATAAATATCGTATTTTCCGGGGCGGCGGGGGCACGACATAAAGGTAAGGCGCGAAGGCTGGCATCATATTTCACTTGTTGTTCAAGATTGAGGGGGAAAAGTTTTGGCCTTAAATAAATAGCGGAAAATATGGCAGAATGCAGGCAACTCTTGTCACCATTCCAACGGCACAGTGGTGCCCTCTCTTTCTGCCCACTTCCCTCCGTCTCTTTCTGCGACTCCTGTCCCTTTGTTGCTGTCTCTTTTGCTGCCTCTGTGTGTGTCCCTTTCTTGGCCAAGCGAATTTATGTGCGGCGCGTGTGAAGAATTTGTAGCCTCGCCTCTAATTGCTTGGCGGTAACTGAAGACCTGTGTATTTTTTTAGCCCGCCCCCAAAGCGCTGTGTTTGCCCACCTCTTGGTATCCTAGCAAAAAATAACGTGCAAAGTGTTGTCTGCCATAATTAAAGCCGACTTAGCAGACAGCGAGCATCTGTTTTCGGTCTGACAAAGTTCAAGTTCAGAGCGGCAGCAAACGAGAACCACCGCCCCTTGCCAACCGTTATAAGACCACCCATCTACAACTAGCCACCCCTTTTCGCTGACCTTGCGGAGACAAGTGCAAAGTGCACGGCAGGCAAGGATTCTGCAGCTGCACTGTTACAGAAAATACTAATTACTAAATACTATTTCCATAATTAACTAGCTTAAACTACTATTTATTATATATCTGTTAAGTTCGTTTATAAATATAAATTGCCTCTTTAAACTTCAGTCTCTGCAGTTAAACATCGACAATTGAGTTAGAAAAACATGTTTTCAAAAATTGTACAATTTTCTATTACATAACACAAATAATAATGTTAATAATGTTTCATAAATTATACATTCTTATTGTTTATCGCTTGTTTTTTTGGCTTACCACCATTTCTCTTGGTAATTAGCGCAAATATTCTAATTTTCTCTCAGTTTCCCAGTTGCAACTGGGGCATTTTTCCACCTTTCGTTCATTCATAATTCAGTTTGGGCCGACATATTCCACATAGCGTCCTTTCGTCCTGCGAGCCCCCCGTTCCTTCCTTAAACTGCCATTTAAGCTGCGGTTCTTCTCGCATTTCCCGCATTTCCCACCCTGCCCGCGCTTGACACATCAAGTATACGCCATGTGGCGCTGTGCTATGCCAGCTATTTCTCGTTTATTAAACGTCGCGGGCGCAAAAATTTAATAAAAACCGACAGGAAAGTTGTAGATGCTTAGCCAGCCAAGCGTTGAGCCCTCGATAAGTTATTATACCCATGCCAGCGAAGCCGGAATAACGCCCCCGAAAAAAAGGGCGAACATAAAAATAAGCAGCGAATAAGGCGACAAAACAATTGACATGGCCATAAAAGCAATCAGTTGCTGGGCGGACAAAAGAGAGATTTGTTTGTGTAAATCGCTTTTCAAATCGCACTTTATCAGCGGAAATAAATCGCCGGAAATCCGAGGAGCAAATCCTGCGTATCCTCGGCCAGGCCATAAACACATGGGCATTTTAACTACGATCCGGACATAATTGTAGCTAGAAAAAGGACATCAAATGCAGGACATACTTCTACACATTTTGTGAGCCCAAGTGGGCGTGGCACTTGTTGTTGGTTGCCAAGAGGGCTGTGCGTTGTGTATATTTGCAAATCGATTTCGTTGTGATTGTGAAAACAATTTGAAAATTGCTTTGAGCCATTTTGGGGCAAGTCGAGCGACAAGCGGTTGGCAAATAAGAAAACCCACATGTTCACACACACATGCCCGCCCACGCACACATTTGCAAGGCAAACACACACACACGCGCACAGAGACAAATTCTGTGAAAGCTTAGTATGTTCTCTGAAAAGAACGGGTTACTAGTGATAGCTAGGTGGTATTAACAGAATATAGAAAGTAAAATGTATTATTTAAATTCAAAAATTCAGCTGTACCTAATAAACGTTCCTTATATAACTATACTTCTCTTAACAATGTATATATACCACTCTTTTCTATTTGACAATCCCTTTCAAACCCAAATTTAAGGATATTTAAAACACCGATTGGGTTAGTTTTGATTTCCTCTTCCCAAAAAATCCCACAGAAGTTGAAACAATTTACCTGCTCTTCCCACATCCTTTGTGATTTCGGAGGCGGGCAGGGCAAGGGGGCGTGGCTGGCAGCTATGACAACTGAAATAGGCTGCACTAATTTGACAGAGCTCAGAACTCAGGAATCGGTGGGTGGGCTGCAGCCGGGTGCACTGAATGATTGACTGCCTCTGACACCTCCGCCAAAGTTTCCCCAGCTACGATTCGGTTCCATTCAACACATCCCGTCGACACAAAGGAGCGTGGTGGAAAATCAAGGGAAATCGGGGAAGGAGCGACGGAACAGGGGGAAAACTTCCAGCTGACTCAACAGGAAAATCAGTCAAAGTTGATTCGAATCGATGATGTGGCAGAAAGTTGAGCAACAAATTTTATTCTGTCACATGCGTATATGGACTCACATTTGGGCTTTATTTTCAACGAGTTTTCAAAGTGGTATTTGCTAAAAATGCACTCAAAATTATAAAAGCCATTGTAATAAAAGTACTGAGATATCAAACATAGGTATATTTAGCATTAATATTTTAATTCGCTAACCATTCTTTATATTTATCCAAGGATTGTTTCAAAATAAAGATATGGGCTCAAAGACGTTTTCCCTATGAATAATAAAACCAAGAAATGCGCTGTGTCTGTGTATTTCTGTAAACGACGAATGAAACATGAATAAAAAATATAAACATTGGATTTTAAGTGGTCAATGCGAAGTGTATTTCAGTGCTGCTCCTCGTCCCCCTCGTCGATCATCTGGCAGTCGGCACCGAAGTGGCCGCCTCGCTTCACTTTCTCCAGCTGCATTTCATCCTCTCCCTCCTTGACCAACATGGCCCAGGAATCGGGAGACTTTTGTGGCAACTTGCGCTGTGAACGTGCCATATTCTTGTACATGCGGTAATCTAGGTGCATATCCAAGTCACTGGTGTCCAGTACCTCGTCCATGGGGTCCACATTTTGGCCTTTGTGCGAGTTCGACTGGGCCTCATATTCCTGGTCCGTCATCTTTTCAAACATGTCCGATTCATTATCGTAGTCGTAGTAGCTCGGTTTCTCCGGTGCACGTCGTCCGTCCACTCGCCAGTAGCCGAGAATCACGATGAAAATGTAGATTATCAGCAGAATCACCATTGTAGTCATTTTCGATAAGTTGTCGGAGTGCTGATTATAGTCGGAATGAGTGAAAGCAGCTGGAACATTTGACAGAAAAAGGGCTGGCATACTGAGATTACACATTGGATAGATTTTCCGATATTTTTTAGAAAGTCAAGTTCTGGTACTTCACTTCCTAAGAAATCCCAAGAGAAAATATTTAAAGCAAAAGTACATACAAATGGTCTTATTCAGAGGAAAACCTTTTTATTCTAGGGACTCTTTAAGTATTAATATTCATACAATATCTATTTTATATCTCCGGACTTATCATTCTCATCACATTTCGCTCGATCTCATCCCGACTGTCCATGAGGCGCCGCAACTTAGCCTCGTAGCCCTCGTATCGTACTTGATTTTTTTCATCCGGTTGTACCTGCGATGAAGCCTGAAATTCGTCTGATGATTCCGGTGAGGTCATCCAATATCTCGACTTTGATCCCGTGATGTCCTGGCCGCTGTTCAAAGTGGTTTGCAGCTGAACAGGACCATGGAAGAGTTGAAATAGAGGCGGAACCAGCACTCGACGATCCTCAGCAAAAGCTTGTGGCTGGACCTCTTTGCTATCCACACTCTCCTCGATATGACAGTTGTCGTCACCACAAGGCTCGGATGACCCATAGAAATCCGGCTTCTTGGACCATTTCAGACTAGGATGTTCCGTAGGCGTAGTGCCTTGGTTATTGTTTTTGCATAAGTTATCATTTTTTTTTATCAAACGGGATTGAAGGATCTGCAGATTATCGGCCATGGCTTTGATGTGCTTGTTCAGAGCTCCCATCAAGCAGTTGATTCTAGCCACAAAAGCTTCATCCTCGAAGATAATTTCATCGTCCTCCTCTTCAGTAGCCTCATCATCGCCATTGTCTTCATCACCATCATTTATATCATCGTCATCAGTATTGCCGGCAGGATCGGCATCCTCGTCATCGTCCTCATCCTTCACCATCTTCTTGTCCGCCTTGCAGTTATCCTTCTTCTCATACTTCATATCCTGCGGATTTTCGGCGGGACATATGCCCGATTGCGAGTCCATGCCGGTATTGCCGTTCCACTGATCTCGATCTCGATCGATATCGTCCTCCATGGCCCCGCTTCGTTGCTTCTTCGACTTTTGAAATATGGAGTTAAAGCCATCAAATGTGTCACCCTCATCGATATACTGTTTCAGTTGAGCCAATTGAATGCGCAGCAAAACGATAAATATAATGACTATTTTAGTTAACCAGACCATTTTATTTTATTCCGAGCTCTAGGGCTATTAGTGCGTATCAATTGACATTTTATGCTTTTCGTAACATTTAAACATCAAACGATGTTTCTTTGAATTTTAATTGTTTGCTTTTGATTTTCATAACCATTTTCGCTCAACCTCCGGAATGGAAATCTTACAAAACCAATGGATTCCTGTGGCTTTCCTTCCGGTATGTCATCGGTTTGCATTCCTGCGGCTTCTGGCGGCTTCATCTCCTGATGCTTTTCTCCAGCTTTTCCCTGATTTTCCCGCAGTTTCCTGCTGCCACTGACGTCAAGGATGCGGCACTGAAATGTTCACTTATTGCGGTTTTTGTTTCCATTCTTTTACCCCGCCTGTTGTTTACAACCTGCGCACGATTGCCCCAAAGGTGCGACCATGGGCGGGTTGGCATTGGGGGTTAGGAAATGTGGGTGGTGGGTGGGTTGTGGATAAAGGGGGTGGCGTCTAACGAATTCATCAGCGCTCACAAAAGATGAAGAAAAATGGTAAACTGAGGCCAAAAGATGGCCACGAGCGAAACACCTACGCAAGCGGAAGGGAAGTCACTCACCCTCCCCCCAGAAAAACCCCTACACCAGGCCATGCACTGAAAAAAAAGTGGTGAAAGAAATACAAAAACCTAATTCTAGAATGGTTTATTATAAAAGTTTCAAACTATACATATATATAGTTCAATAAAATACTATAGGAAAACATGCATATTTTCTCATATCTTAAAATGGTGAACAATTTTTCTTAGTGCATAATCACACCCTGCTGAGCGTCACCCTTGCGGAAGTTGCTAAAGGATGGAAAGGATGTCGGTGAGGATGGAAATAGAAATAGAAACGCAGCACAAGTGCTACAGACAAGTCCGATGATGAAGACGATGATGGTGCAGGTGATGCAGGTGCCGCAGGTGGGAGTGGGGATAGTTACGACTTATATGCATCACCGGAGGACGATGGGCGGGGCATGATGAGTCCCGCTCATGGCAAATGCATTTTCAGTGTCGCTTTCCCGCCGTGGGTGCAACACGCTGTCCCATGAAAATGTCTTTATGCCCGAGCAAAATTGGAAAACATGCGTGCACTGAGGGAAATTCACAGATCGAACTTTTTATTGATACCACAATTAAGATTAAGGCATCTTAGGTTTCGTTTTAATCGTTAATTTTTTATATTGCTGTATTTTTTCTTTAAGGCCTAAGATTATTAGCATTTTACCATAAATGCTCGTTATTTTTAGAACATTTTAATTGTAATAGGCTATCTGTATTGGCAGCACTTTGAGCATAATATTTCTCTAGGTGTAGAGGTATGCTTAAACAGGTTTGCCCCACAGTTATCAGCCCTATGTCCTCTTAGAGATTTGATTTAATTCCGCCGGCCCACTCCAGCATTTTGTAATTGCTCGACCAGACGACTTCCCTGCAATTTGCAATTAAACTGCTGCAGTTGATGGCAGTCGTCGTTGGGGAGTCGATTCCATTTCCACAGGATATACAGCGAGCAGGAAAACGCACATCTGTGGGGGAAAAGTCGGCCAGAGGGAGCTTTTTAGTTCAGTGACATTTAAACTTTAATTTAAAGTGGCAAGCCCTTCTACTCGCAATGGCAATTAGCAGTGAAAAGAGGGGAGCACAAAATTAGCTATTTCTAATTATGTGTTTCTGGGTTTGCCCCTTTTTAATGGAAAATAATTTATTTTCCCTGTTACTATTTGTTGCGGACTAAGCTAATAACCTTTGGACAATACAAAAAATGAATAAAAATAATTATCAATTATTATTATGAGTTGCAGGTTTCAATTGAGCAATTTTTGGCGTTACCAAATGACGCATTTCAAATCAAAATTGTTTAAAAGCCATTTTGATTAATATAAACCAGCATTTTTCAGAAAATAGTTTTTGTTATGAATAAATTTGTTAGTTAAGAGCATTATTCTCTGCGCACATGACTTTTAATTAAACCAATATACTTATTCTGACTTAATGAATCACATTTTGAATGAATATTTCAAATAAAGTTGAAATCATGACTAACATTTACTTGGCGAAAGCTGTGCTTAAAGCTTAAAAGCTGTTGATTTCAAGCTTTAAGCTTACAAAAATGGCATAACTTAAAAGCCCAAACGTAATACAGAAGTTCTGTCCTGATGTTCACCAACCTAAGTAAGCTCAAGAGCCTTTCAGAGCTTGGGTTCCTCTAGAAAAGCTCAAATTATTCAAAACACAAAGTTTGCCGCTCTTGTCATTTTCATTACTTTCCACTTTCTCTTTTATGCTTGCATCGTTTTCCACCGTTTCCCATTTTTTCCGCGCTTTTCTTCGTGCACCGCATAAATCATTTCTCCTCGGAGGGTTAAGCATACGCAGCGTTGCACAATGTTGTGTGTGGTTTTTCCACTGCATTCGGAAAATGGCATTGAAAAGCTGTTGGCGAAACAAAATTTATGACCCCCTAGACTTTATATTCTGACTTTTGGCCGCTGGCCTGTTGCTGAGTTTTCACTTTTAATGTGGGGGGTTTTTTCCGAGTAACGTTGCCAAAAATGTGCGCCAGCATCATTTGTAAAAAATCTTTCAATTGACAGGAAAAACAAAAGGGAAAATTGCTTATTAGACATTAGCTAAAAAGAAAAACTTGGCCAAGCACTTTGTATTTTTTTCTGCTTTCATTCTGTGTTTTGTTTAGGCAATGACTTTCATTCAGCTGCTTGCTTATTCCATTCACTTGCCATAAAGGATTTTTCATGGCACGGTTCGCAGGACGACGGCACGTGAAATATGCTAAATGGACGCGAACTCAAGACAAACAAACAAACAAACGACGGCGGTTGATCAACTGCTTGGGTTAACCCTTGTTTCTCCAGGGGCTTTTCCTGCACATCCCATCTTCAAGCCAGGTGTACCAGGTGCACATTATTCATTCCTCTGACACGGCCCCCAAAAACAAAAAAATACTGAAATAAGGACACGTATGCGATGGGGAAATGGGCGGTAATCGACTTGATAATACCCCGAGGATATAAGAACGCTAATGGTTGTGATTAATTGCAATTGCTATCAATGAAATGCTAATGGTAATTGCATTAGCTGTTTAATTTAAAGAGTTAGCTCAATTATTTAAAAGGGTTTTTACATATTTTTGGAAAATATGCAGTATAAAATATTTTTTTTATTATATACATCAAATTTTAATAGATGCAAGAACCTATAATTAGGACTCTGATTGTGCTCTTCCCATATAATCTTTGTGGACAAGAAGGCTGATGCGAATAACAAGTCATGTTCACAACTTTTTATACTTTGCAAAGTTCTTAAAACGCTTTTTTCCATCGTCTGCATTATTTTTTGCCCTTCACTAACTCGGTTGCTACTTAAAAACAGGACTGCAAGATGGCAAAAACTTTAAAAAAGCAACGACATGAGAATAAAACCTCATTAGGCACGTTCTGTCATTATGTTCTTAAATTAAAGTTTTTGGTTGGTTTAGAGCTTTGAAAATTGCAAACTAAAAAGGGATATATTTTTATAAATTACTTTACAAATAAGCTAAAGGTTCTAGGATCAGCAATTTTAGTTGAGTAGCAACAGGGAAAATAGTTTTATATTAGAGATGGTATAAACTAAGTTACCGCAACTTAAACTGAGTTTTTCTAATACGTTTCTAATAACCCAGTCGCTTGGCTTTAATGGCGGATTTATTTTGCTTTTGGCAATTTTGTTTTGCTCGCTGCCTTCCGCGTTTTTCCTGGCACTGCCCTCAAAACAATTTTCCACGTGATTGTGGAAAAGCTTGGGTGCCACAAACAGGCGGCAGCTTTCATGCGGATGTTTTGAAAGCTCGCCAGCGCGCGGCTGCTGCGATAATACGGAAAATGTCGAATGGAAACTGGCGACAACTGTGCGTGTGCGATTTTCCGATTTTCCGCAGCGTCTTCGCTCAGTTCTGCCCAAAACGCCAGCTGCTGAAGTCGCACCGCTGAAGTCGCACGGAAAACGCGCGAGCGGAAATCGCGTTGCGTCGCTCGTCCTCGTTGCTCCTTGTTGAATCCTGGCGCATCTCGTCGGCGATCGTTGTTTATCCATTTGAAATCTCCCCCTCTGTGCGCGCCCATTTGTATTTCCCGTAAAAATCCAAGCGAAAAAAACAAGAAAACTAAAACGTGAATTAATCAGCCATATCCCCATAAATATTTTAATTTTTTTTTCGGTGTTATAAGCCAGTAAAAACGGAAATTCTGTGAGTGCGAAATAAAAATGCGCAAATTGCTTAATTGACAATTGGCCAACCAAAGCCGTAAAGTAATCCAATAAAGAACGCATAAAAAAGCCATAAAATGGAATTAACGGAAGGAAATCGGGGGAAACAGACTTAAGAGGAAATTAGGGAATTAAAATGCTAAAAATATTAGTTTAATGAGCTGAAAAATGAGGCTTTATAAGAAATAACAAGTTATATTTACTAATGAGATAAATATTCAATGCAAATTTTAAGATAAATATATTTAATTGATTCAGATACAGAAATTTTCAGTTGAGCAATAATTATTATCTTAGATAAAATTATGAACATAAGAATAAAAATAATGTAAAATCTCTACTTTATTACGCAATTCAATTTTTGTGAACTGTGTGCCCTAAGAAATGTTTAGTAATGTCTAATCTTGGTAAGATTGTGGGAATTGATGATTAATTTAATTTTAGAAGACAAACGTACAACTTTATTTGATATAAAATAAATAAAAAAATTTACTGTAATTATTTAAAAGTCGTATAGGCTCTAAGAGCACTGCCAAACGGCAGGCCTGTAAATCAAGTATACGCCGCGTGGTTGCTTTTGCCGCTTGTTTGTGGGATTTCGCCTGTTGCCATCCTGGCACAGATTGCTAAAATAAAAAGAGTCGACACAAATTGCTGAGGAATTTCGATTGGCAAATCTTTGATTTCTCTCTCGTTTCGTTGCGTGCTGATTGCCCCAAGAGCCCGTAAAATGCCGCCGTCCTTAGTCCTTTTATGCGCCTCCCTGGGTCCTGAGTCCTTTGTCCTTTTCACTTTGTACTGTGTACCTAGCATTGCCGAATGCTGAATGGTGGATGGTGGATGGTGGATGGTGAATGCTGACTTCTGATGCCCGGGCCTCACCTTATTTATTTGGGAATTGGCACTGTCTGGCTTTGGAATCGGTTACTTTGTCTTTGGCCAATATTTGCATGGCAAATAGAAGCCGGATAAAGCCACAATACTGAATGCTGCTTATCGGCGATGTTTATCGTTATTTTCGTTATCGTCTTGGTCCTTATTCATTCGCCCTCTGGCCATGGGCAATATGTTAATAATGCTTTGGTAATTAGCCAAAAAGTCGGGCGTCGGATAATTTGGCAAACAGCGTCAGCTAATTAAATCACGTAGCAAATGCATAAAAATAAAGCGTTTCGTTCTATCTCTATTTTGATCCCTGTGGGCCAAAATGCCGCCACTTTTAGGCAAATGAATAGGCCAAGAAAAAGAAGACCGGGCTCAGACAAACAACAGCAATTAGGCCTTTGGCTGGCTCACATATGTAAGCATTGTCTAAGGTCCCAGACCTCCATTTTCCACCCCCTATTTTCCCACTTTCCCATTTCCCATTTTGCCCACACCCATCAAAGGCTTAAGGGTTCGAATAAATTGCCTTCATCATCTTTCACTTTTCGCCCGGCTTCTCTGGTGTGGTCTCACCATTCCATTTTTTCCTTTCATCCGAAAGTTTCTTTTGAACACCCATTTCTATGCCCGACACACACGGCGAAGTATATTAAAATTTCCTGTCATCTTGCGGCATTAACACACAAATGGGAAACTTCAAAAAAATGTACATAAAAAAGGAGCGTGGCCTGGAGAAAGTTTTGAAAATGAAATTAAAGCAAATGCATGCGAATCTCTTATTGAATTATCTGCGAAACTTTCCACGCCTAACCAAGCAAAACTCACACAAACTTTCCATAATAAACACAATGACACTGAGCTGCGGGTTTTTCCGGACATCGCAAAGTTTACACAAATCATTTGGTTTGCATTTGGCAATGTTTTGCTTCTGCTAAATGGGTTTATTCATTTATTAGGTCAATATTCTCACCTGTTGAAGTAAAATAAATTTAAAAAAAGTATCGAAAAAGATATAGATATAAATAAAAGTATGTACTTAACTATACAAAAATATTTTGTAAATAGACGTTTATTATTATTTAAGTAATATTTAGCTTAACTTGAGTGTTTTGAAGTCTTTGAAAATAGAAATGATACCTCGAACACGAAACTTGATTGTTTAATGGCATTATTTTAATTTGTAGTAGTCAATTTCCTGTCGTTTCCCTAAGTTACTTTTCTCGATTGACACATTGAGGATTCTGGTCAACTTTTGTGACATTTTAAAGGACACCCTTCTCCTTTGCGTTTGGACCCATCTCATCCTCCATCCGTACATCCCATCCTATTCCCTTCCATTTCATCCAAGCCCATCCCATTCTATCCGCTGGGCGACAAGTCATGCGATATGTCGGCAAGGACTTCAAGTGCCCGTATATAGTTACATTAACCGCACACAACGGCCCTCATGGTTATTGTTGTTGTTGTTGTTGTTGCAGCCTGACTGTTGGCTTATTTAAGTTTCAACTTCAGCTCGAGCTTCTGTTTTCAGCTGTCCGCCCAGCAGAGACATTGTATTAAAGGCGGCCGACGTGCTCAAGTATCTCATTCGCAGCATCCAGCAAACAGCAGCCCCATGGTTCCCCTCAATCCCCCAGTTAGTTGTATATCATTAGCATGAAGGAGCTGTCGGCGAAACTTTCCCAAATTGCAGCTACACAGGCAAAAAAATGATTTAAGTTCAATTGAACTAGGCATTCAAATAGCTTTATCATATGCACATATAATAATTTAAAAGTAGAAATTACCAAAATAACCCTAATAATTAGTAGGAAAATATTAGTAAATGCCATATCTTAAAGGCATAGTGTACACTTCTTAAAATCACTTTTTCTCTCGGTGTACAAAAAGTACGGTTGGCATAAAAAAAAAGCATAATTTGGAGCGTGCCGAAGTGCAGAGCGCGCAGATAGAAGGCGGCAAAAGCAACCAAATCGAATAAACCATACTCGGAATAATGCAATAAATCTCTCAAACGAACTTTAATACAGAGTGCAAAACGAACTCAAATTACACATAAATTTCAATTGGCAAAGTCGAAGTGAAGGCCGGGCCTCAGGATTTATCGCCCGACGATAATAATTAAGGCGGCCAGCCGAACGTAGATACACTTGGCCCGCAAATAGAGCAGACCCCAAGCCGCAGATACTAACCCTTGGAGCAGCAGGACCAAAACGAGATACACATCCAGATACAGATACAAGAAGAAAAGCCAGTATGAATGCCGCACAGAGCGGCGGCCACACGGGTGGCGGTGGTTCCATGGGCAAGAAGGGCTCCCAAATGGAGGTAATTATATTAAATTTTATTTACCACCCACTGAAATGTAAGGGACTGAAAGTACGCGTCCAGTTGCGATCCAAGAAGTCCTTTCATTGCCTTCGATTTGGTCTTTATTTGAAACGTATTACCCTCTTTCTTTTGCATTAATACCCTTTTGAGCGATTCTGCGAATATTACCGGTAGTCCATAAACTCTGGGGCTTCCTTGAGCTCCAAACCTTAAGATACTCAAAATAAACATATAAATACAAGTTTCATTTAAAGCCCAATGAAAAATCCTTGAAATGCATTACTAAAGTATTGATATTATTTTGAGAATTATGCCAATATTGGAATTATTTTCTGACTACAATAATATTTAGGTTTGAAGCTACTTAAAGTAATTATAATTAAATTATATATTATTATAGTTTTTATAATTCGTACTAAAATTTTTTGTGAATTTCAAGAGTATTAAATGTTTTATTATTTGCTTTTTCATGCTCCACCCTCTTTATTTTTGACCATTTTTGGGCTCCAATTTACAGCGTTTTGCTTTGTACCATTTATGGGCATTTCTTAAGGCATCCGAAAATGCTGGGCGCGCCCACAGCGAGGGGGCGTGGCAGGCTTGACCTGTGTGTCGCCATTTGTAATGAGCGCAAATTGAATTTTCTATGCTGAGTTGAGACGTGACTTAGGTCTTGAAAAAACGAAAGTAGAAAAGCATAAAAAGAAAACAAAGTGAAAGTAGAAACACAAATTAAAACAAAGCAATTCGATTAGCTTTCAGGCATGAAATTCTCAATCAAGCCAAAGGCAATTAAGTTGGAGACCAGTTTCTGAAAATGGTATGAGTTCTTTAATTCCGAAACTGTGCCATTCTATAAAATCAAAGCAAATAATCAAATCATAATGAAAAGGGGATTGGCTCTAATTAAATTTGGTCACCAAAAAACAACACAGGCCATAAACATTAAACTACAAGTAAATGAATGAATTAAAAAAAACAAACAAGCAAGCGCACATTAAAAATTAAATTGTGAGAATTCCATTTGGCAAGTGGCAATCAGGATCACAATGTCCTTGTTGTTCTGCTGTTGCCCCCATGCTCCTGTAAACACACAATTAAAAACGGTGGGTGGTTTTTTGGGCATGTTTGGGTGGCTGGGTGGTTGGGTGGTTGGGTGGCTGAGTGGTTGGGCATATAATGGGCAAGGTTGTCCGCTGCCATCGCACCTGTCATTCAAACACTCTTGGCCATAAATGTTTTAAATGGCCGTAAAGCAACAACAGCTTAATGAGCAGGCTCAGCTCCAACCAACAAAAAAAAGAAAAAACGCCTCCCCCATTTTCATTTGTGTTGTTCATTCCTAATTAAGCCAGAAATTCTTCCTTTCACTTTGTCCCTTGCCCCAGCTTTTGATTGCAATTTGTTGAATATATTTATTTAAGACCATCGCATAGGGTACTTTAATTTTGGCCAGGTCAGAATTTTTCTAATTCACATATTTTATATACAAATCTTAAATCAATTTAGTTAGACGCATAACTTAAGATCATTTATTTTGCCAAGCCAGAATTTGTCATTTGCAAAAATTAGGTACAGCAGATTTAGTTAAAAAATATTTATTTAATAATATATCATTTATTTTATGCCACGGTATATATTATCTGAATTATATTATTCCAAAAGAAAACTCTTCCAATCATGTTAATTGTCACCATTAATTAAAGTGATTAGCTTTTAGTTAAATCAATTTCTCTGCCTAACTTTCAAAAATATTTCAAAATTCAATGCTGTACACGTTCATAAACATTGGCAATGCTTTGCAGGCAAACTAAAATTATAATCCCCAGGCATTTAATAGTCGTGCTACTTGCATAATTTTTTCATTCCGCAATTGTGCAGAAACCCCATTTTGGGTGGTGGGGTAGTGGATGGTTTTGAGTGGTTCAGGTTTTGTGGTCATAGCGAAAGCACGTTCGTGGCCTCCAATTCTCCGCGCGACTGTGGGTCGGGGTAGAGGTACTAAGTTTCGGCCTCAAGGCACCACCCACAATACAACCACCCACCTCCCACCTCTCACCAAGAATGGCCATCCCGCATTCGCCTCACTTTTCGCGGTGCGATTGCGATTCAGTCATGGCTGGCAACTTCATCATCCATTAATGTCACTCAATCTGTGCGCATAAATTTGCATAAAGCGAAATCCAATTTACTTCAACCATTATATGTGTATGTATATGTACATCGTAGCTTCCTCGCCGCCCAAAAAAAAAAAACAGAATAAGAAAAACTTACATGATATATATGAACTTCACTTGGAATGCGACACAAATAGCCATTTTGCGCTATGATGATGCCTGCGAAAAATTACGCCGGCCGTTCCATTTGCGTGCTATATTTTAATTTGTTATGTGGACAAATCCGCTTAGGTCAGTTCCCTCGGCAAAAGCTCAAAAAACCGGAAGGAAATGTGGCACAAGAAATTAACCAAAGTCCAGGAAAAAATCTATACAATCAAAGCAATAAAGAAAAAAAATTGGCTTAAATGCATGTATGTATACTGGTATGCCAATGCAAAGGGTATTCTAGATTCGTTGTAAATTAGAGTGCAGGCTCCTTCTTGCTTTTATATGTATTTTTTATTATATTAAATGGTTACACAGTTACAAACTGTATTCCTCTAATTACTAGACATTCAAAAGACTTATTACTAAAAGTTATTACTAAAAAGAAATGAATATCTTTAGCGCAATAACTCTGCAGTAACTTTCACCTTTCGCTCGCGCAAGAAAGTGCGTTTGATGGTTCCTTTCGAGTTTGGCTGACAGGTCACAGTTCACGATGTCCAACCAGTAGCAGCCATCACCCTCGTCACCTCATCCCGGAAAACTTAGGTCCTGGTAGTGCACACGCCATGCTAATCGGTCATTAACATGACACCGATTTCTCTGCAAGCTTTCGCTTTTCTATCTTTTTATTTCCTTTTTGGCGCATTGCGTATACGCCACGTGGCCGCGCTGCCTTTTCACTCCCTTCGCATGGCGCTTCTAATTAAACGCTAGCGAGAAATGCTGAAAATTCGTTATTTTCTGCCCGGATTTAATTAAATCTAGTCAGAGGGATAGCAGTTTTTTTTTTGGAAGCATGGCGGATCTGCCACAGAGTTGACACAATTGCATTGCGTGATGGTATTTCGGAACCCTTCTTAGCCAAGCAATCAAAGCCAAAGTGTTGACTGAATCCGGGTCGAAGTCGCTCAGTGAGCTAATTTCCGGCCCATGAAAGACCGAAAAACGTTAGAGACTTGGTTGGCTGCTTGGAAAATGGCTCAAGCCAAAATTTCCATTGCAAATGTTGCGAGCTTAATTAACAACTGAGATATATATTCTGCTTCGAGCAGAAGAACTTCAAGTGTAAAGGAAAGAATCATTACTATAATGAGAAATAGAAAAATATATAATGAATCCTGTTAATTGGGACTTTAAAATGAAATTCCCTGAAAAAAGAAAAGACTTTCACTGCTTGAATTCTGTTTTTCCCACTTTTTTGCCAAAATCTGGCTGTTTTTTGCATTCCGTCGAGCGTTTAACAAATCAGGGCTTGTGCTTTTTACGAGTCCGCTCACAATTTTTATTGTCACATTTATGACTCTCGAATAAATCTCGATGCTGTGGCATATTTTTGTTCAGATTTGCTGCCTGCTTGGTTTGCCCTAATCCTTTTGGGGACTGTGTAAGCATCTTTCTACGCACTACAAGCAAATCAAATCTATGAATTTTTAAGAGGACCTTCCCATTCTTTCTGCTCTCTTTTCTATGCCCTTTTCTTTGGACTCCTGCTTACTTTTCGCATTGTCACGGCCTTGGGCTTGGAGCGGGTTTTTCGTCCATTGGTCCATTGGCAAGTCATGTCAAGAGCAAGCCATCAATTTTCTTAAATCACCAAAAACGAAAAAAAAAAGAAAAGCAACGAAGAACAGGCCGGAAAAAGGGGGCGGCACATGCCGTTAGAGCACTTAAAAACCACAAGATGAGCTCGTCAGATACCGCCTACAAGTCGGTACCCCCACCGCGCAGCCCATTTGGAAAATCCTCCACGAACACATGTTAAATTTCCCTTCATGCAAGCATTTCTTTTGATTTTTATACCCTATCAGGGGGTATTATAAGTGGGAATGGTTGAAAATAATGCCTTTGATCTATTAACTAATTTCTTTTATCATTTCTTTGTAGAAATTAGTATATATATTAAGACTGAATGGTGAGAAATAATCAGTTTTATATAGATATTATGTGTAATAAATGAATACAATTCCATTTGCAGAGTACTCCCCTTTTGGACTTCAAAGGTCCCCGTATTTTTCTTGGCCAATTTTTTTTTTTTTTTGGCCAACTCTGCTTTCCTTCCTTTGGCCAGCCACAAAATAGGCCGGGGGCAACGGGCCGAGATATTTTCTCTAAATATTTGCAGGCAAATGGGGGTGAAGGGGCGGTACTGAGGTTACGTCGGTACAACCATTACTTGTATTGGCCATAAAAACGAGCGCCACAAAAAAAGGCAAGAGCTAAAAAACTAATTGAATTAAATTTCAAAATTTTCTACGGCTCATAGTTGGACATTTGTCGAACAGAGGGAAATGGAAAAGCAGGGGACAGTTTCCATATGTCAAATGCCCTTGCGGTTTGTCGGCGATGACACACAGATAAGGATAGAGCCAACATGAGATGAAAAGATACAAATGTAACTTGGGGCAAGTCAATGGAGTTGCTCAATGTTGTCATTTGGGTTGGGAATGGGAAAAGCAACTTGAATATGGAGCAATTTGTGCTAAAGTTCTTTCATCTTTCTGGGGGGATTTTCTTGTCGAGCAAGCACATAGTTTAATAGCAAAATGAATGCCTTGCATTTTGATAGCCCCATAAGCTTAATTAATTTGGTAAATTCGGTGTAACGTTCGCCAAATGTATTTAATATTTTACTTTAATGAAATTCATTTATCATACTCGGTTTTGGGGCGCACTGTACATTTCCCTCGAAATTAGCATTTTCCGGTACATAAATTTTTGTATTCCTGGCAACAGAACTTCATCTTCTCTGGGATATTTGACTTGTTCTGTTTTCCTTCTCTGTTGTCGGTATCTGCGCTGTTGTGGGTACATAGACGAAAAATTGCTTATCAAATTTCGCAGAATTTTCCTGCATTTCCCATCGCATTTTCAGGTAATCAAGAATTAAATTTACATTTGCCATAGACGAAGAAGAAGGAGCGCATTTGGCCTTTGGATTTTGATTGTTGGCAATTTATCACATAGCGCGTCAAATGCGAGTCTGGGAAAAGCGGGAAAACTGGGAAAAACTTGAGCGTATTCAAAGTGGGGAAACGTGGAAAAAGAAAGTGTCAACGCTTATCATTTGTCTTGGGCTGGAAAACCGTAGGGTTTCCACTCAGCCTCCGCGCTCCCCCGTTCTGTCAGTTGGTCAGACACTCTATCTGTCAGCAGTCAGCCACCCACTTTTCCACTTTTCCACTGCTCCCCACGCCCCTCATTTTCCACCAAGAAGCGTAAAGCCAAAAATGCAAAATGAATGTGAAGTGTTCGGGGGGCAAAAGTGTGTGGTTGTGCGAGGGGAGGCTGGTTTGAAATTTATTGCAAACTACGCAACAAAGCAAAAAACATTATTGTTGCTGTCCGCCCCAAAAACCACCCAAAAACAAACAAGAACGACCCAATTCCAACCAATGCCCACCCCTCCAATGGCCTACAATTTATGATTAAAACAAAAGATCTAAAAATTCTTTGTGCCGTCATTTTGTACGTGACCAACGAGAAATTGTGTGACAAAGGCGGCGAAAAACTGGCTAAAAACTGCGCGAAAATCTTCTGTGCACTGCGCATTTTAATTTCTAATTTATTTCGTTTTAATTTTAATTTATTTTCATTTCTTTCGCACAAAAGCGAAAGCCAGATGAATAAGCTGCCACCGAATGACCTTGATGTCTAGAAAAAAGCGAAGAAAGCGGAGAAAGCATTAAAATGTTGTGCTGCATACGCGTAGGCGCCGACACGTGACGGGCACATCAATTGACGAAAAAAGGAAAAGGGGACATGCCGCTTTTCCAGGGGGGGGGGAAAACCCCTGGCTAAAGTCAGGTGTTGCCAAAACGCCAAAGAAATCATGGCAAAGAACAAACAAAAGGAAATCTAAGCGAAAAAAACGTGCAAAGCAGTTTTATGCCACATATATATCCTTTTAGCACTTCAAGAATTTTCCACTATTTTCAAATATAACATGTTTAATTATTTAATTTAAAATCGGTTTGTGTAGTACTAGCCTTAAGTATTTATTTCGTTTGCCAAACAAGCTTGCCAACAAGCTAAGACCAATTCTGTTTCGGACATTCCTTTTGAAATTCAGTGCATAAAATCTTAAGTAAAGTCGAGTCAGTAGATCGCCGTTAGCCATGCCAGCCAGCTAAGTAAGCCAATGAATTCCTGGCCATCTCCAGCGAAACGCCAAAAATACTAGTGAAAGTTCAAAAGGAGCGGAGAAGAGCGTACCATGCTGCTGACAATAAAAACAATTTACAACTTTTGCAAGGACCTCCAACGCTGATTGATCCCCTATGCCTTTTGTACCCCAAACTTTTCAAGTGTGCGTGCGTTTTTTTTTTTGGCCAAGAAGTCGGATCGAAAAAGTTGCTGCCTGTGCTGTTAGCAAGTTTTTAACGCGGCTGCAACTCAATCAGTTGCAAAAGTGAACGAAAGAGATGGTTATATGCACGTACAGTTGGCTACACAATCATAGGAGTCTTTATTGCGTATTTATAATTATAAAAAATATTTAATTAATTTCTCTTAAGTGCAGGAAATGAATATATAGGGGCTAATGCATTGTATTTATAATTATAAAAAATATTTAATTAATTTCTTTTAAGTGCAGTAAGTGAATATATAAGGGCTAATGCATATTCTCAAGGATTTGAAGTATTGTTTGGTCCATTTAGCTACTATTATTTTGAACACCGCCTTTCTCAGGCAGCGCGCATTTAATTGCCAGGCGAAAAAGTCCATAAACATGGCCAGGACCCAAAGACAATGGCTTAGACGCAATGGCAATGGGCCCTCATGAGCCATAAAAGCTTCAAGCGCGTAAATTTTCACGCAGCAACAATAAGAACAGAAACGATAAAGCCCTAGATGGAGAAGAAAAACATTTAGTATTTTATACACTCCAGCAACAGGGTACAATAAAATTGGCACAATGTTTGCGCGCGTTAAAAAAAAAACAAAATATTGAACATAAAAACGGGAGGCTTATGCTCGATCAGCAAAACTGTAGCCTCTAAATAAATATTTTATGTTTTTTCGTTTCTTCAGTACTAGAATACTTAAACATTGTCAGTAAAAACATAGATAACCTAAATATAATATACTTTAATTCATCATGTTTTTTGAATTACATCACATGTTTTCATATTTGTGCAGCTATTAAAATTTGAAATTCGTTTTATAAGTATTATTTTTCTGCACAACCGATTTAAGGCCAATTTACTTTGTTTGTTTTACCAAGAGGAATATTCAAATGTTCCTCTTACACTTGCAAGCATACTCTATTGTTTTTGGACTTTTTTTTTATTTTGGTTATAGAAGGCGAAATTTATTTTAACGAGCAAAAGTTTTTGAAGCTGTCCAGAGCATCAAAGAGAGAGAGAGAGAAGGAGAGGGAGCGAGATAGGAAGTTAAGCCAAGTTAAGGGCAAAGAGCGGTGGGTGGTGCGTTTGGGGCTGAAGGGAGCTGCGAGGGGGCGGTTGGCAATCCCTAAATGGCAATTTGGCTGCCGCAGTCGCTGGCGTTTTATTAACGCGGCTAATTCCACGCATGGCAGCTAACAAACGAACTGTGCTGCTGGCCACTATGCTGGATAGCTGGATAGCCGGATAGCCTCCTGCACCGCCAAGGACGAAGGAGCCACCCCCACTGGAGCCCCCTGTCAATCCGGGCGAACCCCCTGCACTGGTCGTCATTTCTGCTTAGCTAATCTCTAGCTGCGTGCACGTTACCAAAATCCAGATACGACTAAAGCCCCTGCCAAAGCTACTCCCCCTGCCACGCCCCTTACATAAAACCGAAAAGAAAAAAAAGCTAAATGCGAGGGAAAAAGTAAAAAGCGGAATTTATAAATAAAAACGCTACAAATCCGCTTGGCTTGCTTTTGCCCCCTGCGAGCGTATAAAGAAAAATGCTGCGGAAAAGTTTGCGTTTTCCGTTTCGTGTTCTTCGCATGCATTTCTTGCTACCCTCGCGAATACCCCTTGGATACCCTATAAACAACGCGGATTGTGAGCGGTGCGACATAAAACCAACTTTGGGCAAAAAGTTTTTTAAAGCCAAAGAAAAGAAAGACAATGAGCGCAAAGTTTTTGAATTTCAAATGACAAAATGAGCTCTGGACTCTACAGAGGAATTAAATAAGCATTTACCAAATTCATTTTTATTTGCGATTCAAATTTAATAATCAAACAATTATACAGATAAATAGATAATAGAGATAAATAGGTGTATTGAAAATAGATATACAAATAGAATTAAATATAAATTAGGCTATTGAAATGGTCGATAAGCCCTCTACAAAGTTCCTGAGGTTTTTTCAACCACATTTTCGACAGCAGCCAAGAAAGTGCTAAGAAAGAAAAGCTGGGGATGATGTCCTGGCCACCACACCTTTGCACCATATCCCTTGCATATTAATTAAGATGTAGCAACGCGGCGTATACGCAATATGTCAGTACAATCGATCGTGGTGTTATCAAACGGACTTAATTCAGGATTGGGAACAGAAAACGTGCTGGAAAATGGAGAGCGATGTAGTAGAAGTGTAGAGTAATCTACAATGGATGCAATCACATGTCACTCGGCAATTATCTCCATCTGGCCATCTCTGTCCCACTTTCTCAGCTGTCTTCTCCTATATTTCTCATTTTCCCAGCGCTTTTCCCGCGTTTCCCCCGTCAGCCTGCAGCAATCTGATGGAAATCGCCCTGAATCTCTGCACTTGACAGCAGCATGTGAACTGTAATGAAAATGGAACTTCGACTCTCAAATGGAGTTCAACGCAGGAGCCAATGAAGCGGACTTAGGGCAATAACTTAGGATCTGTTAAAATTCAGAATAAGCGCAGCTGTGCAATCATGATAAATTATATCATATATTTGAGAAAGAAGCACGGGTATTTCAAGCCATTTATGATTGTAGAAAAGTATTTAGGAAAAATTTGAAGCGAATTTAAGCTTTTTGAGACCGAAAGACCAAAAGTTTCCCAGCAGGTGTGGTTAGCTTAGCAGGTCTCATAAAAACATCCAAATCTATATACATTTTCTCCAGTGTATGTCCAGGCCAACTGAATCTAAGTTTAGTTGGGGTTAAGTGACACTGTGACGGGATAAGACGTGTTTAATTGAGGCTAACTTGGGGGCAGGAAAGCACAGGAAATTCACTTGCAATGCCGGCCACGCCCCCTTCACTCACTTCCTGCAAGCGGATGGCACGAAGTGCGCCCCGATTTGTCGCAGTGCCCTTGGCAGCTGTTGTCCTGCTGATGCTAGTGCCATGCATTCCACACGAGCACAACAATGTGATTAAAATGCAATTTGCTGCCATTTACTTTGAGCATAAGGCGAGCAAAATGCTTAAAAGCTGCTCAGAGCTGGAGTTTGCTGCTGTTGATGGTGATTGTGATGTGGATGTGGATGTGGATGAGGATGAGTATGAGGATGGAATCCCGACCAGGAACTAACTTGTATGACCTTTTGTGCGCTTGTGTGCGAATGCGAGGGCTGCATTCATTTCCGCTTTAAGCAGAGCAAAATAATAAAATTTTATTATGCACTTGCCGCCTGCCTTGAATGGCCACCATGCTGATGATGATGATGATGATGGCAATGGGATCCCGATGATGATGATGGAGCCCGAAGAGCAGCCGGATGTCAGCATGTGTGTGTGCGTAATTTATGGCAAAGGACCTGCTCATATTCACACTCACAACAAGTGCCAAACAAGTGCCTTGTTGGCCATTCAAATTACAAACAACACAAGGTTCATATACATTTTTAGTTATGGAATTTGAAACCATAAATATCAAGGAAAAATTTACAGCACTTGCGAAAAATATTTTTAATCAGCTTTCAGTTGATTTTATTCACATATCTTCGTCACAAATTCCTGAAAAGACTGTATGTATGTATTTAAAAATTTCAGCTTATTGACTTAGGGATTCCAATTGAATTCATCAATTTCTAAAGAAATTGCTCTTGATAGGCATTCAGATTATTTTATTATTTGTTTAAATATTTTACATGGATTTTTATGTGTCTTCCGTTTCCCGAATTTATTATTCTGCTTTGTCAATGATTGATGATGAATGATTGATGCTTGATTTATGTATTCCGCACTTTATTTCGTCTGGAGCTGCACTTAAAAGCCGCATCGAAAATCGCTGGCAAGTGCAACACAATTTGTGAAGTATGTTGAGTTGCCAACGGATTTGAGTGCCACCCCCCGACCCACAGGACCTTGCAGGACTACGATAGACTATAAGGGAGTACCCCTGTGTGTGTGTGTGTGTGAGTGAGTGTGCTGGGGGATGTGCGATGTGCCGCTTCGTTAGTCTGACAGCTTTTCGTTTCGATTCGCTTGGCTGCCTGAGAGATGTGCATATCGAATGGGGCCAGAAGATCCCTGGATATGCGGTTATCCCAGCTCTTTAGGCTTTAATTAATCCAGTCAAATATTTACACAACCCATGAAATCGAACCGCAAACAATATTCCTGCTCGAGAGAGCAAATGAATCCAATCAAATGAAGTGCAATTAAATAAATAGGCAATTTAAGTTGGTTGCTTTTAGAGTTTTATCTTACCAAATATGGCATTTAATGAACTTGATTAAATATTGATACCATTGATTAAATATCAGCGAGCTTAGCCTAATTTATCCCAGTGTTTGTCTAGTTAAAACACATATCGAGCACAATTTGCATTCCCATTTCATTCAAGTTCGCGTTCGCAGCTGATATTTTGTTAGGGCTGCTTGATACCATCAAATGCTAGCTAGCTGAAACTTTCACCAAGCCAAAAACTTTTGAGTTGATGTGGCTGCTATTACCTATCAAGAGAAAGTTTTTTTTTAGCTGATGAGTAAACAGAATGCTGACGTATGCGCAATATTATCGCGCATACGCCATGTGGTCCCTCTGCCAGCGTGCGGGAAAACGCTTAGCGACACATGTCAGCGATGAGCTGTCAATGCAAGGCTGCAATTGAATTAATTGGACGCTAATTGAAAGGGGAGCCGTGCCGAGCCGAAAGCCAAAACTAAGCCCCACTACTTGACACTTGCCAAGGCCAACTGGTGAATATTTAATGTAGCGCATCGATATGAGAAATAGCTGGTAAATCAAGGACTCTCCCGGCTGTAAAATCCGCAGCAGGAGCAGTGACAGCTTGCCTTGGGCAAACACTCGAGTTGCCTCGATGGAGCTCTTATCAAAAAGCAAGCGCCAACCCACTGGCTCCACAGTCACAGCCCCTTTCAGCCATCGAGATTCAATGCAAACAGAACAAATAGAAGTCGAGTCGAGTCGAGTTGAATACTTGCCACAGCAAGCCCAAAAATAAATAATATCGACAGGCGAAAGCACTGGGTATTGGTATTCTGAATATTTAAACACTCTTAAATGCAGAAACTATACAACGAAGTATTACTAAAAAGCTTATAATAACGGAGAATTTGTCACAACACTTATAAACTAATAAGAACTGAAATTTATTCTAGCTGTTGATAGCACTTGGTGGGTTTCAGTACTTACACGAAATTTAAACATGTATTTTATTCTCAATTTCCACACATATTTTCTTTGAAGCTTAAATTCCTTTCTAGATCTAAGCCCCTTTGTTTGAATTAAGATGCTTCCCTTGAAGAGCATAGAAATATCCACGATTATGTATACTCGGTGGATACAATTCCGTCGCTCTAGCGCTTTCTTGGGAAGTAACCAAGAAGTATGCATCGGATTTCAGTGATATCTATATGCGATAGCATCCCAGGAAGGAATTGCTTGCTGGTGGATTGCCACCGAGGTCAACGGAGTGAAATTGCAGCAACTGTTAAGCTGCTGAGCCAGAAGATGGCCGCTCCATCGAGGACGACAGATTCAATTCCCTGATTTACAGAAGGGGTTTTCTCGAGGAAACCATAAATCAGGGATGCTTTCATCTTTCCGTTAAGCCATTACAAATGCACTTTGACACTTTCGCCTTTATTTTATTTCATTTTATCTTTGTGGCCCCCGGCGAAAATCAAGCAACAAATCAAAGTTTCCCTTCTTGAAACGATAAAAACAAGAAAAATATATTTTTTTTTGGGTGGGGCCATATCCCAATCCACACAAGGAGATGCCATTTGATAAACATTATTGAACATGTCCGACAATTTTTCAACAACAATCGCAGCGTTCCCGGGCATTTGATGGATACAAAAACGATTTAAGGGGGATATAAATGACAAGGCATTTCTTTTTGGCAGCTGCACAAGTGATTGATTTTCAACCAGGCGGGGAGAACAACAACTCGGCGAAAATAAGAAAGTGCGGAAGCTTGGGAAAGTGGGCGGCGATTGCCCAGGGGCGTGGCACCGACGGACAGTTCGTGCACATTTAATTGCAGCCGGCGGAAATCGCACAAGCGAAAACACACATTTCACATCTGTGGGCGCCAATCAATTGATTTCCGCTCATGTTCAAATTCATGCTCATTGCCGCCGTTTTCCAAGGGATGGAGTCCATAAAAACAGCAAGTCTTTAAGTTTTTAACTTGGTAAATTCCTTCTCTATTTGCCAGAAAATAAAGATATTTACTAGGGTATGTAACTGCTGTGAAATCATAAGCGACCTTCAATTAATGAAATACAAATGCAGTTTGAGCTCCGACAAGAATGATAGCTCCTTGTTTTACAACATTTATTATTCAACTTAACGAATGGAAAAAGGCCCCATCTAATTGGAAATGTGGGACATTTTTCTTTGAACCACTTATCGCGGGAAAACATTTTCTTCCAAAAAAGGTGTCAATTTATCAGGAATAACTCGCATACATTGAGGTATATTTCCATACAAATTTGACAGCTGCTCCGGACACAAGAGACAAATGTCCCAATCTCAATCATCATTGTGTTATGCCATGGTCCCCATCATACCCACCATCATCCCAATCCATTTGTGCCCAGTTTGACTGTGCAACTTCCGGTTGGCGTCTCTTCCGCTTGTTTGATTGCTTTTTGCCCAGTGTGCGAGACGTGACGTGACCGGCGGATGGAAAAGTGGTATCTGGAATCTGGGATCTGGTCCAGCATCGGTACCCACTGAAATTGATTGAGTTGTGCCGTGGCCAGTGTCCCCTGTCCAGCGCACCAACGACTGTTTGTCTTTCTGCCCCCGTCGGTTTTTTTGTCCTGGTCCTGGTCCATTTTTGCGGCGAGTCCTCGATGGCTTCCTTCCGCCAGTGAAACGCGTCGCATAATTAATTTTGCCATCGGTTGCAAACTGTGTGTGTTGGGAAATTGGCCAACAATGCCGAATAAGTTGGCCGTTAAGAAATCGATATGGCATTTGAATAAATCGAATGATTTATTCATTCAATCGCTCACTCGCCAAAGGGGCCATCGAATATTGAATATATGGGTTGGCTAATCACAGCCACAATAGAAATTCAATGTCGAGAATTCACAGAATTCAAGAGTTACGCGCCCACTTAACTGGACCACTTTACTTCTTAGTATAGTCTTGATACTATGTTTATTTCTTATGAATTGTAATCGCAGATTGTTTAATATTATAAATTAAAATGTAACGTACACCTTTTTGGATCCTTGAATCATTTTCTAAGGTGTCTAAAATCAATGGATAGATCAATGGATAATTTTTTAGTATTAACAGACTGAACGACATTATCCCAAGTTTGCACAAGAGTTATATCCTTTTGGCGCATTCCCTGATTTTCAATAAGTAATCCCATCCACTTCTTGGCCAACTTAGTTGCCATATTTCCTGGCTTATGTCTTCGATTGTGACTTTATGTGCGGCACATGGATGCTTCCATTATGCTTTTTATGATCGACTGTCAAGTGGGGCTCGTGCGTGGGCGTGGCACTCATTAATAGACGCCCCCAAATGTATAAAACATGGCATGTGGGTCAGTGGCGGCTGAGGTGGAGGGCTAGAGGAGGTGAATGTCAAAGAATGATCAGAGTAAACTGCCTTGAAATCGGTTTCAAATCCATCGCCCATTTCTGGTATCATACTTTCAAGGTCACCACCCCAGCTGGAGCCCCCTTCAATACTTTCGGACTACTTCCATGCGCGCATTCGTGTCGCCGTTGAGACATTTTGGCATCAAGTTTATTTTGTATGAATTTATGGGCCAAAAGCTTTCTCTCGTCTCATGCAAATTTCTATGGCCACTCGAGTTGGGTGAGATTGCTCTTAAAAAAAAGAAAAAAAAACTGGAAGGTGTGGCAGAATGTGGGAGAAAGCTGAAGAAAGTCGGAGTCAGGGGCGTGACTGGGACCTAAATCATGTTGAGTGCCTGCAAATGGCAATCAGCTGAGAATAATGGCGATTATATATGGATATGGATTCGTATAATATAAGCTGGCCGACAAAATGGCAAAACGATGCGATTATGTCATACCAAGAACTTACATACAGGGTAATTTATAACCAATAATATTTTTAAATAAATGTACAACATTTATATTCCATTTTTAAGCGGTGGTATAAGTTGTATGCTATTTAAATTACTTTCAAATATATTAACAAATATTTACTGTCGACATATTCAAAGCGTTTTATACTCCATTTACAATTAAAATTATGAATAATAAGTAGCATTTTATTAAACAATTGAGCTGTTCTGCTGGCTAAGCTTAAGAGGATGAAAACTTTCAAAGTTAGGTTCTTATTATTTTTGACCACTTGCGTTGGCTTTAATTTTTGCCATGTTCAATTTGGCTCAAAGTGCCCGGGGTTTTATAACCTGCCTTGGGAAGTTTCTCCGCCTGAGAACTCCCAGCTCCTCCGATTTCTCCAGCTCATTTGCTATGCCATTTGGTGCGGGTCACGAGGGAGGAGGAGGAGTCAAAGTGCATAGAAGGATGCAATATGGCTGGCGGAATGGGGGCCAGTTCCTGGATGCAATTTCCAGATTTGTGCGTGCTTGGCCCACTAAAACCCCTCCATTCTGCCCCCTTTTAATTCGACGTGTGTGCATAATTGAGGGCCTGCACAATCAGAAAGCCTGCCCACTTAACCCCCTGAAAGCCCCATCCGTTTGTGAACTCGTTTATAATTCAAAAACGTGCTGGGGAAATGCCAATTTGCTTTTAGACCAAATCAAGCGCTACTCAAAAGCATGCAACAAACAAACAAGCTGGCAAACACCAACTGAAAGTGAAACCCAAACGGGTACAATGGCAAAACATCTGGGGGCTGCAAACAAATGAGAAATGGAAAGTGCGGAAAATGTGGAAGCTGTGTAGAATTGCAGCATTTTTGGGAAGAACGTGACAACGCCCCCAAAGTAGCACCGCTCGCCCCTCATTCGCTGGCCAATTTGCGACAGGTGCTACGGATGCCCGGAAAGCAACAATAAAACATACCAAAAATAAGGTTAGCACAACACAAATCTCGATCTATTACACTGCGAAAAACGGGCTGAGAACTAAGCTGTTCCAAAACTATCTAAGCATTATATATCTTTTTATATTCAATACAAGCAAAAAAAACTGCAGAACTTTGTTCGAATTTTTTTTTGGGATCCATCTTTTATCTATTAGAATTATTAGAATTATTAGAATATTAGTCCTAAAACTCACAATTAGTTAGCCTTAAATACTATTTCTAATATAGATTTAAGTGCTATACATTTTTTCTTTCTGTGTGTTTTCCATTTCCCCACATTTTCGCCCCCCTCTAAAGGCGATAACGAAAATCCTTCGGCAAATTGTTGTGTTAACCGTTCGACTACGTGAGTTTTTGTGATGGGAACACTATATAACGGCTGTGGAAATTCAGTGGGCGTTTGGTCGGCGAGAGCGGAAAGTGGGCGTGGCTGGCTAAATGGCCAGCGCATGCAACACGCAATCGCTGGTGGACACTTCCGTAGATAATAAATGGCGCACGGAGGAGACATCGTATTTAACTCAAAAATGTACTCGGCCAACGGGGCAACCTTTGACCCCCCAAGTGACCCACGAACTGCTTTCGCCGAAAAAGAGGAAAGGAAAGCCCGTGGGTCACGCGATTTACGAGACACAAGTTTATTTTTAGACATCCTTTTTTGCGAAGATGGGAGGGATAATTATTACGTGGCAAAGTAACAACTTTGTTTGCCAAGAGGAATTTCGGAAGGCAAGCTCGGAATGCGAAAATGGTAAAAAATAAATGTAACTTGTTTTTTTTTATAAGAAAACAGCCTTATTATTTATTTGCTATTTTTCATAGCTTTTTGTAGATAATTACTCTAAAGAAATACTCACAAAGAAATGGAAACCTGCAGTAGTTGTACGATCATAACAGGGATTTTTCCCCATCGAATATTTTAATCTAAAGAACATCCGAAATAATTTATATGATAAGTAGTAGCTAGGCTTGTTCGACTACATTTTTTTTCGGTTTATTTTAAGAGAGCAGTC
This sequence comes from Drosophila mauritiana, assembly GCF_004382145.1. Taxonomy (NCBI): domain Eukaryota; kingdom Metazoa; phylum Arthropoda; class Insecta; order Diptera; family Drosophilidae; genus Drosophila; species Drosophila mauritiana. Next base: position 16,844,853 of record NC_046672.1, on the reverse strand, counting down.
TATTTCAAATGGCCACACGTGTCCACCTGGAGCCTCCTCAAGGACTCGCTTCTGTGCGTTTGCGTGTGCGTGAATGTCCTGCGAGATTGTACGCCAAAGGTTCGGAAGTGTGTTTTTGTGCGATGGTCACGTGCCTTCGTTTAGTTTGCATATCGCATATCGCACATCGCACACGCACCCCCAGGGTTTTCGGTCAACTTTTGTGTGACTTTTGTGGACCCCCAGCTCCTCGGCTGATGTCATAAAGAAGTTGCCTTTTCTTTGCTCTCGACCTTTCAGCTTCCTCTTGCCACATTTCCTTTTCACTTTCACTGGCCTTTCAACTTGTGCTCTGTGTTTTTAGGCGGCTATTTTTGGCGGCTAATGACTGGTGAAAATACGACCAGGCACTCTGATTGAATTCCAACTGAAGAGCGACGAGAGCTCTTTCAAAAATCTGCAGCCCACGTGGCGTATGCGCAATGTTGACGCCTGGCTCCACTCCTTCCAACTGCAATTAGCAGGGGCGCGGAGGGGGCGAACGGATGCAAGAAGGGGCAGGTGCAGCTGGGCCACTGGATAAATGGGCGGATGGCATTTGTTATGCTCAGACCGGTGGCGCCACACAATTGACACAAAGTAGTCAGCAGTTTGTAAGCAAGATAGCTTTGTAGTTCTATAAAATATTGATATTGATATATCATATATATACAAATATACACATATTTCAGCATTCCAAATATATATATATAAATATATAAAACAGATGTCATAAGAAACTTTCTATCCCTTTCTTTAAAATTGTCTGGAACTGCTTTTAGAACCAATCAAAAAATACAAGTTTGTATGTTAATTACCTTTTTAATTTAAAAAGCTGTTAAAAAACATCACTTAAAAATGTGTTTACAGGAAATGCTATTTTGATCCCACTGTGCCCTCCGCACAATGGGCAATGCCTCCTTCCGCCGCGAGCCGCACACGTGTGTCCATTCATTTATTTGGCCAGCGATGGCATGTCCTGAGTGTCCTGGCCCAACATGTCCTTCGGCTGATGTCAGAGAAGCTTTTAGTGGCCACAAATCAGAGCGGGCGAAATTCTTTTGGCAAACAAACCGAGATTATTCAGTCGCCCCAGCTGCGCGAACAATGACGTTGTTTGCCTAGTTTTTACTGTGTGGGCGTGGCTCCAAATGCCTCCAAAGATATATGTATATATATACAAACACACACGCGCACATAGAAATTCAAGCAACGCTCATTATGCTTTACCCCAGGGGCATTATTCATTTATGCATTGCCAAAGGCGCGTCAATAAAAATTTTCCCGCTCATTAATTTTTATTGCATACTTTTTGGGGCTAGAACAAAGTCCTCCGGCTGCTATGTGTATGCGTGTGTATTGGTTGTGTGTGTGTGTGTGTGCGTGTTAGCAATTAAGCCGAACAAGGCCACAATTTCAACCCTCAAGGGTTGGAAAGTTTAATTAAACGGAGCGGGCATAACGATTATGATCCCGAACGCCGAACACCGAGTTCCCAATTCCGTATTCCCGCTGTCCACCATAATGAGTCTGTCGCTGTTGCACTCTGCCAAAATTCGCCCTCCATTAATATCCCATTGAAGTTGCAACTAATTAAGCCCGGCACAAACGGACGCCGCATAAATGGTTTCTCATTAAAAATTAATCGAAACACAAGAGCAGAAACTGTGCGGAGTAAAGTGGAGTCCAGTGGATGGGTGGACATTAAGGATCCATGGGTTTCCGTGCATGTTAAGCTCACTTTTGGCCCGATGCCATGGCCAAAATTGATGGCCAAAACGAAATGACAATACATCAAAGGACCACTTGTCGTAAATCATTCAAAATGAAGCCAATACGCTTGTCGCGTGCTTTATTTCACACTAGGTTTTATGATACTTTTTTGTACATTTTTTTTTTGTGATTCTTGGCACATACTTTTTCATAGTAGTAGACGATTTTATACATCATTTTTGATGAATATATTTTTTCTCTTCCTTGCGTGCCACACCAGTTTTTACGATAATATTATATTGTGTGTCATACATTTTAATTAACATATATACTTATTCTTTAGCAAAGCTTCGGCTCAAATAATTTATATCAAACAAAAGAATATTTGTAATAAGGACAGCTTATAACTCTATAAAATCTTTATTTTTTTAATTTGTTGGCATAATTGCTTACTTTTTGCCATATAAATTAATAAAAAATATTTGTAGATTATAAATCTACAATAAAACAAAGTCATCATATCATATCACACATGCCCCTTAAAAAACTAACTCTGAATACAAAACAAGTGCAGGATGAATATGATTTATGGGGCTCACACTCAATTGCCATAATTTAGATGCAAACGACGGCGAGAGAGAGAGAGAGATAAAGAGAGTAAGAGAGAGGAAAGACTGGGAAAAAAGGAAAAATAAATGACGATTGTGTGTGTGGGTCACGTTTTTTTTAAAGAGGCAGAAAAAGAAAAATGCATTCTAAATGAGAATGAAATGTAGGACGAAAGAAAATGGGCGGAAGCTGAAAAGGAAATTTCTAAAAGTTCGTGCCCATACAGGCTAGTTTAATTAGAGCTCAAGGAACTTTTGGAAAAAAACTACTGAAACTTAAGTCACAACGTAAGGGATTGAAAATTCGGCACACATTTGAAACCCCTTCGAAGAAAAACAACCTTATTTTAAAACACGCATACTCAATTCCACATTCTTTAATTAGTTATTTAAACTGTTATTATTTGTATTACATCTCCAAAGTATTTATGTTTTCAAGAGGCTAATGAAATGCAGCCGCCGGGCAAATTTCGATTTCTGGCCAATTAATCATGGTGTCAATTAGTGAAATGTAAGCCTTCGTTATCAATTAGAGTGTGTCGCACGAAAATATTTACCCGGCCCCAAAATGCCGAGGATAGCAAAAGCGAAGGAGTTCAGCTGCAAGGCAGGACGCAGCAGGATGCAGCAGGACATTCGCAGATGCAGCGCGTGAGTCCTGCATCCTGCCGCTACTGCTGCTTAACGAAATATGCAAATTGCCTAAAAGTATGCCACAGACAATGGCAGCAGAACAAACAACAGCATTTTGCAATTAGTGCAACTGTCAACAGGACATGGAAGGCGAAGGATGAATGTGGGGGTGGGCAGATCCCAGACCTATCTGGGTGTCCTAGGCAGTGGGTGGTGGCCTGGTGGCCTGGCGAGCTGATGGCCTGATGGGCTGGCTGACACGACAGACGAGAGCGCCATGACCAAATGCAAGGTCGTGGCCCATCAACGCCATTCACTTGAGACCTGGCTCTCCGGTTCTCGGTTCTCGGTTCTAGGTTCTGCGTTCCGTTTCTCCGGTTCTCTGACCTGTCAGCCAGCTCATCATGTGGCCTAAGTGCCTTTTGGGATTCACTCGGCAGGGTGGCCGTATCATCCCGACCTCCTGATCCCCGTGCACTTGGGTTCAAGTTGGAACAGCAACACGACAGCAGCCACTTGATATTTGGGCTTCAGCCCGTTTAGTATAAGTTCAAAACCAAAACAAAAAGTTTTCACAAGTTTCCTTTTCTTAATAATATCTGGAATGTGAAAGGGTTGGCCAATAATTGGTCAAAATTAACATGGGCATTTTTATTTCAAATTTTTAACGAAAGATATGCAGTCATAATAAGGAGGTTTAATATAAAAAGCAATATAAATAAATGGAAAAGCTTAGACTTTACTTTTTTATGTGAGGCTTACATATTTTTCACACAACTTTTAACTTGATTATTGTTCAGTACAGGATTATAGCATACAAATGAAGAGAAATTAACTAAAGAAATCATTAAAGCTGATTACTAAACCACTGCATTTGAGGTATTCATAATAATAACTATCTGAATATTTAGCTTGGATGAATGTTTTTTAGTTTAACTTAAAACGAATCCCTAGGTTCTTTAAAGTAAACCCGCAATGTGGAGTTATATATCCTCTAGATCCTCTCACCTTCTGCCAGAAACTTTTTGTGCTGAGTTTTATGACTGGCCGAGTCATGATTAATTTGGTTTTTTGTGTTTATGGTCAAACTTTAACTGGACTTGCTTTGGTTTAGCTGGCCTTTCTCCTGCTTTCTCTTTCCAAACTACCCGTGTAGATATGTTTGCTTGTGTGCTTAATACCCTACCCTTAATTTTGTTTCTTTGCAGGTAAGCTTGAAAGGACATCCTCAACCTTAGTTGGCCCAAAAGCTGCCTTGGCACAATTTCACGCCCCAGCTGGCCCGAAATCCACCCGGCCCACCCCCTCATCAGCCAAATGAAGGCAAATAGCAAATGGCCAAGGGGATGGGTTGGGCACGAAAAACAGCTGATGAAAGTACTGAAAACTCTAATTGAATTTCTTGTGTGCATGTGTGTAACTGTCGCCGGGACAAACTTTCAATAGCATTTCAATTTAAATTTCCCAGCAGCAAACGAACTCCATGAGTTTGCCAGAGGCAAAAAGAAGGGAAAATGCAAGCGATTACTTAAGTTGCGCTTTAAATACAATATTTACAGCTCACATGTGGAGGGTTATTAAGAAAATTCTGTAGTATTATTGCATGTAACTTTAAGCCTGTACATTTTATAAAAGTTTAGTCAACGAACCAAATTAAAAAGATATGGTACGGAATTTTTAAATGTTTTAAAGCAATTATATCTTTTATATTTTGCTCTTGAAAATCACAAAGTTTTTTTTTGTTAATGAGTAAGCATTTAAAGCTGCATTTAGCTGTGGAATGAACACAAAAATCGTACCCATTCCTTGTTTAAAACAAGCAAAAACAATCCAGCTTTAAATCTGTTCAATCCGTTCTTGTTTTTGACCAATTCCATGCGAAGGCAATTTATCAAAGCTGCTTTCTTCGCCAGATTTCGAATCAATGGCAGACAATGATGGATAGCAGCTTTTCCCTGGGGAAATTTTCGGCACCAATATGCCAACTGTAAGAGCACAAACCAAAGCCAACCACCGGAACAAAAAAGTGAAAAAAAAATCAAAAAATATATGTTTAAACTCAATTAAATTGTGCAGCGCATTTGGATCGCCTGCATAATGGGCGCACAAGCAAACACTAATGCCCACGTTCCACTCCTCGTTTTTATGGCCACAAAGTCGACAAACATTTAAAACCTCATTCAAGTGGCGCCATGTGGCATTTAAGTCCCCAGAGAAGCGTATGTGTGGCGCTGGATATATGTACATACATCCATGATTTTATATGCATATATATACATATAGCACGCCCCCGGTTATAGACAATTAGTGGCACTCGACAATCTGCGAAAACTTTCTACAATTCCCCACGCGATTTTTGTGCTTTGTTTGAGAGAAAAATTGAGTATTTTTTTGGGAGGAAAACAAATAAGCGCCCTGCTAACGATGCCATCGGAAAATTCGTCGGGAAATGGCAAATTAAATTCGCGTTAAGCTGCCAAGGACCAACAACAACTACAAGTACAATAATAATAATAAAAATTATAATAAATTATAGATTAAAGGCCCGCCAATGGCAGACACACAGGATACGAAATGAATTCAACATTAAAGCACTTCGAACAAATTATACTTATTAAAAGTTGTGACAAACGTTATGAACGTTAAATAATGACATTTCAATTTATCTGTTTTTGATTATTTATATTTATCTGCCGATGAAATCCAGCTTTATTTAACTTAAACGGATGGAATAATTTAAAGTCAAGCCTTAATTCATGGCACTCACAAATATCATTGCATGAGCTCATACATAAATTGTTTAGAAATTAATTTTAATGTTTGCCAAGCCACAAAGTTTCAAAGTTCATTACGCATACGCAGTGTTGACACATTTTGTTACACACAGTGGATGCAAAGTGAATTGAACGCAATGCTAGCGGGCTTGTGTAAAAAGTTTTATGTTCATAAATAGTTTTGACACATTTTATTTACAAAGAGTTATGCATAATTTTATGTTTGGAAACATGGCGTATGCGCAATTTTTGAGCGGAATGCTTTGGCTCTCGCTTTGCGTAAATTTAAACCTTAAAAACGCATTTCCGCAAGGTTTTTTAAAATATATTTTCCGTATCTATTCCTTGCCCAATATATCCCTAATAACCATAAGGATACAGGGCAAAATGAGTATCTTATCTCAACGAATGGAGGTGGAGAGCTCTGCGAACTGTCTAGGCCGATAAATAGATGCTTATTATTCAAGTGCGCAGCCATCTGCGACTCGCAAGATGTTACAGGTGCCACAAGCAGAAGCCCCCATTCCCAATCCTACGCCCCTGTCATCCAGTTACCAGCATTTGTGTTAACTTAATAAGGCGTTGGCCGGAGGCAGATGCGCAGGTGGGCGTGGCGTTGGCGGTGGGGAGGCGCCTCTTCACCTGGAATTCGGCCACAGGCACCTCACGCATGCCGAGCTCAGCAACTCAGCCATGTAGGGGAATCCCCTGCCATGGCCACGCCCCCTCCACCAACACATCCGCCCCCTTGATGCTGCCTAATCAACTGCCGCTTATTTATTTAACTTTGGTTTCACATTCGCCGAGCGAGCAGAAGAGATGTGCTTAACTTTTTGGTAGCTGGTAAATGCACCAGGAAAAAATTGTTGACTCAGTTCTCAGAAATATGTCAACCATTAAAAAATTCAAATAAGTTAACGCGCAATGGAATAGGCATTTTTACTTACTCAAAATGCGACTATTGGCTACACAAATAGCAGAACTGTTCGTATTCCACAAGATATCAATCTCTTGTTTATTTTTTTGCAGTGTACATAAAGCCAGAGACAATTCAGAGAATCCTCCTTTCGCCTTTTTTCTTGGCCCAGCTGACTGAGTGAAGTCATCAAGAAATTCCATTTGATTTCACCCGAATTGAAATTGAACAAAAAAAGAATGCTGATATTCTGCTTAATATTTAATAGAAATACAAATTCAATTTATGTCTGATTTTCATTTAATTATGCACTTGTGTGTGTGTGTGTTTGTGTTCAGAGTAATTCATTTAATTACTGTCAAATATTCGATTATAAATTTAACGCACAATTAACGCTGATTAAACAAAAATTGAAATGGATTGGCGCAGAGAGGCTTTTTAAATTTTGAATTTTTTTGTACCGCACAAATGTTCGTTGGGATTAACTTTAAATTTTGCGAGGAAAGTCGCGAGGCAGTGGAAAATGGGGAAGGCCTGGTTTTTCTTTTCATTTTCCCTGCGCTTAATGTGGAAACTTACTCATGTAAATGAAAAAACGCAGGTGGCAAAACTTTTCTGCTCACCCACACAAAGACAAAGCGGACTGAACGTGTGTGCAGGTGTGTTTTTCCTTGCCTTAGTGTGTGTGCGTGTGTGTGAGGGTGCTCTTGTATTGGCACTCGTATTTACATGATATTTAGAAAACACTCTCTCCAAAAGTTGGGGCTCAACATGAGGCATAAGGACGGCAAGGACTCGAACATAAATTAACTTGGCTGCCTGTCTCTTTCTTCTTTTGTATACCCATCTCCCTCTTTTTTGGTCCTTATTTTCGTTGTCCTTATTTTATTGCCTTTTGGCCGCATTTTCTATGCGCATACCAATGTGGCATTAATTTAATTTTAGCTGCAACAAACTTCAGCCATTTTCCCACGCGCTGCAAAAATGTAGTTTCCCATTTAAATTGAATTCCTCTGTGATGGCCAGCTGCATTCGATTATGGCCAAAACTGAAGCCAAGCGAATAACGATTAAGGCTCAAATGGCCACCATTCTGTGCAGTCCAAAATTGGTCCATTAAATCGCTGAATAAATATCTCTGCTTGCTTATCCCACTTTTTATACATGGGATGTTCGCAAAATAAATATTTAATTCCATAAATGCGCAAACTGGCGTTTGTTATTGCAAAAATAATTTATGTAAACCGCATATCTGCACAATAAAATAGAAAAATAGAGAAAGTTCCGCGAAATATTTCAGAAACCGTTTTGTTTTCCATAAATTTTGCAAGCAAATAATACATTTTTCCAATAAGAGCAAATAGATGGCTTCATATATGTACATAAAAATGAATTTGTTCATCCTAAATTTAGCAGAGATCTTTATTATCGCCGGAATAAATTATCAATTAAACTAAAACACGTGTGACAAAGTTTACATTACACATTATTCGTAGTTTTACTCCTAAAACAAGAAGTGTATTCCCACTAGACCAAAGACATCTCTTTGATTTTGACCTCATCAACTGGTTGTTTACTGTTTATCCACAAACATGCGCATATACTTATGAATAACATATACGATCGCAGTCAATCCACATCTGCATAACAATATTTGCATGGCCATCGAGCATTACCAGGCCAACTTGGGGAGAAAATGGAAAACAAAGCCCGCCACTCCACGATTTCCTGCCACTAGTTACATGTGTTGATTTGGCCAGTTTTGCCATTTTGGCCAATGGGTAATGGAGGCTTGGGGCTAAAAACGCGGCACTGCGGTCGTGCGGTTATTAAACATGTTGGCCACAAGCAACCGCGGCAATGTGAGTGCCTCGGAAAAACAATAATCCAACTGCTGATGTTGATTTTCCACGCCGCTCTTGTTGTTGTTGCTGCGTGCGCCTGCATGCTGATTTCCGTTTCCTGTTTACGAGCACAAGAACAACCACTCACACACTCACACAGAGGAGTCCCATACAAATACAGCGGCACGGAAAAGCGTGTAAATATTCAGGGGCATTTCCCACAATATGAAGCGAAATTTTTACGGCATACATTTTTAATAAACCCCTATCCCAGCTGCAAGGCCTCCAAGGCGTCTTTTATTCCACAAGCCATATTTTCGATTCGCTATAGGCACAGTTGTGTTCAAAATAATAGTGATACTTCTATGATTTCAGTATGAAAAATGATTGGCTTTTATAGAGATTGTATTTTAATAAGGAGTTTCAAATAATGATTTTTCCCATTTGTTATAACTATGCTGACCCCAAATTTAATTCAAGAAATTCTTATAAATAAATAAATATCTTCTGACGAACATATAGTCGTCCTGGAGAAATAGGGCGAAATTGAATTTAATATCGGATTAAAGCATAACTTTTGTGCTATTCAAGTGCCATGATTGTAAACACAACTCGACGTATCCACATTCATATATGCAGAGGTGGATGAGGCTGTGTGCGTGATGCCATCGATAAATATAAATATGCTCTTGAGAGTTGGTCAACGGAATCTTTATATCTCCCACTTCAACGCCGACCAACTTTGAGTCTGGTTTCCGTTTTCGCCTCGATTTGTGTGTTTTACATACAGAACAGCAACACCTGCCACCAAAAGTCGAAAAGGGTGTTTCTTCTTGGGCTGACAATAACATTTACTTCTTGCTTTAAAGATTAAAGTACTATTGCGTATAGAAAAACTTCATATTATAAGGTTATAGGATTCTTTCGAAATGCTTCACTCAATCTACCATATGACCCTTGATGCCTACGCCCTTTATCTTTATAGATTACAAATAGATTTTAATCCGCATCACCCTGTTTGGCAGCTGGTGTTTATGGCCAACAGCTTTGGCAGTTACATCTGTTATTTGTTGCCATTTCGCTTGTCGATAGCGATTATTGTAAATCAACTTTGAGCCAAACCAACTTCAAGTGGTTGTAACACTTGTTGTAGCTCCCATTTCTGCCTGTACAACTGGGTATTTGCCCATGTTGTTGTCACATCTGTAATCGCATTGGATATCGCATTAATTTTGCAACATTGTCACGCCAATGCGACAAGGCAAAAAAAGAAATAGACGTGCAAAAAGGAAAATAAATGTTAATCGAGTTCTTGGGACTGACAGTCGATTGAGGTGAGCACGAATTGGATTGGTTTATGTGTTCAGGATGGCTTTACATCATGCCTGACTGCCCCCTTTTCCCAGCTAAATTCTGATGCCGCCCCCTCATCACACACACACACACACACATACGCAAAGTGTACACACATTTCCCAGTCAGCGGAATGTCCTTGCGGTTTCTGTGCGGCTTTGCGAGTCCTGCATTTGACATATGCGGTGAATTGTAAAATACTCAAGTCAGCAGGCGCTTCGTAAGCAATTTTAGCCACAAACCGCCGCCCATTCACGTTCAAATTTCCACTCAAGCAGTTAGGACATCCACATTCGCATTCCCATCGGCTTTACAGCATTAATTTCTTTGCGGTCAAAACTTTTTGGGGTCATATTCAAAAAACCAGCAGGATTATGCCAAAAAGGCAGTTCAAAGCTGGCGCGAGAATTGTGTGGCTTAAAGTCCACGATTTATGAAAAGTTTCCGAGTGGTAGATGGATTTTGGGAGCTTTGGTGTGGAAAAACTTTATCAGCAGAAGGCTTAAATAGCTTTCTTAAGAGCCTAGATTATTTGCAGGACTTTTGCGACTTTTCAAAGCTTCCGAAAGGAAGGGATTTTTCACTTTTAAAGCTCTACAGCACTGCAAAAAGGTCTTCTAGAGGAGTCTTGAGTTCTAGCAGCTTTAAAGCTGTTTCAATCTACTGGCTTTTAAGTAATTCAATTTCAAATAATAAAACGATATTAGCATCACGAAGAAAAGATAAGTCATATCCCATTTAAAGAAACCTACTTTTAATAAAAAAAAATAAAGTTAAGCTTATCCAAATAATAAAACAACGTAGAAGTAATTTAAACATTATCAGAGAACTAAAACTGGTTTTAAACTTGGGTGAATAGGCATATTTTGAATTGTACAATTTTGTTTATAGCCTAAAACTGCTTGCAAAGTGTAATAAATTAAAAAAAAAATACAGATCAATGAAACTCGATGTATTGATCCCTAGTAAACATATGAAAAAGTAAATTGATTGAATGAAATCACTTAGCTGAACTTTGTTTTGAAAAGCTATCTACTTCTGCCGAAAAAGCTCAGCCAAGACAATAAAAGCTCCGTTCGTTCGATCAGCTGTTTTTGGGCCATTATCTTTTGGCGCCCAAAATCCACAGGAGTATGTGTGCGAGTGTGCTGTTTGTGTTCGTGAAGCGTAAACAATAAAAACGCCCGGCCCCATTTACGCACACTACTGCACACTGAACACCGACACAACGAACTGCTTCACCTCGCACACACTTGCACAGTGGACACACACACGCAGACGCAGCAGAGAAAAGGCGGACGGAATTTACCGTTTGTTTCGCTCCGCCATTGAGTTTTTGGCATTCAGTTTCATTTTCACTTTCAGTCGTCGTTTGACTTCCGCACGGAAGCGTTCGCTCTCTCGCGTTCGTCCCTCTCACTCTCTCCGTCTTCGACTCTCTCTATTGTTGTTATTATTTTGATATTTGCTGGCCATTTTTTCGCTCAGTGTAGCCCAGTAAAATGTAATCAACTCGAAGAACAAGACCGCAAAAAAAAGCGCACAGAGGGAATATATTGTGACAAGAAATCATCCATTAAAGGTGGGAAAAGCGGGGAAAGTTGCTCAAAAAATAACAAAGAAAAATATATAGAACAGCTGTAGTTGTTGTTGCTCTCGTTGCTGCTATGTGTGTGTGTGTGTGTGTTATTGCATGTGTGTTCGTTACGCCATTTAACCCCTCCTTCAAATTATCCTGCTCTGTTTTACTTACTCAATGAAAGCAAAACAATCTACACAGAGAAACAAGAAGAAAGAACTAAAACAACAAATAAATAACCATTAAAAAGTGCACTGAAGAAAAGTATCAATTTTAATAATACATTTTTAAGATTAATTAAGATTTCTAGCTAGCCAGGAAATACAATTATATGGGATGAATAAGCTTGTACTGTATTAAATTATTAACAGAATAATGAATGCTTTTGTTTAAGTTTCAAAGTAACATACATAAATATTTTTGAGCTTAAGATTTGAAATAATGAATTCAATTCTGGAAACTAATAAGTGATATACATATGTATAAGCTATATTTTTACAAAGATCTATATAAAATAATCATTATCATTAAAATGCTTATTTGGTAACCAATATATTTAGAGAAATAAGAAAGCGAATGATCCTTTCAATTTTGATGTAGCAAAAGAAACCTTGTTGAGGCATCATCTTTTTTTTGCAGTGCAGCTAAGCATGTGTGCGTGCCAGGCACATAAATCCATGAGGACATTTTTAATTTCCTGCTGAATGGCGAGCAGAATGCAAACAAACAGCTGACAATCGGGGCAAAGTGTGTCAAAGTCCGTGCTCATATCGTCAGACTGCAGCAGCTGTTTAAAATGCATGCCCAGTGTGCTACTATACTGCATATACTAAACTATATCACCTATGCCATACATATACGAGTGTACCACCCACAAGAACCCGTCCTATTTATGCGCTCCATCTTGGCCCACAGAAGAAGACAAAAAGTTTGCCCAACCTAAAGCCGAGGGCTGTATATTTTGCTGCCTTTGCCGTCCTTATTTTTTTTTCCTTTCCCATCTTGGCCCGCTGGCAGTGCTCCTTTTGGCCATGTTCACTGTTTGCACACAGCTTCAGATCCTGGCTGTGTGTATATGTGTGTGTGTGTTTGGCATTGATATATGCCAGTGCTTCGGTTAGTGCGGAGCACCCGAGATTGGCCACTGATACGACAGACAGATGGGCTTAAGGATAATACGAGGTTCGGGCTATTATCTCAATTTCACAGTGCACTTTTGCACGACGAAGACATCTTTAGCTTGTCGTGTTTTTATGTGATATTGTGCTGAAGCTAGCTCAAATGTCAGATGCATGGAGTGAAAAATATATACCTCATTTCGATGTATACGTATGAAATATACCTTTCGTTTAATGTACGCTTTTATTTGCTTTTGCAACTTAAATTATTTTCAGAATCTACTACAAAGCTAGTTGAAATAATTGCGAGTATTTAACCTTTAGCAACTTCCGCTGACGAACACTTGCCAAAATAATATTTCGCCGTTTTACAAGCGGAAACTCTTCGACTTTGGCTTACTAAGAATATGGCGCCGCCCCTTTTGGCCAAAATAGTTTCCTGTTTTTGCACACACACACACACACACAGAGAACTGTGCGAAAAGTAAGCTGGCGAAAATTCAACAAGATTGTTCAAGGCCATTGAAACGAGAAGGGGTTTAAAATTGAGAGCCACAGAAACCAAATTGATTGCCCGAAAAAATGCGAGAGAAGGCGAAGAAAGCGGGCGCAAAACCTATGTAAGCAACTGACCGACCGGCCACATCAATCATACGCAGTGTTGTACGTCGTCGCAAACATTTGCATAGGATCCTGCCCACTTGACCGCCTTTCCATTGGCGAACAATATGCAAATTGCAAATGTGGGCCAAGTTTTTCGAAAAGTTTTCCTTTCATCCCACTTTCTTGCTCCATCTCTGCCAAAACAGCTGGCGCTGTTGAAGTTTTCCAGTCTTGCCAGTTTTGCAAGTTTTGCCAGTTTTCTTAGTTTTATGCTAATACTTTCTGCAAAGATTTCCCTTCCGCCTCACCACGTATGCGTGCCATCCGGGATTCAATTGAAATCTTCTTTTTTGGCGCTCTGCGACTAAGTCGTTTATCTGGCACCAAACAGTGCCGGCAAATTGAATCAACAGCTTAAAGTTACGGAATAGCACATCATTATAATCATGACGTCGGTCGCATTATGCGGACGCGTTCAGGTTAAGTCGCTTGACATCCCCGCGATTATGCAAATTTGGAGGGGTTTGAAAAGGCAGCCAGAATTTATTGCCCAAAAAGCCGCCAAGGTTTTGGGCCTGATGATTGCATAAACAGCTCATTAAAAGACGCACACACACAGGACGGCATTAGGCGGGAAAAATCTTGGTGCAAAATGGTGCGGGAAAATCTTTACGACGCACATCTCTAATTTAGATAATGCGCAACGCACAACATGGTGTATGTGTGTCCAAAAGTCAAGGCAGAAAAAGCGGCAGACAAGACACTGAAAAAAATTGTGTGACACCTGAAGGGATTAAAAAACAACCTGTAGGGATGTCTAAATATATATGATATCACAAAAGTCAATGAAAATATCAAACATCCCTATATATCTTAATATAATTTTAAAACAGCGATAGGTAAATAAATTAAGTGCAATAAATTTTAAAAATATCTATACATTTATCCAAACCTTTTACCTTTTTTGCACTATTCTTTTGTAATGTTTAAGTATTGCAAAATCATTATAATAAAAAGTGAATAAATTAAGTGCAATAAATTTAAAAAATATATATACATTTATGCAAACATTTTACATTTTTTGCACTATTCTTTTGTAATGTTTAAGTATTGCAAAATATTATAATAAAAAATAAAATAAACCATACTTCTCTGATTACTCGCTCTGAAATATTAAATTTCGCTTTTAGATCATTTTTTATTATTTTTGCCACACAATTTTTGCATGTGTACACCTAATGCATGCTATAATGGCCATTCTTATTTGATTAATGAGCCATTTGACTTGGAAAAAGCAAAAGCAGCGAGAGCAGCAGCAAAAGGCGCTGTGCGTCTAAGTGAATTCTTGGCCAAAAATGGCTTTGAGCATTTTTCGTTACCCAAAAAAGTGGCAACAGTTTGGCCAGTTCTCAGAGGTCTAAGCTGCGAACAGCCTGCAAACTAATAAGCCATCTCATCGCATCATCTCATCTTATTTTTTGACGGGTGCGTAATCCGCGTGATAATAATCGGCCACAGCTTCATCATGGTGGAGATACAAAAGCCGCACTCGGCCCTAAAACGACCATCGCTGAAACGGGAAACGGTCGTTGTTAACAACAGTGCGCCGACCATCAAAAAGGTGACTCTGGTGCCCAAGGACGAGGTGAGAAAAAGGATCTGTTACCTGTGAAATCCACTCAATTTGCATTAATTTGCGGCCGGAAAGTAATGTATTTCTGGCCACATTTCACTGATAAATTGGAGTGCATAATAATAATGCGATGTATCGAAATGCCATTTATACTTTACGGTCGGTCGATATCTGAGCGTCAAAACCAATTTGTCGCCGACATTTCGGCCACACTTTTTGGCTACATTCGACACCAAAGTCCTTGGAATAATTTAGTCAAGTTAATTAAGTATGCAAATGCCTTAGTCTTTGTCTTTGTCTTGGAGAGCAGAGGGAAATGCAGAGGTTCCAGACACGAATGGATGGGATTAAGTGGCTTCCTTTTTCCTACGCTCATTTATTTGCTTTCAGACGCGCCGCAGATATAGAGTCCTTCGTCCTTGATCCCTTTTCTAGCCCGAATTCATAAATAAAACAACGTGGGCCAGATTTCACAGTTTATAAATTTCCAAATTATACACTTCAGCCTAAGAGCGGGTAATTGAGTGGGGGGAGTGGCACTTTCCAGGACTTTCGATTGGCATTTCATTATTTCGGGTCTCGGCCGTAAATAAAACACAAACTCGATTTGCCATATCGATTGCCATATCGAGAGTCCTGCGGCAATGCCATCAAAAGCAGCCGCTTCCTGGGTTCTCGCTGCTTTTCCCCGCCAGCATTTTCCGGCAAATCTTCGCCCATAAATAAGCAGTCCTGTTCTTTATTACCTCATTTTTTGTCGTCCTTTTCTCTTGTGCCGGAAGTAGCGGATATAAATTAATAAGAGAAAATAATATGAAAATAAAATTGTTAGGGCTTCCCAAATTAAATTTGTTTCACTGATTCACTTCTTCACCCTTTCTCCAGTTGTTAAACTCATTTTAAGCTGACAAACTTTTTGGCGACAAATGGGGGAAAAAGTTTTCCAGTAGCTGATTACGGATTGTGTAGAGGGTTAAGGGGCTCAGCGGGTTAAGGCGCACTTTCCTCTGATTCGCTTTTAATTATCCTCATTTGTGAAATGTGACTGGGTTGTGAAAATTTGAACATAACTCTTTGGCTTTATGGCCATAGCCCGCTTGATTTAAATGGTAAATTAATGGGTTACTTGTGATATATTATTTCCATAAATAAATTGTACATTCTATGATATGCGGGCCCAATCAAGTCTGCACTTTTCCCAAAACTTCGATCCCTTCGATTGTAACATATGTATGTCTTCAAGAATCCAAGGAATTGCCAACTTTTCCCCTGAAGTTTCGCTGCAATTTGTGGCCACGATAAGACGCTGGAGATGGCCAAAGTGAAAGGTGGCGTAAACTTGGATCAATAAATAAAAGTAGACAATAAATTTTGCATGCCGGGCAAAAGTGGCGATAAGGATAAGCTCTGTGCTATTCAGCTTTGAATGGTTAGAGTTTTTACCCTTTCATTAATAATTGTCAGCCACGCATGAGGGAAATGTGGGCCACGTCTGGGTGGCAATGGTCACCGTACAAGTGGCCAAAGGACCAAAAGTCCATCATAATGACATAAGTTTTCGCTCCACGTGTGTCGCTGTGTGTGTGTGTGGGCAGTAAAAACTTTGTGTACCTTTCTCTATCACTCCCTATTTCTATCTCCCTTTCTCTGTATTTTCAATGCACGGAAAAGAATTCTTGAATATCTTTTCGATTTAACTATGTGCTTTACTAATTCATTCAATAAATACTGCTTAATCTGTTAAACTATTTTTTAATAAATATAAAATAAAGAAGTTAAGAACTTACAAATTTACACTTATTGGGACAGTTTTGTCTGTCATGCTTGCGAATTAAAATAAAATAAAAAATAAAGTTATTTGAATTTAAATTTGGTTTTTTCTGTGCAGCATAACGACTTTGTCCGCTTGTGCCTTCAATGTTGCAAATAATTTTTTTCCACCGGGCCTCAGGAGACCCATTTTGAAATGCTTACCCGTTCTTATTCCCCCCATTTACCCATTTACCAATTTTTCCATTTTCCCACCGCGTTTTCTATATCCACTGGTTTGCGTAATATTTGCGCCTATTCTTCCTCTTCCTCGGCCCAGGGCTATAACTTTTTTCTGTGCAATTTCTAATTAAAAGCCGACAGTTAGTTGAGCGCTGACAGCCGAAAAGTATGGATCAACACGCCTGTTCAAGGACTCAAGGATTCATTAGATTACTCGGTCGTGTTGCCTGTCCGCCTTGAGAGAGTCGATTAGTATTTAGTATTAAGATTGAGTGCAAACATTTCGTCCTTTGAGGAAGCACATGGCCCGGCAGGATACTTTGCATTTTGAAGTAAATATATAGATAAGTAGTATTGCAAGCGGCTTTAAGTGAAATGCAAACAAAAGAGATTTTAATAAGTTATTCATCGTCGAAGAAGTAGAGGCAAACCAAGTACAACAACTTTAATAACTTGTGCGGGAGAAGTTAAGCAACAAAATACCACTTAAGAGCTTAGAATATATGTATAGCATGCTTTTCGGGGCGCTATCTAGCATTCAATCCTGTGGAGAATCCTTTGTTCCGTGGAAGGGCTTATAATGCATCCTTTGACTGCTGGCCACGAAGTTGATCATATTTTAGAAAGCTTTGTATTGCAAAATATAAATTTTAATCAAGTGCTTTACCTTTAATCGCTTCGGAGTGAAAAACTAAGGCACAAACTCAGTGGTTTATAGCATACTTTTTAGGGCCCGCTCAGTTTTCAATCCTGGCGTGCCCATTGTTGCGTAGAAGAGTTCATAATTTGATTCTCCCACTGGTGGCCACCAATCTTATCGCCGGCCAGCAGCTTGCCGTCGAATGCGGTGCAATCACAATTGTCGCCACATATTCGTCATTGTTTTTTTGGCCAGCCGCCGGAAATCCAATTAAGTACTTGACGACTTGCGGGCGGACAGCCCGGGCATTAAAAGCCCCATTTTCGGGGAAAATGCAGAAATTCTGAAATTCCTGCCCTTTTGTACGGGTTCAGTGGAGAATGTTTATGGTGGGCCATTAAATGCAGCTGCAAAAACCGCCACAATGTCTCACACATGAATTTTTGACCATGGACATAAAACCCTTTTATGCAACACTAAAAAGTTTCATAATAGTTGCTCTTAAAAATTTACAGAATCTTATCTCGATATTCGATACTACATACTCCACTCAGCAGTTGGGAAATTTTCAAAATATTCTTCGGCTCTAGAATTAAAGCTTTACACAAAAATTGACAAATTTCAAATGAAATGGTGAATTGATTTATCCCTCAACAAATATAAGATACTTTTCAACAAATTGATCAGCATTTAAAATTGTTTTTCCACAGATACGTGTCTAATATTATTATACATTGCATGCTTGTTTATTTTTTTTTCTGCATTCATGTAGAAATATTTGACTTCCGGGCGTTTTCGTCTATTTTTTGCTTTAATGGTTGCATTGGCATTTACTTCCTTCTCCACATCATTATCCTTTAGCACTTTTTCTGTTGTCATTCGAACATCCTTTGTGCTGGGTCATTATTTGCTATGGGAAAATAAAATGGTTGGACCAGGATGTTGGTTGAACATTTCCTCTTTTGGCAGTTTGTGGATTAATCCTGAAAGTGAGTTATCAACTGCAGGCCAAGTCGCAAAATGCAATCATGGCTAGCCAGGATACGGAATACGGACACGGATACGTGGAAAACAATCCTTTGTGGTCCGACCGCAAAGGCAAACACAAATACAAATACAAATACAAACACATACACCTACGCCGGAACACACACACACATATATACACACGGCAACGTGGAGGTAAAATCAACAATAACAAAGTATCCTCTGCTCAAGCATATGCACTTGTCAGTGGCATCTTCTCCAGAGTGGAAGCCCATAAAAGATGCATCCTAACCCAGTCCGGCCCACAGAAACCAACCCATACGATCCGATCCGAACATGGCTTTGTCAGCTGTCGGCTTTGGTTGCAGTTTAATGGAGCAGGAAAAAAAACAAGCAAGCAGAGTCCATTGAAATCGGCAAAAAGGTTTCTCTTTTTGCCACCATCACAAAGGCAAAAAAAAAATCCTCTAAGGCAGACCGATAGTTTAAGTCCCATCAAAAGACGCCCAAGGCGAAATGCAATTAATTTGTTGCCTCAAAAACATGACTATTTAATATAAGAAATATATTTAAGAGTCTCACGGGCCTTCCACATTATTCAATGCATTTTCTCGGTGCATTCGCTGGTCGGGCATGGAACAATCGAAAAACCAGTCGAGATGTAATCACAGAAAATTACGGGAAAGTACGCAAAGCCGCAACTCGAGTCCGGGGACAGGGAAACGGAATCCGACATCCTACATCCGGAATACGAAATGCAAATGCAGCTCTTGAATCGATAATACAGCGGATGAGGCGTACCCAGTCCCGCACTTTCCTCCAATGGGCATTTAATGAGCTGTGAACGCGTTCACAAAGCGCCTGCATTTGGCGTCCTGCCCAAGGACCAACAACAAAGAGTCGATGTGACGACAATGGGCCAGGAAGAGCAAGACCAAGACCAAGAGCAAAGGCAGCAATATTGCCGGCAACAACTTCAGTCATTTGCACATAAATTATGCGTACTGTTGGCCACGTATACGCCCCGTGGGTCGTGGACTTGGGGTATATTAGCACGATTCTAGGATAAGCCAAAAACATTGGTTTAATTGGAAGTGAATACAGGCAGGCTAATAACACTTTGCATTCACTTAGACTTACCGACTTAGAATTGGTTTTGAAATGCCTGTTAAGGGCGAATTTTTCCAATTTAACAATCCGGCTTGAAGGACCTATACCATCCTATATACCATATACCTATATTAGCTCTCAATGTTCTGCCCATTTTTCCTATGATACTCCACACTAAAAAGCTACAGTTTCACTTCAATTGGTTGAATTCACACTTAAAACTCTTATGGCCAGGTATCCCCGCCAGTCGAGTGCCATTAAGAGGTCCTTCCATTTTCGGTCCACACCTATTGTTGGCACCGACAATTGTCACACCTTTTTACGGCCGGGCTCGCATTAATAGCTAATGAAGGAACATCAACGACCCGACCACATGGCACTGGCAATAAAAAAGGCCGCAGGACGAAGGACAATTGGCCGCCATCAAATTGCCAGACAATTTGCTATTGTCTCTCCCTTTTTGTGGCCATAAATTGGTGCGGTTCCCGCTTTGTTCGAAAACTTTTGGCTGTTGTTTTTCCCAAGTTTTCTCTTTCCGCATCCTGTTCCAACTTTTCCGTAATTAATTTGCCAGTTTATGTCACGTTTGAACTGTTCGTGCTTCCGGAAAAACTTGTACACATGTAAATTTAAATTCAGGCCGTAGGCAACTCCACTTAATTGAAAATTGGCTTTATATTTGCCAAAGAGCTTGATTAATTGCAATGTGTTCTTTACTCGCCGGTGGGTATGTAATAAAATTATCTATAATGTGGTTTATTAACTCGCCAGCTATTTAATATTTAATTAAATAGGTCAGGGATGTGTCTTTAGATATAATAAAAAATTAATTATGAAAAACTTTGATTTATGCATACCAAATGAAAATGAGTACTTGTAATATGTTTTTAATTGAAGCAACATTTTATATATTTTCTCAAAACATAATGTCGTAAAGTGGGAAAACAAGGCAAATGGAGTTATGCTGGCTGATTTTATGACCTCCTATTAAAACTGTATAGTTGTACAGAAATCACGCAGCTCGAAACTTTTTGATGACGCTCATCGTCGGGAGAGAAGAGATTGCAATTTCCCAGGATATTAAGTGGATTTAACGGCCCACAAAACTAAAGCGAATGCACGAGGCCATGAAAGTGCAGCGATCTCTCGACTTGGGCAAACTTTCTCCTTGGCCAACCGAATTTGTTTGGCATTCTGCAGCCGGAGCAACTAATTTCAATTAGCACTTTTGCCCTCACATGCCAGCCGGGAAATCCCCTTTTCTGCTTTCATTCACCACTTGCCATTCGCCATTCGCCATTTACCATACCAGCCAGCATTTTCCATTTCCACACTCACACAGCCAAGTGCATATCAATTTTTAATTCAATTTCTGCACAAGCAGTGCCATTGATTGCGAGTGTAAGCCACTTCGGGGACTACGACTACTTCCAGGCAAAATGGAAATCGAAATGAAAATCAAAATGAAAATCAAAATGAAAATGAATGGGTACAGCAACCGAAACTAAGACCAAAAACCAGAAATAAAACCAAGTCCAAATGCACAGCTACGAGTCCTGCGATAAGAAATCCGAGTCCTGGCTAAATGAAAATCGACGGGGGCGGGGGGGGTGTAATGTGGGCGTGGCCTAAAAATGGGGCGGCACTTCTGACCACACATGCAAAATGCATTAAATTTGTTTAGCACTTTCGAATGGTCACTTGTGGTAAAAGGGTGTGGAAGTTGAACGAAAAACATTCATTAGGGCGTGTGTATATTCAATACACAAAATTCGGATATATAATTTGATAAATACCCAAACTATTCCGAACCTTCGTTCTTATGCCATTAGTTTAATTAAATCGAAAACAAGGCGCAGTCTCATGCAATTAACCAATTAAGGGGAAATTGGGAAATATTGAATGCGAAAAAGGAAGTATTTACAAGTCATGTTGAAACAAAAACCCTTGACCTTCTGATATATTATATAACAGCGTTTTATACTGAACATTTTTGATTTAAAATCTATACTAAAACCGGACTTCGTTTCGCAATTTTCCAGGAACTGGTGGCCATTTCTCCGGAGCGCCGCAACTGGCGTGGCATCTTCATCGCCCTGCTGGTCATCGCTGCCGTTTTTAGCCTGATCATATTCTCGATCTTCCTGCTGTCGCCGGAGGATGAGGGTCTACGGATCCGTGGTCGCCGGATGCTGCCCAGCGACATCCTGGGCAGGAGCCTCCAGTGGAAGCCGTTCAACGGCACCTGGAGCAATGGTAAGTCCTGCCATCCATGCTGCAAGTCCTTCGTTGTGAGTCCAAGTCCTTTTTATAGGTCGTGAGCTCATTTATCGCGATCCAACGGGCGGCCTGTCCATTCTCAATATGGCCGATCTTACCACACGCATCCTAATGACCAATTCAACATTCGTAAGTTCTTAAAAAATTAACTAATACACTATTCAGTTGTTAGCAATGAATGCATTCACATATTTCAGCGCCAATTGAATGCGGAATCATTTTTAGTCGCACCTGACCAAAAATACGTACTACTGCAGTCAGATTCAAATGCCGAGGGCTCCAGGTGGGTTATCTGATGGACTTTAATCTGGAATTCATATTAAAATTTTGTATTTAGTTATCATAAATATTTCAACTAAAATTAGTTGAACCCATCTCCGCTGCTTCCTAAAATGTGAATATCATTTTTATTGTAGCTCAATTCGCATTCACACTTCTCACTTTTTATTTCTGCTTAATTCTTAACAATAAATAATTTTAAACAAATTTTTGGCATATATTCCACCTTTTTTCCGAACAGACATCACGTATACGAGGTGCAGACGGCCAACACATTTCCGTTGGGTCCAACGGAGAACATAGCCGAGGCGCCACGCCTCCAGCACGTGGTGTGGGCGCCAGCGAATCCGCCGCCACCGCTCGGAGCACCACCACCCAGTGGTGCAAGTGGTGCAAATGGTGCAAATGGTGCCAGCGGCGCCAGCACCACGACAATGGCCCCTTTGCCCAGTGGCAGCATAATCCTAAACAGCCTGGCTGGGGCTGCCAATGGACCAGCATCAGCCGGAGCCTCCGGCTCCTCCGCAACAAATCCGAATGGCAAGGCCGGCGGTTACACTTTGAACCAGGCCATCGCCTTTGTCCACCACAACGACATCTACTACAAGCCGAAGGTGCAGGGCGAACTTGTGTGCCGGATAACGCAGACGGGTTCGGGTTCGGGTTCGCTGGAAGGCGAATCCACAGGGGTGGTGTTCAACGGGGTGCCCGATTGGATGTACGAGAATGTGCCGGAGCTGGAGAGCCGCCGGAGCAGCATGGAGTTCTCGCCGGACGGACTCTTTTTGGCCTTCCTCAGCTACAATGACAGCGAGGTCAACGAGTACAAGTGAGTGGAAGTTCCTTGGCATTGCTCACACTTTTCTGCATTTAACGATTCGTTTCATGACAAAAGCAATAATTGCAATTTCTTTTGTAATTTCCGCAGATACACTTGGATGGGTGATGATATCAAATACCCGGCGGTGATGAGCCAACGCTATCCCAAGACGGGTTCCCGCAATCCGAATATCACGGTCAACGTGGTGAATCTCTCGGTGATCAAGTACATCTTTCCCACGCAGATCAAGCTGCCGAGTGAGCTCTCCAATGGTAGCTACGTGGGCGGCTTGACCTGGGCCTCGTCCACTGACCTGTCGGTGACGGTGACCAACCGCGAGCAGACCAAGGCCACCACGGTGCTGTGCAGAGCTCCACACTTCCATTGCCAGGCGGTGCACACGGAGGTGACCATCAACGATGGCTGGGTTCTGCCATCGGAACGGCCCATCTTCTCGGTGCGCAACCAGGGCCACAGTCGGCTGGGAAAGCTGGTCCAGAATGCGGAGGAGATCCAGGCGGAGAGTCAGAATGTGAATGTGACGGATGGCCAAACGCACACGACACATGAGATCAGCAATGGTGGCTATCTGCTGAAGCGTCTGCCGGTTCGAGATGGCGAACACGGTCACTACCGCCACGTGGTCTTCATATCCTCGCTGGACCGACGCCCCGTGCCGCTGACCATGGGTCGGTTCGAGGTCACCGAGATCGTCGGTTGGGATGAGCCGCATGAGATCGTCTATTTCATGGCTGCGCCGGAGAAGAGACCTGGCGAACGGCATTTGTACAAGATTAACCTGAAGCTCAATGTCACCGAATCGAATCGGACGTACATCACATCCACATCGCCCACCTGTCTCACCTGCGACAACACGGAGTCCACGTACCGGCTCCACCGGGCCAGAATCTCGCAGCGAGGCGATCGATGGGAGGATATTGTGGCTCGCCTGGAGCCCGACGATTGCCTCTACGATATACCCAAGAATTGCCTGTTCAATCGGGTGCAGTTCAGCCAGGACTACAGCTACTATGTGCAGGAGTGTCTGGGTCCGGAGGCACCCAGTGTCTACCTGGTGGAGACGGCCAGCAATGACAAGATTTATGTGCTGAACGCCGGCGATGTCCTGCGCCACCGACTCTCCCAACTCGCCATTCCGCAATCACGCACCTTCAGCGTGGAGATCCGGCACGGATTCCACGCCCAGGTGCGTCTCTTCCTGCCACCCGGAATGCGCGAGGAGGAGGACGTGGCCTTTCCACTGGTGCTCCACGTGTAAGTTACTATTCTTTCTTCAGCTAGGACAGTTAAAAGTTATTTGATTTTAAAGCATTTCTTAAAACTAATGATTTCTGTTTTAAAACCCCAGCGATGCCTCGCCGGGATCACAGTTGGTAACAGAGCGCTTCCACGTGGACTGGAACTGGTATTTGGCCAGCCAGAGGAGTTTTATTGTGGCCCAGATCGACGGGCGTGGCAGTGGCTTCCAGGGCGAATTGCTCCGCACCCAGGTGCACGGAAAACTGGGCACCGTCGAGGTGGAGGATCAACTAGGAGTCCTAACGTAAGGGAATCCCCATGCACACAGTATATATAACAATCTAATATATTTCACTTTATAGGTACCTGCGGGACAACCTGAAGTTCATCGATCCGCTGAGGATTTGCGCCTTTGGCTGGGGCTACGGTGGCTACGCCTCCTCCATGATGCTCATCGACGACTCGCAGCAGGTGCTCCAGTGCGCGGTGGCGATCAATCCCATTGTCAACTTTGGATTCCACTGTGAGTGACACTAAGATTTAAGGACCATTTAATGCAGCCCAACTGATGTGTATTCCTTCCTGCAGATTCCTTCTTCACGGAGCGCTACATCCCGCTGAAGGGCGACTATTTGCGTGCCCTCCAGGAGGCGGATCTCACGATGAAGGCGGGCAACATCAAGGGCCGCAACCTGATGCTAATGCACGGCACGGCGGACACGCTGGTCCACCAGGAGCACACGCTGATGTTGGTGCGGGCGCTCGTGGAGCAGCAGGTGAAGTTCCGGCACCAGGTGTATCCCGACGAGGATCACGCCATCGCCAGGTCGCTGAGCCACGTCTACAAGACGATGGAGTGGTACTTCGATGAGTGCTTCGGCCCCGTCGACGACAACGAGTGGGACCCCACGGGTCTGTTCGTGTTCAAGCAATAATTAAGACCCCCCTACGATCCTTACGACGAGGATCCGCTGGCCAATCAGCTCAGCGACATCGACATCGGGCCCGCCACCGATGCGCATCCGGATGCGGATGCCGCCGGCGATTCCGCCGGCAGCAATCTGTCCACCCTGCTGACCGCCACGACGACGAGCGCCTCGCTGTCGGCGCTCGACGAACTGGACAACCGGCTGCAGGCCCTGGACCTGATCACCTCCTCCACGGCCACCACCCTCAGCAAGGTCGCCGGCAAGCTGTGCAACTACAGCAGCAAGCGCAGACTCCACCAGTCGGAGGCCGTGCTCGCCCAGAAGTCGCGCATCCTCCAGCACTAGGGGATTCACCCAAGGGGTGTCCTCCTCCGTGTGTCAAGCGTGTGTTTCCCGGGCGGGCAGATCTATCCTCATTTCACTTTCGACTTGATGCTGTTTATGGTACAAGCCAAGAGCACGCTCTAAATAATGTTAATAATTTTCAATTAATTCTATTTTAATTTTAATATTAAAGATTTGCATTTGTGGCAGGCTTTACAAGATATCTTTCTTAATTTCCTATAAAACCAACAAAATTTTCTTTAACTTAACATTCCCAATCCCTCAATTAAAATAGCGTCAGTTTTAACATTTCCTACTTGAAGTGGGCTTTTTATTATTATTTATTATTATTTTCTAAAACCTGCAATTTCTCTATCACTTATTCAAAGAATTATACAAAATCGATATAAATATTCAAGTCCGCTGATTGCCGACGAAAGTGAAAATGAGGATAAAGTATTCAATTGCAGGTCTTCTTAAAGTTAAACCTAATTAATTTAATTTTGCTAAATTACCACGTGCAAACTTAGCTTCCGCAAATTTGTAACGAATGTGAAAACGAGGAAAGGTCATTTTGTGTGAAAGTGTGGATTCTCCAAAGGCATTAATGGGTACAATTCTTTGGCAAAGTAGACTAGATTTTGAAAACCTTTTATTTTTTGGGAGAAAATATTACAAGTTTCGTCAATTTTGAAATTTATAAAAATCAAAATGGCATTCATGGTTTTCCAAATTTAAATATTTCTTCAAAATGATTTGTCATTTTTATAATACGAGCTAGGATCAACATATTTTGAATAGGTATAAATTATTATATTATTATTATTATGCAATTTAGTTTAGTTTAGCTTAGGTTTTTTTTATAGCTCGAACTTGTAGATCGTGTTTTTTCCCTAGAATAAAATCGAAAAGGTTAATTCAGAGACGAGCCATCAAATGTCGAGAACTAGTCACCAAAGTCGGCCAACTCGACTATATATCTGCATATTTCGGTTTATATGATTTCGCCGGCGAGAATCGAGTGTGAATGCGAATCGAGAAAACAGAGTAATTAGAAACAAAACCAAAGCAAGGTGATTCATTTATGCGACTGATTATTAACATATGTGTATTAAATAATTAACCAAACTGACGGAGCGAGGGGGTGACGATGGTGTAACGGGCCGGCGAGATGTCGATGTCCTTGACGTAAGGATACAAATGTAGGGGACTTACATTTACCTAATTGCAAATGGCGCACCGAATGCAGCGCGATATGTGTGTGTCATGGTGCATGTAATTCGTTTAGACCTCATTGTTGTTTCTTTACGTGTTCGTTTCGATGTGTATAAACATATAGTTATAATTGACTGAACGTTATTTTTTTTGTATATATTAACGATTAAATTTTAAATGAGATGTGAAAGCGAGATTGAGCGCGCTAATCGAATTCGAAACTTATTGAAACAATTACACAAGTCATGTCCAAATGAAAGATGGTGGAAATATCTTTTAAATAGCCAACAAGTGTTTGTGAGTAGTCATGAAGAATCGGAGAGGAGAATTGAACGCTTAATGCCCCATTGAATGTTTGTGATAGTCGAGAGTAGGCGACTATAAAATACCCTGTACTCCATAGATACTCATCCCGATCCCGATCGTGATCGCGAATGCGATTCTCCTCTCCCGACTTTCGGTGTGCAAAAGCTTTAATCTTCATATCCATTCGACGTTCAATGCTGTGGATACAGGGTATTTCCAGCTGTCTAGCATCCAAAACAGATCTAATTTTTAATCTAAATATATATGGAGAGTGGCTGGAGCGGAGATTGTGCCACACTAAAGACAAGTCCCAGGCTTGCAAAGCCCCCTATGTATATCGATCGCATTGGATCAGGACACATATGTTTTATACATATGTATATAAGTATGTGGGGGAAATTGGTGTGCTTTAGCGAGAACTAAACCAAGAAATAAACAAGTGGCGAAACAATTTTTTTTAGATTTTTTTACCATTAACATTAAACGGAAGGAGGAAGTCGCGAGTTCCATATTTGAAATGGGACGTACTTGTCAAAAGCCTAGGTGTTAAATGTTGCGTCAATAAGCGAAACCGAAATTGAAATTAAAATTTTATTGTAGCGGGGCCGACGAGAGGCCCCCGACTTCCGGAATCCAACTATAACTAAGAAATCCAGATAAAACAATATAGTCAAGCTTTAAATGTTGTACACGATGGGGGGTCGCAGCCACTTGAAACCCAAGTTAACTAAACCAAAAGAAGAGAATGCCCAAAAACAGACCCGAGAATAAATAAATGTTAAACTTAACTAAACGATAAATGCATATTTATAAATGTTTAAAACAACAATTCTATAATAAACTAAAGGAAAACTATATATGTAATTGTGCTAAGGCAGAATTTAATGTATTCCAAGCTACCAAAGCGACAAAAAGCCATTAACTACGTGGAACCAAACAATGTAAACGCAAAGCTAACAACAAATACAAACTGCAACATACAACTCATTTCCCTAAAGTACAAAGGAAACGATGGAAAACCCACATATTCGGGCATGCTCCGGTAATCGAATTCGTAAGAATTTTACGATTTCGATTTGAAATTATTTTTTTTATATTAAATTAGACCTTATTTTCAAAAGGGGAAAAATAGTTTACTTATTCCACATCAGCACAAGATCATTCTGTTACTTAGGTATTTTATAAAATTATTTTTAATTAATTTTTTATATATATATTAATTATATATATATTAATTTTTTATATATATACTATAATTTTATTATAGTATTTCTGACCCCACCTTAAAATTAGACAAACAAAATTTTGCGGTCGGTAACAAAAAGATTCGATTTGGCAAGGGAAGAACTCCATACTGTTGGTGAAACGAATCAGGCGAATTATATAAAGGAGGGCCAACAGTGTTGTTTGTAAATAATGATATTTAATTTAATTACTTAAATGGACAAAGTGGAGTAAAAACATAATTGCGAATATTGGAATTGAAACAGTGGCAAAGTTGGCCGCTCTATTGTCTGGAAACAGCTTAAACTCTGTTACTGTTCACAAATCATTTCGATAGCAACAATTTTGCGAAAACCGGAGCAGTTAATAACGAAGTCGAACGATTTTTCTCAAATCGAAATCGAAACTAAGTTACGATTACCGGAGCATGCCTGATTATTCAGTTGAGCACAGAAACCACACCATCTAACACAAAAAAGACCAAAACTGGACAGTATTGAACGAAGTGATTTGGTTTCAAGACAACATCTCAGCATAAAGTATTCAAGCCGAAATCGATCAGAATCCAAATAGATATAGCGAAAAAACGAACAAACTATGTATTTCCAACAAACAGACACAAGTATACCAACAAAGCGATCCAAAGCAACTAAAAACCAAAAAAGCGAAACAATAAAGACATTTTTGTGTGTATGTAAGATTAAATAGAAAAATCTGGTTTTGATATTGTGTTGTTTTTTTGCATTCGGGGCTTTAAAATTAATCTGGGTCTTTAATTGAATGTGTCTCTTTCAGCTACATTTGGTATTTTCACCACATCAATTTGCCTAAAATGTATTATTGCTTATTGCAATTAATTTCTAAACGGAAATAAAGCGTGTACATTAGGCAAACAATTTTAAATCATCTTTAGTTTTATTTTGGCAAATGGAAAATGATTTTTATTACCATATACAAATTTAGTTAAAACCGATTTTAATGGCGCCAAAGCAGAAAGCGAAAATGATATGGCGGAAACTGGATTTCTTATCGATACTCGCGATTCATAAGCAACCTCGTAGTGTGTACTCGCTATCACCGCTCGCATGCTATCGATGATAGCACGACCAGATATCGACGTACCGCATTGCCCGATAGGCGCAGACACAAAACGCCTGCTTTTATCGATGACAGTCTTGTTTTTTTGCGTTTAGGTTACGAAATTGGCAGACGAATACTCGTTGTGCCAGTTGAAATAAGTAGATTTAACTAACAACACAGGTCTAAATTGCTCGTGAACTCCACGAGCCAAACAAAAACGAAATAGGTACGTGCAAAAGGTTGGGAAAAGAAGAAAACGAAAGCGAAACGCAGTAGAGTGAATTTAAGTTGGTGTGCGTGTTCGTGTGTGTGATTGTCAGAAAGTGAAAAATTAAGAAAAAGAGAAGCTATTTTTTTAAGGTGCTAAGCGCACGTAAAGGCAACCAAAAGGAAAATTGTAGATAATAAACGATTATTATAAAAATATAATAAAACCAAAAATAGTGCCCGTGGCCGTGCATGTGTGTGCGTGTGTTTAAAGTTACTGTTTCTCGCGTTTTGCCATGCGCTCTGTCTCTCTTTTTTTTGCCTTTGCTTGCTTTCAAAAAATTAAATCCAAAAAAAATCACAACTGGCTGATACAAAGGAAAAAGTGCAAAGCAACAGCTGCCATTCGTACATATGTACATTTTTCCTCGATTGAATTGTCAGCCTTTGTAAAATTCGGAACTGTTGTCAAAATATGAATCGTTTGTTAACAAGTAACAAGTAAGTGTGTGCTCCAAAACAAGAAACGAAAATTTTTCTACGACAAGAGAGCGAGAGCGAGGGCGAGAGCGCAACTCAAAATTTTTTTTGTCCCGCATCCTAATTAAATCCCGTTTTTTTTTGCTTTTCGCAAAAAACACATAAGACAACCAATGCAACAACAACAACAACATCAGCAAGAACAACAACTACTGTCACAGGAATAGCAAGGACACACGGACGATAGAGAAAGGAAGAAAAATAGAGAGCGAGACGCCCCCAACGCAAACACACACATCCTCAGCCCCGCTGCAATTATTTTGTTTTTCTCATCCCCACCAGGAAAGAGAAAAAGAGAGGAGCCAGAGCCAGTGCGAGCGAAGGCAACGATGGATCGCTACGACATGGAGGACGTCGTTGTGGCGCCCCCTGCCGAGTGCAGCTCGCCGCTTAAGGAGTGGCGCCTCAAGCGCCAGGCGGGCACACTAGACCGCTCCGATATCATCGAGTTCTTAAAGCGCGAGTCGCCCAAGTATTTTGATTACCAGACTAGCGCTACGGTTAAAGGTGAGTCGAGATGACAATGCATATAATCCTTGATCGTATGAATCTGCAGGAAGGGTTAAAAGATCTAATAACTAGTTTAATTGCGCTCGGCAAACAGCTTGTTTCTTGAATATGACACTATACATCAGAACTCAAAATTACGCAGACAGAGCTATTAATGATACATAAATATATAGGCCTTGATCGATCCAATAGAAAAGAGTTCAATTTGATTGTTTCAATTTCAATAAGTTAAGATTAATTTCAAAAAGATAGTTTTCTTTTTCGACCAAAAGGCTGGTAATAATGGTAACTACCATAATGCCAAATCGATGCGGCGTCAAAAGTTGACCGAATCCCATTAAAAAATCTCGCTCTTGAATTATCATTATTCGTCGTGCGTTTTAATGCTATTTTTGTTCTGCTTTCGTCTTTTGTTTATTGCCATTGAGCAGTTGCACGCTTTTGTTGACTTTGCTGCTGTTCTCACGTTTCGTCTATTTCCGCGAATTTGTTTTTCCTCGGCGGCGTGCCTTGCTACGCCAAGTTTTCCTTTCAATTGGCCAGTTTCAAGTTTGCCAGTTCAAAAATCGCCACCTTCTCTGTTTTCTACCTGTCTCGCCTTCTATGCACACTCATCGTACACTGCGAGAAATCCTCTGTTCGAATTTTTGAAACTAATACAATTCAGGCTCTTTTTCAAATGGGCAATTGAATGTTTTAATTGCTATTACATCTCTTAAACCTATCATTAATCAATAGGAAAATATTTTTATATTCAAGTCCAAAATGCAAGATGACATTTTTTGTGACAATCATTTTTGCCCAGTGTTTGCAAGTTGATCCAACAATGGCTCAAGCCTGGTCTGGCAACAAATAAATTAAGTAAACAAACTCGTTTTGCACCTAATATCGCCAGAAGTGAACATTATCCGAATCAAATACACGACTATTGAATGAAACAAATTGGGAGAATCTAGATTCCTAGGAAGGCACCTAAAGCGTCTCACTTTTTGGGACGACTTTCTGTTTATAAAATATTGATTTAATAGGAAATGGGGAAATGAAACGAGAGGAGTTGCAAGGAGTATGCCAAGGATGAAAATATACAATACAAAACTATATTGTTACTTATGACCGATTTGTTAAACAAATAGCAGGTAATGGAAATCATTTCCAGTGTAGCTTCTTCAAGAATGCTCCTCATTTTCCCGGCTCCATTGAGTAATCCGTTCTTGGCATAGCGAATATTTTTGCCAAATAACTCCAACAATGTTTACTTTCCGCCTTTGCTAATCGGGTTTTTACCCCTTCTCATGGCTCTTATCGTTCCTTATCAGCTGCTAAGCATATGGAGGGCATGGCTACCGATGTTGTTGCGTTGCCATGGCCATATACCATACCATACCATACCCCCTGTATATACATAGTTGCGTTCCGCTGATATTTGCCTGCTGTCTAATTGGCCGTAGACTACTACACTCGAATCCCGATGCACAATGACGAAAGCCAACAGATACAGATGAGGTGGACAGCCGGATTCCGCAGAGGACGGAGACGAATCCCCAGACTTCGCTGCTTGCCTGCCTGCCGGACTGATAAGCCAGAGAGTTAAATATAAAATATACAGAAATATGTATTCGGAGGCAGTTTATTCAACCTGCGTTTATCTGGTCCAGGTGCACATCCGCGGAGGTCTTCGCGGCCGCCTGACGTGTCCAGTTTTTGCCGATTTTCGCTGTTTACACATATCTCTGGCTGGTTCGCCTCTATAGAGGCATTTGTCTCAATGGAAGTGATTCAAACTTGGAACACTCATGTATTATTACACAAAATGTTGTCCAAATCGCTTGCACATTCTGCGAGTTTAGTCTTTCTTTCTTATCTTTGTTGGATATCCACTATGTCTTGTTTCTTTTTCCGCTTTCGCTCTCGTTTCATTGTGCAAAAACAGCAAACAGCTGACACATTTTTGGGCATGAATATATATTATATTTTACAAAAGGTGTGGGTGTAGGTGTCCGTATTTATCGAGATTTATATGCCCTCGATCGCCCACCTACCCTTGCAGAAATCAGAAATGCTCTTTGTAACGATCGTTGAGCCTTTAAATTTTGTTTCCTCTTTGGATTGAGAAATGTGCAGTACAGTGGCTGCCATAATTAATTTCCATGCTAAGGGCGAATCATCTTGAATAAAGGCCAAGATTTATTGGTTAAAAAAATGCACAATTCATTGGAAGCTGTAATTACGTGTGATGTTTGCATTGCAATCAAGTTTAATATCGTTTAAATTATGCATATATTTTCGATTCAGTCACCTTTTGGTGACGTCTTGTTAGGAGTTTAATTGAGTACTACTTTTTGTATTTCCCTTTGTAATTATTGTTTAAAAAATAATTGGACCTCGGATGTTTATATCATGCTGTTAGCTACTTCATATTTGATTTCTTTTTGTGATCGTGCCTGTGGAATTGAGTGTACTGCTCCTGAATAATCCGCCGTGATTCAGGAACCGATGAGGTGGCCTCCTCTCCGGCATTCTTCCTCCTGGCATAGTACAGAGGCATTTCTGTATAGTGCATTTCAGTTCAGTTCAGTTCAGTTCGATTCGATTTCGGTTTCTTTCTTTTATTTTCCGCTCCAGGCGCCTTCTTTGTTCCAGTCTATTACGCCTCAGCAAACTGACGCACACGCAGTTTTAAATGCATTTCTATATAGGCAGCCATGTTACCTGGAGATATAGCTGAATGCAGTATGAAGATTATTTAAAGGAAGTACACTGCTAGTTCTCTTCAATTTGTATTTATTGTATGTGCATTGCATTGTAGATATGTACATATGCGTAAATATATTTCATTTTTCACTGATAGCAGCCCTACGTTAGATGCGTTGATAATATAGATTATATTGAAAGCTTATCGCTCTCTTTTCAATATTGTATTTTTTTTTTCGATTCTGCGCTGCAGAGTTTTCACATCGTTTGTGGCGACCTTGAACTGCATTTGTTGTAAACTGCTGGCTTTTGTATTTGTGTTTGCATTTGAATTTGATTTTGATTTTATTTGGTTTCTCTGGTTGCGAAAACTCGTTTAGCCCGAAGGTTTCTCTTGTCTGCGACTGTGGTTCTCTTTTGCGGTCACCCAGGCCCAATAATATAGCCGCGATCATGATCACGATCATGTTCATTATCCACATGCGGTGCGGTCCGACCTGTTCTAATCATTTTAACGATACTCCATCGCCATTGCATTACTCACGGCATCGAAAGGCAATAAAGCCAGAAGATGACAGTTTGCTAACCCATGAGTCAGCACGTTTATTTATAACCTGTAATTCTAATGTCTTCGAGCCGTCTCTAATTGTATTTAACCAAAAGATACTGGGCCAACTGAAAAACAGCTCTTTTTTTAGCCATCAGTAAAGATATAATTTTATAAAAGTACTTAATTACTTAATTAAATTGTACATATTTGTTTGCCAACATGAATTTAGGCTTTGCTTAGTAAACTAGATAAATAAGGATCATAAGACAAGGTCCATGCAGTTCATGAAACATGTTTATAGTCCTTGATCCAATCAAGATTCCAATATGTTACTAACATTGACCAATTGATTTCCTTTCAGATACCAATGTGATTACTCGTGAGTACACAACAATTGTTAAGTTGCAGAAATGACTTGTTAGGTGGACACTAGAATCCTGATTGAGCAGCCACCACAGACACTATTTCACCGATCCACATAAGCTCGCACTAAGCGTAGCCCTTCATCCTCCCCACTCATTCCCCATTCATCAATTAAATCCAATCCATCCAATCCAATACTATTTCTACTTTGTGGACTGTTTTGTGGGTGTAGTCACCACGAGCATTGTTGAGGCCAAGGGCCTACGAACACGAAGAAGGCGATCATGGAGACAGAAGAGCCTGATTTGCGGCTCTAGGAGGTCTGGAGCGAATAAGTGTGACCCGACCAAACCGCACCTAGTCTCTTACTATACACCGCATTGCGCAACTCATTGAGCCCACTTTGATTCGATTAAGACTAATGAAGCGTGTAATCTCTTCCAGTGAAGTGCATGTTTAAGGAGTCGCTGGCCAAGGAGGAGATCATCGATGTCGTTGTGGAGTTTATGCTGGGCGACAATCCTTCCTCCGCACTGGAGAAGCTCCGACTGGAGGGCAACACGGCCACCGTCTGTGGCAAGGTCTTTAAGAACGGGGAGCCCACCTACAGCTGCCGCGAGTGCGGCGTTGATCCCACCTGCGTGCTTTGCGTCAACTGTTTCAAGCGCTCGGCGCATCGCTTCCACAAGTACAAGATGTCCACATCCGGCGGCGGCGGCTGCTGTGACTGCGGAGACGACGAGGCCTGGAAGAAGGATCAGTACTGCGAGCTGCATCTGGTCAGTAGCTTGCAGTAGAAAACTAAGCATCTAATAATCCGAATTTTCCTTATACATTCATCTGTGCAGGCAAATCGCAAGAATCCGCTGGAGAGCAAGATCCTGACCGATGCAGTACTGGAGCGTGTTGAGATCTGCTTTGGGGCAATCCTCGCCTTCTGCGTGAGTTATCTTGAAATCGAGCCAAACGCCAGTCTACAGTGCCTGGATGGAAACGTGGAAGGCGGCCAAGTGGACGGAGCACAGTACTGCACTGTGCTCTACAATGATGAGTCGCACACGTTCGACCAGGTCATCCAAACGCTTACCAAAATTGCCAAGTGTCGGCCAAAGGACGCCATGGAAATCGTGGCGGCGATTGATCGCGAGGGACGAGCAGTGGTCAAATGCGATACATTTGAGGTGGGCTAAGAGACATAACTTATCCGCAGGAGCATTATTTATTTATTACGGTATCATTTTTCAGGAGTGCAACAAACTGAAGGTATCCATCGAAAACCAAATGATTCTGCCGACCTCCCTGCTGTCGACGGCGCGCAACAACCAGTCGCTCAGGACATCGGTACTGCACGTCGGGGCCGTGGCCTGCCAGCAGTTTGCCCTGCAGCTGCTCGGCTGGTTCCAGGAGTTCCTGGTGCGACACTACCTCTTCCGTAAGACGTTCTCCGAGTTGGTGCAGCGCAAGCAGGAGACATTCTGCATTCGCCACATCCTCGAGTACGACGTGAAGCTGTGGAAGACTGCGCGTACCTGCTGGCACCGCCTCCTGATCTCTGGCATGCTTATGGAGTACGACAACAAGATGATCCTAGCCCAGGAGTTTTCGCGACGCTACGCCACTATTGTGGAGGACTTTATCAGTGATGATCATGATCACGCCTTTTCGATTGTGTCGCTTAGCGTCCAGCTGTTCACGGTGCCCAGCATTGCCCATCATCTGATCGCTCATGAGGGCATCTTTGACAAGCTGCTGCACACGTTCTACCACGTTGCCATCGAGAAGTTCATCCGTAACAAGACGCTGCACTTTAGCAAGAACATCGCCAGCCTCACCTTCTTCAAGCGGGCCAACTACATCCTCTACGATCTGCGATACCTGCTCAGCCTAAAGCCGGATGTACTGAGCAATGATCTACGGAACGGTTTCCTAGAAGGTAGGCATCGGCAACATGTTAAATTTGTAAGCCATTTAAGATAATTTACCCCATTTGTAACTCACAGGCTGCCGAGCTTTGATGCGCGTTCTAAACGTGATGCAGGGCATGGAGTCGATGACCAGACAGACGGGCCAACATATGGACTACGAGCCAGAGTGGGAGTGCGCCTTCAATCTGCACATCAAGCTGGCCACGACCATCTCGCAGGTGATTGATTGGGCGTCCGGCGATGTGAAGCTGCTGCGTAAGCTCTACAAGATGACAATGCGGGCGCTGGTGAGCAACAGTTTTATTGTGGGTGGCGAGAAGGTCATGCAGCCAAAAAAAGTGGCTGGCCATGTAGCCAACTGTTTAGTTTACGACATATCAGTGCAGCCGGTGTCCATCCACTTGCCTTTGTCGCGTTTCTTCGCCGGAATCTATCTGCACTTGGGTGCCCACGATTTAACCTACGACGGGCTGCAGACGGAAACAGAAGCGTTGAGCATCAAGCTAACGCCCAGGGAGATTATAGAACCGGTTTTGTGCACCCAAGCAATGATCGCCCAGGTGGGCGCAGGACTATGGCGCCGCAATGGTTACACCCTGCTGCACCAGCTCTACTTCTACCGAAATGTGCGTTGCCGCGTGGAGATGCTGGACAGGGACATAGCCTGCCTGCAGATAGGCGCCTCCCTAATGGAGAGCAACGAGTTCCTGATCCATGTGTTGAATAGGTTCAACACAATCCCCTGGTTACAGGAAAACTACTGGTCCATATTGTCGGGTAATGAAATGAACGATGACATCATTCGAGAGGCATCAATCTTTGACGAGTTCCTGGAACTTCTTATCGTGATCATTGGAGAACGTTGGATGCCTGGCGTTTCGATGGTGACCGAAGAGGATCGCCTGCGCAAGGAGATCATCCAGCTGTTGTGTATCAAACCCTACTCACACTCGGAGTTGAGTCGCGCCTTGCCAGATGGCAATAGCGGAAATAGCGACAACGTTTTCGAGGAAGTTATCAACACTGTGGCCGTGTTCAAGAAACCCGTTGGAGCC